>NW_027269268.1:22850000-32155000 GCF_023055355.1 Agelaius tricolor
GAAGTTACCATACTTTTTAATTGTGTGTATTTAAAAAACAATAACTACTTAAAAAGCAAAAAGGAATCCTAGGAGGAGTGCAATAATATTAATTTAAATGCTAATGCAAATCAAAGTAACATCGTGTTTCTCTAGCTTTCCCTGTAGAAACAATTCTGTACATTTGGTTGAAAAGCTTACATTTTTCTGCATTGTGGATACATTGCCTCATGCAGTATCGGTAAATCTCTTTTATTTTGGAATTAAATAAAAATTTAAATATGACTTGCAGTTTTAGTTGGAATCAATTTCTTAGACTCAAGTATAATGTTTGCTGAGCATTGGAGAAGGCAGAGCATTTATCAGAAACTTGAAGTCCCTTCTCGTGGTACAAACTCTGAGCCTGTTTCTGCAAGCATGTGAACACAGTGTATACTCTCAGTGTGGCCAGCAAAAGAGGTGTATACAGTGTTTTCAATGTCTGTCTTACCAATACTTCCCCCCAGCTGAACTAAATCATTTCTTGGCACATTTCTGTAATTCATAGGTGTTCTGTGCATTACTCCTCATCAGGAATGTTGGGGAATGCATTCGGATTTTTAATGTTCAATGCTAGAATGACCAAACTAAAATAATATTCATATGGTAATTTTTTTTTTTTTAATGTAGAAATGCATTACTGTATACAGTGGAAAGCTATTTATTGTACCTCTGGGCTCATTCCTCTAAAAAACATAGCATAAAAAAAATCTTTGTCAAGCCTGATGTATATAACTGAAATAATGTAAAGTTATATTTTCATGTTTTTATACTTAACAACATGATGGGAATACATAATGTATGAGTATTTCAATTCAGATAATATTGATTGGATAATACACATCTCAGTTAAAAAAACAGTAATAGTAGTTTAATATCCATGTTAAGAGTACATCAGTATATTGCTATATAAAGTATGTCTGTGTGCATTTAAGTGAAAAGTAGTCAAGAGTGATGAAAGCTGTCCAAGGGTTTTTTATTCCTTTTTTTATGAAAACTGTTATGGAGCAACCAAAATGTTTATGAACTCAAACTTGTGTAAATTTCCAAATGTCCTTTTACTGTAGCTTTTTGTTTACAGTACAGTATCTTATTTTCTGCTTTGTTAAATGAGTAACGGTACAGAGCTGGACATACACTTTCTAAGACATTAACGTTCTCGTTTTTTCATGTATACTTATATGACAGAAAATGCTTCTGATTTTATTTTTCAATCTAACACATGGCTTTTCTGGAGTGTTGTATAAACTTCAATCATACATAAAAAAATCTTCTTAAAAAAGGTAAAAGACCTTTAATGTCTGCTTAGTATTATTGAAATCTGGTTTCTTGTTTATTATCAATGTATTTTTCTAAGATTTTACATAGGTCAAACCTGTTTGTCCCCACAGACATGAAATTTCCTTGAAGAGTTTAGGAAGTTTCTTTTTTTCTTGAATGAAGTGTCAATGAAGAGTATAAATCTTCTCCCAGATCATCTTGTCACTCAAGGATAGATTTACTGCAGTTTTCCTTATTGTTAAATGAAGTAATGAAATTTTTTTCCCAACAATAAAATTGTATCTTTGGACTGTAACCTTCCTGATCATAGTTACAATGGCAGTGTGATAGGCTCATAAAGATAGGGGGTTAAGTATCGATTCAGTAACACTACCTAAAAAATTTTGAGTTTAAACCAGTACATTTTTAATTGAACTGATTGTTGATGTGTCCAAAGCAGAGAAAGAACCTGAAAAATGGCAAGTACTTCAGGTGTCACTGGAAGAGATGTAGTACAGCACAGAGTTTATTGTAATGGCAGAGTGAAGAGATTGACCATGTGAAAGGTTCAACATTTTCATGTAACCATGTATTTCACCTGTTAACAGAGAGTGTTTCTGCAGAGTCAGCCTCCTCTTTGGCTGATTGATGTAGACAATATCTTTACATGAAACCTTGCACAAATAATTGTCTTTTAAAATTCAAATAGATAGTTTCAGCTATCCTTTGGTGCAGAGTTACAAGAATACAGCAGTCACCAGCAAAATAGAATCAGCAGCATCTGTTGTGCATGATATTCCTGGAGGCTGCTCAGATCTGTTTTCAAAGCTTATTATTTATTATATATTTTCATTTAAGCTGTCCAGGGATCACAAAAATTTGCTGTGAGAGATCCATCAGGTCTAAAGTATCTTAGAAATGTATATTAAGCACTTAGGATGAAATTAAGCAAGTGACTTAGCTATGGACTTAATTTGGAATATTTTGCCTTACATCAATTTCTGTAGGTGGTAGAGAATACTATACGTCTGTGTGAGACACACAGAGAATTGAATAAAATATTTTTTTTTGTAAACAAGTGACAAAAAATGGAACAAAGTAAGATAAAATATAAAAAAATCTGAGACTTATAGCTCTAACTGCCCTGCAGCTTTCATGTGTCATGAGGCCAGTCCCCAATCTTGTTAAGCATAGTACATTATGTGCTTTCTTTCTTTCTTTCTTTCCTTCTTTTTCTTTCTTTCTTTCTTTCTTTCTTTCTTTCTTTCTTTCTTTCTTTCTTTCTTTCTTTCTTTCTTTCTTTCTTTCTTTCTTTCTTTCTTTCTTTTTCTTTCTTTCTTTCTTTCTTTCTTTCTTTCTTTCTTTCTTTCTTCTCTTTCTTCTCTTTCTTCTCTTTCTTTCTTCTCTTTCTCTTTCTTCTCTTTCTCTTTCTCTCTCTCTCTCTCTCTCTTTCCTCTTGCCCCACTACATGCAATCAGTCTAATGCATACTTTTTTAGCTTGCTGGGCTGATAGGAAATTTAATTACTGTAAATAATTGATGTGGTAGTAATTAAAATGTTTATTATAGGTCATGTCATAAGTCTGTAGTACAGCAGCAGTGATGCTAAAGATAGGAAAGGTTATCTAAGCTAAATCCTTTATCCAAGTGGCATCCACTGAACTTGTTCTTTTGTCAGTCTCCTTTATACATCTCTTACTGCTAATGAAAATTTAGCTACCTCTGTAAACAGTTCAGTGCTTTACTTACCTCACTGATAAGAAAATTCTTTATACATAGAAGAAAAGCACTTAATTTCATGAAGTTGTCCAGTGAATGACTTTGTAGCATTTGCCCAAAGTTCTTCCTCCCTTTACACCTGCAACTCCCACCCAACAAGAAAGGACCATTATTTCATGCTGGTCATAGAGAAAAAGCTTACAAGTAATTTGTCATAATTTTTAGCAAATTCTAACTTTTTAAGGCTGACTCATCTGTGTTAAAAAAAGCATTTAATCCTACTAGTCTTCCAACTGCAGAATGAGATTTAAAATACGTGTTTAAATTGTGTTTAATTTATTTGCTTTAAATATCCCAAACCTGATTTTGAAAATGTTTCCTATTATAGAGTAGGAAAGGGCTACTAAACTAGTGCCTAGACCAACCCATTGGAATTTTCTTTAACTAGTTCCTATCTGGAGGTCTGGGAAGAACGAATAAAGGGTTTCCAGTGGATCCCATGAGCTGTGCAGGATCATTCTGATTCCTTTGCCTCTTTTAATGCACAGAAGGCAAGCAGGTGGAAAAAGCTGAAATAGGACTTGGAGAAGTAGTTTTATGCCATTCTTCTGTCCCCCCTCAATCCTTTAAGGTGAAGGTCTCTTCAGAAGAGACACTGGAGAGGATTTATACCTGTTTTGTATAGATAGAAAGGATAGAAAATAACAAGTAGAATTTTTTTTCTAAGAACTCATTGTTTGTGCAGTTCTGAAATGATAATGTCATGTTTCAGTTTATGGTAAACATCTTAAAATTGGAGAGTAACATCTCCTTCAGAGCCTTTGCTGTTAGTAATCATAGAATCATAGAAGACTGTGGGTTGGAAGGACCTGAAAGATCACCTTAAAATTCCAACTCCCCTGTTGAGGGCAGGGACACCTTCCTCCAGGCCAGGTTTCAAGATTCTTAGAGGGAGACAGCCCAGAGTACTTCTGGCATGTTGATGCTTTACTGAAGCATCAAGAGCATCTTGTTAAAAATGTACTGGAGTGCAGGCTATTATATAACAACTTTTAACCCAATTTTCAAGTTATGTTGTTACTGCCTACCCTTCAGCACCATATTTTGTGAGTTTAGAGAAAAATATAATTAGAGAGGCTGAGCTATAGTTCTTTCAATTAATAGTATGCATTACAAATACCATAATATTTCTCAGTAGTTGCTTTCCTTATGAGTTTTACTATGAAAGACAAACACATTTAAGGTTACCACATACTCATAAAGAGCAGAATATCCACTGAAATTTTTTTTTCCTGATTTTCAGTGAGAAGATTATTTTATATTGTCACAATGACTAAAGACACAATAATACAAATAACGTGATTTTTACTTAACTGTTTCCCTTTCTGTTTCTTACTGTTGTTTTTAATGATTTCACAAGATTGTTAGATTAATATTTTCATAAATTTGGGACTAAGTGTCTTGGCAACTTATCCAAGATACCTGTAGGTGGAATTCTTAATTCAGCTTCAGCTACTTTGTGTGAATAGATGGGCAGAGATGCTAATATACAGAAATTAGGATGGTGGGTGTTCCAGTGTATGTGTATGTATACATATCCCTACACAATGCAATAGTAAAACTAGTGCTGATTTTGATAAGGCCATAGTCAAGAGCAATGATAACCACAGCAATAATTCCTATTAGGGCCAGTAGCAACAGGAAGGTTCATAAGCAAGTGCCTTACCACCTCTTGTTTGAATAAATATGGAATTTTGCATTTCCATAGAACAACATGAGTCCCCATGGGACTCAATCAACAGCAAATCCTATAACTTCAAAATCTGGGGTCACTCCTGTAATCGATCTCACTGATGGGATTCAGTTCCACTGAACTCCTGTGAGATAAACAGGCTCTTCCTCATTACCTTTGGCCTACACAGAAAGGCTATTGCATGTGTCATTGCCTCTCACTTCAGTAGCAAGCTTGATGGGTTTGTGTACATGCATGTAGATGCTTAGTTTCTCAAATTGCAGTCTTTGCTATTTAAAAATCAAAATGGTTGATCCGAGAGGCTCAGGTTTAGTTAAATCTAACATTACATGCACAAAAAAAACAGTGCTCTTTTCAGCTGTTACTTGATTTTCTAAACCAAAACCTCTATAAGACCTAATGCCTCAAAACCAAAATGCTGGGCATTGACAGGGCTGGATACTACACTACCTACTTTGAACATTGTGCAATAAAATATACTGCTATGGTGCTGGGGCAGCATTCTGTCCACCTTTTATATTGTTTTGTTGGGTTTTTTTTCTTTTTACTTACATAGACAAATGAGCAGTATAAGCTGTAGGAAATAACTCTCATGAAGTAGGCTTGACAGACAATTTATAGGCAATTTTTTTGATTGGTTTTATCTGTGGCATTACCGCATTTTTTAAATCTGCACCTTCTGAATGTATTGGAAAAATGTGATAAACTGTTTTTATAAAGCCATAATTCTCAATGAAAGCAGGATTCTGCTTGACATGTTTTCTTTATCCTGATGGGTATACTTGCCTAAGGTACTTGTTTATTCTAGGAGACTTAAAAATATATAAGTTTTTTTAATCATTATGGATCCAAAATTATACTGGCACATGTTCATCACTTCTGCTTAATCCACCTTATAAGCTGCCTTCTATAGGAGATCTTTGTCCTTTTATGCTTGTAATTTACTTTTTGATCTTTTGTCATTGGAGAGATTTTAGCATATTGAGGAAAAAAAAGTAGCATTGCATACCCTGCTTGCTGATGTAAGAGGCTGCCCAAGTCCTTCAAAGTGATTCAGCTGATAAGTACATCCCGTGATTCACACCTCTTAAAGCATCTTTCTCAAACAGCAGGGACAAAGACTGCTCTGAGGAGACCCAAGTCATTAATATGCTTCAGTCAGACCCTGCCTTGCTGGAGTCCAGGGAATCTGGGGTGTCAGGACCAAGCCTGAGCCTCCCACCTGTCTGTGTGCAGTCACATAGTGATGTCCCCAGGCATCACCACACTTGGCAGTCATGCTAGCAAAACAGAATTGTTAGCATGGTCGTGATGCAAAAACTACTTCTGTGCTCTCAACATGATGCCAGAGTGGGGAGGAGAGAACTGTCCCCCTCCTTCCCCTGTCTGAAAAGCTTTTTTGCTTCCCTGAACTACAGTCATCCATCATCCAGTCATCCATATTTAGCAAATTCAGAATGTAACTTTAGAAAAAAAATGCTTTAATATAAAATAATCATGTGCTTTTTAGCATAGAGGAAACTTGGCATTTACCCTCAAGGGAAATAAGCACAGCCATCTTGGCTGGCTAAACAATTTCATGGAGATTTTTCTCATAGGGAAAAAAATTCATTGCTTTATGAATTGTGACATCATATATTGTCATAAAACGTGGGCTTCCCAATAGACAGGATCATGAGATTGTGGAATTTTTTTTCTTTTTTTTTGTAAGATGCTAGTTAAGATTATATTATGTGGAGAACCTTTCTTATGCATGTTGTAATATACTGTGTAAATATGGGTCTGCCAAGTGGTTTTTCTGTGGTGTCATAATGTGTGTGTGTGTGTGTGTATATATATATATATATATATATATATATATATATATATATATATATATATATATATACACTCATACAAATAGTAAAATTAAAGGGGTATTTTTACTTTTTTAAAGGCTATCCTCTCATCACTTACACAAACCTAAGTTAGGAGCAATACAAATTATTGCAGGGTGAAACAAAATTGCTCAATGTGACAATATTACCTGACCTATGCTACATTTTTTTTCTCTCTTTATAAAATATCTGCAGGAAAAAAAAAAAAACAGTGTCTTCCTAGAAGGAATAGGCAATAAAACAGATGGTAAGAGAATGCAAACCAAGCCTCCATGTGACCATAAGGTGGGATTTTGAAGCCATGATTTAAAACTACAATGCTGAATTAGAACTTAAATTCTTATTTAAGTTAGAAGATTAGAAGTTCAGTAGATTTTTGTGGTGTAATTGAACCAGGAATGTGTCATAATGAGTGTAGACACTGGATATAGCCTTTGGCATTTAAAGCTTAGTCCTACCCAGCTTCCAGGTATTCTCTATTTTAGGCTACTTTGTGAAATTTTTACAGGCAGACCTACTGCTTAGCTAAATCTAGATCCCATTCTGGCTACTGGCATCAATTCAGTTTTTGGGGTATCAAATCTGAGGGTTAACTAATTTCTTCCCAAATGCAGTGTCTGTATTTATTTTCAATTGCCTTGCTTTATGTTTTAGTAGCAATATTTCAACAGCTAATTATTTTTCTTTACTTTTTCAGGGTTTGGGGTTTTTTTAAAGCTTTTAACTAAAACTGGTTTAAAAAGTGTTGGGAAGTGTTGCCTTCCTGTACACTAAAGGAAAATGTGATTTATCAGTCAAGCCAGTATTTTTTTCTTTGAGACACTGGCTATTTTATACTGAAAACACATGTAAGACTTCAGGCAATAGCAGAGTAGAAAAATACAAGGAATTGTTGCTAGAGGACTTAGGTGAGATTTCATTTATTCTAGTTTTTCTGGAAAAAAAATCTATTTGTTTGTTTTCCTTTCACTACAGATTTTGTAAAAAAAAAAAAAAAAGAAAATTAGTTTTCTCTATAACTTCCTTCAGCTATTACATGCTCTGATGACATTGGCTGGCAACCTGGGTACCTTGAAAAATATTCCCATGTTCATGTAGATAGATGGTAGTACTGCCCAATGTAGTAATAGATGTCTTCTGTCTGACTTCATTTCATTGTGGATGTGATTGTTCACTTGTTTTGTACAGTTCTGGTTTTGGTGCAGCTACAGATACAGAGATCAGTAGATTAAAAAAAAGTAAATACAAAAATACTCTTCTTAAAAGAATAGTGCAGAATGGCAGAGCACTGCTGAAGACTCTGCAGAAAGATACTTGAGAAAAAGAAGTTATTTTTAAAAAACTGACTTGCTTCTAAGCATCCCTTAATGAGGGAGAAAAATAAGTGGCTTCTGTGTCCTGCAACTGTATTCCCGTGAGGAGAAAATCCTATTCTAAAGGTCAAGAGTATACAGAGGTATTTTTGCAGAATCACCTTGAAGTGACTGAATTCTATTTAAAAATAGTATTGAGAATGCAATGAAATGCACAAAAGATACTTTTTCTTTAAAGTAATTGTCATGAATTTTTTCCTTTCAGTTACATCATCAAACCTAGCACTGTCAGGGGGTTTATTTTGGATCAGTACAAAATGCACATGAGTTAAAGCACCATGTCCTCCTCCTGCAGAATTCCATCACCATTACATCCCATTTGCAATCTCTAGTATGAACAGATCATCTACAGTCAATGTCCTCATCAGAGGCCTCACCTTAAAGAGCTTAACTCATGTTTTATGTCAGACTCTGAAGAATTAATCATATACATAAGTGCTGTCATTGAAGTGCCTGCAAAAGAATTGGTTTTGATAGCAGACTATGAGATAGACTATGAGACTTCTCATCACAAAGTGTCACCAAATCATGTAGACTCCTTTCCCTGCCTGGTCATTGGAAATGGTATGCTGCTACTACTTTATTTTAATGTGACTTTTCATCCATTATTGTCTTTCTGTCTGAAACGTCCTCCATGCTGTTTTTCCTCCCTCTTAGGAACAAAATGGTGATGAATAGGATACCCCAAACATATTTCTGAAACCCTCTGCAGATACTGTCACTTTTATTTATAGGTGCTTGGCTGTTTTTCATCCTAATTCCTCTGAGATCTTTATGACTGATAATATTTAAGTCTTCCATATTTTGTATATATGTCTTTTTGTTGGAAACCTGTTTTATAACCTTTTAGCATTTCCTCAGTTGTCCTTAACTACTGATTTAATGATGTCATTTAGGTACAACATTTAATTTATATAAAACCTTGAGGCATATACAGTGTTTTACAAATAATTTAATGTTTATGGTGCTCTAAAGTGAAGATTTAAGCATGTAAATTAGGATGATGAAGATAAGAGATGATAAATTAAGAAATGTATAGGAGAAATAAAGTGTGAGATATGGCAGGCCAGTTGTGTTGATGTGAACATATATTCTGCTTTATGTTTAATACTAAGGCTTTAATATTTTATTCTAATTTGTCTTATTGAAAAATGGAGTAAGGTATAGAAAAACATACACGTATTGTGACTTCCATCTGGAGATCCTTATTCCAACTAAATGAGTTTTAACTCTAATTGTGATAACTGAGGAAAATAAAAGCTTTTCCTCTGAGCATCTTATGCTACTGATTTTATTTAGCATAGCATTGCTGCTTCTTGGAATATTTCCTTCATTTCTTTTTGGAAGCTCATCCTTCAGAGACACATGCAGCTGCAAACATAAAATGCTTATTTTGCAAGTGCCTGGAACTTGCTGAATCATTCTGTCTCTGCCAAATAAGATTTTTTTTATGTTTCTACTCTGGACTCGAGGAGGTAGTACATTCTGATAGCATTTGAGTTCTGAAATCAAGCTATGATACCTAGATGCATGAAAATTAACTCTTAAATTAGTTTCTTGCCATGACAGCTTAGAAGCTTCTATGTTGTCTGCGATATGGATTGCCCTTTGTGTTGTTCTACATGTTAGTGATTGTTATAAATGATAGTAGGAACCACAAAATTTAAACTTTATGTGTTAAAAAAACTTTCCAGTTCCATTTGTCTGTGTGCTCATGTTCAATCAGCCATGTGACGTGTCTTATTTCAGATACATTCAATTGTAGTCAGGCCTGTAATTTCCATGCTTATTTGGAGACTTTATTGAATAAATAATGTAGCATTCACTAAACATGGAGTTAATCTTTCTGTTGTTCCTTCAAGTTGATTCAGACTTGAAACCTGCTTTAATCATGGTATTCTTTAGAGGAGTTGTTGATAGAAGTTATGGATAATGTACTGCCATTCCTCTTGGATGGCAGCCATTTAGCTGTCTATCTAACCTAAATGTCACCTCGGGGAAAAATAAGTTAAGCTGACATAAGCTAAAATGTGTTGTACAAACTCAACAACTTGTGTATCTACTGCTTCATAATCTGCATCACATTCACCTCAAAACTACTTCTAACCTGATCTCTAATAAAATAATAATCATTGTGTTAGGAAGAATAATTTCTATCTATGGGTTTCAGTATGTAGAGCTGCAGAAAAGGCCTATTGTTCTTTACTTAAAATGCCTGCATTCACAGTTTGGGTGGAAGTGTACTTTTGCACAAGTAAGCCATATGTGATAGTGCAGGGCTGGATGACTGTCACTTTTTATATAAAGGACCTCAATGAACACAAGTCCTTTTTGAAATAGAAAATGTCCTGGCACAGAATGCAAGAGATTTCCTGCTTCCAGACACCAGATTTAAAGACAGAGTAATCCATGTATGAAATAATAGATTATAAAAAGAGTACAAAGACTGGGGCTGGGCCATGACTTTTCCCAAAGTGTAAACACTCATATGTAGGAGTAATAACAGTGAGCCATTGGAAATTGTAGCTTTTCTTGTACCCTCCTATCTATCCATTTCTCCATTTCACTCTTTTCCAGAAAAAAAAAAAAATAGAAAAGAAAATAATCCATTTGATGATTGATTTCCATGCTGGAAAAAAAAAAAAGAAAAAAACACCATCTCACTTCAGACACCAGACATGGCCTATAAAAGCAGATCAAGTTGGTGAAAGCATTCTGCAAAGTTTTTGCAACGTATGGTCTTATTTTTTGATTGTTTGATGTCCCTAGTATTAAACGGGGAAAATCTCTTATAGACCATTTATCAGATTTTTACTCCACATGCCTTTGTCAATTAAGATTTCCCTGGTGATTTCTAAGTCTCTTCAAAAGATTTTTACAAAGGAAAAAGTTAAACTGGCATAAAGATGTTTAAGATATCCTACTTACAGGACTATCTATACCACTAATGACTGACAGCATAGCAGCCTTCTGGGACATCTGCCGAGTTTATTTTTCACAGCCATTGTGAAACGAGACAGGAGGAGACAGAAGAACAAGGCTTCAAATGCACAAAGGCTAAAATATGTCTAGAATACAAAAGTGCTATCCTAGCAAAAAAAAAAAAAAAAAAAAAGGCCAGATTAGCATTAAAACACCTTAAACCCCTGGGGCATTTCCAGGATCACTGGGTCACCGTTAGATGATGATTGCTGTGCAAAGATTTCTGTGATGAAAGCTCTGAGGATACCAGCTTGTGAGGATACCAGTAGAAGTGGATACCAGTAGAAGGTGACCTTGTACTGGATGATGATGAGTTGATGAGTTGATTATAATTTTAGAGTAAGAATAAACAAAAGTAGCCTTATGGTTAAATGTCTCTCTTTCAAACTGTGGCACAGCAAGGCTGGCTCCATACTCATCCATAGCCAGCAGTGCCTGGCGTGTTCCCAAGCACCAGACTCATCATCTATCCCATTAAGCTGCTACAGCCATCCCTGGTGTGCTGTTGGCTGATGCTAACCAAGGATGTTCCCAGGAAGTTCCCAGGGACAGTTTAGGGATGTCCCAGTGATGATTCCCAGCATCTGGCATTTTGTGAGTTGTCACAACATTTTGGAGTCTAGGAAAGCTCGCTGTCATAAGCAGGGAATATTGCATGCTCATTAGCTTGAGTACACAGGAATATTTGGGGGCATTTTGTTACAGTGTGTATGTCACCTGTGGGAACTAATTAGGGTTGCAGGAGTGAAGGCTTGGATTTGGAGCAGATCACAAGATGTCTTTGGGTAAATCTGGCAGAGATTTTTATTAAAAGTCTTTGCTTCAGTCCCCACTGCTGGAGTACTCACGCTAGGAAAGGCATCTGAAATTAGTGAAGAGATAGCCAGAAACCCATGAAGTAATGAGACTGCTTATCTGAAGAAGTTTCAAGAGAGGTCAGAAGGAGTCAGAACATATGAGCAGTTTAAGAAAAATAAACCTGCAGTAGATTTTCTAAAAGATACTAAAGACCAATTTTTTTCATGTATAAATACATAAATACCAAACATAAAGATGTGGGATTGTTCACTAATGTCAGTTTAGTTTTTGTTTTTAGTTTGACTCATGAAGTCGATGCATATTTTAGTTCTTCTTTGACAAGAAGTTGGGTGAATAAGTTACAGATGGTTTCCTCCCTAAAGCAAAGGAGCTGTTTGGTAAGCAGGAATTTGGATAAAGGACAAGGCATTACCTAAGGAAATTTTACACTGCAAGAGTAAGCCCAAAACTGCATTTTTCAGTGATCAGTATTAGGGTAAGTTCTATTTTTATAGACAAATAGTGACCCTGACACAAGGAGTGGAAAATGCCTGGTGAAATTAACTTGATGATTTGAGGTTAAGGTAAAAATGAGACAGTGAAAGAACAGGATGTGCTTGTGGATTGGGAATAAGTCTGAACAGCATAAAAGGAAAGGCAGCTGGAAAAAAAAGTTTAGGACAGCAGCAGAAAAACAAAAGCCATTGTTTTTCTTCCAACACTGTCCAATAGTGAATGCCATGCAAAGCCTGAAGATTGGATCTGCAGTGAGTTTTGCTGGAATGGTGCTGTGCCTCCAGCAGTTTGTGGATCAGGGACTCCCTCAGATATGGAAGATATCTTTGCATTTCATATCCTTTCCAGCAATTTCTCTAATCACTTTGAACTCATCTCAACTTTGGCAGCCATAATATCCTGTGGCAGGAATTGTCATGGCTGAACTCAACACTTTGTTAAGAATCACCTCTTTTTTTTTGCCTTAAGCCTGTTATCTCTTAATTTCCTTTGCTGTCTCTTCATTCTTATACTATGATACATAGTTAGAATTTGCTCATTAATTCCTTTTTCTGAACTGAAAGGCTCATGATCTATCATGTGGGAGAAAACTTTGAAAAAACTCCGTGCTTCTTTCATGCAACAAAATGAAAGTTGATGTTGCATATGACTGTTCTTACTAAATGCAAGTGGAAGAAGAGCTTCTTCCCAAGGAGAAAAGCTACTTATAAAAAAAAAGCTGGCATCAGAGCAAGTTGAGAAAATTGGCAAGACATAAATTTAGGGTGAATTGTGAACCTTTATACCTTCAGAGCAGCAGATCCTTTTGGCAGTCAAGTCAGAGGGCTGAACCTTGCACAGACATTGCCTTGGTCAGGGTTGTGGAACAGCCATTTTTACAGGAAACAACCCCTCAGAGGACCATTAGCTCCTCATTTACAGATGATCACCTAAAGCAAGTGTTCAAGCATTCAGAATGCCTGAACATCACTCTCTTTGCCTTTACATCACTCTCTTAGCAAACATCACTCAAAAATGCCTTTACATCACTCTCTTAGCAAAGCCAGAAAATGCATTTTCATGTGTGAAAGTCAATGACTGGGAGTCAGCAGTCCAGAAGGCCCCCTTGCATTGAACATTCCTACATGGTCTGGCTACAGAGATGAACTTTGTTCTCATCCAGATTCATAGTCCTGTGTGATCTGCATTTAGGTGTCCATATAAGACTTTTTTGCAAAAAGATAAAAACGCATATTGTGCCCTTTTATCCCTTAGCTCAGTGATTGGAAGTGATTTAATCAAACCAAATCAAAACAAACAAAAAACAATAACAACAACAACCAAACAAAATCTCTTGTCCAAACTAGTTTTTTTGTGTAAAATCCCTTTTCCACCCTGCAGGTGAAACTTTTATCACTAGTGTGTGGTTTCAGAAATTAATATCTCCTGGAAAACCAGCTCTGTTTTGCAAGAAACAGCTGAACAGCTGCTGGGTAAGTGCAGTTGGGTTGGTGACTAACACTGAAACAAAGACTCACTCCCATTCCTGTAGCTCTAAGGAGAGGACAGAAAGGTCTCATGTAGTCAGCAGAACTGGATTCAAAGTCTGCTTCTCTCCTTTTGTTACCTTGTAGAGTCAGGCTTCAGCTTTTCCCATCAGAGAGTTGAGTCCATGGGAACTGGAGCAGCTGCATTAGGGGCACATATCCTGTTGATTTGGATTTTTCTCTGGTTAGCTCTGGAGCTCTGATTGTCTCATTGCCCAACCCCTACACACATTTCTGATTTTTGTCTGCAAGCCAAAGAGCTCCCTCTGAAACAAAACCTTGCCTTTGTTTGGAAGATCTTGGACCCACAGTTCCTTCCTGACAGACAGTAGAGATGCAGCATTGACCAGACTTTCCTTTGTGTACATATTTAGGCAGCTCTGAAAGGTGGTGGTTTTGAAGAGTTTAAATGTGGATCAGACCTTGATTTCTAACACCAGCTGCCAGGAGGGGATGGGTGTGCACCAAAGTGCCATAGTCCTGCAGAAAGCATAATCTAAGAAAGGGTTGCCCATGGGAGACAGGAGCATGATTCAGCTCTCCCACTATCTGCACAAGGGGGCAAAACTACACTGCTGTTGCCAATGTTTCTTAAATGGCTGGATTTGGTGATGGTACTCTGAGAAGGGTACTTGGACTCACACTGAGAGGATGTAAATGATTAGAGACAGATTCAAGCTGGCCTTTTGGAAGCTCAGGTTGATTCAGGTTTACATGCTTTGTGTTGTGTCCATGCCAGATGTTGAAGCTGCCAGTGAAAGATGATTCACAAACCTGGACAGCTCCTAGGAGTGGGTGTAGTGAGTGCTAAGTGCTGAAAGGTGCTGAAGCATTTTATCTTTATCTACCTTTCACAGATCTCACTGAGAGATTTTCTTGATAAGTTCTTTCAAATTACCTTGGGTCGACTGGATAAGTTACAAATAAGGTGTGAGTAACCTCTGCCTTAGTACTGATGTCCATGAGGATAACCTTGGTAGGGAGTTACAGTCTGGTTTTCTTATTCTCTCCAAAGTCAATGCACTTGATGTGGTGAAGTACTCAACTTGCAGAATAGGAAGGTCTAAGGGAAATTATCTTAAGTGGCCTGTGCCAAGACATGTGAGCTGGCGCTGCAGAAATTTTTAAGGTCTCTGATCATTAGCTGCTGATTTATTTTTTTAATAGGAAGAGAGGAAACGTGTAAAAGCCCAAGCTGCTCAACCTTGATTACTGGTATTTTATGCTAAATGTGGTCGTTCCTGCCAAAAATATTAAGCTGGCAAAGAGAAGCTTAGATGTCTCATTATACTACTGCCAAGAAAGACATGATTTTGAAAGCTCTGCAGGGCGGACCCAGAGGCCCTTGCTGCCAATCTGTTCTGCTATTCACTGCAGAATGAGCAGAATCAGTGCTTTTTTGAAGAAACAATGCTTCAGGCTACTCTGGATGTGCACTGAATAGATTTTAACAATGATGTTTTTTACGTAATGACTCTGGAGTTTCCTTTTGCTTTATGATGCAGGCTGGACTAGATTTTAAACAAACCAATAGAGTTTAGGATATGGGTTGGTCTCTAAAAGTAAGAAAAATTGTTAAGTAGTGCTTCTAGTCCATGAAGTAAAAAGTGAAGACCTGAAATCCTGTAGTACTCTACAAGAGGTTGCACTAATTTTTTCTAGCGGAATAAGCCAATTATTTTAGATTTAATAATCATCTTTGTCCAGAGGGCATGTTTAGTGAGAGGCATAAAATGATCTCAAATACTTTGGCAAAAATTATACCCAGTGCATGTGTTTAATTTTGTGATTCATAATCAAGTCAGAAAAGTATAGAAATAGACCACTGAATGTCAAATTACTGACATTTAACAAATTAATATTTATTTTAAGTTTCTGCCATAGTGGACTAGGAATCAGTCAAGAGTGAGAGAAAGTAGACAAAGTTCTAATGTGAGAGCATTTACTCACTCAACCAAACAGGAATGGGTTTACCATTCCTGGAATCCGAAAGGGAAAAAAAAAAACAAACAACTAAACAAAACAATAAAAACTCCCAACTAAAATCCACCCACCCACCCCCAAACAAAAATACAAGGAAATTGAAGTGCTTGTTGAGATAAACAATGTTTCATCCACATTTCCCGGTATTCCTCATGAGATATATTTTTAAAGAGAGGTTAGATTTGGCGTTGAATTTGGAGTCCAAAACCAGAAAGAACCTGTCCTCTATACTTATACTAAAAAGATATATCTCTCAGTCCAGAAGGATGGTAGATCACAGGATCACAGATCTCAAGTGAAAAGGAACTTTTGGTTACTTACTCTTGACCTGCATGCCTGGAAACCATCTTTGGAGGTTTCCCTATTGGGCCAACTCAGCCGAAATTGAGCACATTCCTTCATAATCTATTCTGGCAGTTTGTTAATTTCATTTCAAAAACATAATCTTAAAAAATGCAACCTAATCCTTGCTCCAGCACTCAAGTGCCTCTCGGATCGCCCAAATTGGCTAGATTGAAAGGTCTGCTGAAGTGAGATATGTGGAACAAATGGATCATGACTCATTTGTGTCTTAAATCTCTTCACTTGAGGTGCCTTAGTCTTTTATTTAATCTTTCACTGGACAGAACAAGGTCATTTTCAAGGTCAGTCTTGCACTTCTATTGTCTATTACATACAATATACATTATTTTGTCACCATTGTTTTCAAAGCAGTGTCAGATTTTTACAGAGATGATGTCATTTCTCCATTCTTGATTGATAATAATAAAAACAGCCTCATTTCTTAGATCTTCTTAGGTCTTCTTCAGTTGATGAAACTCTGGTGAACAAATTTAATACCTGTGGGACACCTCATATTTCTCCATATTTTTACATGGATGCAAAGAAAAGCAAAGAAAAGCAAAGAAAAGCAAAGAAAAGCAAAGGAACTTCTGTCTTCCATTTTTCCATCTCTTTCAATATGATTTCACTAAAGGTTTGCTGAAGACAGCGAGGTTGCCTGGGTTCACCAGGAACTTCCATGTTCCCATTCTGCCATTTGGAGACAGCACCTTTGGTAGACCTTATACATGTGGGCTCTGTGGAAAAGACAAATGAGTGCACAAATTGCAGCTGTAGTTATTTTGTATGAATGTTCATTGCACACTGTCAGAGTAAACTCTAAGAGGAATATTTTGTATCAGGAGAAGGACCCTGCAGGAGCTGTGCATACTGAGCAGATTGCTGATAAACAGTGGGGGAATAGTGCACAGTGGAATTTCTAGCTATGATAAAGTCTGATTCCTAGGCCAGAAAATAAACATTTTTTACTCACTCTTAAGGACTTGGGATGGGAAGGTGACACATCTGCTGGCTGTCATGCTGGAAGCTGTAGGAGAGAATAATTTGGGTGTGCTTCTTAAGGCAATATATTTTTCTGTGAACTTGTAGCCCTTTGATGACAAACTACTGGGAAGTTATATGAGCCCTACCTGGCCTTTCCAATTTGCATTTTCCTCTCTGATAGTTCAGATCTGAGTTCCCAGAGTTGGGACACTACACTGGCCACTGAGAGGAACAAATAACTCCAACTTGGGAGCATGTCAAAGCAAGGAGTCCTTAAAACGCCTTAGTTCATTTGTTTGCCACTGACGTCATCTCAGCCCTTAATAAAAGTGCTGCTCTAAATCCTCCTCTGCAATATTGTGGAGAAAACTCTGCCTTTCAGAAGTGTGAATGTCATCTGAAAAAGAGGAGTCTTGTTTTCCCTGAGAACCTCTTTTGGCTTTACAAGACTGGTAGTTCTTTGCAGATGCACTATGCATGTGACAATTGTCAAAGCCAGCAAAATTTGATTCTAACACTGTGTACTCACAGTGGGGCAGCCAAAGCTGAGATACTTTGTCAGTTTAAATATCAGCCAGCTAAAGTCTACTAAGCAGCCAACTACACATCTCTTTAGGAGTATTCTAATTCATGTACTGTAATTAGGCTTGAATACAAAATATTGATTTAGTAGTAATTACATTTGTGCAAGCATTAAGATAATGTTTCGGGAAATCTGCCTAGGTTCAGCATGAGGTTCCAGATAATGAAATATTCAGTCTATTGCTGTGTAAAAGAGCTTTTAAATAAAACTTAGTCTATACTCCAGCTAATATAAATTTATTAGATCACATCCTCTGACGTTTTTGGCTTGAGACTCTCCAACAAAAATTGAAATATCTTCCAGTGGCTGATTCTAGCTAATTAGAGTATACCAGCTTTTTGAATGTGTTTTGAGATGACTCAGGGAAAGGATGTATGAGACCTCTTAGAAATAAGGCAGCATTTAAAGAGCACTGATTTATACACATGAATTTCATTTGTTGTAATGCTAAATATACTGCAGATTTGTAACTACTCTGTTAGCCTTAAATATTCCACAAGCAACACATTCACTCTGAGAGAGCATGAAATCTTGTGATTCCTGGGTAACAACTTCTTTTCCTCTTTCACTCTTCTTACAGTATTTTTAGAGTTTTTCATCTCAAGATGTACATAAACACATGTTTTATGCATTTACATTTATACACACTAAGAGGCAGACTTATTTATGGCATCTACAAATATATAAAAGTGTAAGTTCTGGCCATAAACAAACATTTAGTCCTAACTTGTTTTTTATCTAAATGGCTGCTCAATAAACTTTAGTTCAAAGATCTCTTACTGTAGAAAAGTGGAACCAGTGAGAAAATGGCAGATATGCAGAGCATGGCTTAGTAAAGGATCACCATAGCAATGAAATCACTCAGGACTGAAGTAATAACTATATAAATTGGACTTTCAGCAGGAATTCTTGTATTACCAGTCCAGGTGGTCTGCATGCAATTTGTACCTTGATATATGTTTCATATCAGGGTAGATATTCTGTCTCTTCTAGGGAGAAAAAGGATCTTCTTAGATTTTTAATTTGAAACATGGCATTTGAACACTCATTTCAAATCAGGAACAGCTATTCAGCAGATCCCCTATTCTCTGCTTGTTATACTGCAGGGGAAGAGGGGAATTCAGGAGGAGAAACATGGATGGAGATGATAGATAGATAGATAGATAGATAGATAGATAGATAGACACACAAAGGTGCATATATATATATATATGTGTGTATATATATATATATATATATGAATCTGTCTATGTTGGTGTAGATAGATATACAGATATAGATACAAATATATAAAATAAGTCTGGTTTATATAAACCCCACTTGCATTCAAGGTAAAAAAGAAGATCTGAAGCCTGGACTATGTCTTATCTGCTTCTTTCTCAGGCTGGAAATATCCCAAGAACAAGGGAATTTGTTTGATCTGAGCTTTGTAAAATATAGAGATGGTTGATGCTCCTGCTCTCTGTGCCCCTTCACATAAGAGAACAGCTACAGGCAACTGATAATGAAAATCCAGGCCTGGCTCTACTCTGACATAAGTTGGGAAAGATGGAGAAATGGTGCGAATGTACAGATGAAGCCAATAACTCAACTCACCTGGGAAACTCCTCTAGAAGGTTTCTATTTTAATTATGCTTTTCTAGGCAGGATCAAATTGAGGAACTATTAACCTCTGGCTGGTGCCACAGCCCTCTTACTCACACAGTAATATAGAATCTGCTGTGCCTAATCATATCTAACATCCACCAATGAGTCTCCAGTGTTGGATGGTGGTCAGTTCTAGAGCTCTCAGAGGAGAAAATGAATTCCTGTAGTTGCAATGCTTGAGCTGACCTGTCCAGTCCCTGTAATGAGTTTCATTTTCATGGCTATCTATTAGCATAATTCTTAATATTTGAAGCATCAGGTGAAATATTTCTTTAAAATAAGAGCTACAGCTGCACACAATATCTGTGAATTGCCTTGAAATATAGAAAATATTATTTATTGAGATAAATATTAAATGTGCAAAGCGTATTTCCAGAAATAGCATTGAGCTAGGAAACCACATATTCAAATAAAGATCTCTTTGGAGATTCATTGTGAGTGTATGTTCAAAAACAGTTATGTGAGTAATACACTGAACTAGATGACTTCATCACAATAGGGAATATGTATTTTAAAGGTGCTTCTACATTCAAAAAGGGTCTAATAGGCCTGGTGAGAAACACATTTATCACTCTACATTATGTCTCCATGTGAAACTTTGCTTTATCATGAATACCATCTAGATCCTCCTGAACAGCAATAACAAAGAAGGTAGATTAAACTTCCTAAAATTCAGTCTGAGAAACCCCAAAGAGCCCACTTGTGTGCATATCTCTGTGTGCCAGATTCTGCTGTCACTACCCTCCTTTGCCTTCATAGTCCTGCTGCATTAAGAGTGGCCATTTTGATTTTTTCACAGTGAGACATCATTAATTCTTCCACAGAAAAAGCCTTGGCTGGAATACATCCTGCAATATGCCAGATTTGTTTTACAAAGGTTGGTGCTTAGAGGATTTCTCACTGTTATCATTAATCCCAAAACACTGATAATCCCTACTTTGGGATAAGGCTCTGGCGAGGTGCATGAGAGCTCTACATGCACTTCCTCTGAACAGGCTATTCAGACAATGAGAGAGGAAGAGGGGAGAATAAAGATTTTGTAAAGGAAAGATTGTATCATCAATTGAAAGTAGCTGAGGAAAACACTTCTAAAATACAATTAACCCCATAACCCACTTTTCAGACACATCTCAGAACATACTGAGGTACAACACCATGCTATTACAGCAACAATATTGCAATGTAACAGCTGGTAAAATGTAGTGGGAGAGGTAAGTGTTAAAATCCCTGGCAGGGGATTGTCAGACACCTTTCTAGCTGGGAAACAAATGAAATATCCTTCCCAGAGTGTCAGTGCCACAAACAGAGACAATCATCAGTTAGAATCAGGTTTGGGACCTTGAGCATCCCATGGGTGCAATCCTCTGGTGTGCTGAACAAATCTGGATTTGATCAAGTTCTCCCTCAGCTGCTAGAAAGGAAGGGGGCTTTTCTTGCCCTTGTTTGATATCTGCTGGCCTGTGTGGAGCACAGCATTGTGTGGGGGCAGACCCTGATGAGATGCTGTCCCTCATGCATCCCTTGAGCTGCCCCACGCAGCCCAGCTGTGGCTACGAGAGGGAATGAAGTTCCCTTGGTGTCAGCTTGGTCTGTCCCATGCAGCTCTCTGGGCCTGGAGAGACACAAAACCAGCAGTTGCCACTTGCTTTTATGTTGAACTGTAGTGCAGGAGAGCACCAAAGCTGTCAGTGTACCCCAGCACCCCAAGGAGTTGCTCTGGCCCCCTTGGCAACTGAGCAAGGAAGAACTTGATTTCCACAAGTAATGGGGAACAATGCCCCATTTCCCCCACACCTTCATGGCATTAACTCCACAGAAAATTGTCCTTGCTCATATGCTCTGCATGGGGTGGGGGGTTTCCCTGCTGAGCTTTGAGCTGGGGCCAGGCACAGATGCCACCTGAGTGTGGCTGTGCCCGTGCCAGGGAGCTGCTGCCCTGCAGGGAGAGGGGATGTTGGGATGAGTGCTCCCCTTAGGCCTGGTGACTCTCCCTGAAGGAGCACAGCCCTGCATGGCTGAACCTGAGGCCCTGCAACATCCCTAACTGCAGCCTCCACACAGCAGGATGAAGCATCTGAAATTTTATCTGCTCCAGTGAGTCCCTTAGGCTCACTTCAAGACAGAATTGCTAATATCTGTCTTGTTGCTCCCTACCTTATTAGCCCCCCTCCCCAGCACTGGGGAACAGCAAAGCTCAAAAGCCTCCATATTTTTCTCTTGGCTTAACCTAGGAATCAGCATCCTCAGGTCACTGGGCCTGTATGTGCATCCACCAGCACTCTCATGCTTTGCAGGTGGTATCTAGGGGAGCCCAATCCTCGCACTGACAGGCTGCAGTTTGCACCAAGCAGAGAGCCAGCAGCAGCTGTTTGGGAAGAATGAGCCTGAGGCTTCATTTACAGAAGGATTATGCAGCAGCACATTTTGTCAGAGGGTATGATTTTTTCTCTTCTCTATCCAATGACATAAATGCACTCCCACAGGTGTACACAACCATATCAGTATGTAGGCGCTTACATCCTTATAGTTTGCATCTTGCTGTAATTAAGGTAGCAGAGTTTATGTTCCTTAATTAGGAGTACAATGTTTCCAACTCTCAAGCCAACTATAAGAAAGCACACACATTGCTGGCCTGGCTTCTTGTAGCCAACCCATGAGATTTTCAGCATCTTTTCAGTGCTGATTAGGGAACAGAGACAATGAGGAAGGACTGTTTCTCATCATTTTCATGAACAGCCTAGGCATTCAAAAGCATGCCACAAACAAATAGCAAATCACACAATAAAATATAAATGAGGCCTGGCTGAGAGTACATGGTGCTTGGTAAAACCAGGAGGGAGTTTAGACTGCGGGAGAATGGGGTAAAGAAGGAGCTGCAGGCAGTGCCCAGCCTTCTAGCTGGGAGGTTGCTGGAGGAAGAGCCAGTCAGGCAAAAAGAGCAATGGGGTGAAATGCAGTGGGAAGAAGACTTAGTTAAGCTGACCCACATAGATTACTTTCCTTTGACAGCAGCAGTAGGTTACCTATGGTGACACTCAAGACTCCCTTTTTTTAAAATTATGACCCAAAATCCACTTCTGAGTCATTGAGGAGCAAAAGGGAATTGTGCGTTCACCCTCTGCTGTGCTGACAGCTCTTCACACCCAGGCAATTCTTAACAGCATCTCTTTGATAAACAAGTACCCACTGTTCAGAATCAGCAGAGGTAAAGGTAGGAGCACAGTTAACACAGGATGATTAACATGGCTTCAGTTTCTGAACCAGGAGAACTGAAAAAATTATGTGATTTTTACTTTTCTAAGTTTGACCTTTTTTGAGACTCATTTTCCTTCTACATGATTAACTTGTTAGCTTGAAACTTCAGCTGTAACTGCACAGGGAATAATAATGTTATGCATTTACTGTGATATGGGTACCTATCACAGAGCATTCTATACAATTGAGAAAACCAGAACAAAATGTCATTAAGGGGATGGTAGTATAATTTATGCCCCCCATCATGCAACAAGCTTAATTCTTGCAGCAAGCATTATGCATGAGGCAAATTAAAAGTTTTGGGCTCTTTCCCTCATGACTGATCAAATAAAGCACAATGACCTGGCTAGGAGCAGTAGCAGACTGAGGCACTTTGTAGCCTTATTCAGGACAAAGGGAGCTTTGGGCTGCTGCTGAAAATGCACCCTTGCTGCTGCTGGGGTACCCTGATGTGCCTCCCCACTCAGAGCCTCAGTGTGCAAACTGCTCATGAACTTTAACTGGGGCTGGGATGTCCCTTGGCTTGCAAGGGAAGTATTTAAAAATTTCCAGTTGCATATTTTAATTGCACACTCATTTACAGAGAAAGATGTCTCCCCTTAAGGGGTACATTGTTACAGAAACTTCCGCCAAGTGGAATTTACACAGCCTGCTACCAGGACATTTAATCTGTTTTGAAGATAAAATAAAGCAACTAAAAAGGCAACAACATATGTTACTTAGAAAACTGTGTGTGATCTGGTTTTATAAATTTCATGTTTGTCAATAGGTTCTTTGAAATCTTTTCTATCCCATTTAGACCCAAAGTCAGGGAAAATTGTTTCAGGATTTGCAGGTAGATTAAATGAAATTACCTTCTTCCACCTCATCTGAAGAAGGAAACGTAAACAGATTCAGATTGCAGATTTTTACACAATAATCCAAATTGCCAAAGCATTGATAGCAAATTAGTAGTATGAAATTAATTGCAAGCACATAAACTAGATTGATAGGGTTTTTTTCTGGAACATTAAAATTTTCCAGGATGGTTTTTTTCAGGAGGTAGGACATTTTGTCTCTCATTTTACAAATGTGGTGTGAAACGAAAAGAGGAAAAACACTCCCTCCTCCCTCCTCCCCCAGCTCTCAGAGGAGGAGACTCATCATGGCACATACAAGAAAAAACAGCCACCCACACACTGGAGCCCTTCAAGCAGAAAGCACCTGACGGGAATTTAAAAGTAGGTTTTCAATGGTGAAGTTGGCAGAAATCTACATAAAAGCAGTTCTTCAAGGGAGGGTATTATGTGATATGAATTAGATGAATATATTGAGTTCCTCCTTTTATATTTTTTTTTATTTTAAGCTCTGAAGTCTAAAATTAAGTTCTTGTTATCCTGATCAAATATTTTCTTAGCAAGAGCTCATGCCTGAAGAAAAGGAATAACAATAAAGAAAATATAAGGGAGTATAATATATTTTAACAAAAGAAAGTTTTCCTATCACTCAAAATCCTGAATTTCTATTTTTAGAAATCTGAGTGCTAACTGCTTGAGTCTTCAAAACCCCCACTACACAGAACTCAGCACTTAAAAATGAAATATGTCAAAAGAAACAGCAAGAAAATATGGACATGCCAAGTAATTGATTTGATTTTAAGATCATTTCATAAGACACTGAAGTGTTTGTATTTTTTCTTTTAGTAACAAAGCCTAATAACATGTTTATAAGGATTATTCCTGTTTTTCCAAAAGATTTTCAGAGACTTCATATGGGCCTTTTTAGGGCATTGCACTTCTTGTCCTTAGAGAGTATATGGCTACATTACATTACATTTCACTTCTGAATCAGTTCCTTCCTCTGTAATGAAGGGGGAAAAAAAGAGCTGATGCTGTTTAAGACCTCACTTAAATTTTCATTGCCTATGCATGTTTTACATAAACTGAATTTATGTAGCTTTCTCAGTTTTATTTTTTCTGCCTATTTATTTTCAAACTGGAGCCAAACAATTGGAGTTTTTATATCTTGCTTATTTTCTCTGCAGTGCAATGAAATTTTTAAATGGCTTACTGATTTGCAGGTAATTGATAACTCAGTCTGACAGGTCATTTCAGACCAGCATCATTGCTGGACATGGTCTGGATCTTCCATACACCAAGGACATAACCATATCTGTCCTTCTTGATGTGAGTTTTCTCTGATTTACACCATTTGAAAGTAACAATGTAGGAAAATTGCCCCATCCATTATGAAAGCCTTCATCAGCAGCTCAGCTCATCTTCCCTGTGAAGTACCTAAGGACAATGGAGATTTCTCTGATTTCTACCACCTCGTGTATTAATTGGCCCAACAATCACTGGTGATAATTCTGAAATTTGAATTTCTATGCACATCTCCTGGGCCCTAGACTTTCTGGCATGCTGTAACTGGTTGGTGATAAGTGCAGGTGTACTTAGTGTGATGCAACTTTTTAACTATTAACAAGGAAAACACAGATTGCTCAATTATTTACACGAACAATAACAATCCAATAAAGTCCTCATCCTGGTATCCATGGAAAGCCATTCTTTTTAACTACCATGTCCCTTATATCTCTGTGACTTTGACAGGTGAGGAGCACAGTAACGAATGCATACATTTCCTGCTAAGGAAAACTGCATGTCCAGTCCTTAGGGATGCCTTTTGGTGTCACCACTGTGCACAAACCTCTGCCTCTATCTGCAGCAAGCCCCTGATGGCTTTGCAGATGAGGAACCCTCATCATGTGTGGCTTGACTGTCTGGAAGTCCTCTCAGCAGCATCATCATTAAATTTTCACCTGCAGGTGAGTGGAAAGAATGTATGCACAAATCAAAGCCTTATTCTGGGCCACTCTGTGCCAAACAACAGCTCCTGCCTTTTCATGTGTCTCTGTGCTGCTGGAATGAATCTGGGGGAAGGCCATGAGGATGATCAGAAGGTTTGAGCATCTCTCCAATGAACACAGGATGAGGGTTGGGCTGTTCAACACTGAGAAGATAAAGCTCTGGGGAGCCCTTGTAGTTGCCAGGGGCTTACAAGAGCTGGAGAGGGACTTTTTGTCTGGACAGATAGTGACAGGACACAAAGAATAAGTTTAAACTGAAAGAACGGGGTTTTAGTTAGATATTGAGTAGAAATTCTGTACTGTGACGGTGGTGAGGCACTGGAACAGGTCACCCAGAGAAGCTGTGTATGCTCCATCCCTAGAAATTATGAAGGGCATGCTAGATGGGACTTTAAGCAACCTGGTCTGGTGGAAAGCATCTGTCCATGATGAGGTAGTTGGAACTAGATGACTTTTAAGTTCCCTTCCAATCCAAATGTGATTCTGTAATTCCATGGTTCTATTTCTGTAATCATGGATCTGTAATCCAGATAAATGTGGAAAGCCTGGGATTTTCTAGGGTGTTTTTTCCTCTGTGATTGGCTGGTATTTGTAACCATGTGGGAGCATCCAGGGTACTCTGACTCATCTCTTTAGTCCTGATGGAGGCTGGGATTCAGGCTTTTTATTAATAAAAAAAGAGAAGGTGATGGTGGTGAGGGAAGATCATATGCTATGTCTTAACTGCAAATCCAAGTTCCTGCTGTCCCACAAATAAATTTTAAAAGTTCCCTTCCTGCATCAACTGCAAATATCAACATGCACTCTGTTTCAAAGGAGAATTCAGTGACCCTTCTGTTACCACAGCACTGTGCAGCAGGATACCAACTGATTCAATTAAATTCCTCTTCTTAGTTGCAAATCTTAAGAGTGTGTGTATTACCTTCTCTTCTCTTTCAAATTTTTTGTATGATTCCCAAGCTGTAATTGGACCTCAGTGTCAAATGGAGCCTCACTGTGTTCCAGACCCAGGCACACCAGCCAGGTGCTGTTGTTCTGTATCCAACCCTCCTCCCCTGCTGAACAGGGTTGAAAAGAGATTGAAGACCACATTTGTAGAATTTGTAATAATGATCTCCCCTGGATTTCGTACATGCAACTGCCACTTTTTGAAGATCCTAAAAATTAATTTGTTGCAGCTCTGTCCTCGTGGATTTACTGCAAAAGGGTCAGGGTAACTATAAAGAAAATCTATTCCTGCAACTGGCAGGCCATTTTCTTTGAGAGGTTCCTCTTAAAAGCACAGAAAATCAATTAGCCATCCTTGTATTTCTGGCTTATGTCTTTTTATGTCATTGAGCACCAGATTAATGCCACCCTTGAAATCAGTCCCACTCTAGCACAGTGCTGCCCCACTAGCAGGCATTTATTTTGTCAATAAAATCACAACTCTTGTTTCTTGAAAGTATGGCATTTTTCATTTACAATAAATACTACTTCTGCCTGGTGGAGAAGATTTTTGGAGGAAACATTAAAGAATTATTTGAAACATAATGCAAAATAAGAGAATTACTCTAAATAACTATTTTAAAAGATGGCTTGTGGGCATTCTAAATGTCATCTATGATGAATGACTTGGAAACTTAAATAGCAGTTAGAATATGTGCAATTTAAATTTCTAGTCTCATAAAACTCTAATCTTAAGAAACTTTCTACTAAGCTACAGAGACTTTTGTTCCTTCTCATTTTGAGCCTGTTCCAGAAGTGAATTGTGGATCACACTGCAGCACATTAGCTGTCACAGTGAAATTTGGCAACCCTGCCAGAGTACCCACAGCCTGTTTTATGGCCTCATAAAATGCCCCATAAACAAACACTACAAATATATAACTGATATCAGAAGTCTTAGCCCATAAAGGAATTCCAATATAGCCACAGAACAAGTCCCAGAGTATTTGATTTCCTGTGGAAGGATATGAGGCAACTGGTGTTGGTTGGGTACAAGGCAAATTGCCAAAGAAGGGTTTGTCATTTTGGATTTTAAATATCTGCCTGCCATTATTCATTGTGCCAGGATGCAAATTTCCAACACATTATAAACTTCATGCCTGTGTTCGGGCATTTGGTATTTTCATATCATGGCAATTTAAGTGATGTATTGATTTTGAGGTTACTTCACTTTTTCCCTATTTTTAGAATGCCTATCAACCAGGAGAAGATAGGGTCTCAGATTTTCATAATCAGCCTTACTGGAGACCTGAGTATGACATGGACACTACAAAGGTATCTCTGATGGATGTTATGCAACATGAGATTATTCATTTTCTTTCATTCACACCATGCTCTGATACAGGTGAGATAAGGTAGCTATGACACTTAGCAGAGGGAATTTGGTACTTCACAAGGGGATTCAGCTCATTTGAGAAGATTCCACTTATGATGGGGTCACTCTTCTTTTAAATCCATGTAACTCTGTAATGGGAACTAAAAACAGTGTTCCAGGTCTCATCTCATCAGGAATGAACTGCAAATCCTGAATGGCCAGGAAATAAGATCTCAGGTGAAAACATCTTTACTTAAACTAAGTTGAAGTTTGTTTAGTGTAAATTATGTATCTTAATGCCTAAGAAATGGAGAAAACACAGAAAATAAGAGGAAATATTTTTTGGGGGGGAGAGGATAAATTCATAGGTGACACTTCCACCCCTCAGTATCAAAGTCCTTTGGAGAAGATGAGATTGAAAAGCAGCTATAAAACTTGGCTAAGCTTTTGTCAAGAAAAAGAAAAGACAAAATTTTATGTAGCTTTCCAAGAGTCTGTTAGCAAACTTTTAAGAGAGAAACTGAAACAAATATTTAATTAATTCAGCAAGACAAATTTTGTGGAGTATTTCCTTGTGTATGTGTACACATGTGGAGATTTTAAATAAATTTATCTTAGGCTTTACAAATAAAAAACCATGACATTAACAAAAGCATAAAACTGAAATAAGCATGATAAAGCATGGTGTCTGATAGAACTCATGTGAAAATAAATTTGAACAGACCCAAGACTGCCAGAGGTCTGCACAGTTGAGAGAGTCAGCATTAGCGTAAGTCTGACTGCCTGACCACAGTAAATCTGAGCACAGGCTGAGGAGGTGATGACTGCTTTTTTTAGCAGCATTTCCCTCCATCATGGCCATTCTCCCTCCAGCAGAAACAGTGGGAAGGGAATTCTATCATGCATGCATTAGATGCATGGATCTGGCCATGGATCCAGTGCATCTACACATCTATGTCTGGAGGAGCAAATTGTAACAATAGCAGTAAATTCAGAGAACACCCCAAACAAAAGAAATAAAAGAAAGAAAATTACCTTTGTGCACACAGAGAGGAAAATCATACAAATGCTACAAGTTTTAATATCTAAATCTAACTGCAGTCATTTGTTGTTAAGCTCTCTGCCTATAAGAATGATATTAGATAGATAATATTAGGCCATTTGGCTTGTAATTCCTGCTTCTTACCCCAATCTCATTAATTTGAAAACTGGCAAAAAACCAGGCTTGCTTGTCCCTGTTTAGCCCTGTTATTTTGCTTCCCTGTTGCCTTTCTCTTTTGGGTTTTTGGGGTTTTTTTTCTTATTCTGCCTGGAAATCTTCATTTATTACTGTGCATATGCAAAATTAAGATAGGATCTCTGCTGATGTTGGAATAGATGGACTGGGGAAAGGGAGCTGGTACCAATTCAGTCCTCTGCTCCCAGCTGCTGCTTGTTCTGTTTCTGCATCATCTCCAGGGTCCTCCCTGCACCAGACACCCATCACCAGTCCTGATGGCGCCTTGGGAGCTCTCAGCCCTTCCTTGTATATCATTATGTTTACTTCTCTTTATCTTTCTGCTTCTCTTGCCTTCTCCATTGGTATCTCTTGATTTCAGGGTTTCCTAGCCCAGGGAACATCTCTGTTGAAATTCTCATGCTGACTTCTCCTGGTTCACACGTATCAATGCAGGCTTCACATTCACCACATTGCCAGCTGAACTTCTCCATGTTAGTTGTAGTCATGTTTATAATAGAGCTTGCTGTTGAACTATCCAAAATGCCTGGCATGTGTAAGAGTTCTGCATCCTCTTCAGCCAGCAGTGTCTTCATCCTTACTTCCTTGGCCTTCTGCTGCTTTTCTTCCTATAAGCAATCATTCCTTCAGAACGTAATACAGCAGTTGCCCCTCTAGCTGTTTTGTGGGCTGTCACTAGGTTCTGTCCTGGACCTTTTTGTCTTTGTAAAATGTATTTCTCATCCACTGCCTATCTCAACCATTTCCTCTGGGAGCATAAATCACGCATCTGCCACTCCCATCTCGTAACTTCACCATCAACTCAAATTCACCCCAGAGATCTGAATTTTTTTGACCAAATCTCTCTGTATTACCACCTTCCTCACTCATTATTTGTGAGTCAAGACGGCAGACAATTTGGCACTTTCCTATACATTCTCACATGTAAATCACATATGAATTCTACAGTAGTCTCCCTAGAGAAGTATTCATGTTTCCAGTTAAACCTATCCAGGCCATTTTGAGTTTTAGCAACCTCCTTTTCTCTTGCCTTCCATAAATAAAGTTTTGTGCTGCTCATACTTATTCAGAATTTGTAGAAAAAAAAACTTGATTACTTTAAATGTAAGAAACTTGTATTCTTATTCGAGACACCCAAATGATATGTTCTCCCTAGTCAGGGATCTATTACCTTTCCTTGAAGAACTAGAACTTTTAAAATTGTTCCCTTTTTAAATCTCTGTGATATTTTCATACCTGTCCTAGGCTATACCTCCCATGTGAGGGGAAAAAAAGCACCTTGTTACCATTCATCAGATTACTGTTGCTCAAGCATGGTTCAGTTTCTTGATGTAAAGTGAAAAATAACACATTAGTTATTTAACTGACATGTTCAGTTCACTGCCCCTTGCAATTGCCCCAGGTGCATTCTATGCATTGTTGTCACCTTCTACCTACATGAGAAGTTGATTAAGAGGAGTATCAGTGTATTTCTGGTTTTGATGAACTGCTCCTGCAGTTGCATCTTGGTCCACACCTAGCGTCTTTGGAGTATACAAATTAAAGAGCTGCCAAATAAAAGTGATTGTTCAGAGGTTTTTGTCTGTCATTCCCAGTGGTCTAGCTCTTAGTGAAGGATTAAAATGAGTTTGTCCTTCAAGACAAACTGCAGGAGTGTGCTGATCCATGGCATAAGGTATTCCACTGCATTCCTCATCCTCCTGAAGCATCTCAGAGCATTCAACACAGAAAATGCATGTAACACAGAAATCTGTTACCATAAAATTTTAATAAAATGTTCCTGGTTGGGAAGTAAATTTGGATTTATAGCAAGATGAATATATAATTTACTGAATTAAAAAATACACAGTATCAATTAGTTACTCCTAGCATACAATAATAATCAGTTGATTTCCAGCTGACATGGCACTTTCTCTGCGTCATTAAGGTTTACATCAATTTTCACTCTCTTATCTATTAAATCTTCCTCAGATACATGCAATCAACTTACCTATTATTAAACATGACCTCAAATTCTTTCCAGTACTGTTTTATTCATGGGTGACTCTTGAAAATCCTTAGAGATGACTAAGATCAGACATTTTAGGAAAAAAACCATTTCTATAAAGATTGCAAGGACTTTTTTCCTTCCCATTTGAAAGAGCTACTTAAGGAATAAGTTTCTTCCTTTTTGAACTAATATGCTCTTTCTGAGCCCACTCATTGATTTGTCTCACTTTAAAAATCTGCACATTAACATACCCCACTAAATTTCAATTGGGTCATTTGAAAAGTGCATAGGAAGTAAGTTGTTTTACTTAAAAACCTTGGACAGAAGAAAACATTAAAATGCAATGAAGTAGTTAAAAAAGCTAAAGGTTTTTTTAAAAATTTCAGTGCATGGATTCCTATCAGTTCACAGAAAGGGAAAACAGATATTCTAACCAATAGAAAAAGTGCTAGGGAATAATAATTTTTTTAAAAAACTTTACAGTGAAAATGAGATAATCTGAAAATAATTACAAAAATTAACAACTTGCTTTGTAAATTAGTCAGGATTTTCAACCTCATAAAAATATTAATAGTGTTTTTTCTCATTATCTCATTATCTTACTTTAAAATGTAAAATTATACTAAAAGATGATTGAGATAGAGTTCTTCTTTGAAGAATCTTGAGATAGAGAAGACAGGAACCATGATAATTTTCATTTACAAAGAAAAAAAGTGAGCCAGAAAACCCCCACAATAACTACTTTTCAAAGTATTGGAAGAAACGAGAGAGAACCTCTTCAGGCTGAATTCTTTATTGGTTTAGTTAGTGTTTGGCTATTCCTGATCTCACTCTTGTAACATCCTGAAGCTTTTTGGACACTGTGTATTATTACTTCTCCAATTCACCCTACTACTAGCTATTGAAATGCCAGCTTTGACTTTTATCCTATTAAATTTGTCAGCATTTACTGAAATACCAGATGTAATTCTTTTTTTGTTGTATTATTTTCAACACTAAAAAGTCCTCTCAAGTATTTTTAGTCTCCAAAACCTTAATGGATGATGAATATATAGGAACTCACAAAACATTTGCTGTGTTTTTGGAAATATTTCTGAAGAAATTCTGAGACATTTTATTCTAAGGATTAGTATAGGTATGGGGTTTTTTTCTCATGAGTTTGTATGAACTTGGAAACAAGTTGTAGCTGGTAAATTCCTTACATGTGGACTGGAAAATACTCTGATAAATATATTCTGTGATGGTTTGTTTCTTTTAACCTCACTTCTAAAGGAGTTTTAATTTTGGAAACTTGATTAGAACAGGTTAATATTATAACATTCTTCCAAAGAACTTGAAGGAATGTCCTACTACAGGAGGTAGAAATTAGATCAAACTAAATGGGACACTCATTCAGGTAACTTATGGGACCATTACATTTCAGAAGTAACAGCATCTGGTAATATAAATGGACATAATTCACTATGAACAATAGGTTTTCTAGATATTTTCACTCTAAATAGTCAGCATAGGATTTTTTTTCTCATTAAATATTTGTACCAATACAGTTTTTCATTTCAATGTTTCCTACATGTAGGATGTCCCCCCCATTTAAAAATAAAAAAACAACATTTATCACTTTCATTTTTCATACTCCATGTGCTCTCATATTTTCTTTTATAAATACATTCCTATTCTTATATTAATGTGCAGATAAAACACTGTAATTCTAGGAATTAGACTTCCAGGAAGGGAAATCAGAAAATGAAGGGTGTGACCTCAGAATAAAGAAATAAATATTGAAATATTTGCTATCCCTTTCTAGATGAAAGACTGTGAAACAACAGAAATTCATATATGAAATACTTGATATAACTATTCTGAGAAAAATGAAAATAAAAAATAAACAAAAAAGAGGGGAAAAGAGTGTCAAAATGTAGTAAAACCCTTTATAAAATGAGAGAATTTACTGCAATACATAAAATAAACGACCATCTTGGTAAGTAATGTGTCTTTAACAGTGGCCACTTTTGACAAGCAGCCTGAGGTATATCAGCTGCTTAGGTGTATCTTATCACTCATTAATTAAATTGTTTATCTTTAAACAGAAACTCCTTACATCTGTTAATTTTCCTCTCTAGGACGTAATAAGTGGGATGTCTTTTTTGTTTATGAATAACCTCATCTTAAAAGAAAAAAAAAGATCAGTTACAAAATATTCCAAGGCCTGATTTTGAGTAAAATGGGATTATGCTAAAAAAGTCAGCTTACTCAACTGAAATATTCAGAGTCTGTCCAAAGATTCAGAAACACAGAATAAATGTGACCTTGAAGGAACCACTTAATCAACATGTGAAACTGGGTGTAAGGAGGGAGAGGATGGAAACACCTGTCAGCAGCAGCATTTCTGGTGTGTCAGCTGGGGCTGAAAATGGGTGCTGTGTGCAGATATGCAGGTGCAGTACCTTGCTGTACTAAGAGCAGTGTGTCTTTGGGCTTTCCTGGGTGGTAGCACCACGGACAGCCAGCTGGTGTGCAGAGCCAGGAACCAGGAGCATCCCTTGTGCCAGAGACCTTCAGGCCTCAGCTGGTGTTGCCAGCAGCAGCCTGGTGCCCTGTAGCTCTGCAGATATAAAACTTACTGGCTTTGTCCAAAAGGAAGACAAAATAAATTTTAAAAAAGACTGGGATGACCTTGAAGTTCTCTTCCAACCTAGTGATTCTGTGACCTTGCAAATGGACTGATATCAAGCTCATTGATGTAAGTTTACCTTCATAGTACTGTGCCTTGGTTCTGTTTTAGGGAGAACTCAGTATATGAAGTGAGAATCCTGCCTTGTACAATTTTTGTTTCTTTTTGGTGTTGTGCTTTTAATTTTCTAGCTGGAAATTATAGTTCTGGAGTAATGAGTCAGGCACAATGGTGGGCTTAACTGCTTCTCTTGTATCTGAAGACACATTAATTACATTCTCCATTCAGTTGGGCTTAGACTTGAATGGGGGAAGAAAAATAAATCTTATACACAGCTTAGGAGGCTGGGCACATGTCAGTGGAGGAGAAACTACAGGTTACCCCTCCTGTAGTGCACTCCCAAGAGAAATGAAAATCACAATATTCTGAGCCTGCTGATAATTCTCATTTTGCAGCCTCAGATATCCTAAATATAGTAAAGTCTTTGAAATTTTCTGTTCATGATCAGTGGGGACTTACACACTATATTTATTTGATGTGAGTTTAATTATTGGGGTTTTTACTGAGGAAGATAATGAGAAATGGAATTTTATTGAGCGGGTTTTTTGCACACTATTTTTCCAGGATTTATTCTTGATGACTGTGGAACTAAAGAAATTTTTAATCTTGGAAAATGACTTTTACATAGTTTTGGATTTGAAATAATTTTCTGTCCCCTCTATTCTTTGTTGAGATGAAAGGAAGCCACTTATTATTGGAATCTTGGGTTCAGAAGTAAGTGGATATTTTATTTTTGTTGTATACCTACATCTGTGTGTATTGTGTGAATTTCTACTAGGAGATGGCCGGCATCACAGGATGACTTGATGCTTTTTGAACTCCATAAAAAATTAATGTCCTTAATATAGTTGTTTTTTTGTCTAAATACAATATAAAAATTTAGAAGCAAGTATCATATTAAGAAAGAACTTAGAACTTTGCCTTGAATGACTTAAATTTTATTTAATGTAGTATTAGGCAGCAGTTTAAAATGGAAGGATGAGTGATAAAAGTTCTTAATATAATTCCTTCTGCTATTCTAAAGCCTATGTTTGGTTCTACCCTCTCATCTGTACAAGGATAATTAATACATGTTTCTAATCACTCATTCCTTCTGTTCCAAAGGAATAAAAGACGTAGCACTTAAATAGGTGTTGAGCTGCATGAAAGAAGTATTTTTGGTGATTAGAAACGGTAGAGAAAAAAGAATCTAATGACAAAAAATGAACATTAGCAGATTGACATTTTCAAGTGTCTGAATGACACAAAGAACAAGAGCACCATTATACAAACTTGTTTCCTAGAACAGAAAATGGATTGAAGAAAATTGCTTAGAATGAATTGCTATCAAGTTGAGTTACAGGGGAAAATTAAAAGAGGCTTTACAGAGCAGTCACTGAATGAGGTAGTATATCAAGACTCCAGAGTAACCATTTATCTTAGGGTTAGTATGTTATAATGAGAGTTGTGTCATTTACTAATGAATAATATGTATACATTTACCGAAGGGTGGTAAACATAATCAAACAAACTTTTTCCTTGAATCATCTCCTGAAGGCAATTTGCTATATCCTGCAGAAAAACTGTTGGCAGAAAGATCAGCTCTGTACATCAGAAGCAGCTCTGTTCCCTCAGGATTCTTTCTCCAGCTGTAGTGTCAACTCTGTGGACCTGCTCTCTGTCTACATCTTTTGCCGGAGTAGCTACATGACAAGAAATTTTGTCAGCTAAATATTGACAAAAGATAAATGTATTTCCAATAAAGTCTCTGTTGTGGTGTGATTTCCTATACTTGGAGATATGACTAAGCTACAAAGATAATTATTCCTTATTTCTAGTAGGAGAGTCAGTAACAAGAGTGTGGCTGGAACAAGATCAAGCTGAGGTTGCTGTAGCGATGTAATGGTATATCATGAACATTTGACCTCATGAATAGTGAAATTTAACTATTCCTCTATGTCTATTTTAAGTGCAGAAAAAAATTAAAATTTATTTTTATCCTTAGTATTCCAAAAACTATGTCATTAATATATTCTGAAGTGATAGGCAGAACTGCAAGTTTTTTGAAGCAGATTCCAAATGCAGAGGAATTCAGAAAAAGAGGGAAAACCAGCAGCTCTTTCAGTTAAATTAATAATAGAGCTGGCTGCTGGCAGATTCTTTTCTATTTAATCAAGTGCCTTCATTTCATAATAGGAGATGTCTGGAAGTAGAGTCCCAGCACTGCAGCAAGGTCCCTCCTGTACCTAAGATTAGCAAAACCCAGCAATAAAATAATATAAAAATGATAGGACACTGCATGTTATACTAAAGAACATTATGATCTGAAGTCTAGGACCTGGGATATTCACTAGATGGATGTTTTGTAGCAGAAAATAAGGAGTTCCTTATTTGAGCATTCAGTGGTACATGAAGAAATAATTACAGAAACTGTCATTTGTTTTACCAGGACAAATGTTTGTTGTTTTAAAATGTGTGTTCTGTAAAAGGCATCCCGCAATTAAATGCTCCCCCACTCATGTTCAGGGATCAAAAGCATGAAAAGGCTCTCCCCATGCAAACAACAACAATAGCTACCACATTGTGTGCATTTATTTTCAGATGAAAAACGCCCTTGTCTCTTCAGTTAATAATCTCTGCCAATTTGGCCTGATGGATTTACTGCACATCATTTACTGCTGCTGTCCAAATAATCTCTATTCATGCCAATAAAAGACAGTGTCAACAACTGTAATAATAGCGCACTTGTTTTTTCACCACTCCAAAAAGAAGAGACATCCTGAGTTCAGAGGGATTCTGAAAGAAATAGTGTTAATGAATAGCCTTCCCAGCTGTATGCACTATGGCAAAGGAAAAACCTCCCCAAGTATTGCATAACCCAGCACCGACATCACGGCCTTCCCCAGCAGGCACCTTGCTTGGTCTTGTTAGCATCAGTGCAATTGCACAGGATGCAGGTTAGCACAGAATTGGCCTCAATATCTCCACTGAAGCCAAAAGGTTTTATCCCACAGACCAGCTGATGCTGGAGAAACAAGATCATTTCCATCCATTTCAGCTCTAGTTCATCTAACCCAATGGGAGTAAGTAGTTACACAAACTTTGAGAAACCAGAGCAAAGAGAAAATTAACTGCTGTAACCTTTCACTTATGCTCCAGACTAGAATAGACACTCTCTTCCTGAAAAAAAAATAAATTCACAAGGGCATTCCACATTTTCAGAGGAGACCGAATTTTCTTTCATGCTTTCCTCAGCCCTGGACCTCTTGCAACAGAATCTGATTTGGCAACATCCTCTGGTAGGCCACCCACACCATCTGGAGAAGAGACTTGCTGCAGAGTGAATGAAGCAGCTGTAAGAGTGTTTTTAGGGGGGCAGATGAATAATGTGGCAATAGAGGATTTGCAGGCATTAGAGATGTTCTCCCAGTACCAGGGCGCTGATTGCACTCCCTATTGAGCTGAGGCAAGCTCTGCTCACTACACAGACTGCTTTTCATACCATAGGGTGCTGGGATCACTGGACTTTTCAACTACTGCCAGAGGCTTTATGCTACTATATTTCCATGGCTTTGTAAGATCTGCAAAGTATTATCATTTAAAGCCTCCTTCACAATGGAGACCCCCCAATCAAGATATGAGCACTGCTTAGTTGTATCAAGGCTTACATCATTTATCTTGAACAACAAATATTGAAGGAAGCAAAGATGAGCTTTTTCCAAAAGGATTATAGACAAAGGCATATTTTTCAATTAATTGGAGATTTAATGATAAAAAAAAATATCCCCTAACTAACTGCTTCTTAGCTTTTATTATGAAGAAGCAAAAAGTACCATTTTTGGTGCTCAGTGAAACAAATTATGAATTTCAAGCTTTTGATTAAACTCCTAATATTTCACCAAGGTAAAAATCCCTGCTCCAATTGCTCTAGAGGTGAAACAAAAACATATCGAGATTGAGACAAATCTTGATTTGCAGATCTTATGGCTGCAAATAGGAAATAATTTTCATTTGGTAAATATTAGATTATTCCCGAGTTCTGAAGATAACTAACTTCTTTCAATAGCTTTGTTACTTTCATTCAGGAAGAGTTTGCCCTTAGGAACAGCCTTTATTTTCAGTTATTTTCTATTTTACTTTCCAGTATGCATTTTTCTTTATATTCCTTTCCTTTTTGATAGGAAAATAAAACAAATAATCAACATGGCTACATACCTGTTTTCTATTGCAACCATATTGTTTTAAAATAAACCCTACATAAATATATTTACAAACACCATTCAGTTTCATTTCACTCTAATCCACTCTGATCCAAGAAATTCCATTAACAAGAACCTGGGTTACCATTCCCTTCAGGGACAGGTCATAACACCTCTTGGTAACACTGTGTGATGGCCTCTGTACAAAAAAATATAAAAATGTCATGCTGAAAGTAAGGCAGCATAACAAAATCTACAATAGAGTTAGTTCTGTTATTTTCCTCATGTCTTGTGTATAAAGTATGTTTTTCTCAGATGTTAATTTTAAATGTATGTCTCATCTGCTGCTTTTTTTTTTTAATTTAAAAAGTTCAATTGAAAAAACAAATGTGTTTGGAAGAGAAATTTATTCTTAGCAATATAGGACCATGAGATATTTTTTTCTTAGTCATAATGAGCCAGGAAACATGAATTGACAACAATGTATAACAATTATCTGTACCAATTTATTTTTACTATTTTCTTAGAACCTGCTTTGTATGAGTGATTCCTTCAGACACAATTTGCACAAAACCATATCTCAGCATCATGGTCTTTTCAGAAAAGGTCAACTGAATGTACGCTTGTAATGCACAAATTTACCAGAGAAATAATGGTTTTGGGATTTATTGGTAAAATTTCATGAAAGCTGAGGGGGAGGTATAAATAAAAACATAAATGTGTAGTGCCAGGTATTATAACTAAAATACATTTTCAGATGCACAAGTTTGATCTTTTTTTAATGCACTAAAAATTATCTGAAATTCTTTTCTGGCAATTCTGTCTACCTAACACCAAAAACCTGATTTTCAAACTGACTTTTAATATCCCTTAGATTAAAAAAAAGAAAAAGAAAAAAGACTTATAGTGTCCCCCAAATACTGCTAAGTTATTTCTGTGCCCAGATCGAAATTCTTGGCTGATAAATAGGGTTTGAAGTTTGATATTTGGGGTTTTCCTCTTTTTTTCTATTAAATATGACCTCTGTTCAATATAACCCTTTACTATGAAGAGACTGAATGAGAAAAATTAAAGTCAAAATATAAAATCAATCATATTTGGGGGAAAAATAAATATTGTTAAATTCCTTTACTACTCATGATTGAACAGCATAGATAATAAATCTCTTTTAAATTTCACAGAATCCTCCAGTTTAATTACATGCTGGCTTTAAATGGAAACCTTTGATGACCTCCACCTTCATCATAATAAGCTTTTTTTGCAATTGAACTCTTATATATTAAGAAAAAACTTAAATGCTGCACACTTGCAATAACTCAAGCTGGTTTTGTACTCCCTTTTTTTATGTTTCATTCCACAGGTACCTCTGTAAAGTAACAGAGTCATTCATTCTTTGTGTCCTATAAATCGTGGTCTTTCCTCATTACACTGGCCATAACACCCTGGTCCTGTTGAGTTATGTTGTTTACATGATGCTGACAGCAGGAACTTGCTTGAAATCAAGACACTTGTCTTTTATGGGGTTGAACTGTTTCTTTTGAAAGGAACCTATGGATTTTTCAGGACTGTTTCCCTTTGAAGTAAGTTTTATTTCTAGATGAAAACTCAAAAATATTAGGGAAAGTCCTCTGTTACTCCACTCTCTGACTGTATTTAAAAAAAAGATATACCATATGATAATGATATATGATACATTGATCCTTCCTACTACAAATAAGCATAAGATATATATATATATATATATATATATATATATATATATATGGAATTTTGTCTTTCTTTCATATGCCACAAACACCCACTGAACATCTGGCAATCAAGCAACCATAAAATCCTTGGGGAATTGAACACAAAATCCATTTCGTAATATGCTGGTATCTAACTGGTATCAAGCTGGCAGATTTCTGCCTGTGACTGTGTCTGCTTCTAGCTATACTTTCTGAACATAATTTAGGATGGGATTGTTTTCTCATTTTGTTTTTTTTCACCCTAGAGCAATCCTAAATGCATTCAAAGTTTGAGCACACAGTTGTCCCTGATTTAATTAATATTTCCTCCACAGCAGCTCACTTCCCTAATGTAATGTGACAAGTGATTTGGCCCAAATAAAGTAACTTTTTCATTTTCATGCATTCACCCAAGCCAGTCAAAGACAGTTGACAAACAAGTAAGAACTGATTGAGGACTAAGAATATTTTATAATTTTTTGTAGAAGTAAAAGATAACTTTTTTATTAAATTGATGACTGTAGCACCTACTCATGCATGTCATCTACCCTGCATTTTATTCATGTAAGGGTACCAATCCATAGGTAAATTCTTGATTTAAACTGTAAGAAATTCACAAAATCAGATCATATCAAGCTATGATATGCTGAAAGGCTAACAAACCATTGTTATTTTTTCTTCACGTTAATAAAAGTGCATATCTAATCCATTAACAGAAAGAGAAGGGAAAGAAAAAAAGTAAAAAAATGAGATACTAATTGAAAACTATTCCTGTCTTTCTGCTTCAGCCAAGGCTATTCAATCTTGTCAGAAGGACTATTTGCAGATCAGTATCCTCATACCATTGCTTTTCCTTATTGCAAAGTGTTTTGCACATTATCTGGACAAAATACAGGATGTTGTCAAAACAGAAGGATGTGAAAAACAGCACAATGTATTGGGTTTGGTTCTCCAAAGAGGATATCAAAGGCAAAACTGAACAGAAAATCTTGGCCTTATTTGACAAGTTTTTTGGGAGCAGAGCTCATTGCTGAATGGGAAAATACTGAACACCACCTTTTTTACATTTTTCACAAGAAAAGAGAGCATCTTCACTCAGGAGCAGGGTCATTTTAGTCTTTTGTTTCCTAATTGGTCATTCCTCAATCTCACACCTTATCTTGCTCAAGAGTTTCCATATGTATTTGTTAGAAGATTAGAAGGCAGACTCATTTCTCAGTGTAAAAAAGTGGTAAGAGATAAAGTGCTGAAGTTCTGCGTTACCTCTGACTGAGAGTTGTGGTGTGTGAGTCCTTTGAAGGTCTATTATTCATCTCACCCCAGCACAGGTAACAGCAGTTCAAGCTAGAAATGCTCCTGAGTCCATTTTCTCATCAAAGTGAAACTTATACAGTGGTTGCTCCTATTAATAGTATTGGATTCATACAAGTCTCCAAAAGCCCTCCTGTTCATAATAGTGTGGAGAGACACAGACGATTATCATCTGCTTTTTACCCTCAGTCGTTGTGCAAAGCTGGTCATGTGGTACTGAAGGTGCATTCAAATGTCTTAAATATAGAAATCTTGAGTGTATGGAAGAGGAAGATTTTCAAACCACAGTGCTTTACTCTCAGTAACAGCTTGCCCCACAAAGACCTACTTAAAATGTATATGAGCTTGCATTTTGAGACATCATAAGAGAGAATAATTTTAGTTAACTGCAATATTGCTATAAAATTCTTCTCCTGCATAGATTCCAAACAATTGGGGTTTTGTTTTTGTTTTTTCTATTTACTCCATAGTAGACATTCAGCTTTAGGAGCAGCACTTTTAGTTTGACACTTTCAGTATTTACTATACCTGATTATGCTTACTCTTATTGCTACCATGATGACTACTCTCCATGTCCCCTGATGCATATTTTTCCTAGGTCAGCTTTTACCTAGGACAAGATTCTCATAATGATGTAGCCCTAGAGTGCCAGTTATGATTATATCTCCCTAATAGTTTGTTGCCTCATGAGAAGCAAAGTGTGGGAATAATCTTCTGTGCACTTGGTGTCCAGTGTAGTATTTCACTTCCTATCTGTAGTTTAAATTGTACATTAACTTGTGGTTCAGACAGTATATCCAAAGCCCTGACTATTTTAATTTTTATCATATCAATACTATATTATAGTAAGACTGTTTTATTGATTGCAGCATAAAAAGCACTCAACTAGTTCCTGACTGAACTGGGTAGTATGAATTCCAAAGAGTTATCTCATTTTAGAGAAACTTTAGGTAACCTGAGGATCATTATTGAATCAAATATATACCATCCTGAATACGCAGTTCTTTGTCACAGTGACAAAGACAGCCAGCTAAAAAGCACAGATCAGAGTTTCCTGCAAAATACATTTTTCTACTGAAAACCCAAACCCAGTAATGAGTTTGGGTGCTTGTGCTGTCATGGGCACATATATAGAGACAGGCATGAGGAGTCAGGGATACTTATTTATATCAGCATCCACTTTGAACTTGACTGTATGCATCCTTTGATTTCCAGGGGACTTTTATCAATACAGACAAGGGCAGAGTTAGCTATCTACTACAGTCAAATACTCTGCTTCAAGTAATATTAATGTTAATTTTTCCCTTGCCAGCACTAGCATTTCCAGGAAGCCCCAGTTTGGGCTTTCAAAGAGACAACTGATTCCCACATCATGTGTTAATCACATCCTGTGTGCAAGGGCATCCTTGTAAAACATTCTATCCTCTGCTTTTATTGTGTACTTAAAAAATTAATCATGTCTTAGAAAATGTTATATATAGCTCATGAAGGCCTGTGTGATGGGTGATTAAAATCTTCTCCAATATTCTCAAAAAAAGTCAGGACCATGATTTGAATTCTATCTGACTTTATTGTTTTCACTTCGTATGCCTGGGATTGCCATCACTGTGATGCTTTTGTTTCTGTTAGTGTGAATATGATGGTGCAGTAAGCAGATGTTGTTTATTACATACTAAATTATATGATATTTCACGGAATCACAGAATTACAGAATATGCTTTGATGGAAGGCACCCACAAGGAGTCCAGCTCCTTGCTCTGCACAGGACAGCCTCAAGAATCACACCATGAGCCTGAGTGTTGTCCAAATGTTTCTGTCAGGCTGGTGCTGTGACCACTTTCCTGGGGAGAATTTCCAGTGCCTGATCACCCTCTGGGTGAGGAACCTTTTCCTGATATAGAGCCTAAAACTCCCCTGACATAACTTCAGATCACTCCCTCAGGTCCTGTCCCTGGTTGCCACAGAGGAGAGATCAGTGTCTGTCTCTTCCCCTCACGAGGAAGTTGTAGCTGCAATGAGGTCTCCTCACACTCTCTTCCATGTTGAACAGATTGAGTGACCCCAGTCACTACTCACACAGCTTCTCCTCAAGGCCCTTCACCATCTTCATTGCTCTCCTCTGGACACTTTCTAATAATTCAATGTCTTTATTACATTGCTGCACCCAAAACTGCCCCAGCACTTCAGGTGAGGCCGCCACAGCACAGAGCAGAGAGGGACAATCCCCTCCCTGGCCCAGTGGTGATGGTGGGCCTGGTGCACCCCAGGACAGGGCTGCCCCTCCTGGCTGCCAGGGCACAATGACTCGAGTTCAACTTGCCATCGACCAAGTCCCTTTCCACGGTCCTGCTCTTCAGCCTCTCATTCCCCAGCCTGTCTGTACACCCAGGGTTGCCCTGTTTCAGGTGCAGAATCCATCACTTTCCTTGCTGGACTTCTTATGGCTGGTGATTTCCCAGCCCTCTAATTTATTCAGGTTTCTCTGCAAGGCCTCCCTTCCTTCAAGCAAATCAACAGCTCCTCCCAGTTTTGTGGAATTGACAAACTTAGTATCCCACCCAGTCCGGTGTCCTAGTCACTTCTGAAGGCATTGAAGTGCACTCCCCCCTACAATGGGGTCCTGTGGAACCCCAGTAGTGACAGGTCACCAGTCGGATGTCACCTCATTCAACATAACCCTTTCTGCCTGATCCATGAGCCAGTTGCTCACCCATCATGTAACTCAGTTATCCAGCTGAGTGCTGGACATTTTTTTCCAGAAGGATACTGTGACAGACAGCATGAAAACCTTTACTGAAATCCGAAATGAAACAAAAATCCTGTACCTGGAAATTTAAGCTAGATCAAATCAAGCTAGAAATCAAGTGGGGAGTTCTGACTTTGAAGCTCATTGACTTTGGAACCACTTGTGAAATAGTGCAGCAGGTTGTTAATACTCTAAGTCAAGACTGGGCTGTCATTGTTATTCAGTTTTAATTAAACAGTATTTGCTTAAAGCAAAATCCAAGGCCTAATGTTAAGCACAATATCTAGCAATTCTTTCTGGCTCCAGAACTTCTGAAATGCATGCTGAAAAATAAGGTTTATTTTCAAATCTATTCTCACAGCAGTATTTGTTTGCTCTTTCTTGCTGTTACTCTTCTGTGCTTTCAGAAAATTCATAGGAGACAGTCTAATACCATTTTAGTCACAAAGCAATTTCCCACCTGGTGGAAGGAAATTTCTTTCTTCTCTGAAACACAATAGAAACATAAAGGAAAGGAAACCATTCCCTCATACTTATATTTATCTTTTTTTTTCCTTGTATTGTATTATTAACCAGTTCACAAAGCTCAAGCCACTCCATATAGCTTTCATGAAGTATTATAGGGATGGAAGCCAAAAGAATGAAGATATAGACATATGCCTGAAGGCAGAGGACAAAATTCTGCTCTCACTTTACACCAAGACAAACCCAGAGCTACTACTTCAGAATACATAGATTTTCCATATATTTCCTTCTGAAGGCTGAAGGCAGGGAATAGACCATCATTAAAAAAAAATGTTTTAAACATAGTCTTCAGGAATTATTTCACATGTGTTCTTATTCCACATCATCTTGACCCTCCTAAGTTTCCCAATGTAAACATTTGTAAATGTACAGAATCCTGAAAAGATGCTTTTGTCTTATATTGCAGTGCCAGGTAACTTGAAATGTCAAAAGAAACCCTTCGCTTTGCAGTGTCACTTACAAATCTCATCATAATTTCTTTTTTTCTGCTGGCATTTACTTCTTTATCAAGAACTGCCAACAGTTCTAGAGGAAATGTTCTGCAGACTTTAAAAACCTGTTCCAAACAGCAGGTTACTGTGTTTCCTACATTACACACGACTGAAACGATGGTGGATTTCCAGATGGTCAATTTTTAAGGACTTCTGTGCCCGGATTAATCTATTCTGAAAGTTCAACTGCCAAGTAAGGCTGGGAGGTGCAATAAACATAATGCAGTGCAGCTGTGGGTCAATAGTCATTTGCATCACAGGACCTGTGAAGGCTTCACTGTATTCTCTGATTGATTTATGTAACCTCTTTCCACTATTTAATCAGGTGCTGTAGTAGAGGAAATATCTATTAGTTGCTGCAAACCAATATCAATTTCTGCAAAATTTTATTTTTCACTCTTCCTTTTTTTATTTATCCCATAGCTGTAGGCAGAATTCAAATTATTGTTATTAGATTATGATATCTATCTCTCAATAACCATATGCAGATGACAGTCTACAGTATAGTATAGCATTTCAAATTCAATCTTTTAATTCAATCTTTCAATTTTTCAAGGCAGCTTCTTCTGAATGTTCTGTTTCCTTAAACCTCATGACTGACTGACACAGAGGGGCTGTAGATCAGGGTGCAAAAGTTAGTTTCTTTTTCAGCATAGCTATTAATCCAGCTTTTTACTGAACATTATGTAGTACGTACAACTCATTACAGTAGTGATAACCAAATAATTGGACTTCTAAGAGCAGTAGGTTTTTTTCCATTGATATGTTCTTTGAAAAATTTAAATATTAGCATAAACTTTCCCTTTTTTATGGAGTTTGACTTTTCTGGGTTTGATTTTAGAATTTTGAAGTTTTTTGCATTTCTTCCTGCACAATCAATCCATAGTCATCATGGAAAAAACTAAGGATGTTCCATCCTCTGCCACCAGACCTCCATTTGTGACTCTTAGGGTATCTTCTGACATCTGAAGTGGGTTTGGCCATGCAAACTTCTCAAACACATCTGTTTAATTGTTCCTATGTGATGAGAGAAATCCACAATAAAAACCCAGAAAGAAGATTCAGTTGAACAACACAATATCAATAATCCACCTTTATTAAGGTCTACCAAAATTCTCTTTGGACTTCTATCTGTCAGAAAAATAGCATCACATCAGAAGCCTTGCATACCAGTTGCCTAAAATTAGATTGGGAGGGTGTGGAGGGGAGAGGGGGAAGCAAATAAAAATCCAACCAACTGAGAACTGATTTTAATGAAAAGCTTGACATATGATGAAGGCACTACTCTGAGGATTAAAGAAGATGGGAATGTTGTGTGGGAATAGAAAACATTTATTTTGTGATTGGCATTGTAGTGCACTATGAAGTCTGGGGTGTGGTTTGCCTTGTACCCCAAGTTAAAGCATGAATGGACCTAAATGTTGCCTGTTCTGGTGCTACTCTGAGAATTATTTGGAACCTTCAGACACTGGAAGATGTGGGATGATGAACACGGCACTGGAGTTTTACAGCTTGGATATTAAGTGGGCAATATATCTTCCTTATCATTGGCTCCCACAGGATGGTCATGGCAGATGCATCACATGGTGTGAGATACCTATCCACCCAGGGTAAGGGAACAAACCTTTCTGTCAAGGCCACCTTAGCTCTAACCTTTTTCTTTTTCCATCCCATCAAAGATGGAGAGACAAAGGAAGGTGTTGCCTTCTTCTTCCTGCATAACAAGTGCAGATATCTCAGTCAATGTCCTCTACTCAGCAATAAATATTAGATATGAACCTGAGAACACTGGGTTGGAGAAAGGTGCTTGGCAAGACAAAATATCTCAAAATTCTTACTAACACAGACCCTACAAGAGAAAGGGTGGCTGCCTGTTCTCAAGAGTCCTACACTTAGTCTTGCATCCATACAGTAAAATTTTTTGTCTGTGATTCTGTGACATTCTTTTACCTGCATGCATAAATTGATTTTCACTGCATGCTTTTATACAGGTTTTAATCCACATGTTGTTATAAAGGCCAACAGAATAGAAAAAACGCTCATCTATTCATCTATCCTGCCTATGCTCCATCTTTACAGACATTTTTCATTTATCTCCAGGAAAAACATAGCAACCATTGCAGGTGCTTAGTAAAAAAAAGTGATGGGTCATGAAAATGCTCCTGTTGCTCATTCTGCTCTTGAGAGGGCAAGTGCAAAGCTCTTGGAAATATTTCCTCAATGACTGATTCAACAGATAATACCAGTGAAATTAAAATGTGTACCAAAACCAAATTACAAGGCCTAAGAGAAAAAAGATTTGTGTAAAAGTATGAAAGGTTCATTGGTTTTTGTTGATGTTGGATCATTTTATTTTACAACATACTTTACTGAATATATGATACTTATAAATTTTTGGAGCAATGTTAAATTTTGCTTTGTTTATTCCTCTTTCATAAATCTTTTGTGGTTTTGTAACTTTCCTCTGTCACATAGCAGAATTTTAATTTCTAAATATGTTTCCATTGGTGCATATGTAATATCCATATCTTTTATACTTTAGACACTTCATAGAATAGAGAGTATATTACAGAATGGGTTTTATGAAAGTAAATGTAGTGTTTGAATGCCATTGGTATCTGATAGTTGATATTCTTGTATCTCCTGCAACAGTTCATTAAGCAGAAGTATAGGAGGGGGATTATAACAGCAAATCCCAATGTCTGCTAAAACTCAGTTGAGACCAGAGAGATCTACACTTTCTGAGGGCTTTTCTTCTATACCATGCGTTGAAGCATTTGCAAATCCTCTTAATTCTCTTCCTGATAAAACACCAGACAGAATGAAAAATAATCTCAGGCTTCACAGCTGCATTTTAAAATGTGTAAATTATGGGTTATTGCCTTCTCTATTAATGAATGTCATTAATAAGAGTTTCAGCAAACAACGTAGTATGACTCTTCTTTTTACTCTGCAACATTTTAACAGTTGGTCTACTTGGTAGGGACGTTAGGCTATCAAGAAGCCTTCACTGCCATTCAGAAAAATAGTTAAATTTTTGCAAAGTGTATAAAAAAAATTGTACTTACCTTGTAACTGTTCTGTTTATGTGATACATATAAACAAGTATTCTGACTAGGACTGAGTATGCTTCCTTCATAAAACTAACTATAAGTATGGTATAATCTGAAGGAAACAGAATGTAGATGCCCTGGCAGGTAAATATCAGCGTGTGTCTTCCTTGTCTTGCCACTTTTTTAGAGGTTGGGCTTCTCATTTACCCATCAGTAGCTGGCCAGTACTCTGGGCAGCAACTTTTCTGTTTGGAAAAAATTGAAAGTGAATACCATTAGCATTGTCTTCTCATTCATTTCAGATGATGTTGCAGAAGTGATTATCAGTTTTCAGAAGAAACAGTTATTAAAGTAATGTTTTAAAAGTCCAATAAAATGCAGCATAATCTAAGCTAATTTAGCAAGTATTTTCCCTTGCAGTTGAAAAACAGAAAGTAACTGGGTTAATTAAGAGACAAGATTTTATTCCTTGCATATGGAGGCTATAAAGGCACAACTGTAGTTAGTTTGTTTTAAAAGTGACTGTGTTTACAGCCATCTTAATTGCACAACAAATTGTGTGATGCCCCAGAAGTTAGTGAGCAACCTTCTCTCAAACAAGAAAAGATCAATTTCAGTGCTGCCTGGAGTGGTCCTATCTGCTTTCTAGCAGCAGTGAGTTGACTAGCTGTGACAATTTGGGGCTGCTGAAGTCATGTGTAGCCTGTTTACCTTGCAGATGGGGGAGCAATGTCCTTCTCCATGGCTCAGCACCTGGCAATTTCAGTTCTCAAAGAACTAGTTGCAGATTGTATATCCCAGTTGCAGATTGTATATCCCAGGCTCTCAGGCTTTTGTCAATGAGGGACTACTATGTGCTAGCTCTGTGGTACACTTTCTTCTGCTGCATTTCCCAGTGTGGTTCTTCCACAGGTTTCTTTTCCCTGGCTCACTGCTGACTGTTCTGACTGAACCTCTTGATGAGGTCTTTCCCCAAACATTCGGTTTACATCTGAATCTTCAGAATACATCCCTTCAACAAGACTTTGCATTCAGTGTTCCTCTTTATTTTGTCCCAGAAGTTCTTCAGAACATTTAATGCCTTCTGTAAATGGTTGGTTTTTTTCTAAATTCAATGCCTTTATAAAGTTTCCTCCCATTTCTATTGTGTTGCAAATGCTGTTCATTCTTTGAGCTACAGGCAGTCTCCTATTGCTTGTTGTTACATATTTTTATTGTGGGTTTTTTGGCCCATTTTACTTTCTTCTCTTTTCTTTTTCAAATCCAAACTGCATCATAAAAGAGCTAACAACTTAATTTCTCTGTGTCAAGCTTGGTAACATATAAAACTGAAATAACAAACAGACATTGACTTCTGTCAATGTGCATAATAAAGCCTCATCCAGAGAGATTGAATGTGGAAGCAAACAAAGCTGGTATTCACTGAAACATGAAGCCATTGTTACAGTCACCATTATAGCCCTGTATTAAGAAAAATTACTGTAAATTAACATTTTTAAGAGAAGGACTTAGAGACTGAGGAAATGCAGTTTGTGTTTTATCAGGAAGCAAATCTTCCAGTTATGTATGAATGAGGCACCCTACAAATACTGTGCTTTTTTCCCTCTAGTCAACCAAAACCACCTGCAACATGCTGACGTTAATGTTGTCCTGACCTATACCTAGGAAGGTTGCTCAAGGTAAAAGCAGGGTCATATGTGATTTGAAACATGTATTTCCCTCAAACACTGAAGATGAAAGTCTGGGACACAGCTTTTTGTTCTTTTCTGGTACCAATCCTGCACTCCATCCTCCCTGCTCAAACCATTGCGCACCCAGCTTACAACAGTTCACAACAACTTAAAATTTTTGCCTCTGTTGGATGAATGTTTCCTACCTGGGTGTTTCATAAAATGTTTATTTTTTAAACAGCCATTTTGCCACTTGCAAACTGAAAGTTGCTGCATTTTTATTAGGACAATGATGTGTTGTTGGGCCTGAAGAAAAAAGCAGCTCACATACGTGATTGTTAATAAGACTGACAGCTCACAAATCCTAAAAAAAAAAAAAAATCTTCTGCTCTGGAAGCTTGTGGTCTAGCAGTTATATCTAATATTGTGATGAAGATGACAGGGGTTGCAAGATCATGTCTGTTTATTTACAACTAAGAAGCTTAAACCCAAACATTGTTTACAGTGATGCATAAGCTTAGTAAACTCATTTTCTCTCTCATCAGTTGTGTTTGTTCTGTAGATTGTTTTTGAAGATCCTGTCACAGAATCTGACCTTTACAACTGACCATGTAGTGGTGTAAGGTATTTCTGTCTTTCCCTAATTTAAAGATTTCTTTAGCCCATGGACTAAAATAAAAATTAAAAAAAAAACCCAAAAAATAAATTCAAGCACATATCTTCAGCCACTTCTGGTTAAGTTTGTGATTTCTGTAGCCTTGCACACTCTCTGAAGACACAAATGTTACAAAGTACCCTTTTGGGATTTGAATATGTAAGCACCAATGAAAACATAGGGCATTATGGGGTATAGCTGGATGAATGCACAACAACATTTCTTTCAATAGTTTATGACAGTAATTTATCATTTGTAGTAGTCTTGAACTCATTTCCAAATACAGGGGGGAAAAGCCTCCACAATCAAAATTGCTCCAGCTTCTTGATAGTATAGGAAAATTATGGCTAAAATGGAGCTTTTTATGAGAGCCATATAGCTTTAATTTTAGCTATTTCCTTTATGCTTTAATGTGTTTTCATATGAATTAACAAACTAAAAAATTAAATGCAGAGCTTACTAAAAGCCATAAATTGGGAATTTATTCCAAAATCTGGTCTGAGAGTCTGGTTTTGAACTTTAGGGCATACCTTGAACCTCTATGCAGTGTATTTTTCTCAAATATGAGAAATTAAAGGGATTAACTTTTACCTTCTTCCTGTAAAATCTTATCAGCTAATTAAATTAATATTTTTTCAATTTTTTAAATTTCTTTTCAAATTAATACACAAATTTTACAATAGACATAGGTTTTTATTAATATCAAATAAGTTTTGACTAAAGGCAGAGTTAGTCTGAGTAAGAAGAGAAATTTGGGGCTTTATCTCTTAATTATTGGTACAGAAACAAAAGTCCCTGATCCCTCATCTCATTGAATACATGATAATGAACATACAGAATGAATATATTGCCATTTCTCACTCAAGTTACTGAGTTTTGGCAAAGTAAAAAAAAAAAAGCAGACCTGGATATTTGATGCCTGATTGAATACACAGTGTTAAGAACCCAGGCCAAATTTCTAGAGGACTGGAAAACAAAGACTTGCAAACCATCTGCATTCAAAAAACTGGGAAGCCAGGGTCCTGCAATGTGTATATTTATTTGTATTGGGAGTACACTGTGGGGAGACCCAGCTGAAAACAGAGGTGGACATCAAATCTGCATGTTCAGGTCTCCTATGCATAGCCTTCAGCTATGCTGGCATGTAGCTTGCTATCATAGTGGCACTTTTTTAACAGAAGCTTGGTCAAGATCAGAAAAATATAATCAATTGTTTTTGCTTTAGGTGGTAAGTGAATGTTAAAGGACAAAGAGGATTTTATAGGTCCTTATCCTAGGTATTCATGTGTTGAGTGTGAAGCTGACTGTGATTTAAACTAAACTCTTTAAAATAGCTTTATTTATAGTATTATTGACCTGGAAGAGAGGTGATAAAAATCATAACTTAAATAAAGCTTAAATAAACTTAAATTTGAGGTGAAAACACAGCCTTAGAACTACACAACTTTATAAAAAGCTTTTATTGAAAAAGTTACTCAAAACATCTTAAAGGAGATGAATGTGAAAGAATAGAGTGGCAAAACACAGGTGAAGGGAAAAAAATAGATTAAACTATGAATGTAGAAAAAGTTTACTTTAGGGGAAGCTAATAAGCTGGCAATTGTCCTAATCTGAAAAGTACCAATAATCTTCCCTCCTATAGCAATCATAAGCAATCAGCTATTTTACTAAATAACATGTTAATGTGTAAGGAGGAGGCAATACATTTAGGATTTATATAATGAGACAATTTAACTTTATAAAATGAGACACAATGTCTACCAAGATCAAAAGTGTAAATATTACATTTGTTCCTTATCACAGGGGAATAAATCTGTTGAATACTAAAAACTATTGTGGATTTCCTTCAGAGACAGACTAAATCCAAAGAGGTTTGGTTCTACTGATAATGTTCATTTTATTTCAGTAGAGGCAATATGCTTTTGTTTATTTTTTTAAACTTCAATTACTAAATTACCTGCTTCCTCTAACACAGGAAATTGTAACCTACAAATTCCATCCAGACTGAAATTCAATAAACATAGTATTGCTTTTTCTTCTAAGATCAAAATAGAAAAAAAAATCAAGGAAAAAGCCAGGGAAGCAGAAAATCTGCATAAACCAGAGGCTCCAGTAAAGAAGGCTTATATATAAATAATGTGTGTTTTATACATGCCTCATCCAATATACAAAGATATATTTTCCATGGAGATAAAAATGAACAAAGGTATCCTCAGAGAAATATCATCAAAATAAACTGTTCAGGGAGTTTTTTCTCTCATGCCTAATTCATCTCAGGGTTTTTGAAAGCTGCTCTGTTAGATGAGATTCTTTCCACTCAGTTTGCTCTGCAAGGATGCTTTAGTGGAGGTGAAGTGGTCCTTGCTGAAGGATAGGCCCCTCGAGGGCCCTTTGGCATCTACCCTAAAAGCAGCTGTATAATTAAATTCATTACTTCCCCACATTCCTCCTCCCACAGATGGCACCAGCTTGATCCATTTCCCCCAGGCCGACGTGGATATCAGGGATATTTCAGCAAGGTTCTCCCCGTGCTCCCTCTGAGGCACCAGCTGAGGTGAGCGTGTACCACATGCAGCCTGTGGCTGCACCACATGGCCCAGGTTCTAGTGACCTGCCTGCCTCACAAAATTCCTTCTCAGAGCCCTAGAGCACAAGGATGGAGATTGTGGGAAGGGTGGAAATCACTGCTCTTATCTCTGGTGGCCTTCAGGTTCTCCAAACTCTTCCTTTGAGGTGTACAAGTAGCTTGCACAGGGGTGTCCTGCAGGCACTAAAAGTGAAGGCTTTACGTGGGACAGGAGCTGAGCACAACCACACGATGAGTAGGAGGAGGAAGGCTCAGCCACAAGGGTGTGTGCCTGTTTGTAGCAAAAGGCCATTTTGTCCAGTTTTTCATGTCTGTAAGAAATAACACTCTGAGCAAGAGTGGCTTCAGGATGTGCCTGAAGGAGGAGTCATGGGCACATCTGCTGGCAGTGGCTGCTGAGGAAAAGGTACAGGTCCTCCTGAATCATCTGCTGGTCATCCAAGCACATTGCAATTGGCTGATGTGACCTCAAGTTTTAACACTAATCTGCTGTGCAGGCTCTAGTCAAGTGGAAACCCCAGAATCAGTATTTGCCTGGAAATGCTGAATCAGAGGTCCAGGCAGTAGAGCTCACTATGTATGATGATTCACATGCTGAGTTACTCAAGGCAGAAGACCATAATCTGTAAGATATTTCTTTCCTGTTGCTGTGTTTACATGTGAAACTTTGGTGCACATGTCCTACTGACATTTCTTTCTATTTTTTTTTTTTTACTTGTACACCAAACTCACTCAAAGTTTGTTAACCTATATTGATTGCTTCTATTAAATAATTTTGAGCAGTTTAAAGATTAAAAAATGTCAACTTCCTTAAATTTTATGGTCCCACATGATTTCTGAAAATATGCTACATGAAGGGGAAGTTTTAACTCAATGAGAATGGTTAGAACATACCCTCTAATTGCTCCTGGGGTAGCCATGATGAAATAATTCAAAATTCAAAGGACTGTATCTATGTAATGAGCTTACCATTTAAGAATAAGAAGAGGATTTTGGATGCTTTTCATATTAAAGGTTGTATGCTGTTAAAATACAAGTTTGCTGCACCTCATATTGGTCAGGCTAACTAGGCAATGACAATCACAGCTTTATACTGAATCAAATTGCTGTTTTACTTTCTCTGAAAATCCCCAGAAATGGACTAGTTGTTAACAGAAATGTAGCTGTTCACGTTGCAGTGCAAGCAGTTATAGTTAGAATATGTGAGAATCCTGAGTTTTAACTGCAATATTTCTGTCTTAGTATCTTGCTCTTCCATTCTGTAAGGTGGAAGTGGTATTCAACCCACATTTACTCTCTGTAAGCATTATGATAGAAACTAAAAATATGTGAGGTGTTTGCTAATTTTATTACTACTTAAGTACTGTTATGCATTATTACCATATGATTCATTAATCCTCTAATAGATAACTTGCTTCCCACTTGCCCACTCTGTAGCCTACTTTCAGGATGTATCATGACCAGATGGAAATTAATTTTTAAAGCTTTATCTTGGGTGTTAAACCAAATTATTTATTGTTGATGTATTGTGTGAGTCACTAACTCTCCTGGAAACATTTCTAGTTCAGCTGGGGCTCTGAAATAAAACTTCATTCATGTCACTGAATCAGACAAATAAAACTCCAACTCAAAACTAAATGAAATTAACTCAAAATTCTCAAAACACTTCTCATTTAACTTTAAACAACCATAACTTTAAAAGCATTTCAGCTACCCAGTATATAAAGACAATGACTTATGACTCTGATTTTCATTTTGCAAAGACCCTTATCAAGATCAAAGACCTTTGCCAAAAATGTGAAGACATAGATGTAGACACTGTCTCTCAGGGATATAAAGATAAATTTTAAAAACTAAAAACTTGAGAGTTCAAATGTTTTACATTTTTACTACAGTTTCTTGATGTACTTATTAAGAAGGATGCAATAGCATGAAACTAACATGAATAGTATAAGTGTGAAAAAGCCATTCAGCTGGGTATCAACTTCATATATATACATTAAAAGCTGTATTGATCATAATCTAATTCAAGTTATTTTCCCATTTGATTTTTATCCTTTGATGCATTTGCCACATTTTTCTGCTGTCTGTCTAATTTGCAGGTCACCCTGGGTAGTGCTGAAGACACTGAATGGTCAGTATAGTCAGGGCCTGTGTGTGTCCTGCAGGACCAAGCCTTGCAGTATCAATGCCACAATTATCTGATTATAAAATAGATAAATATTCATACACACCAGCCCTTGAAAAAACTTGCCCTTAGCCTCTACACATTAAGTCACAGTCCTAAATGGTTGCCAGGTGTGCAAAAGTTATCCTGTTCAGGAAACTCTTCCAAACCTTAACCTGTTTAGCAGAAACATCATGATGTTTATCCTGACCTCATTAATTAGGACAAATATACATCCAAGCTAACATAATATGGGACCCTCCTTACCAAGCATACTCAGTAGATCTATAAACTTTATTCTGTTCTAATCTTTCCTTCCTTTCTGGGTCAAATTATGCATAAAAACCAGAAACATACCCTTTGAAAGTTCTGTTGAGAAGCCAACACATATTTTACTACAGGAAAACCAAACAAACTGATGGCTGATTTCATCAGAATGTCCTTAATATTTGACCCCTGATCTAAAATGCATGCAGGTGAGTAGTTTGGGGAAGAAAAATTATGTGTAAATGTGAAATACATCTGTTCCTCTTAGCAGTGAGATGATCAAGGCTCCAGGTTAGTGAAACATCAGTGAAAATAAATCATGTAACACTGTGGCTAACATTTCAGGCCTTCAGTGAAAAATGTAAATCTCAGGGACAAAAAAGAAGAGCTCGTTGTTGGTGCAGGCTGGCATGAAATTGCTCCTTTTCACTGCTAAAAGCATTTGCATCTCAGTGCACACTAACTATTTTCTTTTTCAATGCCCTCTAGTGCTAATTGAAGATTTTATTGCTAACTGAATATGCAGGAAATGCCTACCAAGGCCCTGAGCTCTTGAAAAGACTAAAGTTTCTTGCTAACTTGTTACTTGGGCAAGCACTTGGGCTTCATTAATAAGCACATGTCCTCCTCAAGTAAGCTGAAATTAATACTGCTTAGGTTTAAAGATGACTCAGAAAGAGTGGGTGTAATTCCACATGTTCAGATCAAAAACATATTGATGGAGCAAAATTGTGTGCTGTAGATACAAATCCATAGGAAAGATTTTGCAAAGACATGAAAATTAATATCATCAACACCAAACTTTCTTTGCCAGCTTCTTCTTATTATCTTTTCTGGCAATATTATTTTCTAATTGTCTTATTATGGCTAACCAAAAAAAGCTATCTTTGCAATCACTTATATTAGTGGAGCAACATAGCTGTCAAAATAGGGAAAAAAAAAAGCATTTAACTTATGCAACATTTGTAGATTGGCAGTACAGATTTTACCTCTTTAATAGCTGCTAGTCAAACAAATGTCATCTAGAAAACCAAATTAATTCATTCTCATATTAGACTTAAAACCACATGTGTTCTCCTATCAACAAGAACAAACTCATCAGATCATATATTTTAAAGCCAAGTACACAACACGGGGAACTAGGAAAATATGGAACTCATTTTCTTTTTTAAGTTAAAAAATAAAAATTCAAATTAGAATGCCTCTTTGGGTTTGCAGTTTCAAAACATTTCTGAAATGTGGAGAGTGAATCAAAAGCAAGAAATGCATCTGTAAAGAAAGGTAGGCAAAACAATCTGGGGAAATTTATGGATTGAGGATAAAAGAATCTCTATAGGGGTGGGTAAAAAACCTAGGTGTGTTATTTCACTAAACGCAGGGGTGCATGGAGAGCAGTTTTTTAAAACTGCTGCTGAAAACTGTGGCAGCAGACTGAAGAATGAAGTGGGATTTAGTAGCACTTTGCATTTTATATAATATTTCTAAGTTTTCAAACTACATGCAGTTATTAATGAATAATCCTCACAACCATGTTCTTGTAAGTAGTGTTATCCCCTTTGTATGGGGGAGGGAAGAAAAAATGGAAAATTAAATTATTTGAGTCACTGGGTCTACAGCAATATAAGTGGGAAACAATATAAGTGTCTTACCTCAGCCTTGTGGGCAAAGGATAGGAGTGACACGTTTCCACATGTTAACAGCTAGAAATAGACTTTACTATTTAAATTCCTCTCTAAAAGGTGTTTAAAAAGACTGAATAGAAATAGATTTCTCTTAGCTATTGCTATGATTTCACTACATTGATGTCGATGAGCTAATGCAAATAACCCTGTCAAACTGATAGCAGTTTGTGGTTGTCCCCATTCTCTACCTGGACAAGTAAACCAGGGAGGGTTTTGTTTATTTAATTACTGCTGGTTTTCAGAAACTCCCCAGTGAGAGATAGAGGCTGCCAAACTGGGATTTCTGCTAGCACCACACAGCAGTATTTGATTGTTCAGAGTATCTGACTGGGCAAGGTGCTATCACAATTCATCAAGACAGGAGTCCTTTGAAAAGAGCTCAATATGTTCCTGGATTGTTAAATCACTGCATTTTGCCATGCTGTTTGGTACAGGTATGAGTTATGCATATGACAATTTATGTCACTTGAATAAGTCACTTGCTTCACTAAGTACAAGACTTTGCTGTATCCAGATTGCAATGTCATTTTTATTCAAGAAATGCATTCTGGCTTCTGAGTTTCCTCCCTTATTACCAAAAGCAAAAGACTACTGCAACCATGGTCTCTGTTTCACTGCTGAAAGTTATATGCATTGGTGGGAAATTGGACTGATCAATGTCATAACAGAGATTTTGAAGTTTTCAAAAATATTTCAAAAAATCTTTTGAAGTGTCTGTGCCCAAGTGTTTAAGTAAGTCTTCCCATGCCAAAATACCAAAGCATTACCAAAGTACTAAATAGACTGTACCCATTTTCTTTGAACTTCTTTCACTCTGTTACTTTTATGTGACTTCAGTCTGCTGGCATGGAAGAGTGAATTGATTTTACTCTTCCAGAGAAATAGTCTTAAATAGTGGCAGTCATCAAGCTTTTTACATAAAGGCTTTTCAGACTTTATTAATTTAAATTCATATTAGAGGCCTTCAGGGCATGTTCAGTAGCTGTTTTTTTCAATAGCTTTTGCATTGTGTTTATTTCCCCTGAAAAATTTCCCCAGGCAGGGCTGTGTTCCTGACACATTTCAGATTTCAACTCTCCGGCTTTGGCCTGTCTTCCTCTATATATCCTGTTAGCTTTGCTGTTCTCTGTCACCTTGTGTGTAAGCCAGACTGAACATAGCAAAGACCCAAATAAATCCTTGGCTCTGGGCTTTGAAGGGAGGAGGAGACAGGTGGTGATGTGCAGGAATAAGGAAAGAGGATGGTTTCAACTGGCTCACTCTTTTGAGAAGAGTCCAGAGTACCTTTTGGAAGTGCTTCCTTAAGTGGAATATCACTTTTTCAGCATAACCTACTAGGTATTTGAACCAAATAGGACCAGATCTCTTGTACACAGAGCTGCAGCTAAATAGGATTTAGCTGGAGGTGAAAATGAAGAAAGAGGAGATGTCATCTTGTAAAAGATAGTAATCAAGCTTACAATGAGAAAAAGTGTAATTTGTATTGTATGGAAATTTCTTCAAACCTCTGAACAGGAAATGATCAGACTTCTTCTATGTCAGTAAATCATCTTTAGGAAAATAAGAAGCATGGGCATTCTGGTAGAACAGCTGACTATTTTAAACTGCAATTGAAAATGGAGTCACATAAAAAACAATCCTGTTTGAAGTCCTAATATGGGTGAGGGTAACAGAGCATTAAAGAGATGTTCGTCTCCAGACATCTTGTGAATAGAAGTGGTGTATCTGGTCTGCAAATCCACTGTATTGATTACTAAAATATTTTAACATGGCAGCCTAGTACCCTGACTAAACAACACTGATTTCATTCTGAAGCCATAATACAGTGACTTTTAAAAATTTCCTTGCAATTTTTTTCCCATTTGGTATTGATGTTATTGTGAATATCTCTTATGACTTCTTCCTCATGTAGTGCTGAAAAGTGAAGCGCAGACTTATTCTCCATGGCTGATATATATTATTTATAAAGTCTAGTTTAGTGTATTCTGAATTTGAGGATGAAGCTATTTCTCTGCCTCTGTTGTTTATGGGCTACTGACCTTCAAAATATAATGTCTTAAAAGACAACACAGTGTTTTATGTAAGTTGATAGACAGACAAATAGATGGGTTTCTATTAATAGGCTTATTGCTGTGACTGAAGAATTTAGTTATGCAAATGAACAATCTTTTTCTCTCAGCTGAATTAATTATTAAGGAAGTAGAACAGAGACTGAGATATGAATTTTCAGCAGGAGCATAACTCAATGTTTTCTGAGCCTTGCTAAGACTCTGCCTGTCCTCCTGAAGCCATGACCATCCCAGCCTCTGGCTGTGAGAGGCTCTGCATGGCCCGTGCTCAGCTCTGGAAGACAGAGGAGTTTCAGTCCCACTCCTTACTTCCAAAAGAGAGGCTTGATATCATGGAAAGTCTTCTGCAGGATTTCTTTGAAATGAAACACCACAAGTTCTGGCCACTGTACATTTTGGTCAACTGAATGGAGGCAAGGACGCACCTGCAAACAGGAGAGAATATTCCAGGCATTTCATCCCTCCAGACTGACTAAGAAAGTATTGGAATTTGATGATGAAAAATAATTTGTCAGCCCAGGTTAGTTAGGAGTTAAATGAATCCAAGTCAAGCCCAGCTTGCTGGGCTGCTGCTAGGCAACAAGTTACTCTGCATTCAGAAATTCCCCACTAATTGATTCTTGACACCATTCCCCCTTGGTTTGTATAAATATAGAGCTGTTGCTGGGGGGTGGAGAGGAAAAGCTGGGCTGTGGTGAGCACCTGGCCCTGGCAAATCCTGGCAGGTGAGATGCACATGCTGAGTCATTTCCCATCAAGGAAGGGGTTCAGTGGCTCTAAGGGATGGCAGCCCCTTAGGATTTGTATTTCATAGAGCAATACTGAATTTATGGAGCACAGAAATCTACATGAGCCACAGGAAATATTGCAGTGTGCCACCCTTTAATGCACATCCACAGAACACACAGCTTTTGCATCCATTTGCTCTTTGCTTTTCTGTAAGTGACCAACAAAGGAAAGGGAGCCAGCCTCCCTTATGTGGCTAACATTTGGCATATCTGGTGTAGTGTCAATAGGATATCCTCCATGTGGAAGCTTCAAAGCACACAGAAGCAGGGGAGCTGGAGTAGGGATTTATGTGGGTTAGAGATACTGAAGAGTCAGGCTAATGAAGGAAAGGGGAAGTTTGCCTGAAGGAGAAAAGCAAGCCCAGCAAGTGTCTGAGTCTTAAAATCCTCTTTTATTGATGGCTCACTTCTGGAGTCTTTATTATATTGGCTCTATGCCAAACCCTGATAAGGTTTTACCCCCACCACCAGCTGCAAGACTCAGGCATTTTAAAGATTCCTTCATGAATTAAGCTATTGTTCCTTATAAATAAACCCTAATTCCTTTTTTTTCCTTTCTCATACATTATTTATTTCCTAGCTCTTTCTTTAGCTGCAGAGAAATGAAAGACAGAGAAGGAGGAGTACAGAAGGAAAGAGAATGAAAATGGGATGTTTCAAAGATGACAGAAGGAACATGATTGTTTTTTGACAATGGTAAAAATTCCCTTTCATGATATGTAGGTTATTGGCAGATTCCACATGTCTATATCCAGCATTCACATGCTCAAATATGTGGTATTCTCACTCTATTTCTTTTCTGACATGATAGAAAAACATGCACTATTACGTTTTTTTCTATGCATTTCCATATTTTGTTGCAGACTTTGGGGGATATTTCCTTTTCTTTGACATGCTGTGTGAAGTGCTATGCTTGTGCTGCTCAGGTGATACATCTCCCTAAGCAGCTGGGGCTGGGGGTGGAAGGATGCAGCTTTTCAGACACATATCAGTTCTCAAGCATATTGGGTGATAACAGAGATCACTTGGGATTTTTTCGTTCCTTTCACTTGGCCAATACCTTCAAACAGGGTTTCATTTTTATGTTCAGGGAGTTGTATTTAATTGCTAATGACCACATTCATGCCCCTGCTAGATGGAATATAACTATTGCCAGTGAGAATTAGACCATATTTTTGACAGTTTCATTTATAAATCAGTAGCTGTTCCACAGATATTTACACTGGAAAGACTGCATTACTATATTTTTGGCATGCTTTCTAAATATGTTGCTGCTGCTTTTTATTATGTATCTAATTACCTCTCACGACCTTTATTTTTTTCATTAACAGTGACAAAACCCATTTAAAGAGCAAATAAAAATTTGCTTTTTTATTGGAATTGCAGGTTGTCTGTGTAAGGTACAAGACAGAAGAAACAGGAGACCAGTCTAATATACATTAATTTATAAGTAAGACCATCCTGGTACACTTACCCTTTTCGAAAAAGAAAAGCATTTTGAAAGTATTTAGGAAAATTTAAATCCTGACCTCTGTTGTTTGCTTTTCCTCGAGGAACAGCAAAAGTGAAATGCACTACCCAAGAGAGCAATATGGAGCCAAGAGAAAAATCAGTGACATATTTATTCCTCTTTCTTTTAAAATTACATCTAGTTCTCTCTTGATGCAAAACAATTGTGCTTCCCTTTCATACAGGCTCCCAAGAACAGCTGAATAAGCTCTATCAAAACCACTTCCTTTTTCCAGATTGAGACCTAGTTTGTCTCCAAATTTACATAGCAATATATATTGCATATAATCTAATTTACACCACCTAGTTATTCAGAAGTCTACCACTTGCATCAGGGCTCTTAAACTAACCTATTGCTCATGTCAGCACTGCTAGATTGGCCCTGAGCTTCTCATTATTTCTAAATAGTTAGGATTACACGTACTGTACATGCTTATCTGGATAGCAATGCAAATTACCTTTTGTAGAGGCAGGCCACGTGACAAAAGCCAGTGGGCTGCTGCCTCCCTCCTGGGAAGCCTGAGAAGCCCTTCAGGGAGATCCAGAGATTCATCTCCAGCATAATTACAGGGATGCCTTAGAGAGTTCACATGTAAGACCAATTAGTCACAGAGTGTGCATTCCCACTGCAATAGTTTTCTGCCTCATCTTTAACACTCTTTGCCACTTTTTGCAGTATCCTAGAAACAAATCTACAAACAGCGTGGAGATGAAATCAACATTAGGTAAAAGTAGTTAAAACCTACACAGAAGAATATAAATACCTCCATAACTCTTGAAGAGCCAGAACATGTCTGCACATGCTTTAAAAAAAGATTTTCATCTTGAACAATTTTTTGAAAGACTAGCTAAAGATGACAGAGCCACTGTTAACAGTGGTGTCTTGTTTATTTACCTTGTGTTATGTAAGGAAACACAATTGCTCTATCAATTTTCTCTAATCATTTTGTATTGAAAAATATTGTTTCTGTTAAAGTCATAACTATTCATTTTATTGCTGTTATTATTAAAATATTGGTGCATAACAATAAAAAGTTCAGTGATGATTTAAATGCACCAGAGAAGTTATTACTTCTCCTTGTATAACAAATCTTAAATAGAAATTAATTGCAGTGGTGACTTCGAGTAACCTCAGCTTAATAAAGGAATTGTGATTGTCTGCATTTGGAATTCTTACAAGGCAATCATGAAATCGATAACAATATCTGCTGGCTTCTAGCATCACTGCATAAGCTTTATTTATGACTGCTTGCTGGCAAAGCAGTTACTCCATTTTCCAAGCCAAGTTTCAGTGAACAATTCTGGCAGAAATTAAAGACGAGCTTCCAAATAGATGTATGTGAAATAAATAAGATTTCAGTCTTTTAGACATTATCAACAAGAAAAGGTGAATAAAGTCTCATACTGTGACTTCAATTAATCTCTTTATCCCGTCACTTTCTCTTTTGGATTTTGGCACTAAGCTAAAGAAAGTAAGGTGATAATATATAAACAACTCTCCCTGTTTAGATTAGGATAGTCTAAGGTAATCACATTTTCCATTTCTACAACTTCTCATTTCATTGCTGTTGAAGAGGCTTTTAAAAAATATATAATTCTAAAATCTATATATTTTATAGATACTTTTTTGATATAACTATAGATATATCTAGATATATATATAAATAATGTAGATATAAATCATATATAATATAGATACAGATAATCTATATCTAGATTATCTAGATACAGATTTATTATCTTTTTTTTTTTTTAATCTATATCTTTTGTGAGGGATCTATATATAGATCCCTCACAAATTTGCTGAAGGAGAGCAGGGACTTTGCTTTCAAATTCAGCCTTAACCCAGTGCTATCCGTTTCTGAAGTATCCTCAGGAGCATCCTCAGGCACTTTCACCTCATGCCTTGTTGTGCTACACATGAAGTTTTACTTATGACCTGGAACTGCCTACAGAAGTGACCAGGAAAACATCAGAACAGGTATATCTGGCCCAGCTGCTTCCAAAAGAGCCCTCATGAGGATCTGACGACTGGATAGGGAATATGGACTCTTTATTGGTGAGAGAAACAGCCAAGATGTGATGTCAGACCTGTCTTTGTGCTCCTCTTAGCTTGTGTCCAGAAGAATAAGGGGATATGCACTACACTGGGTGTGTTAATGCCTGCAGAATCACTTGTGTCAACCACGTGAGCCCTATGGGAAGCCAGGTTTGCCCCCATCTCCTTCCTTCAATTTCCCTCATGCTCTCAAACACTTGGATACAGCATCTGTCAATGAACCCCCTGCCAAAGAGAATATCATCCTGCCCAGAATCCTCACAGCTACACAGAAGAAACTGAGTAATGAAGGACTAGATTAATATTTCATGCTTGCTGCAATGTGATTTTTTAGCTAACACAGTTTCAAAAGCGAGAGAAGGATGAATCAGCAACAGATTTTATAATCAATTTTTTTAGATTTTGCAGAACTGTCTGTTATTGACACAAGAGCATGATCATTTCAGTCTCATATCCAGCATAGTAAGGAGATATTTGAGACAGAGTCCCTGGGTGTTTTAGAAATATCAGGATCGGCAGCAGGATTCACACAGCATCAGATGAATAAAGATTCCTGGAAATTAAGTGCATAGGAAGTAAAGAAGAAAAAGACATATTGCCAAACCAGTTGCCTATAATGGGAGTGACACACTGTGTGCAAGCCCAACCATATTCTTCATGAGCAGCAAGCTCAGATCTCTCAATCTGTCCACCATTTTCTCAACTCTTACAGTTTTCCTTGTCTGCAAAATAAGAAAGAACAATAAATCCTTCAAGGTGTAATGTTGGTGGTTACTATAGAAAGCACATCAAGGCAAACAGAGTCGTAGAATAGATGGAGCTGTGCAACATTAAAGGTGCTCAAGGTAGGATAAACAGGGAAATGGAAGAAAAGTAAGCAGACACTGTTTTGCTTCTTGAAAGTTTAAAAATGGAGCTTCACTGCACATAAAATGTTGATTGGCTAGTTTGGGGTGGGAGAGGTTTTTTTAAATGAGAACTTCAATGTTTGCAATAGAATTTCTAGGCTATTAAGAAGTACTTATTGGTTGTGTTTACTGACTCAGTGGAATCGTAAAATGTTATCAACCAAAATGCATGGGAGATGAAATATCTTTGGTGACTATATCCCTAGCTGAAAAAAAAAATTGCCATTGCCTTTGCCTTGTCCACTAATCATCTGCCAAAAAGTAGTTTGCATTGGAAATTTTCTATTTCTATGCTAATGCTACTTGAGAGTAACTGAGATTTCAGCACTGGGACCTACATAAGGACCTCAGGAGAAACTCAGAATTGTCTGTCTTAGAGCTGGGAGAATGTACAAAATACTATTTTTAAGGAAAAAGGATATACAATGGCTATTTTTTACAGAGGACTAAAACCACTCACACACTATATAAAATTATCTAAAACTACATGTTATGATGGAGATAAAATCAAACCTTAGGGCCTTAGCTCATTTCTGTTATGTCTAATGAAGTCTGTAGAACTACAATAATATATAAACAGTCTGAAAGAAAAATTACTATTGTATTAAGAAGTAAATGCAAGTAATAGTTTAGAAACAAATAAATTGCTTCAGTGAAAAATAACTAAATTATTTTTTCTGCATACTATTATGATGTAGGAAATGTAGTTGACAGACAAAATATGCTGCAAGAATCACAAAATAGATCATCTTTTGTACTGTTTGCATTTTAGAAAGAAAAACAAAAAAATGTGTTGGCAAGGCAGGTCAAAAAGCAAAGTAAAAGTTCTTTATATTCCTTTGAAAATTTTCCTCTGCCTTTTCATATTTCAGATGTTCAAAGTTAGGAATGTCAAAATGACAAAAGGACATACATCAGTAGTGAATCAGAACAAATGCACATCTAACACAACATCTTGTCTCTAACACTGGCCATGGTGATGCCTAAGGACAAATACAAAAATGGCAAGATGTACAGTGTGATGCTTCACAAGCATGAAAGTGTTTTGTTTTCACTGCTTAGGGACCAGAATATTCAAAAGCTATATTTTATTCCATTAGTAAAATTGTTTAAGAAAACAGGTACCTTTTGTAGCTATACATGAAAATTTACTGTAATTCACAGATTTTAATTGACATTATCTCTTATTTCCATTGAAGTAAAAATCAAGCACCAATAAATATCTTTGTAATAATAATGATATCAACATCACAGTTATCTGCTTTCCATAAATCTTGTTTGATTTTAATATAAATCAAAAGGATAACTGTTTTTACTGAACAGAAGCAAGGAGTGCTTTGTGAAATTCACTGCTGCTACAAAGATAATTTTTCTCTTATTTTAGTGTGCTCTGCTCAAGGCACATCAGCTCCACTGGACTTTGTATCCAGATAGTATTCCTGCTGTTGGCCTGGCACCCAGAGAGGTTTGTGTGGAGAGCATGTGCACAGGGAAAAAAAGACTTCAAACTGTTCAGGCAGTAATGAATCAAAAAGAGCCTCCCTAGCAGATCCCTATTTCATATTCATATCACATCATGTGCTCAGCTGGATCTTTTTTATGATTTGGAGAGATTTTAATATGTCTCTCACCTTATTTTCTGACTATGTTGATATTATAGCTCAATTTAATATGTATTCATAGCTCTTGTCTCCCTTTGCTCAGCAAGGCTTCATCAATCTGCTAAGCCTTTTCCCCTTTAATTTCAGTGTTTATCAAGGTTAGAAGCAAATCACTGCCCATCCTATAGGACACTATGCCACCAGGTCCACCTGCACCCTACATTAACACCCATTGAGGAAAGTTTGGAGAGGAGGTGTGCAAATGGAAGGGATTATATTGAACAACCAGCAAGCACTTTGTGTACTGTGTTCATATTGAATTAAGAGACCTTGGAGCTGGAAAAAAAAAAAGCAGCTGAATAGTGGTGCTAATTTACTGATAGGTATCTCCTACAGCTAATGGAAGCAGAATAAGGCCTGCATGTTTTGAAAAATGTTACTCTTCTCAATAAGAAAATAGCACTTTTCTTCATTTTCTACAGTTCTTTCTTCTAGACATTCTTATAATCTTCTTTTCTGTTCATTCAGGACAGGAAGAGGCAAAATTAGTATTTATCCAATAGTGGCAAGAATTTGAGTGTGTGGAAAGAAGAATGAACAACAGAAAAACTATGCAACAAGTGGGTTAGAGCTGTCAAATCAGTTTTATCATCACAACAAGCCATTTACTAATTTCATGAGTTTTTTAAAAATATGGCTGCCCAAATTATTAATAATGATTGCTATAATGCTATATATATATATGGAGTTAAATCTTAATGTTAGCATCCATCCTGAATTTATGATAACATGTTTCAAATTGTTCTGAAAAGACAATGAATTGTACAGTTAGAGTAGCACAATTGCTACTTTGAAAATAAGAAATCTTCTTGGAAAAAATTTCTTCAAGGAGCATTGGCAATGCTTAAGTAAGAAGGAAATATAATATATGGTTTCCAAACCTAGGCTACATTGTAGAGCTAATAAATTATTGTGAAAATATAAAGAGTTCTGTTCTATATCCATCACAACAATAATAATTGTAAAACATGCAAAATATGCAAAGAAATATCCCTTTTCTAATTATGTGAAGGCATAGTGTCATTGAAATGCAGACACATCATGACACAAAGTGTGTGTACCTCAACAGATTTCATATAATAATAATACTTTGCTTTATATAAGGTGGACAAAAGAATAATCTCACTTTTAGGAATTACTTTCATGCCAGATGCTGTTCTTTAGTAATTTTACAAGCATCTGTACTTTCTCTATTTATGTAGCTACAAGATTTCCTAATGTTTTAGTGGTTTAGTAGTATCCTAAAGGATTTCTGAGATTTGTGAGCATACTACAATTGACCTGAATATTAGAACCTGCCAAAGAACTACATACTCTGTGCACAAAAAGTTTTTACTGAGATAGGCTTTGAGCAAAAAAAGAAAATTGAGATGTTTTCATAGTAAATCAATTTGGATTAAAAACATGTTTGAGAGACACTTAAATGGTGTAGAGGAGATGGTGGGTAGAAATAATGACTTTGGCAAAGCTGGTGCAAAGGAAGTGCCAAATAGCACAGATTTAATCCCACCCCTAAACAAACATAAAAAACCCTAAATCTGATTTTTTTTCCCCCGTGGTCTTATTTTCAGAATTCATTTATTCTGCAGAAGCCCCTTGCTTCTGCTAATTCTCTCCTGTTAAGATGCAGGGTAGTTGCAAATGATCTTGAGCCAGGGTGCATCTGTCCATTATAAGAGCGATCTCATGTTGGTTGGAGAGTTGAATTAAGGGCTATATCTTCTTGGTAGAAAATTTTTCACTCACTGGCCTTCCCAAAATGTAATGATTACTCCATATTAAAAGTGTGTCCTCAGTTATTACCACTGAACTAAGCTCTCCTGAAGCAATTACCAATAATTTCATTTCTCACCTGAGAGACCAGTAGTTTCCCAAGACACTGTGATGCTTGACTGTGTTCCTGGATAAAAAATTCTGCAGGTACTCTAAATGCATACAGCTATAAGATCATGTTTTAGCTCAGGTCATCCTGATTTACACAGAAAATCTCTTCTATTTCTGAGAGGGGAAAATTTGTTAATAAGGTCCCTTCATTTCTCTTTCCTACCTTCTTTGTCTGTCTTGTCTAGGGATCTTTTTGTCCCACTCTTTCACCCCTTCCCACCTTCCCTGTTACCTGTTATTCATCTTTCTGTCTTTCTCTTTCCTCCCTTCCCTTCCCTTCCCTTCCCTTCCCTTCCCTTCCCTTCCCTTCCCTTCCCTTCCCTTCCCTTCCCTTCCCTTCCCTTCCCTTCCCTTCCCTTCCCTTCCCTTCCCTTTCCCTTTCCCTTTCCCTTTCCCTTTCCCTTTCCCTTTCTTTCTCTTCCTTCCATTCCTCCCTTCCCTCTCATACTTCTCCCTTACCTTTCTACATTTCTGTTCCCTTTTGTCCTTTAATTTTTCTCTATTTTTCTTCTTTTCTTGCCCTTTCTCTTTGCCCTTATTTTTTTTCTCATCTGTACTCTTTTTTTGTGTCTTGCTCTTCCTGACTTTGTGTGATTTTCTTCACTGCTTTCCACAGAGGAAAGCAGAACCTATATCTCAGATAATGCAGCTGAATAATCCTCATTAGTCTCTGTGTTCTTTTCTTGGCAAAAGAAGGACTGCATCATTGTGGTCAGAGATTCCTCAATTGTTTTAATACTGGTGTAACTAGGAGATCATGTCTGGCATGATACCTTTTCAGATATTTGTTAAGAAAAAAAATGGAGTCTCTGGATTGAAAAGAAAGTTCTCCTTCATGCTTGTACCTAAGAGACAGAGAACTAAGGTCTGCAGCAGTTCATGCACCTTTTTTAGGGGTTTTGCAGCCCGTCCATATTCCAAAGAGAGTTTCAGTCATGCCATATGAAGTTTTCCCAGTAGCTCATGCCACATCTGTCCTCCTAGTGCCACTATCTAATGAGCTGTGCAGAGGGATCAAAAACCCCAAAGCTTTAAGAGAAGGTGACTGGGCAGAAGGAAACTAGAGTAAAACCATAGCTAACAAAGTGTAAAACAGTTTCTGGATAGATTTTCTAGGTCAGTTTTTGTGCCACAGTATGGTAAAGCCAAAGATAAATGTTCTTGTGCCTATACCAAGGAAATATATGGATATATATATATATATATATATATATATATATATAATGGATATTCCATATAGATAAACCTCATTAACCTCATTATATGACCAGTTATATGGTTATCCAACTAATTAAAGGATGACCTAAATTCATTGCTTTGATTCTTTTCCAGATCTAATGTAATAAAAAGAGTGCGTATTTTTCTTTTTAAAATATTGTAGTTAGTGAATGAAAAAAAATTCCAGATTAAAACTTGCATTCATGCAACCCGTTTTTGTAAATACCCAGCTTGCTGAAAGGGTAACTGCAACCATTTCACATAGTGCTTGGATCAATGCATCCTTTAAAATTCAGGTGTTAATGAAACAGTTTCATCCATATATCCATATAAGATTGAAATAATCCCAAATGAGTCAGTGAACCACCTACATTAACTACCAGGGGAGTGGTCTACAGGTGAAATACTTTTAAAAGCTTTTGAACTATCTAATCTTCCTAGTACTATTTATGAGCATAAAGCAAAGTAAATGTCACATTTTTTCCCCCATGACTGCAAAATTGTTCTAAATATAGGAATTCATTTAGTATAGCACATGTGTTTAACATTATAAAGTTGTATTTTATTCCTTCAGATGTAGGAAAGCTGTATTAAAATCATATTCCTGCAGAAGATATTCTGAATTTGATGTGATGTAGCCTGATTGTAGATGACAGGAGACATGGTATTTGCTTATTTATTTTGTTTTATAATTTGTAGGTCATTTACAGTCCAAATTAAAATAACAAATCCAGATTTCACCCAACCTCAGTTCAAGTAATTTGAAATAGATTTTAAACACATCATATTTCTCCCTCTGTTTAGGCATTGTATCTTGACTGGACTTCCAGGCAGCCCTGTGGTCCTTCCCCCATGCCTCAAAGCAGGAGTAAGCTATACCTTGTGTCATTCCTGACAGATGTTTGTCTCTTGCTCTTAATAACCTCAAGTGACAGTGACTCTACAACACCCCCAGGCACTCTGTTCTCATGTTATTCTCCATTTGCCTGTGGAATTTTTCCTGAATGTCTAATCCAAGAGTCCCTTGCCACAGTTTAAAACTGTTATTTCTTATCCTACTCTCTCTGGAGATAGAGAATAGTTTGATAACTCTTTTTTTCCTTTCAATTGTCCTTTAGATATCTAAAGTTAGTTATCTCCTCTGCTGTCTTCATTGTATTGCTATTTAGCATCATTGCAAAATGATGAAGCAATATTTTCTGGTACTATTTATGTAATTATTCTCAAGGGAACAGTTTTTCTACTGCATCATTCATCAGTGGTATTTGCAATGGGATTATGTTAGGAGAAATGATAAAAATGTTTATTTTTGTAATTCAGAGGGGAAAAAATAAAATAAATAAAATGGTCTGATGGGAACAATTTCAAGAGGGGGCATCCTTCAATTAATTTTTTTGGGCTGCAGCTCACTGAGAGTTTCTCTTTCAGTCAAACAGTACTCCTTGTGTTACCCTGACTGCTACTTGTTTGACTGGATAGGAAGGGGTCAAAACGAAATGTAAGGGCAGAGTTTCACATGTGAGTGTGTGGAACCATGTGCATGTGCAGCAGGGGATGATCTGGAAATGCTTCTGAAGATATTTATTGCCTCATGTGTGCAAGTCCTGTCAGGTCCTTATGTTACTGCAAAAGAACAGTATCCACAAGGACAGTATTGGTTTTTACTGATTCTTTGGTAATGGAAGCAACTTCTTTGCTTTATCATAGTGAAATTTCCACTCATTTTAGCTGTCCTGCACCGCCTTTGGTGTTCTTTTGGCTTACATTTTAGCTGCCATTTGGAATCTAAGCCCTTCCTTTAGGCTAGCACTGTCAGCAGTAGGCTTAGGAACTTGCACATATTTGCCCCCATTCTGTGCTGCCATCAGAAGAGTCTTTTTGTCCCACCATGTTACAGCTTTGACTACAATGCAGAACTCCAATGTGAAGCCAGAAAAAAATTTGTGTCACAATTTTCTTACTTTTCCTCCCACTGTATTTTTTAGGAAGAGTCCATTATGGTCACATCACATGTGCCTCTCTGATGCTGGATGTGGGATGTCAAAAGATGTTATGAAGCATCTGGGAATTCATGTTGTCTACAAACATAAAATCTTTCCTTAACTTTTATGTTTATATTTCTAGGATGTTTTGCAAGTTCCTCTCAAGATCTCTCTTGATATTTACGTTTTTGAGCTCATTCTTCACATTTCTTGAAATTTAGAGCCAGTTAAAGAGCCAGCTTCTCTGCAAGTTGAGTCAATGAGCCGTAACAGCCTTACCTTATTTAATTTGTAATTGTTATTACTTAATGATCTTGAAAGCAGTAAAATTAAAATGGTAATAAAGTAAACAGCATCCAGAGATTAAATTCACATTCTCAGTAAAGGGTTTTGATAACTTTACAGTACAGATTATAATGTTTTGTATAATTCTTTCTGATATACAAGTACCATAGCAGCACTTGGCATTTAAAGCAATTTTAAAAGAAATTTTGAATACAGCTAATTTTGCAGAGAGAAGCCCAAACCTAATTTAAAAGTGGGACATGGATTGTTGAGATTTTAGAGACATAAAATAGAATTTTAAAATAGAATAGTACTTTAGACACCACTTTCCTCCTCTACTTTAAGAGGAATACATAAGCCATTATTAAGTCTACATGAAAATTATGGGCCTCAAAGAAGAATGCTAAAAACCTGCAAAGAGCAGCTACCTGCAAGAAATGTTGTGAGAAATGCAGCCCTTCATGGCCCCTGACACTTCAGCCATCAACACCTACAGATATTTCAGCAATAGTTGAACTTTCTCAGAAGAGCACAAGACAAATCATAGGGGACATAAAGAATTTGAACCCATCCAGGGAGTCCTGGACAGGCTTGAGAGGTAAACCTGTGCAGAGCTCATGAAGTTTAACAAGGCCAAGTGCAGGGTTGAGGCAGTCCAGAGCACAAGTGCAGGCTGGGAAGAGCATGGACTGAGGGCAGCCCTAAAGAGAAACTTTCATGTGTGTTGGTGGGCGAGCAGCTCAATGTTCTGGCAAAGTGCATTCACAACCATGTCCTGGGCTGCATCCAAAGCAGGTCAAGGGAGGTGATTCTGCCGCTCTGCTCTGTCTTCATGAACCTCACCTGGAAGTACTGCATCCAGCTCTGGGGACCCCGACTCAAGAAAGTCATGGGCCTTTTGGAGCAAGTCCATAAAGAGCAATAAATATGGTAAGAGGGCTGGAACACCTCCTGTGAAGACACTGAGAGCTGAGGCTGCTCTGCTTGAAAAAAGGAAGGGTCTGGGGTGAAATTATAGCATTCTTCTAATATATAAAGGGGGCCTACAAGAAGGATGGAGAGAGAGGTTTTACAAGGGCAAGCACTGATAAGACAAGAGGGAATGGCTGTAAGCTAAAAGAGGGCAGCTTTAGATCAGATACTAGGAGGAAATTAATTACTGTGAGAGTGGTGAGGCACTGCAACAGGTTGCCCAGAGAAACTGTGGATATGCCATCCCTGGAAGTGTTCCAGTCCAGGACTGATGGGGCTCTGAGCAACCTGGTCCAGTGGAAGATTCACTGTCTGTGGCAGGGTGGTTGGAACTATTTGATCTATGTGGTCCCTTCCAACAAAAACCATTCTATAATTCTTGTGTATTAACTTCTAATCCAAGCAAGCTTTTTGCATTTGCCTATTTTTCCTCGTGGAAAGATGTTGTAGCAGCATTGAAGGCATCATTCAGTGGCCACCAGAGAGAAAAAAAAGCATTAATCTGTACGACAATGTACTAGTTCTCAGTTTGCTGCATTAGTTTCAAAGCCACCTGCCATGGAGAGCTCTGTATCGGTGCCCAGAGCAATGTGCAACTCAGGAAGAATTGCATTTCCATAACACTGCATGGTTCTTGGAGACCACCCCATTTTCTTAATGTAAATATCAGATGAAAATTATTTTCACCCACTTTCCACCTATTGCTCAGAATGCAAGTGGTTATGGAAACTAGATTTCCATAAAGTCCCTGAAAACTGCTTTTGATTGTGTTGATTTCTGTAAGAGTACAAAATAGTATCCTAACAGGATTTTATGGCTAATTTTGCACAGTAATTATAAAATTTATTTACCTCAGTACAGTATGTTTGAAATTGTATTTAGAGATTCATGTGGTGTTTATTCAGTTCCAGTAACAATTTAGTTTTCTACACAGCAGCAAGCCATACTCATAAAAATAAGAATCATTTTAAAGTATTGCCAGTGCACCAAATAAAATTTACAAACTTGGAGCTGTGTTTATAGTCTGAATGTTTCTTTTTTCTCTTAACCTAACCAAATGAAAAACACTTTCAATAATATATATGTAGTACTCTGTTTAAAAAATATCTTAAAAAAGATAAAGACCTTTCTTGAGCCTCTTCTGTTTTGATAAGGACCAAAAGAAATAATAGTTTATCACCAGATTTTCATTTGATGGTCTTTGTAAGAGGCAAATATTTGACATAGGAAAGTCAAAGTTTTAGTTCTCTTATTTGGCTATTAGGTTGGCACTCATCTAGACGTAGAGTTTGTGTCCTCATTATCAGCTGGTGTATTTTTCTTCCAGAAGTGTTGTATTTTATGGCAGCAGCCTAGGAAAAGCAAGTAGTTCATTAGTCCACACTAAAATTGAAGGTCACTGCTATCAGACTTTGAGATTCATTTGAGGTCAGCTAAAGTTCAAACATATATCTGAAACACAGTAGTAAAAGCAAACTGTTGCAGTGGTCTATAAAACCCATTACTCAGAACTTCTTCTTCTCAGGTCTTTTGCTACAGTATTTTGGATATTGAAGTCAGAAACTAAGCTTATAGAAGACAGCTGCTTTCTGCCCTAAGGAATGAAATGAGGAAATAACTGCACATACATAAAAAGTGTTGGGTTGTTTTTTCTTGAATGTAGAGGTCTAAATTGATAATGCAAAGGTCTAAATTAACAAACTGAAAGGAAAAAAAGGAAACGTTATATTTAGCTCTGCTGCTAGCTAACTTAAGGCATCTCAGTCCCATGTTTCCTTGGAACAAAGCGGAATCTACGGGTCAAATCTCTGAGAGCATGTCCAGAGCTTTTCTCTATTATACATATTTATGCACTTATGTATATATTGTGCATATTTGGTACTTATGTATATTGCCTGTTAACCAGCCAGAATTTTTTTTCTGTGATGAGCCTCATCATTTTTGCACAACAAAAATCACATTTGATTAAAACATCTTTTTTGAAGCATGCAGCATCTGTTACTTCTGCTCTCTGTCTCAAAATTCCCATGGAGTCTGCTGTAATTGTTCATTAGACCTCCCAAAGCTACATTTAATGCAAAACAGCTCCATTAAATATCACTCATCTATTGGAAATTAATCTAATGTACAATCCACGTGCAGTGCATGGCTGAGTCTAAAGTAATAACTCCTTCCGTGCACAACAATAAGCCTGACTTTAATTAGTTTCTTTATACAAAACACTGAATTTAACATCATATTATACTCATGCAACTCAGATTCATGTCAGCAGTAAAAAAATCCAGACCTGAATTCATGAGATAATGGCTCACTGTACAGGGCAGATGTCTGAAAGTGAGAAGAGTCAGACTTCAAGTCAGCCTCTGAATTTTTTATAGTCTTAGACTAATCATTAATATCTATACTGTAATTTTGTAATATGTAAAAGAGGGATAATGATGTCTGATGGCTCTGTGAAAATTACTTTTGTTTTTATTTTACTGGAAATACTATTGCTGCTGTTCTTCAAGGAGTCAGCCTATCCCATGGGACTCCCATGTGGAGGAGTTTCAAAGAACATAGAACACGAATGAAAAATTTTAAGAGTCTGGGACAGAAGGTAAGTTAAATCTTCAAAGCTTTCAATCTTGGGACATATCAGGCATGGGCATTGAAAGCAAAAATGCCCTTCTCTATGGCCACAAAAGACATAGGTGGATGGGATATAGATATCTCCTCACAAAGATCTGTAAATGAAGAGGATAGTACACCATTTTGAATGTTTGATCATATCTACAGGGTTTTATGGTTACTTGGCTCTTGAGTTTCACTGACTTCAAGTGAGGTACCACTTACTGTAGATAACAGGTACCATCCCTGTGCAAGAATCCTATACAGAAAAAATATAAATATCCAGATCACCCCTCCCACTCCTATTAAAAAAATAAACAAACAGGAAGGAAAAACAAAATAAAATTACATGAAAAATAAAATAATGAAATTTCAAATATCATTATATGAAAGTTTAAATGAAGTTGGGCAATTCAGCAACATGCCTCAGCACTGGACCTCCAGTAATATATCTGGGACATGAAGAATCTGAGCAAAATTAGTTCCTAGTAACACTGGTGGCTTTAAACTTTTCATTCACTTTTCTACTTACTTCTACAAAAAGGGAAAGGAAAAAAAGACTATGCCTCAAAATTATATTTCTTTTTACTAGGCTTCTATCTAGTACATGTGTACAAATCCTAGAGAAATCAAGGGAGAAGGATGACATAAGTGATGGAGCCTCTTTATTGTACATGGTAAAGACTGAATAGTCAAACCATAAACAGACTATAAAGAGCCCACAAAAGTCTTTATTTACAAAAAAAAAATAAAATTTAAGTTTATATCTGATACTGGACCTGCCAAGGGAATGCTGGTTACCTTTAAGAGTTTCATTATTTTCCTTTACTTGCAATTTTTAAGATGCTTCATAATGATATGTTTATCCAGAGGAGAAAATATTTTATGCTTATATTTGGTAAAAACTATGGGCAATAAATATTGTGTAAAGTGTACAGATAGTTTAGGAAAGCAAAAGGATAGACTTTCTAAGAACCATACAAGACAATTAATAACAACAAAAACAAAACCAAAAAATTACCAGTTCTGTAGATATACTATACTTTATTTTTATTTTCTGCTCAGAAATTGTGCATATATACTCTACTAGCCAGGATCATGGGGCAATCATTTCCAAATATTAGCAATTCAAATAACAGAGGGGATTTTTATTAATTTTTAAGTTTCCAACTTTCCTGAGAAAATTGCAGAATTTCCTATCCTTTACCAGTTATGTATAACAATACTGTATAGAAAAGCATGAAGTCATTTAGCCTTTCCACTCTGTTTCATTTTTCCCACCATTTTGAGAAGCATCTGTATTAGTGGCATTAAAAACATACTTTTATAAAATTGTCCCTTTATTCTGTTTCCACATTCTTAATATTATCAAAATCAAGGGAATTGTGTCTTTAGCCTTAAGGCTGGAGCACTGATAAAAGTGATGTGTATGAAAACCTTTGAGACTCTTGTCATTTATTTCAGCAGACTCTGTTCAAAGCACTGTATCCAGAAGGATCTGTGTATCTCTGAGTGACAATCCTTGTCACAACAAGGTTACAGCAGATAACTGCCTGCAATTTCTCATTTGCAATGAGTAAGAGAGGGAAGATTTGTCTTTTCAATTTTTTCCATCCATCTTTACAGAAGGTACTAATAGCAAGAAGGGTTATCATGAACATACAAAACCCCCATACATTGCTGCAGCTGCACAAATTAATGTCTGTATTAAATTCCCTTGCATTTCCACTGAGAGATAATCAGTCTCAATAAAAATAATCTTCATGTAGCGACATTGTAGGAAAGGACATTTTTTCAATAGTTAATTGAAATTTAATTCTTAATTGTGATAAGAGTATTTTGTAATTCATTTCATGGAAAAAAAGCTGATTTTGAGTGGGGGAACTAATGGAGCTGCATTTCCAACAGATTTGTAACTTTCCTCTCATTTAAAGGAAATAAATATCTCAGGTCACCTTCTGATGCTTGTTGTCACCTTTTCTCAGCTTCATACCAGGATCCTCTGCTTCCTCTCCTGTTCCTTATTTATCTTTCCCTCAGCTGTGCTGAGATTGGGTTAGAATTATTCACAGTGGGTAGGCAGGAGGCTCTTAATCAACTGGCTGATATCTGAATGAAAAGAACTTTTTTCTTATTTTCTGTCTCTCAGAGATCAGGAACAGAATCCCAATGAGACCTCACCCCTTTTGTCAGATTTGATTGAAATTGGCTAATATATATAGAAAGATATTATGAAAGGACAGGCAGAAGGTGAAACAGAATTCTCACCACCACCCTTTCCACCCCAAACCCCGAGAAGGGACACCAATCACAAAACTCCTCTCTGTTCTGGCTCACAGTAACTGAAGGACAAACACTGTGACTGAGGGACAGTGGGACAAACACTGTGACTGAGGGACAGTGGGACAAACACTGTGCTAGTCAAACAGGCTGCAGAGCTGCTGCAGAGTTAATGCCCTTCAGCACAGCAATATTTTAGCTGACATGTATGACAGTTGCATACACACTGCTGTATCTCCAAAGCTAAGCTTGGGAAATTTTATTTGGCCTGGAACATGGGGAGTACTTTTCCTTTGAAGCTGCACTCTATAAAGGACAGTGTAGAGTTATTATGGCGCACAGCACCACCAGCATTGCTATCAAATACAGGACTCCACCTACAAACCAAGCAACTGAGCAAGGGCTGATTCCCCTCCAGCAGGGTCTTCCTCACAGTTTACTGCATGGGTCTCTTACCAAGAGTTTGCTAGTACAAAATAAATCCTAGAAAGTTCCCATTTCCTCTTCTTTTCTTTAATAAAGGAAATACCAAAACTATCAGTCTCCTCCTTTTCTGTTCACTGTGCTTTGGTGGTCATGGGAAAGGCACACATGCTACAGGCAAGCTGCATTTTTTCAAGCAGTATAGATTGAAAGTTCAGGCAATTAAATGTTAACCATCTTCTCAAAAATGTTTAGAAAGGGATAATTTTGGTTTCTCTTAGTATATATTCCTATATTTTGGCAATCCTCTTTCTTTAATAGGCTCGTCTTGAATTTAGGGCAGTAATCAAGATGACCTTTTGGTAAAGGGTATGGAAAGCATTACCATCTGGACTTCAGACACATAAATCCATTGCTTTACAGTTTTGAAGCTCGCCTATGAGTCTCCCAAGACAGAAAATTAAGAAGCCCATCATAAATACCACAGATAATTTTAAGTCAAACCTAAAGAGCTGTAGCCCCAGTCAAACAGCAAGTAAAGCATTATGACTCAGACTGGTTTTCTCACAGCAATAAATAATAAAAAAATCCCAATGTAAAAGGCAAAAGATCCATTTTTGAGGATCTTGATCTACTGCTTGGGAAGTGAGATGGTCATGTTCCTTCCCTGCCACATTCATGTCCCCTCCCTGTCACAGACATTTGGTAGGACCTTATATGGATAATAAACCAATCTGAACGTATCTTTAGTATTTCTTTGTTTTAAATGAATGCTGCAAGTGTAAGTCTATCAAAAATGACTGGTGTGCCTATAGACCAGGAGCAAGAAGCAGGTGTAGCCCTGTGCTGAGACAGACTAATCAAAAAGATATGAACTTTTTACCTCTCTTGAGTCTTACCTGTCAATGGTGACTGCCCCTTGGATGCCATCAGTTTTGGTGGAAGTGTACTGATAGGTAAACAAGGTGACATATTCAGGTAGGCAGCTAGAAAAGGTAATCTACCTGAGAGGTAAAAGGATCTGGCCTAATGTGTGTTACTGCAGATTCTAAAAATAATTTTGGTAATTATTTCCTTTTTTTACTGGAGATGGGAGGAAAGCTCAGGACAAACAAGCAGAGAAAAGGACCAATCTTCCCACTACTGCTGGCAAGCACCAAGATTCCATATTTGCACTGAGCAGTCTCACCTGGGACCCCTGCCCACTGCCATGGGCCCCAGGAATCATTTAAGCTCAGGACTGCAACACCTTCCCTTCCTGAGACATGGTGAAGGTGTGCTTGGCTTTATCTCTGCCTTTTTCCTGGATCTACTTTGGGCCTGCCCTATTTTTCCTTTGGGCCTGCCATATACCTTTGTCCTCTGTGCTGCTCCTGGCCTGAGGCTGTCCATGGACCTGTCTTTTGGCCCCCGGCTTGGATGCCGCATGCCCTGGCAAGTGGAAATCCAACCTGTGCCAAGGTTCACCTCAGTGCCCAGGTCTTCTGCTCCCAGCCCCATGGAGTAGCCCTGGTCCCTGGAACAGAAGCCCTGGTCCCTGGAAAACTCCTCTGCATGCTGAACAGGTGTTTTACAGGATGTAGAGAGTATGAGCTTCATTAAGGGAGATTTTACCATCACGCTTTTTAGGAGTCCTTGTAGAAAATCTTCTTTGACTTTTTCTGTAAGAATCAAATTCTTTAATTTCAAGGCACTAATTTCAAGGTAGGTTATTTTGGTGGTTTTTTGTGATTTTTGTTGTTGTTTTGTTTTGTGTATTTTTCTTTCAGAAAGCTTAAATGATGACTGTATACAATGCTAAGGTAGCAACCATAAAAGTATGTGTGGAACTCTTCACTTCCAAATACGTTAAAAAACTTTACAAGCCCTGATAATTATAGTTTTATGCAAATGACTCTCCTACCACTTTCAAACTGATAGGGTAGTCCTCCAAGATAACTGCTTAAAATAAGTGTAATGGCAACTTTTCCAGTGGCACCTAGGCTTTTTAATGCCTATTTTACAGCTGTCACTAACTTGTGTCAGTCGCATTTTCGTCAGTAACGTATCAAATCAAAGTTTCGGGGAATGACTTGTAGAGTAAACCAAATAAACATTTCCTTTCTTTATGTCTCTCAGATTTAAGAAACTTCCTCGCTATCCTAGAAAGAATTTTTACAATCTAAAATTTGAGAAATATTTTCATGCATCTTTATATTGAGAAGGTACATTGTACTCTCTTTCAGCAGTCAAGTCTTCTATAGAACTAATTTATTGACCTGTCTACAAATCAACAAGTTTTTCTGTCTCATGGCCTGTAAAAGCATTAAAGGATACAACTGCAGAGCAGGCAGCAACTTCACAGACCTCGGTTTGACTCAGTCCAACAGATGGTGTTCCCCAAGGCATGGTATTGGGGCCAGTCCTGTTTAATATCTATACTGACAATTGGAATGAGGGGACTGAGTGCCCCCTCAGTCAGTTTGCAAGTGACAAGTTGAGTAGGAATGTTGATCTGCTGGAGGGCAGGAAGGTTCCACAGAAGGATTTGGACAGGCTGGATTGAGGGGCCAGGCCAATTTTATGAGCTTCTATCAAGTGAAATTCCAGTCCTGCACTTGGGTCACAGCAACCAATCCAGGCTTGGGCAGAGTGGCTGGAAAGATGAAGAGCAGAAAAGGACCTGTGGGTGCTGGTCAACAGCAGCTGAACATGAGCCAGTGTGTGCCCAGGTGGCCAAGAAGGCAAATGGATCCTGGCCTGGATCAGCAATAGTGTGGCCAGCAGGACCAGGGCAGTGATTGTCCCCTTGTACTCAGCACTGGTGAGGCTGAACCTCAAATCCTGTGTTCAGTTTTTGGGCCCCTCAACAAAAGGAAGACATTGAGGAGCTGGAGTGTGCCCAGAGAAGGGCAACAGAGCTGGGGAAGGGTCGGGAGCACAAATCTTATGAGAAGGAGATGAGGGAGCTTGGGAGTGTTTAGACATTTCCTGAAGTATGGAACAGGAGGAAGCCCAGGAAGACAGAAAGGCAGGTTCCACGCTGGCTCATGTCATCCCCAGTAGTTAGAAGATCCTTGTGTCCCTGGCTAAGTTGATGCAATGCTTTACTCACATCCTCACAAATGAGGCCTGGAAACTGTTCTCCAGAATTGACTTGATTTGTTTTTCCCCTCTGGGGCTTCAAATTACAAAATCTTGAAATTTAATCCTTTAAAAAGATTAATTTGAACAAAACCATAGAGCTTTAGATGGGGATGGATGGATTTTTCTCCCCAGGCAATTACAGTGCAAATAATAAGAGGCAGAACTCTTCCAACTTGCCTGTGAGAAAATCATCTTTGAGTTGAGATCAAGCTGAGAATAACTTTGGAGACAGCAAAGGACAAACTGAAACCACAGGTTATACTGAGAAATTATTTTATTTAGCACATTTTGTTACATGATGCTGTGCTGTTGGAGACACTGATGTATAAAGTGTCAGTGTTAGAGACACTTGGGAGGTGCAAATGGAGAGGAACATTTCACAAAGGCCATAAATCACATTTTCAGCATATTTTCCTTCTGTATTTTATTCTCTAGATATACCCATGCATAGCAGGGTGAGGTAAATTTAAAAATTCCAATTTTATGCCAAAATAGCCATCCGTAGCTATCCACTGGTGAATCCATATTAGCAATTGTAGTAGAATTGGGAGAGTAATTGTGTGTGCAGAGTTTTTGATATTTGAAAGGATGGATAGGCACAATTTAACTACCTACATGACACAAGAGACATTCTGCTTCAAATAAATCATGAAAATAGTAACAAGATTTTTATATTGTGCACTGCTTTGCACTGAAAATTATTGAAGAAAATTTTCTAAAGAAATATTTGATATAGTCAGGTGTATGTGTCCAAGGGACAGAGCTATGCAAATTAGTTCATCAGACTACCATGCAGGTATTAATTCTTAAAAAAATATTAAGAAAGGTACCTAGATCATGACTTCAAATTAGTCTGAAATTCAGGAAAAAGTCCTGCTTGTTTAAGGCGTACCAAACACCATATTAACCAAAACTAGACAAATTTGCTACTGTGGGTGTAGCAGAAAATATAGGAGATAATGCAAATTCTGTTAGAGAACTGGTTAAACCTCCCCAGCTCTGACTCAACCAAGCAGCAATTAGGATGTGTAGCAAAGAGGATATGTAAATTGTGCACTCTTGTCTGCTGAAGTGGTAATCATGTTCCAGCTGGGTGCAGATGAAGTGCAGAGTCATGTTTCAAGTTCCAAGGGAAAAAAAATAGTTTAAAACACTTCCTTATTTTCCTTTTAGCATTTGCTTTTGTCATAGCTTTCTGCTAACCTTGTGTATCTCGTTCTTAGTTGGTCCATACATTATATATGAAGCCTGGGTGTTTACCAGGAGGCTTTGAATTCCAGAGGGCAATAGTGCCTAAATGCAAAGTGAATGCTTTAGGCTACTCTTTTTAATGGTGCACTCTCTTGAGGACTCTGTCAAGATAAGACTTAACCTCTACTATGCCCTATGAAATTTACTCCAAGGGACATATATTCTCTGAAGAATTCAGCCCAAAACCACAGCAAGAATTATTTAGATTTCAGCCACATCTACTAGAAATGTCTCTCCAGTGTATCTGTAAAAAATTCTCATAGATTTTGGCTTAGGATCAAGTTTAACTTTCAGAATAGGTTGGCATATTTTTTCCACGTAGTAGATCTTTGCTAAATTTTGGATTAGCTTGGATCAATGAAATACATGTTTTGGGCAGCAGCATACTGGAGGTGGAGGCATTTGCCTGGAAGGTGGCCAATCTACAAACGAAGACCTTTATCCTTCTACATTTTCACTGGTGGGTGCTGTTGCAGTATTTTGTGTGAACAGCCTACACATTATTTTTCCTCTTGGTTCTGGGAAGTGTCTAATAATGAAGCCCACAAGAGGTCTGTCTCATAATTAGAGCTGTCACCACAGTCTTCCCTATTCCCTACATATTTTAGATCATAATCTGCAGAGCCAAAAGTATCTTAAAGGCTCAAAGCTACTGAAGCGAAAGCACTTAATATCTACCAAGTATCAAGGCTTTTGAAGTTAAAAAAAGCTAATCTCTGGGTAAAGGCTACAAAATAACTGAATCATGGAAGACCACAACACCATATTTCTCTGGTTGAGCACTAACAAAAGTGTTACAGACAGCTGATATCTCCAGTTAAAAATAATTTTTAAAAAATCATATATCTCAGCAAATGAGACTATTTTATGTAGGAGGAATCCTGGAAATTTTGACTCAGAAATTTTTGACTCAGATATTTTATAAATTCTTAGTAGAAATAGAGTTATGTTTCAGATGAAAATAGTTTTTCAATCATTACTATTAGCTGTTTTATGTAGGTAGTGAGACAAACATATAGCAAATAAAAATTGAAAATATCTGCCCCAGAGATTAGTCCTGACTGACAACAGAAATGTGGATAGACACAGATGATTGGAAGGAGTTTTCTACAATGCAATTTGGGTATTTTAGTAGATATGATATTCTTGTTTACTACACATTTATATCAAAGTATAAGTAATCTTTGTATTTATATCAAGAAAATGTCTCCTCTGCAGTGGCTTTTACCTGAGTGTCTTTGCTAAATCAGGTCAGTCTGAACATTGCTCCCTGTAACTTTTAACCTCTGCTCTTGCCTAATCTTCTCTGAACAAAATCACTTAGAGCTGTATAGATGATTTATGTGCACCTTCATATTATTCTAATATGTAGCATATTTTCATCAGACAAACTCTCCTTCTGTAGCCACAGACTTTGCAGCTAAATGCAAGTCAGTACCTCCTGGCCTGGGGAGGTACACGTTTGTCAGAAGCCTTGAGAGCAGTGAGCTGGGGCGATGGGGGATGAAACTGTGCCAGGAGAATGCACTTGCCCTGGGAGCATGGGAGGCTGTGAGCTGGTTGGTGGGAGCTTGGCAGGGCATCACTGGTATTTTGGGGGGCTTCAATGGCTGATGCTCCTCTGTGCTGGGTGGGAGCATGAAATGCAAACCTTATCTAGGTGCAAACCTTCTATGCCATCTGGGTTTAGACAAGTCTCAGTGAAGCCCTGCTAGCCCAATTTCCACATGAATATAGGCCAGAATATTTAGGTATTGATAGATAAGGAAAGTTATGTGCTTAGAATAGACACTGCAATAAATGTGTTGAAACATCTTCTGGACATTTAATTATCTATCCAGTATCTAGAAATAGCTAGAGTATCCTATGATTGAAAGGGGAAAGGGAGGCGAGGCTGGTAATAAAATACAACAACATTTAACAGCTTCATCTTGTATTCTCTGAAGCTAATGGCAAAGCTTCTAGCTTGTGTACCAGGTTAGGTTTGTTTTAAGTAAAAGAAAACAACAGAAACATTCTTCAGATATTTTAGTAATTATCAGCTCTCTTGTAAGGTAAACACGTAGAAGCCAACAGACATAATTTTGCCATTTTAAAGGGATGCAGGATTCCTTTAATTGTTAATAATAATTTCTATAATTTTTAGGTTATGTCTTTTTCTTTTTAAGCATTGCTAGAAGTATTTTATAATTTTAGTCTTAACTACTTTAGGCTCAACACATCGTTTAATATAATGCTTCTTTCTCATTTCATTCACCATTTTGTGGGTGTTTTTAAGAAAGCATATTGTGATTTGAGTATACATTACCTTTAATATATGTAAAATTATAGACCAGGAAGATTTTAATGTTTTAGCTCAATTCAGTGTTCATTTAAAAAGTAGATTTCAGGAAGCTAGGAAGCTCCAAACATTTTAATGAAACCTGATCATGTTGGATTAGCATTTTTCTTGGTGAGTCTATATCGATATGAGAAATATTACCATCATAAAAAATCAATTGATGTGCACACATTTCATTACCAACAGGAAAATATTGATGTAGTTATTTAAACTTGGGATAATAAAATAGATTTCATGAAGAAACTAAGGCAAGTTGTGGCTTGGTATTTGTGTTAGTTATATTTATGCAATTTATTCCCAGAATCTATTTATTCAAACAATTACAAAAAGAGGGAAATATGAGCTGAATAGGCATACTTAAGATGATTGTGGAGCAAAAGCACAAATACAGAAGTCACTTCTGTCTATGGCTCTTTATGAGCAAAATATCACTTCTGTTTCATAGTGTCGTTGAACAAATCATGCTTTCATTCTTTCTTCTTCCTTTTGCTGAATTTAAAATAATTCTTATAAATATAAGCTAAACCAAAAATGTTTTAAGTAATGAAATTAATAAACATCATTCAGAAGTTACCTGAAAAAAAAAACAACAAAATAAGAAACTGTTGCTTCCAATGTAGGAAGAACCCTAATGAGAGGTATGGCTAATCATTCTTCATTACTGTGCCAGCAAATCTGCACTACAAACTTTGTAAAAGTACCTTCCTTCAGCTATGATACAGTTACCAATGTGGGAACTGGGATTTGGACTGCACTTTCCTTGTCTAACACTACTAGATGAGGCATTTCATATTTTGTTTCACTTTGCTGCTAGGCTTCCCCCTATTGAAGAGCAGACTCCCCAAAGTTCAACACTTAAAAAGCATATTAAAAAAAACCTTTCTGGTCTTGTGGAAGTTGTAAAAAAGTCAATTAATTGCTTATTTCTTTGAAGACATAGTCCTATTCTTCAGAAGCAAACAAACTAATTTGTCTAAAATGCTGGACAATATTAATTATTGCTTTAGTATTGACCTGAGGAAGAACACTACCAAGCACCCCTGAAAAAGGAGGTAGTGTTGCAGAGTACCTTTGGCTTCAGGGGTTCTTTTTGGTTTAAGCCAACAGTTTTTGGGAAATATTCTTCCAATAGCTAGGGAAAAATCAGCATAGATCACATTGAACTGTTATATACAGTAAATGCAAGAAAAAATAGCAAGGACTAAGAGGGCATTGACTATGCTCAATTTTTTTCCTTCAGATCACAGGCATGAATTTGACAGGACTGGCTTGCAAAGTGTTGTGTTTTCCCAGATTTTAGAGAACAGATGTGTGGAGCATTAAGCATTCATATTTGACAACCTTCAAAGCTAAAGGAGTAAATGTGCATGAAAAAGGAACCACCTTTTTCTGTTTCTTCCCTCTTAGACACAGATCTTCCAGTTTGATGCACAGTAGGAGATGCAAAAGGATCACCTTTTGCAAAAGGATCTGCAAGGTAGCTACTTGCACAGCTGGATTCTGTGGACATCTCTTCACAGCTGCCAATCCTGTCTTTCTTAACAGCAACTTTTCTCTGAAAATACTTTTCATGTTGTTTTCTTTGGTTGGTTGGTTTTGTGGGGTTTTGTTTGGGTTTTTGTTGCTGTTGTTCTTATTTTGTTTTGTGGGGGATTTTTGGGTTTTTTTTGTTTGTTTTGTTTTGTTTTGTTTTGTTTTTTATAGGAAAGCAAGTGGAGCCTTGAGGAGAGCTAAGAGTGAGAAGAAAATAAAGGCTCAGGAATCTGCTCTTTAAACACCATCCAGCCCAGTTCGAGGCGCTAACAGAAGGATGGGGAGGCCCATCAAATATACCAAAGTATCTGTGTTTTGACATGAACTTGCGAGTAAGAAAAGTTACCAGAAGAAAGCAACCAGCAGTTTGAGGCATGGCTAAGCCATCCTCAGGAGGACATTTCTGAGGGGTGTGACTAAAAGCAGGCAATCACAGTGGTGATGGCAGCTTGGTTTTGCCATGGACCATTTCAAACCACTGCTGCCTGTCATTTTTAGCAAAACAGTTGTTTAACCTTGTAAGCACTGCAGTTCAAATACATGAATAAGAACAAGAAAATGGTGGGTGTGTGTGGCTCAGGATGTGGTGGGAAGTTATGGTGCTATTAGCAGTCAAAAGACTCAACTTTTAATCTGTCATAGCCAGGTAAAGAAGCCACATTTGAAAAGATGTGTGATAAAGGGTTTTTTTCTGAAATTGGACAGATTAGGGGGTGCTGTGGTGAGAGATCAAAGGGCTTTTCTCTCCTTTTGCTTTAATACAGGAGAAATACATCAAAAATAAAATAATGTGGCTGGTAGCATATGGAAAACAATCTCAAAATGAACCACCCATGAGGGACAGCAGTGTATTAATCTTTGTCAACACCCAGAGAGGTTTCAGATATCATCACTCATTGAAAAGGTGTGCCTACCTTCCCAGATTAGAGATGGAAAAAAATAAAAAATAAAAGTAGGTGAACCCAGAGTAGCCATTTTTTGTAGCCAGTTAAGTGTGCAAGTGTGCTCAGTTGGTGTGAACCCTGCAGAATACCTCATATGAAATAATGTATTTGTTCAGGTATTTGAAATGACAGTTAAATGTAAGTCAAAGTATGTTCTAGCAAAGGAACATGATTTTTATTTGTTGTATTATTTTGTATATATTTAAACTCTCTAGATTGCAAAATACATGCTAATAATTTAATTAGTGAAGGGAAGAAAAAAACTCTCAGTAATCAAGCAAATAAAAATTCTGGGCTTTTACTTTCTTAATATTAAGATATTAAAACATAACCAGTACACAATAAATTAGTGTTTAGGGAAGCCCAAACACTAAAGTTCTGAACTGGCTTTAGCCTGTTACATAAAAGAAGGCAATAAAGAGTGCTCTTGCAAAAATAAAAAATCAGATATAGGTCTGAAATTTCTGTGATTGACTACAAATTTCCCTCAAACTTGCACTGAGATCTCCTAAAAGTTTCACAAAATTTCTTTTGAACTATGTAATATTTGACATAGTAGTGCTTATTGCTTTATTGAAGATAACTAGTCAGGTTACCTTTAGAACAGTCCAAGATATGTATGCTAAATTAAATTGTTTTTTAAATCAAAATTCTGTGTAACATCTCTTGATTACAACTGAACCTGTTTCAGGAGTGTAGGCAAAGTCAGATTTGACTGAACAGATTTACGTGCTTGCTTTAGGAAGAAGATAACAAGGCAAACCTTACCGTAAAACAAGTAAAAAAAAATCTTCAGTGAAATCATCACCAGTTTTTACAGATGCAGGCCTAATTTCTGTGTCCTTAACAGTCTCAAGTCCATATTATTTTTAAGTGCTTCTGTAGAATTACTGCACATTTGTATCTGCTTCAGCTGAAGAATATATGGCTTATTTTCCATACATAATGAACACAGCACGTGACCCTGATGCATTTGAAGCAATAAGTAAAGCTTACATTGAATTGGTATCATAGCAAATGTAGGGTGGGGTGGACATTTACTGCTGAAGTGCATTGAATGTGCATCTCTGTGAACAACACAAAGCTCCAGCTGCAGCCACTGATTACATTATTGAAGAAAGTCTCCTTCCATTCACTAATTCATTTAAACAAGATTTTTGCTGTGTAGATCAAAGGAATCTTTCCTGCTTAAATTATTTCTGATAAATATTTTTACTGACATATTTAGTCTGTTTTTTTGTTCATAGATTAATTTGCAATAATTTGTCTTTGGTGCATATAAATTATTTTAAATAATTCAAACAGTTGTTTACGAAATACGTATTTCTCTATATTCTCTGCCATCCCAATTTGATTCAATGGCTTCTTATTTGGCACACTGGCTGAACACAATTTGATTTTAACTGGTAGTTTCATTTCTATGCCATTCTCTATTTCCTCATCTTCCAAGAGCTTTTGAGCTGAACAGGCAGGTTTTTCAGGGTAAATTCTATTCCTCTCTTCCTGCTACAAAACCAAAACCATTTTCATGGAAGCACTTGTTGGAGAAAATATTCATTTATGCTGCAGTGCCATTGTTGGCTTTCTTTTTGTTTCTCTAAAATTTTTATCTAATTTTATACTTCTATTGTTCTGTCACTATGTTTCCCAGATCTGTGCATTTTGTGTTTAGGTGATGGTTTGATGAATTCATGATTTCCATTCAATTACAAGAGACAGTCAGTTTTAGGCTTTCTTGAAAAGAAAAGAAGTGAAAAATAACTCTGCAAGTTCAAAAGAACAGGAGTTTACTCAGAATGTGTGAGATTTACTTAATATGTTGTTTAGCAAATCATGCTATCTTTCTTTGTAGAGATTATTTTAAATTAATTTCTGCTAATAAAAAATAAATTGCAGGGCTGGAAAAGATGACATGCACATTTTAATTAAAACATTAGGTGTGGCTGAATAACTTAGGAGATTTTGAGGCTGAAGAACCTTAACTCTCTCTCATACATGTTGAAGGAGAGATATGAGAGAGACCCAAGTAACACTTCATGTGAAATCCCAAGTGCCTACTTAAGCTCTGAATAGTAACATATATATCTATATATGTTATATATATATATATATATATATATATATATGCATATAACACTTATGTTTTCCAACTAGTGAGTCCTACTTTTACAGCTTAATCTCTCATTTTTAATCCTCCTTATTTTTTTCTAAGTGCTACAGTTTAATTCCTGACATAATGAACTTTATCTTCGAAAACAAAGGTGAGACTTCATCCATTTTATCACCGCCCTATAAATTAATTTTTGCATGGTAAATTCAAGAAAAAAATACTTTCCAGTATAATTTCCTCATATACACATAGTGTATCTCCCTACTCTATGAGAACTAGACATGCTCTGCCTAAATCAACACCAAAATGGTCCCCAGAATATAACCTGGGAAATGAAGAAAGTCAAGATTGTCCTTGCAGGAGATCTATTCCTCATTTCTGACAAAATTTTGGGCATTGACCAGTTGTTTGGCATTTTATATTCTTGTTAAAAATATCATAACACCTCTGATGAGGCCTTACAGTGTGTTAGTTTTCAAAGAGTAGTTCTGTAGTTACTGATGAATTCCTAAATGTATATGAATGTGTATACTGCGGTCCAAGTCAAAGAAGTGTATTCATTATCCAACATCACAGAATTCTTGTCAAAAATTTTAGAGTGAATCAGCATCAGACTGTGAATGTACTGGTCCCTTCAATGGAAGATGTGAAGCCCATTTGGCAATATTCATTATCTGATACTTAAAAAACAGGGGATCATCATAATGAGGGTTCAGGTCAGCCAGCGTTCCTTGCAGACATACTCTGAACATTAATTTCTCTGCCTGATTTTAAACACAATTAGTAGTCACTTTGATGTTACTGACACTTGACACTGGAAAGGGCAGGACCGAATTTTGAATAAAAGAAAGAAAGCTTACTATCATTTTTTAGTAGAAAGGCAGCTATGAAGTGTACAGGGGAAAAAAACCATCATTTCATCCTGTAATGAACATCTAGACAAAAACTACTCAGGATGCTGGATATAGAGCAGGAACCCAGAGCTAGGAATGTAGGCTCCCCACAAGGAAAAAAATAAACTGTGATTTTTATCCGTGGGAAATGCAGGGAATAGGGGTGTGTTGGTGCTGAGATGCTGCAGTCAGTATGTTCAGGATTCAGGGGAGGGGGTTATTTCTGGCTCCACAGCCACTCCAATGAGAGAATGTTTATCTTCCGTGCTAGAAATGACAGCCCTTACTTCTGCGTTTATGATGCAAATTCAAAACAAAATTGTTTACACCTGGAATGCTATGTTTAATTTTATGTGGATGACTTTTTTAACCTCTGTTACCTACCCTTTTCATCAAACTTTATTGGCTTTCTCTCTGCCTCCCTTTCAGGAGAACATGCCAGCCAGTAGCAATTGTTCCAGTGCTGCTCTCTGCTTGCCTTTCATCTGCCTGGTGAAATGTATTCATTCTTCCAGTGCAGTAGTACACCTTTGATGGGAGAGGGCAGTAAACATCTCCATGGCTCAATCTACAGGTAGTTCTGGCTCTTGATGTGAATTGCTAATGCTAATTCTTCTGATAGCTGCAGCATAGAGACCAGGATGATTGCTTGCATTTGATTTCACTGTACTGTTAAATAAACATTTGATTGCATTGATCATGCCTGTAAAATAATCTACTGACACAAAAACTTTCTGGAAGGGTTTGAATTACTAATTCAAATTAGAATTTGAAATATTCAGATTAGAATTTGAAAAATGTTCTTTTCCCCACCTAAATAGTTGATTTATCTTAAACCTTCTTTCTCACCTCATTCTAAAGTGAACAAGCTCTTGTTCTGTCCAACTAATGAAAACTGTACATTTGAGCACTATAGACAGATTTAACATATACATACTCCAAGACAACTGTAACAATGTAATTCTACCTAAATACTTAATCTTGTCCTTGAGGAATACTAAAGGAAAAAGCTTACTGCAATCCCCAATATCTTAGCAGATAGTTTTTATTTTTCATATAACAGGCATTAAAATTTAATTATCTATCAGTGTGCTTAAAATATTTTTCTCTTTTTTCTTCTTTGTAATCAAAGTTTTTATCTTTCTTTAGTGATTAGAAGGGTATTACACAAATGGAAATTACCTCAATTTGTAACATTCATAGTAAAGTACCTGGATGACTATGCAGGGCAACATAAGGTGACTTAGTATACAATCCCCAGTAGAAAAACATACAGTAGTATTCACTGTTTTAAGATCCAGTGATAGGCCTAACAAAAGCTACATAAAAAAGACAGTGACAACACCTGGTCCAACATCCACTGGAATTGAGTTGTATATCAACCTTAGCAATTAACGAGATGTGTTTACCCAATTTTGGAAACTAACTACCTTCCTAGGATCACTGAGTTCCATTCCTTTCCTCTGCATCCCACTCTGGCATTGACAAAAGAGGACACTGAGGTGTAACTCACCTTAAAGGCAGTAAATGATTGACTGCAGTGTTCCCTACAAAGAAGTTCACAGCTCCATCACGGAGAGACAATTCCATTGAATTACATAGAACTTGGACCAATTAAGACTCAGCTCTAGTTCCACTAAAACCAAATTGTTCCTCTAGCTTAAATGTGAGCTGATCCAGAGCTTAGAAATATAAACTATAAATGTTGTTCTATGCATGTGATTGTTTCCAACTGTTCTTTTAACTAGTTCATGTCATAGTCAACAATTAACAGTGAAGTTAGTTTAATAGGCTGATTTACACTTTCAAAATGAGGCTTAGTGCATTTTGTTCAGCATTTTTGTTTTATAGGCAGTTTTAGCAAAGTGATCTCAGGAGTTTGTTTCATTAATCTGGGTAGGGACAGGTATAGAAAAAGTAAAGGAGGATGAAGTTGTGTTGTAATTGGAAGCCATAGTGAATAGTCTTAGAGTCAAGATCCAAACCCATTTCCTCTGTTGCTCGGGTAGAAAACTGTTATGACCATTTTCCACAAGTTTTCCATGTTCCATTAACAGTTAAGCTCTGAACTGTCCACTGTGTAAGTCTTATTCATATAAATGAGAGAGCCACTTTTGAGGATGAACCATCATTCAAAATGAGGTATATGCTGGCTGGAGATGCTGATATCTACTATAGAGAATTATCAGATGCATATGTAACTTCAAGGCATCCCTAAGTTTAAGTTTGTATTTTTAAACAGACCTGTGATTTTTTTTTTTTTTTTTGTTTTGTTTTAACAAATAAACTTTGAGTGTTCTCAAGTGAATTTGCATTATATTTGGCTGATGCAAAAGTGAAATATGGCTCCTCTGGAAGATTCAATGACAGCAAGTAGTAGGACATATGGATACCAGGGAAATGGAACATTCACTAGTCACTATTCACTATTATCCAAGCTTGGTTGACTTGTGTAATAAATAGCCCGCTGAACATATGAATTGTATCTGGAAAAATGATTAATCTTATGGAACTATTAAGAAAAATTCCTAATCTATTCATGTCAATAATAAACCTTACATCAAATTTGTCAGTGTCTCCCAAACTATTACAAAATTCATTTCAATGTAAGTCACTTTGCAGGTCTTGATGCACAATTGGAAATCAATGACTGCTTCAATGAAGTTCTGTCTGTGTATATAAGAATAGAAATTCAAGTATTCAAAGGATTAAATCACAAATAATGAATTTAAAAATACAGTTATCTACACTTGTTTGGATTTGGAACTGCTCAGATATAACATAGACCTAAAAAATCTCATAAGAATTCAACAGCTCCTCTTAGCCTTGTCTTACATGAGCTCTCTTTTTTTCTTTTTCCCAAAAATCTCTAGTTTACAGAAAAGTTAATTAGTTTATATCTGCATATTTTGCCATTAGAAAAAAGGAAGTCGATCTTTCCATTTTCTCTAAGGAATTTCTGATAGTTTTCAAGTTACATACCTGCAAGGTTTTTTCATTGTAAAAAATCATCTTGTGATAGATTAATAATATATATAAAAGAATTTATATTATGCTATAATATAAATAAGTTTCCTATGAAATGCATAAAAAAGGGGTGAAACATTCAAGCATATTGATTAGTAGTAAAGTCAGTATGAAAAAATGGGTTTTTTTAAAGTCTATTTCCTTCTCATAAGTAATCTTTAATCTTACCTCATAGAAAGGTATTCTTTAATGGCTAAAACAATTGGGACAGCTTATGTGTTTAAAAGAACCTATTAGGAAATCTAAACTTCTACATAGGCATTTCAATCAAATTAAGAGTTTTTGAAACATCCCACCAAGGTATAGCTGAAATTGCTATGATGATTTATGTTTGCAACTCATGTAAGATTTCCATTAAAGCTTTCATTTAAATAGAGATTGAGCTAAGAACACATTCATGCAGAAAACCCCTGTGTACTGAGTAGTTATAAAAAACAAATGAATATCAATTTCCTCTGTAATGTTTTGTTACCTATAGCTATTGCTATCAAAGAATGCCTGGTGAGCAATAAGGGACATAATATTTTATATCTGAATAGGAACACCCATCCTGAAGAACTATGAACTTTAGTAACCATATCTTTAGAGAGAGAGTTTCCCTCCAATATATGATAATTCAGTGACTGGAAGACTGGAAGTTAGAAGCTGAGATGGAGTAAGTTGGCAGCTCAACAGCTCTAGGAACTTCTAGAGTTTTGTTCCAAAACAAAATCCTCAATATCAAAATACACTGGGATCAATTTTGTTTCCAAATGCATTACACCTTGGGAAAGATTTTTTAAAAAAATCTTTCTTGAGTCTGAGGGGTAGATTGGTTCCACTTGCAGCAGAAATGATATACTATACTAAAAGGCTATGATTCTACCAAAAAAAATCAACAAATAAATGAACAAACAAACAAACAAAAAAAGCCACAAAAATCTTTGGTATATGGGCCAGAAAGCATTTTACAGCCAGTCCCTTATCTCAGAGGCCAGCTGTAACAATGGCTGTGTACCCTGGTAGCCCCACAGGGGGGGCAGAGGGTGGGGCTGAGTACTTGGCAGCTTGACCTTTAGACCTGATTTTTCTCTTTATACCTTCATATGGAAAAAACTTAGTTGTATGCCAAAGATCAGTGTTTCCAAGAGACCAGGGCTTCCTTTGCTCCATTCCTGCAAAACGTGCCTCCTTTACATGGCTGAATTCAGATTAGTCAGTCACAGCATCAGGTAGCAGAGACCACCAATATGTCCACCAGTGGACATATTTTTGGCACTAAATAGCCCTTGGTCTCTGTTGAAGCCAAAAAGCCCAATCTGTGTTGATCCCAGAAAGAGCAGTTTAACAAACACAACCTATCAGGCTGAAGAAGGGAGCCAAACTCATGCCACAGCAATAATCCTTCTCAGGTGCTGCTGGTGAAACTATCAGGCATTCTGATTTTGCTGACATTTTCTCAGCATTTCAGCTGAAATTGCTTTTTCAGTCCATGCCATTCATTACCCCGTTAAAACTTGAACACTATTATCAAGAATAAGGAACCTCTCCTTTCCTGTGAGGTGAAGCTTGTTTCTCCTCGTGTTGCTAATTATCAGCACAGGTTTCCCAGACTATCTTGTGGGGTCTTCATCATTAAATTCAAAGCCATGCATTAAAAAACATCAAGAATTCTAAGTCATATTTGGATGCTCTGAGTACATTTTCTGAATCATGCTTAAGTCATCATAAAGGACTAAAAGGATTTTCATGAGCTAAAAAAAAAGTTTTTCTTTTCCTAGTTTTGCCAGGTTTATATTCCCAGGAAAAAAAAGGTTCTGATGTTGAAGGTAGCATGGTAATGGGGGTTTTCTCCTAGTTACCACAGACAAAAGCTGTAGTATATTAGTTAGTTTAGAGATGTCATTTGGCAGAAAAGCTTCCAAAAGGTGTTGAAAACACAGGAAGAAAAGGAGTGAATGATAACTTCTGGTTTTCCAGTAATTCCCTGCTAACAAAGACATTCATCAGAATGTCAGGTGAGTGCTGGCAAGATCTATTTATATCTCTTCACTTCCATGTCTTTAGAAAGTAAAATGTAGATGTTAATCTAAAACCATTAGTGATGTATCTTGGGCCATATGTACCAAGCACTGTGTATATGTTGCTAATTCCCCTGTTAGTGTTTTTTTTCCTTACTTTCCAGCCAAAATGGCTGCTTGATGCTGAATTTTATAAAATCATTGTCTAAAAACTTGAAATATTCCTTCACCTAGTCCTACTGCATAAAACAGCTATTTTTTAACAATGCATAGTTTTAAAAGAGAAGATTTTCAAGTGCAGTGAGGTTAGCTGTTACAAATAAATTAGAAAATAAAAATAAAAATTTGGAGCATAGAACACACCTGCAAAGATTCTGCCCTAGATCCCCCACTAATAAGTAAAAAAAGAAAAAGGGAAAAAGTTACTTTATTTTCCATCCAGCACAGATCAAAGTTCATTGCTTTCTCTCTGCATTCGCTGGTGCTTTGATTTTTTTATCATTACCATAGCAAATGCCTCCCTCCTATCCCATTACTAATCTCTCCTGTCATTAGTCCATGGCGTGCTGTGGAGCTTCACCACAGCAAGGGGAGAGATGTTGAGTGAGAATATCTCTCTTTTCCCTTCCCACATCTGCACACTTTGCTTAATTGCAAAGCACACTTTGCTTAATTCTTATTTTTTAGATAATCAGATTTTAATCCATTTTTTGGCTGCTGAATAAGTGTAAATGAACATTTTTGTTCTTTGATCCTGAATCGGCAAATATACCCATGTCTCATGCAGTACAAAAACATACATGAAGTATTTGAGACCTAGATACTTATTTTCCAGCAGTAATTTTTCCTGTCTGAGTGGATCACTTCTCATTATTCTTGTGACAGTATTTCATTACAATTTGGTATGAGAAAAGACAAGTAAAGTAATTTCCATATGTCTTGTACATTTGTGTGTTTCTGGCATTTGTATGCTACAATACATTAATACGCTACTGTATATAGTCAAAATTATCAGATGATTCATGCTTTGAAACATGAGGTTCTCTCACTAAAATATGATGCTGTCTTAAAGCAGATGTAATTAAGGGCTAGAATATGGAGATTAGAGGGTTATTCTGATGGGTCAGGTGAGCTAACCCATTTCATATAAGATTTACAGAAGAAGAAACTGAAAATACATTCAACGCTGATATGAAAATGCTAAAAATATAAATACTCATATTTCTTTTTTTAAATTATAGATTTTCTGATACTTTAACATGCAGAACCTTGTAATGAGTGACAAAGGTGACACCCTTGTATAGGGTGATTTACCTATTGGTACAGGGAGCTACAGGGTTGGCTCTTATGAGAAGCTGCCAGAAGCTGCCCCCATGTCTGATGGAGATGGAGCCAAATCCAGCTGGTGCCAAGACTGACCTGCCACTGGCCAAGGCTGAACTCATCAGTGATAGAGGTAGCACCTCTGGGATAACAGAGTTAAGGAGAAAAAGAAGTAAAAAAGTGGCTGTAGCTAAAAAGAGTAAGAACACATGACAGGAGCAGCCCTGCAGACACCAAGGTCGGTGCAGAAGGATGGGCAGGAGGTGCTCCAGGTGCCCCAGCAGAGATTCCCTGCAGCCCATGATGTAGATCCCAGTGAGGCAGCTGTGCCCCTGCAGCCCATGAGGGTCCAGGTGTGCAGAGATCCACCTGCAGCCCTTGCAGCAGGTGAGTGCCCAAAGGAGGCTGTGATGCCATGGGAAGCCCTTGCTGGAACAGGCTCCTGGCACTCAAGGACCCATGGAGAGAGGAGGCCATGCTGAAGCAGGTTTGCTGGTAGGACTTGTGACCATGTGAAAGGGACTCTTGCTGGAGCAGCTCTTGAAGAGCTGCATCTCACATTGGAGATGCTCCTGGAGGGCTGCCTCCTGAGGGAGGGACCTTAGGCAGGAGCAGGGGAAGAGCATGTGGAGTCCTGATGCTCTTGATGTCTCAGAGAGGATGGAGCTCACTGTTTTTTGGGCCAGCTGCCTCTGACTTCAGGGATCTTACCTGCTCACCACAAAATCAGCATTGATAAATCCACACAGAGAATTTTGACACCACCCTCCTGTTTCTCTGGTGTTTTCCTACAATATAAGCAGCATTCATGTCAGAGGCTAGCCACACTTCAGTGAGGTGGATGTGTTCTCACTATGAAAAAAAAATGGCCATATAATGTCAATTGAATACTTACTATTCTGATAATTACCAGCACCAAGCATTTACAGCAAAATAGTGAAATTACTCTCATCAGTGTTGAAACATGTGCTAGTTTTTGTTTTCCTCCTCATCTTCAGTAGCCCTGCAGAAGGAGATAAAAGGGTTAAAACTAACATCTCATTCCCTTTGTGCAACAGAGAAACAATTTAGCTAAAGCAAATGACAACTAATAATGCTTTGCACTTTCCTAATTACCTGCAAATGCATTTTGCAGCAGAACTTGTCAAAAATCTTGAGAATTTCAATAGCCAGAGGCTGGGCAGGCAAGAGGAGGATGGTGTGGTAGGAGGAGGCTGCACGGGTAGCCCAGCAGAGCATGATGTATTGCACTGCACTCTGCTGATCCTACTCTGAGCAGAGGGTTGGGTATTACTCACTGGAGCTCTCAGACTAGTGGAAGCTATATTTTTTTGGTAGGGCAGATTAACAATCAGAGGACTTTTCTTTTTCTCTGTCAGGTTGATGAAAGGGGTTTTTTTATGTTTATCATGTCTGTTTGAAACGCCTCTGTCAGGCATTTTGGATGTTAAAATAAGGTGTGAGGAGGTGGGCTAGTGGTGAAAGAACAAATAGTAAAAAGATGTGCATGAGAAAGACAAATGGAGATCTTTGTCACATATCAAAAAAAGTGGAATAAAAAAAAATGTAAAAATGGGTTTTAAAAAGTCTGCTAATTTTAAATGTTCTCCTACTTTTGGTGGAATTTCCAATAACAAAAATATGTTTTAAAAATTAATTCTTACATAATTGTACATATTTTAAGTGGATCCAGTATATTTCTTCAAGCTTTCCCCTAAAAATGTTTATTCATATGTAATAAATATAAGAATTCTTTAGAAACTGAACAAAAATGATGAGACATTTTTAACAATATTTTAGTACTTTCCAGAAATCACAAATAGGGAATCAGAAGTAGAAAACTATGATGTCTGTGAGTTTCTTGATATAAATTGGACATTGGACAGCATTATTTATTATCTCTATCATAGTTTAGTCCCTCACAATACTAGAAGAAATTTAATTTATTACTGACTCACTCAAGCTTTTAGGCTGTTCTTTTGTGTTCTATAGAGAAAAGATGCTACTGAGCACTCTTAAATCAAATTACTGTACATTCTTTTAGAGATCTTAATTTTTTTCGAACCCAGAAAATAAGTTTATAGAAATACTCTATGCTATTTCCTACCTACGTAATGCAACTGCATCACAGATCTCATCTTTATTATTGACAAAAGCATTTAGTTCTTCAGCATTCAAACTTTAATGTTGAAAAAGCTTGCAAAAAGTTCCATTTCTGTAGAAGGGTGAAGGGGCATAAGTGCTTTCCTTCGTCTGTTAGTACTATGATGCATGAGGTGAGTGGTTAGATTGCTAAGGTTTATGCCTTAGCATATATTTAGCCTAATTAGCAAATGAGGTCAGCAATTAGAGAGCTGAAGGGAATCAGTGCATGATCCTAGCTATGTTGTAAAGGTTATAAGGAAAAAAAGCACAAGCTAAAATCTTTGCATTAGCCTTGAATTACAGTGATAAATTGCCAGGAAAAAAAAAATAGCTGCTACAAAATTTCCTCAGAGAGGACAGAAAAGCCATTTGATCAATGGCTTTGATCATTGCAGTGGCTGATCAGCAGGGTAATGACATGGGAAATTGCATATTCATTGAACACATCCCACACATCATCTGCTAAACTGGCCTCCATCTGGCAGGTGGGGTTGGCAGAGAAGTGGGGGTGCTCTGCTCCCTTGGGGGAGTCACCACAGGCTCCTCCTTGGTGCCAGCAGATTTTGTGCAGGCAAACAGAACAGACTTGATCCCCACCACTGCTTGAGGTTTTAATCCTCATTTTGCATGCTAGTGTACAACTTCTCTGGCTCCTCCATCACCTGCAAACTAAGCAGGATAGATGGTCTAAACCCCTTGAGCCACCCATGAGCCATCATCTTCAGTATCCTGGAAATACTTCAGAGTGTTCTGTAATCCAGTTTCTGGACACGAATCACAAAGGGAGGAATATAATATAAAGGGATAAAAGAGAAGCTGTCTTTAACGAGCACATGGCTCTCTGTCATAACAAATTACCCTGTGATGCTCATGATTAATTGTGCTGCCACTTGTTGTATGGCAGCACAGTAATGCAAGCCAAATAGGCACAATGCAAGTCTGTCTGCAAAATTAGTAGGCTTTTTAAACTTTATATTTATCACTGTCTGCCAGATGTGACAATCCTTTGACATATATGTGATCTTGCCTGTGGTGTCCTGAATTAAAATGGATCATAAAAAGTACTGGTTCAGTGCAGGGCCAATGAACCTATGCAAGCTGATGAGCCAGAAGGTGCTACAAATTAAAATGAATTTTTGCCAATCTCTCTTGAGCTATTTGTGATATTATTGTGTTCCACTCTGCCTCTTTTTAAGATATTCTGTCACCATGCTTTTCCATGTGCGTCATCTTCTTTTATTCTTTGCATACATTTCCTTGCAATTGAGACATATTTTTCTTTTTTGTACACAGTGCTGATATTTTGCACCTGTTTCCAGATTACTAATATGGTGCTATTAAAACTGAGTCACAGTAGCACCACAGAAATCCCAGTCCAAATAGCCCAAATTCTTTGTTGAAATCCAAGTATTGGTTATGCGTGAAGATTGCAGATCAGCCCCAGGTACCCTGTTTCTTGGGCTGACAGCATGATCACTGCATCAGGCAATAAGCTCTTGAGACATACATTAGGAAAAGCATATAGTCTGAACAAAAAATTTCCAAACTACCACATCATGCTGCCTATAAATAGCTCATCACCTGCTGTCTTCGATTATGTTGCTTTACATTATTTTTCAAGGGAAATTTCTCAAATTTTTCAGATTTTTTTTTTCAGAGGTAAATCTAAAAATTAGGTCCATGATGGCAAGTTATGTTTCTGGAATGTTATTAGGAATCCAGATAGCCTTTGAAGATTTGGGCTTTGATATTTACTGAGCTTTGATCTCCCTAGGGTCCTACCACAGAAAGGACAATCCATACAAACTGTGCTTTTGAAAAATTCTCTTTCTAATATTAAGGGAGGCTATAACCTCAGGTTCTGGAGTAGACAGAAGTACTTTTGCTCCTACCTAACTACACAACCACTGAACACTTTTTCCACTCCCTGGAAGAGCAGCTCAGTAACAGTGATTGGTTCTGTCTCAGTGCTGTAGGCACTGTGCAGCTATGCTGAAAGTCACACCATCTGCTTTTACCCAGCTGTGTCTGCAGACAGACCTAGGAGGGCAAGGCTTTTAATGGTCTACTCAGCAGAAGAATGTGGTGTTCTCAATGAGTAAACTGTGAAAAACCAGGGCAAAGTCGTTTTCAGAGTTGCATAGTCTAGCAAAGTAGGACTGGCTTACATGGACCAAGGACACCATGGTCTATCTAAAAGATATTCAACTTGTAATTCTTCTGCCAGTAAAAATGATATTAATGACTATGTTTTTCTGCTCAAATATTAAAAGAAAAATCTATGAGGTTTAGAATAATTATTGCAGCTCAGAAGTTTATCTGAGATGAAAGAGATGGGTTTTCAGAAGAAACACTGAAGCTCTGCTTCTGGAAGGAAATGCATTATTTAGCTTATTAATGGAGGGCGAAAAGCACCAAGCAGCAAAGAGAAAATTTAGGACAAAGAGTTGTAAAAATAGTGACCCAAGTTTTTTCCTAGATCTCTTTAATTATTTTTTTTTTTTTTAGTAGTGCAGTAGGAAAATGTTCAGCACTGACAGATGGAGACATGAAAGGATTCATCAGAATTATCTGTGACATCACTTAACTTTTTTAGTACTTGAAAAAGAAAATGCTTTCTTTCTGGAAGTCTTAATTTTACTCCTTTTTCTGATCTTTTTTTTTTTTTTGCATAATAAATTATTGAATTATTTGGTTCATAGATGTCTGATTTACATATGGACTATGATATTTTTATCTGTGGAAATGCACTAAGGCTGACTCCAGTTCATATTAATTTTTCTCCAGATATGAGCTGTGAAATAAAAAATTATTAATTCTGGATACATGATATATTGTGTAAGTTAGGAAAAAATCTACCCATGCCAGTGTTCCACTACTAAGGGAAACAATGAAACGTGTGTATAATAAATCATAGCCCATCTCTGAGCTTTAGCATTTGACCTGCTCCATATTACTCCCAAAGCAAGAAAGTAACAGCTCAGTGTTATGAATATAGCAGCACACCTTTCATTTAATAAAACCCAAAAAGTAATTCTGTCTTTCTAATGCACAATGAAGTAAGCAAAAATTCTATAAAAGGATTCATTAGCCAGGCCACAGCTTTCAGCCCAGAACCAGGACATTCAGATTCACTTGCCTTAAGAGGGTTCATGTGCATATCTGCCTTCTTGGAAAGCTGTCTTACCCCTTGGCAAAAGGCTGTTCTGAGATTTGAGGTGTACTGCTTTCCTCACCTGCTGAAAATCTAACACTGCAAAAACCTCTGGTCATTCTGGGCTGAAAAAATATGCATCAGACCGTTGACTTGATGTTTATTTAAAAGAATAGGAGAGTTGGGCTTCAGGAGCTCTCCCATTTAAAAGAATAGGAGAGTTGGGCTCTATCATTCATTTCATGCAACTTACTCTTCAATATTAAATGCTGAAGTGGTGCTTCAGAACAAAGTGTCTGTATAGAAAAAGCTGCAGGCTGCTGTTCTGCTGTGTCTCTCTTTCTCTGTGAACTCTGGCTTCTGTCCTGTACTGTGGGGAAGAGAAAAAGTTTCACAACTGTGTCAAAACTGAAACGCCTTTGGGTGTCCAGGGAAGGGGGCTGAAAGTGGGAACAAGAGGTATCTCTGGAGGCTGTGTGTTGCAGGGATAGTCTGTAGTTGACTGGGAAGATTTTGAATGTGTGACCAAATCTTGTATAAGGTTCATAAGCCTTATCTTGGATCTGTATGAGTTACATATGATTTAATTTTAACCTGGTCATGATTTTAAAATGCTTTTTAGACAAAGTAAGAGACCTTGCAAATAGATGTGACATAATTGAGAAAGTATTTTTAATAATTTTTTTTAAACCCTATTGAATGATATCTTACCTGGAACTCTCTAGTTAAGTATTGAAGCACTTGCCCAAAACTATTAATATTCATTTACCCTTAAACATCCTTATTCTAAGATTAGCTAGATCCCAAGATGCAAATGACCACACTTCACTGAAATGTTTTATGTTCTCCCACACAACTCCTACACACATTTTCATAAAATTGGTTTGCATCACTCTTGGGCTAACTTCAAGGACCAAATCCTGTCACTTTTGCTCAGGTTCGTGATGCCTCATTTTGCAAAAAGCCACATTAATTTTGAGAGCTTCCTCTTCTCACGCCTCTCCTGAGCTACAAAATCACAGAGTCTTCCAGCACCATACTTGACGCTGACAGCAATTAAATCTGGAAGTTCTGCCAATAATCCTTCATTCCTCCAAGTGTGCTGACTTCACTGTGAGGTGGGATGTACTGTCAGGCTGTGCACAGCCCAGAGCAGCAGACAGCCTGTCTGGCAGCCCTCCAGCACCTTGCTACCTCAGGTTGAGTTACTGTTTCCTTATCTTGCATGTAAAAATTAGTTTTTTCATGTGATTTACCATGTTCAGACACTGCAGTGATGAACACCAAGGAAATGCACTATGGAAAAAAAAAATGTGTGTGTGAGTGGAACAGCAGCTGTTGCCAGACCTTCTCCCTGTGTCTGGGTTTTGCTGCTGCTGGAGGGAAGCAATGCAGAAGGTCCCGTTATGCAATGCAGAGCCGTAGGTTATGTAAATCAGATGCAGTAAAACTTGACACCAAGCAAAGCATAACTTTGACCCCGTTCCAAATAGATTATTAAACACCACAGTAATTTTCCCTATAGCACTGAAGTCTGAATCAATCTTAATATGGACATCATTTATCCTAGTGTGACTCCATTGATTTAACACAGTTTTGCATCAATGGGGGCAGAAAAGGGTCAGGAAATTAGCTGTAGGTGTCTTGGTAGTGTATAATCCACTCTTAAACATTAAGTATAAATAGCCAATTTCATGTTGGTTAAGCAACCTTGACTCCTTTTTTAAAATAAAAAAATTTAGTGGTATTTAGTACGCTTCAAAAGAAGGTTGTTCTTTACTGAGATGCCCAGAAATGGCTTTAGTTTGCAGTGATATGGCTAATACATCTAATCCTGTTAGAGAAGCAGGGGGCTCACTGGAGTTCATTAGCATGAGAAACTAAATGCTATCTAATGCCACACTATAAATGCATTTGGAACAGCCCCTAAGATACAGTTTTGTTGTGCACTCATCTGATTCATACCTAATCTGAAGCAAGAAAAATATAAGGATGAGCTCTGACATTTTCTGCTTCTTTATAATTATCCTCTTTCAAATTCCTTGTGATTATATTGATTAAAGCTTTCTTTCAGTTTTTCTGTTGCTGAAACACATTTCTCAATTATAGAAGTTGACTTTATTCTGTCATTTCCTTCTGTTATAAGCATATTTTTAATGTTTATTTGTAAGGATGAAAGTGAATTTTATTACAATGCAATCACTGACAGAGCTATTAAAAACTGCATTTTCTCTCAGCATTTTCCTGACATTGCTGAATTTGTGTTCTCTGAACACGAGATAGACCTTTACATGTGAATAAATTTTTCACATTTCTTTTAACAAACAAGAATGCACATATATATACAATTTCTATAAATTTAAAAAGTCACATCCCAAAATTTAAAATATTTTTAATAGATAACAGGCAGAAGGTATAGACAGTCATGAGCTACGTTATGATAAGACTCGGGTTAAAAATCAAATCTGTAAGTAGTGAGATCTTAAAATATAGGCAGAGAGAACAGAGAAAGAATAGAAATTACTTTCCCAGGTGAAAAGCAGCAATATCTTGGCAACTTTTACAATGCAAAAAGATGATAGATGCCTGGCTCTCCTTCTCCACAGGTCTCGAGACTGCGATACCAGCTATGGCTGTAACATTACTAAACCCTCAGTAAGTATGGTCTGAGAGAAAGATAGCAAACCAAATGCAGAAAATGGGGAGAAAACACCACTTTCCCCTCAAAGCCCACCTTTGACTCCTTCACTAAACACTTGAGTGTGTTCCTTCTGTTTCAGACTGACGGATTCGTGTACCCAGCCAAACCCAAGCTCCAGCCATGCCCCAGAGGGCATGTGTGGAAGCAGCGTCAGGGTTTCCAGCACAGTTTTTCCTGCAGAAGCTGTAGCCCCATGGTTCTGTACTCCCACACATGCAGGGCTGCTCTGCCTGGGCACAGCCCAGTGCCAGGGCAAACCCTCCATTTACTCTGCCCGTTTGGTGCTCTGCCCATTTGGATTGAGCCTCTTGGCTTTGCCTTTCATAGATATTGGATGAATGCATTAAATACCAGCCACGCTAATAAACATCTGGGAATCAGGCAGTTCTGTGAAAGCAAAGGGTTGCTGTCCCATTTGACTGAGAAATGAACTGCAGTGTGATCCTTCTGACTCTGAGCAAGGCTCTGCAGCTCCGCTCACGATTCCCAAGATGAATTGCTGGAGACACCTCCTTCCCACTGGCAAGGGGAACAGAAGGGATCCCATAAATTCTGCATGCACACCCTGACTGCCAAATCTCTTTTAAGGCTTCCTTGATCAGTCTGTGGATTCTTCAACAGACTGTCTAAAATACCTCCTACTTTACCATGGGGGTTCTGCTATCTCTTATGATCATTAAGAAAGGTAAAAAATTATTATTTTAAACGATTTCTGCTTTAATTCATAGGTATTCTTTAAAATTGAAAACTAAAAACATAGAGTATATGAATAAAACCATTTTAAGTGTTGTTGTTCTGTCCTTCAACATCTTTCCTGCAAATAATGAGGACAGGAAATAAATTTGCTTCATTTCATAAAACCATACTTGCAAGAAGTCACAGTCTCTGTGGTTTCTTGCCAAATTTAAGTTAGTTTAAATTTAATTTTGAATTCACTATGCTAACACATATTCATTTTGCAGCTTTCTAATATTTTAAAATCCAAAATTGCATTTTTAGGTGCATGTTTACATTTTAATTCTGAGACCTACAAAAGTAATTTCTTCTGTTTACAAGTCAACAATTCTGATATTACATTTCCACACATCATATTGTCTATTAAAGTTATGGAATTGCCATCAGTAAGCCAATATACATATATATTTCACATACAGAATACCTCCGCCTCTCATTTAATCTATATTTTTCATTACTGAAAAGGATCTGTATTTGTTCCTAAATATAGGTAAACCTTTCTGTTTTACCTAACATTGTCTAATTATGCATAGTGAAAAACTGCATATAACAAGCATTTTTCTAACTTGTGACTTAATTGAGTTTACTTTTAATAAATAAATCAGTTCCCAAGGCTATTCCAGGTCCACGTCAGATTTCTGTTTCTCATGGAAAGAAGGAGGTTGAGCAAGGTAGAAAGTTTTTCCCTCACTTCCTAAGTTCCATGTATTTTATCTCTGAAAAAAACTTTGAGGAAGCAGTTACAAGGAAAGGGAAGCTTTGAAACTTTGAATCACAGAGCAAAGAGAAGAAAGGTCTAGGGTCTTTCTACAATTGCCTGAGCTCTTCTTATGAGAAGTCAGGGCTAAAGGTCTTCTGGAAGAATGTCAGTGTCCTACCCCTGCCTCCCCTAAGGATGTTGCTGTTGTCAATAATATGTGAGAAGAAAATTATATAAGGACCTTTACTTTCTCCTGTCAGTTCCTTTCATGGGAATTTCCTCAAAAAATAGAAAAAACCATAATTCCTTGAAAATTGAATTCAGAGCTGAAGCCCTGTATTATTCAAGTTCATGCTTCTTTCCTCATTCTCTGAAAGCAAATTAAAGCAAGAAAAGGAAGGGGCTGAAATTATCAATTGGAAGGGCCATAAGTGGATTTTGGACTGGAAAAAAATGCTCAGACACTGGCAATCCTTAACAATACATCAAGAAATTTGATCATGAGCTGAGCTGCCAAAATATCACCCCTTAATGCTTTTGCTTCTTCATCATACTTTGCCATTTGACTAACTATTCTTGAATTTCCAGTCCTTCTCCTGCCTAGATCATTGATGTATATTGCACTTCCTATTTTAGCTTTCCTAATCAAAATAACTTCACAACTCTCCAAACCCTCCTACACTACTGAGCCCATTTCCATCCCCTGATTTTTTTTCTGCCTCACTTTCCCAATGCAAGTCAGATAAATTAGTTCTTAAACTTCAGAGATACATTTCTGACGGGTGGAATTTTTAAGGTTCTAAATATTCATTTGATTTTCCAAGACTGACACTTGTGATTTCCTCCATGTGGTGCTACTTTGGCAGTGGGAATGCTGTATGTAATTGTGTTTTTCCTGTACTTTTCCATATACATTTAGTGCCTAAAGAATTATTAAAGAAAGTAAAGTAATGAACTTGCCAACTTGAGTGGTCAAAACCACTTGTGACTCCAGTCTAAGAAAGGAAGGTTATTCACTCAAAGGCAAAATACTGCACTACCAAGCTCAGAGAGAAAACCATTGCTTTAAATATTGCTTGGTAAGGAAAGAAAGAAGAATGTTCAGGTGTGCTGAATTCTATAAATTTAAATTAAATTTAAATTTGTGTACACTTCAGTTGAATAATGTTAACAAATATGCATATTCCACAAGTCCTCCCTAATATAATACAGAAATAGTCCCTAAACCTTCAATTAATCCAGGAGGAATAAGCAATATTAATACCTAATTCTGTTTTTAGTAAAATTTAGCAACTGTTCATAGCTAGTATCAAATTCTATCAATAAAAATCACATTATTGATCAAAATATTTTAACTAGGATGTAAATTAGCTCTAAAACTTGTTCAGTTAATACTGTCAATAAAAGAAGACATCTTTAGCAGTGTCTGGGGTTTGGGGTTTTTCTTGTCTTGTTTCTTTTTAAATCAAGAAGTCATGTTATATGGACAACCAAAATGTTGTTTTTACAGTCTGAATGTGGGTTTGGCTTCATAAAACAGCTTGAACTAATTAAGAGATGAAAGGTAACTCCTTGCCACCTCCACTGCACAGGCACTATCAATTGTACAACTGTAGATGGCAAGAAGAAATGTCTTCAATTGAATAAGTTCTCTCACCTTTAAGATTTACACAGGGCTACCCTCCTAATATAGCAGACTAAACTGGGAAATTATAGTTATTGTCAAAAAACTGAAACAATACTTGAAAATTTAATCTGTATTTGTCCTGTTGGGGTCTGGTTTGGGTTGTTTTTTTTTTTTTGCTTTATCTTCATCTTAGGTTCCCAGGTGCTTAGTGTACAAAAATTTAATACATACAGGTCAGTTTTATATTAATGTGTTATCTTGCTCTTAAAATGTTCACTAAGACTTTGTTCCTTAGCTGTTATTTCAGATAGATGTTATGCAGGGTTTTTTCCTAAGCTCCACAGAGGTTCATGCTGAAAGGGTGTTCTGGGTTTTCATACGGTTAAATCACGTTTAGAAGATAACACAAGTATCAATCTTAAAAAGAGGGCAACATTCTGCATTGTTCAGGTCAGCTGCCTCAGTTATTACTTTTCTGGCAAGGCTTGGAAATTTTTATGGTTTTTATTGATCTCCCTTCTGCTCTGAGTTGCAGTTCAATAGCTGAATTACTAACCTACTTATTTCATTGTAACAAGTGATAAATGATACTGCTTTTAGATCTACCATGCCTTATTTCAGATTCTGGGTTTCTAACACAAATTCAGATACTGGTTCAAGATAAAGGCTATTCCTTTTTTTGTGAAGGGTATATCAGCCCCTTTGAATGTAGACTCACAGAATGGACATATATGCTGTTTGTGTTTGCCAGCAAAGGTCAGAAGGCAAGTATTAGCATTCAAGAACATTCAGTAATTTGGAAGTTGCCTGGAGGATATGTCTAGCAACTTAAAGCTCAAAATCCTGCCTCCATCTGTCTACTGCCAAAGCACAGTAAAATATGCCTGTGCTCCTTATGCTACCACTCAGAAATGTCAAGATAGTCACCTTTCAGCATGAATCAGAAAGAAGCACTTCTGAAAACAAGCAGCATAATCTTCTGGTTTTCTCCTGTGATCAGAGGTCTGTACCATAAGGATAACATGCAAATTTCATAAATCTAGTCACCTAACAGAGCTGCTAGAAACTGCTAAAATGTCAGGTGGAGATGTCCTATTGACAACATCCTTCCCAGTCATGATGCAGCTATGCCAATGCTTGAGCACAGGCCCTAGTGTCTTAGAGCTGAAAACATTATCAGTATACCTAATTCTTCTCATGCAGTGTTGTTTTCTCAGTCAACATATGCAGGACTCGATTCTGGCTTTTACTCTGAACAGGTCTAGATTCCTGTAAGTGTTGCAACAATTTGTGTAATTTGCCTCATCTCTTCCCGGCTATGTAAAATCAGAAGAGGAAAGAATTAACAGAATGAATGAAGGCATCTCTTAAACAAAATAAAAGTGAATCTAAAGGTAGTGAAAGGGCTCTTGGGCACATCCATTCAGTGTTATGGCAAGGATACAACATTGACCAGTAATGACCTCTCTGCTGCCACTACTAACATCATCAGTTTGTAATTATAAGTACTGAAAAGAATATCAAAAGTCTTCTCAAGCAGTTAGGTAAGTGAGAAAAAAAAATAAAAACAAGCCCTTTATCAGAGTTTATGCAGTCAGAAAAGCCTCTGTCACTACAGGACACAGATACTTGCAGACCTAGCTACTCATATTTTGCTTTCAAATGAAGAGCTCAGGAGAACTGGCTAGCTCTTGTGTAACTTCTATGCCCAGCAAAATAATTTATTCAGCAGTTAGGTAACCATACAGCTGAAAGGTGTCATTGACCCTGTTATTACCAGGACCCCCAGCCTGGTGATATGTTACATAGACTCTATGTATTTATAGAAGGTTGATGAATTTTGTTATTAAGAAACCCATTGCTTTTATAGATAGTTACAATACAGGTGGAGCTAATTGGTCCTCTAATCAAAACACCATCACCATTGGCTAAGTAAGAAACTACTCTTTGGTAAACAAGTCTCCATAACACATTTTACATGTTCACAATATTAAGTGTAGTAAGTTAAGATAAGAATTGTTTCCATTCTTTGATCTTCTCAGAGACTTTATCCAGAAGGATGCCTGGGAAAGCTGTGTTTCTCTCTGTGGCCAGAGAGCTGCTCCCACAGAAAGGTATCCTACTTTCCTGACCAGGGCATCAACCAGTGACTGAAGTCTACTTTTCATTGTTTTATCTCTCTGCCACTTCTAAACCATACCCTGAACCATGAACTGTTTTTACTTAGTTTTTAACAGTTATCTGTGGCATACTTTTTAAAGAAAGATGGGAACAGAATAATTTTTTTCTGACCTAGAAAGATCATGGGAGACAATAAACATTCAGTTTATGAATGCAATCTTTTGAACAGTACAATTCACCACTTGCATCATTTAAAAAATAAATATAGTTGCCACAGACCCACATATGAGAATCAGAGTGAAATATCCAGATGGAACCACACATGCTGACGTTTTCCTGCATCATCATCAAATCATTCTTGGTTAAGCACGCAAAACAAAGAACATTATCTTCAACAAGGATCATGTTGTACTTATTGTCTACAAACATGAAAAAAATTGATTATCTGTCAAGTACACTGAGCTCCTGCAGCCTCTTTTTTAAAGTAAAATCAGAGCAAACAAGACTTAGTACCTCAGTCAGAATATGTGTCTGTTATCCTGCAGTTTTGATTGGCTGCTCATTCCTTTGTGAGGCCTTCAATTAAAGTGCTGTAGGTCCTATATTCTCCCTATATTTGCAACAGAAATTCTCAATCCTTTTGACACCCTCTGTTCTCTATGTGTTTCTGTGGAATATAAATTTTTTCTCCACTGCAGGCCATATCCAAAGAATACTTTTTCTTAACTTTCTTTTAGGGTTGATCCACAGTATAGCTGCAAATGTAGCACAGAGTTACTCAAGTAAACTTCCAAGAATGGTAACTTTGAGCCACGTTTTGATTGCCTTTATTTTGCCTGCTGCATGGACCACAGCTACCATGAATTTGTCAACACTGCAGTCTGCTGTGGAGGACAGAAAGAGCCAATACAATGAGCAAATTAAATTAGTTTAGGATTTGACACAGCTGTTAGACTGCAAATGCCATTATGTCTATCTATTCTGTATTGGCACAGGAATGTTATTATTGGCCATTCCAGAATCATCCATCCTTTCAGCACCCACCAAAACCAGTGGCTGAGAAATGTCAGCACATGCTGGACAACTGAGGAAAGGGAAGGGCTTCAACTGGAAGAACCCATCCACTTTGTAATATTGCATTTTTACCAGCGGCCCTGCTGCCTTGTCTTGTTCCACAGCTACAGGTCTCTGAGTCCTTCATGTGTCCTTGGAGTGTCACCCAGCATTGTGGCAGCGCCTGTCAAAGCTTGAGCTGTTTCTGTGCCGTGAAGTTGGTCACCTTCTCATGCAGCCATTCTGGCCCCACATGTGTCCTGAGGGAATATTTACCTGGATTTAAAATCACAATCAGTCCACACCTAAGTAGTTACAGAGGAAACAGGTTATTTCTTCTGGCACAGCTATGGTCAGATTTTCTTCTGCAAGGCCATTTCCCTCTTGGATTGGCATGACAGTGAATAGTGAAAAAGTGAACATCTCATTATTCAACCCTGTGGGCCACCTACACACCGAGGAAAGTATCATATAATGCTGCACATAACATTCAACATATAAAGTGAAACAATTTAGATTGCAATACCTTTTCCTTTTTCCACATAAGTAATTTACCTGGATGGGACCAGGTAATCAGTTTGAAAGGTGATACAAATGCAGCTTGATGAATAGCTGGGAATGGAAATGGTGTTTTTTTCTGAAACCATTCTGTTTCTAACACTGCTCAGATTGTTTCAAACTCCTAAGGTTTTGATTGAAATAAATCACACGTGTATTTAAAGTATGTCCTTTACTGCCACAGCAATCATTGGATTTTCAAGCTTTCAGCATAAGAAATTAGGCATGCAGCAAAGGAGTTAGCTTGAATTTGAGAAGAAATGTTGTATTTCCACCAGACAATTTTCCTCTGTGCCTTCTCCAAACTGATTTTATCTTTTCAGGAAACAATACCTTAATGCTTAATTAGCATTTGTTACTTTGAATTAGTATTAAGGACTGCAACTGAGTAGTGTATTTCTGAAGTCTTTAGAAGCCCACCTCTTCACTTTTAAGAAATAGCACAAGAAAATACAGCAACATATGGTTGCTTGCACATCAGTATCTCCCTGAATCAGCATGCCCCTGTCCAGAAGAGTTACTGATTAGAAAACATGCATTGGCATGTGTCTTAGCCAGTTCTTTATCTGGCTTCATATCCATATAATCTGTGAACTGTAAAATCCAAAACGCCCAGCTAGCTGTAGATGAAGATAATTTATCACTCCATTGTAGTGCACCAAAATAAAATAAAATCAGTCCCAAAGAAGGAAGATGGAACATGATAGGGAGATCTAACTTTATTCACTGCTCTGAGAAGTACTCAGAGGGCATTTTCCAAGTGTTACATAAAGGAGGAAGAATTAAATTCACACATCAGTAGAGCCTTGAAAAGAAAGTTACATATCTGTGAAGGAATGCTGCAATTTCATATCCTTTCTGAAAAGAACATTCACCAAATTTACATCTGCATTTGACAGTTATCATTTTCTTCTTCCCCTTTCAGTATTTAATGTCTGTTCTTTGCATTGTAAGACTGTTCTCTCTAGACTAATCTAGAGAAAAGGAGGAAAAAAGTCAAGAGAGAGAGACTCATTGCCCAAAAGCTGAATGTGAACATTTTTATGTACAACAGCTTCTGGCAATATACACCTGCTTGTCAGTTCTCCCACACCTGCCTTTATCTGAGATCCTAGATCTCTAAACATTAAAGAGGCCTTTGATTGACAAAACTATTTACAGAGAGCATTCTACCCCATGCCTACAGATTGTCTTGCCATTTCAAAACATCCTCTTCTACCCAGGTTCTACAGAGGTTTTATCATTGTTTTATCATTGCAACAGCAAACTACAAATGGAAATTCCCAGAAGGTAGAGGGTCACTATATTTTAACATGAAAATAATTTCATTTTGAAATCTATGCAGAGACAGAAGAAAACAAAAAAAATATTAAATTAATAATATAACTGGTGATAAAGTTAAAAGTTTCAAAAGCATGAGTTGTCTCCAGTTCCTTGGAGGAAAATGGGGCTGCCAGAATTGATACCAACATTCAGATGAATTAACCACTCAAAAATACATCCAAACTAATATAAATCAAATTATCCTATGGTCATGACCTTCCTCCTCTAGAAAAACCTATAAAGTGAATAAGAGGTAATGATAAGGCTGCAGACACATCATCAGAAAACATGCCTTGAAATCTATTTGCAAAGTTCAGAATCAATTACAGTAACTGAATGAAAAAGCTAAGTATTAATCATATTAAACTGAATAAACTAAAGCTCTTCACTTGAACACATACCTGAACCTACTACAGAGACTACAAAATAAGGCAATACTTACAAAAAACCATCTTGTAATGTATTGTGAGGAAAATAAATTTGCACTAGGGAGTTATTTTATTTTCTGTCAAAACATTTAGGGGCCACTGCACAATTCCAAAGAAAGAAAATTATCTTTATAGAATTTAGAGGCAAAGAAAGAAACTATTTGTTCAACTTTACTGCATACAGAACTAAAGATCAACTGAATGTATTGGTCAATCCTAAATGTCCAGTAAATCTAGTTACTATAACAGCCATATGTGTTGGCTGTTAGCCACATTGAGAAACAAAACCCATCAATAGAAATCCCTGTAGCTTCATAATTTTTTTTTTTTTCATTTTAGTTGTATATTTCAGTGGTAGAAGGATAAGGGTAATAGTAAATAGATGTATGGTACAGGGTATTGCTTCTTAGCTTTCTGACACCAAAATTATTCCCCTTGCAATAATCCAGCTCTGGTTGATGTTCAGAAATCATTGCTTAATTTAGGGTAAGAAAGTTCACAAGTAAATAATAGCTCTCCATTTGCATTTTGTCTTTCATTGTTAGACTAAAAAAGAATATTCCAATGCTCCAGTGATTCTCTCTTTTACCATTTAACTGGGACCTGAAAGATGAAGTTATGCAATAACATCTGGGCATATTTCTAACACTTGTAGCAACTCATAAGAGTAGTATTTAATCTACTTATCCATCAGTAATTATTATTTAATGGTAAATGCATATCAACAGAAACTCTTGTACCTGTGCTCTTTCCAGCTGAATGAATACCTGCCTAATTTCTGCTTAGTGACATTTCAGTATTTTATGCCCTAAAACCTATCTAACCATTTAATTTAAAAATCTTTATTTAAAGAGATCAAGGGGAGAAAAATAAAATACAAAAAAAAAGGAAATTGCATATGGATGTTCCAAAAGTACATTTTTAAAAAATAAAACTACTGTACTAAAACAGAATTGGAAAAGATCTCTACTTGAAAGAGACTTAAATATACCTACAATTTCTCAGGAGCTCTGTAAAAGCTACTGTCTCAGGTTTATACCAGGCTGATGTAGATTATGTTACTAATGTACCTAATGGAATGAGAAATATGAATACTGTTCTAAGATGTGATATTAAAAATTTTAGGTTTTTATTAATTACTTATCAATTAATGTGATGTGATGGTAGGGTTTTTAACAGATAAATATGGCTCTAAATTAATGGGGGTTTCTTCTCCTAGTATTTTATATGCAGTTTTAGTTATTCATAATAATAGGGTATCTCTAAAAATCATTTACTACATCTGAGTGAAAACGTATTAGAATCATGATCAAACTAATGGTAGAAATGTACTCCTAAAATATATATATGACAACATATTAGTTTTAATTGCTTGTTAGCTTTATAGCTAGAGAGTTAATAAGAGCTCAGTAGTAGACACTTTTGGGTGCTGAATAAAAAATGGTACAGCCTAGATAACTGTTCACATAAATTAACAGGAGAAAATGGTGACTATTTAACAGAGCAGTTGAAATTAAAGTTGTTTGGAAAAGACATGACTATGAGACCAAAAAAACCCTACTATTAGGTGCCTGGCCTCCTTAATTTTTGCCCAATTCAGTATGTTTCTGCTACTTCTGCTATATGACAATGTGACTGAAATTCCAGCAGAAATACTCTAATGTTTCAGAAGGCAACAGTATCAAATTCTTCAGAGTTTATTAAATCCTACTACTCATTTATACAAATATGCAAGTGTTACCTTTGCGATCGTGCACAAAGTAAGTACAGAACAAGCATGACATTGCAATTAAGAACTTAACCACCTACTTCATCCACAGATGCTGAAAGGCAGGCAATTTATTCTCAAACTGATTTTCTCTTGAAAAGGAGGAGTGAAAGAATATCCAAGCCTGATGAATAATGGCAGTTGCACTCTTAAAGTAGGAGATTCTTGGGGGAAATGAACTAAAAGGAAGGAAAGGCAGACCGATGAGTAAAGACACTGAAAAGGAGCAAATATCAGAAGGACCAGCATAAAATAAACATGAAGTCAGGAGAAACCACAGTGAAGAACTATGTTGTTAGTAAAAGGACATAACCATAGGCAAAAGCAATATATTCAAGGGTAAGTTTCCCAAAGTCTACATAAATAATTTATTTGTTTCTCTCTGACTGACTCCACTGTCCTGCAGTCTTCTAGAGAGACTACAGAAAAGATGGATGGATATACCAAATGGATCCCATTTTTCTCACAGCATCTCAATTTGATTTTTAAATTTCACAAGAAATTATCAATTTATGAGGAAATTGATGTGTCTGCTCTCATCTATTTGTTCATTCATGCTTGGTTGGGTGGCACAAATATCTGATTGATGTGCACCATTAATTATTCCTACAACTTGAAGGACTCCATATGTGACTGTTTTGACTTCACTTGAAAAGTAAAGTACTGTATCAAATGGAAGCAATGACTTTCTCATCATATAGAATGAGAGCTAAAATCTATTTTAAATTAAAATATAATATGATGAGACAAACTAACCTAAGGAACCATTTGAAAATGGAAAAAGATAGACTGAAAGCTCTGTTCTCAGGTCAGCATTCTTTATAATGCAGGTATTATCAGAGTGCCTCCTGGACTTACTGCTGCAAAGTGGCTAGCAAGACATAGCAAGACCAAAGCTTCACAACAAACAGGTTTCAGAGGGAAGACCCAAGCCCACTTGTCTAAAAATCTGAGTTCCTGGGGCATCCATCAGACTGCACAGCCCCCCAGAATGAGTTACATTGCACTCGTTCTTTCCCCGAAAACAGTTACTTCAAAATTTGACAAATTCTTATAAGAGGAAACACATTAAGAGAAAGTAGCCGTGGATTTGGAGTTTTTGTTGGAGATGTAACTTTTGGCTACAAATTTCCAGTATAAATCACATCCCTTTTCTATGACTCTGATGCCTTAATTGCTAAGACCACTAATCCCATTTCCCTGACAGCATCTGAGGCCTTACAAGTGATCTGGTACTGCTTTAGCCACCGCCTCCAGTAAGTAATAAATTATCTGTGACAGGGGAGATCTCAGAATCTCTTATTTTTCAGCCTCCAGCACATTCCTAGGCCAAAAATAGCATGTTGTAGACTCCCAGAAGAGCAGGTTGATCTTTCTGTTGCTCTCTTCTAATGGCACCCTTTAAACAAGCTCAGTTTCATAAATCAACCATAAAGCCTGACTGGAAGACAACCTGAATGCCTGATAGTTCTGCATCAAGTACAGTACATAACTAACACATGCAGCCAGTGCACAGATCATAGGCAAAACACTAAACTCAGAAGAAATTTGTTGAGCATGCAGGTACCCCATGGCCCACTGGAAAAAGGAGGAATTCAAGCTCTTAATCAAATTTTAAGTTATTTGTACAAGAATGCACTTAGCATCATGCCTCACCAAAGGTTTTACTAATGAAACAAATGGGCATTTCTAAATGATATTTGCTTTTATGCTTTAAGAGGAGACATCTTTAAAGACACTCTTTGTGCCTTTGCAAAGAAATAGAACACTGCAAATGTTACAAAACAAGTATAAACAGCCACATGAAAGGACAAATTTCAGAGTATACTAAAAATGACTAGGTACAACAGAATTGTTTAACAGTGTTCTTCAGTGTTCCAAATACCAAACAGGGACTGTAAACACCTTTTGTTATCTCTTTGAAAATATGCTGGTGTACATCAGTCTTGCTATTAACCTTCATGACCTGCCTTGGGACTTAATTCAAAGTTTCATCACAAAGCATCCTATACAAAGTTATGAGTGTTTGAAAAGAAATATGTATCATGGAAATACCTTTTCAGCCTCACAGAATTTCCCACTAGAGTCTTACCATTCCAAACACATGGAGATTAAGGGTGAGCACAATCTGCAACTTAGACTATAAAAACAAAAATAATAGCATACAGAATTCTTTCATTCTTGAAGGCAGTACTGATATCAGAGTAACATAGACCCACAAAGTGCACCTAACCATCTTCATTTTTCTCAGCTTTCAATATAAAAAAAATTTCTTTCAGTATTCAACTGAATAGAAAAAGAAAAAAGAATTAATGTCCCTGTCCTGTTCAACACATTATATTCTTGATAGTTACCAGCTATAGAGGATGCACTTCAGTGCTTACTAGGAATTAATCATGCTCACTGCTAAAAACAGCTTGTAAACAACTTCAAAATGCATTGGTTATATATTACTAATTTCAAGTTTGAAGGCACCATTTCAGAATTTACATCAGCCTCTTTCCTTGATCTGTCAGAAACCTCTGATTACTGGATACCTGTTTGTCCTTCCTCAGAAAACATTCTAGGGTGAATAAACTACAGCTTCAGGAATAACAACAAATTCAGGTACCATTAATAAAATACCTTTAATCTCTAATTTATTTGTCTCTTTCTTTTCCCAGCATAAGATTGATGATTCAGAGCAGATCTGCTGCAACATGGATTGGAAAAAAGCAGTCTGCCTGTCTAGGTGAAAAATATTTTACTTTCAGAAAAAATAGCTCTCCAGCAATTATGCATCAAAAGTGCCTGTCATACGTCCTTAGCATTAGTGTCTCCCACCCATTTCTTACTTCTTCTTTTATTCAATTAATGGATGGATGAAGAGTCCTGTAAAGCACATTTTGTGTCTAGACTTCTGTTGAAAGATTTCTCTCTGCCACCTTTGCAAAGGGTCTGTGACAAACTATCATGGTGACTGCTGAACATACATTAATTTTTTGAAAAAAAACCCAACATCTTAAATGTCGTCAAAGTGTTAGTTTATCAAATTAGTGCTTTCAATATCAATTTTGTACTTTTAAGACTTATTCATGTAATTATTTTTTCAGTTTTTATATGTCAGAAGGGCAAAGTTTCTAATCACACAAAAACTTTGAACTGCTTTTGCTTGAGCTTTTAACTTAAGAAGCATGACTATTTCTGACCCCTTGGATGTAGGAACAGCTCAGTGAGACCACTGCAGAGACTGCAGAAAATGCTAAGAGGCTCATTGTATTCCACCTGACAGTGCTCTTACACTCAGTGCCTCCATTCCTCATGGTGCAGCACATGGACATCTCACCCTTCTCCCTCTCAGGTAGAATTGTGGTGTGGCAGAGGTTTACCATCACCAAATGCTTTAAAAAAATAGATTTACTCAGAATATAGGTGAAATCTCTTAACATATTCAATGTACATATTCATATTCAATAAATATGTAACATATTCAATATTCAATGCTATCATGGCTACTTGGTTGCATATTAAATCATGATGAAAAGAATGTTGAAAAGAATTTGTTGAAAAATTGTGAAAAAAACCTGCAAAGTAAGGAGCAAAAGAAACTAGAGAAATTTTCAAGTGTATTTAAAGTTCCAAAAATAAAAATGGTGTGAAATTCAGAAATTAGAAAGCTAAAAACTTACAAGTCCTATAAACATAATTTCTGATGAGTGTAGCAATATTATTGCCTCTAAAAAAAAATTCATGTGGCTCCACCATGAATTTTAAGTGTCTAGCAAAACCTGACCTCCATCTGCTGAGACTAAGTGTCCAGAACACATGAAGATAAAACACTGCATGATTTCATCTCCATTAAAGTGCATTCATATACATTTAGGAAGTATATGGATATAAACAGTACTTCAGAAGTAAATAGGAACGCAAAAGCAAACACATTTAAAAAATTGCAGAATAAGGATATTTTGGTACATGAAAATGGTTTAACTAAATACAAGATTATGCATGACATGTATTCATTTTATAGCTGGCTGCTTTTTTAAAATGTCCTTTAACTTGCTCTCCCTATGAATCCAGTAAAATCATTCCATTAACTAAACTCATAAAAGTGTTGTTGGTACTATTGTTATTACTACTGAGTTCTGAGCACTTTTACTTAATAGCTATGATCTAAAAGAAAGAGGATTTTGTGTATCACATGACTGCATTAATAGATATTTTAGGCAGCTGAAGCACGTAAGAAGGCAGAAAAGTAAGCATCCAGATCAATAAAGATTTTAGTTAGTATTCAAAAAAACTTCTTGCAGATCCAATAAACAAAAACTATATTGCAGTTACTAACACTTTGTCTCAGGAATCATTTCGGTGGCATAAATGATACCTAATTATACATGCCCAGTCTACTTAATACATTAGCTCCAACGATAGCCCAGAACGAGAGTCTGCAGCTCTGACAGCTGGTATCCTAGCTTGACCTTATCCCTGTGAACCCCTCTGTTGATCAGCAGGTTCCAGCTGGCTCTGGGCTTCCTCACTGGGTATGATCCTGACCAGTGGATTGATCTCCTAGACCTGGGACCCTCTTCAGCGCAGACTGGCCGGATGCCCTGGGCTGGGGCTGGTGCCCCCTGTGCTGCTCCCTTCATGGGCAGCCCCCACTGCACCTTGCTGCAGCAGGACACTTCCAGGGCCCTCAGACACCTCCTCACGCCCAGATGAAGAGGCTCAGGCTGCCCAACTTGACTGACAGCCATGATAATCGTGCACTGGCCTGGTAGCCACTGCAAAGTGCACGCTCCCAGCCTCCATCCCAGTAGGGTTGCTTTCCTGCCAGCCTGATTGACAGCCAGGGAGATCGGATGGGCCATGTAGCCAAAGATAGAGTCTAGGGCTGACAGCTCTGAAATGGCTCCATTTGACGATGCAACAACTTGGACATGTTTGTCAGTAACTCTGAATGCAAGCAGAAAGGGCAAAAATTCCTCAAAGCAATATTTGAAGAAATTTTAAAGAAATGTCCTGTTCTGCAAGATGCTTTGGTAAAAATTGCATCTCCTTAAAAAAAAAAAAAAAGAAAAACAAACAAACCTGTCTCTATGCATATTCTGAATATGCTGAGTCTGGAAATAAAAATAGCTGTTTGATGTTTTGTGATCTCATTTGCCCTGCAACAGCATCACAGCTAGAAGACTGAACTAAATTTTTGTGCATCTTCAAGAGGATTTTTTTCTACACCTAATCACTTACATCTGCTATCAGGGAATGGATGAATAACAGAGAGTTTGTTGCACAGCTGTCACTGATGCTCTAATTTGGCTTCTGGTAATGGTGAGGATGAACAAGATGGAAAGGAGTCAGCTTGGTTCCTAGAGCTCACACTGGGTCACTAAGAAAAAATTGGAGGAAGAAAATTATGTAAACTACCTTTGATCCAACAAAGAGCTTAGCTTCATGGTCAACATTAAACACAGGTAGAACTTCTCTGCCTTGTAACTTTGCATGTTTTATACATCAAATTGAGAAGGAAGAAAAATATACAGTGGATATCTATTTTCTATATATAAAAGCATTTAAAAATATATGTACTCTTAGGAAATGCAAAAAAGTTAAACTTCACAGAAATGAAGTTTCTTGTTGGTTTGGAATTATCTTATTGACTACAGATCAGCTCTGAAAAATTTCCATTTTTTCTATATAGAAGGGACATCAAAGAAGTTCAACCCTCCAGACAGGTCTACTCTGGGTTTAATGTTTTGAATTCAGCTCAGAAACCAGTATATGGCTCCTCAAAGGTTCCCTCAAACATTAGATTGTATTTTTGGTTTTCAAACCATTGATCTTATTTTGAGAGTCTAAAAATTATAAGGCCAGGTAAAATGGCATCTTCTCAATTATTGTATAAACTGCTCCCTGCCAGTGATGCTAATTTACTATCAACCAAATACTGGTTGGAATTTAAAACACCTTTTCCTTACACAGCTGGGATTTTTTCAAAGCCATTACATAAGAAATCCAAATACTCCTCAGGACCAGCCAGGAGGGAAAATGGGGACAATAGCCAAGATGCTGACTATGGTTATAGCACCTTTCTGACAACCACCTCCCATACAGCTTCACCAGGATATACCAAAAAACCAGGTGACATCAGCAATAATATTTTACATTGAATGAAATAATTGGGACATATCCCAGGCTTTAAGAGATAATGTGGATACTCTTGGAATGTAGTAGAAATAAATCAGTACTTGCAGCTGCAAAGAAAACCCATTTCTGTAGGTAATTTTTTATTTCTTCTGTAATTAGCTAACATCACAGACTAAGCATCTAGTTGAATATATTCCTTCTCAAAATTCTTGACATGGAATGGGAAAGATGAGTGGGATGGAAACATAGGACTCAGGGAGATGGTCCAGCATCACATTATCAGAAGCTTTGTCATTAATAAACTATGTTATGTCCTAGTTCTATGCAGTAATTCTGTGTTAATCACAGAAATCTACTTCCTGTGCTATGTCTAGCAATTCCACTGCCTGAGTCTGGAGCTCCACAGTACTGCAGAAGGGCTGAGAGCTTTATCTTGGAGGTATAGGCTGATAAAATCTCACTTAAATTTGCCTGCCCTCATTTCAAAGGAGCTTTACAGTAGCTGGGAAAAATCTGCAGTAATTTAAGAACATTCTCATGAGCATTCTCTTCAACAGTCTGAAATCTAGGATGTCACTTTTCACACCCTTTAGACAATCCCTTCTGTTTCATAGCATGACCCAGCTGCTCTTTGTAGAGCCTTCTTTCAATACAAATACAATATCTTTAATATGCTGTTTAACTATTGTTTAGAAAAGTAGAAATATTTAGGTAATGAGAAAAAAAATCAGCAAAATCCCCACTGTAACTAGAAAGTACCTAAGAAGCCACTGCAAGGAAATCTAAGTGATTCAACAAATGTTTTAAATGGAAAAATTAACATAAGAGTAAAATTCCTATTGGGAGGCCTTCCTAAAGTCTTGCTTTATGAATTATAGTGGGATATTATCAGTAGTTGTAAGGAACACTATCCATTAGGAACATCATCATTAGGAGAAGAGTATGAGTGCTGGGTTTTTCAGTCATTCAAATCAAAAGCTGATTACTCCCAAAGTTTCTGAGCAATTTACTCTAATACTAAGGACCTTTGCATAATACCTAAATTTTAAAAAGATTCAATGTGCTTCAAGATGTAACTTCCCCATCTACAAATCCCAACTCTGCTCCTAGTGTGGGCACATTGTTTCATCTTAGCAGAAATACCATGATAAATGTTAAAAACTGAGATAAAACTTTTCTGATAGAGAGGAGAGCAAAAAGAAATTCTTTGGACATACTTATATTTTTGTCAAATAAAAGTGTCACAGAGAAACTGTATGAGGAATGCTGATTAATTCTTTTAAACCCCAGCTGAAATGACAGTTTAAATCATTTTAGTTGTCAAGCTAAACTAAACAAAAGACAATACTAATTCTTAATTTTTTCTATGGACTACAATAAGAAAAGAAGCTGAGGAAATTGATTTTTCTAGAGCATTATATTTGGAAGCAATCATGTAGTTATAAATCATCATTTTCCAACCAACAGAGGTCAGGAAAAAAATCTCTTATGACAAGGAACATCAGTTAATTTAAGCAAAAGTGTTACTCTCCCATTGCAAGGTTTCTTTCATGTCCAAGTGACATATATAGTCTTTAGAAATGCATTTCCAACAGCCAGAATAAAAAACTTACTACACAGATGTTAAAAGAATCATTACTTTGATAGGACTAAAAACCTATATAAAAAAAAAAAAGCCTTAAGATTTTTAACAGCTCCACTCACTCTCCTACCTTCAGTTCAGTCTTCTGCCTACATCCAGATCCTAAATAACTGAGGATTGGTAGGAGCTGGTGAGAAGGTATGTACATAGGGCAGATTTGGAAAACTGCATTAAAAGAAACACTTTTAAAAATTTCTCATGTTTCTCCTTGAAGCAAATTCAATAATATATTTCTACTACAGTCCCAACTCCTTTTGTAAACAATGTAGTACTAAGGTTATTACTTGAATCAAGGGATTATTACTAATACTAGAAATTTACAAGAAATTGCTTAATTTTTAGCAAACCCCTAAGTGTCTTATTGTTCTCAATCAAGAGGATTTAGGAGCACACATTTAGAATCAGTTTCTTTGCTTCTTTAAGGTTTTCTCCATCTTCTACTTTGTTTTCAGTACCACAGTGGTTCAAGAACAGAATATTTCATAAAGAATCAGTTTTAAATGGGTACCCTGGTTTTAAAAGGAATTTTTGCTCTAATTCAGTTAATTATTCTACATGCTTCATGTTTTGCTAGGAACACTTAACAAAATTCCTTAAGCATAAATGACATCATATGTAAATGAGTATACTTTAATGCAAATTTAGTTTTTGTATGTAAGAAGATTAACATCTATAGCCATTGTTTTTATAACAATAACATTTCTCTGATTTCTGCTTATTTTTACTACAGTAACCTTTGAATGTATAGGCCAATCTCTATATTTTTGCAGCTTAATTAAATGTAGGGTATGCTCATAATAATGGAATCTAAAGTTCACCTCTTAGCTTTGATTTGAATTTTATAATTAATTTAGACCAAAACAGTGCAAGTTTCCTTCCCATAGAAGTAAATACTGACAGTGTGTAAGTCCCTTCCACTGAACTAACTACACACAAGTCAGCTTTTGGAGTAAGAAATACCTGGTAGGAACATTTTTATAGATCCATTTGGAGTACCCTCACTGCAAGGAGAGGTGCATTTTTGCTAGGTATAAATAAAATTTTGAATTAAATGAAAAGTGAAATGTAAATCTGTATCAATGTGCTGGGATGCAAGGGACATGTAGGCTAATATCTTTCACAGCATCAAACTAAATAAGTCAATGCATGCATCTTTCTTAAGAGCTTTGGTTTTCATGTTTGTCATCATCTTTCTCTAGTTACTGTATAATAGCAGCAAGAGGCTGCTGCATATATCAGAAAGGTAAATGGCCTCAGTATGCTCATTTAAATGCCCTGTTTCTCAAGTTTGTTACATAAAGCCACTTCCCCCACCTTTTCTGAAGATCAAAAAGAAATTCATGTTGTATCACATCAAAAGAGACTGATGAAGAAATGAACTTGGAGTTTTCCTCTAATTACAGAGTATACAAGCTGTACTTTTACTAAATAATTAATGTCTAAGAGTGATAATCACAACGTGAAATGACCTAATATCTATTATTCACAATCCTGGTTTTTCTTCGTAAGCATTGTTTGCTTACTGAAAACTTGCTTATTTATTTATTGAAGAAAATCTTGAATGCAATCTGTGGGCAGGGGTTTTTTTCAGTAAAAATATATTTTTCCTATCTATCTGTGTCAACTCCCAGAGACTTTCTAGGCCTGAGTCCATGTACTTTTGAATCATATGCACATTCATTATCCCCATACAGGAAATAGTATTGTAAGTGCCCCAGACAATTATGGAATATTTCAATGCTGGAGCAGCAAGTCAAGCCTAATTTTATCCAAAAAAGCCCCAACAAACCCAACAATAGAAATTACAGTAAAAACTGAATTTTTGGGAAAGACAGGACTGGATGCCTTCTGTCCTTCCATTGGTATGCCTTCATTGTAGTGTTTGGACAGAAGAGTTGTAGGGCAGACCAACTCTGTGTGTTCTTGAAGACAAGATGGCCACTACCCTTGACAAAGACTTTAACATCCATGAAAGTCTTGTTTTGAAGGAATTAGCTGAAGAAAATAAGGCTTCTTCAAATGCAGGAATTTTCTCATCCATTCAAAAGTTTTGTTGAATGGAGAAAAAAATTGTGTGTAGGAGATTTTATTAGAAAGATGCCCATGTGATGCATTTGTGCTGGCACTAAGATGCCAGAGAATGTTTTTGCTACTGAAAGTAGTTTTTGGAAATTATATGTATTAATATAGCTCTTAAGTATACTCAACATTTCCTTAGGACTGTGAAACATCCCCCAAACTCTTTCAGTAAGTCGTAGGTTGCAAAATGTTATTCCAAAGGAATAAAAGGGCAGAAATAGGTAAATGTAAAACTAATTAAAATAAGCTCGCCTATCCTTAAATTTATGGGGGTATAGGAGACAGTGTCTTTTTGTATTGCAGTTTAAAATTGAAAAGATTATTGTCATGGTTACATTCAGACAGCAACACAATATGGAGGCAAATCTTCCACAGTGTACTTGTCAGCACACTTATTACATGTATAGCAAATTCCAGAAACAATGATCACCCATGGTCTCTTCACTGTGCAAAGCTTTCTCATTCCTCTTGTGAGCACATTTTTGAACAGACTGCAGTGATAGGAGGTGCTCAGCATCCTTCTCCTTTTTCTCTGAATTCATGCTAGGCGCCCACCAACATCCTTTGCATTTAAATAACACAACTGCAGGTCTCACTCACTCCTGACTGAATACTCAACATAATTTCCTTTGCCTTTTCAGCAGTCACTGCACTGGCAGCATGAAAGAAAATCAGAAATTTGAAAGACTATTTTGTTTCTTCATCCAGATCATTGCTGTTTACTCAGCATAGTCAATGTTCTGCAGTTCTTGCGGATGGATAAACAGGAATGGCCCATGGCAACATACGAGAGCTACAAATAGGATCAAGACATATTTTTATGATTGCTGGGCTCATATCATTTTCATGGTGCAGATTTGAGAGGCTGTTTTATCTGCTTAGTACTGTGTGCCCTGGACATTGATTTTTACATTGAGGCATTTGGAAATGCAGTTTAACCAGCCTTTGGGCATTTATCATTGATAACAGCTTGTGTGAGAGGCAACTTATTGATCTGTTAATTGAACAATTATTGCCCCATCTTTATCACATATGTCCTGATAGAACCACTGTTACTCTGTGACTCCAATCCTGTTTTGAAGTTCTCAGAATCTGCAAAGAAAACAAGAATCCCACCAAAAAAACCAAAAAAAAAAGTAGAAATGCATGAAGACTCTTCAACAGAAGCTTTATATATTACATAAACTGACCTAGAAACACATGCTTTAAGTATGAAATCCCTGCTATACAAAGAATCATCAAGAGGACGTAAATGATGGTGAAACTTCCTTCCTGACCTTTTCTATAGGGGTGAGTTTCACTTCAGGGCCAGTGCAGTGACATTCCGTACACCTGTGGAAGAGCACTTTGACAACAAGACTTAAAAATTATCACCAGATCTGGCTTTATGCTGGTATTGCTAACCTACATGTCTTGTTATTTCTCTCAGAGTTCTGAAAGGTTTTTTCTATCTGAATTGTTTGTTTGGATTGTGGAAGAATAGCTGACCTTTTCATTTTGCTCCTCATCTTTTCTCTTTTGCTCTGCCTTCTTCTCTAGTGAACTATTTCCTTTAATTCCTCCCTTAAAATATGAGGACAAGATTGTGTCTGCTTGTGATCTCTTACTAAAAAACTGGGAGGATCACCACCAACCTCTGACACCTCACTTCATCCCTACCTGAGCAATGAGCAACTGATTTTGACTGTTAGCTGAAGCTAATAGAAAACTTTATAATTACTTAATCACTTTCAAAATCTTCTGAACTGAAAATGCCAACGTAATGCATAATTCATGGCAATGAACTTTCAGATTCTCTGATTTCTAAACTGTAATTCAGTTCTGGCAGAGCTAGAGGTTTTAAATACTTTCAGAAATTCTACTTCCCTCCTCTCACTATTTTCTTCTGCTTAAAATATTAAAATGGGAAGAGAGAGCTGATACTAAAAGGAAGAGTCATATTGGGTTCAAAGCAGACAAATCAAAAAGAAATATCTGTATGTGTGCACATTTTAGACAAGTTCTCAGTTTGGATGAAAGTCAGCTTGTTCCATAAATTAATACTAAGACATAGAGGTAGGTTATACAAGGCAATGGACCTCTCTCTCCATCTATAATCTCTGTTATTACAAGTATATTAAAAATTTTCATGAAGTGAAGAATTTTAGAATTTTAAATCAGCAGTTAAAGTCATCAGATGGTACAAAAAAGTACAATTCTTCTGACAATATAGACAGATGTAGAAATGTCAGTTTTGGAGAAGGGAGTATTACTAAAGAAGGCAGTGTGACCAGGAACTTTCCCTCTGTACTCCATTTCCATTTGGAGCAAATTCAAGAAAAGGGGCAGATCTGTGTGAATTGATCATTGTTGTCCAGCTGAACACCTAGAATGATGAAATTTCTGTGTGCCATTCTGAGTACATGCAGTCTAGGATAGGGAGACATAAAACAAGGGTGCTACTCAGTGAACAAAACTTCCCAGATGCTTCAGAGTTAGGATGAAACACATTTCTCTTCAGTTTTCCAGTTTGTGGTATTGTAACCAGGAAGCTCTCCCTAGTCACCATTGACAACTGTGGAATATATCTGTCTCTGAGTCTGTCTTTGGAGAGGCACCTCTTTTTCATTTGTGTGACACCTGGAGGTCAGGGTCCCCAGTCTGTTCGCCACTGAAGGACTTTAGGTTAAGCAAAGCAATATACATTCCTCTGCATGCATAAGTGAAAATAAGACTGGATTTTAAATGAACTATTCATTCTACTATCTAAGAGTCACATTGATTTCAGTGAGATGAGATTAGGCTCTAGATAGGCATGACTTGGGGGGAAAAAATTGACATGAGAAAACGGTTATGTTTCTGTTACAAAACCATAACAGAATACCTATTAAATTGAGAACATGTGCTTATTAAAATTGGGTAGATGGAATCCAGTAAAAGATAAATGGATTAATTTATCAAACATACTAACAAAAGAAAACAGTGATATGAGTCTTATATAGTATCAGTATAAACAACTTTTTTTCTAAAAATTTAAATGAAGACATTTTATATTCAGAACTTAGACGACCCTGTTTATCTTCTTAAAACTGGGATGAATATATGGTTTGTGAGATGAGGTTATTTACATTGTAAGTGTTCAAATGCTCCCATGTCAATACAGAGAGAATTGAATCTGAAGACTTCCACTAGCACCAAAATACTGACATTGTCATTCACTATGACATTGAAAATGACAACCATGGGTTGTTCAGGAAACTCAGATTTCAGTCCATGAACAAATGCTACAAACTACTCAGATAACTGGGATCAAACTGAAAATGAAGTCAGTAAAAGAGCTTCAATTCTTTAACTGAAAATGAAGTCAGTAAAAGAGCTTCAGTTCCTTTTATTGTAGGGGGAAGTGGGAAATTCAAGCTCCACAGAAGACTGCAAAAATGAGTCACTCCAGATGGAGTATATTACATTCCTAATTAAAGAGCACATACAGTACTTTGTGATTTTAGTGCTCTTAAACAATCTCACTGGCCATAAACATTATGCTAATGTCTGTTGTGGGGAAAACCACTTCTGACAGTGACAGTGTGTGTTTGGGTGGATAGCAACTGCACCACTTTATGAAATCGTTTTCTTTTCATACAGATAGTTCTCCTATTTCTTTGGTTTCTAGAGAAATCCAAAGCATCTGCTGAGATGCTGCTAGATATGAATCAAGATGGGAAACGATATCATGCACATTAAAGTCATTCACCTATTATGAGGTGAACTTGAAAGCAACAAAGACTGTGAATTTGATTCACTTTGATTTGATCACTTCCTTTGATTTCATTGCTTAAAAGCAGAACTAGGTGATGCTTAGAGGACCCAAAGAAGAATAGCATAGAACATATAAAAGTATCTCTTTAAAATGCATTTCCACGGTGATATATACTACTTTGAATTTTATCTTCTTAATAGAGACAATATCTCAGCAAAAATTTGCCATTCACCTGATTTCTTTTAAATGCACAATGATATGAATCAGCAGTAACAATAAAATTGATTGGCTTGCTTAACCCAATTCAGGATCCATACAGTGATGAATATTCTTTCTGGCTTGGTTTCAGTTCTAGTTTACACCTTTTGTCAAATGGTAAAATGTATCAGATTTCAAGGTAAATTTTGTGAGTGAAATTTGTGAGTAAAATTAATTTACACTTACCTGTCATGCTACCACTTCTCCAGTAAAAAAACTCTTGCATGTCCTGTTGTGCAGGAGAATTCACTCTATAATGTGTTCTGCTGTACACAAGGACTTAAAGCCATCATTTAATATAAAGAATTTCAATCGATTTCAATTGAAACACAATCTGCATAGTTCAAAATTTAAGAATACTAAAACATATGATGATTTTTAATTGTGGTTAAGAAATATTATGCTATTTTAATTATGGTAAAATAGACTTTTAGAATCAAATACATTAACTCATTTTCTTAAAAGGGCAAACTGCAGGAAGTATGCACTACTGTTGGAAACATTTTGGCATTACTAAGTGCTAAGAACTCAGGCAACCACCCAAAGGAGCAGGCTGAAAGAGCATTTGCATCCTTTAATAATCTGGAATTGTTTCATTTAAGAAAATTTCTCCCTGAGCGGGGCGTAAGAAGCTAACTTTGCCTTGAGAGCACTAGACTAGGCTTCTAAAGGACAGCATGTGCAGTGTAGTATGTGTGGGGAAAGCATAAGAAGACTGGACCAAAGAGATGTGAACCATCAGAGAACAGCCTAAACCTGATCTGCAAAGAAAAAAGTTTGCAAATGTTTAGAGTTAGGAGGTTGGCCATGATACTGGGCCAGAGAAAAAGGTCCTTGATGGAATCGTGGGCTGATGTAAGAGTCTGAGCCAAGAAACCAGCTTAGAAGGAGAAGTGACAAAAGAGTTGGCAGCTATTACTCCATGTTTGCCTCCAGAATTTAGAAGTAGATCCAAGACTCCTCAGCCTTACCATTCTTTTGGCATTGCTAAACACTTTGTCAAATCCACAGGCAAAACGTTTGTTCACCAACAATGATCTCAGCTCAAGCACTGTGCCTCTTGCCTTCTCTTCATGGATCAAGTATCACCAGGGACATTCAGCACTGCAGGCAAGCAAGGTTGGGAAGAAGGACACCCCAGCCCCACCCCCAGTTCCTAGAAAATAACATGTTCTGTCCCAGAAGATTATTCTTAAATTTTAAAAGTCAAGGTCTCAGAAGTAGGGTGGTTTGTGCAGCCCTAATTTAGCCATGCAAAAGTCATTAACTGCAAGATCACACACTATTTTTATCCATAAGACATCTTAATCAGGGCAGAAAGTAGACCTGCTCTAAGGATGAATCAAAGATGCATGCTCAAGGAGCCTGCTTCCAGGACTTTTACTTGTTGCAGAGTTTGGAAAGAAAGAATTACACAGGAATACAAAGATGGTCTCATACTTTAGACAGCAAACTTCTCTGAGGAACTGGATCCTACTTTTGTTTTCTCTGAGTCTTCCCAGTCACCCACACGGGTCAGTCCCCAGAACTTTCCAGCAGGTTAGTGGATCTGAAGTTAGCAGATTTGTCTTCAAGACAATTTTCAGGCAGCTTTTGCACTGCACTTGCAGATAGATCCAGTCTGGATGCCTCAGGACTTGCATCTATATCACAGAATTAATATAATCCCTGTCTCCATACACAACGTTCCACAGTGAATTAGCTGCACCACTATGGTAATACAGGAGAACATCTGAATAAATTTCCAATTCTCCCTTCAGAGAGTGTTTGAACAACATGTAGTCAACAAGGAATGGCACAACACATTGTACAACATGCACAAAATATTGAATTAAGGTTGTAAGGGCAACATTTATTCTGACATCTCCTACATTGTGAGTTCTGCTCTCTGTAATCTAAATGTTCTTTTAATATTGTTTCTCAGGATAATGCTTTTATAAAAATGCAACCTAAGAACCCATCCATATAATAACATTTTATTACTTTGTCAATGTCAAAGTGAAAAGAAATACTGGGATTTCTGAAGCAGCTAGCTAGTAGTTTTTAAAGTGAAATATACATAGCTCTCTTGAGTATCTTAAAATAAGGAAGAAACACCATGCTCATATACAATTTCATTAACATGAAAAACATCTATGATTAGAGATTGGAATTTAAAAAGAAGACTATCACTTATATCAGCCTCAGATTTTAGAAATATGATTATTTATTCTATTATACAAAGGTGTTATAACTTAATCATTCATCCTATGATGTTCTCTTTATCTGCAGTAGGCTCAGATATGAATGCATATATTTTCTGTTACTCTCATAATATATTTAAACAAAGTTTAAAATATTGACATACATCTCTAGTAGAAAATTTTACTTGTAGTCTTGTCTCAAGACAGCTATGCCAGTGATGATGTTTAAAAATGAAGGGATGACGCAGCTTTTACATTTCTTGCAGTACCATTAAGATACCGGAAAAGTAATAACTTTCAAGGACTCTGGCTGGCTCATCAACAGCTGCACTTAATTTGCCATTCTGCTAATTTGCAGTGCTTAAAAACCTATCAAATGACACTTCTAATTCACAGCGTACTCTGTGATTATAAACTGATTAAACTCTATGATCTCTCACTGCCTTGTAAATACTTCTGTCACCTTTTCCAACAGAAATTAGTCAGAATTATTTCCTATGCATGTGCACTGTGTTGTTTTCTTGATATAAGTTTCAACTGCTAAAGTCAGCTGTAATTGTCACTTTATTGTCATCTAGGCAGTGCAGGAGTTATTTTTGTTAATGTTTCTATACTTATTGAAGCAGATAGTACGAGTGAGGCTGGCCTAAGAAGAGCAACTAGAGATGCCTTTGTTAACAAATGCTTCTTGAAGCTCTGAACCAGTGTAATAGTACTCTAGGCTTCCAGTTGACTGTTCTCTGAACCTGAGGGAAGCTATCACAAGTGAAAGCATCTGCAAACATTTCTCTTAAGCCCAGCTGGAACAGAGTGTTTTCAGACAGTCATTAGAATGCCAGACTCATTTGGATAACCTGTGCTTTATCCAGAGGTGATTAACTCTGGCCCCTTGGTGACCTTTGCCAACAAGTATCAAGAAATTGTTGAGTTTGGAAGAGACCTCTGGAGACCATCGAGTTCAACCCCTGCTCAGATTGGGGTTGGCTGGAGTCCACTCAGACTTTTAATGTCTCCAAGGAGGGAGACTCCTTGTGCCAGTGCTCACAGTAAAAAAGCTTTACTTACGTTTAAGTGGAATTTTAAATGGATCTCAATGGAGTGTAATGGGTCTCAATACTTTTGAGAACAAAAAATGCCTCAGGCCACTTGTCTGTTGCTTAGGCTCAGGAAAGCATGTAGCTACATCCTTTGCTTTAAATATATTAGGGTTTTTATTAATGGAAATTTAGCAGAAGGTGGGCTTCTCAAAAATCTCAATAGATGCTTATCCCCATTTTTAGGTATATAGCATATTGAAAGGAATCCAACTTCTACCAACTTTTAAAACAGAACCATCTGCCTCTATGGTGTGCAGTGTAACTTTCACATTCATGTTCATTTGTTGCAGGCTGATTTAGTATGTAGCTGGATGATATAGGTACCCATCACCCTAATTAATGGGATTCAGGCATTCAAATCAAGATATATTCAAGAAGAAATGCTCATTTCTGAACACAGTTTTTGGAATATCACTTTTGTAATGCAAATATGAGAATGAGCAGATTGAAGGTCAGGTTCTGAATGTAATTATGGTCACTATAAATAAATCATAAAGAATATTAATTTGAAGAAAAGGATGCTAATTTCTGATTTAACTTTAAAATCCCCTATTGGCCATATTATATAAAATTTTTCTTTCATTTCATAATATGCATCAAAAAAATCACTTTGTAAAAATAATTTTGAAAATAGATGTTTTGGGGTTTTTCTTTTGCTGCTGTGCCTCTGTTTCTGCAATTACTTTTCCTTATCCATTTGTGCTTTCCCACAATATGAAAGGTATTCCTGTTTAAATAACATAATCCAACAAGGAAACATAAACAGTACTTGTTTACTCAAAACTAATGTCAGCTTGGAAAACATTTCAAATCACTAAAGTTGTAGTGAACTTTCAGGTACTACATGAGTAAAATTCTTTATAACTGCTGTAAAATGCTAAGAAACTGTAATCTGTACTGCAAAAACTACTGCAGAAGGAAAGATAGAATACACAGACAATATATCTTACTTAATTTTACTTATTATTCTTACTCTTACTTATCTCACAATATCTCTTACTTAATCTTGGATTTGTGTGTACCCTTCCTTTCTACACAACTGCTATCAACATGGAGGTCACACCTATTTGCATCATAAAGCATTTTAAGAAGTGGCATTGAAACTGGAAACATTTTGAGACTGACAAAATACAGAAAAACTGGAACAAGACTTTCTATATCCCAGCCCTACACCTCTGCCTTCCTTTTTCACTCCCTCAGGGGTCCATCTGGACTGAGATGACTGATTACTGTGTGCTATTTATTTGGTTATTCACAGGGCATACAAATATTCATTCCCTCTGCCCTCCACCATAAGTCTGTTCTGCAGTTATAGAAAGAAATATTTCACTTTCAGTGTTAATACTTATGAGTTTGAAATTTTTCTCCCTAGTTAAAACTGTCTTTTAAGGGCTGTTTTTGCAGAAATCCAGCCCAAAATCACACAATAAGACTGTACAGATTATTACAGTTCTTGTGGAAATATTGCTTTTCTTAAGTTATCAGTAGAAATGCTTCTTCCATTTAACATATCTTTACTCTTACAATATCTCTTATAAAACCTCAGTTTTTCAGGATTCTCTATTACCTGAAGCAACATTTAAAAATCCAGAATTTCTGTTCTCATGTTTTAATTCTTTTGGATATCCCAGCTTTATGACAGTCTTTATCTTATGCCAGCTTTCTGACAGTCACTTGGCACAGCAGTAGACTCTCATTGGTTTCTGAATAAAACATGTACCTATCCTGTAGTTCTCAAGCACTCCACATTATGTCAAGTACTTCAAATTTAATGGAGAATGTTAACTACACTCTGACTGTTTGCCAAGGCTTCAGCTAGTTAAAATTTTAATTAAAAAGTTAGGATCAATTTATTTATTTATTTACATTCCAGTGGAAGTGACCCTTTAGAAATACCCTTTCCTGAAAACAGCATTGTTTGGAGTCTGTATGGGGCTGGGGCAAATAGGGTGACTGCCTTCTAATAACACAACACAGGAAAAACCAGCACCCAAGGCTGAATGGGAAGAATAATCAGATAGATGGGAAAGAGAAATGGGAACAGGAACAAAAAAAACCTTGATTTTCTTTTTCAGACTGTGCCCATAGATACCAGGTCTGTTGCCAAATATTCAAGATTTACAATTACCCTCTTAACTATAAAACAAGAGCTTTTTTTTAACTGAAACTCACAATAATTTTATTATAACTGCAAAGCAGAATGTCCCTCAAGGTCTCTTGACCTTTGACAATGCCTCAGAAATCCAATTCTTCATAGCAAGAGTTACTGGACATGGCAAATGGAATTATGAAAGCACATGGAGTGATCTGACATGAATGCAAATGTCTGAGTCAAAGCATGGGAGAGACAAGATTTAGGATGTTTAATTTGTTTTTACAGACTCCTTAGGTTTTTTAAACCCTTCTAGAGTAAACTCCTCACAATTGTGTATGAAACAGGATGTGGTTTGTGTTAGTTTGTTGGATTTCTTTGAAGGATGAAATGCAGGTGGAGAGGGACAGAGTGAATGGCCCTTGCTAGGACAAAGAGAAAGGCACTGATGCTGGCAGGAGTAGGATACAGAGGACAGAAATTGTTAAATTTGCTTGGGGTGAAGACAGTGAAATTGGGGCCATATAAGTTGACAGCATCTTTCTTCAGATCAGCAAGCAGGTATCTCAGGTAAAGGAAATATCTGAACCCTTAAACTCTCCGTGGCTCACAGCAATGCAATGCAACTTCATTAAATAATCAAACGGCAGCAAAAAAGATGAAATGCTAACCAAGGACATGATATTCAAAAGTTTTGTTTGTTTACTTCATAAAAAATTAGACACATATATATAATCATGTAAACAGAGTGTAGGACTTAGGGAGATGTCTTTAGAGAGGAACTAATTTCTCCATTCTGCAAGCTGGAAGGTTATTGCATAGATTGCTCTCCTTCTCTGGAGTTTCTTTTATCCCTTGACATGCACAATCATGCTCAGACTTTTTCAGACTGTATTCAAATCCTCTTCCATAGGAATCTCTTTGGTAGGACTCTGAAGAGTCAGTTTCTTCTCCAGTTCTGTGTTTACATTGTGCAACATTGCTATCATCTGAGAGTATCAAATAACTTGGACAAGGCCCCTTATTCCCTACATTACTTACTCTCCATCTAGGCTGAAAAAATCGTCTCAGAAATACAGAAGAGGTAGCCAAAGATAATGGAAAAGAGTTAATACAAGGAAATGAATGCTCCAGGATTCAGTAAATCATTAAATTAATCAGTTACATTGTACAGAGTGAATTAGATTACTTACACTGCTATGTATTAACAGTAAGCTAACTATGAATTAAGCCTATTTTACTACTGATCTTAAATAAAGTAGAAAAACACATTTCCTTAGCTCATATATCACTGCTAGTCCTGGACAGAATGAAAGATTTTCTTGTTCTGGATCATTTTAATGCTGAATGTTTTCTCTCTGTTTCAATAAAAGGTTGTACTTTCATGTGACTTTGATTCTCATCTGTCATTTCCTACAAATGAAAACATGAAAAACAGAATGAAAAACACCCGTATAGACAAAAATAATTACATTAACCAGAGTAGGACACATCCTGGAATCTGAGCATTAACCCAAAAGGAAAAAGAGTGTGTTTCAGTCTATTGCTCTGAATGAAGCAAGGCCCCAGACCTAAGCCTCAGGCCTCAGTATGATAGAAACCATTAGGAGCTATTTACTTCTCTGTCAAGTCTCCTCCTCCTTCTGTTCTTACCTGAATTTACAGAAGTGCCTTCCTTTATCTGGGACATGGTCCTAAGGGGAAGATTTTCAGTTAATGATTTTATCACTGGTTTAGGTTAAATTGAAGCAAAATTAAACCCAAGAAAAAGCTTCATTTTGTTCCTGGTCCTTTTTCATTACTATTATCAACTAAAAAACAAGCCTGCACACTCAAGTCCCCATAGAGATAAAGATACTCTTCTATAGATAGAGATCAAAACAGATTGCTCCCTGCTTGAAGTGTGTGGAGCCAGGCAAAGAGTTGTAACTCAGTCATAATTCCCTTCCTGACCTACTCCCTGGGTATTAGAGCAGTGCATAACCCACTTTCAGGCCATATAAATTCACCACATCATTGTTAATAATTGCTGTGGGCCTTTGTGATTTCTTCTGTCACTTTATAAATACGAGCAAACCCACAGCTCTGATAACTGAATCAGCATTTATGACTTTGATGCTATTTCCAGTATAATGTGTACCATGGCCTCTTGGTACGGCTTCGATCCTACAAAGTGCAGCAGTATTTCTTTTTCCTTATTGTGCATGTATAAAACACTGGAGAGCTGGCTTTCAGCAAGAATTAAGGCTATTCAGACACTGAAAGGCACTTTCTGAAATAAGGTTATTTGCAACATTCTTTATCGTGAAGAGTCATACAAATAAAATGAGCATTTTTAGTAAATTTCAAAAGATGTAAAGCTAAAGTTATGTCCTTGAATAGTTTCAGCTTCACAAAAAATTCACCTCCAGGATCTATTATGAAGTAAAACTTCCTAATTTTGCAGATTTCTTCAGTAAGTGTTTGCATTTCAAACTGCTGCAAAATAAATGTTTTCTAATAGAAAGGTGTCACTAAATTACTAGAGGTGCCATTGGCTGCTACTTCTTTTGTAAGTGCTCCTTGTTTTACAGTGATTAGAAAATTATATCAATAATTTCTATTTAATTTTGTAGATGACTCTGGAAAATAAGAAACTGGTGTTGTTTGAATGCCATGATCCAAATAGATACATCACATTACAATTAAATATGTGAAAATATATGTGAGAAATTAACAATTCAACTATTTTTATAGAATGAATGCCTCAAAAAACAGTCCCTCACAAATGACTTGCAGGTCATTGTAAAGTTATATGCCTCAGTGTCAACTCTTCCTACAGTGTCTTTCTAGCTAAGAGAGTAAATTCTTTACAGTGTTAAGAAAAGAAGAGGTGACAAATAAAAGTAGGAAAGTATTTGTATCTCTGTACACACCACTAGCAAAGATCAGTGCTAGAATGCATTTTTGGAATGGCCCCAGGAAAATTTGGTGAGAAAACATTGAGAAAAAATAGAAGATAAGTCTGTAATTATTAAGAGATTATAAAACAAAACTATTATATCAGACTGATCAGGCTTAACTATTTTGTTTATTTAATAAGCCAAAACATGGCTCAAACACAGTACATAGTTATTTGCACATAAAAAAGCCATTAAAGGAAAGACTTACCAAGACTCGATGGCTACAGAAAAAATTAGAGAAATCCAGCCTGGAAATAAAGCTGAAGTGTGTATATAAGCAAGTTTTAAAACAAACTATTGCAATGGGTGTTCAACTCTGTTGTATGACTCCTCTCAGACAAGAATTTGTCTCTTACTAAAGGATGTGCTCAGTAAGCTTTCACATTGCTCTCCAAATCTGAAATAGTTTACTACATGAGGATCTGTAACCTTACCATTTAAAGAATTTTTATTTTTTACGGACTTTCAATTTTTCAATTCCTTTAAGTAATAAGGATCTATAAAAGTATGAACATCATTTGTCTAACATTGATTTTTCCTCCTTTTGAGGTTTCTTCTTAAAATTTCTGATAAATAAGAACCCTAAGCAGTGCAGTATACTTTCACTACTTAGACAGAAGACATAAACCATATGAAAAAAATATTAATTAAACAGTAGAAATAGAAATTTTTTTAATTGCCTAGAGGGTTGGCCATGTTATTATTGTTCATCTGCTCTTCAGTGTACAATCTGCTCTAACTCCCAGCACCAGCATCTTTCAAAGAAATTTGCTCCTTGAGTAGTAATCCGAACTTCTTGAAAACAGTGATTACTATTTTATCTCCAACCACATATTATTTCAGATCCCTCATATTGTTCTTTAAAGGAAAATTCTGAAGTGCATTATGAAAAAATTCATTATTCCTTCCCCAAGATCTTACTGGATGCTTTCCCCAGCACAGAGGTTTCCCCAGCTGAGGGGCTTCAGGTTTTCCTCTGTCCTAGACCTGGCAACTCCCCTCACTTGTGAAACTTAAGTCCTTTTGGAGTCAATAAACAAAACTTTTTCTTTCCCTCAATTTTTGAACACATTTCTCAGAGCATAGCTAACAGACAGAGAAACAACCAGAATGGAGGTGGATAGAGTTAGGAGATGTGAGTTTAGGCTCTGCCTCCAGACAGAAGGAGCAGGTTGGGTAAGAGGAACATCTTCTGTCATTGAAGCTGCTGCAGTACTGAGGTGAGTGTTTTAGCTGCAGAGTTATTTTAGTTTGGGCAGGGAATCAGGGAATACCTATTTTGACTACAAAGTTTTTGGCAGACTGGCTTATTACTTGCAGTCTGACACAAGAATTTGATTTTTTTTTTTTTACAAGAACCAATTGAAAGTGCTAGGGCAAATATGGAGAGAGGTGTCAAATGAACTGTTTTAAAACTGTCAGAGGCTCATAAATTATGGAGCAAAGTATCACTGAGGACCTGAATAGTAACATCTCAAGTTGTATTATTGATTCTGCACTTCCCCAGATTGGGAAAAAAACCCCTAGAACAAGTAGCAGCTGCCATGGCTGAGTTTGTCTGCACACACAGTTTCCCTAGCTAAGTTCCCAATGGCATGTTAAAATTAATGCAGGTTATCTTTATTGATATTCAAGTATTTTTGCCTATAAGAATGTATAATGGTTTTGAAGTCAGATTTGACAATAAACAGTCATGACATGCTATGCAAATATTGTCAAGCCTGCTTCCACTGACTGTAGTGGAAAAGCCTGAACTTGAAACTGTTTATACTAAACTTCCCTGCTGAACAAAAGCCAAACATGCAAGAAATAAATGTTCCTGTGAAAGGTGAACAACTGACAGAAAAGAAGTTTTAAGTAACATCTGTCAATAACAAAAGGACACACAAAAAGAAACAAATAGAGCTCTAGATATAAACAGGGTTAAAAAAATAAGGTAACAAAACAGACCTGTGTTGATGAAATGAGTAATTACTGACAATGACTCAGATGCTAATGATAGAGACTGTCTCTAAGGCACAGGAACACATCTTAGCCAAAATAACTTTCTGCTTCCTCTTATCACACCAGACTAGCAGTAAGAGACATTCCTTAGTGATCCTTCAGCAGAAAGTAGAAAATAAGGATCTGAGGGAGAAGAGCAATTTTGGATGGAAATAAAATGTTTCACAAGGACTACAGAAATTGTTCTGAAGAATATGTGGATTGGATCAGACTGTAAAGTTTTCTTTTCTTGTTTTAAATCAATGTCTTAAAGAATTCTGAATATTGCACAAATAAATTCGTATTATTTGGCCAGGCTAATTTTATGTTTTATATATGGGTAGGAAAGAAATCCAAAAAACTAAGATCATATTATATAGGCCAACATCTTAAAGCCTGATTGAGAACTAAACAAGAATTAAAAATGAACTGAAGAAATTATACAAGTGGACTGATACTTGTGATTATAAACAGAGCTAGATTTTTTTGGTCTTATTTATACAATGACCAAGACTGTGAGTCAATAAAAATAACTAACATTCTGTGTGACAGAAGCTTAAAAGCATCTCTGCCCATGAGGCATGGCAAAAGTATTCAAACACTTGTGTTTGATTGTGTTTGAGAACAGTGTCTAGTGAGAAACCCTGCAAGTGCTTTTAGATAGTCCGTGATAAACACCTGATTCACTGTAAAGTATAAAGATAATTTGAGCTATATATTTTATTTGGTTTATTTTCAAGTACTGTTCCTTTTCCCTCATTTTTTCTTGCCCTCAGGGAAGGACAGAAACTTGGTTATACTTGGGTTTTCATTGTGATTTTAAAGACTGCTGTTTCCTGAAGCAGTGAGCCACAATAGTTACTGTAAAAGTTACTGTGCTAAAGCACAAGATGTTTCTTCTTTGTGGAATCTGTCATGACATTGTGATGCTCTTCACCCCTTAGAAAAGGAAGGAGCGACTCTCTTACAGTTATATAATCCATTATCAAAATCAATGATACCTGGACCCCCAGAACACACATAACTGGCACTATCCATGTCAATAAGTTGCCACTCATTACATCTCTCTTCATAATTAGGATGAGCACCAGAACTACCCAATCAGTGCAATCACTCAATTGCCTTTCCCAAATGAGGAATTACCTCACTGTAAATTTTTAAGAATGGAAGAGCTGTTGCAAAATGGAAGAGCCCTGTGAGTTATTTTAGTATTGGCCATCCTTTTCTATCATAACTCCTGACATAGAAAAGTATTCAAAGGCCAAATTCTGAAACTGGGAAAATATGAATCAGAACTTCAGCAGAGTTTTCTACACAGACCTTATAATTTACTGCCCAATTGACTGTAAAATGGTAGTGGAGTTTTAAAGCCAGAAGGCTTGACTGCTTTTCCTAGATTGTAGCCACCCAAGGCTTCCTTTCACTGTGTCTGTGTGTGAGGCATTCAAGTTTCAGAGTCTTACAAGCCTTTCAGAGGTCTCAGCATGGCACAGCTTGGTGCTGAGATGAAGCTGGGTCTTAGCCCTAAAATAAAAGCCTGGCTACAGCAGTGCTGTGCACCAGCAGTGATCTCCACAGGCATCACTGAGCTGCCTTTGGTCCCAGAGTGACACTGTGCTTGTCACCTGTGCACCTGTGGTGGCTCTGTGGTGGTCTAGCCTGGGTAGGGATGTGAAAAGTGCTCGGTGTTATACCACCAGTGCACTGTAGGGAAGAAATCAATAACCACTGAACTGCCAGTTTATCTGCCTCCTGTAAATTCAGTAGATAGCATCACTGTAACATCCCTCATTTTCTATGGCACCCTAAATATGGTTGTATTACTTTCTAGATAATATAGATGGAGATAAAACACACACGGTCACGATAACCAATACAAAAATGGGTAGAAAATTGCTGATCAGAAGCCCTTCATGAAATATAACAGCTTTGAATGTCTCTTCAGGTAGCACATACACAATAAGGGAAAATCATGAGTTTTAGGCTTAGATTTTAATGAGATCTAAATTAATGAGTTCAATATTATATTACCATTACTGTTGCAAGGATTCCTTACGGCACATTTTTCCAGGAAAATTAGAGCTTAATCAGTCATGTTGCAGAAGATAGGCATTTTATGGAATATCTTCTTTAACAGATTATAAAACTAATTTTAATCGATGCTAATAGCTATAAGACCTGATGCTTTTTTTTTCCCCTATGGACTCTTCTTACATTAATTTCTAAATGTACTATGTAAAACTAAGATGAAGAGAAGCAAAATAATACACTACAAACTTATATGGAATAAGGCTAATTTTGACTTAATTACATTGGGGCAGAAGGGAGAAAATCAAATCTTCATGAAATTTTATGTGAGAACAGATTTGGTTGAAAGAACTATAATCTGATAATTAAGGACTAAGTATAGGACATTTTAGCTTTATACTGCCTCTCTAGGACATGTTACCACAAATATTAAATATTTATGACAAAAAATGGTTTTTTTCCTGACTGACTGAAAACACAAGGTTTGGTAGAGGCTTTAATAGAAACAGTAGTTTAAGGGCAAAAGCTTCTGTTTCAAGTTCTCAAACAATAAACTGACATTTGACAAAATGCATAGATTAAAGCACTTCACCAGGAAAATCCTCAATGCAGTTTTTTAGACTTGTCATTAATCTATTTTCTGGATGGATTTTGAATTGTGGTAGCTACAGTTCATGCCAAACTAAATTTGGATTTTACTATCTAAATATCAATAAAGCTTTAAGAGATTTTTTTTTCCTTATATTAAGTGGGTTTTTGTGAGATATCTCCAGCCAAAGAGTATGCTGTGAGCTTTTACAGGTGGGAGCTATTTTCATTCTTTTCATGAGTGAGCCTGTCCTGTGATCAAGAACACTGGCTGCATTTCTAGGAAGATGTTTTCAGCCAAGTATCTCAAAATATCTCAAAGTAGAGGCAGAGGCTCTACTTTGGTTGTGTGTTTTGATACAGTTGAGCAATCCAGAAAAAGATATTCCATTTAAAAACAACAGGAACAAGAACATGAAAGGCATCCAAACACATGTGTATGGTTGTGTTGCCAGTGCTCAGTCCATGTCTTTTTTTATTGCCTTCCTGTTAGGCTTTAAGCAACTGGGGAGCCAGGTTATTTTTGAGTGAATAATGAGAATAATGAGGGCCTTTATGAACCTCTCGTGGCTCAGATTCAGGCCACAGTATCCTGAATGGTTCTTTGGGGACTGAAGCTGTGTGAAGTGCAGTGTGGTGGTACCAGTCCCACCATGCTGGCTGTCATGGATGCCTTTAATTGATCCCTTTATATACTATCAAAATTGTCATCAAATTACTTTCTTGTTATCAGCCTTAAAGCAGACATGAGACCCAAACAATTCCTGTACAGAATCAGAATCTGTAAGTTGAGACAAGGCAAAACAAAGAAAACCTGTACCACATCTTTTGTGTCACTGAAGGTTTTTACCATAGCTTGGCTCCTACAGCAGCAAACTTAGCTTTTTCACAAGCACTCAGTCCACTCTTGAAATGATGAGAGAGAGCTATTTACTTCTTTTTTTTTTTTTTTCTGGTTTGAAAAGGAAGTTGCTCCTGGCCCAAAACATTACAAGCCAAGGTTCAGCTCAAAACATATTTTATGGTTGAGTTATTGCAAACCATTTAAATTAAGGATTTATAATGGAAATGCTGACACAGACTAAACTCTAGCTGTTTGAATGGCATCACTATAATTATATGAGAATTTAATGATTTCAGCTGCAGCTGAACTGACAAGCAGCATAACCAAATAAACACCAGCATTTATACAGGCCATGAGTGAGAAAAAACATAGTAGCAGACCTGGGTAAACACTCATAGGAACCTGATGGAAATTTTCATGGGAAGAAAAATCAGGAATATTCCAGGCTATAAATAAACACCACCTTAATTTCCTTTAGAGTGAAAAAGAATAGAGTCACGATGCAATTACAGAATCCTCCTCTCCCTTTATATAAAAAGCATGTGAGACCATCCGGAGAAACACAGGATGTGTTAAACTACAGACTGACGGGTGACTCATCAATAAGATAAAAATAGATTTAAACTGAGGAATGAGCTGAGAGAAATGGGCTTAGCAGTGAGTAGCAGGCAGGGGAAAAAAAAAAGATTAAGAAAGCTAAAGAAGGAATTAGGAAGTACTATTCCAGAACATGCATTTCATTTCTAGCATCCTTTTCTATATCATATCTTAACTAGAGTTTAAAAAAAATGTTTAGTGAATATTGTGCACTCTTCTTGCAAAAGCAAAGTTCATGCACAGACTTGTGTCCATCAAAACTCCACCTTTTACGTTATGACCAAATTATTAATATCAGTATTTCTCAACTCTCAGATAAAGCTATTTCTAATAAAAAGCAGGTTTCTGATGTTGGGTATTTACATTTCACTTATATAGTTTTTAATTTGACAGGTACTTCTTTTGTAATATATTCCTCTGCAAATTCACAATCCCACTTCACACCTTCTGGGTAATATTGAGTATGTGTAACAGTTCCTAAAGCAAACTTTCTAGGAGTCTGCTCATATATCAACACATTCTTGAAGAACACAGCATATCTATTCATGTTTCATTAAGCAACCATCTTTTCTCCTTTTCACGTTTTTGAAAATTTAATTCTCTCCAAAGAGCTTCTGACCCTGACAAGAACTTGTGTGTTATCATACCAGGTTTTCATCAGATATCCTGATCCTCACAGATCAATGAGAATTTATACATTTATTGATGATATCCCAGAGACTTACAGGATTTTCTTGAACCCTTCATATCAAAGAACTGTATCATTGATTTCAGTGATCCTAGCATTAAATCCATATATTTTTTATTTACACTATATTGAACACGGAGAGAAAAAAGGCATAGAGAATAGAGAACTAGCAGACAACAAACTAAGAGGAAACCCTACTCTTATTTGACCCTCAATAAGAAAAATCATATTATTCACCACCATTTCAAAAGAAACTATAATTTTAATGGTCATATCCAGAATAATTTAAGAGTCTAAAGCAGAAATGTATGCAAAACCTAGGTGCAACAGCAGAAAAGTCTGCACGATAAAAATATCTATGCAAGCTGTCAGCTAATTCTGGAAATCCCTACATTCTATATTTTTTAATTAAAGCACATCAAATCTATCTTTTTTTAGGTTTTACTTTTCAGTATATACTATAGAATCATTGTACTGACTATGTTGACTAGGTCAACATCAGCCTGATGTCTAAATTTAATCAGAATCCTGAAATTAGGTTTCTCTGCTGTCTTCATTGGTTCTATTGTGAGGGCATTTGTTATACTTTGCTAGTAAAGTACAGAATCATACATAGAAAAAAAATTGCAGCACGGGTCTGGGAAGTAGGATTTCATTACCAGTCTGATGGATTTAAACTTTCAGGCCATGGAGGCTACTTTTGATTCAGTTCACTGGTGCTGTATATCTTGAATTCTACCCTACTCAGTGGCTCTGGGCTCAACAAATATGACTGACACAAGAGTAGAAATTTCTGATAATTTATCTCCTGCTTGCTTAAACTAATCTAGATTTGAATATCTGAGTAAACACTAGATCTGATATAGTGAAACTACTGTGGTTTTTAACAGTGAATCTGTTCAATACTAAATTCGTGGCAGTACAAACATCCCTCAGAAATTGTACTGGGGATAAAGGATTTAAAAGGGTAAAGGGTAACTGTTGTCATTTGGTTAAACATGCAGATAATTAATGGATTAGTATCATCACTTCAAAATTAAAAGATAATGGAATTTTTATCAGCACTTCTCAGGGATCCAACAGTAGGATAAATAGTAGATAACAGGAGAAAATTAATGACTGATTATGATGAAAAAGTGCAATATTCCTCCTTTTGTTTCATTTTTATTTCAATCTTAGGCAGAAAGGAAGCTCCCCAATAACAGAAAGATAAACATCAATTCATATATGCTCTTTTGAGCATGCCAATTTATTTCTCATCCCTGTTTTTTTAATGCTTCTGACATAATGGCAACCATGTTTAACAAACTAAAAATAGAAATACACCAAACTATTTTAGTGAATCAAATCACAACTAACATTACTATCTGATTTTATTCAGCGTGCTTGCTATTGTTGTGCACTTAGACTTCATAGCCATCCTAACGGGATTTTAACCACACCAGCACTGCAGGAAAGTCAACATGAAAATCAGATGGGTAATTTTCTAAGTCAAAATTTGCCTTGAATACTAATCTTAATACAGTTTCCTAAGAAAATTTAATATCCTAATTGTTTTTATCAATTTTTCAAAATATAAAAATTCATATACAAACAGATCAGGGAAGAAAAATTGGAGACATAAGTACTTCAAATTCTGTCTTTCTTTAAATTGAATATAAATAGGGAAATCAAACACTTTTGAATGCACTTTCCATTTGTTTCCAAATATAGGATTATGCAGCCTTTTACTTATTAAGCATTTTCTATCTCCACTTCCATAATAATTGTGTGAAACAAATCTAGATGTACCAATACTAATTGATGCATATTTCTGGATTTGGACTTGGTGATCCTGATGAGTCCCTTCAAATTCAGCATATTCTGTGATTATTTTATTATCATGAAAATGAACAAAAGCTCATCTCATTTGATAAAGAGTAGATGAGATATAACATGTTGCAATAATTTTATAGCATAGAGCAGACTTGCTTTCCTTGATATCCTTCTAAATTATCCTTACTTTATACAAAAGAAGTTTTCCTGAGTCTTCCTTAGTCTGTTTTAATAAAACTATGTATTCTTTGTCATCACAAGATTGCCATGTATTATATCTAATATCTTAGATATTAATATTATAAATATATCTCAAATACTGTGCTAATCTATTGTAGGAAAAAAATAATAGCAGCAGCACTTCAAATTTTTCAAAATGATTTTCATTAAAAGAAAATAAATTGCTTCTCAAATCATAGAATATGTTTCAGAGAAATTTTTAAATTAAAATGTTACTATTTACAATGCCTTATGCTAAATATTTAATATACTAAATATTTATAAATATTTAATGTTTAATATTGACCTAACATTTAATATTTAATTTGATTATCTTTGGATAGAATCTGCTGAATATGCAGAAATTCCTGTAATTTTATTCTTTTTAACTGTGGTAAATATTTAATTTGCTTTCTTTTTTTACTTTCTTGGATTCTAGGGCTTAAAATGGAAAATAGGCACCTCTATGGAAATCATAAACTCAGAAATTTACTCATCTCTTCTTTTCATTTAGTTTAATTTTAGGACTGTAAGCAGAAAGTGCCGGCTATATATATATTTTCACCAGAAATGCCTCTTTTGTAGCTAGAATTCTGCTACAAAGAATGCCTAGCATTGCTCAAGTTTAAATAGATAGGCTCTTCACCTCCGTTTAGTTGGATTCAACAACTCAGTTCTGTGTTGGTTTTTGTCCTCTATAGACCAGATACACCAAAGTGTGTCCTCAGCACACCTATCCCATCAGGTATAATGTGATGGAATAACTCAATGTGAAGAGGAGTCTCCTTTGCTTTATGGCTAGCACAGTCATTTTGGATGATACCAGGAGTGTCCTGGATTGACTGACACCAATCCACAAGACAGACTCATACAGTCTCATGGCTAGAATGGTCACGCTGGAGCACAGATCCCCTCCCAGCCTCTGGCACAGGGAATAACTAACACAAATTATTGCAGTATTGGCTGAAGTGACTACTGGAAACGAGGTCTTTGGTGTTTGTGAGGTCCCCAGGATGAGGTGGGCGATGGGAATTTGACTCCAAGTTCTCAGAAGGCTGATTTATTATTATATTATATTATATTATACTATATTATATTAATGCTATTCTAAAACTATACAAAAGAAAGAGAAAGGATACATCAGAAGGCTTCACAAGAATAATTAATAAAAACTCGTGACTGACTCAGAGAGTCCAACACAGCTGGCCATGATTGACCATTAATTAAAAACAATTCACATAGAACCAGTCAAATATTCACCTGTTGGTAAACAATGTCCAAGCCACATTCCAAAGCAGCAAACACAGGAGCAGCAATCAGGTAATTATTGTTTTCATTCCTCTCTGAGGCTTCTCAGCTTCCCAGGAGAAAATCCTGGGTAAAGAAGATTTTTCAGAAAATAGCATGGTAACAAGGTCTGATCTCAGATGAGTGCCTGAAACCCTTCACTATGGATTCTCTCTGGCCCAAGGAATTTAATTATTCTGTTCAAAGCTGAGCATGATGTACAAAGGGTGCCCTGTGCAAAATGTGGCTGAAATTTGCTCTTTGCTACACCCTGCAATCTGAGTGTTCCCATCCCTTCAAGCACACATGTGATCATATTGCTGTTGTTCTCCATTCTGTAAGTTTCTCCTTATGTGGAAATCCTGGGTCATTAATTCTGTTCTTCAGATGCTGAAGGGGATGTTCTTGTTGTGTTTTGAAACCACTGACTTTTTACTTAGATTTATCTCCAGTGTTTTAAACCACCTTTGCTCTTTACACACTTGAGGTTCCTTTATTTTCCATGGTCTGCAGGGAGGCATAGTTTAATATACCAATTCTATATCAAGTATGATTTTAAAGAGAAGAGGAAAAAGAAGAGGGAAGATGAAAGTAATAGTAATAAGTTCACAAAGCTGCATAAACCAGCTATACGTGCTGCTAATGCGTTCTGTTCTATTATTTTTATCACTTCAGATTCCCAGGATGCCCATCTGCTTTTGTTGACTGGTTTCTGTTGCATTTCCTGGAAACTGTTTGTTCTGAGAAGCCTGGGTGTGAATGACAGTCTTATATATTAATTCAAGGAAATTAGGATAAGTGAGTACAATACAGGGTCTCAAGTGTGTTGGCTAAGTGATGCCAAAGAACAGATTTTAAATGTAGGGCAGTTTACAATTCTCATGATGCACAGTAGCAAGGCACTCGTTAGAATTCTAGCAATTTTCTGCTTATTTTCAAGAAGGATGTAAGCTGTAAAATAAATGACAGATAAGCTTTGCATCTTGGGAAATGTGTGATTAAATTACAGCAATTTAAGATAAAACACATGAAGAGTTAACATTTTGACATGCTATTTGCTAAAAACATCCTCTCCTAAATAGTCTACAGTGTCCTAGATGTTTAGTCTGAAATATATGCCTATGTCCCTTATCCAAAAACACGTGATTCCTGTTGGAGAACATGGTACTATTATTCCCTACTTCACTTCTTTTTCAACATCTCCTTTGCAAAGCTACATCAATTGCCTTTTACAATGACATAAGACTTAATCAGAGGGTTTGTCATTCAGAAGGGTGGAGCTTCTGAAAGCATGAACATAATGACAAAAGCATAATGCAAACATCTTTAAGGTGGTTCCAAGAACAGTGGGCCTTTCCAGTGAGGATTATCTACTGTCCAAAACCATCCCTGAGCTCATGCTACTGCCTCCCATTACTGTGGCACAGACCTTCTTAGGTTTGCTGTCTATTTTCTCAAAGCTTGTAGGAATTACAAAAACCCTTAACTGTACCAAGCAACTTTGAAGGTAAAAAAGTGGATAAAAATTAAAAATTTGCTAATGGTGGGGATACCATTGCTGAAGCCTTGTTTTCTCAGGCAATTAGCTTAAAAAAAAGAAAAAAAAATTACAGTGATGTGGAATCACAGCTTACTTACAAAGAACATAATCAATGTGAGACTTTGTGCATCTGTTATTTCAGAAAGAATGTCAGTGAATACATGTCTTTGCACAAACTCCATGCAATTGAAATGATAGCCATATTGGTTAACCCTAATTTCACAGATAAGAAGTTTGTTGAGCTGGTCTGAAGCATTCATTAATAGACTCTGTTTTCTTTCCACATTTTTGTGTGTGTCCTTTTGTTTCTCCCTCTTAATTTCTTTTTCCCCAGTTGTTTAAATATAAAATCCAGAGACTAGTGCTGCATTTATTTCTGGTCTGATTTTCAGCTGCTGGTTCTTTTACACCTCCTGCTTCCTTCCTGTCTCCACGTAGAAGCATGAAAAAGTGATGGACAGAGAAGACATTTATTGCTTATGCTGCAAATAAACTCTTAGTGATCAAGAGGAAAATAATTTTCTAATGCTTTAAGACCTATGATTCTGACAGGAAGGCAAAAAGAATCACCTTGTTCAGAAACTACCCAAATCTAAATGTCAGGCTTACAGATGACTAAAACACATAAAGCACGATGAATAGTCATCTTCTGGTTTTAGATAAAACACAAACTTCCACTACAGCAGAGAATTTTATATAGCTCTCTGATGGAATCAGATTTAACTTCTGTGAACTTCTATAAGTTGTTCTATTTAGTAATTTCTTGGAATGTCTGTCATTTAGTCTATATCTTCTGCTGGAATTCTCTGACCCTCTGCTGAAACAGTGAACCCTTTCCAAGTAACTTTTCGTACCATAATTGCTTCATAACAGATCCGTCCTAATTGTACAAGTTCTAGAATAAAAAATAATACCTCATCTCAATAAAAGAAGATCTCATCCCTACTTAAATATTTCCATACATTGTAGAAATAGAAATATCTCCTGCTGGCACTGCAACTGATATCTTGACTCTTGCATAAAGTCTAAGAAATCTGGCAAAGAGTTTTCTTCTCAAAATTAGTTCAGTGATGAGGGAAATACATAGAGAATATGTTTCAATAAGTTGGTCAATACTTTAATTTTACATTTACTGATAGAATCAGACTTAAATGATTTTAGAAAGATCAGAATGGGCTCTTGAACAGTACAGGCATTTCTATAATTGTGCTGAGGATTCCCTTACTCCCTATCCCAGAATGACACATCTCATGCCCTCAGGCCTCATTTCAGTTTCCTCTCAGTGATAATTACACTGTGTTGGAATGTGAATATGACATACCTTTACTTTTTTTGTTTGTTTGTTTTTAAAAAATTTAGAAAGCCCAGTTTAACTTTTCATCAATAGCTGCATACATAACCAAACTATGGTGTGCCACTGTCCAGGACAGGTGATCTATATAAGACATTACAGACCAGGCTGTTGGTTACAGGAATGTCTTTTCAAAGGAGACAGCACAGTTCAAACCTCTCGTCATGAAGGAAATCCTCCTGAAGTAAAGGTGGCATAGGTGAAAATGTAAAATATGTCTCTTTTCTCACCCACACCCATCCCTGTCCTCCCCTGTTTTTCCTTGAAAAGGTGTTTACATATTCCACTAGCAAGACAGGGAAACAAGAAGAGAAAACCACTAGACATTTAATGCTCATGTTGTAACATCTGTTCAACTAGAGGTTTTTTTAATACTTTTTTTGCACTAAATATCCAGTTAAGTAATGTGTTATTTCAGTCCAAAACTAAATTGAGGATACTTTGTAACAAATTATCCTTCCAGTGTGTCTAAAATCTGTTAGTGACATAAAGGTAAAACGTTTTAATTAAGACATTACCTTAACAGTGCAAGTAACGAATGCCTCATAAAACATTTATGGAAAACCAATTTAGAGCTTCTGTGCTATCATAATTACAAATTTTCAAAAGTCCCTAAATGCTTATTTATATAATAGAATATAATGGCTCTCAAGTGGTCATTTATATCTACCTCATAAATACCATCCATGTTTAGAAGCTCTTTTTAGCATGCTTTTTTCTGGATGTCCCAATATGCATGTGACAACTTTTATGATGTCATTTATGAAGCCATCAATTAATTTGGTTGTTTATTTTGATGTTTCCTTAATTTTCTCATTTCTGAACAGAATCACAGCGGTTATATTACTTTCTAGGTTTACATTTTGCACAGGTACTCCAGACACTTGTTAGGACCTGTAAAACTTAGAAGATGGCATGGATTGTATGGAAGTAATGTACACCTGACCTGGTGTGGTATGTCAGAAGCAGCTTCAGTTTTTTGTGAGACAATTATGAAAAATATAAAACAAAAATTGTTGGAACTCTACCAAGTTGATTAAAAAATGTAAAACAACATTAGGAGGAAGTACTTTTTAAACAAATCCTTCTTAGTAAAATATGATTTCAGAGAGATCAAGATAGTGCTGAGCATTTTTGTGCAGAATTTCTTATGAAATAAGATGGCAAGGACACATTTGTTTAGAAGCCTAACAAGGGGATGAAGTAGACTGGAATTTTGACCTATCTGAAGATGGGAGTCAAATTCAGTCTGTACTTGAGTAAGAAGTTCCATAGAGGAGAAGACAGGACCTAAACTACTTAGCCTGCACACATACAACTTACGCTAAAGATTTAATCATATATAAGAGAAAAAAACCCCTTGGAAATACTGAAGACCACAATATTATTTGCTGTCAGTCAGGACAGTTTTGCATAGCAGATAGTATTTATTTTTCATAAATGGTTAATATTCTTACATGATTATAAATCAAATGACTGAGTCATTATTGTATATCTCCAATTAGGATTTCCTTTGTTATCTTCTTCAGCTTCCCTATATCGATTATAAGATTGTTCAGTGGTCTAATCACCCAAAGCCATAATAATTTACTAAAATGTAGCTAAAGAATGTAACTACACAGGGAAAATGACTACAGAAGTTTTAAATAGCTGGTGCTATCTTGGAAAGAATGTCAGCACTTGCTCAGAACTGTGCTTTGAGTCAGAAGCTCCATTCAGCAGCAGATGACCTGTATTTCTTTGGCTAATAATTGCTTTAATAGCTGGCATCAGTACACAAGGACCTCATGGGCTACAGCTGGACTGAACATTTGCAAAACATAGCAATGCACTGAAAAGCTTTTTAATCTTGTTGTGATATGAGTGACATTCTAAGAAATATCAGAGAGAGAGAGATAAAAGCTAGAAGCTGAACACCTAACCTTTCTGCAGGGAAATCATGCCCATGATGTCAGATCAACACTTAAAACACCAATATCTATTTAACAAAATATAAAAGTGAGGTAATTTCTCATTTATAGTCATTTTATATGACAAATAGAAGGAGCCTCATTAGAATGATTTGTTGTCAGCTTCTGGCTTCAGAACTCAATTCATTCAATCACAGTTTAAAGTGTCATCTACAAGAGTCTACACTGAACAAATTGGTAGAAATAATACAGTAATTACTTTGAAGGACTGAGCAGCAATACCATGATTTATGACATTTTCAAGGAGACTAGTCATTCCTAAGCTCGTGAGTTGCTATGTAAAACAAATGCAATAAGCTTTTTTTGCATCCTGAATCTGTTACTGATTACACCTTCTAAAGCTGTGCTCCTGGCACCTCTGTAATGCAGAGGTTCTGTGTACCAAAGTGAGACAGATCTAATTGAACATGGAATAATATTCTTTTCTGAGCATCAAAGGAAAAAAGATCCTACCAAGCCTGACTGAACCAGGAAGATTACTAAGTGCTATTTACCATACCCTGACTCAGAGCATTAAAAAGTTAGACTCACTAAGCCATGGATATGGATTCTTCTCTACTTTGACTCAATTGATTTCACAAAAATCACATCAGGAAATGTAGTTTTCTATTAGGTTTTCTTTGTCTGGGTCAGTAAAATATTATTAGCCAGCTGGGCAAAGATTGAAAGTATTGGGAAAATGGAAGATACTGCATACTTTAAATGCAAGAAAGCATGCAGTGCCTTTCAAAATACTATATAACATCTTCAACACAATAAGGAAGTTTAGACAGATTAATAGAGAATACTGAAAGGTAAACAGTGCTGGCAAAAACAGACATCTGAAATAAGCAGAAAATTATAGTGAAACTTACTCAAGAGCTCACTTGTTTTAACCCACATTGTGTTAAAACTTAACACTAAGGAGACCTGTAGCTAAATACGTGTTCATCTACTGTAAAAGTGTTTATATATTTAAATTTAATCAGTGTATGAGAAAGTTCATATACATGAAAGAAATATCCTGTCATCCCTTTTAGAGATATATAATAATTTTCTCAAAACTAACAAGCACTTTTCCTGTGCTAGAAATAGAACACATGTGAAAATAATTAAATTATCATTGAAAAATTCAAAGTATTAACAATCAAAAATTTCAAGTTGCTGTAATATTTATCTGTGTTTTCAAATCAAGTTTTTTTTTTAATTCTGTTTCTACCCACTACACCAGAAATATTATATCTATAGTGCCAGAAAAATTATGCAATTCCTATCACAGATCACTTTTTCTGGTTGCAGAAATGGATTTCAAAATGCTGTAAACTAAATGCTGTCAACAAATTGCCAGATAAAATAAAGCAGTTGACAGACATTGTATCAATAAATGGTTACTGATTTTGAAGACTTAAAAATTAAGTATAGTTCATAGACATTATTTATTGTAAGCTTTTAATTGCCATATGTTTCCACCAGCAGACTTCACTTTGAAAATAGATTTCTTCATCACATTGATTTCACAGTTACAACAAACAGTGTTGAACATTTTAATATATTCAACCACTCATATTGTAAATATCTACTGACATTAAAACCTAATTTCATGTTTGTGAGCAATAAAATTCATACTCAGTCTCTTTTTCCAGTTCAGGAACTGATCCTGATTTCAGAGATCATATTCTGCATTTCCTTAGTAGTTTAAAATGCAATTTGATCCCAAATATTATAATCCCTTTAAATTCCCTGATAGCAATCTGTTCCTCTTACTCTGCACAGAAAGAAGAACAAGACAGTTGTTTAAAATACGCTTAACACTAAAGCTTTCTGGAAGATAAATATTCAGTTTTGAGGCAAGTTTTGAGGTTTTCTCTTTGCTTTTGATCCATGTTAATGCAAGGAAGTAACTTTTAATAAAGTATCAAATGTCTGCTAAAATCTCTATGAAGAAGTGAACTATCAAATTTGCATTTATTTTTCCCCCCCCCTTTTTCTTTTCTTTCCACTTTTTCCTTTTTTTCAAACACATAAAGCTACCAGAAGGTTCAGGATTTTAAAAAATTCCTTTGTGTAAATTTTACCTAAGTCATATTTCTCTGAAATACCACATTCAATAAACCCCCTTTTCAAAACAATTTCACTTTAACAGAAGGATGCCAGTTATCTCCTCTAATTACTATGCATGCCATCACACAGAAAAGCATTCTGGCTTATTGCAGAGAGCATTATGGCAAAAATGTGGGGTGCACAAAAATTCCAGAGTAAAGAGCTCTCCATTAGTGCGTTTGCTCCAACGCCTTTCACGATGCTGTACACAGCACCACGTGCAGCTCTGCAGGGACAAAAACGTCTGAGTCACCATTCAGCTGCTATCTAGAAACTTTTGCAAAATAGCATCTGTGTTTACACAGGCAGACGTTCCCAATGCATCTGTAGATCCGGCACGTGGCAGAGATCTCTCTGCAGTCGGGTCCTCCTCTGTGCGAGCACGGCATCTGCCAGACCAAGTGCGTATAAAAATAAGTCATATTTGGCTGCAGATACTTTCTGAACTTTCAAAACACTGCTAATTCTCCAAGATGATCTTCAGATGGCAAATGTTAACAAACTCTTCTCTCAGACGTGAAATTCCCGGCTCCAAACCAAGGATATTCATAGTTTTTCTCTGAGCCAACACAGCCTCCCAAGTCACTACATGCAACCCAAACAATGCCTGTTAAAAATTTATTAGAAATTAATATGCACATTATGCACAAAATGGAACCCGTATATTCAAAATGCTACATTATCTAACAGCATAATGCAATGTAGATCTTCTTCTTGAACCACACAACACAGATACTTTCATGCTTTACACTGTCACTTGTTCTGTTAAACATGATGTTGAACAAAAATAAACATCTCTGGACTAAAATAATTAATTCAGCTCCTGTTAACTTGTCAGCATTTTGAGAAACAGACTTAAGCTTTTCTGAATCCATAACTTGTCTTCTGCCCTTTTAATTTTGAAAGTGACTCTTAGACTCTTAATTTGCCTGACTTTATTCCATGTTCCAGATGGTTTTTTTCTTCAGTCGTCTTTCTTTCTTTAGCCTATAATCTTACTTCTAGACATGGTATGTACAGATAACACTAAACTACTTCCTTTTGCTCTAATTATTGACTGCTATCTGATCTCCCTTTTGATTTTCATATTTACTTTGGTTACTTTGGTCTCCATTGGTTTTGATGTTTGCTCATTTATACTGCAAGAACAGCTTCTGTTGTGATATGGAACCTCGTGCACACCTCATTTCTGAGCCTGATCATGCACCTCTCTCATTCCTAATTTGGTCATAACACCAGCAAAAGAACAGAAATTATTACTTTGCACTAGCATATTATTCTAAGTAATCTTTCTCCCTAATTATTTAGACTTTATGGTGGTAAACAATTAAATGTTTCCATTTTCCTCTGTAAATAGTATCATCTATTCTTTGAAGATCTCAAAAAAAAGCTATGACTACAAATTAGCTCAGAGATTTCAGTGCTAGCTATTTTATTTTTCCTAATACTCAGACTGCATTATGTTATTTCAATGCTTACAACAAGGGATGTATATTATATTCATCTTTCTCCTTCTGCACTGAAAATCATGCTCTGTCTCATGGCTACCAGTTAAAAAGTTAGATTGCAAAATTCTTTTTATTTTCCAGCTAAACATATATTTAAATATTGCATGAACCTGGCCTCTTTCCAGGACACATTTTATTAAAGCCAGCTGTGAAGTAATTACTGAACATGCTAAAAATGGCTTTTGAAAGTAGACCAATGTGAGTTTTGTCCAATTTTGATTCACATGCTGAGCTTTGACTAAATACTGCATTCCAAGAACTTACTGTCTTATGAAATGTAGTCTGAACAACTTCAGAAACATAGTTTCTGAGAAATGTGAGAATCTAGGTCAAGGACTGATTGTAGCAGAATCTGCTAACATAAAGGAGTATGTTTTTCCTAAATAAGAAACATACTTTCAAGCACAAATGAAGACGAAATAATGATGCAAGCACACACAAAACAATTAGAGAATAAAAACTTTCCATGTAAAATTCAAGCTGTATTGCATATATAGTTTCTTTTTACAGAAATAAAGGGGTTTGTTTCTTTGGGATTTGTAATCTAGAAACATTCTGACAGAGATATTGCATATTTCTGATGAGTTTCCCAACATTTGTATTTTTTGGGCACATTTGGATGTATATTTTTGTACCATATTAACTTCTCACATCATATTCACCTATATGAATATGAGGTGAGTTTTTTAAGCATAAATGATAAATAATTCTCTTCAGGAGGAGCATGGCCTAATTATGAGTTCTTTATGATTACTCATATATATTCTAAAAAATAAAATTCATACCTCTAGCAATAAGATTCTAATTGGTTCTGCGTTTGCATACCAATGAATAAAAGTATTTAAAATCCTACAGATATCTACTGCTGGCTACATGCAACCCAAACACTGCCTGTTAAAACTGATTAGAAATTAATATAACTATCCCATGTATTCACAGCTTGACATCTGTAATATGTAAAGAATGATCATTCTTAAAGGGGCCATGCTCGTGAATGCTGTGTTTAATTAATGCCCTAGGGAAAGAGAAAAAAAGGAGGAGGAAAAGTACTGTAGCTGAATTTATTCTGAATTTGTAGTGATGTTAAACATTGCATGCCAGGTTTAATGGCATGTATTCATCCAGCTAACACAGTGTCTTACTGAGAACAAATGGTGTGGTCTGCCTTCAGGAGATGAGGATTTTGAAGTGAATTTGGGAGTGCACAGTAAATTTCTATTTTATTTTTGCTATTAATATGTGCTAGGCACAAGCACCCAAGCTGCTCCTTGTATGCAGGACAACTTCTCAAGCAGGATACACAGAATGCTTGTTTATCTGTAGTGATGTCTTTAGGTTTGTGAGGAGAAGGATTCCATGCAGCAGCAATCTGTACAAGCCATACCAATTATTTATATTGAGACTGACACTTCCCTTTTTATTCCTAACTGCTACTGGTATGTGTGAGAGTACAAAATTATTTTTGGTATGAAGACACTACATGCAACAGATACATTTAGAAAGACCAAATAGCTGAGCAAATTAAAGTCAAAGATTGAAATATCGCAAACAAAAAATCTTATATGGTAGAAGGAGATCTGAACATCACTACAGAAGTTAAAAAATAATAAAAAAAAGAAAATACTACTATACCATGAAACTGTGCATCAGTACAGCAGAAAACACTTTCTTACATATGCCACAAGAATATTACCCACTGCAACAGTCCTGGGTCAGGCTCTGCTTGGACTGAAAGTTGTAGCTGAAGGAACACAAGATCAGGACAAGAACAGGGTTAGATCCTACCTACCCAGCTGTGGCTGCTGTTCAATAAACCAACAGAGAAGAAGCTCCAGCTAAAATTGACAGGCTTAGCTGTAAGCCAGTCCTAAAGCAGTAGACAATTTAGGAGAAACAGTCTAGATGAATGTCAATAAAAAAACCTCAAGAGATCAGGAAAAACAGTGTCCCTTACAGCTGTTTATGTCTTAGCACAAAGGAAATGGCTGGGAAGGCTGGACTTCTTTGCTTATTATTTTTTCAAAGCTGAACTGCCAATTAAGACTTGAAGAGAACGTGAATAACCAAGGCCTTTTTGCCTGAGTGAGAGCTTATTTCATTGAAACAGAAATCTGGGAAGACATAAAATACATATTTGTGTTTGCAGCAGAGAAAATTTCCATGCTGTCAGTACAGTGATATTATCTCAATCTGCACATACAAAAAGAGTAGCTTACACTAAATGTCAGACTGAAGTGTTACGTTATTTAATCTTTGTCATTAAACTATGAACAATATAAACACATAAATACCTGCAGATGGGAAAGAACCAGGGGCAAAACAATGCAAGGGGATGAGCACAACCCAAGGAGATCCCCTTTGACTTGGATCAGGGCACAAAGGTGCCGAGGCCTGTCCAGCTCTGCCCAGCACCTCAGCCATGGTGCCAGCCACAGGGCAGGGCTCTGCCCTTCCCCCCTAAATTGTTACTACAATTTTCCTGTCTGCAAACCCAGACAGCAGCAAGTCCCTGGCCCTACACAGCCCCAGTGTGCCTCATCCCATGGCCATCAGCAGGATGCCACAGTGCTCCAGGCCTGGAGAGGAGGGACACATGGTATGATACAAATGGCAGCGCTGTGGACACTGAGGTGTGAGGTGGGAAGCCCTTCAAGCACCTTGAAGGAGATGTCCTTCCTCAGCTGACATCCTCCACATGGATGTCTGGGGCAAAATACCCACTTAGGCACTCAGCAGGGCAGTGGGCACCTCTGAAGGACACACTTTGTTCTGACATCTAGATCTTCCTGTCAGGCTGGGGGCAGCTCTAGCAGCTCAGCATGGAGAAAGCCTCAGTGCCTTGATTGAGACGTGTGGCTGTTCCCCAGCTGCAGTGGCTGATCTTACTTTCAGGTTGCCTTCCTGTCAATGTTTTTAGGCAGCACTTCATGGCATCCCATGCCTTTTGATGGCTTTCACTTTTGTGAAGATTTTTTTTTTCAGGATCCGTGTCATGTCTCTCATATCTTCCTCTCAAAGTTGTGTCTTCTTCCTTGATTTTTTCCCGTGCTTTTGCAACATCTCTGAGATTAGTTCTGGCATGTTTTGGTCCTTTGCACTGCACCTCATTTCCTCCCAGACCATTTTCTTGTAGTCACTAAATTTCCCAATTTTATGGGGTGTTCTTGTTATTTCCAATTGCATTTCATTTGATCCTACTTCCTTTCCAGAGTGTTTGTATGTCTTTCTGTTTCACAAGATTTCATTTCCCTTTGGGAAGTGAAACAAAATCTTGCAATTTCTATGGGGATCCCTGACAAGTAGATTTGTCTTTTATCTGTAGTTTAAAAATGGTTGCATCTGAGCTCCATTTAGTCTTAAGAAATGCTGCAGTGTTGGTCTTGGTCCTTCTCTCTGTTTATGTTCTCACACATTACAACAATTGTAGGTAGGTTTGTTTTCGATCTTGCCATTGTATTTACACAACTAAAGGAAGTTCACTGTTCTGATTCTTCTAAACTAGTTTCAGATTTCTGCTGCAGGGGTAACACAAGGATAGCATGTGGTAACACTCAGCTTCAGGCAAATTATCTGAGTCAGAGCAGCAGATAAAATACCTGCGTGCGTGCGTCTTCAGCAGAGCTCCCTCCCTCCCCCAGGCTGCAGCCTGCGCTGAGCTCCCTGGCACTGCAGATTCCTTCCTTGTCTCCATAAGCTGCACTTGTATCTCCACTGCTGTACAAAAATATCCTCCAAGTCTGCTTTCAGAAACCATCTGCTTCCTGCAGTGGAGAAGTAGTACTTGGGACCAGGATCCTTGAGAGCAGCTATTTTCACTCTGTGATGACTACTTCAGTTAACAGGCTGCTGTAGCCATCTTGCCCTTGTCAAAAAAATGGTACTTTTTTTTGTCCAGTTTCTCATTCACTATGGCCTACCCACAGACCCTGACACTTGTGGTGTGGCATCATTCAAACTCTAGAGCTGATGGTCACTCGAAAGAATCAAAGAATGCTCTTTGTGGCAGGAGGAAAAGGATTCCAGACCAAGTCACTTAAAGATATTTGAAGCCTGAATAATCTTAAGGTTTATCAACTGACAATTAACTCTGTTATAATGAATTTATACTGGCCACCTAGATCTGGCAGTTTCCCTCACATATCAATAACAAAACAATGTCTCTGTAGCACTCGAAGAAATGGAGACTTATCACTGTAAGCAGGAAAAAATGTTTTGACAGCCACTTAGAAAACAGAGCAGATATTTACATTTAATTTCTGAAAGTCTCAGCTGTGATGTCACCGTCAAACTTTTCTAACAGTAGCAATAATATATGTAAGTATGAAGTACTTACATATATAATATAATCAAACCTTTTCTATAATCATATTAAATATTTTCTGAATTAAATATTGTTCTGTGTTAGAAATTGATAACTTTTCAGCATCTTTTTTTTTGAGGAAGGTTTCCTCCTTTACTCACCAGGATACATGCTACCTCGCATAGAGATACTGCATCAGGAAATGGTAAATCCTCACTGGAGTCCTGCTTTTACAGTAAGGCTTAATAGAAAAGAAAAGAAAGAAAAAGAACATAATAGAAACAGTATATATTTAAATATAAATATTTATACATTTATAGCAGAAAGAAAAATAACATAATAGAAACAGTATATATTTTCTCTGTGGGGCCTGCAGAAAGGAATGTAATGCTTGAAATTCCATAGATTCTTTTTTAAACTCTTCATGAAAAAGCATTAGGACACCTGTGATATTGTACATAGTCTAAGAAAAGTATGAATACATTTCTTAAGAGGCCATTTTATTTCTAAGAGTTTTCCTACAATTCCTAATGCAGCGCTGACTGACCATTCATGAGAAGAAGGAAACCATTCCAAATCTGCAGAATCTGTCTTTTTCCCTATGCAACCACTGTGTTCTCCAGGCTAAAAAAGAAATAGGAAAAGCAACTATACCACTGAGACTCAGAGTCAGGCTTTCTGCCTCAAAATCCTTATTAGGAAGCACAGACCAAGAGCACTTCCTAGAGACCTTGGGAGGTGAGCTAGGATTTGTACAACAGCTGTGTGTTGGTGATGGACTCTATTCACCCTCTGTCATACCAACCAGTGTCTCAAAAGAGCAATATAGTGATTGTGGGTTATATGTGTAGCCTTTTAAGTGCTACATTTTTTGCTTTCCTGCATTCTTCTAAGGCATAAACATCACTTTCTTGACACTTCATTGACTTTCAAGTCCAAAAATGCAGGAATCTGAGATGGCATAACGCAACTAAGTATGGTACAGCAGATATCTATGCTGCAAAACTCTGGTTTTTGAGCTAAAAACAGTTTCATAATTGAAATATTTTTCTTAACAGGTCCAAAGGAAAACAATCTCACTTTCAGTGCATAAAAATTTTCTTTACATAAAAAATAATTATAAAAAATCAGAACAATAAGTAATTTTTAAAGAATGAACTAGCATTTAGCTTTGAACATCTAATAATAAAGTTCATAAAAAGGGCAGATAATGATTTAATGGATTAAGTTCGACTGCCATTTTTAAAGTCTTCTGTATAAACAGAGAGGTTATAAATATGTATTATTGTCACTGGGAGGTTTTATGAATGTGCAACTACATTTTTACATGCTAATATCTTACTAACCTGTTAAGGAAAAGCATGTCTTGAAAAGATGAGAGAATTTCTGAGAATTCTAGGGTAAAAAGACAGGATCCAATGTTTGCAATCTTGTTAGAAAGAAGCAATTTAAGAGACTCTCCTGAAACAAAATCACTCAGATAGGAAACATACAGGGCAGAAATTATTTTTTATTAACTTCTATGTTTTTTCCTTTTTTCACTGTTTCTGCTGGAAGAATGTTGATGTAGTTGATTTCTGGAAAAGGGACAATTTGACTGATTAAACCAGGATGCTGCACTTTAAATATTCAGCTGGTTACCATGGCAACAGTTTTACTTTGACACACAGCTTATCTTGTTTTAAGGAGTGCAGCCTGTTGTTATGGCAATTTGGAACACCACTATTTTTTTTCCCCCCCACAGAAAATAAAACAGTAGTTAAAATGGGTTTGATAATTAAAATCTAAGCCTGATTCAGTATCTTGTAGAATGCTATAGTTTATCAAATTTAACAAATGGAACTTGACTGAACAGAGAAAGAAAGAAGCAAAGTTCACGAAGATATAAGATAAAGGATTATAATTTTTACCCCTAAAAGGAAAAGTAGGTTGTAGATGCATTTTTAACGATGAAAATTCACTGTTTTCTGCTTTCATGAAGAAACACATTATTTGGTCTTGCTGATTCCTTCAGAAGCAAAATCTAAATAAACAGATACAGAAGAACCAATACAAATTATTCCCTAAAGCTCTTAGCATTGCAGCAGAATGCATGTTTTCTAACTGAAATTTCATAAACAGTAATACTAAATGATCAAAGTTCTGACCTAAACATCTTTCAAAAAAATAAACATTTTTTAAGAACCTAAATTTACACACTACTCCCCACTGATACACGTACTTTACATTTCATGCTAAGCAATCATGCACATGCCTGCATATTTCAAATAAGAATGAAATCTATATGCCTTTTGCTACAGGCATATTGAATGACTACCTTCTCTTTAATCTTCAGAAAAACTCAGTTCATGTTTAATCAAGAATTGGGATTGTCCTATGAGTAGAGAAGAGAGCTAAAGGGGCATCCAGCAACCTGAAAAAAAAATCAGGAAGAAACTTTGATACTTTGATCCAGTTGTCCAGTCTCTAACGAGGTAATAGAAAAGGTCTTTGGATTAAGCAAGTTTAGTTAGGATGTACCTGATGCACTTAAAGCTTGAAAGTGCAGTGAGGTTTTCTTTAGTCTTTTGTTAAGTTATAATACATATCGATATTTCAATATTTACAAGATTTGCACTGGTTCCTGGAGGTTCCCAACATCCCTATCACTATTTCATTTTTTTACTATGAAAAAGAACTGGCTTATTATATAAGATCAATCAAATTAATTTTGAGTTTCCTCTTCTATCTTGTCTATAAATAAGCAAACAAATTTCCATAGATGTGATGTCTCCAAAGATTTCTACAAACAATATTCTACACAAAAAAAAGTAGAAATTATGTACATTATGAATTCACTTCCTGAATAACTATTTTGGAAAAGAAGCATGAAAAGAGGGATTTTAGATAAAATCTGAATGTCGTGCTTCAGGTCTCTCTCTTTCTGCAATGGCATCAAAGTTGCTCTGTTTTCAATTAGTTTCTTTAAAACACTGTTACTGTCTTGCTGTATTGTCTTCTCTCCTTTCTTCTATGCCTTCTTTTCCCCTCTGATAATTACCAACTTTAACAATTATTAGTCCCAGTCTTGTCCTCCTTCCTGGTGTCTATGAATTTTATTTCTTTCAGAGCTTGTATCTTTCAGAGCTTCATTCCCTCCAGCATTTTGCCTCCTTATTCCTGTTTCTCAGTTTTTTCAATCTTACTCATGATACATGAGGACAGATGTAATTTCAGACATTCCTTTCTCTTCCTTTAAGAAAATTCTACTGCTGCTTTTGTTATGGAGACCACAGATTTGAAAAGTCTTTTCCTGTGCTTCATATATCCCTAGAAAGGATGGGGGAAAAAACAATCTGAAGCTGTACAACATTAAGCTGGATGCAGCTTAAAAAAAATACTTATGGCTGGCAATGAGAAAGGTAGCAGAGCTAAATGTCTTTTGACTCTTATTTTCTGGGTGACTGCATGAGGGGCAGATGTTTTCCATTTTGCCTCACACAACACAAATCTGTGAGCTGGCAGTGAGTTTGTACATGAAGGAATAAAACAGTGATCAGCTCATACAAGAAAGCAGCTCTAAGAATTTGGTGGTTTTGAGCAATGTCCAGTTTTAGCTGCTAGTCCCTTCTACAGGCCTGTGAAGGAGAGGGTTGCTGTTTGCCACTCCTTGGGGCAGACAGAAGAAGCCCAGCCTCGGTGGTGAGGCAGCTCCAGAGATTCCTTTGAGCAGCTGGTCTGGGATTGCCCAGGGCCCTGCAGAGGGCAAAGGGTGGGACTGGCAGCCAGGAGCTGCCTGGGCTGTACCCACCAGCAGGTGACAAACTCTTCTAGGGGTGGTTTTCCTGTCCTTCCTGTCAGTGGAAATTCTACGTTTAAAAGCTGGTTTGAATTATAGACGTGCAGCACTTTCCAATAGTTATGTGAGCAGATGGGAATGCAGTTTATACTGAACATCTGAGAAAATCATCTTACTGTTAAATGTATTAAACAGCAGCTTCTCAGTTTCAGATTATTTCTTTAAGCTACTTGGATGTCAGCCTCGTGCATTCCTAATTGGGAGATTTCAGCAATATGATTATTCTCTCTGAAATTAGATTTGCTTATTGCTTATGCTTCTTGATTGCTATCAGTGCCTTTCCACTTTTGTTTCCCAGCTATTTAATACTGTTCTTTTCTCTTTTCATGCCCTGTCTTTTCTGTATTTCTTTAGTTTTCATTTTTTCTCAAAAAAAATAATAATGGGAATTTAATAGTCCAGATAAGATTATTAAAATTCCATTTAGTAAAATAGTAATAGGAGATTAACATATGATAACAGAGAAGAAATGAATCTTTCTCATTGGTTCAATAAACAGTCAATTTCTGCTAAATTTGAGAATAATCTCTACCCAGCCTATATATGATTTCTCTATAAATCCATTAGTTGTATGATGAAATCAGTAGTTTTAATTTGTATCTTCAAAATTTTCTCATTTATCTTTTACAAGGACATACAGTCAAACAGTATCTGTGCTATTTGCTCAAGCTAAGCAAAAAGAAAAAAAAAAAAGCAGCAGAAGGTTTCCAATAGAAAAAACAATTCTTTAGCTCTGAATTTTTCTTATGCCCACATCTTTAGATTGCTGCAACTGACTACATCTTTCCATTTATAGATTATTGTTACCATTATCACATCCTCTAACACTGTCACAAATGCTTAACTTGCTATTACATCTGGATGCCCCCAGCAATTTCGCTGAATAAAATCCAATTGCAGAAGGAATGCTGGTGAACATGATAGAGAGATACAGCAAACTGAAATGGCATTTCAAATTTTTGCTAGATCCTTTCTACTCAGGCCAGTCCAATTACTCAGCTTGTTCTTATTACCTCCTTTGATACAAGTATTTGATGGTTTTCTGCTGTGCACATTATCACATATGGACCTAGCAGCAGTTTGCAGTTGGTTTATGAAGAATCATTTCCAGAAGGAGGGAAAAAAGCAACCCTGTGCAGACTTAAGCTGGACACCAGAGGAGTTTGGTCCTAAGTCTCACTTTTGTAGTTTACTGTGTGGGCATGGAAAAGTAAATTTGACAAAATCGTAGAACTGTCAAGTTTCTTTTTCAAGGACAGGAGGCCATCATTGCTGTTACTCACTCTGAGTCAGCAATAAGTGCAGTGAGACTTGGGATCAATCTAGAAAAGTATTTCCAATAGTAGTTTCACTTGTTTATTGAGCAGACTAATTTTTTTTTTTTTAAATAGCAGGACATTAGAGATTTTTCAGCTTGCAAACAGTATGTGGGCCAGAACTAGTGAAGTAAGCAGGAACAGCTTTTAACTACATTAGAAACCTGCAACATCAGCTGAACTTAGTGCAGAAATCTTTGGAACTGTGCAATGTGCCTGCAGCTTCATCTGTACCTATACTGTACAACAGAGTGATTCTCTGGGGCCACTTGACTTCTGTGTCACTGGTGCTAACATAATGTTTCTTCTTAATGATTTCTACTCCCCTCCTTCCCAGCATTCCTAATATCCTCCAAAGGATGCTAATATCTTAAATCAGGCATTCTCAGTTTCCTTCATGCTTCATAATCATCTGCAGGATGTGGTAGGAAAGGTTGCAGAGCTGCTGGTCTATAGGATTCTGTGTGAATGTAGACTCAAGACTTGCCAAAGTACCAAAAAAACTCAGTGAAATTAAGAGGCCTCTTTCCCCCGAAGAAATCAAGGTTTGGAAATTTTGCAGCCTGGGAGGAGTTACACAAAACTAGCTTGGTAAAGTTTTTAGATGTGGTTCAGAAAGGAGAAAATAAAAGGTGAAAATAATTTTGAAATTGCTGTTTCCTTTTATTGAATTTGATATGTTAGCATTCAGAGTTTTATCAAAAAATAAGCACTTGTTTATTAACAAATCCATTGTTAGAAGAACCGGATTCGCAAGAAAGCCCGCCTTGAAAAAACTAGTCAGCTGCCAGTGGGAATCTAGATGGCATTGATAGTAATGAAAATTCATGGAAAAAACAAAGAGGACAAGCTCAAGAATAAAAGAGATATTCTATCCTGTTACTGGCTGACAGTGACTATGCATGTCCTTCATTCTGCCCCTGTTTATCAGAATATGAACACCAATCTGCAGTTTGAGGGCTGCCTGACACTTTTTCCTCTCCATTAGAGAAAAAATGGAGGAGATCTGATGAAAGCAACTGGTCTTCTGCAAAGTATCATGGAGGTGGTACAGTTAGATGTAATTTATATATTTAAAGGTTTAACAGAGCTAGGAAATGAGAATGCATAACCATCAAATATTTTGCTTACATAACCTCAGGTTTACATTTTTCTTTGTCAGCAAAGTTTGAGGTAGGAAAGAGACTGATAAAATTCAACTCAATCCTATGAGCAAGTGGAGAGAATTTACTCTGTTCAAGGACAAAAAAGTTTGGGAAGCCAAAGACAAGACACCAGTGCCTGGCATGTAAAGTTGTAGCCTTTGGCCCTAAAGTTTCTCTGCCTTTGCCATCTGCATGTGTTTCAATGCACAAAAATGCAGTCCATTTTAACTCAGTATTGTCCACCTCTGAAAAGAATACTGGGTTTGCATGGCCTGGTTTTTGTAGCAGGGGCGCCACAGAGGTGGCTTCAGTAAGAAGCTCCCGGAAGCTTCCCCCATGTCCAACAGAGCCAATCCCTGGTGGCTCCAGGACAGGCCTGCCACTGTCCAAGGCTGGGCCAGTTAGAAATGGTAGTTATATGTCTGTGATAACATATTTAAAAAGGTAAAAACCAGATGTAACTGCAGCTAGAGAAGTGTGAGAATATGGGAGAGGAGCAACTCTGCAGACACCAAGGTCAGTGAAGAAAGAGGGAGAGGCAGTGCTCCAGGTTCTGGAGCTGAGAAGGAGGGAGGGGTGGGGGCAAGGTGTTTTTAAGGCTCTCATTATCATTCTCTGATTTTTTTAGTGATAAATTAAATTAATATCTGCAATTTGATTTTCGTCAATGACAGTATTTGGTAAGTGACCTCTCCCCTGTCCAGCTGAGGAGGGGAGTGATAGAGTGGCTTTGGTGGGTGTCTGGTATCCAGCCAGGGTCAGCCCATTGCAATACCACTGTCCAAGGAGTTTAATATATGTAATAGCTATGAGAATACTGAATTTAACTCATTAAATACAAAGGAAAGCTAGACAAAGCAAGCTTGAAGCACGAGGAAAAATTAGTGGGTGAGATATATAGACTATGCTGAAATTCTTTCCAGTTTGCAGAGAAAACACCAGAGAGGAACATGGGCTCACAAAAAAATGAAAACAAAAACAAAACCAAAAGAACCAACCAACCAAAACCAACTGTTTCTCTTTCCATGTATAAATTATTTGTCAAGCTTCAAAGTTTATCAGCCCACAAAAGTAGAAATAATCTTTATTATAAAATCAGATGGGGAAAGGAAGAAAGAGATATCTCTTGATGTTTCGAAGTGCAAGCTCCAGATTAAACATTTACAGTCACTGACATTTATTCCCTTAGTATCTTCAGTCTTTTAAAGCTGTTACTACCCTCCTTTCCCATCCTTATTCTACCCTTGTCTCTGCCAGAGCTTACCTCCACAGGAGTGATGCAGAATACCTTTTACCTCCTCACCAACACCTCTCAAATTCAATGGCTTCGCTTTAAATTGCAGAAAGAGCAAACTCCAAGAGAGGTGCAAGACCTCAATCTTCAGGGGCCAGGAAACATCTTAATTTTGCAAACTCTTCTGTGGAGAGAGTAACATTGAATAAAAAGTAAAAATGGGGTGGGTGTGTTTGAGAACTTACATTGTTTTAGATTCATTAGAATATGTCTTCCAGTGCCCTATTTTCTCATTTTCCAGCTACACATGACTAATAACAGACCTTGTTTTAGCCAGTCAAGTCTTTAGCAAAATTTTCACAAAACCTAGCAGAAGAAAAATTATGCCATTACTTCATTTAAGGACAAGTTTGTATAAAAATAATACTTCCTTTCATATTTGAGCTGCTCTTTACCACCTACTTCTTTTAGTGAATTTATCCTTTAATGAATACAATGCAATTTAGTTGTATATTGTAAGATAATTCCTTTGAAGGGTTATTGACATTAGGTTTTGTGCACAACCACAAAGGAAACACTGAATGACATGTTACTCTACTGCTGCTCCATCTCTGCCACTCTTATTATGGGAAATTGCACAGCAGTCTGAGCTCTGAAGGCTTTGGTTGCATCTGCTTTCATGTTGGTATTGTCAGATTGTGGTTTGACACCTCAATTAATATTTGCAAAAGTAATTATGTATTTTCAGTGTGGACTTTTTTCTTATATATTGCAGGCTGAATTTTCTCATGACACCATTTTGAGAAAGTACATTCAAATAGGAGATTCACAGGTGTTATTTTTATATCATGTTTTCTTACTCCAGCTTTATAAAGTGTCTGAACCTGTTTTGTCCAAAACACAAACAAAAGAGCTATTCTGTACCAGAAATTACACTATGCTAAAGCTTTTTTCCATATTCACTTTTGATAATTCAACATGGAATTTTTAGGTTGATCTCTCTCCTTCACAACTGTGCTTTACACAGTGTGGTGCTGCCTCAAGGCACATAAATTAATGCAGAATGAGTTAGCACAGACATGATAACTAATGTATGATAAATTACACTGGGTTTCAATTTGAGGCAACATAGCAATAATGCTTTGGATACTTAAGCCACCAGGGATGCTACCCATGACACAGCATTCTGATATATGGTTACCTGTTTAGTTTCTTCAGATTAGATTCCCAGCCTCAGGGAAGTAAATAAATGTTGCTAAAAGGATTAAAAATACTGCAAATAGTCTTTGTTTTCTCAATGCTGTCTCAATCATGTTTCGAAACAAATGCAAGAAATTTAATAAAGTGGAGTTGATACAAGTTGAAGTAGGATATACCTGGGAGTTCTTAAATGGTCACTGGTTCCAAGCAATGTAGATATCTCTTTTAGCAAATATGAAGCTGCACATAATGAGTTAGTCAAAACCTGGGCTAAAAGAGCACAAAGGGGATATCTCTAAGTTTTGTCAGATTTGTGTTCTCTTGCAATATTTATAATTGTTCCAATGGGAGTAGAGCAAGGAAAATGCTCTGCTCTTGAGAGTTTCACTTGGACATACCCTAAGTCAGAATGCATGATGGACATTTCATTGTCTTCCACATTTCAGCATTAGGATGTACAAATACAAATGAATTTAAATTGATTCATATTGCTTTCAGAAAAATGGAAGCACAGGTACAACATATATAGGCTTCTGTCTGTCTGTTACCTAACTCAATGAGATAATTTAAGTATATCAGCCCTCTAAAATTGTCCTGACAGGATTATTTCTTTCAGAAGAAAAAAAATCAGAGTTAGAATGAAAAAACCAGTTCTCTGAATCTAAGGTGTTCTTCTTTCATTAAAACTGGATTTCTTGAAAATTTTCTTCAGAAAGTCAGCTAATACTGAGGTTTTTCTTCTACATCACTAGCAAAGCATTCCAGCAAAGGAGAATTCAGGTGTTCAAATGAAGTTAAATAAGAAAGAGACATGGCTGTCAAAGTCTTTGGGTATAGTCTCAAATGTCTCAAATGGTTGCTCACCTACTGCCGTTTTGGTTAGACTTCTTCCAGCCATGGAAAATAGTATTTAAAGTCTTTTTTATATTCATTTAAAATCTACTTTCAATTGACTTGATTTTATCTTTTCACTAGTCTCTATGAGTACAATGTATTAGTCATGTATTTTTATGTTTTGTTTTTAAAGCTAGGTTTAATTCATTCTCATGTCCTTGAAAAAAAAATTGTACAGTGTATACTAAGGTTGCTACTTCAAATATCCTGGAGGGTATAAGCATGCCCTTTTCTTCAGAGTGCCTGTATAGTGTTAATCATAGTTAATTCACTTAACAGTAACATGAACAGTCAAGTGTGTTTCTTCTTCAAAAATTCTACCAAGTCCCATTATTAATTAATGCAGTATTGTCTTGTTATAGCTATCACCTCCTTGACTGTACATCATATCACCTACTCTGGATTAAAATAATAGAGTAATTTGTAATGAGAGTCATATCTGACAGAAAGAAAATGTGCTTGGCTTTTTTATTTTTCATATTCACACTATTTTGGAGAATCCTTTGCCAACATATGATCTTTGAAAGAATTCAGAAATTTTTTTGTTCAGACAGTCAGCAAGTCTTTTGTTCCACAACAAAATTTATCTGCTGGTTCTAATTCCTCTGGATTTTTGTAGTTTCGGCCTCTCTTCATGTTTGAACCTCAGGCAACTAACATCACTTGCTGCATCCCCTACAATCATGGGCACTTATCACTAGCTGCACTATCAGAAGTTTAATAACCAAGCTAGAGAAAGTTTTACAATAAAGAGCTTCTAGGTAACTCAGCAGAGAACAATCACAGCTGTAATTACAGCTAGAGAGAGATCACATAAGGGTAAGGAGGCCTCCTGCAGCCATTGACACATGTTAAATTATAAACAGATGTTATGCTATTCCTTCAATTTTTTTTTTCACGGTCACACTAATATTCCATCCATCTTGCAAGAAATATTTTCCCCCAGTGGAGAGGGTAATCTCCTAAAGAATTCAGTTTCCTCCAAAGTTAAAGCTTCATTCCACCACTCAAATTCAGACTGGATGGAGCAGTCAAAAATATACAAAGGCAGAATAATTGCTGGCACTATTATAAAAATAGTGTTGAATAAACTAAAGATAAAACAAGATAAAACCCAAACATCCCCACACAATCAGTCTGACTGTGCTTGACCTCTATTTCCCCATCCTAAGCCAACTAGCATCTCTTGTGAGATAAAAGGAACACTGGGAACAGGATAACAGGAACATTGGCAGAAGCCTGGTGTTGATTGCAGACAGCAGCTGAAGGAAGAAACCTGCCTAACATCTTTTTCTCCCTCTCTGAATCCCCAGACAAACCTGGAGCCAGACTGTGGCCTGGGGCTGTGAGGAGCAGGAACAAGCTGTCCTCTTCCTGAGAGTGGAAAAGGTGAACTGCTCAGCTCATTGTGGGGGAAATAGCAAAATCTTGCTCTTGACATTAACTTTGATGAATTCTTTTGTATAACAGCATTTGAATTTTAAAAAGAAGTTTTCTAATTTGTACCTAAGCTCTGCACTGTGAATTACATGCAATGCTTGTTAGAGTGTGATGGGGTTCTTGACACTTTATGCAGCTGAGATGTCCCACTGACCCTTTGAAGGGAGCTACATGAACCAACAGATTTGGCAAAGATAAAGGGCAAAGAGGCTCAGCAGATGTCATAAGGACAGAGATGTATATGCTTTCAAAATTCATTTCCACATAAATATGATCTAACAGATGCAAGAGCAGACTCTAAAACACAGCTCTGCTCTCAAAGTAACCATCTCTGCCAGTGTGTTAAAACTGGTCCTGCTGTGCATTGTGAATTATGTCAGTTCATGTTGATGAAAAGTTTTATACTCTACAGCCTTGGCAAAACCAACACAATTAAGCCTGAATGAGCTGCTGTACCATTCCCTATCCTAGATCAGTGGAGGTGTTTAATCTCCTTAAGCATGTCAATGCCAAATACACTAAGGTAATTGCATTGTGGCCCTAACAAAAGGGCATCATTTCACTTGCAGCATTTTTGTGACAAGTGATAATGTGCAACATGGAAAAAGGCCAAGAGGTTCTAATATCCAGGACTGAGCTTGCTGAGCTGCATTTACTGGGGGGGGAATCTGCAGTTGTAAACATTATTATCTTGTGTGACAAAAGAAATGCATACTTTTAAATGTAGTTTGCTTTACTGAGGTTTTCATTGTGTTGACTACAGGAGTAGGAAGTAAAACTAGCAGAAGTGTAAGAGCCTCTCAATGAGCACAATTTAATAGTCAAGTACAATCTTCAGTTTGCCTCAAACAGGTTTGAACCAAGCCCCTCAGAGGGCCTGAAGACAACCATTGTACTGGTCACCAGGATTTATCAGTGACAGAGGAGAGCTCTACCCTGCTACATAACACAAGGCATTGCCTCCTCTGGTCCTGACTGAGGGTGGCATGCTAAGAAATGGGATGAGGGGCAACCCAAAGCCTTAACCACCCAGTAGACCCCAGAAATCTGCTGCATTGGCAGATCACTGACTCCCTCAGTAAAGCAGGCAATGTGCCAATCTGAAATTGTGCTGTCTCTGCACCAAGTTCTGCTTCTAACTCCACAAAACTGAAGAATAAATATAGAATTGGCTTTTAGCATGGAAATTCAATAGTCAAGCAGCTGATACCATTATTTATTGGGAGCAAAACCCTCAAGACTTGTCTCCTTAAGTTTCTGCCAGGGAATTTCATGCCACATGCAAAAAAAGTAATGTTTTAGCTTTGCTGATTCTAGCCAGAACTACTAGCCAATACAGTGAGATAGATCATTCTATCAGTTGTGTGAAATCTGTCAAAGCTCAAAGTGAGATCCAGAATTAATGATCTGACCACTTCAAGGTCCAGCAGAGGCGTTTCTGTATTCCAGAGAGCCTTTTAAATTGTCAGATTCAACACAAGGAAACTGAAATTCATTAAAAGTTGGTTGCTCTCCCCAGCATATCCCAAGTCTTTCACTGCCATATTAAGGTAATATGAATCAGTGTTTCATATTTGTAACATATCAGGAAGGTTTGATTTGACAGGATGCAAGATAACATCTGCTACAATTACGTACTCCATTCAGCAGTAGTCAAATTGTTAGTTAGAATACACAACTACTAAATTGTTTCTTTAGTGTTCTAATGTCTTCTATTAACTTGCAATGGAGAACTTTTCCAAGGGTCCATTGAAAATGAGATTCTCTGTTAGTTCCTAGAGACTGAACAATTTTTTAACATCTGGTAATGCAAACTATTTTTTAAGCCTCTGTTGTGACTTCCCTTTTCCATTTCTGGTGGAAATAAAGGATCAGCTACTCCTCAGAGTACCTACCATATGTGTCTTGGGCAGCTATGGAATTCAGATCCCTGAAGGGAAATTTTTTAGCTGACCTAAATCTCTAGGGTTGATCACTCATTGTACACAAACCACTAGCAGACCTTTTCCATACCGCATCTGTTCCCCTTCACTTACAATACCTACTTACTAACTGTGACTATTACATTTTTATTGTATGCCCTTGCTGCTATGGTAATGTTATTGGGTGGATGCCAGAATCCCATTCTGGTTACTTGTATTTTATTTGTCTAGAGCATCTGATGCTTTGGGAGGGTATTTTTTATGAAGTATAAATCACTTTATGTAAATGTATTGCTAGTTACATAACACATGGTGTCAGGTAAAGAGTACCATCAAGAGAAAGAAACAAGAATAGTTACTGTTATACAATACCTGTCTGTTACAGTTGACATCTGGACAATTAAAAGGGAATGATTTTCCCCATAGGCAATAGCACTTTTGCCCTTGATAATGTATTCTCCAGAGGCTAGGGATAAGGTTAACCCAACTCTACATGTAACAACCAGGAGACCAGAAGTAACTCTGAAGAAGGCCCTAAGCTTAAATTTTAGGGGCTTTTTTAACTTTACTGAAAATGAGGTTGTACCCCAAAGGACACAAAATATGCTATAGGACACAATTAAACAGAAAATGTGCTGAGAGTCACACACACAGATTTCTAATGTGAAATTCTTGAACACAAAACTCAACCTTCTGGAAAGAGGAGAATTAAATTTATGACTTCATGCAAGAAATTTTTCTTTAGTTCTTTTCTGAAAAGATCCTTTAATTAGCTAGCCTGTTTATTATGCCTTTGTACTTGTACTACCTTGGTTAATGGAGCTTTAAGCTCACTTTTCTTCTGATCATTTAGCTTTTACTAAATTGTTTCAGTTTTTATATGCTGATTGGGGAAGGAGGACAGGAGAAATGAAAACCACAAGTACAAATGTAAAGACAGAAATTTGCAAGAAGATGCTTACATGATGCAGCACCACCATGGCTTTCTGCAGTCATGTGTGTTACAGAGATAACTGTGTGGATCAGAAATCCTTTGAAGACCTGTATACCCTTCAGATTTTGAAAGCTGATAATAGCGATGTTGCATGATCTTTAGAAACAATAAAATGCTTTGTAGCACTGACAGAAAACCTTTTATAATTTTAGTGTTATTTTATTGTGTTGCATCTGAACTAAACAAAAACCTATGAACAAAAGCCACACACCCACATACCGAATTTTGATTCCAGGATTGCCATCGAGATTAAATTCCATGAGGCAATAGCTGTCTACTCAAAACACAGCTTCTAGTCCTGGAAAATCCTCAAGATGAAAGTGTTTCAAATAAAGTCAATTTACCTGTCTAGCATACTGTACACAAGACTCATGTAAGCAATAGAATTTTTGTGTTCATTGGATGTTTCAAAAAATTATTGTAGGCAAATAAAATCAAATATTTCTAGATAGGGTGAAAGCTCATCAAGTTTCATTTGATTAAAACATGGTGGGTTTTGACTCTTTCTTTTTGAGTAAAAAAAAATAAAAATATATATGGAAATAAAATTTCTTTGAAGAAAGAGTTTTAGTGTTGATGACTAAGATTGTCTATTTAGCAACTTAAATACATCTAAAGGGAGATGTACTTAAGATCCATGGAAACCCATCTACTACCACAGAAAAGCACTTATGCAATCAGCCAGAACATGTAAACAAAAAACTGATCTGGCAAACCCAGTTACTTGTTTCTAACATAGTGTGTTTGAACCCCCAAAACTGTTCTTTTCTGTCACTCATAAATTTTATGCAAATATCATAGAATGTTTAAATAAAATATTCAAAAGGACGCTACAGTAGAAACACTCCTCTGAAAACTTATTCCACCTTCCACTGTACAGGGCCAGTAAGAAGGAAAGAAAGCTGAAACTGAAAAACTATTCAGTTTTTACCCATTGGAGGAAAGGGGATAAAACAACACCAAGGTGCAAACAATTACAGTTCCCTGCTCCTACCCTGATATGTCAGAACTCTGGTCAGGAGCAATATTTGGAACAAAGTCACAGAAGCCATTAGGCAGCCTCACAAATCCTAGCTGGGATGCTAGGGCAGCTGGAAGAAATCTCTGTCAAGAATGATGTTGACTTTTTTTTAACTTCTTGCAGTATTTTTATTCTACTATGCAAACATATATTGTAAACACCATTTTATTTTAAATCTAATTTAATTCTTCTAGACTTGAAGTCACTGATCTAATTCAACAAAGCCATTTTTATGTTAGAACTAGACTGAAAAAATATATTATTTGAACAGGATTCCAAAGAGTTACAGAGTTAAGTCTCTGCTGAAACTGCACAAGATGATGTGAGAGCTGATAGTCAGAAGTTCAGGAAAATGTGGGCTCTCAATAGTCAGGAAAATCTCTGGAATCATGACAAGGCAGAAGGTCCTTATGGATTTCATAGCTAAGATGATTGGGCAGGCCTAGAGCTGATGCAAATATTGCTTTAATAAAATGAGCTAAGACGCTCTGCCACTGAAGACTCTGTGCCAAATTCTTCAAAATCTTAAATTCATACACTATTTTTCTTGGCATAAGCACAAAAATGGGCAGAGAAAGAAGAAAAATTGCTAAATAGTTTTTAAAAAATCTACCAGTACCCCTCAAATTCAAAATCATAATTGATCTGAGAAAAAGATATGTTACTCCAGACATCCCCAAAGGACTTCAGCTTTCTGAGAGATTCAAGATGAGACCCTGGCTCAAAATCTAAACCAGTTGTAAAATTATTTTTGAATGGACATATTCTGTTATGCAGAGTTTCCTTTCTAATAAATACTCTCAGATTGACCTCCAGAGTTACTTACACATAGTTAGGGATATGTACTCACCATTATTACAGGAATTTTATGTAACTGGTTTTTTCCCTCTTGTCCATTCAAAGACCACCTACTTGAACAAACAGATATAAATACTCATGAATTGTTCATTGGTCTCATTTTCTGAGATGGGCCCTTAGCTGCCAACAAGGTCACTCAGCTTTCTTGACTATTACTGGTTAATTTGTTATCTTCAGTATGGTCTCTTATTAATCAATCTATTAATCTAACTGTCCTTTTCAGATAATGTAATACCTTCATACCCATTTTCCTTATCAGCTAAATTAATTTTGCTCCATCGAAGCAACCACATAAATCTTACACTGTAATGTGAGATAAGATATAAAAATGCAGCCATGAAAATTTAGGTATGAACTCATTTTTGATAATGTGACACATGATTTTGAGAAATCTGTAAGACATGACTGCATCAGTGTGGTAGGTCTGCAGCACAAAGTAGCTGGTGCTGGCAATCTGACATCAACTCTGCAACTATAACCCTGAACTTAAAGCATGTTGGTGGTCAGAGAGCATCCTTGCAGTTTCTATTCAACAGGAATTAATCTTTCTCATATACTCCAAAATCATTCCACAAAGTGGAAAAAAGAAATAGGAGAGATTAGGAGATTCCCTTCTCTCCTCTTTTTGTACACTGGTGTAGATGCATCCTGACTTGCTGGAACATTGCAGAGTTCTCTCAATTGTTTACCTGAAATTACAAAATAGCCATTTCAGTGTTACCAGAAGCACAACAGTTCTGTTTGGCCTCACAGGTGGGAGGGAAATTGCTGCTGGTGTTCTGGAGCAATGGAATAATGGGGTGATTATATCAGTAGTGGAAGCAGAGTTTTTGCAGAGGGTGCAAAGACAAGAGACCACACGAGTTCAGTAGATCTCTGTGTACTTGTACTGTGTGCAAGTTAGCTGCCAAGAGATGACAAAGAGAGAACTTTATATTCGAAAAACAAAGTATTCAGAAAGTGACATTGACGTTTGTTGGCTGCAGCACTAATGCAGGAGCTACCTGCAAGCTAATCACCACATGGGATAATAGATCACTGTAAAGCTGAGCTGTTAATACTTTAAAATGACCTCACAAACTGAGATTCACTTTCTTGCAGTTACAACACACAGCACAAAGACTATTAGACTAAAGCAGTTTTTCTGTCTCCTTGTGGAATCATGATTATTTGATAGACTGGTTTATTTGACATGAGTGGTTTTCAATTAAAAGAAACAATCACATTGACTGACATTAATTGCACTTATGTTCTCCAGCTAATAATCTTCACATCCCACAGCAGCATTTCTGATTGTTTTGCTTGACCTTGATATCACACTGAGCATCCTACATCTCCTCAGGTCATCCTTTTGCATTCTTAGCCACCATTGCAGCTTTTTCAACTTCTGCTTAATAGCAATTTTGTCATATTACAAAGGATATCAAATGCTGACTTCAGCAGTTCAGAGGGCTCACCATCAAGCTGGTGTCATATTTTTCACCAGTGACTTTCCCATAGGCAAGCAGTGCCGAATATGCATATATGAAGTCTGGAACATGCAGTGGAAAAGGAAAAAGTGACCAGGTTAGTCCCCAGAAAATTTAGGTTGAGGCAGAGATGGGAATAATATCTGCTTTCACAGATTTTCACTTCTCTTTCTAAGCATGCTGGAAAACTGAACTCAACAAGGCTTTCAAATACTTTGACAAATACTTTGACAAATACTTTGGCAAATCTGTTTTTGAAAGCTGCAATATTTATCTGCACATTATATAAATATCCATTCTGGTCCACTATTACTCCTGAATTAATACAAGAAGAAAAAATCCTAAATCTTCTTCATCTGTCTAAGAGGAAAGATTTTCTAATGGACTATGTGCAATACAAATTTCCCTTCTTAAACTTTTAACATACACTCTTTGGCTACTTTAGTGACATTTTTATACAGAAAAAGATTTTAAAAAGCTTAAAAATTTTACTTCTAGCAGAAATAAAAAAATGTCACTACATGTGGCTTTATTTAAGAGAAAGCAAGGGTTTCTTAATGTTTTATGGAGGCATTTCAAAGTTATTTTCCAAATATGCAAAGGAGATACTCATGTGTAAATTGTTAGCAGTGTAAGACACATTGCTACAACAGCAGGGATACTTGATACTATGGAATTCACACATCACAGTTACTCACAAGTGTAGGAAGGAAGTGGAGCTTTGAAATCCTGAGGGCTAAGGCCCTTTACTTATCATTTTAAAAACCTTGGTTTGGAAGAGGAACATTCCATAAATGCTGATAAAAACTGAGAAGGCTTCTATAACTGGACAGTATGCACAGTAAAGCTAAATCTCAAGCATTCTTTTAAAATGCATGTACCTTTTTGTCATGTATTTCTCCTCTTACATTGACAGCCACACACAGTGACTCAAGGCTGATTTACCTCAAAGTACAGATTCTGAAAATTTGTGAGGAAAACTCAATGAGAAGCCCCAATCACTGTTTCTCATAATCCATCCAGTGCATACTTTCAGATGTTTTTTTCTTTTGCAGAAGAATGAGCACCCTGAAGTTCCTTTTCCAAGCAGCTGACTAGAGCCAAGCACTCAGCCTGGACCAGCAGGTGAGCAGAAGGTGAAGGATGTTAAACACAGAGCTGGTTTGCCTGTCCTTTTGCTACTGCTCTGGGATCTAAAGAGCCATCGCTGTCACAAAAGCATCTGCACAGGACCTTTATGCAAGGATGAATTTTATTTGATCCTAAATAGACTTTAAAGGCAGTGAAATGCATGTCACTGATCTGCACCCTGGGAATCTGGCCAGTAAAAACAGGCTGCCGATTTATTAGGCACTGATTATGTGTCACACACATAGTCACCCATCCTTCAATTATATTAAATAACCTAAAAACAGAGTCTAGTAGGTTACATCTGACTTAGCCTAGGAAGATAAGGATACAAAAGCTTGAATCAAATACAGCCATTCATTTTAGGAGAATGGAGTACATGCTATAAGAATATTTAAGTCTCATGCTCAAGGAGCTACTTGTCTGGCAAAACAGCTTCTGAATGAGAAGGACTACTTTTCTCTATATGCTGGTCAGAGTAATGGTTTTATTTGATGTCTTTTATTAGTACAGATTTTCACACATTTTTACTAGAAATTTTTAAAGGTTCCAAACAGAAATCTAGGTGACAATAATTCCTCCCTCTTTAAAGAGTCAAAGAGCAAGTTCTTTCCCCATTGCCTTCTCACCTTCCTAAGGCAGGCAGGTGTTGTCCAGTGTCACAGGGCAGAGTTCCCAAACTCACTTTCATTTGAAAAATTTTTCCTCAATTTTTCCCCCCAAAAAAGTATGTTTCCAGCCCTCACCTAAAGATGAGGTTGATTCAGTGTCATGTCCTGCAACTGTCACTTCATCCAACTACTTTCAGTGCTGCAAAAACCAAATCTGTTTCCAGTGCAGCTTGTGAAAATTCCTACTTGGGGCATGGCAATCATACTTTTCAGAAAGGATTAGACATATTTATGGATTATTTTTGTGTTTCCAATTAAACCACAGGGTTTTTTATCTCTTACACTGGAACGTCCTTGCGCTATGCTAACTGGTATTAACAGCTAAACTGTGTCCACTTGTCCATATAAAAAGAAATAAAGTCTGAGCACTTGGCTGTTCTGTATCATTTGAACAGCATTTGCTGCCTTGTGATTACAGACAAAAACATTACAAGGACTCTTTCAATGTAGTAACAATAAAACCTTTTCCACTAACAGAATGAGCCAGAAGGCTCTGTTTCCAGCAGACACCAGTTCTTAGAGGTGGCATGAAGTGACAGGATGAGGTCCATGATAGGCATGCATGCACACGTCTTCTGTCAATATTAATTGATGTCATGGGGCAAAATGCCTGAAGAGCATAATTAAAATTTTCCCTTGAGTGTAATTCAAATCATGCTTGAGAAGAGTTGATATTGCAACCACCTGAAACCACTTCAGCTTCAGTACTTTTTCTTTCAAGGTTGTTTTGGGGTGCTCAGCACATTTCAGAGATAATTCATGCCATTCCAGTTTGCACTCTTAAAAGTCCATTTCTTTTTCCTTTGATAATTTTTCTTGCACACATAGGAATCCAGTAGGAACTGTGTTAGAATATTACTCCTACAAAATGTCTGGCATAGAAAGGATAACTTGGAATGGATCAGAATTCAGGTCTAGTAAATGTTGCTTTAATTTAATAGTACTTTAAACAACTGCAAACACATTCTAGTGAGGAACTCTCATAAGGCATTGCCCCAAAATGTGATTCAAATACAAAGTTCCAATGTCTCTTGATTTTGGACCTATGCTAGACTAACTGGTGGTAAACATGTGTTGCTGTAAAGCAATTTTTGTTAATTTACTGCTGTTTCTTCAGTAATTTTGCAATCTTGGACTATCATTATTTTATCTTAGGTATGGATTATGTTTGAACAATTGCCAGCTGCTCTTCAACATCTGACCTATTGTTGCTGATACAGAGGTTTCTACTGTTCATGCAGAGGACAGAAAGCACCTCAAAGGCACCTGAGACCTCACCTGTGCGATTCTTGCCAGGTTATTCCTTCATGCCTCACTGTGCCTGAGTGAAAATCATGGTCAATTAAGCCTGTCCCTAAAAGTGGAGCAAAGTAAAACAGCAGTAGAGAGTTTGAGGAAGGGGTAAGGTTGCTGAAGGGTTTTTCACAGAAAACAGCAATAGAATACATTGTCTACCTTTGGTTTTTCACCAAACTTGCCGTGATTTTTATCAGCTATGCTGTTTTCACAAGGGAAACCACAGGCTAGGGCTGTATTGCTAAAAATCATTATTGGAAATTCATATTTTAACTGGGTTTTTTTTACTTCCCACTCAGGAAAATTAATTAAGACTCTGCAGACATCTGATGGCAAGAATGAAAAACCTGGAGGTTTGATATACAATATTTAGCCAGACATATTAGTTTCTTACTTAGATTGTGGTTTTTTTTTTTTTCTGGGAACATCTATGGTTTTGTGAAATGAGCTGAAGAGAATGGGAAATCCATGGAAATGTTTTAATTCAGAGTCACACTGTCCATACAAGGACTCACACAAATGCATCAGGTTATGTTCCTGATACAGACTGACTTTACTCAAATTGAAGCACATTTCCAAGATTGGCTTATAAAATAACAGTCACACAAGAATTAAAAGGCAGATGGATTTATTAATTTAATACTTTCCATAGCTTCCTGTGTCACCTGATCTTTGACCTAAGTAAATGTGGTTTCAACCAAATGTTACAAAAGTATGTCAGTTCTTTCACTGGGGTTAGGTAAGCCTAGAATGTGCTAGCAGATACTTTAATGATCTTTAGGAAAACAAAACCATTTAATTCAGAACACCCACTTACCATATTTTACATGATTTTCAGCCAAGATGCCACTGGGACTGTCTTTAAGTCAAACCAAGCTAATGAGAGGAGAGGAAGTAACAGAAGGCATTCAGCAATTATCTCCCTTTTAACAGTCACAGGGAATCAAGACCATAAGTGCTGTACACTGCAAAAATATCACACTGTGTTGTGCAGTTCCTTCTTAAAAAATTCCCAAACTGTATCAGACCTTATTTTTTAAAAGGATAATTCTATTTCTTGGAAAACATAGCAATACACTTCTGACATTCTCATCACAGATGGCCAGTGCTTCTCTTGATCAGCAGCTCCAGTGGAAGTGGTGCTGAGGAGGAGTGGGCTCCATGTCAGGAATATTTATGTACAACTTTTAAGAATTGCACAGCCCTTCTCCTGCAAGCTTGTCTGGCAGTGTTCCAGCATTAATCAACAGTATTTATACCAGGATGGAAAATGCAAAAGTAAAATGCCCTATTAAATACAAATCATCAAACGCAAAAAAAAAAAAAAAAATAGGAGACAAAAACACTACAAAGAAAGAAAGATCTTCACAAAAAAAAATGAGAGTGAAGGTTGTCATTTTCATTCCACTGAAATATACTATAAATGATGGCAAAATTAGATTAGATGGACCTCAGTCCACCATTATGAGAAAAATAATATTCCAAATTAAACACAACATATTTTAACTGTTCAGCACAGTATTTTTTAAAAAGAACAACAAATACAGAGCTTGTTGATGCTATTGCACATAGATATGTAAAATTATCTTCATATTATGAAAGCAATGCTGGTATTTACTGGTATATAATTACTGGTAGTATATAAAAAATACTATATATTATAATACAGTATATATAGTATATATACTATATATTCTATATATAAGTATATATAAATACTGGTAGTCCAAAACAATGTACCATATTTAACTGCTGAGATGAGCAAAAATTTTTGATACAAACATAAAGAAAGAGCAGCCATTTAGCTTAGAAGCTGGTACTATTAATTAATTCTTGAGAAATCAGCAAAAGGATAGAAGTGCTCTGAGCAGAATAGAGACGATTTTATGACACATTATCTGTACTCCACTGCCCACTTTCATCCTCTGGAATTTGGTCTGGTGCATAAAGAGGATGCAGAACTTCTCTGCATCCCAAGGAAAGCTGCTCCCATCATAGCAGACACTATGGGACCACATAATTTCAGTGTCCTGTATCTTGGCTACAATATGGGGAGGGTTTAGGGTACAGATCTAAGTGGACAGAGGCTCCTCCCTTGCATGTTTGGCTTCTGACACCCAAGCTACAGGAAGTGCATGTGATTGTCATGTTTCTGTCCATTTCCTAGTGGTTAGCTCTCACTTCAGCCACCAGGCCTGTGGTGGTGGCATTGCAAGCTGGAACCTGTTTAAAGGCAGCTTAACTTAGTTTAGCACGTGGCTTAATTAAGGCATGTTTTATACACTTCTACCTGATAACACAAAAGGGATTGCATTGATCTGCTTGAAATGCAGCTGCTACATGTTGTCATGGAAATAAGTGTTAAAAGCTCTTTAACGCTTTTTTAAACTTTCAAGACCTACAACTAATAGGATCACCCTGAGACAAGCTTCTCAAACATAATAGTGTTCTGGAAACTATAGTTGCAACTGCTCCCAAGTAGAAGCTTGCAGAAGTTCCCAGTTGCTAAAAGCTTTAAATAGACTGGGACATCAACTGGTTCCGTGTGCTCTTCCCAGACATATCAGCCTTTATGAAGACTTTTTCCCAACTGGAAAAAATTGTCTTTTGGAAGGGGCTGATAGGTTTTTCAACAACTTTTGGAAGGGGCTGACTAGATTTTTCAACAACTGCCTGAATTTCAGTTCCAGATTGGCTGAAATCATAAACTATTTGGATTATTTCATTGCTAGTTATTTCAGTGATGATATATTCTGTTCTAGCTGTAGTTGGCTTCAGCTGAATACACTGAGGTTGGAAGATTGATCTAACCATTAAAAGGCATTCACACTTTAATATGACACATATAATACTCTTCTGCTCGTGGGACTTCCAAACAGTTTAATGATTAAAAGTTAACAAAGTGAATTATTAAAAAAAATTATACAGGCAATGATAATGTGCTGGTTTGAAAGTAATGGGACATTGCCTCCAGGGATATGTTCACATTATTTTTTCTCTTTTCTCTTTCCAACACTGACCTAGAAAACTGAGGTTCTTGTGCAATTACAGTTTCAGGAGGTGAGGCTTTTGAGAAAACTCAAAATTTTGCAACACATGCTGAGGTAAAGACCTACTTGACTCCAGTTAAGTATCTTTGCTCCTGAGTACAAAGTAGAATATGAAACAGAAACTTTTTCCAACCAAACCCTTAGCTTCCATTATTTAAAATGTTGCCTGCAAAATCATCCAGTGGAGTTTGCAGAAAGCTTGAACATATTTTTAAAGTACGACTTATCACTTGCATTTCTGATACAGAAATGGTAGTAATCTATGGTATCCTGAAGGGAAGAGAGGACTTCACTTGTATAATTTTCTAGTTGTATGAAAATGCTCAGCTTGTGTTAGTCCTCCAGAACCTCACATTAAAATTTCCTTTCTAGCCAGAATAAACAATACCCTTTTACACAGTCTGGTAAGATTCTTTAGTTTGAAAGCTGCTGTGGAAATTTGCCCCATTCAAGGGTCAAAGAGAGTGGAAAAACCCATGTGAGGGTCACAGCCCCTGGTTTTTAGCTCAGGTGGGTGCAGAGGCTGTTACAAAACTGACCTGACTGTGCACTGTCACTCGAGTGCACCTCCTTTGGCAGAGGCACGCGTTGGAGGCACTGCACTGTATTTGCTCACAAGCACATTTTGGCCTCACAACCAACCCCAAGTTAGCTTGTGATCATCTCCACCCATCTCATGAAACAAAATTCTTGCTGAGCAGAGCCATCAAGTGAGATGCAAAGAATAGAAACATATTGAAAAATAAAATAAATCCTTTGCATGTTGCCAGCTTAGCCTTTGATAAGGTAACTTTTAAACAGTTGTCTAAAGCTTAGATACTATGTCAATATTTTGGCATAAGTATCAAATAATTTTAAATAGAAAAATTATTTTAAAGCTCTTCTCAGTAAGTGTCAGCCCAGAAGATCTGTATAGTGAATTTTTAATAGATTTGGGTTAACTGGTTTTAGTTAGTAAGTACAAAGGCTGTCACATGGGGAAACAGCTCCAACAATTATCATGATGCACACAGCAATGTCAGACTGCTTATGCTATTTGCCTCATAGTTTCACAACATCATTTAAGGCCAGGGAAAAAAAATTAATTCATCTTATTCAACATGCACTTCATAGGTCATGGTATTTCATTGAAACCATTTTTGCTAATTTTCTTTAAACTACCTCTTTTCAATCCTCCAAAGATTTTAAATCACAGATGAAATGAAGCAAAACTCAGTGTTTCATGAACATAGCTTGACTCAGAAGAAAACGAGGCCAGCTCAAAGCACAACTTATTGACCACTGACAGCCCACTATTACTTTTGATTAAGCCCTACTTTTTGAGAGAAAGGTAAAGAGCATTTAGGTAATTGCACATCATCCTGCATGACCCAGGCAGGCAACCCACTACAGCACAAGACTTCCATGCCATCACAGGCAGCAGCAATTTGTGCAAGTGTCTTTTGATAGAGCTTCTAAAGCTTTAGTGAGGTAATGTCAGTTAAAGACAAAATACAGAAAAACGAGTTGGGAAAAGGATCCTAGAAGCTGTGTAAATTCCTGATCAAAAATATGTCATTAGAGGATAGAAAATAAAATAATAGGTATCTCTGGACATAACCTGATATCAAGTCTATTTTTGCACACTTTGCTCAATTGAGAAAGTGTGCAAAAATAGACTTGATGTCAGGAAAAACTCCATATTTTTTCATATTGGTCAAACTTCACAATTGCAGCCAGGTCATGCTGCAGAGAAACAAACCTGATCTTTTTCTGGCAGCTACTGACAATTTCCTTCTGTGCTGTGGACTGGAGAAGTTTAAGTGTTGCTGAGCATCAGATGGTAGCTGCATTCCTTCAGGGATGTTTGTAAGCTAAGAGGACAGCTCTCCCTTGCTTACCATTATGCCACAGATAATGTGGGAGAAGGTTTCTGGTTTTCAGAATTCAAAGTGAAAGGATGGCTGTAGAGAGAGAAGCAAAGATCAGGATCAGCAAGAAGGGCTTCTTGTAGCTGTCACTGTGCTCTGCAGAAATAAACCACATTGTCATTTTCCTGCTGGTTTGTTGCATATTCTAACTTTATTCTATACTGTTTTCATTGTTACACAAAGAATTTTGGTCTGTTTTCAGTGTATTTTTTCTCTATGTTTCTCTGAATATACATAATGTAGTTGAAAATATAGTAGCAGCCTTAAAGTTTTCCTTTTGTCAGAAAAAAACTTACTTATTACCAACTTTTACTTCCTTATAATTTTTTAAAAATTAAAAAAAGACCTGATATGGAGGAGAACCCCCCTAATACTAATTGGTTTTAAATGACTAGTCTGTTTTAAAGGTTATGCAATTATTAGAATGCTGCTTCATTCTCTTGAACTAGATTGGGGAAGATATTTTAATAGATAAAATTCTGGCAAATTCAGCCCAGTAAGTTACTGCTGTATGATTCAATAATTTATGAAACATAAGGAGTGCAAAGAAGTGTTGCCAGGCTGCCCAAATTATTTCAGTCTGCATTCTGTGTTATGCTGTACAAATTGCAGTCTATCCAATTTCTGATTAGGATAATTCGCTATTATTCCCTATGCCCATGTATAGAGCCTTTTTAGAATGAATAATTAGTAGTTAACTTACATATATCACTTTCTACATCAGAGTGAGCTTCATCAGTTTAAGGACTTTTTCATTTTATTTTTTTCCCTGGAATAGGCTGAAGCAAAAATCCATGGCCTCAGATAAGCAATTTCCCTGTTCACAGTTCTAGAGCAGAGTCATCATTGCAACGACTTTAATGTGGCCATTACAGGGCATTTCAGTAGCAGGGCACAAAACCTTATTTTTGTACAAGTGTCAACAGTGCTGAAAAATATATCAGTCTTTCCTTTTTAGTAAGCATGAGATGCCACAAACCTTTGCAAGATCTTGCCTGAATCATGGATTTTCGTAAGTCATTCTATCATCAGAGGAGTGGTTAAGCAATCCTGGCAACACAATACTTGTTTACTTGCATAAGAAAACAGATAAATAAAATCTAAAAGAAATGTAATCTCTTCTAAAAATGCAGTTTAGCTGCCTTAATAGCTGTCAAAAATTCTACTTGAAAAACATGAGCCATTTGAATAGTCTTTTGAAGCCCATCCTGCCTGCAGCTCTACTGCTGGTGGTGCATGCACAAGATAGATTGTGTGCCACATTAGCAGCAACTTAACATCTCAGATTCAGACACCAATCAGCTGCCAAATCAGCTGCAGCTTCCTCTTCCTAAGAATGAACAGTGTGCTATATCCCAAGCACTTCTTAGTACTGTTTTAATGGCTAAGCAAACATCAAAAAATATAATGTCTCTTGAAAAATTAAACAGATAAAGCTATGTTTATATATTTTCTGAAACAATTATATTTTTTCTCTCCTAATCTTTAATATATTTTGCTATGCATCAAGTACTGTGGCTAGTCCTAGGCCCCGCACTTCAGGAAGGACATTGAGGTGCTGGAGCATGTCCAGAGAGAGGCAGTGGGGCTGGTGAACCGTCTAGACAGTAAATCTTTTGAGAAGCAGCTGAAACCTGGAGAAAAGGAGGCTTAGGGGGGACCTTATCAATCTCCACAACTGCCTGAAATAAGGACATAGCCAGGTGTGGCTCAGCCTCTTCTCTCAGGCAACAAGTGACAAGATGAGAGGACAGCCTCAAGATGCAACAGAGGAGGTTTAGGTTGGGCACCAGAGGACGTTTAGATTGGACAATAGGAAGAAATTCTTCACTAAAGGATTGGTTAGGTATTGGAATGGGCTCTACAGGCAGATGGTGGAGTCATCATCCCTGGAAGCATTCAGGAAACAATTAGACATGGCACTTAATGCCCTGATTTAGCTGAAATTATGGTGTTGAGTCAAAAGTTGGACTTAATGACCTTGGAGGTCTTTTCCAACCTTACTGATTCTGCGTTTCTATGAAATAGTTCAATTCATCTTGTGCCTTAAAAGAAAGTATGTCATATTCTAGGGACCCCCACATGTTTTGGCAGTCCTCATGTAAAGCTCTTGTAGGAGCATGGTTAAATATGATGTTTCAGCTCACTTCACAGAGTGGAGTCTGTTTTATGCCTAGCACACGAGAGAGTTCATTTTAGCTCTGCTGACAATACACTGTGGAAATACACAAGGTTGCACTACTTTAACCCCTTACCATACCAAACCATACAGGTTGTGGTTAGCCAGAGAAATGTTTAACTTGTTTTGAAAAACATTTATTGTACAGCAATTTCCATTTGCTGCGTTCCTACAGAAAACAGTTCTGTTTCATGTCCACCAGAGAAAGTTTACAATAACATCTAATGGTACAAAACTTGTCCTTTGGGCAAGGCAGGATATGTGCAGCAGTTCCCAAATTCCCAAAACAGAACACTTTTGCTTGACTTTGAAGCCCTGAGGTAGTACATACCTCTAGTAGATCCATTTTCATTTGGCTGCATCTGAAACCTGACAGGCTTAAATGTTCCTTCCTTCAGCAAAGTACAGGGTTCCTGAGGACAAGATTGCAAAACAGAAAAATAAGACAATCAAATTAAATACTAGACAATACTTACAAGAATTAATTTACCTTTTTGATTTTCTATGCTTCCCAGTCATCTGCTACTTCAATGGCTGACAAATCTGCCTCCTCCTTTTTTTCCTTTAAGTTTCTCTCCATGTCCCGTCAATACTTTGTGTAGAAGTTCTCTTTGTCATATTGTGGCATTTACAATATTTTGCAAGTCATACATCAAAAGAAGCACATTTCTAAAGTGTTTATACACTTTAGGAATGTTGCAGCCTATTAGCACACTTTTAGTTCCCATCCAGGAGGCCACGTGTGACAGCTGAACTGCACAGATGGAGATATGTCACAGTCCTTTGTTTAAATCACCTCTCCTCCTCTCGACCCGGTTGTGTCTCATGCTTTCCCACTAAAAACTGTGGCTTTTTGACAGCAAAGATGTTGTGAATCACTAGCACAAGGCAGTGGAAAAAAATGGGACAAGCTACAGCCCAGAGCTCTACTCTGTGGTAGCCTAGAGCAACAACATCAGCATACCGAAAATAGGAGGGTTTCTCTCTTACAGAAAAGGTTGGTATCTCTAGTGAGACATCAGACTGAGCAGGAGAACTGTCTAGGGAGGACAGGCAAGGTACCTAACCTGATGAGGTTGACTGCATCCAGAAACTATGGCCCAAGCATCCTCTGGAGTTAAAAATTCAATTAACTGATTGCTGTCCTCACCCTTGTGTACCTATATAACCACTCATCTGATCTGTGCACTTGCTCTTATTGAACAGGGGCAGAGTGGAATTGACACCATAAAACAGTCTGCTTTTAATAGGACATTTCTGTTGTTGTAATGCCAAAGTCTATTACAATATTTGTAAGCACATTGCAAAGCTAAGTTCAGAAAAACAGCAGGGAAAAAAAAGCCAAGAAAAGAAAGAATTGAACCTCACAATTGTTTATTTTAAAATCAGGTGAGGTACAAAAGAATCAATGTTGCCTTTTTTGTCTGAAGTTGTGTTTAAATTTAGCCATGTATTTTGTTGTTACATAATACCAATAGCTGTTAAACTTAAAAATAAAAATAAAAAAAAATTAGGATCTTTACTTTTGTCCAAGTTTTTGCTAAGAGATTCAGACTTTGTCCTACTTATAAAGCCACTTCAGATAAGGGTAGCCTACTTGCATCTTATTACTTTTCCAAAATAGCACAAAGCAAAAAAAAAAAAAAAAATTTAAAACAAAATGGACTGAGTGGGAAAAGGAATCTCTTTCCTAGAAAATTAATCCAGATGCAGCCAGCAAAAAAAAATTACACAAACTAGGAATAAAAGCTTTCACTAAAATAACCATGGAATCTTCTCTGGATTCTAGGGTCTCTGCAGGTCCTCCATTTCTTCTCTCAGTCCAATTCATCTGTTTATCTGTGCTAGGCCTAGGGAAACAAAACAAAACAATCTGGTAAAACTTTGTTAGAAACTGAAACATCAGAAATTGTAAGTTCACATGGGAACTACCCGAAAGCTGACAGTCTGAAATTATTTCAAACTGCATTGAACATCTGCTACAAATAGGATTTGTTTTCTCTTGCTTCAAGAAGTCCATAGGAATAGCCAAAGTTGTCTTCTTCCACTTCTTCAACACTTTTAGTTACTGAAAGGACACCTAGGAAATGCATGTTGAGTTTAGTGCACCAAATCTCATTATCTTTTCACAGTGATCTACTGATATTTTCAGTCCGAAAATAGGGTGTGTTGTAGGATGACCAGTGGATGCAACAAGAATGTGGATTGCAGAGAACAGAGGGTCTGAGACTATAAGGGTCTGAGACTATAATGACTAAATGTTTCAGGGTGTCAAAAAATTTCCAGCACACATTCACTCACAACTAAAGGAATTTTCCTTCTTTATCCAGGCTAAATGTTTCCCTCCATGTGTATTAGCCTATTAATTGTTTTGTGTTTGATCAAAACCTGATTACATTGATTATTTTACTCTACGTAATCAAGAAAACAGACCCTCTCTTAAAAGTTCAACTACAAACAAAAGAAACTAATTTCAGTAGCAGGAGAGGAGATTTTAGGTTTTTTTGCTATTTTGCAACTTAAGAAAATGATATTCATCTTAAAGCAAGTGAGAAGTTACTTTTTAAAAGAATTAAATAAAAGAATTTATGATGTAAAATTTCTATATTTTCTGTAATAAGTGGCTTAGAAAGTAATAAATTTCTAATCATGCAATCATGCTGAGATCAACAGAAAATTTATAACTCAATTCTTCTAAATAAACTTTAAAATTCTCCTCTTTTGTAACGTTTCTATCATAGCTAAATATTCATTTATATGTTAACATGCAAAAAAAGATTAAAAAATTCTCAAGGACTCACTCATCCTGGAAGCTGAGATTCTTTGGGGACATTCAACCATACTTAACAGCTGATACATTAATTTTCTTCCTAAATATTTCATCACATACTATATTTTAATACCATAATAAATGCAATGTGTATATATATATATATATGATTCCATGTAGGTTTCCCCCAGGGGATTTCCCCCCACTATCAGGCATCAGACCTACATAAGGGGGAATGGGTGAGGAGAATGTGTATCTATGGAAACATCCCTGTTCATTGCCAGGAGGTGCTATTAGTCACTGCAGCAAAAACAACCAGAGGAATCAAGGCCTGTGTTAAGACAGATAAGATGAAAATCATCTCCAAAAATCACTAATCCAAACTCTTCAAGCACCAAAGGTGTTTGAAGGGATTAGTGGAAAAAGAATCTTTAAGAATCTTTAATCTGGGTGAGTCTGGAAGGCCCCAGCACCTTCCAGTGCTCCTCAGCTTGCAGGCACCAGCTTTCCACTGCTGTGCACAGAAGGGATGAGGCCCCATAGAATAACTCACAGTGCAGAGCAAACTGACCCTCTCTGGAGCCACCTAAGCTGCACTGACAGGGTTTAAGCAGAGCAGGGTGAGGAGCCTGTGGTGGAGGAGCCGTATTGGATAATTAAGGACCCCCAAATCAGGGAAGAATGATGCATCTGACTCCATGATATCAGAAGGTTAATTAATGACTTTATTATTCTATATTATTCTATACTATATTACACTACATCTAAACTGAAACTGCACAAGCACTCAACTCAACAAAATCTCATGACTGTCAACAGTCTGGACACACACTTGGCCCTGATGGGCCAAGGAAACAAAACACCATCACTTTGGGTAAACAATCTCCATATTACATTCTACTTTGGCACAACACAGGAGCAGCAAATGAGATAAGAACTGTTTTGATCATTCTTTTCTCTGCTTCTCTCACTGCTTCTCTCAGGTTCAGAGAATGTGAATCCCACAGAGCAGCCCTTCAGTCCCGCCCCAGCTGGCTCAGGTGATGGTGTCTGTGCATCTCCTTGCAGAAGGTGACCTGAGACAGCAGCAGTGCCCACTGTAGCTGGAGGGCAGCACGGGGAGATACACCAGCAGACACACTACTGGACCCCTCCCCTGGCACAGAAGGTGGATGCCAGCAATTACCTGAGCACCATGGGCTGAGAGAAGCTCCATATCTCCAGAGCCAGAAGCCAAGAAGGATCAGGCTGCTGAGCTCAGAACTGGGTAATGGGCCATGGCCAGCTACAATTCAGAGGCTGCTGGGTGTTTGTGGGAGCCTCTCAAGGATGCACAGCCTCACTGCTCCTTCCTTGTGAGCTGGAAGGCATTAACAGGTTCCCTGCATTAGATATTACCTACATATTTTGCCTCTTTTCCTCTTACCCACTGTGTCTGAATTAGATGAGTAAATCTCTGTCCTCTGTTATAGCAGGATAAAATAAAGGAACTCCCGAGAAGATGAGAAGTTACTCCAGGTGGTATTTGAGGGTTAATGGAGTAAAATTTGCTTCTGTGCCTGCAGCTACTGCCATTCCTCTGCTTGAGTAATAGAGCCTTAAACATTTAAGTGATGGATGTTAGTGCATGCCAGCTGCAAACCAACAGAGCAGGCTGTAAACACATTTTACCCGTTTCTCTCTTTGTTTTTTAATGTGCTCCTTTTCTCAGCAGTGCTGCTCTCCCTCTCCAGCACTGATTCACAGTGACATGGGCGAGCCCAGCCAGCCAGGGCAGGGCAGGTACAGCCTCATATGACTCACGGTGTTCAGCAAGTTTTGGTCACCAGGCTTACAGGAGCACTATGGTTAGCACCCCAGCTGCAGCATTTCACCACTGTAAATTTTCTTCCCTCTTCCTCCAACTGGAAGAAGCCATTCTTGTATATCTGCAGGATTTTTTCATTAAGGTGGCCGATGTGCAAACGTATGTACCTTTACATACCTCCCAGCAGCAATTTCAAGAGAATCATGTTTCCACATCCATTAGATCTGAGGCAGAAGCTGTCACATTTGTGTAATATCTTGTGGAGATGCAGATACTTGTTTTTCACAGGACAGGACTTGACCTATTTTGTGAAAAATCAATTTTCTGCCCTATGTTTGATGGGGCCATATTCCATAAATGAGACTGCTTTCTATGCCCTAAGCCATGGGGCCTGTGTTCTTGCTCCAGCTCTGCCTCCAGTCTGGGCTGCAGGCATGTGCTGCTGGGACCTTGTGGACCTGTCTCTGGTGCATCTTCTGCAGCTCCCAGCTGGAGCCTGGGCAGGCCCCACTCCTTCTCTCCCCTGAGGCTGTCAGTGGATTGTGCTGCAACCCATGGCTCTGCTGCCAAATCCAAACCTGTGGGACAGGGCTGTGGGTGAGGGAGCTCACTGGATCCCTGCTCCTACAGAGGCAGAGGCAAAGCTGGTGAAGGACCCTGGGGACATGAGATAAAACGCTGTAAGGTGCTGATAGAGCAGGTTTACTTTGTATTTGTAGCACTGCCATCGCTTGTCAAGCCTCCAAAATGAGCTGTGTGAGGCTTGTTGGAGGCAAGGCTTCTTTTTTTGCGTAGCCACATTGCTAAACAAGGGGTGGCCCAGGACAGATCTGTGTCTAGCTGAAACAGTGAAAACCAAGTGCAAATAAGACCAAATTTCATTAGGCTAGATGAATTGGGTGTGTATTAACAGTGAATTTATAGCCTACTCTGTAAGTGCATTTTCCTGTTCTTATATACATTCTTGGTGGCTTACTTTTCAACTGCCGCCTTCCAAAATCAAAAACCTATCTTAAATTTGACAAGCAACTTAACTACTGTGCAGTGCCAGTGATTTCTTTCCCTCCTGCTCTCCCTGCTTGCAGTGTGATGGGTTTGTTAAGTGCTGAGGTGTTTGCTCCTTGCATGTTCCCTTACTGGGCCCCCACAGTAAAACACACATTAAAATGAATTCTAATGCATCATCAGTGCCATTTATTATTTCCTCTTCTTACATCTGCTCTTGAAGCTTTTCAGCTCTCTCTGCCCTGGAAGGTTCTGACTATCTGTAAATAAGGCTGGTAGCCTAGCAACATTGAGTGAATGCACTTCCCTTGCTGAATAACACTGGGCATAACCAAATCAGCTTCTTACGCTCTCTGCGGCTTTAACACCATGAGCTGAAAACAATTACAAATATTTCATGGACATTTGTACATTATTTTGGAAACATTTTTCACATCCTTCAAAAGGAGTCTGTGTTGACAAGGTGAAAAAGAAATGTTTGGCTTAGGAGCAAATAAACTATCTCCAGAAACAGGTACAATAATCAGACTGAAAAGATTGATCAACCTGAAGGAGACTAAAGAGAAGGCAAACACTGTGTCTGAGCATTTGTACTCACCTGCACAGACAACCAGACAATTTGGAGCTACCTTAGGTATCTGAGGGAGAGCTGCCTCGTGGTACAGACATGACATTCTCCCAGGCAGGAAATGAGCCCATGTCATAAAAATTGAGCAGCTACCTACAAAAAAAACAATCCATAGCACCATCTATAATCCTTAGGTCTACCTTGCACTAAAGGGGAAACTTGCACTGTCAAATTGCATTTACCACAGCCTATTTCAGGGGTGGATGCAAGGCACAGCCTTCTCCCTCTCCTGTCATGCTTACATGCATGTGAGGAGCAGCACCATCCTGAAGGACAGATCTCCTGCTTTTTCCATCCTTTGCAGCATTAGGTTATTCTCCCTACTACAAAGAAGGTGGCATAGGTCCTTTTTAACAGAACAGTTAAACAAGTTTTAGCATGAAAAGCTGCTTAATTTTATATCAAAAGTATGTCAGAATAAATTCTGCAGTTTGTAGTACAATGTACAGACTTGCCATCTTCTAAGAAGCTGTATTTTGTGTGAGCAGAACTTTCTATCTTCCAGCTGCTACATCTCTTCACTTCAGAATAAGGAAATCTTTATTCTGCACTTTTAAGTGACCTTTTTAATCTAAACAAGTTTGACTGGGCAATGAGTGAATGAATGGTTCCAGCATAATGTTATCACAAGGCAGAATTGGTGATGCCAAGCACAAAAACAGCTCTGGCTTTTCCTCCTGTTTCTCTTCTCTCATCCCTGATTAGCACAGACATTAGCAGACAGCAAGAAATCTGTTTTAACTTTGATTTATAAGCTTGGATGCATTTTTTTATTACTATTGGCTGCAAAATTACCTAATTCTACCATAAAATTAAGCAACTATAAGAAACAGAGATACTAAACTCTGTTAGGATTAGGTTCAAAGAGAGAATTCCTGCTGATATTTTTGAAAGCTTTGTTTATACTGATAAATAACTTTACGCAGCTTAAAATGCAAATTTTTAATTCACATTGGTATAAATATAACTGAATCAAAATAGCCATTTCACTTTCTTTTCATGTTCATGTGTCCCTAACCAGCTTATATTGCTGAAACTTGGCACAGAAGAGGATTTATAGCCAGAAAAAGAGCTTGGTTTGGTCCTTGTCACCAGCTTAAAGCACACCTAACTCTGCTTTCTTAACTTGGTACATAGGCCAGCATGGACAGGAGTAAAGATCACAGGCTTGTAAGACAACTGCATTTCCTGGTATCTAATTCCAGGCTCTGGAATCCAACACTGTCTGCTCTGAGTAATTGTATTTGCCATGCTTTTATCCTCACAAGGTGGCAATACATTCTTCTCAGTAAAATCATTGCTTGCCACCCTGAGACAGAGAGCCAGGAATCTGTGATGTGCATGCCCTGAGGTTGTTGCAGCCTGGGAATTAAAACCTGATCTTGCTACTTGGGATGAAATTGGAGTTTGGGAGCAGTTTCACAGAAACCCTGGGAGATCTATCTGCCTGTTTTGCACCACAGCCTAGCTCCCCTCACAATGATTACTTCTCTTGCTGCCAACCTTCCCTTCCTTATGAACTGATGAGAGAGCTCAGCTGAGTTATTAAGGAAGGGACTGCAGCCAGGCATCTCCCAAACCAACAGGAAGAAGGTTCTGACCTTGAGGAAACCTATGGCAAAGAGGAAAGCATGTGTAAGAGAAGGGAGGTGATCAAAGATTAAACCAAACACAGTGGCTGGAGATGTCCCTGAAGGATTAGGAAAGGAAGGTGAGACACAGCAACTGGCAAACAAAAGGATCAGGAGGTCTTCCAGCAAAATGGAGGATAAAAGGACAGAACTGTAATGTGAGATAATTAAGATGCTACCAAGACTTACAGACCCAGTTACAGAATGTCAATATATCAAAATGATGGAATGGAAGATAATTGTCAACTGGAGCTGAGAAGGAGTGTAATGCTGAGAGTGGGAGGAGTAAGGAACTGCATTTTGATACATGCTCTGACTGAATTCATCACACCTGTGCACTGTGCATCTAATTTGAGCTTTTGAGATTCAGGGGAAGAATTTCTCTTTAAAATCTGAAATATGCCCTTAAGCAACCCTTTTCCTACTACAGAGAATATTTTTTGTTTTCTGTTTCTTTGTTGGCTTTCTTAAATAGGAAAGAACCATCACCTCCTAAAGAGATTCTCTCCTTCCCCTAAATGCACAGAGGTGGAGCTGCTCATAAAGAGCTAAAAGATTGCCTGGAGAAGTAATAAAAATGTAGTGTGGCACCTGATACTCGATTTTAGGAAAACATTTCCAAGCTAATCAAATAATGACCTAATTGAAGTTTATATTGTGGATAGATTGATTAATACACGGAAAGTGCAAAACTGAGAACCCTGCTCTTGTCCACCCGGCTCTATATTTTGGGTGGGCAGAGTTAACTGTGTATTTTGTTCACTAACGTCTCAAATGTTCTGCAATACATTTTAAAAATCAATTCAAGTACTGAGGGAAAACGGGCATACATAAAAAGGGAACATTGGGCACATAGCTGAGTGTCCAGAGGCTGCCGTTGTAGAGGTTTGCCCAGCCCTTTGCAGGGCTATATAAAGTTGTAACACTTTCAGCTGAAAGGAAACTGAGCGTGCCAGATTGGTAATGAATGATTGGTGCTGTGCTGCCTTCAGATCCCCCCAGCCCCTCCTCATTTCTAACAGTCATTATTTTCTGGAACGTCGTTTAGAAGCACATTTCTTGCTCAGTGCTGCAGTGCCCTCCAGTGCTCAGAGAAAACATTTTGGCTTCCATTATCAGGAACCCAAAATACAGACACCATTTTATATCCAATTGTAAGGTTGAACGCTTCACGGTATTTCAGATGCCTCTTTTGTTTGGTTTCCAAATTGTAAAGGCAGTAGCTGTACCTAGCTGCCTCTTGCCAGTGCCCTCTGTCACCCTGATCCAGCCAGAACTACTGACAGAAAGCTGCTCCTGCCTCGAAACCTGCGCCAGAGGATGGGTCTGGGGATCCACCTGCACCAACCACAGCTGGGACTGTCCCTGAACCTTGGCTTTTGGCTGCTGCAGGGCTGTGACCCCCAGCTTGGCAGGGATTTTCGTCTCCAGGGAACCTCTTTTGCTGCTTGAAACACTTTTCACAATAAACAAGATGCTTGAGGTGAATGATTTTCACCTCAGTGAGTCCTATTCTTAAATGGGTTAGAATGCTCCTCTCAACAAAAGCACTGGCAGGTGCTTACTGGCTGTTGTTCAAGAATTATTCTTGAAGCAGTAAAGTTTTCCCAAACACTGAGTGTTGCAGGTTATTTTAATGATATAACCTGGTTTAAGGCATAAAGTGACTCGAAGTTGTTTTTTTTTTCCTGTGTGAATTACATTTTTACCATTGTATATCTCTAGTGCAGAGGTTTAAGAAACTACACCAAGAGCTTTCCTAAAAATAGATGAGAAAATCTGCGTATCCAGAATAGCCTAAAACAAACACCTGGTTAGAGTCAAAAAATTTAGGGTGGTATTTTCATCAGACTAAAGCAATTTGGTTTCAGGCTTCCAACAAATCACAGTAAGAACTGATAACAAATATATATATATATATATATATATATATATATATATATATATATATTTATATATATTCTGATAATTTGTGTTTAATGGGGAGAATCATCCCAGCATTCTCTCATCTATGCATTTTTCAGGCAAGAAGGCATTTTTTTTGGAGAAGTTGCCAGGGGAACTAAGAGTTGTATAAATAGTACAGAGAGAGAAATGTCCCTCCCACATTTTTTCACTCTATTCTATACAGGGAAGTACCTGACTGACCACTGCAAAGCTGACAAACCTCTGGTTAATTCAAACACTTGTGGCTCAAATATGCAGCAATCTGGTAAATGAGATCAATCAAATAAGGAAAAAGGGCTGGGGGTGGGTTGTGTACAGAGAAAGAGGGATACACAAAAACAGAAGAAGGAGGTCAGACATGGAAATAAGAACTTGTTCTCATGGGAAAGATAGAAAGGATAAAGGAGCCCCTCAAAGACCTTGCACTTGCACATTATGATCTTCATTCTCCCTCTACTTTTGGATAGGCAATTTTGTAGTATTATGACCAACTAATGTAAGAGCATAGCATTTCAGAGAAAGATTTGAAAATTACTTTTCTCCCTGCAATGATCTACCACAGAAATTGAAAGCAAAAATATGAAGTTGGGTATTGTTAACAAATAGTGGTAGGTTTTGGAATTGGGAGACCTTTTTTCCCAGCCTTTAAGTGTGAATCTTGTCCTAGGAAGAAGTACTTGTGTTTTCACAGACCTTTTTTCAAACTTTCTAAACATACTAACAGAGATCCTAACAAAAAGGGCCATGTTGGTGTTTATAACTGATTGGGAGCAGATGCTTGAGAATCAGAATGTGCAGTATTTAGATAGTAGTTACACTAGAAAGACTCTCAAAACTTGTGCTTCATATTTTTCTTGTTTATACATCAAGAAAAGCTGTAGAATCTGACCTCTAACAGGACCATCTGGATCTGCTTACGTTCCCTAAAATATTACCCTCTCTCTAAAGGTGTGTCCTCACCATGATGACTCTGTGTACAGCGATGCCTAATCTTGACAGACTTGACAGAAGCTGCCAGCATCTGCTCTGGCTACGGTTTTGAAGTTCTGTTATCATTCACATGCCTTTATCTGCACATACTCTGTGAAGCAGCAAGGTTCCTGACCAGCTTAAAGCAAAGCCTTCTCTAATCCAAATCTGCAAGGATAAGTTTAGACATATATAGCACTCCAGGCCCTCCTTCAAAACTGTTGCCGACGCACAAATAGAAGTTGTACAGATCTAAGTAGGAAAGGCTGACCCAAAAATGTAATATTGTTCCAAATGTTTCAAATGAGCTTGAATAGGAGCACAAATAAAGGGTATACTCATTCTGTCAGTGGCACATTGTGTTAAGACAAAATCCATGGGCTACCAGGGCTGGCTCAGTGCAAGGGTATTCTCTCAAAATTTTGAAGTTAAATTGAGAAGCTAAAACATTTCCCAAAGCTATGGGCAATAAAGCTTCAGAAGCATACAGGAAGCACGTGCAAGCTTCAGAAATGCTTCTTGAAGGGAAATTAGCCTACAACTACATTTGTGAATATTGCTCTCAATAGTTAATGACCTTAACCAAACCATAAAATTTGTGCATAAATTATTATCTGATCAGTTAGCTGATTAGTGGAAGTACACAGGACTACCAGTTAAAAAACCCTTATCACTGGCAAATGAATGCCAATTAATGTGATTTGTATTTCTGCATGTGTCATTACTCTAGAACAGCTTTGACTTACAAAAATAGAAATCCATAATATGACCAATTAATCTCTAATTGTAAATCCAGATTAACATGCACTAAGTAATAACAGACACTAATTGCATTAATAATGCAATGTAACAGCGATCATCTGAGTGAGGACAAATGACTCCTATTCAGCAAGATTGCTTTTATTACCCAGTTTACCCCAGCAATATGAGTCTAATACGGTCAACAGAATTGTTTTCATGGCTCTTCTGTATAAAATACTGTGGCTGCTCACCTTATTACCCCATCAAAGAAAACTTGTTTCATGACTCATTTCATGACCCCATCACAGAAAAGTTGTTTCATGACTGGTCTCAGTGGAAGAACTATGCTGAAGTAGTAGTACCTATTAACCATAGCCCTCCAGGGTTCATGTACACCCTCCTGTGTCACAAATAGACACCTGGGGATAGTTATTTTCCTCTTGCAAACACTCTTCTTGAATAGCATCCCTTTCAAGTACTTTTTGTCCCAGACTGATCTGTGAAGTCTTGATTTCTTATGTTTATTGTAATTACGCACATACTTGGGCACCACGTTAGACACAGATTCTTGTGCTCACTTCATAAACAGCCAATATAAGCAGAGATTATTTCAGTTATTCTTCAGAAAACCTCCCTGCCTTGTATTATCAATCATTCTATTAGATACTAAAAATACTTACAGAAAGATTCCTAGGCCAAGTATTTTACAGCTTTTCACTGTTGATAGTGATAACATGTATTGCTAAATTTACAATGTCTGAAGTGTTTTCAGATTAGATTTGAGAGTTGCCATAGCAAGACTTTTAAATAAAAAACTTCAAGACTTTGAAAGTATTTAGGAATTCTAATTTACTTTAAAAAAAATTTGAATTATAAATTATTATAGATTCTGATCTTACGGTGTAACTGGACAGCTGTTACTGGATTTTTACTGTTGCAGTAACTGTAAAATAATATTCACTGGACTCACATATGAAAAGACAGCCTAATAATCCTAAAAATAAGGTCAGATATACTTCTTTCACCTAACAAAACCAATGGGTTTGTGTCATTTCACTAAATGTCTCAACTGCATCCTCTGAAGTAGGGACCCAAGACAAATATATATCCAGAGTTTGAAAGTGTTCTCTTCCACACACTTGAGTGTTTTCACTCTCCAGAAATGTGCTACATTTGACACATGTTCAGAAAAGACTTTGTAGCTGCCAAATACTGAACCAGGGGAACACAGGAAAAACTGTTTATGACCAAAATAACAATAATAGGGAATGACATTGAAACAATATTTTGTGGCAAGACACTCTCATTTCAATTCAGCTGATAGGCAGTGGTTTTAAGTGTTTGTTTATAGGAGGTTTTTTTTCCCATAACCATATTAAAACTTGAAATTGAACCATAAGTTCTAATATCCCTTTCCAGTGTACATAAAATTATATTTCTTGTTACTGTACTGAAATAAACCAAGACTCATTAACAGGGCCTTGCTGTTACCACTTCAAACGACCTTCCATCCTGATTCTACACCAAGCAAGCCCTGAATTATGGAAATCAACACTTAGTTTGTGTTTCTCTGCAGTGGCAGCCAAAGAATAGTGTATTGATACCCACTTTATCCTCTAAAGTTTTATGTAAACGAAGACAGCCATTTTTTCCAGGGGTTGGAAACAGAAATAAAGGCACTAGATGGCAGCAAACATCTTAAAACCACTTTCTTTCTGAAGTCTGGCTGGAACCGAACAGCTGTAGGTAGCTTTCCAGAAGTGAAATGCCTTTTGGAACTTCTTCCTTGGTTCAGCTGTTAAAAAAGACTGTCCTGCCAAAGAGTCGGCGTTTGTTGCAAGCTGCTGAAATAAAATTTAAAGTCAGAGTTTTGTGGGTGTTGCTTTCTGGATGAAAATCAGAAAATGGCCTTTTTCAGCCTCCCACCCCTTCTCCCCAATGCTACCTGTACTTAATTATGATTTAATTGTATATAATTACGTATGGCTGAGTTTGGATGTTGTCTATGCAAAGGCTCAGCTGTAAACAGAGGAGGTAGCTTGGGCTACATGGTGTGTTGGAGTTTAGCTGTACTGTACTCAGTATCAGGTCACTTATTTAACTCAGTGTCATCACACTTTTGTAACACCCTATTTTCCCATCTGCAGCAGCTTTAGGCCCACTGAGTAAACATGTCCATTTTTCATGAGTGTCTTATCTGCCAATGCAATTCCCCTGAGCAGGATTGTGTCTACTACTTTATTAAAATACTGCTATTCAAGCTAACAAATACCTCTTATGCTGCTGTAGAGGGAGTTAACCATAGACTTCCTACAGATTCTGGGAAGCCAGATGTTTCCTAAAGATTTGTTTTTCCTTTATTATGAAAAAATGGATAATAAAAGTTTTGTATGCCCCTTTGAAAGGTGTTCGTTCACTGAACCGATTCATTAGGCAAACTTTTCAAGGGCTATTTTTACATCATGTGGCTGTAAACTAAGGACATGTAAGGTATAGGACTGAGCATTTGAAGACCTTGAGATGTTTGAGAATTCTGTGAATTCTGTGAATTTGAGACCTTTCTATTTGCTTCACAAGGATGCATTCTGTGTGGTAGCGTACTAGCTGATGTTGAAGCAACACTGAAGATCATGCAAACTTCTGATTTCCACAGAAATCTTTCAAATCTATACAGAGTGACTTTAGATGTAGAACACACACCCTCTGCAGCCTACAGCAGCACTACACTGCCCAAGATGCACCCAGGAGAGGACTCAGGCCGGATTTGACAATGATGACATGTAAATCTAAGGAAGTACCAGCTTTTTACGGGCTTCTGTGTCTGGCTGATTCTTATTTCATCTCAGTCATTTGTCTCATGTCTTCTCTTCATGCAAAAATGGACACAATTTAGCTGACTTACAAAGTGTGAAGATATTGCATGCCTGCACAGGAGGAAAGAGTGTAGGGCAAGAGTAACACTTGAGGCAGGAGGTGAGGTGTGAGCCCAATGATTTATTTTCTTGTCTCACAGGAATATCACAGTCCATGTCTCTGACAGCTGAGACTTTACCTTTAATCAAAGGTCAGAACCCTTTCTCCTAAATTTATTTTCCAGCCTTCCAATCACATTTTTTTCATTTGTTTTCAGTTTGCTTCTTAGCACTGCTACCTTGAGTTAATCTCCCTCTGCCTCTGTCTGTTTGATCTGCTGCTTCTCTTAAAACATGAACCATTTTCCATCATTTTTCTTTCCTCTTCACTGGAATTTTATCCATCTCTAAAATCTTCCCTTTGCCATAAAAAGAGGAGTTATGAAAAGGGGAAGGCTGTTTTAAAAGAAGTCTAGCTAAATTCTTTTTTGCTCAAGTAACATCACTGAAAATCCTAACCTACCAACAAACTAGATGATGCTTCAAGTTATGTTCTGGCTTTCTCCTAGGCCTTGGGCATAGCTCCTGCAAGGAGTATAATGTCATGCATTTAACAAATGCTTCAACAGTTACTTGGGATCTAAATTCAGAGGCAGTATCAATCAATGTAGTATAAAATTTTTCAGCTCTTTCCTACAAGGCCATTTCTGGAATTGCTGGAAGCAATACCAGTCAGCTGCAGTGAATTTAATAAATATTTTGTCAGACGATGCAATTAAGCCTGGTGTTTATTATCCTGTAAACATTTATAGAGAAGCACCCAGCAGCAGACTCTATGCTTTCTCTTATCATTGAAACTCTGCCTTACACCGTACTCATGCAGCTTCAGGAAGCATTTTATTAGGAGGCCTTGAAGTAATTGTTAGCTTTAAATATGTAACTATTTATATAAATTAAGAAATAACTCTTGACATGGCTTGTTTATTAACCATTAGGCATGAACTTTTTCAGATTTGTGAAAGGAAGAATCTCCTTGGTGTTCAGTATTACCAGACACAGAATGACATTTACTTCTCCTTCCCTAATCCTCTGACATCAAAAAAAAAAAAAAAAATTAAGACAACCCTGATTTTATCTGAAAATGCAGTGAAAGGTTGGAAACTGTTTGCCAAGCTAGAGCTTTTTCCCTTACAAGGAAATGCAGTTTTGGGAACAAATAGCATTCCAGTCTTTTCCCCAGTGGGCATTATGCCATTGTACTTGCAGACATTGTGTCATGGAAATGTGCAAGAAGGCCTCAAACAGCTAAGAAATGCATTGCCTAGTTATATATTTATTTTCTACCCTTTTAAAGCTACTGTCTACTCTTATTGGATAATAGAGAATGACACAAGCTGAGGCTTATTAACTACAATGTTTTCTGCTCTACAGATTAATGAAAAGCCAAACTTTACATGAATTTGATATAGTTAATAAAATGTATTCCTTTTGAAATATTTTGATATTGGTAGCAGCATTTTTAAGCAAGCATTTCTGTAGGTGATTCTCATGCTGGCCAGAGCCAAACTTTTCAGTGTGAACAAGGAACATATTCAAAATTCAAAACAAAGCCTTTTTCCTTTTTATTTAAATGAAAATATTATTCTTTAGAAAGAATTTTAAAGAGATTTCTCCTTTAGCACTGTCTGCTTTCACAACAGCTTTTAAAATATACATGAGAAAATTTATATCAGATGGCCATCTTTCTGATTTTCAAAGTAACTGTCTTATTAGAGGGGTATTTTATAATTAGAAGGGGGTTTCAGTTATTAATATCATTAAATGAATCTTTCTGGGGAAGTTACATTTATTATCAAAAGTGTGATTTCTGCTTGGAGACCTTTTTATTGTTTGATACTATCCAGTAAAAGCATGGTTTAAATCTACATGAGCATTTTGACAATCTATTGTTTTCTTGGGCAGTACAGTTTTTAGTAAAACACAAGCTCCTTTATAGTTCTCTAACTTTCATCATTCAGCATAAAATATCAGTTCAGCTTTAAATGTTAAAAATTCTTTTTTGTGCCCTAATTCAGATTAATTCTCAGCAATGCACTTGTGCTTTCTCCAGCCTATTGGTGTTGGCTTAGTGGGAACCACACACAGAACAAATTTCCATCTAAGTGGGATATTCCTATTCTCAGTATCCTTCTGCTCTCTTGCTGACAACAAAGTATATTTGAGATAGGGCCAAAGGATGAAAGAAGACCTGAACTGGCTCACAGATAACTTCCATAACACTCAGTTCCTCATGTCTCTTCAGTATTATCCCTTTTTTCCAAGACCTGAGAGCCTACATCAGAAAGAAAATACTCTTTCAAGTGCCCTTGAAATTTCAGGTTCATTCACTGGCATCAATGGGGTACCAATAATTTTTAGCACAGTAACATTGGAGAATAAAGAGAATAGTTTGGTGAATTGTAGGCTACAATTTGCTCCCAGGGCAGCTGTAAGAACACACCCAGTGAAGGAGCTCCCAACAATATGTTTGAGAACTCTCTGGGGCTGTTTGCAAGTTTGCTGCCCCAAGAAAGGATGATCTGAGAAGTTCTTTTGACCATTAAATTCCTGTGGATCACATCACATATTCCTTTAAAGCTTCACTTCCTTATCTCTGGATTCTGTACAGGGAATAGATACCGCAATGCATGATGATAGAAATGTGCACGTACAACACTTTAGCAGTGTTTAACCCTTTTCAAACAGGACTTCATACTGGCTGGTGGAAAATATTAAAGCACCAGCAGGAAGTCCCTGTACCTTTGCCACTCCAAAACAGCAAAAAACAAGGGTATTTTACTGATAAGATGCACTTTAATTAATTCCAAATTATGCTATCAACATCACTGCACATTTTTCCTATTTACCCACAGATAAATGCAGATATAAGTTAACCTTTCTTTAAAGCTTTGCCAAGAGCAGAACAAGAATAGATGAAAGCTCACAAAATCCCATGGTTGTAGTTTACATTTTCAGTGCCCTGCTTTATGTGGCATTCAGATCCTTTGTGTGCTCAAGGGAAAAAGTGACACTGGGGTCCACTTCCATTGTTGGTACTATTTTGGGCTTGACTCTACTGTGAACTGCAATTATAGCAGAGCTTCCTTAGGAGGGATATGGATGATGAATATGGTTTCCTTATCCTTAAGCTGAGCATTCTCTTCAGTGTCATGGTATTTTTGTATATGTTAAGCACATGATATTTTTAGTTATTAGAGAAGTTCAGCATTTTTCCGCTTTAGCCCACAGACTGAACTCCACGAAAAAAAATGGCTCTCTAAGTGTCACCCCAGGTGACAGGAGTAAAGTCTTTGCTTTCTTAATAATTACTATTTCTTGACTAAGTGGATTTGCCCACAGTTTCTGGTTTTATATGACAAGCTGATTTCTATTCCTGCTTACTACCTTGGCAAGTAAAAATTAAAATTGAATCCATGCTGCTCAAATTCCATACAACAGTTTCAAAATTAAATCCTCAGTGATAATAAATAAAGCACAAGTTATCCAAGTGACTTAGCACAAGTTATCCAAGTAACAACTGCTAAAGATATCCTGCAACACACATATGAAAAAATATTTTTCATCTTTTTCAGCAACATTCATGTCTGTCCTGAAGCCTGGCTTTTAATAGCCAAATTCATCAGATAAATATGGATAACAAAATAATCAAATATCTTAATCCATTTTTCAGAGAAAAAAATATTTGATGATTTCTTAGTCTCAGTCTCTGTTCATAGTAAAAAATCCTAGATAACAGAGTTCATAGAACAGTCCTGCTTACTAAGACATGGGTCTCTTATTCTGGTAATTTACACTCACCAGAAACCAAAATTCTCTACATGCAAAATTTTTATCCAAAATTGTTTGTATTTTAAAAAAGAAACAAAACCAAACCACCTGAAGTTCTTGTATGTGCTAGCAAGAAGAAAATTTTTAAAAACTGAAACTGATTGAAAATTCCCTTGCCCTCAGAGGAAATTAATGCAAATTGATGGATTGCCACCAGAAATACAAATTAAACTAATTTAGATTGAATGACAACCCTATTACAAATCCAGAACATTTCAGATGGCTGATCAGCGACTATTAACAATTTCTGTACATACACACACAGTATGAACAGTAAAGGACAGAAGCATTTATCAAGCCACTACACCAATCTAGGAATTACCACAATTAGTTTGTAAATTGCCTTCCATATGTGACAGTTTGTGTCTTGCCATTCTGGCCACCACTGAGTACAATGAAAGATTAAATTGCCACCACCACACCAGAATACCTTCTTTAGAAGCTGATTCTGTGTTTCCACAAGTAAATTTTTATTTCCAAATTTTCCTTCCCAGTCATCACTCACAGTCAATGATTGTGTGACAACAACCATGAATCAGCAACTAAACATAGATAGTCTTGGGATCTTGCAAAACTAAATCTTCTCTCCCTTTTGCATGCCCAAAGGGGTTACATCAGCCCCCAGAGCTCAGATACAAACTCTGTGCTCTGTACTAAGGCTGTGCCACACCCTGGGAACTGGCTGACAGAAATATAGCAAACTGTTGGCAGCTGTATAAATTTATGTGTCTCTGGGAGGCAGGATTCAGATTCTGGATTCAGCTCTGTATTCAGCTCAACAGGGCACATATGCTGGATTTAAAAAAAAAAAAAAAAAGCAATCTTAATCCATTCATTTTTAGTATTTCATTCTTGGTATAGTTTTTCCCAGAGCAGCACCCTATCAAAATGGTTTTTTCCCTTTTTGCGAAGTCATTGCTTTTGTGAATTCCTTGGATGAGAAGGTTATCTATCAAAATGCAAACACTGCAAAATCCAGGATCCTCCAGCCTCATGATTTCCCTTTGCTTCAAGAAAGCAGAGCAGTCAGGAGGACCACAACAGCTAATTTCTCTGGCCAAATGCTCACCTTGCCCCTGTAAATACCTGGAATTCATCCATAGCAGTGATCACACAGCATTACAGTTTCCCCATTCCTCTCCTCAAGGGTGCCTTAGCAGGTGTTGAAGAGGCCTCTAAAGGCATTTGTAATATAATTTGTAAATATCAATAATATTCAACATTTACTAACAACTTGTATGCAAGTTCAACATATGTAAATGCCTATATGATTTTCCTCATTATTGTTTGTTTGTCAGGCAGTGTTCTGACCTGACAAGGCACTATTATGAAAACTTCCTAAGCACACTGATGGAACAAGACACTGTTTTCAAATGCAGGTAAGCTTTAAATAGAAAATTCATAAGATGGGGTTATTTTTACTTATTAATTTCATTACTTATATGTCAAAATTGGTTCATGTTATAGATGCTCAATTCAGTATCTAGTAGTTTCTGTTCTTTTGCTTTTTCTTCTCTGGTCAATCCATCAGTAGTGCTTTCTATTAGTCAAAAGATAAATTACATCAAATGAGAAAAATGGTTGCTCAGCAACTCAGACTCCCACTGAGCCTGACAATGGTAAATGGAGGAAATTTCTTGAAGCTCTTATGTGCTAGTTGAAGGGAAAAGAACATTTGTATTATTTTGAATACTCCTGTCGTGAGTGGCTATAAATAACAAAGAGATAAAGATACACCTTTTGTTTGTCTGTGTACTTTTCCTAAAGAAAACTTACCTTTTTAAAAATTCTTCTTCCCAAAACAGGTAAAATCTTAAGCAGTTCTGTTATGTGGATGTTCAATTTCATATTAAATTTCTATATTGTCTTTCACAGGTATCTATTTCTATAGACTGAACTGCTTTCATAGTGTTTTCCCAGTGTCTCTTAAATGACCAGTGATCATGGAACAGTAATAATGAAATGGAAAAGCCAAATGTGTGTGCATGTGTGGCTCTGATTTTTGTATGGATGTTTGTACTGGACCATGCCTCCTTCCTCTTCCTCACTTTGCCAGCCACACACAGCTAGGAAATGCTGCAGTGGTGCTCATAATTAGGGCAGTAGTTACCAACAATAAGTGGTCCAAATTAATTTACTAACTGTTTGGATATGCCTCAAAAAAAAAAAAAAAAATCCTTGCAAGTTCTGATTAATTATTGGTTTGTAACATTAGCTTCCTGCTCACTTTCCAAGCAGACCTACTGGTCTAGAACTGACAGAGTTCTGCTCTGCAGTAACAGCACTTTGATCAAAGTCCTGATTAACATCAGACCTGACACTGACCACGTGCCTGATTTCTGCCAGTTCCCAGACACTGCTGAGGAATGTAACCTCACCAAATTCCTATGAAGAGATATGATAAAGCTCCCTTCTTATCTATTTTGCAAACACTGCAGAACATAAATTTAAGATTAATGGCTCTTTCACTCTAATAATGGAAACCACATGGCTTGTATTTTACTAAAGTTAATAGTAATCTCTGTATTCTTATGTTCAAGATCTAGAAACTCTTTTTTCTATCATGATCAAAATGTCAAAAATCAGTTGGCTCTTTCTAAGTACAGTTTTCACAAGAATGATTTTTGATGTAAAAATCTGTAATGGGAAAAAGTCTACAAATACTCAGTATCTGAGTTCAAATTTAATACAATCACAGTGCCAGCATTCTGTATCTCTTTGAGGTGGAAAATTTAGTTCATAATCCTTAATATCTTATTGTTGTATTACTCAACATGGGAAATTCAAAATTCAGCTCATTATTAGGGACAGGCAGTCATTTTAATTTTCCATTCATTTGTAAAATAATTGGTGTCAATCCACTTGAAAATTCAAACAATGAGTTGTAGTTCTCTTCCTAAATTTATCAAATGCTGCTACCGTACCTTCACTGCTGTCTTCAGAATAATAGATGTTTCCATTCTCTTTTGTGCACTCAGGAAGCTGAAAAACATTTTGATATATCTTTGATTAGAGGCACCTGTGGCTACAGAGCAAAACACCTTTAGCTGCCAATTTTTGTTTCTTCAACTGAGGTAAACTTGCACATTATTGGCATACATAAGTCTCAGTCTGAAACAAGATGTATCAAGTCATTTAAGGAATTTTGGGAAACAAAAACATGTACTTCAAAATTTCCTTTATATTACCTGTAGACAACACTGGTATGCTTTGATTATTTCTTTAGAGGCCACCTTGCAATTTTCTGTATTTTCACGTGTCTGTAAAAAGAATGCCCAAAAAAGTTTTCTTTTGAAGCTGTTGTAAAGTATTTTCCAATCTTTACATCTTTTGAATGGTGTTCAGTGTTGACAGTTTACTGTCAGCAGCTAGAGAACTTCCACTGTCACCAAGCTCTGAGACTTTGTTTTTCCAAATCTATTGACAGCACCGATGGAACCAATAAGACTTTTAGGTCTTATGAGACTGGAGTCCTGCACAGCATATGAACAGTTGAGCCTGGAGAAATGCATCCAGGTAATATCTCTACCTTGATGTTTCAATGCCTAAAAAAACATGATTGCTAGCAACTTCTGAAGCCTGATCTGTGGGATGTATGCACAGAATTGTTATAATAAAATGTACCAGTATCTCTTAGGCCACTATTTGGTGTAATGAACTTTTCCAAATATTTCCCTCTTTGTCCGCTGTTTCTTTAAATGAGCTACATACAAAAAGAAATGATCAATTCATGTTTAGAGACCAGTTTCAGCAAGGAATCCCATCCAGGATTTTTATTTCAGTAATATTTTAGAACATCCATAATATATCAGGATAAACAGGCTCTTACAAGGTAGAGTTACTGTTTTTTTAATTCTACAGCATGTCATAACCAAAAATATCATGGCTTTATTTTCTGCCCAATTATGGGACGAGTGAATGAAATGCAGTTCTTTTAGAAAGAGATGGATGAATTCTCTAACACTTACTGAATGAATTAATGAAAAAGCAGGAAGACAAAATTACCATTTTTAGATAAGCTTGTTTTCACTAAATGGACACATGACTTGTGAAGCCCCAGAAGTGCTGTCAGCAGCCTGAATGGATATACTGCCCAATGCCCTGCAGAAAGGCCAGAGCTTTTTCACAGGCCAGGCCACCTTCTGCAGAATAGCTCAAAGCAAAAGCAAGAAGAGGAAATTTTGTGAATCCTCTGTGGCCCTCACCATTTGTCTGACTTATCCAACTCCTTCTGTTGACAGGCTTTTTGTTGGCAAATTTTTTTCCACTTCTTAAAAATAAAAGGCATAAGAAATTGACAGCCAGAAACACTCCCCTATGTCAATTCTGTAGTATTTTGTCTCATTATTATCACTCCCTCTTGTTCAAATTTTTCTATCAATTTCAAATGTCAAGAGTTACACAGAGATTTGACAGCCATAAACACCACATAACACTCTACCTTTTTGTATGTATCAGTGAAGCAATAAAGACATAGAATTTTGAAAATTTATATCATTAACTGAATGCAAAGAGACTAAATGCATTTTCTGAGAGAACTGAGAATGCTCAGGGGTTTTTTCCCATCTTCAATAATTTATGAAGCTTCTTATTCATAACAGATGTGTCCAGCCACACAGAGGAGAAGTTTGACTTGTGAAACACATTTGTATTTTGAACTTTACTTAATGCTCCATACTTTACACACAGAATGTGACCTGTGCATGAAGAGTTGTTCATATTTTTCTTTTAAATGCAGCTTTGACTGGAGTTGTCAACACCACAAGCCATTATACATTTTGGTAGAACACAAAACACCAAAAGAATTCCTAGATTTGATGCAGACATTTGAAAGGGGAAAATGTCTATCTGGAGAGGGTACTCAGGGGTTACAAGTTACAAGTCACAAGTTTTGCATTGTTTTCTGTTCTGCCTTCTTGGCTCTCTGCCCTGCTGACTGGGTTGCTGCCTTCCCCCTTTGACATTTATGAAATGGTTGCTAAACTAGCTAAATATCTCAGAGGCTCCCAATTTGGCATCTTCATATAGAGATACACTTCAGGAACATCACTCAAAGCTGAACTTATTCACCAACTGGAACTTAAATGTGTTAGATCAGGAAACTAATAAAACTTTTCTGTCTTATGTTTGCTCTGATGACAAGCCTTGCATTTGTATGATTGACTCAACCCTGAGTGGAGGAATTAAGTTTGTACCTGTAGGTTTGAACCTGCAAAAGTCTTACAAATAATCCCTGACAGTGTAGAAAATAGAAAGTTCTGTTAATATACACATCAGAAAAGATCAAGAAGAAACTGGCCTAAGGCAGCCCTCTAGCAAGATTATTCAGCATGGCTGTAATGAATTTTCAGTCCCAAAACTTTATCTGCAATAACAGTGTCAGGGTCAGAGATGTGCAGATATTTTATATGATATTTTTGACACCTTTCCAGAATTATTCAATATACTGAGTACTTACCCCAGTCTGACCCTGGTATGATTAGCAGCACACATAGCAGTTATTTTCAAATGCTGTAGATTTCTATGTTTTTCCTTAAATCAGCAATTTGAAGGTAGAAATATAGAGGGCAAGAAATGGCTACCAAACCTTAATAAAAGTTGAAAAATAAGCTGAAAGCTGAAGTCACAAAAGCCTTAATCTTGTGGTGAGGATGGTGACACACAGCAGTGACTAGACCAGAGTCCTATGCTGCATGAGACCTGAACTCCAGGGAGTTTCATACAGGAGGAGTCCTTCCAGCTCTCATAGGGGGTCTGCAGCTGTACAGAGACCATCTCAAAAGAATCTCCCATGCTCAGCAGCTTTCCTGGATGAGAAGAACAGGAGCATTATGGAGCAGGGACAAGTCACTGGTGTGGAAGGTGAATAGCTAAGAAATGACAGAGGCAACAAGAGCAAAAGGGATTCTACTACAAACTTTTCATGGCTGTGACTGAACCACACGGTTTTAATAGCAAGATGCACTGTGGCCCATAATGGTACAGTTAAGGTAGTAGATAAGGGATTTTTTTCAGCCCACAATGAAACAGTTTCATACTTCCAATAGTGAATATGAATACTGGCCACCATTTTTTATTTTAAATGGTATTATACCACTCTATATCACTTATTCTTTAGATACAGGGTCCCAGATAATCAAATGGAGGGAGCACAAATAAAGCAGAAACATGTTTCCATTTCTCCATGTAATCATCTTCTGGCAGGAGTTCTGAAGCTTTCTTGTGAGTCCAATAAAAACAGATCAGAGAACTGAGCACCTATTCAAGCAAATATTAAACTAATAAAAAAATCAAAACCAAGGAGACAATCTGATGGGCTCATTCACAAGAAAAGTGGCAATGAAAGGAGAACAGAGCTGAGTAATAATATTTGTCTCTGATCTGTATTTTCAAGGTGAACCTTTGATAGATGTTCTAAAAATTTCATTTTCATGCAACACAGACCTGAAAATGACATTAATATTAATTTGCTCAAATTATTTTTCTGGTGTTTCTTTTTCCCTACACAGGAATTATCTTTTCTATCCTTCTATTTTGGCACATTCTTATGTGACTATCAGGGAAAAAGGCCCACTCCTTATATTTACCCCTGTCAAAGAGGTGAGTTTTAAACCTTCATGAGAAGACATATATGCTGACAAATCCTATTCCAAATTTTCCACTTCTACAGAATCTGAGACATTATGTAAATGACATAACTACAACTAATTCAACAAAATTACTTCTAATTTTTATGTCAGAGATAATAATTCAATGCCTTGAATTTTCTGGGTTTTTCCTGACTTGGTCTATCTTTAATTTTAAGCAAAATTTAGGACAACAAAAAAAAAAAAAAAAAAAGAAAAAAAGAAAGTAATCCAACCTTAGTATGTGTTCTGGTTGTTAGGGAAGTCTAGATACTCCTTGGTTAGGTGGAAGTGATCTTCAAAATCATTATGCTAAATTTAGCAAGGTAGTACATGTAGCAAATGAAATGCATAAAAACAAAAAAAAAAAGTGCTTTATTTAGCCAGTTATCTGCAGCTGAGTACTGTACTTGCATGATGGGGAGAGAGAAGGATGAGAAATGGTCGGCTTGTTCACTTCCAGGCTCACTTGAACAGATGTCAAATTGCCTTACCCAATTCAATTTAGATTTAACTTACTAGGCAAATTGCTACTCCTCTCTCAATCTTCATTTTCTCATAGATAAAATTGATACTCTGAAGTGTGCTTTGTGCACTTCATTCCTTTCACATGCTGCAACCAGTGCAATGATAAAGCCTGATAAAGGCCAATGAAGGATGACATTCAGTTGCCCTCTGAGAGCATTATTATACATTTTTATCTCACACACTGAACTCTTTGTTATGGTCAAAACCTAGGAAACAAAAGATTTTTTTTTTTTCAATTTGAAATTGGTACTCTTAAGTCATTCCTCAAAAATGCCATTATTTTGCTGTTCCTCCTGCAGATTACCTGGAGGTTACATCAGGAAGATAACAGAACGTCTAAGTGGGTTTTAGAAAGTAAGAAAAATAGGAAACATACTGCAAGAAGTGGATCTAGATAAGAAACCACTAAAAAATGTTTATAAAGTCACTGGATCCTCACTTGACCTGCTCTAAAAATATTTACTAACATTATATGCTATTTCCACTTTTGTTAGCTCAGGCTAACAAAAATAACTTGCTATTCATAGGAGCAGAGCAGGGGAAGTAGCTACTTTGTTCAGTTATAAGAAGAACTGGATGGGGGAGAAATGTCATCTCATAACAAAGGCAAGGGGTACTAAATGCCCTAATGTTTTGGAAAACCCTGTTAAACTGAGGAAACGGGGGGAAACAGAGCTTTCTCCACAGGTGGTTATAGATTTTAAGGTTATAGGTGGTTCTCACTTTGTCCTAGTACTTCTCTGCCTAGGGCTGTTCCCACTGTACCCAGAGCAGTCTGGCAGACAGAACCCCATCTCCAGCATCTACCTCCCAGTCCCACAGCAGATCCTTCAATTGATCTCACTTTATAATTTTTCTTAATCAAATGCAAGTTTTTAATGCAGTTCAATAGAGTTACATTTCAAAACATCTTCTGTAGAGCATAACACTTGAAAAGACTACCTTTATTTACAGCAGCAAAATTAAAAATAAGTATTTAGAAAGTAGAATTCTTATTTGTAATTAGCTGAGGAATTCAGCAAGTACTAGCATTTTCCATGGCAGGATCTAGAATTGCAATGGAAGTTGACATACTGACATAATAGTCTCATTTCTGTGTATGCCAGAAGACTGTAGCGAGCTTTTAGTTAACAGCTTTGAAAAAGACTGCTAAACACAAATGCTTCAATTGTAATACTCCAGCTATTTTAATTACAGCAACTAACAAAGGTTTTATGTTTTCTGTGCAGCCACCCAGTTCATAGTTTGAGCAGAAGACATTTCAATTCTGGAAAAGTTCACTTGATATCATGACTTTTGAAAAAGTTCTGAAGTTATGAAGATTCCTTATGACTTCTGCACATTTCCAACATTTACTAGGAAATCCTGTGTCTTCATAGTTGTAAAGGATTAAGAGTATATGAACACTTGATATAAAAAAATTATAAATTCCTCTCAATATAGTTTCAAATGCTCTGTAATAATTAGTATATAATGTTTTCTTCTGGGTGTGGATATGAAGTTGAGCCAGCCTTCCTCTTTTGTTAGCATTTAATGTCCAATTATGACTGAGTTCATAACTCTATATTTAGTATTCTAATTTAAGAAGTCATATTTTTGAAGCATTGAAAAATAGAGAAACTTTTAAATTCCAGGGAACAAATCAAAGAGGGTCAGTGGGAGCTGTAGAATCCTTTGGTAAAAGGAGACAGAAGCCATGGAGCTAGGTGTCTGAAAACCATTTAGGATGCTAATTTAGGCCCCTCTATTTTTTGAAGTTTATTTTAGGCTCCTCCTTTTTTAAAAAAAGTTTGTATCCACAGCTAATCAAAAAAAAAAAAAAAAAAAAAAAAAAAAACAAACATGCAAAATATTTCCCAAATATCCAGTCTTACACCAAGAATATAATTCATTAAGTAATTTCTATTTTGAAGTTATCTTTTTAATCTTCATTCAATGTTGATAAGGGATAATTATTGCTTTCTTGAGCTTGTCATTGTTGCTTTAAGTGACTTTTTTATGATACATTTCCATCAGTCATTTCACTTCTAAGACAATGGACTAAACTCTGTAAGAACCATTGCAGGAGGTTATGAAAACCTACCTAGTAAAAAAAAATTGAATTAGACTGAGGTCTTGAGCATGTAATAAAATAAATCATGAGCAAATACATTCCAGCTCTTTTCTTTGTGACAATTTTTCTCATAATGATTGGGAGTTATTTGAGGTATGTGGTATTCAGAACTTAGGGACTTATAAATCCAAGTATCTTAAAAACTGCAGTGACAGAAAAAGCATTGAGATCTTTTCTCTACAGAGAGTAAACAAACCCCACATTTCTAACTCTGCAGCTTCCTGTTATCCCAAGAGACCTTTCCTTCATTAGCACTGACATTCATTTTCCAGCAGCTGTGGAAGGATAGGTAAAATGGACATTTATCTTCAAAACCTCATTGCTGCTGTTCTCCTGAAGCATTCTCTGCCAGCCACTTGTTTGAACATCCAGTAAATGATTGGCCTTGACAAAGAGGTCTTTAATCAAAGCAACTGATAACAGTGACAACACTTGGCTCTTGTATGTCACTTCTGCCTCTTCCACCTCATCCTCCTGTTACTGGTGTTCCTGTAGTTTTCTTTGGCATGTGCAACAGACACTTCATTATTTTCTGTTCTTTAGTCCTCAGCCCTCATTTGCATTGCATGGGTACAAAACACATGATGAACAGGCAGGTATCACCAGCAACCACCTACATCTATGGGTTGAAATTTATACATCTATAATTATACAATTGTCCTTACAGATTTTTTATTCCAGTTTCTCAGAGCACCTTGCAATGAATCACAAAAAAATGCTTTCATTAGATAAATGTGAAGTTGCTACAATGCTACATATCACATTTACCACAAAGCCCATTTATTCAATATAAGGGAGATAATTCATATCAGAGAAAGTGAAAAAATACCTATCAGCCATAAACAACACATGCAAAATGTGAAATAGATTTCTGAGCTGAGATTATATAGAAATATAGTATATGTCTGCCAAACTCAGTTCTATCATAATAATTCTTTACAAACTTCTTTAGAAGATAGTTATGTTTTTCAACCAAGCATCCTAAGCAATTAGAGGTAGTTGCTACCATTTTCAGAATGGTAAAAAATTTTTTATTAAATTTTAATTAAATTTAAATTATTTTAAATATGTTCCCTTTAAAACTACCTTAAAATATATCCACCTAATGCAATCCTGTAAGTTTACTTGCCTGTACTTGATACTTAGGGGAAAAGATAGAAACCAGTTGTATCTAAAATGATCTTGTATGCCCTTCTGTTTTCCCAACACCAGTGATTTACAGGCTTCTTGAAGCAGAGGCCACATCCACACCACAGTTTTTCCCAAAGAGCCCACCCTATACAAGTGCACCAAACCCTTCAGCCACTTGTCTGGACTAGCTGGGCACAGGAAAGGAGGCAGAGGACACTGGAGGGGAAGGGGAGTGCATAAAGGGGTTGTTTCACAGCAAGACACAGCTGAACCTGGCAGGAGCTGCTGGAGCACTTCTCTGGTGAGAGAACTGGGAGCTACACAAAGTCTCATTAGCCTTTAGTCCCTGCCAGCTTGACTTCACAGCTGGTGTGTATCTCCTGCACATGTGTGGTGTGTGGCAGCCAGAGGGGAGCTATCAAAGGCTCTGAATCAAGGGTTATGCTGCTATAAACACAAAACCAGCAGGATTTAGGGCTCCCTGCTGAGCTGCATTCAGGCCAGATGGAAGCAGGCAGGAAAAAAATTGTAAAGGAATAGGATGTGGGCGCTAGTTGATCATCAAATCCTCAGATTACATTTTATCAGCAGATTCTGACCCATTACTTGTCATTTTCAGGGCTGTGGCATCTTCTAAGACAGTCTCATTTTCAGCCTCATAAACCTATAAAAATTCAGACCTTTCCAGTGTCACAAGTAAGCCCAGTCAGTGAATAATAGCACTGTTGTATCTGAGTCAACTGATCTAATTATTTCTCATGGCTTAGAAGGGATTTCAGACATTCACAGCTGCTTACACAAAGCATCACCTTTTTAGTATGAGAAAACATGGTACTAAAATTTCACATGATTATTTCAGCTCAGGCTGAAATGTTGCTGGTTTAAGATTGGTCACATATTTGCAATTCACTTAACTTGTGTGCTCCTGTCCTCCTCATCCTAACCCCTGCTTGTGTAATTTATGTTGGTGCTCTCCCTAAGGCTCAAAACACATCCAACTCCATGCTCAGTACATCTCTTGCATGTCTCTGATAACAACCAGCTTTTCTTTTACTACCAAACTTGAGGTAATCTTTTAACATTAAATAATGAAAAATATTGATGTGTAAAATCCAGAATGTTGATATTATACAAGCACAGTAGTTAGAGGTAAATATATACATAGTTCATCTATCATCTCTGTAACAGATTTAGATCTGTTTTATGAAAATTTAAGGTTTACCTTTTGCTTACATGATCTACAGCCATTGACAGAAACAGTGTCCACAGCTGCAGGAGCATTTAAGCCCCTTCTGACTCTGTGCCTAACTGTGCCATTGTGCAGGAAGGAAAATGGTGTCTATTTTCCCCTCCTCTGCTGTGCAATCTAGAGATAGGATCCAATACTGAAATTCGTAATAAACATTCACTCATTGCTCTCACAGCTCCATGTCCTTCTCTACCAAAATGCTGTAAACACAAGTTTCCTGCTGGAGGACCCTGTGCTAGAAGAAGGCAGGGGGTTGGCATTGGGCATGTGTGCCATGGGAGTTGCCTGCCTCCAGCTAGACATGCACCAAAAAAAAAAAAAAGCCAGGTCTGATGGAGCCTGGAAATAATGTGAATTAGCTGCCAGCCATAGCTTTGGTACTTGGAAGAGGCCAGTGCTGGCTCCTGCCTCAGCTTGGGTTAGGTGGTGACAGAAAGTGGGACCAGGGACGAGTTTCTGTCACATACCAAGCTAATGTGGTAAGTGTGCCATGACCCAAGAAGCTCTGACTTTCAGTGTCAGGGGTTTTTTTTATTATTTTCTCCACGACCACCATTGGTGCCATCCTGTTCGTCCCAGTTACATTCTTAGGTGCATATAGGTTCAGTGCCTCCCAGACATCACAGGCTGACACCACTTATTTTGTTCTCATTATAACTAAGGAATGCTGCCCTGAGCTTCTTTTATTTATCTTTTCTTTCCCTTACTCCACACCCTAGCTCTCCACTCAGTTTCTCTGCTTTTTTTCTGAAGCCTTTCCAGCTTATCAATGCCTTCCCTATAACGTAGTGCACTGAACTCAGTGATTCTTTAAGTTGGGTGGAATTAAATCAACATGAAGAAACACAGGCCCCATCTTGTTTTATCAGCTGTAATTCTGATAGAAACACCTCAGAAAAGATTCGCAACTTTAGTTTGTAGCAGCCAGAGTGTTCTTCAAACTCAGCTGAATTTTAGTGTTCTCCCTCAGATTTAGGGTTTTTTCTGACACTTACCATTAACCTAATTTTTTCCTTCCTATTTGTACAGACAAAATCCTTACAGAACTCCCTTTTCCTCCAGAGATTTGATTTTTAAAATTCATAACTTTTAGAAATACATCAGCCTAATTCTTTGCCACATGGTATCATTGTTTTCTGTTGATGCTTTTTAGTCTTAGATTCTCTATGCATCTTCATTGCTGTTTGCGTTGCTTCCAATACTCATTTACATTTTAATTAATTAGTTTTATTTTATATCTTAATTTAGATCCCTCATTAAAAATCCATTACATTTGAGAAGTAACATTAAATTAATAGAATGGAATAGGAACATCTGGGAAGAATATAAAGCACATATAAATTATCTTCTAATTTGCCTGACAGTTTTCAAAAAGGAAAAACTGATGGAGAAATTCTCAGAACAAGGACTTTGAAGAACAGGATTACCCTTCGCTCTAAATGTATTATCTCTGATTTTTTTTCTTGAGATATTTAGGATCTGTGAAAAAAAAATCCTAAAGTTCAAACAACAGAATTATCACTCTTTTCCTATGCCCTTAGTAGCAACTGATGAGCTGTATTTTAGGATAGTAACAACACTTACTCTAAACCCTTGCAGAAAAGGGAAGTGAATGTTCCAGATAAGCAACTAGAAAGAGAATGAGATTCAGAAAGAGAGGTTTTTTTTATCTTGGGAGAAGCACTGCTCCATATAAGTATGGGCAGAAGGAAATAAAGAGTTGAGTAGAATGAAAATGGTGGAGATTCGTGTATATATATATATATATATAAATTTGTGTGTGTGTGTGTGTGTGTGTGTGTGAAAAAAAAAAAAAAAATATATATATATATATATATTCTGGGATATCAGAACCCCACCACTTGCATTAGAAAAATTAATTTTTCTGTTGAAGCGAACACATTGTGAACAACTGTAGGTCACTAAAGGCCACATTTATCACTGCTAACACACTTATTTTATTTAGGGAACAACTAATAGGCTTCTTATTCAAGCAGAATCTATAGATGAGGAAAAGTTACAATAAAAGTTTTAGTCTTGAACTATGTGGGAAAGTCTTTTCAGTACATGACTTTATGTTAAATAATAAAGGCAGGAAAACCATGTGGCTTGTGGCTTTAACTGCTGTGTTTTGCTTTGGCTTACCCTATGTCAGTCCAAGAGGAGTTTTAGTATGCACAGCTGTGCACCTTGGCTCCAGGGGTAGTTATGCTGGTATAACTGACAGAGCCTCTCTTGCAGGCAAGCCCCTGGTTTTCCAAGGTCTGGTGCATGGGGAACAGCCATGGCTTCAGGAACATCCTGAAACATTCACCCCAACAGATCTTGCCTGAGCAGCAGTTTAAAATATCTGCTGGGACACATTAGACTGCCATTTGAATGATACACTGTGATCATCCCAATCAAACCCAACTAAAGCAATTAAGTGAATAGCATTGGTCTGACAGCCTTCCAATTTTGCATTCTTACCCTTCTTACAGGCACCAAAAAGATTGTGCCTGCTTGGATGAGCAGTGACAGAGAAAATGCTTCTCTCCATTTTCTCTGGCAAAAAAAAATGCCTCTTTGTACTCAACTTTTGCTTGTGATATACATCCTTCAGCTTATCCAGGCTTTCCAATGTATCACACATATTTCACTATAACAGCCCCTGCTCTACTGCTGCTAAAATTCCAGAATAAAGAAAACATTAATCATCAGTCTTAACTTTCCTGTATTTTTTTCTTCCCTGTGAGCAAGTCATTACAGTATGTCTGATTATTAGGAACAAGGAATAAACATTTCCCCTCTGTGAAGAACAGGAAACAATGTTTGGAGAACAATCAAGTCTATTCTCCATGGAAAAAAAATGTAGCAATGGGGGAGAGAGGCTTGACCTTTTTCCAAATTAAAAAGAAAAAGAATTCCACTTTCATCTGAAGAAAAAGAAATTAGCTTATGTATTCACCCAGTCTGACCTCTTTTCTAAACATGTATTTCATTGTAAAGTACACTTAAATATCAAGTATATCTAGGAAAAGAAACCAAAACACTAGGAGTTTTGGACTTTGTATTTTGCTTTCATCTTGTGAAATTCTTGTTTATATCTGTCTGCCATTGTAAATTACATTTTCAGCTGAACATGAAAAAAATGCACAAGATTCAAAGAGAGGCCATTCCCCTCCATGAAGCACACATGAACATGCACTGCCACCTGCTCACAGCTGTGGTTTACATGGGAAAGTCAGCCTGGGAAATAATACCAGCAAAAGCACAGAAACTGCTCCCTGACCACACAGTCCAGCTGAGGTCTTGTAAACATCAACAGATCTCTGTGGTTTTCATTTTGTTCTGCACTTTTTCCAATTTTTATTAAATAGAAAAGAAAAAAAGGGAAAAGAAAAAACTTAAAAGACACAAATGAGTCTGGCAGCACTATGTGCAGTGGTACCTCCATTTCTAAATCAAACTCAGTTCAAAGCCATCTCCTGTGTGTCTCCTGTCACCTGTCCCATCCCATCGCATTTGGCACTACACATTTCTGTTGTATTTCACAGTCCTTCCCTTTGTACTAATAACTAATTCTTCATTGTGGGGCAATATGTAATTTTGTTGCCAGAGCACCTAAGGAGTCACAATATGGTTCCCAGCTTGGCCCAAAGGGAGGAAGTAACAGATGCCAATTTTTAACTGATGAACAATGCTTTCCTGTGTGTCAGCTCAGACATGTGGTTTGTGCATCTGGGAGCTCAACACGAGGTTCAGATGTTCCCACTCTCACCCCACACAGCAGAAATCCGATGGAAATGTTTCTCCTCACCGTGCAGTCCAACAGCTGCTCCCAGTGTTGCAATATCTCCATTAAAGCCCCCGGGCTGGTGCTCCCCCTCTGGCCCCACATCAAGAGCCATGAGAGCACTGCCACCTCTGTACACTGCATTTCAGAAGAAAAAACAAATCTGCCAGTCATATGCAGCCAGTCATACGCAGCAATGGTGTTGCCGAAGCTGATGGTTTTAGTATTAATTTTTCCCTTTTGGGTGGTATTTCCCAACCTGCAGCAGCAAAATGTCAGGGAAGGGAGACACCTCTATTTCTCTTTTTAAAGCATATTTCTAGATCTTTCAGTTAGGGGGAAAGAAATGTCTTGGGAAAAAATGAAATATACACAATTGTTGGGGCACAGAAGGCAGGGGGCCACAGCAAAGAAGCTAATAGCTCATTTTCATATTTTTTAATTCATCATTGTGGAAGGGGCTAACAGCGGGCCTGTTAGCTAAAGGAGCGAGAAGAAGCTGAGAAGTAAGAAGAAACTGATAAGGAGCTCTCTCCAAGGCTGTAACCAAGGAGACCGAGAGAGGAGGGACAGAAGAACTTTGCAGCTGGATGAAACATTTTTAGAAAGTTAATTAAGTCACCGTAACTTTTTCACCAATAGTATTATGTTGATCTATTGTGGCCAATAGTAAGGATAGAAGAAGGATAAACAACTGGAAAGTGTATAAAAATCAGCCATATTCAATAATAAAGTGTTGCCAACTGAGACTGCTTGTGGTCTCTGCTTTATGTCGTGACCGCCTCGACAGCGACACATCATTTTACCTGTGAACTCATTTTTACAGACGAAATCTTGGGGTTCAGACACCTGAGTTACGGAAACTGTAAAGAGAGCCTGCAGCCCCTCTGCATGCCCAAAGTGTCACATTTCCATCTCTGAGCTCCCAGCCTTCATTGCTGCTTAGCAGGAACAGTGTAGATGGTCTGATCTTACCTTGACCAAAACCAAGACAAGAAAGGGCAGCAAGAAGATCTGAACTGTTTATTCAAAGAGGTGAAAAACATGTTGCAAAGGAAAATACAATGAGTGATGTCTGTCAGGTACAAATTCCTACTTGGAGCATACAGGAGAAATGAAATATTGTTCTTTAAAAGGCTTCATACTTGAAAATTGCCATGAACTGTAACCCTGAAACTCATTGCCATTACACTACAAAGCTTGAAAAACATCAAGAAGATTGATGCATATAGGAAAATTCAAACACTAACATGCATTTGAATTTGAGCTAGTGAGCAGGAAATGTATGACGCAGTACCTGCAGCATGTAAAGATTACTGGGGTTTTATCCCAGAAAATAATACTCCATTGGTGCTTGCCAAAGCACTCAGCCTCCATCTGACATCAGACTGAGAGCTTGTTGATTAATATGTACAGGATAACCTTTCTGGCACATTTCTTTAAAATTACTGGTTGCACTGTAGCTGTGTTTCAGATTTTACTCCCTCCAGAACCAGACAGTCTGTTAAATGCACTCAGCAAATAATATGTTTACTGAATTTCATGTTGTATTAAAAAGCTATTATTCAAAGGAATGTTCTCAATGGTTCATTCAGCTCTGGGCAAGGCTCTGCCATATGGGCTGCTGTTGACTGAATTTGCAAATCCTCCTACACATGCAGCAAAATACCAAGGCATCCCAAGAACAAGTTAACTTTACAAATCTCAGTCACCTTTTCCCTTTGCTTGAAACAATGCTGCTATTTGATTATTTGTAAAATTCCACTTGGGATATAATGATCTTTAGTCCCAACATATCACTGCACTGCCACATATTAACTTTCACTTAAGCAATTAATCTTGCCAACTCAAAACATTTTCTCTTTTTGTCTAAGAAATCTCATGTCTGGGGGCTACTTTAAAAATATAAGGAGCAAATCTGCCAGTAGTTGTCTCAACACTGAGTACAGAGCAAAAGGCTGATAACCATTTCTTAAAGATTTAGTTGAACACATCATAAACTATGGGAATATTCTAGCAAGTTATACTTAGCATTCATTAATCACAAAAATTGATTAATTTATATTTTGACTTTCCATGCAGGTTTTAATGCATATTATGGACTGGATTCCACCTTCCTTGCGCACATTTTCTATTTTAACTCAGTTTTTAAACTGGCTTATTTGTTTTGACTGGCCTCTGGTTGATACCACCTCATTTGTAGAGTTAGAGTTAAAAAAGAAACCAAACCAGAAGCTGGCAGTTGTACACTCCTTCATATCTTTTTAATTGTCCTAAAGAAATTACATAGTATTCAAAAAAGTTTATTTTCCAACTGTATTTTTGAACAATACAAAATTAGGGCTCTCCATGGGCCTGTATAAGAGGCCATCCTCTGGGAAAACAATAGCACAGTGGTAGTGACACCATTTCTACTCTGGCAATGCACAGTCCAGAGCCTGTTGGTTTTGGCACCAGCATATGAAGGGTTTGCCATTGAGACATACCATAAAGTTATTGAAAGGAAAGACAATGTTGGCAGCTGGGGTGTTTGGGAATTGAAAGCTACAAGAAGAAGAGCTCCTGTGGTCTTTGCTAGTTTCATAGAATCATAGAATATCCTGCATTAGAAGGGATCATCGAGTCCAACTCCTGGCCCTGCACAGGACAGCCCCAAGAATCACACTGGGATGTGATGCCTGAAAGCATTGTCCAAATGCTTCCTGAACCCTGTCAGGCTTGGGGCTGTGACCACTTCCCCGAGGAGTCTATTCCAGTGCCCAACCACCCCCTGGGTAAGGAACCTTGTTGCAGCATCTAACCTAAACCCTCCTGACACAGCTTTATGCCATTCCCTCAGGTCCCATGGTTGGTCATGACAGAGAAGAGATCAGTGCCTGCTCTTGAGGAAGCTGTAGGCTGCACTGAGGTCTCCCCTCAACCTCTTGCAGGCTGAACAGACCAAATGACCTCAGCCACTCCCCATAAGGGTTTCCTCTTCCCCCATGTACACACTTCTCTTTTGGACACTCACTAATAGCTTTATGTCCTTTTTCTATTGTGGTGCCCAGAACTGCCCCCAGCACTCGAGGTGAGCCCACCCCAGTGCAGATCACAGCAGGACAATCCCCTGCCTTGCCTGTGATGCTGGTGACGCTGTGCCTGATGCTCCCCAGGACAAGGTTGGCCCTCCTGGCTGCTAGGGCACCATGACTCACATTCAACTTGCCATCAACCAGGACTCCCAAGCCCCATTCCTCATCACTGCTCTCCATCCCCTTGTTCCCCAGTCTGTCCCCACACCCAGGGTTGCCCCATCCCCACAGTGATAATATGAATGGCCCCATGCATGGCTTTAGATCTTTTTTCTATAAAGGCATGACTCCAGGTGTGACATGAGAGCTTGTATGGAACTGCCAGCTGTGGGTGCAAGGGAGAAGGCTGTGTCCTGGAGAAACTGCACAGAACTTCAAAGCTGAATCTGACGGTGAAGTTGCAGGTCTGAGTGAGAAGCTGGCTGCTGATGTTGTCCCCAGGGACAGGGGACATGTCTGCAAGGATTTGAGGAAAAAGATTCATATCTTCATTAGACTTTAGCAGCTGGCAAGAATCCCGTAAGATGATATCAGGCAGAGGCCAGTCAAAACAAGCTGGAGGTTTGATATTTCAAGTCAGTTTTAAAAATATAGACAATGAAGAACTGTTTGAAACAATGGTGAACTTTCAAGCTGCTTTTAGAGTTTGTCTTGAATTTTTCCCAGAAGAATGCAATCTTATCTTGGTGTGAAAAATGGCATACAAGAAGGAAAAAATTTCCTACATTTCTGCATTTTCAAAGAACAGAAAAGGATACAGAATTAATATATATTTGGTGCAAACTCCTCTCCACTCCTCCTAAGTGATCCTTAGCAGCTGTCCATTTCACTGTCATCTCCCAACAGAAAGTTTTGTATTTTCATGTTCTGCCTTCCACTGGAGAAAATCTGACCTTGTCTGAGCTATACTGTGTAAGTACATATTGCACACATGCTGTGCCTGGCCACATGGACTTGCCTGGTGGTCACTACACTGTTGGCTTGGTTTCACAGCACCCACTCCGTCCCTCTGGCTAGGGAGAGGTGACAGCACTTGTCCCTGCCAGCCTCATCTGCCAGTCTGCCTCCACTCCCATTGGTCCCTGAGATAAAAGCATGGGGTCATCTTCCACTGTTCTCCTTGCTCCCCCCACTCCTAAAAATGCAATTCTTTCTCTGGGGCTAACGCTGGGAACCTGCCTTTCAAGGCAAGGCTTTCAGCTGAATAGTGCTGAGATATGCTTACTCTTGCTCTTGTCTTCTCTGCTTGGTTCCATTTTTGAGCTAACTATATGACAAACAGCCCAGCCTAGATAAACAATCCCATACCTCAACCTAAAGAAGACAATTGTTTCCCAATTCCTATGTGGCTGGAAGATGCCAACATCTTTCTGCATGAAGATTTTGGCTCTGGCATTGTCTGTTTCACAACTGAATGCTCCCTTGCCCCACAATGTCTCCTTCATTAACACTAAGTGGTTCAGAGGATTTACCAAGTCGTGCATTCACTTCCCAGAAGAGCAACAGGCTCAGGAGAAACTTCCTTGAGCAGTTCTACCAAAGTGGGCAAAAGTTTTCAAGGAGATGCTTTATGGTGTTCATTTTCCAGCGGCTGACTTGACTTGCCATGCTCCATTAAGACAGCCTTGTGTACTAAGCACGCCTCAGAAATGGAAAATTGTATCTTACGGTAAATTAGACGCCATCCCCCCACAAAACAAGATTAATTCCTATAGGATATGTTCTGGCACAGTTTCAAGCAGCTGGGTTTGCACAAAGCAGCCTTTTCTTTCTTTAATAGATTCTGGTGAAGTTTTGTCCCTGTCTGTACAAGTTGCCTGTATTATCCTGAAAATAGAAGCAATTGAGCTTTCCCTGACCTGATCTGGAGGAAACATGAAAAAAGTTCATTTAGTTATGAAATCTATTTAAATTATGCTCTCAAAGTTTATCACAAAAACTTTGTTGAGAATTATTTGGGAAAGCAAGAAGTGCCTCCAACATGCTGTTAATTACCATCCATTTTGTGGCTGTCACCCATTCTGATTCCAGGGCAGTGCTCTAGAAGCTTTTTGTGTGCAACAACTGCACAACAGTATCCAAGCCAGACACAGGATTTCCTAATATACTCCAGTTTCATGCTGGGGAACTACTGAAAACATCTATTTGTGTGGCTTTCTGGGATGCAAGGTCAGGTCCCCAGCATCATCATATTGCTTTTGCAAATGAACACAAGCACAGCTGTGCCCGAAACAGAGATCCTCATCCTGCATGAAGGTTTTATTCCACAACAAGGAATATCTTTCAAACAATCACACCGTGTTGAATAGTCAAAAGACATTTAAGGATTTATTCAATTTTTAATTAATGCTTTCATGCTAGTTTTTGTTTTCAGTCAGATCAGCTTTAAAATGTTTATAAAGCGAGATTGGAAAGCTCAAACAGTGAGTTCTGTATGCCTTAATTATACAAAAATAAACAAAACTATAATTCTAACACCAAAATTATCTAGATGTCCTTTTGGATTTTTCATTTTCCATGGGATTTTGTTGTCTGGGATTCCTTTTTCCTTTTTTAAAGCCTGTCTTCAAAGTATTGCTCTGTTTTGGACCTTATCTCTTGCTTTAAAGAACTTAATTTCAAATATGTCTATAAAACATACAATTTTTAATGACATCACTCATTTTAATCTCAAAATTACACGTATTTCCATCCCCCACTAGATCTCTCTTTATTTGTTGAAAGTGTGATCAAGCCTGGATTAAGGAATTGAGGCTAAGTAAATGTTCAACTTGAATGTAGAAAGAAGTCTATGTATCCAATGTATGCCTCCCTTTATTGTAGGAGGCATCTTCATCTTTGAGCAAAGCAATTTAAAGAAATAGGTGATAGTTTTTGAGGTATTACTTGATACACTGGGAAAATATAGGCAAATTTTCAGGTGCAGAACCCTAATCAATTGTAACTCAATGATACCTCTGTTTCAATTTCGAATGTAGTTACTATCACAGGTCAATACACCAAGCAAGAATCACCATTTTCCCAGGTGAACCAAAGTGCTATCCAAATTATATTCAATTAGAGACTTAACACACTCACAAACCTGTGCTCTAGCTCTTTGCAGAAAGCATGCAGGGCATCTAAAGTGCAAGAGACCTGACAACTTGTACCTGAACTGGACACCCATTCCCACACAATATAATTAGGTCTTTCTGCCAATGCTTTTTATATGCAATTCGCTTTTTAACTCCTTGCATCTTACTTTCAGGCAGAAAGAAAATGACACAGAACAATAACTGTGTAAAACCTGAAGATAGATCTCAGACAAACTCTGCATGCAAACTGAATCTGAATTTGAATCCTTCCAAGTTAACAAGTGCTTCCAAGACTCAAATAAAAACCATCTGAATGCATGTAATTTTTAGCGTGCTCTGCCTTTTTCAACCCATCATGTTTCCTAAATGCTCTTTTATATGTAACTGAAATGTCTTAGATGTGTGAGAAGTTTCATACATTTGAAGTTCTGAACTATATCCAAGCTCCAGGAAACAGGCCCGTTTAACAGGAGGTAGATCTGTGTAGGTGCAGATAAACTACTTGACAGACAAAATGCCTACAGCTCTGATGCTAGGCTCTAACACTGATATTGCTAACTACTGAAACACACTTTTGTCCACTCTCAGGGCTACAACAAAAAATTATCACTACAAGAAACAGCTGCCTGTAGAGATACAGAAGAAACCCACAGAAAAGTAGGAGATGAAAAGGAAATATGTGTTAACAAGAGCCAGTGGAAGCACACAGGGCTTCATTAAGAGCCTTCTGGTCCCTTGGGGGCTTTGCTTCACAGCCCAACATCCCCCATCTGAGCCAAGCAGCTGGCAAGTGTCACCCCTTCCAGGACTTGGCTCCAAATCAGAATGGCCTAATTAAAGATTAATGCTCTCTGACAAAAATTAGTAACTCCTTCCCATGCTTCAGAGAATTCATAAAAATATTTTCATAAACTTTCAAGAAAATTAAAGCTACCTAATTAGAATGCAGCTTCGGGAACTGCAGGTATTCACCTGGACATACTCTTGTGATAGTTTCAAAGCTGATTTGAAGCTGTATTGTCACGCAGTGTACATCACTCAATTGACTGGCTTCCAAGGCTGCTATCAGATCCTAAGTCAGCTGTAACTCACAGAATTTTAGGAAATATTTTTCAATAGTAACATCAGGTTCATGTGAAATTTTCTAATTAGAGTTTAAAATCACCCATCAGATCATCAAAGGGAGAACTGAAAGGGAAGCCAACTGTCTCAGTGTATCATACTTTTACTAGAGTATATCTAAAATTATATGTAATGAATGTCCATTTTAAGAACTGTTTGATTGCATAATTCTGTAACTAATTAATTAATTTTATATGGCATCTAATATTACATCTTTAATAAAAAAGAAAACAACCAATTATATGAATGAGCCCAGAAAAAGGTATTATGAGCAGGCAGTATCAGAATCAATGCACAGTCCTATCCTTTGATAGCTTTTCCTCTGTGGTGTCAGGCAGAAATGACTCCCACTCAGTGATTAAAAGAAGTTGTCCTCTCAGAATGCATTGTGATGTGCACACACTTTGTCAGCAGAGATTCTGTAACAAGCAGGAGGGTAGTTTTTCATATGGCTACACTGGAAAATGTCAAATGTTTAAAGTTTTCCAGCATCTGTGTATTATAAGAGAACTCACCCACACAAAATGGAGCTTTCTCCAAGAAAACTTCCTTGGTTTTAAGCCTGTTTCATTTATTCATCTTTTCCATCATATTTAGACTTATTTTGCTGCTTTATTTTTCTTTTTTGTGTTTTGATTTTGATTGTCTCCTTGGAGCAAAGTGCTTGATGATCTTCTATTTTGGAAATCATAGATCTAACACACCATGCTGGGAAGACAGATTAACCTGACTCTCAACTGACTGTGTACCATCATTATGAGGAGCCTGAGCCAATGGTTATCATATTCCCTTGGACTGCTGCCATTAGGTCTTCAGGGAATGTCCCACCAGATTTTAAATGAGGAATGACCTCCAGATAAAATGGCTGCATCCAAACAGTTTAGACATCCTGTTTTAGCTGGAAATGCGTGTTGATCTGAAATTACCTTAAGATTTCTTTTCTGATGTAAATATTCTGCTATAATTGATCCATATTAATTTGCAATTTGAAACTGCAGCATTATGTAAAATGTAGCACCCAAGTTAGTAGCTTTTGAACTGATCATGAAACCTGAACAAGAACAGAACTTTAAATGGACAAAAGTTCATGATACTACACCTTTGTATTAATTCAAAGGTGAAAGATGTTTTAGAAAGCACTAATGTCCTTCCTTGTGAACCACATTTGCAATATCTAATTTACCATATCCTTCTATATTGGAGGCTGCAAAATTGGTTTAAATGAAAAACTACTCTGAACTGTATTTGCAAAATGTGTAGAAGAACACTTGGATTCACAGACCCATAGAATGTCTTGGTTGAAAGATCATCTAGTTCCAGCCCTCCTGCTATTGGCAGGGACACTTTGCTCCAGACCAACTTGATCAAAGCCCCATCCAACCTGGCCTTGAATGCTTCTACGGGTGGGGCATCTACAATTCCTCTGGGCAACCTGTTCCAGTATCTCACCACTCTCACAGTGAAGAATTTCTTCCTATTATCTAATCTAAATCTACTCTTTTTCAGTTTGAAGGCTTTTTCCATTGTTTTATCACTACATGCTTTTTGTAAGAAATCCCTCACTGGTGAAAACTTCCTATGTGGATAAAAATATATTCATTTTTCATGTGTTCTTTCGAGACCCTTGGAGAGCATTCACAGGATATCTCTGTGACGCATCCTTCCATTAACTCCAGATACAAGATTTTGTATCTGCAGCTAATGGAAAGATGTGTCACACCACACCTAATCTAGCAGTGCAATGTTATCAACTGTGCTTCTGAAAAGTTGATACTTATTTTAGCAAATATAGAATATATTTGGGGCTCATTTAACATGTTGAAGCACCTTACACTAAATTTCCTGTACAGAATTCTCTATTATATAACTGCCAGCATAAATAAGAACCAGAACCCCGTTAGGAACACATTAAGAACTAATGTGGATAATTTGAAGTCTCTATTTTTTGTGAAATCATGCCCAGGGGTGTATTTAAACATTGCTAATGTTTAGGGAGGAGCTGGGAAAATTAAGAGAGAACCTAGATACAACCCACTATTACCTAATCTTCCATTAGCCATCTTCTTTCCAAACTATCTTGCTAGCCCCTTTTTTGCCTGTGACTCATGATGTGAGAGACACACCACAAAACACAACTCCGACTGGCAATGTCCTAATTTAGCCAGAAGAATATGGTGAAAGCTGGACGTCTACATGGAGGAAATCACCTATTTTCATTGGGAATTAACAGCTGCAAACTTGGCCAAAAGGGTCTTTTTCTGGAGAATTCTAGTGTTTTTTCTCCACTGAAAAATATGAAAATTGCATAATCCATATTGAGTTCACTCCAGAATGCTTGAATGGATCTTGGTGACACCTGTTTGCCAAGTAAGAAACAGGAAACAATTGCAGAAGTTTCCCTAGAACTGGAGGCTCAGATGTGAGCCTTAAAGAATGCAGCCTTTGCTTTCACTAATGCAAGTAAGAACTTAATTACGAGTAAGGACTTGAAACATATGCATGACAAGGAAGGAATCCAGCAAAGCTGACCATACAGTGTGTTGTAACACAAGCCTGTTGTGGCTCCAAGAAGTTGTAAGAGTGGCCCCCAGGGATGGGGGCTGGAGGAAAGCAGATTACAGACAGCTACATGAGAAATTATGGCCTCCCTTTATCTGGATCCCACAGCGAAAGTCATCCAAAGTGCGGGACTTTTCCAGGCTTTACTCAACATATAGTGACAGGGAGGGTGGCAGTTTATAAAAAAAAATTGGTCAAGGAGATTCTCCTAATTTTCTTAAACATTCATCCAGTCCTTAAAAAGTGGAATAGCCACAATATTGAGCTCCACAAGTGATTTTTGCAAAACTGAATGAGTATCAAACAACATTTTCAGACCTACACTTCTGAAGTATGCTTTTTTCTGATGATCTGCAGTCCCTTCTTATAATGCATATTTACACAGTTTTTGGCAGGACTTATCCCCAAACCAAGAGAAAAAATTACTTATTTTTGTTTGCTAATTATACCATTACCTAAGCTTAAAATCAGGGAAATCAAATAGGTAGAAAATTTTACCCTAAACTATATGTGGGAGGCAGGTTGCCAAGAAGTACTGAAACACATGTAAGTTTTGTTTTCTTAGCAGGAAAGAGAGCAATTGTGAAAGCCCAGGGATATCTACACTGGGTAGTAAAGCTAACAGCAGAAAATCAAAGAAATCTTAGCACTAAGCCAACAGTGTAACAAAAAATAGGAGTCAGCTCTTCGTGGCCATGCAGATTATCACTCTGATAAGACTGTGATAGAGGGTAAGAATTCTTTCCCGGTATGGTGTTGACACTGCATAAGCTTTAATCTGTTGCTCTTTGGCTTTCAGATCTCTTGCTTCGCAACACAAACACTAACAAATTGACAAAAGCTGTGTTTGCACATTAGAGCTACTTGCAAACTAGCATTTCAAGTTCAAGTTTGGACACAAAAGCACACAAGGCAAAATGAAGTGGAAAGCTGTGATTTTAATGGGGACTTAATCTCTTTTGTTCTCTGACCTTTGGCGGCTCTCAGAATACATCAACGCTTCTGTCGCATGAGTTGCCTTACTGGCTTAGCTCATGCTGATACAGCCAAGCAAGCATTCAAGTGTGACTGCAGTGTAGAGTTTGATGGTGTATTGCACTCTTCCTAGCAGCAAGTACAAGAGTCTTATCAGCACTACCCAATGGGGTACAAATCCCATCAATCAGCCCAGGTCCAGCTGTGATCCCAAGTGCAGTGACTCCTGCAGCTGGACAGAAAGAGCCACAGAGCTCAGTCAGAAAGTAACTTTAGAAGGAATGGCTCAGGCAGCTGGCAGTGCATTGAGTCTGGGGGAAACACCAAGCCAGCTGAGTATCTGTCCTGCAGAAGGTCAGAGAAAGGCTGAACAGCACTGAAACAGGACTGCAACACAGTTCCATCAAGTCTGATTATTAAGAAAACAGAATACTGAATTTAGTGTATGTAATAGGGGAGGTCTATTTCCCCTTCCCTTTTAAGCCACAAAGTCTTCTCATCTAAAAACCCTGTAATGGAACTCTCCCAATCACAAGTGCAGCAGGAACTGAATGACTACAAAAGGAACTCACAGGAGAAAAAGAACCCACAGCAGGAGAAATGAGGGCTGCAATAGTGACCAGTCAAGATGGACCCAGCAATTCTTTGTGGATTACCTGTATTATAACAGGTCTAACATTCTTCCACTAAACTATTAAAGAGAAGAAAAAAACCCAATGACTAGGCTTCTGACATTTCTCATAACAATCCTTCTCTTACCTGAGCCCGCTTTTCAAAAATTCAACTGGGTACAGTCTAATAATGATACAAAAGAAATGAATTGGGAAGTTCTTCCAAGCATTTTTCTATCCAAGCTGCAACTGAAATTCTGGATAGTAGCAGTGATATCTGCAATAACAGGAACATTATATGGAAGAAAAAGATCTGGTAAGGGAAAAAGATGTCACATTTGTAGTTGAAATCTGAGAAATTATTGGTATCAATGCTTAGCATTGTTAGAGATCACCAAGAGAAAAATTCCTGGTTAATGATCAGCTGCAAAAGAGATCTGTATTTTGTAGGGATCAGATGTAACATAAAAAGTGCAGGTGTAGTGTTCAGAGTTTTTCATGTAAGTGATTCAGTCCCAGAGGGAGAAAAAGTTAAGCCTATTACATTGAAAGAACCAACAAAATTTAGGCATATACTGGGTATTCTAACACATTCTAATTCAATTTCTATCTAATTTCAAAAACCTTCATGTTATAAGCCAGTGAATTGTGATGGAAGAACTGTTCATGTGATCAAGAAAAGCAGTAGTAGAATGAGTGAATGGGAGTTTGGGGAGTGAGCTCCTACAGTCTTTTGGGCCTGATCATATCTCAGATCAAAAGCCCCAGATATCCCTCAGGGGATATCCCTCACATAATGAGGGTTTCTAAAGTTAAGTCTTGTCATATATAACAGGAGGAATCCTTTCATCTTCCTTCAGGACCATGTTTTTATCAGGCAGGTCTTGCTTTCGTTTGGGTTTCACCGCTGTACCGCAACTATGCCACAGCTGTATTCAGAGTATGCTTCAGCCAGTTCTCACTTTTACTTTTTGACTGCATATTTCTATTTTGGGAGACCTGAGGTAGGGAAAAAAAATGCCAGATGACCAGAAAGACCCTGTCTTAAGCATGAGATATGTCCACTTACATCTGAAAATTAAGTTGTGTGACCTGCAGCTGTTTCAGAATTCCCAGAGCATAGGAGCACGTTGGACTGCTAGTTTGTACCATCCATCTGGGATAATCCTCACACTTCAGAAGGCTGGACTTCACACAGTTAATAAATTCCATCCAAATCTCAAAGTGTTTCACATAGCCAGCTGAAGAATACCTCTGATAAGGCGCGTTTGGACAGCTTAACAGACCTCCATGGAATGCCATGCCAGCTTTTCCATGGAAGGAAACAGAGATAATGTTCCTGAACAGTGAATGCTGAAACAAAATGATTAAATAAGAATTAAATGTACTGCAGAAGACTAAAAAGGAAATAACTACTGAAACTGAACTAATTTTTAGAGAAAGCCACTTATTTCAGTCACATAATGGTACTGGTATACCCAGTGCCAAATATAGAAAGGACAATGCATCACAGTAAGGAAAAAAAAAGTTTCTGCATTTTTGTTCATTTTGTTTTTTCCAAAAGAACAAAATCCATGGAAATGCTTTTGGAAAATTATCTTTAGGCATTAGAAGTTTGCCCTCTGTTTTCCTTCTCTTCTTTCATCAAAGACAAAGCAGATTCACAATACCCCAAGCATCCCCATACTTGCACACAAAGATAATTCTATATATTCTTATTTATAAGGGGAAGCCTGAAGAACTTACAATATTGCATCTGGCTGAATAGCCTTCAAATACAAAGATATGTGGAATTTCCTGCTTGGTGCCACTCAGCCCAACAGTACAGCTCAGACTGTGAGCTGAGAACATGAGCTTGGGGCATTGGCTGTGGCCCCTTTCCCTTATATTCTCCAGCACCCAGAATTGTTGTATCAGGAATGTTAGAGGATAAAACCTTACCTAATTCTTACAAAGTCCATATATAAACTTGTTGTCCTTGAATTTATCTAATCCTCTTTGAATGTCCTGACACACAGAAATACAAGTGGAACAGGCTGAAAGTCTTCAAAGTACACTTGTAGATCCTTCTTGGATACCACAGATATTGTTTAGAGAACTTACATTCTAAGTTATATATTCATGCTATATTTCAGGAAACTGTCCATATTAATATGTCACTCTCCCAAGGCCTCACTTTGACCTGACAGTTCAGTTCTCCAACCTCTGAGAATACAGATTAATCTGACTTAAATTGTTTTATCTGGAAATGGGATAATTCAGTGAAAATGAAATTAATTCACACAAATGTATCTGACAGAATTTTACCTGAAGCATGCAGTAATGTGCAAAAATAAATAATACTTTTAATAAAACGAACTACTTTTTGTGGGAAAGAGAATGTTTTAAATGTTTCCGCATCTTTGTGTTTCCCATTAGTCTCTCTTGGATCGTGACAAAAACTAAAAACTTCAGAGGCCAAAAGTTTTTAGGCTACTTTAACTCTGTGTGAGTCTCTATACCACATGGAGTCCAGTGTCTCTCTGCTATTCCTGTGTTTGCTCATGGCATGTTGGAAAGTTTACAAGTCATTGACCAATGCTTCTGTCCTGGCATTATAAATGAGCATGGCCTTTTCTGCTCAATGTTTGTGTAAGTGGCTATTGTCGAATGGCTAAAGAAGGTAGCAAATACCCACGCTGTAGTAACCAGAAGATTCACAGCTACACTGAACAGCTTAGTGAGAAAGAGTTGCAAGTCTCATGAGTAAATAGCTAGAAAATATTTCTACAGAAAGATTCCTATGATCTGTTTTGGATTGTTTCTATGAAGAAGCAGTTTCAAGGCCATAGTTCTTTCTAAATAGTAACTAATGATCCCCGTATTACAATAATATGTATTAGGGTTCTTTTATTGGAACTTAGAGATCTGAACTGAAAATCTGATACAGATATTTCTTTATTTTGGATAGGTCTACATATTACATGACAATAGCAGCAGAGATTCAAATGAGTCATTACCTGTGAAAATACTGTTACTGTTACTGATTAAAGTACAAATAGACTTTAAAAATTCACAAATTCCAAACTAAAATGTAAATTCAATATCTAGTATAAAACATTTTTAAAAATCTGAGTTGATATCACTCTGGAAGTTTAGCACAGATACATACTGCTGTTTTACTCTACAACTGTCAGTAAAAAACTTTTAAGATAATATAAATGTGCTAGCAAAGGAAGAGTTAATCCTTTGAGGACAAAAGTTTCATCTATTATTTTGTTTAAACTTCAACTTGTGTATACCAAAAATTGGACTTAGGCTCACAAATACAATTCTTCATGTAAACAGTAAATTATATAAACAGCTCACTCTTTATTAGCCAAATTGACCATTTTATAGAAAAAGCCAAAGTATAAATACATGTACAAGTATTTTTGTGTCTGCATACACATATATGCATGAAAGTGTTCCCAGGTTTGCTGTGGGAGCCTTGTCCCTTAATGTACCCTGAATCTGCATTAGTAAGTTTGAAACCACAGAATTAATCTGTTATTTATTTATTTTAATATGGTGTTATATAGAATACCCACACAAGAAAAGAAAGAAACTGCTCTCACAGTGCTCCCCAGTTTTCATGTCCTCAGCTTCTGGAACATTTAAGACTATTAACTTGCTGGCAGGCTCCCAAGGAATTTTAAGGCATCTGTGCCTGCGCTACTTATTTTAAGCTCTGTCTTCCAGTGTTATGAAATCTCAAACTCTTTTGAGAGCAAACTCTTCTGACTTTCTTAGTAATTCCACTTCATGTGGTTCTGGCTTTCAGGCAGATTCAAGAATGACATAATCGCCTTTTCCCACCCACAGGTTTTCACTGTTGCTGTTGGTTACACCCTTCCACGTAATGTGCAACACGAATCCTTGTCTGATCCCAAATGCCCAGAAATGGAAGACAGCCCAGCAAAGAGGACTGAAGCACAGTTTCGTGGCTTTCTATCAATCATTATAGGTTGAATAAGGCTTCTTCTGGATTTTTCCTCTGAGTTGATATTACTTTAGCTATAGTGCAGTTCCTGTCAGTCCAAAGTCATGGTACTTCCAAAGGATGTGAACCAATTTTCCAATAAACTTTACCCCTGTTACTGAGGCAGGTATCTTAAATGTAGTAGCAGAGAATAAACAAACTTAAAGTGCTTCTTTTGTATTTTTTACTATATCATTTATGCAAATGCACTCAAAAAATACAGAATTCTTCATTTTTATTTTTAAAAATGCTAGAACTTGGCTAGCATGCATTCATAAGAGCTATTGCAATCATATTTTGCATTATTAACATTACTGAATTACATACCAAGCTCCACAGAAGCAAGATAAAAAGCACTTTCTGGAGTTTGTTACCAACATGAGAGAACTAGAAGCAACCTGCAATCCTGTCTCACAGTCCAATTTCAAAAAGAGTCTCCTGGCTTACCTGAAGACTACAAGAGTGTTTGTACATGAAATATGGCATGCTAACACAGCATAGGGAGTATTTCTTTGCCCTTGGAAAGTCTCCAGAAATTTTTCTTTTTACAGTTACGCTTTTCATACTTGGTCAGATTTTTAAGTAATGCACAGCATTGTGACTACTCAGTTCTCTTGAGTCCAGGACTACTGAAAGGCATTGGTTCAAGTCAGCTTCAGGGCAATTTCAAAGGCAATTATATTGCTGCTTTAAGAGCTGGCACTGAACTGCCAGGCAAATAAAAAAGCATGTATGATGCTCAAGGAACACTAGTCCACGTCCAGAAGAAATGGAGAAGAATGCATCAAGTTATGAGCATAAAAAATAAATTATCCAGCCTGGAAAGATAATGCATTTTCTTGTCTTCTTCAGCAATGAGCCAATTCTGGAAAAAAATTACAACTGGGCAATGACTCAGCATCAGGATGTGCATTCTAAAGATAGAAGAAAAAGTTCTCATGGGACCTTGTCATAATCAGCTACATTCACAACTCTGCTGGGCCCTCTCCTAAGTTCAGTGCAGCTGAGAGTCATGCCTTTCTCTCACTCCCAGCAATGAGGGATTATAAATTTGATTGCTAGAACAGGTATCTAGCAGGGAGAAACCTGTGAGACAGGCTAGAAAATGAGACAAACTGATTGTGATGGCTACCACAGAGTGAAATCCATTGCAACAGGAATTCCATGTGAAATGTATCCTGATGATTATTTATTTCTCTAGACTCTGCTCACAGTACAAGCCAAAGCAATATTTTTGTTTCTGTGATGAAAGTTATCTGGCTAATAAGTAACAACACTTTAAAGAAAGGGATGAATTCAAAATCCTGTAAAATTCTACCTTGGTGTTAAAAAGTCCAAGGCACTCTAAAACACATTCTCTTGAGGCGATAGTTAAGTTCTAGGAAGTTTTAATAAATTGAACTGTCCTTTGCTGACAAAATAAAATAAAAGATTATTTGGCTGACTAAGGTCTTAAAATTTTACTAACACTGCCTATAATGAGATCTATTTCTTCTAGTAATGCAATTATTGTTAATTGGTTTTCTGATACTAAGAAAGAAAACTGATTTTAGCTTCAGTGGAACTGTAGTTATTTAAAACATTAAATTCACCCATCCACATTAGCAGCGACATGAGACATTTTAATTTGTCATTAATAACATTACACATGCACTTTCAATATTCTTTCACACCCTATATATTTTTACAACACATAAAGACAAGAGTAGCTGTGAAAGCATCCAACTTCTACCATTACCTCATGGCAAAAAGATGATATTTCTCTAGAAAGATGGTAAGAGTGTTTCTAGACAGTCAGGTAGAAGATGGATGTGATGATAGGCTGTGTCAATTGATATTTACTTTTTGGAGCTTTTCAAGGGTAAAAATCTCAAGCACTTATCCAACCTCCCCTAACAACCACACTTGTGAGAACACTTGGGGCAAGTTCTCAGTTACAATCATCACCCCACAGTGGTCAATCTTAATGGAAACCCAAGCTTGAATTGCTGGCTAGAGCTGAGCGCACAGAATAAACATTTTCTCTGCTGGGTTTAACAACAGTCTAGTTAGGAGTTCTGCTTTTTGATAATATTCTCAAAAACTACTGTCAAGGTTTTTGCAAAAATAAAACATGTACTTAGTTAGCAGCATATTCATATAAAGATAAAGCTTTTTTGTTTTAAATATACAGTTAATCATTAAACAGAAAATATCAGATCATCCACCCCCACATCAGAAGAAATTGCATTGAAAAAAAATACATTGCAATGAGTGACTCATGATGAATTGTACTCCATACTGGACAAGTAAAAACTGTATTTGTCAGAATAAGCATTACTGCTAAAGCCATGTTCTCCTCACTCTGTTTTAAAATTCCCTCATGTCCAGTGCAAACACTTCTGCATCTAAAAGAGTTGAATTTAGTTCTCATATTCCAAAAGATCAAAATGAAATAAAGTAAAAGAAGCCCTCGGAAATGTTGGCATTTTAGAATACTTAATAAAAGAACAAATTCCTGTACTATAGATGTTTCAGCTAGTGTCATCAATGTATCAGGTGCTTACACATCTCTTTTCCCATTTAAACTTGCAATAAAATCTACTGACTTCAATGAGGGAAATAAGAGCAATCCAGCGTAATGTACTGAAAATCCTGCTGCTAATTTCCAAACACTTCAATAGAAAGAGTGTTCATGGTACCTCCATATTACTGCATATTATCATTTGGTTATTTTCATTTCACTGGTGACATAGAAGAGACTACACTGTGTTAAGGTGCAGCTGACACTTAAATGTTGCTTTTAAACCATGAAAAATTTCTTATTTAAAAGTAAACTTGAAAGTTTGGGAAAAAAATAATGCTATGAATTAAATCAATTTTACTGTCAGTTTCTGCCCCATAAAACATTTTTAAAGACTTTCTTTCAGATGGAAACAAGACTGTTTCATTCATTCATTCATGGGCAATACTTTGGCTCCATGTGCATTTATATAAGTAAGAAGAATTTTGGACCTCCTTTCTATTACATCAATAAGCTTTTCAATTCCTTTTCTGCCTCCTTGGCTCTCCCAGTATATTTTGTCAAGGAACAAAGACTGGAGCAACTTCTCACGTAAACGCTGGCTCCTCAGCACTGAAACTGCAGATGCAGGGAATCTGGAAAAGCACAAAGAAATTCATCAGGTTTTGCCATTACTCTGAATTGCAGTATTTATGTTGTGGTTTAGCAATCAATTCTAAGAATATAGGCTGCAACTCAGCAAAGGAAGTCTATGCATGCCTAATCATATGTATGTTAATTGTATCTTTTACAGCTGTGGGATTACTCATACATTTTTAGATACATCCTGTCAATGTCTTGGGCCAATGATATCTATTCCAGTAGCTTAGTTTCTCAAACTCAAACTGGGAAGAAATTATTAATCCTTTTACAAAATTGATAATTTAAAACTTACTCATTGATTCCTTGTAGTATTTTGAAGTCAAGATTGTCCTCATTTCTGTCAAAGAAACCCTTATTGTCTATGAAGGCCAAGTGCCTTTGGTCATGCCTTCTCTGAACGATGTGTGTCAGGTCAACAGCATCCTGATCATTGCATTTCAGCTTCAGTCCTTGCTGCATACAGGAATCCTCCTTGAGAGGTTTGAATCCACAACAATTTCTGTCTAGTCGATTATAGATCTAAAACAAAGTAGAGCAGAGTGCCAAGTGAAAACAATACCAAAGTACTTGGGGCAAAGTGTCACTGTAAGACATTGCTCTCTAACCCAGCTGACAGGAAAGCAAGCTCAGGACAAGTGTAATAAAAAACAGTGAAACAGCATTGAAGACCTGGTCCTCACACCTCAGGTACTGCTAAAAGCAATTTCTCATACTGTGTATTTTATCCATTTTATAGCCATGATCTATTATGTCAGTAGAAATTCTTTGAAAATAATGGAACAATACCACTGTGTAACTGGAATAACAAGATGGTGAATACAATTCTATTTTCTTTGTCAGAAGCTTTCTTTTTTTTTTTTTACATTTTCTGTGCTGGAGAACAATAAAAATAGCAGAGTCTGACACACATAGAGGATGATCTTCATTTTGTGAGATCTATTAGGCCAACAGTATGCAAAATAACTGAAAAGATCAGTGAGGGGCACAAAAACCCATCAAAAGCTATAAAATTGTTCTTACACTGTAAGAACAGTGTATTTATAACCACAGAGCAGCCTCCCTGTGGTATACACTTTGATGACATGATGGTCTAAACTATTTTTTCCCATGCAAAACCTCAATTATACATCACACAGCACTTAGCTGGAAAGAATACATAAATCTGGACTAATTTTGGTGGTGTAAATGTTAGGCATCTCTTTTGACTTGGTCGTTTCTGTTCCCTTTCATGAACAGTGACAAGAACAAGGCACATTCAGAGCAATGAATGCCCATTTTAGGATAACCATCTAATATAGGAAGGATAAACCACTCCTTGAAAGTGCTGCTACCCCTTGAGAGTAGATGAGAGTAAATATTCAACATTGCTACAGCTCTGATCACACAAATTTGCCTGGATTGCCCTTAAAAGCCTTCACCTTGGACTTTGCCCCTGGGCACAGGAGCCCCCTTTAAGCTCAGGCCCCCTTTAACTCCCCCTCTGAGTCCTGTAGAGGAGGGGATGTGGGGGGGTGTTTTGTGCTGCTTGTTCCTGGGTTGTTGGTTGAGATTCCTGCCTGTCAGTCCTGGAGCTGTCTTGTCTATGCCTGATGCTCACAGGGCTACAAATGGGGCCTTTGGCTTTCACCATCCTTCCTGCTGGCCTGCCTCTCCTGCTGCTGACCCTGCCTGTCCTGGAGCTGCCTTTGGCTCCAGCTCATCTTCCCAGACAGCAGACCTGCTCCTGCTAACAGGAGTTTGGAGAGTGCACTGGTCTGTGCACAGTGCCCTTCTATGCACTGGTCTGGTGCATATAAGACTTGATGAGTGGCTCATCAAAGTTCAATCATTTGTTCTGTCCTTTGTTGTTTACTGTTAATTCTTCAAACTGCTCTAAGCATAAAAGCATTACTGTTCACATAAGCCTTCTAAAATTACAATTTTATTGTTGTAACTTCCCAGCAAAATTAGGACCTCATCCTATGCAGAATTTTGTTGCATGTTGAAATAAAAAGGTCACCTCTTTAATCAAATGAAAGTCTGAGAATTGGGTTTGTTTTGATTTTGTTTGGGTTTTTTTATACGTAGTTCTATTTCTAGTTGTATTGTTGACAGTGTTTGTTTCCAAACACCAAAATCCTGAGGAAAGGAACAGACTTCTCTTCCTCTTTCTCCTTTCATGAGCAGCATTCATTATCTGAAGGCTATAGAACCCCCCTTTCTTCCAGTGTTCTCTCTCCTGGGATCTCTTATTCAATCCATCCAAAGGTAAAAAAGTAAAGCAGAGTCCTTCTAGAAAGACTGCTTTGATGTATAGACCCCATTCCTTTGCACTTCTCTGCATGCATTAAATAGACAAGGAAATCTTGTTCTTACAGCCAGCCTCTTCACAATTTCTTGCACATTTCAGTGCTAAGATATAATGATGGAACACTTTGGAACTGATGCATATAGTTTGGCAGAATCTTCTGTCATATATTTATGCACATAAGAGGTCCAAACCCCCAAAATTAAAGAATCCATTTTGCTTGAGTTCTTGCAGGAGGCAAGTAAAGGTCAACTATAAGCATTTTATATCCTGCTCCTATGTTGTATAACATTTGAAACCAGAGATTAGGAAGATCTATTAGAAGTGCCAAACCTATTCTTCTGAAGGAATTATGCTTAACAGAGAATACTCTTCACCATTATTCTTTATTTCTGAATGACTCATGAAGCACAGCTATTATTTTTCTTGACACTAAAACATTTCTTGGCTTTTTTTTCTTTTCAAATTTTCATATTCTGCTGCTGATAAACTTTGAGAGCACACAGATAAAACTGTAATCTTTAAGAACTATGAGAGTCAGTTTCACTCACTTTCTGGAATGCATGTTCTTGTCTGGTAGGCAACAGGAGATATAAATCCCTCTGATACCAGCTATTAGTACAAGAGTAATTTGTCTCCTGTCATGTGAAGTGCAATCCTGTTGTATCTTATTTTAACCAACCCCTCCTTCTGAATAATAGAACAGCAGATTTATCATTCATCAGTCACTGTTCTACTCCTTCTTTACTAAGTCACTGTCTAGGGTTTTTTTTTTTTTTTTAAAAAGGAAAAATTATCCACTACAACTGTTACCTTGCTCCAGATTGCAGCTCACCAAAACCACTTCAGTCACCTCTTGGGGCTGGGGAGGTGCAGGAAGGACCACAGAGTAAACAGAGATTTACAGTTGTGAACACAGTCAAGATCTCTGTTTGGAGAAACAAGGAGTGAAGGAGAAACAGTATACCTGACTCAATACGAAATAAATCAAGGCAAAAGCCTTTGCTTCCTCTTTAAAAAGAAATGAGTCAGTTATGTTTCCTGCCTAATTATAGGCTGCATTTTGGATATTTTAATCATAAGAAATGACCAGAAATAATTTCAAACTATGCAAATACCTCTCTTTCCTATTAAAAAAAAAATTAAACATACTAAAATTACTATTTCTCAAAGTCCTATGTTTGATCACATGACTTATGAGGCGAATAGTTGTGTTCAGTAAATATTTTACCTGCAACAGAAAATCAAAGAGTGCCATCTTGGACCATTCATGGTGATGAATTTCAGTACAGCCCCACTCAGCTTTGGGAACTTTACCATTCTGCCAGCATTTCTTCTTCAATAGCTGCTGATATTGTCCCCAGGTTAACCTCACTGAAGAATGGGTACTATTATCTGTTGGACTCAGTGAGGAATCCCAGAGAATAACAGGACAGGCCTGACCACCTGAAAAAAGGGAAACAAAATACCATTATTAAGTGCAATACTATCAGTTTTATTTGATTCTTCTTTAGACATTGCCTAAGCATTAGTAATTGTACCATTTTACAGATCTGGAAGGAGAACCAGCCAAGGACGAATATCTTGACATTCTTTGGTTAATGTAGTCTTATCCTACATCCATAACCAGCCACTGCAGGACTGGAAACATAGGCATAAATGTCTTCAGTGTATGGAAGACTTTCTTTGTTTGAAGCAAGAGACTAATGTACAAAATCATATACTAAACCAAAGTATTAAAAAGTGTCTAGGTAGGTTAAAAGCCTCCAATGCCACTGTGAATCAACAATGTAATTTCCTTCTGATTGCAGTGAACTGCTGATTTTCAAGAGCTGGAAACTTATGTCAAAGGGGGTTTTCTTTGCATAATGGACATAGAGACACCACAAATCCCATACTCAAAGTGGATTTATTTTGTTATTTTAGTATTTTAAACCTATAATGTATTACTCCACAGCTCTGAAAGGATATATGAGAATACTAGTGAATGTAAGCATAGCATGAATAAACAACTTCACAAATTTGGGCTTTTTACCTAGATATGAGATCTGTTTTGTATAGCAGACATTTTAGCCAAATTCTTTAGTTCTTCTGTGTAAAGAATATTCTTCTCTTCCCTGAAACAAATACAGAGGACTTCTCTTTGGTGACTTCTAGTGTTCAGCTTCACTGTGAGAATAAACCTCATCAAAGAATTTAAAATTAGCTTCTCCAGTATAAAACTGATAAATTTATTTCACACAGCATCAAGGAACAGATAGATCTATTTTATTACAAAATTCTCCTTTTATTCCTGATGCAATGCTACTGCTGCTGAACTGCTAAGGACCTAGGACTGACCGCGGCTTGTACATATTAAAACAAAGAAATCCTTTATATTTTAGGGTGTGTAGACAGAAAATCAAAATATGTCTTAGTACAGAGAGGAAGAACCATTTAACTGCAAAGCTTAAGTGCTGTTTACTAAAAAGTGTTGAAACACATATAAAGCTTTAAAATTATTCATATTTATCTTGAAGTTCATTGAACTTAGTCTACACTATTGCACAATTTATTGCATAGTTAAGTGCAGCCTAAATTGTCTCTTTGTCTTCCACATGCCCAGGAAGACAGAGACAGATTTGCAAAAAAGCTTTTAGAAACACATGAAGGCAAGAGGTCCAGGCCACCTTCTTCAGAAGCAAACCAGACAGAAAATAGCCCATGGAAAACAGGTGTCAGTGCCAACAGCAGGGTAAAAGCTGCCAATGTCAATGCTCCATTTGTAAGCAGCCAGGACTGTGAAAAACAATCTCCACACAGCTGAATCAAAAAGCAACTTGTTCAGAGGATGCTGACTGTTGTAAAACAACAGATAAGAAATGATCTTTGCCTGTACCTAGCTCTGAAACATGTGCAAAGTTCCATCTCCCGTTCACCAAACAAGCATGACAGACCGGCCCCGCATGCAATACAGCCCAATAGAAAATCCAGCTCCTTTCCAAACCAGAATGTACCTGATCTTCTCTCTGCCATGGCTTGCACATACAAGGTTGTCCTTCCAAAGCCAAGCCAACCCAACCACCAGCTCTTTGACTTCCCTTCTAGTTGCCCAGTGTTTCCTTAGAAACATAGAATGTGTCTTTCCATTAGGAACATCAATCACTCTTTATTTATGATCAGTATTACCTTTATCAGCACCATGTTCCACACTCTCCTCCACTAAAAAAATGAGCTGAGCACTCCTGAAAATCAGGCTTCTCCTCTACTGAGGTGTCTGAATGAGTATTTAGGTAACCTGTTTGGGAAATCCTACCCATTTCTCCATCTCTCTCTCTGGCTCTATCACCTACACTGTAGATGACTTTACCCAGGTTAGATCAGCTATGAGATAGTTTCTTTTCCAAGAAAGTTTGGAGACAGTCTATCTAAGCACTGGGAATTCTCACCAAAAAAAAAAAAAGACAAAGGGACAGCTTTCATCAGGACCAAATCTGATCATCTGATCTATTATTTTTGTATCTCCAGTAACAACTTATGTAACTATTCATGAATTCTTCCACAAATCAAATACATAAACAGTTTTCATAAACATCTCCTGTCTACCCAAAAAGGACATGATAAACAATAGTAATATAAATACTTGAAAACTATGAATAATATCATGCCAGTTTCCATTAAGATACAAAAACATTTTTAAAAGACTAAGGTTAAATACAGGAAATGTTTGCATTTCAAAGGAAATGGGAGCAGAAAAGATGATCCAAAAAAAAAAATCTTTCAACTCTGTAATATAAATTGGATTACAGGAATATGAAACAGCAGCTTCAGTAAAGAGCTGTGACTCAAATTTTTGACACTTAAAGGAAAAACATGAAGATGCTGAATTAAAGCAGATAAGGGGTCTGATTCACAGCTGCATGAATTGACACGACCCCAATCAAATCAGTGGAGTTTTTCTGATTCAAACCTCATTAGGATTGGGCTGAAGTTGCCTCAACAGTGAAGAGACCTACAGCCACATCTGGAAGGGTGAAGCACATTTCAGAAAAAGTCCAGTGTATTCTGTATGTGCTTCTTTCCTAGTCAGCTTTACATATTAACTCAGAGGGGTACTGCTTTTCTGTTGCTGCAGCTGCACTGCACTGAATCTCATCCAGAGCTGATTGGGTTAATTTTATTTTTATCTGCCATTTTAGATCTATATACCTACTTAACTGTCCAAAGGCAATCTTCAAAATTGTATGGGAAAGATTTTTCAAAACTCATGCTGAAACCATCTTCCTAGTTATTCATACACATTTTTAAACATTTCTAAACATTTTGAACATTTCTAAAAATGTCTTGGCTAAGTTGAAAAAGCTAACACAGATGAAACCTCAGGCTGCTGAGACTAGACCACCTCAAGGAACTCCAACTGCTTCATGTGCCGCTCGCTGACGTACCACTGCATGGCTTCTTCAACACAGGCATCACCTTAGATTTCCACACCCCACATCACTTTGAAAATAAACTGCATGCTTCTGAACTTCACGTGGTTAGGAACCACATTTTGCTCTTGCAAACATTTCTCTCCTCATGTGCTCTGACTTATAGCTACAGCACTTTTTCTAACTTCCTCAAAAGAAAATATTTTCAAACATGCCCAGAAGATCAACGGTAAAACCAGAAAATCTTTCATGAGCTAGTTCAAGCCCTTTCTCAAACTCACCATTGTTCACTCTAAGGCAGTACATCTCACCACTGCCACATTTACAAGAAGAGTTCAGTTTTCCATGTATTAGCAAGAAAGGATAATTTAGTGTGGAAAATGAGAGGGACCAGCATACAGAGAATAATTTTGAGGGTTTAAGTTTTTAGGGAAAATATAGGGAACAGAAGCAGAAAGCAGAGAGAAGTTGGGACATTTATTTTTCTTTCTTCCCTATGCACCTTATTGCAATGTTCTGTCCTGTGCTCATATGGATGTCAGCATTAAGGAATGCATGAAATGTGCATTAGTTGCTCTGTAGACTATGGCCTGCATTATTGCTTGTACATTAACTTCTCTACCCAACAGAATACTGGAAATATGCCTCTCACACCCCTTTGAGAGGTACAGCACTATGTGAAAGTATTTTAGAGCACTCTGAATGCATAAAGCAGTGTTAGGTTTTTATTCTTTGCCCTGACATTGATGATTAATAATGCATAATTTAAGATGGGATGGCAAGAGCAGGCTGATAGGAGAGGATATAACACATAAAAAAATGGGACATGTTTTAGAGTCATGCAGAGGCCAGTAAAGCAAAACAAGTGCAACCAGTGGAGCTATCATCTCATTCATCTAATTGAACTAAACTAACCACGAAAGGTGTTACTCAAAGGAAGAGTTTCTTGCAAGTTTGAGGAAAAAAGGAGGTTCTGGACAAATAGTGGATTGAGTACACCAATGCTGATTATTCTCAGTTTAGTCAGACTCAGAATATCAGAAAACCAGAGGGGAGGAGAAGCAGCCCTCAGCACACAGTAGTTCAGTTCCTCAGCAAGAGCTGCAACAAAACTGCATAGCAACAGCTATTATACCAAAAGCCATCAAAGCCTCACTGCTACTATCCAAGGAGCCAGAGCACTATCCTTACAGCTGTCAGCTCAGACAGAGAAGCCAGCCTGCCCCAGCCCACAAACTCCAGCTGTAGCTCAAGCCTAAAAAATACTGCCACTCTCCCAGCCTGCAAATGCAGTTACTGAGCTGGAGGCCACACACGCATTTGACTTAGCTCCTGTGCAAGGGTCATTAAGGTAGGGCTGCAACACCAAGCAAGGTCACTTATGTCTCATATTCCTCAGGTTAAGGTTATGAAATAATGAAGTACCTTAGTGCTGTAGTATTAATGTGACCATCCTATAACTCAGACACATAAGGGTCAGCCTTCATTTATTCCACAATAGACAAAATTTTATTATTATTTCCTGGTGTTTTACAGGATTGTCCTTCCTTTTTAATAGGAGATATTTTTCACATCTTGTAGGTAGCAATGGAAGTAATGAATGACTGCTTGTGTATGCACAAAATCATGCCCTTTTAGACTTCTATGCCCAGCTCAGATACCTATACTACTCAGGCTTTTTATATTCAGTCAATTCATTGTAAAAGTATGAGAGAAAGAGTTACCATACCTGATTTTTCCATCCAGGATGGATGATGGAAAAATTAGACAAGCCGCAAAAAAATTCAGTTAACACTTAAAAGGGTTTACAGTTAACAAGGGAAGGTGAGGGCAGCAGACAGGGAACTTAAATACAGTATTTTGCTAGACTTTAAAAAAAGTCAGTGTCAGATCTGTGGGAATAAGGGAAATAGAAACTGTACAGGGATTTACTAAGCAGTTCTTTGAAACTGCTTTTGACAAAATGAATGACAGTTTTGAAAAGCCCATTTTTTAAGATTTTAATGCTACATCAAACATGTCTTGTTGGATCACATCACAACTGAGGCAAGCTAAAGGGATGTGTCAGGGAGAGAGAAATGTGTATAGAAATAGTGTATATTCATACACACATGCAGTCTCTAATCCTGCATTGCTTGCTTTCCCATGTGGATAATTGATTCACACAAGCCACTCTGTAAAAAACTTTACAGTGCTCACCTATCTTAACATATCTAGGTCATTTCAGTGAGCTAATTACTAATATTATTTTTAGGAATTATATTTTTGCTCATTTTCCTACCACAAATATTTTCACATTATGCCAGACACAAGCACATAAATAGTAAAGAACTTAAGTATTTATAAGGCATCTGAGTTCCAGCATATTTCCAGGCTAAAGAAATCATGAGAGACAAGGTACAGTCACTGTTCCAAATGCTCTGTTCAGCCTTTAGCTGGAAAAAATGAAGTGAGACCAAAATAGAGTTATTTCTCTTCTCATCACCTAGCAACACTCCTCTTGCAATAGGAACTTAGCCAGTTATGAGGAAAAGAAAATTAGAGAGCAGAATGACACACTCTGTCCCAGACAGTCCAAAACATACTGTAAGGTGACAGACACTGAGCAGCACAATGCACAATTAGCCTAATAGCAGTTTTCTGAGGTTTGCAGTCTGTCATCTCTGCAGCCACACTGTGCAGAGGTCCCCCATCCGAACTGCCTTAATGCCTTATGACAGCTCTGTAGCAATAGATCTTGTTCCTAAAAATAAAATGGGCATAATGTATCTTCCATGCTCTGCAAGTATGAATAATATTCAGAAGCCTCCAAACTGTTGTTCCTAGAGCTTCATTCCCATTGTTGTACAGGCTGCCAAAGGGAAGGTTTACAAAGAAGGAAGACACTGGAAATCACGAGGTTGTCTTCCTGCTGACAGATTTTAAAAAATCTTTCTAGCATTACTTTTCTTTTTAAGAAATGCAGACTGATCTAAAACTATTTAGTATAACCTGATTTCAAAGCAAGAAATGAACAGCAAAAACATAGCTAGCTACTTTTGCAATGATTCACTAAAATGCAATATAGTCCTTTTGTTTTGTGACTGTACAAAAATAGGGCTTATGCTGAAGACATATTTAAGAAGGTAGCAATTTTAAAGCAGACTTCTAGCTCACATTACATGTCTGAATTCTACCTTTAATTTCACTAAAGGCTAAAAATCAACTTTTTAATTGGAAACTCTATACGAATCATGTAATAGGCATATTGAGGTATTTACTATGTGTGTTTCTTTAGATAATATATATCTGTATATATGTGGGTACTGAACCTCAAAAGGTACAGCCGAATTCACTGAAATGTAGTTTGTTTGGGTTTTAACTGAAGAAAGGGAACCACTTTTTAAAAATTTTCAGTTCCCAAGAGGATTAGTGCCATGAAAGAAGATTCAAGCTTCTGCAGGCAGGTTCCCTACCTCTCTGAGTAGATTATCTGACCCCATTCCTACCACCTGAGAGATGAACTTTTGTGAAAAGTTCCAACAGTATTTTATTAAAGTCTATTCTAAAAGATGAGAAGTATATTTTTAAAAATAAGAAATACCCATTGAATCACAGAGATTCTGGAATCTCACCAGTTTCACTTCAGGCAGTCTGTACAATGTCATGCAATCTACTGATTGCTCCTTCTCTTTTTTCTTGTTCCAGACTCGTGTTAGGAAACTCTTACTGCCCTCAGCAACTCTATCATATTTGAAGCAAACTTTGGGGAATTCATCCTCTGGACAGAATAACTGCACTGCAGAAGTTACACACATACACTGGCTTTATTTCCCTGTAACAATGGGGTTAGTGCTCAGGCTCACAGGAGTTAAAGGGGGTGGCTGCTGCTGCCCCATGTCTAACACCAAGCGGGAAGGAAACCTCTGCACCCCACCTGCAGATGCTGAAAACCACACAAACGTGTTACCTTGGAAGAACTCTGATCTCCTGCTTACAGAAGGTAAGCTCCTGTTTAGCCCCAAGATCCTGTCCAAATGAAAGGCAAACACCTCACTCATGTCCAGAGGTCTTTTGACAATTCCACAGTGTCCCTGATCACAAGCAGTTCCTGTAGTGCTGGGACCTCTTGCAAATACTGCCAGGACTGCTTTTTGTGAAGGAACTTCTTGAATGCTCTCTATGGGAGAGTCTGCCAGCATGCGCATGTTTAGGATGTCATCTTTGCTCATCCATGAGGGAGGGCTCTCACTATAAATCCTGATATTGCTTTCCTCAGGCTGGAGTTGTGCCTTTACAGCTCCAGAAATCCTCCCAGGTCTCTGGTGACCTCTCTCCCTGATAGCCATTCCTTTATGCCCGTGTTCATCCAGTTGGTACTTTCTTGCCTCCAGAGGGATCGCTGCTCCCTTGGTGCCGGTGGCACGTGTGGCACGCCCTGGCTGTTGGGCAAGGGCCTCTTCCCAGCCCATAAAAGTGGCTTTTGGAAAGTGCTGCCCATAGGACAAAGGGATTGCATTTTTCTTCCTGCGTTTTGGCTTCACGGTGCCTCTGATGTTGGCGGGCTTGCTGCGCTTGGACCGCAGGGTGATATAAACTACATTGGGTGGCAGCAAGGTCCCATTGCTACCAAGCTGGGGTTCCTGGAAATTGGGTGGTGACAGGGTGCCATCCAGTGGGATGCCCAGAAAAGGAGTTTGAGCTGCATCTTGGAGACTCCTGGAACTGATCTTTTGATGTCCTCCTTTGTGCTGCGGTAAAACATGACCCACTTGGCTGACAAGGAATCCCAGGTAGATCACACAGGCAGTGCCCACGAGCAGATTCCTCCTTGTCCTCGGGCGCCTGCAAGTCCAGAGCCTCAGCAGCCGTGAGTGCCACAGGCAGCAAATAAACAAGTTTTTGATTTTACTTGGCTGATCAAAAGGGGTCATTTCTCTAGTGAATCCACATGATGAAAACAGCATAAAGTCTTCTGTACATCCCAGCCAGGATGATGATGCATTATTTCTCTTCCCCAATTTCTATTTCTCCTTTTCCAAGTAGCTTCCAGCATGGGTGATGGACAGAGGCTACTGATATGCCTGGGAAAGTGGTCAGCACTAAGGATGCTGACACTCCACCTTCTCAAACTGTAAATTCTTATCAGCCACCACAGAGGAAGTGATTGGCTTCAGAGAATGAATGGAGCCAGCTGCGTAAGCAAAGTTTACTGACTTGTAGTCTAAAAGATCTATGTATCTTCTCTGCAAACTGCAAAAAGAAAATAGTAGCATTTCCTTTCATTACTCACACATAGCATCTGTGGCTCTATATTTTTCAGAGAAAAGAAGTTCTAGATGAGACAGTATGCATGTAGGAATTTGTCAGGATAAATCTTTTACTTTCTCATTACAGTATAAATCAAACACCAAAACCATTAAATACAGGCTCAATTTTCAATCTCAGCTAGATGTAGTTCAGCATTAGAAGAAATGCTTGTCAAATCCAGATCATTATCTTTTTCTTACAAGACAAAGTCTTCACTAAACCTCATGTTATGGAAATGCTGTAAATGATCCAAATATGAACCAGTCACTAGTAGTTAAATATGCACATATTCACTGATATAAAAATATATTAGCAGTGCCAAATTTCCCTAGTTGACTATGAATATAGTTCCCATAATTCATAAATACACATTAAAATTGAAAGATGGTTAATTTTCTTCACTCTTGTGAAGCCATAAAAAGAATCTAGCTAAAGTTTTAAAAATAAAATGACAGTGGCTTATATATCCTTTCCAAGAAACAAAGAATAGGTGCACATTACATACAGATTGCTATAAAAATAAAATTTCTTACCTATTCAGCTTCATACATCCTTTGTTCTGGTAAACTCCTTAGGTTAATAAAAGTAACTGAGTAAAAGCTGGCATCTAGAACATATTTCACTTTTAAGTATGGTTCACATTTAGGTATTTCATTGCAAGCTAGGAACTGTTGAGAAGCTAACTTTACTGAGAAATGGTTGCATATAAACTGCTGTAAACTTACATGAACCTCATGTTATAAAAAAAAAAAAACCAAACCAAACCAAACAACCCCACACACAAAACCACAGCAACTTCTATTTTAAATTCTGTAATGAAAAGTCCTGTGAAGTATGTGCCTTTCAAAAGTGCATTCCATCTATTTCTAACTCCTGAGAGCCCTCTAGTGCACTGCATGCAAATGTACTAAAGAAACTCCCTTAGCTGCATTTATTTTTTTGGGGTTTTTTTGAGTGTGAAATACCACCCACTCCCTGGATTTTAGAACTTTAGAAGATCATATATTGATGTGATGAGAAGTGAAAAACCAGCCACTTTTAAAATGCTCTTAATCTGCTACTAAACAGCTCAGGAGTGTCTCCTATTTGCGCTTTCTGGAGCAAGGCATAGCAGAGTCCCTGTACAGCTGGAAAAGCTGGGGCAGACAGAAGTTAAGGGCAAACTTCTGACATCTGACTCCTTTCCTAGTCTAAGTATAAAATAATAAAATGTATATGTTCACTGTAATTCAAAGAATTGAGATATTCTCTTCTCCATAGCTTCTACTAAAGAATAGTTAAGAAATTAGTTTATGTTTCATGTTGGTCCAATATTAATTTATAAAAATTTTTGAGTGTATTTTTTTTTCACAAGCCATCATTTATCATTTATCCTTACTTTTTGTCTAAATATGTACTGTCAAGTTAAAACTGCAGTATCCATGCCCATTAACAGTAAAAGAGCCTCCCTGTGACCTATTTTTTCCAAATCTGAGTTTTTGGAGGAATTGAGATTGTAACAAACCTCTTCATCCACTTCAGTTCTTCTTTCTTGTTTTGGTTCAAATTTGACTGATGGGACATACCACAAATAAAGAGAATTTATTCCAAAATCTTCAGACAAGTTGCTTGAGTTGGAAATGCATCACACTGCAACAGTTGTTTTCAAATACCCAGTTCCTGCAAGTACACAGCACCTGTCTATTAGAACCAAGCAGCACCAAAGCACTCTACATTCCAGTCACTAACAGCACCCCTCTGCTGTAACAATTCTCTGAAATTCTCTGTAATCTAAGTATTCTTTCTACTGCTAGTCTTTAAATATTATCTGAAGGAAATTATAAAAGGATATGGAGGGTCATTCTTCATTTCTCATTTCATTTGTAGCCTTGAAATCATAATGTGGTGTACATACTGATGTACAGTGTTGACTGCTGGGTTTTTTTGAGGCTTTCTATGTGATAATAGCAATGGTAGTTCCTTTATTTATCATGTTCAGAAGAGAGAACTCAGGTACTGGTATGTTCTTTGGAATGGATGGTGGTAGAAAATAAACTAGATAGAACACAGTACCTTGTTAGTTTAACAAATGTTTGCCTCTAATTTTGGATCCTTAAAAGGCAAAATATCAAGTGATTTTTTTTTTCAGCCCCTGTGGTGTACAGCTCCAGTGCCCTAGCAGATACTATAAAATAAGGAAGGCTAAGTTGTTTGGAAAAAAAACTATGGAGTTGTCTGGAAAAAAAACATTTCATCATGTTTCACAAGAAACAAAGAAAATGGTTTTTGTTCAAGTGGGTACTATTCTTCTCTCTGGAATCATTCTAACCCAAAGCTACAGCAAAGCACTAAAGAGCACTACCAAGCTGAAACAGTACTTCCTCTGTGGTGATAAAATATTTAAGACAAACTTTCAGAACAGCAGTTGCTGTCTGACCAAATTCTGGCCTGCATTATTTCACTTTGCTACCTACAGCTAGCCTGTAGTATCTGTCAGATTTTGTATTTGCTCCTTGCTCTAAACTATAACTGTGATATTGCCATCTGCATCCACTAAATTCAGCTTTTCATGTAATTTCTTCATATACTCATATTTCATGGTCAGTGTTGTATCTTCCTAAGGTAAGGAATAAAAACATATAAAAACTAATATAGGAAAATAGCAAAGAATGGAAGAGGGGAATTAAAGAAGTATTTTCTAGTCCTTCACAGACCTAGGTATACTTTTTTCATGTGAATGAATAGCTGGATTAACTGTTTGCAATTATTTTCTTCATTTTTTTCCCCTCTTTGTTTTGTTTTGTTTTTTGTTTAACTTTGAAATTCACCTCCACCTCCACCTGCATTTGAAGAGGTTTTCTGCTGGTGGTGGACAAGCTGCAGAATCTGAAGCAGCTGGTGGCCTGCACTGCTCCAAGCAGGAGGCCTCTGGCCAATTTGCAGAGACAGGTGGAGTGTGCCAATGCCCAGCAGTCACAAGCTCCTTCATGTTGACTTTATCCCTGGGCACCTGAAAGGACGTGGCTACAGACTAGGCTCCTTGATGTGTGTGCTCTTGCTTTCCATGTGCAGGCACTTCAATGGAATAGGTTAACATTTTTCCCATCAGTTCTTTTCAGAATAAAATAACACAACACATATACTTGCACTGCCCTTAGAATTCTTTTTTCTGCATGCTACTGTTGTGGTTATGATATTATTTCTCTTAGATGCACTATAGCCATATTGTTTCCATAGAGATGTTCTGCTATTCATCTCTAAATCACACATGAACAGACATTTATGTTAAAATGATTGATAAGTGGTGTATTCCTAGCTTTACTGAATCCATACGACTGACAACTTATTCTCCAGAGAAACAAAGTAAGCCCTTATTATGGATAATGCAGATTTGATTTGCAGAATATGAATCATTACTTTAGAAGGCTCGTGCTGTGTTTGTAAGGAGATCAATTTGGGCTGCCATCTGGAAACTGTACTTCAAGAGTGCAGAGAGAAATGTTTGCTTTGTGACTAAACATGCTGACTAATAGTCTGTGCTTTAACTGGTCCGGATCAAATCCTTACAGGGAAATCTGCAAAGACTCTTCTTGACATCATGTAAAAGATTTTTTTTCTACTTGATTTTGCTTGCCAAACAACACAGGGGCTTCCAGACCAACAGCTGGTAATTTTTGTGCTTAAGAAAAATAAAAACCTGGATGCCCTGACCAGGCTTGGTGGTTTCCTTGAGTTGCTGCACACCACAGTGTAGGGAGATACAATATAAGAAAATAAAGGTAGTATAGAAAGTAATCTTACCCCCTAAAGAGTTGCAGCTGGGTTAATTATTAAAGATTAGGAGCAGGCCCGATTTTAACAGGCACAGCTGTAGCCAGTAAGAAGAGTATTATAAAAGAGTGGATTGGTTGGTTGAGGGGAACTGGAGTCAGTTGGCTGCTGTGAGGATAAGGCAGAGTCAGTGCCTAAAGGAGCTGCCTACAAGAAACATCAAGGAGGTATGAAACTCTAGCAATATGGAACCCTTGCAATGTAATGGCAATAGACCTCTTGAACTATAATGACAACACCACAGGGCCAGCAGCTGTTGTGTGGCCTCAAAATGTCCCTGCCTGTCCCCTCTGCAGGTGCCTGCAGCCTCCAGCAGCCAGGGAGACCTCGGGAGCGAGAGGAGCTGCGGGGAGGCCGAGCTGTCCCCTCGGGGGCGAGAGGAGCTGCGGGGAGGCCGAGCTGTCCCCTCTGCGAGCAGTCCCATCCTGGAACCACGTCTGTGTTCCTGGGCAAATGCTGCCAAAACTCGGCTGCCTTTTCTGGAACACAAGTCCTGTGAGGAGCAGCTGAGGGAACAGGGGGTGTTTAGCCTGGAGAAGAGAAGGCTCAGGAGAGACCTTACTGCTCTCTGCAACCACCTTGAATGGATACTATAGCCTGGTGGGGGTTGGCCTCTTCTCCTAGGCAGCCAACAGGATGAGTGGGTATAGCCTCAAGCTCGGCTTGGGGAGGTTTAGGCTGGACATTAGGAAGAATTTCTTCACAGAAAACATTGCAATATAGGGATTTGCGCCTAGGGAGGTGGTGGAGTCACCATCCCTGGATGTGTTGAAGACTGGATGTGAACACTGGAATGAACGCAGGGAGGTACTGGAGGTGTTTAAGACAGGATGTGGCACTTAGTGCACTCCAGGGTCTAGCTGGCATGGTGGTCGTGGGTCACAGGTTGGACTCGATGATCTCCAGAGGCCTTTCCCAACCTGACTGATTCTGTGACTCTTCAGTTACGGTCACAGCACCACCGGCCTGTGGAGTCCACAAGCTGCACTTCCCACTCGGGAGGGACTGTCTCATCCGCGCGCTTACGGCCGGGAAGACCAAAGGCGCTTTTATCACGACATGAGTGCATTAATTTAAATTTTCTCTTAGCGATTCTTCCCCGCCAGATGGGAAGCCGCCATGGCGGAGAGACAAAGGCAGTGGAAAACCACCCCCGGCTCGCCTCCGCCCCGCTCCTGGACGGGGAAGGAGAGCCCAGTGGGCAGAAGCGGATGGAGGCGGGCGGGGCCGAGGCGCGGGGCGGTACTGGCGCGGGCGGGCGGCCGCGGTGAGCGGCGCTGCGCGAGTCCCGGCGGGCGTGGGCGCGGAGGGGCAGTGGAGCCGAGGCCGCACGGAGGGACGGGACCGGGGATCTGTCGGTATGGGCCCGTCCCGGCCGCCTTCCGCCCCGGAGCGGAGCGCCCTAAAACCCGCCGCGGCGCTGGGCACAGGGCGCTGGGGGAAGGAAGGAAGAAAGGCGTCCGCTTGGAGCGGGGTCTCGGGTATCCTCTTGGGGTGCGGGGCCGAGGGCTGGGCCGGGCCCCGCCTGCAGCCCGGGCCTGCCTCGCCGCAAACCCGGCGCGGTGGCGTCAGTGAAGCCCCAGCGGCCCGGGTGGAGCTCTCAGCTGATCGTTTTCCTTGTTCCGTGATAGCGCTTAGAGAAAACAGTGCCCGAAGAACGTCTTTTAAAAGAGTTCACCCCAGGGAAGCGAAGATACATTGCTGGAGTAAGGGTTATGGTGTCGCTTTGGCACGTTGATCTGAGCCACCTTGGAACCCATAGGAGTGCCCTAAGTTGAGGGTGAAGGTATCCACCCTTAATGGTAAATGGATAGTAGGAGAAATATGCAAATGAACAGTCAGTACGACACGCAGCATTTAGAAAACCCCACTTAATTAGCAAAGAGGTTCTTTAGAATCTTAGCAACAATTTGGTTCACCATTGAGATGAAGGCTCTCAAAGACAGGGCCTCTTGATTTTGTCCCTCTGCAGAGATCACAGTGATGCATTGCTGTTCCAGTGAGTGAGCATCGTGGTTTGTTGTGAGTGCCATATTTCTGAGGGAATTGTGGAAATGCAGAGCACAGCACTCCAGTGGGGTGAACCAGTGAACTTAGGAAAAGAGCAGTGTGTGCCAACAATATTTCAACATCTAACAGCAAAATTGTATTTTTTCTGCTGCTGGGAATCCTGAAGTGCCTTTCAGGAAGGACAACTTATTGAAAAAAAAGCCTTCAATAACAGTATCAATTGCAGCTACCTTTGCTTGAGTTTCAGATACAATCATTATGCTTTAAGAGCATAGCAGCTTCAGCATTTGGCATTTGTTCTGGTTTTGGCATTTGTTACCTCTTAAGTCTTTGGAGGGACATATGCAAGTCCATCTGGCAATAACATAGGATTGAAGAGAAGAGGCTTCTAGTGAACTCCCAGGAGCTCTCTGATGCGGAAAGCATGTAGAAAAAAAATATAGTTGGCTAAATGTTGTGTAACAATTTATTATTTACTCTTGACATTTGATCATACAATATTAGAATTATTTAGCATGGAAGGGGTCTCTGTAGGTCATTGGTTCAATTCCCTGCTTAAAGCAGTGCTGTTATCAAAGTTAGAGCAGGTTGCTTCAGGCCTTGTTTGATGAAGCTTTCTCGTGAAGGATTTGAAATGGAGTTGAAAGTTGGGTGTGAAATTTAGCCAGATTTGGAACAAAGTGTCCCAAGTTTTGCAAAGTTAGGTACACAAAGTTGACATTCTTATGGTTGTCCTCAGAGACACCTTTTCTGTCAAAGTGATACTCCATATCAAAAGTGCATGTGTGGGCTCATCTGTTGAGTGTAACCTCAAGATGACTCACTTTAAAAAAAGTCAGAGATATTCTGGGATTAAAACAATCTTTGCCTTTCTTACTAAACTTATGTGGAATGAATGAGGAAATTTTAGAGGCAGCTTCTCCCTTTGCTTCCCCACAGAAAAATGAACCTTTATTCATATTTAGTATTAGCTAGAGCAATCCCTGTGGTTCCCTTATGATTCCATACTGATCTCACTGTGGCACCTATAGAATCTCTGCACCTGTTCCTGGCTTCTTGACAATGGGTGTGCTGTAAATGCTTCTGCCAGTTGAGATTTTGTCTAACCCCATTTTTGATGCACCCCATTGTGACCTCCCCCTTTGACTATGTGAATAAGGAATATTCTGATAGCATCTCACTAAAGCATCAGTGCTTCCCATAGCCCTCACAGATTCATAACCTTTGAGTGCACCTCTACATTCTTGTCTTCAGATAAAGCATACAATATTGGGGGTTTCTTTGTTTAACTGTTCTTAAGTCATTTTATTAATGTTTTTTTGTCTGGTTTTCATGGGGTTCTACATGAACCTTTTCTGCATTAACCTCTTTGCAGTTCATAGCAGCTTTGAGAGGTTGATAAGTAGAGTCCTTTAAGTTTCAGATTTCTAAACCAGGTTGGTATTAATTAATAGTCAACGTACTTAATTCCACTCTTTGATTCCAGATTCTGCCTGGACCTGCAGCAAAACGACTCCACAAAAAGAAACACCTTCAGAACAAAGATGAATATTGGGAAAGCTTACAGTGCTGCTAACATCAGCAATGGAACAGATCTAGCTATTGGCTTTACCTCTTCCACAGTAGCTGTCCTTCTGTTTGGGACAAACTTTGTGCCTGTCAAGAAATTTGATACTGGTGATGGTAAACTTAATTATATTATTTTCTTTGGCTATTTTTGCTTAAAAGAATAATATTTTACCAGCAAATTACTAGAGGCTATCATCACAGCCTTAATCCAGAGAGTATGTTCAATTTTGTCTGCTGTTGCTAGGGTATAAAGCAGAAATACTGCTTCAGGATGTGGCACATCTTGAGAAGGGCCTTTTCATAAGTTGTACACTTTGACAGTGATGATGTACATTTCATGAGAATTCACAATGGAAGGTGCAATGTTCTTTGTTCTACCCTTGTGGGGATTATCAGATAGATAAAGTGTTATTTATACATGAGGTAAAAGTTATTGGACTTTGGAGCATTACCTTTCAATTGTGCGCCTAACATAAAAACAAAACCTGAAATTTTAGTTATTTTATTTGCTGACTTGTTCAGAGGAAATTTTCATGTTTATATGAAGCATAACCAATTATCAGATCTGTAAATTAGTAAATTTGCCATTTTGTTATTGTAATATGGTACCTGCATTGCAGGCTGGATATAGCCTGTGCTCTTTATGCCAAATATGACCCTAACAAGACAAGCTTGGGCATAAAGTTAACTGGTCTGCCTAATTGAATACTACCCTTCAAGAATATACAGAGGTAGAAGAGATCTGTTACTGACCATCCTCAGTGTCTGGGATTACCAGAAGAGCTTGAGCTTTGAAAAAGTCTCATCCTGTCCAGTCCTCTGTGTTAGCAGCTACTGGAGTGGTGGGAGAAGTTTACAGCAACTGACTATGACCTTTGTCAAAAGTCCATCAAAATTTTCATGTGTTTAAGAATTAGGGCTTGTGTGAACTTTGGCCAGCAAAGTGTCTTTTGCAATTCTGTAGGAAGAATTCGTGATAAGGAAAAGGTTAACCAAATTATAACCCACCCTAAAAATACATCCCTTGAATAAATTATAACAAGGTTCCCAGCATTCACAAAGGCAGTGGCCATCTCTTTGGGTTTTTTTTTTATCTACTAGTGTATCAAAGATAAACATAAACTGTTAAGATAGTCACACATGCAGTATTCTACAAATTCCCTGTTGTGTGCATTTGATTTTTCCTCAGGCATGTTTTTCCAGTGGATTCTCTGTGCCTCCATATGGATAGTTTCTTTGGTGGTCAATTTGATCCAGAATTGCCCCCGGTTTTGGCCCCTGGCTATGGTTGGAGGTTTTGTGTGGGCTACAGGTGAGGATAAAGAGATTCCAATTCTTGAAACTTTTCCATATATAAGATATTAGTTATTTAATAGTTATTCAGTTCTTTAAAGCCTCACTGTTAATGGAACTGTACCCCTATAGTAAATACTGTTTTACTATGCTTATTTTATAAGAGGCAAATTCACACCAAAAATAACATTTAAAACTATATGGGGGAAAAGTCTATGTTCAGTTTATTTATTTTTGAAAACATTGTTTCATACTGCCTTGTAGCTTCCTAAATTTCTTTGCCTTCCAACCAGGCAGAGAACCGAAAGTGAACATATAGAAGATCACATTCTAGTTTTTACTGATTTCAGTTTTGGTTTTTGTATTTCAGGCAATGTTACAGTTGTCCCTATTGTTAAAACTATTGGCTTAGCTCTTGGTCTCTTGATATGGGCTTCTTTTAATTTGCTAACAGGCTGGGCAAGTTCAAGGTAAGTATGTTTTAAATCTTAAGTCATTAATTAATAACATCATTAATGTTGCCAAGGCTGCATTTATAAGTGAGAACTCACCTGTAGAATCATAGCCATTCAGGTTGGAAAAGACCTTTAAGATCAACTCCGCCATTAATGTAGTGCTGCTAAGTCTACCACTATCCTATATATTAAAACTTTTTCCTTCTTAGTGGAAAGTAGTCAGGTTAACTGTTTTAGCTTTTTGTATTTCCTCTGTTTTAATAGAAAGAAAAATGCCCAGTGATGTGATTGAGTCAATAAATAATGAATTTCTTCATGTAAAACTAGTACATATTTGTATTTTTTTTCTTCTGCAATCTGGTCTGATAAAATAACTTCAGTTCTTAAATATATATCTTCTAAAAATGCATGTTAAATTAAAGGTTGTTTTTGTAAAGTAGACATTTTTTGCAAGCCAACTGAAGCACTGATTTAATACTAAAAATACTTACTTAGGCAGATTTATTTACATGAGTCAAGACTTCAAGGACTAGGTTATAATTTAGCTATTTGTATAGAGCCCATGCATCTAAGTGAAACTGGTTAAATGTTCCAGGTTTGGTTGGTTTGGAATTGACCCGGAAGAGGTATCAAGACCAATCTTAAACTATATTGGAGCTGGACTTTCACTTATAAGGTAGAAGTTGATTCTTATAATTAATATCTGTTATGTAGAATACATATTTAATAACCAACCACCAGGATGCTTTAACAAGGGAACAAATATATTGAATAATCTTTGGCAAATTCATATACTTCCAAATTTGTGAGCTATCCATACCTAGTTGGTCAGTGTTCATGTAGAAACAGACATGTTATCCAGCACAGGGGTGAAATGGTTATCCATTAACACAGAAATATTTTTTTTTTTTGCTGGTAGGCATGTTCAAGACAAAGCAGAGTTGCATGGATTGCCTCTCTTCCTAGCTTATTCTAATGGTTGACTTCCCCAGATCCTGTCAGAGGACAGACTGACTAAAAGAATCTTGTTGAGAAAACCTTAGATTTCTGATCTCACTTCACTCAGTCAGGGGTACAAATCTTAATCTCATAACAATAGAATATGCCACAGAACCCCTTCCCAGGTAGTTTAAGGTCCATGGAAGGCCAGAGGCTTTGCATGTTTTCCTGTCTGTAATAGCTCTGTGTCATGTAAGTCTTAAGCCACACTTCCAAATCCCACAGATTGTCTTCCTTCAGGATCTTTGGAAGGACTTTATTCTCTCTTTTGCTTGTTTGCTCTTTGTGTGAATGCGTATTGTTTTGGTCCAAACACAGAGGAAAGAGGATCTTTGTTATGCAGCAGTGTTCTTGCTTTCCAGCTGGGTGGCTGGGAAGATGGCCCTAAATCCAAAGGCTTACTGTAAGCATGCTGGCAGAAGATTAACAGAATGCCTTTCAAAAAAGGAGGGTGTTAAGAACATGAAAATAAGCCATTTCTGACTGGTAGGACAGAGCTTCTGCCTTAGATTCATGATTTTGGCTTCCACTTTCCTTCTTTTCTAAGAGTCTGCAGCTTTGTATCCATTCCTCTTACATGTGGCACGTGATTTTGGGAGGTACTGAGAAAATAGCAGCAGTACTGCTATTCCTGCCTGATGGATTCATGCAGATCACCACCTGCTTCCTGTTTCTGAGATATCATGGAGGAGTGACCAGCAGGGAGAGGGATTGTGAGCAGACATGTTTCCCTGGCAAAATGCACAAAGCCTGTGCACGTTGCTCTGTGGAGCCCAGAAACAAGCTTTTCATTTTAGCTTCCTGTGTGAAATCTTTGTTTCCTCTGGAGGAAACTGACATCCTTGTATAACTATGCTTATTCCATCAGTAAGAAATGAATCCTTCTTCAAATGGAAATATTCCGTTTACAGCTAGGAGAAGAAATTCCTAGGGCATTAAAATGTTTTTTCATAAAAGTAAAGAACAGATCCTTGCAGTTCTGATTGCAGGTATTTACCTGGTCTCCTGGAGACAAGGTTAAGAGTAGTAATATTACCATTTTTCTCCATTTTATTCACTTAATGCACTGAGCAATATCCCTTTTCCTTCTGTATGCTCACAAGGCCCTGTAGCAGCAGTATCCCATTCCTCACATATGATGGAAGACTAAACATTAGTATTTTTTCATGAATACAGAGGCAATTCTACGCAGGTTTAAGCTGTTCCATATAGAATTTTCAAGCATATATTCCGTTTGTGTGGGGTATGGTACAAAAGAGCACTGTTAGCTAAAGCATCTGTTGTTAATATGGTTGTAACTACATACTGTTAAAAGATGATGTTTCAATAATACATAAGAAGAAAGATCTATAAAGTGAACAAAAACTGCTTTATTTACTTTCACTTAGATTATCTTTTAGCTAAGTAAAATTAATAACTTTAAATTATTACATTTACGTATTTTATGTATATATAGTCATAGTAAGTTATGACTTTAAAGGAATTGCATTTTTAAATATACTGCAGTGACTCTAGGGTAATAATGAAAACAAAGGAATATGCCTCAAAATAGAACTTTTGTCTCTGGACACTAAATGTTCTTATAACTGACATGGTATTTATTGGTGTATTTTTCTCTTCTGAGTGCTGTCATATTTCTTTTTATAAAAACTGAAGTCCAGAGCTCTTCAACTTCATTAGAAAGCACACCTTTACTGAGAGAAAGTGTAAGTACTCTACAGTTGTTATTTTACAGCAGTGAAAATACATATCCATTTTAAAACAAAAAATGTGTTGGTTACTCAAGTTTGCTAGGATTTATGATAGACTACATAAAACAACACAAATATGTACTGATTGTATCTTAATCTGGGGATCTTGGACATCGTTTTTGATATTAGCAAAAGATATTTCCAATTGTTCTTTCTTGTTTGTCAGCTTTAGATGGCTTAGAAAGTCCTTCTTCATTATGATGGAGATTATATAGAAGAGTGTATTACTTTCTTATATGAAAAGAGGATGCAATTTCATTCAGACATTAGCTGTAAAGCTGTGAGGGTGCTTAGGTGAAAGGCCAGGTTTTTGCCCTGTTGCAGAGCCAGGAGGCTGCCAAGAGTTGCTGACTGTCATCAGCTGTGGCACAGGCTGGAGGCCAGTGAGGGGTACCAGACTGGCTGTCTGCTCCCTAGGGAGCCCAGAGTATGCAAGGAGAGCTGGAGAACTACAGGCTCCTTTTCTATTAATGTAGATTAATAGAAATTAATGTACCTTCCTGCTGGAGGTCAGTGCTCAGTGGCTGCCTGAACAGAGAGCCCTGAGAGTTTTCTAGCTGTGCTCAGTGCTCACTAGATGTTCAGGTCCACCAGACTGAATCACAGAAGACTCTTAAAAAATTGCATGTTTTAAGAAATCAAAATAAACTAAATTTGCATTGGTTTTTTGCAGTCTATAAATGTTTCTGAAGACACCACTGAGGACTCATGGGTGAACAAGCTTTCTCCAGCAAAAAGGAGACTCATGTAAGTTGCTCACAGTTCTTTTGCTGATGCATAGAAAGTAGCCAGAGAGTAGTAAAACACAGTGTAAGAGCAGAATTTGTGATTTCCTAGCAAAGTCACACAATAAATGACAGGTTTTTACATACAAGTGTAGTGTGCAAATCTGTATATGAATAGTTGCACAACTATTTAGATTATTCCATTGGCACTGTTGAGTGTGTCTAACCTTACCAATCAGGTATTAGGTACTACTGTGAAAAATATAATTTGGCAAAGGAAATAACAATATCAACTCAGTAATTACAGAGCTGGGTTTTAGGACCTAGTTGATTAGCACTCTAGCATAGAAGAAGCCTGTGCTAATGACATGCTTCCAGGTGTGGTTTCCAAGTGAACACAGCTGGAGAAGGCATGGCAGTATGGTAAGGACACAGTAAAAGTGCTTCAAAGTGGAAGCAAGCCAACAAGAAGCCTTGTGTGGGGAGTGGAGACTGCCAAGAGTACAGCAATATGGAGATGGAGAAGCAAACTGAAGAGTCAATGAACCTGGAAAATTATAAAGAGTATATAGATGGCAACAACAAAGGTGAGGGTGGGAGCATTTTCAACTGAATATTTGTTTGTTGTCCCCTAGCTCTGCTTTTAGGAAATCCTAGTTATTTAATTTCCTGTGTCGTTAATCTAGATTGCTGGCTTTTGCAGCAGGCATTGTTTGTGTTGTTTGGCTACAAAGTAGGAGGGAACTACATGAACCACTTCTCTACCAGAAAAGAAAAATGTGCTAAGATGTTTTATTTTTATGGCTAGCAATTTTTATATGATGCACAGTTTTTATGTGCACTACTGGACTTACACATGTTGTCTACTTCCTTAACTCATGCAAGGCTATTTTTCTCCTATTTTTGTTCTTTTAAAGAGGCTGTAGCCTGGCTGTAGTGGCTGGAATACTCTATGGTTCCAGTTTTGTACCAGTACTTTACATCAAGGATCATGGAAGAAGAAATGAAACTGTATACACAGGAGCAAGTCAGTTTGGTAAAGGCTTATAGATCACTTCTACTTCATTTCATGATTGTGTTCTCCTTTTTTGAAGGCATAGGATGAAGTTTTTGATATGCCTGAAAATATACCATGACAATTTATCCATTCTGCACTACTTTAGATGTTGTCATAATCATAGCCCTAGCACTCCCTTTTACTCAGAGGTTAATTACACCATAAAAAACACTGGGAAGCAGCCCAAAGACTACCATACTTAACTCACAGGTATGTTTCTGAAGGCATTAAATACTAGCATTCTCAAAATACAGAGTTTGTATGAGTGGAGAATGAGGACAGGAGCTTGCCAGTTGCCAACAGCAATAAAGGAAGAGAAGATTGATCATAACAGATGAGGAGAGCAGACATGTAACAACATAAGTAATTAAAACCATGTTGGTTTTTAAAATTGAAACCGTTTAATATAAGCCTAATTGCCATTTTCAAACAACATTCCCCCAGAAACATTTTCCTTAAGGTTATACTCTTATCAGGTAATGCCTGAAGCACCTTAAGAGCAAAGTACTGCTGAGAACACATAATGTCACCATTGTCATATGCAATTTCTCTTGAATACTACAATGTATATATTCCCCAGCCAGGCAAAACAGATGTTGTCATTACCATAACTGCCTTTCCTGTTGAGAATTTATAGCTCCAAGGAGACAAGGACCACCTTGCTACATGCTTCTGCTTCACCAAGTTTGAAATACACTCTTAGCATGTACAAAATCCATAAAGGATTTGTTATTGTTCATAATTATAGTGATCAAAATTATGATACATCCTTCAAGATTAAAAAAGGACAAAACTGAGCTATATATAGCTTACATAGTCTGTACAGTCTTGCCTTTAAATGTATAGAACAAAACAAGGATACAGGAACATAATTACAACTTCTCTTGACCATCTACAATTATGTAGAATACCCTACCCAGTTTTGTAGCCTCACCTGTGGATTTTCTCAAGGTTGTATTAAGTTTATTCAGGAATATGTAATAGAGTTCTGAAAATAACAGCTCATAGAAATGTTTAGAAGCCTGTAATAAGTCAACTCAGCATTTAGTTCATGTTTAATAGGTGTCACTGATTGTATGCATCCACAGACTGGCAGCTGTGTTCAGCACAATGAGATTTGAATTTGAATTCTTAGGAGTAGCACCTTTGTGCATTTTTGTCTATATAAATGTTATCAGTGAATATAATTTTGTTAAAATTAATAACTGGTGTTTTTACTAACATTTTGTAATTTCTCTTCCAGATTTAGATTACGTTTTTGCACACTTCAGTGGAATATTTCTTACAAGTACCGTCTACTTTTTGATCTATTGTGCAGTCAGGAAGAATAAACCTTACGTTTATCCCCAAGCCATATTGCCAGGTATGACTGTTTTTAAATCAGCATTTCACTTCAGCTACTTTTTTGGACCATTTTGCAGTGATTGGTTCAAGTTATGTTCACCTTTCAAGTATCTTCATTTGACTTCTTGTCTCTTTTGAAAGAGCACTATTAGGTTACTTAATTAAGGGTAGGAGACAGCAGTAACTTTTGTTCTAATCTGAAAAGAGAACAAAGTGACATTGCAGATTTTCAAAAACTGATTGCCAGAATGGAGAGCACATTGCCCAGAAAATAATAAATTGATTTGCTACTTCAGTTTGAGTAGCTGATTTTTATTCTTTGAGCTTTGGTTTAGTTTGGCAGAGCCAGCTTGTTAAAGTAGTTAATGTACTAAACTACTTCTATACAATTGCTGTATTATGCTACAAGTATGAAACTTCCACAAACTGCAGCCCATACCTTGCTATGCATGTTTTTGATTGGGATTTATTTTTCTAGGGTTTGTTTCTGGTGTGCTTTGGGCAATAGCCAATTGCTGCTGGTTCCTGGCCAATCACTATCTCAGTGCTGTCGTCAGCTTTCCAATAATTACTGCAGTAAGTATATAAAAAATAAAATCTCTAACTAGAATTAAAAGTGAATGGGTTTTTTTACCCTTCTGTCTTTGGATTTCAGTTGAAATTATGATGGGTCTAGAGCATTGTTAGTCAAAATTATGCAGTGCCTACTCTGCTTGTCTGCACTAATCTTTGGATTTTTAGGAACATGAATGACTGTGACAAGCACCACCTTGGTCAATGTCAAGCATAAGAAAAACTAGATGAATTGAGAGTGTGAGTCTTCAGGTTATGTAAAAGCCAAAGCTTTGTAAACAGAATTATATCAATATTAACTAATTGAAGTGATTTTAAGAAGAATTTTTTATGCTTTCATCCCAGGAAGTACATTTTGGTCTGGATGTTTTTGAATTTGTGAATTTTATCCCCTAGTAGTCGTTTTGCTTGCTTAAGTAATTTTTTCTTTTTACAGTTCGTGAACAAACAGAACAGATTATGTACTATTGAAAATAATGTTCTTATGCAAATGTGTGGAAAATAGTTTGGCCTGTTCTGTCTCTGTTTTATTCCTGTTCATGATGTACCTTTAAAGCATAAATTCCAATTACTAGGTAAAAGTGAACTTTGCATTTACTCTCTTGACACTGCACTAGTTGGTAATACAAAGGTGGCAAATGGGAGTTAATAAATATTAAGGCCAAAGTTTTGCCTAACAGCTGTATTTTGGGAGCAAACTAATGAAACAGCTTTAATAGGGATTAAGCTTTGCCTTAAGATGCAGTAAGTCAAAATACACTCTGCAGTGTGCAAAGAAAAAAAAACCTTGGGATCATTCTAATTAGAAATTGAAGGATTAATGGGAAGCAGTTTTAGTAATTTAGTTATCAGTATGCCTGAAGGACAAGGATGTAAAATCACAAAATGAAAAATAAAAGGAAGCACTGATGAGAAACTGCCTATCTGGACCACAGGTTCAGAACTGCTGCTTTACTTCACTCTGGAGAAAATTTTTAGAGAGGTATTCATCACATCCCTTTAACACTTTGTTCCATTTTTTTCAAAGTGCATTCCTCTCACAGCGCTTATTATCTATAAAGTGAAATAACCCCTCAAATAATAGTTGGCAAAGTCACTAGGAAACAGCACCCACACATATATTCAGCATGAGACACTGCTTGCTGCTTCTGTGTCCCATCAGCTGCATTGAGGATGAAGAGAGGAAGGTCACTGGCCAAACATCTGTCAAGTTTCTCAGAACAGCTCTAATGCAAGGCATTAACAGAGCCAGTTTTTGCTTCATGCTCAGATATTTTCTCATGAGAGATGAAAATTCCGATCCTTTGTCCCTCAGGGGAAAAACTCTATTACCAAGAGTGCCTGGAAGTTGCTGTTGTGTATCAGTGTTTGCTGTTAGCCAGGAAACCTGGCTACGACAACATCACAGAAAATCAGGAGTTTCCCTGACCTGTCTCCCTGGCTGCCTTTGTGCTTTGTCCAGATGCCAGCTATACAGGAAATACATCTATGTTTGTTGCTTGATAACCTACTGAGTGATAAAATCAAACTTTGTCCAGTAGTTAGTCATGCTAATAAAGGAAATGTTAGGAAACATTGTGGACTCTTAATTTGGACTAAAGTGAGGCATGTTATTTGGAGTCCACTGAAAGAACATGTAACAGCTGGAGCAGACTCTGCAGTGTAATGTAGAAAGAAGTTGTGCCTACTGAAGAAAAACAATTTCTTGACTCTTTAGCCCTTCCTGAAGATTTTATTGTATCTTACTTAGTAAATATTTCAGTGATGTTTATGCTTTTGACATGAGTGCTTTATTTATACAGAATGGAAAGACTTAAATGTGTTATGCAGACAAAATTCAACCACCCTGAGAATAGTAATGAGACAGAGTAAAGTTTAATGAAGTGCTGCAATGTACATATTAATCTTATTCTTTAGGGTCCTGGCCTTGTTGCTGCAATGTGGGGAGTCCTTGTATTTAAGGAAATCAAGGTAATGTAATTAGGTCTCTCACCTAATAACTCTTGCTTGCCTCTATCTGTAGAGACAGCATGACTTGGTATACAGCTGTATCTCAGATTCCTCCTCCTTACAAGTATTGCATTATTAAACTGAAGGTGATATCATGCCATATTAAGTTTTCCAAGAAACCTGAAGAACTGTGAACAATTTTTAATAGGAATGAGGATTTTAGTTCCATGGCTGTATGAGGGGCAGTGGATGTAAATGAAGACTGTAGCCAGGAGGCAGGATGCTAGGCACTGCCTGAAGGCAGTTTGCATTTGAGCCAGTTCTTTCAGTGGAGCCAGGGGAGTGAGCAGTTGTCCCAATAATGCATCAGCAAGTAGATACATTTTTAGGGTCAGGTTTACAAAGGATGTAAAAATGCAACAGCTATTGTAATTACAATTATTATTACATTGTTATTATTATTATTAGAAATGTTATTGTTGTAATGACCTTTGTAATTAGTGTAATGTAAAGATTCTAAATTGATACAGTAGTGGTTGTCTACAGCAAGCTAATTTACTGGATTTTAACATATAGAGCAGAACTTAGTTTTCTAGTGGAATCTGAAGCACTGGATGATAGCAGTGTAACACCAGATTCTTTTTGCCAATCTATCCAGGATCTATTGGTGCCTAACTTGGATCTAGAACTAAAAGTTCTGTTTCCCACTGCAGATTAGTGTTCTACCAATGTAGATCATAATGTTCATTACCCAAATCTTTTATAACTCTCTAAGCCTTTCATTCTTTTCATATAATTTCCACCTAAATGAAACTTAGTACTTTAATACCACTTGAAAAAAAAAGTAAAACAATAATGACAAGATGATATTTTCCTTTTTCTCTTCTTTTGCCTGTGCAGGGACTGAAAAACTACATGCTACTGTCAGTATCGTTTTGCATCATTTTGGCTGGATCACTTTCCACAGCTTTTTCTAAAGTTTGAAAAGACCTTCTGGACCAGTAGATGGTGCTAGCATTTAACACAAATAGAAAGATCATGTTGGTAGATCACAATACATAATAATTTTCAAAATGTATGTCCAACATTTACAGTAACTTACTTCAGCCAAGTGGAAAATGAAAACATTTGGCATGAAAGAAAATCTGGAAATATTTGTTCCTGTTTTTCTTGGAATAGTAAGAAAATCAAAGGACTTTGATTAATCAAAGCTAAATGATTTTATTGTTAGTAATTTTTTGATTTTTTTCATTCAGGTGCTAAACTTCATGTCATCATAAATTCTGGATAAATTGTTGTGATAGTGGATAGTGATTTTAATGTTAGTTTATAATACTGTCTGTATGTGTTTGCAAGCTGATTTGTTTTATTAAAACATTTTTCTTACGGGCTTGATTGAGATACATCTTGAAATATTCCTTATGAAACTGATACACATGAAGATAATAAAGCTTTTCTTTTATTTAGAATCATTATTCTTTACATTCATTAGTTTACATGAAAATATTATCTTCCAGTCGCTTTAGATTTGTGAAGGAAATTGAGTAAAAAGGGTGCTGCAAAATAAACTACTTTTGTTTCATGTTTTCCATAACCACCACTAACAGGGACAACTGTTTATTTTCTTACTTGTGGCAGCTAACCTTCATGTATGCAGAGCATGTTATTTGAATCTCCCCTTAGCCTTTTCTTCAATACATTGGACAACCCCAGCTCCTTCAGTCTTCTCTTGCTTGTAACTTGCTTGCAATTTCTCTGTATCTTTCCTGATAATAGAATGGTTTGGCTGGAAGGGACTTCAAAATCATCTAGGTCCAACCCCTCTGCTAAGGACAGGGATGCAGTTCACTAGACCAGGTTGCTGAGAGCCCCATCCAACCAGACCTTGAACACTTCCAGAGATAAGACATGAGCAGCTTCTCTGGACAAGCCTGTTCAGGTCTTTCACCACCATCTGAGTAAAGAATTTCATGCTAACATCTAATATAAACCTAACCTCTTTCAGTGTAAAACCATTGCCTCTTGTCTTGTCACTGTCTGCCTGTATAAAAAGTCCCTCTCTCTCCTTTTATACAGCACCTTAAACTTCTGGAAGGCTGCTGTGAGGTTTCCCTGAAGCTTTCTCCATGCTGATCTCTCACTAAATGGACTGGGTCTGTATAGAATACCAAAACATGGCAGGCTAGAGTCTTGTAGTCAAAAACTAGGAAGAGCAGCAGTAAAGACTATGGGTGTTTTTTGCCATCATGGCTTGATATTGTTAACATGTTTAGATTGCAGTCATAATTTCTCCTTTCTCCCACCATTCTTTGTCTGCTCTGCACCAGATTTGATTTTAGAACTGTTACTCAACCTGCTTTCTCCCATTTTCTGTTGTTTATTCCTACCTAGGTGTCAGAACTTGGTGTCTGACAGTTTTTTCCCCTTTAAGGCATTTCTCTAATTTTGGTCTGTATGTTAAACTTGTCCTTCAACAAGGTGGCAGCATTTTTCAGCCAGATGTCATCTGCAAATATAATAAATGTACTCTCTAATTACTATAAATAATTAATGAAAATGCTGCATGTTACTGGCCTTTACTTATATTTTGGTATCTAATACTTCTTTTTACTCTTCAGGGAACAATTGATTAACCTTTGAGTACAATTTTCCTATGTCTTGCAGTGCTTTTGTTTGGACTGCATTCTCAGAGCTTTTACATAATATCAGGTAGGAAAGTCAAGGTACATGATGTTTTCTACCCTAATACCTGATATTAAACTGAAAATTGGTATTTTTTTTCTGTCCAGTACCCAGGTCAGGCACAATTTCTCCTTGACAGGCTTTGACTGTTACTTACCTAGCCATTACTCGATTGACTCAAACAAGGTAAAGTAATATATTCACTGTGGTTTTGAAATAACTTGAATTAAACAGGACATTTATTAATTTCCTTGGTTCTGTTTAATTTCTTAAAATTCACAGTCTTAAGGATTCCCTTCTTAAATATTCCAGAAGTTATTCCATGCCAGAAAGTTGCTGATAGACAAAGAATTGGAAAAACCAAAACACAATTTCCTCAGGCTCCTCAGATTTACAGATAGGCTTTAATATGGTGGTGAGGTGCATACACTTCGCTAGTTTATGTACAGTAAATTACTAATGCTGTAGTCCTGCTCCCTGGGAGGTGCAAAGGCCTTGGGCAAGCAGGTGACAGCAGAGGGGCAGGTGCCTGCCCTGCACAGACCCTCTCCTGGCCAGGGGCAGCCACGCTCTCAGCAGTGAACTCTGCAGGAAATGTCCCTCCTGCTTCAGGCAGCTGCTCTGGGCTGTTCCAGTGCCCCTGCATGGAGGATGGCCAGAGGGTGCTGGTTTTCCAGCCATGCTTCCAACAAGACAACACCTGCTCCACCTCAGGAGCAACACAGATGCAGGCATGCTATCAGAGTTTTGGAACTCAAGGGCTTCGTGGTGTCTACAATTATGATCACTTTAGGTAAAGAAATGTCACTTTTAGATGAAGAAAAGAAACTTGGATGCAGTATTCCATGCTGAGCTGTACAGGAAATGTTACAAACTGTACATTCTGTTCATCATCTCTGAAACAGCTCTGACTTTAAAGGCTTGGGATATTACATTTACTACAGGAAAAAATCCCAACCAAACTAGTAACCAGCGGGGTTTCCTTCACAAATAGACGTAGACCTATTTCAGCTATGGAGAAGATACATGCTCCTGTGGCTGCCATTATTTCCATGATGATGAGAGACAGAACTTCCACCCTTTCTGTTTTCCCCCATCCTGTATACATTCCCTGGGATAGATGATCTTACAGCCTCTGTTGTCTCTCTTGGGGGCTGCTGTTAAATTAACTTCGAATACAGGCACAGCATTCATCTACTGGATATGATTACAGGAAACAGTTAAATCTTCCAGGGCAGGAGCACCTTTGCATTTCCTAAATTTTGTACAAGATCATTGATTTTTTCTGGGGGGAAGGGAAACAAACACAGAAAAAAAACAACAACCAAAAAAACCACCTGAGCTCCTGTCCATAGCAATTGCCATGTAAATAAATGTTTGTAGTCTGATGCAGTTCTCCAGTCTATGTTGTAAAGCTATCAGATGTGCAGGCTTAATTGCTGACTGCTAGGATGTTAATTAAAAATCTTCCTTATGACAGCTGAAGTATGACCTTTATTAAAAATTTTTTAGAAGCTATCCTATTCGATTTGACTTTTTGACTGCAAGATAAAAAATCCCACCTCTTCCAGCACTTTTCTGTGAAAAGTCCCCTGTGGCATTCCAAAATAATTTTTGTGATGTTCACTTGGAATATGTTGTATAAATATTCCACTCATTTCTGAGATTTTTCTTGGTCTTGACATTTCCATTTAGAAATAACACTGTTACTTCTTTCATGTGAGGATGCTGGATTAACAGCATGTTTACAGAGTTATTTGTACAAAATGGTCTGGAAGTAACTGAGTTTAGTAAGAGAAAAATCTACAGCTAATATAAATTGTCCTGGTTCTGTTTATATCAACTTGTTTTTGTATAATTGGAAGAATCATATCTCTTGGAGAAAACTAAGCTTTCAAATATTTGTTTATGCCTGTTCAGCAACTTTTAAGAATATATTTGAGCTTGCTTTAAGAATTTTTCTCTGGTAATACTTAGAGGCAAAGTAGCCTGTAAAATATAGGGAAACTGGGAGTTTTTGAAGATTTTTGTGCAGTCTTGTGAACTGGGGAACTCGGTGTCATCTTTTTTTAGATTTCTTTTACCTCTTTAGTCCTTTACCTATGTTAATTATCAATGGATATTTTGAGGCTCACTGCCCTTCCAGAGTTTAATTCCCTCATATTCTTAGTAAAAATTATTGTAAGTGGAAAAATAATTTAAATTCAATTGCTCCTGTCTTCAAGTGTAAACAATGAAAACTGGTGCTTTTTTAATCCTAGATACATTTTATATTTTCTTTGCATCATAATTTTCCTTTTCAACTGATATTCAAGGTTGATTAAATATTATTTCAACTGTCCGACCTGATCCTTGAGCTTTCTTGCAGCTGGCCTAAAAATAAAATGAAAATTAAGATGATGCATGCTAACAATTACTGCTTTTTTCTTTTCATTTTGGCCATGTTTTCAAATATAAAACTGATGTTTAATGCCCTATTCCATAATTACTGAATTACTAGTGGATTATACTTTCCTTTAGCTATATGTAATGCTGATAGATAGTGACTTTGGAGTATATTATTTTAATTGCTGAAGTGGTGATTCTTACATTCTTCATGCTTACCATAAAATATTTTTTAAAATCTAAAATATATTTAATTTTTAATGTAAATACCAAACAGTTCTTGTGTTGCTTGCTGCTCTGAAGGGCCTGTTTGAAAGTCTAACCTGAGAGAGGAAATAAAGGAAACAGGACCTGCATTAGTCCTGCTGCTATCAGTGATTCAGGCAGTCCTTGGGCAAGTAATTTGGCATGACCTCAGGTTTTGGTATTCATATAGGTACCAATTCACTGGTACTGACATAAACCATACCTAGAGATAATAAAGTTATTACCCATGTCTTAGCATTTTTCATGTTGTAGATCTTCTAAAAACATTTCCTGCAGAACTGGGAAACAAAGCACACATCTTCCAGGGCCAAAGCAGGGAAGAGGTACAGAGGATGAGATTTTTCATCTTACTACTTAATAAAATGAGAGAGCTTGTGGCAGCAATTTTTCTGTGCCCCTTGGTTTGCTGCAGTGAGGGAATCTGTCACAGCTCTCTGAGCTAGTCTCACTGAGCCTGTAGGCAAGCCTCAAAGGATATTGTTCATTGACACCATTCAGGGATCAGGATAAAAATGTTGCTGTTTGTGGATAGAGGCTGGGGAAGAGGAGCATTTGTTCAGGAGTTGCAGAATGATAACTGTTCCCCACCTATATTTGTACACCTGAGCTTTGATCCCAGCCAAGAAAGAGCCCTGATAATACAAAAGCCAGAGGCTCTTTGCAGATCCATCTCAAGAGAAGGGCTGATCTATTCCTTAACTGGATGGCAATATTTCACATCAGGTGGTGCTCTGACTCTGCAGGTTATTTTCCAGTTGATTTTATGTGTAATTGAAAGGTTGGAACTTGTATAAAAGCATCTCATGGCTTGTGTTCCTTGAAGCATTCTGTGCTTGTCAAGTTCAAAGGAAATGGTTTAGACTGTTGGCTTGTCTTACTTCCAGATGTACTTGCAGTGAGCATGCATGACCTCATCATTAATTTCTGCTTCAGATGTTTGTGTGTAGCATTTTCAAGTAGTTGAAATTTAGTGCATAAATCCAAAAACTAGCATTTCTATCTAACCAAAGCTTTATGTGATTAAAAAATAGCCTTGTTTGGATGTTTCTAGAATTTGGCAGCATAACACATTACGTTATGTGAACAACGAGATATTTATTACAAATAGGTTAAGCACTTGCAGCTTGTGAGTTGTAACATACATTGTGTTTCCTTGACTTTCGAGAGGCTAGTCACCACATTCTACTTATGCTCTTCAACTTTGCAGACATTGAAGTAAAATGCAAATACTTGTCCTTTTTTCTTCCTTGGTTACATTGATTGTAGTTCAGAGGCAGATAGATTCTTTTTCTTAACTTAGTGGGCAACAGTCGATTCAATAAAGCAATAGCGAATTTCACAGAAAGGAGGAAAAGCTGAACTATGTAGACATATTTCTGTAAGGGGTTGGTGATATCATGCCATGCTATTCTTTAGCAGATCACACCTTTTCATACTTTTATTTGGTAATTGTCATGTCCCCAGCATTTCCCTTTTTTTTTACAGGAAATAGCAATAATCCAGTTAGGCTGATCCAATTAATAAACTTCTGCTATTGAATCTGGATTTCACTCATTGTTCTCTTTATGTGGGTCAAGTTGATTAAAGATTATGCCACTACCCAGCTGTTTGCTACTAACAGACACCTTGCAGGGAAGCCAATGGATAGGATTGTGAGGGAGGTTGTGAACTTCTTGGCAAAAAAACAGCTACATTAACTTTCTTCACTGTGACAAGGTCTCCTGAGGAAATTCTGGGGGTGGGGAACAGCACTTTAACCTAGCACATTAAGAGCATGTCCCTGCCACTTTTTATCTGTTTGTTGTGACAGAACTGCTCTTTCCGAAACCCTTTTGTTTTCCTCTTTGTTTTACTTCAGTGAGAAGATTCAGCTTAATTTTTTTTTACCTGAAGCTAAGAACTTTGCAAACGTCTGTAAATTTACCATGCCCTGCAAGGCTTGCAAATTTATTTGCTGCTTGTCCTATTTGGTATCATTTCCATGCCTTTACAGATAACATCTTGATTTTACTAGAAATTCAGAATCCTGGCTGTTCTAAGCACAGTTTTTAATATGATCTTTTAATATTATATGTTATTTATTAGCTATGCCTTGCACATTGCATCTTAAATATTGTCTTCTGTTGATGGCTGGGGCTGTTTAAGGATGAGATATGCAAAGTTTCATAGTCTCTTTCAGTTTTAAGTCTTCATAAAGTGTCATTGTGATAACTGCAACTTAAAACACAAGGAATTATCTTGTTTGCTGGGCCTCCATGAAATATGCCCTGACCAAGATTTGGAGATCTCTTGCATTTCTTTCATGAGGAAGATCCAAAAGAGCATGGTTAGACTCCAGCAAATGGATTTCTGAGTGGCTAGAAGGCCCAAAGAGCTGCCATGCCATGAAATTACTTCTGAAAATTTAAAAGAATTAAGCACCTCAGTAAAACTGTTCCACTCTCTTACATTAGTTACGTCTATGTATCTGTTGCTAGAAACCTTAGCTTTCACATTAATGGCAACTTGCTGATGGAAAATTAGTCAGAATATCAAGTTTTAGGGCTACTATCAAAACATTTCAAGGAACATCACAGATTCAAGTGACCAAGTGTATATCTACAAATACCTAAAAGTGTAAATATCAATATATGTGTGTAGACATGTAGAGATAGACTCTAAATTGGGTCCTTTTAGTTCAAAAAAGATCTGGGAGTTTTTGCAACTAGATACCTGAAAATGTCAATTCAGTGATTAACAGCAGCTGAAAAATGCTAGCATGTTTGAAATTATTAAACAGTAAGTGAGGAAATATCACTATGCCAGTGTATAGTTTCAATTCACTGATCACTGAAATACATGTTTAATGGATTTTTAAAAGTCATGCAGAAACAATAGATCTTCCCTTTTACAGAATAATTCCTACTTTAAGTAGCACAAGACCCAGCCTGGATGTGATAACATTATCAAAATGTGATAACAGCATGTCCATACATTAACAAGAAGAAACACGTTAATAGGGATTGATTAGTCACTGTGGGTTATGCAAGAAAAACTGAACACACAATAAAGTTATTAGAAATGAGGTTTGGAAGACAAGAGTGATTTTTTCAAAGAAATCATAATCAGTGTTTTGAAACTTATTCTCAGAGGATTTAGTACCCATTAGTATTAAAAATGGGTTCTGAGGCAATTAGTGAAAGATAACGCCATTTCTGACTATCAGTCACTACAGCTGATCTGAATGGAACCTCTGACTCAAGCCTTTCAGCCACCTGATTTCCAGAAAGAGCTGTTTCATGAGAGAAAACTTTTGGTTCCAGACATAATCATTCAAAGTCCAATATTTGCAGACTTCAGCTATTCTACTACATATAGAGAACATACAATATAATTTCATTAAGGTGGTGATATAAATTCCATGGCAAGGTTTAGCACTAAGCACCTTTTCAGTGTAATTTTTCAACTCTCATTATTGGGATGTTCCCAAACAGTGCAAATGTTTTGGGTAATACTGACATCCAATGCTTAAATTAGAACCTAAATTTTATCATTTAAAGTCTGTTTACATTGACCAAGACCATTAGATTAAAATTCAGAACTTCGGTAAAAACTTTGAAATATTCCTTCTAATGCAGAGTTTGCACAAAGCAGAGGCTGTTTCTGGCAGGTATCATTCACACTAGCAGCTCTGTGAAAGATTACACTGTTAGTTTGGTTTCTATCTGCTGTGGCTTCTGTCCTGTTGCTCACTGCCCAGCAAAGAAATTTCTCCATGGACTCAACGTGTGATCATTGGTACAGGTGGGGGACTACTTTTGATTAGGGGTGATTGTATTTTTTCTTCAACTTCTGTCCAAATTTGTCACCGTGGTTTGTGCTAATAGTGATGACAAGCACAAGGAAGTCAAAAGGCAAAACTCCAGAAGATAGTAAAACAGAAAATATTAAACAGAGATAATTGAGAAAAGCAGAAGGAACAAGCTAGTAGAAATGAATGTGATGAGAAATATAAGCAGAACATTGATGTAGGACTTCCACTAGAAGGACAATGAGCTTTTAATTAAGATGTGGCAGAAATTCAAGAAGTACAGATGACAGATCAAACCAAGATGAAGCTGATTGTCTTTCTACTGCAGTAATAAAATTAAGAAGCAATGAAGTTACAATAACAGTTTCTGATTATCTGAATTAAAGGGACTTTCAGCAACTCTCTGGCATATTGAACTGATTATGCTTCTAATTTAGGGACTGTGGAATGTTTTAGCATAACTTTGCTCAGATAAAAACTTGGAATCTGTCTCTTCCAGCCTTACGCAGTGAAGTAAAGGAGGCTAAAAAGAGCAGTCTTTGTACAATTTTATCAGGGAATGCTTTCAGTATTTCTCCCCAACCATTGCAATGTGTCAGCAGCATAACTTATTTTCCTAGTTACTTGAGTAATAATCTCATTATTTCTCTGTGTGTGTATTCTCAAAATAAACATGACTTGGCAAAAGTTTCCATTCTGTCTTCATTTTGAAGCCTGTAGGCAGTAAAGCTGGCTAATAATATTTGAACCTATTAGAGAAAGGACATAATAGAAAAGAGAAATAGTGGTTTAGTCCTCTTGTGGCTTCTTAAATGACTATTAGAAGCAAATTAATATAGAAAAAGTGTCCTTGTATGTAACTAAAAATATGAATGCATAATTAGGTCATATTTCTGTCAGTTTCATAAGGGAAATAAATGTTCTAGTACCAGGAAAATAATCTTTCAATTTAAAGTATAGTTCTTAACAAATAGTCTTGAACTGAGCATCATGCTGTCATTTTATTGATAAGACAGTGTCTCAGTTCTAACCTGATCATTCTAAATAAAATAGCTTCAGGGAGGACAATATTTCTGCTGGTTTTGTGATGTAAACTCAGCTGGTTTTCATATTTTTTAAAAATTTAAGCCTAGGCCCAGAGCCACTGCCTGGAAACAGGTAGTATGCATGTGTATACCATATTGATGCCAGTTTGAAGGGATTATTTTATTTTCCATTATCTTGTCTTCCACTTTAAAATGAGATTTGAGACCATGTCCTTCAGCTGGACAAGTTTCACAAGAGGCTCTGGATGAGCTGTGTAACGAGCTCAGCAGGGGGTGGAATTTAGTAAAGGTAGCTAAGATGTGCCAGTCTTGACAGGAGAGTGAGTCAGGTGGACAAAATGTGTGTGCCCAATCTGTTCCTTGTGAAATGAAGTGCAAGGGGAAAAAAAAATAATTTCTTAAGAAAGGATATTCTCAAATGCATCTTCACTGGCAAGAAGCAAGGGCAAGGTAATTTTAAGGAGTAACAACGTGCTTTGGTCATGAAGTGATAAAAAATATCTCTTAGTAGCCGGGATGCTTTGAACATTTCAGTAAAATGTTCTTATTTTGACCACACTGGTGTCTGTAAACACGAGCAGCTGCAGGGCAGAAAGGGTGGGTGATCTGTCTCTCTGTAACCACACCCTTACGCAGCAATGACTTGTACAGAAGATAGAAAATCTGAGCTACTCCTAGAATCACTGCCTGTTTCTGGGGTAAATATTAAAGAGATTTTTTTTCATCATATTGCAGCAGGTATCAGAATAAACCAGTTTTTCCCTTCTAAACATAGATAGGAAAAAAACCTATTGATTACATAGCAATATCATCATCATTGCTTTTTTATACTCCCCTTTAATTCTTCTATACTTCTACATTTTGCAAGATCAAGTAAATGTGATTATCTCCTGCAACACTTACTCTATATTTTTAGTATAAAAATTTTCCTATCAATTTCAAATACTGAAGATTCAGAGAGATTGTCAGCACCTGAGGTGAGCTGTCAAATTGTTTAATAAGAATGATTCAAAACATCAGCATGGGTTTTTCTGGTTTGGTATTTTTTGCATTTTTTTACATTTGCCATTTGTATTTATCTATGGAAAATCTTTTTATGGAACAAAATCTGAGAAAAAAAATATAGATATTTATGTAGACTTGAAGCATAAATATGTATATATAAAGAAGACGAACTTATTTTGCTACATTAAAATTCACAGCAGTGAAAATATGCATAGCAGCATTACAAATCCAAGACTGTCAGTTCTCTTAAGCAGAGATTTCTAATGCAATTTTCTCAAAAACAAAAGCAAAAATCAAAGATGTTTTATGGCAAACAAACATTGCAGATTGACATCCTGGGTGTCATCACACTAAGGAAGAAAAATTATTCTGGCTTTGCTAGTAAGATGGAAAACCAGCCTAAGGAAGTTATGCTTGGTCTGTTCAGTGCTAGGAAGAGGAAAACTTTGAGCACTGTCCAAAGCAATGTATGTAGGAATGCATTTTTAAAATGTTTTTGCAGAAGAGTTTTGTGTGCCTCACCAGAAGACCTGTTTAATCTTAACTTTCTCCTCTTCAGCAGTGTGATCAATAAGCAAGCCAAACAAATAGAGAAAGGACTGTTGTTCATGGATGGTTTTGCTTTTCAGTCAGATTGAATCAAGGCATCCCTGACCTGTAATGGGTTCGTGACATCTGAAAAATATTGGGAAAGAAATACAAACATGCTATGAAACTTCCATTTGAAAACAGTAATAAGGGTTTGGGTTGGAGGTTTTTTGCATTTGATATCGTGGGGAGGTGGGGGTGTGTGTATGAATAAAACCTCTTCTAACCCATAAAGGAATCTCCAATTTAAGTTACTTATGTGGTTTTCGGGGGGTTTTTTAGGTTTTTTTTTTTTGGGGGGGGGGGGGGGTAGGGTTGGGTTTGGTTTTGTTTGTTTGTTTTCTGTTTCGGTTTTGGGTTTTTTTGCATATCTCCTTACAGCAAAGAATCAAAATGAAGGAAGAAGTAGGGAGGAAACTCATGTGCTACAAAGATTTTGTGAAACACCTAAAATGCCTAAACTGCAGTGCAAATATAGAGAGTTATTTTCATTATATCTCCAAATGAAAAAACAGTTTATTGAGATAAAAAATTTTTGTGCCTAACTTATTCCAAAATACTGCTGCAACTAGGAAAGTGTCATGGTGATAGGAGAAAAAATGTTACTGTAGCACAGAGGATTCAAATATTATTCTTACATCAAAGCATAACAAAGGCTGTAGACGAGTACAATATTTCCATATTATTGCAGATTTATAAAGAATATGTATTTGTTATTTTAGGTATGTAGGACTCCCACCACTGGCTGGTAATTCTGCTTCTTGGAGGTTTTTCCTGAAGGAGAACTGGTTCACAGCAGTGCAAAAGGGTCAAGTGTCAGAACACACAGGAATAGGTCTGACATTATGAAAGCTGAGCAATATACCATGAGGTACTTCAGGTAAATCTTGACAAGACTTAGTGGGGGAAAAAGAAGAACTCTGAAGAACTGTTAATTGCCATTCACCTTGGAGTCTAGGAGATCCACAGTGTTGGCTTGGTAATGTGTTTATCCCTTCTGCCTGGGCAGAACTGAGAGTGTATCTTAAGATTTTGATTGATTTTCCTTCTAGGAAACACAAGGGGAAGAAGAAGGAAAGAAAAGGAAAAAACCTACCTTCCTAAATTATTTAGACAGAATATATTCAAAATCAATAGAAAAAAATTATTGTTGTTGCTGCTATCGGCTAACTAAGAAACTGAAACAAATGAAAGCTAACACATGTAAGAGAACACTGTTTACATTTTTTTTCTTTAGAAAAGAGAGACACCTGCAAAAGAAAAGGCATTCCCAGGTAAAATATGAGCCAAAATTCAAAATGCCATCAGAAGAAAGATGTCTAACTATTAAGTTTTAATGTGTCCTTTCTCACCCCAAAACATCTCAAGAAATGTATATGTTAAGCTGCTGGCTCTTGCTTCTAAACTTTTTCAACTCATAGACTCCCAGGTGTGCTCCTCTGCAGGATTTTCCAGTTCAATAGCTTTCAAATTGTTTAGTTCCATATAAAACATGAATTTTAAATATGTGTAAATTAAAAGTGCTCTTACAGTGAAAAACATTGACTTCAGCAGATTCTCATGAATGGAACATGAGCAATTATCAGAACAACAGCATTCTTGCTGAGAGTCTGCCTTAAACATCCCTATTTCTGATTTTCTCCTGCATTCATCTTTGCCCAAAATTGACTTATCTCATGAGCTAATCTTTTTGTTTGCTTGGTTTTGTTTCTAGGCATGGAGTTTGGATTAAAATAATTTAAGAAGATGTAGGCATTTAGGAGGACAAAAAATGCACTGGAGAAGTGTGTGGGGTTTATTTGACTTAGGTGCAAATAGGGTTTTTAAAACACAGTGTTGTTTGTTGAGCTTCTAACTAATTGTTTGATAGGAAAGCATTGAAAAACCATCTGTTGAGGAAACAGCATTTTAAAGATGAAAGCTCATAATGCAAGTCTTAACAAAGAGGGAAATGTGTGAAATAAGCCTTCTTATATGATTCAAGAGAAAGGAGACATTTCCTAGGGAAATTTAAAATGTTGCAGGCTCAGAGGCCAAAGCAATTTGGGGTGCAATCTTTGAGAAGAAGTGACTTCCCTCTCCTCTCATGGTTTAAATCAATTAAATGAAGGGATATAAAATGAATGGTCATAGTCTCTTTCAAAGACTTCAAATAAATCATCCTGTTAGGTGGCACTCCTTCAGATTCCATTTTACCTCTGGCCCTACCTCATTTTCTCAATTACACAGTACATCAAGTTCCATTTTTAGACTATCATAGAAGACATATATAAGCACTCAAAATTCAAAAGTTTCTTATTGCCTTATACTTTTCAGATGTCTCTTACATGAAAAGTTCCTTTATTGCAAAATATATAAATACTTGTGTCTTTATGGTAAGAGAATAAAGATCAGTATCCATAATATTATTTACTTAGAATAATTTATCTAATGATTATTACAAAGAAAAGTACATTATATGTCTCACTCTTTTCTTTTTAAAGGAATGATTGAATTTTTGACTGTGGTATAGAATAGCTGTGCTATAAGGCTTGAAAAAAGTATAGAATTACATATAGATTAAAAATTCTTAATTTCTGTAAATCAGGGACAAGTCCTCTAAGAATCAGACTTCTTATCTAATCCCTCTCTTATTTAATTAATAAAATCAAGTCTTTAAATCTAAACAACAACTTCAAAATTCAGCTCTAGGTGTATAACACTATGTATTAGCAAATAATGGTAAAAGTGGTAACATTCAAGTAAAAGAAAAGGGAGGACAACTTAGTGATGTTGAATACACCTTTAAAAGGATCTTCTCTCTGTTGATGGCTGAGCATCATGTCCTTAAACATGATAATGAGGGCACACTGAAGACATTCAGTGATTTTGCTGTCACTAAAACTACCAATACAAAGTAAATAAGACATCATCTGCAATACACAATGACAACGATTAATTAAAGATATGCTCTTTGTGCACATTTTAGTCTTATTCAAGATCTAATATAATATTTTTAATTTTACCACCCACCACCCCTCTAAACCAAACAGTCACAACTCCTCTGAGATAAATAGAACTCCCAATAGAACTCTAATATTTTTATATTAATGCAAATCTACCTTACCTGTGGGCCATAAAGATAAAGTGACACAGAAATCCAGGCAGCCAGGTATTTTATTGCTTTTATGCAATTTCATAATTTCAAAGTGTTTATTTTGAAGTGCTGAATAATTGCAAAATCTTTTGTACAGGTTATTTATTAAGGTGAAATGATGAGGGGAGGATTACTTATACCCAAAACAAAGAAGGAATTCCTGGCACATCCCATTCTTTTCTGACGTGACATTTAACAATGTTTGATTGCTGGGCTTAAATGGCCAAAGTTATTTATGTAGCTAGATATTATTATTATTATTACCTTTGGCTTCAAATTAAAAATTAATTCACAGGCATCATTGCTGCATAGTCCTTTGAATATACTCTAAGGTCTTCCAGCTGCATAAGCTTTAGCATTCTACCCTAGCACCTGTCACAATGCATCCATTTCACAACTGCACTTTATTTAGACATTCATTTCAGAAATTGTTTCCATGAATTTTTGTTTGGGGCTGTTTGAGTTCAGCTCACAAACTGGGATTCTGCTACACCTTGTGCTCAAGGAAATTAACATCTGAACAATATTTGTTTGTTGATCTACAGAGTGATTCATTACAAGCTCTGAATCAGTTACTTCTGGGAAGGCTCCATATTGTTAAAGTGTGCCTTGCAGTGAGTAGAACTGCTGAGATAATTACAATTTGAAACTTGAAACTTTAAGGTTACTTCAGTACAAACACAGGGAGCTGAGGTTTGGAGGCATTTATGTGAATACATGAATAATTAGAAATGCTCATATGCATATGCAATTGAATTTATTAAGAAAAAAAAATGCTTAATATCATCAGGAAGGTAACTGGGAAATAATTTTGTCTCCATTATGCTAGGTAAGTAATGAACCAATAATCTTGTTCTCCCAGACCATTATATGTGTCTGTCTCCCAACATGTTTGCACCTGTTTTGCAATATTGTTCTGGATGTACCTTGGATCACCGGAAAACTGAAAAAGATAAAAAATAGAGATTTCCTAAGATGGAAGATGGTATAACTATTACTAGATTAGATTTTTTTACTTCAGTAAAAAACAAAAAATTCTTTTTCCTGCCTCTACAGTAGACTAACTACAGTAGAATTTTCTTAATTGGTTTTGAGAGTTTTCTAAAACCCCCTTTCTCATAGATGGAATTTCTTAGATTTTAGTCTTCTATAGAAAGATATTCTGATAAAACTGTTAGATGCTAAGTTGAAGTTATATTAAGAAATTCATAAACTGGTGTTACACAAATGTATTTCTATTTATTTTCGCCAGGTCTCTAAAATAATTTCTAATGAAAATATAGGGCAGCTATAATAAAGAAAAAAAATCTTTACAAAATGAATAGTTCAAAAAATAGTTCAAGCCTAAGTTTTAATTTGTAAATTTCAAGTCTGATTCCCATCTGTTTAAATTCCATATTGTGTCACACAAACTGATTTGCAGACAAGGTTATTTGTGATGCTGCATTAGGATGTACAAAGAGCAGTGTGATGGGCTCTGAGCTCTTCCATCTCTGGGGCAGGGTTTGTAAGGGGGCCCTGAGGTTCATCTGGCAGGAGCCAGCAATGGGGGAAACCCTCTCAGTAGTTATTTCACCCTTTCTGGAAAACTTTCTTTCTTCAGCATGTTACTGACTTGCTTATTTCTACTGGCAAAACCTAGGCCTGTAAATGTTATTTCACTGGGTGAATATTCTAGCTACTAAAAGTTGTTCTCTCTAAATAAGTACAAATTTTATGTGCAGGAAGTGAAAGTGAGTCCTCTCAAAATAATTCTTCTTTCACCCTCTTCAATGTATCCATCCACAAAGAACCTCATACTGAAATGATGGGGAATGGAGCCCAAATTGCCATAGTAGGTAATTCTTAAATTAGTAGGTAATTCCTATATTGCTGCCTTTGGGGATCTCTTTTTCCACTATGTAGCCACGTGGTGCATTTTTAGGAGACCGAGTAGACCCATCCTACCCTTTCAAACATAAAAAAGAGGAGATTTTCCACTATTTTTATAAATATGTTGCAGTTAGGAAGCATGTATGATTTAGTTTCAAATGCTGCTGGTAGAATTGGTGGTTTAAATAAAATGTTTGTTTAACTTACTAGACTAAAGGACACAGTATTTCATTTCACTCTGTGAGACAGAAAAATACTTTATTTAATCAGTGTACCAAAAAGTGTAGCCTGCTGGGAAGGTAAACTTGCAAGAGATAATAAAGATTTTAGTGCAGTTCTGTGAAAATATAATGCTTGAGTCTAAAGATAGAGATTGTAGCTTTTTCAGAGAAAACTTTGTATAAATTCTGTATGTTGATTATGAGTCTATTCATTACTAATTTATTTCTATAAGTTAATGCACTATGAATAAACAAAACAGGACCAGGAGCTCTGGTTCTCTCTAGCAGACATCTTGGGACCATAGAGGAGAAGAGGAACAAAACCAGAGATACTGAACAGAGACCTTTAATGTGGGCATAAAGTGCTAAACAAGCTGAATAAATCTAAATATAAGAGAGGGCTGACATGAAGATCCTAAACAAACAGGTGAGTTAAATTGAATTTATGCTCCAATGTTCTTCAATTATCAGTTCATTGATCTTGAAAACTAAGGCCTTCTCAGAGAGAAGGAGGATTGCCACATATCTTTGTAACAGCAGATTATTTTATTTGTGATAATCTTTTCAGTTGTTAGAAATGGGAATTAACAAAAACGTGTTAGCATTAAATTCAGAAATAGTTAATAACATTAGCAGACTACTTCTGCATTTTGGCAGGTGTAGGAAAATCTGCATGTTCATGGATTTTTTTTCTTCTCAAATTAAAATGAAATGTTTTGGCAACTTGACCAACCCTGTTTCTAGTTTCTTTCTTGTCATAAATCCTCCATTCTTCTCAAACCATTCTCCTACTTTCCTCTTGTAAACTAAATTCCTTATGCAATTTCCTTATGTTACCACATATTTTTAACCCTCTAGATCCAACCTAGATTACCCTAAATGCACCTCAGTGAGCTTTCTGCTGCAGTCACCATGAAAATGAGAGCATGGAACTGTCATGAATGCAGAATTTGGATTTGCTCAGTTTGGCCAAAACGTAATAGAACAGTGCACATGTGCAGGAGTGTTTGACAACAAGGATAAAATGAAGCCATTGACACACTTTGCTTGTAGGGCTGATCTGCTGAAATATCTTAGAGGTTTTCAAAATGAGAGAAATAAGTTCGAGTTCATGGGAAACCATATGCAGAGTTCTGGATGCAAGTGTTGAAATACCAAGGTAAGCCCTGGCCAGCCCTTGTACCACCCGGTGCTACCAGACATTCCTGTGTGAGAGATCTGGGGCCTCCAAAACCTTTTATGTTCACTCTCTGCAGTAATCTATGCAAGGGAATTAAAAACAAACCAGAAAAATGCAAAAGAAACATATCAGAAGCCTGACTTTGCAGGTCTCACATTATTTAATTAGGATAAGGTTATTTCTGTGGAAGGGGACAGAGAGACTGGTCTGGAATGGGCAGCTCTGAACATTTCTCAGAGAATCCCATTGAGAAAGGGTCAAGCCTCAGTGGGCCCTGTGTTTCCTGATGGTTGGTTTCAATGTTTCTCTGTGGTTACCACAGTGACATCGTTTTGTTGTGGTTTACTAGGGAAAGTGACTTGTTCTTGATCCCAATTATTCACATTGCATTAGTTTCTGTTTCCTCTTTCCTTTATTTGTTTAAAATTAAATTGAAGAAATAAGTATTTCATGAACATTTTAATTTAATTGTGCAAAGGAATACAGAAAGTAAGAACCAAAAACAAAATGCATACCAAACAACAATTTTGGATTACTTTTCCAGAATACGAGGGAAATTCAAAACTCAGAATTATAATGGGTCCATTCACAGATATTTTTTTAATGCAAAATAGAGGAAAAAAGCAAATGTTGGCAGAGGTGCTTGTCCAAGCCACTGCAACCTGCATCAGTTTAATAGTTTCTCCTTTACTGACAGCTAAGTCAATACAGCAGCATTAGACTACTGTGGGGTTCAAAATGTTATGGTGCTTGCTAAATTGAATTATATCAGCAGAAATCCTTAAAATTGAGAAGCTGTACCAGTAAAACTGCATTTTTCTCAGTAGAGCTCACATAACTACTTTACCACATTGGTACAGTGTGATCTTTTTAATACACCCTCATTTATACCAAGAATGTTTTGCTTCTTCCATACCTGACTCTGCTGGCATGGTAAAGCACAACTGAATTGAAAACACTTAAGAATACAAATGACCACTATTTCTCAACCTTAAAAACCTGTGTGCAGAACAATACGTTCCATCATGAGCAATTTAAGAAGAGGCATGTTTCCCCATAGATTTTTTCTATTTCTATTTGCTATCCTCAGCTTAGCTTACAATTTTATTTTTTTTTTGTGATAGTTCCCTTCCAACATTATTATCATTGGTTTTGTTGATATTTATGTTTTTGAAGACAAATTTGTTTCTCTAAAGGAGATGCCTGTGAAAGAGATTTTATCAACAGAAGGATAAGGACAGAAGGAATGCTTCTTTTTCTTGGTCCTTTGAAAGAAAGTTGGCTTTGAAAATCCTTATCACTGTACTAAAGATAATGTTGCAGACTGTTAAATCACAATTTGATTCCTCAGAGAAAGTTAATTAACCTTCAAATGCATTTAGTCACACATCCTATGCATTTCAGCATAGCTCAAGCATTAAGTACTGAGACATTACTTTTCAAGAAAAGGTAAAATGAACATATAACATTTGAAAAGTAGGAATTTTAATCAAAACTACATTAAAAGGATATAGTTTGGGGTCCACAATCCTGAATCTCCAGATGACTAGGTTTGTTTCAGATCAGTGTTGCTGAGCTTTATTTTTACTTGACAGCTGCTCTGCATCAGCTGCACTGAGCCACTGGTTACAGCTCACACCCAGCTGGCAAGGCCCTGGGTAGTAATTACCACTACCTGGTGGTAGTAATAGCACTAATTGGTGGTAGTAATTACCACCAAGTGCCACAAGTGCCCAGTTTACCTGGGCAGTGGGGCTACAGGCCAAAGATCTAACTACTAGCAGAGGGGCAGGACACACAGGTAGGATAATGTGTGCTGCTTTTCCTTGGGATGCATTTTCTCTTTCAGAGCTACAAACTCTGATTTTTTTTTTTGAAAATTTGCACAGCAACCTTTTCAAGGAACTTTGAAAATTTCAAGGTAGATATCTCTATTCAATTCCCCTTAGCAAAGTACATTCAATTTGGTGTCCATTACAGATAGACCCATTACCTAAATTAATTTGCTTTAAACAGGGACATTTCTACTAATGCTTGCTCTTTTCTTGCTTCTTATGATCTCTCAACTATTTTAAAGAGATGCTGCCAGTATATTATTTTTAAAAGAAGCAATTTCTGAACTCTGAAGTTGGTTAAGACCATGTCACTCTTTTAAAATGTCACTTACAAAGTACTTTTCTTCCCTCTACCATTTTTTTCCAGTAATGATTTTCTCTGACGCTTTTAACTCAATAACACGAATTTTCAACTTTGAGGTTGGTGACCTCTTCCTTTATAAAAAGTCAGCTTTAAACTGCTCTGCATTTTAGTGAAATAACCTCATAACATTTTCCATAGCAAGAGGGTATGATGTAATTGCTGTTGAATTATGATCACTGCAAGATACTATGAATAAGAAAACCTAACAAGCAAAGTGAAGTAATAGCTAAGCATTTTTTTAATATAAATAGTCTATTGCAAAATTTTTCTGTGTGGAAGTTTTCCTTTAATAGGCATTGTATTACAAATGTATGATGGTAGAAGGTATGTTCATTCTGAGGAGACATGGGCTTATTTAAATGGATTATTTCTCAACACAGCTGTTTCTTTAACATATGGAAAGAAAAACTTTGTCTCCATTGTCAGCTGGAAAACAGTTAATTAGATTCTCATCATTTTCATATGTAGTGACAATTAGGGCAAGAGCTATAAGTAAGCACCTGACAGATACGAGGCTTCTTCTCCTCACCTGTGCCCTGCCAAGACATTTTTTGTAGACTGGTGCTGTACGTAGGTTGTTCTTCACAAATGCCCCTTCAAACAGGTTGTTCAGCTTCAGCTCTTGGAGGTTTCATGAGCCATCTGATGATTGGTATTATTTAGAGTATCATATCAATGATTTGGGTTGTAGTGTACTGTTGCTTTTGCTTAATTGGAAGACTGAGGTATTTCAGTTGTAACATCATGCCTAAAATTTAGCTAGAAATCTCCTATGTTTTACATACATAGTGCCAAGAGTTGAAAACTGTTTCATGTTCACCTACAATAAACAAAAAAATTTTAATGCTGTTATTGGCTTTCTACTGTTCCTTCAAGAAAAAATCAGATATTTCAGGATACAAGCTGAGAGTGCCTTTAGTATGAAAGCTACTTAAGTTGGGAAATGAAGTGCTATTAGACAGGTATAATGTTTCCTTAAGACCAGAAACAAAACAAATGAAAAACCACCTATATTCTAGTTAAAGAGAATTCAGCTAATAATCATTAAATATAAAGCTACTCTAAATCTTTATTTTTATGATTCTGCTGAATTTAAATCCTGAGAAAGATGTAATGGGAAAAAAATTCATCTCAAAGAGGACAGCCTTTGAGAAGAATGAATTAAGCAGAAGTCATCAGAGATGCTTTCCATTTCCATTTGTGCTGCTTGTCATGCAACATCTTTTTTTCCAGATTGCTCTTTCATAGTTTTAAAGAAGTGGGGAATGCTAATCCTGTTTGACTGCTAACAGGGCTAACATCAAGCTGGTGAGTGGTCCCCAGTGAGGTTCCTCAGGGCTCCATAGTGAAGGGCCTTGGGGAGAAGCCATATGAGCAGTGGCTGAGGTCACTGGGGCTGTTCAGCCTGGAGGAGACTGAGGGGAGACCTCACTGCAGTTACAGCTTCCTTAGGAGGGGCAGGCACTGATCTCTCTCTGTGGTCACCAGTGACAGGACCCAAGGGAATGACCTGAAGCTGTGTCAGGGGAGGTTTAGGTTGGATATCAGGAAAAGGTTCCTCACCCAGGGGTTGGTTGAACACTGGAACAGCTCCCCAGGGAAGCGGTCACAGCACCAGCCTGGCAGAGTTCCAGATGTGTTTAGACAACACTCTCAGCACATGGTCTGGTTTTGGGGCTGTCCTGTTCAGGACCAAGAGCTGGACTTAGTGATCCTTGTGTGAGTCCCTCAAAACTCAAGATATTCTATCATTCTGATGTCTTCATTATTTGTAACGGTGCTGGACTAGTCCAGCTCACCCCATAGTATGAAATCTAAAATTCATGGGTGGGTTGAGAGTAAGCTTTGGCTCCTGTTGGGCTAGAGTTTTCCAGAATGTGCTTTCTAAGACTTCTTTAAACAACTTTTGATATGTACCATTTAATGAAAGGAAAACACAGTTATTTTCTTAGACTGAGATTCTTAGGACATGTTATGCCTAAATGAGTAAAGGAGGAGAAGGCATCAAAATTAGAGGAAATCCTTCTGCAAAGTTTTTTTATTGCTTTTTAATTTGATCAGAATTGTAAAATAAATTGTGCTGGGCTTTGATTCCCAAATTCTGTTGATGTCAACAAAAAGTCATGCAGCATTATTGATTTCAAGGGCTTGGTTGCAGAGGACAAATTATTTTTTGCAAACACAACAGTAAAATCCATATCTCCTGAAGGAAGCCTTGCAGTACCTAGAAAATAGCATGATGTTTGGGTTTTTTTATGGGACTATTTAGTTTTATTCTTTGCAAATGAATTTTCATTTTTGGTAGATAAATAGCCTCCAGTCAGGTTCACACAGGAGAGAAATTACAGATTTTATTTTCATTTCTTTGGTATGAAGGCTGGCTTAAGGCTGCTCTGATCCCATTGCAGTTACTTCATTCAGTGACAAGCTTCAGAAAGGCTGCTCTGAAAGTGAGGACAGCTACAATTCTGTGATACAGTCACATCAGAGGGTCTCCACAAGGCAACACTGAAAGACCAAGGCATAGCACTGACCGTGCTGAATGCCACCTTCTTTAGTAGTCTTCTAAACCACGGAAAAACTCAGCAAACAGAATAAAAATCTTCTGGTTTCCACCTGCCAGTATATAAAGAATTAATTTTAGGAGGAAAAAAAATATTGTTTTGTGATCTGAAATCACAATATGATGTGGAGGAAAGCTTTCAGTCTACAGACTTCTTCAAAGACAAATTTGAAAGGTAACTGCTTGACAGTAGGCTTAAATTTGCTGTCCTTTACTTAAAACTTCATTAGTTATCATTCCACAAATCGAGAACTGTTGAATGCTTCCACAGAAAGATTTTGTGATGCAGGGAAGGGGAAATCTATAGAAAATGTTTTGGTCCTCAATTAAAACAGTATTGCTTTGCAGCATGTGATTTGGGCATAGATCTGCAAATAAATATGCTTTTGAGCAGCTATGGCAAGACAATTTGAAAAAAAAATAGTCTAAAAGTTTGACAATATTGCAAATATTCATCTCTCGAGAAATAAGGCAAGAAAAAAGGAATAAAGCAATGAGAAATAGATTTTCTTAGGTTATTTTTTATTTATTCTCTTCCTTCTAAGCACAAGCAAACAATTTATTCTCTAGAGCTCTGAAAGGTTAATCACTTGCAGAAAAATAAGGATGTGAAGAATATCTAAGTAATAAGAGCTAAAAATGTCAGATGCCTGGGGATAAAGCAAATATTTCTGTGTTTTTCAAATCACTAGCTATTGTGATTTATTTTTAACACAAGGAAGGATATTATTTTAAATAAAACATTACCTCCTGCTTAAGGGGAATTGTCAATGGATGCAAGGAAAAATCAGTTCAGAAGTGATGAAGGACTGTGACCAGTATTCAGCTTTTTAGTGAATAAGTGCAGCAGGCAAGGAACTGCTCTGCTGTTGGAAAGCACATTCCCATGCATGCCCAGCAACAGGCAGGCACCAGCTGAATTCTCTTCAGAGCTGCCAAGCTGTGAGCCTGGGTTCTGTAGGAAAAGACACTCAGAAAGTTCATGGTAGAGTGTATTCAAACGGTGTTATACCATCCCTTTCCTAATCATCTCACCAAGCAAGGAAAAATAACTGGATCATTGCGCACAGAAATTGGTTTTCAAAAAATCTTGGTTTTCTCCATAGCAGGTTTTTCTGGGTTTTTCTCAAGACATTAAAAGGTGTGGTTTTCAAAACTTGCTCAGAAATCCCTATTTCTGAAGGGAGCATCTGAACACTGAAATGTATCAGCTAGAAACATTTAAAATAGAATATTTCACCTTTAACTTAGTGGCAAGGGGCAAATGAAGAGTTTTTCAAGGTTATAAAATTCCTGATATATAGTCTCTCATTTCCCTTTCAGTAGATCACTGTAGTTGCTTAAGCTTGTCTTAGTACTGGAGTCAGAGGATCAGTATATAGGTTAGAGTCAAGCCTCCTGGTTTGCAATTAGTGCTTTTAGTACTGAAAGTCTGGAGATTATTATTATTTTTTCATCTTGTTTTCTAACGATTTTCTTTCTGCTAATTTGTTTTGTGTTGCTCTCTGTCTTCATGACTCCATGCCCAAAAATGCATACAAATTTGTAGAAGCTGGTTTGCAGAAGTGTAAATTTGTCCTAACTTCTATCACTTTATAATCTACAATTAAGTGATTGGAAGAGATTGCCTTGGTGGTAAATACAATTTCAATGAAACACCTTCTAAATCATGTTCTGATTGTACACTCCAATGTTTTGGAGTTTTGTAAGGCATGTTCCTGCTCCAGGTTGTAGCCTGCTTTCATCCCCTTGCTCCCTACAGACAAGCTAGGGGTGTTCCTGCCATCCAAGGCAGTCCCAAAGCAGAAAGGGAATGGGGCTTTGGCTGCTCACTTCTCTTTGGTTGGCAATGAAGGCATTCAAACAGAACATTTTTCACATAGTGCACTTTGTGATTGAAACACATCTATTGCTTAAATGACCTTTTTCACGGTTGGGCACAATTTGGTTAATTTTGTGAAGGGTTATATCTCCCAGGGCATCGTGTTCTGTGGATACATTAAATGATCTGTCCTACATTTTAGATGTATCAGAGCCAGAGTTAATTAAAATACATACATGCTGTGTAATGTAACAACAGCACTGAGGCCAATCCTGGCTCCCAAGGAAATTATCTACGCTAACCAAAAGTTATTTTCTCTCTACACTGTGTAGCTGTTTCTTTTATTTAACATATTAAAACCATTTTAAGTTTTGAAGTTCTGTGGCTTACTTTGGCTGATGTTTTCATCAGATGTTATTCATCCTCCTAAGGCATATGTTCTGCTTTCAGAGCAGATATGGGCACTTCTCAGTAATTTATTCCTGTTAAAAATTAAAAGACATTTAAAATGTTTCATATTGGCAGAGCTGGAGATGATAGTCTTCTTTACTTATCCACACGGCAGAAAATGTATAAACTGTAATAGTGTCAATTTTTCTTTGTTAACTTAATCTAGCACCCGTGAAATGATGGTTTGTTCATGATATTCTTAAATATGTATATGTGTGTGTGCATATATATATATATATATATATATGTGTCCTTCTTGTACCTTTCTTATGTAGAATAGCATCTTCTCCTCTTGCCATCAGTTTTAAGGACATCTTGCTATGAATATGCTTATACCTATTCTGGCTGTGAAAGTTTATCAGACAACTTTGTTTCTGTACAGATAAGAAACTGGTGGTGGAGATGATTCCCTTCATTGTCCTATGGGCGAGTAAAATCAGTTTTAGGGAACTGACTTCAAATAAGTTGGTCAAGAAGTTTGAGGCAAGGGTTCTACAATGAGTACCATGAGATTTTTGAAGCAGTACAAATACAGTCTCTAGGATTTCTTCAATGAAAAGTGTCTGTTAAAATCACACTGAAAGAGCCATGTCCTTGAATTTTAAGAAGACCTTATGAAGGTCTTAAGAACAATCTCCATTTAAGATGCATAGCAATCTTATGAAGACTATCCAAATATCTTTCATTTTAAACCAGCAAATGCTACTTCTTGCTTTGGAGACATGCATAATATTTCTAAATTTTATTTTGAGGATAATGTTACAAATATCCACATACACATAAATTACTAATTTCTTTAGATCAAAGGGCACAATCTTTATGGTGCAAGAATTCAAATGTGCTGCTGAGGTTTATGATGGATAAAATAACTTTGATCCAGTTTGTCAGAGATGCAGAGGGTGTCCCCATTTTTAGAGCATCGAATACTTTTTGGGTATGGTTTGTGGGATGCACTTCCCAACAGACTCCATTTCTCTTTTGAGCACTGTTAGTAATAAAGCAGCTTTGTAGGTTTGGACAGGCATTTTCCACTGCCTTCTTGTCACATGCAATAATGCCATATTAGTACATCCAGAGAAGTAGCAAGTACATTTTACATCTTGACCATAATTAGTTTTCTCACCCCTGCCATTTCTAAAAGATAGAGGGTTCCACTCCTGTGGCATTCACATTCTCTGAAAAATCCCTTCGCCCAGGACTTTTCTCCTGGGAAGCTGAGAAGCCTCAGAGAAAAGGAAAACAATTCTTATCTTATTTGCTTCTCCTCTATTTTGCTTACGTGGAATGTGTTTGGAGATTGTTTACCAATATAGTATTCTTTAATATAATATTATAAAATAATAAATTAGCCTTCTGAGAACATGGAGTCAGATCCATCATTCCTGCCTTCATCGGGGCATTCCCTGCAAATACAATACACTCCTTTTCCCATCATGGTAGAAAATTTGTTCATTTATTCTCAAGGCAATCCTGTTTTATAGCTCTTTCCCTTCATTAGTGTTTACTCTGGCAGCTATACCTAGAGGAATTAAGTTTAGTCCCTTGGCCTTCATTTTTTCTATGCTGAATTTTACCACTTTCTTTTCTGTCCTATCATAAAAACAAACTGTGGATCCCTCCTGACAGGTGTCATAGCAGCAGCCCTTCCCACTTACAACTGGCATTGCTTTAAAAACTATTTGATTGAAAGACAGATGGAGTTTCTGGTTAATATTTTTGTTTTGTGTTCATGATGTAAGTGAATTTTTGGTAGGGTGTGTGAACTGAGAAGTGGATGGCAAAGAAGGAGCAATCCTAAACCAGACTTGTTACTCTGAGCAAGGGGTCGGACCTGAGAGGGGTTGGGGAGGGGACAGAGCAGCTCTCTAGAAGCTGAGTAAGGAAAAAACAGATGTTGTTTCAAGGCACTTTGCTTTTGTAAGGCTGTAACTGAACAAGGGCAATCGAGCTTTCTCCTAAATTGTGATCCTGGAAAAAAACTAGATATCTCAGAGGATGCCTGGTGGAAAAGAGAACTTAAACTGAATGTAAAGAATTGCTTGGTCATCTCTTTCAAGAAGCCAAAGTATGTTGCAAATACTTTTCTTAAGAATAATTCTGAAAAGAATGCCACAAAGCATTTGTAGTAGAAACAACTAGCTCTCATAATTGTCAGAGCTGCCGCTTGTAAACTGAATCTAGACTGCTTCAAATGAGATCTGGAGTTCTAGCAGAAACAAAATCCAGCTTTGTGTACTTGTGTTTTTATTCAGCCTAATAGGAGACAGAATTCTTATAAGTCTTGATATAAAAAGAAGAAAAACTGGCTGTACTGACCTGAATCCATAATTAACAACTCTCCATTCATGGAAATGATACTGAACTTTCTTGGCCTTTTATAAGGCAACTGACATAGTTGGGCCTTCATCTTAATTTAGCTCTTCTTAGTGACTCTAGGGAAGTTTTGTTACCTGGAGCAAAAAAAGAACTGTAATCTGAAAGGAATTCATGGAGACAAATTTTCAATCCTCACAAGAGATAATAAATGAACAGAAATTGGGTCAAGTATCCGGAAATGAGCTTATCAGTGGCTAAATCTTTTGCCTCTTTCTCTCCTCCAGCCACTTCTCCCACCTCTGAGAGGAGATCTTGAGATTCAGAATTTCCTGGCACCACAAATTGAAGGTGCAGCTTGGAGTTCTGCTGAGGCATTCTGTATGGATATGGTGTGACATTAGTTACATGCAGTTTGAGATTTTAAGAGCAAATTACAGCAGTATAATGTCTCTGTAAGCCTGGAAAGAAACAGGATGAAAGTGTAGCTCAGGCCTTGTGTTGGCTGAATTCTGGCAGCTGCTGGACCTGCCCCTGAGCCATGCAGGCATCTGTGGAATGCTGGCTCCTCCTCTCTGACAGCGTTGGATGCAGTGTCTGCCTGACAGTCTCAGCTCCAGTTGCTATAAAAGTAGAAAAAACCAAACCACCAACTAAAAATCTTCTCCAGTCTGTCCATACTGAGTGTTGCTGTGGAGTAGGCATCAGGCATTATTTTCTGATGCTTACCTTTGGGATGGTGCTGGCTGCTGATTCTTCTCTACCCACACTGCTGTTTGGGATCTGAGAACACTAACAGCTCTAATATTTTGACCTTTTCTGCTTTTCATTTCTGAAGAGCTAACAACAAATGCTTCTTCTCTCATCTAAATACTTCTTTTCCAAGAATCTGTCATCTTTTTTTCCAAAGAAAGTAAGCTGACTTCTTACATTATAAACCTGTCATCATTCTCACTCTTTTTCTTCTGGACTCTCTATTGGCCATTTCCTTTGAGAACATGTTTCAAACACACCCAGTCTTTTGGCCCAGTGAGATCCCACCAGTATCAACTGGAATAAAAGAATAATCCCTTCCTCATACACTTATTAATATGCATCAGTGTCACATCGAGATTTGGGGAACTTTTGCAACAATCTATAATAACAATCTATAATCTGTTTTGAAGTCTTTTGTTCACTATAACACCAGAATTTGTCCTAGATGTCAACACCATGTTGAACATCTTTGAAGCTACTTCACAAACCTTGCCAGCTTGCTCTCGATATGTTCATCTCTTTCATTATATAAAATATTAAATAATGGTACACATGTGAACCTGTCTTGCTCCCATGGAACATCTTAGGGATTTTTGTTTGTTTTCCTTTAGGATGAGACACATCCAGTGACTTTGTGCAAATTTTTCTACTTGTTTATACAATTCTCCATGATGTTGTTATAAACTCTCTCCACACACAAGAGTATAGTGAAGTTGCACTGATCATTCTGAGTTTGAGGTAGATGCTTTTAAGGAGGAGGTATGAGATTTCATTAACACATAAAAATTACAGAAATAAAAATAAACTCTGGTAACAGTTAACCAGAGGCACAATGCAGGGTGTATCAATATTCAAACTTTGTCTTGGCTTTTTTTTGTTGTGGCTTTTGGTTGGTTGATTTTTTTAAGAGTTAGGATATGTGATGCTTCAAGTAATGAAGAAATCATGAAAGAAAATCAGATTACTGTGGATAACTTACTCTTTATAGCTCTCTATGCAAACCTGTTAATACTTCAATATTAAATATCTCCTGTTTTTTCTAGATTTGCCAGTAAAGTCTGTGAATAATGATAGTACATGAGGACATGTTTGCAGCAGAGAGGTATCAAAAAGCAATGCTTCTTGTTCTCTGTACAGGAATCACTTTTCAAGGAATTTCTGGACATTACACTTATTTTCTGGTTAGAGATATAAAAAGCAATTCTACAGTGCTTTACTGAGAATTCTTATCTGAACAGATTCCGGCTACTTTGGGATATTAGTAATTGAGGGGACCTTACTGAGTTTATAATGGAGTCCTCAGCTGTGTATCTAAGGCTGTTTTGTTGTGGTCTCTCAATAATTGGCATTAACAATATTCACTGCAGTGATGAATGGGGTTAAGATAACCTTCTGTAAGGCTCCTATTTATGCAATTTTTTATTACTTTTCTATAGGAGCTTGTGCTAGATCAGATACAATTTCTGAGATTTTAGTTGAGGGGGAAATGTAGTTTTGATTCTATATTTCTGGAGTGATTGTGACTGAAATCAAAAACTAAAACTTGCATTTCACCAAAGTGTGGATTATCATGTTGAATTTTTCTTGGAAAAAAAAAAGTATAGAAAACTACAGTTACTCAAGTAATTCCAAATACTTACTCTCAACTGCTCAAAGTCCTTCAAACAAAAACTGGTGTAATTTTTACATAGTCTAGTTTTATTGAAAAAGGAAGAAAACTAGCTCACATATTTTAAACTTCACCTCCATTTCTACTATAGGGTTAATGATATTTCCATCTTTCTGGAAATTGTATTCCTCCCTCAGCTGCACTAATAAGCAGGAGTTTTTAGTTTAACTTGTTTGCTAATCATCAGTCATGTAGAAGTAATCTTTTTCTCAAGATCCTTAATTGTAAGTTTCACACTCAATATGCTGAATCTGATAATGAATTATATTCAGGCAATTTAATGTTCTTTATCAATTCTGTGTTGTTGGGGATTTAAAAACTAAAATAGCCCCATCAGAATTCTTGTACTTAATGTCCTAGCTTGAAAACTTTCCATTTTTTATGGACTAATAGGGCAGTGTGTTTTCTTGTACTTTGTCAAATATCTCAGAGCAACGCCACTACAATTTCAAGAATCTTAAACCATGAAAGTGCTGTCATCTGCTTTGTATCAACATCATTTTATGGGGTTTTAGAACAGAGGACAGTTTCCTGGGAAAATGAATATGCAGTTTTAGCCTGTGAATGTCAAAGTCTAGTTTGACCTACATTATGGCTAATGGTGATGGTTTTCTATTACCTCTGACAGAAACTTGATCCCACTTCTGTGAATGATGTTCAGAATTTTACTGCACTTCTACATATTGCATAGCTCACTTGTTCAAGATGGAGAATGTAATTCTTGAATCCCTTGCCTATCCTGTTTCATGAAATAAAGCAATGAATTTCATTCCACTGGGATTAATTGGCAGCAAAAGAGTTTCTACAGAACGTTATGCGCTCTTAAACAGTTCTCGCTTTATCTGCAAAACCAACATGCTGCACAATTCCATTCTTATAGCTCTTTTATGCTTGAAATGGAGGAAATATTATGCAATTTTTGTTTATTTCAGTAATTATTCAAGGATCTTAGAGAGTTTGCTGGAAAAAAAATCTTCTGAAGGATTTACTCTTCCCAGCAAATCACACTCTGCCCAGTTTGTTTTGTCATGCCTTTGGGTAAACAACTGAATGAGGATGTTGTTAGAAGATGAAAACCTTCTCAAGCAATTCCTCACCACATGGTATGGCTCAAGGAGACAGCTTGATCCCAAGCTGTACAGGAGGGCAGTGTCTTTACAGTAAAACTAATAAAACAATTTTTTTTAACATAGATCTCAGATTGATTTGAAGATCATAACTCTGAATAAAATTGTGCTGATTTTTTATTTTTTTTACCTGCTAGCCAATTTTTTTCCATATTGTGAGGTAGTAGTTCCCAAGGAATTTTTTTGGGGGGAGGGGAGAATCTCCTCTAAAATATTGTGTGTTGTGCAGAGAATTACCTCAAGAAAAATACCCTCTAACTTCCTTGCAATTTTGAGGTTTCACAAGTTGTTCTGTTCTTTGGAAGACACCAGCCTATTTCTCTCAGTGCTGTTTGCTTTCTCTGTAGGTTGCCATGAAGGTAGTACAGCCACCATCCTGCTTCATTCTTATTTGTGACTGAAATTCATTTTTCTTTTACATGTCTATCACAAGAATAAGCTGTTTGCCCCTCTTTTCAGCTCCAATCTGTCTTAAAACATATACTACCAAAGCTCAAATCTTTTATGGTCCATAAAAGGTTTTCTGTCTCAGCCATTTTGTCACTGCAATTATTTTCAACTAAGGGACATCAACTCTTTTGTTGATAACTTTTGTTGACTGTTTTGCTTTTTACTGTGAACCTTGCAAGCCTTGAGTGAGAATTATGAAATATAAAGTGAGGATGATTTTAGATAACAGAAACTAAAAATTAAACAAAAAGAAAAATCAGGCTACGCTTCAAGGTCAGTTTGCCACTGGCTTTAAAAATAAGTAATAACAGTGCTGCAAATCTAAGTTGAGCTCCCTCACCATGACTTTTTTTTACTTGGACACATATTCACAACATAAATTTCATTCTATTTCTGGACATTACTGCTTCCCAAAACTGTGGTTTAGTTACCCTGCTCCTGTACATCCTAAGGGTCACTGCTGACAGTATCACGAGTGCAGCATTTTTCACTGCTACCACCTTATGGTCACTTGGGGTTCATAAATCAGTTCTGCAGGACAAATCAGGTGAAGCAAATGATTCAAGGTTTTAAGGATAACTCTTTTTTTATTATTTCTGAGAATTATATTATTAAATCTCTAAATAATCATGCCTCACGCAAAAGGAAAAATCCTGAAAGAAATGCAAAATATCTGTGTATGGTCCCCATGTAATTTCCCTTATCTGTTCTGATCATTTCAGACAGGTCAGTCATCTTCCCTCCTCTTGCCTCTGTGAGCCCACAAAAACTCCTGTCTCTTTCTGCAGTTGTGTCACAGTCTGGTTTTACAGACTTCTGTTCTGAAACGTGCACCTCGCTCTTTCATTCTCTCCCCAAGCACTAGAGACACCTTCCCAACTGTCCCAAAACTTGAGAGCCTTGAAATAAGAATTCTTGAAGTCCTGATTTGGCAGGTGTCCCCTTTGTTCTCCTTCCAAGGAAATACCACCATTTTCTAGAACTGGAGTAGGCTGGGCAGTTTTCCCTAATCCCTACCATTCCATTGCTCATATAAATCCTTTTGACAAGTGCCAGAGTTTTGGTGAGCTTTCTCTTTCCTGTGGTGAAAGAGATGTGACAACCATGGCTTTGCTTGATTGCATTAATAAATGATGTACTCAAAAATTTAGCAGTTTAATATCCTCCATCAGGACTAATAAAGTGCACACAGGGGATTCTTTTTTAGCTGACAACCCCATTAGGTTACCTTTTCAGTATTTTTTTTAAATAGTAGTTTGTTATTGTGAGGAAAAGAAAAAATGTATAATTTGATTTTTTTCCATGTTTAACCTGATTTTACAGTGAGTTATCTTAGAAGAGACAATCAGCAATTCTAAGTCTCTGCAGAAAAAAACCTAAAAAAAATATTGAAATCATGTCTGCAGTCTTTAATGGGTAGATATAAATGTGCTAATCACTCTAGCTCCAAATCCATCAAAGCAAAAGCACATCAAGTAGCAGAGGTTCATAAGGTCTAGATAAAAATCCCTTTCAAATATTCTGTTAGTCTATGTATATGAATTTACATTCATTAATAGACTTAAATATGCACAAGGAAAATGGATTCAGCTCTGGGCTATTATCATGAAATATTGTGGCACATCTATTAGTAGAGAGTAATTTCAATATCTCACTATCTAAATTCAGTACCTGAATAACTCAGCTTCAGCACAAGACTCCTAACAGTGTTAGCAGCATGATTTAGTGGGTGTGGAGGGACTCTCTTTGTTTCTCTTTACATCTAGGGGCACTTTTGCAACATATGGGTGACTATTGGACTTGAGAAGAAAAAGCACCCTTTATTTCCATATTCCCATCCAGGAAAGCATGTTTGGAATATCTTTTGTTAGAACTTGATGCAATAAAGGATTTATGATCTTGATTATATCTGAGTATCCAGGTTACACGTTAAAAATATATAAAAGAGACCCCTCTGTGACACTCACCTCAACTTTTCAAATTCAGTTTGTTCTGGGGTGTCACAAAGATGCTAACTGACCTGAATCGTTCAGAATTCCTTCTAAGACTAGACCGGCAGCATCCTGGCAATCCTGCAAATACATCTGCATTGCAGTAATGTGAAAAATCATTCTTTGCACCTAAGTGCTACTTCAAAAAAATGAGGTCATCTATACCTGAGACACACATGCTATAGAAAACCTGAGAATAAAAAAAATCATCCATTTATCACAAGCCCCTGTAAAGAACTTTGAGGTAATAATTGACTAATAGCTTATTTTTCTGTCACCAAGACTCTGCCTTCTGTTTTGTCATATTCAATGCCTTTTCATTTTGCCATCAGAGGCCAAATGGTGTGTCTCCTCTTCCAGTCAGAATAGTATTTTCCTGCTCTGAATGGACCAGCTCCCAGGGAGTTCACAGCTACAGGATTATTAGCTAATGCCTATTTCAACAGTGTCTGGAAAGATACAGCTACTTTAGACACTGAGTTATGAGGGCAGCATCCCTTTCACTTTCAGGTTTTGGTGAAATTTCAGGAAAAGATTCTTGGTCAAATCCTTTAATTCATAGATAGGGAATCTGAAAAACAAATTTAATTTGTTAGCCTCTGTACATGACCTCAAAATCTCATGACACCCAGAAGGAGTATCATAGAATTATAGAATGGTTCAACTTGGAAAGGACATTGAGAATCAACCCCTTCCACTGGGACACTGAAGGAGAGAAAGAATCTTGTTTGCAGTTAAAGACCAACTTTCAAAAAATCATTTGTTTTTTATAATATTTAAAATATTATTCTATCGTATTTCTTCTGACAATAGTAAGAAGTAGCCTGTACTACTTAATGTGGCTATTGCCAAGTGGGTACTGCTCCTGCATTCCTTTTTATAATGTTGTTTGCATATGCATACCATTTCTCTCTATTAACTACTCCATTATATATTTTCATTCTGTATAAGCAATCAAAAGAGGGCACTGTTGTTAAGTGGTAGCAACCAAAAAAATTAACTGCACAAAATTCCGTGTCCCCTCAATACCTTATGTCTTGTATAAGGTAGTGGTTTTTCACTAATTTTCCTTTGAAAAACTGCTATAATACTACAGATCAGAAGAAAACCTAGGAGGAAGGGCCTGAAAAAAAAAAATGGCATCAGAGATCTGAAGCTGATGGGAGCCACTCTCTGCTGTAATTTTTTTTCTACAAAGCCTTGGTACAAAATAAGTTAGCAGTGCTACTCAAAAAAAAAAATCTACTGATGCTATGTAATGTTGTTTTCTCACAGAAGAGCCTTTTATAAGTGACATAAAACCTGGGAGTTTCATAGTGGAAATGGGAACTGCTAGTTTGTTCAGTATTAAATTTGTAGTTGATTTTCTTTTAAGACTCAAAGTTAAAGCTGCTTTCAAGGCCTTTCAGATATTTTATTTACTTCTTTACTTTTTTTACTCTCATCTTCATCTTAAAATCACATTATAATTTAACATACAGATTTTATCCACTTATCAATTGGCTATCCATGTCCTATAACTCTGGGGATGTGTCTCAGAGAAGGGGAGAGCACAGGTCCTGAAGCTTTCTGGGATGGAAAGCTCAAAGGCCAAGAGCTTGCAGACCTGAGAGGGCTCTGGCAGCTTTGTTTTCTGTGTGGCAATACAAACCCCTCCACAGAGAGTAAAAGGAAACAAGGGGGGGGAAATATAAGAAAGGCAGGGGCATAAAAGCAAGATAGCATGGGAAAAGGGGCAACAGAGGAGGATGTTTAGGCACTGGTAAAAATCTGGGGGAAAGAGAAAAAAGGTTTAAAATGTAAGGGAGTAGAATAAGAAAAAGAGCAAATGGAAAGGAAAAAGGTTTCAGTGGTAAAGTGTACCACTGCTATAAATTTTCTGGGAACTATAAGAGAGGTAAGAAGAACAGTCTGTGATCTGGTGTTCAGGAGTCAGAGCTGAATAAAGGGAAAATTAATCATTCATGAAAAACAAGTCCTTTATTCAAAGCATAGAATTGTAATAAATAGTCACATTGGTCACTAGATATCTTGTGCATTTAGGGCTGGCACAAGTCTTTGTGTAGAAACCATTTTGTTAAGCTGTTATTAACTTTTGACTGTTGGGCTCTGAGAGGTAATATTGAGAGGGGAATAGGAGACCAGTCTTATGTTCCGTGTCGGTGCCAATGGGCTGTGCAAAGCTCAGCTGCTGACATTATAAATTGCAAGCTGGCCAAATGGCAACTTTGCCTGCTCTTTTTGCTTTCTCCCTCCCTTCTCCCCATGCTTTTTAAGGTTAGAAATTGCACAGCAAGTAGGCACAGCAGAAGGACTTATTTACAGAGACCACAGTTTCATACATCCTCATTAGTTTCCATTCCTTCTGAGAATATTCAGTAGGTGCTGCAGAAGGTCAATGTCTTCTGAGAATAGTTCAATGTCTTCTGGCCCCTCTACTAAGTGTCCTGTACCCTAGACATCCAGCAAACAGCAAGACAGTTTGTTAGAAAGGGCTTTTTGTTTCACCTTGAGAACTAGGATGTGTTTTGGAGTGAATTTTTGAACATGCATAAATTCCACATTTAACATTCCATATGTGGGGGGCAGGGGTGTCAAAAAGCATAGACTCTTAATTCATTTATTCTTACTGTACTAATGTTACACCATATTTCAAAACATTGTATTAACATGCAGCTGCTGAGCTACACAGTTTTTAATGCTAAGCTTTTTTTGTATTTCAATGGGGTCAAGAGAAAAGGAAGAGAAAATTAAATAGTTATCTTCAAAGCCCACCTTGCATAGAGCCAATATGTGACCTGAAGCCTGCTTTGGGGAAGTTGATGAGTAAAAAGGATGAGAGTTGCTTATATTATTTCTTATGGTAAAGTTAAATGAATTACAGAATTAAATATATGCAAATAAAGAATATTATACTAGCATTGGTATGTAGGCAGATGGTGCAATAAGTGCATTTTCATAACATTGTTGTATGATCTCAAAGCATAGAATTATCCACAGCTTTGTATACTGGGGTATATGTCTGGCCTGAAACATGTAGACAGCTCTATATTGTTTGAAGAACTCAGAACATAAGGAACCAAGTAAACATTAGAATATGAATTATGTAAAAATATTTTCAGATAAATATTTGTTGCAACACTTCATCTTTGTTAGCAGAGACATGCTGTTAAGTGCAGTCAGACTAGATTCAGACTCTGAAAGAAATTGAATACTAGGAGAAAAAAATGTTCTATCTTTTATGTCCTAACCATAGGATAGCAATCAGTGAGGTTATAATTTAATTCTACAAAATATGATTATACATTTTCCCTGGAGTCAGATGAGTTCATTCAGATGAGTCTTTCATTCTAAGAATGCCTTGAATGTGCCTGAGTATTTCTACCTGAGGTTCTTGCTATTCTGTTCACTCTTGCACCAAAATAAAGCATAAATCAAAACTATCTGCATATACCAGAAGTCTTTGTCACCTACATCCACTACCTCCATTTTCTTTTAAAATTAAAGAGCTGTAATTGCTAAATGACATTCAAATTATTATCCACACACCTTGCAGAGACAATAGGATGAATGTCACACTAAAATATCTTTATTCACTTCACAGACTTATACAGATACCTGACCATCATTATAGTAAATTACCAAAGCTAAAAGTCTTTGTCATTTTAATGCACAAGCCTTTTCTTAATGCATTTTTTTTGCCTTTTTCAGTCCCAGGACTATGAACTGCATCATACCACCTTCAGAGCACTTTTTTTCTCTCTGTTTCTATGAACAAAGGAGAAGGGGAAACAAGGTTTGAAAATGTCAAGGTTTTGAGGCTTAGTGTAGATAGAAAACATTCTTGTCTGAAAGGTGGTCTCTTGCATGGCTGGTGTGGTAGACACTGAAATCAGGGATGAGTCCTGCTCAGCTAAGGACTGGCAATGTGTTACTCCACTTGTGCAGGTGACAAGGAAACAGAAAACAAGTCTGTTATAAGATGATGTACTACGGAAAGGTGGAAAGAGCTGCAAAAAATTTTGAAAAGTGTCAGTGTAAGCTAATCTTATTAGGTATGCTTATAGTAATTGACTAATTGGGAGAGAGGTTTCATCGTCTAAGGGGACGCTTGAAGTAATTAAAAGATGTTAATATGCAATGAATATGATAGTGTGTCCCAGAAGGAAAAAAGAGAAGATTTAAGAGCATTTTCAGTGCATATTAACATCTTTTGATTACCTCAAACTTCCCCTTAGACAATGAAACCCCTTTCTCAATTAAATGAGGCTTCTGAGTGCAATAAACTTTTAGCAGGTAGCTAGAAATTCAGAGGAAAATGAAAAGAACAAGGTTTTTATCTTGTCTGATTTCAGTCCCTTGACTTAGTTGGAAAAATTTCAGAGACTTTAAACAGGATGAGCAAGGAAAAGGAGCGTTATTACTCCTGGCAAAATGTCACATTAATTGTAAGATAAACCTTGGGGACTGCAAATCTGTGAATGGTTTAGTGGAAAGGTTATGATGGGAAGGAAAAAAAAAAAAAACAGTTCAAGAAGAGCTTTTCAAGTCTGACTTATCAAATTGTTGAACTGTATTTTTTCCCTTAGCTTTTAATGATGGATTGACACATTCTATAACACTGTGTATCAGTATATTTCCCATACACTACTTCAATGAAGGGATTTAAGGGAGAAGCTGAAATTAAAATTCCTGTGTAAATCACAACCTTCACCTCCTATTCCTTTATATAAGTGAAATTGCAAGTGAAATCTGGCAAGCCAAGCATGGCTAACACAGAGATGGGTAGTTCACATATCCAAACCAGAATTCTTTCTGTTCATCAGTTATGATAACAAGCTTTGATCATATACTCTCTATATGCGTACTTGTCCATGCCTGAGTCAGAATATAGGAATTCAATCTCCTTTTCTTCTTTCCCTTTGAAGCCATATTCAGGTACTGAATTATGAGCCCTTTCCAGCTACCAATGTTTCATATGCTACTAAGTAGGTTACAAACAAAATTGATCAGTCTACGTGCATAAAACATACATACTCTTGCCATATAAATAACTAATTTGGGATAATTCTGACCATTCTTTCAATAGGCAAAGATGTCATTTTTCTGGAAGAGATAGTCATCATTGCTATTCACCAGTAAACTGAAGGAAACTGCAGCACCTCAGCTCAATAAAATAATAAATGTGGATTTAATAGCTACTTTTGGGACTATCACAAACATCTGTTTGCACTGTTGTGTAGGTGTGTATAAAAATTTGTTCCTCTAGAAAATGTCTGCTACTTTTATTTTTTTATTTTAAGTATTGGCAAAGAAACTGTACTGCATTATTAGGTGCTTCTTATACCCAGAGGCACTTCTACCCTATCTAAATTTGTGTAGCAAAATGTGAATTTATGAGTAACTTTGAGCAGGATTCTGACACAGAGTTTGAATTTCGCTTTCCCTAAGCAGATGGCAGAAAAATAGTTGCTGTGGCCATCAACCACAAGCACAAGGCTTTAGGCTGATATTGTTTTTCTCTGATCCCAGTGGCTGTTCTGCAAAATGCATGTTAGCTCCTGTTCTCCCTCTGTGCAAGTCGTGCAAGGTTTTAGGGAGTAGGGTGGGAGATTGATCATCTTAACTTCATCAGAAATAGCTGCTGCTTTCCACCATGAGAGCAACAAACACAGTTTTATTAAGGACTCATGTCAGTATTCCCCATTTTTCAGCCTAATGTGGATGAGGAATGTTACAGGAACAGACTGCTTGGGGAAGTGCTTGCATTGCTCCTAAAATGCTGGGTGATATCAAAAGCTGTCTACTACAGGGGAAATAAAACACTCTTCAATGCAGCAGCCTTTATTTGCATATCAGTCAAAGGAAAGTTAATCAAAATAACATAACTACTTTAGGTTTAACAATATTCAGACAAAGTGTGCAATTATCAGATGCTCAATATTCCTGGTTCATGATCTTTCATTTTAATTATCTCCATTACTGAAAGTTACCCTGTTTAAAGTATATTCTGATGTCAGACACTGTGCATTAAACAGTTATTAGAGATCTATAACTGCAGGATAGCCACTAAATGATATGAACTCTCAGTGACTTGAAGCAGCAATTGTCCAGAAAATACAAGGGAAATCTTATTGAAGGAAATACTGATCAGAAAATGGTTTCCTTCAGACCTTTTCCTGTAAGAGCTGCAAATATAATCATTCTTCTCCAATAGCTTTTCATGTTAATGTACTCAAAAGTTGTGCAAGAAGTGGTTTTAAAAAGCTTTGCTTATTAATGGCCCTTTGACTTGTAACTGAAGACCCACATGGATTTGGGATTTTGCACCTTTTGTTTCATGTTTCCTCTGTGGTCTGAGATAATTTAATCACTTGCATGTCAAGTTGGTGCTATTTAGCTTTCAGTTTTAAATAAGGACAAGAAAACTGTTTTTATTTTAGGTTTGAGTAATTGTAAAAATATGTAAACAATTATTAATGTCGGTGTCTTCTTTCCAGGTGTTACCTCACTGCCCAGACTAAAGAAATGTTAAGTTTGGCTAATGACATGCACTATTACTCAAAATTATTTTAACAAAAAAGAGATTTTTTAATAACCATTCTACCTTACCACAAGTATTGAAAATTTTAGAATGTAAAAGGAATAGGATTATCTGTTTGTATTCATTTGGAAGATAAATTGCAGTAAATTATATTTTCCTCAGAATATTTGTTAATTAGTGTGAGAGAGATATTTATATCAGGTGTCCTGTGAAAATTAAATTGCTTACATTTTACAAGTGATTAGTATTCAGCATGGATGCTGAATCTTTTTGCTGTTAGCAATTCAGTTCAGTTTTTCATAAACCATATTGTCAGCAGTTTTGTTGTAGTAACAGGTTGAGACACATTGTATTCTGCATTTATGAAACAACTAAATATTTTGTGATTCCCTATTAAAAACAGCATGAGTACAGAAAGATTTTAAGCAGACAAATGCTAAAATGCTGAAGCAATTTTAACGTGTTTTCTTTTTTTCCCCTCTCACTTCTGTTAAGGTGAACAGAGTAGTCATGGAGTCCAGTTGAAACTGCAACCACTAAACCCAGCAGCTGGATCACAGTAAAGGATTTGAACCAAGGAGATCAAGACTGGGTCATGGTGAGTTGGTTTTTGATCACTAAGAAAACCTATAGAATTTGTGAAGGCAAGAAAAGAAGGTTCTGTGGAAAAGACATGTAAATAACAATAAAAGAGAAAAAAGAATAACAGCACTGCCTCTTCCTTGAGATGGTAATGAAATTACAGAAGTGTGGGCACCATTTTCAGTTAGTCTTGTACATTAGGACAACATACTTCCTATCTTTCTGTTGAAATAATGCAATAAAAATCAATGTTCCCTGAGTCCATAAAGCTGATCTCTGAAATTCCTGTACCAAGGAGGCTTCTTTGCTTCCTTAGGATAATTTATACTATGTCATATTTTAAAAGAATATTAAAAAAAAGGAAATTCCATTAACTCCTTGTAATATTGGAAGGGATTATTCTAGAAAGGAAGCAAAAAAACCCAAAGTATTTCACACCTCTGCCAGAAGCAAAATATATTTAGCCATTTGAATCTTGATCATTAAATCTGGAAGAATGGTTCAGTAAACCCTGATGGTCCATCTCTAGCAGTGCTGACTGTCCAGCATCCTGAAAGACAGACAACATAGGGATTTTACTTGATGGCGTTTCTTTAGTCTTAGAAAAAATTGGCTGATGAAAATGTCTGTGCAGGAGAGTGCTGTGCTTTTTAAAGAAGAGTCCAAAACAAATCTATTTTCCTCTTCTACAGTTTTGTATTGTTGCCCATCTGTTTGCTAGCTAGAATTTCATGCTGTCAAATCTGATTGTAGCATCAAAGTCATAATTGTATAACCTTCCCCAGAGGAAAAGGACTGCACAAGATGTAATCTTCTTCATTCATCGATCCCTTGCACTGAAGTGGTGTGTTCTACAAAAGTAAGGAATTTTTTTTTAAAAAAATCAAATCTCCAGGGAACTCACTGAAACTCAAAAATTTCCTCAGCTAAGTCAGAGCAGCTCATGGTATTTTTCACTTGCAGACCCCAATATAATTTCAAGAAAACCCTAATACTGTTGCTGTGTTTTTAGGGAACCAATTGCTACCTGTGAATCATTCCTTTTTTTCCCTACTATTTCCTATTCTTAATTTTCACAGAGGGACCCAACAAGGAACTGAGCAACAAACTAGCATAAGACACCTGCTCCTGGTCTGAATGTCCCCAGAAACTAATTATTCTTAAAAAGAAAATATAAACTACACTGCACTGCTATTCTTACATTCTTTTTTTACTTGCCATTAAAATAATTATGTGCACCCAAATATTTTAAAATCTAAACTTCAATAAGTTATATTACTCAATATGTATTTTAAAAAGAACTTCAAAGTTAACTCAATTGATCTTTTTTAAGCAATATACTTGATTTAAATGTAATTCTGGGGAAGAGCTTGTATGGTTTCCGACACAAGGAGACTGCAAGGCTTGCTAAACAGCAATTCTATCTCTAGGAAAATAGATGTGGCATGTAATAAAGGAGGCCATAAGTGGAGAGAAGGAAAAAAGAAGAAACATCACAGGAATGCTGAGATTGTTGATTTCATCAAACAGATTATCTCAAGCCAAATTGAAAGCAATCTGGCAGACTTAAAAGAGGATGCTAGCAAGAATACTTGGTGACTATGAGTAAAAATGTAAGCATCAGTCTTCAGCAGTCTCCAACATTTTATAATGGCTGTTGAGAACTTCTGGGAGTGCATATATAGAGGCTAACTCCAAGTACCCTATAACAGCTCCCTATTGTCAGTAGAGCTTTTCAATAGAATAGTGAAATTTAGAATAATCCTTGTAAATTTCACTGGAAACACAGGAACATGGGCTTCCTATCACAGACATCTAGATTAGGTGCCTAAATGTAGAATATATGAATTAGGTTTTTCTGTTTCATTAATTTGCCTTTTTTTTTTTTTTTTAATAAGGCACTACAAAGAAGCAATCTTCTCATTGTTTCTTTACATAAGAAATCAGGGACACTAGGAAGCCTCCTACCCACATTTTTTGGCTGAGCTGTGTTTGTTTTCTAATCAAATTGCCTGGATGAAACATCTAAATTGATCCAGTACCTTTACTCTCTAAAAAAGAAAAAGGGTTTAGGGCCCAGTGAGGATCATGTGTCACAGTTTCACCTCTAGTCTTGCACAAGTGATCGGAGGAACCCCTCTGAGTGTTGCTCTCTCGATCATTACAGAACAAATGAGGAAATGAGCATCCCTTGATGGCCTTAGTGAAGAAGCTATGGGAGGGTCACATGTGAGCTTCAGAGGCATTGCTGGTGTGCAGAGTCTTTATGACAAAGCCTGAGATCTCTTCAGAAGTGTCACGTGAGAGCAGCCCAGCTTTTGGTGCTGGTTGTTTGGGGAATTTACCAACCAAATAGATGGCAAGGATGCTGACATTAAACATACAGAGGAATGCTGAAAGTAGGGATTTCTACTTTAACTCCACGTATAAAGTGGCAGTTCTTTATTAAGGCAAGCCTAATGGCTGTCCTATCATCTCACAGATCAGGAACACTCGCCCTCTGTGACCCACAAGATAAACCCAATTAGGAAACACACAAGGCTTAGCAGTCTCAGAGCTGTGCACAGGTCAGTTTTGCTGCAGCAAGCAAATACAAAACTTGTATTTATTCTCCTGCTGGGGGGGAAGGCCTGGCTCTGTTTGAGGTGGCACACATCAGCTGACTAAACAACCCTTCTAACACAACCAACAAACACATTTGGGAGCAGCTTCGTGCACATGCCATGGAAAGTCCATGAGCTTTCATGGAAATCACTGGACAGCACACAACAGCAGGAGCATGAGGAAACAGAGCACACGAGAAATGGCAAAAGTTTTCTCAGTGCCTGTGGTGTGCTGCACCTCCCAGTGTCCTTGTTCTAGCCATAAGGGAGTCTCAGGGTGGCAGAGGAAATGGGATATGCAGCACATAATCACTGGCCACACCACATGGGGAGATTTTGAATGATCAGCTCCTATGTCACGTGCAATTTTCCCAATCTGGAAATATGGCAAAGTACATTGTTCTAACACGCTTTGGAGCATTCAAAGTGCCTGCTGATTGTATTTTATTGTGCCCCTACAGAGAGGGAACTGCCAATCTGCATGGGGCATATTGTACCCAGCTAATTTTATAGGACACGTGGAAGAGGGGCACGTGTCCCTGCTGAATAAAATTTCAACTTAAATGTAACTCTCTGCTTGTTGTCTGGAGATGTGGAGTCACATTTAATTGGCTTGCATTGATCGTTTGAAACTGCTTATTAGTGTTAATGCAGTGTTTTGACAAAACTGTAGCCTTCACATAAATGGAAAGAGGTTGCTACTGGCAATTGTATTCAAATTTTCCATTTACCAATATATCAATTTATGAAAAGCACATCTATAATCTCCAAGATTTGCTGGGTTTTTTTGACTATCTACAAAAGTGGAATCTCAACAAAATTAAAAGGTGGAGACTGACAGAAAAGCATTACTGTTTCTTCTATATGTAGCTCTTATTCTGTGTCCCAAGGGAATACAAATGGCTTTAAAAAGGGGTAAGAGTAGTGCAGCACTACTGCAATGGAAGTCTGCACTATCCTTTACAGGTAGTTAAGCATTTACAAAGGTACTTTACAGGACCAAAGACAAATAAATTAGTTGCTCTATTTGCATAAAGGTTCTTTAAACCTGCTGACCGTTGTTAGTGCGGTGCTCAAGTAAAAATTGCCTTGCCAGTTTATGAAGGAATTAAATATTTTGCAAATAGCACCTGTCAAAGTAGGGTGAAAAAAATCCCGAGCATAAAACAAATGAAATAAGTACTGCTTGACTTGGACTTCCTTTGGTTTCAATCTCAAAACTTTGGATGAAGAAGAGAAACAAAACCTGACTGATCTGACGATTGCTGCTGGTTTATCTTAGGAAAAGCTGCAATAAACAGCTGAAACAAGCAGGGTTTGTCAACTGTTTCCAAGGGAAGGAACCACTCCCATGAAGGCACAAGCTTTGCTAGTGTTGTTCAGTAACTCCTTCATCATGCTGCATAGCAAAACCTTTATATTTAAGTCTTTGAGGTATATACAAGGGAAAAAAGACTTCTTTCCGCCTCGGTGGTCTGGTTAATAGCCAGTATCAGAGCTCTTATAATGGTAAACTCTGCTTCAAAGTAAACTTTCAATAGCTCTATTTTGACTTGATTAAATCTGTTCTATTTTTACAGCAGCCTTGCCTGCTGGGTCCAAATGTATTGCACATTCACACCTGAAGCTGCCCTTATCTTTTCTTGATCTCTTGTTCACACTTTTAATTTACAACTTTTGAACTATTGAGTAGCAATACCCACGAAGTTGCTAGGTGGGCTGTGCTAAACTTTAGCTTGCCGTTTCATGTACGGAGTTAGACTTTTGCTGAAAAGGACTTTTAAATTCCACACTGGAAAAGCCCATGATTTTTTGGGGGAGTATTATGATGTTTTCAATCTTTAAAATAAAGGAGCAGAGTTTTCCCAAATTCTCTGTGGCATCTATGCAGCACCTGTCAATGGATGCAATTCTGAATTTCAGTGTTTGCTGTGCCACTAACTATGTATGTTTGCATGAAAAATTACATTTCTGGCTTTTATAAACTCATTCTTATCCAAAAAAAGTATGCATGTCTTAGCTGTAAAGCATTCAAATTCTGATCAGGCAATAGGTAATAAATATATATTCTCTGTTCTGAGATGTAGCCTAGGGCTTCTGTGTGCCATCATGCTTCCAAATGGAAAGTGTATTATGTCATTTTTGGCCATGTGGATAAATGAAAAGAATTTTCTGAGTTTAAGTCTTCAAACAATAGCTGAAGGGAAAAGGGAAGGAATATAGCCCACAAAATTCTACAGAAATTTCCCCCAAATGAGCCCAAACTGTTAATGGGTAAAGCACAGTGTATATAGTGTTTCCTCTGGTCATTTATTCCACTGACTAACTATACCCATTATTAGAAAGTCATGCATTATTTTTTGTTTGTGCTTATCTGGCTTTCAGCTCCTCATTGCTGCTTCATATTACATCTTTCTCTGCTATATTAAATATCCCATTAGTACCCAGCAGAAGTAACCCTGCAGGAAAGTGCTTATAACCTATAATCAAATTACCTTTTGAACTCTATTTTGAGAAAGTAGAGCAAGCAACTCACTAAAGATACTGTATTATTTTTTAGCATGTTCTCAGCATTTTTTCCTAGTTTTTAACTTCCCTTTTCACTAATTTAAATTTATAGAAACTGTCAGGAAAGTAGGTCAACTATTCGTGAACCTGACTGTGTGTAAAGATAATCATTAAACTCTGTAATTGACTTAGCCAGAGGTTTGAGGTACTCTAGTGTGAAGCTCATTGGTCCAAAGCAGTAGAAAGATGTTGGACTTGTTTACATGTATCCCAAAATGTTATTTACCTGTTTGCCTCTGTTTGTTGCTCTTATGTTGGCCAGCTGATCATCCTAAAGTTTTGAGAGAAAACATCCATATAAAGAGCATTAAAAACTCTTAAATGCTATTACACTACAGAGCCTTCACAGGACATTTAAAGCCCAATTTTGTCCTTTCTTTTAAATTATGTGTCCTGCAATTTCTTGTTCCTCTTGATGTCCCTTGCTAAGGGACACCTTGGTTTTGCACCTTGGTTTTGTCCTTTGGTGATTTGATTTTGGCCAGCATGCCTGATCTATACCTTTGTAAGTATAGATCATTTCCAAGAATCTGATTTCATTTGAATTTCCAGTATGGCTCTTTCCTGCACTAGAGAATTAAAAATTACTGGTTGAACCTATCTGATTTTTTCACTACTCTGTCTTTCTTCCCCCCAGAATAGTATTGTTTACACTTTAGTTCTAAATACTGCATTGCTAGGGAACTGCCAGATTTCCTCAGGAGCTTTTTTTAGATCAGCATCCCAGAAGACTTCACCTATGAAACCTCTGATTTATGAGGTCTGCTTTTTGAAGCCTGCTATTTTTATTTTTTGTACTGCACCAACTTTTCAAGCCAAAACTTTCCCACAGCTGTATTTTGTCCAAACATGTCACAAGTTTCAGACCATTTGAGGGTTTGTTAAACCACATGCAGATGCTATAAAAAAGAAATAAAAATCACGTACATGCAATAAGCATGCAGGGAATAATGACTGCCTAAAGGTGGCAGCTTGTCAAAGGATTTTGTGGTATTTTTTATTTCATCTCATGAGAACATTACCAGCAGAGGAAAGCTTTCCCCAAAGGAAAAATTTGTGCATCATTGCAGCCAAGATGCAACTTTTTTTAAATGCATGCAGTAACACACAGCTAAAACCATATGACCAAAATGGAAATCTTATGCCAAAAGAAACACCAAACTGATTTAAAGCAAAACAAAAGAAGTATTTCAAAAATTGTTGGAAAATTTCCTGCCTCACCTTGATTTTCCATAGCTTCTATGATCCAGCCATGAAGAAAACACCTGAAGAAAATCTTGTGACTGGCTTACTTTTAGTAAAAATTACCCAGACTTTTATCTTGCTTGATGGTGAAGGATTTGACCTGCAACACCTGTCAGTGAAAGGGATTCCACAGAACGAGAACCAGCAGATAGCTCAAAACGTGACTGCTGTTGATTGCAGCAGTATTAAAATCTGGCTCTCTGATTTTAATACAGATAGATATTGCATGGATTCCCACCATGGTTTCAGATCACAGGTTGCAAATGTTTGCTTAAAAAAGTACAAATTTCCCACCTTGTTCTGTAAGGACACCAGCATACCTCCAGCTGTGCTCAGTGTGGATGGGCTCTATGCAGAAAGAACTCCTCCTGCTCTGGGCTTTTGGATTATATGCTCTATCATTGGGATGCAACTATTTAAACTAAAACTAATTCAGCACACAGTTATTGATTCATCTTTTATAGTAGAAAATTCAAAGGCTTTATAAATTTATAGAGAAATAGAGACCTAGAGGAAGACAACACTACTAGGCATTTGAATGATGCCTGCATAAAGCATGAGAAATGTAATAATTGTTGCTTCTCAGAATTCTACCTATCAGTTCCTATTTATTTGTTTTAACATTTTGGGCAATTACAAAATCAGAAAACTAATACTTATTAATTATTAATTTATTATTAATAATAAATATTATTTATTACATCTGGTTTTCCTCAGAGACCTGATGATTAAAGCTGATGGCTAGAAATGTAGATAATCAAAACACATACATTAAGTTGTGTGAGATCAAGACCTTTAGATATAGACCACATCTTTTAAGCAAGCAATAAAGGCTAAAAACTGTATCAGCTTTTTGAAATCCCAGAGCATTTATACAAGTAAAATTCATTGCTAAATTGCTGCTTTCAGGCCACTGGAGATACAGTTCATTATCTGCAAGTTTTATTTCACTTTACTTCAACAGAATGCAGAAACTAGGCATTCATCTGCCTGAGCCCTCTGAAGACAATTTCAGAGCATACCTGTAGGACAAAAAAACTCCATACAGAACATAATGATGGCCCCTGCTGTTTCCTCTAATATGAGCGTGTGTCAGCACCAAGCAGTACTGATTGTGTTGCCTCCTTTCATGGCAGAGCCCAGCATTTAAGGCTTTTGAGCCAGGTGAGAAAAATTTCATTCAATGCTCTCATGTCCGACAGGAGTACACAAGGGAGCAAGGGTAGCAGAATGAGCTGTTTCTTTTAACGAATCTGCTTTCCTGAACAAAAAATAATCCCAGACTCAGCCAGAAAGAGAGCACAAAACACAGTGTGCCACTAAAATTCTAGATGCTCAAGCACTTGTCTAGAATTTTTTATTATCCCTATCACAAAAATATTTCCTATAATTAACATAGAAATCATCCTGGGATAAAATACAAAGCTAGGCTACATGCATTCTTTGATGTTATCTTACTCTTCATTAGATTCTACTTTATATTCTCAAAGATATTAAAAAATTCAAGAATATTGGAAATAAATACTATCAACAGGAAAAAAAATATTTTTATAGTGTTAGTCAACCAGACACTTGGCAAAAGCATCAAATATTTTTACTTGAAATGTAAAACTGTTACTTAGTCATGCAAACCTGTAAACTTCAGCTATGTTTCAAAACAAAATAAGGAAACAAAATCAGAAAAAAAAACCAAACCTGGACCATAGGTCATAGCTTCCTATGGTTTAACCATACATTCTGCATGGTTATGTTGAAAAGGTTTTCTCTACTTGTAATATCCCAGGGCTTTAGAACTGTATGCTTAATATTGAAATCAATTCTCATTCTAGTTCAAGCTGGTCACAGAAATATTGATTTTTTTTTCATGCACAATTTATTTGAAGGGAACGAAGCAAAGCTCACCTAAATAAAACATCTTCTGCTAATTTAAGCTCCTTCATGGCAGGGTATCAGCCAAACCAGACATCTTTGCTAGCTCTTTCAAGGAATTTTCCTTTCATACTTCTCAAAATGTGCAATATTAGATACAGATAAATGTTATACTTATTTGCTGATTGCATCCAATGTGTATCTGTGGAAAAGAACAATCTAAATAGTACCCCAAACAATGAACTCAAAGCCCCGGTGAATTTAGGTCCTAAATGTTTACCAGCATTAGGAGAATGTTATGATACTGATCACTTGCAATTACCTAGCAATGACCGTGGGATTTCTGAATTTCACAGCTCCTTCTGCTGTCTCTGTTGGTTGGTTTGTTTGTTTGTTTGGGGGGTTTTGGGTTTTGGTTTTGTTTTTTTTTCAGGCTGTTTTGGAAATACAAAACTAGAATTGTAAATTAAGGCATTATATAAAGGCACTGGATTGGAAACCATACCTACTTCCCAAAATATGGGTTCATGTTAGAGAATTTATTTTCTTCACAACAGTGCAGTGGCAAGCTGTGGATATGGATAGTCTTACATTTAATGTCCCAAATTCATTCTTCATTTCAGTGACTCCAACTTTTTTTAGTGTCTTCTTATATTACATATTTGCCCTCTAATGAGCCCTGCTTCCTCATACTGTAACTTTCATCCTCTTCCTCCTCACTTCTTTAGCCTTTTGGGAGATGTTATTGGGCTTTTTTTGGGTTTGGAGGTTTTTTTTTTGGAGCGGGGGGAGCAGGGTGTTCACCTTTTTTTGGGGGGGGAGGGGAGTGTTCACCTCAACATATGTTTGTCCCACATGTCTAGTTGCTCCTTTTCTTGATTTTAGGTTAAATATTTCCTCAATTCAGCTATTTCCTTAAAGGGAGCATTGTGGATTCACATGTAAAGGCATTGATGAGTAAGCAAAGTGTAAACAGTTCAGAAGGGTCCTGGTGTCCTCTGAGGATAATTTCTTAATCTGGGAGATAGCCCAAATGTACTGCCATTCTGCCACCACACATCAATTTCTCTCTGACTTCAAAGTTGACTTTGATAATTCTTTAACACAAAGGTTTCATAGCTGAGTTACTGAAAGACCTTCAGTTCTCAAAACTTTATGTACTATATCTCTTTAGGGTACATTTTATCAGAGTGGGACTTAATTGTCAATGTTTATGTCTGGTACCATCTCATGTACAAATGTATAAATAAATTCCTAGTGAACATTTTATGAACTTTTCACTTTGGATATTCAGCTATTCATACTTGGGAGGTCTGCCTTTTCTTCTAGAATCTTAAGTGCTATAAAACAAAAATTGCACTGCCCCAAATATGAAGGACAGAGGTAACGTGGAAAGAGCCATATTGAAAAATCAAAATACAATCTTGCATCTTTCAGTCACAGGCAGTTACTATAATGTTCCCAAATGGTATAATGATTTACTAAAGCCATTAACATCATACCTGTAATCATACAGTCATAAAAATACTGTTACAATCCTTAATCAGTCAAAAGACTGGAAATGGCTGGTTAGGAAGAGATATCATTAGCAAAGTTTATATGTTTGGTTGTTTTTAGAAATGTACTTTCAACATTTCAGTGGCAGCTTTGAGTCAGGCACACTGGTGAGGTTTTATTTAATTTAGTCAAAACACCCAGTTGAAAGAAACAGCTGGAGAAAACTGGGGAATGAGGGAGGAAATGAGCAAGTTTGCTCTGACTGTGGCCTTCTTCCACAGCAGCTGTAGAAGGACAGCTGGGCAGGGTCACCAAAGCACCCAGTGGCTGAGGGTACTTTTGTAGAATAGAGGAAAGTGTTTCAGTGAGCTCAGAGCTAAATTACTGCTGCTTGTACACCATTGTCTTCAGGCAATATACTGTCCTATCCACAAAGAAAAGATAGGTAAGGGAAAAATGGTCGTCCAGTAAGGTCTCCTCTTCTGTCTGCCTGTTTCTTGTGGAAAACTGAAACTCATTGTCTGTGTTGCCCTCTGTAGCTGCAGCCTGAGACCTAGCAAGGGAGTTATGATCACCCTGCAGCTGGGAGCTGCCACCAGAGGCAAATTTTGTACAATATCTTTAGCTTAGAATAACTTGGCGGAACTGATTTCTGTTTTAAGGCTTTTGGTGGATATACATTTCCACTGAAGAAAAAGCCTTCCAGGTGAGAATATCTAGCTCAGTTTTTCCAAGAGAGGAATATCTCTCCCCATTCTCCAATGCAAGTGTCAGTAATCCCAGCTCAGCTGCAGCTGTGCTGATAGAAAGGGTCTGGAGAAGGAAGTGAGAAGTCAGAAGGTCCTGCAGCAGAGGTGCCTGCACAGTTAGCCTGGCCCATTAGGTCAGGTGTCCCAGGTTCTTCAGGTTTTGAAAGATAGACCCTATTAAATCTCTGTAATTGTGAAATGGGAAGAGTAATCTTTTCCAAAAAAGTAGTCCATTTTTACAGCACTGCTTGAGGCACAAGGGTATGAGATAGAGAGGTAGATAAAGGTACTGTAGTGCAGCTTAATGTTTGGAAAGAGCTGCTGTAAATGAGGTCTTTTCTATCCTTCTGAGCTTAGACATTCTTGTGCTTCTCTCAAGAGGTCCTTTAGTTTGCTTTGCTCTGAACTCAGGGAACCTGGATGTGGGTGTTAAATGAGGAATAAATCCTCTGAAGGTAAGAGTTGCCCTGTAAAATACGAATGTCTTATTCTCAGTTGTACTGTCTGCAAAGTACACTGACAGAGCTTTGAATGCAGTGTAAATTAAATATAATTAAGCCAATTATGTTCATTTTCACAGCTAAGTCTTGGATTGTGGGATTGATGGACATAATGAAGGATTTAGATTTTAAATGCTGTGTTCTGGAGCCTTATCTGTCCATTAGTTATTCACATAACTATAATACAAACCCTAGATTTTGGTCATCAAATGGCTGAGAAAACAAGAGGGTCATTTCTGGGGCTGTCATTTTTAAGTATGAACTGCTGTAATACATAATCTTCATGATGCAGGTGGCAACATGGGCCCAGTTTTACTTTCAGTGCTTCATCCTGCACTGTTTTGTTTTTCACTAGAAACACAGCAAAACAGCTGACAAGTTAATGAGCATTTTCAGCTGAAAATTTGCTTTGCCTTATGAGCAACTCTTAGTAATAAATGCACCATTGGCATAGCAATTGTCTTGTGGGGCTTCAATTTGATGCATGACATAAAACATCTTTGAAAGCACTCCTAACTAAACCAAGGAAAATACCAGCATTAGGAAAGAGCAGAAGTATATCCATACAGTGAGCTCCATACTACTCACTACTTAGAGAAGCATGGCATCAGGCAGACTTTGGCTGAATCCATTTGCCTCATTTAGGCTAAAACTTAGAGATACAACTTTTCTCCTACCTCTACTGCATCTGCCTGAAGCTTATCAGTTGTAGCATTGAGCCAGTTTGGTGTACAGTGTTTGTTAACCTTCAAAGGAGAAGCTGCAGCCTGCAGATAAGTAAACCTTTTTTCTTCAAGCTGAAAAGGAATTCTAACTTATTTCCTTTGTAGCAGATTTACAGCTTAATATATTTTTATTTTAAATAATGAAAATTGCAATGATGATGCATGCAGCTATGATTTCTTTACTTTTGTGAAGTTCCTTCTACCTAGCACCTAAGGGGAACAATAGAAAAAAAGACTACAAGGTGCTGGAACTTCACTAGCAACTTATTTGAAAGTGTCTAATAATTGCAGTTATTTAATTCTTAGTTCAAAATTTGATTATGAGCACTTTGTCATAGACACATGAGGTGCTCTTCTGGGTGGCAAATGGCAATTATTTGGATTTAGTGAAACATTAATGTATTCTGATAATTTGTGGTTTGGTGTCACAATGTTTTTTGAATGTTGGGGGGGGGGGGGGGGGTTTGTCCCCCACAGATATGACAATTAAGTTCCTTCAGTTTAGATACTCTTTAGACTGAATTTCAATTTTAGAACTCCTGTAAGTAGAAATAAAAGCAAATACTGACTATCCCAATGAAGTCCAATGTCTTCTCAAAGCTGCTTGAAAATATGCAATTCTGATGATTTATTTCTTTGCTGTGTAAGGAATTAGTCTATCAAGCCTATTGTTTTCTTGAAAAGAGCTCTTAAATGCCAACATGCCATAACTTTTTACATTTTAGTCAGGAGGGAAACACTTACTGACTTTCTAATACACAGCCACGTTTCTTCTAATAAGAAGCAAAAAATGCATTCAACTAAGGTAGGCCAAAACTACTTTTCAAAACCTGGTCTCTCCTCCTTTTCCTGCTCTGCATTCCACAGTTCAGCAATGCATGTGTTTGTAACTCTAGCTTCTTGATTTAAATATAATTATACTGACAATGGGCCGGAAACTGCTGCTGTTCCTGTTTGTGATCTTATGAATGTGTAAGAAGTTTAGAAGAGGGAAATCTCAGTGGATTTTCCATAGAGCAAGTGTTTATTTGCAGCAAAATTAACTTTAATGAGTATCCTTGCTAAAGGTCCTTAAAAAAGAGGAAGGCTGAAAAGTGACAACTCCCACTGGGGCTGAGCTTCAGAAAATATGTGAGTGGTATGTACCACATTTGGGGGTTTTCCCTGTTTACTCTGAGGTAGAATATCTTCAACTTTTGCAGTGGGTCAGACTGCTTTTTAAAGAAGCAGTTTGCTTGATTTATTACGTTATCGGGTGAGAGGATCTGTTCCAAACACGTGTATGCTTCTTACACTTCTCAAGTAATTATGACTAGATCAGGAGCAGAAAGCTACAGAGGAATCTATACAAGAAAGAAAATTCTTTCTTTATAATGTAAGTTCTCTCTCACCCTGCACTGAAGAGGTAAAGCTTTTATTTTGCTTTCCATTGAAAGTGTATTTCACTTTTTAATAATTTCTTGGTTCAGTTTCTTCTTCTATTGTATCACCTTAGAAGAGTTTTCAGCTGAGACATTAGCCCTAGAGTATGTAGGAGTTAGATTAACTCTTAAGCAGTTGTTTGAAGCAAGTGTGATCTTAACTGATATGCTTAAAAGCTAGTCCCCACCTTATAAAAGAAATATTTTGTCTAATCCTTTTGATCCATATTTGCCTGTACATTGCCTATTACTGGTGCTGTTTGTTACAGTAGATGTCAAAGTATTTCTTGAGGTTTCCATAGACAACAACCTTTTTGTAAACCCCTCTCTGTTCTGTATTCTTTTATACCAGAAATCAGGAGGCTGGCGGTTCATAATGCCTATTTTGTAGACAACTTTGCCATAGCAACAATGTGGACTTAGATTTTGACTGTGATAAAGGTTTTTCTATTTTTCTAAATTCACCATTTTGTGGATGTGTTCTTGTATGCACATGTTTCCTTAGTCAGAGAAGCTCTTTTCCTTCAGTACCTGACATAACTGCTCACAGGTTACCAGTGCTTTCTGACTCATTGGTATCCTGACCAGCTGGGTTTTTTTGAAAAAAAGAAAAAAAACTTAAAAGTCTGAAATTCTTTGAGTCCACATAAAATTTAACTCCTCTCTCAAGTTCATCTCAAGTGTCCAACTTGTTTTGAAGCATGTGTTGCTGTGCTGCTAAATGTTTAGCCTTCACATCATAAAACAGATTTTAACTTGGGATTGTTTATGTAGTGGGGAATACCATGATCTACTGGTGACAGTAAAATCAAGGGCCAGATAGGAATGTCTCAAAGTGTTCAAGTAAGACAAAAATCTGTGAAAAAACTTTTCCTCATAAAGAATACATTTTTGAACACTCCTCTTTGTTCTTTCAGATTGCTTTCCTTAGCATTAGTCTTGAAGAGTGGTTAGTGTGTAAAAGTACTGACACGCTGATATTGGAAATAAATTACATTGTGCATTTTTCTATATTTCAATGAGTGTCTGGATTGCTACAAAGGGACTGTATTTATAAATTTCACTTCCCCTTAGTTGAAAAACCTCCAGTTTTTATCTAAACTACAGAAAATATTTGGTTTCAAACAGATTAGACTAAATAAAACTGTGTTTCTCAGACCTCTTGCAGGATTGAAATTTTAGGAAGAGAAAAAAAAAAAGAGAAGGAAGAATGATTGGGCTATTGATGACAGCTCTTGGGACCTGGCTGTGTTTTGTGCAGCAGCAGCAGCAGCAGCAGCAGCTTTGCTTGGGGCAGAGCCGTGTCCATGCACACAGCCCAGCCTTTGCCTGCCACAGAGCACATCCCAGCCTGCAAGGCAGCGCTGAGTGTGATCCTGGAAACTTTCGTGTGCCTGTGTGCCAGAGAGGGGGAGAGAGGGAGAGCAGAGACGAGTAGGGAGGAAGGCAGGGAGAGAAAGGAACTCTCCTGACACACTGCTGAGGGCTCTCAGAGGCAGGCTGTGCGTGCAGCTCTCTGGCTGGTGTGCACTTCGAGGGACAGCATTCACTGACTTTAGCCATTGAATCCCTGAAGGACAGATATGACACCCAACTGCTGCTTCTACATGCTCTTGCTTATTGGCACCAAGGGTAAGTGCCCCTGGCTTCCTTTCTTGTTTTGAACGTTGCAAAGCAGAGAGCTGATAAACTTCAGGAGCAGATTTCTTTTAAAAACCGTATCTCATGTTATTTTCCATTTCTTCATGTCAATTATTTTTCAATAGAATCTAAGTGTAATGCAGTCTCTCAAGGTTACTAGCTACATGTCAGGATCAGATGTTTTTTGCACTTAATGCCTTGAGTGTTACTATTAATAGTTATGAGCTGAAATTTTAGAATGAGAGAGAGCTTAAAGATTGCATAAATACTTGCTGTAAATATTTATTGAAGGTACCTGCAGAACGGACTTTACTCAGATGCCATGAAATCCGCATTTTAGACTCAGTTCAGTAGTTTGAAGTGATACTGTGCAAGTGCTACTAGAATAGGTAATTCTCAGAGAGCAGAATCTGTTCAGGTAATGGGAATTTTTAGCATGATAGGCAGTAAAACATGCAAGAGAGAGACTGAATTCAATTTTAGTTTTCCTTCAGATGCAAATCACTTCAGTGTGATGAGAGTTACACAAGACACACTGCTTACTTTAGCTGTGTTTTCTTCATTTCATTTGAGTACTCTGTTTGGAAGTGCTTCTTACGACTTGGTAAAGCTGTCCCTTTGAAGCTGCTGGTGCTGATCTATATGCTGAAAGTTCCTAATGATTATCATTTTCTTTACTTGTAATTTTTATTGTGCAATGCCGATACTACAATAGTGTTTCATTAATTGCATAGATGAAAATAGCTACTCTTTATAATATGAACAGTTTTGTTAAAATAATAGGAGCAAAAGGTCCAATTCTGTACTCTTCTTTTGTATTGTGCAACAGCTTGTTCTCCTTCCTGTTTTTAAATGAAATAACTTTGGGTTCATGTGTTCATAGGATGGTGCTTAAGATAAGATTTGTAAGGGGTATTGCCCCCACTAGGAGTTTGGGAAATAGAGCTCCATACACAGCTATTTTTCTACTTGCAAAACTCCGTTAAATCAGTGGAAAAACTCTAAGCAATTCCTCTATGGTTTAGAGGAATACATAATTGCAAGCTGCATGCATGAAAAAACCAGTGATATTTGGAATTTGGAATTAAGAAAGCAACAATATTGACATAGTATCAAACCTGTGAGCAAGGTCTGGTTTCATATGCACCTGCATTTTCTGTGAGCTATCATTCAATATTTAAAGTAGTACTTCCAGTTATGCAGAATAAAGGCTAAGTGTTTTCAACAAATTTAGCCTTTCACATTGCTGTTTTCTATGCCAAAACATTAAACATAAAATATGTGCCAATTGTTGCTATAATTTCTGCTGTTAAATTCATCTCTGCTATGGAGTTTATTAAACATACTGGAATATATTAAAGCATACTGCAAAATAGGATAGCAAGTGAGGACTGTAAATTACTACAAACCTACTAATTATGATGACCATTACCTTTTTAGGTTTATACATCATATATAGTGTATTACAGTAAAACCACATGGCTCATCTAGGTTTGTTAAAGTGAGGATTGAATTCATAGATTTAAGCACATCCATGCCCAGAGTCTCTGGCACCTGTTAGTGCTCTGTTTTGCACCAAAATTAGCTCCTGTTACTGTCACATCTCCTCACTGTGCACAGTTACAGCTTCACTGCCTTTCAGAGTTTTAGTCAACAATGCAAATTTTAACCACACCTACAAGCTGACTGATTTCATCTGCTCAATAGACATCAGCTCTGCTCAAGCCTTTAGGCTAGCTGCTATTAAACATTCCTGGAGTAAGGATAGCTGTCCTTAGAAATTGGATTTATTTTTTCTTTTTCTGTGGATGGATGCAAGTTCAGCTGCATTTTGTCATGGAGGTTTTTATGTTTGGTGCTGGTATATTTTTTTTTAATTTCTACAAAGTCACGTATCCTTCTAATTATCTTAAAAGTAAAATAAAAATGTATATATTGTACAAAAGCTGCTAGTTTGATTTACTTGGATCCATTCAAGCTGTGTCCCTTTAGTTTTCCATTCAACAGCTGAAGTTCAATCACTGTTTTTACTCTCTTCCTTGAGATTCTTCATTAAAATTTTTATTTTATGTATGAAAAACCTTTCCCTCCAAAATCTAAATAATCAAATTAATTCAAGCTATCAAGCTTTGTACGTACTGGCAACCACCTGAGTATCTTCCCAAGTGGAATACACTGTCCCAGGTAGAGCTTTCTATGAAAACAAAGCAGCATCTCTATCATGTTTTTTGTCCACACAACAGCAGTGGTTATAACATGGAGATAAGTAAATTCAGACTCCAGCTATGGAACTGGTGGCTCTGAATGTGTAGCCAGGATGAACTTCTGCCTGGGTGGGTCACCCCCCTTGCAAAGCTAGCAGGTCACTTCAGGTGTGTGGCTGGCATTGCTCTGGCTGCTGCTACATCTTAGCAAATACTCAGCTGTAACTGCTGCACCCTCTGGAGCGCACGTTTGTGCCCCTAGAGTGCCTTTGATTTTCTTTCTGGGGACAAAGGCTATTTTATCCTCCTGGACCTTGGCTAAGTGACAGGATCTCAAACAATTCATTTATCAATCATTAAGCAAAACAGAGGAGCGTTAGTATTGAAAGTGAGTTCCAAAAGGAATTTGGCAGGCTCCTTGTGAAAAACAATTACAACTCTTACAATTTTAACCCTTCATGCTCTGTGCCTCTACCTGATGCTTCCAATCCTATTTCTGTTTGTACCTCCAGCTCCTTTAGCCTCCTCCTTCTGTTCTTCCCTCATATTTTTTCCATCCTTTACCCTCACTTTAAAATGCCAAGGAAAACTTTCTTTAAACTATCTGAATCTCATTACTTGTTCTGGTACTTCATGCAGGTGACAGCTGTTTTCAAGGCCAAGATCTTTTATACCAAATGCTTTCTGTCAAATGTGGGAAAGAGACATTCCTGAATCCTTCAGAAAATTGCAAGTTTATGATTGTGCTCCTGTTTACATAGTTTGTAACATATTTTAAGATTCCTTCCAGATTTGTAAATAGGAAAGTGAAATTACTTCAGCCTTTGCACAAGCTGAAATAATCATTTTGTAATAATAATATTTGGTTATTTCTTTCATTTAACTTGGGCATTAATCTGTCTGGCTTTCCTGTAGTTAGAAGAACAGTGTGCATCTTGTGAATCTACATGTGGATAACAGTATATTTACAGAAAACTGGGGATTCAAGCTGCATTTCCTGAGGAAAATTTACTCTAGTATCAGTTAGAAGGTAGTGAAAAATCTACACAATGGTAAAATGAAGCTTTGAAAGTTAGATCCTGCAGCTGCTGCTTGGGCAAGAATGTTTTCACCTCTTTGTTAACAGCCCCAGGAGCTACCCAAGTTGAAAACTTGAGTGTTTAAAACTTGAGTTACTCTCTTGAGTGAGAGCAACTCTACCAGACTTGAACCATTTGCTCTGAAATTTTATGTGCAGTCTGTGGACCTTGAGCAAGAAGACAAGCAAAACTTTACTGCATTTTTTTCTGAGGAATATGAGGAATCGTTATTTTGCCTACAGAGATGAATTTGGATAATCTTGTATTGAGCAAAGCATTTTCTTAAACTGTACTTTTGAAGTATCCCTGTACAATATCACTGGGCTGAGAGACAATCCTCTGATGAGCCATCCCACTAGAGCTGATGAGGCTGCTCAAGCCTGGTTGCAGAAAAGTAAAAATAACCTTTTCTAATAGATGTTACTTGCTGCTAGAGACCAGTGTGACACTCAGAGGATCTGTCACCAGCCATCTCAGCATGAGTTTTCTCTTGAGTGCCATGACTTTGAAGCCATCAAATCAGACTTTGAAATGGCTGGTGCAAGGCTGGGAGGCACAGGAAGCTGAGAGGATCAGGAACTCATAATTGTGTGTCTGTAAAACAGAGAAGGTGACAATGTATTGGTAAGGACTGGAAAAGGACAATGAAAGCAGGGACAAAAGGGACAGGTAGATGGGACAATGGAAGAGAGAATTGAGGGGAAAGGCTGATGCTGCTTAGAAAGGGAAAATGGAAATCAGGAGGACTATTAATCCAGGAGAATAGAGACTGAGGAAAGGGATGTGAGAGAGGGAGCCATCAGGGAACAGAAAGTTAATTAAAGGAGAAGGACAGGGAGTTCTGAGAGAAGGGAGTGAGCATCTGAAGAATGAAGTCAGAGGATGGTGAGATCAGAACTAGGATTCTGTATGGAAAGAAGGGGATGAGATGATGGGAAGCAGACAAAAAAGGATGGGAGTGAAGCAGCTGGGTTGAGCCTGAGCAGAAAAAGAAGCCGTGCTTGGTAGGGTGAGCTTTGTATTACAAAGTCAGAATGAAGCCCAAGATTGTCCTGTGACTGACTTCTTTCAAAATGTCTCCTCCTGAGTAGCACTTCTGCTCAGAGGCTGGTAATCACTCTACCCTCTCAAAAAACAAAGGTCTGGAGAGCTAAAGCATCTGAACTAGTGATGCAGCGTGCTGTCCTATTATAAAATGCTGGAGGGAAACTGATTTCCTCTTCTAATAGTAAATGTTACATATGTCAGAGAAAGTTATTAATTTTGTAAACTCAGTGCTTAGGAATTTAGGCAAGAGACACAATCTTAATTTGTGCTGTGTTCCCATACTGAGTTTTCTTCATGTTATAACTGCACAAAAACACATGCTTTGTGTCGTGCATTAAAAGGATGAATCAAAAATTATGGTAAATTATGCTGCCTGTGTGATCCCTCCTTCATTTGCTGTAGAAGATTAAGATAAAATGTGGATGAGGCTGGGGATTACAAAATGAAGGCCATTTCATGAAAGCAACTGAACTCCGCGGTGGAAAACTTTTCCTGTTTTTTGCTCTAAAAGCCTTACAATTGGATAATAATTATATAGCAGATTTTCTGGGGTTTTTGGTTTGATCATTCTGATGTGGCAGCATTCATTGCATGGCTGCCACTGACATCTGTAAAAGCTGTGCTCTAAGTACTCTGTGAAACTGACTGATTCAGAAAGTAAAAACCTCAAATTAGCAGAAACCTTTGCCATACGTATGTTAATGTCTCAGCTCCCCATCTGAGCAGTAATATCATATTCTAAATTGTAATCTAAGAAATCTCTGAAGACTTAAAAATGGGAAGTCTAATTATTGTAGCAGTATAAGGAACTAATTGGGAATTTAATATTTTAGCTTCGAAGTGGTTAAACTGTAGACTAAAGAGCATGATGCCAGTAAGACACTAGAAAACTAATCAAAGCATAGATAAAATGCCTTTAGTAATATATGGAGGTGTTATCAGAAATGTATGAAATATAAGGATGTGGCACATAAAGTGGCTGTGGATAAGCAAAGAAGTATTGCAGACTCTTGTGCTCACTGCCTGCTTTGTCTCCCCCAGTGCTCATGGGGGATCCAGCATGCAGCTGATGGTGTGACAGGGCAAGACAAATACACCAGGAAGAGAGACTGATGGGAAAACAAGGTTTTGGACGAGTCTAAGGAGCCACCAGCTGTGGCCTGATGGGGAGATCCAGGCTGAATTCATGTCCTGGTGTGAGGGTGAGCTGGCAGTGGGAGGAAGAGCCCAGCAGCAGTGACTCTGATCCTGGGGGATCTGTGCATGGGAGATGACTTAGTGAGCTTATCCAGAGAGGATGTTAAATCACCCAGTCCCCTGTAGCACAGCTCATTGTGCTCCACCCAGCTGCTCTCTATCAATCCTAAGGCTTTATTTGGTCACAATGGTTTATCTCAGTCAAGTCAGTGCTTCCTCCAGAGAAGGGCAGGTGTCAATATGGCACTGGCAGTGGGAGAGGCTGTGCAGTCACTGGGGCTCAAAGGCATGCACAGGTCTGTCAAAGCAGGTGAACATTACCTCTTTCTCCTCTGTTCTGCAGAAGAAATAACTGGCTTGACCTGGGAGAAGAGACTTTCCCATCACAGACCTGATTGTCAATGTTATGCTCAACATAGGGAAAAAGGGATAGTGCTTGGGAGGGTAAAAGTGGTATTTTTAAACTTAGAAATATATTTTTGCCCTGTTTTTTTAGTTTTGTTTTGTTTTTAATAGATAGGAATAGATCAGCTCTTCTTTGGAGTAGGCTAAGAGCAGAATCCATTAATGAAACTGCCCACATCATAGTTAAGCCAAAATTTGTGTGTATGGGGGAGAAAAGGATTAAATTATTGAATTTAAAAGCCACATGATTGAATACCTTGATTAGTCTGGAGTACTTAATAGCAATACAGTTGACAAAGATAATCTACATTTTTAGAAGTTTTATTCAAGAAGGCCCATCTACTGTAAAAATATGCTTCTTGACCTCATTTTTTTTTTGACTCAAATTCCATGTAAAACATGTGAATCAGCTGTTATGTAGTCTTACCTAGAAATTATAGACACTGGTTTTCAGACAGGAATTCTTTTCTAGTAATCAAGTAACACTGCAAACATGCATTTATAAATCCTGCTTTTTCTTCAGTATGGATTCTCAGCACCATGCACAAAGAGTACAGCCACTTTCTACTTTTTCCAAAAACATATCAGAAACAGGTATTAAATAGTTGGTTTTTCTACACCCCTAAGACTTAGATATCATATGAGGTCTTTCTTTTTCTTAAAATGGTTTAGCAAAAATAAAACACCTTGTATATCTTTCTGTTCTGTCACTATTTGGTTAAATTTTCATTTTTTCTTTTAAAATCTTTCATTTTTATATGCATTGCTTTCACACTATCATTTAACTAGATTGGTTTCTTGGTTTCTAGATTGGCTCCACAGAGCACTCCACTGCTGGCAATGAGAAAACAGTGTCAGGAGCAGACACCATCCTCTTTTAGGTTAGATGAAGTGGCATGAAATGAAGAGAAGCAGGAACTATAGACTGTGTGAAGGTTAAATCCACAGCAATCCACACAAAAATATTGCTTAACCAAAGTGCATCCAAAACACACATTCAGAGCCACACTTCTGAGTGCTGTTTCTTGTTATATTTTCTAATTTGGATATACAAACTTCCAAATATGTGCTGCTAATGTGACATTTCTTTATGTACATTAATAAATGCATAAAATCTACAAGTTATAATTTAAAGATCTATTGTTCTCAATCTGCATGCACATGTTGATACAACCTGCAGAAGAAGAAACAAGTCAGATGTCTCTGGTCATGGGGTCCAGCAGCTGGATGACATGATCTCAGAGGCTTTTTCCAACCTAAACAAGTCCCCAGTTCTGTGGTTTAACCAGCTAACATTATTCACTTCACAGAGGTCAGAAATCCTATTAACTTGAGATAATTTCTGTTTTATGCACATAACTGGAGTGTCACAACTTTTAGTGGTGAGTTATGTGTACTCATAGTGGAATACAGTTGAGATTGGAAAACTTGTCATATTTAAATCGAAGCAAAGATTAATGAGTCAGAATCCAACAATAATGCATTTATTTAAGCACATTCTGCAAATTGATTTTTACAAAATAGGTCTGAGAGGTCTTAGAAAACAGATTTTCTAAAATATTTAACTTCAAAACAGAACAAAGGGTTCCATATTTTATAATATCTAAGGACGGTGGAATCTCGTAGGGCACAGGGCAGAACCACCTCCCAAATCTGAACTTGTAGTTCTATATTCTATTTAAATTCTTAATAGTTATAAATGGTTCTTAGTAACAAAGGTATATGAATTAATAAAGTATATCAGACAGTCCTGTCTCCAGCTGACCAAGAAATAATGTATTTTCATTGTTACAAGATTAATCTTGAGTGTGCTTCAGAGCTTCACTTCAAATTATGCTGGCTTAGTTCCATTGTAAGAACTATTATTGCAATCCTTTTAGTCTTTACTAAAGCCACAATAAAGGGAGAAAAAAGGAAAAAGAGGAAAAAAACCCAGATTATGTTTTATATTTCAAATACAGCATTAGGGCTCCCAGACTTTTTCTCTGTCTGGAGTCTTAGAAAAAGCATAACTGAGATTATTTTTTAAGGACTTACTTGGGATTGTGCTACTTGGGAGAAGAGGAAAAATAGTGGAATCTGAAATTGTGGCTGATGTCCAGCTTGCTTAGCTCTAGTGCCTCTGTAGCAAAATAAGAGGCTAGAGAGCAAAAGACAAAGATAATAGAATCTCCCGCTGCCACCCTTCAGGTTCTTTCCCTCAGACTGTTTGGGCTGGCTGTTCTCAAAGCTATTTTTCTATCATCAGCACTGCAAGATGCTCATTCTACCATGTTGTTGGGGTTTTGTGGGGTTTTTTTCCCCATCACAAAAACATACCAAAGTTGGAATAAATTGCATAACTTAGCTATAACCGCTGTTTTGGGGTGGGGGTGAGAGTGTAAATACTTCACAGGAAAAAAAGGAAGACAGGTTTGCCCTTTTTGACAGAAGAAAAGTTAGGCAATTGGTTATGATCTTTTAGATTGTTTCTGCCTTGAGGACAATTAATGATACACAGGTAATTCTTTTCTGTTCTGTTTTTTTTGCAAAATAGTGTGTTCCTACAATCTGAATATCAGCAAGTAATTTCCATGTTCATTGCCTCTCTAGTTTCATTCCCCTTTCTCATTGAAGCTTTCTCTTAAGGCTTTGCTGCAAGTACTTTCTGTCTGATCTGCTGGATTTCTTTTTGCTTCCATGCATGAATGCGCATGTACACAAACTTCCTCCTGTATATGACATTGTGTCATGAAGTCACTTAAATCTGCCTTTTGTTTATGGAAACTTAAGAGAAATATTACAAATGTCTGTTGTTTGTAATTTAAATAATTTAGTTTTCACTAGTCAGTGTTTCACTTTTGCTTACTTTATGCATGGCTGACTGGATTAACTCGCTGAAAGCAGCAAGTCAGAAATTAATTTCCTTATAGTAATCTCTACCTACTGTCCTTATGTATTGAAATTCAGAATTATCTAGATGAGGTGAATGACTGTTGCTTGAGAGACACTAGTTTATTGATAAATATATGTCCTTAATTTTTTTGGCTAAAGTGTATTTTCAATTATTGGATTGCTCAGATTTTAAACAATAAAGAACATTCACTAGCATACTACTATGTTATAAGATACAAAAATAATTGTAATATACCTGGCAAATACTGCAGTAGAAGAAACCTCTTACCCTAGGATTACAAAACTTCAGCAATGCCATTCCAGGTATGAAACTTCAGCGGTCTTATTTAATTTTTTTTTTTATTACATGTGTTTAAATTGTTACCTTATAAGTGCTGCTTTTCAAATGAGAGGGAAAAAATTACTTACAACAAACTTCTTTTCTCTTTGGAGCTCAAAGAACCAGGCCAAACACACTCAATAGTGGTTGTGAGAAAGAATTAACTCCTGGGAGAGCAGTTTCCTTTATTTTGATGGCTAACCCTTCCCTTTCCAGGCCTTCCAGGTGGGATGGTACTGACTAGTACAGTGTATTTAACACATTTGGATTGGTGCCTTCATTTCTACTCAATACCAAACACCATTTGAACAAAACCCCAGTGTTTCACATAGCCAGCTTTCAACTTGATATTGTCCTGCTGTGAAAAAGAAATTAGTGAAATTGAGGAGTAACACTGAGGCCAAAAACACAGGGGCAAAGGAAAGCTTACCTTGATGTATTTTCTATTGGAAAATCATGTCAGAATATGGAGCTAGAACTTTTTTCTAAACAGAAATAAGAGTCAGATATCATTTAAATTCTGTTTATTTGGGGAGAGAAAGAAGAGGGGAAGAGGAGCCATAAAAAGGTTTGGCCCTGTTCATTAATTTGTGTCTTTGTTGTGTCTTTGTTGTGTCTTATTATGCTGAACTCTCATCCTCTGGGAAAGCCCTACAAAATTTGAGGGTTTGGATTGAACTTATTTTACTTCATATTGAGGCTTTTAGAGGTATTATCTCTTTCAGTTCTTTATGCACTTATTCTAAATTCTGTACAATCAGAACAAAACAACAAATAAAAGGTATAAAAGTCAATGTGGCAATGTGCCATGTCACCAGTCTGAGTTGTTCTACTGGCAGTTTCCTGCCCTGGAGTGGATTTATCCGGCAGCTAGACAGAAAGGATCTTCCAACACTATAACTGCATTAATTAGACTGAATTATCTGTGGCATAACTGATAACTTGTGATGTTGTTGTGAGATTGGAGGTGATATTTTCAAAAAAGATAGCACAAATTTTCTGGTTTGGAAAATGCCTCTGAAATTAAAGCATTGTGTGATCCACAGCAAGGTATGAAGTTACTTTATGAAATTAAAATCCAGGATAGTTACCAGTTTGGTGTGCAAGAGTCATTATATATGCATCACTTTTGCTGAAATCCATTTCACTATATTGCGTTTCATGGAAGCAAATATAAACTTAGTTGTGCAGTTCAAGTACTACATATTCCTAGAGTGACATCTAATGTAGTTTGCTAAAGATAAATGTAATGCAGTAAAACTGAAAATGTATTTCTGGTTGCAAAGGTAATAGCTAAATATTCAAAACAATTTCTAGTGTTTTATAGATTAATCTGTTATACTGAATAAATGACACTGTGTCACTTGCACCCAATCAAACCTAGAATTAAAAACACAATGCATATGCACTAAATACATACATTTAGAAAATGTTATGGACTTCAGGGCTGGACAACTACCAAAGCAGAGGCACAAATTACAGAAAAGGCAGTGCAGTGATAACAGTTTGATTATGCTTCTCTCAGTGCACAGACATTTTGTCTCAAGGATTAATGCCAAAGAATCTATTGCCACTGGACCAAGGTCTGTTTTGGTATAGAAATTTTGCCCAGGGTGTTACCCCAAGTGTGTGTACATTAACAGCACTAAAGTACAAGTTTATGAACTCTGTTTTGTTCTTGTATGAATCTGGAATCTATTTTCAATATGCTATTTATGGAAAGTTTAAATTTTAGTTTTATTGACATTTAATAATATGAGAATCCTGTTACATTTTTCCAGATATCACTAGAAAGCTTTTCCTAAAAGAAAATTTTAGGAGAACTTTTATAAAATTACATGATGTAAAAAAAGCACTCTCACTGATAAATTCATAGTATGTTCAATGAAATTATGCAGAAGTTAATTTTTATTTCTATCGTTAAACATGATGGACTAACTTCATCCTTGTCTTGGTCATATATTACTCAAAAATCCCATGTTTAGTGGGAAAAAGCTGAAAATTCTGAACAAAACCAGGAAAATTAATCTAAGAATTAACTCCATCTCTTCATTCACTTCTACATATTGTTGGAATGGTCAAATTCAGACAACAAATTATTTTTTAAAAATATCTTTTTAAGTTGTCTCTTCTTTTCTGTCATTTGGTAATTCAAATACATCTGATCAAAGCTGGTCACTCACTAGTCACTTCTGTTCTTTGTTAATAATTAATTAAGCATCTTGTAAGGTTAAATAATTCATAGTTGTAAACTTTTATAACCTTGTTCTGATGATTCATCTTTACAAATGAAGGTAATAGGCCTATGAGACCTGTTCTATGTTATGTTAAAGGTTTTTCAAAACCATTTCACATGCCCTTAATATACCATTCAGCAGAACAGGATATTTTTTAGTCAACTGTCAGCTTGAAGTGTTCAAGCTAGCACAAAAATTACAGGTGAAATTGATTTTAACTTCAATATTTTCTGAGTAGATTCTGTTTTATTAGAACAAAACATTCTGTCTCAAAGCAAGAATATTTTCAGTCTTCTGTTTCTCCAGCCCATCTCCCACTGTGTCTAGAAGTACAGCAACTAAAAAAAGTTATGTAAGAGTGTAAAAGTGCCACTGGTTTTGCATGAGTGCATTTGAATAACTTGGGCCCTTGTAGGTAAAATAATTTTTCACCAGAAAAATACAGGGTGGATTCTTCAGGACCATAATCACTCCTCAGTTCTTGGCATCTAGGGAGCCTTTTTAAAAAGCAATTGGATTTCCTCAACCTTTTGAAGTGCTAATGCACTTAAAGTGAGGAAAAACAAGTTAGCTTAATTGGCTGATGGAACTCATGAGTCATTTTGGATTCATGACATTGGAGTTCATGTTATTCAAATTCTTGAAAATACAAAAATATTTTCCTGGTATTATGATATGCCTTTATTTGAAGCTATGTGTGGCACAGTTGAGACTGGTGTGACTAGTGGGTACCAAGCAATGAGTAATGCCTTTGGATGGTTTCAGTGCTCATGGCTCAGTCCCATCAGCCCAGAACTGTTCCCTTTATGGAGTCATCCTCGCTTCTTTTACGGAACCTCCAAGTGTTAAGTCTGTGTTCTTATAGTGCACGTGTGCCTTATTTGGTTTCTCAAACAGCACTTGTGACCCAATCACTGTATTTCAAAGAATGCACAAAACTAGCAAGCCTAATTAATCAATTCAGTTGGAAGCCAAGCCATGTTGTCCTGGGAACATCTTGTTCTTGGCTTTCCCAAATGCGTTCCTTCTTTCGATTTCATTTTATGACTGTTTAAAGAGGGGCTGTCATGTTCTTTCCCCAGTGATTCTGCATCCATGCTACAGAATTAAAAGGCTTATTTTATTTACTAGATGACAACCCAACTCATGCTTATTCCTTTAGCAAAGGAAAGCAGAGTTAACTCAGTTAGGTCTTTAAAGACAAGCAGGGAAAATTATCCACCTTCTTCCTTACCGCTCGCGTCTTATAGCAATAAGCATCTCAAAGCAGCCAGTCCGGACAAGCTTAAAAAGTGCACAACAGAAATTCTTCTTTTCTTTTTGAAAATTTGAGATTAATTTGGGGTATTTCAGGGGACCCTAAATACACAACAGTCAGAAATATTTAATTTGCAGTATCACGAACATGCTGCTAAGTAGAACATTTTTCTGTATTGAGACAAGAGTCAGAAAGAATTGGTTTTGCCATTTTGCCATTTGTACTGATACCAGTTCACTTATTTTTTTCTCTTTTTCTTGAAACATTGCAAATATTTTAATATTTATGCTTAACATTATGAAAAGAAATTTTCTGGTACAGAATAGCTGCAATGTCTGCAATTATCTCTATGTCACAGGAAGCAGAAGATGATTTTCTCTACGAGGTATATAAAGAAGAGGCCTCTTTACTTGGTATCTGTAAAAACAAACCTTCTGATAAGAAAGTCTGTCATGGGTTTATCACTTTTCATCTTCTTTCAGCTGCTAAAAAAAAAGAACAAACAAGATACAAGAAGAGTGGTTCAATTTTTTCACAGTGGAAAATCAATCAAATGTAGAAAAGCCAACAACCACATCACAAAGATGGAGTGATAGATCATTATCTTGTCATGGTGAACTCCAATGTCAGTAAAGTCTGTATTTGCAAAACAATAACCATAATTTTTAATTGCTGTTGTTGCATTGCTATCTTTATCCATTTTCCTCACATAAAAGACCGAAAGTTAATTTCCTCAATCTGAAAGATAATTGTTGGAATATTATCTAGCATTTTACAACAGTTTTTACTGTCTTATCTTCTGTCTACCTTCGTCAGCTTTACCAAATATTTCCCCAGAGAACCGGGGGCTTTTCCAGACATAAATCTCCTGCAATCAGCAGAGTCCAAACTTCTGTCTTTTTTTGCATAAACAAAGTGATGTTAACAAGTCAGTGGACAAAGACCAGTGCTTTCACTGATTTTATAACTGGGATGAAGTTGTTGAGTTTTGAAGCTGTGTTGTCTCCTTTCCCAGGCAGATATTTACATGCCAGGGTAATCCAACATAGCATAAATGAATAATGCAGAGATTCAGAATAGATATCATTGAGGCTATAAATGTACTGAGAATTCAAAACATTGAACATCGTGAGGGACTTACTCTTTGTGGCAAAGTAAAGATTTCTAAAATGCAACAGCATTATTAGTTCAGGGATTAATATTATTTGAATAATTAATAATAATTTTTGGAACATGCTGTGAAATTCCATTGAATGCTAGTGTGAGAAGATAAATGCTTTCATTTGAAATTTAAATTGCATGGAGATCAGCCCCTTTAAGCACAAGGTTCAGATCAGTCTAAATATGTCTCTAGCATGTAAGATAAAAAGCTTGACAAAATGTGTGAGGTTTTTTGATGATCTGTTTGGGATGTTTTCCTTTATGGTGGTTTTTTCTATGCAGGTGTCTCTTACCAATGGTTTGGTAGACTGTAACAGGTAATTGCTCTTAAGGGAGCCTCAGTTGCCTGCTCAGCTTTTTGCTAAGACAGAGACTTAAGACACTAAGTAGTACACATACACTCTTTGCTTAACAGTATGCCTACATAAGCTTTTCTTGCTGCTTCTTTTTGGGTGGAACAAGTTAATCATAATGTTCTGAATACAAGCACAGAGCAGCAGAGAAATTTATGAACAATATGCAAGTGTGAATTCACCCTGTGACTAGGATTTAGCTTTATTTTTGGTACCCATACATAAAAGCCTTAAGGATCTGATGATCTTTGAGTAATTGCATGGGTTATATACTTGTGGATAAAAGCAAATCAACTTTTCTAAATCATTCAGTGGTGGTTAGCTGGAATATAAGAATTTCTGTGCAGGATGCTTCTGACAGCAAGGATAATTCTGTACATATAGAGGATACTTATCTCCATTTTCTGCAGCTACAGCTCTTACATTCCAATTTTCAGAGTTTTAAACATTGTCAAGGGCTTAACTGGAAGTAAGTTCTTCTGGAAGGGATTTTTTATGAATCTGAAGTAATTGATTGAATTTCAGGTGATTTCTCTTAGTTCAAGAGAAAAATGAGTGCAAAAAATCAGATTTTCCAAGAAGATTCCTTGTTAATCTGGGAAAGTTGTGTGAAAGATTTATACTTTGTCTTGGAAAATAGCCTGGAAAAATAGTTGTGTGTTTCAGAATTAGCAGTTTACTATCTGAACAAGCATCACATCACAGTTAATAAAGTTTTTAGAGAGTATCTAAAGTGCTATAAGATCGCAATGAAATTTAAAATAAAGTCTGTATTTGATTTTTGGGTTTTTTTGTAACAGTATGCATTAAGTCAAATGGTAGCTCTAAAAAGAAAGTGATACTCCTTTTTGAAAGTGTTTCAAAAATTAAATTAGCAGAGCCTTGCAGAAAGGTACTAGGTAGGTTTAGGGAAGCTTTGGAAGTGAAGAACACTGGGTAGTGTCCTGTCCTAATGATGCTTTTCTCCATTTCCAATGTATTGCGGGCTGAACAAATTTAATTCTAGTGTAATTTTAAACTCTCTCCATAATATGCTCTTGGGAAGAAGTTGGTCTTGTACAACAAGAAATTTGACTTGGCATCCTGCAATCCATTACAGAAGTAGTAGTTAAGTCACCCTTTTTTGGGGAAGAAAATGGTGATGGCAGAATTTGTCCCTCAGGTGCACTGGTGGGACTGGTACCCTGGTGCACTGGTGAGGCATCTGCAGATGTGGGAGATTGCAGCTGCTGCAGCACAGAGAACTGAAGAAGAGATGACAAGCAGAGTGCTCCAGCTGCCCTGGCTGTCCCTCATCAGCATCTCTCAACCTTTCCCCTCAGCACTGCTTTAATGAAGTCCTGTGTTCTCTGAAATTCCTTCCTACAGAGCACGGGTTCAGCAGAACAGTACCTGTATATCTAAACTTCACACTGATATATTCTGACCAATATCTCCACAGTTTTTTGGATCAGACTGACGTCAGCTCTTCTGAAGGATTCATAACTGGCACCTTCATGATGTCTTACTAAGTTTTCAGCAAAACTGTGTCACGGATTTCATCTTAGTTTCCTTGTTTTTTGATCCTTGATCCATTTACACCAAGTAGTTTCTTTAGAATTGGAATATACACAAACATATATAGATCTGACTTTGTATAAAGGGGCTTATCTATCTGGATCTAAAATTTCAGCACAAATGAATGTCATAGAATGGTTTGGATTGGAAGGGACCCTAAAGATCATCTAGCTCCAACCACCCTTCCATAGGCAGGAATACCTATAGCTTATCTTGTATATCATTATAATAAATACTGAAAAAAATCCTTTTAAATGGTAGCCTTAGGTTGTTTGTCTTGTATAATTAACATTTTGATCTTATTCTGAGGAAGAATAGGGAGGAATTACCTGCTTGAGAATTACCTGTTTGCTTTATATCAAATGGAATTTTAATTAGCTAACAATATAAAATAATTTTGCCAAGTTTAACAAGTACTTCATATACTGTTTTTAATTTCATGTCCAATGAATTAAAACATTTCTGTTGCTTGATATTCACATTCAAATGTAAATGAGTACTTACAAAGGCATAATATCAAATACCCTTAAACACATCATAAAATAACATACTTTTTCTGTTCCTATTTAGTCATCTGTGACTCCTTGGAAGATCATGTTTCTGGAGCTGGAACCAGGTGCCCCCTGGGCTACTTTCCATGTGGCAATATCACAAAGTGTTTGCCCCAACAGCTGCACTGTAATGGTGAGGATGACTGCGGGAATCGGGCTGACGAAGAGAACTGCGGTAAGTGGCTGTGGCTTTGCTTTGTGCCTAGCACCTGTAGTCACTGAAACCCAGGCAGTGCTCACACCAAACAGGAGGCTGTGGAGTGCCAGCAGTAGGAAAGTTGCATGCTTTGCACAGGATGCAGCAGCTCTGCCTCAGCTGATAAAGCCACCCTCTTTCCCTAGCAAACCATTTGCTAGGGAAAGAGTGGGCCACATTTTTCTTTGTATATGGTAATAGTTATCAGTAACCAATTTTTTTCCCTGCTTTGAGCTTCTTTGAAAATGTCATTTTGATGTCTACAAAGGGATGTATGTGATCTATCAAAGACTGTTGCTGAGGAGTGTTAGATGTGCGTCCAACAGAATTTATGAAAAGCTTAATGTGACTTAATGTGGGAAATAGAATTTAGAAGAATTTTCAAGGTTTTCCAGGAATTATTTATGCCCTAATTTGGGAGAAACATGTGTATCTGTAAGTGTACTGTGCAAGCTGCACTACCAGCAGGCTTTGGTGGTTGGAAATGTAAAAATCCCACATACACATAGTCGTACACGTACGAGGTCATTTGTGCATGCTGTTTTGATCCTTGTCACTCCTAGCCCCTCTGGATGGTAGCTGTGATCTTGACTTGGCTTGTGGGCTCTGGCTTTACCTCTACTGCAAACCAGGAAGGGCTTTGCACGGGCACTTACCTATCCATGCCGCTTCTTTGTGAGCATGGCCCTGGCATAGCTCTTGTCCATGCTGAGCAGCATCTCCCATGCAGTGTTTGGACACAGCTCAGAGGTGGCACAGACCTGGGATAGTCTGGAAAGGGGCCTCTCTGTTCTGTGAAGAGAGAGCTTCACCATTTGTTTGTGAGCGAAGACCACAGGGAGAGAAAATGGACCCTAGCATATTTTATTTACTGTTATTGCCACCTTACTTACAGCCTGGATATTTCAGAGATGCTCTCCAGAGCTGCTGATCTGTGGCAGATGTGGGAAGTAAGCTTTGTACTCTTTGGTAGTTTTCCTGTAGCCATGGAGGACAGCCAGGTGCACCATGCCCTGCCCCACACTCTGCCTCCAGCCCCCAGAGCCAAGCAGCTGAACTGTTTGTCTGTCCCAGACAGGCACATCTGGAATCCAGGCCAACAGATCTGGGTGGGAAGACTGTGAAGAATTAAAATATTAAGTGAAAATTCCATGCTATGTATACTGAAAGAAATTTTGTGAAAGAAATTTCAAAAAAATACGGTAAAGGTATTTTTCACCAGCACTCTCAGTAAAGTCAATGAGGTTTTGAAAGTAGTTGTTCTAATTGCGTGTGAAGCTGATTTGTGTACCTATGAGAAGTATCTTATTATTATACCTATGCAATTTCAGGGTCTTACTCCATATGAAAGCAATTTTAAATTCTAATCCCATATAATGAACCTGCACCATTTTGTAGTTTTATACCATTTGTTGGTGCTATAAATGTACTTTCTGTTGTAAATAATCAAAATCCTGAACAAAAATGGCTTGCTCTGTTTTTTCTGTGGTCATCTTGACCTACAGTAGCAGGAATTGCCAATGATGATGCCCTCTCATGTTTAAGTCCAAGGACAATAAACAGTTGCTTTATCCATGTTTCATTTCTGATAATACCACAAAGTCTATCATACAAGGACTTGCTGGAAGATACAGCTTAGTATAGTAATAATTAGGATATACATGGATTTGTAATGGGAGTTACAAGACAATATAGGATCACAGAATTTTTTAGGTAGGAAAAGAAATTTAAGATCATTGAGACCATTAATCAAAGAGCTCTTTGCATCTCATCTTATTACTAACACAGAACTGAGGTATTCTTGGATTATGAATAACCAATTTCAAAAATTCAATTAGAAGTAACATGGGTTGTCAGTGAGCAGGGAGAGTGCTGCAAGTGATTTAATACTGAACCCTGTAGCAAGGAATAAAAAAGTCCTTAGTAATGCCTTAGTGTTCTTCTATAGAAATGAACATACAAAACAATTCAGCTGTGATATTGAATCCTCTTCTGTGTATTGTAATTCAAGAATGAGCTAGCCTTGATTTTTGAAAACCTAAATTACAAAAGATGAAAAGTCATTGTATGGATCTACAGGGAAAAACTATTCTGCTCATGTTTTTCTCATATATTGACCCCCTCTTCTCATTTAGAAATGCATTAGTGTAATATTCAGCAGGAATGTTTTCTCAAAAATTGATATTGCAGTCATACTTTGTTGTACAGTTCAAGAGTCACCTCCTTGTCTGAGTATAGGGAATGTTCTGAGATTTTCTGCAATGACTCCACACATAGGAAGTGGGGAGATCTTTGTGGGGTAACTCTGGTTTTGATTATTCATTTTGCTTAAAATACAAGAAAAGAGGCCTCAATGTTCCTGAGACAGAGAAACCAGATGTCTTTTCTTTTTTCCCCTGCCATTCCTAGGATCACTTCAGGATGTCTCCCTCATGCCAGCAGTTATATCTGGCTCCTTCTCCCCATTTTTTTTTTTTTAAATTTTCAACTAGTTTTCAGTTAAAGTCATTGCTCTTGGTTACAGAAAAGAAATTTAAAATTAAATTATGCCAGTGTAGTAATTGTTTCATTCAGTACCATAGAAATTTTAATCTTATATATGAGGTATTCTAATTAAATAACTCAGCTTCTCAATTCCTGACCACTTTTGCATCAATGTGGGGAGCTTGGAGGTGACCAGTCAACAGGATTCAACCCAACAAGTGTGGGAGGCAGAAAAACCTATGAAGACCCTCAAAGCAGTTCAAAAGTACCCCCTGTGTTTTGCTTTTTTTTAGTGCGTATATTTCAAACAAAGCTAGGTAAACCAACTGTTTCACTAACAGTAATGGTAAAGCACGATCTTAAGTCTATAGTAAAACCTATATAGCATAGGTTATATGCTATAGGTTATAGCTATAGTAAAGCTATATAGCATGGAAACACAAAGCAAAATATGTCATTAGATGTTTCACTTCAACTATCTTGTAATGGTTCCTTTCTTCTTTTAGTGAACAAATTTGTCTCATTCCCCATTTTATTTCTATAAGGAAATTATAGTTGTAATCTTTGTAAGATTATGTTTGTAAGAAATTATTGTTGTAAGAAATTGTTGCTGTAGTCTCTGATATTATTTGCACTATTAGTCTTGTTTCAGGCACTGTGTGCCTGGTAACAGCAAAGCATGATTATGAATATTTCAAACCAAACCAAATCCACACTGAGACATGTGTTATCAAATGTGCTGTGATAACGGCTCATTATCCAGTTTAGGCACACAAAGATTGGCTTTGTGGTGCCCTCTTCAATTCTGCTTCCTCTTTCACTTCCACCCTCCTTTCAACTTCCAAATAATAAACATCAAAATAAGGTCCAGAGTAGCGAAGATCTCAAATTAGGATCAAAGGTAGAGTTGGGATCAGACTCAGAATGCTGTGTTAGTGGTTAACCTCAGGGTGTGGATATCCTAGCTCTTCTTCAGCATTTCTTCCACTTCTGGAAAGGAATGAATTATAGCTGATATTTCACACTAGAGTGAAGCCACTCATCTTTGAAAATTCATGCCTTTGCCACTTAGCCTGCTTTCCAAAATCAATAAAATACTGTGTGCTATACCCTAATGGGGAAGAGCTTGAGGCAATGTAGTAAACTGCAATAAGAGGAGGCAGTTGGCAATTTATCCCTGCAGTGATGGGAGGCTCTGCTTGAACTATGGCTGGATAACCTTAAATGTGCATGGAAAATGTAATCTTACCTTTTGAACTCAAAAACATAGTCCACCAAGAGGAAGCAAGCATCTCAGAAAATCTGTCATGAAAATAATATTTTTAAATAAAAATAGTTTAAAGTTTTGTAATTTGTCATAAAGCTTATGGTTTTGAGGAATTTGCTTTTTTAGGCTCAAGAGAGCGGTAAATTTTACTCTGCTGTCCTGCTCCATGCTCATCCTTGCTGAAGTACCAAGTTCTTAATTAGGCTGAGGGCATTGTGAGGCAATTTAGCCTCTATCAAGTTTCATTTGGAGTTATTTTTGTATCTATTTGCAAAATTCAAAATGTGTAGGGAAATAAGAGATAGCAATTTCAGCATCCTTCTGCACCCAAGCTTGTTTAAAGATGAAGTTGGCAAAGCAGAGCAGATATTGTTTACACCTAGTATCTTTGATTTCAAACATAATGGCTTCAGCCTGATTTTACAGGGAAGAGCTTTTCCCATTTATTTACAGCTGGAAGGTTTGAATCTGTAGCTACTTGGCATTTATAGATGGGGGTTAGAACTTCTGTTTACTGCATAGCCTTTTAAACCTGAGCAAGGGTAAACAGGCATAATCACAAATTCTGCTCACATAATGCCATGGCAGTGTTGACATGGAAATTGTTCCTAAAACAAGTAACAAATATTTCTCTCATTGAAGACACTACTGCTGTCATATGAATGTTAATGCAGTCTAAACAAAATCTCTAGGCAAACTCTTTGATGGCCAGTGGCATACTAAACATGCCAGGTATGTGTTCCCAAGTACAAATTCATGGAAAGAAGAGTTTTGAGATCTCTGCCTTCACAGTGAAGTTTAATGATAAAATAAAAACAAAACTAACAATAGATAACAACAACAGTGATTAATGCAAAACAAAAATAACAGAACAACAATATTTATGATGTAGATTTGCAGTGAGCCTACGTGTGTTTTCTCATTACAAGGTGTGAGTTTCTTTAGATGAACAATCTTGACACACAAAATATTGAAAAAAATATTAAAAGTTATTCATAACATAAATGTACTCCATGCATTTGGAAGAAGACAGCTAACACTGTCAATAATGATCCATGGTTATTTCTGTTTTCAAAATATCTAGAATACCTTTAGACACAGGCAAAAAGGTTCTTTCATATGCTTCTAATGAAATATTTACATTTTAAATCTTACACTTTTTTTCTTTTTTTATTTCTCTGATATGCCTTGTACTTAGAGGGCTAAATGAACAAGTTTTTTTCCTAGATAAGAGTCTGCTTTCCCTGATTAAAATTGTCCTACTATTGGTTGCAGTGATAAAAGAGCAAAGTTCTCAATCGAACAACTTTTGTGTAATTATCTCTGCTGGATACAACACTGAGTCAGTTGCCATTTTGTAGTCATAACATACTAGTTAAAAATTAGTATGCAAAAATTCTAAATGCAGGTAAATTTTGAACCAGTGAAAGACTGAATAGATGTTTTTCCTGCCTGAGTTTCTAAGAAATTTGTTGCAATATTTTTTCTCACATTCCATATATTCTGCTTGGTGATTAGCACAGTTTGATCATCAGAATTGTAAATTAGCTCTGCTGTTAATATGATGCCAGTTTTTGGGGAGAAGCCTCCCAGTAAATTGCAGTGAAGGTTACCAGGTTACCTCCAGTTTCTTGTTTCAAAACCACCCATCAACTGTCAAATTTAGTTTGGGGAAAATATAGAAACAAAATCAGACTTCAAAAGGTACTGGGCTTTCCTCTGGACTTTACATCCTACCTGGCCAATTTGAAAACATATTTTATATGTCTGGAAGATTGAGATTAATCCCTATTGCTCTGTCACTAATATAACTAATGCTATGTGTCAGCATCCTGTAGCTACAGGTTCTGAAAATCCCTTGTATGTAAAGTAAAGCTGGACTCATTGCTTTATAAATAATCCTGCTGTCAGATTTAAAAGTTTTTTTCCTAACTTCCATTAGGGTTTGGTAGCACACAAACACGCAGTTTAAATCTATACAGTTATTGGATTTGTTATGTTCTGTTCCAATTTAAAATGCAAACAGCATGACTGATGTGATATCTGCAGTCACAACACCTGGCCTATGAAGCAAAGCCAAGCCCAGTGAGAGCTGGCCTGGACTGACTCCACTAAAATCAACAAAAAGATTCCCACTGTCTTCAGTGAGCAAAGAATCATACCTTCCCTAAATTAGGAAACTAATAAAATGCTCATATGCTTCAAAAACCCAGTATGTTACTCATGTACCAGCCTTCCTCAATAGATCTGGAAAAGATTGGAAGCACTCTGCTAGCAGTGGGGTTTTTTCCTTTAGATGAAGAAATCTAGGCTTTGCAACCTGTCAGAGAAATAATATAGGTATATTATGGTATACCTTTATATATTATTATACCTATATATATATTATTATAATATAGGTATATTATGGTATACCTTTATATTATTATTATTCCTATATATATATTAGTATAATATAGGTATATTATTATATTATACAGGTATAATATACAGTCTCTTCCCATGCAGTCTGTGATATATAGATTCCATAAATAAATGCCTCAATCCTTTTTATCTCAGACTTAATTTGTTGAGGAAGTACAGTTTATTCTTCGTTTAAAATTAGTGTTACTGTCATGTCACACTACTGAATAGGTCTTATGCTCCATCTCAGAGCTTGTTGTTAATATAGGCTCTTCATTTATAACTAATAAATCTCTAGAGGAAGTCTTTATGTGCAAGTAACACAGGTATAAGTCCTACTCAGGATAAAAAGTATTTTGATGTAAGAATTGTAAAAAATGCAAGCACCAGAATTCTTCTTAATTTCAAAACAAATATCACACATGTTGGCCCTAATCCCTTGCCCCTCTGCAAACCAGACTGTTTTGCCATGAATGGGGCATTATAAACCAGCAATTATTATTACACATTTGGCTACTCTTTACATAAAAGCAATAGTAATAGGGAGAATGGAAGAAAAAATGTGCTAGTGTTTAATTCTATCTTTTTTTGTAAGCAGTATCTTTAATTATGTAGAGCAGTTAATGGAACAAAGTAGCCTGAGCTATTTTGAGAGCACAAGTTTCCTCAGTGGTTAAAAATTTGGCTTCTGGACAATTTTGCTGATAGTTCTGTAAAACTGTTTTTTTGGCAGCTAGGCAATGGTTGCAGTGTGTCTGCATTTGTTTTTTAATCACAGTGTCATAGGCACATTTTTCCAGTCTAGTGAAGCAAGAACAGGCATGCAGATTTAATTTGTTTCTGACTCCAGAGGAGTTTTTTTGCTGGCTAAATGTATTTACTATTGTGTTGCTCTCAGCCCCAAGAGTTCCCTGAACAAAGGACAGCGTTCCGCTCCCCAGCTGTAAATTCACTTTTAGACGTTCATCACACACAGAGATTTCCTAAAGAACTGGGGCAGGGAGTGGCTGTTTGAAGTCTTGCACCTATTTGCCCCTAAAAACACAGACCTCATCTGTTACTGTGTGCCACACAGTCACCAGGGGACTGGCTTGCCTGAAGAAATAAGTTACTAGAGAGCAGCTCTTTTTTTAAAAGGGACCAATAAAAACTCAAAAGGATAAACATACTAACAACCTGTATAGTGTAATGCTGATTTGTATATGCTTCTTCGAAGGTCTATAATTGTTCACAGAATTATTGCAGTTCTGTAGGCTCATTAAATCATCTTCTAGATTTCCATAGCAGAAATCTAAATTTCTATGGGGTGTTTCAAAATATCTATAGAAAAGATTTATATTTTAATATTACAGGATTGCTCATAAGGGATGAGACATTTCATTTTTGTCTCAGCACACTCCAGAAGACCTTGTTGTTTTTATATTTCTAATTAATACTAGTAATGAATAATGTTATAGTTGGTCCTGTGTTTTCCTGGCATGGCATTTTCCCAGCATGGTATTTTCCCCATCATACTTAAAATACAGGCTTTGAATGTATGAGGTGCTACTCAGTTTTGAGCCTAGATAGCAAATTCTGCTTGTGAAGCATAAAGTAAATATTTGACAGTCAATAGTATACTCAAAATGTATCAAATACTTGGAAAAACATAGAATTTTCAAGCTTCACATGGAAATTTTTTTGTAATGGCCAAATTTTATTATCATTGCCATCCATCCCCGGTATATGGCATCAAAACAGGTGCCATAGGTTCACAATAAGGTTTACTCTGATGTGCAAGTATCAGCACATGGAATAGCTTTGCTGAAATTTTAAGGGTTTTTAATCACTTTTGCTACTGTGATTTTCAAATATTGTTGGTAATTAAGAGGAACTTGCATTTCATAAGACTTATGTCTCTCCTGGTCTCCACTGTAGTGGCTTACTGTCAAAGGAACTTTTAAGCAACTAAAGGTTCTATAGATGTATTCATGCTGTTAGATTATTTTAATTTTAAAAATATATTTCAAGAAAATCAGAACATAAAATCTAGAAAACTCTATGCACATGTTTCACAGGAATAAAGATTAAACATTGAGAAGATGTTCATCTTCTGGAAATTTTAACCTGCCTGTTTTCTTAAAAGTTGCACTAGCTTAATTAAGTTGTCCTAAAATCATAAAAAAACTTTTTATTATTAAGTATGTAATCTAGTTCATCCAGAGAACTGTAAACCTTATGCAAATTTATTTGTTTCCTGTCTGGTTTACTATGATTGCATTGTCACATATAAGATATATGTGATTGCAATTAATCATCAGGTAGAGGAGACGGTATATGTGCAGTGACATCTGGGGTAATTTACCTTTGAATTGACTGATAAGGTGTCCAGCTTTAAGTTCTTAATTTTTTCTGCTTGGATGCTTAAACTGAACCAGTGAAATTCCATCCCAACTTTGCCCTCCCTCCAGGCAGCAGAGCCCTTGGTTTTGTGAAATCTCTGTGTGGTTTTGGTCTTGCTGTAAGTTATGAGGCTGTATCAGGATGCCTCAACACTGTGGGAAAGGGCAATTATGTTCCTTAATTCGTAAATATTTTTAAAGGAAATGCTTCTTGTCTGAAGGACATGGGTCTTCCTTGTACCAAAAGATACTTTTGTGAAAAGCCTGAAATAATTCTTGCAGCGAGAAAAAGTTTATTTGAACAACTGACAAAAAGAAATATGTCCAAAGGTTATGACAAAAACAGCAAACTCAAAGGGTGACACAGTGTCTCCTTAGAGTGTTTATGCATTTAGCTGATAACATTTCTCTGTATAATACCCACGAAGACATGGCTGAGGGAAGGGGGAAGTCATACAGAGAGCATCCTCATCATAAACGCCATACTAAGTAAGAGATATGTCTTTAATTGAGAAAAGATGATATTTTCTTGGATCTGACACTGAAATGATTACTCAAATCTGTAGTTTGTCAGGATTGAGATGCTCTTTCTCATTCCCATCAGAAGTGGTAATTGGAAACTTTCAGTAAGAAAGAGCATATTAATCTCCAGTTAGATAAATCCAGTTTGCCACCACTTATTTCACTTATCCCATGTAGAGGAAGATTTGATGATGCTTTATTTTCTCAGATCTCTTTTTTTTAACAGAACTGCAGCCAACATAATCTATTTTAGAGCTGGCTCAGGGTAAAAGTAATTTCTCATCTGAGCTGTACAGCCTCAAATGATAGATTTGGGGTTTCAAGATCAGTATTATTACCAGTCATTTCTTAAAGTGTTTGGAGAACCTCACCTTGAAAGAGGTAAAAACAGGCCACAAACCTTCATCTAAACCCTAAATGACCAAAAAGTGATTTACAGTTCTGCCACTGAGTGTTTCACCAAATGGTCATACTAAACACATAGTTATTGGCACAATACATTCTTTCAGGATTTACAAAACAACTTGAATAAAATAGAGACTGTCCCATGTTTGGGCACAAAGTTTGGCCCAAAGCATATATTTCTGGAGGTCAAGGGATGCTTAGTAACTTGTTTTATTATATTCAGATATGTCTTTTTATTTCTAGTAGAAAGCATGCCATAAGAAAAGCCCATTATTTAAAATGAACTCACTAGAAACACCAAACAGCTGGAATGATTCCAGTACAAAATAATCCATCTTCTCTGTGAGTCTTTCCCCTTTATTTTTATGGCCACCCAAAAATACACAGCTGCCTCTAGACTTCCTCAAAAATGCTGAGGAACTTCCCTTTTGTAGCAAACTTCTCCATCATTCCTGTTAGTGTGGGAGGCACTTCTCATCCTTTTTCTCTGCAGATGTGAAATGCATTGATGGTTGCCTCTTGTACATGCTTTGTCACATGACAAGGCATTTTCAAAGTACAAAAATGTGGAATAAAATCTCATATATCCACTTTCTATGAACATAATAATAAATTAGAAAATCCAAGAGTACTTTCATACTATATTCCTGATTGCAAAGCATTCACTTGGTATAATTTATACTTCAAGAATAATCTCATTTTTAAACCTTTTTCCCAAGTTTCTATTTAAAAATCCTACTTTCTCTGTGTATGTTGAATTCCCACATATTGCTGAGTCCAGTCATACAAATGAAAGTCAATGGATGTGCTCCAGTTAAATATTTAGGAACAGTGGTAGAGAAGACCTCTTTATGGTCCCATCTACAGGGCAGTAGGTTTTAATGCACTTGCCACTTGACAAAGGGTCTATTCTCATCACTTCATCAACTACAGATTCCATGCTGCAGGCAGTCCTAAAACTGATCTTCTTTTGAGCATTTAAAGCAGGCAGGACAAGGTTGGCCAATACCTTTCATTTTGTCCAAAATGCATTAGGCTGCTTCTGAATATTAGCTTAATGATCTAGAACAGCAAAACTACTAATGGATCAGAGCATGCAAGGTGCTCTTGAGGAAGTTAGTAAAATGTTCTTAAATGTCTTATCAGGTCTGTCTTTTCTCTCACTGGAGCAATTCTTGAAGACAAGCACTTATGTTTGCTTTGAATCTTTCATCTTTTTAATTTATGCATAAGAAACAAATAACTAGATGAAGGATAATTTGCCTGAAGTTACTTAATATTTCATATTATCATTAATCAGTACCTATAACACACCTTTTCAGCTTAGACAGCAAAGAGGTAAGCATCTCTCAAAACCAGCTTCATCTGTAGGCAGGTGTCAGAAGATGCTTTCAAGGTCGTTTCCCTGCCTGTCTGAGAAAACAACAACTGAGTTGTAATGTGGCATGAAAAATGAGAAGCCATTTCAGAGCAAAGTAAATATTTTTTATTTCTCCCTGCCTATTTTGAAGCCTATATATATTATAATAATGCTTAGTTAAATATAGAGATTTATAGAGAAATATCCATGAGGAATTTTATTTAAGTATAACTAAACTATTAACCTGTGAAATTGCAGTGGTAAAGACTATTGCCAGTACATAAAGGTGAATATAAGACTCTAATTACTAGCAAAGCAGAGCCATCCTGAGAGCTCTCATAGAAATGTTTTGCAGTAGATATCCTTGAAGTGTGCTGCTTTCAATTGTCATGGATGCTTTGGTTCACCAGCTAGTGAGTGCCATCCCAAGGAGCATTTCTGCTACTGCTGCATGTTCATTAAAGGAGATGCTTGAAAAGCTGAAGAGAAGACAGGCTCAAATTCAGAAAACTAAAGTCAGATCCAAATTAAGAAAACTAAAATCCAATCACAACTTTTGAAGGCAAGTTCCCTTTCCCTTTCCAGCCTGTTTGGAAAGTTGCTACCTGATCAATCAATTTACAGGTCTCGGATATACAGTAGATTTTCAAGAAACAAGTTACTAACAGATCTGTAGCTATTTCTAGCATCACTATATCTTGAAATGTCCATTCTTTGGAAGGAACTAAAAGGTTTGCTCTTACATTTTGCTCTTACAGCCATTAACTACTCAGTCCTAGTACATCTATGCACAGTGACCAAAGGGGTAATATGGAATCATGCTTTGTTTAAGATGCATATTAAGCTTAACATGAACATTCTGACTTGAATATGTTACACTAAGTCCCTTCTTCTCCTGAAAAGCAGTGTTCCTTTGGCCTTCATCGAGATTTTCAGGAAAGAAATTATAGGCTGTGATAGTGCAGAAACCCTTCTGTACAAACTAGTCAGAGTCATAGTAATCATTTCAACATTCCTGGACAAAGTGGCAAACCTGCATGTTTAAGGAAGTATGAAAATATTGTTCCCTCTCATTTTTAGGCTTCTACATAAATAAACATTTCTGAAATCACAACTATGTTTTTTCAGTGTGACTGTCACAGCAAATGTTATTGAAGGTAGAATAAGCTGTTACTTCTATGCAGCTCATATCATTTGTAGACATGTAAGATTAAGCAGCTGTATAAAGTTATCTAATGGTGTGTGAAACACTCTGGAATAAAGACCTGTATTAATTAGACAAAAATTGATGCAACTACATTAAGTGAAGACATTTCTACCTTCCATTTATATATTGATATCTTCTATTTGTGGTCTGTTTATGTTGTGTGGTTTTTGTTTGTTTTTTTTTATTAGAGGACAACAATGGATGGTCTCTGCAATTTGATAAACATTATACAAAGGACAAATACAATAAATTGAAATCTCTGTATGCATTTCAGACAAAGACACCTGAGTGCTGTAAGTAAATTATAGATATTATTTTATTACTGATGATTCCTAGGAAGAAACACAGAACAAATATATTCTTAGCAGGAAATTTAGTGCTGTTTCATTTTTAGTTAAACAGCATAATATCTCAAATGAACAAATGCTAATTTGAAACTAATTTCAGTTCCATTAAGGATGATTTATTTTCTGCAAGAAAAGTGTCAAACATATTTTAATTAGCATATGCCAATTAGGAGGACAATATAAATGTTTATCTAAATATGCTCATACTGCTAGAGAGACCATAGTTCATTTCTTTGTACATCAAATGAAATTTGCAAATCCCCTCCATTTACACAGGTCTTTGCACAGACTTTTTGGTTCTGCTGTCTACTATATGAGCAAAGACTTCCTGACCCTTTCTTGACCTATTTTCACCCGTGGAAATTGTGTTCCTTCTAGTAATAAGATTGCTGAATAATCTAAAGTGTTGAAAAAATCGTATTCCAGATTCCTGTATATCGTGCCTAAGGTTCAAGAGTTTTTACAAGGTCTTTCACAGCAGTAATATAATTTTTGTGTCCCTTTATATTTATTGTTAGATTCTTCCAAGGTCTAAATCAATTTTGTAAAAAACATGTGCCTTAATTGTGTTTAAAAGAGCCTGCTATGTCTGTTTTTGTGCTTGTTGTTCTTTAATACCATATTTCTTTTCTCCACCTCCCATCACATCTCACATGCCACCTCTTGCCCTGACCATGTTCTTGCTCTCTGCAGTGGCTGGTGATGTGCCAGCAGAGTGCACCTGCCAAGGCCTGGAGGTTTTCTGTGATGCTGCCAAGCTACGTGCTGTCCCATCAGTCTCTTCAAACATAACCATATTGTAAGTAGAGAAGTAACCTGGTCTCTTGCTCTGTTCAGGTTTGACTGTCAATCCTACAACTTTTTCACAACTACAGCCTTATAATTATCATCAGCTGATGCTTGGGAAACACTGTGTCTCTCTGTTGACAAGTACCTTAATATTTTAAGTACAGATTTTCCTTGCACAAAAGGGGAGAAAAGAAACTGAGGAACCAAAAAACTCTGTGAACTGATCATTTCATGTTTGCAACAGTGACTTGAGCTACAAACAATTTCAGGATAAAGGAAAATCTACAAAAGAAATGCTTCCTTTTAAGAAAAAATGCTTAGAACCTGTTTCTTTTTCTATGATCATGCCAATATTCCTAGTCTGTGTTCCTGTCAATAAAGTCAATAACCTTGAACGTGGTGGTACTCCCTGCTGGAGCAAATCTATTTAGTTCTCATTTGATGTTTCTGAATATGCTGTTATTTAAAAGGATTTAATTGGTCTGACTCATCATGCAGATATGTATTTGGAAGCCAAACTCTTTTTTAAGAGACCAGAATATGGTTGATGTGCTCTTGATTTGCACATTGCTGTTTGAGAAGCAGTTTTAGATGTGGTGAGCAGGGAGCAGCATCCCATGTCCTTACCTGAGGTGCTCCCCTGCAGATCCAGGTCATGGATCTTTCCTTTTGGTACCAGCCTGTGTTCACATGTGGCTGAAGTTCTCCTTGTTGGGTCCACGTTCAAACACTGCAACCATTCATAACAAAAACTGATGTGGAATGTCAAAAATCTATTTCAACTGGCTTCTGGCTCAGGGTCAGAAAAGAGTTCAAAAATACTGACCCAGTTCTAGCTGTAGAAAAAGCAGTGAGTTCACCTGTCTTTCAGGCTAAATTCTCTTCTAATCAAACCACAACCTAAAGGAATTTTATTCTTGACAGGACACTTGATTGTCCCCAGTGGAGATGGGACATAGGGATGTATGAACTGGGAAATACACTCTGTGTGCATTTGAGGTTTGAAATAAACCTGTAGTTTATATTCAAATCTTTTTTATTCTTAGATTTAACTATTATTTTGCCAGTTTTTCCTGGGGACATGGATTTTTTTATTATAATGTATTTTTCTTACTGTTTAAGTAGACACAAACATACAGAAAAATGGAAGTAGCATGTTCAGATGGTTTCATGTTGTTTTCTTTATTTAGCAGAGTGAGAGCTGCCCTTATTAAATAACAGAAGTGCTGTAGGAACCTGGGACAGTAGTTTTACTGTATGCATTCATTCCTACAGGTCTCTTCAGAGGAATCTCCTGAGGAAACTTTCTGCTGATGTTTTCAAGAAATACCAAGATCTTAAAAATCTGTAAGGGAGCGCTATAACATAAAATACCTATTTAGTGTCTTAAACATTCATCCTTTCCTTCCCCCATACGTACACACGTGGAGCTTAACATTTGAGTACCAAAAGTCTTGTTTGTCTCACCCTTTGGTACCTCATGTGTACCCTGTTTTGCTCAAGTACCTTGATTTGACATCTGTCTTTTTGCAAGGCCATAATTTCTGCATATTCAATGGTTTATGTTTATAGACTGGTTTATACCAAAAAAATACTAAATTTTAATTTTGTCTGAAGGATGCTACATTTATAATAAATATGCCAAATCGAATTAAACTAAGTTAATTGATTTATTCTGGCAAAAAATTTGGAAACTCAAACTTTCTATTATCATGGGAAGTTCATTCCCATGGCACATGGTTTTACTCCTAATTATGTCTGGTATTGATTTGATAATGCCCAAAAAGTCAAATTATTATAGCAATATAATACTGTGTTATGTTTTCCAGGGTGTAACATACATACCATTCAAAAATCATAGCCTAAAACAAGTTTTCTTTATATAGAAGTAGTGAAATAAAAAATAAATGCAGAAGTCTGGAGTAGAGCTTCTATGTAACCTATTCAAAGTGTTCTTTCATGGGAACTGTGCTACACTGCAGCACCATCTTGTGTTCTGAAAGTTAAGTCCCATTATGTCCCTTAAATTCCTGAAAGGTATGTTTTCACTAAAATAAATAAATCCATACCTATCTATATATGCATAAAAAATTTGATTCTAATATCAGCTTCACACCCTTCTGATAGATAATTTTACATTTTCCAAAACGTCTTGAGCAGTGTTTGGCAGAAACCCATTTTGTAAAAGTCAATGTCCTATTTCTTACTGCTTTCCAGCAGGAATGCATCTACATGCTTCATTAGGTGGAATTTGATTTAAAGGACCTATGTTTAAATACTATTTAAAGAGAATAGTGTTATAATGCCTTAAAATTATTTGAAAAAGATTTGGCATTTGCAGTTGATACTTTTCAATTCATTACTTCATCAAAGTAGATAAAGAAATCCAGAATTTTAAAAAACAGTATCTATAGTTTACAGGAGATCAATAAGTTTTGCTGTATATTTTTAAATAACTTACAAATGCAATATTTTGAGAATTTTCAAGTACCCCCAAAAAAATTCAAAAATTAAAATAATTTTACATTTACTGTGCAAAATTTTGGTTGCAGCAGAGATCTTGGTAAACACAGCAATCACACAGGTGAGCACTGCAAGGTTAGGACCTAATCAAGGAGATTGCAAACCACCACTCCACTGTTCTTCTTTGGCAAAGCAAGCATCCATTGGAATGGTTTTTGTAATTTTGCTCTTTGTGGGAATTTCTTTGAAAACAACCCTGCAATCTTTCCAGCTATAGCTGTGAAATGGTTTTTGGAATTTGGAAATGGAAAAATTGGAAAAAATGGAAATTGTCAAATTCAAGGTGTAACAAATATAGCAGCTTCTTTTAAATTATCAAATGTGCATTCAGTTTAGCTGATAGATTTTAATTGGTTACTTATGTTTGCTTTAACTTCACTTGTTTAGAGAATAAATTGTTTTGGGTTTGTATCCTCTTAGGTATCTTCAGAATAATAAAATCAGAGCCATATCTGAACGTGCTTTCAAAGGTTTATACAACTTGACAAAACTGTAAGTATTGCTTTTAGAATACTGAAGGAAAAAACAGCAGGCAGAATTCTGAGAATCTCTCTCTTCCTGATTCCATATTAGGATCTTACAAAGTGGTCCAAAACTTTAATCCAATGACTGGATGGAGAAAGCAAAGACAGAATAAGAAGTATCTGTGCAAGTTTATCTTGTAGGACAGTATTTTGAAAAGACAAGCTGGCTCCATACTTCGATCCTATTCCCCAAATCCTCAGGATGGAAGAAGGAGACAGTATGGTAGTTACACTGCAGAAAGTCAAGGAGAATGAAAAAAGAGTAAAATGAAAGCAAGAGCTTGTGATGGGTGAAAATTCTTTAGCACGGTGTTTTGGTTTGCAAACACAATTCAAACTAACCAGTATAGGTGATGAAAGGAGCATTTTTTTATTTATTTTGAAGCAACTTGTTGAAAGGTGTTTCTAACTTTTAAGGGAAATGCTCAGTGAAAGATACAACAATACATAAATTGCACTGTTTGGTTCAGAACTTTTACTGCAATGTTTTCAGAAGGAAAGTTTTACAAAGCCGTACCTCTTATTGTTTCCATCACACAAGTGTGGCTGAATATCTGTTATTACAGCTGCTGTTATTATCTTCCCAGACCATTTATACTACCCCTCCCCATTCATTTTCAGCTTTTCTTTTTCCATTATTCTGGTATCTACATTTATGACTAATATCCTTAGCAAAGACTGAATGGGATCCTGGAAACTTTCATGGAACAAATCACTCCACAGAAGGAAACTGGAAAGGGTCTAAAATACGACACAGTGAAAATATTTAGCTGGCTGTGCTTTCTTATAGATAAGACAAAGTGCTGTACAGAATTGCTCTTAAAATCCTCACTAGAGAGAGTCCTGCCTTGATCTCAAACAGTGGCATGAAAATTACCAAAGTAAAATAAAAGATGTTTAAAATATAGGAGTATTCTGGTAAATTATCAAGGAAAAATAATCTTAAAACTCATCTTCATGTGTTTGTGGCTAAATGATCATTCCATTCATTCATCTTTGGTTGGTCTTGCTTTAGATACCTGAGCAACAACAAGATAACGAATTTGGAGCCTTTTGTCTTTGCAGACCTTCACAGACTTGAATGGCTGTATGTTGTTTTTCTATTTGTATATTTATTTACTCAAGAAATAATTAATTTTTATCTATAATTAAATATTTTGATTGCTTTCATTTTTGTGCATAGCATTACTTTGGACTAGCTAATAACTAAGGAACTCCTGTTAGACTGTGCAAGGTAAAAGTGCAATTGGCTTTGGTAAAAGCAGGAAATAGCTCTTGAGCCTTAATGGCTTCAATGATTGATAACTTTTAACAATGGTAAAAAATGTTTATTAATAATTGCTCGTTACAAAAGAATATATTAAGTAACCTAGGTACTACAAAACAGTAGACAAATATTTTTTGGGCAGGTCTTTTCCTGTAAATAGTGCTTAAAATGTCCAGACAAAATTACTGTCATAACCTGAAATATTGGCTCATTACTACTTTACTGAGAGATTTTGAATAAGTTATTAAAAATAAGCAAATACTGTCTTACATTCTCCTGCATGCTTGGGACTGTTGGATTGCCACAGAATACTGTTAGGTTGGGCCACTTTGTTTTTACAGAGAATCCTTTCAAAGTGTCTTGATCAAAGGATTTAAAAGCCTCAAAGGAAAACACTTTTTTCTAAGTTGAAAAATTTTTTTTTCTCTGAGTTACTTTTTTTATTAAATTTTTCTGAAAGGAAATTAATATCTTAAACCATCAAGGAATAGTGTGTTAATTTTTATAAGTAGTTTGACTGGACTTTTGAAGAAATTCACTACACAGTTTGTTAGCTTTAATTATCTCTTCAATTTAAGACTGAAGTCAATAATCAATCTGATACATATTCTGCTGTAATTTATAGGATAATTGAAAACAACAGGATAAATCGGATCTATCCATTAACATTCTATGGACTCAAATCTCTTATTCTTCTGTAAGTATGAAACAAGAGAAAAAAGGTGCTATTTAAAAGAACAGGATAGGAAGGGCATACACATATGAAAACATTTTTACACCGACTGTGCTTGCTCATCCCAGAGTGCTGGCAGTACCCCTGCAGTTTTCCCTTAACCCAGGCAAAATGTGCTATAGTGGGAGGATTTTGGCAGCAGTGGACACACAGTGTCTGGAGAAGTATAGAGAAAAGGGTGAGGAAAATGATAAAGGTGTCACTGAGAGGGCAGGGTGGAGGCAGCTGCAGCTCTGGGTCCAGGTGTCCTCCAGAGCCATGGTGGGACAGGAGGAACCCCGTAGTCCCTGCCCCCGGTGACACCCCAGCCACCCTCCCCAGTCTATGATCTGCCACTGCCCTCTCCAGCCTAAAAGATGAGGGACCCTCTTCCCCTGCATGCCAGAGGGAAACCTCCCTCCACATCCCACTTCCTCCATCACCCATAGAAATTACATGTTCTGACTGAACAGTAGATTTGTACTGGATTTCTATATTTCATTTCAATAGCAGTGAAGTGGAGTGAACATCTTTCCTTTATCTGGACATTAGCAAGCTAAGGATCAAATATTGCTGCACAGAATGCCACAGAGAAAATATGTGAATGTTGAAGAAAATAATACTACTTTCAAAACTATTCAAGATTGGAATGATTTTTTTCAGAAGTGCATAAGAGACATGAATTTTTTTTCTATTATATAACTGTGTAAATATAACCAGCTGTACTATTCCTTTTTTTTTTTTTTTTAGGGAGATGATGAATAATTCTCTTGCTCGTTTGCCTGACAAACCTCTGTGCCAATATATGCCAAGATTAAACTGGCTGTAAGTCTACCTTATTTCACTGGAAAAATATTATTTTGTTGTCTTTGTATGGCAGTTCCACACCACTTTTTCTTATGGGGTGCTGGATCTTGCAAAGTGCCTGCTGGGTCACTGCAGGGCTGATGGCCTGAAGTCATGAGTTGAGTGTGCAGAAGTATTCCATGTCTGCCCCCCACTCTCTTCTGTGTAGTCAAATTCTGGTAGTAGTTTTCTTCAATTACCTTAGAATAAGTGCCTGAGTTTATTTTCAATGACTTAATGGGGTTCTTTTATATCCCAGAGACCTTGAAGGCAACCATATCCATCACGTGAAAAATGCCACTTTCATGTCCTGCAGCACTCTAACTGTACTGTAAGTAATTGGATATGCTGGCTAGCCAGAGTGAGATGTGCTTATGCTGAACAGTCAAGTGATTCATTACAGCTAATATTAAAGTTCCCTGAGTATGGTGATTATTCATCTCTTGAGGATATTAAATTAAAATGTTTGGTTTGAAGTGAGCACCACACAGAATATCCACTGTTTATATTTTACAGCAAAGTTCAGTATTGAAATATATAACTGGACTTCACTGAAGAGACTTTGGCTGATACTAAGATTTAGAAATTTTCATTATAACCTTTGTATTGGAGTCAAAGATCTCATAATGAAAACTAGAAAACATAAAAATACATAGCTTGTTGCTTATTTTGATTGGCTGGTGGTTTGACTGGTTCGTCAATTTTAGAATTTTCTCCAAAGTTTCCTCAGTGATGATGTACCCATCTTCAGAAAATCCCTTTTTGGTAGATCAGTAGGCTCCATGGTAAGTGTCACTTTCATTTTTTAACACTTCTGCAATACCCATGTTCTTGGCTTTCTAAGCTCAGTGGCAGATGAAATAAGGGTGAATGAAAAATTGCACAACTGTGTACCTGTGTCTGAGACATGATTAGGTCACAAGTCTTTCAGCCCTCAGTCCTTCCATGGATGTACATGTGTGTACGTATACATATGGATATATGTAGAAGTACATGCATGTATAGGCAAAAAAAAGTTATTTATCAAATGATAAAATGGCAAACTTCTAGATGCAATTAGCTTGTTAACTGAGTTGAGCAAATATTTGAAGATGCAGAGAACTTTTAAAGTTTATAAAATCTTATATTCAAAATTAAATAGACACCAAGAAGAAGAAACATATGTTTGTTTTATTCTTTCAGGGTGATGAGACGAAATAAAATCAGTTCCCTAAATGAAAACAGTTTTTCTTCTCTCCAGATGTTAGATGAATTGTGAGTAGATTTTTTCTCTTATTTATAAAAACACACAGTTTTGTGATTTATATTAGAAATAACATTCATCATAAATTGTATTTCGTATAACATACTCTGGAGATGGCATCCTTCCTTAGGGTATTTTTTAAAGATATGTTGAACAGGAAAGAAATAATGAATAAAATACATCATCTGTATCAATCATATTGGGGTTTTTCTCACATTATGTTCCCTAAATATAATAATATTAATTATTCTTGTATCACTACAATCTAGGTGCATGTGTGCCTTCAGTGTCTTTTAGGCCAGTTTGACAGTTTTGGTTGGACTGAGACCTTTATTCCTCTGTTTTTAGGATTTCTGCACAGTTAAAGTAAGATGAAAGGTAGAAATAAAAACAAAAGTAAAGATATGCAGTTTAGTCCATGTGGAAACATTCCCATCATGAAAAAATATGTTTAATTAATTTGTAAGTTTCTACAAGCCAAATTAATGGTATTTTACTTTCTTTTTGATGGAAATAAAATAACAATAAATTATGTATCTAACAGCATATCTGAACTAATGAGACAAAGCAAGATCTGATAGATCTAGCTTCCCACCTTGTTTTAACATCATTCTTTCAAAATCCATATTTCTGATAACCTTTAGAATAAATAATATTCTATTAGGCAAATAAAATTGTGTATATTGGAACTGCAAAACTATTCAGTAAAATTACTGCGTGTAGAAAGAACTTACTGTAACCTGTGTGTTTCTGCAGAGATTTGGCTAGCAACAAGATTGAATCACTTCCTCCATATATATTTAAGGAACTAAAGGAGCTTTCACAACTGTAAGGATTCTTGTTTATTGTTATACATAACTGTATATTCATCATTTGATATGATGCTTTCAGTCATATGTGTCAGAAAAGAGAAGAGCACATTTATTTGTATGCATCATTTAAGTTCTGCCTAAAAAACAGATCAAAAGCAGTTTTATATAGCATTTTGACCAGAATAATTTTGTCAAAGATGTGCATTTTCATGTCCCAGAAGACAGCATGTCCAAATTCTACCTTTTTCTAGATCTTGTTAGTCCATACAAGATGAGCTATGCTAGCTACATCATGAGAAATTAATAATTTCGTGAAAACACTTAACATGATATCAGGATTTAACTTTAAAAGTAGATTGACTTTATTTTTAGAACAAGTTGTAAGGAATGTGGCCAAAGTTATTTTTGTTGCATTTACAGGAACCTTTCTTACAACCCCATCAAGAAAATACAAATAGACCAGTTTGATTTTCTAATTAAACTCAAATCCCTGTAAGTATCAAGTTTTTATATTTTTAGCTATATTTTCTTTGTGATTTTGCACATCTTCCTCAGTGGGACATGATCCAGAATATGTTTTGTAAGAAATTGCCCCTGCAGAGTTTAGGGGGAGTTTTGCAGGTGCACTAATACAGTAGCTCTAACTTGAATTCTGCCAGCAGAGCTCCTCCTAAAAATGTGAGATAGTGCAGCAACAATCTTGCAAATCTGAAATTATCCTGCAGGAGATTTAAGTACCTCTTCACTGGTCACTTCAGCTCTGAAGTATTGGTTCTTGTCAGACATCACTTCAAAATCATAGAATAGTTTGTTTTGGAAGTGACCATTAAATGTCATCTAGCTCAATTCCCCTGCAATGAGCAGGGACATCTTCAATTAGGCCAGGTTGCTCAGAGCTCTGTCCAGCCTGACCAGGAATGTTCCCAGGCATGGAGTATCTACCACCTTTCTAGACCACCTACTCCAGGTTTCACCACCTATTCATAAAGAATTTTTTCGTAGTATCTAGTCTAAATCTACCTTTTTTCATTTAAAACCGCTACCCCTTGTCCTATTGCAACAGGCCCTACTAGCAGTGGTTGTGGAGATCAAAAAACAGATGTTTTCTTGGACAGCAGTGCAGTAGGAGTTTATGGTTTGACCTGATGTGATTATGTGTGAGCTGTAGCCAGCAGCACACATACCTTTGTTGATCAAAACAGCTTCCTCACAGTGACTGCAATCCCCTGGCCAAATTCAACTTGGTACAAGGCTAATGAACTGAAAATACTAAATCTATGTAAGTGTTATGAAAATAAGCATCTGAGCACAGAAAATAATAACCAATTACCTCCTTAACAGTCAAGCTACAGCATGATTTTATCATTTTATCTATTATTTAACACCAAAGAAATCGTACAACTCAGTGGTGATGGCCTTCCACCTGTTTTAGTTAAAAAAAACTGTTAAATCTTGAGATAGAAACAGGCAACTGTATTTTGGCTGCTTGTAGAACACCAGTTCCCTCTTCATCTGTTTAAAATAGTAGAAATAGTTGGGGAAAGCACTCTCTAGGATTCATTGCAGCACTTAAATAAAAGTAGCACAATTCCATGTTGGGGCTTTTCACATCTGCCAGCAAAACTGCCCACCAATCCACATCAACTAACCAGTTCTCCATTTTTGCCTAAATGAATTCAGAACTCACAGGAATATTACATTCAAATCTTTAACAATAAATACAAATAAGGCTCCCCACAAGGAGAACCAAAGACCCCTGAACAAGTGCGCATCTAACCAGAGAATAGGAGGGACTGGAAGGATACAGAACCTGAAGTTCTAAGAGAATGTCTTAAATTTTACAGAGTTAAATTTTATTGATCTAGCACTGCAGGGGAGAAAATATTACTGCTTTCATATATGTAGGTGTAAAATTTGAAATAAGGAATCCCACCTGTGTGTCACAAAAAAGCCAGCATTTTTCCTTACATGCTGTGTTCTGTGTCCCAGCTTCCTGCTGGTTTTGACATAAAGAAGAGACTGAGTTCTTGAGTTGGTTTGTTTGTCCAATAAAGCACTCCCTGGGATAAAAGAGAGAAGAGATGTGTAAAAATATTACTACTAGACCAATTTATTATTTATTACTACTAGACCAATATATTATTTTATATGAAATTTATTATTTCATATTATTATATGATGAAAGAACATCAGTAGAATAGTATTTTGAAAGGGCAACATATTAATAAGACATTCATCAATTCTCATGACTGAGTGCAGCACTAAGAATTTTCTTCATGAATCTGGAAGAACAGTGAGTTTATTAAAATTATTTGCAATTCCTTTTAGTTCCACTCCAGATTTTACAAAGACTTTTTGGTCAGGTTTTGAAGGGTTGACAGATTAGATGCAATAAAGTTATTCTCTAGTTTCCTATAATCATAAAATCTCAACTAAATGCTCATAAAATCTGGGGGTTTGCCACTGAGTTTCTATGGCCTTTTACTGAGAATGTATTTTTACAGCAGCTTGGAGGGCATTGAAATTGCAAACATCCAGAGGAGAATGTTCAGTCCCTTGAGAAACCTTTCCCACATGTAAGTAGATTATTTTAGAAAGTTTGCTTTCCTTGGCCTGAATTTTACAATTACGGAATACTGGATAATTGAAAACAAAGGTGTATGAAAAGCAGTACATGAGCAGTTGTCAAATTTTGATCATTTTTGATTCACTTTCCTTCTTTCAAAATATGTTTTCTGAGCAGTTACTAGATAGTTTTGATATTCTGACAACCAATCTAGAATTATCTCTCATCTGTTTCTCACAACCAGATATTTTAAGAAATTCCAGTACTGTGGGTATGCTCCTCACGTGCGCAGCTGCAAACCCAACACTGATGGGATTTCCTCCCTCGAGAACCTTTTAGCCAGCATCATACAGAGAGTGTTTGTCTGGGTTGTATCTGCCATTACCTGCTTTGGGAACATTTTTGTTATCTGCATGAGGCCTTACATCAGATCAGAGAACAAGCTGCATGCCATCTCCATCATGTCTCTCTGCTGTGAGTACTCCATATCTACAGTATCGTTTTAGTCTGCTTGTAGCATGTATGATATTTGTTATTATAGTATACTGATGTATTTCCAGCACTGGATTAACTCTGCTTTCGTGACCCTGCAAATGAAAACACAAAATGCTGTGGTTTATATACCAAGAGGTCTCATTAAATGCTGCCTTTGGCAGCTGGGACATTCCAAAGGTTTCATGTTTGATTTTCATGCCGTGGGAATTCTGTCAAATTCCCACTTTTTTCAGCAAGAAGAAATAAAATTCCAATATTTCAAATGCCCAAAAACCTATATTTTACTATGCATTTCTCAGTAAGTAGTGATTTCTGCATGTAATTATTGTGTTCAAATATTCTATTCTTTGCACAAACAAAAGTTCCTTATGCAAATATAGAAAATTAATTTGTCCTAGCTCCCCAATATTAGGAATTGGGGTGATTTTTTTTTTTTATTTCAGTCCTGCAAGCACGACAAGTTTATGGATGAACTACTTGGCAATACAATCACTACAATCCTGAGTCTCTCAATACAGGAGAGTCTATAAGGATTGCACAAATGCAATTAGATGCATTTTGAGAAGTAGTTGTCAACATTTTCTAGAATTATCGCAACATTTCTAAATACAGCCTGTCAATGATTTTGAAACTTTGTTTTTCCCATAAGACAATCTGAATACTATGCAAAATTTTTAGCAAAATACCCATGAAGCCTTCAGTTCTGTGTTGACAGGTCATCTCCCCTTACTAGTCTTAGAAGACTATTCACATGAACTTTGAACTAGCAAAAGGTGGAAAAAATAAACTTTGAATTCAGCAGAGATGGCCTACTCATAGAAAATTATCTTAAGCCAAATGTTAATATAGAAATAAATAAAGAAATAAGACCTAATTAAAAAGGGTTGCAAGAATATTTCTATAAATAAAGCTGTATATTTTTCTATCTGCAAAACAATTTTACCAGAGCTTTAAAAAATGGAAACAAGTATGAAACATGAACTGTCAGACCAAATGAAAAGGAAAACAAAAAAAGGAAAAAGTAATATAATTACTTAATTACTAAGTAATTACTATAATTAAGTAATTATAATTACTTAATTGTAATTCATAACACGTAATTGTAATTCATAGTACTATTCCAGATGTAATATTGATTTGATATCTATGTAATATTGATTTTATATCTATATCTATGTAGTAGCTTACTTGTAAGTAGATACTTATATATTTATTTATGTGTGTATGTGTGTGTCTGTTTTCCAAGATACATGTACAGAGAGAATGGGAAATTCAGATGTGTAAATAATGATGTTAAGCACTGTGCCCACAGGTGCTGACTGTCTGATGGGGATATATTTATTTGTGATTGGAGCTTTTGATCTTAAATATCGTGGAGAATACAACAAGCACGCTCAGTTGTGGATGGACAGTATCCACTGTCAATTGGTTGGATCGCTGGCTATTCTGTCTACAGAGGTGTCAGTCTTACTGTTGACTTATCTGACTTTGGAAAAATACATCTGCATAGTTTATCCTTTTAGGTGTTTGAAGCCCAGAAAATGCAGGACAATTTCCATTTTGGTTCTTATCTGGATAATCGGGTTTGCTGTTGCTTTTATCCCACTGAGCAATAAGGAATTTTTCAGGAACTACTATGGCACCAATGGCGTCTGTTTTCCTCTTCACTCAGAACAATCAGAAAGTACAGGAAGTCAGATTTATTCTGTTGTGATTTTCTTAGGTAAGTTGATTTTCTTCTTTATGTATTACTAGAGCTGCAAAGGAACCAAGTTTTCAAACAATTAAGATAGCTGTGATGTTCACACCTCCTCGGATTTAGACGCTTCAGCAAGCATTTAAAGACTATTTCCAATATAAATACTTCACTGTGTTAAATGTGTGCCTACTTATCTTAAAATGCATGAAGGGATGAGAAAGTAGAAAGAAATTATTGATCATTATGTTCTTGAATTAACAGACTATGTTAGGGAGGTAAAGCAATGGTAAGGCTAGAGAAGAACTATTTAGTTTTAATCAGATGGCAATCTTTTGCCAATTATCAGTGAATAAAATTAATACCTGAGTAGAGACAAAAATTCAGTAATCAGGATGAGGACAGACTCAGATTTTCTGACCACTTAATTCCATGGGACTAGCAGTTTAGATGAAATATTCTTCTTTATTATCCAGAATGCAAATAGGTGATGTAGAATTGCAATTATTCTTTTAAGGTATAATTAATTTTAACTTTTAAACAGGTGTAAACTTGGCAGCTTTTATCATCATTGTGTTTTCCTATGGGAGTATGTTCTACAGTGTTCACCAGACAGCTATTATGGCTACTGAAATTCGGAATCATATTAAAAAAGAGATGATCCTTGCTAAACGTTTTTTCTTCATTGTATTTACTGATGCACTATGTTGGATACCTATTTTTATTTTGAAACTCCTTTCTTTACTTCGAGTAGAAATACCAGGTATGTCCTTTCTTTTATGAGGCTGTTTCAACAGTGCCTGCATGAAATGTTCCTTCTACTTCAGAAGAAAAATAATTTAATGAAATGAACTATGTTGCTGAAATCTATATCTATAAATATGTACACACAATATCATGAACTATATAGTTTTGCTATTTGATTAAACTCTATTACTATAATAATGAAAGATTAGTCACCTTTGAGTTACAGAAAAACCTCCAAAATTCAAATCATTAAAGTGTGTCTGCATATAATATCTATAAAGTGTAAAAAATATATTTTAAAATCAAGGCTGAGTTGCATTGGCTTTTCTCATCTTAGGACTTTTGCTGGTTCTGTTGCCTAAATGTCTCAGGACAATATAGTATTTTCTATCTTGATTTAATAACCTAACTTATTCTGAAATGACTTTATTTTACAAGCTGGTATTTATAGTTCAAATCATTAAGTCACATAAAGATCTGTTTATCTTCTTCATGCTGTGAATATACTCCCATGTCAAAATAGTGTAACTTAAAAGACTAAAATTGCACCTTAATTTTTTCCTTCTCTTTGCAATACCAGTAGATGCCAGAAAAAAGCCTCTTCGTGTGGGGCTTGTTAACCCTGTTAGAAAGGACATGTGAGCATGAACAGAACAATCAGCAACAGCGGATTCAGACTCAGTATACAGATGTATGTCACAATATTACATTGGCAAGAAAATGCTTCAGCTCAGATGATTTTGCCTTATGTGCTGACCAGGAGGGTTGGGAGTTGAAATTTTCAAAGTTTGGACTTGCATCTCAACTGTCTGGAAGTAACGCTGATTATGTTAAATATTTAGTTATTTCAAATATTTTTAAATTGTTCCTCAAGAAGCTATCAAACCACCTATGATATTTGAAAGAAAATATCTTGAAAAGTAGAAGCAGGTGTATTATAAGTCAAGAAACCTTGAAGAAATCTTGCTGAACCACAGGGTGATCTTGGGTTCAGCAAATTAATGTCCTGCGATAGATGAACCAGATTAAAGAGTAATTACTCAATTCGTGAAACTAAAGACATGACAGCTAGCTGTCCAAATTGACACAAATTGTAAACCTCCTTTGATAGCATTTGCTTTGTGTTGGTGATACATTGTGATAGTTTTAGAACAAAGCACCTGCTTGTTTCCAAAACTGTAGTCTATGAGATGGGTGCCAACAGGGATGTCTTGATATTGCAACAAAGTTGTAAAAGTGGAGAGGGGCGTGGAGGGGTGTCCTGTAAGGAGAAAGTCAATTAAGGTTTTTATGCCTCCTGGAACAGTTCTGTAACAATTTTATAAGTCAAACAACACAAGGGAGGGCACCCACTGGCATCTTTCAGCACTTTAATCCTGTCCCTTCTCCACCTGCCCCACAGGTAACTTATCTCCCAAACAGTAAAGGACGAGAAAGGGATGTTGTAAAGATGCACAGACTGACATAGGCAGACAGTGAACACAGAAACTCTTACCATCAGGAAAAGGCAATTAGGAGGATGTATCTTTTTCAGGGGGAGGAATAGAGAAGTCCTGGTGCAGAAGAGAAAACTAGGCTCTGAAGGGATACAGGGAATGGAAGATAGTTTTGCAGGACAGAACATCAGGGGCACGATTAGCGCTGCATGTCATCAGTCCTGGGAAGAGGATGAGGAACTGAGATCACAAGAAGAGATAAGGAGGAAAGCAGAGACAGAAGGTTTTGGGGCAAGAAAAAGGTGCTTAGCCAGAACAAGACGTCTGTCAGGGCAAATAGGGAGCTGTGGCATAGAAAAGAGGGATAAATGGAACTGCTGGGAGAATAATAAATGTCAGCTTTTGCAGGGAGTACTGAAAACAGAGGGAGATAAGAAGCAGTGCAAGTGTAACAGAAAGAAGAAAAAGAAATGCACCTGTTGTGCCAGGAGCTGAGCATAACATATAAATATATATAAATATATTTATATAAATATAACTAAATATACACTGGGGTGCATATTACAGCTGCCTCTCTTTTTCCCTCCCTAAGGTACCATAACTTCTTGGGTGGTGATTTTTATACTGCCAATAAATAGTGCTTTGAATCCTCTTCTCTACACTTTGACTACACGACCTTTCAAAGAAATGATTCACCAGGTTTGGTACAACTACAGACAGAGAAGATCCAAAAGAGGTAAAGGCAGCCAGAAACCGTATGGTCCATCATTCATTTGGGTAGAGATGTGGCCAATGCATGAAATCACGCCAAAGGTTATGAAGCCTGTGCTTTGTAACGACTCTTCTGATGCTTCAGTGACTACACAGTCAACAAGAATGAATTCCTACACGTAATGATGGCTTGAGTCCTCACGGTGACATCAGCACTGTTAGCGTCACATCCGTGGGCTTGCTGCTTTACAGCCACAGGAAAATGAGGGAGGTGTGACCCCAGGGCTCACCTGAACCACTGCGGGAAGAAGAGGGAGCCATGTGTCTGTTTGCAGGTAGAACTGGCATTTTACCATCTCACAGCAGCACCTGACATTTTGACAATTCATCCTAGATCAGAATGAGAAATCAGATGTTTGGGGATTTTTTCTTCCAGAAGCCAAGAGTGTGGAAAAAACATGAATTGTCATTTGAAACATCTCACCCTGAAAGCAGATTGTTTGAAAATCATCTATTTATGGGGAAGTGTGTGTGTGTGTGTGTGTGTGTCTGTGTTTTCTTTTTTCTTTTTTTCTTCTTGTAAGTTCCCATTTCAACAGGTGATTTTTTTAAGAGTTAAAGGTTTCCTCATTAAGAAATGTATTTTCTTCTCAAAGTTTCTGACTGGCTCTATTTAGGCTGCATCATCTCTTAAAAGCTTTAAGGAGCAATAGCTGTAAGAAAAACATTCAAATTTCATAATTAGGTCAGTTAACTATATTTGTCAAAGCCAAATAAGTGAAAATTTTATTTGTTTTATAAATTTACAGACTATTTCACTCATGTAAAGGCAATAGTGAAGTGGTAATGATAGTTCTAATGCAGTTGCCAGGTTGGACAAGGCCTTGGTCAGCCTGGTCTACTGGAAGGTGTCCCTGCCCATGGTAGGGAGAGGCTGGGACTAGATGATCTTTAAGATTCTAATTCAGGCAGAACTAGAACTGTGGTGAAGAAAAAAATAAAAATAAGGGGTTTGGTTTGTTTGGTTGTTGGTTTTTTTTTTTCCCAAGTGAGTGTCCCCCAGCTTTAACTGGTGGCAGTTTCTCCCTTCTTACTCTGGAAAGACTGGACTGAGTATCCCAGCACCTTGCTGCTGCTCTTTCCCTCACTTTTCTTAACAGGCTACCAAAAGTAGCTCACCACAGCTTGCAGACTTCAACAAATACCAGTCTTTAGATATCTCTCTATGTACAAGGGAGATGGTCAAATAGAAAATTATCAGTCTTAATAGGTGTCATGACATCTACACTTTAATCACTTTGTACATGACTGGATGCATTATAGTTAAAGTAATTTAAAGACCACAGCCATTCAGCGCTTTTTGAAGCATTATTTTACTTCCCAGAATTACAAGGGTAAAATAAAAAATTTCCCATCTGAATCAATCCCCTAGAGGCAGTTCCTTCACACATTCTTAATGAAGAGAATGTTTTCTATTATGAATTATTACAACTTCCCTTCTTCTTTCAGTACCGTATTCAGTCTGATGGCCTAGAAGCCCAAAAAGGTAAAAACAGCTTCTTTTTTGTATTGATTTGAAACTATTTAAAATTAAGTTAAAAGATACTTCCAATGTTTGCACTTAACTTCTTAGCAGTATAAGAAGTAAAATTTTGAAAAAGTGTGGCTCACACTTCAACTGTTTACAGAACTTTGGATTATCTTTTGATTTGAAACTGAAGATTGTTAAGCACCTTGTTCCCACTACTGTATGTTCTACTGAAATAAAATATTATCTGCTAAACAAAACTTCTTTTCCAAGCTGTTCAGCAACATTTCGGCTTGTTGGGGTTAAAAACACCTGAGCAAAATCCTGCCACATGGATTGTCTTTAACTAGGACAATTAGAACTCAATTCAATAGAAGTTCCTTACTCATGGGCCAAGGGCTGCAACCGCCTTTGGTGAAATGTGCAAGGATCCCTGACCTTGCCACTATCCGTTTTCCACTACACATGATTATGGTTATATTCACTGTCACCTTTGTTTCTATCAGTATCACAGTAACAGTCAATACTTGATGGTTTTTGCGACTTCTTTATTGTTTGGATAAGCAAGCTACAATGGGTCTTTCTCAAGGTCCTATAAGTAAAAATAAGGCCTGCTAATAAGTCATGGCAGAGTCACATTCTCCTGCAGCCTGCCCTTGCACCTCAGCATTACTTTTTTCCACAGTGCCTGGTTAAGGTACAGGAGTGTGAGGACAGCTATTTATTACAGATCAGCCATCCTTCAGACCAAAAGGTTCTATTGACAGTAAGCTCTAGACTATCAAACTAGTCACTGCTTAAGGCAAAGATAAAAAACCAAATACTGAAAAAGCTCTGAGGTGCTTCCCCAGGGATGGGAGAATACATGTCACAGATTCTATTCTAACTAATAGAAGCTTTTATTTACAGTTCAAAATAATCCATCCTATCAGTAAACAATGCTGCTAAATGTCTACCCTACAGAGATATAGGGTTCATCATAAGGCACTTTATTACAACAAAAGGTTGGGTAAAATTGTTTGCAGTAATAAAACATCTTGCAAAAAATAATCAGCAGCTTTATAGACATACATTGCAATACTGCTAAAAATAGTAAGGTTTGGGGTATAGGGTTTTTCTACAGCTTATAAATAAGCCACAACTTGTCTCATTATCCCATACTTCACATGAAAAAAAAGAGGGTGTAACAAAAAACTGAAGTTAGTTGAAGTTTCTCTGGGGTTGGCAGGGTTTCTGCTGGTGACAGCTCTTAAAAAGGAGGGCTGACAATTTTTTATCATAGGACGCCACTTCCCTACTAGTAAGGAGTTCTGAACGTAGCACACATACTAACTTTGTATCTACCACATTAGCACGAAAGAGAGAGAAAAAAAAAAAGACAGTATGTGATAGCTTGAGCTTCAACGAAGAATCTAAAAGTCAAAATTGATTCCCTAAACAAAGTTTTTTTATTCGGTAGGCTAACATAAAACATCCATACGAGAGCCCCCAAGTATTTGTGTAAGAACTCGGGGAAAACAAAGCTCCACGTGAGGTCCCTGAAGGCGGCTGTCGAAGAGAGCCCCGCCGCAGCGCGGGCCGGGCGGGCGGCTCGGCGGGCAGGGCCGGCCTCAGCCGCTGGGCTTCAGCGACTCGTAGCCCTCCCTCAGCAGGTCCCGCCACGTCCTGAGGAACCGGGCGTTCTCCGAGCACTTGGTGGCCAGCTCCTCCACCTGGGCCGACACGGCCGACGTCGCCTCCAGGATCTTCGCCAGCGAGAAGGCGGCCTGGAGGGACGGCAGAGAGGTTGGGGGTCACCGGCGCCCGGCAGCGTCCCCGAGGGGGCCCCGGAGCCCGCCCGCGGGCAGCGCGCCGCACTCACGTCGCCAATCTGCATCTCCACCTCCTCCAGCAGCTCCCGCGTGTCGCCACCGGGCAGCTCCGGCGACCCCGACCCCTCGCTCCCGCTGCGGACCCTCCGCGGGTGGGCGCCGGGCGATCCCTCGGGCACTGCGGCCGGCGGCAGCGGCCTCGCCTCGGCCATGTCCCGCTCGGCTCTCCCGCGCCGGGAGCTCCTCCCACCGAGCACCGCCCACGGCCCGCCCAGGCCCGCTCCCGCCGAGCGCCGCCCACGGCCCGCCCAGGGCCGCTCCGCCGAGCACCGCCCGGGCCGCGGATGGGCGGGCGGCCCTGGGAGCTGTAGTCCTGCCGCCCGCACGGGGCGGGGCCGTGGCCGGGCGCGCAGGCGCGGCGGGGCGAGGCTGGCGCGGTGAGCGCGGGGCGGTCGCGGGAAGCGGACGGTGCCGGGCCCGCTGCGATGCTGTTCCACCGCTGCCCGGCCGCCGGCCGAGGTAACGCGCCGGGCCCGGCGGGAGGGCCCGGGGCCTCGGCCCGGGCTGGGGCGGGCTGGGCTGGGGCGGCCGCTCGGCGCGGCGGGTGGGGCCGGCGGCTGGCGCGGCGCCGAGGAGGAGCAAAGGTCGCGGCTGGGTCGCGCCGGTGTCCGGCCGGGCGCGGGGCCGGAGCAGGGCCGGCGGGCGGGACCCCGGGTCTCCCCTTGCCCGGGTCTCCCCTTGCCCGGGGCTCCCCTTGCCCGGGGCTCCCCTTGCCCGGGGCTCCCCCTGCCCGAGGCCTCTGTGTGCCCGAGGGCCGGAGGACAGCGCTGTGCGTGAGCGCTGCCCGCGGCCCGGCTCCGTGATATTGACGTGGGTTATTCACCTGCAGCGGGGTGCCTAAAAACATGGGCGGGACGCTAGGTGTCATCTGCTTTAAAGGGTGAAATAAAGCAGCGGAACGAGTGTCCTTACTTGGGAAGTAGTTGTGGAGACAGCATCCCGACAGCTGTGACTGAAGAGCTGCCGCAAAGTTTCTCCTTGGGGATTGCCTGGGTCGTGCAGGCGTTTCCCATCGCTTTCCGAGTCCCTGAGCTCTCAATAGTCGTGGCCCAGGCACTGTGCGCTCGCTGGGCAAGAATCTGCCCTCTATTATCAGAGGTGTTCGGAGTAGAGTTTCACTTCTTTTGCATATGTGTAAATGAATTGGTTTGTTTTGGTTTTTTTTTTTAATATGCTGTGTGATTCTTAGTCCCATCACTTATGGTCAAATAAAAAAAGATCCTGAAAGTTAAGTTAAAGTTTCATTATATATATATATATGAGTGTAGTTATTATCAGCCTTATAGAGTACTTGTTCTCAGATCCTGCCTGGTTGCAGGTAAAGGATATCTAAGAATCATGAGGTGATATGGTAATACCACCTTTTATGTTATTTTGCTTAGGTACGGAATTCCTGTTAAGGAACCAACATGGATAATGCTTTCTACCTTGCATGTAGAGATCTCTGTCCTAATTGTCACCGGGCAGCGTTGTGACACGGGATGCTTGTGCTGGCCTTGCCAATTGCCATTCTCAACCAAACATTTCAGTCAAAGCACACCGGTGATTTTACTTATATAATTTTGCAGAAATACTGCACTTTAAGGATGGTATTCTGCATCCCTGAATAAAGCAAATTCTTTAAGGAAGGAATATTATTAAGGAAGGCACATTAGTTCACAGACCTTTTAACTAACTCATTTTCATACTAATGATACTAGGTTTTTTTAAAACAAATCACACACGTTGATTACTTGTTTCTAAAAGAGGGAAAATATGACATGTAATAGCCCTCTGAAAAGAGTCCTGGTAGGTTTGATAATTTGAAACTTTATTTTCCATCCATTTGCTTACACAGAAATTCTAATTTGTTTTCACAACAATTACTGTATCTGCAGCAAAGGTAATGGTTACCTGTATCTACTGTTCCTAGCTTTGGCTAAGCACACTTGGGTTCAGGTCTGTGCTTTTACTGCAGACCATGGCATGTACTTTAGGTGAACTGCCCTGTGTTAGTAGCCTCAAGCTGTGTGTCTCAACAGGTGTTGAGATGTCAGAGCTAAACTTGCATGTCCCGTTTCTACCATTGTTTGGTCACTATTAATGCAGTTTGAAATAAACCTTTTGAAGTTCAAAATTAAATCAGAACTTAAAGTGTGTTTGGCACCTGTGTATATTATCCTATGTCAGCTATGCATGGCTGGCCTGTGTACTGAGTAAAGAATGCTTAAAGGGGAAGCTGCTGATAAAAAATTACACAGCATCCTCCTTACTTGAAAATTTTAAAATCTGTGTTTATGGTTCCTCATCTTCACATCACCTGGTAGCCTTTGGGAGGGGGAAGCTGTCATATTTGTTGTGCTTCTTGCATCTCTGAAACTTTGAAAAATTTGAAAAGCTACTGATTTTCTAAAGTTGTTCCTGGTTTTTGCAGCGCATCAGTGCTTTCATGCTCTGAAGTTGGTAAAGAAGGATTGCCTTCAATCGCTGCGTGTCTCACGATGTGCCTCCACTGCCGCTGTGCCTCGCATAACCACACACTACACAATTCATCCTCGGGACAAAGACAAACGATGGGAAGGTAAAAACACTGCCTTCTTTGAAAGCTGCTTTATTATTATTGTCATTATTATTACAATTGTCATTGCCGAGTCTTAAAGACATTAAAATGTGTTGCTGGTTTTTTCTCATTATGGAAATTCTCTGTGCTTAAATACAGTACTAATATTTCAAATGAAATTTTTGCTTGCTATCTCATAATGAGTGTCTTTAGTGCTATATTATAATATCAGAAGAAACTTTATGCTTGTTTGAATAAAGAAAATATACAAGCAGCTTTTGGTTTAGCGATTATCACAACAAGATTTAGTTCTGTTCAGTATGTATCTGCTTGATTTTTTAAGTTGTTCTTACCATGAGGGTTTGGTTTTAGTGAGAGAGGTTGGAAGAAATTGGAGATTGGCTTATGTTATTATCATTTTTTTCTATTGAAGGGGTAAACATGGAAAGATTTGCAGAGGAAGCTGATGTTGTGGTTGTTGGAGCAGGCCCTGCAGGCCTTTCTGCAGCCATTCGACTCAAGCAGTTGGCTGCTGAGCACAGCAAAGAAGTGCGTGTGTGTCTGGTGGAAAAGGCTTCTCAGATTGGTGCACACACGTTGTCTGGTGCTTGTGTCGAGCCAAGGGCCTTAGAAGAACTCTTTCCAGACTGGAAAGAGCGAGGGGTATGTATGAGCATGTAAACACCAAAGTTCAGTGCTAGATTGTAATGAACTTCATATCTGACTCATTCAGGTATGAGTTAGTACCTGGTACCATTGGTAATAAGTACCATTTTAAAATACATTGATGGAACAAAACAAAAATGGGCACCTTCTTTTTAGTCTGTTTCCTGTAGTTCAACAATGCTAAAAGTTTTCTGTCTACACAGTTATGCTGTGACCCTTGCTTTTTTCTGCAGTAGTCCTACTGCACATACACAATATGTCTGGTGCAGCCTGGGGAGCCCTGCACTTGCTGCCTTTGTGCAAAGTCCAGCTCCTGTGTAAAAGGAGGAAGATGTTTGGTTCTTACCAATGACAGACGTGCTGGATCTGTACAATAGCTCTTCCTGGAGATGACTGATACTGACTTCTTTGCAGACACCCTGGTGTAGCAAAGGCCTAAGATGATTTTAGGAGAGAGGTCCCAGAACAGCTGTCTGACTTGCAGTCAGCTGCCTGCTATCACCTGAGAGCTGCAAGAAGTCAGCTGTCAACTCTTTAGTTTGCCTTATGGTGATAAATCTGCAGGTTGAGCTGCCTTCTTTAAAAAGGTAGATGTTATTTGCAAAGCCTTTTTTTTTTAACCTCAGTAGTTGTGTTGATTCTTGCCTCATGACTGCCTCGTAAAATACTTCATCTTCTCTCTTGTGATGCCTTCCTAAAGAAGTGCTGTAGTAAACCTGTACTTGACTGCCAGTTTGATTGTTTGATTTTGTTGTTTCTGTTGGATTGGCTGAGAAAACATAACTCTCTACTTCTTCTATTTTATTTTTTATAGGCTCCACTTAATACTCCTGTAACTGAAGACAAGTTTGGAATTTTAACAGAGACATCTAGAATTCCAGTGCCAATCCTTCCAGGTAAAGTTTAGTGAGGGACAAGAGAGTCAGCTTCCTCTGTGTCTTTTTGAACTTCTCCATGAATCAAAAGAAGTTTGATTTGGTGTAGTGCAGCAAGTGTATGTAGACTATAATAGGTTACAGTGATACACTCTGTGTAGGTGATGGCTCTGATAACACATGAGACTAGCTTGAAGGTAGTAGCTGTAGAGGTGACAGCTTTGGTTATTTTGCTTAGTGTCCCATGTGTTATATGTGTGTGTGTCTTTTTTTGCCTAGGGCTCCCGATGGTTAATCATGGAAATTACATAGTACGTCTGGGCCACCTTGTGAGTTGGCTAGGTGAACAAGCAGAAGCTTTGGGTGTTGAGATATATCCAGGCTATGCAGCAGCTGAGGTACTAATGACATCATGTGTGTTTGTGAAGAGTGGCTTTGGAACTCCCTTCAGTGCAGTCATGATCATTTGTACATGTGCAACATTCCTTTTAACTGATATGTATTGTGAAAACTGTGTTTCTCTGTCTCAATTCCCTGGCTCAGATCCAGCAAAGTGCACACAATACATCAATAAATACATAATCTTCATGTTTGACCATTTAAATCATAGTGTTTAGAAGTTCTGCTTTAGAACTTTTAATTAATAGATTCAAAGTACAGTTTCATTACAATGTTTTTTGTTTGTTTGTTTAAATATTTCCAAAGGTACTTTTTCATGAAGATGGTAGCGTGAAGGGGATAGCAACTAATGATGTAGGCATTCAGAAGGATGGAGCACCTAAAGTGAGTATCTATCTTCCCCAAAACTAGGGGTCTAATTATGAAAATTGTGGTACATCTGCTTCTACTGCCATCAGTAGTCTTGCTGCAGCATAAGAAAAGGTGTAAAATTCAGTACCTGTCTTCCCTCTCTATTAAATTTGATTGATTGGCCGTGTTCTCGTCTCAGAACATTGTAAAATTCTTCTGAGATTAGTAGAAAAAGCCTTTTCATAAAAGTTGTCTTGAAGAAGATTATGTAAGGGTGTTTTGGCATATGTGAAATCTGGAAACAACAGAAAGAACTTGAGGAACTCCTGGAAAAAAAGTCCAAAGGTGAAATAGAAAGTTTTAGTCCATCTGGTAACCAGCATCATGTAAGAGAGTGAACTTCTGGCTGGTTTGGTTTCCTTGATATTTACAGGCACAGTTGCACTTGCTAACAGTCTGTCTACCTTGTTGGGACAAGAGACACACTGGGCCTTTATGCCTCTATGCTGGTTGTTCATGTTTCTGCATCTAAAAGGATGCAGTAATCTGCCCTAGGTGTCAGACTTGGATTTTTGTTTTGTTCAGTGGAATCCAGAACCTGCCCTAAGTCTGCTGTTTCCCTGTAAAATATGTTGGGAAAATGTGGCACCTCAGATTTACTTGGAGCGACTTTCACACAGAATTATTTGACTACATAAATTAGGAGTACAAGTTTTTCCTTAACATTTACTTTCCTTTTTTTTAAAGTTTTGTATTCTGGTTTCCTAGAGTTTCAAAGAGGTATTGACTTGCACATAAAGTGTGGGCTATTTTTCCCCATTTAAGGCAGGGAGTGAGAAGAAAAGACTCGTTTTGAGAGAATAAAGCCAGTGGAGGAGTAATGTATTTTTCCAGTGTAATTTTTTTTTATCTGCTGTAGGGGACAGACACACAGACAGCTCTCATTTTCCAGTGCATGCTTTGTCCAGAAGATGGCACAAGTAACGTGTGCAGCTTCATTGGGAGTTTGGGTTTGTTTTAAGATGGGAAGGAACATTTTAGATGTATTTCTTAACATCCTCAAAACAAAGATAGATTCATTTTTTTTCTCTGTTTGTTCTGGGAGAACGCATCTCTTACTTCTTTCATGTACATAATGAGTATGCCTCTACTGCAGCTTTTTTTACTGCACTGTCACTCAATTCAAGTTTTTTAGCTGTCAGTTTTGTCAGTTGGTACTACCTCCAGTGCATAAAGGCTCAGGTAAATAGGTGTAGTTTGTATAACCTCCAAGGCAAGAGTATCTTCAACATGTTTATACAGAGCCTAATCAAATAGACTGTGGTTAATGAATAGATATTCACCTTGCAGTCAGCACCAACCAAATAAAAATGACAGTGGTAAAAAAGCATTGTAGCAAGTTGCATATTAATTCTTGTGTAGATACTGGAGATTGTTAAATGTGAAATACAGCTGTGTCACATTACTGAAATGTTTCAAATTAATGAATTTCTATTATTTACAATGTGGAGTTGTAGTTTGTTTCTTTTAAATAAAGCTACTTCAAAGTGGACACTATATATTCAAGAGGTAACTTTTGTTTAGAATTTTGTAAAATTAATTCAAGTTCACATTGACAATCAGAAATTCAAAGAGTACAAGAATTTCACAAAATCCTGTGACTCCTCTTTAAATGTAATTCTCAACTAGAGGGAACATTTTCATTTGTAAGTTACAAGCAGATTGCACCTGAGAGACAATTAAAAACCAAAGCAGCAAACTTCTTTTAAACTTATGCTGGCTTACCTTGAGATGGTTTAATTGAATACTGTTGATGAGGTCAGTCCAAAACTGTTTTCCTTGTCTTTTTCAACTATAAACTTTCTGACTGAAAGCGAGGTTTTTGCATTATGAAAAATTTGTAAACATAATCTATATCCTTGTCCAGTGTGCTCACAGATGCAGGTGATGTGCTCATACAGCAGTATGCCAATTCCCCTTACCTGGTTCTCAATCCTTGTTGGAATTTTTAATTAGAATTTTTTTATAGTTGTATTTTATTTAGTTTAATTTTATTGTGTGTTTTAACGTGCCAGACTGGGGTAATGTCATGTGATGGGTCCTTTTCGGAGCAGGTTCAGGTTTTTCAGATATGGTAGTTCTGTCTAGTCTATGACATTTGTGTTGGGGCACAAAACATTACAATGTAATGTGACTTCATGAGCAAAAATTGAAGTGTGATGTTACAGGTAAAGATTCTTTGTCAGAGTTCCTTTGCACCTTGTGAAGGAGCAGATCTGATATAAGTATTCTCTGACCTGGAAAGATTCTCTTTTTCAGCGATGAATAGCAGTTCACTGTGGGGCTGCTCTACTGGAATCCCCTTCCAAGACTTGCCAGGGGTGCGTCATGGTTGGGTGGAAAAGACAACTGAACTAGAGCCATAATTTGCAATGGTCTGTAGTGTCTGAGCTGTGTCACCAAGTAGTGTAAAATCACTTTATTACTCTCCATTTTCTTGCTGTGAGTTTGGTGTGGCACAGACCTAATTGCTGATGAAATGCTGTACTTTTGCAGGCTACCTTTGAAAGAGGCTTGGAACTCCATGCTAAAGTCACAGTCTTTGCTGAAGGTTGTCATGGACATCTAGCCAAACAGCTGTACAAGAGATACAATCTAAGGGAGAATTGTCAACCCCAGAGCTATGGCATTGGATTGAAAGAGGTACCACTTGCATCATTTTAACAATTAGAGAAAATAGCATAAGACTTTAAGGTAGATTCTGTTTGCTTTCTAGCTAATTTTTGTAAGACGTAAGAATTAAAGAATTTGAGTTACACTTTGAAAATTCAGAATCTTTGCTGTTCTGAGGCTGATCAGAGCAGATGCTCTCTGAATGTTGTGACTGTTCTACTTCAGTTGCTGCTTCTCTTGTATCTGTTATAACTAGAGGTACCTGTGAATCTGCTCTGTTAACATTTTCAAATTACAGTCACTTGTGATATCTGTTTTCTGTGTATCTGCTAAACAAGGAAGGAATTTGTGCTGCCTACTTTTGGGGGGACTTTAGTACATGAGGAAGGAAGAAAATACTTGCTGTGGGCTTTTCTGTATGTTAGTAAAAAGGGAGAGAGGAGAGCTGTTTCAGATGATGAGTTGTGGTCTCTGAAGCACCTTCTGGATGAGCCTTTCTTTAAAAAAAAACTCCCTTCATTGGGCATATAAAATTGGGATAGGAATGAGGTATGAGGTTTCCTTTTTAAAATATTCTTTACTCAGCAAATATCACTCATGAAAAAGAGCTGTATTATTTTAGAATATGTTCAGAGTTTTGACTGTAACAGAATTACTTAAATATTTTGTAGCTGTAAGCACGTACTAGTTAAATGATTAGTTTACACTCTGTAGAGAATAACCATTCTGTAAATATGACATAATCTTAGTTACAGTCTCTAATACTGAAATTGTCATTAAAGAAGGGTTTTCCTGTAGAGGTCCCTTACTTCCAGTTGAGACTGTCTGCTTTAGCAAATAGTGCAGTCCAGTAGCATTGGGTCTGATGTAGTTGGTGCTGAGGAGCTGTTGTCCATACTATGCACGCCTCAGGTTTATTTTTACTTTGGACTAGCTGTTATCTGGTCCCATGGACTGAGTGCCCTTCCATGACTGGAATGTTTTAGATGGACTTTTAGGACCCTGTCTTTGAGTTTCACATTGAATGAATCCAGTTCATGCCTTGGCTGCTGTATGATGTGAGTCAAAACACAGTAAGTGGGAGGAATCAGAAGTCCCACTCAAAAATGTGCTCTTTAATCTAAACTGGAACATTATTGTAGGTGTGCTCTCAATGCTTGAGCTGATCTATGGTGCTCAACTGCCCTCCTTTAATTAGACTGTGCCTGGCATGTACCTCCATGGAGCAAAGAAGTTTTGTGAAATGGGCAGAAAATTGACTCAATCTTGAAAACATGAAAATGCTTCTCTGAGTTCACCATGGGTCAGTGGAGCACTGAAAACGTGTAGAAGACAGCAGAGACAGGACAATTTGTTTGACAGAAAATATTTAGATCAACTCAGGCATATTGCTTTGTCCTGACCTTGAAAAACTGAGAAGATAATTCATAGAATCATATGAAAAAGTAATACTTTCAAAGAAAAAAGTCAACATAAGCATTGCATTCTGTGGCAGAAGTATCTGTCAAAGTCACTAGTATTAGGAATCTTGGAATGAAAATTTTGGGTGTAGTACTGGAGTCTCAGTCACATTTTCTGATACACAGCATTTTAAGAGAGGTATTGGGAAAACCTTAAATAGTAATCCAAAAAACTATACTGAACAGTTGGTATTTTGCTGTATGAATTTTTGCTCATAGGAGTAAATTAAGTTTCTCCTATATGTAATTGTGTGTTTGTCTCTTAATATATTATTAAAGGCCATTACTTTGCAATCTGAAGTAATTTTTTGGTCATCCTCATTTCAGTTATGGACTATTGATAAAACAAAATGGAAACCAGGAAGAGTGGAACATACTGTAGGCTGGCCATTAGACAGACATACGTATGGAGGATCCTTTCTTTATCACTTAAATGAGCCTGAGCCTTTAGTTGCTCTTGGATTTGTGGTAAGTGAAGTTAGTTTTGTCATTCTTACATGTTGTTTGATCTTCATTTTATGCAGTTTCTTTTCTCTGTTTTATTGAGAAAATGTAAATACAAGAATAGGAGCAGACCAAATTTAGTCCTGTCTCAATCTGAAGTGTGGTTATGCCCATATTAGGGAAGGCTAATTTGTCATATTAATCTGTCTTTAATCCAGTGTCTTTTATTGAGACCAGCTAGAAAACTTATTCATAATTTCTTTGCAAACAAAGCAAATTTTGGTAATGGCAAAACCAAATGACTAATCAAAACTGTGCTCAAAAAATTCTTGTAAGTTAGGAAATCTAAATCACATGCACTTTTTACAGTTCCATTTCCTAATCCATGTGTCAAACCTGTATGTAACTCCACTTTTTGAGAGAAGTCTCTAAAATGGAAGCACTGCAATGCTACTAGCAATGTCCCTTTCATTTCTGAGCTCTTCACTTTGGTTTTGGTATTCTCGACCCCTGTTGGCATTGCCCTCTTTAGCAACTGCCTTTCTGAATTGGGCAGGCAGCTTCTTCCTGCTTATTGCCACTTATCAGAAGTGTGAGATCTCTAGAGGTAGTCTAGTGTCATTCTGGCAGCCAGGTGATGCACGGAGCAGGGATTGGAAATTCTATCACCTACAGTTCAAAATAAAAAATTAACTATTTACCCTGTGCACGTGCTTCAACACAGATGTTGTAAGACCCAAGCATACAAATTGGACTTTCAGCAGCATGGGACTGAGCTGACACTTCTGTCTCCTAGATTTCAAAACGATTACAGACTGTGTGGAAAAATTCTATTTTTGTCTAAGTGTTTTGTAAGAAAAATTCATTGAAAAAAAATTGAAAAAAAATTGAAAAAAATTCATTTGTTTTCTCAGACACACATACTTGTCCTGTACAGATTTTCAGTATTGGAATTAATAAGTACATACAGTAGATACTCAATTTCTGTTTGATTTTAGAAGGGCTGAGAGCTCTGATTCTTGCAGAGAATGGTAGGTAATCAGTAACATTCATATTCTCTCCAGAGAGGAAAAAATCAACTTCTGTGTGAACACACAATCACTTTTTTGTCTTTGAACTTTATACCTATTTCAGTCTGAGATGATTCTTGTAGTAGGGTTATTTTACCCTTATTTTGGAACTTGTTCATTAATTTTGTCTTGTCAGCAACGCAGATGCAAGCACTGCTCTAAAAGCAGTGAGCTGCCACAGATACCAAAGTCTTGATTGCTGCTGACTCATGATGTATTTTGTTACTTATCTCCAATAAAGCTCACAGGAACCAGAAATAATCCCTTTCTCAAAAGAGAAAAATTCAGCAAGAGAATTCTTTTTAAGAATATCTTAAAGATGGGAAATGCAGAGTATATATTTGGTCAAATTCTCAAATGTATAAGTATCCTGAGCATCCAGCCCACTGGCAATCAATTTTACCCCATTTTCTGCTTTCATCATTGCTCCCCTGTGCTTTATTACAATGGTTCACCTAATTGGAAATTATAATTGAGTACTAAACAATTTGAAGAACTGTTTAAAGTATGAGAGCTCAAGGACATAACAATCAAAAAATAATTGTTTACTCTTTTTTCAGCTTTTTTTGGGCAGAGGTATGAAATGCAAATTTAAAACAAGTTTTGCTGCTTATCCCACCCATTAAATCATGCTTAATTTAATTCTTTTTGTACCAAAGACAGCTGAAGGGAGGTTACAATGCAATTAAATATTTTCTATATTTCAGGTGGGGACAAGAGCAGACTTGTAGCAGCAAATTTTTAGATTTGCTCCTGCTGTACCATTAATAAAATATATTTTTGGCAGTAGATTAAGTAGAATGATCCTGAGGTTGCTTTAGAATAAAATAGATTTAAAGACTTGATGTGGTAATATGCAATTGCTTTGATTTCAAATTTTTGTTGAAATTTCATACCTTGTTTTTATTGATGTGCACTTTTTTCTTTTTTTAAGGTTGGTTTAGATTATCAAAATCCCTATTTGAATCCATTTAGAGAATTTCAGAGGTGGAAGCATCATCCTAGTGTACAGCCTACTTTGGAAGGTGGAACAAGGATTGCTTATGGTGCCAGAGCGTTAAATGAAGGTGGTATCCAGGTAATTTTTTTTCACAAAGCTTTAATCTTTGAATTTTCTATAGCCATAAATTTAGTGCTGTAGATTTGGTTTGCATGCTATACCAAATGTTTTGCTGGACAGAAAAAGCTTTTTGTCTTGCTGGGTGCTGGCTGCTGAGATTAGCTAGTCTTAGGCTCTGTATACTGAAAATCTTCTGACATACTCACTTTACTTTCTAAATGAAATACAGAATCATAGAAACATTTAGATTGGAAAAGACCATTTACAACATTTAGTCCAATAACTAGTCCACCACTGCCAAGTCCACCACTAAACCATATCCCCAAGTGCCACATCTATATATCTTATCCAGGCATGGCAACTCAACCACTTCACTGGGCAGCTTGTGCAAGTGCTTGACAACCCTTCCTGTGAAGATATTTTTCCTAATATCCAATCTAAACCTCCTCTGGCACAACTTGAGCCCCTTTCCTCTCTTCCTGCCACTTGTGAGAAGAGACTGACCCTCACCTCAGTGTGCACCCTCCTTTCAGGTGGTTGTAGAGAGCAGTAAGGTTCCCCCTGAGCCTCCTTTTCTCCAGGTTAAACACCCCCAGCTCCCTCAGCTACTTCTCATAAGACCTGAGCCCCAGGCTCTTCATAAACTCCATTGCCCTTCCCTAGACACACTCCAGCATTTCTGTGTCTTGTGAGGGGCCCTAAACTGGGCAAAGGATTCAAGATACAACATCACCAGTGCTGACTACAGGGACATAATCACTGCCCTGGTCCTGCTGGCCACACTATTTGTGATCCAAGCTAGGATGCCATTGGCCTTCTTGGCCACCTGGGCACATGCTGGCTCATGTTCAGCTGGCAGGACTCCCCATGTCCTTTTTGCTGGGCAGTTTTCCAGTCTCTGCCCTTGGCCTAAGGCACTGCATGGAGCTGTTGTAACCCAAGGACAGGACACAGCACTTTGCCTTACTGGATGTCAGTATAATCAGCCTTGGTCCATAGAACCATCCTGTCCAGATCCCTCAGCATTCCCACCCATCTTTGTGCTGCCTGCAGACTGACTGAGGGTTCACTCAATCCCCTTGTCCAGGTCATTGATAAAGATATTAGCCAGGTCTGGCCCCAGTACTGAGCCCTGCAGAATCCTGCTAGTGGCTGGCTGCCAACTGGATGTAACTCCACTCACCAACATTCTCTGAGCCCAGACATCTGGAGATTTTACCCAGCAGAGTGTTTGTCCAAGCTATGAGCAGCCAGTGAAGTGGAATTTATATTGCAGTCAAGAATGTTCAGCAGCAAAGATGCCATATATCTTTTGTTTTGCCTGGAATCTTGGGGAAGACAGGGTAGTACCACTGATCTGTTCTTTTGGGGTCTTCCAAATTACTTATTTATCCCAGCAAAAAGAACTCCTTTTCAGTGCTTAACCTTAAGTCACTATTGATGCTGAAACTGTAATGTAGTTTGGCAGGTAAATCTTTACCTCTTCAAGTACAAATACCTTGAGTTTCTTTTATGCTCAACTTTGAATTTCTGCTTTCTTGGTAGGTGGAATACTTTGTTCATTTTGTTAACTTAAGTAGTGCAAAAGGTGAAATTTTGAATATGTATTATTCAAGACTTTCTAATTGATACATTTCCCTTTAAATACTGACCTTTCTGACTAAGGTCAGTTGAAAGGGCTGGAAAAGCCTGCAAAAAAATGGTCTGGAGTTTATATTTAACAGTTTTAAAGTACATTCAACCTGTTAGCTTCTCATCTTGAAACACAGGGTGTGGCAGTATGTTCTGTACACCCAGATCCATCTTCCAGATGCTCCTTTCAGTTTGGACCTTAAAACTAGCCTGAGTGTCCATGATCTGCAGCCTGTATGTGGGGCCATGCCACTCTGCCCTCTGACTACTTTGCCTTTCCTTTTTGAACCTCTTCTCATTATAAACGTGGCTTCACGAGGTTCTTGCAATACAAGCAGAATTTCATCACAGCTTCACTCTTGTCACAGTCATGTGGAGTTAGGCTTTGACCCCAGTGTGCATTCCTGGCAGTGAGTCATGTGAGTTCAGGAAGCAGCTTCTTGATTACACCCATGCTGCACATTTAATCAATCTGAGCGTTGATTTTGTCCACTCTGCAGTGGAAATATGTCATATCACATTGTAACACAGCTGTGTTACTGGCTTATTTCAAAAACCATTGCCACTCCACTATTAGCACAGACACCCTGGAAAATACCAAGATGTTCTAATCTAGACTTTTATGCAAGAGGGGCTTCTTTTTCCACCCTGTGCCCTGGTTTCTCTATCACACATAGTCATTAAATTTCTGGCTTTGGTGGAGTAGCCAGAGTGTGACTTTAGTTGCACCCTCCTTATACTCAAAACCTATAGCTGAAAAAATACAGTATTTTTAAGTCACTTACAGACATTGTGCTAAGTTACGTAGTAGAACTACATATCTTGCACATCTCTGCCTCATCTTTGAACATCTTTGTTGGATTTAAACCAATATGTCCCTTACTTTCCATTGTTCCTAATATAAAAGCATGTTTTGCTTCATTGGCTTTTTGGTGGGTTTTTTTAATTTCCTGTAGATAGATTTGATTAGGTGATTATGAAGTCACTCTTCTAAAAGACTTTTTTTAATACATGGCTTCAGTAAAAAAAAGCTTTATTGATGATTCACTTAGGAAGAGTTTTAAGATTAGCTCTTCTTTTGCATGTGTTGCTTTGATTAATAACTGTAGCAGTGTGACTCATTTGTATCACTGTAGTCCAGGAATATTTTCTTATGTAAGTCATTCCATAGCTCCAGTTTTTGATTTTGGTAACAGAATTGCATCAAATAGGTGTATAGAGTTACCACCAACTTCAGCTTTTTTGTTATAGATAACCTAATGACCATGATCTTCAATCTTTAGCACAGAGTGAAGGAGGAGAGAGAGTGCATGTGTTTTTTAATGTCTGTGGAAGGAAGGATGAGAGTTTAGTAACTTAATCTCTGTAGCTACTATTTATAATATTTATTAAAACTGCAAAACAAAGCACCTAAATTCCCATGCAGTCTCTATTTTGTCTCTATTTTATCAAAAGCTTTTGAAAGGTTTAAGAGTTTTGTGGAGAAAAAGGTGTTGCAGTTATTGAGCAGTGTATGCTATGAATATCGGGGGGGGAAAACCTGACAACTCATTTAAGTGTCACACATTAGACTCACTTAACAGATTTTAAGCCCTGGTCTGGAGCTAAGGGGAGGAAGAACATGAGGTTTCCTGTCTGCCAGCAGGAAAGACTCTGCAGGGAGCAGGTGTCTCCCCTTCTCTAAAACAGTCATGTTTTGTTTCTGTATCTCAGAGGCATGATGTGTTTCTTCCATTGACTATGAAAGCAGGCACCAAGTGCCATAGTACTAATAATGAGAATTACTACCAAAGCTGCAGTATGTGCTACCTTTTGTGTTACATGACTCATCCTTAATCTCATTTATTCTTTAGCAGTATGGTGGGTCACTGTGCATATTACATGAAACAGTGTTTGCAGAAGAAAAGTAATTGATCACCATCTTCCTATGCAATTCAGAGTCAGTCAAGAAGTCTTTCTATGCTTTTGTCAGTGCTGCACCATTGAATCCTAATAGATAACATAGGATGGCTGTTTTCTGAGAAAAGAGAGAGAACATCCCACATACTTAATCTCTTTGAAATAGTGTTATGTAGTTGAACTTGAAACTTCTTTTCCCAGAAAAGTAAGTTGTAGTTGTGTTTTCAGCCTGAATTACCTTTTCTGTGAACCAAATCACTAGGTCTCTGATTAAACAAATTGCACAAAACACAGAGGAAATGCTGTGTAATATAACTTTTTAGTGATTGCTATATGACTATACAAAAGTAAGCAGTCCTGGATGACTAGTAAAGAGGTAACAATTGAACAAGCAGAAGAAACAAAACTTTTGATTTGGGTTACCCTAAATTCCAAGGGATACATTTTTTTGACATTTTTCATGAAATTCAACTACTTGTTTAGTATTTAGGTTACTGCAAAATTAATTCTTTCAGACAGTTTTAATAAAAGCAGGATGCTAGATTAAGATGTGCTGCTCAGCACTAAAGACTTTAGGAAGAAGGGTATGTTCAAAACTTCAGCAATTTGTGACTTAGGCTTTGATCAGAGCTTTCTGCTCAAAGTTCTGCAGTCAGTCTGCACTTCGAAGCTGTTTCCAGTGTAAAATCTTAATCACCTTGATAGCTGAGGTATTCCTTAGTCAATATAGGTGTATAACGTAATATATTAATACTATTGACCTGACCAAATCATCTTGGCTGTGTTAGGTTTGTGAGTTGACCATACTCTATGACATTATGCTCACAGAATGGGAGTAAGATGGTGATTTTCCACCAAAATATATTTGCTGGCTGTGAGCAACTTCTAAAATAAGGAGATGGGGGGCAGGCATGATAGCATTGTGCAGTTTCACAGAAAAAGATTTGTGGAATACAGCCCTGTGAGGTGAGATGAGTACAACTCTCTGTGTGGAAATCAGGGAAGCAGATGGGAGTTTGGGTTTTTAATTTTAAAAAATTTACTTGAGCTTGAAGGAGGAACACCTATCGGTGGGTGACACTACTGAAGTTTTGCTGCAGATAAGGCAGCTGTGGAGAGGATATAAGGAAAATATCACTTTCATATTCAGCACAAGTAAAGTGTCTGTATTCCAATGTGCATACTATGCTCAAATTCCACGAGTAAGTGGAATAACTGGTGTATGTTTAGAGAGTACATGTGCCAAGTCTGAAAATGGAAAGGACACTCACGCCTTATGCCAGTTTAATTTCAGAATGTTATTTTCACTTCAACAAACAAAACCAAACAAGAACAAAACCTTTCTTTCTGTTTTCCTTTCAGTCAATACCGAAACTCACCTTCCCAGGTGGATTATTAATTGGTTGCAGTCCTGGACTCTTGAATGTTCCCAAGATCAAAGGAACACATACTGCAATGAAAAGTGGCATGTTGGCTTCAGAAGCCATTTTTAGTCGATTAACCAATGAAAATCTCCAATCAAAGACAATAGGTAAGATCATTTTACTTTGATTTGTAATTACCTTGTGTTCAATTAGAACCACCACCAACTAACAGCAGTAATTAATCAGGCTGAATGAAGTAGTTGGAAATGTGAATAAGTCATGAAATGGGTGTGTTTAAAATATATTTTATTGTTTATTTACTATTGATAATGTCAAATTATTTATTAAAGAAATGAATATTTGCTGTTATTCGTAAGTATTGATCTTACTGCTAGAAGCTCTAATAACCATCTGAAAAGTAAACTTATGCTTCCTGTGTAAGTAAACAAGAATAGTTTTGTTCCTACAAACACAATAAAAAGTAGTGCTTTATGATTCAGAAAGTGTTACTGAAAGCCTGCTGAAACAAGAAAAAAAAAGGGAATAGATTAGATGAAGCAAAACAGCATGAGATTTTTCAAATTTGCTCTTACTGTTGTTAGGATCCTGTTTTCATCCAGTCCTTTTTTCTGTCTTTTAATCTTTTAGTTGTCTCAGTTTGAGAATACGTGTATTTTATTTTATACATAATACATGCACATTGTAGTAATCACCTGGTCCTGACCACCTTGTAGTGATTTGTTTAAGCCTTAGTTGTCCCCTTAAATCTGTTAATAAAATCTGTAGGGAGAGTGAGAGAACTAGAATTTTGGTCACTCTGGAGCTAAGACTATATCTAGGTGCCACATGATGATTATTTTAGAAATCTTCTCTCTGTACTGGTGGATTGAGGCCTAATGAGCTCTCATTCAGCTGAAACACACCATACACAGAAGGTGTGCTGAACAATTAAAACTTCAGCTAGACATGCTAAAATGCTTAGAATCCATCTGAAGCTATAAACACTGTTGGTGGGTAGTGTGCCACTCCTGTTTGATTATGGACAGGTTTTATATGCTGTTTTCCAGTCTTGTCAAGACTGGACTGCTACAGCCCACTTCCTTCTCTTTGCAGAGATAATGGACTTTATAGGAAATATGGACTGAAGCATGCTTTTTGTATGTAGACAGGGCTTAAAACTCATTATTTAGAGCATTTATTCCTATACAGTAGTAATGGAGAGTGGTGAAGAGAAAGCTCTCAAATAATCATTTGAATATGATTATTTTTAAATATAATTACTTGACTTTACACTGTGGTAGATGTATCAAGTGTGAAATGTCTAGTATTTGTAAAGAATACAAAGAGTTTAAATCAAAAGTTTGCAGTCAAATACATCTCATGAATGTGCTAATTACAAAGGGAGAAATTATCTAGTATTGGCATTATCTGTTGGGCCATAGCTGTAGTTACTGAAATGGGACTTTGGTTGCAAAACTTCTTTGGAAAAAGCTTTAGAACTGGACATTAGTATTGCAAACCTGGCTTTGGATCACAGGTGGACTGTCCTGGTCAGCACTCAGGTTCTGTGAGTGAGTAGCTGCTTTCCCACAGAGGTGCCAATGGAGCCACCTGTCTGATTATATTTTGCTGAGTTTTGAGACAATTTAATGCTGCTTGTGGCTAATTTAATAGAGGCTACAAAGGAGCAGTACAGGTCTGCCAACAGAACACATCTCTTGATTCAAGAGGCTGAAACATGTTGTCTAGTATATTCCTAGCTTACAGTTCTGAAATTCTCATTTTGCTGATTTCATTGCTAGCAGTTGCTTTTATTCAGCATTTATTCTTTTATTTCAAGGATAGTCTTGATGTACTGTAGGTACCTAACAAGTAATGTACTGCCTTAGGACTTGATGTGCAAGAATATGAAGAGAACCTGAAGAAGTCCTGGGTGTGGAAAGAGCTGTATGCAGTGAGAAACATCCGACCATCCTGCCATACGGTACTTGGTGTGTATGGAGGAATGATATATACAGGCATATTTTATTGGATACTGAGAGGAATGGAACCATGGACATTAAAACATCCAGGTAATTCTCCTGAAGAAGATTCTAAATTTGTATGTCAATCTTTTCTGGTCTGTTTCGGCTAGTGCACATCCAGTCCAGTCATGAGGCCTTAAAGTGTACAAAAGAAATGGATGATAAAATTGAAGCAGACCCTCGTATCAGCTACCACACAATGTAAATTAAGACATTAAAACATTGCTTAGTATAACTTGGTATAGATATTTGTCTCATGAAAAAGGCTATCTTTTATGAAGTACTTCATTCTGATGACAAGGGGAGTTAAAACAGCTTAGTTAAATTGTCCTGGAGTAACTGCAAATTACAATAATTCTATACTGAAATTTATTAAAAATGTATTTAGGACCAGATTATGCTCAGCTCAAGCCAGCCAAAGACTGCACCCCTATTGAATACCCAAAGCCCGATGGAAAAATCAGTTTTGATCTCCTGTCATCTGTGGCTTTAAGTGGTACAAACCATGAAGATGACCAGCCCCCTCATTTAACTCTCAAAGATGACAGCGTCCCTGTGAGCAGGAATCTGGCTGTATTCGATGGACCGGAGCAAAGGTTTTGTCCTGCAGGTAGGTAACAAAAATGTGTGTGTCAGCTGTTTCTGCAAGATGAAAGACTAAGTACTTCAGGAAGGGTCCACCTGACCTCCTACTTACTTCAAGCATTCCATCCCAATTTTCCTCCAAGAAGGGGGATCAGTTGAAGGTCTTAAAACATGTTAGCAGTACTTATGTGATGAAATAACTGTTAAATGTGTTAAAAGGGAATTAAGTCACATTAATAATATTCTTCCCTTGTTACACTTGCTGGTAAGTAGAATATACATGCAGGGGGAAGCTGTTCAGCAAAGTGATAGCTCCCTTCTTGTCTTTGCAGGAGTCTATGAGTATGTTCCTCTGGAATCAGGAGAAGGATCAAGGCTGCAAATAAATGCTCAGAACTGTGTCCACTGCAAAACATGTGATATTAAAGACCCAAGTCAGAACATTAACTGGGTAGTACCTGAAGGTGGAGGAGGACCAGCTTATAATGGAATGTAAACTAACAGATCAATTCAGTGACTTCTGATCACCAACAAATATGTTGGAGTATTTTATGCTGCAGCATAATTAATGTACAGCACTGACTTGAATGTTAAAAGAGTTTGAGACTAATGTGCCATTCTGAATTTTACATTTGACTGTTGCATTAAATACAAAGTTAGTGCCTTCTGGTTAAACCCTAGCCTTATTTAATAGCACTTCTTTACAGGAGCTGTATGGCAGGCAAAAGTTCTTATCAGGACTGACAAAGGAGCTTTGGATCTTGGATTTACTGCTGAAGTTCAGTGATAGCAGGAGCCATATCCAGAAAGAACTGTGCGTATTACGGTGGAATAATTTAGTACCCACCTTTAAAAAAGTATTTTCTCTCTCTAGATGGAGTGATTTACATGTAATCATACCTGGCAGTCAGGGAAATAAATCAGTCTAGAAAATTGTCACTGCTTTAAAGTGTTACATCAAATTTTCAGTTTGGGGTGGGGTTTTGATTTGTTTTTTTTTTTCTGATGATGATAACAGGGAATACCTCTTGTAAAGTGGTTCTAAAAAAAAATCTGCATCTTCATTCTATGTAAGGAATAAAAATGCTGTTAGACATCAGGCCTGCTCTAATAGGAACTGTGAAAATGCCTACATTCTCTTCATGTGAAACCAAGCTGCTCAGGAAGCACTATTAAGCTGTGAAAACCACCATTGCTTTATACATTAGAAAAATACCTGAGTTGCAAAACACAAGTTACTACAGCTTAAAAGAGAGAAAACCACATCAACTTTGAACAGTTTGTCTTTATTATTAGACTTTTGTGTTGTAAACACTGAAAACTGCAGCAGAGGGCAAGTGAAAGAAGCAACTCCATTTATCCTTTTGCATGAATTGGTGCATAGATTGAAATGTTTAGGGAAAAAAGAATTCAAGCAAACATTTTAGCATAAGCTGCTTTCTCTTTCTCCTTTTGGGCTTTTATCTTCTGCTTGATTTTGAGTGTTTCCGTCTGGATAGCTGCTCAAAAAGAAAATGACAGAGTTACAGTAATCTCTTTACATTAGGTCTCCTCATAGGTTAACACCAGGTCACTGCTGGAACTTACCTATGTTATATTTCATAAAACTGCATTTAATCTTTGATTAGGTCAGATACTAGCAGCAAAAGCCTTGTCCCTTGCTTTGTGTCAACTAGTAAGGCAACCACATAGAAAAGCATGCAGCAAGAATGGTGTAGGTGCCAATACAGAACTTAGGAGATAAAAATGTCACGCAATTAGAGGAGGAAATTAAGCTAGTAAGAGCCCTGTGAGATACAGACATAGTTCAAGAGGAATGCTGCTGACCTACATAAGCAGGTTTTCCAGTGCAACAGAAGCATCACTGCTGTATAAAATCAGGTTTTCCACCTCAGTGGGTTCTGTGCTTAGAGAACATCAGTGTTTAAGAAGCTAGCATTTTAGGCATCACAGTGGTATTAATTCCAACTGAATACTACCCTGGATATTTTGCTAAATTCTTAAGGGAATTTTTAAAGAAACAGCTTATTTTACCTTTATCTTCAGGGGCTATTTCATGAGCCTTTTTAAGATCAGCCTTAAATAAAAGAAAAATATAAATTAATGATCTGACAGAACTTTAAATTTAAAAAGACAAAAAGAAGTGATCATTACCAGTGCTTGATCAAGATCTTTTATTCCCTGCCATCCTTGAGCCCGTCTGTAGAGAGCTTTAGTATTTGCTGGATCTATTTTAAGAGCCTGTAAATTTAATAAAATTGTCACATTAACATTTCTTATACTTCACAGCCTCCCATCTCCACAAATGGCACAATTCACACCAGCAGACAATCTTCACAGTTGGTTTGAGGGTAAGCTGTCAAAACATTAACTGTGTAAAAAGGAATGCTATAATGCAGCACACTGAATAGCAAGTAATCAGCTTCAGTATGGCTGCAGCAAAAGTGGTCTTTTGTGAAGGATGAGCACACACAAGGCCCAAATGGAACAGCTGCTGTGTGTGTATATATAGAGAGCTGTCAGGGCTGAGGAGTTGCTGCAGTTCAAATTATCCTAACCTCAAGTCTCACAGGGCATCTCTCTATTGCAGCTCCTTCCTTCGCACCAAAACCTCCTCAAATGGCATCATAAATAAAGAGATTTCCTGTAAAATTTTTTTCACTGTGGGCTAGAAAAATACATGCAAGCAATCCATCTCATCGTGCTTCAGGAACTTTGCCAAGTTCCAGTCATTATGCCTTTTTTAAGCTCAATGTTTTCAATAATGTGTATATGGCAGCTCTAATATGACAATATCAAAATAGGAAATACAGTGGCTGGGCAAAATGATTGTTCCACTATTTGATTACTTTGATCATTTTTTTCAAAATACCTCGGATAATTTGGTCAGCTAGCTGTTACCTTATCTTGCCTGTGAAGATCACATTTTTACTGCAGTTAGTTCTATAGTGTGTCTTTAATTTAAAGAATATAGCTTCTCAGTGTTTAGAGGAAATGTCTTCACAGCAATGTGTTGCTTTATTAATTTAATTTACTAACCTTAAGTCATTAATAGACAACACACCCATATTTTCTCAATCACTTGGGTATTGTCTGTTAATACAAAGGAAGTGTTACTGTGGGTGCTCCTATTGATCTGCCTGCTATAAAGCCTTCAGCCTCTTCTGTGCTAAGAATTAGTCTGGATTGTATACACAGAAGCAGCATTCTTTGGTTCTACCTTGACCATTGTGCTTACAGCTATTTCAATGCAAGGTCTGTTTGAACAGGTTCAGCTGTTCATAATTCATTATTTACACCAAACAATGCACGTATTCCAGGCTGTTAATTTAAACTGCTTTTGGCCTTGTGAAATCATAAAAGTAAAAGTGTACAGTTTCTCATTAACAATTACCTAGAACTTTACTAGCTAATTTTAGGAAACTGATGTTCTGATTAAAGCACTGACACAGTTATGGGACATAAGCTAAATGACTTACAGAAGTCTATTATAGCTATGGAGTTGCCTTCATCTAACAATTGTTTACTCTTAAAAAAAGGAAGTGCGATTTTCTTCCCACAATGGCAAGTATTATTAGTTATATTAATTTCTACCTGTAACACTTTTGTTTCAGTTTTTACCATTTTCTAGGTGACAGATAGCACATTACACAATATTTTTCCTATTTTCTTCTTTCCTCATTCCCCATTTGTCCGTTCTAAATATAGGTTTATGAAAGTTTTCCACCATCAGCAAGCTAGAAAGCAAGGCAGCATTCTAAGGACCTCACAGATAAGGTGAGACTCCTGCTTTCAGCACAAGGCCCTAGGAGATGCTGCTCAGGATCCTTTGCTAACAGATAAGAGCATTCTTTCCTCTGTTTCCTTCATATTATTGGAGTTTTACTGAATTATTTAAAGTTTCCTCAAATTTACTAAATTTTCACTATGCCCATGTCATGGTTCCTTTTTTTTTTCCCTTTAATTCTGCTGGTTTTCTTTTTTTTCCAGATTTATCATTTTATATACCTTGTTTCTTTCTTGCTATTTAGTCATTTTATTTCACTATTAAGCCTACCTGGAAGGTTAGTTATTTAGTTAAAGTCTCTGCCATGAATAAAATACAAGGCCATCAAATCGAGAGGCAAGTAAAACATTTTGCTCATACTTGTCTTCCAGAGAAAATTATTCCTCTTTCACTGAAAACAGTTTAACTCTTTGTAATGTAAGAAGTAGCTCTACAATCCAAACTGACAATGATCTGCATTTTTTATGGCAGTAAGCAACAGCCCTCTTTTGTTTGTTTCTAATGATTCATTTCAATTTCAGAATCTTTTTTAAAAGCCACATATTGGAAAGTTAGTACTAACTTCACCATGAGCTTCTACTTGCTTACTTTCAAATCTTAAGCTTGTCTGAAGACTTTAAAAAAGCTTTGTGGTCTTGTGTCTATACAGGCCAATTCTTGACCAATATATTAAACATTACATTTACCTCTGAACAGCTGTCAATGGCTCCCTGCCAATCTGACAGTTTTAGTTTGCAAGCACCAATGTTTAGAACACAGGTCAAAGCAACAGTCTTTAACTTGGGTTTGTCTGCCTCCTCTGCCACTTCTTCAGAAGCTTCTACATACCTGCAGAAAAACAGATTCATACACAACATGGATGAGTGTTGCAACTTCCATTTTGTCCTGCCCTTAGCTATCTCTCCACAGATATGTGTGAACCAACCTATCCACACTACTTCTAAAGCAGCTTCAATTCAACTGTTACAAATCCTTATTAAACTAAATACATAAACCCCACCCTAAAAAACCAATCAACTCGCACTAAGGAATGTTTTCCTGTAACTCTTAGTCTTCCACTGTATTAGCACATTCTTTTTCTTAGACAAATGCACTATTCTACTGCAGGAAAACATCAGAATTTATCTCAAGTTTATTCTCAAAAAACACACTGCTCATCAGTGCTAGAAAATCAACACCACCACTGCACCTTCCACATTCACGAGAAGCTTCATCTCTTCTTGAGTTCCCTCAATAATCTTTTAATTAGCTTAGGCATTTGTGGCTAAAATCTGAAGCTAACTTTACTTTGTAAAGGAGTGTGGTTTATGAGCATTAGTAACACCACCTTCTTCCCACTGTCCTCATGACTTTTCCTGAACTTCAAAACTGACGTTGGTTAAGGACAGAGCCACAGCAGTTACTACATCTCTGTTTTGAAATTACATTTCTTAATTTACAATGTGCTAATGCTGTCCAGTTTTTATTTCCAGTGGCAAAGGTCTGCTGTGGTTACAAAAGTTTTAACTCCTTAATGGTCTATTTGATAGAACTTCTCTGAGTTTTATTTAAAAAACAAAAATTGTAGTTGCATACATTCACATTTTAAGCATGCTATGAATTAATGTAGTCTTTGCAGAGGAGGGCCTATGGAAGTTCGCTTTTTGCATGCCCTGTCTTTTTTGTTGTTCATGTACAACCTTTGGATGACAAAAATTAGCAATACTTAAAAAGTAAATTAGAAGCTTTGTGCTTCTAAATTAGATGCAGTCCCAGTGCTTGTTCCACTTGCTGAAGATGAGAACAAGAAGAAAGAGCAAACATCTAAAAGGTAAGGAGAGTTATAACACAAATCTGTATTATGTTCAAAACAAATGGAACACATGTATAATATTTATAAATCACACCAAAACATTAAAGACTGCAACCATTCTGGACATAAGGTTAGAGCTTCCAAGTTAAAGAAATCAGTGAAGTAAGTATCGAGGGAGATAATAGGAAGTAATACTTTGTTTTAAAAAAAAGGTGTCAATTCTAACATGGAAAATGTATTTTTTAAAAAATGCTAAGAAGCAATAAAACAAGAAAAAGAACAGAAGATTATAATGGTTACTGTAGGTGAAAAGAAAAAAAAACATTTTCAGATGGTGTGCCAGGTGGATTGTACCTAAGCCATGGGATACCCTGGCAAGAGCTATTCTTTTCCTATCAGTTCTAGTGAAGTACCAGCTAAAGGCCACCATCCTACATGAAGTATTAGGTTCTAAGCTGCAGTTACAGGGCATGTCCATAAAAGCATGGCCTATAAGGAAAAGCTGGAAAGATCAGATTCATTTAGTCTAGAAAAATTACTATGATTTCCACCTACAAGGACAAATAAGCACCAAAGCAGCTCAGACAGGAAGAGCTTTCATTGGGTGAGCTTAAAAGTCAGCAAGACACCTAACTGGAAGGGACACCTAACTTTTACTGTACTTTTTAGCTGCCATTGCCCAATTTTGCGATTTGAAGAAAGTATTTCCTATATTCTTTGTGTCTTCTGCTATGGCCACAATCTTGTATACCTGGCATTTACTTAAGAATGGGGAGAGAAAATGGACAGATACAACAAAGGTCCTTCAAGATGCATTACAGCCTTTTTTATGTACAGTTTCCAAAAGGTTTGCATAGAAATCCCTTTTATTTTGGGGTTTCTGTTTCTATAATGGGCTTTTTGAGGGCAGGTTGAGACACTGCATCTTGGGTTAATATCTGCAATTAAAGGATTCATTTTATGGTTCAGAAAGGTGACATTTATTTGAAACCCAGTCTGCTAAAATCTCAGCTGAAGCATTAAATATGCCTGATTTTTTTTCTTACATTTTTGTCATTGTTGCTTAACCAGTGATCATTAAGAAGGCTGGGATAAAGGTCAGTTAGTATAACTTTATTTTTAAGGGATGTTCATATACTTAAAGCAAAAAGCATGAAAATATGAAAGGAACAGTATGGAAGCAAAAGCAGAAAGACTATGATTTTGAAGGCAAGTCTGAATTATTCATGAAGTGAGGATGATGGTATGGACCCACAGAAAAAAAAAAACCAATAATGAATGAGTAAGGGCCACATTTGTCTTTTGAACTTAGCAATTTCCTAAAGCTACTGCTTTTTATAAATCATAGAAAATCATTTCCCTTCCTTGCTGTCCATTAACTACCCTGGATACTACTATGCTTTTCTTCCCAGGTATGTACCAGCACAGTGGCAGTATTATAAAGAGTATTTAGGCAGTTCTCAACAATACTTCTTACCTAGCAAAGAGTAGAAGACTTACTTGATTATGTAGCTAAAAATCAACCAGATGTTTTCAAGATTCAGAAGGATCTTTGTTTAAAAAAGAAAAGAGAAGAGCACTGCACCAGGCACCTTTTAAAGGCACAAATCATTGCTTAATAGTGGTGTTCATTTGGATTACAGGAACTACCTGATTGAGGGATGAGAGCCTTACCGTAAACTTTTACTATACTTTTTAGCTGCCATTGCCCAATTTTGCGATTTGAAGAAAGTATTTCCTATATTCTTTGTGTCTTCTGCTATGGCCACAATCTTGTCAACCTAATAAAATAGATGGGAAATATAAAGAATGAATGTATTTATGAAAGAAGTCATGAATTAACTAATGTTTAACAGTACGATCCCAGGCCCATCCTCTTTCAAGGTTTATAAGATCTCAGAATAGAAATACTCCAATTTTAAACAAAATACTAACTTCAAACCACTTCTGTAATATTCTCTACTTTATGTAACACAAATATCTGAAAGATGAAATTCCTAGTGGCTTTCCTACAGTATAAAGGGTGAGAAAATACTAGAGAAGACAGAGTAGTGCAATTCTTTTCCCTAAATGCTGCTACCCACATAGAGCTATATATAAAGGTGTTGACCATTATTCAAAGAAAAGAAGATAAATTTACCAGCTAAGTATTCAACCAAGACTGCCTTATTCCTGATGAAATGTTGTCTTCTGCTTCTCAAAACAGTATCACTCACATGAACTCTGCATACGCTCAAAGTGGAAGTAATGTCAACACAATTCTCCTCTCTGGACACTTAACATATCAATGGAAGGAGAAAAGAACTGCCTGTCTTTAGCAAGTCCATAATTTCACTTCCACAACTGTATACACTTCAAGTTACTTCTCTAGTGGTAATTATAAATAGTTTATCATTACAGCTGTTTATTCTACCCTACTAGAATCAGTAACCTTGGCAAAAACTGATCAGTGTGAGATCAATGTCACCATGGTTTCTGTAGTTGGTTTACATGAACAAGTTTTAAGTTAAAGGGCACAGACACCTGCCAACTTCAATTCTGCACCACGTCAAAGGCTATCCAAAAACATTTTCATAAGTTGAAGTGCTTCTCAACAGCCAAGGAGTTTGTTTTCTAGCACAAATGGATTATTACTATTTTAATTCTCTATTTAGAATCTACTCATGCAGCCCCCTTTTCTTCCCTCTCTCACAAATCACTGTTTGACTTACACAGTTTGTCTAGTTCACCTACATGAGAAATTAAAACCCTGCAGAAGAGCTGCTTTCACCAGTCTGCCCCTAACTCCCAACAACAGATCTTCTGCAGGTTTAAACAATCTAAAAAGTAAACAACTACTGGGAATAATGAACAACTACCTCTGATGCAGAAAAAAACCTTTTTAAAAGGCCAATCCTTTATTTCTAATAAGTGGGGCAGAGTCTGTTGAAGGGTGAGTATTTTAAAAAGTGTGTAGATAACAATATTAAGTTAGTTGTCTGCAGGATGGAGTACTAGTAATTGCAACCTGACATTACAGCACAAACAGAAATAAAAAGAAATCAAGAATAGAAAATAAGTATGACAATTTTAAGTGAGATTTTTGTTATTGGGGGAAAAAAATGGGCTGAAATTAGCACTGAAAAAAAAGAGATCACAATCCCTTCCCACACAGCCTTCTCTTTCTTAAAATGGAATGTCACCATTTAACCAGGACCTCGATCCATCCTTAAGAAAAAAGCTTAATGAACATCATTACAGACACCACGTAACTCAGATCACCTACAAGTCTTGAAATCTGTAAAATACCCAAGAGGAAAAATACTTACATCTTTCAAGTCTACATCTGAATCTTCAGGAAAATCTGGATGAGCATCTCCAGATCCATCCTGGGGAGTAATTCCCCAGTCATCTCCTTCCTTTAGCTCTCCACATTCGGCGATGACACACAACTGAAAAAATGAAGTGTAAATAGTAGTATTGCTTATTAAGACAATTTTTAAAAAGGCAGTAACTTCCAAGTGCTCTTTGAAATTTTTGAAAGTCCATAAAAAGGCTTTTTCATCTGTTGTTTGGGTGCATTTATTTCAGAAACCCATCACATCATTAGCCTATCCTCATCAAAAGGCTTTTATCACACCAAGTGTTGTGTTCAGAGGATCAGCATTCCTAAAACACCATACCCACGCTTCACGGGGAGGCTGGAAGAGGAACTGGCAGCAAGCTGAAGTGCAGCAAAAAAACAAGACATGGAAATTCTACTACATTAGAGAAGATGGTTCTTTCTTCAACTGCCAAGACTTTTAAAGTTAGAGGTATTAATTCATCCAACACCCACAAGCTGCTATGACCTACACACCAATTGCTTTTTCAGAAACATGACTTCTGACATAAAAATTATAAGAATTACATATCATTTAGGTGGGATTGTGAATTCCACCTTTTCATTTCATCGCCCATCCTACACTTCTGGCAAAGGCTTCCACCCTCACAGCTGTGTTGAACAATAAATGGTTTGTGCAAGGAAAATGTACAATGCAAGAACAAAAGCCTCTTAACAAGGACAGTAAAATGGAAATTACCAGTTAGTAAAAATAACTAACATTTAATAGTTCTAAATATTACACCAGGAATTTAGAAGAAATGATTATACATCATATAATGAAATAATAAACATCATCCCTCAATGCTTTGCATTTTGCTTACCTTAGCAGGATTTTCTCCTTTTACTTCAACATTTTCTAGTAATTTAACTACACCCATTCCTTTGATCACTTGGCCGAACACCACATGTTTCCCATCCAGGTGAGGAGTAGGCACCGTTGTAATAAAGAACTGAGAGCCATTAGTACCAGGTCCTGCATTTGCCATGCTCAGCAGACCTGGTTTGTCATGCTGCATTGGGGGGGAAAAGATCACCATCAGCATTTAAAACATGTTATAAAACCATATGGAAGGTTCTGTAAGGCTGATCATAAGCATAGCCAGGACAGCCATAGCAACTTGGTAAACCAATTACATACAGGTGCCAACTAATTTTACCCACCATGACTGAAGAGGGCAAATGCTCAGCTCAGGGTCTTTACCTGCCCCCTACCAATCCAGCAAGCACAGCCACGTGTTAATGCTGTAACACCTGTCTGCTTCTACACTCCACCCCCTACACAGCTCAGATCACCTGAGAAAGGAGTGAAGTTCCTCACTGAATTATTTAAGACCACTGGCCTTAAGAAATGAGGTTAAACACTACTGAAACCAACTTTAACGTTGAGCTGCTAAGATGGGTATGTAATGTGAATTTTATAAGGGCTACTCCCACAAAGTCTGGTGTAGAACTGTGGAGTTTAGAGGACTGTGGTCTTTGAAATTCATGATTTGGTGATTTTGTATCTCCTTCACTTTCCTAGAGACACAGCTTTTAGTCTGTTGGGATTTTTAACTATGTAATTGTTTTGCCACTTAAGCCACGAGGCCTCAAACTAAAAGAAAATTCTTAAACAGTCTAATGTAAGAAGATACTGTTTATCCTGTTTCTTGCAAGAACTTTTTCCTTTTTTGAATTACAACTTTTCTTGTCCTAGCGCATAGATTATTCTGCACTGCAAAAATCTATTTTTTCTTATGTGTTGTGAATGTCTTGTTTAAATGGCATAACCTGGCCATGAAGATGTAATTCTCACCAAGTTGGTCTGGTTATTAAGTGCAAGGAACTCCATTTAATATAAGTGAGGATGTTATACCTAGACACTGGTAGACATCTAAAGCATTCATGCTGTGGTACTGTTAAGAAGCTTGATACTCAAGCTTCTTAATGATTGAGTAGGGAAGGATGATAGCACAGAGGACATAGAAACAGATTTCAGAGCTCAATGAGAGGTTGATTAGTTTGAGATAACAGTCTGAGCCTGGTGTATTTAAGCATCTGCTTTTTCCCTACATTCTCTACCAGTTTCAAGAACCTGCTGTTTTGAAAATTGTTTCCCCACACAGTGTTTGGATTTCCGTAGTGGCAGGGAGACCTCCCTGCCTGAACTGTTCATCTGCTCATAAGGCACAGTAAGCCTGAATCTTTTCAGTCAGGATTTGGCTTAGGAACTCTGGGAAAAGGTTCTACAGCTAAGAGCCAGAATCACACCCAGCCAACAGAAAGCTACTGGATTCTTGGCTTTATCTGTTCTAACCTTGAAACTTGCCCTGGGAGTCAGAGATGGCAAATGACAGAGGAACCTGTGTCCCAGAGCAAGAGAAGGCAGCTGGTAGGATTGCAGCCTCCAAAACAAATATCTGACACTTTGCATTGTAGTTGCTGGCAAACAAGTTAAACAGAAGGGTTGGTTGCCCCACAGCAGTTTTGCAAATACCATTTGAGGCTGGTCACTGCTTCACTGCCTAAGACCTGTAAACCTTAGCTTCCCACCCCCCACCTAGTTACAGCTAGTGCTAGACAGCAATGGTTTGTAAACAAAAAAACAAGTAACAGTAAGTTCTGGTGTAGCCTTATACCTGCAGGTTTACCTTTTGTCTGTAAAGATGTGGGGGGACAAGTTGGAAATTACAGAGAGCAGTCTGGTGCTTTCAGTCTCCCCACCTATACCCAACCCCATTTTGTCTGGGACCAACTATCAATTTTAGTCCCAAATTATGAGAGTCTCTATAAAGAAAACTGTTGTCACTCATGAATTTTCTTGCTGTGTTTTGAAAAACACTGCAGACAGATGGAGTGTCTTTTTCATTATGGTTTCTGTGGTCATTTTGTAAGCTTATAAAGCAAGCAAAAAAATCTGGACAAAATCAGATTCTCTGACAGATCCAAGGCTTGCAAAACTATGCCATAGTAACAGTGCTTGGGGTTGTGTAAGCTGGGTGTTCCCCAACAGCAGGGCCATTAGCTGGAGAAGTGGCATCAAGAAAAGCCTAGTGGGATTGATCTGAGATGATAAGCTGACTACTGACAGAAGTTTTGCAGTTTACTGCAATTTGCAACAGTCCATGCACCCAGCACAAGAAGAAACAGTTCCAGTGTCCTCAAACATCAACAAAAACAACTCTTTGTTTTCTGAGATAGTGGGTGAGAACACTGCAGGGCTGCTGGATTAAGTGCAAGAGCCAGTGAATTTCTACGTAACAGAGACATTTAAACTCCCAGTAAAATCCTAACGTACTCGGCAAATGGATAACAGGAATCAAGCTCTTAGACTCTGTACAGGATCCAAATGGGTTCTTCAACATATCTCTGGCACTCTGACAACATTTGTTAGAGCTGAGAAGTACAGAAATGGGAATACAGAAATACAGAATGGGAATCATTTGTATCATGTTTATAATTACCTCCAGATCTCAAAGAACAACCAAAAATGTAAGGACACAAAGTCATCTTCAGGGATGTGATCCTGTGACAGTACCAATGAACAGACACTGTTAGCAGCAGTGCTGTGGGCACAACCAGAGTGTCAGACTTCAGAGAACACAACTGGAATTATCTTTATGAGGAACACTGGAGTCACATCTCCAGTTTGTGCTCCAAACTTAAGTCCTTTCAGTCCTGTGAGGAGTGGCTGAGGGAGCTGAGGATTTTTGAGAAAAAAATGTTCAAGGGTGACCTCATCATTCCCTACAACTACCTGAAAGCAAGGTGGGGGGGGTCAGTCAGTTCTCCCAGGCAATCAGCAACAGGATAAGAGGAAATGGCCTCAAGTTGCACAAGGAGAGGTTAAGGTTGGACATTGTGAGGAATTTCTTGACAGAAGGGGATGGGCTGCCCAGGGAAGTGGTGGAGTCATCATCCCTGGAGGTATTCAAGACCTGACTGTATATAGCACTTAGTGCTATACTCTAGCTGGCAAGGTGGTGTTTGGTCAAGGCTTGGACTTGTTGATGCTACAAGTGTTTCCCAACCTAACAGACTCTGTGACTTTGTAAGTCTGATACAGGATTTTGTTATCTGATTAGTGGAGGATTGCTGTATTTTCTTCTCCTAAAATAATGTTTAGGGGCAAGTACAGCTGCAGTCAGGGCTTTGCTTTACCCATGGGACCGTGATATCTCTAAGTTTTTCAGTCAGTTTGGCTCATATGCTACCACACATAACATGATATGTAAATGGTTAGTGTTCATGCTGACAATTGTTATTACTGCAGCAGGAGTAACATCACTGAAACATCACAACTGAATAGAATCAGTGTTTTCAATGGAGTACCTGATAATGAAAGTTTTCATCTTCAAATTTTTCACCATATATACTTTCTCCACCTGTGCCATTTTGGTTTGAGAAGTCTCCACCTTGAACCATAAATTCCTTAATAACTGTAAGAGAAAACAGTTATAAAATCTATCAGCAAGGCACAAAAGCACAAGGAAAAAAACCTAAACAATTCAAAGATGAAAAGCAATCCTTGTCACCAGAACCTAAATGGAACCAAAATCCATCTTTTATTTACCAAGTCACCTAAGTACTCCTTTTCAGTTATGTGGATATCACTTGATATTTAAACCTTTACCTGAAATTCATTTCAACCTGTTTACAACTCAGAGTAAACTAGTTTTGCAAAATTCCTACTAAATTTATAATTTACTATTGTCAGTGCATGGTAAGAACGCATAATCATTCAGAGGATCAAAAAGTGAAAAACTTTCCTTCAGTAAAGTTTCTTTAACAAGTACTTGAAATATTTTTTAATATTATTTCAATGGTAGACAACTTTTGTTACCAATAGGAAAACAGAGGATTTCCCAGAACTTACTCCTGTGGAAAGGACATCCTTTATAATGGAGAGGTTTTCCAGTGGTCGGCCCTGTTCCTTTTTCTCCTGTACACAACGCACGGAAATTCTCAGCAGTTTTAGGTACAACGTCAGCAAATAATTCAAAGACAATGCGTCCAACTGAAATGACAAAGAGAGAATAAGACATTTATAAGTCTTGTCCTTGGCATGGCGATGCGTTGAGCATTATATGTCAAAAGAAATTAATGTTTCAAACTTTATTATTATTATTTTTATTTAGATTACTATTTGATTTCCATCTTAGGGTTACTCCATGGCAATTGCTTGCGGAGTTACACTGGGTTTTTAGCAGCGTTATTACTAACAGTGAATTCCCCTGTCAAGAATAATGTAGCAGGAATAAAGGCAGATTCTGCCAAAAACTAATGAAAATGCCAAACACATTTTCTGCCAAAAAAAAGGTGTGTGGGAAATCACACCACATATACTAAAGCTAAATTATGAATTTTAATATGCACATTTATTTTATGTAAATTTTAGCATATATGTAGTTTGTTCAATCAAAAGTAGCTACAATACAAAAAGACTGTTTTGTGGAGACTTTTAATTCATAAAAAATCTCCTGCTAAACACATCCCTTACCCTTACTCTCTTAAACCTGAATTTTACTAAGACACAGTGATACACTTTATATGCATATGAATAATGGCTATTTACAATTGGAGACACCACAAGCAATTGTTTAACAATTGCTGTACATGTTTTAACTGAAGGGAATTAGACTTGAGTAGCAAACAGATCCTATAATTGCTAATAAATGGATCCTGTGCTGAATTGTCATTCCTTCACTAACTGGCTTCTCACAGAGCTATTTCTCACTCCTAGCAGCCTCCATCAGTTGACGCTCCTGTTTTCTCATCAGCCTCACAGTCAATTAATTAACATAACTTCACTCTACCGGTAGCTAAATGTAAATATATTGATTCTAATTAATACAGGAATGAAAACAAATTAGACAACTGAAAGTCAATAAAAGGCAAATCATCTCTTAGACTTTCTTCTTTTATTCTTCTGATTAACAGAATGAATAAGTGAAAAGCAGTATCCTGACATGATTTAGGTAGTCTCTATCTTTTTCCATGTAAAATTTTTAAACCTTTCAAGTAGCATCCCAGCTAACTTGCTGTTGTTTCCTTATTTCGATTTTGACCGTTCGCCCAGATTTTTGAGTGACCTCTGGCAGCACTGGCGCTGCCAAGAGAACCAGGGCTGCGGTTTCCCCGAGCTTTCCCCGCGCAGCCCCCGCTGCCGGCCAGGCTCGCCGTGCTGCGGCAGCTCCGGGGCCCAGGGATGGGAGCCGGGGGGCAGCTCCAGGCGAGGCCGCGCTCGGCACGGCGCAGCACGTGGAGAGCGGCGCGGGAGCGGCCGCACACGTGGGCAGCGCCGGGAGCCGAGGCCGGGCGGCGCCGACTGCCATGGGAACGCCGTGCCCGACCCCCGGCATCGCCCCCGGGGCCCCCGGCCGGGTGCCTGTGCTGCCATGTTGCCTTTCTCGCCATGTTCCCCGGGCCTGTTCGCTCTGCCGGGGGAGGCCCGTTCGCGGCGGGGCACCCTCCTCCTCCCGCTGCCGGGGCCGAGCGCTCGCAGCCCGCAGGGCAGCGCCCGGCCCGGCCCAAGGTCCCCCCACGTCCTGAGCGCTGCGGCCCGGCCCGGCCCGGAGCCGCTCCTGCAGCCGGGCCCGGGCTCCGCGCGGCCCGCACTGCGCCCCGGCCCGGGGCGCTCGCCCGGGCTCCGTCGCGCCCCCTCCCCACCTCGCTCGCCCCCGATGTCCACATCGAAGAAGGCGCGGGGGTTGCTGGCCTTGCCGGGCCGGGCGACAGGGGACGGGTGCGACATGCCGCAGCTGCCCGCTGGCGCGGTGGCTCCGCCCGCTCGGCCGCCCGCGATCCCGGCCGCCCGCGGGTCGGGGCCGCTCGGCGCTCCTCCCACCGGCGGGGGCGGGCGGGCGGCCGGGCCCCTGGAGCCGGGAGCCCGCGGGCGGCTGCAGCACTGGCCCGCCCCTGGTCCTGCCTCTCGGCGGCCTTAAGTGACTCGGAGATAATCCGCTGAGAAGGAGCCCTGCTTTCTCGAGGTTACACACACGCACGAGGCCTGGAAATAGGGGGAAGGAGAGAGATTTTAGGTTTTGCCTGGGTTTGTATTTTATGAGAGAAATGGCAGGCTATGTGAAAAGTGGTGATCTGTGGTAAAATGGGCAAATTGTCCGAAGTGACTATTATCCCATAAAGATTTAGAAATCCAGAATAACTCCAGCCTTCCTAAGGTCTGAAAACGAAATATTTTTCATCTCAAAGGATGAATGTCACAATAATTGCTCCAAGGCAAACAATCTCTTTCGGACATTTGTGTTGACTAATGGACGTACTATCTATCAATACACTTGGTTTGGGCTCCTCAGGGTGTTCCTTGATTCCCAAGCAGACGAATGGTGCAACATGGCCATGTCCTGTACTCAAAGGCATCATGGAGACAAGGTACCTGTGGCAAAAACAGAAGAGGCAGAAGAGTTCTGGGGTCTGACTTCTGCAAAGTTATAGTCCTTCTGGGAATGCTGCTGATCAAAATAAGCCTCTTTATTTCTTGGACTTCTCTAATCCATCCCAGAAACCTCTCATTCTTTGATTCCTTGTGTTCTCTGAAGGCTTTCTCCTGTAATTCATGTCTATATGTCTGGACTTGAGTGCCATCAAGCTGGTTTTCATCTCTCTCTCAGCATGTTCTCAATATTGGATGTGTCAGAGGGCAGTTGTAATTCCCAGATTGAAAGAAAATATAAAGTAGCATTTATATTAATCACTGCAGTCCATATACTGCATTGTAATCATTCCCACACATCTGTACAGATGTTGGGTGGGAGAGGTGATCGGCACGGAGTGCTGTTACACATTGCATCTGGGAACCCTTAACAGAAGGAAAAGCCATCTGCTACCATCTGGGAACACTTAGTGAGAAATCAGTGGAACCACACTGAGGCATTTCTCTCTGAGCCAGGTCATGCAGCTGTGTCAGGGATTTCACATGCTCCACGATGTCAGAGGCCACCAAAGCTTTGAGTCATCTGTAATTCACGAGGCATTTGGCCACGGTCACTGGCTGAGATATTTTTATCATTATGCTTAGTCTAGATGAGGTGCAGTGGTGTGGTCTCACACCAGCAATGTGCACTTGCCACGCTGTAAGCCAACCATATCCTGGACTACATTAAAAGCAGTGTGGCCAGCAGGGCCAGGGAGACTATTCTGCCCTTCTGCTCTGCCCTCGTGACCCCACCTGCAGTGCTGCACCCATCTCTGGGGTCCCCAGCACAGGAAGGATGACAGCCTGTTAGAGAGAGTCCAGAGGAAGGACACCAAGATCATGTAAAGGATGAAGGGATGATTACAGGACCTCTTCTATGAGGAAGGGATGAGGGAACTGGGATTGTTCAGTCTGGAGAAGAGAAGGCTCTGGGGGGAGAACTTAATGGAGCAGCACTTCAGGGAGCCTATAAGAAAGACAGGGACAAACTTTTTAGTAGGGCCTGTTGTGATATGGCAGGGACTAATGGTTTTAAACAGAGGAAGGGTCAGTTTAGATTAGATAAAAGAAAGAAAGGTGTTACGATGAGGATGGTGAAAGACTGGAACAGGTTGCCCCAAGAAGTGGCAGATACATCATGCCTGGAAACATTCAAGGCCAGGATGGGCCTTGAAAAGGTCTGCACTACCTAGCCTAATTGAAGATGTCCTTGCTCATTGCAGGGGAGTTGGGCTAGAAGACCTTTAAAAGTCCCTCCCAACCTAAAATATTCTATGATCTCAGTGAGTCAGTTGCTAGCCAAGTGAGTAGAGTCTATAAGAGATTTCTGTAGCAGACAGCAGAGTAAAGTGTGTGTTGTTGGTGTGTGTCCCCCGCAAGAGCTGTTGGCAGCTTCCTCTCAGGAAGAAGCAATGATTCATTCTTCCAGGAGTAGACTTATTCAGTCCCTACAGGCTTTTTTGCTGGTGAAGTTGGAATAGTCTAGATTCTAGATGAGTAATTCTTTTTACACTAGTTGCTTGGAAGTCCCTATGTGCAATATCCTTCAGCAGTACAAAGAAAGATGCATCTCATGATAATTTGGAGATGTGAGCTGAACAAGAGAGAAATCAAGTGATTTTCTCAGTGTCAGTAGGAGATTCTGGAAAATATGTGATCTGAATTAATATCTCCCAAGCACTGCAGTAGCTCAATTAGTTTCACATTAATTTATAGTCATTCACAGATTGTAAAAAACAAGCATAATGTGACTTCTGTCAAGAATTTACTGAGTGATTTCATGTTCAAATTCATATATTAAATTATACACTGAATTTATATACAAATAACTTCTTACAAAGTCAGACTTCCATTATGAAGTCCTCTAAAATCTGTTTTCAAGCAGTAAAATCTCCCATGATCCTCTAATCCTTTGTGATCTTGTAATTTAAAAGTATTTCTTATCACCAAAATACCTCTTTTCTTTTGACACTTCCAATAGTTTATGTAGTAAATGCATGTAAAACAGTACATTGAAAATACTCACTATAACTGAACTGTCTGTTAATATTTTAATTCACATATTTATTTTTCCACACATACAGGTTTCGCTACCCAGTAAAGTAGATCGAGTATTATCAATGGATAAATGAGCTGTGAGCCCTAAAATCCTGAAGCAAATGGCTTCAAGTACAGGTCCCCCTTCTACCAAGTACATCATACTTGCTGGAGTATGACCCTCCAGCCTAATTAAACTCAAAGATCAGCCCATTATAAAATCCTTGGTTTTACCTCTTCTTCCTTCACTGACTAAATAAGCAAGCAATCATTGATAAATACAGAGAAATACATATGTAATTCTAAAACTGTGACTCTGATGGAATACACAACAAGTGGATTTATTTCATAATTATTCTAGCCTGTCAATTTGCATTCAAGAAAGAATAAACTGCAAAATAAAGATTATTTATAGTTGCTGCAGATTGTGTTAAAATGGGGAAATGTGCACACATACAGACTAGGATTTTTTTTCTTTTCGTTTTTCTTGCTTTTTTTTCACCTTTAAATCTTATTTGACACTGTAAAGAAAATAGAGGCTTAAATATGCTAATTCCACTGGAAAGTGAGTGCTTTGGCTCAGTGCAGGACTGCCTTGTCTAAGGATATTGAAAGCCATTTTGCTTTGTACAGAAGTAATCATATGTGAGGTTCTCATTGGACTGAACTGCAGCTTCAGAATATGGTGCAGTACTGATGGGATCCATCTGACAAGCAATTCAAACACATACCTCATCAGCTTTTCAGAACAGCTATCAAGAAGCTCCCAACATGCAAACATTCTTGAAAAGGATGCTTTCACTGCTGGCTGTGAAAGAGAGCAGCCACTCAGCCTTCCCTGTGCCCTGTGACACACAGGGTGCAGCATCATGTGCTATTCCCATGTGACCTGGCACATCAAGCATGTCACCTTCATGAGAGACACACGAGACAGGAAAAATAAATCTGGTTTTTCACTGTCAGGTTTATTGTTACTCACCTGCACCAAGCCTTTTTCTGCATAAAACTGAATAAAGAGGGCCCAGATTAAACTGATACTGAGCAGTTACTAACTAGTGCAGATTCCTCTAAGCTGAGTTAAAATGCAATGTTAAACAATGAAAGAACTACATGTTCTTGTCTGAGGATGTTTTAAAAAGAAAATTTTCCACACAGAGATGACATGACAGAAACTGAAAATAAAGTCATGTGTTCACTTGTCACTAACATTCAGAGATACTGATCCCTGAAGAAATGGTTAAGATCCAAGCAAGAATAAGCAGACTTTTTTTGCTATATATTTTAGGTCTGCTTAAAACATGTTTTAGATGCAAATATTCAGATTAGTGCTTAGGAACTTAGGATGTGAGGAGGCATGGAAGAGGGTGCCTGTGACTTGTTGATAACAGTAGAAGCCATGGCTTTCAAGGAAAGGCCCGAGGTGTCAGCTAGCTGCTGGTCACTGCTGCAGCATTGCAGGCTATCCGTTTTGCTGCTAAATTTCTGTCCTCAGCTTTGATACAAATGTATGTCCTGATATCATTGCAATTTCATGTAAATGCCTGTTTATCACAGTTACCACCAAAAGGTACTGAATTATCAATTATAATGACTGCAGTCCTTCTTATGTAAAAAATGGTTTTGGTCTGCACCTAATGTGGGTAGGATGGAGTTCCAGGTGAACTACATCTGCATGGAGTTAAAGACAAGAGTACAGCCAACAAATAGGAAGGCCCATGGCAGATTTCACCATTGAAAATCAAGGACACAAGGATTTCCAGCCAGACTCTGGATGGAGTCCTGGGCAGGAGACTTACAAATACAATTTACCATTGCTAAGAGCTTTATTGAAAAGAGGAACCAAACCAGGTTCTAAACAAGTGTTTGAACATTCACAGGTATGTACATTTTTAGGCTCTTCTGGGGGAAAAATAGTGAGTGTACTTTTGCTTTAGGAAATTTGACAAGATACTTATGTACAGTAGTGATTCCAGAGGACTGTACTTATCATCTTCACACAATCCAGTTCTCTCCATATTACTTGATATTTATATATTGGTGATTAAAAAAAGACATTCCTCATCTGGCCATTCTCTTTGCTTTTAACACCAAAGACTATTGAAAATTAAATGTTTCATAACACACATCAATATTTCCCAGTAATTTTGAAACAATTAAATTAATATTTCCCTTCAAACTTTCTTTTGTTTCTAACTGAATATGTGTTCCATGTAAAAAGGCAGTGAAACTGCTTATCTGTATTATGGCAGCACCTTTGTGGCTCTGTTCAGGGGCTGGGGAAAGTTGCTGCAGCAACAGCTCAAGTTATGTAATGCTTCAATGAAGGATGAGTAAGCTGGTTTGCAGGGGGCTGCAAGCCCAAGCTTTCCTTTTCTGTCAGTTTCTGCCTGTGCATGGGAAGTGAAATACATTTTACAATAGGTTTTTAAATCCTCTATGGAGAGTAATTTAGATTTAATGTGCTAAATAGTAATAAGAACAATATGGAGAGAGAATAATTCTGGGTATTTCTTAATATCACATTTTACTTGGCATGTTTGAATAGGCATAAAAAAATGGATTTTATTTATTTTACAGAATCAAAAATGTTGCTGATGCATTGCAAAGTGTAGCAAGACTTACCTGTGTTCATGTAACCTAAACAGCATGAATTACTGCACTAAGTAGTAAATCATAAACGAACATCTCAGATTACCAAACTTTTTGTTAAATCTTCAGAGTGTTCCTGTTCTGGCCTCTCACTTCTCTTTGCAGTAATTCCAAAGGTTAGTTCTGACAACAGAGGTTTAGGAGCATTTTGGAATTGTACATTCAGGACTGAGCAGAGTGGAATGAAAGCATCCATAAAGAAACTCAACATTTCATCCAGGTGTAAGTGATGGGGAAGCAAAGTGTGACTCAGGAGACTTGGCTTTTAATCCTGCCTGTCCTGGCTATTAAACCTGGCTACATTTTCAGGAAAGAATTTTAAAAGAGATTTATGCAGTATGAAACATTGATATGCTTTTCCAAGCATTCAGCGATGCTGGATTTGAATGATCCTTTTTATGTATTGTCAGTTTCCTAACAAGGTCTCATCTATTTCTGCATTGAGAATCTGGCTCCTTTTCTGACTGAAATTTAAACAACTAAATTGTCTTTCTCTGCACATAAAGAGTCTTACCCTCAGGCAGAATATCAGTTTTTGATTTTTAAATGCCATTTTTATTTCCTGTATTTCCTAGAAGAGTGAGGGCTGTAGACACACTATCTCGCTGTAAATGATCTTTGCTTGACAGTGATATGGCTATTTTCTTTACATCTGCTCCTGTTTTGCACTCTGAGGTTAGTGAAAAATCAGAGTGCAAAATCAATCACTGGCATTGGCTTTGCCAGGGGTTCTTTATAGCCCTACTCTCTTTGGGGTGTGACAGTGCATTCTGATTGTGAAAATTATTTTGCAGTGCTTTGCTGATTGTGCTGTTTTCCCTTTCTGTTTTATTTTTTCAGAAATAGCCTTCAGAACACTAGTGTCTCAATGTGTTGTTATCAATTTCAGTAGTGATGGTCACACACATTAACAGAACACACTGAGAACTAATTTTGCACTGAGCATCAGCCAACATGTAGGGTGCATTTACACTGGTATTTGTGAAGAGAGTATCCCAATTGTCTTCACTGACTTTGTTTTGCTTCACATTTTGGAGTGGCATCCAGCCATATAAAATGGATCATTTTCAGATGAAACTAAACCACATATTTTTCAGAAATGCATTCACTGCTCTTCAGCCACTGACATGCATTCTGCTGCCAGGACCAGACTGCAATCAGTCGAAAATAAATGGACTGGTGAAATGTTTGTGTAAAATGTAAAATGTTTGTGGTGTGGACACTAGGAGATGACTGGTTGTTAGCCTCTGATTCTGTCCCCATTGGTCAGCACTCCTTGCTACACTGATGCACCTTAGAGGGGCAGCCACAGTATTTGCAACTTTAAAGTTTCTCAGGACTGTTCCTTGAGAAATGCAGTCCAGTGATTACTTCTGGAGCTGGATGCCTAGATTCTCATTTGTGTTGATTACTGTGTTAACTATGATGTCTTTCATCTTGTCCAGCCCCGCCCTGCTATTCACCTTTCTGGGTGCTATCATCATCACACCCTCTCTCTTCTGTCCTTCAGCTTTGTTTGAGTAGATTGACTCTAATAACTGGGGGCAGTAACAACATCCAGGCTGAAAGATTTACATTGGGTATTCAGTCTCACAGAGGAAGTGGTGAAAGCCCTCCTGAGAATGGACCTTCATACAGGATCAGTTGAGCCTTACAAGATTCAGTCGGGTGTTATCAAGGGTGCAGCTGATTAGATTATCAGGCCAGTAGACAGTCACCTCTTATTTTAAAGAGAAATCAGCTTCTCCAGACAGTGAAAGGCTGACTCTGAAATACCTTCACCACCTCTTCTACCACTGCTGGATGCTGAGATTGCAGACAACAATTGTAATGATTCTTTATAACCATTATAATAACCACTGTTCCCCATGTCTCATCTTCCAGTTTCCTAAAAAGAGCAGGAAGTAAATGTGATTCTGCTTTTCTTGGGGTTTTGGGGGGATTTGTTTGGTTGGTTTTTGTTCCACCACGGTATGCAGTGACTTAGGTGGTTGAAAAACAGCATTTGAAATCATGTTCTCTTGCTAGGTACATCGAGGTGTCATCCTGCTGCTGGGAAAAGCCACACAAACAATCCTTTCCCTCAAATTAAACAAACATAAAGCTCCAAATGATACCTAAATACTGTAGCCTCATCTAATTATTTGTGAATAGGATAGATCTGTGTGAAAATAGGCACCATTCCAGCAGACCTACCTTCCTGCAAAAATATTGCTGCTTGCCTGTTCAAAGATTAAAGTAAAGGTTCACACTCTCCAAGGGAATCACAGTGCTTCTACAACTGTATGCCAGGGATTTCTCTATTACAGATATTCTAGTCCTGACTAGGGAGAAAATCCCATGAAAATCTTCCTGGACCAGTGACAGATTTGCTCCAGTATGGAGCAAAACGAGGGATGTGAGCTTCCTGAAACCCAATGGATTTGTGTCAGTCTGTGGGTTTGGCTGGTGTGAGAAGGATGGGAGGACACTTGGACACCACATTCTGCTATCACCCCAAGTAGGGAGCCCTTTCTGACACAGGCAGTGCTTTGTTCTTGCTTCACTGCAGAAATACAGTGTTGTAAATCACAAACACACCATTTACATGTGTGCACACATATGTATGCAAACAGCTGTAGAGAAATGTATTGTAAAAGACACATTATCCATGTGTGGATGTGGATGAAAAACTCAACACACGCTGGCAATGTGTGCTTGCAGGTGAGAAAGCCAATGAAATCCTGGGCTACATCAAAAGCAGAGTGGCCTGCAGGTCGAGGGAGGTGGTTTCCCCCCTCTGCTCTGCTCGTGAGACCACACCTGGAGAACTCCATGCAGTTCTGGTGTCCCCAACATAAGGAGTTGTAACCATTGGAGCAAGCCCAGAGGAGAACCACAAGTTTAAGAGGACCGGAGCACCTCCCATAGGGAGACAGGTGAGAGAATTGGGGCTGTTCAGCCTGGAGAAAAGAAGGTTGTGTGGAGAGCTCTTTGCATCCTTCCAGGATCTGAAGGGGACTACCTGGAAGCCAGAGAGGGACTGTCAGGAACTGTAGCGATAGGACAAGAAATTATGGGTTCAAACTGAAACAGGGGACGTTTAGGTTAGATATTACAAAGAATTCTTTTATTGTGAGGGTGGTGAGGAGCTGGAACAGGTTCACGGAGGTTGTGGATGCCCCAACCCTGGAGGTATTCAAAGCCAGACTGGATAAGCCCTTAGGAAATTTGGCCTAGTGGGAGGTGTCCGTGTCCATGGGAGTGCAGTCTGTGACTAGATGAACTTTAAGGCCCCTTCCAGCCCCTTCACACGGGTTCTCCGGTCGGATGCATCGGCGCACGCCGCTCCCCGCGGGCCGTACCCCGGCACAGGCGGCGCGGCCCGACCGGGCCCTGTCCCTTTAAGGCCGCCTCCGCGCCCTACCACGTGCTGGGGCTGGGCGGGGGCGCCGCGCAGCCAATGGGGACGGCCCGAGGGGCGCGGCGCCACCGCAGCCCCGGCCCCATCTCTGTCTGCCGGCGGCGCGGGGAGCGCTGCCTCGCTCTGCCCTGCCCTGCCCGGTGCACGGCCGGTGTCAGCGCCGCCGCCGGGAGCGCCCGGCCCCTCGGTCAGGTGACGGCTGGCGGCCGGCAGCGGCGCGGCTGAGCGGCCCGGCGCTCCTTTCGCCTCCTCTCGCCTCCGCGGAATGCTGGGCGGCTCCGCAGCGGCTCCGGGGATGCTGCCGCGGCCGCCGCCGCTCGCCGCCCGCTGAGCCGCTGCGAGGGGCGCGGCGGGGCCGCCGCCGGGCGGGAGGGCGGCATGGCCCCCACCCTGCTCCAGAAGCTCTTCAACAAAAGGGGCGGCGGCGCGGCGGCCCCGCACGGCCGGGCTCCGGGGGAGGGGCCCGCCTTCAGGTGAGCCGGGCGGGCGGCGGCGGGCGGCGGCGGGCGGCGGCGGGCGGGCCCGGGGGCTGCCCCGGCGAGGCGGCAGAGAGGCCGGCGTGGGGCGCAGGTGTGCCGCAGCCCCGCGGGGTCCCCCGCCGCAGAGTTTCCGGGGGAACGGCCGGGGAAAGGGGGTGCGGCGGGAGGCACGGCCGCGCCGGGGTGGCTCTTCTCCCGCCTTTCCCTCCCGTTGGATCTCTCAGCCATTTTCTGCTCGAGTTGGCGGTGGCACGCCCGGGAGCCTGGGGCGTTCGCCCCTCGGCAGCGCTGCGGGAGAGGCAGCGGGCCCCCTGTCTGGCGTTTGTGCGCGGTTGATGGGATAACTCATGCCCGGGTCTCATCAGCACCGGACAATTAAGAAACGGCTTAATTGTTATGACCTAAATACACGTGCGCAGTCTGGTGACCCGCTAAGCATTAGGCACCTTTCACTGCCCCCTGCTTTTGATACCGTGCGTGCTGAAACGTGAGGCTCCGTAGCTATGGATGCTTCGGGGTTTATGTGTATAACCTCTATATAATATCGATTCTCTGTGTAATATTGAACTTTTAATGTTTTCTGAACCTTCGGGGGCAGCGTTTTGCTCAGGCTGGTGCTTTGGAGCTTTGTTCGTGTGGCATCTGTGCTGCTCACAAGACCGAGCGGCCCGGTGAGCACGGTGACAATCACATGGTGCCCCGTAACCCCTGTGCCTGTTTTGCTGTGCGGCATGAGTTGGCTGGTCTTGTGATCAGATGGTCCACGGGGCTGAGTTGGAATCTGGGCTTTAAACGCTGAAACTACTAAGGATGGTCAGGGAGAGCTGTGGGCAATATTTTGATCCACAAAATGCCATCGTGCCAAGTATGAAAGATGACGGTTGTGGAACCATTATAATTCCAAAGATGATCTGTGCAGCATATTGCCATTTGTGGGCTAAAGTTACAAGATAATGGAGAACAGTAGTGTAAGATGAAAATGACAATATATTTGGGTTACAAGGTGATTCCTTTGAAAGTGATTGGACACAGTCTTGGAGCTGCAGTCAGAGAACAAATCTGGTGAATTTTGTGAAGCTGCAGAGTCGATATGTTGCACTTGTAACTGCAGATTATTTTTCTGTAACTGCCACTTCTTTTAGCACTTATTCACCTTATGAGTTAAATATCTCCTTTAATGTGGAAGAAAACAGTTCCAGACTAACTATTATTTTACATTGTACTTATAAATATTCTGTGTCAGAGACCAGTGTTGTGAGTTCTGGATTATTGGATTGTAATTGGATTATCAAGTGTCTCCATGAAGGCAGATTCCTTGCACAGTGTGTTTCCCCCTAAAATCAGTAAGATTATTCTGTCTGGAGTATTTAGTGAAGTTAGGGATTGTACTTTCTCCTTCTTTCTGTTTTTTGGATAAGATATTCCACACTTGGTTTTCAGCTTAAGTAACATTTAAGTTATGTGATGCTTTGCATAAAAGCTATTATAATGAAAATACTTCTGTAGGTACCCTTCACTCTTTTTATCCCCTATTTTTCCTCATTCCCTTTCTATCTGCCTTTTTTTGATGCACCTAAGGTTAATAAAATTTTTGAAGTGTTTTACATGTGAATGGAGGGGTTTTTTGCTTGTTAATATTAAGCTTCTTCCTTACAACTTTTAAGTATGCTGTAATGCTTTTTCTTTCTTTCCAGTGATCTGTTCATGATCTGCAAGAGCATGCTTACAGGGTCTGAGGAGCTTTGCTGCAATGCTTTTAATAGACTTTCTGTTCAACAGTAATCTCTGTTTGAGTGGAGAGATGTGATTTGATCTAAGTAAAGTAGGAAACATAATCCTTTGGTAGCTTCTGCATTAAGCACATACTGCTGTTCAATGTTGGATGCAAAGTGGCAGAATCATTTTCTAATGACAAGGCTGTCTTTTTAAGGATCTTTAGTTAGTTTTATTCCTTCCAGGTTTTGGTTAGTGAGGTCCCTCCATGCTCAATATGTCTGACAGTGTTTAGCTCAGCTCAGGGGTCCTGTGAGACCAATAACAATCTGTATCCTTGGACTTTCAATTGTTATGAATGCCTTGAAAGCTTAAGTGTATTCACACACCCTCCTTACCCTGAAAAAGAGAGGAATCACCAAAAATCTCTTTAGTAGATAATGCTCCTCAAATTAATGTGATTTGACAACTTTTTCCAACTATGTTGTTGGAAAAACTTTGTGTTTTCTAGTCTTCCCAGGAACACCAGAAAAAGTTCTGTTGCAGGGGGCTATCAACCAGGCTTTCATTTTGCCTGTAACAGGCACTGCATGTGCTCATTCTGTTGCACTCTCTCCTTTAATGGGAACTACATCTTGGCTTCTGAAGGAAGCATCAAGCTTCAAGGTCTGTGCTGCTTACCAGGATGAGCTGGCACTGCCTCAAAGAGCAAGAGACATGGAGCCTATGGATGAATGTGGAGCCACAGGAAATTATTTCTTGGGTGCATGAATATGAACATATTAATTTGACTCAGGAGTGCTCTTTTAAAGAAAACCTCTAAATTGTCCCACTAACTGCACTTTGGCTCACAAAGCCAAGGGGCTTCAGTACATAAACTGGATTCCTGTTGGAATGAATGAAATTAGAAAGTGTGTTCCAACCACTAATGGGTATTCAATCCCTGGGACCATACTACAGCTGGTCAAAAGTAAAACTCCAGAGCACATGTAGTGTGGGTGTCAGGTCCTTAGCAGCAATTAATGCACTCTGTGGAGCTAGTCTGAGCTGCATTACATGTTCACATAAGCACAACCTTTACCTGCAGGGTGAGGAGAGTGTAAACATGAGATGCAGATGCTAATATGGAGCTATTGGGATAGTAGGACTTTCTACTGGCCCAGGCCTCCCTTCAAGATAATGGAAGTATGAAGTGCTAGAAGGGTAGTAGTTAGAATTATAGGATAGCTTAATTCCTTTTTTACAAAAATTATAAACCAGCTGGAGAATAGATGTGTATTAGTGAGATATTACATTTGTTCTAAGCAGTTTTGTATACAGACTTGAGCTTCTCTTTTTTTACTGCTGCTTCTTGCTTCCCTTAACTAAAAATATATATATCTATGTGTGTAATACATATGTAAAGATGGATGTGTGTGTATACACACATCCCCTTCAACAGAGGCACTTGAGTGACTGTAATTGAATATATTTCTTCTTAGCCTCTGAGGCTCTGGGAAAACCCTAATTACTTTGTGTGCAAGCAATGTGTATTTATGTGGCTGAATTCCCCTAAAACTTCTTATTTCCTTATCAAATGTTGCTTCCCATACAAAATTGGTTTAGCATAGTTTGTACAATATTTTGGAGTGCTACCAGGGTCATGTATTCAGCAGAATCATAGATCAGCTTGTGTTGGAAGAGACCTTAGAGATCCTCTAGTTCCAACCACTGCTGCCTTAGACAGGGATACCTTCCACTAGACCACACTGATCAGAGCCCTATCCAACCTGGCCTTCAACATTTACAGGGATGGGGCATCCGCTGCTTTTCTGGGCAGAATCTTCCAGTGTTTCACCACCCTCACAGTAAAGAATTTTTCCTAATATCTCATCTAAACCTATTCTCCTCATTTGAAGCCATTCCCCCTTGTCCTGTCGCTGCATGTGTTTTAAAATTTCTCTCTCCATAATTTTGTAGGCTCCCTTCAGGTACTGGAAAGCAGCAATGAGGTTGTCCTAAAGCCTTCTCTTTTCCCGTTTGAACAGCCTCAGTTCTCTCAGTCTTTCATCACAGGAGAGATGCTCCATCCCTCTAATCATGTGTCTCTCCTCTGGACTTGCTCCAACAGGTCAGTGTCCTTCCTCTGATCCCCCAGAGCTGGATGCAGCACGGCAGGTGGGGTCTCACAAGGGTGGAGTAGAAGGGCAGAATAATCTCCCTGGTCCTGCTGGCCACGCTGCTTTTAATGTAGTTTGGGACATGTTTGGCTTCCTGGGTTGCAAGTGCACATGGCTGGGTCATGTCCAGCCTCTCGCCCACCGGCGCCCCCAAGTCCTTCTGGGCAGGGCTGCTCTGAATCTGTCCATCCCCAGCCTGTGTTGATACCAGGGTTTGCTCTGACCCTGGTGCAGCACCTTGCATTTGGTCTTGTTAAACCTCATGAGATTGCCATGGGCCCGCTTCTTGAGCTTACCTAGGTCCCTTGGGCTGGCATCGCATCCTTCAGGTGTGCAGACATGCACAGCTTGGTGTCATCTGCAGATTTGCTGAGGGTGCACACAATTCCATCGCTGATATTCCCCAAGGGACACCATTTGTCACTGATGTCCATCAGGACTCTGAGCCATTGACCAGTGCCCTCTGGATGTGGCCATCCAACCAGTTCCTTGCCCACTGAACAGCCCATGAAGTTTTAGGGATTGCATAGAGTATAAGCACATAGTATCTCAAGACTAGAATGTCTCAAGTGCTAAGCATGTATTTGAGTAAGGTATTGGGGGATGGCCTTAAGGAAATTGATCTGGGTTGCAGATAGTTTGATTTTACTTAAACTGATAGCAGTTTTTCTGTAATTGTGTTTACCCGATTCTAGAAGAAATTTCACATCTCTGCTTTTCTGCATTTTTCAACATAAAGTCTGAGGTTGTCCTTAAGCTGTGGATTCAGACTTCACCTTAATTTCAGTCTTTTGTAGTTTGATTTGGTTTTGGGTTTTTTAAATGAAAATAAATGTCTTGGAGTTTTTGGAAGACTGCTTTCACTGCTGAATATATAATTTATGCATTGCAACCTGTGATTAAATTTCTTTGATATTGGTATGTGTAGTGAAGGTCTGTTGTAAAGTAGGGAATAACTTCATTTCAAGTGTTTTGGTTTTTTTTTAAAGGTTGTGTTATTTCAGCTGTGTTTGAAACTTGCATGCAGTCTATTTCCTCAGCTTTAAGTATCAGCTGCTCCTTCTGGTGTCTATAATGGAACGAATGTCATGTTGTAGCTGCAGGATATCTATCTGGTAACAGTTTGTTAGCTTTGGTATATGAGATCATTTGTTTGGCAGCTGGTACTAGTGATTCCTTTGGTCATAGTACTGAAATGCTTGGTGAGCTCCTACTTGCTAAGCATTATTTCACAGCATTTATTACCAGCCTGGCAATGTTCCACCTTCTGAAAAAGGAAAGAAAGCAGTAGTGAGCTTGGAGTCTGCTTGTATGTCAGTTTGTTCAAATGAAACACTCCTCAGAATGTTCTTGTGACCTAATATGGGTTTTTTCTTGAGCTTCTTGCAGTTTTGTAGAGGTCCACACAGCACTTACCCTACTGAGCACACATGTACATCTTCATACATGGAAATACCCATAAACATCTGTCTGTAAAGCTTTTGAAAAGTATTTGAAAAAAATTCACTGTTTGACGTGCTGTAAAAGGGCAATCCAGCCCAAGGCCAGACCTGAGCATGGGGGCAGGACAGGTCAAAGAGCAGATCTAAACTGTACACCATTTCACAGACAGCTGAAGATGAGCCTCAGGCTGCAGTATTACACCTTTGCACTGGTCTTTCATCCATAAAGTGAGCTATAGAATAAGTTCTGCAGAAAGAGATTTATTAGAGTCTCACTCAAAAAACCAGCTTAGACAGGAAGTAATTGCAAGTATGGTCTTTTGACATGGAAACCACACTTCCAGCCTGGGGCTTTTTTGGAGGAAAACAAGCCCCAAGTCCTCTGGTTTTGAGCTTAGCAGGAGCTAAGGCCATTTCTGCACTAGTTGTTTGAATTTCCCCTCCCCTAAACACTGCTGTCACTGAACAAACCCTTGGTTTGCTCTAGCTTTGCTCTGATCTAGTTCCATCTCTCTTAACGTTGCAAGAAGACACCCTGTTTTTTGTTTTGGTTTTTGTCTTTGTCAAAAATGACAAAAAATGTGTGGGAATGCACAAGCTACTGACATTCTGAGAGGGATGGCTGTACCTTGATTATTTAGTTCCATGAAAAGATGCATTATTGCCTCACAGTCAAATGAGTTTTCCCTGTGGGTTATCTTGTTTCTGATTTACAAGTAACTTATCCATGGAGTTCCATGTGTTTATTCTAAAATTGGTGTGCAGTTGGATAGTAGATGCTTGATTCCTTATTCTTAGGGCACTTCTGCTGTTGACATGTCCAAAACTGGGTGAGTACTGTGCCACATACCGTGCTCAGTGGAAAGTGATTTGGGGAATGGTAGCAGCAGAAAGCCTTGGAGGTATCTTTCCTTGGTGGCACAACTTAAAGCAGGAAACACTGCAATTTAACACAGTGATGCTAATGCTGTAGGGGAATAGCTGTAAATGGCTTGATGTGAATGGGAAAATAAAGCTGTTTGGGGCTGAAAAATGTGGACAAGCATTCATAAAAGCTGAATTTGTGGAGGTACGTTTTAAAAACTGATGGAGGTCTTTGTTGCCAGCAGCGGGTGGCTTAATGTAAACTTACATAAACTTTGTAACTTTTCTTATGTAAACTAAGTTCAAGTTGCAAAATAGCTTTATTAAATTTTGGGGGAAGTAAGATGGAAGAGTTTTCACAAAAATGTTTTAGTCATTAGTCATCATATCATCCCACTTTGAGGTTGTGGGATGTAGGTGTTTCTAGTGCATGTTAGGGGCCTTCAGCTGTTGCTTTGGTCTGAACAGTGGGTAACAGCAGACCAAATGCCCTGAGATAGCAGATGAGACAAAGGAGTTTGGGTCAGGGGGGACAGAAAATGCAGTAATTTTTCTCATACAGATAATCCCTTGTTCTCGCATTTTGGTATTATTGAAGATGCTGAGGACTTCCTTTGCAAAGAAAATTCTTTAGATTAATACTCACCATATGTGCTACAAACCGTGGTGATGTACCTGTTCCTTTAAGAATCCCTTCTGACTCTAACAATCATGTACTTTCATCATGTACTTTGCACCTTAGTGATGTTCGTGGATAGCTTCTGAAGAGTAAATTCAGATTTGGAGTCATGTGTTGTGTTTTATATTTGTCAAGAGTTACTGCTAAGTGCACCCTTGATTAAGAGCACACTGTTGTCTTGTATGCAGCTTAGATGAAGCATTGTAAGAAGAATGTTCTTAGGCTGTCCTAATTACCAGTATTTGCTGTGTGAAGGTTTCCATGGGTACATTTCTTAGGCAAAAGATGAGGAATGCAGTTCTGTAGGGTGGCGGTGAACAGGCTTGCTAGAGAGAATAAGCAGGAAAAGGAGGACTTTGAATGGGGTACTCATGTGAAGACAGCAAATATCTGTCTGCACTTTTTCAGTGTGCTTCCTGTGATAGTGTCAGATTACTGCTGATCTGACTAACAGGCATGGACAGGGCAGTTCACCTTTGCCTGTCATGAATCAGCTCCTCTGTGTGTGCTCCACCTATGCTGCTTCTTAATCTTCATGCTCAGGTTCTTCTCTGTTCTGCTCTCTCCCCACTGTAAGTGCCCTTCTCAAGTCACCCCATTTGCCCTATTTGCCTGGGTTTGTCACTTGAATACCTCAGTAATGTCTTGTTTTAATGTGCAAGGCTGAGGTCTCAAGACAAGCTCCTGTGCAGGCTACAAGACAAAGTGTTCTGAGACACTCACTGAGCAAACGAGCGTAGGAGTTCTGGCAACAGTGCTCGTGTCTTCCCCACATCCATTAGGGCAAGTGCAGGTGCATTTACCTGACCAGCAGCTGAAATGTCTGTGGTCAGTCAGCACACTTCTCATAGGGGTGAGATTCTTACAATTGTACTGATAAACGGGCACGAGGGCTTTACATCACACTTGCTACTGTTAGAACTGAGTCATGATTCTGCTTCCATGGACTTTGCTGAAGTGAAACTTGAGCTGTGTGTGATGTAATTATTGAATCAGTGTGGAGCTTTCTCTGCAGGATGCTCTCACTTCAGTGCAATACAGCTCAACTTTTCTCCTCCAAGGTGCTCAGTGAAATTTTAGATGTACTAATGAAATCAGCTGTATTAAGTAAACAATTGACAATATTTATTCATTTTGCTAATAGAGGTGCCAGCAGTCTGAATTTGGTATTAGCACTTTCAAATTAGAAATCTGAACACAGTAGTACTTATTTTTTTATAATGGAATTGGGAAGTGTCTTACAATAACTCAGCTTTTGTTTTCACTGAGTTTACCGACTTTTATGAAAGAAAACAGGCTTGAATGAACTCAGTGCTCTGAATTTCTGTGCAGAGTATTTGTACTGAATTCTGAATCTGGATGTTATCCAACACCTGGAATTGCTCAACTCTTGGGGTTGGGTTTGTAATGCACAGCTCCAGGAGTACAGAAAATCTGAGCAGAGTACATTAGATAAAGTTTTTGAAGGAAACCCCAGAGAGAAAGCTGTACAAACTGTTGAATACATAGTCCTGAGCAAGTTATTATTATTATTATTTCACTGAATGTGGATAATTTTACAGAATGTAATGTTATAATGTTAAAACCCTCTGTGGTCTGGAAAAGATAGTTACTGGAACTTTTTGAAATCTGCAATTCACAGAAATTAGTTTATGTTCAGACAAATTTTTGTTGTATCTTCTGTTTTTTTTATGTGGGCACATGAGCTTGTCCAGCTATTGCTGAACAGTTGAGTGCTTGTGTCTGTCACATTTGCTTGCTTTTCCTTCACGTTCCCCCAAAATGACCTTTTAAAATCTTCACATTTAACGCCCTGCTCTCTAACTTGCGCTCTAAAATGGATTGTACTTTTTAGGACAAATCATTCTATAGGAAATGTCATGAGCCTTTTGTTTCTGAAGTGTCCTGTCTTGTTTAACAGCTTGGGTTGAACAAGGTGGGTGGAGACCTGTGAGGTGCTGGGAAGGAAGGTACAGGAGCAAGGAAGAAGAAATTTGGTGCAGAAACCACTTTGCTCAGCTATGGAGCAGCAGGGTTAGTCCATGCATATGAAGGCTTGGTCTTGGTGAATGGCTCCAATGTTACAAGATGCTACTGCATTCTCCTGTTCAGTGCTGGAATTGGGTATTGCCTGGACATTTGTCATTTCCACAGTAGCACTGATAGAACAGTGTTGAGACGCTGTCAGTGGTGTCTGTGTAAAGGTCAGGGATAGAACCAGCTCTTCTTACAGTAGTCTGTGTAAAGCTGTCACACCACATAGGAATGGTTATGGAGGGCTAATCCTCGGCTGTGTTGAGAAGGCTGGAATAGAGAACAGGGATTTAGTGGCCACTTCAGTTCACTTAGCAGACAACCATAGTGACATGCATCTTAGCTCCTACTTGTCTTGGCTTTTAGCCTGGAGGAAGGTTGCTCTCCCTTGTTAGCCACTTCAGAGGAGTGCAACCTCTGGGCTCCCAACTGTTAGAAGCATTTCTAGATCACATCAAGTTAAAGAGTTGGAGAAATTAACCCTTTCTCCTTATAAAGGTAGTTATGAGATTTGCCTGTGCATATAAATCGTGCTTACAAAGCACTAAAATGATTTCAGACACAATTCTAACTTAGGGAGTGGGTGAGTAATACCTATCACCAATGACTTTGGTACTTGGGAGACTTGGGGATAGATGTCAGTCATACATCTGCTGGATGGTGTAGGACATGCTCTGGACTAGATCACAGTACAGTTGAGTTCAAAAAAGTTCAGGTACTAAATTTCTTGTGCTCAGAAGTTCCTGGAAGCAGTCTTACAAACAGGGATATATTTGGGAATGCTTTTGAATGGAACTGGGGAAATAACATCTATTTGAAAATAGCTATTTCTGTTTGTCACTTTATCATAGCACTTGGTGCTTATGTACAGCTAGACTGGATAATAGGTGTGCAAAGAAGATGAAAATGCAAACAGAACAATGTATTTTTGTAGTGAATGTGGGTTTTTTGAAACAGTCGACTCAATGAACCTATGTGCACATTGATAATGTATCTGTCCAGTTTCTTCATTTTTAAGCAAAACACATCTGTGTAGAGTGCCAAAGATGACTTGAACCTCTGATTAAAGAAATAATTCTGTATTTGGATTGAAATGTGTTAGCATGTGAACTAGAAATTTGATTGAAATTTGATTTGATGTTCGCTTTTTGTTCACATTACTGAAGCATTAAAGTTGACTGTAGTCTTCATCAGAGTTGTATCCTTGGTCCCTGTTTTGACAGAAAGTGAAAAGAAAGTGAGTTTTCTTTGTATTTAAATGAAGTTATCCTGAATCTGTAGTTGTTAGGATGGCTTCTAGAGAGTCTTCTCTGATAGACTTCATCTCAGGAGTAAATCAGGTCTGTTATAAAGGATTTTCTTGTACACTGTTTTTTTGGGGAACACTAAAGGAGCTTGACCAGTTTTTACCTTCTTGTGAGGAGGAAGGTTTCTAATTTGTCTAATAATTGCTACATAAGCTTGCTGACTGAAATTTGTTTGCATCTATCAATGTGCAAATCATTCTTATTGCAGGACAAGGATGCAACTGAATTTTCTGTGTGATTTTTATTTTTTTTCCTCAAACATTTCAGGATTGATGGACTGATACTTGGCAGCCAAATGCTAGTTGGGTGCGGTCAGCTGTAATTACAAACAAACCTGACTGGATAAACTTCTAAGTCTACTATAATACCAGTGTTTTTGAGAAAATGTTTGAGATCCTATGTGAGTAGTTTAGAGTGGTTGGTCTGCTTTAAGGAGGGGAGATTGTTTCATAACTTAATGACTATTTATACATTCAAAGTCCTACGCAATTGGTGGTAAACAGAACGTAAGTCTTTAGCATAGTGGCTTGCAGCAAGGGTAGGTTTGCCCATGCCAGTCAGCTGCAGGACTGTGGTTTGTTTGGTTGGTTTTGTATTTTTTTCACTGAGAAGGTATATGGTATGAGTGATTTAATTGCCATGATCTTCTGCACATGGTCCCAAGGTGTTCCTCCTTCCCTTTCCAGTGAAACTTGAAAATAAATCTATGTAAGCCTTCAAGATTCAGTTCTAGTTACTAGAAAGCTACTCCGTGTGTTGTCTATAACAGAGAGTTAAGGAAAGTGTTTTGGATGGAATAGACAAATTATGATAACAAAAACAAGAGGAGCAAAATGTATTTTTGGCCATAACTAGTGAAAAATGCCGGAGCTGACGTTATATCCGTCCATGTTATCACTTCATTCAATCTAAGTCAGGATTTCCTGGCATTCATCTAGACCGAAGCAATGGACTTTGCTGTTCATGCTGCAGCAACTTTGGGTGATCAAGCATGGCTACTTGTGTATGTGTTCTTTCCCATATTCTTGCTAGTTGGGTAAATCAGTACTTTCTCGTAAATATTCAACTTAGTTTTTCTTCCTTCCCTTCCTGGTTATTGCAGACTAACTTTTCAGCTGCATTCTCTGTTTTAGAAGGATCAAAACACATCTTGTTCTTACAACAGTTTAACATAACCATTTACAGAGGTCTTACCAATATTGTGTTAGCTGGTCAAAAAAACTGGGCTGCTTCAGCTCTCAGCACTGTTAGAGAGCCACATGTGATATCTTTTCATAGAATAGGAATTTAGGAGGTAAATATTAATTTCTTTTTAAGTGAAGTGATACTGCTGAGTTTGTGCTTTTGGGTTAGATGAAACTGACCCCTTCTGAAGCAATTTCCCTTGGAAGAGGGCCATGGGGTCCTTGGATAGCACTTGCCTCTAGCCCTCCTTGAGTGTGTTCTTTTGTACAGTGGGAGTGCGTGTTCTGAACAATGATGAGAAATGGGGATTTGCAATCTTTCTGTGCCCCTGGAGAGAGTACCCTAAACTTCTGTCTGTAAAGCTTGAGAAAGTGCCACATCCTCTGCAGTTCACAAAGGCCTCTTGTGAATGTAGCCTTTTCATAGTAGAAGTGGAAGAAATTTCTAAAGAAATGGTTGCTGTTAACATGCGGGTGTTTTTAGCTACTTGGAGTGAAGGTGTTTGTGTGTGTTACAGCAGAAAAAATTCATTTAGCTAGAAAAAATTGGGGGGAAATGTTCAACGCCAGGCATTGTTTATCTCTCTGTATCTATGTATTTACATATGTCCAATAAATAACATTTTTTCTTAGTAATTTTTTTTCATATTCTGAAAATAATCCTTTGAACAAAGGTTTAAAAGCTGTATACAGAATCTTCCTTAAATAAAAAGAATAAAATATAGAATACAGGGCTTTATAGAGGAGGGAGAAGGAACAGGAAGGAACAGGCAACCAAACCCATGCCTCAGGATACCAACCCTAAGGTGTGGTGATGTCTGACTTGGCTTGCTCACTTATGTAGGAGATACTAAGGTCTGAGATCTGTCAGGACTTTTATACAGCACTGCAATGGAGTAAGAGCCAGTACAGTGCTATAAATACCAGATTCTGCCTTGCATTGTTGCTCAGAATTCTCCTTCAGACAGATGTACAATGTGTAGTTCTTCCTTGTGTTCAAGAGAAGGTGGGGAAAGGCAGAGGCAGGATAAAGGATTTCTCTTAATCTCATTTTCTGGCAGAGGCAGTTCCCAGACGTGCCTTGGCAGTGTCTGTATTTAGTAGCTGTGTTCCTGGCTGCTGGCCCAGTCACATGGCGCCGCTGGAACAAGTGCCACGGGAATGATGCATTAGCTGGGACCCAGCGCTGCGTGCCGGAGGAGCTGGGGTGGCCTGGCCAGCCCGGCCACGCAGCACAGGCGCCCGACCCAGCGCTGCCTGCTCCCGGATGGCCGCTGCTGTTTGGCTCCAGTCAAAGCTGGAAGCTGGTTATTGCAGGTGCCTTGAAAAAATAAACAGGGAAAGGAGCACAGTCAAATCCTAGAGAGTGTTAAGTTACAAGCAAATTTTCAGTTCTTTGAAATGATAAAGATCATCGCTCTGGAACAGCTTCTGCAAAATGCTTGACTTACTTTGGGTCAGCTGAGCTCTCCTGACTGTTGGAAGCTATGGAGATGATGGCAGAAGGTGGGATGCAAAGGGGAAAGTTGATAAAACTAAGCACAGCTTTCTGTGTGGATGAAAGAGCTAGGTGGTGGACCAAGGGTGCTAACCTTACTGCAGACTTTACCTTTCTTTGTTTAAAGACCTAGTTTAACGGAAACCACACTTTTCTTCATTAAGAAAGAAGAAAACCATTGTAAAACACAATTAAATGCATGCCTTTTTTTCATGCAATTACAAGTCTTTAGCTCTTCTCTTTGCTAATGAGGAATTCCACTTCTGGAGTTAGCAACTGAGAGTGCTGTATCTGTGCTATTTGTGGTCCTACTTCAAACAATGTACTTGCTGGGTGTTTTCTTTGATTAGGGTTTTGTTGTATTTGTGGGTTTTTTTTTTTTATTTCTACATTATTACTGAGATACTCTATGAAAGCTAACTCCCAAACTTCAGACTTGTAGATAAGCCAGTGAGCAGTGATTCCTGATAACTTAGCTCTAAGTTGAGTTCTGACGCACTGGTTTAATGGGCTGCTCTTTATGTTTGTGGAAAGCTGATGTCTGCACTTCATGGCGACTCCAACTTGCGTAGATCTGTTTGTTAACTTCTATCAGCAGTGTGTGTGTCTTGTCATTTTTTGTGCATGTCTGTGATAATACTGCTTTGTAGCAACAAAGATGAAGAAAAAATGCTTCCAGCCTTACAAAAATCCAGCATATTGTCCTTGCCTAAGCAGGGAATCTGTGGAATTCTAGCTTTTCAATGAACAAATATATCCAATATTGTTTTGGCTTTCATAGAGGAACATATAGAATTATCCTAAAAAAAAGTGACCCTTCTGTACAGTGATTTGATACCTAGAACTTTATTTTTCTTCACCTGCACTTTTTCTTCAGGAAAATTTGTGTTGAGAGAGAGAGCAGTGCTCCAAATAATACCTTCCTTCACTTGTTGCGTGACTAATCTGCAATGTATCCCGCCTAACCTGTGTGAAACTAGTAACTATGTATCATCCTTGAACAAGGTAGTTCATCTGAGGTTAATAGAGCTTTGCCATATTAGGACTACTTTAAGTCATTGTGGAAAAGGAATGTGGTGTGGCATCAGCACAACTCTTCTATATCTGAGGTTTCAGAACGAGAAGAAACAATGCAGGGTAAATGAGGCAAATTAGGAGGGAGGATAGAAACCTGTGTTCCCCATAAGCTATTCAATGGACTAAAAGAGGGAAAATCATTATTAAGCAATCCAAAAGATATTCCACTTCTTCTTTAAATACGTGTTTTGGCACTAATCCTGAACGTCTGGGTCTAGGCATTTTTTGTGTATCAATCTTGCTAAGTGTATGTTTTGCAAAAAGAAATGCTCACTGAAACAGCAGGTATGATTCAAACTTTGTTTCCTTAAGCTTCTCTAGCTGCTTCTAAAAGCTGTTTGGAAAATAAAGCCTTGCATGGGTCTCAGAAAATATTCTCTTATATTGAAAACAGTGCTTAAGTTAGTGGACAGCTGTAACTTATACAGAAAATTATTCTGAACTACATTGCATACATTTATTTCTCCTCCCCCACCCCAAATTTTCTTGCTAAAGTCTTACCTTGAGTCGAAATCGTTTAGGCAGTTGTCTTGCAGTGAAGATGGACAGGAAATGACCTTCAAACAGAGCAGGTGACATGCTGTCACATAGCCTAGAAAAAGAGTGATTAAATTCTGCTTCACAGAGGATTATATCTGCAGAGCAGGACACTTTCTTCGATTTTCTGTGTTATCTACTTTATGGACTGTGTGTGTTTTCCATGCGTGGATTTATGTAGTATTTTGTTGTTGTTTAGAAACTATTCTGTGGATTTGCCATGTTAATTCCCCAGGTACTTTAGGATTTGTATTATTCTACAGATGATTGCATTTACAGAAGTACTGTTGTGAAGCACGTCTATTTAGTGAGCTTACAGGAGTTCCTTGTTCTAATGCCTGATGGGAATTTGGTAGTTTGATGAATATTCCAGAATTTTGGTTTGTTTGGGGAAAGGGTAGTACAGAAGTGAAAGCTATGATTTCCTGATCTTAGTCTAAGTGTATTATTTCACTTATTTCATTCACACTTTGAAGATTACTGGTGGCACTGGTGTTTAAAGTAGTCTTCCTCAATGAGGTGAGGTCTAGAGTTGTCTTCTCCTAGATCATTTAAGTCACTTGAGAACAGGCCAAAGATTTCACTTGTTTGCCATACTCGGGAGGAGGAGTAGTGATCAGTACTTGTCACTTCTCTGGGGATTGAAGTGGAGTTTTTTTTATTGCTATAGGTTTCCCTCAGCAACAGAGCAAGTTGTTCAACCTAACCTTGCTCAAGTTTTTTGCTTTGCTTCTATCCAGATTTTGGAGGTTGGGGTTAACTGTGATTACAAAATCATTTTAAGGATGCTGTGCTATTTAGCAGGTAGCACGTAGCACTGGGTTTTGAAATCTTGCTTCTAACTCTACTGCTTGTCTGGTTGACCATTAACGAAGTTATTTTCCCTTTTTAACCTGGAAGGGAAATTGCAGTACAGCTGTTATCTTATAAAATGTTTAAAATTTTACTGATGGGGAGAAAGCCCATCATAATTCATGAGAGATGTGAATTATGAGCAGATATGTCTGGATAACTTTTTTTAGTGCAAAGATGGGGAAAAGGACTTTGTGCTGCAGTAGAATTACCAGAGTCTAAGAGAACATCCTGTGTGCAGCTTTGGTCACTGCAATACAAAAAAAGATATTTAAGCTATCAGAGAGTGCCCAGAGGAGGAGGGCAACAAAAATGATGGGGAGAAGGCCTTGGGGAGAAGCCATGTGAGGAATGGCTGAGGCCACTCAGTTTGTTGAGCCTGGAGAAGAGATCAGGGCAGGCACTGATCTCTTGTCTGTGGTGACCAGTGGCAGGACCCAAGATGGCCTGAAGTTGTGCCGGGGAGGTTTAAGTTGCATATTAGAAAAAAGTTACTCACCTAGAGGGTGTTTGGGCACTCAAACAGGTTCCGCAGGAAAGTGGTCACAGGACCAATCCTGACAGAGTTCAAGAAGTGTTTGACAACACTTTGGGGCACAAGTGTGACTCTTGGGGATGCTCCTGTGTGGACCCAAGAGTTGGACTCTATGATATTCTGTCTTCTGTGGTCTGATTCCTTTGTTCTGTTCAAAAACTTAAATTTACTTGGTCAGGAGTATTTTATTAGATATTTTTGTCATCAGGTACTTTATTGAATTATTTTAAGAGGCACATGACTATAAATTCTCATCAAGCATCTTGAAGTCCACAACCTTTTCTCATTGTTTTCTTTCATACTTTTTCAAAAAAACTTTTCAAAGTAGTAGTGCCAAGTTCTTGTCCAAGTATAAGTAGTTCTTGTCCTTAGAAGTAAAAGCATTACAGTGCAGAATATCTAGCATGTTTCTTGGTGTTGGTAGTTGGGTTTTTTAAACTGATAACCATATGGCAATGATGACAGATTCTTACTTGCTCCTAAGCTATACGAGGTTGCTAGGGGTTGTCAGATGACACTTGCTCACATGAGAGCCATTAACAGGGTGTTGTAGCCAGTGTTAGAACAACCTTGCAACTAAGGGCGAGTCACTGCAGAAGCAACTATGCTTTTTTTTTTTTTTTTTAAAGAGGCCATATGGTTCAGTCTTGTGACTACATAATTGCCAGCTACCTAAATCACATACCAGGAAACAAACATAGCTAAAGTCAATATTAGCTGTTGTATCTGCTACAGCTTTGCACCAGGCTTAGTAGGAAAACCTCTGACAGCAGCAAGAGCAAGTCCGCGATGGCTTCTGAAACCTGAAAGTCATGTCTGTTCTGTCTGGAATAACTGCAGAAGTACATTAGCAACAGCTGTCCTTTTGTATTAATGGCTTATAGAATATATGAAGATCGCTTTGCCTTTTTTTCCCCCAGCTGGAAATTCGGCAGACTGTGTTCCTTTATAGGGAAGAAAGCTGATGGTAAATTACCATTGTTAATGGTTGATCGATAGTGAAGAAACTTGCTTGAGGCTGTTTCTCTTCAGCAGGTATTTAGTTTCTTTGAGGGAGCTTTACAAGAGGATTTGTAGCTTAGAAAATGTGTGGAGGTACACCAAAAACTGCAAATGGCACTGGGGGACGAATAGAAAGAACAAGAAACAACAGTGATGTACCACTTGGAAATAATCTCTCTTGTACCAAATTGGATGAAAGAATTAGAAAGTCTTTGAGAGACGAAAGTGTCAGCTGTGCCAACAAAGTGACTAGACTGCTGCAAAACAGGTATGCATGTAACTTTTTTGACATATGATTTTTGATGAAGAAAGGACATTTTTATGTAACACTAGATTTATAATCATGTGCTGAAAGGCTCTTTTGTAAATAATTGAAAAAGTTCTGTTAGAAACTTATTCTTGATGATGATGATGACTGAAACTCCAGAAAGTCTTTCCTTTTTGAAACTGAACCGACATACTTGACTGACATGCTTGACTCTGATGTGTAAGATTTATGTATATGCAAACTGAGGCATAAAGGGTAATGGCCTTTCTTTTCAATTAAGGTTAAATAATCTTACCTTCTCTTTCTAGTTTCCTAATTAGTTTCCCCTCTTTTACTTTTTTTTGCCACCTCCTGTGTTAGTGGGTCAAGTACTAACTGTGTGGAGCTGACAGGAGAGAATGCTGTGATGTGAGGGAAGAACAGAGAGGGGAACCCTCTGCTTTACTTGTAAATTACCTCTAATTCAAGCATTATATCAGAGTAATATGAAGGGGGAATAGTATTTATTTAACTTTTGTGTTGTCCTTTTCAGACATGTGCCAGCATGTCTCCAGTGTCTGACTCTTTAGAGCTATGTAGCTGTGTAAAAATATGGTTCAGGGTGGCTTTTTCCAAATTCTAGCACCCAAGGGTCTTAGAATTAGTATTCTACATTCAGGATTGCTGGCCTAAGAACCAGAAAAATGTAGATAAATATACATAGATGTTTCAGTCTGTGTGGTTCTCTAGCCTGTAGATGTTGCACTGGAGGAGTGAGGAGTTAGTCACTTTCAAAAACAGTTTAAGGTCAGCTGAAGTAGTTTTTGAATATAAATGAATAGGTCACTCTTCAGTTATTGCATGCATGCTGATAATTATAAAGGTGAAGCAAAAGCTTTCTTTGTAAACATTAGAGTTTGGAGATCTATATTAACTGAAAGTATTTATTCAGGGCAGAATGTGGCAAATTTTGGTTTTGTTTTTTTTTTTCCCCCAGAACAAACAAGTTTGCTCTCCCCTAAGTAATAGAGATCTTACCTTCATGTTTCATAACTGTAATTGAAGAAATGTTGAAAAGAACAAGGGAAAGTAGCATGTGTAGGAGAAAATAAAGCAAGCTTAAGCTTCTCTGGGGAGGGACAAAACTTTTTAGGATATCAATAAGCTGTTCCAAACTTGTGGCTTCCTTTCAAAAATTAAAAAAAATCAGTAGCATTTTAGTATCTGTGCTAGACCTGGTTCTACTGTCATATGAGCACAGCTTGATTTGGTTTATTTATTTTGACTTGAAGATAGTGTTTTTAGTTCTAGTGTCTTCCACCTACAGTAAGGGTACAATCTGAAGGTGAGGCTGGGTAATCTGTGCTGCTCAAACAGACTGATGGTGTTGAAGGAGCCACTTCTTCCTTTGATTTTTGGCATCATGCTCTTGTCCTTTTTCCCCTTGTTCTGGCCTTGGCCTTTTAAGTCCTTTTGGAACTGGCTCCCCTTAGGGAGTCAGCTCACTAAGCAGACAGGGAACTGACTTGGGAACAAGAAAACTCAATTAAAATCCCAACTAGCCTCAATACTTACTTGGAATGGATTGGGAGCATTTTCTGTGTGCCCTTTCCTAAAGGTATATAGGAACTAACTCACTTCCATGGACAAAGTGAGTTATTCTAAGTCATGCTGCCACCAAGAGGTGCAGGTTCTTCTTCCTTTCTACTTTCCTTCTTTCAGGTGCCTGCCTTCTACTTCTTCCTTTCTCCACCCATGTTTCTGGTCCACTTTCATGTGCTTGGACAGGCTTCTGTTGCTGCAGAGAATTCCGTTTATGAGAGGGTCCAACAATTACCAGCACAGACATAAGTAACAGAAAGGGTCGCATAGTTATGAAAAGGGGTGAAAAGACATGTGGGGCTCTTACTTCTGTGGTTAAATTAGAAATCATGTTTAGTCAGAACAGCCACATTTAACCTGAAATGTGAACATGTACACAAGATCATGTTAATTCAGCTGATTTTTAAGAATATGCAGGACTTGGCATTGCTAAATAAGGAATAAGCTGATACAGAGGTAAGGAAGTAACATTTTGGGGTTTTGGTTTTTATGTGTGTGAAAACAGAGCTGACCAATAAGTCATCCTGTCTGTATTCTTCAACACTTTGCTTTTAGGAGATGACTGAATACTCCTGTCCCTGTTTTGGGGGAACTGTTACATAACCTCGCTTAAACAATAAAGGGTGGAAGTACTGTAAGCAGTGCTCATCAGCTTTTGTGATGGGCATAAACATCCCGGTCATCTGACTGGTCTTGGGCCTGCTGCTGGATTCCATGTGGAAGTAATGAGGCTACATGGACTAGTATGCCTGTATAAGTTGCCTATAGATGTGCTTGATGTTGTCAAATGAGGATCTCTTCTGTAATGGGTAGGTTTGCTGCAGGAAATGCATCTGTAAGCAATGGCATCATTAAAACATAAGTTTGATATTTGGTTAGAACTATAAGAAGCATTATCTGACATTACTTCCTTAGATTTGGTTTGCTGGTCACATAAAGCTCTGTATGATAGATTTTGTTTAATTTCTTAGCTTGTTGCTGTCTGGCATTAAAGAATCTGTTTGTAGTTTTGGCAGATTGCAGCAATCTTTAGTTCTAGCATGTTGTGTGGAAAAGACTTAAGTTGGCTTCTACTTGAACATAAAATCCAGTTCATGTCTTATACAGAAGTCAGCACTGCATGAACAACATGAGGTTTGCTTTAGTGTGTAATGAGGGAGAGTTTATTTGTTCATAAGGAAACCTGAATTCATGCAACCCAGCCTGCATGCAACCCTGCATCAGTGGGCAGATGCAGGTCCAAATTGGTTCAATCTGTGTCTGAAATGAATCTTTCTCAGTTTAGACTTGTAAGTCTGTTGTCTGAAGTATGGATGCTGCTGTGCCAGTCATGGAGATAAATAAGGCTTTACTCTTGCACAGAATTTAAGCTAAAGCCATAGATATGTAACTTTTCTTTGTTGTTAAAGAAAGGAATGACCTGCAGACTTTTTAAGAAAACAGCATAATTACTTCAGGTTGTCTGTTGCAGCAAGTAAGTAAATAGATAGCTGTGTAACTGAAGAGATATTGGGGTATCTGGTACTGAAGAGTATCAGATTCATGTGGCAGACTAGGATGAAGTGTATTGATGGCTCTGACTTCTCTTGCATTCAGTATAACTGGATTTTGTAATACCATTGCATAGGCAGTGGGCTGAGAAACTAGTAACAGACTTCTTACACAGATGGTGTAGTTGCAGCTCTCTGTGTAAGCAAGGTGTGTAGGAAATTTGTTGGGCAACTATCAACAATGGTATCAGGTCTGGTCTCATGTAGGTTAGCATGATGCTCTGACTGTCTATGTAAGGGAAGGCTTGAAAAGAGATCTGCCTGACACTCTCAGCAGTTCTGGAGGGAACATGTTACATACAGGTCAAGAAGTTTCCTCACTGTGGATGGCAAAACAGCCTTTAGCATCATTCCATGATGAGAAACCTTGTATGTTATGTACATAGAGCATACTTGTATTAGAGTAACTTACAGCGGAGATAGGTATCTGGCTTATTCTGCCTCAAGGTGTTTAAAAATAGACCTCTAGATAGAGTTCTTTCAGGTTTGAAAAAGATGTCTATTTAGGCTTTTTTTTTCTTAGTTAGTTACATAGAAATAGCACAAAGAAGAAATTAAGCTGGCTTTACTTAAAATTATTTTAAAATCACAAGTCTGCAAGTGTACTTCTAAAGCAGTTGTTCTGACTCTAGCAGGATTTGATAGTGTTTACCTCACTGTTGATTTATGGATGTTGACAGAGCATGGAATAAAAGAAATAGCTTCATAAATTCTAGTCTTTCATCTGTATAGGGGTTTTATGCTCTTCTTTCAATTATCCACCTTCTGTTTCTGTAAAGCACAGTTTGGGGAAATTCCAAAATGTAAACCCCCTTTTGGGTGGAAGATCAGTGTGGCCTTGACTGAAGTCTGTTGTGCAGTTTGTTAAACCAACAACTATTAATAACAGTTGTACTCTCACCCCCCAGGTGCAGTCCATCCAGGTCAGGGCTGGGGCAGTGTGACTGAGCATCAGTCCTCTGTGGCACTGCTTCATGCAGTAGTAGGTTTTTTCCATTGATTTCAGCTTGTCAGCTACATAACCTGGAAGTGTTTTCTGTAGCTAAAGCTGAGGCCAAGCAAATCTCCATGCTCTGATGTGTAGACTGACTCCTTTTGGAATTAGAAAATGAGGTTTCTTGTCATTGCCACAATAATCTCTTTGGCTTCTCAGCCTCTGTGGTAGTGCAGTGAGGCAGGTCGTGTGCCATGTTGCATCTTTGCAGAATGGACAGATTCTGGCTTGAGAGAATTGTTTGGCTTCAGATTGAAGTTCAAGTATCTTGGTTTCATGTACTAAATTATTTTCATTGTAGCTGGACATCGTCTCAGTACTCAATGGCTGCTCTGTAACCCCTGAAATGTCTCCGAAAAGGGAGAAGAAAAATGGAACAACATAAACCTTGTCTATCCATTGCAAGGTTTAAACTTTGGGAAAATCTTAACTTGCATTGTCAGGAATACATCAAAAGGAATTATTAGGTTTGTGTTGTTTAGAGAAGGAAGAGAGAGGATGTAAGCCTTGTGCTTTTGAAAGACTGCAGTAGAGAGGATAGTAATCCTGTGTTTTATTGCCACTGGGAGTATTGCATAAAATAGTATGCTTACCTTATAATAAGGATGATCCAGGCTGTGTACAGAGAAGAGAATAATAATAGTTAAGCCTGGAGCAGATTGCTGAGACTAAGTTTTGTGTTCTCTTTCTGGAAAATTTTGGAACAAGATTGGATGAAAATTGGTCTGGCTGTGCCTGCCTCTGTCAGTGACACTGAGCTTAGACACTCCTTTGGAGTTCCTTTTTTCTTGGAGCTATGTGATTCGCAACCTGGATTCTGTAAATGTTGAGTAAAGCAGATATTTGCCTAATACCCGTTTCTTCACTTAAATGAACCTGCAGAGTAAACACACTATTTTAATATCTCGTGTTTCTAATCCGTAGCTGGTCCTCGTCGGAGCTGGACTTGAATGAAATTCGCCTGATAGTTTACCAAGACTGTGAGAGGAGAGGCAGACAGGTCTTGTTTGATTCCAAAGCAGTCCGCAAAATTGATGAAGCTGTGGTTCAGGTATGAAATTTTCATTTTGCTGTTGTCTTACTGCTCTTTTGTTTTCCTTTCCAAAAGTAGTTCTTTTAATAGGACAGTATTAACTTCTTAATCTGGTGGTCTTTCAGTGTGATAGCTGCAGCAAGCATCATTCCAACAAGCCTATGATCATGTCTGGTATTTAGTATTTATAATATAAATATGGTATTCAAATGTAACAATACAGATTTGCTTTCAGGCAGAGAAATCTATTTACCCTTAAATTGAGATTGCTTCAGCCTTTCTAATGTTGACTGTTTGCTTTTTGTTGCTTTCCCTGGCTGTGCAATCTGTTTCAGTGATGTACACCATGTGTCTAAAGGTGCTTTTTTCCTTTGGTGTTTGGAGTAGTAAAGCTGTTGTCTTTACGTGAATTAAAACAACTTCAGTGGCTAACCACGTAAGCATGACACATGGTGGTTTATATGGCCATGTAAGTTTTGGTGACACATAGAAGCAAGTGCAGATGCTGTCAAGGTGCAAGTTCTTTTTTTTCTCTCCAAGCACACTAATTGTGGAGTAAAGCTTTCAGCAAACTTAGGTCATTTTACGATCAGGAAGCCAACAGTGTTTTCTGTTTTGTGGTGGTTTTGCTTGTTTTTTTCCCACTGCCTCCGTTTCTCTTCTACATTAAATTATTTCTAATTTTTGTTTGGTTTGAAGTTGTTTTTTAGAACCAACACCTTCAGCTTGTTAGACTAACATGGTTTGTTGCAGAGCTATATATATACACCTGTATAAGCCATAGAAGAACAGTCACAACTTGTAGGATTTAGTTATGAAAATGCTTTAAAAGCACCAGTCTGTATTTCGGTCACACTGTAAATATGCCATTGTGCTGAATCAGTAAGACTGATGAGCATCATCAGCTGATGTCTGATCATCTACTTAAGAGCGTAAATGGGTCAGACTGCTTGTTAATCTTGCATCCCCTCTTCCCCCACCCCCTGCCCAAAATCAAGGTCATTACTAAGTATCTTAAAGTTGTTTTAAAACCAATAGCATCTTAGCAAAAAATGCATTTCTGGCTTCATTTAAATACTCAAATTATTCCACTTGCTTGAATACCTTAGCTAAAAGTTAACTACAAAATGTCCTACCAGAAACACTCTATGCAACACTGACATAAAACAGATTATAGCCTCCCTCATAACACATGATACATGCTATAATCTCTTTTCTATCCAGACACGCACTAATCTAAGTACCCTTTTAAAACAGCCATAGTACTTTGAATGCCATGCAAACACATGGATGTTAAAAATAATTTTGAGTATTTCGTTGTTGTCAAATACCAAAACTAAAACTTGATTCATTTAAAATTAAGACAGAACTACTTTCAAATTCAGTCCTGTTTAAATTGAAGTCAAAGGAGTGTATGTGTGTTTACTGTGTGTTTTTCTGAAATACACTAAAGCCTATTCACATTGAGTATTCAAATACATTGTTTGTCTTTAACCTGCTAATTCTACCAAATAATGGATTATCTATCCCTTGTTTTTGCTGGCTGTTCTTCTGTTTTAGAAATGTGTTAATCATTTGGGGAGCAAAAGTTATATGCAATTTGAGTGATTAATTGTGCAAATGATCACAGGAATTGGTTTGTAAGAAACCCATATAAACTGAGATTTTGTTTACATAAATTTTGGCAAAGATTGCAAAGAGTAATTCATAACAATTGGGAATGATCTTCCTGTGAAACTGATTACTCTGATTATATGTGATACTATGAAAACCTATCTGACAGTGTGAATGTGAGAGCAGTTCTCCACTTGCTCTGATGCTGGCATTTGAAAAAATATTTTAAAACCGATACATTTTTTTGAACCAAATAAGAGTATTCTTTATCTGTTGCTTTCCTGTAGTTTTAAGGAGATTCTTGCCATGATATGTTTAGAATGGGAGTTCTCAGATTTACTTTTTATCACATTGTTCTGTTTTAACATAGAAAATGGCAGATGAGGCTTCTGTAAAGACTTCTGCCAAGAGCTGCCAAGCAAGCAATGGGAACAACAGTGTTTCTTCCCATGGTCCCTCTGTAAGCTGTATGCAAAATATCAAAGAACAGATACCGAAGTATCAGGTAATATTTGTTACTTTGTTACTTTTGTTTTTCCATTTTACTGAAGGAGTTAGTTTATTAAAGCCTGTGCTTAGATGCCTTGAATGACTTTGGCTTCTATTACATTGCAGCTTAATCTGAACCTTGAGGTCTACTCTATCCTCAAAGTGTTGTAGAATAAAAATATGTGTTGGGTGCATCTTAACCTTTTAGTCTATCTTGGTCATACCTTTCAAGGAGTTGTGAAATATATCTAATAGCATTTTGTCATAAGAAGGTTGTAAGAAGCACTATACTGTTCTCTGTTCATGTGTGCTTGTGGTTCAGGTCAGTTCTGAAGAGGCTGTTGAACATAGTTTATTAAGAATCCCTTTAGTCTGTCTTACTATAACATTAAATTTTAAGTACTTTGTCACTTAGTAAAAGCATTAGCATTTCACCTAGAAAAATGAAGTTTGAAGGATGTATAGGTTAAGGTGGGAAAAGAAAATGATGATATTTAACTGAAAGGTTATTTTCTTCAGCATTAACAAACTTCTCTTTGTATTTGCTATTGATGATCAGTCTTTGAAACAAAATAAGCAACTGATCTGAAGACTGCATTTCTAAGTATAATCACAAATAATTTTCCAATAAAAAACGTTTCCAAGAAGTTTTCTACAAAGACAGGGAAGGTGAATTTACTCATTTGGATAAGGAAGGCAGTTTATTTTTTGGGGATCCAGACCACAGAATCCAAGTCCTGTGAACATTTACAGCTTTTATCAAACATTCTGTTATATGGGAATGTTGCTGGATGCAATTATTTCTTTAGAAATGCAGAAGATCTTTTTTTCTCTCTTGCCTTTGGGGGTCTGCCCAGAACAAGGATAGCACTGCTCATCTAGTGAGCAAAATGCAGGTTTTCTTCCTGCTGAACTTGCTAAATCCACAGTGTTCAACCCACACTGAGTGCACACTGATCTTGCTTTGCATGAAAAAGATGAACTTCTTTGTTCTCCATTCCCCATGTGTTGCTGTGGCACTATGGTAAGTTGAAATAGTATGCCAAGTTATTTTTGACTTTGCTGTTCCTGTCTTCTTGTCTGTGTAGTACACCAGACCAGCCTCCGATGTCAATATGCTGGGAGAAATGATGTTTGGCTCAGTGGCAATGAGTTACAAAGGCTCCACCTTGAAAATTCACTACATACGGTGAGTGTCCTTTTCTGTGATGCACTGTCTTTTCAGGCACTGGGAATTGATGACTCAGTGAAATAAATGACTGTTTATCCTTTCAGCTCTCCCCCACAGCTGATGATAAGTAAAGTCTTCTCAGCCAGGGTAGGAAGCTTCAGTGGAAGCAACAATAAGTAAGAACATCTTTTTTTATATATAATTTCTTTCCTTTCCCAGCCAGTGCAGTTGTCTGTCTTTCTTTCTCCTTTTGTAGTTCTGGTAGAAAATCGAGAAGGCAGCTGTGGAGAAGAATTCTCTTAATAGATCCTAGGCCAGCCAAGTTTTTAATTAAAAAAGAAAATCTCCAAGTTTCTGCTTCCTAATTTGTTCGGGTCATGCAATAAAGTTCAGAGGTTGGGTGCTTTGGACAATCAAAATATCCATCTCTTACTGCTGTCAGAAGGGTGAGGCAGGGATAGGCTGAGAATGTTTTGACCCCGTATCCCACTTCTGTTTCCTTCAACAAATACGCTGTTCTGTTGTACCTCCTCCCCAAAACAGACAAATATGAATAAATTGAATCCCAAGTGTCCTAGAAAGAAGCTTCCAATAATTTAAATATAAAAAATAGATGCCTGCTTCCTTCCAGTTTCAGAAACCAACTTGTCCTTCGGTTTGGTTTTAAAGTTAATATTCAGCCTTCTTTTTTTATAAAATGAACCTAATTCTTAAGCTAATATTAATGCCTATTGATCATATTCTGAAGGAATACTGGCTTCTCCCCCTATTTTAGCTTGCAAGATAGCTTTGAATGCATCAACCAGGATCCCAGTCTGGGAAAGCTGAGCTCCAATCAGAATGGTTTGGGAACCTGTCGCAGTGGAAGTAATCTAGGTAAATATTTCCAGGTTCTGTGTCTTTCTGACAACACGAGGCCATCTGTTCATTCAGTTTTGGCTTTTTTTTTCCCAGTACATCACCTCCTTGGGTTTTTTACCTTTTATTTGGCTTGGTTGGTTTTTTTTTGTTTGTTTTTGTTTTGTTTTGTTTTTGGCTTTTTTTTCCCCATTTTTTTTCCATTTTCTCTACGTTGCTTTTGTTTCCTAGGTGTGTTACAGCTGTGTAGCAGCAAACTGCTGCAGGGTGTGTCTGAAGGAGGTCCCCTCCGGCTCATCCGCAGTGCTTCTTTCTTTGCAGGTTTGTGTGGAATGCCAGCCACAGTGTGACCCATCCATATGCACACACAAATCCAGCTCCTTCTGAATCTTTGCGGGACATGCATAATTAGTCTCTAGAAACAGAGGGCTGAAATAGTGACAACAGGTGTATCCGGTATATACTTAAAAAATATGTGTTCTGAAAAGATAGCTAAGCTAAATTACTGTGTTTTGTTTTAAAGATATTTTATGCAGTCTTTTAAAGATGAATTAGCCCTTATGTTTCTTAGAGAACTTATGTTTCCTGGCTTGGTGCTGGTTTCTTGCTAACATGCAGGTGTCTTGCTAGTGTACAGCTTTTTCTTCTCTGATCTCTTGCTACTTTTTAATTTGGTGGCAGACATTCAAAATTTTTGAGCTAAATCTGGGAGGCTTTAAAGGTTTTTTTCCTTAAGCAATATTAATTTCTTTAATTCTCAAAACTTTAGGCTGCATAAAGTCTCTTTTTACAGGCAGAATGATGATCCATGCAGGTGGGTAGACCTCAGGCCTAATTACTTCTGTTAATTGCAAAAATGTGAACTGAAATACCAATGCAGTTTCTTCACAGCCATTGCAAATCTTGCATGCTCTACAATTTGAGTTACTCTGCACTACTAACACTTTGATGTAATCTGACATAGACTGAGTATTTCTTATGGTGAGGCTTTGTGGACAGTAAATCTCAGCTCAGCAAGTGAAACAGAAGCTTTTAATGGACCTTGTGCTAGACTATTTCATTCTGATCTTAACCTGTGTCAAAGGGCAATCTTGCATACTCAGTTTATCAAGAGTGATGTGGATACCACCAGCCCTCACTTTCAAAGTATATCTGATTTCTGATAATGCAGACTGTATTCATATTCTTAAGCTCCTTAGAGATGTTTTTACATTTGGGCAAATAACCTTCCTGTGGTAACATGATACTCAGCACAGGCTACTGTTTGCTGCCACCTCTCTTCACACCATACTGATTTTGAGCAACAGTACAGGATGTAATTTTTTTGGTGTATGACCTTTAAACTTAAACATTTTTTTAAAATGCTGACAGATAGTATGATGAATTATGTAATATTTTCTATTGATCTGCTCTGTTTGTTTTAGCACACAGCACACCTGTTGATATGCCTAGCAGAGGACAAAATGAGGACAGAGACAGCGGCATTGCTCGGTCAGGTATCTGCTGTCTATCTTGTTTGCCTGCTTTTGTAATTGTTACAATTCCTGGCTGCAGTGATTTACCTGAAATATAGACACCTCATGACCTGTAAATCCATAATTGTTTTTATCTGCTAGGTGGTTTGCCTTCTGCATTTGCCCCAAGCCTTTATGCAAAAATATTTGCAATTATATTCTTTGTTTACAGCCACCATGTTCTGGGCTCTTAACCAGTTTATAATTTGGAGGAAGAACTGGTTGGAGCCTTTACTAGAGCAAATAAAGAGAAATGGCTTTTTACACTGAATAGGAAAATGAAGACAAGAAGTCATGCTGTCTATTGTAATGGGAGTGCAACAACTCGTGGGAGAGAGCACTTTTAATGAGAATAAGATACATTTTAGTATGTTTAAGTAGGGATGATCTCCTACTTTATAACTAATTAATGTCCTCAAGCAGCAAGATTTATTTTAAATAATAGTCTCTCCTGTTGCAAGTGAGTTGTGTGAAAAAGACCAGAAAGCAAGAGCAATATTTGTGAGAAATTATTGTTAGAGTATGAAGAAAAGTATTTAACCAGCATTCTTTGTGATTCATTGTATGTGGGGTTTCTTGCTTTCTTCATAGCATCTCTGAGCAGTCTTCTGGTTACTCCTTTTCCATCTCCAAGCTCTTCATCATCATCTTCGAGCAGCTATCAACGTCGCTGGCTCCGAAGTCAGACAACCAGTTTAGAGAATGGAATTATTCCAAGATGGTGAGTGTAGCCCCTTTCTTCTTACAACAAGTTTTTGAGAGCTTAAGCCTCCTTTCTTTAAAAGCACTAACCCTGTTATTAAATGCTCTCGACTCAGTCTATCTTCTGTGCGTGTTACATAAGATTGCCAATATAAAAAAAGGTGAAATTTTGGCTGAACATGAACTTCAAAGCCCAATTTGGAATATAATTCTTTTTATTGAATACATAGGCTGTATATTAATATGGTGTGAATGTATAGGCTGTGTATGAAACCATATTCTGAAAAATAAATTAAATTGTTTCTGAAGGAGCAGAGCATCCTCTTGAGATGAAAAGGACTGTAACAGCACTGCTGCCATAATGACTTTATGCTGTGATCAAGTCTGACCAGTGAGCAGTTAGTGAAATTTTGGAGTAATAGCCCATGACGACTCTCTTAGCTGGTACAGGATGTTCCTGATGTGACTTCTGCCAAAACAGGAAGAAAAGAAAAGCTGTGATCAAAAAGCTTGGCTTCTGTTTTGGAATTTTATTAGCTTTTGTAGCTCAGTGGCATAACAAAGCATGGAATGCAGCAGACTTTTCATAGCTAATAAGCAAATTCTTCTCTTGTCATTTGCAAAATAGCAAATGGTTCTTGATTATCCTCTCTCTGTACTCATCCACCTGTACCCAGAGACAGAATGGAATTAGTGGAGACCTACAAGAAATTCATGCTGTTTGGCCTCTCTCCCTTGTCAGTTAAGAGAAGCATAAAAGCTGCCAGTTAAAATATGTAGTCAGTAAAAAATAAAAATTAAACCTCATTTGCAAAGCTTTCCCTAGTGTAAATCAACACTTGCAGCATTTTTTCTAGATATTCTTAGTGAATAATTTTTAAGATGAAGAATTGTGCCATGGTATTAAAGTAGCAGTTGTGCTGTCTAAATCACACTTGCAGTTGAGAATAAACTGGTTGCTTTAAGTAAACTGAAGTACTTTTTCCTAAAGAAAAAAGGCTGAGAGCAGCCCATGTAAAAAAGGTTAAAACATCTAGGGTAAATAAGATCATTTCAGCCCAGTTTAAGAAGCAGCCAAATTTTCACAAATATAAATTTGTGCAAAATGTTCTGAAAGTTACAAATTGTCTAGAGGAAGGCCTTTTTGGGCTGCTTATTTGCTGTCTGGAGCAGGGTTGTTGGTTTTTTTCCCCACTGGAGAACCTGTGCTGGGGAAAGATACTGGAAACAGCACATCATTATTTTTACTGTCTAGAATTATTCTTGAACTGGGATTCTTTCTAAGCCAAAAGGCCTCTTCAGATACTTGTTTTCTGGTTACTTGCTAGAGAAACAGTAGGCTTCTGGTTGAATATTTCAGTGCCACAGAGTTTGCACCCCAGGTTGTTACAGCCAAGATTCTACAGTCTCTGTGACTGATGTTTTAGGCCAATAGCTCAAAGAAATTGAGATGTCTAGTTGGAACTCCACATAGTCAATTGGCAAGCAAGCTAGATTAGCAGTTTTGTTGAAAAGGCTTCTCTCTCAGACCTAAATTCCCCAATTTCTGTTCCTGGGAAGCAGTACAAAAGCTTGTGATGTTTCTTAGATGCTGACTGACCATCCTTTCCCGACTTCCTTGGGAATTTCTGTCTCTGTATGCAAGTTCCTGAAGTTCAGATGAGGTTATGTTTTTGTCTTGAACTCTGTTTTCCCACAAGCTGTTTTTTTGCTGGGGTTTAATTGTCTGTTTTGTCCTGTGTTCATGGACTCATATTTCTGTGATGAGAATTTTTTGTATATTTAACTTTGTCAAACCAATTAAACTGTAAACTAAGTATTTTTAGAATGGACTAAGAATGAATGCTTAGCCCTGAGTCTTTCCTTTTGTTAATTGCTTCATAGTGTTCTATAAATACTACAGACTCCATTTCAAGATACTTCTGATATGAAAAGACTTCAAACTTTTAATTACCATTCACTGGTATTGCAGTCTTAACTTAAAAGAAACTCTAAAACCAAGCTATTTCCAGATGAGTGCTGCTCAGAATGTCTCCATGGCTTCTTTGTATTTTACCTTTTTCTCCTATAATTTCTCACTAGATTAAAACCCATTATTCAGTTGAAATTCCTTACAACAGACATTTTTCCATACTATTTTACTTATTTATGTATACATATTATATATATATATATGTATGGATGTATGTAGTGGTTTTTTCAGTTAAATTGATCAAGACTCTTTAAGCAAGAAAAAATAGTAATTTTGTTAATTCAGCAGTATCAATATCTAGTGCTGCAAGGCTAGTATTTATAGAAGAACAGGGTGAGGGATTTGTCACCCTTTTGTATAATCACAGTAAAAATTATGCTGGGCTGAGACTTGTGGGTATCATCCAAATCAGTTGCCTGTGCCAAGCAGTAGCTTGGAATTTACATCAGGTGTCTGTGGAACTTGACTCTTGAGTAAGTCTTTAAAATCTCCAAGGATAGAGATTCCACAGCCTTTCTGAACACTGCCATCCCCTTGACTGACCAATTTCCCCCCATTTGAGATTATCTGCAAACTCACTGAAGGTGTGTTTTGGTCCACAGGCCAGGCTCATAATCAAAACATTGAGCAGTATTGGTCCTAGTAGCAACCCATGTGTAATATTGAGAAAAGACAATTGTTGAAAGAAATGTGGCAGCACTCTCAAGGAAATAAGCAGAACTTGGGGAAATAATAATGGTTATGAAATAGCCACTGGATGGGTGGTTTTTTTTTCTTTCTGGTATTTTTTATAGTTTTAAGCAGAAAAATCTTTCTAAGCTAAAGTCTACACAACTTGGAGCTGGGCAAACATGTATTTGTATGCATTAAGTTTGTGTTTTTACAGTAATTACTGGATGGTGACATTTTGTCTTCAGTTAAAATAGAAAGTTTTATTTTGTATGCAAACATCCATCTTAAGATGCCAGAACAATATAGATAGTATAGGTTATATGTTTCCCAACTTCCCTCATGAGCAACAGTCCAGATTCAAGAGCATCATAGATATGCAGCTGAGCACCTAGAGAGGAGCTCGAGTGCTGGATGCAGTTCACAGCTCCCAAGTTACCTTTAAGCTTTTTTGGTTATGATTTTGTGTGATGTATCTCTGTTCCCTTTTCTTTGTCTCCCTCAAAGTTAAATCCAGGTGGGAATCTATTAGTTCTGTTTCAGAGGAAAGTGTTCACACCAGGCCTCTCTGGGGATTGTCTTCTTCCTATTTGAACAAGCACAGAACTTATCCATCAAAATGTCAGGCATCCTCTGTTCAGAAACATGTGACAGCAAAGCCTTATGTAGTCAGTCAAAGGAGTCCTACAAATGAGTTACCTTCCACTATATAGAGAGCTATGGATAGAAGCTGAATTCTCTCTCAGTACACAGGTAACTGTCCTAACAAATCTGTCTTACAGGTCCACTGAAGAAATGTTTAGTATGGCTGATGAAAGCTGCAGCTCCAATCCTGCGATGGTTCGGAGGAAAAAAATTGCTATCAGCATCATCTTTTCTCTGCCTGAAAAAGAAGAAGCTCAGAGAAACTTCCAGGATTTCTTTTTCTCTCACTTTCCTCTTTTTGAGTCTCACATGAACAAGCTGAAATATGCAATAGAAAAGGTACAGAATACTAATTTGGCATAATGTGGAAAAATGTCAATCAGAATGAAGTATTCTAGAATCTGATAGATGAAGAGTGGGAGAAGGTGCGTGGTTTCAAGCTTGCCTCCCTCCTTACACATGCAGTCTTGAGCTTGAGCCCAGTGTAGGAACTCAGCATTTGCTGAAAGAGGTGCAGTTTCTTTTCTAGACAGAATTAGAATGGAGAGTTTTATGCTATGGGTGGTTTTTCCTTCGTTCTTGCCATATTTCACTCTGAGGTTTTCTTGACTCCTTAGAGACTGTGGAAATGATGGTACTCTGACCTTTCATGCAGTGTCTCAAAGAGAGACACAAAATATTTGTGTCTTGCTGTTGTCTTCTTCTCAGAAATGTTCTCTTCTCTCCCCTTGTCCAGTATTAAGGATTGGTCTCCTATGAGTTGGAGGGAGGTTGGCATTTGTTGCTGTCCTGAGTGGCTGTATAGGACTGGGGCTAGATCTTAGTTATTTTGACATGTGTAATGAAGTTTAAAAAGATGAAGAATGTGAATCCTTTAAGCAGCTGTTTTGTGTCTTTAACTCTTAATCAAGGCCATGATCTCATGTAGAAAAATAGCAGAATCCAGCCAGAGAGTGCAGGTTTATATCAGCCGTGTCATGGATGCCCTGGGAGAATTCAGGTGAGTTGATGGAATTCTGAATTACAAGGAGAGCACTTTTCATGCCCCATGAAAGATATTTGTCACTTCCAGTTATAAGCAACTTGAATGTAAGGTCTTGTATTTTAGACAGTCTTGCAGTTGGTGTGAATGAATTTTCTGCATTGGTTGTTGGGGAAATGTTTTCAGAAAACTTTAGCAAACCAGCTCAGCCATTTTCCAAATGAGAATGAAAGTAGTTCTGTTGCACTCACATGTTCCTGTGATTGTCAGTTAAAGTCTAAACATCTCATCAAGAGCTGGCTTCTGCTGATGACTGTACAGTTGGGTGGAGTGAGGTACTCAGGCAGGTAGATGTGTCTACTCCTAGCCAGGGATGTTGAACGATGTAACTGGCAAGAAAGTTGCAGTCAAAAGCTCTCTTTTCTGTAGTTGAGAAAGGAAGGAATGGTCAAAGGCTAAGAAAGTCAGCCCAGGAGAGAGAGAAGGCTTTAATGGAATGGAGGTTCTGTAATATCTGGAATGTAGAATCAAATCTGTGCAATGAATAGAATGGGTTCTTCTTCCCCTCAAATTTATTTCTGAATGGTTTCACTGAATAAAATTCACATGGGAATGCAAAAAAGAGAAGCCAAATATGTAATTCATATGAATACACTGGGTTACTGATAATATGAATTGAACAGACTAGTGTTCTGAACACTAGTAATTACTGGAAGAGTAAAAACTCTTCCAGTTTGTTTAGTCTCCTAAATCTTAAAAAAAAAAAAGGCAGCAAATTATAATCTGGACAACAGAAGAGGAAAGGGGCTACTTATATTTATTTGCAGAATTGAGATGTGCATGTTAACACTGACTTTTTGGGACTTATCTTTGGGCAGAGTTACCATCTGGAACCTATATTCTGTTCCAAGGATTGCAGAGCCTGTGTGGCTTAATATGATGTCCAGCACCCTGGAAAAGAATCAGCTATGCCAGCGTTTTCTTAAAGAATTTACCTTTCTGATAGAACAGATCAACAAAAATCAGTAAGCTTCCCCCACTCCCTTTATTTTTAAGAAAAAGTTTTTGTGCTTCCCAGTGCAAAGCACTTAATGGGGTGCTCTTTTGCTGGACAAGCTTTTTTAAACTTTTTTCCCTCCTAGGTTCTTTGCTGCTTTGCTGACCGCAGTGCTGACATATCACCTGGCGTGGGTCCCAACAGTGATGCCTGTTGACCATCCTCCCATCAAGGCTTTCGCTGAGAAGCGCACATCCCAGTCTGTCAACATGCTGGCAAAATCCCACCCATATAACCCTCTCTGGGCACAGCTGGGTCAGTATGATTGGGAAAGCTTCAGCTTATAACAAGCACCTTTGTGCATCCACTCCTTTTAGATAAGGGCTGCATGTAGTCCAGGTCATGTTTCCTCCTACCAACAGGTGTCTTTTGCCTGATTAATCAGAGAATTTGGAGGTCTCTTTGCATATCCTACTTTTTATTCTTGTTCCTTGTTGACATCCTCTGTTACACTGTCTGGTTAACTTGTTATAGAGGTATTAAGATGATGCAAGTGCTATGAATGGTCTGAGCAGTTTGGGAAAAAACAAAACGAAATAGACTGGATTGAGAGGAGTTACCTGGGCCTTGGAGGTCCTTTGTAGTTGAAATTGGCTACCTCCCTTTGTCTCTTTCTCACATAGCTAGAATAGAGAGCAGGGCGATAGATTAGAAGTCTGGCAAGTGCCAGTAGCTCCATTCACTTACTGTTACATGAATGGGCTTGGGGCAAGATTTTTTTTCTATGCTCTGTGCCTCAGGCTGGTCTCTGACAAATTTTATAGCTTGTAAATTATCTTGATGCAAGGGACTAGATAACTGATGTCAAATGAGTAGGTGAATGAAAGCTCAGAAAGTAATTCTGTCAGTGGTAAATATTTAAAAATTCCTCCTCTTCTTGGCAGCAGATGAAAATCTGACATCAGATAGCCCTTCACTTTAGCTGATGTACTATATTGTCATGTAAAATAACACACATGCACACTGAGGCAGTGATGTGACTTACTCTGTGATGCTGGTGCTGTCTCTTCCTGATTGTCTCAGGCTTCTTTTTTTCAGTAACCTCTATGAAAGCTTTGCTACTTTGGCCGTGTAGTTGTAGTGAATTGTTTCCTGGTAAAAGATGTCATTTAAACATTGTGCAGAGGTTAGACTGAAAGGGAAATTAGAAGTGTGCTCGTGGTGTTGAGGACAGAGCCAGGCCTGGAGTTACAAAAACCAGCTGGACTGGAGGCGTAAGCTCAGTAGTAGCTCTTGTGGTCGCTCCCAGGAGTCACCACTGGTGACTAGTCAAGAGTCTGTTTCTCTTTTTGTCCTGCCAAGTTCTCAGTGCCTGAACTCAAAATGCTCTCTGATTTTGTTTCATTCTTATAAAGCCCAAAAAGCTGTTACTCTTGTGGTTGCAAAAGTTGATTGTGAAAGGGAGATGTTGCCCTCTGCTGGCCCTCTTCTTTAGGAACAGGGAGGAAAAACAAAAAATCAAGTCTTGGTGCTTAGAAATGGAAATGACAGGATTTTGATGTACCCGTCTTTCCACCTTCAGACCTGTATTTTCATTACATATTACATATCAACTGCAATTATGTACTAATACAATTGTAAGTCCTTCTGTCATGAAGACATACTGTCTCTTAAATCCCAGCTTCAATCTAATGGTAGTAACAAGTATTAGTGCTTTTTCAAGATCATGATTTTGACTTGTACTGTCTTATTAGTATTTATATAAAAGCCAGTTATGCAAATGAACATGAAGCCTTAATCTGATTTCCATAGCAACTGTGCTCAACTCAGAAGTAAAACAATATATTCCAGTTTCATTTCAATATTGCTTGTCCTTGTGACCTACCAGCCTTTTAGATTAATTGAGGAGTCTGAAGCCCACTTTTGGTTCCTGAGGAATGAATTTGCTCACTTGTTAGGATCTGGGCTTGGCTGCAAGGGTGTCTCTAACAGAAGGAGAACAGCACCACTGATGTTACCTACCACCCAGGAACCTCTCCAGTGCATTGCTGTCATAGTGGGAAATGGCAGATCTTAGCAGGGGAGACAGTAAGAGAGCCATGGAATTACAGTCTCATCGATCCTTGTTTTGTAGGAATGGAGTTGGGAGCCTTATTCCTTTTATGTTCTGTATAACGAGGAGAGGAGGCTGGACATAAATGTGCTCTTGGGGTTTTTTTTTTTTTTTGCTGTGTTAGTGTCAAAACCAGAGGCCTCCTTGCCCTTGGAAGAAGCCTTTCTGAAGCTCTGTTTGTAACTCTTAATATAGTGTTGCTTCTTGAGGTCTAGTACAAAATCCTGATGGCAAGCTCTGTCCAGAACAAAATTTGAGCAGCCCAGAGGAAGGATTTAGCACCTGAAAGCAGTCTGATAGATTAGCAGGTAGCTGATCAAGCCTCAAGGTAGAGAAGCCTGCTTTCCACACTTCAGGTAGCTGCAGAAAATTGAGTGTTTGCTGGTTGTCTCCCATGTGCTGGTGAGACCAGACATAGATTGGTTAACCAAAGACAATTTAGTGAGTGTGCTCTGATGGGTGTCATGTGAAGACAACTGGGTTAACTCATCCTAGGAATAGACACTTGTTTGAGTTAGCTGATCTTTTACCAATAGGGAATGTGAACATTCCCTTACTGGCTATCTATGTTTACTTCTCCCAGAACTCTGGAGTACGAACCCTTTAGCTGATAGATGATTATAAGCAGCTGGAAGATAATTGCCACTCTCCCAAAGAAATATGTTGAAAGTAGGATATGTACAATCTTAGTTCTGTTAAAAATCAGACATTCAGGATAAATAGCAAATAAGTCATTCTTGGGGGGACTCAGATGATGATGTTGTAGTGCTTACCTTTCATATTGCAGTTGTATTTTGATTTTCTGCTTCTTCACTCCCCCTGCCAAAGTTAAATGCTCGTGTGAGTGAGGTTGGCTCCCACATACACAGCACGTGCCTTGCTCAATAAGGTAGTTATGTGCCTCTTTTTTCTGAACCTCATTTATTAAGCTAATATTTATTTCTTTTTTTCTTTTTTGATATCTTAGTCCTGAAAAACATAATTAAGATTTTATTTGTGTAAAAATGCCTGTGTTTAACAGAAGGGTCACTGCACTAACACAGAAAAACTTTGATGTGAAAGAAAACTAGTAGAAAAACAGAAAATAGTATAGCTGGCTTCAGAGTTTTGCTGGACCTACATTCTTCTTTGCTCCATCTTGTGTCAGTTTCCAGGTGATAATGTCTTGTAAGCAGAGTGTAAATTCAATCTTAGTGCCTCTTAACAGAAAGAAAATGAGTAATAGCAGCTGATTCCTCACAAAAGCGCTTCTGGACAAAAGCCGGGTGTAAGAAGCATTAGGTGACTTTCTTTGTTACTCTTTGTTTAAGACTTTGATGAATTCACTGTGGAAGAAATTAACTGCCTAATTGTGTCCATAGTAAATGCTGTTTCAAAATGTGTTGAACTTGAACAGTGTAAGTTATATTACAATGCAACATAAGCCTGTGACATTTTTGCTTTCCTGTGTAGGTGATCTCTATGGTGCCATAGGCTCTCCAGTTAGACTGACTCGGACTGTGATTGTTGGGAAGCGCAAGGAGCTGGTGCAGCGCTTGCTCTATGTTCTAACTTACTTCATCCGGTGCTCTGAGCTGCAGGAAAATCAGCTGACCTGGAGTGAGAAGGCTGGGGAGGGAGAGCAGGTGCTAAATGGAAGCAAGATCACAACTGCACTAGAAAAGGGAGAGGTAGAGGAATCTGATTATGTGGTTGTCACTGTTAAAAATGACCCTGCTCTTGTGCCTCCAATCCTACCTCCAAAGAATGATGGAAGTAAGAACAGTACTGCAGAGTGGGTGCATGAACCAGAAAGCACTCAGGCTGTCCCAGCCTCTTCAAAAGAAAAGAGGGAAGCAATAGAAAAGGCCAGTCAGACCTCTGAAACATCTGTTGACTGTCTAACTGGCAGTTTCTGTAAAGGAGCAGCTGATGGTAGGAAAAGAACTGTCACTGATACAGGAGTCCTATCCTACCACTCTGAAGAATCATCTAAATTAGAGGATGTAATGGATGTAAAGAAGAACAAGAACCAGAATGAGAGAAAAGTGGAGAAGCAGTTTTCTAGTAGGTCATCTGCTGTACCTTGTCCTGAAAGGTCTGGCTACAGGAATTCACACTTAGAAAAGGTCACGTTTCAGATTGGAAGTTCAGCATCACCAGAGTCAGACTTAGAAACTCATAGAAGAGAAATGGAAGAAAATCTGAAGGCATTAATTAAACATCCAGAGGTGATACGTTGTGCCTCAAGTTCCACAAATCTGACTGTGGATGCTTCTCAGAATCAAGACAGTTGTGAAGCTGCCTTTATCAGTAAACATAATGTTTGTTATGCACAAATCCCCCCGTGTGAGGAGAAGGAAAGTACACTTCACCAACATGTGGAAAGTAAAGGAACTGAAGTGAATTTAGTTAATTCAATATCTAGTGAAATGCTTTTGCCCACAGATAACATAGAAACTGTAAAATTGCCAAACATGAAAGAAAATAGAACTTTATGCTCTGGCAATCTGGAGAACTATTCTTCTGACTGTGTAGAAGCAGATTCTGCTGTCAAACAGGATTCTTCTAAAGTAGGTGCTAAAGATGTCCCCTATGGGGATTCTGGAAGGAAAACCTCCTTCAGGGTTGAAGGGGACATTCCAAGGAACGAGAGTTCAGACAGCGCTCTTGGAGCTAGTGATGAAGAAGGTGATTGTTGTATCCCTGATGAAGTGCATCACGATAACATCAGCAAGCGGCTTGAAGAATTTGCAGAAGTGGAACTTCCTTTGCCAAGGTAAAGAAGTCTGATTAATTTAGAACTAAATGGAGTCAAAAGCTGTTGCTACTTTGGAGTTGTTTAAAGTTTCAAGTCTGAAGTCTTCTGGGAACCTGACTAAGTTCCTTGCAGGAACAAATCAGTAGCAGACAGTGATGTAGTTAGAGTTCTTATAAGCAGATTTGGCAGGAAGGAAACATAGCAGATTTAATAAAGTTTTATGACAAAGGTATATTTCACATGCCTAAAAAAGGTGATCAAACTTTTTATGTAAGCTGACTGAAACATTTAGTGTAGACATGTAGATAGAACATCTGAGGACAGGCAAAACTTTGCTTAAAAAGATAACTGTTTAGATTTGACATAATTCTTAAATGAAACACCAATTTGGAATAAACATGGGCATGCTGTTTGAAAATTTTTGAGCATTCCAGGTGCATATGAAGTTTGGTACTTAAGGTCAGTTTCTAGACTTACCTTCAGCATGAGAATTGAAGAAAACTCGAATTTAGCAAAACTGTAAGCTGCAGAACATGGAGCCCATATATCCCACAAACTCCAGTGCATATAAATTTTCTTATGTACAAGTTTGAGGAAATCAATACACTGTTAAATTTTAGCTTTTAAAATTCTCGTTTCAAGGAGTGGCAGTAGATGTTTACTGGTGTGGACATTTATGTATACTTGTAGTACAACTGTTGATTAATATTTGCAGTAGAAAGAGGCATGACTTTGCATTTATGTAAAATCTGAATGCAGGTTGTCAAGCAAGAGTCTCACCTGCTTTGTATTTCTGTATTTCAGGTCAAATACCATCAGCAGTCAATGTGTGAAAAACTTTGGAAGATCACTTCTGGGTGGTTACTGTCATACATATATACCAGATCTAGTGCTGCATGGAATAAACAATGATGAAAAACTCAAGCAGTGTCTACTAGCAGATCTACTTCATGCAATGCATGTGAGTTGAAGTGCTGAGTCAGAGTTGTGATATTACTGAAATCTACAGAAGTAGGTTTTTTCAGTAGGTGACTTTTTTTTACTTACCTGTTCTGAACAGCCACAACTGCCATGTCTGCCTTTTTCAAAGATGTAAGCCCTTAATTTACTATATGCAATGCTTGTTCATGCAAAAATCATGTGCTTTCCTTTATTACTTTTAAGGCTTTTCTTCCAATATTAACACAAGGAAGATTGTTTGCAACTGCAATTTACAAACAAGGAAAAGAACCCTTGAGCTGCTTCTCTTTCCCATCACAATAGCAGACAAAATTACCTGCATTTCAGAAAAATTATGTGCAAGTTGAAACATCTTATTTTGCTACTTAGTGGTATGTGTTGCAGGTGAGGTAAAGTCATGTTGAGGCCTGTATGATGCTAGTCTGTAGCAGAAATGACTGACTACAGAAGATAATTGTATATAGATAAGAAATTTGCTGTGTTCTTTCTCCACTGTAAGTACTCCTACATTATAAAATTTATAACTAAGCTTTCACTGGAATAACTGTGTGACCTCAGTATGCAATTTAAAATGCTTATCTAGTAATTGTCAGCAGCTTCTTTCTGCAGCAAGAATGATTCTGCTGGTGTAACTGCATGTACTATCCAGAGCAGTGATGTGTGTGTCTGTCTGTTCCTTAAGGAGCATCAGATTGGTCTGGTGTGATAGTGTGGCTCTTCTTTGGTGGATGACAAGTGGGCCGTGAGCTTGCACAGCTCTTGCTGCCAGGAGAGCCAGTGCTCTCCTGGGGTGCATAGCAAGAGCATTCTAGCAGGTCAGGGGAGGTGAACCTGCCCCTTTACTCAGCTCTAGTGAGGTCACATCTGGAGTGCTGTGTCCACTCCTGGGCTCCACAGGTCAAGAAGGATGAGGAGCTACTGGAGAGAGAGCCCCAAAGATCATTAGGGATCTGGAACATCTCTCTTCTCAGAGGAGACTAGACTGAGAGGGGATCTCATTGATGCATATTAGTATCCTAAAGGCAGGTGTCAAGAGAGTGGTGCTCAGCAACAGGACAAGGAGCAATGGCCATAAACTAAACCACAAGAAGTTCCACCTCAGGAAGTTGCACCTTCTGAGGAAGAACTTTATGTTGAGGGTGGCAGAGCACTGGAACCAGCTGCTCAGGGAGGTCATGGAATCTCCCTCACTAGAGACATTCAAAACCCGCCCGGCCTTGTTCCTGTGTCACCTGCTCTAGGGGACACTGCCTTGGCAAGGAGTTGGATTAGAGGATCTCCAGAGGTGCCCTCCAACCCTCACTTTTCTGTTATATCTGTCTTGGTTGTGCATAGTAAAATCCCTCACATATCTCTGAAACATTGAAATTCTTTCACCATACTGGATCAGTGTAATTATTACACTCTTCATTTTGAAAGAAACTAATCTCTTCAGGGTAGGGGGAATACATGAAGAAAAATAAAATTGAGTAGTGACTTTTAGGCACTAATGAAAATTAAATGTCTCAATCAAATTGGCAGATGCAGTGCTGCTGGATGCTGAATGTAAATCTTGTCACTGTCTTGTCATTTTTTGAGATGCCTTTGGTCCCCTAATGGACAAAAAATGCATTGAATCACTTCCTTATTTGCTACATCAGTCTGTAAAAGTAGAACATCAAACTGAGCTGTGGAAATGTATATGAAAGTATCACATAATTGTATTTTGTTTCTGTTGCAGCATCCAGTGCTAGATGAGCCTATAGCAGAAGCTGTCTGCATTATTGCAGACACAGATAAATGGAATGTACAAGTAGCTACAAGCCAGAGGAAGATGATGGACAGTGTGAAGTTAGGCAAGGATGTTCTGGTTTCAAGTCAAGTATCCAGTCTGTTGCAGTCTATTTTACAGCTTTACAAACTGAACGTCCCTGCTGACTTTGTAAGTATTTCTTTATTGAAGGCTGAAGCTAATGGAAATGGCTTAGCTCAGATAGCAAGCATAGAGTTCTGTAACTGTGTTGCAATATCAATGAACTGAAGCCTGATATAATGCAGAGCTGTTACAACATGTTGAAAAGAATCCATCCAGTAATGGATACCAATGGGAACCAAGTTGGTTCTGGCAAACAGCTTCCTATTCTTGGAGTTTCTATTCAATGCTGCCATGTTGCATACTCCCTATGCCACAGCATCCTTTGCTGTCCTCATTTGTAGTGGAGTTCATCAGAGCAAATCAGTAATGCTGGTTTTGCTGATTACAACAAAATTACCCCCAAGTCTGACTGCAATAACTATAGTTCAATTTTTAGCACTTGATTATTGGTGAGGGGAGATGGAGGGGTTTTTCAGTAATCACCCCTTTTCTAATAAACAGAATTGATTTGTCCTTCAGCAGATAGTTTTGAGAAATTTTCTAGGAATCTCGTGTAATGACTGTGCTGGCAGATGGAAGAGAAAGATAGAGCTAAACACTAACAACCCTAAATAGTATTAGTTGGCACTGTTTTGGGTTAAATTGGTGGTATTGATTACAGTAAGTTCTTCAAGTCAAATACTAGGCAAAATATTTTTGAGTGTTTTCTCTGGATTCTTGTGGGCATTGAAAAATACACAACTGTGGTTGAAATTGTATCTTAACACTTGCACAGTCACACCTTAAATCCTGGCATTTTTAAACTGAGTAGTTGATTTTGCAACTGAAGTGTTCTTTCCAGTGTTTCCTTAGGATTTGTGTATGCAGTTTCTATAGGCATTGTGTGGTTTGGGAGGTGTCTGGAGGCAGAGTGATTTTCAGGGGTTTTTATTTCCTTTTTCCTACAAAAAGGAACTGTGAAGTGACAGTGCTAGTTGTTTGTAAATTTTTCATCATTTGTGTTAGAAATACTTTGATCCTTCTGTCAGGAGATTTTGCAACTCTGCTAAAACAACATCAATGCATGGAAGCCAAGTGTTCCTAAACTCTAGGAGAAGTATGACATTTTCATAGTAGTATGTCTGTTGATTTAAATTTGGATAGAAACATATGTATTGATGTACTCATATCAACCAGAAATGACCACAGTGCAGTATGTTTGAAGCTTCCTTAAGGAGTGCAAATCTCTTTACATGCAGTTACTGTTCAGATGAGTAAGTATTTTTGCAGTTTTGTGGTACCAACAAAAAACAACGCAATTTGAGACCAGATGAAAAGCAAGTGGTGATATCTTTATTTTACCACTTCAGACTGATAGTTGTGCTGCAGAGAGCTTTGCAGTATGCCCTGGTGAAAGGAAAGTGCTGGTTGCAACTGCTGCATTTTAGCAAAAGTTTTACCTGCACCTTTAAGCTCAGTTTAAGGTACTCTTCTATTCTTAGAAGTGACTTGACTTTTTTTCCTTTTGGTCAATGAGAAACTGCAGAGGACGCTAATATAAAAACTAAAAAAGAAAAAAAAAATACTTGTGGACACTGAACAAGATGGGTTAATGTACCAAGCCTGTGGGCAGAAACTTCTTTTGATTTTTTGCTGGTGTTCAGAAGGAACAGATCATATGATGTAAACAACCCTTCTTTTAAAATAATGTGGGATTCTTCCTTACTTGCTCCCTCATAACTTAAAAAAAAAATCCATAATCCTTAACACAAATTCTGGTATTGAAACAGATTGAACTGCTACTTTGTGAATCAGCTGCATGCCCCCCATAACCACTGAGAAAGTGCTCATAGGCTTTTTGCATGAGGGTTACCTGTAATGGAAAAGATAAGAGTGCTTGCTTCCCTTTTGGCCAGAATCAGAAGTGTTATGATTATAATGACTTGAGTGAAAATTTGCTTGAAGCAAATTGATCAAACTATTGTCAAAAACCTTCTGCCTTTCCTCCATTGGTGGCAGTGATTTTACTCTACTACCATGAAAGCACATTTTTTAAAATGCCTCTTTATTTTTTCATTATTAAGACTTGATATTAGCTCATTGAAAGAATAATTAAACATCTTCATCGTGCTTCAGATGATCAGAAAAATGCATCTTAGGCTACCTACAAGCCTGAGTCTTATTTTTCCCACCAGTTTTTTAATTAGCAAAACTGGTCTCACCAGGTCTCACTTCTAATACTTAGGGTTTTCATTCAGCTCCAGCACATGGGATGATGGCCTGAAGCTATTTGCTGCTACTGTTTCTAATTGCTGTCTGTGCCTGCTGGTTGATTATATGTTTGATAATGTGAGGTTCTGTATTGCTTCCTGCTTTCATCTCCTGATTTCAGAGAGCTGACCTAATTTAACTTTTTTGAAGTGGTTATCCCTGTGAAAAGAAGGAATATATCAAATTGAATGTACCTTTGTCCTACAACAAAATACCTGATAAGACTTCCTACCTAATCAGCTTGTGAAGACATGCTGCCTGCTGACCTTGTCTTGCCAGAATAACCCCTCTCTCTCCTTGAAGCCAAGGTTCCTCTGCTCTCTTGTAGTTGGTATATGAGAAATTGCCATGAATCACATGACTGTATTTAAAAATAATATGCATTTCTAGCATTCAACTACTGGAAGTGGAATGATTAACCTGATGTTTCAACTTGAACTATTACCTTTTGGCAATCAGCATCAAATGTTTAAGCAATTTTAAACTAGAAGTACTTAGGAATTATGAAAACAAATGCCTAAAATGGATTTGTAACTTAGTTGCTACAGAAAAGCAGTCAGCAAAAGAGTGATAATTCTCTTACCAATAAGGTTCTGGTGTCTTCCATATCTTGAGTCTTAGTTTCTTGAATGGCACTAGAGCCTTAGAGCTAGAATGATCATTTTAGAAAATGTTGTTTAAGTCTTCCAGAAAAATAGTACTAACTTATAACAAAGACATCTTGATCCAAGAATACTACCTTAATTCTTAGTAAGATATCTTGAGTTGTTTTGAACCTCATTAAAACTGTTTCAGTTGGCAGAAATGCAGTGATGTGAGTAGAAATGTGAGGTGCAGTTTACGCAACAAACTTGCTGCCCAGGAGAGCTGGAATACCCCAGTTCTATGAGGGGTTTTCTCTTTGTGGAGTAGTGTAACTTTTTTATGTTTATAGCACAATTGTAATAAATCCAATTGCCTCTTCTAGATTTTGGAGTGGAAGCTTAGTTTATCTTCTGAGATAGAAGGTAAAGTGATGTGCTTACATTTCTGTAATATTTGCATGTGATTGCAAAAGGTATTCTGAGCTTTGTGGTCTGTGTTTGCAGTGCATAATGCATCTTGAGGATAGACTGCAAGAGATGTATCTCAAAAGCAAAATGCTTTCAGAATATCTGCGAGGACATACAAGAGTGCATGTAAAAGAACTAGGAATTGTATTGGGGTGAGTATTGCAGGTATCAGTCTTCAGCAATGGCAAAAGCTGAGGCAATTATTTTTCCTTTTCATCTGAGTGTTGACAGCTTGTTCTCATGAGGATTTGCTTCATATTTAACACTCCTCTTTCATGTGCCTAATAAGTTGCAAAAATGGCTCTACTGAGCTATCTCAAAATCAGGAGGAGACATTTATACAACAGCAACAAACTACTTGTCATTTTTAAATTTTCAGTATTAAGAGAGTTTGGATTTTGATCATTAGGAAGTTATCCAAGCATTCATACATGCTCTGTCTGTTGTGATCTCCTTACTGAGAACTTCATCCCAACAAATACTTCGGAATTTTTGGAATGAAAAGGGTGCGTTTGTACTTAAGTGACAAGAGGGTCTCAAAAATCAGGTGTATAAAAATAAACAGCTGTCCTGTCAACAGCTGTCTTCTAATAATAGTACTTGATTGGCATATAACCTTTAGGGAGCTGCCTGCTGACAGCAGAAAAGGGGGAAGAAGTAAATACACTTTCTCAAGATGTTTTTTAACACTGTAGATTAAATCTAATTTATCTTTTTCTAGACTGTTCAAGATTTCATACTCAGAAATGCAGCTGTAGATAGTGAAACAGTGCAATAAGCACTTTTCTCAGTGTGTGTGTACCTGTTAAATATATATAAATATGTACATACATCCTGGCCTCTGAGCAGCTTCACATTTGGAAATTGTTGGAAAGTGACCATTGCACTTGAGAGACATTCCTTGAACTGTTACTGCATAATAATTAATAATTTCAGCTTTTGGTAATTTTTGGTAAGAAAGTGCTACTATGTAACAAACTTAATTATATTCGAAACCTGAAATGCATAATCTTCCATAAGCTGATACTACTTTGTTAAACTGGGCTTATTGGTGCCTACTGAGAGACTACAAGCTGAGGCTTAGGGTTTAGCAAATACATAAAAGATTTTTTATTTAAACCAGAAGAGATTATATAGCACAGAATGTAATACTGCTTGCTATCTTTTGTTGTAAGTGCTAACATACTTCTTGGTTTTAAGCATTATTTACCTACCTTTACTGGAAGGACATGATTATTGACAATAAATAGTAATTAAACTATGAATTTATTAGTAGCAAGACACTTCTAGTTTCTTTAAAGTGGATGAAAAGTATCATTTTGTACTTCTCTTGTGAAAGTGACTGTATATTATTTTAAAGGCTGTCTCTTTTTTTTTAATTTCTAGGATTGAATCCAATGACTTGCCTTTGTTGGCTGCTATAGCAAGTACTCATTCCCCATATGTTGCTCAAATACTCTTATAAATTAAATTCTCAGGATAGTCATTCCCTTAAAGTACAATTATGAAAATGGGAATGTTGAATGAAGAACAGAGGTGCCAAACACTGGTAAAGGGGAGCACTGATGAAAGCAGGTGATGACTGTACATTCTGCCACCTTCCGATTCTGATTTCAACCGGATGTTTTATCGGAGGACTTCAGTTTACATAACACAAAAGGCATTCAGGTTTTTCTTACAATCTCACTTCTGACTTTAATCAAGAGACTGCATCCTTGCATTTTATTTTTATTCAAAGGACAAAAGTTAACACTATGTGGCAGACCGGGTGCTGCCATCCGAAACGCTGCTCAAAACCATGAAGTACCAGTTAAAAGAACAAGTGGGTTAGAATGGATTTCATAATACTATGCTTGTGAGTGTGGTGTGGTGTATGTCTCTTTGCTGGGGAGGAGGAGGAGGAGTAGCTGTTAACTCTGTATATAGCATTCCTATACAAAAGTGTATTCGGTGGGACATGATTTTCTTGCAGAACATAAGCGTGGTTTTGTATAGTAGAAGTGATGGGCCCAGAACAAGGAACTTGGATTCAGCAGCCAGATGTCATGTGGGAATGGAGGTGTGCGTGAGGTTGATGTGACTTTTCCATTTAAGGACAAGAGGTTGAGAGCTGTGGCTGCTTCTGTTTTAATGAGGAGGCATTCTAATGGGCCCATGGCTACAAGTGGAATGGAATGGACTTCCAAGAGAGGGATTTTGTGGGAAAGCCTTATGGAACTTCTGCTACAAGTTTACATTTGTTGCTGATGCAACCTCAGTAACTGTTGATTTGCTGTATGACTGTGGTCCTGGGAACTAAACTTGTCTTGGTGTCATCAAGTATTGCTATCTCCAAGGAGTATGAATTTGGAAAACTTGTGAACGATGCCAGTGCTGTGTGAGCATGTGTCCGTGTGCACATACACCAAACAATTGGCACAAACTGAAGACAATCGTATTGGGGAAATACAAGACATCAAACGACCCCCACCAAACCTTTAGTCAAAAGTATTACATTTTTCCAGCTATGAGTTGTCACTCTGAGTAGGAATAGAAGAGGAACGTTGTTTGAAGTAAAATGAAATGTGGGGGCAAACCCCAATATTTGATATTACTCTGAATGTTTGCAATTTCCCTTTTTGATTCTACAGAAATCTTGAACTATTATCCAGGTGCCTTTCCTTACTAGGTTATCTACTCTGACACCAGAAACTACTTCTCCACTAGTTGATACTGGCCTTTGGTGTTTCTAGAAAGCAAAATAAAATTTTGTACTTCACTGTTTTCACGTGGTTGATTAAAATGAATGTAAAAAATACCTTTTTTTGCATAAAGCACTGTTAAGCTGGATATGAAACTATGGACCAGACTAAGGAGAGAACAAAGGATCAAAACATACTTAAATGGAAAACTCAATGTTGGACTGTTCTGTTGTGAGCCACTGTGAATACGGTGTCTGAAATTGTCATCTTGCGAGCAAATTTCTGGCAACGCAATTGCTTGAAAATAGTGAATTCTAAAAAGAAACTCCTGGTCACCAGTTGTGAGTTCTCCTTGTTGGTGGTTACAGATTTTTAACACTGAAGGGACACACTTTTATTAAAAGTGTTTTTATTTCCTACTACCTTGATGTTTGGACTTTTCTACAGTAAACTTTCAATTATTTGAAAAAATGAAATGTGCTTATTGTGAATTGTTTAAATGTGATGGGGTTTTATTAACCTTGTGTTGCTTTTTGAGGGAAATAGGTAGACTGGCCTACTGTGAAAAGAGGTTGTTTCCACGTGGAGGGATACTTAATATTCTGATACAACACTTCTAAAGCTGTTCCTTCTATGCTGGTTTTCTGACCTGACATTCCAAATATTTCTTTTATTGCTTTCATATTTCTCCCTAGTATTCTGCCTAAAAAGGCTAAAACCTTTCTATGGTTCAGGTTTTTTTTTTTTCCTGCTGTAGAGTTAAGCAAACTTTTCATATCTTTGGTCTGTGAATCCTATCTGCTGGAAAGTAAATTTACCTCTGCATATGGCTTTTAGCAGATACCACTTTGTTTCACAAGGTTAAAACAAGGAGTGAACCATAGAGCAAGTCACATATTCCTAAACTTACCCTCTTGATGGAGAATGTATGTGTGCATGTGTAAGACTATGAAACTGCTTCTCTGAGTGTATATAGAAATCCTCTTGTATTTTCTCTATTTCATGTCACTCTTGAATAGTAGCTGACATCATTTAAAGTCTGTCCAGTTCTTTTAAAGTGGGGTTTTTATCTGAACAGACTCTTGACAGTTCTTCAAAGAAATATATGCTAACTTAAAAGATGTGCTTTTGTTGTCACAGGGTTTACTAAAGAGGACAGAGATCTGCAGACATTCAGTGATTTCAAGATTAATACCATAATCAATAATAGACCTGATTTTACCACATCAACTGTTTAAAAAAAATAAATTTGCCTTTGGGCAAGACATCAGTTAACTTTGTGGTGGCATGTGAGCTGATGGTCAAAAGCACTTGAATTTTCTTCAGCCCAGGCTAAAACTTTATAGTTCTTGCTGCTTTCTCTAACATTTTGCTGCTCTTCAGAAATTACACGTTGAACTATTTTATTCTCACAGTTTTAGTTTTGGGGGAAAGAAAATTCAAAATTAAAGCCCTTTATTGCTTTTAAAAGGCTTTAGACTAATGAAAGCTAATTACATATTTCCCCTTCACCAAATGTACTACCTCAGTTGACAGGATTCCACTTTCTAGGGCTTTTTTTTGACTCAAAGTCTTTAACTTGTTTTTGGTAGCATCTTGATGTTCATGTAAATTGGTGTGGCATGACAGGGCAGTAAGTATTTACAGATGTGTTTTTTTAGACATTTTTAGGGCATGTTTCTGGTTTTGTTTTAATAGGATGAAAAGTGATATGAATGTACAGCTGTGTTGAAAATTGATAATGTAGCTTAATTTTCAAATATTCCAAAGTTGTTTTTATCAGTATTATGTAGGTTTTTTGTAAACTTAAAAACATACTTTCTTGGTTAGGTGGGAGTGCACAGTCTTTCCAAAATCCCACATAAATGCAGTTTACACACTGAAATTTAAAGAATGTATGCTGTTTTCAGGCAAGACTAAACATAGGGTAGGAATGAACAGCTAAATTGTAGAATTTAATTGAAATGAATTCTTTAACCCCAAACAATACCAAGATTGGAACATTTTAATTTAAGTGAGGTACACTCTGAACTGGTCTATACAACTTTCTTTTGCTCCCAAAAAAATAATAGACACTGATTCTGTAATTCACATTTCTGATGGCATCTTCCAGAATTTTAGATTGATTTTTCCCCACTCCATATTACAAGCATCTTTGCTCTTAAAGTCAAAACCTCTTTTCAGATGCATCAAATTCTTGTATATAAGGTTTATGCAAAATGATCTCTTACCCTTCAAGGATAACTTCAATTAAAAGGACCCAAATAAAAATCAAGTCTGAACTACTGAATTTAGTCTAGACAATTTCCTTTTTTTTTTTTAATTTTTTTTTGGGGGGGGGAAGGGTGGGGGATTTGAGGTCAAATGAGGAAATTTGACATACATGGCAAGTTTTCCATAGTAGAAAAATGTGTGTTGCTATTGCATGTTTGGAGAACATAGGCTTTTTTAGGAATGACTGAAGACCAATGTCAAACTACATGTTTTTTTCTTATAGTTGTTTATGTACACTATCTTTTTGGTCAATTTCTTTGCGGCATTTGGTGCAATAAACTTTCTGAAATCAACATAAGTGGTATTTGGTATCTTCCTTTTTAAAGCTTCTGAAATAGCTGTTGTTGTTGTAGCTGAGGTCTAACAGTCCATGGAGTATTAGATAACCCTTCAGCAAAGTAAGTAACTCTTACAAGAGGTGTCTAACAAGCTACACAAAATTTGGAACTTGGTTGGTTATCCTTGGAAGTTTTTACCCCACTTATATGTAAACAAGAGCTCTTACAGTGTGAAAAATATGGGCAAAAATAGTGGAAAATGAAGACAGTGACTGTTGGAATAGGTGGTGCAGAGGTTTCACAGATATGTTCTCTTTAGTTCTTTCCATAAGCTTTTGAGCTAGCTGAAAATGTATTGCTATTAGATAATAAATCCAGTTTCTAAAATTGCTCAACTGAACAGGAGTGAGTGACCCCTCATTCTACTAGATTATGAAGTGGTTTGTGCATTTGGTCTGATTTAGTTTCAAATAAAGAGGTTTTTGATTTCTCTCAGATCTTCCACGACCTTTCTATTTAGTATTCTGAAGCTTATTGGAAAATTCTTATTTAGAAATAAAAACAGAAAGGAGATGAGATGATCAACTGTATTTGTGCTTCTTTGAGCAGGTCTGAATTAGTCTGATTTGTAGGATCTAAGCATTTCTTACTTACAGACTGAAATGCTTGCTTGTGGGTCAGGTTACCAAGGACTGGAAGTAAGAAAAAAGCCAAGGAACTTTGGCATCAAGGACTTGATAGTGAGGAGAAAACCCAGCCACCTGACTGCTCCAGTCCCTGAACTCTTTGATACTTGTTAACCATTGGACTGTCTTAGTGATTTGTGCAGTTTGCCAACCTGTTTTTCCATCCAGGCCTTCTAAGACTCCATGAACCTCCTCTGCTCTGATTTCACTACTTTAAAAAAATTGTAGTTAAGCTGTTGCTCATACCAGCTGGTTGAATTTCTTTTTAAAGGGCACTTAGCCAGTTTCTCAGAATCCAAATGTTCAGGATGGTGGCAGATTAAGAAGAGGGATGTGCAGAGGCCGGCAGACACTAAATAGCCAAGCACTGGGAAGGGGTGGAGACCTGCATTAATGAGTACTTGCAAGGTATGGCTGAGAGGGTGGCCAAAGAGCTTTTAGAACTGAGAGCTGCAAAGGGGAAAATAATAACTCAGATTTGAAAAATCCTCTAACTCTGAAGTCAGATTCCATGATCTGTTCAGAAGACGTGACTAGAAATAATATGAATGTTTATAGTGAACAAGCAACTGAACTGTTTTCCTGCTTATGTAAGTGGCAGGGAAGATCACAGATCTGATGGAGGAGTTCTCCTCATATGTAAAAATGGTTTCAAGGCTACAGCAGTAAACATGAACTATGTTCCAAAGTAACTAAGTCTTGTGCCAAAATTCTGCCAGTCTTTCTCCCTACTTTTCCCTCTTTTTGAAAAAGTTATACAGCAAAGCTTTCTGCTGATCATCTGTGCACCATATCCTTTGGTTTTCTGTACTTACAGCTTTGAAGAGGTCAATCAGGACTAAACACACAAAACAGGATTTTGGATATAAAGGACACGAAGCCAAGTGACAAACCACGAGACTGTGACTTGTGTAAGGCTTCTGATCCCATATAAAATTAGCTTAAGTGGACACATGCTAGTAATCCACATGCTGGAAAATTGCTCTTATAATAGTTGCAGTCAGTTGTCTGTCTGGCACAATCCCAAAGCTAAAACAGTTTAAGCAGCACAAGTAGAGTAGCGCTTTGTCTTGAAATCCTAAGGTCAACACATGGCTGAAGGGCTTAGGAGTGACAGTCAAGTATTCAAATATAATCTCATAAACTGGATTTTTTTTTTTTCATTTGGAGCTACAGAAGAGATTCCTCTGATATCTGACAAAATGATGTTTGAGATAGAGCAGACTTCCGTGAGGAATGAGTTTCTCACCAAGGAATAAAGCTCCCTCTCCAATGGACAGCGAAATGGTCATGGGTGTGGAAATACAAAGTGATGCTTAGGTCTGCTTGGGATTGTCCCAGGGTGGGTTTGTGTGTTCTGATAAGAGTGCTATAGTGTCAAGGGCTGGGGTATTTTGGCTCACAAAAATGTTTTGCCTTCTGTTGGATTGAATTCCTACCCTGCATATAACAAAATTGTTTCAAATATGTCTGTAATGTTACCATTTTAGCTCTCTTTTGCTACCTCATCTTTTTTTCCCTAGGCAAAATGAGACTGAGGAGTTTTCTGTGTGCCATGTGGATGTTATAATTTTTCATTTTCTACAGTATTACATCACTTTTTCCTTTTTTTTTTTTAAGATCTGCAGAAGTCCTGTTAGCCTCAAAAGGACAAATCTAAAACTGTTCACTTTAGCTTTGAAAAATATAGGGGAATGTATTTTGTTGAATTAGTTGTGTTATTCTGCACAACATGTAACTTTTGACCTTGAAACACAACTGATCTGAAAGCAATGTGAAATTAAAAATCACGTTTCCAAACCATTCCATCAGCTCCTCCTGCCCTCTTTAAGGCACTGACTCGTGTAAGGACATTGCAGTCATAGTGCAAGTGCTTTAATTCTGTAAAGGTTTGTATTTAATTCAGGAATTATGCCTTAACTTTTGATTTGGGGAGCAGAGCTTCCTGGGCTGTCTGTTCACCATGTGGGTGAAGAGAGCCTAGTTCTGCATTGTGGTCCTGTTGGTCAGGAATGTTGGGAGCAGGCTGCCTGATGGGGGGGATAAAACAAAAATGGAATTAGCTCTGAGAGAAAGCGAACTTTTTTCCTTTGCCCTTTTGTTACTGCAATTACACCTCTGGCAGCCTCCTGTCACAGTCTGATGTCCCTAGTGTGGAAAGGGTCACTGAACCCCAAGGCTTGTTGAGCAAGGTTCCCTGGATGCTGAGCTGCTGCCATTGCCAGAGCCATGGAGTGAGCTGTGCCAGGACAGCTGGGACATGACCACCAGAGTTCCAGGTGAGTTTGTCAGGCCTCTGGTATTCAAACCATTTGTGTTACACCGAGCCACGGCTGCACCCAAAGATAGACAGCTGCCTCTGGTTTGCTGTGTGTCATTTTCTTCCCACAAGAATGCAGTAGCCTCTCCTGTTGCTCAGGAGTGGGTAAACACCACAAGCAAAAGATGCAAAGCCCATTTGTAATGTTGCTAAATAAATTCTGAGTCTCACAGGTAATTTGTTGGCTGCTGGGAGTGGCTGCAGGAGTAGCAGTGCATTATTATGTGTTTGAATTAAATAAGATCCGGTGGCTTCCCAAGTGCAAGTGCTGATGCTCTTGATATGAAGGCAAGCTGGTAATTAGAGAATGCTGTTCTTGTCCTCACAAGGCTTCCTGTCCTGAGCCTTGTAATGTTTAGACTGTATTGCTGCAGAAGACCTAATTAACTAGTTCATCCCTGGGATCATACTAAACTATACAAGGGAGCTGGCTTTCCTCCACCCTGCCTTACTTCACTTCAAATAAGTATTCTCTCTTTTCTTCTAAATATACAAAGCTTTTTTGGCATGCCTATTTTTGTGGCCAGCAACTGCTCTGCCAACCCTAAAAAAGAGCTGGTATGGACTTTGCAATGAGTGCTGAGATTTTAGATCTTGGTTTAGTTGGAGAGCTAAGAGCTGAATGGTCCCACCCAGGAGGAAAAGCTCTTGAAGGAGAGCTCCACGGGAATTGCTGTCCCACTGAATCCAAGCAGCAATCTGCACCTGCAGTTTGTCTCACTGCATGTTGCTGAGTGTTGCTAAGTGCCATTCTTTTCTTAACAACTGGGGACTGTGCTAAAAAGAACAAAGATGTTAATGGTCTGGGGTGAAGTCACTGCAGCACCAGCCTGCCCTTTGCCCTGTGACAATTCCAATAGTTTGATGATGGTTGGCTGCCAAAGTGCACACTGCTGCCCTTCTTTGAGCTGTGATGCAGAGCTGGGTTGCATTGTAGCTGAGGTTGAAACATGACTGTGAACTTTACAGCCTGCTGGACTTGCTCAAGTTAAATGCAGTTTTATGTAGTCTGTGATGATGTATAGCACAGAGCATCCTGATAGCACAGCTTGTCAGTATAGCACAGTGCTTTGCAGTAGTAGTGAGATCATCTCTGGATGTGCTAAACCTGTTTCTACTCACTCTGTAACACATCTTTATCTCATGCTGGGTTAACCACACTGATTAACCATTCCTCATTCCTGACTAAGCTTAACTGGTGGCAGGTTGGGAATTTTCACCCTGTGTCTGTGGCTCATCATTAAATCAGCTCCTGCTTGTTTTCTCAGCATTCTGGTAATTGCCACTGTTCATTACAGAAGGATGGAGCAATTGGCCAAAGGTACGCAGGGATACTGTGTCAAAGGTTAGTATCTGATCTTCTGAGTCCTCAAATGATGACTTCATCATCAAACAGTCCTACTGGCCAAGCTGGGCTGGGGGCATGCATACAACTCCCTTTTCCCTTCCTGGCAATTTCTTTAAAGAGTCAGAGGCACCACGTCTGGCATTTAGACAAATCTTTTGTGAAATTTAAAAAGAGAAAATGTGTGCTCGTTCTTATACACTGTGTACAATTACAATTCTGCCTGTAAGGCTAGTTTAGCTAAAGTATCTGCCACGTGCATGCTGCCAAATAAGTGTATTTTGCTTTTCTGAACACCTGCTTCTTTGCTGTTATGCATCTTTATTTTTTGCTTTAGATGCATGACTTATGTGGGAAAAAGTAACTCATGACAAGCAGCTGAGCAACACGTAAGGAGACATAGCAGGAGTCAGTAATCACCCAAGGTAAGTGCTAGTTTTCAGAAAAATAAAAGCAGAAGTGAAAGATCAAAGTCTCTTGAGCAAATTCCTTGTTTGAGGCAGTGGGAAGGTGTTACAGGCAAGCCTGTGGATCATACAAGATGTTAACTTACTGCTTCACAGAAACAGCTAGTTTTCACACATTGGCATGAAGTTATCTGTGATGATGCTGTGCTGTGGCAATGCAGCATGTTTTATATATATTTTAATATCTGCCCATTTTAATATAGAGAACAGTGATACAATACAGTTTTTCTTGAAATTAGCCATAAGGGCTGAAATACTGCAGCCAGTGTCATGGCTTTAAACTTTGTGAAAGAATAGGGGCAGGAGGCAGCATAAAAATAAGAAAAACAGTAAAAATATGGTACAGAGTCATACGTGCCATTTGACTCTGTGCCACTGTCTGTGTTCCTGATTCAGTCTTGATGCTGTTTGTTTTAACCCATGTGGTGGGAATCCAAGGATAAAAAGCAACCATGACCAGAGATGTGACTGTCATTCTCTAAGGGGATAAATTGCCATGGCAATCCTGGCTGTTGCTGTTGGGAGATGGCTGATTTTGGCCAGCTGCTGGGTAGCTGGAGATGGTGAATCCCCTTGGGGATAAGGTGCCTTTTGGATAATTAGACAAGCATGCAAACTGTCTCAAAACAAAGGCCATTAAATTATTTCTTCCTGCTGTTTGAGATGAAGTAATGGCTCTTGTAAAAGTGAATGCCTGAGAGGCACCACCAGTTTCTGAAGGATAGCAAATGCCAAACCCAGTTGGAGCCTCAATTTTTCCCCCATGTCAAGGGGAAGGAATGCAAGGTTTGACAGCAAGAGAAAGAGAAGGCTGGGTGCCTGCTATAGGAATAGTATTTATAGAATCCCAGAATAGTTTGGGTTGGAAGGGCCTGTAAAAGGTCTTGTAGTTCAACCCCTCCCTGCAATGGGCAGAGATATCTTCAGCTAGATCAGGTTGCTCAGAGCCTCACCCAGCCAATGAACAGTATTTGATCTTTGTGCTCATGATGAGGATGAAGTTGGAGCACTCAGCTGTCACCCAGTGCAGGTGCTCCTGCCAGCACAAGGGAAGTGGCTGCAGCAGGGAAGACAACTACTGGTCTGCCCCTTTCACTGAGGTCTGCTTAAAGCAGTGGTGAAATGGGAACGTGGGGCAGCGAGTTTCACCTGAGTTAAGCCAGTCTGCCACTGATCCCTTGTGTTTGCTGGTGGAAATATGCCCTTACCCACCTGCTTGCAGTAGGGGTCAGATGAGAGCTGCTACTGTGATGCCTTGAGAATCCATAGCCAGGTGTCAGGATGAGAAGGAGAAGCACGACTCCCCTTTCCAGCATCGTCTCCCCATTGCTTCAGCGTAGCTGTAACAGGAAAACTGCCCCCTGAAGGGCTGGGGAAGTACCGGAGCTGCAGCTGGCTGTAACACCGAAACGTCTGCTTGGTGGGACCACTGCCAATCGTGCTCCTTTTCCCCAGCTGCACTTGGTGTAAAAGCTGGTTTCAGGTTGCTTGCCTAGCTCTAGATTGGCATCAAATAGCTCAGCTTTGCAAACCCTATTTGCTGTTCATGATGTGTTTATTGGACCTGATTGTTATTCTGCCAGACTAAGGTAACCTATGGAAATATATCCTCATTTCTCCCTTCCTCGCCACAGAAGCACCCTGTGAGGGTAGCTGTCATTATTTCTGACCTTAATACCATGCTAAGAAGAGGAGTAACTCCTGGAAAATTGCAGGATGCATTTGTTGTTTCCATTATTTTTACTCTGCTCTGTGGCCATTACAGATCACTCTCAGGGACTTGGGGCTGGCAGTGGGCATCAGCAGGAGTGGGAACCACTTCATCCAAGTATCTCCCACAGCTGTGAAAGCTGCAGAAGGGCATTGTGGAGCTCTTGTTTCTTTCCAGAGTGGAGTCCCTGTTCTGTGTGAATTATGAGCACAATTGTCAGTGCTCCCAGCACCGGCAAGGGAAGCTGCTGATAAATGAGGTGCAGTAGCAGCAGCTGCAAAATCGCTGTCCTGTTGGCTGGGGAAAGGCAAAGTCATCAGAGAATTAAGATGAACTGCTAAGCATATTTTGCACTCAGAAGGCAGTTCCATAGGAATTAAAAGGAAAACACTGCCATATAGGAGTTTTTCTAACTTCTGCTGGAGCTACAGCTGTTGCTCTTCAGGCCTAGTATTCCTTCATGAAATGAACTGCCCCCACACAGCTTCTTCAAATAGGATCAAAAGGGTCAGATGGAAAAATCTATAAAGAGGTGGAACAATTCAAAGAAGAATGCAGAGGCATAGAGCAATGACTGCTTGGAAATCAAGGTCAAATCGTGCCTTAATAGCTGAGTACACCAAGGAGTTCAGACATCTTAAATCAGACCCTAATGACCATGGCTGGGTAGAAGACAAGAATCCACATGTCTTTTTAAACTGCTGTCTTGTGCATGGAAATGTGGCTGTGTGCCACCAACAGAGAGTAAGAAAGTGCTGTCTTCCTCTTTCAAAGCTTTTTTTTGCTCTCATGAGATTCAGATTTTACACTAGCCATCCTATGAAAAAGAAGTCAGTAGGGAACACTAAAGTAGTAGTAGTCACTTGAGCTGTGCTGTGTTTGGCACATTGGAGTGCCTCTGGTACTTGGTCATCTTGTCAATGTAAGAAAAAATTAAATTAACAATATCAACCTCAAGTTTGTTTTTCAAACTTCTACTTCAGTGTGACTTGTTCTCAGTTATTTTGGTCACATTTCTACAGTTGAAGACTTGTGACTGTTTATACCTTTTGCACTGTATTATTTCAGTTATAGGTGAAGTGTAGCAAATCTTTCATTTCTGTGACTGACTTTGCAGCTAGCTTTCTTCACCCAAGGAAACTGGAAGCTACTAAAACCATGCCTTTTAACCAGCACAAGGAATAGAGCTGCCTTCTGCCTTTCACTTCTGCACATTCTTTCTGATGCAGTAAAAATTCACTTTAAAATTACCTGTAGACCAGCTACACAGATGAATTTTGAAACACTCCAGCTTTGAATTAAAAGCATTTTTTACCCTAGGTCTGATACTGTGCCATCCTCAGAAATGGCATAAAGAACCTGGCAGAAGGCTGTTTTGCTGAGCAGCTTCTATCTGGTCAACAGAAAGTAGACTTAAGTAGAGCTTTAAGACTAATTCTCTGTGCATTTCTCACTTGAGGTCATGAGCAGAATGTGAACCCTCAGGCTCTGAAATTAAGAGATGGGTCTCTTCTAAAGCAGCCCTTCTGAGGAGCCAGCCACAGCCCCTGTGTCAGGTAAGACATGGTTTTCTTCCATGAGTTGTGTCGGTGTCTGCAGGGCTGCAGCAGAGCTCTAGGCCTAGGCTTGGCCTTTCTGTCTCAGATCTAATTCCTGGCCTGCAGCATCTTTTCTTCCCCCCCAGATAAATTCCCCCTTTCTTGCATGGGCAGCAGTGCTCTCTCTTGGCACAGGGAAAAGCAGCCCAAGTGCAGGCCAGCGGGTGGTGGCTGCCAGGGCCATGTGAGCAGAGCAGAGATTTACTCCTTTAACTTGACAGGTCTAGGCTCTTTCACCATCTCTGTCTGCCCAGGGATTGTGAAACCTCTTAGCACGCTGCAAAGTGCCTCAACCTCATAGTAATTTCTCATCCCCAAAGGTATAATGAGGTGAAAAGCTGGCCCCTCAGCCAGTGGTTCAGGACAGGCTCCATGAGGCTACAGGGCAGGGTACGTGGCTGATTCATTTCTCTTTCACAAGACTGCCCGGCTGTGGTACAAAACAGGCTTATTCCCAGGGGCTGGGCTCACTGAGGTTAAATATGTGCCTTCCTTTATCAAACTGTTTTCTGCCATTTCTGCACGTTTCACAAGAGGGTTGAGTTACTGGTGAGTAAAATTTACAACCAGAAACCTCAGGCCCTTCAGAAAACCAAAGGAGAGTTGGAAGGAATTACATGCGTTTCAAGAATTAATTTTTAGGTGTTCTGACATGCAAGTGTAACCAATGATGATGACAGTGACTGTTTTTTTTTTTAAATAAACTCTTTGCAGCTGAGCAATGTGATCATTCCAACAAAACAAGAAAGCTTAACCTGCAGAAAAGCTTAACCTGCAGCCAGCAGTTTGGCTGTTCCATAAACTCCCTAGGCTAAGAGGCTGTATTTGTGCTGTCTTCCTCTGTGACAAATGTGCTTGGTGCCACAGTGGTGTCACAAGCCTGAGCCAATGGTGCTTATGGCTTCCAGCTGGGCTGCTGAGTGCTGGGAATACCACAAGCCAAGCAGATCCCGGGTTTGGTGGAAGCAGCGTCCAAAACCAACCTCATTTCTAATGCCTCCTGTCCCAAATCCATTATTAGTCAGGGAAATGTTGACCTTGCCTGCTGTACCTCAAGCACAGCAGCCTTCTGGTCATTTTTCTGAGCTGACTGCTGCAGTTGGCTCACCTCAGGTAGACTTTCTTCAGGGACTCAGATAATAGTTGGTGTTCACTATTGCAGTTGAAGTCTATGTTACTGGAGAAGGTCTGATGTGACACTGGCTAGGAGACAGGGGCCAAATTCAGGAAGAATTCTCGTTCTGATGAGAGGAGAAACCCCAGGGAGATGTTTAATCACTGCAGATTGAGTGATACTAATGGTGAAGTTTTTTATCCTTTGTGTTAGCAGTGACATGTTGTGCTGTGCAAAGTGCACTGATCGAGTTACTCTGTTGCTGGCCAGAATTCTTTCTTTGCTAACCCTCCTCTGTCTATGGTATTTTTCCCCTCATGTTCACTTTGGCATATCTGATATTACATGGCCAGCTTTCCCAGGCAGGTACCTGGGCTTGTCAAGTTTTTGGAAGGCCACAAACAGATTAGTTACCTCTTTCCATTTACCCTCTCAGAAGGGAAACTGCTGAGACAAGATCTTTCAGGAATGTAAATGACTCCCTTTGTCTATGCTACAAATGAAGAAACATAGATAAATGTCACCCCTGGGAGGCTCCTTTGGAGAATTTTCATGTCCAGCACTATTGCTTTGGTTCATATATTCCAAGCCAACAACATTTTCATACCTGAATTAGGAAATTATGGATTTATCTGATGCATACATGCATGTATTTTCATGCATTTTCAACAAATCACCTGTGTGTTAGAGGTTCATCTGCAGTGCAGGGTTTGGGGGTCACTGGAATGCTTCTCCCTGGAAGGCAGCAGAAGACTGGCAGTAAAACTCATTTTTCAGGCTGCTTGATGTGAGGAGGGCAGCGTGCCCTGTGACCTGGCTGTGACAGGGGGGCAGAGCTCAGCGTGTGGGTTTGCACGCACAAGTTTTCAAGAATTCCGGCTCTTCCCTTGGGGAGAATGCTCCTCACTCACCTTTTTCACTTCAGAGGGAATAATTAGCAATGTTGTGGGTTTTTTTTTTTCATTTGAGGTAGGTAATATGCAAACCATGGTGGCACATCCAGGCTGCAGTTTCAGAAAAATTTGCTTGAATTTAATGTTGATGAAAATCTAATGTTCCAACTTCGAGTCAATGCGTCATGTGTCAGGCTTTCAGCAGCATTAAGTTGCCAATACCTATAATAAAATCCTTATCCATCTGGCTATCCTTAGCCTTAAAAAACAACAGAAAAATCTCAGCTACCATCCAACTCTAAACCTGTTTTCTTACTGAACCAATCTGGTTGTATCATATGCCATTTAAAAGCTCATATCAATAACAGGGATATAATCACTGGTTTTGTTTGAATATTTTGCCTCTTAGTGCAGTACTTCTCTCTCAAAATTTGCCTTGAGAAAGAGAGCCTCTATTATGATTTTTTTCCCAAGTTGCATGGATAATTGATGTTTAAGATGTTCATAAGAAAAAAAAAAAAAAGCCTGCATGTAACTGATAGGACAAAGATTTTATATCCACACAGCAGTTGTTCTGTAAGGGGACCAGAATTTCTAGGTTGTCAACTCTGTTGATTATTTGCACTCTTGCACTTCTCTTGTACTTTGCCCAGCACTCAAATCTGATTGTATTTAATGCTGCTACAGTAGAGATATTTTTATTACATTGAAAACAAAATTAAATTAAAAATAAAGTTTGAGAAAGCAGCATTTAAAGGCAGAATATGAGGGGGATGAGAAAAAATATTTTTCCTTGTTGGGTTTTGTAGCTGTTAGCTACACAGAAGAGGCATGTTGAGGCTCAAAAAGATGTCTCTTCATTGCCAAATTCTGAAACAAAGTGTGAGAGAGGACTGATTAAAAACCTCTTCAGTCCTCACCTCTACCTCTCCAGCTTCTGCCTTGCAGCCTTTTTCTCCATCCTCTGCTCCTGCTTTTGGTTTTGGGCTCTTCCACTCATCTTTTTCCATCACGGTCGCCTTCTCTCACACAGTATTGTTTTCATACCTTCTCATCCTTGGACCTGTTCTGTCTTTTGCCTGTTCAAAGGACGTGGAGCACATGCAGAACTGGGCATATTCACTGAACCTAGGTGACAAATTCTAATTCAAATATAGATTGCTTCTGGGAACAATGGTGAACCATGTGTCCCAAGCTGTAAGGCTTGGTCAGGTGGAAACTGGAAAAGCACAACCTGCTCATGATGGCACACTCGAGGAATTTCAGGTGTCCTTTATGGAGTCACTAGGTGTGACAGCTAGCAAAAAACCCATTCCTTCTACTTGTTTTTTGTAATACAGAGAAGGAAACATACTTTTATATGCCCCAGTTACTGAGATAAAAGTGATCCATTAAAGGTGAATCTTTAAAAAAGGAGACTACCCATGCATCAAATTTAATGGAGTGGTTTCTTAGGAAAACATATACATTTTAAAAAAAATAGTTCCTTAAAAAGTAATCATAATTATGAGCATTTCTTTGTGTAATATTGAAATACAGGAATCTGGCTTCTTTTAAATATCATGCAGGACAAAAAAACAAGAAGAATTAATATCACAGGCGGTACTATATTTCTCCCCATCTACCTGGACTGATGAGAATTCATTTTTCGCTTGGATAACATTTTAAAAAGACAAAAAATTCAGCCAATAAAATCAGCAAAATTCTTCCCCTTCATTAACTAAGTGCCCAAGAGACAAATGGACAAAAATATAGGTTCCTGTATTCAAGCGGAGGTTGCAGATTAAATGATGCAATAAATTTACCCCTGGGCTAAAAGCAAATTTTCTTCTAAAGTAAAAGTCACCTTTCAAATGTGTTGGAATCTTTACAGGGTGCAGGCTAAAATGATGGGGAATAGCTCTTTAGAGCTATGGGCGAGATCATGCAGAAGTGGTGTGTGTATCTATGGTGATGCTCTTCTCTCTGTCACTGGAAACAGGATGTAGGGGCTGCAGACATTCAGGTGGAGAGGAGAAACTCCCTGAAATGCTGGGTCGTGTTTAAGTATTTGAAGTTTAGTATGGACTAGGTGGTTTCCAGCTAAATGTTGTGGAATGTTGTGCACAATTAGGTAAACTGCTAAAAGTCATAATTGTGATGATTATTGTTTTTCCCAAGGAGACTCTTAACAGTACATTTCCCATATGTTATCCACTTTATGGGACTGTATGTATTATTTCACATGTGCCTCATTTTAAATATTCAGTTTTATGTGTTTTTAATTTATAGCCAAATATCTCAGCATCTGAGAAGGCAGGTAAATGTGTTTGCCTCATTTTTGTAGCCCAGGCAGCTAGGGAACAAAGAAGTCAAAGGTTTGTTATATGATATATTGGCATTTAAGCAAATGACTAGCAGTCTCCTCAAAACTGAAAGCATGACCTTTTGTGAAATGGCATTCTTTTATTGAACAAATGTGGTTTTAATGTATTCTGTAATAGCTGCTTGCTGTTGTGATTATACGAAATTGAACTGCCTTTTGCAACAGTGAAAACTACAGTGAGAACAAAGGGACTGACCTGGTTTTGACTCTTTATTCGCTTCTGCAAATCTGCAAATGCATTTGTTGTAGCCTGTGCAAATCAGTTGCTGCAAATATTAAATCTCAACCTCTACAGTTTTGCTGTGGGGCAGCCTCTAAGTCATGAGTTAGTGACAGGAGAAATGAGAGAAACTTGAGCTGCAATGTTTTTAATGTTTTTATTTTTTTAAAGTAGAAGCATTTAGTTAAGCCAAGTAAATCCCTACTCATTTACTTGCAATTTTAACTCAAATGACAAACCAGCAGTTGCTGAGGACAGGTTATGTGGGTTCCTTGTGAAACCCCTTCATGAGAGAGACAACATCCTCTTTCCCTCAGCTGAAGGCTGGGAAAACAGCAGTTCAAATTTCTGCTTGTACTAAAGCCCCAATTCTTGGTAGTCCTACAGCAAGCACAGTGTCAGCAATTGTAATTCCTGACATTTCTAACTTGGAGGAGGGGACTGAGAAGAGTAGATGAAATCTGTTTACTTTAGACAAAAATGGAAGGTATGTTCTTTGCTGAGAATGTACCCACAGAGGGCACAGACAAGAAAATCATTTTGGTAGTTCATTGCTTAAAATACGAATACATTCCTGGTCTTGAACAGAAAACCTTGGAGCTTTGAACAGGTGTGCAGCTGAGAGTGTGGAGATAGGAAAACTCAACTTCTTTGGACACGACACTGTGTACAGTGAGACATGACAGCTGTGAGCTGGAGCTGCCACCTTCATCTCTGAAGGTGTCCTTGTTCTGAGCCATTTTGCTGCTGCTGTCTTGAATAGATAAAGCTGAGTACACAGCCAGAGCCCAGAAGAATATCCCCCTAACCTTATCACTAGCCTTGCTTACATCTTTGGAAAGAGAATTTGCTGAGAAAGTACATGGCCTCTTCATTACAAAGTGTGAGATGTTAATTATTGAGAAATTCATTATTCCTTTTTGTCTTAAAGGAAAATGCCAGGAAAAAAATACATTAAAATTGAAAAGGGAAAGGCTGTCATTAGTCATTTCTGGATTAAAAATTTGGGATAGGATATTCTAATAATACACATGGAGGGAAATAGGCAGCCAGATAGATCCAGCAGGGGGTCCCCAAAGCGTTTGTGACCTTGAGATCCATTTAGCACATGCTTGGGTTGGTGGTTCCTGGGTCTATTTATGAGGATGTTTCTTCAGAACATGTCTGGCTTTGACAGATCCTTCCTCTTCCAGAATAACTCACATTCCATCCAGGAAGTATCTCTGTTGTGTGCAATTGTAAACGACCTCTGCATAGGGAGGTAACTCCCAGCCTTTCCTACAGCAACCATGTGATGGCTGGATGCAGTTTGGCAGCTTTGTGTGTCTGATCCATGGTGGTCTAGTGGTTAAATGTATTCAAGTGTCAATATAGAACAAGGAACTTCTTCTGTCTTCACCACATCTATGGCCAAGGACAAATTATTTGAGATGTCTGTGTCTCAGAGTTTTCCCAACCATAAGATCAGGATGAAAGGCTTCTCTTGGTTACTGAATCACTTGAATGCTTTGATTCCCAACTGAAAGAGAGAAATTTTTTTTTAAAGTATTTCTAAATTGATTCTAAAAATAAATAGCCCCTAATTGTTCTGCCACTGGCTCCTCTCCACTTTGATAGAGCAGTTCTGGTTCTCAGTGGAAAGAGGAAGCCCTGCACATCACACAAGATATACAGAGTCAAACAAGAGTCAATCTCCAGCTTTCTCTGACTACTCCAGAGAGCATTACAGTGTTAATGGTGAACAGCAGGGAAATGGCATATTTACTCATTCTGATTTCACTTGCTGTAATGGGAAATAATTCTCCTGAAGTCAATGGGATTGCAGTGGTGTAAGAGCTGTATGAATTTCTCTGCCCTCAGGCTGATGACAAAAATTGTTTATGGCCATACCGTAGCAAACACATATAGGAAAGGCCTCAGAGCAGGGTAAGATTCTGTAAATGAAATAAAAGCAATGTATTTAGCAGATGAACATTTTAAAAGTAAGAGCCTGAGGAAGTCTTGCTGTTTGGCTCATATACAGTGCTCTCCCCAGTATTTTGCCTTTCCACCCCAGCACAGAGCTTCAGCTCTTCTAGAATCAAGCTTCCCTCACCAGCCACTGTCTACTGGCCAAAAAGGTTTGCATTAAAGCAAAAATGTTCAATCCCCATAAAAGATAGCTGCACAGGAGAGGTCCTTGGAAAAGGGCAGCTGTTGTCTTTCTGGCTGCTCCAGCTTCATGCTTAGTGTTGGAAAGCAGAACAAAAGGAAAAAGACGAAGGAGGCTGAGGAATTGAGGGGACGCAGCCTGTTGCTGTAGCAGAGGGTAACACCCTTGTATGGCAAACTCCAAGCATGAGGTCCAGCCTTGGCCTGTGACATTCCTCTCCCTGCATGATGACATCCCACTGTTCATCCTCCCTCTGATGCTGGCCCTGGTGCCACAGAGGCTGGAGGTCATTGAGCAGTGGGTAGGGAGTCAAAAAGGGAGGGTGAATGGGAGGTAGGAGACCAAAGAGCAGTTCAGCAACATAAGAGTACATATTAAGAATGAAATGGGAAAATAGGGTTGCTTTTTGGCTTCAAGAAAGTGATGTTGACCATTATTCCTTAAGAAAGAAAACAGGCAATTAATCTGGTTCTGGGACAATGTCAAGGCAGTTATCCGGGGAAAGTGGGATGGGAGGGTGCAGAAGTCACAGGTCACTGGGAGCTGCCAGGACAATGCTGATGTCAGGCAAGTGGTGAAGGACAGGGAGGGCAGAGGAGAAGAGAGTTAGGATATCATGAAGAATGTGGCAGGTGCAGGACAAACCAGGACATCGGGCCCAGACAGTTTGGATCCATGAAATACAGGTCCTAATTGACCCACCTGATCTTCTTCTGTGGCAAGGTAACCCATCTGGTGGGTAAGGGGAAGGCTGTGGATGTAGTCTACCTGGACTTTGACACAGTTTCCACAGCATTTTGCTGGAGAAACTGGCTGCTCATGGCTTGGATGGGTGCACTCTTCGTTAGGTAAGAAACTGGGTGTCCATCTGGATGGGTGGGCCCAGAGAGTGGTGGTGAATGGAGTTCCATCCAGCTGGCAGCCAGTCACCAGTGGTGTTCTCCAGGGCTCAGTACTGGGGCCAGCCCTCTGTAATGTCCTTATTGATGACCTGGAAAAGGGGATTGAGAGCACCCTCAGTCAGTTCACAGATGACACCATGTTGGGTGGGAGTGTTCATCTGCTGGAGGGTTGCAAGGCTCTGTAAAGGGGTCTGGACAGGCTGGATTGATGGGCCAAGGCCAACTGTATGAGGTTCAACACGGTGAAGGGCTGGGTGTTGCCCCTGGGTCACAACAACCCTTTGCAGGGCTACAGACTGGGGGAAGAACAGCTGGAAACCTGCATGGCAAGAAAAGGACCTGGCTGGCAGCGGCTGAACACGAGCCAGCCTGGATCAGCAGGACCAGGGCAGTGATTGTCCCCCTGTGCTCAGCACTGGTGAGGCCTCACCTCAAGTCCTGTGTCCAGTTCTGGGCCCTTCATTACAGGAAGGACATTGAGGTGCTGGAGCATGTTCAGAGAAGGGAAATGGAAGAAGACTACAGCAAGGTGGGGCCTGGTCTCTGCTCCCAGGCAACAAGTGACAGGAGAAGAGGAAATTGCCTCAACTTGCACCAGGTGAGGTTTAGACTGGATATTAGGAAACATTTCTTCACAGGGAGGATTCTTAAGTACTGGAACAGGCTGCCCAGGGAAATGACTGAGTCACCAAAATTAAGGTATTTAAAAGACATGTAGATGTGGCACTTGAGGACATGTTTTACTGGTGGGCTGGGCAGTGCTGGGTTAACAGTTGTACATGGTGATGTTAAATGTCTTTTCCAACTTAAAAAATACTATGATTCTTCAGTTCTGTCCCTACTTCAGAGCCATGGGATCTGCTTTGGGTCTGAAGGTGGGGGAGGCTCAAAAGAGAAAGGAAGGCAGAGTTCATACCTTCTTTTCTTTGCAGCTGTTCAGTCTCTTTTCATCTTGCAATAGAGGATTTGGGTACATTCTACATACAACTCATCTGATTAGCTGAAAGGGATTATATTAATGCAACTTTGAGTGTAGGAAGCCTTAAATCAGCTTTAGTTTTACAGGAACATATTAATTGCAGTGCTTTTTAATTTTTTCCTTTTTAAATGACACAAGCATGTCCTTGGAGAAGGTCACAGAAGTTTTACTGCAACAGCTGAAACTTTTGTGAGCTTTGTGAAGGAAACTTCCTCTTGCTGGTTTCACACCCTTGTCATAAAAATCCCTTCTCACTTCTTAAGTCAAGCCCAGAGAAATCCACTCGGTAAACTACAGTAAGAAACAGGTTATTCCTTGGGAGGAGCAGTTTGCTCCAGGGAGTTGAGGTTGGAAGTTCCTCATTGGAAAGCTACCAGGAAAAGTACCAGTGCTGGGCAGGGAGAGGGTGACTGGGATGGGGGAGGCATTTTTAAGGTATGCAGGGAATAAGTAGAGCAAGCCCAGGGAAGTGGTTGGACTTGGGGGATGATCTTGCTGATGGATGCTTAAACAGCTACATCACCAGTCCAAAATATCTCAGTTACTAAAGGCTGCCTACAACTTAGTTATTTTCTTTTTCCAACAAGGAAAATATTATGTCTTGTGGGAAGTCATGAGGATGACATACCCAAGAACATTGCATATTTGATCACTAATCATATAAAGTTAACATCTTCTAAATATTTCCAGCAACATCTGTCCTAGTTTAACTACTGGTTTTTGTTGCATTCTTTTATGGAATAATATCCCATAAAGCAGAGTGAGTGTCACTGCCATCCATTACAGGAATTAAACTTGTGGGATTTTCCTGCTTATTGAAGCTGAATACCCTTCATCCTTTAGAAAATGCTTTCTTCTCATTTTATGCCATTGCATAATCCTGATTGCCCAAAAATTTCAGTGTTTGCCTATGATGTTACATACTTAATATTTGGCTCGGATAAAAAGGGAGCACAGTGAGATAGTGATTTCACTCACAGTGAGGGGGGGAAATAAACAAACAACCCTACATCAATATAACAGGAATACAACCTTAATTTTCTGGGGGTAAAAAATTAAAATCAAGTACAAAAAACCAAAAAAACCTGACTACCCATCTTTGAACCAGTAGAAGAGATTGGCCTCATACTCCAAAGGAGAAAAAAAAATCAATAAATTACTTAAAACTGAAAAGAACAAAGAATAGCAAAGAAGAATATGGACAGAACTCCCCCTATAGATGATGCCACTGAGACAGACACATTTGTCCTGTACATATATATAGATTATCTGTGCTATAATAGGGAGTAAAGTATTAAGCAGGTATATGTGCTGACATTTTGGAGGAAAATATTTCATTTTTACTGAAAGCACTGCCTTCTTGGTAGATTTGCCAAAAGACTAACTTTTTCACAGCAGAATTTACAATGCATCACAATTCTAAACCGAAGTGTGGATATATTTCACAACTGAGGTAATGCCTTTCTGTCATTGAAGAGAAAACTTTTTTTTTAGAGTAAGAAAAACAAAGAGAAATCTTTGGTGTTACTACAGTAGTAGAATTCTAGCAGTTCTAAAAAGTTCTGGATGTGAATTCTCTGTAAGGTTGAATTACACAGAAAAGTTTTTGAGACCATGAAATACCAACACATAATGGTCCTTGAACTACTCTGCAAAATCCAAATTTTTCACTCCCAAGAAAGAGCAACCCCAAGAAATGCAAGCACCTTATAGCTCTGTCAGTTCTACAAAGAAACAAAGGTATGTCAAATCCCAGTTCTCCTATAGGGAAGTTTACCCCTCCTGTATCATCCCAGAAATGTCTCTGGTCCAAGTTTGGATATACTCTAAGATGAGAGTAGCTGAAGTTAGGCAGAAGAAGAAAGGTTTTGAGGGTGAGAAAAACTCCATAATTTAAAAATAAGGCAGAAGTTCCAACATAAGATGAGGCCAGTCTGTTTTAGTGAGTTGGTGCCAGCTCAGTCACCCCTGTGGCAGAAGTTCTCCTTGTCCATGCAAGTGGTAAATCCTCCCACTATTGATCTAAGGGTTGGAAAAGAGTTGTTTAGCATTTCAGATCATCAATGAGCATTTTGGCTCACTCACCCAAGCAAGAGAGAAACAAGGAGAGGGAGAGGAGAGCTGTATGAGGCTGGTTTTCTTTATGGCGATTTTTACTCCTGGACGAGGTGGAACTGTTTGCTGATGGTCCTTTGTTGATTGTTTGTATTATCAATGTAAATCCCCTCACTTCTCATCAACATGGAAGCCAGTAACCTAGCATTGCATTGCTAATATCACAATTCCTCTTTTCTGTAGAGGATGTTGGACTCAGGAGTGAGACAAAGGGTAATGGGTAGTGGGACTGAAACAGCAAATACAACTATGTTGTTTTGCTTGTTTTTTTTTAAAAAGCTGAGATGTGGACTCTGCTAATCAGAGATAGCAAGACTCACCTAAAGATACAGAGTTAGTTTCCATAGCAATGAAACCTATGAGTTCTCAAAATAGTCAAGTCTCTATTAGGCTAGAAGCAGATAAAAATAATTTGCTTACATAAGGGCATGCCAGATCTCATGCACCAAAGAGTTCAGTTTTAAGCACATGGAGATAATGGGTCTCCATATGTACCTGAGTCTTTTATTTGCCTGGGAAAGAAGCACTCTTGGTGTGAAAAAGAAAAGTGCCTTTATGTCCCTGGCTGACTCTTTTTCAACCTTGGCCCCCTTGCCCAGGATCTTTGCCTTCACTTTCTGCTGCTGTGCTACCTTTAATGCAGGCTTTGGGCTTTCCCATAGGACAGATGGGTTCCATTTCACTGAGAACAAGAGGCAGCACTGAGCTGCTTCCTGCAGACTCCCCTCTAGCTTGGCTGGGTATGCTTAGGACCCTCCACCTCATGGTTTGGGTGAGATCACTTACACTGACAAAGAGGAAGGAGCACACTCTGAAAATAGGTGAGCTTAATTAGGTAGGTACTTGCAGGAAATATCCTCATCCCTTCTTCCCGTCTCTCCAGCAAGGTCTAGGTGGAGTTACAGAGAGGTGACCAATCATGCATTGCATTTCCTGGCCACAGACCCTGCAGCATTCCAGCTGGAATGGCGTGGAGGCAATGAGAGCTCTGCCACCCCACCACGCAGAGCACTGGTGTGCTGACCTACGAGGTGTGGCTGGCACGCTGGTGCTGTCCCAGCAATGCCACACTGCTGTTAATTAACCCCATGTAAGCTGGATGTGGTTAACTTGGAATGGCATTGCAAAGGCAGAACTGCAAATTTAAAATGCTTCTATTCCCTATTTTCTGTTGCTTTGCTGTAAAAAGGCAAACGAAGACACCAGTAAACACGCTTGAGCTGAGACCTTTTGTAACCAGTGGTATTAACTCATATAAAAGCTTGTGAAGCTGATCTCTCAGGACATCATGTTCCTTTAGAAAAGTCTGAAATATGTTCCATTTACTCATGAATTACACCAAAGTCATTTAACTTAAAAAGGCTTTTCACAAATTAGCACTGTTTTCAAGACTAAGAGAATCTGAAGAGAATGAAGACTGAAAGGTATGTCAGGGAAAGCAAAAAGCCAATGGTGAAAAATAATCCCCTGAATATTTCAGCCAGTTTCTAAAAAAAAAAAAAAAGTGTTAATGACTGTCAGCATATTGGGAAGATCTAATTTAATTTTCTAATAGCGCAACCTTTTGTGAGACACTCCATTAACTAATTGAATGCATTTCATTTATTTGTTTCCAACTTGGGTGACTTTGTTTTCCTATCCACCTTCCTGTGGTGAAAAGCAAATAAAATATTCCCCAACAGCAAATTGCTGTTCCTTTGTTCATCCATCAATTTAAACTAGGATTACTTTCCAAGCACTTAATAAGGTGCATGTCTTATGAGTGCTTTATAAAAATGACAGAGCTGCAACACTGCCTGGTGCTGCTGGCTGCCTTCCAGCGATGGGCCAAAGACACCATGGAATCACATAGTTTATGGAAGGAATTTTTATGTTGTAGCTTGTCACCAGGCTACAAGAGTCTCAGCAATGCACTACTATAATAACCAAAATAAGCAGTGAGTTGACAATGGCTTCCTGCTCCCAGCACATGAGGAAGCAGGGCCATGCCACAGCTTAGAGAGAAATTACAGCTTTTGGAGACCAGCTGGCCCATCTGTTCCTGGTGCTGCTGCTACCCCAGCAAGGTGGAGTTCAGCTTGGAGGAGCTGCTCAGGCTTTTTCTTAAGCCTGTCTCTCGTGTCCAGTTGAGCTTCTGGCACCACCTCTGCCGTTCCAGGTGTACAAACAGGCAATGGGGGAAAAAGGAAGCTGCTTACAATGCTGTGAGAGCTCCTCGTGCTGTGGATCACTGTGAAGGAAAGCACAGTCCTGAGCAGCAGCTCCTGCTTGCAGCACACAGAGCTGAATGCAAAAGGGAGAGAGAAAGAGGCTGAGCAGAGCTGTCTGTGTGTCTGTCTGCATGGCCTTGTCCTTTCCTGCAGCACATCTGAGGCAATGCAGAGATGTGGTCGCATCTGCTGAGCAAGAACTGGACCTTTCCACAGTGCTGGGAGCAGCTGGGCATGCTTGGACACTTGCTGTGGCTGTGAAGGCACTTCAGTCATCACCTGCTGCTTCCCAGGAAAGTTCTAGGAAATTTGGGCATCTCTCATTTTCCAGTGGAGGTCACTGCCTTGCATACATTAACATACTATATTTCCCAGTAGTCATTTTTTTGGGGAAGGTGAGAAGATACAATGAAATTCCTTGGGCAGTCCTTCTTTATAAATGCCCCTAGTTTGTTTCACAGCTCTGTATTTTACCTAGATTATGAATACCTCAGCAGTCAAAGCTTCTGGTTTTGGTAGACCTCTTGCACTCATGTATTGCTGGGGTGGTATAAGTTCTTTGCACATGCATGGTTTGGTGAAAGGGTTCTGTCATTCTCATAAGGCCTTTTTCTACTGCCACTCTTCAATTTCTGTAATGCATTCCTAGCTGTAGATGATTATTAGTTTATAAACATGAGATTTCTTTCAAGATGTGTTAATCAAAATAACTGGCAAAATTAATTCTCATTGAAAAAGGAAATGGGGTTCTGTAAAAGAGTGCTCTCTCATCAAAAGGGATTAAATATTCTCTAGAGAGCTCTTCTAGCTGCTTAAAATGTATTGTAGTTTAACTCTGGAATACTTCTATGGATTTATGACAAAATATCAGCTCAATACTTTATTCTCAGCAGTTTTCTGCAGCAGTGTGTGCCAGTGGTAGGATTTCATTAGATCTGTTGAACTTCAAAGTCAAGTATGCCAATAATTTGCCTATTCCAGGGATTTTCAGAGTAGCTCTTTGTAGGGCACTGATCAGAGCAAATGTTAAAAAATTAATGAGTGGTTACCATGGACTTTGGCACCAATGTGTTGCTTCATCTTCAGCAGCCTGTCAAAGCAGTATGCTCTGCCAAAGAGAAACAGAAATGTGGTACAAGGTTAACCTTAACACATCTGTGACACCCTCAGATAGCACTGGGAAAGAAGACTAGGTCCATTTCCACCTGGGAGATTCAGACAGAGATGTGACTATGAAACCAGAGAATGTGAGAAATAACAATCACTAGTTGCTTCTAGATTGTGCAAGTGCTGCAGAGGCAGTGGGCTTGGCAGAGATTACTCCTTTAAAATTTCCCCAGAAAATTATCTAAAGAGGCAATAAAGCATCAGGTAGAGAAATGCCTTCCTGCAGAATTTTTAAGCAGAGGAACAGTAGCTGAAAAAGTACAGGATTATTTTAAATGCATCTAAAGGTCATAAAAGGAAGTCAGAAAAGGGATAAGATCCAAAGTCCATGACAGACTGTACCTCTGAGGTCATGGGACACAAATACAGCTAGGATGGCAAATATCACTGTAAGTAAGTCAAGGTTCAATTTTCAGTAATAAGCAGTATTTTAAACTTAACTTGCTTGACTGAGATAACCACATGTATTACATTTATCTTGGGGAGAGAAGCAGCACTGCAATGTATGTGTTTGTCAGCAACACTTTGAGTAGTCTTTATTTGAATTCCTGTCATGCTTATCTGCAGGCAGGACTTGGACCATATGTTGGTAAAAGAATTGCTACAAATAGCTGAATCAGAGGCTCAACAGAACAGGCTGCCTTAATTGTTCTCCTTGAGTTCTCTGCTTTTCATCTTACTTGCTCAGTGTAATTGTTCAGGTCCTGTGCAATCAAACAGCACATCAGACATAGATTAAGCAGTGACAATTGCTCAGGCAATTTCTTTTTCCTTCTCCCTCAGAACTCAAGTTGCTTCTGATTTGCCCAGGCTGTACATAAAGCAGTATCTGGACAAAGCCTTCAAACTGACCTATGCCCTCCAGTTTGTCTACTCATTTACAGCTGTCCTTCCCTTCATCCCCACTACTCCTCCTTCTCTACATTTTCCTTAGGATGGTACTAAAACAATTGTATGTGTCTGGTGGCCTGTTTCAACTGCTGAAGAATTTAGACATGCACTTATAAAAATAAGCCTCCCTGTTCCCAGCTAAAATCTAAAACAAGATCCATTTGTGGATCACTGCAGGACTAGCAAGTCTGAGCATCAGGGATGCTTCTGCTGCAAGGGAAAATTGGATTTCTCTCCTGCAGGTGTCATAGCACAGTTAGAAACATTGTGAGGAGACAGCTGGGTAGGCATTGGTGCTTGGATTCAGGCACACAGATGGAGATGCTCATTCAAATGGAGAAGGACTTGCCAGCACTTCTGTGGCTGTCACAGCAACCCACAGCACAGAAGGGGACCCAGCTCCTTTTTCCTGTGCTGGGCACTGAAGGCTGGGTCCCCCACAGCTGCCTCCTGAGCTGGCTCAGCTGACAAAGCTGGGGACAGCAAGGCAGCCTGCACTGGGATGATGCTCAGCACAGCAATCATAGGGGTGACTTTTTTGGTATGTGTTTTTTTGTGGGCTGTTTTTTTTTTTTTTACCCTGATAAAACATTTTGAGATAAGGGGAGCTTATAGCAACTCTGTTTCTCAGACATGTCAGAGGAAATAAACCGAGTTTTTCTGTGTTTTTTTTCTCTGTCAGATATGAATAATTCACTCTATAATCTCTAGTAAAAGGAGCAACAGCAAATTACTCTTAAAATTTTCATTGGGTTTGATTCCACTGTGCCATTTGCACTAAGGGGAGATGACTTCTGATCGGGGGGGGTGGTTTAAGCTCCCAGGTCACTTCTGCCTATGCAGCTCAAAATAGAGCTCCAGTGATGTTACCTACCCCTCTGGGCCAGCTGTGTGAGTGCAGGCTCAAGTTCACAGAGTCAAGTGCCTCAAATCAGCTGAATCCATATTGACTTCAGGGTCAAAAGCTCAAGTCCTGACACCACCTCCCTCATACTTGCCTTTTCTTGTCTGGACAGGCAGGCTGACTATTTCTAGAAAATGCCATCAGCACCAAGGGCTGGGGGATTTGGGCTGAGTGTGAGGTCAAAGCTGACACGACAGAGCAATTAGATAATCAGCTTCTGGAATCAGTGGCTATTAAACATCTGCAGCCCAGACAGCATGGTGAGGGGCATGGAGCAGTGCTGAGGCTGAGGGTCTACTAGCTGAGCCAGCAGCTCCTTCCTCCAAAGGCAGGCAGGATTTGGGAAGAGCAGATTATCTGCCTTCAACTCCTCTGCCCCACCATGGCCAGCAGGTGTGGCAGGGCTGGCAGGTTGTCCTCTGGGCTGGATTTGGACCATGGGTCACAGTGCAGAGCTTTCTGTGTCAGGGCTTATGTCTGTGAATGCATTTAGATTGCTATAATTTGATAAAAGCTTAATCAAATTGGCATTTTAAGGGGTTTTGGTTTTATGGCCCTAGCTGTCATGGAAACAAGCTCATTCAAGAAAGAATAAACTAGAGTAAAAGCCAGAAAAAGAGGCAAAAGACCCATTTTAATCAGTAGCTTAAGGAACTCTGCTCCTTGGGTCCAAGGTTGGGTTTGTCAGAGCCAGGCTGGGGAAGACAGCTGCAATTGCACATTATCTCCCCATGCATTGCTGACCAATCTCACTGTGCAACCTGCTCAGGCTTCACTACGCTCAGTCTGGACACCAAACTTTGTGTTGAAGTCTGCTATTGTTTGAAAATTAAGATGAAGTGTGACTTTTGCCACCATCTATTGTTTTCTTTGCTCTCAGTGAGCACTTGTGCCGCCCTACAAATGTGGATGGCACTTCACTGAGCAGGGAAATTATTTCCCTGCAACACTTACTCAATGTGGGGGTAGTGGGGAGTGAGGGCAAGGGCTTCTTGTGGTGGGATTGCAAGGCATGAAAGCTTTGGAGGTGGGAGTGCATAGCCCTTTTGCACTGCATTGATTTTCACTCTGGCTATTTTGGAATAGGGCTGGGTGATTATTTTTTGTATTTTTTTAAATTTACTGGTAAACAGCTCATGCGATTTATGAATTTGAGTCGGATTTTGCAGAACTTTCAAGTGGGAAAAAAAGAAATATGTTGTAAAAACACTTCTAAATTTTTTTTAATTTTTTTTTCCTGTTTTGAAGGAAACATGAGTGGTTTTGGTTTTCCAATCTGAAAAAAATATTTTTGGTTTAGTTTATACAAAATATTTTCTCTCCTATGTTTTCAAATCGACTGGCCAAATACAAATAACAGGTTCTTTCATCCTTGTTTGTGCAGACAAAGAGACTGTCCTGTCTCTCTGTGTTTTAACAAAGGAATTTTCTTTGCATTTATTCAAACTGATTCTTGTCTGTCTCCTATCAGAAGAGCTACTGTATTCTTTGTTGTGTAAATTTCACTGCACTACAAAATAATATTTATGTCTCTACAAAGACATTATTTAAAGCATCATCTAGAGAAATGATACTCAAGAAACCAAAAGCATTTGTCTACAGAGAGAGTGCATTTGTTTGGTGCAATCAAGGAAACAAATAAGGGTTGCAAAGTGTCATCGCTATGGTGACAACATTAAGGCCCTTGTTCAGCATGCAGTCTGCTTTAACTCTCAAAAATTTGGGGGTGTTAACACTGGCAGGAGCCCTGTGAGCCAAGAATTACTACTTTGTACAATATGTTTGAAAGCATTATTCTAATAAGTGGGTGTCTGGGTGTCTTAAATACAGCTTGGTTAGAATATCTCCACAGTGTATCTGTGTTGTAAATATAAGCACTGTGGTTTATCTTAAAATTCGTTAAAGATCATATGATAAATCATGAACTAGAAATTTTACTTTCCTAATAAATTGTTCTAAAAGCTATTTAACTTCACTAAGCAGCTTAAATTGTTTTTATTTTAATCTCTGTTGAGAGCAATAGCTGCTGATCAAAAATGAGAGCAGTGAAATTTGTTGGTGCTTAGATATTTAAGAGAGAGACCTGGATCTATGTCTGCTATTGATTTTACAAGAAGAAAATGGTTCAGATCCATTTTAGTACTGGAAAAAGCCCACTTGGAAGTACAAAGTAGGCCATAAAATCTATAGACTGTAAAAAAGGAAGACCATTGAATACTGAGGGTTCATTTATGAGTGGATAGCTGATAATGGAAAAACCTCTGTACCAGTATGCTAAATTGAACTTCTGTTGCTGCATAGCGGGCAGGGGACAAGGCAGGAGGGCTTCTGGTCACCTATGCAGAGCTCAGCTTTTGCTGGCCTCTCTCATGGCCAGAGCTGCAGCATTTCAGGCTGTGGTAGCACGTTTTATGCAGCAGCTTTTCCTGTAATTGAGAGACACCTTACATGTCCTTCCTGTGCTGCTGCAATCAGGCTGCGTGCGGGCACACGGCAGTGCCCCGGCATGTACCCACTCACACTGGACAAGCCTTTCCCCAAAGACTGCTGCTTCCCAAGTAAGTACAAGTACACACAGCTCTGCACAAGGGTACAAACTGCCCCTTAGCACTCTGCATTGCTGCTGATTTGGTAAGAACAGAAATGATTCAGGTGCATGCTGTTAAATTCCGAGAAGCAATACCACAAATAGAGTGTTTAGGTATAGCACACACACACCTCCTCAGGAAGATTATTCACACATGCAAGACATACATGTGAACCCTTATTTCTGTTTTCCTAGCTTGGACTCACACCAGCCTCGTTTCAGCAGAAAATGTTTTTTGTGTAATAGCAGGAGATATTAGTCAATACAGCATGGGCAGTGCACACCTTCCCTGTACAGACTTTGCACGGAAATTGTCAATGAAGATCCAGGGTTTGACCTACAAAGGTGGTGTACAGCAGGAATGCAAAATGGATGTAGTGAGGCATCAAAGGAGGTTTCAGAGGGTCTGAATGCTGCTGACTTGTACCACTTTAAGTCCCTGCATCACTTTAAGTCACAAAGGATCAGCCCCTAGAAATTAATTATTCATCAGTTTTGTGCCAGATATCAATTCCTTTCAGAGAGGTCTGGTGCAGTTAGGTTTCTTATTTTCAATGGGTAGTAAGCCCAGCCAATTAGCTCCATCAGCTTATTGCACTTCTACCTGCAGCTCTTTCCTATCCTGTTAGTGACTATATTCCTTTGCTTGTGAGTAGTTGTGAGTAGGAGGAAAGCAAACAGGGAGAGTTTCTTCTCTTTCTCTTCTCTGTGTCCAGTGGAAAGACCAAATAGGAAAGTCTACCCCTCTGTCTTGCTCTTCTTCCCCCTGGGAAAGGTAGGGGGAGGAGATAATCTCTTGTGTGTTTGGGAAGACAACACCAGATACCCATGAGGACCAAAAGGGGCAGCTGTTTAGAGCTGATCACCCTGTGGCTGTGGTCTTTTCTATTTGAGGGGGCTCCTGGTCAGCTACAAATTCAATTTACCTCTACAACTTTCCTTCAAAGGTCTTCAGGAAGCATGAAAACCCCTTAAGCTCAAAAGCTGTTTTGTATGGGCAGATATACATCGAGGCAAATTTTATTACTGCAGAAAACTGAGGCTGAAACTCTGAAAAGTTTGTAAACACACCTAACCCTGCTTACTTGGTCCATGGGGCATGGGTCCTCACTTCCAAATTCACTCCTGCTCTTCCACCAACTCCCTGGGTTACAGCAAATGTTGTACAATATCCTTTAGCTCCCCAAAATTATTTTTCTTTCCTTTATTTGAGGAATCTGTGGCTCTGCTGTTCCATTAATTTTTCTAATCCCAATTATACCACAGTTTTCCAGTTCCTGAGATTTCTTATTTCTGCTTGCTTTTCCTAGCAGTCTTGTTCTGTCCTTGGGAAGCCTCTTCCCTGCCCAGCAGGGTCATTTGCTCCCAGGAGAGACCAATTTCCCTTCCCCTCACTGTGTCCACTTAATGAATTATGTCTGTTTTCAACATGGTGTATAACAGGCAAAACCCATGAATAACTTATGTACTTCCTCTATTTTTGGTGCTTTAAGAAGGGTATACTTGGAAGGATGTAGAGTGTTCAATGTAGACATGCTGCAGCATGTTGTAAGAGCACCTTAACTATTGAAAAAGCTTGTTTAAGAAAATGTAGCATATTTTAGCCCAAAATAAATCAAAATTCTAGCCTATTCTGGGCTTGTAAAACTACTATGCTGTAAAGATAACAATGTTAAATATAGTCATATCATCACCTGTGAATTTGCATGCATATGTCTAAGAAAAAATATGGTATATGTCATATCCACATATATACATTTATATTATCTCAGAAATCAAGGCATATTTATTATAACCTTTTGCAGGTATGAATTCAGCTGTAGCTAGATGTGTAAGAGGTTCAAAATAAAGACTAGGACAAGTGGAAGGGGGAAAAATTCAGGGTGTCTGAAGCCTGTTATCTGCTTCTGCACCCCATGTTCTGCAGGAGGCTGACTAATGTGCAGGTTTGCATAATTACCAGGGTCTGTAAGCATCTGTGAGCACACAAACCCTGTGGGATTCTGGTCACACAGAGGCTGCAAACCTGATGCTTTGTGTGTCTCTGCAGTGTTTGGGAATCATCCAGGCGGGATCGCTTCATGGCTCATATCACATTAGAGCTGGCTGCCTCAAACAGCTCCTGCTGCATCCCTGTCTGCTCCAGTCAAGGGGGAAATGCAGCCCACAGCCACTCAGCCCCCTGAAAGCAGACCTTGCATGATCCCATGGAGCTTGCTTCAGTTTCTGATCTATCTGCTGTATTCACTCTTGTTCCTTCCTTAGCCCGTGATTAACCCTGGCCATAAGGATGATTCAGAATGAAACTGCAAAGCGGAGCAAAACCTTTTTCCTGCCTCCTTCAACCCAGGTAATTTCATAGACAAAGTCTTTCTCACCCTAATCTGTGCTCCACTCTACAAAGGCTGGTGAAATTGCTGAGTTTCCTCACGTATCACCCAATTTTGGCCGGGTAGTGATGTCTGTGAGGTGACACATATGAAGGATGGGGGCTGGGCACCACAAATAGTTGGCATTGCTGGTGCTGCCTATCACTGGAGATGTCTTTCCTGTGGAGGGAGTATGTTCAGGCTTCCTTGTTCTGTAATCGTGTATAACATCTGGGCCTAAAGACAGACAAGTCAGAGAAACTCACTATTTCATTTATTTTTGCTATTAGTCTGTTTTAGTATGCTTTGTTTTCATTTATCTTACTTATAAAGCAACAATTTTATATAGCTGTTCCACTTTGCAAGTACATTGTATTTGTTATACCTTTTGTTAGAGTGCATCTCCAGCAGTTGGGTCACATAATCCTTTTTCCTGCTCTAAAAATCTAGCCATTGAAAAAACAGTGTGCTAGGAAACAAAATTAGTCTCTTGGTAAAAAGCAACTTTTTGTCATTTTTGATTGGGTGCCTACCTGTTAAAATGGTGCTTTCAGTTTTATTTACACAAACATGTTCAGGAAATGAATATGTATTGGCCAAAGATATGAATTTAGAGTAGCTTTGGTTTACTAAATTAGATCACATGATTTTATTCTAATCTACAATTAAAGTGCCTTGAATTCAATTTAATTTATCTCAGTGTCAATTTAAAATATAGAATACAAAGTCTGAATATAGAACACATTCTGAATAACAAAACCCTGGGATTTTAAAAGACTTTTCATGTCATCCATAGATGGAGCTACAAGGAATTTTAGTGCAGAGTGATGAAGAGGTCTGGATTTCTGGAATGAGATGCTGTTTGGGCTGATCAGGTGCATGGCCAGAAGGGCACAGGGTAGGAAAAGCAGAATGAAGCTGTACTCTCCATTGCTGGTGGGACATCTGGCTAGAAAGCCTCACAAATCCCACCCAGCCTGAGCACCTGAGATTTTTGGTAGCAAGAGAGGAGGGTGGAGGGTGAGGCCCAGAGCTGACCTCTGAGTTTCACTCCTGCTCAGGTTCACCAGCAGCCTCTGCAGCACTGCTTCATGGTCAGTGCAGCACAGGCAGTGGGGTCTTTGCAAGAGCCCTGTGCTCACAAGGGCCTGGATTGACTAAATATAAATAAATAAAGGTCTTTTTTTTAGCAACACAGAAAGCTTAACCTGAGGGCTGATGATTGTGAGCTGTGTCTCTGCCCTGCTCTGACAGGACAAGAGTCTTATGGGAACTCATAAATCACCAAAGTCTCTGTAGCATCAATTTACAGCCTGAGATTAGTATTGATATTTTTACTGCCAAAACTGAGGGCTGTTGCAGCTTGAAAGCACACAAAGGCAGATTTTTGCCTTAATGGTTATTACAAAGCACTTGGATAATAGCTTCAAAAGAGATATCCCAAATTTACTACGACCAAGTTGTTGAAATTATGATTCTCTGAGAGGCACATCTTGTTACCATTCCCATCATCACATCTATAACTGGGAATTTATAATGATTCAGCTTTTGAATATAATTTAGCCAGACAAACTCCACACAGATTTACAGATGAGGGGGAAATATTTGTGACAAAAATGTAAAACTCTAGAAATATTGCACTGTTACAGTGGAGCACAGGTCTTTCTTTGGACAGCAACCAGAGTTCCTTCTGCACTGCCCTAAAGCTTTGTCACACAGAGAGAATGTAAAACACAGTGTGGATTCAGGCCTCTGAAAAAGCCACAAGCCACATTTTTAGCTAAAAGGAAAAACATTAGAAGTGTGCTGAAATAGTCTCCTACTAGAGCAGCAGCCAATGATGCCAGATGACTTCATTGCTGCTAAAGATTTAAACCAATTCCCTGCTGGTTTACTGGTATTTATGCTATTGCTTTAGGTAGTAGAACTCTATTGATCCAGAGGCTGGAAAAAAAAAATCATCCTCCAAACTATCATAGTTATCACAAAATAAAAACAAAAGTGCAAAACAGGAGGGTGAGATTTCACCTGGAGCTGCTCTTGATACGGGTGAAGCAAAACAGAAACGGAAAGGAACTTTTTTGTGAAGCATATTAGAACCAGAATAGTCTCTAAATTTCTCACTTAATCACACTGGATAATATTTGACTCCTATTTTTAGGCAAGGGCTTAATTTCCAAGCAGTGTGTTTCTTCATGATGCATATTAACTGAAAATACATCACTTTGTGCAGAGGCAAATAAGACAAAGATCACTCTAATACAGTTCAGAGTTGGACCAGCCTCTCAGTAAAGGTCAGTAATTTTGCTTTGACTGTGTTGCATTAACAGGGAAGGACAGCTTTTAAAACTGGATTCAGTCCTATTCAGCATGGGGCTAAAATTTAAGTAGAGGTAGTCCATGCAATGCTTCCCTTAACATCATACCCATATTTCCAGCATCCTGTAATCAGCAGCTGAGCTCTGAGGAGTAGGTACTACCTGAGTGCACTCCTCTGAGTTAATAGCTGATGCACAGCTTGGTTCCAAGGCTTCTTCATTAAAGGGTCTTGCTAATGTACAGCATTTTTCAGTGCTATTTAGAGATTGTGGGGAAATCTTCCTAAAATTGTTTCACTAATCCAGTTTACAGCACAGCCTCAAAACAATCACATTAGCACAAGTGCAGAGGCACAGTGCACTTGTGATTATGTGCCATAGGTGCAATAATAGAAAGCAGGAACCTCCAAAACCAACTTTGCTGCCAGAGAAAATACAGCTTGATTTCCATCAGGTTTATTATTTTCCACCTCTGTTGTGTGAACCGTCCTGTAACTACATTTCACCTTTTCAGAGAAGAATCCACACTAATTACATGTGTTATTTTTCTGTCTGGGCTTCAGAAGAAACAATGTATTTCAATAATTGGTAGAAATGGAATTGTAATTTAATAGAAAGCCATTCTCAGTGCTTCCCACTGTGTGATTAACATTCTGTAAGAAATTCCCTCATGTTTGTCATACAGAAAGCAAAGTTTAGGCTTTTGTTCTTTCTTGCAAAAGGAAGGGAAAGGGTAAACAAAGGAAATCAATTATAAATGTTCCATTAATAAGGATGAAGATGGAATATATCTGTCACTGGGAAAAACCCTGGCTTGATTCCCAAGGGACTGAGTGCCTCCCAACAGTTTTGGCTTAGCAAAGACGTTTGAGCGTTGGGCTATTCTTGGTCAGATAAAGAGAGGCAGAGCTGGCAGCTCACTCACTGTGCAGGCTGGAAATCTCTGCAGTGCCTCCCTAGCTGGGTCCAGATGCACTGATTCTCCAGGCACAGTGAAGGACATATTTATTTGATCAAGCTTTTGGAGAAAGCTGTGGGTATAGTCCTAGAATGATGAATGGAAGAGATGATAGTAAGAATGACAATTATTTCAATAACACTGAGGCTTGTTTTCCTTTTGTTTCACTGTTACTCCTGAAATATTAATTATAAGCTAGGGCATTAAATTGTATTTATACTAATGTAAATAAATAATCACATAAATCTGAGCAGTCTTATTCCCCAGTAAGCACATATGCTAGGAGGGCATATTTCAAAGCACAGAACCAAATCATTGCTAAATACAGAGCCACTGCTTAAATTTACAACACCCATTAGGGCATCTCCTACTTCTTCAACAACAACAAAAATAGTTCATTCTACTGGCCAAACAGTAACTTCCAGATGGTATTAATGTGACCAGCTGAAGCTGGTGGTAGGGATTGCTAATCGTGGTGAATATAGTTGTGCATATTTTGTGTAAAGTTTCAGAGAATAAAGGCCAAAATTGGCCTTATCACCCTGAGATGAACATCTTTAACCTAACTTTAAAAATATAAATATATAGCAAATACCATGGGTTGTGCTTGGTATTTCTCTGATTAGCTCTTTTCAAATTAATTCCATGTGTGGACTTTTCTTTTTCTGTAGTTCCTCGTTCCAGTTTAACTGAAACATCCCAATTGCTTTCCAGGATAAAATGGCCACAGCTGGTGTTATCTAGCAATAGCTATTTCATGATGGCTTAATGAAAAGCATAAGCAGGCCCTAGACATGTGTTTACAACAGAACCTATTAATTTCCACACAAGCTGAAGATACTCTGTGATTTTGCAGGAAGAGTGAGCTGCTCAGAAAACAGAGCCCCAGGACTTGTGGTTCTAAATCACTGATGAGAAGGTTTTATGTTATGTTTTAAAATTGCTAAGTCAAGCCAGACAAAGTGCTAAATATTAGTTTTTGAACAAAAAAAGGAAAGCAATAATGAAAAGCTGTTCTTTGACAGACTATAATTTCATTGCTCCAAATACAAATATGTCTCTCCCCTCATCAGGGACAGCATAGCATCAACAATTCCTGCATCTCTGCTGTTTTTTCCCTTTGTTGCCTATCTTTAGAGAAAAAGATACCTAGGGTATCTTAGCCTCCTGAACACCCCCTTGGTGTAGGAATCCACCCTCTGGGAGCTGCCTGAGGCCCCAGAGCTGGATGGGATGCCACGTGCCATTTCCTGCAGCAGGGCCAGCTCCACCTGCCTACCTGGGGTGCCAAGGGCACTGAAACAACTGCTTCCCAACCACCTGGTAAAATGGTTTTGGGGCTTTTTTCCTGGTTTATTTTTAACACAGATCAGTTCAGTGATCTCATTTTCCACGTGGCCTCGGGGGGTGCCTCGGGAAGAAGCGGCTGTGCCAAAGCAAACAGCGTGAGATGAGAGCAAGTGGCTGAAGGTCAGGAGTGCTGAGCTGGCGTTGTCCCGAGGAGCACTGCAGCCAGAGCACTGCTCCACCTGGCATGCCCAGAGCTCAATTCAGCCTCTGGGCCCCCAGGGGCACTGGCTGCTAAACAGGGGCTACAGCAGTCAGCAGAGGAAGGCTGCTGCAGAAGGATGGTTTGATCTTGCAATAGAACCCTTCTGGAGGCTCTGACATCACAAATAATGCATCAGTTGGGGCACTTGCATAGAACAGGGTAGCTCAGACTCGTGTATAGCCATGGCTGCTCTCTAGCACTTTGCTTTTTACATATATGTTATGAAGACAGAAATAATGGGGCTCTTAAACCCCAAGTGTTCTTTTAATACCCCAGTTGGATATCTTCAAAGGTAACTAACTGCACTGTGTCACCTGCTGCACTGTACTTCAAGCACTATTTAACTCTGCTTTTTTTAGCTTATCATTATTTTCCTAAATTCCATTAAGAGTCTGAGGCTGGAAAAGTGCACAAGAAATAGAAACAAGCTCTACCTTCCTGTCAGCTGCTAACAGTCTTTCAAGCAGTTAATCATGAGAAAAACAGAAATGATATAGTGAATAAGTCCAGCTTGGTCAGGTTTATTACTTAGTTTACCATCTTTCCTTCCTTGAGAAGATGGTTTTTGAGGCTGCATGGGAAGGTCAAGCCCCTTTTGACCTCAGGGTTGTGAGCTGGATCAGGAGATCAGTAGAAATTCTAGGACACAGCTGTAGAGGTATGTGAGTGCATTATTTTTTTAAAAAATTGGATCATGACAAGGGAGTACTAGATTTTGTTGAAATCAGAACCAAGAAGCTTACAGATACCATTGCATAAATAAATCCTATTTTATTTTTAAGGAATTATTTAAGGGGTTTTAAAAAATAATCTTCTTATCTTTAAACCACTGGAAATGGAACAGTAAGCATAAAAACCTATCTGGAATATTAGGAACTTTGAGCATAGATATTTGGTTCTTTATCTAAAGAGTCCTACACTGCATATGAATAATATGCTAATTATGAACCACTTGCTAACTTGTAAATCTGCAATAACACACTTGCTTCACTACATGCAACCGAACTCTATAAATAAGCAGGTGAATTTTACTTTTCCTTTTACAAGGTATCAGTGTCACTAATAGCAAGCTGTGCATTCTCCATTAGCGATGTTGTTGCCGAGATGAAGTTACTTCTGGTGCTTTAAAAATAACCTTGACTGTTCCTCTTGTCTCAGACTTGCCTGGCACAAATCTTCCACAGGAGTGATGCCCGTGTCACACAATACTGTAGTGACATTATTGGATTAAAGACAGTCAGCAAGAAGGGTCCAAAGCACTTCCCAAGATAAGTTTCTCAGGAAAAGTGCTTTCTACAGAAAACCTATGCCCCTAAGAGAGTGTAATGTACCATCTACTGAGAATAACAGCAGCCTTACCATGATATTAGATAGAAAGCAGGGTAGAAAAGCTCTTTGGCAGAAAAACCTCTTAGGACAGCATGTAGCACAGTAGTTGGGTTGAAATAAGGTTAGCCAACTTGACATTTTCCTGAAACTTGCTCAGTTTTTTTAATGGTATTAACAATGCAGCAGAAGAGTTGAGTAGGTAAACTGACAGGCTGTTTTCATCTCTGGGTGCTATTTATACTACTTACACCATGCAATTTCACCACTGTGTGCTCCTTCTGACAAAGAATGGGGACAGAATCACGTTGGCTTTTAGTAAGCAGACAATTCAGTAAAACCTCCAGATATTATGCCACTGAATATATTGGTGCTGCACCTATATCTTGATTGTCTTGTGCAGTTCTGACTCCCCACTCTTCTCAATCTCATGAAATGATCTGCTAAAAGGAGAAAAGATATAGAAAGGGGTTGATGTGGATATACTTATCTACCTATGCTGATTAAATCTTAAAAACTGAATACTAATGGTAATCTGGAATCAAAGTCAATGTATTTGACTTCATTTCTCTTCAGGAAGTTGACAGAAATATCCTGTTCTCTCTCAGAAATGAAAAGGGTGTGGTAGAGAGCTCTTAAATAATGACCTTTCTGAAGATAAATAAGGAGCAGTTGCAACATTTCATAAGCCAAAACCTAGAATTAAATTCCTAGAATCATGTTTAAATATCAAAAGGAATTATTTTTTTCACACAGCTCATAGCTAAATCGAGTCACCTTTTGGCTCAAAGGAGTTGCAAGGCAAAAACCTGTGAATGAGATTTAAGAGCAATTCTGGCCAGGATATTAGATTATATAAATTCTTAATCTGACCCCAAACTACTGATTTTATGTTCCTGTGACTTTTACCTCAATAGTAGAAGCTGTGTATAGCTTGAAGAGCACATACTTGTATGTTCAGTGCTACTGGAGCATATATACTGTATTGCAACTCAATTTATAGTATATATAAATATGTATATGTACATATACATAAATACTATATATATAAATAATTTATGTATATATAAATTTATATATATATATACACATATATATTCTTTATATATTCTTATATATTTGAGAAGAAAGAAATCGACTATTGAAATGCCAGTTGTGCAATGCTTGTTTAATTATTACAAGAGATAAGTACACTGAAATGTATCAATCAGTCTCTAAATAAAATCATTGTTAAGCATGAGTCTATCCACAGACCATTACTATACTATGAAAGCAGTTTCCAAAACACACAGAAATTCTTTTAATAAAGATACATATTTCTGTTAGCCCATCAATTATATTCTGGGTTCTGCTCGTTTACACTTGTACATTTGAAATTCAAATGGAACTGTAGTAGGATAACACCTCTGAAGCTGCTTTTAACTAGAAACCCCGAGAAACCCTTGCTGATGCCCAGCAGGAGGTTTTCATTCAGCCCCTGGAGCAGAACCTCATTTTCTCCCTGAACACTGCCAGGGCTTTTTCTTGAATATGGAGGTGCAGGGCATGCTTCTAAGTAATGAATGAGAACTGCTGGGCAAGGCATAAAAGCTTCCACATTGAAAAAACATCCAGTTCATGTTACTGTCCCTAGGTGTGCATGTCTTTATGTGCCTAGCACACAATAAATAATCCCTTGCGGTTGAAAAATACCCAGATACTTGCTATGAAAAATGAGAACATCAAAATTATGTTTTTTTCTTTTTAGGCATCAGTCTGCCATGAAACAGAGATTATGGTGCCATTTAACATACATTTCATGTCACTGCTTAATCTTTCTTTGCTGTGCTGCCTGTGCTCTAATCCCCACTCTGTCATGTTTGCCCCACTGCACAGACCCTGGCAGTGCAGGCACACAGTGACGCTGCCCTGATCCCTGTGTCCCTGGGTCCCTGGCACCTGCAGGGCCTCAGGGACAGTCCTGCAGTCCTGCTCCAGGCTGGAGCAGCATCCCTGCTGTGCAAAGGGCTCCACACCCAGCACCAGCCCCTACTCCCCACGTGTGTCCCCGTGATGCTCCTTGGTGCCAGGGTGGCCCGGGTGGCCTCTCCTTGCCTGGGGGAGCCCAGCCCTGTTGCACGGTGGCAGTAGGGTGTGTGCCCATCACCACAGTGGCTGCCTGCTCTTCCCCTGATGACATATCAGTCCCTTGCCTGTGCCAGTGTCCCTGGGGCTGGCAGGTCCCCACGCTGTGGCAGGGTGGCAGCCCCTGCAGGTGCCCTTGGAGAGCTGGCTCCAAGGGAGGCCCACATCTGTTTCCCTGCATTTCATAAGTCTGCTAGAGACTGCCCAATGACAATTGAATTATTTGTCTTCAGGAAACTGGAGTTGTGGAGAGCCTGACTTCCTGGGTTTCAGCTGCTATTTGCTGCTTCAGGGGGTCTTTGTCTGAAAAGGTGGATCTTGGGCAGCACCTGTGGCTCTTCAGGATCTTCCAGTGCATGAAATTGATCTGAGGACACTCAGGTCTTTTTCTAGAGTTGCTTTTTCTATGGTTCACCATGTAATTTTGTTGAGATTTGGTTTTTTTGGTGCTGGCAAAAAATATGGAACAAAGGAGTCCCAAACAAAAAACTGTCTGGGATGCCTGTCAGAGATGCCTTGATTTCTGCCAATCCTCCAGCTGCTGGTTCCATCTGTTGTCTCCTGATTTTTTTTCACATGTAACCACCTTAGGGCACAAGCCACTTCTGTGTGTGTGAATCAAAAGGGACTGGTATGACACAATAGAAGTCCTCAATGCTTCAGCAATACTACATATAATATTAAAAATGCTCAGCAAGAGATTTCCAGTATATTTCCAACCACATCTGAAATAAACTTCTCATTAATGAATAATCAAGAGTATCAGTGTTCCTTATACTCTAGTTAAACATATGTGGCAGCTCTGATTTTTGTGCTGGAGCGCCTTTATTGTCATTTTAATAGTTTTCTTTTCCCCAAACATCCCTACAGGGCACTTTCAGAGCATTTGACTGGCAGTGCCTGCCTGTGCATGCCCACTGGCACATGCTGATCTTCTGAGTAAGAGCTGAGCTGGGGGACTCTGGCTTTGAATCACCAAGGGTTACTTGTTCATCAACATTTTGCTGCTGTCTTCTCTTGACCCTTCAGCTGCTCCTCCCAGTATGACTTGCCTCAGTCTCTCTTCCTCTTCCCAAATGGGAAGTCTCTCTTCCTCTTCCTCTCAAATGGGAGTCTGGTCTCCCATTTTCACTCCTCCTCCCTCTACTTTCCCACAAGACACATTTTTTCGTGCTCTGTCATGCAGGGCTGGGAGTGCACCCAGCCTCTGCCAGGCACATCCAGGGGCTGGTCACAGCCTCCTATTGTCACTGCAATGCTGTGCTGGGCTGCCTTGCACACAGCACACACAGGCAGGCTCGAAGGCTGGCTTCATCCTCAAGCCCTTGTCTTCTGGAATAATGTAGCCATTGAAAATAGCAGTGCACATGAAGAAGTATTATACAAGTGATGCCATGCTTGCTAGGTGTGCTTATGTTGCTGCTGATTTGCACACAAGAAGAGGGATAACCTTTATTTTTGTTGTCTGTATTTATGCTAGGCAAACTTCTTCCACAACTGATGGTGGTCCACAGTTCTCAAAGTAAAAGATCACCCTTCTAGTTGGCATGCTTGTATTTTGTGTAGAAAAAGCCTAATAAATCACAGAAAGAGAGAAGATGGGAAAATGCAGCTGCTGTGTCATTGTACTGCAGATTAAATCACATGATTTCAAAATTTTCAGCAGCAGCAAGAAGAGCCAAGTCAGTAAAACATATTGCAGAAGTACATGCAGTTTTGAGGCAGCCACATGGTAGACATGAGGGTTTCCTCAGGCCTAACAAATAATCTGTCTAGTTGGAGAGGTCTGTTTCAGAGATGGAGGGAGATATGAGGCAGCACATGGTCTACTTTTCCTATCTATGTAGGCTTGGTTGCTCATTTTATTTTAAAAGAGCTTCAAAATGAACAACATATATCCCCCACCTAGGTGAATAATTTTGTTTCAGTCCATAGTGTGGCATCTCAATTTCAGCTGCAAAGACTTTGGCTCAGGGTGCCAGGCCCTGTGCTAGAACAGCTGAGATGGGGACATGTGCTCCTCTGCCATCCCTGCTGTGGAGAGGGGGAGGTCAGGAAATCAAATGTTGGGATTAGTAACACAATACACCACAGTAGGAAAATTCACCAGGGCTCATCTGTTGGAGCCTGAACACTTCTGAGAGCATATTTAAAGCCTTTTGCTTTGGTGTGGGGTTTGGGATTTTTTAAAATTGGTTTTGTTCCTTGGGTTTTTTATTTCTTTTTTCAGTGGACTGAGCTCCTCTATGGTTTCACTGCAGGGAGCTGTGGAAGAGCTGGCCTGTTCTCATGGAGCAACCTGCAGGAAGACATAACAAAGACTAACAGAACTCTGAAGTAGATGACCTGCAGCCACATTAATTATTGATCATGTTAGCAGTTGATGAGTTGTGCTAAATTGATCTGTGGCAAGATAATGTGAATTAAAAGCTGCTTAAATATTTAGTTTTGGGTTCTTTCTATATGGCAGGAATTTGAATTAAAAGCTACACAGGAGTCATGACTGGAATCAACTTTTCAGTAAAGACAAGCTGTCAGAATAAAAGGTGCTATCTAAATGTAAATCATGATTTCTTAGAGGAGGAATCTCTTGCAGGTAAACATTTTAATGGAGGACAAGAAATCTTTCCTCACAAAATTCTCTAAAGGTAGGATGATAGATTAAGATTTACTTGTCATTAGTTTAATTCCACCATATTTTACTTCAGTTAAATGCTGCTGCATCTGAGGTAGGGCACAAAGCATTGCAGGGAAAAAGAGAGACTAAAAGTCTGTAGGAAGTGAAGGAAGGACTATTGGCTGAAACTCCATATGTTTGTTGCAGCACTGCAATGCTGTACAGCTGGAGCACAGCTTGAGTGAAATGAATCTGTAGATGACTGGTGAGAGGAAGTAAGGGGGCTAATTCTGACATTGGATACATATATATGTGTGTGTGTATATATATATCAGGCAAAAGAATTTGCTGATGACTCTGCACAGGGGCTTGTAACAGAAGGGAGCCAGTGCCCTGAGCTAAAGTGCCTTTGCCAGTGAGATAAGTCCCACTGAAGAAAAATCACTGCCACTGAAGAGCTGCTCAGATCCCCTCAGCAAGCTCAGATCCGGCTGCATTGCCCCACAAACCATTTTGAATGACTTTATGATGTCATTAATAGAGTTTTGAAGGCTGACATGCATTCTTGGTTGGTTTAGGTGCTGCAGTTCCAAATAAATCCTTCCCTGGCTTCTCCCGGCCTCTCTCCAAAGTAACATCCTTAATGTAAACCAGTCTTGGTCCTTAAGTGGAAATGTGTTTTATCTCAGCAGTTTAGTGCAAACAGGCTTGAGTTATCTTTAGTGAGAAGAGAAGGCTCCTGCTTCTCCTACTGTGGTTTCTTCCTTACAGTTTGTCTCACTTCATTCCTTCATGTACCAGAGAGCGCTTTGGTATTCAAGGGTATTTGTCTTGTTTTTTCTCACCCTTCACAAAAGCTGTCCTCTGCTTAACATGCACATTTTTTCCTTCAGAGCCATTTTCCTCAGTAGGCTCTCTGAGCTGGCCAGCAGCCAAACAGTAGGGTGAGCTGCATGAAAAAGCCTTGATCATTGACAGGCTGTCTTACAATTTCTTTCTTGTATTCAAGATACAGATGGATGTTATTAGAAAGGTTTTTACTTCGAATGTGCACGGCTTGTCCACATGGCTGAGATTAGTGCTCAATGCTCATATAATGCTTTTTATCCTCAGAAGGACTTTACAAGCTCCAGCCCTCAAAACACCCCCACAAGGTAGGTGCCCAAGTTTTGTTATGTGTGTTATAACAAGGAGGGACACATGTTAGTAACTTGTTCAAAGATGTATAGCACAGTGAGCATTGTAAAGGAAGGAATTATTTACACTTTCCTAATGTTCTTCTGTGATGTGTTCCTAGGAAAATAATAAGTTAAAAGACTTCACCATGGCAACATGCCTTCCCCCATGAAAGAAGCGATTAGTGACATCAAAAATTAAAATGTATCTCAGGTTATAGTACTACTAGATAAAAATGCAGCATTTCTAAAATTTATGAGGCCAAATATGCTACTGCACTAAGCTTCAATTAATACAGGAGAACTGGAGCCCACAGGGATTGTCAAAGAAACTCAAATTTGATAGAAGATTTGGAGCACTTGCCTCAAACCATACTTCAAAACAGAGGGAAATGATTATAGGAAGAATGATGAAAAATGCCTTCTCAGTTGAAAGGACAGTGCAGGATTATTTTTTTCCTCTGCTTTGACTGCATGATTATAATTAAAACAGTTCCAATAACCTGAACAGTCCCAATATGAACTCCTTTTCACAGAAAATTCTTGTAATATTGTAGCTCATCTTAGTGAGGAGGCTGAAATAAGCTGTAGCAGCAAAAGATATCTTTATAATTATGTATTTGCACTGAGCTTCTACTGGCATGAGTGTGCTGACATGCTTTACCTTGCACAGACAAGCCAGTGGAAGTCCCCAGTGTTGACCAGCACAGGTAACCTGGCCAGGACCACTCTGGGATGTGGTTTCTAAACTAAGTGGGCAAGACCTCGAAGGCTGTCTGACAATCATCATTTAAGGTCTTTGTAACCTCAGTGGGCCTTAGGGCCTGCAGAGGTAGCTGGAAAATTTTGCTTGGAAAACAGCAGCCCACTTGGCCCTATGAGGAATAGTTGCTAAGGCTGTGAGATGGTGAGGCTCTTCTGAATAAACCAGCAGGGGCTGCCTGGGGGAGTCCACAGGCACAAGGATTTGCTCCACAGACAGACACCCACCTTATGCTTTCTGGGTAAACAGATTGCAAATAGCCTGTCTAGCCAAGCCCTGCAGAGGGAAAAGCTTGATAGGCTAAAGCAAGTGTATATTTTAATTCTGTTCCCTCTGGCCTATCTTTGGGAAGCATTGCTTTCTTTCAGGTTATTGGGGTTTTTTCACAGAGTGAATACCTGCATGGTTGTGCCAATAGAATGAAGGACTCTGCAGCATCTCAGGAAAGATGTTGAGTGTAACTGAACTCTCTGGTGTGTCCCGTAGGACTGCACTGCATGGTTGGTGCTGCTACAGTAGGGTGAAGGGTTGGAATGGTATAAACTGCTATATATGCTTTTTTAACCCCAAAAAAGTTTCTTTTTTATTTTTTTCCAGAATACTTTGATATTCCATCTTATCTCCCTCTTGTTTCTCTGAGAAAGGTATCTGGCCCTACAAAGTACTCTGGAGAAAAGGGAAAAGTGGGTAATTTTCTGGTTTTATGACTGCTATACAGTGTTTCAGGTAAATTCAGGGAAATGATGGGCACATAAATTAGTGAAATTTTTCTTAAGGGAAATTACAAGTGGAACAAGTTATCACATTTTTATGGTTCCTACATCCTTAGCCTTTAATGCCAGCTACCTGATTTCACTTTATAATTGTGCAAGTGAGTGCATCTAGGACAATTAAGTCTTTTCAGTTGCTTTCAAAAGAGTTGCAAATGCCTGCTAGAAGATGGAGATACCTTATGATTTAACCTTAATCATTTGGGTTGAGATTAAGAGATACTTTTTCAGGGCCATGACTTACCTGTATAGTTTTGAAGAAAAGACATACATGTGCTTATCCTGTGAAGTATTTTAATGAATAGCCCAAAGCTATACATAGCTTTGGATATCTTCAGTACTTTACTTTTTGCTTTCAAGCAAAAATACCTTTTCTTTTTAGACCAAATTCAAATGAACTGATTAGCTGTAGCTTTATTGATGGTTTAAAAAAAAGGTATTTTTGCTTGAAAGGCCCCTCTTTGCACTTTGAAGGTCTGTTATATGTGGTTTTAATCAATTGTATTTATATTGACCAGGAGTATCAACCCACTATCAGGGTCAGAGATTTACATATAAGGTGAGAGGGACCCTCCCTGAGAGTATATTAGTGATGAGTGTGGGTTGAGGATTACAGGTACTTCAAATAAAACTTCAGAAAGTCTATTTGAAAATAAACAAAGTATCCAGGTAAAAACTTGACTTCTGGAGCATTGAGAATATTTTTGTAACACAAGGGACCAAGAGAGATTAATTAAAGCTGAAATTTTCTCCTGTGCTTCAACTCCTCTGCTCCCTAGCAAGAGGAATCTAAGCTCATACCTGAATGCAGTACTAATGCAAAGGCTCGAGGCAACATTGTCAGCTACTCACATCAAGGGAATGAAGTTGCACAGCTCACTTCCACCTGAGAGGAGAACTGTTTGAACAGTTTGTGCGTCGCTAACGAGACACAGATGTTGCCATTGGGCAAACAGGGGCAGGATTGTTTTGTTGTTCGTCATGCAGCTCTGCCCAGGGCACAGCTGAGTGCACCTTGGAGAGGTGGCTCTCTCTGGGGGCTTCAAGCAGAGCATTATTTTCCTGAGCTGGAGACCATCCTCTGCAGCAGCACTGTGAGAACTCCTTAAAAGCCCAGCAGGGATCAGAGACAGGGAGAAGGTGCTTAGCTGCTTAAAACTAGCAGGATTTTGTTGGTCTCATTGAAATACAGGGGCTTTAATCAGTTGAGGACCTGGGCTGTAAAACAAAGATATGCTGAACAGGAGAATGATCCAGCCCAGCTCTTCTCCCACCGAAGAATCTGCTTCCTCGTGTGAATGCTGCTTGTGCACAAACAAGAGCACGTGGTGGATGCCAATCTCCACCCTCCACTTTATTTGCAGGAGGGTACTTATGAAGTATTTCAAGACTTCCTTATCCCAAAGACTAAATACACAGGACTGTCTCCATTCCAGCCAGCTTGAGTTGAAGGAAGAGGGATAAAATTTAAATATGGATAGCAGGAGTGTGGCTACAGTGGCAGTGCACAGGGCTCTCGTCATGCCAGTCAGGTGCCAGCATATGTCAGTAGTCTTGTAAGTGGCCAACTAAAAAAAAAAAAAAAAAAAGGAAAATTCTTGGCAAATAGCTTTCTCCAACAAAATCTTTGAGAGTTCCTGTATTTTTCAAAAGTTGCATGTTCCAGAGAGTCATCTATTTGCCACAAAGCGTTAATCTCAACTACCTCTTTCTGTCCAATTACTTCCCACATGTCAGTTTCCCTTCCTGACCTAGAAAACTTATTTACAAGATATACTTGGTCGGCTACAGATCTTCATCTGCAACTTCCCTCTGCTACTTGCTGTGCTAAGCACAGCAACAAAGACAGAGGCTTTATCTTCTTATTTTAATTTGTTTTTCTAGAAAGGGAAAATGAAACAGGCAGTGTGTTCCCATGTTCTTCCGCACGAGAAGGCAATGGTGCATGTTCTCAGCACAAATCAGTTGTTGCAGAAGTAGGAAGATAGTGTTTATCACAGCTAGCTGCTGAATGTTTAAGGAGTATTACGAGTATCTGTTACATAAATGAAACAAATAACAAAATTAACATAAAAACCCTGAGGGAAAGTGATAAGTTGTTGCTATCTGTCTTAGATCCAAGAAACACAGGGAATACGTTGTGTAAACTTCTACCTCAGAGCTAGTGACTGCTGAAGAGTGCAGTACTGCTTGTTTTTGTCTGGTCCTTCATGTCTCTGTTTTTGTGTTACTGGAGGATTTCTTGTGTTACTGGAGGACAACTGAATTTTATCCTTGAGTTTATCATTATGCATTTGTACAGAAGCTGAAGGTTGCAGTGGAAGTAGGGATCTCTTTGTATTAAGTACATTACAAAAGGAAAGGAATAGAAAGTCTTAATTTTCACTGCTGACATTAACAGAGACTGTAGAATCTACAAAACAGATTTGGTCATAATAGTGTTTTGAACCTGAAGTCTGTAATTTTTTTATGATCTGTCTGCAAAGAATATTCTTTGAATACAGGTTCAGTGAGGAGCTCTGCACACACAAGGTGTGCATATTTTCATTAAATTGTCCAGAATGATCAAAACAATTTCACAATAAGCTTAGATCACCTTGGTAGCTTAACTCAGTGTCCATTTACCTGGAATATGCTTTCTTTGGACAGAGTAAAACTGGATTTTAAAACTCTTTTATTCCAGTTATTGGATGGTTTCTTCCTGGAAGAATAGATGGAACACAAATCAATGGAGTCTGGTATCACTAATTTGTAAGTAACAAAAACACCAACTTTTATAGAACTCACTGAACTTAAAGCTGATTCTATCCATTTAAATTGGTACCTAGTACTTGTCACATTATGATATAGGTGTGAATATGCTTTGCCAGGATATGTATGCACAGCAGAGAAACATTCACTTAAGTACACACCCACACATCCCCATATGCTTTGAACAGATCTAAATGGTGACTGAAGGATGAAGGAGGCTGAGCCACATAAACAGTATCTACAATGACTATTAATTTCAAGGCAAAGCAATAATTCATAAAGGTTGTTAGGAAGCAATGTAAATGCAAATGCTCTTCTAATAAGTGCTGGCAGTATTATGTTGGAACGTGTTTGTGATTCACCACAGTGTGTTAAGCAGGGAGGAGTGTGGATGATTTCTGTGGAAGATGGTGACAAGAGCAAAGAGGTGAAAACTGACAGGAATGTGGTGTTTGGGGACTTGGTCCAAGGAATAGCTCTAGCATGGGCTGACTTAGCAGTGCAGTAAGTGCTTGGTGCTGGAGCGAGGACGGGCAATATCTGGAATAATTAATCAATAATTCATTATGGAAAAATGCTACCAGCTGTAAAATTAATTTGTAGAATAATGCCCTCCAGTAATGCCATAAGTTATAAATATATTCATATTTTTTTAAACAGCTAGTACAAGCTGAAGACAAATGCTTCAATAATATATAATATATAATTAATATATAATATATAATATATAATATATAATATATAATATATAATATATAATATATAATATATAATATATAATATATCTGACTTTAGAAAAATGAAAAGGTTTCTGATGGCAGCCAGTGAAAATTAGGCAATTAGTATAGAACCCTAGTACTGAAAACAGAGCACTGAGAGCAAAAGGTCTTAATAACAATGTTAACAACATTTTTTTCTCATATAAATATTTTATATTCTGGTGCAGGAATAAAGTTCCTATGTTTTTCATTTTCCTAGCAGAGCTTTACATGTTTTATTTATCATTCTGCATGATCTATTAGGTAACTTTATCATTGAGTGTTTTATGAAAAGCAGTATTGTTGGATAATAATGATCATCTGGCTATCTATCATTAATATGTATGAATGAAATTTTTTTAAAGACTTGGCCAGCTTTGAATAAATAGTAATCCCATCTATATTTGACTTTTAGACAATTTCTACTTTTGATTCTTTCACATAATCATGTAATATTTGGGTTGTAGAAACTTCAAAAGATTATTTTAAATAATGCAATTATAGTTATTTCAGAAAGAGTAAACTTGTGCTTTCTCTTAGGAAATATATTGGTCTAGTGTAAAATAATGAAATGTAAGTTTGGGCTTTAATTTGTTCAGTAATTTAAATTTCAAAGGCAATGAGTTAGAAGGAAATATTTTTTCCTTATTTGAGATGTCGTTTACTGAAATACATTTTTTGAAATACACGTGACACCAAATATATAGTTCATGAAACTGTTATGATATACATTCAACAGCTGAAATGGTTCCTATGTGTATCCTGCCTATGTTAGTTGATGGATGACTATTTGGAAAGGAATGGAGTGCATTTTTTAACCTATACATTATTCAGAAAGTGTCATCTATCTAAAACAACATTGGCTTTAGTCTCTCTGATACTTTTGCCACTGTGTAGCAGGTGCAATTTGAGACCCACACAGAGACCTCTCCACACTGGCAGCCTGTCCCAGAGCACACCAGGAGTGAAGCACTGACTTATTGCTGTGTGCTTCGTACAGTGCCACCGAACCAACCTCTTCCACCACACATCCTCATGTGCAAAAGATGCAATCTCACTGTCTCTCTGTGGTTCATTTTCTGTTAAAAAAAACCTCAAAATGCTGCTGCTACTGTTACTAGAAACAGCGCTTTGCTGTGCTTCTTTATATCTCAGGAGTTTAGTTGCTGGTTTGGTGTCTCTTTTCACAGAAGGAGAAGCTGGGGCAGATGTTGACATGAGATCTGGAGCACACCTTCCCATACCAGGATAGAAGACCTCCCATCACCACTTTTACTCCTGAGGGATGAGGGGCAGACCTGTACCGTGGTCACAAGCACAGAGAAAGTTTGTGTAGATGTTCCAGAGCTTCAGAAACACACGCTTGACCTTCCAGAGTTGCTGCTGATTTGTTCAGTGCTCACACAGTGTGCAGCACAGGCCTCCTGGGTGCTGCTGCTGCAGCACAGCCACCTTTCCTTTTGTTTGGGCACCTTTATCAGTACAGCTGAAGGGAGCACTGTGTGGACTGTGAATTCCTCTCCAAGATCATGTAAATACTTGGACAATACATGCTGTTTCTCTAGTATTAATCTAACTAGCTAAAGCTGGTTTGCATACATCTGCAGCTAAAGCAGAAGTTTAATGATAAATATTCCCAAATGTAGCTATGCAAATAGTGGCAAATTCTGAATAAATATCTGAAATGCATTATAGCAGTCAAAAATTCTTCAGTTTTTCCTTCAAGAAAAAAACAAAGAATGATTTTTCCTTTATGGTACAGGCCACATTCTCTTTTGTAACCTTTAGAATTTCATACATCTTATGAGTATAAAAGGATCATAAAACCTGCAGTAAACATTCAAGGATTATTTTACTATGGTCTGTGTTAGCTTTCTATCTATCAGAGATGCAGAGTGGTTGTTCCATATTGCGCCCATACATAAGCGATTACTGTATGACAAATATCCACAATGACAGGGGATGTTATGTAAAAAATTAACAGAAAAAGCCACCCAAACAAACAGACAAACAAACATGCAAACAAGCAAACTCCCATGCCCTTCATCATAATGCAAAAGGTACTAAAAACTGGAATTGCAAGTGGTAGTAATCCCAGCCATGTATAAGTCCCAAAAGGTGAGAGTCATTCTTGGAAATGGTGCCACCCTAAAGAGAGAGCATAGAGGCTAATCTTACTTGAAGGATAAGATCACCTCCCCTTTGTAGTGGTTTTACTTGTATGTAAAATAATTAATCTTTGACTTAAAATCTGACAAAATTGGCTTCTGCTCAGTCCAGAGGGGATGGCTACTGTTCTCAAGGTCAGCTCTGGAGGGGTTCACCAGGCCAATACCTCTGTTCCCCTATAACTGTCTACCTCCACTAATAGTTATGGAAGTATCTTTTTATGGTTGCCAAGAAGGTGCCAGGAAAGATCTGGGAAGGAGAGGGGTAATCCTGAGGGCTGGGGTTTAACTGCATGAATCTGCTGCAGCTGCCATGCCATCTCCAGGAGGTAGATGGAAACAAGTACCTACCCAAGAAATGGGAGAAAGGAGCATTCCTGGGCTTATAACCATATAGACTGTATGTAACTTGCTAAACTCCCTCCAAGTGGCAATCTTTTATTTTTTACCAAGACAGACTGGTGCATCTCTAGCAAACCAAGCATTTAACTGTGGGTGACTAACTACAGGTGTAATGAATTGAAACAAATGTGGCTAAGCCAAGTGCAAGCTTTTTGAAGTATATCTTCTTAAAAATGAGGTTTAGCAAATGAACAAAATGCTCCCAGAACTGCAGAATTTGTTTTCTTAGCATTTTAGTAGCTGTTTGACCTGACCATTTCAAATTACCTCTTGAAAGAAATGGACATATTCAGGAGGGGAGATACCCTGTATTCCTAAGGCAAAATGCTTCTATAAAATAATATAGCTATTACTTATAGCTAGCCAAAAAGATATTATGCTGAGCTGTCATATTTTGTGTTGCAGCCTTTTCATACTGTTGAAATATCAACATCATATGTACTGTGCATCTACAGTTAACTCTTGGTCTCCTGGTGTAAGATGAGTAGGAAACCTGTGTAATGTATTAACATGACCAGGAAAACACCCCTCTTCCCTTCCCAAAAAAACCCACTCCACTGTAAATTAGCATAAGACTAGATAACACCTGAAGAGTATTACCTAACCTGAAGAGTAACCAATAAGCAAAATGAATGGCATGTCCTGGTATATATGTGTATTTTAAATCACACTGATTTTTTGTTGAAGCTGGAAAACAGGAAGAGAGTGAGACTAAGAGAAAATGTAAGTTGCAAGAACATTTGATACCGTAAATTATGTTTTGTTGGATACTTGTAGTGAAAAATGGGGGTTTCTGGAGATAATTGCATGTTTTCTCAAGTAATAACTGTCCTTACTCTGAATCTTGATGATTATTTACTGATTTATTGTTGGGGTTTTTTTTTTCCATTCAGAAATAACTAGACTGATTTCAGCAAGAGAAAAAGCCCAGCATAAAGGACATGCTAGTATCTGCCATGGAGGATATGAATAATCAGAAGTATTTGCATTATACAAATATGTTGCTTACAGACACTAAAAAAGGTGTTAACACAACACATCCTTAAATATTATCGAGACATTGTTGAGTATATTTGTACATAGTTCTCTATGTACAATTCTCTTCTTTCATTCATTCCCATTTATAACAATTCATGTAGAGTGTCATAGGCCTTTGACACAGATCTATAACCACTGAGATTTGTGACACTGATCAGAATACAATGAGAGCCCTGAAATCCCATTCTCTGATGTGAAACATCCCTATGAATCACAGGTATTGTGCTACCAGACAGCACAGCAAAAAATTAACCAGAGCAAAACACTTGACTTGGTGCTGTTACAGCTAATAGGTCTGAAATGAAAGATAATTGCATATTAAAATAGAGTGGGTAGCTCTGTTTTGATGTAGAGATATAAAGATGTCAGGCAAGCTAGGCTGCAGCAGCAGGGAATGGGTGCCCTGAAGTGATTGAGGAGTGAAGCCCAAGAGAGCATTCCTCACATTCCTGTGGCACTCCTCCTATACATATGCCCCCAAAAAAAGGGAATTCCAGCACTCCGGATTGGTAAACTGAGCTTCAGAAAAGCTGGCACTTTTCTATAGCTGCAGGCTTGATTCATTTGAAGGAATTATTATCATCTCTGGATGATGAACACAAGGCATATTTAAACTGTTATTTTTTTAGGGCAAAGGACATGGCATTTCCAATCTGTTACTAAAAAAAAAAAAAAAAAGAAAATTAAAAATCCCCCACAAGGACTTATAGTAAGCACCAATAAGCAAGATGTAGGGAATGTGGAGCACTCCCTAGTATTTTCCCATGATCTACCCAGAATAATTGGTATTACTGCAAAAATATTTTGCTGACACATCTGAGTAGGATTAGCCCAAAGAGCTATCCTTGTTAATGAGCCATATCTAGAAACTGAGTAGGTTTAGTAGATTACTGTCTGAAGACACAGCATTTTTGAGAGCCACTTATGTCTAAAAGTGTAACATATTTTCTCCTGGGACTACTAGCAGTGTATGCTTTGTAAGGAAAAGATGGTTATCCCTGGGAAATTTCACAAATGAAAAGAATCAAATAAAGATGACACTACCTTACTTGGAATTGAAATGTGACTTCTAGTGACTGGGAATTAAGCAGATTTATTAGTGTTGACATTATTTACATTGCGTGATCCGTATCAGCGAAGGGTACACATCACTTGTGAAAGCAAATACATTAATAGTATTACCCTGCCGCTAATGGCACGCTAATAATACTGCCATGCTTCGCGTTTGTCAGGCTGCTGCTGAGACGTGCTCGGTGTCGTGGTAAACAAAGAAAATCAGCCATGTTGCGAGACCCTTTATTCTTAAAAAACTAAAGTTCACGTGAGGAGCATCCGCCTCTAAATAACCCCCAGAACAGTGATAAATTAACGATTTCACACCCCTCCCTCCCTCGTTTTTACCCCATATAGCAATGACAGAGGGGACAGCCGGCTGATACGGATTACTTTGGAGAAGCGTGACAACAGGTGGCCTCCCCGAAGTCACTAGACTCGGCAGATCAAGTCTTTATTTATTTATTTATTTATTTATTTTTGGCGTCCAGCTTGCCCATTGCTGGTATCGGTGACCAGGGAGCACCGCGATGATGCGCGTCCCTGGGGACCATGGCGGCGGCCGCTCGCACTTCTTTTTGGTGTTTAAACCGGGCAAGGCCGCGTTCCCAGGGGGAGGATGCTGAGGCACCGCCGCCGGAGGGGACCCCGCCGGCCGCGACCCCCGGCGACCCGCCCCCCTCCCTCCTTCCCTCCCTGCTCCGGCCCGCCCCGGCCCGCCCCCCGCCGCTCCGCCTCCCCGAGCCGGCAACTTCCCCGTCGCCGAGGCGGGCGCGGAGCCCCCCATCAGCCCGGATGGGAGGAGGAGGAAGAGGAGGGAGGAGGCGACGCCGACGCTGCTGCCCGAGGGGATGCGGCGGAGCGGGCCGGCGGGAGGCGTAGAGCCGGCTCGAGAGGGAGCGCCGAGCCCTTGTCGCCGCCGCCGCCGCCGCTGCCACCGGCGGGGCTCGGCCGCCGCCTGCAGCAGCTCCGGGCGGCGGCGCTGCTGAGCCCGCGCTGCCTGCGCGCCGCCGCCGCCTCCCCGCTCGCTGCTCGCCCCGCGCTCCGGCCGCGCAGCGCCAGGCCGCGGCCGCCCTCCCCCAGCGCCTCCCGGGCGGCGGCGGGAGGCAGCCGGGGCGCGATGGCGTCCTACGTGGATAACAGCTTCCGCCAGGCGGTGATGAAGAACCCGGCGGAGCGGAGCCCCCAGGTGAGCGCCCCTCGCCCCGGACCCCGCGGCTCCCGCGCAGCCCCGGCCGGGGCAGCCCCGAGCCCCGCGGGCAGGGCTGAGCCCCTGCCAGCCCCCGCCGCACTCCCCAGCGCTGAATGCCCGGCCGGCAGCTCCCGGGAAGGGAAGGCGCGCATTAACGCGACAACTTTCCTCCTGCTCCCTAATTTTGGGGGAAGGAGAGGGAGAAACGCCAGCTGGGTTTGTTTTGAGGGTTGCTTCCGGTAAAAAGAAAATGAACTTAGAGTATAATTTTTCGGTGGTGTGCTTTTTCTTTTTTCCCTTTATTTTTTTTATTTTTTTTATTTTTTTTTTTTTTTTTACTCCCTCTGTGTGTGTGTTTTGTTATTGCCCCGGAGTACGGGTGCCTCAGGATTTGAATTCAGTCCCTACTTTTACATAGCTGGCTGGAGCTGGCAGCGCTGTTTCATAATGTAGGGGCTGAGGTCAGTGGTATTCTTGGCAAGTCCTTGCTCTCCAAAGTAGGGTGAAATCCTTACACAATGGCACCAGGCAGGAATTTTTTAGATACCTGCGCCGTGCTCCTGGAGCCCTCTTTATCAGAGGAGTGTGTGAGTCGAAGCCGTTTGTAAGCGTAGTTGCGCTTAGAGAGGCTGAGAAAGGTTAAGCTGGGGAGTGGAGTGCGTACAGAAACATTTTGACTTAACATGACCTGAAAAACAACCAAAGTGAATGAGTTCCTTCTGCTCCCGAACGGTTGCTGCAGTGGCTGTTGCTGCCAACTGTCTAAAGACTAATAAGCTTTACACTGATCCCCACATCAAGCCGCGGTTCAATAGCTAATGATACAAGGAGTTACTTTGCTTAGAGTTGTAATGCCATCTGTCCTATTTTCTAAAGGCTTGTCCTGCTCTCTGAGCAGTCCCTGTATTCGGGTTTTGGGGAAGAGATGCTGTTACTGATTGTTTTGGCAGGCGTCTGACTGGCTGGTGATGATTTTAAATTGGGGCAAAGAGGAAACCTTGACTTTTGCTCAGCACCCATAAGTCATTCCTCCTACTATAGATACGTCATTGTGGTAATGTTATTTTTATCCCCTTCTTCATGGAATATGTGTCAGAAAATAAAACTTCTCATGGAAAAACATACTGACTGCATAGGCATCATATGTGGCATGCCTTTTTGGCAACTCTTTTTTTTTTCTTTTATATAAAAAAGGAAACTGCTTCTGGAACATGTTTTTGTAGTGCTAAACTTGTTTCTCTGTCCTTGTTTGACCTTTTCCAAATGTCTGTTTGCCTTCAGTGCTGGACCCAGCCCTTCAGTGTGTTGTGAAAGCTGAAGGAGGCCGAGTGCTCTGTCCTGGAGAAGACACTCTCTGCAAACTTGCAGCGAGGTCACTTGAATTGGTAGAGACATAGCTTGCAGCTGGGGGGTGCCTACAGGCAGTGTCCAGCCTCGGGACATGGTTATGGAAGCATTTGGGGTGCTCAGGAGGAGAGATGCAGGCAGATGCTCAGAAAGCACTGGGTCAGGCCGTGGGGCCAGCAGGCTGGGCTTGGGGGATGATGCTTTCCCTGTGGTATGGTCTGTGCCATGTGAACCACTAAACTTTCTCGTGTCCTTGCCAATTGGCCTTGCTGTCTAGAAGGGATAATAAGGAAGCACAAAAAGGCAGAAAGTAAGAAATGACGCAGTGAAGAATCCAGCCTGAGTGCAGGGATAAAGCCCAGTGAAGGGCACGGAGCAGAGAGCTAAATTGGGAACACCAGGGCTGCATTAGTGCTGTGAAACTTCCCGAATCAGCACGCTGGCAGCCTGCTGTGGCAATCACCACAGGAAAAGAAACCCACCCTTAAATCCATGAAATTGACACTGGCCCAAAATAATCCACAGACAAGACCAAGTATGTGGGAAATCTAATGTGTTCTTAGCACTGGAAATACTTGAAAGTGGTGGTGCTCTCCTGTTGCTGCTGGGGAGACTGGGCTTGCAGCAGAAAACTTGGTTGGTGTTTTGTAAGTGGTCCATGTTGAATTGTGTGTATTAATTTTCTGCTCTTGGTTCTCTGTTTGATTTTATTTTACAACAGTATTGGAATTTGAAAGAAATATGCTTATGCACATCATCTTTCATCATTATGTAAAAAGGAAAAAAAATACATAGAAAAATACAAAGACCTTGTTTTTCCTTCTTCCCTTAAAGTAACTTATTGTTTCTTTACTTGTATTTTCCTGTCCTTGCTATGCTATCTCTAAAAGATAGCTACTTAATTTTGACTTTTGGAAGTCATGAGGCTTTTTTAAAGTCAAGGGAGGGTTGAAAAGAGAAAATATATTTATCATATTCGTGTCAGTGCAGGAAATAGCAAGAGAAGTATGTTAGTAGCATATTTGCTTCTTGCTTATGTTAACAAACTCTTTGGGGCTCAGCTTCTCCCAAACCATGATGAGGTAAATATCTGTTTGACATTACAATTCACCCTGGACTGTCAGGGTGCAAATTTGGCACCATGCCTTCACTGCAGGCTCAGAGGACAGGAGTGACAGAATGATAGCCAGTATGCACAACTTTGAGAAGTAGGTCTGATAAACATTGTTGGGCAAAGCAAACTTCACTTGGCTTGAACTTTTGTAGTGCAAAAGTATCTTGGTAATTTTGGATTGAACTGATTTTTTTTTTTTCCTTGAGATAAACAGTGTATTCTGCAATTGCTTTTGTAAATTTGTAACTTTATATCTCTTTGGTATATCCTCCTTTACAGAGTGTTCCTGACTTTTGTGAATCACAACTAATATTCTGTTGGCTAAAGAAAATGAGAAATAAAAGAAAAGGATATATATGTGGCCTGTACTTTAACATGCCTGTTGTGTACCTCTTCTCTTTAATTGATGTATTAAACTATTCATTTTCTCTTTGAAGACGTGAACTAGGAAGTTAATTTAACTACTTTGGGGAATCTAACTTTTAAATGTTCATAAATTACAAATGGTTTTATGCCCTTGAGCTGTGAGTAATCGAGATCTAGTTTTTTTCTCTCCTGACGTCCTTTTGCATGGACTGTTATAGCTTTAAGTCTTTACAAAACAAATTCTTTTTGGCATCATAGGTCATTTCAGAAAGCATGCAGTTTGATACTGGTGTAGCTTGGTTGAAAAAATAGGGCTGCTTTTGTTTTCAAACAAGAGAAGCTGAACCCTAATCTTTCTTTATCCTGACAACTCATTTGCATGGCATGGTATGTGAATAGCTGGTTGCTTCAGAAACTCTGCATACTGTTCACTGTTTTCATGCCATGTGGTGATGTCTGCAGGAAGAAATTTTTTGAATGTGTGCCTTATATATGTTAGATGCCTAAGGTTTGCTTCTGGAAACTGCTGGTGTGCTACATGAAGGCAGTTCAGCACAGCAGTAACGAGGAGCAGGGATGTAACAGCATCGCACCAGCTCTTCAGGGCGGAGGGGAGAACTGTACAGTAGCCCTTAGTTTGATACTAATGAGTCATTTAATGTCAGAAGACATCTAAACAGGATGCTGTTGTAAAGCAGATACTCCCTTCTCGAACACTTGAGAGGAAAAATAGTTTAATTATAGGATGTACCTATGCTTTTTCCAAATAAACTTTCAGCTTGTTCCCGAGTTGTGTTATTTTTATACTTGTAACCAGTGATAGCATGATTGTGTGCAATCTTCAGATAAGCCAGAAATGAACATTTCCTTCTTGCTACAGTGATCTCTTAAAAAAAATACAAGGCTGTGTATTTTAATGGGATCAGAAGAACTAAGCGTTTTATATGTGAGTCTAGCAAAAGAATATTGAGTCTTTAAATTCAGGCTGATTATGTGTCTGTATATCAAATACACTAGAAGACTAAAATGATCTTCTTCAAAAGAGTTTATTTGGGATTTCTTTCCTTTGAAAAACAAAAATGTTTTGCAGCTTGAGTTGTGCTTTCAGATTTTCTTCACTGTCAGCATGCTACTGTGTTGCCGTATTTTTGAGGTGAGCATTTACAGAGGAGGATAACCCCTGTTATCAGGCTGCTAACAGCACTATAATGCTGACAACTGATTCTGTTGCTAAACTCTCCTGCTGGTTCTTGGAAGCCCTGAGAAATGAAGGGCTGTGGCAGCTGATGCCTGGTGTTTGGCCGTATTGCATTGACATAGTGGTCTTTCCATAATGCATCTCAGGGCTTTGTTAAGTGGTTATTCAGGAGCAGCCTTACTTTGCAAGGTTGGACATTCTGTTTCTTTCTGGGGAGCCCATTTGGCCAACAAAATGAGATTCCTAACTGTGCTTTCCCATGGTGGTGGTCAGGCTTTCTGCTGACTGCAGTGACTAACTCTGAAGTGGGGTCATGAGCCTGTTATGTTTTGTGTTAACATTGGGACCATCGTTAGTAACACAGCTTAATGAAGAAAGGTTGTTGCTGGTTCTTGATCTGGGCTCCTTTCTTGCTTAGCAGCGGGCTTCAAGTAGAATTGCCACCATAAAATCAGCTGTAAGGGTAGCTGGTCTGAACTAAAAAAACCCAACAAACCTCTAGATGCTGTAGAGTTTTGGAAGCTTGTTCAAAATGGTTAACATACCCTGAATGTGTCTGAAAAACTGTAGGTTAAGTGATATCTTGTGGTGGCTCTTGGGCTGTAAGTAGGGGAGGTGAATACAGATGAAACAAGTTACTGTAGGCTCATGTATGTAGAGACCTTTAACCATGGGGATTTTTCCTGCTGTGTTTCAGCACTTAACTGGCAGCATAAAAACCAAAACTACTATTGGGAAAAAGTGAGACCTTTACCTGACAAGGCAAACAATCTATTTGTTTAGTACAGAAATAATATCAGAGAATGTATTTTGGAAGTAAGTGTATGTTTTTTTTTCTCTTAATGTTTTTCTCAAGCTAGTATTACTATGCAGCATTATTTCATGCCCAACAAACTTACTTGTATGAATATATCTTTTTGTGGCTGATAAGTAAAGCTGAAAATCCTTGCATAGCTCAGATTTTCTTGTGAACTCTTTAATCTCAGTCTGTCGAAACAGCCCTGGAATGTTTGATTCTGAACTTGCAGTGTCAATTTTCATGTCATTTTCAAAACTAAGAGTATGTACTGCAATGGGCTGCTTAGTATCGTGTTTGTTTTGAAAGATTATGCTTATTTCCCAGTCTTTCTAATGGGGGGGTGTGTGTGTGTGTATTTTCCCATAGCCATTCATATCTTCATGGCCAAGAGCTTTGAGGATGGCAGGAGTATTGATTGACTTTTTAATTTCTTTTGCAGTAGTTCTGCCCTGTCATAGGGCTAGTACTTTGTGCGTGAATAAATTTCCATATCTTTTCATGATACGAGTTTTGCCAACACTTGCAAAGAGCTTGGTATGATCAGGAAGCCTTCAGCTGCAGCATAGAAATATGAGTGGAAGCCTTATCCTACACACTTGTGTGCTTTCTCATTGCATCAGAAGATTGCAGCTTGGTTGGCTGTACGTATCCGAGCCGGTTTGAAACTGGGAAAGTGAGGGTTTAACTGCAGCGCCGATAAGCTCTGTGTAATTTCCTACTTGATTAATTATCTGTTTGGTAGAGTTTGCTTTTGATTTCTGCCCTGCAGTGGCTGAAGAAGTGTTTGCCCTGGGTTTGGGCTGAGTATCTTCCTGTGAGCATGTTTTTTTCAGCCTTTGTGGACACAGTCTCTTTCCTGCACTTAAAAACTGGGAGCTTTTCCGTGGCATTCTTGCCTAGGAAATGTACTGAAGTGAGCAGTGCTGGGCCAAAAGCCCAGGGATCTTCTACTCAGTCCAAGCTTGTTTTGTCCACTTGCTTCCTGAGGTGCTGTTCAGACATCAGAGCACGTGTCTGTACCCTCTGTGATGCCAAAGGACCAGGATGCTCCCACCCATCCTCACCCACCCCACTGGTGCGGGGTGTAGCCAGTGGTGCTGCAGGAAAAGCTTTGGTGGAGGAGGATTATGGTAAAGCAAGACTGCTTGCTGTGGATAGGCTTGCTCTTCTGCCAAAACTAGTAATGAGCAAAATCCTCTGCTGGGCCTCTGAGACCAAAAGGACTGAAAGCTTTCATGTCTTGGGTGTAAAAGTGTAGGTCAGCAAAAGTAAAGGACATAGACGCATTTTCCCAAGATCATGTTTTTCTTTAGTAGGAGGTTGGAGTCTCCTGTGGATTATCTGTTTATTCATGGAGAACCCTTGGTACCTGAGGGGAAAAAAAAAAGATGATTTAAGTGTAACTTCTAAAGATGATTCATTTATTTTGCACTTATTACACTATCCCTTAGCTAAGGTTTTTTTGATGAGTTATTGTTTCTTGACATCCATTGTTTTAAAAAGGCTGTATGCGTAAAAGTTTTTAAAAGTCTATGCTTATGCAAATTACTGAGTAGTAACTGCTAGCAATAGCTATTCATTCTGTTGAACTACTGATCTGATTTTAATATTTTTTTCTCTAAATCAGAATGTTGCTACTTAATCTGTTAGCATGTTTCAAGAATGACTATATGTACACTGAACAGTCATTGAAAGAACTTTGACTTCCTTATTGAGGTTTTTTTGTATCCTCATGAGAAAATATATTTTGGCTTGTGTTTTGGGAACTTTCCCACAGTAGGAGATCTAATTTTTGCAAGGTATTGTTTGGGAATTCAAAAGGAGCACTGGCAGAAAGATAGCTCTACAAAGATGCTTTGTGAGGGGCAGCTGAGCCTGCGCGCCTTGTTTGCTGCAGCCAGTGTTGCAGATTTAATTTGCTGGGTATATTTTGCATGAAGGGGTGTATTTGAATTAGTCTCAAAGTGGAAGTGGTGCTCTGCTTCCCTTTTTCTGAAGTTGGTGAAGTTGACCACTTTTCTTGAAAAGGGAGAGAGAGGAGCCCTACTGCAGTGCTTTTCTTACAGCTTTGTTTGCAGTTAAAATTAGCTATTTGTTCTCTCTGGGTATCTCTGTTACGCCCATAGAGCTGTAGATGTGTTTCTTTGTGTGTGTCTGTCTTGTCTGACCTGAGTAAGAGTGATTAAATATTTGATTTAGAGCAGTTCTAAGGAATTCTAGTCAACAGTAAAGGTCAGCATGTATATCATTACCTGAGCAAAACACTAAAGGAATTGAAAAAAAAATAAATTAAAATATTTAAATGCTTTTAGAGGGGGGAAAAAGGCATCAGTTTGCTTTTCAGCACTGATATAAATTAAAGGAATATTCTGATATTAATATTTCTGTGGACAGCATGATTTTCCTATTTTTCTCTTATTTGTGTGTATTCTGATAAACATGAACAACACAATGAAACAGCATCTGGTTTCAGTGTAAATTACCTGGGAATGTGTATTAAGTTTCATGGAAGACACATTCGTGGAGCATGCCTGTTGTTGACTGTCTTTACCAGGCTGTTTGTTTCTGTTTGCTTGCTTTTTGTATGTCTTGAAGTTAAAATAAACTTCGCTTAATAAAAATATTTATTATGTAGTCTTTTTGGATTTCTAAACAGGAGAGTGTTTCCTGTTACCCATGGATTGTTTGCTTAGTAGTTTGTTGTTTTGTTTTTTAGTTTATATTTGCAGTTCTTTATTGTTAGGGATACTAGTCTCCCATTTTACTTTGCTTTTACTGCAGTAGGGAAAAAAATATTGATGTAGCCTTTTCTATCTGAAATTAGCCATTCGCACTTTTTGCCCTGTTACGCAAAAAATAACTCAAAACTTAGAGGGGTGAGAAAGAATGTTACAGAAATGTGGTTTGTAAGCAGTTGATGGGAAAACAAGGCTCTACCACCAATATCTGCTTGAGGTTTGACTTGCTGAAACCAAAGGCTGAATCTTTTGTGGTGCATTGTATTTCTTTAGCGGCAGAGCTAGTTGTAGTGGGTTGATGCTGGATGGATGCCAGGCACCCACCAAAGCTGCTCACTCACTTTGTTTTCCATGCTGACGTTCTCTGCTGCCTCATTCCTGCCCATCCAGCTGTTTGTGAGGCTGCAAAAAACACAGGATAAGTGATGCAATCTTGTTAGCTGATGGAAGAAAAGGACCTTACTTTTGAGAGGTTGTGTAGTAGGGTTTTTGCTTTCTAAAATTTAAGTGACTCAGTCTGGTTTAGATTGTGGCTTCAAATGTTTGTGTTGGTGCAGCTGAAGCTGTGAAGACCTATGATACAAGAGATTGAAAAGAAATGCTTATGGTTGTGTGTAGGAACCTCTGAAATACCTTAACCTCTCCCAGAGAGTATATGGTGCTCCATTTTCAAACACTGTTTATAAGTATAAAAAAAAGTAAACTGGATGTAATGTTATGACATTATTTATTCTTGATGAATTTCCTAAAATGAGAATTTTCTTTAACTTAAGAGGCACCTTTGCATTCACTGAATTGGGTGAGGGAGATGCTAAGGCTCAGAGCTTGGGTTTTTTTTTGTATTGTTATACTGAATCTTGTCTGTATTTACAGAATATATATACAGTATAATGTATATACTGAATCTTATCTGTATTGGTTTGTTGTATAGTATTTGAAAATTGTGTGCTTGTGGGCTCTCTTCCTGGGGGCAAAACAAAGAAGACAATTTTGTTGGCATGCAATTTAAAAGGCGTATACACATTTTTCCATTTGGTATGTTAAATCTATTGGGACGTACCTAAAATATGTACCCTCCATTGTTTTTGTTTTGACTTTGAGGTAAGTGCTTCATCTTGTCAGGAAACCATTCCCTTGCCCGCCCAGAACGTTTCCTCAAAATACATGACCTTGCAGAAATCAGTCACACATTGCATTATGTGAGTAGCCAGCACTCGTTTGAATGGTTCTGCAGAGTTTTGCTGTTTGTTAAAAGATGTGTCAGAATACACAGCATACATGGTAGTAAATATTTAGATGCATTTTGAACTGAGAGAGAGAGGCTTGTCTGTGCAGTATTACAGACTTCTTTTGTCCCTTGCCAGTGGTGCTGTGAGTGTTCAAAGTGAATTCTCTCATCAGTGCTGTAAGACAGGCAGGTGCTGCCAGAACACAACATCCCATTGCTGACTTCTATTTGTGCAGTAGCTCAGGCAGTTTTTGAAGGTGCCATAGCTACAGTAACAAAAAAAGATGGACTTTGGTTTAAATAGTTACATCAATATTTCAAAGTTCTGGCATTTTATTGTGTTCGTGTATGATGGTGCTTTATGTTGAAATAGCTTTGAACTTTATCTATTACCTGCAAAATTAAAATGTATTTGTTCTTATATCTGTTCTTATGCTGTTGTAGTTGTTCTTATATCTGGATCCCTACCCGTGGTCTTTACCTTTTGTGCCTCCAATTCCCCTTTCCATCCTGCTGCAGGGGAAGGGAAGGGGAGAGTGAGTAAGCACCATGTGCTTTGGAATGTTTCCGTAAGAGCACTAAATTGGGGAGTACTGTTCCTAAACCACAGCGGGAGTTCTCTCTGTGGAATTCTTCTTCAACTCTGGAGGAACCGCATCTCCAAAAAGAGTCAAAAACTGGAAATAAACAGCAGGTTCTGGATGCTGCTGAAGCAGAATGTGTGCAAAGGTGTGTAACGTGGTTGGGCTTTAATCCCAGTTGCTAAATTCATAACAAGATGCCGAAAGCTGAAGTGCTGTAGTTGATCATGACACATTTGTTGATTTCGTGTTGAGGAACCAGCAGTTTCACCAGTGAAGGCAGTAAGCGACCCGTCGATTGAAATTATATTAAGAAAAACAATAAATGGGAGTGTAGTTCATAGATGATACTCTGAGTATGAAACAAGAAAATAAGATTTTACACTGGTTCATGATGTTCAGGTGGTATCTCTCTCTAAACTCGATTGGTGCAGTAACTAAGTAGCTTGAATGTGTTCACTGCTGAGGAGCTGGTGAGCAGGTGATAAACACTCCCAGTGAGAAAGTTTTCACTCTGAGTTACAGGAAAGTAGTTGTGAGGGTCTCAGTCTGAGCTGCATTTTGTGTTCTCCGTTGATCCTATGGTATGCATGGCTGCATAGTGCACCAGATTTGTTGGGGGTCTTCAATGGATTTGTTACAAATTTGAACAAAGCACAAAAGGTCAGATCTCTGTGTGCATGGCCTGCAGTGGTCTGATCTGGAGACTGAAGCATTTCACGTGTGCCATGGATATGGAAACACGAGGGGCTCCGCCAGCTACATGCTGACCGGGAGCTGGCGCTTGCTGGAATGAGGGTAATTGAGTTTCTCTCCTTGCCATGGCTTCTCCCTTAGTGCTGAAAGCTGCTAATTAGCACCAATGCCTTGTTTTAATTCAAGATGACTTCGTTGGAAGATGCCAACTCCTTGGTCGTAGGCCACTCAACAACTATCAGATGGCAGCACAATTCCAGCTCAGCTGTTAAAAATGGCTTGAGGTAACAGTGCCAAGGGAAGGGTGAGAGTTTTTTTAGCTCTGTTGTAGGTGTTTGCCAAGGTGGAACAGAGGAGGATATTCCATATCTGCTGTATTTTAGACAGCCATTTATTTTGGTGCTATTAGCTTGTATTTTACCAGGCTGAGTATTGACAGATAGCTGGTCTCCACTTGTCCTAAATCCTCTTTAAGAGTCTTGTTCAACTCTTCAATTTAAGATGACTTTTAGGGGAATATCACTTCTGTAGTTGAAAAAGTTCTAGACTACAGGATATTGCTGGAAAACGTGATCGATGCAATGCATGGCACAAAGGGGTAGAAATGCTCTGTTAGCTTTGAAAAACAGTTCTAAGAATGCAAAACAAAGAAAATTGAGTTTCAGGATAGGATACTTCATTTTGAAGTAGGTTTCTGAATGCCCAGGCAAATTATGAGTCCTTCTCCCTTCTTGTAGTCATTCTTTGTACCTAGGCTTGTGCTATGGTTTAACCTCTGGCTTATTAATTTGATGTCCTGTAGTTTCTCCCTTTCTAAACCCCTATTGTAGTGCTTTTTGAATTTTGTGCCTTAGTCATTACTTCAGGTGAGCACTTAGAGAAGGGTGATTTGGCTAATAATTTATTTCACATTTATTTATTTCTGAGTGGGAAAGAAACTCTCCTTTATTTATAAATTGCAATACAGTGTACCTCATACAGGTTATTTTTCACTTCTGAAATAAAATATACAAATACTTCGAGTTTGTCATCATCGGAATTGTCATATGTCAGATTTCTACCTTTACCAGGTTTGATAAGCAAACATTGCTATTTAACGTCTAATGTTCTTATGTGAATGAATATTTTATGTGAATTTGAAAGTGAAGAGAAAATAATGGCACTTTCTTACAATCCATCTTGGCTTTGATAGTAAACGAACATTTAGCCATGACGAAAGTAACGTGGTTTATGGTGACACGACCTGCATAAATCCAGTTGGATTTGCTGTTGACATTGGCCCATGTTCCAGCAGGCGAGTTGCCTTACATTTCTTTTGAACAAAGGAGGTCTGTCTGAAACAGGTGCTCTAATGGTTACCCTGGCCTTCATAAATAGCTTCTAGGTGAAGTATTACTTCTGTTAACCATGAGTAACTTCACAAGGCACCTTGGTTTACTGCATGAGGTTTCCATTTTATATTAAAAAAAACCCCCACAGCCACAGCTCCGTGGTGTTTGGTGCCTCATAAGTTGCTGTTTATTTTTAGAGCATGCTTATCACAATTTGTCAGCCAAATATTGGCCTGTCCCGTCTGCTATTAGATAGCTGCTGAAATGCCATTCTCAAGATAATTTTACCTACCCTGGTTGTTCCAGGGTAATCTTTGTTTCTAAAAGAAATAATCTAAAACTTGCCAACTCTGCAGAACATGTAAAATAGTAGAAGATGGGCTTATTAAGTTTTGCAACCATACCATAATGTGTTAAATTTAATGTGACAAAATGGTTTTGAGAGTCTGTGGTAAGTTGCCTGAGTGTGTTGAAAAGTCTGAATGTTACTTATGAACACTAGTGAAAAATACTTCTAAATTGGTTGTAAAATGAGCCAGGAGATAATGAAGAAATAGCTGGGCCAGTCTCCAGGCTGGTAAGACATGGCTACTTGCACACTGTGCATTGCTTTAGGAAAACTGTGTCACAGTTTCTTTTAAGGAGAAAGGAAAGTTCTGCTTTAAACAAATGACATTTGATATCTTACTTGATTTCTTTTCCCGTTTCTTCTATTTATAGATGTCTTCAGTTTGGGATTTATCTGAAAGCTAAGGTCAGGAAGTGCCTTCCTCCAAAAATGCTACTTGTTGTGGTTTTCTGGAATGTCCTGTCCCCTCTCCTTTCCAAAAGGAACTGTACAGAAAGTATTTTTCCACAATGAGACACAGATCTTCAGCTCTGCAGTATCAGGCTGTGACTCTGGCATATCCTGGTTCACCTCCAAAACTGAAACTTTAAAAAATCATCTCTCGGTGTCCACAAGACTTAGATGACTGATTAAAACACAGAATACAGTAACCACTTCAGTTTCAATTATTTCTCATTTTAATAGAGCCTCCTATGTGGAGGCAGAGGAACATAGGCTGCATCCTATTTGGTAGGACTCTTTTCCCATTTGGATTTTCAGATGACCTTGATGACTTTGTTTACATAGGGATACATTTAGAGGAGATGCTCACCCACTCCATGCTTCTACCAACTATGGAAGGTCTTGGAAGATCTAAATAAGAAGGGTTTCTCCCACCCTGGAGGTCATGAAAATAACAAGTGAATGATCATTAAACATGTACTTTTTGGTGAGTTCTGGTGTTGAAAAAGTTTCTCTCCAGTTTACTAACAAAAGGCTTAACCACTTAAACTAGTCCTCTGAGAGAGTACAGCAATCCTGAGGGCAGCAAAGATGTGGGAGTGCAATGAAAGCTTTTGACTAAACTGTTTTTTTCATAGTCAGGGTGCAGTGCAAGGTTTTAAATTCAGGATTGATTTCTTACAAGCAGCTCTATTTAGTCAGTCAAGTTTGCACTATTGTTTATACAGCACTACAACTGAACTTGTATGCTTGTGGTATGACCACTTAGCAAGCATGCACTGTAAAGTACATCTGGGGAATAAATAAGTTTAAAATTAGGTTATATTTGAAGTCTTTGTTAAAGTCTTTAACTAAACAAGCATCATGCACCCAAGTCTTCTTGTGATGTTCCCCTTTTAAAATTTATTTAAACCTATGTTACTTATTGAAACCTCTGATGACAAGTAACTCCTTTTTGGAATATGGGTTTGACAGTATGTTATTTAGTCTATAATGACTATTTTGTCATCTCACTTTATTTTTGTATTGTTTCGTATTTCCATATGCAGTAAACTATATTTAGAATTAGGACCGTCAGCAGTAGTTGAACATTTTGTTTGACTTCATATTTGTGTCTGGCTTTTGTAGAACTTTTCTTAATGGGCCTGATTAGTGTTTAGTACTTTGCATTTGCTTTAGGAGCCTTTGCAATGCGTTGTGGTGAGCAGGTTTTAGGAAAACCTGCGGTGAGTTTAATTGTCACTGTTGAACTGTCTCATCCCCAGTGTGCAGTGCCCCTTGAAAGAGGTTTCTGAAGCCAGCTCTGTATGTCTGAGAGTTTTTGTAGGTGTTGAAATTCTAAGTACTGAACAGAATGTTCTCAATTTATTTGAAAAAGTAGTGTGGCATTTTTTAGGAAACAATCACAAAGAAAATATTTTTCTGTATTGATACTGTTTTGACCTTTCTGGTGCCCTGCTAACTGGGATATGAGTTTTTAAATCTGTATTTAACTAACAGAAGAGATAAAACCCCAAGTGTCATATGACTTCCAGTAATCAGAGGTTTTGTGAACTAGTGGACCTGTTCCTTTTTTTTGTCCAGAATATTCTGTAGACTTTGCAAACAGAGAGTAACTTTTTGTTTTTATGGCTTTTTTTTGCTTTCAAGTAGTCACCATAATAATTAGGCTGCTTCCATGTTTTTCTTGTATTCCTAATGCTAACTGTTTAAAATAACAGGGACCTACAGTTATGACAAAAAACCCATTTTACATCTGCATAAATTCTGTCTTGTCTTGCAGCTGTAAATTGTTGGGGGACGGCAGGCATCTTTTCACGTGTTTTGCTGTCTGCTGAAAGTTGGCCTTGAAACCACTGGAACTTAGTTGCATGTTAAAATGTGCGATTTTGTATTCCAATTAATGAGTGGATTTTGCAGCTTTAAAGTAAGGCAAGAGGCTCCATGTTGTGTGCAGAAGATGATCCTTTTTGCATCTGCTACTCGGCGCCTTGGTTTAGTATCTGCTGTCTAAAACATCAGAATGGACATTTGTCTTTTGTGATGGATGTGTGGGTTTGTATTTTTTTCCCCCCGCAGAAGAAAAAGACAAAATAGTGTCTGTAAGGAGTGAAAAATGACAAAGTAGTGTCTGTAGATGATCTATGACTGCCTCCAGTGACAGACCATCAGGTGTGGTGGTCTGCAGGCAGCACCACGGTGTTCAGGAGCAGCTCCTTGGCGTTGAGTCATTTCAGCAAATTCCAGCTCTAAGGATAGCATGGCCCTGCAATGCCTGCATTGCAGCTTCTCTGGAAGGATAACCTGCTCAGAGTGCACTTACAAAACTTAGACATGCTGCAATCATGAGTCATTTAGAAAATTTTAGTTAGGAGCCTGCTGTTCAGGGACAAACACTCACATGCAGTAGCTTTTCGAATACATTCCAACTTAATTAATTTATAAATTCTTTACTTTGACAATATTAAAAGGAAATTATTCCTGGGGGATTAATTTACCATTTTAATTAATCTTCTCAGGAGAAGATGATCTTCTGTGAATATCTTGCTAAACGTTTTTCCTGTAATTAAAAAGCTCGAAACTAACCAACCAACAAACAAACAAAAAAGGGAAAAGAAGAAAAACCACAAAAGGGATCTCTGTCTGTAATACCTGATGTGTGAGACCACCTGCTAACCAGAAAATTGTCTTTTGATCTGAGACAGATAAAGAAAATAGTGAGAATCTTCCAGGTAGGTGTGAGATAGTGACCTGATAAGAAGGCAGATACAGTAAAAATGTTGCACTAGTTAAATACAGCATCCCTCACACAGTGGGTCATCCTTTGTGCGTTTCAGCTTGCATATTATACCACCATCACCCAATTCTTTTCTTTGATGAACAGAAGGCTTTTTTCCTTTCTCCAGCTGAGAATCTCCCAGCTATTATCAACTACAACTTTAAATCTTTTTTCCCCCTCATTTATTCTTCTCATTCTACTGTTTTATTCTCTCTGCTCTTCTTATTCTTTTCATGGTTGCAGGGTTTCTGTGTGTGTAACTATTTCTGATTGGTTTATGCTGCTAGGACTCAGTTTCTAAAATTGCAACATTATTCACTTTGGTAATGAACAATGCAAGAAAAATGCTTTAAGGGCTAAAAGGAATTCAGCCTGTCATAAGCACTAAAGCGTACTTGCTGCTTATGGACAGATTCCTCCTTCAGCCTAAAAGCTATATGGGATTTATAAATCCCATGTAGTGTCAAAATCTGAAGGGTGGTTTAGCAATTGCCCTGGCATCTCTTAGTATGCTGAAATTAAAAAAAAAAAACCCAGAACCCCTTCTTATTTTTTTTCTTAACTTGTTACTTTTGAGATTGCTATTTAATCAATAGTTTGTAGTTTACATTTGCTTTTTATTAAAAAAATAAAGTTCCCGGTAACAACATGACTCTGAAATTACATGCTTTAGAAATGATCTCTGATTGTGTTTATGTTAAAAAACTCATTCTATTCAAACATCTGTTTGCACTTGGATAAAATAAAGAAAATGACCTTTCTGTCCTGTGGGGTGTGTGCGGTTTCTTTGGTTTTGTTTCATTTTGCCTTATGAATAAATGTGTTAGGGCAACTGGAACTAACACAGCAACACTGAAATGGTGCTGCTTGGCAGCATGGAATGTTTGAAACAGCAGGAATATGCTCTATATGTTCAGTTGTGGAGGGTTTTTGTTATTCTGTCCTCACGATGCTGTCTTCAGTTAGTGTGAGTCGCAGTGACTATTCATCTAACATTTCATAGTCATGCTCAGTTTGGACAAATAGAGGATGCCTTTAAAAGAAAGGAAACAAAACTTCTCCACTTTGTGTAGGAGGACTGTAAAATACCTTAAATCACTGTAAGAATGAGGATGTACTTTCCAAATCATTATTTCAGATTTGGAATTGTGGGTAGCAGTTTGTCAGTCTTTCCCCATGTCTGTTAAAGATGTAATCTGGAAAAGCAGCTGGCACATAAATTATTCAAATACCATATTCCAGTTTTAAAAGTACAGGTGGCATCCAGAATCAAGTATTATTCATTTTTAGTGGAACCCTGGAGGTATTTAGTTGGATTTCCAAATAGTTTTGAGAAATAAAGCTTCATCTCTTGGATTTTCTGTGAACTGCTTCTTGTTTGACAAAGTAGAGGTGGGAGAAATTGTGGATTTATTTACTAAGAAATGCTTTCATAGTCAGTGTAAACTTAGAGTGGAAGGTAAAGATATATTTTTTCATGTGTAAACAAATACTTTTATGCCAGGCTGCTTTGCTGTCTACTGCCATTAGAGCTGGGACATCAAGCCAAGGACTTGTGTGCTCTCTTTTCCAGATAATTTGACTTCTTATAAATAAACTCTGCCATGGATTTTCGTGTCCAGCTCCTTTGAGCATCTCTGGAAATTACAATACTTCCAATGATAGCAATGTAGAGGAAAAAAATCTTTTGGTGTTTCTGCACTATGACTTGTCTGTAATTGGCTACCCTGTGGACAGCTGAAAGATGTTGCCTGTTTCAGAAGGCAGATGTTAAGGCTTTTTGGTGGTAGGCTGCTGTTTGGAGGGACCTTATGGCCCTTTGAATTAGCTGAGTCATTTAAAAATTAACTTTAAAATACCACAATAGCTGTATCTAAGCCTATATCTCTGCCACCCATTGCACCTATTTTGAGGAGAAACACACCCAGGAGAAAATTATTATGTGTATCTTCCAGGTCCTGCAGTTTGACTTGGTAGGTGAAGGTGTAAGAATCACAGTCTTGGGTAGCTAATTCGGTTGCAACCTATGTTTATGTTGGTTCTTAGTTCTCCATGGTTAGTCTGTAAAAATAAACAAAACTTGAGAGTGAGATAAAAACTTAGACCAGTCAGTCTTGATAGTGACAAAAAATGATTATTAGTGAAGCTGTCTTTGCAACCAGGGTGACTTAAGCGGACTTTTGTTAGGGAACTTGCTACAGTTTCAGGTAACTCTGACTCTGGCCCTGTTTTCTAGCTAGAGAGAGGGGAAGTGTTTTATCATAGTTATGCTGGTTGAGGCGAGGTGTGCATGCAGATGTGGTTGTTGCTAATGGATGTTTTTCTCTTGCCTAGATGAGGTGCTGTGCATCAACCTGAGCATCACTGTGCTGCTGTCTGTGGAAGGCTTTTATTGAAATAACCATCTGGAATTCTTCCCCCCCCCCCCCCCCCCCGAATGAACAGAATCCTGTAACTCTGTAGAATGCATTCTGCATACAATTAGTGTTTTTTCCCTGTTAATGTGACCTTTTCTTCCTAAAGAAGTATTCTCCATTATCCAAACCCAAGAAAGGTAATTTGGTATCAATATTTTGTCCTGTTTCTCTTAAGAGGAATTTAGTGTGGCTTATTTAGGGGGGAAAAAGTGTTTGTATGTAAAATAAATGTAAAGTCCAGCTTGCAAATATATGTTGGATTATATCATATGACCAAATGCTAATATTTAGCAATAATGAGGGCAATAATTACTGTCTTGGACAACTTGGAAATATTAGCTGCAGGCATTTAAAAATGTTAATAACCTTCAGTCCACTAGTCCAGACAGTTTCTGAATGCTGAGGAAGTTGTTAAATAATGAAGTGCGGTGATGTTCGCCAGAAGCAGCCTAGCAGCCAACAGAGCAGGTACTACTGTGTGTGACATTTCACATGTGGGGGATGAATATTAACCACTTTACCAGAACAATGGCATTTTAAGAGGCTGGTGGTTTTTAAAGGCTAAGCCCCAGATGAGAAGCACAGGAAAAGGAATGAAGTGGAAGAGGACAGGAGGTCAGAGTACATGGTGCAGCTTTTCAGGTAGCTTCTTTTGCTGCCTCTGTTAACTGTCGCCTCCAGCACTTGGCACTTGATCTGTGGTTTTTTAGGAAGACATATTGTTTCATTTACCACAGTGGCAGAAGAAACTAACTTTCAGAGAGAGGTTATGTAGGGAGAAAAAAGTAGACTTCAATTTATAGCAATTCATCCCATGGTTTTGCTGAAATTCAATTGAGATAAGTTTTTAAGATAACCTTATTAATTTTTATTTGCAGAAGGAAGTATGTGAATATCTTTTATTGCAAAAAATTATATGAACAGCTTTTTCAGTGTGAGCAGGTTTTTAGCTTATTTCTACTTTTTTTCTTCTCTCCACTATTTGTTGTTTTCGTTCAGATTCAGGTAGAAATATGCTTCAAATGTAATTGGATTTGAGCATCTCCACAATTTAAATTAACTGTACTGGCAAAGCTGTTCATGTGCTGATTTAATAGGCTCTAATGTCATATATAAATTGCCTACAGTAGGTTGTGGGAGTTTCTCCTGTCTGGACTGAGATGCTCAGAAGGAAGAGGAATGTCAGTGATGCTCTCCTGTATAATGGCACCAGTCTAGCTTATGCTCTGATCAGTTTTCCCAGGAGCAAAAATTCTTCAGATCATGTTATATCACCAAATATTCATTTTGTTCTGAGAAGAGATGTAACTGTGCTGGCAAAGCAGCTTTTGCAAATGTCTCCACTTGTGTCAGTTAGGCTTGTCTGCTTTGCAGCCTGTTACTTTTATAGACCTGCCTGGAGAGAGAGTGTAGGTGTGATAATAACAGCTTTCATTTTCATAAAATGTAGTGAAGTGTTTGTAGTTTCCTTGCTCTCTTTCTGTACAAGTATTACTTCACCAATTTATTAAGTGACTGTTAAGCTAATTAATGACTATTTAAATGACTGTTAGCTAATTAAGCAAATTTTTGGATGTCTGTGGTGTCAATAGGTATGTCTCATCTCACTGTGCTGCTATTCATGTGGGAAACAGTCCTATAACTTTCCAATAGATTACAAAAACATGGTGCAACTCACTACAAACCATGTTTGGAAGACAGAAAGGGTGAGGGAAGAATGCTAAGGTGGTAAATATTGCTGTATGAAACCATTAGGCAGGCTGAGTTCAAAGTAAGGCTTGGAATAATGACTGTATTTCAGGAGGATGAGCAGGAGCATGGATTGACTGGGCCTTTTGTGGTATTATTTCTGATTTTTACTAGTCTGGCATGTCTTTCAAAAAGAAGTGCTGCTGTTGTAAGGGGATTGTATGGTTTGAGGAGGAGGATAAAATTTTCCTGTGGGTAGAACAGACATAGTTTTAGTGAATTAATAAGAAAAGCAACCTTTCTATACATTTATGCTTGGCTACCAAACAGTGCTTGTAGAGAGAAAATGGAGAGCTAGTTAATGTTTTTGTCCCACTTTCATTGAAAATGTAGGACCTGCAAATACAAGTTTAAAGTATTTAAATACTTACATTTTTTTGTTGCTTAAAAACTGCCAATTATGCCAAATTGAAGTTGAAATTAACATTGCTAATGTCAATTAAAACAAGCAAGAGCTTCCAATTTCAATGGAATGTCCTTACATGGAATAATTACATTTTTAATTCTTTACTTAAAACCAGGCAAACCAAAAGAAAACAGAAGGAAATTATTGGTGCTGGCATTGGATACACCGCTAGCACTGCTTCAAAACATGAGTAGCATTAAAAATTAATACATTCAATAAAACTTGAAAGTATGAAGAAAATAAATAACACTTCAGGATGCCTATTATCTCCAATTTGTTCTTTTACAGGAAAGCTTATGGGCTCTCATTTCTGTTCAGGAACATATTCTAAAACCTGACAAAGACTCAACCTTTGGTTGCTATTGAAAATGAAATGTACCTACTCCTTGGTATCTTAAGTCAGCCAAGCATTTATTTGACTTTAAATGATTTTGAAGTGTTAGGAGTAGCATCTGTATTTGTGTTTGGGATGCTCTTGTTCTCTGCAAGGCTGTATTGCATGCAAGGGATTGAAAGAAAAATCATGGCATAATGTTCTTGAATACATAAATCTCTTAAGTAAAGTTTTTCCTAATTCTTGGTTCCAGACTGTACTCGAGAGAGAAGTTTTATTTTGGTAATCTGAAAACAGATCTTCTTCCATCATGGCTAAACAGTAATTTCAGAGACAATGCTACTTGTGTAAACTGTGGAGGCAAAAAATAGACTTCCAGTAGTTGTAAGAGCTTGTTTTTCATGGCTGTGTTGTTGCTCATAGGAAGGTTTGCAATTTGTTTAATTACAGCTTCCTCTGTAGACAGTGGAAAAAGTTACAACTTTTTCGTACCTGATGGTTCTTTTTATATACTTTGAAAGCTGCCATGCCCTATTTGACAGGAAAAATATTTGTTTGTTTTCTCCACCTGCAGTTAAGAGGCAACTTCTTCAAGTAGTCACTATCTAGATTTACCACATTTAAAAGTGAATCATTTTAGCACTTTTGACAGCATGCATTTAACAGCACGTGTTGAGCTTAGCAAAGAGGGAGCAGCAAGTAGATGGAGCAGTCCATCAGCAGCTGCCAAAACTGTACATTGGATTTAAGCCATAGCTATTAATCATTTCTTCTGTGAAAAGGAAAAAAATGCATCAAAAGCCTTTAGGGCGTTGGGAGGGGAAATTCCTTCCCTCTGCTAAGCAGAGAAATATACTTTATTTAGTCATACAGCAGCTTCCTAAGTTGTCTGAACTAGTGGAGTTTGCATGTGAGATGTTTCACTTTTATAAGTTTCATTTGCTGCAAATATACTAGCAAAAGTTTTCTAAAAATGCAGCCGAGGCCATCAGAATTAATTTACTGCCTTTTAAACACAGCTGCAGAAAATTTATCTACTAAGTTCTCTTTCTGTGTTTCCAGAGAAGAGAAAGGGAGGACATGAACCAAAATTGCTTCTGTTGCTTCTTTGAGGTGTTGCAAGTTCACTTTCTCTCTGTTGCCATTCTGAAGTTTATTTATTTATTTGTTTGTTTATTTTTGAAGCCCCCAAAAAAACCCCATGGTTTGGGTTGGAGGGGACCTTTAGAGGTCATCTGGTCCAGCCATGCTGAGAGCAAGGCCATCTTCAGCTAGGTCAGGCTGGCCAACCTGATCTGGAATGTGTCCAGGGAAGGGGCATCTACCACTCCATTGCCAGTCATTCACTGGCCTCATCGTAAAAAACAAATAAAATTCTTCCTTATATCTAAAAGATAACTCCATAGTGTTTCTAAATCGGGGGTTTTAGTATTTCTAGGTTTTTTGTATTTCAAAATTTTTGCAACACTTAAAATTACTCAAACAACATCCTTTGCTTGTGTGCTATCTCTATCCAAAGCATGAGTTGTGCTGGGTGGAAAATAGAACTCTAGAAATGGGCGTGTTGGTGGAACCTGAAGAAAATGTTTTTCTTCAGATTTATATAAGCTACCCAGACCGCCTGACTTGCTCAGATTTAAAGGGATGTCTTGCAAAACCCCTGCAGTGAGTCATGAACATTTTTATCTCGGGAAAATTTGAATTTCCATTTCAGGAAGTGGAATATAAATAACCTTCAGTAAGAAGACCAGAAATTCTTTGGATAATATAACATTTTAACAGTCAATAGTAAATGGCTGGTATTTTCAAGGCTGAGAATTAGTCAGGTGCAACTCAATGATATTTATAAAATTTTCAAAATATATTTTTTAACATGTTAAATGTTTTTCTAGATCAGGGATGCTAAAATAGTTGTAAAGCCTGGAGTTGGATATAGCTATAGAGAATCTCTGCTTTTATTTCCTTCTTTGAAATTTTGAATTAGGGATTTGGAACAGGCCTTTGAGTTATTAAAAAGACATAATAAATGGCTTAGTATGCACCAGTATTTCTTATTTATGCTTGCATTGGTACAAGCTGGACTTGCAGTCAGCATAAACTGAAAAGAGAGGATAATTTTGGGTCCTGTAAGGAATGGCTGCCTCCCAGTAGTCAAAAATGTCACTTTTGTTGCATCATGATTTGCAGAAATCTGTGCAGATCATGACTCCAGAAAGTTCCTCTGTGCTGCATAGCTGTTAAAGAACTTCCATGAATTTAAATGTTTACTCGAGTGCTATGAGGGGTGGTATTATTGCATGTGAAACAGACACCTTAAACTTTTTCTAACAAATTTTGCGAATAGAATACTAAATTGGCAGCAGGGAAATGAGAAGAAAGATGCCATTTATTCAGTGAGATGTAGTTTTGTTAGGCATTCATGGAGGAAAACTCTCTCGTATGCTCAGGCTGATAGAGCGGAGTGTGGACCAGGTAAGAAGATAGAAAATGGAATCTTGGAGCTGTTGGTAAAGACAAACCAGCTCCTCAAAGATGAGGCATCTATTGGTGAATGATGCTGCTGCTTGTTTTGAAATGGGTAGGAGTGCTGCAACCAAAACTTAGTTGGCACTGCTGACTTTAAAGGCCTTCTCAACCTTCCTTTATGAATTCCTTGTTTTGCTCTAATAGTGACTGGAAAGGAATCTTGATGAAGCAGAATCCTCAATTAGTACTAAAGTGTGCAAGGAGGAATGTTGCTGGTATCTCTTTTGGTCCCAGCCCTCCTCATGTTTTTCACGTTCTCTTCAGCAATTATGCTGTCAGGGATGGTAGCTGATTGACAGCTATGCTTTGCATATTGGACAAGTGAATGACAGAAGAAAAGCAGTCTTTGTGGCTTTGGGAGAGGCCTGGTTTGTGCTGGGTGGAATATATGCAATTTTATGCTGTCATTTAAAATGCAGGATTTAATTGCAAGAAGTAATGCCAGCTCACTCGTGTAGCAAATAGGAAGGAAGTAAACACTGTAAAATAAGTATGCAAATATATTCTTGTGCTCTGGGCTTATTAACTTGTTATAATATCTTTATGGTACTACCTAGTGATGGTGAGGTTATCAATCCTAGCAATCTCTTTGAGATGGGTTTTTTTGTGATACGTCCATTGTCTCAACTCCTAAAGAAGCTAGACAGTGATATTGTGGGAGAAAAATTAGTAGATGTTTAATATTAGAGTGTAATTTAATAACAAGTTAACAAGTCTTAATGGTAGACAAAGAATTCTTAACCTGCAATAGTGGAAGACTTAGCTGTGTTGATGCTGACCGGGTAGAAAAGGCCTTTCTTATGGCACCTTCCCTATGCTTGATAGTTTAGGAGCCTTAGCTGAGATTTTTATAGTTGAAAAATATGTTTTTTCAACTGAAATATTTTGTTGTATGTGTTTCTTACTTCTGTCGTTTTCCCAGGTGCAGCACCTTCTAAGCAGAGCCATCCTGGTAAATAGAACTCTTGAAATGCCAGTGTCTTTCTCCACTGGAAAGGCTATGCTGCATCCTACAAGTGTATTTTTGATGTTACAACCTTGATACTCCTTATGTGCATGTTTGGAAATATTTAAAATACATTGTAGTGTATAAACTCCCTTGCAATTTCTCTGAAGACAAGCTTCAGGTTGATTGAAAACCTTTACTGGCTAATTAATTTGAAAAAATAAACAAGAATTTTTGCTAAGTACTTGTAATAAGGCTTCCTGAGCCATGTGGTGTGATTATGCTGCTGCATTAAACACAAGATTGTTAGGAAAAAGGGTGTGCACAGTTTTGTTGGATAATTAAATGAGGCATAAAAAGATAGTTCTCTTTGTTCTGACCTTCTGAATGCATTGAGCTTGCAGTTCTGTTATTTTAGTTAGGATGTTGTAATGCTTGAACTTGGTGATAGAAGCTCTATACCTTTCTCAGATGCTTTCCAACACTATAGTGGTTCTTGAATAGATAATAGATATAGGTAATATATAAATTTTATATATATTTCTTGGCATCTGCCATCTGTCCCCTTAACCTCTGAGCTTCTCTTTTTCCAAAACCTGTCCCTTAAGGACAATTTTTCCCCTCTGCTTCCGTAGTCCATTGTTTATACTGTGGGCAATGACCTGCAAGGGTTTATCATAAGGTGTGTCAAGTCTGTAGCTTGATTTCATAGCCTTGTTTTATACAAAATGATGTAAAAATAAATACATGATTTTTACTGAGAGAGAAAGTGAGATATTTTACCCCAAACAAAATAATGTATGTAATGCACGCTGTCCAAGGGAACTTAAGAGTTTATTAAAGGTCATTAGTCAGATATCTTAGCTTCTTGGCTTTTGTTGTCATGAAAATATTTCCATGTTGCTGTGGCATGTCTAAAAATAGTGACTACATCCCCATATTTTTGTGCAGTTCCAAATAAAAATGCATCCTGTTGATCATATAAAAAATACCCAGTGGATATCTACTTTTTAAAAAAATCAGTTTTGTTTTCTTGAAGATTTAGGGGAGGTTCGCCAAGCAGGAAGAGAGATGTTTGCAGATGGGAACTCTTCCATTTTTTTCGTAGTAAAGACCTATCTTTCAAGAAGAATGAGTCTTTTAGTCTGTTCTTTAAGCCTCAGAATACTATACAATCTAACTGCCAGATGGAGAATAATTTAATGGAAGACATTTTCTTAGAGCGTTTTCTCTCTGAAAACAAGTGAAAATGATGCATTTGTGTCCTATCATGGGTTATATCAACCCATGTGTTGGGTTTTTGTGCGAGAAACCCAACAGTCAGGGACTTCTGTGTGTTCAGACAAAATGCAGCTCATTTCAGGAGTATGGATATTCTAGAAGCTATAACTTATTTTAGGGTATGTTTATGTTCAGTCTTACGGCTTCATCTTTGCTCAAATTGTGCAATTTTTTTCAAACAACAAAATTTGCTTTTCCCCCAAAAAACATACAATCCAAATAATTACCAAAGAAGATTACCAAATTAATTACCAAAGAGGATTTTCAAATAGCCATCATGATTGAGGAAGGCTGGGGTGATATGAGTGCTGGCAAAAGATGTAAACCGGAAACTGGAAAGCTGACTGTAGCATTGGGATGGGTACAGGTTATGAGGTATTAGAATGGCCCTGGAATCTCAGAGTGTTGGAAAATTGTTGGTTTGTGTTGTAGTGTAGTAAGGAAGGTGAGACAAACACTTGTAACAATACATTTCAGTGTATCAAATGTATCTTTTTACACCGTGTGAGTTTCTGGCAGGGCTGTTGGAAGAGCATGGATGAAGGAAAATTAATTTCTACAGAGTAAACCAAAAATGACCACTAATTCCTGTCTCCCTTGAACGAGTTGCTGCCAAAGATAGTTCTGCTGGGCTGTAACCCTTCCTGAAGGCAGCTTTCAAAGGCTTGCCTAGCTCCTACTCAGTCTCACTTAGAACCGTTTTCCTTCTCACCTTCTCCTTGTAACCCTTTGCTTGCTTTCACCCTCTGACTTTCAATGGTTGTTGTAATCTAGCTGATGGTCCTGGTAAGGTGTCCTTAAACCTTCTCATTCTGAGTTTGAAATTAAAGGAGGTAGAGTGAGGATTGACTGTTGTATTTGCATTATTTAATGGAAGGGAGGAAAGAAGGGAAAGGTGGTCGTGATGACTTGTGAGTTTTCTGGCCTGGAATATGGAAAACCCTAGAGAGGGGAATGGTGGATGAACAAAGGCTTATAGAATTAACGAAAAAGGGGAAGGGAGACAAATGGAATCAGAATGTTCAGAGACTTGTATTTCTGATGAGATTACTGCAGAGAGAGAGTTTGCTGCAGAGGACATGACAAACAGGTGACTCACCAGCTGCTTGGTGGCACGAGGTGGCCAGGGCTGTGCTGCAGAGGCAGCCGGTGTGCATGTGCTTGTGGAGGATGTGCCAGCTGATGCTGTGGGCAAGCTTTTTGGTGCTTCATTTCTCTGATTCACTTTTACAGCACAGCTGCTGTGTGGGACCAGCTCCTGGGTGCAACTATTGCTATATTTATGAAGTGCAAATGTATAGGATTCATCTTTGGCTGTGGCAAGGAAGGTTATAGATAATAAATGGCAATTGTTTGGTCATGAGAGAGGTGTCACTTCCCAAATCAGCTTAAGCTATGCTTTCCTTAAAGCAATTGTAGTCTTTTGTTTGCTACACCAAGTGACAACTTTTACACAACAGAAAAAGACGGTGTACAGAAATTGTCCTAACACCAAATCAATATGCTCAAGTATGATCTCGTTCAGTTCCCTAAATAGATTCTGTCCCTAAAGCAGCAGCTGGTGGAGCTGGGGAGTTGATACCACCAAACAGTAGCCTCCCAGAAAGTGCAACAGCCCAAGTTTCTCCCTTCCTTCACCTCTTAGAGCTTTTGCCTGTAGCAGGAGTTATTTTTAAATGAACTAAACAAAAACCAATCCAATTGTAGTGAAATTTAGGGAAAAAGAGGGGTAATATTTTTCTTTTAGAAGTCCAGGTGATTGGACTCATTACTCAGTAGCTATGCAAAGGATAAGCACTATGTTGTTAATGTCAATGTTTTTGGAGCTGGGTTCACTGTGCTTGCTATTTAATGCTGAAAAGTGAGTTTAATCCAGGAAATTCTGTTTGGGTGCTGCTGGGACGATGGCAAAAGAATGCATATCAGAAACAAACTTCTTCAGCAAAACCAAAAGCTGTTTCTGAGCCTCATTTGACAGATATGGATAGCTCTGACTGTCAGGCTTTGGTTTTGGTTTTTTGGGTCTCTAGTTTAAAAAAAAATCTCAAGCTAGTAATATCTCTGTATTTGTCAGGATCAGCTGGTGTCTGGACTTAGTGAATGAATCTGAATTATATTCCTTCTACATTTCCCACTTTGGATCTATGGACTCTGCTTATAACAGAGCTTTTATTAGCAACTTAGTATTTAAAATATAACTTTATCTATATTAGCTGTTCCTAGTTTGTAATTGTGTGCCTAGTCTCATTTGTGGGCACTGAACTTGGAATTTACAGATCCATCTCTCCTTCCTTCTCTCAAAGGAACCTATTTATAGCTCAACAGAGCAAATATCTTAGCAATGTTTTTCAAACTGTGGAGCATGAGAACTAGAGAGCTGAGGAAATAAAATTGCTATTTTCCTGACTGTAATTGATTTTCTCCTTCACTCATTTCTTATGAATAAGAGGACCAAATTGAAAGATTAATTAACAGCAAATAAATTCAATAGAAAAAAAATTTAAAGGATAAATTGGGGAAATAGTTCTTTCATCTTCAAAGGAAATGTTGAGGATTTTCCTGTCTTGTTGATTGTGATGGGCTTATTGAGTGCTGAATGGTGCTGGAGTTACTTGTGAGGCAGCCCTGCTTCTCTGTGATCTCAGGTGTTTATCAAAAGGAATACAAGTATATTAAGTTGGTTTTGTTGTGGTTGAACAAATGTTTCTAAGTAATATTTGAACTCAGGTTTATGAACAAATTGGTATTTCTTTGACTTGTTCAGAAAGTTGTTATATGGGCAGCTTATTTTTTTCTCAGTAGTGGAGCCTGCATAGATACTTCTGATCCATTCCTCTATCATCTTTTTAATGTAGCTTAATGCTTAATACACTGAAGATGCTAAGCTAGGAAACATGAGTTTAACACAACTGCCATCATTCTAAATTCTTCTGAGTCCCTTTGAATAGCCCAGAGCTGGTGGGAGGAGGAGGGAAAGTGGGAGAAACAATACTTTGTACCACCCAAATTGAGCAATAAGTTATTGCTGCATGGGGTTTCTGAGAAATCCAAAATTGTTGGTCTCCAGAAGATGAAGCTTAAATTACACCCTCTGAAATGTTGCTTGCCCTTACTTATTTTCTCAAAATTCTGGTCAAAGTTTTTGTCCAGTTTTATTCCAACTTTTGAACTCCTTTCACAAATATGAGTGGCCTTTTATTTTAAATGTCTTACAGAACTGGTGTCAGTTCAGAGTTGCAGGAGGAGAATAATATACTTGGCACACAGAATGAATCTTGACACAGGCAGCTGACGAACAGTGGTGGAAAAAGGGCATTTTGAACTTAAAATATGCTCGTGAGAAAAATCTTGTAATAGAAATTATTAAGTGGAAGTGGAAAAACCCCACTTACATTAGGTTCAGTGTTTGCTCTACTGCACACAGTGAAGTCTTTGCTTCTGTTTCAACTGTTTTAATTCAGTCATTGCAGTCTGTGCAACTCTGTTCTTACTGACAACATGAGGTAGGCATGTTTATTATGGTGGGGTGTTTTGAAAGCTTTAATGGCAAGAAGAGTTCATTCACCTATTTGTAACTCATGGCATTCAGGGTGTGGGTGAAGGCTGAAAAAGGACTCTGTCTCAGAGGTATGCAAGAGATACAATTTCTCTGTTTCACCTCATGGAAGAAAATGATCTGTGGTTAATCATGTCACCTTCCTCCTCCTCGTTGTGGTGCCGAGAGGTAGGAAGGATAATAGGGGAGGATGTGTGCCAGAGCTGAGATGGCAAAGAGATCCAAGGGAACTCAACTTACTGGTTTGAGAATCCTGAAACCAATTACTGTGCCTGGGCTGGTACTAAAGAATGAGGAACTGGGGATACCTCTCTCCTTAGCAGTATTGACTTCATAATTGTCAGATTGACGCCTGAGTGCAATCCCAAGTGTCTGTTACTTTTCCCATCTACATGCCCTGTTTCTTAAGCTGAAAACAAGCAGCTTAGCTTGGGACAGACACAGGGCAGGGGCTGGAGAGGAGTGAGTGATAGCACTGAGCAGCGGGCAGCATTACCCTCGGTGAGTTGTACAAACTTCCTACCTGCTCTGTTAAACCATGTTGCTATTCCAACCACTAAAGTATGCAGTATAAACCTTTACCTATTAAACTCCCCTGAGCAAGGCAGGGCACCATTCTGCCTGCTAATAGTACTAATAGCAGGAAATGAATGACTTAATTTCCTTCTATTCTGCTGACAAATTGCTCTTCTAAAATGGGCAGTGAAGTTGAATTGGAATTAAAAAAAAAACCAACAAAAACATTGCTAGTATTTCAGTTATAGTGGTTTTTGTGATTTTATTTTTTTTCTTTTCCCTTTTTGTTTTTTTAAACAAATCTTCCCAATACTACAAATAGTTGAATACACTGTGCTTACTGCTCTTTGACTTGGTAGAATGCTTGTGCTTGGTCACATGCTCTCTTTGTTCCTTTTTTATTTTATGGCAAGGATAACCATAATCTTAAAAGCCAGCCATTCTAATTATTGAGGTAATAAATAGTTAAAGTAGCTGTAGCCCAATGATGCAAGCCATTGTACCATCCCCTACAGGTGTTTTCTCATAAAGAGCAGATGGCTGATACGTTACTGATTCCTCGTGGACAACAAATTAGGAGAAGGCAGATATATTTATTACTTCTAGAAAACAAATTTAACTCCATGCAATTTCATTCTTTTAAAGGTTTCTCCTTGTTTCTGTCCTTGACAGAAAGGTTTATGTAACCTTTATTAAAAACAGAATGAAGAAAATATACAGAATTTTGATCTTGTTGTTCAAGTTACAAGCATTTAGGAATTGTATATGTGGGTGAGCATGTATAAATTATAATAATTTGTATATAGAATTTATAGTATAATTATTACCAAATCTAAGCAATCAAAAACTGATTTATTAATAAAATGAGAAGAGAGCTTTTTTTTGTTTTTCTACATGATACACTTGAGCTTTTTTTAGGACTGAAATAAAAGAGGCCACTGGGTGACTAAATCTATCTTTTGCTGTGTCAGACTGCTGTGCAGCAGAGTATTTCCTAAACTGTTTGTATTCCTTTCCAAATTCCCATTGCTGTGGTGCTTGTGTTACTAGGTCAGCTTTGTCTTTTAATAGCCTTGTGTATATTCTAGTTAACTTTATTTCTGGAGAGCTGCAATTGCCTGTGACCTCTCCTGTGTTTTACCATAGCTGGCATTTTGGGAATACTCTCTTGCAGAACAGACTCTTTTCTGCAGCTCTCCTGGTTTTGAATTAATCTGAAGGAAATGGCTAGATTGGATCTTGAGAGCAATTTGTAGAAAGGCTCAAGTGGTTTTGCTGTTATCATAGTGTTTGCTTCTCTCATGGCTACATTATGGGCTCTCAAAACTGTCATGTTATCAAATAGTAAGCAAGTTGTTTTTTATTAGTTCATAAATGCTTTTTCATCTTGTATGACTGGTTTTTAAAATGCTTTCATTTGTTATAGGCATAATTTGGAAAAAAGTTTAAAAATGAAAAGATTACAGTGATACCTTTCTCTACTACTTTTCTGTATTCCCTTTTAACTAAATATTAAATATTTGGATTTTGTGTTTCTTTGGAACTTGTTATGTTCTCCATATTTACAAGTGTTCTATGTGGCACTACAGTGGTAATGGTAGTTACCACTGTAAATGGTGGTCACAACCATCTGTCTTTCTGGATCCTGTCTAAGAAAGCAGCAAAAACCCGTAACCAAACGTAACGAAAAACATGGGTTTTGGGTATATTGTTGCCTATGTGTTGTAATGACTTTTATTTTCCTTGTGACCTCTACATTTGATCAAAACCCCTATATTCTTGTATATTATAACAATAGTTGACACTGTATTTCAGTGAAGCTACTGCAGGGGCTCTGTGCCCTGTGTGTATGTTCCCATCACTTGACAGACCCACTGGAACCCCCAAGAATGGGTGAACCTGGGCATGATCAGCCCCTCAGATTTAGAACATCAGCCTTTGTCCTTTGTGTCTTTTGCATCTGGTTGTTTACACTTCCATATCCTTTTTTTTTTTTCCTCCTAATGGCTGTTCTTTTACCTCTCATATCATCCAGTGCTGTGTTTTGTTCATGGCTGTTAGTAAAGATATAAATAAGATGATATCTAATCTCCCATTAAACATTTTGGAACAGCCCCGTTGCACCCTCAGCAGATTTGCAGATGACACTGAGCTGAGTGGTGCAGTTGGCACACCTGAAGGATGGGATGCCATCCAGAGGGACCTGGATCAGCTCAAGAAGTGGGCCCATGGGAACACTGTGAGGTTTAACAAGACAAAGGTGCTGCACCTGGGTTGGGGAAATCCCCAATATCAACCCAGGCTGGGGATGGACAGGTCAGGAGCAGCCCTGCCCAGAAGGACTTGGGGGTGCTGGTGGATGAGAGGCTGGACATGAGCCAGCCATGTGAACTCCCAGCCCAGAGAGCCAAACGTGTCCTGGGCTGCATCCAAAACAGTGTGAGCAGCAGGGGAGGGAGGGGATTCTGCCCCTCTGCTCTGGCAAGACCCCACCTGGAGCCCTGCGTCCAGCTCTGGGCTCCCAGCACAGGGAGGACATGGAACTGTTGGAGTTGGTCCAGATGAGGCCACCATGTTGATCAGAGGGATGGTGCACCTCTTCTGTGAGGAAGGGCTGAGAAAATTGAGACTGTTCAGCTTGGAAAAGAGGACTTGAGGTGACCTAGTTGCTGTCTTCCAGTACTTAAAGATAGCCTACCAAAAAAACTGGAGAGAGGGCTTGCAAGAGCATGTAGTGACAAGACAAGGGGGAATGACTTCAGACTGAGAGTAGGTTTAGATATTAGGAAAAAATACTTTACTCTGAGGGTGGTGAGGCACTGAAACAGGTTGCCAGAGAAGTTATGGGTGCCCCATCCCTGGAAGTGTTGGAACTTGATATTAAGGTCTCTTTCATCTGCAAACCATTCTATGATTCTATGATTCTTTCCTTACTGTCTACTAAGGTACTTGAGGAAGCTTTGGATGTTTAGTTTGCTTTGCAATTTTCAGCTCCATTTGATATATGATGGTACTAGTTTCTGTCACATCCGGGTGACAAACTGGCTGCTGTTATGGAGCTGCTTATGCAAAGGAAGAGAGGAGATGAGTTCTTGGCAGTGTGGGAAGGTAGTAAAGATACATTTTTCAAAAATACCTGTCAAGATTTGTCGTCACTCTTTTAAGACACCGGTGTAGCAGAATGAGTTCTGAAACTGCATTGGTAATATCTGAGCATTGAAACACCTGCAAATGGATGTAAACATGGGCTGGCTGAAAGTTAAGAGATTTTGCCAAAATAGGGATGCGAAAGCCATGTATCTCATTTTGTTCTTGGTCTTCAGTATATGCCTTCCTTTCTTCTGAGGTATAAATAAATGATCAAATTGCATCTGTGTATGCCTTGGGTGTTTGTAAATCAAATTTTTGAGCAGGCTGCCTTGATTCTGTCAGTGTTTTTTTCAAAATCATTGTTACCTGGGACATAGAAGGAAGCTGTCATATAGCTGTCATAGCCAAAGCAAATGCTGTAGGCTAAGTATTGGTGATGCCAGATAAGGAGAGAAGTGTAGACTTGTTCACACAAGTATTCAATTTTGTGTAAAATGACTTAGTAACTTTTTTCCCAATTCATCTGGTAATTATAAAAAGAACAACAATATAAGAGAGGCTTGATAAAATTATGGTTATTCTTAAAGAAATTGAAGAATGTTCAAGCACTTAATAGTGAAGATAATGAACCTAATTTCATTTACTAAAATGAATGTAGTGTCTCTGATCTTGGGATTCTAGGTTGAGTGCAAAACCTTGAATTAGTTGAGCAAGAAGATTTTCTTTTTATGGAGGATATTAAACACCTCTGTCAAACCATTTCTCAGAGTGTGCTCCTGCAAAGTAACAGTAAGCCTTAAATTCCAATATTTTGCACTTGCAAGTCTGTCTTCTAGAATATGAGTGGGAAAATTTAAATTTGAAGGTCTACAAAAGTCCCTTCAGAAGATAGTGCCTATTCAGCTAAAAAAAAAATATTAAAAATTCATAGACAAGCAAAAAAAGATGCATTTTTTTGTTCTTATTCTGGAATAGCAAGTTTTCATTTTCATCTTAAAAGACAATAACTACTCAGTGTGCAGCATGATAACTGCACACTGTACACAAAATATAGAAATTGCAATTGCTTATTCATTGAGCACAAATCCAGTGAAAGGTTGTAGGGCTGGTAATAACCTGTATAGTCTCCACCATTTCAGCATTCAAACCCCAAATACAAGTACAAAGTGAATTTGACCTTAAATGTTTGTGCTATTTGTGAGACAATGAAGTAGTATGAGACTTTTTCTAAAGCAGAATCAAGCAAAATATATAAATGCAAAAGGCTACGTAAACATTTGTGTAGCAAGTCCGTGGGGGTTGGGAGCCGTGCAGAGGAGAGGAGGAAGGAATTGCTCCTTTAATTTGCTGGTACTGTGATACCTTTGGGAAATAAAAAAGCAGGGAGAACAGTATAGTTCATGATCTTTCATAATCCTGTCTTTCCTGTGGTGGAAGTGCTCAGAGGGGTTGTACTGCTGGAGCTGTTCTTCCCCAGAGTTTGTTTTGCTGGGAAGGAGGTGATATTTCCTTATGCAGTAAGGAAGGTGCTTCCTTTTACCCCCGTGCCTTTGTGTTTGTTGCTGCAGCTGACTTGCTCCAATTATGCTCTCTATTTTAAGTGGCTATTACAGCTCTGCTTTCTTTTGGCAGTAGCTCATACATAACAAAGCAACCTCAGTGTATACGATATATGGCTTTGCCTATTTTATGCTTGTAGTGGTTGGAGTAGGTAAAAAAACCAAAATTGGAGGAGGAGGAGTTGCTTTATACTGGAACACAAGAAATACCTACGTTAAAATCTGCCCAGAAGTCACCTGGCAGCTATAAATTTGGACAGCCTGAAATATTTCTTTCTAATGAGAATATTGCATGGCCTTGTTACAGGGAGCAGTCTTACAAAAGGACTTGTAGGTACTCAGTTCAGTCATGTTGTGTATGGTACCTAATTCAGATTATGAATTTGGTGCTGCAACACCTTCTCTGGTATTCAGTTAAAGTAGACCCACCATACTATTGCTGTGCTTTGAGCATATGCTAAAGCAATAATCTTTTTTTCCTTTGGTCTAATACAACTTCTGTCAACTTGATCTGAAACCAGAAATATACCTCTTTATTATTTTATGGTGGATGATGCTTCATGAGTGTTGTAGTGTTCTTTGTTTACCATAGCATCTTTTTTAAATGGTGAAATGTGTGCGATGGGCAGTTGGGAAAACAAGCAAACAACATTATTTAAAAATGCACTTTTGAAACCTTATCCAGGGCGTTTTCCAAAAATAAGAATACTTTTTTTCAGGAAAAAGATTAGTGGCAAGTAAGTATTATGTTAAGATAACTTTATGATGTAAAGACTCTTAATACCTTGTTGTAAAAGTTAATGTTTGATAAGCTGTCGAGCTGATGAGCTTGTATAGCTACTGTATACTACTGATGTATGTGCAAGCTATGAAAATTGATACTCCAATGTTATTTTGATACTTTAATTGATACTCCAATGTTATTTTTTCCAAGAAGAATTGGAAAGTTTTGCTCCTTTCTGAAAAATGGTGTGAGAACTTAAATAATTCTGAGTTGTATGATGTGCATATAGTTTGCCCTTAAAAGCCAGTGAGTGACTTAGCCTGTTTTTAAATGGTACTTTTTTTATGATAGCTCCAGATGTTGGTAGATTGTGTGATTCAGCACTAAAAGGATTTTCCAAAGGGTTTTAGCCATGACTAAAAGGGCGGTAGATCATCAGTAATCTGTGGCTCTGTGAATTGGTTCAGACTTCAGTTTTGAGTCTAGGCTTGTTCCTCTGTTTGAACTGTTTGGAGGCATGAGTGTGTGTGCAGGCAGCACAACTTGCTGTTAGCAGCCCTTAATGCTTTTCTTTAATAGAAAAAAGCAGGTCAGTTATCTGAAGAATAGTGTAAAACACTCAGTGAATATTGATGTCACTTTGTTACTGTTGATGGAAATCACATTTTTCTGCTAAACGCAGTCACTAATTAATGCTGGAGGCTTCTGGAACTTTTGAATGTAAAAATAGGGGTTTCCTGCTAGCAAGCACAAAAGAGAAAGTTTCTTCCGACATAAGACATGTAAACTTTTGAGATTAAAAAGCAAAACAGAATTGTGCTCAGAGTTGTTTTTCCTATATTTATGATGAATTCACTAAATTTTGAGCACATTCTGGGTCTGTTAGATTGTGCTTTTTACTAGAATTGCTTAGTTTTCATTCTGACTGCAACACTTGTTTCTGCCTCAAGTGCTTTTGAAAATTCTTCTCCCTAACCCTATTTTTAGTTAATTTTTTTTCTTGCTGCCCCCACCATATTTCTGAAGGCTTGCCTGTCATTCAAGTCCATGAAGAAAACCCAAAACTTAATTCAAATTTGCCACAGTGGTATGAAGCTTAGATCGTATACAGCTTGAGGAATATCTGTATTTATCTGTCTTCCTTATATACATATAGGAAGATACATCATGTATATCTTAAATTGAGGCTGTGTGGGAAGGTGCAGTATTTTTCAGCTCAGGTGTCCCTGAATTTGGAGCCAGATTGGAATTTGCCTGTGAGTGTGTGTTCTAGAAGCATTATGAAAGATGGAAATGTTTTTGTCTGAGGGGTGAGGTTTCTCTGGAGGTTGGAGGCACACCCCTCCTGTAGCAGCCTGGCTGGTAGGAGCTGCTGGGAAGAGGGAACTAGAAGACATCTTGGTAAGGTGAGCAAGCTTTTTAAGGAGTGTTGCTGTTCTTCCAAAGCAGAACTGTCTTCTGTCACCAACAGCTTCAGGGTAACACATGGAGCAGCCAAATCCCAATGGTGAGTGTATTACAGCCAGTGCAGCACTGGTACTTTATTACACTTTTGTCAGGAAAAGCTTGTATTATACTTTTGTAAAGTAAAGGTACTGATGAAATGTCTGAGTGTTTCTAATGAAATTTAATTTACGATAGTGCTAGTTTGGATTAGGGGGTGGTATGGCTTAATATAATTGGTGTCATTGCAAGAAAAAGGTACATCAGAGGGGAAATCTTTGAGAATGGATCAGTGAAGTTCTATTATCTGATAAGGGTAGGAAGTGTTTCTTTCTTTTTTCCCCTTCTCTGTGAATCTTCTACTACTCATGACCCTGGGATCCATCCTTCTCTTCTTGAGATGCAGTTTCACAAAGCAGTATTGAAAGCATTTGGATTTTCTTGTGCTTCCCTATTTTTGTCTCCCCTGTTTTTTTCATCACTCAGGAGTGAGCTTAAAGTACTGGGTACCCGTGGATTGGATTGGGGTGTGATATATGTGAAACCCATCCTAAACTCATGTTCCTGATAAAATGTTCCTAAGCTGCCATCTCAGTTGATGAGTAATACAAGCTTTTGTTCTATGCTTCTTCTTGAAAATCTGAGGTATGATTTGAATACAAGTCAATATGTGCAGATAGGCCATTAACTACAAAAATCTTAATGAAAGTTCAGATCTACATTTTCCCACAGGTGTTTTTAAAGTATCAGTGGATGTGCAGTATGTGACAGCTTCATAATCTCATAAATTATTATTAAAATACAAAACTAGTTCCACTGTTCAGTGTTTTCTGTCATTACAGCTCAGGTTTGTCTTATGCCAAGAACCTGGAAAATATGAGACTTGTATAAACTATTGTATTTCTCTTCTGTTCACCTTTTTGGGTTGGGTGGGTTTTTTTGTGGTTTTTTTTTCCTTTTTTTTCTTTTGAGGTAGTGCTCCTGTCAATTCAAAGAAAGGAAAAAATACACCTTGACCCTTACTTCTAATCTTCTCATGTAACCGATGGACTGCTGAAACAATAGCAGTCACATCTGATACAACAACATCTTATTTATAGGTGGAAGCAGCTGCATCCTCTGTCTTTGCATGCAAGAAGACCTATTGTTTTCATGTCTCCTGGTTAATTAGACTGTGAGAAAATGAAGGCCTACTGTAAAAGCACTATTAAAAATAATTATTTAACACCAAAAGAAATGGAAGGTGTGGCTGGTGCAGCTGGTTCTTGAGCTAGGTGTAAATGAAGAAGTTATCAGTGCTTACAGTCATAGGATAGCCTTGAGTTTGCTCATGGATTCTTATAGTGTATTTAGCATTTGGCTCATTAAAAATACCAATTTCCACAGGCCTGCAATTTCTGATGACTGAGGCCTGAGCATTGAATAAGTTCAGCTTGTAGGGAAAATTCCAGGGGTGCTGTCAGCAGGTGCCTCTGTCCAGTGCTCACCAGGTCATGGGGGCAGACAGTTGACAAGATGACAGTGGGGAGTGGGTGGCACTGTCTGGTGGTAGTTTTCAGCTAGGAAATGCTCCTCTGGGACCAGCTGGCTGACCTCTGAGTCTGCAGCATGGAATTTGGGATCTGTAATGGATTGTTAAACCTTCTGTTCTCATTTTTTCCCCTCTGTTGGATGCCCTAGATGGAAGGAATGATTTCTGTCTTCATGGGAGAGCTCTCCCAGGCTGAGGAAAGCGTCTGAGCTTCATTACAGGTCCCTGGAAGTCTGTGGATGAGCAGCCAGGAGATCTTTTTCTGTGCCATTTCAGTCAGGTGTTGAGTGGTGTCAGCGCAGCCTGTGAAGCACAGAATGCAGCTCAGTGCAGTTCCCCCTCGTGTAGCACATGCTCTTAGGAGCTGAAAGGTGTTTCTCATCCAGTTCATGCTGTGCAAATTAAAAAAATATAAATTGGTAAATGTATCTATAGGATGATAGGAGCATTAGAAGTGAGCATTTATTTCTTTAGTGCAAACTCAAGTGGTAACAGTGCTAGGTTGGTTTAAGGTCTTTTTTGTGAAATATTCTTTTTTTTAGAGCACATGCCTTTGAAATCTGTGCAAGTGGAAGTCTCTGACTAAATAATTAAGTGTGGAAAAATCAACCAACATATAGGAACTCTGGTGTCTTCTGTAGCATACATGTAGCTGACAGCCAGTTTGTCTTTTGAAAGCCATCTGAAGTGGTGTAAGTGATAAAATTTGCTGAGTTCTTTCATAAGAGGACTGAATGTTTTTAAACAATCTACATAACAAAAATTCCAGTAGCCCTTGAAATTTCTAGTTTGAAATGTCTTGTTCCAGGTTCTGGGTTACTGAATTTCACTTTACCACCTTTCACTGAGCAGGGATTTGGAAGACTGATATGTGATGCTTGCTCGCAGGCCGTCATCCAGTCTGGGTACCTCAGAGCCTTCTCTTGGCTCAGCTAACTTCATCTGCCTTTTTTAAAAATTGAATTTTGTATTAATTTTATTTTTATATATTTATATGTTTTTTAAGCTTGGTAAGTTTGTGTTCTAGGTCTGACGCTGGTTGTTTTTCTTTTCTTATAAAGCAGTTATGAACGTTTTTGGAAGGGAATCCCATGTCTGAATTGTGGAATATGTTGAATAGATAATTTTTAAAAAATAAAATATTATTTTGCTGATTGGTTATGCTGTTTAGTACTGATGGTTACACTGTTCCAGCACAGAGGATTTTTTTTTCTATGGGTAGGAGGGTGGGAGTTGGGTAAGGCCTTTTTTTAAAATTTTTTGGTTTTGCCTTTGGCATCCATTCTTATACTTTAAAGGTAATTAAAAACAAAGGACTTATTTCACTGGTCAGCTTGTTATTTGGCCTGCATTGTAATGTGTTTATAGTAATTTTGGCTCTCGATTTAATTAATCTAGAGCATTTGCTTGTTGAGTTAGACATATTAAATGGAAGTTATCAAGGTAATATCTTTTCCTTCTGGAATGTATTTTTAGTTTTATAAGAAATCATTATTAGGGAGATGTTTTGCAGTGTTTAGGTGTCTTGACCCTTATCTTGTTGAAAATCTAGCTTCAGTAATCTTAGTATTAGACTGCTTTGTTGCACAGATTCTTTGGTAAATAGATTAATCTCTGAGTCTTGTGACTATTAATCTTGCTCTGCTGCTTAGGTTTGTTGAGGGATTTTCAGTAATTAGGACATCTTTGTGCTTGGTCTCAAAACAGTTACTGTTTTTTTTTCTCGTGTTGTAACTGTGAAGTAGGAAACAACCAGATGTATTATTTGGTTACTTTTGCTTTTCATGTTGCATAAAAAGCTTATAAATATCTAAGTGTTATTTTCCAAGATATTGACCTGAGGCAGAACCTTCTAAAACCATATTAACAGTGGGATTTGGTGTTGAAATGTTCATGTAGGAGATATTAAAAGAAAAAAAAATATAGACTTCTTTTAAAAAGCGCAGGCACTGCACTGCATCTTCTGACACGTCGCTGTGGTTGCTTGTAAACTGTGAGCCACGGCGAGGCTAAATCAGGAACTGTAATAATGTCACAATGTATTTCTGCAGGAACGTGATTCTTGCTGAACGGTGCCCAGGAGTTCAGACAATCACATGGTCTCTTCTTTCTGAGAGCTTATGCTTACCAAAAGGGCTTTATTGATTTGCCTCTTCGTGCCCTTTATTAATACAGTGTTCTGGAGAGAAGTGGTGGTACCAGGGGCAGTAGAATACTTCTTGTTTGGAAATCTTGTGTATGTTTTGTTGCAAGACTATTGCTGCCAATTATTGAATTTTCAGCATTTTACAATTGCTTCAGACTAGTTTAGGATGCTTTTTAGTATCAAATGAATAGAGAATAGAGGAAAAGTTTTGTGTGCTGCTGCTTGGTCAGGATTATTGTGTTCATTGTGTAAATGGTCCGGCCGTAACCCTTTTTCCATATGTGATGTTGTTGTTGTTTTCAATAAAGCATGCACTCACCAACAAAGCACTTTCTGGGAGTGAAGTTGGACTTTCGTGGGCCATCTCAGTGTTGTGGGGAATTCTGAGACTTTCTTCTGCTGGCTTGAGGTCAGAAATAAAACTTATTCTTGGTAATAGTCGTATTAAGGATTCAAACAGCAGGCTGTTCAAGTGAATGAAATACTGTTAACCAGAAGGGCAATGAGAGCATTTTTTGTTCTTTTAATTTGCTTAAGAGAATGAGATTACAGCCAGAAAATTGTCTTGTCAGACAGCCAGATACTGACTTCCTGGTCTTCCATTGCCAACAGCTCCAGCTTCTCCCTGCCTGAGCCCTCTGCCAGCTTGCCATGAGAGCCAACAGTGAGAGCTTGGGCTAGTCCTTTCCTTGTTTGTTGGGCAAAATGTTACCTATCAGAGATCTAAGCATGGCTTTTTAAATGAGATCTGACAATTTGGGTAAGCTGTGTTTACTTCAAAAACAGTGAAGCTCCATTTTTCTTGAGGTCACCTTTTATTTGTAACATGCAGAAGTATAATCATAGCTTGAAAGCAAGTAGGATGTTTGGATTTGCTAACATAGAACTCACTTTTAGTTACTGGACCAAGGAAAACTCTGCCTTAAATATTAACTTTAATTTAGAAAGCCTGGAAAAGCGGATCTTTTGTTTCAGGTCATTTGTGTTGGTATGAAGTATTTTACAGTTTTGGGTTTATTAATATTTAAAGAGTTAGTCTGTGAGTTTAAGAATCTGTGTAAATATTTGTGTTTTCAAGTGTTTGATGTTCTCAAGTTGTGCCTTCCTTGTGATTCTCATCTTCTAAGGTTGTTCCTTCCAGTTTATTTGAATTTCTTCATTATTTCTCTCTATTGTAAATCTTCCATGCTGTCAAAAAAAGTTTGAAACTAGCTAGTGGATTCATAAGTCCAAAAGACAAAAACTGAGATATATGCAGGATGTGTACAAAAGCCTTCTTTTCTTCAATCAAAAGAACAAATATCTTGTAATAAAAGATTCACTTGATTCACTTTTTTGATATGTACCTTTGAAGGACTGGTTTGCAAGAAGCTTCGGCTCCTATTATCTCATTTCTCTGAATTATATTCTGACTTTTTTGGATCAGGTTTGCAGGTTTAATCAGTTCCTGTAAGGCTGTTAGCATAGTACTCAATTTTTTTTTCTTGACAGCATCTAAAATGAAGCTTAAGCTCAGGTTTTATTTGCTGATAAACCTTTATAATTTCAGTCAAGTTTCTTCTGTGAAAGTTTTTTTTTTTTTTCCCCAAGACTTCATAGGCATAAATGAATGAAGAAGATAATTATAAAAGGCTTCTGAAAAGTTTCTGAAATCAGATGTGCTGCCACTCCATTAGTTTATTACTGTGGCTTGTGCTTATTTCTTTGGTTATGTCTCTGGATCAGCATTGAATGCAGTATTTGTTCCCCAGTCCCTTGGGAATTCTAAATCACTTACACCACAACTAGGACCAGTTGGCCTTAGATGAATTCCCAGTTACCAAGTGAGACCATACCAGTGCCACAAGGTGATCAGCTATTGCCAAAGCTTCAAAAGGAGAAATGCCTAAGCATCTGTTGTACAACCCTGCTTCTCAGAAAGTGCTTTAGTCCACTGTTTAAAACTTCAAAATGACGTAGTTAAGTCCCCAAACACTTAATAACCTTGAAGTTACTCCAGAAAACTACTTCCAGAAAGCACAGAACGGGGAAAGCTGTAGGCTCTCTTACAGTGGCATTGTCCTGTCACGTCCCTGTGCCCTCACAGCTGTGACCATTCCCCCAAATGCCAAAGGAGCACCCTGCCTGACACCTCCAGCAGCCCCATGATACAGTAAAGGATATCATGTTGAGCCTGAACTGGCTGGAATTATCAGCTGGCTCCCTAAAGGGCACATGGGCTTTTCATACACTGCTGTGGCTAACTGTGCTCCATACGTGCCCTGTGTGTAACTGTAACCTTAACCTAGTAAATAGCTAACCTCAAATAGCCACCCTCTTACTTCTTACTCAGCTGGTACCTTCTGTAAGCTCACAGTGCAAGTTAATAATTTCAGAGAGTATGTGTTCTTGCATTAAAGCTTGAGCTTAGAGTCTTGTCATGTGCTGTGGGAAAGAAAATCAAAATATCCTTGGAAGGAAACTGCTTTGTAATTTAAGGTTAGAAATCGATGGCTTCTTCATATACTAAAATGAAAATGTACTATTTCAATAACTAACCCTTTCCCCCAAAAACCCCCAAAACAGCCATTTGCTGTTCTTGACTTGTAAGTTAACTCTTAAAAACATGAAAAAAAGAAGCAGAAAGAGAAGTGCAAGTCAATGGTAAAAAAAAGTGCAGACCTTGACCCCTGGGTTAGACAACTGTGCAGAGGCAGCTAAATCATGACTGTAACTCTGGGGAATCTCCTCTGGCAAAACTTGCTGTTGAAACTGGAGGAACAACTGTGTCTGTCTGTCAGCGTGGTCTTTCATCTGTACAGTACCCACCCGAGCAGAGCTGGCAAAGACAGCACATAGTACATGTGCTGTATCAGTACATAGCTTGCAATCATCAGGCAGTCTCTGGGAGGTTGCAAAAAGATCTTTCAGTCCTTCAGGGCAGAATTTTAATTTAGCAGGGCATTCATGAGTGCGGGCTCCCCCAAACTGCATGCAAGGCAGGTTTTGTGCCGCTGTGTGCGCTAAATCTAAGTGAGCAAATGGTATTTGGCCAAAGTGGAGTCAAACTGCAGAGAGCTTAAATTTATTATTTGTGACAGAGATCCACAGCTGAATCTTGCCTTATTTTCAGTCCATTCAGCAGTGGGAAGATAAATATAAAGCATAAGCACTGCAGTCTTGGTGCACTCAAAGTACAGAAGGGAAGGAATCAGAATATTTTGAGTTGGAAGGGACTCACAAGGATCGTTGAGTCCAACTCTTAAGTGAATGGCCCATATGGGGATCAAAGTCATAACCTTGGCATTATTAGCACCATGCTCTAACCAGCTGAGCTAACTGAAGCTGCAGGGTCCCCTATTTGAGAACAGATATAAAGTATTTACAAAATTTACAAGAAAATGACTGCATTGCTGGTTGTTCTCCTGGACACATCCAGCTTATGTGCTCGTTCTAGGAGCTCCTGGCTGCTCCTCGTACGTTCACAAGTGCCAAAAAGCTTTAGTTAAAAGTACAGCTGGAAACTCTGCAGAACTTTTACCAGATTTTGCAGGATTTGGCTTGCCATTAAATGTGTGGGGTCTTGGAGCTGCTGCTGGATTCATTCAGACTTTTTCAAGTATCTGAGACTGCCAAGAGAGGTGACAAGTTCTTTCCTCCCCTGGTAGATTCTTTAGGGCTGTTTTGCCTCTAGCAGCTGCTTTGAGACCTCTAATTCATTTCTGTGCTGACCATCAACTAACTCTGTGTCTGCCTGTTAGGGCTGAATGCTAGTATTACTGAAACTACAGAAGGGAACACACTAGAAATGGACCAAATTAATTTATTTGAATTAAGGATGAGGAAAAAGCAAGTGGTAGATGTATTTGCCAGTCCTCAGCAATTGATAGTTTCACAAAGGAGCCAAAAGCCTCACATCTTTCTGAAGAAATCAAACTTTTGAAATGGGTTAAGAATGCTGGTGAGGGAGGTAAGGCAGAGGGACTAATGTGACAAGGTAAAACCTTATTTTGTCAGAAGCTCTCAGCTGTATTGCATGGGTCTTGTGTGTAGAAACAATGACTTTATAGCCTGAAAACACTTGTTGGTATTGTGTTGTGGATGAAAAGTTTGCAGTCTGACTACGGTTTGTTAAACTAGATAATTCGTCTGACTGCTGACCACTTGTAGATTAAGTAGATAAAATCTGACAGACAAGCCACTCCTTGATGTGTGACACTAGAAATAATAATCACAATCTGTGTTAACTGAGAATGTTGTCTTCAAAGGAAGAAGTCTTAACACTTACAGGCTTCCCTGTCAGTTTACAGGTGCTGTTATGATTTTTCAAAGAGAGGTCAGGTCCTGCAGGATGCTTTAGTTGAGAGGCAGCAGGCATACTGAGAAAAACTTGTGATGATGTAGAAATGGTGTAATTACTGAGCTCTATTTTTAGACTTGGGGTTAGTGAACAGGATGCAGAAAGCACCTTGGATTTCCACAGAGCTAGTTTTGATCCAGTTCTGTTGCTCCTGAGCTGACTCCCTGTGGATCTGCCTTCTGCATCTCACTCTTCGGGGTTTCTGTGGCTTATTTCTCCAGCAGAGAAGTGCTGCCTAAATGCAGTGGAGGCTGTTGTGGGTATTGCCTGACTCCTGACTTAATGAGCCCTTCCAAGTGGGGCTGGGGAGCAGAGAGCAGAAACAGCAATTAGCTCTATTGGTACCCACAGACAGCCATGGAGGGCAGAGCTAATAACAAACCTGCCTGCATCTCAGCTCCTCGAGCTGAGCACCACAGGTGTGGTGTCCTTGTGCCTCGCCCTCCCACCCCTCTGCAGGCATTTACCTCAGTGACCGTGGCCAGCCCTTGGAGGAGTCCTCTGCTCTTAGTCACTGGCACTAATCATCCCTCTTGCTCTTAGCCCAAAGCTCAGAGTCTCTGCTGAGCCTGGTGCATCCACACTTGCCAGCAGATGCTCCTGGAGTAAGGCTCCTGGCTGCCACCTGGCTCCTGGAGGACATGGCCGTGTTTCTGCATGGTCTCCCATTTTTTTGTCATCCAGCATCACCATAGGCCGTTGTATCTTTAGGAAAGGTTCACTGCTGTTTGAAATTGCGTTTGTCACTCCTGTGTTCTTGCGGCAAACTCGGGTAAAAAACATGGAAAAGTGCTTGTTTCTTCCATGTTTTAGGGCATTCTAGGGCTGTGCAAGCAGCTAGTTAGCTTTGGTCATGTTTATTAGTACAGTCTTAGGAATGCTTAGATAGTGATGCGGTGCTCAAACCTGCTTAGAGTTGGGTTCCTAATTGGAAGGGTTTCTTGCCACTGAATGTGATGTTCCGATGGCAGAGATTGCACCTATTGTCCAGCTGAGTGCTTTTGGGAGGGGTGTGATATTTCACTGCCATGCCTTACCTGAGCTCTCTTTGGAGTTGTTTTTAATGTTATGAGTGAGTCGTTAGACTCTGGAGATAAGCTGTAATCTCTGATGAGGAATGTGCATACCTTTAATGTCTGATTTTGGAGACAACACATGATTTTAAGCTGCTCTGAAGGTATGCACTTGGTTTAAGAACAAATGTCCTTTGCTCAGGAGTTGATAAGCAGTATCTTGTTAAGATGTGGTAAATGGATGACTCTCATATGCTCAGTCTAAATTAGTTTGCAAATCAGCTGATAAGTTTTATGTATCAAGAACTGGTTATAAAGTTTATAAAAAATGATGCTCAAGAACTAGGCCAAAATACTGTTATGAAACCAAGGGGGTGTGTTTTATTATACAAGAAAAAATTCCATGTTATATCTCTAACACGTGTTTAACTTGCACTGAGCAAAGCATGTGACATATGGTCCTACTCTGGAAAGACTTTGGAAAAACCTCTTTCCCTTTAATATGGGTTGGATTAAGATTCTGAGAGGCTGCCTGCTGTTGTCCTGTGGACAGGGTTTTCATGTGTCGCTGTGCTTGGTTTCCCAATCCCACAACACTTGCTGTTGGTCCTTTGGAGGCTGCACCACCTGCTGTGCAGGTGCATGTGTTAATGTCCTTCTTTGCTGGGGCTTCTGGGGAGAGAAACGAGTACAGCATATGGAGGGGCGTTTTTGAACTTCGGTAAAAAAATAAAAATCAGCTGTGGCGTGACAGGCACATATCTCACTAGCAGCTTGTAGGAATTAAACTCTAATGCAGTAGATGGTTTGTGGGCCAGCCTAGAGCACTCACTGCTCTTGTGATGCCTTGTGTTCTTAACTCTAAGTCCCTGGTCACAAAAAAATATCGGGCTATATCTCTGTCTCTTTATGGTTGTTGGTAGAGTTATTGAAAAACGTGCACAGGACCAGCCAAGTCAGGGAACAGAGTATGTGGCAGATCAGCTTAATTCACAGCTTCCAGCCTTTTCGGAATCTCCTGTGTGTGTGATAGTGGAAATCGTGTCTGTGTGACCAGCTCTGTGTTCTGTGGTACAAATGCAGTGTTTAAGCATGGAGCTGGCTATTTGACAAAGGGTATAGGTGTTAAGTCTTGGCGTTGAGCTGTGTGATGCATGGAAGTGGATTCGGATCTGATGGGTGCCTTCAGCAGGTGTGATGAGCTGAAAAGGATTTCAAAGAGCTGAGAAAGAGCTACCTAGAGCTGCTAATGGGGGATATTTGAGAAGGGTGGTTCCAGATTCTCTCCTATGGTTTAACAGTACAGCCAAAGCAGCCGAATGATTTGTTCCCTCCAGAAGGGATTTTTTAGGGGCTGGCAGAATGAAGTTTCATTGTATGATTTCTCTTGTATTCTTCAAACTTCCCTGTGGTTCCGATGGTTTTCCCTTGTGGCTGCTGAGCCAGGTAAGACTGAACCAAGACCCTCAAGTCCTTCCTTCCCTCGAAGGGCAGTGCTGGGTGACTCGAGCTGCAGCTGCTCTGTGTCACTTCCCCTTAGCAGGCAGAGGCAGGGCAGACGGGCTGAACCCAGCTCATCCCCAGCCAGGCTGTCTGTCTGTGGGTGCCTGCATGGCTTCTCCTTGTTGGACTTGCACCACTAAAGGGTCACAGCACAGCCCGAGACAGAGAGGAGGCAGCTGTGCCAAGCAGGGTTTGCTCACTGAGGTGTCAGATGGACCCAGTGCCCGAGAGAGCATCTTCATCTCATCCTGCCGGGGCTGGCATTGCTCCTCTGTGTAAAGGAGGCAAAAAACGACTAGTCACACTTTCCACAGATAAACATCGAGCCTGAATTTATGGAAGTCCTATCCATTCAGCAGTGGAAGGGCACTAGCTTGTGTTTTCCATCTGGTTTCATGGCTGCATTTACATTGGGGGGGGAGCTGAGAGGGGCTGTGCTTCACCACCACCATGATCCTACAGACCTCTCTCTGTGGGTGTTTGCCCATTGGAAGTGCAGATTTCTTAGGAGATTGGTGCTCTGCTCTAAGAGTGAAAGTGTGTGCTGAAGTCAGATCAGAGCTGCGTCCCCAGTAAGCCCATCTGAAATATGGAAATAGATTCAACCCCGAGTAATACTTAAAAACAAACAAACAAACAAACCTGAAACTTCCCTCTCAGAATTCTACCGTTGCTTATAGGAGGAGAAAAAAAGAATCCCAAAAGATAATAATTTGGAGTTATTAAATGCAATCTCTGTTTCAGAAAATGAGAATTAAATTCAGGCTTGATGTGTATTCTGTGGAAAGTACTTTAAAACTTTAGTTAGTTATCTGTTTTCCTCCTTTACACAGACGAGTAATGCCAGCTCTGGAAGGATGTGACCACCAGTAGCTTTTGAGATTAATTTTTGGGTGAAGAATGATTTGACATGCAAGTATGTACTTCAGTATGATCATTTGCCTGATAGCCTGGGAACAATTTTCATGTGACCTACTGTTGATGCTTTGAGTAAGATTTATATCTCTTGGAAGCAATGCTCTGAAATATGTTGCAAATGTGTCTGCTAACAAAGAAAAAGAACATGACTCTTGGCTATCTTGTGTGTGTAACTTCTGGGAAAATTTTATCTGTCTAAATGAATTTTAATGCTTTCTTTAAAAGCATGAATGTAAAGGATGTATATTGGGATATAAACTTTCAAAATTGTGGTGTAATATTTTCTCCCTCTTCCTTACGGTTTTATTGTATCTACTCTTTTTTTTTAAAACTCATAAACATTAAGAAACTGAGCAACATTATTTCCCATTAATAAAACCCCAAACTCTCAAAAGCAAAAAGAAATAGTGCAATTTTCCTTCAGGAGACGCTCGCTGTTGCCTTTGTGGTTGGAAAGAGGAATTTATTTTTGTTTTGTTTGTTTTGTGTTTTTGCTTTGGTTGGTTGTAAGCCAGCGATATAAAATGATTGTAAGGCAGCCACAGAAAACAAGTCACTGTATTTTCTGTTGATTATACTGAGATATTTTCGTAGTAAGTTCTGGCAGAGCTGAGCTCTCAACGCGTGCGGGTTCCCTTTGTTTCTGGATGTGGGTTGTCATGGTAATAAGCCATGGGAGCTGCAGCCCGGTGCTCCTCGTTGCTTAAACCCAGCTCAGTGGTGGTGGTTTGTGACAAGTAACCTCTGGAGGAGTGGTCAGGGTCTCCCCTGGCATCATGGGCTTCCAGAAACTCCAGTTCACAAAGTGGAGGTGGCCCTGATGCTCTGGGTGGTTCTGCAGGAGTGTATTGCTGGCTGGGTTGGGATTGAATTGTGCCTGGGAACTGATTTTTCTTGACAAGAGTGGAGCTCGTGTTTCTGGGTAGTTTTGGGGTTTCTTTGGTTTTGGGAGGAAATTTACAAACCAGAGGGTGGAGTGTGATGACATTCAGCACTTGGGACAGTGCTGAAACCCCCATTTCATTGCTGGGCCGCTCCTTCCCAACAGCACAAGAAGAGGTTTGTTCCAAGGTCTTGTTTTAAAAGCAAGACATTGCATTTTATAATGCAGTTATGTCTGAGAAGTTGGACAGTTGGATGAACGTAGGCAGTTGGGACTGCTGCAGCTTCAGATGCAGGGAGCTGATCACAGGTGATTGTGCAGAGGGGGCTTACTGGGTACCCCTTCATCAGCTCAGCCACATTGCTGCCTTATCCTGGGGCTGAATTTACAGTTTGTTCACAAGGGAAAGCTTAAAGGGTTCACAGGAGCAATTACCACATATCAGTTGATGAAAGGCGCCTCTTCTATGTCCCTGTGACATTTTTGCTCACGATTTGGAATACCTGCCCCATTTCACACATCTGGGCCACCATGTGTTCATCCACCATAAATACCAGTATGCTATGAAGTATGCATTGTTGGGATTTATGATCACAACACTTTTAATGATGCATTTGAAGAAGGAATACTATGCAGCTGTGGCTATAATGTTAAGTACCAGGACCATGCTTTACAGAAACTTAGTTTTTTTCAGAAAATAGATTGCCCTTGCTCACTATAAGGGAGTTTGTATGACTGTTTTGTCTAGGTCAAATTTGTAGTGATGTGCTTCCTTCATGGCAAGTTGTTTGCCTGGCTTAGTTATTCATAGGTTGTGTGAACTACAGTCCTTGTGAGTATTCTGGTTCCATGGATACTAACCGGCCTGCTATGAAACCTGCAGACTAATTAAGCACTCTTAAAAAGCCCCCCAAACCCACTACTAAAAGTATCTGAGAACTGTCATATCTTAATCTTGCTCTCACAGCTCTTGGGGAATCCTCTAAGCACAGCTAACTACTGACCCTATTTTTGGAAGGCAGCCTTAGGTGATCCACCATGGTCTTCTTTTCCTGGCCACCTTAGTTGTGATGTTGATCTCTAGGCTGATGTCCTTTAAAGTGCATCTGCCATCACAACTTGATGTCAACTAGGAGTTACTTTTTGACTATTAACTTCAGGACATTTGTGTTTCAATTAATTTTTCCCTTTTCAGTTCCTGATTTTTTTTAAATAATTTTTTTTAATTGAAAGCTGCCAATCATTGTAGTACTGTATATCTGAATAAACTTACATAAAATTGACCTCTGCTACAAGTAGTTGTTTAAAAATAAATACCAGCATGTTTGGTAACTGATCTATTTGTTAGTGCAAGATTGATTTTTGTTAGTAGTATATTGGGTGTCATTTCATATAGCTAGTGAAAAATATGGGATAAGTAACCCTATCTCAAAACAATTTGAAACTCTCCTTAGCATTAAAAATCCCCTCTGCAACAAAAGGTGTGAATATTTTTGCAGTGAATGTGAAAATGGATTTAACAGCCTTAATACAAACCTCCAACTACTGGTAATAAATACATATATATATTTAATGATGAATAACTGAAGTGCCTTTTATAATTATGGACTATGCTGTCAGTAGGAAGGATCTTTTGTGGTGGATCTTTTTCTTGCATTTGGACATGCAATCAACCTTTGGATTTCTGACTACAGAACTTGGGCTTTTGTGTTAAGCATTTAATTGTCTGACTTCTGAGAGTCCGGAAGGCAGACAAGAAATGCACTGCACTACCCTGTAATTTCCTACACTCATTACTTTGCTCATGGACTTCTATGCCATGGCAGGCTCTAATTTCCCATCTACCCTTTCCATGTTCATTCCCCCATCTTAAAGGATGATTATAATAATGAATGTCTTAATTTTTTTTTTTGCTTTATTCTGCTGAAAGCTTTATGACCAGCAGGATGTGTTGAATCAATTGGACTACTCTTGAGACAGTGTTAAAAGTCTGTTAGTGTGGGTGGGTTGTCAAACCTTCCAACTCATTTTTATACACTTTCAATTAGAAAAAAAAAATCTAAAATGCAAAAATGAGCATGTAATGAAATTGTCTTTTGAGGGGAAACTCTTTAGAAAGAAAATAATTCTCAGCATAAAGTATCTTTGAAAGACAGGAAAGCTGATTTCAGTACCCTGCTGAAACATCATATTTCTCTGCAGTTGTTTTACTGTGATCCTATGGTGTTTCTCCAGCATCTGACACTGAAGCAGTAATTCAGTTAAGTCTTTGTAAAAGTATGTTGTTGCTCTGTACTGGGACTACTCCCAGGAAAATGGGATTTCTCCTTTTTCTTTATGGGGTTTTGGAGTTGCTCCTGATTAGCTTCATGCATGGGTTCTTCAGTTCCATATAAAAATTGCCTGTTCCTCCAGTTTAAAAATTCCACCCAGAACAAATATCCCTACCCTCCCCATGGTGCAGTTAAAAATAACAATTTTTGTGTGTCAACAACTCCTAACAAGATCAATACAATATCTCTTCTCCACTGCCTAGAGGAAGTGAAGGCTTGGGTTGGCTGGATGGTCTGTAAGCTCCCTTCTGGTAAAGGCTGATTCCCAAGCTTGGTTGCTGTGGAGTGGTGTTTTGTCAGAAATTTCCCAGAATATAATGCATATTAGTTGAGATAAATGCATACAGGTTAAGATGGTAAGATTTTCCAGAACTTTCAGGTAAATTTACAAAGCGTATGTTCTTCCTTAAAACATGGCCCATGGAATTTCAGTCATGTATGAATGAAATGAGGGCCATTAAACATATGTAATTTCACTTAAATATTTAATTTCTTCTTGTATAGCTGCCAATTTAGCATCAATAAATTATTCCAAATAACTTGGGCTTTATTTTATTTTAAGCCACAGATCTTTATGTACAATAGTAAGAATGGCTTGCAGAAAAATGTTGTTGTAGCTTACAGTAAAAAAGAAAAATGAAATTGGTAGTATAATAGGTTAGATACTGGCAGGCTTTCCATGTGGTAGTGCCCCCACCTGAATTTGAAGGTCCTGGTATAAGAAAAAGAATGTTAAAAATTTGCAGACAAATACTTCTTTTTAATCTCTTTATGGCTCAGTGATAAGTGTGTACATACCTGGGCATGTTCCTGCACAGCAGCTATGAGTGTGTTTGGGTTTTTTTCCACTGCTGGCACAATGGAGGTGAAGGTGAAATATTCATCTTCATGTGTGCATGGCAGTGATTTTGGTATCAGCAATACTGGATTTTTCTGTCACCGTGGAAGTCAGTTTTTGTGGTTTGCTCCTGTGGTTTGCAGGTCAGTATTTGCAAGATGTGAGCTCACCCTTGGGTGAGTGTTCAGTCCCCCTCAGGCTTTGCCTGCAGAGGGAGGTTTGGCTGGGGTAGCTCATGTGCTCCCCCAGTCCCTGCCCTGCCTGCCCACCTTGCTGTCCCTGGAGGATGACTTGCTGGGTGAGAGCCTGGCATTCCAGTGTGCCAGATGGGAACAAACCTACGTGGGAGTGGCCACAGCTCTTCTGTGCTCATGGAAGATTTTGTGTAGGCTGGATGGGATTGGTGTTGCTGTGGTCCAGTCTCTTTTGGTGGTGCTGACACTGCTTTGGCGTCAGTGAGCCAATACAGGCAGCCAGACAGGCCAGTGCTAAATCAATAGTAGAGGGAAAAAAAAGGAATATAAGTGCTTGGTATAGCTACCTTAGTGGCTGAGAGTAATTTGATTTCAGGTATTGTGTGTGTGAAGAAAAGGGGAAAAGAGAGGATCCTACAACTACAATGCGAAAGAGAGGCAGGACTTCAACAACCTGGGTTTGGGCTGTGGCTTCGTTGCTCAATAAGAAGAAGAAGAAACTTGGCATTGCTGCTCTTGTTAGTACATCACAATTTGGGAAGGTCCCAGTCTGGGCTAGAATAACTGTTCAGTCAGCCATATGGAAATGCCTCTCTTCCTGCCAGCAGTTTCATGGTCTGTTGAAGCCCATCAAAGACTTGGAGGTCCCGGGCTGCAGGAGGGTTGCCTCCCTGGCCTCAACACTGGAGCTTCTGAGTGTGATGCTGCCAAGAGAGCAGCTCAAAGTTGGGTCCCCGTGAGCAGGTGCTCACCCTGGGGCCAGGGAGGTGGCAGGAATCAGCATGGAGGGACCAGGTGGGACCTCCTGGTGTCACAGCAGTGAAACTTGGGCTTGGGGTGAGGTCTGGTAGGGCCACATGTGATGGGGAGTGGTTGCACCCCCTCCATTTGGAGCCTGGTTCTCCTGGTGGTTGGCTGAGTGTGAAATAAAGATAGGTTATTTTTAAGTGATCAGCCTTTCAAAATACATTGCACTCTCAGCACGCAGATCTTTTTGAGCCTCAGGTGAATATTAGGTGCTTTGAAAAGTTGCTTTTTTTTCCTATCCTTCAAGACCGGGAATCAAGAAGTTAGCTTGTTTTCTATTTTTCCTTTTGATTGAAAGAAACCAAACTATCATAAGATGAAAGCTGCTGTCTGCTTGTTTGCCACATCACAGAAATGAGTGAATTTCTTACTTGGAGAGCAGTGAATTTCTCAGGATTTTGCTTAACTGTGGCAAGGATGAATAGTTGACTTTGGCCTATAGTTTCACACCTTAATGCAAACCAGGACTGAAACCAGTGTAAGCTTGCAATTTTTAGAGAGGTTTAAATTTTTCAGTCCAAAATAGCAAATTTTCACATCTCTATCCTTAATAAAGAAAAAATGTCTTCATTAAGCTATTATGAATTTGGGGCCAGCATTCTGGTTTGAGTTTCTCTGGTTTGTTAACTGGCAAATATGTTTGAAGCACAAATCAAATGGATAGAAAGTCTGGGCATAAACATAGACAGATTTTTATTAGAATGGAGAGCAGAGGTAAGGTTGCAGACCAGTATGTTTCTGCAGATCTAATTGAAGTTGAGCTGTGCTAAAACTTGTCTGTTTTGTTTCAAAGTACAGTCAGAAGTTTAAAGTGATCCATCTGACACCAAGGAAACAAGTAAATTAAGAAATAACACTGAATTAAACAAATTTTGTGTTACTTCCCACACAGCAACCCAAGCATATGACTTTGGCTGCATTACAGATTTAAGTGTAGATTAGATTTCAGTCTTTTAGCTTTCATTTAAATAAAAACATGCTTTAAAAGCTGCACATTTTTTGTGCTTTGCATTTAAGTTTTGGGTTTGGAGATGTTTTTTTCAAGCTGTTGCCACAACCTTTGTGCAGCAAGATCAGCTGAGGCTTTGCATGGCTTTTACCTTTTTTTTTTTTTTTTAATTCTGCCGGCTAGATAAACCTAGGAAGCAGAAAGCTGGTATTTCCTCTGTGCTTTTGGGTAAGTAGTCCTTCCTGCAGCAGAATATTTACCCAGTTGTGGTGGTGATGATTTAGCGTCGCTCCTCTTGGCGTCTTCAAACTCCGACAAAGTTCTATTGGAAACAATGAAGGGAGAAAGTGGAGAGAATGGCGTTCTCTGGCGTTTCGGTGGCTCGGGCTGCCCTCCGGTGGTGATTTGGGAACACGCCTTGTGAAAGCTGCATCCCGGGAAGCGTCTGTGCTGTTGTCACTCACCTACTTCTGCATAGCCTGGGCATCAGCTGGAGGTGGCTCCCAGGGACACTGCAGCGCTGCTGGTGTAGGTCACAGCGGGCTCACGTTGAGCTGCTGCTTTAGGGGCTTTGCTTCACTAGTCGGCATGAATCGTGTAGGCATCTCATGTCCTTTAAAGATGGAGTTCTTTTCCTGAGAAATTGAGAAGTTTAGCATTTTTTCTAGGGTTTTGAATATCAAAAACTTTCATAGCTTACATGCCTAAGTTTATGTGTGTGTGTGTGTTATTTTTGTGAGAAGGTTTCATTTCAAGCACTTGGAATCTGCATAGGATATTGCCACACTTGGCACAGATGTTTACAAAGGACTATTGCATTCTGTCAATTCACTTTGAATTAAGTTGAAACAGCTATTTGTCTTCAATAAAGAATATTTTTGCCAAGTAAGCGCAGTGCAATTTTTCCTGAGATAAATGGAAAACTGATGTGACCTAGCAACAATAACTTGACATTCTGATTTTATTTTTTTTAAATTGCCTTCCCCCTCTTTAATGCTGCAGGCTGACTGGAAGTGTGCAGAGCCTACTGACCATGTGTGAATATATATTTGGTTTTTTGACTATACTGTAGTTTTTTGTACTTTGCAGTATTGTGGAGAAGTCGATTGAAAGGAGTGTTGCTGGCTTTTTGTTATTTCAATGCCAAACTTTTGGTGCTAGAGGGAGCTGTTCCCTGCCAGACGCCTCTGGAAAGATACTGCTTAAGGAATGGGCTCACTATGGCACTTGTCAGAAATATCCAGTGCATGGCAGCTGAGATGTTAGAATGTTTTCTTGCTGCCCCTTTTTTTTTTTTTCCCCAAACTGGAAAAAGCCCCTCACCTTAGTTCTCTCAGTGACGAGGTATCTTTAGCCAGCAGCTATGATGGAAGCACAAGTAAAGACTTCATTAATTGTGTTTTTTCCCTCACCTCTCCCTTTTATTAAAGAGTTTTTAAAATTTTTTTGATTTTTTTTTTTTTTTAAGTCAAGGACCTCCACAATCTGGAGTTCCTCATCTGGGGACCTATGGGTTGCTCTATTTGCAAATATTTGACAAGTATACTTGTATTTGGAAAGGGAATTACTTACTTTAAAAAAAGAGTTCACTAAACATACCTTGTTGCTTGTGAAATTGGTCAGAATGACTTAAGGCTGGGCTGGGTGAGGCTTTGAACCACCTTATCTAGTGAAAGGAGACCCTGCCCATGGCAGAGGTGTTGGAATTATGATCTTTAACATCCCTTTTGACCCAGACTGTTCTATGGCTCTATGACTCCCTTCCCTGATTTAATGCCTTCTCCCTGCACTGAGTCACTTCAGCTGCATTCCTCTCGGAACACAACCTGTGTTCATCACTCCTTTGTAACATCTCAAGGGTTGGTCACTAGCATTGTGTCACCCATCAGGTTTGGAAACCACATGCCCATGGGCCCACTCCTGGGTCTGTAAGCTAGCATCCTTACTGCTTCTCTGTTTATTCTTCTGTGAATACTTTAGAGCAGATAGCCTCTGCCACTCCAGAGAAAGATGGTCGCAGAAAGTTACTCTCAGTTTTTCTCTGCTTGTTGTTAGAGACACTTGCTGGAAATGGGTTAGAGCAGCACTTTCTGGCCAGGCTCTTTTCCATGTAAGATGCTGCTACCAGCATCTGATCCTCAGTGGTCCCTCCCAGCTTGCCATGGCAGCTGCTGGCTGGCGCCGTGGAGTGCGGCACGTCCGGATGAGCGCAGTGGTGCCACAGGGATTGCCTGGCTGCCATCTCACCCTGCTGCCAGCTCAGGGCTCCCGGGAGCCCCTGCTCACCTCCAGCCTGTCTGGCCAGTGAGCAGGTCCCTGACTACAGCAGGACATGTCTTTCCACACACTTTTATTTGTAGGGAAAAAAGCAAAAAGGCGAGCCACTGCTGTGTTTTCTCTTCAGAGCCTTGTGTGTGCAGAGTCCCTCCATCCCAATTACTTTTGTCTTTGATGTGCCCTCTGCTGTTTGCAGGACCAAAGCCTCTGGAGGGCAAGGGAACAGAAGGGCCAAAACTGAAGTGAAATTGCAGCATTTTGGCTTGTGTGTTTCTTCTGCTTTTTCAAAGGGATCATTTGCCTTTTCTGCTGTGAGAAAAAGACATTCTTTTTGTAACAGAATGAGAGACATCTATCTAGCCTTAGCCACTGTGTGTAACTCCTGGTATCTTTTCTGATCTGTGCCATGGTTTTAACAAGTACAGCATGTTTCTACACTTAAGGTATTTCAAGGAATTTTCTTTTTCTTTCTTAAGTTCAGGTTCACTCTGCGACATCAATTCTTTGTCTTTGCCTCAAGAACATTCTTTCATTGTGTCTGAAAAAGTATTTCTGTATTTTTAGGCAGTTTTAAATTCACAGATATTTCACAGTGATCAAATCTTGCATAAATTTCTAGCTTTGATATATTCCATTCCTTGAGAAACATCTTCTCACAGCAAGTTACGAGAGTTGTGTTGGTGTTAGTTTATTCTCAACTTTGTCTGCCTCAGTTAGTGATTGAGGACTGTTGCTCAGATTTTTAATGAATTATGGATCATACTTTGTCTCTCAACTAGCAAGTCTTAAAATAAGAAAAAGGGTGATGAAACAGCATGAAATCCATGAGCCAAAGATAAATCACTCTAAACAGACGTTGTTGGCTTCGCTGAAACTTTCTCTTAAAGGCTGTAGGTATTTTAAGTATAACTTGAGCAAAGCCTCTAGCCTGGCATTAGTGTTTCCACAGTTGCATTTTAGGGTGTTTTAGTCTTGGATGTTGTTTTCATATCTTTATTAATGTTTTGTCAGCTGGATATTGGCGGTCCACAATGGTTGAATATAAAACTTCACCATATTATAATTAGGATCATATTTGGTTTTTCTTATTATGTCAGTAAGTTTCTGTTCATGCCAGCATTTTTTCTCTTTTTAGATTGTAGATTATCTTCTGTTTGAAGAGGATACAATTTTATAAGTATCTCTGTATAATGGAGTATTTTGTTAGACTCTGTTGTACTTTTTTTCTTTTCTCCTGATTTCTTATGACCTTGCTTTGCAAAGTAAATGAAAGTTTTGGGGATGCTGGCTTTGGAAAGCAGGACTGTGATGGTTGCAAAATGGTCACTGTGATTCTGAACTAGGCTTGTTTCTTAGAGAGTAATGACAGCAAAAGCAGAAAGATTTCTGTATTTGATGTGGGCATGCTATCATTCTTCCTCATGTGAGGTTCCAGATTATAATCAAAGGTGTTCTTGCAGTTTGCCTTTAATCTCCTGAAGTGTCCCTACTACCCCTGTTAAAAGAGCTTTGGATTCTTTAGAAACCATTATTTTAACAGCTTGTATCAAACTGAGAATACTAAAAATGTTTTCCTTATTTTTTGTAGGACTTGGAGATTGTGTATTCGTATTTACATGGAATGGAAGCATTGTCTAATCTGAGAGAGCATCAGCTAAGGTATGATATTGTGTCATTAAAAACCGTATATGTTAATGCACTAACAAGGCAAAGGAACAGTAATTTTGGTAACCATATACTACTCTTGCATATCCTACCTCAAACTGCATATCACTGCATTCTTTTCTTCCCTTCTTTATTTTTCTAATGTTTCCTCCTTGTATGTCTGGACAGTGTATCTCTATTTGTTCCATCCTATTTCTGTCTATTATGGATGCATTTGTTTTCTTTTCAAACTTTTGGACTAGAAATAAATGCTTTACATACAGAGTACAAGTCCATATATTGATGAAATCATTTATGTAATTTAGTAGTCATGAGAGCAGGGTCTGTTTGTCAGCTTCTGTTTCAGTTTGTGCTTGCTTTTGTGTGGAAATTTTAGACTCGTTATGTTCAACACATGCAAATAATACTTAGTAAAGATATTTGATAAATGTCATCCACACTTTTAATTAAAATGCTTCATGAAGCAAATTAATTCAAGTCAAAACTTTCCTGAGAGCTTCCTATTTTTTTTTTTGTAAAGATTTTTTTTGTTTGATTTTTAAGTAATTGTTGCAGTTGTCCTCCCACAAGCATCTTACAGCAGAGGTTTCTAAGGGTATTTGGGAATCAGTGTAAGGCTGGCAGCTGCATCTCCTGTATGCCCTGTGGGTAGAGAGGGTGAATTACTGCTGTTTTATATCCTGAGCTTTGCCAACATTTGCCACATCTGAAGATGCTGAAGCAACTTTGAATTGATTAATGCTAGTTTAGGTTCTAATTTCTGGCCTCTTGCTTCGTCATTCTGTGGGAGTCCACATTCCCAAGCCAATATTCTGTAATTCAGAGAAAATAAAAGGCGGGGTTTTCTTTCTTTCAGAGTGCTCAAGACACATTTTGCAATGTGAATGTTAACTTCAAAGAAGTCTCTGTAATTACTTTTGCTTTGGAAGGAGGTCATGGTTACAGTCAGTTGAAGTGTTTTGTGTCATGTCGTTATATGCAATACTTTTAGCACGTGAAGTTTTGCATGGCTGGGGTTAAACTGATGTTAGCTTGTTTACAAAGATCAAAGAGTGCACATATGGCTGTGTGGTATGTTGATGTGTGCTTCTTGGCTTCCTGTGCAGCATGAGGTTCTTGCTGAGGAATGTGTGGAACTCGCTCTCCCAGCATAGCGAATTCCTCAAAGAGAGCTTCTGTTTACAGTACCATACATGGAAAAGGCTGGGCTCCTGGCAGATGTTGGACTGAAAGCTTTTATAGTATCCTTTAGGATACAGCTCTTCTTGTGGCAGTGGAATGCCACAAAAACCTCTGAGATTCATTAAAACTGAATGTATTCAATGTAGCCCCTAGTAGTGAATAACTTACCATATGGCTTGCTGGTGATCTCATCTGTAATTTATTACATTTGTTGAAGAAACAGATAAAGATCACGCTTGAGTGACTGAGCAAAAACTGGACACCAGTATTGATCAGAACTAATTCAATTTTTCAAAGAGGAAGCAATCTAGTTTGTACAACTTGGTTACTGTAATTTCTAACTGTAACACAAAAATTGAAACTCTTGGCTACCTTCTGTAAGAGGCATTTTCTCCCCTATTGCTGTCCTAATAATGGGATCAAAATGCTGTAAAACTCATTGCCAGTGGTGAACTTGTGTGACTTTATCAAGAATGTGCTTCCTTCTATCCCAATTCAGAGGGGAACAAAACTTGCTTGTTAAAGTGATTCTGTTTCCTGTGACTCCTGCTCTTATGTGGCACATTGCCCAGCATCGTTCCAGACCAGTAGGGCACAGACTATCCTTGAGCAGTATTTAAATTTTTAAATCTGACTCTTAGCAATGACTTCTCTTCTGGTTTCTTCTCACCAGTGACTTCATGTCTGTGCTCCCCTTCCCTCTCAAAACAGCATCAGAGAGGGAGGATGAAAACCCAGGAGGTAGAAGCAGACAGTAGCTTTTCAGTGTCTGTAAAAGATTTTGACAAGACCCAATTTTATGGTGAAGTGTCTGAAAATAGATGGTTCTGTGGTTCAAAGTTTTTTGTTGTGCCAAGATGGAAAAAGATTGAAATTGATATGCAGTACATAATGCTTAATTTCATACAATAGGGACATTTTTTTCAGTGAGAAAAGTTCTCAAAGATGGTCCAAAGTATAGATCTAAAATACCAGGGTGTGGTAGTAAAACTTAATTCTTAATTTTTATATCTCTCTATCTGCAAACAGAATTAAGATCTCAATTTTCTATTAATGATTTATGAATAGTCATGATACCACATTAAGCCTGCCACTTCTGAACAAAAGGAGCATTATTTCTTAGTGGGCTGAAGTAATAAGTAAAATCCTGTGAGATATGAATGCTAAGGCGACTTTTGTAGCAGTCTGTTCACTATTGAAATGAATGATCTAGGAAATGGCAATTGATTGTTGTGTCAAACCCAGACCAACTCTTACAGGTCTCAAATCAACTTTTTGGAGACTTTTTGCCTGAGTAGCAATTCTTGAGTGCTTTTGCCTGCTTATGGATATTATTGCTGGCAGCTGGTCATTGATACACCGAGATTCTGATGATGGATTATGTGAGGAAAGAAAATTTATTTGCAGAATTTAAATATAGTTCCTTATTTGAATGTTCTCATGAGCCTCTTAGGTAAATCTCTGTCTGACTGTCAAATAGCCTAGGGGTTTGCAGTCTGCTTCAGAGCTATGGAAGGGCCAGGGGAGGCAGTGGGATTTGTGTTGTCCCCATCCCCCCCAGTAACTCGCAGGGCTGTTTCCTTGAGGCAGTAGACAGAAATGGCATTGTGATTTTTCTATGTCAAGTTAACATTGCATTTCCTAGTATGTGGTGAGTTCTATTAGAGTTGCTCTCTATTATGCCACATTTGTCAGGCAGACAGTGAGTACGAAAGCGCTTTAATCCTCCCCTCTAGACAGAAGATTTTCCTGCAGGAAATTCTCTCCACTTTGAGCTCTCTGGGATTTTAGCATTAAAATCTCATGGTAATTTTCAAGTTGCTGAATTTTAGCAAAATGAGAAGCATTGATTACCAGGCAACACAGTTTCTTGTTTTACCTATTGGGCCTGACTTGAAAAAGAGAGCAGTTTATATTTTATCTCTGTTGCACATAATACATTTCCAGCCATTTCTAAAATTCAGAACTGTTTTTATGAAGCTACTTGCTTTTATCACATCACTATGGAACATTAGATCAATATAATTTTTCCTTATTTTTATAGAATTTTTTATGGGAACACCTACATCTAGTATCTTATATAAAATCTGATCTTGGATGAACAAATAACTTAAATGCTTAGATTTTACAATTTGTTCTCTTGAATTATGAATCAGCTTGGATTTGAATTAGTGGTTAGTTTCTGTAAGTGGTAGAGTTACCTGTGGAAATGCTGAGTAACTTTAGAAAGTGAAGTCTTTGTGACACTGATAGGAATCATAACTAAAATTTATTTATTCTCTTCCAGACTGATGTGTGAAACTGTTAGATATGAAAGGCATGAAGCAAATGAAGTTCTATACTAGTAAGTATTTCTGCTTCCTCTTATATGATGTTGAAAGAATTAATGTATATTAAAGTGCGTTGAGGACTGTTCAATGCCAAAATTCCTTGCCTAGCGTGCACAGTCTGTAAATGTAAATGATCCACTTCATTTTCATCATCAAACACCAGAGAAATTTACTGCTGCCAGGGAGAGAGCTAACAGTGGCTCTTGCTTGGTGATGCATGTTGTATTAAATTTATATAAAGTTAATATATGGATGTGGGATTGTCATTTAGTCTTACTTCGGTTTTGTGAAAGTAGTAGTGATCAGCTTTTCGTGCCAGTGGTGCCAAATTGACAAATCTAACATGGTTTATAATTAGCAGGGATGTGCTCTAGTGTCAACTCAGATTTACAGTGGAGAGCTGAGAATTGTAATTGCTTCATTTATGGAACCAATTTATTGGAACAGAATGTTTCTCAGATTCTTATTTGCTGCCCCTAACCCAGACCCTAAATGCATATTTTTTTCCAAGTTGTCTGGCATTATTTGAACATTTAAGCATACAAAGAATGCACTTCTATGCCTTCTTTTGTACTTGTGGAATGTTTCCTATATGGAGCATTAGGAGGAAAATGAGATTGAGTAAACTCAAATGCTGGACCTTGACCATTCAGCAAAGTTAAATTAAGGTCTAATGAAACCCAGTAATGTTATGTATGGCAAATACATAAGGTCAAAATCTATCGGTGGATAGATAAAATCTATAGGTGGATAGATAATTTTAATTAGACCAATACAATCTTTATTTATTTTACTCCAATTTGCAAGGGATCATTGTGCTGGTGATTTGTCCTTCTCCAGGCAGTTGGTTCATGTCTCCTTTGTAACAGAGTTTTTGTTTAGACCCAGTATTTTGGTCATTCTAAGCACTGACTTAAATTTGGACTATATGCTGAAATAATCCGCACTGCTAGCTAACCATAAACTCAGTGCAGGCAAAAATTACAGGAAATATGTGCCTGAGAAAATACAATTCATAAACAGGAGATTGTGAAATCTGGGTTAAGTGGAAGTGCATTTTGCACTTCTTCTGCACTGATTTCCTTTGTCACTCCTTTCATGTGACTTCATCTTCACTTTGGTTGTTTGTCTGTCATTCCTATTTAGTTCCTTCTTGACATTTTTCCCCATGATTTATTCAAAAGATTTAATGGGCAGTTTGGCAGTTTCTGGATATAGATGCTAATGCAAAATGTGCTTGCTCTAGCATTTCACATCTCTGATGTAATGTTTAATGGGCTAAACCTGAAAGTTAACAATTACTATTTTTTATTAAAAAAAAAAAATCCATATTTTGAAACTAAAAATATATGTTCTGTTACTCTGAGCTGTAGCTTTACATTTTTTAATGAATATTTTGAGATCTACTTAGTAAGAAAATCCCATGAAACCTGCAGTCTAATTTCAGTGTTCTATTTTTAGGGTAATGAACTTGGAGGGATGCTTATTTTTGTTTCACAAATTCAGCCTATGTGTCGAAGATGTACTCTTCTAAAAACCACTATTTCAGTTTTGCTATGTACAGGTTTGGAAAAATTGTTTGAGTATTACAGGACAGAAGAAAGTGATAGCCAGGCTAGGATTGATCCACTCAGTTATGAGCTGTAGGAAATCAGCTTGGAACATGCAACCTGGTTACTTTTAAATGAACTACCAGAGTTATCACTTGATGTTCTTATTTTCATCATGAAGGCTAAGGTGTTAAAAGACCATCAGATTTTAACATTTTAGATTGTTTTTTACCTTACAGCTTCTTCCCTTTGCCTGCTGATGGTATATTTGCATTGAAATCTGAAATTGGGTGCTATATCTATTAAAATAGCTGCAACTGTTGGAGCTGTTAATTGACCTGTGTGTTTGACCTCCCTCAGGCAAAACTTAATATCTCAGGGCAGAAAAGCTAAATCTTTATCCCTAAATGCTAATGGGCAGACTAATGCAGTTGCTCTGTTTATTTGATCAAAATTTTTTTATAGTGAAAACTGTGTGTCTGTCAGCTTTGTCAGTGGTATCTACAAAAAAGTAAATTTCTGTTGTGCATATGCACACAATGTTGAAAATAATTATGTGCATTCCTTACAAGCACAGCAGTTATTTTATCCTACATTAAAAAACCCAAAAAATAAGTTGTTAATTTTCATAGTAGCTCTATAGATTTTTTTTTTTTCTATGACCAAAGGGATAAAAAGGAGCATGTTGCTTAAAATTGGCTCATCTCATCTGCATTTACTTTACTATCAGCGGGTGTACATGGTAGTGACAAATTCCCAAACCCTACAGCCATCTCACTGTTTCAGTGGAAACTGGGTTATTAGAAGTGGCAGTTCAGCTTGAGTTATTCTTCATTTGCCAGTCATTCTACTCCTTTCATTTGATGGGAAGTTAATGACAAAAGGGCTTAAAACCTGCAAAGCAAAACTTCAGAACTGAGGCTTACTTGACATGCATATTTGTTTTGCTTTTTTTTAACTTGCTACCTTTATTCTACTTAGAGATCTCATTAAAATATATTTATTTTCGTCACTTATTATATGTTTTATGAGTAGTCCAAAGGAAAAAATGTCCTCTTTTCATATCTGCATGATAGTAATTCTTGATGTCACCAACAGTGAACTTCCAATTAGCATTTTCTTTAGAAAACAAAGTTCTAGCAGACTTGTAGAGGGTGTTTATACCTCTTTACAGTTGAACAAAATTTTTCAGATCAAAATTGAATTTTGTGCTATGATGGCAGAGGATTCTTTGGCAATAAGTGCTTTGGATGTAAGCAAATGAGTACGTGTCTAATGAAACAAGCACCCTTTTTTCCTCCTCATTAGTCATGTGAGGGCTGTGTGTGTTTTTCAGCCATGCTGTTTGATATTTCTGTGTGTATGCATCAGTGGTATTTGGTTTACTCTTTCTGTAAGGAAGTGTTGTATATTTTTCAGCTCCCCTTATTTTTTCACTAAGAATATTGGATTGGCAGAAAATATGTTAAGGTTTGCTGACCTGCAGTCTAAAGTCATTCAGTAATAAAGCCTGATGTTTGTGAATTGCCAGGCTGTAGCACAACACAGTTTTGTGATTACATTGCCTGTAGTTTGAGCAATTTAATTTGGAACTAACTTAGTTACTGCTTGTATTGTTTTTAAAAATTTGAAGGAAACCCCAGTCCAGGTTATTGTGAAGTGTGGTTTTTTAAGAGATCCTTCAAATGAAGTCCTGATAGGATATATGCTCCTACCTCCCATATGTCCCTGCTGAGAAGATTTAATTTTTGATTAAAGTTCTTAACAGTAGACTACTTAGTAGACTAGTGGTTGTGATGGTAGTGGCTCTTAAAAAAGGACAAGTGTTTAAAAAAGAGTAGTTATCTCTTGAACATCTTGAACTGAATTTTAGTGTTAATGTCTGGCTGGAAAAAGCTCTTGTCTAATGTCAAAATATTTGTGTGCTTTTACGTAATTCAGTTTGCAACCTTTAATAAAATTCAGCGCGGAGAAAGATAAGTAGAAGTTGTATATATGAACTGGAGATTGGAGGGGAAAAATGTTGCGTGTAAAATGCAGTTATTACTACAGAGAATGTTCACAGCTGAAATGAGAAATAGCAAGCTGATTAGTTTCTAAGTTATTGACTGTGGTAGGCAGGTGTGAGACAAAAAGCTTTAGTTACGTGGTGTCTTGATTTTTTTCCTCATTGCCAATTTGTCGTGCGGTCTGGAATGAAAAACATCTACTTGTATTAAGACTGTAGTGCTTGTATGGTGGTGGAATGGGGAGGGAAAAGGGGATGAGAAGTGGAGAAGGCTGTAAAAAAGAGATGTAATTTCAGCTGATTATTTTTGAAATTTCCATGATTAGAACTAAATTCTCAAGTCTATTAGCAGTAATATCACCATCCAGCCTTAGCCAAGTTTTCGGAATTATATCACCATGGCAAATCACAAGTCCCAAACACACTGGTGTTGGGATAGTCATGCAGCCTTCTCCAGGACTGGCTTGGCCCAGCCATCAAATCCTGAAACAAAGGAAGTCTGTAAAGGGAATAAAGGAGCACAACTTCTTGGTAGCTAGTCAAACATTGATTGTTTTCTTAGATAAAAATGTTAGTGTCTTTCATGAGGTAGAGCAGAATGTCCCAACAATGCTGCAGGGCAGTAGTTCTGCACTAGGACAGGTGAGAAATAGATCTGTGAGTAGTCTTTTTAAGAGTGGGAATCCAAGAGTCACACTTTTATGTCCTACAATAGAAGTGTCATTTATTGAATTCATGGTTCTTTCATGGTAACATATTGCCCTGAAGACCCCCAGGAGGACAGAAGCACTGCAAGTAAACCAACAAAAATTTATGCCAAAGTTGCTGTACATTTCTGCATTGCCTGACTTGAAGTGTGACAAAAATGAGCTGCAACTATCTTCTGTAGCTATTCACACACACACACTCAGAGAATATTCTGCGTTGGAAAGGTCTCACAAGGATTGTCATATCCATCTTTTAAGTGAATGCCCCATGCAGGGATCAAAACCACAACCTTGGCATCATCAGCACTCTGCTCTGGCCAACTGAACTAGTCTCAGGGTCTTGTCATTTTTAAACTGAACAGCACTGATGAGACCAACTTACTGAAATTCCGTTAAGAGGGAGTGCTTTTATAGATGCAGTGTATGTGGTCTATAGCTGTATTTGTTTGTATCTTACAGATAACTTAAGAAAACTTAAGTCCTAAAAGAGTACAAAAAGGAATTGCTAGAGAATCCAGTTGTGCTGGGGAGGTTTAGATTGGATATCAGAAAAGATTTTTTGACAGAAATGATTGTCAAGCATTGGCACAGGCTGCCCAGGGAAGTGGTTGAGTTACCACCCTGGGCGTGTTTAAAACACATAGATGTGGTGCTTGGGGACATGGTTTTAGTGTTGAACACGACAGTGGTGGGTTAATGGCTGGGCTTCATGATTGTAAAGGTCTTTTCCAGCCTAAATGATCCTATGATCTCTGGGTCAGTATCAGAATTTTCAGGTGGATCTCTGCAGGCAATACATGTATTCATTTGTGCTTCTTCTGCATCTGTAGGTTTCTGTGGAAGTTCTGCAGCAGTACATTTAATAATGCAAAGAAGTTCTGCAGCAGGGCTGGCCTCTTCTGTTTTGTCCTGAAAATATTCTTAAAGGTGTATTGTGCCTTCTGATAGTTGGGCAGTTGCCAAAATATCATTGGGATGCTGCCAGTTCTGCACTGCAGTAAATCAGGAGCCTGATTCATATGTTGTGTTGTGGATACATTTTTGGTAGGGAATTTTTTAGGCAATGTCTATCATTAAAATAAACACATTGAAGGACTTGGCAGTTGTCTCTGTATAAACAGACACTGAATCAAGGCTTCTTAATAGTGTCAGTGATCAATGTTACAGTCTGTTGGCTTTGCACAGCCAGTTCCAAATTTGTGTTATTGTTTGACCTGATTTTGAGACTTCCTTGAATGATGACTGAAGTAATGGTTTTGCACCCTCTTTACTATAAATGTTTCACTGAAAGCTATCATATTTTTGTTGTAATTCTGAGAACTTTGAGGCACTCAAAGCTTTGGTTGTGGTGACGCATTAGGAAGTTGTAAAATATAAGGACAGATTTGTCTGTCTTGCCTTCAGAGTGTTTTGGGTGTAAGATCATTTTATTGTGCTGCTTCTGTAATTGTTTTCTGGTGATTTAGGAGACTATAATTTTTGTTCTGAATTTTTCTTCTGATACAAAGGACTAATTCATGGTACAAGTTTAATATCAAGACTTCAATGACAATAGGTCAATTAGCTTGTGTGCATATATTTGTATAATGTATTTATTAATTGCCTGTTTAATCCACTGTCTTAGACTGACAGGCGTTACTGACTCTCTGTAATAATCTCTAATTTGACCAACATTCTTGTGTTATTTCACTGATTTTATTTCAGAAGTGAAAAAAAAAAAATACAAATAACTTAAATACTGTTAAGAAAAATATTCTTCTGATTATTTATTTTCATAAATACTGGGGAATTGTTTACTATGGTTCATTCTTCTGCATTTCCCACTGTTGCTACCAGGAGTCAAGACACAAGTTTTCATCTTGTTACCATCTATCATATATAATCATGGACATAAGTAGAAATATGCACACTGTTTAGTGAAAATCAGAAGTTCAAAATTCTGAGTTATCAGTTTTCTTACTGAATATATTTTAACTCTTTCTCAAATTTATTCTTATTTCTAATCTAACTTCAATGTGTTCTTATAAGAAGAAAAATATTTGAAAATTATGTGTGGGTAATGCATCAAGTATCAATCTCTTTTATCTTCTGTGTTTGGGATATACCTCAAGAGCATCTGAAGCGGTCTGGCAGATGTCAGGTAACTGCTTTACTGGCTTAATAAGGAGGATTAGAGGCAGTGCTGACAGTGTTAGTAAGCAGTTCTCTGGTTACTCTGTGTTTGAACACTGCAGTGCTAGTGGGCAGGATCTTCAGGCAATGAGATGTCTACCTGAGAGGATTGTTCAACTTGGACATGTTTGACATCCCAGGGTAATGTCTAATTCTGGCAATGATAATTCAGTTAAAACAATAAACTACCTATAGCTCTCAGCATGGAGAGGATAACTAAAATGAGCAAAGAGAAACAGACAGATTAATCTGCTGGAACAAGATCCTATGCAGCATGAGCTTGCAGAGCAATGTTCTTTGGGAGTTTTTTCATATGTAGTGCTTAAATGTCTGAAAGAGCTCCCAGTTCTGACATGTCAAATTTCCATTGTTTCTGCTTCTCTCAAGTGGAGACCTGGGAACATGAGCAATGTCTTTGGAATGACTCTGCTTACTTTCTGGAGTTTATTCTACTTTGAGCAACACTGAGTATGATTACATGAAAATGTAATAGGTACACCTTGGTTTGTAAGTTATCAAAACAATTACAAGTGTTTCAGATGGTAGGAGAATGGTATTATATGTAGTTTAATGTAACTCTTGAATGAATCCTTTAGTGGTTGGAATTTTAAAGAATTATTGTCTCCGTAAATCAAACTAGCTTTTTCACAACCAAGAAATTGTTCTTGCTGAATCCATGACCTTTTTATGTTGTAGCTTGAAAATAGCTCTGAATGGAAGGAAATTCTTGATGTTGAGGATGACTTAAGGGTCCTTCCAGCATCTGGAGTTGCTGGAAGTCCAGTGGTGGAGTGACAGCGACACCTCTGTTGCTTACACTTGTCTGTCTCAAGACAGACACGAGTATAAAAGGAATATTAAGCAGTAATAATATGGAAGTAATTTCCATGCTTGTTTCCACTGAGACCTGCATGCTACTTAGCTTTTTTCATGTGCTGTTTTAAAGGAGTTGGCTGAGAAGCCAATGATCAGAAGGTGGGCAGTAGAGGAAAGACTTTGGTTTGGCATGTGCTTTCAAGTCCAGGTACTGGATTTTGCACTGAAGTGATGTCTTATTTGACAGAATTAAAGCATGTTTGTCAGCAGTCATCAAAAAGACCTGCAAATTCTTGCCACTGTACATACTTACGATGTTCATTATCTCAGTTGAACCTGAGTGAGTAAGCTTGTGCTTAATATGATTTGTTATTCCAGAGGTTTTAGTAGTGCTGTGTCTCATTTTGATGGAGAATGAGAATTAAATGGATTGCTGTTTTAAAATCTAACTATTTCTAAAGAAGTCTTCAAGGAAAGTGATATATCAGGACCTGTTAGGATAGAGGAAGACACTACAGATGGTACAGATATTTGAGATTTATTTAGCCTTTCAACAGGTTGATTTAAATATTTATTGCAGTTTAATATTTTGGAGCGTTTTTCAGCACCTTAAGTAATCAGGAAACTGAAAGCTAAAATTGGAACACCTGTGCTTCTGTAGACAGATTCATTACAGAATTGATATATGTGGTGGACATATATGTTCTTGTGAAGAATATGTGTTCTTGTGAAGAATTTCTTTGATATGCCATTAATATATAATTCACATAGAAAGTTACAAATGTGTAGTTGCAAGCATGCAAGTGCTGCTGATTGCTTTGTATAGAAATAAAATATTTTTAATTAGAAAATAAAGCTTTAGTTTCAAGTCCTGTATATGTAGCTACATGCTGGTCTGGGAATAAGAAGCTGCCCCTTCTCGGGGCATAAATAGATCATAGCATGAAGAGTTTGGAGCGAGTGCTGGAGACTGTGAGAAAGCCTGCAAACTTCTCGGATTTTGTCGGTCTTGAGATTTATAAGCTCTTCTTGATTTTTGAACTTTGAGTGCCTCTGAGGTCTCAGAGAAAACAGTCATATGCTAGAAAATGTGAAAGCCTCAGTCTGAAAATACTGTCTAAACTCATCAGGGCTGACAACCCAGTGATGTCATAGGCCATTGCATAATGACACAATTGAAGTTTCCAGACAGAGCGGTTAGTGTCAGCTATGAAGTTTCTTAGTTAGTTTCTTAGTTGAAGTTTCTTCTATAGTTCTGTCCTCAGTTTTTTGTGTGGTTTCCAAAGCAGAAAGGTGTCCTGTCTGGCTGTAGGTTGTAGTTGTGTTAAAGGACTATGTCAAGGAAGCTGGGCAGGGACACACAATGGGAACACATGGCAATCCAATTTATGCCTTTCTGTTTCTAGCTCCTGAATTCCTGTAAGTCAAGTTCTCTGGCATTCTGGGAAATTATATATAGATTCCCCAGGAAATCCTCTGCTCTAGAAAGTGTTTTAATACAAAAGTTAAGATTTCAAGGAAGTTTATTCAAATTTTGTTCAACTGAAGTTCAGGTTATGAATAAAACCTGCACATTGGTGGCTATTTTGGTATTGGCTTTCAGTTTTGCACCACTGTAAGGTTGCTGCTAAAACTGAATATTCTTCAAATTTATCAGTGGGTAGCTCTATCATAGTAGTTACAAAAGAAGAACATTAAATCTTGGTGCTGGAGTCCTTTTGTTGTTGTTTCTGCAGAAGCACAAGCTTACACACTCAGGACAGAATGAGTGTGTATTGATTTTGTTGTTCTTACTGCCCCTAATGAGTGACTTTGGGGTTGACTTCATTCTGATTCTCTGCAGGATAAATTGCTTGTGTCATCTAACTTTCTTGGCAATAAATCTTATTTTCTGTAACTAGGGAAGTGGGTATCTTTGCTGCTTTTGGTAGGCTGTATAACTTTTAACAGTCCTACATTTCATCCAGATAAATACCCAGAACAGGAGCTGAGCTGAAGAAAGTTCCCAAAACAAACAACAACTTTCCCTCAGTCTTAGGTACTTGAAGCAATGTATTCTGTTACTTAAGGCTAACATGTAGGGTAAAGTCTTGCCTGGAAAGGTCTCTGTATGCCTGCTTTGAAATGAACGTGTGTCAATAGTTCCTGATTTCAATTATTTCTATTCCCACTGTGCATATGGCCCTGCAAGAGCAGAGGGAGGGAGCAGAGAGGAATTCAAAACTAGAATGGAAGTGCTGTTTTTTGGGTTAGGTGAGCTTTGCTTTCAGCCAGATGTGAATAATGGAATCATTAAGTTTGGAAAAGACCTCTAGGATCATTGAGTCCAACCATTAGCCCAGCACTGCCACTAAACCCTCTCCCTAAGCAGATCTACACATTTTTAAAATACTTCCAGGGATGGTGACTCAAGTGTTTTCCTGGGCAGCCTGTTCCAGTGTTTGGCCACCCTTTCAATATCCAATCTAAACCTCCCATGGGGCGCCTTGAGGCTAACTCTTGTCCTATTGTTTGTTGCCTGGAAGAAGAGCTGGCCACAGCCTCCCTTCAGGCACTTGTAGAGAGTGATAAGGTCTCCCCTGAGCCTCTTTTTGTCCAGGCTAAACACTCCCAGCTCTCTCAGCTGCTCCTCACAGGACTTTGCTCCAGACCCTTCAGCAGCTCCATTGCTTTGTGGAGCTTTCTCTGCACTTCCACTCTCCTCATGTGTGACAACTGCTGCTTCAGTGGTTGTGGTGATGCTGGCCAGCAGTGGCATCCTTACTAAACCAGTAATAGGAAAGATCTTACCTCAGCAGATGTCTTTCCTTTTTACATCAGCTTGACTGACAGGTGCTATGGACTTTCCCCTTCACTCTCCTAAGCTGAAAAAAACCCCCTTGTCTCTTGAAGGATGCCTTTGTGGGAAGGTCATCAGCATCAATCCTGCTTCAGCTAATTCCTGGTGAAGTGCTTATGTGGACTTAATGCCCTCCTGCAAACCCAGTCAGGGAAGTGTCCTGTCTGCAATAAAGCCTTTTAAGAACAATTTTCCGTTGTCTCTTAGGCAGAAGAAATATCTTTAGGACAAATAAAGTTTCTAGATTCTTCTGTGGGCTGCCAGGGGTAGGCACTATTCTAGCAGTGAAAGAAAACTTTACAATTAGGCTTATTCTCTAGAATTCAGTATTAATATTTAAAATTGAATGTAAAATGTGAATGCAAAGAAAACCTTTCAAATATAAGTCTTCTCTGTTGGTAAAATGGGTATTTGCATGAGTCCTCAGGTGGCCTGAAGAAGTACTTTTGTAGTTCAGCATCTGCTTCTTCTATAGTTTCTTCTGTCTTTCATGACAGGCACAAAAGTCCTGAAGAATGCAAATGCATTGTTGATGAACAAATGTCAAGCATAGTACAGAAAACATGGAAGCTTGATTGAAAGCCACATGATGTTTGAATAGGATTGTGGAAAGCCCAGAATTCCATTTCCTTAAAATGGAAAGACTTGCACGTGTTTCTTGTGACAGTATTGTCTAGCAAAAGCTGGCTGCCAAATGGCTTTGTTGAGGCTTAATTCTAATCAACTGGGAGTGTAACAAGTGTTAAAAGTGCAGGAGTTAAATATATTTTCATATGAAAGGAATAGATCAGTGTTTCATTTGCCTTTTTTTTTCTGAGAGAAGCGTGTGGGTTCTGGAGAAAGAAATGTGTTTGCTATACATGTGGGATTTTTTCAGATGTTTTGCTCAAGACTATATTAAGACACTACTAGTTGTAAAAAATGAAGAGTATTAATACCCTACCTATGTTCTTTGCTCTTGAAGACATGGAAATATTTATGATGTTTTGGCTGACAGTAAAAATTTTAGAAGAATACAAAGTGTATTTCAGGGAAGATACCTTGAATGCAGACACATTCTGCAGTAATATTCCACTACTGTGACACAGCTATATTGAAGTTCTTTTTTATTTAGATAATTAAAGTGTTGAGTTCAGTAGATATGCATGATTTAAATAGCTCAGAGCTTAGAAATTCTCAAAGGTAACTGTAAAAATAAAGCCAGTTTCTAAGTACACATAAAGCAAAGGGAAAACAAATTCAATTACATGGTATTCCTCAAGTTTGGTTTATTTTTTAATCAGTTCGTTTAGCTGTCAAATGAGGAGATGCTTAATTTGATTATTTACAAAGTGGATAAAGTATGATGTTCATGACAGATAAGTGAGAAGTACCAACAACTTCTGAAGAGACAACTTGCAGAGAAAGAGAATAAACCTGTGAATTGGCAAAAAGAAGAGATGGACGATTAACTGAGTGAAGAGTCATGCTATGTGTGATTAAATAAGAAGCAATCAAACCATTGCAGTTGAATGAATAATCATTCTAGGTGTTTGTTTGTTTGTTAAGTGATTCAAAAGTAGATTAAAAAGTAGTCTTAAGCATTTGCATATTGAATATACTGACTGTATATATTATATATACTGACTGGTGCTTGTGAAAGCTAGTAGCTGCTTTTCTCTTTGGAGTTAAAAGATGTCCAATGAGAAAAGATAACTGGAGCTCCTTACAAATAGGTTTGAGAGAGGATTTCAGAAAGTTAATCAGGTCTTCAAATGAGGACATAAGATCTTGGATGTTAGTAGATTTGCAAAAGTTAAAATAATTTCTATTGGTCTAATTTTCTTCTACTTCAATTATTTTATCATTGGAAATGCCTTTCTTGAAGCATGGGAAGATCTTCTAGATTACTTTTGCTTTAGAATTATAAAATCTGTGACCCCATGTTCTGTTCTATGAACTACACTTTAATACTTGGTCAAACTGCCAGATTTTAGGAAAAGGAAAGGAATAAACCACCCCCAAGACCACAAAACTTATTATGTGATAATATAATGTGCTGTAATCCATATGGAAAAATTATTATTCACATTCTAGTACAGTTGCTTCCCAGGTATTTGGGAAATGACTTTGTCTGTATCCATTGCTGAAAATTTCTATTTCAAAAACTTTCAACTGTGATAATTAGTCCAGATTATTTGTATGTAGAATGACAGGTATTGAAGAACATAATAAAAACCCTAACAGACCTCCAGTTCAGCAGCAGTGCTGTTGTGTGCCTGTCAGCATAGGATTAGTGGGGAAAGAAGGAAAGTCTGAAGATGTTTAACTTTACTCAGGTGCATGTTAATGTTTTTAGGAATGATATTTTTGTTGGAAGTGCTGTTTTTTTTTTTTGTGTTTAACCTAGTTCTCTGCACTTATGCCCAGTGTTGATTTTTCTAGACCAAAAATTTTGAGGGTGATACAGACCCATGTAAGAAGCAAGTGAGGCACATTTCAGAATAGGCAGCTTAGAACACTTCAGATATGTGAATCAAAATGCTGTTGTTTTAGCAGTGGGACTGTGTTATTGCTTTGTTCTTTATGGTCTATCAGTATAAAGAAGTATTCCTGAAATCTTGCATTTTGAAGATGTTGTAACTTCTGGTGTGTGTGGCTGACCAGCATCACTTCACTGGTCAGGACATTGGCTGCTAGAAAAGAAATACAATCTCCATCTTCTTGTTCAGTTCCTCTGTTCTTGGCCATAGATTGTGTTCCCTCAATTTCCTCTGCTAATTTTCTATGTTCCTCTCCTTTCTCTCTCAGGCTTACATTATACAGTGGAAAATGAAAATGGAACATGTTTTTAGATTGGACAGTTTGCTCTCAGCTCTTTTAGACTAGCACATTTGTTTTGAGGACTTCTGTGTATGTACTTCTTAAATTACAGTTCTTAAAATGAAAAATACACTGCTAACATGTACATTGCCTACTAAGATTTAAGATTAGATTTTAATACTATGCTGTCATCATTGTTAAAAGATGTAGGCTGTTCTTACTTGAAGTAGACCTAGTTGTTGCTAAAGACTTGAGACATATAATTTAAAAAATGAAGGTGCTACAAATTCATTAAGTAATCTGCATCTCTTAGTGTCACTAGGGATGTGGTTTTCCATAAGAATTCTCATGCAGTTCATAACAGTGAACTCCATTAGTCATGAATTCAATTAGTCAGTTTCTCTGCAAGAAGCAGGAGTGGTAGAGACTGAAGTACAGCGGGGAGATTCTCAGCACTGTCAACATGGAGTGAGACTTCTACTGCAGCTATTTTATTTTCGTGTCCAGACGTTATTTGAACTCACTTATCCAAAAAGAGTCTAATATGAAAAGGATTTTGTATTACTCAAGGAGCAACATCTGAATCTACAGTAGGATGAATGTGCCTGGATGACAAAGTCTTCCTCATCCAGCTCCTCTACAGGTTGAAGAGAAACTTGTTGCCCCTTCTGTTGGGAATTTATTCTGGTGCCAGGAAGAGATGTGAAAGGGGCAGTGCTTAGCAGCAGCACATAATGGTGACTGGCAAATCTGATGTAGGTTTGCCATCTGCAAATGTCTCTAACCTTGGAGAAAGGCATGCTGATGCAGAAAGGAAAATTTCTGTCTTGAAGATTGTCTTGAGAAGAGGATGGCTAGTATTGGGAAAGGATGCCTTAATTTATAGAGGGAAAGATGCTACAGCTCTCTTCAGCAAGAACTGAAGAACTGTCATTCTTCTTGAATGCATTTGATAGAATACAATACAGCATATTTACTGTAGCTTGGCTTCCTTTAATCACTTACAGTTATATTTAATTTGAATTGGGCTGTTACCAAATGAATAGATAGATGCTTTTAATAAAGTCAAGTGAATGAAATTGAGCATTATAATAATGTATATGTTTGCAGGTGTGAATTAGAATAGTTTCATGGAATTATTTTTGAAATAATTGAATTATGTCTTCCTTCCATGGTTTGGAGCATTTTTGCCTCTTTGATGTCCTTTGTAGTGCAAATTCGGTACTGCTGTGAGTAATTTAAATCAAGTGTTTTAAACTATGTTATCTTTTTTTTTTATTATTCCAGCCCTGATGATATTGGTACCTGTTGGTATATCCTGCTGTCTGGTTCAGTCTTCATTAAAGAATCCATGTTTCTTCCAAGGAGCAGGTATGTCAGCTATGAATGTACTACATTCTGTATTTTAAACATAAATCATGAGATGTAGAGAATTTTTAGAATTAAAAGGCAGTGTTTTATATTTAATGAATCACAGAAGAACAAATCTAAACACACATCTCCTGCCTTTAGTAGCTGTGGTAACTGTTTCATGCCCATAGCTAGAATTGAAAGTCTGTCTTTGTGGACAGTGTATAACTGTCCAAAGTGTCATGCAGATGTTGTTGATTTAAAAAAAAAAAACCAAACCTAAAAACCTGAGAAATGGAGTGAAGTGCTGAGTAGTCTCTTCCTGTGAGTAATCATACTTCAAATTATAGGATGCACTAGAATTTGGATGTGGATGTTTTCCTTTACTTACTGTGCACAAATCTTTGGTGCATGTTTTAGTATATTCTTAGATGATGTTACTGCAGGTTTTGCTGCTTTTGTATAACATCATGCAAATGGATTTTCAATGAAGAGCAGTTTATTAGATGGAAAGAAAAAGTTTGAGTGTGAGGTACTCAACATTTATATTGCTCCAGTAAAAAAAAAAAAAAAAATTACTTATTTTGAGCTATGGAAAAAAAAGCAAGTGATTGCAAGGATTTTAGACTAAAGTGACTAAGCTTGATCATTTTAATGGAAGCAGAGCAGAATTATTTTAAAATAAGCTGGTTATGTGCATATTCATTCAGACTACCTTAGAAGGCTGCTTTAAAGTGTATGGCATGTAATAAAATTTGTGAAAGGCAGAATGAAAGAATGACCCATCTCTGTATAGTATCATGATAGGGAAAGAAATGGAAATTTTTTTGCAATTTTAAAAGGTGGGAAACCACTTCATGGCTAGTGTTGGTTGGCAAATGAGACATTAGATCTTCAAATCTGCCTTCTAGTGGGAGAGCAGTGCAAGTCTGGGGACTTCCATTTGATGATGGTGGCATGTTCTTGGTGAAACCAAGTGTCTTGTGTCTGTCAGGCACTGCTGATAAAAAGGTATATTAGATGTGCCATCGAATAGGTAATGCTGAAGGTGCAGAACTGATTATTGGAAAAAGTAGCACAACAAGGGATTATAGGAGCCCAACTTGTGGCAGAGTGGAAATTGTCCCATATGTCATCCATGAGCAGGCAGTGCCAGGACAAAAGCTGGCAGAAAGTGCTACCTGACAATACCAGGAGAAGAGATGCATTCAGGTATTAATGTGGGGTGGCTGTATATAGGCCATGGCAATATCTTCTGTTTCTCTGAAATACAGCAATATTGCCCTCACTCACTTGGGCACCTTGAAGAGAGGTGAGATTTAGTAAGATAAACGATGAGCTTGAGCTTCCTGGTAGAATGAGCAGAAAATTACAGATCCTGTGGCAGTAAGCACAGCATTAAGTGCTGTTCATGTGGAGAAATGTGTAAAATGACATCTAGGACAGTGTCTAATACCTTAATGAAATACAGGCATGGAGTTTGTGATACAAATAGGTTTTACAGTTGTGGGTGAGGTCAAGTAGATGCCAAAGCTAGTGTGTTGGAGAGAGAGGCAATTTATTAATTGAAAAAGATAACTTAAGTCCATGAAAGCAAAATTAAGAAACTTTAATTATATGAGATAGAAAGTATTTCAGGAGAGTAAAACCAGAGTCTTTCTAGTGAGGGGCTTTGTGCTTAGAAGCTGTAGTCATTGAATGGTAGGTGAGTGCCTTATTAAAATTTAGGACAAGGTTAATTGGGGTTTTTTCTTTCTAAATGAGTAAGTTGCAATTGGGCTTTAGGCTCATCCGTGAATATAAATCTTGGCAAAAGTGAGAGGGCACCCAGGTGAAAATTCTGATCTGGAATATTGGTGGCTAATAAATGATTTATTGATTGATTTATTTAGTGAGAAAATGGCCTGAGATGAAAATTAAGTTTTCCAGCTTTACTTATGCTGCCAGTGAACTGCTGGGAGAGAAATAGCAAACTGCTCAGTTATACAAGCCAGGCAGAAGAGAATGAGTGGCAGAAATACCAAAGTAAGATGTTAGGGTGCTCAGAAAAAAGAGAGTGAGACCTAATGAAAAGGCTGCTGTCCAGAAGGAACTGATAAGGTGATATTCTGGAATCTGAGCAATAGTGTCAAAAGTGGACAGAAGATGGTTACTGGATAAGTGTTTGCTGAAACTGGCTATTTGCATATACAGGGGGTAAAAACTTCAAGGGCCTTTTTGAGCATTGCATAATTTGTGCATCTTGATGTCCTATTACTGCTGAAATGAGCTGGCTATGGTTTAGCAAAAGGAGCACATCCTCATGCATCACTGACATCAAGTGATAGGAAGAGACCTAAACATTGCAAAGTAATTGATTTTGTTTGTCATTTGAGTAAATTAAATTTGCAGTAGTAAATTAATATTTACACTATTTTAATGTGAGCTTTTCTCAGGTTAATCCATTTAATCTTTGCCCATCTAAAAAGCCACAAGGATATTATTTTGCAACATGTGTAGCTTCTGATTAAGAGAGCCAAGAAGTCTGTGTAGGAGCAATCAAATATGTAGAAAGCAAGAAGTATGCTCCTTTCTCCAAATACAATTGACTTAGAAAATTCTCATTTCCCTAACTTTTTTTTCCCAGAGCCAAATGTAATTCACCCCTAAGCATCTTGCCATCCAAAACTCCTCATTTTTCTCCCCCACTTTAAAACTATTCTCTCTTTTTTTTGTCAACCTGCCCCATGCACCTGCAGTAAATCCCTTTGGACAGGTTCTCTGGTGCTGCTGGTCCTTGCTCAGACTGAGGGCTTCCCTGTGCCTGTCCTGACCTCCTCAAGCTCACCTTCATTGAATAGTGGCTGGGTAGTAGCTGACCAAACTTAAAATAAAACAAGTGCTGTCATCCCACTAATTCCACCCCCACTCCAACCCCTGAATTTCAAGAGCATTTGCTATTTTTTTGGATTTCACTCCTTTAAAATGAATGTATTTACATGCCAGAGCAAAAGTCATATCTCAGAGTAACTTAGACAGACCTAGTGGACAAATCTGCCCACAGCTTTGCAGGTTTGTTCTCAGTCCTGTGCAGAATTTGACCTTACTCTTAAAACTTTGTGGTAGTTGGCATGTGAGTTAGTAAAGAGCAGGATAGTGGGCTCTCACTAGATTTGAGCTGACACTTGCAGGTACCTTAGTGCTTTTGACTGCCTATGCTCAGCATATTATTTGCATTTGGGTCCTCTAATAGCTGAATTGCCTGCATTAGTTTTGAATACAGCATCCTCAGACTGGTTGGTGAGTACCACTGGAAATGCTCTTTTGTTTTATATATCATGTCAGGTAAACTTACTGTATTTCTTTCTTCCAAATCCTTGTGTCCCTGGCTTTCATTTCTAGTGTTAAGGTACCATTTAAAATTCTTTCATTAGAGACACTAGGTTTGGCAGATAGTTAATATATAGTTGGAGAATAAGAATGTTTTTAAAAGTCCCTTCTTCCCCCACCACAAAGATGTCTAAAAGCATAAGAAATGACCACCCCCCTGCTTTTACACTGCTGTGGCTTAGGAGCAGCACACCCTAATTTAGTGCCCCCCACCTAATGAGGGTCTCCCAAACCAGACACCTCTCACTTCCCTCCCCTCTTTGGTGGAGACACAAAGGCAGAGATCATGAGTTGGGATAAGAACAATTTACTGGAAGCAGCAATGAGATAAAATGGACAGTAACAGCAGCAATACTACTAAAACCCATGTAAATAAAAAATAGCACAGCAGTCCAAAATGAACCAGCTTTGTAGGATATGAGATATGGGAAAATAGCTACCTCTTGAAACAGTTCAAAATGAGTGTCAAAGCTGCCAATTTTTGCCAAGGTTTTATAATGAACTGGATGACTTGTAAAATTACTTGTAACTAGCTACTAGGCAAGTCTTTAATTCCAAATTAAAAAAAAATAAGTTGTTCAAGATGGGATATTGGAATACATGAAGTCCTAAATTGAGTGTTTAGCTTTAGAAACTTTAACATCTAAACCGTGTCTGGTTTTTTTTTGAAAATTGCATGGGTTTAATTTTATTTCCCTGTTGTAATACAGTTTAGCTTGTTCAAATTCCAAGCCATCAGCTAGCAAATAGTGTTCATAAGATAAGGCTGGATTTTATTGTCTTTAATTTATTATTTTGGGAAAATATACAGTCCATGATTTTAAAGAACTGTGCTCTGAACAATTAAAGCTGCCATTTATTTGGTGACATGAAGTAAAGCTTTATCTTGTTCTCCTGTTAATTTCTGTGAATTACAACTGTGAAATTTGACAGTTTAATACGAGGGAGACCATCTCTTTTCCCTTCTACCCCTTTCCCCTCATTTTTCCTATTAGTATCTACATACTTCTTCATTTACTTTAACATATCAGGCATATATTATGTTAAACTAAACATTCCTTAATTCTTTCCTCCCACCATGACCATCAAACTAGCACAAATTAACACTCAGTGCCCTCATCATTTCCCCTGGGCATCTGTACCCTGAAGCAGTTCACATGGTAGAATGAAGTTTATGTATGAACTCCAGAAAATAAATGAGTGGAAAATGCAATTCCCTGGGGGCTGTCCTGGCTCTCCTGTGTTTTCACATGGCCACTGACAGCAACTCTGTCAGACAGTCCCTCTGAATGTCTTTTGGAATGGCCTCCAGCTTGCCTTGGCCTGCTGCATGCTCTCACCATGTTTGGCCATTTGCTTGGAGTTCCTGTGTGGTTTTTCTACCAGAGCTTTGCTTCTAGTGTAGACTCCACTGGGTTCTTTTGTGTTCCTTGAATGGGAGCTCCAGCACCAAAAGGTCTCCTGGACCTCGTGCCTGCTCTTGGCCTCCAGAGGATGCAGCCATCTCTTAGCAGCAACAAAATACAGAATTGCTGGGCAGTTTTTCTCAGACTGTTGGCTTTGGTACTTGGGGATTTCTGCTTTTCTCCCAGAATGCTTCCCAGCCTGTCTGGGTAGTGTGTGCTATGCTGCTCGGGCATCCTGCAGTGCTGATTGCCACCTGCAAACCAGGCTTTAGTTTGCACTGCTTGCTCATCTGCTGCTTCCTTCCTGCAGCCTCTTCTCCTTCCCTGCTGCTACCTCCAACCAGTCCTCCTCTCACTGCCTCATATGGCAATGGAAAGCTGCTTTCCCTTTGGCAAGTTCACAGATTTTACATACAGGAGCAATTATTTAAGCTTTTTCCTCTAATTAAAAGATTTAAGTTTTGAAAGTGAAAGCACATCTATTTTTCATGATTTTCAAAATTAAGAGGGATGTATGTGTTTAAATATTGATGGTTTAGCCCTCTGGTCTTTCCCATACTAAAACAACTTAAAAAATGGAGTGGAATATCTAATCATAATAGAGAGTCATTGAACAAATTATGGACTTCTTTTGAATGGGTGTAAAGCAATAGAAAAACTCAGTTTATGCAGAATGTTTTGTCCTCATCCAAGTGCATCCTCATTAACTTATGAAAGTAATCTTTCGGGATTTTGGCAGACTTTTTTATTTTGACAGGTAATGAATGTGAGTGTAATGGTGCTGGAGCAGAGCCCTTGGCTATCTAGATGCAGTTATAGAGCTTTATGTATCTCAAACATACTTCCTAATTTTTGTGATGTCTGAATCATGCTGTTTTGTGTGGTTTACATATATCTAACTGATGGTGTATTTATATTCTGAATATGGAATTGATTGATTTTTTTGAGTCAGTAAAATTATGCTGATAGCTTTAATCACAATGATAAAATCCTGCTCTCACTATGACTCATATATTTGCAACTTAGAATTTATTAATATTGGCTATTACTGGCTGACACCTATGAGATAACAGAATGAAACTGGGATTTTAACTGGGAGTGATCAGTATACACAAATATTTAAACCATGATAAAATCCCCTAAATTTTTTTTTCCCCTGAGCAGGAAACAGAATTTTAGAACAATGGACTTGTGGGAGGCTCAGAGTTGTACTTTTGGGAACTGCTGGTTTAGTTGTTCAAGCTGCAGAGGGAGTTGATCAAGAGCTGTGTGGAGCTTACTTAGCTTTCTCCAGGTTCTGAGTTGCTTATGGCTAAGGATTTGCAGCATTGTGATGGAAACCAAGACCATACACTGGACATTCACAGAGAAAAATAACTTCCCAGGTTATAGTTGCAGAGAACATCTGTTAAAGTCTGTTTATGAAGTTACTTGGAAGTGCATGCTTTGGGTTTAGGTTGCCCATGAAACTCTGTCTTGAATAGAAAACTTCTCTGGTTTTGCTGCTGCTGGATTTTCCTGTGGCCTGTTTGTTGTGTTGGTGTGTCTGTATCAAGGTGCTGGTGTTCTGGAGCCGTGCTCATGATTGTCTCTGAGGGCTGGTGGGCAGGCATAGAGTGTGGTATTGCTGTGGGCTGACCTCCCTGCTGCCTTGTCCTCTGTCTGGTTTGAATGCCTTGGCTCAGCATTTCAGTCCCATCAATTGAAACTGAGGCATGCAGGAGTGTGATCTTAGGGTTTAATCTAGGAAAGACTGAGATCATGAGCTGAAGGAGGAAGCTGGAAGTAGTAGTGATGTCAGTCCATTTATGACTGTGTGGCTATCAGAATGAATTTTAAATAGACATGGAGAAATGAACACTAATTGCTTTGTTCTGTCTGCATTTACCCAAAAGACTGCATTTTTCTTTTTGGATGGAGATGTTTACTGTTACCTGCAAGCAGAAAATTAGGTGTATCACAGCACAGTGTGACTGAGTACTTATTGAGACTCCAACTCCTAGAGAAAATAAAATCTTGCTTACAAGAGGTAGCATTTTACTGGGAGTGCCTGATCTGGCCATCTACCTTGAATTTGCTCATCTCCTGTTGGTATGATGGTCAGTGCTGCCAGTGAAATCCAGCACTTGCTCGTGTGGGTCATTGCAGGCTTCCTTATGAGGTTCTGGAGGAGCTGGAGCTGCCATGGGGCTGTGGCTGAGCCCAGCTCCCCGAGAGCTGGCTGGCAGGCAGGGCATGTGGGGAGGGTTTCAGGTGAGGCTGACTGCATCACTTCAGACACAGTCAGCTCTGGCTGAGCTGAGTTAGCTGAGCCATAAATTGATGGGTCTTGTGAGGTTGCCTGCTATTTCAGCAAAATTTGTGATTCAGAGCACAGGCTACATGTCACCCAAAAGTGTCCTTAGAGTCTGAAAAAAATGGTGTGCAGGTTTCTTTGAATATGAATAAATAAAACTATTTTTACAGCTAATTTATCCTTTATCCCATCCATCTTCTGTTCTGCTGAGTAATTGAAGAGTTTATTGAGGTCTGAGACTGATCATGACAGTATCTGAGGTGTTGGGAAATAGAAGAGGAGACAGTTCCTAAATGATGAGATTGGCTGGTGTCTGGTGTTGTTCCTGTCATATTTCAGTGCTACTGGAATTTTGTTTTTGTGGAGCTGATAAAATGTTAAGGGACTTAATCTATTACACTGGCATCTTTTGAAAACAAAAATAGAAATTCAGCGTTGTGTGTGTCTGGTGCTACCAGGCTTTCTGCCAAGTTTGTCATGACAAGATAACAATGAAGCCGAAAGTGTCAAATGACCTGAATATGTTTTCAGTGAGCCTGAGTTGTTTTGATTCCTCTTCAGGAGGAGGAGGCTTTCAGGGATGGAAATGCCCATGGTAGGAGAAAAGCAAACTACAGGAGCTCACAAATGCAAACTTTATACCAGTTTCTAGATGTATAAACTTACAGCTGCAGATTTCTGTCTCTTTCTATGTGAAAGACCCGACGATGGGCTTGAGAAGGTCTGGATCACCTGCTGGTGCTCAGGGGCATTTGTGGAATGTTCACAGCAATTTCATAGGCTTTCCATAGGGGAGACACCATTAATTGGTGGTACAGAGCTTGCAGATTCAAGGGATCCTTGGGTTTGGTGTTTCATAGTTTCATGCGTGGTAATTGTAAGCTGAGTCAAGATGACAATTCCTGCCACTTCTAAATGCCTCTGTCAGTGCATTTGAATAAGGAAAGGAGTTAGGCTTTTCTTACATTCTGCTTTATTCACTTCAGTGGTGTTTATCTTCCTCATTGGAACTGTGGCTTTGTGAAAATACTTCAAAATGAAGTGTATCTACTTTAATGAAAAAATGGCACTTGTGATACAGAGCATAGAAACAAAGTACTCAGCCTTATAAATCCAGACCACTGCTTTTTGGAGAGTTTTGCCTGTGAACCAAATTAGGTTATTTTTTGCATTTGCTTTACAGATTAAGTATAATGAAAATTTTTCAGTGGGATATTGCCAGCGCCAATGAAAAACAAAATCTAAGATAACACAGGCAGTAGATTTTATCTGTGTAACCATGAATGTATCTTAACAGCTCAAAGTAACTGAAAAGGACCATAAGGAAAAAATAAAAATAAGCAGAAGAGTTTAACAACCCAGATTCATGGGGCATAATTTTGAGCAGAAAAGCAGGAGAGGAAAGGAGAATCCTTTAAGGTAGCTGATAGAGGCAACATAATCTTTGATGACTCTGACTGATACCACCTCTCAGATCCCATTTCTTGAAATCTTAAAAAATTTGGGTTAAATTTTTGACTTCTTTTTGAAAAAATATGCTGGAATAGTGGTGGGGGCTTTTTGGGCTTTTTTGTTATTATCTTCCCCCACCCATCCATCTGGGTGCAAAAAAGATTAATTCCACTAGAAACACTCACTTTTTTTCCTGATGACGTTTTATTCTTGTTCAAAAATTTTGGTGCTGTTTTGTTGATTGCCTGGTTTCTAAAATCTGCTGCTGTAAAAGCTGGCCTTGAAACAGTATGGTTTCATTGCTGACTCTTCTTTTTAGCTTATTTTGTGTCTCATTGGCTAGAAGCACCTTTCTAAACTCAGCATTAGGGTCTCTAATGGAGCATGTCACAATTTGAAGTCATTAAGAGCAACATCTAAACAATCTTGGAAACATTGCTCATCTTTGTTTTTGCTTTTACTGCTCTTCTGTACATTATAATTATGTGATATATTTTATTTCAACAGTACTCACACTTTGAAATTTTTTTTCTAAAATTTCAGTTTTGATTTTAATATTAAAAAGCTGTTTTCTGAAATTGTAATAAATTTCTTGCATACAAATGGGGATGAGGAAAAAAATTCAAAATCCTTTTTGAGAAATTACGTAGGAGAAAATTCTCTTTATAATAAAGTAAATGGTTATTTAAAAGTTAAATGTGAGACCCATTACATCAGGGTATCTGCTACTGCTTGCATAGTTAATTATAGGTATTTGTCTGAAGAAAATAGTTGCCTTTTCACAGTGGATATTATGTCCTATTATGTAATCTCTTCCTTCTGATTTAAGATTTCCTCTGATTCAATTTAATAGTACTTTAGGTTTTGAGTTGTAGTACAAACCTGCAAAACATCAAGGCCCCCTTCAGTTACTTGGGAAAACTGCATTATAGGATTCTTGCTGAGGTCAAAAGAAGACCCTGTTTGTTTTATGTGCTCTCAGGATCTCTGGACAAGTTTTAGAAATGTAATGAACTGAAGTAATCTGGTCATTGCTTACCTCAAAATTAAAACAAAAGGAACTGTGTGCAAATATAGCATAAAGAATACCAAAATGAGAAGTTATACCCAGGCAGAGAGAGGGGACAGAGGACACTGCCCTTTCTTTGCCTCGTGTGAACCTCTCAGGATCTAAACTTTCATAAACTTAATTTTGCTGAACAACCATCTAGATAAGCTGAAGTAATGATGATGTTTACTTGTGTATTTGGAGGACTGTAGAATAACTGAAAGGAATTAGAATTATTGTCTTGATTCTTAGCGTGACTCCACTACTGTAATTCTTCCACAAATTGTCTTTTTAACAAAGTGTTGCTCCATATTGTAGAAGATTTGAAAATGTCTGAGAGTTTTCCTTCAGTTGATACTAAAATTTCCAAATGTTTCTGAAAAACAAATCTAGGGGTACAAGACGTGGTATAACATTTCAAGTTAGGAATAATTTATTTTCAAATTATGATATAAATAACTAAAACAAAATTATCACTACATCTGCACTGGTTTACTTTGTTTATTCATTCACAAATATACATATGTATCTTGAATACATCTGCTCTGTACATTAATTTATGGAAACTTGTTATTGAAGGAAAGTGTTTAGCCTTCCATGTGAATGAATTAGTTGTATTGAATGAGTTAAGTGTGTAAGTGTGTGTGGAAAGTGTCAATAGACATGGTCTTGTTTTACTTCTAAAAACCTAGATGATGTGTCAAGTTATTTTAGTAATTCAAAAAAACATGAAAATTTATAGTACCTTAACTATGAAAGTCTCTAGGGGGATGTAAAAATGCTTATTATGTATTTTTCAATATAAAAAGTCTTCATTTAGGAACTAGCATCTAAAGTCTTTGTGTGACATTGGAAAAATACTCCTCTGTTTTAATGAATTTCATGAATGTTAATAAGCCAAGCTGTGTTTAGACAAGGTCTTGCCTCTTAAGTAATGTTTTCCAACAACTTCTCATTCTTTGAGACCATTATGTAGATCTTGTGATGTCACAGCAATCTCCATGGCAACACAGACGTCATTGACATGAAGCATAAGCAAAGCTGTCTTTATTCAAACCATTTATTCATTCATTTATTTATTTATTTGAAAGAATAAGCTAAAAAATAGGTTAGGAGAAAACCTTTCATCTTTGAATGTTTTCTGAGATAAAATAATATGAGAACTTCTAATTCAAAACTAAAATAAGGGTAATTTTTCCCAAAGATGGGTCTATTCCCAGGTGTGCTGGTGAGGTACCTGCCTCCGAGCTTCCTGTTCTAGATAGGTTGCAAAGCTGAACTGCTGCAACAAGCTAAATTCGTTGTTGCCTCTCCTAGTAGGTTCCAGTTTTGTTTGTTTGTATAATTGTATGTTTAGTCTGTGAATATATATCTTGAATTCAACAGAAGAATGCCATCAAAATGTTTCTTTAGTGTGGTATATATAAAAGGGCTGTAAAGGAACACTAAGTGGTATTCTCCTCTGAAAAGTATTCAGGATTACCTGCTGCTATGAAGACCCTGAGAGTCTACCCTTTCTACAGTAAATTTGCAAAACAATTTGTTATTCTTAAAAGCACTTTTTCATATAGGATTTTAAACCATTTTTCAGCTTATTGTTTTAGTTTCGATGTTACATTATGAAAAGTAACAAATGTGAAACTTTATACAATTACTTAATTTTTCTACCTAAACTAGTCAAACTTGCTACCATATTCACTCTTGTAACCAGGTGAAATTTTATAATTAACCTCACTTTTCAAAACAGTAATCTGCTATAAAAGAACAACTGTGTGATGATCATAAATCACATGTTTTAGGGTTGACTGAGAGGACTTCCTATGGAAACAAATCTCTAGAATCTAGCTAATTTCAAATTATTCACTGTGTGTTTTCAGGAACTTCTTTTGAAGTGCTTTCAGTAGTCAGCTATAAATTAGCAGATTAATGCAACCTCTGATCTGGGTTGCATTTGCATAAGAATTAAATCCCTATGAGTATTACATAGATAAAGCACTATAGTCTGTCATCTGTAAGGATGCTAACTAAAAGTGTTCAAAACACTGCAGAGGTTCACTAAAGTTTCCGGCTGGAGTTTAACTTCTACACCTTTTTAGCAGGAATTACTTAAAAGCATTAATTTACTATAAATGTGCTTATTCTGTAGTTTTAATATGGCCTGGTTAGTCATCAAGCATTCTCTCTGTCTGTTTGCTGGGTTCTTTGCACCCTCCTGCTGCAGCAGGAGGGTTATTATCCTTGGCACCATGATTCCTCTTCCCCCACAGGCAGCAGAGGGTTTGGGTCCCTGGTCAAGCAAGGAGCTGCAGGGCTGTCTCAGGCTTTTTTCCCTTGTGAAACACTCCTCCCAGGTATTATTAAGTGGCGTGTACTTAGCTGTGATATCGCAAGTGAGTCCCTTCCCTGACACATGAGCTGTTGTATCTGGGACTGTAAACACCTAAGCTATCATATGACATTGGATAAGCCTAATCATCCTTATCCATGGTATGCAGTGAGCTCATGTCTCCAGGATTTGCAAGTAGTGACAGTTCTGCAAATGCCTCTTCAACTTGCCAGCATCTCAATTTTCCTTTCAACTGAAAAGCATTTCAGTAAAGTAGCGACTTGCTTTTGCTGAAAAAAAGTGCTATAAATAGAATAATGTTGTAGGAATTAAATAAGTTGAAAGAAAAAAAAAAACCCTGATCTACTTATTATTTTGATATGCAGATGACCACTACATTTTTTTTAAAAAGAATAGTTATTACAAGTCAAAAGCAGCTTGGGCTTCCCTTGCATCTTTACTTGCCTTTCCTAAAAGACAGGCACTAATTCAAACGAGAATCAAAGAAGTCAGCCTATATTATCAGATAATTTGATGTTCTGTATGAAGATTCCCTGTCTTTCAGCTGACAAACTCTTTCTTTCACAGTTTGCAGCGTGCAGCTCTAAGCGTGGGGAAGCCCTGCTGCCTTCCCTCGCTGCCTGCCTCATCCCAGTGGAGCGCTGTTCACGTTAGAGCGGCTCTGCATGCATGACGGGCTCTGCCTTTTTTCTGAGGGGTCAGAAAATGGCCACGCCAAATTTAGTTTTCATCAGAGCACTTATGCCTTCCCCTGGGAATGGCTTGTGCATGTACATGAGCTTCTTAATTGTTACTTTCTTTTTTTCCTTGGCTAGGATGAGTTGGATTGAGGTCTGGGTTTCAGAGCACACTGATGTGAAACCCAGCTAAACCTAGCTTAAATAAAGAAACCTACCTAGAATAAACCATGTAGAGGGACAGATGCTTTTCATTCTGATCTGCACATACCAAAATGAAATATAGTAGTTCTTAATGGAAAAGAGTCAGTCAAGTTTCTCCTCCTGCATCCCTTCTTATCTCTCTAAATGAGAGCTAAAAAATAGTCCCCATTTTGTTTCCCTTCTAGACGTCTACTTACTACTGCTCTATATTTCATCAAGGAATTCAGTGAGACTGGTTGGCTTTACAACTAAATCTAACTCATATTTTGATGTTGTTGTTGCTAGTTGAATGTTGATTATTAGATCAAGATTTGATTTTAGAGTTTTTTGGAGAGCAGACATTCTGCTCATGTTTGTTTCTGTATCATCAGATAATAATTGATGCAGTGATTGAAAGCAGGTGCCTGCCATGACCTCCTCAGTCACGACACTGCTGTGAGGAAGTGGAGTGTGCAGGTGGGACATGCAGCACATGATCCATCCAATGGGATGGGGACTCCTCTCTGTTCTGATATTGAGAACTAGATGACAGAAGGAAGATTGGAAATGAAGTGGATAGCACTTGAATGTAAATGGTGATGGTAATAAAAAATAAAAAAAAATAATAAGAAAAATGGTGATGGTAATAAAAAAAATAGCATTTTCAGGGTGAGGGCCACCTAAGAGCAAATGAAGACACTTTGGCTTACATAACTTCAAATTCTAAATATGCTTCATGCAATACCTCTGTATTTCATTTTGGTAGTTTTCTATGATTCTTCTAAATGTAGGTGTCAATTGAAGCAATGTAATTTTCACAAAAAGTGCTTTGAAGTATAGAGTTTATGTAACTTAAGATCCATTTTTATCATGAATATGTTAAAAGCTTGAGGAACTGAACTGAACTGTGCATAGCCTTGTGCTTATGGATTTATTCATTTACAGTCTTGCACAGATAAAGAGATTGGTTGCATGAAGGTGGGGAAGGATAATGTTTACTTTAATCTCCATGTTTATTTAGATGTTCTGCATTGGCAAATAGTGCACTTCAGTGATATTAAACCTATTGTACCTACCATTTGAAAACTTCAGAACAAAGAGAATTTTTGAATATCTTGATTTCTGAAGTTTTGGAATAAAATATTTCAATAATCATCCATTACATTTCTACTTTAATTATATTGTAATTTTTTATTAAAAAAAAGCAGCAAAATCTGTATGGAACTAATTTCCTTGCTTACATATACCTTATAAGATTCTAAGAACTTGAGGAACAAGAAAATTTGCTACTTGTATTTTTCCTTCCATTACAACTTGTCTAAATAGAAAATTCTTTTTGATTCAGAGCAAGTATCAATTACATCGATTTTATTCTCAACCAGCAGCTTTGTTCAAAATATTGCAATTACATACACATAAAGCTGTAACAGTATTATTATTTGCAGAAGAATGTGCACTGCAGAGATGACCATACTTTGTGGAGCTCTCTTTGTGAGACTTAGAAGTAGTTTTACTAAAACCTTAAGCTAATGTAGTGTAGGGAATATCAAAAGAAATAAAAGTTAGGACTACATTGTAGAGGAAACCCTAAATTTCTGTCTGTCCTTTTTGCAAAATTGTCATTAGTGAAATTGAATTTTCTATGTGAGTGATCTCTGATTTTTAAGAGGAAAAAAGAACAGGGCTTAACACTGAAAACCCTTTTCTTGGTTCTGTGAGGTTTCCTTCAGATTCTGCATCACTTTTGATGAATGCATTTACATTCCAGTGCTGAGAAATAACTTTCCATTTGGGAGCTGGGTTGATGTGAAAACAGGAATGTGGAGGCCCAGGGTGAGGGGACAGGGCTGAATGCTGATAGAGAAACATTCCCTCTTCAGTAGCTGCTGCCTCTCCTGTGAGCTTTGAACAGAGCATCTGTGTGAGCGTGTGTGAGGATGTCTGGGGACCTGGGGAAATGGATGGGTCATGTCTGGAGAAAACTGCTTTGTCCTCCAATGTCATGATGATAAGAGAAAGAACCAGTCACCTCAATACCTGCAAGTTTTTGGCTGTCTCTATGTGTAAGTGCTTATAAAAATGCATGTGTTGCCTGTGGCTTTAGATGTTTCATTTAATTGAAGTACTTTGTTGTTTTGTTTTATTAGTAAATCTATTCAATTTGAAGGGGACTAAATGCAGACAGTGGTCCTAAATTATTGTGTTGTTGTTTGCTAGCCATAGGCACATTTAAACTACTGCAGTTTCATAATAGTGAAGAGTTTTTTAAATGAAAACTGAGAATAGAAACTTGGCAAACATCAAACCCCTTAATTTTAATTTAAAACTTGTCTTCTGTTAACTAGCATGAAACCTGAAAAGTGATACCTCTGTCCTTTAGCTAGCTATGTATGTTTTCAGTAGAACAAGTTGTAAGCTGAGAAACGTGTGTAGTAAGATACACTTATGGATAGGGGAACTGTCATCTCTGATCAGTGTAAATTCAATTTAAGAATGCATTAAAATGCAAATGAAATTGTAAACTACTTACATGGGTTAAAATACCTGCTTTTAATACACAGTGAGAAAAAACAGGGTTTTTTAATACTAATGAAATACATTTGGAAATAATGCTTTTGAATAGTCAAGTGGGAAATTAGAGTTTTGTCAATTGTTTAAAGGGATAGTATAGTTAGGGAGAAACTGCTTGAGGAAAATACCTGGCTGTACACTATAAAGTAGATTCCTGTAAATAATATTTTTATATATCTTTAGGTAGTTGTCTGGGTTGGGGCTTTTTGTTTGTTTTGTTTTATTTTGTTCTCTTTTTTTTTTTTGGGGGGGGGGGGGTTAGTTGGTTTTGTTATTTTTTTTTAAATTGAAGTAGTTTTATATTCACACCATGCATTCAGTATCCCTATGTGAATACAAGTACTGTGATAGAAAAGGACTCCAGAAGTGAAATTATCTCTAGGACAGGTACTGAGGAGAGCATTTGTAAAGCATAATACTTGAGGATTGTCAAGTCAGAGCTTGTGTGGTATTAGGGAAGAAAAGTGTTGGAAAAGTTGCTGCAAAACAAGGTTCTTTGAGGAATTTAGGTGAGACAGCAATATCCTGACCAGGCAGCCCTTCTGGCTTTCTAAATTACTGTTATAGCTTCTGCATCCCATATTGACAGCTACAATTGCAAAGATACCTTTAAACTGCCTTATCTTCCTTTGGTGAAATTCTCTTATGCATGTCACTGTTTTAGAGAAAATAGTTGCAAACCTGTGATTCTTTCAGATGTACCATTGCCTTAATAGTTGCAAACAAACTATGTTTAAGAGTTGAAATTAATTAGGCTTAATAAGACAATTTTGATTTAAATGGAATGGTATGATACAACCATATGTGAAGTGTATATAATGTAAAATACTGCATTTTAAAAACAAAAATGGGGTTTAAGCTTATGCTCTCTGTATGCATAGGCTTATCTCACACTATGGTAAGGGAAGAAGTAAATTTGTCAAATCCCTGACCTATTGAAACTTGCTAATAAAGGCTCTCTGCATTGTACTTTAGCTAGCTAGTACTCAGGTTGACTTTTTTGTGAGAAATCTGGGAAGTCAAACTCACTTTCTATGGAAAGTCTAGCATCAGAATTCTGTAAAGAATATTGTTTAGTCAAAGTCACTGAAGTAGAGCTGATATTAAGAAGCTAATCAATCAGCCCTTCCACTGAAGCTTTATTTGCTTGTTAGGTATGTTAGGTATATCACTGTTTCTGTGTGATACCTAACATCCCACAAGCCAGTTTACATGCCTGCTCATGGTTCCTTATATGAAGTTGTTCTGCTGGTATTTCAGAGAGTGGCTTGGGTTGGAAAGGACCTGAAAGATCAGATAATTCTAAATCCTCTGCCATGGGTAGGGATACCTTTCAGTGGACCAGGTTGCTCAAGAGCCCCATCCAACCTGGTCTTGAACAATTCATGGCGTAGGGGATCCACATCTTCTCTGGGCAACTGTTCCAGTTCCTCACATTCTTATAATAAAGAATTTTATACAAGGTTTTACATTTTGGACTTTTTTTATGAGCTCAGTAAACAGACTGTATCATGTGCTGGGTATTTGCTGCTTCTTATTGTGTGCTAATGTTTCAAATAACATGTTTTCAATTAAATTGAGTTTGTTTGATGGCCTCCTCTACTGAGTGGCAAGTTGCTGCAGCTGGGTGTTTTGGAGAAGGCTCTCACTGAAGTACTTTTTTGTTGGTCTTTTATTTTTGCTCCTGTGGGAAACTCTGGTAAATTAATTCAGATACAACTTACTGGCTTTGATGTCAGTCTTATGATTTGAAACAGCAGGATTAGCAGTACCCTAAGATGCCAGTTGTTTCTCAGAGCTGCAGGTCAAACAAAAAACGTGTTTCAAGTGTTCGAGTGTGGTTCTGCGAGAGATGGTATGCACTGTTGTGATGGAAGTTCTACCACAGTCAAAGATGGACAATTCTGATGTGCCCAGATGTAGTGAACATTAACAAGAGAGTTCCCTAATTTTCACTGACTATGTGAATTCCTCACTGGTGATGAATTTTCACCAGAGATTGGAAGTCAGGAGGTCTAGTTGGTGTGGCCGTCTGAGAAGTGCAGCGCTTGAAAGGTCATTTGACTTTCTTGTGCCTTGATTTACTTGTCTTCTTTCTTACAGCACTTCACAAAGTTTAGAGAGTTTCTTTACAGCCTGAAGTGCCTTGTGATCTTTGGTCAAAGATAATATATACATGTGATGCACTGTCTGCTCTGATTAATTTTGTGCTGTCATAGGAGTCTGAATAGTCCAGGAATGGCGTAGTTATTTGCTGTGAAAGCCAGCGTGTTGTTTGGGGGCAGAAATTGAGAATTTTCTTTATAGTAACTGAATTCATGCCTTCTATCTTAATATGTTAACTACTTCTGGTGCTAAAAGGCTAAATCTAAACAAGTTATTCAATAATAGAAAAGCACATCCAAAACACAGCTTTTTATTTTCACTCTGTTTGCCAAAGCTTGAAACTTTGGCATGTCAGCAGCAATTAGCAACCGACAGAAGCTTGAAGTTGATACTTACAGACAGCAATAGAGGAGGAAGAAAGGTGGAGTTGAAAAGTGTACATGCATTTTTTGTTGAAATGAGTGCTTTCTCTGAGGTGTCCTGGTCCAAGGCTACAAAAATGGGTTGGCAAAAATACAGCAATATGTGTTTTCTAAGGGGGAAGAGAATATTTCTGTGTGCTTCCAACTAGAGTATCAAATAAGTTGACTTATTAATCACCATTTTTTGCATTTTCGTTTCTCAATCATTGAGTTGATTTACTTTCTCCTTTCTTTACTTCTCCTTTCTCTTTGTAAGGAAAAACTGTGGTATGAATCAGACTATTGGCTGAGAAAATAAGTTTTGACACTTGTGCAACAGTTGAATGAATCAGTATACTGGCTTCATTTTGTGGTGTCTTTAAGAGTAGCTGAAATTGTATAAAATTCAAGATGGTATCGTAGAGTAAAGAACCCTGTGTTTTGTTGCTGGACTGTAGGATGAAGCATGTGTTTGCCTCCAGGAAAATAAGCATTTTGTTCAGAGACCTCTTTATTGAATATTTCTTTTCAAGAGGCCTAGTATTCTGGAAAATTTTTTCTATTGTAAAAGTCCCATGTACCATTAAATGCGATTATTATTTTGATGAATAAGCACAGCTGGCATTTCTTTTCAATATCTGACTGCCTTCTTTTTGAGCCTGTAAATGTCCTGTTGTCAAGAGATTAGCCTTTGGGGTAGCAGTTAAATTGTTCATTTCTACTGATTGCCAGGCAGGACAGGAGCATAGATATGAACTGGCTAGATAGACTGCTCTGAATGATGTGTGAACTGCAGTTTGTGAGTTAGGAAATAAAGCTTAAAACAGTTATCTTTCACCAGCACTGTAGCTTCAGTGTGTTGCCACATGCCAGCATTGGTTAAAATTCAGATGTTGCAGCTTTGTTGAGTTTGGTTTATTTTTCAAGGTATTGCCCTGGGGGCTTCAGACAGGAAGGGTTCCCAAGTCTATTGCACAGTTCCAAGTGGAAGAAAGGGAAAGCCAAATAGTTATATTGGCTTTCAGCTATTTTAGGGTGGATTGGTTACAGCAAACTTAGAGAGGTCCTGAAGTTGCAGCCATTTTGGTGTCTGTCCTGCCCTCCAGTCTGCAATGGGAAAGGTCTGGCATTGACCTGGCATTTGTACCCAGAGGAAGAATCACACACCCCCAACACAAACTTTAGCTGGTTGCCTTTCTTCCACTCTGATGGTGTATGATTAAGAATCTAAGTGTTGAGGTCCTGGATTTCTCTGAATCATGTACTCTGCTCTCCACCTTTACATCTGCACTTTGAGGATTCTTTGCAGTGAACCCTGCAGGTGCACAGATACATCTAATATGGGCAGAACACTCCAAAAACCAAACCAAAAAACCTTTCAGTTCTTTCTTACAGGGAACAAAATAGTATGCTTAATTATTCCACTATGATGAGAATGTCTCAGGAAAGGGCAGAACAACCTTTTGTCCTCATCTATTTAATTTGGGAATACACTCATCTTCCTTATTTTATTAATTCATTTAAAGTAGAAAAGAGCTAACTGAAGTTGGTCAGCCTTTTAATTCTTTCTTTGGTATGCCAGTTAGCTTTTGTTAAAGAAATGCAGATAGCTTAGGTAACTTAATACTGTAATGCCAGAAGACACTAGATCAAACTCACTGGTGCAGCTCAGAATCAACTGTGCCTCCTCAGTAGACAGCTCTTGATTGACACTTGTTTTGGTGTTAATAGACTTATTTAACAAATACTCTTAGGGAACTATGTAAATACAAAACAGACAGCTCTCAGTGTCCTTGGGTCTCAGTTAATTGTCAAAGGACAATGTGCATGAAATTTCTATTGTGCACAGGTATGTATGCTTTTTCTCTGCTTTACAATATCTGGCTAAGATGTAAATATGCTTTTGAATTCTGTTATAGCTCTGATTTCTTTTCTAACTGAAATATTTTTGTTTTTCAGTTTTGGCAAGCGTTCTGCCGGCAGCTTCAGACGTGGATGTGAATGCATTGTTTTAGAGCCATCTGAAATGATTGTGGTAAGAATATTTTCAGTCAGTTGCTTTCAAATTTTACAGACCAGCTTTGGTAACACTTCAGCTTCCAACAAGACTTACGATTTTCTGGTTTCTACATGATCTTTTAATAAATATGAGATGTCATCCCTACAATTTATATTGTTCTTACATTTACTTTTTCAGATTTCATGTAAAACTAAAGTTTTCTTGTGCTGGCAGAATAGTTTGTTGTTTTTTTGGTTTTTTTGAAACAGTTTCATTATTATTATTGGTAAACCTAGATGCTTTAAAGTATTAATTTCAGGTTAGTTCAAGTAATTAATGTTTGAATTAAATTTAATCTCAACTGTCTCAGGTTTTTAAGAATAAATTTGAATGTTTTTAAATTCTGTCAACCTTTCTGGGTGAAGGTGAGGGTATTTTGTTAGCAGCATCTGCTATAGTCCAGTGGCAGAACACTGTCTCTGAGGGTTCACAGGCTTAAAAGTTTCATTTGACACCTTAGGGCATGCCATCTGAACAAATGCAGAATTGGTGGGCTAATTTTTTTTCTTTCTGTCACAGAGATACAGACCAGTTCATAATACAGGCATGACAATTATCTAAGCCATATAGGTAGCTTAAATATAGACTGTGACACTAACTAACATTTTTTTTTCCCAAAAAGTAGCAGTTTCTGTAAAACTTGTGGAAGCTCAGGAAAATGTGGTATTACTTTAGGATTGTTTATTTCCAGTTTGTGTAGCTCGCATCTGACCATTTGGGAAAGAGTTTGTTGTCCCAGTTCTGTTTTCTAGAAGTATACAATTTCACTGGTTGTAGCTGTGTGAATGTCTGCCTGTTTCACATGCACTCCCTTTTAAGTTATAAGGAAGAGTGGTATAAAGATAGGTATTGGGAAAGGAGATGACTAAACAACAAGAAATTTTTTGGACTGATGGATAATGTTAGGTCAGAGGCAAGTGTTTGCCAAAAAATGTAACCACTACAGCTCTGGAAAGATGAAATTGGATGCTTCACTCAGGCTCTCAGAGGAATAATTGTACTTTGAATAGAAAGAATCCTATCCCCAGAGTTGTTTGGGCACACAAGAGGTGTAGCAGGGTGTGAGTGTCAAGGTGTCAGATGGGAAACAGATCCTCCCTGCAGAGGGGGTAGACACTGCCTGCTCTTCTGCTGAGCCAGGAGCTGTGCTCATCCATTTGAGTTAGTGCACTGAAGGCTCTACTGTGTCACTTGGGCTGACTGATGTGTGACACTTCTGACAGGGATAAGCTGCAAATTCATAGGAGCATTTTGTCTAACATTTCCTTGTTGAAAAATGTGCAGGAACCTTGCAAGGTGCCTCATCTCTCATCCTGAGGGATGGAATTGAGTAACAGGAATTAACTGAATCCCCCTATATAGTCCATGATGGAAGCTGTGATTTTTTCTTCATTTCCTTGTTAGTCTCAAATAGCTCGAGTAAGGTTTCTATTAGAGAAATAAACACAGAAGTATTAGTTTCTATTAGTAGAAGTAAACACAGAAGAGATGTTGATTTTCACCCAAATTACTGAAAAAAGATCATTCTCTTCTGGGAAGAGCAGAATTATTAGTTCAAATATTTTCATAGCAGCAAACTGTTGTGTAGTAGTCTTCAAACTCTGTAGACAGTGAAACTGAGAAGATTAATTTTATAAAAGGATATACCTAATAGGTATTTTTTTTCTCCCTGTTGTTGTTTTGAAGTGGGGTTTTTTTAAATGCCCAAATCCAGTCTATTAGAAAATCTTTTATGCCTTCAAAATATTTGAAATAATAAAACCAGTCCTGCCTGAAGAGTGAAGCTTTTGCCATGGATCAGTTAGGGAAGATGCTGAATAGATGTCAATAGGGAAACAGGCAAGTGTTCTCTTGTACCAGTTTTCTTTCTGGAATGTATTGATTGGTGAAATGTTTGTATTTGTGCAAGTGTTTGAAAGGGGTGAGGAAGGAAGAATTTTTCTTCTGTCATTTTTAAAAAAGTGATCATATTCTATGATCCTTTCCATACTAATGTTGTTCTATTTCTTTTTTAGCAGCGATTTCACACTTAGTGCTGAAAATGCAGCAAACTCAAAGCTGGCTGCTGCTTTTTGAAAAATAGGATTTCTTCTGTTTCCAACAAGAGGAAACATTTTTCTCTCTTGTGGGGAAAGACACACTCTCTTGCATCTGTTGTAGGTTGATTACATGGAAGAAAATGAGGAATATTTCCAGCGTCAAGCATCTCACAGGCAATCTCGAAGGAGGTTTAGGAAAATCAACCAGAAAGGGGAGCGACAAACAATTATTGATACTGTTGACCCTTATCCTGTGGGGAAGCCACCTCTACCTAGAGGCTACCATACGGTAAGCTGTCTGTGTTTATGGTTCACAATAAGTCATAGATAGGAAAACTACTGAAAACAACACGGTCAAAATGACTAAACTTGCTGGTGCCTTTCAAGTGTGCTTCTGTGGGGAGGTTTCCCTTCAAAATAACTGTGAATGTGGCTCCATCAGTGCGTGAACATGTGTGCAGCTTGCATCTCAGTTCAGAGTTGAAAGTACGTTTCTTATGAGTGTGAATGTCGTGTATTATTTTTTAATGTTCCGATCATTATGGGAAATTGTTCAGGAAATTCTGCTCTCATTTCCTTTTCTATTAAGTTAGAGTAGAATTAGTTCAGTGTACTGTGTTAAAAGGTCAGTTAGTGAAGCACTCATTCACATATGTGATACCAGGTGTTGCCTGGAAAGGACTGTGCTGCATGGCAGTACACCAAATTGGATTAAATCTGTCATTTCTTTTTGGAATCGAGAACTGAAATGTAAAATTGAAATGAACTTCTGATGGTATTTTGCCCTTTATACTTGGATTTTAGTGAGCTATGTAGTTGGCCCATCATGGAGGAAATAATTTGGTCATTTTACTTGATTGCTTTTGGGGGTAAGGGAGGGAATCTACATATGTTTCCAGACTTTCTCTTGAGATGAAAATAAACTAATAATTAAAACTTTTTCCATGAAATAATTTATATGGCTTTTAAACTGAGAAGAGCTCTATTAGATTAATATGTTTGTTTTGTGTTGATTACAACTGTGAGCAAAATATGGGAAAAGCTGTTTGTCTTTGGCTCTCATTTATTTGTTTAAGCCCTAAATCTGGTAGAACCACAAAGGCCTAGGCATAAATGACTTTGTGCATATTTAATCTCATTGAGTTCCATGGGTTGAATTTTGTACAATGTAAGCCATATACACATAAATTTGCAGGATGAGAGCTTTAGTGATTTTAAAAGTCCATCTTTGGTGCAATGCAGTTGTTAGCTTTTTCAGTTTTTCTTTCCTTACCATTTATTCCTTGACTTGTTTGCCAGTTCACTGTATATTCAATGTGTGTCTATAAGTGTGTAGATGTTTGATTGCATCTGTTAATTATACAGGCTTTTCCTCATGACTCGAATAATTACATTTTATGCCAACAATTTGGTTTTGTTTATACAACAGCTTTTAATGGTTTAATTTTCAGTGCAGTTTTAATTGCCTCTAGATTTAAGGTGAATTGAGCCAGTTGACTTGGTTTGAAAAGAAAGCATTTTACTGGCCTGTATTTGGCGGGGGGGGGGGGGGGGGGGGAAAGTGGTATTGTACTTTGTAGGAATTACAGAAATAATTACTTTTGTTCATATTATTTAGATGTGTGTGTTGTGCTTAGCAAACAGTGGTAGTGTGATTTGTACCTAACTCTAGAAGGGCAATATTTAGATTACACAGTGCCATTTGCATTTGTAGGTCCTTGCCTGTTGTATAAATTTCACTTCAGGTGTGCCTGATGAGTTTTTGTAAGCTTAACTGGTATTAAAAAGCAAAAGTCCATCCTGTGCTATTCTGTTGTGCAAGTTCATAATGGTTTTGTGTATGTGCTGGGAAATCCATTGCAAGAGAGATTTCATGTTAAGGTTGGAAGAGATTGCCAAATAAACTGTAAAATTTACAATAATTGCAGTAAAATGTTGCTTTTCCAAGTGTAATATAATACTTATGCCTGGCTTTATTATTTTTATCAAGGCAAATAGAGTCAAATAAGCTCAAATGAATTTTACAATGTATTAACTACATTTTAGTGACTTTTCATGCTAGTCCATTTCCTCCTATTTTTACAGTATTTGGTGATCTTGTAGACATTATTCCCTCATTCACTTCCACTAGCAATGTCACTTCTATTGCTTTAACCATACGTGTTACAGGCTGCATTGTCTTTTAGCCCTTCCTATTTTACGTCCTTTGACCTCATTTTATTGGTCTTAATTTCTTGAAAAATTGACTGAAAAAAGCAGGATTTTTTTGGAAATGCATAGGAATTTAAGATATTATAGCACATATCTTGTGGACTTGTTGCACATCCATTCTTTGGTCAGTATCTGTCAGGGTGTCATTTTTGTTTCTAAATTTTTAAATTTTTGATAAAAAAAGATGAAAGCATTAAACTAAATTGAAAAAGGATTAATATGATATAATTTTTTTCAAGTTTACTCTTCCATGTGCATGTGTACTAGTTTAGGTGTTACGTATAGAAGACTCAAAGTAATAAAGCTACTTTCATAGTATCCTCAAAATCTTCACAATGTGTAATTTTCCTACAGTCTGTTTTACCCTAAATCCATAGAGTTAGCATGTAGAATTATTGTATTGGTTGTTGATAAATAATTATGCTTTATTTGCAGTAGGCTCTGAATGCTTTTCTTCAGAAGGTTCAAACAGTATTTTCTGAAGAAAGTTTTCTATAGCATAAAAGCAGACATGAAATGCAGATGCATGGTGTGCTTTTCAAGAATTAAAAATGAAATGCAGTGCTCTCAGGTGCAGCATGGCTTTCTGCAGTAGAGCCAACTATATGGGATGGTGGACCCTCATTAACGTGATTTTAACATTATCTTCATAGTGGTGGAATGTACTATGGCATGTCTGATAATGTTCATCTTTTCCTTTCCTCCTATATGGCATTCATTTCATTTTGGCTCACAGGAATGCACTAAACCTCAGGTATTGTAACTTACTGTGTACGGTCCACTAACAATTTCCTCGTGGGTTTGCGGTGTGATGCCATGATACTGACGTGACATTACGACTAAAATTGCCTTGTAGCCTTTGCTTTGATAGTTCAGCAATCTCATTGTGATGTAAAAATACCTGTGTAATTGTGACATTTACTGACAGTACCATGTCTCTTGCCCAGCTTGTTTCACCTTCCTTGCTTTGGCATCCTGTGATGTTTAGGAAATTAGAACTATAACCAAAGGGTGTATATCAAATATTTAGTGTTTGGCAGGTGCTTTACTCAAGTATCTCCTTCATGGCTCAGAGGACTTAATCTTTGATTTTGATTTAAAAACTTGGCCCCCTGTCACTGTTTAGTACCTGTATGTCAGTAAAACGGGGAAGTGGAGTGTGACAGGATGAGCAGTAAAGAAACTAAAGAGGCTTTGCCATGGTGTTTCTTGCTTGTCTTCCATTCTGATGGTTTCTACTGACTCAGTATAAAGAGGCTGGATTTTCTAGGCAAAGTATGTCTGAATGGCCATTATCTGAAACACAGGTTTGCCAAACTAGGGAGAAGAAGGTGCCCAAATAAGTCAAGTATCTTGGAATGGTGCCAAACCAAACAAAATATGTACGTTTTTCCTGATATCAGATATCCTCAAATGCTCTCAAAGTGATCTGAAGATCTGAGTGGCATCTTTTAAACTTAAGGGGCATTTGCACCTGTTAATGCCAAAATAAATTCTGAGCATCCATCAGATACAATGTTTGATAAGAATGTGTATTATTAAATTGTCAAATGTCCCCACTTTTATGCTTAAGAAATCTCTTGTGATAGAGCTGAAAACAAATTGAAACGACTTAATTTTTTTTAGGTTAAAAATTCTCCCTTTCTTCAAACATTGCTTTTGTCAATTTTCCTGCTATTTTTTTATCAGGAAATGTGTTTATTTTAAAAGTTCCTTCTGTGTCACATTGTTAAATTCATTTATCTAAAACACTTAGAGAGTTGAAATTTCAATATATTTCCAGTATCATAAACAAGTGATTTCTGGGCTGAATTGTTCTCTTCCTCCAAAATGTATAGTACACTTCTTTTAGGAACCCAATTCCTTACCTTCAGATCAGTGCTCCCCAGTTTTTCAGTGGCATGATTCTGAGTAACCTATGGTTACTAAAACACTATGTTTAAGGGTGATAATGTACTTCTCAAATTATGGTAGGAATTTGAAAGACTCTGTAGTATTTTATAACTTACCCTAATGTTTGAAAGATCATTTGACGTGAAATCTAATGTTGAGTATTGGTACTCAGGCATATTACTTTTAGAACAAGTGTTGGTGGTTTCTAGGGTAAGGAAAATAGAAACTTCATTGCAAATGGAAATACAATGAATGTGAATACGACACAGATAAAATTACATCCTTTTTTTACCACCTGTATAGTTCGGTAAAATTGATCAGTTCTTTTTCGCGAAAGAAAAAATTAAAGCCTATAAGTTTGAGCTGCTCTCAAATGAATCTAGAAAATGTTTGCTTGTGGTTCTCATGTGTCAGAAACATCTTTAACTAGGTTAGTGTTAATGCCTCCTTACTTAATAGCAGAAATAGGATTTTAACTCCTGAATGTAGATTTTCATTCTGTGTGTACGTATACTTAAGGCTACATCATATTTTCAGTGCAAAGCCTTTGTTTAGAATGATTTGACTGAAACAAGTGTGAACCCATTCTCCTGAGAACCTACATGGCTTTACTTCTGCTTTAGACTGTTGTTTGTTGTTTTGGGTTTTTTTAATATACTTTAAAGTGAATAGTCACCTGTGGAATGATTTTAATAAAGGATAGACTTTCTTGTAGTATCTTACTGCCAGTAAACTCTGTGGCTGCTTCAATGCATGTGTGAAGAATTAGTCATGCTCAGTCTGAGTGTTGCTGAGCTGGCTATTCTGTATATAATGTATGGAATATTTGGCATAAATTGACACAAGCTCATAAAGGAAAAATCACTTTGTCCAAAATAAGGTGCTGTTCTTTAGTGGCATAGAGATTACAAGCAGTGATTTGTAACTCCCTGGTTTGTGATAGTGTGTGTCTCTCTAGACTTGGTATGTAAACTGAGATGTGGGCTTTTGCTAGTCTGTACTGTAGTCTTTACTTTGCTAAAGGCGAAGTATCAAATCTTACTGGGCTGTATTTAAAGAGATTCAGGTAGGCTTGTAAGAATAATGCTGAAGCACCTGCGGATAGCCTTGGACAGAAAGGTGGTGTGAGGTGTTTTACTCTTTGTGAATCTCTCTAGATTTGAATTAGTTAACAGGCTTAGGAAATTTGCTGCTAGTGCATTGTCAGGCAGCTGCTGAAATCACTGCAAAAGGGCTCTCTGCCTTTAGTAGCCTTCTTTATCCCATTCAGCTTGAGATTCACGGGGGGTGACAATCCCTTTATCCGGTGCTGGAAAGAAAAGAGTAATGGGCACAGAGCCATCGATAACCCCGGCTTCCACCCCAGTTACAGGCATGTAACAATTTCATCCTCACACACTGCTGTGGAGCACTGTCAGATGTGTTTAGGGCAGACAAGTATTCCTTCTGGATTTTATTTGAAGGAGTTGGCTGAAAATGTGAATGAGAGGAGGGCTGGAAATTATACAGTGTCTAATGTTGCTGAGTCAAATCTGATCTGCAGCCATGACTCCCTGAAAAAATAAACACGAGAGTTTTTTCAAGCTTTTTGTGTGTGTGTGTGTGCTATTTTTAGAAAAGGATAAGAGCCTATTCATTTAGTAGCAAATTGTAGAAAACTTTCTTCCTGCTCCTATCTTCTTTTAAAACTAATAGTGTAAAGCATTGGCAAAGTAGCCTTTTTTTTTTCTGAAAAGGTTTGGATTCCCATTGTCTGTCAAGAATCTAAAATACCTGGATTGAAAATTTATGTTCAGATTGTTTTATGAAACTAATTTGCCTTTACCTTTCTTTTGTCTGCAAAATAATATTATAAAACTGTTGTATTTCATATTGCTACATTAAGGAAAGAGTAAAAAAAAAACAAAACAATTTTTTTTTCCCTGCCTGAATTAGATGCAAAACCCTGGTTGTTTTCCTTTATTCAGTGTGTGGCTACTGAAGCAATATGGAAGTTTATAAGATGACAAGCAGTGTTTTCTGATTGTTAACATAGATGACAATTCAAGAAGTTGATTCAATTTTTTGCACTTTGTTGGAGAAGTTCAGTATAAGTTGGGATGAGGTTTAATCTTAAAAACCAGCAGAATACCATTGCTTCTCTGCATGTTTGCTTATGTTGTAAAATACATGTTGCTGCATGTCTTTCCATGGACCACACATATGATCATGAAGTACCTCACATGTGCTTGCTTTTCAACAGTGTGGACTTTGCAGTAGCTTGATCAACTGTATTCATGTTAGTGCATTGTATTTTACGTAGTCAGTTGATTCCAGTGTCACAACATTCTTAGTTGTCTTGTGGAATTTCACTTGTTTTAAATTAGTTTGAGTCAGTAGAAGTGGTTGCTAGATACCCAGTCTACAAGAAATCTGTTTAAAGGAACACTGTCAATCTTTCAAGCCTGTAAATAGCTGCAGCTTTTAATGCTTCTGATGATTTTTAGAAATATATAGAACTTCCATTCTAATACAAGATCACTTACTAAAACAAAATTCAAACAGCAGATTTGGTCATGAGTATTCAAATTAACAATAAGAAGAGCTTGCTTTTAGGGAGAAAGAACCATGTCTAAGAAAATTATTTGATGGGACAGTGGGCAAGAAAGTGTGATAGACACAATGAAAGCTTGACTTTGTGAAAAGGTGCAAAGGATGTGGAGAGGTTAGAACCTTAGAAGTGTTGCAAGTATATTTACAAAGGAAGACAGTGCCCACAGAAACAAGTGGGGACAAATAGACTTGGTTGTCAGAAATGTTTGGAGTGCAGGATGTTCAAAGGTTTTGGCTTTAGAGGCTCGTATGAGTTATGGTACCTGGACCTATTTAAATGGATTAGATTTTGGAACTTGCTGGTAACTGAATTTCTCCAGACAGAGGAAAAATGTGAAGAGGAAGGAAACTGAGGAGGTTCTCCTCTGTGGCTTAGACAAAATGAAGGCAAGAAGATTGCCTTTATTTTTAAATAAAAGTTGAACTGAACTCACTCTGTTCCTGGTTATGACACAAATTAATTTAAGTAATGTCAGCAGAAAAGCATAATTGGGTGCACACCTAAATTTGCAGAGTATTGCTGATGAGAAGTAGCGTGATATGCAGTTTGAAACGTGTTAGCATAGATAATGTCTCTATTAATAACAAAACAGTATAAAATAATTCATTTAACATTTCTAGTGTTCATGTTGAAAGTAAAATACACTGTATTGATTGTTCCATTAATAAAAGGGCTAGTTCTGAATACTGCCAAGTGCAAGTATCCTTTTACCAGGAAGGATATTTGTTTAGTTGCTTTTCTTCATCTATAAAATCCAGTGTGTAATTTCAAGAGCAACTGCTTTTATTATTCCATGATGGTGATGATCTGCTCATTATTGCAATTGAGCTTGGTGTGCACATCATAATGGGAAGTAAATGCAAAATACTAAATAGATAGACATAGTCTGTATATTTGAACACATGCAGTAACATTAATTCCTGAAGAATGTGACTGTGTTATACATGTTAGGTGCATTTTGAAGCGAGACACTACAAAAATGGTGGGATAATTTTACCTGAAATGTGAAATGCTTGAGATGATTTGGCCAGCTCATCATAACCATGTTCTTTATGGAAGTTGGATGTTTTTTCATGGGAGCATCCACTGGTAACGTTATAATGGCAATAAGTAACTCCCATTCCTGTGTTCTGGCAATATACCACCTTTTTAGCCTTACAGCTTCCTTTCTTCACCCCTGTTGTAAGGGATTGTTACTGTTTCAAGTTATGTATTAAGTTTTGTATTATTATTAATATATGAGCAATGCTATCATTTTATTTTGTGTAGCACCCAAAGCAAAGCAAAATTGTTAGTTCATCATCCTTTTAGTAATTACTACTGGCAAGCTAATGCAAAATTAATGACATGCAGTGTTATTTACTCAACTTGCAGCTTCTGTCAGAGGTTGTCTATTTTTATAAATTACATCATCCTTACTGCAGAACTCTCATATCCATTGGGATTTACTATTCATCCATTCCCTTTGGAAGGGCTCAGATTGATGTCATAACTGGATTTGTAATTGTGATTAGAAGTGGAAACTGAGAGAAACATTGAAGCCATGCAGTATTTTCTGCAACTGAAGTGTCAGGAATATTTCTGAGGGGGTTTTTTTTTCATATATTAATGCACTGGGTCCTGTCTACAGCTTGTAGAGTTGACAATGACCACACATACGTAAAACTTTGGTTAATAACAGGCTAGATTTTCTAGAGTAGCACGATTTTATTGCTGATACTGACTTGTGATGTGCTCTTTTATACTGTACAAAAGATTGTTTTTCTGAGATGTAGGGTGTAAAACTAAATGTGAGGTATGTCATCAAAGCATAAAGTTGTCCATGCAGCAGAAAAATGGATTTTTCATAACTCTTTTCTAAATTGATCATTGCACAATTGTAAGAAATACAAATATTGTATTTCTACCAATTGGACTCGATGGTCCTTGTGAGTCCCTTCCAACTCAGCAGATTCTGTGATTAGAGCTGAGGAAAATTAAAAAAGCAAATATATACATGTGTAAAGGGATATCCTCATTAGAATGGGGTTGTTCAGTTAGAAACACTGTTTATCTATAAAGTACATATAGGGAAATGGGATCTGTCATATTATATTTGTAGAATGCCAATACAGCTCCTTTCAATGCTGGCATTTCTGTACAGACCAGTATCATGAGTGATAATAGTAGTGCAGTTATTTGCCCACTAAAGGATGGAAAGAAGCTGTCAGTTCATTTTTTCCCTCAAGCATCCGAGCCATTGTTATGTGACCTGAGCTTGCCATAGTGACTTAAAGATAAAATTATTAGTATTATTAGGTGTTTCTGAGTACTTTTAATAAAGCCTTGTATTTGACCTGACTAGTTTCAAATTATCATTTTGCTGAGTGAATTTCAAAGCTCTAAACAAATTAACAAATTTAGTGCTAAAATATCCTAGAGCAACTATAGAATTGAACATGGGGAAAATGTAATGATCCCAGATCCAAGAAGGCAAATGGCATTTTTACCTGGATCAGCAATGATTGTCACCTTGTACTCAGAACTGGTGAGGCTGCTCCTGAAATCCTCTGTTCAGTTTTGGGTCTTTCACTACAAAAAGGACATTGAGGTGCTGGAGCATGTCTAATGTGTGATGGATAAACCTTATTGGGTAGATGTGTGTATTACAGTGCCCAGGCTAGATCCTGCTGAGTGTAAATGCCATTATCCATGCTTGCATCCTTCATTCAGTAGCAGTTCATTTCAGGAGAGCTAACAAGTCCTAAGTAAAGCAAGGTAGTTACCTTGAATTTACCACAAGGCTTGCGTGTGAATTCTTTTCCTATCCTTTACCACCCTACGGTGTAAACATACTTTTTATGCACTTTTTAAATTCCTTGTATTTGCACTTTTCTGATGGAAAAATTTTTAATTTTTTTTTTCCTTTTAGAAACCCTATTTTAAAATGTAAGGTCTAGTTAAAGTGTTAGTATTCTGTTGTATGTGTAATGGGTATTGGGAGCTGGGCTTTAGGTTTGAGTGGTTAGTGTAAATTATATTTGAATTTTCAGACAGTAAAGTTTTAACATGCATCTGGAACAGCTGGCAGGTGTTATATGTATTGTTGATGTGCCTGGCAGAAAACCTACACATATTGTGTTCTCACACTTTTTCATTATTTTATATGCGTGTGTGTATGCATGTCCTACAATACAAAATATTTTACTTTTCCTTCCTTTTACTTCTAAATTATGTATTACTCTTGAACACTAATTGGTGAATAAAAGGCCTGCAGCTAACTGGTTTTAAAGTTTCAGAATGATCTGTGGTGCACAAAAGACCACTTTAAAAGTAAGAATTCTGACACCAGTCTTGGAATACAAAGCAGTGTAGAACCAAATTACAAGGGAAACTCAGTCTGGCAGGTGCAGTTCTACCTATTTTTATTTAACACTTCTGTATCTAGGTAGCTGATCTTGTAATTGCAAGGGAAAAAATGTAGTGTTACATTTGCAAAATGGGACATCCATTAAGTGATGGTAGTTGGCTTCCTGATTTATTTTAATTAAGGAAAGGGAAAGGGCATTTTTTAGACTTTTATATTAAGTTTTATATATTTGAAGGATATGATGTTGTGGTTTGACTTCTTTCCTATATAAAACCAATTTGGCTAATTTTGCTTGATAATTATTTTTAAAGTAAAGGACATATGAAATTGCATGGGTTTGTTACTGATGAGAGATCTGTATAAATTATTTCTGTTCAGTTGCTAGAGGCAGGGCACAAAGCTCTCAAGATATGTTAGTGTATGGTGCATTACACAAGAGAGGATATGCAAGGGCACAAGGAGAGAGTTCTCCCAAAAGAAAATGACCTTACACTGGTAAGCTCTTCAGTGTTGATTTTAATTGGGAACCCCTGGAGTAGGCTCTTCAGAGAGTCTCCTGGCATGAGACTATGGCTGGAGACAAAAACCAGTTATTTCCTTCCAACAGACAGCTGAAGTGAGTGAAAATTCTAACAGGAACCAGCTCTTTCAAAGTTAAACTTCTTCAAACAGAGATAAGTAGCGAGCTACTGTGGGAGAGGTCCAAGTCCACGTTAAAAAAGATGAACAGGCAGTCTGGTGGTTTTCTGCTGGTCCTGTCTACATCTGCACCTATAACAAAATTTCAGATTCTCCCTTAAAACATCTAAGTAAGAAACTGCTGGAATCACACACACACATAGAGTCACAGAATCACTAGGTTGGAAGAGACCTTCAAGATCATCAAGTCCAGCCCATGCGTTAACAAGTCAATAAACCATGGCACCGAGTGCCACATACATTTTTTTTTTTAAACACATCCAGGTATGGCAACTCCACCACCTCCCCAGGCAGATCATTCCAGTACTTTTTCACCCTTTCTGTAAAAACCTTTTTCCTAATATCCAACCTATATTTTCTTTGGCCTAGCTTGGGACTGTGTCCTCTTGTTCTGTCAGTTTCTGCCTGGAGAAAGAGACCAACCCCCACCTGACTACAACCACCTCTCTGGGAGTTGGAGGGAGTGATAAGGTCAGCCTGAGTCTCCTTTTCTCCAGGCTAAACAAGCCCAGCTCCTACAGTTGTTCCAAGCCCCTCACCAGCCTTGTTGCCCTCAGAAAAGCATATTGTATTAGCTTAGAACAAAACTACTGCCCCTTCACTCCTGCTGAAGTCACCTAATGAATAAATGAACAACAAAAAACAACAGAATACCAGCTAGCATTTACAGGAGACTGCAAATTGTGGGGTTTGTTTGTTTTTAATCCATTAATATTTCATATCGAGACATTAAATAATTGTTCCCCTGCCTTGGTTGGTCTCAGATACATTCAGTTCTGTGCCACCACAATCATCCTCGCAATGCAAATATGTCAGTGTATTTCAGGTAACAGGTTTCAATGGAACTACTAATGACCATAACAATATAGAATGCGGACAGTTGATTGGCCTCAGAAAATTATCTGAGTTTTAATTTTACATTTTAACAGTGTAGCAGTAGGATACACATAGACAAGTTATGCAGTCATCCACCTTCTTTAAAGTTTTCCTGCATTGTTCTACAGCAAAGAATGTGAAATTTTAGAGTTGCCTCCCATTAAGTGAAGGACTTATGTCCCTGGATTCCTGCTGTGAAATTGGTATGGACATGATGATATGTGGGAGTTTTTGTGGATATTTTGTTGGTTTGTTATTCCTCCAAGATAGTGGGCTGATTTGTATCTCAGTAGTGAACCTTGTCCCCAGCAGGTATGGATGTCCAAGTGCTGTTTAGATCTGGTAAAGAAAACTTGCTACTCCTGTATGCTTGGCATCATGATTCTTCACCTTAAAAGTGTATCTGCTGTTTCGTTTTCATGCTTTTCTCCCCAGTTTAGGAACAGAAAGCACATTCTCACCTTCTCTGATGTAATTAATATGCCATTGTTAAATCTAGTCATTACACCAACGTGAGAAAATTTTGTAAATGTTGGGAAAACTTCCATCTATCCTGACATAATGCATTTTTTCCACTTCTGAAGTACTGAAACAGTTAAAGAAATGAAACTAATCTGTGATCATTCTGCCAACTGAAGTCATTAATATTGCAAATTTTATGCCTTATTTTTAACTTTAAATAATGATAATGTATAGTTTTAAAGCCATGCATTCAACTTTATGCTTGTGTAAGAATGAGCGCTTTGTTTTGTGTAAAAATCACAGGTAAATCAGTTAAACATCACATAAAGTGACTTGACAAACATGCATATAATATATATATGTATGTAATATATGATTTTGAGAGATATTATGGAAATAGGACATCTTGTCACATTTTGGATAAGTGACCATCCGTAGGTTTTCTTCATATCTGTTCTAATATAGTTATCAAACATAAGAGGATTCAATGGCAAGTAGTTTAGATGAATACTATAAGTTGCTCCCATTTTAAGATAGACAGTATGGAAATAAAAACTTTGCTGTGCTGTGCACAGAAGGTGACAAATGAGTCTGCTGTCAGAGGGAAGATTGGCACATCCACCCAGCTGAGGCACCAGCCTGACTGCTCTGGGCTTTTCATTATTTAAAAGATCTGGATTATAGATTCATCTGCAGCAGCAGTTCAACAGAAGGACATTTGTTCAAATGATCTGTAACATTAGTAAATGTTATCAAAACAGCACATGCCAGTGCATTATAAGTCTTGCTTTGGTGTCACCAGTTGTGCAGTGGACATCGTTACAGTGATGGCAATGCCACAGACTTAGGAATTAAAAAAAAAATAACATGCTAAATACTGTTACTTTATCTGCATGTTTTGACCAAAGTGATATTTTAGTACCTTGGAGAACATATTGGTAATTTTCTTTTTATTCGAAAGTTTTATTTAAAGTTTATTTTATTCAACAGTTTTATTAACAGTTTTATTTATTTATTTCTCAAAGTTCTTGAGAAAATACTAATGGGGTAGGTATGCCTAGACCATCCCATGTCTGCTTTATGGTGATAAATAGGAGCTCCCTTGCATGAAGTCAGGTCATACGGCCAGAGACTTCAATTGTTGGCAGTAAATTTGTCTGAATACTTTAGAATAAGATTTATGTATTGTATGGGACATATAAGCGTATCATAGCATTTTGAGTGAATTATTGTTCTGGGTTTTAGTGGTTTCAGTTGGTGTTTTTAAATCTGATGGGAGCAACAGATTGTTATGTAGTAATCTCTCTGGTAAGGTTAGTGGGAGGCAGAGAACACCAGCACTATAAAATTCCGAAGCATGCTCCTGGGAGCTTTAGCAGTTTTGTGTCCAATAGCCCTTAGCTTAAATTTAAGTTTTAAACTTCTTTCCAAGTGAGGAGGATGGGCAAAAAAGAAGATAGGTCTGCCTTATTTTCCCTAAAGTTATGTACTCCATTTTTGCACTCTTCAATTTAGCTGTCTGTTATTCCACCTACACAGCTGTGTAATATCTGTGTAATTGTCCCTTCACTGTAAATGTTTTTTCTAGCTACTGGAGTCATGCAGTGGCAGTAAATTCGGTGACCTTAGAGTGTTCTGTTGGTTTTTGACTAGGTATTTGAGCATGAAGGAAATGATACTGTACATTGTGTTTAAAGGGAAGGGGAAAATGTGCTGATACTTTTGGATTTTGAGGCACTTCAGGAAAAGAATGGTCTCTGTGTATTTAATCTGTATAAAAATTTAAGTACTTCTGTAAATAGTTGTAAGTTCAGGTAAACGCTTGAAATTGAGGAATTGAGGTAATCTGTTGTTGCAGCATTTGTCGTTAACCTAAAAAGGTTTAATACTCCAGGCATTGTTGGCACTGCTTAGGAGAATGATATCCATGTGAGATGATGTTCTAGAATGTAAAATAGTTGAGAGACATTACAGTCAGATGATACATGCTGCTGAGATCTTTACCAATTTCTACCTAGAATTCAGTTTTGCTTGTGAATCCCTAATCCTATGGGGTAGTCCTAGGATGTCCATACATTTGTAGTTGCTTTTGAAATGGCTTTTTAATGTTCTTTTCTGTGACTCATAAAGGGACGCTAGATTTTTTTAAAATAAATACAGTATTTTGAAAGCAGCCAGGGATAGCTCATCTTGTGCAATTATGACATGTCAGGTGTATTAACATTTCACTTTAGTAGCCTAAAAACGTTTGCAAAACTGTCTTGCCTTCCCCCCCAAACTTTTAAGTCTAAGCAAGAAGTTCTTACATGGGTTTTGAAAAACCCATGAACAAAAAGTTGCAGGTTGGTTTTCTGTGATGTATTTATACTTGTTTATGATAGAAACTTTCCACAGTATATTGTTCTTGTGTTTTACACTGATTTAAATTCCAATCATTTTTCACTGTAAACTATAATAATTCGCTGGACTTCTACTTTAATTTTTTTTTAATAAATTATATGAGAGTATTTTCTGAACTGAAAATTGACAGTATGTACAATCACACTATACCTGGAAATGGTGACAGTTGAGGAGGAAGGAGTAGGGGAATGGAATCAACCATTTATTCTTAAAGCTGTTTTGACTCACAAATTGCCTGTGAGTTATGTTGTCTTCACCTAATTTCATAAATGTCACTTTTCACATTTTGAGGCTTATTTTTCTGTTTTGGAAACCACAAAGTTTTTGTCAGTCTGATGCATGCAAACGTCAATTAAACTTCGATTGGTTAATAATTTTTGTCTTCATGGACAAACTACTGGCTTTATTTACTAACAGATGAGTAGAGGTAAATAGTGGTGACCAGCATAAGTAATAAGGAAGTTTTTCATGGCAATGTTATATGAAAGTTTTGTGTTTCACTACTATTTTGATGGGTTTAACCATGTTTCCATGTTACTTGGGAAGGATTATGGCACAGAAGCCTATGCTGGATTTTAGCTGGAAATATCAAGTGATGCAGAGAGGGTGCATGTTGACAGTTGTGTGTGTGATGGAGTTCAGAAAGTGATGTGCTGCCTTCCTGCTCTGGGGAGATGTTTCTGTTTTGGCAGAGCTTCATTTTGTTCTTAACATGAGCATAAAATACTCATATTCTGCTCATGAAGTTAACCACAAGGCCACCCAATCAGACTGAAGAGGATCTCAGTTGCTTTGTCAACAAGTAGTATTTTTAAATTTTGTACTAGAGAGGGCTTGCCTTAGCTTCCTAGAATTCATATCTTCTGCTACTTCTAATCAGCACTTCATCAGAAAACTGATTGTGCTCAGCATTAAACTGTTTTACAAGGCTTAAGCATAATTTAATGTTCTAAAATCATCTGTTAGTTGCACTGGCACATGACAAAGACTTTCAAAATTCTAAACTAATTGTTGTAATTGAATAATTTAAAGAATAACTTATCTTTTAGAATATATTAAAGACCAAGGGCATAAGTGTCATTAAAGTCACATAAATGTAAATACATTCAATTTAAAAAATGTTGTATATGAAACTGTGTCCATTGAAGAATTTTGCAAAAAATAGACTGGATTATTTCAGGATCTTCTCCACCATTACTAGAATTCATTTTCACTAATTTTTATAGCCTCATTTGCTAGCAATCATTGCCAGAAGTGAATGAAATCAGTGTGTAACAAACTAAGCTCATTATCAGTGTACATGTTAATTTGGGGGAAGGCAGCTGCAGATTGTATGACATAGCATTCTGTAGTATCCAATTTTTTTCCTGTGTATTTTGCCTCTGTAACAACTATTCCATCTTTTTTTTCTATTGTCCTTATTGGGGCAAAAAAATACTTTGAAGTTATTGTAAAGCCAGATGGTCTCTGATTTTAAAGAATGTGTTGTAAATATGTTACAGAGAACTGTATAAAGTTGAAGCCTAATGGAAGTGGGTCATGTGCCTAGCTTGGTCAATCCTGGGTCAAGTGGTACAAACCTGTGGCACTTCAGAGGTGCATTGTATGGGGCTGACAGTTTATTGCTTGAGCACATCCCTGTTGCATTTCAGCTCCTCTGCAATCTGCAGCATGATTTTACCAACACAGTGTGAGGAGGGGTGTAGTGTAAATGGGAGTGACCGGAGACATTTCTGAGTTTAAGATGCAATTACATTCTGAGGGGAGAATTCTAAATGCCATGTTGATGTCGATCTCATACCTGTGTGTTTTTAGTAGAATTTGTGTATTCAGTGTGCAAGGAGAAGCAGCAGCTCCATTCAGAAAGGCTTGAAATGGTATGTTAAAGGTGCCTGGACATGTACCTCCCACACCCTGTGGGTGGATGTCTCCAGCCTGTGAAAGGGCGAAGCTGCTGAAAATCGGAGCGAGCTCATCAAGTGCACTGTTTGTAAATACGTGATAAAAATGTTTACAGCTCTGCAGCAGCTCTCTTTTGGGTGGAGGGATGGGGGGGGGGGGGGGGAAGGGAGGTGATCTCTCTGCTTTAGCATTATCTTCTTGAAAAGTCGTGTTCAGTTCAGGATTTGGCGAGGTAAACGTGGCTCCTCATTCCCACCCTGACTTCAGTGATATCCTTAGGAGCCAGCAGCGAACGGATCCCTCCCCTCTGGGGATGCCTTGATCTTCCGAGGCTGATACCAGACACAGGCAGGAGCTTGCTGTTTTATCTGCATTGTCCATCTCTACCTTAATGAGTGAAACAGTTAAGTATCAGAGGGGGCGAGCCTCTAGGAATGTGTCTTCCATTTGACTGGAATATTTCGGTGGATAAAGGGAGAGGGAGGGAGAGGAGAGAGAGAGAGAAATCCACTTACATCACTCGAACTGCATTGAGTGTGTGCCTGTGTGCAGGTTAAGAGACAGACTTCAGTGTCTTTGCTTTCTGCAGGAAGCAGCAATGCCGTTTGTATCCTAAGAGGAATTTTTTATTTAGAAAAGGAAGCATTCTTTCTACCCAGGAAATGGCTTTCCTTGTGCGTTGCTATGCCAACTGCCTGCAGCCATGGTCTTCCAAAGTAAGCACAATAACGTAATTATATTGGCGTATTGCATTCAGACTCATGATTCTCTGGGTTTTTGTGTGTGTAACTGTTGTATTTTTGTTGCTGACTCTTTGGGCGGTAGAAGTGCTTGTCTCGATTGTGAGGAACAGGCATCATAAAATTAAATGCCCATCAATGTCATGCTGCTGAGATTAATTGTGCAAACTTGGTTAGCTGAGTGGAACAGAGATCACTGGTCACTACTCTGTCAGCATCATTAGCAGCCAGGGGAGGAGGTCCCTCTTCGTGTGCGCTGCTGCCCTGATTTTGGGGGAGTGCAGGGTAGTGGTGGCGGGAGGGGGGAGGCTGCATTTGCGAGTGTGCGATTGCAAATGAAACAGGAGTATTAACAATGCTTGGCTGAGTGCTGGAGGCTGGTTCCTGCACCCTGACCAATATAATACTCTATTAAGCCTTTTTGAGGGAGTCTCTGTGCAGTCAGCCATTTTAGCTTTTTTTTCGTCCTTTTTCCCCCCCCTCCCCTTCCCTTTCCCATTCCTCAGGCTCAGGGTATGGTTTTGTTCCCTTGAATGGATGCTGGATATGTAGGGTTTCATCAGGCTCTGTGCGTCCTGACACGCTTCGACTTTGAGTGTGGCAAAAATGGAGACGAACGGCGTCGTTCGGATTGCTGCTCTGCACTACAAGTGCGAGGGGGGTTTTGAGCTTACCACTAGTGACACTTTTAGCTCCAGCCTGGTTTCACCCCCTCCGCCTCTTTTTAATTTAATGCTGTAGAGGGTGACTTGCCATCCATAAGAAATTGGTACATGATGTGTAAATTCAGTTCAGCTTATGTTTCTTCATTATGAAACCACTTGCAATCCCAGCTAACCATGGAGCTATGGGCCAGCAGGAGAAACACTCAGTAAGTATTGCAAATTCTGTTTGTTCTATCAATAACCTGTCACGGGCAAACTGCATGGCGATTGAAGCTGCTTGTCGTCCTGCTCACTGCCTTTCCTGCTTGTGGATTTCATAGCGGGTTTGGAGGGAAAGCTGCACCTGAGGTGGCATTAATGTCGGTGGCTGTATTTGAAATTGTTTTTAGCTTAAAAAAAGGCAACTCTCTAGGATCTTTTTGAATGTTAAAAATTAGCTGAAAAAATGCTGACATGCTTTGGTTGGGCAGGAGGCTTTGAGCATTCAGTTAAAATCATTATGCATTTGTTAAAACTTTAAAGCAATATGTAAGCTGTATAACAAGTGATATAATTGTAGGTGATGATAAGAATAGGTTTATTCTGTCTAGTGTGTGGTACTAGTGTAGTTTTGCCTTGTAGCATGGCGTTGAACATCTGTGATACACTTATGCTGAAATGCAGAAACTGTTAGTAAAACATGGAATGAACAAAAGGCATAAGTACTGATGCTTTCTAATTGATCCCATGAGTCAGCTACACCTTTGTCATGCTTTAATCCCATAGGCTGCCTGTGTTTATTGTTTGGGAAAAATGCATTCATAAGCAGAAGAGCAAACATTATTTAACAAGGCCTCAGGTGTCAGGAATTAGAAATTTAGGTTTTGCATGACAAAAAGGTTCTGTAAGTTTTATAAAAATGTATAGAACCTTATTGCTCAGTTAAAATGTTTAAACCTTCATGCTAGATTTTATAGGATTCAATATAGTTTTCAATCTTAAAATTTGTTTGTTGGGAAGATATTTATGAATGTGTGTTCTGTGACTACTGTGTCTTAGAATGTACATGGGAATGTGAACAGTATGTTCAGCAGATACAGTTAAAGAATCATAAATAGTGGGAAGAGGTGATAGCAGGAACTTTCTGAAGGCAGAACATTTTTTTGGCAAGAATTCAGTGTTGATTGTGTAGAAATACAGAAAGTAATCTAGAAATGTTTTAGAATGTGTCCAGTGAATTTTTCCTACATATGTAGCAACATAGCACAGTTTCTTATTGTAGATTGTTTTGTTTCTTTCCCTTGTTAATTATGTTCTAAGTATAAGTGAGTTCATGTAACCAAACCGTTGGGTGTTCATGAAATATTTAGAACTTAATCTAAAAAAAACCCCAAACATAACCCACCTTTTTTCCTCCTGAAACTCAAGCACTGAAGAAGCTGAAATAGAATAGGATACTTTGAATTTGCAAATAGGAATAAAATTAAAAAGCTGCATATGTATTGCATATGTTTTCCTGCTCTTTCTCCTCTCCAAAGAATGTCAATGAAAAGTTCTAGATTAAGGATAAGTTAAGTTAAGTTGATTAAGTTCTAGATAAAGGAAAAAAGTAAACTAGCTTTTCAGAAACTCTACATTACAAACTCTGTCATATTCTAGTTGTATAACTTTGAGGTATTTAAATCACAGAGATGAATTTCACTCTCCAAAATGACTAAAATGTAGGAATAGTAAAAGGAAAAAGGTCAAGGTATTGCTTTATAAATGTCCCCATATATGCAAGAGAAAGAAATCATACTATCAGACATGCAGTTGCAGATTTTGCATGAAAAAAAGACTTAGTGTAAAGACTATATAGAACTTTAAACTGTTAGGACACAGACTAACTCAGCAAAAACCACTGCATTAACAATGAAACTTTTCATGCCTGTTCAGCAGGTAGACATTATTTTCCTTGGAAGGTAAGACTAAAAGATATAAGTTTTTCATAGAGAGGGAAGGGAAGTTTGGAGTTCCAAGGCATAAAGACTTTATCTTACTTTCCCTAAGAGGGAAAACTTCTTGAATTAATCATTTCTGGTAATGAGTTATTTTTATGTTAGTATGTTCCCAGAATTCTAAATATTTTATTGATATCTGACTTGAACTTATTTCAAGGAGAGAGGCTTAATTACTTCTGTGACATCCCCACCCAGAGTCTCACAGCTTGATTTGCTGGAACTGAATGCAAAATTCAGTTCCAATCTGGAACTGAATGCAAAAATCTCCTGTGCTAGGTTTCACAAATTTCTGTGAATTAATTTTACTTAATGCTGTTAAATCTTAATTTCACACTAGTTTAGTTAGGGAATGAGGGATATGGTTTAAATCTATTGTTATGTGAAAGTGGTATGCAAACTGGCCATTGTCTTAATCATGGTGAAAATGGAGAGAGGAAGGGTAAAAATGCTCTTGTGTTTCCTAGATTTTTTTAATATAAAAAATAAAGTCAGCAGCATCAATCAAGTGTATTGATCTTACATGCCTCATATTTCATAAATTGGAGGAGTTTGAATCAGTGCTACAAGCACATATCTGAAAGTGATGTTTCTTGATAGACAACTACTGTCATCTGCTTAACAGGGAGTAAAATTATGCTGTGGGTGAAAGATGGCAGAGAAATGAAAGTAGGGCTGTTGCAGAAATACTTCTGCTTAGTTCTTGTATTTGATGTACTTTACCAGATTTTGTGTAATTAAAGGAATCTGAGAATAGTTTGGGTTGGAAGAGTCCTTAAAGACCATCTTCTTCCAACCCCTCTGGCATGGACAGTGACACCTTCTACTAGACCAAGTTGCTCAAAGCCGCATCCAGCCTGGCCTTGAACTCTTCCAGGGATGGGACATCTTCAGTAAGTTCATTATGTTTGGCTGTGTCCTTGCTGGTTATAGGAGTCCTCTCAACCAGCTTTGTAGGGCTTTCATTACAATTTTCTTAATCTTAAATTTTAGGAAGATGAATGATGCAAAAAATACTGTGTTGTGGATGTTCAAACAATCTCTTGAAAAGCTTCACACATTGCATCTTACACCTGGTTTATTATGTAGAAAAAAATCACATGATGGTCCTTGTAAGGTTTTAGCTTTTGACCTCATTTCTGTTTTTCCTTTGTATCTGTTGTTTGTAGGAACTTTACTCAAGGTCAACTAAAAAAAAACCAAAATGAAAAAAATTGACAGGTATAATGACTTGTGAAAATGGGACTTGAGATGCATAGTTCTTATATGACTGTGTACTGATTAACAACTCATGAATTGCACAATGCACTGCAGTGGCTTATGGACAACGTGTAAGAACGTGTAGTTTTACTTCAGATGTAATTGGAATAAAGTCGGCTAAAGGACAACTTTTGCTGCTGGCACAGTGACACTTCTTTAGTGGTCATGGGTGCTGCCATCTTTGATGTGCTCAACCTGTCTTGAATTACTAAAAATATTGGAAGCAGTATTTTTATTTATTTTTCAAATGTTTGTGTTGTTCTTACCATATTTTAATTCAAAAAGATTTGTGGTCATGTACCAGGGGTCCCTTCCCTACGAGGAAAGAGAAGGAAATGAGTGATATTTTGAGGAAAAGTCTTGAATGGGGATTGTTCAAATATGGTTATTTTAGTTTGATGTGTAGTAAAGGTGCCTGTTGGCATGCTTTCCTAAGAAATCTAGAACTATTCTAGAAATCCTTTTCTGTTACTGGAAGAGATCATCAGTATTTTTCCTTGACTCCTATAATAAATGTAGGATGATGTAGTTATTTGTCCTTTGAGTGAGCATCACACTGCACTACCAAGTTGTGGAAAGAAGGTGTGGTGTTGTGATCAGATGGCTACAGTTGCTAAGCTCATTTCTATGTCTACATCTGGAACAAAAAATAGATGTATGAAAAAGGTCTGTCTAGGTAGTAGTGACCTGTTAGCTGCTGCAGCTGCTGATGGTTATGATTTTGTTCATCTTGATGAATTACATTTCTCTGGGACTTGATACAGATTATCATCTTTGGTTGTTCGGCACCTTTATTTTTAGCACTTATTGAAACCAGATTTCTGGTTTGGCCTCTTCTGATTATTCCTTTCCTTTTAATTTGCATATTTTTAAAAAAAATTTCCTCTCTGGAGGCCAATAAAGGGGTTGTGGATTTTTCATGTGATTAGAAATAGTCTTTCACCTCTTTATAAGTGCATTAAGATGGAGTCTTTAATTGCATGACCGTGTATCTCCTGCAAGATTTATCTCGAGGTGGATAGCTTTGTAATGAGCAGCTGTTTGATGTTTTGGGCCAGCTTCATTGCTCAAAAGGCCAGGTTGTGTTTATGGTGTACTATTCAAGTCTTACTCAGAAGAGAAAAGCATAAATATTATTCTCTTCTGTGGCTTTTCAAGAGCTTGTAACTACAGTGCTGAGGCAAATAATTAAGGTATTGCGGGGGTGGCATTATCTTCATTTTTCAGTAAGGTCTGCTGAAGCAAATCTTTGGCAAAACATAAGGGCAGAATTTTGAGAGCTTAAGATGGTCATTCCACAGCACAGGAAGATCTAAGTAAGCATTCAAAGGATGGATTTTGTTGCATGAGTATTCTCTATCAGCCCACTTCAGGCACTCACAGCCTAATGATCATACAAAAGGTTGATACTAGGTGACTTGCCTGGCATCCTTCCAGAGATCTGTGGTAGACTCTGGCTAAATTCCTGTTCTGCAGGACAGCATTTAACTGAAGATTTCCCCAAAAGCTTATAAATGGCAAAATTTGGGTCGTTTCAGAGGAATGACTGTGAATGCATTTAGTGACCTGTAGAGATGGCAATGAGAGCATCCTTGGCACATAGAAGATGTCCTGCTATCTTTCTGTTATGGTTTCAATGCCTGGGGATTGCACAGCATATTTCAAAGTGAGTGGAGAAAAACCATACCAGAAAGGCTGCCATTTACCTGTAATGAAGTAGTTAAAATTTTTTCAGGTCAACATGGGTAGTTGATGTAGAATATTGCACAGTAGGACATTTTTTACCAAGTTTATGAAGTAAGAGAGTTTCAGACCTCACAACATATTCATATTATGGCTCTGGTTTATATTCTAAAGTGGCCAAATGTAGTGGTGCTGTTGGAGTGTTTTCAGAGTGATGTTTTTGATGCTGCATACTGGAATGTGGCATTTATAGTCACAATGCAGATGTGAACCTGAAAAGGAAAGTCAGCTTCTTCCAAAATGCTATTTTGAGACTGCGAGACTAAAGCTATTTATTATTACTGAGTTGTTGGCACTCCTGCCTGATCATCAGATGTGCTGAAAATCTAGCTGCAATTGAGAGCTGCTGGTACCCAACAATTATAAAAAACCAAAAACTATCCGAGCCACCAAAAATCCCAAACATCAAAAGAAGTAAAAAATCCTAAATCCCTTAACATATTGTTGACCTGCTCCTGAGTCTGTGAGTTAATAAAGGCATAGGAAGAAGAAAAACTCTAAAAAGCAGAGATAATGTGTTGTGTTAAGTAGCCTAAATTAAAAATAAGTTAAATATGGAATTCACAATATACACAATGAGTAGCTTGAAGTCCATTGTAACTAGAAGCAAGCACTAAGAAAACCAAGGAAATCCTGTGCCTCAGTATCTCAAGTTCATTATTCCACCTGCAAAATAATTGCAGTCCCTTGCTGAATACTGGCTCAAGGGTTTTAATCAGTGATACTTAATGCTGGTACTTCATTTCCAAGTGATGTAAACTCAACAGTTTAGTGAACAAAATGGTAAAAATATTCCAGTGAGAGGAAGCAAGTTAGATTTTTTGGGAAATTTAATTTTTAATTATCTAAGGCAGGGGATCTCAGTGATATGTAAAGAAACATGTAGCTGACAAGAGGATTAGAAAATGCTGTGAGTTGTGCTGCTTTTTTCTGCAGTCGTGACTGCTGCTGGTACCACTCCAGCAGCAAAAGCGAGGGGAGATGTCTCATGTTCTGTATTCTGCTGCTAACATGAACTGAAGCTTATCTGCAAAATACTTCTTTACTTGATAACTTTGCAGGTTGTCTGCAAAATCAATGAAATATCAAGAGATAGCAGGAATGATTTAAGAATATGAGCATTAGGAAGTGTGATTTCTAAATTTGAAACTAGAATTGCATAAACGTTTAAGGTGTGTTCAGACCATCAGCACTCTGGGATCATGATGTTGGTGCTGGAAACTCTGAAGTGTAATTTTTTTAAAGCTTATTTGAAGTTTTTCTTCAATTGTCTTGCAAATTTTTTTATTCCTTGTTGTATTCTAGGCTTTAAATTGCTACAAATTGCCCCTTAACAGCATCCTTGATGTTTGAAAAACTGAGCTAATTTTACTAATCCCTCACTGAATACACATGGGTGTGATTTTTGCTTCACTGAAATAAAGACAAGATTTTCAGGATTTTAGGGTTATTTTATTAAAATCTGATTTTTATTTTTGATACTTTAATTGCAGCAGCAGATATATGACCAGACTACTATTGTACATTCTTTAATGTACTATTACCGATGGATTCTTGGTAGCTTTTTCTAAAATTTGAAATTAATAGAAGTAATACTACTAGAAAGAGGAAAAAAAGCCCCACTTGATAGGGTATTTCAGGACTTCTGCAAGTGAGTGTAATACTGAACCAGTGTTTCCAGTGTTTGAGAAATATGGTTAATATTAAGGATTTGAGAAACACGAAATATGAATGTCTTGAGATTTACCCTTGACCAAAGAGTCATGTACCCACCACATTTCATTGTCAATATTACATTTAAGAATGTGGTAGCTGTAGAGCAAGAGAAGTGTGTCATGTCCAGGACACCGGTTCTGCAGAGGTATTAGGATTCTAACCTCGGCATGCTTAATCCATCAGTCTGTTACAGAAATGTCACTGGCACTCACATGGTATCCCAGAATTGGGTAGTTGGTGGTTATTCCAGTTTTGTCAGCTTGCCGGTAGTCTTTTTGCTGTTCATTTTGAGATAGTGATGATTCAGCTGAGAACCAGGAGAAGAATAAACTGTGCTGAAGGGGTCTCTGCTCAGTGGGTTACTTGTGAAAGCTGATCCTGTGCCCAGAAGCTAAAATTTATTGGAGTGTTTATCATTCCTTCCAATCCCCCTGTTCTGTATGAGGATTCTAGAAGGACAGATGAAGGACAAGAGATTGCATTGCTGTTATGTGGGTGATGTTGAAGGTAAATTGCTTTACATTATAATAGTACCTAACACAAGCAGTGCTGCTGCTTGGTCCCTAATAAGTCTGAGGTGTAGGGAAGGAAATCAGCTATTGCCTAAATTTATTTGATTTTACTTGTCACTTGGGAAAGATGAAGGTTCGCAACATTTGGTGAAATAACTGGAATATAGGAAATTCTGTGTGTGTGTTTGTAATTTACTCTTGTGGTGCTGGACTTGGTTACTAGACTGCAAGAATCAATTAATTCCATTAGCAAGAATGTTGGTCCTTTGGGCAAAAGGCTATATTTGTCCTTTTGGGTTGCTCTCACTGCAAATATGAATCTTGCTGCCAGGAACCAGTTGGTTCATGGTGTACAGCTAACCTGGCATCATTCTATACTTGGCCCAAACCTTAAGCTGCCCAAAAAGCTAAAAATAAGGCCTTAGGTCCTTTTGTAATCGCTGGTCTCCATTGCAGATGTTGGAACATGAAATCCTGGCATGTTTGGTTCCCTTTTCATGAAAAGTGAAAGAGGATTTTCCTAAATGGGAAGTAGCTTGCTAAACCTCATAGCTTGGACTGAGTAGTTTTCTAGCATTTCCCAAGTCCTGAGTTATAGGCAGTCAAGTTGATGTCTCCAGTTATATGGTGTTCCTTCCAAACCCTGTCCAGAACACCTTAAAAAGGCATAAAATAATTTGATCTGCTACAATTTCCATAATTCCTGTCCTTTGTGGTGTATAGAGTGTGACTACCCTTCCTTTAATTCAAATGGATTTTCTGATTTTTCCTTACATGTCTTCTGAATTCGTTTAGTGACTTCTGTAAACAGCAGAAAGCTGTGAACCATTTGACAAAATGTCAAAAAGATTTTGCTTTGAATGTGAAAACAGTTGTGACTCTCTACACTCAAATGTATGCATACCTCCATGATACTTCCAGCTCTTAGATGCAGATGGAGACGACCATTCTCCTTTGGACTGGGAATATGCAAACTGGTTTAACACCAGCCTTCTCTTTCAGTTCCAGCTTCTCAACATGGATCAAGAGCCAGCTGCTTTTCAAAATAGAGGAAAAGCAGGCTTGTGAGTTAGAATGTGGAGAAGAGCAAAACGTTACATTGTATGTGCATTTAGGATCTGTTAATAAGCTAACAAATGCCATAAAATGTAGCTCCATGTAGCCCTTGTAGCTTTCTACCTGTAGATGACTTATTTCAACTGTCCCAGGCTTGGCTGGTGACCATATGCCAGCATTTGGTGGCAGTAATGCATCCTCTTTCTGACTGCAGTTACCTGATCTTCAGAGACATAGGGACAGCCAGGAACCATGCTGCAAACCCAGACAAGAACCTGATGGTCAAATACCTCAGCCTGGGACTTCTTTCCCTCAGTGTATAAATACAGCCTCCTTTTATCTGAGACTGCAGCCTGTCACTCCCTTGCAAGCATAGGTGCTGTGTGCTGGGTCCTGTGGACAAGCACTCTTCTAGGTAGGATTCATTAGTTTATAGCTTGACTCCAAACTGTGACCTTGCAAGCCAGAAGAATTGGTTTAAAGCTTTCTTCTTTTATTCCTCCTCGGAAGAATGATTTCATAAAAGTGACGTTGTTCTATTTTGTGGGTCTCCCTTTGTGCGTGTGCTCATGTTGGCTTGTTTTATTGTTAAAAATAGGCTCGTTCTGTTCCGTGCTGCTGTTCTTCCTGCAGAGCCAGAAGAATGGGAGCTGGGCTGTGCTCTTAGGCCTCCATCCATGGCATTGTTTCCTAAATGCCTGTCTGCTGCTGTGTGCCTGCCAGCCTGCCAAATGCTCTAGGGGTTGCATGAATGTCAGGAAGGTCTAATGCAGGGTGATTTGAAAGAGCACGGGGAAGCCTGGAAAAGAGAACCTGGGTACAGAACTGGGCCATACATTTGCTGTTGGTGGTGGGATTGATGGCTTGAAAATTGGGTGATGAAGGACATTGTATCGGAATGTGTTTGGTCATGGTTGGAAAAAAAAAATCATTATAGATTTTGTGAAATTTAAACTGAATTTTGGGAATTATTTCTTAGTTAGCTTTATCCTAGGATTGCTGAACCATCAGCCCTGTTCTCATTTTAGTCCAAGTAAGCTCTTCATTTATTCAGGAGTTTTTTGGTGGGTTTTTTGTTTGTTGGTTGGTTTGATTTGTTTTTTGTTGTTAATTTGTTGATTTGTTTGTGGTTTTTTTGTTTGGTTTTTTTGTTTCTTTGTTTGTTTGTTTGGTTTTGGGCTGCTTTTGTTTGGTTTCTTTTGGGTTTGTTTTTTTTTTTTTTTTTACATGTAAGGTTTTTTTTGTTACATATAAGGAGCTAAATAAAGGCTCTTCAAAACAAGCACTCTTTGCCTGTGCTGTTTCACCAATCAAGGTATGGCTTGACCTCTAAATCTTAATGTATTTCTGATAACAAACTAGGGGAAAAGGAACCTGTATTTTCCAAATTCTTGGCAGGCAGTAGCTCTTTTCTCTGCTAGGTTGCTCAGGAAAGATGCAAATGTCAGACTGGGATGTGTCTCATTCACCTTTTCAGTCTTGACCTGCTGAAAATCTTGCTTGGCCAGTGGATTTTCAGCTAGGATTTTTGGCCTTTGAATAAGTAGCTAACTGTAGAGGGATCTTTTCTTTTTAAATACACATAAATAATGTAGAATATTCTTTTTTCTGTTGTCCTCACTTTTAAGGAACCAGGAGGAAAAGGAAAATGCATGAATTTATGGATTTTGGTGCCTTAGTAAAATGTACTACTTAAATAATTAACTCTGTGTCTGGAAATTGTTGTTCACTGGATTTTTTTTTTTAAAGCAGCAAAGACTCATTTTATTTTAAAACTGAAGTTGTTCACAGCTGTAGGAGCAGACTGAAAATCAAAGTAAAATGAGAACAGTGTTAGTTTCTTTTGAAAGCTATGGAAGCCTGTATTTAGGTGTACCTCTCCTTGCCTGTTGGTGTATGACTTCTGCAAATATTTTCTGTGATCTGACTCTGGGAATTTCTGTCCTATTCAGTCTTGCTTATTTTCAAATCAATAGGTTCTCAATAGTTGATAATATTGTTGTTGTTGGAATTTTTGGGGGTTTTGTTGGTTGCTTGTTGGTTTTTTTTTTTCATTGTGTTGTTTGTTTTAACAAAAACAAACAACAATTTGGTTTTGGTTTTTTTTTTTTTTTGTTTTTTGTTTTTTTTTTTAATTTTGTTCTTGGGGTGGTGTTTTTTGTGTCTTGTGGGAAGATTAGAGACTTCTTGCATTTCAGGGCAAAGAATTTTTAGAAATTTCCATTTAGCAGATATTTTCAAGGTCCCTGAAAAATACAGCTGCTTTTCCTAAATAAATGATTACTCAAGTGGAGTTTCCCAAACAGTGGCGTGCATGTCAGCAGTAGGATATAGAAAATCTAGTTATCTACTTATTTCCTGTTGAAGGAAGAGGTTGTTTAGGCAGTTAAATGTCATTCCTACACCTGCAACTTCCATTAGTATTGTACATTAGTATTCCTTCTGTGATGATGGTACCCAGGGAAAACTAAACTTAGGAATTCCTGAGTTAGAGTAGCATGATTATTTTTAGAACTTCTTTTAAAGTGGATGTTCAATGCTCCAACTGGGGTTTTATTCAGTTAAGCATCCAGAGATAACATGCTTAGTGTAGTAATGACTAAAATGTCTACCACTTTTAGGAAAGTAACTTTCTAAATCTCTTGCACCATGTGTTACAGCAAACAGCTACCCCCATTTCAGTGCTGTTGTAAATGAGCAGTTGGTTTGGCTCTCAAATTATCTGGTCATTGCAAGGTGACCTAGTGCAGTAGTTCAGGTAAATGCACACACCTTGACCATGTAAATGCACACACTACTCCAGCATTTAACTTCTGGTAGATGGGAGAAAAAAGATGAATGTCACTTGATTGTGTTTGTAGAATGGGCTGCAGTTTCTGGTCTTGGTATTTCAACCTGATTTCTGTACTGCTCATTTTTCTGCAGCTTGGCAATCTGTGATGTAAAAATCTCTTCCTAAATAAACACCACTGAAACATTTCATGGTGTCAGTAGAGTATGTAAGTTTTTACATGGGTCGTGTTTTTAGGGTGCTGTTGACGCAAGGCAGGAGCATAAGGGATGATTTAAACTCTGTGTGCACACCTGCACAGACACAAATAGATGAATTTCTAAAAGTCACACATGAATGTCAGCATTTTAAGCAGAATAACATGGTGCTTCAATTGACAGTGTCTGCTCACTCCAAAGCAGCCTTGATTATAATAGGCTCCATTTGGGGCGTTGTTGTTTTGCTTATCTCATAATGTAGTTGTGGATATTTGTAAAAGTTAGGCAATTAAAAAAAAAAACAAAAACAACGTGGGAGGCTAATGAAATTTAGAGTTACATATTACAGCTTTGAGTAAATGTCACTTGGACTACAAAGAAAATCTCTGCAGGTTGTTTCAAAATTTATTGGAGATATTATTACTGTAAGAGATGTTTCTGTGCTGATATATGTAAATAATTTTAAATGGGTTTGCACAGTTGCTGCTGCACTGTGCTCCAGAATTTAGGGAGCACTGTAGCACTTCTTAAAGATATCTTGATGAAAAGAAGAAAAATGATCCTTTAGTATTTCCCTTCCTATGATCACAGTGTGACACACTAATAAGGTTTTTGGCTAAAGTACTCAATAGTTGAATTGTTCATAGAAGTTGGAATCTTGCTCTGTGTGACAGAACAGAAACTATGGAGGTATTAGGAATGCATGATGGCATCATAGCACATACAGTTTTGGAAACTTATGTCGGAATAAAACATTTTCGTTAATTTTCTTTGACTACCATCTGAGGAAAGGTGTAAAGTAGCAAGCAAAGCTTGGGGTGTTACAGCAACATTCCCCGTTGTTGTGTTGCCATGGCATGAGAACATTTGCACTTGCAAAACTCATAAAATAAGTAATAAAGCTGTTTGACTAGTAGTCATGTTAGTATAGCATTAAAAAATTGTATTTATGGTAAAATCATAGTATTTGAAGATTTTGCAACATTAGTCATGTAAAAAGAGAAGGTTGTCATTAAAACACATTTTATCTTGTTACTGTACTGTTCATTAGCCAGAAAATTAGAAAGACTACCTATACTATCTCTGATGCAAATATGAAACCTTTTTACTTTTTGCATTGGCCTGAGAAATATTGTCTACAGACTTCTAAGATTTTTTTAAGCAGTCTTTCTTTTGAAATTCACATTTGAAAATAACATCACCCCCATTTTCAATCAAAATTAATTGCCTTGTAGATGTCCAACTTTTAAAAACAATTGTAACATTGTTTTAAATGTTCAATATTGTGCAATTAGCAAGCTGAGACTAGTGATTATGGCAATATACATTTTTCTTTATATTAAAAAATGCTACAATTAGAATATTTGGATAAACAAGCTTTAGCAAGGGCTTTCATGTCCACGTGTGTGTCATTTGTAATATTACAATTCTTTGTGTTCTTTTTTTTTATTTGAGCTGAAGCAGAAGTGTGCAACTTCCATTGTCAGTCAAGGAAAATAGTGGAAACTTCCACCCACTTTTCTCCTGAGCTCTTTCTTGATGTTCTAAAGCAAAGATAATCCTTTACTTAAAACTCCAAGGGTGGCATTGACATGGCTGCAGCCATCAGACTTCAAACAAAATTTCCATTTAATTGCTTGTGAATTAGTCATGTCTCTCTTTAAATTTTCATCAAATTTCATTCAATTAATATGGTATTTTATGGAGACAGGGCTCAGTTTTTGCATCTATGCACAGGAACTCCCTAAATAGTTGTATCTTTAAAAAAATTTCTTTGGAATTTACACAGTACTTAGGTGTTTACTAAGAAGCTACCAATAAGAACAACTAAAATGTTTTTATGTTAGTTATGTTGGATTTTGTCTTTTTTCTTCCTCTGTTGGTTAGTCTGCTTCTGAACACTAAGTATATCAAACAACGGGCTCACTTCAGACTTTTCTGCTTGGATGAGTGACATGGATCTGGAAAGAATTTTCTGGGTCACTGCCATTACACACTTGTGCAGCACACTCATAACTTTGCCTGGCTTCAGTTTGAAAGCCTTCTCTACCACGGCTCCTGTAGAGTCTGGCTTGGAGAGTCTCTGTGGTTCATTAGATAGCAGCCTTCTTTCAGCTTCCTGCTCATTAGGCTTTACACCTGCATTGCCTTGCACTGAAAATATTTTTTTCCTCCTTTCTATTTCTGCATAGTGATCTTTCTCTCAGTGTGGGCTGAAAAAGCTGTGCTCTTCCTGCACTTTGTCAAGTATTAGTTTTTCTTCTCATAATCCTGATAGTTTTTTTCTGACTGTATGTATGTGTATGGCTTTAAGCCATCTTTATTTAAAACACACAGCTGGGAATGTGTGCAAAATTTCCAAATGAGGTCTCTGCTGGGGTGGTGGAGAAGAGCCCAGAACTGTATTTCTGGAGGATGCATGCTGTGATCATACTGGGTTCTCCTTCTGCTGCATCACCTGAACAATTCAGTCACCTTCTGATCAGCTAATACATGGAAACTTTTTCACAGTCATTTCTGACAGGGAATTTCCCAGGCTGTTGGTTTTTGTTTTAAAGTGTGTGATTTCACATCTCTTCCTACTGCTCATCTCTTGTTATCAGCAGTGTCTTTTTGCACAGTGATGCCAAGAGGTTTTTTTCCTCCGCTTCAAAAGTGTGGAGTTCTAAGATATTTTGTATATCCATCTTTCATATCTCATTATTAAGAAAATAACTGAAGTAGCCCTTCATTTACTTTACTTTATTCTAGAATCAGTTAACATATCTTTTACTCTTGTAAGTTAGCTCAGTGCAGTAAAATTCAGTGATGTAGTTCAATATTGAAGGGCAGTAGTTCAGGTTGAATGGCTTCAGTTCAAAACTGAGCAATCACTTCATCAATGTTTAAAAAACTTCACTAAGCTTTGTTAGAGTGGCTAGAATGCTGTAATTGTGAAGTATTCTGTGATCAGGTATAAAAAACCCCACCACCAACACATGGTGTGGTGTAAGAACAGCCTATTGATGGGGAGACTTCAGCGCTTGGAACTGTAGGCATTTCATAGGTCTCTGCTTTAACCATTTGAGATGTGCCCAGGATATATGTTTGCACCTTTGGGCTAAACTCTTTACTTTTCTGTTGTGGTTTTCAATTCTGAGCAGTGCTTTAAAGCTGAAAATGAAGTCTGGGTTTGGGTGCCATCATTTTTACCCCTGCTGGTGTGATTGCTTTTTAGCATCCTCCATGTCCACTTGTGAGACCGCTCTGTAAGTAATCCAAAGTGAGTCTGTATATGAGATATACACAAGTGTTCTATTATTTATTTAAAATATTCTGCAGGATTTAAAGCATCTTCCTTGAAAATGTTTGAAATTAACATTTCCTGTAAACATATGTGCCCACATAAAGTGTTCTTGAACTAAAGTGTTCTTGAACTTTTTTTTGCTTTTATTTTCCTAGGCATGAATCTTTTGTCTTGTTTCCTGTGGAAACAAAGTTTGTGACCAGGTTTTCTGTTCCTTCCTCTCCCACAGTCACTTGTAATAGGCCAAAGAGTTCAAAATTTAACCTTACAAGCCTCCAGAAGCCCTGAAAGTGGGCCATTGAGTTTCCAACCCAGCAGTAGTTCTCAGTGTATTAAGCACCCAAACAGCCACAAAAGGAAGTATTTAGAAATACTTACTGTGGGAAAAACATCAACTGGAACATGCATTTTCTTAGTATGAAAATCAGTTATTCCCAAGAGAGATCTCTGCACAGCCAAGCTTTATTATTTTCTCGCCCATGTATATCAAGTAATGGGAAACCTTTACAGAAGTTCAGTGATTGAACTCAGTTTTCCACTCTCTTTCCCTAGAGATATTTCAGAAGTCAATTGAAATGCCTCAGAACAGTCTTTCCTTCAACTTAGAAAGCAGTCATCAGTGAGTGCCTGTCCCTGCTTGTTGGTTTTCATTATGTAGATTTCCACAAGATGAATTCCCTTCCCAATTTTATTCAGTGTTATTGGGAAGCTGTTAGTTTGTGGGAGGAGGTGGCTGTGCAGCCTCTGTCAGGACACTTAAATGCAAATTCTTGGGGGGACAACAGGGTGCAACCAAGAGTGATAGGCTGTATCCCTATGGAATAGGGACTCTTTTAATATAGGCACAAAATACACTGAAACAGAGATTCTGCTACTCACAGTAGTTCAAAGAGACTGAGAATAGGATTGGACCTAAATCTGATCACTTGATGAAATAAAGCAATCAAATAATGTAAAAATACCAGACACTTAACAAAAAAACCCAAAAAAAGCCAAAAACAAACAAACAAACAAAAAAAATCAACCAACCAAAAAAAATACCCCCAAAACCCTCTAAAAACCAATAAAAAGAAAAAAAAGGAGATTTTGAAATTTGAAAATCCTACTTAACTCCCTTCTTGAAGATTTCACTTCCATTGCACTGTATGGAACAAAAACTATGAGACCATGTAGAAACATGTGGTTAAGGATGTCAAAGAGTTCTTGATACTTAAATATATATGCACTGTCAAAACAGTTGTAGAACAGTCTTTTTAGCTTGATGCCTGTGGCAGAACTACTATAACTTTAAAACCATATTTTAAAAGTAAAATTATCCTTTGAATTATCATTTGTTGACCAGTGAAGAAGCTACACTTTAACCAGATATTTTTTGAGACAGGCTTCTGAGTAAATGCTGAATAGAAGTATTTTGATCTTGCATGTTTATATTGTTCATTCTAAACATCATTTATATCTTTTAAATGTTTGAGTTTGGATTTTCAGAAATCTGAGGAAAACTTCAGAAAATTGTTTAACGTTACTTAGTTTAGTTCAGCATGATTGAACTCAAATCAAATGCTGGCTTTTGTTTTGTATTTGGGGTTCACTGGTGCTGTAAACACCTGTATAAAACAGTTTTTCTTTTTTTCACCCCCTGACTTCATTTGAGCTGTTGCCAATAAGTTGACATTTGTGTTTCCTGAAGGAATAGTGTTTATGCCAGGTTTTCTGAAGAAGATACTTTTTAATAGGAAATGCTGCATTTAATCTTTGATTCAAATACTTCCAAAAGGAAGAACAAATGCTGACACATTCAGACATACAGCAGAGAAGGTGGTTAAAATAAACATGTTTCAGTGATGTATTTCTTACTTTTTCTTTAAAAAGAGTTACTTCTGAGAGGTTTTTCTTCATTCCCCAGACACCCATTGAAATTTTACCACCCCTGTCTCTCTGCAGAAGTCAATAATCCTTCAAGCAAAGGATTTGATGCATGAAGTGCTCATAGGATTAGCTGCTGAGGGTATGAGATGTGCAGTAAGTGGCAGTCAGTGTGTGTTTCCTAAGGGAAGCAGAATGAAGTTCCTGTGCATTCACCCACTCTCTCCCTGAGACCGGCAGCTCCCATTGCAATAGCTTGAACCTCTGAATAGTTTTTCTGGGAGGTTAGCTATAGCAAAATATCAGTGGAGGAAAGAATTAAGAGCTTGGGAAAGGCCCTTGTAATACTTTTCATTCTTTTTATTTTTGGTTTGGTTTGGTTTTTTGTTAGAGGTGTTCTTCTGTGGGCTTTGTATACAAACAACTGCTTAACAGCAGAAGCATCTACATGCAATGTTTTCAGAACACAGGTTGTGTCCTTTGCTGGATTCCAGATGAAGAACAGTCTTAAGATTAGGTGTCTATGAAGTTTCACAGTTTCACAGAAGAATGTCTATGTAAGGAAACTCTGGAGGTGAAAAATACATGAGGTATTGTTGTGTAAAGCGAATGATTGTACAGAAGACATAATTCAAGTCAGGAGGTTTTTATTTAAGTCTTGCAGAAGTTTTCATAGAAAATATATAGAAGCTTCTCAGTCTTTTCCACCCCTAGGTGCAAGGAAATCCTGCTTCCCTGGGAATTGCATCCTAATTTTAATTGTATGTAGTTTACATTTTTAGTTTAAATTTAACTCTGCATGGACATGTCAGCCTGCATCAGGTCTGTAGCCAGAATCGATAGAAATTACCTTATTATTCTGTAATTACTTACATTTACTGCTGTGTTTAAAATCACTCAACCATAAAAATGTTTTCCTTGATGTCTCTCTTGGTTAGTGAAAGAATTATGTTGAAATAGCAAGTTGATGAATGCCCAGCATTATTACAAATATTTCTTCCTTATCTTATTAAATACCATAAATATGGGCATAGCATTAAAATACAAAATACAACAGATGTACAAACCCTTAATATAAAAAATGTTTCTATAAAATATTGAAATTAAGTGTTAATAATTTTATAGGATACTGACGAATACTGCCTTTGTGATCTACACTTTCATAGTGCAATAAAAATTTCAGGATTTCTATCTTGGGTGGGGAAAAAAATAATGAGGAAGACTAAGGCACAGTATTGCTTTTATTTGCCTGCTGTTGTTCTCTCTTCATGAAAAAAACCCAGAATCCCAAAATAAGTTCATTGTAGTTTACTTCCTTAGGTTTGTGGGACTAAGTGAAAAAGGAATAAAAAACTTTAAAAAATATTTATTATGGTGGCTTTTATTGTCTAGTAGCTTTTATTTTTTTATCAGTAAAGAGCTGCTATAGAATAAGTGTTCAGATGCAGGTGTTTGGAGGTTGAAGAATCAGTGCTTTTTTGTGTTTTTTTAATTTCAGAAAGTGGAAATAGAGGCTTTAAAGGTGATAGTTTGTGTTGTTTTATGTCTGCTTGCTCAGTCTGTCTCAGTGGCACTTATTTACATATAAAATCATTCATTGGGAATTGCATAACAGAATGTTACACCTTTGCTCTCTTTAATCCCATCTTTTTTGCAAATGTGCTTCAGTCACTTTGCAGGCTTTATAAATCTTTCATAAAGTGCTGAGCAGCCTTCAGCAGAAGACTTTGTTTATATGCTTTGTTTCTTTGTTTGCCTTAAAATGAGTGGTATATTGAAGCTTTCTAATTAGAATTCATTTGGTAATTTAAAATGACATTCTTGTGTTTGTCTTTCACGTTGTTGCATTTATACTTGTTTTCACATATAACTGCACTTAAAAAATAAAATTCCAAATTTTATTTAATTTTTTTATATACTGTATTTGTAGATAAGCCCAGCAATTGCTTTGAGTAGAAGATGCCTTTTGTTATAATGAAAGGCATGCTGTAGGGTAGGAGAAAATAGTAATGTTCTTAAAATAGGAGGAACATATTCAGAGCAAAGTAATTGTTAGTTTTGCATGCATAACATGGTGATTCACTTGGAGGGTGGAAGTAATAAAATGATGCTTTTAAGATGGGAAGATGTGATAGGATTTATGGTATTGTACAGTTCTAAATGGATGTATATCTTTTCCCTTAAGATAGTTTCACGTAATTGTTTAAGTTTTTTTTTGGTTTTAGGGTTTTCAAGAAGTAAAAATTGGGAGTTCCCAGATGTATTGTTTTAACTCTGGTTTCTATCCATGTGTGCAATATGTATAAATGGGTGTACTTATGTAGGTATACTTGTGTATTAATAGCTACATTATAAATATAAAATACTGTTTTCACCTCTGTCAAATTAAAACTAGGGCTTAGATCATAACTATTTTATCAGGTCATGTTTTATGCTAGAAACTTTTGTCCATGTTACACGTGATTAGAGCTATGCATATATTACCTTAATGTTTGTCACTTACAAAGGTTGTGCTTGAGACTAGGCTGTCAGGACAGTTTCTGACCTTTTTAATGATTATGAATTATTTAAACTAGTGTACAAATACTGTGTTTTGAAACTATGTTTACTTAAGAACAAATCATGCATTAATTTTTCTAAATTACCCTGCTACGTTTTTACTCTGTGTGCCAGTTCCTTCTGATGGTGTGACTAAAGGTGTTCAGTAATGAAGTTAAGAAATATTGTAGGTGTTGGCTTCAGCAAAGCTGTACTTAAGTGTGGTGCTTGTTATGTAAAATATACAAGCTGCTTTTGATCCTTATTACTTTGAATAACTTCTTAAAACTAATGAATGTTATGAAAATGTAAAACAAGATAAAAGTGAGAATTCAGTTCTGACACCATTTGTGGTGGTGTCAGTCTGTGAGGGGTGGTGTTTCTGAGGCAGGGGTAGGTCCTTAGACTTTCTTATCCTGCTTGTGGTCTGGTAGATATAGCATGTGCTAGATCTAGCTGTGTAAATGTAACAAGAAAACTTTTCTTTGTACTGTTATACTAAATAGTAAAGTCAGTACTAAACTATGGAACGGAACAATAGCTCAATACAAGCACAGAGTGCTTAATAATTTAATAATAATGTGATACTCAGTAGCACGGCAAACATACCTATTGCCATGAAGTTAAAACTGCCTGGAGATGGTTCCTAGGAAATTTTTTCAGAGTTATAATAGTGTGTTTCATGATGGTTCTCTAATCTTGTTCCAATGCAAGTAAGAAATTGGATGTAAACATCCTGGTTTGGGGTAGACCAGCTTTTTGCTGCTTGTTGAATGTTGTGTTCTGCTTACCTGAAAAACATTCACCAAATGTGTTCCAAGAGTAAAGGGTTTGCCTGGTATTGGGTTTGTGTGGCTGGATTTTGGTAGTGTGGGGCCACAGGGCCAACCCTTCTTCCTTGAGAAGCTGCCAGAAGCTGCCCCCATGTCTGATGGAGCCAAACCCAGCTGGTGCCAAGACAGACCTGCACTGGCCAAGGCTGAACTCAGCAGTGACAGTGGCAGCACCTCTGGGATAAGAAAGGGAGAGGGACAGGGGGATTAAAAACTGCAATTGCAGCCACAGAAGAGAGGAGTGAGAATGTGACAGGAGCAGCCCTGCAGACACCAAGGTCAGAGCAGAAGGAGGGGCAGGAGGTGCTCTGGGTGCCCCAGCAGAGATTTACCCAGCCTGTGGTGCAGGTCATGGTGAGGCAGCTGTACCCCTCTGCAGCCTGTGTTGATCCACAGGGAAGTAGAATTCCACCTGCAGCCTTTGGAGGACACCCACACCAGAGCAGGTGGATGCCTGTGGAAAGCCCACGCTGGAGCAGGCTCCTGGTGGGATTTGTGACCCTGTGGAGAGAGGAGCCCACGCTGGAACAGGTTTACTGGCAGGAATTATGACCCCAGAGGGGACCCACACCAGAGCAATTTGTGAGGAGCTGCAGCCTGTGGGAAGGGCTCACTTTGAAGGTGATGATGATGGAGAATTGCCTCCTTTGGAAGGAGAAGAGTGTGAGAGTCCTCCACCCGAGGAGGGAGGAGCAGTAGAAGCAAAGTGAGATGAACTGACCACAGCCCCCATTCCTTGTCCCTCCACAGCACTGCAAGGGAAGAGGTAGAGAATTTATGAGTGAAGTTGAGCCTTGGAAGAAAGGAAGGGTGGGAGAAAGTCATTGAGATTTGAGTTTATTTCTCATTATCCTATTGATAACAAATTCAGTTAATTTGTCCCCAAATTGGGTCTGTTTTGCCCACGACAGTGAGTGATCTCTCTTTGTCCTTAACCATGAGCCTTTCATTGTATTTGCTCTCACCTGTCCAGCTGAGGAAAATGACACAGTGGCTTTGGTGGGCATCTGGTGTCAAGCCCACCACATTTCCATGTAAGACTTAAGCAGATGTGGGTTTTCATTGTCATCAGTACTTTACTTTTTTCTCCCTTGTGTGCAATGCAAATATGAAGTGTTTTAAACAGCAGTGCGTGACTAAAATAGAAATGTATGCATTTGTCACACACGTTTTTCATTGCGTTTACAGTTTAAATGTTTCAGCTTATTTAATTTTTGTATTTTATTTTTTTCTTCATTCAGTCTCTCACCTTAACTTTGGGGGGTAGGGCAGTTGAAGTGGATGCTGCTCTCGGGCATGTAGCACAGAGATGTAGTGTTCTGCAAAGATATGAGCATGTGCTTTCTGCTTGTAAATAGTCCTATTTGATTAGGATCAAAGTGACTAGTTAGGTTGCCTAAAGAAAAATGCCTGCTTCTGATCTTCTGTCACCACTTGGCAAGTCCAGCTCAGGCAGCATGGCTTTGACTTGAGGAGTTGCTCTGAAACCAGTAATCACCAAGCATTCAGCTGATTGTCTGCAGCCAAAAAGATTCAGAAGGCTTGCTTTTATTTGCAGTGTTTTCCAGTTATTGTGGAATCCTCTGCCTCTTCCTTTTGCCTTATGTGCAGTAGTGACACACAAATCCCTGCTGTTCATTTAAAACACTGAGTGCAATCGTTATATTAAATATAGTTCGATTTAACTTTTTAACATACTAACTGGATTTGCTTTGATGAAAGGTTCTTTAAAATTTTTAATGCATTGATAAAAAACCATGCTGTTGTTAATGACATGGAGATATTTGCAGGGCACTATAAAATTGAACATGTTTGGCTGGGTGCCACACTGTGTTCATATACAGTTCCCTATGGAGTTAATATTTATTTGGGATTGCAATACTTAGTGCTTTATAAAAGGTAAAACCCTCAAAATATATCTGTGTAAGTTATCATTAAATGTGTGAATCTTAGACAATTTGTGCTTGTATCTTAAAATACTGTGTAGGATTTCTACTTTGAAATAAACGTGGGCTTCTTCAATTGCAAGAGACTGTACTTTGAGAAGCAGTCAGCAACACATTGCAAAAGCTGTGGCAGTTCATTTCCCTTGCATTCTACCTATGGAATATGTACTTACTTGCAGAATGGCTCAAAAGGATTTAAAAAAATTGTATAGTGGCCTGAATATCAGTATATATGGTTCCATTATGTGATAATTCAAATTTACAGATTGAAAAGAAAAGCAGCAAAGACCTCAGATATTAATGCAGTCCATAGTGCTGTATTTTCTCCTTCTGATACTTCAATAACAGTAGTGAGCATAACTAGATTTTTCTGGAGGCAGCATTCATGGCTGTGTGTATTAGAGTATTGCTTTTCTTAATTGCCTTTTCTTTGTTGATGAAGATCAAATCTAGCTCTGGGCTTACTGTAGCTTTTTAGGATTATTAGTATTTGGTTGCTGGTTTTAGCTGCTCTTTCCAGTAAGATACTAGGAAAGAATTATTTAAAATGCAGCCATTTTTGCTATCACTGATGCAGTCATTCTGTGATAATGAAGAAATCCTTTTCAGATGTACTAGAATAGGAAATGCCAGTCAGTCGAAATAAGACTAAGGTTTGCAGTTGTCTGTAATTTCACTGCAAATCCTAAAGCCAAAGTTCTTTCAGGGCGTGTTCCACAAACAGAACTAAACAAGGCAAACAGCAGTAAAATCATTCAGTATCTTTAGCTGTATAGAGCTAATAATTTTTTCTAGCATGTTCTCTAGTGACTTTTTTCCCTAACCTTTTGTACTGATTGGCTTATTCTCTCTTAATGCTGAATGAGGTCTTATTTCCATTTCCATCCAGGGAGAGCAAGCACCAAGGTAGCATTCATAATTGACAAGGATGGACACACTGCATGTGACATTTTTCATACAAACACAACTCCATAGAGATGAGAGAATCTGCCTTGTCTGATTTGAAACAAAATTAATGAACAAAGATTTTTGGTTTTAATTATTGAAGAATTTATTGCACACCAAAATTGATACATTAACATACTTTTATTAACTAGCTGTGGGATACAGGCTTCTTGGGGAGAAGAGTAATTTGCCCCTGAAATAGCATTTAAATATTTCTTCAGACAGCAAATATTTTACTTTGTCAAAGTTTGCTTTCTGCAGTCTGGAAATGTTTACAGTTCTTAAAGATTTTCATGGGAGCTGTGGGCATAAAGCAGTAGTAGAAATATACATCACAAATCTTGGTGAATGATTGTTAAATGATCAAATATACTGTCTCAATTCATTCTTCAGCACTGCATGTGAGCCAACTAATTTCAAGATTATAGCTCTTTGTCTTCCCACATTTCCTATTTGCTGTCATATTATTTGGCTCAAAGTATAATGGATAGCTCAGTGACTTGGATTTTCCTTGTCTCTAATCTATTTTGTCAACTTGAGAAACAAGAGTTTACCAAATCCAGAGCAGTGCTGGTTGATTTTTTAAAGATGTATGTGACTTTACTCCCTTGTTAACTCCTATCCTGCAGGAAACCATTGATTTTGGAAGTAGCACAATATTCATATACATTTTAATTCTATCCAAACCCCACAGCAAGCTACTGAAGAGTTTTGGCATATTGCTTCACTAATGTTTGTCCTCAGATACATGTTTTTCTTGAATCTCTTATATTTGCAACAATTTGGTGGTATTTTGCTGACCTCTGCATGAGTTAAAATAGCTGCATAACTCTAAATTTTTATGCTGCATTCTCAAGCCCCAGTGGTTTTCTTAAATAGTTGGTACTGGCAGAGAGTAAAGTATGACATATATGATTTGAATTAATTTTGCTGTGTATCTCCCTCAAATTGTAATGATGCTTTTTCTGCTCCACCTATAGCTTCCTGCAGATTTCACAAAGCTGCACCTTACTGACAGTCTCCACCCACAGGTGACCCACGTTTCATCTAGTCATTCAGGATGTAGCATCACTAGTGATTCAGGAAGCAGCAGCCTTTCTGATATCTACCAGGTAAGACTGGAAGGGATGCTGATGGGAGGTGCAGTTGCCAGCAGTTTTGCACTTAATAGCTGAATGTCCTTGCTATTGCCTCTTGTCAGTTTTGAGTACTTGAAGAAGTACTCAATAGACTTCAAAAAAAAAAAGTTTTTTGTTTGAATTGTAATGATTTCAGGCTTTAGGTGTGTTGGATTCATAATGTAGAGCCTATTCAATGGTGGGAAGAAACAAATAAGGAGTGGGCAGCCCGTGCTTCAGGGGCATATTTCTATTTCCCCACCCTGCAGAAACGTGATGCCAACCTCTTAGCAGTGCTTCCTCTCCTGGCCATCCTCAGAAACGTGGGCAGGTTGAACTGCTGATCCTTCTTAAAGTTATACTTCTGAGGTGGCTTCTTCTTGTAAAGCTCTGTGCTAGTAATTGGGCACAACTTGAGCTTAGAGAGACTCTGAAACTGATCCAGGGTTTAAATATAAATTGGAAAAAAGTCTAACATGAAATAAAATGAGGAATTATGCATTTTTCACTTGATTTTTATGGTTCTTGCAATGTTGGAGGAGGAGCTGTCCTGACAGGGAAGTGTACCAATTTGTTATTCTGAAGGGAAGGAATCAAATACAATTAAAATATATTTCTATCAAAATAATCATAAAGTAGTGAGACCACTTCAACATGAAGTACTGTTAACTAGAAGAGGAATAATGGTTTTTTGAGACGCTTCTGAAATTGCAAATGTAGTCATTTAAATAGCAGGAAAAGCATATCTATAAATATGAAAGTTCAGCTGTGGTCATAGTTGAAGAATATAATCTCTTTCAGGTGAATAAGCTTATAGGCTTCTTTTTGTGAAAGAAGATAGGCTATAAAAAGATCACAGTTCAATTTAGACAGTAATTACAATAATGCAAATGTTTATTTTTGCAAAACTATCAAATTAGCTGAACACTTAAGGCATAGCATTTGTCAGTCAAGTAGGTTTGTCAGAATTTCTTCTGAAGGCAGGATTACTTTGAGATATGATTTAGGTTTATATTTTGAGACTAAAGAAGTAAAATCAGTTTTGTTCTTCTAGTCTTCTACAGATTTTCATTTTTTTCATTACAAAGATTTCCATTCTGACAGAAAAATAACAAGTACCTCTAGAGGCACAGCTGTAGGTGGCATGTAGTTACAGTCATACAGTTATTCTTGAGATAAGTTGGAAGTAATTTTTTGCAAACTTCCAGCAAAATGCTCTTAACTGTGAAAAAGATAATTGAATTTCTGTGCAATTAAAAAAACCCCAACCAAACAACATAAAAGAACTAAAGAAACCTCAGAAAAATACTTCTCTATGTAGTTGCCAACCTGGTCTATGACTCCTACTAGTTTCGTTTGCAGTGTTGGAATCAACATACTGGTTGGTGTTTGGAGAGAGTTAATGGTATACTGAAGTATTTATACAGACAAAATTTACTCTTTAAGTATTCTTTTAAACTGAATTTACAAACATAATGCATAATCCATTCTTAAAAATATTATCTAGTTTCTTCAATTAATCTGCAATTAATATCACATTTAAAGGTGACTTGGCACGGTTTTTTCAAGAACTGTGTAATTGCACAATGTCAAAGTATGAATAACCTATGTCCATATCTACATCCAGAAATATGACCATGTACTGTAGAATGCAACCTCATTTTTTTGTCTTAAGACATATACTTGAAGAAATGTTTATTAATGAAATGGTAAATTCAGGTGTGGAAACTGATAAGATTCTTAAATTCTTGAATTTAACTTAATGGTACGAAGTATTGTTTACCTTGATTTCTCAAATTCTGGTTAAATCATTAATTTCTGGCCTCAGTTTCAGTCATAAAGGAATGTAATGTAGCAGTGTTAGGCTAGGTTATAGTACTGCAAAAACAAAAAACCCTGAACCAAAACAAAATAAAATGGCTGTAATTTGACTCCTCTAGGGCCAAGTTAAGGATTAAAGAGAAATATTTTTTTTAAAGAGAGGGTGAATCAGTCATTCTCTCTCAATTGTTTGCCTTGCAATTCTCTCTCAAGTGTTTATTCAAAACTAGTAAACCATAACCAACATGTTATTTTTTTTCCTTCAAATTTGATAAGTCTTAGGTAAAGCTCATGATCATTATCCCTTTGATTCTTTGATTTTCTGTATGTAATGGTATTTTTCTGTTTAGTGGGGTGGACTTGGATTCATTATGGCTAGGTAGAAAGCAATGATTTAGAAAGATCACCATCTTGTCTTGCAGTTGATAGAAAAAATTGTTTAAAAAGTTATATTGTTATGTAGATCATTACTGCTGAAATCTGAGGTAATATGTCACGTTCTGCATTCCGTAAGTATTAATTGTGTAGCCTTAAGAGCAGCTGCTTCCAGTGAAAATATGTTCATGGCCTTTTAAGATTTTTTAAATAAATCATGAAGCTGAATCTTCAGATGCTTTCAGCATTGAACTGAGAATACTTCCTTTTAAATATTAATGTGGTATCTAAATTTGTTTGTCAAACGTTGCACATGAAAGAACTTCTTTTAGGATAAGAAATACTTACCAAAATAAAATCAACCTTTGTGTTTACCCCACCCAAGTTTCAGAAACATATCAGGTGCCAATTAGTAAGGTCCTTAAATACTGTTATTTTTATTTTAGGAAATAAGTTCAAGTGACAAACTCTGTAGGGTGACTTGAGAGGAAGGGAATGCTGAATGTCAGTAGATCGTGTGTTGGCTTGTGTTTGCCAAGAACAATTCCTTGCTTCTGTCTTTTTTTGACATCTCATGTATGGCTGCTTACTCTTGATTGCTAGGCTTAGTTAATGATTCTTAAATGAACACATATACCTGTTCCTATATGCTCCTAGATGCTTCCTGCTATAGCTGCTAAATATATTACCAGATGATTGGAGAGTGAGGAGATCTAAGCTCATGAACGTGTTTTATTGCCCCTCCCTGTTTTGGGAAGCATTGTTGTGTTGGCTCAGCTCTTTGCCAGCCTTTCTTTGCCTTATCCTGTCCTCAGACTGGTGGCTTCCTGCCACACTTACATGCCCTCAGTGCCTGCCTAGATACCACTGTCGGTACAGGAAACCAGGAACATCCTTTCTGAGACCCTCCCAGGATGTGCCTATTGCTTGGAAATTTTCAAGATGTCAGCTTTGTTTTCTCATGATTCTGATATGGTAGCTCCTAGGAGAAAGGTCCACCCTTCAGCAGCTCTTCCTGAGTGAGCCCAGTCTTTTGTGTCTCAAACCAGAGAGTCCATGCAGCCTGCCCTTTAGTCACTGTATGCAAAATAAAGACATTTTACCTTAAGATAAAGCCATTCTTTCTGACTGTATCTGCTGCTGAAGTGCAGGGCTCTGGCTGGTGCCAGAGTGGCTGGAACAGCTCAGGTGAATTGTCCTGTGCACTGCCAGCCCTGCTTTTTCAACAAAGCCCAATGCAGTTCTTTATCACCCCTGTAAATTCAGGGCCTCCTAATCTGCTCCGTGGCTTCCAGAGTCCATGTTCTGTATGCCTGTGCTCCTGGCAGACATTGCTCTGTTCTGAGAAGGAGGCAATCACTGGCAATAAGGGGGGATGCTGTTCCTGGTGGGTTGTCTGCATTGCTACACATTTCCATCGTCAGTGAGCAAAATCGCTCAGACTGACTTCTGTGACTCATGTGGGCTGCTGTGTTGTAGTTTTTGGGTTGGATAATGAAAGAAAAAACATGGAGAGAACTGTGAAAATCTTGGACTGAAGGAGTTTTAAGGTATTTCTTGGACATTTGCACTCGGGTCAATGTAGCACAAAAAAATAATGTTATTACCTTAGATTGTGTATGATTTCTGTACATGTAATAATTGTAATCGATTGTAGTACATGTGATAACTATCTAATAAACAAATACATATTATAGTTGCATGGATTGAATTTCATCTTAATTTATTGATATTGTAAACTTTTGTTTAGTCACCTGAAAGCTAATTTAAAACAAAACTCCAGACATGATTTCTCTGTCTGTGGAGACACTGAATCCAATGTGACTATATGACATGAGGGAATATTTCAAGCTAATGTGACTTCTGCAAGTCATTTAATGAGACAGGTAGAGCCAGTGTTCTTGGTGTTTTTATTGGTATCAGCTTAAAAATTAGAAAGTAAAAATGAGTAGTTTCGGTAAAACACATTCTTATTTTCATTTTTTAGTTCATTTTTTAGCCCTTAAATGACAGTGGTTGAAAAGTAACGTGGAGATGGTGTTTTTGAACTGAGCATGGCTTCTTTCTTTGTTAGCTTTGTGGAATTGAAGGAGTGCACCAGGCAATGAACATACTTCTGGGTTGTGCAAGGAGCTTCTTCTATTATTTTTTTTTTCTTTTTGTCCCTGTTTCTTTTCTCTTGCGTGTTTAGAGATTTTTGATTGTTGATTTTAGGTGGTAACAATAGTTACAAGGGGAATTTAGTCTTCAAAATGATACAATGTTTCCTGATGAAAGTAATTAAATTTCTAGAAAAGTAAAGGTTAAAATAGTCTGTTTAAAATAAAAAGAGATCAGTAGTTAGTGTGGTTATTTTACAGGTTTTCTATTTTTTCTCTTAATGTTACCATCAGTTGGAAGTTTTTCCCAAACCAGTATAGAAAGAAAACTATGAAGGCCAAAACAGAGCCAGTCATATAAGCAGCTCTCCAAGTCTTCCCACTTTGTTTCCCTTAGTAAGGGTGGGGAGTGTGTGATGAAGCAGTTGTTTCACTGGAGTGAGAGTTACTTGGTTGAGTAGAGGTAGAGATCGCCCTTAACCTCTTCTAATCTGTTTTCTCAAGAAACTCAAAAATTAAGTGGAGGAAGAGGAAGTCAGGCAGTAAATGAAGTCATCTTCTTGAGCTGCTCATGTAGTCCATCACCTCTCTCATTATGCTCATTGTCATGGTGCATCTAAAAAATCAAAGGCCAGTAGAGTTGGCATTAACTGGTTTCCTCTCCTGCCAATCTAAAGTGACCAGAAGGGTCCACCATTTCCCCAGTCTGACCTTGGGACAATGAATGCTGTTCTTCTTTTCTTAATCCTCCCCTTCTTCCTCACGTCAATCAAGGTACCAAAGGCTAACCAAGAACTTAGACAAGGCTTCTTTTAGTTTACATCTTTACCCTGGTTATTTCACAGTATTTGTTTAATTATCACTCAAATCTGGAAGTGTGTTTGGACTTCAAGATCCTCCTCAGTTGAAGCAGCTAGTTTTTTATTGGTGCAGTAAACTTTATAGCCACTGCTTAAAACTGGTCAGATTCTCCTTAGGTGTCAAATATGAAATACTACTGCAACTCAGGCTTGAAAACGTCTGTCTTAGTCTCTTAACTGTCATGTTGGTGATGTGACAAATAAAATATTAGGATGTCACTATTATGAGATTGCTTTGAAGCGTCAATAATTTTCTCCACAGAAAATGGAAAGATGACATGAGAAGTTTGCTATCACAGTTGGTATGGAGAGACATTGTTTTGTACTTAAGGCTGCAACCAACATTTTTCTTGCATTTTTGTTGCATGCAATCTTTTCAGATTTATTTAAGTGAAACTAATTTCTCTTATTGCCCAAGAAGCAAAGTACAACATGCACCCAAGAATGGCAATTCTGAGGTGTATTTCATCCTTGGTTACATGCCCTGAGAAGATGTAAGCCTCATGATTGACTGTAGTACAAATTCTGTTGGATATTCATCATTTGGGTTTTTGGTGGCTGAGGTTCATAAGGAATCCCCTATGCCCGAAGGAACTCATGGGGGTTTTCCCTTTAATCTTAGACAGATGCAAGGCTATTGCTTAGTTACCAAGGGTTCCTGTGCAGACATGCTTGGTTTTTCTCACAGAGAAGGGGGTACAAAAGCACTCAGAGTAGTTGGGTCACGAAGTTTAATGTCTCAGCAAGAGGACCTTGAATACTTGACATCATACATGCTGCTACTAAACCTAAAAAAGCTCTTTGCGATGCATAAACACAAGTAGACCTCAAGGTTTTCTTAGTTTCCTGGTTTGGTTTTTTTGGTTGTTTTTTTTTTTTGCTTGTTTGTGGATTTGGGGTGGGGGGCATGGATTTGTTTGGTATGGTTTTTGTTTTTTTTGTCATGCAGAAAGGCTACATTTGTCTTTCTTTTCTATCTTTTGCATGATCATAGAAATTTCAGAAAGTTGTTTGAAAACATGTATTTTTTTTCTTCTAAAGGTGTTTTTAAAGGTGTCCTAAATTAACAAACTTTCTTATTACATTGTATATTGTTGCATTCAATGCTGAGCTTCTTTGTTGCAATGGTTTGGAATTTTGGTAGGAAATTGGAAGTAGTTGCTTTCCATGCACCAATAACTTCAGTTGTCAAAAAAAAAAAAAAAGAAACAACAAGTGTAAATAGTGATCATCTTTGGGAAATCTTTGGTAGTATTTGTAAAGTGTTTTCTGAGTCCAGTGTTGCATTTAATTCAGTGTGAGAATTTGTTTTAAATAGCATTGACTCTTCTTGATAATAGTTTCAACAGTTTTCCAGTTTTGTTTAATGGCTTTAAGACAGTAAAATAACTTATCTTTTAATAATCAGATGTTGTACAATAGGTGGAAGTTTCTTGTCTGTTAGCATTGTGTGACTAAATTGAGTCTGCAATAATTTTGCTATTGTGCTTTTGAGAGAGCTTAATCTGGGCAGGTAGGAGGGGCATTTGTTAGTGATGGGAAGGTTTACAAAACTGACTGTGAATCAGTCCCACTGTCACTGGAATTGTCACTGCTGGAAACTTCAGATTCTGACAGATTGGTGTCATAAGCTGTGTGTCTACTGACTCATCACCACTAATTTTTCCACCAGTCACTTTTGATGAAGGCTATTTTGAAAGAGTAGTTACAGCAGCTGTTTCAAATGTATCACAGGGAATGGGCATGTTAAACACAGTAAGACTGCTCATAAAATACTGCTATCTGTGCAATGTTTTGAGATTTGTTTCTATGCCAGTAACATCTTTCCTTATCCTGGTTAAAAAATGAGCAGCATTTTTTCTTGACAAAATCAAAACCAAAAAAGCCACTTAACCCCCAAAATGAACAACAACATCTAAAAAAACCCCAACCCAAAGCCGCAAAGTGAGAATAATTTGAATATTGCATAGATGCTGTTATCATGCTTTTTTTTTATATTAACAAGGCCCAGTTACAAAGCTTGTGTTGTGCTGTAGGACAGAAGCATTTAAGACTCTCACTATCTGCCCCTGATCCATCTCCTGCCATATGCTGCTGTTCATGAGGTGGCTGTGTATAGTGGCATTAAAGTGACAGATGTCAGCCACAGATAGGGAGGCAGGAATAGGGGAGATGATTCTACAAAATTACCAATGCAATTTCTCTTACCTTCCCTGTGTTCAGAGAGTGACCTAGTTTTGTGGGTTGTCTTTTTCACCAGTCTGAGATAGATAGATTGATGAAACAAGCTTTAGTAGGTGTGTTTGCCCCATGTAGTATTCTTCAAGTAGACGTGAATGCATTGTGTGCTCCCAGAGTCTCAGAAACAAACCATCCCTTTAAGGCCTGTGAAACTGGATTTCTCAAGCCATGGCTTAAAACTTGCTCATTAGAAGCTTGCATTTCCTTAAAAATTGTCATAGCTAAGCCTTGGCAGCTGCTGTGGTATTAAATCAGGTTCTGAGAAAAGGCAGCCGTATCAGCCATGACAGACAAATGTTTGTGGGATTTATTAAAGTGTTCAGTCTTCAAACTCAATCATTTTTGAAATATTTAAATATCAAATTAAAATATATTTACCTTTAGGTGCTATACTAATGACCTTAGTCTGGGCTATGTTTTCATTCATTTTAATACAATTTGGGGGTGGTTAAATTTGACAGATATTCTGGGTAGTCCATCTGTGGTGTTTAAGCAATGACTTTGCTTTTTTCTGCATCTGTAAATTTTTAGGCAATTTATCAGCAAATGAAAGCCATATTTAACCATGTTCAACTGGAATTGTAAAACAAAAGTACAGTCCTAGGTGACTGAGAGATAACAAAATTCCTCTAGCATTCTGATGCTGTTCTTATTTCCCCAAACTGTCTGTTTAAAATTATGTTGCTTTCCTAAGTGTCTGTAAATTTGGAGTGAGCACAGAAATTGTCAAATGAAAACTGTTTATTGAAAAAAATTATATTCGGCTAACAGTTCAAGACATTGCTGCTTGAAATGTAAGAGCCTTCAATCCCCCCAAGACCCACAGATTAAGTAATGTCTCTTGAATCCTTTGTTTGTGTGACTGATTGAAACAAATGTTAAAAGTCATATTTAAACACAGTGGGTTTGGATTGATAAATTGTTAGTTGTTTTAAAAAGATATAAAAAGAAAAAAGCAATATAAAAATATTGAATAAATTTGGGTTGTCTGCTAGATGATAGAATTCATCTCTGTACATTTAACCAGAAAACTGCAGCAGTAAATAACATATTTGAATGTTTTTTTAATTGTTTATGCACTAATTAGGCTACAGAAAGTGAGGCTGGTGATATGGATCTCAGTGGATTGCCAGAGACAGCTGTGGATTCTGAGGATGATGATGATGAAGAAGACATTGAAAGGGCATCAGATCCTTTGATGAGTAGGGATATTGTAAGAGACTGCTTGGAGAAAGACCCAATAGACAGGACAGATGATGACATTGGTAAGTATTGCAATGTAGTAAAATGTTGTCAAGCATGTTCTTCTTCACCTCCAAAAACTTAATTTTTGAGCTTGCAGTTGTATGTTAATCATTGGCCTTTGTAATTGATAAGGTTAGTGTTTATTGTTATTGTTTTTTGTATAAGTATATATATAATGTGAACAATTAAAGAAAATGCCTATAATATGGGTGAAACCTATTACTTGCTGGCCTTTTTGATCTCAAGCTTCAGCTTCTAATTGATATCAGAGCAGGTTTATGAAGGAGATGTCGTTGAAAACTGGAAAAAGAACCTTGGCAAAGGTGACATTAATGTCAGCACTGCTTCTCACAGTATATTTTTAATTGTCAGTTGTGACATTGTGACTTGACATTTGTTGCAAACATTGGAGCCTTTAAAACCTTAACATAAATGTGCATCTAATCAAACTAATTTGCTATGTTAACATAGGAGTAAACACATTGAAAGCAAAGCAGAACTAGAATCCAAATTTTAATCTTATCTGTTTCACTGGGGGAGATATTTTTCTTTTATTGAAGTATGACTAAATGATGATTAAGGTTGATTATCAGATGATTAAGGGACTGGAGCATCTCTTATGCAAGGAAGGTCTAAGAGGGCTTGGGGCTGTTCAGCCTGGAGGAAGCTCAGGGGATCTCATTAATGTATAGAAATACCCTGGGTTGAGGGTGTAAAGATGATGGAGCCAGAGTCTTCTCAGTAGTGCCCAGTGAGAGGACAAAGGGCACAAACTAAAACACAGGAGGCTCCATCAGAGCACTAGGAAATGCTATTTTTCTGCTGAGACTTAGGCCCGGGAGAGGTTATCCAGAGAGGTGTTAGTATTCCTCCTTGAAGATATTCAAAAGATGTTTGGATGTGTTCCTGGGAAACTGGCTGTAGGGTGGCTCTGCTTGAGCAGGCAGGTTTGACCAGATGACTTCTGGAAGTCCCTTTTAACCACAACCTTTCTGTAATTCAGAGTAAATAGAAAAAGAGAGAAAAGATGGGATCCTATTGAACTCTTTCAGTAGACATTTTAGATGAAACTGGATGCAAAAACGATTTTGGGGCATATAATCACTTGGCAGGACTGCTAAAACTAAGTTTTGTAGTTATGAACAGCATAAAAAATGAAAATACAGGAAGCTCACTGTTGAGTAGAAGTGCAACTCAAGTGCAGGTAGAAGACAGAGCAGCAGTAGTCACCTTTAAGGCAGTAATCCTGTCTGGCCCATCTGAAAGGAACTTTCTGGTGAAACCACCAGACAATGATCAAGTACAGTTTACTGTTAAGCCTAGACTAGGACGTGTTGGCTTTACCAAACAACTTGCTCAGTTTTGTGACATTTGTCTTGCTGTGTTTTATATAGTTCTAGTCACAATGAAATTATTGCCCTGACTGGGGTATTAAAAATATCATTGGTTATATTCAGAGCTATTGGTTACATTACAATCCTTCCATTATGCTGACTTTTACTTTGCAGGGTTTCTATTGATGATATGACCAGCCAGTCTGTGTCTACAAAATACCCAGTAATTAAAACAGGCCACTGTACATGATTTATTAGTATACAGAAACGATTGTGCAGCATTTTAGCTTAAGCAGCCTCAGGCATCTTGCTGAAGAACTGTCTTTACTGTGCTTTGTTGTTTTGACATGCACGACTCAGTGGGCTTTTTCTCCTTCAGAACAACTACTGGAATTCATGCATCAATTGCCTGCTTTTGCCAACATGACAATGTCAGTGAGGAGAGAACTCTGTGCTGTGATGGTGTTTGCAGTTGTGGAGAGAGCAGGAACTATTGTACTAAACGATGGGGAAGAGGTCAGTAGAAGTTGCTTTTGACTCCCCTATTATACCAAACATTCCAGATTCCACACGGTTAAGATCCTCTTTTGTTACTTAAAAAAAGGAAAAAAAGAGGAAAAAAAAACAACATTCAGGTAAATCAGAACTCTTTTTGTTCTGGATTTTCTGAAAGCTTTTGTTTAAGCACTAAACATTTCTTAAGCAATAAAACCAGAAAGCATTCTCTGTAGTGTACTAAATGCTTCCTGCCTATTTGAGCTCATCTGGGGACTTTATTTCAGTGTTCAAGTGCTGTTTTAAAACTTCCTCTTATTTTATTTTTTCCACAGTCTTACATTACCTCTTGATAGTAAAGATGAGCTTAAGATCCCAGTTTTCTTGAGCTGGAAATAGCTCTACATTTAAGGAAAATTAGCTTATTAAATTGTTAATAGGTGCTAGAAAATAAATTTTGCCTTAGAACAGTTGTGAGAATTGTATTTATATAGTATGATATTAAAATGTTAAGTGATTTGGTCTTCACATATCCTGCAATATTTGATTTGTAGCTGGATTCCTGGTCAGTCATTTTGAATGGCTCTGTGGAGGTGACATACCCTGATGGAAGAACAGAGATATTGTGCATGGGGAACAGTTTTGGTGTTTCCCCCACCATGGAAAAGGAATATATGAAAGGAGTGATGAGAACCAAAGTGGATGACTGCCAGGTAGAGTGTCTGTGGTACATGCAAATTCACACTCACACAGGTGTAGTGCAACTCAATAATGAGACCCAGTTTTATTTTAAACTGAATACATGTAAAATATCCAGTGGGTAACCCTGGACAGAAGTTGGGCAGTATGGCTCCTGCATACTCACAGTTTGGGAAATGGAGTTACCTTTTTCTGGGTAAAGGACCATTTGCATAAAGATATTTGTCTACATGATTTTTCTAGAATTTGAGGGCCACCAGCCATCCATCCATTGCTTCCAATGTTCCTTAGTAGGATCTCAAGGTCCATTAGCCATGACAGGCTCCTTCCCTTCTGCAGCTAATAGCCATTCTTCCTTACTCAACTCAGCTACTGAATATCAGAGTAATACAAACTTTATCTCCTCTGGTTTGAGTGAAAGATCTAATTTTGGCTAATCTGACCTTTCAAGGAAAAAGCTTTGATGTTTACTGTAATACAAGCAGTCAGATGTAAAGAATGCTTTTCATAGCATAAAACTACTGGCTGAATCTGGTTATGTGGTTGCTATTTGCTTATTCCCATCCAGAAAATTATAGCAGAGCTGTGGGTGAATTAAGCATTTTGCTTGGTCCTGATGGCTAATTAGCTCAAGTAAATGACCTTTGAAAGGGGTGAAAATGTGTGTTCATAGAGTCACCTGGTTTAGCTTGCCCATCTAACTCCCAAAATGTGCATAAATGGTTTCTCATTAGAATAATGTTTTCAGCAAATCCAAACCTGGAACTTCTGTTTCAGCTACTACTAGCTGCTGGAAAAATAAAATGGTGTGTAAATGAATTTAAAGAGAAAATACCGTCTCAGATTCTTGGGCCCTTGTCCTAAGTATGTACAGAAGGATTTAACAACTTTTCAACCATAAGAAGCACTGTTCCTCTCAGTTAAATACCCAAATTCATGTAATAAGGCAGTTTAACCTTGCCCCCCAAAAGAGACAAGTGTATAACAATTTGTGTACAATGTAGTCTTTTTCCAATTTGTTGTGGTTGGTCTTAATTATATTTGCATAGTGTAGGTATTAGGAACATTCTTGAGATACTTATTCTTGCACTTATTCTTGGCTGAACTGATGATTGTAGAAAATAATTTTCCTGCTGTATGCTTTAAGCCAAGAAGTAATTTCTTTCTTTGTACCTGCACTATTTAATTGAATAAATGTTATTTTTCTTACTAATTGACTTCAATAAAATAACTATTAAAAAAGAAGATTATTTAGCAAAACAATACCCACAAAAAATAAAAGCTGGATTTCCACTTAACTCTTCCAAACACCACAGAAGAGCTGGGCTTTCATCTCCAGCAGTGGGGAGGTCAGAGGAGCTGAACAAGAATGGCTGGGAATACTAAATCATATTGCTCTGGTGGATCTTGGTGTCCTCTAACTGCAGGATTGTAGTGGCAGTACTGTGCCCGTCTGTTCATCTGCTTGTTAAGGCTGAACTGTTGGAAAGACAAAAACTACTGGAAAGGCTCACTGCAGGTGGAGGAGCTACTTTATCTTGTCCGTTGATTGAGTACTTGCACCTTAAGTCTAAATGGTCTTCTGTGGATTTACCCTTTTAACGCTGGTGTGTGATGATTTTTCCAGTTCGTTTGCATCGCCCAGCAAGATTATTGCCGCATCCTCAATCAAGTGGAAAAGAACATGCAGAAGGTGGAAGAGGAAGGGGAGATTGTGATGGTGAAGGAGCACAGGGAGCTGGACCGCACTGGAACGAGGAAAGGCCACATTGTCATCAAGGTAAAAGGAAAAGAGAGAGTCTCTTGAAAAAGTCTGTAAACCTCATAACTTGGCAAGTTAGGGCCAGCATCAGTTGAGATGTATATTGTAGAAATAAATGTTTGAAAATGGACTGTTAATATTTCTAGATTTTTAAAAAGAATTAGGCATGTTGACAAGTACGTGATTTCTATAGAGATTAATTACATAATTTAATTTTTTTTATATTTCTTAACACAGTGGTCAAGCTGTTATGTTTGCTTAGCACATCAGTTAATGGATGGCAGTATTTCTAGTGTGATGAGTCTTCAGTATGCTACAAGAAAACAAATTTGCATGTGTTGAAAATGTGTTAATAAGTATGATTTTTCAATTTTTTGCTTTCAATAGGGAACAGCTGAAAGGTTAACAATGCATTTGGTGGAAGAGCACTCTGTGGTAGACCCAACTTTTATAGAAGACTTCCTATTGACATATAGGACCTTTCTTTCCAGCCCAATGGAAGTGGGCAAGAAGTTGTTGGAGTGGTTCAATGACCCCAGCCTCAGGGATAAGGTGAAAATCTCCTGAATTATTACCATTTGCACTGAAATATAAGCTAAAATCTCCTGAATTGTTACCATTTACATTGAAATATAAGCTAATAAGAATAAAATATGCTTTAGAGAGAATGACTAAATTGAATAAGATCCAAATAGCTGGTGACATGTTTTAATGGTAGAATATATGGCTAAAACTAAGAACATTTATTTCCCTTATTTTATATAATATTACTGTGTTCATGCAAGGTAAATTGCCCATGCTTTATCTTGCTGTGTTTTTACAACTTAGTTGCTTACAGGTATACAGGAAGCTTTTTTACAATTGTGAGTATTTTTATTTAACGTAATTCAGTAGAATTTTATTGTGTCTCCAAGGTTGAGCATATAACTAAGTTCTGTGTTTTCTGTACATATTGTTAGTTAATTCAACATGGTAAAAATGATTTTTTTAAAAGAGAATAGGAAATTCATGCATTGTTAAGAATCTGTTGTGCTTTATGTAGCATTAAAAAAGCTACCAAGCCCAACCCTAACACAAGAAAGCAATCAGATATCTTCCCTAAACAAAATTTCCATGATGGAAGAATAAGGCACATCCAGTTTTGGCACACTGGCCATTGAGGCTTTATCATCCTTCAAACTGTATTGCTTTATTTCCTCTTGTATGGAACTTCTTCTTATGTTAAAGAATTCTAAAAATTTCCAGATTTGTGTGAATTTGAAACCATGGGAATTATATTAGTACAGTGAAAAAGAAATTTAGTTCTCAGCTTTTATTTAAATCTGGGTATTTCTTCCAGAAACATTAGTATAGCCTTGACAGAAGGATCTTCTATATGACAGAGGACAGGCTTTGCAGCTAATACTGCTCAGAGTTATGATATTGGAGTTCATCTTTAAAGTTATGTTGCTTGTCCTCCAATGGACAATCCCCTCAGCCTCTAAAAGCATGAGCCAGCACAGTTGCGTGTATCAGTCTGAACACAGAACAGCTCTTTGTTCTGCTGCCTCAATAACCAACCTTTTCTGACCTCCAGCAGCACTGACAGAAAGGCAAGAGGCAGAGAACAGCTTGGGACAAGTGGAGATAAGCAAGTAGGGAATAAGGAATCTGGAATATTTTGGCTGTTTTGTACTGGGTGCTGATAGGCAGTAAGGGGTGAGTGAAACTTCCTGGAGATGATGAGTACTCAGGAGCATTCTGAGTGGGACTCTGGACATCCAGCCTTAGCAATGATTTTGCTCTGCAGCAAGTTACTTGATTTTACAGCTTTAATCCTCTTTTAATGCTGTTCCTGATTTGTGACACAAGTAAGAGCATTGGTCTTGAAGTCAGAGTTCAACTCCTCCCAGCTCAGTGTCCTCTGGGTGTAGATGAGTAAGTCCCAACTCTAAAAGCAGCATTGACAGTGAAGCTGCCACTGCAGTGATTTAAAATACATTGCGTGGTACAGCTTGCAACTTGCCCGACAGTTTTAATAATCTGCAGTTACCCTAAATTTAACCAGACATTGTCTGGATCTTCCAGTGTCATCCACAGTAATGAAAAATATCAAAACTGTTTAACAGGAATGAAGTTCAATTTCAAAGGTGCAGAAATCTCAAGTATTTTCCTGTGGCTGGGAGCTGCAGCATGTAGAGCTGGCTAGTTGCCTTCAGTTGAAATCTGAACTTGAGGAGTTCTGAAGTGTTTGGTTACTTTGGTCATTAATTTCAGCACTTCTTCTGAATTCATTTCCTTTCTGGGGTAAGAGGAAAACTACTTAGAAACTTTGAGGGTGGCAGGGATTGGTTTTGCATGCCTGGTGTCAGACCTTTAGCACATGGGACTGCAGAAGTTTGGATTTTGTGCAGACACGAAGAATGGGCGGGGATTAGCACTAATTAAAGTTAGTATGAGACTTTTAAATTGTGTGAGACTTTGTTCTTAAGCATTAGGTTTTGAAATGTTTAGAGATTTATCCCTACTGATTTACTTTCCCAGCATAAAAGAAGAAATGCAGCTGTATTTTTAGAGGTAGCATTGAGTGGCACAACTGTTTTGGATTCACAACTTTTTAAAAATAGCATGAATCAATACTAATTCAAGACACCAAAACACTTTTGTTTTGTCAGGACAAATGCTGCTGATATTCCAGGTCAAATCACACACTAAAAGAAGAATATCAGAGTAAAAGCATATAGTTTTAAAAAATGCCGCTCTTATTTTGTGGCTTTGCCTTCATTAGTATTAATTAATAATATTTCTTCAGATTTTTTCCTAAGAAACTGTAAAATACCAGTTAAGATTCTTCTCTACTCTATCATCATAATTGCTTGGGGGAGTAGCCGGTGGAGGGAAAAAAGGAGGAGTAAATGGAAAGATTGGCTCTAAGGAAAGGAATTGCTGTTTTTGCTGTTAAAACATCTTTCCTGCTTCTTGCAATATCTTGTTTTCCCTGCCTCTATAAACATAGAGGAGCTCTTTTACAGAGCTAAATGCCAAATGAAGTTAATGGTGGCACATCTAAAGACTTAGGAGATTCAAGAGCCAATATTAGGCTGTATTGTAAGCTTTGTGATCCTGTGCTTGGAGAACTAAGCAGATTTGGAAATGTACATGAACAGGAAATTGTTATAAGTCAGAAATGGATCTACCTTGTTTCCTTCTACCTGTGTGCAGTATTTCTTATTAATAAAATTTGATACAGCCAGTGTTTTCTGACTTGCAGCATTCATTATGAAATACAGCATACAATTGCTTATACAAGTGAAAGCAATTTTGATACTTAATTTTTTCTATTCTCCTGATATATAATTGCATATTAGTGAAGTTTGATTTGGATGTATATAATAAGATAATAGTATAGTAATAGTAATATAGTATATAATAATACATATGTATATGTATTATATAAGATTCCAGTGAAAATTTACAGGGGCTATAATGACCAGTATTTTTAAAGGACTTGGCAGTAGTGTTGCTCTGAGTATTCCAGCAATGTATTTATAATATTGATGAATTTTCAGGTTACACGGGTAGTATTGTTGTGGGTGAACAATCACTTCAATGATTTTGAAGGAGATCCTGCTATGACTCGATTTCTGGAAGAATTTGAGAACAATTTGGAGAGGGAGGTAAGAGTGAGGGTTTTTTTCTGACAATTTGGGATAACAGGGAATAGCCAGGCTGTTGTTATATATAACTTACTATGCTTTTCTCTTATAGAAAATGGGTGGACATTTGAGGCTGTTAAATATTGCTTGTGCTGCTAAAGCTAAACGAAGATTGATAACCTTAACAAAGCCATCTCGAGAAGCCCCTTTGCCTTTTATCTTGCTGGGAGGGTCAGAAAAGGGATTTGGAATCTTTGTTGACAGTGTAGATTTTGGTAGCAAAGCTACAGAAGCAGGCTTGAAACGTGGAGACCAGGTATGTAATTTTAAAATGTGTCCCTCCATTACCCCCTCCTTTTTTTTTTTGTTTCCTTTCTCTTCACTACATGAAAATTTTTCAAACTTGTTTGAATTTTAGATATTGGAAGTGAATGGTCAAAACTTTGAAAACATTCAGTTGACAAAAGCCATGGAAATCCTTAGAAATAACACTCATCTGTCTATCACTGTGAAAACCAATTTATTTGGTAAGTTTGTCTGCATTGTTCATTCTAGTTTTGATAGAGATCTAAGTTTTTTTAATAGTTTAAAATAGTTTTGTTTGAAACTCTTTTGTACTGGAGAGAATAGAAAAAGGAAACATGAAGGTTCTGAAATACCTAGGTTCATAATTGCAAAGAAAAATTCCTGAGTAGGGATTTACATGATGTAACTTCCCTCTCACAAGTGTAAGTTTCTGGATTAAGAGGAGCTATTTTGACCATGTAGCTCAAACTTTAAAAACCTGCTTGTATATATAATGTTTAGTTCTCTCTTAAGAAAGAAGCCTTTTCAGGCATTGCAGCTGATCAGTGGTCTTATTCTGTCTGCTGAATTTACTTGTAGTTTTTCAGCCCACTCTAAGTTTAACAAGCTCAAGACTATTACAACCTTTCCTGACAGCTAAGTGAAAAGATTCTTGCTACCCTCTGTATTTGTTCTCTACATATTTCCCTCTAACAAATACTAAAGTACACATGGAAGAGTCTTCAAGCAGCTCAGGACCTCAATTAGCATCATAAGTAGTGAATAGATTGGGGTTTGGTTTGGATTTTTACCACTGGGTACTTGGATTACTTACACAATTTAGTGATGTGTTCCTTGAGTATCTCCTTCAGGATCGGGTTCTTCATCACAAGTAAGTAGGGCAGAATATCACCACAGCACATCACTGCACTAACTGAAGATTTAGTTTGCCTATGTTATCTCCAGAAGTCATTGGCCAAAAAGTCTTAAAACTCATTGTTTCCTTGGGACTTTTTTTTTTTTTTTTGCTTTGCAGTAATTATTCTAATATTTCAGTTGTTTCTAATAATTAGAGACATTTCTTGATATATTTGGACATGCTTTTTTAGCCAGATGTTCTTGTTTCTCTGTGTTAAGTTCTGTAGCTATCCTCCTCACACTGGGTGTTTGAATTTCATGTGTTGCTTTACTCTGTAAAAGATTAAACCCCATTTCTTCCTTGCTTCAGAAGTGTTTTTCTAATTTTTTTCCTATCTTGTGTCTCCAGTGCAAATAATGAAATCAGATTATAGTACAGTCCCAGAGAAGTTATTTTCTGTGTATTGCATGCAGAGTTTCTTCTCCAAAAATCCCAAAAGCAGTTTCCTTTTTTCAACAGAATCTTCTTATCTTTACCTAATTTCTCTCTCCAGCATCTAAGTCCTATTCAACAGTACAGTTATTGGCTGGGTTTACTCTCCTCCACTTTAGAGTTTTACTTCAAGCTTTTGAAGTCTCTTGGTAATTTGTTGTACCTCTAGATATGAGAGAATATTAAGGACAGAATTAATAAAAAACAGTAAAACATAGCCCCTAATACTCATCCTTAGTTAGTTGCCATTGTTGCTATGTTTTTCTACAATTCCTTAGTTTTAATTATCACTTTTTATTTATTATTACAAATCAAGTCATCAGAGGATTTTTCCATTTTTGTATGGAGAGTTCCTCTTTAACACTCAGAATACATGACTTGCTCTCCAGTTCAGTTTTGTATGATTTATTTAAATGTATTGGGGTTTTTTTGTGGCTCGAAGTTGCAGTAGAAGAACTAATTTACAAATTTATCAGATATTTCTGCCTCAGAGATGACTCTTTGCTAGGGAGCTGAGGGAGAATGAGAAGTTTTTTTGGTATTTCTGGCAGATGGATACAACAGCCCTGTCAAACATCCAAGGTGTCTCAGTAGTCTCCTGCTTTATTTTCCTTATGGCTTTGTTGCTGTTTTCCTTTTTTGATGCTGTTGCTAATAATTTCTTGTCCATCTGAAAGCTTTTGTTGCTGCCTCTATGTTAAAAACTTCCTTCTCATTTTTCTTTTTCTATCTCACTTTTCTCTAATGTGCTCTTTTTATACATGCTGCTATTCTGCAGAAGCCTTTGTCCTTAGACTAAAAAGTCAAATTTCTTCTGTTGATACCATCCGTGTAACCATGTGGGCACCTGTGTATTTCTCTTCTAGGCTGGGCCAATTAACTGTTTTTCTGATTCATACTACAGAAAATGAATGTTATTTTTAAGAGCAAAAATGTTTTTGAAGTCTTATATCTAAATTAATTTAATGCTGAAATTGACCAAATAGCCTATTTTTTTTAATGATTAATATTGAACTGGTCTGGTGCACAGAGCTTTCTTTTACGTTTTTGTCCTTTTTCTTACCTCCCTTTTTCTGTCTTGTGCAGTTTTTAAAGAACTCTTAACAAGGTTGTCAGAGGAAAAAAGAAATGGTGCTCCCCACCTGCCTAAAATCGGTGATATTAAAAAGGCGAGTCGTTATTCCATCCCTGACCTTGCTGTTGATGTGGAGCAGGTAATAGGATTAGAAAAAGTGAATAAGAAAAGTAAAGCCAACACAGTTGGGGGAAGAAATAAGTTAAAGAAGATACTTGACAAGACTCGAATCAGCATTCTGCCTCAGAAACCATACAAGTGAGTTTAATTCCTCCTAAATATTTCCTTTGCATTAAATTATAAGAATTCCTAATGAACTTATAATTTGTGATACTTTTTTATTTATTAATACAAATCATGTTTATATCTGAAAAAATATCAGAAAAAGCCATTCTGAATGTTTGAACAAGCATAGACTGCTAACAGTGCAGCTCCTGACATCAATTTAGATGTATTTTGTTTCTTATAGATCAAGTAATGACCAAATACTTCTTTATGTCATTTTCCTTTTTCTTTTAAGAGGACTGTTAACTAAAATTATTTCAGAATAATTCTGCAAGCAGGTTACTTGCTAAGGATTGGTATGAGCTAAGATTTCAATGTATCCACATTCCAGTGGTGTATAAGAATTTTTATGTACTGCTGTAAGGAATGTGAGGATAAAATTTTAACTTGGGTTCTTTGATAGAATTGTGTATGGTTTTTTAGTTTATTTTTTTTAATGAAAGCAAAATATGCTATCTGATAGCTTTTATTCTATAAACACATTTTAGAAATAGAGTTCTGAAAATTGCTGGCAACAATAGAAGAGTGAATTTTATATGGTATTATGGGAACCTGGTTCTTGGCCAAGGCAAATGGTATTGATGGGGGGAAAACGAATGGTAGAGGGTAGTTGTGTGATCAGTTTTCTCTTGCATTTTTCTTTCCTGTGTCCCACTAAGGAATAAACTATTATGTGTCAATGAAAAAAAAAGACACTTGTGCTGAAAATGCAGGGCTTTTTTCCCTGCCATTACTTAAAAAGTTTGCTTAACTGATGTTAGATATTGCCTACTAAATGAAAACTATTCTGAAAATTATATATAGAATTTTAGTATTAATTTATTAAATTAATATAGACTGTTATACACAAATAATGGCTGTTTCTTGAATTGATGGCAGTACCTTTCCAATAGAGGAGAATCTGTAAATCCTCTGTGTTGTTTGTCTTTAGCATGTTTTCCTTTATTTAACTGGTCTTGCATGTGTGTTTCTCTGATGAGCTGTGCATACTTAGGTCTTTCTGCATTGGTCACAATGGTTCATAGCATTTGCATAAAATTTTCATGTTGATTTTTTTTTTTCCCTTTATGTACGTTCATTTTTATACTTTTTCTGTGCAGGGACCTCTTTGGGTAAGATTCAGAAAAACTTGACCTATTTTATTTTCTTTTGCTAGCTCTGTTTATGTGTTATATATAGCAGTTTGTCTGCAAAGCCTGTTGACATTCAGTTGTTTTTGTCTGCAGAGTTTCTGCATAGATATCTGTAGCTATAGAGTTTAGTGTTTGTGCTTTTCTTTCCCCTATCGTGTAAAAGCATCAATCTCATTCTTCCTTTTAATTACTGATGTTGAATATATTAAGGCACTTCACCTAGTTTCACATTTTTGCATATAAGAAAATCAAGAGGGGTGAGAAAGCTGATTTACTCTTTAGTTAAAGTAGGCATTTAAAGACTTCACGACTCAGCTGGCTTGGGAGGTGAAACTGGTCACTGTTTTTTGAGTTTGAAGACTGCAGAAGGCTCCAGTGCCTTGAGGATGTAGCCAGACAAAACCAATCTTTAAACTAGAATGAGGTCAGTCTTAGAGGGAGCTTGTCTGCTTCATGAGACATCAAATCAGTATACCAAAGATGAATCAGTTTGAGCAGGACTTTCTTCAGTCCTGCTGTTTAGTTCAATAAGGTTAAATAACTTCCCAAACTGAGCAAACAGCACCATTTCCTCTGCACCTACAGGGAAATCTTCTCTTCAGTGTCTGTGAGACATCTCTTGGGTTACAGGTACAATCTCCACTGGAGCTCTTTGTTTACTTTTCTGACACAGAATGATTTTGTGGTCTGTAGGCTCAGTTGGTCCAAAAAAGGATTAAACACAATTCCCACCTCCCTCTCTGGTAAAGTTCTGCCTGGTCCATAGAGCAGCATCCCAGACACAGCAGCAGCCCCTGTCTCTTTCCTCTGCAGCCCTGCAGTGGGGTGCACAGGATTTTGTGTTCTGAGGGAAGCAGCATTCAGATACTTCTGTGATTTCATTATCCCTTCTACCCTGTTTGTCATTCAACAGGAAAGTTATTTCTTAGTTAATGTTAGTGTCTCCCTGCATGGCAGATGCATACAGAAAGCAATATAAATGCTGCTTCCTTAAAACCACAATCTTCTTTCATTGGCATAATAAAAATATTTTACCTAACAGTAGATCTTCATGGGACCTGGACTTTTTTAGTGTTGCCCTTTTTATCTGATATTTCTAGACTTCATTACTTGTTTGCATAGGTTAGAACTCAGATTTTAATTTAAGTTTAAAAAATAGAGTAGACTGAGTGTAAAGTAAGTGATTTCCAATTTCTTATATGAATACTTAAACTCAAGCACAATTTTAAACACTTTTTTTGCTTCTAAACCTAACATTTTCAGAGTTGATCCACTTTACTGAAGCTGCCTCAGTCATAACATACAGGATAGGTATAAGATTATATAAACTGGCAAACTGCAAAAGGAATGCATAATGCAAGTGAAACTATTAATATAAGATTCACACTGTCTTAATTTGATTTGAATTTGGAGAAAATACTGTTGTTGGCAGTATTTATGAAATCTGGTATATAGTAGTTTAGAACCACCAGAAAACATTTTGAGGTACTAGGGCTGCAGGGTTTTTTGTTTGCTTTCTTTTTTTTAAATATGGAGTGGTTCCTGCTTGAAGGACCTGATATTGATTGCTGGCAACTCTTTTGATTGATTGTAATGAAAGACTTACTTGCTTGTGGCTTAGCAGGAGGGTGCTGTGGGCTGAGTAGGTTATCACTGCTTGTCACAGTATTTTGTGCTTGATGTGGAAGTACAAAAATACAAATGTTCAGATTCACCTTAACTTCTGATTAAGAGAGAATCCTATATCTGTTTCCAGTGGACTTGAGTGTTTCTGTCACTCTCATGGCTTGAGATTTACAATTCATAGAAGTGTTCTGGTAATACAGAGTTATCTGTTTTTTAGAAGGAAAACAGTGAGAAAACCCAAACACAACACAGAGAGATACCATGCATTGCCTTCTCAAAAGCAATTGTGTCTATGTCATTAAAAATGTGTCTTTAGTGCTCAGATACTGTTCTAGCTTTCCAGACTACTGTTCAATTCATAGCACTTAAAGAAGTGGTACAAGGGTGCATGGTGTAGAGTTATTCATCAGTAAGCACAAAAGGATATTGCTGCTGTAACAGCTATCAGGGTAATTATCTAGCTTTTATTACTTCTGTTTAGGTTTTCCAAGGATGGATAGAGACAAAGGCTTAAGTGCCCAACATTAGGGTACAAGTGGTGATTTGTGTTGCATCATTTAATTTACTAGACTGGCTTAGTTGTAACGTTTGCAATGAAGTCTAAATTCTGATTTATGCTTTATTCAAATGTGTAGATACAGATTTAGACGTGCTTGGCTTTTAGAGAGGTCTTGCCTATACTTGCTACATTTTTAATGTTTTTCACTTTCTATAATGACTGCTATTCAACATTTTACACCCTATGAGTATTTGATTAAGGGTTTTGATCTGTATATTTAGAGAAGTTCAATGGCTGTCTCCAGCTTTACATCTTGTGGCTGGTGTTCTGCTTCACGTTATTATGAACTCAAAAGCAATAAGCAAATCAGTGCCTACATGATGATAGCTCTGTCTCTGATCCATCTAGCACTACTGATCTCCTGTGGGACCCTGCCTTACACAATTTAATGGATAAAACACTTCACCTTCATCACAGAATAGTTTATTTACAGCTGCCAGGTATTTGGAGAGGATACCTATAGCACCCGAGTGTGGCTGTTTAGCTTAGCCTTACCTAGTGTCATTTCAGTCACACAGAGTGGAGAGAAACTCAGAGAAGTGATACAGGGTGGGAAAAGCAAATGATCTCAAATGATCCTCTCTCATCTGTCTGTTGACAGATCTTATATAGTATGATTACAATACATCACAAATATAGTTGCAAATCCTGTCTGTGATGGGATCAAAAATCTGTGAAGTCCAGGCCTGAAAAGAGCACTGAGGGGACAGCAGTATTACTCAAAGTTTGGGTGAAGAGGTGGTGCAAGAATGATGAGGTGTGTACCACCTTTTGAACAAACATATTGGCCAAAATCATTAAAAAATGAGCCTAGCAACTCCTCAGAGCTTAGTGGTGAGGATCTTCTGGCAGTGTGAGCAGGCAAATCGAGTCACTCTGAGTGGACTGTTCACAGAGCAAGTCCTGTTGTCTGGAGAACTTTGACTTCTAAATAGCAATTGCTGTATCAACAGTTAAAAGTATGAAAATGTACTAGAGACATCACTGCATCCCTCTAGTATAGCCAATCTCTGAATGTCTGTAAGTCCTGATTTTATTTCTTTCTGGATGCAGTGACATTGGAATTGGCCAGTCTCAGGATGACAGCATTGTAGGACTGAGGCAAACAAAGCACATTCCTCCTGCTTTACCTGTCAGTGGAACCCTGTCATCCAGTAACCCCGACCTGCTGCAGTCTCATCACCGCATCTTAGACTTTAACACTACTCCAGGTAAGGAGCCTTTTCTTATTGTAGTTCTTGACCTTTTAATTTCCTTTCATAGTTCAGGTTTGGGGTTTTTTTTGTGTGTGGATTTGTAGTCTGAAGAGGCATGTGAGTTTTTATTAACTGTTTGCTGTCATACACAAATTAGCCACATATTCATGAGTGAGGATTTATTCCATTTGCTATAATATACTTTACCTACATATAATAGATGTCTGTTTTTCATGTATGCTGTATACAGAGTGCTTCTTACTGCTTGAGTATTCTTGGTCAGTAATAATCTGTTTTGCTTGGTATTTTATAATTTGCCTTGGTGGATCATTGTTTTCAAGACTGCAATATTTTCAAATGGTTTAGCAGATCATTAGCTCATAGTAAAGGGAAAGCATATTCGGCTGAGACACAAGATGTGTATTTCAGTTTTTTTCTGAACAGACTTATATAATTTGTACTACATTTGTAAGGGACAGAGTTTCAAAGTTTCTTGTTAGTCACCTTGCCCTACAGCTGTATGCCAGATTCTTTGAATATAAAATCCCTTTCTGAAATAGAGAAAAAAATGAAGACATTTAGAGAGGATCAAAGCACAGGAGTGAATGAGGGAGAAATAGGGGGAGACTATGAGAAACCTGAGAGCCTTATCTTATAAAAATGGTTTAGCTGGAGCTCCTGGTAGGGTTGGGATTTGGGCTCTTATCTGGCTGCAGGAATGTTCTTAGTGGGAAACCTTTCCTGAGTTAAGTATCCAAGTCTTTGCTATTAAAATATAGCTTCTGGAGCAGGATATAGTGATGGTAGCTCAGCAGACACTTGGTTATTTTAGCCTAATCTTTAGAGAATTACCTAAAAGTAAAACTGAAAATTCAATTCCTTCCTAAGACTGAGGGGTTTCAAACATTACCTAAAGGATTAGCTAAAGGGATGGTGCTTAAATATCAGCCTACACACTGGCCAATCATTGTGCTTGAAACTGTGATATTGAACATTACTCCAAGTCAGGTGTTTTAGGGCTAGAGGAGATTGCAAGGAGGTGGTTTGTGATTTTTCCCCCAGTGCCTAAGATTGATCCTGAGAGACTTGGAAGGTGGATGGTTTTTTGTATTTTCTCCAGTGACTAGTGTCCGACACCTTGAAGCTATTCTTTATCAGTAAGAGCGTGGTTTTTCATCAGGACTTGTACTATAAATGGGAAATGGATGAAAATTCCTTTCTCTACCTTGCCACTTACCTAGACCAGACAGTTTTAGGTAATTAAAGTGCTAATGCTGAGTGCAGCAAGTGGCCAACTTCCAGAGCTGTGGGCATTGCTGACTCAAGCAGCTCAGAAAAACTTCCATGAGGCCTAAAGACCTTTCAGTGTTACAGATGGAGTTCAGAAAAGCTTAATAAATGAATAAGGTTCAACTGTTTGCATTTTGCATTGAGGGAAGGAGATCAATATGATGTAATGCCATCACTCCAATGCTTTAACAGTTTTTCTTTGTCTTTGTAGAAAAAATGTATTTCTTCCTCATTAAATTTTTTTTTTTTTTTTTTTGGGTCAGTTTTGTTTGGGTTTTTTTTTTTTTTTGGTTAAAATTTGCCTGAATGTCCACACACTGAATATTTTGACAGTAATTCTAAGGTAATTTTTCTTTTCCTGAGTGGAAAGGAAGGAAAAGGGGGCTTGAAATGAAAATCATAAACCTTAAGGACTTTAGAGATGGCTGCATTGTATATAGAAGTGTTGAATTATATCTCTATATATTTCAAGACTTGAAAAAATTAAAGCCTGCAGTTTTAATTCCTTTTACTACCTTGGTCTAAATTAAAGATGGAAATGGAGGCAGCTTGCAAGAAATTGAATGCACTGGAGGAGAAAGAGAAATGGGTAGAGCAGCTGTCCTTTGAGGCTACGAGAAATATCCCTCAGGATAAAAAATAAAACAACTTGCTCCTTTTAGAAGAGTAGTCTTTGAGGAGAAAGTGTGAACAGCTTGAAATCTGCAAGGAGTCATTTTAGTTTCCCTTCTGATTGGATCAGGCTGTCTCAAATATACTTTTAAAGGTTTATTTTTAAATGTTCAATAGCACTTTGATTTCTCTTTTCTTGTGCTGCCTTTGCTATTTGATTGGAAGTCAAAATAATAGAGTAATGATGAACTGCCAGTCACTGGTATTTTTTCTTTCCCCTCACAATCTTTCTCAGGGAATAGATTCCTATCACACAGCATTGCATTCTTCAGCCTGCCACTCCAGTTTCCCTTTTTGAAAACCAGTGAAGGGGGGTGATTACAATTCTCTTCAAGTGTTTTATTTAAAAATTAGTGGGCTGAATTACTTGCTACCATTGCTATAGCTGCAATCATTTCACTTGCTGGCAGACGTCTATGTGTTCTGTGTAGAGCTTTTCCTCACAGCTCTGATAGGTGGGCAGCCTGAGAAATTGGGTGCTAAAATGCAGTGCAAAGATGGGACTCCTCTATTTGCTGTCCTCTGCATTTCTTTATATTGATTTCAGTGACCCAGCAGAGCAGGTTATTTTCTTGTTGCACAAAACACTTTATTTCTAGGGACTGTTAAACAATTTCTCACCTTGGTATTGTTTACGGTAGCTTCTCAACTTCACAGCATTTCTTTGGCAAATATTTCTGTAACAGCAAGAGGCAGCAAGATCTGGAGAAGGGTCTGGTTTTGAACAACATCTCCAAAAGCCTGTGTCTTTGGCATCTGCCTTCCTCCAGATGTCAAAAAATGTAGAAAATATTACAGAAAATATTCTGCTCTGTATCCTTCTTCAACTAATTACTGAAGGATGATGGGTCAGTGTAGAGTTGGTGATAAAAGGCAAAATTGGCTTGCTTGTTGTGAAGTATTTGTGCATTTGACTCAAATGCTTAGGAAGGGCTAAAAGCTGGCCTGTAATGATATCCTTTATGTGTAACTGATGATATAATCAGACAGTGTTAGTGTGTTCTAGTATTAGTGCTTCTCAAGCTGCCAAAAACTATTGTGAGTTTCAAAGTTACGGGCTCAGTTGCATGAAATTTGAAAAATAATATATTTAAGCCTAAAAAGCCTTTGTGGCATGTAAATGAACTCATATCAGAGAGATTCATCTTAATGCTTTCCAAATTATTATTTTGGAAACATGCAAGAGCAGTGGGGAGGTGTTCAGTTCTGTTCATTTGTCACAAGATTTCTGCTGCTGAATAGATCTTTCTGTAGTAACTTGAATACATGTTATGCACATTCAGGTCTTGTCAAAAAATCCTCTAGTTCTACTAAAGTGAATGTTTTCACTTAGCAGGTTTTTTTTCCACTATTTTTTCATTATAGTAATTTCAGAAGCCTTCATTTAGATGGCTTCTTGTTATTATATGTTTTCTTGCTTGTATGACTGCTTTAATCTAACAAAATTAATTATTTTTATGAAGAAACATATTTAAGAAAAATGAGTAGATGTCATGCCTCACAAAACTAGAAAAGCTTATTTCTATCAGAGGGAAGAAATTAAATTATTTGAAATACTTGTCAGTTAAAAATACCTGAGGTTAAAAAACCCAATGATGGATACCTGTATAATTTCATTTATCTTTTTTTTTATCCTAATAATACAGTGATAACTACCAAAATTCAGTGGATCAATGGGTTTGGATTTCAATATATTCATGCTCATTAGTTTGTCTGTCCAAACTTTGAAAATTATAATATTTTGTATTATTTATAGCCTAACTAGCTTCTTTTCCTGGATGTTTATAGAACTAGTTTTTACTGAAGATATTCTTTATCAGTAAGAGCCTAGCTTTTCATCAGGACTTTTACTGAAGTAAAAACTGATAACACTAATAATTAAACTCAATGTGACTTGCTCATTCTTATACCATTGAGTTTTTATTTTTCTTTGCTTACTAAATTGCATGACTTGCTTGTGATTTTTTTCCAGAATTACCAGACCAAGTTCTGCGAGTTTTCAAGGCAGACCAGCAAAGTCGCTACATAATGATCAGCAAGGACACCACAGCAAAGGAAGTGGTCATCCAGGCCATCAGGGAGTTTGCTCTGACTGCAACCCCTGATGCCTATTCACTGTGTGAGGTCTCTGTCACACCTGAGGGTGTCATCAAGCAGAGGAGGCTCCCTGATCAGCTCTCCAAGCTTGCTGACAGGATACAGCTGAGTGGCAGGTAAGATGGAGACTGAGCTAAAGCTGATGATGCCACTTTATCAAGTGAAAATCTTGTTAAAGAGCGTTACTTAATTATTTAATGTTCTGTTTCTTTGCAACACATTGCTGCTTATGCAACATCTCATTAATACCTAGGCCTGGTGAAGTTCATTTTCTTCTCAGATTCCAACTGGATCATTGCTGTAACTCTCAGCACTAATCTGGGTATACTATATCTATATTATATCTTTTTCTGAATTTTGTTTTTACAGGTATTACCTGAAGAACAACATGGAAACAGAAACTCTTTGTTCAGATGAAGATGCCCAAGAGTTATTAAGGGAAAGCCAAATTTCCCTACTACAGCTCAGTACTGTTGAGGTGGCTACCCAACTCTCCATGAGGAACTTTGAGCTGTTCCGTAATATCGAACCCACGGAATACATAGATGACTTGTTTAAACTCAAATCAAAAACAGGTTGCACTAATCTAAAAAGGTTTGAAGAGGTGATAAATCAAGAAACCTTCTGGGTGGCTTCTGAGATTCTGAGAGAAACCAACCAGCTGAAAAGGATGAAGATCATTAAGCATTTCATTAAGATAGCGCTACACTGCAGAGAATGCAAGAACTTCAACTCAATGTTTGCCATCATTAGGTACTGTCCTCTAATAATTTTACTTCTAAGTAAAAAGCAAAGTCTTACTTACTTTAGTCTTAAAAAAAAGTACTTAATAGAGTAAACCAGTTTATACTGCTAACATCAACAGTCTGCTTGGCAATTTGCTAAGGAGGGCATTTTCTGCAATTTGAAATGTTTGCTGAAATATTGTTTGAAATGCTAGTGTTACATAATTACTGCTCATGATAGTGTGGCAAGGTGAACATGGCACTAGAGAAACTAATGCATTTATTTAAGGACAAAGATCAAAAGAAACAACAGGAAAACCACACAATTGTTGCAAATGAATGAGCTAATTTCCCGAAAGCAGCTCATTTTTGTCTTACTGCCCAATACCTTAAATTCATTCAGCCATAATATGTTGCATTTTGTTTTCTTTCTATCAGCAGTTTCTTTCATGGAAATCTGAAAATAATCAATGACAGACTGTGATGCCCTAATATAGTCTGTAAATAAAGATCTTGTAATAAGAATTTTAAAATGTACTGAAAATCTCAGAAAACTTTTCTTAGTTTTGGAATGAGAAGGGAGGGAGAAAACTCTAATGTCTGTGTTTATACACTTACTTTAAAACCCAAACAAAAACAAACAATCCCCCTATATTGTCTCTCATGAAAAAGCTCAAGTATGTTGAGGTAAACTGACAGTGTTATCACTGTCTTTGACACAAGGTCTTGTCATCATCTTGACATTCAGTCAACAGATTGAATGTGACACTTTTACTGTGAGTAGGAAAAACATGAGTAGGTTTGAATACTATTCAGCAAATAAGGCAAGTTCCAAAGTCAAGGACCCATGCTGATGATCAGTCAGCATCTCTGAGACATCAAAATATTGAGATTTTGTTCAGCTATTTCAGCCAATCTCAAGGAGAAATATAAGCACCTCTCTGCTTGGAAAAACTTGAGTGAAGGAAAGATTCTAGGTATCAGACTTTCCCACCAGGTAGAAATTAACAGCAAGGCAGTCAATGTCATTGTAGTGGAAAAAGGGGGTTTGTACCAGCTACAGCTTGTGGTATAGAGAATTTTACAAAATTTCATCCTGAAAGAACAAAGTCAGAAGGATTATTGCAGAAAGAAGGTGGGTTGGTGTGCTGTCACCACCTGAACATCATCATGTAGGTGGAAGATGGTTTTTCTGCCGGTTTGTTAATCTGGAAATAAGTGATCATCCTGAGGTACTTAGATTATGATAGTCTTAACTCAAACTCAGACACTGTTCTTAAGTAACAAATACTTATCCTCTTCAAGGTTTAATTACTCATCCAAGTGTAACTTTTTTCTGTTTATGGTTGCATCATGAAGATATCTCCAGTTTTTATAGCTTTTATAAAAATGATCTTCTGTAATATATGCTGGCAAAAAGAATTATTTTAATTTCTGTTATTTTATTGATACTGCTGTGTTTATGTATTCTGGCTATGTGGCATTTCTACCATACTAAATTTAAAATGGTCTTTTCTAGGACTTTTTGTTTCTTTCTCTTGTTCTTCTAACTTCTTTGCACTTCTTTTGTTTCAAGTGGCCTGAATTTGGCACCAGTTGCAAGGCTCCGAACTACTTGGGAGAAGCTTCCAAGCAAGTATGAAAAACTATTTCAAGATCTACAGGACTTGTTTGATCCATCTAGGAATATGGCAAAATATCGTAACGTCCTTAACAGCCAAAACCTACAGCCCCCTATTATCCCCCTGTTTCCTGTCATCAAAAAAGACCTTACATTCCTTCATGAAGGTAAAGGCAGAAGTATATCACCTTTTACTAGCTAAGGAAAAGTAACTTTCCTGCCTGATCACTGATGTTGTTGGTTGTAGGAAATGATTCTAAAGTGGAGGGCCTGGTGAATTTTGAGAAGCTGCGGATGATTGCGAAGGAGATACGCCATGTGGGTCGCATGGCATCCGTGAACATGGATCCTGCTCTCATGTTTAGAACAAGGTAAGTGTGTTGTACCAGGCAGAGCTTTCCCCAGCTGGGGGAAGGCTGGGTGGCAGCAAGAGGGACTTTTAGGTGCCCCTTCTGTTGGAGCAGTATGAATTTTTTGTGTTAGCAATTGCCCAGCATGACGTGGTGGTCTAAAACTGGAGAAACCATTACATTTTGTGGTTACTGATACTCTAAAATGTTTCTTACTATTCCGTATTTGATGGTCACGTCATAAAAATGAGATTTTATCTGTGGGAGGGAGAGAAACTGTCCTGAAAACATATTAGTATATTAGTCTAGTTGAAATATCAACGGGTGTCAGCCTTATAATTTGGATTTAGTAGAAGTGGTAATGTATCTGAAGCAGTGTCAGCTACTTGTGTTAGAAGACCTGGAGTGAATGCTGTTTGGCTTCATATTTGACAAGCTTATTGCATACTCTTTTTTCTTAATTTAAGCTAGAAGAGTTTGTAATATCTGATTGTATGCCCAAGTCAAAGCTCTTTTTAATGTTTGTGGGCTTCCAGAACTGCTTGTCCTGAGGTCTGGTCTTTTTCTTTCTGAGCTTGTGATCTTTCTCTGTCTCTTCTTAAACCCATGCTTTATTCTTCCTGGCTCTCACTTGCAGGAAGAAGAAATGGAGGAGTTTGGGGTAAGTGGTTGGAGACAACACACACAGACATTCATTCTTCCTTTACCATTTGCATTTTTTCCTACTTGCTCTTTAATTTTCTGGTGCTTTGACATTTTTTTCTTTTGTAACCATTTTTTACTGACAATACATTTGATTTGAGATTAAAACACAGAAGCTGTAAATTATTTTTAAGTGGCCATAGGTAGAAGTGGAGTGTTTTTTCCCACCTGTAGTTTAAATTGCTGAAGGAAGAGACTTTTTGTCAAAATGAAATTACAAAATGACAAGGTTGCAACAGCTGAAAATAGCTGTTAATTTCCTTATATCTATTAAACAATTATCACAATCAACTTCAAAAGTTGAAACTTAGAGTATCTGCTTGACTAACTTACTTTCATATTACAATTAGCCATCATTTTTACCTTAACAATTCAGGATCAATGCATAGCGTTCATATAGATATACATAAATGTGCATGACATTTATTTCATCATGAACTAGCCAATCATTTTATTTCACAAAATTCTCTTCAGTCTTGCAAGCTACCAAGAAGTTCTATTCTGTAAACTGAGCTGTACATTTTGTATACAGTCTGATTTAAAACTCAGAGGGCTTTCAAAATGTATTTATATGTATTTGAATTTAAACCTCACCTATAGTCTTCTGTCAGCACTGCCTCACTGCATGAGCTTTTCCTAATGCTCCAGTCCTCTCAGTAGATGGCTTATGTGAGAGAGCTACCTTGAATGCTTTTCTAGACGTGTGAAGTGTTATTGCCTAGCTGGAGCAAAATAGGTTAAAATATCTGTGCCATTAAAAGATTTCCTGGCCCTCATCTTTCTATCTGTTATAGCTGTTTGACTTACTGGAATGAGGCATGTAAGCTTTGACATAGACTGACATTCATGCAGTCCCTTGCATGTTTCACGTTTATCGGGCGATATCATGTTGGACTAAGTCATACCTTTGCTCTCTTTCCTCCCTCCTCTGCCCCCCTCACTCCAGGTCTCTCAGCCAGGGCAGTGCCAACGCAGCTGTGCTGGATGTTGCACAAGCAGGGGGGCATAAAAAGCGGGTCCGTCGCAGCTCCTTTCTTAATGCTAAAAAGCTCTATGAAGATGCTCAGATGGCACGGAAAGTGAAGCAGTATCTCTCAAACTTGGATCTTGAAATGGATGAAGAGAGCCTTCAGACACTCTCTCTGCAGTGTGAGCCAGCCACAAACACATGTGAGCATTGTCATTTGTTGGGGATTTCAAGAAAACTGTTCAATATAACTGTTTCTAGTCCAGTGAATCAATTGGGAACAGTAACTAGACAGTAAAGTTGAAAATTATTTATCTAGTCATTTTCAAGTACTAAACATCTATGAATCCTAAGGAAATAATCTGTGGATTAACAGGATAGAGACATAGTATACATACAGGTGATAAGGCTTTAAGATGATGTCACAGTGAAGTGCACAGTGGATTTTGAATTTGTATGTACAGAGGGTACAGAGGAGTCAAAAGTTCTATATTTCTGATATACTGAGGCTATTAGTGTGAATAACAATATGGTTATTCTGAGAGAGTAGGGGATTTTCTTATGTCCAGGTGTTTCAGAGATACCTGGAGGGCTATACCTGGGGCAGCAGAGGGGAAACTTATCCTGGATATCCATTTTGTTTTGATTTTAAGAAATGTTGTATGTTGTGCCCTTCCTGTCCTGCAGGGTAGCAAAAAGAAGTAATTATATGTCTGCTCTGAATCAGTTGTAGTCCTTATGATAGCCCAGTATAACTTCTGGTCATATTTTTTGTAACAGTGGTTATTTATCAGAGCTTTATTTTGAGAAAGAAAACATTCATTGATAATGGATAATGTACATATTTTAAATGGAGTTACATATCCCTCTTTTCTTCTTCATCTTTTCTGTCTAAAGATAACATGCTGTATTAATTGGACAAGTATTTCAGCATCTTTTAATTGTTAATCAGAGGGCTTTGCACTGCTCAGACTAAAACACCACTGTGTCCATGGCTGGCAGTCATTCAATGTTTTGTCCCCTTTCTTGCAAAGTGCCGAAGAACACGGGAGACAAGCGATCTGGGAAATCTGAAACGTCACCAGTGGCTCCCCGGGCAGGCATCCAGCAGAAAGTGCAGCAGCAGCACAAAGTAAACCAAGCACTGCAGGTCCCAGCCGTATCTCTCTACCCCTCTCGCAAGAAGGTGCCAGTCAAAGACCTCCCACCATTCGGTAGGTGGAGCAAGGGAGAATTTGGTGTAATTTTCTGAAGTTTGTTTGCCTATGTTGGGAAGACATTTTTAATCAAATAAGGTCCTGACTTCCATTTCTGGTAGTATGATACGCAGGTTATATCTGTTCATGTGGTGTCTAGGCATAGTTCTCTAGAAATGGAAAGAAATCTAGGGAAAGCATCCAGTCAATTTAATCAGTGTAAGTATTTACCCATTGCTAACAGCTGGAAAGAATAAATGTTTATCACTGTTTGCCTTGGGATCTTGCCTTAACTTTTCTAGAGGAAGTAGAGACCTGGACTTCTTGAGATGCCTCAGAAGTTTTGGTGTCTCTTCACAAGTTAGATTTTTAAGGTGCAATTGAGGCCTGCTTGAATTGGCAGTACTGTTAGAAATGTGGGTCTGAACTTCCACATTGACAATTGTTCCTTTGGCTTCTACTCCCTTCTGCTTTTTTATTGTTGTTACACAGTTGTTGTTGCCTCCATATTCTACAGAAAGGCACCAGACTGTAGGAACTTCTTCTGATTTCCAAATCTGTGTCCCAACATGTGTACAAAACATGTATGCACTATTAATGAACTCTTTAAATCACAAGTATGGTAATACTGTTCCCATAATCCCTAGGAAGTATATGTAGCATAACTGGCCTTTACTTTTTCATGATGGTTATTGCACAAGAGCTTAATTCTGATTTCACTCTTTATTGGTTTTCCTCATGCACTGCTTAGGCTGCAAGAAAGCATCAGTAGCAGCAAAATGAGCAAGAAACAATTCAATATTCATCTAGATCTTGTTGATTTTACCATTAAATTTTAATCTTGAAAGGACTTTGAAGCTTCATAAACTGCAATTTTTTGCTCATAGTGGCAAAGTTTCTGAAAACTGACTAGGTTAGGATGATCAGGCAGCTGTGAATTATTGATAGCAGGATTGTGATCCAACAGATCAAAGTCCATGAATGCTTGGAAATAACCTCTACCACAAACATTGGCAAGACTGTCAGAGAAATTCTGTCTTCACTTATAAGGCTGTCCCAGGGTGGATCTTTGAGGGGAGGTGAAGAGAAAGATGAATAATTGTGGTCTGGGAAAAGCTATTCCTGATGTCCTAGATCTTTACATCATACATCATCTTCAGGATGTTTTTACTCTGTAGTTTCCCAAAATAAGCTGGTGCAGAGATAGTTTTCAAAAATGAGAGAGAGAAAGGCAGCTGCAGGATGGCCTTGTTTCATAAGCCTAATCCTTATTAATTTTCTTTCCCACTTCCTTTGACCTTCTAGGCTACTCTGAATAGAAAAGAAACAGGAGAGCAAGTTTAAGTTCTTACTATATAAATCTTCACTAACCAGTGAGATGAGTGTGTGTCTGTATTTAAGCTAATTTTAGTTCAAGTTTCTCACTAACCATTCCTATGCATATCCTCAATTATATGTTGAGACAGTATTCTGCAACATCAAATCTTCATGTTTTCTCTGGCAAAGTATTTATCTTAAGTGGCCAGAATGAAAGGTCATCTGCACTAATATGCAGAAATAAAGCACTATATTTTAAACAGGAATATGTTTTAACATTTTGCTTCATTTAAGCTGGTGTCAGGAACTCAGCAATATACACGAAAAATATGTAGCTTTTTCTTCCTGAGGGGTGTCTGCTCTGTAAGTGCATTGTGAAATATAACTGTGTATTTATACTGGACTTAACATCTGCCTACTTTAATTCTTACCTCAAGGCATTAACTCCCCACAAGCTTTAAAGAAAATCCTTTCACTATCGGAAGAAGGAAGTTTGGATCGTCACAAGAAACAATCTGAAGATGCTGTCTCAAGTGCGTCTTCGCAGCTCTCTTCTCCTCCTACTTCACCACAGAGCTCTCCAAGGAAAGGTAGTAGATGTTCAGTATTTCTAATCCTGTTTCTTGAGGCTCATGGACTTTGGAAGCTTCTGAGAGAGAATTTGGACACTCAATTCTGCTGCTCCTATTTTTGTCACGTAAGGCCAGCAAGAGGGCTGAAAATGTGGTGCAGAGTGGCATATATGAAAGGTAGCTGTAAACCTGATTTCAAGGGTACCTGAAAGCCCTCTGGTGATCAAAAGCCAGAAAAGATAGCTTGGTATGATACAGGATTTGATGCAGCAGGTCACTCTGACTGCAGCTGCTTCTGACAAAAAAATATTCCAATGATGAGTATTTCCTGCCTTCAGTGGAGGGGTGTGCAGGTTGAAACTTAAAATCTTTGTGCAGCATTGACCACACTGGTCTATCAGAGGAATTATTTGCTGTGTCATGCATCTGAATGGGATGTGACCTACTTATGACAGAAAGGCTTAAGGTATTTGGAATTCAAATCAGAATATTTAGTATTGCAATTTATATTTTATACTACAGAATATTTTAATAGCAGCCTGATTATTTAAACCATGTGTATGAATTTTTGAGGAATGGTATTATACATTGAAGCTTTCTTGATCCAGATCTTTTTAAGTAATTTCACAGAGTTATTTTTAAAGGGAATTTAGGAAAAAAACTATTTTCTTGTTTGTTTTTGTGGTAGTTATAGTTCTGGGTATGAATTTACGAAATACAGGAGGCATTGTCCTGTAATTTAAACATACTTCCACACTTTGGAAATATAATAGGCTAGATGTATTGCATGTAACTTCTAAGTTGTTCTCTTTTCAGGATAGCATAAAAGTTTAGTTTAAAGTTACATAATAGAGCATTATGGTAAAATATACATTTTTGGGGACTGAAAATACACATTCAGGGACTGAAGTGACTTCTATTGAAGTATTATTTACTAAGGAGAGAGGGCGGAGGATAATATGTAGAGGATATATCACCTTGAGCTGTCATCATTATTTCTCCCAAATACTACATTAGTAAAGAGTGAACTTATATAAATATGGTCAGGCCTATGCATTTTTTGAAAAAGGAATTGGAATTCTTGACTCACAGTGTGAACAGCACTTTATTTCCTCAAAAAGCAAATCATAAACGTGATTTAAAAAAACATCCTTGGTTTGATGGTTACATGAAGCTAATGATATGTTCTTTCAGATAAAAATGACAGCATTAATTTCCTGCATTAGTTCTCAGCAAGTGAATTGGGGTAGATCAGTTGAAGTAATTCTGCCACTTAGGATTAGAGTGAAAGCAAAATATGAAAACTGTGGTGACTTGTGGATGTGTTTAATGATCTTTAACTTAGCTGACAAGAACATTCAGCACAATTTGTTTAATACTGAAAGAAAAGCTGAATTTGCTTCTATGACATGATTTGCAGATTTTACCTCAGTCAGGCCATGTCAGTGCTACCTACCTCCAAATTTCACCATAATTCCGGTAATATGGAATTTGGAATTAATTAGTGAGCCAAGTATCACAAAAAAAACTTGAAAACCTGCCCCTCTCTCAGCTAAGATACGTAATAAGCAGTCAGCCCAGACATCTGGTCTTCATGTATCTGTTCATCTCTGTAGTGTAGCTTTGCAGAATAAAAAGACTATATGGGAGGGTCTCTGGGATTACTTTAAGCAGTAATCTCAACCAGAGATCTCTTTCCTTCCAGTCTTGGAGACAGTGTTTATGCACAGGCAGATTTTGAGAAGTCATATTTCATAATGTGAGGATATGATGATGAATTTGAAAAGAATTTAGAAGAGGAAAGCAGTTGGTTTGTAAATGAGTAGTACATGTTCCCACAATCCTGTATCTGATTAAGATACCAAAGACAGTGTCAAACAGTTTTGCTGTGTATCTTTATCTTTTGCAGTGCTGTGTAAGTGTAATGGTAGCTTTGTTTTAGTGCTAGTTTTTTTGCAGTATTGCCAGTGGCCTGACAAGAATTGAGCAGGCATCTTGGAGAGTCTGATTAATGCCATGTTCTCTTTGCAGGCTACACTTTGGCTCCAAGCAGCACTGTGGATAACTTCTCAGATTCTGGTCACAGTGAAATTTCTTCCAGATCTAGTATTGTCAGCAATTCCTCTTTTGACTCTATGCCAGTCCCCCTGCATGATGAGAGGAGACAGAGGCATTCTGTCAGCATTGTGGAGACAAATCTTGGTGTGGGAAGGATTGATAGAAGAATCATGATTGAACCAGATCAATACAGCTTAGGGTAAGAATTTTATTTGTGCTTACTTACATTATGCTTTCATATCGTGTGTATGTGGAGTGTATATTTGTCCATGTATCTCTCAAATATTTTTTCTCCTCTGCTCTTAAAAAACTACTACTTCAGTGCTTCATTTTGTGATAATGCTCCATTCCTGCCAAGAAAAGGTTTTGTACTCCTGAGTGAGTGATGAGGTCTAAGCAACAGGACTTCACCTCAGTAGATGTTAGTATCTGAGCATTTCAGTGGTGCCGTAGATGATCCACTTTGTGGCAGTGTATCCTAGCCTGCTTTCTCCATGGGAAATTAACTGAATTAGATGAGATATTCAAACAATTATTCAGAGCTAAACTGAGAACAGAAATAGCTAGCAATTTTCCAGTCTGCTTCATGGAAAAGTGCATATCTGTCTAACTCCAAAATATTTTACTCCAAATATCTCTTCTAGTCAACAATAATTGGAAGCTAAAATTCACATTACGCTGCTGGTTTTCTAGTAATTTTCTAGGTAATTAACTTCTGTAATGGTGGGGAAGCTAGTGCTGTGAGGAGTTCTCTAAATCTCTAGCAGTGAGCCTTGGTGTGAAAATAATTGGAGCTCTGGCTTCTGTTTAGTCTCCATCTACTTTTTTTTTTTTTTTGGGGGGAGCTGTTATTTGGATGCTTCAGTCCTCTGAATGGTTTCTGGGGTTTTAATCCTGCAGGGTCTTTGAAGGGCAGACCTGTTCCAAAACTGTTGTACTTCAGCTTTGGGAATCTCAGGCTATGCAAACTCTTTATTCAGATGTCTTAAATATTTGGAAGAAGAGGGTTCTAGTCTGCATAGGAAGGTGCCCTGGAAGAGTAAGTCCCAGGAGCCTGGATATCTGCTAAGCAAAAGTGACACTTTGTTGGTTTTATCTGCTGCTGTGTAAGGGATCATGTCAGGCTCACTTAATCACTGAAAGGCTACAGAAAACATACTTGCTCTGTGAAGTAGCATGTGTTTCCAAAAATAAGGTTGTAATACATTTCCATTTGCAGAAAATGTTGAAAAGTTAGCTCTCACAGTTTCCTGAGCAGAATAAAAAAAATCCAAAATCTCAACCCGATTATCAGCCAGCTGCTGCTAAATTCTCTTTCTAGCTTTTGAACCATTTGCTCAGCATGACTGGAAAAGCAGTAGAACAACTCTGTCTGTTTCTCTGTATGTGTGTCTGTGTGGTTTGCCTGTCTTAAAGGGCTGTTGTGAAGTTAAAATTTTACCTTTTGAAATTACACCACTGAAGTGTAAGGCTTCAGCAAGTTATCTGTCCAATTTTGTTTGTTTGTTTGTGTTTGTTTTTGTTTTATTGAAAGAAAAGAGTTATATCCTCAAAATTGAATTAGCCATTCATGCAAACAATAAGTACTATCAAGTGCATCAAAATCTTCCATCATAGAATCATAGAATGGCTTGGGTGGAAAGGGACCTTTAAAATGTCATGAAGGTCACCTAGTCCAACCCCACACCATGTTTTGTTTTTCTTTGTTTCTTTGTGCGTCCTGTTCATGATTTCCAATTCCAACACTGGATTTTTTGTCCCCCTCATCAATGTGTACCCAGCTCATACGCACCGCTGTCAGAGACCAGAGGCCTGTATGCTGGAGCAACTGTACTTTCTTCTCCTAGTACAGAAGAGCTGTCACAGGACCAGGGGGACAGAGCTTCGCTCGACGCAGCTGACAGCGGCCGTGGGAGCTGGACTTCTTGCTCGAGTGGCTCTCATGACAACATCCAGACAATCCAGCACCAGAGGAGCTGGGAGACGCTGCCTTTTGGACACGCTCATTTTGATAGTTCAGGAGATGGGGTGGGACTGTGGGCCTCAGGCGGCCACATGGACCAGCTGATGTTCCCTGACCATGGCACAAAGTATGGCAGGCAAAGTCAGGGTAGGGAGGGCCTTGATCAAGCACAGTCCAGAGCGAGCTGGGCATCTTCCACAGGATACTGGGGAGAGGACTCCGAGGGTGATACAGGTACCATAAAGCGGAGGGGTGGGAAGGATGTTTCGATTGAAGCTGAAACCAGTAGCATAACGTCTGTACCAGCAGAGGAGGCAAAGCCAGCTCCTGTCCCTGCCCACACAGCAGCAGCATCAAGTAGTACCAAGGGGCTTGTTGGTAAGTTAAGTTTCATTTGCCATGAAGTATTTTAATTCATTTGGTTAAGTTTTCTCATATTGTTCTGCATTTCTTTTGTCTGTTTTTCTTTTCTTTTTTTTTTTTAATTTTTAAAGCAAAACTGAACATTTTGTAGTCTCAAATTTTTCCCTTTAACTAAGCATTTATTGCTAGGGAAAAGAAAATATCATTTATTGTTGATTCTCAGTTCTGGCAGTGCCTTTGTGTTTCAAAAGAGCCTGCCATACATCGAAAAACTAGTTCAGCTGCTGGGCAGTATTTTGAGAGGTTGATGTATTTAGATGTCAGTTCTGAAATTTGAATTTCTCATCACAGTAAGGCTCCATAAGGCTATATTTAGAAGTTTTAGTAAATGTGGCCTGATTTTTATAGAAGTGTTTTACTTTATACCTTTGTATGACTTGTCTGATAATTGTGAATATTCCTTACTTCTGAAATGGGATGGATCCCTTTGTGCTTAAATGCCAACTGAAATGTTTCTTTGGACTGCTGAAACTGAAGAGGTTTCAAAGAAGTTAGAGCTGAAATACTATTCTGTGCATTCAGTAATGGAAAGATCAGATAATGTATAAATTAGTATGAAGGTGTCTTTGGCAGAGCTTAACATTTTTATCATATTGTTCCTTCTATGCATCCTAATCTGTGGGCCATCCAATACCTCTGAATTTTTGCCTCTTTTCTTCCTTTCATTCCCCCTCACTTTGCCTTTTGTCAGGTTAACATGAAGAATATCTGAAAGCCATTTTTTGCTGACACAGCTGAATGTCTGCCAGATTGAGCTCATGCTGAGACCACTGTGATAAACAGCTTTTCCATTTTCTGCCTGAGTATCTTGCTTAGCAGTGGCCTTTTGCCTCAAAGCTTGGGTGCAGGTCTAAATCCCTGGGCTATCAAGAGGAAGAAGGTGAATGGGTTCATGCCAATCTCCAATTTTACTCTTTGATACCCTTAGTTTCCTCCAGAATGTGCAACAGGTGTGCTTCCAAACTTGCCTCTCAAGGCAATGCTTGCCAATACATTTTTATAGACTTGAACATTAAAGACACCTGAAAATTCAAACCAACACAATTCCATGCCCTTCACTACTATTAACTAACTGTCCTGCAAATGTAAATCTGTGTATCACTATCCCAGGAACCCTCTGGTGTACATAGTTCTTTTGTACTTAATTGATGTCTTGCAGTATTTCAATAGAATTTTTCTACAATAGTTTTTCTATAGAACTTCTTATTTTCAGAAATCTTTGAATAAAGTTTCTCAGAAATTTCTTCATGCTGCTTTGCTCAGTTAAACAGTTTGTCCAAGAAAAATACTTAGACTCTATTGGAAAATGTTTGGTTTTGTTGTAATACCAAGGATTTATTTTTAGTCTATAAAAACTTGCATCCAAGAAGCACCAGTCCATTTTAAGCTTGTACTGCCCTTTCAGTCAATTCATCCTGCCTGATGCAGGGTGGTGTTGTCATCAGCACTTATGCAAGAGTATACAGTGTTTGACAAGCTGTGCCAAGTAAATTGCCTGTGTCAATGGTTTTTCCTGCTGTATTGTCCTGTTTGTCATTAAAGTGGTCATATATTAAAAGGCTGGGCCCACAATAAGTGTTCAGTATCAAAGTCCCAGCTGACTTCTCCAAGTACTTTGAAACATAGACTCTTGCCTATCTGTTGTGTGTCCCGGCAGATGCTTAGGATTCTTAACTGATATTTTTTCCTTTACAGTTCTCTCTGAGAGGGCTTCTCAGTATGCCCTGAGTTAAGCCTTGTTCAGGTAAACAGTTGCATCTCAGTGATATCCACAGGCTAGGTGGTGGTCTTTCCATCTCCTAGGTAGAGTAATATTCAGTCATTTTTCTTATGGGAATACTTTCAACTTTGATTTTGCAGAGAATACAACCGTAGGGGCTGCAGCCAGCAGTGCATGCAAATAGTATAATGATGAAGCCCACTTCTCTTCCTGACCTCTTAGAGTTGTAGCTTATGCCTCATTAAGTAGTAAGATTTGTAGGAAGAAAATAATGTATCAGATGTATTTCTTGTTTCCCCTCCAAGATGCTAAAAACAAAAGAGATGAGCTCTTGGATCCAAGTTTTTATAGACTAAAAATTTCATCCACCTCCAGAATTAAGTTAATCATGCATGTGGAGAGATGCCAAAATTCTTGATGTTTACTATTTCTGTGAACTCCTGAGTCTTTATTGCTTTGATCACTGTACATTTTATTGTATACAATTGATGGAACCGCTTCAGTTGTGAGGTTTGAACAAATTCCCCATGAAATTTGATGATTTTTGTTAGACTAATGCTTCACTGCTGGAAGAATAGCTATATCCTGTGTATGCTATATATTCTGTACTTTCTTGACTGATTTATTTTTCACAAGCTCCTTGTCTAGCATATGATAGTTCACCTTTGTCATTCAGAGTTTCTCTTCCTGTGCTGTTGAGTTGGTTGATATTTATTTAGCATTTAACTGTCTATTTTCCTTTGAGCATGTTCCTCATCCTGTCTCTTAACAATCACCTGTTGTTTTTCCTGCAGCAAGAAAAGAGGGTCGATACCGGGAACCACCTCCAACTCCTCCTGGTTATGTAGGAATACCTATTGCTGAGTTTGCAGAAGGTGGCTCCCATCCAACCAGGAAGCCTCCAGACTACAATGTGGCACTTCAGAGGTCTAGAATGGTGGCACGGACATGTGAGACTCATGGGACAGCAACTCCACAGCAGCAGTCGCACGGCCACTCAACTGGCAGGCCCGTGAACAAACCTCAGTGGCATAAACCAAATGAGTCAGACCCACGTCTTGCTCACTATCCATCTCAAGGGTTTTCCACAGAGGAAGATGGTAAATTTCTACTTGTTAGATTTTGAGTGTGCTGCATGCAAAACGGGTCAGTGCTTTCAGACACGGAGACAAAGCAAATTACACAAATCTTGCCATAATTTGAACTCTATTTAATTTCAAAACTTGCTATTTGTTAACTTTTTTGGAAGGGAGGGAATTCAGTTCATCCTAAAATGTAATTTAAAATTTGGAACGTAGGTTCCTAATTGAATCTTGAACAACCAAACAGTTGGCTTAGGCAGCTTCTCGGGAGGTGCCTATGTTCACCTTGTACAGCCCTGCCTGCCAAGATTTTCCACATTAACCACATATTTAATGATCAAAAAAGTATCCTGGTCTACAGAATACTTGCCCATCCACCCGGCAGAGCACTGTTGCTCAGGTTTATTTGGATAGTTGCTCACATTCTGCCTGAAGCTCTTTACACTGTGAACACTGAATCTCCCACTCTGTTTCACATGATGAGCCCACTGCTGTCTCGCTACCTTGCTGGTCCTACAAATGTGTCTACATCTTTATCCTTTAGCTCAACTGTGATGTTTTTCCATGAAGAACAAGGGATTGCAGCTTTAGGTCCTCAAAATTTAGGCAGGGTGGTGCCAATATCACTCACTTGAATGCTTTATTTTGCTTAACGATAGACTAACATTCCCCTTCTCCCTCTAAGTGCTTAGTTACTAAGGTTTTAGGTGCAGGATGAACTTCGCAGTTGAACATGATGGGAAAAAAATGAAGTCTACCTTAACTGAATTGCCACAAACTTTGAGAGTTACCATGACAGAGAATTTTAATTGTTTCTACTAATGATGACTAAATTGAAGATATAATTAGGGGAAAACGTCAGATGCCTTTCTGAAGCTGTTAGGTATCTAGGAGTATCTGTTGTGCTCCTTGGGATGAATAACTGCATCTAGCTTAGTTTAAGCATGCCCTTTTTTCCTTCAAGATCAAAATTCCAAAGGAGTATGTCTCATGAGACCTGAAATGTACTGAAATTTAGATTGTTTTAAAGTATATATACCTACACAATGAAATTGAGAACACATGGGCACCATACACACAGTTGTTGTTGCATGCACAGCTTGTTTTGTTCGGTAGCAGTCTTATTCTTTATAAACTAAACTCTTATTTTCCCTTATCCTGTTATGTTTGCAGAAGATGAACAAGTCTCTGCTGTCTAAGACTTGGGCTTTTCTGGATCCAGAGTGAGCCACCTTAAAGGAGAGCACAAGAAGACGTCCCTAGAATAGGAGCCTTGGAACTATGATTAAAGGATGGTGGACCTATTTGCCTCCTTCCCTGCCTTAAAGCAGCATGGGGCTTCTTCCTCTGCCCCTCCCCCTTCTGTCCCCTCTCCCCTTGCATGTGAAATACTGTGAAGAAATCGCCCTGGCACTTTTCAAACTGTGTTGCTTGAAATGCACAGTGCAGCAATCTCCAAGCTACCACTGTCGCTGTCTGCCACATCACACAGTATCATTCCAAATTCCAAGATCATCACATCAGGATGATTAACTCTGGCTGCACTTCCCAATGCCTGGAAGGGTTTTTTTAAATCTTCCTTTTAGATTTTAATCACAATCCTAGCACTTAGTCTCATTGGGATAATGAGATAAGTTAGTTGTCAAATTACGTTTGGCCTTTAACCTACAAAGAGAAAATTGCTTTGAGATCCTTCAAGGAGGCAGTGCTTATTTGCTTGTTTACAATGCCTTTGTTACAATTTTGTATGTTTGTGTTTGGGAGATCAAATAGTGCATCTGAATAGTAATTACAGTATTATTTCACACCTGTAAGTAGGGTTGCCAGCCTGAGCTCCTGGAAGAATATTGCTATCACATGGCTGAGCAGGGCAGAAGGGAAGGCAGAGGTTGTAGGATGCAGCCTTTCCTTGACTACCTGGCTTTGCTCTTAATGTGCCCCACCCTGGAATCTTCACAAGTTTGTAAATGTTAGTGTTAACAGCATCCTCATTTGGGTCTGGTGTAAATGCAGAAACACAACTGGTCAGTGATCAAGAGGACACAGTGTGTCTCATACCTGTGCTTTGTGGAATACAGGATGGCATGCTAAAAAAAAAGTGTCCCACTGTAATAAGACAGATGGCAACCCCACTGTTAAATTATATACTTTTTATTTTTAAACTATATAGTAGTTATATTAAAATAAAAGTTAACTGGATAACACTGCAGTGAAGGCAAGTTGGGATGGCACAGCTCATGTCAGCTGTTAACACTGATCTAATAACCTCCATCTATTGACTTCGACATTAGGGGATAATCGAGCCTTTAAGTAAAAAAAATAAAGATAACACAGTTAGATTTGCCAGCCTTTGCAATGCAGAAATAGTCACAACTGTTAATGGTTTCATGGAACACTGCATGTGTAGAGAAGGCCAATGTGTAGCAACCACCTGCTCACAGCTGCTATTAACCCTATAATGACTGAAATGACCCTCCCCTCTATTTTTGTGTTGTTTTTGCACAGACTCCGGAGAAGTGAAGGCTGCCAATCCGAGTAGTACTCAAATGTGAGGAACTGCTGGTCTTGGATTTTTTTTTTCCATTGAACTCAGCTGATCATATTGATCAGTAGATAAACGTAAATAGCTTCAACTTTTAAAGATCAAATTGCAGTGTTTTTTCACTGTATCAAACAAATGTCAGTGCTTTATTTAATTCTCTCTCCAGTAATCATAGCTTTTGTCTATTTGCTTATATATAACATTGTCAATTATGCATTTGTAATTTTACATGTAATATGCATTATTTGCCAGTTTTATTCTCAAGGCTATGGACCTCATGTGCGTATAGAAATACAAAATCCTAGCTCTATCACAAGTTGCACAAATGTTATATAAGCATTAAGTAATTGTAGACCATAGGACTGCTAATCTCAGTTCGCTCTGTGATGTCAAGTGCAGAATGTACAATTAACTGGTGATTTCCTCATACTTTTGATACTACTTGTACCTGTATGTCTTTTAGAAAGACATTGGTGGAGTCTGTATCCTTTTGTATTTTTAATACAATAATTGTACATATTGGTTATATTTTTGTTGAAAATGGTAGAAATGTACTATGTTTATGCTTCTACATCCAGTTTGTATGAAGCTGGAAAATAAATAAATATAACATTAATGAAGTCCATATTGATTCTTATGCATTTTACATGTTCCACATACTTGAACAAATTTATGAAAAAATTTTACTTCTCTGTGTATTAATATTAAAGGGACATTGCCAAGTGATGTGGGCAAACCACTGGTGTGGAGTTTTTCTTGATATACAGTTGTGCTGCTGATAATCTTTGAAAACTTTGGTGCTTGTACTGCTGAATGAGAATGACTGATACTGTGAGCATCACCAGCAGAAACATTTGAGATGCCGAAAAAGGTATGGACTTAGGTGTATGTGGAATGTAAACAGTTTTATAGTTAAGGTTGTGTTGATTTTATATTCTAAATAGTGTAAAAATAAGGAATATCTGTTTTAACATTTGGGTAGGGAGAAGTATGGAAGGTGATCCATTTGAGTTTTTACCGAACAAGGTATGTCAAATAATAAATATCACCCAATAGCATCCCCAGTATTAAAAGCTGATGTTAATTCAATATTAAATCTGTAGATTTTATTTATTTCCCAGAGGCTAGATTCTTTATTTCCAATGGCATGCAGAAGACTGGTTTAAATTGGTACTGCTATAGCCATAAACAGCCGTATGCCATCGAGCTTTGAAATGCCTGGCAGGTGGCGTTTCCAAGTCTAAAATTAGTTCAATGCAAAGAGAAGCAACAAAATGCTGTCTAGATATAAGTCTTCCTAACATAGCTCTAGAAATGATCCACACTTAGAATTATAAGAACGCTAAAAATCACTGAAAATATAGGACTTGTAAACGTTGTGTTTTTATTACTGTAATCTCTAGCACTGTAAGGAAAGAAATTATGGATATTTAGATTTGTGTGGTGCAGTGGAACTACTCTTTCTGAATCTGTGGCTAATACTTGTTTGGGTACATTTCAACAAGCTAAAGATTAAAATTTGTTTTTACATTAGTAGAATGAAAACACATTTTTACATATTTTACTTACAAGATAGTCCTCCAGTAGTACTAAAGGCACAGTGATAGGGAAATAACTCCTCTTACCAACTTTTTTGAGGAGTTTTAACACTTGTCAATTTTTTCTCTGTGCTTGATATATTATTGAATTAGGCAGTGCTCCCTATCCTCCTGTTTATGCCTCCTTACTGTAATTAGTATTTTTAGATCACATTATATAGAGACATCCTCAACATAGCATCCAATATAGATAGCTTAACTTGTTATGGACTGAGTGATAAAAAACACATCACACAGGAACTGATTCAATAGAAGTAAAGGCCTTGGTGTGATACCTGAAAGAGGTTTCATATTTGTAGTATGTAATATGAATTTTGTACTTAACTGAGTGGATGCAGCAAAATGCAGACAAATAAATACCAATTGCTGGGATTTAGTGTTGCATTCACCAAAATGGCACTGAAATGAAAGGATTTTTTTGTGTGTGTTTGAAGAAATGACATTCGATCATCTGTGGTTTTTTATGGCTTTTTTTTTTACTGAAACTTACTGAGGCAGAGGCTACTCCTTTATGCAGTATATTGCACATTGGAGTCAGCACGAATCTGTAAAAGCTGAAGTATTGAGGGTACTGCTTCAATGGATTCATCTTGGTCATTTCGAGAAGCATGCGTGTTTTACATCTGTAAATCTGAGACTCAGATATTTGGTCAAACTAAGATGAGGAAGAGGTTTTGTTTTAAAAAAGAAACAACACCAAAAACCCTCTATTTTCTTCAAGACTGGTAGGAAATGCAATAAATTTCCAGGCTGTCTCATATGGATTGTTGCATAGTTGAAACAAAATCAACTCTAGAGAATTCAAGTAATGATTTAATTGCAAGTATTAATATTTATGTATTCCTTGCTATGGAATGAAACATTAAAAATACTTCTGTGAATAAAGCCTATGTAGCAGCAACAGCCTCTCTAACATAAATTAAATAACAGATCCATTGAAGAAAATATGAACATTGTTAAAATTACTCTGAAAATTGACCCCCTCAGGAGACAGCAGCCATGTGAGATGATTAATATAATTTTGCTCCCCTATCTCTAGATTGTTCTTTAAATAAGCTTTACAGTCTTATCTCTAAAAATTGCATGCTTTGAGAGAAGGCTGGGAGTGAAAGTAGGTTTATTGCTGATTTAAGGTGGAATCTGTTACTTTCTGTTTTCCACTGAAAATGTGATAAATGAAAATTTAGAGTTTTTACTAGAATATGAAAACCTTTAAAGTTCTCTCTTGCTTTTATGTGGTGAGTATGTAGGAATAAGTTTAAGATATTCAACAACTAGCAACCATCAACAGCACAATCTTAAACTATTCGCATCTGATTTTCCTGGGATTAAATTAATACAGTGACACTCTACACACCTACACAGAGACTGCAGTCTCTGCAGAGAAATGAGTCTTGGCTCTCTATGTCAAAACTCAAGTTTGTGTTAAGTAGAAGTGCTGGCTTCTCCTTAAGTGTAGACTCGTAGCTCCCTCAGCTTTTTAATAGCTGGCTTGACATGCTCAGTCTTCTCTTTCAGTTTTGAGAATTAATTTGGGTTTTCTTTCTTTATTAGGTCTATCCTTAAAGGTGTAGTTTTGGCCTCAATAATTTAATGTGTGAAAGGAGGATTATTTTCTTTGCAGCACTGTTGCCCTTGCTGCCAATGAAATCCTTCATGTATGTATATGAAAACATTATATATATAAACCTCCATTTTATATATGTGTATGTATACATTGTATACTATTGCAGCATCCACTTTTTTACCTAGGATATCTGCACTGGAAAAGAAGCCAGTGCAGCATTATTTAAAGTAATTTTTTTTTTCAGTGAAACTTACACTGGAGTAGTGATGTTTAAAATGCTTTCTCAGTTACTACCAAACTGTTTTGATATGTAGTTGTTATCTTCTGATACAGTTCCAAGAAAATTTTGTCACGTGTGCCAGGGTCAATAGGTGTGGCAGAGATAAATCACCTAGGTGCTGTATGCAATATGTTTTGAGGCTTTTCTCATAACTAGAGCAATATGAGCAGTTTTTAATTAGTTTTATTGAGTTTTGTGTAACAAGTAAGATGCTCTGAACTGTGGCTTTCTAAGAGAAGGTAGGCTGTGAGGCCCAGGATGGCTTTTCTGCCTTGGTGTCTTTGGTCAGAGTCCAAGTAAAACACAGGAACTTGCACTGATAAAAAGCAGCCTTCCACATGGAGGCCCTACTTCCAACATCAGTGTAGAACTGGATTTGTTCTGGTTTGACAGTCCTGGGAACCCTCATGTGGCCTTGACACACGTTTTACTCTTAAGGAGAAAGTGCTGAGGCTGCATTTCTTACTTGGGAGGCTGATCCATTCCTCTGGTTGCCAGAAGATAATGAGCCTCCATGTGCCAGTTTATATGTGGATGTAGTTTTTGCTTTGCACATTCTTTGGGCTGAGCAGCTCTCTCTCTTCCCTTCTCCTTTCTTGTCCCCATACCTTACAGTGGCCAGATGTTCTTCCTATCTGTCCTGCCAGAATAAGCCAAACTTAAGCGGGACAGGTAGAGTGGAAACTTCTGTATGCACTCTGCATCCTGTGCAGTTTGTTTGGGGAGTTTTGTTGTGTTTATTTGGTTGTTTCTGGTTTCTTTGATTTTAATGTCAATGTCTAAAAATGCTGCTGAAAATGAAGCATGATCTGCATATTGATCTGAATTTTATTCTAGTTTTGTCACTGTGATTATCACGTCATCACATTGTCCTCTTACAATATTCTGATCTGTTGTCAGTCTCTTCCAACACTGTACTCTCAGCCATTTGTGCTATGATGATAATTGTTCATTATTAAGGTAATAATCTGATCATCAAGGCCTCCAGCAGTAGTCCCTCTCCAAACTGATACTTCCATGACTTACAGCACATAGTTTATTCCCTCTGGTGCAGGTAGATGGTTTATTTTATTTGATATTGCCCCTCCCTTGCATTTTATCCCTTTCTGTATTTTCTCCAGGATCTATAAACAAGCTTCTATTTTGAGATTAGGTCAGACTGATGACTTGTTTGTCCCCACCACATTTCTCATATGTTTGTAATGCTTCGGTCCCCTGGTGTAGCTCCTCATGTGACAGCTTCACCAGGTCTTGTTACTTGGTTTGTGGTATCAAATACTAGCTCTTTCAAAACCAATAGCTATAGTATATGGCTATAGATGGATTATTCCTGAGCTCTCTTCTTTCTTGGGCATATAGTTACACTGCAGACTCATTTTGGTTTCGAGATATTTATTGAGTTGAAGACTCTGGCTTTTTGTGTCAATGAAAAGGTCTAATTCAGATTGACTTCTGTTAATTTTGATTTTTTTTTTTCCTCCATCCTCCAATATACTAATTTGTCAATCTTTGTTTCCTTTGCTTATTTTGGTTTGGGTGAGAGGATAGGTTTTCCTGGTTACTTAAGAAATTTGTTTTGGTTTTATTCCTTACCCTTGCTGATGACACATTCTGGACAGCCTTTGTGTCTTGGGTAACCTTTGAAATAAGTGAATATTTCACTGTAAGTAACATCAGCGGAGAACTTGGCTGAAGAGTTTTATTCAGGGTCTGATGCTGTGCTTTGAGAAAGTCTGTACCTTCTTAGCAGAGGAGAAAAAGAAAACTTGTGAATTGCAACTTCCAAGGAAACCTGGGGTCCTTTTTCCTGTAGCTCCCTGAGAGGAGGTAGTAGCACAGTGGAATGTTTAGACTGAACAGCCCTGAAACTGGTAGAAGTCTTTGTCATTAAGGCTGAGCATAAAAGTTTCAAAAGAATCTTGAATTTTATTTTATGTTCAATTAATGTTGGCAAAATTGCCGAGCTTCCTGAGGTTTTGCATGCTATGCCTTGGTCCACGTGAAGTTCATTTGGCAAATCAGTCATTGTATTATTGAAAAGCTCATAGCAGAGACTTTACCGACATTCATGTTCGTATGACTTATGTATTTATTGCTCTTGAATATGATCCAACAAGCCATTCATGTTTTAAGTGCTTTGTTGACTGTGAAAGGGTGCACTTTGCTGCTTCTCCTCTTCCCAGCACATACGTGCTTTTCCTCTTTCTCATGCCTCCCTTGTTGTTCTTTAGATGCATAATTCTTCCTCCCTGTTAACCTCTTCCTGTGGCTTATATTAGCAGCTTTCTCACACAGCTTCTCTTTGCTCCTTTGTAGAACACAGCACCACCCATTTCCTTCCTCCAAAAGTGTGTTTTGTGTGTAGTCCTCAGAAACAATGGAAGGAGGCAGCACTTTAGTGCTCAGAAAGCTTGAAAGGAGTGTACTTAGGACAAATTCAGACTCCAGTTCTTTGTCTGCATGTATATAGCCCTTTTCTCAATTGCTGCCTGAAAGCTGGGTTGTTCATGTTTCTGTGTAGTGCCCATAATATATTCATAGCATAACTCTTAGTTTGTTATGAGCTGATGAATACAAAGTTTTTGGATTTTTTATGTGCTGAAGTCTTTCTCTGATAGAAATTGAGGGTGGCTCAGGACCAGTGAAAGGAGTTGGGGAGGAGGGGAACTGAGGGAGCAGCTGTGGTTCTGGCCAGATTTCTCAAATGCAAACAGTAATCTTACAGGGCAGAGGGGTCTGTTGTATAATTGAAAGGGTCTATTTAGTCTATTATATCACATTTTTGCTGCTTTTCATGTTTAACCAGTATGCGTTCTCTATAAAACATGCTTCTTTGCAAAATACTGTTGACGACTGTACAGGACTGAACTATCTCCATGTTGTGTATTACAGGCTCACCAGGGAAGTGGGCACAGCACCAGCCTGCCAGAGTTCAAGAAGTGTTTGGGCAATGCTCTCAGGCACAGGGTGTGCCTCTGAGGGCTGTCCTGTGCAGGGTCAGGAGTTGAACTTTGATGATCATAGTGCTTCCATTCCAGCTCACAATATTCTGTGATTACAACATTTGTTTGATTGGGATGTCTCCATCCTGGTGCTTGCTCTTCAAGCAGTTGGCTTTCCAGAGTGGTGTGCATAGGCATTCTTTTTTGGTGTAGCTTTTTTGGTGTAGTTTTATGTTTTGCTCTTTAAATAGTTTTTATGAAAACTGGCATGTCACATATTTAATGTCTTCTGAAATCTCGTGGGTCTTCACTGAAGATTGTGTCCAGTTCTTGGTTGCTTATACTGTAGAGCTACCTTGGTTAAGGAGTCCATTGGATACATCCTGTTTCCTTTCCTGTGGCATGTAGGTGGGCTGTAAGACTGCCATTTCAGCTAGAATGCAGCAGTTTGCAAATTCTGATAGTTTCTGAGTAGCTGGAGTAATGTCTTTAGGCAGTTAGCATCACACTTTTCCAGTAAGGGATTGGACTAAATCTTGCAGAGGTCAGTAAGTGTCCTGTAGGTACTATTGCCTATTTTAATTATACTTTTCCAGATATTTCTGACAGGTATTTCAAGGTTATCCTTCATGTTATCTTTGCACTAGGGACATAGAAATGTCACTTGTGGGCAAAGCTCCCTTAAGGCCCCTTTTGAATAACTGGTGAAGTCACTGTGCACAAATATTAATTTAAACATGTCAGTCCACTTGCAGAGAGCAAGTTACTCTATTTAGTCAAGTGATACTGTCTATAACTATCACTAAGAGTATGAGGTGATTAGTGTTTGTTTAAATCACCTGGATCTGATGCAGACATTATTTTGGTGTCTTTGCAACTACTAGCCTTTGATTTAAGTTTCTAATTTCAGCCTTTGTTTTGCAGGATTTGTTTTTAATTGTGAGTGCAATGAGTTCTCCCTGAAGTAAGTGTGGCACACTGCATCTTTTTAAATCTTTGCTGACCTCTAAGCTGCTAGGATGTCACACTACATTGTTTGCTCTTAGTACTTTTTTTGGTTTCTTTTTTATTCACCTAAGTGCTGTTTGAATTTTTCATTTCAGGTTTAGGGTTGTTGAGGTTTCTGAATTTGTGCTTTAACTGAAATCAGGAATTCAATGATCTTTATGTAGCATCAGCAGCATCAGCCTTTATTCCTTTCATGCTTGTAAGCTTGTCCTTGGTTTCAGTGTTGTCCTGATGATTGTGTCCTCATAATTTTAATAGCTTTGGCTGAATTTTTGCTTTCAACTTCAGTATACTGCTCAAGAAATCTTTGCAGCTGAATGTATTTGCTGCCTCCTGATGTGCTGATGCTATTCCTCTTTGCATCTCCTGCTAGTCTGAGTGTCACAAACAATTTCTTCTCCTTGTGTTGAAGTGCACTAATGCTGCATGCACAAGCTGCCCTTGACACTTAAGATGGAATTTTCTTGGGCACAGTTTCATTTGCAGCAGTTGGTGTCTTTGGACAACAAGGAGACATTTTCTCTTGAGAATGCATCTCAGTATCAGTCAGATGGCTATGAAAGAAAATGTTGATCCTGTCCTAGCTTGTACTGTTAGAGTTCTTAATTCTTCTCATGGCAGCCAGTACTGCAATGTTAACTTGTTGATTTTTTTCTTAAACCAATCTTTGATACTGTGTACTGGTTGTCCTGATAGGATGTTCCTAAAGGAATAATTTTTGTGGCTGGGATATGGAGTAGCTCAAATTTGCAACTGTTTCTGCTGCAGATACTTGATAGGTCTTCCTTAGTCCAATTGGCAAAGACAAAGTAAGAAGTGCATCATTTTCTAGGGAATGTAGTTGGCATTCTCAACACTTTATACTGTGAAGTGAATAAACTTGCTTATTTCTAAACAGTGGAAGACCAATAATGCTGTGGATTTTTAAACAAGATTTCTAAAAGCAAAAGTTACACTCCTTTTTATTAGGATAATCTTCTGTTAATTCCCTGATCATGCTCCCTGATATTGCAACTGTATTATCTGGTGTTTTAGTTCTAACACTGTTTCATTATGATGTAGACCTGTATCATACGGCTCTAGTGAGCTATCCCAATGGTTTATGATTTGCTATATAATTTCATCACAGCAGAAATCTCAATTCAGTTCATTCTGGTGTGCCTGTAGCTCTGAGCTGAGAGGGTCCTGTCCAAAATTATGAAAGCTGCCATTTGGTGTGGGTCATGCCAAAAAGGCATTGTGGTTGAAGCAGGAGCTTCTTCATATTTCTGATGCTCTGAAAGAGTGCATGAGTGAAAGGGACACATAAATAAATGGGAAGAATGCAAATTGCTGACCTGCTGAAAGCGGTCATGTCCCCCCTTCATCCAAATGAGCTGCTTGACAGTAGTTCAAGCTCCTGTGCCCTGCTGGGCTGAAGGCTCTCTTGTGGGCTGTCCCACTTCCCGTGCCTTGCTGGATCCCTGCCTGCCTTGTGTCCTTGTGGAGACAAGGGCATAAAGCTGACTTAGCTAGCGATCAGTGGTGTTCTTTTGATTATTCACCTAGGATAGTCAAGTAAATTGCTGTTGCTGCTGTTTGGAGATTCAGGGTTGTAGGTTAATGTTTAATACATTATTTTACTGCTTTTCTTCTGTCTTCAGCTATATATCTTGCAGTCTTTGTCAATTTAGCCTATACCAATATTTGTTCCATATATAATCTTTCACTGCACTGTACCAGCACAATCTGTCCTTCATTTCAGTCCCTCCTCACTGTTTACCTTCATTTACTACATCCAATTTGTATGCTTAATTTAGACTGGAGACCCTGTAAGAAAGGCAGTAGGCATGTATAAAATAATATCAGTGCATAGCTCTTGGCTTTTTTCTTTCCCAAAGCATGCTCTGCATTACCAAGGTTACAAAAAAAAAAAAGGCCAAAAAAAAGCGCCCAGTTCTCTGCAGATTTCTTAAATTATAGATGCACACTTAAATAGTTTAAAATACACTGCTTGCTCTGTGAAGGTCACCTTTTTTCTGAAATATTATTTTATAAATGAAATGTGCTGGGATTTTAGAAACATGGAATTGGCCAGATGTACCCAATCAATAACTTTCACAAAACTGCTAAAAATATGTACTTGCAGAATACTGCATGTTGATGACATAGCATTTATTCTTATTAGAATAAATTGGATTTTTCAAAGATGAGAGTTCAGTTAAAGTTATTGACCTCTTCATACATACTTAAGAAAGAAAAATAGTGATAAATTGACTAAGACTGATAATTGTATAATGGTCTGGAGAATTTGAACAAATGGAATGCTTACTTCAATCCCCAACTTTTCCCCAGCACAAAAAAAAGAAAAAAAAGAACTTAGCACTTCCAACTTTTTGTTAGAAAATGGCATATTTCATTCCAAGGAGAAAAATGTACGAGGAAGAGCATTGTTCCAAATCACAGAACAGACATCATGCTAATCGGGCCTGCACTCAGTAATCTTTAGGTATACTCACATTCTGGCCAAATAAAAAGCATGCAAAACATGTGTAATACACACAAATACAGGCTTGAAAGCAGTTGGTTTTGCAAGAGAGGATGAGAACAAATTTTTCCCTAGCCATTAGTGCTAGAAACAGCAGTCAGGTGAGATTAGATTTTTTTAGTTTACATGTCTCATTTCTTGTCATAAATGAGTGGCAAATTTAATTCAAACTAATACAAAGAACAAAATACAATTCAGAAAATAAGGCATAAAATAAAATGAGAAAGTGACTACTTAAAATTATGTCATAAGAATTAATACCCGAAGAAAACAGTACTGGAATCTTGTTCTTTAAAATCAAATGACCTGTGTTCATAATGATAACATATTTTTTAAGTTGACAGGCTGATTCTGTCTGCTGATCATTACTTTGAGCTGCTTTTGGGTCTCCCTTTCATCTCGGATGTGGTAACTCATAACCCATCTACACACATTTACAGATGGGTGGGGACTGGGGCAAACAAGGCCTGAGGCAAGCACAGTGTGTTTGGCATGTTCATGGTCTCCTTTGGCTGCAGTGTACAGTGCAGGTGTTGCCAAGGCCTATTCCCCTGGGATCCCGGTTAAGGACATCACCAGGAACCTTCCCAGCCTTGGACTGCTACCTATTATTGCTGTTCCGTGTGGGTGGTGATGGAGATGCAATGTGTAGTCCAAGAACAATCAAAAGAAACTTCAGGCCCTTGGCATGGTTGGTAATGGAATCTGGAGCACAGGTGGTTCTTTCCTCTATCTTTCCAGTTCCAGGCAGCTACATGGGATGAAACAGATGAGACCATACCATTAAAACATGGCTCCATGACTGGTGCTACTAACAGTTTTGGATCTTTCAATAATGGGATGGGCTACACAGCACCAGACATCCTGGTGTCAGATGGGATTCACATTTCTCAAAGAGGGAAGAGAGGTCTTTCCTCATGAGCTAGTGGGGCTCAGTGACAGAGCTTTAATCTAGACTTGACGAGGGAGAGGGATAATAGCAGGACTGCATGTGACAAGCTGTGGGATGACACACCAAGGTTAGAAGGACAGTGTGCTGGTGAGAGCCCTGCCTGTTGCTCTGAGATCTGCTGGCTACACTGAAGCACCTGAAGCTCTACAAAGATGAGCCATATATAGGTAGCCAGCTAGAAAAGGAAGATCAAAGAAAGCGTTCTGCCCATGAGGAGCAAAGCTGGCAAATGGGTGACAAGAGACAAGGGGAAGGCTGATTTACTCAACAATATCCTGGAACAAGATGCTCTTACAAGCTGTGTTAAGGCACATAGAGGACAGGGAGGTGATTTGGGACAGCCACCATGGCTTCACCAAGGGCAAGTCCTGCCTGACGCACCTAGTGGCCACATCAAATGATTCTGTTCCTCTACTCCGTTCTTCTGCAGTTCTGGCTTCAGTTTTGGAGCCCTCAACTCAGGAAATACATGGGCATATTGGAGCAGTTCCAGAGGAGGGCCACAAAAAATAATAATAAGCATGGGACACCTTTGCTGTGATGGAAGACTGAAGGAATTGGAGTTGTTCAACCTGGAGAAGACTCCAGGGGGACCTTGCTGTGGCCTTTCAGGGCTGAAAATTTAACAGGACTTGTAGTGGTAGGAGTGAAGGAGTGTGGAAGATGAGACAGCTACAGAAACTGAGGTGGGTAGTGCTGCCGACCTCTTGGCCCTGGTACAGTGTAAGCTGTGGGAGAGTTAAACTCAAGGCAAGAACAAAAGTGAAGACATCATGTCTGGTCACTCTGATGAGAGAAGATGGAACAAAGACATTGCTGGCACAAAAGAATGTAACAGGGACTTGATACCCAAAAAGATTGTGTTGCTATGTTAACAGGGGCAAAGGGATCTGAGTGGAAAATTTTGTATGGAATTTAGAGAACTATAAATACCAGTGATTAGTGTAATAATCTGGCTTTGCTTGCATAGTATGGTCTGTGTCTCTCAATCCCAGCAAAGGAGTAATGATTTTAGACTAAAAAGGACAGATTCAGACTAGATATAAGGAAGAAATGTCCACCACAGCGAGGGTGGTGGAACACTGGAACATTTAAGACCTGCCCAGAGAGGTGGTAGATGCCCCATTTGTGGAAACATGCAAGGTCAGGTTGAACAGAGCTCTGAGCAACATGGTCTGGTTGAAAATATCCCTTCTTACTACAGGAGGGTTGGACTAGAAAAAGGTCCCTTTGAACCCAAACTGACCTATGATAATCCACATGTTGACAAAATATCAGGTTCTTACCTGTACCCAAAATATCTGCTATCTTCTTAAGACACCCAGAAAACATCTGGAGAATAATATGGATGGGATAAAATGGCATTGAGATATTGTGTTTAGAAAAGTGACAGAGAGAAATAGGGAAATCAAGGCTGTACTCCTGATATTCCTGATACCAGTTTGTGCCCAAGTATTGCAACGTGCTCCAAAAGGAGCATTACACGTGAATATTACGGGTAGATGGTATAATTGCATATAATCAGAGCAGAAATGAGGGGAGGGAAAGGCAGGATGAAGAGGAAGACAGGATGAAGAGGAAGGACTATAGTTGCTGGAACTCCAGCAATGAGAACTGGACTGCTCTGAGGGTGTGCCTGTGTGCCTGCAGCTGATGGGCCCCAATGCTTCCCACGTCTGTTTTGTCTTTTCTGCAAGATTTGCAACTTAAGTGCTTCACACCACTTATGTGGGCCGAGCTGTTCCAGGGAGAGGTAGGCTAACCTGGAAATGCTTTATAAGCATTCTGTATAAATGCATTATGTATTATTCCTCTTTATGTTTGAGGACAGGCTGAGGGATGAGTGTCAGCGTGCGCTGGAGACCTCCTGTGCTGGCTCTGCAGAACTGCATTTCTTCTGGGAAGGCCTGATGTTTATTTGGGTTTCTCTGTTAGTTACAGTGCTGCATGTCTCTGCCTAAAAAATCCTAACGTGATTGCTTAGTTATGGAGGAGGTATTTTGCCTGAAGATACTGCTGCACAATTCTTCAATTTGAAGTAACAGTTTTGTAAAGAAAATTAAAAAGAGAATTTTCTCTTAAGGTAGGAACAAGACTTAAAAAAAATAGCTGAATTTTAGAAAATGGTATGGTATCCACACATGGTAACTACTTGTGTATTAAAGAGCTGTGTTAACTATAGAGTAAATTTCAGATATGCTGAAATTGCAGGAGGGTTTTTTTTTTTCTCTCTTCTGTTTTTTTGGCCTCTTTCATCATGAGGCAGCCCTGAGTTCCTGGCAATGGTTAGCATGTCCAAGGAGAATGGAAGAGTTGAGAATGTGATGTTCTTACCTGTCTAATCCTACTTAAACTATTACAAATAACACAGCTTCAATGTATTTATTATTCCATTTTGAGTAGTGTGCCTTCAAGCCCAAGTTCTGGGAGCACACGTATCCTGTTTACATTTGGAGATTGTTACTCTGAAGATGAAACCTGTGATGTGAGGTGAGTGAATGAAATCATTCTTTTCAGTACTCCCAGGAACATCTGTGTATGTGTCCAAACATTATTGCATCAAAAATGTGCTTTTATCACAGGAAAACATTGTCACTAGCCAATAAGTAATCTCTAGAGCTGAGGTCTCTTTTCTGGAATGAAATATTTGTCTCTGTAAACTTACTTCAATTATATTAACTTTCCAGTATAAGTTCATGGATGCCACTTCTGATTGTTTGAATGTTAGAACTTTTTGGTTACAGTAGGTGTCTATGTCAGGTGCTGTTCTGCACCAGTATCAAAAGACAACCTAAAAATGAGACAGCAACTGCAAAGTGAGAAAGAAAATACTTAATTTTTTTTTTTTTAAGTCTTGTTTCCTGCATGGATTTTCTGATATTTCAAGCCAAATAAGCTTTTCCATGCAATTTCCTATACATCAACAGAATACTGAAAATAATCCCAGGTGTGCTGTCACATTTCAAAGAGATGAGAGATGTACATCAGTACAATATAGTGTAGTAAATTTTGCTTATTCAGGAATAGACATTAATATCTTAAACAAATCATTAAAATGATCAACATTTATGGATTTTCTTCAGAAATTACTAAATCCTTGGGGAAGCAGTTGTCTTCTGCAAAACATGCTATTAAGAAGCCTGTTTCAAGCTGCTCTATTATAATATCAGTAATGGGAAGCAAAAATCTGGGCACTGGAGTTTTTTTGGAAAAAACATGCACCAAATGCTGTAAGCCTTGTTTAGAAAAACAACATCATGCAAGCTGACAGCAGGTGGCTCTTTTCAACTTGAACTATCAGCAACAAGTGTGTGACTGAATTTTCTTGGCACTCAGCAGGCCATCTTGGATGGGGACTGGTATGCAGACACTTGGCAAACAGGCCAATTATTCCCACTAGCTTTGCTTCCAAGCTGGTGTTCCACTTGACTACTTGGTCATTGCCTTTAGATGAAAAAAACGAAATCTGCAAATATAATTTAGTAGTGGAAGACACATAGGAACTGTGACGTATTAGGAGTTGCCAACAGCAAGACAAAAAATCTTTGCCCTGGAAGGTAACAAGAGCTGTGGTAAACACATAACTTCAAAATCTGTCATAAACTAGAATAGCTCTAAAGATCTCAAAATCAAGGTAAATGCTACTCAGCAGAATGGTTTTTGGAAAGCCTAAAGAAGAAACAAACTCAGTTCGTAAAAGATTGAAACAAAAATTTTCCTTTTCAAATAATGTAAACTGTTTTCATTTTTACTCATTGCTGAACACAGATCTGCCTTTAAGCTACTTGACATTTGGAATGGCTTTCTGTGTCTCTGCTTGCCAGCTCCTTGTGCACGATGTTTAGCTGTGCCTGTGTACATGTTCTTGCCTGCTAAAACATGTAACATTTGCAAGGCATAGCATGTGTAAGTTTTCACAGGATCACAGGCTGAGGTTGGAAGGGACTTCTGGAGGTCATCTGGTTAAACTCACCTGTTCAAGCATTATCACGTACAGCCAGTTGCCCAGGACCATGGCCAGATGGCTTTTGAATGCTCCAAGGAGGAAGACTATATCTCTCTATGCAACCTCTGCTGGTGCTCACTCCCACAGTAACAAAGTACTTCTTTGTGTTTAGAGGGTCTCTTTTGTTCCAGTTTGTGCCCATTGTCTCTGGTCCTCTCACTGGGCATCACTGAAAAGAGCCTGGTTCTGTCACCTTTACACCCTCCTTCCAGATGTATGTGCACATATATGTGATCCACCTTGAAACTTCTCTTCTCCAGGACAAACATAGAATCATAGAAAAAACAGCCACTCTCAACCCTTCCCTAAGAGGAAAAATGTGCCATTCCCTTAATTATCTTAATGATCCATCACTGGAGTTTCTCTAATAGGTCGATGTCTCTCTTGCACTGGGGATGCCAGTAGTCCAGGCATTACCTCACAAGTGCTGAGAAGAGGGGAAGAACCAACTCCCTCAACCTGCTGTCAACACACCTAATGCAGTCCAGGAATCCACTCTCCTTTACTGCAAGTGCACATTGCTGATTCATTGTCAGCTTGGTGTCCACAGGGACTCCCAGGTCCTTTTCCTCAAAGCTGCTTCTCACCTGAGTAACCATCAACATACAATGGTGCATAGAGTTGTTCTTCCCCAGACCCAGGACTTTGCACTTACCCTTATTGAACTTCATGAGGTTCCTGAGAGCCCATTTCTCCAGACTGTCCAAGTCCCTCTGGATGGCAGCGCAACCCTCCATTGTATCCTCCACTCCTCCCAGCTCAGTGTCACCAGCAAATCTGCTGAGGGTCCACTCCACCCCATCATCCAAACCATTATTGAAAATGTTGCACAGGAGTGTTGACCTAAACATGTACTGCTTATTTATTGCTCTTCAGCTAGATTTCAATCAATTTCCATCCCCTGGGCCAGGATGTTTGGCCAGTTTTCAGTCCATCTCATTGCTTGTTCAGTTTTCTCTGTGAGGTTCTTGTGTGAGCAATGTCAAAAACTTTATTGTTGTCCAGGTAAATAATATCTACTGCTCTCCTTTCATCTATCTGACCAGTCATTTTAGAAGTTTATCTCCTTGGTATTGAGCATTACTTTCTCTGAGTGATGCTGATGACTCCTTTAAAACTCTTGTCTTTAATATGACTGGAAACTGTTTCTGGGAATTGTTACTCCATCATATTGCCAGAGGCTGAGGTAGGCTGACTGGACCTGGAGTCCTCGTTCTTGGAGACAGGAGGGATATTTACTTTTCATCAGTCCTTGAGTATTTCTCCTAATTGCCATGATCAAAGATTATCAAAAGTGGCCTTGTGATGATAACTACCTGCTCTCTCAGCACTTATAGGTTGTCATGGACTTGTAGGATATCAGGACCCACGGACTTGTGTAAATCCAGGTTGCCCAAGTAGTTCTTGACTTCATCGCCTCCTACCAAGGATACAGCTTCCTTGCTACAGATTTTCCCCATGATCTCCAGCATCTGGGTCCTGAAGGCCAGACTTGCTAGAATAGGCTGAGGTGAAGGCAGCATTTGGTACATCAGCCTTTTCCAATCGCCTTTTCTGTCAACAGGGACTCTGCTTCATTCAGCAGTGGGCCCACATTTGCATATAAGTGCATGTGTAATAAAGCTCCTAAAATATTAATGGGCAATATTTTTGGAGAATTCACTTTTTAAGTGATTTACTGTATTACCATAAAGGCCTTGCTAGAAGCATTGTGTACTAGCAGAACTCTCTTCTGTTACTGAATTAACATAAGGGCCTTTTAATAAGTGAAACCATCTCTTCTGTTTCACAATCTGTTACATTATAATCATGTTTTACATACTGTTATTGCTGTGGGGATAGATCCAGCTGGTACGTATTATCTCAACAGATTAATTGTATAATATGAAACTCCATGTACTTGTATCAGTTGACTATAGCCTATTTTAGGTATAGAAAAAATATAGTCTATTTCAGTGGGAAGATTAAAAAAAATGTTTTGAGAAAATGAGGTGAGCTTTTTAGGTTTCTTCTTTTTTTTTTTTTCCCCTCCTTATTGGTATTTCTAGGATTTATTCAGCAATTTTTATCTTTTTTTCCTGCAGAATAACATCAGCCAAATTTCAAGTGCCTTCAGTACATTATACATCTCTGTGTGCACAGCTTGCGATGTATACTTGGAAGCTGAGAATGTTTGCAGCTGCAAAACTGTCACATGCAGGTTTTTAAAATGCTGTAGTTATGTTTCAAAGTAATATTTATTAGCAGATTCATTCATGAGCCTGACAAAAAGCTTCTGCCTTCAAACAATGTACTTCTTACAGTCATCATCCTAATGTTGTAGAGTCTAATAATAAGTTTTCAATCCTAAAATATGAGGGTATAACTGAATAGAAATTGGTCTATTTTAAGAAGAAATTACTTCTCAGATTACAAGCTTCACACATCCAAAATAAGACGTAAACTGGTGCATCCTTTGTGAAGAATTATTAGACATTTTGATAAAAAATATTTGAGTTTGAATTTCTTTTTATTAGCAAAATTAGCTTTTTTCTGCTTTTCCTTTCTGTGTGTCCCTTCCTACCCCACAATGTGCAGTTTCCCAGAGTTACTTAAATCAATCTAAGCCCTACCTTGGGAAAGCTGTTCTCACTTTGTGTTAGCACAGACATTTGATATGCCAGATACAGAAACTGATATGACTAGAAGCAACCCCAGGGGAAAAAAGTATAGCTGGATCGGTTTCCCAGAGTGAGGGGTAACACAGCTGAAGAAAAAGTCATCTGTGGCCAGGGAGGGTGTGGTGCAGAGCAAAATGATCCCATTTTGGCAACTGCAGCCTTCACTCATGTTATCATTCTTTATCTCTCCAGGTTTGGCTATCTTTGCATGGGGACTGGCTAACTCACTGATCTATGGAAATACACAGCACAGCACTTGACTGGTCCTGCCGCCTCGAGCAGCTTCCTGCCCTGTCCCCAGGCCCGGGCAGGCAGTGCAGCCAGGGATGCACAGGAGTGTAGGGTTCTGCCTGGGTTGCAGAGTCTGCTTGCTCCCCAGTATTGTAAAATGCTGGATCAGATGATGCCATACTCACACTGCAGCCAAGCTCTTTGTTACAATAGCTTTTTCTGGAAATTATGTGACACTGCAAGTGGATCTTCAAAGAAGAATAAGAAGGGAGAAACTGGTACTGGATTAAACATGAGATTTACTTTCTCCATTTAGACACTAGATGCAAATGCAGGTGATATATGCTAATATTAGTCTAAGTACTTTCCTTGTATTTCATCTGTGCTCTCTCTTGTCTTTTACTTAAGCTGCCTGTGTGTACATATGACAACATTTGTACTCTCTGTATGTATTTAGCAAGTGAGCCCAGTGAATTTCGATTCCATCTTTAGAGTCTTTTTCTCGGCATAAACTGAAGTTATGTTTTTAATGCAAAGGCAAAAGGCTCATCTTGCTTTCAGCAGAGAGGAACTCCTGATTACAGTTACATAAAAAATCTAAAGGCGGTGAGTAAATAGTTCATAAAAGTGACTCTTGAGTCATTAAAGTAAGACAAAATTCCAACATAGATTGTGTAATGAAAATAATGCTAAATTTAATAACTCCCTTAACTCACTCTCAAAAAAAAAAAAACAAAAAACCAAACACACCATCACAAAAAAACCCAAAAAAACCCCAAAAAACCCCCCAAAAACCCCAAAACACCCAATGAAAACCCCCCAAAACCAAACAAATAAAAACTAAACAAAAATTCAGTTCTCAGTTTCAGGTAGCTGATTTCAAATTGGTTAACTTCAGTTTACTTTCTCAGAAGTTAGGAGCTAAACTCTGGTATCCAACGAGGTAGAGGAATGAAGTCAGTCATAATGTTTAATATCACATCAAAACCACAAGACTTTGTCAGTAAAGTGTTATGAGGAAATGCAAGGATATATATTCTAAGGAAATGGGTGTCTATGAAGAAAATGAGACTATCTTTGATGAAAACCCTCAAATGTGAAAGAGAGAGGACACTGCCATTCAAACTCATTCACTACTCTATGACAGACTTTGTAAAATTCTTGGTACTGCAAGAAGTTAACTCAGGTGAAATTATATTTATTGCCAAACTGGGCACATTAACCTAATATGTCAGTGCTATTTATCTTACAGAATAGTTTACAGAGAGGGCCCACCTAGGGTCTGCAGCTTGATTTTGACCATAACTTAGAAGGCCTGCTCAGGGGCAGAGTTAACCAATAATGTTGTGCTGGTACCTGGCAACTGGGTTGACAGGGTCCTTGTGGTGCCTGGCTGAAAGTGAATATTTCTTGGGATATAATTTTAAAAGCAGCATGCTCCTCCTGAGATCATACCTTTTTGTGTGGTTGTGGGTGTGCTGTAGAAGGTATTATTGACACCTGTGTCAGCAAGTTGAATACCATTGAAATAGTTCGAGGTGGCCACAGAGAACTCCAGCAACAACAGCCACCTGCGCACCTGCAACTCCCAGGCTGAGGATCTGTGTTTTCTTTTGTTGGATCTAAAAAGATTCAGCTGAAGGGTGTTGTTGCAGTCATACAAGAGAGAGGTAGATGATTACTAGAATTGACATAGTGGCTGTTTGAGCTAGGAGAGATGAAGAAGCATTTAACACTTTTGACCTGGGTTTGTCTGCAGTTTAAATTTATTCTCCTTCTCTAGGGCCTTTGAGCTTTCAGAAGGTAAAGTAATAATTGCTTTTTTTGGTCCTGTGTATGTACATACGGGTGTGTGAGTTCTGAGTTTGATCTTAATTAACACATCTCTTCTAATGCTGCAGGTAATTCAATTCAGCCCTAAGATGCTCGGGATTTCTCTCTTTATATATGTACATCTGTTCTAGGTAGAATGAATATTTTTTACTGCAACACAGATGAACCCAACACACAAAGTAACTTTTAAGACCAGTTAATCTAGTGTTAGCAATTCTGCTTGGAAAATGAAGCTTAGTAGTGTTTGTAGAATAAACATAGAGCTAGAATTCAGGTCTGAAAATAATTTTATTTGGAAAGAGTTCTGGCTCATTGTTTTCTATTGGTTTGGATTATCGCAAGGTGGAGGAGAGTGGGAGAGGATGACTTTAAATTTGAAGCACCCGTTGCAGGAATGTAAAGCTGATTTAGAGAGCCGGTTTATTTCTGTTTCGGTTTCTCCAAGACTTTTGGAGTTTTCCTCCCTGCGGCCGCTCCCGGCGCTCCCAGCCGCGTTGTGCTGCGTGCCGCGGTGAGCGGGCGCCTCGCAGCGGTGCCTGGCGGGAACTGCAGGGCAGCTGCTCCCCACGGGCCGGGCCACACGCGGGAAGTTCACAGCCAGAGGACGCTGCAGTCCAAGGGGAATTTAAGGAAATGTACCTAAACAGGGCGCTGTTCTCTAGATTACCACTTCTGCAATCTAAACATCACCTCTTTCTGTAAGCCTTCAAACGTAAAATCCCTAGGTAAGTTACATGTTAAAAGGCTTCCAGCTGCCAACTGCTCCACATAACATGGAGCATATGGTACACTGGTTAGTACCTTCCCTAATTATTTTTGCACTTGATTAAAAAAAAAACCAAACCAAAAACAACAACAACAACAAAACCCCAAAACCCTCAAATCAGTACCTCTTACCATTTTGAACTATTTATCCTCTATATTACCTAACTGGGTAATATAATGTTGCAGGCTCACAGGCTTGCATCTGGCACAGAGGTGCTTTCCTTCTATGTCCTCTGCAGTTTTAGAGCAAAATACTGATATAGCTCAACTACAAATAGTGCACCAGGGAGATGAGGTGAATAAGTGTTAGCATTAATTTTTATCAAGTAACTGTCTGTGTCTACTCTCCATTCAGATTGTTGATTGAAGTCCCTGTTTTCTTCGATACAAGGTTAGGGGGCTTTTAGCTACCTACATTCAGTACCTCTGTCTGTAAGGGCTCTCACTCTTGAAGCTAAGTTCAGTTGTGCCTGCATTGGTATTTGCTGGAGGTGCCACAGGGAATCCCATCTGGTCTATGAAAGGTGTCTGGCATTGCAGTGAGTATGTGTATACTATACTTGGACATGAGCTAGAGGCAACTAAACTGAGTCCTAAAATTTTTCCACCCAAAATAGCTACTGCAAATATCAGCTATTCTGTGACATGAACCTGTTTCTTTCTTTTTCTAGTCTTTTCTTAAAGCTTTCATACCAACCAAGAAACATTTGCTGATTCTTTGTTATGTCCAATATTCTAAATCAAGTTTTAATTTTAGAGTACCAAAATATTGAATGCTACAGTAGCTAAGCTTTGTTGCTATAATATTGCCATACTACAAGTTCCATTGTTTCCGCAAGCTTTACTGCTTAAATGTGTCCAAAGTGACCTAAAAACTTCTGATAACTGAGCTGTATAACTCATCTGAACAGCCCAGGCCTTGCTGTGTTGGAAGGAATGACTGCAAGGATCCTGTGTTTCTGCAGAGAGAGACTGAGTTGATAGCATATGTAGACTATCAATATAGGGATATATTACCCTGAGTTATGCAAACATAATGTTCTGTTGGAAGATGTATTTACAAAGAAAATGGTGTAAGTATCCTTACACTGCCATGAATCAGAATTAAGTGCAAGTGATTTAACTTAAATTTCCCTTTTGGAAAAGGGTCTCTGGTGTGAAACAGCTACACATTTGTTGCCTAGTATTTATTGTGTGGCAGCACTCAGGAGATCCAACTCAGAATGGATTCCTTTGTAGTTTGAATGGTTATAAAAATATACATGTAAAAAGACAATGCCTGGCTGAAAAGGAATCTAATATTAAGGTCTGGATTTAATCAAAAGTCACTGGTCAGAAGCATGAATGCATCTGAGTAGGAGGGAGTTTGATGTTCAAGAGCTGAGCTGATGTCAGTGTGCCAGTGCATATTTGTGTGTTCCTTTGAGATCAATCTGCTGACTATTCCCACCTACTGTACTTTGCTTTGCATCCTGGAGCATTCTCAAAGTGAGTGAAATGGATTCCTCTTGGGTGAAATACTGACAGAAGTGCTCCAGGAACTATTCAATGTTCTCCAGACACAGATGAGTGTTCTGTTCATGAGGAAAAGTCTGAAATGAATAAACAGACAACCCTAACCATGTCAGGTTCACAGGACTAAGTAGTTTTCATTAAAAAAATTTCCTCCTGTTTTTCCACAGTGTCTCCTGGTAGTCTACAGTGTCATGCAGCCACATGCTGCCATGCTTCATTGGTAAGTTGTGACTTCAAAAAAGGTTGTCCTGGCTGACAGAGAATTACAGCAGTGCTTGGCAAGATGTGAACTTCCTGAAACTAGTTTTGGGTAAGTAGCCTGAAACTTGAAGTTAGAGTGAAGAAGCATGAAGGTATAGTGAGTGGGAGAGGGGACCCCTTTCAAATACTCTTTTTTAATTCACCTAAGCCTCCCTGTCCCAAATGAAAGCATTGTCATGGATTCAAAGTAGTGTATACTACTTTGGATGTGCACAGAAGTGGACAGAACTTCTCCCTCAGGAACCCATGTAAGATAAAAGAAACTTAAAAATAATTAAAATAGAGCCTACAAGAAAAAGAAAGATGTCTTTATCCTAAGCTAGAGCAATTTATTTTCAAGTATATGTCTTCAGTTAATCACCTTCTGCTCTTTCCACAAACAAATTAGACATTGATTTTTGGGGGAAAGATCTTGTGTATATGTTCCTCATTAAATTACTGATGTTTCAATCCTAAATGTTATTTTACTGGATTCAAGCAAATTGATTTGCACATGAATGATGATCCATGACACAATAACAATGTACTAATAGTATCTTCTATGTTACTAGCAGTGATATTATTAGTGTAATAGGATATTGTAGTTAGGACTGAAGGCATACATCTACTATGAGTTTAATTATCATATGAAAAAGGAACATCTGAGAGATCTTACACTCCTTTTATTAAAGTTTAATCTTGTATCAAAAATGACTAATATAACAAGAGTCTTTGTAGTCTTGCATTGTAAGTTTTCTGCTCATGAGACAATTAGTGAAAGGAAGATGACTATTTTTTTTTCCTCTTGGTTAATAGTCTTTAATGACATAAAATAACAATGTTAAAGGCACTTGTCTCTACAGTGTGTTAAAGTTTTCTGCACTGTTTCAGTGTAGTGTGTAATACTTACTTCCACAGGTGCCTAAAATGGAGGACCACCACACTGCAATTCTAGAAGAACAAGAATTAAAGTTTACAAGAGTGGTTGCTGTTGGATTCTGTTATAATAGAGAAAATGAGATCAGGTGTTAGATATCTGTATTTGCTATGAAATCTAGCTCTCAGACCTTAGAGATGATGCAGTAGCAGTACTTGGTTGGTATGTGGTTAGGCAACTGAACTATTCTTCAAATGTTGCTGCTACCTCTGTGGTCTCTGGACCTACCTGAAACACACAGAGTCATTCTCAAACTTTAGGTGCTTGCTAAATCAGGGGAGACCAGCCATGTGCATTTGGGTTCTCCCATTGAATATGAAAATACGGTAATGGTAGGGACTGTTCCCTTTGTGTGTCACCAGTAAAGCTGGAGTGTGGACCAGTCTGTACTTTACAGACATGTCCATAAGGAATTCTTTTAAGTATCCAGTAGCATCACCTCAAGACTCTTTCATCTGTGATTCTTGTTCCACTATTAAGTTCCACAATTCCCCTCCTCTTCAGTATCCTTAGTGCTGAAGTGAAGGGTGTCTCACCACTACCTGTTGTTGACAGCTAAATTCACCAGCTAGCAACATTAACAACTCCAGAAACTCCATAGATCAGCTACATTAAGTGTTTAATTTAGATAATATGAACTATTTTCTGTGCTGACAATGGTGCATTCAAGTTAACTATTTCAGATAAGTACTAATTAATTTTGTATTTTCGTATAGATTTTTTTTTTCTCTTTATTTCCAGTAGCTCCCTGCCCTACATGGAAAGGTTGTTTCTCTAGCCTCACCAGAGAAAGCTGATCTCCACTGACTGAGCACCGAGTGACACTGGAACATGAAAGGAACAAACATGCAAACTCCAAAGATGGGAAAATGTGGCAACAAGAACTTCTATTTTGTTGAGATTCACTCAAATCTCACCAGATTTCACCAGAAGGATGAGCTGTAAATAGTTGCAGACAATTTTTTTCCTGTTACAGGGCGTGACTTTTACAGGGAACATGAGCCCTAGAGAAAATAGGTGGTTGTAAGGAGTTAACAAAAGGCCACTGGAAAGTTCAGAACTACATTATCTACCTACAAATCTGACAAGAAAACTTGGCATTGGAAAATCTAATTGAGAGAACAGAATTATATTAGCATCTAGATAATTATGACATTGCAAATATTCTTCAGACTTTCACAAAAGCCAAAAACACAGGTTAAATTGAACATTATACCTCACATTTTCTGCTAAAGGAAAAAAAAAAATGTTACCAGCAATATGGTATACAGAGAATCTTTTTTCTTGCATTGAAGAGAAAAAAGACCACAAATAAGTTACTTGTTGTGATATTGTGTTTATTTCCTTGTGATAAACTCACCAGATACTCTTACAACTAAATAAGTCATCATGCTTAGTAAATTTTTTTGCCGTATATTTCCTATTTTCCAGATGCTGCAGTCTTTGACAATAGGACAGAGTTTGCTGAAAATAAATGCAGTAAATTGGTGGACAAGTGAAGGCTTAGACATGAAGTTGCTAGAGCCAATCATCTCCAGTATAACAGAGTGTCCTGGTTCCAGCTAAGGTAGAGTTAATTTCTTCTCAGTAGCTGTTACAGTGCTGTGTTTTGGATTCACAATGAGAATGGTGTTGATAACACACTGGTGTTTTGGTTTTTTGCTAAGTCCAGTTTATTCTAAGTCAAGGACATTTTTTCCCTGTCTCATGCTCTGAATGCAAAAAAAACAAACAGGGTGGGAGCATATCTGGAACTTGAACTGACCAAAGGAATATTCCACATCATAATGTCATGCCTGGTATATAAACAGGAGGGAGTTACCTGAAAGTGGGGATCAGGGTTTGGGTTCAGGAAGGGAGGTCTGACATTGGTCAGCAGGTGCTGAACAATTGCCTTGTGCATCAGTTGGTGTTTTTCCCCCCTTTTCATTATCATTGTTATTATTACTTAGCCTTACTATTGTATTCTTCTTTATTTTCAATTATTAATCTATTCCTATCTCAACATACAAGTTTTACTTGTCCTCCTGATTCCACTGGGATGAGAGGGGAAGAGAGGAGGGGTTGAGTGAGTGGATGTGTGATGTTTCATCTCCAGCTGGGCTTAAAACCATGACACAGACTATTGGGAAATGATATCAGAATAATTAAGGTCATGCTAGCTAGAAGAAACAAGAAAATGACTCTGATCCACATTTAATATTGGTAAATTGCAGAGTAATGTTAATGAAGCATAAGTTATGTGCTAATAATTTGGTTGCTGCTTAGAAAGATGTCTGTTGGGACATGGAGGCATATGAAGACCCAGATAAGGAAATCATCCCCAAACATCCCTACCTAACAAAGCTTGTCTTGATTTAGTGTGCAGGGAGTTCTCCCTATTTCATGAAAATAATGATGGGAATGAATCTACACTGTGCAATGAAGCACTGTGCAATTACCAGGACAGTTGTAGAGAAGCAACTTCCTATAATTATGAAAGTTTTCATCCCCTAGAAATATGCAGTGCATTTACTCTGCTCCTCACAGAAAGAGGTTAAGAATAAAAGGTTATGAGTGTTCTGTTTATCTGGGAAAGAAACAATTACTGTTCCTTCTTCCTGTTACTTCTAATGCTCTCTTAGAATAGCTGCATATATCCATCCATTTGTATATTCTTCTGTATATGGACATGCAATCATCTCAACCTCATTCATATATTTGCCTCTCCCTTTCTGGGGCATATTTTTAAAGGAATTTATAGAGGTACTGAAATGTGAGAGACCATGATAAAGATAAACCCCCAAATGTAGATCTGTGTCTGGTATGAAATAACTTTCTCTACAGTTGGAAGAGATGACTTTCTGTTTGCACAGTTTTGGGGCAGAGCCACAGCTGTAATTTGAAGGTATTTTATTCATAGCTGAGTGTCACACTTTCTAAAAATATATTGGAGAAAGATCAATAGAGCCACTGTGCAAGTTCAAAGAGAGGTTCTTTTTAAAATGCATTTTGGAGGAGACACTGAAATAAATATTTGCAATGCAGTTTGCTAATTCTAAGCTCACTGTGTTGCTCAACAATATGTTCAGTTGTGTGAGGGTTCTGTAACAGAGATCTTGCTTGTGCGCTATTGAAGGTGGTTTATAGAGCAAACAATAGCTAGTGTCAGTGTACAGTACTGCACACTAAATCAGTGAGGGGTATCTTTGACTTCAGGTTTGCTCAGGTTCACAAAAGAGTTTGTTCACTTCAGTCTCAGCAGTCTAAACCTTGCAAGATATAAGATATTCAATTTGGAAAGCAAAGCTCCATACTTTTTGCCTAGGAAATGCATGAAGAAATATTCCTAATCCCACCTCAAAGACATTTTAAAAATATCCTTGAATGTGTCTCTGTCTTGCTTGTGTGCTCACATGCAAAAATGATCACAAAGAATGGTTAAAATAGTTTAATAATTATTTCATCTTGAAATAATATTTGAAATTACTCTCTTCTCTACCTGCTGAGCTCCCACTCATTCCTTCAGCCCTCCTTCTCAACAAGTGTGTGGTTTTACACCACCCCAGCTATGTCTATCTATTGGAAACACTCAGGATGCAAACACCAAACTCCTTCCCTTCCACCCTGCAGACGGGAGCGAGAGGGGTGCGGCTCCACAGCCACATCCCGACACAGGCTTATTGCAGGGAATTACTGCCTGGTGTTGGGAGAGGCGGCCACGACCATGCAGGCTCTGGCACTCCGAGCCGCACAATGAAGAAACCGAGAAAGTAATCCAAGGAACTTTTACTGAGCTTTTGCCACGAGAGTGGCTGCCCACAAATTACCTTACAGCGGGCCTGATCACTGGGTTGTGGTGAAAAAGGGAGGCTGATGCCACTATCTCACCCACGTGAGATGGTCTAGGGCACTGACACGTAGGAACAGATTCCCCCGGGGACACATCACTCCCCGAGGAGGGCGGAGGGGCAGCGAGGAGCCGGGTGCTGCCAAGAGCTGCGCAGACACCCGAGGGACAAGGGCGCTGCCAGGGCCCGCCAGGCCCTGCCCTCTACGGGGACTGCCCAGGCCGGGCACGGGGCGGGCGCAGGGGCCGCTGCCGCCCTGCCCTTCAGGGTTCCAGCAGCAGGGCAGGCTCGGGATGCTGGGAGCCCTGATTTAACCCGGCTCCGGCGGCTCTGCTGGGCGCTGCCGGCTGCGCGGGGCCGCTGCTAGGTGGCGATGTGCCCTCAGGAACGGCGCCTCAGCGCTGCCTCCCCCGCCGCCCTGCGGGGCCGCCGGCGTGACAGCCCCGCTGGTCGTGCGGTGCTGCTGGGCGGCTTCTGCGTCAAAGCATGCACGCAGATAGATAAAAATATAGACTGGTATATATTTATGATTTTTTTTAACTGCTCACATTAAATGACAGGAGGTTTAGAATAGATTATTAGGAGGAAGCTCTCTGCTGTGAGGGTGGTGAGGCACTGAGACAGGTTGCCCAGATGAGCTGTACATGTCCCATCCCTGGAGGTGTTCAAGGCCAGTTTGGATGGGGCTCTGAGATAACAAACCTGGTCTGGTAAAGGGTGTCCCTGCCCATGGCAGGGGCATTGGAAGTAGATGATCTATCTCTAAGGTCCCTTTGGGTCCAATCCAAACCTCCCTATGATTCTGTGAAACCCTGTTTTGTTATATACGTAATTGATGTGGTGAGGGGAACACAACCCAAATACCTGCTCTGCCTAAAGTTAGCACACAGGTTGTATTATGGGTGTGGGTGCTTCTGGAGCCAGGGTGCTGCCAAGCCATCCCATTCAGCCCCAGCCCCTCTGTGCCACACATCACGGTGCTTGGGAGCCAGCAAGAAGGGCTTGTGAGCTAACTTGAATATAAAACTTAAAGCAACTACTGGCAGGGAGAGGCTACTACTTTAGAGGCTGGTGTGGAGTTTAGATTTCTGGGCTTTGTGTGGAGTGTGGGGTTTTTTTTTGTTATTGTTTTTCAGTTTTTTGTTTCTTTTGGGTTTTTTTTTTTGTTTCTTTGTTTTTTAATGAAATAATTTCATTTAATAATGCTGCAAGATGTAAACCAAGGATCTCTCCATATATGCCTGCAACAAGCATGTTAACAAGCATGCTACCTTCAAAATGCCTTTTAGTCTGGCTCCCCTCCTCTTTGTAAGAAAATCTTATGTTAACTTGGCTGAACTCAAATTACCCTGTGCTAATTGATGTGCTGGAGGTAGCTTTCCTTCAAGAAAGAGACAGAGTTCTGGGTTGAGAAAGCTTTGCTCTGTATAAACAAGTGGCATTTGTTATAGATGGTAACATGTGTTCCAGCTTTTTGTTCTGGGCAAGATATGCCAAGGATGCATCCACTATTTTTTTTATGCTGGTTATTGGGGGTGGAAAGGAAAATTCTTTTCATCTATCTGATCCTGATTGTTATTTACTCAGAAATTACAATTATTTTAAAGAGAATTAATTAGGAGCCAGTCACAGAACTCTAGTTCAGTGCAGCCGGCTGGCAATGATTGATGGAAAAAGAGTATAATTATTACAGGTTTGAGAAGAGAGCTGAAATGATCCATATGGTTAGTCTGATTAAATTGATCCAAAAGTCATCAGAAGTAGTGCTAATTCTCTGCTTCTATTGGGTGCAGAAGTGCATTAGTACCTGTGGTATCAGGGGACAGGTGCTAGTAAATCAGCTTGAGGTGACAGACTTATATCATAGCCATCCTGCTGTAAGCCAACTTGATAGACTTTTGAAGCACAGAGACCCTGATGATGAAAAGCTGAGAGGTTAGAATGCAGACCCTGAATGAAATCGACTCCCTCTGCCAATCTGTGCCTAAGTGGTTATTGGTTCACACACCATAAAAGAAGAAAACAAACTAAAAAAATAATCTGAGAAGAAGAATCTGAGCAAGAAGAGACCCATTCAGAGTTGGAGCTCTCTGGAAAATAATCAGGGCACAGTTTAACTAGTGTTTTGTTTTCTATCATTTCTATAAGCATTATATTACAACAAACACCAAGATTGTTTGGTATTAGTCTTATGTGTCACTAGTTTTGGAGCACTTCATGTACTCTGGCAGTGCTACCTGTACAAATGTGTTAGTGGAAGCTGCTTCTCTATGATAAAAAGAAACACGAGACAGAAATATTTAAAAGACATGAGGAAAAAAGCAAAAAATGTGTTTATGTGAAAATGGACTTGTGACTGCTAAATCTGGTAATGTTGAGGTTAAAAAGAATTTTTTTTTTCCCAAAAAATTGGGCTACTCATAGGAAAGAGCTGTAGTAGTATTAAAGAATGCACCAGTCAAGAATCTATGAGGTTGCAGTGAAGTAGTGGTGTAGTATGTAAAGTCTATGAGTTTATACATAATAATTTGGTGGAAAAGGACATCAAAATACTTGAATGCCTATTAAAGGAGTATGTAGGTTCAACCTGTGATCCCTTCTTAACTCTGCTAAATTACAGGATGGGGACAGTGAAGTGGGATTTATCATCTGTGACATTTGTTCAAATAGAAATTGAAAACAAAAAATGGCTCCATAATATAAAAACCAAACCAAACAACAAATGTCTGGGTGAGCAAGGAATTGCAGGTATAGATCGAGGCAATGAAAGCAAATCAAACCAAACCTTGGTATTTTCTAGGATCCTGGTCGCTACCCTTAATCCATGAAAATGAGGCTAGAAGAACCTGCAATAGAAAAGAAAGTTATGAACAGCAGGAGTGTCTTGAGATGTGACCATTGCATTGAGTGAGGTTGTCATTCCAGACAGTCCTATGTTCAAAAGTAGCAGTTTCTGCTGCTTCCAGAAGGAAAAAAAAAAATACAGGAGACATGAATTAGCTGGCCTGACCAAGGAATAGGCAACAGACAGAGCAGTGTTAATTTGTGGAATTAATAACCTTGGTATCACCCGATAACTGTGATGCCCTTATGACAGGGAGACCACAAGAATTAAATGATCCACAAAGACACCTTAACATTCCTTTTAAGCTAACATACATATATGTATATTTCTGGCATTAAGAGAAATACCTGGCATATACTGGTACTTATTTATTGTTACATTTGCATGGGGAGGTAAGAGAAAGCCAACTGTCCCCCTAGGAGTTTCTGGAACAGGCTGCTGATTGTTGTGTGCCTGCTTGTGTTGAACAGAGCCATGTTAGAAGTCTGACACCAAATGTAGCAGATCTCTCCTTGAATTAGATTTCTAAATTCTACAGTGTGCACAAGACAGACACATATGTGACTGATGTCGGTATCATACCAGTCTGTCCTGTATCAGGAAGACTAAATTCCAAAATAGTAATGCCTTTTTATAAAAGTTTAATGTGAATTAGATGAGACTGTCCAGTAAATGGCAATATACTTATTTTTCAAACAATTATATTGGATAGCCTTTCTTCAAATATACTATCTCATTCTTGTCCTCTATATTCATTGCTTTAGAGCTTAGAAAATCAGCAATTGCTCTATGCTGTTAATCCCATCCATTTGTTTCTCTATATCCTTTACACTATAAATATTAAAAAAGCGTAATTACCTGAAAAGTCAAAGTGAACAGATCTTGGTTGACAGGCTGTAATGACTTAAATTATCTTCTTGTCCATAGCACTATCCTTGAAATGAAAGCAGTTAAAAAAGCATAATTTTGCCTAACTACTGTACAAATATTTTAGAAAATAAGGTCTTTACCCCTAAAAATATCTGTTAAATATATACTTTGCTGGCAAAGACACCAAATCAAATAGAAGTGATAGGGAAGGCTGTTAAGAGGAAGGATTAAGTTATTCATCTCTGAATGGCGTTTCCATTACTGTGAAACTACTTGGAATAAAATGGGCAAATAGCTTTGTCTGAAGAAAAAATAGCTGCAGTGTGGTGGCAGCATTTGCTGAGGTTATTATGAGATGACTTTGATTCAAAAGAAGGATGAAGAAGAATTGGAAAGGAATTTTAATCAGTGCTAGCAGCAAAAAAGACAGGACAGAATGTAAGTGATTCATGTAGAGGAGCACACCCTGGGCAACAGGCACTTACATAGCCAGACAGGCTGAGTTAATTTCCTTGAGTGTTGCTTTTCTCTTCCTCTTTCCAGCCGGGCTGTGCATAGACAATTATGTTTGCCTGGTGCCATGTACAGCCTTTCCAAACCTCGTCCTCTCCTGGTCTGTGAGGCTGGCAGTGCGCTGCGCTTCCTGAACTGAGCATGGGCAGAAGAGGAAGAATGGAGAGTTCAGACAAGAGCAAAGGAGGGCTGCCCGAGGCCAGACTGCTTCTCTGGATCGGATTGCATTATCACATGGTTTGAAGATTATGGTGAGTGTTACCGGTAGTGGGAGAACTGAACACCAGTGAAGGGAACGTGACTGGAGTTATATCAGGGATAATACTGTGGCTGGTACTACCTTAGTTTCTTTTTCTTGAGGCACTGTAAAAGAAGCTAGTTTGGGTTCAGTTACCACAATGACTTCGACATAGAAATGAAGCAGATTGTGGTTCTGGAAAAGCCTGGAAGCTTCTCAGCCCAAAAAAGATGTATGCTTCTATACTCTGCTGCTGCAAGGAAGACCAATTTCCTGTGGAGAACAGGGTGGGGATTACTTTGAAATGCCAGAGTGCTTCTCAGAAACCCCACTGTTATCTCATTGCTTTTATCACTGTTCAGGAAAACTGGGAGGGCTGGTTTTTGGTTTATTTGGTGTTTCCTGTTGGTTTCCTGTTCCTTCCTTCCCATCCCATTCATTTCATGGAAATGCCTTTGATTTCCGTTTCCTGAATTTTGACTCCCTCCTCTACTTTTACCCCATTCAAGTGCAAGTGCATACATCTGTCAAACAGGTTGGGGTAGAAATATATTAATTTTTCACTGGGAAGCAAGTAGCCTAGGAAAGAAATAGGCACAGTTGTTTCAGGATGTCATAGAATTAGATTTGAGACAGAGGAGCAATTTCTGTCTTCCCCTCCACCCCCCCCACCCCAATCAACATTAACAGTGTTAAAGGTTAGAAAATTGCTCAGTTTAGTAGTGTTGCCAAAAAGTGCTCCTCTGTAGTAGCTCAAGTTATGTCTACTACTTCTCTGTACTGTGGAAGAACACTTCAAAGCATGATGTTCTGATACATTCAGAAACACTGCTGTCTTGAGTCAAAGATATTTATATTTTTGAAGAATAAATAGTGTAAATTGAGCCTGTCAAGTAAAGAAGTCAGCAAATCTTGCTGTCTCCAGGAGCAGAGTGGGAGAGCCAGGACCCAGTGTATGACAGAGGTGGGGTAGAAGGGTGATAGTTGGTTGCTTGCTGCATGAATTGGAGATGACAGAGAGGGATAGTGAATATCAGAGAAAATTTATGGTATATTCAGTCTAGAACAAAACAGGAAAAAATTAACAAACCTAGGTCATAGTCCAGATGTTCATGTTTGCCATCATGGAGCATCCACATGACTCCATTCAACAATTTAGGGACAGCTTGTGGTAAGCACTTATTGCTGCCTTAGGGCTTGGACCCAGAATGCTCTGGTGGTTTACCATAATGCCTGCTATTATAGGCTGTGGAACTTTTAGAATGTTTTACCTTTTTTTAAAAAAAAGAATTAATTGCTACCTTTCAATGATAATTTGCTTTATCATCTGTACAGCCTCTTTTACTAAGTTCAAAATACTTTCCTAACATCTTGTGATTTTGTATATCTTTACTAAACAGAAACAAAATTTAAAGTAGCATGCAATAAAGTGGTAAAATGAATGCAAAAATGTATATCCTTATTATTGGATTCTATGTGCTACCATGAACCACTGCTGTTGAACAGCATATTTCATCTACAAATATAAACATACAGTTGTTCAAGTTGTCCAAAACTAGCCAAGCAGGAATACAGATGGACTTTCATTCCCGTGGCTCTGCTATACCAATAGTCCCTTGAAGTTTGTTTCCAATATAATTCAGTATAGTTTCTTGCATACTTATTCAAAGTGCTCTTTTTGTGCAGCAAATATTCTACCAACTGTAGTACTGTCATTACTAATGCTTATCTAAATTTTAATCCAAACACTGTAGCAGAACAGACTCTTACACTGCAGACCTAATGAGCACGTGTTTCAGTATTGTCTTTAACATTTTCTTAAACTATCATTAAGGTACTTCAACCAGGGAACCATATATTGGATCACATTTTGACCCTATAGAGAATAAATGTAAAATATATATGATCGACAGAAGCACAATATGAATAGTCATACTGTTGGGAAGCAACAGAGCACCTCTTTATTTAGTTATTACTGAGCCCACTTTATGATAAGTCTTCAAAACAGGCATCTCTATGTAGTGTGAGGAGGGTGAATGATGTAATTGTAGTTTATATAGCTTCACTCACCTTCTGATGAAACAGAATGGTTTATGAGACCCAGTAGGTATAATTATTTTATTAAAATATTAAATTCTAAAAGTTATTTTAATTTATTAAATGTATTTATATAATTTTTTATTATTTATTAAATTTTCATGAGTGTAAGTTAAATTATTTCAAAGATGCCAACTTCACCATCTGCAGAAGCAGCAAACTTCTGTCATCAGAGTGCTAAAAGGCAAGTTGTCAAGAATTTAAGCATCTATCTGCTTAAAATTTGCTTATTTGCACTGCAGGCAAAACTGTGATGGGAAGCAGAGAATGTCAAGCTCACGTTCAGTTTCTCCAGGGCCATGTTGTCATTTTTCTTTTAATAGACCTTCTGTTCCCTATCTTTGTTGCTCTCCAGTGGTTCTTCCGTGGTGTGCACATGCTTGATCAAGTAAGATGCTAGTGTATAGTTTCCTAGCATCACAGCACTGTAACTTTCATTTCTGTTACTGATAAAAGAATTAATTACTCCAAATTTCCCCTTAAAAATATTTACATTGTGTTCCATCTTGTTGCTGTGCAAGTCCACCTTAACTAGCTGTTACTAGAGATGGATTCACATGAAACTTGAAAATCTCTCCTTTTACTTCCTATTCTTGTCTGCTTTGGAGGTTCTTTATACATTTAACTGATACATCTATAAAATGTTTGCTCTCATTTTCAAGAAAATCCAGGACTCCAGTATTTTCAGGTTTTCAATATACATTATGTATGCATATATGCTGTAATGCCTTTTCAGCTGCTGTGTTCCTGCTGATCTGTGATCAGTTTGCTCTGACTTTTTTTCTGTTTTGTGACACTATAACAGAATATTAGATTATAGTGATGTGATGTTATACATAATAACATAAAAACAGGTAAAACCTAGAGCTTTGCATAGCCAATATGCTTATACCTTTAAACTCAAACTTGATTTCTTTTAGGAAGGCTGCTTCAATGATTAAAACATTTTGAGCCCGTCCATAAAAAAAAATCAAATAACTTTTTAAAAGCAGACTTTTCAAAAGATTCACACAGACATTGTGCACTCTAGAGCAGTATATGAATAAATTAGATTCTTGCTAGAAATTATTTAGTAAGTTGGTCTGGCAAGCACTGAATCAGCATTTAAAAATCTGAAGTCAGTATCATGTTCCCTATGTCAGGCCTTGAGTTTGCTCTCTTCTTCTATCTTTTATCTATTCCAGGTTAAAATCTCCAGAACTTCTAAAGCTCAAACATGCAGAATAATTTTAGTGAGATGGAGGATCTCAGGACTGGAACTAGAGCAGAGCCTGAATGAATCCTGCATTTGCTTCTTTGCCTTTCTCACAGGTTTTCCTCTGGTAATAAATCAGTCTTTGAACTGTGGAAAAAGCAAAGGCATAAAAACACATGTATATGTGATAAAGAAGACAATGACAATTTTACAGTTAGGGGTTTGTTTGAAAGCTGTCATTTCCAGGTTTAGATACCTAAAAGATTCCCTACTAGCTACTGTGTATTCAAAATAGCTATTTTTAATGTTTGGAAGTTTTCTCCAGTTAGATTTGTGTTGTATGAAGTCCTCTTGCAGCCCCTACAAATATTATCACTGTATTTTCTTACCAGTGTAGGTTTTACCCATTTACACCCATTCTGTGACAACTGTTATAGATTCCCAGAGGTTCATTCTTGGATTTCTTTCTATTTTTGCTTTGCTATCACTAACCATTTATACTACTTACCTTTGACTTTTTTCCAAAGAGTGGAATCTGTTGATTACATTCATATGGTCAGAAAAACCTGGCAGATCACTGTAAAGAGTATGCAGTGTAATACATAAATACTCCCTTAATACATGTCTATATATTTATGTACATATAATATACATATTTAAATGCATGGCTAGCTTTTAAAACTAGGCAGTCTTAGCCCAAGTGATACATATTTATGATAAGCAAACCTGACAAAAAAACTAGAGAGAAGGTATGGGGGAAAAAGACATACCTGAAGCAAAAACTGAACTTATTTAACATTATTGGCCAAGAGAAGAAATATTGTATTAGCCTCGGTGTAACATAAGAAAAGAAGCAAGGATTTCAAAAACTGCAGGGGGTGGCAGAAATTCCAAGTGGCAGGCAAGAGTAAAGCAGAGCACAGATGGATGTTAGGTGAAAGCAGGGCCTCTCTACATTTGAGGCCATTCAGAAGGATCCCAACAGGTTGGAGACATGGACAGAGAAGAACCAACTGAAATTCAACAAAGGCAAATGCAGGGTCATACACCTGGGGAGGAATAACCTGTCCCTGCACCAGGACATGCTGGGAGAGACCTACTGGAAAGCAGCTATGCTGAGAAGGACTTGGGGGTCCTGGTGGACACCAAGCTGTCCATGAGCCAGCAGGGCCCTTGTGTCCTTGTGGTGTCCTGGGGTGCATTAGGAAGAACATTCCAGCTGGTCAAAGGAGATAATCCTGCCCCTCTGCTCAGCTCTGGTGAGGCCACATCTGAAGTGCTGTGTCCAATTCTGGGCTCCTCAGGACAAAAAAGACGTGTCTTTTTGTGGGTCCAGTGGATGATGACAAAGATGATGAAGGGACTGTGAGGAAAGGCTGAGGCAGCTGGGCCTGTTCAGCCATGAAAAGAGACAACTGAGCGGGGACCTCCTCAGAGATCAGAGGATGAACCAGGGTCTTCTCAGTGGTGTTGAGCAATAGGACAAGAGGCAACAGGCAGAAACTGATGCCCAGGAAATTTCCCCTGAATACGAAGAACTTTTTTCCTGTGCAGGTGACCGAGCACAGTAAAAAAGCACTAGGTTGCCAAGACAGCGTATGAAGTCTCCCTTATTGGAGGTAGTCAAGAACCATCTGGAAACAATCCTGTCCAGGTGCTCTAGGACGACTCTGCTTGAACAGGGAGGTTAGACCAGATGACACGCTGTGGTCCCTTCCACCCTTACCCATTCTGGGATTCAGGCTTTTATGTGTTCCTTGTGTAGGAATGACATCAGTCTTGGGAAGGGGATCCTCTAATGGTTAAATGATTCAGAGAATAAAGCTAGCAGTTTGGGATCAAGACAGCTGGGGTTTTTTTGGTTCAGTGAGTGAAATGAGGGGGAAAAAAAAAGTAGGAAAGGTACTGTCTCACAACAGCTTAAAAGCAAAATCTTTTCCCCTTGGTGAAAAAGGCAAAAACCCCCAGAATAATTCACTTTCTCTTAGAAAATTATTCTGATTATTCTGATTAAATGTAACCAACTTTGAAAGGGAAAACATACCCATTTTTTTCCAAGGTAATCCAAATTTTTTAAAGATATTAAGTATTTCTTGGCTATAAAGATATACCAAGCTTGATTTGAATTCACAAGAGCAAAAAGTTGAAACTTCTCTCAATTTTGTTACAGAAATACAGAATTGTCAAGTTTCAATGGCTGCTTTTCAAGGCGTTAAGAACATACCAGAAGTCAGTTGAAGAAGCTGGAAGAAATTAAAGCATCTGGAAAACACTATTTAAATACTACTTATCTGGCCTGCCTACTGCTGTTATGGAAAATCCCCTGTTGCATCAGTGACCTCCATTGGCTGGCTGCGTGTGCTCTTGTCGAAATACCCACTAAAATCAAGGGTGAGTCTGCAGAGGCCTGTAAGTTTGCAAGTGTAGAATTTACTGCTGCATTATTGACTCAAAAACCCCTGTAAAGTGTGTGTGGCTGAAAAATAGATAGGTCTCTGAAAGCACCAGATAGGTCTCAATTCATACTTTCAACTTGTTAAGTAAGGAATGTAATACAGAATTAGAGACAGCAGAAAATATGGTCATGATGGAAAATTAAAATGTTGCTTCCTCTTAGTGTGAGTTAGCCCTTTCTAGAACTTCAGGTTTACTCCTAATTTGTGATACAGTTTTTTTTCTGAATTAAACAAAGGAGATGCCAAATCATTAATTGATATGGGGATAAAATGATTGATGACCATCAATATGTACAAGATGACTGAAAGAAGGAATATTAATGCTGTAAAAGTAACACCAGAGTGTTTATTCTTCTGATGGGTGGGATGATGTTTTCACTCAGCAGCAAAAAGAGTGTGACCTAATGCTTAACATTGATGGGATGGGCAGGCTGTACATCTAAGTGGGGGTCTGTACAGAACAGCTGTCTGCAGCCTTGACTGTTAATTAGTTCCAATACTGGTTCAGCAATCACAGCCATGTTTCGTGTGACCTCACTGGTGTGGCGTCTGGGCAATTATCTTTGGGATAATGAGCCCTGTCATCCATGGCAAAACAACAACATCTACACTTGGCTTGCAAAATCTCAGAGCCAGTCTGCTTCTTATCAGGGTGCATGCCATCCCCTTTGTACCACACCTTATCTCAAGCTTAACCTTTCACATCATACATTAATTGTTTTTAGATTAAACATTAGTGAATCAATTTTAACAGCATTGAGGGAAGTGTGGGAGGGTGGGGGTGGTGTTAATAAGCCCAAAGTATCCAAAAGGTAATTTAGGTCTTAAATATTTCTGAGTTCTGAAATGAAAGAGAAACAACACTCCAGATCACTAGTTATAGTTACAAATGATTGTAATCTTTTTCATCTATGAAGAACTGTAATTAGCAGGAAGTATGGTCCTTCCTCCTCAACAGTACAGTTTTAATGAAAATAATATCTACTAACTATTCATATAATATACAAAAATTATAGAAACAGCCACAAAAAGACTACAATTTTAAAATATTTTTGTATGGCACACCATGGTGTATTGCAAAGCCTTTAAAACATTTGACCCTTTAAGAGGTTTTTCTCTTATTTCAGTTCATTTTTAAAGGGTAATATGAAGATTTGCTTGATTCCATTGAAATTATTGAACATGTTGTGGCTAAATTTCTGTAAAGCTTCTCTTTCATGTTTATTAATGAGTGATGAAGCTTTTCCTTTGCTTAGAAGAGTATTTGTAAAGACATGTTGCGCTTTCACAAGGTGTGGCAATCAGGGCAGGAACATGACATGAATTGCTAATGTTTTGGATTGCTTTGTTTCAACAAAGCAGAAATAGTCAATACTTATTGAAGCTTGAATTCTGTCTCCATCCTCTAGGTTTTGCAGACTTTATGTGCTTATACCCTTTCTCTCCCACTTGCACGTTGCAGTTAGGCTTCTGCAGACTTTGATTAAACTAAAGGAGAGCTGTGGCTTAATTTTCCTCATGGTCTAAGGCAAAGGTGCTGTTTCCAACTGAGAGCAGCTATTGAGTTTCCTTGAGATGGCAGCTAAAAAGTTACCAAATGCTTAATAAAAAGAGGGAATATAAAAATTTATTCTGTTGTTCTCTTTTTCTTAATATAAGCTAATGCTAATAACTCATCATCATGTTGTTTGACCTACAGAACATATCTTTGATGGCTCTGAAAATATCTTCCTTGTTTTTATTGACATAGCTATCTTAGCTCATAGCTTTTATGAGCTCAAAATTCATAGCTTTTATGTTAATTCAACTGTAACTATCTACTTATGGTGTACCATGTCTTTGAACTGTATCATAGCTCTTGTTTTTCTTCCCTTTGTATCAAACAAGTAATCAAGTACTATTAATTAATTTACATTGTAACCTACAGACTTTTCATTATCACACTAAGAAGGCGAGAAACTAAGAGACTAACTTGTATGGGATCTTTGCCTAAGAAAGTGAGAAGGAGATTTTATTGTTTTCATATATAAAATAGATAAAATTCTAAGTTGTCCTGATCATCCTTCTTCATGGCTTAAAAATTCCTTTTAATTTCACCTGGTCAACTTTTATGAGTGCAGTAAACCTGATGTGGAGTTTAAATGACACAAGTATTTTAAAGGCAAGGTATTTAACCTCAAAAGTTACCTCTGTTGGTAACAACTCAATTTTCTCACTTGTTTGCATGGTGCATTATGAGGGATGACAGCAATGTTTTGAGAAAGGCAGATGTTATGCTGGATTGTCTGTACCTCATGAGCTAATACTGATGCCGTCTGATGGCTTTCTCTCAGAACATGTTGTCTTTTATTTTGGATACCTGGTGAATACAGCTTCTGTTACTGTGCCTAAGTAGACATTTCCCTGCATTAATCATCACCTGTGCCGTTCCTCTATTGATCCATTCCTATATTCAGTTTGCTCTTTCAAGTGCTGCCATTGCTTTGATGAGAGAAATATTAGAAACTGTACTGTTTCTTGCAACCTCTCTTCCTTTTTGTTGCATAAGCTATTTAGTGTACAGGCTCTTTTGCCATTAAAGTTCCTATTATGAATCTTTATGAGACATCACAAATGTGCAGAGTGCAAGTACAAGAGCACAGTTAGATCAGCAAAGGTTAATGAAGACAGCCCATTAGTATCCTGCTGGGTTTGTTGCTGAATGCATTGTAGCAATGCTTGGAGGCTTTGCTCTCAAGGGAGCCCCAGTACAGTAAGGCAGGGAATGCACCATATGTGGACAGAGAAATGCAGAATGCTTGTAAGTTCACAGACAAAGGCTGAAAAAAGGGTTGTAATTAGATGACTAAATAATAATAAAAAAATTTAAACGTCTCGCAAGGACCATTCAAAAGGGTTCTATTCTCTTTACTATGCTAAGGTGGATATGGGAATGGGAAAGCTGTTAAGCACATGGTAAAGGCTGAAGTACTTCTCTTCTTTTGTGTTTATCAGGGACTGTGGGAAACCAAATGGGAGATAGAACAGGGAACATATGGAGCTTATGGATCAAGATATTCTGGCCTTGGTTGGATACAGGCTGTGGTATAAGTGAATACAGATATGAGACTGGGAAAGAACAGCATATCAAAGTTTTTGAAACCATGTAGTTTTGTAAGGCTGCTAAGTAATGAAAACAAGAGACTGTCTGTAACTAGTGGGAAAATTCTTACTTAAGGATATGACTGCTTAGAACTGTAACTGTTTGGAGCTGCAACAGTGTATAAACTCATCTTTGACGAACAATAATTGACTTCAATGACTTCAATAGCCTCTATTTCTATGCTCGGACTTCACATGCTCTGGCTTCAGTAAACTGATTAAACTCTGACTTCTGCTCGGGCTTTGGCTTTTTTGCTTGGATTACTTTTGCACTCCTTCTTTTCTTTGGAGTCCCATCTCTCAGTCACTTGTTAATGGGCAAGTTCTCATCTTTGCAGCCAGGCCAAATTCAAGAGTTTGGGTGTTGGCAAAAAGCATTTGAAGGTCATTAAGGCACAGGATCTAGCTGCTTTGTGTACCAGTCTGCTAGGAATTGCTAGAGAACACAGCACATAAACTGAAGTTGCTCAAAGCTTTCTGGTCATTGCAGATGAGCAAAACCTGCTTTTGATTCTAGAGGCTGTTTTGGTACTAAAGGTATTTCTGAGGGGTGAGCTAAAGAGAATGTTGCTTCCTTTATATCAAATGACATCTCTGTGCCAGGGACAGGTCTGTCAAGTCTCTCTTTTTGGAGTTGACTGGCAACCAGTGCTATTTTAAATAAATCTTTTGCTTCTCTGAGTGTTGAAAAATGCAGGGTAAGTATTAGCATTTTATAACATCGCCAGCTCAGGAGCTCAATCTCACAATTCAAACACTAAAATTGTGAAGTGTAATGATTAAGTTTGTTAAATTTGGATTGTTGTTGAAACTTAAAGAGTTCTATTTTCCAGATTTTTCTGTGTTTTAAAAGAAGGGCTTGAAACACAATGCTGAAAACCCCAAAGGAAAATCAGGTTCTTCTGTAGCTGATCCACTTCAGCTGGAGAGTAATAAAAATGCCAAATGGAGCATGACCTGTTGACTCTGAAGATACTCTAACTTTCTGAAGGAGAGAGGGTTTTGAGGAAAATATTTTTTAATATAGTGCCAATATTCTGGAGTCAGGTGATATCCTTCTCTTAGAGTTACCTTTTGCCAAAACATGTAAAATAGTTTATGCCGCATGGATTAAACATGGGGCATTACCAAATGCTGTTGCAGGATGATGGATAAAAAATGAGAGAGCAGAGCTAAAAGGAGTAGTTTGAGAAATGTGTTAAATGTAGGAAGAAGTCCTGTGATTTGTACTAGCTCTTCCTATGATATAGCATGACAATGTCTTTAAATGCCTCTGGCTATGTATGCTTTAATATGAGATTAGTGTTACATGCCTGTTCTGTTTCCTAGTTATACCAGGATATGCCTCAAGTACGATAGAAACAATATAAGTCTTTCCTGTGAATGACTTTAGGCTTAGAGAGTTCTGACATTTGAGAGGTAGCAAACACATTTATAAAAAAACTACTCAAGCCAATGGCTTGTGAAGAATGTTAACATAAGTTAATGTCACCTGGAAAGCAACAATTAGATGAAGATGGAGAAAATAAAAAATGGTGTTGCGTAACTTTATTAGATATTATTTGTCCACGAGTAAGAATTTAAGCAGTATCTTGAGTTTCCTGAAAAGTTACCTTTATTTAAATTTCAAGAAAGTGAACATTTACTGAATATTGTGAAGTACTGTAAACAATTTTTTGCTTAAAAAGTCACATGCAACTTCATGAGCTTAACAGGCTGGAAAGTTGCTCTCTCTTGAGGCATGTTGCACTTATGTGTGGAATAAATGTAATGATTTAGTTTTTCAGATTAGTTCCTTCTCTATCCACTTCTTTGATCCTCAGTGTCAAAGGCTGAATCGTTTTTCTCCACTCCTTTTCCCTCAAGTGGATAGCTGCAATTCTTTGGTTTTTATGATGTATCAACAGGTAGAAATTTAAGAACTCAACCTTCCCTATATTGACTACTGAATAACTCCTCTCCAGCTGATGCTCTTCAAACCACAGGAGTTTTTGACTATGTGGAGTGCTGATCCTTGCTGAACATTCTGCTAGTTAAGTCTGATGATGTAGTACAGTATAGTAAAGGTCCAGCAAAACCCACCAAGTTTTACATATAATTTGCTTGTTTGTAGAGACAAGACAGGCTTGTAGCTCTGTAACATGCTGCTGAATGTTTCTTTTATGCCCTCATGTTCTCCAGTCAAGAATTTCAAATTAATACTTGAAAAAGAACTATAACTTACCCATGTAGTTCCTAGAAATTTAACAGGGTGTAATATAAAATAAAGCATGTATGCAAGAGCATGAGTTATGACACTTACAGGAACCATAATTTTGTATTTCCTGACTTTTGAGTGTTAAAGGGGGGATTAAATTCCTAATTGTACTAGCATTAATATCGTTTAGTGCATCAAACACCTTTCCTGGCCCTCACACATTTTTCTTCCAGACCCAACCACCAATTTCACCAGGGGTTTTTGGGGGGAAATAAAAAATCTCTTAGTATATGCTTAGGATCAATTGATTCTTGCTCTGAGTTAATAAATCCAGGTGATATTTTAGATAAAATGACCCTGAGTATTCTGCTTAGTTCACACAGCTGGAATAAAGGAGAAGGTGAGAGTATTAATCACTTGTGGGTTCTTGTTAAACAGTGGGGAATGCAGAAACATCTAAAAAAAATTCATGCTTGTAGGCATAAAAATTGGGGAAAAAAGAGTTTAAATAAAGCACTACTGCTTCTATTTTACATGGAGCGGATTTCACAGTGCTGTAATAACAATTTAAAAGTTAATGGAGACCTGAAAACAAAGGATTGTTTCAAACTTAACATGGTTTATTTTCTGTGAATTGATTATTGGCAATTCTGAGCAGTTACTGTCAGCAGAAAAGAAAACTCTGTCATTCTGAAAGGCTTTATCTGAAATATATTAAAAATTAAGATACCTGATGAGATGATAGTTGGCCTGGAATAGAATACTGCTTCTGGGAGAGTCTGGAGTTTTGACCTTGATACTGATGAACATTTTCTTGCATAAAAAAAAAAATAAAATTGAAACCATGGTAGTGGAGAACAATTTCTTGGGCCTTCACAAAATCTTTAACTGTCTCTAAACCATTGTGTAGGTGTATAATAAGCCTGTCTAGTTTCTTTTCTGAAATACTGGCAGAGATGGCTGTTGAGTTCCCCATTCAGATTATCATCCTGGAAATATACCAGAAGATTGTAAAAGTATTCAGCCTTAATAATTCTATGGACATTAAAATTTCTTGGTTTTTTTTTTTTTCCCTCTTGTTTTGTACAGCATCCCACCAATTACAAGATAGAAAGACTACATTTTGTCCTGTAAATGTTTATATTTGGCCATCTTGAATAGTGTAGTCACAGTGGTTAGAGGCAAAAATTCTAGGCTGAAGTGAGAAATTATGTCCCTAATTCAGAATATTTTTTAGTATGGAGAAAGAATTGTAGCTAAAAAAGGATAATGCACTACAGAGTACTCTGTGGTAGTATTTTTGTATGTTGAGCACTAGGTTCAGTAATTCTGGTAACCATTTGTTCTGTTAAGTCCATTTCATTTTATTGCATCTTCTTAATTTTACTGCTTCTAGCACTAATGCTTAGTGGACTGATGCAGAAATGACAAAATGCTTATCATTCTGGCAGCTGATAATCACATTTGTTAGGAACCATGATCATAGAGCTAAGACACACAATTATGCAAGAGATAATATCTTCATTCTGTGGACTTTCATTTTATTATGGACTTAGTCTTGCTACTCCAGTTGTTAACATTAAGCTGCATTTTCCACTTTAATTTTATAAGTTTTGTTCCACTAAACCAGCATGTTTTACCTAGGTTCATTGAATTCCACGTGTAGGGATACAGTGTGTTTTTCATAGAATCATAGAATGTGGTGGGTTGGGTTTGGAAGGGATCTTGAAGAGGCAGTAGACCAAGGGAATGAAGAGGATGTGGAGGAGGAATGTTTAGAGGGTAGCAGATTCACAGATTCACACAGAACTGGGTGCCCATTGAACAGTCTGTTATGCAGATTATGTGGTGTAGTTAAAAGATGAAGGCTTGCTATACATATGTAGTTGCTTGCTTGTATTAGGTCATTATTTGTAGTTACTTTTGAATAAACCCATGGTAACAGCAAAGGTAGTTTAATCAGCCACAATTTAAATGGTTCTGTTGACAGAAGTAGGTGAACATGAGACTGAACAGCGCTTTCTGATACTAGGAGGTTACTTGCTCTGTAGACACATCTTTCTCCATGAAAGATTCATATATTAGGGCAAGTATTGCTTTCAGAAAATCAAAATTTGTAATCAGATTTATGTCACCAGATGTCTTCACTGAAGGGTGTAAGCATATGTGTCTTTTTATGGAAATTTCGCTGTATTTGCGACTGTGTATCTTTGTGCATTTTTTTGTTTGTTTTATCTGGGAAAACAGATTTGTCAAACAGATTGTGTTGATATTACTAGTTACATCTTATATCTCTTTACATTAAGAAAATAGCAGAAATAACATGGATTGTTGTTAACTCCAAATATACTTTGTGGAAAAGGTAATTTCTCTAATTTTAGGTTTATGGAGTTGTAAAACTGTGTAGGTGCTAAGATCATCTATGATTGTTGCTGACAAAGTTTATTATGCTCTATATTTGATGGTACAATATGCTGTTACATTTTCCCTTCATACATGTGCCTCTGCCTGCATGGTATACCAAATTATATATGAATTTTGAACAATTTGAGGAACTTTGGGGATGAAGCTTGGTAGTAGTAGTTTTGAATTACATTGCATGGAGTTTTACACATAATTCTGAAGTGTGCCAAAATGTTGTCACATGCTGAATTTGTGCAGGGCCTAACTGACTAGAGAGTTTAGTAGTGGATAGTTTTGTGCTCCAGCAGAAACATTACAAATATGGCATCATGTAATGTGTAAACTGTTCTGAGGGCTAAACAGTGGCTGTTCCTTCTATTGGGTTGATTATTTCCTGAGATAGCTGCAGTTATGAAGGGATTGATACACTGTGCTGTATCAGCCTAGATTGGTTAGCAGCTGCCTTATGTCCTCTTCTACTTTGACAAGAATTGTGACATGCAGACTTGCAGCATAGTCAAGTTGCCCAATATCCAAGCTGCTATGTATCCTACTAATGGGAATATCACTTTGCTAAACTGGGGAAATACTTACAGCAATGTTATCTGGCTGTGAATTTTTGAAATTGGCAATATCCTGGGGCAAAAAAGAAAAGGAGTCCTATGCTGTTACTAGTATACTTTGTGCAGTTTGGGACTTCTCACCAATGCATTTTCATTTGGACAACACTCTTGGGGCACATGGTGTTACTCTTGGGAATGGTCATGTGCAGGGCCAGGAGCTGGGCTTGGTGATCCTTGTGAGTCCATTCCCACTTGATATATTCTGTGATTCTGTGATCTTTTTTAGTGTGCACATGGTGCTGTGCAGCCATAGAGTCCATCCCTGACAATGGATTTTTGAAGCTGTTTGCTTGGCAGCAGAAGCAGGAAATGGAAGTATATGCAGTCACTGTTTGAAGAAACGGCATTTCCTGTTCTCCATGGCTCCTGTGGAAGCAGAGGAGAATATATGCCAACATGCAGGCATCCTAAGTAAGTAGGCATATTCATGTTGCCTACTTCAGTGCTGAAGAAGTTGAGTCAATCCAGGTAGTTGATTTGCTTACTTGGGTCTTATCTGAGTTTATGAGAAGAGCAAAGACCGGCGGATAAAAAATTTGTAAAAAATAAGATGTGGTCTCCAATGCAAGGAGACCTTCAAGATATGAAAATGGGCATTCATGTACTCTATTCCTTTGCTGAGCTTTTTGCATTGGAGTAGTGATTTGACACAGCTGCCTGAGGAGGTTTTGATTTCAGCTTAGCATTAAAATAAAATTGATCAGGGTTCTGATTATGGTGACAAACACCATTCATTATTTATGAAACAAGCACAATTTTGAACTAGACGTTCTTACTTTATGCTTTGCTATGTTGCTGCAAATTTACATCCTTCCTGGGATTTTGTGAACTTAAATGACATTAAAAATTGCAAAACATTCTTTTATTTTTTCTCTAGTCAAAGGTGATTGCAAAATTTTTCTCTACAGATTTCCTTGCCCTGGGTAAAAATTCTGTTATTCTGTAAGCAAATATACTTCTCTATAGATGGTGGGGTTAAGGAGAGGGTCACTAAGAAGCAGATAGTACTTCCTTGAGGCAACTAACACCTGCTAATAATTTGATTGTAAGGAAGAAAGCTGAGCTTGTCCTAGAGAAATATAACCTAGTTATTCAGAAATATCTGCTTCTTGTAATAGTTTTAGGTTAATGGGCTTTTAAAGCTCTTCAAAAAAGCCTATCCCAGGTCTAATGTATTTTTGGTAATCACAGGAATTTAAAGAAAAAAAAAACAAAAGACGTTTAAAAGCTGCTTTCAGTTGCACTTTAATGTCATTTTCATATAGACTTGAAATTATTCTATTTAATATTGTTTTAAGTTAGGACAATTTAAGAATATTATTGCAATACACATAGTAATGTATGAAAACATGAAAACTAATCTTCCCTTTTCCACCTCCAACAGTTACTAGACACATTTCTGTAAAATTGTGGTTACCTAATGTAAGTATTTTGAGCTAGGTGAGTGCCTACAGCAGCAAAATGACTTGAGAGATAAATCTGCATTTAAATAAACTCACTGAAATAGGTGAGAAGTAATAAACCAGAATTTCAACTACAAAAGTATGTGTAGGAATTTAATATGGATATGAGAAACAGATAATGTCATAATATTGTTGTCCATTTGTCTATAACAAGGTTTTGCCTCTATTTCTGATATTACTTATCATTTTAGACTCAGTGTTTTGAGAACAGCTGAAGCATAAGAATCCAATTAAAATTGATTTTGTGATATAGAATACTTATTTCCTTTAAAAAATAGCTACCTGGATTTTCATAGCATGTGGTTTTTAGTTTAGTCTGATTTTTCCTTCATTTAAAGTAAAGTTTTACATCCTAATAAAGGTGAATGCCAGCAGTGAGGTGAGTATTCTGAGAACCTGAGAATGGCTTAGGTTGGAAAAGGTTTTTAAAGTCATGGAGTTCAACTTAGCCTACCACTGGATTTCACGCAACTATGGGGTCTGGGCTAATTGACAATGAACTGAAGATTATATTTATTCTGAACTTAGAAGTAAGAGGCACTCTAAATGTTTTTTGACTGTGGTAGAGATGGTTTGTAACTCAAATCTAATTGCTTGCAGGCATTTTTTAATTGCTGAAAATAACATTTGTGATGTAGTGGAAAAGACTGGAAAATGTGGAGAGAATTTGGCCAGTAATTCTTGCAAGGAGAAAAAAAGGATTAGATTTGGAGAAATCTGAATTGTTAATTTTATCATTTTTTAAATACATCTTCTTCCCTTTTCATTGGTATCCAGCTATCCAGAAAATGAAAAAAAAAAAAAAAACTACAGTAAAAATACAGAGTTGTGAAATAGAAGTTTCTCTTAAGCCTTCCCCTCTGATAAATTGTCATAATGCAGCAATTTTCTAAAGGTGAGGAAAATAAAATAATATGGTTTTTATTTAATTGGTATGGCTAATAATCAAGGAATGAAGTTAAAGGAAAAGACAGGAAAGGAAATATAATGAAATTAAATGAAATGGAAAAAAAAAGAAAATTCTGCCATGAAGTGGCAGGAGTGGAATGGAATGAAACAAAGTGCAGAGAAATGGACGGAAACAGGATGAAATGATACTCAGTGAAATATTGAGATTTTGTTTCTTTTTATGAAATTTGTTTCATGAAGGGAAATAGAATGAGGAAGCAAGTAGAGAAGTTAAATGAAAAGACAGAAGAGGAAAGATAATGAAACAAAATTAAAACAAAAAAAAAAGAAAATACTTAGGAGAAGTCAAATCGCTGGAATGGAATTGAATGAAATGAAGTGCCACAAAACTAATCAAAATTTAATGAAATTACACTGATTGAACTATTGAGATTTCATTTCCTTTCATGTAACAAAGAATTTTCCTCATGGTGGGATGGTGACATTGCTGGCTCCTCGCTTTTTAATCTGTGCCACATATGGCAGTAAGGACCTCTGCCACAGCACCTAGCTGCCATTAGGGTTGGGGTCAGCATTGAGAGAGTAGAAGAGCCTAGACCTCCAGGAACAGTGGGGCTGAAAGAGGCATGGAAAGGTGATCCTGGAAAGGCCCCAACATTGTTGTGCCTAAATCTGAGGTGCCCAGCGCGTGGGTAATGCCAAGATGCAAGGTGTGGAGGGAGCAATGCTGGGGCAGTGCAGCACTCCCCTTGTTACTCTTTTTGCAGTTGCAGTGTCCCTGGACTTCGGCTCTGGACTTTGCGGTTTTCTAAACCCTAACCCTAAGTGTAACCCTAATCCTAGGTGGAGCTCTAAAAACAGAGCATTCAGCTGAGGCTGGTGCCAAGCAGAAAGACAAGGAGGTAGCAAGGTTAAGACAGCATTGTGCTCCTCTTGGCACACTTTATTGTGGTTGCAGTGTCCCTGGAGCTCTGGGCTTTGTGGTTTTCTGAACCCTAACCTTAAGTGTAACCCTCGCCCTAGGCAATGCAGTAAGTAGATCATTCATCCGAGGCTGGTGCCAAGCAGAAAGATGAAGAGGGAGCAATGTTGGGGCAGTGCCATGTTCACCTTGGCATGCCTTTTGCAATTGCAGTATCACTGGAGCACTGGGTTTTGTGGTTTCCTGAACCCTAATCCTAACCCTAGGTGGAGCTCTAAAACCAGCATTGGGCCGATGCTGGTGTCAAGTAACAAGGTTAGGTGTGTTAGGACAGTGCCGAGAAGAAATTTCTTTCATGAAACAAAACGAAATATTGAAAACGTAAGAGAAAGTTTCACAATCACTCTGGGAGGGAGAGATGATAAACGAAAATGCAATTAAAAAAAATTTAAATGGAGTGACTACAACCGCATGGATTACAATTAAACGAGGTGCACTGGACTGAAGGACTGAAACATAGCACAGTGAACTTTGTTGACATCCCCAAATCAGGGAACAAAGTAAAAAAAAAAGGGAGAAGAAACTGATGAAACGAAATGCTTCAAGAAAATAAAAACTTATTCACCAAAGGGCCAACAATAAAATGGCATGTGGTAACATGAAGTGCAGGGAAATGGACCAGACTTTGCCAAATTGATCCACATTGAAATTGCAAGATTTCATTTCCTTTCATGAAATGAAGAATTTCCTTTCATAAAAGGAAATAAAATCTCAAAGTCAGAGAACAAATCAAAACAAACTGACTTGGGTGGACTTATGAAATGAAATTCTATGGAAATAAATAAAGGAAAATTCTGAAATGAAAGGATTGTAATGAAATGTAATGAGATGACATGAAGTGCTCCCCTTTGCATGCCTTTTGTAGTTGCCTTGTCCCAGGATGTCTAGGCTTTGTGGTTTTCTGAAGCCTACCCTTGAGCACAAGACTAACTCTAAGCAGAGCAGTAAAAGCTGCCTTTTGCTGAGGTGCCAATCACATGAGTGGCACCAAGCATGTGGAGAGAGGAATGTTGGGGCAGTGCTGCTCTCTCATTGGCTTGACTTTTGCAGTTGCAGTGTCCCTGGAGCTCTGGGCTTTGTGGTTTGCTGAAGTGAGCATGTGCTATTTGGTTATGAGTAAAATTAACTTCACAAGATAGAATGTTGCAGGGTAGGTACTTATAATAGGTGTTAAACACAGATCAACAGCAAAATTTTTAGTTCAATATCTCAATTTTTTGGAGAGGTTTTATACCTGGATGTAGCTCTGAAATTGAAAATTTAATTCATTTGTCTCTGTCCTTTTAAGACAATACATCTTTACTGAAGTGGCCAGAATGTCTCCCTGAGCTTGGAAAACTTTCCTGAATGTCTATAGTACTCGGTATTTACCCTAGGGAAATTAATCTGAACATTTGAAAATGGCTACAATCACTTTAGATACGTTAATTAGAATTTATGTTTGAAGTCTCTTAAATTTAGACATGCTGATAAAAAAATCTTTTCAACTAGATTATTTTCCTGGTTAAGTCATCTTTTAAGATCCCTTGGTAAAAAAATCCATGACAGAGGCAGAATTAAAACCCCCAAAAGAATAAAAATAAATATTGAGTACTCCCTTTACCTTAAGTACACCTCTCTGCTTAGCAGTTTCTTTTATGTTAATATTAAATGCACAAAGGAAATAGCAGAAAAGGCTCTTTTCCAGTGCTTAATGAAATGCCAATGTAGGTTCAAGGAATGTAGATTTTGAATAGATCAGCCCTGTGGAGATGATTGTTCTATGCTGTTAAATAAAATTTGGAGTTCTGTATATCCAACAGCTAGATGTATTTGGAATGCTGAGCAAAGCTCCTTTGTCTAAATTAGAGAAATTGCATCAGTCATCATATGAAAAATTGTCTTGTAATGGTGCAAGGAAAATGGAAACATCTCAAAGTGGAAAAATAATTTAGCAGAAATAGATGGAGGTGAAAGTAAGGTGGAGAAGTGGTATCTCTCCCAGAGACATGCTCTAGAAGAGGATTTGCTCACTATTTACAATAACTGCATGAAGATCAAAAAAACCCCAACAAAGTAAAAGATTGACTATAAAAAACAATTCTCAGAAACTATTTCTTCTGATTAAATGTGTGCAACTTACAGATTCTTCACACAGAGGGAGAAAAAGTAGCAAAACAATTCTTTGATGTGTACAGGAATAGAAAGAAACAGTTTGGGAATCTGCTGGATTTGCTAACATAGGGGAAGAGAATGTGCATAATTCCAAAGGGATTTTGAGGCACAGGCTTACTACATGATGAGGGCTGGTAATGAAAAAGAAAGGAGAACTGGAACAGGAAAGGAAGGAAGATATTGACCTAACTCTGTAGGATGTCACTTCAGCTGATGCTAAAGTAATCTCTTCATCTATGCAAAAGGCAACAAATATTTTCTAGGATTAGTGGACCATTAAAGTTGGAGTCTAGTGGGATTGAATATAGGGTTTTCAATGATTACGCTGATACGCAGAGGAATGAAGGTAAGGAAGGCAAGTTTTACTTGATGACTGAATAGTGTTGTTATTTGATTGGCATATTCAATGACATGAGAATTGAAAATATACTACTAAGTCAGGGGTTTTTTGTTTGTTTGCATGTTTGTGGCTTTTGTTTGCTGTTTGTTTTGTGTTCATATGGCTCCTTCTTCTCATGGACATAGATAATGTCATCTTTATATTTGGTGTTAATTCAAATAATAGAGGGACAGAAAGTGAGGCATAACATTTACCTGCATGCTTGTAGGTTCCAGGACATTATTTGCAGGTATCTATAATACTAAGTGGAGATATAGCTCTGTCTGTTACATGGTCTCTTGCCTTATTTCTAGCTTATAGTTCTAGTACAGCATTTGTGGAAGAGAGTTGCACATTCTTTCAAAAGCAAAACCAACCAAACAAGAAGTCCAGCACAGAATCAGATTAACCCCTACCAGTCTGAAAATGTAATTGGATTAGGTAAAGGTTCAGTAATGGCCTTTAAATGTTTGCACACTCTCAGGAATATTTGCAAAAGTGGAAGTGAAAATTATCATCTCTGTAAGAGTTTTATGGGTCAAGGATCAGTGAAGAGTTATAGAAAATGAAGAATCGAGGTAATACTGTAACGCAACTGGAATTTCCAGCAAAAAAATTATCTCTGAATGTGAACAAGGTATGTTGTCATTTAAATTTTGTCAATTTTGTGTCAAGATTGGCACTATAATGAGTACATAACCAGGGGCATCACAGCTGGAAGTAATGGGGGACACAAGAACTAATATTTCAGGGACAGGAAAACATATTGCCCCAAGGGCAATATTACTCGCTGTTAGAAAGAAGTCCGTATCTCTTGAATATCTTCAAAGTGTAAAAAGTTTGTAACATGGAACTGATATGACTGGTTTAAACTCACATTATTCTATGAAAATGAAAGAACAAAAAGTCAGAACTGTAGAATGTATTGAACCCAGACTTTTCTGATGGTGTTTTTTTGTGCGTGCGTGGCTGCATACTTAGTGATCAAAGAAGCAGAGTACATCTCTACAGGAATAATCTGGTGCTAATGTGATATGGTTTATGCATGCATTACTTACTAGTTAGTCTACTACCAGTGGGATAACGTGTATAACATTAGGACTCAGAAATTACTGTCTGGGGAACTACTTGCTCTTTCAGCCATATTAGAAGTTGGCTACCTTTTTAAGTTATTCTGAATATTGACGAGCATCTAAATAGGTACATTTTTATTTACTGGGAACAAAAGGAATGCTGAGTTGCAAATACACCTAGGCTCCTGAGACTTTCAACTGAGCTATAAAAAGACAACTTTTCAAATTTTCAGTCAGAAAGAAAACACGGACTCCTCAAAATATTAAGTTGTTTAAGAATTAGGTGTCTCCTCAGTCTTTTTGTAATTTGAACTAATGGAAACATTGTCTACTGGTCAGTAATCACAGGTGAAAACTAGGCCTTGTGGGTGTCAATAAAAATTCTGCCAACTGCGTCAGGGGAGCCAGGATTTGCATATTCATTTCTGGATATGTGTGTATTACATTTGTGAATAGCTAGAGTGAAACACTCTGTCTATATCCACAAATCTGCATTTCATGTTTGTACGTACCAAATAGGTATAAAATTGTGTATACTCTACTCTAGAGCCTATACCCTTGAATATGAAAAAATTGGGTTCTAAATATGTCTTTTGACAAATATACAGATTGCCTGAGAAAATCCTTAGATGCAAAAATTTACTGCTGGCTATATGCAGTATGCCTGCATATCAATTGCAATGACACAGTAAAGTTTATTATGGATTTTCAGAGGTGTACTGTGATATCAAGTTTAAAAAGTGCTTGAGGAATATAAACTACCAATGAAAATTGTAAGGAAGAGGAAGTATGCTGTGCCTTATGCATTAGAAGAATGATGTTAAGATCATTACACCTGATGGAGTTATAAACTAGCTGCATTAATGTATACACTTTACAGTGTATATAATACAGCACCATTTTTGGGAACAAAAAGTTTTGAATAGCTGACTGGAAATTTCTCAGTTTCACTTTAAGGTCATGATTTTGAAGAGGACACAGATGACTGAATTTTTTCTGGTAGCAGCAGACTCAAAAGGTCATTCATATTTTTAAATTATAGAACTTTTTAATGTTCCCTTTTTGTTCACTTTCAATCTACATTTATGTAATTCAGCTTTATTGTCATGACAGTTTGCAAAAAGTGAGTTTCAAAGTCATGTGCTTGACAATTAAAGTGAAATGGATTTTAAATTTATATACATAAAGTGATGTCACCAGGAGTGTTTGCACATTCATCTGCTTGGGAAACAGGTCTAGTGGTGGTATTCATTTGTTCCAACTCAGAGTGAATAAAGTGCACAATAATCTGTGATGTCTTTAAAATTGCATTGAGAACTAAGGAATTTCTCAGAAAATGTTAACAATTGGGTCTCTGTTTTAGGTTGTTTGCAAAGATATTGTGATTTGGTGCAAAATCATTGGAAGGCTCTAAACTTTGTCCTTTATAGTCTATTAATCTATCTCTAATCTATTTCTCCACGTTCTTTCTTTTAACATATGGATGCATTATTTTGTATCTATATGAATTCCTCCTGTCTTAGGAATCAAAATATTTAAGGCTCCTTGCCTTGCAAATTAGCTTTGTGTGGTGTTTGTTTGTTTAAAAAACAAAATTGTGGAAGAATTGTAGCCTAAAAGATCCTAGTAGCACATAAGTATCCTCAGCTTGAGCATATGGTTTACAGCATAACTATGTAGTGCCTATGTCACTTTAGAAGACAGTGAATCCCAGGAGAAATCCAGTTGTCCTTTGATGGGATGAGCATGTTGATCAAAGGTTTACACACAGTTAAAATGGAATTGATCTTTTCACATACTTTGTCATCAAAGACAGTGTGTGCACCCCACTTGCTATTCGTTCTGCTGTCATGCTGTATTTTATCTTTTACTGATGTAAGTACTTCTGAGTTCATATTTCAAACCAGGTTATTGAAATGATAGAGGTCTCCAACTTCAGTATGTTTTCCTCTAATTAGAGATATTTTAGAAAAAAATAGCTCCAGTATTTCATAAAATTTTTGGTTTGTCAGTGAGAGTCCTCTTATATATTGTAGGCAGAATGATGTAGATGGATCCCAGGTTACCAGGTCAGGAGAAAATGTATGTCCTTTTTTAGCCAAGGACATACCAAATACATGCTGAATTTTTGCATCACTTTATAATTGAAATGGTAAAAGAGTGTTTTCTTCAATGATTTTCTTCAATGGAATTTTGGTGTCCAAAGTGCCTTGCAAATCAGCTTGCAAAATCACAAAATGCCAAAATTATGCATTAGCATCCATATCCTCTGTCCTTGTGCTTATTTGGGATTGATAAAACTCCTTTTTTATAGTACAGTATAGTAAAACATCAGTATTAAGCACTTCCATTCAGTCTGATAAGCAGAAGTAATTTAAATTTAATTAAGTCTAAAGTGACTTAACTAAAAACATTACAGGCAGCTGAAAAGCATGTAAACAAACTATCTTTTCTTCCTTCATTTGGATGGTTTTCTTTCTCCTTCAGTAGTTTTTTTTCTGTGATGTATTTAAAGAAATATTTCTGATACTCAAATAACAGAGTATTTCACTAGGCCCACATTTCTTGCATAGAGAAAAGTGACAACCACAAGAAAACTAAGATACAGCACATTGTTTAAAGGGACACGCAAGTCTTTTCTTTCTGGGTGCTGTATATTCTTTCCCCTAATATATATTTCTTCTACCCTTGTATGTATAATACATACAGGAGGGCCAACCCTGTCCTGGGGGGCATCAGGCACAGCATCACCAGTCAGGCAAGGCAGGGGATTGTCCCACTCTGCTCTGAGCTGGGATGACCTCATCTTGAGTGCTAGGGGCAGTTTTGTGTGACACAATGTAAGAAAGATGTTAAATTATTAGAGAGTGTTGAAAGAAGGGCAACAACGATAGTGAAGGGAGGAGGAGGAGCAGTATGAGTAGTGACTGGAGTCACTTGGTCTGTTCAACCTGGAAAAGAGGAGACTGAGGGGAGACCTCATTTTTGTCTTCAACATTCTCATGAGGGAATGCAGAGGGGCAAGCACCAATCTTGTCACTCTTGTGACCTGAGGCAGTACTCGAGGAAATGACATGAAGTTGAGTTGGGGGACATTTAGGCTGGATGTCAGGAAAAGGTTTTTCACACAGTGGGTGTTGGGTACTGAAACAGGCTCCCCAGAGAAGTGGTCAGAACACCAAACCTCTCTGAGTTCAATAAGTGTTTGGATAATGCTCTCAGGCACATGGGATAAATCTTGGGATATCCTGTGCAGGGCCAGAAGTTGAACTTGATGACCCTGATGGGTCCTTTCCAATTCAGCATATTTCATTATTCTGTATTTATGTTTACAGGTGAAAATTCACTGTATCCTCTTTGAGAGGTATTAATATTTATCAACACTATTTACAGAGGACTTTTTTATTTCATGGTGAATTACAGACAGGTTCAAACATAAAGAAATTCAATAGGTTATTAAAAAAACCTAAGTTTAGTATGACTTTTTACCAGATTTCTTATATATTACCTATCTCCAAATACATAATACTGGTTTCTGTAACACCCACAACCCAGCTTTTTGTGAAGCTCAACCCTTTTGTAAAGCTGTGAAACAGGTTGTCCTGAGACAATGTCTCTCTTCTTGATTGTGTGTGTGTTTGTAGGTTGGCTTACATGACCTCCAAAGATCCCTTCCAGCTTAAATTATTCCATACCTATATAATACAGCTGAAGTGGGAAATTTGTAGCAAAGTGGTAATGCCAGATTATTTTAAATTTAGATTGCAATAATGAGTATCCACACAAAATCACCTGAATGCCAGATGTCCTCCAGGGTTCCAATGGGATAGTTTGCAAAGCAGCAGTCATCACATTTTCAATAAGAATTGCAGGAAGAATGGATATTTACTTTGGAATCCTTCCAGTGGGAGCAAAATAAGTAAAATTTGTCTTTGGAAACAGGGAGACTAGTATAAAGCATCATTTCTATGTAACCATGTGCATGCAACCTGAGTCAGCTCGGCCAAACAAAAATGGCATTTTCAAGCTGATACCTACTTACCAAGACTGTAAGTAAATAAATTCATTGTGAAATTATGTGAAGTTTGTTTGAATGCTTATTTTCTGATAAGCAATCCAATTTTACAAACACCTGTTACCTCTGCCATGGATGATCCATACAAGAAGAAAAATCTTGGATGTAAAAGTGAGTCTGAAAACTCCATAAAAACCTGTGGTTTTTCTTAGAGCTTGAAGTGAGGATATAGCTTTGCTGGGTCAGTGGAATCTGTAGGGGATTAAAAGGATTCTTTAAATGATTTCATGGTATCTATTACAATACAGAGGAATAGCAATATATATTTCTGTCAACTGTACATCTTTCTGTCATACTGTCTACTCCTTTCAGTCACAGAATACTTCCTTACCCATGCTCCATCAGGCTTTTTCTATCAGCCAGATATGAATTTCAGCTCCTATTGTGGAATTGTGGTCCCTTCTTTTGGTGGCAACAGCTATAGCTTTCACTGGAAATGGGAATTATCTGTCCCTTTTAATGTCCCTTTTCATCTCACTCAATGTTACAGCTTTCTGACAGAATTTTATATAGCCAAAATTTTATAGCAAGCTTTTTTTTTTTCTTTTTTTCCTGAGTGTTCAGCAAATTTCTTTCAGGTAACTGCCAGATTATATTTTATAGAAGAATTTGAGAATTTTGCATTATTTTTCATATATAAACAAGCAACACCTAAGGAAATTCAAGTGTTATCCTACATTAGCTTTCCAAACATAGTAACTCCTTGCATGTTTGGTTACATATCAAATCCGGAAGATTGTATGCATGGATGTTCAGCAGAGTAATGGAAACAGTGAAGTTAAATGAGGCCAGATTTGGTCAATGATTATTTACAGCATACTGGTTAAAGCAGAGGTAATGGCATAAAATGCAGTTTTAGAATAGGAATGATTATAGTTTTCAATTTAGCCATAGGAGAGGAAAGCAAGTGAATCATCCCTCCAAGAACTACAAGAAACCTCAATTTTCAGGCAATTCAAATGTATTTGAGTTCTTACTTGTAGACTCATAATTTCCTTTTATTTTTTTTAATAATCTTTTTTTTTTATGAAAAGGGATAATTCTAAATATTAGTGATAGAAATACTCAACATCTGGGATGAATAAATTTGTTATCGATGTGTATGAGTGTACTATTAGAGTGAGATAAGCGAGCAGGCTAACAAAAAAGGTAGTTAAGTCATGTTCATTTATTTGCTTCCTTAACACTTAAATATAATATGCAGTCTTAGAATAAACTGATAATTTGGTTTTGCTCAAGAGAACTGAATTGAAATAAGTGATACTCCAGCTGAATTCTGCGTGGTACGTTGATTTTTTCCAATTCCAGAAGAAATTAGTGATCCAAGTTGGCTTTGAAAAAACCTACTGTCTAAACTGCAAAGCTGTCTTACTCTTTTTTTCAACTCAACATTAAAATAAGTACTTATTCTTCAAAACAGACCATTACAGAGCTAAAGTGTAAATAACTATTTATTCCAGTTTTCTGGAGGAAAAGATCTAGTTTAGACATTGATTTAGCCCTGAAAATTATTTGTCTGTAATTATAGAAGACATTCAAGAAGAAAATTAATTAATCTGATAGTCTAGTAGGCATTTATACTTGTCAATGTCAGTATAGTAGTAACAAGTTAGAGGAGTTGACAAACTACAACTTGTCCTAAGGGAAATTCTTTGGCATGAAACATCTTTTGCTAATGTTAAGATCCTCAAGAATGCAGTCTTCAACAACCATGTGGGATGGAGAGGCATGTCAAAAAGTATGCAAACATCACCAAGCTGCTCAACATTTAGCTGTGCTACATAGAAATTGTGCTGGTGACAACACCTTCCAGCTGGCTTAGATGCAACAGAGAAGGAAAAGGCATTTTAATAGGTTTTTAGGCATTTGATTTCTTCAGCAGGAATGGATCTTGCTTTCAATTTCAGCTATTGAAAATATGTTTTCTGGAAAAAGCAGTGGTTAGGGAACTAGTGACTCCTGCTGATCTACAATGAAATGTACATCTAGTGAAAACACAGGAGCAAGTAAGACCAGTTAAGTTCAGCACATGAATATTTAAACCCTTTGATCAGTGCAATTATGCATTGAAGCACCACATCCATTTGCCTGAAACCACAAGAGCAGTAAACAGCACTCCACAACCCTTAACAGATTTCCATATGGTTGGCCTCTGATAACCCATGCCAAGGCCTCTAGGAGATTGATGATCATGTTAGGCTGCAGTTGTATCACACACAGCTGACATCATCACAGTTGAGAAGGGCAGCTGTCCTGGGCTTGTTTGCTGTGTGGTCCTGTCTTGTGTGGTCCCCTATCAGCCAGCTGAAGGATTTTGCCTTAGCCACAAATCTTTCCACCTTTCCTCCTCCCCTTCTGCACAGGAAGTGATGAAATTATGACTGGAGTCTCAAAGTGCCTTTAGGAATTAGGCATTTACTTCCTTGTCTGAAACCAAGCATTGCTGGTGAGTAGTTGTAGCAAAGAGAAGAACTACCTTTTTGTTCTGAAATCCCAGGTCACTTTTTCAATATTGGCAAGATTGAAAGGAATAGGTTCAAAATTTGTCTATTTCAAACCTATCTTAGGCTTCACCTAAGATATCCCTTATCCCTCCTCTCTTTCCATCTGTTAGCAATCATGTATGTCTAGATAGTATGCAAACAGATGATAATTTATTCAATAATGTTTTGTATTTGGTTTTCCAGCTGATCTGACACTGTTTAAATACAGTATTCTGTAAAGCTAACAGGAAGGCTGGTTTCTACCTTTGAGCATTTAGAACCTCTCTCCGTAAATAGACCTTGCAAAAATGAATAGGTGTTAACAGTGGGTAAGAATCGCAGAACAGAGACTAAACAGCTGGGTTCCTTTCTCAGAGCTTCTGCAGAAACGCTGAATTATTGACCTTGGGATGTGACTGGTCAGAATGCAGAAATTCATATTACTTCAGAGGAAATAATAATTACATTTTTATTAGAAATGCGTGTTATCTCTCGTTATCTGCTCAGTTTTGTGTTGTGATCTACTGGAGGAGTTAGTTTGTTTTCTGGGACAAATGACTAACTGTGACAGCTGTGCCAAGAAAAGGAATTACTTTTGAGGCCCAAAAGACTTTTGATTTTATAAATTTTTCTTATATTCCTAGCTCAGTAAACTACTATTATATAGTTTCATATCTTCTTAATTAACTCTAGTACATTTCCTACCCTTGCTCTTAGATTTTAGAACAATAACCCGACTTTCTAAAAATATTCCTGAAATGTTGCATAGTCTTATTGTCAGGAAGAGGACCTACAAGAAGAACACTGTTTTCCAACCAAAATCTGAGAAGTCATAACAAAAAGTGGAGCAAAGAAGCCCTTGGACTCGCTCCAAGGGGGCTGACCCAGGGGTGGGTTACTGGGGCAGCTGAATCTCCCGTTGGATGTACCTGTTAGATATCCTAATTAGTTAACCTTATAAAATTGTGGAAATCAGATGCTGGGTGTTCCTGGTAATCAACTCTAGCAGGACATCTAGAAGCTTCCAAATAAAGGTCTGCTTTTTTTTTACTTTGATATTCTAACAGCGCTGCAAGAGGTTTTTCTCCTCTTTTGGTTATAGGCAATACTTTGATGAATGGGTCTGTCTTTGAGAGATTATTCTGTGCTTCTGGTTGAACAGTTTGTATGAGTACCTGTGTACCTGTTTCAACTAAAATAATCTGGGCTTGTGTATACCTTTTAAATAGTTGATCTTTGATAACTTGGCTCAGGTTGTGGCTGTGGCTGTAAAGGCAAGGATGGCAAGAAGGAAAATTTACTTAAAAATTCTGAGGGTTGACAGTATCATCCGACTGCAGATATACAAGAATTACAGCAGCAGGTCAGAACTTTTTACATTGGCAGCTAAAGTCTGATGCAGAAGAAAGACCAACAAATTTTAAAAAAAGGCACAGAGATTGTGGAGGGATAAGAATGTAAGAGAATAGTGCAGAAGGCAGTCTGACCCCTGAGGAGTTGCAGCTGTACCAATCACCAAAGATTAGGAACAGGCCTGCCCTTAATAGGCCAGAGCTGTGTCCAATAAGAAGACGAGTGCTACAAAAGAATGGGTTAGCTGGTGGAGGAGAGAGCTGGAGTTTGTTGGCTGTGCTGTGAAGAGATGCCTATGAGAAATCACCGAGAAGGTATGGGACTTATGCAATAAGATGACAACAAGAGATAACTTGGTCCAAAGAAAGCCACCATAATGTGGGGAAAAACCCACTCTCCTAAACACAATAGAAGTACTTGATACCTTGGGCTAGAGAGGTGAGTAGGTTTGCTACTGCACATCAACAGTGTAGCATCCTTTGCCCTTTTAATTCAAGAAACTTAAACAGAGGGTGCTACGTGGCCAATAAAGATTACTCATCCTAACTCCCAGGAAAGATAAATCTCCAGTGCTGCTTTGGAGCTGAATGGAGGGTGACTGTTATAAAAAGAGGTTGAAAGGTTGACGCTAGTAAGACAAATTTTGTTAGCTGGAGTTTTGTGGCCTTTGCGTTTGTAATATGCATTACAGCTATGTCAGGTTAAATTCTTATCCAGATAGTATTTAAACTGTTGAAATCTTAAATCTGGAGTCACGCTGAACAGTGTTTAAACTGTTAAAATCTTAAGTCCGGAGTTATGTTGAACATGCTAATGCTCCAGGTCAAGGACACACTGATATTAAAACAGATGTTTTTGCCAGTGTATTTAAACATCAGTTTATCTCATCTATCGTGATGTGTTGCATCAGGTTGGCTTTTACCATGATTTTTTCCATGCTGCAATGCTTTACTCTTGCACAGTGCCTATTTCTGAATGAGATCTCTGCCATTTTACACTTTCCTACATTCCGAAGCACACTTACTCAAACATTAAAAATCTTAAATAATCTCCTTGTCTAATGACTGTGTGTGTGAAAACTGTCCTTTTTCTCTTAAACATGTCAGTCTGGCTATGAAAAAGAGAGTTACTCTCTTTTTGGACTTAATGATGATTAACAAAGGATGTCTGAAAAACTTCCCTTTTACACTTTACCTTTTCACTTCAGTCACTGCTGACTGCAAAGTTATTTACTTTTTCTACTTGGCAGTGCCCTAACATAGGAATTACCAAAAATCAAGGAAATAGAGCTTCCTTGAACAGAAAAAAAAAGAACACCATGTTTCTGTTTCAACGACTCATTTCAAGTTGTGGAGTGTATTTATTATAAATAAATTATTCAATCTTACAGTTAATAATAAACTAATAATAAACTTCCCCAGGAAAGTAGTCACGGCCTGAGTTCAAGAAGTATTTGGACAATGCTCTCAGGCTGATCTATGGAGTAGACTCTCAGGAGTAGACTCTCAGGCTGATCTATGGAGTAGACTCCCAGACTCTCAGGGCTGTTCTATGGAGTATTAGGAGTTGGACTCAGTGATCCTTGTGGGTCCCTTCCATCTCTGCAGATTGTGTTAAATTTGTAAATTATTATCAGTAACTGCAATAGTTTTGCTGTCTAGTTTCAACTTGTGCCATCCAAGATGAGTCAAAGTATGAATGCAACTCTTATACACGTTTTACTTACTACTTTCCTTTAACAAAGCTGCTTTTACTGACCTGCTGTGAAGTTTTGGACAAGTCACTATTCCCATACTCTATTTGATTTTAACTTGATATTCAAAATCTCGGGATTATTTTTCCCTTGTTTTAATTCTTTTCCAGAATGCTCATGGAAAATATTAAGTTTGAGCCAAGTATTGAAATCTTTGAAGTAAAAAGCATACATCTCAGTTATTAGTGGTTTCTCAGTCCTGTCCTTCCTAGTCTTTCAGCATAGATTAAGTCAATCCAGTGCATTTTAATTGGTCTTTTACTTCCTTGTTTGTTGGTTTGATTAAAAAATGGGGATGGAATTGTGAGGGAAGGCATTTGCAGGCCAAATTGTTGAGGGTTTTCGTGATATAAGACCTTTAGAAGAGGAGGTACCTGGTGGCTGTATACTCATTGATAAAATATGGAAAATCCAAAGGCATAAAGAGGCTGATAGTAACTTTGATTTCAGTCTTCTTATTTTGGATATAACTGCTGTATTTTAGGTGTTTTAAGGTTGGATATTGCTTATTTTTCAAAATGAAAAATTAGGTTCTCTGATCTTAAATGCTATAACTATTAATTATCATGCTAATAATTTGTAATACATATTACTACAGTGAAATATTTAAAGTTGAAAATCTCATCTAGGTTATAGGATATTTACCAGATGGATTTTGTGAGAAAGCAGACCAAGGATGTCAGGATGTCTTTGGGAAGACTTAATTTGTTGGAATGTTGATGGGGTACTCTGAAGATCAGATTCAGATGCGTGTGTTTTCTGCCATCATGGGCATGGCCACTACATATGACTTTCATTGCCAAATGTCCAAATTTCTCCAAAAAGGCCTGTGTTAAAAAAAAAAAAAAGGCAGCTGTACAGCTATCAACAAAGAATTTACAGCAATAACAATGGTAGTGATGTTAGGCATGCTTTGCAATATAACAATTTCAATCTCTCTTGTAATCATGAGAAACTCTGCTTAAAGCATGCAGCATCCTGTTCCTGTCTTCAGTCACAAAGGTGCCTATTTTGTGGGAGATACTAACCAACTGTCATAGTCCTGGTTGAGTGAAGGGGGGGATAACAGAATAGTTAAAGGAACCATTATTGTGTTATATCCTTAATACACTGTGAGCAGTTGATAGTGTTATTAGTCATTCCCTTTTTTATTTTCATGAAATATCGAACATAATCAGTCACATGGCAAAAAAACACTTAGAGAACTTGGGACTTTCATTGCACCCACTCCTGTTCTAAGATGTTATCTCTACAGCTTTGTCAGTAAAAATAGAGCAGAAGACTTGTTAAGACCCAGCCTTCTAGTGACTTTGTAAAAGAACTTAAATATAACAGAGATAAAAGAAAAAAAAATCAGGAAAGGAAGATGCAAGTCCTTTTAGAGCTTCTTCATTTATCTTTAAGCAGAGGAGGGGTCATGGGCCATAGTGATTTTATTTATTGAAGTTCTGGGTTTTGTTCTGGTTTGGATTTATTCATATTTGGTTATGAGCAAAGGCTGATTCTCTCTTTAACTCTCTCACTTGAAATGCCAGGAGGAGTAACTGCAGTGTGTCTTCAGTTAAATTATATTCATGTAAGACTTCTATTAAATGATTGATTTGTTGTTGGAAAGATCTCACTCTGATAAAGTTGGTGGTAAAATTTATCCCTGATTTTGAATGAGCTGTGAAATTCTCATATACATACAATGCTTTTATAATTGAGAAAAGATAATAGAAAAATTATATGGCCGGTCAAAAACAGCATTCTATCATTTTTCTGATCATGACATATCTATGACAACAAAGGAAATAAAATTTTCTAGTAAGGCACATTTGTTCTTTTGTTGTTACCTCTCCATCACCTAGAATAGCAGAACTACTGAAGCAGTCACTATTTTTGGGTAATAGCTCAGACAGCAGACACTGTTGAAAAGTGCTGGTGACTCATGTTTTTTTTCTGTCATTGACTGTTGTTAAAACCCTATCTCATAATGAAGTGAATTAGCAGCAAAAATTTGTATGATTTACTCTAGGCATTCAATATACCCCTGCAACTCACTGTTCATTCCTATGGAACAGTAGGTCAATTCAAATCTGGATGAAGCAATTCATGCTGTAGATGGGCAAAATACATGAGCAAGATACATGCAGAGACTTTCTACTCTTTGCCCTTTCAGCTGCCCATGGGATTCAAATGCCCATTACCACAAGAAATATGTCAATCGGTTTGCTTTGTATTTCCTATTGTACTTGTCATAGAATCAAAAGTGTTTGCCTACCCAAGCTGTTCTGGTAGAATTTTCTTTTTAATTAATTGGTTGCAGCATAAATTTTGTCTTCAGCCTTCTTCACTTATCTTATAGAGCACTTATTTAAACTTAGACACTTTGGCATTTTTGCCTTTCAGTATATGAAATGTGTTACACTGACATTTAATCACTTCAAGATTTCCACACCAATTTTTCTAATGAGAGTAGACTAACAGTAGAGCAGAGGTACGCTCTGCAATTTGGTTTGCAAATGAAGTTCTGGAAGGTTTGGTTAATCAGAGTCCTTAAGCACAGAGTTAATTTGAGCTGATGCCCTCTTCAGATCAGAAGGAGTATCCCCTTTTTAAAATCAATAAGGTCAATAAAAAACATCAAATGTTGGCCTTTTGTGCATCACTTTCTGATTAGAGCTTTGGAAGACTGGTGTGTGATTACCAAGTAGCCTTCATGTCACATTAAAAGGAGCTTCACTGCTCCCACTTATGTTTAGAACTTAAAATCTTTCAAGATCACATAAACTATTACAGACAGAATGCAAATATGCTGGAGGAACCAAAGAGTGAATATAATGGATGGGAAATGATAAAACACCCTCCAATATACTAAAATTCCCTTTAATTATCCTAACTCCTTTCTTGATTGGGGCATTTACATCTCTGATTTTTCATAGGATGTCTGGAGTAATCACTGCACTGCCTGCTATCCACCAAGTACCTAAAAATATTTCTTTACTTGGTCTGTGACATTTTCTGGGTGGAATATTAATTTCTGCTTTATTGAGTACTTGCCATGCTACTCCTTCTCCTTTCCCTACCTTCTCAGGGGAAGTTTCACCAATCCAGATACTGTAACTTAATCAATACTAATGCAACAAGATATCACTGATATATTGGTACAATTTTGTATCTTGGGGGCAGGAGACTGTCTGTAGAAGTTCAGCAAGCACAGTGTGTGTGGTGGTGGGCAAATGTTTATATCCTTATGAAAATCTGTTAAGGCATATTGTATTCCTTCCCAACAAACTTCTCTTCATCCTACCCCTTCATGGGATCCATAGAGAACATAACTTTTTGTACTGAATCCTGCCCATCCAGGGATGTGCAGCTGCTTGCAAGATAGATATTAAGTTTGCCATGTTTGGTACAGCAGCTGTTAATGGGGCTAAATTGTCAATTGCTCAGTCACCTTGGTGACCAAACTGGCCAGACAGGTGAGCTAATTGGAAGTGGTTCTGAAGATGATTGTCTTTTCTCCACACCAGTTGTGATTTCAGAAATTTTATTTCATGCCACAATAGAGATTGGATACTTCAGTATGTCAGTAATTTTTGTGTCAGGTGCTGCAAGGGCTGTGCATAGTAGCCACAGAGCAGATTCCCTCTTTCTGTCTGAGCCGAAGGAATGTGCACTGCCTGTCACCATGTGCCAGGTTTGTCCATTTAAAACATCAAAACCTAAAATATTTTCATGATGGCCCTTAATCGTGAAGTGAGCAATTGCCATGTGCCTCTCATTAGGGAGCCATAAACTGCCCTTGGCAATTTAACACACACTTGTACAGTTCACACTGTTTGCCTCAGCTGCTTGCCATATGGATCTCGTGCCCCTGCTTCTTAGCTTCTTGTGTTACTGTTGAAATTTGTGCTCCTGTATTTATTAAAAATGTTGCCAATTGTCCCTGAGGACTAAGTGTAGTTTAAATGTATGGACCATCATCATCTACCCACTGATCAGCCTCCACATCCTGGACAATCAGGCCCAATTACTCATTTTCTCACTTAATGGCCTGCAGTTTCTCCCTAAGTGGGAGGAAGGGGTTGCCTCCCTTTTTAGGGAGTTGAAATATGCTTCTTCCACTGTTATTTTTCTTTCTGTAATGCTTCATTTAGACTCAGTGTAATGCCAGTAGGCTGACCTTGAATTGAGGCTCTAAGAATGCATAGGAATGCTTCGGGAATCCAATAATTCATTTCTCTGTTCTTGAGATTCTGTTCAAGGGTTCTTGCCTTTTTAATCTTTGGTCTAGTTTTCCTTCTCTCTTTCACTGGTCTGTCTTTGTAATCTCCCTTGGGGGCTTTGTTTTTTAGCTGGTACATTGTCCCAGCCAATTTCACAGCTGGACCTAGCAATGCCTCACATTAATTCCACCCATTTAGGGAGTTGTTTTTATTATATTCATTATCTCTTTCTATTTCATCCCATTTTGCAGCTAGCTAAGGTTTAAGCATTGTCATGGATCCTCTAATCACTGGTTTTAATATTGTGAAATCTACTGTAGCAGACAGTGGGACATCATGGGTTCCTCATTTGTGTGTGACTGTGCTCACGTGGGTTTTGTGACAGCTCTAGAGAGGTCACTTAGGGATTTAATGGGGATTGTGGAGGGTTCACCTTGCTCCATGGTATCTAACTCTCTTCTCCAGCCCAATAAGCTGTTTGTCTCGTGATAGAATGGGGGAGTTTGTTGCCTTGGGTCTCAAATTTAAGAAAACTCTTGGGTCCAATAGCCATTTGCTCTCAACATGATTCTGTCACCATCACTTAGACATACTTGGTGAAAGTGTTCTGTTTGTTTCACCAAGAATTCTGCTTTATCTCCCTTGCAAATTTGTCAATTGCAGTGGAGCTCATGTTTATTTAGATGTCAGAAAAATGAAATGAGAACTGTTTCCTCATGTACTATACTTTTTAAAATACAGTGAGAAATGTATGGGAAGGGCATCAGAAATAAAAATAAACTGAAAATTTCATGAGTGTTAACTTAAAATAGCAAAAAAAAAAAAATTGTATAATTCAGTATCTTTTTTTTTCCTCTGCTGCCATTCATAAAGGCAATAATGGGAATTGATGGAGCTTTTTCCCATTTATTGAGAGTGAATTTTCAATTAATTCAATGTTGCTCATTTTCTTCTTGATTTCCTGACAATTTTTGTCCTTTGCCAATTCCCCTTTTTTGTGTTAATTTGATGTGGAATATATACATACACATATACATACATATATATGACCATGTATATGTGTATATATATGGATTGCTTCAGTTGTATCCAGGTTTGAAATTTAATGTGGTCTGAGCAATCATTATTTTGATAATCTGTCTGATGTTGGTGTGTTGGATGGTGTTCTCTCTCACACTCCACCATTATAAAGGAAGGCAACATTTGGTGATATGTCCAGTCTGAAATAGCTGTGTGCAACCACGCAGACAGCCAGTTCAGTGAGATTTGAAGATGTCTGCTAACATGCTATTGTGTTCCACTTGTATTGAAATGTTCCCATTTCCATATAACATTAAGGTTTGTAGTACAAGGGCAGAGGCACAAAAGTAATGAGTCTCAGACAATGTGAATGTTCATTTATGTCCTGTCCACTGCACTAACATTCTATTAGAGAAATAATAAAACCCCCCATCTGAGTTTAGTCTATGCTGCATGCTGCAGTGGTGAACATGACCACCCAAAAGTCAAACACTGAATTCTGCAGACCCATCATAAGGAAAGAATTCCTTTCTATATACAGTGTCTGGTGATGATTACCAGCCCTCCTGGATACTTGATTTGGATAACTCCCATGTGTGCATGTAACTTAGACATATGTAGCTGTCTAGGAAAGCTTGTAAGAGGAAAAAGAGCTCTTATCACAAATAACTCTTCTATCTACTCATACAATATTATATATAAAGTCATAAGTCTTTGTCTTGAAATAATAGAGTTTTCTCCCTGCTATCATTACTCTATTTGGAAGCCTTTTCCTGAATTTGTTGTAAATATGCATTTATAGCTGACATTATCATTTAGTCTTGGGCTGATATTGCCCTACTTAGCTCTCTCTAATAATTTTAATCTTTTTAGCAGATATTCCAATTAAAGTAAACTTCACTGAAGCTAGTTGTCCAGAACCATACACAATATTTCTGATTAGGCCTTTTGCTTCCAAATGTCTTTCTCCATGCATTTGTGAACTCATTAGCCCATTCATAACTTCAGTAATCACTATTCGTAATCATCTTCCAGTGGCATGAATCTGCTTTTCCTACTTTTAATTTATATTTAATTCTATCAGTTAAATCATAAGTAATTTAATGCTTTTATAAGATGTTATGGTCTTTGTAAAAATAATAATCCTGTACAACTTTATATTGTCTGCTGATTTCACCTGTATTTATTTGAAGATGTTTTAGTAAATTACTGCACAGGACTGATAAGACACTTAGTAAACTATCCTCATTCCTTGTCTACCTTACCAGTAAAACGTTGTTGTTGATTCCTCTAACTGCTTTAGAAACACACATCTTTAGCTGCTTTAGAAATTGAATGTTAGCATCTGGCTTCTCCACTTTTAGCAAACTTTCTTTGCAGGGAGAATGAATCAAGTGCCTTATTTAAATATCTGATAAATAATATTCTCCTGTCTAATAAAGCAGATAACTTTTAAAAAGAGATATTGGATTGGTTTGAGATGCTCTACCCTTGATAAAGACACATTATAACTTCCACTGCCTTTTATTTGTCTCTCTGTCTTTAACTCTTCCTTCAAATGGTATTCTGGGTACATTTTTGTAAATCAGTATATTAAGTATAGTGGTTCCAGAAGTTGTCTTTGTTCATGTTCTTTTGAATTTAGTTCTACCTTTACTGTTCTCCAGTCATAAGATACTGCCCCCAAAAATTCTAGCAATTGGAGTGTCAATTTCATGTGACAGTTTCATATTTCTATATTCCACCGTGGCCTATCCAGACTGCCTTATTTTTGCTTTATGAGGTATTAAGAATGTTAGCATTTATTTCTCCCTCAGGTGCCATAATTTCTTATGCACTACCTTCCTTTTTTCTCCTTTCTCCACTAATGTCCTCATCATTAACTTTATAGAAGATGGAGGCAAAATATGCATTTAATATGTAGATCAGAACTGTAATCGGATCAGAGTAACGTTAATCTCTAATGAAACTCTGTTTAACAATAAAATCTATATTTGCACACTGTAACATTTTTTTCCCCATGCTCCTTTATTTGTTGCAAAGACTTAGTGCTGATTGTTTTAATGGTAAATGAAGTCTCTCACACAAAAACATAGCTATTTTCCTCTTTTCTATATCCTGTAGCTCCTGAGAAACAGTGTTCTGTCTTTGTTCTTGGTAGATTTGCATGTCTACAAAAGCAGCCAATTCACTGAAGTAAACCTCATAAGCTTTTTCTATTAGCTTCTTTCGTTTTTTCTTCCTTGCAATTTAAATCCTAAATAGTGCCTGCTCTTTGATTTAAAGTAATTCCTTACTTTCTGTGTTTTAAAAGCTTTGCATTCCTAATTTACTGTGTATGCTTTCATTAGTTCCTTTCTAAAATCTCAAACATTAGTCATAGGCAGGCCTGTTGTGTGTCTTGCAGTTTGATAGAGAGTGATTCAGTTTCTGATCACCACAGCCAAGATTATTTTCTATGAAAAGCTGTTCTGTAAGACCTTGATTCTTGCTAAACCTGTGTCCAAAGCAGCATCAATTTTCATTGGTTCACTGGGTATTTATTAAGGAAATCTGTCTTACAGCAGGTTCAAGACTACCTAAGCCTTCAGTTCCTAATGATGGCATTTATATTGCATCCAAGTTGGGGTGATTAGTTTCCCAAGCTCTCACAATCACTACTCTTTATTCCTTAATCTTACAGAGATTTCTCTTCATATTCCATCCCAAGCTTAATATTTCTGTGACAGCACTCCAAAGCTTTCTCTTCTGGTGCTTTTCAAATTTTATCCTAAAGAGATGGATTTTTTTCACTGGATTAGTTTTCAACCCATGGTCCACAGGACCAGGGAATTCCAGCATCCATGTCTTTAGGATGAGTAGAGGGTAATTAGAAAGGCAAATTTAGTGTCAATAGGCTTAAATACCTAAATTCTCCCTCGACAGCTTCATGCTGTTCTCATCCATTTCTATAACAATGCAGAGCTGCCCAATCCACTCCAGTCTTATTTCTGTCCTTGGATAATTGAAAGGTTTAGCTTTTTTACTCAAACCACAAGTAATTTTTCTGCCTGTTTCCATTTCTGCAATATCCGGTTACATTTTATGCTTGATGTTAGGCTTGCAAGAGCATGTTGAACATGTTTTGCTAAAACATGTTTTAAATTAACATGCTTTTTTAATAAAGTAATTCAATGGAAAATGAACATTTGGTTTTTCTTTTGAAACCAAATCAGGAAATGTTTGGATTTTTTTGTAAGTTTTCAGCAATTTGTTCAATCTTTCAAAATACTGATTAAAACCAACATAATATATAATTGTTATTATCATTATCTAAAACTTGAGTGTTTTCAATTTTTTTCCCCTCAGAAGCATAAAATATTCTATTTAAAATGAAAGGGGTTCTAATTTAAATATTTTTGTGTTTGGCACTACATTTTTGAAGTAGTTCCTGACCAAGCCCTCCATCAGAAGTTTGTGCTTTGCTTCATTAACTGGACCACTAACTAGTAAACAGACATTAAATGCTTCAGACATTAATGTAAGTCCTTCTTGAAGGGAAGAAATTAAATAAAAATACAAAAGGCTGCAGAGCATCAAAGTTTTCTCTGCGACAGCTGTACTTTTAAATTTTAGCAAACAATAGCAGAGCTAAATGAGGTTAGAAAATTGTCATAATTAAGATGAAAAAAAGCCCCAAACAGTCCTTCAAGCAGCTAGAACTTATTAGTGAAGATATTTTAAAATCATGCTATTATAGAGATTGATTTAGAATAAATATCACTTCCTTTCCCCACAAGAAGATAGAAAGTTTCACCTGTTGCACTTTATTAGGATTATCAGGAGTGTATTACTGCAAAGCCATCAGGCAGGAGCGCAATAACCCACAGTACACTGGTCAGCAATTACTGCCAGCATCCAAGTATGAAAAGCTGAGTAGAGAGAGCTGCCTGTTTCACTGGATATTTTCTTCCATATGATTTGCTACCCTGTGTGCACCTTGTTCTTGGAATTTCCCATGGTGTTCCAAAGGTACCTTGTGACTTTCACAAGGACAAAAAAATAATTTCACCCCAAGTAAACCTGAAAATAAAACTGGGTGGAAAAGAAAGTTTTCTACTGCCTGATGCAAGTAGATTCCTAGACATGAAATAATCAACAGGATTCTCAGGAAATAGAAGATTTCTAAAAGTCAGTATTTATCAAAATATTAAAATTAGTCAGTATTTACGAATAGTCCTATTGGGCACCTGGCTGCACTAGCGTTATTTTAATGATAATATGAAATGCACTACTCTTTTAAAACTTTGAATTGACTATTCATGATCAGTGCTTGCTTTCTCTTGTAGGATCTAGGTGTTTCACTTTCAAATCTTAACTGATGATAACTTTCTATATTTGTTCTTTTTCTGTCTCAAAACACAAGTGACTTAAGTGTATTTTGCAAAAAGATTTGCTCAGAAAATGACAGATTAATGGCCATGAACCCAAGCGACTTATTCCATCTTTTTTCCTTACAGGTTTTAATCTTCATATTATGTATAACTTGAACATTAGCTATAGGTACCAACTGTATTAATGCACAGGGTTGGTACTTTGGCACTATGAGTTCTTTCTAATCTAAAGAGACAAAGCTTAAAAGAGAGATGTTTATTTAGTTGTTTGCAAAATTGAAAATAATATTTCTCATTTGCAGGTGGGAAAATGATGTCTAAAAATTTATAAATTTGCAAACAATACATTTGAGTCCTACTTAAAAATACAATGCCCTATTCTGCTTTTATGGATAAGATAGTATCTCTCTATTTGTCCTGATTAACAGTCTTGGGGTGCTATTTTTATAAGATCTAGTATAACAGCTGTAAAAAGTATATTTTGTATAAAATAGTTTTATGCCTTTTTATCAGAATGTGAATGTCTGGTAACAGGACCAGCTTCAAAATATTCTATAACACTAAAGTGAATAGCTGACTCCAAAGCAAAATTTGAAATAGCTGGATGAAATGCTGAGAAATGCAATATGATTTTTCCCATTGAAAATAATATTAACTATTGACTATTGCTGTATTAGTTATTAATGATAGCTACTAGCTACAAGATGTTAATCAATATGAGAGATTTAGACTGGAATTGCTTGCCTTTTCTAGAGGATCTCATCTGTTGCAATTGGACAGTTGAATTGCTCTGCAATTCAAAAAAAAAAAAAAGGTGACTGAAGGCTGAGCTGGTTCAGTACAGAAATAATCGTTAAGAAAATAGTTCTGGATTTTGAGGGGAAAGTATCACATCTGGACATTATGGCAGATGAAATAATTTAACATGTCTGTCTGATGTCTGTCTGGCTTGCAGAAAACTTGGAGTTCATTGATACCCATTGGCTGGGTGAAGAGGAGCTGGAGACCTGTCCCAGTGTTGTCCAGGATTAGAGGTACTTTTCTTCCCAGTTGCAGTATAGTTCTGTGTTTTGGAATTAACATGAGAATGATGTCGATAACACACTGATGTTTTAGTTGTTGCTAAGCCATGTTTACACGGAGTAAAGAACTTAGCTTCTCATCTCACCCCACCAGGAGGAGAGTATGCAGCTGGGACTGCTGATGCACATTGGCCAAAGGGATATTCCATACCATATAATGGCACTCCCAGTGTATAAACTAGGACAAAAGCTGGTCAGAACCCACTGTTTGGGTATGGCTGGGCATCATTCAGCCGGTGGTGAATCGCTTGCTTTGTATATTCTAATCCTATTTTTAGTATTATTGGTATTGCTATTATTAGTTCCTCTTTCTTTTCTGTCCTGTTACAGTGTCTCTTTGTCTCAGCTCACAAATTTGACATTTTCTCCCCCAGTTCTGTCTCCCATCCCTCTTGGATGATGTAGGGGAATTGAGTAGGGAGCAGCTGTGTGGTATTCTGCTGCCTGCTATGTTAAACTGTGCCAAGACCTCATGATAATAAGGTCATGTAGGTGTTTGCTTTTTAGTTTTATTTAATTTTTATATCCAAGATTATGTTCTGATATGCATGCACATGGCTGGAACAACTGTATCTGCATACATCCTTGTAAAGGTACATCATTTAAAGAGAATATGTTTTAAGGACCAGGATTCAGATAAGATTCAGTTCAAGTGTCAGAAGTAGTCAGAATCATCACTCCAAATGCTAGTAAGTGTATTTGTTAAGTTTTAGAAAGAGTACTGCACATAATATGTGGGATTTTATAGGCCCTTGTATGATTTTGAAATATGTTAATGAGGGCTTGTGTGTCTTAGCACCATAGAATCATTTAGATTGAAAAAGATCTTTAAGCTCCCTTGAATTTTTTTTGGGAGGAGAGAATAAGGTTTTCATAGCATTTATATATATTCTAACTTTTCTTTTTGGGTCTGTTGTCTCTCTCTAGATATCCCATGATAAGGTCTTTATGCCCATGAGTGTAAAAAGAGATTAAATCACTTCAGTACTCTTATGTGCAAAATGTGTCTTTCAGAGTCAATTATAATTAAGGCTGGGGTAAATAGTGTGAAGTGTTTTGAACTGTTAAATGAATTTGTTTCAAACAAGCTTTCCCCTTCTTTTTACCTCTCCTTGCTGTCCAGATAGTCTGTCAATCCTAAACGTTCACAGAATGCAAACCCCAAGGTTTCATGCACTGTGGGAAGCAGCTGCATTTTCTTTTGAGTTGGATGACACTTGTTGGATATGCCTGTAAGTGCATCCATTTGGGAGTGTATGCAAATATCCCACAACATGGCTGACCAGCTGCAGATACACACTGCTTGGACTTTGACTATTTCAGTTAGAAAACAAGATCAATATTTGAATCAAATCTGAGCATTAAATTCACACAAATGGCAGTCTCCTGGCAGCTTGTCCTGAGCACCAACTCTGTCAGGATCACTGAACAGACTTCTGTAAGAATTACTCAGCAAGCATTTTGCAAAGTACAGAACAATCCAAAACTTTCTTGTACTTGACTGTTAGAAGGTAGCCCAACTTTCTGACCTAGTATGATACTGCTCTACAGGTAGTATGATGCAGATGGTGGCAGATCTCAGACATTCATAGCTCTGAAGGTATTGTATTCCCATATTGCAACACTTGTGTATTTTGGAGGCTTCTAATCAACTCCAAAGAAGGATTTGTGAAATCTTTGAAGCAGAATTTTTGTAATTCTCTATTGGATCTTATTGGAGTATTCGACAGTATCAAAATAATTTTTGCAATGCCAAGAACTACTTGGTTTTAGCTTCAGCTGGAGTCCCTCCAGGATGTCTACTACCTCTGTGGCAATTGGGAATATGCTTGGAAAATATTCAGTGAACTGCAGATTGTTTTTTTTTCCCTGCCAAAAAAATCAAGATCTGCTGAAGCTCTGACAGCTGTACGTTGTTGCAAAGAAAATACTCCAAAGAAAAAACAAATGTCCCTTAAACTCGATAGCACATTAGTGTCTAATGATCGGTTATATTTTATAAATCAGTTTTTATCACCTACATAGTGCTGTCACAGCTACCCTGAGCAATGACCAGGACTTAGTTTCTCTTTGCAAATCACTCCATATCTTGTCTTTTACTTTTAGTCCAAAATTACCGTTCAATATAAAAGGACTCTAAGGGGAATTTGTTCGAATAAGACAAACAGTAAGAGAGTTATTTTGAAAATAATAGTGGACCAGAAATAACTAGGGAAACAGTTGATAGCAAATGTCTTATTACTACAATGAGAAGGACCTTGCGATGATTAGCAGTTGTATCTCAGTGCCATTATTAGTTTTCACACATTCAAATGGCGTCTGAGAGCAAATAATTTCATTAACATTTGCAATTACCATTACTAAATACGATTCTTTTCGATGCGGTTTATTGGGAAATTTTGTTTTGATGTAATAGCATCATGATGTGGGTTAGCTTGATTTTTCTGCAGCTATGGAAATGGAACCAATTTCATGATCCATACTGATAACAAACTGAATTCATATTATCTTCCTGCTTCTCTGAAGTGCACTGAATTGCAGATAAAGTGTTATTCTGAAATACTGGAATGTCTTTGGAGTGAATGCCAGAAATATAACCAAAACTTTTCATGCCAAGTAAATTTATTTGGTTTTCAGATATAAGGATGAAGTAAGTGGATACTGTACTGACATGCCTGCTAGATTAGGAAAATCTGTTGTAGAAAAAGGGTCATGTGAACATGAGATTTAGGATATAGACCTAGGAAACATTGTTGTATTTGGAAAATTTTTTTCACTCTATTTCTTTGCTTCTGCCTTTTCACTTCCTGGCTCCACAGTTCTGCCCTTCCCTCATGACAGCTTTGGTGCCTGTCAGACATTTATGGGAGCCAGCTGAGTTCCATAAGCCAAGATAAAACACTCCCTACCCCTTGGTGGTTTTTTTTTTTTTTTTTACAACTGATTTTCTGCTAGATTAATGCTCCAGCTTCTCTCACATGGTAGGCCAAATAAATGCTGTGGCTGCTTCAACTGATACAAGTACACAGCAGCTGGGGTGGTGCAGAGGGAGGAAGCAGTGGTATCACTGCCAGCTAGAGAGTGTGAGCTTCTGGATATTAGTATCATCCAATTCTATGTGGGTTTTTAAATTTTTTTAAAATGAAGAGTGAGAAACAGTTTTCTTAAGTGCTTCCAGTAACCGAAGAAGAACTAAACACTTCTAATAGTTGGCAGGAGCTCCAGTCCTCCGAAGTGAGGGAATAAGTATAAACACTTTACAAGAGGATTTTTTGCTACCTCTCACTTCTCAGCCCTAGAGTCACTGAACCACTGCCATCTCAGGGTACCACTAAAGATGTTTGAGAAAAGCTCTGACAAAATAGAATAACATTTCTACTGACTGTCTTAAGTATCTGAAACTACAGCTGAGGCAGTTTCAGTTGAGTTCAGTCCTTAAAATAATGTATAATATGAGGTGAACAATTAAATCTGTTAAATCTTTTGTAGAAGGTAAGCTCCAGGAGGGAAAGGCAATGATAATGCCAAGTATTAAGATGTATTGATAAACAGATAATCCTGCCATTTAAATTCCTCTTTATGAACCAATACTGTCTATGTCAGAGAATAGAATGACCTCATACTTCTGACCCAAACAGTCAATTTTAGAGAAGTTTATGGGTTCCTCTCAAGAGGGGAATAAACTGATAATGGAATCATATTTCTTTCACGTAATGCTGATCATTTCAAAGAAGGAATTTTCTATTGTCCTGAACACAGTGTGAAACAAACAGTGAAAAATAATTTCCCTTTTCACAGTTCAGAGCATCTTTCTGGTTGGTACTCTATCCAATCTTTTTCTGGCTGTTTGGTATTTGAATGCAATGGTGCTTTTTTTGTTGCTTTTCTTTTTTCTTTCTTTTTGTAGCTCTCTGGTCTGTATTCTGTGTCTCATGTTTTAAGATGTGCCAGAGAGCACACCTTTGTTTTCTAGACTATTCAGCCAGAAAGTTATGGTCAGCTGAATCATCTTCTGCAGACAGAAAGTCAAAAGCCTTTCACATCAGTAGCTGAATAACCAGGCAGTAAATGCAGTCACAATTCACTTTTGGGGAGGCTAAGGTAGTGAACAAAATGCTGGTCTCAGTCTTGCTGGTTGCATAGGCACATGTGATTAAAAATACCTGGTAAAGAAAGCAGAGACCTTAAGTCCTCAGCAGCCTGCATGAAGATAGAGAACAAATGCAACTACAGTTCTCCTGACAGCAGAGAGGTAGCTGTCATTTCAACCTCCCTGTGCAAAAAGAACAGTTTCTTGTGTATTTTCAGTGCTGTGAAAAGCATATATTTCATGAGAAGGATATTTTTATGAGACTGTCATGCAGATTGGGTATTCCTAACCAGTAATAAAGTTAGATGGTATTCAAAGCATACTGTCTTGAAGAGGCTGCAGTTCAGTCACAACCATCATTCCTGTCTTGCACTTAGCCTTCTTCTCATGGAGGATGTTTTCCTCCCCATTCCATCTGCTTTGTATTTCTTCTTCTCTCTAGGACAGAATTTGAACTGAAATACCTCCATATCTTCCATTGTACATGGTCATTAAAAAGGGAAAAACTCAGTAGCTAATAAATAAGCTTAATGTCACATGCAGAATGGATGCAGTTCCTGTATAATGACTGCACTGAGCTTCCTGGTACTTGTCCCAGTATAATCATTGTGTCCTGAATAAATCAACATGGTCTCTGAAATTTACTGCAGGTTCTTGTCTGTTTCAAACAGGGATTAAACTCTTGAAGATAACTTCTGATGATTTTTTTTAAACAAGGAAAAAAACAACAACCCTGGGAGTTCAAAAAAAAGGAATACCAAAAAAAAAGGGAGACAAAGAAAATGGAGTAGCTGAGACAGTTCAGAATATTCTTCCTAGTAATTCTACTCTTGGTTGGTTTCCAGTATTGCTTGAATAACCTCTTTGATAGTTATAGGGAAAATCCTGCATGAACTGGCTGGAAAATGCATAATGACAATGGTCTGTGAATACAGTCCTTTATTTTTGGTTTCTAGGAGCTTTGACACTTATCCTAGGCAGACTCCTTGAAGAACTGAACTGCTGAGCTCTTTGAAAATTTCTGCTGGACACATGCAAGTGACAGCCTATTTCATGGCTGTAGAACCTGGCTAGATGTAGGTGAACTCAAGTCTTTCAAAAGATAGACAGGGTGAGTGATGGCTCCTGAGAAAATTTAAAGCTTTGAGTTTAAATTTGAAGTTTAGCAAGTACTAGAATTTTTTAGTGTAATAATGAAACGAATAGCTTTTTAGGACCTTTCTGCCACCATCCCTGCAAACTCTCTCAAGTTTCTTTACAAATTGTTTACTTAACAATATCAAAATGTCACATATTTAATTTAGGAGAAAAGCACATAAAGTAAATTAGGTTAAAAAACCAAACTCTGCATTTTGTAATGTTGATTTATTAGTAATATTAAAAATTAAAATATTAAAACCAAAAATTCCCCAAATCCATTATTCTGTGCAGACACTCACCATGGAAAACTTCAGCTAAAATTATAATGTTAATAAAAGTTATAAAAATAAATGAAGACAGAGAATTTTACTTATACATGTCTAGACTTTCTTTGTGTGTTTAAATTATTTTTTGAAGCAACATTTCAACACTCAAGAAGCCAGCAAGCCTTTTAATGTAGCAATAGTGAAAAAAAAAAGTCTGGAGACTTCTTTGAAGTATTTCTTGTTCTTTTATTAAAGACTAATATATGGGATCTGTATTACTGGTTTCAGACTGTCCTCCTCAATGTGATTTTGCATCTTTGATGCTCATTAATCAAGATTTTACCTGTATGTTATAAAATGTACATGCTTACATTTACCTCAGTTTTTTGCTTCTGAAGGAGATCCCTAGGGCAGGATGGCAGAGTCTTTGGGCTTAGTTACAACATTGCTGGTAATAGAAGAACCTGGATATTTGACTGAGAGTTAACTAATACCCATTCTCCAATAGAGCATTGATTTACTTCATTGCCTGCTTAACAAACTTGAGATTAATCTGCTTTATCCTTGCAACTCAATAGAGAATACCTGCATTTTGAGCAGAAGATTCAGAAAAGATTTTATGACAGTAAGAAAGGGAATGTCTGGATTGCCCCTAGGTGGCAGCGAGGCATTATTTCTTGACATTCGCTGAACTGCCTGCTCCTCTGTCTCTGCAAAGAAAAGCTTGCTTAGATACAGCCGGCTCTGTCCGGTTTTCTGACCATTTTGGATAGATCTTGAAATCCCAAACTCTGTATTGCAATAAAATATACATGGTTGCAAGTCATTAGTCCTGGAAAGGCAGACAAAAGTATTGTGTGATATGTGCTATGAATCAGCAGGTCTCTGATCCATGCTTTCAGGTGACTCTGATCAGTGGTAACATTGGGGATCCTCAGCGGATCTTTTTTCAGAAACCAATGGCTTCAAATGATTTCTTTGCATTTTTGTATCTTTTGTGTGCTGATGTGGCTGCCCTCTAGCACAAATTACTTTCCAGGTGCTTGTACTCAACCTAGTCTAGTGAAGAACATACCTGCCCAAGGTAGGGGGGCTGGAACTAGATGATCTTTAAGGCTCCTTTTAACAAAAACTATGCTATGATTTTATAAGTCTACATTTGGGCTCAGTGCAGTGATGGTATATGTGATATTCCGTTCAGATAAATGATTTAATCACTTGAGCATGAGCAATGGACCACACTAAATGCAGCTAATAAAGGGATCAGAGACCCTTTAGTAAGTCCTTGCTGCCTGACAGTATTAATTGTAATGCTGAGGACATGGAAATTGGCTCTGCAATTGTAATTCAGGCTTTGATTTAACAATGTGTATAAATCAATTACTTTTAGCACGTGCTTGTGTTGACTGCATTTTAGCAGTTTAGCCACTAACTTTCTCATCTCTCATCTGGGGAATGCTTTCATTTTTATGAATGTCCTTATTTTCAACCTAGGAAAGTGCTTTTTCTGCATACACAAAGAAAATCATGTCCTTAAATGCTTTACAAATTGGGATATACATTGCCAGCTTTGATACTGTGGGTTAAGAGAGAGAAGCATAATTTTGAACTGGATGATCAATGATCAACAGAAAAATTTTTAAAAAACTGTTTTGATTGTGATCAAAATACATGTCCTTTTAAATATCATTAGTGTCATATTCTGGAGAAAAATACAAATGAGTTTTTTATTTAAACAAGGGCCACTTTTTAAATCTATGTTTTGCATGGGTAGGAGTAACCTCTAATATCTTATCAGGAAAAACATGGCATTAGAAACATGGTGGACCTCAATTGCTTGAGAGCTGAATGTGTCAGTAGAAATGTTTTCTGAATTGTGCCAACCAAAAGAAAATGTAGAATGAATAATCAATTTTAAACTGACTGAGAAGAAAACGATGTATTTGGGAGAGGTTTCTAATGCAATATACTTTGGCATTAAAATTTAAAATTACTCTGAATACATTTCTTTTAGAAAACACAGTGGCAATCAAAGACTTAGCAGCTTGATGGATGTGAATGAATGAGTCTCATAAATTGAGATTGCAACTGTGATCGCTGCATTAATAAGAACGAGATTATCATAGTGTTAAATCATCCAACTATACATTTAAAAGTATGTACTGGGAATAAATGCATATTTTGCAATATGTCTTTGTCTTCTGCTCTCAGGCCAGCACTATCATGCTACATCACAAATATGAACATTGGTAGACTCTGCTAGTCTCATACAAGGAGCAGCTTTCAGAGGCAGATATATTAAATGGTTGCATAATTGCAATAATTATTGCTTCTGATACTAATGTCAAAAGAATAGGATTTGGCACAGAATTTTCATACCAACGATGGTGTAGAAAATAATACTAGTTTCAAAACAGTTCAGGTTGTAAACTGGATTCCGCTATAAATGTACTGTGTTTTGAAGATGTGCCACATTTTGCTTGGAAGGGCATCACACTGAGATAGGTATGATTTTGTCGTCAAATTACTGAGTTATTAAAGAAATTTGTGTAAAACCTTATTGTTTTGATTAGTATTGGATGATTTTGCTTTGTTCTCGATGAGTAACATTTCTGTCTCAAGGTGTGAGGTATAATGCTTGTTTGCTGCGTGGAGGATTTTCACAGTTAGGACAGCAGCGGCTTTGTGAACTTCCCAGGGAAGCTCTATGCACACTCATCTCTGGTCATCGTAGAAGAGACACGCCTGCAAGTCTCCCTAAACCAGGCTCAGTTACAGGCTGAAGCCAAAGTTTCCTTATGGAAATATATCTAAAAAGAATATAATGTCACCTGAAACTGTTCATTAGCTCACACTCATGGGTGTTTTCTAAATTTGACTTCATCCTGTGTCTGTGCTCAACCTGTTCAGTACCATGTGTGCTCATGAGTTTAAAACTTGTCAGTGCTGTCTGTCATCTTAGTAAATGGTAAAAAATTACTCTAGCAAGTGTTACTGGTTTATTATAGGCTTCTTTAAGGATTGGTGATCTGATCTGAGAAAAGAAAAATCTCCTGTACATTTATATTGTATTGTGAGAAGGATTTAAATGAGAACCCTCTCAGAAATCCCTTTCTAGTCAGTGAGATTGTCAGCCAAATTGATGGAATGTTTGTCAATGCTGCTTTAATTAAAGATTGCACTTAGCTATTTTTGACCTTTCCTTGTACACACTTAAATGCACATTAACAGATGTACTAGTAAAAAAATTAAGATACTGGGATACCAGTCAAAAAGAATTTAATTACATCTGTTGTCTTCAAAATGTGCTGCTTCAAGGATTTGAGTTAATTCTGATAACATTTGAGTATTTCTGAGATTTCAAAGTTCTTTTTTTACTTATGACCAGAAAAAAGAAAGTGAATGGGAGGAAAGAGAAATGCTAGTTAAAACCAAAACAGCTCCAAATTTGAACTCTTATATTTGAAATACAGACCCTGGGACATGGTGCAATAATATATGAAATGCTTTGCTTTTGTCCCAGTGAAGGATAAAGTGCATAATTCTACACTTAAGCTGACATGTAATGCTGCTGTCTACATAAAACTAGGTTGAGAATTTTTTTACATAAATTTGAGTCTGCATGTGGATGTTATTCCCTTCAATGTCAGTAACTAGATCCTTAATACTTCTGTCAAGAGGTACCTTTTTTTTCCTTTTTCTCTGAAAATTCAGCAAAACTGATGATGCTGAATGGTCAGTAATTTCCTGCTTTGATAAACTTTCAAAGATAGACCATTCAAATGCTTTCACTGGAGATCTGTCTTCCTAACCATTCCTCTCTTCATTACTCACTGCTACTTATAAAGGTGTAGGTCCTTAAACAATATCAGCTGCTTTGTGCTTTCTTTCTTTTTTGGGTACATCTCAGACTGACAGATGTTTTTTTTTGTTTCATTTTATTCATTTATTTAGTTTTTTTTATTTAACATGTTGTTTTTATATAAAATAAAGGAGTTCTGAATTAGATAAATTTTAAACTCCCTGGGATTCTGAGGATGAGCAATGTGGCATTATTTTTGTACTTTTACAGACAAAACATATTCCCATTTTCTCTCTTGCTAGAAAAAACATTTAACTTTCCTTGAAGGAGTTTACATTCTTCCAAATTAATCCAAGTGGAGCAGATTGTATGAGATCAGGTGAAGCTGGAAGATCTTGACACCTATTTAATCTAAATCAGGATCTTAGGTATGGCCTCAAGTCCCAATGTGTAGTCTAAAATCAGTGCTTTTATAAGAACAGCTTTTCCATCTCTTTTTTCGTATTTACTATATACTGAAAACACTACTGGTGAAATAGCATAATTATATATGTAATGCTCCACTTTATAGCCTATCACCATAGGGTGAGAAGAAAAAAGATATTCCATAATGTGTCATAAGAAAATAATGGTAGTTTTCCTAAGCTGGTTCACCTGTCTTGTGTCTGTGTTATGTGAGCTTACTGGTGGCCAGGTCTCTACAGTGCACCAAGAAAACCAACACATTTGCTGTTGCTGATTGCTGTTGCCTTACTGTATGTCCTGCTTTTTGTTACAGCAGAGACACAAATGGGTCCCTTCTGGGTTTGTGAAAGAGAACAGTTTTACAACACAAACCACTAGTAGCTAACAAAGAAGCAGCTCTGCAAAGATTGCCTCTAGTGAAAGTTGCATTTTGATTCCACTATTTGAATTGCTTAGTAATGTTCCTATAAAAGTATCTGTTAACTTCCTTGGTGTCGCCCTGAGCAGCTGGCTGTGCTACAGCTGGTTATTTGTAGGGAAATTCTCCAATGAATAAATTACCAAAAGCATTCTTTTCACAGAAAGGAAAGCCCTTACATTCTTCAACTTGAATATTCTGTTCTGAACCTTGAAACTATCTTCTAAAATCAGGATGAGAGTCCAGGTAAGAGTCTGGAGCGAGGGTCAGGTTCTTTCCTTCTGTACTTGCAAATAATCCAGCTGACAAGGTGAACATGTTAAAAAACCCAAACAAAACTCCAAAACCAAAAGACCACAGAAAAAGCTCTGGAATTCATAAATTTTAAATTGCTATTAAAAAACTAAAATATTTTATGTCAGCAATTTTTTTTTCATTATCTGTTCTGTGATAACTTGACATGTAGAGTGTTGGCCTATAAGCTCATGGTGATGTGGTTTATAAATTTGTCAAGCTTTATTTAAGCCGTGCCTTATTTCATACTTTGATGAACTATATTTGGAACTGTGTGTATTCATGCCTTTCAGGTATGTCTCCTCTCATAGAGGCTGAAAAGCAGGATAAATTAGTCCTCACTAGTCATCATGTCCTTACGTAGTACTGACAAGCTAGACTGATCATTTGGAAATTAGTTTGGGCATTTCTTATACTGCAGGAAAATTGCCAAAGCTTACTGAGAGGGAATTAAAACCTGTCTTTCCCCCTTCCTTCTCTGCTTCTTCTTCATTGCTTCAGTAGCTCTGACAGTCTTACTGTGTGGTTCCCCTCCTGCCTCCCCTCTGCCTTCATCTGTTTCAGGCTGTCTCAGTCCTGGATAGCCTCTTGTTCTCATTTTGCACTCTTTGTGAATTCTTTCTGGTTTTTTTATATACCTTGCTTAGTGAGTGAGATAAATGCAGCCTCAAGTTATCTGAATAAGCAAAGGGCATGTGTTTCTCCCTAGTGCTGGGATTTCCACAGTAGCTCAGAATTGCATGTCCAGCTTTCACTGGCATTTGTCTCCAGACTCCCATGCATAGAGCCTGCTTTGCAAACATCACCCAGAATTTATATGCTCACCTAGTATTCTGTAGTCAGCAAGTCCCTGAAGGACTGTTTTTCCCTGACAAATTGTGCAACCTCTAGTCTAGTCAGACTTCTCCAGGGGTAAAGGTGTTCCCATTCAAACCCTGTCTTCCTTGCCTCAGTTTGATGGTCTCTTAATCTTGCAGCTCTGATTCTGTGTGGAGTCAAGCTCCAGAGCAATCTGATTTCAACATGAAAAACAATCCCCACCATTGAGTTGTCATACTGCATAATGGCAGGTGCATGCCTCAGGCCTGGAGAGAGCAGGTGTTTTCTTAAAATTGCTTTGGTGTTGGAGAAATGACAATGTAGGACAATATCCTAAGAAGTTTCTCAGCATAAAATGACTGCCTGTGATTGCTGTTTAGAAAAGTTCTAGGTACAGGTTAAATTCTCTTCTTACCCCAATATGTAAAGATGATATATTTATATCAAGAGAAACTTAAGGATGTTTTAATTAGGCCAGTGGACTCTGACCTGACAGATGTTCATATTAATGCATTTGCAGTGTTGGGAATGAAATCAGATTGCCTAAAGATCTTTCTGTTTGATAAATCTGGTTAGAATTATGGTAACACAGGCTATATGCAAGAAATGCTGTGATGATGACATAATATATATGTGAAATGATGTAGTGTTTCTACAAATCACAAGGTGAAGGGATAGCTTATCTTCAGATTTTAGCACTTGCTACTGCAATTTGAATTATATTTTTATACTTCCATTCTGAAAACTGTCTGCAGTCATATTTAATTTAGGAGAAAAGCACATAAAGTAAATTAGGTTAAAAAACCAAACTCTGCATTTTGTAATGTTGATTTAATAGTAAGCAGCCCAAAAAGAATATAGTAATGATAGGGCATAAATGTTAGCATTATGTACAAATAAATGTCAGGCATCAGTTTCCTTATAAATTTTTCTCAAGAACTGAGTTAGGATTGATGTCCCTTGTGACAATAAGTACAGAACATCTGACAAATGCCTGGCAAACAAGAAGTTTATCAGAAAGCAGGTTATAGGAAATCATATAACATTTGGCACTGATCTCTCCTGAGTAATCTTCCCTCATTTTCCTCTACCAGCTTAGTGCAGATGAGATTGATTGTAATGATGGACATTTTAGGCCCCCTGGAGAGAGAGGGCTGGGAACTGGAGAGAACACACATCTGGGAAGTTTCTAAGGAGCCTGGGGAAAGCTCAATAAAGCAACAGGGAAAAAGAAAGACCAGATGGTGCCCTGACTACCAGATTCAGAAATGGAAGATTTTCTGTTTAAATAAAAGTTCCATTTTTATGTCCTGGTAAGATCCATGAAGAAGGTAGAGGTTGCAGTTACTTGATACAAAGTAGATGGATGTCTTACATATTAGTTGTCCCTTTGTCCTTCATCTTAAGAGCTTCAGTGTGGTGACATTCTTGAGATGATTATGAGGTGTAAAACCATAAAGAACTCATTTAGCCATTAAATGTGAGAAGTTGGTACACTATGATTTTCTGATTGAATTATGGTAATAAGTGTACAGGTGACAGTTTTGACAAGTCTGGTAAATAGAAAAGTATTATAATATTTTTCATTATCTCATGAACTGTGAAGGTACTTCTAAACTGTAGTTCCCATTTTCTCTTGGAATTATTGTTTAGCTAGACTCAAAAATATATATTCTTTTTAAAGTTATAATATTAAGAAAAGAATAAATTATGCTTTTAAATTACAGTAAACCAAGATTAAAACCAATAATTTAATTTTCAGGTGCCTTAAAGATGTCTGTGAGATGTGTTTTCCCCTGCAATTTAATCTGTATTTTTAGGAAATTTTAGAGACAATCACGTAGTGATGCTTATTGCTCTATCCAATAATGTTAACATATGGAAATGTGGTTTTGTGAGGGGCAGCTGTTTTTGTGATTGACAAAGCTGAACTCTGATAATTTCATATTTACAGAATATATCCTCTTAGGTTTGTGGTCAGAACTGTTAATGAAAATTGTAGTATTTATGTTCTTTATGTGTAGTGGTTATATCTTCCACAGACTTCATCTTGCGAGCAGGAAGGAAAAGCTGTCCTAGAAGGGAGAGAGAAGCTGGGACAAGGATCCACACCACAAGTGCAGTCAGTTTTGTTCAAATCAATGTTTTTGGCAATTGAACACTGGGATCCTGAGAGCAGCTTTGGGGGCTGCAGCCTCTCCCCTGCTCTGATGACTCAGTACAGTGTTTCTAATTCTTTCAAAGAGCTATTAATAGACAAAAAAACCAAAAAGATTCTAATGCTAGGTTTGTCCAAGTTCAGACTTGTCATGTTTTCATAGACATGCCATTTCAGTCTCACAAGAGAGGAAAAGTTGAAGGGTGAGTGGGTGGAGATGGGGTGGCTGTCCTGATGGGTGGCTTGTGAAAAGCTTGCAAACACCTATTAAAATGTATGCTTCTGAGTGCTGCTTACATCTGGGAAATTTTTAAGATATATTCGAAGTTAGCTGAGTGTGAAATATGATTCTGAGGTGATTCAAATTTTGTGAACCACAGCAAAATTGGCCAATAAAAGGGTAATAATAGTAAGAAAGAAAGTTACAAAATGCTTGTTAAAAGCATAACTCAACCCAAAAAGTGGTTTTTACAAATCTGCAGTTGTCTTCTACATGGTTTTTAGCTGTAATATCTCAGAATAACTAACTCCAAGTATTTTTAATATAGTGAAAGAAATACATTATTTCATTATAACCTTGTGGTATTCTACACATTGTTCCAATTTAATTTCTTACCATTACTAAAAGGAGCCTAAAATAAATTGAAATGGGGCTTGATAGCTACCTGGATCTATCTGTGCATTGAACCAGGCATGCATCTCTCCAATTCTATTAATTTTTATGTGAAATAATCAGTGTGTATATATGTTATTTATAACTACTGTGCTTTGTTGTGTAGTGAGAAAATGGCATGCCAATATTCTGCTTTCCTTAATTTCTAGTGCTGCAGATCTTCTAGGGAATATAGATAAATAAAAAATTCTTATAAAACCCTATAGATTCTGGTCATGGAGATTTGGTTGGTAAATTTTAAATGTCTCTAATATACAGAGTGCAATACTCTGAAATGTCAGTTCTTACCTGCCTTTGGTTCCTGTGGGACATTTAAATTTCACACAGTGGGTGTGCTTTGTTTTTTCTTTTGCTCAGGCTTAACATTCAGACAACCTGTTCTATGTACTCCAGCCATTGTTTGCATCAATGAAGTTGTGAAGTTTAAATAACAAATACTATTAAAAAAATTACATGCTTTTAGAGTAGTTTTGTTAGGTGCATTCAACAGAAGTAATGGCACCTAAATTGATAGCATTACTGGTAATTTTATTGTGGTTTAGAATTTGGCAAGCCTGTGAATGCTTCTGCCAGCTGGGCCTTTAGACCAGGCTGTTTAAAGAACAGTTACACGCAGGAAAAAGCCACTCTTCTTTCTAAACATCTAGTTGTATTTTCTATGACTAGCAACTTTGTTTTACAAGTAACAAGGATAAAATAAAAGAGGCTAATTCCTTCTAGTTTTCCCTTTATTAATGCAGCCAATTTTCCAATGGATGGAACTTTCACACAGCCGTAGAAAACTGAAAATTTTTATTTGATTGGAAAACCAGATTAAAAAAACTGCAAAAAGATGGCAGAAATAAGTTGTGGGGGTTTGTTTGTTTTTTTCTCTATTTGTTTGTTTCGGGTGGGTTGCAGAGGGGCAAGACTTCAGATTCTCAATATTTCAAGTTGGCAGCATCCAGTTAAATTGTTTTGTGAGAGCTGGGAGTTTGCTGGCTGATGAATGCATGCTCTGTACTGTGTGATACCATGCATATAAAATGGTTTATTGAGCAAAATAAACAATTCTCTGCAGTCTCCATCAGACAACTCTACATTTCTCTGCAGTCCCATAACTGACAGCTATGACCAGCCAAGTAAACTCTACCTGTGCATTTGCAATACCGTCTCTCTGTTTCATATAATTTAACCCTAAATGTCTCCTTCGTAGTGCACACCTGTCACTTGTTTTGTTAGTTGGAAATTTTTGATAATCTAATTGTGTTATGTTACACACAGAGTGTAAAAAATATTTTACGTTAATATTTACCTGTGAAGCTTAGGCTGTCATAGACCCTCTGCTTATCTGTCTAATATCTTATATGAAACAGTTGTTATTTCCTAATTAGTATGCATACAATTTTTCTAATCATTATTTTCAGTTAGCCTAGGGAGGATTGAGGTAGTGTGTTGTTTAGGTGTTGCCTTTAAAGGAACAAAATCCATGCAATTTATTTTCATGATGCAATTTTCTTATTTTTCAAATGCAAAAAGTGGCACTTAAAGAAACACAGGGACCCTAACTTAAAAAAGGTTATATTCCTATTTCAGAATTTATTTTGTCCCTGCTAAGTACATCCTTTTATTCAGCCCTTACCACTGATTTCATGCTTTTATCTACTTGTGTCAAAATTCATAGGAAGAAAATAGCAGCTAGCAGATATAGCAGAGCCACTGTAATTTCATCCAATATATCAAACCATCTTTTAAACTTTAAAATGGTCTTGTTTTTCTGGTACACAGTTATTAACAGGAAAATATTCTGCAGTCTTCCAGCATCCTTCATTACTGCTAAGTATCCTGAAACTAAAATGAGTAGAACCTGTACCTTGATGATAGCTCTGTGTTTCTGTGCTCATTAATCTTGAAATCTGCACAGAGTCAATATTCAGATGGAGATGAGAGGCTGATAAAAATCAAGGTAATGTTTTTAAGGTATCCAATATAAACAATAGTCTATTGACAGTTACTTGGTAATTTTGTGATTATGAAGTAAATTCAGAAGTTAAAAACAGGCACACAAGGATGAGCATGTTCAAGGCTGTTGTGCCATTTCTGCAAGGGACCTTTCTGTGTAATTTCTGATCACCTTCACCACTCCTGAGAAGGGAAAACTCTTCAAAGAACTTATCTTATGGCTGGTAAATTTGAAACCACTTTGAATAAGGGAGAAGTGATCTTATTCCTGATCTGCATCAAGGTAATTCATAATCAGACAAGTTTCTTGCTTTTAAATGACCTCTTTGCAGACGCATGCTGAAAAGGGTAATTTCGTTAAAGAGAAACCCAGAGTCCATGTGAAGAGGAGCACTGTGCAGAGGTACAGACACTGTGATGTGCTTGCCTTTATTGCTTTTGAGGTAGCTGTGTAATGGTATCCTGGATTAGTGATAATAGGAAAATGACAGCAGGAGACTGGGTCACTGTTCTATTTTCCTTATTCTTTAATGGTATTAGGAAGAAAAGCTTCCACACAAAAAATTTAACTAATGAGAGAAACACTTGGGTTTTTGAACATTTACGGTACACCATGTTTTTCCACTAATGAGATATTAAAATTTTATCATTTCCATTTGACAACCTTCTCAGCACCCTCATGAATTAAAATCCAACCCTACTTCTCTAATAAAATTGTTAATTTATGACTATTGTGAACTTCTATAGCATGGATCAATATTTATTTTCTAAATTGGTATCCCACTAAACTTATTAAAATAAACAATCTGATCACAGAAAAAATATTTATGTTTCAATTGAGTAAGAAGCTGTTTGAGTCTTACTCCTGTATTTTGAGAATTTGAGGACTCCAATGAAGACTTAAACAGCAGCCTGCCTAAGGCAATGAGTAATAGTTTTTATGATTTTTGGTCAAAGGAGTCAGCATCAGGAGTAAGAATGTTTCAGTTATTCCTGTCACTAAGAGAACAATTAAGCCTTTGAGCAACTCGCTGTTCTTGGCTCCAAAAATCAAATTATTTAGGCCAGTTTTGGATGCTTTTAATCATAGACTATGTGCAGAGAATCAGACTATCTCATGGCACTGAAAGATCAGACGCTGACTGCAATTCATTTCCTAGCACCATGTGAGATGCCCTCAGGGTATCCAAGACCTCTGTGAAGAACTGGGAAATATGACACAAGATGAATGGGAGACCTTTGGTCTTCTAGCATATCACCTGGAGGCCAAGCCAAAAGCCCTAAAGCATCTGAAAGGGTACTAGATGCTAGATGCCTATCTATGGGCAAGTGTATCAACCCCTCCAGACAGAGTTTAAGAATAAACAGTTCCCTGTTTTTATTGGAGCCCCAAGTGGATAGATAGTGCTGGTGTGTTTTGAAAATTTTGTTTTCATACTACCTTGCCTACGCTTTTCTTGCCAAGCTTTCTTCTCATTATTGAACCTTTTTCAGTTTTGGGGATTTTAGGGTTTTGGGTTTTTTTTTTTTATTTGGATGCGGCATTTGCCTTGGCAGATGTAAAGATACATATTAGGTTGAGTCTAAAATATTTCTTTTTGTATATTTCCCATTTGTAAATGTTTTTGAAATTCAGGAAGATAGTTTTGTTGGTTTATCTAGTCATTGAACATGAATGCTGTCCATAATTGTAAAAGGGGAGAGTGCCCTGTGATGTGTGTTTTCAATGTAATAAGTTAAATAGGCAATGTTTATGAAGCAGCTGTTGGATGTAGTCATGACTGACTGCTCAGAAGCACAAGGTAAAAGCACTGATCAGAAGCAAAAGTGTGATTTACTGTGGGAGAAAGTCGCTAAGGGAAATTCAAACATTAGCTGGGGCAGTGGAAGGTTGTCTGTTTTATATGGTAATGAATAGCTCTCTCCAAATAGGGTCCTTGCCTTCCCTACAATGAGTGCAGATGGGAAGGCTTGTTAGAGGAGATCTGATGACTGTGTCTCCCTAAACCAATGTTATTTTCTGATCACGCCTTACTATCTTAGTACATTTTCCATAACAGAACATGTAATTTAGCTACAAACAAGTTGCAATGAAAATGTTAGAAATAGAAATATTTTATTTCTTCCTCTTCTGCAGATTTTCTTTTCTGACATAATTGAAAAGCACTCATGATGCAGAATTTGGTCTGCATATCTGCAAGAAGAATTTTTAAATCAGCTGGCTTCCTGGGGTAAGGACCTCACATGGGAATTCCATGTGAACTGTTGCTTATTAGAGCTTTCCTGATTTCTAGTGTCACTTTTACAACGTTAGCTGGTGCCAGCACACAACTGGAGAAATGTTGGTTCATGCAAGTTTTAAGGATTAATCAGGATGAGAATCAGTAACCCCAGAGACTCAGAAATGTGTGCAAACTCTGCTGTTCCAATGCTCAAAAATCTCAGACAGGTATTTTGAGTGAAATTCTTGTGTGGTTTTTTCCCATGGAATGGCTAAGTAGAAAGTGAGATATTGTTGGAGAAATAAAAGTGGTTTATTTTCAGTGACAGAGAAAGTGGGAAAGGAGGCCATAGGGACTGTTCTAATTTCTCCTGCATGGTTATAAGCGAATACATCAATTTTTGTCTTTCTCTTTTTTTTGGTTTTTTGTCCACCAGAAAAAAAACAGTGTTTTATCTATTGTCCAGTAGTTTCCTGAATTGACTCTCTCTCCTATGGACCTCTTAACGCAGATTCAATTAAAAAAACAAAGAATCCCTATTGGGAATTACCTTGCTTTTCCCTGATTTTTATTTTTAAGTGAAGGTTATTACACTAACCGGTGCAAAATAAGGAAAATGCTAACCTGGAATGTATCTAATAATATGCAGGTGGAACAGATGTGTCTGAAATTTAGTGTTGTCTGTTTTCTGCAGTTCAAGAGCTGTACATAACAAACATAATAACGATGCAGTTAAGCTGTGTTTGCTTTTTTCCTCATGAGAGGAAGGTGAGGATGCTGGAATATGTAAAGGGTTTCCATTGCTTCACCTGCTCTCTCACACATTTCCCAGTACACTTGTGCACCTCCTGTTACCCTTTGCTTCCTACCATCTCTGTGGACTAGATCTGCTGAAACAAATTGCTTAAGCAAAGAAATATTTACGATTGACAATTCATTTTTCTGCCCTTCTTCAAAACTGAAAGCTTTGGTCTCAGTAGACAGAAATAAGAATACAGTTATCTCTTTAGAAGAGACTTGCAAAATGTTGGAACTTTTTCAGCATGGATATGACTTCATTTTAGTCTCTGTGGGAAGAAAAGAACCAAAACAAGGAGTAGGAAGAAATAGAGGTAGTACAAGACCTTTGGTTAAGGGTCTCTGGGGAGACTGATGGAGTAAAAGCCCACTCGTACAAAATCATACTAAACTAAAATGTACGTTTTTCAAAATACTTTAATGAATATTAATGAAAAGTATCTTAAATGGGAAAGAAATTTTATTGTCTTGAAAGGGGTATTATTCAGTATTAGAAACAAATCTTCTGCATGTAAGTTATATATATGTTCTTTTACTGGAGAGTTGCCCAAATTCTGGCTTCTTAAAAACCCAAGCATTTTCTGAAGTTTTAGGCTGCATTTACCTTTTGTGCACTGAAAAATAATGTATAAGAGGCTTGTAAGCACTATGATTGTTGGGATGATTGTATGAATTAAACTATTTGGTGGTTTTTGAACTAATTTTCTTTTCTTAGGTTGTTGGAAGCCTGCCTGTTTAAATGCCAATCTAATCCACTGGAGCTGGTTTTCATATGTGCCAGGGACAACTGAAATCCTTGGAACATTTGAGATAAGTACAAATTATGTAAGAGATTTTTTATGGTTTTAAAGGAACTATTTTCAAACTAATTTTACTTCTGAGTAACAGTCACTTTGTATTCTCAGTGGATTCATTTATATTCAGGGATACTCAGCTTAAGTGCTTTAAAACTAGACAAAAAATGCCTTGATGCATTGCAAAGATCTGGAATTTCTATTTTAAGCATGAAACTCATCTTACCCTTATCAGAGGAGCCAGAAGCAAAGCTCCATAAAACACAAAATTCTACTGTTAAACAAGTATCCTCTCTTAGTGTGGTGCAAGTGTATTGCCTGGCCCTTGTTTTTACTGAGCAGTTGTTATGATCCAAAGGCACGTGGGAACCATGGGTCCTCTTTGTGCTAGGCATAGTACAAACTTGTAAGAAAAGGGACAGTCCCTGGATGAAGGGTGCAGGTATACTTGGCTTTGCATTTGTGCTATTGGGACCTAAAAATCCTTTAAACTTTGTGTTTATTTACCTGTGTTATCTGATAATATACCAAGGAGTCGCTGTTCATTATGTTTGGAGTGAGCCATTCATTATCTTTCAGACAAACTTCATGTTATAGTAGCAGCAGCTGCAAAACTACTGAAATGCAAATAGCATCTGGAGAACCTTGTTTGATGCCTGATGATCTGGATCCTGGTTTGGTTTTGTGCTATGTCTTCAGACCCTTTCAAAATATTTTTATTAAAAGACACACCAAGTGTAAAATACCACTCAAAGTAGGGCTGTAAATACATCTTCATCCTATTCTTGGGACATGTTTTTGTATAATCTTGGTTCCCTTCACTTAGAAAACCTGAAAACTTAAAAAACAAGTTTGGTACAAATATCTTTGATAATGATCCTTAATGATTTTCTATGGTATAAGAGAAAAATAATGAGGCCACCTCAGGAACCACAGCGTTGACAGCAGAAGTACAGCTTCTGTAGAGTTTGCACTTTGTATTTATGAGGTGCCTTTGGTGGTAATCTTTAAAAATTCATTTTTAGTTCTGTTTTCTTCATCCATACATTGCTGGGGGCTAAAACCTAAGGTCTGGGATAATCGCTGCTATCCTACACTGATCAGCCTCTTAAAGAAAGAGAGCTTTTTTGCACAGTGACACAAAGTCTTGGGGTTGCTACAGGTTTTGATTAATGTTATTGCAGGACTTTTTTCCTCTTTGTTTTCCTGATACATATATGTTTCTTTTAAACTCATCTCAGATTTTTATCTAAATAGGACTTAATGCAGCTTGCATGTAACACACTCCTTGTCAGGTAAAGAAAGGTCAAGACTTGTCACATATGAACAGATGATACGAATGCTTGCCTTAAAACACTTATTCATTCAAATTGCTTGGGAATACAGTGCAAAGAAAATATCAGTTCAGATCTAGTTTAGATACTAGACAGATTTTGATCTGGGTTAAAGCATATGTATTTGAAACCAATGTCAGTGGCACTTATCTCAGATTTATATCCATGTAATTGAGAAAGTCATCTGATCCTCCGTGGCTGGTCTGTCCCCCAAGATTTCCTTTACTTGTCTCATGCATCACAGAGATGTGATGCCTCTGTTCTCTCATATATAAGCTGTTAGATACATGTCTCTCTTTGATCAAGTTATGTTTGCCATTTTTGTATCAATCTTTACTAGTCCAACCCTGTTCCTTGGTCTAGTTTATCTTAAAATTTTTGAATGGCAGTCAGAGAAAGTGAGAGAAATATCAGGATATTTTCATCTGACCCATTCAGATTTGAGTACCTATATTCATCACTGCTAAAGAAATGTATGTGTTGGATTATTGTTGTTATCATTCCTGTGTTCAAAAACATACTGAATAGGAGTCAGAATTTTTTGAAAATAGAGTGGTATGTGAAAGGAGTCCCTTAATGTTGGGAGTCCTGGATCAACATTTCTTTGGTGTCTTAGAGCTAGGTAAGCTGTGAGGGGAAGACTGCTCAGCTGTCCAGTCCTTGTTGCCACAGCCTTTTTCTCTGTGCTTTAATGAATAATTCAGTCATGCTGGAAGGGTTTTCAAATGAGGTATAAATGATCACTTTCCATGATTATTGTAAGATCCATCTTGGCAGTAGAGAGGAGCTTGGCTAGGTCTTGGAAGATGCTGAACCATCTTTCCCTCTTCTGAAAAACATATGATATGGCTTTTCTTCATCCGTTATGATCCTAAAACATTTAACCTAAGTACCCTTGTTACAATAAATTACTGGTAAAATCAGTGGAGGATTATAGCATTTTCAGATTACTACTCAGTTAACTGAAGATGTGAACTGTCTTCTGGACAGCCCTGTTTATCTCTGTTTTAAACCAGGAGCTGGACTGACTTGGTTTCCAACCTGAAATATCCTGAATTCTAGAACTCATGTCTCAGTGTTTTGCAGTAAGAAGCATCTAATTTGATATTCTTTTGTCACATACAAAATGAAGCAAAGACTTTTAAAGTTGTGTAGACAGCCACATATCTAGGATTGATGGGGCTATTTTCTTCAATTTTAGATCAAGTGCTGGAATTACTTCCTAACTAAAAGATTTTCTGAATATTAATGGTTGTAGAATATTTGGAAATGTAAAACTGAATAATCAATTCTTTCTCTTATGTTATTTTTGTTACTTTTTTATGTGGAAAAAAGAGTAATTTGCAATACCTTGAATAAGGTGAAGTAATACAAGAGTGGTTTTCAGTACATTGATTTTGCTTTGTGATAAAGGAAGTGCCAAATGGTTCAGTGCTCCTAGGTGTATATGAGTCACACTTCTGTTCATCTCATTTTGAAGTGAAATGCTCTGGAAATTGAGTATATGAGCAATGTTGGATAGTCAAGAAGATACTGGTAGAATGAAGTAAGTTGCTTGAAATTAATTATTTGGGAAGTGCTTTGCAAAGCAGAACGGTAAAGGAGGTAAAATTTTTAACTGGCTTATTGAAATCTGTGCACTTTATATTAATCAGTGAATTAGTGATTAATATCCCATTTTATTTTTGTGTAAAGTACAATATCTGAAAACTAAAGTACACCTATCTCCAACATACATAGCCTTCAAGTGCTTTGTCCGTGAAAAATGTATTTTGGTTATTCATTAGGAATTTTATCTGTTTTTTAACTTTGGACATTGATTTCACTGTTTTGAGATGCCTGATATTCTGAAAGTTGTGTATTTTCTAGATAAACTTAGATCCGTATCCCACATATTTGTTTTCTCTATTTGTCTTCACTTTGCCTTCAAATGAATTTTTGGAAAATAATTTTTATTTCTCATTTAATTTTTTCCTTCTGTCCCTTTTGAAGACATCTGAGTTCAAGCTAAAATTACAAGTTGATAGCATTGAAGTGTGTTAATGTTTGGATAGGTTGCTTGTGTGTTTGAGATCTGAGTTAAGAGTCCTTTAATGATTTCTGACACTGAATATCAAAGCACACAAAACAAGCAAAAAACCTGCCCCTTACTATCCTGTCCTCATGATATTAGACACCAAAGGCCATTTTAAAAAAGTAATTTGGCCTCAAAGTCATTTGCATTTGTTCTCCAAACGCCTTCGTAATTTCTGCAATTCAATGTGTATTAAACAGATATATGCCATACATAGTACATACTTTTTTTAATGGAGGCTTTGCACTGGAAGGTTAGCAGCATTGAGGGTGTAGGGTGCTCCCATGGGAATCTTGGGCACAATAAACAGGCCCATGGGGTGCACTGAGTGTATTTATCCCACATTATTGAAAGTCACAGTCAATGTGAACAGTACACTCAATAAATTTGGCCCTGTAAAAACCCATGTGTTTCTAGGCATTAAAAAACCCAAAACCCTAGGGTTAAGCAAGCAACCAGAGCAGGGGATCTCAGCATCATGGTTTGTGTTTTGCCTTTGCTCCAGACCGTTTTGCACCTCAAGTTGTACCCAAGTACTAGAGTGAGTAGAAAAGATCATCTTTGCTGCATTTGTCACTTGCATAGTGAAGGGTGTTGTAAGCTGAGGTACCAAACAGTTTGGGTGTGCAAATAGTCAGCATTGCCTAAGCCATTACCCCTTCAGGATGTGTAGCAGTAGTGATGCCATGCTGCATGGGGTCATGCTGCTGTGCTGTGCTCAACTCTTCAGAATTCTGTGGTCCATTTGCTATATATTTACCCTCTGTGGTAAATTGTGTGGTGCAGCATGGAGCAGTTATCTTCAGGAGAAATCATTGTACTCTGAGTCAAATTTAAGTGAGTGGTGACAGGAGAAATAGTGGATTCAATCAATAACCTGCCTGTCTCCCCGTTTCCCATTTTCCCCATACAGGGAATGATTCATTGTGTGCCCAGATTCTCTCTGTTTCTCAATTAAGAAGCTATGAATTGAAAACTGGCATCGACTTTTCACAATACTGCAAGGTCTAGATCCCCTTGGGCTTTCATCCCTCCTGCAACTGAACACTTCAACCTCCAAAAATTTGTTTTGGCTTTTGAGGTAGGGATGTCATATCATTTTACAATAGTGAGTGTTTCTTTCCACTTGCAGCTATGTGGAAGTCACCACAGGGACCAAGATTGTTCAAGTGTTCAGCAAGAAAAGCTGTATCACGTTCATAAATCTCTAAGTCAAATCTGAAATAAAAGTCATGCAGCAAACCGGAAAATGAATTTTATTTTAAATCGAAACAGGGATCAGCAGATATAGCTTGGGATTTGGAAATGATTAAGTGTAGGATTCAGTTAAGAAGTTTCACCTCTCAAGAAAATATAAAGCAAACATTCTTATTCCTGACCTATAGATCTTCACTGTGTTCAGAATAATAAAATGACTGATCCAATCACATATTGATGCAGAAGCTCTTGGGGCATTTTTACTGAGACACGAGTCAATAATAGATTTTGTAGTTTTGGCTTTTCTTTCCTGGTTAGGTCATGTTTTAGTTTCAGCTCCTCTCCCCCTGAATTATAAGTCCTACTGGTAGATGTTGAAATGTGCAGAATTTCACCTTATTCTTGCTTACATCAATGGGAATTTTGTGTAAATTGAGATTGCAGTCCTGAAAGTACAAGTGTTCTTGCTGTATTTCTTATCTTTTAGACTCATGTTCAGTGAAAAAACTGAGATTCAGAAGGAAATGTATTGAGCAAAGTATATAAATCTGATGTCCTAAGTGGATATAATTACAAAACTAAATTAATGGTGTTTCTAATTGATTCAATTCAATGTGTACTTGTAGTTTTCAGCTTTGAATCCTAGGAAGATTTTCAAAGCCTACTTAATCCTGTCTTCTAGAGACTGTTCCCTACACCAACTATTAACCCAACTTTCCCTTACTTGTCATCTTGTCACTTACTACTTGCTTTTGAGGTTTGGATCATGGATTTCCCTACCATAGCCAAAATGACTTATAGATATTTTCCAAATTTAAATACCACTCTACTGGTACTGTTGTTGAGTCTACACTAATGGTATAGATAACTTCATCATATTTAGCTCCTATTTCTCTTTACTTACTTTGTTGTCTAAGGAAATGACTGATAGTATGAGTTAATGGGGCTTGTAGGGTACGATGAGGTGGTAGGAAAAATATTTTGAGCACTAACATATAATCCCAAAATATCCCTAATCTCTCTGTGCATGAATTATGCATCTGCACAAATTCCATTGGACAATTTGAATTTGAAAAAAAACATGACCAAGAGTAACACTTGCCATTTCCTGGTGGTGACGCTCATACTTTTGATGTGAAACTTTGCTTCTCTCACTCCACAGAAGAATCTGATAGATTGGAGCACTCTCTTCAGTCTCCTGCAAAAGACAGAAATACATGAATTAGCTATTAATCCCAGTCTCCATCTGCCACTGGAAATTTTCACTGACTAGACCATTCTCAGAAACAAAATAATGAAGAGCAAAGTTTATATTTGTAGACTTTATTTTAGTAGGCTTTATGCACAGACTGTGTGGGGAAGCTTTTTTTATTGGGAGACAATTTTTTTGGGAGTGATGTCAAGGTCAGGAATTTTGACCTTTGGGAATAGGAGACAAGATTCCTCCCCGTTCATAGGATCTGAATGCTTTTTCAAAGTTTCTCCGTCATCTCTCTCCTGCCTTTATTTTTCCTTTTGTGATGAATTCTTATGAATGGAAACTGTGTTTTATCTGCTATCATGCCCCACTGAAGGAAAGTACAGGAAAGATTTTAGCTTATATTTCACCCAGATGCTTGATGGGCAAAATCCTCCTTGCTTTGGCATTTTCCTGTGAATTGGAGCAAGCAATGCTGCACTTGATATTATTTCCATTAAGCTTTGTGAGATTTAAGACAGAATCACTGAAGCAGTGACCTCTGACTCTGACAAAAATTTTTTCAAGTCAAAGCTCTTCCCAAGTGCATGATACATAGATTAGCAGATTTGTCAAAACTGACTTTAAGCCATCTTTGGCCTTCCTAAAATTCCCTTGTGTGTTATTTACCTTTCATTGACCTATTGTAAGTACATCTCCACTGAACAATTATACCAGAATCTGAAATTCAGGAAATAATGATTTTGGTTGTCTTGAGCCTCGACCTAACATCAGGAGAATTTAGCTTGGAAATTACTGCTGATATTTGTGAGATCTAATGTTTTGTCTAGCTGTGTTGAAACAATTTACTGAAACATTGATGTTAGGGTTTTTGCCTCCAAAATAAAAAGCTAATGTAAAGTAGTATAGAAAAGGAAACCAAACAGAGATACTTGTTTTACCTTAATCTGAAAAGTAATAATACTAAAACATCCTGCTACATCAATTCTGATTTTAAGAGACTTAAGCATCTGGAAATGAAGATGTGGTAGTCCTAAGCTTTTGTAATAGAATTTGGATCCTGGAACTGGAAGGATGTGAAAAAATTTGCTTACCCTAGCTTCCTGATGAATAAAGCATTCATTATTAATTAATGCTTGGGAAGATAATGCTGTGGTGATGCCTTGAAAAGATGAAAGGGTATGAATCTTTCAGGTTTCAATTCACGTGAAATTTATACACATACTGAACTTTATCTGGAGAAGTTACGCCATGAAAGTTAGTACTGATGTTGGATAGGAAATTCTGAAAGTAATTCTGGAGATAATATTTCAAGATAAACTACTGTTTGGATTAAGAAGAAATATAAGTATTATGTTAATCTTGGTTTGTGATGTCCTTCATCAAATTATCAATATATTGCTTTTGCTGCAGGCAGTTTCTTCTTTCGTCTCTACCCAGATACCTTAGGAGGAATGCTGCTGAAATTGGATTGAGCAACCTGGTCTGAAATAAATTTGACTCTCCACTCTGAATGGCAGGCTGCACCAGAGGATATCCTGAAATCCCTTCCAACCTGAATTATTCTACCATTCTGTGTTATACTGATGAGAGACCAGAACAGGGCCCAGCTAACCAAGGATGTATTTGAAATTTCAGGTGTACTGGAAATGCAAGCAGCTGCCCCAATGCAAGAAGTAAAATTGTGCCTTCTAGCAATAGCTGACTTGAATAAAATCTCCTACTTTTCTAAGGAAACAAAAGAGATACAGATGGGAGTGAATTAGGAAGAGAAAATCTATTGTTCTGATGCTTTAATCCATTTTAATATGTGAGCCTGGAATTCCTCCTAAAACAAAGTCCCTGAACTTTTATTACTAAAAGTAATAAAAATTCAGGGACTTTGTTTTAGGAGGAATTAGGTGCCAGCAGCTATTTTCTAAGAGTTGAGATGACACTGGCCTGAAGAATGACAGCAGGACAGTCAGCTCTGGAGTGTTGCATCAGTGATTCTGCACATCCCAGCCTAAGCCAGAGCTTCTGAAATGTGTTCTCATGACTGGGAATCCAGCTGCTCTCTCTAGGATGCAGGTAAGCTTCAGCTGTCATTTCATATCTCTTCCTCTTTTTTACCTCTTGCTTTTCTCTTGACTGGTATTGATGCCAGAGCTTAGTAAAAGGTAATTCCAGTATTTTCTTTGCTCAGCCTGACTGACTCACTCCTCAGTCAGCAGTCATCAGCACCTGTGCTTTGTGCACTGAACTGAATGACCTTTTCCACCTACTCAGGACAAATACTTTTTTTCCTTAGCAAAGATAGGGCCTTTCTTCACCAAGAGTGAACACATCAATTTAGAGCTAAGTGGGAAAAACCAAATTCTGGCATCCTAGTTTCAGCAGGCAGCCTTAGTTTATATGCCAGCAAGTTGCATGGCATTATAACACATTTTTATTCAAACAAAAATGAACAGTTTCCATAGTTACGAAAAAATTATAAGATGCTATACAAAACTGGGAAATGAATGCATTATCATTACAGGATACAATTGACAATGAATAAGAAGAGCCCTTTCTTTTAGTTTTAACCAGCTGGGTGGTGACATCATGCCAGTTGGTATTATATGCAGTGCAAAATCTGAAAGAATACTGAACCCTTTATGGAGTGAATACATAAATGTATAGCTAGTGTATTTCCAGGTATGCCTCAGATATAGATATATATATATCATTGGAATCTTTGTAGAGACAGTCATTTGGAATAGAACTGGTGCCTTTGCTCTCTCTCATACAAGAGAATGTTTTCTTTCTGTTGGGGAAAATATATTTGATTTTCATTACTTGTTTTGAAGGCATGAAAAGAAAAATTTTCAGCATTCTGGTAGACACATTTTGACTTCATAACCTCTCTTGATACACTACATAAATGGCTTGACTTAGCTGAGAATTGCACTGCTGCCAAAATTGGTGAATCGTGAATTTAGCTAAACTTTGGCAATCTAATTAGAGCAATTGACATGCTTCTGTTAGTTTGTGTTGATGGGAATCAGGTATCTATATACAGCCATCTATGCTTGCATGGCTTCTTTCCACAGTTCATGACTGACCTGGATTTGGGTGGCAAGACATATTGGAGAGTCTGCTGCCAGAGTTAAAAAATATTTCTGTAGACAGAAAGAAAGCAAAAGCTTAGGGATGTGCCCTTTGGTGATCATCTGAGATTATGAGAACTACAAAGAGGAGGCAATTTTCATTGTACAGAACTGGTCAGGAGGATCATGTCATACAGCATGGCTTATCACAGACCTGTACATTTACTATCCTTGTGGTCACTGTGAAGGGCTCCATAATGGTTGTACCTGACAACCATCACAGGAATAAAATAAATGCAAGTATAAATAAATAGAAAAAAGTAGATATCATAAACATTGGTAGCTTAAATATAAAATATTATTCTGCAAGTCAAGGAGAAGTGAGAAAAAGCTGGCTAAAGAAACAAAACTAAAACCAAAATAATTTTTCCAGCGTATTTGGAAAAGAAGCCAGATGGCCTGTACTGTGATAGCCAGACTGTAGAAGGAGCACTCAAATAGCATGAGGCCATTTCAGGGAAGCTCCATGAGTTTCATGTATTCATGTTCATTGTGGAAGAAGCAAAAATGTTTGCACCCTGTAGGGCTCTAACACAGGAAAAAAAGGAGTCAAGCAAAGGATTTGTTTAAACCACACAGACTGCAGAAGAGTATGTGGTACAATTAGATGGAAGGAATCCCCCAAAATCATCAGGCTGGTTAATTTTCACATACTAGTTCAAACACTGCTGAAGTATGAAGCATGTTGTGCTTGTAGGCTCCCTTTGGAGCAGCCCTGGTATCCAGAGACAGGAGAATGGCAACTCTTACATCCTAAATAAAAAATTTTGGTGGGAGCAAAGTGGGGAAGCATAGGCTGCCATTCTGAATCCTGTACTGGGCAGATCAGCAGAAGCTTTGGTGAAGGGCAGATTTCGGCACAGCTCTGTTGGCAGAGGTTGTGCTTTTTTTATGGCTTCTTGAAGTTCTTTCAGAGCAGCAGCAGGAAGCATATCAATGGGATGATTTAGTCCGCTAAAATAATGTACTGAAGTTTTCAAAAGGCAAACATTCTCCTAGAGCTTTTAAGGCACTGGTGGAGCAAGAGGAAAGATTGTAACATGGATGAGTCATTGGCTGAAAGATAAACCAATTAATGGCTTGGTCAGAGACAGTGAGAAAATGTGCAGATGATACTGTGTTATTCAAGGTACTGAGGGGGTCAGTGGCAGACAGCACAGACTCATAACAGGGCTTTACAAGATCCATGTATGAATGAAGTGTTAGGCAAAATTTAATACAGATAAATGTAAATTGATCCACTGGGAAAAACAGTCTAAGCTTTGCATTCACATGATAGGCTGTGAGCCTGCCATCTCCCAGCATTTTCCAGTCTGATTATCTTAGTTTTGGGCAGATTTAAGTGGGATCCGTATCTGTTTGTAATGAAGGACAGAAAGCAAATCACTTTCTATATGTGCATTTCAGGAGAAAGAGATAATTTTCTCATTCAAGCCGTAGTCATTTTTGAATGAGAGAGGAAGGTCTTGAATTGTACTATAACCTGTTCCATTAACAGAGTAGCACAGCAGTTTCCATTTTTAGATCACTTCACAGTGTGCAGCAAGGGAGCAATTTCATTGCCTTCCCAATACAATCTGGGCTTTACTGTGTATATGGGCTTTTTAATTAGCCCCCCTCCCCCCCTGCACACATATTTATACAGGGAAATTTATTCAAGAAAATGCACTTTTGGGTACATTTCCAAGTTTTGTGTGTAAAATAGCATTAGATGTGAAAAAAAGCAGAACCATTTCAAATTATTATGTCACCCAGACAGGAAAGAAAACAACATGATGTCGAAAAACCAAATGATTGAATATTCATGAGAATAAAACCTATTTAAACCAAAGTTGTTACAGTCAACCATTTATAAGCAATCCACATGTTGAAATTTGTATTCTGTATATATTTGATAAGCAACTGGAAATTGTAAACAATGAAGTAAAAGCCAGTCAAATCACAGAGTAACTAACAGCAGTGAAAAAAACCCCAGCATTTAAAAGTGCTTTTGTTTCTTGAAATTGTCTGTGCTGCTTTAATATATCACTGGGCTAGAATATTACCTGCAACAGAGCCTTGTTTAATAAATATGGGATCTTACTCTGGAATCCAAATTTCTGATGCCCCTGCGAGTTGATGGTGTTGGCAGGTAACTGTCAACATTTTGGATTATTATACCAAAAAATAGTCCTGCTCATGTCTGATACCAGGGGCTGGGGACGTACGTGACTCATTTGGAGACATAATCCAGCACTCAAACACCACATGTTAATTGCTTGCTTGGCACAGCAGTTCTGTCTGAATTTTGTTGCTTATCCTGTAAATCATTACGAAATCCTGCCTGTCTTCTATAGAAAAAGAACATGACACAGCAAGAAAACCAATGTATATAGAAGCTGTGATTGTCTGTGCTCACACAGGAGAATCAAGGCTAGAATAGAAATTGCTTGCTTAATTTGTTGGGTATAACTTTCTGTCTCGCCCTTAGCTCCTTGTAAACAGCTTATGCCTTTCTTGTGGCTTAGGAGCTTTCATGGATGGTCATAATCCCTCACATTTCTAGCACGTTATCTATCTATAGGCCTGTGGCATTAGTGCATTAGAGCACTACCTGAAAAATAGTAGCAAATTTGTAATGGGAATAATAATTTAATATCAGAAAATGTGACAAAAAGAAGATGGATATAATGATAGTAAATGGCAGATAGTCACAGAAAAGAGACATTCTTATTCTGAATTATTTGACTGAAAACATAACTGTAATTTCATGTCACCTAAGGTTTGCTTGGAAAAGTTAAAATCTTTAACAGAAGGCTGTAAATAATATTGCCGTACTAGACAGATGTTGCTTTAAGCTGTCCTCCTTACAAATATAAAGATGTCCTTTTGGTCAGGGATCAGAGACAATGCAGTATAATTGCTCATCTAGCCAGTAGCCTGAGGTAGGGGAAGGTGAATGCTTAGAATGACTAACTGTCTAAGTCCAAGCCGTACTGGAAACAAACTGCTGTTGAATAAAAAATATATTTGATGGTGTAAATTTTTTAAAAAATATTTTAAAAATACAGAAGACAAATTTGTCTAATCACGCATTATCTGAAGACATATTACAGCTAGCTCTTTGCAAAGTGGTGGGATAGTATTATGATTATTATCTGAAAGGCCACTAAAGGTAGGCTGTGAAGTCTCTTAGGTATAAGTGCATTGTGTAACCAGATTGTGCAAAAGTAAACTTCTGCATATAGCATTTTTATGATTATCCAAAAATAGTGACTAGATAAGATTATCTTTGATTATGAGGACTAACTGTAAATACCAAGCTACTATAACTAATTATTGCAATCTTACACTATTTACAGATCTTGGAAGGAAAAGCTCCCAGCTTTTTCCAGCACAGAGCATCTTGGGGTCAACAGCTGAAAAAATGAAGTAGGAAACTCATTGCTTGCACCTGAAATGCATTACTTTTCCTTAATAAGGTATTTTTTCTTTCTGTTTCCATCTTTAAGGATAGCAGAGAATTTCCTAAAGGCAAAAAATACTGTAAATTTATTTGTAGAAATGGTATATTTTATCAGTGTGAGGATCAGAAAGAACCTCAGGCTCATTGGATCTTGAGAGTGCCTTAGGAATAAGGACAAATAGACTTAGTGCAGATGTTTGAAAACATAAAAATGGGTTTTGTATCCGAAGAAAATTAAAAGCCATACTGACGTTTCAAAGTGTGCACTTGCTAACTGATGAATGTGTGTTGATATACTGAGGTAAACTGTAGAACTTCAAATGCACTTAAAAAATAAAATTTATTGCATTCACTTGTTTTAATATCTTCATGCTAAAATAAGAACCATTATTTCAGTAAATTTCATTGAATTATAGCATCTATTCATCTATGCAAGCAAACTGTTAAAAAAATGTTCTTTATCTGGTTTTAGAGCTTATTTATACAATACAACAATTTATACAGACAACAATAGAGCTTATTTATACAATACAACAATTTACTGGAAACAGCAATGAAATAATAATAAATGAACAATAACAGCAGGAACATTAATAATAGAGTGTACAAGGGAGATGAACATTTCCCATGCAAGTGGTCACCATCTAGAGGCCTGTCCTCAGGAATAATCAGTATTAATGCATATAAATCTGTTTAATGACACCTGTAGTAGAAAAACAGCACACAGTGGGGATTTTGTCAACTGACATTCTCTTGAAGCATGTGAAAATTTTTGTATATCATGTAAATGGCACACAGTTAATATAATTCTAAGTGAGAAGAGGCACTACTAAAAATAAAAGCAAAATATTGAACAATCTACTTTGTTAACAACTTTATCTTGTCATATAGTTTTTCTAATTATGTTATAGATAAAATACATGCCTGAAGGACAGCATCCTGTGGCAGTGACCCACATTCCAGCTGTTTGTGGGGAACTGCTGCCTGTAGGATGGACTCACATTGAAGAAGTTCATGGAGAACTGACTCCCATGGGAGGGACCCCACAGTGCAGCAGGGGAAGGACTCCTCTTCCTGAGCAGTGGCAGAAACAAGGTGTGATGACCTGATCATATTATGACCTGACCATATTATGACCTGACCATAACTCCCCATGCCCTGTTTCCCTGCATCTCTGAGGGGGAGGAGGTAGAGGGGGGAAGCAGGAAGAGGTAGGGGGAAGATATTTTTAAGATTTATTTTACTCCTCATTATCCTGCTCTGATTTTGTTAGTAATAAATTCAGTTAATATCTCCAGTTTGAATCTCCAGTTCTTCTCCAATATCTCCAGTTAATATCTCCAGTTTTGCCCGTGACAGTATTTGCTGAGTGATATCTCCTGGACCTTATCTCAACTCATGAATCTTTGTTATATTTTCTCTCCCTTGTCCAGCTGAGAAGTGGAGTAATAGAGCAGCTTTGGTGGGTATCTGACATCCAGCCAGGGTCAACCCACTCAAATGTCAATGACATTTTGGAAACTCAAAGTCACAGGCACGCTGTACTACCAAACCTGTATGCGTGACTTATGGAAATGGATTTGATTGGTGTGCAAGCTAACAAAATAAGTCACTTGATTACTGATGATCATGAGTGAAGATATGGAAGAATGAAGATATAGAAGTGTGAAGATGTCAAGTAATGCATAATTAAAATGACTGATTCATGATCAAGGCACTATTTTCACTCCCTACACGGAGGAATCCTTCCCCAAGCATTATTGATTCTTGGTTCAGGTTTTGACTTCTCTGTACAACTCTGCTGCTCTAATATCTAGAAAGGCAGGTGCTGCCATTGCATACCAAGGAAACATCTTGCAGCAGGTCAAAGGGTGTCACATCAACAGGATCACCTTTGTTGCTATTACAGTGCTCACAGACAATTTTACTGTCTCCAATAACTCTATGGAAAGAGCCTGAGTTGACATTTCAGCCTACACAGGGTGGTGATATAAAACTAATTAATTATCCTGCTAAGATGAAAACAAAAGGGGACGAAAAGTGAAAGCATACACAGACACAGGCATAAATCAATTTTTGTCTTTTAGCATATTGATGCGTATATTTTTGTGAGGGCTGAAGTCACAAATACGCTGTTGTAATTAATATTGTGCTCCAGTGACTTAGGAATAATTTCTGCAGTAAGCCCAGGGGGCCTGTGGATGACCCTTCTGCAAAGATGAGTTGAACTCGCAGAACTACTGATTACACTCCTGGGGAATTGGGGGACTCTGGAGGACCATTGTGCCATCCACCTCTTGAGAACCTAAAGGTGTTTCATTGCATATAGATTTCTATAAAATAATAGAGGTTTTTCTTGAGGGTAATGACAGAATTTATTCCAGAAGCACAAAACTAAAAAAGTGAACAGCTATTTTCTCAAGGGCTAGAAAAGAAACAACAATTTTCTGAAAAATCCTGGAATACAAAATTACAATTGATAAAATAAATACAGGTGTGACTTATCTTGTTGGCTGATAAGTATCTGCTTTCTTATTGGATTCCTGCTGGCCCATTTGAGGGCTGTCTTGCTGCTGTGCTGATTTAAATCCTTTATGGAAAATTTTGAATGTCCTTTCTTTTGTTTTTATGTCATCTTGCTGCAGGACTGACCAAAAAGAAGATATCTGGTGAGACTGAGGATATGAGAAGTTGGGGCTTAGTAACATGTTTTGTACACTGGGCAACACTGAAAATGACAATTTATAAAATATCAGATTATCTTTTGGACTATGATTAGTGGGATATTTCCAAGTAGAAAAACACACCAGAGACAATTTTTTGAATACAGACAGTATTATTGACTGCTGTGCAAAAACCACCTGGTGGTCTGTGATTTCCACTGTGGCATTTCCTGCCAGCTTGCCAGAAGTTGCATCAGTTTACAAAATATGCATTTTTCTTCTTATAAAGCAGACTTCATAGGAATGCATTTACTATTTTTTAAATCCTTCAATAGCAGATATAGCTTGCCAAGGATAAAAAAAATTCTCATAAATATATGATAGTTTGTTTTATTCATTCACAATTGTATCTTACAAGATACAATGTGTATTCCAGGGGCTTTTAAGATATTTTGTCTGCTGACTCTTTATGGACTCAAAGCAATTTAAAAAAGTAGAGTAAATTTCCACTTATTTGTATTTCTGAAAGTATTTTAAAAATGTGGTTATGACTAACAGGCTGAACATATTTTGTAAATGTTTTATGACTTTTTTTCTGAAATGATTGTGAAGTACATACTTAAGTGTAATGTATACCAACAGGCAAGCTATAACTGCTGAATGTTAAACAATTTCTCATTTTTAGTTACACTTCTGGCATTTAATTGACCTTTCAAAAAAGAAAGCACACATGCAGAAATTCATCTAAAGTGCACTTGAAGCAGTGATTTGTCCCAGCCTTGGTTGAATTTTGAGATATAAAATCAGTAAATTTTTGTTTCCTTTTATGATTTTGTTAATTAATGGTATTGTTTGGGTGTTTTTTTCCTCCCGGCCCACCCCCCCCCCCCCCCCCCCCCCCCCCCCCACTTCTTCATTTATTAAAGACTTAAAATTATGAGAGGAAAATGATTTGTAAGAAAAGCTAGGGGCCATTCTTGGAAGCTATATTCACTTCCTAGGTGTGTCTGGGCATTTATTTGAGCTCTGGGAAGGCACATGCATTATAAAATTCACATTTATACATAAAAAATGAAGTCTAGATGATTATAATAATCATCTTGTCTGGAAATCAGGTACCATAGCTAGAGTTTGGGCAGAAAATATGCTGATATTAATAGCTGAGCTATCCAAGTACATTTTGCACCTCAATACAACTGAGACTGCATATCTGCATGTTTGTAGGGAGGCAGTATTGTGTATCACACTTTTGGAAGTTATCTTATCCACTCAAGAAATGTGACTGCTTTATGTCTCTCTCTAAATGCTTTATGGTTCTGTACTCTTAGTGTCATGCAAATTTTTTTCTTCTAGGGGAAAAATAGCATCAGCATGTCTGATCATTGCTCCTAATCCTTACATGCTGTTTAGGAATTGTGTCCATCTGGTGGTTTTGCATGAAGTGTCCCAGTTACATAGGAACACATGTTCTAGTCATAGATTTCAATAAATGCCTTCTGATTCTTAGCCTAGAACTCTTGAACCTTGTCTCTTCCTACAGTCTTTCTTCCACCTATCCTCAGTATTATAATTCTGGAGAGGTTTTTAATTCTCTGTGCATTTAATCTATAAAACTAGATCAGTTTTATAGATTAAATGTACAGATCATTCACTGGTCAGTGTAGTTTCTATTTCTGCTACTCCCTTTCTTTGTCTACCTACACTGTAAACCTTATTTGAAATATAAACTATTGAAGTTAGGAAACAATCAGGTTGTATTACATGTGGTAATAAAATGGGCAGAGAAACAGAAATGCAAATTTTTTCTGTTGTTGAAGAGAACAGAGAAGATAGGAATGATCCTGTTAAATTGTTTTCAATATTAGTTCCATTATTGCAATTGACAGCTAATTCTCTTGTGCTACTTTCTCCTTTTTCCTGTTTGGTATCTGGATCTGTGAAATATTTCAGTAAAATATTTCAAAATTTTCCATGGAGAACATGGACGTTTTTTAGATGTATACTTAAACATATCAGACAATTCACATGTATATATCATCTACACGTGCATATTTTTATTTCCATATTTTTAAATTTTATGCTATGTTTACCTGAGGACATGAGTGGATATGTATATACATATATATATATAGCATTCAGTTTGATTTTTTGTTAGTTATCTTTCACAGCCACTTTTAATTTGAAGTTTTTATGTAAACAAATTTTTTCAGATACTCTTTTAAATATTTTTTTAAATACAGTTTCCCAGATTACAAGCATTTGATGAAGTGTTCACAATGTTTAACATTGATCTCCAGTAAAATTGAAGGAACCTGATGTTAATGCTCTCTAGTTACAACCCTTATGCAGAAATGCTGAAAGAGCTGATTTACTATTGATATAGCAGGATTTATGTAATTTTGATTTTTTTTTTCTAGTGCACACTAGAGAAAAAGTTCTTGGAGAAGCCCGCATCTCTTGTTTGTATGCATGAAAGAGAGGACTAGTCTAATTCCCCCGTCTGGCTGAATTGGCCTGTCCTTTTTCTATGCAAAATGTAAACCCTTTGATAGAAGTTATTGATTCAGACATGTTCCATAGGAGTCTATAGTTCTTATCTCTCATTGGACCAGGAGTTTGAGTTTCATGGTCTGAAAGTACACTGAGCATCAGTAGTGCATTATAGTCTCTCATCCTGGTGTGGTCAAGAATATCTTGGAGTCACAGGGTGTTTATTTCTGGCACAAGATTCTGCAATCTTTTCTTTTGAAGAGCTTCTTTTTTAAAAAATTGTCGTTTTGCTTTGAAAATTTCTTGATCAGGTCTAATCTTGCATCATTTAGAAATTATTAAAAATTCTTTGACTGAAAACCAAAAAATGTTTGTTACAAATTGTTATAATTGTGAAACAAGTGAACTTAGCAGTAATATCTTGACTAAAGATTTAAAGTATATAATGGTGAATTAATTCTTAAAGTGTCATCCTTTTTTTTACTTGATGTATGTTTTATTCCTGCTCACAGAAATTGATATTCCAGAGGAAATTGGCTACTGCAAGCATGAAGCTGTCTAAAGAAAAAAACTACATCAGCTAAGGTAAGATAATCAGCTAAGATGCATCATTTTTTAAAATAGATTTTTGCACCAATGATAGAAAGAGCAACCTCTGGTTGGACTCTTAAACAGCTTGTAACCTCTCTCTCTCTCCTGAAAATGAGAAAGAGAGGAAGGTGCTCATTCAGCAGGCTAGAAATGTTTGTCAAAAAATATTAAAATAGATGTTGCTAACCTTCTCACATATACCCATTATCAAAGACCTAACATTTTGACACTAGAAGTATTTAAATGCTGTCCTGGTTTGTTTTTCTCTATGCAAAGTTTAGGAGAGTGTTCCACATGGTTGGTTTTAAAATGTGTTTTACGTGGGAGGCTTACTTGCGTTTTTCACTCCTATAAACTGTGCTCTAAAACTAAAAAACATACTGCTGTATGAAAAAATCTGCTATTTTTCTGTGTAGGCATTTTCTGAAGATATTGTTTTTGTGTAATGATGTAAACTTAAGAATTATACAGACCTGTTTAAAAAGTTATCAATCTGTTTATGTGACTGCAATCATTATTGATATTTGTCTCTTTTTTTGGAGTGTGATGCAATACCAAAACCATCCCTTTCACTGTTATTTGGCAAGGTCCAGGGATGCTTCATTTAAACATCCACTTTTCTACATAGATTCTATGAAAGGAAAAATTCTACCTGAATATAAAACTTCATAATTGAGATTCTGTAAAATATTCTAGAAGTAATTTTAAGTGTTGGGACTAAGATTGTATTATAATATTAAAAAGATCATCAAAACAGGAAGTAATTTGTCTTGCTCTACACATAAAATGGATATTCTGCAAATGGCTCGGATAGGAATTCTAATCTGTCTAAAAGAAAGAACTGAACATTCTTATCATATCTTTGTTTAAAGTGTAGCTGTGCCTACAAAATCATATTCGCAACACAGAGGATGAACACAGCTATAAATATATTTTTAATGTCGGTCTAGCTTTCTTAAGGATTAAATCTAGGTTGTTTAAAAATTCGTATATAGCAATTTGTTCTAAATAACAATTTAATTGCAAATGGGAAGTGGTGAAAAATTCCTTGTTTTGCTTGGCTTCCATGTGTGGCTTTTGATTTACCAGTTAAATTGTCTTTATCTCAACCCATGAGATTTTTCACTTTGACTCTTCCAGTTCTGTCCCCCATCCCATCAGTGGAGTGAGTGTGGCGACTGGTTGCCTGATGGGGTTAAGCCATGACACCATCCGAGCATGAAAGTGGCATGTGCAGAGCAAACTACCCTGAAAGGTTTAGAACAAATGGTAACAGGAGAATGAACTATACGTCAAACTAGCCCTAGTATTATTACTTATATCTTTAGTTGATTTGCACAAGTCTGTGTTTCCTCTGCTCTTTTCTACATCAAAAAGAAGACAAATACCAAGATGGAAGCCAAGCCAAATCCAGGATGTTGTTAAATGTATCTGCTTTCAATTTCCCTGAAAGGGTGGGAGTCCATCCCCTCACAGGTCACTTCTTTTTTGTCTTGAACCTTCATTTAGAAGGAAGAATTTGTAATAACTATTGCATATTTAAAATCAATTTCAGAGGTCATGAGGGAAACAGTCTTTATGCACTGGCTGCAAAATACCCGACCTGTTAGTCTGATGTTCTCTGTACTGAAGCTGTGCTTTCATGCTCCTGTGGGCTAGACTTTAAAAACATCTTTTAAAAAAGCCCTGAAGTCCTGTGTCTGTATTAACCTTATCAGTGAACTATTTCAATAACAACATTCAGAGTATCTCTCCTAATAAATAGTACAGGGAGAAACAGCTCTGCTAAAAATCCACCTTTGTGCTCTAAGCAATTAGGGAGAAGCAATCAAAGCACAAGAGGATGAGCTTAGTCATCATTGCCCCATTTGTCAGTGGTTGCCCTGCAGTCTTTATCTACTATAACTGAATTTGTAGACCCTAGGAACTACTGGGATTAACTTCTAGTCCTGAAGACTGTGGGTTAACCACCCCATTCTCCTTCAGCAGCCAGAGATGTCTGGCAAAGGCATCCACAATGAGGGATGGCAAAGAGAAGATGTGTACCCAGGGCTTCCAGCAGCTACATCAGCTCAGATGGAGGGTTAGCAATTTGAGTTACTGGTTCCCATTCACACCTTAAAATTGCCTTTTCTAAGCAAAGCACTTAGATTTAGTGCATGACAGCACACCCTAACACACTAGCAGAGGTAAATGAACTTGTCACACATAGCCTATACCACCACCACAAAATTTGGCTGGGTTTTTGTCCTAGTGTGAAATTCAGGCTGCCAGTCCTTCTCCTCAAAAAATGGTAACGTGTAACAGGTCAACCAGCCTGCAGATTTTACCCCAGATTATACAGTTTCTCAAGTTCTCTTCATTTCTCTGCATCCCATCTGTCCATTTTGTTGAAATTAGAAAAAATAAGGACAAATAACCTTCTAGACATTTATCTTTTTTTTTTTTAGGTAAATAACATTAGGGAGATATACAGGGGACTGTGCAGACAGTTGTGTGAATAATGTATGTGATTAATTTATGTTTTGGTTCTGTTTTTTTGTTGTTTGTTTGTTTGGTTTTTTTGTTGTTGGTTTTTTTTTTTAATTATTTATTTTTTCTTTCCCAGCTGCACATCTTTTTCACTTTGAGTGCCTGTGCTTTTAGACTTCCAGTAAATTCAACAGTTTTCTTTATGCATATAAACATACCTCAGAATGACAGAACCATTAATTTATATAGTGGGTAAGTGATTTGACAGAAAGTTGCCTAATGGTTAGGAGAACATAAACCGTTGGATAAAAGCTAAACAGCAAAGTCGAAGTCTTTGGTTGTTAAACGTAATTGTCCTGAAATCTCAGAATACTGCTCTGCTTATAGAATAGAGCTGTTATAACATCTTTTGCCCTCTTTAAGTCCAAGCTGCTTTAATTTTATCATATGAAATCCTGTATCATATCTGTTTGCAGTCTCACTCTACACATGATTAAAAAATTATATCCTTTAGTATGATGAATCTTTCTCTGAGTCTACATCTTTATTTTGTTACTTGGGCTTTGATGTTCCTAGGTCAGCAAAACTCAAAAGAGACTTATCAGAAAATTGTGCCTTTGCTTATAAAGCAATTTAATATAAAAGTAATCTAAATTTTGTTCTATTCACTAATTACATGTAGCTGCCTCGTGGCTAGTCAGAACAAGATTAAATTGCTAGGCAAAAGTCCTATCAGTGTGAGTGATGGCAATGTACTTGAGGTTGTCACTGTGTATATCTATCTATCTGTCATGAATACTGGGATGAACTTTAAATTCAGGTTCTAGTAAAGTAGTATCCACAAAATAAGTGAGGAAGGACAAAATAAGTGAGGAAGGAGAAGGAAAAAACCCCGACTTTCATTCACGCTATTCAAGAATGTTGGAGGTGTTTTTCATTTGAAATGGCAGGTTGGCAATCTGTAGTTCATTGCTGACAAGGAGATTTGCTAAAGTTTTAAAATAGGCAGGTTTCAATATTGTTGATTCTTTCTAAAACTCAGTCTGGTTTGTTTGTAGCACTGAATAAATTCATTATTTACTGTTAAAAACCATGCAGACTGACAGTTATTTTTATCCAAGAAAATTACGTCAGAGAAAGTGAGTGTTACCATTACCATCTGGCTTTTTAAATACTGGAAAGTAAGAGATGCAATAAATGCCCTATGGGCAAAATCCAGGAGTTTTTTAATGGCTCAGGGGATAGTAGATGTAATCTGAATTGCAGGGCATAGTAAGAGAGGAGAATTAAAGACCAAAGGTTAGCAATGGTGTTTGCGGCACTTCCTGTTGACAGATGCTTTAGGGCAGAAGAAGAAGGTCATTGATCTAAAGGTCTGAAATAGCAGTGTCTGTATTTTTTTATCACTTGCTTTTGCAAGATTTGACATTTTCCTTCTCCTGCAAGTCTAGCCTCCTAGCAGAAGTCAATACCCAACATGGATACAGTTATGAATATAACTATATGATTCAAATATTGCTTCACATAGGTTATGTAATAAAACTATCAGAGATATATATGTATGTATAATATTCAAAGTACAAACATGTTATTTTGTTTTCCTGAATTAATTAGAAGACAATGGAATTTGCCACATGACTTCCTTTAAAAAAGGATATATATTAATTTATTGTTGTTACATGATTATTTATGCAACAATATATTGGCTTTATAGTTCTTGGTATAGTGACCACATGAAGACTTTTACCTCTGCCTCCTGCTGCGATCTTAGATTAGAAGCAAGAGGAGAATGAAGCATACATGAAGGTAACTTTTGGGACAGGTTTCAATTGATGATGCTATTTGCTGTGAAAGCTAATAGAAGAAGGATGTATGCAATTTATGATCTTTTAGTTCATAACCTGAGGACTGAAAAGAGTGATTTCATCCACAAGAAGGAGAAGTAAAAAGAAAATGAAATGATTTTGAGGTATTGTATATAGAAATTTGCCTCAAAATAATTGATACCAGTTTTAAAAGCTCTGAGAAAAAGATAAAGACTGACGGAGCATAGTCTTTCTATGCTCAAAATCAATATATTTATTTCAGTTTCTCTTTTTGATTTTGTCAAAATGATGCTGATAACATGGTCAGCTTTCTCTTCAGCCTGTGGGCAGCTGTGATCTTCTTTTAGGCTTTGCAGTAGGTACTCATCTATCCCTTAGTTTCATCTTCCCTGGGGCAGCTCTTGAATTATATGGAAGCTGCAGAATTTCTAAGCTCCAGAGCTTCATGGAATGTCTGTTTTGTATTTTCCTGCTCTACCCACCCTAGTTTTGGATCTGTGTTCTGGAATGTACAAAGACTCATGACTTGTTTCTACATTGAATTTATATATTTTATTTTAGGAATGCAACTTCCTATAAAGTACACATTTAAAAAAAAAATTCCACTTGGGAAACAAGGATTTCCAAAAGGAGATATGGAAATATTCAGGGAAATGAATATTTTGTTAATTTCTCTGAGTTGCTTTGGCTCATCATTGATGATGAAAACTAAGTAACATATGACCCATTAGTAAGACTATTTAAAGCTTGTAGAATCACACCTGTTCTTTACTTATCCCATTGATTTTTACAATCTTTTAAATTTGTGGTACTCTGATACCTTTGAATATCATTCTCCCCATTGAGAGTATGGATATCGAAGACTATGGATATATCAGTCACAACACCCCACCATTTTTATTTCCGTTTCTCTCTTCCCTTTTCATTACTGGCCGGAAATGTTTTCTGCTTAAATTTTTGAGCATACTTTAGACCTCAGACTTGATGGGAGAGAAGCTTTTGCTAGGTCATATGAGGTTTCATCATATGTTTAGGCAAAACAATGGTTTTGTCCTTCTACCTAGTAAAATACATAGTGAAATTTTTGTGATGGTGGTATGAGCAACAGTTATGTATCTTAAAACCTAGTATTCTCATATTGTTTCACTGTCACTGAGATTAGCTATTTTTCTTGTCATCTGGGTGTTTTTTCTAGATAGAGGCTTTAAAACTCCATATTAAAGTGCAAGAAAAAATATTGTTAATCAAAATGCTTTCTCATATTCAGTACCTTCAAAACTCAAGCAATGCTTTTATTTACCCCCAAATCTGTAACCTGAATAACAGTGAGGAAGAAAATAGGTCATGCTGTACACTGCCATTGTTTCCTTAGCAGGTGTGCTTTGCACCTCATTAATGTGAGTACGTAGTCATCTGCTGCTATTTCTAATTATCTGTGATGGATCACAGCATCCTTTCAGTGCAACTGAAGCTGATGAAGAATATCTTTTGATGCTGAATCTGGGAACACACCCCTATTTCAAATTCTTTTAAAATTAGTCAGTAGATTAAATCATTATTCTGAAGTGAGCTGTGTGACAGACATTGATGCAGACGTAAGAGAAAGATGTGCCTGTGAAGTCTGTGGGTTGCACAAGCCTTTCTTCCACTGGCTATCATGGTTAAAATGAATTGCATCCATAAATATATTGTGAATGACTGTTTAGCTCTCAACATACAGCAGTATATTATTCTATGAGCAACGACAGCAACTCAGTTACTAAAGAGGTTTTAAAAAAAATGCTCCATCAAAAAAATAGACTGAATTTTAATGTCCAATGTATTAGCAACAAGCAGACCTTTTATGCTCACTTTTCTCTAAGAAAGAGATCCCACTTTTGTAGGAAAAAGGGACATGTGCAGGTGAACAGGCCTGCTGGGACAAGGAATCTGTTTGCACTCTCTTGTATCTGTGGCAGTCTCTTTTTACCCACTTGTCCTCTGGCTGGGCAGTTGCTGTGCTGTGTGATGCACCATGGCCCTGCTCCAGAGGGTTCAGTAGCTGCCTAAGCTCAGCTGATGAGTTGGTTTCACCTTTTTTTCCTGGTCTGGCAAATGACTAGGCCCAGTGCAGCTGTCCTGCCAATATCACACATTGGATATGACTTTAAATTAAGATTGATGTGAGGATTGATGGAACTTTCCTTTATTTTTTTTCTTGTTGCAAATTCCAGTATTTTTATGAGGACAAAAAATCCCTTTTCATTGTGAATATAACCTGGACCTGGTTGGTTTTGGTAGTTATAGCAGCAGCTGCTTTATTTCTATATGTTGTGCAAATGCCATAGATATTGAATCTACAGCTGGATTCTTGGGCCTCTGTCTGTTACCAAATTGAGGTTCCATTTGAACTTTAATTTCCCTGCAGCAGAGGTAGATATTGTGTCCTGTAAATGTGGTGAGCTGGCAGCAGAAACAGGTGGCCTTGTTACCTGTTAGTCAGGATCTGGGATGCCAAAAGGCCTGTGTTTCCTCATTGTGCATTGCCATCCCAGCTGCTTGGGAAAGGGCAGCTTTACCAGTCTCAGCTGCTGAGATTGTTGCTGAGTGGTGTCAGCCTTGCACGTCAACTAAAGCTGACTAAACAAAAAGTATTTATACTGAAGTTCTTCTGCTTATATAAAGGAGAACTAGAGTCATCCAAGTTTATCACCTCCATACAGTCCAGTATTTTACTCAGAGTATGTGAGCAGCAGTTTTGAGTACGGTGTTCGATGAGGGCAATTTCCCACACTTAACTCTCAGTCTTGGTAGTTTGATAGATCTTGATCTTCTTTTCCAATGTTTTCAGCTGACATCCAGATCTGAATGTTTAGCTGAAGGTGTGGCTCTCATTCCTTTGCAGATCTTTAGAGCAAAGGAATCTTATCTTCCAATTAGGTATTTTTGCAACCAAAACGATATGTCAGAGCAACAGACAAATAAATGCATATGTGGATTGATTTTTCTGAGGGGAGAGGGAATAAAAAGTTTATTCAGTTACCTCTAAAATGTTCTCCTCCCAAGAAGGTTTGACATTTTGCTTTTTTCCCCCCTAATTGAATGAGAAGTCTGAATTTTTGAGTGGAGAAATATTATGAAGGTGGAAGGTAAGGAGATCAACTTAGGTTTTGGGACTTCAGAAAGGAATTATTTTATTGTTAAAAAAAATTTTAAAATAGTGCCTTTCTGGAAACAGTGCAATTGACCATTTGGGGACAAATAGCAGAGCTATACCTCTAGAAGAGGAAGTACAACTCTGAAAAGGTAGTTGATTAATTTCAGACTTCTGAGCCACTTCAACCACTCTATCACATTTTTATTACTAAATAAACTAATTTTTAAAGCATATTGCTGTCAAACACAGTATATTCAGTTAACTTGTGCAATCATGAACAATTATACCTAAGCCCCTGAGGTGTAAATTTTTATGCCACTAATGGAAATCTTGTTCTGAGAAATTGTAATTAATGTTTTGTTTAACTCATAAAGAAAAGGCCAATAAAATAGGACTCAAAGTATAAAAGGCTTTCTGGCATCATTTGAGCATTGTATTCACCACAAAGAGAGATTTCTGAAAGGCTTATCTAACACGATGATAGTAAGTAATCTAGATTGTTGTTATCTGCTTTATGTTTCTTCAGTGAGCCAGACCCTATAGAAGCTGTGAACAATGTCAACAATTCATGGATCTCAGCCCAACTGTATAATTAAAAAATCTAGTGAATAGAAAAGCATCTATCTTGATTGTGTGGACAATAATAGCTTACTGAAGTCAGTGAAATTGCAACATAGAATTCTTAAATTTATGGTAGAAGGATGACACTTCCACACAAGGATGACACAGGTACACAATAGAGGAAAAATTCAATATAATTTTAAAAATATTACCTGACTCTGTGAGTAATGCTGTTAACTCCAAGTAAAAATCTACTCACAACTCACCCAGGTTTTAGGAAGTTATTTCAGTATCTCCACATCAAGTGAAAGCCCCAAACCAAACTAAGAAAACAACAACAACTAAACAAAGAAGAGGCTCTCCTAGTCTTATTTAACACTATAATTACAGAAGCATATATTTTAAGAATTTTTCATGACATAACGCAAAAAGGCAGAGAAAAAAATTGGTAAGAGTGATGCCGATTTACCAATAGACTGGAAATGTAATATGGATTGTAAAAGAATGATAAATGAAATAGTGACAGTTTAAAAGCTATATTTGAGTGGCAATCTTTAAAGAATAAAAAGAACACTGATTAGTATTACTGGTGTTTTTAAGTGCATTTTTGTTAGCGTAGTCTGGCTTTCTGTGTGTGTTGTCTGTAACAGATTCAAGGAATAGTATATAATGAGGCAGGTGCTGCAAGTACAATCAAAAAATAATATTAGCTTGAAAGAACATAAATGTGTTTGTAACTCAAGAAAATAGGCCCTGTTTTACCAAAAGATTTTGGGCTTTATCACTTCTGTTACAGAGCAGTCTCTAGTGTATTTGTTGCTCTTTAAATCCAAGTTGTGATAATGAAAATGAAAATGCAGTTAGCTATTCTTCTGCAAACCCTTTCTGAAGTCCAAGCTCCATTGATGTTTATGTTGTTGTAGTGAATATTTACAGCAATAAAAGAATGGATCTGTTTCTTCTCAGAGATTTGCAAATGTTAGCATTTTACTTAAGTTATCATATGAATGATTGTACATTAAATTAAATCACCTCTATAGAAAGATCAACAATTAATTGAGTGATGGTTAAGCTACATCCTTATTGTCTTTGTAAGGAAGGCTCTCAGAATTATGGATTACTGAAAAGTAGCAACATAAAGCAAAAAAGGTCAAAGTTGATCTTAAGCACAGCAGTAAAACAGAAAAAATCTCACAGTGACTACACTGAAAACAACTTATCTACTTGCACCATTGTTCTTATTATTATTAATTATTATTATGATTATTAATTATATATACTTTGCAGTCAGAATGTTTCTGCAGCCTATAAACAACTTATTCCTTTTCATTAACATGTTTCCTTGCTACTGTAAGAAATACTGCAAAATTTTCATCTGAAGTCAGGTACATTATGTAAACCTATCTGAATGTGTTCTCATAAAGCTAGAATGCAGAATCCTGCAAATAACAGCATAAATATTGCTTGCCGTGTTTCAGACATTCTTATTTTACCACACATGTGCCAGGATATATCTTCCTTTTTGACTTGAAGAATTCTCTCTCTCACATTTGTGTGCTGGTTTGTGTGATAGTGTTTTGGTCTGGTTTTTTATTTTTCTTTTTTTAATATTTTTTTCTTTCCCTGTGAGATTTTATTTCAATTAATGTTCTGGAAAGAAGGTATCCAATAAAGAAAAGAAACAAAGGGGATCTAAAAATAGTTTATAAGCTGACTGATTCTAGTAGCTTAAATCTGCTGTGATTAAAGATATAAACCCCCTGCATCTTCTGTGTGTGTATTCCTTCCTTATATGTTTACAGAAGTGATTAACAGTAAACTGCTTTTACATTGGTTTTACTGAGGCAATATGAGAGAGTATACTGATAATGCTATTATTTTTTTAAAAACCTTAAGCAATCTAATTACACTGGCACAATTTCTATGCTAATTTACCACCACTACAGGCATGAAATTGTTCTACTAGTTATCTTAGGATTTTTTTGTAACTTTGGCAGCACTCATATTGGTGGTCATATCAGATGTGATCAATTTAATAGACAATACAGTATTGTTATTGACTCATTTTAATAAAATGCTAGTAGATTGGCCTAGATATTTGTTGAATGTTATACACACTTCAAGGTCAGCAATATTTCTTATTGATTGCTGTTTTAAATCTGCTTTCAATGCCTTCAGTAATTATGCCATGCATTTGGTGTTATTTCTGTATCTTCATCTGATGATCATTGCCATTAAAAATTGCATTTTGTATTGGCATTTCTTCTCAGCGTATTACAATTTATAATAGATATTTTTTCTGATATAAGCTCACAGAATGGACAGAATATATTATTGTTACTTAGCTTTAAAGAGTGCTTTTGTGGTAACTTCCTCAATGATACTTCCTCCTTTTTTTGAGATGCATTTTTATTTACTGTTCTGCCAGATTAAATAACAGTAAGAATGTTTTGAGTAAGAAGTTTTTTTTCAGAGTAGTTTCTTTTGTTTTCAGATATCTCAACGTGCTAAAACCCCTATATGAGGAAAGAAAGATAATATATAAAAAGAAACCTAGTGGTAATACATACTCAAATAGTGAAAAAAAGAAGGCATTTTAAAATAATTTATGCACCAAAATTTTCTGATTTTACTCAACAGTATTCAAGATGCCTATTTTGCTTTAAATTAGAGTTCTGAATGGGACAGAATTCCAAATTTTGGGATCTATATTTTTAAATTACTACTCTGTCTTTAATACATGAAGGTATCCCACAAAGGAAGAATGATTCTTTCTCTTTTCATTGGTTTATTGGAGACAAGCCTGAGAGGCAAACATTTCAAGCCTACTGTACTTAGGTGGGCTTTGTATGGTACTGAGGAAATCAATTTCCATTCTGAGACAGTGTGTTTGAGTTTTACATGGGGGCATGTGAATGATGACTTGAGGATACAGTTCAAGGCAAGACCTTCTGTTCAAGGTGAGAACAGTAAAAACAAGCCTTCGTGTTATGTTAAAAGGCCTCCAAGAAAAAAACAATTTCATTTTCAAAGAGAAAATATAAGAAGTAAAATAAGTAATAGAGACTCAGTCAGGCAGCAGTTTGTTTATTCTGTTCTACATTCTGGAGATGTGAAGAGGAACTGATAGCTTTTTTCAGTTTCTTCTTTATTTTTTTTTTCCAGTGGTTTGACAGAAAGTCCTTCAATAAGGCATCAGTTATTTTCATAATTTTGATGCATCATAATTAAGTGGGAATGAAAATTTTTCTTCTTGGCTACTTGGGTCCTTCGGTTGCATAAAGTCACTTTTAACTACCTGGGATGATCAGCTCCAAGGAATCAATCTTGATTTAATTAACTGTATAGATAGAAAATTGTCCAATTCAGTATTGAGGGCTAATTAATGCAGTCATGAAGGATGCAGTAAATACAGGGAAAAAAATTAGTATCTCAGTATTTTTTCTTTTTTCATGGCATCAGGAGTCTACTCTACTCCAAAAATAGTAAGACTCCATCTGTCCCCGTGAGCCATGAACTTTGGCAAAAATTATGGCACAATTATTTCCTGACTCTAATTTATAATGTTAGACAGTATGGTAATTTACTTTGATCAGCCAGGTGGTTAAAGGTCTGTGGCTCTATTGTGTGCAAAGATTCTGGTGTTTTCTCTGAGTATGGGACAGACATTGAATGCATTGTTTTGGACATCATACAAGTGCTGCAGTGTCTGAACATAAAATATTCTGACCTTTGATCCAGTTTGGAATGTCAGCCTTTTGGACTGCTGAGATTCAAAGCTTGTTTGTTTTTTTGTTTTAGTGAAAACTTGAGACATGAAAGCAGGTCTGTGGCAGTTACACTGAACATTTACACAAGCAGCAGAACTCGACAGACAAGGTGGTGGGAAACTGAGAACTCTCTGGGGCAGGCTCCCAGGCCACTGGTTGTAGTACAGTGATGTGTGAGTTACTGTCCTTCCATCTATGAGACTCCAATAAAAATTAAAGTCATCTTGACAAAGGTGTACTACCAATCTTGTATCTAAATTATTTTCTGCTTTGTGACCATGTTTCCATCACAAATGCTGCTGCTGCACTTAGCTTTGACTTTTTTAATCCTATAAATTTCAAGAATTTATGGAAGTAGAAAGTGCTCCACTCAAGTACTGAAATACAGAAAAAGTCACTGTTGTACCCTTGACCTGAATTCTTTGTTCAATTCTAGTCATCTAGATGAAGTCTAGACAGCAGCTGCTGGAGTAATCAGAAAAGTAGGGAGTTCATTTTACCGGACTGCTGAAAAATTCTGTCTTTTTCCATCTAGCTCATAGATCATGTAATTGCTTGCTAGAAATTTATCAAAAGAAGAACAGTGCTGGTCAAATGCTGCAGAGAAATCATCCCAGTCAAAGAGCAAATACACACAAATCAAAAGACCAAGGACAATGGAAACAAATACAGCAAACATTAGAAGAATAGGGTTCTGGTGGCCTATTTCAAAATCTAATTCTTCTTGTGTCTTTCTTTTAAGTCTGTTTTGGCTATGTCCTCTAACCAGTTTGATAAGAGAGCACTTCTCAAAGGGATTGGGCTGTATGATACACATTACCTCAGAGAACAAGGAGTTAGACATGATGACAATGAAAGTAGTTTTCATTGTTTTATTTGTAAAATTGTATCTAAGCACCTTGTAACATACCTGGGTATTATTTATAGGTGTCTGCTCTGACTCTCTTTCAGCTCAAATGTATAGCATGTCGTATATACAGAAAAATTCTAGATGTTGTCAATGTGGTTTCATTATATTGCTTTGGGGCTTATCTTACTCCAGAAGCTTGTAATTCAAGCTGGTATGTTCAGAATGGTTGTAGGATTTGGGTGTCTAAATCACACTGATGTCAGACGTAAATAATCATTAGAATCTAGATATATTGGTTTGAAGTCTGCACTCCTTAGCTGTGAATAGATCTGTGACTTAACAGTGCAGGGATTTTGAAAAATGGCTGTCCAATCTTAGTTCTGTATTTCAGTTACATTTCTATGTAAAATTAGAATTGCCTGTTAATTAACATAAATGAATGATGTATGACCACACTGATCTTACTGCTTTTCCTGTAAACTGTGGAGTTCGTTCACAAATTTGTCACATTTTGGCAAGAGGGAACCAAGTTTTCCCCTGAAGTTGTTCCAGCTAATTGGAATGAAAGTGTCAAGATTCAATGCATTAGCTCTTTGTAATTGTTAATACCTTTTGTGCTGCTTTTTTTTTTCATTTCATGACCCCAAAATTATGTTTCATTTTAAGAGGGTCTGAATTTAATATTGTATTTCTGGTATAAAGCATATAAAATGTAAAAGTATATATTTACCAGAATTAGGTTCTTACAAAAGTAATCTCTTTGGCTTGAATAAGACTATTTAATTGAATGACTGCTATTTATAATCAGTAGCATGAATCACTTTAATTCTATTTTCCAGGGAAATATGCAGTTATCATGGAAGGTTGCTATGGTCATATAAAGAAAATGTTTAACAACTCCTTATTTTATATTTACTGCTTTTCATGTTTATGCAGAGAAAAAGCGAGCTAAAGAAGAATCTAACAATTAGAATAAGAGGTGTCTGGTGATATAAGAGACAATTTTTTTCAAGGAGATATGTCTTCTAGTTTTAATTAACTTTAATTTCAGTATCAGTTCTCATCTTTATTTTCTAATGTCAAAAGGGGTTAATGAACAGTATTTTCATTTAAGTTAATTGCTCTTTCATACAGTTTCTTGAACACTTTGATATAAAATAATTCAGGATGAGTCCCTGTACATAGCAGGTAGAAGGGCAGAGATCCTGGCCATTATTTTAATTCTTGTAAATTAATTTGTCTTGGAGAATTTCTGTCTGTGCAGTATTTAGGCTGAAGCTAATTGTAAGAGTTTCTAATTGATCTTCCTGTGAAGACTAAAAATGACTTCTCTCTCTGTTTCCTAAAGAGAAGAGTGTGTTTGCCCACTTGCCATTCTCTGTGCCCACGTGTGAGATGTTTTTCTACAGCCTTTTCACTTGGTGAATGTTCCCCCTCCTCCTCACGTGCTCAGTGATAGGATAGATCATGCTGGTTTGGCAGAGAGCAGCACCAGCTGCCCTTTCCTCTGCGCTTCTTACCAAGACCAGTGTGGACTCCTTGGCAAGTCCTGTCTCTTCTCTGCAAACCCTTGTGTCTCCCACCATTTAATCAGCACAGTTTTTCATATTTAGTTTTGCTTCATGGATAAACATATCACATAGTATTGGAATTGGTGTTAATCCATACGTAGTGGGGTTAGCAGTGTAGGAGTACACATATAGCCATAATTGATGAATACTTCTGATTAAGGTTGTTTTTAATCAGTTAACATATGCTTTTAATGTATTCTACACAGCTGCTTTGGATTTGGTGCTGCATGATAATTATTAGCCAGGCAGCTATCAGAATTTACATAATTCATAATAGGGTGTTTGTAAAATAGAACTTTTTTTTTCTTTTCTTGTGGTCTTTTGCAGATACTCAGATCTTCAGGGACTTAGCTGCTCTTGTGCTAATATTCTTTAGATTTTTGTACTCTAAATCAAGCAGTAAAGAATGTGATCATCTTTGTGATCTTACTTATAAGTAAAATGAATCATAGTTTTGAACCAAGAAGCTTTCTCTTCAGAAAACAGCACTGAAGGTAAAGGTCTATAAAACCTCATCTCCATCATTTTTGCCCATATAAATAAGATATAATTCTGGATGAACTCTTTTTTTAAAGTATTGAGAATCCTGTTATGCCTATGTGGTAGAAGCCAAAATATAGTAACATTATTGCAATTGAGGCAGGGATAAAGAATCTGAAAGTGACAAAGATGAAAAGCCTATCAAGCTGCATAATTTTTCTATCATTCCCTGGAAACATCTGTATATATTTCTGCTTGTGTTACTAAATTTCTTTATGTGTGACTGTGTACATACATAAACAATTGTATGGATATTTGTATGTGTGCAAGTGTACTAAATATCCTACAATTTTTTTTTCTTTTTTTCCCCCTTTACTTACCCAGGACACTTTCAGATTATTTTATCTATTTTATCTCCTCAGTTTCCTGTTTTATTATGCTACAAATCTTCCGACGATCTAATTATTGCTCTTTAATGCCTGCTTTCAGAACAGCAAGCTTCAATGAGAACATATAAGTACCTTCCAATAATCCAAAAGAAAGAAGAAATCAGAATAACTTTATAATAGCTCTACATATGAGTAGAAATGGTTGCAAAAATATTTCTCAGGTAATTCTTTTGCTGTTGTTAATTCCAGGTAGTCTCTGTGCATAAATTTGAGCTACAGCAACTAAACCCACATGGCACATACTGTTCACTTTAATCAGAACTCTGCATTTAAGTTGCCTTAGAGAGAACAAATGGCACCTAATCCAGATGACAATCCAGGAGAAAAAAAGCTAGAAAATGTAAAAACTTCTGAGCAATTATTAGGTCATAAATTGTTTGCACTAGCTCACTACATTGGGAATAATTTCTTCTTACAATCAATCTTTTTTTGCTAGATGAAATAATCTAGGAAACAGAAATGGCATTAGAATTTATTTTACTTCTAAAATATAATAGATTACTGACAAGATCAAGTTTGGTAAACAGATTGTCATTCATGTGACAACAGGCAATGTGCATTTGAGTAAAAGCCAAATTTCTGGGTACTGGAAATATACATTCACCTTTCTCCTCAAAGTGAAGAATTGAGTAGAAATGTTATATGGCCTTGGTAATTTTTCCATTAATGTTGTGTAAATAAGATTCAAGTCTAGAAATGCTTGTTTGCTTTAGCAATGTATGATTTTGCAATTAAGATTATAAAATATGAAAGACTCGTAACATATCCTAATTGAAGGATATGACCTTCTAGATATTATTGCCTCTTAGGCTATAATTTAAAACCTGATTTAAAAATATTCAAAACCTGTTCGTTAGAAATATTTTTATAATACATTTGCACTTAAAAAATTAAAAACCAAAATATTTTTCTAAATCCTCAAAATATTACATTTCTACTTCTAATTGTTATAGCAATTTCTTATAGAAACAAAAAGTGAATCCTGAGTTTTCACTTATCATAATAAAAGTTTATTATAAAAATGTTATCTGTAAACCTGGAAAAGTCTGAAGAGGACTTGTACAGGACTGAGGCTTTTTTCCTATTTAAATGAGGTTACAAAATGAGAGCAGAGATAAAGAATTTTTAATATTATAAACTTAATATTGGATTTCATAAAGTTGCTTGAGTTAAAACACTCTAGTTGAAATACTATAGTCTGAGAAACTAACACAAAGAGTCACAATCTAAGGCAGAGGGAAAATAACTATTAACATCAAAAGGGCTCAAAAAAAGAGACATTGACATGGGACCAGTAAAAGAGCATAGGATAGCCATGGTTTATTATTTATGAATGCTGCAGGCAATACAAATTTTGCAACATATTTAGGCAGTTGCACATGAAAAAAGATGCCTTCCATATTTTTGTAGCTCCAGAAAGAATCTGATTTCTTGCTAGAATATTAGAATAATGCACTCATTGCCATGAGATATTAGTAAAACTCCAATCTTACCTAGAGAGAAGAGGCAAAGGTGTTTGTGACGTTAAGCACAGTTATACTTTCTGGATAGACTAGAAATAATTCCTTGTGGTTCAGGACAGTAAGGCAAATATTTTTACAGACATATTCTCTTAAGAAGTTATCATGTACTTATCCAGTATTATTAAATCTTCTGCTTCCTTTGCTGCACTCAGTACTGACCACTGTTGAAGACAGAACACCAAATTAGAAAGTCAATGTGGCTAATCTGTTCTTAATGTGCCCATTATGCAGCTATTCTCTGCAAACACATTAATGTGTTTACACAGAGCCAGTCTTGATTATAATCTAGAACACAGAAGAAGGGGAAAAGAAAAAAAAAAGTTCCTTCATATGATTGTAGACACTGTATATAGCTATTTATTAGTTTTATAGGTTGTTCCTTCAAAGAGGAGTGTAGAAGAAATTGCTTTAGTATTTTAGGTGATTTACTTTTACTGATCTTGGTAAGGTCCATTAAATACTAGGAAAAAATCAACCTGATTCATTAGATTAAATTTCTGTAAATGTAATTAAATCCTGCCCTAGATTTGTTCATCTATCAGTAAACTAATTCCATTTAATCAAACATTTGCTTTGAGTCTGAACAGAATTAATTTCCCTAGCTGTGAACTGTAGGAAAACAACATATAGTCAATTGCTTAAGCATTGAGATTATTGACTTAAAAGGCAGAGTTACAGCAGAAATGTTGATATATTCAGTAAAAGGAGTCATTAGAAGAATTACATTTAATTTGAGGAACGATTAATTTTTGGTTATGTATAACAAAGTAGAACAGTAAAAGAATTCTTAGGTCCTTCTGCCTCTTGGGGTTTTATTATAAAAACTTGAGTTTTCTCCTCAAATTCCAAATTAACAGGGTGAGACTAAGATGAATCAGAATTTGACAGAACAAACACATCCCTTTTTGCCACTGTAGGAGTGGGAAAATTTAAATTGAAGGCATCTGGGAGGACGGGGACAAGCACTATCGCCTACATGTGAGAAAGGTTTTGAATAGATGTCATAAGAATGTTCAAGGGTCTTGACTCAGAAAAGGTTTGTGAATTAAGAAGAACAAATAAAAATATTTGGAACAGATTTTGAGCACAATCCTGTTCCATTTTCAATAGAGATTTGCATCTAGAACAGGAATGAGACGAGTTATATCTACAGTCTCCTGTTCTACTTCTGCTCTGATCTAGGAAGAGGACCCATGAACAAGCCCAGTGCAGAGCTGAGCTTGCCCTGTAGCTGCTTCCCAGGGACAGGAGCTCAGCAGTGCTGGGTAGGTGGGTCCCAGCTCCACACTGACAATATTCAGTGGAGTTTCTGTCTGGGACTGAGTGAGCTTGATAAAGGTGAAAGAATGCACAGTACAGAAACATGAGAGAGGCTTGTCTGATTTAATGATTAAGACATTCATTAAGAGATGGGGATTCTAGGGTCACTTTAATTATTGATATGATATCATAAAAAAGACTGAGAACATCATCTTCCTCTGAGTACCCTGCATTTGTGAAAGCCTGAACTCAGATACTTCCCCTCTGCACAGACTAACTCTTGAGGTCCTGTGACAGGTATATTCCTGTTCTCCTTCCAATATTGTGAATCTCAGCCCTCTATTCCTTTGTTTTGCCTGCAATGAGTTAGAAACTAAACAATCCGGGAAAGATTCAGAAATTATTAATCCTGATATGATCATAGATTATTTTTTAAACTATTGCAAAAATAAAAGCAGTTTTTCATACAACCATATTTTAGTTTAGTACAAAGAATATCTGGCTAAGTTTCTGAACTAGAGGAATACTTGTTCTCCCTGAGTCTCTGATCTGAGTCTTTTAAGATTTAAACATAATTTCCTATTACTTTGAATAAAAGGGATACACCCATGAATGCTAGACATGAATAGAAAATTCATTTTCAAAATGCGAGTCCCACTCAATTTATCTTTAAGCTACTTTATTACTGGTATCCTTGGGCTGGCTCCTTCATGCTTCTTGTTTTTGTGTGTATGGGGGAGTTTAATATTCACAGCACCCATTCAACTAAATATAATCACAGAAAGACTGCCAACACCACCACTACTGTTCAGTTCTGTGCACATTTAGTTGCACCAAATCATAGAAAAAAACATGGGGAGACACATCAGCACTAAACTCCATGTGTGTAATGTTTAAAGGAAACCCTGTAAGCAAGATTAACTGCAGAGCAATGTCCAGTTTAGAACATCATATAAAACACTAAGAAGCCTGTGAGGATCTGGCTGATATGCACAATCACTGGCAGATTGAATAGAAGTGGAAACAAAAAGAGTTTATCACACCACATTGTCTTTTGGCACCTACTAACTGGATCATCACCAGAGAACTGAAAGGCTTACGTGAAATGGTAACATAAAGAAAATGCTGGAACAAATTTTTACTTATGAAAGCTAAAAGCTGTAACTGATTATGAAGTACAGTAAATCAGACTTGTAGAATTCATACAAGATTTAGAGTCTGTCAGTTTATTTGCATCAGTATTATATGTCATACTTATTTAAGCTGCATAATTTATGATACAAAAAAGTAAATAGTCGATTCACACCTGGATGAAAAAATGCATGTAAAATTAATATCCATAAAGAAAAAAAAATTATTTACTTATGTGTGTCAATTTACATTGGTCTATTTTCTAGAGACAAAATCAATTTAGTATACTACAACATAACTTTGTAAGAATAAAAGACTTTTCTTTTACCAGAACCAGACCACCCAGTTAATCCTGTAAGGATATCTAATTTATTTCAACTACACTGCCCTATTTTTTCACCCTACAGATCTCAGGACAGAACTCTTGAGAAGCTGTTTCCTTATAGTTTCCTTAGACTTAATCTGTATCAGCTAAAAATAATATTTTTAACCAATTGGGTATGGATTAAAACAGTCCGTTACTGTAAAAAAGTGGTATGAAGAAAATAAAATCCTACAAGGAAAACTAGGATCCTCTACCAATTTTAGTAATTTATATTCTCTTTGTTTTTTTTTTTTTTCTTAGCAAAGCAGAGCAGTATGCCAACTATTCTTGTTCAGAAAGAACAAAAGCTTTCAGTAAGACTTGAAAAGCCACAAGAAAGAGACACCAAGCCAGAAAGGACAGAAGACTGACAGAAAAAACAAAACAGAACTCTAGTAGCCTGAGAACAGAATGTGTGAATGAGGCTGTGAGGTGAAAGACATAGCTGAGGCTGTAAGTACTGCAGAGAGTCTGCTGAAGTTAACTTTGCATAAACTATACAGCAAATATAAAATGGAAAAAAATATAGCTGAGAAAAGGGTCATCTTAGAATCTGTTTAGCAAGTTCTGGGACTGAGTAGCTAAATGAAAACACCATTAAAGTGATGTGGGCTACAAAAATGTCATTTCAAAAACAATCCAGCCCTCCATCTACTCTGTTATTCTGTTTTTAGCAGTGACTCTCAGTGCCATAATGTGTTTTAAAGAAAGCTGGAAGAAGACATGTGCTAAGCAATTATAAAATCTGCCCTGAGGAAAAAGTTTCTTTCTTCAACCCATCAGTTAGAGGTTTGTTTATGCCTTTAGGCATGAGTTTTAATATTCCTTCCAAGTGCTTTTGTTTCATAAGATTTATCATTTTTTCATAAAATGTTCATTATTATTATTACTATTATTATTGCTACTGACCCTCAGGAAGCCAAGGATGTCTGCAATGATAAATTCCACCATATAGTTGTTTATTTATGTGACAAAAATCTACTTTATGACTTTAAAGGGCAGCTGGAATAAGTTTGCACTTCCAAAGACTTACTGAGGTCATCACTGACAAAACAGAAAGGTGAGAAGAATTAAAAAGGCAAATGGTATTTAGGGAAGAAATGAGATGGTTTGAAAACAGATAGGACTACAGCAGCTTCAGCAGACAGTTATCATTCATATAGTCCTTGGGACTGCCAAAAGTAAATGTGATAGAAATTAACTATAATCAGTTTTTGCTTAAAATTGTTTAAATTGCATTTACCCAAACTTTCTAAGGGTCAGTAAGACTACCTAAGTTCATTTATACATCCAAGTCTTTGTAAACTGTGGTAGTATCTACAATGAAAATACCCCTATAAAGAGACATTTATGAGGTTTGGTTTTTTTTTATTACTTTGGGAAGCTATATGCAAGACAATTCAAAATGGGCACTACAGTGCCAATAGGGCACTAAATATTAAATAAAGCCTCACGAATTTTCATTTCTTTAAAAAAAATACAATATGCAAGTATTTGTGTTTCCCTTTCAATATCTGAACTCTTTGGAGGTACTTGAGTTTTTGTAGTAGACAGGAAATGATTATATTTTCTACTTGTAAAATGAACAATATAATTAATAGATAACATAAAATATGTGTGTAAAAGACAGAAACCTTCAGGTAAGAATCAAGTCTCACAAGAGTTCTGGAGAAAAAACCAAAACAATGTAAGGTCAAGTAATTCTATGGTGACTCACACCAATCTATTATATTTTGAACTACGTATTGGTTGCAGAAATCCCTCCTAGCCCAAATCTTCTGCATCTATAAAAAGAAAAGTGAGAGAAAGAACAGGTCAGAAGAGGATGGATGTTAAAGACAGATTGAAGGAAACAATAATACAATGACAAATAAAGGTCTTAGCTGTGCCATTTAACCACAGAACTACAGTGGATGTAATGAAAAGCTGTCTTGCTTCTGGTGATGCTTAGGGAGCAATTAGATAAAGATAACCTTCTTGAGTTCCTGATGCCAAAGAGCTCTGCTGCTGATGTCAGTCTTTTAAATAGCCTGTGTGGCTTCCAAGCTAGTGACCTAAGAAGAAAAACCTTTTTTTCTTCTGTCCATTTTCTGCAGCACTGCCCATCCCCTGGCTCCTCAAAGAAGAAGTCCTTCCTTTATTCTCAAAACCCCATTCAAGATATAAATAGCTATAACAAGAGACACTCAGAGGAAGAAGGGCTAAGATAAAGTTAAAATATTACATCACTTTGCATCCTTCCCTCTCAACTCCCACCTTATCCATTATTTCAGAATCAGAGATACTGCCAATTCTCTTTGCCATTCTATTTTTTTTCCTATGCCAAAATCAGCACTGCAGACTGGCTGGTAACATCTTGTAGTTTAGGCTGTTGTGATAGGTAAAGGACTTCCTTGTAAACTGATCCTTATTCCATTTTTACTTACCCTGGTAACAAATAGCACTGAAATATGTGTAATATGAGTTCTTTTGTGCCTATTTTTTAATTTTCTATTTTTCACTCTAATGACTTGAGCAGACATTTTCTGCTGATTACATGACAGCTGGGAGAATTTGCCATTTTCTTTGTATAAAATTACAAAGAACTTCAGCAAGCAGGTAACGTTTTATTCTTTTAATTGTAGCACTCGTTTAACTCTAGTTATATTAACAGTTTCAATTATAATAGATGTAAATATGATCTAAGCCTTGTAATGGGTAGACTTCCTTTGTTTTACCTCACATTTTATACAGCATTGAGTTTCACTCTGTGAGGCAGATTTGACAGAAAAGGTTTAACTATGCAAGCAGTGAGAGTGAGCAAGACAGACTATACTCCAAGTCTGATAGAAGTCCAATCATGAGCTACTGCCTTCTGACTTGCATGAAGCAAGTTCATTTCTAATCTTGAGACCTCTTTGGCACCTGAATCTAATTATACCTTCAAGACCCTCTTGCATTCAACCCTGTTCTCATAAACATAGGGTGAATACCTTAGTGCAATACAGAACTATACAGGAGGAGGTCAGGTCTCTTTCTTACCACATGTGCCAGCTTTTATTGTCCTGCAATATGCATTTCTCTTATTGTTTGTCTGCAACTGACATATGTAGGTTTTCACACATATCTGGATTTCTTGATGCACCAGAATAAATGTTTTTCCCCAGGTAGGTTCCTACATTTTTATTTTTAATAAAACTGAGTAAAATTTCAGTTAAGCTTGCCCTGAAATGTCAGAGAAAGTTAGATAAATTGGGGAACTTTGAAACGCATTTTTGCTTCCCACATATTGCAGCCTTCCAGCTCAGGTGTGGGAACTGACCTCTTGCTGAATGGCTGTAACTCATCTGGCCAATGTAATAATGCTGTAGTTTAGGGTTGAAGAGGTGTGGAATATTGTAAAGCAACCAGGTGTACTTGCAATGAAATTTCTTATAAACTTTTAAAGAGAATGCAGAATTTTTTCCTCGGACAATGAGTGCACACAAGACAGAATGAAAAGAATATTTTTTAGGTAATATATGGATTTACAGAACTACGAAAGTAAATGCGATCTCATTTTCCAGAGTAGAGGAATGGGATTTAGGCTGAGAAAATGTGCAGGGCCTGCTGCTGTCTGTGCAGTGGGCAGTGTCACTCAAGTGGTAACTCAATTTAACCTCTCTTTGGCAAAATTGTAGCAGGGTGCTTTGGTATGTAGTCCACTTTCACACCTAAGAGCACCTTCTAGTATTTTGCCCTTCTAGTCTCCTTGGGCATTGTTGCCTCTGTGGTGGACATGTGGTCCTTCTTAACAGAAGTGATGACACAATTGCTATGCTTGTATCAGCTCTCTGAGAAAAGCACATTACTCTCATCCCACCCATGATATGGGTTTCACCACTTAGACAATTATCAAGCTTTTTCCTCTACGTTTCCTAAAGCGAGAAATAACACTGTATCATAATTTTTTGGCTGCTGACATTCTTTGTTGAAGTTGGAGAATTTACACATTAACCCTTGATTGAAATCCAGCTGTATCATGACAATCAGGGATTTTGTCTCCAAACCAGCAGCCTGTTAACATTGTAAACATGAATGCTCTTAGGGATTATTTTGTTTACTAGGTTAATAAGAAGGGTGTTTTTGAACTTCATTAAAAAATATTTCAGTCAATTTTCAGCAAATATCAGAGATTTTTAGTCATAAATATGGCACATGGTCACCATAAAAACATGCACACCTCTAGCAGCAGGACTCACTCTTCCTTGAAATACTGATTTGGAGACAGTGAGAGAGATGTTGTGATTGCAGTAAAAATTGAATTCTGCTTGGGTTTAAGACTGTGTCAATAGTAATATAATCCACAATGTCTGTAAAGTGCTGCTTATTATGCTACCATCAGCTGCCACTTTGCAGAGTATCGTTAGAGATTGATATTTACTATAAGAAAATATTCTCAGGAAGCAGAGTAAGCTGCAAAATAAAATCAATGATAGCTCAATTTCTTTAGATGAGTCCAGTTTTGAGATGTAATTGTATCTGTTTTCACTGGAATTAGTTGTGGACAGGGAGCATTCACTGTATATGGCTCTGCCTTAGATATTGTACAATAAAATCTAGTTGGGCTAGAATGCATGAGAATATTGGTACAATGCTTAAACAGATAATATCATTTGCAGATCTTTGGGACTGTGGTTTAGGTGCTGTAGTTGTTTCTTCTATGCAGTAATTTTTGACCACTAGATGGGACTGTGCAACCTCATGCAATTGTATTAACAACAGTATTTGAGAGGTTTTTACTTGCAATTAATACTTTTCTTTCCCCTGCTGAAAGAGGGCTTTGTCCCCAACCTTTGAAAAGAATGAAACCAGCAGAACTTCTTGTAAACAAGGATCTCTGTAATTCTAGTGAGTGCAAAAAAATAACAAACATTAAAGTCCATCCAAAGATCTATAAAAACTCCAGCATGCATTAAAAACCAGTTTCAAAATTGCAACAAATCATCTTATCATCTTGACTCTGCACTACTACTACATATTTTATCTTCATCATCTTTCTCCTTGGTATGCAATTATCTTAGCTGTTAACAGCTGAGCCTGACTCTCTAAACTATGCCTTATACACATTTCCTTCTCATCTTAGGCTCAGACAGGGTTATGGGATACTTTATTCAGATTAAGACGCTGTAAGGAGTAAAATAAATGAAAACCAGCTATCCTTTCCCAGCTCATTCATTGCATTCTTCTTTTGTTTCCCAGTGATTAGATTCACAGTGCTCTGGAGGCTGTAGCAGTAAAGCACTTTCTACTTTGATGAACTCAGCAGGTTTTGTTTCATTTTGAAACAATGTATGGCAGATAGAAAACTGATTTTGGTTGTCTATTGTGATTTTAATGCTTTTTTTTTCCTTCCAAAATATTTTTGTTGGTTCGAGATTTTCTTTTTTTTCTTTTTTCCCCCCTCCTTTTTTTTTTTCCTTGTTTTCCATCTCAGAATAGTAATTGCCCCATGGTTCTTCTCATTTGATGTCTAAAGAGGTTGACTTTCTTCAGCATAGAATAACACACTTAAATCCCAAGGCTATTTTAATCTGGAATGTTCAGGAAAGGTCTTTACCATGTGGTAGGGGTTGCTGCTGAATTTATTTTTGTTTCTTGTTGGAAATGTGACTTTCAAATTCTGTGACTGTATTTTAAAAATCTGAATGAAAGGAAACAAAATGAAACTTTATTTTTTGTTTGTGTGTCTGGAATATTTGATAAGAGCATCTGGAGCACACTTAGAGATTGAGGGCTAACTCTAACGATTTTACTCATCCAGTTGTTTTTGTGGCATAGAATTTGTACTTTGAAATAACAAGCCAAAGGTTAAAAACATTATTATTCCATTTTACCTAGACAGCACAGAATAGTGACAATACCATTAACATACTGAAATAACATCTAGCTGACATGCACATACCTTTTAGAACAGTGGCTCTTCATGAAAATGACATTTTGGTAGATGAACCCACCATGGTTACTGAGGTACTCTCAACAAGACGAATTCCCATGTTCCAGGAAATGTCCTTTCCCTCTAGGGTCCAGATATGTCTCAGAAATGCTTTGTAGTTATTTAAACAGAGAGCCAGAAGCAGAGGAGGCAGATTGACCAGGTTGTCTTTTACCATTGCCAGGAACACAATAATAATTAATAAGACAATGTAACTAATATGGTTTCTTTTCTTACTGTTGTGTAAATGGTGTATGCATGCCTGTATGCCATAGATATCTGGATTAAAACATGCATTCTGTTTATTTAAACAAATTAAGTGTGGTTGCAATATATTAATTTATATTTGAAACTAGCTTTTTTAACCTTAACTGATACTCCAGTTTCATTGTGGATGAGGAAGTCTGACTAGCAGGGTTCTTTGGCATCTTCAAAGATCTACAGGAATGTCTGACTCAGAGGAGCTTAAGAGTTGTGTGAATGCAGAAAAAATATGGGCTGTTCTGTGTCCATTATAGAAAGAGAGCATGGCTGGTACATTAAAATGGGTGTGTGTATAAATATATATGTTTGTATTTGTGGACACACTTTCATAGATGTATATTGAAAGCTATTTCTCCCATCTCTGTCCCAGATGTATTTAGAAAAGTTCCTGGTGTGCCAAAGATACTTTGAAAAGTTGACAGAACTCTTCCAGCAGTGGCACCCTTTTGTTGGTCTGCTCTGCATATGCTGCTTCATAATCGGCTTCAAAGGCTTGCTTTCCAGCCATACCCCACAAATTGGTATGCACCAGTGGAGAAGAAAGAATATACAACAGCTGCTATTTCCTAAGCAGAGGTGCCTGGAATTGCAACATGTGCTTACCTGTTTCCCATTTTCTTATCACTGACTGACAGTGGGAGGAAGAAGGTCCTTTGTGTGTGCAAAGAGAGGACTGAAGGGTGAGATCATTGCACATCTGAACACGGACAGAATCAGGTCTACCTGAGCTCCTAAGATGCAGGAAGCCAGACCAGTGACAAGAATAATCTTCAGTCTTTCCCTGAGCTCATGAAGCAGGTATGTGGAAAAAAAAAAAAAATCAAACTTTTCCCCACCTTAAAACACCCTTTTTAGAAAATTTTTACAGTTCTTTGCTGCAAACAATAGCTTAGAGTTTTACAGTTTCCTCCACAGAGAGAGATTATGACTGCTGCTCCTGTTGTTTAACTAAAGTAGAATGCAAGCACTGCTGCTGATTTGGAAATGAGAGACCTATTTTTCCTTATTCTTCATGTTCACAGATGCCAGGCTGTTTTATTTAGCCTTGTTGCTAGAGAGAAAATTCTGTCTTTAGACAGATCTGCTTTTGCATTAGAAATCTTGATTTTCAGAAAATGCATGATTACTGTTGCTTCTTGGAAATCACATATTTTTATGAGTAAAGCTGAACATTATCTGTTTCCATTTGTGTATACAAGCTTGAGGTTACATGAGATTCTGTGCAAATTTTTTTGAGGCTACATGACATTATTGAGTAAGACGAAAGCTCTATTTTGAGTAATCCCCCCTCCCCCCAAATATTCATGAGGAGGTTATTTCACAGGGTGAAGTTAGTTAGTTAGTTGTCACTCCTACTCATCAAGTGTATGCAGTGTCTAGAGGTCTAACAGGGACATTTGAGTACCATTACCTGCAATATGTTTGTGGCATCCAGCTTGTCTCCACTGAGGGAGCTGAGCAGGCGTTTCAGCCCATCAGTAACGTGGGGTATTGATGAGAGCTGCCTCCAAACACCAGCACTACAGCTGAGGGGCCAACAGCTGTAGTAGTTCCTTTAAGGGTAGTTTCTTTAATGAATAAGCAGTAGCTTATTCATTTTATCTTAAACAGAGCAAACTGATGAAAACTGCTTGATTGCAGTAGTTTAGATGACAGAAACTGGCTTAACATGGTTGGTTCACCTGTGTAGTAGTTTACACATTCAAACCTCACCTGACTGTAAGGTTTAAATAAGTATCTAGAGATGTGAATGTGGGTTTGGACAAAGGAAGAAAGAATTTTGAGATTTGTTTGTATTGTAAGTGGATTAACCATGGATTTAATTGATTTTTATAGTGTCAGAACCTCTAACACTATGAACCCTATCTGATGGTGTGGATTTTATAGAGAAATGCTTACCTGACTTGAGTTACAGGCCAAGTGAAGCAAACATCAATATGCTGTATTCTCTGGGGTGTGTAATCATTATAAATTGGGTACTGCTCACAGAGAGCCCAAAACACTAACACGTTTCTTCAAAAGGGTAAAAGGGTACATCTTCCCATTAGCTGCCTGAGGCTGTTTGGAAATTTGTAGTGAAAGGAAAAAAGATGGTACTTGATAGCCTGTGTGAGCTAGGAACAACTTTTGGACTTGCAGGTCCTGCAGGGTTTTATAAAGTGCTATGTTTTGTAATAGTATCAGGGCTAAAAATATAAGACGCTTAAAATGTATCAATGTGTGTGGTCTCGCTGGAGACTAAGAAAACCAAAATGGTTGAGAAAATGTTTGAGGATATCCCAGCGGACAAAGAACTTCTAAATTGTGTGTAGCACAGAATCTGTAAAAAGTAAATTTGAGGTATGATTCCTGCCCCCAAAACAGTTCTTTTAATCTTTATGCAGAGAAAAAAAATCTCTGAAAAAACCAACAAGAAAAAAACCCCAAGCAAACCAAAATAACCCAACCCCAAAACATGGATAGCTCTGAAAAGAATTAATAGTCAGACTTGATGCTTTCTTTGTGGCTCTACAAAAACCAGATTTAAAAAAATATATATATTTAAGAATTAGATAAATTGCTAACAAGAGGAGAAGAATGATACTGATATCAGGGGAGGGTTTTGTTTGTTTTATTAGTATGGGAATATTTTATGGGGGGGAGAATTGGTTCAGTGTTTTTTTTCTGGTGGTGGTGTTGTGGTTGTGGTTGTTTTATTATTATTGTGATACCCTCAGGTGTGCAGCAGATTCCTTTAGGAAAAAACAACTTAGTACATGCTCTCATTCATGTAGTCATTCAGTGTGCATTTTAGGAGACACTGTTCTCTCAGGCTACCACTGGTCATGTTAAGGCTTAGCCAAGAAAATGCTAAAATGTGCAGATGTCTGAATGTGATGAAAGAATTACAGAAAAGCATGACTTCAGACTCAGTGCAGCTGTAGAAGATGTGGACCTGATAAACTAAAGCATACTAAGAAAAATATTAAGTTAAAATTAAGATAACACACTTGGAAAATCCTGTAGAGAAAAGTGAAACAGGATGTATTTAACAGACCAGCAGGTCTGTAGTTACAGATGTCTGTAAGAAACTTGGTTGGTACAGTCCTTTTCTCATATGAAAACCCTGGAGATGTGTGTCCTACGCATTACCATCATTAATGAAAATGAAACAAAAAAATGTCTTTGGTCTTAGACTCTGAGAACAAAAAATAGTTTGATTTTTTTATTTACAGGTGGTGAATGTTAGATGAAACTAACTCTAAGCCACTTACTGCAGGCAAAAGGTGCCTGGAAAACAGGACCTAGTGAAGAGAAGCATCATTTTCAGCAGCAAATGCATGCTTTTCCAGAAAACAGGATTTGAGGAAAAATTGGGTAGTTTGAAATACGGATTCTGAGGCTGCTTGACAAAGGTGGGTGGGAAGTACCCCAGAGGTTCTATAGGTTCTGTACCTGCCCATCTCATACAAAGCAGCAAACAGACGTGCCCTGGAAAGGCAAAATGAGGGGTCATTCCAGTTCCATGAGGTCTCATAGGTAGTAAAACAAGACTCTTATCCTGAGGCAATCAAGTTTTTACTAAAGAGGATTCTGTTGAAAGATACCTGAAGAGCTGCAGAAGAATATATTAACAGGGAAAAAGCAAGGTGAGGCAGAGCTGAAAAACATCCTAAAAAGTTTATTTTGTACACCAAGAACACTGATATGAAAGAATTTATAAAGGGTTTTTTCCATGCATCAAGAATAGGGGATAGTTAAAGTAGTTTAAGAAGAACAGTTCTTGTAAACAGCTCCAGGAAAGTGGCTCCTGAAGTAATGTATGCACAGAGGCATTTGCACTTAGGAAAAAATTATTAAAAATATCTCTCCACCTTTTATTCATTTTGGGCTGCTCTTCTCTCTTTCCTGTTAGAAATATGTACTTACATAAATCTGGGCTATGCAAATCAAATGCATCTTCATCAGATATTAACTATATTGTGTAATGATTCATAATTCAGAAAAGTGTTCAATTCATCCTTCCCTTATTTTTCTTGGCCCTGTGAAATTATAGAACAACAGAAAAGGGATGTGTGTTGTTACCTGTTGGCAATTTTACTACTCTAAAGCTGCAAAGTAGAACACCTTCTCTTTTTAGGTGATATCAGACCACTTGGGGATCTACAGTTAAAGGTGCAGATAAAGCAGGTATGGAGATGTGGAAGCTGCTGAAACAACCTCTCATGGTCACAGAGCTTATCAATCTGGAAATACATGTGCTACTGTATTCCATGCTTCCTAGCAGAACTTCAGTGGAAGAACCAGATTAATCAGGTACATAGAGCCTTTTCTTTTTCTTAAATACGATGGGAGCCTGAGTGCTGATGAATTTGTTCTATCCCACAAGCCTTTTGAGATGACCCTTGTGGTTGCTAATCCTGAAAGATGGTCTGGCCATCCTCTTAGAAGAGCAGCAAGAAGGTGGACTGTTGGCCATGTTTGGCACAAAAATAGGTACTCAGCAAATCTTCTCTAAATGCTTGTTTACCTATAGCCCCTAAACAAATGCAAGCTTTTTCTTTGGTAACATTAGGTTTCAGGATTTCTTCCTGCTCTTTCCAAAATGACAGGCTTAGGCTGATAAATTGTTATCAGCCTAATTGTGTACCTCTCTTCTTGGAGGAGCTGGATAATAGCTGGAAGGCAGGGGGTACTCTATTTTATGATTGCCAGGCTGCAGGGAGCATCCCTTAGGAAGTCTTGAAAAATGGTGTACTGTCAAGCATTGTGAGCCTGCCTGTGGCTGTCATATCTTGGTAATGGTGGAGAGCTGAACCAAGCTTCCCAGGGGAAGGCAGCTCTTTCCTCTGGGGAGAGTGTGCACAGAACACCTGCAGCTCACACATCTCTCTCTAAGGAATCCTTCTTAGCAATACAGTTTTGCACTGAATGCCTTGACCATCCTGAAAGGGGCTTTGCATGGGGTGATTGATAAACAGAAGCGAAGCTGGAAGGTGGAGGATGACACTAAATACCAAGGGATCTGATGGGCATGGACTAGAGGCTTCTGCTCTATGCATCCCAAAGCCACAGGCAGACTGTCCTGGGACAATCCCAAATGACTTTCTGTGTGTTTTTCCACATGCTCACAGCTGGGGCTACACAGTCCTGTGGGAGAATAAAGAGACCAACATGGTCTGAGTCTTCTGGCTGGTGTGTCAGATAACAGGAACATGTGGCCAGAGACAAGAGTAGCCACAGCCACGTGATTGCAGAGAGGAGGCACACATGCATGATTCTGATGAGTGATGTCGGCTGGACCTCATCACACCAGTCTGCCAGGTTACTGATTTCCAGAGGAATATTTCATTTTGTGGCTGAGAAAGCTGGACTTGGGATCTAAGCAGAGGGGAATGCTGTCTGCAGACTCCAAAGAGCTTGGTCAGTCTGTAAGTGCAGGTGTGTGGCTCCACCCCTGTCATCTTCTGGTTTTAGGTGAGAGACAAAATGTTGCTGCACTCATTTTGTGCTACTGTGGCAGTAGAGCATGGTAGTGATACTAGTGTGTGTAGCCATCCTGGGCTGTCTGGCGAAGGATGTCTTGAGAGATATAAATAATTCCTAATGCAGGGAGTGATCAAAGTGCCAGGAGTAGTCCTCCACAGCACAATTTAAAGGACTGAGTGCTAACTAACATTTATGCTCAGGCATACCAGGATGCACTGAAAGAGCCCACTGTAGATGAGAGATTTGGCAGTACAGACACAGCAGGGTTAGTCTAACAAATCAGTATATATGCAAGCTGTAGCAGAGCTACAGTGTGAAAAGAGAGCTGCTGAGCTGAAAGATGCCAGAACTGTGAGTGCTAAAGACAAAAACCCCCCAAATTTGCTTAAAAACGTGAATGTTTGAAGTGAGTGGCTGCAGTTCAAGATATTAAACAAAAAATTACACATACTGGCTAGAATTGCTCAATGTTGGCTTTTTTCTAAGAAAGTAGGTGAAGTTTATGTTGACTTAATTTATACTTAGTGCAGCCCAAAGCACAGTATTTCACTTCATCAGGTGAATATAATGTTTTATTATATTCAAAGCAAAGCAAAAATGAAGCATATTTGTGTTATGAAAAGCCATGCAAAATTGAAATGATTAATTTGAAAATGCTAACACAATACCATCCAACTCCTTGATTATTTTAAAAAATTTCTAGAGAATATTATTCATTTGAATAATACTATGGGCATTCTTTCATCTTGTTCAGTTCTGCATATTTCAATGAAACAAATGAACCAAATATTGAAACTTGTCTTTACATTTATAGAACCACAGAATCATTTAGGTTGGAAAAAGCCTCTAAGATCATTGAACCCAACTACAGTCCTCTCACAGCCAAACTCACCATTAAACACGTGCTGCATCTCCACATCCAGGAATGGTGACTCAACCACTTCCCTGGGCAACCTGTTTCAATGCTTGGTGACACCTTCAGTGAAGAGTTTTTTTCTTAATATCTAATCTAAACCTCCCTGGTGTAACTTGAGGCCATTTCCTCTTGTCTTATTGCTCATTACTTGGAGAAGAGGCCAACACTCACCTACTCCTAACCTCCTTTTAGGTAGTTGTAGTGACTGACAAAGCCTTCATTGAGGCTCCTTTTCTCCATGCTAAATAGTCCCAGCTCTCTCAGCTGCTCAGACATACTCCAGACCCTTCATCAGCTCTGTTGCCCTTTTTTGGACACACAGGAAACCCTCACTGTCTTTCTTGTAGTGAGGGGCCCAGAACTGAACACAGGTTTTGAGGTGTTACTTCACCAGTGTCAGGAAAATGGAGACAATCACTGCCCTGGTCCTGCTGGTCACACTTTTGCTGATACAGGCCAGGATATCATTGACTTTCTTGGCCACCTGGGCACACACTGGCTCATGTTTGGCTGTTGTTAACCAGCACCCCCAGGTCCTTTTCCATTTGGAAGCTTTCCACTCTTCCCCCAGCCTGTAATGCTGCATAGGGTTGTTGTGACCCAAGTACAGAACCTGCCACTTCACCTTTTGAACCTCTTGCAACTGGCCTCAGTTCATCAATCCAGCCTTTACAGATCCCTCTGTAAAGCCTTCCTATCATCTAGGAGATCAGCGCTCCCAACTTGGTGTTGCCTGCAAACTGACTGAGAGTGCATTCAATCCCCTCAACCAGATCATTGATAAAGTTATTAAACAGGATCATCTCCAATATGGGCCCTGGAGAACAACACTAGTGACTGCCCACCATCTGATTTAAACTCCATTTAACACATCATCAATTGATCCTAGGATAAATTGAAAATTTGAATTTACATTGCTTAATAGCTTGCCTCATCTGTGAAAATTTTGTGTTAAAACTCCTGTGCAGCCAAGACTTAACAGGAGACTCATGAAGTTTTGTATCATGGACAATGTGCTCCAAGAGTATATATGAAAAAAGAAAGGATGATGAAAAGAAAAAAGGATTATTTATTTTTTAGACTTTGGTCATCTTGCTTGCTGAAGACAAGTTATATTTATTTTGCTCTGACCTAAAGCAATTTCTGTGGTAATCAACCCTGAGAAAAGAGGCTAAGGCAACCATGAGCACAGGATTCATGTGGTAGCACAAATGCCATTCCCAGCAGGTTTTCAGTGAGTGAAAATTCTACTCATATTTTATGTCCAAGAGCAATCTTCTCTAGGTTTGCCACTCAGACATTTGCTCTCACAGTGTCTTACGTAGCAAAATAGTGACTATGATGGTTAAGAAGTGTAATCACAAATTCTCTACATCAGCAAATTTTATTCTGTTTGAAGGAGCTTATCCATTTTCTGTTTAATATTGAAACCATAACAGCTGCTTTTAAGGAAGTAATTTATCACTAAATAAATTATAAAAATTATTATTTTTTTAGTGTTTTCTCTGTGTTCTTAATCAAAGTTCAGCTCTTGCATTTGGTGGAAAACTAATGCTTAGCCCTGTGCTTCATGAGGGTGAAATGACACCTAAAACGTGCTTTTTTGAATTTGCACAAGTTATGTTTTTTGGGGGGGGATTTCAAATAGAATAAAATAATTCATTTCTGAAATCAAGAATTTTTCTTTAATGGCTTAATTATAGCCTTTGATGACTCCTGGGATAGAATTCTAACATAGCTAGGTTTGTCCTTAATGCATTCAAACTTCATCAATTTTGCTTAAATGATATTCAAGCATGAATGTTAACTAGTAGAACTGTAGTCTTTGGACTGTAGTGGAATCATGGTGGAATAATGAAGATGAGATCCTTTTTCGGTTCTGACTGCCCTGTTCAGCAGGGACATTGTGCAAATCACTTGAGTAATAGAGACTGGATCTGTACTAAGTAAAAATAAAAGAAAAAGCCTCCCAATGAACCTTTTCAAAATATAGTTTAAAGGAGGTTAGTTTATTTGCTATGAGACTGATTTTTCATTAGCAATATTGTCTCCTCCCCATCTCTTACACAAAATAGCACAGAATTTGAAGAAAAACAGAAAGGCATGTATTTTTGACAAGTAGCACAGCTTTATGCTTTTTATCATCAAAGAAGGAACTGTCTCAAGATCAGTCCAGAGAACAGAGCTAGCCAGTGTATGGGTTGTTCTCCACATATGGCTTCTGTTCTGATGTATATTTGTACATTCACATGGCTTGTTATTTATTTGGTGAAACTTAAAACATGTCACTACAGTTAGTTCTGTGTACTGTTGTGTGATTTATGTGGGTGGGGGGGGGCTCTGTGAAGGATCAGTAGGAAGAGCTTCTCAATACTTCGAGCTAAAAAAGTCTCAAGATCAAATGCATCCTCTCTTTTTGACATGTTTTTGCTCTTTTGGGTCATTGATCTTTTTTACTTGCTTTTTTCATAGTCAATAATCTGTCCATAAGCTGCCAGTCTTTTTATTAGACTTTCCCCCTTCTTTTTCAATAGCTTGACCTTATATGGTTTTTAGTTCTAGACACTTTTACAACAGCTGAGTTCAAAGAGTGCTTCTCTGCATCCCTGCTGCTCTCCTGAGGCACATCTTTTAGTGTGTAAGTTGGCCTGCAGCTTCACTTCCCTTTGTGGTATGCTGTGGAGGGTGCCAGCTCTGAGGTGCTTTAAGCGTCAGAGACTTGCTTCTACCCAGGAGAAGAAATATGTTTGAGCAAGAAGGATGATTAATGAGCTACTTATATTTGAGTTTAAATTATACCATTCAAGGATAGATTAAGATTCAGGCAACTTGCTTTCCCTGCAGCAGTTCAGCATCTCAGTCTAAATCTTTATTCACTATTAGTTAATGACTGAAAACCAATGCACTGATTGTGTTGATACCATGATATAAAGGCCTCCCTTTTTTCTTGTACTGTAACTTATATAATCTAAATAATTTCCTAACTTGCCTGATATAACTAGGAAGAGCAGTTTGAGTCATGGTTTCTGACTAAATAAACATCAGAAAAAGAAGAAAACTACAGGATATGACATAATATTTTTTTTTCACATTATGTTTTATTGATGACAGAATAGAAATAAAATGATATGGAGAATATTACATTAAAAGTTGAAAACACACACAAGAAAGACCCAACCCCAAATATACAAAGGAGAATTCTATGAGAAAAGATTGAAAAGATAGTGAGGGAAAGGTAAGGTCTCAATATGTAAACAAAGAAAGAGACCTATGTGTAAAAAGGCCAGGAAATCAGGAGATGATTTTCATATGCCCCTTGCTGGGCAGTAGGTTTTTATCTCAGATGTGTAATATCTTGGAATCAGTGACAGTGAGACTAACATACATGCACATCTGAAATGACACTCTACCAATCTGTCTTGGGTGTGACTTCAAAATTCTCTATCTTAAAATGCCATGGGCTAAATTGTAGTCCATTATGTTTGAAAAAGCACTTGAGTTCAAAGAAATTATAGTGGCTACGAACCAGAGAAAAAGATCAAAATTATAAAATGAAGAAGAACAACTGACAGTTCAGAGTACAGGAAAGCACTGAAAGTGAAATCCTAAACCCTTGTTTTTTATTACCAAAGAGAATCTGTGAATGCTGTTCTGATAGTCATTAAATGAGTAAGAAAATTCACCTGAGAATATAATTATTCTATTTTGGTTAAACACAAACCTTTGACCTTACTGCATTATTCACTCTTTGAAACTGAGGAATTCAGAAGTATTACATTATATATATGCCACTCTTTTAATTTTTCTCCCAATGTTATTTTAAAGTCAAGACAGCTAACAAAATGCTTAGTTATTAATAATTGTCTTTATTGCATATTTGTGCCATAACCAAATGCCTTTAGAGATGTCATTTGAAGAATTGTTGTTTACTGTGTTTTTCTTCAAATTTTCTAGAGGTCCTTTTTCATAGGGGAAAAAACTTACTAAGTATTAAGTTTAATCTGGAAAAGAGAAACAAATACAAAATTGGGCGTGAAAACTGGGCAAACTCACTGCTCATTGGTCATAATGTCAGAATTAGTTGCTATGAATGTGATATTGCAGGGCAAACCACATCAGAATCTTTTTTTTTTTAAACCAAAACACTAGATAGAGTTTGTTTCTTACAGCAAAGTAATCCAGAATTACTTTTTACAAACTTAAAAATTAAGACCAAAATCCCCATCTTTCAGGACTTCAGCTAGTATTAGAAAAAGAATGAATATTTTCATTGTCAATACCTTCTGTTAGGATTGGGAAGAAAATGCATGCTTTTCTAAACTCATGAAAAAGTACTATTCATTAATGATAAAGCAAAAGATTTTTATATTCTAAAAGCCAATGTCTATACTTTTCCGTTTGCAGAAAAAAAAATGTTGCTCTGTTCCTAGCAGCTCAGAAGGTAGCAAGTACAAAATTTGAGAGATGAGAGGTTGTGAATCTTCAAGTGCTTCATAGGCAGGTGGATGTGGGGAGAAGCCTTGAGTTCTGTTTAATGGTGTGATTTCTATAGGAAAGGTTAAAAGGCCTGGCAAGCAACATCCTCAGCTGACTGCTTATTTTCTTGATCTTGGCAGAATTCAGTTAAAATTTAGTGAGATTTTTATTTGGTATAGGTCTCTGCTCAAACCACTTCTCTGGGTATAACAGACCTGAAACACCTAAGTTCCTTAAGAAATTTAGTAATTAGAAGGTTGTGATTTCATTAGGCATTTCCTAAGCAGAATATAGAAGCATATATGAGTGTCTTTCTGTCTGTATTGCTTCATTGTCTAGGGACAGCCTTCCAGAGGCCACTGTATGGAGAGATGGATTGGTACCTGTAGCTTATTCAAATACGAGTACAAAAAGCTGCAACGCATACTTTCAAAGTAGGTGGGGAATATACAAGGAAAAAAAGTCCCAGTGAGTTTCTGTAATCCAGGGTGGTTGTAACATTCTTAATTTCTTCCTCCAGGAAGATTCCGGGCAAAAGGTGGAAAGGGGAATTGAATTGGCTTGGTCTCTACTATGAGCTTTTGACTTTTTATTATGAGTATTGGCAAATAAAAATGAGACTAAATGATGAAGTAAGGAGATGTCTCCCCTTCCCCCTTTTTAAAAAAAAAAAAACAAAATCTTTAAAACTGGTTTTGGCTGAATGTGGACTATCAGTTGAGTCTGACACAAATTATCTACCCTTAGGTGCTCTGGATAACTGTACAGACTTAGTAAAACTTCAGTATCTAATGGCATTCATTCATCAAAAGGATGGAGTGGTGTTAATGGCAATCATGATAATTACATCCAAGGGGTTAAAATCTATTTCAGTGATGCTTTCTGGTTAATGGAAACGATCTTGACCCTTTTCTTGCAGATATCCCTACATAGATTTGTATATAATGTCAATGCTGTTCTCAGCATGTGTTTTGGTTTATTCTCCATCAGAAAATATACCCCTTCTGATATATTTGATGCAGCACATGTAAAGATAGGGGATTCTAACACAATAAGCTGTGGTAAGACAAACATAAATCCCTTCTGTGTGTGTCTGCATAAACCTCTGCCTTCTATTTTTTCCAGTAAAATCTCTGAAACCCAAACCCACATAAATCTGCATCCCTCTGTGGAAGACACACCTGATTTAAAGCTTGTCCTTACTGAGTAACGCCTCATTTTGTCTATCACCTACATGATTTGTCTGTGCAATAACAAAGGCACTTTATACTACAGAAAAAATATGACTTCTTAGTTGTACTCAACAACTGGGCTGTGTGCTGTATGCAAGTTCTTATTGAGTATTTTGTTCATTTCCATGGGTATAAAATAGTTGTGTACAAAAAATGGGGAATTTATCTTGGATATAGTTGTTGAAAAAAATGTTTTTTTTCCATTATGAAACTCAGAGTCATCTCATAGGCTGTCTTCTACTACTTTTGGCTTATTTTTTAATTTTAGACCATGTTTCTGATTCATGCCACATTTACTTAAGTACAGCTAAGCAACTATTGTCAAACACATCATACTGCAGGTGAAAAGGTAAAACTGTAAAGTGGTGCCTTATGAAACTAGTAAAACTTATCTGTACATTGTGCACTAATAGAACTAAGAAAATGAGAAATATACATAACGACATTTTTCCCTTCATGGTTCACTGTAGAATCTTTAATTTCATTTTAAGCTGATGAATGTAAATCAAAAGAGAAAAGGTTGCTTCAGTCAGGCTAGGAAAGAGGCCTAGGTTTATCTGAATCCGCCAACCTAGTCTTGTTCCATAGTACAAAAAATATCTGTGATTTGTGTACCAGGGTTTAAAGTAATAGTTATAGAAGATATATTGATATGACCAATAACATATTTTTTAGTCTTGAATAGAATGGTAAGGACAATTAGAAGTGGCAGAGATTTAGAATTATTTTAATATTTCTTTCCATAACAAATATTTCCCTAAAATCTAGAATGCAAGTCAGTCTGTTTTGCTATAGATTTCTCTCAGATCAGTTTGACTTTGGAGTCAAGGAATGTCAAAAGTCATCCTGAAGTCTTTCTCTGAGGACAGGTATTCAAAGGATATTTTGCCTCAATTTTCATTGAAATTGTAGAAGTGCAATTATTTTTTGAGAATGTTTCACCTGTGTGAAATTCTTCTTAAATAATTCAGTTCTTGTGAAAATAATTGAAGACATATTCATACACTAACAGCACAGAGAAAATTATTTAATTTGTTTGGTGTCCATGGGAAAAAAGCTGAGGTAAACCAATGAACAATTCATGATAACAGATCTGCATTAGATTTTAGAAGTAAAGAGGAGGCTCCTCACGTCTGCAAGTTTGAATTTAGTGTTCTTTAATGTTCTTATTTGTGTAGTCACAATAGTTTGTATTTTAAAGGTACTGTCATGTTTACTAGTAGGTTTTACTGTTGCAATTTCCTTCCTTGAGACCTGTTACTATTCTTGTTAATGATCTTACTTTTCTAAGAATGAGAATTGATGTTACTATCATTACCTGGTATCTAGATGTCATCCATTTTAGACTCAGAATTTATGAAATCAATTTCTAGTTTCTGCTTGATAACAGAAACAAGAATATCAGGAGATAGAAAGAAACATAATTGACCTGCATCATGTCAGTTTTCTGAGGTGTCTCAGAAGCACTCTTCCGCAATCACTTCCAAAAAACCCTGAAAATGCTGTGAGATTTGCAACCAACTCTTCTCTCAAAAAATATTTCATTTACCCCCTCAACTTCAAAAATATTTTATTCTATTTTGTTCTTCAAAATTTATCACTGTTTTCAGTGACAGTGTTAAATAATAGTCTACAAAAGCCATTTAGAGAATGAATGTTAATGTGCTACTCTCATGACTCTGAATTACAGTTATCTTTCATTTTACTTATCTGTGTGTTGTTAGAATGCTTTAGTATAACCAAGACATAAAAGAGTGCTGAAGCCACATTGATTTCAAATGAAGGGATGGTGACAATTCCTGCAGTTATGAGTTACTTTTCTGCATGGGAGTTTCTAGCCGGTGAGCTGGAAGAAGAATATTACAAGTGATAAATAATGAGCCAGAGAACCACTCATCCATCACTATATTTTGCAGTGATAATTTTCTAATAAGTAAGAGTCTGTAATGCCTCAGAACTCTTCCCCAAGTTTCTTAAGACATCTAATTATTCAGTATGATACTTTATTTAGACACAACTAAATTTAAATATGAAGATTTGTTTTGAGACTATGGAATACAGTAATGATCTTATCCATTAATTTTCTGAATGTCACTTCATTTACTTTAGCTTCTAAAAAAATAAAAATGGATACCTAAACAGTCCTTGTAATTATACATAATTTGAAAGCCAGAACCAGAAAAGTAGTCCTTCGTAGTAGATAACACTGAAGTATAAAACTAAAACTAAGTCCAGAGACTTTTCATTAAAAAATTCCAAGAGGAAGGGAAATAAAATAAGTAGAAGTGTCTGAAATATCATAAGAGCAAGATCTGAAAGAGGAGATTTAATTTTTTTCTCTTTTAGAAACTACTATATAATTCCAGTACAAAGAATGGTGATAGCAGTCTACACCTTCTCTATTGGAGGTGTTTTGAAGTTGGAGTTGATGCCCACTGCTTTCTCTACACATCTTTTCTTGTCCTCAAGCCAATGGAACATATGAAGGGAGGGTAGAAACCAGAATCTCGGCAACAGTTACCTTTCACAAAATAGTAAATACAAATTTTGCCATGTATAATTTAATAGACTTTTTATTGACCTGACAGGACTTAGGTCTGAACTAATTTTAGCTTCTTTTAACAATTTTCTAGAGTTGACACTTGGTTATCTGCTTAAACTTAACCTCATCCTTGATATCTGACACACATAAGGGAGTAGGTTAACAGGTCTAGAATAGCAAGCAGTGTGGTAGTCCAGCAAACAACAGCCCTTTGTGCCAACTGAGACAGTGGCAGGTTATTCTGCAGCTTTCAAAATTCCTCTGAAAACCAGCATGGATGGCATAAGAGGGGGGAAATACTGTAATGAGAAAATACTTAAAAATAGATTCAAGGGAATCCTAGAGTGAGGAGGAAAAGACCCCATCAGCAGCATTGTGCTGCTCCTGGTGGATATTTATGAGTTTTGTTAAGTCACAGTAACATGTCACAGGACAGCTCTGCCTGGAGATGACCAGGAGTCACCAATCTTCTGACTTAGGAGGATGTTGGAAAGGAGACTACAACATGAGAGAAATTCAGTGAATAATATTTTTTCTTTCATTACAATTTTAATGCCTTTTCATTTTTACTATTAGACTACCAATCTTATTGTATCTAAATTAATGAGAAGTATTGTACTTTGAGTAATTTAGATGCTATCTGAGCTAACAGTAAATTTGTGGTTCCACTTAAAAAGAGTGTTCTACTTTTACCAACAACACTTAAACTGTTAAGAAACACTTTTAGTTAAGCCTTTGTGGAGACAATGTTATCCTGAGCCATGCTGAAAAATATTTCTCTCCCATTTTTTTTTTCCCTTCCAAGGTTTTGACTTGAGGAAAGCTGTGGGTATAGTGACCTGAGAAGCAGCGTGGGATGTAAGAGTTTCCAAAGTTAGACAGAGACTTGGGTTCTGTCGGGATGTGGGGAACAGTTCTTGCTCTTAGAGGAGCCTCCTGGTATGGACAGAGGGATTCAGACACATTTAAATTGCTCTAAGATACACAGAATGCCTGTGAAAATATGGTTTTGGGGAGGGCTGTACTCTGTATCCAGGAATTAGAGAAAACAAAAGAGGCTTTGGGGTTAGACAGTGGAAGGCTTAGGAACAGGGTTGCATTGTTTTCAGTCTTGGTTTCGGAAAATGCAGACGGGGACACAGGGAAGGCGGGAGAATGTAGTTTTATGCTAAATGGATTTGCGCTGTAGTTACTAGAACCTTGAAGTTTGACCGGTTGAATGGCATAATTATTTTTTTCCTCCAATTGTTTTCTGGTTAAAAAAAAAAAGAAAAAAAGTCAAATTTATTTCTTTGCAAGTCTGGAGAACAAAGAAATGTTTTTACTCCACTTATTTTATCTTTAGATTTGTGTAAGAATCTGGGACTGAACATTTGCTTATTTCTTGCTACTCCTTCTACATGTGTAACAGTCCTTTGCTTTTGAACTTTTTGCATCTCTCAAAGGAGAATCCTACATTCACAGGGCTTTGTTTTAGGAATTCCCTAATCTTTCAAACACGCCAAGGTGCAGTTGTCAACCCTCTCCACACCACCACGTTTTCTCCTGAATGTCTTTCAGTGATAACCAGCCCTAATTGGCTAATCAGTGCTTGCCAGGTGCAAGGGGAGCAGCACTGGATACGTCCAGCAGTCAGTATCACTTATCTCTTTTACGTGCATACAGCTCAATCACTTTTTGTTAGAGTGTTCAAAGCAGCAGTTCTCAGGAGGATGCACCCAAGTCTGTGACTCCATCCACCATGAAATCTGAATGTACTCAGGTATGTACTGCAGACTGTACTTGGTCATCTGCCAAGAGCAAAATTCCACAGATGTACCTAAGAAGCTGTAATCACAATAAATACCCTTAAGCTGTGTGACTGTGAGCTGCCAGAAATCCATCTAGCAGCAGTCTGGCTTGTGTACATGCATGTATTTTGAATCTTTCTAGCAAGGGAGCATTTAACATATGTTGTTTTAGAGACCTATACCCTCCACTGAAATATTTTTAGATTTCCTTCCTGTCTCCAGGTACACTACCATGTGTAACCATCACGCAGCTGGTCTTATGTATTAGTGGGAATGAGTGGGTCATGGTAAGTTCTTTATAATAGGGTTGAATTTGAAGTATTTTCTTCAAATAGACCAGTATTGATGCACTACTATTATTCAACATCTTTAGATGTGGAAAAGTTTGACATGGTGAGAATAGCTATGTAAAATTTAAAATCAGGCTTAAAAATTTATCTCTTGTCAAGATCTTACTTGGTTTAAAAACAGCTGTAGTCCAGCTGGATTGATACATTTTTTTTTTAAATTCTGATCTGGTAGTGTTACATTTTGAACAACTGAGCTGGACCAGAACTTTACTTTTTTTGTTCGTTTGAGTTTTTTTAAATTTTGTGTTATGAAAGACACTTTTATTGTGTGAGTCCTACATGGAACTTTCATTTCATGGAGATGTAGGAATGTGTAGAAGTTTTTTTTCACTGACTTACAAAACTCAAGTAACATTCTTGCATGTCAGACTACCCCAGAGGACACAGTGCAATATGCTTTCCTGACTTATTTGTGTACATTTGTCTCTCCAACAGCAGTTTTCCTGAACAGAAAATGCTCACATGAACTCTTAAGATCAATTTTTTTAGTTATGGTGAAGAAATCTGAATTCCCATGAAATCTGAATTTGTGGATCTAGAATTCCTGATTTCAAGTGGAATGAGAAAAGGCAACTATTTTAATTCAGTAAGTAGTTCAATAATGTACTTCCACTGACAGAAAATGTATGTGAAATAGTGTCCGGATTCTGTTAGACAGGTGCATCAGCAAAAATGAATTCTAGTTTTCTCATTGTATTTATTGAAATCCAAATACTATGAAAGTAACAGAAATTGACATGAAGGAACATATTCAGAGTAATTAACTGAATTTTCAGGAAAAAATGAGGGAGTTCACATATTTTCAACATTTCAGTCTTGGAAAATACTTTTCTGGGATTTTGCTCTCAGTTTTGTCCCAAGTTGGATAGACATTTGCCTATACATAACTGCAGAGAAATTTTTGAACCTTAAACAATTCTTTAAAATAGTAACTATTATTTTTTATACTTCTGCAAGTTTTTTAGAACTATACTAAAACCAGCCCTATAAACACCTTCCAGAAGGAACAATCCAATGCAGAATTTCAGCCATGATTAAATCTTCTGGAAAGAAGTGTTTGTTATGGAAATGCTGACACAACATTAACAATAATAGTGTGTGTAGACAAAATGAACAGTTTGATAATGGGTCTTAAAATGAATTACAAACTTTTTTGTGCAGTGGAAGTGATGGTGATGGCATTACTAATTTATTTAACTTTTATAACTGTAGATTAGCACATACATTTGTTCAGCTGTTAAAATTCACATACAATTGTTTTAGCTTTCTAAAATAAAATGTGTTTCTATTCCAAAGTTATAATGGACCTGCTAATGGGGTATTGACTACTGCTTCTTGTCATCCATCTCTTGGTGGAAAGGTGATCATTACTTTTCACTAAATAATTCTCAGTTTTCTACACATTCACATAAAATTCCTTTTACAAGGAATTTATTCCACTTGCATTTGAAGATAGCACCAGCTAGTGTTTAATACTTATTTGCTCTATAGTATAAAAGTATGTTTTCAGGGATTTGCCAGGATTAAGAACAGTTTTCTTAACGTTATCAGATTTGTCAACCATATGCATGTTGTCAGACTTGAAATTTGGGTGCTATCAATTCAACTGACAGGGAAAATCTTATAAAATATTGATTTAAAAAAATATGTTCTGGTGGAATGTTTCATTAAAATGAACAGTTGAAAAATTCTTGAGGAAGAATGAAGTTGAAACTATCATTCTTTATTTATGTTTCTACATTCTTGAAATAAAAGCCAAAGAGAAGTTTCCAAGCATTTCGTTCTATCAAGCTCAGCACAAGACGCAGAAAATGCAAGAAACCTCAATTTCCCCACTTTTTCAGTAGGTCCTTGGGATAGTTTCTGCTTTTATAAGGGGTCATGTTGCCTTTTCTTTCCTGGACAATCTCAAAAATCTTGAAAAATTTACCCGCCTTAAATGTATGTGTATGGTTGAATCACCAATGACTAAAGTCAGGCTGCACTTTAGAAAATGATGCTTAGGAATGAGATGTAGCTCTCCCTGGGGTTAAAATATTAATTCCCTGGAGTTGTAGTATTTTCCTAAATTCAAGTGCATAGAATCCCTGCTTCAGTTAGCAAAGAGTGGCTGAGCACAGAGACACATTTGCTTTATAATATTTTTAAACCCGCATGATTTATACTGGAAGAGCATTTTCAGAAAGTTTTAACAGTCCAGTTCATATTCTGCTTAAACTCCCCTTTTTGATGAGCAGCTTTCAGCAGGGCTGTAAAAGAAAGGATGAGAATAGAGAGTAGAGGTTTTAAAGGTCTCAGTTGAAGAGAGAATCCATTCAGTGTTCAGAAATTTTCCAGATTTCTAGACAGGGTGTAGAACCTGTAACCAAACCAAAGAAGACTCTTTGTCATGGAAGTTTAAAGTTAGCTTTATCTATGATCCTCCACTAAAAAACATTCCCAGTTCCCGACCTCAGTTCCCATGGCAATCTGTGGCAACTCCAAGTGCAGACTTAAAAGCTTTGTGTGCAGGCTTTAAACATGAGCGTTCAGCTATGAGATACTCTTTGTAGGGCCTGGCCTTTATTTTGTTACAACTCTCACATTCTGAATTTTCTCAACAGTTATGGGTGTGAGATCTGGACATATTACATAAAAAAGTGAACTTACTAAATAGACATATTCTTTTTCTTTTCTTTTTCTATCTAGGGATTGTCTGAGACTTTGGTGTAGTCTTCCAGCCTGCCTCTGTGGTAAGCTTTTACAGATTTTTTTTCTCCACTTAAGGAATCTCTTTCTTGTCAGAACATAATGAAAGGAGTCATGATGTGGTGCAAATGATAGTTCTTTATGTTTAATCATCTGTTTTCAAGTAATTCTAGTCAATACTAAAAAGAGACTTAACAGTGGTTACCTTGCACTACCTGAGAAACACTGAAAAAATATTAAGATATGCATATAAACCTTACCATATAAGTAGAAACTAATGTTGTCACTTTCTGATGGTCTCTTCTTATGAGCCCACATAATAAATACATGTAAATATAAAATTTGAAGGCACAGACATTTATGGTAAGCAAGAGACATTTATGGATAACAAAATTAGCCATCTACTGAAGAGTTTTTCAAAGACATTAATTTAGAATTGAGTCATTGATTTCTTGCAAAAGGCCCTTGTGCCAGCAAGTTTGTAATAACTGGGAAGATGAAATAGAAATTATCAGATGAATGAAATTTATATTTAGATACACTTTATTTAAAAAAAGCCGAACTGCTAAAAATGTGGCATTTCACCTGCACTACATAAATCAAAGCTATTGATATGTGTCTGATCTTTTATTCCCCATGAGAAAAAGTCATCAGGATAGCACTTTGCAATTCATAGTGTGGTACTCTCTAAAGAGATCGAATTGCAGAAAATCTAATATACCTCCTCCATATAAAATTATTTTCATAGCTAATTGTAAGACACTCATTTGACCTCCTGAGATCAGTCAGTCAGTGCGGTGGTGCCTTAGTCGGCTTCAGGGGTGGTAAAATTTCCCAGCACCCAAGTTTTCTGCTATGGTAGTTTGAACTTTTCATCTGTTAGGGTACATCTGAAAAAAAAAAAAAAAAAAGTGACAGATTCTCAGGCATCAATTGTAACTTGTGTGGTCCTGCATACTCATGCAAGGAATAAGGAAACTGAAAAGAGCACAGATAGAAAGGTAAAGGTTCTCCTACCTTATCTTGCAGCTTTGGAGAGCGATCCAAGCAGGGGGAAACCCTGCAAAGCATGAACTGTGTGGGGACATCTGGTTACCCCGTGCATTATTTCCCTAAGATTTATAATTCTTGTGGCAGTAGACTTCACTACTCTCATAAAGAGCAAGTTACTCTGTGTAACTTGTTTTACTGCATGTTAAATACATCACCTACATCCCAAAATTACTCATCATGCAGAACTATCTAAGCATGAGGGAGATTCTAAAGAAGTGTGGAAATAATTCAATTGTCCTTGTCTGATCTTGTATTAAGAAGTTTTTATTCAATTACTCCAAAACTTGCTTCCTTTCTTGATTAACTTTTAAGAGCAAATGGAGCAGTAGAACAGCAGTGTCATCACAAAATGTATTCAAACTTTAGGGACTGAAGATAAAGATTTGATTTTATGTAATTAACTGAAAATGCTCTGCAAATGTTCCATGGACTGCAATACGACAATGCTTTTACAGTATAAACGGATTTTTAAATTCATCTTACTTTCTGTGAGAGGAAGAAAATTATCATTCAATTTACATTCTAGCAAAGAGGAGAATGTAGTAAGGTTCAATAATGTTGTGTATTTGCTCCCAACAAAAAAATAATGTAGTTGGCTCATTGGAATGTTAACAAAAATGATTATTGCAATTGTCATTTTTAATAGGAACAGTATCCAGGTCTTTGATCTGTGACATGGAATAGAAAATATTGTTTACCTACTTTGCTAGAAAAATTAATAATGCATGTTATGGCACAGCATGTAGTACTGCAGAAAGAAATTATTTTGAGAATTGTTTTGGTCATCTGCTCAAATAGCTGTGCTTTATGTTTTGAGGATCCACTTTTGTCCATGGTCTTGTCCTTGTGCATTGTTACCTGAAAGGATTAAATCTTACTTGCTTTGCTGCTTGTATTTGTCTTGGTCTCTACTAACCTGATTTTCACAAGCACTACAAATTTATGCTGTCTCTGGATGGAGCACTCCTTTCTGCCCCTCTGCTGTCTTGTACCTGTACCCACAGTGATGCTTGAAGAGAGCAGACCAGTTCTGCAGTGCAGAGAGCAGGACTCCATGGTACACTTGAGGGAAGCACTTCATCTTATATCAATAAGGTTCAGAAAAATCTGCTTTTTAAAATATAGTTCACATTCTTGCTGGGACTGCAGAACAAACAGATATCAGAGTGTTTTATTTGTAGAAAACATGTTGAGTACCCAGAGAAATGTGTGTGTGTGTGTATATCTATATATATATCTATATATATATCTATTCTCATAAACTTTATCATCTGCCTAGTGTTTTTCATCATTGTATACTATTCTTGAAACATTGGGGAAAACTTGTGCACTATTAAAAGAGAGATAAATTCCTTGAAGGTGGTCAGATGTTTGTAGCTCCATTATTAGCAAAAAAAAGCAGGAGCAAAACCAGTTCTGTAGATCAGTTTACATCCCAAGCCCCATGCACAGAGAGGAGTTTTAGACTGAATCTTTTTTTGAGAGGAAAATATTTATACCAACATCTAGTCTTAGTCTGTCATTCCTATTCCATTAGTTCATCTGGATCTTTCACAGAAGGGCCTCTATGGGGCACAGGATTCTGTGGTTTGCAGATAAAAATATGTTTGAAATTAAAGAAGATGCAGCATGAAGTGTGATTGGGGAACACTTTTACATTGATTTATAAGCAGTCTCATTCAGTAGCCAATTGTCTCCTGTGATCAGAGCTCTGAGGAACATAACTTGTATCAAATTTTGTGAGGTTCAAGTTGGTAAATATCAGCCTGGCTATGGAGCAAAGGTTTTTTTAAAGCCGCTACTTCAAAAATGTGGTTTATTGTGGTTATTATTTTAAAGTGATTGTAGTGAGATGATGAAAATATCCAGACAGCTCTATCAAAGAAATTATGTGTGCATTGTTAGCTCTGTGATGAGAGAAATAATGCAGGTGTGGGCAGATCAAATTGTACTGAAGTCAGACTTGGCACAAAGTCTTTGCACATTTCAAAGCAACAGGGAGATCATCCAAGATTTTGGGGCAGGCACAGTCAAAGCATTGGTATAATCCCATAGAGTCCATGGAATATTTGCAAAGTATTTTCTCAGTTGTTTTGCACGAAAAACAAGCGTCCCTTCAGATGCTTGAATTCCAGTATTTCTGTAACTCTTGTGTTAGCACTGCTGCTCTAGTGCTTTCAAAATATGTATAGAACAGCTTCATGACTGACAAGTGCAGAAGAAAGATGCCAGAGGCATATTTCTTGCTGCTCTAAGAAGAAATTTGTGTTTCCACATTTGAACTGTCAGACATGAACTGTTAGGATACCTAAGAACCAGATACAGCTTCACATATCCTGTTCCTTTGTAATACTTGAACAGATCATCTAGGCCCCTGACCACTCAGACAGCTTCCAGCTACCAGGAAAAGCAACCATACATCACCGCATACATAACTATATTGGTCAGAAATCACAATGTATCCTAGCCCTTAAAAGTATTACTTACTAATATAAGTATGAGAAGCTGTTGATTGGGCCACATCAGAAGTTTATTTAGATCCACAATTCTTGGAAATACTTTGTAACTTAGTAAAGAGCCAAAATGAAGGAAGTCGAATTTCTCCAGGGCTTGTGGTTTTGTATTTTCTGTATTTTATAAATTTGAAACTAAGTTGAATACTGGGAAAAAGGAACAAATCCTGCTGCTTACTTACATCTAAGCATCGCTGAGTTCTACCCAGCATCATCACGCAACCAGAATAATTTAATCTCCTAGCAAATCCTGAGGAATCACTCTTGTAATCTGTACCTATGGGTTGTAGGTCTCCTATTTCCTCTAAAGAAGTAAAATAAGGAGGGCCAGGATCAGGAAACCTGTCAAAGTGATCAAAAAGAGAAATAATATTTCAACACTGTGAGACAAAATTAAACTTAGAATATACATGTGCCATGTGGTGGCAACTTAGTTTGGATAGAATTACTCTGATGCTAGTGAGTGCTATAAAGGACTTTATCTGACCAAAAATGTTCCCCATTGTGTTTTACAGTACCTGAGATAGCTTTGCATCTAATGTTATTGAGCTCAGAAGCACACAAAATGGTTACTGCTGTCATTACATGAGTTAGAGTGAGGCAATGATATTCTTTTTATTTCTATTTTTAGAGTACATTGTATATTAAAGGATATAGAAAAGTGTGTGGTTTTTTAATACAGTATTTCATTGATGTATCATACAGTAAAGAAAAGTCTGGTCAGACTTTATGGAATTAGAAATCTAGCAAGCAGTCTTCCCTCATTCTCACTTTTATTTGTGTCCTATATATGTGGAGAGATTTCAGGCTAGCCTAATGCATTACTCACTGAAGAATCTTTCCAAGAAATAAATTCAATAATGAAGTAGTTGGAAGCCCTGTATATTCACACTCGTAAATGCGAAAAGTATCAGCAAAGGCATGTTGTTATTGATTTTGTAATAAGCTGCACTAATTAACTAACTAATAGGCCAGCTGGAAGTCAAAATGGATTTTTTTTTTCCTGCACAGGTTGAGAGAAGCAACATTACCACTGGAAGTATTGGAATTTTGTTTTATTTCAAAGGCATGTGCTGGGAAAATAAATGAGTCCAAAGCAATTGTGTAGTGTGGTTTTCCAAAGAGGAAATAAATTAACTGAACCACTAGAAAAAGCTTTTCTCTGCAAAAACATACATGTTTCTACCTGACTTGTTTAAATTAATTTTCTTTACTGGGAGTGCCATCCATTATTTGATATCTTTTATGGTGAGTATCCTTGATGCAGCTACATACCAAAAGAAGGAGTTTTGCCACTTTTCATGAAAAAAACCGTTTTCAGAAATGTTAGAGACCATTTTAATGTCATTGCTTGAGAAAGTACTTCAAGAATGCTCCAAAATGAGCTTTTTCCAAGATGTCAGCTATTGTAATAATAATAATGATAATAATAATTTTGTCTAATTATATTGGAATCACCTTTTTTCCAAGTGTTCTTGTAGGCAAATAAGAAATATATTAGTCATATGCTCAAAGCCAGGGTGCCCCCATAAGTACAAACATTGGAACATTTCTCACAGAGAGAAATTCACAGGTTACTTCCAAGTAAGATTAATTGGACTGATTTCAACTTGGCTGATTTCTCTTGGATAGACAAATAGGACACAAGAATTGCTGTAGTTTGTTTGCTTCTTTTTACTGAAATTTCTAATAGAAAACTCTAGTACTCTGAAGCACAGGTCTGAACCTCCATTACTTTGTAAGTCTATAGTTTACAAGGTATTTTGGAAAGGTAACAAGAAATTACATGATTGTTTTGTATTGTGGTATGCATTTCTATATCATTCTGGAGACTGCAGCAAAATTTAAAATGTTTCTTTATTACTGTTTAGGTGTTTCAGTTCATGAGTTTTGAGGTGAGATGTCAGAACCACCATGGTCATCTTGTTCTGACTTCCTTTGCACAGAAGCTATAGAACTTCTGTGAGTGATATCTGACTGGAAGATGCACAGTCTTCAGCAGTCATTGGTCCTAGATAAAAAATCCCAAGCCTTGAATCTCTTACTTTTAGTGATAAGCAATGTTTATTAAGTTTTACCAATGGCTAATTTCACTCCCTCTTATAAAGATGGCAAAAAATTATTTATTTAATTTATTAACCTTTAGTCTACAACTTGTACACATATCTTAATTTGAGAAACAGAGGAGATAGATTTAAAAATCTGATTTCTTTGTGTTTTATATCCAGGTTATATGCTTCTTTGCAATGTACTACATTGAATTAACTTCTTAACTTCTCTATAAATCAAAAATTAGGATTCTTTGAATGTTCATGGAAGTTTATATTTTTTTTCCAATTTCTTGATATTCTTCCTAAAATCTGAAGGTCATACCTGTATATAATGCTCTAATAGTGGTCATATCACTAGCACAGTGTACAAAGAGATCATGTAACCTGTCTTGTTCTGCCATGGCCTACACGATAATAAAGTGAGTAAATAATCTCAGGATGCAAACTCTTTGTGCCACAGCCCTGCAGGTTGACTGTATGATGTGATGTCTTCAGAAGTGAAGAGTTGTGCCTCATAAACCCACTTCCTGCTTCTCAGAAAATTCATTTATATTCAGGAACCTGTGTTAGTGGACATGAAGATATTTCCTGCTTCCGAGACACTTGGATGAATCCTTCAAAATGCCCTGAGCCCTCCTCAAGTTCCTAAAAAAGGTGAGAGCAACAATTACAGGCAAGTAGCTGATCTTAGGAAACAATAGGCTTCCTGTTAGCACAGTGCAGAGATCCTCCAAGCTAGCTGGTGTTTCGTGCTTCAGGCCCAACTCTATGAGTTTTGTCTCCTCCTAAATCAACAAAAAGCTCAGTGGAAAAATTATCTGCTGCTGTGCCATGCACTAAAATGATGCTGTACTTCCAGAGCAGGGGCATTCACCTCCAGGCACAGCTCTGGCAGTTTATTTTGTTGTTTTTTTTTTTTGTTTGCTTGTTTGTCCTTTAAAAATTTCATTTGAAATTGAAATAGTATAGCCACATCATAAGATGTAATCCATATGTAATCCAAAGGGTAGTGAGCTGAATAAGAGAATTTCAGAAAGTCTCTAAACCTGCACTTTGTTTTCTTAATAAATGTGGTTTTATGGACCTCAAAGTTTTTTTTATAATCCCTATTATTACACCTCAGCATGAAACCAAAATTTAGATGACTGCAAAAAGAATTCAGCCTTTTGAGCGTGTTTCATAGAATGATACACTGACTTTGCATCTAATAGCATGCAATTAATTTAATGAATTTAATGTGCTCAGAAAATGTTTCTGACTGTGCTTAAGTTTTATGCTGTTGGCACACTTTCAGAGAGTGAGGGTGCCTGTTACTATGTTAGACTTTGTAATTACTCACCCCATAGCAAGCAAAAAACCTCCCACCGATGATGATGATGATGATTTATCTGTAATACTTTGTTGTTTTATTTTGGCTGGTGACTGTCATTTTTATATCTACTTTGCTTCCATTTGACCATACTCCAAATGTGGTGAAATCTGGTTACACTTTCCGGCTGCATGACAGAGGAATATGAAATATATGTCAGCAGTTAAATATGAAGTGAAGAAAAATGTTTAATTGTTTTACAGGTCAAGACTCTGCATCATATTGTTTGCTTTTATTCCTACCATTATTGTAAACTCTGTTGGCTTTCTGCTTTGGGGATGACAAGGTAATAAGATGCAAGCATTGACTTTTGCCTACCAAAATCTCCTGTATTGAAGTCTGGACAATGTATCACCAAAAGTGATGTAACTGATAATGAAGGAACAGGGAAAATATGCCTTCTCTGGCAGAGGTTAATTGAATTTGTCCTTTCTGCTTTGCTCTATCTAGTTCTCGGTTTTGTGTTTCCTTCCTTTTTCCCAAGAAGGTAGGAGTCTTTGTAGGCAGGCTGCAGTGCCATTCTTTATCATTTTTCAGAATGCATTTTCATTTCACATGTTAAGTCCATCCTGTGCAGTCTTTGTGTCCTGCAAGGGTGTAGAATGTTGTCAAGCATTTCTGCATGCTTCATATTTCTTGAGAGCAGTCTTCTTCTGTATGAACTCAATTGTAGGCTTTATTGATCCTAATATTTTATCATCATTAATTCAGCTGGAAAATATTAAGAAAGAATGAAAACGGCATTATAGGCAGAGCAATGCAACTTATCAGGTTTATAGTAAACGTCTTTTCCAGAAAGTACTTTCAACTAATTTTTTCAGGATTTTTTAAATTTTTTTTTATTTATCTTTTTCTTTTTTTTTGATAATAAGAATCTCATAGCTTGAGTCATGAATGTTTTCTCTCTGTGGGAAAACATTCATTACAGGAAGTTACACATTACTGTACATTCATTACACAGGAGTTTAATTTGGCTTGGTTTACAATATTTTATGATTCCACTGACCAGAAAATTGGTATACTTACATCTTAGACATGTTTTCACAGATATTTAACACCACAGGTGTGTAAATCACTTTTTTTCTCTCAGTTTAGATGTGTGTTATTGCTGTACTTATTTTCATCATGTGTATAAGCTCAAAACCCCTCAGTAGTGCCTCTGAGTAGGTAAAGCAAACCTTCTAAGGTTAAAGTGAAAACCCACCAACTTCTTGTGAAACAAGACTATAGTGAACTGTCAAACTGGATCTTGCAGTCCTTTACTTAAAGATAAACTGGTTGTAATTGTTATAGGTACATTGTCTTTAAAAAACACTTGATGTCAGTTTTACTCTTCTGAAAACAAGGATGCTGAAGGTGCTAAGACTTTTTGAATGAGAGCTTGCACCAAATGCCTGTTTGCATGATGCTCAGTTCTCACAGCACCAGCACACTTTACTGACATGACCCTGGCAATAACCTCACCATGTATGGTATCAATCATTCACCATAGACAGTTTTTAGCAGAAGGGTGAAATGAAACACTGACCCAACTTCCAGTTGCATAAAATCTGAGACATGTTTCGGAGTTTCCATGCCTTCTATCCTTCCTTTCACATGCAAAGTTTATATTTGTTCACAGTTCATACTAGATAAGTACTACAATAAAAACTGTGAATGTCTTTAGTCTTTGTTTTAGTATGTCAAGTAAAGGTTTACAGACCCTGCTGAGTGGTGATAGAATGAAAGATAGATCATTAATGTTGTTAATAATATATAACTTGTCATATTTGCTTTATAAAGTTCAGCCAGTTTTGATCTGTCTTTTTTGCTTTCCTGTGTCAGCTCTGACATAGTTTTGCATTCTTATGTCACTTTTCATTAGTTTTGTTTCACACATTTTGTTATTCAGCAGGGGTATAATTTATAATTAAAAAGCCCCCCAGTATTGATTCACTGAATTATTGATCTGTTCACCAAATAGTTCAAATGAAGTCATTACCCTATTGACCTCTGCATTTGCTATTTGCTTGCTTTCATTTTACCAGTCTGGATACTGCAGAGTTTTATTTTTAAGAGGTGTGAAAACAATAGGATTTGCAAATTGTAAGCATGCTGTGATTCTTTATGCTTTTTAAAGACTTCTCATTTAAGCATTTAAGATTTTTTTTCTCCCTCCAGGACAGCTATGTTGGAAGAGATTGTTGATTTTGTACAAGTGATGTAGTATCAAAGCCCTCCTAGGGATTAGTATCACACCAACTCTGTATGGCTGTTCAGCTCCTCTGTAGCAAACATTTACATTTTCTTTTCATATTCGTAAGGTTTACAAAGATTTTTTTTCTTGTTTCTATTGGTAGAAAGGTAATGAGGTAAATAATTCTATGTACTCCTTAACAAGGTAAAAAACTTTTTTCTTTCCTAAAGTAGAAACAAATATACTTCTTTAGTCTTCACTCATGTTTCTCCATCAGAAATGACCACAAGTTTGAGTTCCCAGTTTTGCCTGTTAGTCTTGGAAGAACGTAAATTTTTTCAGATGAAACTGCATGATAACCTGCAGTTTCTGAGCAAGCCCCTTTAGAACACCATGAATCACTAATTGCTCTGCAAATATAGATCAGAATGAGCCAAAACGTAGATTTAATTCAGACTTTCTGTCTAAAATAAGGATCAAAAAGGTATCTATTTATTTGACAGCAGTTTTAAAATAATGTCTAGTTCTTTGTAAAAAATGGAGTAATTTTTAAAACCAATGTGTTTAATTGGGACTTTTGCTTGCTTGCTAATATTTTTTAAATGTGAATACTGTACTTTTCCTCTTCTATTTTTTTTTGGAAGTTATCTCAACTTCAGTTGCTATAGTAAAATCTGTGAAAGAAATACAAATGAGAAATCACCAAAAAACCGTATCTCTCTATGTGGAAAGATGTCAGATACTTTCTGAACTTTTATTACTTCTTCTTGTCCATTTCACAGGGAAAAAATGATTTGACAAACCACTCCATCATATTTGTGTCAGTGCCTGGAGTTAGATACACACTGTTATTGTGTATCTGAAAATGCCAATACATCTACAAGTTCTAGAGAGAATCAGAAAAGATGGATGTAAAATTCTGAGGACCTTAGAGCATCCTGTTGTGCTTGTCAGGTTGTTTCAGCAGGAATTTTGATACCAGGAAATTATCAAGAGCCTTATATATATGGTTTTTAGCCCAGTATTAAAGCAGTCCTGGGAGAGTTGGATGTAACATGATCATCTGTAAGGAGATGATAATTTTAATACTTTTCCTCACTACAATAAAAACATAAACAACTCATAAGTCTTTCCATTGGGCTAGTATGTCGGTGATCTTGGATATCACTTTGTAATTTGTAATGAAAGTGTCACTTGCCTTAAATCCTATGTAAAGATTTGGCATTTCCTGGTGATTTATTAAAATACATGGGAGAGAACATGTGGATGTTTCATTTACTTTCTGTTCTCTTAGGTCAGTAGTGTATATTTGTATAATTTTGTAGTGTAATTGACTAAAAAAGGGGGTATTTTATTTATATTTCTGTTAGTCAAAGAACAATCAGTGTTGTATTTTTAATTTTTTTAAAATTATTTTTAAATTTAAGACTTCCTGTATCAGCATGATAAATCTGTAAGTGATTTGTGCTTGGGTATATGAACTGAGGAGAGAAGGGCTTGGCATTTTCAGAGGTGATTTGTAGTCTGGAGTTGAATATGGTTAGTAAACAAATCTAAGTCTCTGCATTGTCTGAAGTCCTGATGAGACCACAGGAGTGATATGCAAAGTTAATACAGGGCCAACTTAAAATTTCAGATAAAGCACAGTGGGGGAACTGTGGCTCAATTTGATTATAATTGGGGATGAGAACCCAGCAGGTTTCTCTGTGATTTGAAAGGGCCAGATAAGAAAGTACAGAAAAAAAAAATCATTGCTGATCATTGTACCAGTTGCCTGTGGGTGAGAAACAACACTAAGCATACAGAACTCTCCACAGATTAATCCTTTCCCCTTGATCATGTACTCTATTCAAGTGCAAGGTGAAAATATATCCTCTGTACAATTTTTTGGCTTCTTTTTTTTTGTACAGATAGCTTGAAATGCTGAAAAGGAGTGATCTGGTTTCAATTAAGGTAGAGTTAATTTCTTCTCAGTAGCTGTTGAAGTGTTGTGTTTTGGATTCAGAATGAGAATGTTGATAACACACTGGTGTTTTGATTTTTTTGTTAAATCATGTTTGTCCTAAATCAAGGACTTTTTTTCCTTGTCTCATGCTCTGCCAGTGAGGATGCATACAAAAAACCCCCCCAAAAAAACCCCAAGAAACCCCAACAAACCAACCAACAACAACAAAAAAAACACCCTGAAGAAAACCTCTGGGAGGGTACATAGCTGGGACATATTACCTGAACTGATCAATGGGATATTTCCCACCACAAAATGTCATATCTGCAATATAAACCAGGGAGTTACCTGGAAGGAGGAGCCAGTCTGGACTCGGGAAGAGGCAGTCTGGCATCAGTCAGAGGGTGGTGAGCAATTAATTTGTGCATAATTTGGATTTTTTTATACATCATCTACATCATCATCATCATCATCATCATCATCATCATCATTATTATTATTATTATTATTATTATTATTAACCATTATTATTATTATTATTATTATTTACCTGTATTTTGCATTATTTTCAATTATTACTCTGTTCTAATCTCAACATACAAGTTTTACTTTGACTCTCCTCCCCATTCCACCAGAGTGTGGGGAAGAGCTTGAGTGAATGGCCGCATGTTTCATCTTCAGCTGGGTTTAAATCATGACAGGGAGAAGAATTTTTCTCAGTGCCACAGCTGTTGAAACATAACTTGATTGTCTATGCTGAAAGCCAGAAACCTGCTTGCCTTTCAGCTTCTGCAAGGAATCTGTCTTGTGAGTTCTGTGTTTTGGCAAACTTTTCTGCCTTTAACAATGCATTATCAGGTGAGATCTCATTTTCTACTTAAATACTTTCAGATGTGTTTGACAGTGGAAGCAGTTTATAGTACTTATTATGTGCATGAATTATACCTTTAGCTGTACCTAGAAATCTAGATGCTTCTTTAATTAAAGTTTCTGTCAGGCTCAGAGCCAAGATTTGATTTGTATGATTAGTCTGCATCTTAGATGAATATCCTTCATGCCATGCAGTTGAATATACTGGCATGAGTTGCTTTCAATCTATTCTTTAAATTCTATAATTAAGTATCCACAGGTTCAAAGAGTAGCTCTACTTACCTGGAATATACCACATTCAACCAAGTTCATACTCACCTGCTTCAGTGCAGATGCATGAATCTGAACAGTCCTTGCTTTGGTTTGAAATGATTTATGTAGAGAGCTTGGTCTAAGCAGAAAGTGTTCCACAGAACATTTTGCTTTTTCTTCCTTTTTAATTTTGCAATTGAAAAAGATACTGTGTTCAAGAAAGTTCCATGTATCTCTAAGTACTGCTGTGCCACAATTGTAATTGTCAGTGGTCAGTAGCAGTTTTCCTTGGTTTGGTTTTGTTGTCACAGATATGCTGACAAAAGCATTTGGTTATGTAAAAAGCAGTGATGAAGGAAAATAATGGGGTATATTCAAATCACCAATGTGGTTAAGTTAGGCAGCTCTCCCTATCCTTCCTGCACCACTGGGGCTTGTTCTTCATTTCTCCAGATGTTCAGGATAGGAGATTCCCTTTTTTTCCTCTGAATTGCACAAAACAATAGCCTTCTTTTCTCCAGGGTCTACAATCTAGATCTAGGGAGACTATTATATCAGCTTCAGCCTAAGATAGATTGTTCAGATTAGAATGTGTGAATATTCATCATGTCAATGTGCAAATTTCTCTTACTTTCTGTTTTAGTGCCTAGAAAATGGAAGACTTTGAAAGGGGAATCAATATGTTACTCAACTATGGAAGGTAATGACCTATAAAATTACACATAAAAATATTTGTTCTTGGTAGGATACTTTTGGCTGACTTTGGGATATTTTCTTGCTCCTCTGTGAGGTGTTGAAATGCAAGGATTGTTTTTATTTTTTATATTTCATTCACCTTGAGTGACTGCTCATGTAATTAAACAGAATGAAATCCTGTGTCTGATTAAATTTTGAGAATCACTTTTCATTTGGAAAATAATACTGCATTGGTTTACTCTGAGATAAATGCAAGATTAAATCCTAACAGGTGTTTCCTTGGGGGGGAAGGTTTTGCAGCCCTGTTGAGTCCTCAGGTTATACAGACCACTCTGTATTTCTCAGGCAGAAATAATATTTTCTTTTGCACAGTAGAGGAAATCAAGTTTTTCTAACTCTCAAGTCTGTTCTAGTGTTTTAACTACTGATCAGTGCTTTCTTTCAAAATATTTCTTTGGATTGAAGAGAGTTCAGGTGTAGATGTAGTTTTTTATGTTGAGATGTCTAAACTACCTGACAATTTAGAAATTTTTATTTTATTATCATCCAGTTATTAAGACAATCCCCAGTCTTGGTCAAAATATAGGCAGTACAGGGGTTAAAACATTTAAAATAAATTATTGCATGGGAATTAGATTAGATTCCATGTCAGAAGATTTGTTATTACACTTACATATTAAATAGCATTTTATTTAGAAAGCAGTAGAAATTTCATTGGAATGCAACACCAGTGGCACAAACAATTAACAAGCATTCTTTTTATTCCTGTGATTTACTTCTTGTGTGCCTATCCAGAATTGTGAAACTTCCCAGGAAAATATTTCTGAGCAGAAGAGGGTTTTATATGTGCTTGTGTATGTGTGTTGAGAGGAACGAGAAGAAGCTGGAGAAGGGGAGACAAGTGAAAATAGATGAGAGCATCAGTATGGCTAGGGAGTGCTAAAGGATCTCATATCCATTTTTGCACTGTAAATGCTACCCTAGACATTGTAAAAAGCTGCTCTATCTGCACATACCTCAGCAAATGGTTCCTTGAAATCCACTGTCCTTTGCAACTCTGCCTCGTTTGTAAGCTCCTATCATTTATCATGGGAGCAGCTGTCATGGCAGGGCTATAGGCTGAGACAACCTGAGAGCCAAATGCTGCTGTTGTGTGCTTCTGTGAAATTTAGCTTATATTGTTGGTATCTGATCAGGATGGAATCCATTCAGCATGGAAAATAGTCTTAACAGGAAGAACTTGCTGGGAAAGGATAAACAATATATTTGTAAAACAAAGTGAAATGGATTCAGCAAATCAAGATTGTGTAGGAATTGGTGAAGGCCAGTAAGTCTGAGAGGAACTGAATTTGCAGAGGAATTGCCATCTACAGTCCCTAGGTTTTACTGGAAAAGTCATCCTGATGTATGAAAGGCAGTAAAGTCAGCAATTTTTGCTTTGCAAAAAACAAGATACTTTTAAAAATTATGCCTAAGACCCATCTTAGAAAAATGTAATTCCTAGATTATAGACAAGGGTGTACTTTCATTGTTGGTTATGTATGAGAGGAACCTAAAACTTTTTAGACTGCCTCAGAATCACAGCCTCCCTGAAAGCAGACAAGTTTGTCTGACAAACACTTTGGGTGTCAGTTTTTTTGCTAGTTGATTCAGGAGAAGTTATCACATCTAGATTCAAATACTTTCTCTTAAATAAAAAGAATCAGCATAGTAAATTAAGTTCTTCCCTGTTACAAGGTAAGTGTGTCTTTCACCCTTCATGCTGTTACATATCTTATTTCCTCTTTGTAACTTGTTTGAGTTAATACTAGCAAAAGTACAGTGGGAAGCCAAAAAACCCACAAGGAATAATATTTATTTTGCAGAGCTTCACTGATTCAAATAGAATGAAATCTGTGCTATCCTTGTTTTCTGGATGTGTGCATTTTAAGTTCACCATAAATTAGTTGTTTTAAGACCAATGAGATATTTTAGGTTACTGACATGCAGCCAGTGTCATAAAAGATGAACAGTGAGAGGGGTCAGGGGTTTAGGGGTTTTCTCCAATTCATCTCACAAGAGCTGGGAAACAGTCTAGAGTGATGTAATTGCACACAATATTTTGATTGAGGTCCTGTTTTCATACAAACTCTTAAAAGCCATGAAAGCTGGAGGTAGTAACTAGGCCTGCTACTTTGACTAAAATGAAGAAATTGTCATTAGCTAAAAGTTATGTTTTGTGGAAAAAAATAGAATATAGGAGAAAGAATAGAAGATATAAATCTAGCATATGAGGTTTTGGTCATGTAATGGCTAGAACTAGTCCAAGAGCTGGCAGTGAATAGGGTAGAAGTGAAGTAAATCAAAGAAGATGGCTGAAGTTACTACATTTGCAGTTATTTATAACCCTAGAAAATGGAAAACCTAAAAACTTGGCTGGAAACCTAGATGTATAGCTTAAGTGTTTAGTGTGATGTACCTCACCTCTGAAATAAATGTTTAGCAGCTGATATTGTAGAATAAAATAATTCATGTGGGAAAAATATTTGCAACTTTTCTGTGCCCAGGCTCTTAGTGAACTCTTGTCATATTAAAACTTGTTGTTAGTTGTGCGCAACAACATATTTGTATTCATTGCTATATTTCCTTGCTACAGGAAAACTGGTTATTAAACTAAAAAAAATGAAATGTGCTCTACTAAGCATCAAATATTTCACTTAACTAAAACTGGAAAGTTATATATTTTCCAATATTTATTATTAAATATAAAACTTGTACCTTTATAACAATTTTTTTTTGCTTTAAAGAATAGGTTCAAGAATATCTTTCTATGCACATGGGACTGGTAGTTTTAAAGCATAGTAGGTCAATAGTATTACAAACTTCTTAAATGAATCTTCCATACTTCTGTCACCTGAGTGTTTGTTGCGGAGTGCTCAGTGGGAAAGAAAATTTTACCTTGAACCCATCTTTGCAAAGCCCTTAATTTTTCTGACTGTACTATCTCTCTGCAGGTAAAAATCTTTATTTATATTCATCATAAAGTAGAAAAACATGATTTTGTAAATCTGAAAGGCTTATAAACTGAATGTCTAACTATTCATCATGAATTTTGAATGATTCAAGAGGGCAAGCAATCATTCTCTATTGGCTTTAGTTTGCAGTGTGGTCTTACTAACATCTAAAGCTTCCTATTTAGTAAGCACAGACTCCACATTCACTAGGGGTTTGGAAGAAAAGAATCATTTGAACTGCCGTCCTCCTTGACCAGCTGAGTTCTGGAGGGATGGAAAATGAGAAAATAATTTATGCAACCAGACTTTTCTATTTGACTTTAACAGCTCTACCGTGGTAGAGGAAACTGTATAAGGCTCTTTTATCATCATTAATAGTAATAGCTCATCCTTCAGAGAAGATGGCTACAATCTAAGCCATCTGTATCTTTTCACATTGCCAAGAGAAGCCAAGTCCTAAACCGAGGAGGGCATATGCTCAGGAATCTCACAGGGAGAAAATCATCTGCCATGAAGTCAGTGGTGCAACTGTGAGCTTCTCCTAAATGCTATTACCTACTGATAATTACTAATTTGAATGAGCTGTCAGAGACCAAGGGGAGAGGAGACCAATATATGAGAAAAGATTTGTTAGGAAATAATGTCTCTGATTGTTCTGTTCTCTCTTTCACCATAAAACTGACAAGAAAGGTGTATGTTAAGATGAAAGTCTACTGAGTATTTAGGAGGTGATTCCGTTTTGCTCTGATTTGCTCTGGTGAGATCCCACCTGGATACTGCATCCAGCTCTGGGGAGCCCAGCTTAGGAAGGACACTGACCTGTTGCAGCAAGTCCAGAGGAAGGCCAAAAAGACAATTAGAGGGATGAAGTACCACTCCTATGAGGAAAGGCTAAGGCAATTTAGGTTTTTCAGCCTGGAAAAGAGGTGGCTTCAGGGTGACCTTATTGCAGTCTTCTAGTGCCTGAAGGGAGCCTACAAGAAAGACAATTTACAAGGGCCTGTAGAGACAGGACTAGGGGAAATGGCTTCAAACTGAAAAAGAGAAGGTTTACATTAGATATTAGGAAGAAATTCTTTAGTGTGAGGGTGTTGAGGCTCTGGAACAGTTTGATCAGAGAAGATATGGAAGCGTTCAACACCAGGTTGAATGGGCTCCTGGGCAACCTGGTTAAGTGAAAGATGTCCCTGTGCACAGCAAAAGGGTTAGAACTACATAATCTTTAAGGTACCTTCCAACCCAAGCCATTCTATGATTTATGAACTATTTGTAAAAACATCCTAGCCATATATGAAACAGACACAGTGGTTTCTATAGTTCTAAATATATAAACTGCTTGGATATGGTTTTTCTTTGTTCTTATGTCAGAAAGATATGTGATGCAAAAAATTAAAATAGGGTAAAGAAAGGGCTTTCAAAGAAGTCAGATCACAGAAGACCACTGTGATCTGCACTAATACTGTTGGTGGAAGATATGGCAGTGGAGAAGACAGGTATGACTTCTCAGTGGCAATGCCTTGCCACATGTACTGGTGATGACACCTTTGCAGATGGTACTGATGGAGGAGGTTTCTCATGCTTCCATAAAGATGGAGTACACTATCCTACATCTAGTAGAGTTACCTCTAGTGGTTTAGTTTAAAGCATTAGATTTGTGGCAGCGTGAGATTCTGTTTTGCCTAATTTTCCTTGCTAGAAGACTGATGAATCTGAGTTCAGAATTGTGCTGCAGCTGGTGCACACTGCTAAATAAGACATCCCTGGACTCTCTGCAGGACATCACACGCGCTGTAATCTTGTATTTTCCCTTCATCAGGCCTGGGCTGAATACTTTCCTTTCAATAACCTGCTAGGCCCTGGGAGTGCATACCATTATTACTGTGTGTGTGCATGCATGTGTAGATATGAAAGTACCACTGAGGCATTCCTTTTATGACTTGTTATAACTAGAAATGGAACTCAGGACAAAAGTCCTGGTTCAACTGTAGCAATTTTTAGTTCAAGGCAATAATATAGATGCTCTTTATTGCAGGATGTTAGGCTTAGGTCATTGCTTTTAGCATTACCTGTGCACTTCTGGGTATTTTCAAATTTGTCACAGACGATAGAATATTTCCTTTTCTTCCACTGATGTTGCTCTTCCAACTTTTCACCCAGGATAACAGAATAAGAATAAAATGGGAAGATGTTTTGTCACTGCTCTTAGTGAAATTTTTGAGGGCTTTTGCAGTCATTCTGAAAAATTTGGAATAACAGCCCTTTGGGATGCTTGGCCAAAGGTTGAAATTCATTGAAATATGGGGCATTCTTATACAGCTCAAAAATGTTAACTACTGCTACAAGGAAGACATGCATGTGAGAAAATTTTTTTATTGGCTCTTTTCCTAGAATCCTATTTCTGCTTTAAAGTCCTGGTAGTGATTTGGATCTATATTATGCCCAGCTGAGACTTTTAAGTCTATAACTTGGTACATAAGGTATTAGATATATTTATAATCTTAAAAGTCCTACTTATATATTAATGCAAAAACTTGACGTACCAATAGCAAATAAAGTATCATTAGTTTCCACGGGGAGGTGAGAGCAATGTTTTTGATGATGTCTAAATGGAAATAGTACCCATTACTTGTGAGAATATTGTTGTACAAGCTATAAGAAAGCACCTCTTCACTTGAACTGTTATGTGTAGTCTTGGTCCTATAAATATACATTTTATTTACACTATATTCTTTGTAATAAGAAAGCAGGAAACTTAGCAATCAGCAGGAAACTTAACTTTGCATCTTTGGATTTGATATTATTTTCAGTTCAATTTGGAATGCATTAAAAAGACAAAATTTGTCGCAGAAAATCCCCTTTATATTCTGACACAAAATGAAGGAGTGTCATTCTAGTCTCACAGCTCTTTATTGTCTTTAGTGGATAAAAGGGAAGTGGAATCTATACCATATTTGAAACATGCATATATAAATACACATATATATTTTTATATATAAAAATATATATATTTATATATACACACATATAAAAATGCATGAAATTGCAGAAGATAGAAGCCAGCCTCACTCAGAAATTGTTGCTAAAGGAGTGGGTTGAAATGCACTTACAAGTATTACGCTTGATCTTACAATTAAATGTCACAGTTTAGATGCAGGAAAACAGATATGCAAGGTGTAAAATGTAAACAAGTTTGTGAATATATTTTCTGTGAAGAAGCCACAAAAAAATTCTTCCCAAATAAACAGCTTAATTTTTACTAAATAAGTACCACTAGTACTTATTTGGCAATAATTCTATCTCCTACCCTGCTTCTTCCTGCAAGCATTTCCTTCAATTTCTACCAAAAGTTATTAATTTTCCAACCTTTATCTCCTTAAGCAAATGGGGAGGAAAGGAACTGAGCTAGTAGACAAAAAATACTATTGCTCATAAGGCTCCGTTTTTAGGTGGATTTTCTGTTGGAATACCCGGTGTTGTCAACTTCTTAGGCTACAAAACATGTCGCAAGAGCCATTTTTTCTCTTCATGTGCCTTGGCCAGCTTTAAATTATCTATCTGGCAACTAAAAATTTATCTTTCCTACCATCTATCTAACTTAGAGAATGTACTGTCTCCAAATAATTTTGTTGAGGTTTTACTTTCATTATGTCCAGTGAATGAAATACTTTTGACAGATATCAGGGAGTTACCCAATGATTGGTTTGCACCCACATGAAAACAAAAAGCCATTTCCTCATGGTATGAATCTGATGCAACTTCCAAAAAAGTATTTATAATTTCAGCTCTGGTAACTCTCTCTCTGGCATGACTAGAAGGAAATAAATGAATGTCCTTAATTTTACTTTATTTTAAAGCAATCTTCAGTGTATGTCATGTATTGCCCTAGTTGGACAATCCACCTCAAACTAAGAAAGAGTTCACTTCTCAGATGGAGGTTAGAACATGAGAAATGTCACTCCATAAAATATTAGGAGCCTTTGTGTGGGAAAACTGGAGAATAAGCAAGTAAAGTTCCTAAGCCAGAGGCACAATAATAATTCTTAATAAAAAAAAGGACCAAATAGAATAGTTAAAACAATTTATGATACAATTGTCTATAAAAGAGCCATTAAATCTGAACAAAAAAAAAGCTCAGCTCAGAAGCCTGGGTTTACCCTAATAGAAGCACTAAATAATGACCTCCTCCACTGAAAAAAATATGTGAACTTTTGGAAAAAGACTAGTATTAAAATGTTATATTGCAAATGCAAATACCTTTGATTTATGCCTTAATAGTGGTATGTCAGACATAAAGCATGACAAATGACATTATCGGGAAAACAAAACAGATCATTAACAGGATAGTAACTTTGCCTTGTAAAGGACACTGGCAGTCTCTGGTACTGCTTGAACTCCAGCTGACATTGCTGCAGGAACTATTGAAACGTTTTATGCTCAGTACCATCTCTGTTACTAGAAGGAGATGTTGGTAGTCAAGGCAATTCCCCTGCTTAGCCATCCATAAGAACATTTCCTATCCCTTTGAGCCATGTATTTTACATATGATCTGATGAAGATTTTTTAAACTAGTTTCTGTCTTCTGCCTTTAAACATAGATTTATGAATTGTAGCCTCTGAAAGGATAGGATCATACTGCCATGCCACAAACAGCCCAGTTATTTTTGTTGATTCAATTCAAATATCATGAAAAACTCTCATTAGATTCTGGAATTTTACTTGAGATTTTCAAGCACAAGCTAAAAATTTTAAATCCCCAGCTGATTAAACTCCTTGTGAGTTTAAGTCCTTAACCCATTTTTTTTTGTTATTGTTTTTTTGTTAATACTGATACTTTCCTGTGATCAGGTTCCTTGTATTGAGTAAGGATGAGATCTGGTTCTTCATGATAGAGGAAAAAAAAGCCAGTAAGACTGGAAGAAGATTTGCTTCATTCATCTATTTATTTAAGTATAAACATGGGAAATATAGTGACCTCTACATTTCTTCAGTATGGAATAAGAGTTTTACCTAAATCTGAATGTAGGAGAAAAAAGTGTATAGTTTATTTGGTTTTCAGTGTTTCAGCTGAGACACCAGAAAGCAGTAGCTGCTGTAATATCAATTTCTACTTTGTTCAGTCTTATGTGACATTATTGACAACTTTATGTAGATGGTCCTGTATTCATAACAATGGTAGAATCATTCAGAGTTTTACTTTAATTAACTGTGGCTGATATCAAAATACCTTCTCTGAAAGATACTTATTACTGTCAATCCCTATTGCACTGAAGTCTAGGATACCAAACATATATAACTCTTTCAGGAGTTATCAAAAAGGCATTTAGTGAAATATGAATCTCCAAATGCTAAATGTATCAGTGGGCCAGAACAAAAGGGATGGGCAAGAAAATGAAGGAGAAGCCAAATTTTGTGGGGAATCATTGCCTCTTGAAAGAAAGAAAAAAAGTGGTGTCAAAATTCAAGTATACAGGGACTGGCTTTTGAATGCGTCTCTTTTTAATTTTTGTGGTTTTTCCCCCACTGCTTCAATGATATGCAAAGACATCATAGATTTTCAAATAAACTAGCAAATATTCCTCAAGAGATAGTTTTCAAGCACTGTGGACGTCAGCTAGGATTAATGGTCTAGAAAGCAGCCTGCCCCTCTAGTAACTCTCTCCACTGATCTAACCTCTCTGGAATTAATTTTTTATGGTCAGATTAGAAAGATTAAAATAAAACAGAGCTGAGTGTTGAGTGGTGTAATCGTTGTAATATAAAAGAGAAAATTCGAGCCCTTTCGTTTCCCTAAACCACCTATGCGAACACAGTTTTGATGGCAAATATGATAGAAGCATTCTGTCCTTTTTGTAAAAGAATTCTGTCCTCCTGATGTAGAGCCTCAGTTCATCTGAGGCAGCTCCCAGACTTCTACTGAAAGGATTACCTCTTTGAATTTGCAATCTCTTTTAGAGATGGACTGGTTGTTACACAGCTGGCACTGTTATTGCACAGCCCCATTTTGATAATCTGTAATAGCCATCTGTGCACTCTCAAAACCCTTCCAGATAAAACTCAAGCATTTCTACAGTCCAAAGGTGTATACTTATGTTTCAGGGTGGATTTAGGATGAGTATTTATTGGGAACATAAAATTATGCTATGAGGAGAATATTGCCTTTAGAGGAATTGTTTCTATGTGTTGAAAAAAAGATCCAGACCTTTGCATTGACCAATTTGTGCATTTTTTGTCCAAAAAAATTTATTTTGAACTGCTAAAAATCAGCAAATTCTTACATTGTAATGGTTTCCTAAGCCTCTTAAAAGAAGAGGCTTTATCATTTCTTATGGACTAAGACAATTCACTGGATAGTTACCTGAGCTTCAAAATATATCTTTTTTAGAAGGAAAAGGAAAGTTTGATTCTCTGTCTTTTATAAACTTTTCCTAAATGGAGAGTGGGGCATATAATTGATAGCTATTTACTACAAGCAATTTAGTTTATTTTCATTCAAATATAAAAGATTAATCAGCAATGAGTACAGACTGAACTTACTGTTTCGGATTTTTTTTTCTTTTCGTTTAGCCATTTTTTTTTCTAAAATAAAAGGAATTTTAATGTTAAAGAGGAAAAAAAGGAACACATTTTCACAATTCTATCAAGCTTTGTGTATTTTGCCCACAGGTGAACTTTGTACTGTACAAAGTTCAATTGTTCTTTTGTTTTGTTTGCAGGATAATGCTGATAAAATGGTATAAAACAGAGTTAGAGATGCTTGCTTCTTATCACTAGCTAAACATTGGGATAGAGGACCCTGGTGTGCTATTGGTACTTAGTGTACTTAGATTCTTTTAAACACCAAAAGGCAGTGGAAATTCCATTGGAGATTTAATTTTAAGCAGTTGCTGACCCCAGTTCTACCTAAATTACGACTTTACTTGGAGACCAAGATCTGTTTTTGTTGCTCAGATCAGTGGGTAAATCTAAAACTATGTTCTCACTGAAAGCTGTCAAAGCCACTAAAATGTTTTTCAGAGCATTTTTCTGCAGTGGATGATGATATCAAGTTTTGTCCTACCAGCTTCCTTCAGGGAAAGACAGTAAAAGGAGAGGGGAATTGTCCTTGCCCCTTTCCTGTGTTTTACTACCTCTTTGTCTCAGGTTATTCCAGCACCATAGGAGATTCTGCAGGGTGAGAACAGGATGATGAAGGAAATATGAGGTGTCTTAGATCCTTCTACCCTTGCTCATAAAGGAGGAATGTGGGGTTTTTTCCTCCGGACCGGTAGATGTGTTGTTACCTGCTGAAGTCTGTTTTCAGTGTGCTCTTTTCTGCATCTTTAACAAGAATAGCAGGCCTTGAAGAAATCTTTCCACATGTTATACAGAGTAAACAGCCAGTCTATTTGAATCTGAGTGGTGGCTTATTTTTAAGTATCATTTGATTTCCAGAAATTCAGTAGTTCAGAAAGTAAAATATGATTGCTATATCTGGATGAAGTAGTTGTGAATCCTTTTCATGCTTTTTAATGTCTTTTCACACAGTAGTGAACCCAGAGAATTAATTTCTGTTGCTGTTGCACATCGTATCGTGACAGTGTATCATGCACGTATGTTTGCTTCAACGGCTAAAGATCCAAATATGTACAAATCATAGAAGTGACAGCAATGATTTTAATATTCATATCTACTTCTGTTTTCAGAACTGAATCAAGGACCAGTTCTTAAAATTCTCTTTTCTTGTAGCTTGACCATGAACCCAGAAGAAATATCAGCAGCTAAAGATGTTATCGCAAACAGAAACTACTGAATCTGTTTTCTGAACACAGAGAATGTAATCCTTGGGAAAATATTTATGATTTATTATTTTTTTTAAAGAGTAAGGGAATGAAAATGAGCCATGGAATAGTTCTTAGAGAGGTGAGGTTATAGAGCCTACACCATGCCACTACAGGTTAATAAAAGCATTTTCTCACAATCATGTAGAACTTTATGTAATTTGCTTAATTACATAATAGAACAGGCAATGTTCTATCTAAAGTGGACATCCCATATAGCCATAAACAATATTGGAAGCTCAAATCAGGGAAAGCCTCAAAGGTGTCTGAAGAGTCTAATTTCTTATGGAAACCCTGATCCTGCCATTAACCCTGTGACATTCTCAAATAATGTGATGTTGTAAAAGCCCTTCTTCCAATCATAATAATGATGTTAGAGTAGTAGTAACTTTCTGTGCAGTAATAAAAAGTCCTGTTTAATTTATTGTTTAATCAGTCATTATGAAATGTCATTTATTTAATCCCTCTAAAAGATAATCCTATTTAAGGATTGCAACAGGATTTGAATAATATTCAGAGACAGAAATGAAATTTCTATTTTACCATTAAATATTTGTTGCAACTCCTATTATACTACTTCAGTACCATAATTAAAAGGTGACTCTGCATGTACTGATTTGCTTGATTATAGATCTTTAGGTATTTGAAATTAATAGAAAATGAAATAGGGAATGAAATTTAACAAGATGAAAATTTATTAGCAATACACATCTTCATTAAGATTTCTGTATCAAAAGATTTGTGGTCCATGGATTCAGTAAGAAGTTAGGAAAAATAAATCACTCTGTTTTCAGAACATTTTGATTTTACTGTTCTGGGAATTATCAGCCTTATTTATAGGTAGTATTCAATTTGATTTATATAATGATTCTACAAAGAATGTTTTACAGGGCAATAAAATCATAGAGCTTAACACTAAGGTGACCTTCATTGAAATATGCATATGAAAATACTGAGTTCGTGTAAGGATAACTGTTATTATTTTTTAGCTACATTAAATAATAATTTCCATTTATACAGCAGATATTGCTGATCTGCCCCAATAACTTACCCAATAGTTTATCATCTAAATTGGTGGTACAATCAAAAATCTAAACCATGCAATGATTTTCATATGGCTCTAATGATTTGATGAATCAATATTGAGACAGCTGAGAAAAATAGTTTCCTATCACTGAGATTGTCCTTCTGAAACTTCTGTCTAAGTTCTTTTTTGTTTCACTGAATTTTGCAATTTCATCTAATTTTTCACTGCCCATTTTGGGCATATTTGGGAATGAGTATATTTATCTAATTTTTTTACATCACTACACAACAGCAAAATTATTATTAATAATATTAACATTAACATTGAGAATTTCACTGTTATCCACTGTTCATTCATAAAATAGTAAGTCATGAAAAAGGATTTTGTTGGGGAACTAGAGAGTAAATCTTTAGATCTGGTAGTCTAGCAATCAGGAAAAATGTGACAAAGGTCAGTACTCTTATGTAACAAAATGAGTCCCGACAAAGAAAAGAGGGAAAAAATGTTGAGAAACAGCACGATGAATTGGAAAAAAAAAAAGGGAGAAAAATCTATAAAAGAGTTGGGTACTTCCTCAAATATTTCCTCTGGAGCAGCACTGCTCTGAGAATCGCTTTATCTTTTCCTGTGCTCTGAATGCACTATGTATCGTTGTAGGAACACTCTTCAACTTTGCTTACCCTGAGGCAGATTACACAGGCTGGCAAAGCTGCCTGGTTTTGACTTTTATGCTTTATTATTTGGAAATGCAAAGATCAGTTGCTACTATTATTTACATGGGCAAAAAGTAAGTGTTGTTTCATTTGCTTTAGAGAAAATATATCTACAGATGTCCCTTCCAACCTTAAATATCCTTACTTACTCTGTACTTATGATGTAATAGGCATTACTTTGATAAAGTCTGTTTTCCCCCTTTGGAAAATGGTGATGATTGACCCTAGAAATAATGACTGTTAATTAATTTTTTGTAGTGTCTTTTTTTCAAACAAGCTTTTCAACATGGGAGGATGCTGCACTTTTTGAAAAACACCTTCTCTTTTTGATGGAGACTGTAGGCAGAATAATAATATTTTTAGTGAGTGAATCAATTTAGTTGAGTGAATCAAAACATTTTATATTGCTAAAGTATGATTTTTAAAGTCTCTATTCTTTCAGAGGCCTATTTTCACTTAGAGTGGATATTCATATTTATATACCTCTGACCCTTTTTTTCTGATTGTATAGGCTTTTATTCTTTGTGCTAGTTTTCTTACAATGTAGTAGTGGCTTTCTAGTTTCACCACATTGATTACAAGAAGATGTCATCATTTCAGATACAAAGTAACTTCTATCAATTATGCTGTAGGGAGACTCACCTTGACTCAGCATATACAAAGAGTCTTTGTTTAGAATTTTATATGAAGATGCTGGGAATGTTTGCCAGATTAAAAAACATAAAAGGACCCAACAATCCACAAACAAAAAAATCCCTCAAACACAGAAAAAGCTATTTTATAAAGGAACTGAAATCTCTTTTCAGTGGTTGTCAGGGCAAATTCCTAGGCAGCACCTAGTCAGCATGTTGCATATTGTTGGTATACACATAAGATCATATGTTAGCTCTACCTGTACTATACCTGTAGTGTAACATCTACACTGGGGAGCCAGCAGAACTAGAACCCTGGTGTTCTGCTTCAGGGCAGGAGGTTGATGCTGAGAAATGATTGAAATTTAGCCTATTTGTGCAGCATGGATTTATCAGCCACGAGCCTTACTTCCAGGTTTCCATTTCTCTCATTCTTTCCCCCCTCTGTGAGTACACATGGATTTACAATATAGTTCACAGATGGCTTTCTAGCAAAATCTTCCTTTGTGAATAAGACAAGCAAGAACTTGTTTGGGCAGGGCACAAGGTACAGTAATAAGAGAAGGCAGCTATTTAAATGGTGTAGGACAGAGAAAGTCTTTTAATCAGTCTAAATATTAATATAGAACCAATTACAAATGCAGTAAGAACCTTCCAACCTGTACTCAACCTGGGATGCAAATGGTAGCAACATCACTTCATTCTACTAAAATAAAGTGCTTATTTAATAGTTAATCAACATAGAACTAGATTCAATAGGAAGCAATGAATCATGCTACAGTCAACACTTTGATATCTATAATTAATAAATAAATAAAATTAGTAAGTAAGTCAGAATCACTTCCCTCTCTTACCCAAGTCAATCTCTTCCATTTATATAAAGAGAAAACACTTGAAGATATAGAATAGATTTGCCTTTGATCATACTATTCCATGAGAGAAAGCCACAGACAATGAGAATAGTAGAGAAAAGGGCACTGATAAAAATAGAGTCAAGCAACAATAAAATGTAAAAAATAAGAAAGAAATTTCCAAATAGTTGTGTACTAAAAGTATTTTCTCTGTGAACCCAGACACTGAAGTAATTATAGGGAAGAAAACTTGTATTAAGCCAAGAATTTTCTTGTGCACTCTGATATTGCAAAAAAGGTGAATATTATATAGTTTTGGCATGCCTATAATTTAAGATGCTCAATCTCTTCTCATAATCTGCTGAATCCTTATGTGCTCATCTTTTGCCTTTAATTCATTATATTTGGGTTATTCTGTAATCCAAACAAATAACCAATTATGTGAATTTGGGTCCATTATATTTTGTTTCCATTTAATATATTTTGGGCCTTCTGGTGTCTGACTTTGCAACTCATTGCTTTGTTTAATTAATTTAATTTCTCATATTTTTATGAAAATAGTTAAACAAGGATTTTGTGCATTCTCTATAGTATTTGCTTTACCTTTCACTGAGCTGTTTAGACATAGATTCAAAGTGCTCCATCTTCACTTTCTTTTTATAATGAAAGAAATTTAAAGTACTGTTATCGACTTCTTTTACTGTAGTTTGTTTTTAATTGGGGGTGACCTTTGCTAACTCAAGTGGGAGTCTATCTACTTGCAAACATGATTTTCAAGTAATACCCATTAGTATTCTACTTATAGGACCTGTTTTAGCATCTCCAAATTCTACTTCTCTTTCACATCTACCTTAATTATCTCAAGACCATTGTTATAACCTAGTTTTATGCGTCCCAGAAATAAACTATGTTCTAACAGTCAATTAAAACTGTTGTGTGCAGAGGTACACAAATCTAGCTTAAATTTAGCTCCTACAGAAGGCTGTAGATTTAAAATCTCCTATAGAGATAGAAAGGGATTTAGCACCTACAGAAGAATGGAATAAACAGTGTGTATACCCAGTCATACCTAAACCGTGGCCCATGAAAAGAAAAAAACTGACAGATATTTGCGTAGGTTATGTGAATTGAAAATAGATTAATAGGAAATTTTACAGAATCACAGAACATTCTGAGATGGGACTTGCAATTCCAATTCTCATGTAGATATCAGGAAGCTGAAAAAGAGAATCTAGGCAAAGCAGCTCAGGTACAGTGCAGCTCAGATACAGCACTGTCTTTTGACATTAGGGATTCCCATTCAGGAGACATTCCCACTCAGGATTAGGGAAGACTGAAAACATGGGAATGTATGTGGGATACCTATTGATTCAAATTTGGCCAGTTTAGTCACTGTACCTGTCCAGTGTACCATAGCTTCTCCTGCTCTTTCTGTGCCAGCAGTACTGTAAACTTTGCAGAAGGTTTCAAAGCTGTTTCAAAGACCAAGCACAGCTTTCCTACCCTTGGAAACCAAGGCAAAAAAAGACACATTCAGAATTTTAATGTGTGTTGTTTCTCCTGCCCAGCCATGCTGGGCTCTGTTTCTAAATCTTTTATGTTAGACATAAATTTAAAATGATCTAGAGGAAAGTCAACATTTTTATTATATGTTGAAAGATAACTATAATTTACTTTTAAGAAGGGTTAAAATTTATTTTCAGCAGTTTTTAGCAAACACAAGAATAATTTGCACTAAAATTCATTACCTTTCAATTTAGGTCAGTAAAAATAGACATGTGTTTGCATTATAGGACACATAAAAGTCCCTGGAGAAGCAGTTCCTATATATTGGAAGGCTATGACATATCTTCAATTTGACATTAAATTATTTTTAAAAATGCAGAGTCCAGCAGCATGCATCAGATTAAAAAGCAACAATCCAGATTACATATTTTAACCATATTAGTAAAGTCCAGAAAGTAATCTGAAAGAATATTAAGACTTTGAAGCAGTCAAGACTGAAATTTTAGATTGGCAATCAGAGTGTTTGAAACAAAAGCCATTCCCTCCATTCTCAAGAGCAATAGCACTTAATACGGGACCTTTATTTGTTGCTGGCATTGCACTAAAATAGTTAAGTGTGATTGTGGTCTGTGGAGACAAGGTCTTTGCTGTTAATCCTCCTGTGATACCCTGCAAATCTTCCTTTCAGGAAAGGGAAGGAAATCTTGAAATCAGAGAGCAAAGTGTAACAAACACTGGCAAGGAGATATGATAAAATAAAATGCAATTGAAAAATGCCAAATTTTCCAGAAAATTTGGAAATGGAGTGACTACAACCAAATGTACTGAGATGAAATGAGGTGCAGTGAAAAGGACCAAAAGGAAGAAAGGTAAACAAAGAGAGAGGAGAAGAAATTGAAGACATTAAATGTTAAAAAAAGAGAAAATTCCAAAATATAGTGCAAACAAGGAAAGTGAATGGGATGACATGAAATGCAGTGAAGTGGACTGAAGCTTGCCCAATTGATTCTCATTGAAATCAAAAGATTTCATTCCCTTTCCTGAAAGAAATCAGAAAAGTGTAGATTCACATAAATACACAGACTTGTAAGTACACTGAGTTTTTAAAATAAAATACATTAAAAATATAACTCATAGAAATTCCTATTTCTCTAAATAGATGCCTATGTTTCTAATTATATTTTACATCTCTCTGAACTATTTAATTACAGAATTCTTTCTCAATCCAAGAACTTGCTATCAGAAAAAGACACCTTTGACTTGGTGCCTATGTGAAAAGTACTATATTGGTTGAAGTATTCTTTTTTAAACTTGTTTTGCTAAAATAATAGTAAACGTCTGTGATTCTGCTAGCAGAAATAACAAAAAGAATATAAAAAATGAGATACAATTATTCCTTCTTGATTTATTGAAATGCTGCTGCCATAGTGATCTTCTAGCCATGCTTCTGAGATAGTTTTATTGCAGACTGTTTCTGGATTTATTTGCTTTCAGGTTCTAGCTCTGCTGTTATGTTCTTTCCCTGTAAGCACCTGCAAAACCCTGCAGTTATGAAATGTTATTTGTTATTCATCCTGTTTTCTGGGGCAAGTGGGAGACAAGAAGGACCATAGGTCACCATAAACCTTTCAGGTCAAGCAGTTTGGATTTCGGAATCCCTCAGGGCTGTCATCCTCCTGCTTTCTCAACAGCTAACAGCATATCATAAAATGTCAGTAGTTTTGGTGTCAAGAAGGGAGTAAAAAGCAAATCCAGAAAATAAATGTAATTCCTGTTTAATCTAAACAAAGGTCTTGAATATTGTTTCAGTTTTGCAGGAGTTTCTGAAATTTATTTTCCAGTTGGCCTTAACAAGAGTCCCTTAAGATACATGGGGAGATCCTTGCTGACTAGAATGCAATACCATCAGTGTTCAACAAAAAGATGATGCAGAGAGTCCATTGCCAGCTTGTATTTTGCCATGTGTTTTCATTATATGCTTGTTTGTGAGTAGCATCCTGTTCCACCTGTTTAATGACTGTTCTCAAAGTCCACAAAAGCAAGAAAGAAAAGGAAACCGTAATAATTCTGGAAAATATCAAACATTGGATAGACACGTGTAAAGGTATGGTGTAAAAGTAATTTGTAAAGGTAAAAGCCTTCCTGCTGTATCCTCTGCCAGCCTTCATATGGAAGTATTTTCACTATTGTTAAGGACAGAGAGGTTCAACACAGAAAATAAGATTGCAATATAGGACTCTAAGTTTGTTTGTATTGGAGAGTTTTTTTAACCTGTTAGTCTTCAAGCAGTGTGCCTTTTTTTCTGTATACCAATTTCAGCCACATTTTTTACATGATGTCCATGTTAAAGCAGAAGCCTGTGAAATACCAGCTCTGATATTTTTGCAGTTGCACAGGGAAATTTGAGCCTTTTGTAAAATGTGTCCAGCAGGTTATAGAAAATCTGGGGGAGAAAGGGCACTTTTGAACAAAAATGCAAATATCTTACTATTTTTCATGGCAGCTAACAGAGATCTAGTTTCTTTTATCTTCAACGGTAGATTCTATTTTACTAGAATTTTAGAGCAGTAAATTAGCTTCTGGCATTTTGTATACTGGACAGCTGCAATGCTCAGAGGCACAGAGGCGACAATTAGAAATTTCATGAATAGTGTGGTAAACTGAAGGGGGAAGAAAGAGTTGTCTTAGTCCAAATCATTAATCCAGAAAAGATTTCATCAGGCTAATATCAAACAATGCTCAAAAAAAAAAATGTGCTTTCTCTTTCCCTGAAGAAAACCTGGCTGAATTTTCATCTGTTCCTGGCATATTTGCCCTATGTGCTGTTTTCCATCTTATCCCATGTTATAGTAAATTAATTGCCATTATTTATAGACTAAGTTAGAAAAGTAATTTCTTCTCCAGTAAACACTATAAGATGCTATTGCTTCTTAAAAGAAATTAATTTAAAAAGTAATTAAATTATGTGGGTTTTGTTATTTTTTTTAAAGTATCTTTAGGGAAAAGACAATGCTTTCTATACAACTGAATGGACTGCTAAATCTCTTATACTCCAAATTTGTTCATACTCTTTTAGAGAGGAAATTTTGGTTTGAGTTGTGGGACTGTATTATATAAACGGTGTTTTTGCACTACTATTTCTTTTTCTCCATTTGCTTTTGGAAAATTAGAAATGCTACTTCATTAGTCTCTAATGGTAAAACAAGTAATGATTTCAGCACTCTGATTTGACTTCAGTTTCCAACAGATAGAGAATATGGCAAGAAAGAGAATGATTGCCTGGATATCTTTGATAATTACTGTTTTGAAGAAGCCAAAAAGACTCAAAAGCTCAAGAAGCTCAAGAAGCCAGACTCAAAGAACACCATTTTTGTTTGACTTTCCTTCTGTTTCAGTAAAATTGCACACTATTGCTTTACAGTGGTTTATGTCTCTCAGTTTCCATGAATTAGTTTGTGCAATCTGTCCCTGTGACCCCAGGAGCGATTCTCCTTCTGTTTGTGTGAGGCATATGAACAGGGATGCTGAGACTGGAAAACTTAGTAGAGCTGCTAATTGATTATTTGCCCTGGAAAGTAAACATCAGCTGCGGCTAACATTGAGTTGGATGGGGAACTTTCTTGTATCACAGCCTCACACACCACCACACAGCAGGAGGGAAGGGAAACTTGTCAGCTGCTCACAGATTAGAAGGAAAGAAGGGTTTTTTTCTCCTTGTCAGACTAGCAAATGCTAACAGATTTCTAGCACTGAGTGTGAGATAGAGACTGATGTGTTCGTGTTGGTTCCTTCTGTAGCTCTGACCTCTAACATCAAACCAAATCTTTGAGAGCACACATGGTTGGGAGAGAGGAAGGGTTGGTGATTAACATTACAGATTGTGGATGCAGCTAGAAAAGGAGAGAAAAAAGGTGATATAAAGAACAAAGATAGAGTGGGCTTCTTGAGGTACTTAAGGCTTTTTCCCCTTCCCTAATCTTACTTTTTTTTAGATATATTTATGTTACTTAATATTTACTGGCCCCTCATAACAGTTAATAAAATGCTTTTCAATGCACTTGGATAAATCTGAGATGTACAGAAAGGCAAAAGCACCAACTTTTCCACAAGATTAAAGCAGAAGAGATCAGACATTCAAACAACAGTTCTGTTCCTGCAAACCTAACTTTGAGGTAAAGGTATCGCTAGGAAAGACTTCTAAACCCAAGCTTTCTGTTTTTATCCATGATCCCTTGCCAGGTTTTCTCTTATTTGCAAAGAACATGAGTGCTTCCTCCACATTTTAATTTCCATTTCAGAAGGTCTGCCTGTGAAGGCCTGGAAAGAACACTTCTTTTCTATTAAGTTATTACAAGCAGAATTTATTTTAGCATGACCATAGACAATTACTTCTCATAACTGAAATAATTCTTCTTTCATCTTAATATTTGCTTCTGTTCCTTCAATATTTGCAGACTTTATCAGCTTCCCTTTTCTGTTTTACCTTTGTAAACTGAACAAGCCAGGCTCTTTTAATCTGTTTTTCAGCTAAAGAAAAAATTTCTAGTCATCTAATCATTGTATTAGTCCTGCTATGGAATCCATTCCAATTTAAATTAACATAAAAAAAAATTAAAAAGACCAGAAATACATGCAATATTCTGAGGTTTTTCCAGTTTGGCAACTGATTCTCAGTTATTTACCAGTGACTTTAGAACACTAAGGCTCTTAGCCATTCTTGTGTTTGTTAAGTTATAGAATTGTCTCTAATTCCTCTCCTGGCATTTCATGTCATAAAAAAGGAATCACATTTGTTTCCCTATTATCATTTATTTTTGTTTTCTTTCATTTTGTGTGGGTTTTTTTTCCTTCTCATTTATAATTCTAATAATAATAATAATAACAAAAAACCAGCTGGTGTTAGCTTTGGTAAAAGGTGTCATCTCATGCCATCACAACCAGAGAGTATATTAATTATATTGACAATAAAAAAATTACTGTGAGCATAAATGTGTTATTTGCTTGTCTCCTTCTAAATATTACAAGTAACTTTAAAAAAAAGGTCAAGGTTTCCTATGTCTATAAAATGTTACATATAAACACAGCTGAGAATACGCTACTGCGATAAAGTATATTATTTTTGTTATCCAAATAGAGAAATATTATACCAGTGGAATATTTATTTTAAAAAATCAATAAAGCTGGTATATCAAGTGCTTTCTACTGATCTGATACTGCCTGTGGATTTAAGCATGTTGCCTGTGGCCATCCTTCAGCTTTAGAGGAAAATACCTGGAGGTTATAAAGCTGACTGTGATCCTGTACCTTTATTGAGTAAGACTGAGCAAACAAGAATGGGAAAGATTAGGTATTTGATCACAATGAGTTGAGCTTCTATTATACTTATTTTTCTTGCCAGTTTAAGAGTTAACAGAAAAAAAGCAATATAATGAAAACATAAGGTAACTACCTATTCACAGACATTCTTGAAAGAAAAGATAACACATAGCACAATGCAGTTGCAACAACTGTTAGAGAAAATGACACGGTATGTATGGAAGATAAGATGCAAACTCCAAGCTTAGGCTTTGATCATGTTTCCTTTGGGATCAGCAGTTCATTCCATGAGACAGATAGAAGTGCAAAAGGGAGGGAGATACAAACCATTTTCAGCTATGAAGCATTTACTAGTCATGATGACAGGTTTCTCATTGCTACTGACAGGAATGCTTTTTGAGATATTACTAACTCTTTCCTTTTGCTCCCCTGTAAAATACCAAACCTGCCTATTTAAACATTTCACTTGGTCATTGTTGTTGGATGCCCTTGGGCCTAGATTATCCCACCCTATGAATTAACATGAAAAATCCTATATTTATTTTTCAGAAAAGTACATCTCTAAATATACAGAGAGATAGATTGGCAGGGGGTGGTGGGGGTGAAGAATTTTCATTTCTATAGAGGGTTATTAAAAGACCATTTAGGTCGTAGTGATATTTTGAGTGGGACTCAATTCATAGACGTTGTTGACCTGCTGTCCTGAGGTGAATTTTATTTAGGCAGTGCAAATCTTTAAAAAAAAGTCAAGAACAGCATAGGTTAATATTAAGAAGCCATATTCAGATGTGATATATTCAGCGGATCTTTGCTTCCCCAGAAGAATTCCAGTGCCTAAAATACCAGGTTTAAATTCAGTGCAAAGCATTTGAACTGCGGTCTTATTTGTGTCATAGAACCACAGAACTATTGTATCTGTGTCTGTCATAGAATCACAGAATGATTTGTGTTGGAAAGGACCTTAAAGTTCATTGAGTTCCAACCCCCCCTACCATGGGCAGAGACACATTCCAGACCAGGTTCCTTAATGACCCATTGAACTTGGCCTTGAGCATGTCCAGGGATACAGCAATTTTCTGCTGCCTGTTGTGCTTCATCTCCAGTCAGTTGTATAAAAAATAAATCCAGAAGTGCTAATTAGCTGAAGGTAACGACAACAGAATGTGTCACTAACCACTGAAATGTAGTCTGTGAATTTAAAAAAATAATCAATAAATCATCAGACTTTGTTAAATAGAATCAGTCACTATAATAAACCAATGACAGTGCAGTGATGTATAGAAAATTCTGAGTACAAAATATTACCTATCATTGTACCCCAGACCATAATTCACCAGCGGTTAAGATAGAATGTAGTTTAATAAAGTCTGTCAGCAGGTGCCACTATACTGAGAAAGACTGACTTGATTGAGTCTATGCATCCAGTGAAACTCCTATCCCTTCTAGAGGCAATTGAATCTTACGCTGCTTAAAACCCTTTAATTGGAGTTTCCCTCCATTTTTGGGACTATCTTTGTTGAAAACTGAATTATGCAAAAAACAGGGATAGATTTTTTTTTTTAATATGTCCTCCTGCAAATATAAAGATACTTTGGCTTCTAACATGATGTTTTTTCCCCCTCCCCACAGTTTGATAAATAACTCTTCAGTATTTTTAATGAATCAGAATCAAATGTTGGTCATTCTCCCTTCACTTATGGGTTTCGCCTATTTGTTTTGCTATTATTTCATTTTTTTCCATGTATATAATGAAAAAAATAATTTTGGAAATTGATTCATTACTAAATGCAATCATGATGCTATAACTTTAATTTCTTCAGAACTGAATGAATAGCTGCTATATTACTTTTTAATTTACAAGCTGGATGTTCAGGGAGCACAAGGAAGTAAATTGCATTTTAGAACTTAAACTCTGGATGTTTATGAGTAAAACAGTAATTGTAAGGAAAGAAATAATAAATCAGGTAAGGCACAATATAAATAACTCTAAATTTAACCTGAGAATGGTAAGAGTTTATGTGACATGTCTAAGAATGTAAGAGTCTTGCAAGCTGTTACTGCTATGACAACTTAGATTTTGTCAAGAACACAGCCAAACTAGGTGTTGTACACATTTATTAACAGAAAAAAAAGTGGCTAATGTGTAATGCTGGTTTTTGTGCCATCTTTGACACCGTTGGTGTCACCTAGCACTCTGCCTTGTACACAACAGGAAAGTACATTTGCAACAGAAGATCCAAAGATCACCCCTCCTGTGCTCCTGGAATCCTGTGTCCCACAAGGTAAGCCTGTAGTTTGGTCCTTTCCATTTTAGCCTTATTTTGTGTCTAGGGATTTCCTATATTAAAAAAAAAAGATGTCAGTAATAAAATTGGGGTGCATTTTTATCAGCTCTGAAAAACCTGAATTGGTTGAATTCAGTGCAGTGATTAGTTCAAAAAACAAAATGCAGATCAAGCAATGCTGCCCAGCTGTCTTCTGTAGACATATTTTTGTAAGATCTTAAAAAGAATTGTAGCATTTTTAAATCTCATAATGAGACAGGCAGTGGCATGGCAGCAAAGGGCAACTTCCAGCTATGGTGTTCCTTCTCAGTGGTTAGTTCTGAAGGAATGAGGTGTAAACCAGCAGTGCTGTCATTCTGTTGGGCACCACCAGTCACTATGAGCAGTGTTCCCCTTGAATGTGACTTTCAGACAGCACAGAAAATGCTGGAACATAGTTAAACAAGTGGCTGCTTTTTGAGACCAATGGCAGAGGTTTCTAAGCATTGAACTCTCTAGTTTAAAATAATAGTTTAGGTCTGGAAATTAACATGGTATGTCTTGGATTATTTTAATGTATAAATAACTGAAATGAGAATTCTCACTCTGCTGGATCTTGTTGAAACTTGAAGCTCCTGATTTATTGGATTTATATTGGATTCACTGGATTTATATTGTTTTGTTTAGTTTTGTTTTGTATGTGATAATCATCCTAAACAATGATTAGTCTAAATGGTTATTTTGGCAGCTTTGATTAGGTGCCAACTACCATGAGGTTAATGTGTAATTTTATGGTTTAGTATACTCTTGAGTATCCTTGCATCCAATAATGCCTGAAAGGACTTCTATTATTTCTACTATTTCTATTTCTGACTGCAGGAGTTGGGTTTCTGTAAATATTCCTTGGAATCTGCCCATAACACAATTTCTCACTGTAAGGAAAACACCTTTGTAGGTGTTTCATCCTGCCTTTCTTGTCCATTCAAACTTTCAAAAGCATATGCTTTTGGTCCTAAGTTCGATTGAAGAAATAGCATGGCTAATATGAGATATTTTGCTATCCTCAATACCTTAAAAATAGTCACTCCTCTACCTTGACAGCACCGATTTGGTGATTAATGGCCCATCATCTTGCCTTTGTATGAAGCAATTGCACTCGGCTCCTGCTGAATTACCAAAGGAGCTGTATAACAGACTGCTGCACACTGTAAATGTTCTACCATTCAAAACTCAGTGAGAACCACCAAATCATATTAGGACAGCAATTCCCGTCTCCCGATGTGCTCCTGAGGCAGTTGACCTATTGTTCCCAATGAGGACAATTTGGTAGCTTGAGACTGTACGCATCAGTAGCCTCCACTAGACTGATCTGTGCCTCACTAAAATAGTGTATTCACACTTCCAGCTTTCATTTCTGTTGTGGGACCCCCACTGAGAAACCAGCTTAAAAGGATTTTCACAGCTCTTAGGGTTGCTTTTTATTTCCACTGAAACTCAAAGTAGATCTTAACTAGTAAGTAGTTAATTGAGTTGACTTAAATCAGTTGTCTGCAGGCCTGGTGTCTGGGATGGAGAAATTGTACGTGTCTTGGAAATGGAGATGGCAGAATACAATTCTAGTTGCTATTGAATGACTCCTGACAGCAGGGTGGAAAAGTGAGGTTCTGAAGGTGTCATATCCTTTCCAAACCCTTCAATAGATCTGTAGTGTTCATGCCAACCTTGCTCTTGGGAATATATTTGTTTTATGGTCAAAGCATTCACTCATCACCTGAATGATCACAAGGTACAGTTGTTCTTTGGAGTTTGTTTTCAAAGAATATTTTGTTCCTTCCCTGCACTTTTTTATGCAGACAGCTGGTGCACCTTGACCACCTGTTTCACTGCAGCTGCCTTGGCTGTAAATTCCTCCTCTGATTTTTTGCCTTCCTAAATTATAGTAGTTGTGGAGAATATAAGATGCTTCTTTCTATGTCTTCTGCAGCACTGTTTTCAGCCTTGTTCACTTTTTAAAAAAAATTCTTCTCATTTGTATCCCAGAGGCAATAGCATTTGTTGGGAGGAAAGAATTCAAAGTGGAAGAATAGCAAGGAGGATAGTAGATTTACTCAGTGACTTGTGGCTGGGAATGCCAAGTCCTGGCATGTAACAGAGTGGGAAACCATATATTATGCCTAGTGCTGCTTATCCTCTGTTTTGAGAAGTAGAATTTCCGTGTAGAGATAACATAGGTGTCTGCAGAGACTTGGAGGCTCTCTGCAAGGCATGCTTGAGCTTCCTGTCTTGGGAGAGAGATCAAAGCAGAGGTCATAAAAAGCACAGATAAAATAATGGAGGTAAATTGTGCATGTGCCAGACCCTTAGATATGTTGAGGCTGGGGAATGGGTCACACATGCTTTTTGCCCCTGATAATGAGCTTAGCAGGGTATGTGCCCCAGCTTGCTCATGAAATCCTCCAGCCAGCAAGTTGGTGGAATAAATCTATTCTTATCACTTCAGCTGTGGGTCAAGGTCACCTTGGTTATTTGCATCTACGTTCACACGGTATTATATTTTATAATTAATGTTGATAAATTCAATAGCACTTGTGGCTGATATCCAAAACCATCTTTTCCTAAGGCTGGAGCTAGAAATTATCAAGTGTCTAGCTAGCTCTCTGGCCCTGAAGTTTGTATTTCACTCCTGCCAGCACTGTGTTTCATTATATGTGCACATGTCACCATTTGACATATAGCTTGTAAGGTCTTCAAGATATTATATGTCAACAAGTTAATCAATTGAAGAGAAGATTCATTAACTGAATAAGAACAGATGTGTGCATAAGGTAACTTATTCCTCATTAAAGGAGAATGTGTATGACCTTTGGAGCACTTAAGCCTCAAATAACTGATAGGTAGATGGTATGGAAGATTATCTTTCTTTGAGGATTTTGTCTGAGCCATTTGGTGTTACATATAGCAGCTAATGCTCAATAAATTTTTGTCATACTGTAGAATGTGTGATAGATTCTGCCAGAACCTTGTTGATGTAAATAATATATTTGTTATAAGTAAATGGTTTACCATGTTTAGCTTTTGAAATTTTTTTTTTATGGCCATGAAGACAAGATTTACAGGACTCCACTGCTAGAACTATGCCCCAAATTAGCTTTTACTCTCACAACCAAATAGAGACTTGGATAAAGAGCAGGAATCAACAAGATTGTTTTTTTGAAATTGTCCTCAGTGACTATTTGGCATTTGATTACTGACCGATGGTGATTTACCTGCCCTGTTCCCAGGCACAACTGCAGATGAACACAGGCCCATTCCCCATGGATATTTTCTTATTGAGTGCTTGTTGAAGATAACTACCAGTAGGATTGTGTCTTGCAGTGCCAACAGCAAAAGGTTGGGCTGAAAAACATTGGGCTCTGAAATTTATAATGAATTTTGTAGAGATTGCTTTTCTCAGCATCTCTACCCTTCTGATTTGTTGTGCCTTCTTTACTGATAAAGATTCAGCACAGACTCTGAACATTCCCTACAATTATAATCCCCACAAATAAAATAACTCCAGGCCATTTGGATAAAAATAAAGCATTTTAATCTTTTCTTTTTCAGTTTGCACCCTGTGGAGAAGGCCAACGAAAAAGGTTCACCACTTTTATTGCCCTAGTCAGAAGACTGTGAAATCAGATACCCTTTTGTCTGTGTGGTAGTGTTTCATCATATTCTGCCTTAAATCCTCTTTGAGCTTACTAACCCAAGAGTTCTGTCAGCTTCAATTCTCTTAGTTTCTTTCTTGCCCCATATTAGCCTCATAATCTATAAATCTATTTCAAGTTTCTTTCATCCAGATGTAAAAAAGAATAATTTTAAAAGGAAAACTCAAAAAGCAAACACAGAGACTGCCAGAGGACTTAATGTTGTCCTCAAAACCTCATGATTTTTTAAAGATCTCTAACATTCATAAATATGTTGTTTCAGCATGTTGTTAAGGACAGCAAATACTGTAGTGGTAACAATCAGAAGAAAAAATTTACTCTTTTCTTGCTCCAGTGCTTTAGAATTAATTTTATAATTATGAACCCATATTTCTTTTTTCTTGAATTGAAGAATTTACAGAAAGTTATCTGTAGTTAATTTGAAGCTTTCTTATAAAAATCTATCTTAAAACCTCTGATACAGATTTTGAGACATATTTGTTTTATATGCCTACCTCTTGTGTTTTGAATTTTACCATTTAAGTGCTCATCACTCAGATCTGGCCTCAAGTGTGATAAAAAATGTCAACAAAATATCCCTAATTTGAGTCCAGTCTAAATTTATCTTCAAATAAGCATCTCAATTTTCATTCTGTAGTCATAAATTTCACTCTAACACATCTTGCAATGTCCTGCTTGAGTTTATTCCAGACAACCTTTTTTCTAATTCTTCCCAAATCTTACCCTAGGTCTGGAAATTACTTATCTGTGGAGGGCTTTAGTTTTAACTACCAGTAGATCCACAGAAAATTGCTAGCGTTAGTTCAGGCAAAGACTACTCCTATCAGTTGAAGTGCTACATTTCTTTATTTGCTGGATCTGAAGGTAAGGGTAATCTCACTCTATACTTCAACTTTACTTACTGTGAACAAGAGGTGATAGAATATAACAAGCATTCTACATAAAACATTATTTCAGTTGCTATGTACTGGACAAAAAAAGGCATACATGCTGCAGATTGTTTTTGTTAGAAAATAATGTCTTAATAGCAGCTTTCCTAGTTGTAGCTCCAAAATTAATTCATTTAGAGTGCACTTATAATAAGTAGGAAATGTTTTGTAGATGCAATTGTTCTGTTGCATGAAATCACATCCAAATCATTGTTTTTCTGGGTTTAAAGTACTTTCTATAACTGCAGTTGTGTAATGAAATGAAGATTAGTGTACTGCATGTATGAGACTTGCAATGTAATTGCAAAGAAAAATTACTTTCCTTGCATTCAGCCTAACATTTTAGAAAATGTTAGGCTGAATACAAGGAAAATCATTTGCATTTATGAAGTCAAGCCTAAAAGGGAGATTTTTTTACTTTTTGGAAAATGTGAACCTAAAACTGAAACATGGAAATTAATTAAGGTGTGCTATGTTGAAGTGTATATCTGGACAGGCAGAATCAAAAGTGCCAGCAAAATGAAGATCTTTTTCTATTGGAATTATCACCATTCTAAAGTGAAAAGAGAGAACACAAGAGGCTAAAGAAAGGTTTCAGTGTTAGCACTGTCTAGGTAAGATAAATATATGGCATAATTCAGAAATCTGTACCAGAGGGCTAATCTTCTGGGATTCAGATTAGTCAGAATTATTTAGCACATTCTATTTAGCAGAAAAATATTTTAAACAGTCATTGAGCTGATTTTATTACAGAATATGTATTCATTGTTGAGTTAATCCTAGGGAACAGAATTGATAATCTAAATTTTGGTCCATTTTATGTCAGATCATCCATCATTAAGTTTCAGAATTCACCTGTCAGTGACAAATTTGATAGGGGTGTTGCTTGTTAATTGCTCTACTGTACTTTTTGGTTGAGGAGATATGAGAACAAGAAAAACACTGAAAATAACTGGAAAAAAACCCCTTACCTGCATAGCCATGGATTGATGTTTAATGTAGAAATATCAATTTAAACATGAATTAAAACTAATGTTTAGGTTAGGGACAGTCCAAGTGAAGTAATGTTAAACAGACACAGGTCAGAGAGCACAACTGACCCTGAGGGAAAAGCAGGCCAGGAGAGCAGTTAGAATGGAAAAAATGTAGAATCCAGGAAGAAAGGTGCAGTTGTAGTTAATCTGCTAAATTAGTAAAACTAATTCCACTCCCTGAGACGTGAGTAGGAATTTTACTTCTGATTTCAGTGGGAACAATTAAGCAAAGTCAGTCAAGACCCTGACTCAGTCCTATTCTAAATCTTACAATTATTTGAACTCAGTAGTGGGCTGATTAGATTTTATGTATAACTTTTTTGCTAAACTTTGCCCTGTTCTTTTAGGAGAGTGCCAAGGCAGTGGGAAAGTGGTAAGAAAAGTACTTGTAGCAGTGACTTTTTAAGGTAATAGGCTAGTTTAATGTGATGATTGGAAAATATGTAAAAATCTTGAAGGACAATCACAGAGGTAGCTTTTTATAGTGTTTTGGATTACTGTAATATTGATCCTAATTCTTGTACAGAAAAGTTGAGTAATATTTAATGATGAGTGTCTTGTGTTAAATGCTACAAAAGGCAGAAGCAACTATTATAATTTCGTAATAACTCATAATACTCTATTTTCTGTGCTCCATCCCCTTGCTCTAATTGTTGAATCCCTGACAGCTCCTTTGGGAGCATTCCTTGCACCAGCTTCCAAGTGCTGTCATGACCTGGCACAACAGAGAAAAAGGGCATCTGCTGGGTCCTAGTCGCTCTAAGTAAAGAGGAGGAGTGGATTACAGTGGCTTCTTCATGGTGAGACAATCCAGTCAGAAGACGGGGTTGATAGAAATGGTTATGAGCTTTTGCTGAAGAACCTCAGCATGTTTCATTCTGATGTGTGTTACCTCCTTGGAAACAAGTTTCTTCTGATTTTGGTTAATAAGAAAGTTGACAAACTCCTTCTATTTCTGACCTATTTTGCAGCTTTTCTCAAGTCTCCAGAAAATAGCTGAGGGACACAGAAATATTTTTCTTCACCTTCTATGTGCAGATGATGAGGTAAGTATTACCCTCCATTGTTTCCTCTCGAGTTGAAACATGGTATAGAAATTCCAGTTATTTAGTACTCTTGAAAACCTGTCTCTAAATAATGTATGTTGCCTGTATTCAGGCTGTAGCTTCAGTATTTCTTATGATCTATAGGATAATTGCAATGGATGTATCTGATTCAGACAGAATAACTCATAAAAGGGAACTGCAAAAGGATGCCTGGGTCTTTTATTGGTTACTGGCACAATAAGAATCTATTTTTTTCAATATAATTACTGGTAATGTTTAAAGATTTTGTTAATTTTGAGATTAACTACAATTATGATTTTCTCAGTGATGTGATTTTAACACACGGGTAACTGTAAATTATACATTTACAATTCTTAAAGGGCATTCATCAGTATCAAAGGCTCTGCTTCCACATGAAAGGAATGATTCTTCAGTTCAGGAAAACAAAACAAAATTATTTCATGGAAAGTCAAGGTCGTTTGAATGACAGTGTTTGTAGAAAATAACAACTTGCTCCTTGCACATAAAAAACAAATGTTAGTGCTGCTGCAGAGAACAGGGATCAGCTTCTGAGATCCATCTAAAATGGTTTTTCCATTGGCAAAAACCATTTGGGACTATATTTTTCCAGTTTTGTAATCAAACAGGCTGGTTCCTGGGGAAAAAAATGAAAGGAAAAAAAGTAACCAAAGATGTATGTTTCCCTCTGGTAAAACCAGGATAGAAAACAATAAAGAAAATCAAGATTTAATTGTTGAGGGTTTTAAACACAATTCTGTGCTGATTCAAGTAAATTTTGAATTTATGGCTCAGCAGTGAGTAAGGAACTCCATATGATAAAGGTGATTACATTTTTCACAGAAGTAACAAAACCAAAAGCATGTCACTATTGTTCTGCAAGAATGGAATTGTTAGCACTCTGTTCCAATTCCAGTTTGGATCATTATTTTCTCCTTACTGAATTTCACCTGCAGTTAAAAGTAGGTGCAAATTTGTTTTATAAACTATTGTGTAAGATCACTATAGCCCCTGAAAATACACCTTTGAGCTAGCTATGATTACTTGGACTAAAAAAAATTCTTGCATGGTGTACATTCTATTTGGAAAAAACTTTGTGATCCTGGTAAAGTGATATGCATACATGAATATATTAACATCACTAAATGTTAGGTAAAGTGGGAATTTCTAGCTAAAACAGTCAAATGGTATAAGATTAGCAAAACCTTTGATAGCAAGGAATGAATCAGTACATTACTCTTTAGATCTTTTTTCCTCTTCATTCACAGTTCTATCAGTTACTTGATCAGAACAGTTTTTGTGGATGGAGATAGGAGATGAAAAGGAGAGAAGAAGGCTGACTAAAGAGAGAAATTATATTTTAGCTTAATCCTCAGCTGAAAAAGCTGTAACATTCATGAAGTCAGATTGTACAAAATGGAGGAGCATATTCCTTCCATCACAAGAAACATCCCTCCTTCATATCTCTCCTTCATCTCTCTTGTGTCTCAATATGGGAATACTGCTCTTACAGCTGTGCTTTCCTTCCTAATGTTAGCCTGGCTCTTAATAAAATCAGGAGATCTCTGAAAAGCTGGGGCATTTACTCCACTGCTAAATGTGTTAAGATGGGGAAAGAAGAGGGCAGAAAAAGTCAGGCATGCATTTAGGGCTACTGATGGTAGGTATCATTTTGACTTTATTATTTATGCCAGTGCTTCTAAAAGCTTGTTGTCTTCCAAAATACACCTAAAGACTCATTAAGAAATAGAATTTTTAAGCAATGAAAAAAATTACTTGTTTATTTTTTTTCTTCTGTTCCAGTTATCATCTGGGAGAGTTGACTTATTTTTCAAGCTTGAAAAAACATATTTTTAGATAAATCTCATTATTTTCCTCCTCACTTGTAAAATTTAGCACTAAGAGAGGTGCATGACTTTTATCAGCAGAAAAAAGTTTTGCTATGTAATTTCCAGGTGCTTTTGCATTGGTCTTTTTTATAAGCTTCTATGATTTGAATATATTATTTGAATTGAATACTTGACTTTGAAATTATGTAATGTTTATTTTTTTACCATCTTAATGTTTTTCCTTGTGCCATCTCTCCACAAGTTTTCTTCCAATGCTGTACCTCCAACTATTACAAGTGATTTGAAACAGTTGCCAACATGGTTTTTAACATTGAAAATTATTATTTAAGTTCTGGTGCTTAAGTCATGATGATACTTAGCTCCCTCAACACAAAAATGCACACCACTTAACAAGTTACATTTTTAAAAAATCTTTAAGCCAAGATTCCAAAATAAGGTACTGAGACTCAGTTTCATTATCCACTTCATAAAAATAGGTTGGAGATGATTATTACTGGTTGATCAGTAACTGATCACTCATTGATCCTGTTAAGAATCTGAAGCTAATTTGCTTTAGCTTCTCTGTGAGTTAAGTGCATATTCCTTCATCAATATAGAATTTGTCAATGCTTTATGGATTGTTTGTATATTTCTCTCTTAAAAGGGTGTAAACTACACTCCTTTACCCATTCCCTATTCAGATCAATGATAATATCACCACTGAGTTCAAAACCCCCAAAATTTAATGTACCTTGAAGGACCAATCAAGATAATTTCTGATGACCAGTGTCTTATACCAGACATAGTGATTTCAAACCATATTCCCCCAAATCAAGCTAAAGAAAACATAAAGATCAGATTTGGTGGTAGAGTAGAAGATGTCTCAACAGTAAAAACAGTAATTCTACAAAATGAATAGTTTCAAATGGCATATTTAATTTTCTATCAAATATATGTCACCTGTAAAAATGTGTGTTGAAGAGGTACTGTCATGAATTTAAAATTTGCTAGAAAAGCATAATTTTTCTTTTTATACTGTACAACCTAGAGAATGATAATAAAAAAAAAGTGACATCCAAGTGCTTTTAATGTTCCAGCTTGTCAGTAAATGTTATAAATAAAAAAAAAAATCAATAGTTTTATCCATAAAAATGAATGCCACTTTCAAAACTAGATTATAAATTTGCTTTAATATTATACAATTTGAGTAACAATTATAATGTCTCATTTTTTTCAGGGATTTTAATATGTGTTACCAACATGTCTGTTTCTAGATTTGGTCCAGAGATATGAAAAACAATTTTCAGAGCACCTTTCTGTATAGTTATAAAACTATAAAAAAAAAAAATCTCTACTGCTATTTGCCTGTCCTGAATTTACATAACTTAAGTCTGTGTAATTATTCCTCTGGGTTAGGTGTCTTTAAAGGCATCAGCTATTGAACAGATATTTCCATTATTTTTCCTTTGTAGGATTTCCCTTTTTAATGATAAATTTGTTTGCTTTCACATCTTTGGGTCATTATGACTGTATGTAGTGATTTCTAAAAGGGCATTTTGAGAGGTGCCAAAACCAAGGGTTGTCTCATGGGAAAGACCCATAAGAGAGTGAGTACTGAGCCAAGGAGCACAGTGGAAGGCTCTGTCTCCAGTCTTGTTTAATGACCTACTTAGAAATTGTCCTCTGGATGTGATTAATGCAATCAATAAACTGACAGTCTCTAGTATTAGCTGATATATGTCCATACTTTCATTTTAGAGATAATTTCAAATATATTTCCTTTCTGACCTCAATTTTACATGCATTGCAAAAATTTCTTTCTCATTTAATTAATTTTGATAATCAATTTGATCATTCAATAAATGTGATAATCTAATTTCTTCAATGAAGATTGAGAATGATTGACCCCAAGACCTGTGTACAGCATGCTTTATAGAAAAGAAACCTAATTCCCTAGAAAATAGATTTGTACTTTAGAATACTGTCTGAAGGACTGCTGTATTTCTGCAAAACTTATATACCTTATTTCTAGTGCATCTAAAAAAGCATTTTTGTGTTTTCATAAAGACCTTGAGCTTTCATACAAAAAAAATACATACTAGAGAGCAAGGTGTATAATTTACACCTTTCGTCTACAGTAATCATAAAACTTTCATTATCTATATTATGTATTTATAAAACATTTTATTCTGTATTTATTTAAAAATATGGTTTCAAAGATCACATTAGAAGACAAAGCTTGGAGTGACACATTTACAAAAAAAGCTTACTATAAAAACCCCTTGTAGCTTTAAATTTAAGTCCTTAAGACTCCAAATCTTCCTGTATTGCATTACCATAAAAGATAGTGACATCTATTATTTCCTTCTCATAGGAACACAGTGACCTACTGCTACTTTTTTGCCTTCATAAGCTTTTTTTGTAAACTATACGGTAAAGGAGAGGTAGCTTTTTATATTACTTGGCATGTTCCTTGAAAAGATGAAGATGATACACATCAGAATAGGGACACTGACAGATGAATTGCAGCAGTGGTGTCTTTAGCAAGCTGTATCAACTTGGCTGTAAATATGCCTGAATCAGCAACTTTAAACGTTGTAGTTTGAGAGGTAAACAATGAAATATCAGATGTTCCTATTTATATCCTGATATCCTGGTTAGATATCCCTTCCCTTCCCTTCCCTTCCCTTCCCTTCCCTTCCCTTCCCTTCCCTTCCCTTCCCTTCCCTTCCCTTCCCTTCCCTTCCCTTCCCTTCCCTTCCCTTCCCTTCCCTTCCCTTCCCTTCCCTTCCCTTCCCTTCCCTTCCCTTCCCTTCCCTTCCCTTCCCTTCCCTTCCCTTCCCTTCCCTTCCCTTCCCTTCCCTTCCCTTCCCTTCCCATTCCATCATGCAATGCCATTAGTAATTTCATCAAAATCCACATTAAAAGCAATTTGATGATTGCAGTTTCCAGTATTTTGGTAACAAGGCACTTGCTTTGAATTTCCAAAAGGATTTCAGTTCTTCATACCCAATTTATGGCCTTTTTTTTTTTTTCTTGTGTCACATTATCCTTGATTTGAAATGACATTTTTCTCTTTTTGATACAGTGCCTCTTGATATGTCTGCAGAGGGCAATCATATCAAACCTTTTGACAGGCTAAAACTCTGGTTCTTCTCTCCCACAGTATCTATTTCTCTGTGATATCTATAGCTCTTTTCCATATCTGTAGCAGGAATGATCAGAAGATTTGTGAAATTTGAAAGCCCTTTGAGCCTCCTGTGGTCACAGAAATGCTTCTTTCTCTCTGCAGAGGTTGAGAAGCCCTTGCTGAATTTGCTTAGAGGGATCTTCTCTCTGAGCGTGGTGTGGGGTCCTGTGGTGCTGAGCAAGGCAGGAGCTCTGTTGTAGTCCCACAGCAAAGAAAATCTTGTCTTCTCTTATACCTGAGGTGTAATAACTAATAAATTTGGATGTTCATAATCTGGCTCAAGTGCATAGTAATAGGTGGTTTAGTTTATAATCTCACAATGCTGAGTATTCTGACCTGAAATCCCGCTGGTGTGGGAGCATCCTGGCACCTGTTTATTTTTGTGTACCTAAATTGCTGAGTTGCAAATTGTAGGAAAACATGAGTTTTAGAATGCAAGTAGGAGATAAGTAGATGTGATTAATTTTCATTCTTGTACTGAGCATGTTTCTTTTACAGTTGCAGAAACCTGAGCTGCTAATGTTCAGGTTATAATTTGAATGATTCATTCAAGTAGCAATGTGGGTGAAAAATAAGGTCTCAGGAAGGTCTGGCAATGAAGACTGCCACTCAAAGACAGAAATATTATTTAAGAAGTAGAGATAGAGATCTTTAGAAAGATATATTTGAAATAATTTTCAATGTAATATGAAAAGAATTGAATAAGCCCAATTTATGCAAATTACATGTTATGCCACTCTGTGTAATGTATATGTTACACTATTTAAGACTTTGGTCTCATCACTGCACTGAAAATTTTGTAACTGAGTAGAGTCAGATGAAGATTTTTCTAGTAGTCCAATCTAAGCTCATTTTCTAGTAGTCATAATGAGCTCATAAACTCATTTTCTAGTAGTCCAATCTAAGCTCATGTCTCACAGTGCAACTACTGTGAGACAATAGATGCTCTCATTCTTTCATTACTTTTTTAACTCTTATCATGTGAGTTGATGAGACCAAATTGTTTGAAACTCACATGCTTATCCAGAGACAATGCAGGGGGGCATTCTGGATAAATTCAGTGAATACAATGCAGATTTCTTATGTATCTATGTAAAAACATTTAAAAATATTGTTAAACAAATCTATCTGAATGCAATTTTCCAGTTTAATTTTTAAGACTAGCAAAGACCATGCATAAAATTTTCAAAATTAGTTCCTTAAAAGTATTTAATTGTAAAAATTAACATTAAAACAAAATAGCATTTATGAAATGTTCTTGGTTTGCCTTTTTAAAAATTTGTGCAAGTTAACACTGAAAAAATGAGAAAACACCTCTGTCGTTCTAATCCCCACTCAAGTCTTTGAGATTGCTTTGCCTGCTTAAAAAAGAAAACTAAAATAGATAATTAGATGATCTACATTTATTTATTTATTTATTTATTTATTTAAAAGCTTTATGATATTTCATTAAGGAAATAAGGCAGGGAGGCCACTTTATCAAACATTCTGAAATTTAGAATGAAATAAAGTCAGAACTGTACCCACTTAAATATTAATGTAAGAAAGATTTTGATTATGTGTCATAACAACTGCACAGGAAGATTGTTTCATTTCAGCTGATTTAAAATAGGATCTATAAAGAAGAAAGCTTTGTAACAGTGTTTGCTATTATATTTTCTTATGATTTTTCTTTTAGAAAACTAGTGCCATTTTTTTTATAAGACTTTGCAGGATATATAAGACTCTCACTAGCAATTGGTATTTTCTTCTTCCATTTAAGAAATGAACTGTAATTCAGAGATAATAATAATGATAACGACAAAAAATATTGGGAAATTTGGCGCAATGGGCCTTATTTTATGTCTTTTTTTTTTTTGTAGCAAAACCAATTTGGACATTTGTAAGCAAAATGTACAAACCTAAAGAAAATAAACCTTTTGAAAACCAGATATAATCACAGAATGGGAAGGTTGGAAGGGACCACAGCGGGTCACATCTGGTCCAGCCTCCCTGCTCAAGCAGGGCCATCCCAGAGCACAAGGCACAGGATTGCATCCAGGCAGTTCTTGATTATCTCCAGTGAGGGAGACTCCACAGCCTCTCTGGGCAACCTGTTACAGAGGGATGATCATCTGCACAGTAAAGAAATTCTTCCTCACATTCAAGTGGAACTTCCTGTGCATCAGTTTCTGCCCATTGCCTCTTGTTCCATTGCTCTGCACCACTGAGCAGAGCCTGGAAACATCCTCTTGTCAGCCTCTCTTCAGGTATTGACAGACATTGATGAGGTCCCCTCTCAGTCTTCTCTTCTCAAGGCTGAACAGGTCCAGCTCCCTCAGTGTTTCCTGATAAGAGATGCTCCTGTCTCCAGTCATCCTTGCTGCCCTCCACTGGAGCCAGATAAAGAATGAATGATTAAATGGAAAAGGAAATAAAGGGCTGTAATGGCCATGTGAAAAAACTATTTAATGATATATAGCAAACGAGAAAATAAGACTTTAAATTTACATTTCATTAAAATGAATCAGTGTATAAAAGCACACAATTTTAAAGAGTATGAAAATAGTGTTTTGAGCTGTCTGGTTAACCTTGTTTATCACAGGCATACTGTAATATCAGCCAATAACTGTGGAATTCATGATAATTTATTCTTCTATTCTTCATATTTATTTGGATATAACTTTTGAAAGTGAGGTCATAAATGTTTCCTTAACTTACTGAAAGACATTTCTTAGTTTTTTATTCAATAACTATGCTGCCATTAAAGCAATGGAAAGCCCAATATCTGCAAGGTATAGATGAGTATGTAAAACAAGGTATGCACTGTGAATTATAATTTACATACCAAACTTCTTTTTAGGATAAAGTTTGGACAAAAACAGACCAAAAGTAAAGACAAAGTATATGATGCACAGGTGAACTTAATACAGAAAAAAGAAATCATCCCAAAACAATTGTACCTGAAGGGGCTAGAATGAAATAACATAGAAAGTATTGCTTAATAAAAAAGTGAAACATCATGTAAGTAAGAGAACATAGAGTTTATTACCTGTATGTTTTTTGTAGCAGGATTGCTTGAAAGATACAGTTGCTATTGATCTGTTTCTGTTCAAAAAAGATAACATCACTCATCTATTCTAGATAAATTTAATCTCCTTTATTTTAGGAGTTGAGGTACTGGAGTGAGTGGACCAGAGATGTAACTTGCCCAGTATTTTTATTCTGACCTTAGGAAAGATGTTATTTACTGTATCTGTAGCAACAGAAAAAAAGATAATTTCTTGGTTGTTTAATTTAGAAAAATTTTCTCTTTTCCTTTCTGTTTCTCTAGGTCTCAAACCTCTGCTGAATAGAAAACTCTTAGCCTTACTCCTACAGTTTTGTACATATTCCAAAACAAAGATTATTCTGGATGTTGATTAGAGATGTTATTTTTGGATCTCTAAAATTTTAGCCTCAGTAGCTTTAAGGAACAGTGAATTCTATTATGCTATGTGGAAGAAAAGATACTTATTATGAATTTGGCATCCTTTAAATAATTTTTTTCATACCTATTTATTACAAGAAATGGAGATGAGAAGCTCCCAACCATTTCCAGACTATCAGTGCATGTGTTTTTTATTCTGATGTCCTTACATTAAAACAAAAAAGTAACATTTTGTATCACCTTTTTAAGTAAAATTATTCCAACCTGAGCGTTTTTCTACCCATTTGGTAATTTCTCTGGATTTTTTTTTTTTTTTCAGAAATTTGAGCTTCCTTTTCTGAACCTCTGCTAGTTTGACACTTTTTTTGAAATCCTGTGATCAATGCTGCACATAATACTCTGGAGGAGATGACATTTTAGATGGATATGTGGTAATTTCTTGACTGTGATGGCACATTGAGCAATTGATGTTTTTTTATTTCCTCCTTTTCTCTCTCTTCATTGTCAGTAAGTTGGAAGGCACATACCCTGTAGACGAGTACCACACAGAAATTGAAAGGAGATATGATCACTCTTTTTATTCTCTTCCTTTGTATCAGTGTTGAATTCAATTACTGCTGTCTTTGAAGATTTCTGGCTCAGAAAGAAATATCCTCTTCTTCAGTAAGTGATTTGGTCTGGGGAGAAGTACCGGGATGTCGTCTGGGGTAGGGGCTGGTGCTGCTTTCCACTGAAAAAGCCATGCCTCTCAAGGCATCAGAGCTATCCTGGGAGCTGGTGAGGACAGATGCCAGGAAAGCCTCTGACTGCAGTCACTTTTAAACCCTTTAGGGGTCTATCCTGCATGCAGCAGGTTGGTGCGACAGTCTCTAGTCCTCTCATGGCGAGGGGTTTACTGCTAGAGGATATTTATGGTCACTTCCCAAACAACCCATTCTGGCATTTGAGGGAAAGAAAGAGTTTTCCTTTTTGTCAGAATATCTTGCTTGGTTGTGTTATATATTATCTTGTTTCAGGGAGCTTCGGGGGGTTTCATCAGAAATTGTTGCAGAATTTCTAAACATAGGCAGTATCCTTCATCACTTCAGCCTCCCTCCTCTGCTGTGTTTTCATTTTAAAGGCTTTTGATCTTTTATACTAAGGGCTCCATTCTTTGGTCAGATGCTGAGGCATAATTTGTGCACTGGGGGGTGTTTGATGTGGGTGGGACACTGAAGAGTTTCACACCATCTGTGTATCAGATGTACTTCTAATTAACTTGGTAGAAGTGGCCTTATAGGAGCAGTGCTTTGTACTCCGAGTTCCTAAGTGTGTGTGAAAGGGGAGTAGGGAAAAGAGGAAGAGGTCAAGAGAAGTTATAAGGAAAGGAAGGATGTGGAGTGAATGTGAACATAACTGCATCCTTAAAGAGGGGTGTTTGCTGTATTTAGAGGGTGTGGCAGGAGGAATGCAGACTCCAAATCTGTTCATTGATCTTGCTTCAAGTAGTTAGAACATTTATCCCAAAATTTATCCCTCACTGTAGGCTTCGTTCTAGGCTGCAGAGTGCCTTTTCCATTATCTAATCCATTTGCTTTACAAACATTTTATGGAGCTGGCTTCCAGCTATGCTCTGTGATTTTTGTGAGTTTTCAGACTCCTCCTTCTCCCTATACTTCTTAATTTGAATTATAGGAAACTAAGTCAGAGGTATACACTTCATTAAAATGAACAAACAAGAAAAAAAATAGATATTTCAGTGTTGGGGAATTTAAATCTCTCTTAGATTTGGATCTAAGATCTGTCTCAGATATAAAGGCTTTCCCTAATAAGGAATTCTACATGAATAGTCATAATCAGAAGAAAACATCATGGGAAATTGTCCAAATGCCTGAAAAATGTCCAAATTTCTCTTCCATTTCACATTTATCCTACAAATTTGGAGATTACCTAAAAGTGAAGTGTAAACTTTGGGCTGTTATATAGGTTTTTTTCAAGTAGTTTCTTCACTCCTCTCAAATGTTGTATGGTATCAGAGAACGTGGAAAATATATTTCTTTTTCTTTCTGGTATTATTATTTTAACTTTTTCTCTTTTTGAGGTACTCAGCTTATCATGAATTCTAAAATCTAATCTTCTGTAAGTGTTAGTAATGAGACAGTGGAGCAGAGAGTCATGTCTTCTTCCCACAAGGTTTTGCTTTCATAATGAACTAAGTCATATGAAGTGTGGAATCTGAGATAAGGCATGAAATTTTTAGATGGTGCCAGCTGGAACAGCTCCATTAAAATCAATGGGAAGACACCAGTTTCCACCACCAGCTTGTGACTCACTCCCAGGGGAAATAAAACGGTTGATATAAATGTTTCAGTCATGAGCCTCTTAGAGTGAACAATTGACACGGCAAGGGCAGATGCTGGTATTCAAAATTGAAGATAATTTGGGATATTATATTCTGGATGTGATAGAATATGTTGATTTTCTATCACCCGGTATCACTTTGAACCCAACTCATATTTGAGCTTTTTAGAAAGTAGTTGAATAATGTGGAGTTTCTTAGGGCTATGGAGTAAACTGTGGGCTGCTGCATAGCATTAGGAAGAATTCATGCTTTTTATAAAGACTAAGCAGGGAAGGAGAAAATCAAATCTTTTCCCCTTCATTCCTCACAAGACACACATTGAATTGTACTACCAAGTCCTTTCCAGAAATATGACTATTGTCAGATAGTGTTACTACTAAATTCAGGAAAACCATATTTATGCTGATAAATATGCATGTAATTTTTTGTCTTTTACTGTAAGGTGGGTGTGGGATGCCATTTTCCAAACTGAATGTGGCAACAGTAACAGCCAAATCCATGCGTGAGGATGCATGAATGGGCTTGGAAAGAAGGAAAAGCAGTTATGGGTTTTTCAAGAGCCACTTTCAGATTTTGTGGTTCCTACTGTGATCTCAGAAAGCCCCCAGGCAAGAAAAATCTAGACTAAGAAGCAGAAACAGAGTTGATTATCTATTTAACTTTACTGTTTAATAACATGATGAAAACGGAGAAAAAGAAGCAGGTAAGAGGCAAAGCAGAAAGGTCCCTTCCCTGGGAAACAGTGATAGACTTTTATGAATCCTGTTTCTACAAGATGTGAAAGCGTTTCAGTTCATGGACAGCCTGGTTTCCCCATTTGCATTACCCTTGGATCAGTGCACAAGCAAGTTTCTCACAGTGGAGTTTTATTAATGAGGTTATTGTTAAGCAAGAAAGCTCAACTGCTTTCCTTCCAAATGAAAAAAGGAACATTTCCATGGGCTAAGATTTTCCCTCCAGCTAGGCTCCTGAAATCCCACCAAGTTAAAACTTATCTTCTACCCATTTTAACTACTACAGTGACAATGAATGAACTTTAAGTAGCTTCAAAATATGCCCCCTAATTTTAATATGTGCTAAACTTTAAAGCAGAATTTTAATTTTTCAATATAGCCTTTCAATACGGCCTTTTTCAATACAGCCTTTCAATACAGCTGTGCTTTTCCCTTTGATGAAGCTTTTCTCCTGAGGAGAATACTCACACTAGAACAATAATGATCTTATTTTTCCTGAATTCTTAAATTATTCAACTCACAAGTTAGGATCATAAGATATTTCAGACTGGAAAGGACCTCAGAAGACATTTGCATGCAATTTACTACTCAAAGCACTATCAGCTGTGGGGTGAGAGCAGGTTACTCAGGGCTTTATTCAAACAACTCCTGAAAACCAGATTAAAAAATTGTAAGAACAGAATACAAATTGTAAGAACTTGTAAGTTCTTGAAATCAGAGAAATTATAAATCCACAATTAGTAGATTTAAAATATTAGAATGTGACTTTTTGATTATTCACTTTAGTACCTGTTTATGGCCTTGTTGTTTTTAAATTTGTCTGAGTTTTTTTTTTAATCTGCTGCCTCTGAGAGACTCCTGAGGCAACAAATTTCAGATGTTCACTTGCTACTGTACAAAAATATTTTCTTTTGAAAAAGAAAATATTTGAAATATATATTTGAATATTTGAAATGATATGAAAATATTTGAAATGATAAATTCATTAAGAGCTAGCTTATCTCTTATCTCTCTTATCTCTTTGGGCTTATTCAATAAATAATTCAGAATTCACTCACCCTTGTGATTTTACAGACCTTCAAACTTACCCCATCATCCTTCTCTTTGCATCAAACAATACCAGTCTTTCTCATCTGTCCCTGTCAAGGTATTACTGTTTCCACACCTTCTTAGCTCCATGTTGTTTTCCTTGAGGTATAGAAGTGCCCACAGCACTGAAGATATTTATGTGGAAGAGGCTGCTTAGCCATAGCTTGATGCCTGAGGTCTGCCAGAGACAGATGTGTAAACCACAGCTTTTAAATTATATGGTAATGGAACTGAAAGGAACTGTACAACTGTGGCATAAGAAAAAAAGGAAATCCACTGTTGATCTTAATGGTGGTGGTGGACATCCATTTTCTCTGAATGTCTTACTTGCTTTTGGGCTGAGTTTTTCCTTGCTCTCTTCCACTGCATCATTGAGTGTGGTTGTCTTGTGATGACTAATGAGTTTGTAAATACCTACAAATGTAAGCAATTGATATCTGTGATGCTGATGCAGTAAGAGTAAGGCAAAATCTTCAAAAAAAAAAAAAAAAGAAATCAAGAAAAGGTTTTGTATAGATTTCTGGACATCAGAGAATGACCTAGAAATCAATATTCACTGCTTATCAGGACTGCAAACCTAGCTGGGGTATGCTCATCAAACTCTTAGACTTGTTTCTGTTCTGGCACAGGAGGATGTAGGCTAGGAGATATGGATGGTGCTTGCTTCAATGTGGCAGGGGCCTGGAAAAGGCTCTTAAGACTGCTAGAAAAATGTTCCTGCCTGTCTTGTTCATGCTGCTCAGTTACGTGGCCAGAAGACACTCCTCATAAGAGAAAAAGGTTAGTACACCTAATTAAAATTAAATTAATTAAAAATTATGAATTTAACTGAGCAGTCAGAAATATTCTGTTTCTCCTCCTTCCTTAAGTCATCCAGACAGTTTCCAAAAACTCAGCTAAATGGCTTTTTCTCTGACACCATCTCTGAGAGGTACTAGTCCAGGCTTTCAAGATTCATATCACCTCATCAAATAAATTTCTGTGCTACAATAGCTGAACAAAAGTTAAGGGAAATGAAATAATATGTAAAAGAAGTTTTGAAAGTTTGAAGCCAGATTTGATTCATGCGAGTAATACAAGTTTCCTCAGAAAGTAGTGACTTATTTTAACTGGAATTGGAAAATATTGTTTTTTAAAATATAAACTGTCGTGTTACATGAAACTTTATTTCCTCATACCAGCAGTGATTTTATTGACAACTGTTCAAAGTGGTTTTATTTTTAACTGTGCTCAGTCATCACAAAACCATTCACTGGAAAAGGGGACTAAATTTTTTTGATGGCTCACATTTATTTTTGCTCAATGATGGAAATAATGAATTGTTTTCATGAAAGATTCATGTCAAAATATGTGTTGTGGAAGTAGAAATGTTTCTTATTCAGATCTCTCTGTATACCTCTCAGAAAATATCTAACGTTAGAAACTTTCCAGTCAGAAACTTTCCAAGTTGATACAACTCTGAGCAACATGCTACTTTGATTAAAAAAAAAAAATAACCATAAGACCAATACTAAGTATTATAGTGTCAACAAGTCTGCAGTCACAGGCAAATAAAACCAAAAACATTCTGAACAAATTCATCACTACATAAAGGTCTTCTAGACTAATACTGGAAATTCAGGAGCTGGGTCATCCTTTCATGGAAATTTTGCTAAGATTTTCTTCAAATTAGTCAGTGTACATTAGTTCCTACTTAATAAACATTTGGTTAAGGTATTTACTTCTGAAATTTGCTAAAGGGAAGCCTTTAGAGATGCAGTATCTCACTTTCATTTCAGTCCTGAGGGAGAGGAAGAAACTCATGCATAGTAATTATCATTTTCATAAAGCTAATGAATTCACACTACTTGTCCATAATAATTGTGTATCAAATGTGAAAATACGCAGTAGGAGATTACAAATTGTTAAAACAATGACAAGATGCCTGAGAGAGAAATATAATTCATTTTTCTAAGCAAAATTTTCAAGTTACTCTTTACTTCTTCTTCTTTGAGATGAGTTATGAAATAGTAACATCACTGAGACAGTTGAATGTTATGATACATTAGCAGATTACAAAAACAAAATGAGGAAACCACCTCTAGATTATTCTGTGTAGCTTACCATCCTCTTCGTTACTGCATTTAGATTACATTTTCATCACTATTCTAATTCTTCCCTCTGTGTAGTGGGTACTTTTAAGAAGACATTTAAAGCACAAAGTTTAAGTAATATTATTTTAGTAAGAGGCATGAGAAGAGCTTAGAATTTTGACTCAGTTCTAGTGTGATTCTATTGCAAAGTCAAAATAAATTCAGAAACAGCTTCAACACATTTTGACTTTAAGCAGTAGGGGCAAAGGTTTCATACCAGCCTTCAGTTAGCCTTATCTTGATACCACATAATATTGTCAGTCTCTAAGTGTACCCAAAGTACCATTACACAGGCTGGAACAGCTACAGCAAAGTGGCACTCTGGCATGTCTGTGCCATCAGGTCTCCACAAAAATGTCATTGCCACAAAGTGGATGTTGTAGTGACATCTCTGCCATCAATTGGTCATTAAGGGATCCCCTTAGCTGCTTATCCAGAGAAGTTTTAAACCTCCTTTGCACATTCATACTGTGTAGCATATCAGGATAAAGGTCATAATGTTTTTCCAAAACAGTGCTTAAGCACTTTAAAATGGGCACTGGAAATATTTTTTCCAGTCATTATCTTCTCTTTTGTCACACAATACAGTAGTTCCACTACTGTAATGTAATAGTATTTTATAATGCATATAATATCTGAAACAGCCTATCAATACATGTTTTATGAGAAAAGCTCATTTATTCTATGAGGCTCTTTTGCCTCGTAGAAGCAGGAAAAAGCCCCTACTTCAACATTTTAAATCTAATTCTTAATCTATAAATAAACTGCATTGTGTCTCAAAATCCTAACAAAAATAACTTTTGTTACTCTGTAAACTCCTTGCAGCAGAAAAAAAATCCTCGCTTGAAAATATGCTAGTCATACAAAGACAAGGAAATCTTTAACAGGAAATTTAAATGTAATCATGTAAATGTGAAAAATATGGGATTGATATGTAGCATGCATGCATGGAAAGATGCTTTCTCAAGCAGCAGTTCACTGTTTGCATCAACTCTTGCAACCAATGTTCCTCAAATTCTCAGCAAGGATCTAGCCATAACCTATGTGTCTTAGCAGGTTTTTATTAGGACCCTAAGTGCCTTCTGCCCACTTTTGACTCAACAGCAAAATTTGTTAAACCAGTAATTTAATAAATTGCTAACTACCAGTTTATCCATACAGTGAAACCCCTTGTGCTGTGATTCACTTCATTTATTTACAGTAAATTTATTAATTTGCAGTAGCACCTCATCAAACTCATAATGGAATTAAAAGTAAGAATAGGATTGGTGAGATCCAAAGAAATATTAGGGCACTAACTAATTATTAATATAACTACACTAATCAAAATAGAAGTTAAAATCAAAGATGATCACAGAGATGTTTCAATTTAAGAAAAAAAAAATTGTTTGATTTGCTGTACTTCTACGGTTGCTTTAATTGAAGATGAAGAATAAAATGGCTAGAAATTATTTCACTTGCATTAGTCCTGCCAATGCAGTAGAATACATTTTTTTTTTTGACTGTGTCCTCTATTGAGCTACTTTGTCTTGTTATTTTTGGTGATATTTAGAGTGGAGCAGATGAAAAACTATCAAAGAAAAATGGAAATCCAGAAAATGAAGACAAGGATGACTCATATATAAGGTCTGATATTCTTTTCAGAGCTTTGGACTTGGCTAGATTTCAGAGCAATGATTTCTCTGTAGAAATAAACATTTGAAAGTCACAGTCTTGCATGCACCAAGTCCCTAATGATGGTTACCATAAATTTATTTTATCTCATTGAATTGTGCACTGGTCCTGAATTGTTTCCCTGGCAAAAAAGGTAAAAATATCTCATTTGTGACTAATTTTCATTTGCTGTTATTGGTAATTTAGTGTAGGCTGAAGCAATCCTGAGGTCTTCTATATAACTCTCCAAAATCTTGACTCGCTTTTATGGCTGGGGACCTAAACAACTGCTGCAGAGCAACTGTTTTCTCCCTTGTCAGTGCCCAAGCCAAACTATAAATGAAAAGTTGGGCTATGAAATTGCATTTTTCTCTCAGAGTAGCCAGAAATGTTAAATGTCCAAATTCATATAATCATTATGTGTAATTTTAAATACAATAAAGCAGATGGCTCAGAACAGAACCAGCCTCTTTTGGCTGTTGACTTGCTAAAAGAAAAATGTCAATTGATATTAGTGCAGGGAAATTTTAGCTCTGAAATTGGGTTCCTTTGTTGCTTTACTTGTCTCTGCAATTAGGAAAATATTTCAAAAAATTAAAAAGTTGTTTTGTAAGCTTTCTTGTATTTCAGCCAGCTGACGTGTTCTTTGACTGTATGATTAACACATCCTTGTTTTTCTAGAGTAGAGATAGCATTTGTTTAGAAAAGTAGCTTCCAGTAATAAATTATCCAAAAATACTGTTATCAAGGCTGGCTTTTCTAGAGAGTGGATGTAGTTTGTCTGTAGGTAAAATTATCTTTTAGCTTTAAATTTTATAAGAACATTATTAGTAAATATTTTTGCTTGCATTTCATCCCAGAATATCATTGTTCAGCATGTTAATTTGGAAATTTAGCAACAGCTTCAATTTTGATTTTCCTTTTTCCCAGTTGTGATATAATCACTGTACCTATCTATTAGTGGAAAGACCCAGATTTGGGTTTCTTGTGATTTTAGAAAGAATGTAGCATTGCAGCTATAGCTTGTGACCTATTAAGTATTGAAATAAAAATACATGGCTTCATCCAAGGACTTCTAAAATCAGTGACTTTCTTTGGATTCCTCCCCTGCCATTTGATGTTGTCTTGTTAATGAAACTGTGCTCCCTTGTTCCACATGCTACAGACTGGTGGATTGGTGTCTTTCAATTACTGAGAAAAAGCCTTGAAAAAAGTCATAAGTGTTTGATTTTTTTTGTTGTTGCTGGTTGTGGTTTGTTTTGCTTTGTTTGTTTTGGTGTACATATATTTCTGTGAGTAGAATGACTGAATTTAAAGTTACTTAAATAATGATGATCACACATAGGCCTTAAAAGTATTTTGTGGCTTATGGCATTTTTCTATCATCATTTCATAATTAAGAAAAAATATGGTGGGTTGATTTACAGATTTTACTCTAGAAGTTAGTGATACTTGTGCAAAAATAATTCAAGCTGTGCAGATACTGTGGATCACACTAAGTAAAAAGCAATGTGAGCCTAGAATATCTTATTTCTTTTATTCGTTGAGCCTCATATGTGCTTTTAGAAATATTATATATAAATCTGTTACCTTCTTAGTGGAGTTTCTACTCTGCCATGGACTACAGGAAGAGAAGAGGATAGAAAACTAAGAGCAATCAGTCTATTTGATTCTATGTCAGTTGTCCAGATAGCTACTTAGAAATGCTGAGACACATATAGACATATGAATCTCTTATTCCTAAGAGGACTTAATTGAGGAGAGTGTCAACATATCATAAACAACTAAATAGCCTAATTTTACCTGCCTTCAATCATCACTTTCTTGAGCACAGACCAAGTTTCTACAGGCCAGCTGAAAGTGTCATGTCCCAGGGGAGAAAGCTGAGGAAAATCAATGGCTGAGAGCACATAAATAGATAAATAAATAGGAAAGAATGAAAATGGGAAGTTTCACTGTGTGAAATTGTGATGTGTTGTCCCTTCAGACATAAAGAAACAACAGACCTCTGCATTATTTCTGGGAGTGTCAGTGCATTTATCTTTGCATTTTACAGCCAAAACAAGACAACTCTTTTTATTATATTACATCAATATTCTCCTTGAGGAAAAACTGATGCCCTGTTAGATCAGTCAGGAATGCAGCAGTGGGAATGAATGCATGGTAAAACTCATCTGTGTCCTGCTTCAGATCCACAGGGTCTCTGAGGCTCTCACCCAGCAGCAGACATGAGATTGTCTCATCTTGATGCTGCACAAGGTGGAGCCACATGAGTGGTTGTCTTTGATGAGACCTATTTATATAAGAACATTTTTCTCCCCTCACCCTTCCCCTCTGACTAATCAAATGCAGCTCAGGCAGCTCTTTCTGAATTTCATGGCTATTCCCTTTGTTTTAGAATAGCCTTTAGAAAATCAGAAAGGAGGGTGCTGACAAGTGAAACCTTTTGCAAAGAGTGAGATGCTGTAGGCCAGATATTTGTTTTACCACACTGTGCTAGTCCACAGGACTGTTTCCAACTGAGCCAACAACAATCAGGTTGGTGTCTGCCTTTCAGTGCTGATTGGGGCAGAGCAGTCAAAGAGAGCTGCTGGAGAGTTGTGGATATAATGGGAACCTGAGTTCTTGGCAAAACTCTAGGACTGGTAGACTGGTAACGCACAAATGGAGGAACATGGGTGTGGAAGGTAACTATGGCTGGCAGCCATACAGTCTGGTGGCTTGCAGTTTGCCACTGATGACTTGCATTTTAAAAAACTCCATATTAGATTTAATGAAATTTCTTCACAATATGGAGTGGATCAAGCTTATCAGACCTGCTGGTGCTACTGGAGCACCAAAGTCTGCTAAGAATATGTGAGGTTATGGCCTGGGTCTGTGTCACAGAGACACAAGGAGGCAAGTTAAGCACAAAGATATGTTTGTTTGTTTTTTTTTTTTTTTTTTTTCTTGAAATGTTTAATGAAAACATAGCTCTGTTTCTCATCTTTCTACATGTGTTGGCAGACTGATTTAGATGATGCTGTGGAGGCTTGTATCTACAAGAAAGAGAAAAAACTAAGGGAACTTTTTACTCATTAATGAGTCAGGTGAGCTAAAAAGTAGCTCATGACTTGGGAATTAAATGTGTTTGACTTATTTAGTTACAACAACCTATGTCTTTGAAAGCTGAGAGATCATCTTACATTTATATGAAAATATCGCATTATATCTAAAATGCCTTGTTGTGTAATAATGAAGGGAAATTAACTGGAAGAAAATAACTCATAAAAGAGTACTTCTAAGAATATACATCTGTAACTTCAGCAGAGAAAGAAAATCTGGCTATTTAACAAAGGAGAAGGAGTGGGGTGGGGGAACAGACTCCTGCAGTGAGAATTAATAAGTGAAGTTATACAATGGACTGATTTTTATGGCTCAGACATAAACCTTTGAATGCAAAGGTTTATAAAGTAAATGCTGACACTCTCTTAAACACTGCAAAGCATTATGTAATGTACCAGATTTCTGGTATTTCTTTATAAATATATATATTTTAATAGCTAAGCCTTTTGAGAAGCAGTAGTACAGATTATAGTAAGAACTACAGATATAGGTATCTTTTTCATTGCTCCAGTATAATAGGTGTCAGTGACTTTCCAGCAACATACTATAAGTAACCACAGTAAAACTGCTGACCTTCTGCCATTCAGTTAAAAACTTCAATGTGAATTACACTTTTAAAAATATAAGTTACTTACTCAGTTTCTGGAAATAATTTTGCTGACTATTGATTTTTTTTCTCATTATATTCACATTCTTCACTCACAAGAAATGACTTCTTGGTTTAGAAATGAAATATCCATTAGTGCCACATTTCTTAAGATAAGTTGGTGTGCTTTTAGATAACCATAATCATTCCATCCAGGCACCAAACTTGTAATATTACTTACATTTGTAAATTCATAATTTTGAGCCGGAAGTTACAGAAATACTAATTTATTGTTATGAACCTGAATTAATCTCATCTTCTCTGGAAAAAAAAAAAAATCTTCCTGGTAGGTAAGGGTTTTGAAATAGTCATATTAATTAAATTGCTGTGGAGTTTGTTTTTTTGTTTGTTTGTTTGGTTGGTTTTTTTGGGTTTTTTTTGGTTTTTTTGGGTTTTTTTGGTGGTTTTTTTTTTTTTTTTTAAGTTGTGGACATTTTTATCTACTACTTTTTTATTATTTTCATGTTATAATTTGAAAACCTCTGCTATGGTCTATTATGGATAACATGTATTTGTCAAGTTTAAACTTGTCCTCACCTGCAAAACTGAATCTTTCTAGATGTTGTTACTGGGAACTGTAATCTGTAAAAGGAGGACTAACTCTTGATTCATGACAGCCTTAAGCCTTTCTGTAGGTAGTGTGGGAATTGATTCTATTTAGAAATAAAGAATTATTATCATCAGCTGGTCCCATTCTTCCACAGCAATGACTGATTATACCCAGGCTGGGATGAGCATACAACACCTTTAAAAAACAAGATGCCTCCTTTAAAAAAAGGAATAGAACCTAGTAGTCACTGAAGTAGGTATACACTGAAAATGCTGCAGGTGAAAGCACTCATATGCTTCAGAATGAGCTATTTGCTTTTCCTCCAAACCCTGATGTCATAAGATGGTGGTGTGTAACTACTGCAATGACTATTTGAGTTTTAGGGGACTGGAACTTCTGCTCTGGCTGTTGGAGGCTGTCCTTTCTCTGGGATCTGGTATCAATTCCAGACCATGAGTGCCATCAGCCTTTACGCACAAGGCTGTTAAGAGCCTCATGTGATACGACTGCAGCAGCATTTGTGTGCTAGGCTGAACAGGGGAAAATGTGTAAGCAGAATAATTTTTATATTGATTTTTTAGCAATTTTTTTAGCTACATGCTTGTGTGGTACAGCATCTAGGAGATGAATGAAGAATTTTGAATAAAAATTAAGGGGTTTCTTTCACTGTAATGTAAACATTACAAGATTAAGCAATGTTGATCAAAGTTTTAGAGTAGTGGAAAATGAGGTTTACCAAGAGAATGTGTATTCTAACAACTTTTGCTGTGTTGGAACCAGTGACCTCTTTGGAATTGGCTTCTCTGGAGCCACAGAAGGGGAGGCCAGGAGAGAATGAGTAAATTCTTTAGTATGGTGTCAAGTCTGAAAAATATTTTTTTTTTAACTGTTTCTAAATGTCTGCTTTCATGAGAGACATTTGCATGTATCTGTATAGACATTCCATTCTTTTTGTCTGTTAACCGGCTGTGAATGTTTATTCCCACAAGAATTTCCACATACATAAAAAAATTTACTTTGTTTTCCTTCTCTTTAAATTTGGTTTCCTACTGCTGCTTCCATGAATCTTATGAAAAGCCACTTAGCATGGTTGCAAAGACCCCCAGGGTATTTTCTGATTTTTCTGGGTTTATTTCATCAAAGCCTTTTTGCATTTGATTTTTTTCAACCCAGTTTTAAAGTTAAAAATGTTTAGTATTAATATTAAATGTCTAATCTAGATTCACATTTCTATTTCCCAGACAGAAATGTGTGCATGAAATATTGTTGCAACATTCTCTCCTTATTTGAGCCACATGATACTTTGGGCTGATGTTATTACCAGAGAGAAAATAAAGAGATTTTGTGGTTAATCAGGTGAAGTCCACAAGTGCTTTTTGATTTAGCTCCTGGAACTTTAGCTTACTCTGGAGGATATATTGAAGTTTAGAAAATAGTGTGTGAAGAAAAATAGACACACCCAGAATCTTCCTCTGCTTTTAAGGACTAATCTAAGAGAAGTGGCACTCTAAAAAGGAGCTATAAATTGAAAGTGAAAACACATCCCAGTGGCTTGTAACATCAATATGTTCAAGATTAATTCTGCAGTGTATCAGTTGCAACATATCTGCCTCTTATTATCTTTGCACTATTTTTATATCCCTGTAAAAGAAGACTAGTCCATTATCTCTTAATATCATGTAGAGAGAATTACTGTGTGACACAAGGATGGCTGTGGAATTTGTACCCCTTGAAATGCTTTTTTCCAAGTCAAATCACATTAGACTCACCTTTCTGTCTTCCTAGAGTCTTGGCACTGTTAAGAAGCTAACCAGGTTACGAAGCAGGCCACGCTTTGTGTTACAGTTTTTGTGAATGCTAAAATACACTCACCAATTACAACAGTTTATTTTGCTATCCTATTGAAATACTTTTTCAGTTAACAAGGTGATGAACAATAAGGGAATTATTTGGATGTTTTCGATAAAACTGAAATTTACTATACTCTTGCAGCTGAAAATAATTTTGTGTTGCCACTGTTCTTTTTCCTTAGGCAGAACACTCTCTTATGAGTACTTTATTTCTGGTGGAACAAACCAATGCATTTTGAGCTTTTATAATGTTAATGTTTTTTTTATTTAGCTGTTCTTAGCAGCAAATTCTAAAGCAGTAATTGAATTTATAATCCAAATTCAGTCCTTAGCTGCAGGAGCACCTAGGAAATTTAGGACCACTACAAAGGTATTTCTTTTAGGGCTGTGCTATGAATTCACATGCTGTATTCTGTATTATAACAGTATTCTGAAGAATGATTTTTGTTAAAAAATATTTTATAAATGTAGTATCTTTGTATATAATATCATGCCATTTCATTAGGATTGTAGCTGGTGCAGAATTAAAATGTCTAATTGATTGAGGAGAGGATTGAACTTCTGGAAAGGTGTTTGGCCATTCAACCACACTTAAGCTTCCTCAATCCATTGAAGATGTGGTTTGATAGTTTATCCATTAGCTGTAAGTAAACCTAAGGTGTAATTTTCTCTTCTTCTTCTCATCATCAAAGATACACTTTGAAGTAACCTGACTTTGTCTGTGAGAACAGAAATGAATGTTGTAACTTTCAGAAATCTTTCCTTTAACAGAAATTTTTCATTCCTAATTCTAACTAAAAGACATTTGGAGCTTCCAAAGACCTTTGCAAACATGCTGGAAGACATTCATGCCAAGTTGTTGAATGTAAAAGCAGTACAGTGTGATCCAGAATTGTGACTCAGAGGTTATCAGAGAACTGGAAGGAGGACTCAGAGAAGTGGAAGAAGCCCAAAGCAAGTACTGGAATTTTCAGAAAAGGTTACCAACTCATATTTTCTGTATTAATTCAGTCACATAGGATGCAGGGGAGAAAGTGAGCAGGGATGGCAGTCTGTGCAAAATGCTGGGGAAGGAACAGATTGTTTGCTTGTGGACTACATCTCAGAAACAGTGAAAAGATACAAAGTATGCAGATCCAACAACATTTACCCTGCTCAAAATCATGTTGTCATAAATAAATTTTACTATTAACTGAATTGTATGAAACTTGCAGTTAGTGTACTCATGTTGGGGTTTACACTTTTTTGTTATTCCAGGGTATATATAGGCTGCATTTATATAGCCAGTTTAGGATCTTTCTGAACAAATCACTGCTGAGCAAAATAGGGATACATGGAGCAGAGGAACTGTTTGTGTACTGAAAATGGGAAGAGACAGCTGTGTGTGTGATTAATCCTGTTGATTTGGGTAGCTACATATCACTTTCCTAAATATCAGGGTGCTGTGCTCTTATTTTTAATCTGCCATCTTTGATGAATTGTAAAGAGGCTGTACATTAGCCACCACTGTATCTTCAGTATAAAAGTAATACCAGCTCTCAAGTCCCAGCTTCCACCAGAGTTTGTAGGGTTCAGAGTTTGTAGGGTTTTACTTATGTATATGCATACATAGAGAGAGAGAGGAAGAACACATCCTTGTCACCAGGAGTTGTTCCTTTAAGAAATGTTAAACACAAATTTGACAAGTAATTTATATTTGCTACACAGTTATACCTCTGCAGAATGTGGAATGGCTCCCAAGCTCAGGTCACATCATATCCCACTCTGCTCCTCAAATTGTATCTCCTTCTATTTCCTTTATGTGAAGGCTCTGTGGGTTTCTGCTCCTTACACACTAAAAAAGCTTTGTGAAAAACCAAGCAAGAGGTAATATTGTGTGTTCTCTCTGTGGCTTTGGATTAGCCTCCCGAGGAGTGGTTGGCCACGGGGTCTTGAGTTACACTGACAAATAATGAATGATTCTAAGCTTTTTATCAAAGTTGTATCCATTTAGGGGCAGAGGCTGTAGATGATGTCCCTTGTCTAATCACTATCTTGTTTTGCAACAGGTAAGCACTGAAACTTGGTAAAATGTGCTCTGTGAATTTATACACTCCGGATTTCCCTATAAGATTCATTTTTAAAGAATTTATCACTAAGTATTTTTATCACTAGTATGAAGAGTGAACTACATATAGCTTTGAGTATTGATGTAACTTTCTGAACTGATGGACAATAGAGCTAAATGAAAAATGCAAATATTTATTGCTAAGACGTATGTGTTTTGGTTGGTGCCTTTTGCTTATTTTGTTTTTTTAAATTACAAATCTGAACAAAAGGTCAGCTCATAGACCACATTGTCTTCTATGGGGTTTCCAGATATTTTAACAACTGATGTGGAATTTTTTAGTTTTTGGGAATGCCTGCAGTGAATGCCAATAGCTTGTGCCCTAAGCTGCAAGGCTACCAGGCTGCCTGAGAGCACCAGGAACCAATTAACCCAGGAGCTGGGAACCTAAAACAAACTGACACCTAGGACTTGCTTTGGAATTTCTTTCTGAGACACTGACAGTTGACTTGTTTGGAATTTACTGCTAAAAGGGCGCTCAGTCACCATCTCTGAAACCCAGTTAATTAATCCTTGTCGGAAGAGCTTTGCCCTGAATGCCTAATGTCTTGTTACACTGACCTTTAAAGTAACACTTGCAGCTGAGGTATCTACCTAAGAGCACCCTGTCCGCTGAATGTGGGTTTCAAAAATAGGCACAGCAGGCTCCTCACACTCTTTTCCTTTTGTCCAAGACTGTCATACTCGTCCTGCTTTTATTCAAAACTTTTCATCTAGCCATAGTGCAGACACAGCTGTGGCTGAGAACACTTATGCTTTTCATGTTCCCTATGGCCTCTTGCAGACATAGCCAATACCTTCTCCAAGGACTCGCTGCACTTGTAATTGCATTGTCATCCTTAAAAAGTTTCTTCTGGCTGAAATGAATTTCTCACTGCTCACAAAACTTTCACCTCTTGTAACAGTTTATAGCTCTAGTCTCATAAAACTGATTCACAAGGCATGCATATATATAAACAGATCTGTAATTTCTGATATGCTTTTAGCTTTTAGAGCAGACCATTTGTAAGATATAAACATGAGGTCTGGTTTTAAGAGTGGATCATCCAAACATCTCCTATCTACCTTTTATCAGGCAGTGGATAAGCAGCCAGTCAGGTCCCTCAGCAGCTCACACATAAACAAGCTGTGACAAAACTGGCATCAAGGTTTCCAGGCTTTCTATGTCTGCTGCTACCTGGGCATTAAAACCTCCAACAAGGCAGCAAGGGTTCAGAGTTTGCTTCTGCAAGCTGCTGCTGCCTGCGCAGCTGATGAGCCAAGAGGTGTGGCTGGGAGCTGTGAGAGTGGGCAGGTCAGCTCTTCAGCAGCATCCTGCTGCTTCTCCTGCTTGGCACAGGGTGGGAAACACTGGAAGCCATGTCTTCCCAAAACATCATGATATAAGTGGCTGGGAGTCCATCAAGTCAAGGAGCTCCATGTTTTGGGACTTCTTCTAGCATGAGGAGGTTGGTGGCTGGCAAGATGTCAGTCAGCATTGCCACAAAAACTGGAAATCAGCTGATTCCAGTTCTGTTGAATCAGCACTTCCAGAGGAAAGCTGTTAGGTCAGAAGATTTTTGCACCTAATATCATGAGCAGAACAGTAAAAGCAGCATATATTGCAGTGGGAGATTTTGGAAAGGTCATTGACTAAGTATTCATTTTCCATTGAGGATTACAAGCATATTTCAAGAGGAAAATGATGCCCAAGTGCTAAATTTTCTTTAGAAAGTTACATTTTTTGTCTGTATGGCCCAGCCTGAATGGCTGAATGTCTGCTGCCTACCTAAGATTGCCCTTTGGAAAATAGTCCCTACATGTGGTTTGTACAATTTGTTCAATAATTTAAAGTTCACTCTTGTTTTTCTTCTCTTTTTCTGCCCATAACACTTTAAAATTCTTAAATTACAGCATTTTAGGAAAATAATTTTATGTTATTCTGATTTATATGCAGGCAATAGAGAAAAATCACCAGCTTAAAATACAATTTGACTTCTCTAGAGGCATAAATCTGACACTGTCACTCAGAAAATGTGGACTTTCTGCAAAGGCACTAGAGCTACCCACTCACCTGCCTGCACATCTAGACAAAAAAGAGAGATATTTTATAGATATTTTAAAAACACACTTTAAAACTAAACAAGAAAAGTGGACTTCAAAATCCAATGATGTAGCAATGCCATTTTACGATTTCAACTAGAACAATTGTTTCTTAAACAAATGGAGGCAGAAATAAGAAAATAGAAACATTATTAATCTGAAAAGAAAAAAAAAAAAAGACAGACAATGTCATATTGTGTTTGTGTTCTAATTTGAAGGTATTCTTCCTGGTACAAACATAAATGGGGAAAAAGGAATAGAAATAAAAGAACCCAGAAAAAATTGATTTTACCTGTTGTATTTTACCATACTGTATCACGATAACGTATAATTAAAACTAAACAAATAGTACTAGAGAGAGGTTGGTTCCCTGTGCCCCCTGTGCATCCTTTGATAACAAAGAAAGTGATACTTTGTATTGTGCTGCTCATCATCACATTTCCTTGACTATTTAAGGCAAAATTAAAAGGAATCAGCAAACCTGATAAATCAAATATTAAAATGGAAAACAATAGAATTCTATTTTCCTTATTGCATGGCAGAAATTGCACTCATCTCTGCCTTTTTCCTGTGTTCAGTTATTGATACCAAATTAATGAGATGATACTCAAGTGATTATCTGCCATTTTCTATTGGACAGCCTCTATTCAAAAGCAGTAAATGATCTGAAGGCTTTTACAGTGACAGAAATATATATTAACCATTATTAAATTATAAAGTAGCATATAACACAATTTTAATTATAGCTAGAATTAAAATTTTTGAATTTTTTGAATTTCACCCCAGATATTTAAGTATTTATTTGAGCTATTGTTACTGCAAAGGGGATTGTGCTAGGTGCTAGACAAATTCAAATTCATTCCTTGGTATAGATAGATCTTTTTTTGGTGTGGTACAAAAATTGTAGTTACTGAGGGACTTTTCACGGACTCCAAGTGTTTTGGGTGAAGCCTTTTGTTACTGTGCCTTTCTTGGTTATTTTTAGAAACATGCTGTACTGTATTCTAGGAAGCACTTACAGAGCATTCCTGGTTAGGGAGGAGCAGGGGATGAAACAGGAGTTTGCAGCTTCTTGCTCTAGGTGCCAAGATGTACAGTTTGTTCTCAATTGCCTTTCAAAATATTGGAAAAAACCAAGCCAACACTCAGTCAATATTTTGTTTGTTTCATTTTGCAATATGTCCAGGCTCTCTACCCAAACCCAAATAACAGAAGGATTGCTTCTAAGCTGTACTAGATCATGTTTCTGAAAAAGAGAGAGCAAAGTGTCATGGAAATTGGATAGTTAGAAGCCTTAAAGGGTTATTCTGAAGTGGATGGTAGAAGCAAAAGGAGGATAAAGATAGTAAATCCCTAGAGACAGATTTATAAAATCATCCACAGCAGTTCTCTATGAAATCCCTCAAATAAACCAATATTCTCTGCCTTGTGCACTTTCCCACAAAAGCACGTTTTCCAATATCTGTGTCCTTACAAATATTTTTATGCTTTTGTGTAGTAGTACCAGAGCAGTACAAAAATCAAATGATCTGCACTATTTTTAGTTCCATATATGAGGGTATGATTTTATTCCCAAAATGATAAAAAGTAACAAGAAGGTGGAGTTTTTAAAGAAACTGCAGTATGATTCTGTCATTCTATCATACTCTCATCAAAAGAAGACAGCAGCCTTTGTCTGATGTAATACATGACAGAAGCTCTAAAAGGGATGAATCTGGAATGGGCGAGTAATAACTGGAGACAAGTGTCCATTTGATGGAATGCTCTTTAGGCAAAAACAATATGTAGATAGAGAAATATTTTCCATTTGTTTTTGGGATTGTTTTTTTCCCAAAAGTAGAGCTGTGAGTGTTTCAATTAGTGGCTCATAGACCTTAACATTGTGAACTTCTCTGCTTGGTGCATACAGCACACACTGTTTACAACAAATGACTTTATTTATAGTTGTTTATAAATTGCAAAATTCTGCTCAGTAGGCAAATGTGCAGTAGCTGGCACATCTTCTCATCCTTGACTCTGTAAAAGATGATGAATATTTCTGCCTTTGACAGAAAGATTTGTCTCTTCTGAAACTGAAATTCATAGATGGTTTACTATATTGGTCTTGTCATGTGAAAACACCATTCAATGCTAACTTAGGAAAAAATAATGTAAATGTTGGTCCTCTAAAAAAATTCACATGGTGTCCCTCTTCAAATCAAGTTTTTCTTTGCATGTATGTCATGTTGCAGGCCTGTGCATGCATTTTTCTTGAATATGCAATAAGTGTGAGAACTTTTACAGTTTGGAAAAGACAGAAGGTTCCTGAGGAATCATCATTTCTGTTTTGAGTACTCCAATAAGATTTTTGCTACAAAGAAATGTTTTGGAAATAACTTTGTAATGGTTGTGCTGATGAATAGGTGGACAAATATTGGGCTGTTAAAGTCTCTGAAACATTAACAGTTTATGGTATCACCATATATATTGCAGTGCTATAAATTTCACAGATCTAAGATCGATGCATATCGAACTCAACACCTTCATTTGTTATAAATAACAATCTTTTGATTTTAACTATATCTGTACAGATGTTTGTATAGTTGCAACAAAATAAGGAACAATGAGACACAGAAATGTATCCAAAGCTGAAATATATAATAATAATAATAATAATAATAATAATAATAATAATAATAATAATAATAATAATAATAACAATAATAATTTAATCTTAAATAATTTGAATCTTAATTCTGTTATAGGGACATTAGAATAGACTTTTTAATTAGAAACAGGATAGTTTAAAAGCAAAACAAAATTAAAAGTTATTTGAGCTGGCTGCTTCCACCTATAGTAAACTTCTGCTCATACTTAGAGATAATAAACCCCATCAAGCCAGAATGGAAGTGAAATTTTTATTGAAAGTATTACTGACTTCCACATATTTATATACTGTCTGAGTTTGATCTTACATAATCCAAACCTAAGGGAAAAAAATCTTAGTGTAGGATCTGAAGTCTTTTATGCTGAACTATAATTTCCTATACAGCACTTTAAAAGCTTTTGGTGCCATTGTACTTATTTTACATGTATTCTAGGCCATTCACCTTGCTAGCCTTTCTCTGCAGAGTTAAGACATGGTTTTGATTTTTCTAAACCCAAAATAAATAAATAATGTCTCTCAGTTTCTATTTAGAAAAATAACTTACACCATAACAGCAAGAAATCCATAGAGAAGCTCATGGGAACACTGTAACTTGCAGGAACAGGATCAGAAAAACACTTATTCAAGGTGATAAAGCAGTACTGCAGCAACCAAAAGGAATGATTTAGCTTCTACAAGGTGAGTTATTTTCAGAGAGCTACAGAAACACTGTTATCAAAAGCTTCCACAAGATGCAGAAACATTACACTGCATATGTGACCGATTTTTTGGGAATCTGGCCTAAGCTGTACCAGCTGTGTGATGCTCCCAGTTGATTTCTGACAAGCTGAAGTCTTCCATAAGGGCAAGAGCAGTTGACTTGCAAGTGCCTCCTGATTCCTCAAAAAATAATTGATGTCATCATTCTAAATTGGAGAACTGTAGTAGAAACCACTGTGAAATCCACATTATTTGTTTGCCCCTTGATTCTTACCCAGGGGCTCTCAGCTGTGCCAATGCCTGCTGTGAGCTCCTGTGCCTTCCATTACACACGGTGCCATGCCTCCCCATATTCTGCACTTGGTATCCCTCCAGAACAGTCCAGCATGGCACTCTGATCACAGGACTCACTCACCAGGTTTCTCTTATGCAGGGATATCAAATATCTGGCACTGGGCCAAAGATTGTATTTTCTGTTCCTCACTCTGCCTTCATTAGTGTAGAAACATTTCAGGTGGTTCTTTGCAGCCACAACGCCTTCTGAGGATGATTAAAGGATCCCATTATTGATCATTCCCTCAAGTTTAGGCACAACATCCCCTTGCTCATCACTGGCAAGCCAGGTAATTTCCATTTCCCCCTTCCAAACTAGTTAGTGGCACTCCTTCAGCGGAGCTTTTGTAGCATAATCTCATGACTCTTGAATTTTTTAAACTTATATTTTCTCTAAGATAATGTTACAAGTGAGGATTTCTGTAATGTATAAAAGAATAATTATTTAGGTGATAAAAATTCCTGTGATAGCTACTGTCTGTCCTGTGAATCAATGTATTTTATAAGAGGCTTCCATAGTTACAAAAAAGAGAAAACTGAATATCATTATATTTCTAACTCATACCAATATTAAGTCTTTTGCATTTTCCTAGTTAAAACATGGGTTGCATACTTACAAGAATCATGGCCCCTTCCTGGACAAAGCATAGATTTTTCTTCTGTAGAGAATTCTGAAAAATATGTTAACGAGTATTTTTTCCCAAAAAGTCCAAATGAATTTGTGTTTGCATATAGCACACAAAATTTCAGTAGTTTTTTTAAACTGAAGATTATTTAATACATTTAAAACTGACATGTTTTAAATTCTGGAAAGTGTAGCATCTTAAGTGTTGCTCTTCTCAGTCCTATCAGCATTTTACTTATCCTTAAGGTCTTTACAAGAACAAGTTTTCAGTTATGTCAAAAAAAATCAAGGAAGTCCTTTATAAAATATTTTGTTTAAGTCTATAATTCTATTAATTGAAACCCAAAGTTGGATTTCCTTAGAGTATGGAAGTTGTCACATAATTTTAAATCTACATATAATTAGTCACCCAAATCCTAACCCAAATTACAGCTTTGCTTTGAATGTTATTGTGGGCTTAGGGATACTTCTCACCACAAATCTGAGGTAGCAGCTCTTGCTTTGGGAAGAGAAAGGTTTTGTGCTCTGTGCAATGAAACAGATTAATGGAAGTGTTCAAATACGTCTCTGTGTGGGGGCTAATGTAATTCCCTTTACATTATTGATCATCTTCCATACTGGGCGTTATTATAAATATGGAAGAGAAATTTTTCTGTTTTTAACTGAATTCCTAGTATTTTAATTTACTGTCCATGGAATATAGGTAGCTCAGAGATAGATTGTCATGGTATAAATATGCTGAAGCTTCTTTCTGTTTCAAAGAAACATAAATTTTAGTTTTCAGTGAAATAATGTTTTTACCAGAAATTTATCCCTCTGGGCCAAGTAGTGTCAAAATTATGAAGAGTAGTCCCATTGCACTGAAGAATGAATTCTCAACTATTTCCCAGGGCTGTGAAACAATGCAAGAGCTCTTGAGGTGGATCAAAACAGTAGTGTCTAATATAATTTATTTGCAATCATTCCATCTCTATAGTTTTCAGAAGTATAACTGCTCTCAATTCAGTCAGTTATTCAAGCATTGTTGAAGGAACATTCCCTAGAAGTGAAAAGTGGGCAGAAACTTTAATTAGCTCTTTCTATTTTTTAATGAGTTATGAGAGTTGGTCAGCATACGTAGGATACAATTGATGCAGTGCATATATTGTGAACTAGATTGTTCAACTGTACAACACTTCAGCTCCTCTGGACAGCACAGAACCTGGCAAGGGACCAAAACATCTAAAGGAGTTTATGCATGTGCTAACCTCCTAAAATAAACATTGCTCAGTTGATGCTTCCATTTGTGAGGTAACTCTTTCCGACCTGGAGTGTGCACGAACTCTGCATGAAAGTCCAAAACTGCTCCCCTCTGCAGAAGGAGACCCATCAACTATCCAAAGCTTACCCAGAGTAAGCTGCAGTAGCTTGAGAAACCAAATCTAATAAGTATTTTCCAAATGAGATAGATGCACCAGCAGGTGCCACACAATCTGTGAGTGGTGCAGCTGTGGTATGGTCCCACCTACTGGGTGTGACTGCTGGAGCTGCAGGGTGCTGTGCTGCAGCATCTTCTCAGTCAGAAGAAATTCAGCAGAGACTCAGCATGGAGCAGTGATTTCATTCAAAGTGAACAGAGGCACCACACTTTAAGGCAGGGTAGGAAGTTAGATACATGCATAGGTTTATGATTCTCCTTTGGTTTGCTCCAGCCTGCTTTCCTCCCTTTCTCCTCACAGCTAGTGCATTAGGATTATTCTCAGCAGGTGGCTAATTTCTTTCCATCTGCCTATAGGAAGCCAAGTAGGTCTCTGAGTTCTCTGGGTTAGGATCAGCTAGTGTGCTTTTAGTTTTATATGTGTGATCTGTGCTTCAGAAGTATACCTCTGCCAAAGGTAAAAGAGGTTTTTTTTGAAGAGAATCTGGAGAGGTTGGTGAAATAAATGCAAAGCAACCTTTTTGAATTATGTGTCATGCTGCATGTCTTTCACTGAGTTGTAGAGAACATCAGTGCTGAGGTTATCCGTCTGCTGTTTCCACCCACTGAGAGAATATTTAAATTCTGGTGACAGATTATGAAATAGATACTGAAATTTCTCTAAGGCTAGTGCTTCTGAAAAAAGGGAAAAAAAGGAATAAGAGAATTTCATAATATAGCAAATGTCTCATGTTTTGCATGCTGTACAACTGGACAGGTGTTTTGTGAAGAATCCCCAGGGAATGTCTGCATTGATGTAAAGAGGAAGGAGTTTTCATTTCATGAGTCGCTAGATTGTCAGTGATGCATTATAGCTTGTCACAGATATTATGGAGCAAAAATGAGGTATTACCCTGAGTTTCATAACCCCATGACTAGAAAATTTGAACCAAGGGATTTGTATATTTTAGCTGTAATCAATGGCAATTTTTTAAACTACAATTATAACTATGAGTATTTTTGAGACACTTTTTCTTTGTAGATTTTCTAACTGGGTATAGCAATTAATCCTTTAATATTTTCTCACTGATGGCTCCTCTCTTCCATCAAAGGCAAAATATGACACTACTGAATATCAAGCAATTGCTTTGTGAAGTAAATACTATAACACATTAGTATAAAGATTTGTGAGTTGATCTCTGAATAGTGATAGATAAAATAGCCCTAAAATATACACAGGGTGTAGTAGTAGGTGTACTGGAGAGGCAGGTATTTATGAGTGACACTATGAAGCAGGAAACACTTTTGTATCTCTCATCATGCTCAAAGAAACATGTGGGTAGAAACTGGTGGAGAAAGCTGAGATAGCCAAGGTAATGGCATATGCTTACCCTTCCTAGCTCACAGGAACAGAAGACTAAAGGAATACTCATATAAGGCAGAGAAAATAGCATTCTTCAACAGTGCTGAATACTGCTGTAGAAAGAGTGTGGGATTGTCGGTGTTTGGCATTTTTTACTCCATCTTGGTGTTCATTAATTTCACTGAGAGCTATATGAGTGACAGATCTACTTATGCAAGATTTGAGGAAATGGTACTGGACTTAAAAAAATTAAAATTACATGTGTGGCTATTTGTAAAGTTTGTTTTGTTTGGAATTATTTTATTTTCTCCCAGAAGTATCTCACTGAAGACAGTGTGCCATTCTGGTGTTCACAACTTGGTACATTGACTTGAATTTTTAAGGATAAATCTGTAGTAATGGGGTGTTTGTACCACTAGCTAAACTAAACATAACATATCCGCTTCTTTAAAATGGTGTATTATTATTCCTGAGTACATTGTATAAGATGAATATGCAAATGAACTTGGAGTTTATTCACTTTTGTGCGGTGGAATTTTGCCTTTGACTGTTCCCAGCTGTTACCACTTTGTGGAAGTCATTCAATAAGGGCAGAAAATACAGCTATCACCTTTGCAAAAAATATTTTTGACCTTGCGAATTTCCAAAATTTCATTCCATTGATTTGAAAGCTAAGATTTAATGTAGTGAACATCAGGCAATCTGTAGCACTTAATCTACTAACTCAGCAAAACACCAAATTAATTCAAATTTGAAAAGGCCTCTCCATCTGTAGCAAAAGCATGTTATCAATTACATATTGAATTAAATAAGAGATAGGAATATTTTTGAAAGCTTGAAATTTATGGTTTCATTAGACTGAAAAATTAAACCTAAAAATGTGTAAAAATCCACATTAATAATTTAGTTTTAGCACATAAATGCAAATAGCTTGGAACTGAGCTTCATTTCAGACTGTAAGTGGTAATTACCTAGTGACACCTCATGAGGTTCATTAGAACCCTGCTTTTAATAGAAGTGGGGAGCACTAGGGATCTGCACAAATATGAGGATTATGGTATTCAATCACCACAAAGTGGTGATGATAAAACTTCATTAGATGGCATTTCCAAATATGAAATCCAAGAAGACAATTGAATATGAGTAAGTTAAATGATCATTTAAAAGTACTTTATTTAGTAAGTTCTCTTCTATTCATAAATGAGTTACTTTGTATAAATTATTTTGTTGCTTGAAATAGAATTTTTCATTTACTAAATGTTGAATATTTTCTTCCAAAGTTGTTGATCTTATACAAGGCCAGTCTACAACTGACCTTTAATTATTCATTAGTATTTTAATATTTGTTATCCATCATTTTTGATATCTAATAACTACTTCTATAATAAATTATTTCTGGTCCTTTTCTGGCCTATCAACCACAAGATACATGTTCATATACAAATATACACATGAAAATTAATATTATGGTGGAAGTAACAGTACAGAGAGCTCCTCTTGACCAGCATTTTACATTGGTTTGAATTAGTATTTAAAAGACAAGCACATGACAGATGGCTTAAGGGTGCATGCATGCTATATGTAGAGATCGAAGTATAAAATTAAAATGACAATGAAAAGAGAAAGATCTACTTCTGTCTGCAGAGCAGATTTGAGATAAAAGTAATCTCTTCTGCTGTTCAAGTTTGTATATGTAATTCCAGTAAGTAAAATGGTTAAATCATTTTCTATACTCTCTTTTCTGTCTTACACCAGTGAACTCAGGTTCTGTATTTTTGCTGATGTTTTATTTGCAATCACTACTAAATATGTTGCAAATACTCTGTGTATGTGTGAGGGAAATTTTTCTGATGACAGTTTTGTGAGCTTGTGTAGAATCCAACACAGTATTCAGGACCTCATGATCTACTGTGACATTTTATTCAGATAGAAAAAATGTACATCTACTACTCTTACAAAGAACCGAGGCCTTAACTTTTTTTTCCCATTCTTTGTTTTATGCCCTCCTCATGTTCTCATATGCTGTCTTTTTGTTGATAACATAAAATTTTATGTCTTATTCCATTGCTTTGTCAGTTGGCTGTATCTCATGATATCCTCGCCACTGCAGCTTTATCATCCATAGGTTTGTAACTATGCCAAGCATTACCCTTCCAGATTCCTCTTTCATCTGTTCCCATGCAGATCCAAATGTTCTGTTCTTTTTATTTAGTTGTGAAAAACTTGTGCTTGCACAAATTGGAAGGTTCATTAAAGAAAGGTGCTTAAACAGTTTGGGTAACTTCACAAACGGCCTACACACATGCAATTCAGGAAGTATATGTAATTATTGAACATCAGCAACTGTCCTTTTAATCACCCCAAATGTCCAATTGCATGTCTTGAACTTGCTGATCTTTACATTAATTTGAGGATTGAGGGCTGTTTCAGAAGGAAATTAATTTTAAAGTTCCATCTTTAAAGCACATAAGGCTTACAGTTGAAAATGCCCAAGCAATATTGAAAATCAAGGATGATTCTTAGAGAATGCTTATTCTAGTTAGGCAGATGGAATTTTATATTATTTCATATATTTTCTCAGTAAAAGCCAGAATTTTAAGTCATTATGCTACTCCATCAATATGTAATCTAGATAGCCTCAGCAATATGTTTATGAATCTATTTTAACTTCTGTATTGTTTCCTCTTTTAAACCACAAGTTTCACTGGTTTTGGTATTCTGAAATTCCCACTTTTCCTCTTACACTGTATAACAATTCCTATACCATGTGGATCTTAACCAGCCCATTCAATTTAAAATGCAGTACTTTACCCAGTGGTCATTACACCATGCAGTTATAGCTTTAACAAAGTATTAGTGCCACTGTTTTTCTCATTAAATTTCTACTAGAGATAGATTTCTTTCATCACAGTTGCTTTTCATTGCATAAAAAAAGACTTTACTCTTCTATAGTTTTTCTATAATTTGCTCTGTAGTTTCTCATTAACCTGTTTTTCCCATAAAGGTTATAATCCCTTCCAGTCCTATTGTATGTAATTCAAAAATTTCTCAAAATGACATTTCTATAGCATCCAAATTCTTCATACTTAGACTTGAAGAAAAGTAACATTAAGATCAAAATGCTTAGGTCTGTGCTGTCTCATCAGCAACTGACCTCAGAGGAGATATTTTTATTTAATCCAATAGCAAATTGGATAGATCATAGAAAAGATTGGGTTGAAAGCGACCTTTAAAGTTTATCTAAAATAACCCCCCTGCAATGAGCAGGGACATCTTCAACTAGATCTGGTTGCTCAGAACCCTATCCAGTCTGACTAAATGTTCCTAGGGTGAAGGCATCTATCACCTCTCTGGGAACCTGTGCCAGTGTTTCACCACCCTCATTGTAAAAATTTTTTTCCTTACAGGTAGCCTGAATCTACCTTGCTTTAGTTTAAAACAATTAACCTTTGAAACAGAGTCTGCTGCAATGTTTCTACCCATCTCTTTTATGAGCCCCCTTTAGATGCTGTAAGGCTACAATAAAGGCTTCCTGGCACTTTGTCTTCTCTCTCAGCCTTTCCTCATGGGAGAGGTGCTCCATCCCTCTAATCTTGATGTTCCTGCTCTGGACTTGCTCCAACACTCCCATGTTCTTCTGTGCTGGAAGCCCCAGAGCTGGATGCAACATTGCAGGTGGAGCCTCACCAGAGCAGAGCAGAGGGGCAGAATCCCCTACCTCCCTCCCCTGCTGCCCATGCTGCTTTGGATGCAGCCCAGGGAATCATTGGCTTTCTGGCTTCAAGATCTTTCTAGAATAGAAAGAGTGAGTGCACATCCTTTTTCAAGCACTCTAATAATTCATAAAATCTTTGAGATCATAATGTGTAAAATATTTCCTGTTGATCTCAAATTACTTTTGATTTCTTTGAAACCTTTTCTGATTTAATAAATTGTTCACAAGTAGTGCTTACACTGAGAGGAAGTTGAAAACTCTAATTATGTTGCAAAGTAATTCTAATGTATTTATATTCTTTGATATTAAGTGGTCTGTAGGTGAATCCAAGCACATTTGTTGCTGCAACAGTTTGTAGGACTGTCCCTAAAATCTGAACCTGTCCATCATAAGAATTTTTGCTATCTAAGAAACAGTGCCTCCAGGCTTTTGGAAAAAATACAGCTGTTTCATTTTCCAGCCATTTGTCTAGACTGAAATACAAACAAAATTATACAACTTACAGCATCTGTATCATATAGCACTAGAACTGTTAATGACTGAGGGTCAAAGTGAAAAAATCCCAAAACTTAAAGCCTTTCTGGTTATAAATCACTGTTTAGTTAGAGACAAACCATCTAACGTTGACACTTATGTAATAAAATACTTTATTAATATTAATCCTTTAGAAATGGCTACTCTTTTCATGTTTGAAGTGTGAATATTCAGAAAATATATATGAAACTCCCAGGACTGACCATGTAACTGTTTGAAAACAAAAAAAAGCTAAGTTAATTTAATAATGACTGTCCAACAAATGAATAATTAAAAAGAAAGATAAATAACTGCATTATCCAATGGGACAGTTATGTATTATCTCTAATCAACATATGTGACCCTTTGCAATCTCTAGTTGCACCTGACAGCTATTCTCAAAATAGCTGACTCACAATATTTCTGAGTTTGCAGTCAGATGCAGCTCAGCTGGTTAAAAAGTTGCTTCATAGCTTCTTCTATGACATCATAATCTGTGAGAGTTATCATCACCTGTGAGAGTTATCACCACTTACTAGGAGCACACCCACTCCTACTAATTTCCTTCTGTAAAATTATCTGGGTTAGAAAACACTCCTACTATTAGCTTATGCTATTGATGAGTGCTGATCTGAGGGGGTATTGATGAGAAGGAAAGAGTGACAAGGAGTGGAGAACAGTATGGTCTTAACCCAGCAGTGCTGCAGCCTAAAAAAAACAGAGCAAACCATTGTCTTGTATGATCTCAAGCATATTCTTATACTACACTGTTCCCTTACTTAAGCACAACAATGCTAGCTGGCCCATGAGATGCCCAGTTAGTAAAATAACTTGTGAATAAATTCCTTGCATAAGATTTATTCTAATATACTGTTGCTTCATTTGCTATTTGGTAGTCAAGAAAAAAATGACCACCACCTCCCCCCCCTCGCCCCCAGAAAAAAAAGTCAGATGCATGTGGTCACTTTGGATGGCTGGCATATTTGATCAGAGTGATACAGTTAATTCAGAGTGATACAGTTAATTTGTATTACTAATGAGGAACAAGAATAAGGTAGAGGTGACACATGCAAATTCAATGTTTTTAATTAAGGACAGTGTACAATTTTAGACATGAATTGAAATATGTTCTTGTGTGCCCCAGAAGTAAAATAAATCTGTTGAGGCTCTAGACTAAGAAATATTATTCTATAGATGATGTAGCAGAGGGTTGTGTTTTATGTCTTCTTAATAAATCTCCAAAGTTTAGAAACACTGGAACCAAATTTATGCTGATTCTAAGATGTGAATCTGACTTTTTTTAGCTCATTTAACCCTATTAATGTAACTGATGTTACCAGGATATTTCTCAGATTGCAGTTATATAAACACACTCGGAGTGTAAATCAAGAGATTATTACCCTTTAGAGCTACCAACTTCTGGCTTAAAAGAATTTTGCTTACTTTGGAAAGATTCAATTCTATATTTCCAAACAATTAAAATACCATCCAGCCTAACACAGTTTTTTTGGAATTATCCCAAAAATTAATTCTGTTCAATTTTCTTTTTTAATTCCACTACCTGTGGCAATTCAATTCCAACAGAATGAAAGCAGTACCATAAAATGAAAATTCTTGTGATTAATTGTAGCTATAATGACCCTTGGCATAATAAATATGTAAATATTGGATATTTCTTCAGTATGATTACTTTTACTCAATATTACAGAAATAATAAGATAAAGATCAGTTTAAACATACATTAGTAGAAAACAAGCAAGTTTTAATGCTTTAATTTGGAAAAGGCTGTGCAATTAAAACCAGACAGCTGTTGTGGAAACCTTAAGGTTTAATGGGAAAAGTTATAAATCGTGATTTATGGTGAGAGAATGCAATTTCTTGGAGTTCCAAAAGTGTACTTTATAAGTTTTTATATAACTTTATAAGATCTGCAAAATGTCACTTAAATGGTAGCCAGAGATATAATTTGTGCTTCCCATGAGAAAACAGAAACAAATTTAAAGCTAAAGAGAGTATAAAGCAATTGCATGTTCCAGCCATCAATTTATCCTCACACTATCTCTACAAAGTCCCTTTTAACTGCAGTTATTTTTTTTTTACACTAACATTGGACAGTTCATGATCTGTCTGGGGTCTTTGACCTTCATGGGATCATAGATCATGGATGAAATTTGTCCCCAAACTAGTAAACAACAGAACAGACTTATTTCAGAGTTCATCTTCAGAGCAGGAATAATGTACATGAAGATACAGAGAAATGTTAGTGAGGGGGAAAGCACTGGGTTTATAGTGGGTTAAGTGTGGGGGAAAGCACTGACCTTATATTGCCAGCCCCTCCTCTTGCTGACAGGGTTGAGCAGCAAGTTAGAGAACATGACTGAAGCCATGGGTGTGTTAATGACTGAATGTGTTAATTATGCCCATTGCAAAAATTTTATACAGGGACATTTGTCATTTGACGCAACAGGATATTGGGACATATAGGATATTTGTTAAGGGACAAGTCATAGGGACAGATCATCAATACCTGACCTTGTCCCACAGCAGAGGAATGTTAAATTGTCGATGGAATGTCAATGGATGGGAAAATCTTGGCCAATAGTCTCTTAGCCTTGTCATGAAATGGTAGAAGCAGAACCTCTGACAGATTTTTTTTCCTGATGGTTTCAGTGTCCTGTTGGATGGCCATGTGTCTTCATTGCTAGAAGGCCCAAAATATAGGTCTTCAACACCTCCTTCCACTTTGCTGGAGTAAGAAAGATATTCAGCAATGTCACAAAGATAATTTTCTTTTATGTATTCCAGAAATGGTGATAACCAACAGAGGAGACTGAGATTGGTGCCTGTATCTTCTTCAGGTGTCAGAGGCTTCACAGAAGGTAAGCTATTACTCAAAAGGAGAGCTTACACAAGTAACAAAATGTCCATTCTATTGCAAATGATTGTTTAAGTCAAAACCAAGCTGCATGTTGTTTTCAGTGTCAGTTATCTGTGTCAATATCTGATTGAACAAGCCTATGGTGGGATTTATTTTGATGCCGACAGACATGCAGTATTAACACTGGTGCTACAGAGAGAAGCACAAGGCACATGGGTGCTGCCATTTTCAGAGCTATTAGCATTCCAGAAACTGAGAAAGCACAGAAAAAAAATAACCCTAAATATGTAAACACATAAAAATTATTCAAATTCAGGAAACTATTTAAGCAAACAAGCAACAGAAATAAAAACCAGAGACCAAATATTGAGCAGCATACTCAATTTCTTAATCTGTTTTCATAGCCTATTAGGCCTATAAATCCACACTAGGAGACACACAGACATGCACAGTTTTAAATTTAGTTACACTAGGTTAGGACTGTAGTATTCCACAAAATGGATAAACCCTGAAATGTTACAGTTTTTATCCTCATTTTCTGAGCTGTAAAATGATAAGCATGGAAAGATCATAAGCATGGAAAGATGCTCTGTAACTACTGTTTAGTACTTTTAGGAAATTGAAGCATTCTGGTTGTGTTTAGAAAAAAGGGATTGTTGATTGCTCAAATGAAGATTCAAGTCTTTATTTAGAAATGATTATCAGATCCATGGATGAGGGGAACCTGCTTGTGAAAGTGCACGTGCACATATAAATACTGGAAAACTATATTTGAGAAATACAAATGGCTCATTTTGTTTCACTTTTTCGATAAGCCCAATATTTGAATCATGCTTTTGGGTGCATTTGGAGTTTCTTGCTCCACATTGTGGTGGGTTGTCAAACATCTGCTTGGCCTATTGCTTACTCCCTCTCCTCAACAGGGTAGAGGGGAGAAAATAGGAAGAACAGCAGGGAGAATGTTCACGGGTCAGGATGAAGGCAGGGAGATTGCTTATCAGTTACTGTCACAAGCAAGGCAAGCTTAACTGGGAAAAGACAATGCAACCACTCCTAATTAAAATAGGAGTAAACTTATTAATTTGGGTAGTGGAAAACAGAAAGAAAACTGTTAAAGTAGCACCTTTCTCCTCAAGTCTACCCTGACCCCCCTTCCAATGCTCTACAACATTCTTTCATTTCTGGCTCTTCTAACTCTGCTCCAAGTGGTGCAGGAGTTTACATCAGCACATGGCAGTTTCTTTGCTCCTGTGTACTGCTCCTTCCTCCTGGCACTTCTATGCTGCATGTGGACCCCTCCCAAGCTGCAGGGGAGATAGCAGTTCTTCCATGGAGCTCCTCCTTCTCTGATGTCAGTTTTCTCTCTCGTTTCTCACTCCTTTTCCCCCTCCTCCTCTCGCTGTCTGGCATTTTATGAATATTTTAAAATATGTTTTCATGGAGATGTCATAAACTTGGCTGATGTGTTCACTTGTGTCCTGTGGTGGGTCCATTGGAGCTGATTGCACCTGATTGTGTCTGGCACAGAGCAACCCCTGGCTCCTCCCACAGAGACTCTCTACAGCCCCACCTGGATACCTTCCACCTTGCCAAGGACTGGAAAATTTTGTAAAATTTTAATCATATAGGAAATCCAGTTACTTTCCAATTTTTTTTTTGGTTTCTCTCTGATGTACATCACAGGAGACCACTTACTCTGAATTGAGTATGAAAGTTGAAACTGCAAAAGCATTGGTTAAAAATTAAAAAACATGGTCTAGAATACCAGCTGTATTGCTAAGTCTTTTCTTCCTTAGCACTGATAATTTAAATTGCCATCTTCCCTCTCCCCACCAAAATAATTCTGAAATCTAGCATTGTTTAAGAAGAAAAAGTATATCACTGCTGGAAAATTTAGCCTTAAAGCTTCTAATTTTAAATAGCTGAGATGCAATTGACCAATTATTTTTATTGTCTAATTCTCAGACTTTAACATCTTTTAAAAATTCTGCTATAAACATCAGTTGTTTATGATCCTGCAGTTGTAAGACAATGCTATTTGCAGCTTGGAAGGTGTTTAATCTCTGATGACTGTGAGATAGGTCATTTATCTCTGCCTGAATGCTCTCTGGTAGTATTTTGTATTTCCTGCCATTAGCAGTGAAGCTGCAGGTCTACTCACATCCATTTGGGCATAGGAGTCTGTTCTTCTAGTTCACCTTTACGGCAGGTATTAGAATAGAAGATATCTTGGATTTTAGTCAGTGCACTAAGAATTTTTTAAGGATTAGTAATCACAGTTCTGGCATGCTAATAAGAGAAACACAAAGGCTGAAAGGCTGGGTGTTTGACCTTTTATGACAGGAACTTGCAAATCATACTGTTACAAGCTTTGCTTGCCTACAGCTTCAAAGTAAATAGCTACAAAATGTTCTGCTATAGTGCTGAACTTTTAAAAGAAATTAGTAATGAGAGATTCAACTGCTGACAAAAGAGAAAGTACTTCACAAAGGGAGCATAAAGAAAAGCACAGTGCAGAAAAGAAGCAATCAGAGAGGAAAGCTAATGCAGGAACGAAGTAAGAAGAGTACTTTATGCGCTGGATATGATAAAGGCTGGACAAAAAATTAATCACCTTCACTTGAGTAGCCTACTTTTTAATGAAGTACAAAGCTGTCAGCAAAAGAGAAAATGTCACCAAATGTCAGCAACAGAATAAGCACAATATAAATCAGAACATATTCCTTGAGATAAAAGTTGCATAAACTTCATGAAACTTTCCCAATCAAGTTCTAAAAGAAGAAGAAAAAATCTTTCCAGAGAAAATGTCAATGCTAATAAAGTCAAACAGAAAACTACACTAATGGGACAGAATGAAAAATAAAATTATCTCAAGTGACAAAATACAGAATTACCTGATGAATGGCCTTGTACATGAGCCTCCAATTTTAGAGAAAAGAAAAATTTTTAAATAAAACACCAGGCAGTGAATTGTTTTATGAAAAATTAAATGTTTTGTGGTAGTGTGTGAGTTCTGTGTAGTGTAACTTAGGTGCTTAGTAGTCTTCTTCTACTGTAAATAAATTATGCCCTTTTGCATCTTCCTTGCATTCAGATGTTTTAGTTCTTCTTTGGCAATTAAGAATAGCTTCAGTTGCTTAATAGAGAAGGAGCATCTTGGGCTCAGGGACCTGGAGAGCATAACTTTGTTTTTCATATTCCACTGCCTGAAGAACATTTTCACCCTCTTTTTTTTTTTTTTTTTCTTCAAACACCCATCTTGTATGTTTAGGAGAGAGTGTCCTCATTACTATCTCCTGAAATTTTTTTCCTTTGTATGAAAAAAAGACCTGTTAGTACAAACTATGAAACATCCATAATCTATAGTGGATAATCAATCTATGGATAATTTTGGGTTTTAATTATACTATGTATAATGCATACAATAGAGGGAAGGAAGAAAGAAAGAAAGAAAGATGTAGGTAAAGGGGAATTTGGTAGAAGAAATGCATTACCTTGAAACAATTGCAAAATTTTATTTCTATAAAAAAGGAAAGAAAACAACTCAAATAAAATAAGTGTAATTCTACTGTCACAGAAACACTGGAAAGATCACAAGTCTCTAGGCTTTAGTTCTTCTACGAATTTAGTAGCATGTTCGCTGCAGCATCATCAACATCTTCACAATGCATTATATGCTTCTGCTGGCTCTGCAACTGCCATGCTAGGTTCTGAGGATTAAAAAAAAAAAAAAAGAAGGTGAAGGTGTAAGAAGGTGTAGAAAAAGAAAGAGAAGTAGAGAAAGTAAGAACCAAGTGCCCTGTATAGTAGTTCAAAAAGTCACTAATGGAATGGCAGGTATTCAAACAAAACAAAAATGGCAAAATTTTACATATATATATATATATATATATATACACACACACCCATATCTATCCACACACAGAGGAAATCCTTTAAAAGAAAAGATGCTTCAGGAAAGAATTTCTTAGAAGCAAAACAAGCCTGAGCTATGGGCGAGGGTCTTTGTTCAAGAAGTACTTTACTGTCTAGAAAAAAAGCCTACATTTCTTTATAGAAACAGCTGCTACTGATTATTGTCCTGATTTAGGTACTCAAGAGATACAAAACCCTCAGTCATCACTTCCTCTTAATCAGCCTGACACTGGGTTTTCTGATTCCTGTTCCTAGACTTTCTTTCTATAAACTGAAGAGTTGAGGTGGATCATGTGGGACTGTGAACCCTACAAGATGACAAAGAACTTAAACCCAAGTCCCCAGCACCTCTGAACTCCCCACTCTCCAAGCTTTATGTGTGTATTGACAATGAACAGTGACCTCAGAACAGTGAACAAGTGGCCTTCCTATTATTTTCCCTACCTTTGACTGCTGAAAGATCCAATTCTCAAAGAGTTATGCTCTGTGAGTATAGTCCCACTGAATTCAACAGCAGAATTTATGTTTGTGTTTATTCAGTATATGGCCCCTTCAGGCTTTTCATCCATGGACAAATGCATCCAAATAAAAACAAGCAGAATCACAGAGGTCCTGCTCTCTATGACAGTTTTCTGTAGTGGTTTTTGTATTCCAGCTCTCCCATTCTTATTTTATTTCCATTGAAATTAGTTGGTAATTTAAAAAGTGCATTTAAGGCCTGTTATTCATTGTGGGATTAGTGTGGACATTCAGACTCAGATCAACAAAGTACTCACCCAGGGATATAGGAAAGTTTATGAGCTCTAAGGAACTTCACTAGATGGGAGGAATGTTAGCTGGTGCTACAGTAATTAATGGTTAAATTACCCTTGGGTAGTAGGTAGTAGGTAGCATAACTTTACAATCTGGTAGCTTTAAATTTCACTACTAATTGTAGCAATGGGATTTAGAATGCAGGTTGAAGACATAATGAAATTACCATAGGGAGGAACAGACTAATGAACTGAAGTCCAACAAAAGTTATGGCTACATTACTGTCAACTTGAAAATCTGTAAATAAGAGCTTTGAAAACCGTCGAGGGCACTAGACAATGGGTTTTATGTGTATATAAGTATGAAATGTGGATTGGGAGGAATAATTGAGTTTGCTAGATTGTCAAGTACGTACTTGGAAAAAAAATCACTTGGTCATCATTTAATCTTCTTTGCACACCTTTTTCATCTTATTTGCATTTTTAATGCAAACCCCCACAGAATATCTCTTCAATCATACTGAATTGGTTTGTGTCAAGCAGTTAGTGCATATACAACTTTGCAAGTCTTTTAATTCCTCAGCAAAAAACTTAGAGGAAAGCATAATAAACTTTTTATGTTTTTGGTACTTGGAAATTCAAAGTCAAGCTTTCCTAGTTTTATTAAGAATTCTGAAATCTTGGTTTATTGAATTCTAAATCAGCTTTTTAATGAACTTGACTGTTTCAAACTAAATTATTTTCAGTTAATAAAATATAGATGAGTGAATCCAGTGCTTTAGGAAATGTGGCTGAAAAATTATCCCTATGGATGTCTTTACTGCTGGGTATTTTAATATTAATTTATAGGTTTATTTTTAAAGTTCCTGATCTTTGGAAATGTCATATAAAAATCAGGTGTGTTGCTTTACCTGCTGCAGAAGTTTGAAAGAACAGCATTTGACCTTCCAAAGGATGTCACAGCCTGTATTTGTTGTCGAAGTTTAAATGCATTTGATGGGACTCTTCATCTATAACACCATTTTCCTATGTATTGTTAGACTTTTTAATGGATTACCATGTGTATCAGCTACATCAGCATATCAGTTTCACTTATATCAACAATATTATTTTCAGCTTTATGCAGACCTGGGTATTGCCTAGCCTGTGAATTGTTCCAGTAGTAGAAATTCCATTATTTTCCTGCTCAACCTGTGCCATCACATTGGTCCTTCTAATCTAAATTATTTCCTAATATCCTGCCTTTTCTATTGTAAGTGGGGCCTGTTTGTTCTTGTCCTGTATGTCACTGTAATGCAGGAATAACTTATTTTCCCTTTCTTCCACAGCTTTAAAAATAATTAAAATCTATCCCACATCCACATTCATGTTAAAAAGATGTTCAGTCTTCTCTTTCCATGTTTTCTGTACCTCTGACCACCTATTGATCATCTCTCTAAGCTGTATCCAGTTAATTCCCATCTTTCTTAGACTGCAGTTTTCAAGGCTGCTCTACTCATGAAGGCTGTGCCCCTGATAATTAGAGCAGGGACAGGAATTTAGACTCAGATCTGCTACCTTGGTGGTTCTTTTGCATCCTGTCCCCTTTATCCTATATCTATTTGGCTGCTCTGGACAGCTGGAATGTCCTGCACAAATTTCCAGTTTTTCACCTGTACATGGTCCTGCAATTTAGGTGCCATCTCCCTTACCTTCGTGCAGGCTCACTAAGCATCCTCTGCCCCACTACCTGTGGCATTAATGAAGTCATTGAATGGATCCTAACTAAATACAGGCTTCTGTATATCCCCCAAGCCCTCCAAATTTCATTATGCTAACTGCTCTCTAGCTACAGTTATCTATGATTATCCAAGGTGTTTTGCACCTACCATCTAGAAATTGAATCCATCTGAGCTTTCTGGCTTCTTATGGGCCTGTATTATCACATTGAAGTGTATGATCTCTATTGCTGCTGCAATATTTGTCAATGGTTTGCTCAGATTTTTCTCAGAACTAAGCACAAGCTGGTTATATTTCTTTAGTTCCATTTTGCTAGCTTTTTAGATTTGGTTTTTTTTTCCTATAAGCATTATACTTTCTACATTTGCTAACACTATTTTTATTAATTCCCATTCTTTTGGCATTTAAATCCATCTTGATGATTTCATAAAGAGAATGATTCCATGAGTTTTCAGATCATCCTTTAAGTATCTCAGGTAAAACTCCATCATGTCTCAAGGTTTTGAAAATTTGTTTTGTAGATGTTTGTAGATAAACTTTTCCTTCCCTTTTCTGGGCTGACACCATACTACTTTCTTTGTTACCCTTAATTAAACTACCTTTAATCAGGCATGCTTCCATTTAACTGTTTTTATGAAGACTGATGCAAAAATGTGCAAGAAACATTTCAGCTTTCTCAGCTTGTCACTTTTTCTTCCTCCACTTATTACCAAATTTCCTTGGGCTTTTTCTACCTATGAATACCTTTAGTAGTATTTCACTCATCCCTGTATTTTGCCAAAAATTGGTATGGCTAGATTGGGGCTCTTTTCTCAAAAAGTGGTTAGTAGGTGTAGTGGGAAGATATTCAGAACTGGATAATAATAAATTTCCTTCCTAATACATCACAGCGGTGAATCACACAAAACAGAAATTAATAATTTCTGCTTCATTTTCAATTTGAGTTTTTCTAATTTGAGCTTCCATTCATTAATCCTCTCCTTGGTACATCTCCTTTGCTGGATTAACTGCCAGCCTTTTCTTTCTGTAAATGCACTTGTAAGCTGTGATGAGTTCAATTTGCATTTCACCTCTGAGAAAAGAGTCTGAATTCTCCTTGCAAATGTCTATCTCCAACAGTACATCTATAAACCCTCCTGGTTTTATTCACTGTTTCCTACTGATGTATGTCCTAGGATATTAATTATATCCTATGTTCTATGATGGCTGTTAAAGGGGTGGTCAAGGTGGTAAAATGTGAACGTACAGGGTTAAAAAGAGCTGACTGGATAAAGGTATGAGGTTTGGAGATAGGGTGTGCTAAAATGTGAGAGGAAAAATGAGGAGTAAGGAAATGGGCATTTCTATGTTGTGTGTAAATAGTGGAAAGATTTTTTTTCTTTTTGAATATCTGGATTGAATGAATTTTTGATTTTGTAGGTAATACTTGTTAAAAAATGAAATTTCATTATCATCATAAAGATTTACAAATGAAGAGTTTTCTTGTTTCCATTTAATTCTCAGAATGTTATTGAGCCTGTCTGAAGACTTTGTTTTGAAATATATGCCTGAAATACAAAAATATTCCATTTCTGTGTTTATGGTTTAATTAATAAAATATATAGTAAAAAAGCATACAGATATAGGTGACAAGTATATAAAACCATAAACCAAGGTTAAAATGTAAATTTCTACACTTGAAAAATATGATGATATTAGGATTTTAAAGATTTTTTTTTGAATCCTCTCCTACAATGTTTTTTGTAGCATATACATTTAGGCATTGTGTACAGTTCATATGATAAAAATTTTGATTTCAGGTAAATTTAGAAAAATATATGGCCCTAATTCAGGACCAAGTAAATATTAAGAAATTAATGAAAATAACAATATCCCCTCCCCAACTTCTTATTCATTATCAGAGTCATAGCTGGCTCCAGTTCAGTACTAACTTTAGCTATCTATATTTGAATTATCATCTCAAGTCACCTTAGTTGCAATGCAAGTGGTCAGAATGCAAAAATACACATGGAACTACAGCTGATGGCTCAATTAGTACCAGAGCACAGTTGCACCATCCTCTTGGAGTAGATGGGACTCCTGTGCAGTACTATGTTAATCAGGAACATGCAGCTGTCATTATTTTCCTGCCGGCAGATCCTTTTTGAATTTAAAGTCCTATTTAACCTGAGGTGGAAACTTATGTATGTACATGAGAATGGAGTTCTCAATGAGGTATAACTCTTTCTGCTTCTGAGACCAGCATTGCACTGAAAACAAGAGCACGGAGCAGTCAAGCACTTCACTAATACTTACACCTCCATTGGCCCTCAATTTCTGTTTTACTTTATTCCACCATCAACCTTCTTCATACAATAAAATGCATAATCAAAGCAGGGAGCTAAGATAAAAGTGAAAAAAGCACTAGAATCTCCACTTTGTGTAGGCTTTTTTTCATAACTAGCTTAGTCTTTGATCATTTTCCATTTGATCAAAGAGAGCTTTGATGCTCTTTGAAGAAGTACTGAATTATTGGAATAAAGATATAGAATTTGATTCACATTTTCATCCAAATAAAATAAGCAAAAAAAAGTGGACTAGTAGGTTGCAGTAGATTTGTCTAAGGATATACAAATAATTGGAAAAAGCCCCCCACAAATATAAAGAAAAAAGGAGTATAATCTACTTACAAGCAAAAGTTAATAGCAGGAAAGAAAGCCAAATGTATAGCATGTTTTTTTCTAGAAAATGTGTTTCTAACTGCCAGTCAAACTGTGATAAATGTCTTCAGCTTGGAAGGAAATATATGCTTATGAATATCAAAATGCATTGCAGATCCATGAGCAATATTTACCACAGCTGGAATGCTTTACTCTAAGGAATACTAGAAAAGAAGGAATAAAAGTCTAGGAAAAAGCAAGTACAGTTTAGCTCTCTATGTTTTATGTAGTGTTGCACAGTAAGTGAGGTGAGGGTTTTTTTCTGGTGGGTTTTTGTTGTTTGATGACAGAAGTGGAAGAGTTCATACTTCTTTTGAAAGTCATCAGAATGAATATATGTCAAGTCTCTAATCTGGGTCTAAACTCATGTTTTTCAGCCTTTAATGAAATACTTCAATTTCATTTTGGAGGGTGCATGGTCAAAGGCAGCCACAAAACAAAGCCAAATTTCAAAGTACATATTCTTTTATTGTTGTTGGGGTTTTTTATCTTTTTTTCTTCCTTCAGTTTTCTGTTTTTCCTCATAAATAGCCCAGCGCTAGGAAGTGCCAGCAAGGTCAGATAGATAGAAAAAAAACTGTAAAGACTGAAAGCTGCATTTAGTTTAGAAAGGAAAAGACTGCTATATGCTATATATGCATTTTAATCAACTCACTTTTACTGTAGAACAGTTACTTAACACTTTGTCTCACTTGTAAATATTGATTTAAAGATGTAGAAACTTTAGAAGTTTATAACTAATTATTCCTTTTTTCAGGAGAATGGCTACAGTGCTGGAGCTGTGTCTACCCTAAAGCAGCTTTAATGATAGTTGTGTTTTAAATTGAAGTAATGTTAGTCGAAGTTCTGGTACTCGATCTGTTCAGCAAAATCCCTTCCTTCAATAGAGATTTTAATGATTTTTTTTTAAGTGGCATGAAAAAATGAGAAGTTTTTGTAAATTCAAGCTGATGTTTATTGTAGATGGTAGAATGAGATTCATATAAGACAGCTTGTCATGTTATTTTGGCTCTGACAGTAAGTAGACCTAACCAGGCATGAAGAGGGGCAAATGAGATCCATGCTAAACCAACAAAGAAAAAAACCCAAACCAAACCAAACCAAAAAAACCAAACCAAAACAACAACAAAAAGCCCGCACCCAAAACAAACCAAAAAGAAACAAACAAAAAAAAAAAAAGCAAATTTGAGACAGAAATTCCAAACAAACAAAAACCAGACAACCAGGTCTTGAACATGAAAAAGACTTCAACCACAGAGAATAGATGTCGAGAAAGGAGGAGAAAAATGCTTCATATTCAAGGGAGGGGGCATTTGCAAACTTTTTTATTTGTCCCACCAGTGCATAGAGGAGAAGAGCTTAAGAAAGAAAGAAGAATAAATCTGACTCCTACTCCATCTGCCTAGCAGAAAACAGAAGCAGCCTCAGATGATGACTTGGACAATTTTTCAGGTATTTTAGATCTCCCCAGAAAATTACTTGACTTCCTAACTCACTGAAGTAATCTTTACCACCATAATGCTCTTTTAAAGAACTCTTAGAATAACAGGGACATTACAGAAAGTTGCAAAAATGGTGAGTTTTGAATTCATCATTCTAGAGTTCACCTCACTCTAGATTAACACTGGCACATTAACAAATTAGAGATGTTGTAATATGCGCACATGGAAAGTGAAGCAGTTAAGAATAAGACCACTGAAGATGTTAGAGTGAGGAAAGCTGCAACACTGAGAAAACTCTAGGAATTATTAAGTAAATGAAAAAACCCTACAATATAGGGCTCTGTCTAAAAGGGTTAATGTAATTCCTATAATATTTAAAGGGAGTAAGACTGAGAAGCCATTCTCCATCTGTCTACACTGGTGAAATCAAGAGCAGGATATTCCATACAGTGTGACAGACTTAAAAGAGGTTGGTCTGTCCTTGAAAGAGGTCAGTTTGAGAGATGATACAGAGCTTGTCCATCAAAACTTCAATCCATATTAATTCTGAAATAAATTATTAAATCATGGTAAATTTCTGTGCTTATAGTATTTTCCAGAATGAAAATGCATCTATTTTATTTTAGTTGAGTAATTCCTACTTTTCAAATTATGATAGGAATCTTAGTTCATATCCACTGATAAAGAGCTTATGCAAGTTAAACTTCTCTCTGGTTTGGGTCATTTTTTCTCCTTCTGTGGCTTTGCCTCTCTGGTTTCTTTGAGGACTTGCTTTTCCATTGTCTTAGATGTGAAAATGTTCCAAATGATTTCTTGTTTAGCTATATTTGCTGAAGAGTGAACTTTCTTTTTGTTTTGTAGTTTTAAAAAGAAATGAACAAAAATCTAGATGGCTAGACTCAGGGAATATGAAATACAGAGAACAATCAATAGCAAATGTAAAAGATTAGATTGAAGCAGTGGGAAAAAACTGCATGCAGAAGAATATGATGCTTTCATAGAAAATATTTGTTAACCTCTTGCAGGTACTTACTGACATGGTGATCAATTTTGCTACTTTTAGAAAAAATATAAATGTTTTATATATGAAAATGAATTTTAGGAAAAAAGACATTCACCTGACATTTAAAATGCTAAAGAAGACTTTAATAAAGTGGAAAGATACTTTCTGGAAAGATATTTTACATGAGAAATTACTAAATAATATTGTTGAAATGAAAATTATAGAAAGGCATAAAAGATGCAGATTTTAACTTGGAGTACAAATACATTACCTTGTAAATGTGTTCTATGCCATTGGGGCTTTTTAATTATTGTATGGTGAATACTCCTTGTCTTTGATGAAAATCCCACCAGAGTCTATTTCCAGTTACTTCAAAGGATTCAGGCTAAACTGCAATCCTCTGGCCTGCATCAGATCAACAATGATGAAGGAAGAACTTACTGTAGGTAGATCACTTGTTAAGGGTCAAGAAACAGATGAGAGAATAGTCTTGGACCAAGGGAATCTGCTTAAAGGCTAGAAAGCATGGATATCAGCGTTCTCAAAACCAGTAGCAATATGTACAGCTGCAGAAAATAATTTACTTTCCAGGTTTTGAGAATGACAGCTGCTTTTAATGGAATCACTCACATTTAAATGCTTTACTGTTGTATGCTGGTCACTTTTGTAACAGAATAGAAATAGCATTGTATTTACATATAGATGTCCTAAATTGCTATGATGTGTCTTATCTGCCACAGAAAACCTGTACATAACAACAGTGTCCATATTCTTATTACAGCACGAATTTATTTCCAGTTCACTAAATTATTTATTTTATGAAAGAGAAAATAAGTTTTTTTTTTTTTGTGAAACAAAACTTACAGTGCCTCAAGGTTACAGTCATATAACTGTTCTTGCAGTTGTGTATATATAAAGCAACTCTGTTGTGTTGAAAGTAGATCTATTGTTTCTTCTGATATATGTCTGCAGAAGTGTAAACTATTTGACTCTTCTACTGTATTAGAAGTTTTCATAGAGCCAAATTCCAAAGGCTCCAGCTTCTTGTTACTGTCCAGTCCCATTTATCAAGCACATTGAAATGACAAGTGCAAGACAGAGAGTTCTTGTTGCCCTTGGGCTGGCAAAAACAGTCTGGTCATTTGAAAATCAGAATACGGTTTGTAGCTGGATATTACAGTTTCATTTGGCAATTTTTTTTTTAAGTTGGTGAATTGTTTTGCATACAGTTTGATCCATAAGCAGAAAAACAATTTAAGGCTGGAAAAGGAAGGAAGATCCTAGCATATTCTGAATGAAGATTTATGGCTTCAATTCTGGGCACTGTATGTATAATAGACACAAATCTTCTTGGTTGGATAACTCCACAAAAAACATTTTATTCTTGTTGGGATGTCTTCAGGTCTCTAAGCAACTGATTAAATCCTGGAAAGTGGGCCAAGAAGGTACAGAAACAGGATTATGTGGTTAACCATAGGAGTAAATGAGTAAAATGATCGCCAGGTTGGTTCAGGGCCTTTGTTCTCTTTGATGGTGGGTAGAGCTTGTGAAAAGAGGATAAAGCTAAGAACTGAATGTTTTAAAACAGGTTGTATATACCCTGGGCTGAAATAGCAAATGTATATTTTTAGCCCCTATATTAATGAAGTGGCTGAGGTAACACTCCTGTTTCTTTTTGACGGTAAATCCTACTTCAGCTACAAAAAAGACACTAAATAAGACTCAGAGCATGATCAGGTGAGTGTTTGAGTGTCTGATATGCTGGTTTTAAAAGTTCAGCTAAGACATGTAATTAAGTGTGTGATTCTGCTGCAGCAGAAATTAAAATAGAGGACATTTTTTGCGAATCTATGTACAAAAGTACATTCCAGGTTTTAGAGGAACAGGGTTTTCCTTTATTATTTGAGGAAAATGTTATCATGGAATTACAGAATGGTTTGGGTTGGAGACCAAAGATCATTTGGTTCCAAACCTCCTGCCATGGGCAGGGACACTTTCTGCTGAACCAGGTTGCTCCAAGCCCTATCCAACCTGGCCTCATTCATTTCCAAGGCTGTGACAGCCTCAGCTTGTCTCAGTAGCATGTTTCAGGGCATCATAGTTTCTATGGTGAAGAATTTCTTCCTAATCTGTGACCTAAATCTACCGGCTTTCAGTTGAAAACTGTTAGCTCTCATCCTGTCCTATCACTACAGTCTTTGATAAAGAGTCATTGATAAAAAATGTTTTTGGCTTTTCTTGCATAAGGGGTTTTATTATTCCCCAGGATGGGACACCCAAGGGGCACACTGCAGAGCATTTGATGACTGAGTTATCTTTTCATCCTCTTCCCTTTTCCTTGCTACATAGCTGAGTGGAAAAGTCCACATACCAAGCTCAAATACTGAAACTAGAAAAGTAAGAGTAAGAAAGGTAGAGAGTTGAGAATAATTGCAGATTAATTCCCCTCTGGAATTTTAAAAGAGTTAGGGACATAGTTGTGCTCTTACATAATTTTCTGCTTGTTCTGTTCCCATGGTAGTAGAGCTTTTTTGCCATCACTTGCTACTGACTGCTGAGGAAATTTTAAATCCGAGTGTACATTGTTGAATCTCACCAGCAGAGGTTTGATCTTTATAACAGAAGCCCACATGCTTCCATGTGATGTGTATTGCATACACATACAAACGAATTACAGTAGAAATAAAAATAATTCAAATGTTTTTAAGATGTCTGTAATTTGAAGTTCAGAATGGGTATAATAAAATTGTGGGTCTCCTTTGTAAAGAAAACACCCAGATGGGCTCACCATCTCCACTCCATATGGCACTTAGTCTCTGCTCTGCATCCTGCTGTGCTCACAGTGTAATCCATATGGACCTTACTTGATTGGTTTCCTGTTCTTGCAACACTGACTGTCTGTGCATGGCTTTCCATCAAACATGCACTTACTGCTGAGAGAACACATATTATATGCTGATTTCCTAGATTGTTGGAAATGTGAAAGCATTAAGTTTTTTGTGTGTTTTAACTTGTGCTGTGGCTTCGGTCATTAGTGGTGAGGTAGGGTGCACACATATAAAGCCAATGTGCAGAATCATAGCCAATTTATGAGTGCTTACATGCACCCTCTGAAGACAGCTAGCAAGCATTTCTCTGTTCAAGCAGCGTGCTCCTAGGATGTGCAAGCCATGAAAAGGAGGGCCAGGAATTTGGAGGAAGGCCATGGACCTGTATCAAGTGACTTTAGCTCTGCATAGGGTATAGAATGTAAGGGGAACTCTGCAATTGCTAGGGTGTCAATTGCATGCTTGTAGGTGAGAGACAAAAAGGACAAAGGAAGTGCAAGTGGCACTCTGTCAAGGTTTTCTGTTTTCAAGGTGAATTAGCAGTGCTTGTACACTGCAAGCTGAAAGCATGTGATGCAACCCTAAAACAGGGTTTACACCTGAAGATCCCAGGTGATAGAAATTCCAGTTTTAATGCTCACTGGATGTGAGCATTATGTGTGCATAAAAAACCTGCGAGCAGCTCATTAAGTATTGACACAAATTGTAGGAGTTGATCTCACAATCATATCTTGCTAGTGTGCATAGCAAAGGGGTACAACTTTGATGTTATCAAGTTGTTTTGAAAGCTACATTCAGTTCCGATAGTCCTGATTCTAAAGAGATTAAGCAAGAGGGTGCAATGCTGTGTGATGAAAGACCGTAAGAACATGGCAGACAGACTACAAAGTTAAAAATATGGAAAAAGGGAAAGGAGAAGTTGGCCTAATGACTGTATGGTAGAGATTAAAAAGGATAAAGAGAAGGAAAAGGCTTTTTTGATGTATCTTTTGTTGTAGTGAACCATGCTAAAAAGCATTCTTTTGAACATATTGCAATTATTCTGTGGAATTGTGTCATTAAGTATTTCTATAGCTAAGAAATATGTGGTATTCAGTAGAACTGATGATGAAAACATTCAGAAATTTGTTACATGTTATATAAATTATCTATAACTATACACTTTAAATTTTTTTATGTGAAATTATATGTCTGTATCTTATAGAAATGTACCTAGCTGCTGGCCAGTAAGATTTAGTATTATGCTTGTCATATATATACATATGTATATATACACACACACACACAAGCATGTGCTCATATGCACACATTTACATAAATGTGTGTATATAAATATATATGTATTTGTATATAAATATATATATATATATTTATCTCACAAAAATTCAGAGATTTTGGCATCTTCCTTGAACTGTGCATATTAAAAAGCAGCATCAAGGAAGCCTTGGGACTGGTGACACAACTGAAAATTCATAAAATATAGGCATACTGAAGGACAAAGGGAGAAATCAGCATCTTTTTGACAGTCAGTATCTCTTCTACATAATAATGCATATATGAGGGAAAATACTTGTGATAAAATATACCCTATTATATCCTTTATTTTTATTGCTGTGATGACAGCTGATAAACTAAAACTGCTGATTGTGTCTGGTTTAGCGACGACTTGTAAAAATTTCTCTTTTTTTCCCATTTTGCCTTTACCCTTTTCTGCAGATCCAAAAATAATTTAAACAAATTACCACTATAATCTACATCACAGTTTCTCACAATATTTATTTTCAGATATTATATATTCATAGCTATAGATTTACAGATGTAGATATGTTTTTTCAGGCACCAAATTTGCTTGTACTCCACACAGTTCTAGGTACCCCCTGGCAGCCAGTGTATAATCACCACTGTTACTGTATCACAGAAACACAGAACAGGTGAGGTTGGCACCTTTGGATCATCTGGTTGAAAGTCCATCCCAAAGCAGGGACGGGCTGTTTGCTCAGGGTTATATCTGATCACGTTTTGAATATGGTAGGGAGGCGGACTCCACTCCCTCTCTGGACAACATGTTGGAAAAAAAAAGAAGCTTTTTCTTGTACTTAAGCAGATTTTTCTCAGTTCAAGTTTGTACCTTCTTGTCTAGTCATTAGGTCCCATGAGGAAAACTTTGGCTCCATTTTCTATTCCTCCCCCATTAGGTATTTACAAATATCAAAAACATCTCCTCTGGGCCATTATTTCTTCAGTTTAAGCAGTCGCAGCACTTTCAGTCTCTCTTTATATGACAGAGGGTCTAGTCCCTTAATATCACCTTTCTGCCCTTTGCTGAACCCTCTCCAATATATATATCCCTGTTTTCTGTTGGAGACCAGACCTAGGCACAGTACTACAGATGCATCTCACTAGGCTGAGCAGCCCTCCCACTTCTGGCAATGCTCTTCCTAATACAGTCCAAGAGGTTCTTGGCCTTCTATAGCACAAGGGCACATGGACCTTGGTTGATTTTCAACTCATCTAACAGGATTCCAAGATCCTTTTTAGAAAAGCAGTTTTCCAACCAGTCTGCAGCATGTACTGGTATGTGGGCTATTATTTTGCAGGTGCAGGAATTTATTTTTCTGTTTGCTGTACTTCATGAGATTCCTGTCAGCCGATTTTTTTAACCTGTTGAGATTCCTTTGAACATCAGCACCACTTTGTGGTTTATCAATTGCTTCTTTCAGGTTTTTGTACTATGTTCAAATTTGCTGAGCATCTAATACTGTCTCATTATCCAATTAATTAATGAAGATGTTAAACACTGTTTGCCCTAGTATTGTCTCTTTGGGTACACTACTTACATGTCTTGGAGCGTTGCTGCTCTTCTGTGTTGTTTCTTCAGGAGATACTGAGGTTATTCAAGTTTACCATGAGTACCCTGGCTTGAAAAAATGAAATTATGTGAAGGTTTTGTCTGCATTTTCTTGATCAGGTGTCCTATAGTAGACACACACAGTTGTACTAACCACTTTGGTTTGACCTCTAATCCTGACCCTGAGGTCTCAAGTTCATCATTCATCAGAATGAAGATCTTCATGTATTTACTCCCATATAATGACTCTCCCTTTGTGCCATCCTGGCCTGTACTTAAGTGTCCCTAAAGTGGGACATGCCTCCTCCATTCACTGCAGCACTTCAGTTGTGTGAATTCTTACCACACCTCTAGGATGATTTCATAGCCCTGCAGCTACACACTGACCTCTATTTCTTCATTTGTTCCCCTGTTTCATGTGTTACTATACAGGCACTTCAGAGAGGCACCCAGCCATGCTCATTTTCCAGAAAAGGTATGAGTGTGTTCCCCATGATACTGTCTTTGCTTTCAGGTACTCCTTTAGTTCTGTGCCTGTGCTTAAAATGGACCCCTTTCAACTTTTTTAAAAAATGTTTTCATAATAAGGATATCCACATCACCCTGGAACCCTTGCTTGCCAGCCGAGTCCACCATTTCCTCATTTAATTATTGGCTGTGGACTCTGTCCCATTTCTCCTACTTTAAAGCTCTTCCCACTTGCTTGCACAGCCTGCTGACAAAGATGATTTTTTCCCTCTTTGAAAGGTGGATCCTGTCTCTTTCCAGCAGTTCTCAATCCTCAAACAGTCCCATGGTCACAGTAAAGCTGGCTGTTGACCCACAGAATCAGTGAGTCCCCGTCAGGATCAAGGAGACAAACTCGCAGTGTGCTGATCTCTCGTCCCTGCTTGTTTACTTGGCCAGACAGACCTTCTGCCAGTGCACCCTTTGCTAGCCCAGCCTCAGTAAGAGAGCCCAGGCATCCCTGCAGCCCCAGACCTGAAGAGATGCATCTGTACTCGAGCTGAGGCCCCAGATGTGCTGGGAAATTGCTCCAGTGGGGTGAGGACTGAGCCCTGCAGTGTCTCCACTGCCGCTGAGCAGCACATGTGCTGCTCTCCCCAGAGTTTCTGCCCCCACTGTGTGCCCTTCTGCATGAGCTGCTGCCTCTGTTACACAGCAACCCATCACCACAGCAAATGAATTTCTAGTCTGAACTAGCTGGTACCTGGATATTCTTTGTAACTCTGCAGTGGTTTGCTTCACCCTGCTTTAATACAGTGTCAGAAAAATGCTTTGTGGTTTAACAGCAGGGAACTGTATTGTTTATTCAACAATAGATTAGGCCTGGAGAAGGAAAGGTGTGAGGGCAGGAATGGGTACACACAATCTCAAATACCAGCAGAATGTCAGACTTTTAATAACTTGATCAGAGCCAGAGATGTGTATTAACCTGTTCTATACTAAGGGAGATGTGACCTGGGCAGAAAATAATTGAAAAGGGGTTAGCAAAAACCAAATAATATCCCTGGGGTTTGTGTTGTTTTTTTTTCTCGCTTTGTTTTTTTCTTAGACTATACAGACTTGCATTTTAGTTCTAGGGTTTTTTCCTGTTTTACTGTAATTTTAGATGCAAAGTCTTCATTTACAAGTGGAGAAACAGTCTTTCAAATGTCATTTTGCCACAGGCATCAAGAAGTATTTATACACACAGATTAGCAGCCACTGCCTTTTTAATGAGAAATGGGATGTCATTTTTCATGGGAGCAGATTCTGCTGTCATTGTTCTGTGCTCTATTTTTAGCAACTCCATAATAAATAACTGAATACAACAAAGCTGGATTGCTCCAAAATGAGGAAATCTTCAAAAACCTTCAACAAACCTCCAAAACGGTTATCTCTATGGAATAGAGAGCTACACTTTTTTTTTTTCCTAAATATATTCTCTTTCAGTAACATCTAGTAACAGAATATTAACAAACTTGATTAGATTCCAACTAATGATTTTAAATGTTAATGTTGCATTTAAAAATGAACAAAATTGTAGATCTGTGCAGGTGATGGGGGGACAAAGTTCCATGAATGTGGAATCATTTTACATTTATATAGTCCCAAGTGCTACCAGAAACAATGAGTAAAGCCTCAAGTCCCAGAGTAATTTTTTTTCCTCCCATGTACTTTTAGGCTCCTTTATTCTAGTTAATACATCATGGCTCCAGCTGTCTTTGAAGTACATATGAATTCAGACATTGATGTTAATAGAAGCACTGCTGGACCCTGAGTAACTGAAATAATGTGGAAGACTACAGTCCTCACCATGAATATTGCCTAAAAGTAAGTGACCTGGACAACATTTCTATGGAGTGGACACTGTATTGACTTTGCAGTACAATGAGATGATGGTACCAAGTCTAGTCTAGTCATGTCTGGTGCAGCATAGCTCTTGCCATTAGAATTTCTCACAGGTTGAGTATTTGTGCTTCTACAAAGGAATGAAATGTTCCTTTGTTTACCTGAGCACCAGGTAGAACTGGGGCCTGATGGTGACCCTTGTGAAGTAAGAAAGGACTGGTTTTAGGGATTTTATGACCTTTGAGTTCGTTTGTGATTTCTTCCCCCCTCCACATTTCCATAGTGACAAGTTTTTGAACCTATTACTTCATCATTAAAAGAAAAATTTCAGAGAACGGGAAAGATAAATAGTACTGAAGCTCATGTCTGGTGTTCACAACAAATACTGAAGATTTATGAGGAACTGCCTTTGTATTTCATAAGTTTATTTTATAATCTCTTTTGTATATATGAAGGGAATTTGCTGTTGTTTAAATAATACAACATTTATGCTTTATTTTCTTCATTGCAAAGACCTATATATAGTATAAATTGTGATGGGTCACAGTTCCGATACACACCACAGTTAGACACATCATTATGCCTATTGAAACTCAGTGGGATGAAAGGTTAGGTCAAATACCACTCCGAAGGGGAATTTTTGTATTAACCTCTGTTCTAATCACTGATTTTCAGACTTTCAAAAAAGGTGTAAGTGGATGTGGATTCATGTTCTTGCTGCATGTACATTTTGGCAAATGGGAATTTATTTACTTTTACCTTATTTTACAGTGACAAATATCATGATATACATTTCATTGACATATATTTGTTGCTGTGGGTAAGCTTCAGAATTTTCATGTTTTCTGCATAGTAAAATTAGTTGCATGTAATGTAACCATACAAGGTTCCTGAAGATTAAAAGGGGAAAATGAAGCAAGTACTTCAAGCACTTTTAGTGAGTGTTGTAAAAATATGTAAGGTGACAGTGCCAGTTACTGATGCCATTAGTTACTATTGAAAGAGGTGAACCAGAGCTGCAGTAAATGCAGGAACTTGTGCTGGGAAACAAGAAACTGCTCATCCAAACAGAACTTTCCTTAGCTTTAGTGTCACCATGACAGAACTTCAATTGTGCTATTAAGAAATAATTGCATGTTCAAACTAAGTATATCAACCTAAAGGGTAAAGTGGAGTGAATGAATAATATTTTGATACAGATCATAATGTTTTCCAACTTAGTGACAGGTCTAGAACTCCCATTTGAAAGGAAGCTTCTGCAGTGTGAGAGTAGATTTTCTTGCTATGGGCTCTTCATTATTCAAAGTTAGTAGGCTTTTCCTCACAGCTGTTGAGAGCATCAGACAGGAATGCAGAGGTTGTTATCACTTCAGGTTCTTTCTGGAGACATTTGAGAAGCTGGGCACACTGAAGGAACCCCTGCACATGTAGAAGGGCAAACACAACCAAACCATAGCAGTCATGATGCTGAGAGGGTGCCCCATGTTTGGTAAAATGTGATACAATTCCCATTCTGGTGCCTTCCTTCAGCCCCAGGCAGTCAGCATTCTCTGTGACATGAGAGGAGTTTTCATAGTGAGATAAAAAGTAATGAAGCAACACTGAGTTTGAAATTAATTTGCCAACAACTCAGATGTTTCTCAATACTTTGTGTTGTTCATTAGTATGAAAAATTGCGGCCTTTACCACATTTACATTCATCTGAGGAGTATGTAATGAGGAAAAGTAGCAAGAAAACATATAAAAGCTGTCTGTATAGCAATGCAACAGCAGTTAAGAAATATAATAAAATGAACACAACCACCTAGAATTAAATGCTAATTAGAATGATGTATTGTGGCCATTCACAGAGTTTGATCTAAGCTCTTGATTACTGGTGAGCACAGACTGTACAGCAACAGGCAGATAAACTTTCTAGATCCATCTGTCTGCCAAAGTGCTTTTCTATATGATGTTCAACTGATTAGCTGAACCAAACATTTTACTCAATGTTTCAGCACCAAAATATGTGTTTTATTTACTGACCATGGAGATCCCTCATCCCTCTCACTGGTAATAATAACTGTGAAAAAATGTTATTTTATTTTTCTGTATAGGAACAGAGTCAGGAAGAAATCAGCCATTGAGTTGTTGATTTCAGTTCTTCACAGCTGTAGGGAAGCATTAAATACAGTGGTTTCCAATCCCTTCTAGCAAGGTAATACAACTGGAAAAAATATTTAATTTTGATTTGAATTGTTGTTTTCTCTTCATCATACAGACAAATCAAAATATTTTATTGTCATTGCTTTGACTCACTGTTGTGTTGTGGAACTCATCACTGCATACTTTAACCTTACTGACATCAGAGGTATTGTTTGGAATTATGGTATTATTGCAGGGTGCAGTAGTTCAGACCACAGCTGATATACCATTAGAATATTTTTGTCTGCAGTTTAAGAAATCTGTAATGTAATACTGTGTTTCACAGGGATTTTGCAGTAGCTTATAGCACTTAGAGTTCCACTTACAATTTTGCAGGCAAAAAAAAAAGAGAAAAATGGGCTAGAAACCTTAAAAGAGTCTGTTTCTTTAATTAGTACTATTTAATTTATTCTTTTTATTTTTCTGAATCATCTGCCACCCTGAAGCATAGATGCCTTCATTAAAGTGTTTTTCTCCCTCCAGAAGGAACTTTCAATCTATTTTATTTGACAGCTAACTAAAGTGTACAGTTTTCTTTTCTTCACTTTCATGGCCTATTAATTTCCCTTATAAGGCCAATCAATTTTGTTACCATTAACCAATGTTACCACATTAGACCAAGAAGTAGAAGCTGTTCCCAAGCTACATCTCTGTGAACTCTGCTACTAAAATGGTCTTCCTCAACACTGACTAGGGCCAGAACACTGTGAGCTTGGAGACTTGTATTCACCTAAAGCAAAGCAAAATTAAATATTTTTGCCCATAAACTATGTAGTGTGAACAGCCAAAGGTAACTGACAGCTTTTTGAGAATGCCTGTCAGGTTTGTGAACCTTGCGTGAAGCGAGAAGCTCCCTGGTGCCAAACTGGTTCCAAGGACTGCACATTGTACCCAGGGTGCTGTGAATTTGTCAGCAGTGCCCAGTGTTCTATTTCAGGATTAAGACATTGGCACAATGCAAAGACTTGTATGCCAGTCCCCATCAGAAGACTGGGATACCCAGAAAAAATGGTGTAAGCTTCATTGCACTGAGAACAGGGGAAGTTCCTCAAAAGTAGGATGAAGACTACATTTTTTTGTTGTATTCAAAATCACACAGTGATTTACAAAGAAAGAGAAATTGATTTAGGATCACAGAAAGTGTAGTCTTAAGGATCAGTCATAACTGGGAGGTAATTACAGAGGTGTAAGTAACGCTGTGATTTAGGAAATAAATATGAGCTCTTTTCTGAAGAGGAGTGGCAGAAATCTCCTCTCCTACCTGGGTGATGGTGTCTGTTAAAAAAGAGGGGGACACAGAAACAAGGTTCCTATGCAGACACAAACTGAAAATTTTATTCTCAGGAAAACATTTTGTTGCTTTAGTGAAACAAACTATCAGTCACTAATTTCCATGTTATGTATGTAGCAGGCTTGGGTGGACCTGAAATGAGGAGAGGAGTAAAGACTCAGACTCACCTGCCAGTTAATGCAGTGATGCCCACAGTGCTTACTTGGTAGGTGAGAGAATCACACACAAAATGTTGTGCTTTGCTCACAATAGCAGGTTAAATCTCTTACATCTGTCTCAAGTAAATACTTCTATTAGCTTACAGATCACGACAGAGTGAAATTTGCTCATTCATCTTTGCTGGAGATTTTTTCGCATTTGGTAATTCAATGCATGATAAAGCCCTGAACTTCCACCTTCCCCAAATTACTCTTATTAACCCTCTTCCGATTCTTCTTCCTGTCTTCCCTCATTTCTGCTTTGAAAGCTTCATTTCATAGAGAGAGAAAGTAATTTTAAATAATAAAAATTCTTTCCTAGCTTGTTCCAGCAGGCATGATATTTAGGGTTTTTTAAAATTATTTTTTCCCTTAGATCTATGTACCTCTTGGGCTGTGCAAAGTAAGATAGATCTTTGAATGTCTGTTCAAAATATATACCCAGAAATTCTGTGGTCCAGGAATTGCATGACAAAATGGATGGACACATCAGTGGAATTTTCTCAAATTATAAAATTTACACATTTACTGATCTAGAGCTGAGATTTAAATAAAATGGTTTAATACCTAACAGATAATTTTTGACGGGCAAGACGCTCTGGCTTTAGAAATGCTGAGGATTAGAATTAGAAACTCCAACTTTTTTCAGGTAAAAGAATATTTTCTACTTGTGTTGAGGTAAGAGATACATAGAAATCAAGTCCAGAGCATATAGAAAATGGTTAAATTTAGAGGATTTCTACCTTGACTAAGGTATAATAAGAATTTCAATCATTAGTATTTTTTAGAAGGTCTAATTTCTCTATGACTCAGCAAGAAACCCACCTTTATTTGCTCAATTTTGCAATAATAATTCAGGGAAAGTCCTTTTTCTTCACACAAATATTTAAAGCTTCTGTGTGCATGAGTAAGGCTATGGACCATGAAAGATTTTTTTTTAATTTTTTTTTTTGTGCAAACAAGGGTATTCCTGCTGAAATTTCTTAACTATCTTCATTATATAAAAATGCTCAAATGCTTTTTGCATCTAAGAGTTATGGGTTAGCAACCAGAGGGAGACAAAAAGTGTTTTAAAATAAGAAATAAATAAACTTTGGTAATAATTAATGTGAGCAGAAAAAATTGAATTACAGGATCATATTATTAATAGTAAAAAATAATCACTGAAAGAACAGGTCTGTGCTCCTGGGAAAAACTACTATTCTGAAACATTTGGCTAATCAGCCTCACCTCAGTCCCTGGGAAGGTGATTGAAAACCCAATCCTGGAAAACATTTCTAGGTGCATGAAGGACAAGAAAACAGGAGTAGTCAGCATGAACCCACCAAGGGGAAGTAATGTTTGGCCAGCATGAAAATATTGTGCAGTAAAATGGTTGTACTGATAGATGGTGGGGGAGTAGTAGATGTTGTTTCCTAGATTTCAGTAATTATTTCACTGTTGTTTCCTGTAAGATTCTCATAGAGAAATTGTTGAAGCATGGGCTGGATTGAAAACTGGCTGAATAGCATGGACCAGGGTGTGATGATCAGTGGTACAAAACCTGGTTGCAGGCTGGTAATAAGCAGTGTACCCCAGGATCTGTAGCTGTTCCAGTCCCTTACTAAACCTTCCCTGATGGTTTGGATGGTGGGGCAGAGTGTGCTCTCAGCAGGTCTGCTGATGACACTGACCTGAGAGGTGTGGCTGATAAGCAGGAGGTTGTGCTGCCATCCAGAGGCACTGTGGCAGCCTGGAGGAAGGGAGAAAATAAACAGACTAACTTGCTTGCATTTACATTAGTCATCAACTAGGATGCCTGTGGGATCTGCACTCTTAAGTGTGGTTTTGAACTTCCTTATTAGAGCTAATGCAGCAATATAGTGATAACAATTAAAATATAAATGTTAGTAGTTAGCAGCATCACATTACGCTGAAATATCCCCCTTTATGTCCAAATTTTAGGAGAGATCTACAGTAATTTCTAACCATATCATGGCTTCTAACATGAATACAATGAACACAGATGAAGGTGTATATGATTTTTTTCACTGCTGTTCTCAGTTTAGCTGTCCTTTCCATACTGAGTGACTGTCACATTGAAAAATATTACAGGTTGTATAAAAGTAGACCTGTTCTGTAAGCTTGGTATCTACCATTTCCAGGTGAATATTAATATTTATTAATTGATCTGTAAATTTTTACTAAGGCATTTAAGATAATTTATAATCTGAACCTATAAAATGTGCAATAAAGTACTCAAGAGGAAGGTGTTGGAATCTCTTGCATACTTTTTGTCACAATCAAGATATTCTCACACTGTTTCAATTTGTCCATGTTGCAAAATGAATTATGAATAAATTTAAATTTCCTAGAGATGCTTGATATGTATTGAGGCCTAGGTGAAACAAATATTGTGATGATGTAGAACACATGAGCACATTTCCAGAAGAGGCTTTAAAGCTCCTTGTAGTTTACATAATTTGCCTGACTCATGGTCAAAATTAATGCAAATCAATAAACATTTCTTTAGAAAACTTGCACTTTTTTACAGCTGAAATCAAAATTTGAGTGAAATTTGGCAGGGATCAATAAGAGTCAGTAGAGAGAATAAAGTAAGCCAAACAGTAAATATAAATAAAGTAAGCCAAGCTGAGACAGCCAAACAGAGCAGCCTGGTTGTTCAACAGGCAGGGCAAGAAAACCTGATCCAGTGGCACAGTTGTCTGCCTGGAGTCAGGAGCAGTTATGTAATGTCCTAGTAGTCACCAGCAGCCAAAGCACAGCTAAAGCAGTAATTCTTAAGGAGCAGAAAGAGGAAAACAATCAGACTCCAAAAGTCAAGACCTCATTTACCTAAAGAAATGAATTCTCCAAGTTGATAAGACTACACAATAAATGCACTAGATAAGAACAATGTGACACAAGTGCCTCAAAGAAGATGCAGCAAAGCTGCAAGGGAACAGAGACCGTTGCCAATCTCTTTGCTTCTAAATTGTGCAATCTTCATTCCTTGACACTCGACACAGATGGATTAGATGTTTGTTACTTATGTGTCTGACTTCCTGATTATGTGGTTCAGTTACTAAAAATGTTAGTACAGATTCCTTTTGTGAAACACTACCACAGCTCCACTAAATGTTTTAGAAATGCTCAATGAATCTTTGCTGAATTCCATCTGTAGTCCTGTGAAACACCCCTGTTTCAGTTCCTTTTCAATCTTTTCTACTATTTCTTTAGGGGTCACTGTAGAATTGGGGTGAGGGCTGTCTGCAGATTCTACCTGTTTATCTGCTCATTGCTAAGAATTGATTTTCACCTACTTGTTTTCCTCAACACCTCACCTTCGGGATTCTGTACTTCCCAGAAATGAGGAGTAACCTTTCTGATAGCTGTAGTCTTTTAAATTTCATTATTTATCTATGTAGAAATGAACTATAACTCCACTTTATAATGGATTTCATACTTTTGAATCCCTGTTATACCATGCATTTTTATATGTCTTTATCACTTTTTCTTGCTGCATGTTACAATTTGTTCTATTCTCTGCTGCTGTTCTGCTAAACTGGGAATTTGCTCTCTCCCACTAAACACAATTCCAATAGTGATGTAGTGTGCTGTAAAGGCAATGCCCTTAGGTTCAGCTGAACTAAATCCTTCCAACCTTTGCAGCCTTTTGAATTATCTCTTAACTGCCTCAATTCTTTTTCATCAAACTGTTCAATCACAGATGCCTGTGATGTTAAGTTCTGAAATACAGATTCTCTTGAAAAAGAAGCTTAAGCAGTCTGCATTAAACTTTGTTTCTTTTGTTCATTAAGCTGCAAACCACCACCAGAGAAAAATGTTCTGGAGTTTCATGTCCTGCAAATACAGATTTAATGTACATTTATAACAGGTTACACTATTCCTCTTAACTGTATTACAAACATGCTCTAAGACTTTCATGTTTGATTATGCACAGAATCATATAGAATCCATAGAGTCATAGAATCATTGAGGCTGGAAGAGCCCTTTAAGATCATCCAGCCCAACCATCCACCCAGCATTAACACCATTAACTCCTAAACCACATTGCCATCACCAGATCCAGACACCTCTTAAAAACTTCAAGGGATGGTGAATCCACCACCTCTCTGGGCAACCTATTCCAATTCCTGACCACCCTCAAAAGTGAAGGCTTTTTTACTAATGTCTCATCTGAATCTCCCCTGGCTCAGCTTCAGGCCATTTTCTCTGGTCCTCACTGCAGACATGGTAGAAGAGTCTGGTTGTAGAGAGCAATAAGGTCCTCCCTGAGCCTCCTTTTCTCCAGGCTCAACAATCCAGCTCCCTCAGCTATTTCTCATTGGACATGTTTTCTACACCCTTCACAAGCCTTCTTGCCTTTCCCAGGACATGCTCCAGCACCTCAATGACCTTTTGGAAGTTAGGGGTCCAGAACTGAATGCAGTACCTGATGTAAACTCAAAGAAGTATTAATAATAATAATACATCAAACTGTTTTATAAAGTATCTCTAATTATAGCCTATCACATATATCTCACAGCTTCATGATCTCTGTCTTTTGAATTTAACCTGCTTGTAAATCCTAAGCATATGTATGGACTTAGCAATTAAAACAAATGTAACTGTTTTAATTTTTACTTTTGTTTTTCAGCTCAAGATTAATTTATTCTTCAGGAAGAACTATTTTTCCTCTTGAACTTATTTTGGTGGGGACTTCAGTGACTTCGTTTTCTCACTGAAAAGCTCACAACTACATTTTCCTGTCTAATATTCAATTTGATATGAATAGCCAATCTATAATTCAGAAGTATTCCCTCAGTTTGTAGGGCAAGAATTCAGCTGAATTCTTCTGAATTCTCCCTCTGTAATCTCTGCATACAGCTTTTGAAGACCTAGAGTCTCTCTAGAATTCCTTTTCAGCTTTTCTTTTTTTGTTTTGTCTCGGGTTTTGGGTTTTTTTTTTACAACTTCTTCTTTTCATGCAGAGTACTGATGTGTTGATATTTAATGTGGTTAAATTGAAAATTATTGTAAAATCATTATGTTCATGGTGTCTAAGTATGGGTATTGGATGCTTGGATCTGTGCATGTTTTTACAGTTAATGCACTGCCTGTCCATCACAGTTTCTTCTGGTTCTATGCTTTTTCTAACTTATTATTGTCTTTCCATTTTTTACTTTGCCCTTGCGATAATCTGTTTGTCCAGTGTTACTGCATCTCAGTTTTCTTCTAATGTCTTTTTGACGTGTCCTTATTGCTTCTCCTGATTTAGATTTCTATTTTGTAGCTGTCATTCCAGTAGCTTTATATCTTTGATTCCAGTCACTATTTGATCTCTTCTAATGGAATCAGTCAGTGTGCCATAATTACATGGTGGACTTGTTAAGTGACTGTCAGTCAAAGATTCCTCAAATTTAGAGAAATGAAAGAAATTCTGTTCTTTGAGAGGTGCATGTGATGAAAATGATGTCCTTCAAAAGTTTCCCTTTTCTTAGGAGCACAGTATTTCTCCTGCACATTTTCAGAAATAGGTTTTTCATTCTCTATTAGTACCAAGCTAACAAGTAAATGGAGAATTTCAGGTACTGCTATATTCAAAAAATAGCAGCACCTTTTTGTGATTGCTTTTGAGCCAAGTTGGTCATGGACAGGTTCAAAAGCCTGCATAAATCTCTGATTCTGCAACATTACCAAAGAAAATCAGTTGCTGCTCACTCTCAATAGTATTCTTCTCTCTGTCTCAGTTTATTTGAAAACTTATTTTTCCAAAAGCTTATTTCAGTAAAATGCAACAGCTGTATGATGCCTGGTTGTAGAGCAGCTACTGAGAAATTACAGACATTGTTTCTGTGTGATCTAAATTTCTTTGTTTATGTAAAAAATAGCCAACACACACCAACACTTTTAAAAAGCTATGGGGAAGGTAATGTAACTGACTTCCTGCCATTTAAAGCGTTGAGTGCTGAACTGTCTTTTCCAATCAGACTTGTCTTGACACAGGTGTTTTGGGGTTTTTAAGATTTATTCTTAATTTATTTTGCCACTCTGCCTTGCCCCTCTGTCTTTTGTCCTCTATGTTCCAAGACCACAGTCTTTCTAGGATGCTGGGTTATGTCTAAATATACCACAATGACAAGGTTGTTCACTGCACAAGAAGATCTCACTTCAAAGTCACACTGACTTAAGGTGCACAACCAGCTTAGGCTGCAAGGGTAATTGCATGCAGGGAAACCTCGTGGCCTTCATTTGGGATGGTATGGTGTGCTGTGATTCTCGGTCCCTATTTTTAGCACAGATATTTAGTGAACCCTATACAGTCAAAATGAAGTATTTGAGAAAAAGCTATTAAAAATTCATGAATGATGGTGGGATTGCTGTTGTATAAGAGTGGATGTTTCAATTCAGTTTGCTATTTTGGTTCTACCATGCGGAATTGTGTTAGATCACATTAAGGATGCCCACAGGACATGTGGAATGAGGTCTTCTTGCTGACCTGAAGTGAAAAGAATCATCACCACATAGAGTTTGAAAACTGTTAACAAAATATCAAAAAAGTCATTAGTTAGGCTGTCAGTGTCTTCTTTCACCTTTCCCCTGAAACCCTCAGAGATTCTTGTGTCTAACCCTTCATTTATGTGGCTAAGATTTTCAGTCTGCTGCAATGCTGAATTTAAGAGTGCATGGGGAGACAAATAGTCTACTTTTATTTCCTGATGAAAACATGATGAATGTGTCTGAAGAAAGTTTGGAAGCTGGTAAGATGACCTAGAGGGGATTAAAAAATGAAGTATGGAAAGGCGTTCATTGTTTGAAAGGATAGATTGAGCTTGCCAGAGAAAGCCTACCACATGTTTTAATGAAAATACTGCTCAGTCATGTTCCGGGAGGGAATAGTTCATTTAGGTGAGAAGATATTATCAGCATTGCCAGTAATGTTAAGCAGGATTTTGTCATCAGCTTGTCATAGCATCATTGTCTCTGGTATCCTCCTCAGTATTCCATGGTGGACCAGCAGTAGTCTTATACAGAGGTTTCCTGGGAGATACCATGCAAGCAGAACCTCCTATGCCTCTGTGACCCTATGCTGCCCATAGGCACTATGATGAGGAACTTGAACAGTCTGTACTAAGCTTGTCCTTTTCATATAATTTTCTGTAGGCACGGTTGAGCAGATTATAGGGTTTGATGAACCTTTTGGTATGGCTCAGTACAGTACTTTTTTTGTTTTGTATAGGCATTAGAGAGAAGAGGAAATGCGAGTATCAAGTTGTGCCCTGAAAATTTTAAGTTGCTTTCATGTTAGTTTTCCCCTTAGTAATAGGACAGCTCAGTGCATAACTCCTGAAACATCTTAAGTGTGTTGTGTGATGTGAGTGTGCCTTCCCTCTGATGCACCAAATTGCACATCAATTGAGAAAATGGTAAAAAAGCAGGCCCCAAAAAGCCAGCAAGGACAGAGAAATGCCAAGATAGCAGAAAGAGTGTTAGGCTGCAGCTTAGACATGAGAAATAGAACAATAAGCCTATGTGGTTTGTCCTTTTTGGTTGCAACAAATTTACTTAATGTATATTTTAGAAGGCTAGCACGAACGAGCCATTGTGTTAGAAAATAGGCCACTATTGTTTTAACCAAGGCTACGTGTGCTCCATGTAATTGAGTAGAAGTAATGCCAATATGCTTTTGCTCTATGTGTGATTGGCTGAAACTTAGAAAGATTTTGCTTCATGCTGTGTTGTAACATCACGTTTCTTTGGCATTCTGTTTAAATCAGTGAGCTGTTCACATCGAGTGTCTCCATTGTTAAGTGTTGAGACTGATGTTGAAATAAAACGGCTCAAGACACTGATTTTTGAGTGTCCCGTCCTGTTCGAGTCTGTAAATAGTTGCCAGTAGCACACAGCTCTGTCATTTGCTCTGTCTGGTCATCTTATAAATAAATAATTTTGTCCTAATGAACTTCTAACCTCAGGATTAAATTATTTAAGAAGAAAAAGAGAGGTATTTGAATGATAGCAACTCATCCATGTTGGATACAGGCACTAAAACCATCCTTAGGAAACTAGTCCTGTTGCAGAGCTATTACAGGGTTGCATACCATGATTGTGTGATGTATCTTCTCATCTCAGTTATTACAGGTCCAGATGCTGATGGAGAAAGCAGCTAAAGACAGGTCTGTATTTTTGTCTGAGATGGTATGATATCTGGATAAATATGAAGTTCTGAAACTATAAAGTAAAACTTAGGGGAAAACAGGGAAGTTATGCAGGTAATTCAGGGAACACATAAAATGGCTATTGGTTACCTTTGCAATTTAAGATCTTGACAACCTATTCTGTGAAAACAGTAAGGAAACTGTAGGAAATTCAGCAAACAGTTTATCTGAATACACCAGCAGTGAAATACTCCATCATCCATCTGTTGATTCCTCTATCTATTCATTTGGTGATTACTGTAGCATTTCCTTTGTCACAAAATATGCATCACAGACTAGGCATCTTGCTGAGGGATTCACTTTAAAATGGCAGCCCACACTGAGAGACATCAGAACAATTCACAGCTGGGCAGATGTCGAAACAGTGCTGGTATAATACAGCATTTTTAAAAGGCGTCATAGCGATTCATTTGAGGATTCAGCCTTTACAGCTACAACATTTATCCCAGAGTATTCCAGTGAACTGCCCTTAGTTAGGAATCTAAACATGTCTAACCATATATTGTTTGTTGTGAGAACACTTGACTGGAGTGTCTGGGTGTTAAATAATGATCCTAGACATACCAATACTACCTCTTTCCTCTTCTGAGATAGAGCATCTGTTGCATTGGAACATAAATAAAAATTACTAGTTTGGATTTCCAAAGCAATCCATTTTTGCTATGAACATGTCTATGAAAAGCTATATAAGGCCTCTTTTACCTTCTATCTCTAAGGAAAAAAGTAAACTTTTCTGAATGATTCTGCAGACTGTGATTTTGTGGGAAGTTAATGATATCCACCTGTTAGGATACACCTTTAGGATACAAAGTATGAAACCCTCACAAGTAACCAGCATTGGAGTTGTTTGTCTCTTCTGCCTCAATTCTGGGTGTGCTTTTCCTTGTGTCCCGTACCTCCAACCTTAACTGTGTTGACTGTGGATTTCTCACTTGCATCTTTCCTGGGCAGTTCCAGGAATGTTATGTGGATCCTCTTGAGTGCATCTTTTGAATGGAGGAAGTGATAATGACCACAGATGTATATTCTTGTCTAATGGCAAGCCTAATAACATAGCCAAGTTTCCTCATATTTACTGTAAGCTTGGAGTAAATGCCTGTGGCTTTTTAGTGGATTAAAAGACACTTGGTAATTTGTTCAGTCATGGGAGTGTGATTTTGAGCTTGATGTATGTTTCAGCTCAGCCAAGAATATAATGCACCATGGCATGTACACCAGGAAAATCTGAGAGGCCTAATGGTGCCTTGCAGCAAGCTTTCAGGAAGGATGCTCAGGTTCTTAAGAAGTAATTATTTTGTGATTCATCCCATGTAAGGAAAGAATTTTTGTGTATAAATCAAATACAGTTTTTAAGGACTACACTTTACCTATCAACCACTGATATCCCAAAGTAGATGAATATCCACCTTGGTAGGTTGATACTCAGTAGGATCATTCTGGGTGCCTATACTGTAAACGGTAGATGAAAAATAAATAAGATATCTAATATCAGGAGTGTAGATTTTTGATCTCTGATGTGCCATAAAAGAAGTGGAAGCTTGTGGGCTGTGTTTGTTATTGAGTATACAGCACTGACTGCAATATGAGTGGCTGCAAAGCTGGTTATATAGTTTTGAGGAAGATTACTTGTTAAATCACCTGCCAGGATACACGTATAGGGCTCTTGTGAGACCCATCTCATATTTAGGGCTTGAAAGGGGAGAAATTGCAATGAACTCACTGTAAAATGCAACTTTTTGGTGCCTCTAGGAAATTCTACGTGAGTCATTTACTGGCACCAGTAAATGCTGGAATCAAGTTTAGCACAAGGAAGGATGTCAGTCAAGGGTTGGAATATAGGACCTATTATGAATGTTTGCTTTGGAAATTGCCAATTGGCAATTTGGAAATTGCCTGTGCTATGCATTAACTGTTTACTTGCATATTGCTGTCTAAGTGAAGTCACTGTTAATGCTGTTTGTTTTCAGAAATATGCTGCTTATTCCATTAACATGTAACAAAACATAATTTAATTTCAGCATTTATTAAATTGTTAGTACATAAAACTAAAGAAATAATAAGACCTACAGGAAAGACTTTAGGAAGAAAGGATTTAAAATATTATTTGGATGAAGACATAAATATAAAAGATCACAGGCATAAAATATATTGTGGGAAGCCTATCACCAAGACTGAAAGTATATTTACATGTGTATGAATGTCTCTGAAAAGTCTAAAGAAATTTTCTTCTACTTGTGACAACACAAAAAATTTGTATTGCTTACTTATAGAACACAGTTTAATTTAAGTTAAACTAAGAAATATGCTGGTCACCTAGCTTCAATTTTTATACTAATTTAGTTGGAACATTATGCCAAGAAAGCAATTCAGGCCACCTACTTCTTTTTTCACTTACCTGGGAAACTCCTAATACTGCTTCTATTCTAGATTTTGTATTTTTCTATGTATCTGGGATTAAGTATCTCTGCGTAGTGTAGAGTTTGAACAGCTATGTGTTCAGATGACAGCTAAACTCCATTACAATTCAGAGATGCAGTGCCTGAAGTGCTAAATTCTTCAGAGATTTTTTCCTTCAGTAATTGTCAGAGTGGGCACTTTACCAAGGGACCAGAGCTGAGGTAGAGGCATCACAGTTTAGGCATCACAGCATCTGATTTTTTTACCCTTTTAAAAACAAGAGTTAGGGTACATCTCAAGATACTGAAATATTAGTTTTTAGGCCTCCTCTGCTCAAAAGCTGCTTCTGCTCCTGCTCCTGAGATTGCTGTAATCACTGAGCTGATATGAAATGCTTTAATTTTGCTGTTGAACTTACAGAGCTCGGCAGCAACAACATGATTCTTAGAATGGAGAGAGTCTGGGGAAGACAAGACATCACCTGGGAGCAGGAAAGGAAATTGTCCTGTTCATGTTTTATATTAATGCAATCTTGTGGTTTATTCAATTTGCTTGTGAGTTGGAAGTATGTGTATGAGGCAGAGAGACAGGGGAGGACATTTAACTATTGTACCCAGGATTATCAGGGAGTTTTAAAGTCAATCACTTCTGATACATTTTCCCCAAACTGATCTTTAGTAAAATTCTTTCCCCCTTGAGATTACATCACTTTATATAGTTGTATAAAATGCATAATATGAGAAGGGCTGCATTGGTTATGCCATTGGGAGCCTGAGACTAGTGTTGTCTCAGAGGTAATAAAAATTTGTATGACGAATGTTCATTTAGCATGAAATAGTCTCCGTATTTAAAAAGAAATTGTTATTCAATGTAACTATTTCAGTACACAGTAATCTGAAAAGTCTTTTTTAATCTATTTTCCATTTTGGAAAGCTGATATTCACACTATAAATATCATAATTAGTGAAAAGTTAACAGCATTTAATGCTATCTGTACCTTAAATGATCATCTGCAGTCAGGGGAACCAGATTAACTTCAATTGTAAAAGACCAAATAATTCTACTGTTTAAAGTCAGGAATGACAGTAAAGATTCTAAGTGTATGCTTAAATGTATCTCTATTAACACCAAACATTAACATTTAAATCCTGATCTGATCATAGAATAACAGAGTATCCTGAGTTGGAAGGGACTCCAAGAATCTTCAAACTCCAACTCCTGGCCTTGCACAACACCATCCCCAAGAATCACACCCTGTACCTGAGATTGTTGTCCAAATACTTCCTGAACTCTTTCAGGCTTGGTGCCGTGACTACTGCCCTGGGGAGCTGTTCCAGTGCCCAAACACCCTCTGGGTGAGGAACCTTTTCCTAATGTCCAACCTAAACCTCTCCTGACATAGCTTTGGGCCATTCCCTTGGGTCCTGTCACTGGGCACCACTGAGGATAGAGCAGTGTCTCCCCCTCCTGTGCCCCTCATATTAATCTACTATAGCTGTCAGCAAGTATGTCTCTGTTATGTGTGTAATTTCAAACTTTTAAAAGTAATAATAAATATGATAGCTACCCTTCATTGGCTAAAATGGTAGAAGCCATGAAGACAGAAAATAACAGAAGCTTCTGCTGAGATTACAGACATGTAAAGATCTGTATTCTGAATAACTGCACAATGTGCATAATTTATGTTTTTTGATCCTTTAATAATTAGAATCTGTATTCTTGGTGTAATTATTAATCTCTATAAGCAGTCAAGGAAGCAGGTCAGACACCTCCAAAGGGTAAATCATAACGCTTAAAAGATATCATCTTTCCAGTTATGGCATGCAGTGTTTGAATAGTGTGGGTAACCTTTTTTATTTGCAGAAAACAGGTGAGCTCCAGCATTAGGGAAGAGCACAGACATCCCACACTTGTCTGAAAAGCTGAAGGAGCCCTCTGACCTCAGAGGTTTCAGAACACTGTTTCAGCACCTGGCAATCCTCCTGGCTGCATGGTGGATTAAACACCTACATGTCATTGAGAGTGCTCTGATTGTGTGGAGCTACATTCAGGGATGTAGGTGGCTTCATTATCCAGTACAGAGGCGATGAATGAATTTAGATGACTGACACATCTGATAGGATTATGAAGCAAATGGTCTAAATTATTGCATTGCATTTGAGAACAAATACCTATAAGCCAAGGAAGAGTAACTAGGACTTGCATCTGTACTAAGAAAACATATAGAAATGAGGCTGGGGAGGAGCTCTAAAGCAGAATAAAATGAATAAGTGATTCACACAAGTCTTCAGCTGTAGACATGTGAAAAGGGATTTCCACTAGGTGTCCTCTCACCCTGCCACCTTTTGCATCATCAGCTTCTTTATTTTCAGACTGCTCCACCCTCTCTCACACAGTCTTCTCTTACATCGATATATAGCTTGTATAGCATTGTTACAAGCAATCCTCCTTCAAATTTCTTTAAGGTTTATCTGCTTCAGACATGACTTTTATCCATTACTGTTAATGTAAGGTATTGTAATGTATTTCCTATGTATTGATGGAAATTCAGTCTGTTCAAATTGACTGGTATTTACAAATCTGGAAGTTTAGCTCTAATATATCTATGACAAACATCTTTAGAATTATTAAGATGCATGTTTTTTAGGTATTTCATGAGTTTTCTTAAACAAAACTATTTTCAATTTCTTGTAATATCAAGAAGATTTGAAATATGTCAGCATCAGAACAGACTAGATTTATTACCTGGAAAGGTTATCCCAGTTTTACTACTCAGTTATTTCAGCAACTTGCATGAAAACAACACGAATGTGCGTAGTTTGAGCTTAGATGATGGATTCCAAAGATAATTTCATATTAATAAGCAGTTAATTTTCCATTAATAGATTGGTGTCTGATTTGAGTGCTTAGTTAAATGCAAAATGCAAACCCTTTCCCATTATTTAGGTCTGAAATATGAGGAAAGAGAAAGGTTGCAATGGAGAAAAGCAATGAAGGATATGTGTGGGACCAAACGCTAAAGCTAATCTAACCATCTAATAGCTGGTTGGCACTAGGGGGTCACAAAATGTCGCTGTCAGGGTGGCAGAAATCCCTCCCCAGCAGAGCTGATTTGATATCTTTGACAGTGTGATGGATAACTTTGCAACAGGCTATATCCTGGTTTGCCAGGACACGATGTGAACCTCTTTCAGCAGTTTGTGCCCTGTTTCATGCCAGACGTTGGCTGGAATGGTTCATTAGCTAAGGAGCCCTCCTGGTGTATTTCACTGCCTTACAGATACAGCCAGTCTATTTTCTCATGCAACAGATATGAGGAAATAGCTACTCTGTTGTTTTGTTTCAGATTTGTACACTCATGTAGCAGCAGGCAGAAGCTCAAACTATAAAGCTGGGAAAAGATCCATAACTGGCAATTAGCAGTAATTGTGATAGCTATAACACATTCATATCACACTGGTTTCAAAATGTAGTTCTTGGCACTTGAGTACATTTAAGGAAACCACAAATTATTTTTCTACTATTATCCGTTTTCAGTACTGTAGCAGTACTTGGAGGATGTGAACAAACTACATTTGCAGGGAGAACATTTCCCTGGAGAGCTGTCCCCCAGCTTCCTCTGTAGGTTTCAGGTTACTGGAAAATGAGAAAAAAGAACTCATGGGCAGTCTTCAGGGATTCTGGATTACTGCGGATTCTTGTATGAGGAGCTCTAAAGCAGTTAAAATTCTTTCTTTTCTTTTTCTTTCTTTTTCTTTCTTTTTCTTTCTTTTTCTTTCTTTTTCTTTCTTTTTCTTTCTTTTTCTTTCTTTTCCTTCTTTCTATTTCTTTTTATTTCTTCTTCTTTTTTTCCCATGACTTTAGGCATCGTGTTCCATGTTGCACCTCTCTCCCCTTTACCGTGGACTCAGCATTGGTGAGATTGCACCCTGAACCCTGTGTTTAGTTCTGGTTTCTTCACTATACAAGAAAGACTGAAGTGCAGGAGGGTGTCCAGAGAAGGGCAACAAAGCTGTGAAGGGTCTGGAAGACAAGTCTTGTGAGGAGCAGCTGAGAGAGCTGGGGTTGTTCATACTGGAAAAAAGGAGCCTCAGGAGACCTTATTGCTCTCTACAACTACTTGAAAGGACATTGTGGGCAAGCAAGGTGGGTGTTGGCCTCTTTGCCCACCAGACAAGTGATAGAATAAGAGGAAATGACCTTAAGTTCCACTAAGGCAAGTTTAGATTGGATATTAGAAAAAAATTCTTCACTGAAAGGGTTACCAAGCATTGAAACAAGCTGCCCAGGGAAGTGGTGGAGTCACAGTCTCTGGAAATGCTCAAACCGTCTTAGATGCTGAGCTTAGTGACAGACCTGTCAGTGCCGTGCTAATGGTTGGATTCGATGATCTTAGAGGTCTTTCCCAACCTTAATGATTCCATGATTTATTATTTCAGTGCAGAGTACCCTAAGATGTAGTTTAGCACTTTGCATATGTCATTGAGCAACATGTCATTGTGTAAAACTTACCAGATAAATTAGAAGAGTACTCACAGGAACCAGGCATTCAGATCAGCTTGGTACAGGAAATAACAGAACTTCTTTAGCTATAATCTCTTATAAGCATTTGCAGCTAACCAGAACCTCATGTTACCAGCACATTGAGTAAAGGTATTATTGACCCCTGCTGCCTTTTAATTTATTGTTTCTATTCATGGCATCTAATCTCCTGCATAAATCACAAATATCTAATGAAATTTAGAATCATCAGTGTCTGTAATTGGTAATTTACCCATAATATATTCACTTTCAAAATCCAAGAACTTTCTTTGATTAATTTTGAACATTATGGGTTACTATCCTTTTACAAAGAAACAAATTCTGTTAAATATTTCTGCTAATAGCACTGCCAATGCCAGTGAAGTGCACATGATTACTTATGAAGTTACTAACAAGTTAGAAATTTACTGTATATATTTAGAAAAAAAAATCTAATGTTTGAATAATTTATAATCCTGGAATCCAAATTATTATTATTTTTGAATCCTTAAATCTCTGTGTGATTCTCTGAAGAATTTTTCTATCTAACCTCTTGAGTCACTTTTATACTAGTCTGGGGATTTTTTTACTTACCAATTTTTCTTGGTATGGTATTTTATATTAAGCTTTTTAACACAGATATGTACTTAGTATTTGTTGAAAAGCACAGGAAAAGCACAGAGCAATGTTTATTTGGGGGTTTTTTTGTACTTTGGTTTGTTCTCATTTTCTTGTTTTCCGTGATTATTCATCCTCTTAAAAGGAAAAAAAAAAACTTCTATCTTGTTATTCCCTCATTAGGAAGTTAGTCTCTAAAAAATATTTTTCAGCAACAGATGTTTCTTCCACAAATGTATCAAGGGAATGTAAATATTTGCTGCTCAACAAGCTGTTGTGAACCAAATCTACTTGGACCATAAGGAAGTCCAAGGACCAGAGTTACAGAATATATGCTGATGCAGTGTCATTTTGTCTTGCATATGCAAGTTTAGTCTTCAGTTTAGATCTGGAAAAGATTGCAGTAAAATAATTCTATTCCAGTGATATAATTAAAAAGCTTAATAAAGAAACAAATGAAATAAAATCCAAGCATTGTTTTCCAATGTAAAATAAATTTCAAGAGCATTTCCTTACTGACAAGACATAAGGTATTAAAGCTTATCCTGAGCACACAAGGTTCCTGATAGAAATTCAAATCTAAAAACCATCTTTAATTCTTAAGAAAGCTTCAGCACAAGGCAGAGGAAATTTTCACCCATCTGTAAGGAGCATAATATAATATCAGCCAAGTAAGAATCCTTCTCTTGTTAATTTTCTTTTGTCTTGTATCATGATAGTCTCTCAGATCAGTGCTGTTTCCTGCTGAACTTATTTAAAATTTGTTTTTAGGGCAAACTTCTCTTCCTTTTTTGGGTTTGTAATAGAAAAGCTTCCTATTAAACTCTTCAGATAATATTTTTAGGGAATCAGTGCCCCAAGAAATCTTTGATGGGTAAAAACTACAGAAAATGATAAAAAATTCAAGTGTTGATTTAAGTTACATTTAACTTTGGCAGGTTGTTAACCAAGATGCTCTACTCTCCATGCTGAGACTTGACTATGGTAAGAAACCAAACTACTGACTTAGCAGCTGAGAAAATCATGCACTTTAGCTAATAATTCTACATATGGAATAGATGTGGGACAATTTATTATTAAAAAAGAGTTTAATTGTGGAGATTAAAAAATCTGAGGGAGTATTATGGATCTGACACAAAAATGAAGGAATGAAATATGGTACCTATATGGTATCTGCAAAAATGCTATTACTGAAGGGACCTGAAGAAAAAAAAGGCAATGGAAAAAAGCAATGAAGAATGTCAAAATATCAGTCTATTTAAAACCTGTTTTGAGTACAGTTGGGATTTCATTTATGTCTTGGTAAAATACTGTATTTTACCACTTAAATTGTCAGCTGATGATTTATCTGAATAATGTCTTATATCCCTTCACATCTTAAGAGTGATGGTGGAGGTGATGAGGTGCTGGAGTGGAGATAACATTGCAATTGATATCTTCCTGCATGCTGGAGGGTCCTGATTACCTTTCATCACAAAAAGATTTCTCTGTGTCTCCTGCATTTCCAGCTCACTGTCAGCCTGGAGGCAGCAGTGTTTTGGTTTATACACTTGTCGCAATACAGCCTCGTTATCCATTTATTGTAAAATTCCAGTTCCTTCAATCCAGATAATCTTTTATAGTTTTTTGCCTAGAGTATTGAAAATAGGCAAACAGTTAGGAGTATTTATAAAAAGCATAGAGCTATATTAAAAAAAAAATGCTTGAAGTGAGAGCAAACTAGAAGAGCTCTCTTCCTTTCTTCTTTCTTCAGATGATTTTTTCTTTCTCTCTTCACAAAACATTTGTCAAGGTTTCTTCTTTGAGTGTATATTATATTTCAAGCTGCATCTTTTAGAGTGTTAACCTTTCTAATCTTCACCACAGAGAACTCCCAGAGGGTACCTCCTTCTGGTGTCTCTGTTAACCTTTATAGACCACTACTCTTTTTGAAATTTCCCACAGACTTCAATAAGATTAATTCTTTCTACTTAAAATTCATCCAGGGGACAGTTTAGCCGTTCTTCCTCAAAATAAACTGCATTTCTCTGTTTACAACAGTGCCTTGACAGAGATGCCATCAAGGGATTTAGGTGTTTTTGGAAGTCTGACCCAGCCTCTAACAAATGACCCAGGAGGGCACAGCTTCTCTTGTAACTCCTGAGAGATGGCAAAACCTGTGTGGTTGTCTTGGATACCTCAGAGCACTGGATTAAGCTCAAATTAAGACTTCTAGCTTTTCTGTTCCATTGTTTTATTTTGCCTGAAACTAGATGTGATTATAAATGTGCAGCAGCTCCAGGCAGCAGCAGCAACTTTTGAGGAACTGATCCCCAGTAATTTGTCTTAAGCATATTATAAGAAAATTGCACATAAATATGGCACAGCTGAATAAAGTCAAAGTGTTTAGGTAAACAGTCTTTCATATTTCAGAAACAAGGAGCTCTTTGTTAAGCAGAAATAATGGAAGTAGCATCTGGGTAAAAGATGAAAAAATAAGTCTGCAATGATTTTTTTTTCTTTTTTTAGAAAAATTAAGTAGCTATGTGCCTTACACATGTCCATCAATGTACTCTCAGAGGCTTCCAATTAATTTGCAAAGCATACTGTGAACTGTCTGAATAACTATCTGAACAACTGATATCTATGGAAAATGAGTTTCCAAGACATGTTGGAAGTATTAATTGTAGCTGAATACATAATGTCCCTCTTTGTAATTTCTTTTCTGGAAATGACTTCCTCATCTCCTAAAACACAGAATATCATCTGTCTTTGCTCAATAATTGCTGCTGCAGTGTAAGTTTCTTTCATGCTTAGCAAGATTATTATTTCAATTGTTCAGTCTGATTCCTACCAAAAATTCCCCTACATCTTGTCTACCACTCTGAGAGATAGAAAATTTAAGAAATCTGAATTTATTTGCCTCCATTTAATGGTCTCACTGGTGGAAGGTGAGTTGCAAAGCAACCAGGATTTTTTCACAGTCTGCATTTATCCAGCCAGTGTGGACTTTAGAGAAGAGTCTTGCTTCTCTCTATGGCTTTCTCACCATGGGAAAGATGGTCCTGCAAATATGTGTTTTGCAGGCCTCATGAAAGGTGTCCTAGCTAGCTTTTGATAGTTAGCTCAGGTAATAATAAGAGATTAATTGTGGTATTAATCTCACCTAATTTTAGACTTGTACGGTGCAGATCTGAAATAATCAGCATAAGCTATTTTTACAGTCCATAAAGAGAATTAGGCAGTTGCAGGAAGGTTTTAATTCATCTGACATTTTGAACATTCTTTTTAGGGTGAATTAATTATATTCTAAATTTGTCTCGACTAGTTATGAAGGGAAAGCAGATGACAAGCAAGATATAAACATCTATATTATAGAGGTCTGTATTTGATCACATATAAATATTTACCTAGGTCACTCCCAAGTTTTGAATACTGTATTTTAATTTTCAGTTTGATTCATTTGTGTGTTATTAGTCATCTTCCCTGACTATTTGAAGGCCAGCTCTCATTGACCTATGTGCCTGCAGAGCAATAATCCATAAGCACAGTGCCCATAACTGATTTCCTTTCCCATCTCCCTCATATCCTTAAATCAAAACCAATCAAAATAAAGCCACATGCATCATTTTTATGCTTCAAGCAATGTTGCATCATGTCACAAAACCAGATTAAGAATATTCATACTTCTTATCCTATGTATAAGGATCTCATCTCTTCAGATGTTAAATAATCCCTTTTTTCATTTCTTCTGTTGAAATATAAGCACACATGTTGCACTTGTATTCAAGTTATACTGTATAGCAAGATCCCAGAAAAACAAATGTAAAATAGGAGTCTGAAATGGAAAAAAAGTTATTACTTTCTATCTGATTTAACTCAGAAAATATATTACTAGTGCAAGTGCTTGCAACAAAGGTGTGAAAACAAAAAGGCCAGACTTCAATCTGATGTAGATCAAGGTATATACATCAAAAACAGTGAAAGATCTAATTAAAGGTATGGCCATTGTGTGGAAGTATTCTGATTTTTTTTTTTTTTTTGGTTGTTTTTGTTTTGTGAACAGTTGCAATGTGGGAATAGGAAATCAAAGTAACATTTTGAAATCTTAAAGTTAGGTTTTATAAAGCTGATGTGCTCTTCTGTCCCTGTTGCAGTTGCATAAACTCCCTAGGTAAGGGCTGAGCATATGAAAGATTTTTCATTGTCTCATATTTTCATTTGATCTGAAAGAAAGCCTTGGGTAAAAGTCTACTATGTTATGGTTAGAAAAGTGAAGATTCAGAATGTGGGGTTCTGAATCTTGCTCTGGCTTTGCTCTGTTGTAGCTCTGTTGATTGCCACTCTGTTCTGATTGTCATACTGACTTCTGATCAGCCAGCTGTTGCCTGCTTTTTTCTTTGATAGGCAGGGACAGCAGGGACTAGAAAATGTGTCTCCATATAAAAGAGAGTTAAAATAGAAAAATCGCAGTCAGAAGGAAGAAAAGAGCTCTACTTATTTTCTCCTTGATACTGTATTCCAGTAGACAGACAGAAGATAGACAGACAGACACATGGAGTGAAACTCCTGACAAGTACATTGGTCTCTAATGCTTAGGCTCCTTTGGGAGTCTATCCTTGTGCTTGTTAGAAATTATTTCCCTATGGCTCCTTTACAATTCCACAGGATTTTTTGACACCCAATATATCCCTGTCTTTGAGGGCTATCAGGAAAAGTAGTGATTATGTTTTAAAGTAGTTTATTATAGATTTGAAAATTAAAATATGTGCTAAAAGGTGTGTGTGGGGGGGAGGAATTTGTTTGTTTGTTTGTCTCTTTGGTTTGTTGGGTTTTTTCCCCCACACTTAATAAAATCCTTCCCCCAGTATTTTCTATCAGTTTATATATTTTTTTAAATTGTTTTTCTCATCTGGTCATTGTCTATCAAAATCACATTTTTTCCTCAATTAGAGTACCCAACACTTAATGGTATGTTTGCATCCAGGTTAAATTGATAGTGAGTGGAAAGCAAGATTACCTACATGACAATTTGTTTTTATATCCTAGTATAATTATGCCAATTTGGGCAACAATTAGACACTCATGACTTAATGTCTTATTGATTCTGATGTTCTTGAAGCACTTTGTTGCTGATGCACAGATGCTGATGGAACCCAATATCTTTAGAATCTTTTAGACTATGGAGTGCATAGTTGTGTCAGGCTAAGTATAAGTACACATATTTTTTTTTTCTTTATGTAAGGATAGGTCATAAAAGGGTATAAAATGAGGTAGGCCATATGGCTTTATGTCTTATGGGATGCAAAAGAGGAAGAAATGGTTTTCCCTCCTCATTATAGCAGCTCTCCTTTGCTTTCCTCAAGTGAGATGCTGAAATGGGAAAGGAAACAGCTCCACTGATGACTTCTCTACAAGGGACACGGGTGAGAACATTGCAACACATTCATGAACAGAAGAGGGCTGCTCCACTGTACTTTGCCTCTGCTGATACATCTATTATCCCTGTCCCTGTTTTGTGCTGCAGGAGGAAAATACAACTAGCTTGCCTCAGAGATTTTACTTCACACACAAAATAGCAGATTTCCAAGGCATTTGTGAATCTGAATCCCAAAATGGAAAAAAGAATGTTATATACAAGATACCATGAACAGTATGAATTTTTACTTTAAAAAAGCTCCAGAACAATATTAACAAATCCTTATAGATAAAAGGTATCCCCCCCAAAAATTCAAGATTCCTTTGGAAGAAGTTCTAGCTGTCTAAAGTTTGTTTCTGAAATATACCTCAGTAAGTAAGATTCAGATGGTTGATTGCAGAGAGGCAAGATCTCAGTTCCAATGAGATTAAATCCTCATGTGGTTGTATTGACATCACATCTGTGCATCCAAATGCTCTGTGAAGAGCTTTCTTTAACAAGAGCAAGTAATATAACTTGCACTGTTTTGACTGGTACAAATCTGATCAAAAGAAATGTTTGCATTTATGCTGCTGAGGCAAGTAACACTTTTTTCATATTTATCCATTATTTTAACAGTTTGGGGAATACATTTAGGATTACAGGAAACAGCTGTTGTGAAACTTTGATGCAGAGTGTTAAAAAAGAGATTAGGGGAAATTAATAAAAATCAAACAAAACAAACATTTATAATAATTTTTCCAATATTGTACTTTTCAGTTCTTAATGTGAGAAATTAATCCTTATTTTTCTGTAAAAACATATCTATAAACCCCAACATCAGTGGAGAAACAGTTTCTACAGGAAACTACTCCCTGACACAAAAGCTTAAGTGCTGGGCAGGTGGATCTTTTACCATAAACGTAAAAGATTTAAATAAAATAAAATGGTTGACATTTTTATTTCCAGGATAGGATTAGGTGCATGCATGTGGTGTGACACAGGCACTGTGAATCTAATGTGTCTGAATTACTCCTGATCATGGCAGACTTCTGGATAATACATTTGTTATGTAAATTATAAAGGATGTTGAATGCGTCAAATTATTTTGTTGTGATCTCCAATTCTTATGTCATTTCTTATTCATTCTCTCCAGAAATCCAGGATTCAAATCAAGGTGCAAGATGTCTATAGAGACTAGAAAATGCACCAAGTTTTCAAATTCTGTTCAGAAAAAGTATTCTGCATCACAGGAAAAAAACCACAACAAAATCTTGCCTGGCCTTACTCATCAGCAAAGCATTCAAAGCCTGTACAAAAAACATCCATAATGTATCACTGGTACAAGATATGGTATTCTATATTTTTTCCTGGAAACTTTTTGCATAGAGATTTTGCATAGCTGAACTTAAAAGTTCAGTTTCTTGAACATCTATGTACTGATTGTTTTCCACACAACTTTGTCATAGGAAAAAACCCTTAGTCGCATATATTCTGTCATGCCTCAGGAAAGTAAGTAATGACCTTTGAAAATGTATTAATAAACAGGTAATATTTTTACCTATATTGCAGCACAGATAATTACACTATATGTAACATAATATTCCATTGTAATATTCATTATCCATTTATCTTTCCTATGCATTTCAGCTTGTAAACCTCTGAATTTTTAAAAGCTTGCCTTAGAGAAAGAAATGCATTTTAAAGTTATAGTCTTAGATTAATCAAGAAAGTAGAGGCAAAGAATCACATGAAAATAAAAAAAACCCTTAATCTCTCTTGAATTTTCGTACTTGTGAGTTATATATGGAAACTTTAAAATAATTTACTTGCAATATTTTATATTCTTTTACTGTCACTGAGAACAAATGACTTAGATAAAAAGGGCTTAACAGAAAAAAGATAAATATTTATTTTTCCTGCTTTATCATTAAACTAGGAAACATAAAAATAAAACTAAAGTCTCAGGCTTTTCCCAAGACTATCATTTTTCATTAAAATGCTAAACAAATTTCAGTTTAGCCTTTTTGTATGCCTGAGGCAACCGCTGAAGAGCTCTGAATTTTGAGGCTTTTCCAACCTACAGCTAGAAAGAACAGTGTAAAGTGTTTTGTGCTATTGTGTGGCTCATAGGCAGACACATTTTCTTTTCTTTGATCCCTTTAGCAATGTGTTTAGCAATCATTTATTTCTTTTCAATGGTGGTAAGTTTTTTTGTTTTGTTTTCGTTTTGCTTTGTTTTGTTGTTGTATTCATCAGGACCGTTCTGCACCTCAGCACCTGGCGTCACTTGGTGACCTCCCTGAAGCTGAACACAAAGGAAATTGTTGGATTTCAAAAGCAAAGATCTATCCTCTGCTTGCAGAATGCACCTTTCTAAAGGAAGAGTTACCAAGTGAGAAACGGATGGTTTATGGACAAGTTACCCTCCATCAATTTTGAGCAAGTTATAAGAACAGCAGCTTCCATAAGGTAAACATAGTCCTGATGTGTCAGCAGCTCCCTGAAAGTAAATTTTTTTAATACTTAGCAGTATAATGACAAGATTTTTAAAATTCTTTCAAAGCTGTCTAATTTGACAGAGGAAATGGATGAAAGCAATTTCCATTGCTGGTGTCTTACTTCCCACTCAACATCATTGCTGAACACCAACAGTGAAATGCTCAGAGTTGGCATGTCCTGCATGTGCAAACAGCTTGCTGAGGTAGCCAGGGCTACCTGCAATGTGCAGGGAACTAAAAGACAAAATTAGAAAAAAAAAACCTAAACCAACAACAAATAAAAACCAGAAAGAAAATCAACAAAAAAGAAAATTTAAATCTAAACCAAGCAGTATTCAATGTTGCAACTACCAATACGAAGCTGGCAATGTCTCATTAGAGAGTCATGTGCAGGTTATCCTGATTGTGATCTAGAAGGCTGTACCAGAAAGGACTGAAATATTCTGGAAAACAAGTGTCTTAATGCCTACAGGCTCTTTCCCATGGTATGAATTTTAAATCCGTTTTGGACACCTTAATTTTCATCAGAGAACCAGGTGATAAACAGGGATCCAGGGAACCCTGATAAAATCTTGATCTTAAGATAACAAACTAAGTGTTCATTACCACATTGTTATCTTGAGATAAACAAGTTATGTGAAGCTAGCCAAGTTAACTGCAGTGGGTTCTGGTTAAAGGCCCAGTGCAATAAAGATGAGTGACAGAGAGTTTTCTCTGATTTCTCTAAGGGCTGTACTGCCACAATTTCCATTCTATTTACCAATGTCATGTCACTTTGCACCTCAGAAAATCAAGCATAAAGACACACTCAAAAACCAATGCAATTACAAGACATGTCTGATCTGAAGAATTTTGGCTTTATTTGCCTGGATAGATTTTGAAAATAATTTTTGAGAAGGAAGCTGTTATATGACATTTAAAAATTCAAGCATCAAAAAGATATAATGCCTGTAAGGGGAAATATAAATGGTAAACTGAAAGAAGATTAAATGAGTAACTCATAAAGTCTATAAGCTATGGAAAAGAGGGAAGATAAATGGCTAACTCAATTTGATGTTACAGCTGGAAGTCTAGGTTTACAGAGAGGCTCCTTCTGTTGCTTTTACATAGACTCTTTATTCCCATCAGGTGATGAATGCTTAGGGAGGTTAGGTTATGGGCATAATAAATGTTCAGAACTCTTCCAAAATGCGTGCAAATTACAAAGCTAAGAGTACATGCCTAAGAATAATTTATAATCCCCATATCAGTCTGAACAATGTAACAGCAGCACAAGTTCATTTTGCACAGGAACAGACCAGAATCTGACAGCTTTCCACTACAGTTTACAGGAAAAGAAATGTCCTGGTATCTCTCAAGTAAATGCTCTCAATGATGCTCCTGCTGGCAAGCTGTAAGTTAACACACACTATTTCCCCGAGCTTCCTCTTTGCAAAGAAAGAATAAAACTGCTGAAAATATACTGATATAGCAGTGTTAACTTCCAAATAATTGTCTGTACTATTTAATGATCACACATTTAATATTCCAAGAAGGGCACATTTTCTTGGTAAGCATCCTATTTGTGTTAAAGGAAGAGCCTGGCAACATGAAAATATTGTAGCAGTTTAATAACAGGAAGAAATTAAGGGTTTTGGTTTCCTACCTGGGGAACAGTGAGAAGTTTCTTTAAATTTTTGCAAGTGTATAAGATCTATGGAAAGCCATACATAATGGTTGGTAAAGCAGCTCACACAAAATTTTTTTATAGGCAGAAGTTCTTATGGTTCTTTGATATGACATTCAAATTTCAATAAAACCACATGATTTAGATGGAAGAAAACTTTTAGGGACAACAAACAGGGTACTGACTGATTGTGGTTTAGATCTGTTTATTTTGTATTGAATAAGGTGCGCAAACTCAGGCATAGCTATGGAGACATCAAGAAAGACATGAAGACAATTTGTCCCAAAGGCTTGCAGGGTCATGTTAGCTTTCAATAGAGTGAAAACAAATAAAACAAAGACACCTTTTTTATCCTGAGTGTAAATTCTTAAACAATATAAATACACTGCTGCCAGTCACAAAGTATGTAGATAAAGAAAATTGAAAAAAAATCATTGGAGGGTCTGAAATGTTTCATTTGCAAAGGCAGACACTTAATGGGTCACATTTTCATTTTCTGTGCAGCTTTGGTCCTGAGTGAGGCAATAGCCTGTGGTGAATATATGTGATCCTGTAGCTGAAGGTCATGTCATAAACATAATGACAAAGGAATTACAACTGTCCAAGGAAATGTAAGTCTTTCATGTCTTAACATTTGTGACTTTCTACCTAAATAACCCTCATTTAATCTATTTTTATATAAAGATTATGTAATTGATTGAGATTTACATTTAATGCAAAACAGGCAAAAAAGCTATGAATGTGTTTTCTCCAATGTAATGTGGAACTAAATTAAATTTACAAGATCTTAACATCTGGGAGTAATCACAGAATTCCTGTGCTATGTTTATTGATGTGTTACCATTTTTGTGCTGCTATGTAATTGTCACATTAAAGCATCAGTTTTTATTCCCTGCCTTTTCAGAAATACATGCACAGAAGGATGTTGGATTTTATAATACACAGGAAACTAAACACCTTTTCCACTAGGAAAATGAGGGGAGGAAGGTGCTTTCTTATCCCGAAGGTTTTGTTATCCTGAAGGTTTGCTCCTGTCAATGCTCACAGGCTTTGTGCAACTAAGAAGGAAATGGACATAATAGATCTTTTTGAAAACATCCTGTGAGCTTTTCATTAACTATAGGAAAAAATGGCTTTTTAGAATTTCAGAGCAGAAAATACAGAAAAGCTTGTGAATTATAAAGAGTAGACAATAGAGTCCTGATCTGGTCTATCTAACCTGTGATTTTTTTTTTTTTTTTTTTTTTTTTTGTATTGCTCCCAACTTCTTTGGCTCTCTCTCATAAATCTCTATTATTTTGGTTTCAGAAGGAGTTATTTTGATTCTGAAAGTATGATCATTGCTGACAGTTTAGACTGATGGGTAACAGCAAGAATTGTACTCATGGAGAGCAATTTTACCCACGGACAGCAATTTATTTCCTCATGGACATGATCCCTTGTGAGAGTCTTGATGGCTGGGGGAGAGCAGAAGGCAGGCTCTGTCACCTCAGCTGACCTCACCTGAAGGGAAAATGTTATATTCTTTCCTATTCCAGCACTGGAAGTAGTGTTAATCCATGCATGACATGAACAGAGATGTCTGGGAATCCTAAATCCCAATCCTTAGTCCTAAACTGTGCTTCAATGATTCACATAAAAAAATAATGGCAGTGGTTTAATCACAGAGCCTGTAGTTCCACACTATGACAAATCTAAAAGTCTCCTCTCTCTTACATTGGGGCTCTACATTAATGATGGGACAAGCCTACACAGTTCTTGCCAATTGATAACAGCTTGCAATATTTATAGAAGAATTTATGTACAGACTGGAAAGCACTCTGTATTATTGTTGGCATAAATCTACCAGAAAAGTTCAGGTACGTACAAGTTTGTAAAAGTCATCTATGTGTGTTGACATTTTATGTTATAATATAACAAGAGAGAACATTTTTTCATTTGATGATGTTCAATCATAACTGATGATATATACAATTTATGGTACCAAAATACGTATACTTTGATTTTGAATCACAAAAATCATAAATATAACTTTTTATAAGTTTTTTTTTTAGATCTAGCTGTTTGATCATTAAAAATTCTTTGTTTAAAATAGCTTAAGCATGTTTTAAAATGTCAACTATACAGTACTCTAAATACTTCTAACTTTATGCTTCTGTGAACTACACAATCCTTATTTATTCCAATTTATCAGCATAACTCTCATTACTTCAGTTTTCATTTTGATTTCTAGCTGCTTGTTTTATCTAGGACCCAGGCCTTGCTGAAAATTTCTCCCCCAGAATTTAGTTTAGAAGGACAAAAATATGCTCAATGGAAAATATTTTTCGCTTTCCTGATATAAAATTATTTTGAAAATGAGACTAGTAGGCAAACTATCTGTCTTTCTGATCTTGTAGTTCTGAGCCTAGAGTTAAGAATGTTGTCTTTAAGGATGTACTCTCCTTCTTTCAGCTGTTTTGCTTTGTAACCTATAGTGTAAATGTTGGTTTGCTTAATTCTTCCTCCTAGGTCGTTTAATTATACCTTGACCAAAGATTTTTATGTAGTATCTCCAGTTACAGCTCCCTACCTTGTCCAACATTGGAATTTTATATAAAAATGAATAATGTATATGAAACAGCATTAATTGTTCTACTCAGACTGTCTTGTTCTTCCTCAACTCCCCAAACTCACATCCTATCACTCCTGCTCAGAAGCAGAATTTTGCTTGTCCAACTCTAGACAGATCTCTGGTAGATCTGCAGCCAGCACAAGGTAGTAACACACAGTGTTATGTTATCACAGCAGTAATAGGCTCAATAATAGGTTTGGATTTTAAAAGCGAAAACAGGCACTAAAAACATAATCATGACAGGAAGCATCTTTCTTGTATCTTATATGGTGAGTAAAGTACCTTACTTAATATGCAAAATAAACAGCATTCCAGTGTTCCTTGGCTCAGAAGTCTGAATTTTTGGATTGTTTCAATACAGAGTAATTTTACTGCTGCCTTCCAGGCCATAACAAGTTTATGCCCAGCTCACTTGGTGCTCACATAAAGAAATTAAATTCTCTCTGCTTGCAAATATATATGTTGACTGTATCCTGAATTGTTTTCTTCTCTGAGGGGCCTTCTAGGGAGGAAACAAGACCAGAATCATAATGACTATTCTCTCACATGCCAAACATTCAGCTGCAAGCTTTCTACTGCACTTTTGCCCTGGGAAATGTGTCATAAGGTGCAGATTCTTTGGGGCAGCTCACAGAATATTTGTTTTGTCATAGCAGGATCTACTTCTACATGCTTTGGAAAGGTTGTAATTAAGTGTGCACTGTTTTCTCCTCCTATACTTCAATTAAAGTAGGACTATACACATCTTTCTGAGTATGAATCTTACAATATTTTGTAATTCATCTCAGGATCCTAATTTTACATCTCATCTATGAAAAGGTCATAGTAAATATTTTATTCCTTGGCTTGTGAATTGGTAACAACAACCGTAACAACAACAAATATCTCCTGGCATTTGTTTATCTGGCTTTCCAGAAAAATTCCAATGAGTATTCCTTCCAAGAACTTATGCACATGCTTTTATTGTTTTTGTCATTTCCTTTTCTCACAGCATAAAGAGATACAATTCATGATGACTTGCCTCTGTGTTTACAAGATTTGGGCTGAACTCTGAGCCTAGAGCTGTTGGGTGCTGAGGATGGCAGCTGAGGAGCAGTCTCACTACATACCAGGACTCACTCCTCTTGGATCCCATATGCCTTCTACTTCCCACATCTGTTCTCTTTGTTCTTGTTGAAGTTAAAATAATGCTTTTGGGTATCCATCGAAGAACTTGGGCATTTTTAATGACGGAGCTCTTAAGGAGACATTAGGCTGACTTCATTCACTCTCCAGCCAGTCATCCTTTAAACAAAACCTACCAAAATAAACTTTTACCTTTTAAACTCGGGGAAGACTAACATGGAATTTTCTTTATGTGTTCTGATGTTAAAGGAAACAAACCTTCCTAATGTGCCAAGCAGCAAAATGAGCTCAATGAGCTCATACTTCTGTGGCATTTTTGCCACTACATCAGGAAATGGTTGCTATGGAGGGAAGGTTGCTGCTAAGGTGATTGTAAGGTAGGATTTCTTTCTTCCTTCCTTTATTTTCTTGAAAGACCTTGTGTTTTGCACTTGTTGAAATAGTAACATTTTGCTTTTCTTAAGGAACAACAAGTATCCCAAAACATGCATTGGACTTGATTCAATGAGAATATCAACCAGCAAGAACTACCTTATTGAAAACCTATGCAAAAAATTCTCATTCATTTGTAATTTCCCCTTAAGTTATGGAGTGCCTTTCCTCACTATTTCCTCCTATTCTGCTACACTTTCTTCTCTGTTTGACATCCTAATTGCCTCAAGATAAAAGTGTTCTTCCTTTCATTTGTTGATCTTTCCTTTCAGGATTATTAAGTATAATTGCTAATATCCACCTCCTGTTGACTGGTGTTGAGACAGTTTCTGATGCAGAGAAACAATGAGCTACTTTTTTTTGCTGTAAGTGTATTGTCTGAAATATGATGACTGTGGTACACCTCTATTACATGCAATGAAGATGACTTCACTGTTTGCTGTTGTACACAGACCATTGCAGTGAAATATGTAAAACTTGTTACTGCTTGGAATTCTGACTTATTATTCTGGTTTGCTTTCTTTTTCTGTCAACCTTTCTGTGGCAAAGAGATAAGTCTTAGTAGGCTTTTAATTTAATGTATGTGCATTTTTCATATTACTAATAATTAATATTTAAATGTGCCTTAGTACATGTAGAAAATATATTATGAACTGATTAGAGGTAATTATTAATTTTTAATTAATCAAATGAAATCTTCTAATGGGTTTAATTCAGCAGAAAATCTACAAATTTCTGGTCTTTTCAGTTTTTAAAAGAGTAATTCCAGGATAGAATAAGTGGTGTTCTTGCTTTCATGGCTCATGCCATGAAAAAAATCAGATTAAAAAAACAGAAGCCAACTACTAGGACAAAGAGTAAAAACTTCAACTTCCTAGAAGTGTTCTTCTAGATAGCTCTATGCACCTTCTAATATGTTTAAAGATGAATGAATGAAACAGTAATTTCTTACAAAGGGAGGTTTTGCTTGTTTACTTATCTGTTTGTTCTCCCTGGCTGCTCTGAGTTACAGGGTGTCAGGAATTTTATACAACAGATACATCTATCTCTCTGATATATATATATATATATATCTCAGAATCTAAGGAAACTGCCACAGCTGAAATTCAATAGTCAATGAAAAGAAAGTATTAATTACCCAAATAAAAAAATTCAAGGTAATAGATGCTCAAGGAACATTTATCATCTTTTTCCATTTTTCCAATTGTTTTTAAAAATTTTTTTCTTGGAATAATGGTCCTATTTGGAAATGTAAAACTTGGATGAACACTAGGAAAGCCAATGGTGTAAGATGGTTGGCATGTGGTTAGCAAAACTACCCATCCCTATCGGAAAGCATGGTTCTGACTCTGTAGAGATGTTTTCTTTTGAGGAGGTATGTGGGATGTGAGTACAGAAACAGGGTGTGGACACCATTCCATCTTAAAAGGTTGTAAATAAAATATTTCATTTCTTATTAGTTCCACAGTATTGTTAATAAAAATAACTCTTCTTTTAGGGGTAGATCAATTTTTATTGGCATTATGGACTAACCAGACAGAAAAAAATATTACTCAAATTTAAAGTACTCCGTGTGGTCCACTGCTAGAGCTCCAAACCCAGACTTCACATTATTGCCATAATTTGCTTAGCATATTTTAAAAAATGTAATTGCATATTAATCTGAAAGTGTAGGATTGTATCAATTTTATAACAAAATTCTTTAGTATGCCGAATGCATTTTGTTTCTGTAGTAGTGGGATATATATCTGTGTGTACACACACATAGTGTTTGTGTGTATGAGAATACATGTGTGTTGTGTGGTCTATAGGTAAAGTTCTTCAAGAAATAAAAAAAAATTAAAAATCTGGAAAAAATACAAATCTAAACAAAATATAAATCTTAGTTGTTCTATGCCTTAGTTGTTTTATTATGTTCTAATAAAAATTAGTTGTTCTAATTTTTAAATATATTAAAAATATATTTACATTATGAAACAAGCTATTAATGTTAAATTTAGCATAAATGAGCTGTGACGATTCTACAAATAGTGCACAATAGTTAACACCTGCATGCACTTCATAACCCTGGTTACTGATATCTATCTCCTGTTGTAGTCTTGATCTCTTCTCCCTCTCACTCTTCCACTTATTAAGTGGCTTCAGAAAATCTTTTCATGAAGCAGAGGCAAGTGAATAGCTGATCTTGTGACTTTTTCAAAGTACTTGAAGGATTTACTGAAATTTATTTTGTCCTTTTTATGAATTTTTTATATATGAAATAAAAGAATACATAGCCTTCAAAAATATTTCTGGATATCTCCCCAATTTTAGACTGCCATCATACTCTCTGATTTTAAGACCTAAACTGAAAGTGACAATACAAATGTGTATGCATATACAATATTTGTATTGGTCTCAGTGGAGAGAGAAAATGCAAAAATTTAATCAAGATAGACATATGAATAAAAAACCCCCCAAAAATATACCTTCACTTGTTTCTCCTAGCTGGAAAACACTGTGATAATTCTCAGCCACCAGTACATCTGTCTTATTTTTAATATCTTTTTTTCACAACATTTTGGAAGACTTGTTGCTCATCTATCCTTATAACTTAAATATTTGAGAAAAGGGGAAGATGCTGCTTATCCTATTTCATTTTACATTTTCACAACTCAGCACTTTCTGCCTTTTAGGAAAACTCCAACTTCCTGTTGCTTTTTCCTGCATTCCTCCTTCCAGTCTCATCTCCTTTCTACATCTGAAAGACAAAGTATCTGTGTTGTCAGAGAGGAGCGTAACTGAATCTTCAGTTTCCTCTGATTTTTGTGGAACAAATTAAAACCAACTAAAAGGTTCAGGTGAAGTTGTCAAGATAAATTTCAGTATTTCTGTTTCACTTTATGTCTTGTGAATATTTCTTGGGAAAGTGCAGTCCCCAGATTTGTAATGGAGAATTCTGATGATACATTTTGAATATCATCTCTGTTCTCTATAGTCCCTTGAGTGAAATCCTGGGAAACGATTGTCATAGTCAAAAACTCTTAACCTTCAGATCTTTCTACACTCTTTTCCTTTGAAATATCTAACTGTGAAATTAGGGTGTACACTGCTGTGTTTCTGTTCTTTATGCAATGTATCTGAGACACTCCCTGATATGTTAATTTGGCAAGCTTATCTTTCTTTGCACACTCCTTTGCATCTCATTGTCCAGCCATGTCAGCAAAGTCTTACAGACTCCTTCATGGAATAATTTGATATGCTGTAGAATTTACAGTTTTAAAATCCTTGCAAGTCTTCATGCCTACATAGTTGAAATTTGCCTTTTAGAATAATACATCTGTACATCAAAAGTCTTTCTCAAACCAGGATTTTGGATATAATGTCTTTATTTTGTCCCTGTCCTGTGTGTTCTATTTATGAAGTAAGGAGGAAAAACAGAAGCTTGAAGATTGAAAGGAAACAAACAGGTCAGCTTCCCAAGTGAAAATAGCTGCTTTGCCTTCTGGTAAAATTGTTTCTTAAAATATGTCAAATAATTATAAATATATAAACTTAATAAATTTAAGTAAATTATAAAATAAAATCCTTAAAAATAGTTTCTAATTTATTGTGATTTATGTATGAATTTATATTTACTATAATACAATTATTTAAACACTAACGTTGCAAAACTAATTATTTCTTCTTTTTGCTATATTCGTACTTTAATTCCTATAGAATTCTGCCTCAATGCACCAAAAATAACTTGTCAAGATCAGAGCAAGTCATCTATCACTATAGGTGAATGCAAAATTATTTTAGCTGGTCAACTGGTAAGGTGATCTATTGTAGAGTTTTGCTTTATTTATAAGTAATACTGCTTTATTCTTGTCCCTGCTGCTGCCTCCATAAATGACACAAGGTACTCAGGAACAGTTCAAGTCTCTGTGGTGCTGTTTCAGCCAGCCTTGCTCTCAGCTAGAGCTACAGGGAAGCAGATTATCCCTTTAGTCTTTAGCTGCTTGTGCTGGTGGTTGCTGGGCTGTGGTTAATTTTCTTTGCAGCAGCTCTGTATGGGGCTGTGTTATGGATTTCTGCTGGAGACAGTGTTGATAATCCAGGTACGTTTTAATTGCTGCTAAACCATGTTTACACTGAATCAAGGCCTTTTCTGCTCCTCACCCCACCCAAACAATGAGGAGGCTGGGGGTGCACAGGAAACTGGGCAAGGACACAGCTGAGACGGCTGACCCCAGCTGACCAAAGGGATATCCCACACCATATGGGCCCTGCTCAGCATGTAAAGATGGGGCATGAAGAAGGAAGGGAGGAACATTTGAAATGATGATGTTTGTACTCCCAAGTAACCCTCATGTGAGATGGAGCCCTGCTTTCCTAGGGGTGGCTGAACATCTGCCTACCCATCAGAAGTGGTGAATGAATTCCTTGTTTTGCTTTGGTTTTTACTTTCCCTCTAAAAACGTATTAATCTCAACCCACAGGTTTTTTCACTTTTACTTTCCAGATTCTCTTCCCGCTTCTGGGGTTAAACCACAACACTTCTCCACTGAGATTACTGTCTGCAGGTCTTACATGTAATGCTGGCCACTGCAAATTGAATACATATGAAATGATTCTCTGTATCTGTCTCACAGTCCACCAAACAACCATGAAATGAAATTAGCTTTTCTTCATTACTAACTCAAAGCATATTCAAGCAAGAATATTACAGAAAATCATTCCTGATTATCAATTTTCTGACCCATGTACTATAGCCTAATTTGGAGCTTTTATGCAGTTGATTTTGGGTTGTTTGTTTGTTTGTTTGGCTTTTGTTTTGGTTTTGGTTTTTTGGTTTTGTTTTAAAACAATCGTTTCTGATTCAGGTGCATAGCACCTGAGAAAAACTCTAAAACTTTGCTGTGTCTCCTTATTTTATGATAAAAAACTTTGAGTCTTTGTAAGTGCCTACTCTTTAGCCATTATTTTGTATTTCTTTGTTCTTGCATTATCTTCCATACCTTCCACAAACCATCTCCAGGTTTCCTTTTCCAGTGTATCATTTTCATTATGAGTGAGTTAAAAGCAGGAGAGCTTTTTAAAACAAAATGTTTCCTCTTTCTTTTTTTACCTCTTTTTCTGTCTTTTAACTGATTTAAGTATTTAATCTACATTTTCCATTTTCCCAGAGAATACTTAAAAATATATATATATCTTGTTGTCTGGCATACTAAAGGGTGCAGCAAATGATGATGTTGCATGAAGGCCTCGTAGATTTCAAATAAACAGGCAGTGACATTTCATTCGCAGGTGTTTATTATTTACTTTATTTCAGGAGCCAACAAAAAGGTAAGAGAGAACAATCCTTTCATTGACTGAATACGGCACCAAGAAGGGATTTCTGTAAATAATGTAACTTGCATAGAGAGCAAGGCACTGATATCAATTTCAAATACATATAGCCTTCTAACATCAACCATCAAAACTTTTACATTTTCCTAGAGGAGCACACATGAACATAGGCACAGATTAGCTTGTGGATGGATGGAGAAATGAGTGGAAAAATGAATGATTTATATAGTACCCAGTTGGGCTCTCCCAGACAATTTCTTTTTTTTTTGATTGGAGATTTACTGATTTTATGGGAAAAAAAAAAGGGGGGGGGGATTCGGTATAGTTTGCTGTATTTCCAAAGTAAAACCCTGCTCACTTTCAAATTGGAAGGACTGTACATCCACATGTTTCAGTACCTGGGAGAGAAATGCTTCAGTAAGATGCCCGTGCCAGGTGCAGGTGCAGGAGCTGCAGGGCAGCCTCTGAAAGGAAAGGCCAAGAGCTACCACATGCCAGGCATGGCCCATCCCAGCCACAGGGCACAGCTGAGCCCTTCAGTCACACTCATGGCACTTTTTGGAAGGAGTATTCAAGAAAGAGCACAAAACTCTGGAAAGAGAGAGGTGGAGAGAACGAAAGAAGAGTGTGATGAACGTCATCGTCAGATGAGGGGAAGGAGTTGACACAACAGACCAACATAATTAATTTAAATTTCTCCAGGTCGAGCCTATGCTGACCACAGCAAGAGCTGGTAAGTGTTTTCCCTGCCTTTATTCTGACCACAGGATTTCTTCTCCACGTTCTGCTTTCAACCCTCTCCCACAGAGAGTTGAGAGTGAATGGGTTAGGTGGGTACTTGGCTGGTAGCTTTGGTGGTCATGAACTCAAGCTAGAGCACAATGTGGAGCAAAAGCAGTTGCAGAAATATATGAGAACAGCAAAGGGAGCTGGAATTTGCCCCGTTTCCTCTTTCTCCATGGTTCAACAATACGAGTCATCAATTGCAGTTTGTCAGATTTACAGGTTCTTGCTGAGTTTTTTTGGCTAAAACAATAGGATTGATAGATATCACCATTTGATGAGATCATGTACACAGTTTTGTCCTCTGGAGAACTACTTAGTAATTTTGGTGCACTGGCCAAGCTGAATATTTTTGGCAGTTCAAAGAAGGGCCAGCAGATCAGCTGAGTGCCAGTTCTAGATGTCATTATTATTATTATTATAAACCTATTGATCCCCCAAGGAGGCCACAGGGGGAGTTTAAGCTGCCTGAACACCTCTACCCCACTCTCAGTTTCCACCTTTCCAAATTGTGTTGATTAGTAAACACCATCTTTCTAGGATGGTAATAGGTAAGTTTTTAACAGTATTTTGTCAAGTAAGACACCAAAAATAGTGCAATTAATGTAAATGTCATGATTTTTAGTCAATACTTTTTTAATATTGGTGCAATAGAGTTTCATTTCTCTGTAACAAATCAACTGCAATAATGCTGCCAATTTTTAGATAAAATTAATAAAAGCTATAAAAATAAGTTAAGTAAACATATGGTTCTTTTCAGCTGTCTTCCAGGAAAATAGCAAGCAGAAATATTTATTTGTTTTCCCAGATATCAAATTTCTGTTGGCCAAATTGTGCCTATGGGTATAACCATGCTGAGGTTGTTTAAAGTATGTTTTTATTTTCTGTAACGATTGATGTGTTAGGGAATCTCGGGAAACTTGCCTGAAGGAATTTTTCCTTTTAGTGATAGGAACAAACCCCTATTCATTGAAAAGATAAGCCACAACAATTTTCAGGTTCTAATGAGCATTATAAATTAATGGAACTCCTAAAGAGGGATCAGAGTTATTTTGTTTCAAAAAGTATTTGCTTGGATTTCTCATTAATTAAATATGATTTCAAGTATGAAAGCAGATAAAATTGATTCTGTACTAATCAACACATATTGCCTGCCTATGGCATTAACATTATGCTGATGCACTCAGTGAGAGTGGTCTGAAATCAATATAAAAGCCCTTAAAGCAATGTTCATAGCTTTCAGCTGTGATGTTTTCAGGCTGTTTGCTTTATAATTAACAAAGCTAACAAATTGTACAAAGAAAAAATATTAAACCAGATTCTCTGTGAAGGAAAAAAGAGTATTTTATTAAGACTGAACATTTTTGTTCTTCATCTCTTACAGCAAATTACATTTTTTTGTGCAAGAAGGTAATTATGGAAACCACTTATAAGTTTCTTGGGTTCATACATTTGGGGCATACTTAATTTGGAAATTGATTTGATCTTCTTGTTAACATAAACATTCAGATTGATAATTTTTAGTTTAATTGTTTACCATTTTGGTCATAATTATTTTTATTTAGACTATAAGGCTTCTGTGATCAGTATCTTGCCTTCACATATTTTTGTATTATCACAATTTTATTTGGATGAGAAGGTCTGAATTCACTTGTAAGATCTTACTGTGTAAGATCCATTACACGATAATTGTAGTGTATCTTAGAAAATTCTGGCTTCCTGTTACCTGAGAAAGACTTGGTATGTTACATTTTAACCTCAACAGATAAATAAGGTAATGTATAAAACAAATGCTAATAATTTAAGTGATGCTACTTTAAACACTGGAAATACTTGTAATATTCTAGCTTCTTGAGGAGGTGAACTCTCTGATTCATAAATATTTCAATTTATTGGAAAGAACTCAATAAACCCCTCCTCACCTAAAAAGACCCACCATGCAGGAAATAACACTCCAGTACCAAAAAGTTCAGTAATTTATTGCAACTGACTTGTCTTGGAAAAAAAATTAAATTATTCCAGAACATATTATGTTTAAAATGACTAAGAAATATCTATACCCCAAAACCCCAAAAAGAGTTAGAGCTGATGCAGCCTTTCATCAGGACCCAGAACTGTGCGGAACAATTGCACATCTCCTTTGTGTTTACCCTTCAAAATGTTAACAGGTTAGACTGGAATTTAAATATTTGGAGTAGAAAGTAAATTTTTATAGTACCTATGGGGACTGTGGGGAAACAAGTATTAGCAAGCTTACAGTAAAAATGGCTTTAGAAGACAAGTGACATTTAGTTCATACAAGGCAGTAGATGCTTTGTCTCCTTTCTTCAGCTGTGGAAATACCCAGGCTTTGGCTCTGTTCCTACCCTATAGCTTTGGCTCCTGCCCTTAACTCCAAGTCCTGCTCTCCTTGTTTACTGACAAGTAAATCTGGAGAAATCTCATTGTCAGGACAATTGCCACTGATTCTCATCATTGCAGGGTAGCAGAATTGGGCATTTACAGTTCAGTGCAGGGTCCTTCAAAAGATGCACTCTGAGACCCTATATTTGCCATATGCTTGAAACAGCAAACTCCTACCAAAGAAAGCAGCACTCATCTTTGTAATTTTTTTCCTGGTTTAATTGCTGAATCCTGTAATTTTTTTCTTCCTCTTGTGTGATAACTTGCCTGTTTAGATCCAAAGCTGAGTAAAATATGACAAATAGGCATATGAATGCTGGGGTGAGAACATGTCAAGGAGTACAGCTGTATGGCTCACACCATGACTTGTTTTTGAAGGCAAGGCCTCCTGGAGCTCATTTGTCTACAAGGCTGTGCACAAACTGATACCTCACAGGGGATACAGAGCTGTCCCTCAGCACAATCTCTCTCCCTAGCTACAGCTTTACCAGTGTGCTACCCCTTACTCTACATTTTGGAACAGTATTCAGCCTCAGAGAAGCTAAGGGGTTGAAGCATGAATTCTGTCTGGCCCATATGCTGGGGGAAAAAAAAAAGTCAGGAAAAAAGACAGATGGAATGTTATCCCCAGGACCTGAAAAACACAGCCAGGCATACTGCAGCTCAGATGTGTGAAGGTGGTTTCTTCATTAAACTAAAGATTAGTGACTCATAAAGAACCAAATTTACTACAAAATTGCATTTTTTTTAATCTTGCTGAATTTGCAAAATGTTGTTTAAGCATAACAATGATCAGAAAGCATGTAAATAAATCATACTACTGTTGGGGATTACTTTGGTTTCTAAGTTCTCTTAAGCCTCTCAGGTAGTTAAATCATACTTTTAGCAGTTTTGTTAAACATGTCCATATTTTCAGTTAATGTGGTTACTTTTATCCTTAAAAGTAACATCATGACTGCTAAGGGAGTTGTGGCATCAGACAGAGATCATTGCTACCTACAGCTGCCATTACCAATCTGGTTAAATATCAAGAGGCAAATTCTATCAAGTGTTTAGTCACTCAGGCTCTTGAGTAGGGACAATTTGGGACTTGGTGCTTCTGTGGAGTGTGGTGTTGGAGTAGGGTTACCATTTATGCCAATGTCTGCAAAAGTTATTTATCATTTCTACAAATATTTTATTGTCGAGAAAACAGAAAAATAAGTATTGTGTTGAATTTTGTGGATATAAGTGCTTTATGAATATTGCAGACTTATTGCATAGAATCTGAACACATAGGAACATTGACAGCGGCTCCTTTTCAAGAAGAGAGAACTGAGGCATCTATTGACAAAGACCAAGACTATTAAGTGGCATCCAAACTTTCCATGCTTAGTTTGATAAACCTACTCTTGTGTTGCTGAGCCCTGGAGGCTTTTTCCTGAGAAAGTTAATAAATCTGCACGTGTTCAAAATTGGCTCTTTTTTGCATTTGGATGCAGTCATGAATACTCACTAATTCTACAAATGTAGTTCCAGTTATCTTGTACTGGGCAAATAGAAAAGTATCCTGCTTATGTAAAAAAGTATCCTGCTCAGTATCCTGCTTATGAATAAGGTTTCTTTCTAGTTGTCTATAGTAATATTTCCCTAACTGCAAAATAGACTCATTTGTTCCTGTGCTGTGAATTCCTTGTTTTTCAGTCACAGAAATGACTGAAGCAGAGCTTAGATAATTTTCTAGTGCATGACATACGCTCATAGGATTCCGTTTTTATGAATTCATATCTGGTTATTTAAATTGTAATTAAATCTTTAGAGATAGCCAAAGATTGATATTGAAAAGCATTTCTCAAAAATGGTATTGAGTCACCTCCTGGATGTAAATGATATAAAAAAGACCTTTATCATCTAGAAAATTATATGATAAACTGGACAGAAGGACCACAGGAAACAAGCAAGCAAAGTATGAAAGAATAGATGAAGGAAAGAACAATTACAACATGTTCTTTAACATTTTTTTAAGAAGAATTGACTGATGGAAAATAAGCACTGTCTGTGCTGTATGTTAGCATTTAATGTGCATCATCAATTTGTATTTAGGCAGCTTTACTCCATGTCAGAGGTTGAAGCTAGCTGAAAATAAAGAAGTAAACAAATGAATACAGTTAACTAAGGGATTTGAATAATGTCATTATTTATCAAATAATTTATTTGACAAATAGTATTTTGACTTCTGCAGAATTGGTTGACTATCATAAGCAGTATTTGTTGAATAAATTAGTCAATGAAAAATGACAAAGATTCAATGAATAATTAATTTGATAAATAATATTTAGCAAGCTCAACTGTACATATAATTTTATTTTCTGAATCCTGTATTAAGCAGAAAGTATTCAAATTTTATTCCCCTCCCTTCCCCAGCTCTCTGGTCTCCTATGGCAAAGTGGGAACTGCTGGTTTTGGTTCTAGCAATACTGTTCCTCAAGTTGTATAGGAAACTGAAAATTAGGTACTTCTTTAGAAAAACCATATTTGATAGAGATCATGACATTAAAGACAAGAAGGACCTCTTTTTTTTTAAAGGTATGACAAGTTTTTGTAGTGCTCCACATAAACATAATGAAAGTTTCTCCTTAAAACCAAAATCCAATTTTATTTCCACTGATATCTTTCTCTTTGGTATAATAATGGTTGGAGACATGATTTACTAAAAGCATTATTTCTTATCAAAGATGCCAATACAGACTATAAACGAGGATTACACACACACACACATACACACTAAATCCTGAACTTAAATGTTACTTTACTTGAAATTGACATTTTTAATATCTCTAATGCAGTAGAGTTTTGAGCTGCTTCAATTGAGTGAATGATGAACTTCCATTACACTGTTCTTTGTATTTATCCTTTCTTCCTATAACTTACAAAACCAACTCTTAACTATTTCAAGTTTTTTTTTTTTAGGGGCAACTCTCGAAAAAATAAATCCAAAATGAAGATGATGGTGGTTACTTGAAATCATATGTCATCTTTTTTCTTTCTCTGTGAGATATTTCAAAGATTTTTCAAAGATATTTCAAAATCAGCTCCAAAGGAGCACTATTTAATGCCTTTATGTAGGGGGTCAGCATATCTGCCTAATATTTTTCTTCCCTAACCAGTCAGATGTCCTAGTTAGTGCCTGCAGATATGAAAGATATGAATTCAGGAAGAGATGTAGATCAGAAGAAGAAAACAAATCTCAAGGCTGAGAAGCCGCCTGACCCTGCAGAACTTGAAAGGAAAGAGCTGGCACAGCAGCAGTGATTCTGTCTGTATGGGGCCTTGGGCACAGCCCTTCCTTAGTGTCTGCTCCACCTCACCTCTACCTCATTTTTTAATTTTTCTGAATATTAAAATATTTGCTAAATTATTTTTATCTGACAGAGAGGCTTTTGATATTTCTAAGGAAGGATGACCCAGCAGTGGTTAGAGATGAAAAGGTTTTTTTGAGGCCTTTACCTGCCTGTGTGTCTGGCTTATGCTGCAGCTCCCTGTGGGCTGCTTGAGATCCTGCAGGATTTTCTATCTTGTTTTTCATTCACATCTGTTTGGGAAGCAATTGTATGTGTAGGATCATGTAATGGTACCACTGGATTTAGTGTGCATGACATGATGAAGGTTTCCCAGGGAGTAAACAGTTTGTGTCACCTTATACAGAAGGAGTTCAGTTCGGACATTAACTGTGAAGAGTGAAATTGTACAAAAAAACAATTGACAAAAAAGAAGAGTATATATTACTACACTTTAGTGATATAAACAGGATGAAATACTGTCTTTGTTGCAGTCAATGAGAGATTTATGCTTGATTTAGTAGTCAGGAGGTCATCACTCACAGAACTAAATAAGATGTTAAATAAGCTTTTGTCCTTTGATTTCAGCAAATATTCTAAGGCATCTAAGTCAGATAAAGAAATTGATAGCATGGATTTAAACATCTGCTTGAATATTTAACTGTTTGTACATAATCATGTTTTAGTATTCCAGAGTGGTGAATATGGAGTAAACAATCCCAATAGCAACAACTCAAATTTCTTTGTGATACATAGAAGTATATTTTATGAGTTTCCTTATGCTAGCTTAACCAAAAAAGCGAACAAACAAAACCAAGAAAAATGAGACATTCAAATGCAATACCCCAAAATCATCTATCAAAACTTTACCTTTAATCCTTAAACTAGGCTGCTTCAGGAAGCAGTTAACAGACCAGGTGCTATTAGTTTGTGTGTGTTGTTATATCTTAGCAATACTGATATATCAAATATCCAATCTTGAGGACAAAAAAGAGACACCACAGTTTTACTTTGCTTTGTTCTTTTTGTTGAAGCTGCAGGGTTAGGATGCCTGTTTATTTTGGTGAAGAATTTAGGGATTTAGAATAAAACTTCCTTCAATTTGGTGTCTTAATAACTGAGTGCATACACATGCCATCTCTAATTTAATCACAGGTAATCTGCCTTCTAACTGTCATGTTGTGCTTTTAGGATAAGGCATAAGAATTTAGACAAGTATGTTTTCCTCCTGTTCAGCTACAATCTTACTGAAATTTAAAAACAAAGTAATGGATGCAAGCCATTGCAAGCTATTTTTCCTGTAGCTATATATATATATATAGGTATATATATGTGTGTATACACACACACACATATAATATATATATATATATATATATATATATATATATATATATATATATACAGGTTAAAAAAATACATATACAGGTTATATATATATCTACAGGTTAAAAATATATATATACAGGTTATATATATATATATATAAAAATATAGATATAATGTATGTATATGCCACGTAATATGTTTTCATAAGTTTGTCACAAAAGCACACACACACACAAAATAGACATTTGTTTTCACAATTAATCGAGGACTTTTCCTGTTAAAGTCTATGTCAAAACTTCTACTAAATTAGGTTCAATCAGAGCAAAACACTGATAGAGCTCCAGAACATGTATCAACATTTTGCTCTTTCTGTAGAATTTTCCTCCTCATGATTCTGCACCTTTGATTACAAAGATCCGCTGACGTTTTCTGTCAGTTGCATCAGAAAGTCATCCTGTTAATGAGAACAGTAGTTTTGAGCTGTTCAAGCATAGTTTTCAGCAATACTGTTCTGACCTTTTAAATTATATTCTTAGAGTTTGTGCCCTTACTGTGCTCTGCCACATAGAACTCAATTTGTTTTACACACAGGGTGATGAGAGAGCATTAAGAAGGAGATATGAAAGTTTGTGAGTATCAAGACCAAAAAAAAGAAAAGTGAGTGGTCTAATTCAGAAGGTCTGAAGTAGTGAAGGGCAAAGCATAGACTTAGGTAAATGGAAAGAGCAAGAAAAAATAGGAGAGGATTATGGAAGTCAGAGAGGCTACCTTTAATTTAAGCTGACAAATTAGCTCTCACTGTACATTTACACAGCAAAAAATTTACATATAAATATTTTACTGCATGTAAATGCATGTATTAAGTAATATTTAAAGAAATAAGTAAGTGCACGCAAATGTAAGTAAAAATATTGACTTTAAAATATTTACACTGACAACTTTGTGCAACAAGAGGGGAAAGAGTGAGTGGCATGTAGCATGCCTCACAGCTGTCCTAGTGAAGATGAGCAGAGGGATGCACATTTTCAGGGTACCTGTTGATGTCCTTGCAAAAAGGTTGTTTCATAGGAACAAATGAGAAACACAAAAGGGGCTTAGAACTGTGTCTCTGGGGCAGTCCAAGGGTTGATTTAACCCCGTTGCAATACAAAATTGAAGAACCAATTCAATATGATTGCTCTGTTATTTCAAGACAAACTCCTAGATTTTATTACATGAAAAGAAAATAATGCCAGGGCAGTTGTGCTGGTAAACAGAACACTTTCTGGAGTATTTTCTGCTGCTACTCTGACTGAACCACATGAACTCCCCTGTAGACTAAAATGTAAATTTTATTGAGCAAAACCAGCAATAAACAAAAATGGAGTCTTTCTACTTTCTGCAGAAAGCTGGCGATGAATCTCAATACCTTCAAGTATCAATCCTACTCTTACCTACCCCTAAAACATCAGCCCTTTCCAATGTGATTTTTTGAACTGGAGATGTCTTCATACTGTCAATTGTTGGTCAAAGTGATTTTGATAAGTCTAATTCAAACCTATCATCCTAAAATATCCTGAGCTCAGTGTGCTGGTTTTGGCCAGAATAAAGTCAATTTTCTTCCCAGTGGCTGGTATGAGGTTGTATTTTGGATTTGTGGTGAACAGAGTTGATTAACACAGAGGTGTTCTTGCTATTGCTGAGCAAGGCTTACACAGAGCCAAAGCCTTTTCTGCTTTTTACAGCCAGGCTGGGGAGGAAGTGTTTGGGAGGGTGCATGGGAGGCTGGGAGGAGACACAGCCAGGACAGGTGACCCCAACTGACCAAAGGGACGTTCCCCTGTGACATCATGCTCAGCATCTAAAGTAGGGAGAAGAAGGAGGAAGGGGAGGATATTTGGAGTGATGGTGTTTGTCTGCCCAAGTAACCCTTACATGTGATGGGGCCCTGCTCTCCTAGAGATGGCCGAACACCTGCCTTCCCATGGGAAGCAGTGAATTCATTCCTTGTTCTCCTTTGCTTGTGTGTCTTAATCTCAACCCAGGAGTTCTCTACCTTTTACCCTTCCAATTCTCTCCCAGTTCCTACAGGCAGGGCAGTGAGCAAGTGGCTGCATGGGGTTTGGCTGCTGACTGGGATTAAATCATGACAGCTGAGCAGACCTACTCATTAGCTACTAACAAGAAAACAGATCTGGTTTGTGGTCTTTGAAATCTCTACGGGTTAAAGAGAAAAACTTGTCCAAACACTGTTGTATGTTAAGAAATATAAGACACATACATTGACAGTTTACTTAGGTGTGTTTAGAATCACAAAGAGATTAATCTGCTACTTCAAAATAACTTGTACAATAACCACAAGGTATGTGTATAAATTTTATGAAAATATATTTCTTGCATTTGCAGCTAAGGGTGCTCCTGTTTCTGATGAAGTTTATTTTAGTGGTAAGGGATTTTAAATAGGTTATTAATATAAGCATGAAGCATAGACCTTTTGAATTAACACAGATTGTCACATTCAGATATATATTATGACAGTTGTAGGCTTTTTCTGTTTTATTCATGTTACCCAAGGCAGTTTAGACCATTGTAATTCTGAATACTAAGAACTAGCAGAACAGAGGTGAATAACGTGTTTCTTAGCTAATCTAGTGAGGCTGCAGACATGATATCCAGTATTTTGTTTTCTTGCATTGTATCTCTGGGATAGACTGGGAGATGTCATAACTACTGGTCTAAGGTAGATGTTTATGCTCCCTAGGTTCCCTCTACAAGATACTGGAGAGAGAGAGAGGAAGATTCTTTAGAGGTAAATCCAAGGAAGATTATGTGTAAATTCCTTAATATTATAGTAAGTATCTTGAATGAATTGAAAAACACTAGGAAATAAAAGCTTTTTAGTTTGGGTGCCCAAAGTCAGGTGATATGAAAAACCAACAAAACACCCCTCCCCAAACTCACAATAAAAAACACCATAACATTTTTTCTCAGAATACTGTTTTACTATAGCATTTTCCTAACTTTTCACATAAGTTGAATTTTAGTGTAAACTACAATTATATAAATGTTTTTTGTAATATTTCCTAAAAAGAAGTCTTCATAAGCAAATGAAAACAGACTCAATATCTGTTGCCTGTGATTTTGGAAGTGGTGATAACTACTCACTAGCACACTAAATATTTCAGGATACCCTGCAACACATTTCAAATTCTTGGCTTCTCTATCTGACATGGTATGTGCCCTATTTAAATTAATGCCATAACCAGGATTACACAAGTTTCTCAGACAATGTAAATTAACATAGATCCAAGTAAGTCAAAACTAGATGAGAATACAAATTAGCTGAGGTAAATCTTAATTTGACTGAAGTGTTAAATAGTTTATTTATAATTTTTCATCCACTTTCCTTGTGAATCTTGTTCATACCCAAAATAGGAAACTCTCAATGAATCACACAGAACTCCATCAGATAATCTCCTATTTCTATTATTATTAATTCAAATTCTCTGGCAGACATGGATTCTGATTGGGGTTTTTTCCCTTGCTTGTCTCAGCATCTTTTTTTCCTTGTCATATCTCTTCTCATATCTTATGTCCTGTATCCTGTGGTATCTGAGAGGAAAAAAGTAGACCTTTTTTTTCTTTTTTTAGAGTGGAAACTAAGGAAAATATGTTGATAATGATGCAGAGCTACAGCAAGTCTGAAGATGAGGGAGACATCAATGGTGACAAAATAAGAAGTCACCTTTTCTCTTGAATGACAATCTTAAATGATACCCTGGTGAAACACTGTAGAGTAACTTGGTCAAGACCTGGCGGCTACTGAGCTGCTGAGTAAATGGAAGGATTTTGTATCTGAGAAGCTTATGGAAATGTCTCCAAGAATACAGAAAATAGAGGTAAAGAGTACTCAGAAAAGGATTAGATGCTGGATATAACACATGTAGTATAAATGATGAGTTTGCAGGTAAAATATAAAAAGAAAAATAATAAGTAGAGGAAGAAAATAACAGCTAGTATTGCAAAAACATAGAAAAGGATGATGTGAGACAGCTGCAGCTGGAGAAACAGTTTGAAAAATGAGACCAAGTTAGATGAAAGAGGAAAGAGCAGCAGGAGTTTATTTGAGGCTGAATAAGAGCCAAAGGTGAACACAGTGGAATCTGCTATTCATCCATCATTATAGATTTGACAGATTCCTTCTAAAGTATCAAGAATATGCCAAACTGTGAGGCCAATGAATTATAATAGTAAAGGTTTTCCCGTGTTTTTTTTCTTATATTCTTTTAACATAAAAAACAAAACAGAAAGTGTAGGTGGAAGGACGGAATAAACTATGATAATAGATAGATGTCTGCGAAGATAAAATAACATTACATTTTCCAGATCTTCAACTATAGACAGGTGTTCAGAAACACAACGCAGTGACTGGATGGAGTCCATTTTAGAGAAAAACCACCTTCAGGTTACCATGACTGCAAAATACTGAAAATCAAAGGGAACAAATTTACACTCACTATGCAATTGCCTACTTCTAACACACAAAGAAAAGGTGGAAAAGAAAGTCACATGACATGTTCCAATAGATAAATGATCACAAGGGAGGCATATTTAATAATAACACAATATCAAAGTAGGTTATAACTGTTTATAGAAGAGTTGAGCATAGATAGTTGAATATAGTCAAAAACAATAATTGCAAAGTTTACAAAGTCCAAATAGATGTCTGGAAAGATCAATAAACAGAAGAAAAAGAACTACATGTGTGAAAGAGGGTATTATACAAATATTTGAAAGCTGGTGGGCTAATCACTAACAATGGAAGTTGATTACTACAATTTAAAAATTCAAGAAGCAGTATAAAAATATCCAAGGAGGAAAAAGCATTAAAGAGATTAAAAATCCACAAAAAAAAAAAAAATAAAAAGGAATGAAAATATACTAATTGCAGAATTTTTCTGGTACAAATTATTTTTTTTTAAAGGTAGACATATTATAAAATCCTGTGGCAGGATTTTTAAAATTTTATTACTCACATTACTGAACCAGTAAGAGATCACTCTATCAGATTCAGTTTTGGTAAATGTTAACTGAGATGGGGTGGTTGAAGATAACATTGGTTTAGTCACAGTAAAGCGATTAATTTTTTCATTCAATGATGGAAAAAACATATGTGATATAAGGTCTTCAAATTCAAAAGATAATATGAGTGCTCAAGAAACTGCAAATTACTTTAGGCTGAAGAAACTGTATAGAAGAGGAAAATTTTATATGCCTGGCAATCTTAATAAAGGCACATTATACTGCCCGTAGTGAGTTTTAATTTTAAAATAATGTTTTATTCAAGTATTAATTTTATTCCTTCTAACCTGGAAATAAACATTTCAGGTCTTATCTGATTCTGTGCTGAAAATTCATTATGTGACTCACAGCACTTTCTTCACTTTCTCTAGTACATTCTTGATAGTTAGCTATTGTCAGTATAACTTCAGACTTCTTCCAATTATATAGAACAGCATGCTGTTGTTATAAATGCTAACTATATATCATTTCTCTCTATTCCTAAATGGGACCAATTTCTATGACATTTCAGGATAATCATATCTTAAGCCTTTCTGAGGTAAACTTGAATTTTAATTAAGGGCTCAAAAACATGAACTTTCCAATACACAGACGGAGAGCTTTAGATTTAATGCACTTATTTGATGCTGAAAGGTGTGAGAGGGTCAGGAATGAAAATACAGATATTGTGCTAATGCTGGCAGTTTCAATTCTGCATCTGTTGCCATCTCCATATTGCAGATGAACTCTGATAAATTATACCAATTCATAATTTTAGAACAGTCTCATGGGTATCTTTTTATTATGCATTTTAATATGCATCTGCAGTGACACAGTTCTGCAGTTCCCTTTACGTAGCAAATGCAGAAGACACTTTTTCACTGTAATTGTCATGTTGCACATGAGTGCTGCATCAGGATTTGAGAAAAGGCTGTTAAGACTATCCTTATGATAGTTGTCAGTTAATGAATACTTTGACTCTGAAAGTCCAGGCAGAATGTGTAACAAGGCAGCGAGACTTTTTTATTTGTTTCACACAAATTCATAGAGAAAAAAACCTGACAAATATCTCAAAAGGTCAGTTCTTCACCCATCCTAAAGACAGCAAGGATATATAGAAGCTTCCATGCAAAAGAACACATGGCTAAAATTCTATATAATATAATTTATGATAAACTCTCTAATAAATGATGATAATTTTTAGTTGTGATACACAGTATGATCAAAATGTGCAAGAAATAATATTTAAGAGGAAATATTAGCGTTAAGTAAAACAAAGTTTTTCGTACAATTTAAAAAACTATTATTTTCCCTCATCAAAAGCTCTTTTTTCTTGCTAGCTTTGGTTATATTTTATGAGAAAGAGTCAGTCTTTTGGCAATATTAAATGATTCAGTATTTTCAATGTGAAGTGTTTAACAAAAAATAAAAATATTTAAGTATAGAGAGAGTTTTGAGGTCTTGTATTGTTTTTACTTGCATGGTGTTGAGTAAGAATGCAATATAAAATGAATTACTGGAAGCTTTCTTCTAATGTGTATACATCTATTTATCAATAATGTATTTAAGTTTACACCAGACTAAAATATAATCCTAAAGTCATTTAGGATAATTGTCAGTGGATCTTTCAGATGATAAATGTGGATGAATAGGAACCCATCCATATACGTGCCTTAAAGAAATATGCCATATTGGATACCATAAAGTTGACCTGTCTGATAAAAATGTTCTATTATAAAGAATATTCTTCATCCTATATTACTATTCATCATTATTTCTGTCACATGAGAGTTTATGATGGAATTAAGTGATATTTATGTATTTATTGCTGTGCTATTTCATTATACATCATTGAGTTTTATGACATTTTAAAGCAAATTAATTATACATGTTCTCCCTGCTCCCCAGTCTGAGCACTTATAACCAGGGGCCATTTGAATAAATATCTGTATATATCCTGAACTGGAAAGTTGGATTTGAGATACTTTTGCATAATTTTGCAATTCCATTAAAATATCAACAAGAAAAAGGGAGAAGAACATATGAAATAAAAAGAAGCAGAAACAGATTTAATCATGTTACATTATACATAAACTAGTATCTTGAATTTATGTTCCATATGCTAATGAAACTAAGAACATCTTAAAGTATTCATTCTGACCAATGTTAAATGTTGTGTTAAACAGAATTACGAAATATTTACTTAAACCACTATTTTTTGGTACCAAAATATGATATGTTTGTAATATGTGAGTTACCATCACATAGTAGTTTTAAATAATACTCATGTAGGAATTAATTTATCCTTAAAATAATTATAGCTCATATTAAAGTGATTCTGCGATAAGTGACATTATACAATAAAATATTATTAAGAATAATTAGATGGGTGTTGCAATGAAAAATGAATGTTACTTTATAATCCTTCCCTACATTTAACTAAATTATAAGGGGAAACATTTTAGTAGTAATGACAGTATTGCAGCAAGAGTAATAAGGAAGTATAATAGCTGGAGAAAGTGACAACTATAAAGGGGATGTGGTGGTGTACAAGTGTATGAACATTTGACATAGCATGAGCATCAAAGACAACAGCATCTCTTCTTCTCTCAAAACTGATTTTACTAGATAAAAATGTAACAAAATGGTTATATTAAACCAATGTTTATATTATTAACAAGGGTAATATTAAATACCACCTGATGGTTTATTACACACCTCGGTTGTTTGCAAAAAGAAATAGTATTTAATGAAAAGAAGTCTTTTGTTTCATGTTTGCTGAACAACTTAATAGTCTATAAAGCCTTCTGCTCAGCCACTTTCAAGTTTCTAGAGGAGTCTTTCCATGAAAATAAACCAGAAAAATTGTGTTCAGTTTTCAGCAAGGAGTTAACCCTCCGTGGCTGTTAGCACTTGTGTGTGAAATGTTGCAAATAGGATGTGCTTTTAGGGTCTGAACAAGTACTTCCTATATTTGGTGTGGAAAATTACAACCATCTCCAATTTTGAAAATGGCATCTTGTTTTTCTTCTTTTTGTTGTTAGCATTGTGCAAGTTTTGTAAGAGAGAAAAAATAAGGTGAGATTGTGGGAATAGAGGGATTGATTTTATTTATCATACATATACAAGTACATGTTTGTGCTTGTCGATGTACCGCTTTTATTCCAGGCATTAACAAACAGATGGAGATGGTGCCAGAAATAATTAATAAGTTTCCATTAATACTTAGTCACATAAAGGTAGATTCAAAATTGCAATACTTTTTATTTAAAAACAAAAATGGAAAAAATCTATATTGCCAGTAGAATTTCCTCTGTATTTTCAATACTGTTGAAGTCTCTTACACGCCCAGATAGTAATAGTGGACTAAATATATGAAATGTCCTCTTCTGGGGAATATAACAGATATAAATATATTGCAGTAAACTGAAATTGATACTAACTTTCACTATCAGCCACTAGTAGTTACACGAGCACAACCACAGCCCTGGCTGTGAAGTTCTACATCAAGGTCTACATCTACTCTACATCAAGCAGATAATTTCCTAGATGTGAGATCAGACTAAGTGCTGGGTTTTGTGCTTTACTTCTGTTTTGTCACAGAAATCTGACAGAGGAAATGTAAGTGTTGAAGAGTAAGGTTAAAAAGTAACATTATTCACAATGCTCAAAATGAATCTCTGCACAATGACTTGGTAACCATGGACACAAAAATCTCATCTGAATTTTATCTGGAAGATGAAAGATTACATCTAGGAAATTTTTTTGAGTGTTATTTGTTCATTGGGAGCTGAAGATGGATCTCCTTGAAATTTGGGTTTGATATGATGCCTTAAAAGTTTTAACTTTCATATTTTCCAGGTTCTGTACTGCATTACCATGTAACTCCGAACTTCATATAAAGTTTTAACAGGTTCTCTTCACAGTTTAGTTAGACAAAACAGTCCTTTTCCAGCCTGAGAACCAAGGACACCATTGCAGCTTCAGGCCCAGAAGGTATAAACAGCAGCTAATTGAGGAGAGCAGTCTGGGAGGATGGGAATTCATAACCTGAAGCTGTAATTGGACAATTAACCCCAATATGTAAAAAAACTTATAAAAACTTATAAAAGCGTGAAACCTCATGACCGGGCATCCATCTTGGGTGGAGCCAGGAACAGGTTCTTGTACTTCCCAGAGGCATATCCTTTGAAGGCCTTTTAATAAATACCTACTTTATTCCTTTAACACTGTCTAGCCTCTGTTCGAGGTAGGCTCACAAGACAGCAGATACGTAGAAGACCGAGTGTCACAGCGGTTACATGCATAACTAGACGCGACAACATCAATGTCTTCATTGGTGTAAATGCTACTTTAGTAATTTTGCAATACTAAGGAGAGTGAATTGGTCGCAGTCTGCCAGGCTCAAGGTAATATCTTTTGTAAAATGAGAATTTAATTTGATGCATTTAAGATTTTAAATTTTCAGCTGAATTGTGAAGAAATATCACTATTGGTGAAGAAAACTTATAATTCTGCAATATGGGTACTTTGGAAGATGCAATCTGATTATAAAATTGATAGGTGTTTTATAGGCTGATAAGAATTTGACAACCAGTTAGGGTGATGTTTTGAGTTGCAATTTATGGTCATGATCAGTGTAGAAGAAATGCAAATGGAGCTCAATTCAAATGTAATCTCCAGATTCACATGCCCGAATTTGGTCTAAAATGCCCATTTGTTCATATAGGTGCTGAAGGGACTAAAAATCTCGTTCTGTGACAGAACTTATATTTAAAGTGCATTAGCCAAGACAGTTCTTAAATTTTAAAAGGATAGTATTGGAACCTAATGGTTATTATGGCAGTGATGGGGTAAACTCCCCAGAAAGCTTAGGTAAGTAAACAGTGGCAACTGTTTAGGCAGAAATTTCCCCTTCTCCATTACTCCTTCCTTATATAGATAAGGTACCACAAGGATTGTGACATCTTCCTAGGATATTAAGAATATTTTGCAATATATGTTTAGCACATTATGTAAAATATTGATCCTTAACATTTTCAACACAATAGCCAAGGAGCCTCTGCATCAAACTGTGAAAAGTATGTCAAATGTGAAAAGTCAAAATGTGAAAAGTTCCTTTTTCCCCCCCCCCCTTTTTTATTATTTGAATAAACAATTTTGATTTTCAAACATAAAATAAGACTAAAACTATGTTTAAATAGCTTTGTGGTTCTGCCTTGAACAGACCAAAAGAAAAAAATGCCACAAATTTACTTACCTTTGCATCTCTCAGTGCTGAAAACTAAATTATGGAAAGAATTTCAGGCAAAAATAGAACATGAATTGGTTATTTATATATCATCAACCCTACATGTCATCACAATGCACCAGACACAGAATTAAGCAAAAGTTGAAGAGCACACTAAGATTTCCAGGTAAGATTTAAATCAAGAATCTGGTTCAATGCAGTGAAAATTAGAAGGTGAATTTTATATTCAGTGGACATCACTTTTTTATAGAACTTTCCACTTAAAAAATAAGTCATTGCTTGCTAATAGCTGGGAGCCGAGTTTAAATTAAATAGCAGTGATAATTTTAGGCACCTAAAAGAAAAAGAAACGAGATTTAGTGGAAGCTGGACTAGGAAAATATGTACTCTTATATGTACACATGTTTTTGCAACATATGAGTGGCAAATGTGCTTGTGCAACTGGGACTCATTTTTCTATGAGAATAAACCAGCTTAAAATAATAATGAGCTCAACAAGTAATGACCAAGTCTTTGAGGATGACAAGACCTATTGCTTCAGGCACAAGCTTGAGCTCTAAGAGGAAAAGAGATTTGTCTGTTGTTTTCTCCCACTGTTTGTTTTTTCCTGCAGTGCATGAGGAATACAGAAAAATAAGCAAGTATGACTGTACCTTTCTAGGAGAAACTCCACTTGCTTAACAGAACACAAGGAAATGCACCGTTTGTTTGCAAAAAGAAAAGGTCGTAAGTAGTTTTGGAGGTATGATTTATAAAACAATAACAATTCTTCTGGAAATAGCTATGCCAGAATTAGGGTAAATGCGCTAAAGAATCAAGGAAAAAGTACTCAGCTATAAAGTATAAATATTTCCTACTATGAATTATGACAGCTTCATATTTTCCAAAGGAGTAAATATTTATGCAATATTATTTTAAAATATTTTCTCCCATAATTATGTGAAGTGTACTAAGGCGCTGGAGAATCTCTCATGAAAGGAGAGGCTGAGACCAAGGACTGGTTAACGCAAAGAAAAGAAGGTTCAGGGGGACCTTATCAATGTGTACAAATCCCTAATAGGGTCAGAGAATACAGGAGCCAGATCCAGACTCTTCTCAGTGATGTCCACATGAAAGGATGAGGGGCATAAATTTAAATGTAGGAAATTTTATTTAAACAAAGGAAAAACAACCTTTATTTAAGGGTGATTGAACACTGGAATGGGTTGTCTAGGCTGGTTGTGGAATTTCCATCCTTAAGTCTGTTTAATACCTGACTGGACATGGCCCTGAGCATCCTGCACTTGGGCCTTGCTCCTAGCAGAAGGATGAAGTAGAAAATCTCCTTTCCGATTTCAGCAATTCCATGACACATTTTATATTACTGTTTCTGAATAACCATTCTGAAAAAGATTTTTTTGGCAGAAAAAATGTAGAATTTACTGGTCTCCATTTGTCATACTTGCCAGTTAGATGAGTTTGTTGTATTCTTTTTTTTTCCCTGGCCTAATATTGGCCTTGCCCTGCCAGTGATTTCCATGACAATGAATTTGTTTGACATATCATTTGATTTACTCTTGCAATAAGCATACACAAAATATTTTACTCTCAGCACAATAAACTGTCTCTCTTTTGGGAGTTTTGCATAGCTAAAACATTCGGCAAAGGACCTAAAACTCTCAGAAAAAGGTGTTGTACTGGAGGACTTGGTTTTCTTCTGGACCAAATCCTCCTATGAACAGTCTGTTCAACAAAACCATGGCTTCATACATTTATGAAAAAGGTTGATCTCCTCCAAGAAAGGTCTCCATCTTATCTAGCATTTTGATTTGAAGAAAGGAGTGGTTATTCTAACTCAACCTGCTAAACTATGATCAAAGCTAGGGATTCATTGACTATCAGGAATAGCATACTATACATAAAATAAGATGTAAGAATGCTTTTTAAATACCTGAGGTTGACTTTGTGTTCAATTTTTATGCACTCAGTTTTTATCACTAGTCAGCCTTAATTCAAGAATATGTTTGCATTCAGGAAGGCATTTATAAACATTGAGTAAGTTTGGCCCTAACACAGCAGAAAAGTAAGTTATAAGACAGAGTGAGCATAAGCTACTAGGCTAGACAAGGAAAATGTGATATTTAGATGAAAGAAATGCTTCTGTTTGACACAGACGGAGAAAGAATGAAAACAGACATTGTGGTCATCCTGGAGGCACAAACCTGATTCAGATTTTCTAGCAGACCTGGATTCTTATGTGTGTATGTGATTGGTAGCAAATCACATATTCCTTCACATAGCATTTTGCCTGGTACAAACAATGGGAGCATTGTTTTGGAGGTCAATGTGTGACCTCAGTGTGTCTTATGTCAAGAGAAGTGCTTTTATAAAGTAAATGGTTACAATTCAAAGTAATGTTTAGCAGAAAAGGCTACTTTATCCAAGCAAATGTGACAAGGCCATGGCATATGCCCAGCACATAAATGTTTGTTCTGTTGCATTTTTAAAAATAGTGGCTGATACAGGTCAGCTAGGACTATTAATATCAAACAATTCCTGTTTTCTGGCACGGAGGAGATACATCTTAAGGTAGAGAATGCTGCCAGTGAACAGTATGGCCAAAGCCATGTACTTTTTCTAAGCTGCCGCTCTCTTCCCCACACAGGTGTCAGCACAGGCTGCCCCACCATGCACTGCTGCGCCCTTCCTACCTTCATCACTCTGGACACACGCCACGGTGTCCTACTATAGCAAAGCCCAGCTCCAAAGATCTCCAGAACCCTTCTGATTCAGGTGAGCTGCCCTAAGTGTTTCAAATTGAAACAGAGGCCCACCTGGGTGGTAGAAGGCCCTGGTTGTTCAGGACCTTGCAGAGGCTCCCCTTCTTGATCCTCCCCCTTCTCAGATTAATGTTGTCCTGTAGAAGCACGTGACCTTTGGAGCATGAAAGGGAAGGTGTTGGAAAGCAGTCATCTCCTACACTGGCTACCATGGCCCATACTGATGGGTGATGGTAGCCTGCAGTGGTGTCAGCCCACAAGCACAGCTCTTGTAAGAAAAAAGTGCCTTAAAGCACGCTTCTGGGAAGGTGCAGGGTTAAAGCAAAAAGATAAGGATACCTGCAAGATCTCCTCACAAAATGGCTTTTAAAGACAAATTTTAAAATTCTGATCCTAAAGCAGTTTAGATTGTAGCAATGGAATTACATTAAAGATTGATTTATTATAGTTTAAATTCTGGCTGCCAGAGGATGGAAGAGCTATTTTCACTGAAAAAGCAAGAATTTGCTTTTAAATTTTACCTGAATGATGTAATAAGAATGACTTAATAACTACAGACTGAGAAAATGATATATGTTGGCTATGACCCAGCCAGGTTATTCTGTTAACTGAATTAAACCCTGTGTTAAAATAGATCCCTTTTCAGTTCCTTTTACATTATAGAAGTATTCTGAGCATTCTATAAGTGCCCATTCATTACATTTACTGTCAATTGTTCCACATGAATAATTTACAGCAAATGATCTCCAGAAAATCAATACCAGACTTCTGAATTTACAGAGCTTTTGGATATGTAGAAGCAAAGCTTTTATATTAACTAGAAATAGATCGAACTTTCCCCTGCACTGTAGAAAAGAAATCCCAAAGAAAAGAAATCTTTCTGAGTCAAAATAATTGTTAATACTTAACAGTTATTTACTAAAATTCAGCAAGCTGTCCTAGCATTGCCACAGGCATTGATGTCCTTAAGAGGATGTTGAGGTGTGGTGTGTAGGCATTTTCAGGGTCCTTTGCTACATTCTTAGGATGTTTCCTAGTGGGAACACAGTTAAAAATGCATGGATAAAATGAGGAAATGCAATGCTTCTTTTCCATAATGATATGCAAAATACTGCCTTCATGTGAAGACAAGCACTTACAGCCATGGCCTGGAACGCAGGCCATGTAACTCTTGCTCTCAGGGAGTCAGTCAGTAACAGTGCAACAGTTTGTAATTATTTAAAGAAAAAAAAGTTGATTATATTACTTCTTTTATCCATTTTTTTATGTTTAAATAATACCCTTGAGTAAGTAGTACCTTTTTTCTTCCCAGTGCTTGAAGCATTCCTAGTTTTATTAGCTCCAGCTACCATTGGTGTTACCGCAATGATTTTGTGCACGAGACCTCTGATGTCTTCACTGCCCAGTGCAAGGCAAGGCAGGAGATTTTTGGCCCATGTCAAATAGCAGTTTCTGGCCTCAGGCTGGAGCTATAGCACCAGCCAAGGAAGTCCCACAGTAGACATCAGGGACAGGCTTGTAACAGGTTTGTCTTTTTCTCTCTCAGACAGAAATCTCCAACACTAGCTGAGGAGGCCTTGTGTTCTCTGCCTTCCTTACATGTGTGGCCTGTGGTGTGACACACCCATCAACTTCATGAGACTCTTTTCAGAAACTGCCTGTACTGCCCTATCTCCTATACCTTGAATTAAGCACACAGACATATATATACACACACACAAGTGATTATCATGTCTGAGAAGCACCACAAGAAATCAGGTACTAGATAGGTGAAATTCAGCCAGGTCTCCACAGCTTGTCCTCAGAGCCAGAGGCTCCCAGCCATGTGTAGTCTACCACCCTTTTTTTCACCTAATTCCAGTAGTTAGTGCTTTCTGGCACTTGTGTAAAAAATATTTTTTTCACCCTTATGCTTAAATTCTTGCAGGAAATGCCTCCCTGAGGAACAGCTTTGAGTTTAGAGAATGGCACCCAGCTCTCATACAGCACCTCAAAGTGAGCTGCTCAACACTGGCTGCCAAAACCAGCTTTGTGCTGCTAAACTCATTTCACTGAATTTACCAAGGAGGAGAGGCCAGGCCAGAGAGGACTTTACACACACTCAAACACACACAGTTTGTGCCCTATTATTGTACCATATTATATACTGGATATGGTAAACAACACCTTAATTAAGGCGCTTCTTTAGTACTTAGAATACCTATAAAAAGGGGAGAATTGTTCATCTGCTATTTTGGGTCTGTTGTGCCAGCCTTAACGATTTGTTTCATAAATATGTATTCATCCACGCATGCACTACTGTTTAAGTATATATTAAAGAAAAAAATCTTTCAGCCATAAAGATGAATACCCATTTATTTTGTTCTGTGACAGCACTGTTAACCCCAGGACTCCTTTCCTCCAAGCTCCTAGTTTCTACATTATGTTTGAAGGCTTTTTAATTTAGAATATAAGTTCCTGCAGAAATTAACTGTAACATCTTGCATATTATAAGAAAAAAAGTGTGGATTTTTCATTCTTGTTTCTACCTTGAGACAATAACAAAATAAAATTTCAATTTAAGCTGTAGTCTGAGAAGGGCCCAGATATCCCACTGCTTGGAAGGCTATTAGATATTTTGTAACATGAGGCCTCCAACATCATGTTGGATGTTTTAAAGGATAAAATTTGTTCTGCTCACCATTTCAGAAGGTACACCAACAAAATATGACAGCTAAGAAGTAGCTGAATAGCTGCCCGTATTTCTGAAGTCATAATGAAGCTGTAACAAGTCATTCAGACACTGCTATATTTAATATTTTGCACTGGCCAGCTATTTTCAAATCATTAGTAGAAATTTGCTGCCAGAGGCAGTAGTTCCCAGCTGTGTAACTGATTCCCAGGAATCAGATACATTCAAAAGTAACACTGTGTTAAAAAAATCACTTTGGCCATTATCATATAGCTGATATATTGATTATATCTTTTATATGTGTCTCTCTATCTAAAATGATATATCTGTCTAATTCTTACCAAAATGTTAATGAATTAGAAAGAGAAGCTGAGGTGTACCCCTCTTTAGGATAGTACAAATGTTACATCAAAAGTAACACATAAAAGGAATCACTTCTACTTCTACATATACAACCTTCACAAACTTTCCTGGGAAGTTTAAAAACAAAGAAAATTAAATATAGGAGAAATGTTAATCTAGAACTTGCTCTTTCCCTACTGGTCACATACCAAGCAGAATAAGAATTTTGTGTATCATCTGCAGTTAAATTTTTTTTTTTTTTTGTATTTGAATGAGCTCATTCTTAGGAAAGCAGCTTTTTCTTTCAAGCCTGCAGCAAGAAGGAACATATTATGCAAGCATGCAATGAAATGTCTTTATCATCTAAGGCTATTCATGCTAGAACAAATGAAATATTGCAGTTGTCTTCAGTGAAAACTCAGCTGACCCTTTGCTAGCATAACATCTATTATGCAGCTCTCAATTATGTTTCTCTAGACTTGATTAGGCTTTTTATTTCAAATAATAGCGATAAAAAACTTAGCTTTCACATGTGAAAATTCTTCATTAATCAACTCTATTTTTTAATAATTCATTTGCTACTTACATAAGCATTTACAGGCTAAAAAGCAATGTTTTGGTTGATGGTGTTATTTCACCCTTTGTGGAGAACCCTTCCCCTGAGTCACGCAGTATTAATTCTGATATGCGTGAATGCAACAAAATAAAAAATGATGTAACAAGAAAAATAATTAGTACTTTATGCCCCATTTGAATAGTTGGAGTGTAAAAACTTAACCAGGGAATGGAAAAAAAAAACCATAATGAGGCAACTGTAACAAGAAACAGCAAGCCAAAGTCACTGTTCTTATTTATGTATCAGTTTCCATTACTCAAGCAGTAATAGAAAAGAGAGATTTGCCAATGTAAATTAATTAGGATATATAAAAAGCTATTTGGAATAGAGAAAAAGAAGAATGATGTATTTAGAGAAGATTGAAAACAATAAACCACGTGTATACTAGGATACATAAGAAGGCTGATTCTTCCAGAAGAAATTGATGGAAGAGAAGATGAGTGTCCAGTACAGTATAATAGGTGTGATTAATCTTTAGGCATATGAGACTGGAAAGAAAAATTCACTGCAATATTGAAGAAATTTAAAGGAAACATTTGAAAGCAACTAAATGGCAATAGTCTGCTGAATCATCTTTGGGTGTAAAACAAATTTACTTAAGCAGGACTGTGAATATATTAGCAAGAAGGAAAACAAAACACATATTTGCATTGAATTAGGAGCCAATTATAAACTAAACCAAGACCCATGGTCAGAAAAATATAATCCTTGCACAATAGAAAAAGAGGTGGTCTTGATGGGAAGGTATTGGATATTTTAGGTGGGGAAATGATGCCTTAAGTTTTAACTTTCATATTTTTCAGATTCTGTGCTGCCTAGGCCTGTTGCTCTGAGCTTCATATTAAGCATTGGTAGGTTCTCTTCACAAGGTAGGTAGACAAAACAATCCTTTTCCAGCTTGAGACCAAGGACAACCGTTATAAGTTTCAGGCCAAAAGGTATAAACAATGATGAATTGAAGAAAGAAAAACAAGGAGGATGGGACTTCATAACATAAAGCTGTAATTGGACAATAAACTCCAGTATGAAAATGGGCCAAAACTTACAAAAGTGTGAGACCTTGTGACTGGTCATCCATTTTGTGACCATTTTGTGAACATCTTGGGTGCAGCCCTGGCCAGGCTCTTGTACTGCCCAAGGTGTATCCATTGAGGCCTTTTAATAAATACCTACTTTATTCTCTGGTCTCTGTTCCAGGTCAGACTCTCGAGGCATCAGTTGAATTATGGATGTTCTTAAGAAGAACTAAATGATCAAAAATTCAGAATCAATATTCAGGTTGATATACAAATGGTTACTTCCAAGCATGCTAAGAAATGCAGAAAATGAAATCTAAAATGGCAAATATTCCTACTCCTCTTCCCTCCTCCCTTACATAATATCCTCTACATTATTTTCACCAATTACACAAATGTTAGCAGATGGATAAGTGTCAATATTTTCTCACTGGGAACTCTGATCTCTGAAAGGTCTGAAAGTAGGGACACCACCAGCCAGCAGGTTGAGGGCAGTGATTCTGCACCTCTGCTCTGCTCTGTTCTGCTCTGGTGAGACTTCACACGGATTGCTACATCTAGTTCTGTCATGCCCAGTGCAGGAAAGACATGGACCTACCTGTTAGAGTGAGTCCAGAGCAGGGCCACAGAAACAGTCAGAGGGCTGGAACACCTCCTGTGAGAAAAGGCTGAGAGAGCTGGAGTTACTCAGCCTGGAGAAGAGAAAACTCTGGGGTGACACTATAGCAGCCTTCCAGTATTTAAATGGGGCTTATAAGAAAAGATGGAGACAGATTTTTTAGCAGGGCCTCCAGGAGCAGGACAAGGGGTAATGGTTTTAAACTAAAGATGGGGAGCCTCAGACTAATAATGAAAAAATGTTTTTCAATGAGGGTGCTGGAGCACTGGCAGAGGTTGCTCAGAGTGATTGTAGATGCCCCATCCCTGGAAACCTTCAAAGTCAGTTTAGATGGGGCTCTGAACATCCAGACTGAGTTGGAGATATCCCATGTCATTGCAGAAAACTGGTTCTAGATGACCTTTGAAGGTCCCTTCCATTCCAAACCACTTTATGATTTTATGACAGAGTGCCTGAAAAGTGAGTGGTAACCTTTATTCCAGTCCAAGCAACTGTTCTTAATATTCTGCCTATGACTGGTATTGTAGACACGGGTATAATAACATTAACAGCCAAAATCCTCCTCTTTTTTTATTGCCTGCACTGTCTTTTATATGGGTTTTTTTAGTGGATATTTTTTAAATTTTCTTATTTTGGTGGTGGATGTTTTTGGTCCTTTTTTACTTAATTTTCTTCTCTATCTTGTCAGGAGTACTCTGATTATATCTGAATAGTAACTGTAGCTAATAGTTGTGTCTTTAAGCAGAAATTTGAATTAAGCATTGTCTAATTTCAAAGCTGTCTATATCTTTTGTGATCTGCCACGTGTAAGTTTACAGGTGAAAAAAATTATATGCTACAGCCTGGATCACATAAATGCAATCACATTGTCTCACATTATATTTTATTTGTAAATGAAAGTGGTTTTGCACAATGATTACTCTCTCTGAGTGATTTCAGCTAAAGAAAAATAGGTATTGTGTTGACACAACTCCACTGAAGCATGCAATGATTTCAGACATTTGAAGGTGCAACTGGGAGACTGCATTTAAATTCACTCAGAGTACAGTCAATGTAGCCTTCAGACTGATGAATATGGACAGTATATAGGCCACAGGACACAGTAAATTTGCATCGTTTAACTGCCTTCTGAATCCTGACTATATATAGTTAATTATTACTGAGTTGCAGAAGATCTGTTTATATTCAAATATTAAGAGCAATTATACAAAAACTCAACAAGCAGGAGATATTATGTTGACATCCACTTCATTGTGCCACTGGCTTAACGCTACTTTAAATACAGTCTGATTGAAATTTTATTTACACTATCAATGACTCTTTCATTCCAGCATGACTGTGTATGGCTGATACATTTTCATATTGTATTAAAATTATCTTTTTAGAAGCTGGATGAATAGATGCAACCATGTCCACAAAACTGGAGGGGGAATGATTGCAATTAGCTTCACATTTGCACTACTCCAAAAACTGTGCACTTCTAAAATTCATGGGGGGCTATATTTGACAGGAAGATTGAAGCAATGACTGCTCATGTATGTTCTACTGCCTTGTTTATGTTCTCAATAGAAAACAATCAATATATTTGGGCTTTTAGGGAGCACAAAACAGCCAAGAATAACATAGGCAGGGAAATGGAGGAAGAGCTCCTTTCCTTCACCTCCTCTGCCCCCCAGTAGCTGGCTCAGTTTTAATCTCAAGTAAGGCAGCAGAGCTCAGGTCTATGCTAATATGTGACCAAACAGCCTAACCACGAGGCTGAGCTGTATTCCAGGGCAAATTTCTCTCCTGTGGAAAACGCTGCTTTTCAATTAAGAGGCTTTAGTGTTCATTGGAGCAAGAACTAGAGCCTGCACATGAATCAACCTTTTGTTTCTTCCCTCTCCTTTCTCTTTGTCCCAGTGACTATTTCATTACTTTCTGCTAGGGTAATTAATTGAATACCTTCAGCTGGAGAAATTCGGAGCAAGAGAGATATGTCCCTGACTATCTGGTAACGTTGCAATTAGGGCGCTCTGCTGAGATGGAAAATACTTTCATCAAAATGCAATCAGATATGGAGGAGACATTAACTGAGTCCCAGCTGAGCACCCTGTGAGCTCTGCAGCTGTGCTCTATGGCAGGAGTGGACACTTTGTGGTTTTTTTTGCAAAGGTTTCAGATTGCTTTGAGCACATCTTCAAGGTCCTACCCCGGAGGTCTAATCTCTGTGTCCCACTGTCACTGAGATGCATCATAGAAAAGGGGCAGCTTTTCTGTAGGCATTTCTGTCACCCCAAGCAGCAGAAATGTCAGCACTTCAGAGCTTTGCTGGGTGTTTTGATGCTATAAATTCTGGTGACTTCATTCGGGGTGTGCCAATGCATCCTACTGAGCTAGAGGAGGAGCTGCAGCAATATTCTCTCTCACAGCACGCAGCAATGTGCTGGGCATCATCCTCCTCCCCATACTGAGTGCTCTCTCTGAGATTCCAAGGTTTACCACACAGCATGCCACTGCAGACAGCCATTTCCTATTTCATTTAACAAGTTACTGAGCTGTGTGGCCAAGTTCAATGGGTAATCTTACACTTTGAGTTACTATTAGATTTGCCATTACTTATCTGTTTTGGGAAAACTATTCATTGTGTGTCGCAATAGGACACCAGGCAGAGATGCATATGAGAGATGTGTAATTCAGAAAAAATTATGCTGCAGAAAATTCAAAACAACTCCTGTTCAATCTGTATCAAACGGACTTATCAAGTGTCTTATTATATATTTAAAGGGAAAGAAAGAAAAATTAGGTCAGAAGCTATGATACCTAGTCAGAACAATCTGCAGAATCACTGTAAAATGCATATGTGAAGCACAAGTGAATCGTGGCCTGGGGAGCAGAAACTGATTAAGCTTTTATAAGTCTGCTTAATGCACTGATGACCTGATAGTTTGTAGATCCTCCATTTCCCTTGATGTTTAGCAGCTTTGTTTTAAAAAAAATCTGAATAAAATGCAATAAACCTTTCTGGAAAGACCAGCCATAAGATTGCTTTTTCAGTTTGTCCCTCAAGGACTCTTTCCACGTCAGTGTGCTTTCATGCTTGTCAGTACATGACTGTCTGAAGGGCTCCTGCAGTGCTGAAAGTGACAAACATACATCTCCATAACTAAACCTCACTGCTGGTCAGAATATATCATTCCTTTTCCTGTCTATCATTTCTGTGCCCTGTGCCTTAGAAACACTTTGAAAGCCACACCTTGGCTCTCTGCACCAAGGGGCTTCCAAGAAGTTTCTTGTGAATTCACATAATTCAAATGAAGTGGGAATGAGCCTATACATAACCACTGAGATTATACACCAATAAATTAAAATTTTCCATAGATTTTGTTCCAGATATTTTTCTATAGATATTGTCAACCAGACTTAGACAGAATCTGGATACATAATGGAGCCCTGTAACAACATAAGAAGTAAATAAGAAGCAGATTGTTCAGCTCTGAGGCTTTTATAATTTGTCCTTTACACCTTATAAGAGTGCATTTTTCTTGGAGGCTATAAAACCCATCAGCAAAAGGAAATCTGTTCAATGTTATCAAAAACCTGTCCTGACTGCTGAAAGCATTTTATTTCTGTACTGTATTCCTCTTTTCTTTAAGTCCTCTTTATGTTTTATCTTTCCCATAAACTTACAGACAGAAGATCAGAACCTTCCACAGGAGAACTTGCTATACTTTTCATTTAATTTAGTCTAATATTATTGGCTTAAAGATGGTAGCTTTTTTTGTACTTTACTGAGAAATAATGGCTCCAAACTTTTCTGAGCCTAAATTGCCCACAGAATCCTGTCCCGGATAGGCGAGTAATTGCATAACCCTGTGTTTCACAAAATACCTGATTTTTTAGACTATGATGAAGAACACGAAATACTATTTGAAGATCAGGAAAATCAAGGTAGAGTCAAAGGCAAAAGCCCTGTTTTGAACACTTTTTAAACCAGACAAGATCACAAAGAAAATTGATCACAAAGAAGATAATCACTTACATAATTCCTAAATGACCTTAGGTAGTTGTTACATATTTGCATTTGAACTACATTAAATATATATAAATGCATACAGTTGCCATCACCTTTTGGGTTTAAAAATTTAATGTATTAGAACTCTTTGAAAGATGTAAACCCCAATTTTTTTAATAGGATAACAACATGTAGGCTCGTGCTGCTGCATACACTACTGAGCATTTACCTATGAAAAAATTGAAAATAAGAATAATTTTTGATTTTTTTTCTTTCTGTAAGGTTCTAAAAATCATACTCTCTTTTGTCTCCACCTTCCTCAGGACTGTATCCCTAAAAATGAACATGCAAAGAATTAATGCACTCTAGGACTGACAATTTGAATAGTTAATATTAGTGCAGTGGAAAGAGCATTAATATAGTAGTTAATAGCCTTCAAGGAAAAGTACTAGACCATTAATCTCTTCAATAGTTTAATCTACTCTATACTTATCAAGAGCTAGGAATAATTGTCCCATGTTAACAGGTCTTACTGAAAGCCATGTCTTTGATTGAGGAAAGCTTTCCTACCCGTTCAATTCTTAATCATTGTTTCCAAACATTTCATTAATATTTTAATTTCCTATGTTTTAGAGGTGTTTCAAAATCAACATGAACTCATTTAAATACAAAGTAGTCCCAGGACAGTTTCACAGAACTGACCCATGCTTAATGCATGTGTCAGTTTGATAAAGAACCAGAACTGTTTCAAATTGCTTTCTTAATCCTTAGTCAGACTGATGTTGTATGCATTATATTATTCTAGTAAACCTTCTGATAATCTCTTATAACATGTGTCTCATTCACAGAAAAGATCTTATTTTCTATGATTTTTGTTTTTCAGGAAGACAATTTATGCTTAAAATAACTCAGGATTAAGAAGATGCAAGTTTAAAAAGGAAAAAAAATACTTCTGTGAAAGTGGAATTCCGATACCATCTGCTCTTGAAGTGCTTTGAGACTAGAGGAGTCAAGCAGTGCTGGCAATCAAAGTCTATCCTGCAAGTGGCTACATCAACACTATGAATAAAGCAGAGTGCTGAGGCAACAGGCAGAAGAAAGTGCAGGCCCTAAAGAAAGAGGTAATGAAACCCTCTGTGGCATTGCACGTCTGTAACTAAACCACACACCTGATCTATAATTCTGAATAGAGGTAAAAATTTATATCTGTTCATGATAAAAGAACAATATTTCTATGTGGTATTATAACTCCATGTGTCTCTTGTGAGAGGGAATTGTGACCATACTAGGAACTGGTTTATGATTGCCTTCTTTTAGGATGGTTGCTTAAAGATGCTAATTACTTTCAGGAAATCCATTTAGGACAGATTTCTTGTTAAGAAACACCAAGCACAATTCTACACCAGAAATTAAACATTAACAGTGGAATCCATTTTAATACCTGCTCATACAGAGAAAAAAGCAAATTGACAATGCTTTCAGTCAGAAAAAATATTTTGTATCAATGGTCCTAAAGTACTTTATCAGAAAATCCCTCTGACATATGACATACAGGACAAGAAAAAGTCCTATTCCACAATCCAGTCTAGCTTGAAAAATAGGATTCTCTGGGCAAGGAATTGTGCAGTTATTCCTGAGATAGAGCAGGCCTGTGTGTAGGCTTCCTGTCCAGAACCATACAGAATGGGTCAGAGAACACTCCTGCCATCCTTTTGTATCTCACATCCCTTAACAGGGAATTGTTTTGAACAGCTGAGGACATTATTGCTAACTACTCAAAGGGAAATAAGTCCCTTTATAGGTAAGTCCTAAATATGAGCCTCAGAACAAGTCCACATTAGTATATAAAATCCTAGGCATTATTTACAAATCACATGCAATGATAAATAGAGTTGGTAGTCAGACCATTAAATACTTTGGAATATTTGCAATATTTGTGATTGTTTTACTGCATTTGCTTTGGTTTTCTTTTTCCTTGAAATTGAACAGTAAGATTTGAAAAAAATTATTTTAGTGTTGGAAAAATACCCCATTTTATGATTCACTTACCATTTCTGCAGACCTGAAATCCCAGGAGACTCCATGAAAGATTATTTCCATTAACTCATATACACAGTGGCAAAATGCAATTTTTTAATGTTATTTTTAAAATAATATTAATATACTAAAAAAACCCAATAGAATTACTGTGATGGAGGCAGCTTTCTGTATCTGTGTGGTCTTTTTTTCAATTCTTTAATGTCACAGTGTGTTATTGCTAGATCTACTGATATGCATTTGAATACTTCAGGAGGAACACTATATGTTGGCTCAGTTTCAGAGATTTTTCTGAATAGATTCATTCCCCTTCCTCTGCTTTGGGAACATTAAATTGAGTAAAATATAAATTATCTGGTGTTTTTTTATAGAAATGTCATCCTAATCCACCTAAAGAAGAAAGATAAAAATCCAGTCCCACTATTTCAGCTGAATACTTTGTGCTAGAATGCCAGAAAATAGATAAAATACACTTATAACAAAGGGGAAATACAAAATAAACAAAAAAAAAAAGGAAGTGAAATACTAAATAAAGCATATAGAAGACAAATGGAGATGAAACTAGTTTGATTGACTCCTGATGTGCTATCCTGAAAACTGAAAAAAATAGGATAATTATGAGAGAGCTGTGGTAATCTCAGAAGTAATTTCTTGAAAAGAGGCAAATATCTGAAAGAAGAAATTTCTTAAAAATGCAGCATGAACGAATTGATACATTAAAAATAGATGTGTCAATCACTACCTGTCAGAAGACAACAGGGTTTAAGAATACAATTCCTTAACAAACAGTACCAAAAGAAAACCAAGGGAGTACAAAAGAGAGAGGCTACTTGCAAACCAGAATATCTATCTGGGAGATCACAAGATTAGAAAATAGCAATGAAAGGCACCTCAAAATGCTGTCTAAGCCATTTCTCCATCAAAATATATGGTTCACTAAATCAAAATTGTTCCTGAGAGATAGGTTTTTAATCTCTTCTTAAAGTGTCCCAGAATCCTAAGGTCTGGAAAAAGCCATCTTGAAAAATAAAGAGACAAAAATCCTATGCCATTTACAACATAGTCTGCTTAATAATATCCCAATCAATTACAAAAGCTATCACCAGAGCTAAGGCTTAAATTTGAGAGGGACTAAGGGAAACACACCAATGTGCTTTTCACAATAACTTTTTGTAGTCTAATTTATTCTCATTTTTCTCTTTAATTCTTTGAATTAATGAATCCTCTAGATTAATTAATTATTTAATCCTTAAAAAATTAAGTTGCAAGTACATATATTTTTTCTTAGAAGCAGCACATCAGAAATAATGTTTCTAATAAAGATATTAGCAAGCATGTTTTCATTTTTTGTGTACATAGTTTTACAATTTATTTTGTAAAATATGTTGGCACACTGGAATTTCAATCAAAGATGATTATCTTTACTATAAGACCGCTTAAATGCTGCTTGTTTATTGGGGATGTTATAGACATGCCAGACACTCCTTTTCTATTTTTGCAACATTATTTTTCCTTGTTGAGGTCGTTTTATTATCAAAAAAGGGTATTTACATATCAGAATCATTATCTGAACATTATATTTTTTTATGTTTATTTCCAATACCAAACCTGTATTTTGATATAAAAATGGCAATTTCACATAATAAGCAAACGAGGTTACTTGATATTACAGCATATCCCTTGAACTATTTAAATTGTGGGTTCAGCTCAAAAGTGTTTTTCTTTCTGTCCTGTGTTGTAAGATTTACCATATCACTTTCTAGCACTTCAATTTTTTTTTCTAAATAAACTTACAAATCTGAAGATGCCACAGTTTGAGTATTATCTGATTGAAGCACATAGAAAAAGGGTTACTGGTTTTTTCCATGGAAACTGTATTTCTCCAATTTAATCAAAATGTCAGCCTATTTTCTCTAGAAATTAGTTCTGAGTCTCAAAAACAAACCAAAGGAAAAATTTTTCAAGTCAAAATCTCTCAGATGTCTGACTCAAACACTGATCTTAAATTTTGTTGCTTTTTTCTGATTTTAATCTTACAGCCCCCTTTGGTTTAAAAAAAAAAGCAAAGGACAAAACACATATGGATTACTAGGAGGAAGGTGCCTTGGAGATGCATTTGTTTGCAATTTGCTGATGCCACTCAGCTTTATCATTACAGGAATTTTATAACAGAACATATTCTTGTTAAACAAATACTGGAACATTTGGTTGCTTGCCTTTAGAAGAAAGCATCACTCAGCCAATTCCTTGCCCCCATCTTCAAATCATGAATTTGTGGAGAAATTTAGAACTTTCTTGGATTCAATGGAGGACAGGCTAAGAATGAATGTTTGGGTTTTATATGAGTAAAGAACTTCACAGAATGTGAAAACTAGATTATGGCTTTTAAAAATGAAAAAAATCAATTAATAAAACAATGGAGTGTAAAACAAAGCAGAATAAGAAGCAATTTATGAGAAAAGGACAGAGATATAATAAATAAAACCAGCTGGGTGACAAGCTAGAAGACTAATGAAGAAAACCCAGAAACTGAAAAAAGCAAAAGATAAAATACTGGAAATTCACAAGAAAATGATAAGACCCTACAGATGAAAAGCTGTACCTGGGGGGAAGCTGAAAAAAAACCCCATAATCATCTGCTGTACACATTTCAAAATTTTTGCTGGAGAAAGGTGTCCTGTTAATTTTGAAATCTATATTTATTAATATAATTGACATAGCAAAGCCTAAGGGAAGAGCTGCCCTGCTGATGTGCGGGTTGCTGGTTGATGCCTTGCAGTTGTTTCTCTCAACATGTAATGCTGGAAAACAGGTTCTGCAAAGTGCTCCTAACATGGAATGCCAGCAGAAAACCCTGCACTCCAGCTTCTTGTTCTTTTTTCCTTTTTTTCTTCTTCCAATCTGCAGATATAAATGTTGCAAAATGCCTCCTTCGTCATTTCACTACTGAGCCAAGTAATAAAGTTTCACCTTTCTGCTGGTTGGATCAATGCTACAGATCAGCTGTGGAGAAAACAGGCTGCATGGAAGGAGAAGGAATCAGTCTTTGTGGCATCTGAAGCTTTTTCCCCTTGTTCTGCTAGTGTAATACTAACGTTAGAATGAGAACAGTGAAGAAGCTGAGAACACTGAGAACACTGAAGGACAACATGGAGACTACAGGAAGGATAAATCCTCCTCATAGATCCTCTTCCCAGGGCACAGAGCAGCCATCTGGACAGTTGCTGTGCTGGTCTTTATTCAGAGAGGCTGTATATTCCTCAGGCTCTGAATAACCATGAGGGTTTACTGATTACAGAACATTTTCTGATATTAAATACTGTACTTAGAGTGACATAGCAATTAATAACAAACACAACTGAGAATATGGATTCCGTTGGGCATGGGAAGCCATGGTTTTCAAATCATTTGCTGATTCTGTAATAGCTGACTTGAAAGTCCAGCTGTGATTTGCAGCTATTGAGCACTATAGCCATTTGAAAGCTATTTGAACACACTGAACATGAAAAGTAAATGCTAATGAGCTATTTATCTCATCAATACATTTTGTTGTCCTTTATACTGACAGCCATCACCAGGATTGCTATGGTATGTCTTTCAGAATAGAAAATACTGTTTTATTTGCTATGTGGGTCAGAGAGAAAGAGCCCCACAAATAAAAAGCTTGTACTTGACACAGAAGGGTGGTTAAGCATTGCAGTATCTCCTTTGCAGTGTGAAAGATAAAATGATTCAATTTTATTGGAGAAATAATTGAATTTGGTAGAAAGAATGATCTCCAGTTTCAAAATTATTTACTCTCAATTTTCTGAAACAATGCATTACTGTAGGAACTAAAAAGAAACTTGACCAAATTGCTTTATCTTTCAGATAACCATAGGAAGCAAAACACAATAATGTCTGGAATGATCAAGTCTGACTACATATACACAGGAAAAAAAGAATGTTTTGAGTGGGTATTTTAAGTACCTTTGGGTGATTGGTTTGATTAGAGATGATTATTTAAACAGCCTTAGACATCTGGCTGAAAATAGTAGCATATTTACTGACTTCTGGAAACCTTAGCATCTGAGTCAGAAAGAGAATAGCCATGGGTGATGAGGTATAACAAAGAAAAACTTTATCTTTTTCACCCACCCTTCTTTCCTCGCCCTAGTGAGTAGGCTGGTTTCAGTGAATGATCTCTGTTCACACCACTGCAGTGAGAGGTGAGTCTAGAGTGCACTTGGAATAACAGGAGATATTGAATGCTCTCCAGAAAAGCGCTGCCTTTACTTTGAGTTGATGGAAAATGATCACAAATGAGAGCTGATAAGAACTTCATTTTAGCATTAGCTAAATAATGAAAAATTGTCATTCTTTACTCAATGGTATGATCCTGTAAATTTCTAAGGAAATGAGAAAGAAAGCATAGTAGGTAATCATTGAGTTTATGACTGCATTTGAAATATCAGTGACAAGTCCTTTATTTCTACAAAAAGCTGTTAAAATATTCCCTCAATGCATTTTTGGATATTTTAAAATGGTGGGAGTAGTTATCCTTTACCATTATTTCAAATGTATTGTTCAGTATGCACAATTTTCATCTTATATCTATGGAAATAGTGTGGATTCTTATATCTTATATAAACTGCCTTCTGCTATTTTTTTTCTTTGCTGAAAGAGATATGCTTTTAGTTTTTAAGGCTAAATTAGGAAATCAAACCAATATTTTCCTTCCTATATTAGCCTTATATTTATATTCACTATTAATAATATGTCTATTATACGCATTTTCTTTTGGAATCATACTTTAAAATTGAGGTACTATAATTTAGAATAATGCAGAAAGCACTTTTGTGGATTTTCACTGAAAGAGATAAGGCTGGTAATAATAATCAGATTTTTTGAAAGGCATTGTTAAGGCAGAAGTATCAGTTCTCTTTATATAATTCAAAGTTTTCCACAGCTTTGTTTTGAACAGTTGCAAACTTTCATTCTGAACTTTCAAACTTCAAGCTGGACACTTTCCAGCAACATTGATAACACTGAAGTTTTCCATGGACTGATTTTGGCTGTAATGGAGTTCTTTTTCTTCATGGCAGCCTGTATGGTGCTGTGGTTTTGAATTTGTGACTGAAGCAGGGTTGATAACAAACCAATTTTTGGGCTGCTGATGAGCAGTGCTTCCCCAGCATCAAGGCCTTTTCTCTTTTCTGCTCTGTCTCCTCAAAGGTTGTATTCTGGGAGTAGGCAAGAAGCTGCAGTGGGCGTGATTAGGAGAGCTGACCCAAGCTGGCCAAAGGGATGTGTGCCACTCCATATGACATTGTGCTCATCTATAAAAGGAAAGCAGAGGAAGGGGGATCATTTGTGGTAATGGCTTTCATTTTCCCATGTAAACCTTCTACACGCTGGGTTTTTCCTGAGTTACCTGGACATCTGCCTGCCAAAGACAAGAAAAATCATTAATGTTCTTTGTTTGTGTACACATTTTACTTCCCTTATTGAGCTGCCTTTATCTCAACCCATGAGTTTTTCTGATTTTTTCCCTTCCAAAACTTTATTCTAGTCAGCTGGGAGGGGAGCAAGTAAAGGGTTGGGGTCTTATGACCAGTGTCAGTGTCACAAATGCCATTAGTCTAATAATGCAGGAAAGTAAAAAAACAAGGCTGCCCATTTGGTCAGTCAGATCTTTGGAGAAGTGAGATGAGTTGGGGGTGCCAGAAAAAGTGAATAAGATGGTATTTGGGCTATATATACAAAAAAGGGAGATTAAGGGGTCCTTTTTTTCTGTTTGTGTCTGATGTTAGTGATTAGTATTAGGTAAGCATGGTGGAGGCTGGGGAGCAGGGTGGGTGTACTGGTATCTTAGGCAAGCCAGGGTTTGATGATGAGACAGTGGAAGAGAACTGCCACTTTTTTAAGCTTTCTTGTGAGTCCCTCAGGATCAACATCATTGGCAACAGAGAATGCTGCAAGGAAGAGGCAACAGATGAAGGTCTGGGCTACACTCACTGCTAGAAGAACTAGTTCTCACCTTCTTTAGATGAGGCAGAACAAGCACTGTCTACAGAGCTATTTATTTACTGGGCTAATACTGACCTTACTCTAGATAAATTTAGTTTTTCCTACTTATGAAAATGATTTTTTCTTTGATTCCTGTCCCTCAATACTGACAAATGATTTATCAGAATAAAGCTATGCAAATGTACTAGTGTTACCAGACAGATTTTGTTTGTGTGGGCTTGTGTTTTGGTTTTTTGTTTTATTAAAGCTATCCTGCTTTGCAGAGAAGAATATTGAAAACAGAGAGAAGGAAATATAATGATGAAAAAAGTAAACCATTTTCCAAAGCTCAAACAAAGGAAATGCTCTAAACTATGAAAAATTCATAAGTACCATTTTTTCTGAGTTAGGCAAATTGAGACCTGAATAAGTCTTGCATGAAGCACAAAAAAATAAATGTCTGGACCAAGCTATGGAGTGCTCCGCCACAGTTCTCATTTTTAAAATGGAGTAAAATCCTGAATGCTTGGGTTTCATCCATACAAGCATTGATAGTACTATATTTTTTTCCAAAGTATTTTTATCTTATGAATTAATGTAATTTTAGATGTATTTTTTTAAAGCAAGTGAATTGTGCAATATTCAACAAGAGCAATGATTAACATTTCCAGCAAGATGTTAGGGAGGAACTCAGAAAAAATAAAAGAAAAAAATCCCAATGTTAGAGGTATGTAGACAATGTCTTGCTAGAGTGATATGCATTGAATTTACTAGATTTCAGTTAAACCTTTGTGGATATTATTTCTGGTTTTTCCTTTTTATTCTATTCCCTTGGTGATACACTTCACAGTAGGCAGACATTCATACGCACAGTGCATTGGAATAATCTTTTAGCCTGCCTTCCAAAATACTTACTCTCCTGTATTTTTCAGGTAGTATGTGTCATTTTTAATTTTTATAAAGTCTAGGAAAACCATTAGTAGATCCAAATGTGGCTTGGCATTCAATAAATTTAAATCTCATGAAAATTCAAGCCTGCACTACAGTGAATGTCATTTCTGTATGCAGAGAATATTCTTGCCAGATACACAGCAAAGATCTGTACAAAAATTTGTCTAATTTAGCTGCTTCATGCATAGATCATAGGTGGTTGGCTCTGGCACACTCATAAGTATCCAGTTTAAGATCTCCCTATGCATTTCAAGCCTGGATGGATCTAAAACCATTGTGGCCATACTGGACACGCATGAACTCTTTCTTTATAGTCAGAAAGCTCTTAACAAAGAGTCCAACACAGTGTATGTTGCCTTTCATTGTTACCTCCTTTATAAGAAAGATAAAGGAATCCTCTTGATTATCAACATCCAGCAAGAGGCCAATGGTCCCCTGGAAGGACCTACTGCCTTAATTCCTGCATGTAGTACTTTATGATTATCTTTAGTCCTCAATGAATTTTAACTCAATGAGTTAAATCTGTTTCTCTGGTCTATCAAGAATGCTGTGAATTCTAACCCCATTCTCCATTTGCATCAGACTTTAAACTGAAACACTTTATTCCATAATGAAATGCATTAATGGAGATATTTTCCACTATCTTGTCCACTACAGACCACTGCAAAACTCCCCTAATGTGGCCTGAGGGTAAGTTATGAATCAGGAAAGTCACTGTCAAAAATTAGTGAGTAGTCCTAATAAATTCCATGTTCATTTGACCATATGTCACCTTGTTATTCTTTTCAGTCAAATTCTCATCTTTCAAAATAGATTTAGCAGTTTTGCTTATAGTAACTCTTTAATCCAAGTAACTTCACAGAAAAAATACTTTCAAGTAATTTTTCCATCAAACTTTTTTTTCTCAAAATTGCAGCTGGATATGTTAATTATTTCACTGTTTTTAAGATTTAGAAGTGACCCAAACTATCAGACTTGTGTCTTAAGGACATACTGTATCCTTTGTTTAACTACATGAATTTTCATTGGTTTGAGACAGGCAGACAGAGAGTGTAAATTTATTTCCAGGTACTTGAAACTATAACCTACTGAATTTCTGTCATGGAAACAGCCTTCACTGACACATCTAACCTGTTACTTGGCAACCTTGACACATTAGGTATTAGCTGCCATTGATGTCACTTTCTCACCTTAAAAAAAAAAAAAAAAGGAAGAAAAGAAGGAGTGAAGCTTTAAACAAAAAAACTAAAGCTGAGGTCTGTCTTTCCAAACCAGTGAAACATTTTCTATTTTGACAGCTCATTCTGTCAAAGTCTATACTATTAACAATTATTCAAAACAGATAATATACCTCTAGTATCAATAAATAGAGAATTATCCAGCAGCAGATCCAGTAGAGCTCTATATTTCATATTGCTATTAATGCCCAGGAACAATTTTTACTGTTGTCTTTTTCTGTGCCTTCCTTTTCTTTGGAAGGACAAAAGAGAGGAATCTCCAAAGGCTGTCCATCATATTGATATAAAGAGTAGACCGTATATTCAAATTCAAATAAGTATCATAGCATGTAGGAGACAGGACTATAATATTTATGCAATAAGGCTGAATTCTTAATGAGGCTAATGAGTATTTTGTACCTAACAACTCCAACATATGCTGCAGGTCCAATTTATGTCAACTATTGCCAGGCAATTTACAGCTTCTTCTATTCAATACAAGGACCTCAAAGGTAGGTTTTATTTTCTTTTTCCTGTACTAGAGTCAATAGGAAACCTGTCATTCAAATTTCAGGAGCTGGACTGCAGTAAAGCAGTTATAATCTAAATATTCAAGTTTGATTTTCCTTATCAAGCCACTAATGAAGCCTTGACTTGATATATATCACAGTGCCCAGATGAAGTTGGTGGGATAGAGCAAACCCATGATTATTTCTGCTTTCCTCACCTCCTCACTGGTTCCGCTGGATGACCTGCCCTACCTCAGGCAGTTCCACTGGCATTTATGGCAGTTTTATAAATCTCCCTGAATCTTATAACTGAATTGTGATATGGCAATTGTTCCTGATATGAGAGGTACAAGAGCAGTAGGGAATATACTAAAAGGTATAGGAAGCTGATATGATGCAAATGTTCAACTAAGAGTGGTATGGTGTGTAGAAAACAAATTACAGAAGTAGGGCATAGAAGAAATGTAATGACAGAAAAAAATGTGAGAACCTACCTTTGAAACAATCAAAATGAAAGCTTTTACATACTAAATCAACCCAATTGGACCCGTAAGTACATACTGCCATAGAGAGTGAGAATAAAGTTGTATAATTTGTGCATAATCAAAGAAGAAATGAAAATCTGAATACATGGGAAATGATTAAACAGAAAGATCAAGAGCTAGCACAAGTACAAAATGTTTCACAGCAAGAAGTCAAGACCAGTTAGGAGTATTGTGTTCAAATTATACCAGAAAGTATTTTTTTGTCTATAAGAAAGATCCTCAGTCCTTTTACTTTGTTATCTGCTGAGCCAAATAAGAAAACTGATTTACTTTTGTCTAACGTCCACTGTATCATTGAAAAAGTAGGTACAAAATCTACCACTATCAAAGCTTTGGAGAATGAAGAAATGCTTGATACAGTAATGTTGGCAGTGTTGAGGGATGGCCTAATATTGCTTCTGTATGTGATATGGAAGCACAAAGCAATGCTGAATGAGTTACTGGCTACTGGAATAATTGTGAGGTGTCAAAATCAAGGATAGATATCTACAGATTTAATGAAGGACTGACTGAACAATATTTGGACCAGAAGATCAGGTGTGCTCTAAAGAAAAAGAAGAATAATTGTCCTAGATGAATTCAGGGGTCATCTAATGCCAGCTGTGAAGAATACTGCCAAGAAAATGAATATTGATCTTGTAATTATATCAAGAGGAATGACATCAGAACTCTTTACGTAGCAGAGAAAATGCCCTTTAAAGACTGGTTAAAATCTTCCTACTCAGAATGGCTATTGGCAGGGAACATGCTCCTGTTCCTACAGAAAAAAACATGGAGTAGAGAAAAACTACCCCGTCATTTTGAGACCATCAGATCAGATAAATCCAGAACTTGCAGCTAATATTTTTAAGAAATACTGTATTTTAGATTCCATGGATGGAACACACATTGCTATGAATACAAAGAAGAATCTGAAAATAGGGAAGACACTGAAAGTGAAGAATAGATTGAATAGAGTGAAGAGAATGACAATAATGTAAGAACGTAAAAACTGAGAATATAAAAACAAGTATTAGTTTAGCATGTGAGAAGAGTACAGATTAACTTCAGGCAAACTGTTAGAGAAAATATTTCTATATTAATTATAGCTTTGAAATAATGACATTTCTATGCATAAAATTCATTTGAGGATCAATTTAAACTCCACATGCTCCTCCTTTCTGGTTGGCATGGTGCACTTACATTTTGATGGTGTGATTGATAGATTTAGATCTTTCCTACCTCTGTAACTTATATCCACTGTTGTGGAGCATCTGTGGCTCTGTGGCTTGTGCTGATATAACACTGAACGGAATCAATATAATGAACTGAGTTATGAGACCAAATGAAAAGAAGACAAAATGGTTCTGATGCTGAATTTGCAATCAGCTGAATCATCATAGTTGAGAGACCCTTGGGACATAATGGAAAAATTGACATCTTGAATTAAAAGAAAGGAATATATGAGCCAGTTTAACTACTAGAGTAGCATTGCATATACATGTTGCCTCTCAGTACTACTTTCTTCTTTTTACCTTTTTCTTTTCATATCATTCTTATCATATTCTAATTGCAGTTTCAAGTTACACATGAAAACACGGATTATTTACATCACGAAATATTTCCACCATGTATCTTTCATCAAATGCAATACATGTATTTAGAGATCATTCTCTCCAATTCAGAGTTCACTGATCATCATCATTCAACCTAGAATGCAAGAGTGGCACTGCTGCATTACTGGAGTTACGCTGCATGAGAACAGAGCAGTGGACAGAGGCACCCGACACAAGTAAATAATGGAAATACTTTAGATAGGTGAAACAGTGAAATGCGTTGCAGAGTCAATGTATTTTTGTTTCCTTTTCAGAATATCATCAATATTCCAACTGCTTTTTCTTTGTCCTGAGAAACTGTGACAGTCTTTGCCAGCCTCATCCCAGTACAGATCTGACATCACCAAGCCTCATTAAAGAGAATCTGTCAGGTCCTGCAGCACTGAACCACAGCTTTTGCAGTGGTTGAGTCACATCTTGTTAGCTATAGTCCCACAGACTAACCATTCAAAAAGCAGGAAAAGCCATTTCTTAACCAACCACTGAGGGGGTTGTGATTGTAAAGGTGAACAGATTTTAATTAATCTTCTTGTAAATAAGAATTAATGGTGTGGAATGCAAACTTAATTATAGGTTAAGTTAAAGAGCTGATAGGATAGTTTTAGTCTTTGTTCTGTTCATGATCAGAGTACTCTGTCTGACCATTGGTATTTATTTTTACACAATATTTATGTGAATTCGATTGTGAGGGTATAAAAGTCAATATATTCTAAATTATTTTTAATTTAGATTTGTGATTTATCATATTTTATGGACTGAAATGTCTTTTTAGAAGAATTGGAAGATGAAACTATTTTATCCTTACAAGTGTTGCTTCCTTAAGAGACCTAAACCAATTTTAATATAAATCAAAATGATGATTTTTAAGTCCCTGGTTTGCTATAACATTTTATTTGACCAGACAAATCACAGCTATGATATTCTTTGCACACCCCTTTTTTTTTCATAAAAGCATTCACAGGAAAATAAAATTAATCCAAGTTCTTCCAAAGCACACCATCTGTTGAAGTTTTACACTAACATGATAGAAATAGTTCACTGCAAGACCTGGTTTTATTGGAAAGATTTATCTCCCTCCTAGGCAAACTAATTCATGAATGAACTACGATATATTTTCTGGCAAAAATGGTCACAGTTATTGTTTGTTCTGAAAAGCTTTGAATTCAGGTTCATGCTCTAGAACACTGGATATTTTAAACTGATTCACTCATCATTTTTGGTGTTAAAAATCTAAAATAGTCCTCTTCCTCCCATCTTTCAATAACTTGCTTGTATTAGAGTCCCCGAGAGGGATAATACTACATTTATTTTTGTTATCTTCTCATCTAACCATTTTAAAACCAATTTTTTTTTTAAGTCATGAATATGACAAAAAACAAAGAAAAAAGTTTCTAATTTGGATCTGATCCAACTCTAAGGAAAGTATTTTTCAGTTCATATTAAATGGATCAGCTACTATACAGTGCAATTAATGCAACAGGTCCATGAAAGCCACAGGTGAGGGAAGACAAGGCATTCAAGCTTTTGGGACAGATAGATTTCAGTGTAAAGCTTTGACATCAGTTGCTAAAAAGCAGTTATTACATATTAATTAGTGTGGCAATTCAAATAAACTCTTTAGAAAACCAGTCAACTGAAACACTCACCATGGAAAACCTTATTGTTTCTTCCTTCAATGGAGTTGATTAGGATTACAATAAGGTGATCTGGAGAAAGAGAATGTAGGGAGATTATGAAAAAAATTCAGTAGAATCAAATTTTTGGCATTAAGAGTGTGGATTGAGATAAAAATCTTCTCAGCACTGTGATGATCACACTTGACAGATTCAGAAACAGACTCATAAAATTTCTAGCCAATAAGAGCCAGGTTAAAAATAGAAAAAGATGTCTCTTTTTAAACAGATTTTTGCTACAGCATGCTCTGGATTTAGAGGGTCTGTCTCAGGGAAGCTACAGAAAAGATTGAAAGGATAAACCCTGGGTAGCTGAAGAGACCTACCATACTTGAGCTGAGGAATTCTTTCACATGAAAATAGTTCAATCTTCAGAGGATATTACAGGGCATGGTTATATAACTTTGTCCTGTTCCTAGTCTTCCTGTCTACACATTTACTTTGGTTCACTGCTGGAAAAATGATGTTAGGTTAGATGGACTCTAGCTCTTGGCCAGTGAAACTATTAATGTATTCTTGAAGCCTACCAAAAGTATTGACTTTGAAGGACTGTGGATCAAATGCTGCAGTGAAAAAAGGAAGTACAGATGCTGCAGTCAATGGGCATCCTTAAGTTTTTGCTCAATGATACACCTAAGTATAACTGAGCACAAGCTCTCCTCATCTTCTTTATGAGGGAGTAGAACTGCTCTTAAGACAGGCAGAGTTTTCTGTAAGGATTCTGTAAATTGTGATGTGATAAGGACTATGAAATGAACCCAGTTTTTCACTGGAATATGAACAATGACTAGACTTAGAATAAATCAGAACTGTCAGCTCTTCTGGTACATTTCTCACCGTGCAATCAGTATACTCTGGCATATTTGTCAGTTATTTCAAGAAACACATGGTTTCACACAATTTTCTGTTGTACCTGACAATACTTATCATATCACAGCTAAAAACAAGGCCAGCATCTCACTGCTTAAACAATAAAAGATAATCATGAAAGCAAAGGAGCAGTCTTCCAGGTTATGAAAAACACCAGAATTCTACTATGCCTGCAGTGAACTGAATGAAAGGGCAGAAATTTTATTTTCCAAAGACTTATCCTTCCTGCCCAGTCCTACTTTTTCATGAAACCACACTGGCAGCTGGGATAATGTCACTTAAACCCTAAGATTAGTTTCATACTTAAAAGATGTACTGAAGTGCTTTTCTGGACCTGGGCCAGATGCTCAGCATCTTCCAGGATCAAGTTCATATTTATGAGTGCTTCATAAGTGAGGAAAATCATAAAATTGAATGGCTTTGTTCCCATAAAAAGGGAAATATAAAGCCCTTAATGCAAAGTAACCATGTGTTAAGTACTCATAGAACATTTTTTCCTTTGTTAATTAAGCAAAAATTTCATATGGGTGGGACATTTCCTGGCAGCTGATGTTGAGGCAAGAGCTGTGAGTTTTAATTGCCACTTAAATCTAGTGCATTTCATTGAACAAACAGGTGGAGCATATCCACTTTGAATGTATGCAAACAGCTTGCTTTATCATAGAGAGGAGAATGATTTTTCTGATTGATTAGTTCCTTTTCATTCTAAGCAGGTTGTGGCCAATTGCAGTAACTGCAGATTTTCTGCATTGAATGTTAACACAGTTTGCATAGAAAACTAATTCTAAGAGAACACTTAGAGTTTTAAAATCTGTACTAAAGTGAAAGAAAAAGCAACCAAGCAAGCATATTTCATTTATAGCTCCTAGAAAGGGGAGTTATTAATTGAATTATGTGGCTGAAAAGGAAAATAATCTATTTAAATGTGATGAGTCTCACTAGATCTGAACAAGCAGCTATTTCTAGGCTGACACTCTGTAGGATATAAGATTTAGCTAGATACCAGATATTGAAGCACATTAAACCAGTTACCAAGTTACATTCTGTGATCTGGAAAACAACTCATTGGTTTATATATCATTTTTTTAACATAGAAAGAAAGGGAAAATGCATTTGTGAAATGTGTTCCATTTTATTCTAATAATAAGTGGCTAGCACGTAAGAAAGATTTCTTTCCTCTGAAAGAATCTTTCCCTCTTTCAGCTGCCAAGACCAAGGTAACTCATATAAGCATCTCCCAGAGACAACACATTAATTCGTTGTATTTTCAGAGTTTTAGCTATGTTGGCAGTAGATGATATGTAACCTATGTCCTCTATTTAGATGCATAATGGCAAGGCTGAAGAGCACTTCAGAGCTAAGTAGCTGTATTTTAGTAGTAGTGGGTCTAAGTCTTCATCATTTTAGGATTAGTTTATACTTTTGATGTTCAGTAATTGAAGCCTGTGATTCCAGCATCGGTGTGTTAACATATGAAAAGATGGAATCTGACTCTCAGCTTGGTGTTGTAGTTTGTGACATTCCTTACTTTATTCACCTGAACTACATGCAGATTTGCAGATTAGCCTACAAAGGACTGTGTCTTAGCTTTATTTATTATTTATGTGTAAGATAAAAAAAAAAATTTCCAAAAATTTTTTACTACTGTCTACTTTTCCTGCATATTTTTTCTCTATTCTGTATTTCTTCAAGAATAATTTAGAGCTAAAATAGGAGGATGAAATACCTCTTTGTATTTCACTAGAATATTCAAGGGATGATATTTCTTGAGAGGAAAGTTTCATGACCTTCTGGTCATTTTGGGTGGTTAAATCTGGGCTTATTTTGAAGACAGTGTTAACCATAAGAACTGATGTTAACCATAATCAATGTTAACCATAAGAACTGTGAACTAATGCCTAAACCACAGAGGAAAAGAAATAGGAGGAGCAAAGGATTTTTGGTTTGAAAGCAGGCCAAAGTAATGGAAAATTCTTGTGTTGCTGCCTAGAGGGCCAAGGTAAGAGCATGATTAGAGGTCAGATAGATGGTCAGCTAAATGGATAATCAGAGCAATGAGTAGCTCCTGGGAGATTAAGTAAAAAGGAATAAATGGGATGTAAATGGATTTTGAGTACAAATTATTCCAGGAAGGGCATGAAGCACCGAGCTCCAATGATATGGGAAACGAGTATCAGTGAAGGAAGGGCTGTTCCCCATGAAGTCTGTAGCTTGCAAAAGCTCCTTGCCAAGACATCAACTTAGAAAGTTTGGTTTGGAATGGGGTTGATTTTTGTGTGTAAAAACCAAGAGACAAAACCGGATGCTTTAAGTGCTTTTATATGGATAACGTGCACATGCCAAAAAAATGGATGCTGATCTAGTCCATTTCAGGTAACATGTGGCAATCAATCAGCTGTAATAAGCACAGCATATCTCAACACAGCCTGAAAAGGTATTCTGACTTACATTTTCTTGAAATCTAACCACACTTTGTAGCTGTAGGCTAGAAAATAGAGTAATAATGGAATTACAGCAGTATTTTAGAAAGGTGGTCACAGTGACAGTCTAGAATTGCTAGTAGAAAAAAATCCTTATTTAGTACTGTGTCTTTGAGATGAGTTATAAAAATTCCCTTTCTTCCATTATATGTCCTCCTTAAAGAGTTATTAAAATTAAAGTCATATATTTTATTAGGATTTTTTTCTCAGTAAGATCTTTTTCTTCAGAGTCCAAATTTGAAGGCAGCTGTGGCGGTTTTCAGTGAGAACAGATAAAAACAGATTAAGAGGAACTACTCTTAGGACACATTGATTGAAGCACTTTGAAAAAGAAAGAAAGAGATAAGCACATTTGCATAATAATTTTACACAGAAAGTTAAAATATTAGAAAACATTTGATCAGTTGCAAGCTTGGAAAAATATCTTACATCTTTCACTTTAGAGCATCTGCATTCATTAAGGTAGTGAATTTTTCATTAATAAAATACATACTGAGATCTTTGAAATTATTACTACTCCTTGGGACATAAATATCTTCTTCAGGAAACTGAATATTTACTCTGTTATTTATTGAAACATAAAGGAGTCAATTTGGCCTTTGCTTTTGAGGCATTAATTTTAGCTTAAAATAGTGAAATTGTAAAATATGATATAGGCTTTTAGTCCTTGTGCTCTGTGTGGATGCAGAACACAAGAAACAATTTGAAATTGGCCAGAAATGGTATTTTAAATCATGAGCTTCATTGAGACTCACATGCTGGTGTTATGATGATTTTGCTGATATCATATTTGAAGAATGGTTTCCACAGAATGAGATTGGGATAAAGACACTACCATGGTGTATCAAGACCATTTGATGAAAACATTTTTTGATGGCTAAAACTCAGCAATTTAAAAGAACATCACTTCCATAATGAGAAGCTGGATTATCTCATTTCATCACACCAATGGACTATGCCTGATAAGTCGGACCTTCCAAAGCTTCAAAGGAAGTGGTGACAATAATTGAGTAGAAAAATTAACAATGGAAATATAGGATGGAATAATCCATTTCTGCAAGAAGTGTTTTACAGTAAAAGTTTTATACATCTTTCTTACTTTAAAAGACTTAGGTGTTGGCTTATGTTAGCAATCTAAGAATTAAATGTTTCATCTAAGAAACTGTTTGTCCAGAACATGGGAGAAAAATGAACTGGTGAGAAACATTACACTGCCTGTAGAGTTTCCACTGGGATGAAATGATCTGGCTAATCAGTTGAGATGAAAGGGCTTTTTAAAATTTCATTTAAAATCAATATCTAACAAGATTTCACAGTTGATGACTTGATCAAATATTCATCTCTGGATGTGCTCAAGGCCAGGCTGGATGTAACTCTGAACAATCTCTTCTTGTGAAAGGTGTGCCTGCCCACGGGGGAAAGCTGGAGCTAGGTGATTTTAAAGGTTGCTTCCAACCCAAACCATTCAATGATTCAATGTGTTATTTCAAGTCAATCTCACCACTGTTTTCACCCCTTGTACTCTAAAGTCTTATCTTTATCACATATTTAAAGAAAGGCTGTAAAGAATTTTGGAATGCAAAGTGAGGTGCCAGACCTGTACCCAGAAAAAGTCTCTGCCTCTTTGCTGGCTCACACAAGCGGCTTCTCATTTCATTTAAAATTGCCCCTGTGCCTAAATGAAATTGCATTCAGTATTTAAGTTCTGAAGTTTAGATGGCATTTATTCAGTATTAAAGCACTTTTCATCAAGAATAGCTGCTTTTTTTCCTGCTATGAGCTCTTCTGGCAATGTTGTTTTTAATGTTTTTAGCTTTATTTCATTACTGGTGGCATGGAATTCTTGTAACAGGCAAAATATAAGTTGAGCACAACCTTTCTTTAATGCTTAAAGTTCTAGTCTTTAGCAGGTTTCAAGCATCTGTCTCTTTCTCTGGCATTAGTATGTAATACTTATACTTCTCTTTACAAGAGAAGTTTTACTTGCTCTTTACAAGAGCACTAGGTACTTGCAGGTCTACTTACCTTTTCATATTTTGGACCCTTCTCAGAGTGGTCTATCTCTGTTGAATACATAGGAATTATCTTCAGACAACATCCTTAACGATGGTTAACCTTTTCTAACCTTTCTTTCTGGAAAGCTCAAGGGGTTTTTTTTGTTTTTGTTTTTGGTGGGGTTTTTTTTTTTTGGTTGGGTTTTTCCTTTTTATCTCTCTTTTTCCAATTATTTATGCACTTTTTTTCTCTACAAGCTTTTTTTTGCTACACTGTTCTAGATAATTGATTGGCCTGAAAGGAATTGAGGAGCTTTATTTCATGATCCTTTCCTGCCAGATATTTGGCATATATTACCTTTTTCTTTTGCAGCACTGCATTTAACAGCTGTTTAAGAGATATAACCAAGTGCTAGAAGACAAAGAACAATAAGATTCTTGAGAATACTTTTTCTTCTAATGATATTGCCATGGAGTTGTGTGGATATTACTTTTAATGATAAGTATTTCGAGAGCGGTTTTTATTATATCATTTTTTAAAAACACCTTCAATTTATGTATGGAAAACTCTTAAAATAATTTAGGTCTTTCAGTAATGGAGGTCTGCTAGGAGATTAAAATTATAGCATTTGTTAAGGAATAAGATAGGGACACACTTGAACCACACCAATATTAATATATACCTATCTAAATGTTGATTTAATGACATCTTCCAGTGCTTATTTATTATAGCACTAGAAAATTTTAGGCATATAAAGTAATTTTAACCCTATTATTTTTATTACTTTTTATTGTTATAGTTTCAGGCATCTCCTTCTGATTATGCTTATTCTTACTATTGCTACAAACATATGCCTCAAAAATCATGTTAAAAAGACAAAATACCTATGATATAATTAAAAATCTGTCAAAACAAGAAAAAAGTCATTAAATTTGATATCTCATTTCTGAGGCTCTGTAAAATAATTTCCTTTTACTGCTTGGTAATTTTCAGCTCTGTGTTTTTTGAAATTAGAATAAAGTGATTAATGGAAATTTTAATGCTTATAAATATAGCAAATATTATCTATATTATCAGTAGTCTGCAGCATCACCTATTTGTTTTTTGGGGTGGTAAACTGATATATAAGAATAAAAACAGAATCCTAATGCAATTAAAAAGCAATTATTTTCTGTGGAATTTCACCTAATATATTTTTACTTGGACTATGGAGTTTTAATTTGATTTCAGTTAAATTAATTCACTTATTATAAGGCAAAGAAAGGAAAGCTCCAATTCAGCTAAGAAATTCTAGGAATTTCTCTGAGCAGAGAAGATTTTTTTTCTAAGAAAGATATCAAATATTTGAAAGGATTTGGTCAGGAATATGTTACGCGTTATAGAGGAAAGGAAATGGTAAGATAGAAGTGAGAGCTGACACTAGGCTAGTGGATATTAATTCAGCTGGGAGATGGTATCATGCAATAGAATTCTTGATGGATCCAAGAGGAGGGGAAGCATAAAGACTGAAAAGTTCCACAGACACTGACAGTGAATTAAGGGCTGTTCCCAAATAATAAGATCGGGGGCTGAACAGCCTGGGGAAGCCCTGGCATGAGTTGTTTTGCTTACATGTTGCATCAAAAGAGGAAACAGAAAAACAGTTTGATGAGAAATAGAGAGCAAGAAGAAATTATTCTGTGTGAACAAGGAAGGAGGAGTCTGGCAGAGAAACAGTAGTAAGCAAAGGTGAGCAAGCAAAAAGGTGAAGGAGGTGAGAGAATTAAGAGGGACTGAGTGAATTGGACATGAAATGAGTAGCCTGAAGAAATGAATACTGTAATACACACTCATTTTAGGTGAGGTTATAATAAATAAAGTGTAGATTAGTAGGGGGATTTAGTGTAGTTTCTAGCAGAGTACTAAAGCAAAGTAAAACACCAATCATTTGGGAAAAAAAGAAGAGACTGTGCTCTGTGCTGGAAGCTTCAACATCAGGGAGCTGAAGAGTGAGCTTAGGATGGGGATCAAGGTGGGGTGAAAGAGGAAGCTTGACTGCAGGGTATGTAGAGGGCTGTTTGGTCACAGCATTCATCAGAGTTAGTGCTTTGGAAACACTGCAACTGTAGAATAAAAGCCATCAGAAAACATGCATAGACAATATATTTTTTTAAGATAAGCTTTGGTAACACATAGTAAATTAGGAGGTGATCAAGATGGAGGAAAAAAACCGTACACAAATAACGCCTCCCCCCCCCAACAACCTGTCTAGAAAACTACAGCTCTGTGTATAGTTTCTTGAGTTTGATTTTCTATCAAGCATTCTATTGCATGATACCATCTCATAGCTCACCAATGAATTCCAGAACCTCCTAGCTTTGAAACAATATTCTGAAAGCACTTCTAATATTATGTTAAAATGTTTTTATATGAGCAGCATTTAAAGCAGATATATTTCTCTAACACTAATAGTAGCCAGAATAGGCTTTGTTCTGTTATCGAGGAAGATGTAATCTTCTGATAAAGTGCTCATAATTCAAGGCTTTAGTCCTGTGAACAGCTCTTCTGGGATTTTTCTAGTTTAAAGACTTAGGGGTCTACTGCCTCCTACAATTGTTAAAGAGCATAAGATATATAGTTAGAGATCACCTTCCTAACAGTCAGCACCAGTCTAAGCCTCTAATAGAGCTATTCTGAAGCAGCAACTTCAGAAACAGTTGGGTCAGCATGGTTCCTTGGGGAATCACATAGATTTCTGGATGCCCAAAAGAAAAATTGCCAGTGATAGAAGCTGGCAGTGCTTAGCAGAGCTAAGCTGTGAAACAATTCAGCTGTACTCAGCCACAGTAATGCAGTAGGACTGGCTGACTTTGTCAATTCTCCTAACTACATTAGTTTTGTCTCTTGAAACCAGAAATTAATTTTCAGACTGAAATAAGTTAAATGTGTAGAACTTAATATTAAACATTCAGTTCTCTAAGTGTATAGCTTTTTGTTTCATTTTGTTTTTTCTCCTGAGGAAACTGTGATGCATTTCAAGGACAGAGAAATAAATTCCACCTATGCCATTTTCTTATCTATGTTCACATTTCCTTTTCTCTTTTATTTGATTAAAAAAAAAAAAAAAAAAGTGAACAGCAAAACCCATCCTTCATCCAGAGACAGCAAACCAACATTGCCCAATGTTCCAAGCCATCAGAAAAAAAAAATCAGGCTGGGATTCTTCTCAGTAGTTAAAATTTATCTAAATCCCATAAATTTTTTGATCTCATATAGATCTCTAGACCTTGAATTAAATGGAAATTCAGAAATTTCAAGTCCTAACCTGAAATTCTAAGCTTATGTGCACTTTTGTCTTGATTTGATTTGAGGTGTTTTTGCTTGCAAATCCAAAAAATTAAGCCACTGTGTTGTCTTGACTGTTTAAACAGAATAATAAGAGAAATAACCTTTTCAGCATTAGGTGAGAAAACGAATAAAATCTGTCTCTTATCACTAATCCAGATAAATGCTACCTGCCTGTGGAATCCTCTGAGTAGCCCCCCCTGGATAGGGATGAAAGTGGGACCAACACGTTACAGGTGCATGTGGGGCTTCAGAGAAGGGTTTTCTATAGCCAAAGTAAATTATTAAATAAGACTAATAATTTGATTGTGGGGAGATACAAGACACAATTAAAAATACCCAAATGGAATATGGTAAAAAGCATTTCAGCATGTATTCAATATAAGCAACAAGCAAAAGAAATAGCACAAGCCTTTATGGGTTTCTGTTATATTGCAGAATATCTATTCTCATATTTATATTATACTTTTTAATGATTACATGACTTTTGAGAAGGAACCTAGAAACCATAAACTAAAATGGCATTTTAAGTGGTATTCATTCACAAAATTGAGAAATAAAGGCAGTTAGGGTAGAGACTTCTCATAGTGCTGCACCTATATTTTCTGTGTAGTCAGGTGCACAATTAAAGCCATCCAAGTACAGACAATCCCACAGCTGTCTTTTTTAACAAATTCTCCGTTAACCTCTTCTAATCAATCAAATTGACTTTTGAGATTGCTTATTTGAAAGTATCCTGAGTTATTCTGAACCTCTAAGTGTTTTAAATACTCTTACTAATTTGCAGAGGATCTGAGTGATTAGCAAAAAAAAAAAAAAAGAGACTTCATTTGGAAGCTTCAAGACTTATTTTTTACTACCCAAGAGCTAAACACACCATAAAAGCAAACTCTTCAATAGTCAAATTCTTCATTAGTCACCTGTGTTATCAGGAACATGAGTGGTTTCTATCACAAAGCAAATGATTTGACATGATACCACTGTGTGTTCGTAATTGCAGAGAATGACCTGACTCTTTTTTCTCCTAAGAGCTTTGGGACTGAAACAAGAGTGACACGTGCTGGACTTAGATTAGTTTTTCAACTTGTATGGATGACTACAAACTTGCAAAGAAACTTCAAAATAATCAGCAAATTGGGAAGCTGCAGCTATATACAAAGATAATTATTATTATTATTCTTATTAATATTACTTTAGATATCAAAAGTATCAAAAAAAAAAGGATCTATAATTTCTTGGGCTGTTACAATCATCAAACTCTTCTCTTGCCAACACAACTTCAGTTCCTACCAGCTGACTTAGCTATTTGACATATTTGTAGGGAGGGCAGATGCAGTGCTTTGTGAGCCTCAAGAACAAGTTTTAGAAGTCTGCCTATCGAACTAATTGAAACACTGGTTTAGCGGTTTTAATTAGAAATTATGAGTAGGTCAAGGATTTTAGTGTACCCATGCTAATGATTAGGTTGTTCAGATTATAGTATTTTCTAAATAGATACCTAAGAAAGTCAATAAGAAGGCAGCCTTTTAGAATTTCTTTTGGCTAAAAAACTACTTAATCATGCTCCTGACTTGAGATAATTTTGGGTCATATTCGCTAAAGTTTTCAAGATAAAAATCTAAAGCTTTCACAGTCTGCACTTTACAGAAAGAGAATTAAATATGGAAGTGCACCAGAATGAGCAGATGGGAGAAATTCATGCCATAATTCCCTCTCTCCTGGGTTCACTCCTGGGTTCATAGAGCTATTTTACTTTTATCTCCTTCCTGAGATTTTACTGGAATACATTTAATTTCTTCTTTCTAGAAGTTGAAAATATTTACGTATTTAATTTAAAGTAAAACATCTTAAAAATTGGGCAGATTTGGGAGTGATGTTTCAGGAGAATCCAGGAGATTATGCTGTTTTGCATCAAAAAAACTCCCAAACAACCACAGCAGCAGCAACTCCAGCCACACAGTGTTTCCATTTCCTGACATCTGCAAGGAAAGCTAAGGAACTTGTGTGATAGATTTTTCAGATCTCATTTGGATTGGTCATAAAATGAATATTTCTGAACCTCGTATCATCTCAATAAAGTACTGCATTTGTTCCACTTTTATACAGAGCAAATAATTTCCTTGTTGTACAGTTATAACCCACCAGAGTGATTCTATAGATTAATACAGAACATTAAGCTTAAGTACAACAAACTTTGTCTTTTGAAAAGTTTGACACTGAAAACAGATGCACTTAGTATCTGAGAGTTAATAAATTAAGACTTCTTTTTAAAAGTGAGCAGTTACAGGCACATTGAGCTCCACTGTTGATATCAATGTTATTGCATTTCTGCGGCTGAAATGTTACAGTCTGCATTCTCAGTTAACACTGCCAGAGAGAAACTGAGGACAATTTGAGATATGCCCTGTCAAAGCTCCTGTGGTTTTGGTTATTTGATGCTACAGGAGAGAACTTGCATGTACACTGGTTTCACCAGTTCTCACTCAGACTTTGCACAAACTAGCTGTTTTCCTCTCTAGGCAAAGAGACCTGTCTGTTACTCTGATTTAAAGTGGACATCTACAAATAGAAAAACCTGATCTAGAGGTAAGTTAAAAAATCATTTCAGTACACAATCTATCAAACTCTTAATCATTCATATTTCAGCTCTTCTCCCCTTTGTGCTACATTTCATTTAACCAGAATAAACATTTCTTGTGATAGGCAGAAAGAAGATGGGGGAAAAAAGAGCCTGAATTTCTTCGTTATGACAGCATGGAGGCTGCACACTGTTCCATGCCCATTGTTTTTCATGTTTATCAGTATAAACTCAATGGTTTCTTATTCCCCACCACATGTTTTTAGTAAATTATTCTCTTTCCATTCAGCCATAGACTACTAACTCCTTAGGACAGCCAAAAGCCTTTGAACTTCTTCTGTATTGTTTGATCTAAGAGCTATTGCTGAAACCACTAAAACGTATTGTAGCAGAAATTTTCAGATGAGTTATTCATACCATAGCACACTGTGTATCTAAATGCAATTTTCTCTACAAAAAGAAAAGAAAAATATATGCTTTCTTTAAGAAAGAATTTAGAAATCAATTTCAAGTTTTCCTATGCATTTTGGAGGCTGGGAAACAAAAAAGTATTTTTTTGATGAAGTTAATAATTTTTTTTTATCCATATACCTGTTTAAAATCTTGGTGATTATAGAAATTACCATATGGGACCTAAGCAGGCCATAAAAATAACATACCTTCTTCTTATCCCTCAGTGGCCTCATTTTATGTTCTGGCATGTGTCTTCGTGAAGTGTCAAAATCTCAGCTTGCTGCATGCAGGCTGATGGTAGTTTCTACATGTTCAGTTATGTCAAATGTAGAGGAAAAAGAGGAAACAGTTTGAAAATGTCAGCTAGTCTGAATATTAGAACTACAGAAAGACTTTGCAAAGACACAAGCTTTTTAAATTTCAGCCCAAATCACAAAAGTTATCACGGTACTTGAGGAAGAAGTACTGTTACTTTGGGTTATCCATACATACACATTTTCTGTGTCAGAAGGGCATTTCTTTGTCAGAGTTGATGTTACTACACTCCAACAGATTCTGTCTCCAGGAACATCACTAAGGACGTGTCTGGCAGAGAGTAACGCATTGTACAGACTTGGAAAAAAGGAGAAGCACCGTGTGTGATGTGATTACTAATCTCTACTACTGAAATACAGTTTTATACATCTGTATAATAGCCAAGATCAAGACTATTGGCTGTGGTTTACATTATCTTGTCATTTTTATGATAGAAAGACACCTAAAGCAAGCAGATGATTGAGGTGGCTCCCACTGATTTTACCTAGACTCATTCCAACATTGTCATATCTTTTTTGGAGGACTTAATGAAAACAGCAGTTACAAGACTGAACTGCAAGATACATCATTTACAACAAATTTTTCCTGTTTAAATTTCACTTCTGAAGGTGCTGAAAATATTGCTTTAATCATTATTATCTCCCATAGGTTTCTGTTTCTTATTAGTTTATTAATCCTTCCATATGGATTTCTTAAATGTACAGACTGAGCAGAGAAATCCCCTGAAAACGACAGATTTTCCTTGCAGAATGTTTCTTCTTTTCCCACAATACTTTCAAGACTTCATCACTATGGGAAAATTACAGGTGTGTTATTTAAGCTTCTCTATGCTTAGTTTTCCTCTTTTTCCCTTTGTTCAGCATCACCTCTCTTATCTTCAGCGTCTTTTCAAAACACTGCTCTTTACTGCCCACTGGCCCCACTATAAATATCACAATATCAATATGGGTGATTGATAAATGTGTTCATGAATCTCTGAGCATGCCATCAGAGTGGCCAGCTTTGGGAACATGCATTATGATTTGCTCTAAGGTCAATAGGCAGTAAAGTCTTCTGAGCACTCTCCACCTCAGATTAGAATCAATTTCTTGACTAAATAAAATACACAATCAAACTTCAGCTGACAGACAGAAGCAGTAAAATGTGAGAGTGAAGGTCAGCACCCTGGACAGAATCTTTTACATGGTGATCAGACAGACCTCATCAGGAAATAACCAGATAAGGTGGCCTTAGCAGCAGCATTGGCAGTGAGTGATTCCTGTGTCAAAACCTACATCTGCCAGGAGGGGAAAATCAAAGTGGGGTCTCTGCATCATTTTCCTAATTGAAACAGGCATTGGGAAGGAAGAAGCAAAAAACTTGTTCTTTTTGAAATCTAAAGGTCAAACAATGAATACTGTTAACTATAGAACTTGTTTGGAAAAATAGAATATCCTTCAATAACTTTTAGCAATAATATGAAAGTATTTAGAAACAGTAAAATTTGAAAACAGTAGAATAAGCTTGAAATAAACCTGGCAGTGATAATGGAATTGAATTTTTCTTCACAGGCAGCAACAATTAGCATATTTGGGGAGAATTTCTGAAAGTGGATAAGCTATTGGCCTTAAATACATTTTCTTTCCACCTTAGAAAATTATTTTCTTTAATAATCTTGATTTCATTCAATTTCATTGGGAATTTTACAAACCTTATAATATGCTACTTCTGGTGGTATAGGAAGGCCTTCTTCTCAGAGTTTTGCCAGAAAAGCACTTCGTTTTTCAGACACGTTAAGAATCAGGGAGCTCCTAGCTCGTGCTTCTGTGGAACCAGAATAAAAATTTCATCCCAGTGGGATACAATTTCCCAACAAAGCAACCTGTGAAATCTAAAATAAAAATCATAACTTTTTTATGATCTCAGACACCTTATCAAAAAAATGCTAGTCAAAAGAATTAATACACATTTGTATTTTTAAACAGTGTAGAGGAACAGACAGCAAAATTTCCAGCTACAACTGTTCAATCAAAAAAGCAAGTTCAACAGAAGAGTCCATTCTATTTTTGTCTCTTCCTTCTGGTTCTTAGTTAATTAAGAGTATAGTCATTATAAAATTATGGGAAATTATTTAAAAATAAGTAATATATTTGGATTATGTTTATATATAAACATATATGTCAGCAGCAGGTTGTTAGAATCCAAAGGTTAAATTCTAGGAAAACACATTCTACCACAGGAGACAGCCTCCATAAACATGTCCAAGATGAAGAGTAAATCTTTTTTCATTAAAAACATTGTAACCCAAAGTTCATAATTTCTCATCTACCTCTTATAAATTCCACTAGTTAAAATTTTCTTTCTCACTGTGCCTTTTTCTCTTTTCTTTCTGATTTCAGTTATATGTGGGTGTTCAGACTTCTTAATATACTTAATCTTTTTTATATATCCTTTTGAAATTTACCTCACTCTTTCTTGCATGACTTTCTAATGATTTTTCAAATTACCAGTCCCTTCAAAGTCCATTAAATACATCAGGTTGCCTATTTGAATTCATATTAATGAGTATTTAACAATTTTGCTACTTCAAACTTTTCTTTTTTAAAATTCATTCTTTTCACACAGAAGAACTTCAGCTCCCTTACAAAGGATCTGTTTTATAACTGCAAGAATTAGGTGGAAAAGTATTCCGTGAAATTAAAGTTTTTAAAGCAAACGTTTATACAAGCAATGTGTTAGAATTAAAATGTAGGAAAGATTCTACTTAGCTTTGGATCTCACACAGATTGACCACACCTCATAAATCATAAGAAATTATTTTTTCATTGTGTTTTTTCCTCGTGTTTACTTCCAAATGCAGGTCACAGCTGGTTCAGAAGGAAAGGCATGATCTGATTATTTAATGATTCCCTGATAGGGAGGACTAACTACATTCCTCTGGACAGTGCTCCAGCCCCCCCACCCATGGAGTTATTATTTATAGAGACAGTATAGACCCTAGTCAAACTAAAATGTTTTTCTCTAGTCAATAAAAATATTTCGAATCAAATCAGAATTGCCTTTGATTCTTTTTGACTGTTCCTCCTCTGGAGTTCTTTCCCTAAAGTTACCCCCCATCAGAATGGATTTTCTCAGAAGCATCTTCTGTTTTCACCTTGAAAGAATTCAAAAAGATTTCTCTTGGAAACACCAGCATCAGACATTATGATATAAAAAACAATCTAATTTCCCCCCCAAGGATGTTAAACTCCTTTGGCACAGATTTTTTGTTTATCCTTCCAACTCATCCTCAGCTTGTCCACAGCTGAGCCTGAACTTCCAAGGCATCCTAAGCACTTGGCTATCCTGGCTCTTTGTAAATCACTTAGCTGGAACAGTCTGTATCCTGGCTAATCCTCCTAAGACTCTCATCTGAATATATTAATCATAATAATATAGCAGCCATCCTTGCTCCTTTCTGTCGCTCTGTTTACCAGAAAGACAATCAAAGGAGTAAGATCCTTCACTTCCCAGAATCTTTTGCTCTGAGTCATTTGTTCGGAACATGAGAGATCTTGGATTCTTTATAGCTGCATCCATGAAACATGACTAGTCTGCATGCCCTTCTCTCATGCTTTTCCTAGGCCCAGTTTTTTAAGGCTATGCAGAGGCTGTTTTGTTTGACAATGCCAGGTTTAAATGGCTGAAAACTGACAAACACCAAGTCACAAATAAAAGCAGGGCTTTGTCATTGTAATCCTCAGCACTGTGGATTTCTAGAAATGGGCAGCTGTCTCTGAGAAAGCCAGTGGCAATGCTGATATGCTTATTTGTGCTACAGAAATGATAGAGGCAGGAAAGGTACTTAACCAGGATTGGTAATTACAGCAATCAACACTGACTAGAGTCAGTCTGTAGGAAATACCAGGATAAGGATGTGAGTGAAATCCTGTTCTTCACTACAAGGGGGTGAGTAATTCTGTGTAGAGCCTAAAGACAGATTTACTGCTCAGAAAGAAGCTGCCTCCTGCTTTTCCTTAAGGTGGTGGTGGTGCTTTTGCTGCCTAGTCTCACCCTTGTCAGGGTGATTTGGATATTTGGCTCTGAAGGATGTCCTATGTATCAAGACCTTTTATCTTTGTGTATGAATTTTATGTCTAATGAGTCTCTCTGTTGTTTCCTCCTAGTTCCCATGACTCAGGGCTACACACTCCTGCATCTTCTTCAAACTGAGGAATACGATGGTTTATATCTAAGGAACCTCTTACCATGATTCTGCCACGTGGATTTTTGCTGAAAATGTAAAACCAACGTTTGACAAGATACTGAAGTTACAAGATAAAGATTCTTTTATAGAACTTTGATTCACTTCCTATGGTGTATATCAATTAGGCTTCAAGAACACTGTGACAATTCAGATTCTGGATATAATTAAGCATGGTAATGATCTGCTTCTGGTTTTTAAGGAGAATCAGACAATCATATTCTGGCTTTTCAACCAGCTATCTCAAGGCAAGAGCATTTCTAGCTGAGTATATAAAGCTCTGGGTTTTTTTCATAAGGAAATTTCCTTTTTTTTCTTCCCTTCAAAAATGTAGAGATTTCATAGTCTCTTTTAAATCTGAAACAGCTTGAGAAGAGGTAGGACCTGGGGTTTCTCTCTTCCCTAAATTTATATCTCTGAACTACTCTCCTAGTGAGCTTTGACTTGGGAAAGGCAATATCCAGAACTACATTTGGGACAAAAAAAAATCCATTAACAACTGACAGAAAAAAATCTGCAAAATAAAAGAAAACAATGATGTCCCAGCACTCCTCCAAAAATATAATTTGAATAAATTAGTCAAACAGTCTTCTGTTTATAGTTATTCTATGATCATCAGAAAGGAGCGGGGGAAAAAAGAAGAAAGGTAAAAAAGAATATGGTTATGTTATCTGAAGGAAATTATATGCTTATTTACATTAGTCTGTTATTATGCAAACATTTAGGAAAATATGCTTCTCAAATATAAGGAATAGATGTCATATATGACCATGCAGGTTTTTTATTTTGCGGCATGATCAAATTGCTAAACAGATGTAGGCATGTATAACAGATGTTGCTGTGCACTGTCCTTGATTTATATGATGGGCAAATTCCCTAAGCAAGGCACATATGTGTCATGTCCAGTGGAGGGGAAAATACCCCTGTATCTTGCTCCACATAAAGAAGAAAAGAGATTTAAATGAAATTTGCATTTTTGTTTTTTCATTTCAGATTTTTACTGCTTCATACTTACCAGAAGCACTGATATTATGAGTCCTTTTTATTTATTAGAAAAATGTACCTAAATATATATTGGCGACTTTTGATGGTATTGCACTATTCTACTGTATTTTTGATTATATTAAGTGCAATTAATCTTCATAGAAACTGTTTTGACATAATCTCACTTTTGAAAGTGACCTGTAAGTTTTCTCTTCCTGTCAGTGCTTACATTATTAGTTTTTACTTAGTAGAATACATAATGTCTATCAAAATTTTAACCTTCCTAATAATTACATTGATATAAAAATATGACAGTGAAAATAGATTAAAGACAATTACTAAAGCCATGTTATTTTTAGGTGGTTGTTTGGGTCCTGTTTTCAGATTTTCATTTATTCTCCAGTGAGGAGCTCAGAAAAAGAAACCTAGTACTTAATGTAATTTTTTTTAATCATGAAATTGGCAATCAAGACACTACATATAGAAAATCATAAAATATCTCAAGCTGGAAGGTAACCATGAGGACCATAGAGTCCAACTCATTGATTCTCATAGGACTACCTAAAGAATAAACACTAAGATATCATTATGATAAACACAATTTCAGTAAAGTAGGTAATATGGAGTAGTAGAAAAAGAAATTGCAGTACACATGAAAAATAAAACAGCTAGTTCTGTATCAAAATTTCCAGGTTCTCTTTCCTTGTCTAACCACCAGGCACATATAAAAAGGCAGTTTCCAACACACACACACTCAACTACAGCACACAGGTACAACACACAAGACAGTAATAACCTGATAGCCCTTTATGTACCTTTTACATCCCTTTCTGATTATCTAGAGTGTTTTCAGAGGACATAGCTAAATATTTCAGAAACAATTCTTCTTCAAAATCTCTGTACTTATTTTCAGTCATAACATCAAATATATTTTCTTTTCCTCTTGTGGTTTAGAGATATTGCAGTTATAGAATACTTTGAGAGGAACTTTATTCTTAAATTTCTTTATGTGGATAAAATGAAGTGCTTCTTGGTTGGCTGTTTTACTGAATCACAAATTTTATTACACATCTATTCTGTCTGACTTCTGGATCTTTAATAGATTTCTAGATATATACTATATATCATTACTAGATCTCTAGAAACAGAAAGATCTCTGAGGATTAAAGTCTTCAAAGCAATCTGCAAGAGGTTACTAACACAACAGCTTTAAAAAAAAATGCTTAGGAATTCCTGTGTATAAGGCATTCCTCATCTGTATTTCCTTATGGTAGCACCATGCAGCTTAACGTATGGCCAGAACATTTTAAGAACTCAATCCCAAAAACCCCACAAGCTATGTTAGGCAATATTTTCAGTCCTTAAGTCTTTTTTTTTTTAATTGAAAAACAAATGGGGGTTTTATGAGATAAATTAAACTTAATTTAGCTATAATTTTGGGGATTGCCATATGGTATCAATAAATAGTTTCTCAGTAAGGCACTGCTATCCCTTAAAATAGATAAACATATGTCAGTGTATTGGGCTTGCATGGCAAGAGTTTGGTAGCAGGGGGCTGCAGGAATGGCTCTTGTGAGAAGCTTCCAGAAGCTCCCCCATGTCTGATGGAGCCAATGGCAGCAGGTGCCAAATCAGACTATCTGCTGGCCAAGGCTGAACTCATCAGCGATGGTGGCAGCACCTCTGGGATAACAGAGTTATGAAGGGGAAAAATCTGCTGCACAAGAGCAGCCAGGAGAGAGGAGTAAGAGTGTGAAACTGCCCTGCAGACACCAGGGCCAGCACAGAAAGAGGGGCAGGAGGTTCTCCAGACATCAGAGCTGAGAGTCCACTGCAGCCCATGAGGAAGACCATGCTGAGGCAGGATATGCCCCTGCAGCCCATGGAGATCCACCAGGGAGCAGAGATCACCTGCAGCCTGTGGAGGAACCCCTCGCTGTGCAGGTGGATGCCCACACATCAAAGGTGGCTGTGTCCTGAGGGAAGCCAATACTGTCACAGGGACCTGTGACCCTGTGGAGAGAGAAGCCTAAACTGCAGCAGTGTTGCTGGCAGGACTATTGCCTAAGTGGGGCACTCATGCTGGAGCAGTCTGTTCCTGAAGGACTGGCCCTCACTGCTCCTGAAGGGATGCACACTGGAGCAGTTTGTGAAAAATGGTAGCCTGTGGGAAGAACTCACATTGGAGATGTTCACAGAGGACCATCTCCTGTGGGAGGGACATAGGGGAAGAGCATGAGGAGTCCTCCCCCTGAGGAGGAAGGAGCAGCAGAGACAATGTGTGAGGAATGACTGAGCTCCCATTCCCCATTCCCCTGTGCTGTTGTGGGGAGGAGCTAGAGAAAACTGGGAGTGAAGATGGGCCTGGGAAGAAAGAGATAGGGGGAAGGTGTTTTTAAAATTTGGGTTTATTTCTTATTATCCTAGTGTGATTTGACTGACAATAAGTTAAATTTACTTGTTCCCAAGCTGAAATTCTTCTACATGTGATAGTAATCCCCGGGTGACCTTTCCCTGTCCTTATCTTACCCATGAGCCTTTCATTACATTTTCTCTTCCCTGTCCATTTGAGGAGGAGAGTGACAGAGCAGCTTGGGTGGGCAACAGTCACCCAGCCAAGGCCAACCCACCATAGTCAGGTGCTCATGATTAAATCCATATCATTCTGCTCAGAAATATATCCATAACAATTAACTGCCTTGAGCTGAGTGGAGATGGCTTCATCACACAGCTGATTATGGACATCTTATGGCTATATATGCCATGAGAAGCACTGCTATATTCTGCTATTACTTTAGTGAAAATTTTCCTACCTACATCAGAGTTCAGCTCTTTAGACTACAAGAGAATTCCTCATTCCAGTGAAGGTCCTTTGGTCACAGCAGCATCATTAGTCGTCCTCAGTGAAATGGCTCTCGGGAAAAAATTTAAAAAATAATTTCACTTTACCATAGCACAAGAGTGAGGTAAAAGAAAAGAAAAGAAAAAAAAATCCTTTAAATAGCACTTTCATTCTTCAAAACTTTTAGAATCTGAGAAGGGGGATGTTGTTTTGCTGGAAACGGCAACAGAAAAGTTTCGTCAGGTGATCTTTTTATTTGGATTTATAATCCAGCTGGAAAAGGTTTAACACATTCTGAAGACAGTTCAGTTTATTTTGAGCCTCTGTAAGTCATCCCTGGCTGAGAATACTTGAACAAGTGTGGCCAGAGCTTGTTCTCAGAGCTGGATGTAAAGCAAACACAAGTTTGGCTTCAGCTGCACTATCCAGCTGCACTAACGACAAGGTGAGAGATGGAATTAGAATTCAAGTCCATTTCCAGAGTCTCTTTCTCTGAGCATCAATCTCCAACTCTTTGATGCTATACATAAGCCTCAGCATAGGCTAGCAGCAGTGAACCTCTTGTGGTGGCTTATGACAAATTGAACAGCTTGGATATGATTTCAGAATGAGAACTTCTGTTTATAACTGTGCCTTCTTTTTCACGTCTACTGTGGCAGCACAGAGTGAACCTTTGCATAAGAAATCACATAATTTCAGTAAACCTACAATTTTTTACACAACCTTTATGCTCAATACTTATTTTAGTTTTGGTAACATTGTTATTATTGATTTCTAGACCTGGAAAGCTATTAGTTTTTTGTTTGTTTTGAGGTCTTTTCATTCCTGCAGCTCCACGGGGAACACTGTATTTTACCATCTAAATTCTGTTGCTGTACATCTGACCTCTGCCAAACTTGCAACATCCAACTGAAAACTCTGCATCCTAAAACATTTATTCTCCACACTGACTTTTTCAGTTTAAGTACTGAAATGTATTTTAATTTTTTTTACTAGAAGTGTGAGAAAAGTGATAGTTAATGCTTTAATGTGCAACACATTCTAAGTTACATGTTGAAAATGTAGTGCTAGCTAGACTCAAATCCCCCCTGTTTATGAGCTATCCCATGTCAGTAAACTTTATTCAGAATCATTAATAACCAGCATCAGAGGCAAGGAGATCAGAAATAGAAGCATGCATATGTACCTACAATGCTACAATACAACCAGTCACTTTTAACCATTGAATCATAGAATTGTAGAAACAGAATGGCTTGGTTTGGAGGACACCTTCAAGATCATCTAGTTCAAATCCCCCTGCTGTGAACCTGGTCCCCAGACCATCTTGCTCAGAGCTCCATCCAGCCTGGCTTTAAACACTCCCAGTGATGGGCATCTGCTCTGGGTAACCTGTTCAAGTGTCTCATCATCCTCAGAGTAAAAAAAAAAATGTTTCTACTATTTAATATCTATCTCTAATTTTGAAGCTGTTTTCTTTTGTCCTGTTACTACATACTCATGCAAAAAACCTCTCTCCATCTTTCTTGTCTCCATCTTGACCTTCAGATACTGGAAGGTCACAATTAGGTCATCCCTAAGCCTTCTCTTTTGCAGGCTGAACAAACCCAATTCTCTTAGCATTTCCTTTAAATATATTTTAAGTCCAGGATTCCCATATTTTAAGCTATGTGCAGAATTGCTGCTCCCTACTGCTGATTGGCTGCTCTATGAGCAGTAGATATGCTACTGCAGAAAGCACTTTAAAATGCTGATTAAGGTGTTGCTGTACCCTTTACTATAACTGAAACACTTCTAAGGAGGAGACATGTCCCTGCAGTTGCTGTAATAAATCATCTATTCATGATGACATGCTAGCTTGATTTGCATTTATCAGCATCAAAGATCTTTTCATTATGTTCATAGTACCAATGCTAAATCACATTTTTAATCTGCTCTTATATAGATTTAGATTTGCATCAATATTTAAAATTCTTAAAAGTGGAAGAAGGTGCTTAAACTGTCATTGCCATAAATAAATCTATCATCCAACAGAAAGCCTGCAGTAAGGGTGAAGTATGACATAATCATTTCAAGAAAACTCCTCAAAAGAACCAGCATACAATCTTATCCAAAGGTTATTCCTGTCTTGAAGAAAAACTTACCTGCTTGGATAAACTTTGGAATGTTTCTGGACAAGATAAGTCTTCAAGATGATTTAATCTAAAATCTACTCTTTACTATACAAGCTTTCAAAAGGCTGTCAAAATTTATAGCTCACAGAAATAGGACGTAGCAGGACTTCTATTAACATATCCAGCAGAGAGCAAATTGAGTGACCCAAACACCATCACGGGGGCAGACTGAAAAACGCTTTCTGGTTCTCTGTATTTTGATAGGAAAAAAATAATAAAATGTTCTATAACTCTCTTGGTCATCTTCATCTTTCCTGAGGAAAAAGGCATCAGTGGGTGAAAACTGATTGCATTTATACTTCCTTAGAGAGAAGGAAGAAGAATGTTAGTAACACCATTGGCATTCCATCCTAATCTCCAGCTCCATGTTAATCGACCTTTTCTGTGGTACAGTAGTTGCCATGGTAAAGCTTATCTGAATCCCTGTTACCCAAACCCTTTCTCTTTCTGTTTCTCTTTTCTTTCACTTTTTTACAAAATGTCAGCAATCTCTGATTTTTGCTTTATCTTTGAAAATGGAAAAAAATGATCATAAATGAAAAAAAAATCACAGTTTTGTTCAAAGTTTTGGGTACGATGCTACATGCTGCAACTTCTGGAACCACTCTTGTCTAGTCATGAGATGCAGACCAATATCTCCTGCCACATATGTAATTACTTTTGGGTCATTTTTTAATGAGTTCTTCTGTTTTCCACAAGAAATAGAAGATTTATATATTGACATGAAAATTGTCATGCAGAATGGGGACTCCTTACAGGGAGTCTTAGCACAGAAATGAAGAGTAATATAAACAATATTCAGACTGACAGAAAAAAAATACATTTTATTTATTTCATTTAACTTATTCTGCTTCTGTCTAAATAACTTGAAATGGTTTTGATAATTGAGCGTCTCTGTAGTGAGTGTCCATCAGTGACTGTCCTCCCAAATTATGCATTACTAGTTACCTCCAAGTCTTATTTCAAGCTGTAACCATGTTTAAATGATTTAAAGGGAGACATATTCAAGAAGATTAATATCTATTAAATTTCAAAAAAAAAAAAAAGAAAGTAAATATATTGTTTCTTTCCCAGTATCTTTGTAGCCCTGTTTTGGATATTTTATAAGAGCTTTATATCTTTCTTACATTATGGTGCCTAGCACCTGGGGAGAATATTGAAGGTGAGGCTACTCCAGCACAGAGCAGAGAGGGACAATCCCCTCCCTCAACCACCCAGTGAGGCTGTACATGAAACATCCTAGAAATAAGGACTGTATTTTTTAAGGAAGATCTTGTGAAATTAGCCTAAAGTATAAGTTGAAAAGACCGTATTTTACAGAGTGCTGCATTGAATGATAGAAATAGTGATTTTCGGTCTGCTTAGGAATTTCTGTTTTGAATATCACTGTGCATTGTAGAAGATGAACAAATTCGATGAGGCAGGTAATAAAAACAACTGTGATATTTTTAAATATTGTCTTCCACTACCACTATTTATAACCTGTTACTCTATTATGAAATTTCAAGGATAATGGAGTTAGTATGAACAGACACTAAGAGTGTTCTGAAGCAACTTGGACAACTTTGCATGACAGCAGGTTGATAAACATTCTTCCAGCTGAGTGGTGGTGCCAAAACCTCCAATGAGGGGCCAATCCAAACTGTGGCTAGTTAACACCTTTAATTGACTTAGGATATTATGTGGTGGATCAAATTTTTCTGAGATTACAAGAAATTTACTGATAAATGAAGATGAAAATGTGACTGCTTAATATTCTGATCAAGAAACACCTTCTTCAGAATATTTTCTGAATTGTGTAAGTGAGAAATTCTACCCCTTTTAAAGAAACTAAGAGATGTACCCTGAGTTTATTCACTGAACACCTTCTGATATAAAAGGCAGGGAAGGGAAGAAAATTACAAATGAAAAATATGTATTTCATAGACAAAACAGTTTGGGATAATTTTCATTGTTTATTATTTTTAATTAGAAAACACTGTTCCCAGTTAATTAACTTTTAAAATTTTATTTTTATGAATATGTATCCTTTATAAATCTTCATGATTTCTTCCATTTTCCTTGCATTCTACTTTAAATTATTTTTGGTTGTTTTATTTTTCCCTTGGAGTACTCATGAAAGTCTGACATTGAAATTAATTTCAATCATCTAAAATATATGCTGTTCCAGGCATTGTAACAGCATGGAGAGAAACACTGTTTATATTAGCATAGGGATAAACTCAGCATACTACTTAAAATATGCAATAAAGATTTTTTCCAAGAAGCAAAGGAAAGGAAAATGCTGTTTCATACCTTAACTTGTCATTTCAACCAGAAAACTTCAATCACTGATCAAAGTCACTAATGCTATAATGTGGGTGGTACAGGTTGCACATGTGTATGGTAATTTTACAGCTAAAAAACATTCTTTAAAAACCATAATCTTTGAAACATGATACATAATTCTTTCTTTTCTCTTTCTCCTATGGTATGTTTCCAATATGTCACTTCATTCATATCTGTCAGGAAAGCAGAGTTATTCTCTTAAGAGTAGGAAATAGAGCCTGGAATAACAAGCAGACTGAGTAGTGGTGTAAGAAAATTAAAAAATCAAACTAAGCATTCCAACACAGAGATACTTTTCATCATCTTAAGTCTTTCTTTTACTGCTGTAAAAGGGACTAAATCCTTAGGGGATGGTTTTGTTCACTACAAGTTTCTTCCAGTCTGAGGAAATGAGTGCAACTTGTTGGAATTTTCCCAAGTCCGAGCTCAAGTTTACATCAACAACATTACATCTGCACTATGAAACAGATATTTAGTTAAATGTTGCTGCAAATATTAAATTATCAATGTAATTTATATAATAATTATTATACTATAAATTAATATACATACACATTTTATACATAAAATATTTATTTAATAATAAATATATTACTATTCATAGAGAGAGTTTGGTTTCAAGGGAAGCTGAGCTCAAGTTTACATATAGTACCAATGTGAAACCTGCTGCAGTCTGTAAGTCTGCTCTTTGGGGCTGAATTCCATTTTTAAAAATTATTCCACAAACATATCACTTTCAATTTAAAAGCCCACAAAGAAATTTTGCACCCTTTTTTTTTGGGTGAATTTTCATCTTTGAATTTAGAAATACTTTTACAAAAAATCAGGAAAATTTCTATGGCAATTAGCATTATCTCCTGGATTAAAACTTGCATTATAATTTCCTTAAAACTATAATATATACTTACTAAATATGTTGTTTATTGATGTGTCTAGTATTTTCCAAAGCATCTGTTAATATGAAAAAATGTTAGAAAACGATGTAGATTCTCAGCCTCCCTCAAGTACTACTTTCTAAACCTCTCTGGAATTCTCATAGACACAGTCATGTTTGATGGTCACTGAGAGGATTTCATACTTCTCAGCCCCTGTACATTCTGACTTTTACTGCACTCTAAGACAATAAATCCTACAGCTTGACTTTGTGTTATATGAAACAATAATTCCAGGTTTTTTAAGCTTTACTCCTTGTTGCATATATTTTACCATGCAAAACTACATTGCTATCTTCCTTATTCATTGCAAGTCTTAAGTGGGAGAAAAATAGGAGCATGAATGGTTTTTTTTCTATTTCTATAAATGTTTCGTATGGTAAAAATTATATTTGAAGATCAATGATATTGCTTATGTTTGTTATCAAGCTCATAGTGCAACCTAGAATTTTTAGATAATTATTCTTTTCTATAAAATTGATTTCCGATAAATATTATTTATGGTAGAGATATTAGGAAAATAAATGCTGGAATTTCTAGGAGTTGTGGCAAATATTATCAACACAACATCATTTGGACAGCTGTCTATAATTTTGCTTTTCAATAAGAATAAACATCATGAAGTACAAGCACCCACTGTACTTATATTGATGTAAAAGTATCATACATGCAATTTGTAAGGACTAGCTAGAGTCATTGTTTACCACATTCACCTGAAAATATTAAATTAAAAGTATAGTAAAGTAAGTATTCTGGGTTATCATAAGTCTTCAAAGTAATTTTTTCCCCAGAGGCAGTACCTGTTAAAGTGACATCTGAAAACATTCACAAGATGCTAAATTAATTATCATTCAGATGAAAATATTAATTTTCAACCTGCACTGACAAGTATCCCTTGACTTACACCTTCCCCAACATTTAAAGAAATTTAAAATAAAGTTTTGGTGATGGTATTTCCAGTGCAGCAAATTACATATGATTTTGGGTTAATGTCCAATTATTTGTTTAAAAAAAAACCAGTCTTCTTTTTTTTTTAAATGTGTGCATGTGTGTGTGTAGCAAACCAAAGGATGATACAAATATTCATCTGAAGCATCCATTTTGCATGGATGAATGAATATACTTGTTGACACACACAGGTATATTTGTCAATTTCTGTGTGAAAATGTGGATGCCTGTGAACATATTATAATGAACTAATATATTTTTAAAGCATTTGCACAGATTTATAACAAGAAAGATAAATACTAGTGCAGTTCATTCTAGTGCAGTTCGCCACCACAAATATTCTTTTATTATCCTGCATGAAATATTCTTTTGTCACCGGGAATAATGCATATTTTTAGTTAAAAATGATGTTTCTTTAAAAGGAATATAACTTCACTTTTGCAATATACAGAATAGTCTGAATACTGGTGAAAATTCCCTCAACCTTCCCTCCTTCTTCTCCCTTCAACACCCCCTCCCTCTCCCAATCCAAACAAAACAGAAACCTGTCATAAAATAAGCACTCAGTAAAACTAAATAAAATCAAAGTGATATGACTGCCATGGGATGAAAGAGAGGGTGTAATAGTAGTTAAAGCATAATATGTTTAAGCCTGGGGATAGAGTGAAGTGCAGATGTGTCATTCCTTGAATAAAAATAAACTAATAGTTCAGCTATACAACCATAGCTGCAAGGATTTTAGAAGCAGGTAAGAACACATTAGTTTTTATGTGCCATCCAAGGTCTTATATCATAGTCTCAGGCTGATCTTCTTTTGGATTTGGAAGCAATTTTACTTAGAAGTCCTGTTAAGTATTCCAAGTGTAGGCCTTGTTCTTCTATTAAGAAATATTCTTTTTGAAGCTTCTGTGTTTTTGTTTGGGGTTTTTTGTTGTTGTTGTTTTTTGGGGGTTTTTTAATTTGTTTGTGTTTTTAACTCACACAGGGCCACACACAATGATATATCTTATATTTTATATATCTTCTGTAACACCCCTTCCTGTTGGAAAACATTCATCCTACTCTTGCTCAAGTACCCAGCAATCAATATTTTGCATTCTCTCAAAATGTATTATTACCTTTTCAGAAAAGAAACCCTCATGCCACAAAGATAACTACTGTAGTGTTATAGGTCTCATGTGGGAACGCTCAGATATGGCCATGCCACAGATTTCCTGAGCTATGTGGAACATATGGATAGAGACAGTATTGTATTTATAGGTTTCCCCAGAGGAGCTAGCAACCATTACAGCCTTAGGGCATGGAGCCTTTCACTGCATTTTACCAGGAGTTAAAATCTCCTGACCCCAGAGTGCTGGAGAAAAGAAAAACACTACCTGCTCTTTAGTGAACTAATCCAGAAGAAACTTTCATAGAAAATTACCCTCTGACTAAAAGCAGCTTGAATACACTTGCACATTTCTCCTGAGTGAGCACAAAAGATGTGTCAGAGCTTACGAGTGAGGCAACTGCTCTTTCACTCTCTCCACACATTCACTATCTTATCTACTTTGACCTCTCCTAGATGAAGAAATGCTTTTCATTAAGTCTAAAGTAATGACCCTCTACTTTGTAATATTTTTTCAAGTTAAGTGTTAGTAAAACACACGGCTGCATGTGTAGTCAGGTAAAATGCTTTTAGTCTGTGCTTGTACCATTTACACTATCTTATGCTGCTATAATAGGCTGTTAGCAACTATCTCAAATTCATGAATTTGAATAAAGAATGCCTAGGATGAGAGAGACACTCTAGTCATGAAATGCATTCTTTTTTCTTGACATGTTTTAGGTTTTTTACAGAACAAAATATTTCAGTGAAAATCTGTTAGGCATTGTGTCACAAGAGAGAACAGCATGTTCTATGAAGAACCTGACAAGGAAAATTTGCAAGAAGAAAATAATATGCTAAAGCAAAATACTTTATTTTTCTCCTCTTTTCAAAGTAACACTTATCTTAAATAATTTTATTCTTGTTGTGACATTAGCTATAGAAACAAAAAAATTATGACTGTTAATCAGGAAGAGCTGGAAGCTTGATTTTAATGCTTATAACAAATGCTATTAGATAAAGCTGAAAATCTCTATGATCCAGTGATAATATTATACAACATTCAAGAGCTATATGCGTGATTTAAAAAGACAGAAAACTGTAATTTATCAGAATACTTTCACTATTAATATGCAAATTATGAGTTGACAACATATTTAACAGCTCTTACTGTTTCTGCTTCGGAAAGAAATTATTGTGTTTCTGCTGCAGAGGGGAAGCTTTCCCAAATCACTGTCTATGATTTTCCTTAAGAATTAAGCTAAGTAAATCATATTAACATAGTGAATCATAGTATCTAATGATAGACACATATTGTAATTTGCAAACTAGGTTTCATCATCTATTTTGAACATACAGCATTATGAAATTTACATGAAACTTACACAGCCACAAAAAAAAATATGTAAAGTGAAAAATATACCCCTTGGCTGCCCTATTTCAGACCTCTTTGATGGTTTAGAAAGCAATCACAAAGAGATTCTTCCATTCACCCACCTTATATACAATTGCATTTACCTTGTCTGATACTGGCAGTTTATTCTCTTTTGTCTCAAGGGAACTCGAGCACCTTGATTTCTAGAGATACACCAACCACCATTCAGAGGTAGAAGAAAAAACAATGAGTTTCTCCTTGTTATTGTTCTTTTCTCCTCCTTGACTCCTTTTCTTTTGCTTTGTTATATACAGCTTCTCTAGCACTGAAGTAATCCAGCTACAGAGCATTTTCTGATCTACAAGACATGAAACATAATGCTGAGACAGAGTCATAATTTCTACTTGTTTTAGGAAATTAATCTGTGAAGAAAAGAGCATGCTCTGAAGAACCACTTATTATCAATGGACTGTATCTTAATATACAATGAAATGCAAGCCTTTGAAATGTTTTACTTTTTCAATAAATTTTATCTCCAACAGTTTTAATAGCAACAAGAACTCAACTCAGTTTTTCCTTCCTCTATTTCTTATCTCTTATAACTATACTCTGCCAGCCATTTTACATGGAGATTGTTCCACAAAGCAACTGAAATTCTCTATCTTTACCATTCAAGTAAACTATTCTGTAGAACCATGTAAAGGGGTAATTTATGCCAAATATTTGCAATTCAGTGAACTCCTGTAGGTAACAATCTTTAAAAATACATCACACAAAAATGAAAAGGAAAACTAAAAGAATGTAGTTTATGAATTTATAGCAAGGTTACTTTTCTCAGTCTAGGTGGTGTCAGATCTTTATCCATCTAGATTAGTATTGTTTTGTTGAATTGGCTATGTTTCTTTAGTTTTGCTTCGTGGGTTTGGGTTGTTGTGTTCGTGTTTTATCAACAGTGAAATTACATTCTTGCCTGAGATTCTGAGCTTTACAAAATGCTCCTTTTTTCTGAGTGTTCCCGTCACTGTCAGGTAGTGCTATCGACTGCTTCTCTGTAAGGGGTTTAATCTGTAGGAAGAGAAGTGGCAGGAGCACAAAACAAGCAAAGTACTCAGAACTGCAAAGGACATGTTGGAAAGGGGATTACCAATGTAGCACTTGATAAAAGGCTTACAAAATAGCATGACAATGGATACAAATGTAAGAGCAAACCAAAGAAATAAAAGCATACACTATTAATCCTTCATTAGAAAACCTGCCCAGACATCTCAATTTTAATTGTCTGATAAATGTCTCAGAAATTATTTTCACAAAGGAGGAGAGTTTTGAGGCTAGTGTATGCAAAAAATACCACCAGCCTAAAATCAGGCTTGGTTAAACCAGAAGCTAAAATTATTTTGAAACATTTAACTAACTACATTTTATTAATAACACATAGCCTCCTGATAATTCAAATCAAGCCTTGTCCAACAATTAAAAGGTATGCTAATGTAATTTTAAGGCAACTGAAGATTAAATATGAACAAATCAATAAAAATACATCAAGTATCCATCCTGAAATATACAGCATTTCAATGCATAGCAGACAACTGTACTTGCTCACTTGACCATCTTTGCTAAAATTTACGTCTGTGTCCCCAGGCTCCTCTCTTTAGAAGAGTCTGGTTCCAACAGAGCCCTTTAGAGGAGAAGGCTGCTCCTGTCATCAGGGAATTTCTGAGTGTATGCAGGGTAGGAAAGGTTGCTGAGCTGGCAGGCAAGACCCATCCTGAAGGCTGGAGCTCATGCAGAGGTTAAGAGGAAGCAGAGAGGATGACTCTGGTAACAAGGCCACAAACACAGAGGGAAGGGCATCTCTGGGACAGAGGGGAAAAGATTTTTGCTGCTGTTCAGAAAGTATCAGGCTAATGGAACTGAAACACAAAAGTTCCAGTCTACAGGGACAAAATGGGCAGCATATAAAACTCTCTATTTTTGTTCTCTTTATTCATTGCTTTGACTTTTTTTCATTTGGAAAGTCAATAAACTTGGACTTCTATTTTCAAATAAAATTTATTTTTGAATCTAAACCCTTTTGGTCTCTTTGAGGAGTTTCTCCAGGAGGAAGTTTAAGCACATCTGTTCTGCAGCAGTGGCCAAAACATATTTGTAGTTAATATGTGCACAGATACAGAGCAAGGCTACAGCTGCAGCAATGTGCTCAAAAAGCATTAAAAAAAACAACCTGTCCCTTTTAAAATAATGAAGAGAGAATATCAAAATGCTTCTGTAGGTGATGTGATGCTCAGGTGAAATGACAATTGCACCTCACTGCCACAGAACTAAGAGACAGAGTAAAAATCAACTTCTCACTCTCTTCTATTGCTTCCATCACATTTATGGTATTTCCCAGGTAGCTGAAATATAATTTGTTCTGTTTTCCTACTTGTCATATTGGAAATATCACTGGTAAATTTTTCATTGCCTAGCAAATATATTTTTTTGCAATGCTCACTCTGACATTGTAAATCCTACACTATTAGTTTCTTTGCTACCTTACTAATTGATTTACACTTTTTAAGCAGATATACTTCTTCATGGTTTTAGGCCTATTTTTTTCCTAAGCTTACTAACCTCACTTTCTTTTGTTTTGTTTAATTTCCATTATTTTCCTTCTTATCCTTTTCCAATAATTTCATTTCACATTCAGTGAAGCTGCTAAGCCTGGATCATACCTGTTTCCTGCCTTTTGTTTTTTGTTAACAGTAAAATTCTTTGTTATCCATCAATTTCCTGCTGTATTTTTCCCAACAAACACAGTGCCACTTTTACCTGTGTTTCTTCTCTGTGCACAAGCATAAATAATGCAGAATTTGGTCTAACAACAAAGACATGAATAAAATACATTAAAAGAAAGCCACCAGCTGCTGTGTACATCTGGGTTCTTGATTTCAGTCTGCTTTTATATCTTATCACTCAAAATTCCTTCTTTTTCTCTCCTAAAAGACTGAAATATTAATGTATCAACAGGCTTCCTGCCATTTCTTTTTAGAGAATTAAGGCAAGTCCTATCTCCTTTTTCTTTCTGAAGAGAGATCTTTGGACCGCTGACCTCTGTAGGGAAAAATCCCCCCCTCTGTTCCTTTATTTCTTTTCAAATTTTCAGGAATATTCTACTGAGAACTCAAAACCAAGTCATCCCAAATTAACTGATACAGCTGACCAATCTTTTAGTATTCAACACTCCACCTTCTATATGAAAACAGAGAAACTTTCATGATTTTGCTAATTAAAATTTATCACATTAGGAATCTAAAAAATTACCATGGCATAATTCTCCAATGGTGTGGTTTACTGTTTTCCTGCAGCAAGATTACTGTGACCATTTGTTCCCTCTGTAAAGGTGAGCTCAGGTTATTCCTTGTTGAGGAGTTGTGGGAAGAGTTACCAATTGCCACCACCCCACCATTGCTCTGCCAGATGCAGGGCAGGGAAATGCTGGAAGCAGAGTGCATTGCCCATTAGCTTTCCAAAGCACAGTCATGGCACATTACAAAGGAGAACAAACTGCTGTCTTCAACTGAGCCAAAAAATATGTGTATCCTCCTCATACCTCTTATGGTGGCATGCCTTTCTCTAGCTGAGGCTTCTTCCTCTATTATTGTAGTTTGTGTATTAAAATGACATCTGGCAGTTGAGAGCTTAGCAAGCTCCTGTTTTACACGTGCTTGTACTCTTCTCTTGTTTCCTTATCCTTAGATAATTTATCCCCAGTCAAATTTTTGCATTCAAATAATGCTTTTTTGCTAAATGATTTTCTTCATTGGTATCCTTACTTCCATATTTAGAGCTGGGTGTAAAAGTATCAGCTTTATTCAATCCAGCTAAATGCCTAATTTCTTGATTGGCTTTTAGGTTTCTACCTTAAATAACAATATCAAGCACAGCTGTATTTACCATTACCTACCTTTCTTTTTCCTTTTGTTTGAGATTATTATTTTATATACTTTTACCATAACATCTCAGGACAACTTCTGTAGTAAGACGTGAACTGAAACTAAACCAACTGTGATTTGGAATTCCACAAGTCTCCATTTTTTTTCTAATAGAGTAACAGGCAAAGAGAGTCATTATTTTAAGTTGCACAACTGACAATTGGAGGGAGAGAAACTGTATTTAGCAATTTTTTCAGTAAAGGCTGTTCAGAGAGGCAATAATTACACAGCAGGTAAGAGGTTGCATGTGCTGAAGAAGAGAAAGGTTCTAAACATAAAAATTTAAAAAAGAAAAAGCAAAAGTACAGCTATTTTTCTACACTCTTTTCCAAAGAAAACAGTAACTTGATGCTGTGCACAAAGACATTGGGTACAGGGTTAAACCTTGGATTCATAGACAAAAAAATAACTGCAGGTAAACAAGAGTTGCAAAATTAATTTTAAATGGTTAATTTTAAAATGTTTAGTGAATTTTTCTTATGCTACTCTGACTAATGGACTTGCTAATTAAAATCTACTTTATATTAAAAAATAATGAGAGCACAGATTTATAGCCAAGAGGTGAGTCTATTAACAGCAACTTGAACAAATTGGAAAAAAAATCAATTGAGCTTAAAAAGAGATTTTAAACTTGTCAGAAATCTGTCTTAGAGAGGAACCCTACTACTTCTATTTCAGTGAAGTCTAGAAGAGTTTATAACTCTTTGTTCAATTTAGGATTAATTCTAAATTTCAATCTAAGATTCTTCTATATGATCTAAGATTCTTCTATATGATCCATGATGTGAAAAAAAATTAAATTCTAAGCATGCAGAGTTTCCTCTGCAGTGTAAAGCCTACTGCTGGGCCCGGTATAGAACCCTGGGGGACACCATTTGTGACACACTTCTACCTAGACCCTGTGGGAATAAAACCCTCTGGGATCTCCCAATCAGCCAGTCCTCAATTTCAATTTTCCTCCAAAGTAATAAAAAATTCTTAAAAACAAGAGTAAATATTTAAAGGGTGTGTGAATACCACAAATATTGGTACAAATACCACTTTCATGTCCCTGAAGGTTTAGAGATATTTGGTTGCACCTCTGATCTCCACATTCCCGATTTTTCAGTGTTCTTGTGGTTGCCTTGTGGTATTTTCCATAAAACTCAGATCTTGAATTTAATCCTGTGGAAGTGTTTGAGGCATTACTTTTTTCACAGAAGAATATTATTACTTTTTATTCACTTTTTTTCTTTAAACTAGAGAAAGAAAAAGCAATTATAAGATTTTTATGGTAAAGACATAGACCACACCTAAGCTATTTTAACATGAACATTATGAGAATACGGTTTTCTTTTATTGTGTATTAAAAAAAAAAATACAAGAGAGCACAACACCTCTGTTATTCTTGCACTGAATTTTTTTTTCAAATCTCATCTAGTACAGCAGTGAAATGACTTGAACTCAGGTCTGTTGAGTGCAAAATGTGTTGCGGATTTTTTAAAACTATAAATCCCAGAGTATGAAAAATGGGAAGAAGAATTTAAAATGATTGCTTAAAAAATGCTGCCTACCTTTTTTCACTGATCCTCCCTTGTCTCCAGCTTCACTTTGAGTTCCATTTGGGTTTGGAGCTCACAGACTACAGTGATGTTGGTGTTTTGTTTTTTTCTTCTCAGCTATAAAGAATGGGATTGCTTTTACAGAAAAAAAATATATATATTTGAGTAAAACGACCCATTACAGAGTGAAGAGATCAGAGATTTTGTTTTGGCAAATGTTACCACATTCTACATTTTATAGCAAATGTATCAACTGGTGAACACTTCCAGTGAATACTGAATGGAGAGAAGTTGCATATGCTGAGGATATAAAATGCAGAAATAAAGTTCATCTCCTTCTTATCACAAAGGTCAGACTTTTAAGAAAATAGCAAGCTGATCTGAAGTCATGAGTCAGTGTCCATTCACTCCAGTACTACTCAGCAAACAGACAGGGGATGCCACATAGAACTACAGTGTCTTGTATCATTTTTGCTGAAACCATATAGCACTATTGCTGCCTTGTCTACTGAGTGCTGCAAGAAAATGAAGATTATGAAATGTTTCTGAAGTAACAGAAATGCTTGAAGTAACCAGCCATTGCTTTTACTATGCTGCTTGGATTTCTGGACCAAGATTAACCTTTTATATACATTACTCCATGGCATTAGATATCTCCCTTCTTGTCATTATAAATTTAAAAGAAGCTCATCTTCTCTTTCACTTTAATACCTGTGGGTATATGAAGAGGAAGAGAATCATTAGGAGAGAGTTTTTAATTTTTACTCACAGACTACCACGGTTATCATGAAAGGTCTCTTCCAAAAAGTGTAGGGCCATCCAAAGCATGGGGCTTAAACTCACAGAAAATCCACAAGAGATGTTTTTCAAACTCTCAGCCTGAATCTTGGCCTAAGGACCTTATTTCTTTCAAATGGTCTTAAAAAATAGATTTTTCCAGGAACTAGTATCGAACCAGACATAAGTATTTCTGAAGAATTCTAGGGAACCAGTTTATTTATTTACAAAAAATAGAATCATTCAGTTGGAAGGGATCTACAATTATCTTGTCAAAACACATTCATTTAATTATTTTTAAAATGCAAGTAAACTCATCCCATTAAGAACATAATTCTTGCCTAATATGAGGAAAATGCAACAAAATCAGTGAAACTGAATAGTACTTGAAGCAAGGAAGGTGCAGAGGTCCACACTACTTATCTTGTATCAAAAAGAGGAAAAAAACCCCTGTAATTAAAAGATAATTTTCATGTAATGTAAAACTGTCATTAAGTGATCTGATAAAGCTTTGAATACGTATGCAATACCAGGTTATAAATGGTAGAAGTATTCATCAGGGTTTTGAATACCCTGTAAGAAATAATTAGGTAAACAAGGTTATAGAGAATAATAAGCTTAAAATAAATACTTGATTCTAACCTCCAACAATCATACTCAGAAATTGCAGTTCCAGTGTCTTTAGTGAAAGAAAGGTTTTGTGATTACATCACCAGAAAAATGTAATGAGCTCTGAAAATATTCTGTGCTAACTTCCTAATATTTATTGTTACTTTTGTTTTACAATATCTCAAATACCAAGAAACATAGTACACTCCCTCTAAAACCTGAATAAATTATCTTTTCAGAAGGCCTACTCCATTAGTCATGAATTCTACAATACCCTAAGAATTGATCCACTATACAGAACTAATATAAATAGCTATTTAACAGAAAGAAGACACTTAGAGAGACTTGTAATGGATCTGGCAATGAGCTTCTTTTGTTGAATAGAAAATCTCTTAGATTTTTATATAAGGTGAATATTATGACAGTAATTGCATATGTGGCATGGCAGGGATCCCATGTATAGTCCTATTATTGCTTTGACAAAAAGTCATTGGCAGTTCAAAGTGAATTCTAAAAATAACATTAAATCAACATATGGTAGCTACTTCAGACAGTGAAAAAGGAAGATATATACCTCAGATAAAATAGAAATTAGAAAATAACTTCTTAGAAAAAGAAACTGTTACTGAAGGAAATAAATGTGTTACTGCTAAAGGGAAAAGAACAGATTAAGGGGTCCATGGTGTAGGAAGACTGACAAGGTCTTAGGAGAGGAGAAAAGGAAGAAATAAAAATTAAAGAAAGAAAAAAAATCAACACAATAGTACAAAATACTTAACCTTGAAACAGTCTCTTAAGGAAACCAGAAGAAATAATATAATTTGCAATATTTAATTAACACGCTTCAATGAAAGCACTATGAAAAGTACTGCTCATGCCTCCCTCCCCTTGAATGCAAACAGAAGCAAGCCAACCTGCTTTTCTGTCTCCAGCAGCTATTATTTTGCTCTGGTAAAATGTCCCAAGGCCTAGTAGTAATATGAGAAACTAGTAGACTGGAGAAATTAGATGGAAAAAAAAAAAGAGAGAGAATAATAAATTATAAGGAAATGTTGCTACTATATGTTAGATACCCATTACATCCATCAGCAACGTTTCAGGCAATAATAAATCCTTCCAATATTTCAGACACACAAATTTCCTGTATAAAACTTGTTGGTAATTATCAGAGACACTGAAAAGAGAGAGAATTCCTGCAGTATACTGTTGTTTTGGAGTGCCTGAAGCATGGAGGGCAAAGCACAATGAATACATGCTGATTACTTAACTACCTTTTTCTTCCTTTTGTAAGTAAAGTCTCTACTGGCACATTGTAATGCAGCTTATTCACTAACAATTCATAGAAATGAGTCAAAGGTGATTATTCCCACAAAGTCCAAAGGACAAAAAAAACACACATGAAGCAGAACTTGGCATCTCAAGCCTTTCAAGATGAATCTGCAATCAGCATACCACCAAGAAAACTAATGTAGAGCAGCAAGAACAGGTGCATTTAGCACCAACATAGAATAAATGGCAAATAGAAAACTTCTTATGGATGCTCCCAACACACTATCCATTAAAGCACCTGCTTACATAAAAAAATGATAACAGGAAAGCATTTTTAGCTGCCTTAGGGGATAGAGCAATGAGAAACAACAGAACCAAGGCTATAGGGCACGTCAAGACTGCCTGGTGTATCAGCTTGCACGGTGTCAAACTGCCACCACACGTGTTTGAGAACCATTGCTGTAGAAAAGAATTTTTTACTCTAGGCAAAATTTCTTCTTAGCTTTTGTCTTTTATCACTGATTTTAAATTACACTTACTGCCACTATTTCAGTAGCATCTTGGTTTAGTTGAACCGCAACCCATCACAGCATCAGTGAGATATGACTGCTGGTTTCAGACCTCTTACAGCTCATTAGTTCTTCCCTATTCTAAAGTACCTTCATTTATGAAAAAAAATATTTCAGGTAATATTAATTCTCCTAAGTGTTCTTATTTACCCTAAAATATACTGGCTGTGCTGTCTGTGATTGCAGAGATGGTCTCTCTTTACTAAACTTTGGGGTGACAAAAGTCCTTCCTGATTTTTGAGGGTTGAGTACGCAAAAACTTTTTGACCCTCTGTTACATGGCATCGTGCCCCAGGCAACAGTAATGAAGGCAGTGAAGAAATAATAGAAGACTCTATAAACTTACACTGATATCTGATTATTACTGACATTTTTACATGATTTTTTTTGTCACTTGGATTGTTCATCTATGATATTCCCTTTAATTGTCTAATTATTCCTATACAGACACTCATCTATGTTCTTTTTAATTGCCTCCACTAAAATTCAATTTTCATTTTGTGATCAATTTCCATTTTGACTCAACATCTTCAATAATTAAAAAACCCCGCAGTTCAGGAAGTACTTATAAAGCTCCATATACAAATATAAGCCCTGAGAAAGATCACCACTGACAGGAGTTAAACTTCACTTATTTTAAAAGTCACACGAACTGAGATGTTAAGACAGTTAACATCTTTTAAGACAGTTCTTTCCAAGTAAAAGGGATATGCTGCGAGATAGTGTGGTAACCCATACTGTATTATAATTTTGATTAAGACAAGGCATAGCAGGAGGTAAAAAAAAAGGTTTTCAGCCTAATTTTTCTTAAATATTAAGGCAGAAATCTCTGAAATCAATGACAACTTTCCATGTGTCAAATGCTATTGTCATATCTGCATAGAGCATTCTTTGAATGAAGAAGGGATTACATGACCATGAGAAAGAATTGCTTAGGACTGCACACTTTCATACGCAACAATATTTGAATATCCTGAATTTGGAAAATTATGAAATCCAAAAAATTCTGGACTTCTGAGGGGTATTAGATATAAACTCTTTGAGATGTACAAGAAACATTGCTGTTGAAAAGTGAATTGATGTACCAGAAATGAAGGCAGGGAAAAGTATTAAGTAAAGCTTAATACTGCAAGATCAGATGACAGTACATCTTGTTAGGTCAACAAGATCATATGACAGTACATCTTTTTGGGTCAACATTTTGTACCTGAGTGCTGCTTGATATATTTCTGGACTTGAGGATTAATATCTGTAGGAAATTGGAGGGCTTTCCCTTTGCAAATCTCTTGAAAAAGAAATGTTTAACAAAAAAAAAAGTGTAAACCGCACTTTGTTTAGCTAGCCAAATACTAAGAAAAGTAACAATGTTATAAAAAGGTAAAAACAGCAAATGAAAATATCAGCGTAATACAAAATATTTCTCCTGACAAATTTTTTGCTAGTAACAGTTACAATAAATTGATATAAAGTATTTTTAAGTGTTATGCCTCCCTTTAAATCTAAATCAATAATATTTTGTTCTCTATTGTTTTGCCCCAGTAAGGTTCTATGATAGCCTCAAGAGACTTAGAAATGAATGTGCTCTCTTTTAGGTGATACAACTTGTTAGTCCCTTTTTCTTCACAAAAGTGTTTTCCTGCACAGAGTAAAGCCCTGAAGATATTTCTAACCTCATTTAATCCTTTCAATAGCTTGATAACCCACCCTGCAGTATTTTATCTTTATAACGGTCATGGAAGAAAGTGCTTTGGTCTGCAGCTTTTCATGGGAACAAAATTGCACCTCAGACTTCTGGTATAAGACATGACACAGTAATGTGTGAACCATGAATTATTGAAGAAGTAAAGGAATCCTGAAAGAGAATATCTTCTCTGCAGGCAAAAGTTCAGTCCAGGTTTGCAGGCTGGATACTCTAAACATCAAAGCCAGCCAAAACATGACCGACTGGGAGATGAGTCAGGATATCTCAGGTCACTTCCTGACAATCAAGATTTGTACTGAGTCTAACTGTAACATGATTTTTTCACTGAGATAACAAAACAGATAGCTGCACCTCCATGTTTAACACCTTTAAATAACTTTCCCTTTCTTACCACCACTCCAAATATGATCCAAGCTAATGATAGTGAGAAAAAAACAGAAAAAAAAATGCCCCCCTGCTCAGAGTACACAAAACTCCACATCCTTACCTACACACACCCTCCGTAAAAAAAAAATAATTAAAAAAATTGAGAATTGATCCTGTGAGAAAATGATTGCAGACCTTGCATTTTGAAATATTAAGATTAATATGTAAACTTAGATTATTTAATATACAACCAAACCGAGTGGATTAATCCATCCCCTCTAGAGTTGACTGAGAGGATCTGCTCCAGTCCCATTTCCAGGCCTCACCAGGAACGAAGCTGAACACTATTCCCTTATGGGCACACACAAGGTCTCTGCAGACAAAGTTGCTTGTAACAGACAGACAGACAGGATTGGCACAGGCACACACCCACAACAGGAGCTGCCTGAGTAATCACCCAGGTTTGGGACTCTCTGGGGAAAAACCCTTCCCAGATGTCTCCAGTTTGACTCCCAGGTGCTCCATCTCTCTGAGGTCCTGCTGTCTGATCAGAAGTCTCCAGATCAGCAGCTCCAAGACTCCTGGTATCCCCATTAACCAAGACTTCTCCCTTGCCAGGTAGTCTGCCTTGAAGTTTGCTCCTGGCTCATGTGCAGACTGCACATTATTGCTTCTCTGGTCACTGGTTGCTCTTTTTGCCCATTTTGAAGAGCAATTGGTCAGATATCTTATCTTTTGTCAACCTTTCTCCACTGAACAGTAGAGTGCAGGCAGCCTAATTTCATGGGTTTCTCTCTTACTAAATTCCTTTATGTTTTATTTAGTGAGGTTTAAAACCAAACACCATCAAACTGCACTATTCATTCAGGCTTTCTATAAGCTACCCAACAGATAACAAACAGTAGCAAATTAGTGAAAGAAATAAATACATAATTCAAATATCTCATAAATAGTATCAGGGACTTCAAAGCCTAAAACTCTATCCATTTAAGTAGAAACAAGCTAACACAAACAATTGTAAGACTTACCAAAATAATGGTCATTTAATGAACTCAAAACCAGCAAAACTTTCTTGAGACAATTGTAATTTTAAATTTGTTATAGTAACTAAAAAAGTTTGATACAAATACTATATCATACATATCACAGTGAGCAAACAACTAATGTAAAGGGATTTTTCCTCCTTTTTATAATTTTAAACATCTTTTTTACTGATTTCATGCTTCTGACCCAGAGATTACGAGCTTACTTCAGATTTATTATCCCAGATTTGTGTATGTGAGTAATACAAGAAAGCAATCTGTTGTTAAGCGCTTTAATTTGCATGGAAGATACGAAAGGGATTTCTACATTTGATCTAAACCCTGAAGTTCAGAACAAGAATGAGAAATTGAGGCTAAAATAAAATCAAAGGTAGCCTTTAAAGCCTTTTTGCTATAACTTCTTTCTTACTTTTAGCTTTAGGAGCATTTTTTTATATATTCCTTCACCTAACCATAAGGATAACTGTTCTTAATACTTTTCAAGAACAAAGTGAGCAGTCTCTTTTAGAAAAAAGGAAAAAAGGAACCATCTTATAAATGCCATATAAATTATAGTTTCTCCTTTTTTTCCCCCTAAAATTATAATCTTTAATGTTTGCTGTATTTTCCTGAAAGGAAAAAAAAATCATATTCTTTTTTAAACATAATGAAACAACAGGTTGTTTGGGTTTTTTTTTTAGCACAACAGTACTTTTCTCAAATGTTTAATACTGATTCTTCTATATCAGGCTCATAACCTCAAATGCTTTTGGGATTTTATAAAGTGAGCCTTGGAAATGCTGAATGAGTGCCCATACATAACTTGAAGAGAAGACTTCAATTACTATTAAGACTGGCTTCCAGCTCTAAAATGATAGAAAATGTGGGGGCTTAGGCAATGTCTTCAAAATTGAAATTTTCTCTATTATCTTTATGAAGTAACATTATAAGATAGGACCAGATAGAAAAATAAATACCAATTCCAAACACACATGCATATATTGTAGATATACTGCACTTTAACCTCAGTGTTCCTGTTGGGCTTCTGTGGAATTCTAATCATGTGGCTACAGGGAAAATGTTTCGTTAAATTATGTGTTTATAAAAAGTTACCAATTAGCTTGTGTTTTTCAAAACAAGTATTTCTGATGTGTTTTGGCTTTGTTTACAGTTCTAGTTTGCAGTGGGTCATCTTTGTTTCTTTCATGAATTCATATTACACTCTTAAATGTGTAATGTGAACACTAAAATTGAAAGCTATAGAGGATTGGAATTTGTAAGTCACCAACAAAAAGTGTAACCATTTTTATGGAGACTACAGCCATGAAATCAGTATAATCTCTTTTCCTACTGTCTTTCTTTCTAGATCTCAATTGCTGAGACTAGAGGTGCCATTCAGTGAATTCCAGCTCATCCATGTAAGAAGGGATGAAAAATGTAACTTTAAAAATTTCTATATATTTATGGAAGAGTCAAGAATATGAAAATAAAATAAAAGGTCAGAAAATTCCCAAACAGCTGTATTTCTGAAGGAGATGCAAATATTCCTGGTCTGCATTGTGAACTCTTGTAGTACAGTATTGCCTTCTACTAATAAAGCATTTTAAGATTTTTTTTAAGAACTCCATCAAAAGATGTGGAAAGGAAACACTCTCTTTAATAAAGGTATATGCTTTTCTCCAGTAACTACTTACAAACTGCATAAAAATTCAGAATTTTTATCCTCAAATTCCATCTCTAAAGTTAATTTATTTTTTTTTCCTTAAATGGGACTATAGGTTCTGCCATGCTGAAGAGATCTCTCATGAAGGTACCACACTGTGGTTTGTGTGAACCCAGCATGGACAGCACCTTCTGATGCTGTGAAATTCTGGCAGCATTTGTTGGCCCAAGTGTTCAGGACAATTTTCACCCATGAAGCACAGTTTGCTACCTTGGCTTCAATGCTGCTGCCTACAGAAGGTACTTTAAAGAAGATAAAAAAGAAAGGTTGGCTCAGAACAAGCCTGCCTTCCTCTCTGTACCACCATGGACTTCAACTCAATTAAAAGGTGTCAGGTACACCTGGAGTAACACAGAACTATTGTTCAGACCCTCAAAAAATCTTCTGCTTTGAAGCTGATCCCAGCTCACACAGGAAGAGGGGTAAGGAAGAGAAACCAGAGGGGGGAAAAAAAATCCAGTATGATTAAAAACTTTGCAGAAGAGGGGTTGAAAATTATTTCAGGGAGACTTGATCAGTGTTGAGTCCTTATTTCAAAATGTTAAGTATTTTAAAATAATACAACATAACATTATGGAGAATATGATGTACACAAATAGTATGAATATAGATGTACAAAAGTAAATACTAACTTGGTCTTTGGCAGATTATTCTATTCAAATAAATATTTGAAGAAATTTTTTAAGAAGTTCCTCAGAATACCTATCTATCACCACATATTTTCTCACATCAAAATTGAGTTGAACACCTACAATAGCCTCTATATCAATTATTAGTAGTGGTTATGGATTTTTCATGTGGAGTACTGCACACTGTTTTTAAAAATCAGATCTCGAGTCAAGCAAGTAACAGCTTGTTCACATGTAGGGACAAAAATGACACAAAATTTGTGTTACTGCTAATGCATAAAGTTACTAACAAGGAATTCAGAAAGTCTGCAAATTTTTTATGAAATGAGATCACCTATGAGATTAGATTATGACATATGTCCTTTTAATGCATTTAAAAAAAATCTGCCCTCAAACTGTAAAAAATTAAATAAAGTGCAGAAAATAGTTTTAAGACATTCATTAATAAATAAACATTAAAAAAAGGAGACACAATATTTGCACTGGTTTTCTTCAGCAGTGCATGTTAGTGACTGTGTATTAAATATACAAATTCAATCCTTGGCTGCTTCTTTTTCTAGTTTGCAATTTTTTGGGTTTTTTTCCCTTCCCTTTCTTTTTCAAGATCCTCATTTAAACCACGTGTCCATTGACAACAAGAAAAGCATAAATGCAATCCTCTTGTACTGAACTGTTAAACCAATCCTATGATCTTACAGAATCTTTTCACGATCTGCACTTATCTTACCTGCAACAAACCTGGTATACTGCTAATAATGCTAACAAGTAGTCTGTTACCAGAATGTTCTACTTGCATTAGCACTTTGCAGGCTTTGTAGCACTGACCTAAACAAAGAAGAATAAATATAGTTCAAATCCTGATTATAATGCAATTTGTCACACCTTAATATATCCTTCATCTGAATGCCATGAAATTTTACCAAACACAATTATGATGGTGATATTTCAGGCCTTCAAGCTTTCCCCATTTTTTTTTCCTTTCTGAAGGTAAATAAATAATTAAACTAAATGCTTTGTTCAACCCATAAATGAAGCTTTGGGGTCCCCAAAACCATTTAGAGAAGTGAAAAATCTTATGTAAAAAAGATAAAATCCCTACCAAAACTCAATTGAGTGATTTAGATTATATCAGCTGGTTAGAGTGTGGTGCTAATAATGCCAATGTTGTTGGTTTGATCCCATTCATTTAAGAGTTGGACTGGATAATTCTTGTGGGTTCCTTCCAATTCAGAGTATTCTGTATTCTAAGGGTGCTTATTTTGGTGTGGTTTTGAGTGTTATATCTAAGAGCAGCATCAAACTCACCTGAAATAGTCAGAGGGCATAATAAGAACTTGTTAATGATTACTGCTATTGCAGTAACATCCAGGATATGAAACCAATGACTGCACAACTCTAAGCTAACTACACCCATGACAACAGTGGGGTTATTTTCCATTTCAAACCCCAGCTTTCTTGAAGACCACAGGGCTACTACCTATGCAAGGAAAAACATAACTGTCACATAAGATACTGTGTATGATTTCATTGTCAAGAGAGACACTGCTTACACTAATTCTGTCCCTTTCTGTTGTGAGCAATCACTTGACAGACAGATTGCCTAAATATGAGACAGCATTAACAGTTGACTTTCCTGGTGTGACAGGATTCATGCTGCACAGACCTAATTGCTTTGGACTTGTTAAAAGGAGAGACAACTGTGGACGATAGAGAATGTACTGCTAATGATGCATGTCATGTGAATGAATCGACAGGTTAAGCTACATGTGCTTGCCAAATTTCTATTCCTTCAGACAATTAATACAAGATGTTCAGGAAACAGATGGCCAGGTATCTAAAAGTCAAATCAGAATATCTTTTATGGCCTGTGGGGAACAGTTACTGGCAGGAGAATTGAAGGTGATTAGCATGTTGTTGACAGTCTATTCAATCTTCTGTATCATTTATTTAAAAGAAGCAATTCTTCTCTGCAAGAGAACTGACTTACCTTTCCATCCTATAGTACAGCTGTGCCTGAGAGAAGACCAAGTATTTTCTGTCATACTGCGTTTAGACCTCTCTGAAACAGAAAAAACTGCAATAATAATAGTTTCAGTCTCAGAATCGAAGTAATATGAATCCAAAGCCCTTCTCAGGAGTTGGGATTGTTTCATCTCGCTATTCAGCTTAACTTTAATGTTTATGTGGAGAACACCATCATATTCCATGTTATTATAAGCTAGGTAACTCAATGGAAAGTTATCCTGGTTATGGGTTTAGTCACTTTTTTAAAGTAACCTTCAGTTTTCATCTATCTTTGCAACTCTCAGATTTTTTCTGTTCCCTTTCTCAGGAAGCCTTTCAGTTTGGCAGTAGGGCAAAACATAGCGTAGTGTAGGGCAGGTGTAGTTCTATCTGAATGTTTTATTAGAACTATTAACATTTGTCATGTGATGCACCACAAAAAACCCACTGTTTTCTTTACTGATCCTCTTTTACTTTGCCCCAAAAATGGCCTTCAAGAGATGCTGTTGAGCTCATGAGAAATTTGGATGGGTAAATAAAGTCTTTATTTTTTTCTTACTGTATTTCAATAGCAGACCATTGCTTTGTATGTATGCAGTACATATTTCAGAATAATCTTTGATTTTTCCTGCCACACAAATTTACAATTAGCCTGGACATGCACTCGCCTCTTCTTGATTGTCCAATATTGGTTCATCAACAAAACAATTCTCTTATATATCAAAGCTCTTGGCAAATTCAATATAGCATGAAAAGCTCAGACCACAACAATTTTGTGCCCCATTATGTTAAATTTTTTTGCCATTTTATTTTGAGAAAGCATAATCAAATAGTGCAATGAAATGCACATAAACAGAAATCACAGTGAATGCTCCTCCTACCTTTAACTACAATTGCTCTTTTACTCATAATAAAGACATTTTTTAGCTTTATTCTACATTATATTATTGCACAATCACACATATTATATGATAGTCAGTCCACTACATCTCCTGATAAAGTGGCAATTTTAAAGGAGTTATGATCTATAGAATAAGATTTGATTCTAATGACTTTTGAGGAAGGACAGTTTTGTATGTTGTTGAACAATAGACAGCTGTAAAGAAATGTCAGAAATATATCCTGTACTTCATTGAGAGACAAGTCTTTCCATTGGCTCTAGGGATTTTGAAAAGTCAACATTTTTTGCTTATTAGTAATAGAATAGTAGACCTAGAATTAGAATTAAGCCTAGTCCTGAAACAGTTCTAACCAAGAACACTTCAGAATTTGGTGAATAGGCAGAATTTCTTTCTAGGTGAAGTTTCATCTATATATTCATCAATACTCATTCCATGAATGAGTAGCTTTTGAATAATATTAGACCACAGAGAAAATCACCTGACAATACAAATGTGATGAGTATTATCAATGAGAAAGCATATGTTTAGCCCAATCAATATCATCATTCTATACAAATAACTCAATCTTCCATTCCTAATTTACTCACACTGACACTAATACATTCCAATCAGGTAACAGCTGAGGAAAGTTAAACTAAATTGCTCGTATGGACCAATCTCGTAAAAATCTAATTTTTGTAGAACTGATTTTAATGACTGTACCAGTTATTGTCATAAAGCAATTTTAAAATATTTATGTGGAATAAAGGGAGGTATGGAATGGATTTTTTTTTCTCCTTTGACATCTACAGTAGAGTGAGACAGAAGTAAATTGAGATATTTAAGGTTTCTTTCTTTTTCATTTGAATGTTGATATCTTCTTGAGCACGTTGCACAAGAAAGCAATTATAAACGAGAACTACTAATGGTAGGCTAATCTTGTATATCTCAAGTGTTGAAACAGAAATGCAGAAAGCCCACAATCTGTAGACATCTTGAGAAAAAATTGTAAATTATTGCACAAGTCTGTGGAGAAGTCTGGGGCTCTCAATTTGATTTCTAGTAGTTATACACAGGAGTCTTATAATGTAAATAATAGTTTCTAATCACATTGAGTTTGACACAGATTTTTTATTTCCATATTTGAAATAAATGTCCATTCTTTGCTCCTGTTCCCAGCTGACAGTCCTGATAGCTTGATGACAATTTGCAATATGATTTTAAAACAGTTTTTCCCAACCTAAATGATTCTGTAATTCTATTAATTATTTTTTAAACTTTATTCTACAACATGAACAACTTTAAAGGCTCACATAACCATATGAAATCTGCTTTTGTATGACTATGACTAAATTCCAGTGATGCACTGACAGGAGACATAAGCAACAAAACTGACAGAAAACTTGTGTATGCTCATTGCTTTTTCTGTTCCTTCCAGTAATTATGAATATTCTGACAATTCCTACCATCGATCACACATTGACAGACAGCAATTCTTACTTTTGACATATGCAAAACTGAAGACATAATTACAGTCCCAAATTAGCTTTGAAAACAGATGAAAGATAGCCAAGTTAGTAGGTTATGTTACCCAAATGTTTGCTCTTGAGCTCACTATTTTCTCAAACATTCAAAAAAATCTCTTCGACACCAAGCTGGTTATATCTAGATTATTTATTTCACATTTTTATGAAGTGAACGTATTTTAACCCTTTTCCACTATCATTTCCTTCCTTATTTCTCATTCCTACACCCTCCATATTTGATAATGTATTTAATATGTATGCCTAGATAGATAGATACCTTCAGATAGATATCCGTAGATACCTACAGATATCTATAGATACCCACAGAAATCTTGTATGATTCTATAATCTGCATTAGATTTAGCACATTTTTCCTTTATTTGTTATAGGAAATTTTTATGCTCTTAGAGCAGAAGAATTAGATTGGTCAGCACTGTAATGGAATAATTAAAAAAAAAATTGAACAAAGCTTAAATTTGCAAAGTCTAAGAAGAACACACAATTCAATTAGGCTTGCTAGTTTAGTTTCTTATTTTACATGGTGTACCCACTTTGACTCCAGACTAATTTCTATCTCAGAATATCAAAAAACTGTAAATTACATGACTCACAAAAAAGTTTCAAAGTAAGTATTCTTACTGAGACCTACATGCTGATTATAATGATTGACACTAAGCAAGGTCTCAAATCAGTGTGGCATCCTGCAGACTTTTTCACAGGTATAGCCATCTTTACTGTGCACTCCTCAAGTGACTTCAAAGTTGGCTTCTAAGTCAGCTTTCACAAATCTTATCCCTGCTTGCCAGAATATTCATTTTAATCTCCTTAATGTTTTATTTATCAGTAAAACATATGGAACTAATTTGACACTAAATAGAGAATATGTAAAGGCAATAATTCCCATCATTTTGAAAGGCTGAAGATGAAACAGGAAGACAGAAAATTATCCTGAAGGAATGTACTAAATTTTATGCTCAATTCATTTCAATACTGGTCCTTAACCTTGTTTTTGCTTCTTTCTATATGCAGGTCTACATAAGGGATTTCTGAGTTTAGACCAAAATAAAATTAATAAATAAAATTAATAGCAATGATTTATCTATTTAACAAACATCATGACTATTCAAGAAGCACAGACCTGAAGGAGCCATTTGAATCTGTCACTAATGTTACATAATCTTTTCTAAAACAATCATAACCTGTTTTAAAATTAGGCAATATCATTGTCCCTTTCCTTCTATTGTGGTAAGAAACTATCTTCCCTTTTTATACTATCTTAATTAGTAAAGAGTTTACACCCTTGTGTTCTGATATCTATATACTTTTACATGATTTTCACCAAGCTGCTGTTAACAATCATATTTTCTTTCTTATATTTATATATCACTCCAAGTTTTTATTACCCTATTTCAGCCAAACTTATCTATTTTACTTTTATTAAATATATTTCCCATTCCCCTGTTTATCCTGAAAATAAAGATTTTTCTTTCTTGTACATAACATTCCGGAGGAAGTCTCATGAGTGTTTTATGCAAGAGCAGTAACTCCATGTTAAAAATGCTTGACTGATGTTTTCTAAGGCTGAATAACCATTTTTTAAAACTGTTTTGCTTTTGTGACTTCAAGTAATCATAGAATGTGTTGGGCTGGGAGGTACCTTTAAAATCATCTAAGTCCAACACCTCTGCCTTGATCAGGGATACCATCCACTACAGCAAGCTGCTCAAAGCTGTATTGAACCTGACCAATCCATAACTAACTTGGACATCCCAAAAGTCGTCTTTGTTTCTACCACTAGTGTTTTCATTATATAGCCTAAGCCATTGATACGTCCTTTTCAAATTAGTGAATTTCAATTAGTGAATTTTGCTCTACTTCTATTAATTAAGACATCTAATTCTTACTCTATCTTCATCCTTTTCTGTACTGATTGCCAGCTTTATTGCATCAGCAAACTTCCACTGTCCAGGTGAATACATTGGTGAAAAGTATTAAACACGATTTTCCCCATTACTTATGTTTGAGTTTCACTACCAAACGTCAACAAATTCAACAATTGTCTCGCTCATAAAAGTTCCTTAAGCATCTGACATCTCTTTCCTTGTATAGTATTATATAAAATGTTTACAGAAATCAGATTAAAACTGAATTTCCCTGTCTAGACAATCAATCTGTTGTCTTATCAAAGACAGATACAAGGTTAGTCTGCCACAATCTACTTTTGATGAACTGATGCATTATTTTCCAACATTTATTAATTTACAGTCATGACTTGAACACTTACTTTCAGTATTTATTCATAAATTGTATCCTACTGAGGATAGATAATCAGCTTGCAGCTGCATGTTTTTCTCTCCTATAAGCTAGATATTATATTTTCCTGTCATATGGTGCCACTCCAACTTGGCAATTTCATTAGAAATTCCTACTAATAACTGCCAATTTCACAGGCCAGCTGTTTTGAATTTCTGTGAATGAAGAACATACATTTCATACAACATTCAAGCAGAACGTTTTTTATTACCTTTCTCTAAAACATTTTTTTGAGTCAAACTGCTCCTTTTTATCCACCCCTTACTCATTGTCTGTTACTATTAATACCCAATCAGTAATACTCTTTTAGAGTCATTCTCTTCTCCATTAGAATTTATTTCTTTGCTGACTGGAGAATTTGCTTCATCAGTGATGGGCACAAGCTTTAAGCACTCATATTTTATCGGTTACTGGAAAAACAAATTTCATACTTTCTTCACTGTTTAAGTACCCCATTCACATAGACTCTAGTGCTGACAGGCGGATGAAAAAGGAAAATTTATTAAACTAACATATACCTCCAGAATTTTAGAAAATAAACCCAAAACAATAAAATCTGCAAACAATTTTTTTCAGGCAATAGAATTAATCTTTCTCCCTTTAAAATGTGGTGGTGTTTAATCACCTTCACAGACCTTCAATATGGTTACTTTATTTTTTAAAAAAAGTATCATCCTTACAAACAGAAATACATACATTTTAATTTTATTGCATAGTTATGGGTTTACTAACATTACTTCTCTACTATAAGGCCAAGTTACAATGAGCATATTTCACCTCCTAGAGCTCAAAAAAATTTTCCTCTGGGTAGTTCAATTGTTTGCTGCATGGTAAAGTGCAACTATGCTTTGTTACTTTCCTCTCCTTCTCCCTTCCTTCTCCCATAGCTTTTCACAGTGGGTAGATACACCGAAAATAATTTTATCAGTTTTGCAACTTCAATAGTTGTTAATTTTGTGTAATTCCAATGTAATCATAGCTTATATTTTTATTTCAGGTTAAGCTGTGCTTTGGCAATCTGAGGAATGAATACAAATTGTGTGATACAAGAATCTCAAAAAAAATTCCTTTTTTTTTTGTTGTTATTCAAGACCCTACAGCAAGTACATTTCTTTTGGCAGACCATGCTGACTGTTCCAACTTTTGCAATTCAATTTTTACATTTAAAACTAAAGCATATCAGCCTGTAAATGTGATTTTTGTACATTTTTCATTTATGATTTTAACTCCATGAGCATTAAGAAAAGATTATTTTAAGCTCCATATTTATTGCCAGCAATTTCTTGCCATATAATGTCCTGAATATACCAGAACTTCAATACTGTCAAAGATAACACATGTGATCTAGTTTCAAGTGACTTTACCTCAATAAATATGTCAAAAATGTTTTCTTCTGAAGTTGGAATTACTTTAATTGACTTAGCATTTGACTCTGTTAATCAACATTCATCTTATCTCAGTTGAAGTAATTTAACCTGAGTTCAATTAAATTAATTCTCAGTCTCATTCTTAGAAAATTGCATTCATAATTATAGTCTGTACAAGACTATCTAAATTGCCCAGAATGAGAAGTGGGATATTTCAATATCTGCATATGGCCCTAAATAAAAGTTACATCTGATTTCCTTAACAATTTCTTTACAATTGATATTTTCGACACACATATTCAACCTTCTTGACAATTTTGCTCTATTGTGTGAATTCCCTTTGTTCTGATTTCCTTAGTAGTGACTTAGAAGGAATAAATGCTCACTCCCTTTTCTCTTGGAAAAAGAGGAAGCAACAAGTGAAACCATCAGTCAGAAGGTGCAAAACAAGCAAAGAGAAGGCAGGTGTCTAGGTTATCTATTGCCTCTATAGGCTGATGCTTGCTACAGGGTGTTTTGGATGGCCTGAAAAAGTAATTTGACAAATACCTGGAGAAAAGACACATTAAAGACTGTTAAATACAGAAATGCCAGATCTGTCTGAAAAAGATTCTGAACCTGAAACAGTAGGTATTCCTTGGAAGTATCACTTCCCATTTTGACTGTTTATACTCCCTCCCCTGGATATCTATAATTGGATGGTAAGTGCTGCTACATATCATCACAGATCAATATGATCTAAGTATTCAGAAATTCTGTGTTATAATGATGGGTCTGTTTAATGACATGCAATAAAGATATTCACCACTTGCACAAGATTGCTTAAAAGAACATAATATTTTTTTTCTCATAAGAAAATTGGTATGAGGTCATGGTGTGGCTACAAAATATCCTCAATCAGTTATGCAGTCACATGTTTTGCTAAATGCCAACTCTGGTGATGCTTTATTTGGGTCATTTTTGTTTCTGTCTTTTGATTTTTGGGGGGGTATTGGTTTGGGTTTTTTAAAAAAATTGATCCGAAAGTATACTGAAGCTGTCAACTTGTTATTACTAAATGTTCTAGACTTTTAGTAAAATATATGAAACTGTGACCATACTGTCTGTATTTACATATTTGTGCAAATGTTTCATAGAATTTTTGGCAACAGGACAGATACGTGCTTGGTTTAATTTTCTATCTCTTATTCAATGGGAATTTTACTTTCTTTACCATCATTTATAATATTATAATATTTTATTTAGCTTCAGATTGCTGCTTTGTGACAACATTTACCGATGTATACTCATTCACTATGCTGTATATGTTATGTTATATATTTTATATTTAAATATATATATATATAATATTCTGTTTGCTTTAGAGATGGGACATTATTTTATATTCAGTTCAATTCTTGCTGTCATAGAAGCAACACAGAATAGTCCTTGGGTTTTCTATAATTTTAACTCTCTTTTCAACAGAAATCACTTATGTGAAAGCAAACCAAAACCTGTATATACTTTATAAAAACAATAACCTTAAGATAAAAGAAAAGCCTAGCTCACATTGGTTGTTAAGAAAATATGTGGGTTTGCTACTTGCTTTATTTTTAATACCACAGGAAAGATATATAAGAGAATAAACAATCTTAAATATTAAGATATCTTTATAATTAAAAAAACAACCTTAATTGTTTTATGAAAAATATACTTAATGATTAATTTCACAGGCACAAACTAAGCTGGGTAAAACCTCTCATCCCACTAACTGCTCCATTCCATAATTTTTTCTCTTGAGATGTGAAATGTTTAAAAGAACATTAAAAGTAATTCAATAAGTGCATTTTACTAAAATCAATCTGTTCATTGCTTGAGTTCCTTTGATAATCTGGTCTTTGGGTTGTGATGGGTTATTAACAAAGACTAATTTTAATTTGGTTTCCTAAGGCTCTCTCCACTAGTAGCAAAAAGAGACATTAGTTTAGAGGACAAATTGGAGCACAAATCACCCTCTAGTAAGTGCTTTCTGCTTCTTGATGTATAGGGCAAATATGGGGAGACAAATCTCCGGGGCAGATATGGAGACCACTAAAATCAGAGGGGTTTGGAAATCTGAACATTTTTTGAATTGAGCAATTTTCTTTCCTGGCAGTTTAAGCAAGGTAACATGCTATAGTAGAAAAAATGAACATCACTAAATCATATTAATGCAGAACAAAAGATGTTGAGAACCATCACTTCAAATTTAATATCTCTTTTTAAATTAGGTCTATCATCTTCTGGAGGAAAGTAAGAAGATGTTTTAATAATTCAAGAACTCAGTTATTCAGGGAAGCTTGATCTATTTGACTACTAACACACTGATGACAAGGGTGTCTATACTTCTCTTTTTCATCTCCTGCTTTTTACCCCTGGCTTGACAAGTCCATACATGACTTAGCTCAAAGTGATACTGCGAATTTGAAAACTACTGTTCTGATCATGAACTCTTTCCTACTGCTGGAGATAAGTTTGGTTCACATTTGGTGGACAATTTACTCAAAAAAATTACCACCCATTTCAGCGGGTTTATATTGCTAATTGTTACTGCACATACAGACAGTGGTTACTGTTCTCAATTGGGCAGAGAAAGGAGTGGGGAAGAGGGAGGCAGAATTTAAAAAGGTATAATTGCAAATACTTAAATGGCATAGATAGGAGTTCAACTCAGTGAATCCACCACACTGCTACTAAAGCAACCACCAAATTTCTCAAAAAAACTCCAACCTAAAATTCTATACTTAGAGCAGTCGTTTAGATGTATATTTATATAGTTTTAAAGTGCCCCAAATCAGAATCTCCAAACATAAGAATACTTCTATGGCATTACTGCAACTGATTAGTTCAGGAAACAATGACATTAATGATTCAGACTTCTACAACACATTCAATATTATTCTTGTAAATGGCTTTATTTTGTGGAAAATCTGAGAAAACTAATGATTAGGAATGGAATGTCTTTTCTGGCATGTGTAAAAACAGATTTCTCTCAAGTACATTCCTCCAACAGATACTAATTGTGAAAATGACATTATGATAAAAAAAAATTAAGACGTTTAAATTTGAATTAGTAACTATTGTTCTATAAGAAAAATACTGTGTATTCATATTCAGTTCTACTTTTGTGCTGTTATCAGATGTCAACATGTTGCAGTGAAAATAATTTTCTCAGGATTGAGGTATTTGGCCAACTTACTATTCATTAAACATAATTCTGTTAATGGTGTATCTTGAAGAACAGTAATAAATTTTAGACTGCTTGGAAAATCTCCCCTCTGTTAGTTAACAACACTGAAGCTCTTAGCTAGACTTTCCCACAGTAAAGCAGATCCACCTTTAACAGTCAATGGCACCAATTGTGATGCAAATCTTGGTCATGTCTTCCATACTTTCTGTGTTGATATATGACATTACAGTATGTAAAAGCAAAATATAAGTATACCACAGCTTTTAGAGTAGAGTAAGATTAAAAATTCTATAGGATTTCAAGTGAGAACAAAAGCTATTTCAGTTTTAGTTAGTGTGGTCCACTCTTGCAATAAGTCTGTATATCTAAAATAGAACATATATTGAAAAATATATTTATGATCTCTCATCCATCTATTGAGAATCTCAATTGTCTTTTAAAATTATTCTCACTTATTAAAATGATACATTAATATAACTTTTTTTTTTTTAATGTATCCAGCAATAGCTTCTGAGGAACAGATTCATGCATCTTTCTCTGGATAGACACTTCTGTCTGGCACAGACTGTGTTCAGATGTAAAAGACAAGTGATGCTAACGTTGCCTCTTAAACTTTGCCTTAAAATCAGCCAAAACTTTCTACTAGTTTTTCTAATATTTTCCTCTTTTTTCCAATATTATTTTTGAGTGTGGGCATTAAAATTTGTTATGCCATCATATGAATCTCAATAGCATTGCAAATATTGACCATAGTAGCATTATTTTCCCTAAGAATTCAAGAATCATATAACCTAATTTTTAGCCACTGCCTTTGTCACATGTTCTTGATTAATTTTTCATCCACTGGAGATTAATTAACTCTTCTTAATTAATGATTAATTTTTCATCCACCAATAATTATTTTCAAAAATTTGATATTTAACATGAAAATATGAATTACAATCTGCAGATACATTTCTGATCCTGATTTTTTAGATGATATTGGTTCATAATGTAGAGTAAGCTGTCTGAAACCAGATAGCCCTGTAGAACTCATTCTTCTAATGAACATGTACTCCAATACTTATAAGCATAAGTTTTATGGCTTTTCATTTATTACACCATGGACTAAGTCACTTGGCCTGGTTCTCAATTTAACCTGGGTGAAATGTAGTTCTCTGAAATATTTCCCATCTTTGCACTGCTTCTGCAACACACAAGCTATCAAGCCTTGTATCTATCAAAATTACTAGAATTTCCTGATGACAAAAAGTTTTTAAAAAACCTCAAAAACCAAAAAATAGCACCATCTCCCCCACAGGAAAAAAAAAAAACCAAAAAAACAACAAAACAACCCAACCAACCAACCCACCAACACAAAAATAAAAACCCAAAACAACAACAAAAACCCAAAACTAACCCCAAACTCAAACTTATGAGAGGAAAAAGAAAGTGACTTAAGAAGAAGTGAGAGAATACTTATTTTAAAAAGGAATTGTAACCTTTGAATCACTAAGGAGAATTGTGATGTGTGAATGTGAACCAGTATATAAAAAGGACATGTTAATCAAGGGCCAACCAATTGACTTTGAACTTTCAATGTACTACTTGCAATAACTTATTCCAGTAAAAGAATAAAAGAGTTTCAGAAGAGAATGTCAAAACAGATCTTTAAATATAAATTAAGGCAATATTTTCATTGATTATTCATGTCTTCAGAAGTCCAGAAGAAATTTTCCCTATGGTTATTATGACCTCATATGCAAGCAAATTTATGATAGATACATAAGTGAAAAGGGCTTAACTATCCAAATTAACAATAGGGAAAATGTGATTTGGAAACAATTGTAACTCATGTGATATCTTATTAATTATTAGTGTTAAACTGTACTTTAAAGTTGCTTTCTTTATCCTCTGAAATTTATCTGTAATTAGAGCACAAAAAGGAGGGGTTGTGGACTCAGTGATCCTTGTGGGTCCCTTCTGACTCTGAATATTCTGTGATTTTGTTATTTTATCAAAAAATTAGTCAAAATTGCAGCACATGACATATTCTGGCAGGGAATGACATCTTGTTTAATATCTATTTAATATATGTTAATATATATTAGGAGAGCAGACAGAGTTATCAGTAATGAAGGAACAAGGACAACACAGAATGTGGACGACCTGAATAAGAGGAAATACCAAAAAAAAAAAACAAGCTCTGAAGGAAAAGGAGCCAAGTCAGGTGAAGGATGAGGAATAAAGATAGGTAAACTACTAGATAGAGTTGTTGAAGCAATTATCTACAGCAAAATATCTCTACAGCAATCTCTACAGTGCAATTATTTGGAGTAAAATAGTCAGCAAGGATGTAGGCATGTGAAGCTGCACACCTCTATAGGTACCTACAGAGATACATTGGCATACCAAGGAATGACCAGTTCCAGTTTGATAGTTTGGTCCTTATGGAATACTACTGCCACATTTACAAAGGCTCTTTGATCACCAAGGAAGCCCTGCCTCATTATTCAGATTGCTCCTGCAGGGTTCCCTCCGAGGCTATAAACAGAGCAGCCCACTGCTGAAGGCTTCAATGTCTGGGAGCTGGGCACAATCACTGAAAAGCCTTCAGCAATATTTACCCAGCTGAGAACACTGAAACAGTCTGTTCGTGCTAATAGTGTTTGAAAACACACAACACATTTGTTGAATCAACTCAGACTCCTGTATCATTTAAATCCACAGGTTTACCTGCACAGCATGATAGGTTTGCACGCATTCCTTTGGAACCAATACATCAAAATGCCTGTTTTGAAACAACGTCTGAATTTACTGTCCCACAACAACCTGGAGTGAATATTTGGCCGTAGCAGTTCCCTAGAAGCTGCCTGCAGTAAATTATTTGACTACTTGAGTAGGACCAAGCTAGCACACTGACATGAGGAGTCACATCAGCGACTTACTGAAGATACACTTCATGTTTCACACTTCACAAAGCCAAAGCAGGGAGAGGAGCGAGTGCTTCTGGAAGTTTCTTACTGCTTCAGAGAATGTCTTATGCTGGTGTCTGTCCTGCTACTATCCCACTTGATAGAGTGGGATAAGCACAGCTCTTATGTTGGCTCTGTCTTTTATGTTCCACATACCCAGACAGTACTGGGGCCTATGTAAAGCCAAGGCATTCACATCAATTGCAAGTGGTCTCTGCAGCTGCTTCTTTTGAGCACCCTTGAGATGTAATGTTTTGCTCCTATATTGGTATCATCAAAAGAAAGATTAACTTTGTAAAATACTTATTGAGATAAGCATATATTTCAATATAGAGGTCTCACCAATTCAATAGCATTGATTTCAAAAAAGGACTAAATGCCAAGGGGAAACCTTAAGCCACTTCACTACTTTGAAAACCCAAAAGTAATAAATGTAATATTATGCAAACTTTATGAACTAAAGAACAATGCCATGACATATCCTATAACATTAACCATGTAAAAGATACTTACATGAGGTCAAATATCTTCACTAGTTCATAATAGGGAATTCTGAGATGGGCTAATGGCTTTCTTGAGGCAAAGGGATGTCAATGTCAGAAGCACAATTAAAATTTTTTCACAGGCTTACAGATCCTACTCCTACACTATTAGCTCACACTTATATCTAAGGTGTCAAGAGCCAAATGACATCCTACTGCCATTCATTAACATAAAAGCCTTCCAAAGCAATGCAGTTGGTTGTAATATCATCTATTTATCAAAGTGACCTAAATCACACTATAATGCTCAGTTTCTACAGAGAATTATTAAAGATATCAAGAGTCAAGGCTTAAACCTTTGCTGCTGCTTGACTAAGAAAAAATAATGTGATGATTAAATCAAAGATCTATTTACCTCCGGAAATAGAAATCATGATTTACCACTTCAAAATGCTGTAGGGAACATACACTAAGATAGCAGAATTAGTGACACAACTACCAAAGTAACTGAAAAGCAGCTTCCCCTGAAATGATGCATATGGAGGACATCCATGCATAATAGCAGGATCTAAATACTAAACAATAATAATAATGCTGTAGACTTCGGGAAAAAAAAGGCATACTACAGTCTTGTTTTCTCAAGTGTCAAATATGCACCTTGTAAAGATATCAGCAGCATCTTCCCAATTTTTGAGAAGAAAAAGAGTTCTTTAGATGCCTGAAGGAATTCAGGAGTCTATACACTTAGTTCTGACACCAGTGTCAGGATGTACCTTGCTGAGCTCCAGTTTAATGTCTGCGTCCAGACTGAAAAATTAACTGATCTGCTTTTAACTTCTACAGATTACATTTATATGCTGCAAATAGGTCATGAAACATGCTCTTGGTTGATTACAGTTTGAAAAATTGCTGTGTAAAAGTGACACTTTCTTCTACTATAATTTTCTGTGTATGACATTTCCCAAGTAAACTGACTACTATGCAAATAATAGAGCGTCCTTTGTGTTTGCACTTGTATCTGTAGAGCACAACCCTCTAATAGCTATGCCATTCATAGCAAACAGGAAATACAGAGGGGTGTTTATGTTTATGCATAAGCATGCATATATATGCATATAAGCATGTGAATACATATGTGTGTAACACAACTGTTCCCTAGGGATTTATCAGTTTCACAGGCTTTCTCTTATGCTTCCAAGAAACATCAGAAAAGGAGATCCTTCTGTCATTTCCTCTCAACTATATTGCTCCCTCTTTCTATAAATTAGTAATACTGCATAGTTAGTTAAAAAATTACAAAAAAGACTAGAAAAAGAAAAGGGGAAATAATCAGGATCTTTTCCCCTTAATTTAAAAATCTATACAGTAATATAATAAATAAAAACTAAACCCACATATTTTTGGTATAAAAAGTTTAAGGCTAGAAGAAGTTGAAAAAATCCCACATCCTCAGAACATGTTATCTATTAGTGCATATAATAATATTAATTTGAAAACATTTGAAGTCCTTTTCAAATCTCAGATAATGCATATACATTAACTTCCCATAATTAATGGAAAAAAAAAAAGAAAATGAGCTCAGTACCCTTAACCCAATTAAATAGCTGTCCTTTGTCTGTACCTTGTAGTAATTAGGATTTTGATTCACCTTCAAATAAAATAGCTTTGATAGATAAAACCAGTTAAGCAAACTAAGAGATAACAGAAAATGTGTTTTTTCAAAACAGCACTGTCTGTGAAATGAGTCCTTGTTTGTTATCTCAAGCATTATTTCATTGGCACATTGATTCTGTTTTCAGCTGTAATAAAATGAGACAAAATAATACACTTTTTTTCTCCTTTGATTTTTCTCCTGGTACAGTTATAGCAGTCAGCACTCCAGAAAAGCTTGTTTGTGTCACTGGTTATGTAGAGGACCCACTTGCAATGAAGAGATTTTGCACTTCTTTTGGTACACTATAATTAGCTGCTCATGCCTAGAGTCAATTAATGATGAAATTCCTGAATTCTAAGACATTATAGCAAATTTTAGTCAACTAGGTAAAATACGTATATCTCAGGGAAGTTCCTTGTACTTTTTATGTATCTTTTTTTCTGGAATATAATAAATAATAATAACAATAATAATATTTTTTTCATACACACTGAGTTCTGTTCACCAGTTTCAGGAAGGCATGTTAGCTCGAAAATTTACTGAGTTTGCATCTGCTAAACAGTATAAATATCTAATTAAAATAGCTAATAAAATAAATAGATCAAAATTAGCAATGTCTTCTTGTAATCTTCCATTGCATCTGTCTCAAATAAAATCTCTTTATTCCGTGACTACTTTAACATCCTTGCACTATCCTGAAGACACGATAATCATGTAAATCTATTATTATCTAACTAGTTAGATATTTATTTTCACTACTGCTTGGCCTAAAGAGCTTTTTGACAGGATATTCAGAGATCCCATCTCCTCCTATACAGGAATAACTCACAAATAACTCCATCTCCAAGTGGTTCAAATATAGTTTTAGAACCAATGATATTTTTGCTTTGCCCTCAAATGCTGACACCCTAACAGATCGTCTTCATTATCAGAAGTTTAACATTGGAATGATAATACTTGAGATGAATTCTGTACGTCATTTTGAAAAATGTTAAACTAATTCTAACATTTGTCCACCAATACATTTCCAGAAAATTTTGACTGAATTTCTGTTGAGTCCAATGCTACAGATTGCTTTCCTTTGCTGCTGAGATGTGAACACAGTTTATACCCCAACACCATTTTGAAGGTTGCTACTCAATAAATTAGTTGCTTCAAATGTCACAAAAACAAACCTAACAAAAAAAAAAATCTCAAACAACCCACCAACCAATCCACCCACTCACCCAAGATATAAGATTAAAAAAAACATAGAAGACTTATTTCAGCTGAAACTCCTAGTTCAGAAAATTCAAACTTGCTCTTCATAGCCCTCTAACCCACTCTCCTCCCTGAGTCCACATTGTAAGCTCAATGTAGTCATAATGAGAGAGGAAATATCTTACACAACTTTTCAGCACATGGAAAGAAGCCTCAGTAAGCACATTGTAGTGTGAAAGAATGGAAGATATTTTCTAACCCTTAAGTGTTTCTTGACTTACCATCTGAGTTCTCTGTGCAAAAGGAAATCAAGTCTCACACACTTTTCCAGCAATTTGTCAAGATCACTGTGTTCCCTAGGTTTCTTGCTACTTATTGCATTTTATTGTGTAAAAACTAAACTTCATGCCTGTGAAATTAACATTGGAACAGTAGATATTTCAACATAAGTTAATCAACTGGCAAGGAGTGTTCTGGTAAAGAACGGACAAAACTACTTATGCTCTCAACCACACAATAATGGGTCAATGGACCACCCTTATGAAAGATTACATATTAGAAACATTTGTAGAATGTAGTTTCCTTTTTCTCTTTCATGAAAGAAGTACTTGAGCAAAATAAAATTATGATATAAGGAAAAAAAAAAGAAAATAATGCAAATTGTATCTCTTCCTGACATTGCAGCCTCTGGGTGTACCTTTACCACTCTTGCAAAAGAGGAAAAAAACCATCAGCTCTCTGAATTGAGGGCTGTTATCAATCTCTCTGTTAGTTAATAGTCACTAGTTCCCTAAGGTCAAATTTATTAATATTTAATACTAAATAGAAGCGCTAATTGTGTTTGAGAAACACAGAATTGGACAAATATATTCTGCACAGCCATTACAGTAACATAAAACATTATTATAATTGGGGAGTTTTAAGTGCTTGAAAGGAGAAAAACCATAAAAAGGGCCAATTAATTTTATCCAGTGCAGGAGAAATACAAACACGAATGGTGACTGACTGGGGTCTTGTTGCACAAACTGCTTTCTTTGTTTCATGTGCCCAGGAGAAAAGGGCGGCGCCAGGACAGGAGCAGCTTTCATCATCCAGGCCTGGCAGGCATGTATTCTGAAAATGGTCCCCAGCTTCACTGAACCACTTAGGTATCCAGCCCTTGTCAATAAGGATAAAAAGCCATTGAATCCTTGCTAGCCTTCTTGATGCTCATGGGAAAATGCAGGACTGAGATGCTTGTGACAGAATAGCAATCATTTATAAATACTGAAGGACTGACTTTTGACATCATTCCCATTTTGCTTCAAAGTAACTGGAGAAATGTCATGCTGCACACAGTTTAATTTTGTAATTGTGACACATGATTCATTGATTTCTGCTTTATGTTAAAGAATTACTTCAGAAATGCTTTGGCCATAAATTGATCATTTTCATTTATGCTGAAATGTCAAAATCATCTCAGTAAAATATACTTATTATCACTTCTTCATATTTTGCCTATGCAATAATGGTAGCGGAAGTACTAATAGAATTTTTTAATGTTTTATGTAATAGTATATATATTAATATTTATAAGACAAAAAGCACATGAGCATGTGCATATAACGCAAGTCTGGCAAGAAGCACGACAAATAGTAAGATTGAGTACTGCTGTGATTTAAGATAATTTGGGAGTGACATCAATGGGTATTAACTTTTAGAAATTTTCAGTTGGAAGTTTATTTCTTTATGGTTATTATTATGAAAAATAATACTATTATTATTAAAAATAATAATACTGTCTTCAGTCATGCAGGTGTGCAACCCAAATATTGGCTGAAGTCATCATTGCATTTGAGTGCTTTAACTGACTTTACATGACCCCAGCTCTGAATATGCCTCACTATTTTAGAGGAGTTTAGCAATGTTCTGCTCTCAGATAAGCCCCTTCCTCCCACTAATGCAAATCTATAATTAACTCGATGGGTGTCCCTATACAGTTGAAGAAACTTTGAGATCCCCTATTGTGTTATACAACACTTTACATAGCTCTGGAAACTTGAGCACCTATGGCATTAACTCAGAAAATGAAAACAGTAAGCAGAAACAGTCTCACTGCAAGCACACTAAGAGAAAATCTGCAACTAACACATTAGTCCATAAAAATTAATGAATTTAGAAATGTCAAGTGATATTTTAAATTTTACATTTGAACTGGTGTTCTCAAAACTCCTAGTTTTTCACATTGATACTGTCCTTTTACACTATTTTCTGTAAGTTTAAGCCTTACAGAAAAAAATCTAATTTTTTCATTTTTTAAAAAACTATTTCATGAGACCTATATAATAAATATATTTTTATTAGCCATATTTAGTTGAGGAAGAGAAAATGGATGCATTGCATATGATTTTTCTCAAAATGGCTTGCTTATATTTTAATTTACCCTGTCAGATTTTAATTGTTTACCCACATTCTATTATGTACATTTATGAAATTTTCTCTTTAAAAAATTCACTGATTATGAAGAAAAAATTACTTTTAATTTAGCAAATCATCAGAATAGAGCCTTGCTCCAAAATAGACAAAATAATGAATTAAATCTGGCCCTTATAAAAGTCACCAAAGTACTTGCCACATAGATTATAGCACCTTAAACACACTGAAAAGTTAAATAAATATATAGGTACATTTGAGGTAATAAGGCAATGTCATATTTTCCTCATTTATGCCATCATAGTTGCTGCCAGGCAACTTCACCTTTGAATCAGTTGGCAAAGTCATTCATTGCTCATGCAGTCAGCATTCAGTGTCTTGTACCGAATTGAAAAAAACAGGTACATGTCATGAAAAGTTATAAAATAACACTCAAAATGGCAAAACCATTTGAAACCCTGGTCCATATAAACAAGACCACTGAGCAAATACTAATATGAGCAAGAGTAGTTAACTCCATATGCAATTGCAGTGAGCATCAGAAAGAAATAGAGTAGTAGCTAAATTCTTTGTTCATGATTGATTGAAAATGCCAAGCTATTAAAACAGTAATTCCAGGGCAAATGTAGTTTATTCAGGGGATTACTTTTCTTTTGTACTTTTATTCTTCATCATGTGTGACAAGAGTACCAATGCTGTCTCCCCAGGCTTGAATAAGATGAAGGCATTAGTCTTTAATCTTTTTAAAAGGTAATCTATAGAGATGAATAAGGCTTTTATGTAGAGATAATCATAACCTTTTATGGCTATACAGGTGCAATCTATTATGAAGAGATGTCCCAAAGTGGGGCAAAACAGCTACATGGTTTCTCTGAATTAAATGGTTCTGCTGAAGGAGGCAAACAACATGGTTTTTAGTTCTTCACTGAGTTATGGACATAATTACTGCTGCTTTTATAAATAGTTTGAAAGTACGTCTCACAATGGAACATGGTAGCTGGCTATTGCTGTGACTAAATCATCACAAATTCTTCTTCCACTGAATTGACCATAACAATACTTCAGGAGAAACAAGATCTGTACTAAATGTTCAAACAGATGTAATTAGAGATTATTCCTAATGAGTCACTTGAATGCAAATGCATGGTTGCTTCCTTTTTTAAAAAGTGACCACATGCAGATACAGGGTAAAATACATCAAATTTAATCCCTGTGAAGATTAACACAGGATTAACAAGATTAACAGAAATCTTGAGTTTTGCCCTCGAAGAAAAGGACAAAACTCTCAGATGCTGTTTATAGAGGGAAACTAGAGCACAGTGAGACTGTGCAGACGCATTTCAGCATAGATTACTACACCTGAAGTGTTTCATGAGCTGCATTCCCACAATACAAACCCAAAAGACTCGTTCCACAGGGAAGACAGTCAAGTCTTGAAAAGGCCCCTTCATGGGAAGGAGCCACCAATGCACAGCAAATTTTGATGTACTCCTTGCAACATAATCACAGCGAATCTTTCAACTGTTCCCTTTTGAAAAGTTCCTTAAAATTTACTATGTCTGCAAAAATTCTTTGTAGTAGAAATGTGTATAGTAGCCTATGGTAGGAATGAAAAGCATGCTTTAGAAGTTTTCAGACTGCTACATGATACATAATGCAATTTTCTAAGATGTGCTTTGGGATGTTTATTGTATCCACAAGTGCTTTTTTTTTCCTAGAAATGAATAGATTTAAGGATTATGCTCTCAGCAGCAAGTATGGCAAAAAAAATATCCCATTAGTATAAGTGGGAGCTGCATGACTGATCCTCAGCACATGCTCATGGGAGATGCTGCTCCCACAGCAGCTTGCTCAAGGGAGATGTTGGTCTACAATAACCTTTATAACTATCCAGAAGAGATCTTCTGTAAAGACAAAATCTCCACTGAAAAGATTTAACTCCTTCTTCCACAGCTGCAAATGGTGCAGAACAGCTGGGGCCAATATCACTGATAAATTATGCAGAATGTTTAAAGTAGTATCAAACAAGTCAACTCTGAAGTGGCTACAAAGGCAGCTATGGAAGTAAAATAGAAACTACTCCACTGAAAAAGCAGGTAAAACTAGCAAAGAAAGAAATATTATAGAAGGCTGAAATGAGCTAATGTGAAGAAAATGCCCCGGAAATAGTAAATTGAAACAATTTGTTTGCATCTGTATGTGGAAGCACAGTGTGTACTCAGCATGTGATACATGAGCTACATGTACCATAGAGCACTAGACCTGGCACAATTTTATAGGACTACAGAGATACATTTCTATTGGGTTTAGCACTTGCAAATAATCTATTGCATAATTTCACTGTTTATTGCCATTTAGAAAAGCCACAAAAATTCTTATATGGAGAATATTTTTGAAACAACTTTCAACTTTTTTTTTCTCATTCTATCTACCATGTACATGGCAAACCAAGTTCAGCTTTTGGGGCTTTGTACAGTAACACAATTGTGACTTGTGCCAGCATTATTAAAATATTTACTTAAATAGACTCCTACTGCAGTTTAATTTGTCTTTTGTTATCTCAGTGAATTAATGATAACTTGAGGTGGAAGAGCAGCCAATAATTCCTATTTATCATGTACAACAAAAGTTAAAAGTCTGTGGGGAAAAACTGGGAAGAATTTCTTGTTTAATTGCTGCATCATAACTAGCAAAATCTGAATAGAGTATTAGTTTAACATATCAGTACAAATGCCTTTAATGGGCAATGAGGGGAGAAAAAGGAGAACACTGGAAAAGCTGTCATTTAGTACATAAAGTAGATATAGAGCTGACAATAAAGCTATTCACATTCAGATAAGGGGTTCACTGCAGCAGTAATTCTCTGTTACAGAGATACTGAAGAAGAGACTCAAAGCCAGATTCTACTGTTGATGTCCTCTTTTGTTCTGACTGATGCTTTATTTTCAGCTTCAGTAAGGAAAACTGATGCTTTGTAAAGGAAATGGCTTTTGGGAAGCAGGGGGAAATTGTTTTTTTAAATAGCAGCAAATGAGGAAAAAACTCCCCAAATCAACTCCCTTCCAACCCAAACCATTCTATGATTTTATGCTTGTTTGCTACAATTGTTATTGGAAGAAATAGTACAAATGGAGCTGCTGATTTCCTTAAAAGAAAAGAAGGGTTTCTCAGCAGGTTTTATCCTTCCTTTTTATCCTTCTCAGAGGGAGGATAAAGTGACAGAAATTTCTGCTCCATAAATTATCCTTAAAACAGCCAGAATACCTCTTAAAGTTCCTCCTCTTTTAGGAATATCTCAAAAGTGGAAAGATGGGTGAAATAGCTCTGTCACCATCAAGCCTTCTCACAGTCATTTGTATTAGAGGAAAGGGCAGACACTGAGGCAGAGCCAAAAAAACTCTCTCTCCTTATTTTGTGGATGAACAGTAAAAGTAACCAAAGTGTCTGGATTTAATAAAAGTTCAATTGAGAAAAATTGTAATCTCCTTGCTCTAATAATTTCAAGCATTTGGGTAACCCTTAAATCTTTCTCTGCTTTGAAAAGGCTGAGTTTAGCATGAACAATAAGGGTGCTATGGTCCCTCTTGTAACAACAGTTCAAAGTTGCACTTCAATAGAAACTAAACTTTAACTGCAAAAATAATAAAAGACCATATCCTCCTCCTTTCAGTTAGACAAAATACCAAAATCTTCTTCAGCTGAAAACAGACGGGACTGTTCTAAAAATGTTTGATAGTAGGAATTTTGACATGATATTTGGAAACATAAATTTGTATAACTTCTCTATTATTATCATACACATACACCTATGGATTCAAAGGCATAGAGAACAGAAATTATTGAAAAAAATTAGGAAAAAATATTTGGATTTCAAGTATAAAATTTACTCCCATATGAACAGGATTAGAACTCTTTTTCTCAAGCCAGCCCTTTCCTATCTATTATACAAGATCCTATATCACTCTTTGTACTGTCTTGTTTAAACTAGTTAAAATGATTTTTCCTTTTTTTTTGAGTAACATTCATTTTTTTACTACAAACTGATAAAAAAGAAATGAATGCAAGTGGGTTAGAATCCAGCACTATGCAAATGCAGAATTTTACCATTGCAGATTTATTATAGTTAGCTATCTTTGTTACATTTAGCTCCTGGAGTCTGCTAATATCTCAAAGGACTTTATCATATCATGTCTTGCAACATATAGGTCGAGTTATACTTCCCTTTAGCTTGCCTAACATTAAATAGTAACATATTTTAGTTAATTTATTGCTTCAATCAGCACTGAAAATCACTCAATAGGAGCTCCTGCAACTTTTCAAAACTTTTTTTTTTCCTATGGATGTTCTGCTTGAGATTGTTGCTGTGACACTGTAGAAAATCACATTAATTGAAATGTTTATCCATGCATTGTTCTCCTACCAGTTTTACAGATTTCTCCATTTTCCCTACCAGGGAAAATGATTTGCCTTACAATTCTACAGGGAAAGACTAGCATTCAGCTAGCATACAATTCACCAAATGTCCACTAATTACAGCCTATATACTTATGTGTTTGTGACGGCAGAAACTTCAGATTTTTAGAGAAAATGAATTATGATATCATTCTTATGTTTTTGACAGCATTACTATTTATGAATATAGTTTTATTATTTAACAGAGACTTATATCCTGTTACCTGAATTGGTTTAGGCAGAAAATGAATATGTCAACATAAAACAGAGAAAGGTGGTAACAGCACTGTATAAGACAATGTTGCTAACCATGCCTGTGAACCAGACCACTACAAGAAAAAAATGGACACATCACTTCAAATAAGTTATCAGTGTAGTTCAATATATTGCACTTCTCAGCAGCAATTTGGAGGAAAGTTAAATAATTTTCTGAAAGCTCCATTTCTCACCATATTTTTAGTTCCTATCACTTTGTACCTGATATCATGGCAGATACCAAAGTAAGCCTCCGCTCTTTAATTTAATCAGTTGGTAACATCAGAATAATCATTATGCTTGATGCAATGGCCTTGTCATGAAAAAAACACACTTGTTTCTTATAACAGGGTCTCAAATCCAAACCTATTATCCTCCCAGGGTACACATTCACCATTAAAGTAACACATTTATAGCAAATCTGTATTCTGTGTAGCTAACACAGAAACCTTATTTTCCCACAGAAGTAGAAGCACACTCTGCAGGCTTTGACAGCACTGATTTCTGAACCCAAACATAAGCACACGGACATAGCAAAACTTTTTTATACTTCTGTCCGTGTGTGTGTTTGAAAACATTACAGAAACTGTCACTACGAGGTCACTGGCATGTTGGCAGCTCACAGGGCAAGGTGCCAACGCTGACATGAGCAGTTTCTCATCAGCTGGTTACAAGACCTGGCTGTGTGAGCCCAAACCTGACACCGGGTGTCTCCTGTTGTGATGCACACTTTAACTGCAGGATAACAGCACAGGATTTGGCAATGTGGGCACAGCTTGGAAGTGGAGGCCTCAACACAAATAGTCTGTTGTGGGTCATTGAAGAAGGCCAGCCTTGAGAGCTGGGGTTGGTTAAAGAAGCAGAAGATCAGCAAGGGAAAATAGCAGTCGACAAACAGCATAAAAGACCTGCCCTAACAAAGTAATATCCCTGAAAATACCTAGCCCAGGGACACAGACCAAGAGCTGCGATCTGCAGGGAAACTCAGCTGTCTTTCAAATGGCTAGATGTCAGATGTTAGGGAGAAAAAGCAGATGCCTGATTTGGCTTCTGATCATCTGAGTGAAAGCTCTAAAACCTGACTGCCTTGATGGTTGCAATCAGCAAGGACCATTCCCATCAGAACCAATCAAATATCAGTTCTGTGGTATCATATACTAATTTGGGTCCATTTCCCAAATGTTCTTGCCACAGCAATCTCCAATTTCTTCTTCTTCATTATCATCTCCTTCTTATTCTACCTCCTCCTCTTCTCTCTCTTCTTCCTGTGGTTCTACTTCCTCTTCTTCTTTGGGGAGATGGCAGGGAGCTGAGCTATCAGTGAGAAACATCTATCAGAATCTTCTTTTCTTTAATCAGCAATCCTAATGATAGATACAGTGAGATTCAAGAACATTTAGAAAATTGCCAGTACCGTTGCCAGCACTGTTCTGCCATGACCAGCTTTACATTATACCCAGGATCACACTGATGACTTCATTCTGCTAAATCCTCCTGCTACTTCTCAAATTATTTTTTTTTAGTTCTACTATACATAATCAAAAATTAGTTCATTTAATGTCTTTTTCAGATCATTATTGCAAACAGTCCTTTAAACCAGGGTGGCTCTCTTTCAATACTCAAACATATCACTACATTTTACACTTTCCAAAACAGAGGAATTATTCAGGCTCTTTGTTTTCCAGGTCTCATCTGGCTTTTGACTGGTGAGACAACATTGGTTCTCCCCTTAAGACTGATCATTTTTTATGGCTTCTTGTGAAAGACTTCAAAAAGTTTTTTTTTAATTGAGATGAACATGTGTATATATTTCCCTCACAATTTCATTGACATCTTTAAGGAATTATACTATATAAAATTAGAGGCCCATATTTTCCTCTTATGAAGGTCAATCCCCTTGTAAAATTTTGATCCATTAAGTAATTATTAATTTTACTTTTAATTGATACTTCAACTAAATTATTTACTGAAGATCAGTGAGTTCTGGGATCTCATTTGCTCCTCTCATAAAGGTAGTTAAAATATTTTCTGCTACAGAAGCTCATTGTAATGAATAGCTGAGTTTGGGAGTCTTTGTTTGTCTGCTTGTTTGTTTTATAGGATTTCAGCCACTTTCACTATGTTCCTTCAGAGCTTTTTGGTGTGTCCTGATATTTAACTTGTAGCTTGTTAACAGTTTTTAAGCTCGAAATTTAAAAGCACTGCTTTTGATACTTTAATCTCTAGTAGTGTCCATCTTTAACAAATGAGAAACGGATGTAAATTGTCTCAAAAATAAAGATGAATACTTAGAGAGGAGGCATTTATCAGAAATTCATTACCAAGTAGTGTTATTCTCTCAGATTATGTAAAGACATTTCAATTTGCTGGAGAAAAAAAAAAAGTGACAGCATTTCCTTTTAACCTTTTCCAATTCACTGACAATAGGCCCTCAATTTCCTTTTAAAAGGGTTTAACATAAATGGAGACAAGCATTGTTGTGGGATTTCTCTTGGAAAACACTGGTATTATACCTCTGGGGACTGCAGGTATTGTTAGATTAACTGTGAAAACTGCATGTGTACTAAATGCCTGGATCACTGGGGGGAAAAAGGCCAGTATTCAGTATTTCAACTGTGTGAGCAGATTGATTTTCTTAAACTATCTTTAAAAATTGCTTTTATTTTTTTGCTTCCATGAGCACTAGTGACATTAGTTGGAAAGAGGAAAAGCAACTTCCATATTCCTATTGAAAGCAATTAATGAACCCAGTTACTGGAGCGCCAGAACATATCTACCTTTTCAAGTATTTCTTGTCACATGCTGAATATTTCATAACATCCAGACCACCACATCCATATTGATTTCAAGATGGTCTAGGAATATTATGTCCTATTAAAACTGTATAATTCCAACAATAATTATGCTACATATCAGCAAGAAAAATATTATATTTTCAGAATAGGAATAGAAGAAAGTTTTAAACATGAAAAATTCTTGTTAAGGATTTTCACTTATCTAATACTAACTTGCAAATTATTTAATAATGAATGAACAATTCATCACTTCTGCTATCTTGAATGTACTGGCACACAGATCTCACCTATGAGCCTTATAGATTAGTTTAATGACTACTGTGGAAATGACAAAGCTGAGGGGTTCTTTTAGAATTTTCATTTCTGAAATAAGTTTAAAAGTTTTTGCAACGTTCAGGAGCCAGAGATACAATATCTTACTTTGCTGAAACAAAACACCACCATGAAACAAGTGATTTTGCAGTAAAATGCTGTGGATTATGGCAATGATGAAAGCATATTTTAAAATGAAAAAAAAAGTGTTTTTCTTTTTCTTTGGACATAGAGAAAGTGTTGCTAGAAGAGAAAGAGATTTATAAGGACATTTAAAGTAAACATACACAAATGCGCTTCTTAGAAGAGAAAATCCATCATTGTGATTTGCATTTCCATGCATTTACTTTATGAGTATTTTGTACAATTTAGTGCCTATTATTGAAAACTATTCTGCTTCTTAAAGCAGGATTTTCGATTAAATATTTTTGCTATGTTGTAGAGAATTTCAATGAGGTTATTATTAAAATTCTGGTAGACTTTAATTTTTTATAAATCAGAATTTAGAATACTGCAGGAAAAGTAGCACAGCTAAGATGAAGGGAAATCAGATGGAAGCACATATTTGTAGATTTGTACAAAATAATCTGTCAGCTCTTGCAGAGTAATGGAAAACATCTTACCAGTCACTTATAAAGGGAAGAAATTTTAAAGGAAGAAAAATCTTGTGTGTATAAGAGATACATGCACACAATCTCAGCTCTCATCTCTCTAAAACCTTTCAGTCATACTTAGAGTGGAATACTGTTGTTTTTTTTTTTTGACAGGTGTTCAAGTTTTCTCTGTTGCTTTTTAAGATGTCAAAGATTCCATTTTTAAAGCTTCTACTCAAGCTCCTTTGTTTTTGTTCAAATTCCTTTCTTTAACAAGAAAATTGCAGTTATACCTCATATGTTTTTAAATATTGCTAGTTTTTTTAGAATTTTTTTCCTAGGAACACTAATTTGCCATGTTTTTAATTTTAGTGAAGCAGACAGGTTTCTACATGTTTCTTTACAACTTAAATGAAAGATAGCTCATACTCAGACTATGGTAGGCCATATGGCCATAAAAAATTATAATATAGATGAATAAAATAAAAATCACTGAAATGCAACTAAAAGCTACATTTTTTTCTCAGATGAGGAGACACTGAGCTGTTCTGCAGCTCATTTGGACTGTGTCAGTAGGCAGGAAGGTGAATCAGTTCATCAAGGAGCTCTCTGGAGTTCTTGGGATGTGAGGTGAGCTAAACAACAAAGTTCAAATCCTATTTCTGTTTTGAATTCTCCCCAGACTTCCTGATAATTGAAATGCAAATTTCAGTCTTGTATAAGCCCAAGTTACCAAAATATACTGGAGCAAGGACTTGTGTCAACAGTCTGAGAGCTGCTTCATTGGAGAGTCACAAGTGAAAGAACAACCAAGTGCCCAGGCACATGTCCAAAACAGCACTTACATGAATGTTTCAATCAAAACTGCTAAATCATCTCAATCAAGACCTTAAAATTTTCTTCACTTTTCTATGACTTTGTGCAGGTTCATAAAACTGTGAAGGCTTTAGTTTTAACTAGTCTTTATTATCTGTTTGAATTCTGAAAAGCCCAAAACCACTACACAAAAACTACAAAAGTTTCTGTGACCTGATAACTAAACCAGCTATTTACACTATAGATGAGGAAAATGCAAAAAGGAAAAATAATGTAGCTTCAATAGTTTTAAAATGAAAATATATACATCTACACATCTGTTCCTTGAAGGACAGTTCCCCCAACAGTAACTTCAGTGTTTTCTCTAGTTAGTCAAACTCAGTGTTTTCATGACTATTACATTTTACTTGCATTTGATTTTTAAGCCCTTAGATATGCACTCATACTTCAAGTCACTTCATCCACCAATCATTCCTAGAAATGATGGCTACAAAGATAACTGTTATATGCTTCTGTTGAAATTATATAGGATATTTTTAATAACTGCAAAAAACTCTGAAAGCTAGCAGACCAACAGTTTTTCACATCTTGGTTCTGCACAAATACAAGAACAGACAACCACAGCAAAAATAGTAGCATTCTGTTTCCCCTCTGCATTTGTTTATATTGAACACACAGCACTTCACAAGAAAATTAACTAAAAAAGCAAACTGACAGGAGGCAAATAGTAATTTGGATATTATTCAAATGCATGTTTTCTTTACTTTTTTCATTTCTTGAAGAACTTCCTTTCTCCTTAATCTTCCAAACAACTGTTTTAACACATCAGTGAGTCAATTACAGAACAAAAACTCATACTTCTTTTGTTATTCCATGCATTTAATAAAATGCAGTACTTGCTAGACTGCCAATCACATACAGTCTGTTCAGCAAGTGGAAACTGATCCAAGTCACAAAAATCAGATGTCTGGAAAAAAAGGTTTTTGCTTGAGCCTACCTGAGGTTCAAGCAGAATTCAAACCCACAATGGGTAATGAACAAAAGCCACAAGAACTCAAAAGCTCACAGAAATGTGTCGTCCCGATTCAATGGTCCAAAGTGTCTTCAAAAGTACACTTTGAATGAGTTTGGGCAGAGTCTGCCCCAACTATTTTCATGCATAAGTAATACATACTGTTACTTAACATTATTTTAAACCCTACTTTTGCCAGGAGTCTGTCTATCTTCAGAAATTCAGGTTTAGATTTCATGTATGGTCCTCAAGGAACCACTACTTGGAACCTGCTTGACTTCTCTGGGCTGCCTGAGTTGGGATCTGGTTGTGCTATCAAATGAGGCAAGCAAAGACAAAGAATTTTCTTGTACCCTCTCTCATGTACCATCTCTACTGAGCTAGTTGTAAGAAATAACTGATAAAAGACAGATACAGCAACTCACAAGTGGGTAATAATATTTCCTGGGCTTCCTTTGATGTACATGACAGGCTTTTAAAGGGAATGATTGTCAAAGAGGCAAGAGTGCATTCCTTTTCAGTTGAGAGTAGTGGTTCACAGCACCTCTGTGCCTCTTACTGAGGCATCTGTTCAACAGCTTCTGGAAATTCTGGGCATGCTGGAGAAGAATGTAATTTAGAATAATAAGGATTTGAAGCAACAGTATGAAATATCTTGGCAAAATAAATGTGTTTCTCTGTTCTTATGGATCAAAAATATTTGTACTTTTCATTTTAAAGAGCTACTTTCAAAAGTGGCTACTTTGCTTGAAATGCTGAAACATCTCATTATATGAGTATGACTAAGACATTTCAAAGCTATCAATGTGAGAAAAATTGCTGGATGTCTGTCTACTTCCCAAGTACACTGCCTTTCCAATATATTCAATGAGAAACAAGGCAAAAATAGAGACGTGTATTGTCTCAGTTTGGCAGAGGGATATTCAGAGCTGCCTGATTTCCAGCCCTGTATCTATAATTTGTGAATTCATTGCCTTTGTCCATATGCAGGGGTGTTTGCTCCACAGGTTTTGGATTTGTAACAATTCCTAAAATACCAAATGAGAAATTTAAATCAATATTTAGAAATACTTCATGGGGTTTTTTGCATTAAGTTGGACTCCTGGTTTTTAAAACTACAGTTGCAAATAAATTCTTATAGCTAGTAACTAGTAATGTTCCTCAAGTTTTCATATTGGAGTTGATACTGTTTAAAAATCTTCATTATTAGCCTGGTTAGCATAACAAAAGGGTCCTGCATCATGTTTGCAAATGACATCAGGCTGGATGGATAGGTCCACACTGGAGAGATGCTGAATAGATAAAAAAAGTGGACTGAATATAAAAAGACTCTTATGAAGTTCAACAAAGGCAAATGAAAAGCCTTGCATCTGTGATTATAGAAACCCTTACTATTTTACAGGGTGAGAATCACATGGTTAGAAAAGTGGCTTTGTACAGAACAGTCTGAAAGCTTTCTGTAGGCAACAAGCTGAGCCCAACCACCCACACACCCTTTCAACATTGGAGACTGATCACAGCCTGGACTGCACCAGCCATCAGCTGCAGGGGAGTGACCACTGGAACTGTCATGGAGCATCAAGACCATGGCTCCTACACATTGGAGGATGAGCTACAGGTAACCTTGGCACAGACCGGGGTAGGGACTTCAGCACGGGTGCAGTTCCACAGGACCAAGCAGGATTGGTAGCAGTAACAAGCTCTGCCCAGTGATCATCAGGCACATGTGATGTGACAGTCAGGACAGAGGTTAAATTGTACATCCAACAAAAACATCAGGACCCAGAGGAAATCAGTTTGGTGCAGGAATACATGTTTCATGGGTCAGACAAGAATTAGGGACACAACCTGAGCTTAAGAAAAGCTTCTGGACCAAAAGAGAAAGGATAAGTTGGTGCACTATGACTGGTCAGGACAATTAGTGCTTGTGCATGCACTCAGAGCCTTGACACTCTGAGAGCTGAGTTCTGCATAGTAGCTGAGTCTTTCCAGATTTAATCAGTTCTTCCCTAATGCATTTCTGGTCATGTCTCTATCAGTGTGTCTATTCATGTTCTCAGATCAGATTAGAACATTTCCTATGTCATGGAAAGTAGTTTATTTTATTGTACTTTTCAGTTGTATGCTGCTGTTGTAAAACTTTTATGTCTTGGTTTATTTTGCAATAGCTGATCATAAGATCATTTAAAAATACTTAGGTGTTTATTTATAAAGCATAGTTATCTATTTGGATTTTATCTAATTTAGCTAGTAATATTTTCATAATTAAGTCAATGCCCCATTTGAAAAGCTGCACCTGACAGCATAACAAATGCAAAGTGTAGTAGTTTTGACTCATGACAGAAAAAGGCGTATTCTACTAGTTTAACTTCAGAAAGAAAATGGTGTCTTTGTGATGTGTTAAACAATAGCTAACAACTGATTTTCAACTTTATAGTCTTTTTCTTTAAAATAATAACCATCCTGTTACAGTTTTGGAAACTACAGAAAAATGAATTGATGTAAAAAAAAATACTGTTTTTTACATATGAGCTTGAGAGAGGAGTAAACATGAGACAAAGTAATTTAGGACAAACTGGGACAAGCCACTCTGCATTAATGTCAGGGATCAATGCCCTATCTGAACAAGATATACAAAATATTTTTAACTTCTCAGAATAAAGCCACTTTCTCAGACTCAACAACAAAAGCCTTCTTCAAAACAGTCAATCAAGTTTTGGACATATCCATCCATCAACATATTCCAAATTTTGTGTGCCATAAGTCTTGGGTTCTTATTTCATCCCTCAACTTTCTTAACCCCTTCTCCCTCTTCATTAGAGTACTTATCCCACCACCTTGCTCTGCTTTTTTTTTTGCATCATTTCAGGCTTAGTAGTTACTAAATATAGACCCAGAAACAAATTTATGCATCACAGCAAGAAATGTGACACAGCAGCATTAATTTCTAGATGACTTGCTCTCCAGTACGTAACACAGTCCCCCAAACCCAGTGCCAGATTTCTAGACTCTGTTTATAGCAATTTTAAAAAATAAAGAAGAAATTAGCAGCCAGTCACCAAAGTTAACCAATGCAGAACACCAAGCTCTCTGTTTATAGCAATTTTAAAAAATAAAGAAGAAATTAGCAGCCAGTCACCAAAGTTAACCAATGCAGAACACCAAGCTCTCATGGAAAAGGCCACCATTAAAAGGGATGCCTTCTAATACAGTGTTCTAGCAATTATCATCTTAAATATTTAAGATCCAGGTAGCATTCATTACTCTGCCCAAACACCATGTGAGCTCTTTAGTTTCTATGGCAGTGAAAGCCCTGTAGCCTCTGGCAGGCAGCCAGAGGAGCCCAGGCAGCTCCTCCTCCTCAAGCTGTTCCAATGTTAATGGCCAGTCTAGCAATCTTCACTATCAACATGAGCCATAATTTAGCAGTAGGGCACTGCTTCTCTACTAAATATGTATGAAGATCAATTAGTTCCCTAGATATTGTTATATTTTTATTTCATAATATTTTGTGTTGGGTCTAGAACCCACTTCTCCCCTGTTTGCCAGATGATTTAAATCTATGACCAACTCAGATCTAATCACTGTTTAAGAATATCCTATGAAATAAAAAAAGCTGCAACAGGCTCCTCAGTATCTCCAACATTATGCATGAAAAAATCTAGAAGTAACTAATTTGGGAAGCAGAAGGAGATGTGGGTGAGTAGCTTAAAATGGGGAATAAAGGGAATTAAGGGGCTAGGGGAATAACAGAGAAAAAAAATCCTGAAACATAATGGCCAGATAATGAACATATCATCTCAGAGAAACAGCAGAAAAAGAGAAAAATTCAACAACTAGCAGTCAGAAAATATCTAAGACTTTGGGGATAGAAAACTGACAGTACATGAACAAAATTACTTGTGTGAGAAGGGGCAAAGAAATAAAAAGCTCAGGGATGTCTATGGAATAGATAGGAGAGACATCTTCACTATTAGGTTTGACATTCTTACTAAACAGCAAGAAAGAAAATGAACATTTCTGTCTGTGAAAGAAAGAGATAAGCTACAAGAGCTTTCAGAGGCAACAGCAGAGCCAAAAAAAAGCACCAGAAGGTAAAACTTTGTACTGGGCATGAGAAAGAGCTGGTTATGCTGAGTGTCTGAGAGGGTGGGGCTGAAATTTCACTGCAGCTCTGCTGGATCAGAAAAAGCTGCATTACTCCTAAAGCTGTAGTTCCCATTTCCTTGTAGGCTGTCAGAAAAAAAGCAGCAATAAAGGTCCTTTATTAAACTTCCTACTGTTTTCGCAAAACATCAGACGCACATCAATTAAAGTATGAAAAAGAAAATAAAGACTATGTCTGAGAAATATCCTGAGGGCCAGAAAATCCTAATCCTTTCTAAGGAGTAGAAGCCCTGTTGTTTTTGACTTGAAAAACAATTCTGGACAAAATACTTGAAAATACACAATAAAGAACATTTGTGCTGTGGCAGGAGATTAACTCAATGATCTAATAGGTGCCTTTCCCCTCTAGCTTCTATCATTCTGGTTTAAATTGCTCTTTAAATTTAGAGAGTTAAAATTAAATAAAGACAAGCTGTCGCACCAGTATAAGCCTTTGAAAAATCTATTAAATGCATTCATCTGTGTTACAGCTCTTCCTTCACTTGTATTAGTGTAGTGCTGTTGAAATCAACATGAGAAATCTGAGTAACTATTTATTCCCATTCAGGAGATGTAGCTTCTTCTACAGTCAAGTATACTAATTGTTTTAAACTCCAAAAACATCTGAGGGCTTACTGTTGAATATTCTGTATTTTGGTGCCTAGTAACATAAAATAATGCAGCTTAAAATTGATCTTAAATCTGCATGGGCCAAATACTGCTTTCAAATTCAGTGGCACAAAATGATAACTGAATTTATTTTGAGCTGTCATTGGCACCTAATGGTGAAAGCAATGAAAGACAACAGTTACCAGAGTCCCCCTGAAAAAGAAAACCAAAAACAAACCAGACATCATTACTTCTATGATGTCTCTCTGATCCCAAAGAATGCTATTGGAGCAATGGCTGGTTTCTTGTTGTCATTATAGTTCAAGAGGTCTATTGCCATTACATTGCAAGGGTTCCATATTGCTAGAGTTTCATACCTCCTTGATGTTTCTTGTAGGCAGCTCCTCTAGGCACTGACTCTGCCTTGTCCTCACAGCAGCCAACTGACTCCAGTTCCCCTCAACCAACCAATCCACTCTTTTATAACACTCTTCAGCCAACTGACTCCAGTTCCCCTCAACCAACCAATCCACTCTTTTATAACACTCTTCTTACTGGCTACAGGGTGGCCTGTTAACATCAGGCCTGCTCCTAATCTCTAGTAATTGGCTCAGCTGCAACTCTTTAGGGGGTAAGATTACATTATATACCATCTTCATTTACCCATACTGTATCCCCCTACAGTTTCTCAAATGGCTCTGTCAGCTGATCTCACCTCTGAGTTTCATTTAATGTGTGTCTTAATCACAGATCAAGTAAGGTTGGGAGAGACCTTTGGAGATAAGCTGGTCCAACTGCTCTTCTAAAGCAGGGCTACTTAAAGCCAATTGACCAAAACCAATTTTGATATATCCCTAAGGAGGAAGACTCCACAACCCCCCTGGGAAACAGGTGCCAGTGCTCACAATTTAAAAACAACAGTGTTTCCTGAAGTTCAGATGGAACTGTGTTTTCTCATGTGTTTTCTCTTTGTGCCCATTTTTCCTTGTGTCCTGAAACTGAGCCTAACAGAAGACCCTTGCTCCATCCTCTTTGCATCTTCCAGTGAGGAGTACACTGAGCCTTCTTTCTTCCAGTACCAACTCCCTCAGTGTTTGTCCACAGGAGAGATGGTCCAGGCCCCATAGTCATCAGCCCTTTGCTGGATTCTGTACAGTATGCCCATGTCTCACTTGTGCTGAGGAACTGTGAATCATTCTCATTTATAGTTATTTTCCCACCTGTGTTAACAGGCTAAATGTGCATGGACTACATGCATAGCAGTAATAGCTTTGTGAGTCTCCTGACAAGTTCAAATGAGTTTAGAAAAGGACTCTTCTCTAAATAAATGAGGCTTTGATTATCTGAGCAAACTAAAAAATTAGCCCTATTATCCCTTTATTTATCTATATAGAACATTTTTTTTTTACTAGAACTTAAATTTGTTGTTACAAGCTTCGTGGTTTCCTTTATTAGTTGTATAATTTTTACAGATTTTATTGGAAAAAAGCTTATGAAATAATCACTTAGAACAGATAAAAGCTTTTTATTCCTTGGCTTGCAACGGCAGTGATGTCAATTATGTCCCAGAGAGGGGCATATTATCAACCATAAAGCTGTAAGTGACCTCTGCATCCCACTCATGAACTAAGCAACAGTAAGAATGTTAGACAAAAAAATCTTTGGCAGAAGATTAAACCATTTTAGCTAGCAGCATGGTTACTCAGTATGGGGACCATTTCTAGTGCAGGACTAACCGTTGTCAATTTCTAATGCATTCACAAAAATTAGTATACATAATAGCAGTCACAGCAAGACTTCTTCAATAATTATTTTAGTGGTAGGGAAATAGAGTTCTTTTTGTCGCAAACTAGAAACCACTGCTTGCCCTCAAGAAAGGTCCACATCTGAATCCAGCGTGTTTCTTAGTCACATATCTAATTATAAATACCTAAGTGACCTTATTGTACTAAAAAATAAGTCTGTAGAAAATTTTATAAGATTAGAAAGGCTCTGGCTAATTCTGTGTACCCACAAATCAACTCAAACCATATCGTCTTTATCTTGACTAGTGTAAAGAATTAATGATTATATATAAAATAATATGGTAAGATCCTGGCAGCAAATCATGCTTTCTTCTTTAATAGCCAAAGGACATGCTATTCCCTGCCTTCTTTCATTCAGGCATTAGCAATTTGTTTGTCAGCATGTGCTGATACACAGCCTGGTCCTAGAGGAATGGATTAACAGATTTTGCCCGAGTCCTTAAATACATGGCTTCCCATGGGGCAAAAAATATGTCATATTTATTTAGAAGTACAGTAAGTTCCACTGATTCTTTTTTTGCTCTTCTTGGCAGTAAGTCTGCAGCTACAGGTGAGTGGGACACTATCCTGTCTAATAAGTGGTCTTCCATATCCACAAATATAGCTCCTGTGCCTCTTCCAGTCATAACTCACCTCCTGCCACAACAGTGGGCACTGGGTATGGAGTAAACATTAGCTACAACATAAACATATCAAGATTGATTTTGTAATGTGCAGAACAGGTATGACTGGATTTGCATGTGTGTGGAGAGATATATGCTAAACAGGAAGCTTTTATATCAAACCTATACATCCCAAACACTGCTCTCCTTCTCACAACCAGACACAATTTCTTTGTGGAAACACACAAGTGTGAGGCAACTATTACTAATTTCAAATCCCACACTTTTCTGTAGGAAAGAAATTGCCATGATTTAAAGGAGTTGTCATAGCCTACAGAACAGAGTATCATGAACAATCTGTCTGAGTCTGGACCACAAAGGGAAGACACATGCCTTGGTGGAACTCAAGACCTTCCTTTGAGGCCATTAAGTAGTCAGGGAAGAGGGATAATAAAGCAACTTCAAAGGCAAAAAGAGCAATAAAGGTGTATCTATGATTAGATTGCTTGTGTTCAGCCTTTAATGGAGTAGTCAAATACTAGTTTGACTCCAAAAAACCATTGTTGGATGTTTTTTCTTGTTTTACTCATTCTTGTTTTCATACACTTTGATAATCATGAAATATTCTGCTATATCATCCACCTTCTAAAAATGAAATTACAAGAAATGATGATGAGCACTGAAACACAGTAGACATGAAAAATCTATAGCAAAACAGTCCAGTTAATCAGTACTGCATAAGGGAGTTATATCAGGATGCTTTTTTTTTCACATTACTGCATTAGTAGAATGATGAAAATAAAATTAAAATGAACCTATTACTATGGTCATTGGAGGTCCAAGACAACATGTTCAACAGCTAATCTCACTGGATTAATAGGATATCCAAAGTATATTTTCTGGTTTTGTATGAGCTTCTCTTCTCAGCATTATCATGGCACAGTTAATTTTCAGTGGGATTTTCAATTTAATGAGGTTCTTTAATAAGGAAGCCTATTAACATTCACACTTGGGAATTAAAAGGGCAACCCAGACTATGAGCAAATTAATCTTTTTCCATTTGGAAACTATTACACAACCTGTATATGCCTTTTATTGGTGATCATTGCACCTGCACTAGAAGAGGTTCATAAAATTCAGTGTTTCTGCAAACAAGATTTGCCACACCACTCAATTTTCTCCTTTGTTTTGCAACTAGGAGCTGTTGTATCATCATCTGTATTGGATAGCCTCCGATCCAGTGTCTCTAGCTTTACCCTTGAAACTGGTGGGACATCAACAACAACAAGGTATGTGAATGGGTGTATATGTTCAAGAACACACATGCATATGATATGAGAGGTTTAAAACAAACTTACCAGATAAAATACAATCTGCCTCAGTTATTAATTATCATGACTGTTGTAACAAGATAAGAATTCTTAGCTTCTACATGTTGGAAATCAAAAGTGATAATCATTATTTTGTAAAAGGCCTTCTAAATTTCCTTCTCATGCCTTCATTCACGTTCAGTTCTCTGAGCTTGGGAATAACCAGCAAAATCCCCACTGAGGAGTACTGTGCAGTATAAGTGTGTATTGTAAACTCTTTAATGCATTGATTGAACTTGTTTTTCAATTAAAAAACACACAAACCCCAATATTTTGCTCATGCTTGTTCAAAAAATGAAGTTGAAAGCATGAAGCTATTAGAAAAATTCCCACCATTCTGTGAAAAAAGCCAGTAAAGGCAGGGGGTGTTGGGACCTTCTAATCTTTTGCACCTGACAATTGTGCAGTCTGCCACAGTTGCTGTATGCCAATCCCTGTGATCTTGGGCAGAGCCGGAGAACTCTTGCTAAGGGCAACTGGACAAGCACAATGTATATCCTGCTTGAACACATTACTCATGTTTTGGTTATACTGACATAGAAACAGTGTTTTTAAGGTTGGAGAAGACCTTTAAGATCATCAAGTCCAACCATCAATCGAGCACAAGCACCACACTCACCACTAAACCATTTCCTCAAGTGCCGTATCGACGGTTTTTTTTGAAAACTTCCAGGAATGGTGACTCTACCACTTCCCTGGACAGCATATTCCAATGCTTTACAACCCTGTCCATGAAGAAATTTTACTAAATATCTAATCTAAACATCCCCTTGCACAACTTGAAGCCATTTCCTCTTGTCCTATCACTTTCTAACCGGTAGAATAGGCTGACTCCCACCTGGCTACACCCTCCTTTCAGATAGTAGAGTGATAAGGTCTCCCCTGAGTCTTCATTTCTCCAGGCTAAATAACCCTAGCTCCCCCATCCATTCCTCATAATTATTTGAAAAATAATTTCCTAGTGGAAGAAAAGCAAATGGAACAAGAGGTACAGCTGGAGAAACAAAAGAAGCAGCAAGATCTGGGAATAGAGCTGGAGAACAGATTGCCTGTAGTCTGCTCATCAGAGAGGTTTGATGGATTTCTCTGGAGTTTGCTGCCTACAGTCCTGATTAGTGGTTCTTTACTGTAAACATCAAGGTCCTGCAGGCTTAAGTCACAGAATCACAGAACATTCTGAGTTGGAAGGGACCCAGAAGGATCAGCAAGTCCAACTCTTATGTGATTGACCCATAGAGGGATTGAACACTCAACCTCAGTGTTTCAGGCTCAAACATTTCAGTGTGGGTGAAACCATAACCAAAGTCCTTAAGAATAAAATAGTTTTTTAATTCAAAGATACAGCTGGATGTGAGGAGGAAAAAATAGAGATAATGGATTTTGCTAACTTTCTGAAAAATCCCAAGCAATATGAGAATCTGGGAGCAAAAATTGCAAAGAAGGCAATTCTGACAGGTCTTTCAGGTATTGGGGAAATACTTCTACCTAAAGCTACAGGTACTCACATGCCAGACATATTTGAGACCAGAACACTTTGGCAGGCAGATTTAAAATAATTCCCAGATATAAAAGGAAGTGCTTCTATTTCCAAAGTTCACCTTAAGCATCTGAAATTAAACATTATTCCAAGAAAATATAACCTAGGAAGAAAATTCACATCATTAACACCTGGCTTTTCTGGTGCTGATACTGCAATGTAAATGTTGGGGTAAGCAATTGTGTTGTCTGCAATTAGAAGTGGAAGAAAATGAGATACAAAGGTTTTAAAAATGTTTAGAAATTTCTGGTGAGGGAATACTCTGATAAACCCAAAGTAAGAACTTATGCTCTAACTGATCCTTTTTCCCTCCTAAGAATTTTCTTTGTTGTTAGATTGTACATTTTTGTTTTGATATGGCTAATGTTTTGTTTGTATGTTTGGGGGTTTAAATGAGGGGGTTTTTTTCTTGTTTTGGGAAGTTATGTGTTGCCCTTAAGCTTTCCAAAATCCCATCAGTAATTTTGGCTAAGAAAACAGTGATTGCACTTGGGAATAATACAGTTTTCCTTTTTTTCCTTGGATTTTTACTGCTCAATACCAATGACTTGTCACAATATCTTGCATAATCTTTGCATACAACCTTAGGGAATCGTAGAATCACAGAATGGTTATGGTTTGAAGGGACATTAAAGATCATCTAGTTCCAACCTTTCTAACATGGGCAGGAATCCTTCTCTCATTTAAAAACATCAGATATGTTCAGCAGTCCAGAGAGCATTCATGGGTAAAAAACAGCTGAAAAGATTATATAAAAAATTCAAGGAATAAATACAGAAAGGGCAGGACACAAAGAGAATGAAAGGAAAGTTGGCAGAGGAAAAAAGGGAAAAAGAAAAAATGAGCAGTACTTAGTCTGAATATTTAAGGAAGGTCTGGAGGAAAACAATCAGGATGTCAGCACACCAGGCACATTTTTCTGCCTTCCAAAGCTCAGTTTAGAGTAAATTCCATGGTCCCTAAACTCTTTGTAACACTCCTCCCTGTGGACTGTATCCTGTCTCTCTGAGGACATTTGTTTGGTTTTTTTTTTCCATAATCCCTACCACTTTCTCTCTACCTTATTTCATCTGACAGGTTTCTCTTTTCAGTGATCCAGTTTTGCTTTTCTCTCTCTCCTAACTTTGTGCTTTGACTGTAATAGCTTCCCTTTTTGGTATGTGGCAGTCAGACACACTTCTGCTCTCTCTAAGAGGACTTGTCATATTAATTTAAGCTTTACCTTGACAAACACATAAATACAGGCTTAATTTAGGTTTGAACTTAATGGGATAAAAACATTTAATTATTTGCTTAAAGCAGGACCTTGGTTTCATAATTCTAATCTATGTTCTTTCAAGATGTGCACATAGTCATCAATATATTTATAAGCTATTATTCATGCTGAAATTTTTATTTGCAATACACAAAAGCAATAGTTCTGTAAAATGTAATGAGTTGAAAATTTCCAGCCTCTGTCATAATACTGCTCTGTTTGAAAATGACTGTGTGCTATTTCTCTGTGGGTGTGTACTCACTGTCTACAAGCAAATTGTTGCATTGCATTGGGTATTACAATTTATGTTCTTTTCAAAAGAATCCTGAATATATTTACATAGCAAAATATTTATTGAGCCTTTGCTTGCACTAACACAACTAACCAATGTTTCCATTAAGAAGAGCAGTCCATGGAAGATGAAAGAACATTTTAGTAGCAGTTCATGTTGTGTGTTACTTCTGCTTCCATTATGCAGTGTATACACATTCTTTAATATGTTTTCAGATGCCTTCTTTCCCACTTCAAGCCTTTTGCTATCAAAATTCATGCACAAACTTATGTAAATAAAATAATACGGGGCACTGGTCCAGAGTCTGAGCATCATTCCATTGGCTTGTATCTAGAATAGCTATTATTTTCAGTAGGACTGTGTGTATTAGTGTAAGGAAATTTTGGTAAGGTGTTTCCTAAGAGGAACAGCTATTTTTATTCTTTTCATAAATGGGGTTTTTTGCTCATACCTTAAACAGTAAAATTGAGCCTGTGTACAAGAAGAAAGCACTAGAATTCTAAATCACTAATGATTCAATCAATATATTAAAATTATGAAATTATAGCCTTTTCTGATTTTATTACAGCCTTTCTTTCTCTACCTCAGTAAAACACCTGACTTAAAAGAAACTATCACAATGGTGTGGATTCAACTCACATTTAGCATCTTTTCAGGCATGGAATCTACAGGCACTCTCGGGAGAAAGAAAATCAAAGCTTTTGCATTTTATCACTAAACCAGTCTACCTATTTACCATGCCCCATCTCTAAGACCAAACATATTTCTGAAACATGAAGGATTTTGCTCACTGCAGAGAAGAATGCATTTGCTTATGGAGCTCTTTGTTACTAGCCTTTGGTAGGTTAGGTTCTAGTCATGGAGCAGAAATTCATGCCATATATTAGTGTAAATAATGCAAGAAATTTACTTAATACATCCATTCCCTGTCACTTGCCCCAGCTCTGACTCCTCCAAAGATGGAAAAAGCTACTTAAGGATTCTTTCTGAAGATATATACTATGTATGTGAGAGAATGATAATCATGGGGTTTTTTGCTAATATTTTATTAAGTAGAAAAGATAAACTAGTAGCAGTAAACCTTTATAAGACCTCCTTAACTTGACTAAGGAGTGTAATACTGGGAGGTATTTTCTGCAGTTTGTACTGTGTAGCTTTCTAGGTTGTTAAAATATTCACAAATTAAAACATATATTTTTTTTACCTATTTTATGTAGTGAATAAACATATTAATTATATAACAGAGCATGCATCAAAAATAATAAAGAACCCAAATGAAAACAAAACAAATTGAGTCACAAAAATATCAAATTATAAATGTTAGTCTCATTAGAATCACAGAATATATATTTTTTACTATTAAGCTTATGCAGAATATTTTAATGAGGAAAAGTATAAGTGTAATTTTTATTATTACATCAATGATTTTTGCAGTATCTGGAAGATAGCATAATACAATTTAGTCAGGCTTTTTTATGCTCCATGCATGAAAATCCTTTATATTAGTTTTCACCAATGAAAAGGAAAAAAAAATGTATAATTCAATTTCAAGATGTACAGAAAAAATGCTACAATCTCAGAAAAATTTTTGAATCCAAATAATAAAAAAGTGCCTCATAAAATCAAAAACATATGTGAAACATTCTAAACTGTAAACTGTATTTATAAATGTATTACAGGTGTAAATCTGTGTGACATGGTTCATGTGCAATACATGTATAAACCAATATATTTTAAATATAAATCATGTACATGCAAGGCATTCTATTTCCTCTAAATCCTGGAAGTAAAAAATAATAAAAGGTCAAATCAAACAGAGTCCAGTGGAAAAAAAACCATTAATATTTAGGAAAGATTATAAATTACAGTAATTCCACAGACACAATTTCAGCTTTGAAAACATCAACATCTAAAACAGTATGAATAATTAACACAGCAGTGGTAGCAAAAATTTCAATTTCAGATATTTCTCTTTAGTAGACACCACTCAGAATAACTCAGAAACAGGATAGCAAAATACATTTAATTGATCTGTTGTACGAACCTAATCTCCAAATGTATTTTACTGTATGATTTGTAGTAATACTAGAATGTAATAGATGGTATGGGACTGAATTCAAGGAACAATCCACTGTAACATTCTGGCATAGTTATAAACTTCATCAATAGAATCAAATACGGAACAGAAAATAAGTGAGAATTTTTTTGCAAACAAAAGATTTCTGCAGTGAAATTATATACTTAATTAGTATTATCATTGTATTTCATTTCATGAATAATCTGACAAGTATATCATAAATATAACTGCTTTTTCCATAATGCTGGGGCAAAACTTTAAAACTTCAAAGCTCAGATACTTTTTTACTCTTGATTAAAAATGTGACAATTATTACATTGACATTGAACAAACTGTAGGAGTAACACTGCAAGACAACATTTGTACCAATTTCCAGGATTAATTTCCAAACTCAGATCTCATTTTAAAATCTTAGTGTACTAAACCCAAGGAACAACACACTGGGAAGAAGTAGTTGACTTTTACATTGTTGTGATGCTGGAGGTTAAGAGCGCAAAAGGCCCCAAGTAAAGCAAAAGATTTTTTGGTACCCTGGTTTTGCTCACAACTCCCAAAACACAGTAGATGTATTGTTAAATATGTCTGCATCTAGTTGTTTGGGGTTTTTTTAGCCAGAAAATATGGTAAGTCTTGAATGAAAACTATCCAAGATATTTTCATTCCTCTAACGTAATAAACAAACACATGATGACAACATAAAATATTTACTACTAATTCTTAACTTGAGAACAGAATGTTTTAAAATACTCATTAATTGCTAATACTACACAATCACTTACAGGAGTTTCTCTTGACTCTATTTCCTAGGTTATCTCTCTTCTCTGCTAATGATGAAGAGCAGCCTAAGGAAGGGTCTGTTAGAGAAAATTCTCATGAGCAGGAATTACCAGGAATGTTTCTGAAAATAGAATCTCCAGAGATACTTCTCCCTTTTTTTTTTTTTTTAAGCAAAGCACAATAAACAGGATTTTTATTCAGGACACAGGGGAAACTTCTGAACTCAGTAGCTTTGGGTCAATTTATGCAACATTAGAACTTGGAATATTCCCTTCACTGTGGCAATAGTAAGTAAGCCACACTGTGTGTATATCTCATTGTCACAAAAAAACACCTAGAACAATGAACCTGGTTTGTATTTTTTCCCCACTTCATATCTGAAATAGCTCCATCAGGACTAATGATGCATTGCCAAAAACTCCAAAAAGCAATAAATGAAGAAGTTATTTGTCAAGGCTGTTAACAAAGAAGGCAATTTACAAAACACATATAGACATACAGTTTAGTATTTTGGATTTGTTTGGTTTTGTTGTTTTGGTTTTGGTTTTTCTTTTGGAGGCGGGTGTTTTTTGTTTTGTTTTAAGATGAAATGAAATATCAGAAACCTTGTCATACTATAAAAAGTGTCTGTGGGGAAATTCAATTTTCACTTAATTTTTCCCTGAAAACTTTTCAAAGCTAGCCACAGATTTCAATACCCTTCACCTGACATCTGAGACTGCCAGTCAACTAAAGATTACCTTCACTAAGTGTTTATTAATTTCTGTCAATTCTGGTAGTTTCAATTGAATTTTCCAGTATATTCTTCAGAACTAAAAAACCTCCTAACCTCACCACCCCAAAAACAGGCACACTGAGAATTGTGACAGAAGCCTTTGTCAAGCTCTGAGAAAAAATAAGTAACAGAGATAATATCAGCTTCTTTCAGTCTTAAGAACACTGTGAACTCTTACACTAATACCCCAAGCATGAAAACTTCAGTATTTAGCAACAAATTAGAACAGTCAGAATACATCAGTATTGCACACTGACTTCCCTTATGTATAATAACCCTTATAATTTCACTTACATAAGAAAAATAGAACTATGACAAATTTCATTTCACTTAATTTTGTACTAGGAAGGGGGAAGAAGTGACCTTTGGTGGAAAAGTTAGAAATGCAGTACCTGCAGTGATCGTTCTGACAAGAAACACAAGCTAGTAAGTAGGAGAAACTCACTCCAAATACATATCTCCAAAAATGTGACCTAAGGGCTTGTTTTCACTGATTTCATTTCTATGCTAAAAAGAAAAAAAAAACAAAACAAAAAAACAACAACAAAAAAAAAAAAAAAACAAAAAAAACCCAAACAAACAAAAACAACAACAACAAAAAAAACCAAAAACAAACCAAAAAAACCAACAAATCCCAAACCCTCATAATGCAAAAATGTCCCACTTTATATTTGATGTGAAATTTTTTTATTCTCTAAATACACTTGAATTCTGTCATTCCAGAATTATTCTGTCATTCCAGAATTATTCACAGAATTACATGGAAAAATCTGTATAAAATCAGTGACACAAAACTACCAAAAATTAAGCTATTCCTCAGAAACTGAATGTTCTTAATATTTCAAACCCCCCCCCCCCAACTGAGATCAACTCCTCCTGAACAGTCTATTAAGAAGTTGTGGCAATATACTTTTATGTGGTGAAATGCCTTTCTACTGTCTATAAATTTCCACTTAAGTCATTATGAAGAAGGAATGTATAAAGCAGAACTGGTTATGGCAGCCCTCTGAAAGATGAGAAACAGAGTTCTAATTTTTTCCCCCTGATCTCTGTTTTTTGCATTTGTCATTATGGCCTTTACTCCCTTGGAAAAGCCTGAAATAATCTGGATATAACCCATTGAATCTTCTGTTCCATACAATCACTGGTTGGTTTCAGTGAAAAAATAACAAAAAAAAACCCCTCTCAAATTCCATGCTGTATTTCTTTGGTTTCTCAAGCTTACAGTAATCAGCATGGCCTGATCTGATGTGTTTTAAAAACCATGCTGGGTTGTGAAGGTATTGTGTAAATTATTATCTGGTGGTACTTAAGAGTGATTTGAGATTACAGAGCTTGTGACAGAGGCCTACACAATACTACTGGTTTGTATTTGGGCTGTTCTTTCTACTATTTATCTTTTCAACAGAGGGTGACCTGATACCTTTCTGTTAAAGAAGTACATAGGGAGATGGGTTCCAGCTACAGAAGATTCTTTATCTGGTACAGAGTGATATGAGGAGATTTCAAGTGTAAGTATTAAGGGCTATTAATGAAGAGAATGCCTTTTAGTATGGGTTCTGATGTTTGGGGGTTTTTCACCTGTAAGGTTTCATCTGATAAAGGCCTTCTATTACAATAGATTTAGAATTGCAAATCTGAGTTTTCGCCTAGCTGTAAATGTTTAAAACATAGAATCCAATTTCCATGTGAAATATTCCATTTGAAAAAATATCAAATGCTTGAAAAATAAATGTTGTGTTTGATTGTTTGTTTTGTTAAAACCAGATAAAGGAAAGACAGCAAAGTGTTGAATCCTGGCTAGAACTGGCAACCAGGGATAAAGGCCGAATTTGATCCTGTTAATTTGCAAGTGTCCAATGTACACATACAGGCTAACAAAGTGAAAACTGGTTGTGGTTGCCATTTACTTTTGAAACTTAGTCTTTTACCCAAACCTGAATGAGTTGCTTAGAGAAACAGAAGTTAAGATTTAGTATTCTCAATAACATGAACTACATAAGGCACACACTGTTCATGCAATTCTAGTCTCACAGCCAAGGGAACATAACATTAGCCCCAAATATAAAAATAAGACTTAAACGGAACCTCTCTCTCTTAAATCTTTCCCCTCAAATACCATTCTGATCATCCATTTAATTGAGATCTACAGTAAATATTGTGAATATCAAACTCTTAAAGGTCATTATGACCTATGAAAAACAAGTGCATTTCTCCAGTGGATGAGTAAACACTGATGAAGTTTATGCCATCAGCAGTGGAATAAAAGGAAAGCAATACACTGCAGTCCCAAGAGAGACAGACACTGTCTGCTATGCCCTTATCTGCATTTACTAATGATTAATTGTTGATCCTGACTTTTTCCCTTCACCAGCTTCTTTTATAACTCATACTAAATTATACAGGATATGAGGCAGACTATTCAAGTCACAAGTTTATTATCAGTTTCTTCTGTCTGATTAGTCAAAACCTTCCTTGTAATACACAGGGGGATTCATTATGCCTCTGCTGGATTTTAACTCTTAGGTAAAATGTTCTGAATAATCTCTTCAACTTGAAATTTGACTGCCTTGCTTTCCCTTAACAGATCAATTTTATTTCCAGGTCAGTATAATTAAGAATAACTTCAGCTACAGATAAATCTATTATTTTACTTTTCAGACACATTTTCAAGGTTAAAAAAAAGTAAGTAAAAGATGTACTAAGTAAAAAATCGTGGAACCATCATCCTGCTTTTAATCTTTTTCATCTCTAAGATCTATAAAGAAGACAGGAGAATTCAGGAAAGGGTTATACTGATATGATCCACTTTCTAAGAATTGATAGCTTTCGTGCATCCTTAGCTCAGAAAAGCCTATTCTTAAATGAAACACTCTGCTCCCATTACTGGAGGCAGAAAAATACAATTTTTGCACCAACATATCTCACAAGATACATTCATTGCTATTAACACCATATCCCAATGAGCGACAATATTAACTGTGCTTACATAAAACCATTTAGGAATGCTGAGAGGTTTACAAGTGTATTTATTATATTTTCAAATGCTTGCTTAACACCAATGAATTCAAGCTACTACTGTAAAGCATAATTTTGAAGCTTTATATATTGAATTCAGCATTTATTATGCATAGCCACACAAGACTGCAGAAGACAGAAATTTTTGATTAGAAGCTATAAAAATCTAGATTCTATCTGCTATGAAGTCCTAGTAATTCATATCTCTGAAGCAGCAACAATATGTAGAAAGCAGCAAAATTAATCAGGAGAGCCAGAGTTTTGGGGAAAAGTGGCTATTATTTCTAAGGAACTCTCTTTACCAGCTAAGAGATTTGAGTGCAATTGCGCTCTGTACAGACATAATATATTTTATGACGTCATACTTTCTAGAGAATTATGGCTACTGAACTGTTTAAATCAATAAACTACTCCTAAAGAGTCATTTCTGTTTCACTAGGGCAACATAAATTCTCTTATGTGTTTTAAACATCTTCTTTGACAGGTAAATAATCTCTAATAAGGTAAAATGTTTTTTTATTTTGGATGAATGTATAAATTAATCCTGAGAAAATACATTTTATAAAACAATAAAATCTATTTGGTTTTTGTTTTGTTTTGGTTTTTTTGGTTTTGTTTTGGGGGGTTTTGTTTGTTTATTTTTGTTTTGGGGTGTTTTTTTTGTTTTGTTTTTGGAGTTTTTTTAATCTAGACTTGCTTTGATATTGAAAAATATCAAAATGCCAGGAGAGATTTGAAAGACAACATGTTGCTAGCTAGAATTAGGACTAAATGAAAGGCAAAGTAATTCTAGCCTAGTGATAAATATCAACCAGACACCTGAAAAAATCATAGCTACAAATATCTAAAGCCACTTTTGTGTTTCATGCACCTGACTGCTGCATGCCTCAGGGATATTTGCTGATTCTCACAGGTTTTACATGATTTATACCTGATGCATGAATAGAAGAGCTACTGCTCCTGATAAAATTTGGTTCCTAAACAGAAGGGATACACACAATAGCTGTGAGCAAAAGTATGCCTTAATTTAGTGTAGCAAAGGCAGCCCTAGAAATTTCCTGGTGTTCTAATAAGAGACATTGCACATTTGGAGGGATCCCTGTAGTGGCTGTCAAAAGAAATCTTGCATGTAACAGGTTTTAAGGAGAAAGATTACCCTTACAGAATATTATTAAGGAAGCACAAACTTCAACAACAAAAAAACCAAACATCTATCTGTACTGCTACACTGAAACTGAAATCATGGGTTAATCACCGTTTTTTTACCAAGCAGCCTAATAGGAAAAATCCTTCATGTCAGTAAAGAAACACATACTTTTTTTGGACCCCTTAAAACAAGAGGTTAAGTTTGCCACATGTACGACTAATTTACAAATCAGTTACCTCACATAATGCAATCATGAAGAGCAAGTCAATAATTTTGTCTTGAATGAGCTTACTTTGCCTGAAATACTTGACTTTTCAGGAGTCATTAAAATTTCCTCCTACATCTTTCGGGGGCTAACTCTGTGTAACACCCTACCACATGAATATCTATGAATAATGTTAGCATACTCCATTAGTACAGTAATATTGATATACATTCACCAGCTTCATTTTAGGAGTTTCACATTACACTGTTCTCTTTTTCTCAGGCCAGAAATTACATCCAAGCTATTGGGAATAACTGCTATTCTCCATCCAATATTGTTGTAAAAGGTCTTTGAGCTCCTTTACAGAAATAAGTGGCTGTTGAATGATAGTCTACAAGTCACAGAAAGGGAACATACATCTGCCTAAACCAGTAGCTTAAGAGCCTGCTGAAATGATCTTTGGCTGTTGTTTTGAGAGAGAAGTGTAGTAATATATTTAATGGCGGAAAGTACAATTACAGGAGCTTCAAAATACAGGTAGATGAAAGAGGAAGGTTTGTGTGTTCAAACACACACTGTTTCAGCCAAACTCAAGTCAAAGGTGTTTAACTACTGAATTTGAGCAATCCAATTATTTCAAATTACACCTTGCAAAACAGCAAGGGCATCCATTTGTTAAAGAAATTTACTGCTACCTTACAGATAACAGGGAAAAATATCAGTTGTAACTGCTACATCAGAAGGTTCTGATCTGTGGTTCTTTCTTCATTCTAGACTCAAACATTTGCAATTTAGCAGAGTTATTGTTAGGGTTCCAGATATCATGACAGCTTCCTGCTAAAATTTTGACTCAAGATATATTGACATAACAGTAATAATACTCTTTTACATCTAATGGTAGCTGTGACAGATAACATTAATTTTTCATTTTTAAGACATTAATTTCTCATTTTTAAATAATGAGAGTAAATAGTTTTAAATCCTAGAAATAGTTCTCTGTCTTTTAATCCCTAAAAACAGTTCTCTTGGAATGACTTTGAAAATATGGAGTGTCTAATAACCCAGAATTATAAAATCACTGAGAATGGAAATTCTAGTTTGAAATCCCCAATGCATTTCCAAAGTTTGTATTACACTAGGGAGAATTCTTTGCCTTTTTTTTTTTTTTAAGTGGGAAAATGACAATTTCTTCCCTTCACTAGGATTCAAGTGCTTCATTGAGAATGTTGTGAAAAGCACCATAAAAGCATTACTAGTACATGTACAAGAAAGAAACTTGATGAAGAAGTGAAGGAGTACCATACAAGTCCAGGACAAGTTCTTGGTTGTCTGTCACCCTTAAGGAGTCTGCCCTCCTGGACCAGAGCAGTGACCTTGCCTTGCACCTCTCACACTGCATGCCAAGTCCATTTTCCTAGGCTGTGAATAAATAGTGTGGGAAGAAGTCCCACAGAAAACTCAAATTTTCATTCAAGGAAAAAATTCCCTTTAAACTGAGGCACTCACCACAAACAATTTTTATTTCAATTAGCCACATCTTTAGAAACTATTGTGCAAAACTAATCATGATAAGCAACACAAACTATGTTCATAGTCTTTCTTCAGGGCAGGGTAACCTAATGTTACAATATATTTGGATCTCCAAGGTCTTTTGAGAAAACAACATAAACTCCATTTTTCATGTGCCACTGCACGACCTAGGGACCCAAAATATCACCATGGAAATGATTTGAATCATAAAAATACTGAGATACTGGCTTGCCTTCTCTGAGAGCTGTCTCCTGTACAGCCCTAGCCACGGCACAGCTGGAGAATGTGAGTGGTGGGCCAGGGAGAGGAAGCTTGGAGGTAAAAGAGCTTCCCATCCTGATTTTGTTAGTTTGAAGGATGTAAAACTTCAGTCAAAATACGGTTTATACCCCTATATTATGATTCCTCCATTTTATTTTATTTTTTTCTTACTTCTCACTGCTTTAAAAGAGGGGGATGACCCTCTTTTTATTATTCTTATCTTCTTATTTTTTTCTTCTCACTGCTTTAAAAGAGGAGGAAGTTCATTTATATTCATAGATTTATATATCTATGAAGGTGTTTAGTATATTTTTATATATACATATATATATATATACACTCACACTCCTATATATGTAGGTGTAAAATAGTTGTTACTTGTGAAGAGCATTTATCCACTGTCAGTTGTAGGCATACTAAGCTAGAGGAGGTTGACACTGCATTCAGACAGTATGTGCAGAAAGAAATTAGATAAACAGGGATGCCTCATAATGAAATCTGCTTTGTTGATAAGAGAACAAGCTATCTGATTGCTGAATTCAGCTTGCTTCCTGTTGTTGCAGAAGTGTTCTGTGTAGAGAGATAGCAATGCAACAGCCATTTCAAAATTGAAATTAAAGATGTAGTCATCGTGAAACCAGGAACTGATTTGAAAAACCTACAAATGCCTCCTTCACCTCCCACTTGGATTTAAACCAGAAACACTTTTATTGCAGACTTACAGAAGGCATGTGTCATTTGGGATTTATCATTTTGACACATAATTCTATGAATATGCATTTTATAACATAAAAATGAATCTTATACTTAGGATTTATAGTTTGTGGCTTGATAGTGATTACACCTTGAAAATTGCTAGTTTACTTTTTGGAAAACACATGTGCAAAGGAAGTGTTTTTTTAACGTTGATGTCACACAAGCCTCTGCCATTTTACAGATTCATTGAACCCCATGGAGGAAAAAACAAAAAAACAAATGAGGTAAATATTTTTCCACTTTCAGCACCAAAATAAGAGAAAATCCACTAAAGTGTCTTGTAACTCTCTAGAATGTGTGGTTGCTTAAAATATAGTATAATAGAAGTACATAAAATAATAAGATCTATAGCCTTATTTGCAAACATTTGCATAATTTCCTGTTTAACAGGTTAATATGTACTTGCAATGAAAGTTTTGTAATTATTTTGAATCAATGTGTTATGGTATGCCACAACTTCTAAATGTCACCCTATATGAGCATTATTCTTCTTGAGAGAGTGGAAGAAACCAGTCTAAATAAATTTTGCTCTACAGTTAAAGCAAATGTACATAAGCAAGAGCCAAAGAGTAAATCACTCCCTTTCCTGTGGCATTTGTTTAAAGAACTTGAGCTCATTTCTCCTTTGACTTGTCAAAGAAATCTTTAGACATAGCCAGCAGAGATATGAAAGTATGCTAACAAATGAAAAAAATTGATAAATGAACAGAAAGTAAGGAGGGAGGGAGGGAGGGAGGGAAGAAGGAAGGAAAGAATTAAAGAGGGAGTAATTTAGGAAATTAGCTACCCAAAAGCAGAATTGCATACATATAGAATCCTTAGGGGAATTTCTGAGTCTGTTAAATTGACACAGTCATTCTTAAAGAATTTAAGAATTTATTCACAAAAGAATGATTTTTTTTTTTACCTCTTGCTACCACAGTGAGTCTCCTCATATCAAGAATTTCACTTTTACCTTCTTTTAATAAAACTATCAACAAGATAAAGATTGTATTTCTATATTTTTTGCTATACTATGACATTCTGAGACTTTTTTACCTCTATACCTCCAGATTTCCAATGCAGTAACATAAGTAACATTAGTTGTAGTCTCACACTTCAATTATTTTTTTAAATCATCAGGAAGGCAGGACTCATTTCTGTTGTCTTTAGATCTCTCAGAAGCCTTTGATATACAAGATGTCTGAGGGTACAGACATGAGAGACAAAGCTTAACTTACTGCATTATTATCTTTCCTCTGAGCACAACGAAGTCTAGAGTTATGCATCATGTGTTCTCAGTCATATTAAAAAAAATGAAGTGTTTTAATTTGCTCCTATTCTGGGGAGCATAGAAATGTTTGAGATACTGTAGAAAATTGACATTTTAAGATTTATCTGAGAAAGTGTAGCCTTTTTGGTCTATATATTTAGATGCAGGCAGTATAATCATTCATGTTGGTAAGACTAGATTCATTCTCTGCTTTCCCTACACAGACTCCCTATACACATATGAGAACAGAGCTATTTTTTTTCCATAAAAATATTGAGTGCATACCTGAAATCCCTTTAGGGATTTAGTCTTTCAGAACTCAAAACATTAAAACTGGGAATCAACTTTTATATTTTCTCTTTCTTTCAAAGAAGAAGCCCTACGAAATGGGAAGAACTGCTGAAAAGCGCTTGCTCACTAACTGTAGGTGGTGTAAAGCTACTGGGGAGTGCTGGAAACAATGAATTCTCATCTGAAGGAATAGGTACATCAATAGTGATCCAGGCTTTTGTTGTGAGCATCATTAGACCACCAACTATTTCGCATACAAGGCTTCAAGCTGCTGTTGAGAAATATGGTTCCTCTGCTCCAGGAATGATTTACTGCATTACACATGCATCACTTAGAGCTGTCTCTATGCACCTTGCACAAAATATTCAATCATTTTTTGCTTGAGCTTTCTTCTTATTCAATTATTAGAATAAATTCTGACAGTTTCTCACACCAAGAGATACCTACTTATAAAAATTCTTCTGCTAATTTTTAGTTTGAAGAACATACACGATCACAGAAGGCTAAAGTGATCTTCCAAAGCATATATGTTTTCCATGTCATATTAATTGCCATATATCTTGCTATATACAGCTGAGCATCCTGGAATTTTTGCTCAGTGAGATATAAAAAACTCTTTTGAAATATCTCTGGAAATAAGCATACTCTAGCATAAGCACAGTACACAAGAACTAACAGTCCATCACATTTGACTGAACTGATCCCCATCCCATAGTGATTTCTGAACTTTGAATCTGTGCTGTCTTACACGCAGGACTTGCTATGTAACAGTATTTTGTTATATATAATCAGAGAGTATTTCTGTGTAGTTTCAGTAGTTGTCCTCTCAGCTAGGTCCCTCTCTAATCTGTCTCCCAGGCTCCAAGCATCTTTTCCATTGAAAACAGTACTAAGCTTTGCCATACCTTTGTTTGTCTTCACTCCATCCTTTATACTTCACTTCAAGCCTTTAGGCCTAGTGCAAGTCTCATGGAAAATGTAGATTGTTTAATCATTCTTGGCTAAAAATAGATGATAGTAAATTATTTTTCCTTTCATCTGTAAGATAAACTCTATCATTTGTACTTCAAAATGGATTATATTATGAGACAAAGCAAAAGCAAATTTCAAATAAAAATGATTGTACTCAATAAATAACTGCCTGAAATAAAGGTGAAAAAGTCCTCACTGAATTAAAGATATACAAAGTTGTCATGGGACAACTACTTAACTAATATGACTTAACCAATTGCACAGCCAATTGTAGTTGATTCATATTTTTGGAATGTCACAATATAAAATATCTTTAAATATAAGTGAGTGGGATTTTTTTCATGATTTTTTTTCCCAGAATGAAATTCTTTTCCTAACAGGTTTGTTTAAGGCTACTGCCATTTCATAAGATCTGTCATAATAGCATAACTTAAGCAATTAAATAAATGCCAAAGCAATCAATTAATGCCAGTGTGTACAGAGTAAGAGCAGATTGATTTGTATCAGTACAATGTCACAGTCCCAAATTTTCATTACGATAAGAATGAGTGAGAACTTGATGCACGTTAGACAGTAAAAGTGCAACAGTGATTCAGCAAGGGACATGAAGAACATTAATGACTAAACATAACAGTCTGAAAATGAAGCACTTAAGAATGCAGAACAGTTCTCTGTAAAAATAAAACCAGGAAAATGTAACAGTTTAAAACACAGGCATTCCCAAAAGATGCATGCAATGCAACTGAAAGCATAAACTCTTCAAATAGACTTGTCAATTTAGAGTATAACTGAGTCCTGCACAAAGAAACTAGCAAGAGCATATTGTTAATTGAAGTCAAAGCTGTGAATTAGTCTCAAAACTAACATTTGATGCTGTCAAATTCCATGGAATATACATAAAATTAGTCTAGTTGTGGATAAGAGAGATGCTGCATTCATCCTCTCACAGCTGGAAAAGTTTCTCATGGTGGAAACATTTTCTGAACCAAATTAGTTTCATCAGCAATACTCACACATTTTTTGGTTACTCCTGTTCCCAACATTTCCTTCAACACCAACAAGCTTGCTTGGCATTTTGTCCCCTACAAAAGATTTAAAGGTGACTGTGTGTGCCTACACTCTGAGGCCATACTGTGACTGCTGTGAGCAGCAAACATTCATTACTTTTAAGTGGTAAACTGGACAGCAGATGGTAGATGCCTGACTGGTATTTTTTATCACTTTATGCCATGTATGACCATCTGAAGGATCTCCACATTAAGGAATAATCATAACGATTTCGGAAAACGTTTAAAATAGCTAACATCTTTATAGTTGAAGCTCTGTAGTGCTTTTCCTTCAAAGAATCTCTGGAGAATATTTGTTTGCATATCTCTTTTCAGATAATCAGAAGTACACTCTTTTGGATGCTTCAATAATCACTGCTCTTATTCAGAATCTAAGCCATAAGTGATATCACAGGCTCAGTTGAAAGAATACTGCTAAAGCCAATTGTTTTTCTTAGAAGTAAAAATGAGGGCTATGTTTCCCACAGAATATCTTTATATAAAATGAATTATTACTTTACTGAAAAGGAGAAAAAAAATGTGATTCTGTAACACAACTTGAGCCATTAAATAAATATTTCATGGAGTTCCTAATGCTTTCTTTAATTCGCACCTTATTTTTTTAACTTCATCCTCTTTTTTTAACTTTAGTAAAGCTCAAACATAATCTGACAAAAATAAATTGGTAGAGGTCTAAGATTAATAGTGGTTGAAGAGGTCCGTGGGCAATTAACTTTCTATAATTAGCTTTGTGGTTAACTAGAAACACTTAAAACAATAGGAAAAAAACCCAGCAACCAAATTTTAAAGCAATATCTGATGAAGGCTACCACAAGAGGAAAAAGAGATGGAAATTGATTCTTTCTGCCAGTTGCTCCTTCACACCATTTTTTAATTGATTCTTGCCACCAGTTGCTCTTTTATGCCATTTTTAAACTGGCAGAAGAATCTTGGCCTAGGAGGTCTGCCAGTCTAACAGATGGCTGTAAGTGCTGCTAGTCAGGAGAAATCAAAATGTGCATCAATTCTGAGGATTGGGATTATATTCTTTTCCAAGGAATATCAAAGCAAAAGCCTGAGCCACATTTCCTTCTCAACTATAAAGGTGTAAAGGTATACAAATGAAAAACTCAATTCCTTTTTTTACAGTCTTAATATCAGAGAATAGAACCTTTTGGTCTTTAATAAATGACCATCAGGAATAAATCCTGTTTTAGATCTATTTAGATCTGCATCTTTAGAGAATGCTTCTCAAGTCTGATTTTGTTAGTAAAAGAATGACTGTGCACTTCTCTTGGTCCTGGTTTCTATGAGTAGATCTATATTGGCATTTAACTTGGAGCCTGGTACTCTATTCAGGTTCAAAATCCTACGTTTTCCACATACCCTTTACAGTGGCTCACTTTTCTTCTCAGGCCTTAATCCTATGAGGAAAACAGAAGGAAATTAAATGGATTGACAATAACCCAAACTGTTTCTTACAAGCAATCTGGTTACAACCCACTTAATAGTTACTTTGAGTATAGTTAATAAAAGACAAGAAGCCACTATGAACACAGGGTTTGGGTTTTGTTTATCTGCTCTGACCATTTCAGATATTGGTCTGGTACACTGTGTCTTATTGTATATTATACCAGTAAGATCAGATTTGGAATGTCTTACATTCTTTTCCCTTAAAGCCTCTACAAAAGTAACTGTCTCAAAGCAACATCTTTTATTTGATATTATAATACCTGTATAATATCATCTGTCTCACTTGATCTAGTGAGACAGCTTGGTGAGACAGTCTTTTCTCCAGCCACGAAACTGAACAAATATAATTTTCCAAATTCAGTTTTTCTGTTTTCTGCTGGATTAATGTGTTTTCCTTGCTCTGAGAAAACTGGAGTTATTGCTGCTACTTAGACATTGTATCTTAATGGCTTTAGGTCCTACCACTCATTGGAGAACACATATATTTTGCTGTCACCTGTGAAAACTTAGAAGGAATGGGTTTTTTTTAATTTCTACTGTACAGAACTCACACTATTAGAGATAGACCTGAAAAGAACAAAATGAACAAATGAACAATGAACAAAAAACACTAAACCCCCCTGCATCTTAAGAGACTACACATTTTTTGCATAGACAACTTAGAAAATTATGTATTGATAAGATTAGAATTGTTACGTGAGTGTCAATTAATCACAAAGTAGGGACAATATATAGATCATGAACTCAAAACTTGCTAACTTTTTTAATTCTATGGAAATTGCAATTTTTCTTTTGAACCAGTTTTTCCAAACATCTTATTTTTGTAATATTAGACCTAATGGCAAAATTGGCACATTTAAATGGCAAAATTGGTACATTTAAATGTCAAGAAAAAGAAAAGAATCTAGTAAAATTATTTTCAAATAGCAGTTGTTTGAAATACACAATTTGCTTTCTTTTTGTTTTAAAATATCTACAACTATTCCCATATAGCTTTATAAATTCCAAGTGGTATTACTGCTGAAACTTTGCATTATCTTCTAATCAAAATAAATAAAAACAGGGGAAAAAAATCCAGCGCAAGCAGACGTGATTTATATCTAGGAAAGCTGAGCTAGAGGTCAGATCAAACAAGTAAGACACCTGTAAGCAATGTTAGAGAAAGAAAATAATTTGATAGGGAACCATAACCCATATTTATAGCTTGGACACGAGCATACTTCTTCTGTCAACTGCCTCCAGCCTGAGCCCAGCTGATTGCTATCACTCTTACACCAGGAGCTATTGCTTTGGGTGGCTTTGCTAGTAATGGGTCTCATATTAAATCAAAATGATTTAACTCAGCCAAGATCTGATGCTGGCTTTGTTTAAGCTAGTATTTTCTGCTTTGTCAAAATAAATTAGGAATTCTTTCCAGAGAGGGTAGAAAACTGGTTAAAGAATGTTACACTCTTTGATCTTCGTATTGGTTGTGATCAGCAAATAATCTGTATGAAGGATACTGTTCTTTCTACTTTAATACAGCTCTTTGTGCTTTGTACATACAGTTTCTTAATTTACATTTAGCTAAGCAGCTGATGCCTTAGTGTTATTTACTTATGGTTGTACTTTTCCAAAACATATAGACACAGTTTATGCAGGTTATTTCATGAAACTTCACCACCCACCACAGTGTTAATTAAAAATGTCTGATACTTTAAAATTCTGAGTTACCTGCATTTACTCAGGCTTCAGGACTGATAATGTTTATAACTGATAACAATAACTGAAAATTTTAGTTCTAGCATCAAGCTTTCAAAGTAAGACCTAACTCTGTCAATGTGTCTCATTACCCCTTTCTATGACCTTTGGTGCTCTTAAAGATGTCAGCTGCTGCACAGAGGGAAAGTATCTGAGAAAAGATGTAGATCTGTTTATTACCACCCAAAGGGTGATAACATTTGCCTGCAACTCTGACAGAAGAGACATATTGACGCTTCTTGCTGCAGAAAAGCTACTAAACTCTAGTTGAAGAACTTTAAAGCTCAAGAAACAATCCTGCAGGATATTTTAATCCTAAATTTTGATCACTTTATGTTGAAAAATGTACATAAAGCACGTTTCTAGGTCAAAGAATTCAAAGGAAAATCACAATGAAGTATGCTATTCACTTTTGTCACTGGTTCTGACAGTAATTTACAGGGAATATTTATAATGAAGGACAAAAATTTAATTAGGATCTTAATATAACTTATTGCTTCACAAATATTAATGGAAGATTCCCTACCAATTTAGAGAAAAAACTGTCTTATTATGATAACATATGTACAAATCCTTCAATTTTAAATTTAAATAGCATTTCATATGCATATTGTTATTAGTTTATATGAACGTAATAATAAAAAACTTCCTTAATTTTAATAGGTAATTATGTAGACATGTAATCAATATTCTCTTTTTAGTCTATATTTCCCATGTTAAGCTCGAGTAATTGTTGAGAATTGGATAGTGATTTCACCTTGCATGCTGCTTGTAATTATCAAAGATACTTTTATACATGTTTAACATATGAAGGGAACACTTTTTTCCTGCAATTGACTATTGATATAAAGGGAACCAGGCAGTCAAATAACTACATAAGATGTCTTCAAATATAACCTCTGGACTGCAGAAACAATGAAATGTAAATGCACTAATGTTTAATTAACACTATTTTACTATTGTTATGCTGAAGTATGGACTATATCAGGGCTTAGTAATTGCTGTGCTTATCTTACCATTAAATTCCTGACAAAGCAGAAGTACATCTATGATTCCACCAGGGATTCTAATTTAATTAACTCAGTGGTGAATGGGATTCTGTGCACTTTTTCTTGAATTTCCAGTGAAGTTTCCACTACTTCTCTCTCCACCCCCCTACATCTTAAAAATAATTTCAGACTCATGAACTATATTTTTTCATCAGTGCTGTTTTTAAATGTAGAGGACTACTCTTTATGTCTGATTTGGATTCAGAATCACAGAATTCTAGCCAGGATAATTGGGCTGCCCTGTGTTTAATACCTCGTATACCCACTGATCTTTTCAAAGGGGAATGTCAAAGCAAAGGCAACTCAAAACTGTGCTACCCGAGCATGCCATTTGGGTAAATCAAACATGATGGATTAATAAAAATCAAAACCATGTCTCTGGCTTTTGACCACTCCTACATTTTATTCACAGCCTAAAATAGAAGCAGATGAGTAATGACCCCATTAATATTGTCAATAATCAATTGTCAATTGTCACCTCTTTTTACTAATGACAGTTTTTACCTATAAATTAAATTTACCAGTCTTTTCATGGTATTTTAATTCAAATGCCCAAAACTACAAACCATTGTGCAAGATACACATTTATTCAATTTTTTTGTAATCTTTACAGAAGATACAGCTTTGGAAAAAGTTTGCGATGGAATCAGTTTATGAAGTGGCATTAATGAAGAGGTTGTAGAGGTAGGGTTTTTTTAAATTTGGAAATTTTCTTTATGCGCCCAAGCTTCCAAAAACAACACATGCAAAACCAAAACTTGAATGAAAAAATATGGATAGTCAAAAAATATCTGAAAACTGTTCCAAGCTGTCAGCAACATTTTAAGTATATTTATAATTCATATGCTATCTGATAATCACATGCAACAACCTATTCACAATATTTGATGACTTTTATATCTACCTATATACTTTATGTGCAGGGGTGTCCAGAAGAAAAATAAAACTGTGTAAAAGCACATATTTAGTCAGGCTATCTTCTTAACAACTGTTCAGAGTGAAAGCAAACATAATCTGGAAATTAAAGATTTCAGTTCTGCTGCAGATTTTCCCTGCTTTGTTAATGAGATATTAGTGAATGAAAGTTCACTACAATTCTGATCTACATTACCAATAAAGTCCTCATTTTGAAGAGTCTGAAAAATCAATTAATTGTAAAAATAAATCTGAAACATGGTCTACATTGGATGCTCAATTATATGTTGTTTTCAGGTCAATAAATAAGTAACATGAATTTCTGCTGCTCATATCTGACCTGTCCCTACACTAAAATGCACAATACATTTCCAGTTTGGAAAATAACAAAAGAAGACAGTGCTTTTTAAGTGGATACACTGGTCTATTAAACATAATGATTGATTTGCTCTCCTGTACCAGCCTAATAACAAGAAAACTTTCCTTTCACACAAACAAACCATTTATGAAAGCTGTGTTAATGTTCACCACTGTATTTCTAAGGATTCCAAAACATTGGACCTCACAAAACTTTCCCCAGAGGAATGAAGAACCAGCACAAAAATAAGGACAACAAAAATAATTACCTCTATTTTCCCCAATCCTGTCTTTTAGTGAATGTAATTCAAAAGACATTTTTTTCAGCCATAGGACAGAAACAAAGGTTGTTGCTGCATTGCATGATGAAATGCCATGCATCTAAGCAGATATGACAGATTATCCCTAACAGCAGGCTGATAGCACAGCTGTGCTCCACTCCTTCTGGTTGTTTCTGTGACAATACAAATATTCCTGCACACCATAACACATTATGGGCATGCCAAATGTCCTCTCTGTATAATATATACTGCACGTGATTTCACTTTTAAAATGAAGACAAATACAAAACTCCATTCAGTTACTTGCTAATACCATTGAAAGTACCCCAACTAAAGCAAACATTAGTAATCAAACTGAAATTATTTTTCCTGACAGCTACCTAGCATGATTTGGTTGAAAGCAACCAATTGTTAAAGAATATGTATTTTTACCCATAGTATTTAGTACATATGAACAAGATGTCATATTAGACAACATAAAACAAAATAAAAAAGCAACCTCTAAAACCTCTTTAAATGCTCTGATGTCCAGACAGTAAGATTTTCTTTCAAATGACAAGGAAAAGAACTCCACCCAAATCTTCTAATTTGGAGATGTGGGGAAGCATCCAAATAAAAGTTATGTTTATTGCTTGATGCATTAATTTTTCTGTATAAAGTCTATATTATCAGTAGTGTGACATTATCGGTAGTGAATCATCCTCAATTTACCTATGGAGGAATAATGCCATGCAGCAGTAAACACTGGCTTCCCAGAGAAGTTGTGCTGTCTCCGTCTGTGGGTTTAATCAACACCCAGCAGGTCATTATCCTGGACAACCTGCTGTAGCTGATCCTGTTTGATCAGGGTAGCTGGACCAGATGATCTCAAGAGATCCCTTCTAACCCAAATCTGTGATGTCAGAAGATGTCAGCATGTCAGAATAGCTCACTGCATGCAGAATGTAACATTTAATTTACTTAGCTGTGTCTTAATAGGTTTATGTGCCTTGACTGACATTTTTAGAATAAGACCAACAGCTGAACACTATTTTTTGATACCGTGCATTTAAACGAAACCACAGACTTTTCTTAATTTAAGTTTGTGCAAGGGAAAAATGGCTCAAACAAAGCAAAATGAGAAAAGTGTTTTTCTTTTTCAGTATTTACCAACTCTCAGTGGACAGAGGAAAACCTTTTGCAATGTCAAAAGTTGCAGTTCGCTTGTTTCCTGTTAATTGACATTATGCCACAAGAATCTAACTTGCAGCACTGAGTAATTAAAAATTAGTTGCCTGCTATTTAAAGCTCCCAGTGGGAAACACATAGACATGCCTGTACAATGCACTAAGAAAGGTCAAGCCTTTGGGCTGCATTCAGTCCTTGCATTGTATTTCAGTGGTTTAAAACACAAAAGAGCTTTAATAGAGTTAAATTTGCCATTGACATAAAAGAGGGTTATTGGGACTTCAAAAAACAGACATCATCATTTTCCCCTTCTTACAAGTGCACTAAGGGTGAGCAGAAAATTAAAGTCTTATGCAGAAATAAAGTCAATCTGTCCTCCTTTCTATGAGAAGAATTTTGGTAAGTGTAGAAATGCTACTGAGAAATCACTCCTAGCGCTCAAGTTGACACTCTTTCTAAATGTCATGAAGCATATGATATCTAAAGGCAGTTCTGATTTATTGATTAGGAACTTAAGGTCATGTTATCTCATGGGCTTGTGCAGAAAGAAGGAGTTAGAAATACCATTATATGCAGGAGCTATTTGTCATAGAAAAAGATTACCTCTTTTACCATAATCTAAAGGAAAAATGTATCATTTGTGTTTCCAAATCAGTTTGCAAAAATGATTGAAGGCTGGAAGCCTAACTGCAGAAATTTTCCTTTGAAGCGTTCTTTTGGAATGTTAATTTAGATTATTTGAAACTTGCTCTCAGATATTTTAAGCATGTTCATTTAGACTATATATATGCAGATAAGTCCCATTCAGGAGTGGTCAGGTGGTCAAGAGATTTCTGAAGTACATAAAAACCATGGGAATTGATATGATACAAATTCAGTTGCATTTTGTTCCAAACAGGTTTTTAAAAGCTATTTAGAATCACAGAATATCCCGATTTAGGAGCACAGAATCATGTGTCTCCTTATTTTGCACATGTGGAAAAGTTGAAAGAATTGTGATCTTTACAGTAAATCAAGAACTCAACTTTTAAGAAAGCTAAGTTTTAAAAACAGGTGGATATTTTCAATTTTCCTAAGTGCCTGTTACTTCCTCAAAACCATACATTCTCAAATCAAGCTTTTGAATATATACGTTTTTCACAGAAGTAATTATAGTTTAGGTCCAGAAGGTTACATTTAAAGTCTTTTTCCATGTTATATCAGATATTTCATACAACAGATTTTTCTTTGTTTTGAAACAGCTTTTAGGAGTCTTTATGAATTTCCTTCTGGATTCTGAAACTTAGGCATCCATTTCTATCTTTTGACCTGAACTCATCTTGATGTTAGAAGACAAAAAAATGGCAGATTAGAACAGATTGGGTATGAATAATTTTTTTCCAAGTCATGAAGGCAGGTTATGAATTAATTAACATTGCAGCTGAACAACAAGTGGCTATGATAGTGCATTTTGACATAATGCAATAATAGGAAAAGGTTGAAATTATGTTTCCTCAGAAAGCCAAAATCTAAGCAAGACATATGACTTGCAAGTTATGTGACAAATTCATATCATCAGAAGTAGGGCCACATTCAGGACTCATGTAAAAGCCACATACATGAATGTGTATAAACAGAGAGACAGTTCTTGGATATGAATACATCCACTATTAGGATGACTGCAGTTTAGAGTCACATGTACTAGATGTCTAATTTCTACTATTGCCATAAAAATCAAACACCAGTAAGCTCTAGATGCCAGACTTTAGTTCCAGCCAAAAAATGAGATTCCCATCCCTTGCTACATGCCCTGTCAAGGGGCTCTACCAAACCACTTTAGTGCCCCAGTAGGTCATTGTATGTATGCAAAGAAACACAGGGTTTCAGAGAATTAAACCTATTGCTGTCTTCAAGGTTTTTCTTCAAGTTGTACTGCTAACCCTAGATAATGTCTAGAGTGGGTCTGAGTGTTTAGAAAAGCTCACCATTGGCTCATACTTACTCCCTTAGAAATCAGTTGAAAAACCTTGCTCTGACAAAAGGAGAAGCAGAGATTTTTACCAGAATATACCTTAACTACAGCAATAGGCCCAGGACAGTATTGTTGAATTCGGCATAAATCAATACCTGCTAACTGACAAGTCTCAGTTTGTCCATCTGTGCTATACGGCTAGATAAATATCCTAAGTCACTCAATATTTTAGGCTGGCACAATGATTTATGACAATGAAGATTAAGGATCAAAAGGTGAGTGAAGAGCTAGAAAAAGATATGGATTGCCTTTGTGTGGATCTCAACTTGAAACAAAAATTCAAGTACAAAAATAGATACATTATCCTTTTCTTATTTTATAACAGTTTTGTTTTCCTTTAAATGCTAAGATTTTAAATCATTGCCTGAAGACATTGAATCTACTTGGTTTATACTTTGTTAGAAGCTCTCAGAGAATGTCTGTAATTTTGGAGAGATTTTTTATACTGTTGTTCTTCAACTAGAAGCTTTACACATTTTTGGAATTCCTCTCCTTCAGATAGAAGTCAGTGAATGGATGCGTGAAACCATTGGTACCTGTTGTGAGAGCTAATCTACTGAAATACTTCTATTTTTAGCACAGATTTATTTTCTTGTATGGATAATACTCTAATGTAATTTACTAGGAATTAATTCTAATCTCAGTTTCTCTCTGCCTCCAGATTTACTGGCTAAAAGGACTTGGTGGAAAGTAAAAGAAATTCCACACCATCTATGAGCCTAGAGGAAATATCAAATGAATATTGTCAGTATCTTTACATTCTTTCCTTGCATTCAGTTTGTGCCTGAGCTTCCAGTAACATCCTCATTGGATAGTGGAATTGGTCAATGGACACAAATTAAAAAATATGAAATTATATGTCAACATGAGAAAAAACATTTTTACTATGAGGATGGTCAAAGACAAAAACATGTTTGCCCAGAGAAGTTGTGGATTATCCTGTTTTGGAGATCTTGAAAGACTGCCTGGATAAATCCAAGACAATCTCATCCTCTGACCCTACCTGAGAAGTGGAAGACATAGTGATCTCCAGAGGTCTCTTCCAAACCTCAAAAATTCTGTAATTCTGTGAATTTCACTTGTGTTAGTATGAGAGATTTAAAATCCTCAGAATACATGCTCATGTTTGAAAAAAGACAATTGTAAATTTTTCTATGGCACATAGCATGAGTTTCAATACAGAAACTCAGAGGTTAAGTAGATCTCAAATTAAATGAGAGGGAAAAATTTTAAATGTTAAAAAAAACCCAAGCCACAAAAAAACCTAATGAAGAATGCAAGAATGAGGAACTCTGAACTCCTGAGCTCCTATGAACTCCTGCTTCCTTTGCAACTTGACTGCGCATAACTTCTGTAAAAAAGCCAAAACTTAGGGGACACAAATTTAGTTTTTCTGATTTGAGTGAGTGGCATTTGAGCTTCCAGTGAGCAGTCTTTTAAAAACCATAAGAAATACTCTCTATGTGTGTATGGCTATGACCTAAAAAGGAAGTGTCTCTTCTAAATCAGCCAAGGCCAGGTTACTAGTTTGGTGCTCTGTTTAATTCTTGGCAATGAATTTTTCTTATGACACAAATTTTGGTTTTCTTCTTCTGTAAAGACATCCTAAACAAGTGAAATACCAGAAATTATTTAGGTCTCTAAATAATTTTACTGATTTTTATAAAACAAAGAAGCTGCATTCTAACTGCTTAGGACTAACCATATTTTGGGGACACAGAAATGTCTAGGCAGATTTCTCCTTTACCCACTGAGGCTAGGAAGTGAACCATGAATGTTGGGATCCTGCCTATTTTTCAGTATTTAGGATCAGAATAAATTGTTTTAAGAATAGAGGTTTTTCAAACTTTTCTATCCAACATGGTCTGTCACACAGCACACCATTTAATAGAAAAAACCCCAAACCCATTTTTTCCTATGTGGAGAGAGGGAGACATGGATGGATTCCTGTACATTTTTAAGAATTGGTTAAATTAAGACATTCTGTGCTACTTTCAAAACTATAAATAACTTTTTAAAACCAACCTTAACTCTTCATTGCAAAAAACTTAGAGAAAATGCAATAATAAACCATGAATCATCAGCTAAACTATCACCTAAAAATCAGCTGAGAATATTAGTTACTGATAGATATTTAACATTGTGTGCCAACATTTTACCTTACATGCACAAAATCATCAAATTCAGAAATGTCATGGAAGTGTCATAGAGTCTAACAACACAGGGACCAAATGAAATTAATAACACCTACATTTAATATTTTTCCATATTTCAGAAGCTGTTGAAGGTGGAAAGGTTAAAATAGATTTACAACTGCATATCAGGAAACACAGACGATGTACATACAGACCTACAGTTTTCTTCAAATTTTGCCTTAAAGTTTTTGATCACTTCTGTGATTTGACAAAATAATGCTAAATAATAGAACAGGAGAAGAGAAGTATGGATAGCAGTAAATAGGGAACAGTGTAGTAAAGAGTCAGCTCTAAGAAGACTAAAACCCCTGGAAAATAAAAGGAAGTGATGATAACTAATATATTATATAAAATTGGAAGACAGTCTATCAGTACACTACACATGAATAATATGTACATACTTTAGATCTATATATCATCCAGCTAAAGTAATAAGTAAAAATGCTAAGAACAAAAGGGGAATGATTTTTCGACACACTGCTGCATATAGTATGTATTTTTGTTTTAAACAAAGAAGAAAAGAAAAAAACCCCACTATTTCAACTGGAAAGATGAAAATTAGAAACAATGCACTTTTAAAAATCTTCATACAAAGACAGAAACCTGCTGGGCAACAGTAAAAAAGATTCACATGCATGAAATGTGTCAGAAGCTAAGTAAAAATTTGGTAACAGTCACTCCAATTGGGGATCATGAATAAGACAGTAGTAGTCAAGGCCCAGAGAAACAAACTGCACAGATGGAACATAAACCCCAACAAATTAGGCACCTAGGAGTAAGCTCAAAAAAAAGCCACTGAAGGAAGATGAGATGTGACAGATATAGATGTGGGTAAAAGAAACAATATCATTAAGAGAAATAATGTGAAAGTAATCCCAATGAGAAACTGAAATTGTACTTGAAAACTGAAGTAAAATCATAAAAGGGGTGTAGAAAAGCATTTTCTGCAAGATGCCATTTAAATAACTGAAAAGAAAGCAATAGAAGTTGTATTAAAAATAAGTAAATCAGTAATTTCAGTTTCAAGAAGCAATGGAAATTGGGAATATGAACATTTTTAATCATCTCTGTAGGCTGTCTCTTAGGTTTGACCTGTAAATCAATAGATGGCAGTCTGATTCATCACTAGAAACTGGAGCTAATCAGATATTTTCTACATTTCTTTCAGTTGAACCAGTGGCATTCCTACACCTGCAGGTAGGAATAAGATCTATCAGGCTAGGGAGAAAGCACAGAAATGAATGTCGTTTCAGGCTTTCAGCTAAGGTACCTCCAACCTAAGTAAGTCAAAGATACATGTTGTGGCCCCTGCCACAAGCAATGTTTGACCTTTGAAAAAAATTACATTCTACCAGATGAACAAGAGATCATAGAGATTCACTTTAATGACTACAGCTATTCTATCCTCCAAGATGCACTGTCTAAAGTTTCCCTTGACTTTTTTTTCTGCCTTGGATTTCAAAGTCTGACAGAGAAAAGTTAAATAAGACACTGACATGATTTAACCACATCCAGCAATTAAGATCCATGCAGTGGACCCCCCCATTCCCCTCCTCTGTCCCACTGGGATGGGGAGCAGAATTGTAAAAAGGGAAAGTTCATGTGTTGTGTTAAGAGCAGTTAAATAATTGGAATAAGGTAATATTATGATGATGAGAGCAGGAGGGGTGGAGGAGGAAGGAATAACATTCCATAGCAATACAAGTGCTCACCACCCTCTGACCAATGCCCACCCCATCCCCAAGCAATAACTGGCTGCTCCTGGCCAACTCCTCCAGTTTATACACTGAGCACATGGAATATCCCTTTGGCCAGTGCTAGTCAGTTGTCTCAGATATGTTCCCTCACGACTTCTTGTGCACCTCCTCATTGGCAGAGCATGAGTCAGTGAAAAGTCATTGGCTTAAGGTAAGAACTGCTGAGCAACAACCAGAATATCATTATCAACAATACTCCCGAGATAAATCAAGAAAAACATGGCATTGTTCCAGTTTGAAGAAAATCAACTCTATCCCAGCCAAAACCAGAACAGAAGCCATATAAACATGAAACATTTATTCAATTCTGATTATCAAAATAGTCAGAGTGCAAAGTAGAAAAAGTGCGTTAATTAATAAGCAGGAATTTGCTTCTCTATCACTTTTCTGAAAATCATGTTAACAGTTTTGAATAATTTTATCTTTAATCAACCAGTGGCTTTTATGACTGGCTCAGCATCTATAAGTCACAACTATAATAATCATTCTCTATGTCTGATGAACCAAACCCTTTGGAAACTTCAGTCCCACTTTTTTAAAGTAGATTGATTTATCAAAGAGGACAAAGAGAAAGATAATCCCATCTAATCTCTGTACATGTGCATTCTTCTTATCCTTCTTAATCAGACCTGGAAAATTAGCCTTGAGTTCATTGGTATGTCCCTTAGAGTGTGACAATTATACTATTTTTAACAGTTGCCTCATTTTGATAACCCACAAGGCTTGAAAAGCATGAGGTGGCCCTGAGAAAACAATGTTTGATTATGTTTACCATCAGCCTAGCTATGTTTTGGAATCTAAAAGTGAGAAAATAATGATGTAAGAAAGAAAAATTCTATTTACTTATTTGTATCCATTTTACTTATTACTTTCTTTACTTCCTTGCTATGTAGATATCTCTCCTTGTCCCCACTTGAGAGATTTTTGAGAAGAGATTATCACTTTGTCCTGTGATCCAGAACACTCAGAATAGGATATTGTTTTCATTGTGTGAAACTATTTTTAATACAAAAGCACATTATTAAAACAGAAATACAACAGCAAACAAGGAAACAAACAAACAAACCCACAAAACCTCAACCCATTCTCAACACTAATATTAGTGTGGTGCTCCAAAGCACAGTCCCTAAATTACTCAGAATTACTCTCAGATTAAGAAAGTACATACTATAAAAATTTATTTAGGAATTTCTGATATAGTCTTTGCTCTCTCTAAACTTTTAGTTTGCCTTTTTTTTTTAATCATTCTCATATGATTACATGAATACTATTTTATTTCCAATGCTTAAAGGGATTTTATTCTTCTCTATTCAACCAACCGTTCTCCAAATTATTTTTTAGTGTGTTTTTCTCTGTACACTTCCAGAAATTACTATAATCTTTTATTTCCTGTATTTTTTATTTATAACCCAAACAGTTTTCTGAGTGTGAAAAACATTTGTTTCATTTTTTGAGGAAAGACTTTTATTCATACATCTCAGACTGCAATCATTGCTGTCTTCAGCTGCAGAGAATCTTGCTGACAATGGACTAACATTTGACCCAGACATATGCTCCCACTTTGCAATGAGAGTTATTTTAAATGCTATTTCTGCTCTTCTGAAAAAGGTCACTCAATCCAAAAAGCTGGATTGAGCAGTTTGCATGTGAAAAAGGTCACTCAATCCAAAAAGCTGGATTGAGCAGTTTGCATGTGGCTAAAAGAGAAATACAGTTTGATTCACCTGGGAATAAAAAGTCTTCTCTTGTAGGCTCTCTTTAAGCTGGAGGACTGAATCTAATTTTGTTTTTACATTGCCATAAATAAATGTGGTTTGATAGCCATTTAAGTTTAAGAGAAGTAGTTGTTTTTTTTTTTTTTTTCCTGTAAAAAGGCTGTGCTTTTCATCTGGCAGCAACTCATTTTCTTAAGAGCTCTCACTTCTCAGAATAAGCATGTAATAAAGTTTCCTGTGTTGATAATATTACTGTAAGCACATTTGAAACACAATGAAAATTCTTTTTAAGCTTTTTTTTTTGCTCTTAATTTAATAAACTGTTCTTGTCTTATAAAAAAAATCTGTTTCTTTTCCCATTGTTTTCTCTTTGTTTTTTACTCATTTTGCCATCCTGGAACAGTGAATTTTCTGCAACAAAAAGTATTTCCTAATAAAAGAAAACAGCTTCCTCTCATTTCGATGCACAAAATAAACAATTTTTGTACAAATAGAGACTTAGAATTTGTTCTGTGCTGTTGATCAAGAGCCTTATTCTGTCTTGAAGAGCAAATGAACTTCATAGAGGCAAGTTTAACATCTGAGATATTATCAACTGAATTTTTAGGAATACTAGCATTTAAGAAGCTGATTCATTTCACCATGAGTATTCCACAAGCTTTTCCTTTCCTTAAACTCAGTACTATAAGTACAGATTTTTTCCATTACTATAACTTCAATTGTCTCAGTTCAAAAATAATTTTGCCATTCCATCTGCCAGGTATTAATATAGAAGGCAAGTGGTGACAGGTGAAGAATCAAAAGGGTAAAAGTGACAAAACTTGTGGGTTGAGACCAAGACAGTACAATAATAATACCTATTATTGTTATAGCAACTTCCAATGAAAAAAGAAAATAACAAAACCATCTCTGTACTACCAACAGTTTCCCCCATAGTAGATACTGTGAATAAAATAAACTCTATCCTAGCCAAAACTAGCACAATACCATTATTTGTACATAGCCTTAACAAGCCAGGCTTCCACATGGATACACTGAAATTCTTTATACTATTTGCCTGAATTGCAGTAAGTAATTTCACTGAAGTAAATAAGTCATACCAACCAAATCTGACCCCTAATATTTCCAATTTTTATCCATTCCTTGTGCCTCTTGCTCCTCCACTTCATAAGTAACTGTTCTGAGACCACCACGACCAAATAAGAATTGCAAGGTTACATTTTCTTGTGAAACACCTTACTGGGTCAGGGTCAAGATCAAGAAGTTAGCATGAAAAGCAAAGAGCACACAACAAGCCATACCCACTTCAAAGTTCAGTGAATGCCTTTTAACTCTTACTAGTTCTCAGACAACACAAAGAAAATTAGGTGACAAAGCTGCATGCTGCAAATTGCTCCAGGCACTTCAAGTCCCAAGTGTTGCACTGAGGCCAAACTTCAGTATAGTGCACATCCTATCTCATCTCTGCATCATATGTATCTTTCTTTATACCTTTAAAATTGGTTTTATGCAACCAAACATCTACTTTCTGGCACCTTATCAAATCTGATTGCAGGCAAAAGTAATTTAGAATGCTGTTCACTTCACATTACAAGCTTAAAAATTTATCTGAGTTTAAGATCCCCAACATAAATTTTTTTAGGGCTTTATGACAAATATATTTCCCTTCTGTGAGGCTCTCTGTTTAGTAAAAAGTTCAGAATTATATGAAGAGAGACAGATTGCTGTCCAGCAGAAATGTTACTCTGGTTTTGTAATTGAATGGTGCAATTTGATCAAGAAATTATCAGTGCACAGTGACTTTTTGAGGTATACATAGATGTAGGGGGTTTTTTGTGCCTAAAGATTGAAGTCCTCTCTCTGCTCCTCTGTCACCTGTTTAGCACATAACTGTTAAGATCAGTTGTCCCACAGCTCATTACCTGTTATTGCGACCTACCTCTGATTGATTGCAGGTGCAGGGTCTACAATTTTGCAAAGCACCCTACCTACCTACAACAGTCCCTCTTGGAAGGAAAATCAATCATTCACATTCTGCTCATTTATTATCTGCAGCTTCACCTGACAGAAGCTTCAACTGCACATCTCTTCTAGGACTCCCATACATTTCTTTCTATAACGTTATCTAGACATATTTTTTTGTCATTCCAAGAGCTGGTTTAGCTTTGCAAAATACATTTGGCAAAACACTCAGCATGTAAAAATGCATAGTAAAGGTTCAATATAATATCAGACACAGTCATTTTACAGTTGCAAAACTTGCTCACACAGATGTAGAATTTCAAGTTTGTAATTCCAAAATTCATGCTCCATATCCAGTTTTTTAGAATTAAGTCTGAAAAATCAGTTTTTCTCAAACATTTCAAGGACATGGCGTAAGATTTTTTTACTTCTTACCCACAGACCTTCCTATTTACAATGTGTGTACAAAATCTATGTAAACTTCAAAAGGAAGAAATCTATAAGATTTGTTCCATTAGTAAAGCTTAAAATTCCTACCAAACAACAACGAAACCACTGACTGAATCACTCAGGCATTGGGAATACTTCAATCATATTAGACAAAAGTTTTAACTGACTTCTTTGTCTAATGCTTCAAAACTAATTCTCCTCTATCTGTGCATTGTCACAGTTAAAATTTCAAGGAGAAAATCAAACAAGCAAGCAATCCATTCTATTTCAGTGCACAAGATTCAATAACAGAAGATTTATTTGTATGTTTCCCAGAATTAGATCATCTTTGAGCGTACTGCACATGTAACAAAGTTATCTGTGTATTACTTCTATGACACGAAAATATTGCAGCAGCCTACCCAAGTCTCGGTGGGGAAGGTTTTACCCTGCTTACCAAGACAACAGTAATTGTCCCCACTACACTGGGGAAACTGTAGAGCCCAGAGAATAATTGGAGACATGGATGGGCAGCTCTGGGGACTGAGATGTCTGCATAAGATGTCCACAGTGACCAAGGGGACCAAAAGCAGAGATGAACAAAAGAGTAGCTGTCTCACAGTTGTGTGTCCTGGCATAAGCAAATAAACAGTAACCACTCCAGATTTTATTTTAATATGTTTCTGTTATTTTTAGCTGGGGAGAGCATGTTTTTAATGGTATGATCTCAAACACTTAATATTTTTCTTTTATTCCCAAGAAGCATTTTGCTTAATATAAAAACCAAACCATAAGTTCACAACAGGGCTACTCATAGACATTAACTCCCAAACCTCCCTGCAGTTCCATTCAGAATGGCTGAAAATGATAACAATCATAGCCTGTGTGAAATTCATGAGCTTATACTGCAAGCAGCTTATTCTTTCCAAATTTTTTCCCCTAACATCATGTTATCAATCCTCTACACCATATAAGAGTTCAAATTTCTAAGAGAAAATACTAATTCTTGATTCCAGAAATGAGTTAATTTTCTTATAGATGTGATCAGGAAGATGACAAGGACTAGCTACGGCCTTTTCTGTGTTTACAGAATGACAGTGGCATAAGAAATCATACAAGATATACTTTTCATATTTCATATTTCACACTGATTATAAGGATTCCTTCAATTTCAAAATGTTTTCTGATAGAGTCAGTTGTTAGCAAAAAATAAGGAAAATGAAAATTTTAGTCCCAATTTAGCAGCAATAAGTAGATATCAGCACACTCCAATGTGTTTCTCTTCAACAGCAGTGTGTTAAAACTTGCCTATGGAAAGAGATCTAGCTGCTTTGCAAGTTCCTCTATAGAGTAGAGCAGATTAGAATAGAATAGAATAGAATAGAATAGAATAGAATATTTCAGTTGGAAGGGAAAATTAAAGCATGTTTTAAGAACATTATCCAATAAAAAACAACATTCAAAGCTTGCATTCCCCTTTTCTGGTTATCCAAAATATGATTCATAGGGATTTCTAGATAGGTATTTCTACTTATAGCTACCATATCTTTCCACGAATCAGCAAACCATCTCTCTACATATGAAAGCAACCCTTTTCTTCAAAGCTATTCTCTTTGCAACTGTTTTTTGAAAGCAAGTGCAACTCTCCTCCAGCCTTCCTGAAACTGGTCATGGAACATCTCTAACATATATTTCTTACAGACATTGCAGATCGTGTTTTCCTTTACAAAGAATAGGATACACAAAGTAGTTTTAAGGATTCTAAGCCTAAAAATATTTGTTCCATTTCATAGCTGCTTTGACTGATCTGTATGCAGTTTTAATTTCAAAAGGAGTAACAAGGTGTGAAGTGTTTGTAACTGCAATAAAAACCAGCAAAGACTCAGTGTGCTTATGACTGAAGCAATTGCTGCTTGACTGCTGTAAGATTTTTAGTTCTCCAAAGTATTTGTAAAATCATTCAGTACTGTTGTTATCCTTTTTCTTCCTTATTTTTGTTCTTAAATAGCAAGCTAGTATTAATGCTGTCCTTGTTAAAGATTAATGTGAAAACACTCCAAGTTTTGTCCTTAGTGGAGAAAAGAGTCTGTTCTGCACAGTACAGGAAGCATGTCAGAAGAGGACAAGAAAAGTGAGGAGTTTTTTTAGGTATTAGAAATAAAATGACTATTAACTCATACTGACTTAATATATAACTGATAGCAATTTCTGAGTGAAAGATATTAGTTGTTTTCCCCCATTTCATTATTTCCTTGCTTTTTGTCCATTTTATTTAACATACTGATGAGCATCTCTTCCGTATGGCCTCTATCCCCCAAACACAACTTAATCTGGTGCTTCTAAAATCTAAATAGATTTATAGAGAGTCACTAAAAACTGGGACAACTTCCACTCAACAAACTTAATGGATGAAAGATAACACACATACAAAAATATACTCCAGTTCTATTGAACTGTTTGTGTTTGGGAGTTTGCTCACAAGTAGAGAGAGTACTTTGAAAGCTAAGTTTACCTCTCTTCTGAATGCATAAATTTGTTCACAAGAACTTCACCTGCGAACTGGTGATAAAATCTCTTATTCTTCCTTGGCAGTAGCCTGTCAGTTTGGGAACGGCACAGGACAGCCTGCACAGCCTTTACAAGGTTACTAGAAGGAGCTGTGAAGAGACAGACACACAAACAGTGAAAGTTTTTCACTTCAGAGAAGGTGTTTAACTGTAGATCAATTAAATATGCAGCTGTAAGCTTTGCACGGATGTGACAAAAAGTGTGACAAGAAAGCTTTATTCCAAACAGTAGTATAGACCCTAAATAAAGTAGAAATGGGATCAATAACTGTATTCTCTTGACTGCAGTCAGTAGACTTGAAGAGGAACTTACAAAAGTATTATTTTCATATTAGCCAATCACTGTTTCTGAAGCTGACTGCAGTTTAGTGCATAGTTCACGTTTTCTCCCCATTATCCACTTCATCACATAAAACAGGTGAAGCCCTCTCAAAGCATTCCTAGTATTATCTATACATACATTTTAAAGTACCAATTTGATGCACTATATTATTTTATGGTAAGCCATGCCTTCAGCTGGCTGAAAAATCCAAACTTTGCCAGGAGACAAATAGCTCAGAGCTGCTAAAGCATTTTCCCCAACACAGGCTTTTCAAAGTCAGGAGACAAGTTACTTTATTTAATTACATCACTTTTGAAGCTGATCACCAGTATTTCAAACAAAGGAGCACCTAAGTCTGCCTCTTCCTTAAGAACAGGCCTAAGTAACTAGTTGAGTTGCATGGCACAGAATTAAGATGCTGTCTTTAAAAGAAAGACTCTTAATACTCCAGGACAGCTGTACTGTGTGAACTAGAGATATCACAGTTTGCTGCTCAGAGCAGGGCTCAGATGCTGCCTGGTTAAGTAAAAGTCTTAGCTGCACATTCGGCTGCAAATCAACCAAATGCTGCTTGTACTGCAGCAGGCATATAATCTTGCAAATGAGGATGGGATGCCAGTTTTGGTGCACTGTTTATGGGTCTTTTTGCAATAGATGGAGATCATACATAATTTTCTACATGTCACTCAGATTCCGTTAAACATAAATTACTACTTATCCGTAAAACAAAAGAAGGAAATCTATTTTATTATTCCCCTGGAAAATATAAACAAATTATGCAACATCACACTTCCACCTAGTAGAAAAGCAATAAATTATGTATGCAGACAAGGAAATAAGAGTGGAAGTATCAAAGGAGGACAGAATATATCATAAAAATGCTGTTCACACTACAAGATATAAGGCTTTATCAGTTTTTCTATTCTGATCCATTCTGCTCTGGGGATCATCTCAGCCACAGAGCAATTCTTTTCAGTTAATGTATAACTCCAAAGTGGATATGCTGTGGGGTTTCTTTTATTTTGTCCATCCTGGACAAAAAAATTGGACAAAAAGGAAATTATAATTGTCACTGAAAAGGCACCTGCATGGTGAGATACAATGGTAAATTACTTCACATAAAATATCCAGCATGGAAATGTATTTAAACTAATCCATAAAGGGTAGCATCACCAGATACTTAGGGCTTGAATAGAACTACTAAGCAGAGACTGGGAATTACTTCAAGATGCCCAGTACAGAATATCAACAGAAGAATTGAAAATTTCCAAGCAAGCGAGTGACAAAATTAATTGACTAAATTACTTTGTCAGGGAAAGAAGTAGCTAGTCACAGGTTTCCCATTAATTTTTGATACCCAAGCAGCTCAAATTCCTCAGTTAGATATATCAGGAATACAAGCCTGTAGGATTGGAGGGGTTGTATTTTCTGAAAGGGGGAATATGTAAAGGATATCTCAAAACATTTGCCTAAGTCAGTAGTGCCTGTCTTTATTTTTCTCTTTTGTCTAAAACTGCTTGAGTTGAACCCAGTTTTTCACAGGGTACAAGGAATCTTCATTCTGAATATTCTTGAGAGGAATTTCATAGTGCCAGCATCTATAGCTCTGTGGCTGATCTGAAATAATTTGTTAATGGACATTCAAAGCTGTTCCTCATTTTTCAGAAACATTCCTTGGCTGCATCAGTCACCCCAACAAGGGTATAGCTATCAGTTCAGAATTGTACAGCAGCTTATTGCAGTGGTGGACTACAATGGCACTGTTGGGCCAAATGACAGAGTATGAAATAGATCTGAGTCATTTGGCTCATGCCTACTGTTGCAGTTGCTTTTGTCTGCCTAGACTCATCTGTTTCTTGCACAATATTCTGAAACTCTTCAAGCTTAATTCTATTCACTATTAATTGCATTACGAGAAAGCTGCAAAAACACCACATTCACTTTTCAATCCTGGATAATTTGCTATAACAGGAAGGCAGAAAGCAGGCTGTTAATCATGCTAAAACACCTCTAAACTAAGACAGCTTTGGCTAACGCAGGCAATGCAATTTTCTACCTAATAAGGAGCTACACTTTGCAACAAAGAAGGATACAGGAGAATTCTCAGGTTTTAGCATTTAGGGCAATAAAGTCTGTTAACAAAGGACATTTTTTTCGTGGTTACCTTTATGTTTGTGAGGCTTTTTTTCACAGAACATCCAATCCCACTTTCCTATAGATTGCACATTGTCCTTTATACCATTTCAAAAAACAAATTAACATAAAATGTATGATTGGTTGATTATTTCCCTTTGATTCACACATCCTTCAATTTTTAATTTATTTACAGAAATTTCTCAATTGAAAACCATGTTGTCTCATCCATATTTCCTTATAATTTATCATAAACCAGTTTTTAAAGGCATTAAAAATTAGAATCATAAATGCGCATCACCATCTCTCTGAGTTCTCTATGTCTGTAATCCCCCTTTCCTATCTTGTTCCATCTACCAAGAGGAAATTATATGATAGACATAGTGTATCTGCTCTCAATTTGTCCTTTTAGTTTCTCTGAAAAGAGTGAATGGGTTAAAAGGATTTCCTTGAGGCTTGGTCTCTTGCTTTAGGTAGGAGCTAAGAGCTTGGGAATAGAAGATTCAGAGGTTACAGAGTGTAGTAAGCAAACAGGAAGCTTGTAGGGGAGGAAAAAAAAAAAGAAAAAAGAAGAAAAAAGGACTTACAGCCCACTGTTAGAACAGGACAGAAGGAACCTTCCTATGGGCTGGTGTGAGGACTGAGTGTGCTGTAATACAGAAAATCAGGGAACTGGTTGAAATCAACCCCTGAAACAAGTTGCACTTCTGCTAGCAAAGTGTGGGCACACCATCTTCTATGTAATTCTTACAGTTACTTAATACTGAACATGCATGGCACAGCAGTCCTCACAGCATGTGGAAATATCTGCAAAGAGAGTGATACCAACTAAATAACTGTTAAATTAACTGTCATGCAAAGTACCTATAATGATTCCCCATTCCATTTACTCCAAACTCATACAATCAGATGGGATTTTTTTTTAAATTTCTTTTGTTTCCTCCTAATCTAGTAAGATTAGCTTTGTTGGTTAGAGCATGGTGCTAATAATACCAAGCCTGGGGGTACAATCCCTGTATGGGCCATTCTCTTAAGAATTGCACTTGATGAACATTGTAGGTCCCTTCTAATTCAGAATATTCTGTGATTTGGAAATAAATTCCTAACTGCCACTATTCTGGAGACAGAGAGGAAGGCATACATTTTTTTTTAAGCAATTAATGGAAAAGGTTATCAGTCTTTCCTTTAATAATTTATTCCTTACCATGAATCAAACAAGAACCATTAAGAAAAAGATGAGAAGTCTTAAGGTGTTATGAACTTCTGTTAATCCTTGCATCAATATAAGATAAACAGAGAATATAAAGAAAGAAATCTTGGAAGAGGAGAACTGCTGTTCTCTACAAAACATTAATGGCATAGCTAGCTACACTAGCTGACAAACTATATTTCTGTTGGGTTTTGCAAGAGCTGAAGAAAATAGAAAGAGGATTTCTGGAGAAATATGTCCAAAATTAATTGTGTTTGCACTGGGATAAAAATTCATAGCTTGAAGCATACAAAAAATAAACAGTCCAGCAGAACTAATATTAAATCTAATATCAGGACAGGCTCCTGTGAGCTATTTGCTACTCTGTTGACATGTAATAGTCTGTTCAGCATTGTAACTTACATTTCTGTACTACAAATATGAGCAAAACAACTGAGTTAGGTAAGAAAAATAATTTATAAATAATTCAAAAAATATTGTTTCTTTTCTTTAAACAGTGTGGTGACTTGTAGCATAAACCAGCAAATCTTGATTGTCATATTATCAAAAAAATTTCTACCTTTTTGAGTGTTTGATTGTCATTTAGGCTCCTGAACTCCTTTTACCTGGAAAATGTTTTGTTAGAGGGAAAAATTTTGGTGTATATTTCTTTTCTTTAGATTTTCAGAATCCACAGCAAAGGAAGATTACAGGAGCATCTGAAGGTTAGTTACAAAAAAGCCCCATAACAAAACCTTCAGAACAATTCAATAATTACTATTTGACATACATTTATGCATGCTCCAATGCACTCAAATCAACTTTTCCATCTTTTACTTAGCCTCAAATTAGCTTCTCAAATGTATAAAGTAATAGAGTTTGCAGAACACAGAAGGCAGCACCTCTTTCTAAAAGGCATAAACAGAAGTAATACCATTGGCTTAGCCTAAGAATAATAACTTTGGAAAAATTGATTAATAAACAATAAATTCCTTATGTGTAGTGCTTCAGTTGCTGGGATTGGCTCATATTTACACATGTTCTTTACAGTTGCTTGAGGCAATCAGTCCATGGCAAAGGAAGCTCTACAATTAAAATAGATTACTGTGTTCAGGACAAAAAGGCATAATGTTTTATATGCACATGGAAAGTGAGGGGACATCAATTGGTATGAGCAATGTTGAGGAAAAATAGTGGCTATTGTTCTTGTAACAGGTTTTGAAATACACTTTGCTTTCAGAAGCTAGCAAGTCTCCCATTTCTTTTTTAAGTAAGTAATTGGCTTAAGAAAAACAGGTTGGCTTAAGAAAGCAGGTTGGCACAAACTTTGAAAGTTTGCAAGCTTCATGCTGGCACCCTTGGCTCTAAATAAGTGCATGACATCACATTGGAACATATTCTGAAAGGCTTTTTTTGCTTACCAATAGCCCAGAGAATTAGTCAATATTCAACTTATTCTACATTAATCAATTCTACCACCTATTTTTACTAGTAGATCTGGTAATGTCTTGGTGCAACAAAATATAATGCCCTCCAATCATTATTAAGCAGGTGTAATATGACATTTAGCATATACTCCTGAACTGACATTGATGAGGAAGAGGAGAGAGTTATAATCCTGTTTGTAACTTCATGAATCCTGGAAATTCCTCTGATTCCTGCCACTAACTCCTATAAGCTGCCATAAGTAAATCCAAGCTATATAGCATGACAAGAACTCACAGACACTGGTAAATAAATCGTGTCAAAACATCTTCCATAAACAGCTTCATAAAAATACATAAAATTGTTAGATATGTTGTACTGCTCCTATGAGAGAAAACATCTTCAGTGAGTCTCCTGGATTTGATGACATCTTCTCAAAATTAAGAAACTAAGATGCAATAGTAGTCACCAGATGCCAAATTTGTTAATTTTTAACACTATCTTAGTAATTTTATGTTTTATCCCTCACAGTAATAACATGAATATTTGTAGCTGGGAAAGTTTATACATAGTCTTAAGGAAAAATAATTGGACACTTCATTGGAGTTCATGGTCATCTAGTCACCTTCCATAGTTCACTAAGTCATCTTCTATACTTAGCAGGTGTCATGAGGCATTGTAAAGAGTGTTTAAATTATTTAAGCGGTATTTGGAGCAAGTTGTGTAGATAGGGTGAGAAAGGTTCACCATATGTTTGAGAGACCTGCTTAAATCTCTGCTGAGACCTGCCACATTGATTCACTTTTCACTTAAATGACATTGTCTGTTGAGAAAATCTGTATCCTGATAGGTCAAACACCATGGATGCACTCATTGTGACACAGGAGTAGAGAGCTGCTGCTTTCCTTTGAACAAGTCATTGATGGGAGAACTGGTGACAGACTAAGCTGAGTTTCTGTGCTTTTAACTCTGTACTAACAACATGGCCCAAGCCTCCTCCACAAATTTCTTTTCCAATAGAAGAGCATCAGTAATCTTGACTGTGCGACATCCCCTTTTACTCCAAACTTTGCCATGTATACACATTATTATCATTCATTACAAAGCAGAAAAAAATGGGATGGGTTTTACTGCCAGGTACTCCAGCATTTTTCTCATAAAAACTTTGAGCTTTGATTTATTTATTAATCTCAAATATCAATTTCATTTTCTGGAATAAACACTGAAATTAGAAAATTTCCACTGTGGAACAAAACCAAAAGAATTTGAAATTCATTGGAACCATGGATTACTACTGCTATACTTGCAACTCTAGAGCTTATTGTAATCTCTTTCCTATCAGTCCATTTTAAGAGAACTTAGAGAAATAAACAAACAGAAATCCCAAAACAAACAAGAAAAAAAAACCAAGAAAGTCCACAAATTTTGATTCTAAAAATCTTAATTTAACAGCATCAAAGTTTATTTTCTTTTCAATTCTCTCCATCCTTATATACATACAAAGTCAACCATGCAGCTGTTGTCAACCCCTGGATGAAAGGAACAATATTTTAGACAAAGAGTGGGAGTGGAATTGCTGACAAATAGCTGTTTAGGACCTAAAATTAAACTTCACTGAAGATGCTTAACAGAGGGGAAAAAGCAGACAAAATTTAAGTCTATTTCATACTTACCTCCTCAATCCTACCTCACCCTCCCCCAAAATTACAAAAGAAAAAATATCTAGGGGCATAGCAATTGCTATTATAGGGCACTAAGCGCTATCTTTCACTGGTTAAACAGAACTTGAAAAAGAAACTGCATGGGAGAAACAAACAGCATAAATCTAACAGAATAGCCCCATAAAGCAGTTCAGGAAGATGCTACTTCACCTGAGGAAAAGAAATATAGAACTGGTTTGAGATCAACCTCTTAAAAACAACCTTTAGATAAGCAGTGGACAGGAGAGGCCTTATACAGTGCAGTCAGAGTTAAGACTTATACAGATTCGCCTCATCCTGACCACATAAATTTAGGAAGGAGAGAGTGACTGAGAATCTGAAATTGCTAGAATAGCAACATGAAATAATTCAAGTAAGGTTCAACAACCTTTCTTGAGGTTTGAACCATCTTTACCTTCTGAATCTTCCTCTCTTCTTTTTGTCTGCTAGCTGCAATTCCTTTCCTTTACTTCTCACACAGTTCTTCTCAGCTTTTGTCTTTTCTTGGATTTTACTTTTTTTTTTCCTTTTTCATGTTTTTGCCCTGTAAATGCTATTTTGCTGAGCTTCAGCCAGCTAAACACAAACTTGCTTTTCCTGATTTTTTTTTAAACTTTAAACTAGAAGCCTTGGATGTGATACTAAACAACAAACTGAAAATCACTGATTTCCAAATAAAATTTTACTAAAATATGCCTCTCAACAAAGCCATGTGGTGGGCCATTCAGAATGCTCTGCTGTCAAGGTCAAACACCAGAGTCTGACAATCCTGTTCAGAGCCTTCTTCCCCATCTCAACCACTCAGGTATTCCCACTGCTTAGTTATTCACATATGCCTCAGCCTGCTTCATTCTGTGGATTTATTTTTCTGCTTATCATAAGGAGTTTAAACATAAGTTAATTTTGAGTCATTCATACTGAAGGCTTAATACCCTCTAAATCTAATTTTATTGGATCTCCAAGCTGTTGCAAAACAAAACCCAAAACATTATAACATAAGTCACAACTTCATATCCTTTTTATCTCCAAAACTGTGAGGAAAGCACAGTTTGTTTCCAGCTAGGAGTCAGTCTGTTGTCTTCCCTTTACCTTAACTGGATTCTGTCTTTTATATACCTATGTTGATATATTTTATACCAAGCAAGCTTTGCCATACTTTTCCTCCATTGTCTCACCACCAAAATCTCCTAATGCAAAACACATATAGCTTAACCCACACCTGACATGAACAATCTGTTTATATCTCTATTTCTTACTATTTTTTTCATGTTTTATTATTAACATTTTGAAAGAGGGATTTTTCCTAAACTTGAAAAGTTCCCTACATGGTTAAATTTTAAATAAAATCACGCTAACAGTCTAAATAATAACAGTAATAAAATAGAAAAGTTATATATTTCTGTCCATATATGAACAGTCCTATAATATGCTGCTGAGGAAAATCTGTGTATGATATATCTTAATCTTTTCGCTTAGCTGTCATGTTACAATAATAAACCTACTGATGTGTGAGATGTGAGATTACAGAAATTAAGCCTCTCATACAATAATTTTAAGTGAATAAAGGAAGTCTCTTTCAACCATTCCTTCCAGCTTTTGTTAACATCATTATGAAATAATAGCTACACACCTTGGATATGTACAGCATAATAATAATTTTCTATTGGAGAAATAGAAAAACCCTAGTACTACAAGAGTACTGCAAATAAGCAGAAACCTGATGCTTCTACAGGTTTTTCAACAGAGATCTGTACAGAATACAAAGACTAACAGGCATTGAGCACAGTTTACTTGCTGAATTTCATTTGTTCTGAAACTTCTCCATGTTATTTTCTGAAGGAGATTGGAGCAGATTGGTAGTTCCCTTTGCAAAACACTTTTCCCCATTTAATATCTACCATTAGCTCCATTGCTTCCGTTTTTTAGGGTGGAATATAATTGATAACAAGGACTGAGTCCAAAAGGAGCCAAAAACCTAGCTGGAAGGTTCTGAAGTCTTTTATAGAAAAGGACATCTCTAAGCAAGACATTTTATTCCAACAAAAAGCTTACTCCATAGTCCTGTGCAATATATCTAGTAATAGTAAAAAGTCCTCTTTAACCTATATAGTACAATTAAGGCCTATTGAAATTCACTCTCACTTTTCAAAAAGGAGCTTTCTGTCAGTCACCTCAATCTATTTTGAAATTTGAAATTACACAGATTTTGTTCCGAGGCAAAGTGTACTTTGTATTTAAGATTTTCAGTGGCAGCCACATCATGCTGTAAAAAAATGAGCAGAATTGCCAGTAGGAAAACAGATGAAATTCCAGCAATAAAACTAATTCCTAGAATACACCAATATTTTTAATGAATATTTTTATATGAATTTTTCTCTTTTTACAAAGGAAATACTACTTTAAATCTCTTGACAGCTATTGTACTTTGACTGCACATTTGCCAAAAAGCTGTAGGAGTAAATTTGATTCATCGTTATATTTTACTGTTTTACAGCCATGCATGGTTTTCTTATTTGGAGTCACTAGTAGCCTTTTGCTGTCCATAGTGTGGGTAAAAATAGACAAGAAAAATATTTTGTCTAGAGAAAAAGAAAAATATTAAGCAATTCTCTCTGAATTCTTATGTGTCAACAAAAGTCTAATAAAAAACAGCTTTTAAGTTTTCTCTTGCTAACAATATGTTTGCAAGAGAAAAGTTTTCATTAAGATGCTTACTTTATTTTAGCCTCTCACTTTAAAAGAAAGACATAAGTTTAATAATTTACTACTCATCATTTAGCACTGAAAAATACACAGTAAAGATGGTTAAAAATAGATCTGCTCAGCTGCTTCTCTTCTTAGAGTAGTGAATTAAATTAAGTTGCTGGTTGGCTCTTGTGTATTTGGAGTCTCTTCAGCAATATGGGTCATCAAACACTCAATAGGGTTTATCATAGATAGCATGTTGCAAAAACAGTGTAAGGGAAGTTTATATGGAATAAGATGTGGAAAGAATATCCATCTGTTTTCTTTCCACAAGATATACTGGAAGAGTTTTATGAGACAAAAAATTGTATTTTACAGTCAGACATTTCTCCATCCATTAATAAACCCATAACCCCTGTGAAAAATAAAAAGATATTGAAAGCTTTAGAAACGTATCCAATGCACTTAGAGAGCAGTGTTTAAAGGAAATGAATCTTGTAATCAAAGCAATTCAAAATAGCAACATTTCAGCTTTGAACTGCAAGCTTTCTTTTCATTTGAAATTCTCAGTCACTGCAGCTGCCATGGGATATCTATGGTCAACCTCAGGAGCACAGTAGAAGATTTGCAAACATAATGTTGAGGCCACATGCACTCAGTGAAAATCTGGAAACCTGTGTTAGATCCCCAGGAACTCCCAGCAGAAAGTGGCACAAATCATGCAGTCAGTAAGGGCCAGAAGCCATACAAGGACAATAAATATCCTTGAGCACAGCATCAGCAGCCAGTCAAAGGGGGTGGCTGGCCTGCTCTGCACTGCTGTGGCCTCACCTCGAGCACTGTGTGCAGCTTTGGGCACTGCAATATAAACAAGACACTATTAAAGAGCATCCAAAAGATAGCTATAAAGGTTCTGAAGGCTCTGGAGGGGAAGCTGTATGAGGAATGCTTGAGGTCACTTGGCCTGTACAGTCTGGAGGAGACTGAGGGGAAACATCATTGCTGTCTACATCCTCCTCCTGAGGGGAAGAGGCACTGGCCTCTTTTTGCTCATGACCAGTGACAAGACTCAAAGAAAAATCATGAAAAATCATAAATCTCCCCCTGTGTGAGGGGAGGTTTAGGTTGGATATCAGGACAAGGTTCTTCACTCAGAGGATGGTTGGGCACCAGAACAGGCTCCCCAGGGAATTAGTCACAGCTACAAGCCTGAGTTCAAGAAGCATTTGGACAATGTTTTCAGGCACATGGTGTGATTCTGCTCAGGGCTAGGAGTTGGATTTGATAATCCTGATGGGTCCCTTCCAACTCAACATATTCTATGATTCTAAGTGTGCAGCTCCTTAATTATTCATAGGGCTAATGGAGGAAATACAGAAAATAGCATCCGTCTTAGCTCAAGCAATGTTATCAGACTTATTTCATGTATCTTATCATTTGGTATCTGCATTCAGGAACACTCTCCTAAAAATTAAGATGACAGCATAACTTCTTTCTTCCTTCCCAATACTAATGTAAGGTTTTTCAAAATCCAAGAGAAACCACTTTGAAAATACTGGATATTTTATCCTCTGTTATAATGCATTTGTTTTAAGTATACCAGATCAAATAATTATTAAAATAATTTGGGGGAAATGGATGCTATTCTAACTGAAAACAGATTTATTGTGCAGATTGCTATTTTTTCAGAGAAAGAAGAAGAGGTGAGGAAGAGGAGATGAGACTTATATTTTGAGCAATTTTCATTTTCTTTTGGTTTCCCTAGCTAGACTCACTTGTCTCACTGGAATGAATTGCAACCTATAAAGAGCTGGCTAACAACATGAAAGAGTAAAGAGGGTCAAGCTACTTAAAATTACCAAGTGCAAGATTAAGTAGTGAATCGATCTCAGTTTGTGAGTATCTACAGCAGGACAAAACTTTATAATGAGTTCTTCGGTCCAGCACACAAAGACACAACAAGGATGTAAGAGCTGGAAAGCAAAGCCATACAAATTCAAAGTAGCAACACAGTGCACAAGTTTTATCATAAGAAACTAATCATAGAAACAATTTAGCAGGGTTTGAAATGGATTATCTGTCACTGTCATTGCTAACATCATCTGATAGGGTAGCTTTTCTCATTTCTAAAAACCAATATTGCTGCTCAGGGATGCACAGAAGTCCTATTTAGTGTGCTATAGAATAGCTAGGATCATATTGTTTCCTCCTTGCTCAATCATATATGAGTAGTTATATCAGATACCAGTAAAATGAACACACATTAAGAGTTTCCATCCAAAAAACAAATTTTCACTTGAAGTATAAGTGATGGCTTGGTTTGCCTTGTCTGGAGGACAATAAAATTCCTAGAAATCTTGAAATTAGTCAGGTTATGATTTGGAAAGAAACAGATGTCCCTAAAGAACAATGAAGACTCTGTGTACGTTTGTTTTTATTCTTTCTGTTAAGGGACTATACAGCTGCAATGCTTCCCTAAAGAAATATTCCATGTTTCTGTTTACTTGTCACCCACAGCCACTACTCTTCTGTAAAATGGTTTCTTCAAACAGCAGAATCTGATTCTCTCTTCATCTATAAATCAGCTGCAAGCTATGGGCTTCAGGCTGGAATTACAAAGTGAAGTTCTGCACTCCCTAATTATTCTGTACGAGCTAGTAATACATCAATAAAAGGGGCAAATATAAAGCCACAAGTATAAAACACCCTTGCTTTCTAAATGTATAGAGTTTATATATTTACTACTTACTTTTCCTCACTGTATATTTTTTCCCCTTCATTTATATACTTAGTTTCTCTTGGGTGTCAAAATACACTGTTATCTAAGGGAAATCAGTGTTTTTGAAATACTGTGATGCCAAACTCAGGTGCATTTCAGCAGCAGTTCATCACACTTTCTTATGCAGCATCATTCCAATATGATGGTAATGGCAACTAAATTCCAACAGACTACACAGACTTCATTTTTAACCTCTCCAGGGTAATTTTTCTTTACCTGAGAGCTTTATGACTTTACATTCTTCCTTGCATCCCAGAACTAGCCGCATTTCCTATGAGCATAAATTTGGAAAGAAGTGACTGTAAAATGTGTTAAACAAATGAAAAATTTTAATACTGACTATTTTTCTGTCATATGTTCCATCATCCAGCAGCCTTGTTCAGCTAGTAGCTGCACATTTGAAGAACTGTCTTTTAATATGGTTTTAAAATTGGCATTGACTGTACCTCCTAAAGGTCAGACCTGAAGGTATTGTGCTCTTCACTTCTGTTTCCCTCCTTCTCTTCTTGATTGTCAAAACCAGTCCATGAATATGGGTGCATACACCTTGAAAGGAAGGTTGCCCTAACTGGATTGCATTTTGCTAAATTGCCATGTATTTGTCTTGTAAGTATCATGTTTGGTTCAGATAGAGTTAACTATAATTTTTTTTCCTTTGGGTGAGGGAAGAAATTCCTATTGAGTATTATTTGTGAAAACTGTCTTGTCTTTATCACACGAAGGTCAAGTCAAATAAAGCTAGGTTTTTGTTTATTGGTTTATAAACCAACAAATTCTTCTGGCTAGGAAAATAAACTAGGAAAATAAACAGGAAGAAAATTCCATAGGAAATAGAAAAGGTTAGTTTCTCATCTTAAGGATGGAATGAAGAAAAGAAAAATCCTTTCTGCATAGCAATGTCCCCAAACCATTTTATTTTATTTAAAGCTTGTGATATGGGAGAAGTGAGTCATGTTATATCTAGTCCATAAAAAATGTTCCATTGAAAGATGAAATTTAGGGCAAATTTTTTTTTATGTGGAACACTCCATACACATTTGATGGAAGTGCAAAAAATGGAAATCAATGCTGATCTTAACCCAAGAACTTTGGTTGAAAATAATAGCAGACTTGGACTGGGTAAGAAATGAACAGCAGATCAAGTGTGAAAGATTTCCTGCAGACTGTGCTTGTGCGGAGCTTTACCTTTAGCTCAAGAAACAGACCAGGTTATTGATCAGTCAAGGGTTTCTCTTTAAGTCCCACAGAGGTTTTTTTTCTACATAAATTACTTTTAATTGCCCATTTATTTTTGTATAGGACTAGAAGCAGGTATATATGACAGCCTCTAGTCATACTTATATAGTAAAGGTTAAACTACAAATTTTTTATTTCACAAGTTCAGAAAGAGTCAATAATTCATATGTGGTGTAACCACAGGCAAAATTCCCAGGTGTTTCTACACATACCAACTAAAATCTATTCATGGCATACTCTCTACTGTATTTATGTGGGCGCTTCATTTCACAATTCCTAGTTATTCTCTTTTGTACTGAATAAAATTCCTTTGTCCTTTCTGTGGTCCCTAAGGTTTAGTTACTGAGATTCCAATTATATTTGTTGAGAGCCCACTTGCTGCAATTCATTCTTAGAAGTTCATTGACTGAAAACATTGCAATTCAAAAAAAAAAAAACAACCACAAACCAAAAACAAAAAGCCGAACCCAACAGGTAAGTAGTGAGGTTACTTCGAAATTCCATTCTGATTCAGAAATCCAGCAAAAAATACAGAGGCATCTGGGAAAGGAGTGCTCTAAAATATATAATTTACAACATTGATCCTGCAAACAAATGCATTGTTATGAGCAACCACTGACAAACATAATCATCTTTTCTGGCTTTGATTGGTTGGGCTGTAGATGTGGTAAAACTTCTGATTTATATCTTGTTTTTAATTTCCTGAAGAGTAATTTTACGATGATGCCTAGAGCATGTGAGAGGCCTTTTCCTTAGCTTTGTCATAAATCTAAACAAATAAATTATAATAGTAATGGTACTTTCCTCATGGCTAAAACTCTTCCTTCGTGCTATAAAAAAGGGGGAAAAGGAAGAGGTAATTCCATTTTTCATAGCATCAATTTAGAATCAATTTAACATAGCTACATAATGAAAATTAAATGAGAGAATCATGCACATTTATGTGTCAACAAGATATGCTAATGTTAAAACACTGTTACCTTCAGTTACTATGATGTTTTTCATTTTAATACTGCTAAATTCTTTACTTTTACAATCATCATTTGCATTAGAAAGATAACTGTAGGTATGTTACAGAATACTATCTGCAAACAAATATAGAATAAAACAATGTAAATGTACCCACAGAAAATAGTACCAAAAAAAAAGTGCTTCAGAAGAATGCCCCCAAAATATATTGGAAATTCACACTGCTCATAATTTCTATCCCTATCTAAATCTTTAGTAATATGTTTAACAATATATATACTGAGAAGACTTGGATTTTAGAATGCCACTGAAATTAAGTATTCCAGACATATACTAGATGAAAAAAATTTGTGGCAGATTTCATAATACAAAATAATAGGTCAAAGGAGCCATATCTGGACAAGAACTTAAGGGTATGGCTCATTATAAAAATTGTACCAAGAATGAGATAAATTGAAATAAAAGGAAAAAGTCATGCATAATAAAAATCACCTGGAAGTACAATCCAGAAATAACTCTGTTTAGTGTCCATCTATTTTTAAAATTTGACAATAATATAGAAGTTCCAATTGTGTATATCTCAGTGACCCATATTAAGATATGGGATTGCTGATTCATGCACATCTCTCACAGATTCTTGGTTGTTAGGTTTCTCCAAATTTCCATTTCACAGATTTTTAGGGTGGCATTATGAAGCTTTCAGATATCTGTTGGGGTGACAATTAAGCGGTGATGATGATACAATGTAATCTTTGAATAAAGATTTTTCCACAATAAAATAATAACCAAAGTAATTTTAAAATCCAGCACATTAAATGAATGGTCAAAAAGGATAAAAAATTTCATTCAATTATATATGAGAAAAAAAAAACAGATCTAGCAAACTAAATATAAAACAATGTTAAAGCAGGTGATACTTTGAGATGAAACTTGAAGAAGGCATAAAATAAAATGTTTTCAAGCACAGAAATAGGATGACCATAGAGTCAGTGGGGCCAGCAGATTATCAAAGTACAAAAGGCACCCTGAAGAAAGGGAAGACCACTGCAGAAATCACAAGGGAATCCTTTCATCACTGTTCACTATGAGGAAGGTCAGGAAGGTTCCCTTCTTCACAAGGCATGAGACAGAGAAACTATTTTTTATGAAAAGCATCAATAGAAGAGGTTTTAGTACATATTAATAAATTGAACAGTAGCAGTTGTCAGGACCAGGCAATTTGTTCAAGAGTGAAGGAAGTCTAGTATGAAGTTGCTGAGTTACTAACTGCACCATATAAACTATTTCTCTAATAAGACTCTGGGTCAAGAGGAATAAAAAACAGAATGGAAGAGATAAAACCCTTGAAAAAGGACTCATGCAAAGACTTAGAGAAATACAGAATAGCAAATTGGATAGCCATCAGGAAAGTATTACTATTCTAGAATTAATAGATGATAGATAACTATGAAATATTTGCTAAAGCTCCACATGGCTTTTATAGATTTTTGGGAGGACTCCTGCCTATCAGATTACTTTGAAGGTGTTAACAAGCATAGATTAATTGATATAACTAATCTGGATCATCAAAAAGCTTTCTGAAAAGTTTCCATTCTCCAATATTTCACCCATGTTGTTCTTCCTTTTTCCATTCCTTTTGTTACTTCTGTTTTCATTAAATGCATTCTTTTTAGGTTAACTACGTCAATGTAATTTCATACTCTACTTTTTATTCTTTTTTCCAGCTGCTGTAGTTTCAAGTTACTAAAAGACTGAAAATCAGAAAAAGCTTTGATGCACATTCATAGAAAGCTATCTAGGCTATTGATCAGCCAATTTGCAGAATTTCCTAAGGTCCTTTCATAATGAAATTCTGATACTGCTCCCTCCTAATTTAATGATAAATGCATCTCCTGGGATAATACACAACTCAATTTTTGGCCCAGTGTTTTTTCTCTTCAAAATGTAATTGATATCAAGTTAATGAGAAACACTGTCAGCTCTCAGAGGCAAATGTCCTTTACCATATAGAAAAATGAACTGAAGTTAGTCAATTTTTCTGAAAGGTGGGCAGAACTCTCCTTGTATTGTTCTGAAAAAGCAAGATAAGAAAATATTTTTTTAAGAAATTCAGAGAAGGAAAAGTTTCCAAATACTGGATTTTGATGTCCTACTTGTAATAGCCTTTCAAACAGTCTTTTTTAAAGTGAAGAGGCATTAGGAGCCATATTTGGCCATGATGGTGGTCATTGTTTATTTTATTTGGTTGCTTTTTGCAGAACTGCAGGTGTATAAATCAAATAAGAATATAGTTGAGCTAGACAATGTAGCTATGATTGCAATTCAGTTTGGTCTCAGCTGTGAACTCTGTGTCTTAATCATGCAAAGGATTAAATTCTTTCCTCTTTATAACAAAAGAAACACGCCCCTGTTAGCCCCGTTTCAATCCTCTGTTATTCAATTAGAGTATTTAAATTAAATTTGGTTTATGCAAGCAAACTCAATTAAACCTTACAAGAAAATGTCTCCCAGGTTCATTTACTAGAGCTTTGTTTGTGGAGGACAAAAAATTTACCCTTTGAGTGGCATCTACAGCATTCAGCAATATCATAACTTACATAACTACCCGCTTCATTTTATAAAATATTACCAAAATATGTCCTTTTATAAATCCTATTTCTTTCTCCTTTTTTTTTTCTTTAATTAAAAGGATGGAAAAGCCACAACAGAGAACACAATGTTTAATAAATACCAAGAGGAAGCTATCCAGCCTTAGGTCAATTTGTTGCTGCTGCTCACTGTTTTGCTTTGGTTATTGCATATTTTATCTGTGTTTAATTCTTTTATTGCCTATTTACCACCAAAGATTGTCATATAAACCAGAGAAAGGGGAAAAAAAATGCCTGTCTCCCCCTGCTCCCACAATAAAATAAATAAATAAAGCCTCCAAGGCAGAAAAAACCTACTATATTTCAGTATAGAAAAGATCATATGGGCTAATATCTAAAACCTTAAAATATTGCCAGGTAGTCTATTTACTATAATTAAAAATATCCTTACCAAGCACATAATACAGTTTGCAAAAAAGATTATCTTGGCCTCTGCAGTGTCAGTTTTGTTCATTTGAACTATACCTGATGTTAGCACTGGACTACACAGCACAGCCTTTGAAAGCAAAAGTAAGCACAACAATTTTTTTAAATCATCATTAGTCTGAAAAATTTAAAACAAAGACTATCCAAAATATTATTAGTGGTAGCCCAATATGGAACAGCAAATAAAGAACAAGTGACTAACTACTTGTCTATAATCAATAAAATTAGCCACAAAATGAAAAAAGATAATTTTAATTCTTCAATTTACATAAAAATGTTATGTTATCCAAGGTGCCATTTGTAGAGGCATTATAGTGCCAAATAATTGTAAATGTCCAATAAAAATGTTCAAGTTCATGTAATATACCATATATGAACACCTCCATCCTTACTATAAATCACTACAGTTTTCTTGTTCTAGAAGATCTGAACTGAATGAATTAATTCTTAACAGCACTGTGAAAGAATTCCAGTAAATATTTAAAACAATTTTCGTGGGAGCTTTGAGGTTGTTCTGGTTGGTTGGTTGTTTTTTCTTAACTTCAGCACTGTTGTCCTATTACCACAGAATTGCAAAGTGGCTTTTGTTCCTGCATGAAGTCACCATTAGATTCCAGCCAGAAGTGTGATCACACAAAATTCCAAGTCACATCAAAAGCAAACAATCAAAAGGCAAGGAATGAGATGCCTTTTTTAGAGTACAGTAAATATTTTCAAAGAACCCTCCCACTGGTGATGTCTTTCTGTTAGTGGCTACAAGGACACATTGCTCAGATCACCAGAGGCTGACAGATTTTGCATTTCTTCTTTTTCTATAAAAAAAGCTTGTCAAGAAGTTTTGAAAAACTATTTCTTTTTTGGATGAAGTTGTTGTCAAACTAGTGGCAAATTTTGCCATTTCATTCATGCTTTTGGCTAGTCCAAATTTAAAAAAATCTCCTACTATCCTTCAGAAATGTGGGTCATCACATTAATTTGTATAAGTTACATGCTTATTCAGCATATGTGTATAATCCAAAACAGTACAAGAATTGCTGTTTCTAAACATATTTCAAAATGATGTCATAAACATTTTGAGGATTTTTTTTGTTTTTACAGTAAGATATGTTATGCAGGAAAACAATATTGCTAAATAGAAATGGAAAAAAAAATAGGGAAAAAATGGACAGAGAAAAGCAGAGATATATTTTTAAAAGTCAAGGGAGTAGGCAGAAAATTCATACATGTAATTAAAAAAAAAAATGGGAACACGATAAATAAAAATTCAGAGATAAAAGAACCCAGGAAATGAGATGACATATTTTTAGCAAGTCCAAATATTATCTGCACTAATGAGCACTAGACAGAGAAAAGTTTCCCCATCTTTCTCGAAAATGAGAAAACTCAGAGAATGGGACTGCAAGGAAACCAACAGAAAAGTTTGGCAATTGAAGACCACAGCCAGCCTTAGTGTTTTTATACAATGTTCTGTATCCCCTGCAGTCCCAAGAAAAAGGGATGTAGCTGTAGTGAGTGAAGGATATGAATAATACTTTAAATAATTTCTTAAATGATTCTTTTGTACCATGAAAATTTATTTCTGAAGTCAGTATAAGAGTAGTTATAGCTGCACTTATCTAAAAGGAAGGAAATATTTGTCCACTTGGCAGTGGAAAAGGTTGAATCATTTTTGGTGTTGCTACTCAACCTGCCTAAAAGAAACATGCTTGCAAGGAAGAGGGACATACCATCACTACCATCACTCCATAAGAAGCCACTAAAAAATTACTCAATGTTCTGTTAGGATCTGAGATGACCTGAGATTGATCCTTTACCATGAATGGAATTTTAATAAATTAACACTGCTATAACCTCCAAAATTAAATTTTAGGCACTCTGCAATAATACAGAATATCATTTTAATGTCAGTTATAACTCTAAATGAGTGGTTTTAATGAGAAGATTGGCAGAAACCATGCGTAACCTCTGGCAACATGGAAAGGGATTTCTTAATCCACTTTCTGCTTTCTAGTTGACTGGCAGCCACAATGCAAGACAGCAAAAAGTAAATTGCAACCCATTCATGGCAGAGACTTAAAAAGCAACAATTCCCACCTGATCCTGGCCACAACACACTAATCAATTTTTCTAATTATTATAATCATACACAGTTTTAAATATTGGAATTAATTGTGCTCATTATGTGACAACATTGGGATAGGATCAATTAGACTTCAGCATGCCCTGCACTTGTGTTAGACCTGTGGATTACCTTATAAATATCAGCTCTGATATCTGCTGCTCCCAGACACTGGAAAAAAATCACGGTTGCTGATTATAAAACATGTGCTTTGGATCTTTCCTAAGTGGAAGATGTTTCGGAAAAAATAGCATGTCAATGATACTGGTTCGTTTTATGGATTCACTCCACATGATTTCTACAACAGATGAAGGATGTTGAGTCCCCAGATTATACACTTTCCCCTTCCACTAACTTTAACAATAGTTTCTAGTACTGCATGTTTCCTTGTTTCCAGTTTTCTCTGGAGAGAACTGTCAAGAGATGGAGATCAATACTTCATGCTTTTCAGTACCCCTCAATTTTAGTTTTCCATCCTCTTCTAACTCATTGTTAGCTTTTCTTCCCCTTGATAACTTTACATTTAATGCACAACTTTTGCAATAGTCAAGACAAACTTCTGTTGTGAGCTACTAAGAAAAACAACTGATGGAAAAAGCACCCTCTCCCTACTTAGCACCAAGACATGAACAAAGTGACTTCCTTCTTTTAGGTGCTACTCTCACCAACAAAGAGATACCTCTATCATCTCCAATGGCCAGTAATAAGAACTACAACACTAACCCACATCCCAGGATGTCATGCTGCAATGCAGAAATTTCATTTGTCCTACATTACAAATATATTTTTTGTTTAAGCAATGACACTGCCAAATTCTTTGCTTTACCTTGACTAAGTTTCATATGATGGGTATAATTTTATGTTTACATTACCTCTACATGTTCTGTGTCACTGTATTACATGTTCTGTGTCACTGTATTACATGTTCTGTGTCACTGTATTACATGTTCTGTGTCACTGTATTACATTTTCTCTTTAATTATATTAGTAGGAGAAATGTGAATTAAAATATTCAAGGTTTTTTATAAACTAAGTAATAAGGAGATTAACGCTTCTAAGTGATTAGAAGGAAAGCTTCTCAGTATATATACTATGTAAAGCATAATAGTACATACCAAATCATTTTCAGTGACTAAGGCAACATTTAGAACTTTTTTTTCTGCACCTGTTACAGTTTTGAGGTTGTTTCTGTCACATAATAAGCTGCCCAGATCCCAAGGAAGCAGCAGTCTTCTGCATGGATTTGTTCAAATTCCTTATTGGAGCCTCTGTTTCTCTCAGAACAGAGTCATGGATGACAACTTCTCTTTTTCTCTTAACAGAAGTGGAATGCTCTAGAGAAGATGGCAAAATACCAAAAAAAACGGAACAGTCTGGAATTCTCTGTCTATTAAAAAACCGGATCTTCAAATTCACTAATCTGAATTGTATTCTTTGCTTTGTTCCTCCTGAAGAAATGGATATGCTTCTCAAAATTGCTACCCAATTAACATGTAGAAGGGCCCCTGAATATTTAAAAATCTCAGCCAGAGGACTGACAGTCTCTGATGGAAAGGTCAGTTTTCAATTGAGAGATTTTTTTTTTCCCATTTCTGTGCAATAGCCCATAATGAATGAGCAAACTGTGTTTCGGGATTGTAGCTCAACTGGAACACAGAAATTAATTGTGCCAATCAGTCAGCAAGTAGCAACCTGTCACAAGTGCCTGCACATATTAACTATGAAATGAGTCAAAAGAATAAATATTCAGCATGAAAACCTTCTGAGAGCATAGCACAGTTATGTTTGCTTCCAGTAAAATTCACAGCACAGCTGTATTTGTTGTGCTAAACAGAGATAGAAATCTAAAGCCAAAATTGGATTAATTAAGCAAGGGTTGTAGGATCACCACAGGCTGATCCCAGCATAACAAATGAGAGGATGCTTCCAGTTCTTCCTGTGTGCTGGCCAAAATAATTGTTCTGTAGCAGGCTGTACTTGGAAAGACAGCTCTGAAGGCAATGCTATTTGGGTAACCTTTTACAATTAAGCCACAAATTAATCTGCTTGTTAATGTTTGTCATCATGGAAAGACACTTTAAAAATCCTAGATACATTATTGCTGCTCACTACAGCCATCTGCAACAACCAGCTCCTTGGAATAAATTTTGAACTAGTGCATTTTGAGCTAAGGCCATGCTGAAAATTAATGGCCTGGAAAGGTTGTGGGTTTTATCCATTTTATTATATATGGTGTGTTAACCATGTACATATGGTATTACTCATGTATTAAAATCATTCTAACTAAGTAAAATGACTGAGATAGGTATTGAATTCTCTGTTTCTGTTAAGGAAGAATGGCTCAGCTACCACCCCTGTCGACGTACTATTGTTGCTGAGAGGAAACAAACCTTACAAGAAAAATGGAACCACCAGAACTGCATTCCTAGGAACTGAATGTAACAGATGAAAGGCTTGAAATTGAGACCCAAAACCCCTCTTTGAAGAAGTGGGGAGACATAACTCTGAATCCATGAGACAGAACCCCAGGCAGACAAACTCAGTCTCAAAGGGAGCATCTTAACAATTGCACAGCAAAACCTCAGGGCTCACTATTGAAGGGCAGTAAACATCCCCAAGTTGAAAAGTTTATCTAAGCCAGATCTCAATAGCATTGGATGAGACATAACAGGGCGGTGAAGATGAATTCTTCTTGTAAATATTGATAATTTTGTTACTTATTTTTACTCATCATCACCCAGTTTGCCACCTCATAATTAAGACCACAATCTTTTGATTTTGATTTGCTAAAATAATTCCAGTTTGATTTTAACCACAGAACATTTTATGACAGAAAAGAAACTAGGTGAAGGCAATAAACCTGCAGCTCATTTCCCCAGAGTCAATAGATAGAAATCAAATGATGTATACCTATCACATGTATGTATAACTTTAAAAGATTTAAAGATCTTAGTGCTGTTTGAGGAATTGCATCATCCTGCAAACTCAAACTGAAATTCAGTATAGGGACTGGAAACATCTCTTATTTTCTGGGGAAGATTTTCCTTTAGAACCTATAATAGCACTTATTCTGTAAGGAACAGGAAACAATAACACTCCTAAATCTTCATGAAAATTTGGGAAATTAAAAAGGTAAATTGTTAATTTATAATTAAAAGAAACTTGTTTGTGTCTATTAAGAGCATTTTAATATACCTATAACCCTAATATTTATACATCACTACCTATATGGAAATTAAATGAGAGTATTAGAACTAATGCACCTCGTTTAGAATTTTCTTTCCACTCTCTTTTTGTCTCTTATTTTTCTTAAATACTGCTACTTGTACCTAAATAAGAACTCTGATTAAGATCTAATTCTGCAAAAGCCTTACAGCTTCTTTCCACTATAAGAAATCATAGCATCATATATTATCCTGATTTGGAAGGGACCCAAAAAGATTATCAAAGTACAGCTCCTGGACCTGCACAGGATCAACCCAAAAATCACACCAGGTGCCTGAGAGCATTTTCAATGCAAGGGAGAAATGCAGATGGAGAAGAGGCACCTGGAAAGGGACCTGTATACACATGGTCAGAATGCTAGCTGCACTTCCAGCACCCCTTCCTGGGAGCATAGGCTTTGTTAAAAGAATCATGCAATATTATAAGCAGCCTTTTCATGCTTTCACTCACTGAAAGGTTCATGTAGCCTAACATCTTCCATCAGGGCAGTGACTACAACTACTGCCATATGTTTAGCAGGGGAAAAAAACCTAGAAAACTTGAGCATAGTACTGTGCAGGGCTGTGTAATTTTTAGAACAAAATATTTTGTGACAGATGTAGAATCAAGCTTCAACCAACAATAAGAACTGTCAGTGAGACTGAAGGAAAAAAAAAGTAAGAAAAAGGTGGGGGAGAAAAAAGAGAGCTATTATATTGTTTAACACTAATTAGAAATCAACCAGAAATTCCTTATGTAGAAGTTGCTTGAAGCACTATAATAATGATTAAAAGGCTTAAGTGTAATTTTGAATAAAGTGATCTAAAGAGGTAACAAGGATGATTTATTTACTTTTATAAATGAAACCAAGTGTCAAACAAGATTGACTCTAACACCCAGTGTCTGAAACATTAAAAATTATTTAACGGAAGACAGGTGCTGAGGGCTGTACTACATCAGGTTTTCAGAGTTAACACCAAAAGATAACTCTAATTAGCAAGGCTAGTATAACTGTTCAGGTACAGGTTTGATATTCTGACATCCACTGGTATAGATGAATTCACAGATTTAAGCTAAAATTTACCAGGACTCAAGAAAGAAGAAAAGACAAATCAACTTCAGGACTTGTGATATTTCCACATATAGGATAGAAAATAGAAAAGCAAAAAGAATGTCCCACAACCATCAATAAAATGATAGGAGAAAGTTATCTTCTCATTCCATAACTTCTCCAGTAAAAGAAGACAATTCAAATCAAAACTCTGAACTTTATAGTGTGGTTTTTAAATAGACAAAGCTTGCACTGCGGATAAATGACAGTAGCTGCTATGTGCCTGACTACCTTATTTCATCTATGCTAGTAGACAACGTTCTATCTAGATTGTGAATATCAGGCAGGTGGTCAATTTTAATGTCTATTTATTAATGCCTACTATAATCAAGAATACCATAAAACAAGGAGTAGTTGCAATTTAGTTAACACAGAATCCTGCACTTCTAAGAAGCATAGAACGAGTGTTGTGGCTTTTGAGCACAATTATCACCAAGTGAAAGAGCAGGGAGATAAATCCCCAAGAAAATAGTTCAATATTTATCAAGATATACTTTAAGAAACTAAATATGTAAGAAGCTAGTTTGAGTAGAAACATTTTCCCATGTGGAATTCATTGGGGAATCAAATGCAGAATTCTGTCTCCCAACAGAGAGTCTGCATCATTATAGCACCTGAGACTGCTTCGAGTGCATGTGCAATCGAGTGTGACAACTCTAAAGTAAATTTGTACTCACAAAATTACTAACAAGTTGTTACTTAGGTTTTGCAGGAGGGCAGATGAGAGGAAAATGAAATTATTCTGATTAAAGCATGAAAGAAATTATTTATGGGCATGATCAACTATCTTTTTGAAGTAGGTACATACAGAAGCTTTTGGGCTCATGTGCTGAAGTGTTTGATGAAGAAAACCACAAATAGAACTCCCATCCCTGAACACTAAAATAATGTACTGCCCATGCAGTCATTTTATAAAGCAGCATGAGGATAAATGCTAGTGCATAGCCAACATATCTTTGTAGTGATTACTAGAGACAGGACAGAGATAGATAGTGATAATGATCAGGAAAAAATATACAACTTGATGCACAGATTTTGGAAGTGAAAAATCTAGCTTTCACCTTCAGAGCAAAATTATATTAGGAGTTCTATTGCAAGCCATTTCATCACAAAAATACTTAGTTGATCAAAAGCCTTCAATAATTTCCACATGATAAGCTGAGGCTGATAAGGTGGGCAAGAGTACTAGAAGATGGTTCAAACAGAATGTACTTTCCAGTATATTTATGTGCAAAGAATAAATGATCAGCATATTACATTAAAGATGTGTGTCTGACAGAGGACTTGAAGATACCAAATGAATCACTGAATAAGGTGACTTGCCAAAGGCTCTTAAAAATAAGTCTTTTTCCTGGAAAGCGTACTTGTAAGATGGGTTGGAAATGTTTTTTTTATTTATCTCAGGAGTTTTAAACATGACATCAGGTTCCTAGTCCTGACTGTAAAAGGCAGATTTCAGAGGTGACATGTAACATTTGTAGCACAGATGTAATGCTTCAGAGATGAAGCAAAAAGGGCATCTCAGCAAAGGAGGCGTAACTCAAATCTAGAAAAGTCTGGACAAAGTCTAATCTCCAAGGCTGGCTTAAAGAAGAAGACATAAAATGAGAATAAATAGTATTAACAGTGGTAGAAACCAGAAGGGGGACTGTGTATTGAGGAATCTGAGTTATCATTTTGCCCATAATGAGGTGTCAGAGCAATTTTCCTTTGTGGGGAACAGATCTTTTACTAGAGGGACACCAGAAAACAAATCCCTATACAAAAGACAAAGAGCTGAAGTGTTAAAAGGAAACAATAGTCAAGGCACAGTACAGGTTAAAAAAATCAAAAATATGCAAGTTGGACCAAAGCCTTCCTCTCTGTATGTTTATTTGAATGCTATACAATACCACCATATCTCAAGAAAATGAAACCAAACCAAAACACACTTTCACAATAAAAAGCCCATCTAGTTTCACAAGGCTTGCATCCCTTTGTATTATTACCCAGCATGCAGCACTTAAAATATTTTGAGAACAGCCTGGCCTTACTGAAGTCAGTGGGTAATTTGAAATTGTTTTCAGAGGAGCCAGGGTGAAAGTCAGCAGTCCCATTGATTTCAGCAAGACTATAAATTGTCTGAGGTTATGCACAAACATGAATCTTCAGAGGAGCAGGGCTTTGAACAATTCAGTTGTGTGTATTTACAAACCAACAAAAATGTTTTAAATCTAGCTGCAACACCGACATGAGCTTCAAATGAAATTAAGTGCACTATTTCATTATGTTGAACCTCAGCTACATACAGGACAACTGAGGTGAGCGTTCTGGATCAGCAGGTATCAGTCCCCTGCTGTTAAATAAGTTTAGGGAAGTAAAGGCAAGAGCAGCATCCTGCAGCAGAGATGAGGAGCCATGTGTGCTCTAGCTCTGCATTAGGGAGCCCCAGCAGACAGGGAACCATCTTTCAAACCAAGATTCTGGTTTCAAGACCTGTAGTTTTTGGTGTCCTCATTTTTATGGAATAGAAAAGAGAGGACATGTCCACACTGACAAAAGATCTCAAGGTGTCCAGGCTGTTTGCTTATAGACATGGTATTTCCTTAAATCCTCAGATTCTTTCCAGCTTAAATGGGACAGCCTAATTCCCTCAGCTGCACAGTTTCTGAAGTCAAAGGCACCACAGGGAGGTTCCAGAACCAGCCCATTGCATGACACTCTCCAAATACAGAAGAATTCTACATGCCAATTTGCTTCCACTTAAAAGACAAACAAATACAAAAAACATAGGGGTGCAATTTCTACCTTATCTTAGTTACAAATTTTATTTTTATTCTTGTTTGCATGCATATTAAAAGAGAGAAAAAAAATTACATTCAAAATTGCAACCTGTTCTAACATTGCCAAGATTTGTCTTTGTAAATTTTGTATCTGGTTCACACAAGCAAATTTAATTTCCTGTCAAATAAATTAAAACTGAGAATGAAGAAAGAAACAAACTGTAAAAGTTAGTAGCACCTAAGTGGCGCAGCTTATGCCAGGCAAGTGCATTCTGAGTACAAAATGTACTCAGATGACTCTCAAGTCACAGCAAATGTTCATTTTTGTCTTTTCTAAATAACCATCACTATCTAGAAAAATTGGATCTGCTCTTTTTTTTTTTTTAACTACATTTTGTCATCACTGGCTGAAGACACTGCAGAAATGTGTTTGTGGGGGGTGTTTGGGGAGGTTTTTGGTTTTGTTTTGTTTGTTTAGTTGCTTTAGCATGTGGTAAGTAAAAGAATTAAATACAAATGATCCTTCTCCACTCTTATTCTGTTTAGTGCCCTAGCCCAATCTGTGAATATTGGGCATGACATGCACAGCTGCTTTTTCCAGTGCACAAGGAAAACATAAAATTGCCCTCATACAAATAACACTTCCTTTTAAGGCTGTGTGTTAACCACAGCAATCTGATTTGCAACCACCACTCTATAACTTGTCTAATCAACTCTCAAATGGATATTAGATCCAATTCACTGACTGGCTCTTTTCCCTTCCTATAATTTCTTCTACAGCTGATCTCTTAGTTCCATAACATTATCCACAGATATAAAGGATATATTTAAAGTCATCACTCTTTCAATCCTACTAGACAGTACCAGTTGTACTGTTACTATTTAACTTTAGTCTTTTATGATCTTATTTACTTCAATTATATTTTTTTACATTATTTGTATTTCACATAAATCCTGTCATCAATAAAATTAGTGAAACACATAGCTAACGTTTTCTCAAAAATCCATAATAAAATTGAAAGAGTCCATTGCTTTTTGTTTATCTTCACCTTATAAGAAAAGCCTTTGCAAAAAAAAAAAAGTCACCTTTAAATCATATACATTTAAATTACTACATTTTAGAAACTGTCCCTTTATTTTTAACAACAAAAAAAAGAATTCTGAAATACTTCAGATGTCTGCTACCATTGCCTAGCTTGTAAACTTCATATTTATAAATACTTCTATTTAAATAAAAATATAAAATGTACCCGATAATGTGCAATCGGGTCAAGTTTTTGATATTATGTAAAAAAATAATTATTTAGCAAATATGTTCTAGTGTTATTTACCACACTTCAATTTTTTTTCCTGCCCAAAACTGATAATAAAGTAAGTCAAGTTCACCATATGGAAAAGGACAAAAGATCTCTATTTGTAATTATTGCTTGGAAAAAATAGATCCATTGAGTCTTTAACATTAAAGTTCAGTTCTTTAATAAAGAGTTTTTGTAATTTTATTAGCACAGTGTTCAATTTGGTTTAAAGGTGTTTGGGGTTTTTTTTATATAGAGGACATTTGAAGGACTGACTCTACTAAAGGAGAGGAAATTTAATGAGAAAAGGAAGTTTTAAATTAATTTTGCAGAATACTTATGATAAATGAATCTCACCTTTATAGTGATTAACATCTGAAACATTATTTGGTTCCTAAGATATGTTCAGCTATCCAGGGAACAGGAATTGGTTTCATTATTTATATCACTGATCAAAACAACAAAGATTCCACATGTCAGGAGGAAAAAACATTGAAGGAGTTCTTCATTGACAACCTACATTCTTATGTCTAATCATTAAGAATTCTGAAAAAGAACCTATTCTGGGGGGATTTTTTTAAAATATATTTTCAGCTTGCTTACCAGAAAATATACCCAGTATGTCTAATAAATTTTACAATAAAGTTTCTTTTAGTTCTCATTATGGTGTCCAGGTAAAAAAAAACTGGAATATGGTCCACTATGTGAACTTATCATCCTGCCTAGAGAATACTCCTCATTTTCTTCTTGAACTTTTCTCCTTACTGAAAACTAAGGTTAAGGAGCAGCAAAGACATCACCTCCTCTCCCAGCAAGAGCTGAGGACAGGTACAGCCAGGGCATCCTGAGGGTCACTGTATTCCTGCAGATAAACAGCCATACATTCTTTGGAAGAAGTGAGTCAAGGCTATCTGCCAGTGCACTGCATCATTTTTGGCCAAGCAATTCAACTCAAACAAGTTTATGGCAAAGCACATCAAAAAAAGATGCTCAGGGTCTCCATTTTCAGAGTTCATCTTGAGTATTTACTTGATCAGGCATAAAGCAAAGCAGTCCAGAATTACCAAATACACAAACATCCCAATCTTCCAGGGAGCTGAGAGTACCACTGGCATTGCATGCTTGCCTGGGGTTTATAGCCTTTGTGGGATAGCCAACTTGAACAGCTCCTAGAGGCACACAGTGGCCAGAGGAACCTTTCCTCCATGAAGTGGGTGTGCACTACTTTCTGTGCCAGCCTACCAGGACATCCAGACTGAGAACTAAACCAAAACCTGGGATATGTTCTCACCTTTTTATGTTCCAGGACAATTTTGCCTTTGTACTTGGATTTCCATACAGTGAAAAACAGTGTATAAATAGATAAATAAGAAAGAAATCAATATTAAATAGTTTAATTAAACCCCTATAAATTGTGATTTTTATCTCAGTTATAAAGAGAATATGGTCACTTAATAAAGTGTGCAACTAGTATTGTCAAGCATACAGGAAAAAACTAACCTCCAGAATGGGAACTTCTTAATGAAGTGTAATCTTAATAAATATCTATTATTTATAAAGATAAACATACAGACTTTTTTTCACAGTAATAATATTGTGGGAGGAAAGACTAGGATAAAGACACCTACTCTTCTCCAGGTCTGAAAAAAATTGAGATGACAGGACAGAGACTGAGTTTACAGCATGTAAGACAAAGTGTTGTAAAATAAGTGAACTATCCCTGAGCAAGCTGGAAGGGGACTGGAAACTGCAATTGCACAAACATGATGTGTCATGTTGCTTGTGACTGTTTTTTCTCTTCATCTAAAGTCATTTGTTTCTATGATACCCTAAAATGCACATTGCATTTGTACACAAGAAATTAACCTGAGAAAACTGTTAGGTTGCACAAGTACAGGAACATACTGGAGGGTGGGGTGGAGAGGGGATGAAGGGGAATGTGTGCACTTGTACCTAAATTATTGGTACATATGGTAATGTGAGGTACACAGTCGTTTTATTTTTGAAAATAATTAATATCATATTTTTTTTATATACAGCTAAAAAAAGGTGCAAAAACCAGGTGCTACCTATGATGTGCAAATAAAAATATTCACAAATGTACAAGACTTCTGGTGTATTGAAGCCATATACTTGAGTATTTAAAATGTTTTTGCTTTCTTTGAAGTGCATCGTTGAAAGTATGAAAAATACAAACCATTAAAATTTTTCAGATGTTGGTGCCTGCTGTGTTTGCAGTAACTCCAAGTACTGTTCTCAGAGCTCATGATTTATTTCAGTAGCCAAATGGATTTTTAAGAGCTCATAGGATAGGTACAAGCAAGCAACCTGAGGTACAGAACAGAAAAAGGCTTTTGTATATTAAGAAACAGAGGACTTTATCAAGAAGCCTAATTAGTTTGCACCCTGCAAAGAGTAACTAAATGATGTGGAAAATGAGAAATCTTCAAAAGTATTTGTTCCATCCATAGCAGGCATTGGAACACAGGCTGAACTTAACAATATCACTTACAAGCTTCATCGTCGTGATCCATAGGAAGCATCCATTACTGAACAAAAAAAAAAAAAAAGCTTTACCATAATTTCCTTAAACAAAATGTCAATTTAAAGGTACATTTATATATTAAAAAAAAATCAGATACAGTTATCTCTTAATTTTTTCTAAATTTAAGCCTCTCCAGGCTTATTTCTATCTGAAGTGGTTATAAGCCTATGTTGTTAAAAAAGGTTTACAAGGGAGATAGCCACCCACTTACCTTTAAAATCCTCTGATAGTTTATACAACTCCTTTCCTGCCTCTTTAAGGGATATTATTTTAAATATATATCTGTACTCTTAGGATGGTACTACTACATTATACAAGAATCTTTTTCTTTTGCTCTAGGCAGTGTTATGCCCTTTAATTAATTAATTAATATAAAACAATTGCTTGATTCTGAGCCACAGTGAGCAACTAGAATTACATGTATTCCTATTGAAAAATTTTTTTTAGCCTTTTACTATTAAAAAAAAAAAAAAAAGAACAAATTACTCCATAATAAAGGATCCACAAAGCTCTTACATGATATTAGGTGTTTGTTAGGGGAGGGTGAGACCAGTATTGATGTGGGGTTTTTTATACACATGAGAGCAAGATTATGTACCAAAAAAAAAAAAAGATCAATTTTAAGGAATAAAGTATTAATATATTTTTGGAACAATTTTACTTATATTTTAAATTTTCCATACCCAAGAGGATTTTTGTAGATGGCTGATTCTATCACATATCATATTGGGATCCAGCGTACTAAAAGCTATAATTGTTGGTGAAATACTGTTCTTACAGAAATCAAATGTAGTTTTGCCTTGAGTATTTTTAACTTTTAAAAAAATTAAAATTTACTTACTTTTGAAACATTTTGAGGACAGAATTTTGGCCTATATTAAAGATTACATACAGTAAAATCATATATATTCATGTATCCTGGCAAAGCAGATATTTCTGAATTGTACTTTTGATTTTTTTTTTTAAATTATATTGCATGAGTTCTGATATTTGCAATGCCACCTAGCCAAGGAGTAACTTCCAAGGCCTGGGTTATGCTGCACAGCACTATGCTTGATATTCCTTCATGGCACTCAGCTGCTCTCTAAAATTGGGGTGAGTGGAAGGGCATCTCACTTCTGACTTCTAATTTCTCTAAGCATATAATCTGTTTATCCCTTTCTGACAGAGGGCACATTTTCTCCAGCTCACTTTTGCAGCACCTTTCTGCTTTGGCTCATACCAGACAGTTCAGTGTGTGTAAAGGGAGACCCCTAGAATCCTAATTCTCATAAAAGCCATTTTCTCCTGAAAAATTACACCGGCATGCTGTGTAGCTACTGGCTCCAAAATGTCAGTGTTTTTCTAAAACCAGATAGAATAGTGACCCTGTCTTAATTAATATTAAAAGCCTTTATTTTTTTAGTTCAAAATATCAGTAAAGGAAAAATAGGTCAGAGGGTCAGTGCTGGTTTGTGAGGACTGCCAACACTGAAGGCAGGCCAGATTTGCAGGACAAATGTTCCCTAACTTTCTGGGCAGAGTAAAGCAGGCAGGACCTACCACTCAGCACGGTCACAGATAAAGTTTTTATGTAGCAGTGTACCCAGGATGTGATGGATATGGGCTGTGCTGATCAATACAAGCAGGAAAGACGACACCTTTGGCTCTCCAAAAGGACCAAAGCCCATGCCCAGAGCAAGCTCTGCTAGAGTGCTGCATGTTCTGGGCAAGGCACAGATCTCAGAGCTCTGGTGGCAGCAGGAACTTCCCCTTGGGAGAAGTAGTTTCAGAGGGATATAATTTCAATGTATTAGTAACAAGACTAAGTATTTCATAGTCATTTAAGAATGCCCACTTTCGAGCACAAAGCGCACTACGCTCCCCTTTGCATTGCACTCATTCATGACAGCTTCCAGATTAATTTCAAGATTAACCAGCTGCCTGCTTGCAAGTAGGTAACTTGAAATAGATTTTCAAGTAGGGGAAGAAATATTTACCTGTGTCATGGCATCGCTGATATGTTCTTTACCACTGTTACCCCTAGCTGAGCTTCACTGGCAACATCTTATTCCCTAGTGATCAGGAAAACTTCTGGAAAAGGTTGCAACCATCATAAATACTGACATGTAGAACTTTTAATCTTGAACTGAACCCTGATTGTCTCTGAGGGGAAGGCAAATTTTCAGACTCAAGGGTGTTTTTCCTCTTATATAAAAAAATTGCCCAAAATGAAGAAATTGAATTAAGTTCAAAATTCTAGCTCAGTGAGAACACAGAAATCAAAGTTGGCTTATGATTAGAGCAATTTATTAGAAAAGTATTGGATTAGTCATCCTTTGAAGTCTTGGGCAGCCTTATGGAAATTATGATGCAAAGAGTAATTTACTGAAAGAAAGCTGTATGATCCTGTGTTTCTGTTTAAATATTCATAAGATATTTGACACTACAGGAAAACAGACACTGGTTTCTGATACCCAAACACAGACTTGACAGTCTAATAGCATCTTCTGACAAACTTTAGAAAAGCGTGCTGATACAATATTTTGTGTGGAGTTTGGTTAGACTTTGTTCTTGTTGGGGTTGAGTTTCTTCTTTTTGGTTTTTTTTTTTCCAAAAGGAAGACAGAAATCCAAGAAAATATTTATTTGCTGACAGTTATTGTAAGTCGGTTTTAGCTTTACTTTTTTTTTTTTTACCTCTCAAACAAGCCAAACTGATGTTATTGCAACAAAAGCAGTATATTGAAAATAGAACAATAATTAAGGTTAATGGACTGCTAATTTTTTATCACCTGTCAGGAAGCATTTATCTCTAGCTGGAAAAAAATTCTATTAATTTTACAAAACTAAAAATAAATTCAAACTAAAACCTGCTATGAATGGCAGCAATGCTATAATACTAATTCCTTATCACACAAGTTCCAGAGAACATTAAATGCAAGGGGTTTTTTCCCTACAGGATAATATCAACTTTTTCATAAATTTTATACACATAACATATGCATAGGAAATGCATTACCAAAAATACATTAATAAAGTACTTCACAGAAAGTAAGTTAATAAAACCCCGAACCATCCCATTTAGTGTCCAGGTTGAATTTCTTTGATATACTAATATCAAAGTAAAAAATAAAATCTGGAAGCAAGTAATCCAAAACTCTGCTGCAGAAACAAAGCAGTCCTAGAGCTGGTAGCAGCTGGGATTTCTTTCTGTGTGCTTGCTCCTATGACTCAAAAGCAGAGCTGAGTGCTTAAAGAACACATTTTATACCCGTTCTAGTCCTCTAGCAGCAAGAAATTGTAGCAGCAGAACAGTGCTTAGTATTTCCTCCTTCCCACCCCTTCAAAACTGAAATCTGTTTGTGTTTAGTTTGAGGAGTTTGAGGGAAGATTTTTGGTTTAGTGGAGTTTTTTTAGTTGGTATTAATCTGTGTTTAAAACCTGCTCTGATCTTTGTAATGAGATCTCACTTGTTACAATCATTTTTAATATTTGTGGGTGAGAAAGAAAGCAAATGGATGATATCATGCCCTAATGAGAATGTTTGCTGTCATGAAGATTAATAGGGAAAATGGATTATACCACCAACTGTTGCTGCATTGGATCTGAAATCTCGACTGTGTGAATAAAATAATAATTACTGATGATGGAGTGTATGACAAGAGTGTAAATACGTTTTTTGGACAGTTCCTAAATAATACAAATTCTAATTATATAGTACATTAAATTTTTTTGATTAAACACTAAGATATCAACATAGCTAAGTAGTATAGTCATTTATGAGATTATACTCTTGGTAGAAATAAATAGAAAACTAAATTAATACTATAAATAGTTGCAGAACTTTATAGAGACAGTACAATCACTTTGTTCTGTGGCTTCCTTCAGAAGAAAAAATGAAGTTTCTAACTTTAATAACTGATATCAGCAACTCTATGTGCAAAGAGAAGGGAGGATAGATCATATTTTTTCCTTTGTGCCACTGCAAGACTTGGCAGTCACCCTTTTGTGCAGTTATTGCACTGTTTGTGACAAGATAAATAATGGTTAAGTGGTTATTAACTGTTTTGATTAACTGCTTATTTTCTTTCTACTAAACAAACAAGGAGGCCTCAAACAGGAGTACAGAACGGAACTTTAGGACAAAAATCATACCATAGGTATAAACATAAGTTATGAAAATATTTTGTAGAAGCTTTTTTAAAAGGTTTTGTTTTTATTTTTTAATCTCTGGAGCTTGAGACAGAGCTTGGGAGAGCTTATAAATTAAAAAAAAAAATAAAATCTAGAGACTATTTTCTTAGATATTCCTGAAACAGGGCAAATAATTTTGCACTTTTTTCTTTTCTCAGCTGAATGCAAGTGTGCTACCAGCCCACAGTAATTCCTCAAGAGCAGTATAAACCATGGTAATGGGATGAAATGCTGAGCTGCAGAAGTTGTGCAAGTAATCATGTCAGCCACTTGTCCTAAAACAGATAAGAATAAATTTCTGTCTCTTGAAAGTGCAGTCTCTTTTATCCTCTATTTTTCTTAATTACATTTTTCCTCTTACTTTTCCCTGGCTGACACATTGAATTTTAAAACCATATGCCTTTTGAAAAGCCCATAGCAACCTTTTAGTTTTGCTTCTTCCCCATAATGCAGGTCTTATAATAAATTCAGGGAGGTTACTTAATTTATTTTTACTATTGATGGTTGGTTTTTTTCCTAAAAAAATCCATAACACTTTTCCTGACATCATAGTTAAAGGGATATTAAGAACTAAGTAAGAAGGTACTTGTAGAAAGACTAAATTGCCAACACTGGTTTTGTGTGTAAGATTAAAGCTCTACAGACAACAGTTATTTGCTAGCAGTAAATTACACCACTATATACACAGTATGTATATAAAGTGTGAGGATAATGGCAGAATGAATACTACTCTGTCACATAATGAAGAATAAAATGAGCTCTAAGTTATACAGAGGATGGAATAGTGTGGTAGCTGGTGACAGCCACAGAACATTTTGATAACATATCTAAATATAATTAGTTCTTTTATTATCAAAAGTGCACTACTTCACTAAGAAACAGGCTCTGAAAGACATAATTTATTTCCAATTGCAAAGACAATGAAATACCTATTTCTCTGGAAACTTGAAAGGATTTTCTGTGACATAGATCAGTGTCCTGTTTAGTCAATTTTTAACAGCTTTAAATTCAGTATTTAACTCAAAATTTTATTCTATCATTGATCAAAACCTCTATCTCTAAAATGTGACGCGTATGTAAATGTTTAAAAAGATTTTGTTATAGTAAACAAAAGAAAATAAAATTCTAACATCTTCTTTCCAAAAGGAGATACAAGAAACTTCACAGCAAATACTTGGTTATTTTGTACTAGTTTGCTCTTTTTTCTTTTTAATAAACCAAAGAGTTTTCTTAAAACCCTGAGTTGAGATGAACTACAGGAGTGATTCACACTCTGTTATCAGTTAAAATTTTGCTTTTTTGGATGTGAGTAAAATTCTTTCTTTATATTCTCCAATATTCGCCTGGGTTTTGGGCTTCCTTTTCTTTTTTTTTACTGAAGTTTTGAGCACATTGAAAAATTAAACATTGGGAATTTATCCCATTGCACATTTTGAAGATTGATGAAACTCTATCCACCTTGAATGACATACTGAATGCATGGAGCTGTGAAAGTGGGAGCTATGAAGTGAAACAGCAAAGTTATTTGTGATTTATAAGCTCCAAAAGGCTTTACATCAAAACAATGGGAAGGGTTTTCATATGGTCTAGAATGAATTCTGCTTCTTAGCAAGCACGTAAAAACCCCTTAAGGATGGAAGTGGATTTAAAGGATCTAATCTTCCTGCAGGTGAAAGCACACCCCCTATTGCTACTTATTCTAAATGAGAACCCTCAGTTTTATTCCTAGCACCAAGAATTTCCTGTCTCCTGCAGGATTTATTGCCCTCCAACCTGAGTTTTCAGCAAACAGTTCTCTTCCTCAAAAGATGAGATCAGTGGCCTTAAACTTTTAAAGGTGTAATCTTCATAATGTTGAAATTTTAGGTATTACGGAAAATTACATGAACTGTAATGAAAGTTGTCATGAGCTGAGCTGGTATCACAACAGGTTTATGCAGCTACTCAAAAAGCTTTTCTGGATGTAAAGTAGAAAAATTCACTCATGAGTCACCTCGCCATCTATATGCACTCCTATATCTAACTGTAGCCTTTCTTCCTTTTAGCATAAATTGTGTGTATTGAACACAGGTAACACCAGAGCACAAACACAGCAATGTTCCATCACAGTGAAATGAGACATTGGCAGTAAAGCAGCACCACCCTCATTAGCACAAAGGCTTTCACAAAACAAATGGGGAGAAAGGCTCCTTCACTCTCCCTGCCCTGCTGGGTGCCCCACAAAGGCCAGTCCCACCCTGACACACTGCAAGTTCCTGCAGTACCCCCCAACCCACACTACCCAGCTCCTATGGCTGCACTGCCTTCCTGGGAGAGCTTGGGCTCTGCCTGATGCACCCTGAGACAGAATCACCAGTCCCAGGCCGTGCTTTAACCACACTAACAGATAAGGACCTATTTCGGAAGGAAGATGTATCAGCACAACAACAAAATACATCTACATAAGCATATGGAATAAGGTATATGAAGATGCATCTGTGCAAATAAACATAGTCTTTTACTACAGCTTTCTGGAACTCCTTCCAGCTCCCTTTCTTCCTTGGGCTGAGAATGACTTCAAAATAATAGATATGTGGTTGTAACATTGCATCAACTACCCAGAAAGCTTTGTCTTATTTAATTTGAGGCTTTGGTTTTGGGTTTTCTTAAATTTTTTTTTGTTTTGTTTTTGCTGGGGATTTTTTGTTTTGTTTTTTACTACTTCTGCAATCATCTGAACTTTGAGGAGACCATTCACATGGTGCTACTGGAACTTGGGAGAAGTCACAGAAAGTTAGTTTACCCGGCAGCTCAGTGCTGCATACTCAGTCTGAAGGCTGATTTGAGAGATTTCAGGGAAAGCCTGAGGCTGTGTTATGTCTCCAGGGTGCTGACAAGCCAAGACCACTTGGAACATTTGCGCAGAGTCCTGGGACTCAGAAAGGAGGTCATCTCCACAATTTGAAAGCTGGCAGTTATGGCATTTGAAAGCTGGCAGCTTTCTGTTATGGTATATCCAAGAGCAAATATTATTTGATGTCTCTGTCTCTCTGCAAGCCTCTCAGGAACCCTGGGCCAGTCCCGAGTCGGCAGACACTGGGGGGCAGCCCCGACACGGCCACAGCAGGGAGACACTGTCTGTGTGTGCCCCGAGGGTGCTGAGGGCACCTGGGCTGGCAGCAGGGAGACACTGTCTGTGTGTGCCCCGAGGGTACTGAGGGCACCTGGGCTGGGGGGAGACACTGTCTGTGTGTGCCCCGAGGGTGCTGAGGGCAGCTGGGCTGGGGGGAGACACTCTCTGTGCCCCGAGGGTACTGAGGGCACCTGGGCTGGGGGGAGACACTCTCTGTGTGTGCCCCGAGGGTGCTGAGGGCACCTGGGCTGGCAGGGAGACACTGTCTGTGTGTGCCCCGAGGGTACTGAGGGCACCTGGGCTGACAGCAGGGAGACACTGTCTGTGTGTGCCCCGAGGGTACTGAGGGCACCTGGGCTGGGGGGAGACACTGTCTGTGTGTGCCCCGAGGGTGCTGAGGGCACCTGGGCTGGCAGGGAGACACTGTCTGTGTGTGCCCCGAGGGTGCTGAGGGCACCTGGGCTGACAGCAGGGAGACACTGTCTGTGTGTGCCCCGAGGGTGCTGAGGGCACCTGGGCTGGCAGGGAGACACTGTCTGTGTGTGCCCCGAGGGTACTGAGGGCACCTGGGCTGGGCGCCTGTGCAGCACAAGAGACACCAGAGACATCGGGAGAAGAGAAAGGGCCGACTCTTAGCAGGGGTTAATCCGAGGTTTTATTAGGATCCTAAAGGAGCTCCTGCACCTCAGGGGCCTCCTGCCAAGAGCCCCGGGAGATGTGCCAAGGTTACATTTAAAGGGAGGTGGAAACCAAAAGTAGATAACATTTTACCCACCAATGAGTGACCCTAAGGGATGGATGATGGGGGACAGACATCTAGGACAGCGTATGGGGCAAGGCTTGGGGGGCTGACCCCTGGCCTCTGGCTAATCACTCAACAACCTGGACCGAAACTTCTGGATGGAGGGAATGGGATGCTGAGTGATTGACAGAGAGCCAGGGTGGGGGTTTGGGGATGATCTCATCCCGGGAGAGGGATAACACAGGTAAAGGGAAGGGGGTACAGTTTGGGATAAACCATTTGGGAAAAATATGGGAATACAAAACAAAACTACTTCAAAGTATTACAAAGTATAAAAACGCACTACAACAATTTGACATAGGTAAAAGATAGCTCTATGTCACTACTTTTATTTTTTCACTGATAGGAATAGTGCATTTTTTTTTCTCCCTGTCTGAAGATTTTGGCCAAGTTTTGCATTATGTCTTAACTAAGAGAACTGAACTCCATTTTACAGAAATCTCACCTGCTGAAAATTTAGACCAGTTCATTCAGACACCACAGCCCCTAGGCCTGTATCATCTGCTCCAGTGTAATTAGAACATTTATTTCATGTTACTGTGTTTCAATTAGATATGGGAATCACTGAAATCTATGAAAATAAAAGGTCAAGATTTGTTTCTCTCAGTTTCTATAAGCAGAATGGTTACATAATTTTCTACTGTTCTGCTTGATTTATGGAGATATATAGCAGGCAAAGATGACCAAGAAAATTTAGTCTCATGGAAGACCTCACCTTATCTTTCTAAATATTTTCCCCTCTTACCCAGAGATGGAAAGTGAAGTTGTCCACACACACGTAAGGCAAGAGAATATTCAAAATATATAAATCTGGATTTTTGTCATTTTTTTCCAGAGGAAACCAAAGCTTTATCAGACAAAAATCCGACTTTCTAAATATAGCCCAAACAGACAAGTATTCTAAACCACTCCTCCAAATTACCATTAAATAAGTACTTCTTCACCCAGGAATGTTTCAGGAAACTGCATGGTGAATAAATAAATTATCACATTGCTGCTTTCAGTAAGAAATGGTTAAAATAACAGACATATAAAGGCTTTAGGTGAAAATGATGGGAAGGGTGAAATTCATAGACAATTTAAGCCTTGCCCACAGAAGTTTGCAACTGAAGGCATTTCAGTACAGGTGCTCAGAGCAGCAGCAAACCTCTTGGCAGATAAAACATCTTGAAAACCAGGATTAAGCATTTCTGAGATTTTGAAAACATAACCACTTTTATATTGTTGCTGAGTGATTGAAACAGACAACTGATGCAAATTCCTTATCATGATGTTTCACAGGCTTCTGACATTACTGCAATAACAACTGTTAATTAAATTCACTCAACTAGAACATATTCTAGTAATCACTGACTTAATTTACTGAGAATTTCACATTTTAAATTATTAAAGATGAAAGGTACAAAAGAGAACCATTTATCAAACCTGCTGCACTTTTCACAGTATAAATTCTATAGATTTTTTATAAAGAAGCAATCTAAATCAACATGTCCACTATGACATGATTATGTTTCTTTGCCAATGTCAGAGCTATTATTCATGCCAAAGAAGATCCTACTAACTCTTCTTTTTAGTGTCATAAATAAAGGCAGTCATTTGTCAATAGTCTCATCCTCCCCAAGAACATCTTTTATGTAAAGGGTTTTATTTTTATTTTCTTTTCCTACTTGTGAAGATGTCACACTTTCCCATGGAAATTTTATTTCATTATTCTTCCTATACATGAAAACTTAATATTCAGGATGCTAAGTTCCCAGTGTTCACATTATATTCCACTACTTGTAGTCAACAGGACCTATAAAGCTCAAATATATCATATTAACTGTCTATTGCACAATCACCATAAGGAGAGGAAAAAAAATTATAATTTCCACTGGTCCTGGGTAAAACTTGAAGGAAACTTTACCCTAGTTATATGTGGCTGACTGCACAATGTCCTGCATAGTGCCCTGGCTGTGTGGTGTTAACTGATAATGTCACATCCCCTGCACGTCAGTGACCATTTTCTGAAAATAGTTGGAAGAAATTGGACTAAGGCTCCTAGAGAAGGAAAAAAACCTCAAAACCACAGCCCCAGTAACTTACGCAGAGGAGTCCTGATGAAGCAAGAGACACCTCCAAGCAGCTGTCACCTCCCAGAAGTCTGCCTTGAGAGCAGACACATCAGAGCCCAAGGGAAGTAACCCAGCCAGTTTTCCCAAACTCTGGTTTATACAGTAAGGAAAAAGCAAACCGTGGATTTTTAGACATGACAGCGACATCCACCTACGGACTATCAACGTGTCAAATTACACAAGCATTTATGTTGATGACCACAAGAAAACAGGAGGCTCTGAAAATCTGTTTCAGCTATTAGTCTTTGATTTACTCAAGCACATAGCTAATCCATGTAGCAGCTAACCTAATAAATTAAAGAATTCTATAAGACTAATTTTAAAGAATAATAAAATGGCTGCATAGCTTATCAATGTTGCATTACATTGTTTATCATGACAAGGAACCACTTTTAAAACCACATTATGGTAGTGTCATCAGAATCAGGAGCTCAAGCATGGCAGCACTGCAGTGAAGATAAAATCCAAGGCTTTCTTAGAAACTATATCTTTTGTATTTCCATTTTAAGCTATCTTAACTGTATAAAGAACTGTAGGAAAACACTATTGCTTCATCTTTGCCTGCTGTCCAACAGTTATTGTATTGAACAATGTAGATAATGCGCATCTAATGAGTATTTCATTCTCTCTGCTTCAGATCAGGCAGAGCACAGTGAGCTTCCTTGAGACTGATTAGTGTTCGTGCAGAACATCATAGAGAGCAAAGTGTAAGCAATTACTTTCCTCTATAATAATGCAACTACCTTTAGCACATATATTCAGTGGAGATGAGAGTGGAGTGCTGAAAAATGTTAGACTTTGAAAATTTTAGGCTTTGTGTTTTCTCAGATCACTGCACCTGCGTAAGCAGTATGATAAATAATAGAATTGTTAGATTTGATGATTGTTTAGTAACTAAATATAATTATTGTATAATCATAAGAAGAATCATGAGAAACTAGGTTAGAAATTTAAGGCGGAACCATGAGAAACCATGCTTGACTGAAATCTATGTATACAATAGAACAATATAAGTTTAATAATTAACATGAAAGTTATATAACGATAGAATATAAAAACACCATCATCTCGAATGTATGGTCGGAGTCAGATTTGAGTTGAATACTCCTGACACCCAGAGCTCTTAATAAAAGCACCTGCATATAATTGCTTATGTGATTATGTGTTTTTGAACACTAACAGAGAGGGGAAAAATAACCCTGCATACTGCTAACACTTTGTGGCTATGCTTCTGCAGTCATTGTTTTGGTTTTGCTTATATGGAGATTCAATTCTGCAAATGCATTTTGCTGCTTGTCATGGAATTTATCATGCATCAAAACTAAATGACTGTAAAAGGAGCCTAGTATAACTAAATTTCAAGTTTTCTGAGAGCCATTGTTTGCCTTCTCTCATTAAATGCTGCTGAAAACTGTTCAATAAATTATAACAAAATAATAAAGGAGATCATTGCTTTTAATAATCAAGTTTTGTATTGCTTATCTGTGGAAATGACTAAAGAATGCATTAAAACTAAAGAATAAAGTAAAACCTCTAAGTTATGAAGAGACCATATTCCTATTTTGTCTAAAGATGTCTTATACCCCTAGCACTTAAGTGAAGCAGTGTGTCCATATGTCACAGGTTGTGTTCAATGACAGCAATGCTCTGGGGTTCAGGCAAGTAGCTTGTTGTGAGGAATATCCTTCCTATGACACTCTGCTGACATACTCATTCTAAACCCTTTCTGGAGAGATCCTTAATATGAATTCTTATTGCCAGGATTACTTCAAAAACATTTGATAATGGGGGCAAAAAAAGGAGAGGGGAGGGAAGGGGAAGCGAGAGGGTAATGAAAGGATAAAAAGGACATGGTGTTAATCCTACTGAAAGCAAACACGGGATTCTATTTACTGGGTCTTCAGAATGACAAGAATAATTCTAGTTCAGCAGAAATCCCTAATAATAGAAGGTCAGCATGCTAACAGACCTCTCTGAGTAAAAGCACAGCCCAGGGATGTTAGTTACTGGTGATTAAAGAAATGCAGCCTTCGCTGCTGTGTGGAAGTTGATTTACAGGCTATAAATGAGAACAAGAATATATCCAATAAATTTGAAATGGTCAGGTACAAAGACAATACAAAATTGATAACAAGAAAACATGCGAGACCCATACTCCTTATGACATTGAGAACCAAAAGACAATTATTTCAGCATTATTCTCTGAAGTTGAGGATGCAACACCTGACCAGTGCCAGTACTTCAACACGCACATGGAGCCACCTATTCTTCAGTAAAAGAAGAATGCCACTTTTTGATTCCCTTCTTCCTATATTTTATATATGTTTTCTGAAATTGCAGAATTCCAAAGAGCCACCTCTGCATGTGTCACATGTCTAACACAAGGCAACAGGTATCACAGCACCAATTTACAGTAAAGGCAAATGCAACAACAGACATGCAACAAGGCAAGACCCGGGATGATTGCAGGGGAAGAAATTTGTGGACAATTGTGAAGAGGGATTAAAGCATAGTTGTAATGCAAGAAGTGGTCAGAGAGTACAATGCATGGGGCAATTGTGAGGGTAAAATCTCCTGTTGCACTTAAAAAAAACCCCAAACTGAATAAAACCCACAACCTCAATAGAGGTATTTGGTTTGAGTTTTCACTCATTTAAGTCATGTCCTTCCCTTTTACATCTGGAACCTGAGTGAAAATATAAGACAGTTCTGGGAAGGAAACAATTTCCTGTAGTCAGTGATGCAGAATCCAAGTTATTAGTTCTGCTACACCAATTATGATGTTACCCAAACAAATGCATAAAAAAGCAGGTATTATATTAATGCACTGTTTAAGAGATTCAGTAGAATATCTTAAAATTACAAATTTTTACTCTTTTTTAATGAAGTGTATTTCTTGTTAAACGACACTGCATTTTTGATAATTAGGCATTAAAATTTCTTAGGCTCTTCACCCAAGAAAAAAAACCCACCTTACACACACAAGCAAACTCCTATGTGTCAGCTAAACCTCTAGCAATCTGATTATCTCCTACCTCTAAGTTTTCAAAGCCATGTTAACATCAACATAGCCTCAAAAATTATGTTTGTATCATCAGATTTCCCTTCTCAATTTTAAGTATTTTCACCAAAAAGAAATGGTCTATTTACATACAGATTGGCCAAAACCTATGCTACATAAATGCAAACATTATTTTATATTTTGCATTAATTCTTAAAATTAACTTTTAATTATTCTGACCCAGTGTTGATGCTTAATTTTCATCTGATACTATTTCAAAATATTTTCCCATCTTAATGCTATAAGCAACTTGAATGTTTCCTAATTTTAATGCCTTCTGAATTCATGGTTGGCTTAAAAAATACTTTATTTGTTTTCTTCTTTCCAAAAGATATGAAATGCATAGAAATATTACAGTATATGAATATGAAAACTTCTGTTGAAGGAAAAAAGATTACTTCACAGTTTGTGTTCTTTAGCCACCTATTTTTCATTGGGGTTTTTTTTGGTCAAAACTGATAATAAATAACAAAATTAATAAGATACCTATGGACATTGGTGTTATTTCATAATAACCAAACTGACTCCTATAACATGAAAAAGCAACTAATAAAGTGTCACTTAAAGCAGACAAATATAAGCCAAAGGCTAAGCCTAGAAACAGCATACTAGTAATATAATAATATATTGTTCCCATCAGGCTTCGTTACACTTCCTGGATTTATTTAATTCTATTCATGCCTAGCACAGCTCCCAGAAAGAGCTATTAGAGTATATCACCTAACTTGTCACAAAAAGAAATACAAGTCATCCATTTCAATCTAAAAGTAAACTGGGAAAAAAAAAAGAACCTAAATCACCTTTACCTTCTATTTCCATGTGTTCATTCTTTGTTACTGGTAAAGTTTCTGTGACATCCATAAAATGATAATGTATAGCAAAACTGAAGCCTTGGGAATGACCATAATGCCTCTTGAGATATAAGCTTTGATTTCTGCCCCAAATACAAGGAGGAAGAATGCAAGTTCAGGAAAACAAAAAGTTTGAAAACAGGAAACAATTTCTACAGTTTGAACATTTAAAATATATGTCTGGATTGCTTTCTTTTCTTTTTAAGGGTCTCAACATGTGGGAACTTCAAGATGCTGCAGCCAAGAAGGACTTAAGTCCAAGCCATTGTTTCTTCCATTCATGAGACAGGAGAAGGGAAGGTTCCAAGTGGCTGTCACTACAGAGAATTCAAATTCCATTGGTTTCTTTGGTTTGCTGGGTTTTCTTCTGTGCACCCTGTCCCCACACCCCTAAAAAGAAAAGAATAATTCTACCCATTGCTTTAGTCCAAAATGCTTTGCAACAAACTCAAGTTTGAACTTTATCTTCATAGACTAAATGAACAGGCATCTGTTTCAAGCATAACAATAAAGAATATAATAAAAATGCCATTGCACTCTTCTCCCCCCCTTTTTAGCATACTTTGGCTCAACTGATTAAATGTATCTAGAGTGAAACTGAGTGAAAACAACACATGAACACATCATTTTAAAAATAAAAACTAGAGGAAAAAAGGAGCTGTGTATGAGATTTTTTTCCCTACTAAATTTCAGAAAAAATTAAAAATGTTGTGTTGTATGTTTTCAACAAAGCTAGTCTTTAAAATACCTTCGTACTTTAAAATTAATATTCTGGGATCATAGCTGTGACACTTCTGCAAATTAGTTTATAAAGGAAAAAAAAATATTAACACATTCAAATTTGAACATAACGCTAATTTAATTTTGTTGATTGTAACTGCCTTCAGTCTCAAACCTGGGTATCAGAAAACAGAAAAATTCCAAAACCAAAATTTTACTGACTGCACAGCATAACTGAGGACTGATTTGGTCAGCTTACATTGCAGCTAAGAATTTGAGATATACAACCAGGCATTTTAGCTGAGACATTTTGTTGCAAGACACAACATTGAGCACTAAAAACTTTTTCTAATTTATAAGGAATTCACAACCTAAATTTGCTGATCACTGGTGTATTTAGATGTTCTTTATCATAGTAATGAGAGAAAAAATGGAGGGTTGTTTTTTTTTTTTTGATCTACTTGCACCATTCTCATGACTTTCATATTTTCAAAAAAAAGTACTTCATTATCAATTTTTCAAAGTGACAAATTTTTAATCAATTGTAGTAACCTTCTTCATTACATGCAAATTTTCAACATGCAAGTCTGTAAACCTGTCAACATATTTTACAACTGATCAGAAGTAATTTATTCTAAATCACTTCAGAAAAATCAAGTATAAGAACACTTAAATGAGAACTATCCACAAATACATTATAATCCTCTTAAATAGTCAGCAGCTTAGTGCTGCAAAATAGTCACTTAGGAGGGATTCAGCTGATTAAAAGATAACTGCACCAGACTAGAGAAGCCTAAACCTTGCTTTCAGAAGAAAATTACTGTCACTGAACTTACTTAGATGGGATGGATTGCTTCTGGCTTGGACCACACTCTCACAACTGCTTATAGAGATTTACATGACAAGCCTAATCTAGGTACCTGAATTTCACATGCACAAGCTTAGGCAAAAGGAAACATATCACTAGATTTCAGTTATTAATTTTAATCATAGCACATTTAGGAAATGCAAAAAAAAAAAAAAAAAAAGCTTCAGCTAGGTGTCTCATCTTTTATTAATTGCCTCTAGATTCTCTAGGCAAATCACCCAGATCCTCTATAAATCTCTCTTCTCTTGATAAAGTGGAATCAAAGCCTTTAATAATCTGAAACTATTTGCTCATGGGGCCTTCAGAAATGGAAAACTTCTGGAGTAACCTAATCAGAACTTACCACTTTTCAATTATACTAAGTAATTGCCTGTGTTTTCAACTCTGCAACTACAAGGCCCTTAAGCCTTTTTTAAATTTTACCCTTATTATTTGAAGTCAAATAGTATTTCCTGTATTTTGTGTTTTATATTCACTCAGTTTCAATAGTTAACAGATAGCTGTAATGTTTTTTTTCCTGAACCACATCAGCAAGCAAAGCCCCAGACCCCAGAAGTACTAAGAAATTTCAACCACAAGAAAGACATCCTGAAGGAGCAGTTCCACTATCTGCCTGGGAGCAACAACCTTTTTGAAATATGAGGCCTCAGAAATCTCTCCTGTTTCCTGAATATAATCCATTTTAGTATTTGAAGGTATTAGTCGTGATGTTGTCATTTATTTCACTTTTTTTTTATATTCCCTTTCCCTTGTCCTCTGCAAATAGCAGTTTCCAGTAAAAATAACAGGTGTACAAAGAGTTACATTTTCTGCTGTTGATTATTCTCTAGTTACAGGCATTTAATTTTTGCTCTGGGAAATGTAGCAATTTTTTTTTATTATCTGAGTGAAATGAGGAGAAAGAATATCCAGATTTCAGTCCTAGATCTGGTTTCCACCAAGTATTTACAGTATTTCACTTATTGTTATCTCTCTCTCTCTCTCTCCTTTCACTCACAGCTGAAGAAACATTTTGGTCTATAGAAGACAAGTTTTACTGGGGTAAAACTGAAACTTCCTCTCAGCCAAAACTCTTCCATCTTTGCCCATCAGTTTTCATTTAACTGAGACCTTTTACTTTACTAACTGTAGCCTGAGGCAATAATGAATCATTTTCAAACAGTGCAGTGAACAAAAGTTAAGTACAAATATCACCAGAATCAATAGCTGGGGGATTTTATCATTGTGCTATCATTATGACCATAACTTAGTTTTAACATTTTCTAAAAACAAGTTTAATGACTTAAAAGCACCAGAAAAATCAAAGAGAGTATATAAACAAACAAACAAAAATAATTACTATTTTTCTCCTAAAAAAGGCAAATATTAAAAAAGAAGAAACCACATCAGAAAAGTTCAGACCTTCACCTTAAATGTGGCAATCATGAGACATTGAAACCTGTAGCTGAACCAGTGCTTGCAGTTTTGAGACATAAACAGTTAAAGCCTAGGAAAATTAGTTCCTTACATACATACTAAATATTTGCTAGAAAGCATTTTGTTTGAATTCCTTATTTCTCCATTTACCTCTATATTTGATGCTGAGACTTCAAGAATTCCCTAATAATCCTTTTCTTACTAATGAAATTCCAGAGACAAAAACCTTTTATTATTCTGTTAACTCTGCCCTGTGCTGCACCACTGCACCTCAATACTGACCTTGTCCAGAAATAAGAGTAACTGGGTTTGCATCCTCAGTGAATAAAAACTGATGGTCATTCCAAAATTTTTATTTATATTATTAACTAAGCAGATCTCTACTAGAAACTCTATTTGCTTGAAATATATGTCCTTTTGCATAAATTATTACAAGAAAATGCTGAAATTTTCTCTGGTTAAGATATTTGGAAAGTAAACAGCATAAGTGGTCAAGGTACACTGTCAACTTACATTTTCAGTAATACAATTAAATTCTTTGTTGGTGATTCAAAGCACATCGAAGTTGTTATTCATCGTTTAGAATAATCTTCACAGTGAATTATATCACTCCTTCCCCACTTGAATAAATACTTGTTTTGTAACAGTGCCAACTTCAGAAAACAGATTTGTATAAAACAAAACATTCAAGGCAATTAGGGAACAAAGAAAGACCTGTAGTTCTCATGTAAACAAAACCTGGCTATGAGAACAATTTATTGACTACACTTCTTGCATGGGAAAAAGAGTGATGGTTGTTAACTCAAGCAAGGCTAATATTCAATATAGAGATAAACTAATCTTTGGCAAATTCCCTACAGACATACTGATCTGACTGTAACCATTAACAAAAAAAACCCCATAATTTCAATTTAAGGAAGAGACCTCCACAAGAGGTCGCTCCAAAATAAATTCAATTCAAAATTACAGTAATAGAAATAAGTTAAAAGAAACATAAAACACAAGCTGATTAAGTAAAGTTAATATGAAACAAAGTTAGGAAGGTTGTGGGAGTTAAAGTGCTGCATTATTTTATAGTTTAAGAAAGTGAAATTCTGAATGTTTTAAAATACAGGAACCACTTGAATGATGGACTGAAAGCAGTTTCTGGTATCTCCTTTAGTTGTCCCTTCCCTGTGTTACATGAAAGGGAACCAAATCCCAAATGATCCACTAAAATTCAACCAATCCTTCCACAGGTAGGAAAACACACTTGCTTTCCCTTCCATTCTAGAGTGCTGCAGCATCAGTGTGGGTAGTTCCTAACTAGGATCCCCTGTTTCAGACATGTTTCCTTTCACCATTTGTGATTGAAATAGCTGTGAGAAGGTGAATTAAAAGGATTTCGTTTAAATGGCAAGAGTGTGAAGCTGTGATACAACTTTAAGCTGCCTATTACTTTGTCTCACAATGACTTTCAAAGAGGAAGTTAGTTACCTGTAGTTTTTCAGTATCTGGTGATCTACAGCAAATTTGTTTTTCCATCCTTTTCCTATTTTACTCCTAGATTTCTTTCTGCAGTTTGGAAGTCAGACTGATCTCTCAATAATTTGTTTACTTTTCTGTAATAGCTGATAGATGCCCATATTAAAAACTGAACTGGACCCTTGACCACAGTAGCTTTTTTTTTTTTTTTTTGACATTATTAGAACAGATTATAAACTCCAGTGGCCTAGAGCTGGGAGGAAGAGAGCCATCAAGATATAGTGGGTAGTAAGTAGGGAGGTGCAAATGTTAGTAAATTACAATTTTTCTTCATTCAGAAAGGCTGCAGTGGGAGAATAAGGGAAGAATTCTTGGGGAATAGGGAGGAGAGCTTGAAGCTGCAGTGATCCTTCTGCCTGCAGATGGTGGAGGATACAGTGCACAGGGCAGGACAGGGAGAAAGCCAAAGCTCCCACAGCTACTGAGTACTTCTGTATTTATGATCTCTGAGACACATAAATTCAGTTACTTTTTTTCACTACTATAGAAAGCACACAGAATTAATTTATAAAGAGCTTTCAATGCACTACGTTATTATCTTGTTTGTAAATACCAAGTTTTTGCAACGCATGTTAAAAAAGATTTCAGATTTTGTCAACCTTCTATGCAATCTTCTTTCCAAGAAAGTACTGATGAAATAGAAAGCTTAAGAAAAAATTAAAAGCATTTCTATTAACAGCATGAAATCCAAAATTCAATTTTATCTTTGAAATTAAAACCTTAACATTTTTACAGTTGTTTTTTCAGTTCTTAACAATACAATCCCCACAAACTAGAGCTATCATCAGTTAGTTAGACAAAGAAATGTGTAATACCAACAAATCCCATTATCTTCAACTTTCTTCAGAAATCAAAATTGAAAAATAAAAAAGAAATTCTTGCTCTAGAACAATTAAAATCTGTCATGGCAAAAACTTTTAATTTTTTTAATGAAACACCTAATATTTAATTGCTCATGGAAATATTAATTTAATTAACATGATTTTGAAGGTACTAATGAACATTTCACACATCCCAAATGGCAGTTTCAGCTATCACTCGTGTATCTAGCTAATTTATCTGAATGGAAGTAGTACATTATGTATAGTAAAAAAGGTAGAGCTCATAAAAAAAAAAGGGTGAAGAAAGAGTTCTACACTGGACTGGATCCTAAGAGAGCCTATGGCTTTAAATTTTTTGGTTTTTTTCACTTACTTACTGGAAAAGATAAACCAATATTTTCCAGAGATGTCAGTCTATTCACACAGGTCCCTCGTGACAAACACTCATTTATTTTACAAGTCATGGCTGAGGAGATGATTGCTGAGGTTGAAAGCTATTGGAATATCAGTGAAGTCTGCTAAATGATCTGTATAGAAGATTTGAAGTTGTCACATGTTTTGCTTTATAGGTCTTTCTGGTTTTGAAAATTTCTATTTTTGGATCTTTTCATAGCAGCAACACACCAGCTCACACAGTTTGTGGGAGCCTTGTGTCCTTTATACCACCCCCAATGATTTTCTTTCTCTTAGCAGGCTGCAAGAAGCATACTGATGGGAGAAAACCATTGTTATTACCTGATTTTGCAAAGTTATTCTTGATTACTGAGATTCATTAAAGTCATCAATGCAGTCCAGTTTGAGACTGCTAAACCACCAAAGGTGCACAAAATTTCTGAATCACTGTGTTTTTACATTAGCCAGAAGTGATAAATCTTAGTTGTTTCAGACACTAGGTATCTGACTCCAGCATAGCCCCCATTCTGACTTTTTTGGTTTCGTTTTCTTTTTGATCATTGTAAGGTCTTTGCTAGATAGATTTTTTTAAGCACTGCTTAGTCAAAGTATGCCTTCTCTATGAAAGATCTGCCAGAAATACAAAAGCCAAGTTCCCACTTATTTTTGCACATTGTCCCTTTCTTAAATACTTATATGTAAGAGAATAAAAATATGCACAGGGTGTCTAAAGGGCATAATCTCCATTTGACCCCTGCACTGATATTTTATTTCTTAATCCTACTCTGTGAAATTTAAAGTTTATTTCTTACCTTAATTTTTCAAGGAATTCTGTTAAAAGTATTTCACTGCAAACATAGTTATGTTTTTGTAGCTATATCTGAAGTAATTTAGGATCATACATTAGAGATTATATGAAACATCTACACAAGAGGCTGGGAGCAGAGTTATGTGCAGGACTATTCTCCACTCCCATATTGTTCTAAAGGATTGTATCAATAAGTTTTGTTCCTAAAATAATATTCTATCATCTCTATTAGGAAATTTATTTCAGTATTTTTCTTTGTTTTAAAGGAAGTGTCACAATACAACGATACAGAAAACAGCACAAGAATACCAATATATTTTCCAACAGACAGTAGTATCAGCAATTGTATAAAAAATATAAAAATTTGATAAAAAATATATTTGTATACCACCACTCTGGAAATTCATGCAGTAAAAAAAGATACAGTTTTAATTAATTCACCATTTAAAGGCTGCATAAAATTTAGCTATGTAGGACTGGGAAATAAAAACTAAACTGAGAACCAGAGAGAATTAATTTTATGTTAATCCATTTCCTCTGATTTTGAAACTAAAATTTAATTGGATACAAAAATTTCTGACGAGTTTTTTTCAAGAGTACCTTTGGGCAACTTATCTCAAAAACAAGTTGAGTGCTTCTATTATATTATCCACCTGTATTCAGTAAAGGTCCATTAACACCATCCACATTTTATTACTTTCATTTGTTTTTTACCCCAGTCCAAAACACTTAAAGGACCAGTTAACATGTGGAAGATACTGCTATATTCTGCATTTTTCTTCTTACAAAATACTGGCTTTGTACAGGTTGTCAGCAAACATGTAGATAGAGTACTTCCACAAAATCAAGTCAAACAAACAAACCAAAACACCCTTTCCTGCCCCCCCCCAAAAAAAAACCCCAAACCAAAAGCAAAAAAATAATGAAATCATACACAAAAAACACCACCCCAACAACAATTAAAAAAACCCCAAAACCAAGTAGCTTTTTTTTCATTGAAGTTACAAAATTCACCGCTATGGAATTCATAGGGCTTGAAAGACCTTGTTATGATACAGTATACTTCTAGATTATATAGTTGTTGTGCTTCATTCATTAAGCAGACAGGAATAGAGCTACATGACAGACTTCATATTGTTAAACTGAAGCAAATTATTTACTCAATACGACAAAACCTTAATTGAAAATAAAAAGATCTTTAAAAAAAGGATATAGCTTCTACTCTCTTCACAACCCATATTTTATTATATTTTATTGTTACTCAGTATTTTTTCCTACACAAGCAATTGAAAGGTTTATATCATAAATTTTTATGATTACATGGAGAAGTAGGTAATAGTCCAAGAAGGTAATAATTTTATAAATTGTAGGAAAATGAATGACAAATAGATTACTGGTGCTGCTGCCTTTTAGATAAACCCTCCAATAACATTAATCATTCTAAAGGACTTTTATTCAAATGGTTATGTTCAGAATTCCTCTTCCATAGAGAGCATTCATTGCTCCATGCCACATCCTGCAGTCTGTTTACTGCTGTTGGACATTTTCCATTTCTTACCTCTATAATTTTTGGGCAGCTTGTCTTAATACTGAGGAACTTAGAAGAAATATCAAGTGAATTTCAATCAACAAAGACAGAAATTTCCATGATACAGATGATAACTACAGATGTAGAAACTTACTTGAAGGTACACTCCTAAGATCTGGCCATGAAACACCTTCTTTGTGAAAGTTTGCTATGTTTGTTGTTCATTTTAGTGTGACTTTCTGGATGAAGAAGTTACAAATCTGTTCTGCCATGATAACATTCAGCCAGCACTTCTGTGACATCCTGTGTGTAGCCATAAATAGGCACCACACATTCAAGCGGCCTACAACGGTATCATGACTAAAAGGAAAATCAGCCATGACACGTGCTGACATTTCTTCTGAGACATCTTCACACCATACTTAGCTTCCTGATAACGAGTGGAAGCAGATTTTAACATCTATTTGAAAAAATTATGTCCTCCTCTGTTTATGTAGTGGTAAGAATTGCTGTGCCCCTTTAGTCACATATGATGCTAACCAGACAATATCACAATCCTGTGATTTGTATGATAGAGAGATATTGCAACAATAAGAGAGACAATTGGGCAGCAGCAACTGACAAAGAGTACTTACTTAAATAGGTGGAAAACAGAGAAAACCCCTTATTTATTAAGTCTTTAAAGCTTGATCTAGGCTTTTTTTTTTAGGCCAAGGAAATCAGCACATTTCTTTCATCAATAGACCCATATACTTACATGAAGAAGTATCAGAATTTTTCTAATGGAGAAATATGGAGAAACCAAGTTATTTCTTCTATATAATAGGTTGCTAATCCTGATGCAGCCTCACTTTTACCAGGTTCTTATTCCATTTCCCTCCTTTGTCTTCAGAACACTTCTGTACTGACGTCATCTTTCTGCTATCTAAACTTCATCTGTTTAATCATTTTTGTTTTCTTATACACCAAAATGAAAATGTTAGTTTCTTTGTCTCCCTTCTCTTTACTCCATACTCAAACGTGTCTTTGAATTCTGCTTCCTGATCCTAAGGTTAAGCTACTCATACTCAGCATGTAAGTATGTAAGCATGTAAGTATGTAAGCATGTAACTCAGCATGTAAGTTTACCAACAGTTGTATCCATATATGCATTTAACAAGTACTTCACCTCTCTTTCTTTTTCAATCTTCTCTTTTCTGTTCCTGCTTTAGCATTTTTTGCATTTACTGTCTGCATTATCTTATCACTTTGCAAAACTGGGAAGTGTCTTTTCCTATTCTTTTCTGAGATAGAAATAGCAGGGGGTGGTGATATGTTTATTTGATTGCAATTAGATTCATTACAACTCCGTACTAACACTACTGAACCTCATGCTTCTACTTCTGCAAATATTGTGAAATAGCAGAAAATCTTCATCTGCTGTTTTCCTCCCCATCCCCCCACAAGAGCTGCAAGTAAAATGCCTGTGTGACCCTCCCTCCCAGCCCTCAGTTCTCTCTAGTGCAAGATCTAATTTTGAGGGAATACAGCTATGCAATTTTTTTCATGTTGTCAAAACTAGGCTAAGCTGTGAGAAAACACACAGACTAGAGCAAAACTATGTGGAAAAGACAAAATTTCTGTCAAAGCTAAGCTTAGACATTAGAGGAAAATAAATGATATTAAAGAGGAAAATACAAATATGCAAAGTCATACAATTCATCCAAGGATGACTAGAGACTGACCCTTCTGCACATGACCAATGAAATCTAAGACAGCAAAGACACTTGTGATATCACAGGAATTACAAATACATTAATGCTTAGGCAGTAGCTAGCTCAGTCTCATCAGCTGTGCACATTTGCCAAAAACCAAGTGCTTTGTAAGTCTGTTGTTTAGAAACTGCTTGTATTCTCTGCTTGTACATGGTAAAAAAGTATAACAAGTGACCTGCACTGCAAAGGATATCAAGACCAAGAATGACCATTATAAGTAATCAAACCCACATCCCTGATGACCTCTGCTCCCTCACAGTTTGCTATGTTCAGCAAAGCTAATATCAGAGAGAGGCCACCACTACTAACTTGTGGGAAATTGCTGAAAGACTTTTGTTTAGACTTTGTGTTTAAATTCAAAAATATATCATCTTCCCATCTGAATTTTTTGTCTATTCTGTTGACATTGATTGCACTTCCTGCATCTGTGATATGTTGAAACAATATAAAGGTTGCCATGGTGCCACAGAATCATAGAAAACTCAAGGCTGGAAGAGACTTTTAAGATTATTGAGTCCAACCTGGCACTGCCAAGTCCACTCCTGACCATGTCCTGAGATGCCATATCCACAACTTTTTGAACATTTCCAGGGATGGTGATTTCAGCACTTCTCTGGACAACATTTTCTGAGGCTTGACAGCCTTTTCAGTGAATCATGTTTTTCATAATATCCAGCCCAAACTTCCCCTGATGCAACCTGAGGCCCATTCCTCTTACTCCATCCCTTGATATCTGGGAGACGAGTCTGCTCCCCACCTGGGGCTACACCCTCCTTTCAGGCAGTTGTGGACAGCAACAAGATCAGCCTGAGCCTCCTTTTCTCCAGGCTAAGCACCCCTGGCTCCCTCAGCTGCTCCTCACAGGACTTGTGCTCCAGACCCTTCCTCAGCTCCATTGCCTTTCTCTGGACTCTCTCCAGCATTTTAATTTCCTTCTTGTAGTGAGGGGCCCAGAACTGAACACAGGGGTAAAGGTGCAGCCTCACCAGTGCCAAGCACATGGGGCCCATCACTGCCCTGGTCCTGCTGGCCACACTATTGCTGATCCAAGACAGATGCCACAGATGCCATTGGCCTCCTTGGCCTCCTGGGTACAGGCTGGCTGATGCTCAGCTGGCTGTAACCAGCAGTCCCAGACCCTTTTCACCAGGCAGCTTTCCAGGCACTCTTCCTCCATGCTGTAGCATTGCACGGGGCTGTTGTGACCCAAGAGAAGAGCCCAGAATATGGCCTTTTGACGCCTTATTGAGCCTCATGAAACTGGGCTCAGACCCTTGGTCCAGCCTATCTAGATCCCTCTGTAGAGCCTTCCTACCTTCCAGCAGATCATAACTGTATCAAAGGCTTTAATAAAGTCCAGGTAGCCACAGTTTTTTTCTCATCCACTGAGCAGGTTCCCTTGTCATAGAAGGAGATTGGGTTGGTCAAGCAGGACCTCCCTTTCATCAACCACTTCTGTCTGAGCCTGATCCCTGGGTTGTGATAGCCCTCAAGATGATCTCTTCCATGACCTTCCCTGCCACAGAGATCAGACTGACAAACTTGTAGTTCACCAGATCCTCCTTACAGTCTCTCCTGTAGGTGGGAATCACATTTGATGACTTTCAGTCAACTGGATCCTCCCAGGTTAGCCAGGATGGCTGACACAAAATGAAGAGTTTCCTTACATCTCCTTTTATTTCTGATGTATTTATAGAACGATCTTTTGTTGTCTTTTATGGCAGTAGCCAGACTAAATTCTAATAGGGCTTTGATTGTTCTAATTTTTCTCCCTATGTAGCTTCACAATAAGCTGCCTGTAGTGAGAGATAGAAAACAAACATTGTGACCCTTCCTGTCACCTAGACCACCACTTTTCATACTTTAGTTTGCATAACATCAATCTCCTGTCAGTGGGTAATGTGCAGGTGTTTAAATACACAAGTGAAAGAAAAATGTGCTGTTCTGATAGAAACTGCATTTGCTGAAGAAACAGCAATATCAAACAATAAGTTCAGAATGGTTTTGACTCACTAGTCATTCAAAGATCAGCTTTCAAAAGGAGTGAAGAAAGGGAAGGATGGTAGGTATTTTTGTATGTCACAATGTGAACTAGATAGCTGAAGGGCATTACAGCTATTTTACTAACCAGGATATATGTAGAAAATGAAGAATCCTCAGATAATCTAATACAGAAATAGTTTTTAGCTCTGGGAATTTTAGAGAAAGTCAGCAAGCCAGAGGATGAAAGAACTCTGCTAGTGGACACTAGAATGCTCCAGGCAGAGAAAAAGCATTTGCAGTCAAGTAATGATTGCAGCTCTCATTTTATGAAAGCACTGAAATACATGTATGAAGCTTTAGTTGCCATTCTGCCTAACCCATGGTCTGTATGGAATAAGAAAAATTCAGCTCTGTGCTTTAGCTGTTTTTCTGCTGGTAAACTAGGTGACAAAATGATGCTTATTGTTCCTGTGGGAAAAAGCAGTTGCTTATGAGAGCTACAAATCCCCCCCTTTCCCTCAAAACAACCAACAACCTAAACCAAACCAAAAAACCAAATCAGAAGTAAAAAAACCCCAAATTTTGTAATCCAGTCAGTCCTTGTGTATAACCTGCAAACCTGTGAAACCAAGCAAAACAAAGTAGAAATTTCAAGCACTTTTTCTTTATGTCTTACCAAAGTCAATTAAAAATAACTGACGGGAAAATTATTTTCAGTTTGAATTTGATGAAATCTCAGTGTCTTTAGACATTCATTTAAATTCCTATGAGGTCAGCAAAGTGATTTCACTGTGCTTTAGACCCAGCTCCTATGTGCTTGTGTGAAAGACAGAAACACAGTCATGAATCTCAAGTATTTACATGTCACTAGCAAAGCAAATTATGCAGAAATTAAAACCTCCACCCATACTTACAAAGAATTAAAATGCAAATAAACAGTACCTTAAGGTATAAACTGTTCATGAATTAAAATTTTCAATTCATTTCAATGAATAACATCCTCTCTTGTTTTGTTTCGATTTTTCTTTGGTATTGTTAATGCTGTGTTTGACTGAGTCATTTATCTGACTGGCTTTGTGCATGCACATGTCTGATGCATCACAAGAGAGGAATGGGACAGGAGATTGGTAGAACTGAAAGCAAAGAAAGTCAGACCATTAAAAAAAAACACCAAACAAAGAGATGGTGCTGTTCCTAAATATATTACCCTAAAAGACATAATTAATAAATAACAAATACAATTGGTCTGTGAAAGATGTTTTGGGTTTGCATGATCAAGCTTTGGTAGCTGTGAGAGCTACAGGGGTTGCTTCTGTGAAAAGCCGTCAGAAGCTTCCCCCATGTCTGGCAGAGCCAATGCCACTGGTCAGTTAGAAGTGGGGATAATGCCTGAGTGATGACATATTTAAGAAGAAAGGAAAAACAAGATATTGCACAGATGTGTTTAAGGCCAGGAAAGAGCAGAGTGAGAATACGTGAGTGGAAGAACTCTGCAGACACCAAAGGTCAGTGTAGAAGGAGGGGCCTGAGGTGCTCCAGATGTCAGAATTGAGATTCTCCTGCAGACCACTGTGCAAACCATGACTGAGGCAGCTGTTCTGCAACCCATGGAGGACCACAGAGATGCAGAAGTCAACCCACAGCCTGCTGGGGAGACCCACACTGGAGCAGGTGGATGCTTGAGAGGAGGCTGTGACCCCATGGGTGGCCTGGGCTGGGGCAGGCTCCTGACAGGGACCTGCAGACCCATGGAGAGAGGAGCCCATGCTGGAGCAGGTTTCCTGATGGGACTTGTGACCCCATGGGGACCCATGCTGGGTCAGGCTGTGCCTGAAGGACTGCACCCTGTGGAAGAGTGACCTGTTTTACAGCAGTTTATGTAGGACTGTTGTCCGTGCAATGTCACACTGGAGCAGTTCATGGAGAGCTCTTTCCATGGGAGGGACCCTCTGCTGGAACAGGGGAAGGACTCCTGCCCCTGAGCAGTGGGAGAAACAACAGGTGATGAACTGACCATAACCCCCATTCCCTTCCTCCCTGAGCCTTTGGGGGGGGAGGTAGAGGTGGGGAGATGGGAAAGGTGGGGGGAAGGTGTTTTTAAGGTCTTATTTTACTTCTCATGATCCTGATTTTGCTAGTAATAAATTCAATTAAAATCTCCAATCTGAATCTGTTTTGCCCATGACAGTATTTGCTGAGTGATATCTTCTGGACTCATGAATGTTTGTTGTATTTTCTCAACACATAAACCTTTGTTATATTTTCTCTCCCCTGTTCAGCTGAAAGGGGGGGGGGGGGGGGTGTGACAGAATGGCTTTTGTGGGTGTCTGGCATTCATCCACTACAGGTGTTTAATGGAAGCCTTAAGACAACTTGAGGTTTACTTGGATAGAATAATACTTGGCACTGTGGGAATTGTCACTCAAAGGAAAGTGTCTGTCTCTTTCCTTCCCTAGCTGGCAAGAAGAAAGCAAATACCTTGCAAAAAACAAATAACACCAGACACTATTTATGACAAAATATTGTGGTAACAGTATTTATGTTCAGGAAACTGCAAGTCACATTAGATATGTCCTAACTACTTGATCGCATGGGGAAATTCTGAGAAACCCTCTGAAGACTCAAGTCACTGCCCATTACCAAAAATTTTTTTCAGCATCTAGATGGTTGCTTATATTCTTTCCAGATAATTAAACTAATAATGTAGGTGTACATAACTAGAAAGAGTAAATATTTGATCTTAACAGAGGATTTCAATCTTCAAGTGTAACTAAGCTATCTATCAAAGATCGTTTACTATTAAAGTTTTATCCCCATATGAATTTCAAGTAATTTAAGCACAAATTTCTTCTGATGAAAACAGACATTTAAAATGTTCACACTGCCCTTGGGAGATCTGGGGGGTTGACCCTGCCTGGACACCAGGTGCCCACAAAAGCTTTTCTTTCCCTACCCTCTTGAACTGGAAACAGGAGAGAAAATAAAATTCAAGGCTTGTGGATTGGGATAAGGACAAGGAGAGATCACTCAGCAATTGCCATCACAGGCAAAACAGACTTGACTCAAGGGAAATTCATTTAATCAGGGTAGGATAACGAGAAATGAAACTAAATCTTAGATCACCTTCCCCCTACCCCCCTGTTCTTCGCAGGCTTAACTTCATGCCCTATTTTCTCTGCCTCCCCCAACAGCAATGAAGGGGGATGGGGAATGGGGATTATGGTCAGTTCTTAAAACACTGCTGCTGCTACTCCTTCCTCCTGAGGGGGAGGATTCCTCACACTCTTCCCCTTATGTGAGACAGTAGTCCAGGAACTTCTCCAATGTGCATCCTCCCTAGAAGCTTTAGTCCTTCACACACTGCTCCAGCACAGGTCTCTTCTAAAAGGTAAAGTCCTTCAGAAACACACTGCTCCTGTGTAGTTTCCCCCATGGGATCACAAATGATTTCAGCAAACCAGTTCCAGGGTGAGCTCCTCTCTCCATTGGGTTGCAGGCCTCTACCAGAAGCCTGCTCCAGCATGGGCTTCTGACAGGGTGACAGCCTGCTGTGGGCATCTACCTGCTCCAGTGTGAGGTCCTCCATGAGCTGGAGGTGGATATTTGCTCTACAATGGTTCTCCTTGGGCTGCAGGGCCACATCCTGCCTCACCATGGTCTTCACCACAGTCTGCAGGGGAATCTCAGCTCCAGTGCCTGGACCATCTCCTGCCTCTCCTTCTGCACTGACCTTTGTGTTTGCAGGGCTGTTTTTGTCACATGCTCTCTACTCTTTCCAGCTGCTCTTCTGCAGCAGTTTTTTCCCCGCTACCATCTCCTCTGGCTGGCTTGGCCTTGGCCAGTGGCAGGTCTATCTTGGGCCAGCTGGCATTGACATAATGGGACATGAGAAAGTTTTCTGGCAGCTTCTCACAGAAGCCACCCACGTATCCCTCCAGCCACCCAGCCTTGACCATGCAAACTCAATACAGGAACAGAGAATTTCCTTAATGGCCAGGCATAATTTTATTCTCCTTTACCAGGAAAATGTCAATTAAAACCATCAACATTTAATTTCAGACAACTATGAACATGAATAGCTGGAGAGCCAACATAAATATTGATTAGGAAGAATTGATTAGATACGGTTTTAAAAAAACAGTTTAACAGTTTTAAATGTCCAAGTATTATGTTTCATAAATTTCTGCATCACTGTTTTTCCATTAGACAAGCAATATTTTCCCTGCCACTGAGGACTGTATCAAATACATTGATAATTTGTTTTTCAGCCCAGGAAAAGTTCCTTATAAACTCCTTTGCTTCGCCCCTCAACTTTGTTTGAAATCTTTTATAAAAAAATCAATTCACAAAGAATCGACAGCAAGAGCTAGCAGACACTCTTATAAACTCCCTATTCATTACTGTTTACGGAATTAATTGAAAGAAGAGGGTTTATGATCACTTTAGAGTATACTTCATTCAATTCCTAATGACGTTTAACATTTGACAGATGTTTTTCAGCTCAGTCAATGCATACAGAGATTTACAAATGGTGTGTCAGAAAATAAATTTAAATTCTATTTCTCCCTATTTTGAAAACTGAATTTTTTCCTAAATGTAATTTTTTAAACCAAATTTTTCAGAATCTTTTTTTTAATATGAGATATTTACCATGAAACAGCTAGATTTTAAATGTACAAACAAACAAAATCGTAGAAGCTTCCAAAGCCAACTTGTTGGAAAATCTATAATAGCACGCCTGGGTCTTTTTGACCTACTACATAGTTTTCAATCCTGAGAATATTTTTAGTTGAAAAAAAATATATTAATTTAAATCTGAAGCATCCTTTTACCTTGCCATATGTTGACAGCCAAGGTGAAACAAATATTCATTATATCTCAGATTTAGTTCTTGCAATATGTGAACCATGTGTACCTTTTCCACAACTTATTCTGTTATTAGGACAGCATTTTAACTCTTAAGGTGACACAGAGTTCATTTTCACTCACTGAAAACATGATTGTTTAACGCTTTATATAGTACTCTATAAATATAACACCTTTACAGACCCCTTCCCCTTAATGCCACCCTGAATGTCTGAATAAGGCAGGGAAGACCTTACAGTAAACAGTTATTGGGAACTACATGCTGTATTAGTCAACTTTGCAAGCTTTAGATATTTTTAAGCATTTAGTATTAGTTTATCTCCACATACCAGCATCAATGTAAATGCATTAATAGGCTAAATTAATCTCAGTCATAAAATTGTGAACTTCTACTGTTTCTGAGAAATAATGAGAAAAAAACCCCTTACTATTTAGGTACTTAAATTCTCCTTTACCTGTCCCCTAATGAGGTATGTCACAATAATCTTGCATTATTCTGAAAACCGTAACATTTTTTGAGTACATGCCTTTAAAATATTGCAATCTATACAGTATCTCTAAGTAATCTCAAATTGCCTAAAATGTTTAGTATTCAATTCCTGTAAAGTCCTACTTGCAGTTTTTACTATTAATATCCAAGAAGAAGGGAGGTGTTTAAACTATTGTCAGAATTCAACATTCAGCTGCTTTTTGGTCAATTTGCATCACACCAGCGTCCTCTCCAGCAGTCTCTGCAACCTGAGATAGTTTTTTTCTTCACAAGAGCAATGAGATCTAATCACCAACTAACAGACAGAAGAAAACTAATTTGTTGCTTTTGTTTAAAATACTAGTTTTTCTTAAACAACTTCAATAGTTTATCCAGTTACCATAATATGCTTAAAAGGCTATTTTGAGAGAAACAAGCTAACTAATTTTATGATCAAAATAAAAAAACTCCAAAATGAAATAAATTTTAGAAGATAAATTTTAAAAAATACTAAAAATGGTTGAAAAATAAATCCAGTTAAAAGTAATAATTCATTTAAAAAAAAACAAAAGTAAAAAGTTTTGACACTCAAAATATCCACCTAGAGAAATAGAAACATGTTGCTCAGATATTTATTAAAAAAATCGCAAAACACTGAATGTATTGGTTTATAAAATTCAAAGTTAATGCCTGCTAACTAAAACATTTCTGCATGTTAGTAATGCATTTTGGGTCCTTTCATGCCACATGAAAGAACAACAAAACTCCTTTTCTCCCCCTCTCTCAACAGTGTTTACCAAACTCTTAGCGAAAGTTTAAATTTGAAGTTTTACAGATTTTTTTTGGTAGCTGAAGCTATACAACAAACTTAAAACTGCTGAATCTTAATCATTGCAAAATTTTGGCCCTCCATGGATAATGGCCTTTTGTGGAGGGATTTATTTATGTGGTAGTTGGGTTTTGACTCCTGGAACAGCCTGGAACAGACTTACTAAAGGGGTCTGCACCTTACCTGCTCCTGTTACTGTCATTTTTTTTTTTGCTGGTATAATTAAGTACTGTAAAACTTCCCATAATTGTACTTCTGGTTATCCTTGTCCAAGAGTAGTATTTTTCATTAGCTGAATCCTGTCCTGCTGTGGCTACCCCAGTGAAAAAATAGGATGAAGGGACACCAGGCAGAGCACCAGTAAAACTTACAGGGAAAGATCAGAACTAACCTGCTCCTGTGGAACCACCAGTTATCCACATCCTTTCCATCAAGCACGACAGGAAAGTGAGTATATTATAGAAAATTACTGGAGAAAGCCATTCCATTCTATTGGAGCCCTCCTTTGAAGGGGCAAAGAAAATAATTTTCACTGCAAACTGAAAGTAAATAAGTAGAGAGATCCTGCCAGTAAGTCCACTGCAAATGAGCACTGAAATCTCAGCCACTGCCATTGGAATGGCATAAATCTTTGCATCATGAAGAAATTTTGCATCTCCCCACAGTGAGTGGGGCCCTTTGTCATTGACGACATGGAGGGTTTGAACCAATAATATTCTTCAGACATCAATGAATTTCTCACCAGGAAGACAGGTTTTTGATTCCCAACAGCTTCCCAGCATAGCATACAGAAAAACGTGTAAACCACCAGTGGTGGAACAGGAAACAACTCAACCAATAGAGAAATAGAAATATTAGTTAATACTATTTTCCCTCAGAACTGTGAGCATTGTGTCTTTTTTGTGCCCTCCCTTCTTTTTAAACTATCAATATATTTTACACCATAAATAAGTTGGTTTTTTTTCTTCAAATAGAGGATCATATAAGGACCATACAAGCAGTTATTCTAAAACAAAACACCACAAAAAATTACAACCACTACCAATAATCCCCCACCACATGTACCAAAACACTTGTTTCCACATTTTCAATTTCCATCTGAAACCAAAATTTCCCCTCTCAAACCTATGTCAAGAAGACAGATTGCCACAAGAAAGTTTTGGAAGTTTAGTTAACCCTTAAATATTTGTAATCCTCAATATCAAAATACATAATCAATTTTTGTGGTTTATTTTTTGCTATTTCAACCACAAGTACTGAAATGTGCATACATGATTAGAAAATGATGATATGAGAGATCAAAAGGAAGTTATCTGCTACACATTTTTAATAATTTTGAGAAACGTTCTTGATGGAACAGAGGAAGACATAATTAAAACCTCAAAGTTCTGAACAGCAGATTTGTTACAGATATTTCTTTCTTTCAATCTTCTTTAAATCTTCGCAATCAATTCCTTTCCATAAGCACTTATGTGGTTCCATTACGTCACTTTTAAATTATTCCCACTTTTCAAGATTCTAAATCTAGAAAGAAAAGGATTCTATATTTTTTTCCTTAGAAAAACAAATTCAATTACTTTTTAAAATTTCACATAATTGTGAAATTGTCCTTCTATTGTCCTTTGATCAATTCCTCAAAGAACAAGAGAAACGACTTAATTTTTCTTATTGAAAACTACAGCATATTTTATCATCAATGCACCAAAGATCCTTTGAATGCATTTGGAAACTTTTACATCACTAAATTCATCATATTGAAAACATAAAGCCAAACATGAAAACCCACAAACACAGTCTTAAAGGGAAGATGAAGCTGTTCCTGTCTATGCTTTAATGTCCAGTAAATATTATATTACTTTATATTACGGCTTGCACTAGAAGAATAATTCATGCATCAAGCATGTAAACTGACTTTGACAATTAAATATGCAGGAATGAAGGAAACAATGTTTTACGCAAAATTTAAACATTCTATTGATATAATATAGTCCAAAATGGCCATTCATTTACAAATGCTTGAGATTATTTAAATTCTAACTAGTTGTAATCTATGAAGGTTCATTAAATCATGCTGCAACATATAGGTCATAACTTAGTTGCACCACCGTCTTGTCACTAAATTTTCACTACCTGGAAAATTTAAAGGGACTTCAAGATGTATGTAATAACAGTAATCAATTCCTTTAATCTCCCTTATAAAATGAAGGGGATTATTGAACTTTTATTTATCATTTTCTCATTCAAACCAAATAAATTTATTACTGGGGAATGGAGATACTAATTTCTTTAGCTGGACCAAATAAAGGTTCAGTATGAATGTTTGTCTTTTTGTATAGCTGGCTATATACACCCACAGTTTGACTGTTAATGTTAGAAAATACTGTAGGAACAAAAATCTTTTATGTGTAAAACCTACCAAGATTTCATTATTAAGCATCATCTCAGATTTGTGTTGTTAAAGTACTGGTTTTTGGTCTCATCTGTGGAATAACCCTGGATTACCAAAGGTAATACATATTGGCAATAAAACTTGCTGCTCATTTTAGCTTTTTTGGAGTATATTTTTGTATATTTTATGTATCATGTATATGTATATGTATATAATATTGTATATTTTATGGGGTCAATTTTTTGAAATGTATCATTTCCACAGAGCTTGCAATTTCATGGTATTAGAGTGTTAATACCAGGCTACACAAAGGAGTTCTACTATACTGTATTTCTTCCTTTAAATCTGCTGTACTGCAACAGAATCAAGTAGATATAAGCCTGTATTTTTCTATTGGTTATATAATAGTAGTGACATCCTGTTGAAGCTTCTAGAGGAGTCATAAATTTTCTTTCCATAGCTGACACATGTCACAGGAGCCCTGCTTAAGTGCATCTATCCATTTCTCACCAGAGATATGGAAAGATTTTATTTCAGCATATATTTTCTTTCTTAAGGATATCACAAAAGTTTGTTCTCCTTTTAAGGAAAATTGCAGCTTTACTTCCTTTAGAACTATGTGCAATGTAATGCTAATACCAGTGTTAATGGCAGAATGCCATTCCCCTTTTCTAGGTGCTTTAAAAAAACACCCCCACAGAAGAAAAACTCCCCACCAACGCACAGCTGTTTAACATCAGGAGATATTTCTGAATCAATGTTTTTGAGCACAGAAAGCCACATCCTTGTGCTACTTACGGATACACGCAGGATAACATCTTTGTAAATACAGAAGGGGTTTTGTGCTCACCTGCCCACCCAAAATAACTTCAGTAATGAACATGTCAGTGACAAACAGCATAATTTTTTCCAAGTAACACTTCCAGGTTTGCAGGGGAAAACCCACGCAATGCTAACTTCATTCTTTTTAAAATCAGTGCTTTTCGGAGCAAGCTGCACAAGGCATGATCATTTCTGTATTTAAATCTCACCAGGAAAAGACCAGAATTACATCTAGATAATTCTAACAGGCCTGTTTGGCTCTGGAAGAGGTTATAGGGATGGACTTGCATTATACATCACAGGGGTTAGAGAAGAATTTTAAGACTGTATTTTTATTGAAATATTTACTTGGCTGAATGCACACTAATAGGTTGCTTGCACAAACAGAGCACTATGATATTTAATAAGGTAGGTCATCACTTCCCTCTGATCTGACTGTCAACAGCTATTTTTCATTTTATGTGTCAGTGGCAATCTCTTTGGAGCAGCAACTGCATGTATTGTGTCAGCCAGTGAGAGCTGCATTCAGAAATAAAACACCTATGGTTACAGCAGCAAAGGGAACACTACAGAACAGACAACAGCACAAGGATGGGCTTCTCTGAATAGTTGAGGACACTTGAGTAAAAAACTTCTAATGTTACTCTTTTTTTTTAATATATTGCTCATATATTATGTATCTATATGCTATTATGATTATCTTTTAAAATTTAAACAATTCCTTAAAGAAATAGTATCAAACAATCAAACACATGGAAATTATTTCTGTAAAATAGAGGCAGCTCCTATTCATAAACAGAATTACTACATTTTGCTCTTGCCTGTCCAAAATCCTTCAGTTTCTACTGATTTCATTGTATTTAAATGTTTTATTCCCCCCTCCCCACACTCACAATTTTGTTTATCAGATACTGATCGGTAGAGCACCTATATCAAAATTTTAGTAACAACTCAAATGGTGCACTGGCATTAGATAAGATGATTTAGGTGTAAAAAACTGCACAATATCTAAGCAAAATTATTTTTTCATTACATGGACAAGATATAAAGTAATCTGAAAAGCTTATAATACTGTGTTTATTCAAAGAAGTGAATAAACTGACTGCAAGTGAAAAACTGAGCTTCTAAAATGAAAACCAGATAATAACTAAAGATGTACAAAATGTATTAGATAACCCAGTCTTTTACACTTTAAAAATGTGAGGGACTAGATCAAAAAAATGGGAATGATAAGAGTAAGTCCCTGCTCAGGATATTTATCAAGCTTTGCTAAGAGTGATTTTGCTGCTTTTTACTTTGCAATGATATGGGTGAAATGAAACAGTACTCCTCCTTACATCTCCAAACCTCATTGTAATTTCTGAAATACTCTTAGGCATTTCAAGTAGTTCTTCACTTCAGTAATCTGTTCCTTGAAGCACTGACTGAAGTGAATCTCACAGGAGTCAGCTGAGCCAGGGGTTTACAGTTCACTTGTCTGGCACAGACCTTCAAGAGCAAGTTAGCCAACTCCAGGAACAAATTCAGCAACTAAGAAATAAGTAATCTATACTTAACATTGTAAAGGTTATTTTATTGCAAATATTTCTTAATATATTTTTTGACTTCTGAAGGTAACTTGAAGATTTTTGCACACACTCATGTTTTAATTTAGAGGTAGCACATAAAGATAGCATGTTGCATTTTACCTTCACAGTCCTGATCTCTTCAGCAACATAAAAGAGTTTAACTTCTTGCAATATGACTTTGAACTAATATGTGATGCAATGAAAATCCAGGAAATTATCAGCTGTAGTGTGGATTGTAATGCAATGCATAAAAATGGGGTGTTTCTTTTGTATTTAATACAAATAATAAACACTGAGTTAATAAAACTTTCATACTTAGTGTTACCAGATACAAAAAAAAATCTTTTGTCTGCTTAACTAAGCAATTAAAAGCAGAATTGAGCTTTTAATTGTATTTTAAATTTCATACAAGCTTTACTACATCTATCTTATTAGTTTTGCATTATATGCATTAAGGCATACTTTCTATGAATACATTAAGTTATCATATTACTAGAATTTATTCTATTTCTCTGACTACTTTGTATACAAATCTTACCAAACTTACAGCTATTCAGACATAATCTGGTTCTGTTCTATAATTTAAATTTTCTATTTCTTTTGTCACTAGTAAGAGCAGACAGAAACTTAATCTGGCATTACTTTACAGGGCATTACTTTTAGTTTCCATATATAGTCCCTGTCCCTTTTAGCCTATGTCAATGGTGACCTATATTTTCCATTAAACATTGAAAATAATATTTTCAGTGTAAAGCTATTTTTAAATAATCATAATTTATAGTTAATTGTTAAGTCATTTTCCTACTAGTTCACTTGTTACAATCAGATTACATAAGAAAAATAAAGTAAAAAATAATCATTGCACACTATTTAGAGGTAAGGATTCAAGGATTCATCTGTGCCTGAGATTTGCTTACTAAAGAATTAATTACAGGATTCTGAAAACAACTAAAGCCTTTATAGATTTTTGTATATAGGCCAGCAACTGAAAACAGATGGAAAAATAATCCCATGGGGTAAGATTCAGTTTAAAAAGTAATAAATAAATAAATAAAAGATTCAGACCCAAACTTTCACCAAATGTCAATCACAGGACCCATCTGAAGAAAGCACAGTGACACATGGTAAAGAACATGACACTATCTCCATGTTTCATTAATATAAATAAATATGTTAAATTATAAGTTGCTTCTTTTATAGTTTTAATAAAACTCACATAAAATTATTAAATATCAAGCTGATGGGATCATAAGTCAAGTGATATAAAAGAAAAATTATGTACTATTGCTCTTATTGCCTAATTATGTAATATTAATTATTTATTGCTTATTATGTAATATTGCTTATAAAAGTAAGCACACACACAAGCTTTAGCTGCAAATAAAATCACCAAATAAATTATCTTCCTCTTTCTTTGTGACTTAAGGCCTTCAGTAGGAAAAAAAAAGCCCTTGAAGTCTCTTTTATGTGATGTTAGGAAGTATTTGATGACTTTCAATTTTCAGGTTATAAAGAGACATTTTTTATAGACAACCAGGATCATCAGGAGACCCATTGGGTACAATGTGTTTTTAGTGTTATATCAAGTGACAAGATATAATCCATAGTTCTAGACTCTGTTGTTATTAGTAAATTATTTTCTTTTATAAAAACACTGTTTCAGGGTGATTTTTTTTTAAATACATCACTTTCAAAATTAGGCAGAATAAGATATTTACCCAAAGGTTCCCTCAAAAGTTAAAGCCCTACAAGGGACTCAAGTATCTTTATAACCAGCCTAAATTTTAATGCAACTGAGGTAAGTGGCAAATAGAGAAACAGAGAAGGCTGCTGTAATATGATTCCATGTTTCTAAACATTGGGCCCATCTTTGGGCCCTGACAGACTTGTCTATCTAATGCGATTTTTCGGTTTCTTTAAATTCTACATTTGTTTCTTCATTCTTTCTCTCTTTCATCCTCCAGATGTTTGATGATTTAACATTCCTCCTCTTAGTCTGAATTTTTTGTTTGACATATATGTTTTTGAAATTGTTTAAAGAAGTGTTGGACTTCATATAGAATGAGGCTTTGGCTTGATGTTCTTTTAAAATTGAATTTTTTTCCTGTTATTAATATATATAAGCAATACAAGTACTTTCCAGCACTAAAATATAGCATGCTTCAAAATGAAAAGAAACTTAATTTACTGAATTCATCAGGTGAGAAAATGAAGACATTGAAGGACAAATTGTCTTACTCATGTTGTCATACTTGAAATCGATACTTCAGCAGCTTTTTATAAATCAAAATACAAAACAGTCTTTTAATCAGTTCAGTTACCTCCCCCAAACTTCTTCAGTCTTTGTTCTCTGCTAACGAAGCGCTTTTCAAATTACAGAAAAAATGTAAAGGTTTTCTCCTCCCGACTTTCTTCCCTACAACTTGCATATAATTGCTCTATAATCTTTGTCCTTTGGATGCAAGGTGTCTTTTCAAGTGAGATATTGTTAGTACTGCCTGAGGCTATTATGATGTAGGCATCTTCTTTGACCTCCAAGCATTTTGCAGAGTAGTAGAGCAGCATTACAACCCCACAAGCACATAAGTATCTACACCACATTTCTAAGGAAGACTTATTCCACTGAAGCATGGAAATGCCTTCATATAGAACAACTCTTGGGCTTCATCTGACAATTTTAATTAAGTGCAATACCAAAACCAAAGTTCTATTAAAATTCTAGTTTTGGTCTTGAATTTCCCCAGGCAGTTAATGTGATATGATAAAGTGTCTCAATAGAAGAAAAAAACCAGGATTCTCAAAGCACCATTGAGCAGAAATACTCAAGAGTGCACACACTACTTATCACATAACTTAAGCAGGACTGTTTAATTGGAAAGTGTATAATGCGTTTTGATCTGCCAAGCATTCTTCAACGTTTTAGTGATAAAATTCTTTGGAGATATCTTATCCTTAATAGCTTGGTGTTTGCATCACAGGCTGAACAAAGCAGCCTTGCTGAATCCCTGTTTTTACTCTTAATATCTCCATATGATCACCTATAAAAGTTCACAAAGTCTCTTCAGGGAGTGGAAGTCTGTCAAAAACAAAAAGATGGTAGAGGTCCAGAGGGGTTTTTATCACTACGTATGAGAGAAATCTTACCTCACAGAGGACAAAATGATAATTTAGGGATAAATAAAAGAGAACATGCCTTGTGTCCCTATGGAATTACATTTAATGATCTAAGAAGGTATTTCAAGTCCTATTTGACGCAGAGAGATAAAAACCTTCACTCCAGATTTTTCAGCCTGTTAACATCACTGTCCATGACCATAGTTTAAAGCAAACAAAAAATAGTCAAAACCACAATAGTTTGATCAACTGGAGTTGCAAATATAAAAATAAAATAAAATTAAGTCTGCTGCCAGAGAAATTAGAAAATGTGTGACCAAAATTCTGGACATGTATATGTTCAAATGGTTTGGGTGAGGTCTGTCTACAAGATCATCAAGGTGTCAAATATTTCTATATCTTACAGACAACTTCTAGTATAATTGTTGAATTGATTAATGTTAAAAAATATTAAAAATAATATGAAATTAATAAATTTTAAAAATTTGTTTGCACTTCAGACCCCATCAAATTTATGCTCTGTTTAAGGTTGTTGAACCCTTATTTTAAATACACTTTTCTGCTTGGTAACTAATGCAAATATGAAGAAGAAAAACCTTGAGTGTTTTCCCCCAAAACACTCCAGCCACTGATGTACATTATTTTTGGACAGAGGCAGAAAGGGATATATGACTCACTTCTCACTTCATATGAATGGCACTTCTCTCAAAAAAAAGTACATTTTAATAGAGGATTCTCTACTAGGACTAGAAATAATGCTGTTGACAATAAAAACTCCAGCACATTTATGTCTTTTTTCCCTACAACATAAGTATTTGCACTGTTTTTCAAGACTCTGCACACAGAGCAGATTCTTAAAGCTGCAATATACCATACCCTCTACATTTTTTTTCCTCAAGTTGCTTAAATTGTGACAGTATATCCACAAGATGTGTGATCATGAGTCTATCTTTACCTCATGCAAAGTATATATAAAAATAGAATCAATAACTACGCTTCACTAAATTGAATTATTGCTTAAATCAAATCCGAATCCCAAATTTCCTGAGTTTAGCTTTGGTATTTACTGCTGGACTAGAACTGCTGCCTGAGATCAATGGGTGGTAAAGTGAGTAATAAGATAAAAGGAAGGCATATTAAAAGTTGAAAATCACTGAAAATCATTGACAAAGAAAGGTACAAGAGCAGAGCCGCAGAAAACAGTAAAAGAAAGTATAATTAGCTACTAGAAGTTAAGAGAAAACCCCTAGCTATATTGCTAATATTAAAATATTCAGCCTAACATTTTCACTTTACCATGTTAAAACTGCATTTTCTTCCCACAGGAGATACTGACCTGCTCTAGTTCTAAGTACAGAGCTATGCTGTATACCTCTTCCTCAATATTCTCATTTAAATCAAAAAGAAAGAAAATCGGTTAGGTAAGTCTTGTTCTTCTATGAGCTTCAATTTTTAGACCTTTTTTCCACCTGGATGCACTTTCATATCTTTATTCTAAGTGAATAAGCTCTCAGCATAAAAAATTCTTTACTTATCCACTATATCTGTAACACAACAGCTAATACATATTTATAGATTTTTAAGCCAGTAAACTGAAATAGAGATCACTGTGTCTTTAATTCATCTCTTGGTTTTAACCAATGCAGAAACTGCAGAGATTATTCATAGTGTACTTTTTATCTCCTTGGATGCAAGATCAGAGATGACTCACAAAAAGTTTAAAAGTTTCTTAGCTCAAGTGACTATACAGCCACATAAATATTTTAACCAAGGACCTAAATTGAGTTATATACTGCTTAGAAGATTCTACTTGCACTGTTTTCTTTGTTTCCTCCTCTTTACAGTTTTTTGTCACTGCCTGCCTTAACCTCATAATCAATCTACTCGGAGACCACCTCGGGTGGTGTACACTCAGAGCAGAGGAGTTCTACTGCATGGAGCTGATAAATCAAAGGTAGCACAGATTTGTTCAAAACAGAAACTTGTTTTGGATTCTCCTCAACAGCTCTGAAGGGCTGACACACCACATATGCCCCAGTCCAGCCAGCCAGGGATGAGATCTACAGGAAGGTAGTCTTATAATCAGTTCTAGATAGGGATTCTCTGATGGATTCCTGCTGTTTTACCAGTCCTTCTCTGTCAATCCCTACATCTTTATTTATCATGGTAAATAAATTAAAAAAAACCAAAAAAACAAAAAAAAAAAGAAGTAAAAAAATCAGTGCAGGAAACCATGGCATAAGAAGACTGGATATGTATAAATTCCAGCACAGAGGTACAAGTGCATCATTCAGCAGTTGCCTAATGCTGCAGTTAAGCCCCTGTGCTCAGGATTCTGCTGTTGAAGTCTGCCTGTGCTTTATGATGTTTGTGGTGTGTCACCAATGAAATCGTCATCCCACCAAGTACTTGGCACTTAGAAAGGGATTTTCAATAAGTCAGCCTGCTCACCAGCTGAACACTTTTTACATTGGCTCCCAGCATAAAGTGAAATATAGATCTTCTTTTGCTTAGGGAAAAACCACTGTAAAAGAAAACCCAAACAGTGCAATTACAGAAGACAGAGTATTGACAAATGTAGATACTTCACTTCCCTGATGTAGTATCAAAGAAAAATACATTTATTTTAATTTTTAAAATTTATTTACTAGTTTCTTCAAGAAATGTAGGGGCAGTAGTATGTTTAAAATTAGTTTGTGGCTCAAGCTTGTATTTCCTTTGTGGCTCTGCAAGTGATGTTAGTGATTCAGCCCTGCTGGCTGTAACATCAAACATCAGTCTCCTCCCAAAACACTTTTCCCTTTCCTGTGGCAGAAGAGCTTCTTACAGTAGTATGAACTTGGTAGGTTTGAGGGAGAGGAACTGTAGAGTGGTGAGTGAAGGATTTGGCAGAGCTGGGGAGGTGGTGGAATACAAAGCAATCTAATACTCTCAACAGAGCATTAAAGATTTTCAGTCTCCACAAACACCTTAGAGTAATTTTGAAGCTCCTTTCCAACTTCCTCTGACTCATCCCAGAACCATATGTATTAGCAACCCCAAAAGCACTTCTGCTGCAGAAATTGTTCTCCCTCAATGTCCCTAAAATAAATAAGTTATTTTCTCTTTATCCTTAGGCCAGTGGATTTCAAATATGGCTTACATTATTGAAAAGACTAAAACAGCTCTTCAGGAAAGATGAGTCTTAAATTTCATTTTGCTCTAGTGCCTAGGCTTCTTAATGTTGGTTATTTGGTTGGGGATTACATCCCTGAATCCTTTTCTGGATGGACTTCAGTGTCTAAGTCTCTTCTTTCAAAAAGTTTTCTTTTCAAAAAAGCTTCCAGGAAACAAAATGAGACAGGTCTTTCAGCTAATAAACAGAAAGATAATTAAAGTCAAGATGCTATTTCATTTTTCTTCTCTACTTGAAAACATTCAAGCCACACAGATAACTCCTCATATTGTAATGCTTTCATTTCAGGTCATAAGTGAAGAGCAAGGGAGATCATGACACTATAACCTACTAGCACAGATGCTCACACGGTGCATTAAACAGCAGGAGGTTTGCTAATGACACTTGAACTTCACTAACTCTATTTAAAATTAGCAGCCAAAACCTGATTTTACAATTTTAGCCAAAGCATTGTCCTAGGGTAAAACCATGTTTGAATTTCCAGTCCCAAAAGACTTGATGGATCAAATTCCACACATAACATGCATCACACCTTAGAAAGGTCTTTGGTCTGTGCAATAAGCACAAAGCCAATTTTGTTCACTTATTTCAGAAGATACAACTTTTCATGGTGACCATGCTGGTGGTTATACCTTTATTTTTGGATTGCTGTTTTCAAGCCTTTGGATGGTAAAAGGTCTGAGTCAACAAAACTTGTATTTTTACTGACCCATGATAGCATGATAAAAGTATTACATTGTCTCTCAGTGTGAAAAGAAGTGAAGAAGATAACTTTACTGATAATCAGTTTATACAAAATTTTGACTCTGTTTAGCATCTTCACCAAGTTTTTCCATTTATTTGGAAGAAAATCCAATTGTTCCCCTGTATTTGCTAAGGGCATTCTGTCTCCTGAATAAAATATAAAGGTCAATTTCTTCCGCACTGACATTCAAAACAGTATGTGGTACTTCACATAACTATATTTTGTTCATTGAAAACCCATGGGATTGTTAGGGTTGGAAAAGTCCTCTAAGATTTTTGAGTCCAGTTATTAACTGAGCACTGCTACATTTACCACTATGCAATGTCTTCTAGTGTCACACACATATTGTTTGAAAACTTCCAAGAATGGTGATTCCACCACTTCTCTAGACAGCCAGTACAGCCAGTTCCAAGGCCTGTTCGCCCTTACAGTGAAGAATTTTTTCCTAATATTCAATCCAAACTCCCCCTGGTGAAACTTGAGGCTGTGTCCTCTTGTCCTGTCACTTGTTGCCTGGGAGAAGAGATTGACCCTCACCTGGCTACACCCTCCTTTCAGGGGGTTGTAGAGAGCAATAAGTTCCCCTCTGAGCCTTCTTTTCTCCAGGCTAAACAACCCCAGCTCCCTCAGCTGCTCCTCATCAGATTTATGTTCCAGATCTTTCATCAGCTCAGTGCCCTTCCCTGGATATGTATTTTGAGCCTTTCTTCTCAGCTTCCCTAGATCTCTACTTTGCCATCCAAATGAAGACTCACAGCATAAATAATTGCCATTGAGGCTACTGAGAAACTAGCTATGACCACCAAACAGGAGCAAAAAAATCTAGTGTACTTCATATGAGCGTGTTCTTAATTTTGTTTGATGAAATACCAACCAAACAAATACCTGAATAAGCCTTGTTTGGCATCTATGTAACGTCCTTTTATACAGGAAGTGGGGATTTTGAGTGTATTTTCATAACACTCTTCAAAGGTTAAAAGCATATTCCCACTTGTAAAGAAATCTAAGATCTTAGCCCACAAAGTGTACCATGTAAACAAATAACAAAACATTTGGAACTGGTGCCTACTACTGAAAGAACAACTGCTTTGTTGCAAGGGTTGCTATTAATGTCCCTCAGAAGCTAAAATAGTTCTCTACAGAGTTGAAAGTGAGGTTCAAATCTCCTCAGGGAAGCTCTCAGGTATTTTTTCTCTACGAGATGAAGCTGCAACCAGAGCTCACTCAATTTCAAAAGCACAAAAGTGATTCCTGTATCACAGTAACTGTACCAGTACTTATCCCAGTACCACCACTGCTCAACTGCTGAGCTACATGCTACCAAAACAGCCCTGACAGTACCCATGTAACCAGACAGACATAACAAAACGTGTCACAGGAAAAAAGTGGCATTAATTTGTAAAGCAATTTCTTTTAAGCTTGCCATCTGCAATGGAAAAAGCAGCAGAAGCTAACAGGAGGGGGGAAAATGCTACACCAACCACAAAAAACATCTAAAAAGAAACATAGCTTAGTATGATACTGGATAAAGTCAGAATGGCTCCTCAAAAATAAAGGAGCACTATTAGACTTGGGAATTGGCATTTAAAATGAATAAGTTCGTGGATAAGGAATATTTGGCCAGTACTACAAGGCTTTCAAGAAGATAAACTGCCAAAGCACCTTAAAGAAGCTAAGTAGCCATGGCATAAAAGGATGGTCCTGACAATTAGTTGAAAGATTGGATAAGGTGAATTTTCATAGTGGAAACAATGTGTTGAGGGTTTCACATGTGCTGGGTTACATGATAATCAACACTACAAATATATAAATTACTCATTAAAGAGAAAAAAAAGAATGAAGTGAAAAAGGCTGTTTATGAAACTACTTTGTTTAAAATAGATTTTATGAAACTTACAGGACTATAAATTGGCAAATGAACTTTAACATGAAGTGATAAAAGTAACAACAAAAAATAATTCCAGCGCCTACAGATAGTTAAGGAGATTACCTGTATTAAAAGAAGGCAAAATCTGGGGCTGCAATAGTTAATTCTAAGAAAAGAAAAAAACCCAAACAAACAAAGAAAAGAAAAAAATGACTGAAAAAGGACAGCTTAAAGTGTAATAGCAGTCAAAATAAACTTTGTAATTGTTAGGAAAGCTGTTGTGCTTGACAAAGCATGTAGTGAAACTATTTAGATCTAAATACAACTCTTAAAAACTTAGAAGCTAAACAAGTGTAAATTAGGTGCTCAGAAAAATTCATGGCCAAATGTCAACTGTTTTCAGAACATAATAGAGGCCAGTTGTGTGAAATGATTTCTCAGTAACCACAGTATTAACATCCGCACCAAAAGAAATAGGTTGGTAAAGAAGAAAGTCTCTTTCAACAAACATAGTGCAATAAAAATCTTTCCATGAGCACTGAAGTTTACACGTACCCCCCTGAGCTCTGCTTACACAGGGGTCAGCAGAAAAACCCATAAGAGCAACATTTTATTCCTTCACAAGAGTTTAAAAGATGCATTTTCTGTACTCTACCTGGTACTGATTACCTTAATGCCTTGAATTAACAGGATGATTTGCCCTTAAGTAATAGAAAGTGTGTGACAGTCTTGTAAAGGCTTTTCTTCCGAGAAAATGCAGAGAAGAGCTTTATTTCTGGTATTAAATTTGTCACATTCCTAAATATTCTCAAAAATACTTGCAGTTGAGTTAAAAAAATCAAATGAGTCTGTCCTTTTCAATTTATTTCAAAGTAGGATAGAATTATTTGTATTTTAAGAATTTTTGCTACTTTATTAGTCAAAGTAATTTACCCAGCAGATCTCTCATTGCTCAACTGTGCTCCCTACTTTGATGTTACAGAAATAGTTAAAAGGAATAGAATGCTTCTTCATCTCCAAAATTACTCTATGCATTCAGAAGTAATAGAACCCCTTGATTATTTGACGTGAAACACGTAACTTTAGGCAGATCCTGTAAAATGTAGAGCTAGAGTGTTGTGGGCTAAAGGAATGATCACTAATAAGGAGTCTCAGGCATGTGGTGTCCACCATCTTACACTGAGAAGTGTACTGAGCAGTTTGGAGTGTAGCTTGGAAACTCTTAGAAACTCTTTAGCTTTCCACCAGCTATATCCTACTGTTTTATTCTCTATTCTGGTAAAGTAACAAAATCTGGTATACTTTTGCTGAATAAAAGCCCAAACAATCCTAGAATATGACCTGCAGTCAGAGCACAAGTCACACATGCATCTCAGTATTTGCAAAGTATTGAGAACTATAAAGACTTTTCAAACAGAAAAAGGTCTGTAAGATGTTTTGTTGAACATGAAAGGAAGTATGCAGAAAAGGAAAAGCTTACTAGAATGGAGTATTATGCAGTGTATTAACTATAAAAGTTTATTCTGCCATTCTAGGTACAGTAACCTCTGCAACCACTCTGGGAGAATTTGGATTACACAGGAGCAACTACAATCAAACCTACAAAATGTGCAAACCTGAAAATTTATTTGATCAGTCACACTTTATAACTAGTAAAAGCAGTTTTCCAAAGCTTACATTACATTGTGACATCTGATGGGGAGGATTTTTTTATATAGTTGCTTCTTGAAAACTATGCTTTGGTATGTGTTAGTCATTAAATACAGTGTTTCATAAAGAATCTCATAGCTTCAAAGACTGACATTTTTCTCAAGTTGAATTCTCTTTATATTGAGGAAGAATACATTTTCAAGTATACTGGCTTTGTGGAGGTGTGAAAAAATATCTGAAGGTGTTGCCTTTGTACAGTTAAAAAAACATCACCTATTCACATAGATATATGTCTTTCATAAACTTCTTATCTCAGTAATTGGCAAATTCCATGGATGTGTTACTAAAGCCACCTAATGCAGAGGTATGTGCCCATTGCTGATGTTCTTCTGCCCAGCAACAGCAAAACTATCAATAAGTAAGGAATCAGTGAGGTGTGGTACCTGACACCAGTGACATAAGATGACCAATTAGTATATCTGGCTTCACTAGTCTGTATTTATTTCTCAAGCTCCCAGCTTCATTTTTAGATGTAAATTCTGTTCTGCATGCTCATCTGCAGGACAGGATAAAACTCCCAAGAATGTTGTCTCTTTAGCCCATCTGAACACTAAAAGAAGTGGAGTTTTCACTTAAAGTAAGGGGAGAACTCTAATTAAAAAGATAGAATAAGTATTACATTTTCCTTCTCATGGAAAGCTGATGTAAAGTAAGCACTGTTGAGTTCTAGGAAATCTTAATTTCAATTAGTCTTGAATCTTTTGTTGTTGCTGTCATCATTGATGATAAGTTATGGTATGCTTAGAAGTTCTGTGGAGAATATGTTTACTGTCGTTCATCACTGAGATTTACGGAGATCCCATAACAGCAATTAAATGTAGTTGTTTACTCAATGCTGTCACCAGAAGAGGATATAGCCTGTAGAGTGGAACTATTCAGAGGCCTGGAAATGTTTTGTTTGTCAGTCACATCTAAAACATGAGCCAACAAGCATCTCTTTTAGGGTCCTCTACACACTTCAAGAAAATCAGAATTCTTGTCCAATAAAGATTTTTGGCTTAAATGCTTATTTTGTCTCTAAAGCCAAATGAAATGCTTCATTAAGTCATTCTTAGTCAAAATCATAAAAGGATGACTGGGTTTCTTTGTAAGCACTTATGTGCTGTTACTTGCAACCCTCACTTGGTGACAAAGAGGAGAACCCAGTCTAAAAGCCATTCCTATTGTTTATCCCTTGGTCAAACAGAAGTTGCGTGATGCATAAAACAGTGCATAATGTGCAAAAGCATTCATGGAAATATTTATACAAAAAAGGGATGAAACAAAAATAGGAAGCATTTCTTTTGCTCCACAGCTCAAAGCTGTTCCTCACATCAGGGTTTCAGAGAGACATAGAAAAACATAAGCCTTTGTATCATAGAGATCCTGCGGTGATATATACAAAGGAGACTTCAAGTTTTTGTATTCATAAAGTGAAAATAAAGATGTGGTTTCATGAAGCAATAAGATGTTACCATGTCTCCCATGGTAGATGCTGAAAATCTCTAGTAAGTACAAAATATGATGCCATATCCAAGGGAAAAGCACAAAGCTGTGTCAGGAGAGGTTTAGATATTCCTTAGATATAAGGAATCTTTCCCACAGAGGATGGTTGGGCACTGGAACAGGCTCCCCAGGGAAGTGGTCACAGCGCCAAGCCTGAGAGAGTTTAAAAACCATTTGCACAGTGCTCTCAGGCACATGGTGTGTTCTGTGCAGAGCCAGGAATTGGAACCTATGATCCTAGTCAGACCCTTCCAACTCTGGATAGTCTATGATATTGTCTTCAGTTCACTTCTTTCTTCAATTCCCTCCTGTCAGGGTTCACTTGAGAGATTTATAAATTACTGCTCAGCAAACTCATTGGAGTGCTGAAATAAATACATGAAATGAAAGAGGACTAATCAGCAAAAGGGAGCACATGCAGAGTGCCATGGTATGAGTTTCTGCAGCACTGGAAGGACTGCTTCATGCAGCAGTGCAGCTGCATGGGCATTCCATGCCAATATTCAGTGAAATAGTATAGCTACTCTAGCAGACTCAACTAACCAAATAAAGGTTATCACTCCTAAATGGAGAAAGAAGTGAGGCATATCCTATAAAAACATTATTTTATAGAAGCAGGTCTATTTAATGCTTTAGAAGTACCACTGAAATAGCTGGTGTGACCTTCAGTTTTCAATGTGCAAGTATTTTTAGCAATCCATAACTGTCATACTTGATGAAACTTTCTACTACCATACCTAAAAGTTTTGTTAAAACTTCCATTTCTTATGAGAATCAGTAATAATATATGGTTGTTCTAATGGGTGCTTATGTGTAATTGCAATATTAAGAACACACTCTTTGATTTAAATTACTTTGTTTTTAACAGGAAGTGGTATAGTAATTTTTAAAATTTCAGAGTTGGTTTACTTTAATAACATTTATAAACTACAAGTAATTTCTTCTACTTCTATAGAACATTTTTAATAAATACAATATAATTTCAACCATTTTCAGTGTCTTAGCTGTAAAATTAATTTATTCAATGAAATCCACAAATTGGAAGAAAACTCATGTTGCGAGAAGATGTTATGTGTATATATATGTATGTATAATTACAATACCAAGTCAGGAAATTTAATTGTTATAAGCTCTTCCATCAAACTTAAGTTGAACACAGTCACATTTCCTAAAAGTGCCTTATTCTAACCAGAGGAAAGCCTCTAACTTTAGTTTACATGGGAATAATCCCTACAGTACTCTTTCTTCACATGTTCTTGTGACACTTAAATCTCATTTACAGAAAGTACTAAACAGTTGCTTCATGAACTGGGAAAATGCAAGAAAACATCCTTTGAAACGTTTTCTGCTTTAAGTGTTGATATCAAACATCAAGTCACACAGGTATTTGCCAGTTCACTTTTACTGCTCCACAGGGAAAGTGTCACAGCAGAAAGCAGATAAAGAAAAGCCTTATACTACTCAGTAGAAGTTATTAGTGGATTAGGTGACAAGTTTGTGACTGTGGGGACCTGCCAGGGTGCCTTGTGTGACAAGAGAATGGGAGCCACCCCCATAAACAGAACCAGTCCCAGCCAGCTGCACTGCTGTTCAGAGCTGAGCCCATCAACAATACATTATCAAGGGATAATGCATTTCTTAAACATATTATCCCTTGTGATAATGTATTTAAGAAAGGGCAAAAAGTGCTGCATGCCAATTATGAGATGGAGAGTGAAAAAAATGTGAGCAAAAAAGCCCTGCAGGCACCAATGTCAGTGTAAGAGTAGGAGGGAGTTCTCCAGGCACCAGAACAGAGATCAACCTGCAGCCCATGTAGACAGCATGGAGGTGCTTATCCAACTGCAACCCATGGACAGGAACACAGAGCAGATATCCATGCCGATGCTTGGTGGGAGAGGATGCAAAAGCACCCTGAGTGAATTTGATCCTGAGAAGAAGGGAGGGATGAGGGCTAAGTGGGTTTACTTTTGTCTTTCTCGCTTTCCTATTTTTAATTGGCCATTAATCTTTCTTAGTCAAGTTTATTTTGCCCATAATGGCAATTAGAATGTGATTTCCTTGTCTTTATCCTGACCCCTGAGCTTTTTGACCTTGTTTTCTTATCTTGTCTTGCTGAGGAGAGTGAGCAAGAGGGCACTCTGGTTGGGGGTCTGACAGTCAGCCAAGTTTAACCCACCACAATTTTGTAGATCTAGGATAGAATTATTTAGCCACCAAGAACTCTGGAGAGCCTTCCAGAGTCATCTAAAAATAGAAGTTAATTGTTTTATTAGAAGGCTAGTACAATATCATTTCCTGCAGCAATGACACAGGACATCAATAAGGTCCTGTGCTGTGCATTAGACCTTTAAATCAGGCCAACTGCACCTCTTTAGATAAATGCCTTCAGAAATTTATTCAATGACAACTGTTATCAGCATTGTGGAAAACAGCACCAAGTGAAGGTCAGTGACTAGCTCCTGATAGCATTCAGACCTGAATGAAAGTAAACATCCTTTTAACCTGCCTACAATTTCACTACTAGTGATTTTGGATTTCCAATCTGAGTGTGATTTCTGGAAGACAGGTGCTCAGCATTATCTGAAAGTACCATTCACCTAACAACATATTTGATAAAAAATCACATTCAGAATTCTCACTCCACTTCTTACTTAGAGGCAATTCTCAGCACGAAGATGTAGTTACTTTAGTTTAAGCAAGCAGGAATCAACAGGTTAGAAAAAGGCTCTGAGGTTACTAACTCCTGAATTTAACAGCTTTTTGTTCAAGAGCACAAAAGGCCCTGCCATACTGAGCTGTAATTTAACTCTGTTTGCTTACCCTGTAATAGGTCTGAATTGACAACATGAAAAGTTATCAGTCTTAAAAAAGTCACTTGAATATAGTCTGTGTTTCAAATGAACACTGGAGAAAGTGCAAATTAAAAGAAATCATGTGAAGTTAAGTTTTATCATGTCTACAGAAAATTCTAGAAGTTCTCTAAAAATAGCTATGTGAAATCAGAATGTAAATAAAACCTGCCAATATTCACAAATATCTCAAGTTGTATCAGCCTAAGGGAAGAACTCTGATTTCTACAACAATTTGTTCTCATAGTATATGACATCCAGTGTCTTCCAGATAAAAAAGCAATAAAAATGTCTATCCTGGTTGTAAGCCCTAAAGTAAAGGATTACTGTGATAAAGTCAAGCAGTTGCCTCTGTAGAGCATTTTAGATTGTCTGCAATAGAAAAGCTGAGAGTGAGACATAAGTACAGGAAGAGAATCTGTTAGTGTTTGACATTAACTAGCAAAAAGCTCTCAAACTGTTCAACTGGTGATTCTCCTTCCTAGGGTTCTTACCACATTCCTTCCGGCTGCAAGAAGCTGAATAGTCTTTTTGTAACAAGGAGCACATGGCAGGCTCTCCTATTTCTTTTTTTAGGAGAATTTCAGTACATCAAATAGTGAAACCACAGTCATAAAAGTTTAAAAAGCATAAATATAAAAAGTATGTTGAACAAGATACAATATAATAGTGCAAAACCTCTGGGGAGGAAAATATTGCTGTAACTTCCTAGTGACTGGAAAAGAACTGATTCCAGGTGCTGTAATTAATTCATTGTGAAGGAAATAACTGGATTACAGCAGAGAATACTAAATTCCCAAGGTTGGTTTATTCAGAATTATTTGTATGCCTGAGCAGGTGTCTTGATAGCAACATCAGCAGCGAATTTTACAATTCATAGGCGTAACATCCCTTTCAGAACTCCAGCAAAGGCAGCTGTGTTTGAACAATTTCAGCCTACCAATAGTTGCTCATACTCCCGCTTTTCCCAAGATGCTGTGTCCCCAAAACTGCTGCAAACTTGTTTCACTCCTTCACTACAGAGAAATGAAAGATTTTTTGCTTAGGCAGACTCATGAGGTTATTTGATGTATTGCTGCTTTGCAACTACATGTCGAGCATAATCAGCAATTCCCAAGTGTACAGGAGCAAGGTGACTGTCTGCAGTCTTCAAACTTGCCTCATTTAAAAGCCATGCAAAACTCCAGTGAAAAGTTTGTGTTTGCCACAAAACTTATAAATCCATTTTAGATGTTAATAATCTCCCATTCCAAAGCTGGCACAGCTTCATGATCAACAATGGATTTCTCTTTATGTCATATCTGTGAGACTATTTTCCTGATTTTGCAAGGTAAGACATGGAAAACTAGAGTCCTGAAACTACATAACTGACTTAAATGGCTATTCCTTAAAAACAGGAAGAATTAGTAATTTTTTAAGAGAATTATTAAGCACCTCAAAACTCTATTGCTATAAACAAAACAATTTAAAATATTTCATATTAACATGTGGGTACAAAATTAGGATATTTTTTTTCTTTGCTGCTGCTGCATTATTTTGGCATTTAGTAAGAAGGGACAGTCTTACTAAGTCTCAGAATGAAAATCTATGCTTCTATAAATCCTCTAGAAATTAAAATATAGTAAAAATGAAGTTTACATGGCATCTATGAATTCTCCTAAGATACATCAGATATACTCAGATCTGTTAGGTTCTTTTAATTAAAAGATTATGGTTTTAGTGAGATATTTGACCAGTTTAAAGGAAATCAAATGAAGGAAAAAGTTTTCATTGTGCCCCTAATTTTATCAGCAAACTATGAAAGCTGCAAGAAACACTTCTACTCAATCAAACCTATTAAAAGCCACCAAGACAGAAGTACCAAGGAATATCAGTGCATTAATTCTAACCTCACTTAGATACAGCAAATTATACAGATTTAATGTTCCACCAATTTTCATGACTTATCCTCACAATGTCTGCCTGGTCTACAATAGAAAGATAAAGCTCTTTTCCTGTTGGAAATGTGGTCTAGCTATCCCAAGGACTGAAAGCACAGGGCTAGCAGAGAACAAGAGCTACTGCTGCACAGAAGGCTGTGCTTTTAAGAATGGCATTTTAGTTCTAATGAATCTCTTCCTGACATCCAAGCATGTCAGAAGTACTGTTGTGATCTGAGCTCTCTGCCCCTCAGTCAGCAGGAGCTAAATCTGACAGCTCACTTCATAGGGAGAGAGACTGCCTCTTACCTCATGGAACTTAAAAGGGATCCTTCTGGCTGGCTAAGAGACAGACTCCAATGGGAGAGGCATCAGTTCTTACTCAGCTGAAAGGAAGGTGGTTCTGATGACAGGATTCAAAGGAAGAATAATGAAAATACAGCAGAGTGGAGGAGCATTTTTGCACTGAATGATGCTTATGATCCTCTAGTGGATGTCTCCTTTGCTAAACTTCAGATTTGATTCCTGTCTACAATATTATGAGTTTTGTTCATTAAAATGATTCAGTACCATTATACTATGACATTTTACTATGATATATGCTCAGTAACTGCAATCAGGCTATAATTACTTCACAAATATATTTGAAAATCTAAAAAGGCTCTTAGGAAATTCCATACACTCTCCTTTCCTTAATGGCATTTGTACAAATCACGTATTGCAAAAATCTTCTGTATTATAGAAGTGTTTCTGTGCATAAGAAAAGATTGCCTAATTCCCCAGTGTCTAAGAAGAGTTAAATATGCACTAGCATCTCTGATACATCAATTATTCATATAAAATAGAGGAAAGTCAAAGGGAAAAACCTGAAGGTCCATAGAGAAAAATGTTTATAAACAGCCCAAGAATGGCATTTGTAATAACTTTTGCATTGCCAGTACATGGGTCTCTTTTCCAGCTATGTCATACTTTAGTACTAAAAATGTGAGAGAACTTCAGGTACAGTGCTAAAAGCAAAATATGTGTCAATCTGCTTGAAGAACTAGGTAAGAATGAAAAGCCAAATGTTTTCATAAATCCTTAATAAATTTCTGTGTTCACGTGATGTTAAATATAACAGACTTGAATAACTCAAGGTGGTTTGCTTGTTTTCTTGTAGAGGGGATGTGTTTTGAGTGTTTGTGTTTGGTTTGGGTTTTTCCCCCCCACAGGACATCCTTATAGCCTTGAATTTCCATTCCTTGTTTCAATAGTAGATTAGAAGTGATAAGATTCTACAAATAAACATGTTAATCTCCTCTAAATCATTGATCTAATGAGTTCTTGTGGCATTTCCAGCTAGCATTATGGGATAAAGTTTCTAGCTACTCAGAAGATTTTTTTTTCCTGTATGTTATAATCAGAATTAAAGGGTGTTATTTCCTTATTTCATTAGTAAATTCTTTGCTCTGATCAAGCAAAACCTAGCTAAGCAGAATTTGACCCTCTAATCAAAGCAAGCAAAGAAATAATTCTAAAAGAATTTACAAGTAATAAAATTGTTGTAATACAAGGGCTTTTTAATTAACTGAGAGCACTGTTATTTTTTGAAAAGTGATCAAAACAAAAACCTGGATCCAAAGAGCTGAGTGTTTGGAAGAATTATTTTAATTTATGGTAAACCAAGTTTCTTTAATGGTTTAACACGCTTCTTTAACATATTTTACATTTCTTTAACACATTCATCAACTGTTCAGAAATTACAGGGATGTTTACCTTTGTGCACTGGGCAAGGCCTTAATGTTGGAGCTTCTATTTGCAGAAACAGAACCAATGCCCTCCGGAATTGTCCATTTCATAATCTCAAAACCAATGAGGATAATAAATATGTTCACTATGGGATTGGTTGGTCTACTAACATGTCCTGTGGGACTCAACTAATAGCATTCTTTTTGTCAGAGCTGCCAGCAAAAACATGGATTATTTTGAAAGTTTTGAGATACCAATCTTTCACTGTCCTCCAGGGCTGCCTGGAGGACAGAAATATAGTTTCATGAGGAAATGGCAAAGTGTTCATCTCACATTAGAACAAATATTCTAACTTTTAACTTCTGAGGAAAATACATTAAAAAAGTTACAGCCCAATTTGAGCACCCATTTGGTGTCCTGACAGTCCAAAGCCAAATGCTGGCTGGAAAAAAAAAAGGACCACAGTCCTTTTTAAAATAAATGCTTTAACAGTCAGACTTCATCATGTCCCTCTCTTTGTACATTTGTTCTCCCCAAACAATATTTTTTTGCACAACCCAATGCATCCTGGAAAAAGAGATGGTTGACCCAAAGTCAGGTATTTTCATTAGAGCCAGGTTTCTGAACTTCCATCATAGAATTTAAATGGGCAGAGCTATGAGGCTGACTAGTCACCACTATGGAAAATAGCTCATTCTAGGTCCTATTGAGTAGATCTTAACTGCTTATTTGATATTGCAAAGGTTAAAAAAAACCAGATCCATCCATCCCATACACACTTATAGGCTGGAATCTCTGTCAAGGAACACAATTTTTTGACCTGTCATCCATTTCACTTTTTGCCTCTGAATGCTTTTATCATTTCACTTTGCCCTGCTATTGTAATCTACATCCTTATCCGTGAGAGGATTTATGTAAAAAAGAAAAAACACAGAAAATTCAAGCTCTTCCCTTCTTTCCTTCTGAAAATATTTTAAATGTATTTTATATTATGCAATTGTAAACAAACACAGTCTTATTCAAGTCTTGACTACCAGTTATATATGGTTGAAAAATATTTCAAATACTTGAATGCAATATGGGATGCTTGGAAACATTATCAGGACACTGCCTCAAGATGCTTAATGAGAGATTAAGCTGCATGCTCTACATAAGTGATATTGTCATCCAAGGCTCTCTTTTTTCCTTCCATAGCAGCTAGAACACTTTTCTGCAAAGAATGTAGTATATATAATGATCTTGGAACTTGTTTTCAATTTGAATTTTTTCTTCTCCTTCCTTGTAATTTGAAAGGCAGATTTGTGGCTGGTTTTGGCATGCTGTGGTTAAGGGACATATCTTTAAGTGGAATTTTAAAGAATTCTCAGAATATATTCTGTTGGACTTACGCATTTCATCTGTGAAATTGAAACACTTTCTTTAGAAACAAGAAATGCTGCAACCTCTGTTCATGAAAGGAAATAAATATTCTTCAAGGAGAGACCATTCTTAGTACAAAAGCCTAAGTGTTTTCAGTAGGATATATTTAAATGTCTGTCCTATCGAGACACTTTCAAAGGAAGAAGCACAATGAAAAGAATTCAGTTCATTTATTCCTTGACCATGGCTATATCCAGATGATTCCAGATGGAAAAATGTGGAAAAGAGAAAAAAGATGAAGGAGGAAATGGACACTTTCTTACTTTAAGAATGGACCAAATTCACAAATATGATGACAATAATTCCACAAACAAATTCAAAACCTGTGGAAACTGGTGGAAAATTGATAATATTGGCACAATTCTTAGGAAACTGGTTTATCTTTAGATGTTAAGGGATCTGATTAGCCTCCAAAGCACTACAGAAAACATTTACCTTGGTCCAGTGTTATATCTCTGATCCTTCAACCCAGTCCTTCAGATGTGGCAAACAACTTTCATAATCAATTCAAAAAAAGTTCCCACCTAACTTACAATGTTTAGCCTGTGTTCCCTTACAACTCCAGCCACAAAGCCATTTCACCACCTTCTCCACAGACTTCCAGTGTTCAGCCTAAACGTCCTTGTGCAGACTATAAAACTGCTAACTTTTCCATCACAGATGTTCTTTACTCTAATCACCATTAACTTTCTACTTTTGAAACTTAGGAGAATACACATCCCCTTTCAACTCTTTTTATACCAAACTAAGAAAACCAAAAAGTTATTTTTCTCTCAAACCACAATATAAGCATTCAATTTCATTATTATTCTTACTATCTTCCTTCAGGGTTCAACTTGGAGTTCAACTCTCAAGTTGTACACAAAAGACATCTCATCAGCTTTTCCAAAACATTCTTATGACTGCATTTTTTCCTAATGGAAATGCCTTTTCTAACTAGTCATACAGCAAAATTTCTAATTTGTTTCCCAATAAGCTCCTTTTCTTCATATCACTGTGTTAAAACAAAAATAACAACTGTTTGGATTTGATCCAGATTACTTGTGCTCTTGACCACACTATACAACAGCTTTATGCTTTTCCTCATTTTCATTACATTTGGCAAAGTTTATGCACTTTATTTTGGTTTTCACAACTTCTCTAATGCAGTTCTCCTCATTTTTTCTTTATTCCTTTATTTATATCCTTTTAAAACAGAGAAACTAACAAAACCTTTTTCCTCCCTCCATTTTCCAAAGAATATATTCATAACCATCATGCTTATTCTTTCCACTATAAATATTTTAATATTTTTATTTCATTGCAGATATTGTCAGAACACTGCAGAGTTCCAGTTTCCTACAAAGACCCCCTCTGTGTTCCCATGAGCCACTTCAGAGGTGAACAAGCCTATCATCACCTTTGCAGATTTCACTCTTTTGCACCTTATTTGTGGCTCTAATTTGCCCACAGCAAAGGCTGGATCTTCAGCAGGCTCCCAGCTGGGATATGTTCACTCAAGGCAAAGTATCCCTAGACCACAAAAAAAAAGTATTTCTGGGGGACAACAGATAGGACATTATGTCCAGGTGTATGACTGATAACTGTTAGTTGAAAAATAACATTTTACATTACATCATTCCACACCTACATGGTGCTTTTGAGTGGACTACTGCTATACCAAACAGTGTGATAGAACATTACATATTAAAACAAAGGATTTTTTAAAACAGTTAGGATTTGTTTTCTAATAGAAAGAACCTCATCACAGCTGAATTTGACCAGGACACACAATTTATCACCAAACTGGCACAAACATTAAGAGAACAAGAAAAAAGAAACTTTTTTGGTGTCTTCGGTTTCTCAGATACCTCTTTGGCTATTACAAGCCGGATAAATTTGTTCTCTCATCCAGAATGAAACATTTATCTGACTTTACTCCTACACAAAAATAACTTCTAGTACCACCAAAGTATCCATTTTGTAACAAGTTTGGATTAGCAACTCACCAAATTATTTCATTTGCTATTTTTCTCTCTCTTTTTTTTTTAATCACCCATTGCTTGAAGAAAGATTGCCAACTATACTCACAGACTGTTCTAAATCACCAAGCAATCAATGATGTGACTGCTCTATTTTTAAAGAGTTTTCCACACCCTTTGAAAGCATTTGGAAACAGAAAGACTTCTAAGAACAACCTGTTCATATTTCATCACTGCCACTTTCCAGTTTAAATTATGTTAAGCAAGATAAACAATCTGCAAACATCCAGGAGGTGCACAGTTTAAGGTATAAGGTTAATGCAAAAACTGCCAAAGTCTATTTCACAATATCTCATCTTAAACATATTTTCAGAACTAATAGGAGCACCGCATGTCATTAAAGTCAGCAGCCCATATAGATGTCCATCCATCACTGCAGACCTCTTTGCACATTTTAAACACACTTAAAGTTTCTAGTTCTAGCTAAATGATTAGTTTTTCTCTCTAAAGAAAAGACACGAAATTCATCATGTAATTACCTTAACATCCTGCTGTGACAGAAAGGGTCTTTTGTAACTCATCTGTAGCCGTACACTTTGTTTCTTGTATGACAGCTGATCAGAAAAAGAGCAGTCAAACTGAGTCTAGAGGCAGGAGGTCTTTCAAGACTTGTGGTACACCCTGTTCTTAGAGATTAAACCAAATCTGTAGAACAAGCTCTTCTCCCAGAGAGAAAGGAGTCCTCCTTCTTCCTCAATCTTCTTGAACAACTTCAGCTGGGCAGACACACCCCCAGGAAACAAACACAACACAGGTGTGAATAAAGAGATTTGAAAAGAAGAGCTGGGAATAGGAACCAGAACTAATAAACAGAGGGGGAAGGAAGAGCAAAGTGGAGTTTTGAAATTAGATGAAAATAAATTTTTTTTGTTGTTATTCTCTTACGTTGATTGATGATTTTGTTGAAAGAAATTCATTGCCACCAATATTTAAATGAATGCTAGTTTAGCTTTAATAAACTTTAAGCTTCAGGCAGATCAGTCCCAAAGTTCTGCCTAGTTTGCAGTCCCAGCATATTCTTACATCTTTACTTTCTTCAAAAGTTGCTGATTTATGGAGAGAAAAAAACCTAAACAGATTAATTTTCAAATCCTCATTCTTTGTGTAATAGAAAAAATGGACACAAATTTAATTCTGCTTGTCAGTAACAAATGGACTACTTAGACATATAAAGATACCATATCTGTTAGAAAGTGTCTTTAATTAAGAAAAATGTGAATGTATAAAATAAACCCCTATCTTTTCAGACAAACATTCAATGGAAATTCATTGGTTTTGGCAGAGCAAATGTTTCTTAGTTCTTGATAGTAGTTGAAAACTCAACAAAGATAAAAGAAATAGGCAAGGATTTCCACGTAGCTGCAGAAGATCTTAGTCCAAATATTTGCTTTTTCTTGGTTCTGAGGAAAGCTAGGAGCTGTTGTCTCAAGCAGTCCCTGTTGCAATTGCTCATTTACTGCCTTGCAGCTGCTCCATTCCATGTTAGGCTGCCAAAAGGAAAGGGCTCCCTCGCTTGGTGGGCAGCTTGCACACCTGAGTGAAGGATTACAGTGCCTGCTCTCAAACTGCAAGTGCAAATATGAGGCTGGACTAGAGACAATTATGAAGTGCTTTGATAAAACATTTCTTTGCATGTCTTCAAAAAAAAAACCCAAATCTTGAAAACTGTCTGAGGGGAAAAATATTTTTTATCTGTTTCCTGCTCTAGGAACGTTATCAACAAATTTCTCCTAAGGAGCAAAGCATTTGCATTAGCCATAAAAGAAAATACCCTAACCAACTGGTACTGCTAATCATAATGATGGGTAGGGGAATCATTATGTAAATGATCATTTATGAAGCATCTCACGGGCATCCCAACAGGACAATAAAGCATTTTATAAATAAAAGGAGTCACTACGGCAGAGTAAAAATTTTCTTTGGGTTTTTTTTTTGTTGTCAATGACAAAGGTTCTTTTGATATTTTGGTCATACTGAATAAGGCTGCAACATGTTTGAAATAATTTCTGAGAAACAGAAAGATTTTGTGAGAAAGTAGGTCTGATACCTTCCCTCCCTACTGCACTGTTGAAAGACAGTAAGCAAGGATTAGCAAATACTTTGCTAAAAAAGCCCAATTCCTTAGTGAAAATTCAAATTTGAGCAGGCTGTAATACAGCATGATTTTAATGGCATAAAGATACAATAGTCTTTTTTTTGATGCCACAAAGTTCATATGTGGTATCATATTTAGGCTATCCACACTAATGAGAGAAGGCTGGAGTCAGTTTATCTTGTGCTCTAGTAGTTGTAAGAACTCTTACAGACTCATAGCAAAGATAAATCTAATATAATGTACTGCTTTGATAGCAGATTGTAGTTACTGTTAAGAAATGGGAAAGTTGAGAAATATTTTCCATCTTCTGATTACAATGTAGGGGTTTTCTGAACTACAGACCTGATCTATAGCATTATTTTTAATACCTGTTGGAAAAACAGGTCTGAAGTTTTGATCAAGAAGAAATATATAAACAGATGAATCAGATCAGAAAGGAAAATTGTGCATTTATCACAAAAGGTCTTCTGATTCTGAAATTGTCTGGAATCAGTTTCATAAAATTAGGATTAACCATATTTTCAAAATATCAAGAATGCATTAGGCAAGTCACCATTTGTGACATTTTTGGATTTTGCCTAAAGACAGTATTCTGGAAAATTGCTGGTGAAACAGAAGTCTCTGAGACAGCTGGAGAAAGAAGGAAGTTAGGATCATACAGAATAAAATACATGCTTGTGAACAAGAAAGAGGTTATTACAAATGTCACTCTAAAATATATATATCTACTTTTATTTAAAGGAATAATCTGAGTTACAGGTTTGCCGGATGTCATTACAGCTAGCACCTGCAGCATGTTTCATATCTGAATGTCCTGACTTAACCCCTCTCTTTGATACTCCACAAATTCTAAAGGGATTGAGAATTCAGGCACCTTCTGTTAAACAGATTTCCCACTTGTCACTTGTCCAAATAAAGTTTGAATAGTACTGTATTAGTAAGAAGAAAAATCACCTAAAATTCAATTCACCAGCAATAGATTAAGAGAACCATCCTGGTTCCTAATTTCCTCATAGTAAAGGAGACTTGAAAGTTCATCTATCAGGCAACTTTTCTGCTGTGTAACTGCATTTCTGTCAAAGATCCTGTCTGGTTTCATTGTTGGGTTTGTTTTGTTTTGTTTTTGTCTGGTTGTTTTTATTCACTCCAAAAAAGTGAATAAAAGTGATTTCGCTTACACCATCTGGAACCAAGAATTTGTGAGGCAGATGACTTCAGCTGGATTGAATTGTGGGGCACTGGCTAAATAATTTTTAGCTATGGATTAGTGTCAGGGTTTGCAGAAATTTCTTCCTTGATGCAAGACTGAGGCAAATTTAGAGGACAAAAGTATTTTGGTTTAGGAGAAATATTTTTTTTTTCCAGAAAATGGTTGTCTTTCTTGTGCAAATTTGTAGTTGCTAATTTTTTTTTGTGTGTGTATTTGGTAGTAAATTACAAAGAATTGAAAATCCAGAATCTCAATTTCATCTTCAACAGCATGAAAAGATCCTGAACAGTCTGCCCCTCTTTGCATCCCATCCTTACCCTGTGCCCATCTTTCATTTCAGAGGCAGGGCCAAAAGGTAGGTAGGTGTATTGGTAAATAATTATTGCATTGAAAATTCTTGAGATCTAATACACTGTTTTGAGTTGTGGTACAGTGCTGAGAATTTTAGGACAGTTCTTCAGCAAAGTGGGGAGAAGGAAGAAGATGATACATCATTCATCATGACAGTAATTGCAAATGCCAAGCAAAGTTCTTGTAAAGTTCTTCCAGAAGAAAAAGTTTACAGTGTATGACAAACCTCTTGTTAATGGCTCCTTCTTGAAATATGTGATTGAATTCATGCTACTCAAGAGCCTTAGGAACACAACAGCAGATATTTTCTAGAATATAGCATTATCTTCTAGAATAAGCATCTAGAAGATGTTAAGACACTAAGAAAGTTTTGAGAAAATGTCTTAGTATTCTCAAGAGCTACACATACTGGCTTTTTAACTTGTGTATGACAAAGGAATAGAACTATGTTTCATACCTGAAATATTTTGTTTGTTCTTGAAAATAATTATCCTCTAAACTTTTGTCCTTATGAAAATTGCATAGACTTTAATTTTTTAAAATATTGTTTTAATTACTATATTTAATTTCAAATGCTGGCACAACTGAAGAACCAGAGTCAAAATAAAATAAACCATTTGTATACATCTGTAGAATTTATTACAAATATTATATTAGGATGAATTTATTTTTTTTTAAAGATTGTTTAGCATCATAACTGTCCTTTAAAACCCAAAACGGTATAGTTGGGGAAGATATAATTCAGGTAGCTCAGCACTTGATTCTTAGTACTGCCACTTATGTCTCTAACTAATAGAAGATGCAAATTATGCTATTATGAGAAATTAGATCAAATGAGATAGAATTGGCACTACAGATCTCATAGAAAACCTAGATTTTATTCCAGGGCTTTCATAAACCACAACTAAAAAGCGCTTCACAGTCCAAAATGTTCTTCCAGTGTTTTCTCCTTTAGTGCTGTGCTATATAATCAATTTTAACTATTCAATAGGAGGAAGTTGCTATAGACAAGTCTAGCAGACTAATTGTGTTTTCAAGAATAGTGAAAGGATGAAATGTAAATAAATTAGATGAAAGATGAAATTGATCTTTTCAGTTCCAAGGAGAGTTGATAATAGGTATGTTATACTCAAAGAACATATCCTATTATGGATATGTTATACTCAAAGAACTGTTATGGCCCAAAAAAACCCCCCAAAAAGGTACATAGAGAGGCTAGAATTTATTTTTAACCTAATAATAATCTTAACAGTCTAAATATATTAGAAGCAACCGATTGGTCTTGCCACAGTAATATTAAGTTATAGTCCAAATTCATTCTGAAAAGCCTTACTATTGATGTCACTAAGATTGTTATTCAACACTTAACTAACAACTATTTTTTTCTCTGGTGTTGTGTTCACTGTTCACATCTGTTGCATCACAGGGTCATTTTTAGTTATCTGCATCAAGCATGGAAGTGGTGGCAGACCAGCATCCTGAGTTTTTTCCAAATAGAGTTTCAGTTTAGGTGTGTGTACAGGATCCTTTCTGCCTTACTGCTGGCATTCATCTGGGAGTACCTTTACCTGCTTTTTTATCATGGTCTGCTTCTTTCACTGCTTCCCTACTGAAGTTTGAAGACTGCACCATGGCCTCCTTCAACTTTATTTGCCATAAGGGGCTACTGGTCTTTAGGCAGAGAGTGAATAACCTGGTCTGTCAGACCTTTACAGTCAAGTCTATTCACAGGAGTTAATAAAGCTAGGAATTAGACCAACAGAGAAGTATAAAAAGGTGATAAAAGTAGCTCAGGCCAAGGCAAGTCCAGACAAGTCCTGAGAACTGCACAATCAGGTCAACACAAAATCTGTACCCTTTTACTAGTCATGGAAAAGGTCATATTTACCATCTTACTGCAAGGGAAATGTGGCAATAATGGTCAGGTAAAACACACTGAAAGAGAAAATTGCTTTGATAGATTATGCGATGACTGAATTTGACTGTTCAGTCATTACAGATTGAAAAGAGGAAAATCATTGAACAAGGCCAAGGATGCAGCAAAAGCTGGAGGGATATGAATAAGAGATTAAAATTGTTAGGTCAGAAAGTTAGGTAAAAAATGTATTATGGCAGTTAATGCACTCTGTAGGTGGGGAAAATGTAATATTGGCAAAAAAACCCCACAACCCAAACAAAAGCCTACACAAGCTCACACATTTAAAAATTACCATGAGCTGAATGTCAAATTTCTGTGCTTTAAAAGTACTGAGAAGAATTTTCTCAGAACATATGGATCTCTGTACAAGAAACTTAGGTGTGGGGCTTGTTGTGGAAATTGTCACATCCAAGATCCTGCCCCAAGGGATGCATCCTGCGGCGCTGCAAGCGCAGGAGGGAAGGGAAGGACGGGTCCGATGTTGCACTAGATGGCGGTGTTGCTCACTGTGGGAACGGCTTCTCCAGGGATACTTCTGATCCTCCCTGATAAGTGACAATTTACCGCTGCGTTGACGGCTAAAATGAGGTAATGTATGTCTGGGAAAAAAAAAAAAAAAAAAAAAAAGAAAAAGAAAAAGACTGGACTTTCTGGTAAGTCAGAAATTTCTGTGTAGACTTCATACAAATTTGGAAGCTCAGATATTGTTGAATGCATTTCATTTGATATGTCCAATGAAAAAGCAAATTGTATTAGGAAATCACGCACTGATAACAGGCAGAATTGTATGTGAGTTCACAGTGAAAGCAGAAAGTGGTTTAATTCTACACGCAGACCTAGAGGAATTATTCTAACATTTAGTACACAGAACAACACGTTTCTTATCATAGAATGATTTTAGGTTGAAAGAGACATTAAAGATAATCTAGTTCTAACCCCTCTGCCTTGGCCTGTGACAATTTGTACTTGATCAGGTTGCTCAGAGCTCCATTCAACTTGTCATTGATATGTTGTTGTGAATTCTCATTCTTAGAACATGCTTTTTTATCATCAACATGCTTTTCTAACACATTCCAGGCAAAATGAATGGCTGAAGACTGGGGATAAAGGAAAGGGAAAAACATTATTTAAAGAAACACAACTTGCTGCTCTTAAACAATTTCAATTGTACCTGCATCAGTCATTCGAGCAAACTCTCTTGTGAAGTTTGTAGAGTAATGTAAAAAGTAAAATGTCAGTTGCAGGAAAATATATCCCCTTTGCATATATTTCATTGAAATTCCTTTCAGTGATGACACTTAGCAAAGTTTAACAAATCTGAAAGCACAAAAGAGTACCACAAGAATGTAAAGATGGAAAGAAGTCAAACCAGCATTCAGTTCCTTCAGTAAAACTCTCCAGAGAGCAGAGAAGATACTAAGACAGAGTCTGCCCAGACTTAGACTGACTGCATTGTTGCTGACCTGGCTGCCAATTACCTCATAAAACCTCACAGAAGAAAAATGAGATTTTATTCTTTAAGACCTAAAAACTCCCAAACATTTTTACAAAGGGCATATTAGTAAAGTCTAAAAGCATAATCCTAGATACACCAGTTAAAATATAGCATAGCTGGGGAAACAGGTAATCTACATTTGAGTTTGACTTTCCCCATCCTGAAAAGTTCAAGTTCTGACTCTTTGCAAGGATACTCAGCTTTGACAGAAATGAAGAGATTTTAACATTTCACTCATGACAACATGATCTGGGTCAAGAAAGCAGTAATCCCTCATAGAGCTTCCCTGAAAAGCTGAATCCAGCTGAAGCCTTGATTAAAGGTTTGTACTAAAAGCCATGGACAGTGAAATGACTGGAGCAACAGAAACAGTGGAATTTGGGCAGTGTACAGGTTCTGTGTGGTGCCCAGAAACCCAATAGCAGTGATTCAGGGCTTTGCATGAAACTAGAAAGGCAGAGGAATATTAGTTGAATGTAGGCTAGCCCCAATTCATTGATGAGGAGAGAGCTATAGAAAAGGCATTTTAGAATATAGTATTTTTTGGTATTTCCAAGCAACATATGAAAATGCTAGTGCCATTGAATAAGGTATTAATGAAATGTCATGTCAAAATCTCAATTTATTTCTAATCTCTATTTTCAATATGGGAAAGTGCAAGACTGCTGGGATAATAATGTAGTTTGGAAAATATTTTTAAAATTGAGTCCAACTGTAAACAGGCTAATGAAGGTCTAAATGTTTGCTAGATCTTTCCTTCCCAGAAAAAATTTCCCTTGCTGGTTTTTTCAGGCTATGTTAAGAAGGAACACTAAACATGAGAAAGTGGAAAGACCCTGCTGATAACATCTTGCCTAAGACTGTGACAAAAGTTGCTGACAAATTCAAACACAATTTGGCATTGTGTGCTGAGTAAGCCAGCAGATCCCACTGAGCACTTGTGGGGTTCCAGGATAAAGGTGTTTGCCTCAGAATGTCGCACAATGCTCAGCATAAAAATGAGATATGGCACACAGCCACATACTGCTCCAATTCAGGTATTAGCAAGAGAGAATATTATGGAGAAAAAGAAAACCTTTCAGACTTTTTAAAACAAAGGAGTGCTAACAATGAGAACAGTGGCACTATTGTGACTGAGGCTTCCAGTAAGCCGATTAAAGTTTGTTTGTCCCAGTCATACTGAATTTTTAACCACGGTCTGACAGTACTAATGTAAGAAACTGAAGAAGTCCCATGATTTCCTGCTTGCAGGGCCTTGTTTGCATGCTTTTCCAGAGTTAAGAGAAAAGCCACAATAGTTACTTTGTGCAGCAGAGGAGCAATTCTTAGAAGTTCTGGCATTTGCTTATAATCTGCAAAAGTGTGGAAACCAAATGGCAGATGCACTGCAATAGCACAAAGCTTGCTCAGCTTTTTTTCATGTTGTCACTTATACTGCTTAAAAGGGAAAAACAAACTGAACTACTTTCCTGGTATGTCATTGTTTGTCCCAGTACTTTTTCATTCAGTGTTTTCAACCTCATGGGTCAGAATTGGTCAGGACTTGCTTGACCTGCCTTGAGATCAGGCACAGAACCAATGTCTTATAAACAGAAGAAAATATTTGCTTATTTTATGCTCATAGTAGTAACATGTGAACTGTGCTGGTTAGAATTTGTCCACATTTTATTTGAAAAAGTAATTTGGGATAGGGTTGCTGAGGCACAAAGTATTATGATGCTTAATACACTTATCTTTTCTCACAAAACTACCATTCACATGCTGTGAATTCCATTGGGTTCCTGATTAAGTTTTAGATCTATGAAACATATAAAATGTCTGAATACAAAATTTAGATCCATAGAAGCTGCACTTACCTGCCTCCTTCACTTGGGCCTCTAAATTCTCCTGTGCATGTCACCTTCCTTGACATTATTTCCAGAAGACAAAGTGTTTTTTTCTGGGGCATATCAAGATCTGACTATATTCCCACAATGCTGAGCAATTTGAGGATTTATTTCAGACCCATGTCAGCAGAGAGTGGGCTCTTCAGACAAATAATACGGTCTAATCCTTTAGCATGCTCTTACCCTGTCCTTGATATCCTTCTGACCAAATTAATAAATAATTAATAATTAATCTGATCAAATTAATAAAATCCATCTGTAATATTCAATATAAATCTGAAAGCCTGGATATTGCCACCTAATTTATTTACACGGGAATGAGTAAAACAAGAAAGCCCATTCAGCTCAATGGGTTCTATCAAGTTTTCTCCTGAGACACCAGCTGTCCCTATGCTGCATTGGAAGATCCAGGGCTTTCATCTGTGTGTGTGAATGCCACTTCCAGCTCCAAAGTTCAGGCCAAATTCTGTTTCAGACCAGTCCTCCACCATTTTTGTTTCTTTACAGAAATGCTCAAACAATATTAAGCACATATAAGCACCAAGATGACAAGTCTGATGATAAATTTTACCCTTCAGCAGTCTAGGACATACAATTAAATGTTTCAATTCATTTAGAGAAAACCCAGACATCCTCACATTACATGTACTATGGATTAAACCACTGTGTTTCTGCTCTGTAATGACTCTTTAGTGTGCGTCACTCAGTGGCACTCTTCTCAAATTACAACAGACTTGCTTCATTCTCCATAAACCTTGGACATTCAGCACTTTCAGAAACAGTAAGATTTAACTGAGTCTAATGTATCCTATTGGAAGACAAAAATAACTTCATTAAAATCAATTAAATCACAATAAGTAGCAGATGAAATCCAAGCAGATTACTGTATAATATTTGGTAATAGGCAAAACCCTGCACCATATTTGTGATTATTAATGCAGATTAAGTACTGTAATAACAAAATACATTTTTATTTTTTTGTATTTTTCTGCAGTTCTATGTTTTCTTCTCAGGTCTGTTCAGGATCTGAATTTGCCAGTGGAGTGTGCCAAGGGTGTTTTCCTGTCCTAGTTACCAAACACCTGAAGGGCATGAGAAGTCTATCTTGGTTTAAATGCACTTGAAAACCAGGTTAAATAAAGGTAAATTGTTCTCCAACTCTTTTCTGTGATCCAAAATGCTCAGACTTCTTTACAGATTTAAACTGTATGTCCCCACTCTCCTGTCAACATGGCCTTATGAACACCAGTAAGGAAAGAAAGGTGTTTTAAGGTTTTTGATCTTCTCAAAATCTGATTCTGTACATCTACTTATATAATGATACCTTTCAAACAGCCAGAAGGAAAACAAATCCTATTTTGTGTATCAAATACTTTGCTTTAAGGATTTGATATACAATGCCAAAGCAATTCCTCTGAGAATTTCTGACAAAAATTTCCTGACAGAGGGATGACCTTTCTTGAACTGAAAACTATCAACATCTCACTCAGATGAGAAAGAGAAAGGGAGTTCATAGAACTTTGAACTAAATGACTTTAAACATTCAGGAACAAGGCAGAGTGCATTATTTCTTCCCAGACAAAAAGTATTACTTGATATTTAAAACTGATTAAAAAAATATTCTGGATGGAATCACTGTTTATGAGGAGACAGAGGATAAGCTATATGCACAAAGGAAAATGCTGGGATAAGTAACACTAAAAAGGAAACCTCTAAGAAGCAGTTTAACATATGGTTTAAAATTATAAAGAAAAATTAAATGACCTTACTTAATAGAGCTTTATGGGAATTTTTTAGTAATCTATGATATCCTTAAGACTGTGTGTATTTGAAAAAGAGAGAAGAATTACAGTATTTAAAATCAGTAACACCTGATATAATTTTTAATTAGAAGGCAAAGTGTCCATAGAAAAGCATATTTTCTTCTTTTGCCTTCCTCCTATACTATGGGTATTCTTATTTAATGGCTGGAGTGTAGCTGAAATCTTAAGATATTTAAATATTTTCTGAGTTTAGATTCTTTGTTAAGAATTTTTTTGTGATCACTAATCACAACATTAATATCATTCTCCCTATTCACTGTCTGGTACTACAATATTTTGATGTAAATTTAGTTTGTTACTCAATGGATAGTGAAAGGGGAGGCCATGTTACAGGTAAAGTGTAATTGGACTCTGTGCAATCCTGACTTTAGATACTAAAAAATCTCTGATGAAAAAATATTTTTTTTTAATTTAAAAGAAACACTTCATACTTGTTCTGGTCAGTGTGAAAAGGAATATTCAAAAATTATGCTTGTTCTACAAGCTAAGTGGTTCTTAGGTACATATAATGGTTCAAACACTTATACAAATGTGAGGGTCACAATTTAAAACAAAGATTGCCTTGCACAACAAAAGAAGACATGACTGGCAATACAACACTATCTGAAGAGTTGTTGAATTTCAACCTGTAGTTCACTTGTATAAACTAATACTTAGAAAGATACTTAAGAATTACTGAAGCTTAGAATAAAAACAGGAGAAGAGTTTTGTATTTACCTGCTTTCTATTATATGCCTATGTGTCAGGGACAAAAAGGTTTTGAAGAATAAAAGAATGATTTGGAAATATATTGATATGAAAAAATTAGAGTGGGAATACAATGCCTTCGATTCCCCAAAAATTTGTTATTCAAATGGAAGTATATTTGGAGAAGCAATGGAGAAATTTAATTCTCTTATTTTCATATTACTAAATTATCACGTCTCTGTAAGGTGTGTAAATCATGATGAATCTCAATGAATTCTCAATCTCAAAAATCTACAGTCTGTAATTGAATCTCTAAATAAAATAAGGTCTAGTAGATCTTAAAAATAAGTTTTCTAATAAAAAATAATAATAAAAAAGCAATAGAAGTATAATAGCACTAATGAAAGCCTTAAAGAAAAATCACATTTGTTGAACTCCGAATATTTAGTCCTTGGCACATTTAAAATGTTTAGAAAACCAGAAGAATACTCTGTGGAACACCAGGTAGTGTGTTGGACATTCTCATCTATGTGTGATGGTCAAATAAGTCCTTCATTTTTTAAGATAAAGCTCATCAGATGTTTAGGTCTTCTTGAAAAAGGCTTCATTTATGTACAAATATTTCTGGTTTTTTCTCCATTATGGCAAGTAGTTAACCAGCAGTTCATCCCCTCCTAGGAGGCCTCTAGCCTTAGAACATCATAACTGTACTGTGTCTCATCCACTCTGATTTACATAAGTAAACTAAATGAGGGCAAGCACGAAGAATGGGAACACACAATCATTTCTGCTATCAGCACAAGGGAAGATGGTACAAGTAGGGAGATCTCTGTTACAGAACATCAGGTTATGGATTCCAAAATTAGTATTAAAAATGATGATGAAAAAAAAAATATTTTAACTTCTCTGACCTTAGCCCAAAAGAGCAGTGCCATGGCATTGACTGGAATTCTCCAAGACCCTGTGTTTTAGAGTTGTGTGGAATTCTCCTAGACCCTGTGTTTTAGAGTTGGTTTGAAATCTGGAACCAAGGCTTGTCTTCATCACATTCTGAGCTCAAAACCACTGAAGATTCCTGTACTAAACTGAAGATTTTTCCACCTACCTGGAAAAATTAGGCAAGCACCTCTCATCAGTGAAGTAAATGAAAGGTGTTCTATTTGGGTTTTAAAAACAGTCAGAAGGAGATAAATCTCTCTTCATCACAAGACTGGGATCATCCAAGTTAAACAGTTTAGCAAAACAGGTAAAGTAAGAGCAATATTTTGTGGAAATGTAATATGATTTAAGATAAAAATGATTAATCATTTTAGCCAAAATTTATTTGAGCATCAGATACAACTCCAAAGGTCATGCTGATCTTGTGGGAGAGAGGCTCACTCCCACAGCTAAATCTTGCACTTAAGCTTACAAAGTAAAAGAGAACAACATATCAGTGCCAGCAGGACCAGGAAAATTATTCTCTCTCTACTTGGCACTGGTGAGGCCTCACACTGAATACTGTTTCCAGTCCTTGGCTCATCACTTCAAGGAAGACTTTGAGGTGCTGGAACATGTCAAGCACTAAGGGAGGGTCTTAGAGACTAAGTCCTACAAGGAGCACTTGAGGGAGCTGGGGTTGTTAAATTTGGAAAAAGAGGAGGCTCAGGGGGGCCTCATCACACTCTACACCTCCCTGAAAGGAGGATGTAGCCAGGTGGGGGTCAGCCTCTTTTCCCAGACAACCAGTGACAGACAAGAGGAAACAGCCTCAAACTGCACTGGGGGGCGGGGGGATCAGGTTGGACATTAGGAAGGATTTCTTCCCTGAAAGTAGTTAAACATTGGAATGGGCTGCTCATGGAAGAGAGCAGTGTTCAAGAAACAACTGAACATGGCACTCAGTGCTGTGGTCTTGTTAACAAGCTGATGTTCATCAAAATCTGGACTCGATCTTGAAGGTCTTTTCCGACCTTACTGATTCTATGATCCTATAGTTCTAAGATAACACAAATACCACCCCAGATGTCCATCTAACTGGAAATTCAAAGGACCCAGGAGCCACTGAATGGTGGAGGAGAGGATATGGAGGTCCAGCCTGAAAAACATTAAATTATGTCATTCTGCTCTCAAAATATAGGGAGAAAGTTTATTTGGAAACAGCATCCAAGTACATTTTACAAGTGTATCTCCTTACTTAATCTTTACAGTCAAAATAGAGAAAATGGATATTTATTTTCAATTTTAATTAGAACACTTAAAAACTAATTTTCCATAACTTGGAGATTTAGCTCCTTCCCTTCTCATTTATGCAATAATTTTTCCTTTTTGCTGTTGCTTCTACTTCTTTGCAGTATTGGCTGCAGCATTAGCAATTATTTAGCACAGGTCTACTGAGATGAAGGTCAGAGGGGAGAAGGGAATCTTCTTGTGGAAGATTCCAGGAAGTTACTGGGGTATGGTGAATTTTTGTTTGCTTTTTTCTTCAATCTTATACAAGGACAGTACTGAAAAGTATTACCAGGCAAATACATTTTTTTTTCTCATAGGTTTAATGACAATTAAAAGGAAAGCATACACCTAAGTTTTCATTACTAGAGAAAAATTATAGAAAGAAGCATTGCAAAATGAGAGAAGTATTATCTATCCATGTGTAAAGGACACATACCTTGAGAAGATTAAAAATAAGAACATTACCATCATGACTAATAACAGGAAACTATTTTTTCATCTATTAAAATAAGAACAAGTTTAATATTCATAAGCTAGAAGAAGCAATCTTTCATGCATTAGTTCTAAATAGAAAAAAGCAATTTCAGTATCTTTCAGTCTTTTATCAGTAACTGAATTTGTCATACTTTGTGAAAGATAGCTCACTGAAGACAGTTTTAAATCATTTTTAAAGTAGTGGCGCACCAACAGGGCATTTAACCCATTAAGAGGTGACAGGCTGGAGAGATTCAAGTGAAATAGTATTTTTAACTCCTGTTTATGAATTTTTATCAGTAGTGTCAATAGATTTTTGACACATAGTCTTGTTAGTACTTTCTCTGAAAATTTCTTATTATTTAAACAAAAAAACCCCAAAAAACCTCTGTCCGCCACCCCCCCAAAAAACCCCATCAACACCCTTCAAATCCAAACAAAAACATAAAAGCCCTTGAACAATCTGGAAGTTGAATTACCTGTGCTAAGGAATGTAAAGGAATGTTAAATGATGATCTCAACTCTCAGGTTACAAACTTGTCAGAACCTCTTCCTTCCTTAATGTAACAAGGAAATAGCTCACCACACTGCTTTTGCTGCCATTACTGCGTTCTGCATAATGCCATACTCACTGACTATAAAATGAAATGCTCCTAACATCAGCATAAGTGGTATTTCACCCATTTGTTCCAAATTTAATTATTGTGATGCCATGAAGAACTGTAAGAGCTGGTTTTAATTTTTTTAAAATTCCAGTATTACATAAAATGGACTGATAGCATGTGGAGGTAGGAGTTGAACACCCTCTGACTAGGTTCTTTAAGAGGTTCCACATTAGGAGGATTTAAAGCTTAATACCAAATTTACTTTATATAATCATTGTTTCATGACATTTTGATTTCCTAGAGTACAACAGCAGCACACTGAAATCACACCAGAAGCATGATGTAGCTATTGCAATAGGCAGCTGAGTCACCATGCAAACACGGTTCCCATTACCAGTCCCTGTATTCTCATCACCGTGGTGCTGGGTGTGTCAAGCCACCAGAAAGGAGTACAAGGGATGAACCAGGTCAAGCCCATTATTCTCTTCAAAGTTCATTTTAGTAGCTGGCCAGTTTTCAAACTCAACCTTAGGCTGAGCTACACACACACACAGACACAGTTTCTGCCCCATGCGGCTCTGGCTAGCTCAGAACAGTAGTCTCCACTAATTATCTCAGCAAAAGCTGTTTATACAACCTGATGACTCATGGTACAGTTGTGTATCTAAGCCAAAGTTTACTTTTCAGTCCCCACAAAAAATGCAGCTTTCTTTACAATAATTGGTCATTCTTGATATTCTTCCCTGAGCTCATTATTTTTGCCCTTCTCCTCCAAGTCTTCCTCCTTTGTGGGGAGATTGGTCACAGTGAATCTGTGTCAGTGTGGTGCAAGTGCAAAGGTTCTCAACTGCTGGGCTCCATCTCACATCTCTCTAATTAGTGTATGTATGTACAGAATGCCTTTTTCCTCTCTCTCACCTCGTATGCTCTATCTTGTCGCTTTCTGAACTTGGCTGAAATTAGGATTTTTAGATACAAAGTTTTTACTAAGTTGTTTTTCTCATTTAACAACAGTATTCACAAAAAATTAAGTCATACTTATGGATCATTACAGCTAAATAATGCTTAAATATGCCTTTTAAAAATTCTTGTGTTCTGCATCTTAGCTGCTAACCTCAAAACAAATTTATCAGTAGCATTCTTTAGGAACTGCTTAAGATGAAGACCAAAATGCAAAGGATAAACTGATGGGAGGTGAACAGGACTTGGTCTGTGTTACGGTGTTTCTTTTGAAGACACGACCTTAGTTATGACATGAGCTCTCCTGTCTAAAATTGATTAGTAACTTAACAGATCATTTTGTTCCAGTACTGAATCATAGTATAAATGCCTAGAAAAGATTTACTAGACAATCTGTGACTAAGGATACACTTAAGTGGTGGTGTTCACATTTGGACACATACTCAGATCTTATCTACAATGGTTTTCTCAAGTCCTCCTTCCCTCTGCCATGGCTATTTTTCAGATACATCAAAAGGAGCACTTACCTCTGCATGTTTCATCCTGTGCAAGTTCTACAATCAGCTTAGGATTTCCTGGAATCCAAGAAGCATGTTCCAGATTATTAATGAGAATGTTCTTGATTTAAAGTGAGATGTTCCGAGCTAAGGATTTCAAGTGACAAAAGATACTGGTTTTTGAGTTTTGCTTAGGCCATGCTTTAGCCCAATCATAACACTTGCAGGTTTTACATTAAACTCAATCAGAAATTTAAACAACTAAAACAAATTAAGTCTCCATCCCCCAGCTGTAATGATAGAATCACAAGACAAGTGAGGGTTAAAGGGCACTTGGCTGGTCTCTAGTCCAACACTGCTAGTCACAGCCAGTTCCACTAAAGGTCAGATGGGCATAATCCAGACAAGTGCTAATAAACTCCTAGGATGGAGACTGCATAGTCTCTCTAAGCAACCTGCTCCCATGCTTCACTATCATCACAGCTTTTCCTTATATCCAGCCTGAAACTCTTGATGTAATTTATGCTGCTGTCTTGTCCCCCTGCTATGCATAGCTGTGAAGAATCTAACCCTGTTGTATAACCTCTCATGGGTTCTGGCAGGCTGCTATTGGGCCTCCCTGGAAATGTTGCCTCTCTGGGTTGAAAAAGCCTCCTTACATCATCTTTCCTCATGGAGTTGCTAGGAAAAAATGGAAACAGGTTCCAGCTCTTCCCCTCATTCAGATTAAAGCTTTCAGTCAGGCCACCTGTATTTGAGAAAGCTGAACTTCAACTATAAGAGCTATGAAAGCAACCATGGTGATACAATATTTGTTTAACTTCACTGAAAAAACAACGATGAGAAGTTGTGGCCATTATTTACACACACAGTCTGGACAGTATTGTCAAAAAAGAAGTAGAATTATTGAAGGCAAATAATAATAATAATCACATCACTCAACCTGCTGGTCATGTCTCACTTGATGCAGACCAGGATGCAGTTGGATTTCTGGGTTGCAAATGCACACTGCTGAGTCATATTGGGCTTTTCATCCAAAACCACTCCCAAGTCTTTCTCCCGAAGGCTTGCCTCAACCCATTACCCACTCAGCCTGTACTTGTGCTTTAGATGTGCTAATAATGAGATTGTGGTATAAGATGAACTTTGCTTTGTAGCAGCCAAAGGAAACTTCTCCTTGAGCTTTTCTAAAAAATTTTCTTTCCACACTACATATTATTTTGCATATATATATATAAATACATCTATTTTCATACATCTATTTAAAATAATAGGTGCTTTTGAATAGTTAGTTTTACTTGCCAGCTCAGTGGCTGATTGGATGATTCACCAAAGTCAGGACTGTTTAAAATTTATGGGATTTATTCTCCTTTTGTCAAGCATTTTCTACATACAGAACATTCACGTGGTATAAATTACAGAACAGAAACTGCATGAGACAGACTACTGCAATTGAGTAACAGACAGTTTACATGATTATTGTTTGTTCACAATGGAGAGGAGTTCTTAAAAAGGAAAATAGATTCAGTAGCTAGAAATGTAAGCAAATTTTTATCTCAGTTAAAGCTACTTACCAGGAGGTTTGCTCAAGCTAAAGAGAGATCTACTGTACCACACAGGGCAGAATGCTCAATGCACACAAGATTACAATGCTAGAAAAGTCCAGATTTCAAAGCAATTTTACACAATCTAAATTGCAGTAAAACTTTGTTTAAAAAAAGATATTTTTTTCTGATTGCCTTCAGTAAATGGAGGTCATTTTAAGAGCTTATAAGCATTCTTTAGCAAAAACATAATAAAAATAAAAATACTCTCAAACTTCTAAGTCATTGCTCTGAGTCTGGATAGATGTTCACTGCTGGCTTTCTATTGACTTGTTAATCTACTTCTGGGAATCTTATTTTTCCCATTTACATGTTTAACCAGTGTTATATTAGAATACTAAGTAAACAAACTATAAAAAATACAAAGTTTTTGTTTGTTTTTTGTTTTTGTCCATTTTTTTGCACTAATCCAGTTGGATGCAAGAACTAGAAAATCTGTTGAGCTAACCAAATGGTTTAACAAATAGGAATCAATGGTACAATGAATAAGCAAAAATGTTATCTACTGGTTGTAGACTTCAGTTCTTTGAATTCTCATTTTCTTAAAATGCATTTTCTTTATGTTTAATTAACAGTTTCCTCAATGATATAAGTGAAGCTTTGTGATACCAGGTTTTAAGAATGTGGTATATTCTGAAAGGATGTGCAATATTTCTTTTCAGTAGGCTTGAAACTCCTTGCTGACAACACCCTGTGATAGCTGAAAAACCTAGTATCTATTATTTTCTAAAAAAAGGTAAAGCTTCTGCAAGCAGCTTTCTCAACTAAGACACCATAAAAATAAACTCCAAAATGCAGTGATCAGAAAACACTGCAAATACAATTTTTTTTTTTTCCTGTCCATGTATGTTGCACAACTTGTCACCTGGAATTTGATAGCAGAACTTTCTTTCCAATGACAAGCAATCCTGTAGCCACAGTGGGAATAAATTTTATAATTTCTATGTTTGTCTTTCTTGTGAGACTTTCGCTTCAAGGCACAAAAAGATTTAAGAGTGGACTGGACAGGACATAACATTTCAGCTTAAGGAGTCAAAGACTGTTGTACAACAGCTCTTGTTCTGTGTCTGAAGCAAAAAACCCCAAAATTTGAATAACATTTAAGTCTTCCATTTACAAATGCAAAGTATCATATTAAATTTCCTAAAGACTTTTTGATTTTTTTTTCTTTTTTTACACTAATTTATTATACTTATCATCAATTTCAATATTTAGTTATTTCAAACAACACAATCTCACCTGGTAATTAATAAGGAGTACCATTATCAAATAGCCATAATTTTTTTAGTCACTTTATGTGGAAGCTGATTCAAATTGTGTACAGGTCAAAGAAATAACAGGTATAGAAGGGCCTAATAATTTAAAATTAAAATTGTGTAAATTTGAAGAATGGTGTAATTTAAGTGCAATGTACTGTAAGACTATCAACTCAGTAAATATCTAACACAGATTCTTATGCTTCTCCAACCCAAACTACTGTGTTGCCTCTCTCAACTTCGGTGATTTCACAATTTAACTTATTGAGCCGTCCATCCAGGATAAACAGAGATTCCTTGGAAGGGGTCATGAGATACTGACCAAAAAGGCCACTGTCTTTTATGAGACGGTTCTTACTGTTCCAAGGCCATTCGCCTGCCTTCATGGGTTCCTTCAGACTCTTCACCATCTTCACCTTGCCAGAAGAGAGCTCCATGAAGAGAACATCAGTTTGTGTGCTGGAGCTGCAGTAGACATTGTATTGATGAGCTTCAGTGAAGGATGGCTGAAAAGCTACATCAGATATGTGCAAATTGGTGTGAATGTCAAATGCATCCTGTATTTCTCCTCTCACTGTTATGGACTGGATCCTCAGGAGGCCTTTAGCATCATCAATGCTGAGAAGGTAGTGTCCATCTGGAGAGACGTGCGGCGTGCCCGTCACGTCGCCGTTGTATCCGATCACGGAATCAGTAACGCTGTCCACGATGAGCTGCGGCAGGACAGCCCCAGTGGTGTCAGGCTTGCAGCAGATAAAAAGATATCCTCCAAGATGCGTATAAGCCAGTGACTCAGGAATGCAATTATAATCCTTTAAACTAACTGTCTTGATGTATGACATCGTTTCTAGATCGATTTTCTGGAGCATGGGCTCGTCCTTATGAAGAATATATCCAAACCTGAAAGAAAAAGCACAAAACCAAAGTCAGAGCTACTGTGTGCATAATATATGAGTGGGGAAAGATACCATGAGCAAAGGAGATAATATGTGGAGCAGTGTATTGCTATATATCTCAGCTTCAGATGTTTCAGATATTAAGCACTTTATAATATTTTATTTTTAGTGTTGTAAATTAGAATGTATAAAAAATGCCTAAAACCCATTTATTTGATTAATGGGAAAGTTCCTTTTTCCTACTAACACAAGGGAAAAAGTAAACCATTACTTTTTATATCTATTCACATCTAACTTTTACAAAAGCCAGGAAGGAGAAAAAGATTAAATATCAATAGATACCACATCCTATGTATTTGAATTCAGTTCATAGAGCTCTTCGACTTGGGAACACCAGCTTAACCCAGCGCTCATTGTTATTCAGATCATTATCTGAATCTTCCTTATTTTAATTCAATAGAAATGAATATCATAAAAGGATTTAGGTTTATGCCTCCTAATTACCCAAACACCATATTTCTTACAATTTCAATGATCCTTTATGCTCTTACATACATCAGGAAACTTTCACTGAACATGAATAATATGGTTACATTTTAAAATCCCAGAGCTGATTGACTGTAACCTTTTAATATAAGCTATATCACTATTCTTTAATGGTAACATATATGTTCTGACTGCACAATCAATTGACTATATATATATGCAAAAAAGATACTTCTAAATATAATGGAGTCATCTGAAAGTATATTAGCTTTACTTATCTAAGTAGCTTACCCAGCACTTTCCCCAAACAGCTGTTTTCTTTTGGCACATTTCTCGCCACTTTCCTCTGAATCTTTGATCCTAAAAATGAGGCTGCATGATCATAAATCTAATCTAAAAATACCTTTCACATCCTTCTGATATAAAGCCATATGACAGACAGAATGTTCCAACAATTGAGTTGACAATAACACAAAATTTTCACACTATACTTGTAACTCCAGGGTACTTACTAATCAGTGAGCCACCAAAGAAACAGGCAAAAATTGTTTCAGGACATTGTTCAGGCAGTTCCTCAGCATAAGGTAGGGTGAATTAGATTTGCACTTTCTACTGAACTGATGTAAGAACACTATATTTTAGCTCAACCTTCCAAAATCCTTGCATACTGCTTCAGTATCATAAAAGCACCGAACTGAAGAACTATTTCAATTGTTAGGGACCTTAGGATTTCATTTGGTCCAAATCCTGCCCAAAGAAGGCTCAGTGTCAATCACACTGTCCACAATTACAATTTGATCTAATTATGAGATCCATTTTGTCTTTAATTATTCAGCTACTTATAAATACATTAATTCAATCATCTTAGTTAGGAAAGTGTGAGAGCTTTTTTGGAAGTTATGTCTGGATAATTTACTTAAGATAATGTTACTTTTCTATTCATGAGGTCTGCTGTTCTGACATAGAAAAAGATTAGGATCATCAGGCAGAATTTCAGTTTTAGGTTTTTTGGCCACATGACATCTGTTTCTTAATCTTTTTGGGTAGCCAAAAACTCATTGATTCCTGGTTTCATTATTAATTAGTAAGTGTTTTCCAGCTACAAGAAACAGGCCTATGCTGTATTATGTACAAAATTGTGCAGTAATAGAAAAGGTTAAATAGGTAACAACACTGACATTTCACATCTCCATGTTTAATAACCAGTGTTAGACACATGAGCAGTGCTTACAAAAGGACAATAGAATTGGCTTATTGATTGTGTTTTTACATAACAATGTAGAGCACAAATCAGTGAACTATCCAGGAACATCAGTATTCACCAGAAGATAAAGGGAAAATACCTAATTTTAAGATCAATGTGATGACATTATGACTGAATAACTTAATTTTAAGCTATTATAATATTATTTAATCTATTTTAATATGAGAACACAGTGCAGAGAGTTTTTGCTTTAACTACTTTTGATCTCAATTTCAGTTGCAAACACAGAGTACGGGTTTTTTTTGAGACTGGCCAGCTGACCTTGGGTTTGAAAACATTACTCTTCTCTTTCAGCATACCAATATATAGTCATGGGAAAAATCAGGAAATCTTTTTAAAAAGTGAAAGAAAAGGCTCTCACTGAGTTGTTTTTAGCTTACATAGGTACTAAGCCACAGACATATATCCAAGTGAAATTTTCCAATATACATGAACATACATCAAATCCATACTGTGATTTTGAAAATACATCATTTACATGATTAAATCTATAAATGCTTTTTAATATTTGGCCTGTTGTTTTCAGAAACTGTATTAGAAATAGTAATAAATTCTCTTCTGTAAAAAAAATCAGTCATTCAACATTTTAATATATTTGATACATTTTATTCTATATATGTGTCCATCATATTTCATGGTATCTTTATTTAATTCAGGAAAAAGTCTTAAAATTTGACTGTATGTTTTAAGTTGCACTTTAGTTTCTATACTGCATGAGAGAAAACATAAGTAATCTTTTTTAAAAAAAGGTAATCCCTTTTTAAAAACCCAAATGAATTCTTAACCATTTTCCACCGCAAAACAAATTTAAAAATCTAAATAGATATATTTTAAATTGGTCATAAACTAAAAAATTTTTTTTTCATTTATTTTTCATCAAGCAAGAAGAAGAAATTTTTGTGCTGCTTGACAATTCATTTCTTTCTAAAGATTATTCCAGGTCATAAAAATTACCTTCTTCTAAAGTAAAATACAAATGCAGAACAAGATTATCATCAATGATCTAAATCAGCAAACCTTACTTGCTGATTTAAATTGTGATTAAAATGAATTATTTAAATCAATTTGATTCAAAGAAACCTGCCTTGCTTATGATTATTTGATTAAGCAGTGTTAATGATCAACTTATGCGATATTTTTTGCATCCAAATGTTATTGATTTCAAGAGGAATATATCAGTTACTAATCTTTGTTTCTCAAATGTTATTCCCAGAATGTATGTTTTTGAACCAGAGGTACACTTAACCCATGGTTACTTTGGTTCCACATCGCCCTGTTTTTTCAAGTTTTTCTAAGCCTTCTGATGTTTACATTCTTGTAACAAACTTTCTCACGCACTTTATGTAAATAACTTATTGTTTTGCATTCTTTTATGAAGGAAGAGAAATTTTATAGACTATTAGTTTGTCCTGTGCCATTGGAGAGGTGGCACTGTCACCCTCCAATCCACTGTCACTTTTGGAAATCTATAAATGTTAGAGTCAGAAATAAAACTTCCCTCTTTTTTACCTTAGAGAGCTGCGTGTCCGCGTTGTTTTGTTCTGTGTCCTATAGCGACAGATTACATAAACTCTTTGATTACCAAATGTGAATGTATTGTCTAAGGTTAAAAAAAAATGGTCTTGTCTATCTTCCCTAGGGGTAGCATCAACTGCACATGTGGAAAGACTCACGTTTGGCATCTAGCCTTGCCCACAGAGGGCACTGCCATTGGCTGTGGCACTGCAGCTTCTCATTACCTGGTGGTACCTTCTCTCACACAAATCCCCTAAACTCAAAAGGTTCGCATAAGCATTCCCCAATGCGTGTCATCAGGATAAATTTAGCTACTGTGGAATAATTAAGATTCTTTAAATGTTTTTTGTTGACTAACCTGGTTAGTGTGAATGAAATATCCTAGGAGCCACAGAAGAATGTTGACGTAAACCTTCCCACTAGCACAGACAGATTTAATAAAAATTACGCTTGCCCGCAGCAAGGGGCTCCAGATCTCCAGGTTTAGTCAGCAAACACATTTTAAAACAAACCAGCTGATAACATAAAGGTACTAGTTTCTTTTACAGCTTTATCTATCTCTTCTTAATATTTAGTTCACAGTTCAAAAAGCCACAAGTAAAAAGTTTACAGTATTGTGGATAGACTGTTCCTGGGATGTAAATAGTGGTTCAGCTTTAGTAATTGAGTTTAACTGAAAACTATTGAAACTGGCTTCAACATTTTACCCACTTTATCTGATGTTGTATTTATTTTTATTGCACTTGAGAAATTTATTGTCCCTTGCTTTGGAGCTATTAAGGAACTTGATTTTATATGCTACAGCAACTAACCATATGTATTCTGATAATCAGTTATACCTGAATGCCTGTTTACAATGTATCTTACTTATAAAGTGTGCAAAGAGCAGTTTAATGCATTTTTTTCAGTGATTATTTATTTTCAACTCACAATTATTTACAGCTATCCGTGTTATTCATTGCATTCTATTTACTTCTGAATTGTAAACAAAGGTTTGGGAGATAGGCTCTCTTTCCTTCCTTAGAGAACTGTCTTCTCTAGCCCTGATAAAATATAACTCCATTTTCTTGTAACATTAACATGCAAAAGACTTTTTGCTTTATAATGTTTTCTAGTTCCAACTTTAAAAAGTCACTGCTTTGGACACAGATGTAAAATTAGCCCACAGCGTAATGTTTCTGGAGCTGCATACACTGAGAGCAGTTATGTGAGCAGAATAATGTATAGAACATACATAGCAATGTATAGTTACTGCTTTCAAAGCACTGTACAGATAATACAGAGGGTAAAGAAAGCTGAATGACTGGCCTAAGGCTATATAATAATCCCTTGGCATAGTCCAGGTGAAATACAGGTTATCTAAGGCCTAGCATGGTTTCTAACCTATCATGCTACAGGTTGCTATTGCGACTGAGGTACTAAAGAGACAGATATGAGAAGAAAACATATAAAAACATATAATTTGGAGTAAGAGTATACAAAATCACTCCATCAAAATAATGTTTTTGATTACTAAAAATAGACAGAACTTTGGACCTGGCTGGGAGAGAAGTTGGTAAAATTTCATGAAGGATCTACCCTTCCCAAAATCGGGAGTATAGCTGCCAAAAGCAATTTATTAGAACTAACAGGATTTTATCAATACTACTGTTTAAACAATTCTTTCTTGGCTGTCATACTGCCTGCAACATTTCAGTGCTCCAATTAAAATTCAGTAAAGCTGGACAGGGATGCAAATACCCTAACAGACCAACAATACAGATAAAAAGAAGGGGGGGGATAATTTAAAGCTGCCAGTCTTCTTGGGTGTAAAAGGATTTAGCAAGCTGTGTGTTTCATATGTTTGTCTGCCTGTCTCAGTGAGAGCTGTGTGGCTGGAGTTTTGAGAAGCTGAACAAATAGAGAGAGATCTGTTCCTGTGCCTGTGAGGTTTGTGAGGCTGATTCTTAGTCTCTGAGAATTGCTAGGCAGAGGCGTAAGGATGGAAAAAGTAATGAAGTTCTGGAGGGAAGGTACAGAAGGGAAAAGGGGAAGTGAAGAAAACTGATAAGAAAAGCTAAGAATTTAATGTCTTGTATAGTTTAAAAAAATACAAACCCAACAGAAAGAAACAAAGAAGGAGAAGAAATATACTTTTGTTACCTAAGTCAAGAAAGTACTTCCCAAGCCACTGGCAACTGAGGAAGGTGATAAACAGGTTTTTTATAGGGACATATGTCTGTCAGGTTAGATAATTTGTTCCTAATAATTTTGAAAGAATTGACTATCTCTTAGTATTTTAATCAATCTCAGAATAACAGGAAAATTTGGAAAGTCTGAAAAAAAAAAGATTGTTGAAATATTCATAAGACAAAGTCAGGTATCCCAGCTAAGCTGAACAGCTTGATGCATATGCAAGGGAAATAATAAAATAGACGATATGAGAATAAGTTACAGAAAATCATGAATATAACACAGTCAACATGGGTTTATGAAAAAATAAACTTTGTCAGACAAACCTAATATAATTTTTTTATTAGAAAACTTTCTGAAGGTAACTGAATATCAGGAGGGCATAGCTTTCTTGGAATAAAAACTCATACCTGAAAGAAAAATAATTTATCTGAAATAAAATGTAGTTGTCAATGCAGAATCATCATTCTACAGGAAACTTCTTGGTACAAAAGCTGATACTTCATAAAATTTTCACAGATGATTTGGATGAAAATGTCTATGAATGTCCATGACTCTAAGGTTGTAGATAATGACAGTAAAATCATTATAGTCAGTTGCTCATTCAAGCAAAGTATGTTCAAAGGTGGCCAAGTGTAAAGTTGAGCAGCTTCATGCATGAATGAGGAATGTATGACATGAACACAGAACATAGTACCGTAAAAAGTAGCAGCTATAAAAGGAATTAATGATCAAAGCAGACATGCAAATCAATATGAAATCTGAGTCTAATGAGTCAAAAATAAAAACAAGGCCCATAAGCCTCTGTAAAGTCCTTAAGGGTATACCAAAAAAGAGGTAAGAACAATACAACACTACAACACACTCACTTCAACACACCTGTATTCTACACTGGGGAGACTAAACTAAGAATGCTTTATGGTTTTTTTTTTTTTTTCTCTTTTATGCCCTTCTAAAAAGGAATGAAAAAAAATTAGGGGAAAGGAAAAACTTGAAAATTATTTGAGGAATAGAGACTATGGTTTTATGCAAGAATCTGAGTCCAATATAAAAATGGTTGCATACTGAAAACAGAAAACTTTAAATTAGGAATAGGTAATTTTTCCTAACAATTGGGACAATATACCATTGCAACCAACTACAATAGACATGATAAATTTTCTGTGGTGGGACTCCCTAGGTAAAGATTATACCACTATCTACTTGGATAAGTAGATGTAGCTTCAAAAATATCAGATTCATTATCTGAATCACTAAATGAATATTTGGAATGTTTAAAACCTAAAGGACATGAAGAAGTCAGAGAAAATGTTCTCATGGCCTCTCCTAGCTGATGGATATATGAAACACCATTTTTCTGGCTTTGTTCATATAATCAAAATTGCATAGGTACAGTAGATTTTTATCTTATACTACTCATTCTTTTGATGGTGAGATATTAACCATCATAAAATCATAGAATCATCAAGGTTGGAAAAGACCTTTAAGATCACACAGACCAACCACTAAACCATATTACCATATCATCCAGACATGTCTTGAACACCTCCAGGGGTGGTGACTACACCACCTCCCAGGGCAGCCTATTCCAATGCCTGAAAAGAAGCAAACAAGTGCTTTAAATCTCATGAAATGTTTGTGATTGGACACAATCCCTTAGCTCACAGACATACACACTTGTAGAAAGCAGAGGAGTCTGCCCTTCTGCAGACCTAAGGTTGTGATGCCACTTTTCCATCCACTGTATAGAAAACAGCTGTTTTTTTAAAACTTGTCTTACTCTGTTTCTGACCTTAAGTAACGGTGAAATTCACACGAGTTACTAATAACATTACAATTACCAATCTTTCATACACACATATATTTTCAAAATGAGCATCGTCCTTGACAACACACTGATCTCCAAATGCAGAAGGTTTATTAATTGCTTGTAATATTACAACTATAAAAACTTACTTTTCCCAAAGTAATTATCATAATTGCCACTATCTTATATTTCCTGAAAAACAACCTGAAGACTCCCATTGTCAACCTGCCAAAGTAATCCCAATAGCAAATTAGATTATTGCTCTACCAAAATTAGTTCTCTCTCTTGCTCTCATCAGATTATCAAATGTCTCAGAGTGGGGGAAATCTTTTATCAAATCTTTCTTTAGAATAATGTGCTCACAAGAACTTGCTCATCACTGAGAAGTAACTTATGACATGAGGCACCAACACTAAATTCATATATTAAAATGTATCAATTTTAGAAACCTTACTAGGTATTATTATGACACATAAATATTGCCAGTTTTTTACCTGCAAAATTCCCATCACCTTGAGTTCCATTGTTTGTAACAGGTATAAAGGGTAAAAAACCAGATTTTCCTTACATGCTATGCAGCTTTCACTTATGAGAAAATGTGAAAGTGCAGATTATCATTTCACAGGATTTATACAGCTGGCTCCCTTTCACTGCTCAAAATAAATTATTCAATCACTATTCTTTAAGGTGTGGCACTTTCAAACAAGAAAAACAAACCTTTGTTAATGTAGAAAAATAGTTTATTATGGTTTAGAACAAGTAATGATAATTTTACATAAAATTTCTCTCAACTTCTTTATCAAGTCTAATCAGCCTAACTAGCATTGACTCTGGCAAAGCTCAAGAAGAGTATTTTGCTTTTCAGGAATGAACAAAACATCTTTTTCCTCTCAAATATCTCACTGTTCTTATATATCTATTATGTCAATGTTCCTTATAGCTATACCAAAAATGCTTTGAATGTCATTAAACAATTTAAAATGTGTGCAGCTTCCTGCTCTGGATTTTGTGGGTTTGTTCAAGAAAGCAGATTGCAATAAATGAATTAGAAAATGTATTGTAGAAGTATCATTGGTAGAATGTGCTATGTCTTGGTAGTGGTAAACAAACCTGCAAAACAGAAATGTGGCTGAAGTCTTTAGTGACTCACCCAGTTCTGTGGGAGGTTTCCTGGTTACAGAATGTCACATTTATGTGCATAACTCTCCATCTTCATCACTGTAGTACCTAAGTAAGTTTTGTTCCTATTTTCTATTACTGAGAAAAGGCTTAATAAGAAATGTATTCCACAAGATCACTACTTGTTGCCTGAACTTCAGCACCAGCACATTTTAATATCTCTTTGCATATCTGAGAAGAGTTGACTTTGTTTACAAACCAAAATACATAGCCATTGCACAAGGAGGTTGTTTACTGTCAAGCCTTTTCTGAATTAATTTGATACAGTCACAGGGCAAACACTCATCCTGTGAGTTGGTGTATTTCACACTGGCAAGGATTCTGCTACCACTTGGTTATGACTGTTAATAGGTGTGTAGCAAAAGCATCCTTAAGCATCTGTGGATTCCTCTTTGGACCCTTCTTCTGTCACCCAAATCCTATGGGACAGAGGGAGGGATAACAGGGAAAAAACTCCACACCAGTGCTGAAATTGCATGAAATATCACTCTTTCATACCTGTGGTTTACTTACCGCAGAGTTTTAATGGAGGTATGTATTATTTGATATGAAAAGAGCATGTTACAAAACATAAAAATGCATATGTGCATATGAGTATATATATCTATGTATATATATATTAATATATATATACAGGTATAATATCAGCTTGCAGTTGAAGTATAGGAAGAAAATCACATACTAGGGCATCCCTCCTTTCACTGTTTTTTCTTCTAAGATAAGAAGTGGAAAAGTAAAAATAAATTTTGCCTCACATATTCTGGGCCTCAGTCCTAAGGTTCCAAATACTTTCACTGCTACTCTCTGCACAATCCTGTATCTTCCAAATTTTCCTATAAAGACCCCACTGATGCTGATTGACATCAAGTAGTAGTATCCTTGAAAGCAATGACTTTTCCTTTTCCTCTTAAAGCATGCTCTCTCTCTCTTCTTAGGATTAAACAGAAATGCTTTCATTTTCAGTTGATGAACTGGAGAGTTGAATGTGTATATATCAGTATCATATGTCATTTAGGACAGCAGTGCTAGATCTCAAGCCACACAGAGTTGAGTTCTGGGTGGTTCTGATAAGGATTTCAAGTAATACACTGGGAAATTTAAAAAGAAAGTGCTGTTTAGATTAAGCACATGTGCAAAATCAGTTGTCTGCCACAATGACCAGTTTAATTTTAAGTACTGTATTTTTTATAACCTGTTCTTTTCATCAGTTTATTAAAAATTGACATATGAGCCAGAAAATAAAAAAAAGTCTTAACTGTATCTCTTCCAGAGTACATAAACATATCAATTTGTTTATATTTATACCCTTATTGCTTTGAAATAAACAAGAAAAAACCAATTTCTTCAGTTCTAATCAAGCACAGCTGCTTCCCTCCTCTTCAATCATATCAATCATCAATAAGGAGGATCAAGTATTGCCATTACAAATGTACAGCCTCACCACAACTCCTTAGTGCAAAACTAATTATCCACAGACAGCATTCCTCTTCTGAGGACACCTACATTTTTATGCACAACTATGTATGTCTAAATATGAGCTGAAAATCTAAGCTGCTATTTTTTTGCCAGCGGAAATCTCAACCACACGGTCAACAAAGTCCAAAGAATTTTTTTAAATAACCAGTACCAGAGGCCTGTAGGAGAGTGAGAAATACTGTTTATATACTGTGTGTTTAGACTAAATCTCCAGTAACCATTGCAGGAGATAGACAGCTTACACCCACAGATATACTGCATTTTCACATCTAAATCTAGGTGCCTACAATCTGAACCTCACACTCACCATAAGCATCCTCTCAGCATAAAACCATAATACCCAAATATAGCCTCATAAAACTTTGCACATATTTGGGCAATTGAAGCTTAAATGACTGACATTACATCACAATGTGACTAAGAGCTAGAATTACACATGAAATGTGATTGTCTGTTTCTCCAAGCCATTATAGCAAGTTCAAGTATCATACAGCAGTAGGGGCTATTAAAGGTTGCCTTTGAGGTCAGAAATTCAAACAACTGATTCAAGGAATACCTAGCACTGCTGAAAGTGCCTGCATAGAGTGAAGAATGTTACATAAGTCTCCATGCAAAACAGCCCTAGAAACAGATGTCTCTCCCAGAATCTTCAGGAATCTCTGAAGATGATTTTCACCTCTCTCGAAGCATAGCTTTAACAGAAAACCATCACTTTTCTTTCCACAAAAAGTATAATTTGCCAGCCATTAAAATCAACTTCAGTACTTTTTCAAGGCTAGAGAGTTATCAAACATACAAAGAGCACCTCTTCAGTCTGTCTTTCATTTTTGTCTTAGGGTTTTGTGGAGATCTAAGAAGTGTGTGCATTTCTTATGTATGAGTTTTCCGAGAGCAACTTTGTTTATCACAATATCTCAGTGAGCTGTTTTCATGACGCTACTGAAGTACTTGGAATGCTCTGACAGAGCTAACAAACACCCCTGCAAAATATCGAGATGGAATCCACTTCAGACAACGAATTTACAAAAGATAACTAACATTTTTCAAGAAAACTAAATCTAATAGAATGTGCTTAGTAACCATGCTATATGTACTGATTTTAAAAGTTCAGGAAATTTCCTGGTTTATAAAGATATGATTTTTAAATGAATGATTCTTAAAGTGTTTCTGTGGACAGAAAATATAAAAGCTGTGCAAGGCAACAGTACTATGCTACACAACTTTTCCCATTCTAAAGAATGGGTAACACAGGAAGAAATTAAAGCCCACTGAGGCACAACTACTTGCATTAACTATAGCAGAGTTAGGTCCAAACTGTCTTACCAATATTTATTTTCTTTATCATAGTGTGAAATGCATACTGGGTTATTGTGCAAAACACCCTAAAGCAAAGGTCACAGGAGAAAAACAAAGCATGAAGAAGAAACTCAATGCAGGACTTAAAGAAGTTCTGTACTAGAAAAGTGCCTGTCATGTGATTTCTGACACTGCTTCTTTACATTTGCAAGGTGCCATTTTTTTCCCCCCCTCTTCCTTCAGCTAGAGCAACTTTGCCTCTTCCATGCATACACAGCCAAGCAAGATGCAAGTGTGGAGCTGCCAACAGTTGGCAAATTAACAACCTGAGCTCCTCTATGCTATTTTCTTCTTTCAGACAAGCCATATATACTGCTTACCACTCTAGCTGCAGTCACTATAAAAGAGGAAATATCTATGCATTTTTTAAAAAGATGAACTAGAGAATACCTTTGGGACTTTTTTTCCTAAAAATGAGGATAAATTTAATTTTTCATTTATTTTAAAGAATATATTAACATAAAATTTTAAGAAATGTAAGAATTTTAAGAATTCTTCCCTTTTGGGCAGATGGACAGCCTTGCCCTAGAAGATGAGGAGAAGGAAAAGGATAATATAAAATCTGATGTCCTCTATCCTTTCTGGTTTTGGTCTACCCCAAGAGATTACCCTTATGAAGACTATAGAATTTTTAAATCTGAAATCAACCACTTTAGGAAAATTATGTTCTCAAAATAGAAACCAAATATAACAGAATTAAATAAGCTACAGTCAAAATTATCCATACAAGAAGCAAAGAGCAGTATTTTTGTACAAAAGAGAAATTTTCTAACCCAAATAATTTTGTTCAAGAAAAAAACCCCCAAACTATTATCTACTTTATCCTGACTGAATAAAAATTTTGTTTAAAGCCTCCCAATATTCTGTGCTTAGAAATGGGAAAAAAAAATAAAACCCACAGAACATAAGGCTGTGGGGCCACTCTTATGGAAAATGATTGATTTTAGAGTAAAACAAGATCATCACTATAATTTCTGTTATATAAAGAACAGAATTTGTTTGCAGGTCTAGTTTTCTAAAAATATTGACTCTTTTATCATACTTCTACTTGGGAAGAAGTTCTGGATTTTGAAAACTTCAGGTTTCAAAACACAAACATGAATGTTTGTGTTCTTATAGAATTACACATTAAAAATCTCATCTGTACTTCTCCAACTAGAAGAAAAAAATATCTATTTAATAACAGGTAACCTTTGAAATTTAGAGTGTATATGGGATGAAAGAGGAAAACTAATACATAGCCAGATATAACTTGCTTTCATTAAAATCATTACTATTATTATGTGTATTAAGCAATACCTTTTTATGATAAAAATAGATGGCAGCAGAGATCTAATCAATCAAAAATCATAAGTTTGCTTAATAATACTGATAAAAATAGATATAGGTTTTCATAAATTAATTTGGAAAGGAACTTAATATTCAATTGTAAGTCATATGAAATGAAAATTTTTAGATCTATGGGAGCAGACAGTCTTAGTAATGAAAAAATTCCTGATTAGATCCTCAAGTGTATTGAAATATAATAGAAAAGGACATTGCAAGGGCTAGGGGCAAAAGAAAAAAAACCCACAAAAGTCACCTGCTGTCCCACACAAAGGGGATAACAAGTGCTGAATATCACCTGAGAGATCTGAAAGTGATCTTTATAGTAAGTATTCTGAGATTGCAGAGATTGATATTCATAGATCAGTTCTGAAGATTTTATTATTTTTTGATATTGCTTTTTATATACTTCATAGAAGTGAATATGGTGTCTCTATTTCCATTCTTAGTGAGGGAGCTCAGTGTAGAGAGGATTAAATTAAATGTCAAAGACTCCACAGTCAATGATGGTCAAGCATACTAAAATGATTTTTTTTTCTCTCTTTCTTTTACTCTCTCAGCCCATACTGACCATTATTTTGAAAAATAAGGATATCAAGGACTTCAAAACAGCCATGCAAGACAGATGGGAAGAAATATTTCATAAGGGCTTGAAGGAATCCTGACAAGTGTTATGTTCTTAGAATAAAGAGATCTCAAATTAAGCTTTGTGCTCTGAGATCGAATACAAAAAAAATCCATTACTAGACAATATGTAACAGAGATAGAAGATAATATTATAAAATAGATAATTTTATGCATTAGTAAGCTTTCATCTTCTGAGTTTATTCTACATCCTATTTAATACAATGGGCTCTAGATTAAAAAATGAACACAACAAATTTAATGCTGCTGAGCTGAAGTAAATGACATTGTAAGTGTCATCAACAAAATCCTCCCTCTTATTGGGATACTTTTCACTAGGGTGGAAAAACCAAAAGTGATGCAATCTTTTAAGCATTTATTTGGAGAAAGTCTCTGCAAGTTGTCTTCTGTACAAGCACTTCTTGTGGGAAGAGATGATTTCTTTTAACACACTGCACAAAGCCCAGGACTTCTGACCTTTAGTGCACATTTGCACAGCTTAGGGATAAACTCTGAATTTTTAGGGTACCAGTGATGCAGGTGTCTATGAATTGTTTGAGGTCTCCCTGGGGGAGCAGTTGCAAGATGTGTATTACTATAAGTTTTTTAATTACTGCAAATTCTTGTCCAATGATGACAAGAAATTGTCCAAGGAATTTTAGGACAAAGGGAAGTAACTTAAACTTTCTACATTTTTAGTATCCAGGAATATATGAAACTGTTCATGTTATATCATAAAGGAGCCAACACAGCAAAAATCTATTTTTAGTGTTGGCAGCAAATGCATTTTTCTGTCTCATACTTTCTGGGGAAAGAGAGCTAGAAATTTAATAAAAAAACCCCAATCATTTTTAAAGCAATAGAAGTCAAAGAAATGGTTAGCTATACAGACACAGCAAACAAAAGACATTCTAAAGATGCTCCTAAATATCAGTACAAGATTAAGACAATCTGGCACTTCAGAAAATGTGGTAACATCAAGGTGGGCAGATGCCATATGGACTGGTCAAATTTATAGATGTCAAAAGAATAGTCAGCACCAGTACAGAAAGAATAATGAGGTAGAGATAAGGACTACAAAGGTGGTCAATAACATACAGCAAAACAGTTTCAATAGATCTTTTTCTTCATTTTAAACATGAAGTTCACATACTGTTATAGCTGGGGATATGTGAATATTCTCAAGAACAAATACTGAACTTGACAACAAATTCTTTCTCCCCTTTTAGTTTCTATTAGAGACCCAAATTAAGAAAATATTACATGCAACAACAACAAAAAAACCCCAAAAGAACACCAAAGAGAAACAAAACAAACAAAAGAAAAACCAACAACATAAAAAGCCCATAATTTTGTTTTAAAACATGATAAAATATTATTTTTTTGCACATAGAAGCATCAGAGATAACATTTGCTTTAAAAATGTAAGATTATCATGGCAAAAGTGATCAGGCACATCAGGGCAGATTTCTGTGTTCTAATTTGTAGATTGTACAGGAGGTGGGAGCTGGTTCAAGTGGCTCTGTTAAGATGGAAGTTGGATGTTTTATTCACTATAAGAAGTTACAAGCTGACAGCTGAGGACCCATGGAAGGAACACAAAAATAATCTATTTGTGTAGATTTGGAAGTTTCCTTACTGTCTGATTCATATGATTTAAATCCATTTAAAATGGGCTTGTAACATAACAAATAGGACAGCTTAAACACAATTCCCAAAAATCTGTTCTAAATGTTAAAAAATAGAACTGAACAAATGAAAATTTCCAATCGCACTTTTACTAGGTCATTGTCACAGATCTACACTACAGCACAATTCTTGCTGCTATCAAGGAACCTAGCTCCATCCAAGCCAGACCCAGCAAAATTTTAGAAAATAATTGTGTTCTGGTTGTTTCTTAACAAACATAAAAAAAGAAAAAAAAAACCAACAAAAAAAAACCCAGTTGATTGCATCACTTTAAGATTACCTCCAAGCTAATAAATGAGCCTTTGTAATTTGGGGCATTTTTTGTAAACCAACAAGTAATTAAGGTAGCACTAAGATAACTTCTATCCACTGGGTACAACAAATTATGTGCCATAATTGCAAGGGATTAGTTTCTTCTCATAGTTGATTATGATTTTAAATATTACATTGTTTCATGTTACATACTGGTACTGGCAGATGCTGAATTTTTAAAAGCAGGTAGGTTCTGGGAGACAGGTACAACATTTATTCTTAGCAATGGTTTGTCCACTTTATATATATTAATATATATGTATCATATATATTTCTTTATATCCTTTATATCAGATGGAAGATGGTATTTTTTCCAAAGGTAAATATTCCTGCAATGACTTCTGCACATGCAAAAAAGAAACCTTAGTGTGTGAAAAATAAAAAAAAAAAAGACAATTTAGCAAAACTACCTTTTGCTGCATTGCAGCTGACTAGTCTTACTTAAGGTTCCAGGTACTTTCTGAGCTTTCTGGGGAAGGTCAAGTAGAACAAAAGAATTCTTTGTTTGTTTGGTTTTGTTTGACTGTTTTAATGTTGTTTTATAGTGCCACAAAGGCTGGCTGCAATCTCATGTTTCAGGTAACATTTGAAAGGAATTCTCTCACTGAAGTGGAAATGGTATTTTATATAATCTTTTTTTTTCTGCTGACAGCTGGAATTTGTTGTTCAAGAACTTTGTGAAGTTTGACTCAAGATACCTAAGAGAGGAAAAGATTTGGACCATTAGTTAAATAAATTGGTCAAGCAGTATTGAATTGTCAGCTGATGTGGGAAAAGGCCCACAAAATAACTGATTCCACAAACAAGACAGTTTTCCAGATGGTTCCTTATTCATATGTGTGTGTCTACGTGTGCATACCTTTATTTTGCAAAGATAGAAGCAGTCACACAGAATAAAAATATTAAAATAGTTTTCTATTGGCTACATTTAAAAGTGCAATTAATTATTTATTAAATTTCATAGCACTGAGATGAAAATGAACTTTAAAAATATCTTGAAAACATTTTTCCTGAATTCCAAAATCTCCTGGCCTCAAAAACATTATGTACACCTCTGTACATCATTTCAGTGACAGCAAATCTTAACTGGACTTGTGGAATGATGGCAATTATCTATCTTCATCTTCATGATTTCTGTAGGTGTTTTCCCACAGACACAGTTGGGAATCTGTACTGCCTAGCACATTTCAAAGCCTGCAAACGCTGGCCCTTGTCAGTTAGAGTATAGGAATGGAGATAAAAGAGGATGCAGATGTAAATTTGGGCACTTGGTATATCTTGTAATTACCTAAAGGACTGAGATTTTCTTAGTTTAGAGATAAGTAGTGACTACATTTATTAAATTTTTGGGTGGGAACATGGGGGCAGAGAAGGACTGAAGTAGAGAATATAAGTTTGATGTACTTAAGAGGACTTCACATTTCTAAGTCACTTATTTTAATAGTTGTTGTTGTTGCCACTGGTGGTAGTTGGACAAAGTAAGTTTCAATGCTATAAAACTGTCTGAGCTGAATCTCTCAATCTTTCATTCTTTACATTCCCTCTGGAACAAAGATGCTCTAAAATCCACTATTTAAAGCCAAAAACAGATAGAGAGAAAGACTTTTTGCTGTCTCATCTCTATCTTTCCCAAAAAACCCCTATTTTTCAAAAGCAACATATTTATGGACCGGAAAGGTCCTTCTTTTGGGGGGGCAACTATGAGAAGAGGGGAAAAAATGACCACAAGGTTTCCATTTAGCATGAGTCTCTCACTAAGACAGAGTAGGAGGCTGCAGAGTGAACCCCTACTCCTCCTTTGTGTGCTGTGCCACCATGTAGGATTCACTGCCAGATTCCAAAGTCCTTATCAGAAATTGCAGAATATTTTCTAGATCTGATTTTCTTGCCCTGGTACTACTGAGCTGTCTCAGTTTCCTCAAGCTTTCAAGCTCTTTCACTATTTTCCTTGTATCATTATAGCCTTATAGCTTGATGACTAAGAACTGTCCCAAAATTTCTGCTCCACTAATGTGCATTGTTAACTGAATCTGTAAAATATTAAATTGTCCCTTATCTTCACACTAAATCATACTGTCTATGTGAAAAATTCAAGCCCTACATTAATTATATTTCTTTTGTTAATGTTTCATCTACAGCTGACTTAGCATGTACTGCTTCCATTGTTTCACTCAGAAACTACTGAATAGAAAGCTTTTTCTGATTATGTAGGATTTTTGCAACAGAAATATCTTCTGTTTGATTATTTGCATAGAAACAGTGAAAATGCTCTCACACCCTGTCAGCTACTTCACACCTCTGTAGGGGCTTAAACTCTGGAATGAAATGTGAATGCACTGACTCATTGCTCCACATGGGTTTCATTTAAGAAGGTTCACAGGAATGCATTGGCAGCACATTCCAATTACCTCTTAAAGAAAAGCTTAGTTTTTGGATTGTTTTGTGCAAATGAATAAGTGTTATTTTAGAAAGACTGCTTCCCCTATTATCGTACACAACAGAGGCATAAAAGAGAGAAAAAACTCAAACAGAATATGTTAACTCTATTCAGAGCCTGAACCATCTCACCAGCGAGTTGATTGTTCATTCTTCCACTTCTTAGGTCAGGTAACAGTATGACATTTAAAACACTGCTCAAAGATTAAAACATCTAAAAACTTGGAGTTACTCCATTACAGTGAATTCATTTAATACTGCTTTTGAAACATTTTGCAGTATAGTGAAAGACCTTAATTTATTCCAATTATCTTTTGTTCACTTCGATTTATGAACACTGGAGCTCAAATAATCAGCTCTTTTGCTCCTTAGGCTTCCAAGAATATATTTTTGTAAGTATTGTACAAGTCATCTTTCTGCAACCATCCCACATACTAATTGCAAAAGTCTATTTTTACGATAAGGACTGGTATTAGCCAACAATTAAGGACAAGATCATTGGTTGTCCTGAATTGCTTTGGAACAGAAATAGCTCGCTGAATAAAATTTTCTTCTTATTAAATGTATAAGGACAAATATTGGAAACATATATTCAATTCTTATAAGGTGTATCTACAGACAAAAAGTCTTCAGAAAGAGCTGAAGAAAAACACCTTGGCATTTGTACTATCTATTAAAGCTTAATAGATCTCATCCTGCCTACTTTTGTGGCCCTGGTGTTTGGCAATTTTTAAACAGAACTGGGGGTAAGGGGAGACTTTTTCAAGCTGTATGTACTGAAAATATGGGAATGAAAGTGTGCATGAAAATCAGTGCTTTACATTCACTCATTCATTCTCTTGGTATAATTCAAAGTATATTGACAGTGAGTGCACAGCCAATGATAACAGCAGGATGGGCTGTTTTTCAAGATAGGCAAGATAAATGTATAATTTCTTCCCTTTGAAATTTCCAAATTTCCAACTGCATGGATGTCTGAATGAACTTATTTCAGTGTTCTTTCTAACAATAAGTCTTACTGTTTTGTGTCATAGCCTCTAAGATTAAGATCTGTTGTGCATTGCACTACAACCAGCTGGCACAAGAAAGTAATGAAAACTCATGGGAAACTGACTTTCTCTAAACTCTGAGCTTGCTTAGTGAGAAAAAGAAGGACATTTATTTCCATCATGAAGGAATGCTCAAAGGCATGCTGTAATTCCTCCCTTAGAGTCAGTAGGTAAACTAGTCTTGTTAAAAAAATCAGACAGGAAAATCTAAAATTAAGTCAGCTCTATAATGAGATGCCAACCAGGTCTATTTGCAACTGAGACTCTATAGAACCATGAACTTGCTATCTGGAAACATCAGAAGGGCTGCTCTAGACATTATTAGGATGGTAAATAGTACAGTTTCATTAAAACAAAGATATTTTCTTTTCTTTATAAATATATATACACACACACACACATATAGATATATATTTAAAAAAGCAGCTACAAAAGGATTACAGACAACAATCAAACATTGTTTGATTCCTAATGGTGTTTGAGTGGAAGGAAATAGTGTTACTGGAACATAAAAGAGAGGAAGACACCTTCCTAACATGGTAAAACTAACAGGTGGTACTGAACCTACCAAATTTTTCTCCACAAAATGATAAAGTTTCTTTTCTTGTTCTCTTCTGTACATATATCAACTAACCACCAATTATAAAATGAAGTTTAAAGACAATAAATTAATCTATTCTTCCTCTACTTCTTTTGGCTCGTGCCTACTTAGTGTGGTTAGTTGATGTTTTGATGGTGCATCACAGTTGTTCAGAGCATGAATGAATGTTATGCCTGTTGGTTACAAACCAAACAACCAAAAGGTTATTTGCCCTGACTCCTGCTGCGTGATAAGTACAAGAAAAATTAACTCAGTCAGTGGTAAGAAAAATATGGGAAACCATTCTTTTTTCCCTTGGAATGAATTGCTGTTTACCTGAGACCAAAATTTATGGTGTCTCTTCAAATGTCTGATCTGGATGTAGTGTGTCCTAAATTATCTGCTGCCTAAAATAGCATTAAAATGTGTAGAATTTTCTTTTCTAATAATGAGTTGCCTATTTGGATTTTCATATATAAAAATAACTGACCTAGGTAAATCAAAAGTATAGTTCCACCACTTAAATTATTTTTCAACAAGTTTTAAATACTTATACACATACTAGTAGCAATTACCACTTTAGCTATTATTAAAAATTTAAAAAAATAATGACTCACTATGGCTTTAAATTATTTGCCTTTACTTCTGTTCCTATGTGTTAACAAGCCAACCTATCGGAGAGAAGATGCTGTAATATTCTGTAATACACTGCAGATGGTATCAGATGGTTTGTGCTAGCTGTTAGGAAACTTATTTAATTCTTTTAAGTGATATGTGGTATTTTTTTGCTTAGAATTGCCTTCATTTGGACAGCGTGTTTAGTTCTGGATGCTAATTTGGTAAGCCATGCATACTGTCTTCTGCCTCATCATTCAAAATGTTAGTTTACAAGTGACAAATGCACCTAGCTACAGAAAGTTTTCATTTTTCTGAAAGGGGCTGGTGTTGCATGGCCAAAGGGAGCTGATTTCTGACAAAGAGTAAATAGGGCCCTTGGGCAATTAACTATACCAGCCAACTTAGCCAGTGGGGTTATTTCCCTCTTAGCTGTTTTTTTGCAATTCATACTCATAAATTGCTCCCCTGGTTGTTATACACTCCCAAGAATAATAAACTCAAGCTTTATGCTTGCTGCCTAACAGCCTTAAGAAAGACATGCTGCGATTGAGTGGGGGTTTTTTGTTGACTGGTCATATTACCTTTAATAGACTGGGATTTTCTACATCACTACTAATTTGATGAATACAGTTAATTTTAAATCTTTCCTGTAACATTGTTTATATATTGCATTCTAATTTAAACAAAAAAAGCAAGGTACTTGCAGGCCAGATGTTATGGAAGACAAATTCTTCAACAACTGATTAACATAAACAGCTCTTGAAGCATACACTGAAAGAAAAGCACTGTATTTGTCTACATAGTGTTTTTTAAATTTTCTTTTTTGAAAAGGCACCCAGAATTGATAGCATTTCCCTTAAACTCATTATTTGATAAAACCAGATTGATTTTTTTCATTAAACCCTCCAAATCTATGGGTTTAGCAGTGGACAAACTACTGCAGTCTTTTTTGCCATACCAGGAATTTTCTTTTGGCATTTGGCAATCTTGGCAATTTTATCCGGCATGTAAATATTAAAAAAAAGGAAAACAAACAAAAAAAAAACCCAACTAAAAACCAAAAAACAAACAAACAAAAAAACTTTACTAGGCCTGAATTGATGTACATATTTGTTATATATCTGCAGGCACTTATCGGATTTTACTATTTCAGTGTTCAATTGATTTCATACCCCTTTTTTATTCTTGTGTGTTTTCTTTTATTCTTTCATTGTATTTTCTGTTGAGTTGCATACAGGAGATGTGAAATTACTCAGCAGCTGAAGGTAACATGCAAAGCAGGAAGAGCCTACTTGACCTATTTGGGCAAAATATCAACCTAAAATGGTTTGAGTTAGACAAGGCAAATCCAACATTATCTTTGGACTAGCCCTATTTTTCTTTTCCCAGTCCTGATTCCCCTCCTAGTATGATGTTTATCTCTAACCATGGTTTTATTTTCCTATTTACTTGAACATTAAAGTATCTTAATGTCAGTTCTGTTTGGGCAGTACCTCTAGTACCTTCTAGTTTATGAAACAGTAACTTTTGTCCTCACAACACATATCTGTTCCAAATACTGCAGAAATATTTAATGTTTTTCTAAGGCTGAATGTGAGGACTACAGATTACTTCAGGGACACAACAGGAATTTGCCTACTCAGTTCAAGAAATATAGTAATTATGGTACTTAGAGTCAATTTATTATTCAGATATATTAATCTATACATCTATCTATAGTTTCTTTTTAAATTGAATAGGGCTGATTGTTAACTTACTTGTTGGTATAGAGTTTTGTAGGAAATAAAAAAAATATCTCTCATCAACAATGTCTTTAGAAGAAGCCAAATGTTCCTTGATACAGAAGACTAGATTCTTCCCAGGCACATACAGAGTGAATTCTAAAATCAATTGTAAAATCATCTGGAATTGCATGCTTTCACATTTAAAAGAATACCACTCACTACCATCAGAAATTTTATCTTTTTTAATGGAGATGCCTATTTACACCTGTAATTTGAGAATTTTGCTAGAACAGAATGATGACAGTAGAGATTATCTAATGAAGATATTCCTATAGAAACTTGGCATATTAGAATCAATAATGGATAATTGTTGGCAGAGCTGTTTTGAGGCAAAATGGATCTACATCAGCTTGCAAAAAAAACTTAGAAGTTCTAAACATACAAACTACTAATACACATTAACGCAATACTCAGATGAAAAAATCCTAGATTGCAGAATTATTCAATACCTAGAGGTAGAAAGGTTACAGAAAAAAAAAAACATGGAAAGAAAATTATATATCACACTCTTATTAGTGTATTTTGAGGAAGAAAAATAGATTTTACTCTAAGAGGTCTTGAGTAGAGTTCTGCTTTATGCCTGTGTTAAGTGTTGTCCTGTTTTCCTCAGCCTCTCTTTCTGTGTTCCATATGTCTTTTAAAATCCAGCTGATCAAATTGTTCAGTTCTGTCACAGCCAGAACCTGTTCTCAGGATGAGCACAAAGACAAGCCAACATTCCCTACATTCAGACAAACTTACCGCACGTGGGTAATGATAAGGGTTGTGGCTGGAATGAAAAAGTCATCCACTCTGTCAAACTGCTTCCCCACGGGCTGAGTATGGATGGTGTGATGGGAAACACTCCCACTGGCTTGTGTTATCACCTGCACAGAGTAACATCAGCATAAACTATACAAGTATTCTTTAAAAATCAAATCCCAATCCAAATGAATGAATACAGCATTGCCTCTGTATTCTCTTGTGTTGTCTTTTCCACGTTACCAAGAAAAGGAGTACAAATAATAGTTACAGATTTCAGAGAACTATTACATACTGAAACACTTACTCTTCATACTTATTTTTCCCCTTCATCTTTTTTTATCAATCCTGAATCCATATTTATTAATTTACATTACCAAAGCCCTTAACATTTCTTAGCTTAAACTAAGATTTTTGTTTATCTTTTTACTTACACTAGAACTTAGAGTGAGATTAAATTTTTAAGCACTTCAGCCAAAGTGAAAAGATGCTATCAACAAATCCACTGGAACATATGGCTATGCATACTCCCAATTCTCATCAATCATGAGATAATTCAACATAGCACAGATATATTTCAGAAGAGCAAGCTGAACTGAGTTTAAATACTCCCTAAATTGTTATGAACCAATTTCATTCAAATCCCAAAATCTTGGACCTTCTCTGCAGCAAATGTTTATGCATGAGTAAAAGGCAATTCCACATAATAGCCACTATGCTGTTCACATATATGCATTTAAGAGTGGATTTTTTTTTTTTTTTAGAAAAGGAGACAATCTACTATGAATACTGTAATTAAAAATGAGGGTGAGGATGATCAGCCACTTTAAAATATAGTAAGACTCACTCATTTATCAGTTCTGGGGAGGAGTGGTTACTAAACTTCCATAGATTACCTTGCACACTCAAAGTTATTAAGGGTCTGTAGGTGTTGAAAAGGTGATTTCACATTTTACTAATTTTGCTTTTAAAATTTCTCTTATTCTTTTTCTTATATATAAGTATATATAAATACATAAGGATTTAATTAACTTATGAAGAAAAGGAAAACAAATTAGAAGCAAAATGAATTTTTAAGTTATGATATAAGGCTGATCATCATAGTCTCAGGGGATTGCTATAACTAAGGAACAAAAATTAATAAAAAAGTAGAAAAGTAAGTACATATTCCTGAGATGTTGCTTTAGCGACTGTCCTAGGTTTGTCACTGCTCCAAAGTATGGGAAAAATCAAGATTTTTAATATCTTTCATGTGAAAACTCCCAATAAAGACAGAGCTTGACATGTTCAGAACGTCAATATGACTTTAATGAAATGGAAGTATGTCTAAAGTCCAGTTTATCCTCTAATTAGGGACAAAAATATCATGAACAGCAACAGTTTGCTCTCAAAAGACTGATAGTACAGACCATGCTGCTGTTTTCAGCCGCATTCCTTATCCTTCTATCAATTTGCCATTGCCAGTTCAGACTAAGGGTCTTGAAAATAATGATTAACTTTTTGGTGAGGTCAGTTGTTCGGCTTGTTTTCTGGTTACCTAAAATCATTTCTCTGCCCTTGCTGGGGTCATGGTAATAACGCCTAAAGGAAAATATGCAACACATTGCAATTACACAAAGGTTCAACCTGTCTGTATTTCCTTACATATAATTATTGTGATCACCTCACCTGCAAAGTTGGTGAATTCTTTTCCATGTTTCCCCAGCTCAGCACCCAGACTTGATCATGTGATTTATCATAGTGTAGCTTCACTGGAACAGGATCTGTACTCACTGCCTGAAATAGAACAAAAAAAGAAATCCTTTGTCACATTTTCAAAGGAAACATAACATACATGCTTGAATGAAAATGATGAGTAGATATACATTTTCAGATACTTTCAGACTGTATTTAGGAATTATGTTGTCAATTCTTGAAACAGCCCTCTGATTAATTCAGAGTTACTGAATCGCTGAAAATGTGTTTTTTATTTATTATGTACTCTAACACTTGGTATCAAATCTACATAATACTGAAGCCTTTAAGAAGTCGAAAAAAAAGGTTTTTAATCAAGAACAAAACTATTTGTCTTCATTCCCTGCCATCACTCTCACTTTACATGTATCAGTTGAAAAACTACACCATTTACTGAAAAATGGTTAAAAAGGGAAGAGTATTCTCAAGCCACATACTGGAATTAATGGAAGATGTTACTGCAAAAAATCAACACGATGTTGCTGCACCCAAAACTTCCTATCTGTTAAAATATGTATATTTTGTTGAAGTAGGGAGGATTGTTTTAATATGTTTTCCAATTACAGCTGCTATTTTTCATAGAACCTGTGATCAGAACTGAAGTGGTTTCCCTACAACTTTAAGCACTGTCACTTGAGACCATGAACCTTTTAAACAGCTGAGCTCTAAACTTCCTTTGTTACAAAAACTGAAGGATTCAGAGGTATTAAATGGGAGAACAGCGTAGTCAATTAAGAGATGTTATACACAGGCTAAACAAGGGGGGGATTACTTTTTTATTTTCATCATTTAAGAAGAAAAAAATAGGTGGAAATTGTTTTTTATTCTTACCATTATGGAACTGTAAAGCACAGCTTGTTTATCAGTGTGTCAAGGAGAGTACCAGCTGGCTAATTAAGTGAACCTAATTTAAACTAATGATGTAGATCCTCAAGATAATGCACTAATGGCTGGCTGAGACTGCTGATGATACTTAACTGTACTCCTGAGGTGTTGCAAGCGACCACTTCATCTAAGCAGAATTTGTTTTTCCTTTTGAAAATGGAAAATGAAGCCAGGTTGCTCACTGGCTCATTTAAAATCACAAGCTACCCCTCGAAAAAGGTCATTTGTGTTTGATAACTTCTTTCTGCTACATGCTAGAAAACAAGATCTTTAAAATAATACTTGAGCTGTTATATAGCTAATTTGTCAAAGCATGTCAAATTTCCTTTTGGCTTCCCCAGACAAAGGTCTGACCCACATGTTGTCTGCCAGAGGACTGCCAGCTGTGCTCAGAGCTGGGGTCCTGGAGCAGCCAGGAGGAGCAGAAGGAGGTGCCTTCAGGGTCAGGCACAGGTGGTACAGCTCCCCAGAGGGGAGCCAGCAGCAAAAAGGAGTTGAGCATCTCAGAAGCAGACTTCCACAGCTGTTTCTAGCTGACCAGGCTGATCTGCCAGCAGCACACTGAGGACTGAAGGACGATGATGACTCTGTCTACTTCAGCCTCTAAGTCATCCCACTTAGTGGTGTGCTGCTATGCAATACTGCACAATTCCTGCTTTCAAGAATTTAAACATGAAAGCAAATGCTCCCCTTGACTTTAGAATGAGAATTACCTGGATAAATCAAAAATTTTCCTTCTATATATATATCTCTAAAGATACAACACCCATGTTTCCAATACATTTCAATTTATTCTGCTATAGAATCCTCTAAAGTACTTACTTTGATAAATTTACCTGTCATAAAAATAAATCATTCTCAAATCTAGTTGTCACATATGTGCACATCTTTTACATTAACTTTCATAGTAGAAAGGAATAACATGTATAGTAGTACTTCAGAGAAAACACTGTAATAAGCAAAACCAAATAAACATTATTTTTACACAGAAAACAGCATCACTACATGACTTAAAGTCCTTTCAAATAAATTTTTAATTTTCTTTGGGCTCTTTGCACAGTAATGGGAGTTTCATTAGAATTCTCTTGCTTTCAAAATATGAAATTATCTCCACATTTATTCCCACTAGCCTATGTGCTTTTTTTGCAAGGTGGCTTCTTATTAAGAATGTAGACTTTCTTATTAGACATCTTTCTTATTAAGATGTAGACTAGAAATAGTTACATGCACATGTACATGTATGAAAATTATATCCTCTGTATTAATATGATCTTCAGGAAAAAGGCAGTCTAACAAGAAAAATGCTCTCATTTCTGAACATTTCTGAGCTGAGTTCCTATTTTCAAATAATGAATTAAATCTTTATTTTATTCTGTGCTAGGCAGTACTCTAAGTAATGAAAATAGACTGATCTGGAAAACTAAATTCCCTTCTGTGCTTCCTGTTTCTAAAAGTGTTTTTGTAAGTGTATATTGTATGAATAGAGCAACATTTACTGGTTAGAACATTCTTCCTGCTTGCAGAAAATAAAGGTAGAAAATAAATGCTTGTTTTTAAAAGACAAGAAGACAGAGCCATCCACGTTTTAAGAAATGCTAAACAAAATATCTCTTGACTTGTTACTAAATTCCAAATTAGCCTTACTTCAATTCTAAAACCCATCCGTGGATCAACAGTGTTTTTACTTTACTGTCTCACCAAAAATCTTTGTTAAGTACTGTGAAATGGAAAAATAATTTATTATGATTAGAACCATCAAAACAAGGCTTCCATTCCAGCAAAAGTTTTCCACACCTGGAGTAAATTTAATTCTATACTTTCCTTAGTTCATAATCTTTATATTATTAAATTAGGGGAAAAGCAATGCTATTCTATCTCTCAAAATAAAATTCCTTTGAAAGTGGTTTTTTTTTCCACCAGAATAACATGAAAGCTTCTGGAGTGTACTGGTTTTAGCTCAATATACTTCCTGAGTGGCACAGAATTAGTGCTCAAAGCTCTTTTCTACTCTTAGGCATTCTGTATGTCTCCTTTTCAGCTCATTACAGAAACTAGAATATTTTTTTGATAGAATAATCTAATGCCATTCAAAAACTGCACAATTTCTTTACATACAATTCTTGAAAAGGGCTGAACTTTTAATTAGTGGTTAATTTACTGAATTTTACTTTTTGATTAACATATATCTTTGCAGTAAGTATCTCTGCAATTTTTAATGGTAAAGTGATATATATTTTCACATATTTAAAACAATAAATAATGTAACTAAAGACAAATTAGAAGAGCCTACCAATGAACATATTTCATAAAGCCTAAATTAAAACCTATTTTCAGTGAGCTCAAGAGGAATCATGTGCTTTTGACACTGAAGTCTAAATGCTAATAAATGCAATTATATTGATATTTCATCCCTCCTGTGGAGAAAAGGAAGCTGACACCTGAATGTCAGTCAAAGACCATGGAAAACATTGCCAGATATTCCACTCCTTCAAATTTTTTACTCGGGTCTTCCTGAAGAAATATATCAAACTGGGAATAAAAAAGCAGTTTTTAGAAAAAAAAAATTCATTACCCACTCATTTTATATCTATTTTAATATGCAAAGGTAAATTTAAGTAAAAAATCCCCACCTTTTTATTATTAACTTACTGAATAAAATATTTTACAAGTCCTTGACACCTCAAGTTTTGAGGAAGCCATATCTGAGTCAGCTGACACAGAACTGAGAAAGCAGGTGTTTCAAGTATGCAAAAGCATTAAAATTATTTTTGTAAGGCAATTTTATAAATGGAATTTTGTTATTTATTTTTAAATTTTATAAGCCTGTACAGAATACATGTGTACACTTACATGACGGAATAGTTTGAGCTGGAAGGGACTTTTAAAAGTCATCTACTCCAAAACCTCTGTAGTGAGCAGTGACATCTTCAACTAGATCAGTTTCCTCAGAGCCCCATCTAAACTGACTTCGAAGGTTTCCAGGGACGGGGCTTGCACCACTTCTCTGGGCAGCCTCTGACAGTGTTTTGCAAACCTCATTGTAAAAAATGTCTTCATTATATCTAGTCTGCATCCACTTTTTTTTTTTTTTTTTAGTTTAAAACCATCACCCCTTTCCTATTGCTACTGTCCCTATTAATAAATGTGTCTCCAACTTCCCTCTAACTCCGCTTTAAGGACACGATACTGTCTCCCTGGAGCCTAACATATAATCTATACTTTAAAGATTTTTCATTCACTTCTCAGTGAGAAAACCAAAAGGCATGAAGAAAAGCTCTATTTAAGTGTGTTTTTTAAATTAACAATTTAGTTAGGTTTCCTAATAAAAAAAAAAGCGTTTTATTTACTAAAGGATGTCACCCTGGTTTTTAAGATTTTCTAAGCCTTCTGATGTTGATATTCTTGTAGTGAACTTTCTCACACACTTTCTGTAAATAACTCATTGTTTTGCATTCCTTTATGGAGGAGGAGAGATTTGATGGACTGTTGGTTTGACCAGTGTCATTGGAGAGGTGTCACTGTCACCCTTCAATCCGCTGTCACTTTTGGAAAACTATAAATGTTGGAGTCAGAAAATAAACTTCCCTTTTTTCTTCACCTTGAGAACGGCAGTGTGAGCTTGTGTTCTTTCATGTCCTCTAGTGACAAAAGGACACCTGTTTCCTACAAATATGATGATATTGATATTATATAAATATGACTATAAGCACTGCCTTGTACCTTGGTGCACTGGGTTTGTGTGACAAGCTTTTGGTAGCATGGGGGAGCTACATGGGTGGCTGCTGTAAGAAGACGCCAGACACTTCCCCCATGCCTGACAGAGCCTGTGCCAAGTGGTGCCAGCACAGACCTGCTGCTGGCCAACATCCAGTCCATCAGTGGTGGGGTAAAACCTCTGGGATAACCTCTGAGACACATAAAAGTGCTACTGTGCTTGCAACCAGATGAGAGAGGACTGGGAATATGTTAGAGGAACAGCGCTGCAGATGCCCAGGTCAGTGAAGAAGGAGGGACAGGAGATGCTTGAGGTGAGCTAGCAGAGATTCCCTTGCAGGCTGTGGTGAAGACTGCAGTGAAGCAACTGTGCCCCTGCAGCCCATGGAGGTCTGGGGTGGAGCAGAGATCCATCTGCAGCCCCTGGAGGACCCCACTGGAGCAGGTGAATGCCTAAAGGAGGCTCTGAATCCATGGGAAGCCTATACTGGAGCAGGCTCCTGGCAGGACCTGTGAAATTGTGAGGAGGCAGCCACACTGAAACAGGTTTATTGGAAGGAGTTGTGACCTCATAGGGGACCCGACCTGGAGCAATCTGTTCCTGAAGAGCTGTATCCCACTGATAGAGACCCCCACTGGAGCAGCTTGTGAAGAACTGAAGCCCATGGGAAAGACTCACACTGGAGAAGTTCATGGAAGACTATCTCCCATGGGAATGGCCCCAGGAGGGAGCAGGGAAAAGACTGCTCTCTCTTAGGAAGAAGTGACAAACTGACCCCCCATTCCTCATCTCCTTCACTGCTGGGAGGGGAGGAGACAGAGAGTCAGGAATAAAACTAAGCTCAGGAAGGAGGGAGTGCTGGGGGACAGGTGTTTAGGATTTGTTACACTATCCATTATCCTGCTTAGATTTTGGTAGGGAAATGAGCTGAATTTATTATCAAAGTCAAGTCTGTTTTGCCTGTGATGGTAATTGGTGAGTGATCTTTCCCTTCCCTTATCTCAACCCAAAAACCTTTTCTTGGTCTGTCCAGCTGGGGAGAGGAGTGGATTTGGTGCTATCTGGCCTCCAGTCAGGGTCAACACACCAACACACCTGGTTTTGCTCAAACTCTGTGACTGTATTAATCGCTGTAGCATAGCATTGATTTGTCTCTCTTACTCAATGAATTATTTTCACCAAGTAGATACTCCAGAATCTCAGAGACTAAGAAAGAGGAGCAGAGAAGAAGTTTGAATTCAAAGTCTCTGGTCTTAGCTAAGAGTGGTGTTTATTTTTACTGTTTTACTAATTTCTCTGTATAAAAGCAGAGTGACAGTGACAGAGTAACAGTCCTCCACCTTCTGTAGCCAACGCTGACCTTTCTGTCAAAACTGATATGCATATCCTTGTGATAAGACTCTATTTTAGCCAATCATCATTTTACAGTGAAAGGAACCTCCAGTCAGAAACTTCCTAAAGAACTCATTTTCTCAACTACTCAAATATTTATAAGAGCTATTTTCATGTTATCTTCCTTACAGTTGTCTATTGAGAAGAACAATTGTTAAACAGATACTGCTGCTAAATGTTGAAAGTAGGTGAACTTTTTTCCAAATAATGAGTTTACTTTCAAGATAACTGTATTTCTGTTTCTGAAATATGAAGGAAAGTCTTAAATTCTATTGTCTAAATAAAATAGTAACTTAAAAAATGAGAAATAAATACCTGTACAACTTTCTGAGACTGCACATCAACAATGAGAACTCTGTCAAGTGTGGGCTGAGTCACGTATATGAACTTGTCTTTCACATTAACAGCAGTTGCCCAAACACACCGCTGAACAGGATCATCATCTGCTCTGGGACAAACTTCATCCTATAATTCAATAGAAACAGGAAAAGTATAAGAATCAACACAGTCAACAATGTAATAGAGGGACAAATTATACCAATTTTCTTCTTTTTTAACTGTAAAATAAAACCACAGAAAATGCAGGGGAGGAAAAAGGACAGTTGACACTAAGACATAAACTCATGTTAGCCCAACTCCATCTGTAAGCACCACAACTCACAAGCACTATAAAATAATTCATACACCAAATTTTAGGATATTTTCTAGAAATTCAAGAAGTACTATTGACCCAAGAAAGAAACCAATTTGAAAAAAAAAAAAAATCATGTAGAATAAAGAGCAAGGGGCAGGAGACCTTAAAACCAGCAAACCAAACCAGACACAAGGAGTGTTCCTGCAGGAGCTGGCAGCTCCCACCTGAGCAGCACCACGGTGCCCTGCAGAGGGAGGCAGTGCAGGCATGGCTCACCATGCAGCTGAGAGCACAGCTGTAGGCCAGGAAATACCTAACTGGGGAGATGATAATGTGCACATGAAGAGAAAGGGGAGGTGGTGTGGTGCAAATTGTCACATGGCAAAGGGGCAAAGCAGCAGTCAGAGACATCAGCTGTTTTGGTCACCTGGAGTTGATAGGTTGCTTTAAAGATCAAGAAGTGCGGCAACCTCTGCCATAAGACATCCTCATGGCCTATCTTACTAGTGTTAAACCAAATAAATACCAAGTATCTTCTTACTACCATTCCTTTCCTCTCTGCCCTTCCATTCCTGCAAAAGGACAAATTTGAAAAAAATAAAAATCTGTTCACTTCAGTGAACTGGTATTTCATAATACATATAACTATACATTCTCAGTCAAAATAGCTAACTGGAGTTTGCATGCTCACTATTCCTGATTTGTAGAAATATATGGAAAAGCATCATGTATTTAACTACCCTATTTGCAAATACTTCCTCCCAGAAAAAGTTTGGTTTTATCAAAATTAAAGGTTACTTGGTCAAATGTGAAAATTTCGTTTAAGAAATAGCATGATTTCTTTTCTATAATGGACATTATAATTATTTAAAAATATGGACCTGAAAAACACTCTACTTGGAAAAGTACAGGATGTATCAAGTGTTTCTGTTTTTCTGACCTTTTCTCCTTTTGCCTCTTATTTTAAATTCTTTGCATCACAAGGGACAATTTTACCAAATCATAAGTATTTTTTCTTTTTGCCACTTATCTGCTGCTTATTCCTAATTTAGAATGCTCTGCCTGATACATCATAACTGGCCGCTGTGAAAATAATTACGATATGTCAGCAGATAATGACTCAATGTAGAATGAGCAGCAAGATATGATGAGCTCTTAAACAAGAATTCTGTTTCTAAGCATCAAACGCCTTTTAAAAGGCACAGGAAACATTATGTGGCAGAACACCATCTCTGGCACCAAGCAAGGCTCTTCAAGAGGATGATGCATTTCAACACTTCCTTTTCTGTATCATCAACATTCTTTGTCTGCTGTGCCTCTACATTTTCAAAAATACACTCAATCTTTATATGTCAAAAGAAGAAATAAATCAATTACAGCTTTAAGAAAGAGAGTTTCTTTGCAGAAGATTGAAAGCCACTGCTTGCTTTTACATGGCTCCTAAACCTCAACAAAGGGAAGGTCTTTCAGGAATCACATGATAAGGAAAGGTCACTAAACTCAGGTTCTGTACAATAGCACATCATCAGGAACTTCAGGAGAACTTAGAACTAAGTAACAAGAAAGATTTAGTTTGTGCTGATAGAAAGCCATGAAGATCAAAGGGAGAAGTGAAAAATTTGATTTTTAAAGGAATGACAGGCATGGGACAAATGGGATTTTCATTCTTAAAAGCAGCTAAATGCTTTTCATTGTTGCATAAAGTCAACATATGCAAGTATGTCTCTAATATGATGTGCAATCATCATATCAGTGATCTATTGTCATTTGCCTTCTGGGTAACTGTCACTTCAAGTGGAAGGTTGTTTCACTGATCTCACTATTTTTTATATTTATTCTAAATATACCCTGTCTTGCTTTCATGTTTTATCTAAACAGATAATTACATCTAGATTGCTCTACACCATCCTCTTATTCCTCTGAGTGAGCAACTTCAAACAATGAATCCACAAATGTTTGCAACAAATCTACACAGATATGTTATTTTCATCCATCTCTCAGGGACTCACATTAATTTACATGAGTTTCTGGGACTGAATTCTACAAGGACATATTCAATATCTTATTCAAAAATTATGCTGAAGGAATCTGTCTTTCTCTCACATGGCATCATATAGATTAGTGTAAACGATTTCTCTGATTCCACCTCCCCTTTTGGGATGTACAGCAGAATAGCAAAATACTCTAACTTAAGCACTTATAGCTATACCCAGAGATGAGCTACTGCCTTATACATTTTCCTGAATCTGAGTCTAAAATACTATATAAAATTTTTTTCACTGTAAGACCAGTACCAATATAGTCTTATATATATATACATATGTATATATATACACACAACCACACATATACATATCTACATATACAAGAGAGGTTCTAAAATATTTTTCAAGTTGTCATAAATTTCTATAATCCAATGCCAGTTCTCACCTTGCCCAAAAAGAGTGAAAACATAAAATAAAAGCAAAAATCTTTTTTCAATGTAACAGTAAAAATTATGCACCAGAATTCATATATCCAAAACAGAGTGCTTTTCCCAGTATAAACTGGTTTATGTGGTTGCTTCTCTCTTCTTCTTCTAGTTATTCTAATCTGCATTTATCAGAAGCTATTTAAACAGAACTGAAATTTTGCTTTTGAAAACATAAAATTTATCTCATTAGACAGTTTGGACTTCTTTTACACTACAGGCAGTTATTTTGAGGTTCCATATTAATTTCCCCAGTGGTTGGGTAATTGGTTAAAATTATTTCTCCTTAAAATATCAACCATTTTCTTCTTCTAATTAAAATGTGAGCAATTTACTTTTTCCTAATTTATTCTCTCTGAAAAAAAAAAGTTAACATCTGATAAAACATTAATTTACCTCATTGTTGTATTCCTCCCAGAATTTTTAATCAAAAAGTGACTTGCTCTGTAACAAGTCGGCAGATGGAGGAAAATAAATCCTTAGAAAAATTTTTTCAAGATAGTCTGGGGCAAGAAAATCTCAAGAGGAATCATGTATTTGCAGATTCATATGTGCAAATTCTGTGTTTATTAACTTACACTCACTGCAAAGGGTCCTCAGTGTTTTAACAGGATGAGTGAAACCTTTAGGCAGTGTAATGAAATGTCCAGCTATGTTATGGCTGCCTAAGAGTAAGGTGATACCAACAGGTTGCAACAGTGCATGTTTTAATTAATGAATTTATGTATCACCTCTTCTACATTAAATCATTGTTTTCTTGACATTCTTTACTAAAAATCAGTCTGGATTTTTTTAAACTTTTTTTTTTACAAACAAAGGCTAGCATTTAATACACTTTCTATGCTGTAAGAGTGTAAACGAAGGCAGTTTCTGTCGACTACAAAGTATGCTTCAATCAAATTTCCTGTGGAAATTTTGGTATGCCATGTAGTCACTTTAATTATAATGAAATGAAGTATTTTGCTCTAACCTCCAGCATATATTCAAATGTGAGATGGCATATTTTACTGAAATTTGGCCATTATGTGCTACTTCTTGTAATAAACAGAAAATCAGCTTTATGTTGAAGCCAAAAGGATTTTTTCATTAGTCTCCAAAAGGCATCTGTTTCAATTACTTTTTTCCCAGTCTCTGGAAATAATTATTCTAATTGGGATTCATTGTGAAAGGAAAATAAAAACACTTTTGCATAAGAATTAGAATTTAAATCTTTGGATAATATTAATTTGCAGAGGATAAACAGAGGTTGAATGTTAGTGAGGAAAATGTCCCAAGCACTTTCGAATGATGAGGTGAAAGACTCTACTTGAACTATGGTTAAGAATCTATTTGACAACAGGTTAAACAAACAGCTGTCAAAGCTGGTCTAACAGCAACCTGTATCAGAAAATAGAAATCACTTTATTTGTGTCCATATGCATCTAGAATTTTCACTATCAGACTAATAAATTTCTACTTGCATTTGACATTAAGAAGATTCCAATAATTTAGGAGATTCTGGGAAGGAGAGGAAGGAGGTCTTCACAATTTCTGTGACCCATGACGATCCAGTAAAGCACCAAATCTTTTGCTTCACTTTAAACACAGCGACTCCAATTGATTCCCATGCTAGATATACACCAAAGTGTTTTGCTGTATTGACACTCAGTTCCACAAGAGGTAATTAAATATTTAGATAAGGGTTCTCAAGTATATAGCAAGTGAGAAAATATATTTACCTTTAGCAAACTTAGCATACCTAAATATGTAGATGTATAAGTACTGCAGTGTTGTTCACAATACAGTGTAATACTGTGTAGAAACACCTGAGCTCATTCTTTTACAGAAGCTCAGTTCAGGTTTGTTGACAGACAAACAGGAAACCTGTGGAGGAACACTGGCGTGTCATGTGTAATATCCAGACGTTTTCTACTATCTAAACCGCACTGCTGGATTTAGAAATGTTCCTATGCTTTAGCAACTGCTTGGCAATAAACAACTCTCCTGTGGTTTTACTTATCACTTGAACAGCTAATTCAGAGAAGTGTAAAGAAATGAGAAATGGGAGAGGTTTAAGCAAGCACATGATTCCTTTATGATTAATATGTTAATAGTTAAGTCATGGAGATGCCCTAATGGGAAAAGCTATGTAAAGCTACATCAAAATATTATTGGTATACTTACCAACATCTCTGATCAGTGCAAGTATATGACAGAGCCAAAGATAATTACTAACGAGCAATTTATGACATGAGCTGTTACCACTAAGCAATCACATGCTAAACTTGATAAAAATCTGATCCTGGGACAGAACTGGATTATTTTATTATTATTGTTATTCAGAGGAAACAGACTTTCCAAAGAGGCTTGAGGAATATATGATATTCTTCAAAGGAGAAAAATATTTTTTTTTTAAAAAAGTTTCTTAGAAAAAACTTTAAAATTAAAGTTATCAAATAGCCTACTTTCCTGGGCTTTTCTTTTTTTTTCCTTTTTTTTTCTCCCCCAAGAAGATATAGCTATTATGCTAATTCAGGTTTAAAAGGGTCAAAAAGGAAACAAACTTTACATATTCATCCTGATTATTGACACATTTCAATAAAAATACTCTTAAAATCTAGACTTCACTTTAAATCAATAAAATTTTAACAGAATTCTTACATAATCAGCTTTTTAATTAAACAGCCATGAAAAAAAGCTTTTTGGCTTATTTTTTTTACTGTGTCAATCTAATTTCACTTAAGCAGCACGAATCAAGGTATGATTAGCTTTTCAAAGCATAATTATTCCCACTAAAATAAATCTTGTTGCTGAGCACAGCAGCCTTTGACATCAATAATGATAACAGAAGAGGCAAATTCCATTGAGACAGCTCTAGTTCTGCTGTCATTGAGACATTAGAGAAAAAAAAAACCACAAAGTGTACAGCTCAATGCTTAGTATGTATTTCAAGGTCACTCATTCAAATCCAAATGAGAAAAAGTTACTATTTTTGAAAGCTGATATATCATATAGAGTAAGTCTTAATGTAGTGACTAGTACCAAGTGTTCCTGTGGGAACATGCATCATGTCAGCTAGCAATTTGATTAGCAGTAAAGGAAAAACATCACAAGAATAAATGGAAGTGGAGAATACACTGGTGTTTTTATGCATCCTACTCAGGGAAACTATATCATAAATTCTAAGAATTTGGAAAAATCAGCTATAAATATGTTAACAGTAAAGTTATTGAAACTACTTATATGAATTTTGAGTTGGAACCAACGCATCAATCATCTCTACTAACTTCAGTGGAAGCTGTGAGAGCACTTACTAGCACAGGGATTTGCCTCACAAGTTTAATACAGACAAACATCCAGTGGAGAAAAAGAAACCATTAACACTTCCCTGCTCCCCAAAAGATCCTATATTTAATACAGAGAGAACCAATCCCTGATTCATTAATATGAACTTAAACTGGTGGGTTGGAGGTGGGAAGCTGGTGCGGGACTAAAAAAAAATCCAACAACAAACCCAGAAATAGAGAGCTGTTAAAGAACTGGGAAAGGAGAAAGCCAAAGAAAGAAAAGGTTTGTAAAAGTATTCAGGGAATATTCAACAGAAAAGTAGGACTGAAAGCTTGAATTTAATAGAGGACAATACAAGACATTTTGAGATCACCATTATAAGCTATTTATTCATTCAGAAGACATAGCTGAATTTATCAAGCAGAAAACACTGAACTAGTAATAAATTCTTATGTAAAGAAAATTATAATTGAGAAAACACTACAAATAGATTTTTAAAGACAACTTGCCTGAAAACCGAGGAGTTTTTCACTAGGCTTAATATGCCTCTGAAATTCACATTCCACTGGTTGTATTACTTTGATGCCATCTTCATAAAAAACATAAAACATGTTCCCAATTCCCAGACCTTAGGGACAAAAACACATTGAAATGTATAAAATTAAATAATGACAAAAAAGAAAATCTTTGTCTTGAACTAAAAACCTAATCACAGTTTGGTATGAGATCAGTTTGTTAATGTGTATAGTGGTTATACAGCTAAACCTATGGGATCTTTTGTTGTAAAACTGAAACAAAACTGTAACTTTATTTAGAATTTTACATAGTTGTTTTTTTTTTTCCATTGGCAAAATAGTGTGTTTATGAATACAGATCTAGAAATATACAGCTTGACAGTTCAGCAATAAAAGTGATCTTGTGAAATCATCTACACTGAAATCAAATTAATATAAATTCTCTATGTATACTTTTTTAAATTATTTTTTCTTAAGGATGGAGGACTTAACATAATTTCTGTATAACAATGAAAGAGAAGACCTGAGTCTTTGTTATAAACCCTTACTTGATATTTCCATCAGAAAAGGAAATATTCTCTATTTTGTTTTATTAGAAAGATAGAGTTGGGCAGATATTGACTCCAATGTTGAAGGGCCATAGGTGTTTACAGAACTATTTAACCCTTCTTCCACAATGTTGCTGAAATACAGATGATGCTAGGTTTTGTGCAGAAGGTGAAAACCAGATCTGTAGCACCAAGTCTCCCAAATCTGTGATTATGGTCATGACCACAGAAAAGGACAGTCTCACTAGTTTTCTGTGTGCCAATTAAGACAACAGCTGTTGATTTGCTATGTGGATGCTAAAATGGATGATCGCCTCATATTCATACAATTCTTTGAAGAAAATCATAGTATTCATAAAATCATAACTATAACCATTCTGACAACTAAACTGTTGGCTACAATGGTAAAAGTTTGCATCCATCCTAAGCACACTACCTAAGCTTTCACTTGGCATAACAATATTTGGTAAAGGAACACAGAGGAGTCAAACCCATAAAAAAGAAATTTGAATCTGAAATTCTGCTTATCCTAAATTCTGAGGGAAAACCAATGTTAATAGACAACGGGTCTTAAGACAAAATAAAATAATAAGAAAACCAAGAGAGGGTAGGGGGAATGAATGTTTGTGTATGTATGTATATATACATTTATGTACACAAAAGTTTCCAGTCCCCGTTAGGAATTGCAGAGCTAACACAGTTCTTTAAAGGCTGTAGTATGTAGAAGGCTGTCAGGCTATGCCCAGAACAAACACATTCAGTTATCTTTGAGAAATCTTGTGGAATCATTTCCCATTTCTGGCCAAATTTTCCCAGAAAGAGAGGCAGTCTCCAGGCAGGGTTTTCCTCACTTTATATTGAATCTATCTATTAAAAGGCTAGCAAAAACTGGGAGAGAAATTTGTCTGTGCTGCATCAGGTGTAGCATAGAAGCAGGCTTAGGTTCATGGAAAACTCCCTAGTCATGTCTGTTCAGAGCACAGGGTGTACTCAGGGCCATATGCCCACTCTGGCCAGTGGGCACTTGTGTGCCTTGTATGCAGATAAACCACACAGCCTACACCAGACAGCATGTTCAGGTCTCTCTTTAGAGAATGCCTGACATGGTATCATGTAAGAACAGCTGAAATTTGCAGATAAGCCTGACTGATGTTGGGCTGCCTGTACCAATGAACACAGTGTAGAGATCTATAGCTGAGCAACTGGAATTTTTTGCCTTGGGGATGAATATGTGAACACCACTGGGCACAAAACAGGGTTTTCCCTTCTCCATCCTCTCACTGGCTAAAGTGTATTATGGTTATTAGCAGGATAAGCAATACCAGAATGTGAGGAAGTAGCTCAGATGACAGCCCAGGTGACCCAGACATTTGGTAATCAGGCTCCTAAAACCTCCACCTCAGGTGCCAATACTCCAAAGTAATATTTCCAATCTACGGATATTATTTATGACTAATAAAAAGACCAGAGTTTTAAGGCTTTATTTCCAATGTCTGGATAATAATGTTCACCAAACTGTTCTACAAAAACAGTGAAGGACATACAGTATGAAATGTCCTTCTTCCATTCCAATACCAAGTTAAGCAAGTCAGTTCATATAACAAACCTTTACCTCTGGATCCAATTAGTTAATTCCCCTTTCCAACTTATTATGACCCAAAACTCCTCATTTGAGTGAGTGGCTACAGATACCTGTACAAATATCTAATCTGAATAAATATCTAATCCCCTCAGCAAGCCACTTTTTCAGAACTACAGAAGCTATTCCTTTGATGACTTAATTTTGCAACCCTTCTCCCACTAAATACAATCCTGCACATTTTTAATGCAGTGCCAGGAGTGACAGATAAATAGCTTTGCTTTATTTAGACTAAATTGATACTTAAAACTGGCTAACATATTTTTTTTTAATGGTGGTGGTTGGGATTCTTCTGCATATATAAATAGATTTGTATTTATTTATATATTTCATTATTACTGTAATACACATGTACCTTCAAAATCCTTTCAGATTTTCTGATGCAAGTGGTTGTGATAAAGATATTGTGAACTTGATACAGAAATATCTCTAGGCATTAAGGCCCATGTATGGTTTCATGATCTTGATTTTCCTTCTAATCACCCAGCCCTCCCTATCTGTTAATACTTTCATAACAGATAATGGCAGAGTATGGATGGCCCAGAGAAGTTGGTGGTGATGTTTATTGGCATCTTCAGGGTATTGGTCTCTTGTAAAATATTTTCAATGTTGTAATTATTAACAGTATTTATTGGAAACACAATGATTGGCCTGCATTTCTACACAGAGAGATTATCTGCTCTAGGAGACACAAGATCTGGTACTATACATTGCTTTTTGATTAGTTTCCCATTAGTCACAGAGAAATCTGAATGTCTTTACCATAAGCACTCTGGTAAGCTATTATTTTTAACTGATATTTTTTGTCACAGAAGTTAAATTTTCCTAGGTGCATTCTAATGACTGAAAGCAACAAATTGACTTGAAAAGACAAAAAATTAAAAAATCAAGGCGATACTAATAATGTTTTCAGTTTTGAGATAAAATATACTTGATGCTTTCCCAACAAGAGATGAGAACTGCATACTTTTGAGAATTTGGTACAAATTTGTTGCATATCAGTTTAATCATTAACAGTGTAATTGTATGAAACTCTAATCACTTGTAATCGGCAAGGCCAATAGAGCAGGAGGATAACAGCTGAGCTCCACTACAATCACAGAAATTATTGCTTGTACCAGCTGAGCAACTGGTAAAACAGGTATAAAAAAATAAAACTAGTTCAGATTTATAAATACACTGGGAATGCCAAAGGCTACTACATACAGGCAAATGAAATGTCAGATTTTTAAATCTTTAAATTAATTTTAAAAAGTTTTTTAAAAGTATACAGAAATAACATTTCTAGCATGAATTCACAGCAAAGCCTGATTCACTTGTTATCTTGTATTATCAATTGTCCAATGGAAATAATTGAAATAATTTCTTATTGCTGAAAATTTTTAATTCCTAATTGCAACTTTAGATTATGGTATTTTTCTGGAATATGAGGATAATTTTTGAGATCATGTAATATATATGAAAATTAATACCTATCTTTTGCATGTAAAAAATATTTCCATGATTTTTATGTTAATAACACCTGATTGTGTCTTTATTTATGTTTATCCTTCAGTTCATCACAAACATCCATTCCTTGCCCCAACATCTGTTTACAACCCTTTCCTGATTATAAGAATAAAATGCTTCGTTTAATTACACAACAACAGGTATGTCAATTTTCAACTGTTTAAGATTATAATTTTGTCAAATAAGAGAGATTCATACAAGAAAATCAATCTCAACAGCATATATGCTGACTGATTAGAAATTTTGCCATGACAACAATCAAAGATCTACATTTTAAATCTGAGCTTCTTGTTGTGTATCTTCAAACAATTGTCAAAATTGTGAACAGCTCATTTCCTTCTCTCTCCCAAAAAGGAAAAGCAGTTTACAAAAGTATGAGCATTTATAGGATTCATTTCCACTTTAACTTTTTTCAGTCAAATTCCGTAGTGTTGCAAGGGGGTAGGTAATTACTGTAACTGTAGAGTACAAACAAACATAGATACATACACAAGAAACAACAGATGAGTATTTCATCACACTACAGAAAATATGAACAAAAGTAATCTCCATTAGTACCTTGCTCTCGCCATAATATGTTTGCAACTGCAGCATGTAAGAGAAAGAAAGAACAGAAAATACAAATGAACAAGGGAAAACAAGAAAGATACATCAATTCTGAAATAATTATAATGCTTTAACCTCTGAGTCACTAAAATACTCCTGCAGGTAAACCACTGGAAACAGTAAATTAACAACAGTTCTCCACATCATGTGACTAAATTGTGATTAGCCATAGTAGTCACTGGGGACAGGGTAAACCCCATCACTCCCACTAAACCCCTCCAAGCTAACTCCATTACACCATTAACCATTATCAACAGTGTGGTTTATAATCCATTACAAAAAACGTGCACTTTTCATGCCCGTAAACGATACATGACAGGTGATGCAATTTTCATGATTTCCTTTAAACCCTGGACTTTGAAGAGAATAATTTCAGAACATAGTTATGAGAGAGATATGCAAAATTAAAATATACACAAGATATTTTTCTGTATGGCTGTAGCTCAACCATGCTACCAAAATTGTCATGTAGTATAATGTTCACCATTCTCTTTGGAAGACCAAGAATGGAATTATAAGATGGCATGGTAAGCAACTAAATTTTTACATTGATTTTTCCCCTGAAAACACAAATTTTATTTGGCCATCTTGTTTACAATTGGATTTTAGACCTTTGAGACCAATGACATTATATTATCCTAATATTACTCTTTCTGTCTGGGGAGGGAAAAAAAAAAGAAAATTAATATAGTCTTGCAAATTTTTAGTATTTAGAACTCAGCATGCAACAGAATCAAATTTTTAAAACACGCTCACAGAAAACAAACACATATTGCAAAGCAATGAACTTACAAAATTTTAAAAAATCATAAACAAAGGAAAGGACTACAACACAGAAAACATATGTATGTCACACACACATAATGAAATTGGGAGGTTCATTGAAACACAGTGCTACAAAAGCTATAAACATTAGTATGCTTTAAAAAAAAGTTTGGAAAAAGCAATGAAAGACATATTATAAAAAATTATGTTGGCACACAGAAGTTCCTCATCTGCTGACAGCTGAAGGTTGAGAATGAAAACAGGAACTATCACTCTAGAAAAGGCCTGGATACTAAAACTTTCCCACATCATTTGTACTTCAACAGACAGGAGAGGGAAAAACCAGCCCTGGGATCTGACCTTTGGGTCTGGTAGTGCAGCCAGTTTTGGATTCACCCTCCTGTCGGTGCATCTAGCCTGAACTTCATGGTTTTGTCTTTGAGGGTATCCAAAAGATTTCTAAGGACTTGCTAAACAACATCCCCCACATCCACCCTGCCAGTCACCACACTGCAGAAGGCTGTCAGGCTGACCAGGACTTTTTTCCCCTCTGTAAATCCATGATGATTGCTCCTAAACACCTTCTAGTTCTGGGAATGGTTTTCAGGGTGAAATGCTCCATCTCTATTCCAGAAATCAACGTGAGGTTGAAGCATCTATTTTGTCTTGGATTCTCCCCCTTGCCCTTGAAAAGTGCTGGTTTTCTTACAGTCTGCAGCAACCTCCTTGATCACCGTGATCCTTCACAGATTGACAAGAGTCACCTCACAATGCCATGGGCCAGTTTTTCCAGCTGGGTTCACCCTATCCAGGCCCTTTCACCTGTGAAAGTTCACTTCATTTAAATGATCTCAATCAGATCCTATACACCACGGATAAAGAAAGCTTCCTTGCCAGAGGATGACTTCCTTCCCAAACCTTCCCACTGCTGTCACATTCCTAGGAACAGTTTTGCCAGGAAAGACAGATGTGAAAAAACCTTGTTTTTCTGGAAGGGGACGAGTTGTACACATCTGGTACGAGTTGTACCAGATGTGTACAACTCATCCCCTTCCAGATCCTTTGCCACCAGGTCCCCATCCCCCTCAGCAGGCCCACATTTCCCCCTTAACCTTCTTTTTCATGCTGATGTCTCTGTAGAAGCCCATCTTTTGTCATTCACCAGACTCAGCTGCAAATGGGTTCTGAACTTTAAAATTTATCCCAACATGCCTAGACAGTGTCTCCAGATGCAGATCACAATTCTGTATTTGCCTATATTGTGTTCCAGTCTGTCTTATTAAATAAAGCAAATTCATTTCCCCAGGGCAATCTGGAAGATTTCCTTTAAAATTACTTTTCTCTTCACATTGTGAGGAAATAACCATGTAATACATGACACTTGAGGTCCCATAAATTCAGCCATAATGTTATACAGTTTATCAGTGTTTTTCTAGGGGTGACATAGGAAAGAAAATAAAAAGTAATTACAATTATACAAGTGTGGGGAACTGTACAGGATCAAACAAAATGATTTAAGATGCTAAGTACAGAACACACTAATTTATGTTAATGCAAAATGATATGTATGATTCTGAGCTTTGCTCAAGAAAAAGGGCAGGATAATAAAAGTGCTGTAAAAGCCTCACGTATTAATTTTAAAATTAGCAAATCAGCTAGAAGAAAATTGAGATACATTTTAAGAATGCAATATAATATTATAAACAACAGCCACAATCTCACCTAAAAGATCAAGAAACCTCTTTTTTTTTTTAATCAGACCTGTAACTTCTTTTCAGGAAAGATGTCAAGTTTCGAGATAAAGAGGTCAATGCTGGAACAAGTACAGCATGTATAGATAAAAAGTATGCTAAGGAACATATTGTTTGCCTTCCTTTTTGGTTAAGCCAAAATTATCATTTTCCAGACACACTTTATACTAAATTCTCTACCATTTGTAAACTCCACTATGTAAGCATACAGAATTAGTGATAGATCTCAGCCACATGTTCTGGTTTCAAGAGAGAGCACTATCTTCTCTTTTGCCATGATTCCACAGAGTTATTAAATAGTATTAGGAGATGTACTGGGAGCCTTGCAGAGGACATTGCATTCCAAAAGTTCATGACCTTGAGCAGGTTATGTCTTCTGCATGGGGCCTTGTGACAGGGAAGCCTGCATGTCACATGGGTACCTGCTGCAAGGGTAGGTGCTGGAATGCCCATTAAAACCTGTGCTGCACACTCATGGGCCTTATGACAAACTGCAACCTGTCATAAGATATATGGCTTTCTTTGTTACACCAGATAAAACCACCACAGCGTGGGAAAGAGCAGCAACCTCTCCATGGGCAGGATCTGTGCAGCTTGCTGTGGGAAAATCCACCCACAAATAATCCCATGCTGCATAAATAAATCCGTGATGCCTGGCATGTGAAGGGTTGCAAGATTTACTCACTACCTATATTTCTCTTTTTATTATATCTTATTAAAGGAGCTATTTTATTACATCATTTGGTTTTGGGCCTTTTTATACTGTCATCAAAAAGAAGTCTGCATTGTTCCTCCTTCTCCCTTGTCCCTCAGCAATGCAAGACATGGGAGAATCCAAGTTTTCTTGAAAGAGGTTTACTTTCTTTTCTTTTTCTTTTTAAGCACACTTACAGCTCCATAAAAATGACTCTTCATTGTCCTTCCACAGCTATTCTCTGGTTTTCTGTACAGCCCCAGCCTTTGATTAGGAGCAGCTAATATAACATCAGAATGCCTGTTCTTCATCTTTGTTATACATTGAGTTGGTTGAATGGTAATAGGTTGCACATATTTCACAAAACTCTGTCCTTAGTAATTCATGAAATTCTGCAGCAGACTAATAGCAGTGTAAATTCTTATCCACTTTGGATAGAAACAACAACTGCAAATATCCATGGTATTTCTAGCACTAAATGAATGAGGGTACTGCAATATCACTTTGCAAATAAATTCTGTATCCTTCTCTTTCTTCTTGCATTGGTAATAAATTTCATTGCATTTACTTTTCTGTCTCAATAGACAATTTCAAAGATTTCAACTGTCAACTAGTGTTATTCCTCCCTACTTTTCTTTTCTTGAAACATTCAATGCATTTTGGAAATAAAGTGTGTGTCTGTGTCTCTGTGTGTGTAGGCAATATTTACATTGAGTTTCAAGACTAAATGTAACTTTTCTACTTCCTTTTGGCATTAGTAAGTGTTCAAATTTTCAGTAATCAGCATGCAATATTATATATCCAGACATACTCAAACAAAATGGATATCAATTAAAAGACAGGAAGCCACTGTCCCTTTCAAAGCCTTCAATTCCATGATGGCAAAAGGTCACAAATAGATGTAATAGAAAATAGGACAGTGAGAAAAATGCAATAAAGTCATACAAAAAAATGTGTAGTTCAACATAATTTTTCAGAATTGTACTATCATAATCTGCCGTATTATCATAATCTGCTTTCTATTGTATTAAAAGAGTAATTTCAAGATGTTTAAAGTGATGTTGTCTCCTTACTTCACTCATAGCCACCACCACTGTCAACTGTTTTGATTAATCCAAAACACAGGATAAAGACAGTGTATGTGTTACTCTCTTTTATCACATCTCTGATGTATAAAAATCTGCCCTTATGGTATGGGGTAAATCTATAACATAATTACTATCTTTTTACTGAACTACAAACATTTTTAATTATTATTTTTATATTAGAAATAATTGCGTTAAAAGTGAATATGAGGTTGACATGAATTACATTTTGGCTGAGGTTCCACAATCACATACCTACTTTTAATTTCCTTCTTTTTCTATAAGAAATTCAGATTGGTTTCGTTTATATACAAATGCAAATATATAAAACCTAATTTATTTCTGAAGCCAACACTTTTTAAAAAGTCATCTATTGCTTGCTTCAAGTATTTTAAAAATAATTGTCATTACAAATTCTAGGCTGTTCCCATGTGATATGCACTTCAATTTCATTTTAGGTTAATACAATAACCAAAGATCTGGTTAATATATATTAGACTATTATTTATCAGTTAAAAGTCAACAGTTGACACTTTAATTTTGTTCAAATATGAACGTTACCTTATTTTTCTACGTTTTATATAACTCTTTATAATGAATCATGCATAAGTCCTTTCCCATAGCACATTAACTCAATCCAGTGTACACTAGCAGGAAGAAAAAATGGTTCATGAGCTGAATTACTTGGAAGTTTGAAATAAAGTCTTTGCCCACAATGCTGTCAACAAGTATAAACTTGTTTAGCTCTGCCATAAAATAAAATGCCAGCATAAATTATCTCTGAGAAAATTAGGTAAATAGGTACCATTCAGTATCAGATATGACAGGACGATTCTATTAAAATTGCATAAAGCCTTTCAGAGAGAATTTAGGCCATAAATCACAGTCAAAAGGCTTTTAATCTTATTCCCAGTTCTAGAGAGTGGAGATGCTGTGTTGCTTATGATGGCCATAAACCTGTCAAGCCAGTAGCATTCAGATCACATAATCTTTTTAGGTGATAAGACTTTGACATTACCTAAAAAAGGCACAGTTCGAAATAGAGCTACTTAATGGCATGGAACAGTTATATTATTTTTTTTAACTTAGTCCTAAGATACAGTGCATGAGAGATACAAAAAGAGAACTTTTGTTCTGCTTTTTGGGACTGAGTGAAATAAACTGTAGGATAAATTACTTTGCCATATATGATGATGTCATAGTGGGTGAATTCAGTAACACAAGAGCCTGTGGTTGATAACTAAAATAAAAGCTACCAAATATTAAAAGTTCTTCAAGTACTTTCAAACTGGTCTTGGAAATGTCCTAATAGTTTTACTTGATAAATCTCTATCATGATAGCTGTCTCCCAAAGGTGCATACATGTCACAAAAAAAAATTAGAGAAACACCTAAGAAGTCATATTAATCAATCACAAACTGAACTGCACTTTGTAACACAATTTTTTAGAAATAGTTAGGTAAAGGTAAAATATAAACAAAAACCCAAACCACAAACCCACAGAAGTATTTCACTTCAAAAGGAACCGCATGAGTTTTTATGATCTATGACTCTAGTATAGTGGAACTAATCTAAATTGAAACAGAAAAGAAACTAAAGCACATACAAAGTACCTGTCAAAGTTATCCAGAAACAACCAAAAAATATGGATTTTTAAAGTTACTTTACTTCAAAATATTTTACTAGTAGCTAAAAAAAAAATTAAGTACTTAAAAATTACCCCTGAAAATATTCACTTGTCTTTGGTGATGACTATTTTTTATTTTCCTGTTTTCTATACTACCAGCTTTTCTTCTTTAGGAAAAAACCCCCTTATATTCAGTGTAATCTGATATTCCATATGTGTATCAAATTACAGTGATATATTCTACTCTATTATTTATATTAAATATTCCATTATTAGCTTAAGTCTTCCTAGCTATCTTTTTTCTAAGTTAACAAAATAGTTTAATTGGTATATTTAGCTATGTATTATATTCCATAGTCAGTTAATGTTACTTTCATTAAATTTTAAAAGTTGGACCAATTCTATTGGTCCTACTACTATTTCAATGGAATCTCACAAAATAAATAAATTCCACAGATGGAAGTTGCAATTTCTTCCTCCTCTCTTTGAAATTATTATTCTACCATGTATCAACAAAAAATGCGGTAACATGTTTCCCACTCCACCTTTCTCATAAATATATTGTCAAGCTACACTGCCAAATTATCTTTGTCCTATATTTAAATCCTTCAGCTTCCAAAGAGTTTTTCAACAACAGCAAGATGACGACTTTGGTTTGACATATGGCTTCTAGGAGTTGGGCTGATCCAATCAGTGTTTGTGATTATCATATGTAGTCATCAACAGAGAACTACGGTGGAGCTGTCCATTTGTGTGTTCATGTTTTAAAGGAAGCTAAGTCCAGTAGTATGGAGGAGAAAGCTATCTGTTAATAAAAGATTTGAGAGTCTCTTAAAATGTACCTGCACGTATTACAAGCTAGAAAATGAAAAGCCATCTTTTATCAGTTGCTGCATGGATGCTGGGTGCTAGAATATAGAACCTGTTTACAAAAAGAGAGAAATTGGAGTCCTAAAGAAAATAAGGAGTCTTAGTTATGATGAAATCCTATTTTTCTGCTAGCAGAAGAGGTTCCAGCCATCTGACATTCCTTTATACATTGCAGCAGCAAAAACCCTGGAAAACATCGCAGATTGCTGCTAAAGGTAGAAGACAAGTCTTGTCACATCAGAGCTATTCAAGGTTTAAATTGAACTTCAATGAACACGTTTGGGTTTTTTAATGTTCTCTTGACAACATTCTTCTATAAATATTTTTGTCCTGCATTTGTACAGGAGCAGGATAATAACTGAAACGAGAGCCTGATTGAATACCTTCTACCTTACAAAGGACTAAAAAAGAAGGGTAAATGATGTGTAGTCACTAAAAAAAAATTAAATAATATTTAAAAAAAATATTAAAAAAAAAAAAACAGGTACAAATGCAGTGCATAGAATACTTGCTAAAAGTTTCAGCTGGTCTGATGCTATTAGTTTTGAATACATTTCAGAATACATCATAAATTTTAAGAGTGCCATTAAGTACCACTATATCTGCTCCCAGTAGTTGCCTCACTTTCTGAAACTTAGTAACTCAAGTACCTGTAGGCTAGTAAGACTGGGTTATATGACCCAGGCAAAAGAACAGACAACACTTGCACATAATTAAATTCAGTAAGAAATCAAAAAACAAGAATAAAGTTATAAGTCAGCTAATATGTTCTAACAGAGACCAGGTCTTCACAGACAAACCTGATAATTTTTTTAATGTAAATAGGAGTTTGGTGATGTAAAAAATTCATATAGTTGTGACCCATAATTTTGCTAAACATCTGATTTGTTAAGAGAGAATATTCTGATTAAATGGGTTATTTAATAATGGTAAAATATATCTTAATAGAATTAAAAACTGCCAAAATAATTAATCTGAAAATGTAGTTAAATCATTAGTAAAAGGTGAAGGAGAAAGTTCTGGAGTATATCCAGAGCAACAGGTAGTGAATCGTGTCTTAACCACTTTCATCAATGACCTGCAAAATACAAAATCATTTCCTAAGAAGTCTTTGAATTACCTGTAATGATAAACAACAGCTTGAAAAAACTGTTTGAATGACTTTGTCAAGTTCATCTGTAAAATAAATTGATGTTTTTATCCAAATTGAAATGGAGATGTCTTGGAAAACAAAGAACAGACTATGCCTAACTGAGACAGGTGAGAAGGAATAGGATTTGGAAAGTGAGGTCTGACAGCATATAGGAGATAAACATGTGAACAAACTTCCACTGCTGGTATTAGTTGAAAATAGTGACAAAGGATTGATGAGGAAGAAAAAATTACCAAATTTATATTTTGATTTCCAGAATATTAAAAATAACAAATAATAAATTTTCTTGTGCAAAGAGAAGTATTCCTTTTTTTTAAAAAAACAAACTGTACTAAAATAATTAGAATTCTCAAGACAAGAGGACTGAGTACTATGGTAACTATCTTATTATGAGAAACTTATATATTGTGTGTGTGAGAATTTGCAATCAATATTAATATATTCATAGGACAAGACTTCTTAAGAGGTCAATTTATTGGAGGGGGAAAAAAGAGAGGGACTCAAAGGAGGCAACTGAAGGAAAAAGTGACTTCAAAATGGAAACTAAGCATTATTCTGTATTAGTGAAATTGATTAATAAATAAAGCAAAATATCAAGAGAAATGAGGGATTTTTTTGTCTCTCTGCATGTCTGACTCAGGTAAATGCATCTCTGTAAGGACACACTTCAGGCAAACAAAGCATTTGCTCTGTATTCAGGCAGAACAGAATGCAATTTAATGTCTTGTGAAATGTAGAAGATAGAATAGAGTTAGATAAAATGGTTCCATCATGCTTAAATCTATGAATCCATGCAATACCAGTTCTGAAAAATAAAAATATGTTGGAATGAAAATAAAATCAGATTTTGAACTGCTATTTGTATTTACGAATGTGATTACACCAAAGAGTCCTTCCAACACAGCTGAGCTGTCTCAGGTATTATTAGAGGATCATGACAGTAGGGGAGACTCTTGTGTCTTCAATGAGATTTAGACCAGGTCATTAATCCCCAGAATGTTTTTACCAGTCACCACAGGGGTCATTCAGCTATCAACCAGACCAGCTATCTCATTCTCAATGGCTGTAACTGCAGGCTTGAGGGAAAATGGAATTCACAGCAAAAAGAGAATTTGCAGTCTCCAGAGAATCAAAACAGCACAGTTCTCACATTCAGAAGTATTTTAGATGCTACTGCTATTATCAACATCAGAGGAATTAAACAGGATCTGATAACAGAGAGCAGTAGAAATTTATCACCAGTACTTTTAAGAGACAAGGTATATAGGTAATATAGGTTATATAGGTAATATAACCTAAAACTTTCCATTATAGCTTCACAAATCTAGCAAAAAGGATCCATCTACTGTTGTTAAATATAGAAATAAAATTTCAGCTACAGAATGAGTTAATCGGTAAAAGGCATGGCTAAAGTATTTAAAAATAATTTGATTTCTCTCACCAAAGACAATGTTAAAATGAAAGCATGTTTTCAGAAGTCTTATTTTTAGTGCACATTGAAAAAGGCTGATGTGCTAAGAGGAGGCCAAACTATCCTTGAGACTATCATCCAATATTTAAAATTTTACCTATGCGAGACAGAGCAATGCTTCCCTGTTCAGTGCTGGCCTTTACTCAACAGATCTGAATGACAAAGCATTTTCAGAGTATTTTCCATTCACTTTCATCTAGATTATGATCCTGATTATGAACCATTATCATCAAAGTTTATTGACTTTTCTTGGTAAGTGGACTTCAAATTTCTGAAACTGGAAACTTCAAAATGAACAAGTTCCTAGCACCCTTAATTCATACTTCACATTGTGTAACTTTATTTTTTCTACCAGGATCACATTTCCCACAGTTCAGTATAGCTTTGCCTTCATTTCTTTTCTCTTTATAATACAGACATATACATTACATGCATCTGAAAAAATCCTATGAATTATGAAAACCTAGCAATCTGAGAGCACTTTTAGACAGACAAGTGAGTTAAAGGTTTGCTTATTATTTAACAATCTACTTTTCCATAATGACAGTGATTTTTATTTAGTCCAAGGTAGCAGAAAACATAGTATTATCTCTTAGGAGCTGTTTAAATCACCAATTTACAGAGAAATCAACTATCCGTGCCCTTTTGGTCACAGATTGTGTTTTTTTCTCAAAGCACTGAACTCAATTTTTAATACATTTGGGATGCATTGAAAGCAATATTCCACACAAAAATAATAAAAATTTAGGTTTTTTTGTGAAGTAACATTAAACCCCCAAAGTTTTCCCATGCACCCAAACAATGGGTCAGATAAGTACAAAAGTGAACATTTACTTTGACTATTACACTTCCTAGGAAATAAAATATATGCACTGGTAATGGAATAATGTTCTGCATTTCTTAAGTGGCTTTTGAAATTATTGTCATGCTCAAGGCAGTGGAATTGTACTTTGTATTTTAGAACTCAACTGTAAAGTTCTCACTAAACTCTCAATAGAAAATCGATCCAATGTTCAGAAATGCTTTTATTTTGCTTTGATTTTTATCTTATATGACATCACAAAGGAGAAAAGCCCAGACTAACTGACAAGCTAGTGAGAAACTGATCTTATTTTATTCAAAACAGTATCCTAAGATTTCCAAAAGGGAACCCTCTAATAAGGAACTCCAAAAAAATTTAAAAATGTTTATTCTCTTAAAGGAGGATAAAAGCAAAATAATTTATAAAACTGTCATAAATGACAGAAATAGTTTATATCAGATCATAGAGAATCACATTTACATTCACCAGAGATTATCTTTAGAATATAACTTGTGACCTAATAGACTTGAAATAGAAGTAGCTCTAGCATTGTGCTTAATATGTGTGGGTGGGGTAAAAAAAAGCCCACAATCCTATCCAAGTAGTTTTACCTAGGTGATTTTTTTCCTTAATAATCTCTAATTTAATGTATGAAGAAGAGTTTTGGAGGAAATATCAAAACAAGCAGAAAAGAGTTAATAATGAGGCCCTTCCACTTCTAAAAGCAGCTCTCCAATGCTAGCAACTCCTCCCTGCAAAGAATTTTTTTTTTAAAAACAGCCACAGCTTTTTAAACTGCATCTATAAAAATGTGTACCTGTTGTAATTTGTTCATATAGTTGTGACAATGATTTTGAGAGTCAGGGCTTTTTTATTAGTACGTACCTTATTCTTCTTGCATGTACCAAAATGGGATTCTGAACAAATTGGAGTTTAACATGTAAATATCTGCTACACCTAAGTTTGAAAGCTATAATTATACATATTTGGATTTTATGAGTATTTACACATGAATCAATTCTTGGGAAACCATTTTCAAACACCAAGGAACATAATGGTAAAATGCTTCCCTTCAATATACAACACAGAACTTGCAGAGTAAATCATTTTTATAGGAAGGAAAATGACTATATCTTTTGGATGAATTGTCTTAGAAATAGTTTGTTTTATATTCTGTCTTCCTTCATTTGCATCTTTCATGACACCAATGGTCATTCTCACAACTTACTGCTCGTAGATATTAAAGCATTTGTTACAAGCTGTGTTCACTGTATGGCATGTGATTTTACAAATCCTGCTAAGGTAGCAGATCTAAAATTATTACATCATATTACAAGTCCTGTAAAAAGTGTTCTGCATTGTTGTGCAATATCCATACATATTCACAGCAGATCAGATCTGCAGAACTGGACTGACTTAACTAAACTTAAACTAAACTTAAACTAAACTTAAACTGACTAACTTAACTGAAACACTTGCAAACTGGCTAGTTTGCTACAAATAATTTGTTGTTAAGGCCTAACAAGTTTTAACCTAACATTTATATAACAACCTAACATATATATAACCAACTAGAGTTCCTCAGGGTCTTGAAATTTGGCAACATTCACAATATTTTTCACACAATGCAATAGGCAAATGGAAGTGGCCAAGCTACTTCACATTACCAGACTACCAGGAACTCTGCATGATCAAACAACTTATTTATCCTCAGGTGTCTCCCCAGAAATGTCTGAGCAGTAATTTTCATGACACTTAAAAAAATCCGTGTTAAGGCATTTGAAAAATTACAGTTATAATTAGTCTTACTTAAAGCAGCTAAGTAAAGATATCAACATTTTAGATGATAAAATTTTCCTACACGGAAGATTTCCTCTGAAATATTTGAAGCATAGCAAACCTATATGTAACTGAACTCAATGTCCTGTGGCTTGTAAGTGTCAGGCAGACTTGCAGTGGTACTAATTCTGCCACTGGTACCCTGCTGAGTACTTGACACTGCTGAATATGCTTTTAAATGAACAGGAATGTCTTAAGTTAATGCAATCACACTCACTAGTAAGATAACTATTATTTTACTGGATGTATTTCTAATAAGTATGTAGTATTCATTAAAATAAGAGATTCAAAAGAAAAAAAAACAAACAGACAAAACCAACCAATCAAACCAAACAAAAAATGGGTGAAATATAAACTCAGGAATGGATTTTTCTAAGCAAAGTGAGGTAAGAGGAAAAAAATACTGTTAGACAAAAAAATACTGTTAGACAAATAATAGGAAAACAGGGTTTATAAATTCCACTATCATTTAACAGAGGATAAAGAATACTGCTTTTTAGTAGTGATATTGATTTCTTTGGCAAATTCAACTCCCAAAATAGAAGTGAATATGTTCACTATTCCTCCATATTCCAGGCACAAGGCAGCATGGGTAGGCTGGAACTGCTCTGGACCTGCTGGGCACTTCAGCAGGTGAGATCAAGCCATATGATTACTGTCACACCATGAAGCTGATTTTGACTCTCGGTGTGTGTCAAGAACAGACAGGAAGGAAAGGTCTTCCTCCCTCACCCCATCAACTACTGGGAAACACACTAATAGTTTCCATATACAGACATCCCTTTTCTTTTTCTCTTCACATTCCCTTTGTATGCAACACATCTCTCACAAGGAAACAACCAAAAATTTACCAGCAATGTAAAAAAATTTTTGTTTCACACAATGAATCAGAGATTTCATTTTACTTCTAAATGTACTGCAGATTTTGCACTCGGCCTTCAGTGACTCTTGGATGCCATTAATTGAACTTTATTTTTTTAAATCAGCTATCTGCACAAACTTTTTTAAATTTATTTAACGTTTCATAGTTTTAATATTGATTAAATGTTTGAGAGTGGGCGACGTGTATTTTTATACTTCTCACAATACTTACGAGTCTTTCGAGCAGAATCTTCCACAAAGAGAGAAGAAATATCCTCATCCACCCCTGCTTCATTCTTTGCAATGCAAGTGTATGCTCCTGTATCTTCATAGCGCACATTGCTGATGTGAACCTCGCTGCCATTTGCTGAAAGGAGAGGAAAAACTTAACATGCAGACACACTAGTGCTTTCAGATTATAAATTCAGAAGGGTTTCTCTGCTTACACTAATTAAACCATTTTCATTCCTGAGTTCATAACTTGGAGGCATGCCAAATTAGTCCAAAGGTATTCAACTGGCTAGTGAATTACATGCACTATTTCATCTCACAGTTATTCAGAGTGCCTCAGTTGGTTTTGTGCTTCTGAGACAAATATCGATCTGAGGTTTTATATATATTTAAATTACTATTTTTTTTAAAGCCAGGTAAATATTAGGTTTTTATTATGTTGCATCTGTTTACTAGACACCATCATTTCCTTTACACAAAATAACCCAAGGAATACAACTGGCCAAACATCCAATGTAAATAAAAATTTTAATTTGTTGTTCCTAACCAGAGGCACCAAGTTAGTTTTGGTATTGTGTGACTGCAGTGTAACAACAGAAAAACAGGTGCATTGAAATTTTTCCCCTACATCAATGTAGAAGCTTCTGGAAACCTCAGGAATTTTATGTCAGACTGTGTAGGAATGTCAACAAACAATCCAGGTTTCACAGGCAAAGGTCTTTTAAATAATGTGATGTGAATAATTGTGTGAACAATGATTCATTGAATTTTAAGTATAGTATACTTGTTCAGCTGTAGGAACTATAAAAAACCAAGCTTTGTAGATATTCTAAAGTATGGACTAAAAGGGGCATTGTCTTATGGTGTAGCACCCTTCTAGCTTGAAGCAAGTGCACAGATAGTTTAACTCAGGAAAAAAAACTCTGGGAAAATGTAATGAGATTTTCAAAATTTTATTTCAAATAATTCCATGCTAGAAAATTGAATTAAATGTATTTTGCTTACAGAGGAATCCTTTGAATTTATTTTTCATAAATATATGGAATAGAGACAAAGGTGAAAAAAAATTTCCTCAAATCCCTACAGGAGAAATTAAGAGAATGTTGCAATAGAAGAGAAGTTCATCACTTTCTACTCATAGTTGAAAGTGTTTTTGCAAGGCAATTGTTCACAAATATCCAAGAGAGTTGTACATGAAAGAACAGGGGACTATGACACCTGCAGGGGAAGTAACACTTCAGAGAAGCATTGCCATATCTGTCCCACTGCTTCTTACAGTGCAGGCTGAGTGCTGTCCTATCTTAACTACACATCCTGGTTTTGCTGATGAGTGAGAGAAAGTTTTGAAGGGAACACAAGCAGCAGGAGATTTTTTTTTTCTCCTACAGCTATCAAAAATTACCAGAAAGACTGAAGCAGAGATTTTATGCTGAACATGTCCACTGATTTTGCTGAGCCCTGAAGATTAATAGAAATGAACTGGTGCTAAAGGTATGACTTTCCTTGTTTTTTTGGGTTTTTTTTTAGGTTTGTGGGGTTTGAGAGGTTTGGGTATTTTGGGAGGGGAGGTAGGGCTTGTGTGTGTGTTTGCAATGTCTTTGCACTCCCACACAGGTCTGCTGATATTCTTCAGTAAAGAGCACATCCATTTCAGGTACTTCTCCTCCAGTCCTTTCTACTATGAGGTCCCCAAATCTCACAAGATTCTTATCAGTTCTGACTGGGACTAGGTCTTGCACTGCCTGCTCCACTCAGATACTGCACAATATCAAACAGCTAAGAGCATATTGGCAGCATACTGGTAATCCTGCCAGTAAGTACAATCATTATTCTAACAAAGACAAAGCAGAAAGACATGTCTTGGGAGTAACTGGAAGAAATTGCATCTTTTGAAATGTTTTAGCTTAGACTTCAAGCCTTTGTTAAAACTATGGAAGAAGAGCAGTTAGTATGGAAATGATGCACGGATAAAACATTAGCAAGATGTAGAAAACAGTAAGTGCATTCCTTTACCTTGAAGAGTTAGCTGTTTGGATAACTTTGGAGTGATATCAATTCCATTCTTCAACCAAGCCAGTTGTGGGTTGGGAATTCCTTCAGCGTGGCACCGAAGGCTAGCTGTCACACCTGGCTCCCTCGCCTGGCTCTCTGGATAGACTCGGATAACTGGTGGAACTGAATACAGAAAACAATTATAATTTAGTGGAGAACATTATTTTCATTTTAAGAAAAATAATGATAAGCAATTCAGAAGACCCCTGCAGCTATATATAACTACATACAGATGTGGTATTCCTCAGATATTCAGTGACAGTCAATGCAGAATTCTGTCTCAGAAAATTTATGAAGCAGACAAAATATTGTGAGAAAAACCTCTTTTCACTGTGGTATCAAAAAAAAAAGCCTCAATTCTTCAATAGTTGGTGGTCGAGTATTAAGATTTTTATTTTTCCTTGGATTTCTTTATAAAATATGACTAATGTACAATTAGCGAGACATGATACGTTGTAAAGAGATTTTAATTACCCTGTTTCACAAATCTTAGCCTTTCATCTCCACCTTTCCCCTCTTTGCAAAACACCTAGTAACAATCCCTTCTACATGCAAAAAACCTGTTCAGGTTTATAATTCTTTATACATGTTCAGACAGGACCTTCTGTACCCATGATACCACCTCCCTTCTTTACCATATGGACACTTCACTAGCTTATGTTCAACCTGATTTCCCTCTGAAGTCCTTTCCTGCCAAGATGCCTTCCACTAGGTGGTCTTCAGGATATACTGGTGCACCAGGGATGTTTTTCCCTGGGTGCAGGACTCCTGTGTTTGTCTTTGAACTTCCTAAATTCCTGCTGGTTCATTTCTCCATCCTGTCAAACAAACAGCAGCATGACCCTGTAGTCTACCAGCCACTCCTCTCAGTTTGGTGCCATCTAAAAAACTGTTGAAGGTAGAACTCTGCCCCATTTATTCAGATCATTAATTAAGATTTTAAGTCCATTTGTCCTTCTGGACAAAACGTCCAGGCAGCTGGATAACTGTGTTACATGATGAGTGAACAACCAGCTCACGGGTCAGGAACAGAGTTACAGTGAATGAGGTAACATCTGGCTGGGATCCAGTCATTAGTGGGGTTCCACAGGACTTAATCCTCAGCCCAGTTCTCTTCAAAATCTTCATTAAAGACTTGGACACAGCACAGGACTTGAAGGAATACTAAGTAACTTTGCTGACAACACCAAATTGGGAGAAGCTATTGACTCCCTCAAGGACAGAGAGGTCCTGCAGAGAGACATCAACAAATTAGAGATGGGAAATCACCAACTGTATGAAGTTTAACAAGGGAAAATGCCAGATTCTGCACCTGGGGCACCTACAACCAGGGGCAGCCCTGGCAGGTTGTACAAACTGGGGAATGAGGTGCTGGAGAGCAGTGCTGTGGAAAGGGACCTGGGGTCCTGGCTGATGGCAAGTTGAACATGAGTCAGCAACTCATGAGACAACTTGCTTGAGGTTGTTTCCAACAATAAAAAATATTAACTGTAATAAGATTAAGGAAGTGTATTTCCTATTCGCCAAAGTTTTGTTTAATGCAGCTCTACAAGTGTGGAATACTTAGGTTGTCACAAAACACAGCTGGGTAGAGGATGAAGTATCAGTTGATAATGAAAGAAGATAACAAGATCAAAAATTAACTGTGTCTACTTTGGCATGAGATTAAATACTTTCAAATCCTATTCAACTATTTACAAGAGATGTCTCAGCATGCTGTCCCATTAGATCATAGAAATGCCTTACACTTCTGCATTGCAAGAAATGCATAAATCTACCTTATCTCAGATAGGATGCAAAAATCAGTAGGCTTCAGGGATATTTTAAACCCAGTTAGAGAGAACAGCCTTTTCTACATAACCCCAATATGCAAATTGCAAAAATGTACTATAATAATATGGGAGAAGGTTAAAAATTAGATAATATGGCTTTTAGTTTCTTAGACTACCAGCTGAGAGGAAGAGCACATAAATATCAGAGATTTAAGGTTTCTATTGATTTTCTGGAAAGGATTTTGCTTTCATGGAAGTGGATCTTAATTCTTCATCTCAAGCCTGACATTCCCACTCCTATTTCCCCTCAATTTCTTCCCTCTTTAATCTCCTCTTGCATAGCATCGTTGTGCTCCATACTGAGACCCTGCCTTCCCCACTGTGTTCTTCAGAATGGGCCCTGCTTGACTGCACATTCACTGGTTTGAATATTTTTGGCACCTCAGCTCCCTGTCTTGCTCTGCCACACTTCCTAAAGTCCAATTTTCATGTCTGCCTGTTCAGCATTTCTTGACACAAGGTCCTTTATGTAGCCTACGTCATGTTGTAGATTTCCCACTGCAGCAAAGCCAAATGCCTTATTCTTCCACTTTGTCTCTGGAAAAGCAAGGACCTTTCACTTCCTTAGAGACTGGACTGCCATCACTGAACACTCTCAAGCATCTCAGCAACAGAAACAACTTTTAGGACCAATAGCAAGGCACTGCAATTAGTTGTGTTCTGACTACATAGGCCAGAATATTTCTAGTCGCTTTCTGTGTCAGTGAAATATTCTAACTGCATAAAAAACTTACAGGTATTTAACTACCTCACCTGGACAGACCTCTATTGAGAACATGTGAAGAGAATTTTTTTAACAGTTCAATTTCAAAGAATTTTCACTGACAGGAAATGGGAGTGTATTAGTTTTATTTGGGCAAAAGGCATGCAATATTTCTGATGCAATATTACTGCTAAAAAAGTTTTAGAAAATATTATAACTGAAATCTAACTCTTCCTAAACCAACAAATAAAATTCACCCTGCATGACAAAATATTATTTTTGCTAAATTAACTACTTAAGGGTTGTTAGGAGATATGAAGGGAGGAGAGGACCTGCTCAGGTGAAAATGTGTCTGAGTTTTCTTTTACCTTCCCTTATTTCTATAGTAGATCCTGTTCCCTTTAGCACTGTTTTCCAGGAACAGAGGTTCTTCCATGACAGTAGGGTTTATTTTTTGCCATGTCTTTCCTCTATTTGCTACCAGTTTCCTCTTTCCTCACCAATAATGTGTCTGACAAGTTCATACAACTAGAAATGGTTTTCAACCCTTGTTTTGCATTATAATTTTTATTTCATATTACCCTGAAGACTATTTGTAATATTCCACTAAGAAAGAACTGTGCCACTGAGGCATGCTCCAGAGAAATGAAATATAAGTGGAGTTGTGGGCTCAGTCTAAGAAGTTAATTTGATGTGACAAATTCAATATAAAGACTTTGGGGTTTGTTTGAATCAGGTTTTTGTTTGTCTGTTTTGTTTTGTTGGTTTTTGTTTGGGTTTTTGGTGTAACTCACCAGAACAAACAAACAAATAAATATCACCAGAAATAAAATTTTAAGTACATAATTAATGTGACTATTCACAATGACTTTCAAAGAGGTATGTTCTAGCATCTTGAGCTAAAAAAACTTACTTTAAAAGGGAGAGATCATGACATATATTAAAAAGGGAGAGGAGACACCGCATGTTTATATTTAGTAAAGTATAACACTCAATTGAGTGAATTCTACATCCCATTTCTTTCAATTCAAAAAAGCAATGTGAGACTGTTGGTTCCAAGTATAGTGGATATGTTACTATTCAATAGCTCTAGCACTTGCTATAAAACCTCTTGAGCATTATTTCAGTTGGGTCTCATGGCGGAGGGAACTGAGAAAATAGTCTATTCCAGCTGTCTTGAATCCAGGAGAATGCATGTATTTAAAAAAGAAAAAGGGGATAGCTATAGTGAACTAGGTTCTTCTATTGATATACATAAAAAATAACTCTTGCTTAAACTTAGATACTTTGGAAAAACAAAGCTGGCAGACAATTCTTCAGACACTACACATTCCCTGCTTACATCTGGCTGAGGGACTGGGCTCTCCATTCTGTACCTTAAGGTATCAGAACTGCTGATCTTATTTAAGTCTCACTGCCATATTAGAAGAAAAATAAAGATCAAACTGATAGACTCAAATTCATTTAGTCATATAGCCTCAGAGTCATAAAATCTCAAATCTGTATACACAGAAAGTTGTAAGTATTATAAATATTAATAATTAAGACTGTGTTATGAAAGAGTTACTGCTTCCTGATCACAACTTTTTATTTTGGTTTTGTTTTTAGTTTATATGAAAAGGCTTAAAATATCAACTTATAGGGTTGCTCACAACATTTACCATATTATTTGTATAAGAGTAGACTGATTATTTCACCATAAAACAAGCCTTTTACAGTGCTCACTAATGTATTTTTAAGACTCCAAAGGAAGCTCATTATTCTTTACTACTGTGCCAGATAATTCAAAACTAAAAATATCTTAGATTTTAATCTTAAAAATAAATCAGATTTATATCTATAATAATTGCACACTAGCCTAAAATATATGATTTTTTTTCCTAGAAATATATAGCAATACATAAATGGAAACCAAGAAAGAACTTAAAATCTAATTACATTGTTTTCATTGAACCTTCACATTAAATCTTTGTGCTCAACGTAGTCTCATTATCCCATTAACCTTTTGACTGACTCTCCAGTTAATACAAGTATCATTATATTAATTAGTCATTATCACAGCTACAAGTACTGACCATCATGCCTGTGCTTAAGAAGCTTATTCCTTAGAAGTACAAATCTAAACTGTGGAAGAGCTGTTCATTTGACCTTTAATCTCAGTGGATTTAACTCAATTTATCCACAACACGCACAGCAAATAATCCTATTGTTCAAAAGGTCTCCTTTTCCTGTTTCTTGCTCCCCAAAATATCAACATCCAAAATCATTTAGGAAGGTACCACTCCAGTGCCAGCTTTTGCAATAGGAGCTATCTGAGGTTTACAGTGGTTTCCAGATGAAAAACCAATTTCCTGTCAGACACATTATCACTAGAAAAACCTACATTTGTCCTCCTTCACCTCTCTCAAATTATGTTTCTTGAATTTGTAGTCTTGCAGGAAACCTTCTTCAACTTGAGCCAAGTTTTGCCTCATTATGAGCTGATCTGAGACAAACATGAATTCAAGAGTATTTTAACTCTTGCTATGCACCTCTGGGGGATTATTTACACATTGGGATTGGTCAGGAATGTATTGATAAGAATATAATTTTGTGAATAATTTAGGGTAAACCAAATCCCATAAAACAGAGGAGAATGTTGGTCAAGAACCCACTAACGTGTTCATCTTGCCAAGAACTCTGCTATGCCTTCAGGAATTAAAATATTAATAAACTGCACATCAGTTTTCTCACTAGTTTAGCCAGTAGTTGCTGCCTGGATTTTTAAATGACAGAAAATAATTCCAGAAGAAAAATTTGGAGGAAAATATGTTGATGCCATGTTCCCATTAGATCGGGGACAATGCTTTATGTACAATATGTTGTGGTTCGGGAGGGGAAGAAACTAGGAGAAAAAAAGTTGAAATATATGGATAGAGAAATATTACAAGCCAGCTTCCTGGGCAAACATACCAGCAAAGACAAAATGTTTATAAAACTGCAAACAAGCACTAAGTGTCAAATGAATTTAAAATGTGAAGATGCTAAGAACAGAAAAGGGGGGGAAAGGCCATTAAAAGAAGAGAAATCAAAGTAAAAGCCAAAATTAATCTTGGGAGCTGTATTTCATACAGATATACATGAAAGATAAGAATAAAAGAAAATATTTCATCATTCTTGGATGTTAAAAAAAGTCAGCCAAATAAGGGTTTATGCAACTGATTAATAGCTAACAAACGAAAGAATGATGATAACAGCAGTGGCCAGGAAACTAGGGCTAGAGTATGCCTCAGGAGAGAAACACAGCCTCTTAATGCAAAGTAAATTTGGAGAAGATTGAGGTCAAACATGATTCTGGATAGGATTAAACAACAACATGGAATGACAAACACTGGTAATTTACAGCAGAAAGGGAGTCTTAAGAGTCAAAGATAAATATGAATTGAAATAACATGAAAACACTCTAAGGGAAAAAAAGACATTAAACCTCAGAGATGATAAAGCAGACCCTTCATCAGTGGAAAAGAATTCCTTAAAATACTTTAGGAAATAAATTGCATATAAGAAAAAAGAGAGGGTACATCAGCTCGAGAGAAGGTAAAGGCCTGCCTTCAGGGCACCAGTATCAAAGCAGTTAAGTTTTGTCCAAGTACAGAATTCAATGAAGTGTTACCTGGAACTTGAACAGATGTAGGAAAATGTAAAGATCAAGTTTTCAAGTCCAGGTGCCTCAAGCTAATCTACTAAAATCATGGGTAGATTTCAATAACATAAAAGTGAATTTAGAAGCCTACATCAATTACAAAACCTTCAGAGAAGTGCATTCTATTAATCTTACATTCAACAAAACATTCTTAACACAAGAAACTTACACATTATTTTTCTCAGCATGTTCCCCAGGTTACTAAATTAATACTAAAACCTACTTCATCTGTGTGTATATGTATACATAAACCACTTGCTGTTCTGCATAACATCACAGGTGCAAAGCAAGTCCTCTGGACTGTCTTTACACCTTTTAATAGTTATTATTCTATGGAAGTAATAAGTTTAAATTATTGTGTTTCATTATTTTTAAGGTGATTTGAAGGAGATAAATGAAGAAAAAATTATATATCTTTTTCTATTAAGAGGTAACACAATACAAAAATATGTAGGAAAGAAACAACTGATCTGCTTAACAAAATTCAGGTTTCTTATGACTTGATAATTAGAACATTTTTCCTTACCAGTCACTTGGAGAATATGAGTTTGATAGAGCTTATCATACCCATCAGCATAGCAGGTGTAATTTCCCATATGAGTTGTGGTAACCTTAGTGATGTACAGGGACCCATCATCTCCAAAATCCTACCAGGAAAGATTAAAAACAAGGTTGTCATAATTAAACCCACATCTCTACAGTAATTACGCTCATCATCTCAGCAACAAAGCTGTGATGCAAATATCAGACATCACACATCACAAATATTAAACCAGCATATCTGACAGTAATCTGAAATTCAAATATTATACTTGTGAATGGTGAAGTTGTTTAATCTTGCTACATATATTGTGACTGTAAAAGAAAATACAACTTTTATTTTAACAACTAGATAAACTGGGCAGAAGCAATATGTTTACTTAGCTATGACAGTTATTTGCAGAAGAAAAGCTGTTGAGAATTGCATCCGACCAGTGAGAAAAACTAAATCTATGCAAAAATTAATAAGTTAAATGACATCCTGTGGAAGTGTTGTCATCCTTTGTAATAAGCAGATATGACCAAAAAAAATTCTCATTTTTCTTCAATTCTTCTCGTTAGATTCACTGATACATTACAGAAGCACTACAGCTGTAAACTGATTTCAGGGATCTGGGATTCCTGAAAGGAAATGTTTGTGGTCAAGACCAAGGCAAAAGAGGCTTTTAGTACATTGTCGTCTTCTACTTCTTTTGGCACTGGGTCCCATGCTAGCTCACCAAAAGGTCCATATTTTCCCCTTTCTTTTGCTGCTGATATAGTCCTGAAACTCTGTAGACCTTCAAATATCTGGACCAGATCCAATTCTGGGATGGCTTCATCTTTTCTTATCTGCACATTCAAATAGAGTCTCCAGGTTCTTCCTTGGTCACCTGTCATTCTTTACACCTTTTTATTTGAGTTATGTCAAGAGCTCCTTGTTCATTAATACAGACTTCTTGCTGCTTTTGATTTACTGTTCCTTGTGAAAGCTTGTTCTTGAACATAGAGGAGGTCATCCTTGAAAATCAACCATCTCTCTTAGACCCCTTTTACTTTCAGCATGATCTCCTACGGAATTCTTCCAAGCACATCCTTGAACGGGCTGAAGTCTCCTTTCCTGAAGTCCTTTGTGGTATCGCTTTTTGCCCTGCTGTCTCCTCTTAGGCTCCTTGACTCTGCCATCTCATGGTCACTGTAGCCAAGGTTGTCCTCACCTTCATATCCCCAACAAGTTCTTCCTTATTTTTTTTCTTCACAAACTTTATAACCTTATCTATAAAGTCCTCAAATCCATGAAGACTTTATCAAAAGCTTGCAAAACCAAAAACATAAGCTACAATACTTCAGTCACTGTAAATTGCACAGTAAAAGAACTTTGATAGAAAATATTACTATGTGTTGCCTTATTCCTACATTCTGTCCTTTGGATCTTAAAAATGAGAAATACTGGGCTACATTAATCTCTGGTGCATTATGACTATTCTTGCATTCTTCCATGATCTCACCTACAACTTTTCCAACTTATTGGGATTTATTTTTTGAGTTCTCACTTTCCAGTTTTTATTTTTACTCAGAGAACACAAGACAACTGAAATCTCTACCAAATTCCTTTTAATTTCTCAGTCTTGTTTCTTTAAGTACACTCAAGATATTATTCAAAAAAAATGTATCTCTCTGTATTTCTTCATCCAAAGATGTGTGGGCAGCTAAATTTCACATTTCACAACTCTGTGCTTCCAATGGTTCTGCTAGTTGTTCCATGGGAGAACAAAACAACACGCCTAAAAAATAAACCCACCTGGTAATCAATAACTTGACTTCCTCAAGATAACTAAAGGTTTCTATATTAGCATTGGTTATACAGAAAATATTTCTACCAAATCTTCAATAACCATTACATGTTGGCACTGCAAAGATCAAAAAAGGCACCCTCTTTAAGACTTCATTTTTAACTGATGATGCGAACCAGCGCAATTCCCCTTCAGAATAACCCACCCAACTAACTTCAAAAAACTTCCTTATTGGATATTTTGATCTTTGTCTCTTTCTAAAATATATGAAGCAGAAGACCAATTTACTTTTTCCCCCTTACTAGCTGAACACACGTCTTCAAAGCGTTCTTCTTCAACAGCATTATTAGTGGAAGATGAAAGGACAGCTATTCAAAAGAGCCAGAGTACAGGTACTTACATTTTATCTGGAAAATGGGTTTTGTTGTTACCATTTGGAATTTTTTGCCTAATCTCTGCCAAAGATATTTGTGAGTAAAATAGGGCAGAGGATGGAGTGTAGAAAAATTCAGCTGCTAAAATGCAGTCTGGAGCCTAGTTTAATTTAACATTCCTTATGCTAAATTACTAGATATTGCTCTGTTTCAGCTCTTTAACTGATTCACTGTGGCATATGATATCTTCAGGTACCATTCCTAAGTTTTCTAAGTAAATGTGTGCCTGTGCATGGTTTCTCCCTTCTTTTTCATAGAAACCATGGATGAAACACTCCTGTGGTTATTTTATATTAGTATTTCAATAGAATTCACACATGATGACTCTCAGAGAGTTAGAAATTTATGGACAGTATGCTTTCTTGTTAGTGGTGAGCTTTGTCTGGTTGTTTGGTTTGTTTTTCTTTACAACTACAAAATAAATGTCCTCAGCTTATTGTGATACTGAGTTCAATGTTTGTTTTGTTAATTAAAGCAAACCACTCAATACAAAGTGAACTTAATGTTGTAAGCAGCATTTGAAAAGGGATGGTGAAGTACAAACAGAGCTACTTGACACTGCATGTTGACAAGTATTTAGTGTTTTATTGACTAACTCACAAGCTGAGTAATTTAAAAAAACCCTGTATCTATACTGACAGACAAACATCTTTGAAAGAGACCCTTCAAAAAGCAACAGCAACAAATACATAAAAGTGGGGGTTTTTTTACATTTTGGAAAATATATTTGATGACAGTAAAAAAAAAAGAAGTTACTACAAGCTCAGTTTTTGTTCTCCTCCTGTTCACATAGAAATGGCAAGGTACTTCTAAAACTACATTGAGAAACTCTAATTATTTTTGTCATACATGAAAAGATAGAATTGAACAATTATATTAACAATGATTCAGCTGCTGCAATTCTGTTCTCCTGAAGAACTTGACAATTCACAAATCATGATATATGTTACAAATAATGAACAAAATAATAAAGAAAGACTTCAATTTGATAGTGAATCTTTGCTTTTCTCTCTTACTGTTTATAAAACAGAAACTAAAGGTGATTTTTTGTTTTGAGTCAGCAATTATATCCTTGGGGTTTATAACCCTCTTTCATAAGCTAACACTTTGCATATGAGAGAATTTATGACCATTTTCCAGCATTTCTTCATTAACAGCTCTAGGAAGACTCTTCATTGCTTTCTCCCCACAGAAGAACATATAATGAAACAGACTGCTTGAATTTGTTCATCATCATAGAAGATAGGAGTATTTTTGTTTTAGTCTGTGCCATTTGGGTTTTTCTCTTTTTTTCCAGCATTTTTTGCCCATACTTTGCTTTCCTAAATAGCTTCTTGGGGGTTTTGGCTTTGTATAAATAATTTTTTAAAAAATAAAGAAAAGTACATGGGCTATGTGAACTGAAGATGTGAATCCTTACTTACATTATCCTCAAACAGAAAAAAATTAGTTTTATTGTGTTCTTAATAAATGGAATTAGTGGACACCAAATATTAAGAATTCATGCTTTTTCATATTACCTTTATTTCTATTTGCAGTCTTTAACAAATACACAACAAAGGAAAAAATATATTGTTTGGGCCCTTTTTTATTGATGGTTATCAATTGTATTTAAATTATAATGATAACACTGGGTGGGAGCATTTCCCTTATTTTTAAAGGAAAATCTTGATTTTTTTTTTTAATGGGGAAAGGCAAAAAACCCCACATCATCTGTCTCTGAGCTGATCAGGTAGAAAATGTGAAGCTAAGAATTAAAACTCCGTATTGGTTTGCTAGGGGAACTCTGAAACCAGAATATCTGAAACCAGATATTTTCAGAACAGTTGTTTGCTTGTAAAACACAACCAGTATACATATTCTCTTTTATTTTCTGTACATTTTCCCAAGCTTTCTGCATTTTATTTCAGTCAACTCATGGAAGTACCAGTAATACTAATGTCACATTGTTGCTCATATTTTACAGATTTTTCAGTATCTCTAACTTCCTTTATTACAAGGACACAGAGAGTAGATATCCTTTTGAAGGTTAACTAAAAACATTTTAAAAAATAATTATTTATGTACAGTTCATTTCCCAGACAAACTCAGCTCAGGCTTTTTGTGCTAATGTCAATGCTACAACTCCTATTTTCCAAGTAATCATTTCTCTGTTCATACTGGCAAAGCAATGCAACTCTGCACTTTACTACTGACTGCCACAAAGAAATTATATTGCACAAAGAACGCTAAGAAAAACTGCATTTGGCAGAAATCCAAGATTTTTTTAAAGTTTTCCTTCTAGATTAAGAGGGAAAACAAACCCTACATTTCATAAGCACAAATTCTGCATACCTTCTCTCTGTCTTAAATTTTACAGCTGCAATAAGAACAAATAATGAATCTAGTGTAAGTCCACTGGTAGAAGAATCAGCCTGACAGAAAATTACAAATCATGCCATAGCTTAAAGAAGTGAAGTGCACAGTCTAACATAAACACTAGTCCAGTATATGCAGTAGAAAGTGATAAAATCTTAAAAGAAACTATGTTATCAAGAATACAACACCAGACACCAATTCGTTACTATTAATGCAGACTAGTTTTGGTCAAAGGAAATTAACCTTCCTAAGCTTCTTTTACAGTCATTTGAGAAAGCTCAGGGCAGCAAAATCCTTTTATGGGATCATTCAGTGGATCTGTCAGTGCTCACTGTTTTAGCTGCCACCCACCTCTCTCTGCTGACCATGAAAACAAACTTCCTAGCTACAATTAGATATTCCAAGCATTTCATTGGTTCCCCTTTTCTTGACACTGGGGAGAACAGAAAGAAAAAAGCAAATAATGACTGAATTTTACAAAGGCTGTATCTCATTATCACAAAAGAGCTATACTAGCCTTACTCTACTGATGACTGAGTAAAGTGGTGAACATTTAGTGAGTAATTCAGAACATCTAAATAGATCTCCCATGCTGAGAAAGTCTTCATGCATATCTTCCTAAGCTTGTACTATATTACAAATGTTCAATGCAGAGGCCACCCTCTATCCTTGCTTCCTAAAATAAGACTTTGAAATGCATAAGCCCAGGCCAGTAGTTGAGTTGAGACGGATTTGGCTGTGTTCAGCAAATCTGAGAAAAAGTTTATTTCTCTGACTAGAAATGAATACAATAACACTGCACCTGTTTAAATAATTAATTAGACATGTATGATTTTCCCTTTATTCTCTGAGATACAGTAAGGACTGCAATTTCACTTCATGAGGAAATAGTAACAGCTAATAAATGGTAATATCCATTATTCTACACAAAACATGCAACTGCTTTGTGCTTTTCAAAAAATGTCAGTTGATTAAAAATTAGTTTTGCTACTTGGAAATCTAATAATGTTCCAACCTCTTAAGAACCTGAAGAGGGATTACACAGCAAAGTGACATAAAATGCCTCAGTGCTAGATTACACCAGTGAGAATAATGACTTCATTTGATATGTAGATGTGTAAAGAGAATTTGGAATTTTTTTCTTGTTTATGGCAGACACCAGACATAAGTGAAAGCTTTGCCAAAATACTAGAGCTCTTGAGGCTAGCCATAAAACATCACTAACCTTTTACTTCCCCAAAAACTCCGTAATTTTACGTTATCTTGTGATGAATCGGCAATAAGGACTGCTAATTTATTTAGACATTCAAAATCTCCAACTGAGTAGATGCAGTATATTTTAAATGGAAAATTCAGCATGCTCTGATACAGCTGTCTTTTTTATTGCTTCATGTTACATAGAGATCTTCAGAATGACTCATATACCATTTGACTTTTACTCCTTTTTAACAAACCAAATTGTTATATAATCAGATTTAATCAAATAAATCTATTTGACATTCATTCCTCACATATTTTTCAAGTTAAACTCATAACCAATGAAATGAATTTATAATACTTACTCAATTACCACAGTTTATTATCATTCCCCTAAACTGTTCCCTTTTTTAAAATCAGATTTAATTGTAGATATATTTATTATCACACTCCAAGCCAGTGCTGCAAAGAGAAACTAGCTTTGCACTATGCAGTTTACTTGGACCATATTCCAAAGTGTATCTAAGTGTTAGGAAGGCCCAGAGAAGCAGAAGTACTGATGTAATTTACTCTGTAAGGTGATTCAGTTTAGAATTCACTGAATATCCCCTAAATTTTTCTGATTCTAAAAATATCACACTATATAATTATACTGTGCTAAGATTTAATCTGTTTTCAAATACTTATACTACAAACTATTTAGTTTTAAATTTATAAAGTTTATTGGAATTTTTGATCTTCCTACTACACAAAACACTGGATTTCAGTTTTAGTTGCATCAGTCCAAAGCCCTTTTCTTATACTGAAAATAATTCATATCTTTGGTTCCCGAATTAGACTACTCTTGAAACAAAAAACCCATTTCATTTCATAGAAACAAATTTCTCCAGATGTTTCCTTATAAAACTCAAGAGAATCTACAAAAAAAAAAGAAAACAACCCTTAAATTTTTGTGTTACTCAAATTTTCATCCAATTATTATCTAGTCCATCCCATGTATTTATGAATTATCCAGGAGTGAGACAGACAAGTAGGTAGAGTGTCTACAAGGTTTATGCAATCCACAAAAGCCCAGTGCAATAAATTGTGGGTTGTCGCAAACTTCTTTATGTACATGTGATAAACCAATAAATAGACAACAAAAATATCTTTTCAAACAACTTTTAAATATCTTGCAGGCAAAAAAAAACTAAACCAAAAAAGATAGAGATTTTTTGAGAATCCCCTAATATGTGGCAGCTGAAAAGGGTATATTGGGGTAAGTGGCAGGGGAAAAAAAAGGCAACCTAGTACCTTAAAATGATTTAAAAATCAGAATGATTCACTTTGGCTCATTCTTAGCATACTAGGGGGAAAAAAGCACATTATAATTCACATAATCTTTCTAAAGTTGATCTCTCATTTTAAATGCAGCATTAATGTATGATCTAAAGACAAGAGTAGAAAGAAAACAGGGCCAGTCATAAACTACTTGGATTATTAACACAATCCCACTTGCATCAGTTTGTTATCCAGCACGTCATACAAGAAATAGGCACAAAGATGCTTAGAAAGATTCTGGATGTAATTCCTACGCTAAACTTTTTTTTTTCTCAGCTATACACCTGATTACATACAACAAAATGAATGACATCCATTCCTTGCCATCTTTTTCTCTTTTCTTATAAAATCAAAATATTGGCAGTTTGAACACAAGCACAGCAGCTTCACTTAAGGGTTTAACCAAGACTGACACACCCAATAATTCTGAAATATTCTTAGAGCCTTTTAAATAAACAGAAAAGTCCAGTCACTTGAACTAAGCACTCAGGATGAAACTGGGGTACTGCAAAAAGATCGTGAATTTACACTACTAAAATACTGAAAGCTGAGACAATTTACATTTAATACTAATCTTGGTTATCTAAGCTTTACACACACAGCCTTTGCTCAAACCACTAATACAACAAGCCATGTCCATCAGTCTAATTCTTTATCACAAGAAATCTTAACTGGCAAGATTGATTCCTTGCTATCAATGAAAGAAAACACTTCAAGGTCATTGGCAGCAACCTTTTAATGTGAGCACAGAAACTACTTATGCAGGGAAAATTCTTTGGGTTTTGCTTTGGAGTTAGGTTTTTTTTTTTTTTTTTGGTCTTGTTTTCTGTCTATACTGAAATGAATTGTGGTATTTTTAGTCTCATTCTATCATCTGGTTCTGGTTCCTGGTCAGGTTAACTGTAAGACAGTGGAAGAACATCTTGGTATAAAACAAGAAAAATTAGGGTGTTCAAATAGTTTTCAGTAAAAAAACTAAGATTTTTCAGCATATAGTGGCACTGGCAAACATATTTTCTGAAGCTGTACCAAGTAGTACTTCTGTTCTTTTACTGATATGAAGCCAACATGTTTTGATAAACCCACAGGTATCACAATGGTTGTTCATACACAAAGGCAATAGCATAATGCTAAACTAGCAAAATCTCATTACTTTCTATACATTTCTGTTTCTTATTTCTGTTACATCTGGTCTGTGTTCAAGTCATAAACTGATGTTGGAAATTCCCCATTTCAAAAGGGATTGTGAATAGTCATAATAAATATTTTCTGGATGGTATTAACAAATAAATATTGTTGATTTTTAGACACTTTGCTATTATTAAATGCTGATATTTGTTATACATAAAATATTTACTATATCCTGCTGCAGGTAAACCGTGTGTTATTTAAAAGCAAAGTACCTAATAGAGGTAAGGTGTTTCCCATGCATTACAATAGTTCTAAAAAAAAATTGAACACAAGTACTTTCAATTGCAGTTTAAAAATAAGACCACAAACTCCAGTTAAATGAAATTCTTATATAAAAATTTATATGCAAATGACAGTATCACACTGAGTCATGACCATATTCCTGTGCTCTCTTTAAATTAACAGGTTCCCTCTTCTGTGAGACATCCATTACTCCAATTTTACCACTGCTCTGCTAATCACAATAAGTACTTTTCTTCTGCTGCAACAATAGCTAACTCTTTGTTAACACCTCAAGTTTCTACAAGATGTACCAAAATAATTTTACTTCTTAGTGAACCATTATTTGTCTCCTGTAATGAATTTTTGCTTTTATAATAGTGTTTTCTGTAATGGGCCCAAATTTTTTTTAGAAGTGAAAAGTCCTTTACAAAATATGAAGCTATATACACTATATTTTCTTTTTTCACCCTTTTTCTTTGCTTTTATTTTAAAACAATGAGACAGCACTACTCACTAGAAAGATTCTATGCTACTGTCACCATATAAAATTCTATCACTGTAATACCATAATATATTTTCCTTATAGTACAGTCTTACTTTGGAAGAGTGAAATGTACCAAAGTTCTTTTTCTCTAGATAACCCTTGGTTTCAATTATATTTTACTTCAATTATAACTCTATCATTAGCTGTTGCCAACTAATCATAGAAATCATGTCTGAAATAAAGTCTCTATTGATACAGAGGGGTGGGAGAAGAGGCAGCTTTTTCTTCTCTGCCTTCCTTTTGACATGTTAATTGTTCAATAATCACAGGTTAAACTTCAGTCTTTTTCATGAATGAATTTCTCGTCTGATGTTTTAACTATGTATATCATGTTAAAACGTGAAGGCAAAACAGGATTTCAGTCATCTTTCATTAACTATAGGTTACAATAGCAAGAACTTCACAGAGTTCACGGCATTTGCCAAATTGCTGCACAAACTTAAGTATCTTGTAGACAAAAGCTGTATGGCATTGATATTTTACTGTGCCAGAGTATGGCAATTCCATTTTATTTCTCATTAATACAAACAGGTCGGTAAAGACAGATTTTTGCCTAGAAGAAGCACATACTCTAGAAAGGAAGACATAACCCTCTCCCACTTAAGTAACAGAACTATTTGAAATAAAATGCTTAAAAAATGGACACACAAATCTACTTTTAAACCAGACAAGATAATATACTTCAGATGAGAGCCATAAGACTGTGTGATTTTATTAAGGTAGTCTGAAATTTATTTTCTATGTAAAAAAAATGTCTTTTTTCTCTTCAGTACTTCAATTAAGTATCTATATGCAAATGCTTATCATTTGAAAACATTACTATATTTCTTTTAGAAAGTTCTAGAAGAAAAATGTTTATCAGCCAAAACCAAAACATTCTTAGCAGGTGCTTTTGAGTAACTGTCATAAAATCCAGTCCCTTCTACCTATCTTTACCCATAAAAGTATAATAAAGAATGCAGATTCAGTGATCCTCTGTAAAGTCACCTGAATTCTCCTTACTCAAGGACAATTTTTTATACCAAACCAAATTAGATATTTTTTAGAAGCACTGTTTCAACTTCCCTGCTTCTGGTTGTGGTTTTAAGCCAGGTATACATGAAAGGAGAATCAGATATCATTAATAGATCTGTTTCCTAAATCATACTAAATTAGGAAAACCTTTAGTTTGCTTTATCGCTCCTTTTGAACAGATCAATGAAAACACTCTGCCATGGATACAAAGGCTCTTGCACATACCCAAACAGAAAAAGTTCTGAATGAATCCTTTTGAAATGGAAGGATCTAGATTATAAAGATAGTAATGTGAGAACAGTACAAAAATGAAAAAGAAAGGAAGGAAGAATACACTAAAGGTGATAAAATTAACAGGTGAAAGAGAAATCAGTCTGAGCTAAAGTAGATCTAATTAAATTTAGATATGAATGGATACACGGTGTCAGGTATATGAGTAGATAGATCACTAACCATTTTGATTCAGAGAAATCTTAAATATCATCATTTGAAAATCATGGCAGATATATCCTCTTCTGTTGTTATCCAGTCAGAGTTCACAAACTGATCAGACTTGGTCTAGATAAACAATTTGCTTCATGTTCACTTTTGCAAGTAGCAGTACCAAATATACTTCAGGTGGGTAGAAATTTTCTTCCTAAGTAAATGCCCTTGTACACTTCTGCAGTATTTAAAAAAAATTATTATTTTTGAAAATATATAAATGACAGTTAATCCAGGTTCCCAATAGGTAATTATTCCCTACCCACTGTAATTTTTCCTCCTGGGCTGCTTGTGATGGTGGGCCAGACAGGGTTTCTCTTTTTTTTGGTATTTAAGCAATTGTGCCTCTCTGTTCAATGAAACAGACTTCCGGATATGAAAGCATTTTTATTGCTGGTGATATGGCCCTCCTATTTAATGTACTATGGCAATGATTGGAAAGTCAGGACTGTGAGCCAAAAGAGTCCATTATTAACAAAGCATCTTTCTCATGCTCTTAAAAAGGAGTGACCTTTACTGCTAGCTGTAACATAGTCGAGTTGCTCTTTCAAGACTTCTTTTCTAAAATAATAACCTGAAAAGCTCAGTACTCTTTCTGTGTACTATAAAACCCTTCGCATAATTCTTCTGAAAGCTGTGAAAAGCATTAAGTCTACTAGGATAGCAAAACTACTGCAAAATGACCTGGAAAAGTTGGAGAAATAAATATGTAACTAGTAATAAAATTATTCAGAAATGATACTGGTTTTCACCCAGTTGATGGATGCATATAGCAGAAGAAGTGAGAAGAGTATGTCTAAAATCATACAAAAAAATTGAACTGCAATTTTTTGATGAACTAATCAGAAATTAATAGCACAAAATGAATTTGCTAGTAACACCAATACTGAATGCAGACATGACCTGCATCTTTATATAGATACATAGACAAGAACAGAGAAAACAATGAATTTGAATTGAAAGAAAAGTTTAAGGAAGAAAGATATTATGGGATTGAAGAAGAGATGCTTGAGAAATTTTAGAAGTCATCTTGTAACACAAAATATAAAACAGTTTTTCACTAATTTTATAAATACAGGGAAAATGGGTGAGAGGGAAAAAAAAGAGTATGATAAAAATTCTGATGCCTGAAAAAAAAAGGAGTAGGAGTTACCTTTAAATTCAAGCCCCAAATGTACTTGAGAGACACCTGGATGTGCAGCTATCCTGCACCATCTGGATTAGCTTTGGGATGTTCCTAACTGAGCATGCTGATCTAAGGTGCAGGATAGAACTCCCACCCATTTACCCAAATTCCATCTTTCATTATTCATTATCAGGAAAGACACAGCAGAAAAAAAGTTCTGAAAAAATATCTGGAATTGATCAGTAATAGATGTGATGATTATTCAGTGGAGAAAAAATACAGCTTTAGGACTTCCAGTATTTTTTACATCTTCTATCATTATCACACAGCACCAATGGGCATTGGGAGATATTACATGGCAGGTACATGCTCTCAAGTAATTGAGCCAAGTATCCTCTCCTAGACCTGAACTTGCAAGACCAACTAGTGTCAAAAATGGCTTTACAAAATCAGTTGGCATTAGATATGTTATTATTAAAGGAACAAGGAACATGTGGAATGTTAAATCTTACTGAAACTGAGTGTTGCATTACCATTCTCAATGCATCATCCTCAATTGAAGAAGCCCGAGCCAAAATTAAAGAAATCACTGGTCAAATATAAGAGCTTTCCCAATCACTCCAGACCCAAAGGTAGCTTACTGGCTGATGTCCATATTCTAATCCTTGTTACTCATGGCGTGGGGGCAATGGCTATAATGAAAACTGGGTCGATGATTGCAACTGGAGTTACATTTGTAATTGCTGGGATAGCTATTGCACACTGTATAATTGCTTGTGTCATTCTCCTGCTGTTTCTCTATTTTCTCTGACTTTTCTACAAACACAACACCCCCATGGGAAACTGTGAAATGAAAAAAGGTCCCAGGAAGACACTGTTTGAGCCACAGGGAGATGTAAGAGACTTAAAGACCACAACTGCCACAAACATTGTCAAGGCTACAGCATGTGAGCTTGAGATAAGCTGGGAAGATGGGAATTTGCAACAGGAAGGTGCTTATTCCAGGCATAGAGGAGCTCTAGTTTAGTTAACACACCCTGGTTAAAAGTGTCAGGATAAAAATTCCCACTATGGGAATTCTATTCCCACTATTCTCCACTGTGGGAGGAGAAACAGCTGCTTATACACATGCCACCCTCAGTTATGGGAACATCTGTGAACACCCATGGATACCCACAGACTGGCCTGTATAAAAGGGAAGTGGCACCTCCAGAAGACTCTGGGACCCCACTACCAAGAAAATCAGGGTGAGGAAGGACCAATGGGATGCCTCTAGATCCACAGTGTGGATTATTTTCTTGATCTCTTTCTCCTTCACTCCCTACCCCCACCCCTTTCCTATTTCTTTCTATCTCTGTACCTCACATTTACTGTTAAATAAAATCCATACTACTGATTTTGGAATATGTTCTCATTTGTAGCTTAATTTAGGCAGAGGCATCTCTCAACAATTACCTCATAACAAGTGGAGTAGAAAAGAACAAAACAAAACTGGTATTCAACTCATGAAATACAAAATGTAATAATGCATCCTACTTAAAATAAAAACTGTGTAACAGATAAAGGGCAATTCAATATAGATAAAAATAGAAACATGCTGACTTTGATGAGTCACTGTTAATCAAATCCAACCACCTCATCACAAAAATCAGTAGAAAACATCTGAGAGATGTAGTGTGTTTAAGAGGTGTCAAAAACATAATGTACAAGAAAAAAATTGAAACTAGGCTTTTAAAATGAACCTTAAATACAATGAAGTTATACATATATAACTTCATATATATATTGTGGTTGTAACACACAATACCACACAGAGGATCACACACACTGAAATTGCTGCACTGCCATTTAGTAATTAAAGCTCAAAATAAACTGATCAGGATCCAGATTTTGTACTGAACAAGACTGCCAGCTTTTTGCCTATGGCACTGCATTTGTTCATTGTTGGAATGTGAGTCACTGTCTTCCAAAAAGGATGAGGTTAGGAGCATCACCTCTGAAGGGAAGTAGGTTCTGGGGCTCCCTTCATGTCATAGGACCACTACACTTTCCCTCACACAAGCAATAAGATGGCCCGTGGCAGCACTGCAGGGAGGAGGAAAACTTCCTCAGGAATGAAACAAGAGCATGCAGAGCTTGCTGCAGCAAATCAGAAAGTCACTGCATTGACTGCAAGCAGGCATTTCCTCTTTTAGGATATTTGAGAATAAACAAATGTACGTGGACTTTGAACATCTTTTTGTCAAGGTTTAGGAATGGTGTTCCCTAATGTAATGTTCCTACTGAAACTTGCCAAACCACGTGGAGTTCAATCACACCCCATTCCCCATGTGGTAGGCTGGAGAGGACAACTAGAGGAACAAGAGGGAAGGATCAACGGCTGAGAACAATCTCCTGGAAATAGCAATGAAATAAGACAACAAACAGTAACAGCAACAATATTAATGACAGATTATACAAGAGGAAAAGAAGTGAACAATTCATACGGGATTGCTCACCTGCCTCCACAGAAAACCCCAGAACACCTGACTGCTCCCTCTGCCATGCTACTCCATGTGGAAGGGAGCCCTTCCCCCATTCCCAAAAAATGATGTGAGGTGGTAGAATACTGTCTGAGTCCTAGACATACTCCCTCCTGGCTACTGCAAAAATTTAACCTGTCTAGCCAGAAATAGGACACTATTCAGTTTAGACTATTAATTTTTCCTCTCTTTAAATTTAAGTCCTCTAGTTTATGTCCTAACTTAAAAAAAAAAAAATTACTTTTAAGCGTTGTTTTATGTGATTTGAGGAAAAGATTGAAGAATATTTTCCTGACATTTATGGTTCACCTGTGGCTCTGTCAAAAGTACACACATGCATACACACGTGCATACACACACACACATATTTTTCTCAGACATTCATATTTCTAACACTGTATTAGAGTCATAACTGTGCTGTATTAAGAACAATTCAACAGTGTATAAAGAGAAGCTTGTATGTAGGTCCATACTATCCCAAGGGAGAAAACAATGTGGAAAGGAATAATTCATGAGGTTATCCTGAGATTTTTCTTAAGAATAATAAAAGGGGGAACAGAATGAAAAGCTGGAAGAAAAAGAAGAGGTCAGATGTCTGGAGTCCTTTCTAGAAAAGGTGCTTAATGTTTTGGAGAATCTGGAAACCTTTCTGTCATCAGTTTCTCTTTAGAACTCTACAGAATGGAAGAATTTTGTTCTTTAGAGAATGTTAGTTTTTATTGGTATTGTCCATTACAGTCTTTTGGATTTTCTTCGTGGGTGAAGGGCAAAGATGTCAAGAAGAAAATGCCAACTGCCACCAAAAAAGGGTCAACTTTTATGCATAAATTAATTTTACCAAGATAAACAAATCAGAAGTTTTGAGGAAAAGGTAACGTATACATAACTTCAAAAACCTCAAAATTGAAATATTACATGCTTTTCATGAAGGCAGCCTAGAGAGAGATATTATGAGCTTTTACCAAAAGGAAAAAGTTGAACTACACTATTTTGAAAAGTTACTGTTTAACTCAGCATGTGGACAAACTATCCCAGTAGATCTTCAATAAATGTAAGAAAAAGGGCCAAGATCTTATAAGAAAAGTAAGATTGCTCGCATGTATAAGAAAGAACCTGAAGGCAAAGCTGGAATAAAGTACCAGAAAAACAATAAAGTAAATTAAGTTACAAAAACTTTAAACAAGTGAATGCATTAAGACTAAAAAAGTAATATGTATTGCTTTTGGGAAATACATCTACTATTTTTCATACATGGGAATGATTATCTCTAATGAATAGTAGGTTAGATAAAAACAAGAGGAAAGTGGAAAGGCAAATATTAAATTTAAGATGCAAGATAACAGCAAGGAAAAAAAAAATCCTTTCTATATGTGTACTGAAATATCATCAAAATGCCCTGTGATATCAGTTCTGTAGTGAGTCACAGCACAATTATATTACAATTTAAGTAAAATTTGCAGAGGCATATAATTTTTCATAATTTCACTCAGATGGGTGCTAATTATCCCTGCCTCCCATCAGTTTCAGTAAGAGAAGGATTAGTAGCAAGATGCAGTACTTCTACAAAAAGTAGTTATAAGTACCATAAGAAGAGATGAGGAGAACTAAGGACTTTTAAAATTATCAACTGGATATTATCAGTAATGTCATTAACATACAGTTCATAGAACATTTTTAAATATACTATTTAAATACAAATTTCTATTGTCATCCTTTGAAAGTCAAACGGTATTTCTTAATATTTCTTTAAAATGTCTTAGAATATACATTAGACATTATCAAGACTCATTTTTAGCCACTCCACAGTTAACAGCTTTAGAGATATATCTTGTACACTTTCAGAGGAGTGGAATATTTTAAATATATATATAAATTGAACTAGCAATTTCAGTTTAGATCTGGATTCCTTTCCTCCTTGTTGCATTTTTCCATTTGACAAAATACTAGGACATTATATTGTTCTGAGTTTGTCCCTCCTCAAAGCAAATAGCTTAATTAATATTGAGAACTGGATAGTGCAAAACCTTAATTTCCAAGTATGAGCACTTTCTATGATTTACAAAATCACATTGTCACTACTGCTTAGCCTGGTTTGCTATATATGTGGTGACTTCCAGCTATGTTGATCTTTGATCCGTTTTACTGAAAAAAACCCAAAACCCTAACTCTCTATCTTCCCAGGTCAGTGTTTGTCTTGTCATTTTCAGAAAATGTACTGCTCTTTACACAACATTATTAGTCTTGAGATGCTCAGATGTGGTTCTTGTATAACTGAGTAAATTAAGAATTCCCAGAGTTGGGCAAACATCATTATAGTTTATAATATAACTACAGTAAAACTTAAAGTACACTGCTTCTGGGGGCATCTTATATTATACAAGGAGTAAAGAATCTAGAAATAAAGAGAGACAGATCAAATCTATGAAAACAGTGAAAAATAAAATAAATTTTGAAGAAAACAAGGTCTGGGGACAAATCTAACTCACTGTCTTTCTCTCCATTCTTTGGTTGTTTTTTCTTTTAATCCAGGCACCATTAACTCTTTCTTCCTCCCTATTTTACTTTATCTGGAAAGAGAGATTAATACCCCACATACACATATATTTGAGCTCTATTAATTTTAGTGCTTCACTCAGAGGATATTGAATCTGACCTTCTCTTTCTGTATTTGAATCGCAACTAAACCGTTAAGGGACTAAACTATAACTTAATTTTTGCTTATGAACAATGAAGTTCCTGCAGATCCACCTCTCGAATTTGTCCAGGTCTCCCTGGGGGGCATCCCAGCTTTCAGATATGTCAAATGCACCACTCAGTTTCATGTCACCTGTAAACTTGCTGAGGGACACCTCGATCCCACTGCCTGTGTCATTGACAGAGATGTTGAAGAGCACTAGGCCAAAGACAGACCCTGAGGAACACCTCTTGTCACTGGCCTCCACTTAGATAAAATGACAGAGATGTTGACCACAACCTTTGGCTCGCTCCATCCATCCATCCATCCATCCATCCATCCATCCATCCATCCATCCATCCATCCAGATGTTGCATGGAACTGTATTGAAGGCTTTGTAGAAGTCTAGCTAGGTGACATCTGTTGGCCCTGCCTTGTCAACCATTGCCACCACTGGACCATAAAAAGTCACCAGACTGGTCAAGCAATTGGGCAAGTCCTTCAAGATAAACCTGCTACAATGTAGATGTTTTTGAATATCTGCTTCACAAAGCTGTACCTTCTACTCTTCCTTCCAGTTTTAGACTAACCTCTGCTGTTTCTTGCTCTTTTTTGTTCTCTAATCTCTCTCTCTCTCTCTCTCCGTTTTTTATGCCCTTTTTTGAATGTTCTTTCAGAGGTGCCATGGGTGTGCCCTGCCGATGGTCCCTTGGGAATGGCTGCACACAGCATGTGACATCCCCGGTCCTTTTCCCTAAGAAGCCACACCTGTGGCCCCTGCTGCCAATTCCTGGGCACCTGCACCCAGCACAAGAACTTTCTCTGCTTGTTTTGGTGTTTTTTGTTTTGTTTTTTTTTTTTTTTTATTCTTGTTTGGCTTTTTTCGTACTCAAAAATGTACATATCCAGCTTAGAAATCACTTGCTCTTTTCACGTCTGCGAAAACGCCAACTGAACCTTTCAGTCTTAAGCTGCACTGTTAGCTTCATCATTTCCATTCATCATTTCCCTTTTATTTCTGTGTGTTCAGATGCATCTTCCTTTTTCTGTCAAGAGCTCATGCCAGCTATTACACATAGAATTGATTAGTAAGAACTCCAAATAATGGTTTTGAACATCAGGAATATTTACAGAAAGGAAACAAATATTGCAGACAGATCTTGTGAACATGAGCAAGACACTTTTCAATGTAAGTCATGTGATTAATATCAAACTAACAAAAGCAATTATATTTAACAGAGAAATTTTCAGATTATCTTGGGTTTATCCTAAGCCTCTCAGGGGCTTAAAACCGTCACTCAAGCAAGATGAGCTTTTGAGCTTTGAAATTGTCCATTATTTTACAAAGCACCACACTGAGGAAGCTCAGTTTACCATCAGAACTAACAAAACCAGACATAAAAGAGAGATGATGTGTGGGAACAATTTTCACCTTAAAAATAAAACATTCATAAAAAAAAGAAATAAAAATAGACAAACTAGATATTTCATTGCAGCAATATTCCACACACATAACAGTTCAGGTGATTTCAGACTCACTTGGGCTAGACAGACAGCACAACTCCCAAAGTAACAATTTGTCCACATTTTCAACTTTGCTAAAACAAAATGGCCAAAACAAAGAAAGCATACTTAGAAGCATACAAAATACAGATGAAAGCTTATTTTTAGTCTTGCAAGAAGATGCAATTCTAATACTAGTTTTCTATTTTCCTCTCAGTCAGAACATTTATTCTGTAGTTTCAGACTAACTAGCTATTCCTCATTAGTCAATGTTTTAAAAAAATCTTTAAAAAATTTATACATATATGATAGGAGTCCAGACCTTGAAACTTTCTCTGTTCATCTACTACTAAGTAGTTCCCATTTTAACTTCTATGTCCCAGAACTCATTTGGAGACTTGCATAAAAAAGGAGTGATACACATCAAACTGATGAAACACTGCATACTCTTCCCTCTTGTGTAATTTTAGGTCATGGCAATGTTAGGTGGCAAACACTTGCCTTCCTGAAACAAAAATATTTACAAATTATATTAATATTCTGTTTTTCATTCTTTGAAAGGCACCATATAGGCTGCTGAATATTTGGAGGAATGTGCAAAACAACTAATTTTATTATGAAATACTTATTCGGGGAAAAATAGATTTCTATTGAACTAATATAAAAGAAAACTATTATTATGATCTGTTTGTACATGAAAATGTTCATGTCACAGATTTCTCTTTTCTTCTAAATATGTGAAGACTGTACGATCCTGAATGCAAAATGCTGATTGTATTTTGGGCTGCAATTTAGCCCTCATGTTCTTTTATTGCTATATTTATTTTTAAAATTATTGCTCTGTGAAACATATTTTCTCTATATTTAACAGGGGTTCAAATACACAGCAAATAAAATCAGGCAGAGTTTGTTGCATATCATTTCCATTTCTTTTCTTTGAAATATCAGGAGCATGTAGCTTGTTATGCATCACTTCTCTATTATGTATGAGAGGCTTTGATAAAAAGCTGTTAAAAAGAACTTTCTGTTACTTACACTGATATCTTCCAAATCTAAGCTGTTCAGAATGACATTGTTCCTCTTCCAGATGATGGGAGGTCTCAGGGTTCCCTGGATGGCACAACTAAGGACAGCACTCTGTCCCACTGTTGCTGCAGTGGTGCTTATTTTTTGATCTTCAGGCAGATTCAGCTGAACTACATCTGCAAAAAATGTATTGTTTGTAAGATCAATGAGCAGGCAGTTTCATGAGCTTAATTAGTAAGAACTTTTTTTTGTATACTGGTAATTTAAGAACTTTATCTGAAACAAAAGTAAAAAGAGCTTCCAAAAGCCCCAGTAAGTTCAGCGTATTTCATATAAAGGTCAGCATGACATTTCAATTAAATTGACTGACAAGTATCAGCCTGTAAGGAGCAGCATTTAACATGAAAGTGAATTCCAGAGGTAGGACCGTAATACACATGACAGCATATCCAAAGTCAGACACTGGAAGTTATCTGACAGGTAAGACAGGCACAGTGGACTAGTCAGAACATTTATTCTGTATTTTCAGACTAACTAGTTAGTCCTCATTAGTCAGTGTTTTAAAAAATCTTAAAAAAATTGGGACATATATGATAGGAGTCCAGACCTTGAAACTTTCTCTGTTCATCTACTACTAAGTAGTTCCAATTTTAACAGAAGGCCATTTCACTTCTATGTCCCAGAACTCATTTGGAGACTTGCATAAAAAAGGAGTGATACACATCAAATTGATGAAACACTGCATACTCTTCCCTCTTGTGTAATTGCCTTAAGTTACAGGCTGATCAGCTCAGAGTTAGCTTTTCACCTGTGGTGAACCTGACTAAACATAACCTACTAAAATTTTATATTTGAAAGGATTTTGTCCTATTAGACAAAAGAACTACATAGGAGCTGAAGATCATCCAAATAAATTTTTTTCCATTCAGCTGCTAAATCATGAAAAATCTCTGGTTTTTATCTTTCATTCTTCAAGTAAACTACAAAAGGCATAATGGGTCTGTTCTCTTTTAATGATGAAAACACTTTCATATAAGAGACATTAATTCATCATAGGAAAGAAGGAACTTGTAAGGAAGCTAAGATCTTCTAAAGGCTCATTTCAGCCTCATACAACCAATACTTGGTAAATAACACTTCCCCCCACCCTCCTTCCAACCCCCCTCTACAAGTGCAAGCATTAGAAAAGCATGAAACAAGCACAGCTGTTCAATAATTACAGAAAATTCCTTAAAAATGTGATTTAAAATAATTTTATACTTAGTTCTAAAGAGAGGCCCCCTGATTCTTTCCTCTTTCGGAAGAAAATGTGCTCTATGACAAAAAACATGAGTGATAGTGCCACCAGACATGCCCAAATGAGACTGACCTTTTTTAACCATATGCATTACCTGACACAATGCCTTACACTAAGGCAAATGAAACATACCAATTAAATTAAATTGATTATTCTGCATCCTGAGAAGCACTTCATGTTCTATGTTACAAGAGATGGTTCTTCAGTGACACTATCTTTCAGATAGCAAGACAGCTGCATGGCTACTGAATGATTCAGAACTTCTCAAAAGTGAAGTAAGTATTCCGATATTTCATTTACAAATTTAAGTTATCTGTATATTTCAAATTCACTATTCAATCTAGGGAAGGCATGAAGGAGGGATCATGAAATCAGCTGGTGTTATAGGGCCATCTATGACAACTGCCAACCTTCACATGATGAACTGACACAGGCAATTTACATTCTACAAGATTTTAAAGTCTTTTTTTTCAATCAACTACAGTATTACTATGGATTCCTACATAAACCAGAGGTCAGTCACTGTTACAGATGTTTATAATTTGTAATTAGAGGATGACACTAGAAAAGAGAGCATCTGTCAAATATAAAGCTTAACATTTCCTACATAAGCAAAGATGATTTTCTGAAATCAAAACTGAGAGGCTATCATTTTACTGACACCAAGGGTTCAAATGTTTTTTTTTAAACTATCTTGGTTTTAACAATAATGATAGTCTTATAATAAATAATAATAAAGATAATGATGATAATAACAACAAAACAATAATAATAACATAGGATGACAACACTAATTTTGCCAGAGAAAACTCCCAAAGAATTTCTAAAAAATTCTCAGTCTTCAATATAATATATTGATATGCCATTTGCAATTTTTATCTCATGACTATGGTAACAAAAGGGTCAAATGCAGAATTTAAAAAAATGAAGAAACAGTTGTACTGCCTGGAACTATTCAATGCACTGATGTTATCTATTTTTGAAAAGTTATGAAAAAAACCCTATTTTAATAAATGTGCTAGAATCACTGCTTTCCTGTAAAATAGTGAACATTTATGTAAAAAACCTTCATATAACTATACAATTATGTATATTCATATTATTATTTTATAGGAAAAAAGGCATAAAAGTTACATTATAACATTTCTTATTTTCTTGAGAGAAAACTATTGCACATGTTTTCTCCTTATTGGAGGGGGAAAAAAAGTTACTGCCCAACCCAAAAAGCCCCAGGCTTAGGGAGCAGCACCTGCTGCAGAATCTTTGGCAGGTAAGTCCCCAAAAATTGCTGTCCATTAACTGTCTGCAACCACAGTGAAAGAGGCAAACACTGCTGGGGTTGGAAGGGGTGTGGTGTGTGCAAAAAACTGTCAGGTGCACTGGACAGCACTTGTCTCAGAGTTCAGGCACTGTGACATTCCTTGGGAAATATAAAACACTGGCCCAGGAATTTAATGATGAATTTATAATCTCTTCTCCTTGAAAGAAATAAATATGGTTCTGAGAGCAAATGCTTTTTGGACAGGTACTGACGTTGTGTCATTAAGAGATATTCCTGACTAGGATGACTTCTAGCTTTCCCTCCATGTTGCCTTTGTAGATCAACAATAACTGTTTGAAGTTTAGTCACACATGTTTTGCTTATTTAATGTTAAATGAAAAAGCAGAGCAAAGGTTTCAAAAAATTGGAAGTGAAATTAATTCTGTTTACTCACGCCATCAGCACACAAAAAAGTAAATATGGGCATTGTTGGTTACAGAGCAGTAATATTATAAGTAGCCAGTAGAGACTACATTTTATAGCTTGCTATTTTTAGAAACACGGATCCTCTGCTATGGTGTACCATATTAATGAATTTGTTAGTAACTCCTCCAGATGCAATATCAATCTGACACGCATCCCTGGTTCTTAATTATAAAAGTTATTGGATACACTCTTTCAGATAAAGGGGAGAAATGCAAACAAAAAAAAAAAACCAAACCAAAACAACCCAAACATTTAAATAAAAGCTAGAAGTATAGTTAGGAGACAAAAACAACAGACAACTGTGTAAGAATATCTGGTTGGAAATAAAATAAAGGTATTATAAAATAGGACAAAAGAAGTGAAAGCAGAATAAATATTAACTATTGGAAAGACATTTTAGAACTTTAACATTGGTCAGAGAAAAGGAAAACTTACTGAAAAGGCTCAAAAGATATCAAAGATTTTAAACAACAAAGGAAAACCAAAACCAACCAACTAACCAAGCAACCCAAACAAGTAAAGCAAATGAAAACTAATAATTTAAATATAAGACATTCCTGAACTGGTTGAGAGAGGGTTGAAAGGATTTGATAAGTCCCCTGGTTGCTGAAGCCATATCTTTTCCTGAAAGATTTCAGTCATTACATCTGTACAATGCAATGGCCATTTTCACACAGATCTCATCTGGTTCCTCACAGTTGCCCTGTAAATGACAGGTCCACACAACTTTCTTCTACTCTGCTCTTTCCAGTAGATTGCTTCTCAGCTTCAAGTATAATTTCTTGCTCTTAACCAAGTATAAGAACTTTTTTCATATCACTTTTACTGTGCCAGGCTTTAAGGTTATCCAATTCCAATCTTTAAAAAAGTTTGCTTCCCAGGTGATCTTTGGAGAGCTTCAATAATAACTCTTTCTCAAACTGCTATTTTCCTGTTTCATTGAACTCGTATCATCTCCCCTTCATCCAGGTCCTTATTCATTTCACCACTACTAACTCCCATGATTTTATCTGACTAAACAGAATCTAATATGCAAACATCCCAAGTGCTTTTCTCAAAATTATGAAAACACTTTTTTTCTCAATGCTTCTCTTTATCTAGAATCTATGCTACAAACCTACTTTTGTCTGTCCTTTGGTTAAAATTAGATAAAATTGTAAATAGTTTGTCTATTATAATTTTTAAGTACTTTCTAATATAAATATATTGGTGATAGCTTTCAGAAATATCTTTAGAACTTACTGAAATCAAATGCAAAATGACATCAACTGAATCAAGAAATACTGCAAATGATGATCAGTTAGATTAGAATGCAATTGCTTCCATTTTCTCAGTTCAACCAAAATGTAGTCATTAAACTGAGAAAGGTGGGGAAAAGGAGTTTTCAAAGCTGACATGTTGTAAAAATATTCCAACAGCAATACAGATAAACAAATAATGGAACCTTATTCTAAGCATTGTTGTTTTCAAGAGTCGTACATCTTGGGTTGTCATTCTTAGTATGAGTTAAGTTTTATCAAAATTTTTGTGAGTTAACAGACAAAATTATATCATTGCACTTTTAAAACAGAGTGGGGCAGTAGGGCTCTGTTAGGGAAAAAAGATAGTGACAGCTGTACAGTGCTTTGACCAACAATTCTCTTTTCTTAGTCATAAGTACATTGGGTCGATGGGCATAACATGGAACAGTTTCATGGTCTAAATTTAGTACTTTTAGGGAAAGAGTTGTTATATTTGGATTTGAGTGCTCTGAAGAAGTTAAAGAATAAATAGTAAAAGCAGGGCTAATTCAGTTCTTTCTCTATACAAGAAAAAATCCAATCTCCAACTCCTTCGATGGCCCAAATGGCCTGTAGGGAACTGTACAGAATCATAACAGCCATTTGTGGTCTTAGAATACCAAGTCAGGATACCAGGAAGAGAAACACTCAAGTATATGAATTTATTGAGGCTAGATAGTTCCTTACTGTCTCTTAGGACGAGTAAAGAAAAAAACACAATATCACTCTGAAAAAAAGGTTTTAAAAGCTAAAAAGTACAAGAAGAGATTACATTTGTAGTCTCTGTATCACTTTATAATTTATTGTGTCGTTAACGGGAGGAAGGGAGGAAGTTCTTTCTCAACTGTAGACTTTCTTGGTTAATTTAATACCATTAACAAATGTGCAATTTGAACCTTCTCATTTGTTTCCATAAGTTCTGTGTATTTATTCAAAGCAGCCACAATATCCTTCCAAGTCTAAACTAATGAACATTATGCCAAATGGTCCCACTATTTCAAATTAAGACCACATCAAGCCTGTATTTATTTTGTTTGCCTATTTCAAACCTAATTTAAAATAAAACCACTTTTAAAAGCAAGCAAAAAGCCTTTTGTGTATGAACTACAGTAAGCTCTGTACTTAATGCATAACATTACTTAGTGGCTTGAATTAGGTGAAATGCAGCTAGGTAATGTGCCTTTTACTCTTCTGGCAGTGATCCCACTTTCCTTAAAATGATGTAACAAAGGCATTTTCATCAGTGTCATTTTGCTGTTCTTTTACAGCAATTTTAAAATCAGCACACATCACCATTAGCATGACTAATTTTGTCATTATCTGCTGTATATTCTGCTTTGAACTCGTTGTAAACATATTATTCACATATTTAGTAGAATGTTTCAGTATGAAAAGTATTGGTTCATGAGTGCCTGTTCTCAGAGATGTTATGCCAGTTAGTAATTCTTTCTGTTCCCAAAATCCATTTAAAAACACACACACAAACATGCCAAAAAAACCCCCCAAAACCCTAAAATCAAAACGACAACAAAAACCCTAAAAACAAACAAACAAAAAAACATAAATAACTTTTTCATGACTCCTTAACGTTTTAGCTGCAGAGCTTGGATTGAAATTCAGGCAGTAATGTTACAAAAAGCTGAAAGCTCTAAATGTTATAATTATCACTTATTCGTCTTTTGTTGTCACTAACAAGAGACTTGAAAAACATTTTTTTGTTGAATATATAATACTGTAATAGCTGCTGCTTTTAGCAAGTCCTGTAGAAACCAATTCCATGAAAAAAATTATCAGAGAACAGGAAAGGAAAGACAATAACTTCTGCATTTATTTATAGTACTAGCAAAATTAATAGACAGAGATTGGTACAGCATCCTAGGAAATATTTAATTTGTGGGAGAACTTAAAGATTCTCACATTTGTCTGAAAGACAAACGTGAACCACAAGGTTTCTGTTTCACAATAAGACAGTATATTTTATTCAAATATCTAGAAACATTGAGTGCTTCCAGCTTAAAAAGCATAAAGGATAAAGCAGAATATATCCACTGTCCTCTTGCTTCAGTGAATTTAGCATCAAATTCTTTTATTACTCAAACAGCTTTCATCTTCAATTTTTTAGGACCAAAAATGACTAGAGAAGCAAATATCTTTAAATAAAATTCTTAAAAATAGATTGAAATAAATTTGCTAAATAATTTACAGATTATTATATTTATGAGAAGTTTATAGATGTGTGTGCTTAGTGCTTACCAGTGAAGCAAAGTCTGTTATTTATTGGTTCTTTGAAGAAGAAGAATGACTGTAGACTGTGACTAAGAAGTAGCTGAAAGACTTTTGGATTAATGGGCTGCAAGTTCATTTGTCAAGTGAGGAACACTGAAGTGATGACAAGCAGTTTTATCAACTCTGTCCCCTCCAGCAGAGAAAAATTCAAATCAATGATTAGGAATTCTTTGCAAAGCAACTAAGAGCAAACAAAACCCAAAATAATCTTGCTCCATCATTTGTAGGCATGAATACTATATGCAGCTCTGCGTCCTCTGCATCATAGGTAAAAGCTTAGAGGAAAGATAAGAGTGATCAAGGCATGGAGCAGTTTAAATAAATATTTAAAAAATCAGAAAGGCTTGAATTTTTATTTTTAAAAAACTAATGATGCAGAGAGCTTTGATAGAAGTCAGCAAAATCATGAATGCTGGAAAAGCATTTCCATGACAGCATAATGGCTTATTGTTTCTTTTAACACTGGAAAGTCATCAAAATAACTGAGAGGCCAGGTTCAAAATGAAGGACAGTAGCTTGAAGTGATATATCTGAAAGAAAAAAATCTTTTCCAAAGGTTATTATAGATTCCAGAAGATTACATGTGCCAATCACACAAACACTTGGGAGAAATTATAATGATATTATTTTTACACTTCTCTAAACATAAACTCAAGTTCATGGTTGAAAAAGCATTGGACTGGCTGGATCTGGGACCAATACAGTGGGTTTTATAGTGTTAAGGCATATTTCTTAATTCTACATGGAAATCACCCCAGAAATGGGATTTTAAAGTTTTCTTTACAGAAAGAAATCTTTAAGTGTTAGTTCATTTAGTAAATTAAGTGAACATAATTTAAGGTAATTTAACATTTTTAATGAAACAAGTAAATCAACTGCAATGCAGTTGAATTAATAATCAGTGTGTATTATCTATTGAAAATTATTTTACCCCCGATATTTTTAATTGATTTGAATAGTATTTTCTCTGAATATCATTGCTCACACATTATGCATTTTTAACTTTTAAAAAAGTATTAATAATGGCAATCATTATTAAAATCAGCAATTATTACCTTTTTTTAATTTCAAGTTCATGAGCTGATTAAGCTAAAACAAAATTTCCAAGCTCATTATAAGTGTGTTTTAAATTTACTTCTTACTTTAATTTAAGTAATTTAATTTATGTCCGTTGACTCAAACTTCTCCTCAAGACCCTGTGTTTTGCACAGATGTGCACAAAAGCCATATGTATTAGTTTTTGCCTTATATTCTTGTATCCATATTACAGGAATATTGAGCATGTTTTGAAAAGTATCACTATTGCAATTGTTAAGGTTATTTACAACAGTGTGGATAAAGGGTCTACCCTACAAACTATGTTGTTCTGAGAACCCTGTGAAGTTGAATTCAGTTGTTATGAGAACTTTGAAAGCCTAAGGGAAAAGCCAGGCCAAGAAAGTCGACTCCTGATCTGTACAGCTTCAATGTCTTCCATTGCAAGGGAAATCAGCAATCCACTTCCATAATGTCGACAGCCTGTTTCTCACAGACTATTTATTAGGCATAAGCAAAACAATCCAAACTTTGCATATCCTGATTGATAGACTAGCTCTTTCTCCTCATGAAGAAAAAGGAATTCCAGCTCTTATGCATTTAAATCCCTTGAAGAGAGAGTAAACGAAGTGGCAAATATTAAGTCTCTCTCCCTCCTGTCTCTACTATCATCTCAGTGGACTGAAACTGCCTGCCCAAACTTAACATATCCTCTCAGTATGTTCTGTAACTGATTTCACGCACCATTCAGTGAATCCTAAGGGAAATTTCAAAGTTATTGTGATGGGTTAAAATTCGATTTGATGCGTGCTACTGGAATTGCTGATCTGAAAGTAGTCAGATGTGGTATCCTAGGTTTATGTGCATATAAACTTGCAACTTTTATAGATTCAATATCCCAACTTAGACAACAACATATTTCTGGCCTATAAAGTTGCTGCAAAAGTTAATTATAAATTATGCTTAGAAAAGAATCTCTGAGTAAATGAAGTAATAATTTTTGGTTAATCTATTCCCATTTTTAGACTTAGATCCCATTTTAAGACTAGCAAGATATAGTTAAAAACACTTGTATATAAAAATATTTAAAAAATAACAGAAACCACAACAGTCCAGAAAATATGATAAATTCTCTCAAATAAAATGATACATTACTGTTTAAGAAAATATGCCAAACTACAAATTCCAATCATACCTGTCCTGATATGTGACATCACATTGACAGTGATGATCGTATCTGTAGACACACATGAATAATGACTGTGCATCCATAGCATTTCAACATTTTCTAACACATTTTCTTAAACACAGTTGTTCTTGCAGCAATAGCTACTTTTAAAAAATGTATTTAAAAAATGAATTTTTTAAAAAAAATTTAAGATAAGAGGAGAGCATATGCCAAAAATGACCTGTGCAAAAATAAAGCAGAAACAAAAATCTAGTGGATCATAGAGCAGTATTATCATGTGTACTTCAAATGAGCTATATTAGAACTTAAAAAAAACTCACAGACTTGCAACAAATTTCCTCATTTAGTGTCCAACACTTAACACTTTACACTTATATCCCTTGTAATTTCAACAGAGAATTCGTGTCTTTGTTCAGAATATGGAGAATGACTCTCCACAATAACACTGACATTGTCACTAAAAATACTGCCTGTGTTTGAGTTTCAGATATTTTCTTTTAAAATCGAAAAATAATTCTTTCTATGCTAGTGTATTTTTAATAACAACCATTGCAATATTGGACTGTGTCAGTTTAAAAAAAATAACAGCAGAAAGCATATCAGGTATTGATGCAACATGGATGGGATGGTAAATTTAGTCTCAGCACTTTTTGGGGCATATCAGTGCTTAATTTTCTGAAGTTAGTATTTTTAGGTGCACAAAGCTGAACTTCAAATCTTCCAAAATTTGCTGTGCTGAGTCTTTGCAATGGAAATGAGAAAGGTATTTAAGATGTTCAAAAGAGGAAAAGAAATGCAGAAGAGAGTGAGAAAAGGCATATAGAAAAATATACTAATTGAAAAAAACTTTGGAAGTTACTTAGGTTGAATAAATTTTTCCATTTCATAACTAACATGACATATTCTTTTTCTTTTTGAGAAGGAGCATTGCTCATTTTTGCCAAATATAATGCACCATTTCCAAAAAACTTCTCTAGTTTTGCTGATAACATCACATCAACACCAACTTATGCACATGACCAAGTTTCAGAAAAGCTTCAATTTGATACTTCTATGCATGCTGTCAGCTTCTGTGCATTTCACCAACTCCTCTGGGACATGTTTCTGTGCACTAGAAATTATCTACACCAAAAATGCGTATTTTAAAACATATTTTAACATTTTTTCTTCTGGATTTGCTGACTACTATAGTGACTGATCACATGGAAAAAAAGTAAAAAAAAAATATGATGACTTTCTACAGTCACTGTAAATGTATTCATTAACTTTAAACCCTAAACTGGGTATGCCACTGATCTTGCATTATGGTCATATATGTGATTGCACAGATATCACTGTCTTCAAATTATGATTATATTTAGTCAGGAAGGGAGAAAATGTTCAGGAAAAGGTGTTTATTTTCCTTATTTTCTTAGTTATGTTCCTTCAGTTAAATATCAGTGTGGTTTGGCTTGTTTCAAAAAATTATTCATACCATTGCATTTATTCATTTGAGTTTTGGATAATTTATAAATTTAGTATCTTATGTTTCAGTTTTGGAATGATGTAGACAGAAACAAGTACTACAAAGAGATCATTCTTCTGAAAAGAACACTGAATGTTCCTCTGATGTACCAGAATATGTAATGAGTGGTAACAAAAACTTGACAGAATAGTGAGGAAGAAATGCAATGAGGCCAGATCAAGCTACAGATTTCCAAAATTGGGATGTACTTGCAGCTGTGAGCAGCCTAAGCAAGGCTTCTAAATAGCCCAACTAAAGTGGAATTCATCACAGTGGATAAAACTCTTAAAACCAGAATAGTTCTCCCCATAGAAATATTTAAAAAATACTTATTTCATGTCATCTGTTCCATTCAAAAGACAAAAAGATTATTTTTCACTAGTAGCTTCAAAAAACATCTCTCTTCAGGTAAAAAAGAAAGAACATATGAAAATGATACTTCATAGAATGAAAACCAGGAGGTTGACAGTCAATGACCTCAGTGTTTATCTGCGAATCATTCATCACACCTATTTGTGTATGTACACAACCACAGATTGTTATATCTAAAATCAGTGTTTTGACAACTTCTCTGATTTACTTGCATTTAAAAGCTGTTAATAAATCTTTGCTTTTTCTTCTAGCTGCTTTCCCAGCTATACAGAATGTCAGATGCATTTAGAATAGTCTGTGCTTTTTTCTTTCCCTCCCCCCACCCCTTCATTTCATCTCTTTTTATTCTCATCTTTTATTTCTGCCCAGTCCTACTTCCCCTTTTGTTTTTCTACCTTACTTTTTACATCCACTGATCCTGTTAGATCTTCTAGTCCCTTCTTAAATACATTCAGATGTACTATTTATGCAATAGCTCTAGATACTGCAGCGAGCATCAGCTGGCTTTTGTCACATCTGGAACTGACTTGGCTTCATCACTGGGTGAGGGAGGGGAGGAGGGTTCACAGCTGTACCTTGTGGCTTGGCAGCACAACTTGGTGTGCTAACCCATTCATTAGAGCTTGCAGGTATGCACCCTTACCACTTCCTGCCTGAATTCTGGGAAAGATCTGTCTGTTCCCAAATGCACATCTCCTCCTGTATGGCAGGTGGGAGTTCCAGTGTTCTAGTAAGTATGCCAGTCTGGACAACAGGGAGAACATGACAGTGAGCACTTTATTTTTCACCCAACAATTTATCTGCAATATTTTTTTCAGATTTAAATCTTGATCTAAGCAGAAAAGCACCCTTTAGAAGATACTACCAGAGTATAACTTGCTGTCAGAATAGGAGGAGCATGTACAAATAAATAAATACAAATATATTAACCAGATTGTCTTCTATTGCTACTCACTTTTCAGTTTGTTCTAAGATAAGAAAAAAAATTTTTTTCAAAGCACCAATCACAAATATAAATGTTAGTCAATATAAATTGATACTAGAAACTATTCAGACTTTTCCATAGGTGTATAAAATACATAACAATATTTGCAATTATGTCTCTCTATGTATGTCCTGTAGAAGTCATCTTCTATGGACCCAGTCACCACGTGTCACCATGACTTTTAAACCTTTATAAAACAAAGATTCTAGAAACCACCTCTTAGATCACTCTTTTCAGATTTCCCTGCATAGCTTTTTGACAAACCTGGAACAGCATTCAGCTGTCTACAGTGTCAAGTCCTGTCATCTCTGGAACACTTAGCTGAAATATGAGCTTTCCCACCATCCCATCCAAGACTGCACAGTTTCACGGTTTATTTTTTCAGTCATTCACAGAACATGCCAATGCATATTGCAGATGTATATTTAAACTTTAAGATGAAGTTTTCACAAAGTTTTAGAAAATCAAACTCCAGATCACTCTTTTCTTGACAATCCCTCAAAATCTGGACTTATGGTGCTGAGCCATCACATCAAGCTTCAGATACAGGCAGACATCTTCTGAAATATAAAAATTCCTATTCAATGTCTGCTCATACATTCCTGATATGGAAAAATGCTTCTTCTGGGTAACACTTTTCACAAAGAATGATTGCAGACAAATGACAAAAGGAAAGAGAATGTATTGGAATGGGATATTACACACAAGGCCACCCTAATCAGATAAATAAATCCATCTGGTCAGAACAAAAGTATCCTGTAACTGATAGTGGCCAACAGCAAATGCACAAGGAAGCAACCACCAGGTAAGCATATAGTGATAATATTGTTTTAGCACCCATCAGTACAAAATTGCCTGGCCAGAGGCAGTTTATGATGGTGACACCAGCATAATGAGTCAGGAGAGAAAACTCTCCTGGAAGAAAAGGAATATAGATGAGCATTAGCTGGCCTGTTAGCTGAAGACCTCAGCAATTCCACTGCTTTAATCTAAAGAATACCTTAATTTGGAATGGAGGGAGTATTTTTCAATGAAGAAGAAGGAAAATAAAGTCCTGTCATCATGTTTTACACTAAGGTGATGTTAAAGAAGAAAACAAAATCAACCCCAAAAAATATATACCAAATCAAATTACCAAAATGACTACCTTTTTTTCTTGTAAGAAAAAAACCCTAAAAAATGTAAATCTCAGATATTAATTCATTATGGCTCCTAAACTAAAAACTCTTGAGTTGTTCAACTCATTGAAAATAATATTGATTTCTGTGTTTTAAATCTGAAAAATGTACACCTTTTCTATTGATAGAGATTAAACCACTGCTGTCAGAGGAAAACAATAGTAGTAATTATAATAACAACACATTTATGCATTTAATCCATATAAGCACAAATGTAAAGGATGAAGTTCTGGTAAATGTGTATCTTCTCATACATATAGAAAGTTTACTTATGAACAACTTCATAATAAAATGAAATATATATGAAATATATTAAACAAAGGCAGGATTTTATAGGATGAAATAGGACCAGGAAAATGGAAAACCTCTTGGAAGTTCTATACAAAATTTAGAAAATTGAATTAGAATTTTTATTAAATCAAAAAAATTAGAAGGTTTTTTATAATAAAAACTACATTTCAGTCATTTTGATTTCCACAGACACTCACCCCTGCAAACTGTAACATATTTTTTAACATGGATTTCAAGTTCTACACCCAGTTTCTTTGGCTTCTTCAAGCTGATTCTACTCACTTTCTTGGGCTGCTTACACCAAAATATGTAGCTTGTTTCAACTATTACACAACTCCCATCTAACTGTTTGTTGTCTACTAAGAAGTTCACCTCAGTTTATACATGTTCTATCACTTTTTGCCAACTTCACTGGACATCACCATTTGCATTCATTTTCTCATTCCCCATCTTTCAGGGAGAGAGAGATTTTCTCTAGGTCCCCTGTTACTCATCTGGCAGACAAAAGACCAGATATTCTCCACAAGCTGTATCAGCAGTGAGATATAAACTAAAATTCTGCCAAAAATTCAGTCACTACAAATCAGTTTGTCTATCCTTAATCTCACTTTTGATCTAAATCTGGGATGGATGAGCAAAACAATTTATGAACAAAAGACCTGATATTAAAGACAATTTTTAATAGTAGACTATATTCAGTTTCTACTTTGGATACTTTCAACAGCTTTTAATGTTCAGGAGCATACAAAGCTGCAGCTGTTGTGAAAGCTGCTGATTAGCAAGCATAAACTACTGACAACAGACTCTCTTTTCTTAACCTTCACAAATGTCTCTGACACAACTTTGCCCTTATGTTCTTCGTGAATGAAATATAATTGAATTTCATGTAGCAAATGTAGTTCTAGGTAAACAATAATAGGGTTAAAAGGTGATGTTGAAAAAAGCCAGGAATGAAACAAACACTCCCACCTTCAGGACAAATTCAGCTCTAAAAGACACATCACACTGACTTTAAAAGACACCTCACACTTAGGTTTTATTATCAGCTATATTCATCAACAACCACTGATAACACTTTTCTTTAAAACGTCTTTAAAACCTTAAGATACAAATAATAAACCATGATGACTGACTACTTTCAAACAAAGATATTTCTGTTTGGAGCATTCACAAGAGGTTTATAATACCAATAAACATAAGGGAGGATTATACACTACATTTTCTAAATCCTCACAGGAATTTTAATGAGGAATAAAGCCAATTATGAATTATTATAAGATGAATTGTGAATGTTTAGCACATCACTAGCACAAGGTTCACCCAGTACTGGAAATTAGCAATGACAAAAAAAAGAATGCCATAAAGTTGAAAATAATTTTTTTCATTAAAACAGTTGCACACTTAAGTATTCATGAATGGTGCTATATGACAAAACTACATGGTAATTTTTGAACTCTGAATAAATCCGTTTAAATTATGCACCCTGTGGTGATAGCAAATTCAGATACAGAGACTGATAAAGAATGAACTATAATTTTATAAAAAAAATTTAAAAATACAATGCTAGCAAATTTGCAGCCTGTAAAGAACAGACTGGGGCTGACATCAGAGGACTTCCTAGAGAAGTGAAAAAGCTGTATCTATTCAGCTTTGTGAAGGGAACACTTAGCAGACTATACCCATGAATTTAAGCCTGAACTGGTTTCTACTATGAAATGATGAGCAATATGGTCAATACAACAGTAGTGAACACCATTTACTCTAGCCAGGCTTTGACTCACTCAGAGCATTGCTGAACCCCACTTAGGCAGGTGTGGAGAGCATGAGTGAACTGCAAGTTACCCTGCCTTCAGGCTCAAAGGATCAGCATTTCACAGACTAAAGGTCGGCTTACTACAAGTGGTTTCAATAATGTTTCATGTTTTCATTAGTGATTTGGCTGATAGGACAAAATGAACCCTCAGAAATCTTGCAGCTGTCACCAAATTCAGGAAACAGGAAGCAGAATTTATAAAGTTCCCTATGCAGGACAATGCAAGATTGTCCTACAGAGGGAACTTTATAAACAGAAGGAATGGGCTGAAAAGCTGTGAAATTCTACCAAGACAAATGAAAAATCTTACACTTGGGACAGAGTAAGTCCATGTCAAAACACAGGGATTCAGCTGGCTAGAAATCAGCTTTGCACACAAGGATTCAGGTAGACCACAAATAGAACGTGAATAAAGGAGTTTGGACAAATGCCTGAAATTCTCCTCTGACATGTTCCGTACTTGAATAATCCCAGTTCTGAAGTAGTCTGTGAAAAATCTGAATTATTAATGCTAGTGGTTAGGGTTGCAAAAGGCAAAGGTGATCCAGTCTGTGATGCCCAGATGGATTTCTGAAAAGCTCTTAACAGTATCCCTCAAGTCTTCATCAAGAGCTTTGAAGAGACAGCCACATGTTTTACAAACTCTGCCAGCATGACTTCACATCCCAGTGTGAGTCCAGGGAGCAGTAATAGTGACAACACGTACTAGAGGCATGGGAAGGGAGCCAAAGGAAGGTTAAACTGTCCAAGTGATCAACAGGCCCAGCTTCCCAGCATGATACTGTTCTTTATTTAGATACCATTTCATTTGCACAGAGTACAGCTTCAGTTTACTCCAGTTTCATCTAAGACTACCCAGAACCTCTGCACATGCATCCCTTATCTAGAACATGAGGAATTTGCAATCATGTCCAGCTAAACAATTAATCTAAACTGAATAAACTATTAGTCTGATGTATTGTGCTAGTTAGGAGCTTTGACTCAAAAGTAACAGCAATTTTTCCAACATAAAACACTATTTTTTTTTACCATTAGTTTTCTCTTTTTTCTTATTTTAATTATCTGTCTTGTTCACTAAACACTGTTCAGCACCAGTAGTAAGAGACACAGAAGTTTTAACAGACAAAAGCTATTTTTTCACTTTACTTATGAGTCATTCTCCATTCTCTTAATCAAATGAGACAGAACACCAAGGCATGTGAGCAAAGATAATTAAAATTTCATAATGCAGTAACAAAAAGTCAAATTGAGACAAACTTCTTTTAATACCTTAATTTAAAGACTTTAAATATAAATTATAATAAAAAGAAGATATCAGTAAAAATCCCACCATCTAGCACTAGTGAAAGCCCAGCTTACATGGATTTAAATCTTCAGAGTATACAAATCTCCAAATTGATCTAAATAACTGGAGACCCAAGAGCTGCCACAGCCTCTCATCTTTCCACAAGCATTGTTAACTATTTCTGCTGGGGACTCCCCAGTTATTTGGTGCTGGCCAAGAGAACTGACCAAAAATCATGCCTTTCAGATTCAGGTTCTGTCAATCATAGCCTCTTCTACATCTTTTTGTTTAGCAAATTTCTTTCACTCTATCCATCACTGTAACAAACTGCCTCCCCGTGTAATTTGTCTCCTCAGCAACTCCTGCCACCAGTGCTATCATCATTTACCTACTTTCTAGCTGCTGTCAAAGAAACTAATTTAAATTAATGATGTCTCAGTGACTAACACATGACCTCAGAAAAACTCACTAGTCAAATGCTCAAAGTGGGTCCACTGTGGAGTATAAAGAAATCCAAAATGTCTTGTTTAGTTAGAATAATTCACATTTCCTGCTGGAGATTGCTGTGGATTAGATCATGCAAACTATGTGTCGCACTCAGCTCTTTTATCTAAAGTAGTTGATTTAAAGCTAACTCAGCTATTTTTCATTAACTTGTAGCATAAATATTCAGTGCTTGACCTATACATTATCCAAAACGCAATGAGTTTTTGCCATTCCTTTTTTTCAATGGGATCTATTAAAGCATAGGGAAGCAAAGGACATAATACCTCAAACATTATCAAACGCCTTCTCTCTGCTAGTCAAAAAAAATTTCTTCATATACAAAAATTCCATCATTTTAGAAATTTGAAAGTACCTTAAGGTAAATGTGATCAGAGAATGTTTCCTTATTCTGCTTTTCAGATTAACAATTGAATGGTTAAAATGAATCTCAAAACATCTGCAAACCTAAACCACCCTTTTGCAATGAAGTCATAATGATGAACAAGTTAAAAAAACCAAAAATACAGGCATGGAACAAGCTTTTTCTATAAGCCATACTTTTACTTTATATTGTAAAAGTATATAGATGGCAATAACATAAGAAAAATGGAATTTGGGTAAGAACAGCCAGTAATGTGCATTAGTAATAACACATAATTAAAAAGACATCTAGTCCATTACTCCTTATAATGTTTTCTGGTTTTCTCTTGAAATGAAATTTCACAGAAAATGAAGTTGGGTGTTAAACACAGCTTTCTTATCCAGAGAACATGGAAGTGTTAATTCACTGAAGTAAGAGTGATAATTGGTTTTGACCTTGTTTGTTGTAGAATATGTTGCTGAATTTGTCTAAACAAAAACAGGAGTTTATGCAAAAATCAATTTCTGTATGCTTATTGTATTTGCACATGACTAGTTCAAGTAAAATCATTTTATCTAAATGCTAGGAGTTAGCATAAATATTTTCAAGTAATTTTACTAGTATAGATCCAAATTTAATGCTCCTGTTATTGCAAATACAGATGATGAACACCAATACTGCACATTTGCTGTTGCCTAAAATGAAACACTTAAAATGCTTCAATCTATGAAGTATTTCTGGAACTAATCAATAATGAAATGGGAATTTTAAGAGGATAGTTGACAGCCCTGGTAATTCACAGTTTTATGCATGAAGCTCTCAGTTTATAAATGTAATAATTTGCCAATTTTATTTATTGTGTACCTTCATTTCACTTTCAAATTTCAAGGCTTTTTTCCCAGAATGGTAATAGAACTTCTAAACATTTTAGATCTCTGAACCTGTCCTGAGTTTTATGATAACCAAATTTTGTAAAAACCATCTTCTCATCCAGTTCTGTCAGGAGAACGAGAAGCCAGTATTCTAAAATAGTAATTCAGGATTAAATTAGCTGAACTGTGAATATGGTTAGAAAGCCTAAAGCATAGCAGAATTACTATATTTCCACATAAAAAGAAGGGGTCCATGCAACTGTTATTCAATACTTCCCTGAAATCATCAGACTAGAGTTATGAAGCAGCTCCTTACAGAAATCTTTAACATAGAAACAAGAATAAATGAAAGCCGTTTTAGCATGAAAGAGGTTCTGAAAAATCCATCAGCTGGCTGAAGTGCCTATTTACATTTAGAGGGGAAAAAGAAAGCAAGCAGAACTCAAGGTAGGCTCTGTTACCTGACTGTACAGAGCCTCCTAATTTTTGTTATTTGCTGAGGACAGTTTTACTCCTCATAAAACCAGATGCTTGTGCAAAGGACCAAGACTTCTTCTGGAGCTCAGTGAAATATTCTGAGAACAAGGACTGTGGATATTCTGCTCTCAGCTTTGCATATCCTGTAATGTTTCCCCAAGATCAAAGCAGGTAATGGGCTCTGCATCTAAGGAGATCAGCATAAAGGTTAAAGCACCACCTAAAGACAGATGGGATTAATCTGTCACTCTTAGCACTTCAGTCCTGTATCCTGTACTACTCACAGTATTTTCTACCCTTTCTCAGACACCAGCTTTTGAAATCTGTTGGCAGGTCTCTTGTGAAGAAAAGTCACCACTGGAGTTGCACCTGGACCTCCACTGAAACTCACATTGTTCAACATCATCCAGGAGAAGTGGAAAGAAAATAAAGTGATAAATTTTTCTGGGACCCAATGTCTTGAGAACAACTTATTGAGTAGTTTAGGTAGCAAACATAAAAGCTGATTTGCTTTAAGACCTTATCTATGATACTGGCATGCCAAATTCAATATACTTGATTCATTATGGAAAGTATCGCATGAAGGAAATTTAAAAAGTGTGAAACCTTGTTTACAGAATGATAGGCTCTGGACTAGTTAGCACTGCTCAGGTATTGAGCACACAGGCATTAGAATACACTTTGCAGTTTTATAAAAACATCTACTCATTCCTGGCAATATGACAATAAAAGGAATTATTAGGTAAAGACCAGTACTCAGAAAAAAAAAATCCTATGGCTCTGTTGCCTGACCAACTTGACTGTTTGCTTCATGTCCCTGCCTCTGTAATAAACTTCCAGTAAAACTTGAAAAAGAACAGAGAAACACAACAAGAATGACCGAAGATGTGGGAGGTTTTCCATACAAGCAACTATTAAATGACTGAGGAATTTCAGAATGGAAAAGAGATGGCTACAAAGATATGTCAGGAACATAAAGAAAAAAAAAAAAACCCACAACAAAACTGTTTCAGAAAAAAAACATGGAACAATTGTTCATGGTTTCTTATCATACACAACTTAATAAACTAAATAGGAGGTGTGCATAATGAAGAAAAAATAAGAACACTCGTATCTAGGACACACTTCATTGTGTCTCTGAGACAGAATATTGTAGATCTTAATTCCACATTGGTCCAAAAAGTAAACAAACCTATGAGTGAGGCATCCATCAAGAACTATTAAAGAGAGGCAGCCTCTGAGAAAAAAAATTCCCTAAAAAAGAGAAAATATTTTAGAAGAAACTTTAAATGCCTTTGCTTCTTTAGCAATCTTCCATAAGCACTCTTACAATGAAGATACTGCAGTAGATATACATTTTTTCTAACCCAGAAAAGTTACCATGTATATGTTGTTACTTAAAGTAGACATTAACTCAACCATTCATGAGCAGGAACACAACATTAATCTTTGTTTAGCATCAAATATTTCTTAAATGGACTAGTCAGGAAGTTTTAAAACATTAATAAAATTCCCTCCAAGAAATATATCTCTACCACATGTCTTAGTTAGGAACAATTATAATCATAATGCAAAACAAATTTTTAAAAAATTACCTTTTTTCCAAATATTTATTTGTGACAGAGTGGCAAACAGATTACTTGTTGGATCCTTACCAATCTTACACAATCAGGTTTCCAATTCTTGTACTAAATAACTATATGAAGAAGGCTTATGTGGTTTTACTCTCCTTTAGGTTTTCACTATTTTGCATCTCTTTTTAAGACCTCTTTTGACACAATATGGCACTATGGAAACCTCTGCTTCATAGCCTTTGTAGGACACCTTCTTTTTTACTACAATCAAAATTGCATTTCCATATAAATCACTTGCTAACCTACTTAAGATAAGATTTGGCACTCTGTGAGCATGATGATCAGCTTGAGAATCTACTGACAATTTAATTCTGTATATAATATAGGCACAGGGATATTTTGTTAAACTGTTTCCTCATTTCCTTTGCTAGAAAATGTTCAGGTTTTCTTGTTGGGGGTTGGGGAGAAGACTAGGCTTTTTTAAAATCCAACAGCATCCATGATACATTTGGAAAATTGCAAAGATGTTTTGGGCTGCAGATAGTATGAGAGAACAATTTAGATTAGAAAAGATATATAAAATCATCATTTCCAATTTTAATCCAGCATTGAGGAGTCCAGACTAAACCATGTCCCTAATTGTCACAGCTATACATCTCAGGTAATATTCATCACACTAAATAAGGGCTGCAGTCACCACAGGCAGTGGAGTCAGACAATTTCATCTATTTCATAGACAATTTTATCAAATATATGCAACTCATACGTGCATAAATATTCCTACTGAATTCAGTTCACATGTAATTTTTAATGAAGACATAAACAATACTATATGCAATTATGGGATGTTTATTTCTGAAGATTTGGAAAGCCAAGAGTGATGAGAAGCAATTAGTCTCACAGTTTACAATATCACAGACCACTAAAATAGCTTTAACTGGAGCAGTTGATATTCTTTCAGCCCTACCCATACAGTTGTCAATATTTATATCAAGTTTTAGCAGCTTAAATTCACACTCCTTAACTCTAGACACATACAAATATTCTTAGGAGTGACAGTATATTAGAAGCTACTTACAAACACTTAGAGATCTGTGCTATACTAACCAGGCATCTGCTTGATGACAAGAGATTACAATTTATTGAAATAAAATTTAAAAAAAAATCAAACAAAATGAGAAAAGAGCTTTTCATGTATAGCTCCAAACAAACCAACTAGTCCTATAACTACGGGATTGAATTGATCCTAACTTCCTGAGTTAAAATAACAACATGTAAATTCCTTCATTCAATATATAACTTCAGAAAACAAAGCTAAGTATTATTCAGAAAAAACAATTTATCATGATGGAATACTTTTATCCAAGCAATTTGTGCATGTACTAAAACCATCAGCATTTTCTACTATATGTACTAGCAACTTTTACAAAGTAGACCAATAAAATTAAGAGATGTGTTAAAGAACAATATTGTTATTAAAAAACCAAACCTTACTAAATTTTTTGAAGTGAATGTATTTTCAAATGCTTTTGGGATTCCAAGATCAATCAATTTTTATTTAAAATGTAATAACTTGATAACTTTAATATTGAAAATTATTTTATCCAAATTTTCTTTGACATATTCAATAAAGTATTTTCTTCACTGTATACCTCAGTTAGCCAAAAATACATATGTACTAGGATAGTCATAAACTGCAAAAGCATACAACATAAAAAACCCTCACACTATGGGATCACTATATTAAAGAGAAAAAAATATATCAAACTCAAAATCTATGGAGAAATGATTCAATAAAATATTTAATTGTCGTATTATTTGAGAAATTAAGTTAGGAATTAAATTTCCTGAAATAAGAAAACTTTACTGGAACCTAATCCACCATGAAAAATGAAGGGAACTAGAAGGGTTTCTTCTCCAAAATATTTCTTTGCAATGCAGATATTTTTGAGGCAATTTCTCCTTACTGTATGTAATGGATATTTGAGGGCATTCAATGAAAAAAACTTCACAGAGAAATGTAATGCACATTTCTTTAAAGTCTAGTGATGAAAGCTCAAAAGTTTTGCAAAATTGGAATTATTATTTTTCTATTAACTCTATTTGCAGAATTTTCAGAGTACTTTCATAAAATCAGGTACAAAACTATGCCTGCAGATTTTCTTTTCTAGTGGAAATGTCAGATATTCTTAAGAAATTCAGATGTCTAAGGAATTACTAAAAACCTTCCACATTCTTCTAATGATTTTTGAAAATTTTTATTTACCCAAATGTGAGAACAAGCAAAGAAAGCAGAGTAGATATTCTAAAAACCCAAACCAGACCTCTCTAAAAAAACCCCAAATCACCACCAACAAAACCAAAACAAAAACCTAAAAAAAACACCCCAAACAATAAAAACACCCCAAACCAAAAGAAAAAAAAACCCAAACCCAAAAAAGTTCTAAATCAAATTACTAAGCAACACTGTTCTAAAATGAACATTAGTGCTTGATATTTAAAAAGCACTAGTAGGCAAAAATAGCAAAACAATGAATAGATTAATCAAATGGCTTTCTTACTAAATAATACTTTATGAGCTATTAATATTCATGATAGTTCCAGATGAGTAATTCTGCCTTGAAGTAGAGACACTTAATGTTCTTGCTTGTGGATTAGTTGGTGATTGTCTCCTTTAATGCCCAGTCATTACTTCTTATGTTCTGATAGCATCTTTCTTCTCTCCACCCCACCCCCATTAATAAGAGCGAGCTTCCTTAAAATAGTCAATAAAAGAAACTAATTATAAATTATTATTTTAAATTTTCCTTGAAATTTCGTTAGAACATCTACATAAAGGCTTTTGTGGATGTTGGAACATCAGTTATAGCCTAAATCCACAGGTAAACTGCTCTGCAGATATGAAAATATTCCCATAATTCACAACATAACAAAAATATTATCAACAATACTGTAACTCACCACAGATAACTGATTCCTGGGCAATAAGCAACAGATCAATTACTGAGTACTTTGCTAACCATAGCCAAATATGTGTAATTGTTTGGTGTTTACTCTTGCCCCACCATTCTGTGTCATTCTCCAGAATAGGCTCACTGAAAGATGTGCAAGACATCAGCCTCTGGTATGTCGAGCCAGTGACAAGTGCCATGCAAGTCAATCTCCACCAATCCCCTCGTCTGAAACAAAGCTGCTATAACTGAGGTGTTCTGTTCCAGTCATCCTCTGCAATCCTGTATTTCATACTGCTATCTCTAGTAACTTACATCACCAAAGCAGGTTCCAGGTAAATGCACTGATAGGATTAGAGATCAGCAGAGCTCAAGGTTCATAAACAACATCTCTTCGTTTCCCCACTATGATGCCCAAAGAGCCTGTGAAATATTTTTTCACAGGCTCTTTGGTCATCATACTGGGGAAGAAAAAAATAGTTTTATTTACTTATGCAAACCTATGCTGGCCATAAATATGTTACTTGATTCCCCCAAAACATGAATTAAAATCAGTTGGCATCAAAATGAGTTGACTTAGTGGCAGGTGAGAAATTTCAGGCACACTACTTCAATCCATGAAACAATATTTAAAACCTTAGATATTTTCTTGTTTCTAACTATCAGTTTAAAGTTCAGCCCAATAATAAAAGAGGGTGCATTTTCTTCCAGCTGAGAAGAAAACACATATAGCACAGGTAAGAATTTGAGAGCTATATCAGATTGAGCAAAAAAAGATTACCATGAAGTCCAATAGCTCCTGCTCAGTATGATGTTTACTGGTGTTTTCAGAGGCTAGTGGTGAAATATTACACCCCCTGGAACAATATAATACACTCAAGTTGTTGCTGAAAAGGAATTAATGAGAGCAGGAGACAGAATAATACATCTTCCCCCCTCAGAAAATGTTTCCTCTATTATTTGTTAACATGTTTTACTATTGAAGACTCATCACAGCCATAAAGCTCTGACTCAGATTACACACTAAATACAATATTTGAGACCTCATATTGACGTAACTTGAAATATAAATTACATAAGTTTTTTTTTAATTAGCCTTTGTGGACTTTAAGATAACAAGGAGTCCAGTGGGAAGTCTCATTTGCTTCATTGAGTAATTCAGTCTAGGCCTTTTTAAAATTTAGATTTTGTTGTAGGGTTGTTTGGTTTTGAATTCTATTTTGCTTCAGAATTGATGATTCACATTTCAAAAAAACAATTTCTGAACATGCACCTGTAATTATTGCATTTCACAATTTATAGTAGAAGTAGAGCTATTATAATGATAGCAGTGATGTTTTAGAGTATTTTTTCAGAGAATAAAATAACTAGGCATATGTGTTCATAATGATCACTGTATTTATAGGAACTTCTGGCTGCTTCCTTTCCACATGATTCAAGACACAACAAAACATTGACTTTGACAGGCATATTAGTCACTGGCCTCAAAGTTTCTCCTAAAATGTGAGCCCAAAACAAGTTCTGTAATTTTGGACCAGATCAAAAATTTCCATAATATCTGTTATTACTGGAGGTACATAAATCACTTCATACCAATACTTCAGCCACAAGGAGTGCTTGAAGTCCAAATTTGGTATCAGTGACCTGAATGTTATTCCAAAACTGAGGGTACTTTTAAATATACAGTATTAGTATGTACAGCAGCAACATGTGAGATCCCCAATAACTGCTGCACAACAGATTAGATATTGTTAACAATGTTGAGTGATGCCTGAAAGCACAAATAATTCCAGCAAAACTACAAAGCCTGGTTAATAGAAGAATGACAATTAGGTCATATTTTGTTCTGCCCAGATAATTCTCACACTTTATTGAATGTCATGGGGTAGTTTTTACAGCCAAGTCCTCCGTGCCCAAAGCCCTTCTGTGGCCCCTTTTTTTGAGCATTAGACAACATCAAGAATAGTAACAATAGGAATACTTACAATAGGAAAGAATTCTGAGAGACATTGCTTTCTTTTTCCCTTCATTTTATGCAGGATGTCAATTGATACATGCAGCTGTTAGTTCAATTACGTAAAATAAATTTGGGGTTTATATTAATTGTATTCAATCAGTTTAATTCATAAATGTCTAAGTTAGTGTAATTCTTTCTACTGAAACTACAAAGTGTCTGAAACTACAAAGAAACTACAAAGTGTCTACATATACATCTGCTGAGTGATCAAACAGAACAATTTATTACTATTTATTTCCTTGTGCTATGCCTTGAAATTTTACAGCCCACCATGAAGGCCACTTGAAGTATCTGCTTTGAAATTTTATTTATATGGGAGGAAAACAAGTAAGATTATTTATTTTAGAAAAGAACACTAGAAGACAAACAAAAGGAGACAACACTAGAAGACAAACCAAAGGAGACAACATTTACAGTGAACACAAAATTATCATGATACCACAGGAGACATTAACCAAAGAAAGAAAACCTTTGAAAAATAAAGGAAGCACACTGGTTGAGATTTACATTACAGAGCATATAAACTGTATTCCACACCCCTTTTAGCTTTTGTTCAGTTCCTTCATCCTAGGATTTTGCCTGCCCTTTCAGAAAAAGTTAAATATATCCTTCCCTGTCTAAAAAAACTGTTTGCTGATAAAAAATCCTTTAGCTTGGGACTGGATGAGGAAGGAATGCAGAAAAGCAAAACAAAACACTAAGATGGAACTGGATCACTTTTAGGATATAATTTTACATGATGTGGCCAAAGCAGTGGAGGACTGAATCAGATGATTCCTTCAGTCCCAAGCCCCAAAAATCCAGCTAGAGCTAAACTTTCTGCTTTATCTACCTGTGTTAGAGGAAGTAATTTTTCAGGTTCCTCTCTGCACACACTATTGATTTAATTAAACTGTTATGGAATATAGCAGACAAATAATTAGGAGATAGATGCTACAGCACCACAATTTACCCCTCCAAATATGAAAACAAGCTATAGCTAGAAAATAGCCTGTAAAGAAGCCAGTCAGCATCTTCATCTGTCCGCAACATTCTGTGAAGCTTGGCAGAAACGTTCAAGGCTGAGATATATTCCTTGTTTGTTACTGCCTCAGCATCTGACCTTCTGAAAGGGGAAAGGGATTTTTTTTATTCCCCTGTGCATAGTTATTTACATTTGGCTGTCCAGTCTAATGTGTATCCATTTTGTCAGATGAAATGAGACTGTCAAAAGTAAATCACAGAATACAGGCAAGCACGTATATGTATGTATGTATAGATATAGAATTATGTGCATATTAATATCGTCAAAACAGCTTCATTTTTGCCCTTAAGGTTGTTCCTTTTCTACTGCTGGAGTTAAAAATAGAATTGCTGGTATTTGTGAGGAAAATTTCTAATTAAGTATGCCAATGAAAAAAAGTCCTACCTGCAAATGCTAATGAAAGAAGACTGATAATTAATTCCAGAGATAGACATTCCTATTTAAATAAAATGCAATTGCCTAATTCTTTAAAAAGAAACTACTTTAATGGAGCAGTTTGTTCAATACCACAATGGATATGATTTTTAATCCTATCTGTGTTCAAAATCTTACTTAAGTGTGTTTAAATACTATTTGAAATCACAGCTGGAAAAGTGCACACTAGTAATGTGCTTGATTATCACTATCCCCTTTTTAGGCCAAGGTTGAGGACACAAATTTCCCTTATCTCTTTTCTCAAGAGCTTTATCAAAAGTTCTTCTATGCTCAATAGAAAATGCTGATGGACAATTACATTTAGAAAATGAGACCTCTTTAGTGTTGATCAAATTCAAATAAACTTAAAGCATATTTTGTTAACTACTGTACAATTTATATTTTAGCAGTGCTACATACAAACTAGCTTGAAAAGAACCCTTGTGGTATTGCCATGCATAGAATCTGTGGTGCTGTGACTCCTAAAGCCCTGCCCAACCTCTACCACCTTGCCTTAGCATTTCTGTGTTCATACAACTCAGGTTTCTGTTACACAAATAAAACAAACAAACCAACAACTCCTTCGAATTCTGTGTGGAAGCTTTGAATAGGATCAATTCCTCCATCATCACAAAGCTGAATTTTCTTCACTGCCATTTTGAGTGAATAAAAGTCAGTAACACATATTGTAGCAGTTGCACAAACTTTAACAAGAACTTGACATTTCTCAAATCTACCCCTTCACTACAATTAAGGATAGAGGTAATGCCACTGGGAATAGCAGGTATTAAACTGAGATTAAGTTCCATATGTACATTATAATGGTAAAGGAATGGGAAAAAAAACCATGAAAAACACACTGTCAAGTTCAATTGATGGGATCCTGCAAGAGGTCAAAAAATTCTAGAAGAATTTTTTTATTTGAATTAATGGGTAAGTCTTTTAAATGTCTCCAAATAACAAGTAGCACTATCATATTTTAGAAGATAATCCCCTGGAAATACCATTACACAGTTTGAATCTTTCAGTCATTAGATAGTTATGAAAACCATTTGAAAAAACTTGCATGTTTTGCCTTCTATTTGCTCAAGATGTTTGAAAGTGTCCGAGCTGGTGAAAAATTATCTTTTCCATATTGTAAAATGGGATAATTTTAAAGATACAACATATGATCATAATGTAGCATAATAAGAAAAAGAATAAATCATAACAGTACCATAAAATAGAATGTAAACTCAAAAGTATTAAGTACTTAAAGAAAATCCTGGGGGAAGAAAAGCTTTATTTGTATTTGGAAGAAATATTTGCAATCTTTCTATGTGACTTTATTGAAGAAAATTAAAATGTATAATTATTTTGTAGGTGGATGCTTAATTGAAGAGATTTTTTTTGGAATAGTGTGTGAAAGACGTGTTGTGATGCCTCTTGTCTACATTTTCATACATGGATCTGGTTCCATGTCTATATTAATTCTCTTTATGCTGGTAAGTCCAGGCTTGGCATTACTAGTAATATCTCACCAGCTTTGCCATAGGCAAACAACACAAGCCTCTGGAGAGGGGCTGTCACATTTGCTTTACCTTGGGTTGGCATGGCTTGTGTGGAGAGCTTGGTTTCAGCTTTGTGTCATCTTGCTTAGCCATAAGAGCTCCAGTCAAGTGACCAGGTGCCACACTCAATTTGTTTTGGTTTTGCTTAGCTTTTATTTATTTTTACATATATATATATATATAATGCTATACTTTTATAGCATTATACAATTTTTGTTAATGGTGGTGAGATAGGTCAAACTAACTGAATTCAAACTCTCTTAAGATAAAATGAAATCTAACTACGGTTAATCCTCAAATTTACTTCAAGAGTATTTATTTTATCCTCATTACAGAGCCTAACACTTTGTCACATTTCTTTGGCTTTCTGGGCACACACCATACAATGAAGTAGCAGCTGGTTTTAGGTTATATTTTTCAATATGCAATGAATACATCTAAGTTTTGTTAATGACATAGAAGAATGAATCTTACTCTAGAAATCATCTCCTAAGACAGCCTTTTAATTTTAAATAGGGTCTTCTCCACTACTCTATTGCAACAAAGAAACCTAACTGATTCCTAATCTTTTATAATCTAATGTTTTCATTAACATTCATATTAAGGCAATGTTTAACATACCATATGGAAATTATTTTCATTATTCAAAAGTCCATTAAAAATACATAACAAAAAGCTATTCTTATGTCTGGAGTTTTAGAACTATACAAAATAGTCCCTCAGAGACACATCAAAGTCTTATTTCGAAGAACAATGCTATGCTTCCATTAATACAATGTTTGCAAAAATCATGCTAATGCTTTAAACATGTCTTTAACCTTCTTGGCTTGCTGTATATGATAAAGGCTTCTATATCAACTTCTACATCTATGCACTTCACCATGATCTAGAAGTACAACATGTAGCCACATAATCTCAGCTAATGAGTGTTTTTCTACAGATGCTATATAGTTCTGTAAATTTTTGTAAGCCAAACTTGTATCACAACTTTAAAAAAGAAATTAAGGTATTTCCTAGTGTCTTGCTGCTGCAGATTAATTAATTAACCTCACCATCACCATGTCCTAAGAGCCCTCATTTTCTTCCTCCACCTTATTTCTTGGCTCTGCTCACACTTCTTTTGCATGAGTTATGGTCCGACCCTTCACTTAATCAATTCAGGTCACACAACAGGATTGGGGTGGGACATAGAGGGTGAATATTTTTCTGCTGACTTAGTAAGCGACTCAGAGGAGAGACTGTGACTGTTAGGGCACTGCAAGAAAGCCAGTCAGATAACCTCAGGAAGTACGACCAAGTTATTTTTAGGAGCAGCGAGTAATTTGTTCAGCCAAGCTGCATCACAAAATCACACTTTCTGAAAGACTTTCAGAGAAATAAAAATCTAATTCAATGGTAAAAAAACTAAGATACTTTCAGGCAGTCTGTCTTGATTATTCCTTTCATGTTTATTCTTTTTGCTTTCCATGCATCTTTTCTTTTTTTTTCTAATATCAACTCACTACTTTATAGTTTAAAACAAAGCAGTTTTATATACCTTTTTCATTTGACATCACCTGAAGTGGCTGAGTGCTCATCTGCCCAAAGATAAACTACAAGAAGCAACAGTCTGTAATTACTCAAAATAAAGATACATTAATGGACTAGTCAATGTATGACAAGTAATTATAAAAAGAATTTAGGACAAACTTGATCTTCTGTCCTGCCATGTTACTGAGTTTAGAGCAAAAGCTTTTAAACCAAAGTCAGATTTTAAGATTGAACCTTGAATTTGAGGTAGACAAGAGTGAAAAATCATCAGTTCTTATCTGGATATAACAAAATATGTGGATATTACTGTATAAAAGCTATTAACATCTTTCTTCTGTCTGCTAACCCAGTGATTCAGTCAAGTTGTTTGCTTGTACTACACACGTTTGTCCTGAGACCCCTTTGGCATCCAGAGAACAAATACCTTGCAAAACTACACCACAAATCTTTATCTCCTTCTGAGTCCTGTGAAGCCACAAGGCACCTAAGAGAAATTTTACATTTGTTGCTGGGTTTGTCAAAAATGCTATTATCAGCACTCATAAACAAAGGGCGCAGGGATGTATTCCAGTTCCATTGATTATGTCTTGACCACACTACTTGCCACTTGCACACAACACAGACTTATCAATGCATGTTGGCATCAAGAAAGATTATCCATGAATTCTCCATTGCCAAATTCCTTCATAAATCAGGAAGCTACTGGGTGTCATTGATTTCTGCTAAAAAAGTTTCCTGTTGTTTCATGACTATTAAATTCTGCTAATTTAAGTACAGCATCCAAACGTTTCATACTTCAAAAATCAAAAACCACCATTCAGGAAAACAGAAAGAAAGAGAAAGTACGAGTCAAGGAAGAGGCTAGTCTTGGTACTTACGAAATGCTCTGTAGAACTCCTCTAGATCTAGGTGCTTGTCACTGTTATAATCATCATATTTCAGCAAATCGAACACGGAGCAGTCAGACGGCTCCTTGCCAAGCTCATCCCGTTTTATTACCTGACAAGAAAATTATAACCATGAAATTACATTTGAGCTCTTTGAGTTCTCTGGTATAATTAATTGTTTCTAATAATCATTTAATAGATCATTTTAAGGCTGCTGTGGGGCAATGAACTGCAGCTGTGTAAAGTCAGGGATTTTCAGTTACTTTGTAATTATTTATTACACTTTTTAAAGTTAATACCTTTAGGACAGACTCTCTGAAATGACACAAAAGTTTTTTAGAATATACACAGCATATAATGGAGACAGACTGTAGCACTATAAAGATACTGGGAATTTTAAAGCTGATTTTACTTTATATATACAGGAATGGTGATTAGAAAACATTCAAATATACCTACAATATTAATTTTCCAAGTATAAAAGGCATAATGTGTTTTTCCTCTAATTTCTAACCTACAGAAACCAAACAAAGACACTTCCAAAAATAGCTAATATAAACTCTTACTATCCTACTAATTGTGTCAAGTTCTTACAGGCTTTTGGCAAGCCTATTACCTTACCAAAACCTGTTATATAAGTAGCTGACCTGAAAAGGCTCCTGTTTCTCAGTGGGGACACATACAACTTGTAAATACATCCAAATTAATAGCTGTTAGATTTTTAACTCTAATGAACTTATCCCAAAGAAACATTCTTTAATATATGTACTATTTTGTTTTAGGCCTGTGTATGTCATAAACATCTACTGAGATTCCAGCTGAAGAATTTTTAAGATGCTGAGAGGGATTTACAATTGTCATATTATATGGGGCATGTACTAGGAGTGCTACCTCAAAACTGAAAAAGCCAAAACTAATGCAACTTTTCACTGCAATATTGCACAGTTTACAGTTTTATATTAGGCACTGAAAAAAATGTAACTGCAGTTAATTTCTAGGTAAAATAATTACTCCTCCAACCCTTTATCAATCTCCTATGATAACTGCAAAACCACTATTATATTTATATCAACAGAGCATATCTTCTGAAAAACAAGGAATACAGGGGCTTTTGTGTTTCAGTTGTTCTGCAAAGGAATTTGTCAAGTTACTATTCAGGTAAAAACAAAACATCTCAAAGAATAATAGGGAATAACAGGAGCATTAGAGGAAAAGACACAAACATTTTATGCTACCAGAAGTCATCTCCTACATAATAATATAAAAGCATTATAAAGGATAATCACCTTTTCAGTACATTAGAGAGTATGAAAACCATTTACAAAGATAAGAAAAACCACTACAAAACCAGCTTTTGCTATTATCAATTAAAAATACATACTGTGCTACCTGAATATTAGTGCTAACTACTTCCCATCCTTTAAAAGCCTTTTTATTGAGTTCACATTAAAGTGAATTAAGAAAACATGAAATTGTGTAGATCTTGCAGCTGGTACATAAAGGACAAAAGTGTAGTCTGGGAAAAATTAGTAAATCTAAACCCATTACAGTTATACAACACAAACTAAATATGTAATGGTGTGTATTGGAAACTTTAGCAATCACTGAAATTTCAAGGCCATGAATATTCAGTATGAAAAGCATTGTTCCTCTCATTGTTTCATTGTTTTATGCGCTTGCTTTCACTATCTTCAACTGTACAAATAAAGATGAAACTTTACACCTAAGGTTGAGGAAAACATTTTTTAAATCCCCAAAACACCACATTTTAAATTTAAAATTCATGTTCTCAGCTTCTATTCTTCAAAATAAAATCTGTTATCTGTTCAAATTGACCAAGTGTAAATGAAAAGCAACATATTTTTTTAAGAATAATTTAAAAATATTGGATTGAATGATTCTACTATTTCAAATAATGATACTACAGACAGGTACATGTTATCATCCTGGCAATTACTCAATTTTTGTCTACAATAAACCTACCATTTTTATTACAGATAAAATATTCAATGGTTTTTTTTTGTACAGACATTTTTATGCTGGTGATATACTTCGGAATTCCTTGGAAAATATGCTCACTGTTGATAAACCCTCCAACCTGTGAGTCTGTGAGGATAGATTTCAGAAGATACAGAAGGGATTTAATATGATAATTAATCTTAATTATCTGTGTCTGTGATTTCCTGCTATAAGAGCTGTTCCAACCTGAATTCTCTTGTGCAGAATCGAGCCATCTCCCAATTTTCCAATGAGATTGGTGGATCAGATCAACTCTGTGATCAGAAGAAAAATTAACCTTTCACAGAAGGTTAATTTTGGGTTGTTGCTTGGCTTTTCCTTTTGAAGGGGAGGGAGACTAATATTCTATCATGAGATATGGCTCAGAACCAGGTACAACTCAGGGTGTGGGGGTTTGGATCTGTTCTGTAGCAACTTGAACTGCAGATCAACTGAGATATGACGTTACAAGCCATATGACACTCCAGCAAAGCCAATATGCCTGCCTGACAAATTAAGGTTGCACACTTCCTTACAGAAGTTTTTTGCAAGACATTACTTAAAAGTGTAGGACAAATAGAATAAAATTCCATGTATATGATACACCACCATGTAATCACACTTGTGGTTCACAGATGATCCAACAACACACCTTAAATTTTAAATTCAATTGATCTATTAATTTCTGTCCATGGAGAAGAGCAAAATACAAGGAAACTGTTTCTTAAGTCAATTCTTTAAAACCAGGCTGTCTACTCCTTGGTTAAACTAAACGATGATTTCTTAGTGAGGCAGAAGAAAAACGGGCAAATTTTTTAGCAAGTCACAACCTAGAAATAAAGTGTAAAGGCTAAAGCCTGATTAAGATTGCTTGCACAATTTTATCATTATGCCATACAGGTCAAACATGGACTATTTTATTTCCAACTTTTAAGATGAAAACTCATATCAGAGAAGATTCATAAATACTTATGCCCACAATTTTTTGTTTGAATTTGCATTAAGTCAATGAAGCATTTACTTGCAATATTATAAACTGGTAAAAGGCAGAATATACAGCAAAACTGTTGATGGTTCATGATGAAACCCTATAAATACTGAAAAATTAGAAACTTACCTAGATTTTCAAACTAAAGATGTCTTTTCCAAAAAATGAAATTTATCCATTAGAATTTAATACTCTTTGAAATATGGAGGAAGGATTTGCATTTTCTGGAAAAGATTAAATGTCTAAAAGATATAGCACACAATTATCCATTTCCTATGAAACACCATACGGTCACCTCAGTTCAGAGCCCCTCAGAAATTTAGTCAATACAACTCCAAATTTTAGAAGATTTGGAAAGTTAATCTGGTTAAAAATTACAAACTGCACATCAGAATAGATTGATTCATTCCTTTTAATCTGATTTCTGACAGTCAAAATGAAAAATATGCGGATCTCAGGAAACTAGACAACAAATAACACAACACATTCTTCATTAGCCCACGTTACCTCAAGTGTTATTGGTCAGCGGTTTTTTGCTTGCCTGTGATTAATAGTCTTTATGTACCTCCCTCCCCAAGGAAAATGCTACATAAGTACAAATACAAACATAACCTTCCTTTAAATCAAACAGGGTCCCTCAGTTCACGTGCATTCATCTTCCCTAAAAACAAGTACCTCATCACAACAGTGCCACTCAGTGCTTGATAAAACACTAAGCACATCAAACACCAGAGATTGTGAAAACTGTGCTCCAAATTAATTCTGACTGCATAAGGGGGGTTCAATTACTTGTTCCACCATCTTCCACAGCAGTATAACTTTTTATAAATTAAAATAATTGATTAATAATGAAACCAAATTGATAATAAACGTTGGCAAATTGTTCCTTGCTTTAGCTTTTGTTAATCTAGTTAAATCAAGATTCTTATAACTTACCACCAAGTTCTGTAGGGCAGCAACACAACCCTCTATTTATAGTAGTGTGATACCTTTGATATATGTAAAGATATAGGACTTGTGCATCACAGAATGACACAGAGAACCCCGAGCAGATACCAGAACTGCTAAACCCACAGCTAGTGACCTACAAAGGCAAGTGCTCAATTTCATTTCAAGGTATTGCCTCAATACTATCCCAAACCGACCAAGTTACATAGCTCAGATATGAGATGCCTTTCTGCAAACTACTACAATGAGAGGCCCATTTTCCTGCCTTTCCAATTCTTCATTTAGCAGAGGGAAAACCTAATCTGACTAGGAAGATGTAAATGCGTCCTCAGGTGTCTGCAAATATAATGCCATAAATGCCTAGCTCACAGTGTAAGACCAGAATAGGTATTAGGGCCACATAGATAGGCTGGACAAAATTCTACATCTCAGAATTAAACCTGCAACCACCACCACTCTGAGCCTGTGGCTCTGAACTTAACCAAGATAAAACAATAAGTGCAAACAAAATCCTGCACCATTGTGCCAGTCCTTTTCAAGATTCTTTTCAAGAAATAAAGCTTGCTCCTGCTTCCTTCACAGCCTGCAAGAATATAATGGGAAATACTGCTACTTGATAAAATCAAAGGCACCTAAGAAAGATCAGGATGTGGGGAGTTTGTATGGCATTCACAGTGTTTGTAAGCTTTATCTCAGTACTCATCCCTAAGACAGTCTTAATGTCTCCCAATTTGAAAGTTTCTTAGAGGGTTCTTATTTTTATTTTGAACCTAAAACTGAATATAGTGCATGCTTATTCTTTTTCCTAGATTAGTGACGTTAAAAATAGATAATGTAAGCTAAATTACATGTCCCTAATTAATGGCAGAAAATAAATAGAACTATAACTCAATATACAAAATTTTCTTCTGCCTATGTAACATGTAGTTAAAACCAGAGTTGATTAACAACACAAAGAGATGATAGACTCATTATCCCTTCTCTGAGTTCCAAGCCATCCAAATAACTCTTAATAACAGCACTGATTAGATGCAAAATCAGAAGTCATGAAGGTAAAAATTAAAATGCCAGGGTCCAACCAAGTATTTTGATCAGTTTAAGAAACAAAGTCAGACAGAGAGATGCAATTTATATAAGTTGTACCTATGCAAACAAGTCCCATGAAGTATTGGCTGGCATAAAGTGCAAAAGCATTATCATTAATACAGAAATAAAACTAAAATAATTTTGTTTTTGCAGAAGTAAGGATGAGTTTTTATAGAAATGTAATGTATTTTCTTTTGTCCTACTTTAAGCTAGTAAGTAAAAGGAAAATATTCAGGTATTTGAAGTTACAGATAGCAGTTCATAAATAAGGATGCTAACTTCTTCTTTTGAATCTAAAACCTGATAATTGAAAGGAGGGAAAGGAAGGGGAAAATTTATTATTATTATTACATATTCAACTTGCTTTCAGGCTATGTCACTTCCCTTTTCTGTAAAATTTTGCTTTCTTAGTTCACTAGTGTAGGACATAAATAAAAAAAACCCACAAAGTCGAATCAAGTATAGATTATTTCAGTTCATACACTTCTTCCTTCAAAGAGAACCTTGAATTTCATTGTTAAGCAATGAAACATTTTTAGAGCCTATGCATCTTTCACTGATGGCAACTAGAGAAGGCTTACTGCTTATAAAATGGCAGTTCCACCATAGTAGAATAATTGCATTCATAACTGGAAAAACACATTTTATTCCCATGCCTACTAATAATACTTCTGCTTTTTTCTCTTTTATACAGCAAAACCAATATACAGTAATCAAGCAGTCTACAGTGATAGAAACACTGGTATTTAATTTACAAATTTTTATTAAATTCTGGCTTGGTTTTCCATAAGATAAAATAAATAAACAAATGAGTCCGTTAACAACTGAAAATTCATAGCTAACCAGAAGATTCAATTATCTTCCATTATTTTGGATTAATTTAAAATGTGCCAAAGTGCTTTAAAAACAAACCAAACCTTTCAAGGAACCACCTCACCTTACTGGAAACCTTGCAGACACATTGCTCAGAGATGATGAAGATGATGAGAATCCTGCCTGTTTCACAGGTCTCAGTTTGGAAAGATAGATACTCTCTCTGTTTAGTACCTACTTCTCAAAACAGACTGGTCTAAAAGTTTGAATTCGTAAGTTCTTTTAAAATTAAGCCACATCTCACTTGCCAATACAAGATTTGGAAACTAAAACATTAAATGAGTCAGATGCAGCGATTAAAGCAGTCAAGGCAAAGAAGAATTTATACTGGAAAAAAATGTCCATTGAGCCTGCATGGAGCTATGTAACCCCACTGCTTTCCTATTACATTTACCCAGTGTATTGGAGTTAAAATTCTTTTTTAGCTGCAATTCTGTATTGGACTACAAAGCCAAGAAAAATATTATACCCAGATGCTAGAATTGTTGAAACAGTAGAAAAAAAATAGTCTGCCAATTTTTAATGTATTGCTATAATTCTTGAAGTATTTAAAAAAAATCCCAAAACAAAACCCCAAAACCACAAAAAAACACAAACAAACAAAAAAACAACCCCAAAAACCTCAAACCTTTCTTAGTATTTGAAATATATTTTTTTAAGGAAGAATACTACTTTTGCTTTTTGAGGGAGAAAAATTCTTGTTTCTCTTGCATCAAGATGCAAATTCAATAACCTTATGACTTTTTTTCCAAAATACATCAATAAAATTGGAATGCTGCTGTCACCATTTCCAATCTCCAACTGATTAATTTCAATTTTACATTAGGTAAGATGACTATATGGACACCTACAAAAAAATAAATGCAATCCAAGGGTCTGATTGCACAGCAAGATTGACAAGATGTAAAATTTAAGATGCACTATAAACTGAAATTCAATATTCACATGAACATAAATTAACTTCAGGAGTCCTTGTTTTCTACAGCAAGTATGTTTCCTTTCATATCCCCTTAATATGATTACATTTAAAATGCAGAGAGGAGCTATTATTTATGACAACTCTGCAGATTCCAAAATTTTGACTGTGAGCACAACTGAGAAAAATTCTCCTAATCCTGAGAACATTTTCAGGAGTATGGTAACGTCTCCCTGTGGATGGTTGACCCTGACTGGAAAATGAAAGTTTCATGGGCCAAGATAAAGTGAGGGAGCAATCACTCACCAGTTACTGTCATGAGCAAAACAGACTCAGCCTGGGGACAAATTAACTGAATTCAACACCAATCAGACAAGTGTAAGATAAATGAGAAATAAAACTAAATCTAAAAACTCCTTTCCTCCAAGGGGCTTAACTTCACTGAATACATTCTCTATATTCTCCCTCCCCAGCAGAGCGGGGGGACAGAGAATGGGGGCTGCAGCCAGTTCATCACACGCTCTCTTTTCTACTCTTTCCTCCTTAGAGGGAGATCTCCTCTCAGTCTTCTCCTCCTACAGGAGACAGGAACTGCTCCAACATGAGTCCTTCCCATGGGATGCAGTTCCTCCTGAACTGATCCAGGACTGGTCCCTTCCAAATGGCACAGTCCTTCAGGAACTGACTGTTCCAGCATGGGTCTCTCATGGGGTTCATTGAGGCTCCTGTATCTACTTTCCAAACCATACAATAACCATGCAAACAGCACCAACAATGAATTTATTTTGCATTCATCTGTAGGTTGAATAATTTGATATTTCTCCAATGAGCTAATGAGTTTTAGCAAAAACAAAACCCACATATTTGGGGTTTGAGGATGACTTGTTTCCATACTTGTGAAAAAGAGCTACTTTACATCTGCCATTATAAATTCACCTTATAGAAAAAAAAGTATGTTGGGAACGTATACATAGAAAGTTTGAAAACACAATAATGGAAGATTTTTTTATTATTTTAAAACTATATTTAATGCACACACAAAAGGAAAAGTATAGATGCAGCAACTGAATAGAGAAGAATTAAATGTAGTTTGCAAATCTATAAATGTAATTCCTATCTATGTTATCTATTCATATAGTGTATTCATAGATAAATTATTATTTGTAAGATATATACAGGCATCAAAGTCCCTTAAAAGTTGAAGAGAGCTGCAGGAAAAATCAATATTGTAAAAGTACAGAAAAATATTTTTAAATCAATCTTTTGAAATAGTGTATTAGGAGTTGACATGATACCTATATTTGCAATCACCCTCTGGTCCTTGGAATTGCAACAAAAATTTTCAAAGTTAGCTGTATGGAAATGATAACTCCAGCATATTTCATAACACTGCCATGCAACACTGCCATATCCATGAACAGGATAATGTTCAACATTCACATCCAAAAAATGCTATTTTTAAAAATTTTAATCAGCTGCCCAGTATTAGACTCATTAATACAGTTTAGCCATGATTAGGTTTCTAGTAATCAAGGTACAGTTGCCCAGTCAACACTCTTTAATAGAATCAACCCTTTCAGGTAGATTAAGGCTAGTGCTGCTATGCCTACCAGAGCAACAATTACTGGTCTAGATATGTTATTAGTTAAAATTTTCTGTTTAGAGACCACCTTGAACTCTCTTTGCAAGATTTCTTCTGTACTTCTCTAGCCCTGACTAAGATAAAGCAGTAACATTTCTTTGGTATTACAGAAGTGATTTACTTCATTATTTTAATTGTTTTCAACTTCTACAGTACATCTATACACTTGAACTTGATGACAGTGTGCCACGGATGATAAAACAACTCATGGTCACAGCAGCCTAGAGTGCTCTAACACACTGTAGCACATTTCAAAGCATTATATTCAAATTGCTAAATAACCACTGCAGAATTTCTAAATAATTTAGCCATTCAAAATTCTCAAATTAAGTTTTATATCTCAGAGACTCACATTTTCTAAATTATATTCCCTCTGTACACATCCTGAAAAAGACATCTGAATAGTCACTGTGCTAATAGAAACAAAAATTTAACCTTACCTGAGATAACTCATTAATATCCACAAGTCCATTGTTGTCTGAATCAAAATAATTGAACATTTGGTCTGTAAGAAGTTTCTTTAATGCCATTTTCTCACCAACAGATTTATCTTTTGATTGTGCAATGTATCTCTGGTTTTGTAGATCTAGTAACATATTTTTCACTTCAGTGTATTCGGTAGGTTTGCATTTATCCCCTGAAAAGAAAATACACAAAACAAGATTATTTGGAACTTAATTTCCTATTAAAAGTTTAAAGGCAAACAAAACAAAACCAAAACATGAAAAAGCATATAGTGCTACAAACAGGGTTATTTTAAGAGATGAGAAATTAATTCTGTAGTAGTTTGAACCGTAACATTTCTTTGTCTGGACTTCAAATTAAAACAAAAACAAATTATTGCAGTTTTAGATATTTTCTCAGACAAGGTTTTCTTTTTATAGAAACTAAGGAAACTTCTATCAGTTTTCAAGACTGCACTTTTTAAATTTATCATTCTGTAAACGTGCATCTGAAGATTTATTAAAGTTTTACCTCTAGTAAAGCTTTTCATATAAATGTAGAAATGCAATGTATGCAAAAAACCCCTGCAAATATGACAGAAAAATATATGCTATATATTTCATAATAATATTTGACTTCAGAAAGCAGAAATTACTCTTGAGTGCTCATAAGCTATCTCTACCTTTTCATTTATTGGACATAGCAAGCTTATTTGAACAAGAAAAGGTAGGATTGCAAAAGGAAGGGAAAGGATATCCTTGACAAGATCTGATTTACTCCTTTCATTATCAAGTCTTCTATAACGTGGAAAATGTTACAGAAACGTCCTGCATACAATGATTACAGTCAGTACTTATTTTAAACCAAACCACAAAATAATGTATGCCTGGTGTTTTCTTATTTCAGTCACTGCATATTTTAAACTGGATAGAGAAACAGTTTAAAAGAGTGAGTTTGGTGTTTTTTATTAAGATAATCTTAGGATTTTGAAAGGGCTTTTTATAACATGAGACATGCAATTGTGTACCAGCCTAACACCATGAATTTGTTGCAGATGTATATTTTCAGCTAGCCAATACTTAACTTCAAGCAGTAACTTCAAGACTGCAGCAATATACTGATTAGCAAAGAAAGTTATTTTGCAATCTTCTTTTTAGTCACTATTCTGAAGTTACATGGATTTATGAGAAACAACTATTAACCTCATGGAAACTGCATAGGCAGATTTTTTCGCAAGTGGATCTTTTAAGAATTATCTAATTTATATGTATGGGACTAGAATTAATTATTTTGGTATATTTAATGGCAGGTGCATTGTTATGGTGATACTGTGAACATATTCACAGACATTACAAAAGGCAGAGAGGGAAGAAGCACCTAAATGCTTCTCACTACCCTAGAAAGACTCAGATCTAGAAGAGAAAGATTTATGATAGATATTAAACCATGGAAGAAAAAATGGTTTTTGGAATCAAAACCACTCCTAGCCTTTTTTGTTTTGGTTTTTCTAAAAGACACCAACTGTTATATAGCTATTTAAGTAACAGAAATAGACAGACCCAAGTTGGATTTAACTGACAGCCTAAGCTATGCATGGTATTTGCATATTTGTCCTCATCTGCCAGGGGCATGAAGATTGAGGCCACACAATTTATAAGAACTGAGTTCTGCGTGACTGCTTTTCAGGGGTCTAATGCAGAAATGCTCAGTAGGGAAACGTTTATTCCTCAGGCATTCTGAAGCTGCAGTGGGCAAACCTTGCCATCTGAAGGGATGCAGGCTCCAGGTGGTGGGGAGGGAAAAGAGCACTTAACTTGAACATACTCTAATTCATTTGGGCCAACTCCAAGAGACTGGGCCAGAAAATAAGCACCATCTTTGTCTCCCCTAGAAAACTTTCCTGGCTGTGGTGCCTTTGAAAAGACAGTCTGGCTGTCTAGGTGATGACTAACACCATTTTGCAGGGATGCAGGGAAGACAAGACAAATCCTATTTGTTAGTTAGTGTATGGCTATCAGAGCTAGCTATCACATTCAGATTTTAGCCCCTAAGATGATCAGTCTCATTCTGCAAGTTTAAAACTGCAAAGAGCTATTCTTTACAGATACAGAACAGAGTAAAAGAGTTTGTATTCTTAATAATATCTGTTAAATCATGAATTTGTCACAGTAGCATTGACAAGTTGCTTCATGCCCGAGTTTAAAAGAGAAACTCACACTGATGATTTTTTTTTTCCTTTAAGCACAGAACCATGCCTGTCCCTTTAATGATTGACCAAGAATTGAAAAGAGGTTTTCATCTCAACAAAGGCAATAATGATGCTAATGTTCATTTGAATATTGAAGATTATTTAATTATAAATTCTGGACAACTTATGTGCAAATTGCACAAATATTTCCATGAGTGATTTTACAAGTCATGCAAATTTAGAGGAAAAACAGTTAAATGTATTTATCACATGATCATGAAAAACATTGCAATAATTAGTTGTGCTTCCTAATTTTAACTCCAAATATTTTATGGAAAAAAGTTGTAAAGGAAGTTTGATTGCATTCCAGGAAAGACATTTTAATGTACTTTAGACATTAACTTTGCATCTAAAACTTAAGGAAAAATGAACTAATGTATTCTGTCACAGCACCTGTTCAGAGAGAAGAATTCAGAAAACATCTTTTCCATGACATTTCTACTTCTCCTTGCACAGCACAAACTTCTGTAGCTAGTATAATAGTCCTACAAGAGCACTTAAATATTGCATGTTTATAAACCATTTATACATATTACCAGAGGAGAAAAGTATTTGTATCATTTTTTAATAAAATCCATAAATGTTGTCTAATACCAAGTAATCTGAGAGACTGCTAATGCCACAAGTTTGGGTACTTTCTGTAGAAAAAATTTCATTCACAAATTCAGCAAAGTAATCTGTTAGAAGTACTATATTATGTATAGATCTTTTGATCTATAGATCTTTTGATCTAACACCCGCTTTCTAAATATTACTATGAATTTTAGCAGTTCACTTGAATCCAGTGAGAGATGAACTGTCAGGTTATGATCTTAGATAACTAAAGTTGAGGTAAACCAGGTGTCCACAGCTATACTACATTAAAAGCTTTTCAATTTTATACATAATTGAAAGTAGTCTTTACAGCAACATCTGTAATTTAAGGACAAGCATGATGGATGGATATTACTGACAGATAAAGGAATCATAAGGAAACAATGAGAGACTCCTACTGAACACAGGCCACAATTTCATTAACAAATTGCTTCTCATTGTCATGATTGCCTTTTACTGCAATATTTGAGGAAGTGTAAAGCTGATGTTTAAATTACAGGAATGAAGCTCTATTTACAAGAGACCTCCCCCAGGCTGGAGTAGCAGCATAAAGAAAAACTCAGTTACTTTATTTATGTTCTAATTTAGTAAGCATTAGTTGTGAAATAGCTGTCTCAATGACACATGAATGGTAAATGGGGATTAGTATGTCAACCTTTATAGCGAGGAAAAGTAATTTATGCTTAACAAAATTGAGAAAGACAAACTACTGGGAATACACTACAATTATATTACTTCCAAAAAGGCCTACTAAATTCTATATAATTAGCTACATACATGAAAGGGTAACCGACATGTACATAATTTATTAACTTAATTCCATTTTTTAGCACTTTTTTCTTTCATTTTTGAACAAGAATTCCTACAAAAATAAATAGTTATTTTCTGAAAAAATCCCAGAAAGTAATAGTAGAAAAAGAAAACACAAAATTTGCTTTCCTGTTCATTTCATTCATGGAAAGGACCAGTTCTACTACACAAGAGTTTTTCTCCAAAAAAACCAACCAACCAACACCAAAACAAACAAAAAACCCTCAGTAAAAAAAACCTCAGTAAAAAAAAAAACCTCTACCATGATTTATTTCACAAGTTTTAAGCCATTGTCTATGCAATTATAGAAGATGTGCAGACACCTAAAAGTGACAGGACAAACACAATGGAATCTAAGTGCAGGTCTCCAGTTCCATATTTTGCTCTTTCTGAAATAGCGATATTCTTAGGGTTTAATTCATTGAAACTCAAAAATAGTAGAAAAATGGAAACATTAGCTGCTTCCTTCCATTCAGTGCAAGAGCTATGTAGCTGTATCCCTGTTACCTAGGAAACAGCGCAAAGTTAGATTTTGAGTGCTATTGTCCTTCTAGACAGTATTGAATGCTGGTATCTGCCTAAAACAGAAAAAGAAGTTCTGTTTGACAATTAGTTGATATTAATTTGTATGGAGAAAAAATTATCACAAAATGAACTAATTCTTTATGAAAATGTGGGAAAGGAACATACACATTCTTAACACCTACAGAAAAATAATAAAGAATCAGCTAAGTTAATAATTTAGGGAACACTCCTTACATCCAAAGTCAGATATCAGATTGATGTATTCCGTAGTTTTTAGAAAAACACGAATATACACAAAGAAGAAAAGAATGCACATATTTAAAAAACACAATAAAGCAAACCATTTGATTTCTCAGTTCTTTCACCACATTCATGGTTAATACTTTAGCTTTTCTTTGCCTGAGCCACTCCATTTAGCAGGAACAACCCCTGTGTCAGAAAGCTAATATTCACAGCATGTTTATCCCTACAAAAGACATCAGCTGCTGAGATACAATTTGATTCTGAGCTATCTGTGATTTTGCACTGAATTTTATCTCTATCTATTGATAGATTTTTATCTATATAGCACAAACAGTTTCCACATTATTCTTTTAAAACTAAAATAACTTTGGTTCTTTCAGATATGGCAACTAGTTTTCAGTGAAGCATATCTCATATGAGCAGTTTTAAATAATCCAAAACAGATATATGCATAAATCAGATTGTAGGAAATGGAATAGACCTTATAAGCAGCAACACCTAACCTTCTACATTCTGAGCATATTCAGAATAATCTAATTAAACAAAACAATTCACTGCAAAATCACAAATTATATTGCTTGGAGAAAACATGAGAAATTAATCCAAGACTATATATACATATATATATATATATACACACATACATATACACATATAGAAAAATACAGATATGCATATACACACATGCATATGCACATACACACAGACATATCTGATATCAATCAATTTCAAACATAACATAAGGAAAAACTTGAAGGTCTTCATCCATTCAGCTATTTCTCAACATCTGCCTATAGTTAAAGCATTAAAGTTTTACTCTTGTAGCCCTGACAAATAAAGGGACACTTTACACACTAAAATTTCTTAGGTTTATCTGAAAGAAACTTCAAATCAGGTATCATTTCACAATATCTTATTTCTCAATATAAAATTCATATCTTCCAAATCTAGAGGTCAAAAGTTTTGACTCTTATTCTTTGGTCTCCTAACTGAAGCTCTGGACCTAGAAGAGAAACCATCTCACCCATAGCAGAGAACTAAATTTTGACCTATGGCCCAGAGTTTGAGGCAGGTAGAGAGGAAAACTTTACACTCAAAGCAAATAAACAGGGATTAACATCAAAGCTTTTCCCTGTTGAAGCTATGTTTTAAATAAAAGGTGAGAATATGAGAATTTGAGAAAAAAAAACCACGAGATTTCAGGCCTGCAAATTTTGGCCCAACAGCTGCTCAGATGCACATATTCAGACGTAGTAAAAAAAAAAAAAAGAAGGAAAAAAAAAAGACATTTTGAATCTGTGTTTGGCTTCTGGGTTTTTGGTTTTTTTGGGAGGATGGGGGGGGCTGGGTAATTTACACACAGCAGATGTGCTGCTTTCCATCTTATTGTGTGCGTCCGTCCAAACTTTCTAATGACATATACAATTATCTAAATCTAAATTCGGCCTTACTGCTAAAGTCAAGATACTTAGGTGTTAAGGACTTCACTTACTCAATTCTGTTGTGCAAATAGATTTAAATAGCTACAATTTTTTTTAAGAATGTTCAACAGTGCTCTCTATTGTTATGGAATATACATATAAAAATAGCTCCCACATAAACAAACAATGCAATTCTAGAGAGACAGGCACACAAATACAAAAGTTTAAAGTTATATCTGTTATTGTCCTTGAAAAAGACTTCTAATTAATTACTATAGCTGGTATATAAAACAGAAATTAACCTAGATTTTCAAAGCCTTAGCTGTACTTTGTAAATTAGGAATAATGTTGTCCTTCTCTCAGATACCCCCAGTTAAAATGTCCTGAACCACTGCAATTTTTCAAAGCTAAAATTCATAAGACAAAAGTCATAATTTCACTTAATTCCACATATTGGCACAAGTCTGGTGTCCAGACTTATCTGGGGATACATATAAACAGCTTTTCAGTGCCTAAACAATCAATAGTTCAGACATACTATTCAGATCTTCCTTAGAGAAATGCCATTTAGCTTAAGAGACAGCAGAATCTGTAATAAATTTACATTAAAATTGACCAAAAAAGCAACTGAAAATCAGTTACAAAAAGTACTGAAATCAGCTTTTGGGGTAGTGATCTGTGTTATTCTTCTGGTTGTTAATGCAGAGTAGTGGTCATATCACAGATCTCTGGATGGAAGAAAATAGGTCATATAAACTTTCACCTTCAAGCTGGCATTTGAAAGCTCTAGCAGGTTGGCAGTAATGAGCTAAACATCATTTTCCACAGCTGAGAAAACAGTGAATGTTGGGGTTGTGTGGACAGCATGTTAGCACCACAAACACTGTAAGCAGTGCTAGTCTAAAACTGGAAAATACAGGACTCTTCTACAGGATTGACCCTGTGGTGAAACAACTCAAATCCACACTGATTTCATACAGTGGTATCACTTCTCAGAACTACTCGTGTAGTTCATGCTTACTTTGAGGTATTATACCACGGTAAAGAGATGAAAATGAGTGCATTTTACGATGGAAGGGTTTTGGTTCTTTTCTTGTATCCAGCTCAAGCTTTTAGATCAGTTTTTCTATTTTGTTTCATACATCTTAAAAAAAATTAACCTTCTGTTTCATCAGTAAACATTAACACATAACATTAACAAGATAATCTCGGCTTCCTTGTCCTCTTTAAAAGAAATTTGAGAGTGAAGAAGAGAAAATCAGTATGTCCCAAAGGAAGGCATTATTAAAAATGAAGGTTGAGACAGAAGTTTAATGCAGCATTTTATTTTCCCCTCTAGTAGAGTTAATGCAACCATTGCTGCTGTTAGTCTTCCTCCCACAGGGCTTAAACAATTTTTGACTTGAAGTATCTAAAGTGATGCTATGAAAGTTGTAAAACGCTATAGGCCTACATTAAAAAAAAAAAAAAAAAGCATTCCACATCCAGCAAGAAAACACTTGTGGAATGTAAGCCTCACCAGAAAATCTATGCAGAATTCTACTTCTGCTTCTTGGGAAGCATGTATCAGAGGGCTCTCTCTTATTAAACACAAACAGAGAACAGAAAGCTACTGAAACAGATGAAACATTAAGTCATAATCTTCCTTTTCCCAAAAGCTTCCCAGAAATGTGGAGTATTAATATGTTTATGAAGGGAAGGTATGAAGATTGGGCTAAGCCAAACTAAAGAGGTACTGAAATTTTGGGGAATGAAAGAAAAAGAACATAGTTTTGTTGCTCCATTCCTATTTCTTCTCCACTATCACCTATGCCCACTTTTTCCTTTATTTCACCTCTAGCACAGTTGGGTTTTGCTGCTAATAGCAGAAGTTGTTACATTCAGTCTTTTGCTATAAGAAAAGGAGGCTCAGTTTTATTTGTGTGTGTATATATATGGAGCCAAAAATTAACAATAACTTGGCATCACACACACTTGTGTCTGAATTTCTACTCAGACTCATACTTGAAAGTTAGAGTGGTGTAAATCAATGCAAGAGAAAAGCCAGGCCTACATAACCAGACTTGTATTTAGAGATGCAGTGTGAACATTGCCAAGTTCTCAGATTATGCACTAAGCTTGACCAGTCATCCTTAAAAAGTGTTTTGATCATTGTTTTCTTTCACAGTCACAGAATAGGCTACCTAGAGAAAATAGATCAACATTTGAATTGAATACTCTTGAATTCCTAAAATTATGTGTTTTAATACAGAATTATTTTTATATAAATTTTATGTAAAATCTCTGAAATAGGTGGTCTGGTTTACGTATGGAAACATGACAGTGATCATAAAATAACATCCAACAGTTTAAAATAGGGACTTTCAACCTGTCAACTAGCATGTGCCACAGAGCAATTGGGTATATCTATCCCCTCACAATAGATGATGTAAACTGACAGTTTTCATTCTATATGTTTCCTGTTCACAGATAAATGAAGAGAGGTAGTGTAAGACTTCAAAATATGCAACCTGCAAAAGGGATACAACTCTTGTCTATTTGTAGAAGTGTCATACCCACATCTGCTGTTTCTGTTTTCCTCCTTTCAAACTTGGTCTTTGAAGTAAATAGACTTCCAGTCTCTAAAAACAAATTCTGAATGAAAAAGAACATTATAGGCTGTCTTTTGGGGTATTTCTCTTTAGGAGGATTCTCATCTCACACCATACTAAAATGCTCTTCACCACCACAAATTTTGTAAAGTTTCTGTGCAGTCTTGAAGCCATACAGGTTCAGCTGGTTTATGGAGAAGGAGCCATGAGAGCAAATGCCAAGAGCAGAGAATCTTTCAGTGACTGAATTAAACTAACATCTGCCTAATGAAAAGACCCTTAACTGTGAAAGGAAACTAGTGAAAAGGGCCAAGTTTTCCTCAAAACTATTAAAGAAATCATTACATTCAGACTCTTCCTAAATATAATGGAAAACTAATTTTCAAACTTCACACACAAATCTATTGTGAAAACGCATTTGTTTCAATTTTCAGACTGCTAAAAAACAGGTGCAAATGTCAAACAGGTTAACAAATAAGAAGAGATACATTAAACATTAAATGCAAATGAAAAGTAACCCCTGACGTGATATTGCTATTACAATTCCAGAGAAAATACATTAGGAAATTATGTCAGAAACAGAGTGTATATATAAATATGTATACTTATGTATACTAATGATAATAAAGCAACAGCCAGGTTCAAATGCAAATAAGATAAAAGAGAGGTTGTTTAAACCATTTAATGTTGTAAAGGTGTAAATTATCCTGTTAAGCATGGGAAAATTGTATCTGCATAATACTGCTTGAGATACCATTGCAGAACAAGTTTAACTGCTGGTATATTTTTGTTGTTTCAGAAAAACAGGAACACAGTGGGAACACTATAATAAAGTACTAGCTGTTGTATAGAAATAATTGGAGCTATAAACCAGTATCCTCAGTTCTTATTTTTGTACTAAATAGAAATTAAATCCACAAACTCATTTAAAAAACTCTAGAAACAAACTTGATCTATAAATTTCATCTTAGTTGATTGCTTGAAATAGCAGGCACAGATTTGATTTAGATAAAATTCCCTCAATTTTATTTTCTTATATTGAACAACACCATGGTAAAGAAATTATTATTTTGAGAAAAAGATATTCCCTTTCCATACATGACAGAAAATGCACAAATACAACTGTACTACTACTATCAGATTACTTAGTGGATTTTTTCCAACTATATCCTACTTTTTTAGACTCGCCCTTGTCGAAAAGTAATGTACAAGAAATTCATGGAAGATGAATACTGTGTAAAACCATATTTTATATGCACAGACAAGTGGTGACAATATCTCTAGTGATTCAGCCTGACTGAATTCCACATACTAGTACCAGACTTTTCTCATTGTAACTAATAAGACACACAACACAAATGTTCAAAAATCCTTGCCAAGAAATAAAAAGCATGTATTAATTACTATTAGTCTTGAAGTCCTTTAATTCCTGTATCCATAGGAGTACAAAACTGATTTAAAGACTGAAGTCTTTAGAAAAAGCAGTACACTGGAAAGAAGATTGTACTGTGATATGTACCACACTGTGTTAATGGATGAAAATCTTATTTTAAGGATTTATAAATTTATGCAGGTTCAACCTAAATTTACCTCTATACCTTAACTGAAAAGGAAAGAAGAGGGAAAAAAAGGTGAAAAAGAGCTTCATATTATCTTAACTCTGAGATTATTTGCAAGTTAGGTAGTTTTCAGAGCTTCCTACCAGTGACAAGTAACCAGAATTTAGTCTGCCATCTGCCTTGGAGACTGAAGTCTCTTTCACAACCAAAGGGTACCACAACATTCATGTAATAGAGGCAAGGAATGTTATTGCTGCTGTTATTATTATTACTACTAGTGCTAACACTACTACTATTATTATTCCTGTTCTGAGAAAAGAGTGGAATTAACTAGTAAGAGTAATTATGTTTACAAGACATTCCAGTAGCACTGAAAAAGCAGAAAGAAAGCAGCCAGAGTAAGGCTTTCCAAAAAGACTCACTCTGCAAATAACCTTGAAAATGAAACTCAATCTTTATTTCTCTTCTTTTTCTATATTCCCTATATAATAAAGAGGAAGTGGTGAGAATGGACATAAAATTGTCTCTTAGAAATTAAAAAAACAACCCTTAAACTGGATAAATACTGAGATGTTAAAAGTCATTCATACTATTGCTGTCCTGCTTTTTTAGAATTGTAAATATAGCTGTCTTTGGATCTGGGTTAACAGGGGGCTGTTTCTGGATTCTGTTTTGCTTTAAGGGAAAACACGAATCCAAAAATTCTCACCTCCATACTTCTCAGAAATAATTAATACATTATATGTATTGGCAGGAAATAAAATGAATGGCATTTAGATACAGATTATCATCTTTATAAATGAATAACCTTATTTTGCCTTCCAACTTCATCCATTCTGTTAAGAAGAGGTAGTCAAGATCCTCCCACAGATACTGGAAATATATTTTTTAAGTCTCAAACAGACAGTAAATATTAACCAAATTAAATCACCAGTAACCAGAATTCTCTGAGATGCAAAGTGAACCTGTGCATTTACCCTTTGCAAATGCTTAGGGTTAAGAAATATTTTCAGCCTTGTAATAAATTGGACAATAGATCAGCATGCAAATTGCAACATGGCCACTTGTGCATATACTACCCATAACATAACACTGGAATAAATAAGAAAAGGCTGGAAAGCAAGGGCACAGGACATGCAGTTCTTTAAGAGCTCCCTTTTTGTTAAATTAACGATTCTTTAAAACTCTAAGAAACTGCCAGTATTTGTCAATTCAAAACTTTAGTGACTTCAAGAAATGCCCTGACCAATTAAAATTACTTTCAGTCCCACCTAGGAACAGCAACCTTCATTAAAAGCTGTTAATGATTGTTAATTCAGCAGGGATACACAGCTGTGTGAGTAAACAGAAACTGCAAGAAACCACAATAACTACCTCCCAGAAAGGGATTATCTAGTTCTATTTGTAGGTCAGCTGAAGTATGTTGTAAAACTTTAAAGCAGTTTCATCCTTTCTGACTCGTAAGAGGTTTAAAAACATCGGTTATTCTTCAAAAATCCACCAAGACAAATGGTCAGGAATTTGGGGACTGCATTTGAAATGAAATACCCAATACATGGTCAGCTTCACAGCACCACAAGTCCTTCTGAAAAAAGTAACTAATTTGAAAAGACACACTAATGAAGGTGGAATTTGTTATTTAATATGAACCTATCCCCTACACCAAATTCACTACTTAATTTTTTATGTAAATGCGCAGAGGTTTCTTCTGGAAGGGCCTTTCAAGTCTAAGAATAATCTAAATAACTTTTTTCAACCCCCTTGAAGAACGCTTTCTATTTGGATATACTATGCATCACGAGAGACAGGAGGTGTGCATCCAAACTTCAAACTATTCTAAGTAACAAAAATTATCTCATTAAGAAGAGAGCATTTTTCCTTAATTCTCATGTTCAGTAAATTAGTGTGTGTCAGTAAAATGAATTACACTCTATTCTCAGCTGCACTCCTAAAAATAAAGCAGATCTGATCTTAAAGAAGGTGGGGGCAGCCTTCTTAAGCCTGACTGAGTGCCCAGGCTTCAGAGGTATCCCTGAGGCATCTTCGCAGGCTCAGTCTCAGATCCTGAACAGGTGCCAGAGGGCAACAAGAATTTGAAGCAGAGGAACTGGAAAAGATTTCAGTGTGAAAGGCCTAAAAACATACTGCAAAAAAGTGAGACAGCCTCACCAAGTCACGTTCCTTAGCAGGCAGTGGGGCACATTCATGGCATGACACTGACACCTCTGCTTCTACAGGCTTACCCATTTGCTGGCTCACATCAACACCCTTGGCTTTCACAGGGGAAGCTTCTTAATTACAAGGCCTGAGCTCAGGTGCAGTTCAGGTGCTGAGAGCAGATATTCTGGCTATAAACTGAGAAACCAGTCCATACCTTAATTGGGTATAATCTTCTAGGTTACCATTAGACAGTTCTAAGGCACTAAGAAAAAGGCAGATAAAAAAAAGGCTTAGCAGAATAAATTCCTAAGTCCACACATGCCAGGTTTGTTATGAACAGTAGACCAAGCAATTCCTGACCTGTGAATGTCACAAGCAGGTTAGCAAATTTATCATTCCATTTTTCCCCCAGGGGAAAAAGAGACCAGACATGTAAAAAGAAAATCATCATGATAAGGACAAATATTTTTAAAAGTAAGTAGGTCTGAGAAAAAAAAAAAAAAAAAACAACCACTAAACTTTTTTTTTTAATTAATATTTTAAATTAGGACAGAAAGACAAAATTAAGGATGTGAGTGGACACACCTTCTTTAGCCATGCATGAGCACAGAACACCCGCAATAGATACTGTTGAAGCTAAAGCACATACCAGTAACAAACATTTCTGAACTACACCATTTCAACATATACATTAAAAATAAGTATATACTGAAATTCATGCTGAACAAAACACTATCACTGCTAAAACTGTCACTCTGCCAACCAATCTCCTTGCAAAGGGTCAGATTCAGATATAGGAATCTGAACTCAAATCTGAGCATAAAGTAATTTTATGTTGCATATCTCAGCAAAAGAGTTGAGGAACACTCAGAAACTCTTCTCAGCACAAAATTTTCCCAGTTTAGTATTCACAAGAGGGTATATATTTAGCCAGTTATTTGAGTAGTCTTTTATCTCATCATCAAGGCATGCTGCCATGGTATGACCTTCTGGAACACAATCTATAGTAAATATTTTCCTTCAAAACTATTTCTCATCACACAATACTGATGGGGACTTTTTTTTTTTTTGTCAAAGGTAGTCCTCTGAGCAGAATTTCATCAGACATATGTCATATAACCATTTATTGGTGTGCATTAGATATTGTCAGATATGAAGAAAAATATTCTGTCAGAACAGAAGTAAGTATTTGGTCAGCAACAAAAATGGGCTGCTAGAGAGCAGCTCTATAAACAGATGCGGTTTCTGTTATTGTCCTTTTGCCATCTGACATGAAAATCAGGTCCAATTTATTTAGATTAGTATTTGTTCAATGCTAAAAATGTCATGCTCAGCAAATATAAATACTATCTGTTCAGAAGAACTTATGTTCTAAAGGCAAATTCACAGAATATGATCACTTACCTCTTTCCATTACCCATTTCTATTTCACTAGCACTCAATTTTCCTTGATGGTTTCTGACTTGTTAAATGAGTTCATTTACTCACTACAGTAGGATTAACTATGTTAAAAGCAAATGAGTCCTTGCACTCTTGTATTGGCACTGAATTCTTGACTATCAGAATATTTCATTCCTCATTTACTCAATGAATTAATATGCAAGGTTTATCTAAGAACTGCACACTGAACATTCCTACATGTTACTGCAGTTGCTCTAGATAATCTTCCCCCGCCCCAAAGCAAAGAGTGATAAAATTCTCAGTGTGCTTTCCCTGTGGATATAATGTTTCTATCAAACAGATGGGTGGATTTCTTCAATCTTTCTAACAAGAATTAATGGAAATTAAAAAAGGATTTATTGACTAGCGGCAGATGGCTGAAGGATTTTGCTTAGGTACAACTCATGTAAATTACAAAAAAAGCAAATTCAGCCTCTTGTTGTGGACAAGAGGTTATTCCTGTGTTTACTGTTAAAAGAAAGTAAACACTTTCCTTTTAACAGTCAAACATTGCTTATTCCAAAAGTCATGGGCTTGGGAACACTAGGCCAAGGGAGTAAGATACTTGCTTCACAGAGTCACAGAATGGGAAGGTTGGAAGGGACCACAGCGGGTCACATCTGGTCCAACCTCCCCGATCAAGCTGGGTCATCCCAGAGCACAAGGCACAGGATTGCATCCAGACAGTTCTTGATTATCTCCAGTAAGGGAGACTCCACACCCTCCCTGGGCAACCTGCTCCAGGGTGTGCTCACCCACACAGTAAAGAAGTTCTTCCTCGTGTTCAGGTGAATCTTCCTGTGCATCAGTTTCTGCCCATTGCCTCTTGTTCCGTTGCTCTGCACCACTGAGCAGAGCCTGGAAAAATCCCTTAAGACCCTCCCTTCAGATACTGACAGACATTGATGAGGTCCCCTCTCTGCTGTCTCATCTTGAGACTGAACAGGCCCAGCTGTCCTCATAAGAGATGCTCCAATCCCTCAATCATCCTGGTTTCCCTCCACCAGACATGCTCCAGGAGCTCCATTTCTCTTTTGTCCTGAGGAGCCCAGAATTGGCCATAGCACTCCACATGAGGACTCACCAGAGCTGAGCAGAGGGGCAGGATCATCTCCCTTGACCAGCTGGAATGTCCTTCCTAATGCACCCCAGGACACTGTTGGCCTCTTGGCCACGAGGACACTGCTGGCTCACGGACAGCTTGGTGTCCACCAGAACCCCCAGGTCCTTCTCCACAGGGCATCTTTTCCATGCCCATGTAAAATCTATCAGCTCCGTGTCTAAAAACACTAGGACTGAAATTCTAGAACACAGTTTGAATTTTTTGTATTCATAGTAATTTGTTACTATGCAGAAAATTGATTTCTTCTTAGATAAAAATTATATTTGGAAAGAAAATATGATCTCTGCAAAGATAAAGAATATTTATAAACCAAAATAAATTTAAGTAGGTTCTATAAAACATTTTAATAATAACCACATTTTTTACTCATTCACAAAGGTCTTGATAACCTAATATAATATTAAGTTACAAGCTTGGAAGCCTCAGAAATTATACATAAAAAAGACAATAATTTATTTATAATTCCCCATTAAATGTTTATGTTTCTTGAGTTAAAAAAAAGGAACTCTTCTATTTTATGTTGTAATTACAGAAACAAATCAGATGTTTCTGGTGAAAAAATAAAACAATTAAAAATATCTTCTGGCAAGACAGAATAGGATTTAACCTATATGTACATTTTAATAACATTTGTATTTTAACATTTTTCTTATGATTCATTTAATTTTAAAGGCACACTGGAAACAGGTTAAGATGATGGTTTGGGCCACTGGTTTAGTGCTTGTTTTTCTTTTCCTCCAGAACAATAACCTAGATATTTGTGTAATCTATTTGAAATCTGCTCTCTTACTGAAAAACTCTCTATGTGTACAGTTAAAATTATAATTACTGGGGTATTTCAGCTCCATCTAGATAGTAATATTAGTTGTAATTCCAAAATGTTAATGGATTTTCATGTTATAGGCTTTAGGTGAAGCTAGTCTTTATCTTCCTTGAGAGAAATTGCAAAACCAACTTTAAGTGATCTCTAAGAATTGTTATCTCATCACACAATATAATTTCTGGTAAATTTTCAAAACTAGCAATACTGTTCCCAAATTCTATTTGTTCCTAAAAGTATTTATGTGGATATTATTAACACACATATATTATCAAACCTACCCAAGCCTACTCAGAAATTTAAAACACAATTTAGGCATTGCATGATTTGCTGGTAGATGAGCACATTCTGAAGAATAGCATGCAATTTGGAAAGTAGTCAACCCTGACTACAAGCACAATGTGTATTCAGAAACAGTTTCCTTTAGTAATGCAACAAAGGTAGCTGAAGAGCTTGAATGGCTACACACACGTAAATTGAGGGACATAACCCACCCCACATATTTATCAAAAACAAGTTTCTTCCAGTTCAGTCACTGTTAATATTGCTGCTCTGTTTAAAACAGTAGAAATTTTGCTTTACATATTTAGTCTACAAATCCAACAGGAGTGCAATAATTTCATGAAAAGGCAATTAACTGAGAAATAATATAACCCTACCTTTGACTTATCGCACTAAAATATTATAATACAAACATACATACCTACACACAGAGAAAATATAGCTTTAGCAAAAAAAAACAACTTCTACAGACTTGGCCAATCAAACAAAGAACCAGTTTATGGAACTACTTTCAATTCTTAATGGTTCCATGGGTAAAACACAATTAGTGAAGTCAATAAGTTGTCACATATGCTTACTGCTGGTAGATTTCAAAGCTGTCTTCCACGTCGTGTTCTTAGCTCACAGTGAGAGCTATATTCTTAGAAAAGTTCTCTAAGAACTGGTTTGTGAAAAATGCAGCTAGAAAACTAAAAAACGAAATCCCACTAACATGATACAAAGATACATATTCTTTATCCCAAGTCTAAATGAATTTCCACATATTTGAAGTCTAAATAGTTTAACTCAAAATTTTAGGCTTTTCTGCTGCATTTCAAGTACAGCTAAAAACAAGTCTATACCTTTTACTTTGTATTTACTATGGGCTTCAAAGATTTCAAAATTAAGAAAGTGGGAAGTGAAGCAGTTGAAATATTTAATGCTTAATTGGACTTAATGAACTTTAATTGAGTTTTTAAAGAAGTGTGTGTGGGATGGTAGCCTGAATTTTGCTCCATACTAAAAATATATTTTCAGGGAATATTCATACTGACTGCAACTAACTTATCCTTTGAAAGGTGTGTTGGCATTCTAATGATTTTTCATGGTAATATCAAAATAGATCAGCTTTCTTACTTGAATATTTGCATTTTAAAACGTCCTCTTATGATGTAGTATTATAAAATATGACAATTATTTGTATTGTGAGTAGTCCAAACAAGATGAAACCTAAAATGTGGCCTGCATCCATAAAGTAGAGTTCTGAAAGTACCAAATGTAAAATGCAATACCCCTTTATTTTCTCTTTTTTCAAGATAGACCGAAAGATATAAGTACCAGCCAACTTTATGTAATTTATACACAAACTGATTTTTTCCTAAATCAATAAATCCACAACTCATACTTTCTTCAATAGAGCAAGGCTGCATATTAACTACTTTGAATAGATTAGTTTATGAGCAAGTCATTGCCCAAAAAGTTAGAAAAGAGAAGCATAGCACAATGATGCAAAGGAACAAATATATAAGCATTAAAATACTTCTATTTTTAATATAAACCACTGATATGAGTTCTTTGAAATCACGCTTTCAAATTATTTCATGCTAGCAAAACAAGGCATCAATTAGCTGAAGTTCCTCATAACTCCCAATTAAAGTTAATGGAATTGATAAATTGAAAAAATTCAATACAAAAACCAGTTTTCATTGAATCTCTGATAGTAAGAACTACTGGGTGTAGCTTTTTCAAGGAAAAAAAAGACAGTATTTATGGGAAAAAGTAATTTATCTTGCACTAAGTCCTCAGTAGAAATACTCAAGAAATATTTCTACATGCACAGCAATGTCCTTTGACCTTTCTTCAGCACTTCCAAACCTCCTGAAAATATATTTTCATTTTTTCTCATTTTCTTCACTTCTCTCTTCTATTTTGTATTCTTCCTTTTATTCTAAGCAACGTATTCCTCCTCCTCTCAATATTTACATAAGAATAAAATTATTTCCACAGTATGTCTTAAAGAACACTTTGCATTGCACACGCAATCTCATCATAAATCAATTCTTTGGCTTGAAACTCAGGATGAGAGTAGGTGGATTAGTTCAAAAATTCACATGGATGGAAAAGTAAGTGCAGATTCTGGTACTTCAGCTGCTGGAAGGAGTTACATGCACATGCTGTTATGAAGAAGGGAGAAAGATGCCTTGGTCTGTTTTGTCTGCCTCTCTCACCCTGCTAATTCAAATCTTTTGTCCTTGTACCAACACCAGCTCTGCTAAAAGATTCCTCACTCTGACTGCTTGCTGTGGTTTTTTACAATTGTCAGTTCTCTTTCAAACAGCAAAGTGTTGGTCTAGGTGGGTGTTTGGAAGCTCAGTCTTCAGTTGTGCTCCACATGAAGTAGGTAAGCAATTTTGTACTCCAGAAACGCTGCACATACTATATACATAGACTGCTTAAAGTTTTCACCCATGCTAATTAAGAAAAGTATACTCAAGGAAGGTTGTCATCCTCATGAACATTAAGAATATTCAGTACACCAATTATCTGAATATTATCATCAAAAGTCCTTGACTGGATTATATAATTATTGAAATGACAGTTGCAGTTATTCTCCTGGTATCTCAGACAATAATAAAGTTAAGTGCTCTAATGATTTTTCCCCCTATTTGTTAGTGGATACCTATTAACTTCTGAACTGTATAGAAGATCACACCCAAAAAGTTAAGACTGAATCAAAACCTCCTAAAACTCTTCCTTCACAGTCTAATTTCTAAAGGAGATAAGCTCTTTCCTTTTTAAGCTTTTCCCAGCACTGCTATTATTTTATTTCAAGTATCACAGCAATCTCTGCAGCTCAGGAAAATGGGCTCTGAATAATTTACCATTTAATTTTTTTTTATTTAATTTTGTAGTCCAAAAGATTTGAGTTACCAATGTCAATTCATATAAAATTCTCATGACTAGAAAAAAATCGATGGGCTAATCTATCTAGATTACTAGCTACCCAAAAATAAGAGGTGCAAAAGATCTCTGTTAGTTCGTTCAGATCAATGTGCCCAGTCTACAATTACGTCTTGAGACACACTGTCTCTCTGTCAATCCCTGTTAGCTCATTCTTCCTCTTGTCCCATCTACTCTGCAATGAGTCCTTCAGAGGCTACGTGGAAGTAGTTTCACATCTGCTTCACAGTAGAATTTCTCAAGTATAATTCCACAGTTAAAATGCTGGAACTAGGCAGAAAAAGTGGAGAAGACTTAGTTACTGGAACTCTGTGTATGGAGTGATATATGTTGGACAGAGACATCAAACTGTAGCTTGACTTTTGACAATCACATGCTCTAAAGAAGTTATTGCTTTAGTAATTTTATATTGATTTTATAAAGCTAAACCAAATAATTACAGAAAAAGGAGAGAGACTGTGATTCAACAAAAAAATCATGACCCAATAAACAGGATTTCCACCCCTTTCTCCAAAAAATCCTTATAAGATAACAAAACCCACTGTAATGGGCAACTCATAATATTATGCTACTCTTGGGATTATGGGAAGACTGACTGTTAGGATAAAAATAGATTTTTGGAAGAACATGATGTAATAATTCACCAAGCATTTAGAACTTGCCAAACAAGGTATCTTCAGAGACTGCTAAGTCATAATGGAGCATTCAAAAGGCTGCCAGAAGAATGCTGTAATGCAACTGAACAGATTTCAGCGTCAGAAAACACAAACAGTGAGCTACTCAGGGAAATGTCACAAGCCAGAATGATAGAAAAAAAAGAAAAAAAAAACACTTTTATTGACTAAGAGGAAAGGATAAGACTCAAGTAGAACACAAACAAGCCACCAACCACTCATTAAGTTGCTACTCCACTGCCTGTAAACTAAATTTAAGAGGGAAAATCAGCACATGTCCTGAAAGCACCAGCAGTACTGGGAAGTGAACTGCATAGGAGTAGTTGAGCAAGCTCCTCAAACAACACAAGGATAAGATGATTGCTACTGGAGAAAAATAAAGGTTCATATGAGTGTCTCTGTGGCATAGAAGTAAGAAATTCTTAACTCGTGGTCTTTTTGCTAAATTGATTTTTTGACTGATCACATATTATGATTGATCGCATATTACCAACAAAATGTCAGGACAATCCTGGCTCCCAGAGACTATTTCCAGCTATTCATACACCAGTTTAATACTTTGTAACCTGCTGAAATGGATAAGAAATCAGTCTCATATTTACTTAAGATTGTAAAACTACAAAATAGACAATCGGGTGTAACACAGATTGTCACCTCTTGACCTTGCATTGGAAATAAAAACAAACAAAACAACAACAAAAGCAAAAACAAACAAGCCAAACAACCCCCAATAGGTATGTTTGCACTGCTAGAGACTAATATTAATGTCACTATAGACTTGTAGAGAAATTAAAAGCAACAGATGTGGAAACAGGGAAAAAAAAACCCCTAGGTGTGATTCTGAGCTTAAGGACTGCCATTTCTTTGTGAAAATTGTATCAATTGTTTGAGAGAGATGCATGTTGCAAACAAATAGGAAGCAGCTTTCCAGAGAGATTAAAACTTTTTTCTCTGAAACAAAATAAAATATTTTTTTGTTTGTTTTATTTCATTAGGTCCAGATGCACTGTGCCATTGTGAATGCTCAGCAAAATTTAGGAACGAATTGTACCCTGCCAATAGCAGTACTGGTAACTCAGCAAGATCTTTGCATATCACTTTGGCATATGAAAAGACCAACTCAATTTGTCCAATATTCTCAATATTCAAATCAATTTTTATGAATTACTTCATATTCTGTATTGTGCTACTTGAAATGCCTATGATTAGTGTCTTTAAAGGCTTTAGCATAAAACAGAACAACTGAAATTCTCTGCAGGATCAGCAATGGGAAAAAGGACACAAAATTCTTAACTTTCTTCTACTTATAATATGGAAAATTTAAAGCTTTTAATATGAAGTAAAAAAGTTGGAAAAATATCTCTTAAGAATAAAAAAACCTATATGCTTACCACATGCTAATTATTCATGTGTCTGCACGGCTTGTTAATTATATCATGAGGCCAATCTGTCCAACAGTGCCAAAAGTATTTGTGTCCTCTTCTGCAATTTTGTCTTACAACAGCATTGAACTGTATAGCTTTGGGCTGACAGGCTGTGCTCAGGAGTGCTCAAGTGCCTGGCAGTTTCATTGCTCCTGAGGAGTGCAGCTCTTATGGGAGGGCACAGCCATGGAATAAAAGAGAGAGTCTGTCTCAGTTTGGACTAATCCAATGAATGGCATTGATGGTTAAAATGTAGACCTTGAATTCCACTTTGTATTCAAGCTGTGAGCTCATATTGCAAGCACGGTCCAACAGAGGAGGAGCAATTGTGCTGACTGCTATTGTCATTAACCAGGCTGCTCAGTTCTAAAAACATGCTGAAACATTTCTCAGAGTTGAGACTTTCATTTCCATGCACAATTATCAATAACTGAGCTTGAACCATTGATCATCTACTTTCAGCCTTATGTTACAAAGTATCTCATCGTTCAGGTATTTTTTTGTTTTTTAACTTTAAGAAAACATGACTACATGGTTTAATAGTGTCACTGAGGACTCCAGAAGTTCCCTGAATTCCTAGAAACTCAAGGATGGGAAATGTTCAATGAATAGAGACCTTAGAGATATAGGTAGTTGTACTAAATGATTTTTAGGTTTTTTTAAAAATCTCTTCCAGAGCTTTGAGCTTTGTTTCATTGCTCAGCTTTAATTCCCTGCTCGTCCTCCAAAAGCCAAGTTCTTTTAACCGCTGAGACTGAAATTGTAAAGGATTTATGGATTCAACTATATTCAGTAAATAGATAACTTCACATGAGTAAAGAAGTGGCATTATCGAGGATTTGAACATTCAAGCTGAATATTTATTAGGCAATTTAGCACGAGTATTGTTAGTATGTAGGAAACAGCAATCAACAAAATTACAAATAATAGAAGAAACAAGGCCTAAAAAGTCAGAGCAGTACTTTTTGCCTGTTATTCGAAATGTACATTAAGTTCATCTGTTCATACAGCAAGGCAACACAATTCCAAAGATTAAAATATTAGAAATTCAAATAAGAAATATTTTATGTAGAACACAATGCAAACTTAACTTCCTTTTTTTTTCCTGTTTTGAGAAGTTACAAATTTAAGAACAGATTTCAAAAAATAGACAATATAGTTACAAGCTCCCAGCAAAAGACATCTCCAACACATTGAAGCAGCAAACTTCTGTAGTAGCAGAGGGACCTAACAGCAGGACTGTTTCAACAACAAACACCTTGTTATTATATAGTCAACATCTGTGCTTCCTCAATGGCAAAGTAAATGAACATAATGGTTAATGCCCTGTATTCACATTTTGCCACCTGCATATGAATGGCAATATAACGAGCCATCAAATCAGATAGCAACAAAAAACCAAAACACCAGAATCCCTGATCTGTCTCTCCATTTCTCTTGAACATCCATATGAAATGTGTTTATACACAGCAAAGCAACATATCAAAGTTGTACAGATAACCCAAACAATCAACACTATTACCTATAAAAAGATCAGGACATAATCAGCAACCTGACCTCATGATTTGGCAAGATGAAATAAAAATATGGGAATAGGTCCTACTTGCTTTTCTATATTCAGTAATTTTATAAAGGGAATTATGTCATAATGCTAGAAATCTCAGGTAAGCAATTAATAAAAGCAGACACATCTGGAACTTTTTAAGAATAGAGGTAGTGAAAAATCCTTCAATTATTATCACGTAAGCCTCAAAACCCTCTAGGGCCACACCTGTTGACTTCTATACCTATCAGTACTTTAAAGCCTACTAATTTTATTTAAAAAAATGAGAGGATTAAAAATTATTTCTAGTTATCATGAATAGCTTAGGCTTCTATATGAAGGACTTGATACCCTTTTTGCTGAAGGCAGAGAAATGTCCTCCCAGGGAAATGACAGTCCATAAGATTTAAGACTAGGATTTTAGTTAAGGACAAATCAAGCAAATGAATAATCATATTTCCAGGAGATCTGCTTCTTTCTAAGATAGAGCTCTATGGGCATTGAGGTTGCATAAATATTCTTCTTAAAAGAATGTTTTCATTTTATTCCATGGCATATTGGCACTTTGTAAACAGTTGTCTACATTTTATGTGAGCCAGTATGATTCAAATCCATGTTGCATCAGTGTTCCTAGAAAATGGTGGGGTTATAATGACCCAGTGTTACTGCTGAATTCCTAGAGCAAACCATGGACCCACACTGCTCCTTAATGGGATAAACAAGCCTATTATTATCACTTGAAGTCTTCAAAGTGCAATGGAAAAGGACTGTTCTGTATACAAATATATGAACATTCCCTAGTGCTTAATCTCTAATCAGTAAAATGTAACCTTTAAAAAATATTTAGAATGTAATTATGTCTTTTTTTAAACTCATGAATTAAATAAGTTGGTTTGAGGTTTTTTAAATTAGTTTTAGTCTTTATCCAATTTTAAAATTTTCCAAGTATTACGGATAATCTCTAAATCATAAGATCACAGCAGTCCACAGATGGAGCAGCCATTTTACTTTCCCGACCTTAAGAAATATGATATGAAAGCACTTTTTTATATCAGGCAGAAGGATCCAAGAGGGCTCTTCCCAGAGAGATTCAAATGTGGTTGCTCCTTTTAATTGGTGTCAGGAGTTCCAAAAGCCTAGAAGAACCAGAATCGAAAGGAGCATATGTTCTGTATTAGTTCCATAAATGCTGACACCACGCCCAAGGAAGTGAAATGCCTATATATCAATTGTCTGTTTCCCTCTACAATGGATTTTGAATAACTTTGCTGGAACAAGATGACTATCAAAAACACAGTAGCTATGCACTGTAGAAATTTTAGGGTCCCCCGTATTTTGCAAAGCTGAATATTTGCAGCAGTGAGAAAAGAATCATTTTATGCTCATTAAAAAACACTTAAGAGGCATTCCAGTCCTAACTGTGGGCAGGACTTACTGGCCATGTAATAATTCCATAGATATACATACATTATTATCTTCTCATTGCCTACAGTAGATTAGTTTTCAACAAAATTGAGATTGGCAAAATAGTGGAAATGGTACAGCTAGAGGTAATTAGCCCAGCTGGAAATGCATAGTGAGGAGCCTTTGATGTGAAGTGACATGCAAGGTGAATATTTGCTTCCAAACAGAGTACAGTGCAAACAAGAAAACATCAGAAATACTTGGCTGATCTTTTATAACTGAGCTCAAACATTGCATGTAAATTGTGCATATAGCATTAGTGTTTACTTTTGTCCACCTAGCCACACATGAATGTCGTTCCATGTTAATAAAAATATGCTCTTCTATAAATTAATTTTAAATTCATCTGCTCAGAATAGCTTCCTTTTAAATTAGGAGACTGAGATCAGAATGAAAGTAAATCTATAGCAAAGTTTCAAACCCATTTTTTTACCCATGTTTTGACTAAATTTATAATGAAGGTGTGCCTATAACTGAGAAAATGAAGAATTCCTGTGTTTTGAATTTTGCAGAAAATCGATGAAGGTGGGAAAAGGTCTTTGTTTTCAGTCTACATTAATGTGTTACATAACTGTAGTGAACAATTTACTGGCAAATCTTTTCTGTAAAGCAAAGTATGTGATTGTTAAAAAAAATTGAAAAAAACCCTTTTTTCATTTAATTTTAACAGGTACCATTCTTTGCTCTAGATGGTTTAGGAACAAGGTGCTTGCTCGTAATTTCTCAAGATTCTATCTTTTATAATAGCCCTGAGCCATTTTGAATAAGTTACAGCTTTTCCTTTTCAATTTTCCTTTTTCCTTCAACATTTCCAAAAAGTAGCTAAAATCTAAATCTTTAAAATATTCGACTGAAACCCTAAGCAAAATGAAAGCTTGTATAACATGTATATTATAAGAAGTTACATAAGATAACATCATTCATATGTGGAAGTTTAAGCCTATAGCTTTTTGTGTGCATTCAATTAACAAGTTTTTATTAAATATTTATCTATATTTATGTGTGCGTGTGTGCATAGGTTAGTATTTTTGTATTTTAAAAAAATCACTAAAATTATCTTAATGATCTGATAACTGTATGCAAAGGCATAAGACATCTGAAAGCAAAATTATTAAGCAGTTTTGTTGAATTTTCACAAGGAAATACTACTGATTAGGATCTGTCTTTAGTGCTCAGAGTAATATGGGGGAAGCATTCAAGTATGAAGATGGATTTGAAGTAAAAATGGGATGAGCTTACAGACAGCAGCTGTAAGCTGCTGAAAATGTATTATTTTCTTTATTTACAAAGAATTTAAGCTTAAACTTCTAAAAGGTATTCCCATAATATTTAAAACAATTTTTAATATCAACTGTAATGCGAAAGTGCCAGTGTCTCCAAGACAAACAACCACTTGATCTTTGATCTTCATATTCTCTCTTTTTTTAAGACAGCATGTACAGGCATGCAACATTTCCTGTCAGCCTTTGAACAACAACTGTTGATATAAAATTATACATGCTTTAATTTTATTTTATGCACATATATGTTTTAGAGTGCTTTCTAATCAATTCTTTCAGAAGTACCATCAGGATTAGCATTGAGAAAAAGTATAATATAAATGCAATCTCCTTACATCTCAGAAACAAATGTGGCCTCAGAACTCACAACTAAACTTTAAATTTCTTCTCTTTAATCTAGCATAACAGTTCACTAAACATAGCTGGGTTGTAAAAGACTTTTTGCAGTCAATATCCCTGTGCACGAGCAGGTGTGCTGTAAGAACATTGTTTTGAATTTCATCAGCTGTGATCATTAACTTATCGTGCAGTGGAAGGATATTTCAAACTGACTGTAGTGCCAACACATAGTGTAAAGAGCTTAGGAAAAATTACTCAAGCAAGAACCAACAACAGATTTTGTTTACAAGGAGGGACTGAGGAAAAATCATTAACGCACTACAGTGTTTTAAAAGACAGATGGCAGAACACTAGACCTAAATTTAGCCATTCAACTATAATCATACAGTACATGAAGAAAAAAAGCACACTTTGAAAACTTGAATATAGTTAATAGAGTTTCTTTTGCAGGGTCTATTTATGCTATCAAAGCACAGAGTTGGCCATTGACTAGGAGACGAGTGATAATTTTCTAAGACAACCTTGCTTCTGTATTTATATTTTTAACTGCATTTTTTCCTTATAGAATTTATACTAAGCCATCCACAACTGTCATATTGGATTTCAGGATGTGCAATAAACAAAGGAAATTACATGACATGCACCTTTTTGCGCCCATATCCTCATCAAAAGAGGCATGAACTGGAATGACACACTTCATTAGCATTTCTCTTTTATAACAAGTATATCTGCTGCTGTACATATTTATATCTTGCTAGAGAAAGTGGTGTTCAAGAGGAGTGCCAAGTATTGGAGAAGAACAGTCATGTTTCCTTAAGTCTGGACAGAGTTCAATTTATAGTCTTGAACAGGCCTCCAAACAGAACTATTTCCTTCATAGCTAAGATTTCCACATCACTCTTTTTAAATTACTTTTTTTGCTTGAGGGAGACCTAGTAGTCATGCTTTCCATCTTAGATTATCAGGTAGCCCATTATAGATTAACTCCATTCTATTACACATAGTAAAGCAAAATTCAAGTTTTCCATTCATTATGATATTCTTGAATGTGACATTTAAACCCTAAAGCAAACCATACCAAAAGTTAATTATTTGGGCAGGAGGAAGCAATCCTTCCTGTCTAGATAAAAGAATATTCTTCAACTCTGAGTCCTTGAATAGGAATACCCCTGAAGAAGCTTGAATCATTCTCTTCATAGCTATATAATGGTATAGTCCCATCCACTAAAGTAGTTTCTCAATGAAAAAGAAAATAAAAAACCCTTTGATCTTTAAATTAATATCTTTCAGCTTTACTCTGAGCCAGTTTGAACAAAGACACAGAATAATGTATGTTACCTGCCTATTTCAACAAGTAACTACTGCCATTCCAGCTTCTGATTGTATACACAGGTTGCATACAATGTAAATTTTTAATGTAAAACAATTACAAATCTTAAACTGAATATATAATACTGTTTCTATTGACCAGAGAAATGTAAACATTTGCATGACCAGTAGGCTGTGGAAGGGATTTAAATTGGATGGCTTCTATGTATTCAGATGGACAAAGATGCAGTCTTTATGAATTAGAATAATACTAACAACTGATACTAATAAATGCTGACATGGTTTATAGACATTTTAAAACAGATTAAGCAATTCATCTTGAATAGACAATGAGTTCTAATACTGGTTTAGCTTCAGTGGAGACAAAGAGAGAAAGTTCTCTGACCTAGAACCTCGATAGAGACGTTTTCAGCTACTCAACAAATAATCAGATCTTACAAGTACTGGACTGTGAATGACAATGAATGGCTACTCTTGCAGCTTCTGGTTATGCTCCTCACACGCACACACAAATATATTTTGCTAACCTTGTAATCTCACCCATTTGCAGGGCTGATATGTAAAAGAAACAGCCTGCTGGGCCAAGCAGGCCTAGAGATGCTGCAGTGTCATCTCTCTCACATTCATCACCTCATGTTTGACACCACCAGTGACCACCCTCACACACAACCTGCTCAAAAGCCTCAGTGCACAGTGCCATGAAGCAGTAAAAAGGCTGCCACTGTGTGCAGCAGCTGCCCATTTACTGCTTAACTGTGCCCAGTGTTCAAAGCAGCCTTGAAAATAGGCTCAATCCCAACAGTGCCACAGCTCCTTCCTGCTCCCATAATGTCAGGCAAAGCATCCAACAATGGCAGACAGTGTACACCTCGAGTCTAAAAGCCAGTCTCATTTGGCTAGCAAGGAAAGAAAAGCTTCTGGTACTGTTTTATAAACTTTTGTCACTGTTTTACTTCAGGGACAAAAGCCTTCATGCAGTATTAAAATCACAGGTTCAGGGTTTATTTTGCACAGCACTTCCTAACAAAGTAAACCGCATAAATCTAATTTAACAGCATTTCTTATGGCTCACAGTTCCTCTTTAAACAAGCTTTCCTCCAGAGTTTACAAAAGCCATGTATTAAAGCCAGAAAAATAAATTATGGGACTTTGTGACCTCCTCATCTGGCAATGACAATAAGTGGCATTAAGGCAGAGTTTTATACATTTCCAGGGAATGTGTCATTTTCCACTGAAAAAGATTTTCCTAACATCTTTTATTAAAGGCAACAAGAACCAGGCAATTACCATAACATGTAGAGTTTTGTGCGGTTGGTTTGGGTTTGTTTTTATGGGTTTTTTCTTACTACCAATTCAAAAAAGCAATGTTCTTCAGAAAAAAATTTAGGAACTGGCCTCAATATAAAAGCAAAGGCCATAAGAGTGGGTAATAGCCTGCATAAGCATACATATAATGAAATGAAGATGATGATCACCCCGTTCATAAGAAAAAGTCCAACTTTGAAACAACAAAGGAAAATCTGACAAGTTTCCAACTTGTGCTTGTGGTTATGGTCATAAACAACGTAAGATATTTTTTGCACAGTTTTAGTCTTACATTTTCTCTAAAGCAGCCAGTATTGGTGCTTTCAAAATGGCAAAAATGAAAGTCACATGACAAGAGTTATTGTAATATCAAACAACAAAGCAATAACTGGAATTTTTTTTAAAAGCAACCCTACACTCTTAGAGGACAAAATCTAAGAAGAAGACTTTGATCTTCAGTTTGATGCAGCAGCAGATAGATCAAGTATCAAGAATTATTGTAAAAAAAGGTTATAAACTGTCTGCAGAAGATAATTCACAATAATAAAAGAATTAGAGAAAGCAGTGTACTAAGCCTCTGCCTACAGTGTTACAATCCTAGAGATGAAAGAACAGATTTTTTTTTTTTCCCCTTGAGTGTTTCACTGGCTAAGAAAAGCTAGCAAATTCAATGCAAGGCTCTTCAATTTTTTTTTTTTTTTTTTCGGAAAACACAGTTAGACAAGGTAAATGAGTACTACTGAGTTTAATTATCTTCCTCACCGGGACACATGTTTTTATAATTCCTTCCTCTTGGAGAAATCTTTATATAGCACTCTTCATCAGTGATTTCTACAACACTTTACAGAGGAAAAAAGATATAATTTTCCTTCAATTTGCAGTAAGTAAAACCAAATGAAAATCCCAGATTCTCAAGGTTGGAATCACCTAAGAATTTTCAAACAATGTTCTGGAGCTGATGACTAACTACCACAACCCTAAAGGCTTGCAAGAACTCAACTTGCTTTTTCTTGGTATCCATGGAGACCAGCGAGAGAGTCCCTATATTTCTCAGTAGCTCCTGGGACTAGGGCTTCCCATAATCTATTAATTTCCACTTTTATCCCAGCTCTATTCACAAGCATGTTAAACAAAGACAGAAACAAAGGCCAGGTTTCAGGAGAGGAAGAATGGTGATCTATGCACTAGTGAGCCTGAAAAGATTGGCTAATTAATGTCCAGACACTGATTTGGCCACCATCAACTATGACAGAACAAATGAGACTTTTGACAGGCTCCATTTTATAATCTCAAACCTGAGTGGACAGGATTTTTTAGGAGAAAAAGTTGAAAAAAAAGCTTGAAGAGCAGATCACTGAGATCAAAATCAGACCACAAGCAGGGCAAACCATCAAAGTGAAGTCTAGAAAAACCTTGACTGAGTACTTATATTTCTATTCGATACTCAATTGAGCTTAAATCTTATCATCAGTATTTACTGAAAGTGGAGCTTTTATGTTACTAACATATTTACCTTTTAATGCTAGATGGAGCTGAATACTAAAAAAATAAATGCAGCATTAGGCTGAGAAAAATAAAAGAGGTTAGGTTTCCATAAACCTTTCTTTTATGCCTCATTTCTCTAACACAAATGGACTCCATTTCTACTTAAATAACCCCTTTGATTTACAGAGTATTAATAGCTGCACTTCATTTCTGAAATACATCTGATTCGTAATTATGTTCAGAGAGAGATAATGTACTCACATCACTCATCCTTTCACAAGGTCTGGAAATCCTTGCTGCACTATTGAAAAACAAGCTTGGAATGTGCTACAAAGACAAAGTCACTCACAGAAGGTCCAGATCTTTCACAAAGTTTTCAGTCCTGGTCTACAATTGGCTTATTCTGTCAGTTCTCTACCAGGTTTCAGAAAAAAACCTTGGAGGAAACCTTATGAATTTTTAGGAAGACATTTCTGATCACATTAGATCCTTACATACTCTCCAGTTCCTCTACTGTTGAGAAATTGAATACTATTTCTCATACATAGCTTTATGTAGCTAGGCTCTTGTTCATCCTCTATCATTTCCTCAGCACCTCATACAGAAGCATATTTTCCTTAAAATGGTGAGTTAGTTGGGGTTTTTTTAAAGTTTTTTTTTTTAAATAACCACGTCATAGATGTACAAGAAAGGGCAAAGGTGCAATTTCATGAGCTACTTATGTCAACCCAAGTCCAAACTGCTGCAAAAACTGATATTACTCTGTTTCTTGCACCCAGTCAATGTGTTTCCTTCCAATGTGTCAGCATTAGATTTCTAATACCTTAGATACAAATGAAAATAAATAATCTTTAAATGTTTGAATTTTTAACTCTCAAATTAAATTTTATTTTAATATATAAAATTTCTATCAGTGTTAACCTGACTTGGCTAGAATTTCCTACTGGTTCCTGCAACTATACTTGATTATTATTAATAAGTATGTTAACTCTTACCATAAAAACAATCTCTTACCTGTCTCAGAAATTAGCATAAGAAAGCTTTCTAGGTTTATGATCCCAGTCTCCAGGCTATTAGTACACGGTATTAGTATCCAGGATAACAGCTTCTTTGGACTAGATCAAGATGTCTTTAGCTTTTCTTGGTCTGGCCTGCCTCAAGTGAGGACTTAGCCATTTCACTTCCTCTGAAACAAAAAAACCCAACCCAAAACCAAAACAAACCAACCAAAAAAAAAACCAAAACCAACCCAAAATTTACACTGAATAAAAACCTAAAAACTTAATAAATCCTTCGTCAGTTTTTTATCCTTTAATCTGGCAATTTCCCATTCTCCATTCCCCTAAAGTCGTAAACTCATTTTCCAAGAGAGGATATTTTCTTTTATGTATACTTAGCATAAAGTTAGCAGTCAAATCTGAGTGTTCTTGTTCCTAAGCTCCTGCTCTGCAAACAATGTGATACTTGTTAAGAGCTTGGTTCCATGGCTCCACAGTTTGAGCACTTGTGATATGGGAACCAAACACAATTAACCAGGCACTGCAAGTTGTTCATACATGCTGATTCCTCAAAATAAGCACACATAAATTGCTATCATCTATTGCAATGTCAAAATTTCAATGGAGATCTAGATACTCTGAGGCACTGTTCCTAAAGAAAAATCTGCCCAGCTCCACTGACTTTAGGGGACCCAGAGCATTTACATTGTTAAAGAATGTGATCCACCGTAATTTGAAACGCAAACACAGACACAATAAAATTTAATGTAGCTTGGAAAGGATCTATTCTAGAAACAGCTTGTAAGCGTCAGATAATTACTCTCTTCAGATAGTTACAAGGGTGGATTAATTTTACATCTTGCTCATTTCCATTTAGTATGATGCAGATGAATCAATGCTACAAGAGGAAAAATGCAGGAATGTTTATTAAAATGTGTAAACATGTTTACAGTCTTTTGCTGTATGTTCATTCCATCTCATTTTTACTTAATTACAGATAATCTTCAGAAGTAATAAAGAAAGCTTTTGAAGGAATCCCTTCCTATTCAACTACAAAATTACCAAAAAATGGCAAAAAGCCTGGTTCTTCTGTAGGAACTAACCCTCTAAAGGTCAATGCTGATCTCATGAAAGTATCTATCCTTTTTTTTTTTCCCACAGTTATATAAATTGGTTTATTTTTAAAAGATCTTCTAGAGTTGCATGACTTAGAGTGGTCAAAAAACCTTAGGAATTTGTCAAACATATTGCACTGAGAAAAGAGATACAAGAGAAAATTGCCTTTAGTTTCCAGAACCCTGCGTTATAGTTTTATACTATGAAAACTGCTTCATGACTTATGAGTTCTGCTGGTTAGAAGGATTCCATGGTAGAACATTTGGTAGTGGAAACATCCAGTTTCCACACTTCTAAAAAGGTTTTTACTTCTAATCATCTCATTTATATTCAGAATACATAAAAAGAGGTAGTCAGGTCTTTCTACAGGACTGAAGAAACTCCTCCTAGGTCTAAGCTCTTGTCCCTCATAAAGGGCTCCTTACTCACTCCGAAGAGAAAAGGTAAAGTAGTTCAAGAGCTTTAGACAAGAACTGTTCTGCTCTCTAGCAAAGCTATTAAATAAGTGCAGTACTTTGAAAATAGAAATTGCTATACAAGAGGTAAATACTATTGCCATTAATTCATTGCCAAGGGACAGCTGCTATTAAGGTCATTCTCTGTAGAATTATTAATTTAGCATTTTCCATTATGTATACTGCTTTATATTATTCTAACCATGCCAAAATTTAAGCATTTGGACTGCAATATTGTTTGTCATTTTTGCCCTTTAAAAAATTTTACTATGATCATGTTATGCTTTGTACAATAACATATACAAAATCCACTAGCTTTAAAGGTTTTTTTACATCTTTCCTATTATTTCTGGAGCATTCTTGTTACCATAAATACAAAGAATGTCTCCAGCACATTGGCTTCAAACCTGACTGGGTGGAGGATTCCTTTCACAACTACAAAGATAACTTTTCCTGGCAGTAATTTCTCCAGCACTACTCAGTGTAAAAATAATAATTAAAAAAAATACATATTCAACATAGATTTTATTGATTCTGGTAGCTAAATGTTTCCACTTCAATAAGAATGACTCACAACCAGGAAGACTATAGACGACAAAGGGATTAATCCCTCCCCATGCCCAATTGCTTTTCCTGAAGGACATTATGGGAAGAGAGCTAGAATTGATCTTTGCATTGCAGCATTGTTATTCCAGGATTCTTCTTCTCCAGACATAATAAAGGAGAAAGTGTCCTACTGGTGAAACAAAGTGGTTAGGAGCCATAAAGGAAATACCAGAACATTGGCAGCTTTGATCAGCTGAGACTTACATGAGGAATAGACTGAAATTGTTGCACCCAGGTGAGGTACTACTACATGAGAAGGGACTGATTGTATGACAGAGGATGGGCCAGAAAGACATAAAACCTGAAGAGCCAATAATCAGCTATTGAGCTGCCATTTTTACTTTGACATTCTAGGAAAAAGCTATGAAACTTATGGACAAATATGTCCTTTATTCTTCCTAAGTGATGGATTATATGGCACTGTTCCTTCAGCTCTGATCATAAAGGAGAAATGTCCTTCATTCACCTGAGAAATCCAGCCCAGCTACAGAGGAGCAACATGGTAACACGAATTAACTGGTTCTAGTTTATTTCTTAAAAATAAATAAAAAAGAAATAAAATGTTTAAAATATTAAAGACATAGATACCTATTAAGAATGTCATAAAGTTTAAGTGTAAGATAATGTTATTTGAACCTAATTTGACTTCAGTGGACATAATCAATCAAATAGTGTCTTAAAGGAACAAGTGCTAATCCATGTCATTAAGTCTGCAATACAGACAGTGTTCAGGGAAAAAAAAAATGCTCAGGCTCAAACAAACAGTCGGCACCACTGACTCAGTATAATATATTAAAGAGTTTTACACATTCAGATAAAAAATCAAAATTGTACTTGGAAGGAATTTTATAGGGTATGCTCCTTTCCTGAGCTGGCTTTTCAGTATTGCCTTCTTTCTACCTATCCCCACAAAAGGTCAAAGAATTAGTGGTGAGGGGAAGAAGAAAAGAGAGCTCATTATTCTCACAGGAAAGTGTCCAAGTAGAGATTTCTACACTAGACTACCCATTTACCCATAACTAGACATCTTATACCTTGGAAAGTCTTATGTATGTATCTTTAGTCATAAAAATGAAGTTATATTCTGAATAAATAACTGCCTAGAGCCTTGAAAACTATATTCTGCATATAATGAGAAGGGACATACAATACTGGTTAGAGAGGAAGCCTTCATGGTTTATTTTCCTAGAACTGGTGCAAGCATATGCTTGTTCACTTTACAGAATGACATCTAAAAATATGTTCAGTCATTAGTATCAAAACCAGCCTAGTTTGGTACACTACAATTAATATTATGAGAAATTAGTATTAGAAATGAATATCAAATGTTAATTTTTAAAAGGAGGGGTAAAAAACTCTGTGTCAATCCATAGGGAAGAAAACAGTCATTCAATTTTGATATATGATTTCTGATTGAATTTCTTTGTTATTCAGAGGAGCACAGAGAAAGTAAACAAAGCCATCTAATGAATGAAGACTTTTCCTATTTCAGTGAGTGATTTAGCACAGTTACAAAGTTAATTCATACTTATTAGAATTCATAAGGGAAGAAAATCTCAATAATCTACACTCAAAAGAGTTTTAAGACATGGTGTGCATTGAACAGTGAAAGGACCCTTCTACGATGATATACAGAATTTTACTAAGCCCAGTACTCAGCATCCTCACTAATAACCTAGAAGATTCAATAAGTAATAAGCTGAACAAATACATAAATCACACCGGAGATAAAGCAATATCAATGAGACAAAGATTTTCACAACACAACCTGAAGATAATGAAATTGCATTATACTGGGAAAAATAATTTGGAAAAGTTTTTGAAGAAAAAGGAAAGATTTTTAGAGAAACACAAAATCAGGAGAGTTAAGAAAAACAATATATTTTACTGATGTGAACTGGTTGCAAAATGCCTTTGCTGCACTAGGCTGTGCATATCAAAAGATACATACAACAGTGTTTCAGCACTTGGTAGCCTGCACTTCCACAGTTGCTTCTGGAACAGCATATTCAGTTCTGGGCATGTCACCAGGAAATTAAAAAAAGATCTGAAGAACAGTAAAGAACTTGAACGCCTGAGGGAACTTCATGTTACCAGATTTAGGTGAACTAAATATGAACTACTGTCCTCAGCAAGGACTAAAAAGTCCCAAAGAATGCAAATACAACAGTAAGGTTAAATTATATTGTTGAAGAAGATTTAATTGCCATATGAAACAAAAAAAAAACAAAAAACAAACAAAAAAAAAAATCCCAACGTTAAAGTTTACAAAAATGAAACATTTAATTGAATGGGAAAACATTCTAAGACTAGAGTAAAAGTACTTGATGCAATTATCTCCCTGTGACACTGAGAAAATTCTGGAAAATTTCTCTGGAAAATTTAGAGCTAGGATAGTCCAGGACTTTAAACACTTAAGCCAAGAGGCACACAGGACAGGGACAAAATTAGGATATAGCAGGAAATAGTGATTTATTAATTAATGCCTGAGAAAAAGAAACCAGTGCAAAAAGCTAAGAGAGAGCATAAATGCCAGAAATTCCTGAACAAAAGTATCAATTAGAGTGCTGAGGAATGATATCTCAGGACTTCTACTGTTTAGTATTTTGTGTCTGTAGCACCTATTTCTATAAAATATGTTTTTCAACAGCAGGTGTATATTTGAGGGTATTCCGACTAGAAATTCTACTATCAGTAATAGCAAATATTTATAATAAACTGTGAATGAGAATAGAACTAGGAAAAAAAAATCAAAATCTAGCTTTCTTAAAAACCAAGTCCACTTTATTCTGTAAGTAATTATCTTATCTGGACTCAAATGTACATATACAAAAGGCATACTTCAGAGAGAGCTGACTTAAAACTTGCTGTGAAAAGAAAAAAAAAATCTCTACTGCAGAATAAAATAAGAAAAAAAGTCATTCTAACACACACTTCAAGAGCCTCTCAGGCATGAAAGATGAGAATTTTTAAAAGGTTAATTTCAGCTCTCAGGTATGCCTGACTAAAGGCAGATTACAATAAGAAATTGCTTTAATTTTGGCAAGCCAGCTAACTGTGTCCCTAAAGTTTTTAACTTTAATAGCCATAGTTAAGGAATTTTGAGACACTCTATCATAACCACCATATTCATATCAAAGCACAATTGGGACCACATTTTGCCCTTAGTTACAACATTTCATATCAGTATTAAATTCTTCAAATTAATGTAGATTCTGTTTACAAAAGCCCTCAGAGTCACAAAGCATCCAGAAATGGAGTGCAGCTTTAAGAAAGGAAATAGTGGGGAATAGTTCTTCCAATTGAGACATTCATAGATGTAGAAAAAAAATTTTAAAACTTGAAACTTTCTTTAGACAAATTATTCTGTCCACAATGCCACATCTCCAGGAAGATTCCTCAGCTATGAGAATTGAGAGTGTTATGAAAAATCTGCCTTGCTCTTCTGTAGAACTTCTGTAGCTTAAAACAGTACCAGGAATAAGGATTAGGATGTGATCCTCCCCCATTAGTGCTCCAACTAGCAACCTGGAGACTATTTCTGACTGTCACAATGGCTTTCTAACTGAATAGGTCAACCCTCAAACCTAACAAATGTTGTGAGCTACAATTCTTGGGGCAGTCTACACCCCAAATGAAGCAGAAGGGGCACCTGATTCTTGTTCCCCACTCCATGATGAATCCAAGAGGGACACCAACAGCTCAATTTCAATAAAACTTATAGCTGCTGCAACAGAGCTCTGAATACATCTAGCAGAAACAGTCCCTGCAGGTGAAATAGACAGAAAAACAACATTCTGACTCTATGCCAGACAGATTCCAAGCAATTTAACTCAGGATATTTGTGACAGTCACATACTTTGGCAGCAAAAAGCTCTCAGATCCTCTCTAAAGAAATGCACATACTTATTTTTTGCACTGAAATGTTAAACTACAATTCTAGAGGGACAGTGAAATAAAACAAAGAACTCAATCCTTACTCTCTAAGGGATTGGGGTGGAATTGGCAGGGATTGGAGGAAATGTGTGGTTACTATGAGGGTTACTATGCAGTTGTCTGTTTCTTGTTGGCCTACCTACGTCTCATACCTCAAGCATTTTTTGATTGTCATGCCTTATCAACACCTTTTCTGTTACCATTATTTGTTTAAATGAATCTTTCCAACACACTTCTGCTATCACCATAGATTTTAACCTTATACTACTTCCTGTTTAAATGTAATATTCCACAATTATTCATGGAAATCTATTGAAACGCCAAAATAAACACCGGAACCAAAATCCTATGTGACAAAATTTCTCTATTAGGAAAAAGAACTAGGATATTTACTTTGAAAATAATGTACATATGTTCCCCAAGTCCCACAGAGTTTGATATGCTGAAGCTAATTACTATACAATACTGCATTAATAATCATTAAAAAAAAAAGAAAACAGCAACAGTAAGACAAGTAAAACAGATCCAATTAGCTGTATTCTGAGAGGACCATTTCCCAGTGTATCTTAGACAATTCTTTAATGCAGGATTTGGCATAGAAAAAGTATTTCAGTAGCTTGAAAATCCCCAGTGATGCAGAGTAAAGCCATGCCATGAATTATCTGTCTCACTCAAAGAATGGAATTGAAAATAAATTTTCTAATCAGTAGATTTAAAACCCAAAATGAAGACCTTTCCATACATGGCACAATTCCATTTAAAAATTCCTTCTTATACAATGTTTCATAAAACAAAACCATCAATTGGATTAGCTTTAGAACAGGCCAGCTTGGAGTTCCCAGTCCTTAAAAGTCCTAGTTACCCCAGAATCTGGAAAGACATACTTGTGAGAATGACATAATCCATCTTCTATGTCTTGCATCTTTTTCAGAAGTATTCACTATTATCAAACTACGTATAATTTGATTTAATTGATCTTACCATATTATGTGCCAAGAATAATGTGCATGCAGTAAGTCAGTCCTATAGCACCCACACATCCAGCACAAGAGCTAAGCCATGGGACAATATTTTTAAAAAAAAATAAAGATCCATTTGAAAGTGTGTGCCTTCTCAGACTCAGCAATTACAGGTTTGTGTTTCTCGGCACTCAAGGTTCCCTGCTACCTTAGATTATGTCCAGATTTGAAAAAAATTGAAGATGACATTAAGCCAAATGAAAAAGCAAAAAGCTACCCAGGCATGAAAGTTAAGTGAAAAAGAGCAAAATAAAAATGAAAATTTGTAAACAAAGTCTGTTTTTCATTGGTGAATCATGTAAAACTGAATGGACAAAGCAATATGCAAGGGAAATGAAGAAGAAATTAAAGGAAAAACAAAAGTCAAGACAGCCAAGAAGACTAACTGCATAAATGCATAGAGGAATAAAAGCAACCTCTCCCCTCCCCCAGCATACAATTTTACTTTGAAAAATAGTACTAATATTTAATGCTTAAATAAAAGAGAGGGGGAGCTATAAAATCATAACAATTGAGTAGATTGCTTGGAATCTCAAGAAACATAGCTATGAAAGTATGTGTGGGAGAGAAATAAAAATTTGATTAAAAAGCTTAAGTTTTCAGTTGCTATCCTTAAATTTCTGTGTAGAATTAAAAGCAATTTATTTATTATAATAATAAGTTTATAATTATATTATCATATTATAATAAGGTTATAATAAGTTTATTATTATAAACTTATTATAATTATAATATAATTACAATTATAATAAGTAAATTAATACATTTTATGGCCAGATAGCTACACACGTATGTATATCCTGAGAAAGTATCAGAAGCACAGGTTATGTAGTAGCTTTGAGAGGGGTGGCTGTATTAAAGCAAGACAAAATATAAAAATATATCAGCCAAAGTAAGCATTGATTGTTTCCATGCTTGCTAGCTACTACCTATGCAAGTTTTGGAACTTGAAACTGTTGAAACAAAACAACCTTCTACCATTTGTTATCTTATCAGGTATGCATAAAATAACTCTAAATAAGACAAAATAGATTAGTTTATAGCAACTTATGTTCTTGATAATTCCCAAGAAGTTTTTCAGTTGTTTAAACATTTAAAATAAAATCAACTATTAATTTCAATGTCAATAAGCATTTTACTTATCATAAGTCAGAAGTGAAACAAGGTTCCATCACGCCAATTCTAAACAAGTTCTTTGTTCCAAAGTATTTACTAATTTCTGACATTCAACATGTAGCTACACATGGCTAGAAATAAATAACTTGTAGTGAAGTTTACATACAGTCAATGTTCCTGCTAGTCAGTGTTTTTTAATGAAAACTGTGTTCAAAATTAACTGAAAAAAATCCAAACCATAAAAAAATTATTGGGAGGGCAACTTCATTATAAATATTACAAGGCTATTATACCAAAATACTGCTTACTTGCAAGAGTTTTCTCAGCCAGTATCAATTAAATTATAATATTAATTTATAGTATCAATTAATAAATAATATTCTTCTACCCCTTCACACAAACCCTTGCCCACAAAAGCCATAGTCTCTGCCCAGATAACACACAGTAATTTCAAAAATAGTTTCCTCCAACACTGGAGATTAGATTTAAGTCATAAAGATGTAATTTCAACTCCTGCAAACTGATGATGTAAGATAAGGACATAAAATGCATTAAGTTCTTATGAAGTGATGCCAATTGACATTGAAACAAGTGATGTGATACCTGGTATTACTTTGGCCTCCTGACAACTTCTTTCCTTCTCTCTGTGATGAGATTTACTGGCCATAACAAAGCCAACGAGGAAGTACTCAGTGACTTCAGCTGAGTCAGCTTCCTGTGACTCCTACTGCAAGGCAGGAGTCCAAGCCAACAGCCTGGAAAATCCCACTGCAGTGATGGGTCCATTAGAGGAGAGATTCAGATACATTTTGGGTAACCCAAAAAAATGTCTTAGTAATATTTACATGTCTGACAACAGCAAACCTATAGACCTACTGTCTAAAAGCCCAAAAATCACATTTAGGACACTTTAAATGAGGAACTTACATTCTGAACTATGTTTATACTACTGAAATAAATATGTGTGTATTGACTAAAAAAAAGAACATGAACTTGTCTTACAGTCAGTTGTTACTTCTTAACACAAAGCAATTAATAAAACAAAAAAATCCAACAACCAATTCCCTGCAATCCTATCTTCCATAGATTTTATGACATATTTGTAAGTTGCAAATTTTAAAGTATAGAATATTTGAAATATAATTAGAAAAATGTATTAAATAATTACAATCTTTAAACCCAGAATATGGAGCAGAATAACATTTTATCTAGCTGATACTAAAAGAAATTGAATGGCTACTCTCATAGGACAGATACATATTATGCTGTCCACAGAGCAGCTGTCATTGCAAGCTAGTTTTCCCAAGCACGTTAGTAGAAAAACAGGAGGAAAAACAAACAAAATCCAACCAAAAAAACCCCAAAACCCAAGCCAAAAAGCAACCCACCAAAAAGCCAACATCATGGTATTTTAAATAGCCATTGTTGTTAAAGGAACATCAACTGGATCACTTTCCTGATGTATACACATTACCTGGTATAGATATTTTAACAGCATCATACCCATAAAAGGGAAAAAAAAAAACCAACAAACCTAGACATGAGAAATTTGTCACTGAGGATGGGGATTGATCAGAATTATTAATGCTGTATCTATTTTAGTCATCATGTTGAAAGGACTGCTTGCAAATTATATGGTATTTATAGAAATGATAGAGAAGAACTTTGTATACAGCCAGAGAGTAACAAGCAAAAGGACGATGGTTTTAAACTGTGATGACAGGCTTAGATTGGGTGTTAGGAAGAAATTATTCACTTTGAATTCTTCACCATGGTGAAGCACTGAACAGGTTGTGCAGAGAGGTTGGGGAGGGCCCATCCCTGGATGTGCAGACAGGCTGGGGTCTGGGAGGCTGGAGGGCAGCACTGCAGGAAGGGTCCCAGTGGTCCCAGTCAAAAGCAAGTTGAACATGAGTCATTGTGCCCTGGCAGCCAGGAGGGCCAACCGTGTCCTGGGTACCTCAGGCACAGCATGGCCATCCAGGCCAAGGAGGGAATTGTCCCTCTCTGCTCTGCACTCATCCTGAATCCCGTATGCAGTTTCAGGCACCACAATATAAAAAGGTCATTTGACTATTAAAGAATGCGCAAAGAATGGCAACAGTAATGGTGAAGGGCCTTGAGGGTAAGACTAATGAAGAGTCTCTGAGGTCACTCAGTCTGTTCAGCCAGGAGAAGAGGCAACTGAGTTGCCTCATCCCAGTCTACAACTTCCTCATGAAGGGAAAGGGAAAGGGAAAGGAGATCACCACAGGCACTGATCTCTTCTCTGTGGTGACCAGTGACAGGACATGAAGGAATGGCCAGTTGTGTCAGAGGAGGTTTAGGTTAAGTATTATGAAGAAGTTTTTCACCCAGAGGGTAGCTAGATGCTGGAACAAGCTCCCCAGGGCCCGATCACAGAGCCAAGATTGATGTTGTTCAAGAAATGTCTGGACAACATTCTCAGGCACGTGGTTTGATTCCTGGAGCTGTCCCGTGCTGGGCCAGGAGCTGGACTTCGATGAACATTGTGAGTCCCTTCCAACTCAGCACATTCCGTGATTCTGTGTTTAGGGCCAAGTTCAATGGGGTCCTGAGCAACCTGGTCTCATGAATGGCATCCTTCCCATGGCAGGGCAGTTGGAACTAGTCGATCTTAAGATCCTCTCCCATCCAAAACCTTCTATAATTCTATATTGCTGTGAGTAGCAGCACAGGTACCTGCTCCTTTGTTCTCTATTCTAATTAAATTCCAGCAGGAACTTAACAACAAAATAGATATCTGTGCAAACTTTCCATCACTGGACTTCAGCACATTCTATTCAGATTAAATCTTGGAGCTTATCCTATGCCAAATTTAACTTCCACTAAGCAAGCAACAGCACAAGTTAACCAGTAGGTTCAGACAAAAATGAGCAAATTTTTGAAAGGGACAAAAAAAAGGAGACTGTACACAAAATTCAAAGCTTTCTTTCTAAAGCATAAAAATTACAGATAACAGACATAACAATGTGTCTGAAATAGTAAGGTAGACTGCATTGTTTGGCAGAAAACACAGAATTAAACTTCCTATGAAATTGTATTCCTATGGCTATCTGCAAATACATTTTATAATCATTCTCTGTGACATCACATAACCTATGCATCATCACATAACCCATGCACATTCATTTTTCAACCTTCTTCAACCTTCTTTGGAATCATTAAGTCTGCTGTGATGAAAAAAAATATATTCCATATGGAAACATCAGCTAAGTAATATTTTTCAGGTCATAAACCACTAAGCAAGCCAAATCCAAGCATCTGATCACCAGTTCAAGTCAAATAGTACCTTCAAATTTATAAAATGAAACTTCAGCCAACTCATCATGGATATTTGCAGCTCATAAACGATTTAGAAATTATGAGAATCATTAACTAGAACTACAAAAGTTAACAGTTTCACCTTGCATAATGTACCACAAAATAGGAAATGGATGTTGGCAAAATATTCTTTGCATATCTTTTGCTTATTAGTCAAATATTTGTCATAAATTTATATATTTCCTGAAAACAAGTCTGACAATATTTTTCCATGCATAAAATTAAAATTTTTACAAAAAAAGGTCAGCCTAGTATTTTTTTTGCTTGAATAATAGTAGCTTCCATATAAAAATTATTCAACAATTATGACCACACCTACTTCTCCCTTGCCTAAACTACAGTGAAAAGCATAAAAAAAAATTGCATTCCATTTTCAAAGTCCGTTTTGCCATCCAGCATCAAACCAGCACTGCACAAAAGCAGACTATACTTCAGAAATTCTTTATGGAAAATGTGGTAGGAACATAAGGGAGTTTTATCTTATTATTTTTTTGAAAGAAGCACTAGCACATAAATTACCAACTCCAGTTTAAGGATCATGGTAGTGAACAGAGAATGACTGGCTATTCAATTAAAGATCTCATGTAATTTTCCTGCAATTGCTTTTCCTCTTGGATCTTATATTCATTGATCTGCCAAGGGACATCTTGCATACCTCCATCATTACCGCTCTCAAACTATTTAGTCAAAATAGCATTGTTCCTTCTTTTTGAAAGACCACGTGAAGGATTCAGAGTTCAGAAACAGATCTTTCAAATATCTGTTTTAAATATAGAACAACTCTCTCTATCAATCCCAAGCTATAGTGCAAGACAACATTTTTCTTGAGATTCCAAAATCCCTTTCCCTGCTCAAGGCATGGATGCTGTGTTCATAGAATGAACTGTACTGCAGGTTGCAATCAGCATAGCTGAAATTATTTGCTTTATAATGTCTTCCCTATTTCTCCGAGTTTAAACCTTATACTTTTTTCTTCCTTCATATTGATTTACGGAGATATATTATTTTACAACTACTTGCATTAGAATTGCCTAAGTCACAGGTTCATCCATTCCTCTGATTATATTTCTTAAGGGATTTTTCCTCTCATCCATCACTGACTCTCATTCTCAGACTTCATTTTCAGTCTCTTTTCCCCCTGCTGGGTATTCTTCTCAGTATGGCTAGAGAGGTATTAATCCTTTCTTCTTAGACCATGTGAGTACTCTACTGTGCTGAGTACCTGTCTCGTTAAAAAATGTTCATAATTCAGGCTCTTTTTTTTTTTTAATGAGTACAAACTTACTACTTCCAAACCAGAAATCATTTAGTAGTTCACCATTAAAATTCCATATAGTGTACAGAAAAACTGATTTTTTCTGAACACTTCTTCAGACAATTTCAGATATTTAATTTGGCTTATGTATTTAAATGGCATTTGTAAGCCCACTCTGGAAAAGTACACATTGGTAAAAACAGGCACCTGATGGCCTCATGCTCATTTTGTAGAGGTGGTTGGTAGCTGCTATCTGATTAAGCAATTACAGGAAGACTATCTTCAGCAGTGGAGTTTGTAGTGTACAAAGTGTGCTCCACAGAGGGACAGAACAAAAGCAGACCTGCTCAGCGACACCTGTCTGCCATCAGAAGTGCCCAAGGGCATGGTGGATGGAGCTTGGAGTCACCCAGTCTAGTCTGTGGCACCCCTACCCCTGGCAGGGGGGTTGGAACTAGACAAGCTTTGAGGTCCCTTCCAATCCAAACCATTGTGTGATTCTATGAAAAGGGGAGAAAGGGAGAGGAAGAGACAGGGAGAGTGAGTACACACACACACAAAGACACTCGCCCAGCAACTTTGTCTTTTGTTGCCCATGCTACAGGCCTCTTCTACTGACTACTACTAATATAACTCCACCAGATAAGTACAATTTCCATAATTCTCTATATTAGCAAGTAAAGTAGAACAGAAACATAATAGTGATGTTACTTCAGGCAGAAAGTTACTTCAGGCAGACCAGTGAAAGCAGTTTCCGTTCCCAGCAAAAGAAATTGAGTTAAAAGAAATATTGTGCCTTCATAAAAATTGCATGAGTTATTCTGCACTGGCAAAAGTAAAGGATTTTGTTTCCCAGACACAGCAGCAGTTTTCTACAGAGCTTATCTCTTGCCTGACCCTTGGTACACAATGTCCAGTTCAATCCTCCAGGTTCAGGAATTGATGATAGGAGGTAAAGTTAACTCAGCCATTTAAACTGATCAGTGTTCTTAGTTGGTTAACACACTGTTGAGTTGCTTGAGTACCTACTGAAGTCAGCTGAAAGACTGACGTGGCTCTCACATTAGGCCTTAAATCAGAAATGCAACACTGTCCCGTCCTTGTTAGAAAGAGCACCGTATGTGCATCTATAGAGAAACTGTGTTACCTTAGCCACAGATATCTTACTACTTTTATGTACCAGATAATTTACCAGAAACATAAGTTTTTTCCTTTTTTTTAAATATCAACTGAATTTAAAAATTTTTAGATTTGAAATCAAAAGCAAATTATTGTGCACTCTCAAGGTATAGTAAGACAGCAAAAGGCCTACAGATATGTATACAAATTTATGAATTAGCCCATAAAAACTATGTATGGAAGACTGTGTAAAGACATTGTTTTTAAATTGTGAATTAAGAAAATAATTGTATATTTATTAGACTGTCTCAATTGCCATGACTATCATAATGCTATGAGACGTAATTGAGGGTTGATACTGGATGTCACTGGAGGAAATTGAAAACAGTTCAGTTGATAAGATTCTACATTTAAGAATATGGTGCTATTAAGAAAATGGTGCTATTGCCTGCAAATGCAGTTAAAACACTATTAAATGCCTGTACTTTGAAATGTATCCCAAAGCTACTTGATGTCTCTTCCTGTATCTTATTAGCAGTCAAAAAAATTCAGATCACCAGAACATTTAAAAATGCTGCCCAGAGCAGAACAATTTTTATTACCAGCAGAGAGGATTATCAAGTAATCAGGGAACTTTTTCCCACAGGCAAGTCTGAACTGGTCATTTAGTGTTCATACTGATGAAAATACTCCCTGAAGAGATTCAAAACAGATGATAACTCAATCTCAGCAGCACAATGAAAACCCACCAAGGTTTCTTTAAATAAATCCTTCATTTGGAAAGTTACTTTAACAAACAGATATTTACAATTCCTTCTACAAACACTGAGATACGATGGAGACAAGAAAGAAAAGTTCAGCCTTAAAAAGCATTGACCAAGGACACTTGAAGAAAGACCAAGCAAATTCAGAATACTTAATAACAGAACACTGAAAGGTGTGACAGCAATTTGTCTGAACTGTCACACCTGTCACGTAAAAGAGGGGAAAAAACTCAGTGATACAGTTTTCAAAACGCAAAACAAAGCATAACAACAAAATTGCCAGACTCAGTGAGTATCTCTTCTGTATTCTATTATCTAAAATACAAAGGAAGATGGAGGCTCCACATAATAGATGTGCATCCTCTTCAGAAAGAAAATAAATCCTCCAAGTCATTAAAAAAATTCTCCAAGCTAGGACGCTCTTACAGGGAGCAAAACCCACAAAACATACCTACCCAAAAAATACCAGTAGACTGAGACTTATAAAGTCAACAGGAAATGGAATTCCTCAGGAAATCTTTATCCCTATATTCTATAACAAACTAGTATTAGCTCTACCTGAGCCTACACACTCTGCTGAACACCACTGTTCCTCCATTACCAATAAGCACAAGAATTTAAAGGGAAGAATACAATTCACTACTCTGGCAGTTTTAATAGTCTACATTTCAGAGGCCCAAGCAATTGTTCTTGGAGCCACATTTTAGGAGTATTTAAAGAGAGCACACAGTAAAAATTTAATGTTAGGGATGTGCTAATTTGAACTTCAAAACACAGTGATTTGTTGAAATAAGCACACCAAATTGTGTATAGCCTTATCTCAACATTCAGAAATACTTTCAGAGTGCTCAGAATGAGTTGTGCTTTCAATAATCTATGAAAGTTAATTGGTTGAGGTACATTGCATCAAATTAAGAAAATATCCCTACTTTGCTGAAGTTAGGAAAGCAGTAAGTGAGAAATGCAACCAAGATAAAGAGATAATTGTACAGGCTTTTATTTGCACACTGACAACTTTCCATTTTTTGACACCTCAGATCAGAAGAGATCTTTATAACGTGTCTGAGTACCACTGATCTCCCAAGACTGAGAGACTGGAGACAAGGCCAGCCAAGTCACAGACTGGAGTGTCCAACATTTGTATGCCAAGGAAAATGGTGAAATGCTGGTAGAATCAATTTTTTACAACTTATTTTGATAAGAATTCCAGTCTAACAGCTTCTTTTCTTTGTTGAGTGTTCTTGTGTTGATAGTTTTGTTTTATTGATTAGTTCTGATTTTTTTTCAAGAACTGACTCTACTCTTATTTCCATTTTAGTATCTCAGTTTCTCAGTCTTTCAGCAATTTCAACTAAGTAAAAAGGAGTAAAAATTGTTGCAAATAACTTGAAATATAAAAAATTATAATACTTTTATTTAAAAATCACACACACTACAACACTGCAGCTGACCAAACAACCTAGCAGTGTACAGCAAAGCAAGAAGTAAAGTGTAACTTAGAAGAGAAAATCCAAGTAATTCACCTTATTTTCTTTTCACCAAAGCTTGTTTTTCAAAGTTTATAAAAAGTTTATCTCCATCTTGATTGGTCAAAATTGTGATTGTACTATAGCACCTGCATAATAACTCTTTTGGTTTCATGAAACAAACAGATCTCGCAACTCTACATACTTAGCTTTTATGGAGACCCTTTTTTTTTGTGAACAAGCTTTTCTCTCTTTTTTTTTTTTCTTACCTCCTCATAAATAAAGACTGTAAATGAATTTAAACCGATGTCATTTCTGGGAAGTTATTAGGCCTTATTCTACATTTTGTGGGGATTAATCATCCTGGCTTTGTACTCTTGCGTCTGCTCAGACCTACACAAAGAAAAGCTTTGTCCATCCATTTTCTACCACTTTTACAACTGGAAAAGAAGAATTGGCATGTAACATAATTTTTTTAAGTAATAATGGAAGAATTTTCCAAGAATATTCCTGTTAGTTTTTACTTCCACAAGTAATTTCTGTTACATTTGCATTCAACTTCCTGCAAACTGAACCTCCTCTTCTTCACCAGTCTAAGCAAATAAAAAGGGTTACCATGTTAAAATGAAGTTATCTCACCTTCTCTTATAATGTTATGTACAATCACCCACTTTTACAAGAGACAGAGAACTGAGATCCTTTCTTGTTTCATTTATCCTGTGTCTTTTAGAAATAATACTTTATACAATATTTTGCACTGAAAACTCAAATCCTTAAGTTATGTATTATAAAAGAGTACTTAAATACTGCAATTAGCAAAGCTTCAGCAGGTGAACTCTGCATTAATGTTTTGTGTTATCAGATTATCATATACCACCATTCACATTTCAAAAATTTCTTTAACTTCAAGCAAGGTCCAGAAAGTTTTATAAAAAATTTGTATACAACTCAGGAAAATATACTTAGCACATGTACACTGATGGATCTACAATGCATCCTAGTGCTGCAGACCTTTGATCATCTAAACAATAGCATTGCTCAGGAAAACTACCCTTTTTAGCCGACATAAGAAAACAGATTTTACATACCCAGATTTTCATCTTCCAGTAGCAGCAAGCATGCAAAACAGGCACCACAGACTGGCCCCATCCATACAGCATTCACAGTATGAAAAAGAAATATTACAATGCACATCCACATCCCATGAGGCTCAAAAATGCCACCATCAACCACTAATACTTGTTTATAGAGTAAAACAACTAAAGAAATGAAGCAATTAATTACTTTTTTTTTTCCATCACTTTTTTTGGAGTGAAGTGGGAGATTTTTTTAATTGAAGTCAAAGCAATATATGATTGTTCATGTTGGTTATGCAAAGAGAATATCAAGACTACTCTAATAGATCTACACATTGCACCTAGACTTATGTTCATTTATCTGTGAACCACAAACATGAAAAAATTTCATGAATAAATAAGGAGTATTAAGACCAAAAAAACCCCAAAAACGTGACAAAACAGACAAAAACCCCAAACCATCACAAGCACCTGAAATGTCACAGGAGTCTCTTCTGATCTCTCCTTTTTTTCAACTACCTATTTTCTACAAGTACTAGACATATGCAAAGCAAGTGTAACTCTACTTTTTAAAAAGCATCAAGAATTAAAGAATACTTCTGAATTTTTTAATATTTTAAAGGAGTCATAAAAGAAAATCTTAAAAAAATTAAACTGCTAGGTAAATTTCCATAGCATACAAAGTAGGTAAACCCCTTCCAATATAAGTGACAAACTGCCACCAGTTGGGATGTTTGCCAAAACAATTGGATTTAGGTTTCAGGAAAATCTTGAGACCACTTCAGAGCAACATTAAAGCCTACATCACAATATTTGTGTAAATTGTGTGTTTTCAACTGTTTTTTCTTTCACATTTGGTAGGGGACGGGTGTATGTGTGGTCTTTGATTTTTTTTTTTTTTTTTTTTTATGGTTTGTTTATTTCAAACTTCTAACCCAGTATTCTCTTCCTTGGGCTCCCTTTTACATCTTTCATGCTTGAAATATAACAAATATTCATCAATTGACTAATTTCAATGAACCTAATCTTCATTAAACTCAGTAGGGAGGATTAAATTAAATCCTGAGATTGCTGAAATGATAGTGTTAGAGAAACTCCCATATAAACTAGAAGATTTTCCCTTTCCCACAGTAATCCTTAGTACTTTGGGATTTTTTGTTAATGAAAATCTGAAACACATAATTTTCAATTTCCTTTAAAAAATTAATTATAAAATAATATAAAAATTAAAGAAAGCACTAACACTCATGTATTGTAAGTGTCATTTGTGCTCACTCAACTAACTATGTAATTTATACCAATTTCATGTACTCAGTATTAGGTGAGGCTTTTAATCTTTTACCAGCTTGGGGTTTTTTTCACCTACAAGATTTATCACAAAAGTATGTTTTTCCAACTACCATAGCTAAAATGTCTGCTTTAAAACTTCATCATACAGTAAAGAAGATAGATATATTCCCAGTGTGGCCATTCACCACCTGCTTAAGCAAATACACTTCAAGATGCTTCTACAATTGTGATAAAGTGACAGCAAATCTAAGAGCACACAGAGCTCATATTCTAAAATGATGATTGTACAACTATAGTTTGCATCATAAGGGACCAATAAAAAGCTTTATGTTCTGTTTGAATGGCAAGGACTTGTATAAAAGAGAAGATGGAATAGGAAAATCACAAAGAACTGATGCATTCAGCAGTTGTCTTAAATTTAGAAGCACTAATGAAAGTTCTTGACCATAATTAGTATTTAACACTGCAAGGATATTTTTCCCTCTTTCAGATTTTTTTTTTTAGTGATATACAAGGCTTGCTATTTTACTAGATCCCAGGAGTGCTTTTTTTCTCATTTTCCAGGTGGGATTAAGAGTATGGAGTGCTCATGATTAACAACACTTCTGCTATTCTCCATGCATTTAGATTTTTATTCTTCTAATTATCAAAGTGATGACTGGGAAATGCTAATTCATAGCTTCCTCCTTGCACAGTGAAATATTCTGACAAACAGGCTGAATACTAAGTGAAAACTTGCAGTTTTATTAGTCAATAGCACTTTTTTATTCTGCAAAACAAATATTATTAGACAGATATCAAATCAGTATTAAAACACTGCTAATAGCAAAACTTAAATGCACTGCCTGTTTACCAGGACTCTTAGCAATAACCCTCTAGAGAATACAGCTAAGAATTCTACTGCTTTAAGGCCAACGTCAGCAGTTTTCTTTGGCATAAATACTTTTTCTTGTAGAGATTCAGCAGACTTGGTCTCTAAATGGTGAAAAGAAAAAAAAAAGAATCTCCACCATCTGTTCCAGCCCTGAGGGAAACAAACTTTCCTGGCAGTATATAGTTCAGGATTTAATTGCACCCAAAGCCAATACAAATACATGCAAAAATATAAAACATCACTCTTAGTGAGTAGAAGTTTTGTATAATTTTATTTTAGCTTATTTCTTAGGGCTATAGTTTAACTTATTTTTGCTATAATCAGTTTTCCTTTATTTCTGTTGTTTGCTTTCAACAATTTTAAAATAAATTCACATTATCATTCCAGATGAAGAGAAAGCTAAAGGATCTAATCAGATTTCATCACCCAGTTTATCCAATTTTATTTACTCTCTGCATGAGTATCAGGAGAAGTACACTTGCTAAGGCCAATAAGAAAGACTAGTTTCTTCATGAAAAGTAAAAACTTCAAATACAAATTTTATAAATTTCATATAAATTATTATAAATAATCAGTAACAAAGATCTGATTTCAATGACAGCAAAAGGGAGAAGTTTAGAGCCAAACAAGAAGAAAAATAAATTAGAATGAGGCAAAAATTAACTATTTTGATTTTCTGAAATTAATCTTTTAAAATCAGTTTCAGCTGGAGGATTCTTTAGACCATTCTATATAAATTTAAATATGAGCCACCTTTTTTTTTTAATCTCAGGATAAAGTCTGAGATTGTATTGAACTGCAATTAAAGTAGATTATATAATCTACTTTAATTGCAGTTCATGTTAAAGTATTGTATAATCAACAATTCCATGACCAAAAAGTGCTGTAATTGAATCACTGATTATAGGTCTCTATCCAACTTTCAATTATTATCTTCTGCTTGCAATGTTCTCTGTTACAGAAGTAACAGTATAAAGTCTGGTTACAGTGGTATAAATACTTTTGTTTTTTAAACTAAGCTATATAAAAACTGCTAAGTCCTGGCAGTAAATAGAATATATACAATGTTCATCAAAATCATGTCACTTTATTTATTTTATTTACCTGTCTATGACACTATTGACAGAGTATACTGCCCAAGTTTTCTTCTTTAGAAATTGCTTATGGCTACTTATTTACTGGTTGCTTCTAATACATGTTCATACTATAACTTTAAAAATTAAAGACATAATAATAACATGATAGCTGCCATCACAAGCATGGTGGCAGGAAGCTTTCTTTGTTTTCCTGTCACAAGATGAGACAAATCCAAGGGAAAAAGTGGAAGTCATCTAGGCGGCAATCTACTAAGAAATGTAATTTGGAAGCATCTGGCTGTTGCATTTCATTACTTATATTCTGCACAATTAGATTCCAAGAAAGTTGAAAAAAATATACAGTTGAAAAATATTTACAGATATTGACAATTTGCCTAAACTAGCTACTGTCAACTGAGTATATTAAGTTTCTTTAAACCAATTTCATTTCTCAGGTTTCACTAGGATGCTACAGACTACAAACAAGCAAATAAGCCTGAAATGGCAATGCTACATTTCTAGTTTAGTTTCCTGTAAACCCCACTGTCCATCCTATATTAAAAGAGGCCAAATGGCAAACCATAAGAGAAAGTTTTAACGTACAGGTTTTATCCACTGTAAATTTACTTACTCCATCCATTATTAGCTAGTAGAGCCAGAAATGGAAATTAAATATCATTTTTGCAGGCCTACTTTTCTTCAAAATAGTCAGATTTTGTAAAAGAAGCTATGGCTTTTTTTTAAGTTGGTATACCATATACTAGCCAACTTGAATTACAAATATCATGCCAATGCCTTGTATATGTATCCAATTGCTAATGATTTTTAAAGGCCAACAATATGTTCCATCAGAAAAAATTCCCACAAGAATTAATGGTAATTCTGACATTATTTAATTAAAACTTTTCAAAGTTTCCATCAGACCAACCATGTTCAGTAGTTTAAGACTTTATACTTACTCTAAACTTAAAAAATTATGTTTCTCACTTAAATGTCTGCCTGAATATAAGACTTCCTTTATTTACTACAAATTTATGACAAAACATTTAGTTTGACTTATTTCATAATAATTTTCAATATCCCATACCACCAATTTGATAGTAAAAAATAATTATTTAATTATTTTCAAGTACAAGCAGCCATTTTGTCACTACACTATGCACTACTGTTACCTGTTTTCTTCCAGTTTTAAAAACATTTGCTATCCTCAATACTAGGCACTACCAACATTTATTTTAGAATGTCACCAAAAAAAAGGTTGTGTGGTGGTTTATTTTTGCCTTTTCCCAACATTTTTATAAAGGCTACTTGAGCACAGAAATTGAGGCATGATTTGAACCATACCTGTACAATCCTTGTACTGCTAGCAACACATCAACAATTTTCTGACTGTACCAAAAAAGCAGGAAAGCAATGAATATTCTGTCCTGTGAGTGGCACTGCCCCATCCACAGGCCCAAGTTACCAGGTTTGAGAGGAGGGCACCAGCAGAACTCTGTCCACTGATTACACTTTGCCAGAGCTCTACTTCTCTTTCTCCTCCTCTGATCTCTCCAATTCTTCCTCAACAGTACCAAAAACTACTGGCTGAATTTTAGCACCATGAGCTACATTCTGTTTCTTCAAAATCAGGCTGAACGTGTATAAGTAAGAATGTTTCTTTTTTTCAGAGATGCTTATCCACAGAATGACTGAGGTTGAAGGAAACCATAAGAAATCATCTGGTGCTGCTCCCCTGCTCAAGAAGAGCCACCTAGAGCTGCTTGCCCAGGACCACATCCAGTCAGATTTTTAGTATCTACAAGGAAGACGACTTTACAATGTTGGTTGTCTGATTCAGTGACTTGGCACAGACTTGAGAGCTTGCAGGTTAATACAGCTTCTTTGAACAGATTCAACATCATTACTGGAATTTTCTAATGGCATTTCTAAATTTTCTACCAGTGAAAATCTGTGATGTCCATAGATCCACTTCTTTGTGTGGTATCAAACAGCAGTGATTACCTTACAAGAAATTTTAAACTTCATTAAGATTGCACAGAGATTAGCTAGAGAACACTAATTCTTCATCACTATGGGAATGTAGACTACGTAATAGGTTAGAGCTGATTAACAGATTTATTGCAGAATTGCAGGCATTGATACACAAAGATTGGGACTGTTCCAGACACTGAAAGTAAAGCATGTCTTTGCAGTATATCTTTAGCCAGGCAATAAAAGCAAAATCTATATTCATAACTTGTTTCAGGAGTTGCCCCATAGCCACTGCCCCATCCAACATTTCAGAAGCTTGAATTCAATGCAAAGGAGGAAAAAGAGAGTAGAGTTCAAGACTTTAGCTGCAAAGATATACAATATCACCAAAAGCAGTGAAGCAGGGAATGTTGAATGTTCAGTTTTTAAATTAAGCTTCTTGTATGCATGTTCTCATAAATACCTTGAATTTAGCTTCACTCTGCAGATCTAGTAGCAGATATTACATATGTTGGCCTTGCCTGCCAGTTAGTTTAAGCAATTTAAGGTAACACTGGGGAATTTAAGAGAGATATTTTAGACAAATCTTGCATAGATATTGGAGGAAAAACCAGCAGTTTTCCAAATCTCACGAGCAATGCAACTCAGGAAAATTAACTGTGTGGGGAAAGCAGAGTAGAGGAACAGTGCTAAAATTTAGTATGGTTTCGAAGGGTATTAAAAAGATCCAGCTTCCTATTGGTTAGAGCATAACTTTCCAACAAAGTGCTGAAAGAAGTAGCACACCAGCCATTAACAGTGATTTTTACCACTCTGTGAATGTGCCATTACTAATGTTATCTCTGCAGGAATTCAGGATTTAATATTTTTTTCATAAGTGTTGCACTAAAGGGAAGATATGTAGATCATAGACTGGATTAGTAATCTAAGTCTAATAATTCCTACATGCCATCAAATGTTTCAAGATCGAGCAGAAACTTCAAGTTCTGAAAGATTTTTTTTCACATTTCTTTTCACAATACAGCTTGTGTTGAACATACTTCTGGAGTGATAACTGAAGCTTGACACTTTATTGGCAGCAACCTTAAGGGTGATGTTATAGACAGAAATTCAAGTTTTTAGAAAGAGTGTAATAATGATGTTTTTGAGAACTTCAACAGAGAAGCCAACTGATAGCCAAAGTAAAAAAGCAAATACATCTTAAAAAAAAAAAGTTCTTTTTCATTGAAAATACTGGATTGATATTCAGATTAACATACCCTAATTTCTTTTGAAAGATAGCTAATGATCAAACTTAAATAACGTGTTTAAGATTTATATAAAAGACAAGATGAAATATTTCTACAAGTGAAACTGGTAAAATGACAGACTTATATGCTTGCTTTTGAAGTATATGAACATCAGGTAAGATGAAGTAAATGTCAGTGCTACTAAATTAATGTGCCAATATTTTAAGAACCAATCTGAGATCACTTAGGGCACAAATCAAACACAAACAAAAATTTAAAAAATACAATCTTTGAACTAATCTTGTGGAAGTCACTATAGAGGCTAGATAGGCATCCTAGATCTTTTCTGTGGGATAGTTAGTATTTAGTTCACTTTAACTAATTTCCCCAGCCCTCTTCAAAAAGAAAGCAAGTCTATAGGCTTTTCCCTAGTATTTACTGTCTGCTGCTGAAATCCTATTGTAGCTTTTATTCACAGGATCTGCTGTATGTCAAACACAAAAGCCTGCTCTCGATTTTTTCTGCTTTCTTATTTCATAATTTTTATTTCTTTTCTTGGAATACAAGGCAGCCCACTCACATCCACCCTGATGATTTTGAAGACACCTTCATATCTTTTTTAAGCCACTGACTACTTTTGGTCATTCCTGCTAATGTTTTCTGAACTTTTTCCAGTTTCCTCATACTTATTTGGAATAAGTAATTTGAAAGTCAGTTTCACAGCCAGCTCTCATCCTCTTCCCTGAACAGCTTAGTACTGGGAGCAAGCTTTCCAACCTACGTTTCTACTTTGTCTTTCAGGAACACTCAGGGGAAAAGCAAATGTCATAGCAGTCTTCAGATACTTAGATATCTAGATATTTTAGTAATGGTAGTAAGAAATCTGAAGATCACAGACTTTGTAACAGATGAAAATATTCACCAAATTAAAATGAGACAGAAAAAAAAGAAATATAAGAGATTAAAATAATGTTAATATCATAAGGGTGTCACAGAAGCTACATAGAACTAAAAAGCTTACATATGAAGTAAACTTTATTCTACAAATATTCTATAAAATTCAAAGTATATACAAGTATTTGCTACATTCCTGAAGATTCAAAGCAAATTACCATTTGCCATGATGACCGAGTGTATCACTGTATGGAAATAAATATAATGTAAAATATACAAGAAGCTCAGGGTGGATAGAAAATACACAATGAATTTTTCATGGAAAGTTTTTAATCTCTTATTAGAATCATCTTAAATATTTTACATTTTTTAGATCATTCAGGCTTGAGAGCTCCTCTGAAAATGATTGTAGAATTTTCATTCTCTAACATCCAGTTACAGGACACTGGACTTTATCTGAGGGAAATAGAGGACTCTACAGGTGTACAAAATACTTCTAATGTAAATTCATAGAAAAGGAGATTATAAGTAATTAGCTTCTCTGTGGAATTCATTTTGCATCTATATGAGAAGAAATTGAGACAGTATATTGACTAATTCTCAGGGTCACAGTTGGCATCCAAACATCTAACCAAGCCAGTAGGAAAAATCGTTAAGTGTCTGATGCATCATGACATGCCAATAAGTAACTGAGGGAATAATTACAGGAGTGGAGGAAAAGTAATTTCTAATTTAGTATGGCCATTATCTTGATCCGTGTGAAAAAATGTAACATTTGCATAACAGTCTCAATCATCAAGGAAAAACTTTCAACTTCAATTACAGTTTTGCATGTGTTCCACACATATTTCAGAAAAAGGTGTGATTTAATTTGATGTGAAGAAATAAAGATAGCAAGTGAAAAGGAAAAAAAGGGAAAAAAGGAAGTAGTCCAATGAATCTGGAAATAAATAAGCTACAATATAAAGCACGTAATGAATTTGAAGTTTTAGTTAAAAAAAATAGCATGCCAGCAGAGTACAGTTTTGACACAGCTTTCACTACCACAAAATGTATTTATCAAATGTTTCAGAAATTGCTCTCTCTGAAGGCCTTCATGCTTTTTGTCTGTGTTCTATGCACAGCTTAGCTAAGACACACATTTCTCAGTGATTTCAATGGAGTTTCAACATATAAGTCAAAGATCTCTTTCATTTAGCAAGGCAATCTTTAAATTCCACTTAGCATGTAAGTGTTTAAAAGGGCAATTTTCAAACCATTAAGTAGAACTCATGATATTTGAGATCAACTATAAATCATTTGGTTACAAGATGCATTATTCAAATAGCTATAGCTACCTAGTTACTATTATAACGTTAATTGGGTATATAGAACATGGGCTTTTAAATTTTTTTCTCCAGACACAGAATACTAGTGTTTTCTGGTAAGCTTACTCATTTAAATAAGGTGTCTTTCTCAGCTCTCTCATCTTGAGCTCCATACCCATTCTAAAACTTAAAATTTCTGCATCAAGAAATATTTCGCCCTGAAGAGGGTAGAACGGAGAACCCAGTAAGAGGATTTGAAGCACAAATGCCTCAAAGCATGGCCTTGTTAGAGATAAAATACACACACACAAAAAAAAAGCAGCTAAGTACACAGTAGTTTAATCTGAAAATCAATGATTAGCAATGAACCAGAAATTAAAAGTACTCAACTGCTGTCTTTATACAGTCATTGTTGACAGTTACAATCCTATCATCTAACAGCATCCTGCAGGCATTCCTTCCCTTCACACCCTGCCCCAGTTCAGACTAGCCTCTTCCTAAAGGATTTTGTGAAAACCTAAACAAAGCACTCAGGATATTTATTTTCTGATCTTCTTCGAATTTTTATGGTCTCAGAAGCAGCTCCTTGAAATGAGATCCCTTGTGCTGGAGGATATCAGCTAAATAACAAGGAGGACATGGGGCAATGCCCTTGTGACACCATCAGTAGTGATGGGGTTCACCTTCTCTATCCAGGAGGAGCACTCTTAAGGGGTTTTTTCTATTAGCTTTTTAATATTTTTGACCTGTTACTGGCAGAATCTTCAGCTTTATTGAAGGCAATCTACTAGTGGTTAGCTCAGAAATGTTTTGTAAAAGAAAAAAACATCATATAAAAATAGCTTGACATCTTCTGCCGCCATTACCATATAGATATACTGGATGTTGGAAGATATTTACAAAAGATAGGAGATGTTGGAAAATAGTCACAAAAGGCAACGATGCTTTAACAGCACGTTGCTCTACTACAGCTATGAAGCAGGTGAAGTTAACATAGAAGAAATTGAGATTGATAAGGTCCATATGTATGAAATAAGAAAAAGAAAAATAACTGTTCGCATCTCACATGTTTACCACTACTGAAGTCAACATAAGATGAGAAAGAAGGAAAATGAAATATTTTACATTATTTTTAGGCATTTAGTTATAGCCCAAACTAGAGAACTTGAGAACAGTTTTCAGAAGGCGTCTCAGACAAGGTCAGTCGGATACCCTAGTTCTTTGCTAAAGACTGTAATTGACTAAAGGAAAAACCTACTTTTAAATTTTTTTAATCCAGCACCTAAATTTGGTGTCTGAAGTTGAACATCATTCAGATACTCCATTGTCCACAACAACAAGTGTGAAAGAAGCACGGTGAATTTAAAACATAAAGATGAGCTAACAAAACTTAAGGCAACTTTTGGGTTATATTTCTACCTGAAGAACTGTCTCATTTCCATAAATAAATCTCTCTTTTTCTAAGATGAAAAAATTTAGCAATGCTATAATTTTTTCCCACACATGCTTTGAAATTATTTCTGTTGTATACACCATACTAAAGAACTGAAATTAGCCCCCTAAATTTAAACATTCTGTGGTTTTCTACTGTCATTTCTTCTACCAGAGTACTGCATCAAAGTTTTTTTTTAAAAAAGAGATTGTGATTGTTAATATGGATGCATTCATGTTCTGTTGTTAATGCACAAACCATTCCCTACAAGCACTATATGTTATACTCCTAGAATCCCATTTTTTTTTCCACTACCTCAGAACACATGCTACGTACTTAAGGCCTATATATTGTGATGATATATTAATTTTATAGTGTCCACAGGTAGTTCTGAACAAAGTTAAACTTTTGCTATTACTTATATATAGATTCCTGTTAGAAGATTTCCACACCCCCAGCTTAACCTATGGATACCTGTGCCTCAGCATTTTTTGATGAGCTTGCAGAGTTTATCATGTTTTCAGGAAACACTAAAGAGACTAATAAAAAAGGGCCTAATTAAAAAAAAAAATTCCCCTCCCACCAAAGCCATATATAATTTTTTAACCAGTGAAAACACACTCAAAATCTGTCAAAGTAGTCACAAATATTCAAAGTCTGCACTGGCAGAGTTCCACAAACCTGCAAGGTGTGCTCAAATTACACAAAAGAAGAGCATGTTGCAATTGTTGACATTGTCAGCATAAAATGCTTAGCATAAGGTGTAGCTCTCAGAATTCAGGCTGGCATCTCAGCATTCAAAGACTAAAAAGTAACTAATCTTGCACGCTTTGATGGGTACACAAGTAAACTTTTCATTATCCAAATTCAAAGGAAGAAAGGCCCATTTAGCCATAACAAGCTGCTGATCTATCAACTTCAACACCAAATATGAGCAGGTCCTGCAAATTTCCAAAACTCCTCTGGAACCCTACATTCCATTTTTCCTGCAACAAAGATTAACATCCTTCAGGCTCTGGGATATAAGTACATTTAGATGAATGAGGTTCACAACCACATTTGTAAGGCAAGCTGCCATAGATTAGTTTCTAAGAGACAACTGGTTTATTCAGGTTAAATGCCTAGAGCCTTGAGTATAAACAAAAGGGAAAAAAAAATCCATAAGGTATCTCTGGAGTGCAATACTTACTGTATTAATATTTCAAGTCATTTATTCACTGTACACTGAGTGCAGACACTATAGAGATTTAATTGAACAGCTTGACAACACGTACCCGATAGCAATATTCCAGATATTGTTCAGCCATGCTTACCTTTAAAGAAACAATCTTCATTGTGTACAATGGTGATCTTTTGCTTTTTCAGGCAGGCAGCTCTGTGCACTTCACAGTGGTTTTCATAGAATTCCCCATCAGACCCACACACAGGTTTGTAATGTGGCTTGCAGTGCTCCATGCACAGACACTCGGCTTGGCCAGTCTTCCCATTCACAACGCAGTGCCTGCCCAGACCACAGTACTTGTTTTCACATGATCCAAAATGGCCATCCTGACCAAAATACCCTTAAAAAAAGAAAAAAAAAAAAGAAGGTTTTTATTTAATAACCACATTTTCCTTAATTGCGTGTAAGGTACAAAAAGGATTGATTTGAGTAAATGAAGTGAGACTAAGTCTTTTGTTATATCCTTGACTAATATTAAACACAGGTTGGCCTGATGTTAAAAAAATTTAGTCTCTTTATGAGGATTTTTTTATACCTCTAATCACTGTCATAGGCTAACCACAATTTAGAGCAAGATCTAGTAACAAAAGTTACTCTTCATTAAAAAATTCATAGTAAATCATTACTTTTTCAATGTATATTGAAGTTTGTCACCTTAAGATTGCTATACTGTTGCATGCAATAGAACAATGTATTCTCTAGAATTTAGACCATAGGATTGGTCTCAAATTGGAAGGGACCCATAAGCATTGAATCTAACTCTGTGCTCCTTGCAAAACTACCTGAATCTAAACCATGTGATTAATAGCATCTTCCAGAAACCCCAAAAACTCTGACAGGCAGATAAAATGGATATTTACACATTGAGACTGATCCATGAGAATAACTAAAGCAGAATCAGGGCTCTCAATCAATATGGAGAATTTAAAAACAAAAAAATGACAGAACCTCTGTGGCAGGATTACAATGATATTTCAGGAAACAGAGCATGGAAAAGCAGGACTGATATATCAAGTGAATGGTGGCTAGAAGGAGCCACAGGAACCTCTAGGTGTTATTTCAATTATGACAAATGTGATTTGGATGGCAAACAGAGCTTTAAGACTGCTGCAGTAGAAATGGAGGAGTTTCTGCTGGCCACAATTTTCAGTTCCTTCTGCTCCTAAAATAAGGAAATGGATTGTCTACATTAGGCTACCAAAGCCATCTGTTTTCTATCCTAAAAATGCTGCTGCCACCATGTAAGATAAGCACTGTTGTCAGTAGCAGATCTCTTGGTGAAAGGGGAAGTTCAGTGCACAGTAATATTTCCTTATTATATGCCCAGTTTCCATTTTGACTGCCATAGAACTAACTATGGCTTCTCAGCAAGAGAAAGTGAACGATGTGAAAATGATGTGAATATGAAAGCAGAATTGTAATTGCAATTATCAATAAATAGGTTTTCTGATAAAATAATTGTGTCATAAAATATGCATAAAAATACTAAAATGCTTCCAAATGCAGGAGTAGACACTGCCCTTCACAGCTACTTAATTTTCTTCTCTTGCTTTGTATTCCTAATGTCTAGAACAAACACCTGTCATTCTAATGCCTTGCAATACTTTCCTTATCCTCACATCCTAGCTGAATCCGTCCTTGGCTAACCCATATAAAAAAAACATGAAGAAGCAAATTACAATGCATAATTTGGTAGTAATTTGTTCATTCTAGATTCATTTTCCATAGCAAAATGTTAATATGTCAATACAACAGCTCGAAGCACATTTCTTCAAGCCACTGAGAATTTATGTTCTTCACTTCAGTGGCAGATATAAAATCTCACCACTTTTTCTTTTGAAGCCTATGGGTCTATTAGACAACCATGCTTTGATTTCTTGCTTTCTCGTACAGCACAAATTTTCCAGACAAACATACTACAGAAAGCACACAACAATGAAATTTGGCTCTAATGACATGCTTTCACTATATTACTTGGTAACAATTTCAGCACAAAGTTGAGAGGACTACATATTCACCTCAGGTGTTGTATGGCAGATATAACTAAGCCACAGTGATTTTTATACACATGTAAAGGCCCAACTGATGGTGGGTTTACCTGCTCATGCACCAAAATGACTTCAAACAGGGAAATCCAATTCAACATTAAATTCTTCCCGTAAGTTTTTGAAAGTATTCCTTCTTGTGCCCATTTATCATCACCATATGAGAGCAACAGACATATACTGACAGAAACTAATGTAAACCAAATTTCCCTATTTTCTTCTACTAAAGCTAAGCTCAGGTAAAGCTTTGGAATGTCCAAGAGTGCTTTGCACAGGGCATGTATTCGCATTACAGAATGTAAGAACTTTGAAGTGATGGAATTGTTACAGTTTGAGGACAAAGTACATAAACCATTATTATTCATGCTTTCTGAACTGAAGATAAAGATCTCAGAACACATCTGACAACTGCTCTGAATTATTGAGAGGTGTGTGGTGACTCAAAAATATACTGCGCTGTATGTTATGAAAATACAACTCATTTAATACTTCTCTTGGGACTTCATCTTAGCACTGTAATTGAATCTGATGTCTGAATGCAAAATACCTTCTTTCCGATAAGGGAGAATAATTTACATTACATATATTGATATTTATAATATAGGTATTTGTCAACATATACCAATTATGTACAGCAATAAACAAGCAACTTTTCTGCCTTAATGAAAACCAGTATTTATTACGAAATATTTTATGAATGTCTTCATTTTACACCATTAAGTACTCCAAAACAATACATAAATTTGCATACATCACTGCATATGCAACTCCTTCGACTGAAGTCTGTGGTAAAATTCCCCCTAACCTCAAGAGAGGTTTCTCCAGATACAATCTAAAGCCTTATGTATTATGTTATGGCTATACATTTTAGCATGTTTAACAGGCACTGTTCTGCCCAGAGAAGGAGCAGCTATGTGGTATTGACAGTACATATTGAAGAAAAAACAGTTAGAAGTGTACTCTGAAGCACTCCACCAAAGTGGGGTTAGCAGATTACCAGATCACTCACAGCAAAGAAATTAAATACATGCAATTCCAAAACGGGTGACAAAATGCTCACACAACCATAAATTTTAATTAAATATGCACCCACTTATGAAAATATAAACAAATCAATCTAAAGAGGTACTGAGAAATACCAAGAAATGGGTCTAGATATAAGTTTTAAAAAAATGAGCAACCAAAACCCAGATTAAGTAAAACAAATTTGTGCTGCTTTTCACTACTCAAGGCCAAATTGCAAAAATCACTATATTTGTCAAATCCTTAATTTTAGGCCAAATTGCAAAAATCACTATATTTGTCAAATCCTTAATTTTATTTTTTGTTTCCAAAATGGTACTTCCGTAATTTTAATATTGGAATAGAACTGCTACTAAACTACAAAAATCTTGCCATTAACAAAAAAGAAACTACATTTTAAACCAATGTGGGCTGTGACATGCAGCCCATTTATGAATGGCTGACTATTTCAGTTGCCATCAGGAAATTGACACTATTACTATTCATTCCTGGATATATTAGTATGGGAGGTATACTTCTGATACCTTGATAATAGATGAGGTTTTTTTTCAGTTTCTTGGGGGTTTTTAGGGGATTTTTTTGATTGTTTGGTTGAGTTTCTTGAATGTCAGTGTAGCTAAGTCTCCTGGCATGAAATTGCTTAGGGTGCAGCACCCCTCCAGGACACCATCATAATCACAAACACTGTTTGTCAGAAGGCTCTTGTTCTATCTAAGCACACGTTTTAGAAAGTAAATCAGTCTGAGAAGAACTTCGGATGCCATATTTAGATATAATTCAGTAATTTAGTTGAGAAGGTAAGCAGCATATTCAATATTAAGAGACTGAAAGCCAGTAATTTGGGATAACAAATAATCTAGCCCTGAATGCAAATATTTTTTCCAGCAATTGTTATTGCTTATGTGATGATAGGCAAGTCTACATTTGTCAAATGCCACAACACAAAAACAGGGAACCATGTACACATATGAGCTATGTACTCTGAATTTTCAGCTTAAAAAAAGCATTATATTTACACATTTTGAGAGGAAACAAAATGTACTTGGTTCTATCTGAAAATAAGAAATATTCAAATTACCACACCCTTAAGTTTAAAAAAACTCACTTTAAGAACTATCACTAAAACTGTATTACACCCAAAACAGTCAAAGCAGTCATATAGATTTTTCAGATCCTCTTGAAATTTAAAACTCCAAACAGATACCAAACAGAAGGGCAGAAGTTTTCATTTTTAGACAGTACAGGAAAATAGCTTTAACTTTAAAAAAAAAAACAAAAAAAACAAACCCCAAACAGTTTCAAGTTTTCAGTTGGGATTCTTCATACAGGCTGCCTATTTAAAGGATACTTCAACAGCATCGATAGCTGAGCAAGTTGTACGTCACAGTTTGATTCATTTACATCTGGGAATTAAGCTGATGTTTTAGCATGTTAAAGACTCACAGAAATACACACAGATACTTTACCCTTTTATCTAATCAGTTTAGAGAAACATTGCACAGTGAAACTTTGGAAATTCATGAGAGTATGAATCACCATGTTCTACAGTTGGCCCAGAGCTGCAACACACACACAGGCTTTCTGTGTGCTGAGCATTCTCTCACAAACTCAGACTGTTTTCTTACTTCCCTAACAACATAATTTACATTCATGGCTTCTATCCTAACTTGCTGCATCACCCACATGCCACGAAAAACAAAGTGGTAGCTACTTTTCAAGGCAATGCAGTGATATTTTGTGTGCAAATAACTAACGGTAATTTCTTGGGTCAAAAGACCTATAGTCCCATTTCCCCCTCTTCTACTTAAAACCATTATGTAAATTACAATTCCACCTCTACAGCTGCATCTTTGCATAATACACTATCTATGAAAGGCCCAAACAAGACCGTAATCCTTATTTTAGTAAATGTTCAGTGTAATCTCAGGTTTTAGTAGCAAGTAAGGTTTATCACCATCTACCATTAAGACTCATAGGGCATTAACACTGAGCAAGACCCCAGTACAACCTGTGAGAATCTGCTCATAAATACTGAAGCTCTAGATTTTTTCTATTTTTGAACTGTAGCATTTCAGCAACAGTTCTTTAACAATTCTTTTATTTCACTAGCCAGAACAGCTTGTAATTACATTGACTCAACATGACACTAAATCTGCACTACTCATTATCCAGAAGTCTTGGTATATTAAATTCCTCAGAAATTTAGATTTCTTTTTTATTTTAGATAGGAATATTTTGGGCAGTGGACAAAATTTAAAGAAAAGAGTGGATTATTTGAGAGTAAATAAAAAAAGTTCAAAAACTTGCCAATATAATGATTATAGTAACGGATTTCCACCACGTAACAGTGCATATCTTAACAAACTGAAGAGAACTAGTGGCTCAAAGATGGGAGGGTGGGAAGAAAGGACAAACAAAAGCCCCACAGCCATGCAGGGGCAGGATGAGGAGCTGCAGCCCATGGCCCCTTGTAGCTCACAGCTCTCAGCCGTGCTCCCGCCCGCAGCAGTGAAAGAAAATCATACACAGGCTCACCATTATCTTCCTCTGGCATGGCTTCCTTTCAGCACCAGGCAAGTAAGGTCCAGTGCTTTATACTAAAGTCTATTCTGCCTGTGTGTAAAGTAAGTTTTTGGCTGGCTCTCGTACTCTCCTTTCCTTCCTTCTTGCCTGCCTTCCCCCTCTGCCCTCAGACATACATCTACCTTTCCTCTTTCCTTCCCAGTAGGGACACTGGAAGTATTGTAAAGATCTACACCTCCATAGAACATGATTGAAATCTTCTGGTGGACTCAGTATTTATCACTGAGGACCAACTTACAGAAATTGACACAGGCATTGTGAATGTACAGGATTTTTTCAACCTTAAAAGTTGAAAAAAGGTTTCAACTTTTTTGAAACAAGTTCAAAAAAGTCAAGCCTAAATACACTTAAGGGAATAGGGACTATATACTCAAATAAAGTGACTTTCTTATTGCCCTATAAAGCTAAGCTGGAACAAATTAGGAGAATGTGCCACGCTTTTAAAGGAAATAATTTGCAAAACTACAGTAGGAAAAAGGAGAACAAAATAATACAAAGTAATATCAAGAAGATCTGTAAATGCTGAATTGCCCAGCAATTAACCTGAAATATTGAAACCTCCCATAAAAGTGCATCTCTCAGCCAGAAACAGTCAGGTTAGCATTTTTGATCATATGAATTTGTTTTTCTTGCCAGCACTTAGAAGCCATCTTCAGCAAAACTCATAGATTTAGTTTCCTCAGAATAGAGAAAAATCAAATCATACCTCCTTTACTTGAATGAAACTGAAGGCCAAGAGCAAAAATGCCACACAAGACAATGAGGAGAAGTTACAATACAACTACAACTACACAAAAACCTCTTATGCTTATTAGGCAGAAACTTTTCCCCCTTTCCAGAGCCTTCACCTGCTCCTCTCTCATCCTCGTAGAAACCCCTTTAAAGGCTTGCTCCACTCCAGGTGCCCACATCAGGGGGCTCAGCAGCTGCCTGACCCTTGCCTTCTGCAATTACAAAGCATTTCCACGTGTTCCTGCCTCTGTAAACTTTCTTGCTCACTAACAGGGCTGTGAAACACCTGTTTGATATCAGAGCAAATGCCTGTGACAACTCTGCTACAGAGCCTTTCCTCCTGTGAGGTGCCTGTTCAGATTTCTGCCGGTACCAAATTCAGCGTCACCATCCCAGCGGTGCTGAGCAGCGCTGTGCCCTGTGCCCACACTGCAAGGTCCTGTGTGCCACCTCACCTGCCAGCTCCCTCAGGTGACATTACTCTCCTGGCAAGCGCAGACCTCATGCTCATGGGAACCAAGAAGGAGTTGCCCAATTCTCCCTCGCTGCTAGGAGGTGATTCTTGGGCACAATATTGTAAAAATCTCCTTCATTAATCACCCTCCTCACATTTGAGCAGAGACCATTAAATTCATAAAATGGTCTGTGGGCTCCAGACATGCTACTTGCCTTACACGAGTGGAATGGAAAATGCACGCAGGTCTGACACAAACAGCTGAATAGATTTGGATTAAGAGCACTGCTGGCTCTAAGTGTAAATATAGGCTGATGTCTTTGAGCAGTTTCAAGCCAGCAATTCATTACTTTCAATTAAATCCTTAGCTCTGATTAGCATTAGCGGTGGTTGTCATTCTCACATATTATCTTTATTTTGAAAAATGTTTATAATTCATTTAACATGAAACCAGTGGCAAAAAGAGTTTCTTTAACACAAAGCAGGAAACAAATTACACGTTTGCCTCATCACAGATACATGGACCCTTATTCAAATGGTTGATTGCTTTTCAATTGCAGCACAGCAGGCAATCCCCTATTCTGCCAAACATATCACCCAATGTCAGGAAGAGCAGGAAATGTGCATCATAGTGACAGCAGTTTTGAAAAGGTCATAGTCTGAACAACCTTCCACACATTGTAAGCTTATTTGAAATAAGGCTTTATGAATATCACAAAGGGCTAGCTTAGTTCTCAGTCAGACAAAACAACTTAATTTTTTTTTTGTTATTCACAAGCCAAACTGATTAGTTTTAGCAACAATGATGAAAACAATTGAAAGTTTGAGTAAATTATTGACTAGAATTTTCCTTTTACTTAGTTAAAATTAGGAAGGCTCTCAGGATTTGGTTTTAAGAAGCAAAGTTTAACTGCCGTGCCACACAATAATATTAACTGTTCCTCTCTGGCAAACTTTTCACATGAAGAACACATTTGTCCATTTTGAGCTAATAGTATAGTAAAAAACTATTGTTTCCTTGATAGCTATATATGGCTTTCCCTGGGATTAAATATGCTTCTGTATGAAACAACATTATAAAGAGAAAAATTAACTCATCCCTGATCAAGTAGCTGCCATGAAATAGGTAATTCAATTATCCATGGTAAAAACTAGCATACCATATTACAGGTATTATTCAATTTCTGTGTTAGACATTTAAACAACACTGTTTTGCTGGAGTTTTTAACTTCAAAGCCCTTCTTACAGATAAATCTGTGATGTCTTTCTGCTACCTTCCCCAAGGGACCTGTACTAGAAAAAGAAGCACACACATTGAGCAGCATTTAAACCATATGGTTAAAGTGCAGCATCATTTCTGTTCAAGGAAAGCTAAAAAAGAAATGTCAAGTATTTTCAGTTTTACTGATGTGAAACATTTGCTCCTAATACATGTTACATTGTCCATTTTTTCCCAGTTGTTACTAAGGAACTGTGGTGGGTTGGCCCTGTATACCACGTACTGCCCACCCGACTACTTGCTCACTGTCACAGGAATACAGAAGGAATTCAGTAAGGAATTCATTCATTCATTTCCACTGGCAGGCAGATGCCCAGCCATCTTCTGGAAAACAGCAGAAGTAACAGGGCCATGTCTTAACCACCGATATTCCCCCCTCCAGTCCGTCCTTCTCCTTTTGCCCAGCTGCCATCACTGAGCAGAATGTTTTATGGAGTGGGATGCCCCTCTGGCCAGTCTGGGCCAGCTCCACCAGCCATGTCTTCTCCCAGCTTCCTGCTTCCAGAGGGGCAGAGTGGAAATAGAAAAGCCTTTATGTTATTCAAGAATGTTCAGCATCAAACTCAGCACTGTTGTGGTCACCAATGAGAGTATTATGTGGGCTGCTTTCATGACAGAAAGAGCCAGTACAGGAACACTGTGGGAGCTTTGAAAGATTTTCCAGGCATTAATAATCCCACAAAGGGCATGTGGGGTGTGTGTGCTGTAATCCAAACTGTTAATCAGTGGCACATTATGGAAAAAAATATATTTAGAAGAATCTCATGATATTTTTGTTATATGGAATTTCTCATTCAATGTCTTCTACAAAAGCAGTAAGATACTAACAATTTCCATCTCCTTTACATGTGTGAAACACAAACACATGAAAATTAAAGATTAGTAAGGTGAGATACCATCTTTACAGGCCCTTCAGAAAGAACAGCAAAACACTACACGCTTGTATATAGGAGTATAGCTCTCAGAGCCATTTAGCTAACAAACCGGGACACCAATGACACATGTGTGGAATTCTGAAAGGAAACAAAAAGAAAACAAAACACTGATAAACCAAAAAAACCCCAAAAACTCCCCAAAAAGCAACCTACAAAAGGTAAATATTTTAGAGATAAGAGGGAGTTTTAAAAATAATATTTCTATAAATAATATTTTCATCTGGATTTGCTAGAAGAAAATAATCTTAATTATGCTTAAACTTTCCTGACTTAATTTTGCCATTTTAAGTAAGCTTAATTTGATGCAGAGTCCCATGCACTGCGTATACACCTCTTATCTTTTTTTTTTTTCCTGAGGAGGACTGATCCTATCTGCTCCATATATTCAGCAAAGTTGTGGGGTTTTTTCTGAAGATGTTAGAATTAACCCAAAATACCTAGAAATATGAAAAATCACACTGCAATCTAAGTGGCAATAACACAAAAATGCTTTTCCAGACCTCTTTGAGAATACTGCTCTATGAAAATAAAAAAAAATGAAAAAAATAAAGTATCAAAAATCTTTATCTTGACATAGGAGAATAGTCTACCCGAACAATCCATTTAAAATTACTTCTACATCTATGTATGTCTATTAAGAAATACCTGAAAAACCAGAGACATCCACTCAAATAAATATATAAGTGATTACTTTCACAGAAAATAATGCCCAAGTGAGGTGATTAAGTCAAGCAATGTGACTACTGAAAAATTTTTCTGTGCTTAACTAAAGATATTTTCTGTGATATATAATTCCTAGGGAATAAAAGAGAAAGTATAGTTTTCCTGCTAAACCTGAGTAACACAGTTTCAATTTTATATCCAGTAGTCTTTATGGAAATAGTTTGCTATTGAATCGATTATTCTCTTCTAATAAATATGTAAAAGCAAACTGAAGTCAAAATACAAACAGTCCTCTAGCCTACTTCATGGAAAATCAATCTTATAAGAAAACCATATATATCTCTACAAATGAGAAAGCGTTTAGCTTTCAACAGAAAGAAAAATTCTAGTCAGATATTTCAACAGTCATGTTTTTTGTATTAGTTGATACAACTTCTGTCTCGTGACAAATTGCCCTTCTAAACACGGAAAAAAATACTTTTTCACAGATAATATTAGAATTTGATAAAAACCATCAGTATTCTACATAAGAATCAACCTAGGGGTAGAGTAATAGATAATCCTTATTATGCATTTAAGAAATACAAGCTACAGAACTAATTATATGAAAACAAAAAAGATAATTTTAAGCTACAATTCAATGGAGTGCTGTCTACAAGAATGTCTAGTGATGCATAACTTCCACACACCTGGTGCATCTGTCTCATTTCTTCCCACCAGAAAATGGCAGAGTGTTAAACTGAAACCTCTGGCCACCACAGCTACCAAGCCCTGTCTGTTGTTTCAGTGGTTTAGCTACTGAAGTGTAGAAATATTTCAAATGAATGAAAATAAAAATCCTGTTATAATATTTGCTGTATATGGAGTTTCTAAAAGCAAGACTAACTTTCATGTCCATTAATAAAGCTAAAGAGTTTGCTGCACGTCATACTTTCTTAGGTAATTTCAAGAAATCTACGAAATGAGATACACAGATACAAATTTACTCTTTATAACAAGAGAAATAAACTTTGCCATGGGAATAATTATTTTGAGCTACTATATTTTTTTTATTTATTTAACTGAATTGAAAGTCATTTCAGGTCACCAAAGCCTGTTTATACTTGGCAACCCTAAATTATTAATTGAAGCAGAAATAAATATTTAATCACAAATCCTTTGAAAGTGGCAATGCCTTCGTAACTAAATTTTTACAATTGTTTTACCCATAAACAGTTTAGTTGAACAACTGAAATTATAATCCACAATAGATTTTCCTCTATTTTTAAACACTGTCTTTACAGCAAACAAACCTATATGAGATCTGTGTGAAATGAGTCATTAGTTCAAAGTTGCTGGAATGACCCAGATAACTGGCTTTGTTTGCCATAAAACACTTACCTCTTGACATTATAAATTTATCCTTATGCACAAGCATGACTGAATTATAACTGTATGATTTTCTTTTCAAGACTACATTGTAAGGTAATATTCATATAATCCATTTTAAGTCATGGCAGAACTTATTTTACTGTCTTAATTTCATTTTGTATGCACATGAAGTAGCACAGTATTACAGTCTAGGGGGGAAAAAAAGCACAAGTAGGAATAAGAATGATTTTTAAAGCAGTTTAATCCATTAACTGCCATAGCTATTTCTGAAGAATTTAAGCATTAGTGTACTTCCAGTCATAGTGGCTGAGACAAATTTCTAGTTAAGTCTTTAAACCTATTCTTTAGTTCATACAGAATTTAACCTGGATCACTTTTTGAATGTCCAACTAAAGCTAAAGACATTTTAACAGCATTGCTACACATGTATTTGTAAATGAATTTCACAGACTTCTGTTAGCACTATAATTACTAGAAAAGAGAAAAATTATGGGTAATGTATTTGTAAAGCTTTCTGGAGCTCTTGCACCTTTTCTGAAAAGGAGGTGGAAAAGCCCAGTACCTTGAAAAAAATGCTACATATTTCCTTCATAGTTATTTTTCATTTTCCTCCTGAATTTAATAGGCAGTTTAAATAATATTCATCAGTATACATGCCCTATTTTTTTTCAAACACAACTTTATTGGAGTGGTTTTGTCTGGGCATGTACGCTTGACAATGTGCAGGTACTGAATTTCTGTTTTCCTCTCTCTTCCTCTTCTCACCCCCACAAGAATTACATGACCTTCCTTCCCACTTTTCCCTTCTTGAAGAACTTTTTTGAATAGACAGAAGTCCTGACAGTAATAATCTGCTCACAGGGACACCACAAGAGCACCACAAACTCAGTCAGCAAGAAAAAAAAAGCTTCCGTGGGTTCTGTATTGCAGTCAAGTCAAACTGTTTTTTCAGAACCAGGCACACTTTCCTATAACTTGATACCTGTGCACTATGATAAAAGAGAAACTGAAGATTTCCAAGGCAGTGATGCCAGCTGAAAAAGATAAAAATGTGCAAATGACTTAGCAAAGTGTTAAGTGCACCATCTGAAGTTGTGTCAGTACCATGAAATTCCTGCAGCTAACACAGAAAGCATTCCAAGTGCTAATGACTAAATTCTTTCTAAATTCTTTAGCCTTTCAAGGTCTGGGTTTTACTTGGTTTGTTTCAGTAGCTTTTTATCCCCCTCTAAGTGGACTATTTGGACTATTTGCCATTTTATTTAGGCATTTGCTTAACTTGAGTACTGTAAAACTGAGAAGTCATGCCGTCATACTGAATAAATGTGTAACAAAACTACTGACAAAAAGTGTTTAGTAAATAGAGTAATTTTTCTAACATTATTATTTATTAATATTGTGCATCAATTAAAAGGATACCTCTTTCTTGAAAATTTCTCAGGGATTATTTAGTGCATTTTATTTTAAAATAATCTCATAAAAATATCCATCAGACACCTTAAAAGACAATACACACCTGAAGAAACAACAGATGAATAAAGTGTTACTTTTTTCCCCAATTTTCAGTTTTAGAATCTACTGGTCAACAGTAACAGCCATACTCCTATTCTCACATCTGAATTCATATTTAAGATAATTATGGCTAACTTCAGTTTATTTTCTTTATTCCAGTATGTGAGAGGGAGGAAGAATCTTCAGTCCAATTTAGACTTCTAGAGGGATAATCACCAGCTTAGAAAAAAGAGACAGTGTAATGCTTTTAAAGATCAATTTTCCATAGAACCATTGAATCATTAAGGTTAGAAAAGACTTTTAGGAGCATTGAGGCCAACTGTTAACCCCGCAGTGCCATCTTCAACAATAAACCACATCCTCCAGTGCCACATCTATGGTTTTTGAATACTTTCAGGTATGGTGACTCTAAAACTTTGCTGGACAGCTTGTTCAAATAACTAGTCTTTCGGTGAAGTCATTTTTTCCTAATGTCCAATCTAACGCACATCAATGCAACTTGAAACCCTTCCCTCTTTTCCATTGCTTTTTATTTGGAAGAAACCAATTCCCACTTAGAACATTCTTTCAGGAAGTTGTAGAAAGCGATAAGGTCTCCTCTCCACCTCCTTTTCTCCAGGCTAAACAACTCCAACTCCCTCAGCCAATTCTCATCAGACCTGTGCTCCACTGCCCTTTTCTGGACACACTGAAGAACCTCAAAGTCTTCCTTGTAGTGAGGGCCTCAAAACTAAACACAGGATTTGAGGTGTGCCCTCACCAGTTCTGAGTCTGGGGGGATGATCATGGCCTGGTCCTGCTGGCTACACGATTCTTGATACAAGCCAAGATGCCACTGGCCTTCTTTGGCCACCTGGGCACACGCTAGCTCATGATCAGCTGGTGGTCAACCAGCACCCCCAGGTCCTTTTCTGCTGGGCCTTTGTACAGCCATTCTGCCACAAGCCTGTAGCACTGCACGGGGCTGCTGTGACAAAAGCACAGGACCCAGCACTTGGCCTTTTTGAGTCTTGGCCTCTGTAGAGCCTTCCTGCCCTCCAGCAGATCAACACTCGCACCCACCTTGGTGTCACCTGAAAACTGGCTGAGGGTGCACTCAATGCTCTCGTCCAGATCATCAATTAAGATATTAAACAGGTCTGAGCCAAATACTGAGCTCTGGGGAATCCCACAAGTGACCAACCCACCAAGTGGATGCAACTCCATTCACCATCACTCTCCAGGCCTGGCCATCCAGACAGTTTATTACCCAGTGAAGAATATACCTGTCCCAGCCATGGGAAGCCAGTTCTCCAATCATGATCTCATATTTGATGGAAGACACAAAGACAAGAAAAAAGGTAATGAAAAATCTTAAGCATGTGACTTTGGCTCTTAAGTTTGCATCTAAGAATGTACACAAAACACAGCTAAAAAAAAAAGTAAATCTTCAGGTTTCATTTGTTTACTTGATTCAGCCAAAGCATTTGGAAAAAAGACATATCTGTGTTATGATTTCAAATGTGGTAATAATCTGCATGTCCACTATGACTTGTTTTCAATACCAAGATATTAGAAATGTTTTCCAATGGTAAGAATATCCTTCTCTGCATAAGACACAGCATTTCTTTGCCAGTAACCTAAACATAAGAAAGGGGAAATAATTGAAGACTAAAATATCAACCATTCATATTTCAACCTGCTGTTATTTAAAACATTTATCTGTTCTAGACTTCAACTGAACTCTCCACTTTGGTTTGTGTTATTCAAGGGTTCTGTGTGGATTTGATTTAAGCTTTCAGCGATCACACAGAAAATAGTGCAAGTTCTGATTTTTCTAAGAAAATGAGAAAGCTAAATAAGGTAAGCAGTTTCCAAAACAAAATAAAACCCAGAGGCCTTGTATTGAACAACAGGGTTTTTCCTCTTCCATACCTGAATAAATAAATAAATAAAATTACCAGTATAAAGTAAAGCAAGGATGTGTGTTTTCATTACTGCTTCTCCATTAGGGCTTTATTTTACATAACTTCCCTAATATATTCCATGAAAATCCAATATGGCCTTCAATCAGGTGTAAATTCCGGGCCTTGAATAGCCTGAATTCTTACACTAAGAAAAAAAAAAAGGTAATCATAAGGGATTTGGCAATTGTTTCTTGAGATCATGAAATTTTTGAAGCAAAATGAATTCCCTCAAGCGTGGTAGTTTTTAAAAGAAACATTAGTGATTAGGACTGGAATGTGCAAAAAGACTATAATTTCTACATTCCCCCTAGAATAAGAGCAACATTAGAAAATAGTCATCTAAACAAATTCACTGTTTATTTTTCTGATACTATTGTTGAACTATTCTGAAACAATCTTGTTGAAAAAGTAGCTTCCCTGAAGAACAGATGTAAAAGCAAAACAGAAAAGTTGTTACAGGCCTGTGAAGAAATGAGAGGAAAATAGAAGGTCTATAGACCCCAAGCTGAAGCCAAAAACAGTAGAACACCCCAAGGCCATGACAAATCAAGTGTTAAATAAAACTATAAAATAAAATAAAATGAAATCTAAACTCTAAAAGACACCATTGCAAATGTGCATAAAATAATCCATAATTCATCTTATATAATGTCTCGTAAAATGAACTCAAATAGCATTAAAAACTAGATTTAGTTTAATGCTGGTGCTGGCACAGACTTTCAAGGATAAACATCAACAAAATCTGAGGCTACACTGAAAAAATGCTTTTTATGAACAGGTTTGATAACATCTATCATCAGGCATATAACTCTATATCCCCATGTAAGTATACATATCTAACTGTTTTCTAAACTTTGAATTCCAAGCTATTACACAACTAAATTTATGAAATACTGCCACGAACTGTGTTCTCAGTACAAAATATATGCAATGCGTGCAATTCTGAAGAAGAGAAAACAAAGGAAAGTATATGAGGAGGAAAGAGCTGTTATTGACAGCTATTTTTTAAGAGTGTTTTAATATAATACACATAGCTTGTCCTTAAACAGGGAAGCATAAAGGGCAAAGGACACTTGCATTTCTCTTGGTAATGGAAAAATTAAGATGTTATTCTGGATGTCTCTGATTGCTTTTCCTAATACAGCTATACCTTCTGAAAAATAAAATGGAAATGTAGCAGACTAAAAATAAATTACTTCCCTCTTATTCCTCAAGAAAACCTACTTTATTGCTGTGACTCTCACCCATTCTTACAGTTGAAAAAATAGATAGTGGGTCTTTTGGGGGAAATAAGGTGTTCTGGCCTAGCATTTAGTTTTTCTTCCCTCCAAAAACTTTCTTTCCTTTCTACTATCCTTTCATTTGTTCCAATGACAGAGAAAAGAAACTTCTCTCTTTCTGAGATTCACAATTTACAAACACCTACATCTTTATGCTCAGTCAATCAAAAGTTGCTTAATGTGAAAAGCTTGGCAGGTAGCTTTATTATTCTGTATTTATTTATTTTTACCTCTCTGGTAGAACAATAATGAAAACAAAAATTATGTGATTCTGGAAGTTGTGACAGAAAGTCATGCTTCTATTTGAGTCCATCTAGGCCAACATATCTGACTCACACTCTTAAAAACAATGGATGAATTTTGAAATACATTTTGTATTCCTGCTATGTGAGAAATGAATAGTTTGTAAACATCTTATCTATGAGAATTATATGGAGACGAGAAACAACTCCAAAAACTAAAAAGTGGCATTTAACAAAGCAGGATGCTTATGGATTTCTTCAGATGAAGACTAGGTTCAGAATGAGGTGATGATCTGGAGAGGAGTCAAATACTCTGTTCATAGAGAAGAGGAAGCATTCAAGCTTAATAAAATTTCTCTGTACAGAACTCCAATTTACAAGTATATTTATGCATTTAGGTTGCAATCAGATTCAATTTCCTTTTTAAGTAGAATATTTTTGAGGGATCAAAAGGAAAACTGCAAAACAACATCCAGACCACATTAATGTCAACATTTAACATGGACAAAGTACAAACCACTGATGATTAAATATTCCTGAGAATAAAGGCAATTTTAAATATATAGAACACAAAGGTCCCTTTGAGAAGCAGTGAGCAGATTTTTCACGGAGATGTTTATTTCTATGAAATGGGCACAAATCTGGGGGAAGGTGTCACTGCTCATCGATTCCAGTTCAAGAAGAAAAGTGAGTCAGTTGCCAGAATTCTCCCTGAAAAATCTCTTGTGTGAGATACAAGGACTGTGCAGGAGGGTGCATGCACCACTGCATATATTCCTACTGCAAATCCAGTTCACTTTCTTTTCCAAAATAGCATTTAAATTTTGAACAAAAGTTCATTCTCATTAAATCACCGTTCTGAAATCAAAATATTATACTAAAATGATAAAAATGGACTCCTTAGCATATCAAAGGCACTTCAAAAAAATCCAGTGCTTCTGTCACTACAGAGAAGATCTAAAATCTTTTCACATGTTCAGTTATTGAGCCCAGAATTCCAACACTTTTTGTTTGGATATCAAATGCTGTTGTATCTTTGCAATGTAACAAAAGTAGAAAAAAATTTAGGGATATTTTAGTGTTAATAAAAACCCCAATTCCCCAGTAATAGCTAAATTACTCTTGTGCCCATTAGGGTCTTCTTCTCATTATTAAGTCAACCTTTTTTGACAGTACTTGACAAATACTCATAGATTCTTCTTTAAATCAGAAGGGAGGAAATATCATGTTTTACCAAATTTTATCAGTTGGTATATTCATTAGGTAAATCCTATCTCTGCATAACAGTTTTTTTTATGCTGCCTTCAAGTGAGCAACATGCCTAAATATAAATAATGCCTAAAGGTTAAAAACAAAGTGAAATAGTTGTAAGTTGTCTACAAGCTATTGTTTTTAATCATGTTCCCCATACATTATATGATAATCATGTGAACAATTCTATGAATAAGAATTAGAGTACTTTAGAGTAATAGTTAATAAAATAGGCAATTTCTCAATGTGAAAAAAGAGTGTAAGAAACTGATCTAAAAAGAGAAGTAACTAAAAAGGTGAGGAAGAATAAAATATGTTATTTAAAAAGGCTCAAGCACATCTTGAATAGTAAAGCTAAATATTTCATTAGGGAAAGTCTACCTGTCACGATAAAAATATTTTGCTGTACTACAGTTGTCCTCATGCTTTGTTTGCTAGGCATCTTATGCATCAGGTCTACATAACACATGACAAATGATTCCAAAAAATCAAAATTGAACTTGTAATGAAGACATATGTTGCACTCAGAAACATGAAGGAATAACCAAACTCTGTCCAAAAATCAACTCTTCCTTTTCATAGGCATTCTGATAAAGAACATTACAAAAATCATTGTGTTGTTTTATGCTTTTGACAAGTACTTTATAAAATCAAAGGAAATTAACTAAATTATTAAGGAATAAAAAATTCTGGTGATCAGTTAAGGAAAACAGAGTTTTCTGCTAGAGAGAACTTTACCTTCAGATTTTGAAGTCACACTGCAAATTTTCCTGCAGGTCATAAAATCACAAAATACAGCACAAGTCATCTCAGTTGCTTTCTTTACTATTCAGTACACTTCAGGGTCACAGATGAGTTTAAAATGCAGTAGTAAGCATTTTGATGCTATGGCTCTTGAGAGAATAATGATCATATGGAATGAAGCTGACTGGAAACACTGTTCTAGCAAGAATCAGATAATGTAACACAGATTTTTATTAGAAAATATAAATTTGTTGGAAAAAATTCTCCATGGGAAGATATTCACTTGAAAAAATTGACCAGGTAAAGTGGTTGAGACTGTAATAGACAGTAGCCTGATTTTTGCTAAGGACACAGGATACTAAAACAGTTCACATTTAAAATACTTGAAGGCAATAAAATTTACTGAGGGTAAAAAGCCCCTTGGCTCTGAACAAGTTGCAATTCTGACAAGTCTCAATTCACTGTCAGTATAAAACTTTGATTCACTTCTGAACAGAAAAGGACCATCAACTGTAGTCAAAAATTTGTCCAAGTTTGAGTATACTTTCAATTTTCCCCATATTGGGAAAGCCCTCACCATATGTCTCTGATATAGTGCAGGGCCCTACTGTAAAGTAAAAAAGTCCCTTCATAGCTTGCTTTTCATCAATACTATTCACAGTGATGGTACTCAGTAGTATAAAGCTTCTTAACCCACCTAGAGTTAAGATTTAACTATATAAAAATCTGACAGCACATAACAGAGTACAGAAGTCTTCTAATCCGTTCAGAGACCTCATCTCTTCCATCCTCATGGAGTGAAATGAGTATTTCTGGTGTAATTTCAGAAAAGGAAAATAATGAATGGTACTCATTCTGCACTAATAGTCATGCGCATCTCTCTTCTCTACTACCATTTGCAACACCTTAGAACAGAATCTTGTCTTGTTATTCCTAAAGTATAGAGCCTAGAACTTCTTTCTTTTAATTTTTCCTATTTCTACTACTCCAGGTTTAAATAATTTTATCTTCTGAATGCCTCCTGCTATTTCTTCTGAGATAAAGTTTTTAAAAAAGTGAAAAATGTTCTCAACCACCCAAGGATAATTCTAGTAAAGCTAAGAAGGAATTGTAATATTTTTGTTCCCCACAGCATACCATGGGACTGGAGCTGCTTCTACACAGCAGTACTCCTATAAACAACATATTAACACCACAGAATAATAGTGATGCTTCATAAACAATATGGTATTATTACAAAGGCACTGTGTGCAAACTTACATGGTCTGACTTTCTAAAAAGTTTATTTAATATAGCCAAGCTCCATTTAATATAAATCAGTGAAGAAGGGAGAATTAAGCCACATTAATGCAAACTTATTTCTCTAAACAGTAGGCACTCTCCTGGTCACTGCAGGGAAACAAAGCAACTCACACCACTTTGTGCATCAACAAGAAACTATCCATGCAGGTCACCCATTGCTCCGAGGAAGAGATGGAAGCCAAAGGGGAAAGACAGACATATTACCCCCTTTTGGTTAATGACTAATTTGAATCAGGTGTTCAAAGGCCACAAGATTCACTCCTGAGACAGATGAACAAAATGAGTGCTAACATCCACACATCTACTTGCATAAGGGTTAAGATTCAATGTCTCAGACACTTTTCTGTGTAAATCCTGAGTACCCAACACCACATCTGAGGTGTTCTCTGTGGAAGACACTCAGTTCTCTTCCTGCAGAAAAATTTTTTATGATCCACCTTGCTTTCTTCCATGTCTTTTTTGAACTTACATAATTTTCTTATTGAGGAAATTACAATCATATATGGCTATATCTAGTAAGAATTAAAAATAAAGAGTATAGATTGCTCTTTGAGTCATCAGCCTAATGAAACTTGTATTCTGATTGTCTTCTGTCTCTCAGCACTGCCTTTGCATTTTTTCTTTTCCTTGCCCTAAAATTTTCTCATATTTTACAGTAAACCCATGTCTCCTACAACGTGCTACCAGATAATAGTCACATTATATGGAGAACAGACCAAACAGACAAACCAACTGACATGCCAGCATGTATACAGAGGGTTAGCCTGACAATACTCATGTGCAGCAGGTCTTGAAAACACCTTTTCTCTCTGTGAGATTCTAATTAAGTAGTTAATTTTGCAAAGTTGTTAACTAGGATAAACATGGTAGAAGGTATTTCTAAAACTACAGTTTCTGTTTCCAAGTTGACTCAACCTGATCAATACGCTTAAAAAATTATTATGAGGGGACTGACAGGAGGAAAAAAAAAGGAGAAGATGACTCAGATGACTCTATAAATTTCCTTTTCTAAGTAACTCACACTATAAAAGAAGAAAAAAGAATAAGGAATAAAATGGCAGCTAATAAATAGTTAACAATGTACTGACTAGGAAGTATTTAATTTACCTTTGGACAGAGCTGATAGGGTAAGAAAACAACTTACCCTACAACAACAACAAAGTAGAATGACCATCAGGAGATTTATTAGTGTGAGAGCGATTCAAAATAATTTTAATGTTACCTAAAATTCATCCAGCAGTTAAATTCCTTGTGCTAGGTCTATAAAACATCTTGTAAGTAAACACATTCCTGATGCTATTAAACAGTTTCACTGCAGTCATCAAAGGCAGTCAGCATCATATAAATGCAAGATGAGTTCAAGTTAATGTTGTCACTAGATTTGTTTGCCTATTTGATTGTTAGCTCTATTCACTAGTGTATAAATTTTCTTGTCATTTTTCTCAAAGTTAATCACCTACAACATCTTTTAAATAGTCCCAAATTCTGTATTAAAAATAAATTCTTAAATTTTACAGATACTTATACATTTCCTGCAAGTCTGAGAAGGTCAGAGTTACAAAAACACAACCCTCTTAAATATGCAAACCTCTTGAAATAGATTTTTGTCTGTAAACTGGGCTTGAATCACAGATGACTTCTATGTCAATGTTCATTTTCTATACGTTAATATGACAGTGGAAGAAAATGAGGAGTTCACATTCTAAACACTGACATCAAAATTCTGAAGCCTGAAATTGCAGATAGTTTAGATTTGCTGAAAGCTGTACTAAAAGTCATGTGCTGTCCTGAAATGTCTTTCATGCCATCTTCAGGTTCTTCAGCACACCAACAGAAAACACTTCCAATCTTTGCAAATTCTCCTCAGGGCTAGAAGTGTTTCTTTTTCTCTGTGGTCCTGTCATGACCAGGCTTAGGGGTGGATCTCTGCTCTACAATCACAGTGGAATTAACACACTAGTTACGTAAAGACAAGGAGGCAAATCCTGAGTTATCAGGGTAAATCACAGAACACAGAGATGCCACAGCTTCACTATTGTACCAGTGATGTGAAAAAATGCCAGTTACTCTGTTTTCCCTCCTTTTATTCTTAATTGTGTTGGGTTTTTTCAGAGCCTAGAAACTCTGGTAGCAGACAGACTTTTCAGACTGCTGGCTATAGTTGTGAGATGCATGAGTGCACTGAACACTTCAAGTAAATCACCATCAACATCACAGTAGCCACGTTACTGAGGAGTATAAGTTCCTTTGCTCCTAGTAATGAGGATAAATTTTTGTTGCATGGCACCTTAGAGTGACTACTGCTACACAAAGGTTCAGTGGATTTTGGAAATGAGACTATTTTCTTCCTTAGGCTGCAATTTCTTACTTTAAATGCACTAACTACAAAGACTAAGAGCATGCTCGTGTTGAAAACTCACCTAAAGAAATCTCAGTATGTATTAAGGAAGCTCCAGTTCTCAAGTTTTTTCACTTGAAAAAAACCTAACTTTTTTTGGCAGTAAGGAGATAATGTGAAAATGGGGTTTTTTTTCTTCTGTTTTGGTTTTACCTCACTTAGTTTTAAGCATATGTACTTTTCATGATACAGTTTACTCATCACATTTTCACTACATTTAACTAAGGAAAAAAAGCAGAAGGGCGACATTCTTTTAAAAAAACCCCAGCACCAGCACTCAAGGCATATGCCTCTCAAAAAATTTTGTCTTCTATGGACAGTGTAGATAGATGGAGAATGAAAGGAAAATTACTTCTACCATAGCAGATAAAGCATAAAATTCCTATTAACTAGAAAATGTGGCATAGAAAGTTCATTTCCTATTTTAGTGGATAATGTGACCAGCTCCCAGAAAAAAAAAAAAAAAGGGGGAATTAATACCATATAAACACACATGAACTATTGAATTGAAAGTTATTATTTGCACAACATCCAATCCAATTTTAGCCATAAGAAATTGTATAAAATGAGATTTGGAAAGAAAATCACTGCTCTCATATAGTCAATTTTTCCCACTGTTTTTCATACTACAAAAACTTTGAGTATCAATAGGTATTGTACATATGTTATAGATATGCTTCAGAAACTAGGTTGTCTAAGGTATGAGGTCAGAGTTAAGCAAACAGGAGCATACACCTCATTGTGCTCATATGCTCTGCATTCACTAAGCCAAAATACATTACATGTTCTGAAAATAATTGTTTTTCATTTCTTATAGCTGTCTCCCTGAAGTCAAGAATATAATGATAAATTGCTACAAATGTAACCATATTTACAACACCTGAGATAGAATGCAAATATTCAGAATACAAATTCTTTGCTGTTAGACTCTTGGCACTGCTTTGTGTCAACATCATTACTGTATCTACAAGAATGCCTTTAATTTTCTGAGCCTTTCCTCCCTTGCCTTTGTCCTCTAAGGCACTTGACAGTTGTATTATTTTTGGGGGTTTTTTTGGTATATGTAATTTTTCATACACAAAATTAAACTCTGAAAGAGAGAGACAGATAGAGACTTGTTCTCTGATTATTAACAGCAAAATTCACATCAGAATTTGAACTGTGATCAGCCTGAGTTATGTTGTCTTCCAGCAAAACTCCAATTTTAACCTTAGATGGTTTGGGGACACGTAAAAGTTGCCTCTCTTCTCTATCATAGAGTGCTACATTCCAGAACAATGGAAATATTGAAATAGATTCCTGCAACAGAAATGAAAAATAAACAAATATGAGATTCATTTCCTCAAGTTGAGGGCTGTTTGTCATGTTAGGCAACCTCAATATGAATGCAATCATCTTCCTGCCTATTGGCATAAATCTAGTCCTTCCTTTGCACATTCACCTGTAGATTGAGCACCAGATTCAGTGAAAATTTAATACCTTAAGCATATAGTCTTGATTACCTAAGTTTTTAATATCTGTTCATGTTCCTAAATTTCCAATATTTCCTTTTTTTTTCTCTCAAGCAGAAACTAGTGATCCTCAGGCAAAATTATAAATCATGTTGCCAAATAATATAACTTGTATCATTCACAGGCATGTAAAGCTGTAATACAAATGTTTAACAATAGCACAGGCATTTTCTATTGTAATAGAATATTGTAATTAAGACATTTCAGCCATGTTCAGCTGAGTCAAGTAAGACAACTTCAAGTAACTAGAAATGTCTTCCTAAAGATCAAACCTAGATTTTCTAAATTGCTTTTTTAGCATTTTTTAAAAATATCCGAATAATAAGGATGAGACCACACCAGCTTTAGACTCTGTGTGGGTTCATTCATGCTAGTTTGATTATTTAATGATTAATTTCTATATTGTACACCATTTTTTTCTGTGTATCCTAACATTGTCTCCTCCAAATAAGGAAATATTAAATAGAATTGCCACCCAGTAGGCTTGCCCTAGATAAACAATAGAAAATCCCTGAACAGATTAGTGGTTTACAAATGCTTTAATGGTTTCCTCTGAGAAAAAGCCTGGACTCCTGTAATGCAAGCAAGGATTACAAATGTAATCTCATACTGGGGCTAGCTCTCCAGTTCAAAAATTCTGCTACCAAATCACTAAAATATCTGTTATGCAGAGAAGAATATGACTTGTGACCTACCTTGTGTGTATAAGTCAGTTGTGTGCTTTTGTATATTCCATATATAAAGAAATATATATATACTTCAATAAGAAAAGCTGACAGAAAAAAGTACAGAAGTCCTCAGATTAAAGCTCTGGAGGACATTAAAGATTTACAGTCAAAGTCTGTGCAGCAAAATATAATTTTTTCAGAGATATGAGATTTCCCTATGAAAATCTGATTTGATGTGCTTCATGTAGAATATCTATGGTCATTTACTGCCGAAAATAAAGACACAAAGTCTGTAGCTTTGGAGTAGAACCCTTGGAGCATGAAGTAGCTACAGAAGAGTACTGCACGGGCTAAAATTAATTTCTGTGTCTTTGACAAGGTCTAATACTTTGACTGTATTAGATTCTAATACAGATGTTTAGATCATCCATACATGAGAGAAACTTCAGTACCCAGATATATGTGGAACACTATAATTTGCTATCCCCTGCATCAGCTGAACGTGTCAGCACTCAAGAGTGTATTAAACTAGAGGAATTAAATTAACCGTGGCAGCTCATATGTGTGAAGGAAGCTTGGTGGTTGTTCTGCCACCTGAAAGACTTTTTTTGTTGCTCTTCCAAGGTATTTTTTGAAGGGTACAGGAGGGCAGCCACTAAAATACAAAATATTTGCAGCTGCTTCATGAACTCAACACCACAGACTTCACAGTAAGTTCTGATCAGACCTTGTTGGCAAATAAGATGTAAGGTTGAGTTAAAACAAAAAAAGTATCTGCTAAACTACAGGGTCAAATTGTCTCTCACAGTCTTGCCCATCTTGTTTAGCTGTGTTATGATCTAACTTCAACAGTGAAATCAGTAGGATCTGACTCAAACTTAGATCGCACACATCCTAGAAAAATATTTTTACCTTTACAGGACAGACACAACAGTATAAACTTCATTCCAGAAAGTGCCTCCTGCCCAGTGTTGGTCAGGGTGGAGGTGGCCAAGCCTTGCTGAATAATCTACTCAAAACCTCTAGCTGTAGCCTTTGATAGGCCCAAGTTTATGTTTTTATTGCCAGGCTATATAATCAAATTCCTAAAATTTTTAATTAAAACCAGAAAATTAACCTTTTCCAATAAGATTAATCAGATTTTACTTATCTGTGGATGGTTTACAATTCTTACAGGCACTTATCTATCCCACTAATGTTTTATTCTATCAAATATTTTTGGTCTCTCACTGCTTTTCCTAAACTGGCTGCTATATTTTGACATCATAAATCAAAGACATGAAAATATTTCAAGCCCAGCCAAACTGGAAAGATTTTTCACTCAAGCAACTATTGTAGTGAAAAGATACAAGTGTTTTTCCAAATACACAAAAATAATTTTAATGACTACTTGATGTCCTACTATTTTACATTTTAACTAATTTTTTTCATAATTCTAGTTCCATTTTTAAGAAATACACATAAATCTGTGATACATATTATACTCTGCTACTAGTATGTACTGTAATTTGCACACACACACAATTTTAGCTCGTGGAAAATACAGCTTTTGTTATTAGATCCTTTCTGGAAGTCTTGGAAAAGTTATGTTACACAAAACAACAAAATACATCTAAACCACACTATTTTCTCAGTGCTGTTATGGAGATTTTAAAAACTGAGTGTTACAGACAAAAATTCCATTGGGTTCCATTGAAAACTTCCCTCCACCAGCAATTTAGATCTTAGCCATTGCTTTTGAAATGTTGCAGCAAAGGAAAATACTTTCTTTTTCTCTATAGCTTTACATACAAAGAATATAAACATCAGGTTAAGCCTTGCATAGATGCTTGAAAATCTATATGCACACAAGTTTTCCTCAGAAAGCTTACACAGGAACACAAATTATATCTCCCCTGTATCTCTCACCTTTACAGGAAGATGACTTTTGCTTAAGTCTCCTAAGGAATGCAATCCTGTAACCTTGGTCTCATCTATTAAAAATCATATTTCCTTGTCATATGGTATCTTTTTGATTTGTAACACTGTGCCAAAAGCTTAAGACATTAGCACAAAGCTGTTTTTTCAGCAGTGTCAACAGGGGTGTAACTTCACCAGTCATTTAGCATCTACACATTCTGATTTTTCTTTAAGAGTTTCCCACTCCTTTAACGTTGAAATTATTTTATTCAATATAAATTTTACATCTCCAAACAACAAGCTCAGAAAACCAAGTTATGATAATTAAATTCAAATGCATTATTTCCCTAACTTGAATATCTCTGCAAGCATTTATTTTATTAGTCTGTTAGTCAGTTGTTAAAACATTTCAACATTTCACAACTGTTAAAAATGTTGTTAAAAAAAAGGCAAAAGTTTTCTAGCTTCTCTTTATAACTTTCAAACACAAAACGTTGTTTGGATTTAAGGGCTTTTATTCAATTATTTTAAACAGGATTTTCATAGTACTTTTCTAAAGTTTATAAATTATTAAAGAAAAGAGAAATAAAGAAAGGAAAGGAAAACAAGGTTTGCTTGCCTGGCATATAATTGTGAGGTTCTGCATTTCTTATAGTACAAGGTCTTCGCTGCAATGGACAAACTCATTTTCTGCTTGTATTTTTGATCAATACAATTATTACTTATATAGGAAAAGAATACAAATCTACCAAAAAGGTAGAAGTGGTGCTGATTTTAGCTCATAGGTTCATCCAAAAATTTACGTCATTTTGATTTAAGCTGCAACCATTTTGGCAACAAAGTGACTTTTGAGGTTCTAAAAACACATGAGATGTGACCAACAGAAATACAAAACACTTTTTTGATGTACGGCATAATTTATACCAAATCTCTTCAGTGTGGTAACTGGAAAAACTCAGTCAAAATTCCATCCTGAAATTCATAACTAAATGACACATAACACATTTTTTTAAACACGACTACTATAAAAGAGAACATCAAGCATTTCAATATCCCTTTAAGACATTTGTATGTAAATCTGCATGTCAGACACATGGCCCTCTTTCAAAACCAGCCTATGGTAGTATGTGCAAACTGGAAGCAAGGTAACACTAATTTTGTAAAAAATTATTACTAAAAAAGGTAGGTAGTGTCATTCCAGATATTAATTACAGATGTCTTATTAAAATAAAAGCAGAAAACATATTTTTTAGTACCAAGGAATTAGCTAATACTTTTTCATCTTCAATAAAATATCAGTTACTATTCACCCTACCTTTTAAGCAAGAGGTCAGCCAAAAACTATTACTCCATTGAAAGCCAAAAAACATACTTGGATTTTTCTGATTTGTAACATACATGTTTATGGGTTTCAAAGTGAACAGATAAAACATTCTGCTAAAACTTGTAGTTGTATAGCTAAAGGGGAGAAGCAGATCAAATCCAAATGTATTCCATATTTTCTGTTACCTGAATAATGTAAAGCCTACAAACTAGTCATCAATTTTTCAGATAACATAAAATAGAATGGTTTATTTTTTCATTACATGAATTTCATTATTTAGTAGAAGAAAATGACTGCTCCATTATTTATCATTTGCTGCTTATTTATTTAGTATAGGGGTAGCCAAACATTTTTGACCCAACAGGCAAAAAAAATCAGTTTGATATTGTTCAAGATGACATTCTTTCTAACTGCAGAAAAACAAGTCAAAATGTAAAAGGTGAACAAAAAAAGAATAAGACATATCCTGTTCTCCTGCTCTTGGGACAACAAAACGGAATCAATCGAACAGTATCCACATGAAAACAAATATTATGAAACTATGGATTAATTACTAATGAGAAAATAGTTATGAGAGGAATGCACCAAATTTAAGGAATTTCTGTGTGCTTTGTAAAGCTGGGTGGAAAAATTCTCCTTATTTAAAATATTTCTGATTTTCCATTGTGAAACTGGCTTTCAGTTTCTGTTTTACACATGACATGACAAAGTTTCCGAAGTCAATACATAAGCACTGGCATTGAAACGAATATAATATACATTTCAAGCTCTTGGTCGTGAATCTTTGTGGAAAGGCTAACAGACTACAGGCTCTAACAAATTCATTTCATGCAATATGAACTTCAGCTCCTGCTTCTGCAAGGCCTAGCTTCTCCCACAGAGTTCTTGGGAATAAAAGAAACACTAATAACTGATGACATACAGATACTGAAAATAAAGGTAATTTTCAGTAGCTGGCTGTATTACGATGTGCTCCATAACTCTGATAGAACCAAATATTATCATGGCATGAGTACTCCTTCAAATTAGAGGATGTACATTCTATAGACAGTTCTAAATTTAACATTATTCTTGCAGCTTGTGCTGTTGTATGTTGTGGCTGATAAACTGCTCTTAGTTATTTTTAATTAGAAATGAACAACCTATTTAGCCCCTAGGTTCTCCTGCTCACTGAGTTATAGAAGAGCTTTTCTCTCTGTCTATTTTTTAAGTGGAAAATCTTACATTTCACAAAGCAGCATCACCACAGTCCACCCTACAACCTCAGTCAGCTTCTCTGGGCCTCCACACCATCTCAAGTTAGAAAACATTCAGGACAGAATAAATAGTTAGTTGTCTGCTAGCTTTCCTTGTATGCATAATGTGATTCACCCACCCAAAGGAAACCTCACTAAAGGTCACAAGTCCCGAGTTGAAGATGAAGGAAAAATTGAGACACAATTGAGAAAAATTAACACAATTAACTAAATTGGTACACTGGTATCCAGCTTTTCTCTCTTATTTCGAGAATGGTGCCAGAAGAAATGGCCAGGTCTCCCTCTTATTCCCTTAAAACACTTTCCTGGTTGCTCTAAGGTCCAGCTCTGTCTTCGATGAGCAGAGGCACAATTAAATTGGCTAGTCAATGTTTAACAGAGGGGTATTCCCATCAAAAGAAAACCTTAAAATGTTTAATAATAAGCAATAAATTGTTTCCATCTGCTGTTGGAAGATTTCAGGATCTTTCTGGTCCCTGTTTTTGCTAAGTACAACACACCTCTTCTACCTCAACTTAATGAATTTAGAATTTTTCTGTGTGAAGAAAGTAAGAGCATTTTCATGAGCTGAATCATTCTGAAAAGAGATACAAATTTCTAAATGACTGACCTCTGCCCAATATTTCCCAAAGCATAAAGGAGAAATTTTATAAATGTATTGCTAAGATGCTTTGATAGTACTGAAAAGGATTTTTTCCTGCATTTTAATTCTTTCAGAATTATATGCTCTGGTTTACATCTCTCTCTGCCATCAAAATCAAGTGCACCTGCAGAATCCCACTGAAGTCAATCAAATTTAATATATGTATATAAAAATCTATCAGTAGAGAATGTTTTTTACTCTATGGCCTGCAAAAGGTGATTGCACACAAGTTAAAAAAATCCTCATATTCAAATTAGGGGCCTTTTTTTAATTCCATCTATTAATTTTAGGCCATTTAAAAATCATCAATCCATTTTGCACTACTGTTTGCAGGGAATCCAATGTTTTTCAGCAACCAGCATGATTCAAAAGTTCTTTAAAAAGTGATATGCAAACATAACATGAACTATAACAGCTTCTCTGTGTACACTTAACATTCAATGAGTTAAAGCATTTTTTGACACTTTTCTTCAAGTTGTCCTTCCAGTGCCCTATCTGAAACTAAAGAACAAAAACGCTAAGCCAGTTTAATTTAGAATAGCAATGAATTAATCCTAATAATGAAATAACTTCAATACAACGTTGTCTTTGAATCATTAGAGGATTTGCAGATAGTATCTTGTGAATGCAAACAAGATAATCACACAAGCACAGATACCAAATAACCCTTTCTCCAAACATTGGTGGGCATGCATATTCAACAAAATGCAAATATTGACTTTTCTGATAGCAACTAGATCAGATTGCTAAGGTGCCTGATGAGACACAGCAATCCCAGTGTGGGAAACAGTGCTGACCTTCATGCTCTGCATGGCAAGCCTCTAGCTTGCTTGCATTTATGATTCCCCTAAACTCTGAGCATTTGCCACAACTGCAAGAATAAAGCAGACATGTGGAAAAGGGCAATCTCAGTCAGTACAGAAGAGCCTGAAAGAAAGTAAACAGGTTTCATGTCCCATATTACCTCTCCAGAGAGACAAGGAAAGGAAGAAATGCCATTTGCAGCTGACTGCTTATTAAGATCAGTGGGCACATAAAAAGACTTCTTTTCTTAATAAGCAAGGAGAGGGGATAACAGGTCATACACCCTGCAAATTCAGCAATCAGTGTGCCCAGCAAGTGTGTTAGAACACAGACCTATGAAAAATGCTAATGCCTTAAAGGCATTCATCCAGAATGAGTGCATACAGTCACACAGAGTCACATGACATGCTTTACCAAAAACCTCCCCAAACATGCTATAAAACCCCAAATTTAAAAGAAGAAATATCTACAATACCGTACATTTGAGTTTGTACGTTTAATCTTGAACTACATCACACTTGCAAGTCTTGCCTAATCCCATACTTTAATTTGAAGTGGAAATAAAGAAATGAATGGGAAAACGTCCAGAATTTCCTGCTGCTTTTATTACACTTGATATAGATGACATGATACCTCAAAATGGCTGTCTAAAATGTGTATTTAAAGGCTATTAAAGACTCACAAGAAATCCTTTTTTCCTAGATTCTGATTTCTGTTCTGAGATCCTCTTTCTACACATTATTAACTGTATGTCTTTCCTGACATGTTATCTGTACATCTCTGAACATACAGATGAACTTATATAAGTTTACTAATATATATTTACACAGGAGTATGTTGAATCAGCTTAGAAAGACTATGTTTAGGCAATATAAATAGCTTTATATTTGTATCTTTGGCTTTCATCATTCTGTTTTACTTCTGTCATTGTACTTCATTTATGATACTCCTAACTCTAAGTACTGCTTTTGAGATGCCAGTTACAATTATAAAGAGTAATAAGATTTTTCAATGTTTATGGGAAAAGAAGGTCAGATTACTGCTAATTAAACCACAGTGCAACCTACATATATGATCCTTTGAGCACAAAAATTATGATTCTGATACAATAATGTTTTTATTGGGTTTTTTCCTCCATTTGTAATGCATTTTTAGTGGACAATTGACCTTAAGACTACAAATCACAGCTTTTACATTTTATGAGGAAGAATCAATGTGTGCTTATTAGAAAGTTGGTGGCACTTATAATACAAATGGCAATTTTCTATGCCTTTCTCTTTGCTAAAATTCTCTAATCTTCCTTTCCTTCTGAGAGCCTTAATTTAATCAGCTCTATGCAGGATTTAAAAAAGCTAAGAAAAATGCTTGTTTAAATATTCTTGGTTTTATTTATTTCTGAGATAATGAAATGCTTTCTTAAACTTCCATTAAAGTAACGCTGCCATAGATTTTTATAGTCTTTTAAAAGAATGAAAACATCAAGATTTGACTGATTATTGCTAGTGGGCCAGCACTCCCAAATGTATATGTGGGTTTTGTCCATAATTTAAATGAAGAATAATTTGAACCTTATTACTGAGAATTTGTGTTTTGATATCCTGCCAGCATAGCAATCTAAGCCTATGCTTAGGTCTAGACAGGAGACCAAATGCTAGAGAAACAAAAATTATAGCCTGGGTATCATACATGCAAATAAATTCTACATGCTGCAAAGTCCAGTGAGAGCACAAAGAGAAGAAAGAATCTCACTCTGTCACGTTGCCATTGAATACAAAGACACTTGCTTACAGAATGGTATTTAGATGTGCAACCATTCATGTCAAATCTCTCAGATTATTTAACCAACCATCAGCCATTACTTTATCAGCTGTGGACTTACCTTTTAACCAACCCCCGTGCAAGAAAATTCTGATAAGTGCATGGACAAAAATCTATCCCACTGTGTTTCTTTTCCAAGCTGGAAATTCTGATAAACAGCTTTTTGATCAATAACTGTTGTCTAAACAGCCAAAGGCTTTGCTTTAGGTAGTTATGCAGGGCCACAAAGAATTACAGTTTGTTGCTGTCATTGCAATGATACCATATGGATAATCCTTTCCATAGCTGAGCAAAACAAAATCTGGCAAACCTTATTGTCAACTACTACAATTTTGAAAGACAAACTTTTTCTGACAGTTATCTATACATCATATAAACTTAAAAAGTCTTGAAGAATCAGTCAAAACTTACTCTATTATGATTTCAGATAACATTTTAAAAATTAGAAAACATTTGAACCCATATTAATTAATAAAATACAATTACTTCTGGAGGATTCATCAGGCCCTCCAAGGTGATGAAAGAATAGGTCAATTTACAAAAAATAAGCTTGTAAAGACTTGATCCAATCTGAATGTTCACCTTAACTGTGAATTATGGTCTGTTTTCAGTCAGACCCATAAAGTTCACTCCTTTTCAGAATCTGAAACTGAAAATTATGTGCCCTATGACTATGAAGAACGACAGAAGTTACTTCAAATACTTAATCTCTAAAAAAAGCTCTGAAAGTTCAAAGGCATATCTGACCCTTCAATATTCAATGGAGGTTGCACTTTAAGCCTTGCACATATTCTCCCCCAGAGAACACAGATTACTTTCTGACATGCCAAATCTTGAAAGATATGAATGGCTGGTATGAAAAAGGGAGACAGAGCTTATGCAAAAAGGGGCACAGGTGGGAAAGAACATGGAAAAAGAAGGCTTTAGAGAAAATGATCCAGGCCATGGCTGCACAAATAAAGTTATATTTACACAGGTATGTAAAGGAAAAAAAACCAGAGCGCATTATCATAACCCATAACCCTTGCCCTAAAACAAAACACCTTAAATTAGTCTTCCAGATAAGAGAAGTCCTGCTTCAATTTAAAGGAGAAGCTGAGTGACTCCTTGTGTCATCTCTTTCAGGCAATTTCCTGAGGTTTTTCTTCCATTATGCATTACTTGGCATAAACTCAAATAAATTTGTGTACAGGTAAAGCACCAAACGTCCTGCTTAGTTTCACAGAACCAGGGAAATTGCTCCTGAAAGATGTTTCATTCAATTCTTACTTCATTTTTTGCACACAATCACACATAGCATTTTTTAATATCATATTAATTCATACAAAGAGGAGAAAACTGCACATGAAGAAATGTCTTGCAGCATGCAAGGAGTGCTGCCTCTTGTTTAAAATAATCATCATCTACCTAGCTTTTCATTTCAGGAGTTCCACACTTTTTTCAAGCATTTCTATCAACATGCTTTTAAAGTATCCCATTCTGCTAGGAAAAACAAACTATGTTGTACTTAAAACTTGAGTTTTACTTAAAAATATTTTCTGATCACTGGAGTAACCATTCTCTATACTTTCTTATGATTAAATTAAATTCAATCTAAAACATTAATTCCTTCAGTAGTACATTCAGATCTGAATCTCAGTCACTCTACTGCCAACCTCTTGCCAAATCAGAAGTCTCATTTTTTTCCTCCCAGGATGCTGTTATGTATATTAAAAGAAAAGAAAACAAATCCAAACCACCACTTTTTATAATAATAGAAAATTAATTTTTACATTTCAGCAAATATTAAAAAAGCTAATTTGAAAAATGACCAGAAATTGTATTATTAGGAAGAAAGCCTAGAAAGCTGTATTCATTTTCTAAAGATGTACACAATTGCATAATCAAAGAATTTTGTATGCTCTTTGTACTAATCACTTGAATAGCAACAATAGAAACATAATTTTTAATTTTAATCTCTTGAACTAATTTTTAAGCTATAAAATATATATTAATTGTTTAATAGAATTAAAATATTTTCTTTAAATAGCTAAGTTCCTTGTTGTTCTAATTTGTGTTACGTAGAAATATACATGAGTAGGCCTGTTTTTATTATTTGATGAATTTTAATTTACAGCTCATTCATCTAAGGAATTAGCTTTTCAGGTCTTGGGGAGTCACTTTAAATTTGAGGATTAAAAAAGAAATTTATAAAAAAAGTATATATATATGGAAAAAAAAATAAATATACATATCTGAATTGAGAAGCAGAAAGACATTTGAGTGACTGTGTCCTGGGTTGGCAGGACAACAGGACATACAAACAGCATATAGCCAGCCCAGGACAGACTGCAACCTCTGGTTTGGATCCCTTCACAAGAAGATATAATAATTACCCACATTTAAACTGCTAGTTAAAATGGATGCATTGATTCCTTGCAAAGTTTCCTTAGAAACACTAGACTCCTAAGCATAATCTAAACAGACAGCTGGGTCCACCCTTTATGATAATGTGCCACGCAGCTTTATTAATCTGACCTTTGGAAACAAATGAGAAATTTTATACTGCCCCACCATAATTGTTAGTGACAGGCACTTTAGCAGCCTGTAATTTGCACTCCACTGTAACACCTACTTTCAGTTATGATGTAAACCTTAACAGGATCTGACACCATCAATCATGTTCTGGTGTCTAAGGCAAGTGACAAAAGAGCATGCTTGGAGTAAACCAGAACACGACCTTAATGATAATGAAACATATCAACCCTTGCTATTCAAAGACAAAGGCAAAAAAATGAATATTGCAATTGTCTCAACCAGCATCTGAATGATCCAGAATGCTGCAATAACTGGGAGTGAGATTTGAGGTGGAAATTGTGTTCAACAGACTCATTTTTCAAGTTTTTCTAAGTTCTGATTGTCCAATAAGTTGCTTGCAAGACTTATTTTATAGGAGAAAATATGTTTCTCATGCATAATCAATAGCATTCTGATGAAAACTATATGAATGCAAAAATTATTTCTGTTTAAGATGGCATGAGTATCAAAATTTCTTCTATGTAACACAAATGCGTCAGATTTTTTCTACATAAGTGTTCTTAAAAGTTTATGGCCTATAAACAGCACAGAAAACCTATATGCAAGTTATGTTGATAGCAATCAGTGTTATAAATATGCAATTAAAACCAGTGGCCTCACACCTGAATCAAAAGGATACCCATTTACAGGTATTTATTGAAAAAAAAGTAAATTAAAATAGAATTTATTTTTGAAATACCAGTATTTATTCAGATCTTTTGCTTCTGAATGCTATGTATTCCTCCTCAACTCCACTTTTTCTTTCATGACAACCCTTTCTCAACTTTAAATACTTCTATGAATAGTCTAATTGTGTTGTCATCTTATTCCAAAAGTCCCATACCTTCTGTGTGAGTTCTCATGGGCATCTCCTCACAGCACTGACTCCTTCTTCACAGCACAGCCAACAAACCCCAGCTCTCTCCTCACCCAGCTAACCCACTCTTTTGTAGCACTCATCTTCTTATTGGACACAGCTCTGGCCTGTTAAGGGCAGGCCTGTTCCTAATCTTTGGTGATTGGTACAGCTGCAACTCCGCAGGGGTCAGACTGCCTTCTGCACTATCTTTATTGTCTTAATTTCTATCCCTACACATAATTGAACTACAGCCTACATTGGATTTTAAATTCATATCTAAAAAAATTATTCTAGAGCATGTAAAGATCTCTGTGGAGTTAAAAAATTATCTCTATGTATATCTTTTCCAGTGATATAAATACCATAGCCTGCTTTCTGTGCAGTAACGAGGTATCAGAGCAGACTATTTTATATAAAGATGGAGATAATACTGAGATCTACTGATAAAGCAAAGGTTATGCTACAGGCAAATAAAATACAACAACAAAAGTTGCATTCTTCTAGTACAAATTCTAATATACATTTTTAGCTATTACACAGTATACTTTTTATTTACAAATAAACCACAAGTTTTTCATTTAATAGCATTAGGACAGTTTCTGACACCCATTTTGCTTTTTGAAAATCTCTTCTAAAAGGAAAACTTCAAGTTGTTCAGATAGGAAGATTATTTTGCTTCAGCAGTCTATTACACAAAATGTGAGCTGCACTTTCTATCATTCTCATTTGTTTCTTTTTGGTCATAATAATTCCCTGCTACATCACAAATAGTGTGAAACTGCCTGCTCCACATGGCTATTATATGCCAAACTGAACTAAGCTATCTGTGGTGCTGACACAAATCATATTTTGCTCTTCATTCTGAGAATGAAGGCTCTGCAAAGGCATAGGGTACACAGAAAAGGTAGATAATACTTTCAACCAGCTAAGCTTCACAGGAAATGACCCATTTTACATTTAGATTTCCATTGTTAGCATAATCAAAGGAATATTCACTACATGTGAGAAACATGGCATGCACAGCCTACAGACATGCATAGACTACAAACTGCACTACTGTATATATATATCTGTATTAAAGAACCCAAGAATACTTTTTCTGTGAATTTAGTGCAAACCTTCAGTGCTCAAGAGTTAATTCAAATTACCTCATATAGCCATCTGTGGTTCATGTACCACTTTTAGGATGAAAGAGGTAAATGAAAGCCATTATTGAAAATACACATTGTCTTAAGCACAAAAAAGAATCTAAATATATAAAACTACAAAGCTTTTAGCATTAATTTTTTACTTTAAAACCTCAACATTATTAATAATAAAAGAATAGACTAACTTAAAGTCAAGTCACATTAATTAGCTCTTCTCAGCCTACTCCTGAAACAATACAAGAAATTACCCAAAACATTTTCACTATAACATTCAAGTTAAACAGTAGCTACACTTATATGGAAGCTTAAAAAAAAAAAAAAATCAAACTGTATTGCTATTCAAAGTCTTTTGTGGGTCACACAACATTAAAATTCAGACTACCAATGCATTTAAATTTAAATAACCAAAATTGCTACATTCATCCTCTGAGTGACTTCTTTTAAGATAGTAAACTCTTAATAGGAATGAATATGTATTCCAGTCAGTATTCAGCACTCCCCTCCCCTGCCAGTGCTGAATCTCTTCTCCACTGTATCTGTTCAAGTTAAATGTTTGTGCACTACAGAGAGAAACTTCATGAATACCACTGAACTTATTCTCTCTTGTCAAGTTCACAATGTCTGCTTTGAAGTAGATTTAATAATTTAACAGAATGCGACTTAAATTTTAGGAGGACACAGATGAATGTTTTACAAAAAACAAAACAGGGATACCAATCTCTTATGTTAGCTCTATTATCCTACTACATGAGGAAATAACCATTGCATCTCTTGTTGGAATAGATATTCATATTGGAGAAGAGTTCTTGTATGGGATTTTGACACAGACCATATTTTTCCCTTCCAAATTCCTGAATGTCATGAATATTACATATGAGAAGAAAACCAAACTCAGATGTACATTTTCCTGCTGTAAAGAAAATCCAGAGAAGAAAGAAATTATTTGTATGTATAACTCTTAAAGCTGCTAACAAGTCAGGCACGAAGAATTTCATCCTTTTATGAATGCAATAGACACAGTTGTAGAATATTTTTGCTTTCATATTTTCTCCACTATCATTATATATACGCTGTTACATAACATATATAGGATCATTTTTATATAAATTATACATAATAAGTATCACTAATTATCTCTGTAATCATTATCAGAATATATGTTTTAAAAAGTGGTTTTAAAAGAGCCACATAGTTTTAAAAAGTGGCAATGGAAAGTAGAAATAATGGATAAAAGTGGAAATAATGGATATGCATTTAAGAAAAATTAAAGATGCATCTGATTATACCAATTGATTTTTCAAATATACACTGACAGCCGTGAATTTTTGCATAATTAAAAATTTCTTTTTTAGTCTCAGAGCAAAAATGGACTTGGAAACATTGCAGCCAAGCAATATAAAGATGGAAATAACTCCTCTGTGAAAATGCAGACATAATTTGTAAGAAAACACTCAAGAAACTCCATGTGATACTGTTCCTCCCCTGACACTAACACAATAAAACTGCAGACAATTTTTCACTAGTATGGAATGTAGGTCTAGAATTTATCTTAAGGTAAATGCTGCAATTTTGTAAAATATATGCACCATGTTGTATTCACTTGTTATTACTTTAGCCTTTTTAATTAATTTCTTGACAAAGATAAAGTGTGTTTATGTTTACCTCAAGATAACAACTGGTGAGGCCATATTTGTGCAGTTTACACTGTTTATATCCATGGCATTACAGTGGTAGCAAGTCTGACCAAGTTAATGTACAAATACTGTGCTGTATGGACAGATAGATATCAAAATTGGATTTCAGCACTGTAAAATATTGCTTTGCTTAAAAGAAATAAAACATTTTCATAAATCTCTATATACAGTAGAGACCTTGCTCTGGGTGTATACTTTCTGTGTCCGGTAATCACACTGTTACCAAAGATACTACCTAGAACTGATATCTGACACTGATTTACACACTTTACTTTCTAAAAATGAGCTTCAAGTATGCTGAAAAATAAACTCTAAGATTAACTGTTATACTAAAATTATTTTCACACATGCATACATTTGTTTATTTTAAATGCATTTCATAATCTGAACTGATTCAGACCTTACCATTGTAATTTCTATCAATGTTAATCATGGTAAAGCCATTCCAATATAATAATAAAGAAAGAACACTCCAAAGCATTCAGTTAATAACACTATGTCTGTAGATGTTTTGTATGAAAGGGAAAAGAGAATTATTCAGGTGCAAAACAGAATTCCATTTCCTATGACAATTCTTAAGTAACAAAGAGATTTAAGTTTCAGTTGACCAGGCCTTGGAGGAGAACGGAACAGGTAAAGGGGATGGGATTTGGCACACTTAACTCAAAAATCCTCACACAACTCTTCAAAGTTTATTCACTCAGGTAAATTAGAACATAATGACAAAGAAAAGAACTCCAGAACAAAAACCATAGGTCAGATTGGACAAAAATTTACCAACCTTTTGCTGTTACACATATTCTCTAAAATACTACATTTTTTTCTGAAATGTACTGATCTAGTATAGAAGCTATCAGAGCATAACAAACTAAAACATTTGCCAATTCAGTCCAGGAGGATTGCAGTTCAGATTCTAACCACACAGAATTAATAGAGGTCTGTTGAAAAACAAATTAAGAATAATTTGTTCCATTATTTTAATATAATAATTATATTATTAATCTATCATACATTATTACATACAATATTATAGTATAATATTTATACTTATTATATTAACATAATATTATTCTAATTATACTATTTTTAATAATGCTTGAGTAGAGAAACTGAATCACTGGATACGTTACAGAATGTAATGAACTGTATTTTTTGCCACAGTTAATGGTTTTAGCATGAAAAAGGACGATGGTATCATGTATTCTGCATCAGAACATGCATACCTTTGTCCATTACCAAAAGTAATAACTAATAACAGCCAGACATATTGCAGAATAGATCTAACAGTTTGTTTACCCACTGGCATTTGAGAGTATCTCCAGACACAATTTCCCTTTTACAAGTTATTATTCAAATAAGGCCTTACTGATTTTGTCCCTTAAATACCCTAAATTTTAAAATTTCTTAAGCTTTTTTCCATTTCTTCTTGTCTTACATGCATGAGTGCATAGAAAAAGATTACACCAATCTGAGATTTCAGAAAAGACCAGGAATGTTGTGAAGGTACACTAACTATTTAAAGAGGAAAAAGCAAGTAAGATATGCAGGTGATGCCTATATGATTTCCTCTCTAATTTTGATAGCTAAAGATTAAAAAAGGAACAGATGTTTGTTAATGATATCAGAGGAGTCAGGCAATATGTTCATAATCATAGATAATTATGTTTTTGAAACTAATTTGTGAGTCAATAATGGTATTACATTCAGATTATTAAGGTAAGCATGAAGTGAGAAGTATTGAGTACAATTAGAAACTCAAGTTGTAATTAAAATTATGTCTGTCAAAATTCTCTAAATGGTTGAATTTTGAGTGTTAGTGATGTTCAAAGCTCATATCAATAGTAGCTAGCAAACATTTTAAAACATCCTATACAGCTGGTATGCTACACCTCGACAGGTGCTCTTAACTAAAGTAAAAAATTCTTCAAATTAATATCATTAAAATTATTTGCATGCACACTTTGAAAATGTTATGAAAAGTGTATATTTTCCAAATCTTAGGTGGAGCACTTTTTCTATCTTTCTAAAAGTGTTCTTTAAGTTGCTAGAAGTATTAGGCAAAGTTACACTATTGTATCATTGCTCAATATCAACACAACAACTGCCTTACTCTTGGCCTAAATTCAGACATTTTTCTGATTTTGCTGGTGCCTTTTTAGGAATATATTACGCATTGTTTCTCTATTCTGAAATAATATTTTAATTCTCAACAAAAAAAAAATTATTGTACTGTAATTCAAACTATTACTAAGCTTAGGGACTGATCTGAAACGCTACCAGTTAACAGAAATATTTTTGTGTCTCATCATTTCCTGTGTTCCAGTGTTTTTTCTGTGAAAAGGAATTGAGATGCCTTTAAGATTTGGCAAATAGTTAAAATGGGTCAACCTTCTGGTACTTCAGAAGTAAAATTTTTTCAGAATAATATTGTCAGAAACTATTTCTACTTTAAAGTTTATAACGTTATTTATTAAAAGCACATTAGTGTCTCCAAAGTCAAACATAGGCTGGGAAGAAAATTCTGCACATTGCTTAAATGTAACAAAATTTCTGATGTTTCCAAATCATCACAAAAACTTTCTATTTTATCTTCCACTACAGGTTTGGAAACAAAACATTCTTTTGTCTGAAGGAGTTAACTCTGGAAAACAAAGGTAAGGAAGGTCAAATGGGACTTCAAGCTAGCAATTAAAAGTTAGCAAGGTTTGGTTGGTAATTGCCTTGTTATTTCTTTCACATCACAGAAGTATTATAAAACTAATTTCATTTGTATTTTCCCAGGTGATAATCACTTTCACATAAAAAAAATTCTCAGAATAAGGAAGTTTGCCAACATACATTAAAACTGTAAAAGGTTAACATAGTGTTTTACATAAAAGTAGCGTTGCTTTTCTCAAGCAGCGTACAAAAAGATCTGTTACCTGTTAAGTAAAACAGGAAAAAGAATATCACAGATCAGAAAGAGATGGGACTAGTGTCAGAATAGGGGGTGTTTGAGTATTGGCTTCTATTCTGGTGTGACTGACTTAGAGGCTGAAAACAGAAGCAACAGATGGGAAAAACAAACAGTTCAGAAATGTATCAGGAGGAAAAAAAGAGCTAGAGAACAATAAAAACATACTTACTAAAATAAAAATAGGAATCAGATGTATTTTATAGCAATTCTTTTATAAATTAGTTAAAATGAAAATTCATAGGTATTTATAATGTAATAAAAGATGCAGAATGCTCCTTTACACTAATATATTGATCCTGCTGAAGTCAAAAAGCATTTGACTTGAATTATGCTGCAATATCCTCCCCTCTTAAAAATGCAATCCAATGAAATTATTCACAAAAATTAGATACTGAACTACTGACTTCAACAGAAGTTATAAGGCACAACAGAGACATCAGCTTTTCACTTGCTAATGATGAACTTGCCCTCTGAATTATGAGGACAAGATTGCTTCTGAAAGCATCCGAACTGTTAAGAAACCACAGAAAATTTTTTGTCTTTTGCCATATGAAGCGGCTGAAATATGTAGAGTGTAAGGAATATTGTTAGAAACCCATCCCAAGAAGTTGAGGAAAATTTTCCTATCTCAGAAGAACATATGCAGAGCACAAAACATTTAGATACTGCATACAAACCACAGTTACTTGTTGACAAGACAAAAATGCTTATGCTGAAACATTTATTTAGTCCTGTTTCATCTGAACCAACCAGTATTTTAAGTAGAAAGAATTTTAAGATTTTATATGCTGTAACTGAAATAAAAATACCTTCCTGAAACTTTGAATTACATGGATAAAGAACACATGAAAACAAATAAATTCAAAGAATATGAAAAGAGAACACCACAAAAAACTCAATAATAAACTCACCTCAAAATACCATTATGCAATAAAGTATATCTGTAGATATATATATGTTTCAAAGACTGCTCTGTGCATAATTAGTCTTCCAGACCACTGAAATCTTCCAAGTTGAATTGTCAGTTTAGGCAGAGACAAACATATCTTGCAGGAAGTTTTGTAGGTTAAATATTTCCTCAAGTGATGTTACAGATAAAATCACAACAAATTTTGTGCAGCTCAGCACCAATATCACTGCCTAGCTGGAGAAAATGGATATCTCCCTTCAAGTAGAGTTTAATGGCTTCCTTTTGTGGAAGGTGTGGACAACACTTGGCAATCTTTTGAAAATTGTTTCCCTGGTTAGTTCACTAAAATAGCTGCTAATGAATAAGATGGGCACTTCCATCCCGCTCATTACTTTGTTCCTACTTTTACTTGTTGCTCACGTACATACCATGATGACCACCTGGCAACGGGCATGGGGTGGGGTGTGTGAGAAAGACTGTCAAACACCATAAATAACTGACATAAAACATAAAAATCCACAAAGAATGGCCCATTTCAGAATCCTTTAGCATTGACAAATAATTTATTCCTGTAATCTGATCTGAGTTGTCACAGTCTTTTTTATAATTTGTATTAAGTCATCAGACAAGAAAGCATTTTGAACAATATATCATGGATACACACACTACATCTAGAGAAGATTCACCTTTATATTGGATTACCTCTGAAAATAAAATTATAAATCACAAATGGGTGGAAAATAAAGGGGATTTTTTGGTTTAATTATTTTTCCCATGCACACTCTTCAACCGAAGGACCATAGGTCATTCAGATGATGTAAATTATGATATCATCATAAACAATTCAATTGTCCTGACACAGCTCCAATCAACCATCAGCTTTAGCTTGGCTTTAGATGCTTGTGTTTATCCTCCATGTGAGAGAAAGGAAGAAAATTGAGATGAATGAGTACTGTGATACATAAATAACTGAATTAAGAACAGCTAACTCGGGTGATATGATTACATATTGCTTCCTTAGGTAATAAAAAAGATATAGGTTGGTTTGTCACTTAATTCCCTCCTCTCCTTGCAACATTTAACTGGTGCTCTTTCTCCTATCCTCACCTTGTTTCCCTTTTAAAGTATCTCATATCCTATCTCTATAAAAAACTAAAGTATCAAGCAAATAAGCTCTGCCACCACTGGCAATTTTGCTTTTCATTGCTTGCTTAGTAATGTCCAATGAAGAGGTTTCAATGGTCTCTCTCTTAACATACTTTCTTCTGGAAAAAAAAAAAGGTGTGAAATCTAATTTGAGTTTTGGAAGTCTTAATATTCTTGATAAAATGTTGTTTCTTTAACCTGGATATTCTATTTCAGAGAGTGCTTAGACACTAGCACAGAGTAAGGTGCAGTGAAAACATAAATTGTACACAAAGACAACCCACAATGGTTGCTTTGCAAGGCAACCTATTAAGGACATGACTAATTTGTGCACAAATTGGAATCACACCCAGTTTCAGATCTACTGAATGGAAAGGGAGAAGCTAAATTCATGGTACTGTTTTATGGAAGGATAATAACCAGCCATAGTCAAGGATGCGAACTTGGTGAGAAACTGTGCAACCCATCCCATCCAGAGTGCAGCAACCAGTGTTGCTCATCTCAGGGTTCCAAACATAGTAGCTAATACATTTACTTTCTAAATTTCAATCCCTTTCCTAAACATATATTTGTCATTTCAAATGCTAAAATACTTAGCAAACAATCCATCTGGATTTTTTTTTTACCAAAAATGAATGCTATCTTTGTGAAAATTATAAGAATGTCCACATTTTGAAAACAATTGGCACTTACCTTTATTTCTTGAGCTTTCATGATTCTTTTCCTGCTGCAATTAAGAGAAAAAAAAACTGTATTAATTTCAGAATTATTTATCATAAAATCATAGACATACATGACCCAAATGAGACAGTGTAGTTCCTCCTCCATCCTGCTCCAAAGTAAAATCAACTACACTTTGCCTGATGCCCAAAGAGTCCTATATAAACCCATTTTTAAACTAGTGTTTTTCACTTTTTTTTTCCCCTCCCACAATGACAGGGATTAAGTGCTGGAACACATAACCCAATGGGGCCATGCAGTCTCTGTCACTTGACCTCTGTCTTGGGAGATGCTCATAATTCAACTGCAAAGGCCCTGTAAAACTGAGATTTGCCCCATGATGTAATTGTCAAGCATGAAAATTTACTCAAGGCAGTAATCTGCCCCAAAATTTCAAACTTCGATTTTACACAATATTTGCTCAAAAAAAATGCTCTTTATTTTGGGTATTGCAATTCTTCAAATATTTGCTACTATATAAATTTATGCCAGTAAAAATAGCATTAGGAATAGGCTAAATGCAAAACACTTCTAAATTTTTAAGCATTTTAGCTTTTGATAACAAAGAGAGTGTGCTGATTACCCTCAGTACTAATTGCAGTTTTATTTTACCTATAAACACCAAGGATTGTTATTACTGTGCTCATAACAGTTTGATTTAGTCTTAAAAGCATCCAGACTGTACATAGAAATCTATAGAAAGAAGTTAATACTTCTACACCAATACATATGTCCTATCTGCTAATATTTTCTAATTCACAGGGACATGGAAATGTTTAGTTAATGTTAACTTGAGCATAAGGCCATCTTATCCTCAAATAAGTAAAACATATTGTTGCAATATTTTTAATTGTGTGAAATAATAAATAATATGGCTAGTGATGCAGTATTTTTGTTGTTCCCTGCAAACAAATCTTACAAATCTATGTCAATGATTCTTTTCTTGTTTCTTTTCAAACAAATACGTGTATTAAAACTTGTATGCATTTGGAAAATATGTCTTCAAATTTCTCCATGACTACATTAGAAACTCTAATAAGATGTTAAAAAAAAGGAAAAAATCATTATCAGTAAAATGTGATGTACTAGATACCTTTTTAGTATTTCCTAAACCAAATTAATGGTATTTCCTGAAATACTGGATATGATGTGCTGAATTTACCAGAATCAATTTTTATGCCATTCTGATTTTCATCCTATACTAAATTTAAAGCAATAGTTTTAGTATTACTGAATTTCTTTTGCATTTCATTTTATACGACAGTCACCATTTGGTTTAGAGGATCTGTCTAGTACTTTCTTCAAGTCTTCTAAAGGAAAACTTGCTTGCAATTTTTATTTTATATATCCTTAGAAGTCATGCAGTGAAACTTAGCCTTTAATAGGCCAGTGCAAACTCAGAGAATCTTGTTAATGATAAGAAATCTGTGCTTATTAAAATATCAACCAACCACCAAGATTTAGAGTCAAGGTGTAGCCAAGTTGTGTTAGCATTTCAGATAGTGCAATTTTATGGGCTCCACAGACACTGCTCAGTTCCACAAAACTCACTAGGCTTTTCTCCCTTTAATTTGAAATCAGAAGAATGGAATTTTTTGCCAACAAAGCTGCAATAGATTCTAAAGACTTAATCCAAAAACTGATTGCTAGGTCAGAGCAGCCTTGCAGGAAAACAACATTAAAAGTCAAATACTGATATCAAAGGAGAAGAGAAACACTAATTAGGATGAGAATTACTTTTTAGGAAAAAGAGAATGCAACAAACTTGGCAAAGTTTAGAGTAGAAACAAAAGGATTTAGATGAAATTCAAGCATTTAAAAAAAAACAGATTGCAGGGGTTTTTTTATTGAACTGTGTTAAGATTTCAAGGAAAGGAGGCGTTAACTGAAAATATCTTTTCAGACCTTTTATTTTCTAATATCTTTATTTCTTTAATTTCAGCTCAAGATTTTGGAGCAAATTTTCATGGCTTCGCTTTCTCAAAACACTCAAATTTTAGTTCTGAGCTGCCATTCAAACTAGAAAAAAAAGACTTTCCTAACAGATCTAAGACCAGACTCAGTGTGATATTCCTTGGGCCAAGATGCTTGGTAGCAGCAAAGAGCACTCACATAGAAAGTCTCTATGCCTCAAGTTATTTCAAAATTAACCAGTGATTAGACTAGGTGCAACATCTCTGAACTCAGAAAATAGTTTTCTGTCAAGAGAAATCTTGCTAGATAAGACTTTTCAACAGAAAACACAAGAGTTAAAAAATGCAGACAAGCTTATACTGAGGGTGAATTAAATCCAGATTCCTCCTTAATATTGAAAGATAAATTATGTGAAATATTTTCTGTAGAAAATCAGTGAGAAGCAATGAATTATGCTAGCCACCCAACGTTAAAAGCACCTGTAACTTAAAAAAAATCATTTCAGATGCTCAGGGAAATAGGAACTGCTCATCCTCATGGGAAACACGGAAACAAAATTTTCAGGGTCCTGGAATGTGGGAGAGGTGAAAGAACTATTGAAACTTGCAGTATGGTTCATAATGAATAAATTGTTCATAATGAATAAATTGTTCATAATGGCATTTATTTCCATCTGCATTTGTGCAGTGGGCAAGGATTTTAATGCTTGTTGGCCTGAAAACAACAAAATTTTACCCGCTTATATTAGACAATATACGAGTCTAATACATAAATGTGCAAGCATCACAGTATTAAGTAAAACATATTTCTGTATAAACACATGTGTGGAGAACTTTATAAAACTACTATTACACACATTTCTGTTCTTTTTCTCCTGTACTGCATTATGATATATAAACAAAATATTTCTATCCAACATGTTAACAATCAAAAATGATATATAAATAAATTTTATATAAATACACACACAAACACACACACACACATATATATAGATATCATCATTTATTTAATCATTCTGGATCTATGTGTCTAGAATGATTATGTGAACTACAATGCCATATTGGTACCTATTGATTTGTGCCATCTGTAACAGAACCAACCATTTTGCATTCTAGGATATTTTTATCAGCTTCAATATAGCAAAATACTTTTGAGTTTAACACTGTCCAAACAAATTATTCAGATAGGTTGAATCGCATTTTATGGCTCTGTGTTGCATTACAGTGTATCAGCCTGATGAAATGTATCAATGCAGAACATATTAGAACTGTAAAGAAACCTCTCCTGTGCCCAAAAGGCTGAATTTAAAGTAAACTTTTCATGGAGACAATGTCAGATTTTTTGTTATGTTTGTGAACTGAAAACTATCACAGATGGTTGACCATAAAAATTACTATTGCTACAAATCGTAAGTCAGAAACTATTTCCAATATAAATCAAATGAGGCTCTGCAAAGAAACTTATTTAAATATACACAAATATTTTTCCAAGGTATAAAAGCTCCTTTTCTAGTGCTATTTTTTTGTCTTAATACACAAACACTATCAACATCTCTTAAAACATTTTGATATCATTATTCAGAAATATCATGTTTGCTAAATAAGTTTGGCATAGTATCTTCTTATTTAGAAGACTTCACATTAGCAATAAGGGGTGTAGAGAAGGATGATCAAAGGGACTCTTAAATTACCAAGAGCTATTTATAAAAAAGACCAGAGCTGATATGTAAAGGTAGATGATATTCTAGGACTAAGAAAATACACCATCCACTGAAGACAAAGTAAAGCTCATTTCTTAGTCTCATTTAAATATACATCATGCAAATATTGTTTGGTTTTTTTCCCTTTTTGAAAAGTAATTACTGTTTATAAACCTTGGATGTTGCACATAGAAGCATTCTGAATGCCACTTAATTCTGTTTTTTAAGAGGCAAACCACATAACTGTATTTCATACAGAAGCTCACTTATGGCTCTGCCTGAATCATCTGCTGAGGATCTGGGTATGAGTCTGCCAGAGCTGGCTACTGATAAAGAAGAAGAGCCTTATTTTGTCTTTGGAAAACTCAGACAAAGCCTCCTTTGCTATGCTGGCTCTATTTAAAAAGTGGCTGCTGAATTAATCAAATTCCTAAAATAAACAAAGTACTAATTAGTATAAAGCATATGGCAGATTGTCCTTGACATGTGACAAACATTTAAAAAATTTAATAAGCATACACCATTAATTACAGAAGCTGATGAAAAAGAGTGTAAAGTTACTTGCTTTTCTAACATTTTATAATGAAAAGTTACCATTAGACATATAAGAAAATATAGTTAAAATATAGAAAATCAGTTTTGTGTTCATTATCTTTATGGCTAATTCTGCAGTAGGGGTACTATACAGATAATGATAACAATAATAATACTGAAATAATTTTTATTAAAGAAAATATTTCGTTAAGAGAGGTACCAGAATAGTTATTATTGTTAGAACATGTACAAGCTATAGTAGCTGAATTAACAATATATTCACTTAAATTAATACAACAACTTTAATTACAAGAATTCTGAGTTACGAATGTACAGAAACCTTTTATTCATGGGTGAAATAGCAGCATGGTCACAGCCAGGGAGTACAAGCACACATACTGCACAAAGAAATCTGGTAAACTATTCTCAGACCCAATTTGATCAATGACATTAGGCTGAACATTTGTGTTTCAAAGAAGTTTTATAGAATCAGACTTCAGCAGACTCTTAGCAACAGCAGTACAATTGCAATTTAAACTAGAAATGCATGCAAAGGAGAAGCAATGACATTTACATTTGTAAAGCAGCAGTAAGCAAGGCCTTGCTTACTATGGTAGGGAAGAAAGAATGTGCAAAAAGTGAACAATTCTCCTCTTGCTCTTGTCAGAATGCTATTTACTGCAGAAAGCTTTTTAGTTTAATGTTTGCAGCAGGATTCTTGAACTGGTATTCTGCATACACAGCCCAGTCTTCTTGGAGATTGCCACCATTTATAGCAGCAAATTCTGAGAAAATAATATGCCACAGGTCGTTCTTGTATTGATTAAGGAATCACATGAATATAAGATTGTGTGAAGGAAACAAGATGTGAAGCAAAGTTGCAAGGCAAAAATAGGGTACTATATAAAGCTGCTGAAGTGCTCAGAATTAATGGTGTTCCCAGAAATATTACTAAATATTAAAGTGTAAAGAATAAGCCTTACAGGCCTGTGGAGAAACCTGATGAAGTCTTGAATTCATGAATCTATATGAAAGCAACCCAACAGTATCTGGGGAGCCTCAATACAAGAGTGAAATGATTGCCATTAAAACCAAAACCAAACCAAGAAAAGCCCAGCCACAGAGATGGGAAGGGTAAACTGTGAAATACACTGATTTGGTTCTTGGTTTGCTGATTTAAGTCCCTGAGGAACATGAAGAACAATCATGGCAGACCCAGGAAGGTGAGTTTGAAGTAGGTGCTCCTCTCTGCATGCAGATTACAATCACTTAAAAGCAAAGAGGAAGCAGAGAAGAAATAAAGGTATGAAAAAGTTCAACATCATCTTGTCTACGTCTACATCCTCTGAAGGAAAACTACCTCTAGACCAGGCTTCAACAAAGTGTGTGGTTTCTATGGATGCAAAGTGGACAGAAGTTGTACACAAAGATCCACAGGTTTTTCTATTCAGGCCTGTCTGACATAAAAGCAAATAACCTAGATGGTTGCAAGGGCATATATTATTCTCAAAGGCAGCCTCGGATCACGTAAAGCAGAGCAGACAAAGCCTTTGCCCTCAAGGTGAAACAGCTCTGGACTAAAGTTACTGTCTAAATCCCAATGTTTCTTCAGTACCAACAGAATTGTAGCAGCTTCCTCCTAATGACACAGTAATGCTGTTTGTACCAAATGTATACACCAGGTATTGTGTTCTATGAAATAGCATGTCTTTTATAAAATAGGCAGAGTCAGTCAGATTAGTACATTTTCAAAGAAACAATTCCTTCTGGTAGGATTGTTCATGATCCATACAGACACATTTCCAAAACAATGCTAGTGTAAAAAGACCTGCCTGTAGCAGGCTGCAGGTAACTCCCAAGACAAATAAGCACCCTACAGGACCTATAAGTTCTAATTACTCTTGCCTTGAAAGGCAGCTGAGTAGTATTTTAGGGTTTTAAGTTCAAGGATTCTAATTTCAATGAGTCGTTGGGGTTAAGTAGCACTATAAAAGTATCTTTCTTTGTTGTTTTTGGGGTTTTTTTGTTTTGTATTGGGCTTTTTTGTGTTTTTTTGATTCCAATGTAATACCTTGTCCATGAGGAATCCTAATGATCCTACAGGCCCAATGAAACTGTAGTTAAAGGCCAAATATATATTCCTTCACTTTACTGAAGCAGAGAAAGTCCTGTTTTCCAAATCATGTCATTTTTCCACAATGAAAAAAAAATCTAATAAAATATAAAATATTCAAAAATAAATATCTAATATTTATATAGATATAAAATATCTAATAAAATAAAATATAAAATATGCTGACTTTAAGGATTAATTCTTCCATTTGCTGTTACCCTTCTATCCATACACCTCATTATCATCAATTGGCCTAGAACTGGTCACAGTTCTGAGCTGAATTCTGGAAAAAAAACCCAATAGAACATGCACAGAAGGTTACTCTGCACAGATTTTTTAGGCATCTCACTCTTACAGAAATACAGTGGAACTATAGCTTCTTTAATATGATGTCTTCATACTTTGTTCTTTGATGATAGACCAAATACATTCAAAATTTATAAGCAGTTTCACAGCGCATGATAGGAAAGCATTCTACCAATTTTATACTGCTGTGCAGCGTTGCTGTTTTTATAATTCTTTAAGCATTAAGATGCTTAATGCATGGTTTAAGCAGCAGAAGTGGTGTATACTTTTGCATTAAAACATGTACTACTATGAACAAAACCACTTTTATACCAAAGATTTTTCAAGCCAATTTATGTAGCTAAATCCAGGCTACAGCTCTCCTTAGCTAAGCTGGAGGAGCTACGTGAATAAAGACTTTACAGAAGTAATTACTGCTATTTGTGCATATTTTGCATTAAACTTTATATGCTCAGACACTCAGTGTAGTATTGCTTCCCCATCCATAGACAGCATAAGAGGTACTTTCTTCAAGCCTACCAAGACAGTCAGTGAGGTGCTGCAGATGGATATACTTATATCATATAGCTCAGAATCATATTCAGTGAACATATATTTATTTTGCAATTATCTGAGAGCATTCTAGATTTGAATAGGCAAAGAAGAGGGAAAGAGATCTCCAAGAAGCAACACTTTAGCATAGTGAATTATCCCTGGAAATAGTAGGATACAGTATTTAACGGGTATTCTATTACCTTCCCTTTTGCATGAGTTACTAAAGCTCCAGGTACCCTCACAATTACTGAACAATAGTATATTTCCTGACAATATAATGCTACATAAAAAAAAAAAGAAAGATAAATTAAAAAAAAAAAAGCAAGCTACTCTAGATGGATCCTAGCCACTTCCCAACGACATTAACGGAAGCAATTTGCCTAAAATCGCAATTTGTTTTTCTTTCTAAATTTCAGAGGTGGTTTTAAGTGTAATTTTCTAAAACCACATAATGTATTTTGCTTTTTATTATTCAGTCTGTCTGAGGCTCATTCAGATCTTATTTTTCCTCTTGGCAAATTTTTGTACAGATAGAAGAAAATCTACAGGAAGAATGACAATTAGGGATTATAGACATGAGAGCATAAACATCAATTACCTTCTTACAAAACAGGAATTCAAGTAATATTTAGTCTGCATTAAGACATAATTATGGGTAAAATTGTAGTCTGTCTACCAGTATTGATTAAAACCAGTATGCTGAGACACTGTTAGGTTACAAAGAGCTTGTTTCTACCATTCATTTTATAAGAGAAAATAAGGTAGTGTAGCAAAGCAAAAGAGAAGTTCATGATATGAATATTAATCAATTGCAACTGCCCTTTTGTCAAGTGTTCAACTCTATGTTTGAGGAATACATTCATTTAAACCAGAGTTTTGATGAAAGGTTATATCATATTACCTACCATGTGACATTTAGGAAACTAGAAAGTAAAGTTAGGATCATATTTTCTTCTACTGAATCTTAGAAAACTCAGGATTAACTCAGTATTTGATTGGTGAATTTCAACTTATTTTTCAAAATTAATTATGAAGTGCAGCTATATACTCTGCAGATATACTAACAATTGTTTGCAGCTTTTCTACTGTGCAGTAGGCAATGTACTGTAAAGCTTTTAGTTATTTTCTCTTGGCATTCATGTTGGGAACAATTAGCTAAGAAAAATAGGTTGCAGAGAGCTGAAATAACAATGTAATAAATAGCTGAAGTTCTAATCTAATTGATATTTCATTTTTAATTACAGTTCCTTTATATATGTATATATGTATATATATATATATATATAAAAGACATTTATTTTTCTTCCCTGTTTTAACTCATACAAGTAAACAAAAATAAAGTAGATTTTGTTATGAATAATAAACTTTGAATAATTTCCTGAAAATACTTCCGCATACCAAACCAATGAGTCTGAATTTATTCCACCTAATGATAGAGTAGGTCCCAGGAAGCAGCCACCGAAGAAACATGATAGATAAATCCAAATGGCAATCTCTGTTCTTTACTAATTGCTAATTATAAACTACCAAAAGAAATTTTTGAAAATATGAAGGTATAGAAAAATATTTGAAGATTCAGTGAGTTCTTTGAAAGGCATGCTTTACTCATGCCTCACTTAGAGAAGGAATGAAGGAACAATTAAATAAATAGGTGAGCTTTATTTGGAAAGTCAGACTGACCAATGCAATGGTTTTTCAGATCTTTATAAAAATACCACTAACTATCTGTTGCAAGTGGGTTTAGTCCTTTGCTGTTTTGGGGGTCAGCTTATTAGCTTATTATCAGTAATACAGTAGTTCTTATTAATTTCAGAATTGTATTATCGAGTTATGTAACACCAAATAATGACACATATGCCAACAAGTTGAATACATTCTATTAAGACTATGTAATATTAGTGCTTTATTACTTGCATTGATGTATGACAATAATCCTCAGGTAATAGTAATAGAAAGTAATGGCATTTTCATGAAACATTAGTGAAATAAAAATTCCACTGATGCCTCAAGAGAGTGATAAGCCTTGCTTATCCCTAGAAAATAGACTTGAATTATAGGCTGCTTATTCCAGGTTACATAAGCAGAGTTATAATCAATACATAAAACAAATTACTAATAATTTTTGTTGGGTTTGTTTTCATTGGAAGAAGGGGCACAGAATAAGCTTGTTAGAGTTTTCTTACTTCAAATACTATTTTGTTAGAATGCATTGGGCAGGGGAATTCAATTCCATAAAGTTGTTTGATAGAACTGACAATGAACATTAAGCAGGATGCTCAGAGGACTGAAGCACCTCCCCAGTGAAGACAGGCTGAGAGACTTGGGGTTTTTCAACCCACAGAGAAGACAGTGGGGTTGCAACTAGCTGATCTTTAAGATATGTTCAAGGCCAAACCATTCTATGATTCTGTGAGCAGTTTTAATGAAGTCAAATAGCAACATTTTTGTATTAGTAAAGTTTGGGAGAGCTTTGTTTTGAATATTATGCTTTAGGCATTGAGCTTCCATGTTCTCAACACTATAGTTCTTTAACTGTAGTTGTATCAAGGCATAACAATAAGAAAAAAGATGTAATTGGACATCTTTTCATTAGGCTATCATTAAGCTCTCCATTTTCTTTGTGTCAGGCCTAAGCACAGATACCAAAACCTTAAAGGTTTTCTATGGGTATCCTATCCTTTAGCCTCATTTTTTGAAAGAGACTGGGGCTTTTTGATGTTGTTACTACTGCTGCTGTTTGGGTTTTCATCATAATGGAAAAAAAATCTGAAACTGAAAGACATCACATTCCCTTAGCTCATGGTTGAAGAGATTTGAATATTCTGATGGATGTAGTGCCTTGTCTGGTATGATTTACCATGGAATCAGTTATCAAGAACAAACACAATGCCCTGAGCTGGACTACTTATATGATCCCATCAGCAATTATAAAAGAGAAAAAATAACATGTCATAACAACTACTGTGATCTAGCAGTCACCTTACCCAGAGCTGAAGGCATTTTAAGGTAAATAGCCTATTTCAGAAAGTTCAGAGCTAAGAGACTTTCTTACTGCCTTTTTGCTTTATAAACAATGGAGATGAAGCCACTGACTTTTCCAGTTACAAAACTCTCAAATGGAAAGGTTGCTGAAGAGAGCCTAATCAAATATACCTAAACCCAATACACACACACACAGATCAATGCTTCTTACTATGCCTCCTTGAAATGATTTCAAATGAAATCATTTCAAGGAGGCATAGTAAGATTTAAACCAATCAGGATAATAAATGCTAAGAAATTGCTTAGCTATTGTGATGGCAAATATTTGTATTGCAAAATTACAAAAGCCATGGTTCACAGGAAGTACAGATGGGTTGTTTAACCTGACACCTTGGTAACAAAATCAGAACAGTGGCTACTGTAAAAGAAAAAAAGTAAAAAGATATAGAACTATTTAATTAAATATGGTTTTATCTAGAAAATATCAATTTTTGCTCCCACTGCATATCACACACTTACTAAAATTATCAAAGTTCAAAATGACAACTGGAAACCTACTTAGAAAAAAGTAAGCAATGAAGAAGAAATAGTTAAAAATAGTGATATATTTTCCCACTCCTAAAAGGAGGTAATTTATTCTGAACTTGTTTTCTACCACACGTATAGGAATAAAAGTATTAAGGATGTTTTAAAATATGGATATTGAAAAGAAATATGGATGCAAAACTTAATACTTAGCCAAACTAAGAGGAGCCTAATAGTGCACAAATACTGTGATTTGATTTTATACTAAAGCCCAATGTAAGAAAGAGCTTTCTTTCTTTTATTGCAGTATACCAATGTTAAACTTCCTCAGTTGGGAATACACCACTGTAAACTAATGTTTAAAAAAGTAGTGGGTTGATCCTGGGTGGATGGCAGCACCCACCAAAGCTACTCTATCACCTCCACAAGTGGACAGCAGGGAGAAAACATAATGAAAGGTTCATGAGTTAAGGACTGGGAGAGATCACTCACCAAATACTGGCACAGGCAAAACAGACTAGAATTAGAGATATTAACTGAATTTACTGCTAACAAAATCGGAGCAGGATAATGAGATGCAAAATAAGACCTTAAAAACACCTTCCCCCCACTCCTCCCTCCTTCCTGAGTTCTACCTGTTCTGCCCCAGCAGTGCAGGGAGATGGGGAGTGAGGGGTTTGGTCAGTTCATCACACATTGCTCCTGCCATTGTTCAGGGAGAGAAACCCTCTCCCTGCTCCAGCATGGGGTTCCTCCCCTGGGAGACAGTCCTTCATGAAGTTCTCCAACCTGAATCCATCCCTTCTGCAACAGTTCTCCACATAATGCTGCTGTTGTACCACGGGTCACTCTTCCACAGGGTGCAGTCCTTCAGGCACAGTCTGCTCCAACATGGGCTCCCCATGGGGCCACAAGTCCCACCAGGAAACCTGCTCCAGCATGAGCTCTCCTCTCTCCATGGGTCTACAGGTCCCTGCCATCCTTCTTTCAGGCACCACCAGATGTGGTGTGGGTCTCCTTCATGGGCTGCAGGTACATCTCTGCATCCTGTGCTCCTCCATGGGGGACATAGCTGCTTCACCATGGGCTGCAGGAAAATCTCTGCTGGGGCACCTGGAACACCTCCTCCCTCTCCTTCTGCACAGACATTGGTGTCTGCGGACCTTCTCCTCTCACTTATTCTCATTCTGCTCTTGGCTTAGTGCCGTTCTATCTGCACAATAACTTTGCTTCCTTCTTAAATACCTTATCACAGGGGTTAGCACCGTTTCTGATTGTCTCAGCCTTGGTCAGCAGTGAGTCCATCCTGGAACCAGCTGACACTGGCTGTGTCAGACATGAAGGAAGCCGCTGGCAGCTTCTCACAGAAGCCACTCCTGCAGCCCCCAGCTACAAATATCAGGTCATGTTAATCCGACACAAAAGCCAATGCTTAAAGTACAAAATTATTTTAATTTAAAACCAGAATTTAAATAGATAAAGAAAAATAGAATTTTCACCTCTAGAATAAGAGGTGAAAAATAAACACAAACTAAGTTGATTATTATTTAGTTAAAAAAAAATAATCTGGAGTACAGCCCAGTTTGTCTACATACCAATGAATCTGTTACACACCATATTTATTACTTAATATAATTTTATTTGACCTTTGAATATTATTTCTCATATTATAAGAATTGTCTATGCTACAGGATATCACTTTCATTGTAAGAAATCAAGGTAATAAAGGTTAATATAAACAATAAAAGTCTACATCTTCTAGATAATAAATAGAGGTATTAAATCCATGGGGGAAATGATTGAGAAAAACAAGCAATGGAAAAGAATAAAACAAAGCATTTGTCCAATAGAAAAAAATATAAAGAGATGGAATTAAATTACAGAGTAGTCTTGAGGACCTGAAGAAAAAGAGGCAACAAGGAAGTTATGAAAAAGAGCCATTTCATAAACACACACTTCAAGTATTTGGTGTGTTTCATGATCTCAGAATTTCAAATTGCACAAATTTAAACAGGAACAAATCACCTCAAGTAATACATATTAAAAAAAAATATCTCTCCTGACTTTGTTTTGCTATTACTGCAATTACAGTTTGTGATTACAATTTGCCATCATAATAGAATATGAAAAAACATGCCAATCAAGTATCTGAAATGATAGCTGATACAGATTGTGTTTGCATTGACTTCCAAATACCAGAGAGGTAAAAAAACATTTCTTATCTATACAGAGGGTAACTGGAAATCCTCCTCCTAGGATTCAATGTGAGAAGGCCAAGCTGACTGGAGAAGATAATTACATTGCCTCCATATACCACCATGTTCTACATGTTCTATTTCATTCTTTGTTGCTAATCTGGCATGTGAAATTTAAAAAAAAAAAAAAAAAAAAAAAAAAACAAAAAAAAAACAATGCTAATCAAAAGGTAGATAATACATGTGAATCTCCTCACCCCTGAAAATATTTGGTTGGGATTAATCTTTTCCTCTTTTCCACAGTGATGATGTTCAGTAACAAGAACAAAAAAGATAGGTAAAGCAAAAGGTTCAGCCCAGTAGTTAAGATGCACCTTTGCTCCCTGACTGGGCCCTCTTGGTTGGAGTGCAAGTTTATAGACAGTCATTGCTAATAAGTATCAGCAGGCATCTTGAAAGGAGGAATCAGCCTTGCCTTAATTCCAGATTTTGACACTCTGCACTCCCCAGTGACTGACTAGTTGGAAGAAGGATTATAGAAGCAACTTTTCTAAGATTTAAAAAATGCTTTGAGCAGGTAGTGAGACAGCAGAAATAAAATGTTTAATTGATATTAGCTTATTAATGCCCAGTGATTGTAATGGGGTTAAAAAAAATTACCCATGCTGTTTTAATGCTATTTCCCACAGGAAAAATCAGATTAGATTGCAGAATTCTCTCCCTTGCCTGATAAAAGGAAAATAAAATAAAAATTAAACCAAAACAAAACAACAACAACAAAAAAAATACTTCTGGACTACACTTACAAGTAATTAAGAGGAAAAAAAGTAAAACTGAGTCTTGCTACTTCTAATCCTGGAATTTGCATCGGACATAGATACTGGACTCATGGAGCCTCAGAAGGAAGAAAATTCTCATGTTACTTTAGAGCTGAGAACAGCACTGACATGACAGGGAAAGCTCTGTTCTTAGTCCTCAGGATTCACTGCTCATCTTCAATAGATTTTTTTTCCCTTCTCTCTCTAGGACAGAGGATTTTAGAGAATCAAATTTTATGACTCCTCAGATCCTGCAAGCAAACAGATTTTCCAGATAGACACTGTGAGCTATAAATCTCAGGTTGTTTGGAGACCAGACAACACAGGGAAAGCACAGGCTATTTTTGAATCCCGGAATACTACTTTCTGCACATTTTTTTCTTGGCCATGACACCCTAAATGACAATAAAATCATTGAACACTCAAGCTGTCTATATTTTACAGGCGTTTCAGTGCTCCTAGTAGCGGGAGAACATTTTCTAGGCTTTGGGCAAAAACCTAAAAGTCATACATGGGTTTTTTCTGTGCTTATGCATTCAAATTTGCTTTTAATAACATGGGGCAGAAGCTTATGTTCTTCTCTTGCTTTTTTTTTAATTCAAAGTCCTTATTGCTTAAACACTTCTAAACTGAATCTAATTCTAATGTAACCTAAACCCCCCCAGCCCAACCTAGCCCTGAGCCCTAATTTAACATGAATTGGGGTTGAACAAATGAAACAAAGAGCAGCAAATAGCAACAGTAAGTAGGGAAGGAGAGAGGTAAAAGAAAGAGGCAGGTTTTTTATAGGAGGTTAAAAGAAATATATTAGTCTGGAAAAATATTACAGACAAGAGTGAGGATTGCACAGCTGAGTCACTTTCCCCTTGCCCTTTGGTAAAAACAAGATGAAAACAAACAAGGCTGGAAAGAAGTTTGAATCAACAGGTCACCAGAAACCAGTGAAAGCTGGCACACCCCCTTTGCTATATCCTCCATACACTCCTGCTCAGCTGGACAACAGAAGCTCTTTTCTGATGGAGCATCCTGCACAGGCAAGGCTGAGGCTGGGGCTCAGGCTGCACTCTGACTTCCCTGGATTCTCCCCACTCTCTAATCCCACCCATGCTGTCAGGGCAGTGCTTGCTCTCGGTGAGGGGTTAGCTCTGACTATTGGGAACCTGATTGTCCCAACCTCAAAGTTGAGCACTGGGCCTAAGTAAAAGGAGCCCAGGGGACAAGGACTGAGTTACATCTTCACAGACTGTCCCCTGAGACCAAAACTGAACTGCTCTCCACCTGTGAGGACATCATTAACAAGGAGGCACTGTCACCAGTATTATTCCCTCCTAAGCCATGTGAACCACCTGGCTTGCCAAGGAGGGTTGTGCATGCACGTGTTAGTTAGATATGCAGAGCTGGCATGCTCTGGAGTATACATATGGATGTACAGGCTATATTCCATATTTCTTAGCATCTGACAGAGAATCTGCAGCCAACTGTTGCCATTCTGTTGGCTGCCACCTGCCTGTTTATACCTGGAAATCTCAGAGCATACACTCTTTTCACTGAAGACATTGCATAAACATTGGTCTCTGTCAGAGGCATGCAAATTACAAGAAGAAAATTCATTAGGATGCTAAAAATACTTCCTAACAATATCAGGTGGGAACCTAGGTATTAACAAATTGCTCACATTACTTCAGCAGCAATGCAAGAAGACTCCCAAATGGAAAGTACCTTACAAACTTTTCCAGTGTTTTGACAAATGAAGAACCAAGGATTACCCAGCTCATCAAGAAATTCACATGCTGTTCAGACACAGCCTAGTACTTTTCAGCGTAACCACATAAATGTAAGTCGTGGCAGATAAACAAGGGAAGGGGACTGAAAACAACTTGGAGGAGTTTGGAGGAGTGCTTTGTCATAATCATTCTCAGTTCTGGTTCAAGAGGACTCATCTCTTCACGGGTTTGAGTATTTCATATATACACAATGCAGTCAAACATTTGATCTTCATTACCATTGTAACAGCCAGGATAATGACCATTACTATAATTAATGGTGAATTATAATGAAGCACATAATCAAAGAACATTAGGACCTTTGGAGGTCACCCTGTCACATCTCCCTGCTCAAGCATGGTCACCCACAACAGGCTGTCCCAGATTATGTCTGGACAGTTTTTAAACAACTGCAAAGATAAAGACTCAACAAGCTCTCTAGGCAATCTGTTCCAGTGCTCAAAGTAAAATAATGTTTTCTTATGCATATATTTTTTTTTATTTATAAAGTTTTTTCCATAGAAATGCTTTCAGATTATCACGTATACAGACTAAATTCGTACTTGTAATTCCTATGCATGAGAAGCTGAAATCATTCATAATCCCTTTTAAAACAATACAACCTTAGGATAAGAATGCCTGTTTCCACCACAAATACAATCATTATTTCAAGATAATACCTAAGTACCAACAGGATTGCTTTTCTCTGCAGGTTGACATTTAAAGTTGCTCTGGTTGGACTACTGTTCAAGTCAGATAAATTCCCCTTTATTAGAGCAAGAGAGATTAATCTTCTTCTTTCTTTTTTTAATCTTTGCACACATAAACTGGCATACATATTGCCTGATCAAAGCAAATATAACTGCATATATTCATTATCATCTGTTTGCAGTAATAATTCTATCGGCATAACTTAATCTAAGCACTTGATTTATTAAGTATTTGATTGAAGCAGAAAGTTTTTTACCATATTATTTACATTTTGAGTATGCCTATCTGTGCCAAAGTTGGTTTTAAAAATTGACTTTAGAAAGTTTTACATTCCTAGGGGTTTTTTAATAGAAACATATGTCCCTAACACCAAAAGCTGAACTATACTAAACCAATTTTTATCTAGACATATTGCCTAAGGAAAAACCCACCATATTTTTCAATACAAAGCTTTATATCAAGTTTTAATTATTTGTATGTTATTTGCACATGTCTAAGTGTGATTCCCCCAATTAAACTTTTAAAGTTTATGACAGCCTATTCCAAGAATTATATGAGAGTTATCAGTATATTAAGAGCATAATTAAGAAATAGCAACACATGAATAGTTCCACTTTCATTAAGACCAGAGACCATCTAACCTAACATATAATGCTAATTATACCCCATATTTTGTCCTTCATTGCTTTCACAGTCTTCATGGTTTTCTATTGGGGTTTTTTGCACATGTGATTTCTCTCTCACATGATTTATTCCATGGTTTCATTACTAGTCTCTCTTGTCCTTCCAGATTTCAAAGTACTTTTCTTGTGCTATTTTATTTTAATTTTCTTACAGCTGTCAAATGGAAATAAAGTGACGAGACAAAGTTTTAAATAATACTCAGCATAAAAACCTGTGTGCTGATACAGTTATTTATTTCCTTGACTGTGGCCTGTTTCAGTCTTATTCTGACTGAGAACATTACCTAGAGGGTGCATAATTGTATGATTTTAGGATTTTACTTTCTATCTGTTAAGAAACCTTTTGTATTTAATCTACATAGCATACATTAATTGGCTAATAGGCAAGTATTTTACTTGTTTGAGAACTCATGCCGTCAGTTCCTCTTTGTATGCTGAGATAGAATCACATAACATTGGGTCTTTTTATCAAACTGAGAACCAAAAAGAAATATTTTTCATACTTTACAAAAAAGTACTGAGAAATAAAACTAGCAGTATCTTGAAACATTATTAGAAACTAACATTTAGGATTTCTGGCAATAATTCAGACCTTTTACTTATAGCACAAAAATTCAGAAGGGTGAAATTTTTTTATCATCTCTGTTGGCCTGACTGTAGGTCTTAAGGTGCCTCAGATGTTGCTCCCATGACTACCATGCCAAGAAAGAATTAAGTTTATCAGAACTAGGCTAACTTTAGACAGCCCATGGAAACATTACAGCCTTTTCCCTTGTTTTAAAGAACAACCACAGAAGTTTCCCTTTTAGCTACCAGAAGAAAGGCAGCTGAGAACTGTTTTGGGAGTCCTGGATTCATGACAAAGGAGCATCAGGTGGGCAAAATTTGAATGGCACATAGTAGTTGAATATGGGAGCTGTGTAACTCAGAAAACATCTGCACTTTGCCATGGTCCAAAACTGCTAAATTCAGCAAGCCCTGGGAACATCTACCTCTTGCAAACATCAGTTAACTTCAACACTATTCTTCTTTGATGGGCAGTTTCCCTGCTTGGACTGAAATTCACTGAGGACTGTGACAAGTCATTGCCTTAAGCAGATGCTGACAGTTGCTTTAAGAGAGAGCCTCTCTTGGCTCCCTCTCTGAGTTTCTGTTGATATAACTAATCTCTAGTTTTTGAAGCTAAAACAGATCTTATCTCATTCCCTTTGAAAAAGTTAATTTCTGAACATTACTCCAATAAACACAAAAAAGACAAGTCTAGAATGTAGTTCATCCCTTGACTGTGGAAGAAAAGGAAGAACTATTAGAGAATAATCCATACCTTGTGTCGTAATCTTACTAGGGGCTGATATGGCCTAAAGTTGTATCCTTCCTTGACTGGCCACCCCTCTGCTCCCAGCAAAATGCATCCAAGAAGTGAAACAGTGGACCACCACATAAACATCTTTACAGGTCTGTTTCTGTGAAAATAAAATGAACAAGTTCAGAGATGCAATATTACTTTAGCATAAACTGTATAATAAAGGTTTACAATACTGACAATCCAATTGTGGACTTGAATAAATGTAGTAGATATAGGACAATCCATCTGGCACAACAGCAAAGAGAAAAAACGGTGGTAGTATTTGGGACAGCAGTATCAATTCCGTTGTGCTGAACCGAGAATTTTCCTACCTCATATGAGGGAGTCACTGAGGAAACAACCAGGAAAAGTCAAAGAAAAGACAGAACATAAAAGAAAGGCAGTGGTGAAAAATGCAGTAAGCTTTCTCAGATGAAAGAAAAAAACTTATCATCAATCACATGTTCATCAACTTTTCATTTTAAATGTGGCCTCTTGTGATGCACTATTCACAACCTAAAAGTTTATAATAATCATACTCACAGATTTATAGATACATATGGCATGAGAGTTACCCTGTATGGTTCCTAATGGATGTACACATATACATTACATAAGTGGTTTCAGAACCTTTTAGAGATATGCAATATTTATCATTGATATTCAGCATTTGTGTTGAAACCATCATGTTAAACAAACACAGCAAACTGATCTTCATTACTTCAAGATACTCCCAAGTCAGTCTGCTAGTCTACGTTATTTAATCCTGCATTATGGGGCAGAGATGAGCCACTTTCATGCATGAGTGGAGTTTTTTTTCCCCTTCGTACTTTGCTTTTACTTCACTTAGCCTGCCAGTGTAGAAACCTCTGATAAGAATCAAGATATACAGGAATAATACAAAGCATCAAAAGAGTGCCCTAGCAGCCCAGACTGTGCACCGAATTTTGAAGTCTTGCCTGACATTTTCTTTTCTATGGGAAATCATCTGAGCATAAAATGTGAACAAATTGGGGATCACTTATTATCCTGTATCATTTACAGTCATGCTCCTGGCAATACTGTTACACAAACTGTGGTTTTGATTCCTATCATTCCTCACATAGCAGTAGTCTTCACAGTCACCTGAAGGCAGAGAGACTGAATAGAATTAATTCCTGTGGAGATATTACATGTAGTAAATGGACTCTACTCTTACCTCTATTCACCGTCTCAGGAACAGATCCTACTTAAGTCTGTTACCCTTCCCTGGGGATTACTCTACCAAACTTGGTGAAGCCACCACAGGTCTGTTTCATCCTAATTCCAACTGATTTTTACCAGCCTGCCTTGCCTTCACACTTGTAATTCAAACAAAAGCTCGACATTTATGCACCATATTACTTTGACATCACTTACCTTTTGTTCCACCAAACCCAATCTCATTCTGGCTCTCCCTAGTAATTAAACTTAACGTTTCATCTCATTTATCATTACTTTTTCCAACAGTTTCCACTTCAATTATCTTTCTTTGTCACTCCAGCTTTTCTAATATACATAGTAGAAGTATTTCTCTTAGGAGAGCTTGCACAGAATACATTAACCAGAGCATTATTTGAAACACAGAAAACAAGCTCTATTACAGAGGGATATTTTACATAAATAACTCGAGGCTTGTTCTTCTACACCTGCTCAGTAACGGGATACTATATTGAGGATAGGAGATGACACAGCGAAATTTTCTTCTTGAGTTTCCCTCAATCTTCCACCAAAACAGAAGAGCTAATCAGGTGTTCTGGTGGATCTTTGCTATGGTATTAGAACTAATCTAGCTTACTGACAGGAAACAGCAAAAAAAGACTGCTTCAGAACTCTGAGGATTCAAGCACATTATGGTATGGCATTTTCCTTCACTGACTATGTGTTAGTTCTTAGTATCACCGTTACTGGAAAAGTAAGCCCATTTAAAAAACAAAAACAAAAACAAAAACAAATAAACAAACAGAAATATGAAAAATCAAAATCTTGACTTTTAATCTCATATAAAACATCTATTTGTACTTGAAGTTTTATAAAATACTTAATTGTTGACTTTCAAGGCCAGAATCAGATTTGTTTAGCACTTGTGCATGCTAAGACTAGCATGGCTGAACCTTTGTCACCTTTGTGCACTTCTGGAATACTTCTCTGTACAATGAAAATTTGGTTGGAAAACAGTCATTTCACAGAAGGTTGTAAGAGCAGCCACATTCCACCACCCACCCACAAACTGAATAGATTTTAGTCTCATGTGGTGTAAAAGAATAGAGTCCTTATAGTTTTGAAAATTGTTTGACCTTGAAAGGCTCATGCTTTGTACTTGTACAGAACAGAAAATTATTACATGCTCAGTTTCTGACTTCATTGCCTGATACTTGGATGAACACTTACAACACAAATCTAAAAAGTAAGCTTTTTGGACACATGCCACCTAAAATCTCAAAAGTATGCAGGGTCTGTGCAGTTATTTTTTGCCTTTTTAGAATTTTAAATATCCACCTTTTTAAGTAGCATACATTTTCTATTGAATTTATTGGATATCTTAAATGATTTTAATTATTACAAAAAACACAGTTCTCCTCAACACAGTATTATTATGAAGACTTTATTTTAAGAAAAAATATTATCTGTCCTAAGGACTTACACTGTTAGTGAGTTAAACTAAGATCAGGAATAAAAATGACTTTTCAAAACCTCATTACAACTCCAGATTTTGGTGCTGCATATAGCCGAACAGAAAGAACTAAGGTATCAAAACTATATATTCATGTTGCCTAAAATTGCCTCTTTCTTATTTCTACTTGAAGGTACAGCCTAAATTATCAGTAAAGAGGGTTTTTAATTTTCTTTTAATATTGTATTATCAAGAAATCAGATTTTTTTTTGAAAATTTGTTATATCATGCATTCTGAGGCAAAATGACATATTTTTGAACTCAAATTTACATTAATGATCTAGACCCTCTACTCATTATTATAATCTAGCACAACTTGATCTTTCAGTGTTTAGATAACATTCTTCTCTATTTTTAACTTCATTAATTACATATTTGTGAAAGAACTGCTTCTAGGTTTTATTTTATATATATATTTATACATACTATTATATGTCTATTTTTATTTTCACTGAAGACTGTTGCTTCTTTATACTCATATAACCATGTTTGGAAATCTGATTAGTTTACTTGTCTCTCTTTATTCTCTCTTTAAGCAGATACTCTGCATTTTCCTGTTTCTTTCTCTGCATATTTCTCACATATAACATAGATTATAGATTAAAATTTTAAAAAACTTAAAAATTATAAAATATTCCAGTACATGTTTTAACTGTACATATTTTAACATTTATATATGATTTTTCTGCCAGTAAACACTGAACTGAAATTCTTAAACAACTACTAGCAGTAACTCCATATCATCCATTTTATTAATGAAAACAGTTAATTTACAGCTACTCATTGGATGTAAATAATTAGGGGGTGGGCTTCTCCCTAGTTGCACACAAATAAGTAGGGTGCTGAGTTTCTTTCCTCAATGTGCACTAATTCTTATTAACAATGAGCTTAATGCACTATTTTAGCATCAAATTTATTGGCATTGTGGAAGTCTTATGTGCTATTTATCATCCTTAGATTTTCCTCATGAGCTGAGGAGGAATAGAACAAAGGATGTGGAACAGATAATGGTTGTTCCTTATTTCACACTGTACAGTAATTTCACCAGTATCAAATTTAGATTTTCCTTTCTGATTCTCAGAAGGCTCTGTCATTTCACTTTTTAGCCCATTTCCAGAGCATTCATGAATCTGATGTACTCTGAGTTTTCTCACTATTGAGTCATTCTATTTTAGTTAAATTTGAAATTTTTTTATAAATTATAATCTATAAGAGGATTCTTTTATTCTGTGTCAAGTTTAAACTTTAAAACTCTTGGATGAGAAGCACTGCTGGGAGAGCTATAGCTTCTGAACTGACAAAAGGAATATCTTAGGCTATCTCTCTTGCCTTTTTTAGGTAATGGAAATGGGACCCTTAAATAATTTTCAGAGATTTTTTTTTTAAGCAAAGAAAACGACAAGAAAAGTTCACAGTGTTTCCACCAGCACCCTGATGATCAGATAGTCACTGCTGAGTCAGAGACAATTTCTTATAATTCTTAAGGAAATGTAATGCAAAACCTATATCTCCCTTTTCTCTCTTGCTAGTGCTTTTCCAATACTTTTCCAATACTTTGTGGAAAACAAACTAAATCCCAGTTCTGACAACTTATTTATGAATATCTAATAACCATTAATATATTCTACAATACCATAGTGAGTGTTTCCTCTTAAAATCATTATGATTTCTAAATCTTCTCATCAGTTCATTGGTAATATAAATTTTGTTCTTTGCCTAACTTTTTCTTGTTGGACTAGGAAAGAAGTTGTTGCTATAAGAGTTTAGCAAATACATAATAAGCACGGCTTTACCTGCCCCCACGCTGTAATCTTCACAGAGAAGATTGAAAAGATACCATATTTTACACAACCAGTTCCAAATGTGACAATGTGTATTTATGGTGTACCAAAAAAGTATAATTAATGTAACCTGGCTTAGCCAGACTTTTTATAGAGTTAAAACATAAACCCAGTTACATGAATGCCCTATTTTAAAATGCATACATACTTAAAATTAAGAACTTTGCCATTTTTAAAGCTCTTTTTTTTTCCAGAATTTCTCAGCTAATATGCTCTGTTCTGTGTTGATAAATGAATACTAGCCGGGATATTTGGCTTTAAGAGAACAGATATAATTCATTTGAAAATGTAAATATTCCACCTCAATAAACTGATATGATCAACTTAACACCTCTACAACGTATAATAAATGAAATCTTAAGTAATGGCCCAATCACTGCATTCCTCCTGTCTTTAAAAGAAAAGATATATCAGATATTAACCTGGAATTATTTAAAAGGTCAATTTCAACATTTCAACATGCTCTCAGAAAATGTCAGACTCTTTTAGATATTATTAATCTGAAAATAAATAAGAATAAAATTAATTGTCTGTTTTGTGGGGATCAGAAAAAAGTCCATAAGCTATGTCACCATATTCAGTGTTATTAATAGGTTTATAATACAGCCACAGTAATAAATATGTAATGAAACCATGCTTCATTGCCTGTGACTTTGAGGATTTCATTGCATATCATGATGGACACAAATAACCAGGCATGAAAGAATACACTGCTACCATTTCTTAAGACGCTTTTATCTACCCTTATGGTTTCATGGCAGAAAGACAGCAGTAAAGAAAGTATATTCTTGTGCAGAGAAAATTATACTGCATTAGTTTTGAATGAATAGCAGAAGTTTTAGCTAAAAGCATGTCTTTTCCCATTAGCCTGCCTCTACTCTACCCTAGTGCCCACATCTTCACACACAGCCTGCCTTCAAAAACCTTACAACACTTATCTTTACACCAAAAATGAGGCTCTTACAAAGTAGTCACAGTATCATATTCTCTTATGAATATAGCTGAAATACATATCCAGCAATGTTTCTCCTTGTCAAAACGCGCCGTGGAAAGCAGATCACAGTGTCATGGGGGCAGCTCTCAACCCCACGACTTCCTGACAGCTTCTGAGCACTGCACACTTCATGCTGCCACCTTCCAGTTCTCCTCCAGAAGTGGCAGCTACACTCTGAACCAGAGTGGTTAGGTCACCTTAACTACGTACAGCAGGCTTGGGGCTGGCAGCAGTGAAGTGCAGCCCTGCCACGGCAGCCAGCAGCTCGTACATCTGCGAACCAATCTGTTGTGTCTCTCAGCTGCGGCTTCATGTGCCTACAGCCACTCACTGTGCAGGCACATGCTCTTCATCCTTCACCCACCAAAACAGGCTGGCAAGCCATTTCAGAGCAGCCAGCAATGCCACTGACAGCTCATGCACTGGAACACACAGGATGAGAAACAATTTTTTATAAATATCTCACAAAATGCCCTCGTCATGCCAGATGTACCCTGCCTTCTGCTGACTCCTGTCCATCTCTCCCTCGCTCGTTTCCTGATTTAAACTGGAAAACCATTCTGCTGCATAAGCAGAAGGTGGAGGACAGGCCCTTGAACTCCTGTACTAGTGCACTTGGTCATTGTGCAGACCTTACAAACGTGTCAGGTTGCTCCAAGGCAGGTCCGTCCAGGCACCACCATGGTGAGCAGCCAGCACAAGGCCAGAATTCCCTGCCTTTCCCTGTCACTCTCTCTGCCCTCCACCACCTGCACTGCCAGGTGCTGGTGGGTAGGAGCAGCAGCCCAGGCAACCCATCCCCTCTCTGAGGGAGGATGCAAGCAAGATCCATCTGCCCAGGGCTTTTCTAGAAGGGCTTCTTTGGAACTGGCCCTTAAGATTAACAGTGGCTCATGTGAACCCGTACACAAGTGGTCTGATCATGCCAGGGCCATTTCTGAAAAGTTCCTGAAATGCAGACCCAGCAAGGACACTTATCTTTGCCGCTAAATTTGTGCTCTCATTTTATCTTACCATTTTCAGTGTATTTATTTATTTATATAAAGGATGACACCCAGATGTCTTAGTGTTAGCAAACCCAGTTTCAATTAATTATAATAAAATGAGAAATGGCAATTTTAAAACATTCTTATAAGTTCTTCACATGATCTCATAATGTCTTGAATATTTCAGAAAGAGGAACAAAATGTGAGTACTATAGTTCACATATCTTAGAGGAGCTTTGTTTAAAGGATTCTAGTTGTGTGTATTGATCTATTTTTCTCCCAAGACTTCAGTATCAACCTCAGGGTGATTTTAGCATCACTGATATATGCAAGTGCTGGTTTGTGGAGGCTATACTGTTAGCGAGGTGGTCTCTTTCTTCCCTCATTAAGCAAACTTGTCACAGCTGGTTCCTCAATATCCCAGAGGATTAATGTTTACCATCATGGCAGTATCTGAACTGATGGGAATTCAACCACTTTATATTATGAAACCAGAAACAGAAAACCTGCCAGCTTAGAACTCAGGTAAATATCTTGGTAGTGTTAATATTTTACATAATTTGTAAATTGACACCTAGCATACCATTGTGTAAGCTGTGTCCTTCGCACATGCAAGAGAAGATAAATATTTTGGTTTTCAAGTTTTTAATGTTTTTCTTCAAAAATCAAACACTACTAACAATAACTAAATGTAAGAAGAAACAGCAGCTGTTGGCACTTCCATAGTAAATTGTTAAGAGCCCGTTTGAGAAAAGAAATTATCCTAGAGAAAGCAAAATGGCCACTTAAGATACAATTTTTTTTAAACAGGTGAAATGCTAAATTAAAGATTAAAATTATCCATATTTGCTGTGATATATTATCTACCACCCTTACTTCTCTCTTTTGTCATTCAAGAAAACCTTGACATTTGGTAAAACAGTTACCAACAAAACCATTGAAACCTTTGTATTATTGAACTCCTTGGATGAATGCTAAACCACGATACATACGCCTGTCATTAGTTCCAATAGCCATGATAATTCAGAGAATCACTTTCCATTAAGTATTCTGGTTAATGTTATGATTTTATCGCTTTACATCAATGAAACTCTCTGCATTGAAGCGCTGTAGCCAACAGAGATGGATCCCATCTTTTTTACCCAGAGAAAGAGATTCTTCCATAACTTAGCTGCTTTAAACCCAACCCCCCTGGAGATTGTTCCTCAAGATCACCATGAAAATGGCAAGACCAGAATAGATGGGTTTGAGGTTTTTGCCTCTAATCAGTTTTGAAATAACAAAAGAATTATAAAGGACTGTAAAGGAAACCAAGTCCTAAACCACAAAAATGTAAAGAGAGAAGGTAGTTAGGGACAGGGGAAGTAGCGTTTCAGCAGTCTTGATAAGATGGTGAAGATTACTAGAGTGCTTATCAGCAAGAGATGTGACAAGGGAAAGTCCATGACATGTAAGAAACCACAAGCTCCTGAAACAGAAGGACGTGGAGGCACTCTGGTGTGATGGAGAGGAGTATGCACAGCAGTACAAGCACTGACAGGAAATATGAAATTATCAAACTGCAAAGAATAAAGATGCATGTGGATTTTGGTGTGATTGGAGTGAAGCACAGCTCAATCAGTAACCAAATGGACCAATGAATGTTGCAGCTATTTAATAAACAAGGACTATCTGTAGCTGAGGGCAGTTTGTCCTTATCAGGATTGAACCAAAAATACATTTGCCCTCCAGTACTCTCCCCCAGTGCCCACATTAATGTAATTAAGTTAACTATACATGAAATCCTGACCTAATTGACAACGTGAAAACAACTCTAAAATCTACATTTAATATGTTTGGTACAGAATTTCACCCTATTTATAGGATTTGGTTGCAATGAACATTCACAAGAATGGAAACAAAACTTTAAAATAACTCTGTTAACTAAAATGAAAAAATTCAAAGTGGCTTGTTATTGTTTTTGGAAAAAAATCTATTCATACAGGTTCACGGAACTATACAAATAAATTGTTCTGTACTTCAATAGCCAAACTAGTAACAGGTATTTTCTCTTTTTCAATTTAACTGCTGTGGAGTTTTTTGCCTCTTACCTTTCCTGCTTTGTGGTGACTCAACTCTCTTTCTTCTTTATTATCACAAAGGTCAACTTTCTTCATGAGCCTCAATTCAGAACAATCAGAAAGAAATACAGAAAATAGCACTTGTTTTGTCAGTCATAAAGCTGGCATAGGTTCCTAGTGCCATGTGCTTGGATGTTTAAGTCCAAGTCTGTAAAAGAAGGATATTCTTACCTTATATAAAAAGAAATTAACAGATTGAAAAAAATAGGAAGTAAACACACACCCTTTCTGAGATCTGATAGAAGGAAAAAACTTCACCACTATCATACCTGATTAAAAAAAATAAATTGACTCTGACAGCTGACTTGGTCATTTGTGTTCTACAATCTGTGTTAAATGCAGTTCATTATTTTAGTACGCAGTAATTTTCCTAGAAAAAATGCAGTCTTATTTAAATTTTGCAAAGATATTTTCAATCAAACAATGCATTTCTCATATTGTATGCTTATGACCCTGTTCAATAGGATCTAAACTTTCATTTCTTGCTATGTTTTAACTGTCTTACACTATATTACTGAGTTTTATTGCTTATGGTTTTATACCACTCTAATATAACTACTAGGAAGAAGCCTTCCAAATGCATGCTGGAAAGCTGACAGTAAACCAGAAAAACCTACCATTTCCTGATTAGGTTGTAGCTAAATGGGATTGTAAAAACAGGGGCTTTTTTTCAAAAATTCTTTAGCTTAAAAAATTGTCATTTCTAAGATGAATGGAATGCAGATAATACAAAGCAAGGAGCAGCCAGGATGTGGTGATGAAATGGTAGCATGTGAAAGGAATGTATTTCGTGTCTCCTCAACCACCATTGTATAATACATTGAAAACAATTTTTTTTGCTATTCGTTGACTTAAAAATCAAAAAGCTTTATGTATTTTATTTACTTTGGGTTTTTTTAGGATTTGAGGGGAATTTTTTGCACTCTTTGGTTATTTTTGGAAAGGCAAAAAGGTAGATATCTTCAGTTTTATTTATACAATAGAAATACAAGAAAATGTTAATGTAGAATTGACTGGAATTAAGTTTTGACCATCAGTGTGCCAGGAAATACTAGAAACAGCCTCTTAACCAAAAAACCCCTATATTTCAACAAGAAATTAATGCTCAGATGCCATCACCAGACACTCTCTATCACATCTGGTATGAACTCTGTGCATAGGCAAGAGCATCCCATCTCTTCTCACGTGAAAGTATCACTCTGAAGCTACAGCCAGAAATAACATGCATGCAAGGATAAAAAGGAGGATGCAAATTTCAAATTTCACCTCCCTGAAATATAAGTCTGTGCTCCCTCTTTCACCCCACCTTGACACTATTCTCATTTTTTGATTCAACCACATTGACTCTGGGATTGTCTAGAACACCTCTGTGACGTGCAACGCTCATGAAGAGGAGCCAGGAGATATGGCTGAACATCACATTCCAACTGCTCTGTCACAAGTGCTGATCATGTGGCAAATGTCCAAGTGGCTCTTTATTGATGAACCAGTTACTGTCACATGAATTATCCTCAGTGCTGACTAAGGTAAGCATCCCTATGCTACGAGAACTGAAAGCTTCTCTTGCCTCTGTCTGTATTTTGAAGGTCTGGGAATGCCTACCTCTCAGCAATTTCAAATATTTTTTGTTATCCAGATGAGATTTTCTGGAAGCCACAAAATACAGAAATTCATCAAAGCAGAGAAAGAGGGTTTTGAAAGTTATTTTGAAGGTTTTTATCAGATTCAGCAACATGCAACAGAGTCTGAAGACTGTTTACTCTCTTGCAGTCCTTATGTGACTATGAAGCAGTGGAAGGAACCCCAGTGGAGGACAGCCAAGTGACTTTAATCAATTTAATATTAATCACTTTCATAGAATCATTCTTGCATTCTGAAAATCTCTAATTTTGAAAAATCAGGATTACCCTGCCTACACATGGAGGGAAAAATCCACCTTTCTTTGTCATCTTCAAAGTCTTAAAGTAGCATAAATGAGGCAATCTGACATTCAGGAAAGAGAGGTGATGATAACTTCCATCCTCCAGAGTAAAACACGGATCATCTCAAACCAAAGCTGATAGCAAACCCAGGTCAAACCTTCTCTCTTTGTCTCCTCCAGAAATACTGAGTATGATCTGTAGCAATAGAAACTTCCAGGCAATAAATGTAGGGGACCAAACTGATATATCAGGTTCACTGTTCATCTTCTTGGCATGGTGCAGATGAGGGAAAAGCAGATGCTGCTAAGGTGGGAGAGGGGATATTCCATGCATACTGCTCATATTCCCTAATTCCTCACTTAATAAAAGAGCATCAACACTCAGTGCTGACACTGCACCCAGTTGAACACTTGGAAACCAAACAAGAGCAAAGCCACTGCTGCTCTCTCTCAAAGCTGACTGCTTTGGGCAGCCTCCTATGCTTAAAGCCAGCCCCACCAACAACCCAAGAGCCAGTTTCTAAGGTCCTGCTACGTGATCCCTATTCATGTTCCTAAATAATACCACTGCCTCTTACAGTTCTGAGTGAACCATTTAATACACAATACATACTGAAGAAAAAAAGAGAGTAGGTATCATTAAAAGTACCAAAAAGCACCTCTTATTTCCAAAGTCACTTGACTTCTTTGAACATCACCCATGAAAGATTGCGTAGATTCAGCTCTACATTTTGCCCCAGTTTTGGCTACTCTTAAAGCCCAAGGGAGATATAAATCTGGAAAGTGAATATTTTAAAACTACTCCTGAAGAACCACTTACAACACTGGGAAAGGCAGCCCTTTCCAGTTTTTTGGGTTGGTTTTTTTTATTTGGTTTTGTTGGGATTTTTTAATCCATGATGGCATATCAGAAACATGCCTGGGAGGATAAATGCAGCTACTGTTTGCTTTACACCAATCTCTTTCTAGATTAGCATTCCCATAAGGCTATCCTCATTCATGTGAGATAACACAATAGGGATAAAGTATCCCAGTGGAAGCTCTGAGAGAAAAGCTTAAAGCTATGTCTTGGGATGAAGAGGGGAGAGAGTTACTGCAGTTCAGTATCTAAAGTCATAAGACTGTACTGCTTTGTTCAAGATTTATCCCAAACTTTTACATTCTATGTCTACAGTAACACACTGCTTCAAATCAAATCAGTTTTACATACTTTTGAAGGAAACTGTCTTGCTCTATGAGAGCTTAAACTGATCTTTGGCCATGATATTCCAACTGATAGGCGGAGAGCAGGGCAGGAAAGGTTTCATTTCTAGCCAGATCAGCTCTGTAATCCAGCTCACCACTCATATCAACACCACTGGCCAGTGGAAAGACTGATCAACAGGTGTAATAAGACATGAGGGATAGCAGTGACCCCAACAAAGTTCAATTAAAACTATGAATCTATTTAGCTAAAAAATGAAATTGCACATCTTATTCTCTGATTATAGCTTTACTTGTCCAGTTACATCAAAGTGAACACAATAAACTTTAAATCAACTTATTTAAAATATAACTGACAGGCTGTTTAAGCAAACTTAGTACATCAGTATTTCTCTTACATTGTTGTGACAATAAACATCCCCAAAAATCCCAGAGCAAAGTGGAATACTTTTGTGCTATTGTGACTCTCAATTATCTATTCTTTCACCCATTGTAAATACCATCCTACAGCAGCATTCAATTTTTAGGGTGGTCTTCTGGTCATAACAGTCCTTCATGAACATCCAGAAATTTAAGACTATTCTTTAGTAATGCTGACTTTTGCCCTTAACAGTTTTCTGTTGTTAGATTTGCTCACTGGCTCTAATTTTATAATATTTCCTGCAGATGGCCAGAAATAACATGCATGCAAGGATAAAAAGGAGGATGCAAATTTCAAAACAATGCCATCATCTTCATTACAGAAGTGTTCGTCTAGTAATTAAGTGTGGAGCTGCACATATGGTGTCTGATTTATCCTCATATTTTCACTGATGCAAACTTGCTATGATAATAATAATGTAAATGTAGCCATACCACTTTTCAGTTTGGGAGCACAGAAAGGCTATTTTTTTTTCTTTTCTTTTTCCATTAGTAATTGCACTTTTTTTTTTCCCCCACTAGAAACTGAAAGAAAGAAAAGTAGTTACAAAGTTATAGGTTTAGCTATTGCAAACTTTTCTTCTCTTCCTTTGTGTATTTAAGGAAAGTAGCCACTTCCCTTAAATACACAAAGAATTTCATTCTCTTTTGGTGGATAAGGAGTTACATTCTTCTGGTTTAGGATTATTCATCTATGTTTTCACTCTCAACAGATGTTATGATATCCACGAAACAACAAGAGTTTCTCTAGTGAAATATGTCCAAGGCTTCTGCCCTCTGCCTAAATATCTTAGACTAAAATTTAATTCCTGCTGAAGGGAAAAATGACACTGTCCCTTAGCATGGAGCAACAGAAAAAAATTTCTCAGTCCCTAAAGTCCTTCCCTGTAAGAATACTTAACAGCACATGCTAAAGTTTTTGGTAATTTGTATGTACAATTACTGAGTTTTTTATTTCACTTATCACTCCCTTTCCACTCTGTTTTTTAAGCCCAGACTTGCCAAATTCTGACCTTTCACTTGTGAGCAGTTATGTGTCTTTTTCTGGGCAGAGATGTATATTAGTACAAGCCAAAAGGAGTAGCAGGATTCAACTCCAGTTTATACTCTTCAGCTCCTAGAAATTATAACCACCCATTCTGTACTCCAATTCTTGGTAGTCTTGAGAGACTAGGTAAACTCAGAAATGTCCTAAACTAGAAATTCATGAGCAACACTTCTTAAAAAGTAATTTTCCATATTCAAAAACTCAAAGATGAAATTTCCACATCATGATAATACCAGCTTTTCCCCCCACTCCCAACCCTCCACGGCTTTCTATGAAGTATAACTAAATTGGAAAAATATTTACTATGGAAAAGTCTTTCTCTGGATTGTTTCTCCTCTGCTTGTACTTATTAACAAACTTCAGAATAATATTTTTGCCCAGATGTACCCTTTTCAATCAGGAAATTTGAACTCTGAAGTTTCACTTTTAGGCCTCATATCTTTCCAAATTAGTTGAACCTCCACACACACTGCAGACTCATTTTGAAGCAGTTTGACTCTTTTCAGTAGCACTTCTCTATTTCACTGTGCATCACTTTAAGTTTCTTATGGAGGTGTTTTAATTTGTGAAGCCTTACAGTTGACATTTTGCATTCCATGCAAAGGCTACATGATGAGCAGTTACAAGTTGTTATAGATAATTAAATACACAATCTTTAACACAAAAAAAAAACTGGTTTTTTTGAAGCCAAAAAGGATTTTGTGAAATAAATTACTATCAAAAATAGATCAAGTAAACCCAATGTAAAAGATAATATAGGAAAAATAAAGTGCATAATTACTGATGGACCTAAATACCAGAAATAGAAGAAAATTACTTATTATTTCTGTCCCATTCACAAATAATTCCAATGCAGTTATTACAGGATTGTAAAAGAACTGATCTTTCAGACACTGATCAAAAGCAATCAAAAATTCATAATGATTGTTGCTGTACAAACCTAGTTGAAATACAGAAAAAAGAGTGCTGAGAAGACACTTTTTATTAAATATTCACTGTTTAGAGTGACAGCAGTAAACTCTTTGAAGCAAATGGTATTCCTCCTTGACCCCTCCCCCAATTTGTTGTGGCTTATAAATTGGTTGACTTTACCAACGGTAACCTCAAAAATCCAGTGGTAGAGAGAAATGGTAAACAGACGCTTGAAAATCTCTCAAATTCCCAAATACTCTCCTACCTTTAAAACACCAAAGTGGGTCTCATGGTTGATGGATACAAATCAATAATGCCACAGAAACCTTCTGCTGTATGCTGGGATAAGAAAGTTCATGTTGAAAATCAAAATTATAATCTGAGATGTTAAGGATCTCAGATGCATGGGAAGTTTAAAGTAAGTCCTGACTTTGAATATTGAAAAAAACCCCAACAATCATTAATGATTTCTGTAATGCTTATATAGAACATCACAACTCTTTTCATAGCTCTTTTTGGAAGAGCCCCAACTGAACAGAATCAGTCAATCATTAATAATTGGAAAAAACCTCTGAGATCATTGAGCCCAACGCTCAGCCCAGCACAGTTGTGTTCCCCACTAAAGACTGTCCCCAGGTGACACATCCACACTCTGCTCAACCACTTCCAGGGAGAGTGGCAAAACCCCCTCCTTAGGCAGCCTCCTCCAATGCCTGACCACCCTTCTAGTGAACACATTTTTCTTAATGGGAAATATTTAGCACTCAACACTTAAAAATTCAGAATTTCCAGCCATGCATACTGTCTTCCTGTCCACTTTGTTCATTAGAAAAATAATAAAAGCACAAATCTGTTGGCTTATTTTTTTTAACCATTGAGAGCTTCATGATCAGCTCTTTAAGCTTTCTTCCAACACTTACTCATAACTCCAGAAACATGCTCAGCTTATAAAAAATACAAGTCTAACTCACTCAGATTGGATCTTTGTCTCTCAAAAGGCAAGCAGAGAATGATAAAACTGAAATTATTAGCCATAATACTTCACACTGTTCATCGAAGAGTCAGATGCAGCACATAAATTAATAAATGCACTCTAAATCATTGGAGTCAGCAATTTATATCACAAACTTTCATTTAAATCTCTTTATTAATGTGAGAGCTGTTCTATCTGAGAAACCATGAGAACAGGGGGGTGCTATTTTTTTATATGGATTTCTGAGACTTTGGAAGTATAAATCAAATTTTCAGTATAGATTGATTAATAATTTATGTGGATATCATGTATATTTTTACAAAGACAAGCATAGCAGCCCCTTCAGAAGTTTACTTATGCATGGAAGAGATTACTGAGAGCCTAAAGCAGTAGATGAATGTGACTATCACATAGAAAAGATATAAAGGACATAAATATATTAAAATATTAGAGTTTTAGTCTTTTGGGGACACCAATTTTAAGATCTGATGCTTGAAGCAATCTACTAATGTTTCAAATGCAACCTCCAAGGTGCAGAAAACCTCCCCCCACCCTGCTGACTGCACCAAGAATATACAAATGTAGACTGTTCAAATATTTCTGTGAGAAAAATTCTCCAAGCATAAAATAATAGAAACAGCCTATTATTAGACAGTAGACTAAAATGCAACTATAGCTAAGCAGCACAGTTTAAATCCACTAGAAAAACTGTCTTCAGTTCAAAAAAATAATTAACTTTATACAAAAGTTAAATCTCAGGAGCAATGTTAATTATGGTTTTCTCTCTCAGTGTCCCAAGGAAACAACTAAATCAGCTCATGCATCTAGGTCTAGAAAAAATTTTACAGAATATAACTGTTTAGCAAAAAACCAAAAAATCTAAAAGAGAAATATATTTTTTGTGTTGGAATACTACCACAGCACTAACAATCACTGGAATTCTGAATTACATGAGAATATAAAGATAGTATAAATGAAAGATAGAAACATTACATATAGGTTAGAGGACCAACAATTTTAAAAGATAGTATTTTAACTCTCCAATATACTAGCTAAGATTCATTTGCCTTAAAAAGCATGGGAAATAAATGAAAAAATATAGTCAGTCTTCAAACTATCATAATGTGGTGCTGTGTCTTGTAGTTTATTTTAAATAAGAATTTCTCTCTATCAAAGTACTTGATAATATGGAAGAGCAGCTCAATGATGAACTGTATTTCAACTTAAAAATCAGCCCTCAAGATTAAAAACATCAATTTCTCACTGAAGCTGAGGTTATGGCTAACCTTGGCTGTTGCAAGGAGAGGGAGGATCTGTGCAACTTAATTCCACTTGACAAGGACAAACCCAAAGTACTGTCATAATGGGCTTCTCCTCTTTCTCTGTGGCCTTTCCACTGCAAAAACTGATTATGAGATGAACTTATGTTTCCATCTGGAAACAGAGCAGAGAGAAAAGAAGGGCTCACTGTCAAAGTAAGCTGCTACTTCAAAAACCTAACTAAATTTAATTTTAATTTAATTTTTTTATCTAAACTAGAGAGGCATGGAGTTGATGCATTGACCACTCAGTGGATGAGAAACTGTCTTGATGGTCAGACCCTCAGTGCTGTGGTCAATGGCTCAATATCAAAGTGGAGACCAGTGACAAGTGGCATTCCTCAGGGGTTGGTATTGGGAGGGGCACTACTTAACCTCTTTGTCAGTGTCATGCACAGTGTGATTGAGTGCATCAGCAGCAAGTTTGCCAATGACTCCAAGCTGCATGGTCTAGCCAACACGCTAGAAGGGAAGGATGCCATCCAGAGGGACCTGGACAGGCTTGCAAGGTGGGAGTGTGAAAAACTCTTCAAGTTCAACAAGGCCACACACAAGGTCCTGCACCTGGGTTGTGGCAATCCCAAGTGCAAATAAAGGTTAGGTGGAGAATAGATTGAGTGCATCCCTGGTGAGAGGGACTTGGGGGTGCTGGTTGACAAGAAGTTCAACATGACTCAGTAATGTGCACTTGGAGCACAGAAAACCTTGGCCTGCAGCAAAGGAATTGTGGACAGAAGGTCCAGAGTGGGGATCCTCCCCCTCCACTCTGTTCCTGTGAGACCCCAGCTGGAGTACTGCATCCAGCTCTGAGAATCCCAACATAAGGATGCGGCCCTGTTGGACCAAGCCCAGAGGAGGCCACCAAGATGACCAGAGGGCTGGAGCACCTCTCCTACGAAGCACCTCTGCAAGCTCAGAGATCTGGGGTTGTTCAGGCTGCAGAAGAGGAGTCCCAGGGAGACCACACTGAGGCCTTCTGGTACCTAAAGGGGCCCTGCACAAAAGATGAAGATGAATGCTTTACAAGGACATGTAGTGATAGGATGAGGGAGAATAACTTTAAACTGAGAGCAGTTTTAGATTATATATTAGGAGGAAATTCTTCACTATGAGGGTGCTGACACACAGCTTGCCCAGAGAAGCTGTGGATGTTCCAAGCCCTGGAAGTGTTCAAGGCCAGACTGGATGGACTTTGAGCACCCTGGCCTAGTGGAGAGATCCTTTCCCATGGCAGTGGGTTGGAAAGAGATGATCTCTAAGGTCCTTCCAATCCAAAACATTCTTTCCTTGATAACATCAGATTTTGCACTCTTATGAATACTGCAGAGATAACTGAGCCAATGTTTGGAAATGATACTGTCTTTGAGAGAATTTTCTGAGCATTCACCTCTCAGACTTGAGGAATAACTGTAAAACACTGAGAAAATCTGCCTTTAACAAAGGTACCTGATCTCAGATTTCTTTTAGGTCTCAAATCTCTCACAAAAGGTGAATAGTTAACCAAGACGTTGTACAAACAACACATCTCACAAAAACTTCTGCTTTTTGTTGATTTAAGACTCAAAACAGACCCTTACGAGGGAAAAATTAGACTGCTACAAATGATGATGCAAAAGGAACAAAAACCTCTCCAAAATGTGACAAAATAATTCTCTTTCTCTTAAAATATAAATGCGAAAGCATTTTCAAAATTAACAAAGTGCATCTCCTCTTTTATTTAGGTACAATAGGCAATTTTCTGCTCTGTGAATAAAAAATTTGGACTACTGCAACTCTAAACCACAGATATTTGTCAATTAGTCATTCATTCATGTGCATTTAGCTTTCCATTGCACTACAGTTTGTCCTCAGAAAGCAGATACTAGTCTTTTCTGTGTATACACTAAATGTGTTTGAACCTTGCATGTTTCTCATCATCACCAGGAGGCCATGATTGCCACCAAATACAATCCTCAACTATATAAATAATTGTAACGTTAGTGCACTATATTCACGCTATAACAAAATCAAAGGTAGCATTTATTCTTTTGACTGCTTTTGTGTATGAATCAAGATTTCCATTGATCTACCAGAACGATGCGAAATTGTTTGGTTTTTCTTTCCGAGCAATAATTTATAGCAAAATTTAATAAAACCCATAAACAACATATATTATCAGTTATAGCAGTGTTTTAAATAAAGCTTACAAAAGAAAAGACATAAAGGAAATAGAACTTGAAATGTTGAACTTTGAAACAAATCATAATCTGCAAGCTCTTTGAAAACAAAGTTTATTTCTACTGCTCATCATGTAAGAATTTTCTACCTGTTTCTGTTTTGTTGCTTATATGTGTAAAATGATTTACATTTTATTTAGGAAGACAAAGGCCTGTTATAATAACAAAAACATGTACAGTTCAGAGTTACAATGCAAAAAGCCTCTAAAATATTTTATTTCCTAATGGAAGCAAAAGCATGTACAGTAATAATCTAGAAGTTCCCATCATTTAATAAAAGAGTATTTTTAGTAATGGATAAATTTTTTATCTGATTAAAGTTATGAGCTGATTTCAAATTACTTTGTTTCTTTTTGCAGATATTAGGAAATTCCTCATGAAGGAACTAAAAATACTTTCAGAAAGTTTTTAATATGCTGATGTGAAAATGATAGTGGCTTTTATCACAAGACTGCCTATTCAGTGGTAAAAATATTTCAGATTACAATAAACCTCACTTGGAATAAAATGAGAAGAAAGCTTTCTCTGTCAGGAAAAGAAAGAAGTATTTTAAATATCCTTCATCTTCCATCTAACATTTTCAAGTACATTATTGCACAAAAAAAAAGTCTTTCTGAAGTCTGCTCTGAAAAGCACTGCTGGACACCAACCTCACTTAATTCAAATGCAAATAAACTGTGAACTTCAACCTACTTCAAGCAATCAGTGCAAGCATTGCCAACTCTGCCCTCATTTAACTCTTTAGAACTTATCTTCTTAAGATTTGCAGGACTCAGCAATGCAACCAATTCACTAATTTTACATAATGTATGGTATAAAGAGTGATTAATTGAATAGACTTACATTGATCATTTCTAGGATAGAAGGTGTAAATACCTGCATAAACGTTGCTATCAAATAAAGCTAAAAATGGATAACAAATAACACATTTCCAGTCATTCTCATTCCCACTTGGTAAGGAATCATGCCTGGCTAAACCACAGCAACCTCTCTTGGCCAGTATATTTAGCCAATACAAACAGAAGTAACAATGGCATAGAGGAAAAGAAAGACACCAGCAATTAGGGAGCCTTTTTGAAGTTCTTCTGTAACAGTAACTGTGCAGTAATTCCTTGATCTGCACTGGCCCACCCAAATCAAGACACATCTGTTAACAAATGCAACTGCTAGAAAGGAACACAACCTACCAGAACTTTGTAACTAGAGGTTACTCAAACCAAAACCTAAAGTAAGAACTTGCAAAATACTACAGAAGAGAATAAAGCTGTGGGTTTGATTTCTCCTGAATATTTTTCCTGGGCAGTAGAAACCCTTGATATTGGAGATGTTAGAAGGAATTTCACACAGCACGATTTTCAAAGGGGCTAGACTACCACTGCTCTTTGTCAGCCCACAGCTTTCTCAATGTCTCCTAACTACGGAGAAAATATTTGATTTGTTGCTCTTCTGATAATATAAAATTGTTGTCTTTTCTGTCTACCAAGAGTCAGGAAAAAGCATGCTGTATTAAATATGTATAAAATAATATGCAAATAAGTTTCCAGTCTTTTCATTTGCTGACAACTATTCCCTGGGCTTCAGAAGGTAAAAAATAAAAAGCTTGAACTAAAAAACAGGATTAAACAGATTTACAAATAAACTTGCTAATCTATTTACTTTAAAGTTATGTAGCATAACAGACCAAGCTACACTGAACGGTTAATGAATATGGTCCTGCTTTTGCTTAGAAAAATTCTAGAAGTCAAGAGTGTCATTTGAGTCATTGCTTCCCCTTGAGTCAGTGATTCACTCCTGCAATATTTAATGTCCACAATTATCCCATAATATTTGCCAGTCTGGAGAAAAATAATCAGAAATTACTTCCTAAACTTCATTTGACCTCTTACCTTTGAGATATCAAAGCCAAGCTCAAATCTGTTAAATGGCAGAACTACTCCTATTGGAGCTCCATCTTTAGATTTGAAATTAACAAAACAGAGCAGAGCTTTGTTTTTTAATATTATTTTATACTCTCTAAGAGTGACAGAAGAGTGACAGAAAATTTGTATTTTCTGAAAAGTTAAATAAAGTCACAGTTTGGGACAGCATGCATTTTTGTAAAAATAAAAGTCTGGTATTTTTAAAAAGCATAATTGATTGTAACATCATGATTGTAACAATTCTTTTATTCTAAGATTGAATATTGCTTTTAAACAAATACAGAGGATTATTGGATAAACTCACACACAAATAAAAATAGGATGAAAAACTGACATGATTAGACATGGTACATCTAAAACACACCTAGAATGGAGCAACCAGAATATTTGGGGTTTTACTGATCACCATTTGCTGTCAAAGGCCTTAAACCAGGAAATAACCAATTGATCCACTGGAAAAAGTAAGCTTTGGACCTCTGACAGGGTTGTGCATATGCTGATATTTTCAATAGTTTTGTGCCCTCATATGCCCACCTTTGTGCATTGGTCAGCTTAAGAAGGGTCCATAAAGTAGCTCTTTAAACCCGAATTTTCTCTAAATCCTGTTTTTGTAACAAAACTCCTCCCTGATTTCACATTACTTCAGTCAGGTGGCTGGTCAAGTCATTAACAACTTTTGTGTGATGTTGATAAAGGACTTGGAACTACCCATTAAACAAAATCATATTCTTACAATTTTACAAATATGCTTGAACAAGCACGTGCAGACACTGCAGACAGACTTCTTCTAGTCAGAAGCAATGACCAAAATGGCCATGGACCACACTTAATGTATACATCTATTCAGAACACCATTTTGGTGAAAAATAGCAGTGCCATTTTATCTCCTTCAGAATATATGTATAATTTCAAATATCCACTTTTCAAACACGATTTGTCAAATAAATCAGCCTAATACAAATGAAGGCAAAATATTACATAGAAAAAACAACCACACATAAATTTAAAAGCACAGAATTAATGTCTTAGTATCAAAGTTTATAATCTGATTTATGCTGGTAAAATGACTGATCTCAGAAAGCTCAATGACTTTTAATCATGTAACGATGGAGATAGTCCTGTTAACTGGAAAAAGACCATGTGTATGAATAGAGACCACTCAAGTGAACAATGATTTGCAGATTCAGGCCCTGTATAAACATTAAAATTTTAGATATGTAATTGGTGGGTTTGGGTTGCAATGTTGTGGGTCATCCTCCCCCTCAGTATTATTGTAACGTCTGCACCACATGGTTCACAATAACTTTTTCAAAATAATTTTGTAGTGTCTACTTCAAAAAGTAGCATCCTGAATCTCCATACCTTCAAAGACATAATTTAAAATTATATCAGTATATTTCAAAGCAAATCAATATTCATGTCAATGACAGATGATAAAAGCTGTCTTAGCTGATGGATAGACTGCTAATGAAGGCTTGCAACTAGTGCAAGTGCTATGTAATAAACTTTCATTCCCTATTGTTGAGAGAGGAAAAAGAGAGCTACTTTATGACTGGGAGAGAACAATAAAAACATATTTCCTAATTCTACCCAAATGCAATGATAGGCTTGGTTGACTGAGCTACTTTCTCATCATTTTTCTAGCTTTCAACTTTACCCATCAGTAGCTCTGTGCTGCTGCCTGATGGTTATCTTTATACTTCAGCTGATACAAACACTCAGCAACATAGAACCCACCTTAAGGAAATGATGCAGAAGTAAAAAAATGCTACAATACTAAGAAGCAGTCACCTTTCATCAGCTTCATCCCATCAACAAAAGTTACTTTATGTTCACAGCTACTACAACTGCTAGCACCTGTGCAGGGCATCTGTGTAGAGAAAGGCTTGTGGTTCAGGTCCCAGTTCCTAAGAAAATTCATCACAACCAAAAGAGAATGAAGTGCTACATAATCCTATAAAACACAAGGTGGGGACCTCATTGCCTGCTTATTCTGTTCAGTTATCTCAGTAGCACTGGCTAGCAACAGCTGCAGCTTATTCCCTCTGGAATCTGCCTTAATCTCAGACAGACAGCCCTGAGTGGTGCTGAGCTCTGCGTGTGCAGAAGTCACTGCACGGCGCCCAGCTCGGTGTGTGCAGAAATCCCTGTGCAGCACCGAGCTCTGCGTGTGCACAACTCTGACAACTCACTGAAGCAGCAGCAAACTCCTCTGTAAAGCACAGCTCCGTACCAAGCTCACGAAATGTTAAACATTGCTGAGAAAAAAAAGACATTACATCTGCCCACACTTCTCAGTTCTATTCAATTACTGACAACAGCAGTCCTGCAAGTGCAACATAATACGGTATTATTAAATCCAGGATTCTCATTTACGCCTAGATGCAGCCTGGGAGCAGGCCTGATGTTCAGCCAACATCAAAGGACACAAATTCACGACTTTCACAGACACACACATCCCACATTGACCTTGGAGGCAGAGGTGGTGATGATCCCTTTCATAAAGGTGCTGCTTCCCAAGTTGACAGCGTTACAGTGCTGAATTGTTTGTCAAGTAACAGGGTATCACCGTCCTTCTGCTACACACGTATTCAGGCACGCACAAGAACACAGAGCAACATGCAGCTATGCTTTCAAATCCTCTCTAATTCCGTCTTTACTCTCTACTTCCCAGAATGACCTCGCATATCCTGTCCTCCCCCAGACAGAATCAACCAGAGCTTCTCCAGTCCCCCCCAAATTGGTTCTTATACAAAGTAGGCTCTGTAATGTCTTTTGAGAGCTTTTTATAATATTCAAGACTCCTAACACAAAACATTTTCAACCATTTAAAAATTACCCTGAGAGCCAGTTTTCAATAAAAATAAACCTTGAACTTTTCACTCAGATTCATCTTTTGTTTATGGAGCCCTTTTCACGGAAAGCTACACCCTTTTTCCAAGCCTTGCCCCTACACTGACCTAAGGGCTACCAAGCTTCCAACTTTGCTCTGCCTTTAATTGCCGGCTCCTCCATCCCACCCAGCACCCCGCTACTATTAACGTGAAAAATACGTATGTATGCGTGTGCATATATATTGGCATTGCTGCTTACCTTGTCCAAGAGTCACTAAAATCCACAAGGGGAGGAAAAAAAACAAACGAAAAGCCCCAGCTCGACGGGTCCTCGTGCAAATCGCAAAGAGAGCAGCACTTCTTCCCCCTTTAACAAAGCCACAAGCGGCTCCGCGGCGATCCGGTGAGCGAGCGAGGACTTCTCCGGGGCAAAGTGGGCGCAGCTGCCGGCAGGGCTCAGCTCCCGGCGGGAGCAGGCGCGGAGGGTCCGCGGCCGAGGCGCCGCGGGGAGGCGCGGGCGGGCGGGCGCCCTTCAGCACCGGGCGCGGCGCGGACAGCAGCGCTCCCGCCCGGCCCCGCTGCCGCCCGCCCCGCCGCGCCGCTCGCACCGCCCCCGCCCGCCCCCTGCGCCGCCCGGCCTCCCCAACTTGCGCTCCGCCACCCACCGCCCCCCCTCCGCTGGTTTGTTGCGTTTATCTACGGGCCGGCCGGCTGGGACGTCTGGTGTTGCCCAGCACTTCTCGCTGAGGGGGTTCCGTTCCCGCGCAGGGGGCTGTCACCCGGCTGAGGGCACGGAATCCCTCCTGCGGCTTCCCCGCCGCAAGGCCATGGCCCCGCTGCCTTTGCCCGCGGTGCGCACAGAGCCCTGGCCCGGGCAGATGGCAGCGCTGGCACCGGCAGCAAGCAGAGCAACTGCTGTGAAACAGCGAGGAACTCCCCCCCGGAGCACAGAGGGGTGTCGTGCCGGCGTCTTCCAAACAGGGGGCTGTAATGCAGTATTCATAAGCTTTAATATGTCAATGTATCAAAGCTCAAGCACGCTGGAGGGCTTTGCACACCTGTATCGGTAAGCCCTAGCGTCCACACCAGATTGAGGTGCTTGAATGCCAAGGTAGAGGTCCCTGGTAACCCCTGCCAGAAACATAGACGTGTGATTGGGAATCTTATTTAGTTATGCAAAACATAAGGGGGAAAAAAATCACCTTGAGATAAGACCGTTAATTACATGCTCCATTTATAAGCACGAGCAGAGGATGAACAGGAACAATCAAAACAAGAAATCCAACTGGAAACTAATCGCCTAAAAACTTAGAGATATATTTATTTGAAGTCAAGTAAAGAAACAGTATTTGAAGTCTCACTTGAATCTGCTTTATTGTGAGATAACAGTTTCAGCTATCTGATTTATTACTTTTAAATTAATTTACTATCCATCCCACCACTTTTAAGGAGTTGCTCTTTCATCTTCAATGAGAAATCATTATGAAAATTAAGTATCTACTCCTCATGCCATTATAGGTTACCTGTTCCGTGCCTTTTGGGAAAATACATCACAGATTAAAGTATTAAACTGTCTTTAAATCACCCATGTCTAGGGTAAAGCCAGACAGAGGTCAGCTGCTCTGACGTACATCAGCTTTCTAGGTTAATTACACTTGTGTCTACATGTGGAATGAACATGCAGTTAAAAACAAAAATAAATGGTTTTAGGTATGGTAAATAACATACCTAAAATCAGAACTAGTTAATATAGGAAATAATAAAACAGGACAGGCTGGATTGCATTAACTTATTACTATTTTTTGAGGGAGTTCTTACTGGATTGATAATTAGGTCACAGCACTGCAAGAGGGAACATGATTAACTTCGACACACAGAGTGTGGAGTATAAAGCCAAATAAAGCAGACTTTTATTGACCCAACCCTTTCTAATTACCAGTTATCACGAAGGCAGTTTGTCTGGCATCTGGGTTGAATTTATGAAATCCTATTATTTTACTTCTCATTTTTCTCTTAAGCTCTCTCAATTTTTTTGCTAATACAGACAATATAATTGCACTACTTAAGGACAATTTCTGCAGTACAAAATTGACACTGAGTCTACTAGCACAGCTGCACCAGAAACTCTCATGGGACAGAGTTAAACCCCAAACTGGCTTGTTCGAAACTGAGGGGAAATTGAAATGTTGTGAGGATGAATAGGGACCTTGTTCATCCATTTTCCTTTGCCATTATGAAAGTACATGAAACAAACAACAACAATTACGTAGATGTTTTATGTAACCCAGTTATTGAAGTAGTTGGGAAGCCGGTCAAATTATGCAAGGTCTGACGTATCATAACTTACTGGTTAGCTTTGCAAATTAGTAGACAATGAATCCCAAACTAGCATATGGAAGACCCTCAGAACTTCTGAAAATCTCTCTATCTTGTGAGGACTTGCACTAGTAAATTTCAGTGTAAATAACGATACAACCGTGAAATACATTAAGGTATCTTGGCATTCATGCATTTCTGAATGTGTTTATCTGATCATACATGTCTTTATTCTTTGTAAGCTCACTGAGGTTTTCATTTTAAAAGCTCACATTTAATTAAAATAATGTTATTTTTAGCACATATTTTCTAATTTTTCCTCTAATTTAGATCTGTATCAGCTATATGCTATAGTTAGAAAATAAACTTTGTTCATTCACATCCTGACATCTTTCTGTGTTCTGCTTAATGGATATTATTTGAGCTCCATTTTATATGTTGTTGGATCTGTTTTTACACTCACACACAAACTATGTGAATGCTTTCTTTTTATTGTTTTTGTTTTGTGTCCCATGCATTACATCATCCCTTTGCAGTTTAAACATTTTCATCCATAGGGTGACTGGCCTATTACTTTATTGGATGTAATGCAGACCAATATATATTATTACAATGAAGAACTTACTCTGTGCCTAACAATTAATTGTTAGTCCAGAGAGACTGTTGCTGCTTAGTAGTCTATTTCTGATTTCCATAATCCTAATTTGGATACTTTATGATCATATATGGCACATCCCACATAATATGCCAGACAGTCTTCTGTTTGGTATACTCCTGAGCCCCATGTGCTTGACAATCAGTTATGTCTGGTTTCTACATTTTCTACCCCAATTACTATATTTGAAGCATTTGCAATTGAGCAGAGGAGAGCACATGCAGTAAGTAGTGGCATTTTCTTGTAAAGAGCACAGAAGAACTTCAAAGTGGGCTTATGTTTGTTTAGGCTATAGATATTATTAATAAAGATTCTCTATTTTTTATTTATGAGATGCTGCTTAATATAATATCTGACACAGCAGGAGGTTTTATGCAGGACAAAGAGAAGATCAAAGTCTCAGTATATTAAAGGGAACTTAATAGAAATAATAGATTATAAAAGTTTTAACAACGTATTCAGTATTGTCCATGCTGTGGTTTAACTCCAGTTAGCAGTCAAAAACCAGGACAGTCTATGGACTTTTACACTTCACAGCCTCTCCAAAACTCACTGAAGTTAGAACAATAGTCACTTTCTTTGACTAATTTGTACCTCCTTTTCTACTGAAAAAAATTCTGGAGAAGGGCTTGTGTTTCTTGTAAACAGCATTGCACCCAAAATGAATGCAGAATTGGAGAGTAAGCATAGTTTTTCAGAAGTGGCTAGTTCTTATTCTCTTGGCTTTTCTACCACTAGCACTCCTAACACAATTAATTCATTTTTTTTTTAAATTTGTGCTTGGGATTTTGTAGTAAGGGACAGTAAGGGACAAAAATAGGATATTTCAAAAACTTGCTTGTTACTTACTCTTTAGATTATTCCGGTGACTTCTGTGTGGCTCGGTACCCCTCACCACCTGCAAGTTCAATAGCAAAATTTTATTTTTCTGTGATCTATCTTTAAACACATGAATTGAAAAGCATTCCCATTATTAGTTACCAAAAATTTAGGATATTAATATCTGATACTACTAAATGTTAATCAATTTCTTGTCCAAAACTACACAACAGTTACAATGTCGTAAATAAGACCAAAATCCAAAAAATTAATTGCTTTTTTCTTTGAATGAAGAATATGCAACACTTTAAACACAATTATATTTGTAGCTAAACGTCAAAAATAGTTTTAGGCATGATAAATTCTAATAATAATGAAATCTTATTTCAAAATATACAGTCCAAAGTACTGCCCCTTTGTAGGATTCAATTTCCATTTCCTCTTAACATATTATTCCTCCTTTTTTTTGAAGACAACAGCTGCCCCTTCAGTGCAGCTGTTACTAGTGAAGATCATTGATTAGCTTGAAGTCAATGACAGCAAAGGAACTCTCAGGATGCTCTGATATGACATAGCATGAATAATCCTCCAAATCTCTCTCTCTTACACACACCACGAAGTTTGGACACATACATCTTTCCCTCATTTTCCACTGGTCTAATTCACTCAATGTCTGTTCAATATTTTAATGAAAGGTGATAGTGCATCCACTATAAACTCAGTCCTGAGCAAAAAGCACAAAAAATGCATTGAGCCCTGGACCGGCGCTTTGATAACAGCAGGGCATCGTGAGCACCAGAATGACAGACACTGGCAAGTGGCAGAGAGGAAAATTAGCTTACTCGTGGCTTGGAGAAAGGTTGTGCCAACCATCTGTCACAGGAGATCTCCCAAATGACAGCAAGAATCATAAAGGCACATTAAGGTTTTCCCCATATCTCCTCAAAGCCAGTTCTCCCAAAGGGACCCAAATAAAGGAAATATGCATTATTGTTCACACACAAGGAACCTACCTTTGAAATTAATCAAAATAATTCAAATGCATGACACAAAATAACAGATGTAGACTCGGAGTGGATGGGGGGAAGCGTAGGCTCTGAGGTTAGATCTGTAGATTTTTTCATTATGTCTAATAAAATAAATGCTATAAATTCATTTCAGTGTGTAGCAAATTTGCAATGATAGCGATTCTGACAAGATGACATTGTCCCCATTCTCATCTTGTGAAAATGAAGTAACTGATTAAATAGGAAGGAGATAATATACTACATAACTAATATCCACATTAAAAATTACTATTGGAAAAGAATTAGGCAATGAGGATAAATATTTAATTTCATATCATCTAGTTTTTTTCAACTTCATTTGGGATCAAATAATTTCATTATTCATTATCGTTGAAATCTGAAAGCATACTACCACTCAATAGTAGATAATACAGATTCTATTAAAAAAAACTCCACACAAAGAGAAAGCTGCACACAGTCAATTCCAGTGCCTAGTGATAACATTTATAAGAGATCTCTTAGGGCACCTACTGGGGAACCTTAGCATTGCATGCTAAAAAAGCCTGTAAAAAGGGTAAAAATCTTTCTAACAGATTTAAACCAGAACATTAATTCAGTCTTTTGGGTTTTTTTTTTCTCCTCTGGGCAGTCGTCCTTCTATTGACTGTAGTACTTAGAGCAAATAACCAAATCAGAAAACTTCATAGCTGAAGGTATTCACTGATGGAAGGGAAAGAGCTAATACTCTACATTTCAGAATCTGGCAGCTCTTGACTCTTTAAATGGCTATTAAGTTAAATATATCATGTTGTGTTTATGTTAAAAATATTTTACATTAAAAATATTACTAAGACCATGATGAAAATTTAAATTCATAGGGATTATGTATTGTCAAGAATCTCAAAGTCTTTGGATTAAAATTTTTTATTCTTTAAGATAGTTTTTCAAAGTATGTATATATTTTGATTTTTTACCTATGAAGTTCTGTAGTAGTACTCCTGACCTCTCTAAAAAGTTGCCATATCATTTTCTTTTGCCATTTGATTTATTTCTGTCCACTAATACAGAATATCCTCTATTTTATAGCTCATTTCCTCAAAGTCCCTCACAAGTGATTTCTGGAGACCTATGGTATGTAGCTAGGACTTTAGCTAGCCAGTGCCAGAAAAATATTGTTTAACTTATTTTACAGAAAAGATAGCTTTTGAAATGTTATCAATGAAGTAGCAAGCACCTCATATCAGCCTCATAAATCAGCATTTATTTTTAAGCAAAATTTCTGTAAGGGCCTCTCTCTAAATGTTCCTTTAACATTTTTTGTGTTTTCCAGTAGTCTGTGACCAGTAATAGTCACTTAAAAACTCTATGGAGAAACTTGTTAAACACCAGCACAAACCCAGAACAATAACAGACCCTAACCTGTTGCTGAGGCACACTGGCAAGTTTTTAATACCCACTATCACTGCAGTTTAGGTAACCTATTCCAAACCAATAAAAACCCCCTTGAGCAGGGAATAAGTACCATCCTTATGTTCATTTTATGCATTACTACAGGCATTGCACTTCACAAAAAATTTTGAAAAGACATTCAGACTTCTTCCTTCATTTGTCCTAAATCTCAGTGATGGAGATGAAGCACAATCACTTATTTTCAAGTGGGTTTTCTTAGGGAATAGGCCAATAAAATAGTGTTTTTATGTCTGGAACAAAAGTCTAAATTAATATACAGTGTTGGGTAGCCTAATGCCCTCCTAGTCATGTTTCTCATCATGCTTCTGATCCCATCCCCAGTGGTACTGTGAATATAAAGGAACCAGTTCTTCAAAGAATGCACTTACTGACTTTGAAGCAAGTAGGTCTGTGAACTCTGATATCTGTACAGGGTAAGAGACTTTTCCTACAGTTCTGGAGAACAAGAGGAGAATATAATAAGATATGTAGACATATTTTACCTTGTCTCTCCTTGAGACCAATCAGCTTGTCCCAGAAGAGCACAAGGAATATTAAATGGGATGAGTATTCTGGCTTATGTGACTTTGATACAGCAGAATTCCTCACTTCTTTCAGAGATAAATCTCATCAAAGGTTCATACCCATATTACAACAACTACCTATGGTAAAGAATACAGTGAACTTTTCAGCTGGGAGACAATGCCATTATTCTACATATTAGCTAGTTCACAGCACTACTCAGTCAGAATCCTTCTTTGTCTTTCCAGACAATATTCTAACAGTCTGAATAAGAACAAAAAAAAAAAAAATACATCTAAGAAGTTCAAGAATAATGGAAATTTCATCCCCTGACTACTAATTTCTAACCATTTTGCCACTGCTTCTGCACAGAGGAACAATGTGATGTAAAAGGGGTAGTATGACAGCTTCATGTTGGCCCATCCTAAAAGAAAAAGGATATCTTCATCCTTCTTACTTATAAAGTAGTTCCTGGAATGAAATTCAAGCTGTAGTCTTATATTCTGCACACATTTTATTCATTTGATTTCATTTACCTTTCTTTTCATACGCCACTCTATAAACTCTGACATTCACAGGAAACCAACTTACTCCTGCCACTAATATACTGTTAAATATTAATAAGCACGTATTTTTAAAATAATATGAGGGATGTGAAATGCTTACTTGAGACTCCTCAGTTTTTATACCTCTCAATGAACCCAATTAAGGAATCAGCCATCTCTACTCCAAACTTATCTAATTTAAAGTGACAGGCCTTTAATTACATATCACATACTATCCAATTATATGTATAATAATCTATTTTTACCAGTACAGTACTGTTTGAAAAGTTGAGATTTGATTTGCCAAAAATACCAAATTTTCTCCAAGTGCTTTACTCAAGAAGGACAAAAAAAAAAAAAATAAGAGTGCATTACAACTTGTTAAATATTCAGTTAAAAGACCTCCTTCTTCATAGTTTATCCCACCCTTTATGTAACTTCTGTTGAAGTCAGAAATTGACCAAGTAGGTTCTTGTTCATCCTTTTTGTGAGTTTATAGAAATTTGAGAAGGATTACCCAGTCACACATGAATATAATAAAATTTGGAAGAAAAAATAGGAAAAAATATTATTTCAGTTTTAAAGGCAATCACAAAGAAGTTGCTGAAATTCATTATATAAGAATTTTTTGTGTTTATCCGTAACACATCTGATTACTTTACTACTATTCACAAATACAGATCACATTACTTCCATATACTTCCCCAAGAAAAGAAAACACAGATGCCCTCTTTTTGCTTAAATGGGAAAAGTACTGAGAGCCTAAGCTGTTTAAGCAGTTACAAAAGAAATCTGGGGCAATGCTGGGAACAGAAGTTTTCTATTTCTTATTCTTTCTTAAACACATGATAATCCTGCCTTAGCAATCCACATGTCAATTTAGAAGCAGTGATTACAAGTTATCAATAGTGATGATCCAGTATTTCAGTACAATGAAAAAAGACACACAACTGAACTTCAAAGAGAGTTCAGAAAAAACACAGTAGCCTGCCTTTTAGCATAAATGGCACTGCTTGCCTGATAAAACCCAATACTGTTGATTCAGGAAAAATACTTATAGTCACTGTAAAAATGCCTGCTGTGCTCATTTTGCTTAGCGTGTGCTACAGAATATACACACATCATATTATTTCACTAAAAACCTCCAGAGATGCAGCCAGTACAGTTACACTGTCAACATCTTGAAGCAGGATCAGAATACATGCCACAGTTCTGCATTTGCTTCTCTGCTAAATCAGTCACTTGTTTTCAGCCAGGAAGTCAACATCATTCAGAAGTTTCAGAATTCAGATTTACACAGCTCATAGCACACATGATAAAAGTATACTAGGTGCTGCTCACAAGTATGGATATTTAAGACATCAAGTGGCATTCGTGTAAATTTACATTAGAAAGCTTTGATAAAAGGCTACAAAATTGCTAAATAAATCATCAGCTTTGAAATGCAGGTGCAATATGCATGCTCATTCTCATCTGTAAGCATATATATATTCTAGCAGTTTCTGTCCACACACACCACCAGTGGTTTTCTCCAGCAGCTCTTCATTCAGTGAATAGATATGGGTGAGACAATGCCTGCTTAGAAAAGTTATCTTCTTCAGGCACATGTAATCACTAATGACCTAGGAGGTGTTTGTTCTTAGTGGCTTACTGAGCACCAAAGAGGCAGAAGTCAAGTTTCAAGGCAGCAACCAGGGAAATAAACCCTGAAAGCCTCTCCTTACTCCACTGCAATTATGCACAACATAAACTTAGCATTCTGCACCTAGTAATATTTCATATGGGAGGTATTTTACCATATATTGGTGTCTTTCACCAATATGTATTGGTGTCTTTGAGGGGTGATAGAAGCTGAGGTCTAGACAGAGAGGTGGGGATTAGGTAAAGTGACTTACAAACAGTATGGAATTGGCAACATTAAAACATGGACAGAAGACAAAGATTTGAAGGACAGACAGTTATATTTTCAGGAAAGGGTATTTCCTGAGAGAAACATCACTGAAACAGCTGAAGAGGTTAAATGGCAATACAAGATCACAGACAAAAAGATTCTCTGGACAGCTGAGTACAGGAAGTAGAGATAACAAGAAATGACTAAAAGACCAAAGAAAGAGTTGAAGAATAGAAGAAAAAGCAGGTGAGATGGAGAAAGAGAGAACAGAATTAAATTCCTGGAATAAGTGAAATGGCTAGAGACGGTGAATGGATAAGAAAACTCAGTACATACAATACTGAGGAAAGGGAAAATAAATATAGTGAGATCACCTCATGTTTCACCTGCTGGGTTTTTTTTAATGGAGAACACTAAGCAAGATTATGTTCAAAATGAAAGAAGCAAAGAGGAAAGTCAGAGGAATGAATCATTACTTGTTTCATCCAAAAAAATAGAAACTATAAACAAAAATTCACTCTGAATTGCAGAACTAAGAAACCTCAGTTCAGTATGTGCTTGAAAATAAAAATTTACATGTCATGTTAGAATGTCTATATCTATTACAGAAAATGATAAACCAAATATAAATTGGTAATCTTCATAATCATCTATTAAAAATTGTCTACAGATGAAAATATATTCACCTAATAAACTCCCAGATAAATTTGAATAATGAATGTATTTCAGAGCCAGTGACTTGGCAAGTACAGAAATGGCAAAATTAATGAGATATCCATGGAATAGATTTGCTCTTTTTTTTTTTTAGATATTACTCCCAAAATGCAGGTGATAAAAAGCAATCAAAAGAACATGACGTGCACTATGTGTAAGCTTTAGTAATGCAGTTTATGGTAGAATTAGCAACAATATAACTGGATAGCAATTACCCAAAGCTCTTCAAAATAAAATCCTGTTGCACTCAAACGTTCTATAGGTGCCAAGCAGTACAATGATCTGTTAAGAGATTTGCTTAGACCAGCTATAAAAGCATAGCAAAACTGCATTATCTTATTTAAAGCTGCCATTCACATAGGACCGACCATATTTTAGTCTAAGTGTCTGTGGATGCAAAACAGAAGTAGTAAGAGTGAGGTATTAACTATCTCAGCTGTGGCTGCTAACCCCATCCTGCAACACAGAAATAACTCAGTAGGTAGTTTAACACTAAGTCAGGTACAAGTGTCACAGAATCACAAAATTTTTAGAGTTGGAAGGGACCTCTGGAGATCAGGTAGTCCAAGCCCCTGCCAAGACAGGGGTGTAGTAGCAAAGCAGAGTAAGATATTACACAACCTACTGCTAGTTCAGCTTTAGTGCAATATCCTTTGAAATACAGTTTTAAAATAAAATACAGTTTAATAATTGTGGAGATTATGCTCTCAGTCTTTCCTAATTTGGTGGTACATTTATATTTGGTGGAGTAGCCTCACTCTAAAACTAAATATGCAGAAACAAAGCCAATTTCATCATGCTGTGAATATGCTAAAGGATTCCAGCAACACTATAAGAAGGGAGTTAAAAAAAGTTCAGAAAAATGAATCTGGTACAACATATCTAATTTCAAACATTAAGAGCACTACTATAGGAAATGCTTTGATTTTCTGCTTTGGATCTATTCAACTAAGACTGCAGCTGGTCTGGTGGATTTATTTGACTATGTATGGAAAGTGTGTGACCACATATGAAACAGTGATGGCTACAAAATTAAATCATAGCTGGGATAGGATGAAATAGTGCATTGTTGTGTAAACAAAGTAGGAAAATAACATGGATTATTTAGACAAATTTTGGTGCATGGATTTTATTTCTATCCAATTCTGTAGAATATTTATCAAGTACAGTTTCATCAGACCAATCCTGCATGTTAGGACGCAGAAGTGTCATTTCAAATAAGCAATGACTGCTTAGTAAACCTTACCTCAATGTATGCCCAGCCTGCTTTAAATTCTATCCTAGCTTTCAGATCTGTCTTCAAATCCCTCATTCATTCCCATCTGAAACATATAATTGATCGTAATTAAACCCAAAATAAGGACACTATGCAACTGGCCCTTATTCTTTGTATATAGATAAATCCAACAGGTCTTAACATACTAATGACCAGTCTGCAATTTACTGTACACAGGTGCCTCTTTTAGACAAATTTTTGTGTGGTATTAGAAAAACTGTCATAAGTTGTGATTCAGTTTATATTGATTCTTTCTACATGTTGTCTTTGAAGGAATTAAGTAAAATTTGGACTGATCCAAGCTGTAATTGACTTTTCCAACTGATTGCATATTGTAGCTTTTGGAACTATTGTCTGTTTTAGAATTCAACTTTGTACAGTCTACAGGTACATCATCAACAAAAAAGTTCTCTTTTTATGAGTAGTCCTCTTTTTCTTTTTTAGAATCCAACCTTCAAAATCTCCTAAAAAGGACAACTCTTGTGATTTTTAATGTAGGGCATTTTTTTTTATTTAGTATATGATTAAGACTATTCTTATGTTGTTTCCTTCAATGAACTCTAAAGCAATGAGACAATTATTTTGATTCATTCCCTTAGAGTCTAACTGATACCGAATTTTGAGCATCAAGACTTGAAGAATAATCATCCTTGTTCTACTTGAGCTGTTCCAGCAGTGTTTGTTTTGATTAGATAAACATAAAATAATTAGGAAACTCTCAATATGAATGTTTGGTTGATTTTGGCACACCTTCCCATGGTCTGTTTTGTCATCCCACATACAGCTCAAAATTTCATGCTGGCATTAACAGCTGTGCTTTTTGTTTCCATTATCTTTTGTGCCTTTTTCATCAAACATGAAATGGGAGAACTCCTTGGTGTGCTACATCGTATCTGTCACTTGCAGTGTTCTGAAGAGGAAATGTAGAAGCGTAGAAGTGTAATCTGTGTTATTGAAAAAATTAACAAGTGGAACGATCTGTAGAACATCAAACATTCACTCTACATTGCTTTCCTCCTTCCCTTGCAAGTTTATATGACTCAGAAGTGAACAGCATACATAAAAGCATCCTATGGAGCTCTATGGACCACGCTGCACAGTGCAGATCAGAATTTTTAGAAAAGTTCTCTCCTGAGACATGGGCATTTCAAATGTCACACTTCATCCTAAGATGAAAGAAAGGAAGTTGTTTGCTTTTAATAATTTGACATAAACGTAAAATGAAAATTTAACCATTTTTCATTCAATTTAATTCTTTCCTTACAGAGGATGATTAATTCTTCTGATTTTGTGGACTGTGGCTGTACTGTGCTATAAAAACTACTATTGACTTTAGTGGACTTTTGGTAATAATAATTAAATTATTAAAGCTTTAATAAACTCACAAAAAAGGAAAGCATCACATTTTCATAGTACTGAAAAATCATTGATATAATTGTATTCTTTAACTGCATAGTCTTTTTCTTACTTTATTTACATTTTTACTTCATTTGAGCCATGCAATCCTTTTTTTTCTAAATTCAATATACACCTCAAAATCATACTTACAGTATTCTTGCCTTCATAATTTCCAAGTTCTTGACCCTTTTAATATACAAATACACCAGGTGTTATTCCTTTAGGCTTCATCAATATCACTTTTGGGCTTCATCAATATTCCTGAGGTTTTGCACACATTTTCTTCTAGGAAACAAGTTTACATTATTTTCCTGTAACACCTAATCCAAAAGACGTTCTATGTTTTTTGGTGGAACATTGTTACACCCAGTATTTTAGGTAGATTTCCAGATTTCTTGAAAACAGTTAGAGGATTTCTCCTATGTTCAGTAAATCAGACTGGAGATACCATATCCAAATAGACATTTATTCATTCTGCTAGAATTCAATTCAAATATTACCAAACTACTAAACTCCAATAATCTGATTATCCATAAAGAAAGTTTGTGCTACATACTTTATATTGTTTTGGCTCATTGATTTTCTGTGGAGTTTTGGTCAAAGTATACCCACCAATAAAAATTGCAAGAATAAAGATTTGCTTCACAGCCAATGTCAAAAATTGTCGGAGAGACACGCAAGGCAGCATTCAAACTAACCTACAGTCACTGTGATTTTGGTTAAAATGCCCATGATGACAATTGCTGATTTTGGTAGTGATAGTTTAGCATGTTGTTCTATTTCTTATGCAGAGGTTAACAGAAAATTGTATGGAGGTTCAAATCTGAATTGAGAACAAAGTACCTGTGGAAAGTCTTGAACACAGTTTTACAGAAATGTGTGTGATAACTGTTCTATACCCTACTCCCCTCATATTCTCCAAGGATAGATGATGTTTATGAACTGTCATTGGCTTAATACAAAGACTGTGAAGCACATGTGGCAGTTATCAAAAGGTATAAATATGAATGTTACTGTCTGAAATATTCCTTAGGAGAAAAAAATGCATTCTCTGGTGTCATTAACTTCTGTATCCTGCTACAAAACCACTAATTACATGTTTTCACTAAATGCTAGTTTTAACTATTCAGAGTTGTGCACATTTGTTTTTATTTTCTAGTCTTTTGCTTTCTAGTTAAGCCAGCTGAGGTATTGTTATGATGATCTCAGTTCTGTTTGTTACTGTGTTAGTGTATTACCTGGAGACCATATTAAAAGAAAAGTTCTCCTTCCTTTCTTACATTAATCCCTGTTGTGGCAACGCTGAGAAAAACAAAGGCCTGAGAAAGGGAGCAGAAGAAGCAGAGCATTGAGGAGGTCACTACAACTAGTTCAATAAGTAGAATAAGTAATAATACTTCCAAATATGTAATCTATTGAACTTGTCCACCTTGCTCTTGTGAGATCACAGTCCTTTGCAACTTCCAACTTGCCTGTGATATCACAAATCTGTGGTGAAAACCCAGCTTGCAAGAACAGGCAGCCTGAGTCTTTGATTATCAATTCTCCCTTATGAAATATGAACTTTCTTCAGTGTCAAATTGATTTAAGAGTGATGCTTTTTGTATCCTTCTAGTTTTTTGTGCAACTACCTGGGGAGCTAATTTGAGAAAGAAACTGAACACTTTAGTTTTGTATGAGAACTCTTTCAATCTGAATATTACATAATTTGCACTGAATTTGTTAATGTTTAAATCATTTTAGAGCAAATTAATTTGAGATTTAATACATGGAAAATTTCATCAGCTAAGAGTGTTATACAAGACCAAGTTTGCAGTCTTCCAGCTTCACTAATGCCATTCATTTTCCTGATCCTTTTCAGAGTATTTGATGTCTCATACTAGTGAAGTCATTAAATCAACAAGAAAGTTCAAAAATACTTTTTCCATATTTCAGCTTGGGAGAATCCGGAATTGCACTTTGACACTGGTTTTACATGAATGCTTACCAGTAGCTGCTTTGAGTGCTTCTGTCAACCTCCCCCTCCCTGTAAGCTCTCTTCAGCAAAAATAGTTACGTGTCTCTTATTTTTATCCCATATTTTTAACTCTCTTCAATCTTATTAAATCCTCTGCAAGAGAATGTAATGGCCAGATGATTCAGTGGTTCCCATCTGTACAGGAAAAGCTCTGGTAGCATCAGTGAGGATTTTTATATGAAATCCTCTCATCTGGGCAACATTATTGTGCAGTCTATCTGGGAGACTTTATGAAATCATAATTCTTTCAAATTCAGAGAAAAAATAAAACGCCACGCATTCAAGAGGGTAGGATTTTACCCATTCCTAGGCTTGCCCTGCCTTTCTTGTGAAATAAGGACCTTCTAATTCAAAAGCTCCACTAATTTGGAGTGGCATTTTTTAAATGGAAAATTATCCTTTTTTCCCCCCACATTTTCTAGAATTGCATCTCTAGAGAAGTACATTAAATTTAGATTCTATGCATTTTTACCAAGAGGGCTTCTTTGGAGAGTTTTCTGTCCATCTCTTATTTCTGTTATTCTTCTGAAGCATGCACTTATTATGCCTTGACACGCTGAGTGAGACTGCTCCTCAATTTCCCTTTATTTTGTTGGCTTTAAGACTGTTGACCAGAAAACGACAGGGCAGCTACAGAATGCTTTTCAATGTTTTCCTATTCATCAGATCAAAATTTACCAGTTCAGAGCATCATGTTGTCTCTTTCCACTACGACTTCTAGATCTCCAAGGACCTACGGGGTTTTTTTCTTTATATTTGCTTCCTGTGGTATTATCTGTGCTCACAAATGATCTCTGCTATGAGAACTGTAATTAGACTAGTGTACTTCAGCCTCCAGGCAGCTTTGAGCAAATGTGAGAACTGTGATATTTGGATCCCTGAAAATGAGTACTGCTTCTCTCATTTGGTCTTATACATTACCTGGGGTCTAGAAACTGGAAAAAAATCCATAAATTTACTGCTGTAAGTCCCCTGCCCCTGCAACATGGTAAACCTAGATACTATAAACTCAAATTACAGCACATTTAATCCAAGGTTTTAACTTGAGGGCACCCATATGATCTGTGATATTCTCTATGGGATTGGCAGATGCAGCTTTAGGACACGAGGCCCGACTGAAAACATGCCTTTGCCCAGCTGTGCTTCCCTCTGCTCACCCCCAAACACTCCAATCTGAAACCTTCTCCTGCAGTCCTCTCCTCTCAAAATAGCAATACTCAAATGTAAGTCAGTAGAAATATACTGGTTTCAATTTTTCACCATTTCAGATTTTATTTCTCTCCTAAGGTTTGTCTTTGGGGTTTTTCCTGAGCTGAGGACTGTTGTTGAAGCAGACACTCTTAAAATAATGTTATGACAGCAAAAAAAAAATTCTTTCTAGGAGAAAATTAGAAAGCAGAAAGCCACATTTCAACTAAAGACATTAAACAGTAAATTGAAGTTTTACCTAAAAAGAAATAAGAATATGTAGTTGATTATATGGCACAAAGAGAGAAAATATCAGTATAAATACTAGAGTGTAGAAGGATAAAACATTAAATTTGGCAGAAGAAGATAGCTTCAGTGGCAAATACTTACATATGTTTATTAAATATAAGAATAAACTGAGTTCATTCTACAAAGAAAACAGGCAAAGAGGCACAGTTATACCTGGTAGCTACTTACTTAAGTGACACAATGAAACTGATGGAGAATTAAAATACAAGATTTAAACTGGGGGGAAGTGAGCTACAACCACTTTGCTTGGGTTTTTTTTTCCACAAGCACAGAGATACTACACTAAGCTCTGACAATATCAGACTGTTAAAATAAGATTTAGTAAGTGTCATAACCAGTTCTTATTTCTTCTTGATTGATAGTGAATACTTAAGCTGATTTTAATACCAAGTCACTGATTAAACTAAGTCAAATCTAGTTAAATTAGTTAGCTAATTTTACACACATATCTAGACCATCAATGTCTATACCAATGCTACTTTCATATCCAAAACTGCAGAGTAAATGTGATGAGTGCATCCAATTACAGCAATCTCAGCTTTAAAGGCACTCCTGGCATCACAGCTGAAAGTCTTCTCTGTGACAGGGAAATATCCACAGCCCTCAGCTTGCCATCTTACACACACATGAGCACAGACTGACAACATCCACATGGTCATACAGCTATTACCTTTATATTAATACTAATTATAATACTAATACCTTTAGTATTGTTTTACTGTAACACAACAGCTAGAGAGTACCACATTCCACTGAATATGGACTACCACAAAATAACAGAGACATAGCAAAAGCCAGCTGGGTAGCCCAGCCTACCACATCTATTGGTTTTATAATGGATTTTGCAACACTTAAATTTTTTTTTTTTATCACTACTTGAGCTTTGGAGTTCTGCAAGAATTTTGCTATTTAAGACAGAGAAACAGAAAATAAAAAACACAGGTTGCCGTGGTTCAGACCAGTTTTGATTAGGAGTTTCTCATGTGCACATCAAGATCTATAGCTCAGGCTGCCATTCCATTACCCCACAACCACTTATAACAAATTTCTGAGCGCTCTGCTTTGCCTTATGCTCATCTAACTCTTTGTCATTGTATTTTTCTCCATAACTCCATACATGATAATAATAAATGACACTAGCATGGACTTGATAGGAGAGCTGGCTGTCACAGCAAATAGGCACTGCCTTAACAAAAGACAAAACTCAAATGTCTCAGAGCACTTAAACTAATTTTCTTTGTTACTAGTACATTTTAGCTTGTGATTTTTTTTAACAAGACAATATATTATATTTTTCCAAGCTCATCAGTTTTTATCAAGAGACTAAAGATAATTTGAATCAATGCCTACTACATTACTCTTGGTCCTATTACAATTTCCCAGAGGTTTTCCTTTGAGTTGAACAACAACGTTTAGCTAAGCAATGTGTAAATAAGGATATATAAAGCCAGTCAAGGGAAAACTTTGCTAATTTATTCTACTGGTACCTCTAAAGAAACCAAAAGGTTAACCATGCTTTTATTTGCAAGAAAAATGATGGTTTTGGCTTAGCACTGATTCTCATTTGCTTATTGCTACACTTTTTGCATATGGGTGAGAGTGTCAGAGCACTGGACCATGAAAAGAAAGCTCTAGAAGAGAAGAGAGATTAAAGAAATGAAAACTAAAAGAGGTGCTAGTGTGTCCTGTTTCACGGCAGCAGACATCCCCTGATTTTCCAACCAATACCTGCTTTAGTGATGTAATGTTTTTATAATTGCTTCAAAAATATATTTCTCAATTTTCTTCCGAGAAGTTCAACACAATTGATAAAGCAGTTTATTAGAGAAATGCCTAATTAGTTTCCTATAATCCAGAATAACACTCATTTTCATGTCACTAGCCTTTCTTCTTCCTTCTAACACCTACATACATTCATGTCATCCATTACCCTAAGAATATATAATTAAAAAGTCAAACAACCAAAAATAATGCCACACTCAGTGAGAAGATATTTTAAAATTATCATTTAAGTAGTTACCGTTTAAAAATTATTAAATAAAAGGCCACAAAATACCAAGAGTGTCATAAATCAATACTATACTGATCAATTCAAATACTGTCCTCTCAGTTGACTTTGCCTGAAATATTTTCCACTTCCATCTAAATCAGTTCAACAAAGAGAAACTGATCTTTATGAACTTAAAGTATGATTCTACCTCACAATGAAAAATGGAAGTGATTTGTTCATAGATTTATATATAGAAAAGTGATAATGAAAAGTGTGTAGTTTGCTATAAATACTTCCACTATCTACTTTGTATACAGGTGCCCAGATTTTTATGTGTTCATTTCTATAGGTACTTTTGTATATATGTATATACAAATGTATCTTACTCAGAGTGATAAATGTGTTTATTCTCCAGCCTAAGTAGGGTGGTTCACTACTGCAAAGACATGTGACATTACATTTTATTCAAAATATTTCACGTTATTTCTTTCATAAAAGATAAACAATTGTATTTTATAAATAAAAAATACTCAAAAGGCAGAAAATTAACTCAGAAAACTAATCATTGATTATTATAATAAAAATCATTTTTTAAAAAGCAAGATTAGTATTAAAAAAACCCATTTGAAATATGTTTGGGGGGGTTATACTAACACTTCAGAGGGATTTATGTTGCAGGGTATTTTTTTTTTAAAGTTACTGATTTTCACTTTGTGATTCTGATATTCCTCAGATCACTACTCATTTGTGCACATGCCCAATGATTTCTAATCAAATACAGCAAACCACATCAATTTTGTTTTGTTTTCAAAAGTGATGGATGACTTATCTCTGTTCAAGAATGTGAAAATCTACAAGTTTTCCTTGAAAAAAAATTAGATGCAAGGCCAAATTACTTTTATTTTTCATGTAGTACACAACCTCCAGTCAGTGATAAATTTCCCATCTTTTCATTCTCGCACAAACATGATTGCCCAGCAAGTGTCTACATAATTTCTTAAGTGCTGTTTCCAGCTTTGGATCTCTTAAATTTCCTTTATTATCACTTGAAAAATTCAACAGCTACCCTATGTAATTTTTTTATTACATTGAAAAGGTTCATTTTTCATATTTTACTTAAAATAATACTTCGTATGAATAAAGGAACAGTTTAGTAAAGACCAACTGTGAACTACATTACTGGAAGTAAAATACAAATAAAAAGGTCATCATAAAAAAACTAAGTGCTTATGGTTTTTAAGTAAAACAAAACAATTAATGGCTTCTTGTTCTCTTCAAGTGATCAAATATATGCCTATAAAACATTTTCAAGATTCATATTTGTCTAATAAATTTATAAATTATTTTTTCTTCCAATGTGCAAAAAGCATTAAAATATTAATATTTGAGCCAATTGAAACTGATATTGAAAAGTGTCATGGGGTAACAGATGTCTTAAAAAACAATAAATCTTATTGTCCCACACATTGTTCACCCTTCACCACTTTATAGTCTTGTAACCAAAAATATCTCCTATCCAAACAATTCCAAGACTAAATATATCACAAAATCAGAGAATATTCTGAGTTGCAAGGGACTCAGAAGGAGTCAAGGATCAAGGATCCACGGAATATTGAGTCAGAAGGGATCCATGAAGATCATCAAATCCAACTCTTAGAAAAATGTTTACCTAAAATTTATGACTCTCCCCAAAATCACAAATATTCTTTGCTTAGCATTTACTTGTTGCAAATAATTGTTACAACTTGCCTTTATCTTTTTCTTGGCAGTCCAATTTTTTTTGACCTGTGTGAATATGTATTTTAGCAAAAAATTGAGCACTCCAATTAAAACCAGCCCTACACCTACCACATTCATTTGGTGTTGTGCTTAGACACTCATGGCTTCATGACTGCCCAACTTTGTTTCAATTAACTTTCATTTAAAGAGTGAGTTAAAGCACAGCTTTAGTGCCTCTTTTCTATGTTTCTTCTCACTATACCCATTGTGTGAGTTTCAAGGCTTTGTTTAGACAACAATGAGTAGCTCTAGGGAGGGCTGCATCTCCCATGAAGAATAAGAGACCTCACAGTGGGCTCAGCAGGAGCAAGGAACTGGGAATACAGAGCTGCTGCACAGTTCAAAAACTAGTTAAAAGAATAGGGGTGATAGAGAACCCTTCTTCTAGGTCAGAAAGGGCACAGTCCTACAAACCAAACTATTCAGAAAAGACTGATAGTCAAAAAGCTGTAGAGCTGCCTGAAACCAAGCCTGGAATTGGGGAGTTGTTCATTAGGAAAGGGTCTATAGGATCTTAGTCCTGTACTTCTCTTACCAAATCACATGAATTTTAATGTAAAAAAAATAATAATTCAAATTTTCTGTTTTGTAAATAAAGCAAATCATTTAACCTTAGCTTCCTTTTTCAGATTCCTTCAGAATTAGGAAGAAGAGCTGCAAGGCTTTGCTTTTATGCTCAGGTTGTCTCTGCACTAACCTCAAGACCAATGTTAGTAGAAGATTAAGGGCAAGTAGAAAAATAAATGTTTTTATGCTAAATAGAAAGCTGCAGGCAGAAGATTTTGTAGGATTCTGTGAAGGAACCAGTAGGAAGAACTTGGGGAGTTATATATACGGAACATAAATATAAATACAAGAAAGACAAAGGCCTGAAAAAATACCAGCAGATTTTATTCTTGTACCAGAAGTTTCTGGAACATAGCAGGAAATGGTAGCTCCTGTGTGAAAATAAGTTTCATTCTATACACTAAACCCCAAGGCTCACCTGAAGGCTGCATAATCACTTGTTTTCAAGGAAGATGAATTCTACATCTGAAGACTACAACTGAAAGAAATAAATGAACCCTGGGTTGGATTATTGAAGCTCAGTGGTTAAAGGAGAGGATCTTGGTTTATTCACCATTGCCAAGAAACAGAATAACTGGGAATGTAACGCAAGTTTGTAAAAAAAGCCTTATGTAAAAAAACCAAGGCTAAGTAAATTTTATTGCTGTGTTAAAGCAAAGATAATACTGGCATAAACAATAAATAGTATATACTTGCCTATAGATTCAGGTCAAATAAACAGTCCCAGAAGTAACACAATGTATATTTAGGCAAAGGCCTCCTGACTCCTACTTTGAAATGTTATTTGGCTGCCCTGTGAAAGGAATAATTAGAATGTCTTTCAGTAAATCTATGAAGGAACTTGCTTCTTTTTCTCCTGTGTTGCTATTTTCTGATGTTCTGTGCCAGTTTAGGAAATTTCAATAAAAACCATATAAATGTATTTTTTAAGAAACTTCTAACATTTCTTTGAAAACAATGAAATATAATGGCTCATGCTACTTTTGCTTTACGGGATGTAACCCTTAAATTAGTAAGCATTTCAGCCTTCAAAATGTGTGTGAAAAACACTGGTTTAGGATGGAGAAATTCCCTTATTTTAGCCACATGAGAAAGTGAAATTCTGCAATGCTATATTCTATAACCAACTTAAAGACATATTTTTTTCCTTTTCCTTTGTCTTTATCTATTTCTGCCACTGAAAAGTGGCATCAGAATAGTAACTAGACAGACTGTATTCAAGCAGGTTTCTCAAAGGAACAGGTGGGGGACTGCCACCACTGCCATACCTCTTAAGTGGAGATGAGAGAGCTGGGTCTGAAGTCAGAAGTTCAGGGAATATTTAATTGCTGCCTCTGACTGCCTAATAAGGATCTAGAGAAAATATAGGAGTGCTCAGTGGAATGAGAGGCAGCGAGTAGAATTTGCAGGAGAAACTCCCAACTACTTGCAAGAAAACTATCCTCAGAGTAAGAGCTGACAAACATTGGAGTAGATTGTCCAGAGGGTTTGGACACTCATCTTTGGACTGATCAAAACATGAAAAATATCAAAATGCAGAAAATATGACATGTATTCTTTGAGTTTATGACTTTCTGATTATATTTAAAGATCACGTTATGATTGTGTTAACAATTTAAAGCTTACTAATTAAGTGAAAAGTATTATTAAAAATGAGTAAAACAATCTTATCCATAAATTCCAAACAAGCAGATAAACCAAAATAGGTCTGTGGGCTAATTTTACAGACTTAGAAATCCTAATGTATGGCAGGTATAAGAATCAATATGCTGGATCCTCAGGGTAGTATTATGTCTTCATACTAGGACAACTAACAGTTAATTGACAATCTGTCAATCAGCTGTAGTTTTTTATCTTCATTTAAAAAAACCTCAAGAAAATAATTATTTTAATTTTCATAAAGTGTTTTGTAAATACTGAAACATGTGAATTTTTTTCCCCAAACCTTAGCTACTGCTATTAGGCATGCCAATGGAAAAATGATGTGAAAGGATATTTTTGCAATAAACAGGTCCTTCTTGACACAGCTGTCTGAAAGTCTAACAATTTATTCTGACTAGAAAATGTGCACAGTTCAGATGGTGTCAATATTTGCATTGACTACAAATAATGTCCTCTTTCTCTGGGCCATTAAAACGAGATGTAAATACTTTATTAAAACATACACTTGCCCAATGGCAGCATTGTTCATTTGTCCCTTCAGAAACAAATCAACATAATATATGTGTATCTCTGGGGTCTGATGGATACAGTCCTGCCATCAATACCAGGAGGTCACAAACTTCCTATTGGGTTTGCAGGGCCTCAGGACCAAAGGTTATCAGTTTGCTTTCTTTGCTTTGAACTTGTCTTCACCTGCCTCCAGCCTTCCTTTTGCTTTGTTTGGCTCTAACAGGGATTTGTTAACAACCATGTTTGCTTTACATGTCCTTTTCTTGGTGTGGTACACATATAGTTTTAATATGTATAGTAGCAGCAAGTCGTTATTCTGTGTAGAGTGGGGGATTTATGGCTCTACTAGATCAAAAAAAAAAAAAAAAAAATAGAGAAAAAGAGGCCTGGGATGACAGCAAAGGCTTCCAGAAGGGGCAGTGCCAGATGCAGGATAGAATGTACTTGTTGAGCAGGGGCCTGGGCTGGTGATGGGAACTCCTGGATTTACAGACTACTCATTAATGGTCATGGGAAGAAACAATAATCCAATTTCAGACAAAACCATGGGGTTTGCATCTAACATGTAAATTGCACCACAGAGCACACTTGCAGAACAGTGAAGAAACTAAGTAGAAGGATATCCTAGCAACATATAAGAATACCTGAAATTTCATATGTTCTAGCCCAAGGAAAAAGAAGATATCATGAACAAACTTCTTGAAGCAAAAGGATGCTGGCAACTTGCTATATTTTTTTTCCTTGTTCCTTCTCACTACTCCTTGCAACAATGAAATATTAAGAATTATTATGAGGAGTGTTTAACTGTATGATTACTTAAATGTATGTCTTATCCCTGTACTAATATTTTCATTTTTATTATTTTTCTTCCTGTAATAATTAAATATTAACTGCTAAAGATGATTCTTAGATTAATCTGTTAAGATGTCAATTAAGAAAAATAAAAAATTCTGACTTTCCTTAAAAGGTCTTTGCCTGTTTTGTCTGTAACAAGATACTAAGGAAAATGTTTGTCTTATCTTTGTTAAGACTCATGACAATAATATTATAATGGCCAAAGGTTAAATAATGCCTAGAACAAAATTTAAGTACTATTTAAATATTAATCTAGATAGTAATCCAAATAATGGGAGTTAGTAATCAGTCTTTACATTGTATTTAAGCAAAAACGACCCTGCATATTTCAATATGAATATTTTAGCACTTTACTTCTAGGTGAATCTTGACAGCCCCTACCCAGTTTTCATTGGTTTTCTTTTGTTTCACAATACTCTAGAGTACAATTTTATGATAAGAAAATAATGCATATTTTCTCCTTTCATGCAAACCCATAAAAATCCCAATATTATTACTTTTTCTGGAAAGCAGATGCATATTTGGAGCCATCTATATCCATAAAATTGTCCAAACTCAGAAATGTACTTTATGACCAAATTTATATTAAAAGTCAAAATATCAGATACTTCCCCTCCACACCCCATACTATCCCCACTCCCATCCCCTGAGAATAATTGATGAGTACCTCTAAGGATTGTTAACTTAAGTATAAACAAACAAAACTCTTTCTATTATATGCACTAAGAAAAATTCTTATTGCCTTTGATTATGGCTTTCAATAACTACATAGTTTAGTGATCCTGCACGTGGCATCTTTTTTAACATAATCTACATTACACAAAATAAGCCAGTTGCCTCTCTCAAATACCTCAGCTCAATTCCTCTCACTCTAGTGAGTTCCTTCTTAGCTGAATTTGGCTATGCACTAATTAGCACAGAATGAAATATATATGCACCCAACAGGGAGTGCTACAGATTTTGCCTGTAAAATTTAACAGCCCAATGTGAGCATACTCAGAGTTTTGGAAGATTTTATTTTTTCTTCAATATGCAGAAACTTATGCTTTCTATCAGAAAATTGCAAAGTGCTATCATGCTACACATTTCTGGAAGACTCTTTAACAGCATTTCCAGAGGGTATTGAATAAAGAGTATTTTAATGTACATTGAGCTCATTAAAGTGTTTCTTCCCTAAAGTCCTGTTTCAACCCAGTTTTCAGGATAGACGAGTTAAAATTGAGGGAAGAATTTTGCCCCCATGTAGAACTTTTAGAAATGTCCAATGACTACTGATTTATTCTGGAATGCTGATTGTGTGTCTGGGAAGGAGCTGGAGGGATTTGGAGATATTGTGGTCACAGCAGGTACTCAGAATCTTTGAGGTAAAAATCTTGAGTTATTTTGATTAGATTCTTTTTTGTTAAAGTGTAACTTGACGTCTTGGAAATCCTTACTCCAAAAATATCCTGTTTATGTCACTACTGTTTCTGTGTGAAATGTATGAAGATCCTAAGAAATCAGTATACATGATAGTGTCTTTCTCATAGTGTCAGATCAAGATTAAAAGCGACTTTCATGATTCTAGTTACAAATTTCTGACATTCAGTGACTGCATGAGCAGCATTTGCTGAACTTTGGACTATGCAGAGTTATTCTCATTTACAGAAATATGAGTCTATTCCTGTAAAATGTGTGATGAGTTCAAATACAGCAAAGCATTTTTTGCACTCTTTGGCTTAAAACAAGACTTCAATGCCAGAAAGTTCAAAAAGACTCAAATGCAATTTTATGTATCTATTCTGACAGGTGCAAAGCTCCAAGCTAGAAGCATTTAATGAAGACCCTAGAATAAGCTCAGACAGCACAGGGATGGTTTCAGAAAAACAAGCTAGACCTGTTCCACTGGCCTAGTTAGTGGGTTTCATTTTACAGGTCTACTGAAAGCTGCTAATACCTGGGCTGAGTCTACACTAGGATGCAATCTGAGACAAGCAGACAAACCAGGGAGCAGGAATAATCCAGCTGCAGCTCTGTGCTGATCACTTCCAAGATGATAAATTGCTCTCTACACAGTAATTCTTAATGAAGTTGGAATACAGAGTAGTGACCCAAGAGGTTTCACTACACAAAACTGCATACAGTCAAATCAAACAGCTGCAAGCAAAATATTGCCCCATGTACAAAAATTATAATAATAATTATTTTTCTTAGCCTTAATACACTTTGAGTAAGATCACATTAGATATAACAGCAACTAGAAGAGGACAAGAAATCTTTGGTTTTAAAGGCAAGATATCTACTAGTAAAATACAGAAAGCACTTTTTTTATTTTATTTTATTGTGGTTTACCTTGCATCTGAACACTTGATGCCACTTGTCTACTCTAATGTAAATAATAATAATAATAATAATAATTTGTCCTGTCACTGGCAAATATCACTGTTGATATTTTCTCTGGGGAAAAAAACCCAACACATACAAACACCAAAATCCCCAAACAAAACAACCATTCTCCAGCATATTGCAGTATATATTTAGTTTGTATTTGGAATTATTCTATGCAAAAAATACGGGCTTTAAATAAGGCTTCATTAATGCTTATGAATAATTTTTCTACATAATTTAATCAGATAATTTCTGCTGTATTCACTGAAAATAACATTAAGCTGCAATAAGTATTGTTTATGTGAAACCACACCATAAAAATAATATATAAAATACTAATAGATAGCTTTACAATATCACTGAAAGACAAGTGACCACTGAAAACTCCCAAATGTTACCAACAAGTAAGGCTTTATGAAGCCTTATCTATCAGTAACACCCAAACCCTTGTAACTGCATATCTAAAACTGTTGGCTTCATTTCTTGCCTCTTATTAAATGTGACATGTATGTCCCACCAAGCAAGGCTCAAGCACTGTTAAAATGCTTAATATAAGGTAACAACAGGGTTTAGTTGGAATACTGCAATAAATAAGACACATGTATTCCTGCATAAATATGTAACATTTTTGACTTGTTTTCTCTCTGTCTAATGAAAATTGTCTCAACTAAGGGCTAAGTGATTCTACTCTTCAAAATGAGGAATATAAATGTATTAGAAAAACTAATGAAAGCCAAGTTGTTTAACACAGAGAAATTTAGATTATAGTTAATAGAAATGAAGGAACTCAGAAAAATCAGGTTTACTCAATTGAGGCTTACTGGGGAAAAATTCTCATATATTTCCCATGAATCCTAATACCCTAGTATTAATAGCTAAAAAACGAAGGGGTCTTTATGAATAGAAGCCTATAGGTCTGAAATATTGGGGAAAACAATAGCTCCCCACTCTTTGGCCCTGCTGCTCTCAAGGTCTCTACTCCTTGAAGAAAACACACACCCTGGCATGGGGACAGGGACAGCCTGGAAAGAGCTCAAGGACCCAGCAGCCATCTAAACAGCTTTCAGGAGAAAAAGGGTTTGATGCTAAACAACGTGACAAAGAGTCAAGTCAGAATTTGCAATCTACTATGCAAGAGCATCTGTTTTATAAATCACTTTAATAAACCACGTAAGCAGTGTCCTTAGAGGTGGAGCTAGTGCTTGTTAGGGACCTTTGTTTCCCACCCCAACCCCAGTCAGGTAGATTCTATCTTATGCACTAAGCTGTTTGCCTTTTCTTTTTTCTTTTTTTTTTTAAGAAATACATTCAGGGATGGAGATTCCAAAGCATCTCTTAATTATGTAACCAGTCTTACTTGATGATGTAAAACTTGCTTTAGACCAGAGTAACTAAAAGTTAAGCATCAATCCAAGCGTGTAAAAAGATACCTACATTAGCCCATAATTTACAGGCTGTTTACATTACACTTCATTAGGAAATTGCTTTCCAGTCAGAGTCTTTAATCCCCTACTAGTTATAATACTTTATCTAGGCAGATTTTTTACACAAGCTCCATGAAATGGTTGTTCAAGGGAATCTTTCTCAAAGACTGTTTTCTGTAATGAAACCCCAAACTACATTTGAGTAAGTGGAAAAGGCTATTTTGTTGTTATTGCTGAGACTATAACTTTTACGTCAAGTATCAAGCTTATTAAATACTTCTTGAAGTCAGCAGTACTTGAATATTTTAAATGAGCATTACTTTCATCTTGGATATCTCTTTTCTGAGCTGCTGAGATTTTTATTTTGGGTTCATGGGAAAGTTCAACAGTAACAGCATTCCTTCCCTTTCCTCCATACTCTATTGCTTTTCTTCTGGTGATGCTTGCTCAATACTTCCTTTTGGGGTTCAGTAATTAAAATTGCTTAGCCATTGCCTTGTCACCACAAGATGAGATCTTTGCAAAACTTCAGCACCACTACTCTCAGAAGGCATGAAAAAAAATTATGTCAGAAGAAGGAGGATAATTTTCTATTATTTCTCTACTATATATGTAATTTTGTCATTGCCTTACTACCTTTTAAGGTACCAAAGAGATCAGTCTTCATGATATATTTCTCCTATAGGAAGAAATATTTTTCTGCAAGCAGTGTGACTCAGTCACTAAAAGAATATAATATGCATAAAATAAAAAAGAATGTTATTCAAAATGCTCAAGAACCTTTTTAATTACCCTTGAGAACAATTTACAATTCAGTTTTAGCATTATCCTTTTAAACTAGGAACAATTCTGTAATCTTTCAGTAAGTAAAATTGAATTTAGTTAGCAATACCACACCTACTTCTTTTTTTTCTTGTGAAAAAAAAGATGTTTTACCTTTAAATTGCTGTTGAAATTTCACTTTTCCCTGAGATAAACTCTGTCGGTTAGATCATGACACTAGTAACAACATGATTGTGGGTTTGATCCCCATATCACTTAAGATTTGCACCCAATGATCCTTGTGGGGGAAAAAATATCTTAGACTTTCCAAGACAAAAAAAAAAACAAAAACTTTTATAATCATAGTAAAATATACATCTCAATCTTTTCAAACTTGCCAAGCAGCAGAAATCGATGTTTATTCCCACTATCTGCAAAATCACATTATTTGTATGAGTTCTAATATATATGGATTTGAAAACTCCCCACCAAATATGAAAACTAAAGGACTGATCCAATTTCTCCTACAGACAATGAGGAAAAAAAAAAAAGCCTATCTACTTTTTATGCTGCTAGGCCTAATTCCAAAGATAACAAGAAAATAGGACATTTCACCATAGGAATTTTGAAATAAAGAGTTTCCTTCAAAAATAGCAAAACTACATCCATTATACCTTTACTAGAAATAACTAACTATGACCAGACTTCTAGCTCATAGTACTTGGGAAGCAAATGCACATGATTACAGCTCATGACTGCATCCAAACTTTCCATTCACTGCTGTGTTCGTGGGGCTGCCCTTCTCCCAATGAAATGAGGCTCATCCAGTATTGCCTTGAAAGGCTAAGCTTCCCTCAGACCAGGGACATCCAAAGGTACTCAGTGCTCTTCTCTGACACACTGCTCCAGGAAACTCTTGCTGTGCTTCCACCCATGCCTCTCTCAGGCTCTCCCTGCCTGCTTGGGAATGCACTGAATGAGGCATCCAGACTTGCCCATTCCTTAACATGAAATCATGCCTGTGCATTGACTTGCATAACTTCCTAATAACTCAGAGATGAACACAGAACAGAGAAAACAGAGCTGCTGTACAGCAATTTTGCAATTACAGCTTTACAGCTTCTTATCCTAGCAATATTTACAATATGCACTCACACCTTCGAACAACAGTTCCTTTACAATCTAGGATTAGCAATATGCTGACAATGTGCTGATGGTACAAAATGTTATCAAGTAGATTAAAAAAAGAAAAAAGGTATCAAGCTAGAGGTGGTTTGGTTTTCTGTCTGGGTTTTTTTATGTTTTCTTTTTTAACAAGATATATGCTCCTGGTAAACTGATGAACTCTTTTCATTGCTGTTATGCCAGCCTGTGGTTAAAATATTGTTGCTGAAGCAGAGTATCTCTACTGATATAATTTTCTCAATTATGTGAATTTGTTCAAAAGAGGAAGATTGGAAGAGGTACCAAGAGCATATACACACTGAAAGGAAGGCAGAGATCTGACCAGTCCTCTGCACTTCAGACATCAAAAAGATCATTGTAATCAAATACAGATGATATTTAATAAATCCAACAATGCGGCCCATCCTGAATACAAATCATTAATATTAATCACTTGCATTACTCAAATAACAGTTTTGGTAGAATCAGAAGGGTTGATAACTTCCTTCCCCTTCCTCAAAATTTATATTGTTTGCTGTATTCAGTATTCATTTTCCCTTCTCCTCTGCGGTTCTGTGGGCTTGCCAATGCTACTTCACAAATTTCAAATTAACTTACAATTAAGAGCAGAGAAAGAGGTGATTAACCATGGTAAAAAGTATTTTTATGCTGCTTCAACAGTTTCAGCAGAGATTCAAACCAAGTAAAATAGGAAAAATCTAAATATGGTCAGTATAATTTTATAAGCATATATCAGGATGTCTTAAAACTATTGTCCTCCATAACCCTTTTACATTTATCAATACTTTTTGCAGGTTGCAGTGCTGCAAATAGAATGACTTCTCAAAATATTAGGAAATTGTTTTCCTAAACTAGTAACAATATCTGTTTAAGTATGGGTTCATCTCTGCAATCCCACATTGCAGTGACATTCCTGTCTCCGAAAACGTTACTCAGAATCTTGTGCAATGTGTTCTAGGACAGCCCTGCTCAAGCAGGGAGGTTGGACCAGATGACCAACTCGGGTCTCTTCCAAACCAACCCATTCTGTGACTCTATGATCTGAGGTTCCATAAAAGTGAAACTCAGGTTTTTTTCTCTACATTTTTACTGCAGTTATTAACCTAATGCTTTGGACTACTACACATTCCCTCTCCCCATCTCAAGTGAATATTAAATAAGCCGTACTCTTGAGGTTGGGAAAGAGCTATAAAACCCATAGTAGCAGCATGCCAGCAGATGCATACTTAGGGCATTGAAATGTCACATAGCCCCTTAGCAGTGTTGCAGGGTGGGCTACAATCCATGAGCAAATAGTACAGGACAGTTTTCATGCCCTTCTAGGCAAAATCACAAAGGTCTGTTCTTACTTTTTCCAGATACTGTGGTGATGGATCACATGTTCCTTTACATCAAGGTTTTATTGCCAAGGCAACAATGGCAATCCTAAGAAAAAGGAAAATTTGAAATTTAAATAGCATTTTTTTTCACCTTTTTTATGGGTGTGTGAATATTGTTTTGTATAGCAAGTGCATAAAACAATGCAACTATTTGCCAGATCTTTAGATTTTATTTTACCTAACATTTCTATGATTTATTCAGACAGTACACAATTACACCCTCTCTGCAATTTATGTATTAATCAGGAAAAAATATAGCTAAAGAGACACATTAAAAATAAGACAAAAGTAATTGATTAACTGAGGTTCTGATAAGAATACATATGCAGCTTGTTCTCTGAATGTTGTATGCCAGTATTTCCACTGTGCTCAGACCAATGACTCAAGTTTCATAGACTGTTAGGCTGACAGAGGCCAAACAGATCTCAGTGTATGAGGTGATTCCACAACATGGGCAAAATGATGATATGACTGAAGAGTGATTCAATAGCCTACTCAGAAAACCAGTCCATGACCCAGACATTTGAAATAATGCAATGTGCACAGGAAGAAAAAATAAAAAATTAAAATGCAGATCCTTTTCACTTTGTTTTTCCCCAGTCAAACTACACAGGCAGCCTTAGTAAGGCAGAGGTTGCTGGTTTCAGTGTTTGATCATGAACAAACTTTCTTTGAGGGAGAGGAAAGAAAAGCAAAAAAATAAAATTGAATTATGAAAAACATGCAAGCATTTAAAAATGTTATTTTGTTGCTTTGCATTTGGAACAAGAATTCACATCTAGCATCACATCTACTAGCTATGACACAAAACCAAACCAAATCTGTGTCATTACCCAGTAGCCAAGAGTCCATAAAATATGAATGCGTACAGGGTGCAAAATTTTATACACAATTCTGCAATTTCATCTCCTTGTGAATCTGTTTTAAAGTTCTGGCATGGAGATTGGTCACAGCCCTTCACCTCAACTATGCTGTTAGAAGCAAGACATACAGAAGCATACAGTTCAAATCCTGTGACATATATGCCCTTGTAAAAATTATAAATAAATAAGACAGCTTGGCTAATGAGAAATCTTGTGGAAGAACTTCAAGTTCAAACACTCGTTTGGAAAATTTAATACACAGCTAGACATATGACAGCTCCTTCTTCCTTTACTTTATATTGGGTGCCCAAAAATAATAACCTCTTAAAATGTTCATGTAATTAGACCATAGAGAAATCAGCCAATTTTAGTCTTCAAGATACAGATAACTGCTAGCTTGAGTTAGGTCCTAGCAATGACAAATATTGTGTTATACATCAACAGAAAAAAAAAACTGCATACACCATTTTTCTAAGTGCTTATAAGAATGCCATGAAAATAATAATGTGATAGGAATTATTTGTTAGATTCAACTGTTTGCAAGACAGTGAAGAAGATGTTTTTCACCAAAATAATGAGAAAAAGAAAAGTAATTCTAAGATATTTGTGAAAGATATTCATAATGAGGAATGGGGTAGTTTAACAGATGACAAGCTTGCTTCTTGCTAGTCTCAACACTACAGTATTTTGACATTTAAACTGAAGAGAGTCTGTATTTAAGAAATTAGCTCCTTCATTGCAACAAATATTACTCTATTTTGTGTTAATTAGAGTTACATATTAGGATTATCATGCTCATGAACAGTGCATGAAAGTTTAATTAAAAGACCACTAAATTATTCATTTTTAATGAAACTGCCAGGAATTCTGCAGAGAAGTTCAACAACATTTATCATATCATTACTCTAATGAACTTCTTTCTAAATAATGAATAAAAGCTTGTAAGAATTCATAGAAACTCCTTAAAGGTTGAACTATCTTCAGATGCATAAGAAAAACCATGCCTAAATATGTTCCTAGATCTTAAAAAAAATAAACTTTAAGAACTTATTCCTAGAAGCAATGCAATGAACAAGATTTGTACTTTTCAATGGGAAGTGGGTCAGATGTGGAAAAGTAATGAAGAGTACTTTTAGAAGAGTACATAGGAAAAAACAAGCATGTAAAAAGATACTAACAGCAGGTGGTACAGATGAACTAGAGAGAGCCATTTAGAATTATGGATATTAATCATTGAAAAGTAAATTATCCTATAACTGATTAAAAAAAAAAAACAAAAAACCAAAGACATATTGGGAACAGACTAGGAAGGATACAAGCTCTTGACCTTCACCTTTGCAAATAAACTAAGCAGAGTGAAAACATCTTTATCTTTCCAAGAACTTGTATTGCACACAATGACTAGCATCCTAAAGGTGATGGAAGTAGTCAGAAAAACGTAGTAGTAGTTCAAATAGGATTAGAATTTGTTTCTATGATAGGCCTTGTCCTGATTTCAGCTAGGATAGAGTTAATTTTTTTTTCAGTAGCTGTTCTGTGTTTTGGATTAAGAATGAGAATGATGTTGATAATACACTGTTGTTTCAGGGTTTTGTCAAGTCCATTAAAGTCAAATATTTCTTTTTTCCTTGTCTCATGCTCTGTCAGTGAGGGGGTACACAAAAAGAAAGCTGGGAGGGAGCATAGCTGAGACAGGTAACCCCAGCTGACCAAAGGGATACTCCACAGCACATCATGCCTGGTATATAAACTCGGGGAATTACCCAGAATGGGGGCCTGACTTTGGTTCAGTGGTGGGCAATTGCATTGGGCAGCACTCGTTGGGGTTTTTCACTTATTATTGTAATTATTATTATAATTCACCATTACTGTATTTTTACTTTACTTTCAGTCATTAAACTGCTCTTATCTCAACCTACAAGTTTTACTCTGATTCCCCTCCCCATTCCGCTGGACCGGAGCATGTTGAAATGGGGGCTGAGTGAGTGGCTGTGTGGTGTTTCATCTCCAGCTGGGCTTAAACCATGACAGGCCTATTAAAGCATTAGTAGGATTTATTCCTTCTTGGCCCTCAATAAATATCAACTCTGAGAAGATAAGAAACAGTTTTGAAACAGAATTATAGCACTTCTGATCCCCTCAGTAAGCCCTGTGGGAGTACTGTACTCCTGCACAAGTGCTTCCCCTAGACAAGCTCTCCTATATGGCCAGAATTGCATTTGAGAGAAAACTAACTGAAAAACACATACCCCCAGTCTCCCAATAGTACAATTCAAGGCAAATAAGGAATGGACAAAATCACAAGGAAAAGTAATCAACAAAGAGGGGACCTTGCTCATATTTTCCCTGTATGTTGTGTGGGATGATTGCAACCTATTGAGATGGTGAATAACCATATTATTCTTTCTTTCTCTCTCAAATGTGAAGCCTAGAGATGCTGAAATAAACCAAAAAAACTGCAAGATTCTCACTATCACTGAGACATAACAGAGAAAAATTTAACTTCCACAGAAGAGAGCTGGTACTTTACAATCCACTTTTTAGCAAGACACATATCTTGTGCTGAGCCATGGTTAAACCAAAACCACCCATGTTAATAAACAACTACTCTCCAACTTACATTCTTTCAAGAGGCCTACTTTGTCTTGGTGTGAAATTTTACAAAGACTTTATCTTTCCCTAGGTTTTCTATTAACCTTAAATGCTCTAGTGTGGGGAGCATTTTATTGAAGCTCCACATCACATTCAGAATTGGTGCTGTTTCCTAGACACAAGCTGCCCACCACTATCTAAGACAAGGCACCTGATCCAGCAAAAGTTTTGGTTAGGCCCCACATAGTTATGCTCATTTAAAATAGTCTGTGATTCCTCCTTAAACACAAAACTGGGCGGTCATGGTGGAAATGTAGTTTCATTTCCAGGAAAGGGACTAGCCAAATATTGTGTTAGATTAGGAAAAAGCAGTTCATCATCTCTATCCAGAAGGAGCCTCTTTCTCAGAGGAATAGGACCAGATCTGTTGGTGCAGCAAAGGTCCATGCCCCCAATTCCAAAGTGAAGCAAGACCAAGCTTCACACACCTGTTCCCAGTAGGCGCCCACGCATAGGGCACATGTGTACAGAGTCTGCAACGTGGAACACTAACACACCTTTACATGTGGGAAGCAGCACCTTAGCATATTTTACAGATTGCTTTAGGTTTACACCCAAACTAATCCTTTTTGTCCCTGAAGCAGGATCAAGGAAACTTCATGCTTTTTTCCCAGCATCTCCGTGCATTATGTTAACCAATATAAATTTTATTTGTAAGAATAGATAAATAAAATTAAGGGGGTTGCCCCCCCACAACCTTTTTCATGGGGCAGATTAGAATCCTATTTAACATACCTATCCTCCAGCCCTGAATGTTCTCTTCCAAAATGCCAGTGGAATCATAAGTTCTGAACTGAGCAATTTATCCTAAAACATTCAAAAAATATACCAGAGCATGCGGCATTTTATCACTGCAGTTACAAATGCCTGTTACTTGCATTCAAGTCTGTGCAAGCAGAGATGCTCAACTCTATTTCTGAAACTCTTAGCAAACTGCTTTATGGCTCTATACAAATAAATAAAAGCAACAGTTTTTATACAAGATATTAACCCAAATCTGAGCTGCTACAAAATCTCATTTGATATTCCCTGTTTTGGAGGGAGTGGTAGGATAGCACAAGTCTTAACTCTATCCCATATTAATGACGTCAGTTGAACTAAATCCTTTATTTTCTACTTTAGAAACACCACAACTGATCATGTTTGCCCTTCCCATCACCATGTTTTTTTTGATTTCTGACTGTTCATTCTTGCTATCACTGAAGATATAGAAAGGAATTTAAAAAATTGCAGTGTTTGGATGCATAGACCATCTTTAGATGAAAAATTAATTCACATCAAAGACAGCAGTCATGATTTTGACTAAATGCTAACACTTCCAAATTTCTGCCACTGCTTTTCCACAATCTGCTTTGTTTCAAAGCCAAAACAACTGTCATTAGAGGGAATGAGCTGTGCAGAACTAAAATACTGTCACCAAGAATGTGGGCTTTTGAAAAAACTCACCAAATGTGTGGCTATGGTATGAGATTCCCTGGAATGCTAGAACAGCTTCATATCTGCAATCACCGAGTCTGACATAAATATTTTTTAAGCTAACATTCATTTAATTTTTTTTTTCCATTTTCAAGCTTTTCTAGGATCTAATGTCGTTCTTAAGACAGTATGAAATAGGAAAAACTGAGAGGATAGATGAGCATGTGCTTAGAGACAATGAAAACCAGAAAAAAAATATTATGATCAGGCCTTGAGAAAAGCTTAAGTTGAAAGACACATGAACCTATAGCCATAAGGATAGGAAAAGATACCAAACACTTTTGTCCAATTTGAACATATACGCATTAGGCTGGGTCATAGAAATAGCTGAAAACCTCACCCTAAAGGATTTCCATTTCTTGCTGTCATCTGAGAAACATTTGGAAATTCAGATACATAGTAGAAAGAGTAGAAAGATTCCTCCCAAGAACTTGAGTCATGGCCCACCCCCTCACCTCAGAAACCTGAGAAACCTTGGAAATTATAAAGGCTTTTTTTTTTTGTCATCTGAAGTCTTCCCATGCATTTTTTCCTGCCTTGAGTTTTAACTGTAATTAATTTTCTCAAAGGTAATAGCATTTTAATAGCAATTTAATTCCTAGTGAATAATCTCTTAAGAACATAAATTACAAAATTAACAGTTATAGTTTATGACAAATCAAGTGTTTAAAGCAAGAGGCAGCTTATTATCAGAAAAAGAAAAACCCCAAACAATACAAGAAGCAAGCAAAATTTTAAAACCTAGAACTTAAAAGTTTTCATACTCATCTACAGTTAGCCAGAAAAGAAAAAAGAACTTTGTTAGCAAATCACAAAAATAGCTTCAATAATTAGCAAAGAAAACAGTATTAAAAAGCCAAAAATATTTAATCACAAGTTACTCCAGAATTGTGGAAACTTCTACCAACAGTAGCAATACCTTTTGAAGTTTTTCTTTACCTTTCTTTGAATTCTCAAACTGTATACTTTACATTTTATTGAACATCTTCCTTAGCAACACATCTTTAAGCCTTTAAAGTGTCTTTGTCTAACTACAGAAAGCAAAAAGTACTGCAAAGCTTATATCAGTTTCTCAAACTGTGCAGCTGAAATTCTGAGGATTTTATGCCTTAATAAATGAAACCTCAGCACTTACAGATGACTTTCCAAGTTGCAAGTCAATATGTATTTACTGGTGCTCAACAAAATAGCAGTATTTGCCTTGGTACTCACAAGCTGTATAGCTCTAAGAAGCTCAAGGAGCGCAGTGTTAAAATCCTGTTGATCATTTGGAAAAGCATCAGGGATTTATAAAAAGAGGGGCATATTGTGCCCTGGGAGAAGAAACTTGCTTTCTTCATCGGGTGAAGGTAATGAGGAGGGGCAGCAGCAGGTGCCTCTGACACTAATTAGGAGGTTCTGAGCTCCCCAGGGACTGCTCCAACAGTTAACTACTCAGTGTTAACTCTCTGGCTTCAGGCAGCCTCTGCAGCACATCCATGCCCTCCAGAAGAGAGTTTGAGAGTTTTTATATCCCCGTGGCTGCTGCTGCAGGCTCTCCTGCCATCCTACCAGAAAGCCCCACATGCACACACCTCAGGTGCCAGCATACAGGGTGCTGACAGGACACGTAGTCTGAGAGTGACAATGGAGCTCATAAGGTTACCTGCTCATTTTTCTCCCTATGGGCCTCCAAAAATAATTCTTCAAACTGTCTCATGTGTTAAAATGCAGAAATGAAATTAGAAGTTCAAGGACAGATGAATAAAATTGCCGCATATTGACATACTATATATGATGCCTTTCCCAGATTTTTAAGGCAAATGACACAATGAAAACAATTTATTATTCATGTTGCAAAAAAATTTTTTAACAAGTAGTCCTGAAAACATTACATATGTATGTGTGTAGATAGATAGATAGACAGATCGATCTCCTAATGGCATCTAGGCTCTCTTTGTAGAGTCAATTCCTCAATCAATGACTCCAGGACAGAAATACATGCAAAATATATGCCAACAGGCTGTGCTAATAAAGTGATTTTTTACATTATCAGGACATTAAAGCTTGACCAGTGAGCAAAATAAAATGGGACCTTAACAGGAAACCCCGTCAGTACAGGCACAGGATGATCAAAGAGGCCCAATGATCACAAAACTTTAAGTGTCTCCTCCTCTTCCTTTCCCTCAACCTTGGTTGCAGGGAGAAAAATACTTCCAGGGTAACAGGTAAAACAGGTATTTATACACCAAAAATTAAACAACAGATTATCAAACTCAAGCACATTTACTAACCAATGAAAAAAAAACCCCAGGTAAATTAACTGGATTAGTGGATGCATAAATGTAAAAACACAGCTGCACCCAAGAATGAGGAGGAAGAAACCCTCCAAACCATACACTCCTTGTTCAACAATTCCCTGTTCTTAATTAAGTAGACTAACAATCAATTTATGGCTCTGTGGGTAGGTGCATTTCTGTAGCCCACTTTAATTGCCTGTGATTTCTGGTTTCATGAACTGCCCTAGAGAGCTGGTAGCAATATTTGTCCATCACACCACTCAGAATCACATCAGACTATGAACCAGACAAGCCTAAACTTGCAAAGCTGCATTTCACTACCATTTTTCCAGTTTGACTTCTTTAAGGGTGTAGCCCATTTCTGGGATTGTTAGGTTCATCTAAGTAATGAATGGAAAGATGCCGCTGAGGTCTTCCATGCTGATGACCATTAAAATCTTTTACCATTATAGAATTATACATGAGTAATTTTCATTCCCATTAAGTCATCTACTTTTTCCAAGAGAACTTGTATTCTCCTCTCACTGTACATCTGACTTCTATTCTGTTTTTACATTATTAGGTTGAAATGCATTTTTCTCCTCACTGCTTTTATTGCAGTATTGATTTTTTTTTTTGTCTAAGTCTGTTTAAATGTTTACCATAACATCTCTAACACTATTTTAAGAGAATGATGCATTCAAAATGGTTGTGTTGTGGTTTTGATGTGATTTTCCAATGGCATATCTCAGCAGCACATGTTGAACAGCTGGAAACTATCTCATTAAAACAGGGAGGAAAAAAGAAAAAGGCTGTTTGAGATGAATAATAATCACATCCATCACACTCAGTTTTCCTTACTTATGTAGCACACACCTGAGTCTAATTGGCAATGAGAATGATAGTAGGATGAAATACTGAGCTGACCTTATATTATATTTCTCCTTCTCTGAGCTTAAAATAGATTTTGTACATTTCTTTAATTATATAGGTAGATTTGTTTACTGAAGCGTTCATGTTAAAACTCATTTCATGCAAAGGGACAAATTACCTTTTTAATTATGTTTCTTTGGGAGGGCTACATAGTTAAGATGAGTTGCTGCCTGGTAGTCTCCACAGACCATAATCATGGCAACTCAATGCAAAACACCTTCAGTGGCATTACTTTTTCACACAGTAAATATGGACACATTTTTGAAGCTGATCAGTGTATTAGGTTTTTACAAAAACACCTGTATTATTGACTCATCTCTAGGTAATACAATCTTCATAAAGCTGGAACAGTGTGCCCAGAGAAGTTGTGGATGCCTAGAGGTGTTCAAGGCCAGGCTGGGTGGGGCTCTGAGCACCCTGGCCCAGTTGGAGGCATCTGTACCCATGGCAGGGTTTGGACTAGATGACTTTTAAGGCCTCCTTTTAACCCAAGCCATTTTATTATTCTGTGAATGAGGGGCCTCAGAGCCTAAACCACAACACAGTAAAATTTCTATTGAAAAACTGGAATTCAAAAATTACTCTTAATGTCAGAGAAATTAACTCAAGCAGAGCTATTTATGTGGATAATATTAAGCAAATAGAGAAGTAGAAATCCTGCATCCCTTCTGTTTCTTCTTTTTTTTAGCATCCTATATGTATTTTTCTTAACAACTGTATAAATTTCATTTTTTTTTAATTTATTTTAGAGTAAACTCTTCTCTGATTATAGAATAATCAGATGGAATTGTTGTAATGTTGTAATGGAATTGTTTCTGAGCATATTAATGCAAGAACAAAAAAAAATCCAAAACTAGACAAAAAAAATTAAACAAATATTTTTTCATCTTGAAAAATGCTCTAGGATTTTTAAAGAAATCTCTGCTTTTTTATCATAATAGACTTGTGATCTGAATTTCTAATATTACAATTGCATTAAAAATGGCTGGAATGAGTTATAACCTTGAAATTACCAAACTCAATGTTCTATCATTTCAAATTCACTTAAAGCTTTACAGCTAAATTTGAAACGAGATTATGTTAAAATTAAAATGAACACATTAATTGCTAATAGCTGTTTCAATTAAATAGTTAGCTATGAGCCAACTATGGTCTTAATGGCTATAAAAGCATAATCTACTTTGAAAATAGCAAAACAAAGCAGACAGCACAGTGAAAACTGACCTGTAGTGAGTGCACAAAGAAACAAGCCATGATTTATAATGGAGGGCTCTCTTTCAAGCATAGCTCCTAGTCTGAAGGATCGGGTATGTAACAGTAATTTTAAACATCCAGTTTTCTGCTGGTGTTGTAATGGTTTAGGGGGATGAGCAGTGGTATTCATCTGATTCACCAATACATACTGCAATATTAAATGAATTAAAAAAAACATGAGTGTTCAGTGTCTGAGAAATAGTATATGGAACATGTACTCTACATCTAGGTACACGTATGTCTCCTTAAATGTTAATTGAAACTTTCTGTCATATTTATATTCCACTATATTACTACTGAATCTTCTAATGGCAACAAAAAATCCAAACCCATTTCAATTTTTTTGGGGAGGAGGTGTTGCTGGTTGGGGGGTTTTTGCCAGCTTTTTGGAACCTCAGAAACTAGTTTGTTAGATTTTTTCTCCTTTTAGCAGAAACACATGTAATTCAATTGCCATAGCTATTCTGGGTGATAGAGGTTCATACCCACTTCAGCTTTTTTGATTAAATCCAGAAGGATGTAATCAGGTAATTATTAATCCTCTTGCAGAGCTTTCTTGATTTCCTATGATACATACCATCCAAATCTCATTTTCACATTTGTTAGGTCAGTATGCCTCTCCTAATCAAACATCATAGTTTTTTTCAGTGTTAAATCTTCATCCCACATTTCCTACTAAGAATACTCAAGGACATCATTGTGCATTGTTTAGGTTGTACTATGTGAATTCTACAGCTTGGAGGTGCTTGCTTGAGATTTGGGGAGTTTGATGGGGTTTTGTGGGGTTTTTTGGTCAGTTCTTTTGGTTTTGTTTTTTTTTTTTTTCTTTTTTAAGTGAATGTATTTCTCAGATCAAATGGCACATCCTGTCAACCATTTCTTCTCATAGCAAGTGAAAAATGCTGGTGTAAGCTACATTGTCATTGTGTTGGTGTACACTGGCACTTAAATCCAAGTCGGGATTTAGGCTCCTCAGTATTTTTTTATATAAATCCCAGATCAAATCCACAAACCCTTGCTCAACATTTGTGTCCCAATCTGTGGGACACTTTAACTTGCAAGACAGTTCTTGATTCGACTCAAAAATGTTCTGGCTGTATAAGTTTTGTGTCTTAGAACATCTGTAGTCTGGCCAGGAAAATTTGTGAAACTCTTTAGCATATAGAATCCTGCAAGAAGCCACATTTCTTAAAGGGCAGAAGAGCCCTAATCAGCAAGGTATATGCAAATCACACAGCTCTAGCCCCCAGCTTCCTCTTGGAGAGAGATATTAACAGAACCAAAATAACAGAGAGCAAAGAGACCTGAAGCCTATGTACTTCAAAGTGAGGATCTGTAACTCTAATTTCTACCTCTGAAATTTTTATCTCTTTGATTCTAAATTATAAAATGTAAAAAAAAAAAAGAATTCTGGAACCAAGAAGAAGGAGGAAGACCATCCTACAACTCCTTTCCTTTCTGTTTGTTCCTGTTCTATGAAAATTACACAGCTGCAGAGGCCAGCAGAGTCTACTCAGGCTTTTAATTAGGCTATTAGAAAACTTTCCTAGGAGACACGCCTTTAAACCTTCCAGCAAAAATGGTTAACCCCAAATTTACTGTTTACCACACAAGTTCTGCATGAAGTTGTGATGTAAAAGATGGTCACTGCAGTATTTATAACAAACATATCTATTTGATATAATAAAATGGATATAACTTAAAAATTCTAGACTTATGCACTGTAACAATATGCAGTTAATAAGGAGAAGTTTGGGATTGCCCTCATGACACACATTGCCCAAGTACAAGCCTATTTTATCATTTCTGGCCCTATTTCATCTAATCAGGAGCAGATAATTATAAATATGCATTACTGAATCACAGTTTATTCCTTCCCCAATATTTAGAGCTAGGTAAAACAAATATCTGGAACTTCAGATTGCTCTAGCAATCAAGACCTTTGTTTCAGATTCCACAATGCTATTCCTATCACATGAAGTGTTACACCACGTATGTAAATTTTTATACCAAAGTTTGGTAGATTATACTAAAAAATATGTCAGTATGTAAATGAGTTTTAGAAGTGATAGCAGGAAAGACTGAAAGAGAAAAAGCAGCAATCAAAGCACTTGGCTGTAAAGGAACATCCCTCTTAAAGTCAGTTATCCTGAAAACTTGCCTGCTTTCCCAACCTGTGTGCAGAAATATGACAACATTCCTTAAAACCCAGAGATTTGAAGGTGGTTGTGTCATTGAGATTCACTTAGGTACCAGGGAACTTTCATAGGCACCTCAAACATGAGATTCTCATTAATTTCACTGGGAGTTCTGCACTTAACTGAGTATATGTTTCCTTTATGCAGTCCAAAACTGGTAACAGGATAAATTAATTCTTTTAAAGGCTTTAGCACAAGATGGCAGAAATTATATAATATTCATCTGATCCTGAGAAAGCCTTCTGTAATGTACAAGGGGAAAGCAAGAGCATAGCTTCTAACCTTTTATTGAGATTTAACATATCTTTCCAACAGTGTGAAAAGACTAATTTGAAAAGTTGAAAAATTCCAGTTTCCACAGAACACACAAAGAACAACATTCTTGTAATGGGAAATTTTCCACTTTATCTGGATTACCCAGGTCAGATGCTTTTGCTTGAAAGATCAGAGTCAATAATTTTGGGAAGTAACAATGCAATCCCCACTCCTCAAAAAAAAAAAAAAAGCATTGACTGGGGAAGGAAGGCAAGGGGAAGACACGTTGCATTTCAGATGGCTCATTAGCAGGTACATCTTTAAGCTTGCATCTTTATGAAAACTAATTATGTTAATATGTGACACAGTGACTGACTTGTTTTTTAGAAAGTCAAAGAAGTTGGAATTCACTCTACAAATACCATAGCTTTTGAGAGATATATTTTCAAAGCTGCATGCATGAGTTACAACAAAGGTAAGGCTGGCCATGACAACATCTTTCACAACTGTTGATGTTGTAGCTCTTGCTATTCAATATTAATAAATTCAGCATGTAATTATTTTGCCATCTGTCTCCTGTAGAACCATTTATTTCTGTCCTTCACATAAGTAAACCAAAAAATATATTAAGTAATTTCTTCAAACACAGTAACTAATAAATTACAATAATGAGGTTTGTATACCATATAAGAAAGTAAGACAGTTATTAAATGACTTGGTATTTTTTTTCTACTATGCATTATTGCCAAGATAAATTACTTAGCTGTAGAATAACATCAGTATATATTTTGGCATGCACAGTGTTGGTTTAGCTTTTTTTTAACCTACCTATGAAAATTCCTATCAACATAAATTCTGCAATTTAAGATCAATTGGTTCAAATCTTCTTTCCAATTTCGTTACTCTGTTAATATTTCAAAAAGAAACCTACTATGTGTTGACTGTTCTGTTTGCCTTATAAAAACCAAAAATGCTGTGGAGACATAGTTTAATTAAATGAAATCAAATGTGTATGAAAATTCAAGTATCTGATTTTCAACTTGTAGCATTTTGCTGAAATTGTCTAAAAAGGAAAACTTCGCAAGAGAGAACACATATGTAACCAAAATAAATGGCCATTCCCACTCTAATTATTTGATTGTGAGATTGCATTTAAATATTCAAGAAATCAGATTTTGATAATTGTAAAGTGTTTCAGATGAAAAAGATACAATCAAATGTATGCTTTATTAATACAAGAAACCTTGAGGAGCCAGGTCATCGCTATAAAGAGCTGGTAAAGCAGCTTTTCATTTGCAGTTACTGTTTTATTAAGTCTTTCAGTTCTTGATCAGGTTCTCTTTCAAATATTGTTGGTGCTCAATTGAATGAATTAAGCAGTTATTAACTCTGTTCCACATAGCTACTAATAATAAACTGATTTTCATTCAAAATTACAGCTTAGATTGGGTGAGATATGTTTCCATTTATTTACAGATGAGACTTAAGTTCATTTGCATGTTATTTTGCCAACCTGAGCGTACATTCATTTTAGAGCAATGAAGTCTATAAATCTGCATTTTCTTTCAAAGTTGCTAGATAGGTTATCATCCCTGGAAAGTTAGATTCCCAACTCCTGTGCATGTTTTTTTATGTCCTAAAGATTTCTTCAAAGAAGTAAAGCAGATTAGCACCTCTTTACTTTCAGGTTTCGTGAAGTTAAAAACAAAAAAAGAAACATTACAACAATTTCACAACAAAATTTTGCAAATTTCCTCCAAAGCGTTAAATCCTATGTAATACATGTTTGTGGAAATTTTTCTGTAAGTAAGTTGCCTAAAGCAGTGTAATAAAATAATCTCTAACACAGACTAGAATGTTTCTATCCCTTGCTCAGTGCCATCCACTAAGAAATAGTTCTGCCATCCTGGTCACTGTGCAAGACATTGTTCCTTGTCTTTAATTTGGAAGAATATATTTTTCTAGTATATGTTTTTGTCACTGAACATTTCCTCTGTTCCTTATTCCAACATGCTTATTCTGGGAATTTTCTTCCCCTTATAGTCTATCTACAAGCAAGAAAGAGTAACCTCAATATCTGACAATTAACAAGTACTTTTAATTTGCAATTCAGTCCAAGTTTTTACACTTGTGGCTTCAAGACTGCAGATAAACTCCTGTCACTAACAAATAATTAAAGTTACAATTTTATCTCAATAAAGGCAAAGTGTGACATAGGTAATTTAACCACTTGAAATATGTTTTTCACATAAAACCAAAAAAATCTTTCAGCAATAAATTGTTCCTCCAAATCAGAAGTGCTTTTCTCTTACATCCTTAAAATGTGTTTATAGCTACAGAAAAGTTTCAGGCACTGATAAGCGCTATGAATAACACACTCAATTTATTTCCAGATTATATTATCCAGATGTAGCTGAAATTTAAAGGAAGTAACCCTCCTCCCTTTTCTGTGTTTTCCAATTTCAAGAAGTTGGTTGGGTACTTGCATGCTAGCAGTGACAGAAGTTAAGTTCTCAGATTCCAAAAGAGCAAATACAGGATAATACATGAAAGTGAAGTTCTTTGAATTATTCAGAAGCATGTCAGTGCTTACCTAGAAATACATTTCCTGTCTTAATGACTGCTCAGTCTCTGGGCTGAAATTAATTCTAGGGATCTGAAAAATGGGATCTACTGCAATGGTCCTTGGATTTGATACATCACTCCAGATACTATGTAAAACAGACTAACTGTCATATCACTTGACAAAGTAATGAGAACCATTTCCTTAAAAAAAATCTGAGAGAAAATATACCACAGAAACAATGTCAGCCTAACATTTCTTAAAGTACTCCTTTACCAGTTCTTGTATCAATAATTTTGTTTCTGTGGATAGCTCAGGTTTTATTCTGTAGTCTTCTGGTGATTAAAAATAAACTCAAATTTTGATTGTCAGGTGAAAGTTCAGGTAGGCCTGATAACCAAGTTTTCATTTCCTGCAGCAGTAGAAATGGGACTACTTTCTTTGATGCTGATAAATGTCTTTCTTTCCCACTCTTCATTGAGACAGGTAAACATTTGAAGTACAACCAACTCTTAGAAAAGAGATCCTGTACTGGATATTGACAAACTTGATGTGACAGCAGCTCTGAAATGTTGGATGTCACAATGTCAAAGCACTTTCTGAAAAGAAGATGTATCAATTAGGTTGCACAAAGCTGTGATTGAAGTAAGGAAGAAGTATCTGAGTTAAAGTGATCTTTCTGTAAGACATTATTTCCCTTACTGTTTTGCTACTCTTTCCCTACCTAATGGCAACCTTCATTTTAGAGCTTCAAAGCCTTGAAGTAGCAATAGGAAGGCAAGATGTTGTTGCTGAGAGAGCCGTAAAATAAAGATCGGTGCCAGCCCTGGGGATTGGCAGGAAGAGGAAAGCAGGAGATAATAGAAGTGAGGTGATAGTGTATCACTGAAGGGGTATCCAGGACAGCCAAAGGTGCTACAGAGACTCCATCATCAGAAGGCAGGAAAAGCACTTTACTATTAGAAATACACAGTTCTTATAGAAATGGTGGACCTAAGACCTGATTGGCCTTTTGGAATCTTCTCTCACACTATTGGTGAACTATGAATAGCACCCTCTGGAGAATCATATCTACAAACAACAGGTACAGAAAGAGAGATGATAATTGTTTTAATTCTTTCCTCTTAAGTTTCCCACAGCTTCTATGCAGCTTCCCAGGATTTTCCTGGGAGAACCTCTCTCTCTGTTCAGAGGATATGTAATTACTACATTAGTGGGGAAAATAGATTAATGAAGTATGCAGCAAAGAGATCTGAGCAGAGAGAAAAGGAAAGACAACAATCACCCCTGGTAATTCTACCTCAACAGAATCCCTACTAGTTACAACAAGGTCATCAGTGGAAACCCCCAGTGCAGAGACAGGAATGCAGCTAGGTTTGCTTGAGAGGGACCTGTTTCCTCTTATTATTCCAACCTGCTGCTAGTGTTTAATTAAAGGTAAACTGTAATGGATTAATAATTTTACCTTCTTCCAGGTAACACATCAGAACTTCTCTGGATATCAGTGTTATTTTTTCACAGATAGGGAAGGATCTTGGATTGCAGTAAAGAGTCACAGAACTCGTTTGCAAGCAATACCCAGAAGCAAACAAGACAATTATCTGAGAGCTCCTGCGCTGCTCTCACGATGGCTTAAATTAACCTGCTGATCATTGGATTGAAATAGAGAGGAAAGAAGTGCTTCAGCTCTCGGGTGTAAGACAGAGATTTGGCTAAGATAGAAGACTAACTTTAGGATCCCTTCATCACACAATTCCTGGGAAACAGAATATCCTCTAGTTTGGCATGTTTTCAAGTCACAGATTGCTTCCTAAGCCACTTTTTTATTTTGACTAGTCATTTCTTCCATTTGAGAATCAAGACTGGTGTGTTTATTTGCTCTAAACCAGGGTATAAAAAGAAATCCAAGATGTAACTTATAAAATCCATTTTAGTATGGATTTGAAGTAAAGTGCAGTCAAATTTAACATGAAGTATATATATATATACTCTGACTAAAAGGCACCAAGGAATCTGAAGCATTAGGAAGGTTTCTTGGAGAGTTTAAAAAGATAAATTCACCTTTTTTTGATTACATTTTACTCTTTTCTTCAACAAACACAAAGAATTAAACCATTCCATCAATAAAGGAAAATTTCCAACATAACAAGAACAAAACCATGCCTATCATGGGGCATTCATGGCAGTGGACAGAAGGGTACCCAGAATTTTTTACAGCTTGAACACATCACAGATTCTAACTTTTACTGCTGTTTCTAAAGTTCTTTACTAGCAGAAGTAACCCATTTTGGGACATATGGCCAAGCCATAGAGCTGATTCTCCTCATTCATAGCCACAATACAATAGAATAGCTTGGGACAGACAATCTTTCTTGAGATTTCTAAGTTTTTGGCACTTTTTCAGAAGTGAAGTTACTTCTGTTGATCTGTCTGTTGCCTTTTTTCCATGCCTGATCACTGGGATGTTACTGTATCACTGCTATTTTACAGACCCTGACGTAGCAGCTGTGCAGTCAGCATTGCACCTCCCCTTCTCTAAACAAATCCAAGCAGACACTGCTGTTCCAATGCATCTGACCCTGACTAGCCCATCTGGCTAAGAAACAAGACCTCAGGGTTAAAGGAACTTCTTTCATTTCTACAGTTTAGAGATCATTTGTTCTAGAGATGTTCCTGCAGAATTAAGGAGGTCTGTACTCTGACCCAAAAATAAGAGAGCAATATTCATCCCAACTGTATTCATCCTCCTCTTGAATAACACAGAGTTGCTAGGTTGGAGATGAAAGCTGTAATGCTCTTCAGCTGGTGCAGCATTCTGTGCAGAAGGCACTGTATTCACTAGGAGTCTGAAGGCATGCACCCAGGAAGCTGCTGATCAGCAATGTCAGTATCTTAGTGATTTGGGGTTTAATTTTCAGTCAACAAAAGATTTAAACTCATTCTGTCAACGTGCCTTCTCTGTAGCTAAATAATGTTATGACAGTAAAATAACGGCTAATTAGCAAAACAAAAAGCAATCTTATTCAAACATTAAGTAGATTCTTTCTCAATCTTTTTTATTCCTTCACATAATGACTCACTGAGAGGAAATCTACTTAATCTAAAATTTTTTAAACTAAGTTTTTCATGGTTGTCTCAGCGTGTCGCAGGGTCTCAACACAGGCATAGAATCATAAAATAGTCTGAGCTGGAAAGGACCCATAAGCATCATTGAGCCCAACTCTTTTTTTTTCCCCAAATGCTTTTTTCCTAAGTTATGATGCCTCTGACTTCAAGGCACAACATACAAATGACAGAATTCCAATAGTTTTTCAAATATTTTGAAGTATGAGGAAAAAATACACAAAGCTGCATATATTAAAATTATTGTACAAGAATCATCCATTATCCCTTTTTGAGTGGAGCAAGCTTGCATTTAAAAAAGGCCAAAACTTGAGGCAACATATATAACTTGCATCATAATCTTGGAAATGAAATTAAATCATCGAGTATATCCATTTGAGTATATAGTATGGAGTAAGATAAAAAGGCATCAGCTTATTTCTTTTAATCTTTAAATCAGCAAGTTTAATTTCTGCTTAGATGATACAATAATAAATATAGTAGAAGTGGGAATGATACAGTTCATTTCAGCACATAGGAAAAAATACGGCTGCTGCTGGATGGATTTAATACAAGGTTCTTTTGTTCTTGTTCAGCTTTCTTTCTCTTCCTCACATAATAAAAAAAAAAAAAAAGGAAATATTTCCTTCCAGAGGAACTCAAAATATGGAATAAAAGCAAATATTTAGAAACACAAAACTGAGGTCACAAGCCTTTAGGAAGATGTTTAATATTTATTTGTTTCCAGCCATGAGGCAAGACTCAGACCATTAATCACATAATTCCCTCTGGGATGATGAAAGTAGCCCTGTGGTAAATCTGACAATCCAGAAATAGCAAGCGTCCTCCTAATAATTTTTATTGCCTACACAGTTAAGTTTTCCTTTCATTGGTCATGTGTGACTTTTCACTCCAGAAGAAAATCTGAGTTGGCTTTCACCAACAAAACAGCTAGAGACATCTCCTTCTCCATGGAATAGAAACAAAGTGTTTATGCATAAACTTGATTTTTTAACAGAGGTCTATCTTAGACTTGTAGAAACATTCAGATTATTATGGCCTTTTAATGCTAATCTCAAATCATCTGCTTGTAGGGTTTGTATTGATTTTCTCGTAGGTTTTTCTTGATCTTGGTGTAGCCTCTCACTGCGAGTGCCATTTAGCATAAATTCTGAGATACTGTGATCTCTGCTGAGGTTTGCTTGACATGAGCAGAAATATTTCCCAAAACCCAAATAGCTTGTCCTACTATTCCTTAACAGGACTGCTTGTTTTTCACCCACTGGCACTCATAACCACAAACTAATTATTAGAATGAACAAATACATTTTTCCATCCTCAGCAACCAAATGATTCAAGCATAAAAAAAGTAGACAGAGCAAATTTAAGATTGTTCATAGCTTAACTATATATATACAGAGCCAGAGGAAAATCCTCATGCTTTTGACTGACCTTCCATGTATTTAATGAGGGAGCATCTGATACAAGAAAGAAACTAGTCAGCTGGTCAAAGTGAAGCACTGCTATTTTGTCACACAATCTTTTTAGTGTGTCTAAATAAGCAGCCCATACTACTCTTTAAAAGACCCTTTTTCTTTACTGTATTGTCACGGTAAATTGAGGCATATAAACATGTCAACTGTACAAATCAAAATTGCTTAATCTCAATTCAATACACACAATGTTAGTTATAATAAAATTATCATTCCTCTCATGTACATTTACATCCAACTTCATAGACAATAGTTTTACTGAAAACTAAAATTTCACATCCTTCATTTTTCTATACTGAGAAGCATATTGTAGAATTTGACAATAGACACATATAAGAAATTGCTTAGTGTCACAATATGCATGCAGCTGGATACAATTATAAAAAGCATTATTAAACACTGCTATCTGTGCAAGCCAGGGAATAATTTCAAGCACCATGTCTGAATTCCCTATATATAAATATTTCTAATCCTTATCTGTGGCTGACAAAAATTAATATTTAATTGTTCCTGGAATAAAATAAGCATTTAAATTAAGGGACTGCTAACATGGCTTTCTATTGCTTTTTGGAATAAACCCACAGACTAAATATGGTCACCATCAGAGGTGACTCCAAAATTATCATCTATCTTAAACAATAGCATCTTGGGAAAAGACACAGAAAAATTTGATATAAGAATTAATTTGGAAATAATTTATATTTAAATATGTTTACTTAACTTTATCATCACATTCTTGGAAAGAATTGCTACTACAGAAAGTTTCTCATTGCATATCTTCCAAGGCAATATGTGGTTAAAAATAGATGCATTGTTATGATTGAATTAACCCAACATTCTCTGTTATATTTAGGAATATAAACCTATAATTACAGTATACTGCATACTGCCATTTAATTACCTTATTTATAAGCACAGATCTTTCCAACCAGAAAAACTATTTCTGGTTAAACAGATTGCTGCTATAAGACAATTATTCTTCTCTGTACTCAACTTACTAATTAACTCATTTAATAATTATCACTGATTCCCTCAGAACCCAATAGAAGCTACATTTCTTGGTTAAGCAGGCAGAGTCCCTTGGACCTAATTTTGAGGAACATCTGGGCTCATCTCAAAGATTGCTTCCTTGCTGTCCTGCATTACCTCAGTGTCTGGCTTGCCTTGATCTGGTATGGTAGCAGCATCCTTTGCTTTCTTTTAAATAAAGAAAGAAACTGCATACCTCACATTCTACCAGAACAAGAAAATTTCTCCAACAAGGAGCAATTTTGCCCTATTACTATTCCTTACAATCAAGCAGCATAAAAAAAGCCCCAACCAAACCAATTCAACCCCCTTCAAAAACAAACAAAGAAAAAAAAAACCTAAAAAAACCCCATAAAAATAATCCACCAAAACCCCAAAATAGCTAGAGATATCTTTGCCTCTAGTAATATTTGATTGAAGTTTATCAAGATACTAACAAGCAGTAGTAATTTGAACTACAAAAGAGATTACACTAGCTAATTCAAGTTTTAGGGCAAAAGCATTTGTGTATACTTAAAAGGACCCTTTCACAACATACATGAGTTCAGTGTCCTAAAGACACAAAATATCCTTAACTGTGAACATATAACTTCAGCTGAGGCTTTATAACATACATAAATAAAGACTTGTCATTCTGTCTGTAGCATGTTGCTGCAGGATTATCCATGAGCCCAAACACAGACTGTGTTTTGAGAAAGTATTAAAAGAATGTGTCCATTAGCCATACAAGTGGATAAAAACATTTGCACAAGACGACATTCAAAACTTTTCAGGACCTCTTCAGAAAGACAGGTTACCCAGATGAAGTAAAAATTTCCTACAAAGTTGCAATTGGGTTTCTTGGTGGTTTTTTTTTTTTTCCCACATGTTTATTGTCATGACAAAGAGCCCAGTCCCTCTGGGAAAAATTGATCTTACCAGAGGAAAATTAAATTCAAAGTGGCCTTCAGTAACAACAGGCAAAGCAACTCCTCCTTTTATCCCTAATTTTTTTTCTCATCTGGAAAAGTGGAAAATATTATTGCATACGTTTGTAAGGCACTAGTAGAATAATTTTTTTTTCTTTTTGAGATATACTAATGAAATGAGAATTAAAAACAAGGGAACAGACCAAAACCCAAAACAAAGAGTACTTCTACAGAGCTATACAGAGTACATGATTTTTGATTTTACAAAAAACCATGCCAAGTCAATTTGGATATCTCTCCTGTTTCTGCGATATTCAGAAAGATCTGTAGTTGGGGTAAACCAAGTTAACATTTCCAAATAATTTAAATCCATTTTGTTCTGGAACATGCACGACTCGAGGTATTTACTGGGTCAAGAAACAATGAAAGAAAGTAAGAGTCCATCCTACACAAACCTTTTAGCTGTAGCACTGTTAAAAAAAAAAAAAAAAAAGAGAAATTAAAAGGTGGGGGGAATGCAAAGTGGGGGAGGATGGGGAGAAGGAAAGGTATCCAGGAACTAGGAATTAAAGTATAATCCAGAAAACTGGTTAGAAACCCTTGGATTGGGACCTATGGAGGGAAGCCTATTATAAGATGTTTCTTCTGCTTAACTGGAATCATTTTCACTCCAGTGAGGCAGCCAGGCACGTGGCACACACAAAGACATAGCAGATGCAGAAATGCAGACAGGGGAGCTAAGAAGTTGTTTCCTTGGCACAACAGGAGAGAAACAACAAAACAAATGCTCAAGGCTGCACAGTGGAATGACAAGTGTCTTAAACTAAAGATGTGTGTGGCACAGAGATAAAAACAAGCCCCAGCAAGAACCACATGTGTAATTCATGTAGGTGCTCATTTGATAGGATGCCTATTGAAGCTGGCTTTGTTAGGCCCTCAAAGCACCCAAAAAAACAAATTTAAAAAAAGGAAATACAAGAAAACATTGTCATATTCTAAGCACTCTCCAACAGTTTCAGGCTCCTTTCCTACCCCGTCTGTCAAAAGAATTTTTTTGCTTCCTTTTCTTCCTTCAGATTCTCATTTTTAATTTAGACTACAGAATTGTGGAAGTCCCAGCAGAATAAGAACAAACTTTGTTTAAATATTCAATGTCATAAATAATATTTTTAATAATTTCTGCCATAATAAATATTCTAATTTAAATAGACCCAATGAATAAATTTGTCCTATCTTATTACCATATACAGACATATTCATTTATGATACTAGAACAGCTCAGCATTTGTTGGCCCTCTGTAATTACAGACTTAAAGATTACCCAATGATACATTCTGTTTTAAGGGACATTTAAACATTGTATCAGAGAAGAATAAACAGAAGCCAAGTTTTTGCCCTCAATTCAAATATCTCTTCTTCCTTATGTAAGTCAAACCTTAACCTGAGCTATAATACAGTTCATTACACTTTTAGATGCATAGCTAAGCCAGTTACTTCTGCTTTCATGCTCAAGTAGCAGATTTGAGGAGCGTGGCCATATTAATAATTCTCATTAGAGTCAGGAATGTCACTGAAAGTTCACTGCTCCATACATACTCTGAAAAAGGAAAGATGCAAAAGGTTCAGATTCCAAGTGGCTGTCTAATAATCCAAAACCCAGATATTTTCAGAATATAGTATTGCTGCATTGTCTCAGTTCTGTTCTTTGTTTATACACAAACACTTCCCTCACCTGATCTCTCAGCACCTTTTCATAATGGTTTTTCATAACAAAAGAAGAAAAATAAAAGCAGGATACAGCCCTATTATAGCAACAATACCTCAGCTTGTTACAAAATAACATTCTCTTACTGAAAAATAATAGCAGATTTCTTTTCTTAATACTAACATGTTGACATTTTACTTTCTCTCAGCAGTTACCAGTTGAAAAAGGAGACACAGAAGAAGAAGAATGTTTCTGTACCTGTGCCTGTTTAGGACAGAATCACTACATTTCTTTATTAGGGTTATGTTTATAATTAAATGACACATCACAAGATAGCTGACTGACTTTTCTTACTTGTTTATTAAACACAATGTTGAAAAACTTAGCAATATTACTGATAATTTATAAAAATCCTTTAGGAACAATCATTTCCTGAAAACTCAGGTAATACAATGTGATTGACAGTGTGAGAAATTAATCTAGTAAAGTTCTTGGGGTTTTTTCCCCTGTTTTTCCTGTACTGCTGTTGACTGCACATTCTGTTCTCACTTTTCATGAAGGAAGGATCATTACTTCTGTCTCAAGTAGTTTTATATGGCTTTTAAAAAGCTTTTAGGCACAGTAGCTACTTTTACGTTAGAACATTTTTCAAGTGTGTTCTGCAGACAGAGAAGAAGAGAGTGTCTAGCACGACATGTTGATTGCTTCCTTGTATAGAATATGTAAATGGCAGCTGCCCAAACAAGATTTGTGTAATATATATTGCAAATTCCAACAAGCTCCTCATAACAAAAATTTAAGAGATATGAAACATATTTCCCACAAAAAACAAAATTAAGAAAGTTTAAGCACAAGATTTTGTGTCACATTACTGAACTCTTGGTGGCACTACATCAAAAGAGTAATATAAAATTGAATACTATTTTTTTTGCCTTGAAGAACTGGAATTAAGTCAGTTGTAGCAGTTACATTCTTATGGCAATTAGGACTTGGCTTTGAATGGTTTTCTCCCTTAACCTGCCCTTAGTTCCTCAGGAATCACAGTTACCGTAAAGAAGCCTAGGAAAATCTGATCAAGCAAGTAAGAATATGATTTTAAATGGTGAAGGAAGCAATCATAAAGAACAGCAAGCTGAAACCATGAGCTGGCTAAGAGCGAATGGTTCAGGATTGGTAGGGACACATGGACAGCCTCGTGGTGGGTGTTTGCTACAGGCTCTCTGATCAAGATAAAGGACTAAATAAGGCCTTTTAAAAGAACTGAAAGAAGTGTAACGTTCAAAGGTGCTCGCCCTCATGTGGGACTTGAGCCACCACTATCATCTAGAGAGACAACACAACAGGCAAGGGCACAGGGTTCCTGCCACAAGTAATACAGAAGTCAGTATGGGGAGGTGCTCTGCTAGACTTCACACTGATAAACAAGAAAGGACTAGTTGGGAATAGAAGGTTTGGGAGTAGTCTTCCCTGTGGTAATAACGAGATAATGAAGATCAGACTTGTGAGAGGAAGAAATAAGTCAAACAGCAAGATCAGAACCCTGGACTTCAGAAGAGCAAGTTCTTGAGCCTGCTGGAAAGAATCCAATGAGAGACCATCTTAAGATGGGGATCAGGAGACCTCATTGATTTTCAAGGATCACCTCCTCCAAGCTCAAGAACAGTCCATCCCAATGAGCAGGAAGTCAAGGAAAGGTGACAGAAGACCTGTATGGATGAACAAGTAGCTCTTGATAAAAAATTTTATAGAAAAATGAGGAGTACAGGAGGTAGAAATGGGGACAAGTGACCCAGGAGGAGTATAGGTGGACTGAGAGTGCAGGGTTAGGAATGCTGAGTTTCTTTTGGAGGTGAATCTATCAGATGTGATACTTGCACAGACTTGAACCTGAACAATACTTAGATCTACTTCCTGTCTGGCAGCATCATCCTATTTAGGGGATGATATGTCTCCACTTAGCATTGTTTTGCAGTATACTCCTAATTGTAATGCAACTGCATTACAGATCAGTACGGATATTCCATGCCCAAAACCAAGTGACCTTGCTACCTTCTACTTAGCAAGATCAGCAAATGCAGAGCACAGCTGTATTGCCTTAACTAAAATGGATGCATTTTAGTGTGTATTCACTCTCCTGGGCTATTGCAAAGAGAATTAGATGAGGGAACTGATAAATCTTAAAGTCACATAAATTTCTGCATGTGTGGTATTGACAATGAGAAGGACAGTACTTTGCATGCAGGTGTTCTTGTCTCACTTGTTTAAAAAAGTACATCCCCTATTATTCTTGTCCTTTTATTGTTCACCCACCAGCAGGGTGAAAACATCTAGATCAGGTGTACATCTATTTCTGATCCCAATAGTAGGGAAACCACATTCACTTGCTGCTGGCTACTGCAGTCCTTTGTGGTATTCCACAAAGATTTAAGGAGAGTTCTTTCATTTTCTTGCATGTCAAAAGCAACAATTCTGGATGCAAAGTTAGCATGTCTCTTTCCTACTAGGCTTTTTGTAGAGTTATTGTTGAATCTGTAATTTTGGCCTGTCTGGATCAAAAAACCATAAAATAAGCCCTCTTGCTCTAAATTTCACCCCTTGTCTGGTGAAGACTCATTAGGCAACATGATAATTATTCCCTTCTTGGGATGCATTCTACAAATACAGCACAGTTTTCAAAAGATGGCAGCATAATTTCCAACATTCACTAGATAATCATCCTCTCTATTTCTCTGAGTCTGTTCAATAATCCATTATGCTACTTTTATGTTTCCTCTTTTTGGGATATCTCCTCATACATTAGAAATTTCTTCATGTATCACATATGCATGTAAAGTCCTAGGCAGAACGACCGGAAAATGTTTTATATATCAACCTGCACAATTTTCTTGTGGGTAAAATTCACTTCATAAATGGACCACGTACTATGCAGCCCAGTGTAGAACATGAAATGAAATGCTGTACAACTCAACTTACTGGCAATCTAAGCCATGAATAATTATTCAAAGACAATTGACCAACATTAGCGTTGAATTGCCACATGTGAGTCACAAGGCTGGACTACTGCTGTATCTTACATGTCAACATAACATGCCAGAACACAGGAGGTTAATTTTTTTCTCTGTCATCCTACTGAACTTCAGAATTGTTGTCTGCAACCACACCTTTGAGATTTAATATATTTCTGAAAGGACTTACTAAAGTTCATGAATCTTTCCTCACAGTTTTTTGTCCCCGTGTTGAAATTCATTTGAGTCATGTAAAAATATTTGTGTTATATTTGTTATAATCTTCTATTTTCAAGAAATTAAGCATGATGTTGGAAGAAAACTTAAGTATATAAGTCTCATTGGCTAAAAATTGTAATTGCTGACTAGAGGAGGTTGATTTACTTATTTTTCCTAAGCAGCTGGAACAGGCAATACTTCAAATGTAATATATATGGATAGCATTATTTCTCACATGTTCAGCACCATTCTGAATAATTACCCTCCGTAATTCCTACCATAGAGTAATAGGATGTCAATTCCTTTTTCTAGCATTAAATTTCTCTCTTCCTTTAATGTCTTTTGAAAACATCTCTTAAATAATAAATAGTGGATGCCTAGGGAGAAATAAACTCCATAAGGTATGATAAATAAAGTTAACAGGAAATGTTTCAGGGTGGTTTTTGGGTGTTTTGCTGTTATTTTTAAGTAAAATAGGCCTGTCTTTTATTGTTAATGGTTTCTATGATCACAGAGTTCATACATTCTTCTCTTATTAAAACAAATAACTTCAGTTCTCAGACTTTATGGTTCCAGTAAAACATTTTTCTAACAGCAAGAGAAGTGCATACAGTGCAAAACATCCATCAACAGCACCATCCGTGGCCATATAATCAGCTTTTCCAGCACTGTATAAAAGAAATGACAATTGTCTTTCTGCATCAATAGGATCAAACTGAGACATTTTAGGGCAAAAAATTACCTATTATATATTTTGTTTCTTTATCTGATGATTCAAATTACTGGTGTTCCTAGGAATTCTTGTACACTTTCCTGTTGGAAACATTCTGCTTAGCAGATATAGATGTTAAACAAATAAAAAGAGTGCTAACTTGCAGAGCCTTATGCTAACTTGCTCAGAGAAAACTTAGTTCTGGGTAAATGCAACAGTTGACTGAAAGTGAAGAGCAGAAATTAAATCTTGTATTGGAAAACCCTGAGAATTTATGAAAACACATGCTGTGTGACCATAATGGAACAGTGCAGAAGTATAAAAAAAAGGAGATGGCAGAAACCAAGTATTTATACATGGCAATTCAGATTTTTCAATTCAGATGCCTTTAAAAAAGCAGTAAGTTGGTCAATTTCATGATGTTTTGTAAAGTGAACTGAATACCTGTATATATTAGGTTAAAAATGGGAAGGTGTTTGTTAGTTTGGCCCATTCCTTATTTCACACTGCGAAGTATTTACTTGAGAACTCCCACCAGCACTGCAGAGCCAGATTTGATAAATAAAGTAGGGACATATCAACATATTTATTGGCATAAATAATTTTCAGTATCATGAATTATGAAGAGTGTTCACATCAAATTATCTAAAGCTTGTACTGTAGTTCCATTTCTATAATGAGTGCTGTTTTCTCATGGGTCAATAATCTTGACAAACTAGTTAGCTAGCTGAAATGACTTTCTTACAAAGAAATAAACACTGTATAATACTTCCACAGCTAACTCCAAGAAACAGCACTTACAAAAGAGGTCATTTTTGGCATGTTTATTGAAAGCTTGCCCCTTCCAAGCTGACTTCATTATTTTGAAGCCAGAATAATTACTTCTTATAGTACCTACAGGAAAAATACTGGGAGCAAAATTGGCTCAGTGGGACATCTGGTCTTCTTTTAATAGCATTCATAATTTAAAGAAGTGACTTTATGACTATAGCACCCCACTCTCTCCAGTTTCTAACTATACCTTGGAATATATGGTTTATTGGCCAATAAACCCAATCCCAAATATTGGGAACACTTTTATTTAGCCATTGAGATTATAATTGTGCCCCCACAGCTCCTCTTGCATTACCTAGCAAATTTAGGGATTCAGTGTTACTACTACAACCCAAATAAAACCCCCAAAGCCCACCAAGCCTAAGAATTTATGAAGAGGCAAAAATCTTCCAATTTTTATAGTATAAGATCATGTGTTTTAGTTACAAGCATAGACAAATAAGAGACCAGCAACTCTGAAAAAATGGGTTGAGAACTTACTACCCATACTTCACACATTTTATAAGTTGTTTCAACTAGCTCTACTCTGGCTCAGGGGAGCAAATGGCCACTGAAGGTTGCTGTGCATTGAGCACACTCCTGGAAAGCATCTCTAATTTAGTTTTGTCTGAGAGGAATGAAGTTCAAGTACTAAGACACTCCTCCACAACATCAACCAAAGCACAGAAAGCAGGATAATTGGGCTATTCTTGGGACTGCTCTTCCAGCCTAAACTACTGGTGTTCACCATACTGAAATGCTGCCAGATATATTAGTTTTCTCATGAGGTGGAATTCAAGCAGATTTGCTAAGGGATAACATGTGAGAGATTTTAAGATACATAAAGAAATGGAGAATGTTGCCCTAGGGAAAATAAACTTTCGACATATAATCAGAAACAAACAAAATGTTAACATTGATAGTAGAAGGTAGCTAATTCTGAAAGCCATTGCCATCAAGTCATCTTTATCAGATAGTTATTTATTGGCTATCAGCTGTAAATATCTACACATGCCAATCTGCAAATTGAACAAACCTGAGATGTCTTGCTGCCAGTTATTTTGACAAGACTTTCAATTTGAATTAATCATGTCTTAAAGTTTAAGGGCCTACTGCATTGAAGAATATTGATAATTTTTTCTTTGGCTAAGCAAAATAGGCGCTGCAAGACTCAAAGACATCTGATAAGAAAGAGTTACATGTTAATACTTCTGGATAGGTAAACAGGACCAAAGAGGAATAGATTCAACCCTAATGCAGAAAGGAGGCTTTGGAGCTGAGGTAACTTAAGGGGATGGGCATGCATTCAATTTTTTTTGGGACAATTGCATGTCCCTAAGAGAGGGAATTGGATAGCCTATGAAATTTTCTATTAAATCTATAGGTAGATCAAAAGCCTTCAGTTAGCCTTAAACTCCAGAAAGAGGGTGAGGTAGAACAGGATTTTAGATCTTTAATAAGTAATGGCTCTAAAAATTACTTTGAAACAGAAAATGGTTGCACCCCAGCTTTACAGAGCTGGTGAATATTAGTGCTTCCAGACTGTAAATACCACTCTGCTAAGCCACTTTCAGCATAGCTGATCAAGTCCACTCTGTTTAAAGATCACTGTCACCATCTAGCGGCAGTCAGAGCTTAGACAGCACATTCTTCAAATAAGTGTTTATTATTAAAGAAGAGTACATTTGGATGTTTTCTACTTGTATTTCATTCATTTAAGCCCTTCAGCTTAATATTTGGCTAGAATTTTAATTTATAATCTAATTTCAATTTATGAATTTTTCTTAAAAAACTGGACTTTACACTTTCTGCAAATTGCTGTCCATTTCTCATAGATCTTTTCACCTAATTTTGGGAGCTGGACACAGGTCTACCTACAATGTTTATTATAGATTAATAAAAATATTATATTTTAAATTCCTATATTTTTGAAAATAAATGAAATAACTGCTCACACTTATTACTATACTGTAATTTTTTCAACTTCTGTGAGACTTACAATCTCATAGAGGATACTCTGTAACACTGTTGCAAGTGTAGACTACTTTCAAGGGAAACAACTGCGGTAAAAAACAAAATAATTTCAATTATATCGTTCCAATATTGTGTATACCACCTTTCTAACCTATCCACTTTTTTCTCCTCAGTTTCCTACTTACAATCTATTGGTGTAGAAAGAATACAAGCTTTTATTATACAGTAATCTGCAGTCATAACATGTTCTAGAAAACAAATGTATGCCTGTACTTAATGCCATTTCTCAAAGTTATTGTGTAGTAGTAAAATCACTGGACTTAACTAAACACTTACTGTTCATAAAATAGACATATTAGCATTTGTTGTTCTGATATACTACTACTCCTTTTCAATTATAATAAATAAGATAGACTTATTAAGTACTCATTTGCTTTGACAATTGAAGAAAATCAGTTTTCACTATATGAGTGAGAAGACAAACTGTCATGCCAATCATACCCATAAACCTTTAAAATAAGTAACTTAAAATCCCAAATCCATAACATCTGTTACTGTTCTCTGAAACTTGTGCTTTCCATTTAATCCAATATATTATCTTTTCTTCATTTGATTCATGACACTTGCTAATAATTTTGTGTTTTACTGATACCAAGAAGAGAATCCCATATATTGGCGTGAGAAAACCTGCTTCAGTTTTCACTCTTTACTAAAAGCCTCTACCTTAGTACTTTGGAGGAATTTTAACATCCTTCTCCATAAAATAATTATTTCCTTTGCCTCATTGCCGTTTTTTCCCCCCAAACTGCCTTCTCCTTTTCCTGTGGGTTTCTTTTTATTTGGTTTGTTGGTTGAGGGGGGAGTTTTTGTGTACAAAATGTTCTGTGTGAACTTTATGTCTCCCACGAGTACTGTACAGCAGAGATTACTACTACCCTCACCAAAAGATCAAACCCTTCCCCACCTCAGCACACAACACTTTGTCTACTTTACAAACCATGACATTCCATCATTATTAACTTGGAATGCATAGAACTACTATAAATGAAAAGCTTTCCCAGTAGGACTGCAGGTTTTATTACAGAGCTTCCCCTCCTCAGCACAGAGATGTTTGCAGTTTACAGCCATAGGGCCAGTCTGTGTTTTAAAAGCCAAGAACATAGGCAGCCCATACTATTTGCATGGGCAATATCCCAACCAGAAAAGCCCCTGAACAAAGAAAATCTCCTGAGAATATTATTAGAACAGCAAAAAGTTAATTGCAAAGAATGCATCAAGCTTTTGGACAGAAAAAGAACATAGCAAGGAGCTGAAAGAAGCAGTATTTTTGCTCCATTTCCTCGGGAAGGTGTGATATTCGGGGGAAGAGACAGGTGAAGGCTCCACTCTGGTACAGGCAGCAAGTGCCAAGGCTTTGATATATTACTCAATTCACCACAAACACAAAGGAGACTCTAAATTACAATCATATAATCTACAGAAAATGTCAGCTGCCACTGAGAGAGGTTTTATATTTTGTTTTTGAAAAGCCAGCAAATATATAAAAGTACAAAGAGTACATACTTGTAATCTTGTAAGAGTGCTTACTAGTAATCAGATTTAAAAAGAAATAAAAAAGCAAAGAAGAAAACCATAGCAAAATAACCATATGTTGCTTTGAAGTTTTTTGTTTGTTTTGTTGTTTTTGTTTATGTTGTTTCTGTCTACTGAAGACTATCATATATTCTTCAAAACACATAATTAAGTATGTAACAGGCTCAAAACCAATAAGAAAATTATATTTTGCCCAATTCAGGTCTTTGCAGATTGCCTAAAATCCTGATAAAATGCAAATTACTAGCAGCCTGTGATTCAGAAAACAGTGACCATAACTAGACAGTGGAATTGGCTATTATGAACCAATAATTGATGCCAGTTGGCCAACACCACCATGTATCATTGCAATAAACAGTATATTTTGTCAATACTTCAGTTATAGCAGCAATAGGACATACAGGGATGATTATGAGGCACATCATGTTTTTAAATGACTTTCTACAGACTCTGCCAGAAAGTGGTAGTACAGGAGGATTTCAAACTGACATTCTTTTTACAGAAGCTGTTAGTTTGGAAGCAGATATAAAAGTGATATTCTATGGAATTGGGTATGAGAATAAACAGAGGACAAAGCAAATTACATTTGCTTTGTCCTCTGTTTATTCTCATTCCCAATTCCATAGAATATCACTTTTTAAGTCAAAAGAGAAACAAAGTATCTTTATATCAGGGATGGTGAGGCATTTTGGGAAATATGAGGTTTATGTACATCCTCTCATGCATCTTCTTTTCATTTATATACATATGCCTTCTCACTGCTTTATACCTTGGGTTTATGTTTTATAGCTTTCCCAGTATTTTTTCAGTCATAGGACAGCTTCTTCTATAAATTTGACTAATGTCTGTGGACACAAGAAAAAACATCAGATGTACCATTTCTTTAACCACTGCTATATACACATTGGCTGTCATAATTCTTTCATTCAATTTCCAGCAGTTTGGTTTTATTGTTTGCATGACTTCTTCCTCTGTGTACATTGGCTTTTACTTTCCAAACCATTCCCAAGACTGATTTAAAGTGTGCTATTCCACTACTCCACAACTCCCCCCCACCTCCCATAACTCATCATTCCTTTTGTTGACAATTACTTTTTATAGGATATTTGCACATTCCAAATGCATGCATTTTCATTCCCATTTAGACAGGAGGGGATGTCCACATAGATCACCTTGCTTCAGGATGTAGTGAGAAGAGGTGAGACCAAAGGCTACAATGGCCTGTTAGGATTTCCTGAGGCTTAGTGTCAGGGTTCCCAATAATTTCTCTGTGTCTAAAGAAGGCTTTGATCAAGCCCAGGAGAGAATCGTACTGAGGGAGTGCCAACATTCTTCCTTTGGCTCACACTGAGGGCTTGAGGTCAAGAATATTTCCTGGGGCCAGAAGGGGAAGGACAAGTGTGTCATACACAGTCTGGGTCACCTAACTCATTGCAATAGCAACTTCAGGCTGGGTGCAATGCATGGCCACCTTGTTTCCTGTATTAAGCAGGTCAAGAAATGACCAAAGTCAGTATAATCTGAGCAAAAGTAATATCTATTGCATAAATTGCTAGAGCTGGCAAGCAAAGGGCAGCAAACTTCAGCAGAGGCATCTTACAGACAGCTGTGAGTGGATGTTTCCACCACTTTAAGCAGCCCAAGCTACTTTTTAGGAAAAGGACAGTAGAATTGATGTGTAACACAGCAGGTTTACTGACAGAAGTAAAGAGCGTCACTAATATTTGAATAATTTGGTCTTAACTATGCACATTCAGGAGGCAAATTAATAATTTTAATCGACCAAGCTTACACACAGAAAGGAGAAGAGACCTAAAGGTTTGTGACCTAACACTGATATCAGTGAGTATTGTAATCATGCACTGGCTTTAAGAATTTGCTAATTTAACTATTAGTCTCTACTGAACAAAACAGCATATAATTTATTCAGTACCTTGTTTGAACTGCATAGGGTTTTCACATATTGAGTATATTAACCTTTCTGCTAAATGACTTAGTTTTACACAAGAATAATCTTGTTATTACAATTGTTTGACTAAATTTACACTTGGCTCACCTCTGTCTGTGATTAAGGATTTTAAACCTCTATTCTTAACAGACTTTTTGGCCAGTGATTTTAATACTTTTTTTTTCAAATAAAAGCTCACCACTCTATTCTGCATTTCTGAGGCCATGTGATCTCTCAGTTCATGGTGACCTTAATTAAAATAACAAATACTAGAAAGTACTCATATGAAGCAAAATTAATGCAGAACCAGTAATATCACTGGAGATAATGGAAATACGTAGTTTTGTGGACAAGCCCAACTAGTGGGGAAAAAACTATTTTAATTTCTGCATTATTTACCATAAATTAAGAGCCTGAAAGTATCTACAAAAACCACAAGGCTTCCAATGAAAGCTACTAGTCATTTCAGGTTTTTTCAGAGTCAATAAATCTTACCTGGACGGGACAAGGGGAGGACAGGGGGGGAAATGCTGATAGGGACATGTTTGGGCTATTGGATTTGGCTTCCTAGTTTTTACAAGAAAGTCTTTCCTACAAATGAGAATAAAGAATTAATTTCAGAGAAACCAATCAAATGTAGCAAATATTGTATGGATTCATATGACTTGCAGCAATCATCTTTGATGTGGTAAATTCATTTAACAGTCTCATATAAACACTCTGTTTCAAAAACTAAGCAGAAGAAGGAGGAAATTCAGAAAACAGGAAAGAGAAACTTGGATTGCATTATTAAAAATATGGGAAATAAAGAGCAGAATGGCAAGCATTACATTGTTTTGTTGGTTACTAAAGCTGAAGAGCAAGATACATGCTATATATACCAAAGAGAAAAGAATGGAAACCCAATAGTAGAACTATCTGAATGGGAAGAAATGGTAGAAATTGGAAAATTTTGGCAAAAATTTTTTAAAAATGGCAACAATGAAAGAACTCAGCATTTTTTTTCTATTTCTGGATTGTACTCTGCAAAGGTGTTTTTTCTTTAAAGAAAACACACATGGAGTGTGAAAAAGCAGATTCAAGAACAGTCCCTTTTCAACAATAAAGTTTACGTCAGATCTTGTAGCCACCTTAAATACAGCTAAAACCAATTGACAAACCACTGCTTCCAGCAATTTCATTTCTTGTATCCATCCTGAACTTTGTTACAGTTAAGATTTCTACTCCTCCTTCCTGTTTACCCTTCCAGACCCCTTGACTTCAGCTTACCTATAGATCTTTACTCTAACATTTAGGAAGATGGTGATGTCACAGTACACATCAGAATTTAAGAAATGGATCTTAAACACGTCAGCGTGTTCAGGAATCTTGACAAGACTCTCTGGCAGTCACACTCTCAACTCAAGAGATTGTCATTGCTGGGACCAAAGGCCCTTCAAGCAGGTGCCTCAGGAGAGCCCACAGGGTCACGTTTCACTTCCCCCCCACTCACCCAGCCAAACCAGGTTTCCTTACAGGTCCAACCCCACTATGGTTTCCCATAGCAGATGGGAAGGCCCTAATTTGCTAAAAGTAACCAGTATGATATAAATTATATAAATAAACAGTGCTGTGCAGGATAGAAAATTAATAATCTCCCATACTAGTGCACCTGAAGGGTCTTGTTCCTTTAAGTGTTGTGCTACAGGTAAGTAGTTTTCAGAACTGTATTTCCCATGTCAAGAAAATCAGACCAGTTTTCGAGTTTAAAGATATCTTAGTTCAAAGGCTGCTTGTACCTTAAAAGCAGAAAAATGTTTAAATATAAAATAAACCTTAGTGGAGGCCTATATAAAACAAAATCAATTGCTGTTCTTTGCTTTAAAGCATTCTTTAAACTTTTTCATTAATAGTAAGTAAAGAGAAGGAAAAGAAAGCAGTGAACAGTGTTTTCCAACACACACCACCAGATAGCAGTAAAGGATAAAAAGAAAGATTTTAAAAGTAACCACTAAAGGCCACAGAGCAGAGGGACAGAGGGAAGGAATAAACGCAGAAACTTGACAATTTGATAAATCCCTCAAAGCCTAATTACATACATTTGCAAATGCAAGAATGTCTAATTTGATGTAAATTACTTATTAATCAGGCACGAAAGAAAGCTATGTCATATCCGGGAGTCATTTCAACCAGACATTCAGCTGCAGTCCTCCTTTTCTTGGCAAACATTCAGTTTTAGCCATTCTTTGTGTTTGGCAGCCTAGCTAAGATACCATCATCACAGTTCAGTAGGCCAAGAAATAGTCACCCTTTTTTAGTGGTCAGGGCTGACCAAACTGAGCATGTTTATTGCTGCATTTTGGTGCATTAGATGAGCCTTTCAGACCTGACAGAAACAGGGATATTTTTTTGCTCCCACTCAACAGCACTTGCTTGCAGACAATGAAGGCAACCCTCAACAAAAAATCCAATTCTTTACCTGTCAATTGCACTGCACATTTTGACACCAAATGGCAGATACTCCCCGTCAGACTAACATCTAGTATTGAGTTTCAGAAATATCTACAGTATTAAATTACTTTCTTGCATTTTCCAACTCTGTTGTCATAGGTAACTTTTGTTAAGTATAGTGAGTGTTCTGTCTACATTAAATAATATCTCTGACAGGAGAGGGCAGAATACTTTCTAATTCTTTTCAAATGAAATATCATAGTACTTTTGCTGTTGCTCTCAATGACTTGAGTCAAAACAATTTTTCCTCCTAAGTGTTTGTCATAACATTGACTCATTTTCATGAAGGTAGACAGCAGCAGTAAATAACAGAAATTCCTTGACTAAAACAAGAAAAAGTGCTATCATCTGCAAAAAAAATTAAATAAGGAAGAAAAAACCTTCTTTACATGGTTTTGGTACTAATAGTGCTCAAAGTCTGCTAAGTACTTGAGAAGCCTAAGATCATGGATTTGTTCATTTTATGGTCTGTGATTGATGGGTAAATCAATTTCTAGCTTCTAATACTGTGTGCATCACCTAGCTTGCAGTACAAATGTGAATCCTTTTCTGAGATGATTATTCACTCATGAGTATTTTGTTAAAGATGAGAATACAAATTTGCTGGCAGATATGAAGACTTTGAGATGTAAAGATACATAATATGCCATCTGTTTTTGTTACTAATATAAATGGGTATGGCCATACAGCGTGATGCTGAGAAACTGAATAGATACCTAATTAAAAAAACCTCTCTTACACAGGTAGGACCTAAATCACATTAATACATAAAACTTTTCTCAAACTGCTGCAGATATACCACAAGTATATATACATAAACTTCCAGCAATGAGTTTTTCATAATAGGCTGTTACTTCTTCACCATATCCAGTTTTCCAAGTGATTCCACAGAATGCCACTATCAAAGCCATTATGATGACAGCACAGGTGGCAAAGAGAAGCATCCTGGTCAAGCAGGCAAACAAATCTGAGCTTCCAAATAAAAACAGGTCTGCCAAACCAGTCATGACAGATCAGAGACCAAGGCACAAAATGGCATTCTGCTCCTATCCCTGCTGTTGCATATGGTGAACCATGTGTCTTTATGCTAACTTTTGTCCAAAATTCCATCTCTACTTGGTACCAGGTAAAAAGTGTTACAATAATGTCTCTGTGAGGAAAAAAAATAGCATCCATGACTTGTTGGAGACAGGATGGGGCAAGGTTCTTACTATTCTTTTTCATTCCTGTTTCCAAAGTATGCCAATTGAGATGCTTCACTGATGAGCTGCACAATAAAATTATCAGGATAAAAAGTATGTGAACTATCTTATAAGAACTTCTAATATCTGACAGAATATATTTTTTCCGTATGTTTTAAATTTTTTCTTGGAAATTTAGAAAACATTATGAACTTTATCCAATTATGTTTAACATAGTCACATAAGTTCATATTTTTCAGTGTTGACAAGGGCATGAAAAATTATGGAAGGAAGTATGGAAATTCCTCTATTCACATAATATGGGTATGAAATGTACATAGAGTCAACAAACTTATTTGCCATTCAGTTATGTCTTGCTGAAATTTTGTGCCAGCTTTGAACTTAAACCATAAGAGAATAAAGACTTTTACTTTGGGTCTTCCTACAGCAACTTGACCAGGTTTTGTCTGCAGTGTGTTAGGAACCTTTTCATGACTACTCAATATATATTATTCATTGTAGAGGTAGCTGAAATGTATTTGATTAATACATTATTTAAGAAGTTTTCACTATTAGTTAAATTATTTACTTAGAACTGTTTTCTCCTAATATTTTTCTTGCTCTAAATTGTAACATATAAATGGAAGGAATTGATTGAAATAACCAGTGAGGGTCATAAACTCAGCAATTAGCTGTCCTTTAGGTTATCAAATTATATTCTTCTCTTGATGTCCATAAGGAACTGAAAAGTCCTCTCTCATTAAAGGAATAGTGGATATTGCACTGCTCTCTGTCTCTCAAGAGCTCAATTCTTCAACGCTTATCCTCTGAAATTTATTGGGATCAGAGAGCAGTAACTTGACTTCACAGTTAGTCTGAAGCAAGAATCAACCATGAGCTATCTCCTTGAATTTAGATATTTCCATTTAGCATGTTTGATTGTGAACCATTTCATAAACAACAGAGTTCACACAGGAAGACATCCTACCATGAACAATTCTGCTGAGTGTTAGGAAACAGTTTTACTCATTGTCAAACCAAGAAATCATTACCTGGATATATCCCAAATTCTTTCAAGTCTTTCTTATAGTTCCAGGTGAGTGACACATTCCTAAGCTTATTTAAAGGATGCTGAATTCTTTTCTCAAGTACTTAGCTGTAGATATATATCAGAGAGAAATGTATCTTTCTGGACTTCTTTAAGGCTTCCAAGGAAGCTTTTGCTATAAAATCCAGCACGCATAAACCAGGATAAGAAATTGTTCTCCCTCAGGGCACAGTCTGAGATAAGATACACTGTAGGACAGAATCTCCAAATAAGTCCATTATCCATGCCAATTAAATTCAAGCCAAAATCCTGCTTTTCTTCACTGATGTTTTTTTATAAAGAAATATAAATGTGGTGTCAATTTGAATGTTGCATTCAAATTATTCAATTAAACTTAATCTGGCACAACTAAAGACTTGTTCTGAAGTTAAATGGGTAATACATCTCATTTCCTGTGTGGAATTCAACAACTGGAACGCTGTCTGGAATAGAAAACTGATTTCTTAGCAAGTATCTAACTTCCCAGTGTATTTTAAAAACCAGGAGTATGTATCCTTAAGGAAATCATGCAGGGCAGGTTACATAAACTGGGTAAGAAAACCCAAGTAAATATAATCCATTTTGTCTCTCACTCCAAACACACAGTTACCATATTTTAGCAGCTGTATTCCTATCAGAAAGCTGTTGAAAATGAGAAGCTGGTTGTTCTTCTCATTCATTCTGTTCAGCTTCCTTTCATGAAATACTTTAATCCAGATGAGGTATTAGATTTCAAACTCTCTAACATCACCACAATTTGGGCTCATACAAAAATAGATCCAAAAGTTCCAGAAAGTCAGCAAATGTGAAGGTGTTGTGACATCTTAGGAACATATGGCCTCATCCATATATGTTATTTTTGTAATTCTCCCCAGAAGTTGCACATTAACAGCTTTCTAATATTTTTTTTTTAGATTGGAATGTACCAAAATGAAAATGCATTAATAAACACGTCTAAAATTAAAAGAAACTTCCCAGTGTTTTTGACTTATCTTATTATTTGCAAACCTACATATTGATAACAAAAACTGAAACTGCTGGTTTGAGAGGACAAATTAAAAATTGACACTCAGGTGTTTGCTTGCATATGCCTGAGAAATGGGAGAGATTAAGACAATTATGCAAATTTAACTATGCAAATTTTACAGAACGTTCCTATTGCCTTAGTCACTATATGACCAGCTTTTAAAAGAGTATAATTTGTTGGTTTCCTAGAGTATAATTTGTTGGTTTCCTAGCTTGTTTTAGAGCAAACTCTAAAATGTTCAACGTAATTGTAGCACCAGTGACATTTTTTTCCTGAGCAGCGAGCAAATGGTTGCAATTTTCAGTCATTACAGCTTGAGCCAGCCTAGCCTTGCTTAAATGAAATTTATACCAATCTTCTGAAAGAATCTTGCCATGTCTAGTTTTAGCCATTTATCTAGGTGTGGTTCACATCAACCCTCCTCAGTGCTGAGATGATTGCTGTGTATAAGCACTTAGAGAAGGATCTGCTTTAACAGAGCTGAAGCTTTATCTTTCTCTTACTGCCATTCTGTTACAGATAAAGCCCATAATGAGAATACACCACCAACTCATTCAATTAAAGTTGCAAAAGCATATCTGATATTTTTTGGTTAGAAAACAGCAAGGATTAGAAAATTAAATCAGAGTACAATTTTTAGGGCTAGAAGTCAGCCTAGTTTAACCTTTTCATCTCACTAGTAGCTTTTAAATTAAAGAAAATTTTAAAGGGCACTCAGCACCTAGTGTACCCTTTAGAAATTATAAGTGCTGAATATCTTGGAAAAAAAGAAAACAAACTACATACATCTAAGCTTTGGTTTGGAAGCTTAAGTACAGACATCCAACATTTAAATTTATGGTTAACCTTCTTGAAATATATGGTTAAAGTCTTGATTTTGTCCTTTCACTTAAAGAATAAAAATCCTTTTTACTCCCAGATGCACCCCTCCACCACAATTAAAATGGATGTTAGAAAGTGCCCCAATGCAGCATTGTTTACATAGCCTAACAAACCCATTGTTTTATGAACACAAGCATAAAACAGCAACATTTCTGAAATGCATTGAAAAAGTAAATCCATTCTGAGACAGAAGGCAGGCTTTTAAATGTGTACCTGCATTTCTCCCAGAACCAGAATCAGACCATTTCCAGTGGCTCCCTCCAAGCAAATGAGAGCATCTGCATCAGGCAATGCTGGCGAACTCAATTTACATATGCCATCCATTCATACAGGGATAAACCTGTAGCCACTAGGACATTTTAAATTCAATCTTAATACCAATGGCTGCTTTGTAGTCCTCACCATCTGTCATACCAGGCTGCATATTTTTTTCCCAGAGTGTGATATTCTCATTCTACCAAATAAAAATACTTCTTGTTTCCCTCATAGGAACTTCATGCATTCTACTTCAGAGCATAAAAAATTTATCAGCCTAGCACTGACATTTAATGTGTTTTGGGACATGAACTACACACACAAGTTAACACAATTTCAGATGAAAATTCCTGTACTTTTGATCCCACTTTAAAAATAACAAAGTCACAGTTTATGTCATTTGTATATTTTTATATAGGATTGTTCACTCTCTTTGTACTTAGTGCTATTGGTGAGTGTTGAAATTTTGCCCTGAAGAACAAATTGCCACAGTTTTTTCTAATAAAATCCTATGTATTAATTTCTTCCAGTGACATATTAAAACACATTCTGAGAAATATACCTCCCAAGAAACTGTAAAAGAAATAAGAAGTCTAACATGGAAGTAGTCTGTCAAAGAATCCAGCAAGGGACTTGCTGTTTTCTTCTCTCTTTCCAGGTCTAAAAATAAAATACTTGTCAAAATGTTGTAGTTGTAATATGAATGTGGAAGAAATTCTCAGATAAAACAAACTGATTTTTGGTTTGTCTGGTTATGTTTTTTGTTAGGTAGTTTTGGGGATTTTTTCCCCAGTAAATGCTACAGAGAAATTGGAAGTGAAAACAAAACAATAATAAAATACATGGTGGGAGCTCTTTGAGCTTTTGCAGTTATTGGCTTCCTTTCTCACTAAACATGTCATTCAGCAATTCCACACCAAGCAGAACCCTACAATCTTCTCATAATACAGTTCACAGTAACTGTAGAATCTAAAAAGTGTCCAAGATTTTTCTGGGTTTTTTTTCCATTAGAACTATTTTCCCTGCGCTTTCTATTCCCTTAGCTTGTCTTAAGTAATGCATCCAAAACCTACTATCAGTTCTTCAAAATATCAGGCCACCTTTCATATCCTTGAGAACCAGCAAGCTCACATTTATAAAAGACATATGTTGTGCCTATTGCAGATCTGCCCAACTGGAAAGAACCTGTTTCCCAGGACACTGCTGGATGCCAGAGAGTGCCAAAGCCACTTTTAAGTCTTCCCTGTGTTCTTTCATTATGTCATTAATGTAATGATGCAAAATCTGGTTATAGTAATAGAATGAACAAATTACTATTTGATTAGGGATCAGGGGTAACAGATGTTACCATAATATTCCATATTTAGAGTCTCAATGTTTCCTCACAGGTCTTAGGCACTCATAGCTCACATTGATTAAAAAACATAAGCAAACAAATAGAAAAACCAAGGAAATCCCCCTCAATACAGCAGTATTTCTTTGTCCTCCTTCTCCCCACTCTCAGTATAGAGTCTCATGATTTCACTCTAACAATTTTAGCTTCCTGTGACTCTGACCTTTATTATAAGACCAACACTTTCAAGTTTGCCAGAAAAACTGCAAAAACTTATTTATTCATTTCTTCATAAACAGCTTCTGAATACCAAATTAACTCCAACCTTAAAGCTGTAAGTCAGATCCGCTCAGGATTCTTGGGCTAAGTCATCTAGAGCACCTACAAAAACAGGTATATCCTGGACTTTCATCAATTTGTATGCTCAGCCATTAATTGGAAGTCAGCAATATAGCCCTAAGACATTTCTATCATACTCTCTTGTTTCAGATGATAATTACTGACACTCTCACATATTCTGCTCCATTTACATTATTAGCAGAAATGCCACAACCTAATAATTTTCAAACCTACAGCAATTTTAATATTCCTCACACTGGTAAGAAAAGTGTCAGCATACCACCTATAAAAAGTGTTAATTTATGGTGCTTTGATATTTATTGTTCTGCAGCAAAGTGCACCAAAATAGCCAAACCATGCACTGAATATCAAATTGACTTTTAAAAACAGGTGGAATGCTATTCTTTAGCAGGGGCTGGTTGGAGGATTTGTCAGAGTTATTTTTAGTTAGAAAAGTAGATTTCTTAAAACTTAATTTTCTCAGAAAATTAATTCTAGAGAGGAAAAAAAAAACCATCCTAAAAAACCACTCCAACATTTTACAAGGAAAGAGACACACTGACATTATACCCCAGCAAAAAGACATCCTTCTTTTGTAGAAAAAGACAGGAACAAACCTATGCTTCCTCAATGCGGCATTATTCAGCTTTTAAACACTTTCAGGATGGTTTTCATCCTTCTATTTTCCCCTTTAAACTGCACAAGAACACAAAGGATTTGATTTCTGTTTGTACTGATTGAAAAATAAAAGCCTGTCAAAATAGCTCAGAAAGTGTTTGCAGCCTTCCATTCGAGCTGCAGTTCTAGAAATACTGCTGGGCTCCCACCACAGCTTTTCACAGCCCTTCCTTAGAATAGTGCTGTGCACCCACGGTGGAAAATTACATATTTTGTAAGTTCTGCATATAAAGCCAATGAAAAAATAAAAGCAAACAGAAAATGAGTGGCGCTTTTATGCACACAGCTGGAATTTCAAAAAGTAGGCACACAATATTGAGTGTACGTGTATGAGCAGGGTTAATAAGCAAAGAAATCCCAAATAAATTCTGGTACTGTTTGATATAACTTTCAAGGTACAGTCCTGTGGTGTGGATCTGCTTTATCAGTTTAATATTCCTGTCTCAATTTGTCACATTTCTGATGTGGTGTATTTTTGTATTAGAGCCTACTGCAGAGCTGAGATCTGTGAATAATGGATTTTGTATTGTGCTTTCTGAACCTCAAGAAAAAGAATTGCAGACTAGGTAGAATATTGCACTTGCTGTTTCTTCGTGAGATTATTGCCAAATTTCCCCCTTTATTAAACAAATTTCTGAATAGATATTTGTCTTCCAAGTTTTTTAAGCTACCAAACATGAATACTTTGCTTAAATAAAAAAATTAAATGCTTTTCTTCCTCTAGAGTATTCAATAGATTATTCAGGAATTTATATTAATAAGAACTTTGCCTGGTTTTATTGCAAAAATTTTTCTCATTTTTCATGCCATTTGTTTAGATTCTGGACATGAACAAAGAAAAAATATTTTGCTGGTTTGTGTTGCTATAAGATACAATTTTTTTGACAACTTCCATAGGTCTATTTTTGTTTCCTTGTTTTATTTGTTATGTAGACCAACACAAATAAGTTGTGCAGGTTGAGCTTTCCTGTTGGTTTTCTCAAAGCATTCTTTTAAATTTAGTACAGAATCTTGAGCCCAGTCTATACCTAGGTGGAGCAAGATAGTAGAATATATTTCTTGACAAAATTTAATAAGACAAAAATCTATCAAACATTCCGCATACTTTCTGGAAGCAATTTCGAAAAAACTGTTACCCAGCCTTAGCCACACCATACTAATTACATGGAGAATAAATTAATGCATACTGAGTTTCAGATGCACAGTTTATGAACTGAGAGTAGAAGACTGAATGTAAAGTGGTCTCTCTCACACCTCTGTTATTCTGACATTTCAAAACCTAGATAAAGTACAAGTGAGTGACATCAGGAAGAGAATTAAGTACTTTTGTCAAACTTTTAAAATATTCCCCTTCATTGTGGTCTCATACAAAATTCTTTTCCTAATGTCTTGCTAAATCTAAGCATTCAAAAACTCAGAATCTACAGAATTTTTCACCACCGGAAATGAAAAAGATCAGCAACAGTGTTTATCTTGGGAAAAATTATTTCAAACCCCTGTTAGAGGGTCAGAAAAAAGAAAAAATATTAGTGCTGCAGTTTTCCACATGCAAGGAAGTCTTCCAGATACTGAAAACTGTTACTGCATTTGTGGGCTCATAACCACTGCTAGCCAGGCTGCAGCTAGTGAGATGCCAGGAACCCTGCCCCCCTGAGAGGCAAATGGGGCATTCTCCCCAAATCAGGCTATTCCCTGAAGCAAGATGAGAAGTGAGATTAGAAGAGGATCATCTCAATGACCAAGTTCCTCTGATTTCTCAGAGTCTTAATTTATCTTTTTCTCTCCTCCCTGTCATTCTCAGTCTTGCCTTCTTTGTGCTGATGGAAAAACTTCCCCCCCAAGCCTGCCTGTGTCCTCCATGAATTGGTTTGTCCTGAGATGGTCAGAGCAATTCAGTGCAACAACAATCAAGTTCTAGGCCAAAGTATACCCAGTAGAGATAGCATATTTTAATTAATTCAAGATTTTATAAAAAAAAAAAACCCAGGCACTATACTGAGCAATGAAAATATTTAAATTCACCTCATCCCAATAAGCATTTCAATCAGCATCAGTGACATACTTCAGTTTCTGCAGTGTTACCCTCTACTAAATACAGTGCTTCTGTGTTTATTATGGAAACCAAATGCTTAAGTAATTGAAGCTGACACCCAGCAATTTCCAGCAAAACATGTCAGTTCCAAGCATCTTAAAATATAACCTTGTTTTTATGAAACTGATCTGTTAGCAACATAGATATCTAATCAACAGTGCTTCTCAAGATGTTAAAAATTCCCTTAGAAACAGAGATATCTTCAAGTTTCTTGTGTACCATTTTGGGCACTCTCCCTTCTCTGAATACAAACCTACTCAGGAGAGAGAAGATAGTTAAACAACAGGGCCATGACCAAGATCAGAGTATCTTCCTTCACTGCTTATCCATGACACTAACAGCCACTAAGCAGCAGTGATTCAGTTTTGGAGCAATGACCAATAGTTACTATAGACTGCCCATCTGGGAGCTCTGGAGGAAGCAAGTATATTTGATTGTATTTGTCACAATCAAATAGATTCATCATACCCTCACTGAAAAAGGCCAATGGCTACACATAAAAATGCACATGAGGAGTTCAGAAAAATAGGTTAAATAAATGTCTTTTTGAAGCAAGATTAGTGTAGGCCTTGTAACATTTTTCTATAAACCATTACAACTATTCCTTCTCCCAACAGTTGCTGTTCATGTGCTGTGGCAAGATTATTACAACACTGAAACTTCTGTTTCCTCAAACTTGACCATCACTCACCACAAGTCTTTCATTCATAGCAGAAGTCCTGAGATGACCCAGAATTTTATGTTGCTGTATTAAATTAATCTGCACTATTTACACAGCAAGTCAAAGCTGAAACACAAATTCTGTCACAGAAACAGAATCCAAAGCTTCCAGTACAGATAATATTTTATTCTCAGTGGAGAAGGATCAAGCTATGCAAAATTTAAACAAATGTAGTGTCTCTTTGGGCCCTGGACTAAAATTCACAGCCTCACATTAATATTTCTGTTCCAGTGCAAAAGAAGAGTTATTTGCCAAATCATGATCTAACTGATAAAAGAGGACAGAAAGCTCTAGCTTGTGATTTGGATTTTGGACAATGAATTTTCTAAAGTTTGATGAAATGAAACATTAAAAAAGCAACACCTCAAAAAAATAGAAAAAGCTTTGCAGTATTTTGGATATTCATCACAGATACAGGGAAAGTCCTTCACATGTTCCCAATATGAAGAAATCTAATCTTTGCAGCTTGTCAAGAAAACATGGGTATAACTACAATATTTTCAGTAGGCTGCTACAGACCCATATCACAATAACTCTCATATCAGACTCATTTGAGCAGAAGGAGGAATCTAAACCTGGATTTAGTCAAGCCAAGAACATTTGTTCAAAAGAAGCTTCCAGGAAGTGAGTGCTGATACTTTTGCAAGACACAGCTTGTGTTTGTGTCTAAAAATCTGCCTACGGAAATCGCTTTCCTGAAGGCTACGAGGATCTGTAGCTTTCACATGTAGAATATGAAGCATTACTCATGCTGGGAGCATTTCAGAGTCAGCCTCTGCCACAGCAGAGCCTGGGGAGTTATCTGCATCTTCAGTCAAATCTGTGGGATTTAAAGAATCTCCGGAGGACAAGCAATTTTTAGAGTATCTCCTGATAGGAGCAACCCAGCTAACCAACTTTATGGAGTGAGTTAGTCTTTCATGTTTGCTTGTTACACCAGAGAATGACTGCTTATTGCTGCACTCCTTTGTCATTTTACATTTCGAGCAACCGGACTTGACCTTGTTTTGTGTCAATTCTGCAATCCATTAGTTTTAATTATCAGAATGCAACTCATTTAGTGTAGCCCTGTATCACCCTAGGAGCAGTTAGCTTTAGTGCTTTGTCTCTCTAGTTACTGTTTACAAATTTTGAATACCTGTGTAATGGTCCACTCAAGTCCAGCAAACATAAATTTGTTTCCTGTGTTCAACCAACCCAGCTAGCTTTTTATAACACACTGCAATTTTGCCATTTTGTTTCAGAGTTTGACTTTCATATTCAATGGTTCACAGGAAAAAAAAAAACATTTGCCATTTTTCTTCAAAATTCTTAAAAACTTAACATATTTCCTCAGTAGTTCCTACTATAAAGGGGATGGCAGTGGCTCAGTTCACAGCCCCACTGAATGCTCAGACCTGAGAAATCTGTGTGAGACTGGAATGCACAAAAAGGCCCCTCCCAGCCTTAGCTAGTACCCTTGTGTACATCAAGATCCAAGCACACATAATAAAACCAATATAGATTTAGACTGCATCATACATGGTCCACATTTTACTTAATTACACATAGGAAACTGTTTAGTTTTTGGAGTCAGAGACCCTTAAATAGCCCTTATTATACAATAATAAAATAACAGTCTCATTTATGCAATAATAATTCCAGGTAATTATAACATACTAATTATTCATTCAAAAATATGCTAATGCAGTGTTTATTACTTCTTTGGAAAGTAAAACAGTTTCTATTCCTTTTTTGTTTCAGCAACATAGCTAATAGGATGAATAATTTTATCTGGTTAACTACAAAAAGTTAACTAAATAAAATTATTGTTTCTTCTGATAAAAAATTGTTTCTTCTGAAGCTCAAATCACTGAATTTTGTGGAAGTAAAATTTGGCTGTAGCTGAGAGAATTCAGAAGGAGAGCAATAACATCAACCTGAAATTCTCCTGGGAAAACTCCAGAAGTAGCCAACTACCAAACCTCTAAATGTATTAGTCTTTTAATATGCTTTTCAGGCAATAGGAAGCTAACCATTTCCTCCACAGATTGGTTTATTAATCTATTTTTTTGTTGTTGTTGTTTGGAGCTTTTGGGTGTGTTTTTGGTTTGGTTGGGTTTTAGGGTGGTTTTTTCTCCTTTTTAACAGCAGTCAGTGTTAAAACGTGCTAATGATGATAAAACACTACAAACACTGCCAATTGTGGTGAAATTAATTTATTCTACAACTATTAAGAGTGCAAGTGTACCTACTGGGAAAGAAAAAAAGGATGGTTTTAATAAACTCATATACTCTGGGCTGGCAGGAACTAAAGCATTTCAAAGACTTAATACTAAACCTTTTTATAACTTGAAGAAAGAAGAGCCTAGTGCATGAATTTCTACTACCTTCTGTGAACTATGTCTAACAATAAAGTAATAGGCCTGCACTGCCATGAGGGTGGTGTTCTTCATAACAAGAGTTACATGAGCAAACTCCAGGAAAGAAAAAAACAAAACCAAACACAAACACAACCAAAAAAAACCCCACCCCAAAAAATAAAAACCAGTAACAATAAAATATCACAGCCTTTGCATGGCAGTAGGGTGGTAGGTGTTTTTGCTACTGTCATGATCATTCTAGTGCTGTTATCATTATTTTCTTATAGACATAATTTAATCTTGTGCATTAAATTCTACTCCCTTTAAAAAAAGATTTGCATATAAATTTGATGCTGTTTTTCTATCCAAATTCTGTCTTCCATGCTATTGAACACACACACAATCTGCTTCCAAGAGGAAAAAAAATTCTGAAACTGGCAGTTTGAAACCTTACTTAAATAAGGAAATTTTTTTAAATCTGAAAATCTCTTCATTTTTTCATGGGGTTTAAAGTTCTCATGAACCAATCCACTCATCATTTCTGAAAAAGATTTCTGAGTATGCAGTGTTAAAAAGTGACATTTAAATCACCATAGCTGCAAAAAACTACATATAATTTCATCCCAACAGAAGCCTAGAATTTCTGTAAGTTACATAACAGGCCACTTCAGAACTCACTAAAGATACAATTTCAACCACATGTGAAATTGTTATGACAATCCATTTACCAATCTTTAAACAGCCTACATCCATTATGCAACTGAGGAAAGATATTCCTATAATATACATTCCTATGCACTTTGTACTCCTGCAAGTATATTAGAGATTTAGGAGCTAGAACATGTCAGATTAACAGATTTTAATTTTAAATGTTTGGTCCAATTTTAAATCTAAAGAACATCATCTGCTCTTCTGCAAAGGAAGACAAAATAGCCTCATTGATCATTCACTTTGAAAAAAACAAAATAAGATTGTCAAGAATGTGTCTCTCTTACTCCAATTCCCAGAGGAAAAAAACAAGGGCAAGAAACTTCTATAAAGTTTCTCAATATCATGCCAGCCTATCATGCCACACAGTGTGTGACTATAGACAGGTATTGCCCTCAATAAGGTAGAAAAATAGCTCACAAACATTGGAACAATTCCCCCATTCAAGTCATCCCCTCTAACTTCATATATTACTGAAATAAAAAAAAAAAAAAATAGGTTATTCCATGCTGGAACATAGTCTAATTCTTACATGTTCACTGGCAAGTAACATGGGTTCATACCCACTGCTTCCCTTCACACTTCACCTCGAATTATAAAAACAAAAACAAAGCCACCTGAAACCCAACAAACGTTCCATACAGCAATTTATTCAAAACCCATGAAACATTTCTACCTGCTAAAATGCAGATTTCCAAGGAAAGATTTTGTACAGCAAGAGCACTAAAGAGGATACAGACTGTGTTTCTTGAATCTTTTTTCCCTCTGCTAGCAGCTCAGTTCCTAGGAAAATATTGTCACATTTTGTCAGTAAACAACAACAAAAAACTCACAAACCCCCAAAACCCCAAACACAAAACAGAGAAAAAACCCAAACCTTACCTGCCTTCACTCATATGAATAAGAATATTTCACTCTTTTCTACACATTTAGAAAGAGATGATGAATTCACATTTTCTCTGTAATTCACAATGCAACATTTGCTTTAATTATTATCTTCTGTTGTATATATGGATAAAACTAGGTAATACCCCATCCTTTTCAAGGCTCTTGCAAAAGTTAGAAGGAGGAAGCAACAAAGTTCTGTCTGTAGATTCATGAGAATCAAGTAGGAACAGGAAGTGTCCTTAAATGCTGATGTTTGCTCCTGTATTCAAAAGAGCCTTGTAAATTTAAGATAGGATTTCCAGATATGAAATTAAAAAGCCAAAAATTAGGATATCAAATTTCTGCTCAAAACTAGCCCCATTACTGGAATGCTGTCCAGTATCTTGAAGGCTATTGAACTCTTTAGCCCTGACTAATTAGGATGATGAGAATAAAGCTGAATATATTCCAGGAATATGTATGAAGCATCAAGGCAGAAAGGTGCAAACAACTTTGTGACTGAAATCCTTATTCCCTACACCTTAACACTGAATTTACTGTTCTTTACATGTCTTTCTTTCTAATGGCCACATGCAATATGGTTCATACTTAACATGCTGCCATCACAGCCTGTCAGAGTGAATACAGCAAAGCATCAGGTCTCTTGCTGCCTTCCTGACTCCCCAGGTTCAAGCAAATGCATTTTGGCTGCACTCCTTAGCAGCCAAAATGAAAGGATGTGCAAGACCTACAGAGGTGAAGGAGGGACTGCCAATGCTGTCTCTTGTTCTTTCCCTCCCTCTCACACCTTGAGGAGGTGTGTGTGTATCTGAAGACAAAAGAGAGTAGGAAGCAGCAAAGAACACCATGGAAACAGACACAACATAACGAGTCAGGGGCTCAAACCTATTTTCTTCCTTATTAACTTGACACAGATAATCCCAGAAATATGTTTTACATTGAGCACTGGCTGAAATTTTCTCCACTAACAGCTTGAAGTTTCTATCTTTATCAATTCATACTGTGCTCAGAGCAACACGATTTCACACGTAATTCTGTGAAAAACTGCTTTTTACAAGGACATGCAACTCTGTTAGCCTCTCCTGATGATTTCAACACCACCTAAAACCAAATAAAAAAAATTTTCAACTTTTTTCAGAGAGAGGGGGTTTTTTGGTATTATTGTGTCTGTTAAGAAGAATGAAGGAAAAAAAAAATTCCTGAGGTAACAGCCAGGGCAGTCTTTGGCTCCATTGACACAGAAGAAGGTAACCAATGATCCCCCTGGCTCCCATTAAATTTAGGATTCCTTCCAGCCCTCAGGAGGATGGAGATTTTTGAGTAGGAAGTTAATGCACAGTCTGGTTTCACCCCAAGACAGCACCATAACTAAATTATGACAAAACTAGGTATACATTAAAATAAAACATGGCTATCCAGAGATGAAACACTCTGAAGCCCTGATGTTTAAAGCTTTTAAGCCAATTAGTTTTGCTAAAAATTTGTGATTTGTTGGTTTCATTATTAAGGCTTCATGGAAAACTGGAACCTTTGGAAATTCCCAAGAGAATTAGCTGTAAAAAGTATTATCAGCTGCCTTTTCCTTTCCTGATTGGACACAGAGAATAAATCTTCAGAAACTCAACTAGCTACCAGTGTTAGTAATCAAGGGTAAGATTCAAGAGGAAGGCTTTTTGTTGAAGCAGTAGAGGTCTTATATGCAACAAGAAGCCCGGCCAGCTAACTCTTCTCCTGAATACACATCAGAAAAAACAGTATGAGAATGGAGCATAAGAGTCTGCTCATCTTAACAGAATTGAGAAACCTGCCAGAACTTATGATAAATCCTGCTCAAAAAGTGTATGATGAGGCTCACAAAACAGTCAGGGGAGAACAATAGCTGCCCAGAGCAGCACCTTTGGGAGGTGACACGTGTCAATCGAAATGTAAAAGATTAAAGCAAGGATTACCAAACTTGCACACGCCTTAAAGTAATTCTTTAAAACATTTTAAAAGGTTGCATGTACTTTTTGCTTCTGTTAGAAGGAATTCTGGCAAAATCCCAGAGGGCCATAATCAGTGACCTAGTTTCAGTTGGGATAGAGTTGATTTTCTTCCTCACAGCTGGCACAGTACTATACTTTTGATTTATTATGAGAAAAATGTTGCAGCTTTAATTGTTGCTAACTAATTTAATTTAGCAATAGCATTTAAATTTCTAAGCAATGTTTACACGGCCAAAGCCTTTCTGCTCCTCACCATACCAGTGAAGAGGCTGGGGGTGCACAAGAAGCTGGGAGGGGAACAGCTGGGACAGCTGACCCTCACTGACCAGAGGAATATCTGGTACAATGTGGCATCATGCTCAGCAGATACACTAAAGGAAAAACTGCTACTCAGGAGCTGTCTGGCAAACAACTTCATTGTGTATCACTTGCTTTCTACCCTTTAAGTCTTTTATCTTACCATCATCATTATTTCCCCTTCCATTTCTGACCTACTAAATTGTTCTCAACCCATGAATTTTCCTCTTTTTGTCCCCACCATGATTCTCTCTCCTGCCCCACTACAGGACTGGGGGAATGGAGCAGACCAGGCAGAGGCAGCAAGTGACTGTGTGGTGTTTAGCTGCCTACCAGGTTTAATCACAACAACCAGAAATTACTAGAGCACTTGCCCTACCAAAAGATACACCCTATTGTGCAGGCACACGAGTTGGAAGGGAGAAAGAGAACATAGAACAGTTTTTAAACCATTATGCCAAACAAGTACTATAATTTGTAAATGCCGCACAGACATACTAGAGAATGACAGGGAAGAAAAAAAAGATAAACTGTCTCCTTCTCTAAGCTTTAAATTCAGCAAAACAAAGAAACAAACCTGTATACAGTCCAGCAATCAGAAAGATTTCTATCCTGATACTTATGCAATAAATGTCAGAGTACTGCACACCCAACTCCATTGTATTGCCCATCTCAACAATACAGAATACTGAATCATCACATTTCACAGACTTTTCTATCACACAGGAACAGAATTAGGAGGAGAGATTTTATTTTTTGCTGCTTTTAAAGACAATTCTGACATTGGCTATTCTCCCACTATCAATACAAAATATTGCTGATACCATACCTCCCTACAAAAGCAGGAAAAATCCAAATCAAAAGCACAAGTTGTACAGTTGTCATAGATGTAAATTAATCCTTGAAATATTGTTTTGAAATTTTCATGGAGAAGATAGTGGGAAAAAGTCCATAATAATAATTCCACTCCATCAGAGCAGAAAAAAGGTTTACATGGTAAAAACAAGTCAAATCCCTCCACTGTATGCAGGAACATTGAGTGAAATTGTCCTTTTCCAAATCTCATACAAAGCCCTGTAGTGTTTGTCCTCCATTTAACAAAACAGAAACAAAAATTGCCACAAAGGGTTTATAAAGACCTGCCTTGTATCAGTCAGAACTAAGGAAATCCTGCTGCTCCAATGGATCAGAAAGAGGATTTGTGCCCACCTTTAAGACACAGCTACCCAAGCACTGAGCTGTGGGAGCACTGACCTAGCGTGGCACTATTACAACACTGAAACACATCAGAGAGGACATCTGACACTGGCAGATCTGAGCAATGCTTCCTGAGGTGGACCTCCAAAATAAAGAGTTTCAAGTTTGCCTTTTTTTGCCTTTAACTTAACTTGGTTCACATATTTCTGAAATTCAGTCCGAACTAGAACACAGTCAATCATCTCAGCATTGCATGTTTTAGTATTAACTGACAAGATAATTTGTGTCAAAAATACCTGGCACTCAGACAAAAAAAATGCTCTAGCTTCAATTATGCCACACAATACTGCAAAACACCATACAAAAAAGGCTTAAGAGACACTTGAGAAGGAGCAAAATTAGAGGATGAAGTCAACCTACAATTACCACAACACATTTTGATATTATATTTTCACCCCAGCGCATGCTATGGGAAAAACATAGCCATAATATGCATATACATTTTTTCTAAATGCATTAAAATGTCACTGCCTTTTAAATAATTCAAAACTATCCTGCAAGTTCCAATAATATTCTGAAAATTGAAACATGTCCTCAAATTCTATTTTAGAACTGAAAATGAATACTTTATTTTTATACAGATTTCCTCAAACCAAGAAAAGCATGTAGATTTTCCAGATATGACAAACTAAATGCATTTTAAAGCCTGGATTGTTACTGAAATCTCTAAGCAACCTGAGCTGGCACAAATCACATGACCCAAATATTAGTCCTTTTTATTATTTTTCAAAATCCTTCTGTATATCAGATATGGTTACTTTTATCATGAAAAATCTCATCTTTCCATGCTAATTGCCTTCTTTATTCCTTGTATTTAACTAAGAACAAAATATATCCAGTGAGTGGTGAATGGCCTTTAATGTGCCATGCAGTCACTCTAGTCATACAGTCCCAGACAAGTGAAACAACTGTTTCCTTTATATAGCCACAAATTCACTCAGTTTGGATGTATAACATTCTTCACACCCTTGTTTCCTTCCCCCAACCATAACATTAATTGGTCTAAAGCCTCACCTGCAGCTGAGGCTTTAAATACCATTATACCTAAGAATACAAATCAGATGTTTATTGCAATAGAAGATGCACTTAATTTACTGCACAAGCCATGTGATTAAACTGTGGTGATTGTATTTCTGTTCAAGTTTTCCTACTGCCTTTTTCAAGCTGGAGAATGCTTTTCCAGACACACGATTAAGGTAAAGTTACAATGATTTTCTTCTGTCATTGTCACCTCAACCTACTCAGTATTTCCTGATCTGATTGCATAACTGGTTAGAAAAACAGATGGGCCCAAGTTTAGAAATACTGCTCAAAAGGTGCATATTTAGACATGCCAGTCATTATGTGGAAGGCATACTTCCACCCACGCTCATATATATGCAGTAAAAGATCTTCCAAGAAACATTAAGAACATGAGAAACAGAGTGAAGCACTGATAGAAGCGTTTTTATCAACAAGAACAGAGAGATTTATTATTTTTTAAAATTTCCTTAAGACACAGTATGTTACACGGGGAAAATACTAAGCCAGAGGAAAGATCTTCACTACCCATACCACTATCCACAGCAGCTCTCTTCTGCAGGAATCTGCTGCAGCAAATATCTGTCTGGGATGAGATAATGCTGCCTGGAGAGGAATGCCCTACCCCAAAAAAGAAAAAAAAAAAAAAAAATGGCACCAGAAATGTAGGAGCCTACTGCCTAAAGGACTAATTCAGCCTTTTCAAACCTCTCTGGGTTTCGCTGTCTGTTCAAGTGTCCTTTGGGAATCAGACAGTCAGTTTACTTTAGATCATTACATGAGGGAAAAGGCACCAAAAATTTAATGCAAACTCTTTCCATGGAAGGCTGAGATTAAGATCCTTCAAGAAACTGGGAAATTAGGACTATTTAGATTACTTATAACAGTGATCATTAACAAACATGTTGATTTAAAAGTGCTCAGTAAAGCTTAACAAGATAAGCAGTTGGGCATCAGAACAACAAATAAATTACACAGCTTTCAGCTAATTTCTTTTGCTAGAGTTTTGGTAAAAAGGTGAATTGGTTGAGAGAAATTAAAAATGGGAAAATAATTACACATAATTAAGATCTCATTATCATAGCAAGGCACTCAGAATTATAACAAAAAATTTCAGATTGTGTAACATAAATATCCTGTAGTGCCCATCAAAATACCCCAGAAAAAATATTTTAGGAGTATCTCCAAAACACTACCAATTAACACCAAACACCTAAAACAAACAGTTTCAGTAAGGTCACCATTTTTCACTTGTTCTAGTGCACTTTCCATGAAATCTTCTCAAAGTATTCTGCAAACCCCCATATATGTTTGAAGCAGGTCCTATATGATCACTATGCTGGTCTCCAGTTGCTGGTGCTGACCAGTACAAACAATTACTAGAGAGAAAAAAGTCCTGCACTCCAAAGCTTGCATTCAAAAGTGAAACACACATGAATGATTACAAGCTCAGCTTGGCCTCACGCTTTAATGCCATCATACTTTTCTTAAGCATGCAATTTTCCCCTTGAAATCACGCAATTATTTTCTAAATTTTCTGAAACCATAAAAAAGTACATTTTCTAGAATTAATCAAGGCCTAATACAGACACAGGAGTGACACCTCCCTTCAGATGTTTTTTATGGCATGCCTTTAAAGCCTTTATTTAGTCTTAGATTCTAGTCTATTCTAGTTATTGGTTTTGTCCATTTTTAACAAAATAAATCAACATTTAATCAAATGTTTCAGTATTATCTACCAATACATGACATTGAAGTAGGGTCTCAAAAATAATTTGTCCTTTGTCCCATCCACTAAAAAGCCTTTGAGAAGAACCCTGAACTTTCTTGGGTAAAACTTAGCTTTTATTCCAATTTAAGGGCCAGCTCTCGCTCTGGAAACAGGAGTTAGAGTTTTGATGTTTGCATCTGATACATCTGCAAGACTACTGAGCTTCCTTCAAAGCTGAGGTCACTGATGAAAAAAACCAAAACCAACCCCAACAACAAAACAGCAACAGTATGTGTTGACTTCTGTGCAGCCAAAGGCTGTTTTCAGAAGAAAGCAGAGCTTGGGTAGAGCCTGATTGCCCTGTCAGCTTCCCACACAAGCAAACACTCCAGCACCCTGCCAAGTGACACGGTGACAACAGGTCAGCTTCCCTGCAAGATTTTTTAACCTTCTCTTAATTAGCAGGGGATGATCTGGCAATATGTTGTGCTCCTTGCTCTTTCTCAGATCCTTCAGGAAAACGGAGACCCAATACCTTGAATTATCTCTTTTTTAAAGCTTCCTGTCTTCCTTAAAGGCCACTCAATATTTCTCAAAACAGCAGATACTGTTTTAATAGAAAATAATGATGGCAGCTAGAGAATTTAATGGAAACCCACACAAGAAAAGTGAGGTCTGGGACAAAACTGGTCTGCAATGGTCTGTTTCAACAAAAGAAATGAGCCAGCAAAATAATGTACATTAACTTCATGCTATTGTTTCCTCTACTTGTGAAGTTGCTATACCTGTGTTTATGCTCTTCACAAAAGAGAAAGCAAAAAAAATTGCTAGAAGACAGAACATTAATTATTATTTTTCTTCCACTTCTCTGCACTGCTAGTTACACAGAGAAAATGGTAATGCTTCAGTAAAATTCCCCACAATATGTCACATTAACATATCAATATGATATACTGGTATCACCCGACAAAAATACCATGTTCCTCATTTGCTTATAAATTAAGTTATTCTCACAAGTAATTAAATGGAACATACACATACTATATAATTAGATACAGATTTTTTTTGACCCACAAAGCTGTAGTTAGATACACAAACTCATCAAGAAAACTAATTTCAGGCATTCCCCATGTAAAATTGCCTATCATTCTCACTATATAAAGGGTTTTATATTTTTTTTCTCATTGCAAATCAGACTTAAGAGAGAAGATATTGAAAAGTTACAAATAAAAAAATAAATTGCATTCAAAAGGAAAATAAATATTAATATCAATACAGGAAAATAAACTAAATTTTATCAACCTTGAGACCAGGGTCTGTCAGATATTTCTTTATATTTCCAGACTGACTAGTAAAAAATATTACCCCAAATGTAATTGATTCCATTTAACTCCCCCTTAGAAAAGGGCTTTTTGTCTTCAGAAAACATTCTCATCAAGACCAGGGAAGGCAAGTCTTAGGAATTCCATATAGGAATGTGAGTTTTATCACATCACAGGTAAAGGTTATAATCACATAACCAGTGGTAACTCTTCAAAGGTATTTCTTTAAACATTATTAGGAGACTAGAACTGCTATTTGTTAAGCAATCAATAGGCTAAACCATAGATTATCCCCCAAAATCAGTTTTAGTAATAGTTAGCAGGATCACATGGATGTGGAACACGATCACATTGTGGGCCCACACAAATTGAGCAGCTTCAGATGGAAACACTAAGACAAAACTTTCAAAGAACACCAATAATTTGGTATTGAAGCCCCTTGTCAGAGATATGAAAAGCTCTGTAGAGCCTTTGCCATGACAGAGCCAGATAAAATTTTAATTTCAGTCATCTCAAAGAGTTACCAGAGTGAATAGTTTCCATCTCACCTCAAGGTGCTCTTACCAGAGTTTAAAAATATTGAGTACCCCTAAGACAGTATGAAAGCCAAAGAAAAATGAATCTTAAGTGTTCAACTGTTTTGGCAGAGAATATTTATCTGTCAACATGTTTTGCACTACTACTTAAATTGAAATAATGTTATTCACAACTACTGCAGTGGAAAAAGACAAATAAATTAGGAAGTTAGCTTATTCTAACTACATAAAATGGAACCTATCTCTTTGTGTATGTTTATATTCACTGTAAAAGCAAAAATGCTTCTATTCATTGGTAGCACTGTGTTCAATATTTCGTATTTGAAGGGCTCTAGTAAATATAAAAGTGACAGTGAATAAAACGGAAAAATATTTAGTACCCCCATCTGAGAGAAGAAACTTGCTATTGTGAATAAAACATTGATTGCTTAAGCCAATAAATGCTCTGTAATTCAAATGTAATCACTAAATAACCCTTTTATAAAAAAAAAGTTATTTTTTTTTCTGCTGTCTGATTTAACCTCAGCTGGCAACTTATGCATAGCACACAGCCTCTCGCTCCCACCCAAGGAAAGGGGAAAGAGAAATAAAAGGACAAGACTCAGAAGCCTCATGGCTGAGTAGGTCAATAATTGCAGAAAAAAAAAAGAAAGAAAAACAATTGTTCACCACCACTTCAATGATGCCCAGCTAGTTCCTTTCCCTGCCTCAATAAATGTTGAGAAATGATCCTTAATGCATGGAACATCCCTTTGGTCAGTTGAGGTCACCTCTCCCAGCTGTGTCACCTCCCAACATCTTATGCACCTGCCTCCTGCTTGCTGGGGGGTAGGGATGAGAAGCAGAAAAGGCAGTAATTACAACACCTCTTGTCAACCCTCTATTCAGCATGAATCCAAGACAGAGCTCACACCAGCTACAGTGAAGAAATTAATTCTATCCCAGCCAAAACAAGCACACCTGCAAAATATCATTTATAAGCTCTTTTGATAACTTGAATTAATATATTTCTCCCTATAGAGAGGTTAAAGGATTTGTAATTTAGGTCCCTGTTCAGAAAGTCATTAAGGCAAAACCAGTAAATAGACTTGTTTTCCTAATCTGGTAAATCAGATTATTTTAACATATTATTCATTATTTTGTCTTCTCCAACAAAAGTTTGTCTTAAAGAAATCTTACATTACTTTTGTAGAGATGAGAAAGGATTGACTGGCAAAATAAAACATGGACTGAGAAATGATGACAACTATGACAAGGCCTTAAGGTTCCTATTGTGCAGGAATGCTGCTGAATGGCACTGAGCTAATTGTTCACCATGGTTTGAGAGCTCTGACTGAAGGACAAGTGACTTACTCATATGCAAACAGTGTTCCTAGCTCTATTTCAAGAGTTTTTTCAAGTAAATTATTTGAATAAAATTCTTTACTTGTCTACTGTTTTGTCATTTGATAAGAATTTAAGACTATTGTATTATGCACAAGGTATATTAACTTGGTAACACTCAAAGGTGTTTGACTTAGGACCTTGGATATATTCTTCTGTGGAACCTGAAAGGGCCAATCTACAAAAGTTACAGGAGTAATTTCAGGTTCAAAACAGGAGCATGGTGAGCTGGTAGCAAGCTTGCAAAAAGAAAATATTTGTTTTTCAAAAAAATAATAATTGCACAGCAAAAAATCAGGAGAGTTTCAGAGATTGCACTAGATCTTACTTTGTATGCAACTGACACAAAGGTCTGAGATCTGCAATGGATGCTCTTTAGAGAAAGATGATCTTGACAAGAACTCATATTTGGGGCATATGAATATGCAAAGAATCATCTACTTTGATTTAAAATAGCAATGTTTTTAGAGGGGGGAAAAATAAAGAATGGTGTACATCTTCTTATATTTTCCCTCTGAATATCTGTCCCCATTCTGTCAAGTTTAGCTTGCAAAATTCCACTAGATTAAAATTACACATTAGGTTACCAGTGAAATGAAGTTCACCGTTGTGAAAATTTGGAAGGGTAGGGAAGAAAGGCAAGGAGAAGAGGCAAAGTGAGGGAGCACAACTTTATTTCATTAAGTGACAGAGATAGAAAATGCTTCCCTTTTTAAAGATTTTGTCTTTGCTTTTACTGATGGCATTGGTCACTATTTATGCGCCCCCACTAAAATCAATCTCACAACTATGGCATTCTGATTTTTTATTTTGTTTTGATCAACAGCATTAATTTATACAGCCCAATAAAAAGAAGGACAATATTTCTCATAGGATGTGTTTAGATTTTAGATAAAGCAGTCAGCAAAGACATTAAAGATTGATTTGTAATATCCACCTTCTAAAACACCATTTAGGAATCTAAGTATAGAATTAGTAATTCCCAAGGTATAGAAATCAAGCAGTTCTTAAAAACTTCAGTTGCTGACACTCGTAAAAATGATGTTTGTCTATATAAGAGTGAAATAACCTGCATTCAGGGACTGAAAACCCCTAAAGTCTGAGTGTTTCTTCCACTGAAATCCACAACCATCTTTTCCTCATTTCAGGAGTTTAGCTGTCACTGATTCATTCTGCAAAATTCAAGAAAGATTGAATTTTCACAAAGGTTGGAGAAAATTTCATGCATTAGAAATACCTTGTGTTCATTAAGTACCCTTAACTAAAGTGATCCTAAATCACTGGAGGGTTATGTCAAATCCTCTGTATATCTTTTATGCAATAAGAAAGGACATTCAGAAAAAAAGAGTCTCTCAACACGTGAAGATCCATTCATAAGATTCAATAGTGTTAAAAATAAACATGGTGAAGAAAACAGATGTTTGTGTTTCCATAGTGACCTTATCTTTTTCATCAATGGTGCAACTCTGTGAAAAGACATAAGGACTAGCCAAAAAAGCTGCTTTTTGACAGCACATTCTGCTAACATGCACACCTGCTAAAGGGAATAAATCTTAAAAAAAGTTCTTTACAAGAACCTCCAAAATAAAAATCTGTTGCAAGCAACTTCCTCTCCACATGCTGTGTCTTCTTCCCATGTTGTGGCAAGATATAGTGAGCACACAGGCCAGAAAAGAAATGCGGATCCTGCACATCTTTCACATATAATCCAAGTGAGATTTCTCATTTCTGTTCTTTTCTAGAGCCATTCTTAGTTTGGGACTAATCATGGTTTGCTGAACTGATGAGAGTTTGATCCCTTGCTCTGCTATCCCCTCTAAAGAGGGACATTTTTTCTATCATTGCCTTGTATGCCATGACTTCACCTCCTGCTCACTCCTGATCAGCACTCTCTATAACACACTGCCTCCTAGCTGGGTACATGAGGAGTTGGTAACCAAGAAAAGCAAAAACAATTTTCTGAACAGTGTCTCTTTTTCTTGCAGGGTTTTATCATTTATCGTAAGTTATGTTTAAAGTGAGTAGCAAAGCAAGGCATCACTGCCAGAGAATACAGAAGCAGTTGATTTAACTATCAGTCACTTACTTCAGCCCTGTTTTCCAGATGGAGTGGGCAGATGAGCAAGCAGGATCTATTCCATTCAGACTCTGGGTAGCTGTTGTTATCTTATTGCAAAGTTCCCGTACCTTCTCCATAATTTCTTATGGGCATCTCCTCACAGCACAGACAACAAACTCCACCTCTCTTCACAGCACAGTCAACAAACCCCATCTCTCTCCTCACCCAGCTAACCCACTCTTTTGTAGCACTCATCTTCGTATTGGACACAGCTCTGGCCTATTAAGGGCAGGCCTGTTCCTAATCTTTGGTGATTGGTACAGCTGCAACTCCTCAGGGGTCAGACTGCCTTCTGCATTATATTTTCTTACATTCTATCCCTCCACAGGTAGCCTTCACCCTTTACTATTTTAAGACCGTCCACTTCACTTTACCTAGGTAGAGAAGCACTCACAGATATCTCAGCTCAGTGATTTTGTAAACCATCTGTGTATAACTACATGACCACTTCCCAGACTTGGGATGCAAAACCTTGACTTTAGTTATTGACCTTAAGTGGTAGTGATAAATTATGGATTGCTTTTCTGTAAGAACAAACAGCCTTCTTTATTTTTGTAATGGAACAAATCAGCCAGAGGGCCAGCAAAAGAATCTTCTCTTTGTTGTGTCAGCCAAGATTTGCCAACCTCCAGCTGGAACATGTCTGCCCATACAAAACTGGGCATGACAAGGATGGGACTTCAAGAGGTAATATTAACCCATGGACCTCAAACCTGAGCATGCAAAATCACTGTCTTCATTATGCAATGTTCTTCCACTTCTTTATATACTAATGCAATATGGTGGGGGCATGCGTCGTTCCTACTATGTGCACATCCAAATCAGTGATAGCTAATTTTAAAACTATTATTTTATTTCCACAGATTCAAAACCTCAAAGAGTAACCATTTCAATTTCTAAACATAAGGAGGAAAGGAGTAATCTTGGGAGGGGGAGGAAGCCAGCAATAAAACCCCAACAAGAACAAAATTGCTTGGTACATGCATGAAAAACAGGAAGGAAAAACCAAGGCATGTCCCCTTTTCACTCTGTGCATATGGTGCACCATACATATGGTGCTTTTTTTGGAATCTTTGAACCCTCATGTATCTGCTGAGCTTCATCTCTGGCCTATGAAACAGGGAGCCCAGCTGAGCTCTGCTTACATGGAAATACTTTAAACAGGATACCAGAGTGCTGCAAAACAACCTGTAAATGATACAATCTGTTTAAAATTAGGGAACTGTAAGAGTGTACAAGTTCAGATATTGCAATCTGCTTTAGCTCAGTGTCCCATTTAGGTGCCTGTGTAGTACCATAGTCCAGAGTGACAGCCTCAATCCATAGTGCTTACATCCCTGTATTCCTGCAGCACTTATAGCCTTTGCTATGACTCTCACCACTCCGAGTCCTGCTGCGCTAGGATGCATTACACTGCATTTCACCTGCAGAATTTTTGTTACAGGTGCAATAGGAGATACAAGAAAAAGAACAAAAATAGGGAGATAATGGAAATGTTTCTTGCAAATGGGGAAAAACACAGTAGGGAAATAATTTCGGTGCAAGAGATAAGAAGTCTATTGCCATTTTTTCAGGATGTACTGTGGGAGCAAAAATATAGAAACTCAGACACAGCACAAGTTCCACTGGAATGGAACGCTAATTAACTAACCATGAATTATTCAACACAATTTAGACAAGTATCCTGAAGGGGAATACATTGCATAAGGATGCTTTAATGTGCCATTTCCCACTCTGTGCCTAGAAGGTTAACAGGGCACTATATTAGCATGATATTGCTTGACAATATGACTTTTGATTATTTTGATTGCAGCTTCTTGCCAGCACTACAATGTAGACATATTTTTACAGAATTTTGCAACAGAAAAATTGTTATTCTAATTGTATGTTCATATATTTTTAAAATTTATTTTCTGCTCTTCCATGCATCTCATTCCCAACTAGCAGAATCAGGCTGAAAGCAATTAGATGATGTTGCCAACCACCTGATCTCCTAACAGGTTGATGAACATTAGATATAAATCTAAGCCATTTAACATTCTTTAACAGAATGTTAAAGAAAAAAGTTGTGTGGCTCAAATAACCTCTGCCAATCAATCAACATGGCTGGCCATTTGCTTCAAAGACTTTCATATTATGGAAAGCTATTATTATGCTTCCCATATAATTGAGATGCATGGAATGACCTGGTGGGTAACACCATGCTACAAACAGAATAAAAAAATTACCACCTAAAAATATAGAATTTTCATTTATGAATTAGCCTGCTGTTAGCCCAACAGTCCTGCTGTTAGTAAAGCTGTGCACCAACTCAGGAAGGGGTTCCAAAAACTTCTTTCATGCAAACAATAGCCTTACACAGGTCCTGTTTATAACCCTCAGTACCAGGGGAAAAAAAATAATCCTGTGCTACATTTGAAAAGTAGATTATGGCCTGATCACATGCTGGCCTTTTGGATGAAACTCCCCTTTCACATCAAGATAGAAAAAGCAATTATTAGAAATCTTGACCAATAAAATTCTGGGTAAGATGTAAATAGTAAATATGATAAGGCATACTATGATAGGAGGAAAAAAATAAAAAGAAAGAAGAAATACAGAATTTGAATATAGATACCAATGGAAGAATTGCTGGAAGTTCTCCATGTTACCTTCATTTTAATTTAAGCATGTTGTTCTTGGTTCCTTATATACATAGCTGATTGATAAAAAGAGGTCTATCAGGGAAGATTTATCTATGCACACTTCAAAGACTGTCAGGTTTAAAAGTAAGAGTTATACTGCTCCATCTAGGTAAATAACTGATTAAGTTCAGCAGTTTCAAGTTCCAGATTTATCATTTATTCATGAAGAAATATCTTGAAATCACACACACACAATTCCCCTCTCAAATAAATAAATGAAAACCCATTATGAAATATGAAAATACAGCAGTGCTATCCATTGCTCTAGTGCATTTGTTACAGAAGTGAGACAGTTGGTGAGCATTCCTTTATGGTTATTGCTGATATGGCCTTGAAGGGCTATGAGCCAAGAAACCATTTAGCCACATCAGCAGACAGCAGTGCTCACAGGGATAGAGGCTGGCCTTTCACTGCACTTCCAGAACACCAGCACAGTGCCTTTATTTATATTAAAGCCTTCCACACGGGACACAGCTGTGTGCCAGGGCAAAACCAGTAGCCTTGGCACATCTCTCTGAGCCTTAGAAGGCAAACACTGCACATTTATATTATTTATCTCCATAGGGAAGAATACAGCAAACCATCTTTCATTGATGCTTTACACACAGCTGATAATAGAAAAAAACAAAATAGTTTTTTTCTCGTACTTACAAAGCTTTTAGAGTTCTTACCTTCAAAGTGCACATTATGCTGTAAACAAGTAACTGCTAAACATTATATCTTAGAAAATCTGTAGTCTAATACCTACTAGCAAAATGAGGCAGCAGTGGAAGAGAAAGCATGAAAGATAATGATTAATATCTTAATTATTTGGAGGCAAAGTCCATAAAGCATGGAGAGCTTCAATTAGTCAGTGGAAAGAGGGAACCTCCATTCAGAAAACTTCCATTATGTTGTTCTGTGGTAACCGAATAAAGCTTCAAAGGTTCCAGCTCTAGATGTGTGTGCATGTATGTATATATGTTCATTTACATACCCAGATAATTTCTGCTAGAATAAATATTGATTTTGTGCTGTCACTCAGAGCAGAAACTCTGCAGAGAATTGTGTTTTAATAGCCCCAGCAAGCTGGCACACAGAATAATTGTATCCTGTTTCTTAGCACATTTTCTTTTCCACCAAATGCTATGTCTTGGGAGACACTGTCAGTCTATTATTAAATAAGTACTTCTAATCAAGGAATCACAAATGAGTTTGCACAAACAGCTTTGCCATACTTCTTTCTTCTCTGATGCAAAGAATATATTTTTTTTAATCCAATTAGCATACAGATGTCCCTGGGCAAGCAAAAGGAATGACATTTTCCCCACTTCTTTTTAGAAACCACAGGGATTAGCATAACCACATCAGCAAAGCAAGAGTCATGGCAAAGTTCTAATGTGAAATGACAAGAGAGGAGCATAAGCTGTGTTACCACTGTGGGCATCTCTCTGCTGTAGCTGAAATGGATTTGGTCACAAAAAATAGTCAAAAGAAGAAAAAGGGAAAAGTTAGGAAGCAAGAGAAGCCAAGGAATTTTCATAGCATTCAAGTCTCCATTAATTGTATCTTATTAAACAAAGGCATAACACCAAACACATGTGAATCTTCTTCCCCTTTGGGGCTATCAAGAGCAGGAAGGATTGGATTCACTTCAACTAACATAACTAAGCAAACAGAAAACATGAGAAATATGAGAACAGAGAGGATAGAAATGTACTTTTTCAAATTGGCAAACTATTAACAATATTCTTACTGTGTTTTTTGTTTTTTTTTTTTTAATTAGATCAGTTAGTACTTGTTTGAAAGAGTGATGAACATTCTGTGAACATGATGTGCACTTGCTTAGCCTTCTCTTTCACAAAAAGAAAAATTGACAATTGTTCTTCAACGTGGATGCTGTGGAAATGTCAATTATTTTTAATTATATAAGACTTAAATGATTAAAATTTTACTTGTCCCCTTGTTTTTTCAAGAGTCCTTCCACAGCATTCACCAGAAGTTTTCTGGCTTCTTAAAGCAAAATTAGGTTGTTTTACATAGAAGTTGACTGCGAGTGCTAGGAAACAAAAAGAATTATGTCAATGTTGAATTTCTTTACAATATTGACTCTTGAAAATTGTTCTGTGCTATTGAGAAGTAACTGCGGGATTTTTCATACAGTCTACTTTTTCTACTTTGTTAAAAAAAGAATTTGAAATGTTTTGATTAAGATTCACTATTTCAATGCTGAGTTGTCTAACCTTTTCATGTAATTTTGTGAAAGAAACATCAACCTCCTGGTGAGTTACATGAAAAGAAAATGGCAACTGAAGTTACTGAAAACAGAATCTTACTCTCATTTTACTGAAGCTAATATGCTATAGAGGCTACAATTAAATAATATAGCACAGGAAAGACAAAAAAAAAATTCAATATTTTCCAAATAAAACTAAAGACTTAGATGTAAGATATAAGAGGAGAGAGCTTTTTGTTGATTTACTGCATTTGCATATCTGTCAGGTTTAGGCTTCCTAAAATTCTCTAGATAAAATAATATTGAATTTTGCTACCCAGAAAAAATATGGCAGCTTTTAAAAATTAAGCTGTCACTATATTTCTGTTCAGGTTTTCTTCCAGTGGCTGAATAGTCAAATTCTAACCTCAGTTATGGAGATGGAAATGAGGGTGAAAAATCTATCTTTGTAACAGCTGCTATATTTCATTTCAATATATAGCCATGCATTTTTTCCAGGGCATTTTTTTTAGAAATTACTTTACATAATGTATGTTATGCATTCCATGAATCAGTTCAAGCTCTATTTTGATAACTCATTAAAATATAGTTTTAGATCTATATATAAAGAAAAAGTTCAAATGATAAGAATAATCATCAGCTTGTCTTACCTTTTTAATTTATAAATTAAGAATTACAATTACAAGGGATAAAGGGGAAAAAAAGTGGTTCTAATCTGAATAGAATATGGTCCTCAATAGAATGAGCATGTACAGGAGTAGCATTTACCTCTGTGCCTAAGTCATCATAACTGCCAAGATTCACACCAGGACTACACGAAAGGGCAGCCACAACAAAGGCTTAGAGATGTAAAATAGTCCCCACACAATAGAAAGCACCAAAGCAAACCACAGAAGATGAAGTAAAAGTTCAGTCTTCCAAGAAACTGATATTCAGCATAACACAGAGCAATATGAATAGGTCTCAAGTCGTTCAGCAACCAATGATGAAAACATACCTTTTTAGCTAGAATTCCTTTGACTTTTCTCACAGAACTCAGAGCTCCAAACCCCTTGAGCATTTGAGAATCTCCACCCTACAGTCAGTGAACACTGTGATTATTGTGTCACAAGTTGACTTGTCACAAGCTCAAGGAGACCTTCCCACACTCAGTTCATGCAGGTTAGGAGGTGCTCACCTGGCAGAGCCCCTTCCACAACTGCTGAGCTGATTTTTTAATGTGTTTTTCCTCCTCATGTGTCTGCTATTCTCAACAGTCTCTTTCCTTTAGATTCCCTGGCTACTTGGCCGATCACCAGGCCACCCTAGCTGTCCCTGTGTTCATTACTGAAAATGAGTGTGATGTGACAAAGTTGTATCAGGTACCCAGCCTTACTGTGGAATCAGCTGGGCTGGGAGAAGTGGTGCAGATGCTCCTTCTTCCACCTGCAGCAACTTTCTTTCATTTAGTATAGAGCAAATTGCTTAAAATATGGATAGATTCACAGAGATAGCAGATTCATTTCTCACTGGGAAGAACAGCAAGTTACTACATGGTTTATTTTCTGATTTATCAGGAAGCAAAAAGTACCTGCTTCCATGACTATAACGATTCAAGGGGAAAATAAACAATCCCCAGTCCTCTCTATTTATGGTACAACCAAAATGGGTACAAATGTTTAAAGAGGATTAACAAAATAGAATGGACAGGTGAAGATGTTTTGTTGTAAAGTCAATATTGGAGAACAGTCCCCACAAACCACTCAAAAACTTAAGCAGAACTGATGCTGTGCTTGCATACATGACTGTTTTACACTGCCAGCTACCTATTATGTGGAAAGGCAGGGCATCATTACCAAAAAATCTATTTTCCATAATTTTGTGTCCATCTATATTTCACTAAAGGCAGAAGGGGAGGAAATGCACAGAGTGGAACTTTGGGATGAGTTAGCTGCTGGGTGCTTCACAGCCAAAAAGACCCTGCTTTTCTTATGAGTCAGCAAAGTATATTTGAAAGTAAATATTAATGAAAATTTGCACCAGCATGGAAGCAAAAGAGAGGGTGGAAAACAAAGGTGTACCAGAAAGACTGAAGATGTGAGCAAAGATATGCTTTTCAATCTGTAGCAAGCCCTTCATTAAATTTCAAGTGCTTGAGCTATTCTTCACACATCTCAAACCCACATGTTCCCACACTCTTAGCTTTTGATTATAAATACAACTTTCACATTTTCCTAATGTCGAGTAGCTATTGCTTTAGGCAAAGTAGTACTTAACAGCATTCTTGAGTGTGTGAAATTTAGGGTAAGGGGAAAAATCATCTCTATTTTTTTAAATTTCCAGCCCTGTTTAGAGTAAACATCAGTTGTCTCATCAGCTGCTATTATGACAAAGAATGTACTCCAAGTGCACAGATGTGGATCCTGGAAACAAATTAGGCCTAAAAGATTTTTTTCTTCTTCTTTTCATAAAAAGAACTAAAAGACTGAATTATGTGCTGATTTTAATAACAAACAATATTGGATGACATTTTTTACTTGACAAAGTGTAATTTCTTCCCAACTGTTATTATTTCAGCCTGAGGTTTTTCAAAAGCATTAACCCATTAGTAACTGCTATATCTTCAAGTTGAGTTAAAGTGTGAGAGAACATATATGACTTGATTGAATGTAAAGTACTCCATCACACCCTCTGAAGAATTTAAAAAGACTGGAATTTTCAAGAGTATATTCTGCAGATAATCTGATTTGCTCTAATTGTTTCCACCTAAACTCTAGACAGGAAAAGGAAGTGCTATAGCCAGCCTGAAAAGCTTATGTACACTCACAGCTGGATAACACAGCCTGATGTAAGTGGGTCTGAGGCAATAATTATTCTCTGAAAACACTCAAGATACTGCTTTAGTTCTGAAACAATAGCCAATGCTATTTTCTGCGTATAGGAGACTAAAATATTTCTTGCAGGTATCACAGAGGTAAGAGACTTATGGAAATCATTATTTGTTTCCATTTTCGCCCAGGAAGTTTTAGCCAATCATTCACTCCTTCATCACCTACAGTTTGCTAATTGCTCACCTGTATCAGCAGCCTCAAAAGTAATAGAAATTTAAAGACTCAAATTCATGAAAACCCCACAATTTTGCAACTACTTCTCCTCTAATCAGATTCTTTTATCTATCTCTGGGGCTCAAACACTGGACTTGTTCATATTAAAGCGTACGGCCTTTATCAGAGACAGGAAGGCTTATGGATACCAGTATTCTCTATGGAAATCTGCACAGGAGGTTTGTAACAGGGTTTGAAAAGAGAAGTGAACTGATCAAAGCCTGATGAATATCAAAGCATAAAAGGAAAGTGATAGAGGGGAGGGGAAAATACACAGGGGGTGTGGAAGCAGGAGGAGAAATTGAATGCAAGCACATCCCAATCATATCTCCTAAATTTCCAAGTTCACAATCTTATAATAAAAGTGAATACAATTAATATTTCATTAGTATTGTTATAATCATAAATTTAGTAATAAAATATTGTTCTAAAATAACAATAAAACAAAAAAAAAAATCACTACTTTTCACCGATCTTCCTTTCCCATCATCTCAGCAATATGGTCCAGTACTCCTAAAGCACTTACAACTGCCTAAATTGTCTGTTAAGATGAGCTATTCTTATGTCTTTTGCTATGACAAACAGATTTGTAATCAGAACAGAGCTGCTTGTTCAAAAAAAAAAAAGGAAATCATTCTTTGTCCTCCTGTTTTGCTTGGGCTTGGATACAACTGATGAGTGAATGCATTTCCTGAATGAATAGTTACGTACTGTTTGACTGAAGTTGATAATTATATTCATAATATTAAAGTAGTTAATAAATAAAGATCCCTACATAACTATTATATATTATACACATTTTAGAAAGCTCAAGCACGACAAGAGTTTCCACACTAGCTATTGCAATCCCTCTTACTGTAGCTCAATTCCCACAACAAGTTAAATATCTATAAAAATGTGTTTACATGATATTTCTCATTGCCGAGCAGGATGCAGCCAGGGTTTTTGATGTTTCTCTATCTGACAAAATCAGGCAGACCTATGAATTAATATTTTCCATAATTTTTAGGTATTCCTTTTCCATACAGTCCTTTCCCAAGTAAGGCATTTTAATTAAATTGTTGAAAAATGTGTAGTTCTCAACAACACTGGTGATAGCTTCCCTAAACAGCATGCTTCTATAACTTTTCCTCTCTATATTTCAAAATATTCTGAGTATTCTGTCTAACCAGATGTTTGCTACATGGTGCATTTTTGTAAATAATCTCTGCTTATCACATCAATGGAAATTTTGGGACATTGGATAAGTCATTGTATCAAGAATACTTATAAGAAAAACTCCTATTTTGGAATATTTTTGATGCCTTAAATGTGAAATAGCACAGTCCTTACCTGTTCTTTTTAGTCATTTGGTGGCAGTATTTGCACAGCATTTTCAAATTCCTTCTGCTATGTGAAAATAGCATCTTTAACTCTTTATTCAGCACTCTCACTATAAAATCCAGTCTTGCTCTGCTCAATAAAGCTGGATTTTGTACCATTAAATTAAAAAAAGAGTAAAATACAAATGTTTTTGTGGACAGTAGTGTTAAGGATCAAAATGAACCACAATTCCTTTGTGTTCTGTTAGATTGCTTTAAAGATGGTGTCTTGCAAAACTGGCAGATCCAGCACCAAACACAACTTCTCATCCACTTCCCCACAGATCTCCTTCCTGCCCCAGACATCAAAAGCAAAATGCTGTCCTGCTGAGAAGTGCTTAATTACACCACTTCCTATTTTCAGAAGCATCTCTGGGTTCCATTTCTTTTTTTTTTCTGCAAACTATCTCAGAACTTTACAGTAAACAGAAAACAAACCCAGTGTTACTCTGAAATTCAAAAATATCAACACAGCCTTGACCTTTGCTCACATCAGGTATGCATAACACAGACATTACAATAATAAGCATGAAATAGGTGAATGTTTGTAGAAAATTTTAACACTTTTTTAATCTAGTGCAATAAGGAGTTGCTAGCAAAATAATTTATGACCCGCTATAATGCACCAGAATTTGACAAACCCAAAATAATTTAAACTAGAGCTTGAAAAGATTGAGTTTTTTCAAACTCACATAAGTCAAATTTAAATATATCCCAGTTTCTGCAAGTCTCACTGAGAAATGCTCAGTGAGAACTCTTCCAAGTTCAAGATGACAGCTTTCCCATTCCTGTGTGATGAAACACATCTATAGATTCACCTAAACTGTGAGGAAAAGCTCCAATGTAACATACTGTAAGTTTAGGAAGTCCCTGTTAAAGCAGCAAGAACTGGAATGGTCAAAAGCATTTTAGTTTTGCCAACAGACATATACCAACATGTAAACATTCACCCTAACAAAAGCAAAGCCTCAAAAGCTTGTGAATCTAAAAAGATACTAGTAAAGCTATTGCAGAGCAATAACATGAATCTTTATCACAAGAGGGTTCTATTTAAACAAACAACCTATTTAGCTGTATAATTTAGCTACAGCATTATAATCCCAGAATATACCAGTTTGTTATTTTATTGCATAAGAAAACAGTGGTACTTTCACAACTTCAGTAGAACACTGCCAGCATCAGCAACACTTGTAACTGTACATAAATATTAGGCCAAATTTTAAAAAGAAAATAGAAATTTCAACACAAGAATAGCAGCAAGCAACCAAGGAATAATCTCTCTGCTCATTGCCTTACACAGATATTGAGACCCTGTACAAATTGTTAATGATGATCATTCCTGCTTCTCAATAAATATAGCCCTTGAGAACAACTGCCTCACCTTAAGAAAAGCTCCATCATTATCTTCATCTGACAAACTGTACAACACTCACTGAATGTTAAATTCCATTTTTATTTTCACCTGGTCTTAATATTTTTTTTTCCTTCTACATTCAGGATATGGAAACATTAGTTAGAAGCTATGACACTTCACAACATGGCAAGCAAGGAACTAGGGGTCACCCTAGAAACCCTTCTTCACTTTTGTTTCCCATACAAAGCAGGTCTGATAGACTTTTGTCTAACCTAGGAAGGGCTGTCTGCACACTCTTTCTAACACCACCTTTAGGGGGCACTTCTTTGCATCATCTCAACAGGCACAGGGTTGAGCCTCAAGGAGTTGGGGTATCAGCACTGGATCTATCATTATCATTTAGCGATCCTCCCAGCAGAGCAAACTCGAGAGTTCATTGGCTCTGAGAGGTGTCCCAGGCAGAGAGAGGTTGCTTGTTGCAGTTGCTGTGGTCTGGGAGAGCTCAGAGGGTCTCACTTTGGGCTGCTGTTTTTAGAACCACAAGAGAGGTGGCTTTACTCATAGTAATCTTCCATCCTGGCCACAATTCAGGTCAGAAACTCTCTCTGAAAATTTGATAATGAAAATATTATTCCACTTGAGGCAGAAAAAGTTTCCAAGGCTGTCTGTGAAAATCCAGGTTCTCATTAGTTCCTGGGAACAGTGTTTCTGATAAGCTCCAGAGGGGCTTAGCCCAGGTGCATTTCATCATGGCCAAGATCTAAAGAGCATTTCTCAATTGTAGTGCAGCTGGGGGTAGGTGAAAATGGACCACCAGAGGAGCAAAGCCAGTCATTCAAACAAGTTGAGAAGCCAGGAATCCGATTACATTGCAGGGGCTATGTTTGTACCCATGGAAGGCACATTCTAAGTAAAGAGCTGACTAATCTGGTGCAAGACTGGGCACTTCCTCAGTAGTGGGAATGGGTTTTAAGTCAGCAAAAAGAAGCACAAATGCAGCAACTAACAAGCAGCAAGTTCAGCAGCCCATAATAACACTTTTTTGATAAGGATGGCGCATCATTACCACCCATAAGTACAGCTAAAGTGGTGTTCAACAGCACACACAGCTCTGGCTAACAACAGTCAACTCAGAACAAGTGTAACGTAGGATTCTTTGTTCTGAAATCCCCCTTAATAACCATTTTCTTCCAGAATATGGTCCTTTCCCTCAGCTGCCCACCTGTGCAGCCACTTTCATTGTATTTCTGAATCCAAGAGACAAACTCAGGGCCATATTCTTTAAGCCTCTAAGACAAGGTGTTTTCTGTCACCTCTGAGGCTGCTGTGGATCTTACTCACTAGAAAACCAGTATTTATCAAATCACATCAAAGAACTTGCAGATACCATAGGCTGTTGTCTTCAGAGTCTATAGTTGTACTCTCAGGCTTTAAATCCATTGTGAACCACTAAACAGCTGTTTCTCATTTATTTAGTATAACCCATTTACATGTGTGCCATGGAAAGCACCACCACTCAATGTAAAATCCATAGAATATTTTTATATATAATTACTGTTTTCTAAACTATCCATGAGCGCAATTATGCAAATTATACTCCTTGTATAACCTAATGTCTCAGTTCAACAAAACACAGAGGCATGTGCTGACTTACTGGAAGCTCTCAGTGAGAATTCAGAGGTGGCCAGGCTCCCACTGTGAGATGAGAACTCTCAATTTGCAGCAAGCATTTTGAAACATGGTTTTTCTTAATTATTAAAACTTTCTGGGTTTGTTGCTTTCTTTGAAGAAGAGGTGATGACTATTAACTCCAGAAAAAAAAAATTATATGGAAGTCTGTCCTTCTAAACATTCTAAATAGATTTCTTCCCTTAAATCTATTCATTTTCCCAAAGCCATAGAAACCCATTTTAAAGGTACGTTATGATATCATTTTGACTTACAAACATAACATGAGCATTCCTTTGATTTTCAGAGGCAATACTCATCTTTTAATTAAAATTACTCTCAGACATGGCATATTCTTATACACATAAATTAAAAGAGAACACAAAGTAACTTCATGAAGTGCGATGTTGCAAACATGTGAAAACCACCAAAACTGAGACTGCTGCTACAGTTAAAAGCCAACTTGTTTTACAGTCTACAAATATAGCCTAATCAAATAAAATTTAAAATTTCTGGCTATGCTCTGCTCATGTATGTCTTTCTCATTCAAATTGTGTTTCTCTCATTTCCTTCCTCTTTACCTTGAGAAATAGCTATTTGCTATCTCTACATTTTCCTGCATGTCACAGTCATTTTCAATGACCCACAATTTTCAAGGACTTGCTACATTTATGGCTTCAAAAACTCAGCACCTTCTGTAAATTTCTAACATCTAGGCATGATCCCATTATCTTTGTAAATTCAATGTCAGTGTGTCTTTATCACAAGCTGTAAAAAGTAGTTTTCTTGAACAATTTCTAGTAAGTCAAAGTCTGTCTACAGATGAAAATATTAAAATGCACACATCATCATTCCCAGTTTGTGTAAATCAATACATACTTGATAAGCAGTCATTTATGTTCCATTTTGGTCATTTTGAACTGATGGCATAGTCTGCTGCTTAGATTCAATAATAAAAGTCGGGATCAAATTCCTTTAGCAAAAAGTTGTATTTAAATTTGGTTCTGGACCAAAAGACCTCTGGAGATCTCATTCAACTGAAATCATTCTATGATTTAAATTCTGTTCTTTGTATTTCTTGCTTAAGTCACTTAGAAGATTATTGACTGAAGTATTTCTCATGAGATCAGTTTTGATCCAGTAAGGCCATCTATTTGAAATGTTTCATGTTGAAAAGCAAGACAAACTTTGAGGCCATTTAGTTTTGTAATGGATGTTAAATATTCAAGCCATTAGTTAAGGATAACCCAAAGATTTTAAACAGATGCTATGAAATATGTCATATTTCACTGTAGCACTAAGAAGAGATGACACAACATAGAACAAGAAAAAAGTTTTATGTGAGAAATACATACTAAGAGCCATTCCAGATGCACTAATGCATATTTCAGTATAATCTAAATTACATAAGTTCCTCACAGACTTCTAGATTCTTGGAGAAAAACATGCTTTCCTGCTGACATCTACATGAAGCATTTTGATGGACATGAATGCTTTGAGTGCACAGCCTCCCATATTAGACTATTAAAATGTCTAAACACAAAGTTTAAAACCTCTAGGCTAAAGAAAATTGATGTAGCAAAACAAAACACAAAAAACAACCCCCCCCCAAAAAAAAACCAACAACAAAAAAATCCCCTGAATATTCAATTATTCAATCACATCTACCTTCCTTAATGGATTAAAAATAGTACCAGCTAAAATGTACTTAGTTTTATGTGATTTGTTAAATAAAAAGTAATTATAAAGTTTGAAAAATAGTTTCTCGGACTAGATAAACTGAAATCTATGGAGCATTTTACTAAAGGTTGTCTTGTTTATTGGAAATAAAGAAAAAAAATAAGCACTCTACTGATTTTCAAGTCTTGATGAAAAACACAAGTATTGCACAAAGTGTGGCAATTTTTTCCTCAGAAGCAACACTCCTCAGATCACAGGATTATGGAGGTTGGAAAGACCTCAGGAGACATCTACTCGAAACTTATGTTCAACACATGCTTAAAAATACTTAAAGCAGAGCACATGACAGCATGTCTTCCTGTAAAGATACTGGCACCATTCAAAACTCATCTGCAGAAATACATCCTGAGAGGAGCAGGTCTTCAGCTCAAAGCTGGTTCTGCAGCTCGACATCAAGAACAGGAACAGTTGCACCAAAACCACTTACAAGACTTAATGGGAGAAGTTACTCCACAGGGAAAAGGAGCAGGGGAGAAAAAGAAGTAGGAACTCTGGACACTTTTAACTTCTGTGTGCTTTTCACTAAAGCTTCAAAAGAAAGGGAATCATTCCAGCTAGAATTGAGAACAGCATATATATATATATATATATATATATATATATATATATATATATATATAGCCAGATTTAGGCAACTGTAAGGAAAAGGCATGAGTCTTAAAGGACCTCAAACCTCAAAGTATTTTATACAGTCCCCTGTATGAAGCTTAATTCTGACAGTGTTGCTGCAAGTGAACTGCACATCATTTCAATTCCTAAAATGCAATTCTAAGGTATTATTTAGTTTAACAGCATAATTTTCTACTGCATAAAAATAATCTCCATAATACTGTATAGAAATATAGATTAGATGATTTTTCATTTTGAAAAGTTGTGTGCATATCAGAGGAGAAAATTGGGTATTTTAAATAATATGTTTGTTCAAGTCAGCAACTGCTCTTTTCACAGGATTTCCCACTGTGCATATATTGCACAGATTTCTTAAGTAGACTAATTATCTGAGGCCACATTTTGTAAACAAACTGGTCACCAGAGGAAGGAGTGAAGACACAAAAGTGCCATCATCATTACACTTAGTCCAAAAAGTGTGAAGATTATTTACAGTTCTCTTAATCTATGCTAAAAAGCAACAGAACAAAGTATCCTTCAAATAGAAGTGTAGTTCAAAGAATTCAAATGAGTTTATTTATAGGGAATTAATATTTTTCTCAAATCTCTAGCATTTCAGATGTTTGATATCATCATAGAATTTAGAGTATTATAAGTAGAAGCATTTAATTACATTTTCTCAATAAAAGTTAAATTCAAAATTCTATTTCTTCATGTTTTCTTTTGTTGTGTTTTGCATCATCCACATACCAGGGGGGCATTTCAGTCCGCTTTAGTACAGAAAAAATAAAATGGCAATAGAATGACATTGTAATTGAAATATGATCTACACTGAAAGATGGTTTTTATGATGATACTTTAATTTTATTCTGAATCCAATCTGTTTTAACATTTCTATCATCTTAGTTTCCTGGAAGCAGATATAAATGTGAAGGCAAGCTCAAGATTAGGAACTACTGCACCTGGAGTGGTACTTAAAAGCAATTGCCTATAAAGAATTGAAAAGAAGTGAAATTTACCACAACAGTTTTCTTATTTTCATGAACTAGCCAAGATCACTCACACACACTTAGAAACAATGACTATCTCAAGAACTGAGCAGGAGTTACTCCTCTGGGAGAAAACAAACTCTGTGAGCAAGCACGTCCCCTCTCACTGGGAGAGGTGGCACTTACCTAGAGGAAAGCTGCTGTTAATGGTGACTTGATCCTACAGGCACAACCTTTGGATGCAGCTGGCCTCTTAAAGAAAGCTATCCTGCTGGTCTCTCCTCAGTCTCCAAGTAGCTTCAAGTTGGTTTAGGAGGTTTTTAACCTCCTCTTCAAATGCTTCCAGAAGAGCCCTGGCAGCCTACCTCTTCATGATGATTAAACAAGCCACAACCTCCAGAACAGGACAGCAACCCAGAAGCACCAAAGAAATCTCATTTATACGTAGCTACCATCACAAGCACCTAGGAAGAGGTTGCCCTAAGTACTGACAGCTGTGTAAGTAGGAGGGCTCAGCATGGCTGTTGAAAGAGAATCTGGCTCCTAATTCTGAAAACCTGGCAGTAATTTGTCCCAGAGAAGGACTAACAGGCCAGTGGATGGCCAAATGGAAAAAGTTAGGAAATAATCTAGCAGACTGACGCAGGCAGCTTATGACTTAATACTACAATACAGAAGCCCATCAAAATGGTTCCAAATGGGGTCTTTTATTTTTTTTAATCTCAGTGTTTTGGCAAAGCCTTCATGTCACAGTTTTTCCTCACCGTTTACCTCTTGCTGAGGGCCATCTACTGCATGGTGGCCCTGTCGTCCCAAATGCTGCAGGACTTCCAGGAAGACATCACACCTGGGGCACTGAATTGCTGAATTTTTCCCATGGATGTCTGAACTAGAGCTGTCTCTGTGTAGTGCCAGTGTAAGATTCTTAACAGGCAGGAAATGCAGCTCTGAGCATGCTGTCAGCATATAAAAGAAAATAGGGAAACCTAGCACCATAAGAAAGAAACTAGTAAATAGATTGCTATTGTTCTAAAAGAGATTGCAACCTATATGGCAGATGGCAAGAAAAATGGGTGCAAACAGATGCAATTTCTAGAGTGAAATACCTAAAATATTCCAAGTTTATTTACAATGTGCTAAGGGAAAAGAATGCACGTTCAAACCTCAGAGAAGCTATATGGGTTTTTTGTTTGGGAGGAGGAATGAAGTCTGTCATGTTGGCAGTGTAGCATGATAGATCTTGCCACAGTGGCTCTGACTGTGCCCTCAGAGTGTAGCTTGGTTTAGAGCTAGATTTCTGTTTTATGCACGAGTTAGTGTAATTTAAAATCTTGCTTTTCAGTTCTAGGCAAACCTGTTTGTATGACTGCACAGTGTTTGCCTGCTACACTGGAAGAGACCTGCATTCTCTAAAGGAGGAGATTATGACTACACATATGAGCCATTACAATAAGAAAGATGGGGTGAAAATGGTCTGAAAAATAGCAGAGGACAAGCTGTTGTGAGCATTGCGCAAGAGTGACCCTCCCTCTGGAGGGATGATCCTTAATGATCATAACTAGAAAAATGTTCCTTCATCAATAAAGTAAGAAAGAATTAAAGAATTTTAATATCTTGAATTATCAAAGGTTATTTCCAGCTTCACCAAGTTAGGGCTCAAGTCTTAGAGCCATATATTACACAGAGAATAGAATATGACTTTTTGTTATGATAACAAAATACTGCCCATAGTTTGAATAATTAGTGAAACAATTACAATACTTTGAAAGATTCAGAATCAGCACACATTATTTAAAGACAAGCTGAAAGATTTTAAAAACCAGGATTGTTACAATTATCAGAAAAATGTAGTTTTCTGTTTTCTGCATATTCTCAAGCCCAGAGACTTTCCCAGCATAGCATTCCCATACTTTAGATGATCAGAACACTGTTGAACCTGTAACTGGTATCAATAAACCCACATGAAAAAGTCAGCCAGGATTGAATCCTTTACTGAGACCCATTTGTCTTATTTAATAGCCTTTATTTCCACAACTGCTACTGTATTTTGCTGCTATTTTCCCCTACAACACTAATTTTAAAAAGTGGTACCTAGGGGCAGAAAGATAAGAAAAGAAGATGGCTTTGAAAATGAAAGGGCAGCCTATAAAAAATAGTCAAGGCAAACACCACTGGGAAAAAAATATGACTGAGTTGAAAAGAGGAATCTATAACTGAAAGGAATCTAGAGAAAGGGACAGGGAATGATTAAAAAATAAGAACATAAGGGAACAGCTGAAATTAATCAGATAAACCTTTCTCATGGTCAGGATAATAATAGGATTTGCTATCAGTTTAGTTGTGTCTCAGCTGAGAATTTAATTTCATTAAAATTAATTTTTTATAAATTTTTCAGATTGGAAATCTAATAAACGTCAATTAGTGCTTTTTTTAGAGCTCTCTTTATCAGTGCTTTTTATATGCACATGTAAAATCAGAACCTAAGATTAATTCTTTTGGTGTGATTAAAAATTAAGGCATGATACTCAAAGTATCCTTTTTTCCCACCCCTCTACCTCCCCCCAACTCTAATAATTAGCTACCTGTAGGATAAAAATTATCAACAATCACTGCCTAGTATAGATTTTTGTTCTTCAAATGTAGCTGAATACCTCATTCTACCAACTAAATTGTCTGTTTAACAGGAATAGCAATTTACAGCTAGAATTTCCTAAGTATTTCCTGAATATCTTGCCTGATAAATCCATGATACATTGAAAACCAAACAATGAGAAGATACATAACTGACAATCATATTAAATCTTTTATTCCACTGCAGGTGTAACATATTGGCATAGTCATTAAAATAGACTACTGCAGAATTTAACTAACTTTTTTAAAGGCATAAAAGAATCCCTCAACAAAAATACTCTCCCTGGTATGGAGGTTTTTTCCTTCTGCAGAAAACAGTGGTTTACTTTTTCCTAGGTAAAGCAAATTAAAGTCTAAGGTTTTCAACAACTCAGATAAGGGTTAAGCTTGTTTTAGAAAAAGAGAGCTCCTAATTGACTTTCTAATGAAATTTACTTCACATTTATTCCAAGAGTACTGGAAGTTTGAGCTGTTTTAGTACAGGAGATAAGAAGGTCTTAAGGAAGGCTATGTATCGTGCAGAAGCAGTAAATGACAAATTATCCCTTCCCTTTTCATAGTACTGTTTTCAAACAATTCTTTTTTAGTGTTCAGTGTTGATCTGAAGGAAAGTTTTAAAATGCTCTGAGTATTCCTGCTGTCTAATCAGCTGTACTTGTGGCATGACTCACAGTCTGGCTGCTACTGAGGCGTTTGTCCTTCACCCATATCATTCACTAGATGACACTCTTGTATTACAGTACACCCTCTTTGCTATGCAAGACATCAAACTGACTCCTTATAAATGAGAACGTACATTTTAATGAAAATAACTGAGGAAAATGTTTTATATGTCCACAAAATGCTTTGTAGAGAACAATTCATATTTACAAGTAAAGATGAAAACCAAATTTTAAAAATATTTTAATACAGTAAGTACTAGTAGTCCTAAAGCACCTGTACTTTTCTCTGAAGCTGAGATTTTGTGCTCAAGACAAAATAAAGAAATGAAAATTTTTCTTCATTTTTTCCCATTAAATTATTGCATGTATTTCTTTGTAGATTCAAAGTATAGTAACAGAGTTTGCAAGATTGAGTCACTATTTTTGTATATGACCTGAAGTAAAAAGCAAAGAACAAATTAGAAATAACTTCTTTCAACAATGAACATTTCTTTCACCTAATTACATTGGAAGACTAAATTAATGAATCTTGTTACATTTTTTTTTCTCATTTCTACACTGATAGTTTGGGATTCAAAGGATTTGTCCAGTAACTTACAAGAACATCTTCAACAGAGATGTGCACTAAATGACTTTATCAATTCAGGTTTATTTCTCCAGCCACATTTCCAGTCTGCCTACGTGTTGCTAGATATGAAGATGTAGAACAGATCCATCATATTTCATTTCCTCACATGAAGAAGGATTATGAAATTAGGAACAGCCAGTGCTGTTCATGTGGTACTAGAACACATGAGAATATAGTGCCCCTCTAAATCTGCAGCATGTGTACAATCTACAAAAATGTTCCAGGTAAGATGTCTACTGTTCTAGACCCAGACAGTGCTAGACAAGTGGTCTCTTGTAGAATCTACTGTGAAGATTAAGTTACCATATCTCAGCAAGGGCCAGCAGCAATTTTGTACCTGTAGGAATAGCATCAGTTGCATTTAGCGCTCTTAATCTTGGAGTTTAACAGAGAGCATTTTACTCCTTCAAATAAATCTGCTCTAAAACTTCCTTTCTGCAGAGAAGATCATGCTAAACAAAGCTTAGACCTTTGTTTTCTTTGTACAATATATTTGTGAGTATACATGAGCATAATTTTTTGGTACTATAACTCTTTCTAACATATGTGTGCAATGCCACTGTTTTCTCATTTACTCAAGAGTTAGACTCAATGGTCCTTGTGGGTCCCTTCCAACTCAGAATATTCTGTGAATCTGTGGAGATATTTCAGGAAAGTAATTTACAGTATCCTTCCACGAAGACTAAAGTTCTTTTTTGCACTGCAATATATCTAATTTCCTAACAGAAAAAATCTACTTGGTTTCCCTGGTTCCAGTGAAGACAGAGTGAGCTTTTTGTGCCAGCCATGAGAGGGCAGAACTGGAGCCATATGGGCATGGTCAGGTTGGTTTTTTTACCACCTCAGGTCATTCCAGGGCTGGGGGTAGGGGACACTTCTGAGAGGGCCATGGTGGGAGGGGGAAGCTGTTTGCTGTTGTTCATTGTCACCTGAGGTCTGCAGTGAGCATTTTTGCGTGTGAATCACCCTCTCTTTTTATATATTTCTGCCATTAATAACTGTTACTGTTGTAGCTCATTTCTGTTTCCAGTAAATTGTTCTTACCTGAACCCATGACCTCTGCCTTTTGTGCTTTCTGTCACAGGAGGGCAGGGACTCCTGGGTTTTGGGGGTTTTTTAGTGGTAGCACTAATTTGGGGAATACCATTTCTAAACCACAAAATTAGGGTAGAAATATTTTACGTCTTCAAGTTATAGACCAAGTTGCAAGAAGTTCATTTGAAGCATTTCCCAAGCTGTCTACTGAGATGTAAACATTTCCAGCTCACGATGTATCATGAGTTACATGACCTACTTAAAAAAAAGATAAAATCTTAATTCAATGATTGGATCCAATGTTTCAAAATATCTGTGATTTTCAAAACACTTATTAATATTTGAATTTTAAAAATTCATATTAGTGATTTTCAGTCAATGAAGCCCCAATTCAAATGCCTAATAAAGTTTGAAGTGATATTTGTCCTTCTAAATATTTCAGGGGTTTTTTTCCACTTCTAAGCACGTCATCCGCTCCATGCACTTCTGCAGATCTGTTGTCAACACCACTCTCAAACTCCTCAATCTATTTTCCTTCTGAAAGCTGGTCCTCTTATCCTTCATTCCTGGTGGACAATTACAGACTGTCAAAAAAAAAAAATTGCAGGAAAACCTTCAGCAGAAAGATATTTGACACTTGTATTGGAAAACTGAAAACATTAAACCCCATAAAAGGAGAGACACAGATGGCAGGAGAAGCAGCTGGAAGCATGGTTCATTTCTCCTGCTTTGTTAGGTCAATTAGATTATGTGAGTATGTGCCAGGTAATGGCTTTTTCCCTGAGCCAGTGCAGCTTTCAATCAACCATCCTCCTCCAAGCTAGTTAATTATACATGTCAAGGATGTATGATTTTAATGACAGCTCTCAGGTTGACAGTGCAAGCAGCTGTCTTGGTGATTCAGAAACCAGCAAAAATGTCGCTGATAACTAGACATTAGAAATGGCCCACACTAAATCTGCTATTAAAATTAAAGTCTGCAGCACCAAACGGTGGGAAAGAAAAGCTGATACACATCTACATTTATTCAGAAGAGGAGGACAAAAACAGGAATATTTTTAAGCTATAAAGAAGGAAAAGAAGCAGAGAAGATAACCCAGGTATCTAATCTTTAGATTTCATTGCCTGCAGTAAGAGTCAGCAGTTTGAGACAAAACCACTACTGACAGGTCTCACAATGAGTTTTGGGTTTCTATATTAAATTACTCTGCTCTATGAAGTGTTGATTATTAAGAAATATAGTTTGCTAACTAAGACTTAGTAATTTCCTAATTACACTTCTCCCACACTGGTGCACACTTAAGGAGCTAGAAAGAGAGCAGCCAAAGAGTCAGGAAAAATCATAGACATTTCTACAATTAAAGCATAGATCGGTAATTTATTATGTGTACAAACATGAAATGTCACATCTTGTAATTAGAGTTGTAGTCAGTGCTGTGAATTTTAAATGCTACATGATGAATACCATAAGAAAGATGGAGAAGGACTTTTCACAAGAGCAAGTAGTGACAGGAAAGGAGGAATGGCTTCAAACAGAAAGAGAGCAGGTTTAGATAAGATTTGAGGAAGAATTTTTTTATTGTAAGGTTGGCACAGGTTGCCCAGAGAAGTTCTGGATGCCCCATTCCTGCAAGCGTTTAAGACCTGGTTGGACAGAACTCTGAGCAACCTGGTCTAGTAAAGTTGTCCCTTGAAACTCGATGGTCTTTAAAGTCCCTTCAAACTCACACTAATCCATGATCATATGACAATATTCCTAGCAATATATTTCCTATTGGAATATGCTTTTCTGAGAATTTCAGACAGAAATTATACATAAATCAGTGTTCATTCCTTAGTTATATCATGTCAAAGCTAAAAATTTTCACACAGGTGGCTCCCTGAGTAGCTCTTCAGGCACTGGAAAATTGTCCCAGGAAAAAAAAACAAGATTATTAAATGAAAGTTTCAAATTTTATCACAGCTCAGTTTCTGTATTTAAAAAAAAAGCTGAATAATGATATGGAATTCAATCCATAATGCTCAAATTCTACAAGGGCATGGTATAGGTAACTCTGCATGCACTCAGAACCAGATTTATTTAATTTCTATGTTTGCATAGTCAACTAAGGGATACAAGAAGGAAAAAAAGTGCACATAATACTTCTTTGGAATGGTATACAGACCACTAATCTGCCAACCTTGAAGTCAGGAACATTTTATCAGTTATAATGATAAATTCACCTCATGTATTCCTAGACCACTCTGAAATAGAAAAAGCTGGGTGGAGCTGCTGGTTGCATCCGGAGTGTTTTCACTTCACCTTTGCCTCCAATGTGTGCAGTTTTCTGCCACTGCCTTGTTCTAGCTCAGGAGGAAACAAGTAGTAGCAGGATGTTACAGAGCAAGATGGAGCTTACTGACCTTACAGGGAGGAGGAGATCACAGCACCAGAGCTGCAGTTCTCTCCCTTTTGCATTCCACTTCACAGCTTCCCAGAGTTCTGCTGATTCCAGAACCAGGCATATAAAGTTAGTCTGGACTTTACCACAGTCTGCATCCAAATGATGTATTTATTTCAATTGCTGTTTAAAACAGAACACCACAACAAAACAACAACAAAATAAGAAGAATCACAACATTTTCTATTAGACATCCAGTAACAAGTCAGATGCATGACTGACCATCAGAGATGTTTTTCTGTATTATGTTTGTATAAGGTTTAATGAAAAAGAAAAAAAGTGAACTGCAAATATCAAGCACCAGGGCTCTGGAGAGGCAGGACTACCTGAGCCACCTCACAATTTTTTTCTGGACAGGAAGGTTGTAGAGAACCACTAGTGAATTACATTTTTACTGTCTCCCATGTTATGGCTCTTCCCAAGTAAAGTTCTATGATGAACTTTTTCTTCTTTCTTCTAAGAATTATATGGTCTGAAAAAATAATGAGGTAGCCATAGGGCTTTTCTGCAGATGTGCTGCTCTTGACAGGCCATTTGAGACCTTCCTATGGTTATCTGAGATGCCAGCAGGTGTCTGATCCCACTAAAATAGCTCACTTAGGAAAGGCTCTTAGCATAAGATCACTGCCCAGAAGCTCTTGGAATGACCAGCTGCTGTGAAACAACAGCTGTCCATGGTGAGCTTGGTAAACTTATTTAAACTTATTTAATTAGTCACCATATTGTTGTGACACTAAATTGAAGGTGAAACTTTTCAAAACCACGCAAGTGCACAATCCTATGGAATCAGCAATTATAATGTCAAAGAACTCCCAGTAATTTTGGCAGTCTGAACTTGTTACCAGTTATAAACTTGAAAGAAAGATCACAAAACTTTTAGTCAAGTCACATCAGTACCTGGGAAATATTTACAACTCTTCCTTACCCTTAGCATTACCTGTCAGTGTGTACTTTGATGGCAATAATTAATGTTGAAAATTCAAATGAGGCAGAAATCCAGGATAGTATCTAAAATAGCATTAGTATATTTCATTTCAAAAATACAATTTAATGGTATGTAATCCGTCCCAACATCCCCAGCCAAACAATATCAGTAGCTTTTCTTCAGTTTTGGAAAAATAGTGACTCTTTCTGCTATCTTCATTCCCAGATGATCAATAAAGTAATGAAAGCCATTTGAAATCTTGTTTCACTGAAATACAGACATTATAGCAAGCAAATTAATTACCATCTCCAAAAATAAATTCTTTACTGAAAGCAAATTTCAGTAATGTTGGTACAGCAAATCACAAAACCATGCCAATAGGTTCTATTAAAAATTGCAGCTTTTTGGAAAAACAGACGTTTCAGGCTTGAGAATTTTGAATTACAAAAGTCTCTTGATTAGGGAATACAATTTTTTTACAGAGGAACTTGCAGCTATTTAAAAAACAAAATACGAAACTTGTTTATTTGGGATATAAATAAAGAATTAAAATAATTCACCAGTACTTTTTTAAAAAGCATAGGCAAGGAGATCATAACTACACAACTCACATCTGAATATTTTCCTCACTTCAGAAAACATGGGTAATCAAGACTTTTCTGGCCCCTGCTCCTTTTGTATCACTCCTGAGTTGCTCAAGCCTGAGATGAGCTCAGTTGGCCAGAGCAGAGTGCTAGTGATGCCAAGGTTGTGGTTTTGATCCCTGTATGGGCTGTTAGCTTAAGAGTTGGACTCAATAATCCTTGTGTGTCCCTTCCAACTCAGAATATTCTGTGATTCTGTAAGTCAGAAGAAAATAACATTAAGTGCTGTCTTGAAGACCACTGCTAAAGAAAAAGCCTGCAGATGATAAAGGGAATAATTCAATCAAATACGTGGTCAGAGTTTGCTTCTGTCATATATGCATTCAAGAAACACAAGTCTGTTGCTTTGAAACAGGCCCTTACAGCTTACACCTGGCTGGATATAAGAGAGCTGAGGTGTAAATAATTATAAACTCATCGTGGGACTTTGTAAATTAACACACTTATGCAGTGGCCATCTTACCTCTTCTGTGTGATGGTGCAGAGCAGCCAGTCTAAGTGGGGGCATTAAAATCTTTTCAGGTAACTCCAAATTCTGTCTGGAAAATACCAGAGGATGCCTTTTTCTCATTCCATCTTTCTCATTACTATACACAGCATGGAGAGCCCATCCCACTGTGATATGTACAACACAAACAGCACAGTGAAAGGTGATACTCTAAGAAACCTTCTGAATTATTTATTTGGTGAATGATGTGCATAAACTACTCCTTGGTCTGGGTGCACTCTATATAAGTTATAAATATAGGATATCTGCTTTATATAGAGTTGAATATTAACTGACTTTGGACTGAGGCCTTGACATTACAAGGAGTACTCTCTTGTAAAATTAGATCCAAAATTAACACAAAAACTTTTCTTTATAAAAATATATATATTTGCATATGACCAAATATCTGGCTTGTGTTTCAGTGTTACAAAATATTACAAAGAAAGAAACACATCAGTTAAATCATATTTTCTGATTCACAAGGAATAAAAAGTTAGAACTACAGTGTGAAATGCTCCAAACGATTAGCCTGTGAAGTGCTCCGAGGCTTTCAATGCTTTTTCCCCTGAAGTACTAAAAGGTTGTTTTTCTTTTGTGAATGTGATTTCAGAGAGGAACAATGTACATTAATTAACATAAAAACAGGTTTTTCAGTGTTCACGGTTCTCCTAAAAGCCGCTCTTTACATCTGGTGCTGAATATACCCTTTAATGTAACATACTCTTTAATATTTAAAAGATTTGACATCCACTGGAGGCTTATCATTCATTTCATGAACACTACTTAGGATCTAAGCAGGTCGTATGAGACCTGGCATCCTAACAAGGTCTCATCTTGAAAATACTTATGATGAATGGTACTGAATAATTCTCCTCTGGAAAGGCTCTGATCACAGCATTTGTAAGTATTATCAGGCCTGACCTATCAGCTGGATTTCAAAGTAACTATTTCATTTTGTTTTCTTGATTGTGTTAACTTTAACCAGGATTCTTGGCCTAACTCATTTCCACACACAGCTGCACAAAAGCTTGTGCCAACAAAAGAAAAGTGGTGGCACAGAAGTGTGGCTAAACTAAGTGCTTCTTTCAGCTGCAGTACATACTTAGGCTGCTTGAGAGGCCTCCTAGCTGCCTTACCAAAATAACACCAACCTTTCTGAAGTGAGAATAGGCTAAAAACCTCTATTTTCTTCAACAGTAGTTCCATTATCTCAAAAAAAAAAAAAAATAAGAGAGCAGAAGGAGCACTGGGACAGCAAATGGCAGCTGCAGCTTGTTGCCTGCTCTCCAAACTGCTTAGCAAGCCAGAGAGGGGACAGACAGAAGGCAGCAGAGCAGCTCTGCAGCAGGCACCCCTACCCCAGGGGGAGATGGCACCAGTCTTGCAGGAACACACTCCCACGTTTGTAACTGCAGTGGAAGCACTAAGGTAAACTTGGAGTAAACTGTTTGAAACATAAATAAGCTTCAGGCTTTCAATCAGGGTCTGTGCAGTCTGAAGGTAAGGACAGCTGGATGACTACTGGAGTGCAAAAGGAAAGATTTCTTACTGTGTTTTGCTACAGTTATTGTGAATATGTATTTGCTATGTGCCTATAGCTTTCAAAAGTACTCTAACTGGGATAGTGAGAGAAGTGCTAATGAAGTAAAATAATTTAAGTAAATGTTTTAGATTAGATAAGAATAGCTCTCCAAAGTTGTTAGTAATTTCTAATAAACAAGACTTGATTAAGAAAACAACACAAAACTGAATGTAGCACAGGTCATATCAAGCCATAAATCATAGCTAAGCAGTGTTAGCAAAAGACCCCCACAACTGAACTTCTATTTATTTTATATATTTTCATATTTATTTAAATATATTTTCATATATTTATTTTCTATGTTAGCAAAAATTTTCCCAAACAGGAAAAGTTAAACATGCTAGCAGAATGACTTTCTATATATGTCCTGTTGTGGAAGTGTTGACGAAAATAAAATCTCAGGTATTTCTTGACATGTAATGTATAGAGCCCAGATGTATAGAGCCCATAAAATTTCACCAGCCCTATGATATAGATTATACTAAAAATTCAATGTACAACATGGTTTAAGATATTCCTCATAAATGAAAACATTGTGGAGTCTTAAGGGCTTCAGTCTCCTCTATAATTCAACTATTAAACTAGAACAATTATTATTGCTACTATGAGACAATCAAAGAGAGTCAGTAATTTTATACTCTTATGTTAGTGTTAGCTTATCTTTGAAAAAAGTGAATGTTCTGTTGGACACTTTTGTTGGAGCCGAAAGCTTAATTGGAAAAAAGACCACTGAGTATCAGTAAAGCAAAATGCCAACACCAGTGACACAGTATTTCTACTGAACTCTGATGACACAAAGTAGGAAGAATTCCTTTTTTTGTGCCATGATGGCTTACCATTTAGCAGGTGGAGAATAAGCTACTTCATCCAAAATAGTCAGCCAAATAGTTATTTGCATGATTACAGAGAATTGTCTCATTAAAGCGTCAGTGCCCAGATTATCAAGTCTCTTTTTCCCTCTTTTTTTATCTTTGGCAGAAAATACATGTGTGACTGGCATCATTAAAAGTCTAAAGAATGCTGTTTGGAACAGCTGATAGAAACTATTTTCTTTGAGACAAGCACAGTTGAAAAATATACTTTATCCAGTTACCCTTTTATTAAGATTTCAGAGTGTAGAGAAAGGGGACTTCCAAAAGAGCTCAGAGCAAAAGGACTGGTGGAGAGAACTCACTCAATAAAAGCCCATATCAAACTCATTCTGTCTATTGTTAGAGTTCAAATGTGAGTCACCAAGACATCCTTTTTGTACGGATTACAAAATATTTCAGACGACATAAATATGGTTTAAGCTAACAATCACCTCAGAAAAACAATGAGAAAAGCAAAAAAATAAACACGTGCATCCATATTTCTGGTGCTTCAAGCAATTTTCTAGTCAAATGTATAGTTAGTTTTATCAGCACCTTCCACATCTATAATTTCTATCAGAAGAAAAACATCACTGATTTTCACTGCAAAATTGCCTTCCATGGCTGTCTTGACTTGAAGATGGAGTTATCTCCACTACGATGAATTCCTGGCTGCTCTTTAAATGAAAAAGATTTTTATTGTGCAACAGAGAATGTTTATCAATGCAACATGTAATTCAAAAGTAGATTTTCCTAAAGTCAAGTGAAGCTCTCTGTGGATTCCTTCATACTTTGTTATCATGTTAGAGGTTCCCTCTAAAAGAAAATTACATGCCAGCCAAGTTACTTCTCCAGCTTTAATTCAGACAGAAGGAATCAATCACCTTCCTAAAATTTCTGTTCATTGTAAACAGATTCTTTAAAGACCTCAAACAACCTGTTTAGGAAAAAATTTTGCTTAGTATTTAAAAATGCTTAAGTTCAATCATCAAGGTCCTAAATAAGAACAAGGTAACTCAAAGTGTAAATTTATGAATAATTGTCATTACCAATTCCAGTTCTTCTATTGACACATTTTCCAAACACTACAAAGGCTAATTAACATAAAGCATACCATTCATTACATATCAACTACCTGAAACAAACAGCTGGATTAAAGCTGTTTCATACAATGCTTGCAGCTCATCCTAAACCATTCTTAGGGGGAAAAGTGCAGTAAAGAGAAATGCTTACCTTGACCTTGGAATTCCAATCAAAACCCACTCACTATTTCCCTCCAGAGCTTTTGGAAAAAAAAAAAAAACTCTGTATGGTTTCCTAGCACAGATCACAGTAATAAACCTCATGCTAAGGATTTTAAAACCACCAAAACTTTAAAACTACGAACTGAAATTCTTCCTAACACATATTTTTCCTTGACCACCATCTGTATAAACCAGCATTGTCCTATGACCTGCATAATACAGTCAAGTAAAATTAATGTTCCATTTTGTCATCCATGAATGTATATTTTTAATGTCTTCACAGATCATGCTTAGTAAAGAACACAATAAAAAGATTCAAAATTTTTGTGTTGTTAAAAATAGTAATTTTTATTAAACTTTTTTGTTTCATTGTTTAAAAAGAAAAAAAACCCAAAACTTATACACCTTCAAAATTAGTGGTTCCATTCTGATTTCACTGAAAACAGAGTTGTTTGGCATTGTGTTACAGGAATAGCCATGAATACTGAATACAAGTATACTGAAAAAACATAATTCCTAGCTTTAAAGTCCAGTTTCACAGATTTTTCTACATAATTTGTATCACTTAAAGTCAGCTCATGAATACTTTAAATGTGCAGAATGCACGTGAGGCTCTGATCCTTTTCACATGAGCATCAGAACGATGAGTCATACTGAATTTATGGGATTAGAAGTGAGTCTAGAAAAAGTCCTACTTACACAGCACTCCAAACAGAAGAACTACTCAGCATCAAGATTCTTATTGCAAAGCAAAAGAGCTGTTGAGGAATTAGTGTAGGGAAATGATAACTCTGTAAAATGTATCCTGTAAATTGATATGAGAAATGCAGCATGCCTTTGACATACTCTCAATAGCTATAATCTGGAAACATATTATTTAAAAGAACCTCTCTGCACTATTTGTACAGACTGTTATTTCTTAAGTACTCAAGTTGAATTTCAGTTCTTTCTTTCTTTAAAAAAATGAAAAAAGTGGAAACAAAATACTTGTCAAAGTTGGTGTTATTCATAAAACAAAACTTTTAAAACAGGAAAAGGAGAATACTGTAAAATTCAGTATTTTCCACAGGGTGATCACTCCTAACTTCTAAATAAACTTAAATGTGCCAACACATTGTTCCACTAAACTTTTAAATATCATGATCTTTCCAAAAAGTAATCATTTTTCAGACACCAAAAATCCATTTTCTTTGTATGCTAACTGGTATATTATATTCAGTTGTACTGATTTTTTTTGCCTGAAAAATATATAGCATTATTTTAGAACTATTTTCCATACTTTACCTATTTATATCACTTAAAACTTATAAAAAATACATTTAAAAAACATAGAGAACAAAAAAGAGTTTGACCTGTATACTTTTTCCAAGATACAGAAGATTAAGCATAACACAAATTTTTTAAGCAATTCAGCTTAAAATGTGTATCTAGAATATGCATAAATTGCTGTTTCTCCATTTAACCCAGCAAATTTACTTACTTACTTTTCCAATCAGTCTGAACATTAAATAAATGTAACAGACAACACTTCAATATGTATGCAGAACAAAGTAACTTAAATGTTTGAAGAACTTTAAATTGTACATTCTCCTACAATATATGTTCTTCACTGTAAAAAATTCTTAATACAAGTGTGGTTTATGATAAATTGCTATTTAAATTTTAGATGAGAAACACATGAATATTAATGAAAATTCTTTACTTGTAGATTAATACTCACCGTTTAAAATGGTAATCCAGTTTTACTGCATAACATTTATTATTATATTTAGTCAATTTCTATAATTAGCTAAAAGATGGTTAGAGTTAATTTCACACTGTTGTGTTCAGAAAATATACACATTTTCAGCTTTGATCAGATACAATAGGCTTTACACAATTCGTATTTATCTTTCTAAACTATCAAGTGAATTACTTTCAACTTTTTAGAAAACAATCAAAACAGCTTTTATCTTCTCCATTTTATCATCTGTGAAAATATAAAATGAGTCTCTTCTGAATTAAGAAAAGTACTTCTTAAAAAATCTAATTGCAGATGGAAAGACAAATGTTTGGTAAGGAAAGATTCCAGAAACTTAAAATACTTAGTTCTGTAATGCTTTGGCAGATGGATAAGATGATTGAAAATTTTTGAACAAATTGTTGCTTCTTTGACACGCAAATTGCCTTATTAATTACTGAATGTGCTGTATACAAGAATTCTCCTTTCTTTTTATCTTATATTGATTTATTGAGTCCCAAAAGATTAAGATTTTTTCATTACTCTCAAAGGATACATTATCAAAGATCAAACCATGTGACTGGAGAATTATTTGTCTTAGAGCAATGTACTTGCATTTCTTGAAAATAAATCAAAAATTGGCTTTTTTTACACGTGGATAGGTCCCTGATGTGAAGTGAGTGGGCATATAGAAAGGCATACTTTTTATGAGACCAGATTTTCAATTTTCTTTTTTTTCTGAAAAACAATCTATTATATTATCAGTGATAAGACAAGGCTTTTGCCAAACAAAGATACATCAACATATATATATTTTTTTATTTATATAGGATGAGACTTCCAGTCATAATCAAAACAAAGATGTTTTAATTGTTATTTCCTTAGAAGATTTTCTAAGATTTTTCCTGAGTCAACACTATTTTTGCCACTAATGTAAAGCACAGCACCTTACAAGTAGCTATAAAGAAAGTTAAGCCCATCCTAGGAAATAGTTTTCTTTATGGAATTTTAACATCTTACTCTCACACTTGTAATCTATACAGAGCATAAAAAAACCAAATGTTTTAAAAAAAATTCAGCTCAAGCACTCTTCATCAATCTTTTATGGTGCTAATAATATAAGCATAAGCTCTTTATTTTGTGTTTCTTGCTTTGATCCAGACAAGATCTTTTGTTTTCAAGGAGTGACCCTGATTTTGTACCTGTGTGTGCAGTCCTTACCCTAGGCAAACAGAGAATCCACTCCTTGAGCGGGTTCTGCCACGGGTGCCCAAAGCCATCATTCTACACAACTTTCAGCAGCACTGAACACATCAGTACATACTGTCCCAAAACCACCAAAAACTGCTGTATTTAAAGTATGCTGAGCCTGCACAGACACTGCTAAGGAAAACTCCCTGTCCGACCATCCAGGATCACTCTGGCATGACCTGAGCTGGGATGGAAGCAGCTTCCCAGCTACACTCACACGCTCACACCAAGTTTCCCCTAGCAGGCTCTCAAAAGTCTCTATCCCTAAAACAATTTAACTTTGGTGCAATCACAAAGCAACAGCTCAAGCTGGGTGCCTTCAAGTCCCCAAAGAGAGGAGCCCCGGGGATTTTACACCCTCTCAGTGCAAGCACAGGAGGATCTGGGGGTCCCTGGCTCCTGCTGTCTCTGGGTGTCCGGTCACTGGTCACAGGTCCCCGCGCCCTCTGTTGTGCAAAGGGACAGAGCTCCCACCAGCCAGGGCTCAAGCTGCACTGGTGCTGCAGCTGCACACTGAGCTACCTGCACTGCAGGGGTTCCTCAACACTTGCACAAGAGTTTGGGAAGGGCCCTTCTCCAGCTGCAGCCAAAATAATAGGACTTTATGCTGTCCTTCCTCTGAAAGCCAGCTTGAGTTATATGATAACAGATATATTCTGTGTTCCTTCACAGTGACCTTACTCAACCCCTTTCTCTTGCATTTCAGAAAAAAAAGGAAATAAGGATTATCCTTTAAAATAAAATAAAAAAAGGATTATCACGCTATTGAACTAAACAAAGAGCTGTTCTTTTAGATAGTATGTGGGTGGTTAACCTAGTTATAATTCCTGAAAAGCCTGCATATGTGAATTTGTAACCTAAATTCCCTGAAAATTAGTCCATTTTCTGTGAAATAATTATTTCCATTAAGGAAATGACTGTCTTAAACATGGAAAGAGCCAATACCTCTAATGGGTATTAATTCATGAAAACATTTCTTTTTTGTTAAGGTCTTTTTTAAAAGTCTCTACAGAAAAAAAATATTTCCTGCAACATATCTTCCAGATTTATAGAGCAGGAATATATATCAATCAATACAACAAACACCTCTTTTTCTTCTAAAGTAATGGATTTGTTTAGGGAAAAACCATTTGCCGCCTTCTCATAAGACTGACACCTCAGGAAATTCTACTTGAATTTTTTTTTTTCTATTAAAAGAGGAAATAAATGGGATAATATCAAAAGTATTTATCATAACAATTTTCAGAGTTTAGCAAAGTGAATTCTATTTATTGTGTAAATAATCTGCACACCAGCCCACAGAGACATCACATACTCAGAATGGTGTGTGGTAAACACCCAGCTTAAGCCTAATATACTCATGCTATGACATCAACTAGAAAGACCACTGTATACTGGTGCAAAAAATAAAAGTATTGCTGAAATAGCTGAACAATTTCATTATTTCCTAAAAACGTCTGCTGTATATGAATTCACAGCATTCTTTCCTGACCCACCAACAAAATAAGTGTAAGAGATCAAAGACTGAAAACTGCAAAAACAAATAGTGAAACACTAGAGTTACAGTAAAATGAGGCAAAACTTCAAAGAGTACCAATAGTAAAAGTTGTCATAAAACCATAAATGGTATTAAACTAATGCAATATTTTACAAAGTCTACATTTAAAATATACATAAAACAATGCAAGAACTATGAAAGGATGTTATGACTGCTGCTCTTCCAGGCTAGTTATACTTTAATATCACTGATAAATCTACTACCTGCAGTTTTGCTTTCAAAAGCACATTTCTTCTGATTTTAATGCATCACTAAAGTTTTATACTTTCAGGAATATTTGCAATAAGACATTATATCTGATTGAAAATAAATATTATCTGGCTTTTATTACATTTGCCTCCAATTTTCATTATTTCACCTTAGCTAGGGTTCCTATTGCCCACTTTAATAAAGTTTGCTTGGATACCTCCTTGATATCAATTAGATTGAATATTCTGACACCTCAGATAGATTCTATTATCTCAGCACTGGTTCATACAGTAGCATTTTCCCTAATATTAATAAATTTAACAGAATCTAAAACCTCCACAACACTCTGAGACAGTTTTGGACTCTGTTCCACTAGCCATTTCCTGCCCACATTCATAAATACTGTTTTATGTGCCTCTTGAATGTGAGGTAATGTTCAAAGTAAGTAATTAGTAGCTCAGTCTGGCCACACACTAACTTCTCTATGGGTATATAATCCTAAATAAAATTAATCGGTGAATCATGAGACCTATTTTGTAGCCAAGATTTTATGCTGTACTTAAGGGTCTATAAAATTAAAAAAAAAATTATTAAGATTTTTGACATCTTTTAGGCTCTAGTATTTGCTAACATTGTTGTTTCTATTGATCTCCCACTGAGGATGAGATAATGAAAAACAGCCCCAGCAGTGACTACCAAGCCCTTTGATGAAGTACATGTTGGACCAGGGCATAATTTGTCTGGATGGCAGCAGAGCTTATCTTGTTGCCAATTTGTAAAATGCACCAGAAGCTTTGGCACCTGTTCAGACCTGTAGTTATGCAAACAGCACAGGGAGTCTGCAGAGTGCTGTGGGAAGCCAAGGAAAAGAGCCTGTAAAGAGAATTGTCTGCTTGTCTCCCCACCATTTTGTCAGTAGGAGTTTCTGAGCAGGGCCATATGCTATGGGGGTCTGCCAACAATTTTTCTAACCCAAGGACCAAAGGTTCAACTTGGACGTGCTTGACTCCCACTGGGATAAGGGGGAGTCAAGATAACTGACTGGGGATAGAACTGCTCAGTACAATGGAACTATCTGAGCCAATATCTGCTTTACAGATCTAGCTCCAAAGGTTGACCAAGACCATTTCCATATGATGATATCTTGCTAAAATAAACATTAAAAAGTCCTACAGGAGGTCCTAATTCCCACATGTGAGTTTAACAAACAGCCCTTTTTCTATGAAGACACAAACCCCTCTGGAGACTCTCATAGAAACACATCGGTCTTCCAATTATCCAGTAGATCAAGTACTAAATTAATATATTTAACATTCACCAGAATACAAACAGGAAAATCCTATTCTTCTTCTCTAGGTGAATATCCCAATTACTAGGTGTGGGTTTCTTGCTAATTCTTGAATTTACTTGATCTGTGCAGAAAGAAGCAGTTTCCTCATGAAGAACAGAGGAATACCCAGCCTTGTCCCAGAATGTCATTTGTCTTAGTATTAATGTTCATTCCTATAAATAGGAGAAGTGGGTTCAAAGTCCAGGAAAGTAAGCCTGTGTCTTTCAAAAATGGTTAAATAATAAGGCAACACTACAGGGAGTTTTAGGGGGTTTGCTTTTTTAATCAACCAATTGTTTTGATGCTGAACTAGTAATTGTGTTCTGGGGATATAGGTCACAGGACTACTTGGAATTTGGCAATCCATTCCCCATTGAGAATTGGGAACTTTTTTTTCTTAATTATTTTGTGAGGCTTAGCTAGTTTACCAATTTTAAATGTAGCCATGTATTCTATTCTCCTCACTTGTAATACCTGTTTCTTTACCTATCCCTTCTTAATCCTTTTCCTCTCCTGTTTCCCTGTTATTAAGACCTTTACCTTTACATATAAGAATTCCTGCTATGAGATTTCAGACTTATTTTGTATTTTCTGAAACAATAGCACCAAATTAGTCTTGGCTTAAAGAGACAGGAGGGACAGGGACTCTATGTGTACCAGAATTCTTTTTCCTCCAAATTCAAGAAATCCCTTTACATTTATTTTTTACCTCTTTATAAAGTAGAAAAATACTTAATTTCTAAAACATAAAAAAAGGGAAAACAGCTTTAAAATTTATCAAAATACAACAAACAAACCCCCCTGCCTTTATTATTTCAGGTCCACCTTGCAGAAAAGGGTGTAAGTATTCAATTTTCATTTAATTTCTTATTTCCATTCAGTACAGCACCATCATCTGTGAAGGCCGTGAGACTGTCAAAAAGATATAAATTAGATCTGAATCTCCTTTTTTTTCAACAGTAAATGCCCTGAATATGTCATTAACCACTGTGCATCATCAACCATACCAGCAATTTGTAACTATTCCCTCATATGAGGTAAGAAGCACGAGGGTACTTTATATCATTGATGTCAATGACTAACACAGTCTCCTCTGTAATTCTGTCAGCTATGTCATGTCAGCTTTTGAATAAAGCCTCAGCTATAATTAACTGGCTTCCTAGGGTGAAATCAGAGTTTTAGTCAATATTGCTTAAGTTTAAACAATAGCTCTTGAATTCTGTATAGCACCTGTCACTGTTCCGTCTTTGAAATGCTTAACAAAGGTGCTCAGTCTTTTTCAACAGCCATTAGGAAGAAAAGCCAGCGTAGGTGGCAGCCTGTATTATCATATTCCAGATAATTGCCTTTCTGTATGCAATTTTCCTTCTAGCTGTTTTGCATGCAGTTATTATGAATCCATTGCATTCTGATAGCACCCAGATGCTCAAATTGAAATCACAAGCCCTTTTGTTAAGAGACTGTACAAAATATTCCTAAACTAATTTCTGTCCTCAAGAGTTTGGATTCTAAACACACAAAGCAGAATAACAAACTCATATAAATGGAAAAATATTCTCACACTGAAGAGAAGGATAATTTCAAATGTTGCACTTGCTAATAATCACAATGCTCAGCAGTAACTCATTTCAGTTTTGGCTCCTACTTCCTGACCTTACTAATGGGAATATTTTAATGATAGTTAATGAGAATTTTGCAACTGACTTCAGAGAAATTAGGATTTTAGTTTATGAATCCAGATTCTGTAGAAATCCGATATGTGTGGTGATAACATTTTAACGCTGACTAATGTCCTAAAGCACTATTTCATAAAATGCTCCCAGTAGGTGGCTATAACCTGCATTCTTCATTTCTTGGTTTTTACTTGACATCTTTTGTTCTGTGGTAGGGCATGAAATGAAATCTAACACTAAGTCATTTAGGAATTATCCGTAAAAGCAGAACAGGTTATTGACTATATCATCATGCCTCACACATACTAAAAAATCTTACCTGATGACTGTAAAAAAGTTATATCTGATGATAGGTTACATTCACTGTCTATAGGAAAAGAACTCTGTATCTTCCAAGACTGATACCAGTTGATGGCTCACCCATGCAGAGAAGCAAAGAAAAAAAAAAGGTAGATCTACATTATTAACCACTGAAAATTTGGGGTTAAAAAAAAGACAATTGTTACTATTTCTTTTCAAAAATGGGACCAGAGTATTTGAAAATTGATACGGAACTATCTCATACTCATTACTGACACCTAAATTACATTAAATATTACACAGTAATAAAGAATATGGTTCTTTTCAATTCACTCAGTTAAAAACATATATCAAGTCCAGTAAGCATCTAGGAAAAAAAACCCAACTACCCCAACTGTTTAGTGCATCTGTGCTTTACAACTAATTGAGTGCATTTTACATGACAGATATTGAACAAGAAATTTCTTAATAGTGGGTATGTTTTATATCTCAAACAAAAAAGAAAAACACTATACCCCAGTGCATCATCATGGAGAGAGACCATAAATTGCTTTTTGCCAGATCTATACAATTATGCTGATTTGTAGCACTAAGTACTCCAGGGACAGTTTCCCAAATATACAAGTCAATGAATGGTATGAAAAACAAATCAACTCTGTGAAACATGAGATTGTTATTTGGAGAACTGAAGAAGATTTTTTTTTTTACAAAGATACTTTTAATAAATTACAGTTGCTGCTTATTTGTCAACCCACTGACTAAAGTTAAAAAAGCTTCTTGTGATTAATCATGCCAAAGTACATCTCCTCAAATAAGTGTTCCTATCCATATTTTTATTTTCATTCACTGGACATTCCTTTTTTTATAGTTTTGGTATGCTATAGAACCTCCGTAAGGATTTAGCATTTGCATAACTGCTTTCCTGAACAGAGACTCATTTGGCATGATTTATTGACAGAGAAGTTTTAATAGAATCCACCATGAATTCATACAGGAGAAATACATGCAAAAGCAATTAAGCACTCATCAAAATGGACCATTTTCATATTTTATGCCCCAAAGGGCTGTGGGAAACAAATGAGAATCTGCTTCCCAAAACTATGCAGGGTGTCTTTTACTTGACAGAACCAAATTACCATAGCTGTTTTTCCATTTCAATGATCTCTCTTTTTATTTTAGTGTGAAATATGTGATAACACCTAGATTTCATATAAATTTATATTACTACTATCTCTTTGTATTTGAGGTAAACTAATAGAAAAACATATAAACTAATACATAAACTTCCATTTCATTTCAATAGATCATCAAAGCATTTTATATTAAGAGGTCAAGAAGATTTGTTTAATTTGTCTTTGACTTTGTTTATCTTGCCTTCCTACTTCAAGCACACTTATATAATACCTTATATTTAAAAAAAAAATTCTACATCTCATGACATGACATAAATCATATGCTTCTGACTGAAACAAAATATTTCAAAAGCTTAATTTCAAAATATCCTGTTTGGGATTTCTAAAGCAAGCCTTTTTCTGTCATTATGGAATGGGTTTTTTTTAATTTATCCTGATTTTTAACACACATTATATTTTTATTCATGGTATTGGACATGAGGGAATGTGCATTTATTTTCCATAGGTAGCAAGAAATCAGGTAGCAAGGTATTACAATGCAGAGCTATGATAATTCAAATTGCTGTGTTTATGACAGTTACAAAAACACACATTCTTGTTTGGAATACCACACTAATTTGATCTTTGTAAGTTAGGAATTGTCATCTTTGATTGATGGATTTTGTTTTGGAAGAATACACTGATTGGTATGTCATGTAGCTACTCAAGAGCATGGGACATGAGAGATCTTAGATACATAAAACTGCTTTTGTGTGATGTTTACTCATCTTTTTCTATCCTGTATCATTTCACTAAGGCCTGCACACAGAACAAGTGCAGATTTCATGCCTTCTGAAATTCTGGTACTTGGGCTTCACTTTAAACAGATGAAAACCTTTACTGTAATAGTGGGAATGTTTATTTTCTAAAAGTCATATAAACATGACTGGGAATGAACACAGGCAGAGAAAATCAGGCTTGTTCAGCCTGGTGAACAAAAGGCTCCTGGGAGACCTTATAACAGCACTTCAGTACCTACAGGGGCCCTCCAAGGAAGATGGTGACAGATATTTTACCATGGCCAGTTGCAATAAGACAAGGGATAATGGCAATAAACTGAAGGAGGGTTAATTTTGATTATGTATAAGAAAGAAGTTTGATTGTTTGGTTTTGTTTTTTTTAACGAGGCTGGAAACACACTAGAACAAGTTGTCCCAAGAAGTGGTAGATACTCCATCCCTGGAAAAATTCAAGGTTAAGGTCTCTAAGAGTCTAGTTGGCAATGTCCCTGCTCATTGAAGGGGAGTTCAATTTGATGACATTTAAAAGGTCTCTTCCAACACAAGCTATTTTACGATTCCATAACAACTACCGAAAACTATATTAAGATCTTATTATGCACCAAAAATTATGACAACCTTCCCACTCACAAATGCAATATGTGGGGGAAAAAATTCAACCCTAACTCAGAAACAGGCAGGTTATGAACAACACCAACTCAAATATTGTTTAAGGCAGGCAATTCTCACAAAACGAGGAGGGAAAACAGGCCCACAGTCAGTAGAGTTACATTGCTACTCCACATTGCAGAACTCTGCATGAAGTCTTCACATTTGCATATCAAAATACAAAATCTCATTGATTTATTTTGTCGTGCTCCATATCACAGGTCATTAGATCTCAATCATGTATCCCTCTGTTCAACTGCACTAATTGGTGTTTAATTAAGGGAAAATTTTGAGAAAACAATCTAATTTGGCTTTGTCACATTTACTATAAGAAGTATGAGGGAGACAGTAGCATCCTCCTCCTCCCCAGACCAGCAGGATTTCAGCCGGAAGACATGCAGAATATCCTACATTATTACTCCTTCCAGCCATGCTGAGGACTTTAAAGATGGTAAATTTAGCCCCCCTATAGTAATTTTTTCCATCATTTAATTATCATCATTGTTAAAAAGTGGTCCCAAATTTCTGATCAAGTATCTGTGGCTCAGCTAGCAGGCTCTAATTATGTCTTTCCCTGCTGAATTTAGGTACTTTTTGTTAACCACTATATACTCATATGTTGCAATCAAGTGACGTCCCAATTTTATTAAAGATAAAGTGTACGGATTGAGCTCAGTTCCTCACAGCAAGCTACTTTCTAATCTTAGGAATACGTCAATAGCTTTTTTTCTTCATCTGCCCCAATTTTTCAACATTCTTTAAAAATTATGGATTTCATGAGCAGTATCTCACTGCTATATATGAAGATCTAAGACTTCTTAATTTTTTTACAGATTCAAAGATTTCATTAGTCCTTTTTTTCCTACTAGACTGAACTGTGGGCAGGAATTTGGAACGAGTTCTGCTCTGTTCCAAAAAAGAATATTCAGTGTAATGATAAGTGAAAAAAAAAAAATCTGCCGATTCAGGAAGGTAATAACTAATTAGACAACTCAAGAGTCAGGCAATTTGCAGAATGAGCCAAAGAACCATCATTAAACATCATTCACCATCTTTCAACATCAACTTTTGACTGAAAACCATATCTTCCCAGAGTATATTTAAAAAAAAAAGGTGTTACAGAAGGAATACTACAAGTTATTTCCAATGTTAGCACACAGTGTAACTTATGGAATCACAGAATATCCTGAGTTGGAAGGAAACCAGAGGAATTATCAAGTCCAACTCTTAGCCCTGCACAGGACAGCCCCAAGAGTCACACCATGTGCCTGAGAGCCTTGTCCAAATGCTTACTGAGCTCTGTCAGCCTTGGTGCTGTGACCACTTCCCTGGGGAGCTGTTCCAGTGCTCTCAAAGAACCTTTTTCTGATACCCAACCTAAACCTCCCCAGACACAACTTCAGGCCATGCCCTTGGGTTCTGTCACTGGCCACCACAGAGAAGAGATCAGGGCATCTCCCTCCACTTCCCCTCCCTAGGAAGAATTTTAAGTGTTTAGACTGTTTTCTGAAGTACTTCTGATATTTTAAATAAAATATTTCTGTAGCATCCACTTGATATTTTTTTCCATCTACTTTTACTTTTTTCTTTTCTAATTACTGTGAAGTTTCAAATGTCAGTAGGCTGTTACTGTAATTTATGAATCACAAAGTCCAGCATCTGAAAAGGAACACAAGAGATAAACTAGTCAATAAGCCCTTCCAAAGGCAGGATCTATTGAAAACAATCCTTCAAAATCCTAGACAAAATATTTACTTAAGATACTTTATGGACTATCATAAAGATTGAGCAGATTTTCTGAAAAGCCTTACTTTTTCATCATATTAATTTTAACAATGCCTTGGCTCCTTTAGATCATATACAAAGCACTGAGAGAAGTGTTTCTTCATTTTCTCTTCTCTGTAGCTCTCCTTTTTTACACATTCATTTCCCCTACTTTTATGACATCCTACAATTTTAGAAGCTTGTTAGAATTATGCTCTGCTTATGCAGATCTGCCTATACCCAAAATGAAAATGCCTAGAACTGAGCTTTTACAACTAAATAGTTAGAGCTGGCTAGAGGCACTTCAGCATCCTTGTGAACTCAGCACTGCTGAGAGTTACAGAGCATTTAGCAGCCTTAATGTACCTGTCCATGAGATTTTCATCTGCATCAACCTTTCATTGACTTTTCCCTGAAGTAGGCTGCCAAAACCCTTTTTTTCCTGAGCAGATATATTATTTAATTTATATGTACCTCATAAAATAAGATTATGACTTAAAGCTTCCAAATGAAACTTATATAAGAAAAAATATCCTGACCAAGCAAAAGATTTTCAAAAGGAAAAACGGCATATACTTCTTGAAGACACAAAAGGTGATATAATTTCATGGGTTTTGGTTGTCTTTCTGTGGTTTTTTTTTTTTTTTTTTGTTTTACATTTCCATTGTCAACCCAAACTGAAAAGCTGGTTCAGAAGTCATATGGGATATGAGATCAGTTTTAACTCACCACATGTCAGAGTGATTTGTCTCCCAAAGGCAGACTGCTGATATCATCAATATCAGTTCTAAGGTTTTGTTCCTTTTTCAAGGCAGATGTTTTATTCTGATCTTGCTTTGTCAGGCTCTGTGGGGGATGAATGTAACATGACCTTAGGATTTTAACTGGAAAATCAGATCTTATTAGGTTCTCTATTTTTGAAATTTGAAGACATACATATTCATATGGCTTATATGACCAGAGCATAGAAATACTTTGTAAATGAGTTCCAGTTCTGTATAAACTTGAATGCACAGGCTTAGGAGTCTCTGAACTTGTACAGAAGAGTTTAGCACAAAACCAATAGAGGTATGCATCTGTGTACATCTTGCTTGCAATGCTAACAGCAATAACACAAAATAAATAATACATCTACCCTAAAAAATATCTTCAAAGGCTTTTTCTGTGGTTTAGATGCATGCAAATGTGGAAGGGATCAGTTACCACTACTCAGCAACTGGCTTGGTTGCTGTTGATCACATCAGAATGTTAATTTCTGCACAGTGAAATGTTGTCTGGATTTTCTGCTAGGAAAACTTGAGTAACATAGCTTAGTATTTATGCATATCCACACACAAAACGACATGTAGCAGAAAATCCCTGGTTGTGCTTTCATCCTCAATTACTTTTACTGCAAAAGAGACAAAAAAAGTAAACTCTGAAACTATTGTAAAGGAAGGAAGTAGAGAGGGAGCCTATGGAAAATATTGAAGATTATTCTAAATTCTATGAACTAGAAGGAAAAAATGATTGCTTGTATTTGAATTTCTTTACTTTAAAGGTACCTTGATATTCCTTTGGGAGTTTTGCAGAATGCCTCACAGGCCAGAACGAATACCAAAATTCAGAGTATCTTGTGAAGACATTTCATTTTGACAATGTGTGTAATTTTCTTCTAACTCATTCCTTATAGTATGCCTTTCCTGGCTTTTGATGAGTACTAGTTTAACTGACATCTTTTTTATTTGCATGAAAATATATATGATATTATTGTAGAATAGTGGAATAGATTAATTTTCTCCATGATATTTTTTTCCTTATAGCCTTCTTAACCTAGAATAACTGGTTCACTTAACAAGTCCCATTAAACGTACATTTCTGCTTTTGGTTTGAAAGCTATTGGCTTAACTAACTATTGCTAATAGTCTTCTTAATAGCAACACAAAAACATGAATAAATTGCCAACAAATGGAATTCTTCTTTGTATGGCAGATGAGACTATCTTTACCCTTCTTAAGCTCACCTGGGTTTGCATCAAAGGCAACTGGGCAGTGGGTGCTGAGTCAGGACCAATGATCCAAAGTGCTCCCCAAGCTGGGAGAGGATCAGGGTGATTGACAATCAGTCTCACAAGCACTTGTGATTGAATTGCCAGGTGCTCCTGAAATTAAGGTAATACTGTTAGCCACTAGTGAAATTAAGAGTCAGTAACAACAGAAGGAAAGGTCTGAGAAAACAAAATCTATGGCTGACACACATGAGCAAGAGAAACAGAGACATCTCTGAAATTATGGTGACATTCAGAGTAACTCTATGTCTCAGCAAACATACAAAATGAGGTTGCACACTACAGGGGAGTTGACTTTCACCAAGATCTCTGTGAGAACTTTTCTATAATTAACAAAATAAACTACAGCAAGTCAACCTCCAAGTAGCTTTACAAAGTCTTTCAACTTACTGCAGTTAAAAATACCAGCCAATCTTCAGTTAAGTTTGATTCAGTGACACTTTAATTCAAACAAGTTCTTTGAAGAATTTTCTTCTTGTTTTGATACGTATTTGAAGTATTTCATCAAAAAACTCTCTGGGAGCTTGTCATGTTAGCTGCAAATAACAAGATGTTACTTGACAGTGCCCAATCAGACCATTTTTACTAGATTTTCTCTTAAACACCAGGGCAACAAAAGGAACAGACTAAAGCCAAAATCTAATCTTTAAAAGGTGTACAATTAAAATTGCCACAATATGGTTAATTTCCAGTGTTCCCCAATTTATTTACTGTGTGCTTTAAGTGTGGTGTATTTTCCCTATGTGCTCTGTTACATGTGTGGGAATATACATTATTTGAAACTGTCATTCTATATATATTAACCATATTTTTCTGATTTTCAGTTTTAGGATTTGCTACAGCATTCATCACTGTTGTATTACAGTGATGGATACTTCTCTAACCCAGTGGGGCAGTGAACCCTTAAGTGATTCATCTTACTTATGTCACTCATCATGTGTGCTGTGGTGGTGTTAGCGATCCTGAACACATTCAGGACTGAAATCTAGCCAACTAAGATGTCTAAAATTAAAAGTCCTATGATGGTTTACTTTCATAACTTGCTCATGTAAATTCTGCACACACTATAATGCCCTGTTTCACTCTCTGTTTCATCAGTTGATCAATCAGCTAATTGGTAAAGGCTTGTCAAACCCAATACCTTTAAAGAGGCAATGAGATCTGCTGACCCCTGTAACAACCAGGAGTCTTTGAACAATTCTCTGGGACTCAGATTTAGCGAAGCAGTAACAGTGCATGAGAGGCTGGCACTAGTGTAAGTCACATCAACATTTTCAGCTGGGCTGAGTTGCATAAATGGAAAAAACAGGAAAACATAAAAATTTCTTACCTAGTTCCAGCTTCCCCAGCCCACAGACAAGAGAAACAACTTGACACAATTTCACACACTTTCTATTTGTCAGTCTTAACAGTAGATCAGACTTGGAGTACGTTGCTGAAGATTCCATGTTTCTGTGAGAATCTTCCTCAGCCTCCAGGCTTTGGGAGTGGTCTTTACTGGCATTTGCAGCTGCAAAGGTTTTGAAATGTTAATAAAAACCTTGTCTGATCTCAAAGAGTATCTGGAGTTCAGTAAATTCCCCAATCCCCACTCCCATGTGGGCCTACAGCAAAGCAAAGCACACCTTTCTCAAAAAGTTACATTACTTGAAGTGTGAGGGAGAATTACCAGAGAGCCCTTAAGATTCAGGAACCAACAGGTGTATATATGAAAGAGAGAACAGAATCTTTAAATATCTCTTTAGTTTGACTAAATTAAGCTAAATGCCTTTTAGTTTACCAGCATGCTCTTCCTGGTAATTGCATTTTGTTTTCTTCTCCTCTAACAGCGATTTCTTCTAGGAAAAAAAAGTAGCCTCTCAGGAGCTGTGCCTGCTCTCATCTTGTCTTTTTCTAACTCCATGCCTATCCTTTTTCTCCAGTCCCTCAACACGCTGAATTTCTTAGAGACCATAAAAAGCAGTTTTACAAATAGGCAGGCATCCCAGCAGTGAAAATAAGCTGTGATTAGAGCATTTTTGACAGCAGGAATATGACAGAGGAGCAGGGCTAGCATACACTCACCCAAAACTCTGCAGGAATTGTATCTGAGGAAAAATGAAAAGTGATCCTGTGCCCCTTTCAATGTGGTGATCATGTCAGAAACACCTGGGATATCAAGGGCCCTTAGAGAAATGTAGCTTTCAAGATCCAGCGTGTGGAGGTCACCCATCACTGCTACTAAGCCAGGTACCCCACTTGTTCAAATGTGACTGCAAAACATCTGTGATCTCTGATACTGTTAAGACACAAAGAAGGGAGATTCTTCATACAAAGGATTCATACCCAATAAAAAGATTACACCTCTCACACTTCTCATGTTAAGCTAGATGTGCATTTTTACATTTGGGGAGAGTTACAAGATCTCATGGATATCAGAAGAATGCTTGTCCTATACAGGTTTTGTTTCCTTATTAGTGATTTGAATTTAGTGGGCAATTTTCTGCAAATGCCATAGAATATTAAACACCAAGCCTGTAAATTTCCCTATTAAAAAATAAAGAAAACTTTTCTCTAAAAATTTTTAAATGTAGAAATCTTGTCAATCAGTTCCCTTTCCTTTGAATAAATTTATGGTAAATCAAAATAGGATTATAAAATTATACTCTGTAAATCCATTAAGCTCCTAATTTACAAAACTATTTCCAAGCATTTTTTTTCCCTGATACAATACCCCAGCTTTCATCTAGGAAAGAACTCATATTCTGCAAAAGCATCAAAGTTGCAAGTATCAGATTTTTCCTTTCCTCCTCTTTTTTTTTGCAAAAACATTTTAGTATTACCTTTCTTGTCTCTGTTTTCAAACCTAACAAAGGCAACTAGTTTATATTCATTCTTTTGCTTATTACGGATTTGTTAATTTTTTAGCATATTAACACACTTTGTTCATACCATCAGACTCTGTCTGGAAAGGAAGAGACCACTAAAAATAAAGTAAAGCTATCAAGATAATCTTCTGGCAAAAGACAGGAAAGTTTCATCTTTCCTCATCATATAAGATGAACAAAAATATTGCAAACATGATGACGTATATCTTAAAGAGTCATATTGAAAATGCTGTTCCTCTTGCAAAATTAATTTTTTTAAGCAGTTGAAGGTATTATTTTTAGTATCTCACAATCTACTCATCTAATTGATCCAACCAATGATAATCACAGCCCATCTGCTTCCTTCAAACTCCCTTTCAAGGGTATCAGCACACTTCAGCTGCACTATGCCACAGTTACTAAGGCAACCAGTGTGTGAAGCAGGCAAAGGCTGTGCTTATTCACATTAAAATATTCTCCTGCCAGAAAAACCCTACAAAAGGATGTATATCAAAAGCTACACATTTACATGCAAGAAATATATATGAAAGAACTTTGGAGGAGGGGGAAATACATGCCCTATTTTTATTTCTTTCTTTTCGTTCTTTTTGAAAATACTTTGTGGAATAAAGTAGAGGTTTCATATGACACAAAATAAATAGGAAGCATTCAGGGCAAGTTATGAAGATTTCCAAGTGTGCAGTAGATATGGAAGTTGCTTCCTCAATGTACCTGCTATGTAAGGGAAGCAATGACACAGATTTATGTTCATACAGTTCCTCACATGCTCACTGGGTGATGCCAGCTTGGACTGCCCTGTGACTGTCAGGCCACTCTATATTGCATGACCTAAAAGTCCTTTCCCAAATCCCAGGTCTGGATGTTTTTGAGCTTGGAGGGGAAAAAAAGCCCCATCCCTTTCCTTGTGCTCATTTTTTCTCAGAAAAGCATGACAGGTACTTTTTATCTAAATATTTTGCCATTTTTCTTATACTAAATTTATTCAGAAGTGAAATTCTTCTGAGGAGACAACAAATACACAGGTTTTGAAAGGCTTGAGAGGGTACCAGATAGAATCAGAAGATTTGCAGAACATGAAACCAATTCTATGTCCTTCAGCAATATTTGGAAAAAATTTCTGCCCTGATCTCTAATCCATTGCAACATAACAAATATAAAACCTCTCCCTCTCTTACTGCTTTCACCAAATGCAAAACTAATTAGAATCCTGTGGAGGAACAGAGTCTCTGAGGTTATTGCAGGTGAATAATATGTTTTGATGAATTAGCTGAAATATTAATGTACCAGAAATAATCACATTGCACACTGAAGGCTGAGACACTAATTGTGTCTTTCATCTTTATACACAGCTGACACTATTTAAAAAGGCAAATAGCACAGCTTTGAGGAGGCAAAATCCCTTACTGGGAAAATAGAAAACATCTTCCCATTTGAAGAAGGGGCTGCCAGGAGAGCTCACCTTTGGAATGGTCCCTCCTATAGTGAAATGTTAGCAGTTTTGTTCAGAGCTAGACAGAAATTTTCCTGTGAAACAAAGTGCATCAGAAGTGGTAGATTATTGAGTTCCAGATTATTAGTCTGATTGTCTGTGTTTCTTCATCTGTGTCCCACCTTGAAAGATTTATTCTGCTTTAAGCACTGAGGAGAGGATTTGCTTGCCTGCTTCCAAATTATTCATACAAGCATCCTCTTATGGTTGGTAGAGAAGTTGGCATTTATAGAAAACAATTTATCTGCACAGTTTTATCCCTGTCAGAGAAGTGGAGTTGCAGCCTACTCTTCCCTGTTTCTCTCCACTGATTGTAACAGAAGCACAGACACCTGGCTCAAGAGCAGACATCTACATTTCATCAGGCAAATCATCCTCCCCTTAAGATCATGATCTGCTGTCTTTCCTTAGTATATTCCTGTCCTCGGGAAATTATTAGTCTGGGCAATATCAAATTACCTCCTGCGTTATAGGGAACTTGTATAATTGAGTAATATACTTAAGAGAAGTCCTGCAGTGAAGGGCAAAAATACCACCAGTTCTGACCTTGTATCAATGAAGCAGAGAAAGATTCAAGACTGTATTTGCTACACTGAACCTTAGGAACCTGGCATCTGGTTGCAATTCTGATTTGCATCCCAAAATTTAGGAATGCTATGGTCAAATTAACACACCTAGTGTACACAGCCAGTTGTGCCCCAACTCATTTTTTCCTTGCAAAGCCAATCTAATCCAGACTTAAGAACAAGGATCAACATTATACAGGCCATCCAGAATCAGGAATTTTTTTAATGTAAAAGAAAGATAAAAAATCACATTTTTCCCAATGATAACTAAGGAAACCCATGGATAAACATATTATATTAGGTGTTGTAGCATTTCCTAAGCATAGAGATGCAACGTGGTAAAAGAACAAACAATTTCTAATACCTAGTGTAACTTTTTCTCAATGTGTGATGTCAGATTCACTGAAAAGAAGTGCTTATTCTGTGCCATGTGAAAGATTTGCATGCTCCAAGATTTCAGTGCCCACTTCTCATGTAAATTCTGCTCAGATCAATCAGATACCTCTGGAAACTCCTTGCCTGGTCCACTCCTTAGCATTCCAGGCTTTTTTGAAGTGAGCAAGGATCAGATTACATGATTTTGTAAATGCTTTAAATTACAAAACTTAAGGTATAAATACATTTTTCTTAAATATTTTAGAGTGGCACGCAGTCCTGACTAGCACAGCCATAGGGAAACAAGGATATGGTTTATCTGCACTTTGATTATTCTCTCAGCAAAGACTCTTGGCTCGCCAGATTTCTGCCACCAACCAAACTAACTTTGTCATCCAATTAATGGCATTTAATACAGTTAGGTTAGCTCTGGGGGAGCTGTCCCAGCACTATTGTAGCTCAGGGTAGAGCAGATTAATCCAGACTAGTTGTCTTACCAGTCAAGCTCAGAATGATAGAAAGGCACCAGAAAGTTCTCTTTCTGTGCATCAAGCTGAATTCTGACACAGCAAAGTTTCTAGTCCACAATAATTGCTATATATCTGAGTTTTCACTTACAGAGGCTGAAGAGTTGAAAAGCAATGAACATTTTGTACCTTGCCTGTGTGAAGAAGCAGGATGAAAGCACTTAGAGCTCAAAAATTTAATACAGTGTCACCATACAGCTGCAAATGATAGAACTGGAGAAGCTGTACTGCAGCTACACATCATTTCTATCAATAGGTCTCATGGGCTTCTAGTAGTAGTAGATGGGTACATTGATTAAGATGACTCAGCTACCTCTTGCATCAGTGGTTCCAGTTGAGATGACTGCTTACATAAGCTGGATGAAAAAAGTTAATCTGCTGGGCAATGTGAGAGTACATCAACAGCAATCAAACAAGAGTAAAGAAACTACACTGAAAACAGTGCAAGCAAGAAGTGCATGAGAGCGTTTTTCTTCTAGGAGGGAATAATTTCCCACTGGATACATATTTTGGAGTGTAATTTGTATTTTTGTACAAGCATGATAATTACCATTATAGATTGCCCACAAACTTGGTGGACATCACATAATTATCTCCTTAAAATGTAAACAGATATCTGCTAAACTGCATCCATAGCCCTTTAGGTTTCTATAAATACTGTAATAACTGCAGAAGTTCATTTAAACAAATATAGCTGGCTATCTGCAGTTACTGTTGTTTCAAAGCTTTCACTGTGGAAACACAGTTCAAAACGTTGCACCCACATACACCCACTGAAAACACAGCCATCATATCCACCAACAGATTTGACTTTTGAATATTCTAAAGGAATATTCTCAAGCAAACAAACAAGGATTAAAATTACTTCATAAACCAGACTTTGAGCTTTACATGAGACTAGTTGCTATGTCCATACCCATCAAGAAATGGTTTTGACTCAGATAGCTGCTCATCTTCCACAAATCTCTCTTGTTTCTAGGGTAATACTCTTCCCCAGAGGCAAACCATTTTCCCTTTGACAGTGTAGTTCCACTGTACAGAGTATTGTATACGTGGATCCAAGTCTTTCTATTCCTTAGTGACTCTCTCTATTCCTGTTTTCTAAAACACTGTATCTGATGTTGGAGAGTTGCAAGCTTAAGATGTCATTGCAATAGTTCCCATTATTATTGGTCAGAAAGTGGGCACTGGAAAAGCCGGACTTACATCAGACTCCTTAGTCCAAGCAATTTGTGGGTAATACTGACACATTGTGAAGGGAGCACTATTGCAGTCATCTGAGATGTGCAACAGAAAATAAAATAAAATAAATGTAAGAAATTAGCAATCTTGTGATATTTTCAAAGAAAGAACAAGTTACTTCATATCATCTCAAACTGATAACCAGTGGCTTTAGCTGCTTAACTAATCTCAGGGTGATTTTGATCCTGTGACTCCTGTGACTTCTGTGCATAGGGTTTGCTACCAGTGTTTCTGCATCTATTCAAATTGAAACATTACCTGCTCTTAATGGGGGGAAAAAAGCCCACAACTCAACAAATCTGTGTACCATCTTCCACACCTCTGTACTTTGTGTATAAATAAAATTAGGTGATGCTATAAAAGAAATTTAAAAGATAGTAAATTTGAACATTTATACATTTTTATCTCTTTTGTTTCTTTTACTGCATGTATGAAAACATGCATGCTTATTTGCTTTTTTGATTTATAGCTGTGAAGAGCTAGTTCAATGACTCACTGCTCCCACGCAGTAAAATCTACGTTCTTTATGTCTCTGTCTTAGCAGACATGCACACACCAGCTAACATGTACAGAGTCAATCATAGCTGCATCAATCTGTTTTCTTGCATATAAAACTGATCTCTGAGTATCAATTGGGTATATAGCCCAAGATGTCCAAGGTTTTATTTTACACCTCAGGAAATCTCAGCCAAATGGCTGCAGTTTTCCTTCCAGTATCAGAAAATATTCCATAGCCTATACTTATTTAAGAGATGCTTCTGTGAAAAATAGGACAGATAAAAAAATATTGCAGTCTTCTTTTGCATGTCTGGAACAATAATCGGAAGTAAATTTTGAAAAGAAAGAAAGAACAGCTTAGTTCAGAGCTACTATGTAGATTTCCAGATGAAAAAAATTGATATAAAACAGACAAAAAAGAGACCAAATATAAACTTGATGAAAATCAGACTTAGTGGAAAGAAATTGAGCAATAAAACAACCAAAATCAGAGAAAACACATGTTTCTGAAGTTTAACAATTTCCTGTGGGAAACAAGAACCAAAATATTGGCACACAACAAATTCACTTAAAATTATTGTTTGGGTGTTTTATAAGTATAATTTTAACAAATTAAATTCATTAAAGTTACATTTTGGTAAACTTACTATGTCATCATAAAATTACTGATGGAACCCAAAAAAAAACATCTGTTCATTTTCAATTTGGAAAAAATCTGTATTGAAAATTATATTTCAGAGCAAAGAATAAAATTGAAATGGTACTTCATTTTCACTTAAAGGTTTCTAAAATATAAATTGGGCATGTGGGGAGGCTTTTATCTCTCTTCAGCCAAAACAACATTGCAATATTGACATGAATTCACAAAATATTTTGCTTGACACCAATGTTTCCATCAACATAAACTGTACTTGTCTATCAAGAGAAAAGCATTTTGACCAAGGAAAAAGGCTTGACCTTCATGAGATGATATGTAACTTGTTGAAAACAAAACCATGACAATCTCCAGTTTTCTGCTAAGATGTCATTCTCATCTAATTCTTAGAAACTGCACATCTCAGACATAAGAGACATATTGACCTCAATACAGCAATCTCTCTCGGAATTGCTAACAACGTGTATTCAGACCTAGAACACATCCTAGAAGGTGCTTCAGGGTTGGCAATCAAGCCTCTTCCATAACCCAGCAATAAAAATGAGCTTCAATATTTTCAATCAAACCAGAATCACAAATTCTTATAAGGCACAATGCTAAAAATAAAAGCAGAGGTTCCGTAAGTGAGTTTGGCTTTGGCTTAGCATCCAAAAATACCTAAAACGTGTCTAGGTACTCAAGAATGTTTTCAAAGTTTTCTATGAAAAGCTAGCTATAATTCATATACAAAATCATCAGGAAAATGACCATGCAAGTATAAAATGCAGATAAATGAATTGCAAAATTTATTAAGTTTTTTTAATAATAACTTATCCCCAGTGGAAGAAAGGGTAGATGACAGGAAAAAGAAAATAACTCACAAGATAGAAAGCTCTGAATATCCTAGTCTCAGCTGACAATTACTGCTTTGGTTCAGTAATGACTCTAAAAAATTACCTTTATCTCAAGGGCTAGAGATTTCTTTAACAATTATTTATAACTCTTTATAACAGATGTCTCTGAATATTTCTTTAATTCTTTATAACAGATGCCTCTGAATATTTTTCTGTCATTACTGCATGGCTAGACAATAAATTTGTGAGACTCTGCTGCCTTTTCACAGTTAGGGTCTATTATACTAAGAAATACATTATCTCCATTTGTACTAAACAACACTATTATTGCAAATTTTCAACTATAGCTCAGTACAACATATAATAATGAACAAGAGGCTCAAAGGAACTTTATAGATGTATATATCTCAACTGCTTCTATGATATTTTATGTCCTAGACAAATTGGAACATCATTATCTTCCTAAGAAATGTATATTATTAGGTCAGAATATACTTCAGGCATGTCAGCAACTCTTCCTTATTAACCTAATTTCTAGTCCTGGAAGCATTGCATCTGACTCCAGGGTTTCTTTCAGAGTGGGAATTGAAAGCAAATTTCCAGACATAGCAAAGGGCAGATGGATTTGAAGAGGTTTAAGAGTCATTGCTACAATTAATTTTTTTAATCTATCATTTAAATAAAAAAAAATATTAGAAATAAAGTAATTTGATCATGAAATACATGTCCCTAATTCTTTCTGTAGTTCACTGTGTAACCGTGTGTATATATATATATATATGTGTGTGTGTGTGTGTATGTGTGTGTATCTATATAAAAAAAAAATATATATAAAATATATCTAGCTTCCTGAGGAAAAAATAAAGTTTAAAAAGGAATAAGCTATAGCATCTTTTCTCATAACAGCCTGACTTCTATGGTTGATCTTCTTGCAAGTACTCATATCAGGCATAATTTTAAGAACAAATTTTTACGTGAACAGGATCAATTCTTACCTTCAGCTAAGTACAATTCAGAAGTTCATTAGCTTTAGAGATACAGATGATGAAAACATTCATTATCACTTTTGAATACAGGTTGTCATAGCCTAAGATCGTGTCTATACATGAATTAGTAAAAGTGAATGCTCAGTAAAAGGCTATTAAATAATTTTCAGTAATATTTGTCAATTAAAAATACAAGAAACTATTTCTCATTAGGTAGTACATGCATGTTCCAGTAACTGAACTGGAGTAAATGTATGTAAATCCATTCAGAGTAATTTAAACAGGTTGAGGAGGAGGCTCCCTCTTTGGGAAGAGCCTGATCCTCTAATAAGAGTTACTAAGTGAGCATTCAAAAGATTTTTGTGCCCTTCATTGTCCTTCACATCAGTAATGAGGGCCTGCTCTCCACTGCTGAAAGGAGAGCTGGCAGCTCTGTAGCTATTCCTTTTATGTGGGAAACACACCTTTCAAAAACTCTGAAGGAACAGAAAATTCAGTGCACGCGTGCCCTCAGAGCTCACCAGGCATAGGCTGTTCTCTAGCTCTCCTCTGAACAAGGACTTGGCTCAGTTCAGAGTTTGTTTTACAGTGTCTGTATTGAGTTTCCAAGTCTGCATTTTTGACCTTTCCAAATAACACTGCAAAATTAAACTAAAAATTTTTCTCTGGTACATGTGGTCTACAATTAGAAAAAAATTTGGGAAAGGACTTTAAGAACAAAGATAGTGCAGTAACTATTGTTACAATCAATCTGAAAACATCCCCTTTCTGGAACAAATGTAAATTGAAAAACAAATCAAAGAGAATCACTTTGCATAAGTGACTTTGGCCATTTCTTTTGCAAGTTAAGGGGTGATAGAGATTTTTACACTGTTTATATTTTAAGTACATGGGATATGAAGAGAAGCAAAGTGTAGAATGACCTAAACAATTAAATACATCTATAGACAGGCAACCATTGCTAACATTTTGCAATGTTTTCATCTGGTTAATCATTTGCTTATTCTAACTACATGTTCACAAGCCAGTTTGATTAAAATCAGTCAATAAATATGTTTCCATATGTGTTTTTAAAATATTCTGTTGAACTTTCAAGCTCTCAGATGAAAGTGAAGGAAAATGTGAAGAAAAAAGTGCTGGTAAACCTTGTGTAACCCACACTGCCAGTCAGGGAAAATTACCAAAATTGCCAACATTGTTGTCACACCATAGGTGCAGGTGCAGGAGAAGTGTTAATGACAAAAAACAACAGCTTCTCAAGAGAAATTGCACAAACACTATTGCTAGTCCTGCCACCAAGAAAGATGAGCCAGTGTCATTTTTGTCATAAATAACCACAGGCTTGTTTAATGGCAACACATTTGTAGCACTGCTTGGAGTCTCTGCAATGACTTTTTCCGTGGCATCTCACACAATATTGCCTGTTGCTGTGTTCCTTAGGCACGCTGGGAATCAATATGGTAAGTAATAGCAATCACAATGGATGTGCATTATGAGTAATATTTTACTGCCAAAAGAATCAGCAATCATAATTTGTGCCTGTGTTAATTATATTTCCACTATGACTGGTACATAACTAGGTCAGAAAAATAGTCTGCAGCCTATATTTAGTAAACAAAATAATTTTAAATCCTTTCATTCAGTACAGAACACAAAGCAGAGATTCTGGTGGGAGTGTCTTTTGACTCACATTTCCCTTTAAAGTTTTATCCCAGACTGGAGAAAAGTTAACAGTGTTTTGAATGAGCCTGAAGATGCTTGGAAGTGCCTCAGACAAGGATGCTTGAAGGGAAGCAGCTCTTTCAAGGACTTCCTGCAAATACACTTTTGAAAAGGCTGTCAAAAATGGTACACACACTATCACAAAGAAATACAGTCCTACAGCTGCATTTACACTTCCTTACAAATTAGCTATCAACTGTCACTTTGCAATAGTTACTTGTCCAAAAAGAGGTAAAAAACACAAACATACTAGAGGAGAAACTAGGAGATGATAATATTTAGAAAAACCTTGGCTAATTCCCAATTTTTATGTGTGATTTTGCACTGCCTATCTATATGAATCTGTGTGTTTAGATTCATCATTTCATTTGCAAATTATCATGAAAATAATAGTGTGTTGTGTCCAGATGTGGTGCATGCAGACATCACATGGAAGTTAAACAGTTTTTCCAGAAAAGTCCAGGCCTAAGTGATATTTTTTGGAAAAATATTCAGGCTTGACTGCCTCCCTGTTCTTCAGACAGAATAAATTCTTTTAATGCAGAGATTATCTCAGTTCAACAGGAAGTGCTTGTGCTGTAGCCCTGCCTGTTGAATGACGCCTGGGGAAGACCAGGTAGGATTCAGGTGGTCACTCTCAACCATGAGCGACCACCTTCGAACATTTCCATCCCTCCCATCAATTGACTGCTGTAAAACCAGACCTCAATGACTAAAAGGGCACTTCAGCAACAGGAAGCAAACCTTACAGTTCAGTGAAGCAGATGTGCTGAAGGCAACTGCTTCTACAGACAACCACGCCTTGACAGGGATGATCTAGGCAATCATTTACATGCAACCTCTCACCTCTAATTAGATTTACTGCAAGGTTTGTTTTCCTTAAGGAGTGACTATGCTAGCAGCTCCTCTTTATGATCAATAGCTGAAAGCTTTTCTAACTATTCCTGCACAAATTACAAGACATAGATGTTAAAATGCACATAAAGTAACTTTTGCCCACTTCTGCCTCAGCAAATTTTTTTCTATTAGTGATAGATTTATTGAAATAAGAAAAATGAACTTGAACTCCTGTTAAGCCTCTTATAAGAGAGTATATCTCATAAAAGCGAAACAAAAATAAAAAAAACCCCTGAAATCCATTTAAAAGATTCCACAAAAAAAAACCAAAAAACACCAAGCAACCACACCAGCAGTGGGGAGAAAATAACAAAAACATCCAGACTTTGCATATTCGTAGAGTGGCAATAGCTAATTTATTTTTCACTCAGCAAGTCCTGGAAGCTATGTGGTTTCTTCCTTTGGGAAAAAAAAAAATGAGTAGAGAGACTGGGGTGAGCATCCAGCAAAATAGAACTTCTGCTTCCATTTTTAAATATTAAGCCTTTTACACAAAATATCCATATAATTTATGAGCTAACACCTTTCAGCAGAGGAGAAAGAAAGAAAAAAATAATAACTCTTCTAGGCTAGTTGTTGTCACTGACAACTCAATTTATATCTGATGCAATGATGGAAAATGTCATAAGTCATGCCATTAGCCTGTCATTAATAAACAGTTTGTCTCATTATTTTACAGTTTAGTTTCTTGAGGCTAACAACACATTGATGAAATGTGTTTTCCCACTCTGAAAGTAGTATTAAAAATGCATCAGTGGAAAAGCACTTGAGAAAAAAAAAAGGCAATGACAATTTCTATTTTCTATTTCACAGGTTTTTCCAGTTCACCTTGAAATTCATCCACTAAGAAATACATCCTAAAAACTTGCTGAAAAAAAATTCATTGCAAACCTAAGGACAGCTTGCATACCTGAACTCAACAACTTTGTTGTGTCTCCTTCCATGCAGCAATTCTCTTTGAGATTCCCGTGCTTAACCAATCCTTAAATATTCAATGATATCCATCCCAGTACAGAATATCTCTACGAGCACACTGTTCATGTGCATTTGCTCTATATAGAGCCACACATGGACAAATATTTAGTTTTAATCCTTTTAAATTTTTATGCAAGCTTAAAAGCAAAGAAGCAGTCAGAGAAATTAACCTAATTCCCCTGTAACATGTAAAAGTAAACAGTTTTCATCTAAACATCTTATGTTCTGGAATTCTTCCTGCCTTTAAAGTTCCATAGATTATAACTGTAGATTATTCTCTTAGATACACCAGGACATAGGAAAGTTGAGGCTAGACACAAACAACATCAAGCTTCTACCATCTATACTTGGGGATATTCTGTGACACTCTGTGGAAGAATGAAAAGCAAGGCTGAGCCACTCATCACAGAGATTCAAGGAACATTACCAATGCTATGCTTTTCTTTCTCTTCCTAAGTCCCCGCACTGCTACTCAGCCCAAAACACCACTATTAAGGTAATTCATTGGTACAATTTTGTACTTACACTGTATGTTGTCTTTCAATAAACTCAAATGTGAAAGAAATGACAAATTGCACTCAGCAAATAATTTATTTAAATTACTGGCTCCTGATTTCTGTAGCTTTTGAACACAGCTCCTTTGACAGTCTAAGAAGTCAAGGCAGCAATGAATGTTTAATTTAAACACTGAGGGGTCATAACCCCAGGGAAACTTTGGCAGTCTGTACAAGTTCCCAGAGCTCATAAGTAAAGCTGGTAAAAAAATCTATTTTTGTGAGGAAGCTACGATAAACCTAGGGAGTACATCTGCTTTAAAACAATAGAATAGAGAGTAGAAAACAAAAGAAGAAAAAAAAAGTGAATCCAAGGATTTGGAACTACCTGTAATGAGCATGAAAACTGTTTTAAAATAACAATATCTGCAATAAAGCAGAATATCCAGAAAGTGTAAAGAATATCCAAAAACTGGTCAAATTGCATTCAGCAGCAGTATAAGGAGGTGCTTATAAGATGTACCAGAGGCAGAAAGACACCCAATAACTGTTCCAGTTTTGTGATAAGAGATAGAAGTACCTGGCTTGAATGGAAGTTACATAGGCTTATTGGGGAAGATTAAACTGTGAGCTCAACAAAATTCAAGGAAAGGCCCTTCCTGCTTTAGGAAGACATCTTACTCTCTAATTCTTTTTTACTTTATCCCAAAAGCCAAGAATATTGTTGCTTTGATAATATGTCATGGGCAAGAGAAAATATACATAGACTTATTCCTCCTGTTTTTTAATCACATCTGTGAGAGACATATATCTATTTGGCTGAGGAGGTTAACTTGTTTCTGAAAATGCTCCTGAGCCATGTTATTCAGCTACTAGTTTTTGGCAGAGAAAGCAGCAGAAGAATGTGAATTTATACTGAATTGTATAATATTAAAAGCTGCCTTTTTTATTTGGGTCGAGGATCTAAAATTTGTACAGAAAAGGGAATAGAACCTAAAAACTCAGGGCAGTAGTAAATTTTTTTAGATTAGTTTTCTTGGACTTTTCTTTATCCTATGCTTGAGATCTACTTCTTGCCTCTGACAATCCCAGGAGCTCCAACAGCTGGAAAAGGCCAGGTTGTTTGCCACACACAAGTTTTTGAGATCAGGGCTGTTCAGTAGCAGAGGTCCTGGAGCTCACAGGGTCCTCAACATTGCCCCACTCTAAGACAAAAGCATTTATCCAAGGCAATATTCAGAAATTTCTCATCTTCTACTTCAGCAAGAGACAAAAACATGGGAAACATGCCACCAGTAGATCCAATGGAATCTGCAGAGCTGCCTATGAAATTTGCAACAGCAGCCCCACAGAGATACATCATTTATTTACTGCTCAGCAGACACTTCCTTTCCCCTTTCTGCCTTCTGCTCTAGTTTGAATGCATGAGGAGGTATGTCCTCACACTTTTTTGGAACTTTCTCGGACTCATTCCCAAAGTGGCTTATTAAGTATTTCCTTCAATGTGAGAAGAAAACCTAAACAGAGATCTGCATATACACCTTCTTCTGGGAATGACAAAGGAGGTAAAGTCACAAAACAAGTAAACACTTTGGATGCTGTAGGAAAATATATGATTTATGGAAATCATTTTTCTCGAAAATAAAGTGATTTCCCATAACTTAAAAAAGGAAAACTTATATGCTGATAGTCTTCTATACCAAAATAGAAAGAATATGCATGGGGTAGAGGTGAGGGTAAGGACAAAAGGAAAACAAACAAGATGTCTATGTATGCCCAACAATTCTAGGAAAAATATATTTTTACCTGCATTTGACTACCCGTTTTGCTGTCAAATATTTCACCATAAACATACAGTTTTCTTACTTTTATTTTTTTTCCTCTCTAATCAAACAATACTATGTTATTAAAAAGTAATGACTGTGGAAGATGACCATGGCCAGAGACTCCAGACAAATCTCAAAAACATTGTAACCAACAACATTATAGAGAAAAAGAATAAGTTCTTTTTGATCAAAATATCAGACCTTGAAGGAAAGTTAACCGAAGTCGTCATAAGCATGATTACCTCCAGAGACTGGGAAAGGTCATAAATGTTCCCCAAAGCAGTTTACCATGAAGTAAAATTTGTATTTAATGATGTTATGCGTATAAAGAAATGTAAAAAACTATCTAAAAGAAATATAGAATCCCAGAATGTTTTGATTTGAAAGGAACCTTTCAAGTTCATCTAGTCCCACCCCCCCCTGCCATGATCAGGAACACCTTTCAGTAAACCAGATTGCTCAGTGCCCCATCCAACCTGAGCTTCAGTGATGATGCATCTACCACCTCTCTGGGCAACCTGTTCCAGTGGCTCACCCTACCCTTAGTAGAGAATTTCTGATGCTATAGGAAAAGAGATTTTGACAAGTCTAAGGAGACAGAGAAAACTGAGCAGAAAAGATCCCACAAACCAGCCTCTTTGCCCTGTCACCACCTGCTTCATCCTGGCAGGGAATATTTCTCATATAAACTGAAAAGAGTTGCTATGTTACCCTGGGATTGCAATCTCAGCCCCTCAGACAAAGGTGCCTAGGGGCAGAAGGAACTGGCACTTTTAAAACCAGGACAGTTTTAAGGCAGATACTTTACAGATCTGTCTAAACAGCAAGAGGTTAAAGGGGCTGAGACCTGGGACATCGTGTTCCCAGAATAAAAATAGGCATTTAGAGCAGCCATCCTGGCATTTCAAGGGAGATCCTCAACCCATCTGGTAGACCTATCCACTCTGGGGTTCTTGTACAGTCCTCAAAGCAGAGAGAAGAAGAGAAGGGCAGCTAAACAAAAGACTTCAAAAGAAAGAAAGGTTGCACTCAGAACTGACTGTATTTCAAAAACCCTTTGTCAAATTGAAGATTTTGCTGTAAACCATTTCAGCCTCGGTTAACCAGCATTTAAAGATTTTCACTTTTCCTCTAGTGAAGCTTTCACTGGTTTTTGCTAGCCAAAATACCTCAAGCTAATATGCTTAACCTTACCTGGTAGAGAAACAAAAGGTTGTTGAAAGGTGTTTTTGCACCTTCAAAAAACCCAGCAAAATGATCTGTCCCATTGGAAGCATCTAAAGGGAGTAAAAGACAGTTCACCTTTAAAGTCTTCACAAAGGTATTAATGTCAACATTTCTTCACTTATGGTACCTCTGCTCTCCCCCAATTCAGCAGATGGGGGAATTCAGCTCAGCTATGTACATTCAGCAATACAGCTTCAAATTCCACTGCCTTCAGTGAAGTTTTACCTAAGTTGCACTGCTGCCAGGAGGAACTGGGTCAATGACATGGGACTGTATGGTCATATTGCAAATATTTAATTTTTGTTGCCCTAATTATTGTTTTGTGTCCTCTCAATTCTCCAGCCACGTCGCAGAGGATGAGGCAGCACATCATTTTCCACTCAAGTAACCTTGGTTATTTGAGAATTGAGACTGATTTTCCTGATTTTGTACTATGAAGATGCACTGTGTGCCTGCTGTACTACAGCATGAGGCAGCATCAGGCACAAAGGAATTTGATGTTTTGTAGCAGCAGTTGTGAACTGCAGAGCTGGCAGCTTCGGGAAGAAGTTTACTCTGGCTTACTCTGGCTCTTTCCATTTGCAAGACAGATGGGTCAGAAGGACAGTAAACCCACCATTGAATCAAGAGGACATCAGTAGAACAGGTTATTTTTATTTAGTAGAGAAGTTTATTTTCTCCTATGCTAAGAGGAAAAAAAGTTCTTACTCTGATTCTTATGGATTTTCTTTATGGATCAGTGAAAATCCTACAAAAAACAGAGTACATAATATATTTTATCTTCCTTATCTTCCTTAAGGCTGATCTTTACACCAGCTGATATAGAACATTCAGTTAATATTTTCTATCAGTGACTTTTCAGAAAACACTTTCATTTTAGAGATTTTTGGACATTTGATATAGTCACTAGTAAAGGCCATATCTTCTGTTTCCAGACAGGCCTTCCTCAACAAGTTCATAAAAGGTTCCCCCTAATGGTGAGAGAGGTAAGAGAAAATATTCTAATTCCTATTTCATTAAGGTATATCTGGAGAAATTTCCTTAGCTTCTCAATAGGAAATTTGGTTAGCTTGTCAGTAACACATCTGCATTTGGCCTTAAATTTTTGTATATAAATCAGTTAGAAGGAACAGTTACATGTAAAGGAAGAGATGGGAAATTCATTTAGTAAACAGGAAAAGGTGCCAGCAGGAATTAGTAAACCACTTGAAAAGTGGAAGTCTGTAGTCTGGTATTTTGAACAAATACAGCAGTTTGAGCAAACTAAGGGAAAGATGTTATGTCTGATGTTTAATGAAAAAAATGCAGTTGCATTAACTTCCACATTTAGAATGAAACTGTGAACTCTGTTAGTAGTTCCTCAACAAATGCCTACAAATAGCGTACTTCATCTGAATAATGATGAACTAAATCAAGTGGACATCACACTGTGTCTTTATAACTTTTAAATCTACTGATCAGAATTTGATTTTGTAAATTGAAACCTGTTGCAATAAATGTAACAGAAAAAAAAAGTTGTCTTGCACTTTTTTTTTGCTAGGCAGACACTGCTAGGCCGATGCCACTGTTAATTGCCTTTACAGAGCAAGAAAAAGGGGATCTTTTCTAACCTGGTTTTCACTCTTCTTACTTGAAATCCCCACATTCCACATTATCTCATAAATATATGTTGGTTAATGGCATCATTATTTTCAATTTACACACATTTCAGAGCTCAATTTTTGGAAATTATCCGTATACAATTTCTGTGACCATGTTCAGATGATATGCACATATGATTAGTCTATGGCATGATATCAAGTTGAATTATAAGGAAAGAGTGAGACAGTTATTCTACAATGTGGAAATAAAAGAATCAAATAGAAGTATAAAAATCCAATTTTAAAGCAAGCATCAATGGTCATGACCAAATTGCTCATATCATGTTTAAATTCCAAGACTGCTTGAAGAAATAACCCTCTATAGATTTTTCATTGCCGTTAAATGAGCAATATTTGTAATTATCTGAAACATCTATCAACCAGATCTTTCATAATATTTTGGTACCATGAATCATGGGACATCTCTCACAAATCATGAAACTCCTTTACGCTTGGAGAGAAAATTTCTGCCCATTCATTAATTTTAAAGATGCCAGTTAAGGCAGAAGTATTCTTATGTGTGAGATGTAATAAAATCATATTAAAAAATATTAATAACCTCCTGCAAGTATTTGGGGGGGGGGGTTTCAAGTGAAATTTAATATGTTTTTTCTCCTAAAAATTAATATATTAATATTTTAAAAATCAAAATGAAGTCTGAGATGACTCCTCTCACACTGGTATATCATTAGGATTTACGAGGAATTATAGGTTAATCCTACGCATAGCATTTGAATAAAGTATCTTTCCATACAGTTTAGGTCCCATTTTGAAATATTTCAAATCGGTCTGGCATTATTAAGATTAGAATTTTGATTAAAATACATCAACTTATTTTTGTTTACATAGTTAGTATATAAGTTTGGTCTTTGAGAGATGTATAAACCTCTCTAATCTGATTTCCAAACCTAGGAGCTTTCAGTAGAATTCACCAATTTCATAAATCCCATTTCATAGAAAGTCATCAACACCTGAATTGCTTATCTATAGCAATATAATTGCTAATTCTATAGCAATATAGAATTGCTTACCTATAAAACATTAAATTGCAACAGTTTGCTTATAGCTTAGCATTAATGGGCCCTTCTCAAAGTTGTAGGTGAACCTGAACTCTGTTAGCACAAATGGCTGAGCTGAGGAGTAAACAGAGACAGGTTATCTTCAGACAACGGCTGGGCCAAGGCTGGCCCAGGTGGGAAGATAAGAACAATTAAAGACCTGTCCATGTGGACATGGAGGAAGAATCCAAAGAGGCATTAGAAGACCCCAGACCACAAATTATCATTACTCCAAGAGGCACATGCTGGGCAGATGATGACTGGGTGCACGTACCAAGAGGGTATAAAGACCCACGTTTCTTTGTTCAGGGAACCTCTCCAGAAGCACCCATCTGGAGCTGGCTTGCAATTAAGCATTATCACACACAATTAATTTCTAATATTCGATAGAAAAATTTGATTCAATCCCAAAAAAAACCTAATTAAAAATGAATGGTCCTTTTATACACTAGCAGTTAGCCTTTAAATGCTTACAAGAGGCATTTGGTCCCCTTAGTGCTTTGAGAGGCAATCAAGAGCTTCTTTTCCTCTTTAATTACTGTCTTTTCATCCTTTCCAGGAACACAAAATTAGAAAAATGTCTACATCCTATTGAAGCAATGAGACAAATTATTTTCTACATACTTAAGTGTTTTGACCTTAGATAGGAAGCCTATAACATCTCCAAGGAAACACTAAGTTGAAATCTAAACTTCAATTAAAATTATATTTGAGGGTAATTATTTTGGCCACAAAATGTAATTTGTTTTATCACTGGTCATTACTCTTTCAAAATTGTTGAGTTACCATGCCCAGTGGCCTCAATCAAAATCTATTTGTGTACCTGCCTTGCTTTGAAGCTCTAGCTGGATGGATAGTCTTCATTACCTGGTAGGTTATAAATGTGTTCAGCTCTTCTGCTGTAGTTTCTGCTGGCAGAGGGCACTGCAGTCCAAAAGTAAATATCTTCCAATGTACTTCTGCTTGCAGACTAAGGTTCTTTGGGAATTCCATGCCTTGAAATGGTTTATGTGAATGTCACACTCTTCCATCATTTTTTGAATAGAGAAAACTAAACATTAGTCACTTATGCTAAAATGCTTACTACCTTTTAAATTTTTTCATGAATACAAAAATACATGCAAGAATACCTGAGAGACACCTGTCGGCGTGTTTGTAAAAGGAAGAGAATTTCACTTTCAACCTCTAAAAGTTCACCATGTTGCAACTCTGAGTGGTCTTTCAACGGCAAGCAGGTTTCAGTATTTATGAGCTTCATGCTCAGGGACTTGACAGAAGTGTAAAGAAGGTTTCAGATAATAAACTATGAATATAGGGGAGTAGGGAGAGACTGTATGAGGCAGAAAAAAAAAAAGTAGGGTATTATCAGGAGTTTATGCTGGTGAAATCTAGCAGAAATACCCTGAAACCAAGGTGGGCAAAAACTATCTATTTGCAATGCAAGCAAGATTCAGAGTCTGAGTTTAGTCCCTATCTTTTCAATTAATACCACCACCACAAAGTCTTGTCCCTAGGAGTTTAATAGGGTGATGTAAATACTGCAGTAGATAAATACTGTATTTATAGTAGAAATGCATTCTGATGTGAAATCAAGGTGCTCGCACTTGGTAGTAACTCATGAAAAATTTGATAAGACATTGTTCCTTCTGTTTCTCTGCCCAAGCATTCCAAGAAAAAAAAAAAAAGAAAGGTATTTAAAAGTATTTAAAACTAAACTTCTTGCTACTGTTTGTTAACCAAAGATGGCAATAAATGGTCCTTTGACTGCTCAGAATTAATCTCCTGGATTAGTCATTAATGTTGTTCCATAAACAATGGTTTCTTATCTAGCAGTCGACCAGTAGGTAGGAATGTAGAGAGAAGACACGGATCTGTTGGAGCCTGTCCAGAGGAAGGTGCTCAGAAGGCTGGAACACTTCTCCTGTGTAGCTGGGCTGAGAGAACTTCAGTTGGGCAGCCTGGTGAAAAGAAGGTTCATGGCAGCCTTACAGTACAAGGTGGAGTAAAAGAAAGATGGAGACAACATTCAGCAGAACCAGTTGCAGCAGAGCGAGGAGTAATGGCTTAAAATTAAGAGGATAGATTTGATCAGCTCTAAGGAAGAAGTTTTTTTAACAATAGCTGCACAGTGAGGTGGTGGATGCTCCATCCCTGGGAATGCTCAAGGTTGAATAGGGTTCTGAGCAATTGGATATAGATGATGATATCCCTGCTCATGGCAGGGGATTTGGACTTGGTAACCTTTAAAGGTCCCTTCCAACTCAAACTATTCTATGATTCTATGACATTCTATAACTCTGTAGAGTGACGGGAGAAAAAAAGAGATTTAAAAAAAATTAAAAAGAAGGGAAAAATAAGAAACCACTTAGAGAAACATACAAGTTTACATAGTTTACATTCTTAATAATAAGAATATTACCAGAAGGCAAAATATTATTATCGGAAATCTCCCTAGTGGTATAGCTAGGATGGTTATTTTAACAGTCTAGTTCCTAAAAAATTCTGGTGCTGTAGTAGAAAAGTTATGAATTTATTGTGCAGCACTATTACTTATTTTTATATGACACCAGTATCCTGGTGAAAATGCTGCACCCTAGAGAAATGCTAAAGCTGAGATCCCATATGAGAACAATATTACCACTAACAGAAAATATTTGTTAGGAAATCCATATTTACAGGGGAATTTTTTTGTGCTTAACTGCAGAGAATTCTTGAACCTGATTTACTTACAGGGTATGTGGTTCTGTTGGCAACTGTTGACTAGGGAATAGACAGATACACTGAATTTTGTAAGTACTATTTTTTTAGTTTGAAACAAAAAGGCTTTTTTTCCTTCAGGCATTTCTCTTAGGAATCATTCCTCTGCCATTCCTTTTGAAAGATAAGTGGTATATGTATGATCTGTTACTCTGAAGGGTTTTAAAAAGAACACTATTTTTACTGCTTGGGCAAGGGGCTGCTGTTTTTGTTGGGGGGGGGGGTGTTTGGTTTTTGTTTGACTTTTTTTGTTTTTGTCTTGGAGTTTTTTGTCTTGGGGTTTTGGTGGGTTTGTTATTATTTTGTTTTTATGTAATTTGACAGAATAGCTTTATCGGAGCAAACATTTCATCACTGTTTCTGGAGGGTCTTAAGATTGCTGACAAACAACACCGTAATAAGCATCTGTAACTACTAGAGGTCACTTTTTAAAAAGAAGCAGACATACCAATAAATGATGTATACAGAGTAGGCTGATAGATAGAAGGCAGTTTCTAACAGTCTCTAGGAATATCCCAGGTAGCAAAGCCAAGATTTTTCAGTACTTTTCCTAAATGTTCACTCTGCTCCAATTTGTATTTGACATATGTCCACCCTGAGGAAGCTGCCCCTTGGTTGTCTATAAACTAATTTTCATTCAAAATTAGTAAAATATTTTAACGAGATGCAAAATACAATAAATCATCATCTAGATCAGAAATATCATAGGAAAAAAATGTCCACATTATCTTATTAAGTATGTCAAAAAAGTTAGCTAAAAATCAGCTGGTTTGGTAAAAATTTGGTTGCATATCCAGTCTCTCACTCCCCAAAGGTGAGGGCTGGGAAGGGCAAGGAAAGGGGTGGAACAATGGAGAAGGGAAAGGAAAATACCAACCATCATTTAAAAAAAGCCCAAACAAATCACACGATGAAGCCTTTGGAAAAAAATGTGATTGGTAAAAAAAAAAAAAAGAATTGAAAGGGAGCAGTTGCATTTTACCAATGAGATATTTAGTCATTCATCTTCCTTAAGTCCACTAGAGCTAGACCAAAAAGATATATAAATATTCAATCTCATATTAATTACTTCATTTGCATATATAGGCACTTAAAGAATGTTTTCAACCACCAGACTTTGTCCATCGAGTACATTTTAGCACATTGAAATAAAGGATGATATTAGAATAGCCTTATTCCTTCAACAAATATGATTAAAATTGCACTAATACAGTAACAGATAACGAGCAGGATCTTTACGATTAAAATGAAGTTCTCTACTTCTCTCAAATGTTGGTAAAAGTCATATGAAAAATAAAAAGAAAAAAACACAAAACCCACAAACAAATAAACAATGTGCCTCACTTCTGTGCAATCTGGTCTAGCAGAAGGGATCCCATGGTAGGGATAACAGAGCTAGATGACCTTTAAGGTCCCTTCCAACCAAACCAATCTATGACTTATGGTTGATGGGATGTCCTTTTAAGTAAAAAAATGACATGCCCAAACAGAAATCCCATCTAATTTCAGGTGTGTGTGATTTCTGCAGTGACAAGCCTTGCTGGAACTTGTTTGTGTTAGTAGCATGAATTGCCACCACCAAAAGCAAAAGGCTAAAGCTGAAAACGTTACTGCACAAGAAAATATTTTATGTGCATCTCTCTCAGACAATCTTCACAACTCTCCTGCAGTTAGGTCACTCTTATTCATTACTACTATGAAGAACTATTAAAAATAGATTTCAAGCAAGACAATCTGCCTCAGTGCCACCTTCGACTCCCAACTTGTCCCCCCTTGCAAAGCAGCCAATGCCTGCTGCTCCCAAACACATTCAATTTCATAAACAGCTCAGGAATTATTTTAGAAACTGCTTATTAAAAAGCAGGATACCATCCTCTTCAACACATGCTTATCTGTCTATTCTTTGCTCTTTGCTCTGGTTCCAGCTTGAGTATGAAGTACCTATTAATACAAATGGACCTTGAAAAGTCCTAACACAGATTGGTACTTGTCTTCTTATGGTGGCAGTGTATAGCAGAATAGCTTGTAGCTATCACTCAGTCACACTGGCCTTCAGTTACACAATGACCTATGAGCTTCTTACATTTTTAATAGGAAAAAGAAAAAAGTAATTCCAGTGGCCATTTAGCTGCAAGTTACAAAATCCTTTTAGCATGTGGGAGTTTTATGTTTTTCTCTCCAAGAGGTTAAGAAATGGGAATATGAATCAAACCACCATTTGGATACTGCTCATGCTGCAGAATAGCATTTTATAATGAAAATGAAGTTGCTATGCAATTTGTATTAATATTCAGAAAAGAAAGTTGATTGTAGGGGGTGGGATTATGCAGACGAAAAAAATATGACTCGTTTACATATACACAAATATGCATATGTGTGAATGAGTATCAGATGAAAAATACTTGCCTACAAAAAGTGCTACTTCAGTTTCAAAGGCAATTTCAATTTCCCTGAGAAAATTAGTGTGAATTTTCAGCTATAGTCGCTTATTATTTTAATAATTTAACACCTAAAACTTTCAAGCAACAGACACCATAGGACTTTAAAAAATCAAGAAACAAATTAAGTAGAAGGTCAGAAGAAAGGATGGGAAAACTAAAATTACAAACACCAGTAATGTTTGACATATAAGGCAAGAATCCATGGAGTTTTTCCTGCCATTTATGCACTGTATGACCTGCTTTATTATCTCACATGATCTCCTGTCCCTTATGAGCTGGATTCCAAAAAACTGCTCTGGTTTAGGCACCATTAATTGGTTTTCTATAGAATTTACCCATAAGTTCATAACTGTACAAGTGGTCTCTAAAATGACTTAAAACAATGTTAAATACAGAAATAGAAGATCCTTCTGCAGTTCCTATCCATTAGCAGGTATTTCTCTTATAAAGTTCTTCTTGCTTTTAAATTTGACAGGTAATGACATAACAGCTTGGAAAGCATTAGCAACCTTTGAATTATGATGTTTCATTTCTATAGTCAGTTGTTTACCTGGGTGGCTGAAAAGTATAAACTTTCTTTTTTTTATTTAGAAGAACAAGTCTCAATAAAAGTGTTGCTTTGCAACAAATGGTGTATTTTGCAGCTGACTTCCTCTGTAGGAAGAGCACCTGCGGTGTGAGCCCCATGTCAAGCTGATAAGTGCAGAGTTGTGAGCCTGCAGAGGGTTCTCTCTGGCCAGTTTATACAAGCAAACATAAGGAGTAAATGTCAGTGGGAAAGATTTTCAATTAGGCAGACTTTTAACACAGGCAATTTGTGTGATGACAACACATTGTCTGTGCTGCCCAGAACGTGAGGCCAAGTCCTCTCAGCAGTGCCACCAGCCCTCCCAACACAGTTCCCAAGCCTCTCAGGGGTGCCCCAGGTAGCTCCTTAGCTCTCCATCTGCACTCCTTAGCTAGTTCCAGGGTTCCAGTTTGTGACCCAAACAATCATGCCAAGAAAACTCTGCTGAGGAAGAAAAGTCTGTACACCCACATGCTTAACCTGACAACCTTAACTCTCATGGAAATCCACCAATAGCTACCACCTTCCAGCACATCTTTTCTTATTCTTCTACTAAAGCTTCCCCTGGTACTGTGTCAGCATCCTGAATACTGGCAAAACCTGCTGCAGTGTCTCAGAGCTCGAAAGCCCTCAGCAGAGTGCACTTACCAGCCCCAGACACTAAGGTCACTGCTAACTCACCCCAGGGTGGGCAAGTTTTAGGGCCAGAAGGAAACCAGCTTTCCCACACACACCAGCTCAAAAATGCTTTCTTGTCCCAATGTTGTGTTATTAATTAACTCAAAATTGTAATCTGTTTTGGAGATGAATATGAGAACAAGTGCACTAGAATGCATCTGAGATTGAGATTTCTTGTTTTATCACTAATTTGAAACTTGATGTATTTACTCAAAGATGTATTGATGTATTTACTCAAAGAACGACTGGTAAGTAAGCTCTTAAGAGAATCTGTTTCTTATCAGTGACAGAACATAAATGATGCTTCTTAATATAAATATATGTCTATAAGCACGTACATCATTTATATTTATGTAAATTTAAATTACCTGTTCATAAGTTGACATGAAGTTTTCAAAGTGACTAATGTTCTTTGATTCCAGTCCAAAGTCTTTCACGTTAAAATATTATCAATCTTTGATTCAAGGAATGTGCTGTTGGGTTATTAAATTTTGTATATTTTGATGAAGGATTTTTGCATCAAGAAATTTAAAATTAATTTGTAAGTGCTGGATATTTCAACTAAGAATAGTTGCACATTATTATTCTGACATTTTCTCTTTTAGAAGTCTGAGTCAAGTCTCAACTAATGCGTTTGTGGCATAAATCAAGCAAGAAAATATTCCTTAGAGCTCAGCTTAAAAATAAAGCTACTTTGCAATCAGACACATATACTGTAGGTCTGAATCCAGTGTTTCCACCAAATAAAACCTTTTTCTGTCAGTGCAAGAGACAAACTTTGGTCATGGCACAGCTTTAAGAGAAAAGCTGCAACTGCTTTTCCTTCATTTAGAGCACGAACAAATGCAGAGCAGACATGGCTTTGGCTGTAGAAGACTCTAAGTATGTATTGCACATGGTTTAGTCTCAAAGCTTGTTCTTATTCAGTGAATATGAGAAAGAAGTGAGTGTGCAGGGCTGCTGTGGTGTTGCTGCTACCTGCACATTTCTGGTTTTTACACCGTACTCTCATCTGGGTGATAAATAATAGTTGGAGAAAACACAGACCAGACAGGAGACATACCCACTTCTCAGGAGACCTTCTGGGCTGATAGAAGTACAGGAAATCAGAGATAGTCACTTTAATCAAATTTGTCCTTCCTGCCAATTAAAGAGAATGTTATGACTCCCTAAACAATAAAAATCTCCTGTTTAACATTGATAAACAATCACAGATGTGAATGCTTGTTTTTGCATTCAGCACATTCACCTGGAAAAGAACTAATCATTGTAAAATACCATGCACCTTCTAAAGCAAATAAGTCTTTTCTAATCACACTGTGGATGCCAGATAAAATAACTGAGTATAACATGCTAGGAGAATATTTATCTGTTCTATAAACCCTGGAAAGACTAGAAAATCAATGTATTGGACACACCCATATTCTTCTGAAAACATCTATACTGGAAAAGTAACTGATTAGAACCACAAGACATTTAAATTCATTTCAGATAAGTGTATTTTTCATTACTGTGGTTAAAATATCTTTTTCTAGGATTATTGTCTTTCCTCATTTCTTGTGAAATTGATAAAATTCATGATGTTTGTTTGATCTCAGGGTGTTCGTATTTATTTTTCCATGCATGAGAAAATTTGAAACCAACAATACCAAGATGAAGACATAATTGATTACTGTCAGATGTTTTTCCCTTCTGATTTGCAATCCTACAATAAAAAAATCTGTTATTGTGAGGGACATAACTTCATAAGTGAAGGAGGAAAATAATTTTCTATTTATTATTTTATGTCTAGAAGGACAAGATTTTAAAAGAAAATTAAAATGGTATCTTTCCAGGGAATGCTATGTTATGTTTCAAGGGAATAAGCACTTGCATTTTCATGCTGGATGCCTTTTTAATGCTGTTACTCAAATCTCCAAGGTTTCATAAGCCAAAATCCAGGCTTTTGCCAATTAAATCTAAAGAAAATAAAGATAAAGTTCTCTTAAAAATAGCTGTACAAATCTTCAGATCTGAATGTTCAACATGTACCTATTGGGTTCTTTAGAAAATTACTTGACAGCAGGAAAAAAATCAAAACCACAGAGAACTGTTCCTATTTAAACCCAAATTAAGCTTGGAAATAAAGCTGTACTCCTTGTAAAAGGTTAAAAAGCTTTTCCAATAAGAAAGGATAACAGATTTTTTTTGTACATGATTTCTGAATTCAAATAATAGGAAAAAAGTCAAATATGATGAGTTGTCTATGGTATAACACTTGAAATACATAGAATTCTCTATGTATCTCTACAGTGGGTAAGTCATTGGAGTTTTCTTTCATTTGACTTTTTAAAGTCAAAGATATGCATTTTAAATGTGACAGCATATGTTGAAGACAGACACCAATTAAGTAAAAATGCAAAAGCAAATACAAAAGCTTCAGGCTTACCAACAGGATCTGCTGTAAAAAGGATTAAACAAAGGCAAAAGTAACCAATGCAGTTGTACTAAGAACTAAGGTTAAAAGAAATGCCAGACTGCTAATATTGCACAGCTCCACAGCCTTGAGCCTGACCTGTCATATTTAGTGCATTCTGCTTCTTTATCACCACAACGAGCTGTTATTCATATTTCTCTCAACAGCATGCCTTAAAATCTCACCATGAACCACTGAGACACTTGTCCCATCTTTTCTTTCTTCTTAATCTACTACTGCAATCATTACATTTCCAAAGATGTTAAAATAATACCAAAAAAGCAATCTCTCTAATTATGAATGGACAGCATGTTCTGAAAGAATACAACCTATTCAGCCTATTGCTTGACCTGCAGCAGCATTGCTGGCATGAATGAGAGAAGGGACCCAGCTGGATCCCACTGTTTCTAATATTTTCCTCTTTGGATGGCTACAAGAGTAGAAAGAACAGTAATTAGGATTGAATCTGACATTTTCAATCAAGAAGGAAGTGGACCATGCATTGCAGCACAACTTGAAATAACACTGTAAACACTTTGCAACCTTGACTTGGAAAGAGAACTAATCTTGAGTCCTACCCCAGAACCTCACTGTATGCTCAATCTATTTTTCAAGTTGGATGTACTGGGAATGACCACATCCACTCAATTTGGCCCTTTCTAACAAGTAAAGGGCTAAATGCCTAGAAAATAAAGATGAAAAAAGCACCAAAGTACAAGTCAAATACCAGAATAGAGTAGAAATCTTAGTTATGAAATAAACATAAGGAAATTACATAATTCAGGTCTCTAAACCAACTTTGTAGATGGTCTCAGAGACAGCAATAATAGGTAAGCACAATTTGACCTAGTTTTTGTAGCACTAATAAATTGTGATAACTGTAGCTAAGAAAACCACGGGGGGGTTAGATTTTTTTTCTTATCTAAAAGGAGGTTTTTAAAGTTTAACTATTCTTTTTTAAATCATTTCAAACTGCAGCCATCAGGCTTTGGATCCCCATTTTACTACTGTAACATATAACACATGTAATATGGAACATACAACTGGCTTTCATCCATGTTGTAATTTCTTATTTTATCATCTATCCAGGACAAATAATCAAGAGGGTAATAAAGCCAAAGAGTATCTGTCTTTATCACAGAGTTCTGCAAGATGACAGGCAAGGCTAGGGAATTACTTTAGATATGAAGGTCATAAATATTTAAATTTGGTGGATTTATAATTTAAAAAGAAAAGACCATTAGAAACTATGCTGTTGGAGAAACTAATTTTCTCTTTTTTGCTTTATAGACCTTGATTTCATTCCACAGCCTACTGATTTATTCTACATCTAAATGTATTTCAATAAAACAGCTGGAAAATATAACTGTACTTCATTAAAATCTGTAAATATATTTCCCTAGGATTCAGTACTTTAAAAGAAATCTCAAAAAATCTGTCCTGTTTTTTTCTGTTGAGCGTGTATTCCAGGTTCTTCTGTATTAGTCTAATAGTTTATGTTAGAACACGGTGAAAAATAATCAGAGAATATAATTTCTAAAACTTTTTTTTTTCACCCCTCTATCATTGGTTTCTAGGTTCTTTATTTTTAAACAAATTTAGACAATTCTCAATTACTGACATGCATATTTTTTCACTCAAATTTAATTTAAATTGGTATTTAACATGCACCCAGTATTCTTAATTATTTTAGTCATCAGTTTTTAATCTACTGCTAACTAGATCTCATCTATTTAGTCCACAGAGAAAATGCTGCTTACATATAGTGCAATGTAGCACAAAGTTTTGAAATAGGACAATAAGTGACTTGGTCAGCTCTAGAACAGCTCCAAGAAATGCTTTTGCACATTCTCAGGCTTTGATGGTAAACCACGAGACAGATGTACAATTGCAGCACTTAGAGATAGAGGTCTGCCTTTTTTGGTAAGTGTTACTTCAACGGGATGCAGTTTAGTAGAATCTGATAATGAACAAAGAGGCATTTAAAACTCTTAAACACACCATATCCAGTTGTTCTGGACATTTCCATTCCTAACAGTTATTATTGCTAATGATCTGTAGTATTTTTTTCTTTAAGTTGTCTTAAAGCATATTTTCTATTCGACTTTTTACTCAAAATTAGCTGGATTTCCCTTCTGTACCCTATCATAGGAGTGTTTTTTCAGAACCATATACTTTATCACCTTTACAGACCCTTTTTATACTGCAGATGCCAACACTAAAATATCACTTTGAAGCATTTCTCACTCTTAGTCATCGCCTTATGAGAAACAAGGTTTTTTTTTTTTCCTATTTAAAAAGCCTGTATTACTGTCTACACATGCATAATGAACATGCCTGGATGAATTTCTAAGGAGTTGATATATATAGATACAGCTGACATATACAGTATTGTATTCTTGGTTATGTAACATCAGAGCACCTCACACTGTTTACATGCAACGAGGTCATCTTGGGAGCTCTTGATATAAAGGAAGAATTGGGAAACAAGGGAAAAAAGCTGACTTTGCCACCAATCTAGTTTAGACAGTGGTAATCAAAATATGCTTTACAAGCCAGCATCACATTTTAATTACTGAGCCACTGTACTTTGAAAGATGCTCAATTGATCTATTCTTTGCACATTTTTACTATGTAAAGGCAAAACTAAAAGAAGGAAAAAAAACAAACCTACCTATGACCCTGTTTAATCCTTTTCTTTTAAAAAATAAAACAGAATGTTTCAGTGCAAGAACACAGACTTTCCCAGTTCTTAAAACAGCTGACAAAAGAGCAAACTTCTGCTGTCAGTAGAAACTATCACTTGAAGTATGACTAGAGACTGCAGAAGGGTATGAACTTTTCTCGCTACACTGCCATAATCAATGGAGAAACAACTAAACCCGCTGACATCTAAAATAACAAGGCACAAGTCAAGTTGTCCCGACTGTGAAACTTTGTGATGCCTCGAAGCGACACATAAAATTCAGCTCTGCCCCAGTGGTGAACTTTTAGTACTTGTCATATCAGAATGGAACCGGCAGGCTTTTGATTACTTACTTGTCTCCGCACAACCTCTTTTTTTCTTACATTTTCAAAGGCCATGCCTGCTCATCTGCATGCAGCTGCAATTGCCTGAATTATTCCAGCTTTAAGCTTCAATTTTTACACCCCTGCTCACAGCCCATAATCTTGGTGCGAGTCAGTTCCCCCAAAATGGTTGCAGATTACTCAGTAGTACATAAAAGGAGCTGGTGGAAGAAGTGTGAACAACAACAACAAAAAAAGTTAAACTGCAAAAAGGAGAAAACATGATCCTGTGACTTAGAAAATGTGTCAGCTATAAACACATTGGAATAAAATTACCTTTGAAACCTCAGCAGAAATAAATGTTCACAAATTATCTCAGCAAATAAAAACACACTAACTGTTGATTCGTCTTACCTAGGTGAGCAGATGAGAAGTTGTTTTGTTTTTCTTTGAAAGAAATAATATGCCCTTCAGGCACTGCTTCTGAAATAATGATACAGTTTAAAACCTGACAAAATTACATAAAACTAACATTGCTCCTAATAACTGAGTCTTAAATTAAAAGTCTGATAGCTCAAGAGCCGTTGGGCTGCAAAAGAAGGCTCGTTCCTGTAGAGAATGGTCTTTGAGGGCTCCTTGGTGCCTGATTTCCTGAAGCAGTATGTGCACACAATCTGGTCCCTGTTGGTGCAAACAACTCTTCCTCCGCAGCTTTTGGCACACGAAGCTGTACTTCTCCCTCTCATCCAAGCCATGGATTTACACATCATTTTGAAACTTCATCCTTGTCGGGTCCGGCTGTCTGTCTCTGCCCCGACACGGGTAGAGTGGTTCTTTGGTGGGCGCGATGCAAAGGACAAGTCTGGACTCTTCAGCTTTCGGTCTTCAGGTTGTTTATTATTTCTTATCTACAAAAATTTTCTGTCTGCCCAACAGAGGTCTGATCTGCAGGCAGTCACAGGCACTCTCTGACCACCCACGGGGCGGTCATGTCTTTTTATACTAAAACCTACGTATACAATATTTACCTTTATTTCCCAATGCTTTTCACCCATGTTGGCAAGTGCACCTTCACCAGAAACCAATCCCCAAGTGCCAACATCATCACAGGAGATGGAGGACAAGAAGAAGAAAGAAGAAGGACAAGACACGCCCTGATCTCTCCATCTTGTCTCCATAACCCCCCTGTACCAAAAACCTTAAAGTCTATATCTCACCTTCTAAATGTGTCTCTTTTACACCTTTTATTCTAAAGTGATTCTCTTGTCCTCAGACTCTTGTTACTTCTGTGGATGGATCAAAATCAAGCCACCAAGCACTCTTGGCAACATTCCAGGGTTTTCGAGACCCCCAAGGGTTCTCCTGGCATCTCTGGACATCGGGAACGATGTGCTGAGATCCCACATCTCCCCCTTCTGTTTGCACCAAGAAGACTTCTTTGGCAACTTGACTCATGACACGTCTCACACACATAAAGATGCATGGGACAATGAGCATGAGGACTAAGAGTATCATTAAAATATAAAATCCCATTTTTAAAAACCCTCTCCATAAGGGAGAAAGATCAAAAAATCCCGCCACATCATCAATCCATGACCCAGTGATCTCGCCCAATTTCTTTATACTGTCTTTTATATTTTGAATGCTTTCATGAATTGATCTCGAATGATCTGAGAGATTCATGCAGCACATCCCCTCAAACTCTTCACACCCATGTCCATGAGCGAGCAACAGATAATCGATTGCTGCCCTATTTTGAAGAGTTGCCTCTCTCACACTGCTTACATCTTTTAACATGTCACTCAAAGCGAGAGAAACTGATTGAGCATGCTTGCTCAACCAACAACCCATGTGGTCCAGTTGAGTCAAGGCCACCCCCGATGCTGTCTGAGGTGAGAAAATTGCTGCTGCAATTCTCCTTGCCTTGTCCCAGGTGTACACTTCATCATCACAGTCTGCACTGTAATGTTGCAAGGACCTTTTCTCTTTGTGTTTTTGCTCTCTCAACACTTTTAAGTCTGGTGACAACATTGAAATCCTCCCAATGCTGCATGGACCTCCTTTGGCATTTGCAGGAATGCCGTGCCAAATTCTGTCCCCACAAATTAAAAACAACCCACGTGGCAATTGCACTGGGACCTGGATTGATCCTTTGGCTGTCGTCACAGTGTGATTACACCAAGCTGATGCATTTCTATAATATTCATGATTTGGTGTGACATCAATGCTATTGTTTGTCCTTGACACATTCGAATTTTCAAATTTCATGCATAGCTCCATTGTTGTGGACCCAAAAATCTCCAATTCCTGCGGTTCAGTAGAAGCCACAGGTAAAAGATGTGTCCACGCACACCATTCATTCACAGGATCTTTGATGACCTGTGAAATCTCCATTGGAGGATGCCCTGGAATTGGCCATTCGCCCACTGGCAACCCAACCATGCATGCTGTGAATGGTTTCCCTGGTTTCGAATGTGTCAGGCAGATACTTTCTAAATTTGCTGCCTGGGCTAACGTTTCCCAAACATTTTGTTTCGGCTGACTGACAGGTAAATTTGCTCCATTGCTTAAAGCAACAGATGCAAGCATGAGCATTATGAAACTTACGACTTCACCATTATAAAAAACCATTTTCATGCTCCCACTCAAAGCCACAAAGGAAAAAACCCCCCAAAGTTTTTATTCTTTTTGTTCTCCTTCTGAGTTGTTGTTCACAGCTTGAGTTTCTTCCTCCGTCTGTGTGCTCGTTTCTCTGCTTCCGGGATCTGCGTTCTCCTGCTCTCTCGTTCGAAATGGCTTCACGTGCCGCGCTGACACCCACTTCAGCCCTCGCCCTGTGGAAACACAAGCGAAACCCTTGCCCCAAGTGATTAGTTTGAAAGGACCCTCTATTTGTCCTGTCTCTGGGTTTCTGATCAAAACCAAAGGATTCTCCTTTAGTTTTGCCTGAGAGCTGTTTGAAAAATGCCTCACGATTGGTGGATTGGGTTCAGAAGACGAACTGTTAAGAAAATTCAACACATACAATGCTTTGTTTAACTTCATATGTGGTGTCGCCTCTGGCTCCCCCCTTTTCTGCCTATCCAAAAGGGATTTCAGGGTATGATGTGTTCTTTCAATGATTGCCTGACCTGTGGGTGAATGTGGAATGCCAAATGTGTGTCTGACACCCCATCTTTTTAGGAATCTGTCAAGCACCCTGCCTGTATATGTTGGACCATTATCAGTTTTTATTTCTTGAGGCACACCTAATGATGCAAATGCTTGTAAGAAATGTCGACAAGCATGTTCTGCTGTTTCTCCTGCATGTGCTGAAGCAAAGACTGCCCCTGAAAATGTATCTACAGATACATGAACATTTTTGAGTCTCCCAAATGATGGATATTTTGTGACATCTGTTTGCCACAACTGAAGACTTTGCAGTCCTCGTGGATTGACTGCTCCTGTCGAAGCAGGTGGTTGCACGAGCTGACAATCTGGACAAGCACTAATGATTTCCCTCGCCTGAGTTTTTGTGAGACGAAAGGATTCCATCAGCGCTTGCGCATTCTGATGAAAAAATGCGTGACTCAGTCGTGCTTGCTCAAAAATGTCCGGAAGTGTTTGTGAAATGGGCATTGTCAATCTGTCTGCCTGAGCATTTCCTTCCGCTAGAAATCCTGGAAGTGTCGTGTGCGCTCTGATGTGAGTGATGAAGTATTCTTCTTCCCTGCTTTCTAGCACTGCTTTCATGCTCACTAGATAGGAATATAAAACTTCGTTGCTGACTTCTTTCAAGAGCGAACCTTCCAGTCGTTTGACCACCCCTGCAACATATGCAGAGTCCGTGACCAAATTGAGCGGTTGTTGGAACAACTGAAATGCTCGGACAACAGCTGCCAATTCCACAATTTGTGGAGAGCCTTGAACCGTCTTCACGTTTGATTCCCATTCCCCTGTCGTTGAGTTCATCCACGTGATCACTGACTTGTGTGTCTTCCCTGAGCCTTGCTCGACCCGCGCGTCTCTGGCACCGCTCCAAAGGCGACTGTCGCTTTCGGCGTTGCGCTCGCAAGAGTCGCATGGAAACCCGTGTCTCCCATTGCCTCCCCGCCCCCCCCGCCGGCCGCCGCCGCTTCCGCGCCGCCGCGCCTGCCGCGAGAGAGCGCATCCCCCCTCCCCGCTTGTTCCCTTTGAACCCCCCTCCCCGACTCCGCCACGTTTTCCACCTCCTCCCCCCCTGATTCCTGCGAATCGGGACAGTACACTCCGGAAGGGTGGCCTGTCTCCTCGATGTCGCTGGGAGAAAACTTTATTTCATCAGGAAGAGGAATGGTATCATCAGTGTCTGAGTCGGAGTCTGAAATCCCTGTATTCTCTGTAGTTTCAGGGTGCTTTAGGGTTCCCTTGGGTTTTCGGGATGGTGGGACTGAGGGCAATGACATTTTCCCTTGTACCCTTTTCTCGGGCACCTTTTCCCCCGGGCTAATTGAGATCAGAGCCAATTTCTGCTTGGAACCTTGCTCTTCTCCCTCCGCCCCTTTGGGACCTGCAACAACTTGTTGCCTGGCTGACCCCCTAAATTGAGTCGAGGTCGCCTCTAACATAATTCTTGCTGAGGACAGCAACTTTAAGGCTGTTTTATCCTCATTGATGGCTAGAAAATATAGGTGTCTGTTAACTTCTTGCCAAAAGCCTACTTCAAATAACAGCCTTGTTTCGGAGTACGGGTAATTACACCGCACCCATAGCAATAATTCTCTAAGCTTTTTCTTTGGGATCCCCTTAGTGTGTGTGTCTGCCACGCCTTGTAGGTCGGACAGAATTTCTATTTGTTCCTGGGAAAGTGTACCCCCCATGTTCTTAATTCTTGACCTTCTCACCGAATTCCTGTCGTCAGAGCAGTCCGGAGGCTCCTGGTCTCTGGCCTGCAGGTCACAGGAGATGGATCCGGAGGCGCCTTTCCGATTCCGATCCGGGCTGTTCTGCTACGAACTTTCTTCGGCTGAGGTGGAGTGCGATGTTTTCTGCGGCTGCTGCGTTTTCAGATTCTCCTGGCTGCTTTCTGGCTGTTTTTCCAAGGAGTTATCAGGCTCTCCTGGGAATGAGTCCAACTCGGGAGCTGCCCACTCGGTGCTTCAAGGCTGTCCCTGTGCAAGAGGTGCACAGCAGAGCTCACCGTGGTTCAGCGAAGGCTGCTGGATGCTGCTGGATCGCCGGTCGCTGCCGAGCTGCTCCCGGGTCGCCGCCGGGTGCCCACCGGTGCCGGTGCCCACGGGGTGCCCACCCAGGGACGCCAAATGTCGGGTCCGGCTGTCTGTCTCTGCCCCGACACGGGTAGGGTGGTTCTTTGGTGGGCGCGATGCAAAGGACGAGTCTGGACTCTTCAGCTTTCGGTCTTCAGGTTGTTTATTATTTCTTATCTACAAAAATTTTCTGTCTGCCCAACAGAGGTCTGATCTGCAGGCAGTCACAGGCACTCTCTGACCACCCACGGGGTGGTCATGTCTTTTTATACTAAAACCTACGTATACAATATTTACCTTTATTTCCCAATGCTTTTCACCCATGTTGGCAAGTGCACCTTCACCAGAAACCAATCCCCAAGTGCCAACATCATCACAGGAGATGGAGGACAAGAAGAAGAAAGAAGAAGGACAAGACACGCCCTGATCTCTCCATCTTGTCTCCATAACCCCCCTGTACCAAAAACCTTAAAGTCTATATCTCACCTTCTAAATGTGTCTCTTTTACACCTTTTATTCTAAAGTGATTCTCTTGTCCTCAGACTCTTGTTACTTCTGTGGATGGATCAAAATCAAGCCACCAAGCACTCTTGGCAACATTCCAGGGTTTTCGAGACCCCCAAGGGTTCTCCTGGCATCTCTGGACATCGGGAACGATGTGCTGAGATCCCACACATCCTCTCTTTTCTGTTTTCTTTTGAACACTTTTTCAATTGTCTTGCACTCTCTTTCAATTGTGTTATATACAGTTTAAAGTTCTGTTCCCTTAAATGCTGCAGAGCAAGTTTTTTGCTAATGAAGTTTACTACAGGTTACCAAAATCAGTATATAATTCTCTTGGCTTAATGAGTTCTGAATTAGGCTTTCAGTGGTGTAAAAGCCCCAGCACAGTCAGGATCCTTTTGGTACTTCTGCATTTAAGTGGCATGGTTTGGTAAACATGTAATCAGAAGGCCCTCATCAGTTTTCAGCTGTCATGACTTGGATAAAATCCCTGTACCAGCTATTTCAGTTTTATTAGCTTTGAGAGCACAGATTGCAACCCTTTTTTTTGAAAAAACAAAACCAAAAAACAAAACAAAAAAAAAACCCACCAAAAACAACAACAACAAAAACACCACAAAACAAAAACCCACTGAAGTTTTTCAAAGGTTTTTTGAAGTGAGTTAATAGGGGACATAAAATCATTGAGTTAGGTCAGTGGATTCTGCAGTGACTATTACCAACATCAAGCCAGACTTGAAATATGAAAAGCTCTTGGTTAACAGCTTTAAAGAAAGCTGTTAACCAAGTGGATTCTGCAGTGACTATTACCAACATCAAACCAGACTTGAAATATGAAAAGCTTTTGGTTAACAGCTTTAAAGAAAGTCATTCAAAGACAACAGGGGTCAAACAATCACTAAGTATATACTGACCCCTGCTTAAATCTTTTACACAAACACACTTTTTCTCTGACTAGTGAACATAGGATAAAAATATCCTGGGTCAAAACACAGCTGCTAATCTGCAAGAAAAGCCAACACCTCCTCTCCAGGACTAAGACTGTTGCTGGGATGATAAAGAAAGCCTGCCCTAGTAACTCTGCAGATGTAGCAAAAGTTTTGCTTATCAGAGCAAAACAAGCCTTACAGCACCAATAAATCAAATTTCCATATATTGTGGCATAACCTCGTCAGGCAGCTAAGCATCACACAGTTCTGTCCATAAGTAGACTTGATATCATGAAATTACCTTTTGAAGTAATACAAATAAAAGATTGAAATAGAACAGATCAAAGCTTGTTAGACAAAGAAATAAATGTTAAAAAATCTTTAATAAATTTTAAAAATTTTGTGGGAGAAAAATATGGTTCCAAAGTTAAAATATAACAGTAGTGAATCAGTTAAGCAGAATCAATGTGACATCACATTCCAGACAAATGTGCAGAGCATTTTCTCTAGGTGTTTGCAAAATGGTCTAACAGGAATTTAAAGAGCTTCAAATTTAGAAAAAGTTATTTGCTTCATACTAAGAAAATGAACAAGAGTCACACAGCAAAATGTGAAAATATCAGGCAATAGACATAAAGCAGCTTCATTGAGCAGGCATTCTATAAATACAGGCATTCTTTTTGCAGAACCCTAAGACAAGATGCACAAAAAGAAACAAGCAGATACAACCCCTTGGGACCTTGAAATTCCTTCTGACAGGGTCCTTGAAAAAAAAGGTTTTAAGTATTAATAGCCATATAATAAGAAGTATGATTTCAGATGGCCTGCACTCCAGTCAGGCAAAAATAATGATAAATGGCATAGTAAAAAGAAAAAACAGTATTTTGTACCAGAGATAAAGACTGAGCTAGTTTGGTTCCAGTTTTTTAGGATAGGAACATACAAGAGACTAAATTTAAAGATGGACATTATTAGATGATTAGGTAGAAAAACAACACCTGGTATTTTTAGCCATTCCAAAAAGATTTAATTCAAGAACATGGTTGAAAGTACAATAAATTCAATTTAATTTAACTTATAAAAGAAAAGCCTATAATATATAAAACAAAAATGGGTTTGCAATGACTGTAGATGAAGTATCACACATTGTGAAGGAGAAAATTAAAAGCTAAATGGACGTAGAGCAATATTTTAAAATGGGTTATCAAGTTTGCTCCAGTATCCTGGATACTTCCTATATTTTATCTTTTGTCTGCAAAAATTGTTCGGAAGCTATAGAAGAAACAATTTGAAAATCCACCACTCTGAGAAAACAGCAGCTCAAATTTTAAATTATTAGCCTGAGGAAACCACCTCTTTTTCTCAGTGCTGTGTACTTAGATTCATTGGACATGAATGCTGCTGTGTGTTCTGATGTACTCAATCTTGGAGCACTTGATGTGTGACTGTCGTGAAAGAAGACTGGCATAGATCAAAATAAAAACTGGGATATTCTATTGTTTTCTAAAGACTCAGGAATGTGTCTTTGCTTATTTCTTCCTCTCATCTTTAATATCGCATAAAAACACTGAGGGAAATGTAATCAAATTATGTGAAAACAGAAAGGGGCTACACAGCTGGAAACTACAGCTCTTACTGCATCGTAAGTCAAAGTCCTCTGTCCAGATTTGCTTCTGACTGAATGTCCTTTGAACACCAAGGATTTCAGGAGAAAATAATAAACTCAACTAATGGACTTCTTGGCACAGCACACTTGTTTTTTCCAGGGTAGCATAATTTTAAATTTTACATTTTATTAATAAGTTTTAACCTCAAAGTTCAATTTTAATTAATTAAATGTGGGGGAGAAGCCAGGTGTCTTTCATCCTTTCAACTGCAGCTTTAATTTAATCCTTTAAAAGCAAGTATAAACATCAAACCTAACATATAATTGTTCTACCAGTAACAGCTAAACTGAACATAATAACCTGCAGTCCAAATCACCTTGAAAGCACAGAATGCAATTTGAGCCTTAATACAACTATGTGCATGTGTAAGCAGTCTTAACTTTTTCCGCTCTACAAATTATTATTTCTCTTCCCCTTAAGAAGCGTGATAAATCTCCAAGACAGCAAGCTTTGAAGATTCAGTTTTCTCTGGAAATTTTCACCCATGACAAAAGATTTCAAAAAGTACAATAATTTACATTTAAACAGGTGTAGTTCTTTCCATTCTTCAATTCTAAAATACTAATATAAAAGATTTCCACTCCTCAATTCCTATAGTGTATTCTTCTTTGACACAAGAAATGGCAAAGCTACAGTTGTTCCCTTTCATAGGGCTCTGCTCTGTATCTCTGTAGCACCATTAGCAGGCTCTCTTAGGTTATTATAGTAATTATTGATACCAATCATGGACATGTGAAACATTGATTAGAAAGTTGAACTTACCAGAAAACTTCATTCCACAAAAGGCTTTGATGTCAGGCACACTTTTCTTCATAAAGGAGGGTAAAAAAGCAGCTCCAAACAAGACCCCCATCTATTCCAGACACATGCTAGCTAATAATGGTAACGGAAACGTGGGGTGAACATCAGGTTCTGGAGAATTGTTTGGTGAAAATAAACATTAACATAAACATAATAAAACAGTGATATGTCACTTAAATTTGTATTCTATTTCATCACACCATTCTGGCACAGGCCTCTAAAGCACTGCCAAGAAACTTTGTTTCATAAACTGTTGAACTTAGTGCCTGCTTTAACCTCTGCAAGCAAGATGCCTTGGGGATAACAAAATCCTTTGCATTTTAATTCGCTACACCATTACACAGACACCAGCATATGTTAGAAAAGTTCAGCTTCACATTACAAAACTTACTTTTCAGCAATCAGAGAAAATAAAGGTTTTCCACAGTATTTTCATATATCTTATCTTACAAACAGAAATGTTGTGTATATAATGTGGTGGGATCCAGCCGACTTCATGCAGTTTCCCATGCATCAAAGCCTACTTAACTCCCCAAAGCACAGTGCAATTTCTGATGTGCTTGGAGGAAGAAGGGTTGTTGTATAAGTCTCCTCATCAGTTTCCAGGGTGTTTCATTAGAGCATTTCATCTTTGAAATGCCACCAAGCTGCTTACCTGTCACCAAAGGAAAATGTACTGTGACTCAGAATCTCTGGTCTCAAAAAATACAGCCAACGAACTTATAATAATAATTTATAATACATTTCTAATAGATTCGCAGCAGGAAAAGGGGCAGGGTTCTGTGAGTTAAAAGGCCTATCCAGTCCTACCCTCTTTGATTCTGCTGTTAAAAGTAAATGATGTAGCAAATATTTTATGGTCTATATATCTCTCAAAAATTACCTGCAGGAATGTTGGCTTTTGCAGCCACATCCCTTTGGCAATTCTGCAAAATCCACCTGGGGAAGATTTCTGTTTACACTGAATTTATTTTTTACTATTGTTCAAGGTCAAAACTGCAGAAGACATACCTTAAATCAGACTTTGAAATATCTGAATCTGGTAGAAGCAATCTGGGTACCTAATGCTGCTTAAATGCATAGCATAGTTTGGTAAATAGTACTTTATATCTTCTTTAAACCTTTATTTTCATTGATATAGCAAATGGAAGGAAAAAAAGCCCCCCATAAATAAAGGTATATAGAAAGAGAAAAATGGAAAATTTTAGGTAGAAAGACTTTTCAGGTTCATATAAAGTATATTAATTTATACATTTGCTGTGAAAATTAAGTTTCTCCTTTTCCTCTTTATTATAAAACCTCCAAATTCCTATAAAAAGAAGTAACTATAAAGCCAAATAAAACTACTACTATTTGAAATGGAATTAGATTACACATGTAAGTTGTCTATGATATGACAAGTGCTTAAAGAGCTGAAAATACCTACCAGGACATGCTGCAAAACAAATGTGATTTTATAATTATTTCAGTTGTCTTGTACAGTCACAAATGCATATTATCAGTAAGCAACTATCAGGACACTAATAAAGTTAATAATTGTTCAAGACCACCTATATTTGCAGATTACTTTTGGGTTTTTTTACAGTTCCAAATCATGTGGGCACTGTTCATGCAAAATCATAACCTCTCTCTGGAAGAACCTTCCCTGAAATACTGTGTCACATTAGAAAATCAGAACATATTAGAGGTGAAACCTGGAGCACCAGACCACATTTAAGCTTGTTTCTATCACCCTGGTCATGTGGGCTGTATCATCCAAAGAGAAGCCTAAACCAGGAAAATCCAAGGGAGCAAGAGGCAATACTCAAAATACTGCATTTAGACAACTGCAGAAACCTAACTTTTGTTAGATCTGGTGTGTAATACCTAAGGACTCCTCAAGCAGCAAGAAATACATATCTGTATTTCATACAGATTGAATGCATTTCTGCAATTACATGGATAGCACCATTCTGCCCCCTTTGACCTTTGGAAGTTAATTAACTGTATGCCTTACTCAAAGTAAATTTACAATGTAAACATATATATGGCAGAATTTGTTCATAAGTATTTCACATGTGTTAGTTACCCATAGTGAGATTCCAAGTTAAGGTAAAAAAGTTCTTTTCACTGTAAAAAAGAAAATCATTTGGCATGTTTTGTTCTTCATTTCAGAATATTGATGATGTATGTACCAGAAAATATCAGCTAAGGCTTACTTTTTCATAATCCTGAGCAGAAAGAGGAAAACAAATATGCTAAAAATCTTATGAGGGTATGACTAATAACTGCACTCTTCATATATAACAGTAATAGAATTTCTCAATTTATCTACTGAAAGGATAGGGCCAAAACAACAGAATGCATTCCCCTATTACGGCTGAGACAGTACAGACCTCATTCCAAGTGCAAGGCTTGCTCCTTTGAATTGCCACCTCACATGCCATGCAGACTATAGATACATAAATCCCATCTGCCAAAGGAAAACAGTAAATAAAAAAGCTCTACCTAAACAAGGCACTTCATTTTATATTCCCTTGGTGACAAAGAAAAAATAATAATAAAAATAAAGGCCTCATGCCAGATGCTGGCACATTACTAAATGACAATTAAAATATACCATATTTTTAATGGAATATGATAATGAGTAAAACAGAAATAAGATTAATAAGAAATAGAAGATGGATGGACACTATCCCTGTGGGTCCAGCCTGGTTTCTAGATGTAAGAGAAATTTTTAAAAATCATTGTTGTTTTCATTGTTTATTTGTGTGGTTCAGCCTTTCAGGAGTAATAAAAATAGAGTCAGCTGGAGATAAGGTTTGTATGGTAATGAACATTCCATAAATATCTGGTGTCCTTTTCTTTTCCAGTGAGCTTCCCTCAAAATCAAGGGAACCTCACTGCCTACACCAAATACACTGCCTAGTGCTTCTAACTGGGACGTGTAAGACTGTATACTCCAAAATGAATTCATATAAACAGTGTGCATTGTGGTACATATATATTACAAAAATTTTGTCAGGGTCCCTTTGTTGTTAGTTAAAGCACAGGCTAAAAGACCCCACTCAAACTCCAATGTGAGAAATGACTTTGATTTTTCAAATAAAAAAATCAATATATTGAGTTCACAGTTTTCCCATGAATAGAATAAATATCAAAGAGACCCACTGGGGCAAGACTGGCGTTAAATCATGTCATCTTCTAGGACAAAATTACCTCACAGAATGGGGAACCCTTTGAATAAACCTCCTCAATTTCAGTTCAGGCCTGTAAGAGAAAATTATATTTCTAACATGTTTATTTAAAATAAATAGAATAATTGTACAATAGCAAGGATTATTCTTTTGTTATTTTTAAATGTTAACCGCCTTTAAAAGTGTGATGTGTGAAGGCTTTTTAGAAGGTGTAATATCCTATTTCTATTAACAATTTGAGTTTATTTCTCTAGGTGGGGATTTTGTTATTAATCTATCACATGGCTAAACCTCCATAAGCAAGCTTTGTGTGTAACAACTTAAATTGTTTCTATAACGAAAACAATTGCTATTCTCTTCTCCTTTCATAGGAGTTAAGACTTCTAAAAACGTTAGTTTGCTAAAGGTTTCCCCAAAAGGTCAATGGAAGAAGCAGCTAGAAAAGCCAAGAGATACAGTTTGCTTTCTGCTCGTGCCCTGAGTCCTGTTTTTCTTTCTGTCATTCAAGAAGAGAAGCTCGCTGCAGGTTTTCTAAAACCCCCAGAAGAAATTTAGCAGGGTGACTTTATTTGGGCAGCTCCACGTGGAGAGCTGATTGACAGGCACAGTACTGGCTCTGCAGGGCAGGTGGCGAAGGCCATTAGTGCCTGCTTCCCTTCACACTGCCCTTCTGCAGCAGGGACCCTGGCTTCTGCCTCCAATTAGTCCATAAATAAATTATTGATCTGTCACCTCTAAGCTCACACTGCTTTCTGGCCTTGAAACTTCATTGTTCTCAAATATGTCCTAGGGATCACTAAGCTTGTAGAGTTACAAAAAAAATATTACTGCGTACAAATCCAGACATTTTTAAAATACCTGTGTCAATTTGGCACTCTGCTGTCCAGATTTAAACCAATAAATTATTTATCAGTTTCTGAATGAAACATATTTTCCATCACTTGACCAAGGAGTTACAAATAATAGAGAAGCAAATCACAGTTGTGCAAATGCACATGACGAATTTCAATTTGCCTATAACAACAACCATTATATGCATTATTATGCAATAACCATTACATACTTGATATCTATAGGAACATCACAATCTCTATTTGGCTAAGAAAATTCTACTAAAATTTAGCCAAATATCAGTTTTATTGTAACTCATTGGGAATGGTGGCCCAGGAAAGGTCCCAGATCAAGGACAAGAGTGCCAGATTAAGGTAAAATATAAATGATTAAATGACTGCAAATTACAGCCAAAATATCTGTGTATGTAGCATTCATAGAAGAATCATATCTATATACACAATTACATTTAATTTCCATATATAATATTACATTTACATCTTCAAATACAGAGAAATTGTCTATGGAAAAATATATGTGGTCAGTATGTGGAGTATGTATAGAAATATTGTGCATTTAGAAAATAAATTGATATAACAGAATATGCATATAACAGAAATATATATAACATTTATAACAGAAATGCATATAACATATCCAGAAATATATATCTAATCATTTTTATGTATATAAAGAAACCAAAAGCAGAAATCAGAAAAAAATTATGAAAGAAAAAATAATGCACAACAGAAATCTGACAAGTAGACATCATCAGATAACAGAGGAGAAGAATAAAAAGTGATACAAGACTGCACTGCTTCAGTATCACAAATCAAATTTTATCTGTAAAGCTGGGGAGGTTTCCAGATCAAGGAACAAGGGAAAATTTAGGTTGCCTTGCTATTTCTATTAATTTTTCATTCCAATTTTTTTCATTCTCTTCCTTTCATTTTTAACTTTTAATAGAGCAAATAATTTCACTGTCTTTCCTTTCTGCTTTTTCCACATGTTTAGTACATAGTTTGATTTTTAAACCCAGCCATCACACTTCAGGTTTTTTTTTTAAATATTTTGTGTTTGGTTCTTTTAGGTATGAAAACCAACATGATTATCCTTTTTATATTTTGTGAAATGTCATTAAAAAAGCAATCATCATTCTCAACCAATTTAATATTCCTCAGCATTTCTGGGTCATAAAAAAGCCTATAAAAATAATTAGCATTTACCTAACTTCTTTCCCTTCTTTTGTTTAGTACAACTTAGCTGTTCTCACAATAAATGCAAATATTCAAAATCCCTTGTTTGTTGTTCTAGGTTTTCTTCTTTTTCTTACTTACATAGCTATCTTTTTATAGAATCTACAATTCTGTGCAGAAGTGAACTAAACAAACAAAGAATTTCTATAATCTTGATCTGCACAAGCTGTACTTGGCTACTTTTCATTATTATTGCCCTACTTCAGAAGGGTTTGTAAGTATTCAAGCAGCCTGACAGCAGTGTTTATAGTCAGATATCTTTCTCCTGAAAGAATATCATGACTTTTGCATAAATCTTTTTCCATTCAAATATATCAACAAGAAGCTAGTGCTGAAAAAAGACATTGCTTGAAATATTCCAGTGCTTTGCAATCAAAAGTTCCTGGCCACTTTTTGTGCTTCAGAGACAAAATGTTGAAACATTCATCCTAAGTCGTTAATAGAGGCTGCTGGTATTTGTAGATACAGCTTTTTTACCCCAGTTTTGAAATTTTTTGGAACATATTCAAACTTAATGAAAGCTGTATTTTTTCTCAGTATTCCGATTGTAAACAACTTCAGATGATTCTTTCAACAAAAAGAACCTGGCCATTTCTGAGAGCCAGATAACTCCTTTAGTCCTTCCCCAGGCTGTTCCTTCCACAGTGCCTGCTCTAAAAATGCCATAGGTAACAAGTGCTGAAGAAAGAGAAGCAAAGCAAGACAGGCAATGTCACTCTTGGCAAGGTGAATGCAGGAAGGCACCAGGTAAATGGGGAAAAGAATGAGAAAATAAAGTAGGACTATCACACAAGGTGTAGGTCAGGGGGCTGAAAAGTGAGGAGGATGAAAGCAGCAGGCTGATGCTCTCCTCTGAAAGGAGGGAAGAAAACTTTAAATTGTGCAATGTAAAAGGAAAGAAAAGAAAGGCATGTGACTGTTTGTGATGACATACAACCAACTTGTTACATACAACCAACTTGTTCTCAACGATACTGTTTATTCTTTCCAATGATACCTAAAAAAAAAAATCAAAACCAAACCTCATAATGAGGCTTGTGAGTTAGAGCTTATTAATTTTCAGCATTTTACTCACCCTGCCAACATTCTCTCCTGGTCACAAAATACACTGGAAGGCTGTAACATGATACAGAATCAAATAATTGGGAGCTTTGGACTCAACTGAGTTGTACTCCACTGACAGCGCATCTAGATGCTCTTCAGATCATTGAGGGACAAAAGCACAACATTTGTCACATCAAAACACAAGACTATCAAGTTCTGTGGAGACAGAAACTGAGATTTTTGGCCAGAACTACTACATGTCATTTTTAAACACAGTTGGAAGTCCTGCCCAGACAGTCTGCAGTGCTTCTGAAGCCAAGGCTTAGTGACATGACTTAAACAGGATCAAAACGAACCTGAATTTACCTCCAATTCTGAAGCATAATTAGAAGTCTGAACCTCAGTAACTACTTGCTCAAATTGAGAAGGCAGAGGACAAAGTATTACTTTTCCTTTTGTTTGGACCATAAGAATATTTTTATACTCAGTCCCTCAAAAATTGTTCAATTTCTTAAACATTTAGAGGACTAAAGACTCGATATTTTTCTCTAGGATGTCATAACTTCAAAATTCAGTGTTGGTTTTTAAGTGCAGAATTACAACAGCCAGGATTGCAGTAAATTGGTCTTTGACAGGGTGCTTTCTGTCTAATTTAATTGTAACTATAGCAACAGAGCTCTGCAATTAACAATTGTGAGTTCTAGCTAAACAAATAAAGATATAATCTGCCTTAAGTCTTTTATTACATCTGCATAATTTAGAGATAATCACAAGAATTTTAAAGGGATCTTTTCATTATTTTCAATCACGTAATGATATTGATATTTAGGTAGATGCTTAACTGCAGTCTGAAAATACCTTACAAGCAGAGATAAGTGTCTCAGTTTGAATAGGCACTGCAAAAGTTTCACCACTGGGAGGAATCTGAACCTATGAAAATTACTGCAGTTTTGGTTAAGAACCTGTATGACAAATATGGGGAAGAAGAGTAAAACAGGTTATATTACTATGCAAAATCAAATACAAGTTTCTAAAGCAGTCAGTTATGAAAGAGCTGTATTAGTTGCAATATTCTTTAATAGGCTACTGGTGATAAACAATGTGACATTTTAAGCTATTGCTAATGACTTAGCTTAGTACTTTACAAATTTTATAATGCTCAAGAAACTATCGAATATTGTTGCTATATGTCAAAATTTTACCTTTCAAAATGTATCTATTGCATCCAAACTCTTATGCTTGTTATCTAAAATTTTATTTTTACTTCTGTTTGTGACTGCATAACCTTGCTCATTTATTGTGCTAGAATCTATAAAAGGCTCCATAGGATGAAAAATGCACACTTCTTGCTAAGTTTTCAAAGATGCTTCCTAGCTGTGACATGTAGAAGTATTTTTTTTAACTCTGTATCTTCTCATTATTTGTAGCCCCGTAAATACATATATACTGAGCAGTATAAGTTTCACCACTGAAAAATATTAGTGCCCTAAGCAAAAAAAAAAAAAAAAAAAGGCAGATAAAATTTTAAAGATCATCACCTAACAGGACATTGTTTTACAGAGTTTTAAAAAAAGCATCTGGCTTGAGTATTTTGAATTCTTGACAGTTTCTTGGAGAAAAACAGAACTTCTATGTAGTCTGTTTCTCTCACGCTGAAAACTGAATACCAAAAGTCGAAGTTAATATTTGGGTTATGTTCCAAAGATGCAAATCTTTATTACATGCAATTCCAAACTAACTTTAATCATCCTAGCTTGGATACTAAAAGGAGTACAGATGAGGTACCATAGCCTTCAAAGTGACTGCCACACACACACACTCAGCTCGAGTCCTTATCACCTAGACCATTGCTGAAATTACAATATGATTTTAAAGTTGATATAATTTTAAATTTGAGTTTCTTTTAAACCAGAGTCTTTTGTTTTATCTATGCTACATTCATATCTGCCCACTCAATTTACTTATTGAGGAAGAAAACTGCACTAACAGAGAGAGGTGATACTGAACATTTCAGCTTCAATTGACAACCACAGCTTTGTTTCCTTCCTCTCTAACATTGTGATAATTGGGGAAACACACACAACAGGATAAGCACAATTTTTAGCAGGTCTTTTCACAGGTCCATACATCCTGTTAGAGAGATAATAGGTCTTTTGAATGATTTAACATTCTCTTGCTGAAGAACTGCCCCAATTGCTGCTAGAAAGTACACACTGTTCAAGGCACAACTGAGGACATTGTTGAGCTGAGCACATGACTTACAGCAGTGGCTGTTGACACAACTCTTCCTTTCAGACAGGTGTATGGCTGTTAAGAAATGAATTCACCTTGCACTTTTATTGATCTTATTACCCTATGCTGCTTGCAACTCAACCTAATAAATGGCTATAAGTGATTGTTAAGGGAACATCAAGGCTTCTGTTTTCAGTCAGGTACATTTAGTTAAACACACAAAACATGAAAGCTTTAGAAAAGGATGGAAGACATCAAGCCAGAAAGCAAATTTAAAATATCTTTGATAAAAAAATCATTCAATTACTGCTTGTCAAGACACAACAGAACCTATTACTCCTGAACTCATTCAATATCTAGCCCACCAATATAGTTTAACCCAGTTATTGCTGTATTATATATTAATGCTGTCATATTACTAATACTTTCGCTGAAAAATTTCAAGGTAAAGACTTCATCACAATTAAAACACAAGTCTCAGAGCAATTCACCCAAAGAAGTAGTGTTTCAAAAGTAATTGGTTGGTCACTGCAATCTTAATACCCTCTACATCTGCAGACCCATTTTAGAGCCCCATGACATTTTCACTGTTTTAAAAATCTTTTAGCTAGTTTTGATTGTAAACTTGATTTTCTAGGAATAAAAGTATAGAAATATTTAAGATTGTATTCATTATTTCCCACCAATTTCCAGTTCCTTGAGTTTCTGCTTGATATTGCAATTAAGCAATCAGCACAGGTCTAGAGAAGAGAGTGAGAGCAAGAAAGAAAATGAAAGAAAAAGAGAGAAAGGGAGAGAGAGGAAAGGGAGAGAGAGGAAAGGGAGAGAGAGGAAAGGGAGAGAGAGAGCCAACATGAACACCTAGAAACTTACACATTTATTTAATCTTCCTTTGGTGTTTCTCACACCTGTTTTGGAGTAGATTTTAATTGACATAAATCTGTGTCTCAAATGCACGTGGTTCAGCTTCAGTAAAATATTGCAACAGTGACAGAGAAATTTGACGGCCTATATATTCTGCTGTTGTATTGAATTAAATTACTTTCAATTTTAGTCTCCTTTACCATTATTTACTTGAATTCAGAAACACAAAATTTAGGGCAAAGGGTCTTCTGTGATGAAGTGTGCAGATTCCTAGGAATTCCAAACCTGAAGCAAGAGTAGAATATGCAGTAGAAACCTGTCAGAAGTCTGCCTTGAGGACATGGTAGAAGCCCCATGATAACACATATATCCATTTCATAGTATTGCATGGAAGTCTCAGAACATCTTCCAGTGAAATTAGATTCCCCATTTCAGTGATGACCTGAGGGGGAAAAAATAAACATTGTGTTGCACACATAAACTGAGGATGGAGGCAGTCCTCAAACAGGCATATTTAAAAGTTGCAGGAAGGGAATACTGATCCTTAATATGTTTTCACTACCTTTAAATTCCAATACCACTGATTTTTCATAAATTGAGAGTTGGGAGCTTTATTAGATTTGTTTCCAAGTGAAAAGTTCCCATGATTTTTGAATCATAAACATTTCACAATATTTATTCATAATATTATCCTTTTTAGCCATGAGGTGTTCATATTAACATTTTTCCCCTCTCCCCCCTCCTTATGACACTGAATCTCATTTTAAAATAGCTCTTATACTGCCATAAACATTACTAAGGCAGGCCTTTTGCACATATATTGAAATTTATTTTCTGTGCAGTAGTATGTATTAACCCACATTAAAAAACCATTGCATAATCCCTCTTAAAATGAAGACTTTGAGATAGTCAGAATAAGCCTCAGTGTATATTTGCAGACTTTGTCTGTTGGATCTGTAACAGCTAAAGCTATGACACTGCTGTAAAGGAAATGTCAAATACTTTTTCAATCATAGTAATGATAGTATCTAGCAGCACTTCTAGCTGAGGTAAATTGAGCAGAACCTTTTCTTGATGCTGTTGATACTTTGATAATCCTTCTGTTTTGATCTGGAAAATATGAATCTTATGGAAAAATCAGTCATGTCTTTAACCACAATGAAAAAAAAAAATCACTTCTAATACTTTCCCCTCACAAACACAGCATATCTTACAAAATGGTTCACCAAAAAGGATCTGGGAAAGAAAAATCTACAGTCTAAAAAAAATTAGAAAAATGATATTTTGGATATGAGCCAATAAAAGAGAGAAATCAAGGTACAAAGTGATCATTGGTATCTAAAAGCAGACTAGTTCATTTTCACATACTAAAAATTAAGACCACAGTTGATTTAAAAAATTCTTAGACCTCTCCAAAGGTTTCTTCTAATTCATTAATTTTACAGAGATTCTTTAGCAAGCTCAAGGAAAGGTATTATCTTCTTGCTAATGTCAAGAATTTTTTTTTCATCTGAAACTGAAATAGGTATGACAGGTATAACATTTGACTCTCAGATAGGTTCATGGTCAGGTAAACAGACCTTGGCAATGCTAAGGGGTTTTGGGGTATACCCTGAATTAGGTTGTGCTCATACTAAAACACGAGGCTAAGTATTTAAGTCATGGAAGGTAAGCCAGTTTCACAGTACATTGTCATATCATCATATTTAATAAACTGTACAGGTCAGGTTGAATCTGAATGGCAAGATTCCTAAGGGGCCCAGCAAAGCTGAATTTAAGAAGTGCTGCATCAAATATCTCCCATAAGCCATACTAAAAGAACAGACTAGAGCTCTTCTGGCCTGCCTTCAAGACCTTCCATCACAGCATCCCAGACCTCAGCAGGCTTGGTGAATGTTTGTGTCTGCTCCTAGACAAGGCAATTTACTGCTTTGTGCAGGATGGACACACAGACAGTAAATGTGTCTAGGTCAGTGGGCAGCAACACAGGGAAGGGCACCACGAAACCCTACACAATCATTCCCTGGTGGCCAGCTCCCACACAACTCAAAAGGTTTTCCACACTGGAACTGGAACTTTCAAAACCAAAATGCCACCGAAGCCGCTTTGTTCTCAAGCTAAGCTCTCCTCCAGATGGAAGGCAACCTTTCACCAACAAACACAACATTTGAGTCTTAGGATGTCATTTGGACTGCATGGATCTGAGGTGTTACCACCCTGAGCTCAACTGTTGTAGGAGTAAAGGGAAAGATGCTCCAATATTATGTTATTAAAAAGAAAATGTTTTCCCTTTTTTTTTTTTTTTTTTTTTTTTGTATGATTCTGGTAAGGCTGCAGGATGAGACATCCAAGATTTACAAACGTTTTTATCAATATAAAATTAACATATGTCTATTGCATTACTAATAAGAAGTATAATTACAGTTTTTCAATTTTGCCCAAGTAATAGAAATCCATTTAGGAGTGCTGATTTTTATACTGACATCACCTATAGTGACTAAATTCAGAATAAGTGGATAGAGCACATTTTCAGTCCTCTGAGAAAGCATTAATAATTTTCTTCTATTAACAAATCATCATTTAATTAAGCACTAATAACAGCATACATTTTCATGAAGAATTTGCAGTCTTAGAATTCTCCAAGGATTGTCTAAACCTTACAAATATTGAATCCAATAGCTTGAGAAGTCGGGTAAATAACCCCAGTATTTAAAATGAACAAGTTAGAAAGTCATTTAAATATTTGTCACCTGGAAAATTTTCCTGAACAGCCCTGCTAGATGACAAATTAAGATTATTTTACACTAAGAAAATAAGGCATAACTGACAATTATGCAGACCTCATATAGATGGTGACCTGGAAATATTATCTGACAAAAAAATACAAAAACAATATTCATACGATACTTCATATGATTGCACTTTGCTATTTCATCTGAGTGAGTATTCAGGTACTTGTCCATACTTCCATGGATCCACATATCTGTGTTTACAGTTTCATTAATAGCTTATAATAACTGCAACTTCAAAGTAATTTTTTTAAACATCATATTTAATACTAACTCCTTGTGGATACAGACTGCAATGGTAAAAAGATTAAAACAGTTGGCAGAAAAATAAAATAAATTACATATATATATATATATTTATTTAAACTTTCCTATCAATTCCTTAAAATTCCCTTCTCTGTACAGAATTCCATTGTGTCATGCCACCTGGAAGACAACCTCTCATTTTAAAAACATCCCAACCTTCTTCTGTAACAGTCCATATTTTCTGAAATGTTTGAAAATAATTCAGAAGAATTCAAAATAGTTGTGGTATATACATTGCAAAACTATTTCTTGCCTCAGTTACAAAACAAGCAGTGTCACATATTTTTTTAGCTAGAGGGTTCCTTTGCTTGTCATAAAATAAATTTACATTTATTAGCTCTAGTAGTAAATAAACTGATGACTGCTGTGCCTTGCCAAAACAAATTCCTCCACATCTCTGTCAGCAGTCATTTTTAAATCCAGGAAAACATGTTTTTAAGCTGGGAAATACATGACACCTGAGTACATGAGGCATTTTGCAGTCCCTTGGCTCTTTGGGAAGCAATCTGTCAGTGTAAATATTATCACACAATTTCCTCAACAAATTGCTTTGCCATCCAAAAAGATCCAATCTCTTATCACTTCTTTGGGTAAGGGAGGTCTCTAAGTTTGTCACAATGCAAATCAGTACTTTTGTTTTGCCCCTGTGACTTGTATTTGTGCAAGTTTTATAGGCCAGCAAAAGTAAATTACTTCAATAAAAATTAAGAGAAGAAAGTACAAAACCCCCCAGTGAACTATGCTGTTTCCTAAGCTGTGGTGCTCAGTACTAAATGTCACTTTTTTAGAGGTGACAGCACAGAAAAAGGGAAAGAAGCACTATGCTGTGACATGTATGAAAGGTGCTATTGCAATTTTTATAATATCATATCAAATCTTAAATTTCCATCCTTCAGCTTCCTTGCTTTACCTCTATGCCATGACACCATTTTTACAACTCTTGCTGAAATTAGAATCTAGGCTTCAACAGATTCTCCCATCAACAGAAATTACTGCTTGGGAATCAGAGGAGACCAACATTAATTGTCAAAAAATTCTGATTGAAAGTAATAAAGTAATACCAAGTCTACTAAAACTATGTACTTCCCAGCAAAAATACTAGATACCACTGGACAAAAAAATAATTCAATAATACATGAAAATATGAGTCACCCTGAAATATTTTTTAATGCATATATAATATACTACCTTCCAGAAACAACAAAATGTGAGAAGGTACAGCAAGCAGAATGCCAAGATCAAATCCTAAGTCATTACCTTTTTTGTTTAATCTTCAGGATGAAGGAGAGATTTGACAAGATAAGGCAAGCAAATTCTTGATTTCTATTTTTTTGTTGCAGCCCATTTTGCTGTGATGTGTGAACTATATATTCGTGATTATATTCAGAAAGTATTAGTGAATAAATAGATCAAATCAACTCATCTTCATTTCTTATCTAAAATTGAATACTATATTTGAAGAAACACCACCTGTTAATGAGGGCTGTGTGCAAGAAAGCACCCTCAGAAGTTTAGCCTTGTTTTTTCACTACTTTCTACATCCCACCTGCACACACACCACCTGCATTCTTCTTTGATTTTAAGATTCAGCAGAGGGCCAACCTGAGTGGTTTCTACAGCTTTAAAGAAAATCATGACTCCCTGCTGAGAAGGAGCATGACACAAGAATCTTATATCAACTGTGACCCATGCTGCAGACACTTCGGCAAATCTGTGGAAAAAACTGGGGTTCAACTGGCAGTTAATTGAGAGGTTTGCTGGTTCAGTTGCTTTTGCTTGAGGGCAGGGTATATTGAACTGAAAAAGGAATTGATAACATGCACTTGAAAAGTACAGTGAGGGCATCCAGATTTTAAGAAGCATGGTGCTAAAAAAGATGCATTTCTTTCATGCGATCTTACTTGCAAATCAACAGTTGGAAAATTTAACATGCCTATTTCTTCATGCCACATAGTAGTCATTCCACTCAGCTATTAGAGGCCTTGAGAAATTTACTCTGTGGAACAGAACATAAAATCTATCTGTAATTAAATCAATTAAGAACAAAAACAAAACAGATCTGTAAAAACATACTCTTTCCATTAAAAAAGAATCTCCTGAGGAGCATCAGCATTTCATTCCAAAACCACTTTTTTACTGCAATTTAAAAATACTCCATGAAATTCCTTCTTGCAGAGTAAGATTTTCTCCCCAATTTCACACTTCATAAATAATGCAAGAAAATATCTTCTCCTTAATCCTTCAGACTCCCAAACAGTTACCAAACTATCCCTGATTTACTTCTAACATTTTCTTGATGAGAATTATAGGCACATGAAATGCATTTGCACCCCATTTAATGCCTCCAGTGATTCAAGAGGTAATTTTAAATACCAAGCCACAACTATATTAGACAGTTTTAGATAATTCAGAGCCCTCTTTTGTGTTATTTCAAACCATTTCATCACTCATTGCAAAGCATTAGAGGAAATAATAACAAATGACAAAGACTGTGCCTGAGGGATTTTATGTGGGCTTGATGACTTCATTGTCACTAGTTTCTGTTAGAGAATAAACACAGCACAATAAACTGATGCCTCTTTAAGAATTATAACTACCATAACTGTTTTGTTGTGGAGAATAAAATGGACCAAACATTTATTTTTTCATTAAATATATACCATAACTCAACTTTACATAGAAATGTATTCATAGAATTTAGGGCCAGATATTCATTTCTCCCACATAAATAGAATCAAGCTAAATTAACCAATATACGTGATAAGTGCTTTTGCTTTGTCTCTATTGCTTGGACATGTGCATGTCTGGTCTTCTATCCTGACCAGAAGAAGCTTCAAGAAGTCTTCCCTGAAGACAGACAGCAATGGAAAAAAGGGCAGAAGGTTAATTAAAAATTCAGTCATATCAGACAGTGAATTCTGGGTATGAGCAGGGAATATGAATGTATGTGAGAGAGGGGGAGAGAGGAATTAATAGATTCAGGACATTGCTGAGAATTCAAAAGAGCTTGCTCAGTGCCCTTCTCAATACCCTATAATCAGCTGTAATCAGCTTGAAATTTGTTTGACTAAGATTCCCTTCCCTACTCTTCCACTGAGAAAAAGCAATGGAAGATTTTGTGTGTACAGAGAAATTATCCAATTGTACTGAATATAAGAGAGAGTTTTTGCTATCTTCAAATCTTTATCTTGTTAATTTATCATCATGTGTGACTAAACATTACATGTATCAATGTCATTTATTTGCATGGATGGAAACTCAGTGGCCCCATAATTTCAGCTTCATTTGTACTGAGACCTCTTACATTCATTGCCCATTCTGCTACAAACTGACTGGTTCATCTAAATACAGATTATGTTTTAGGAAGCAAATAAATAAATGCCACCTCATAGATACTTTTATTTCCCCTCTTCAAATCCAGCAATTTGCTATTGGAAGGTGATAATCCAGAGCAACTTTTAATGATTCATAATCTGAGCCTTTGCTCCAATCAAGTGTGAAATATATAGGAACAGAAGAATACAGTAAAAAAAAATCAAGAAAAGCACTGTCAACAATTAGCCAAGTCTGTACTGCATGTTAACTTTTGCTATTAAAATGAATAGTGAGGTAAAATTACTGAAATTTGCTAAGGGTAATTTGGCTATTATAGCAGTCCATTCAAGTACAACAAAAATCATTTGCTATTTCTTTCAGCTTTTAAAATTTTAAGAACTCTTTCCATGGGTTAATGAAAGATCAGTAATAACAAAAAATATCAAGCAGGATTCTTCTTTCAGAAAGTTCTCTTCACTTGACAAAATAATGTTTATGTCAACTCTAAACGCTGTTATTACAGGTGGCTTTCTGCCCTGTTGATTATAGGCTCTCACAATCTGTCACATTATTATTTTTCTGATTCCAGAATACCCCACAAAGAATGGAGGTTCAAGACAAAAATCAAACCTTAAATCTGCTGTGAAAGGGTTTCAGCATCACTTCTTCCCAGAAGACAAATGTGAATGTATTTTCATTGTGCTTTTCAAAATGCATTAGTGCAATTCTTTTTTTGCCTCTCTCATAAAACCAAATATTTTTTTTAAATAAGTCACATTATGAAGGGAGTAGAAAAACAGATAAAACGAAATCATTTAGAGGTATTCACTATACTCATTGCTATAATCTTCCTCTAGAAGGGTTGAATTTGTGGGGATATTGTTCTGTAGTTGAAAAATAATCTGCAACATGTAACAGTTTTCTAGCTGAAAAAAGAAGTTTGGGCATAATTTTGAGGTGTTTTTTTGCTTGTCCAGAAGCATATAAAAGCATGAGAAAATATTAGTCTTCTGGGTGCCATAGACTGAAGATAAAAGTTAAAAAGAAATTACATTCTGCAGAAAGTCTCAGGAAGAAGGAACATAAAAAAAATCTAATTTGAAAAATATTGTCCATATCCTCTTTGGTATTTTATATTGGTGCATAACGCTCACAGAATGCTAGAAGAGAACTAGATATTTAAATACCACTGAGAAATGGGCTTAAGTGCCTTCTTCCCTTCCTATTTCTATTAATAACTTTTTTTTAGCCAGCAATATGTTCCTACTGTTCTTAAAATAAGAACAGTAGAGACCTGACCTCATCTCAGGTCTCCACTGTTTATTGTTTTAAGATCTAATTTCAATGATGTTTCATTCAGATCAGTAGAGACCTGACCTCCTTATTCTATCCTTTTTTTAGAGCAGGATTTCCAACAATTTTTAGCCCTGCATTATGTAAAGCAGCAAGTCCTATTTCCATACATATTATTAATGAAGCTTGAATGGTGGATGAATGGATTCCTCCCACTGTTAATTACTTGGGGCATGTCTCTGAAGAGGTGATCTAGCTGCTTAGTGACCTCAGGATCTACATGTTAGACCTTGCACATTGCTTGGTATTGAGTGCCATGACTCCTTTTTAATAGTTCCAGCTCTTGAAACAACATGGGACCCCCTGAGAACACTTTTTGGCCTACCTTTAGGCAACTACTCCCCGTTCTCCCAGGACAGCCTGGCTGTTTGTGCCTTATCATCCCAGCCACCTCCAGGACTTTGAGTCAGCCACCATATTCCTGTTTGTTTAACTTGCACATGACTGAAAGCAAGCTGGCAGAACTTAGATCAGGATGTTGAGAATAGAGAGATAGTATTGGAGAATGGCAGGAAAATTATTCTCTCTGACCTGTCTTATTCTAAAGTAGAAGGTTGGCACCTGCCTTAAGGTAAAACAAAGATCTCTATTTAAGACTGTATCCACAGAGTCTGATAACTTCTGAAGTTTGCTATACTTTCTAAGTCCAACACAACTGGAATTAAGGTCAAGCCTTAATTAAACAGGATTACCTTTCACATACTTGAGACACACAGAGTAAAGCTTCATAAATATCTTAAAGCTTTCTTAATAACAAAGAAGTACCTTTCTTCACCACTTTGTAAAATGTGGGCAGTTATTTGGGATATCATTCTTGTTGTAAAATTGCTCACACTGATCATAATTTAAATTATCCTTTTACATTGCAGTCAAGTAAACAGATACTGCTGCACCACATTCCAGTTTTGCACTAACAGCATCAATAAACAACTTATGGAATATATTCTTTAAACTGAGTCTCTAAAAACTGGAAAAAAAGTCATCAGCACTACAAGGAGTCAACTAAGACAGCACTGCTAGAGCATGCGACAGTTTCTGTGTTGAGGTTTGTCCTGTGATGTCCACAGCACACCACCAAAGACTTGGTGTGTCTAAACCAGAACTTATTTATGAGGTCATGTCATTTAGAAAAGAACTGAGCTGTGTGTGCTGGCCATACTATACAGACATTTCTGACAGTTCAGACTTCCTTTTGAAGCATCAAAGGAGCATTACCTGTTAAACATTAATATACCTGAAAATTTAGAAAAATCAATACACCTACAGCAAGAAATATCCTCCTGTGCACCAGAAATTGGAACTTCCTGTTGGAAATATTCAAGATAATTGCATTACTACATAAGCATATCTTCTAATTGGAGCTTAACTTTGCAATCTGGGAGCTCCGACAGAAAATCTGCCTTCTAGGGTCAAAGCAAAGTGAAAGAGCAGATCTGAGTATTTTACAGCCCTGTAAGCATACCCATTTTCTAAATTTCTTGAAGTGGAAAAGGATACTTACTGGTGGTAGTGTTATATTTGCCCCCTAGTGCTGCAGATAGTTAGCATCCAAATTTTAAGACTTTGCTGATAACAGGATTGAAAAAAAGGGTAATCAGTGAAGTATAAAGCTAATTGCTCTAAAAATATCCTAGGATGTATCAATAAGTCATCTACAGATGTGTAATGGATATCCTACAGAGATGCAACGAATTGTGTTCTGCAGATGAGGAAAAGGACAATAAAGATTTCAGAGAATAATAAAGTATCCTGAGGTGGAAGGGGCCCACAGAGATCATCAAGTCCAACTCCTGATCCTACAAAGGACACTCCAAGAAGTCACACCATGTGCCTGAGAGCATTGTCCAAATACTTTTTGAACTCAGGCAGTCTTGGCCCTGTGACCGCTTCCCTGGGGAGCCTGCTCCAGCACAAAATGCTATTTGCAAAGAAATACTGAAAAGTAAGAATATACAAAAGTTTTGACTTCTGTTTTGTGACAAAAGCTATGCCGGTAAAAGAAGAAAGCCATTATTTCAAAGCCTCAACAAGGCGGCTTAAAGATTTTTAAAGATATGGGAATCTACTCCATAGAAAAATATAACAAAAACAATTGCTTGGAGAGCATATCTGAAACTGACTTTGCTAGACTTAAGCCAAAACATATTCAATTTTAAGGATTTTTTTTCCAAAAAGAATCTACAGCCCTAATCTCAAGTAGTGATCAAAGCTGCAGAGCAAAAATCTCACAAGAATAGATTATGTTGGAAGACTTACATACATCAAATTCAGTGAAACTAAGTGGTTTTGCTACTTTTTCAACATACCGGCATTACAATAGACAAAAAAACCCAACAAAATCACCAATTCTCACCCACTGAAAAAGATGCAATTGATTTTGCCACTATAGATTTCTTAATTTTGGAATGAATCCATGGACTATCCATAACTTTAATTTTTTTGGAAGGTTGTGTGGTATTTTTAACATCCACTTGAAGTTTAGAAGTGACCATTGTTTTTAAGAGCCTGGTCTGAAAGAAAGAAAAGCTATAACATTATTCCCTCGAGTCTTTGGAGAAGTTTGTTTCTCAGCATCTCATAATAAGCAGTAATGAGCTCCAAACCAACCCTAAATCCATTTCCTCATAGCTTTCAGTTCACAGGGTGGCAACCAAAACCAGGTGTGGGTTTACAGGTTGTTATTCAAAGGTACCAGGAGATTCATCACTGATCCATAAACATAAAGGGCATGAGGCCAGTGAGTAGACCCTTAACATAACAGTTAAGCCTTCTTCAAAAACACCCTGGAAACTGAGTTGAAATAGCTGATTAACAAGGATAAAACCCAAAAAATCAACCACTAGCAAGAGAAGTAATTTAGCACTAAACTGAAGAAAAACAAAAAGACTCCATAGCAATAATCTGACAACTTGCAAAACAACTTGAAAATCTTTTATGCAACCATAAAAAGTCCACCAAAACAAAGACTTTTGAATTTGTAAAAAATTTAAATGAGTCTCTAGTAAACATCTCACAGAGCAATATTTATAACTTTAAAATTAATCTAAAGAGACAGTAAAAAAAGATAATTTGGTTACAGACTGCCATCTGAACAGACCTGTGTACAAGAGCTGAAATTAGAAACTTCATTGCTATGGATGATGACGAGTCAATCATGTCAACATTGTATACATCAACCATTAGGAAAAGCATGGTATAGCATGCATTTTTCTGATTAGGAATATAGGAAACAAGCTAAGCAGATACCCAGCAGCATCTAGAGTAAGTTTACTAGGAAAGAGGCCATTAAAAAAACCCTTATAATTCTCTTGAATTATTGACAGGAATGCTTCCAAAATATATTGCTGCTACTCTCTAATAGATTCAGTTCTGAAGGTCTTGAATTTAATATTATGCCTTAACTTTTAAGAGGTACAGGAAAGGTCTAACACAGTTTTTAATTATTTAAGACTCTAGAGCTTAAAAAAATTTAGTTTTCTACATTTTTCAACATATCATGAGGACAAAAGTTAATTAGCTGACTACATTTTCTGATTATAATGAAAAAGCATACGCTCCAGTCCCCAAACAGTTTCCTCTTAGTACCTAAAGTTTAAATTTAAATTACTTTTATTTATATTGGGTATTTCCTATCTCTCTTTCCTCCTAACCACACAGGACTCCCATTTGCTGTGTTAGTACCAGTTCTGCAATTTTAAGATCTTTTTTTTTCTTAAGCTAAGCATTTATCAATTTGGACTATTTGCACCTCTTTCACTGGATTTTTTTTTTTTACTGCAGCATTTACATGCCATCTCTGTCATGGTAATTTTATATCATATACAGAAACATAACACAGCATGCATAAATTTTTACCTGCTGACATGAATTTTTTGTTTGAATGCTGCAGATGAATTGGGACTTAATGGATAACTGTTCAGATGCATCACTGTTAATATAACTAAATTATATCATTACTATATTAAAACGACATTTTATATGATTGTATATAATTTCTTATATAATAAATATATAATCATTAATAATAAAATTAATACTAATATTATTTAGTTGTTTCTTTCCTCCTGCAGGTGGCACTGACAGTACCTGGTCCAAGAATGAAGAGTCCAAGTACATTTTATGCATGATGAGGCAGAACACATTTCTCTGTAACAGCCACCATCATTATCCCACTCAAAAGAATTGTGCTCATATGGGGCACGATTCTACCCTGCATCTCTGCACTCTCATAAGACAAAATTAGTACTTTAAATAGAAGAAATGAAAATCAGTTTTGAAATAGGGCAAGAAACAATTACTAACGTTTATTATTAATCTTGAAAGAATCCCTCAGAAATCATAGAAAGAGGAATGGTGTTTCTTCAGTGCTGCATCCTGCTCAGGCTTCAACAGGCCACACGAGTTAGTGGAAGGGTCCATGGTGATTTACAGAAAAAGAGAAGTTTGTCAACTTTTAGCTAAATCAAAATGTTTGACTAGCAGATTCTTGTTAAGGGTAATTTTACTACTGCATTCACTGCTCTCAGCCTAGGTTTTTTTTGGGTTTTCTTCTTTTATAATCAGGATTTGAATCCTGGCTCAAACTTTACTACTTCTGGAAGTACATGGGTTTTACACATAGCTGTTCTTCCTCTGATAATGAGTTTTCTATGTTTAATCATCTATGCTACACAAGAATTCATGTATTGAAATTGACAATTTACATCTGGTGCATTTGCCCAAGTCTTCCTTCAGCTCTTGCCACCATAGTACACATTTTTCTATATAAATTGAAACACGGTAGATATTACAACAGAATTACTTGGTGATCATATGAATACTGTTTGTGAAAAGGTGACATTTTTGGGATGTACTGATGATAATTCTGTCCTTACCTAAACCTGGCATGGCAGGTCTTTTCTTAAACTCTATATCAGCACTAGGAAGCAGAATTGTTTCTCCAGCTTCAAATTGTTTGGGTCCAGATTTTATTTTGTAGTATTTCCAACAATAACAATTTTTTCATACTGACTCTGGTAAGTAAGCCTAAGCTAAGACAACCCCCAGGATACTGAAGTGGCTCACCAGCAGCCATTTATTCAGCCTTAAATCCTCCTTTTCCCCAGCACCTTCTGATGTGACAAGTTCTCATCGATATCATTCACTTAATGAAATTCAGCAGCTCATTTTCACCTCCTGGATTTTCTTACCACTTGATACAGGTAGCTCAAAGGCTTTACCCAAACTGCCTTTTGGAGAGAGAAACCCAGGCTACAAACATGCTGTCCCCAAGGTTGCTACTCCTCACAACAAGCAGCCTGTGGAGATGACTGATATCAAAACAGTGCACAGCACTTGGCCTGGTCTCCTCAAGGTTTTGCCTAATGTCATTACATCCCCAATACAGGAAGATTTTTTTTTTCTCAAAAGTATCTGAAATAATATCCAGCCAGTACTGCATTTGCTATCACAGTTTGGAGGTTAATTTTTGTTTTAAAAGATACTATTAAAATGTTAATGCATTATTTATCCTTGTTGTCAAAATTATTAATAAGATTATGCTACAGCTATAGAATTCAAAAAGAGACATTAAGAAAAACTCTGAAAGGCAATCAAAACCACATTATCTCTGAAAAAGAGTAGTCCATGCAGTAATTTGACTGTGGTATTTTTCACTTTGGACCTCGATTATACCTACAGTCACCATCACTAAAATAAGCAACTCAATGAACATTTATGCCGCTAAACCTAGCCTGTATCAACTCTCCAACTGGAAAACTTACCATAAGAAGACAAGAAAAAAATACTCTGCACATGTCCTGTGAGGGTGGTGAGGCATTGGAACAGCTGGCCCAGAGAAGTTATGGATGCCCCAATCCCTGGAAGTGTTTTAGGCCAGGTTGGATGAGGCTCTGAGCAACCTGGTCTAGTGGAAGGTGTCCTTGCCTATGGCAGGGGGGTTGGAGCAAGACAATCTTTAAGGTCCCTTCCAATCCAGGCCATTTTATGATTCTATGATTTACCAGTATTCAGACAAACAGAACAGAGACTTATTATTAAGGAAAAGTGAAAGCCTTGAAGTTTGCTAACAGATGGCTGAATTTGTTAGACTATTTCACTTATAATGCAATTTATTATTTGAGGGTATGGCATGCTTTTTGGGGCTTGTTGGATTTTTTTATGTTGGATTTTTTAAAATTCTTCTCTGTAACCCAATTGCCATTTAAAAATGAACAAAACTTCAATCTATCCTTTTAGGTTTAAATGGGCTGACCAATAGATTCATTTTACCATGACCATAAAACTTTGCTATGTTGCTTAATCTGTGTTGCAGAGCAGAAAATCTGCATGCCTATAAAAAGTCTTGGCTAATTTACTACTCCAAGAAGTACAGTAGGAAAAATATTTAGCATGCATGATGTACTTCAGATTCTTAGAGATACTGAACTCTCTGAAGTACCTGATTTATTCTCAAGGTTCTTGAAACACACATTATCTACACAACAACAAAATTACTTCAAGGACTAAAATGCGGCGCATGCCACACCCTTGTGACAGAGCACTGGACCTGAATACTTGTACTCTGTTCAGTACATCTTCTGAAATGGAAATACATATCCACAGTTAACTGAAATGTTAAACACTCATTTCAGTCTTCATCCAAGACTTAAATAAACAGACATTTATGGTACTAGAAATGTATAGTACACAGAGTCTCCCAAGACTTTTTATGAGGAAAATTCTAATAAAATAGGTCATAGAGAAGTTTAAAAGTAGAAGTATAGAGGCTTAAACAGACTCTAACTACCAGAGCTATCAGATGTTGCCATTCTACAGTATAACAAAGTTCCCATCCTGATATTTTAACAGCAGCTTGAAAGGAAAAAAAACAAATCTAAGATGACAGATCAATTGTACAGCAAAACTAAGTCATATTATATAAAGACATCCAATCTCTTTTTACCACTGAGGTTTTTCTTTGTGATCTTAACATATGGCTTTCCTTGATGCCAAGAAACAGACAATAAAAAGAAGCCTTTATTCTTGAGCAGCACCTTTGTTCTTCCCAAGCCTTAGCAGCTGTTCATGGATGCAGTAAGGGCAGAATAAGGGGAAGGATTTAGTATGGATGAACTCTGTATTTCTTACCTGGTTCCAGCTTTAGTCTCTTTTCTGACAGTAACTCATAGTGCTAGAACTGTTAAATACTACCCCTAGTGAGAAAGCATCTAATAGGAAAAAGCACCTTCCCTTTTTGTTCTTTATTTCAGACCACATCCCCTGACCTGAGCACTGCCTGATGTGGTCAGAAAATGGTCACATTTTCTTCAAGCATCAAAGATGTGAAATTTTTAATGAATTTTTTGTGGTGAGCAAGCTCTGTTAAGCAGCTAGATTAAATATAGAATATGAAACTTCCTTGACAGGTTTTACTGAGCAAGGAAAGAGTACTGTTCCATTCAGGAAAAGCAGAATGAGACCAGAACATTGTGCTATAGCAGGCACAGCTGAGGAGGGCACCTGATGACATTTCTCAGTTCTCAGGTTCGGGTGTCATTGTTGCCATGTCCGAAGAGTGTGTGAGGACAGCATATGGAGTAACAAATTCTCCCACTCACAATAGATTTCTCATGTGCAAATCCTGAATCAGAAGTCATGGGATACTTGAGCAGGTCCCCAAGGCAGGGCAATCCCAAGAGGATGGAGAAAGTGGAGGTTTCAGCCAAGGGGAAGATCTGCCCCAGAGTTAATCTTTGAGCATCAGAGCATTTTACATTTTTCTCACCATATTTTGGCATGAAATCTTGGGTTTGTGCCTCACAAAAACCCATATTAGTATTTTTACATTAGATTTTTTTTTACACAAGCCTACTTTTGACAAAATGTGCTAACCAAAATATCCCACCAAAAATTTCTTGAATTGCAAGGACAAAGCACATGTTAAAATTAAGGTAATTTTACAGAGAAGCAAATGTTGGGGTTGCTAATTCTTCATTACTGGAGATTTTTGCATCAAAACTAGATATTATGGCTGTGTCAAATTTTATAGGCATTGTAAGTGCTATGGAAATTCTTTGAAAAATTGTTCTACTCTGTGTGATGCTATAAATCACAGCAGGATCTAAGAACAGGCACTTCATGTTTCAGAGGACCTCGATTTAATTGTGCAACATAAATTCTTAACTATCTCTTTTTAAGGAAAGGTACTCAATGATTTATATTTCTCACACAAAGAATATGATTTTGTCATTCTAAATATATTTTTTTGGTTTTAAGTGACAAAATTCCAAATTAAGAGTCCTGTAGTCCAAGAAATTGCTTTATTTACTTTTTATAGATAAATTATTTCCATCTGTCTCTCTCACATTTCATGAGAGTATTGTGGTTTTCTTCTATTGCTACAATTCAAGCAATAATGAACTTTTTCTACTTAGGATGAAAACAAATATTAAATTCAAGTTTATCAACAGCACACTTAGCTTGCTATAATAAACTCTGATTACTAGAAACACTAAGGGTGTCTGTTACGTTTTCAGTTCATTTAAAACAGCTAGCTTAGGATCTCAGATGTCAGTCATGTTGAAGAGATACTAATGCTCTTCTACACATTACAATAAAAATTGGTATTTAAACCAATGTTTCTTCACTTTATGGATTTTTGTATGACCCCAGCTATGGGATGGTCACTGCCTGAAAGCTTCAGACTCAGTTTTGATATTTCCAATAGAAAGAGTTATTTCAAATTACACCAAGGAGATTAAGAAGACAATTCATAGCCTTCAAAGAGAGAAAAGCTACTTACATTAATCATAAATAGCTTTAGATTAGTCTCATAATTTAGGTATGGGCTGAGGCTCTAAAAATATCACTCTAAAGAGTGTGATATTTTTAAGAAGCTCTACATTTTAGTTCCATGAGAACCACAGGGGTATAACATATACATTTTGAATCAATTCAGCTTCAGGTAAACATCTTTTTATAGAGCTATGTTTTTGCTCTCATGCAGATATAGTTTAAAGATATGGTCATGTCTACTGATGCCAACTGCAAGTAGCAAACAAGTGTTATAACAATCCTGTGCTGCTGAACTTATTTCACTATGATTTTAACTTTAGCGAATAATTGAATTTTTTAATGTGTAGTTATGCTTCTTCCTGAAAGCACCCTATATTTGCAAAAGACAGATTTCTGTTCAGACTCTAGTTCCAAAAAGGCTTGTGAAGAACAAGGTGGTGTCAGCTGAGCACCTTGCAGAGTCTTAAAGGGAACAACAGGAAAGACAGCTGGGGATGGACTCACCCTCAGCAACCCTTTATTTTACTACTGAGACATTTTTCAAGCACAGAAACACATGATAATTCAGCACTGTTCCTGGTTACACTGCCAGTGTAGGTGCTGATATACACTGCAGTGGAGTTTGAAAACATGGATCATGACAGAAGATACTGTCCTCCTATGGCAAGCACCCAGTGTGTCTGTAATCCCATCACTCCTGTTTCAAGGCTCTGAACTAAAAAAGGAAATCATTTGCTTGTCTGTGTTTCATAACACCTTCAGCATGCATGTTAGCAGGACATCCACCCACACCATCAATAACTGCAAAGGCTGTACAACCAAACTTCTCCCCAGCACACAGTGCCACTCCCACACCTCACCTGCCCAGCCTACAGCCCTCCATCCCAGTGCTCCATCCTGGGATGCATTCCACCATCAGTGCTGATCATGCCATAGTTCTGGGAACTGACCAAACCTTCCTGTTTCTCATGCTGCATCTTTTGGGGTATAAGCATTTCAGATGTGCTCCTGAACCATTTGAAGGCATTCAGGTCTGATCCGAAAAAAAAAAAGATCAAAATTAATTTTGGTGGCATTTAACTCTCACAGCGATCTTCTTTAATCTTCCTGCTTGCTTGTAGCCCTCTCTGAACACAAAATGGATCCTTAGGAAACATTATGGAATCACCTACGAAAACAAAGCTTCTCACATCTTTCCTTATGAAAAGCATTTTATTTGTATATTATTTTTCTTTGCTCCTTAATTATAATTGACTTAACTGCTAACTATTTTTAATAGTGTTGAACTGCCCCCTGCAGCTGAATCAGAGGTAAAACGTGCAAAAAAATTTTGTATCATGATTCATGACCTACGTCTAAGGGTTCAGGAAATCAGGCTCACTCTTCTAGATCTCAAACTGTCTGAAATTAGCTGATGGGAAAGGATTTTTCTCTTCTTATGAGAAAAAGGCTTAGAATAGTGAAGTCATGTTTATTGAAAGACTGAGGTTTTTGAAAAATTGTGAGTACTTGTCTTCTTTTCAGGAATAAAAGGGAAACTTTTTGTTAGGAGATCAGAAAAGGTTTGGGTTTCACTATTTACTTTTTGATCCTGTGAGATCACAGGGTTAAGAAAACATTCAGAACAACCTATACAAACATGTTCACCTGAAAAATAAGAACAGTCAAACTGGCACCTTCCTGAAGCAAATTCTTGTCCAAGAATTGAGTGACTGAACCTATTGGGGTGTGAACTTATGCTATAGATAAAAGACCAAGTGTCTCTAACTGAAGCAGTTGCTTTTTCTTCTGGTTCAACATGGATAGTATTTTAGAAGTATTGTTCTTACTCACCTGGATTTAGTGCCATTCACAATATTATGTAAATTGTGATTCACCATTCTCCATTCCGAATAAATACCAAATAAATGCCAGTTTCTGTGAAAAAGATGATAAAATTTACCAGACAAGTAGTGAAAGTTGTCACAGAATTGATTAGAGTGGGGGCACAATGGTTAAACTGTTCTCAGATACTTTGATCAGTCCTAATGTCTAGTTAAGAAATCACACACATGCCTCCATGAAAAAAGGACAAGGTTAAATAATGTACATTTCAAACTAAACACTGCCTTATTTGCCAGAGATAAAAAGGGATAATGAGTGATGCATCCGCAAAGCTGGAAAATTCCATTTTCTGCCCCTGCAAAAGTGCCTGTAAAACTGTAAGTGAAGTTAAAAAAAAAAATCCAAATCATACCCTGATTTTAACATATTGGGCTATATCTTTCAAACAATAATGTCTAACAATGCTGAATCAACACCTGCACAGTAACAGCAAGAGGGGAAATACTGGCACTTACAGTTCCAGTCAGCAAGTATAAAGGAGTCAGGTACCTTGGTAACAGTGGTGAAAGTAATCTTTAAAATTTCATCCATTTAATTCCTCAGGGAGAGAACTCTTAGCGAGCTAAGGTTGCTGATAAAAATGATAGCACAGCACTTACAGTCCCTGTTCAATATAAAAATGTAATAAAAAAATTTTCAGAACTATTAAAATCTATAGAGAACTTCTGAAAAAAGATTGCTTTTCAGTTGTTGTGATGATTAATTAGATTTGAAGGTTAGCACTGAAAACTTGTTACTTAGAAGACCCTGGAAGAGATTATTCCTACAGTACTGTACTGCTGAATTCTAGCCTTAGTTCAGGATAGGTTTCAATTCTTATTTCATTTCCTTGAAACATTGGCATTTCAGTAGAATTATAAAAATAAAAACCCAAAACAAACAAAAATCACAGTTTGAGAAAACAACTTTGTTTTGATTTATAAAGTTAATTTCCAAGTCAAATAAATGATACACTTAAAGTTTTGATAAAATCTAGGAATAGGATGGTTTATAATGGATTAGATATAGTGCATCAATATTTATAAACACAGTCAACTCTGTCAACCGTTCTTGCCAGGTCTCATTGGAGACATCACCAATGAGACAAGTGATGTCCCTCAGGGCTCCAAACTGGGACCGGTAGCATTTAACATCTTCAATACTGACAAAGATGAAGGGATTAAATGCACTGTCAGAAAATCTGCAGATGACACCGAGCTCTGAGGAGTGCAGATGACACTCCTGAAGGATGTGACACCACCCATGAGGAGAAGCTTGAGAATTGGGCCCATGGCAATCTCATGAGGTTTAGCAGGACAAAGTGTAAGGCACTGCACCTGGGTGAGGGCAGCCCCTGATACCAACACAGGCTTTGGGGTGAACAGATTGAGAGCAGTCCTGCTGAGAAGGACTTGGTGGTGTGGCTGGAGCACTTGCCATTGAAGACTGAGGCACAGAGTCATTAAGGACCTCAGCCTTCTCTTTGTCCAGGTCTCCCATTATCCTTCTGGAGAGGAAGAAAATTATCCTTAGGACATTATCCCTAGACTTTCTTTTACTTGCAACATAACTATAAAAGCCCTTCCAGTTACCATTAAATCCCTGGCCAGACTCAATTCTAACTGAGCCTTGGCTTCTCTAACCTTGTCCCTAGCTTCCCATATAATTTCACTGTACTCCTCCTGGGACACCTGTCTTTGTTTCCACTTCCTGAAAGACATGAACCAGCCATGTGCACTTCCAGCTCAGAAGGCCAGTCAGGTCCTGGGCTACATCCAAAGCAGTGTGGCCAGCCAGGCAAGGAAGAGCATTCTCCCCTCTGCCCCACTCTGATGAGCCCACATCTGGAGTGCTGCATCCAGCCCTGGGATCCCCAGCAAAGGAAGGACACTGGCCTGTTGGAGCAAGTCCAGAGGAAGGCCCCAAGCTGACTAGAAGGATGGAGCTTGTCTCCTCTGAGAAAAGGCTGAGAGAATTTGGTTTGTTCAGCTTGGAAAAAAAGGCTTAAAGGTGACCTCATTGCAGCCTTCCAGTACCTGAAGGGTGCCTGCAAGAAAGATGGAGAGAGAGACTATTTACAAGGGCCTGTAGTGACAGGACAAGAGGGAATGGCTTCAAACTGAAAGAGAGCAGGTTTAGATTAGATATTGGGAAGAAGTTCTTTAGGAGGTGAGGCACTGGAACAGGTGGCCTAAGAGAAGTTATGGATGCCCCAATCCCTTTAAGTGTTCAAGGCCAGGTTTGTTGGAGCTCTGAGCAACCTGGAATAGTGGTGTCCCTGCCCACGGTAGGGGATTGAAATCCTTAAGTATTCTTAATCCTTAAGGTCCCTTCCAACCCAGGAATTCTATGATTCTATGATTTATGTATTTTAGGAAGTGGTTAAGAAAATGCAAATACTCTAGAGATATCACATATTGGAAAAATGTTAATAATAACATTGTGCAATGAATTTTACTGCTGAATTTTGAATGGCATTAATACTACATTGCAACATGCAATTAGACTTACATGTGCAGAGGTGGTACATTCAAATGTCCATAAATTTAACTTTAACCTTATGAGTACCAATTGCACTTGCTTTCATGACATCTTTTAATAACATTTCATTTTAATAGAAATACTTTTTGAGTCTACAGATTCCTAACAGTACAATCTTGGACGTTTTTGCTGAGATATAAGTAAAAGTTTTCTGAAGGAACTTTTTTCTGTCCATCTGCTTAAAAGACAGCCCTTTCAAGACCTAGTATCCATGAGAAAGAATGGGAAGAGAGAAAAGCTGAACCCTGAGGGGCAGTGGAGATAAAGGTCAGAATGGTTTCTTTCTTTGCACTCTTCCCCAAATTGCTTAAAATCTCCTCCAGTCCATGAGCAGAAACCTCTAGTTTTTCTCCATGATTCACCTCTCAAGGATAAAGGTGATGAAATGAAGACCTCTTTCTTGCAAAGGGACTGCTATGGCTGACAGACCTAGAGATTCTGGTGTCATGAGAAAGCCGCCAGCTCAAGCTGAAAGAATTCAACTCACAAATACTTTGAAAGCCGTAACTGCAGCTTGCTGGTGTCACTTAAAGAAAGCACCCTTTGGGAATTCAGTGCTTGCGAACAAGCAGAGTATGAATAATGTCATTGCCACTTGTAACAGAGAGCAAATCCAGGTGAATCAGCTATGTGGGAACCAAAATATCACAGTGACAGGCACTTCAGAACTACATCATAATGCCTCTTTTGTAAATATGATGGGTTATATCTTAGCCCTATTGAAATGAAAGCTCACCAAAAATCAAAGAACAGAGTAGTGTAGCTTCTAAGGGAAGTAAATTTTTCAAAGGCTCATCTTCCCAGCGGTGTCAGGATTCTTCTCATACCCTCTGACCTGCTGAGCAACCCTGAATAATTCAGTCACCTCTCAGCCCCCTGCTATGAACCCTCTCTCAGACTGAGGCTGTGCTCTAACAGGAGAATAGGTTGCTTCTTGCAACATAATGAAAGTCAGCAGCTGCTACAGACCCAAATGCTGCTGCTATATTACATCTAAGTGCAACAGCAAGTGTACTGTATTCTGTCTTCAGAGAGATGGGATTTCCATTGCTGTTGTAGTCCTTTAAACTCCATCATCATTCCATTTAGGATTCCAAGTGCTATAAACAAGAAATTGCCTAAAAAACATAGAAGCCATGAAAGGACTAATAAATCTAATCACCTGGATGGCAGCATGTTGCAAAATGATGCAAAGCATTCTGAATTATAGAAGAAAAGCAGGAAATTAAAGAAAAAAATTCACTAAGGCTTGCAAATAAAAGCTATTTGGAATCATCTCAGCTTCCAAACAAGCAATAAGTTAATTGCTATAAAAACCAGGTCAAGGGAATCAAAAATTCAGTTTTACCTTCCAGCACTGAATACACAATCTAGGTGCTCTTAGAACAATGCCAAATTCATATAAGCAGGCAAGCAATAGCATCTTGCAAAAAACACAGGCTACTGACCAAGCACAGTAGACTCAGAAGGGAGGATGGTGCCGGGCTCTTCTCAGAGCTGCCGAGCTAGAGGCCTAGAAAAGCACACAGTAACTGATACACAGGAAGTTCCAGCTGAACACGAGGAGCAACTTCATTACTGTGCAAGTGTCCACACACTGGAACAGGATTGTCCAGAGAGTCTGTGGACTCTCCCTCACTGAAGATATTCCAGAACCATCAGGAATGGTTCTGGAATATCTCCAGAATATCTCCAGAGCTCACTGTGGCCTAATGAGTATGATAAATGCAGGAGTATCACTCTCCTGTAGATGTTTGAGCTGAATTGCATGGCCTCAAGATGTAGATCAAGTGTCAGAGGGTCAGTTTGCTTTTTAAATATGTTTTGTTTTTTCCATAGGATTTTTTTGCCATGACTTATGGATTCCTGAAATTGTGTTCACAGAATGGATAGGGTTGGAAAAGACTACAGTGCTCAAGCAGGGTCATCTCAGAGTGTGTGGCACAAAAACATTCTATGGAAAAAACAAAACATATTTAAAAAGCAAACCGACCCTCTGACAGTACATCTACATCTTGAGGCCATGCAAGGCTGTGGAAGAATTCAGCCCAAACATCTACAGGAGAGTGACACTCCTGCATTTATCATACTCATGAAGCCACTGTGAGCTCCTGAACAGAAATGACACACTATTATTTCACATATGTTTTTCACAGTCATCTGAGAAACTAATTTTGTAGAAGATCCTTCTTTTGCCAGATCTTCTTCACGATCTACACAGCAGTCATTATGGAATGTTTCTCATGCCTAAATCTGATGTCTTCTATATCATAAACTCACTCAGTAAGGAAAACTGGGCTACATCTTTTGGAAAAAAGCACAACATATTACATGGTAGTTATGGTCCAAAGAAGCAGAAAAGCAGAAGTAAATTTGGTCCACACTAGGTGAATAGTGATTCTCTTGTCATGAGCTATAAAGAGGAAGATTATTTTCAGCAACAGGGAATCAATCTGATAACTGCTGATTTTTTTCACAGGAGTCCACTCAAACACATGGCAATTACCATCAGACCATCACTGAGGCTCTTAGAGGTAGCACAGTAAAACACATATACACACAGTTTCATTTCATAAACTTTTAGATAAACTTGCATAGCAGGGTGTTATTTGCATGGCAAGCATGATTAAAACAAAGACACAAATCACAGATTAAGAAGTTCAAAGAAGAAAAACTCATAACACCTTGGAAAGGGTGGGGCTGGAATTACCTCGGTAGGATTCAAAATTTGTCTCAGAAAAATATATCCATATTATTAACTTTTTTCAAGTCCTTTATGGCTCAAACTTCAAATTAACATAAATTTATTATTTAAAACATATCATCAGAAATCCGCTTTGTTCTAGCAAAGTCCCAAGACTAGATCACTGTAATGAAAGCCATTTTACAGGTACAATAGTTATGGTTAGTCCTTAAAATTATTTCTTTAATAACTTTTTAAGGTATCACTGTCTTCTGAAATGTAGCTGAGATTACAATGCATAGGATTCTATTCAGTTGTTCTATGCACAGCTTCATCAAATACGTAAATGGTCTACAGCTCCTCTTCTTCAAATGCCCAGGAGCTCTTAGTGTCAGACAGCTTCTTTTTGTCTTTTTAAAATTATTCTAACATCTCTGTGCACCTGTCCAAGGTACAAAATTATTTTTTCTTACCTTTTCATTTTTGTGTATTTAACTAAAGCACATTACAAGGACTCTCTGCATTTCAAATCCCTGTCTTCTCAGGTAAGTATTCTATTTTTTTTCCCTTTCAGAGCGCTTTCTTCAGCCTTCTGCTCTGCTTCATCCTTTTGATCTTGTATTTGTTTTAGATCTACAGGTGCCTTTCAAGGCCAGGAGGATTTTTTGTGTGTGTGTGAGGGATTTTTCTTCAATTCTGGTTTACCTGACAAAGATCTTATCTGAGATTACCAATCCATGCATCTCAGTGCAGTAAATAACACCATTTCCAAACTGAGTAAAGCAAAAATATTCCTCCTTTACTTTCACTTTGTTTACAAAGGTGAGTTAACATAAAATATGCTCATTTTTCAAACAGATTTTACTTTGACTAAAAAAACTGACTTAACTCCTCAAAACCATGAGAGCACTGACCATTCTCAACAAAACCCAAACTGATGTCTCTTGCATCATGCAGAGTTTTGACTGCATTCAGAGGTAATGACCATGTGACTTCACCAAAGAGTAGTAACAGTAGAGAAAATAAAAATGCATATTTTGAATATATGGTTCTGGCTTAGAACACATATTGCAACTACTTAGATCATTATGATAAGATAATGAGGTAACAAGTCTTGAATATTGCATGAAAACTCAAAAGGTATTTAAGCAAACTTAAAATAGTTTCTTTTCTTTGTTTTCCTCATTATACTAGTATTAACCTCCCAGTCTGGTGATTTGGTTCTGCCTCATAGATACTTGCTTTTGGATATAATTACTCAATACAATAAGCACAATAAATTTCAATATATATTTTGGAAAATTTTTCTTCAATCCCGTTTTTCTTCTCTAACACTTGAACTTGAAGCTATGTTGCTCCCAGTCTTTTCTGTATAAAGCAGTAGAGACAATACTTTTTTCTACTTCACCTAGTAGATTTTCATCTATATTACTCCCTATAGTTCAAACACAGAGGTAATATGCAAACCCAGTTCCTTTTCAGAAGAAAGGAAAATTACATGTTGAGTCAGGCATATTGCCCAATACAATTTTATTTCTAAATAAGATAATAATAAGACCATAATATTTCTTCTTCCATGAGGAATAATAACAGTAATAACAATGCATTCAATCTTATTTCCCAGAAGTCTGTATCTACAATCAAAGATGCAGTTCAGTGTATAGAAATCCCCAGAGCTGCCACTCCAGAGAGCCGTATGTCAAGACAAAAAATCTGGTATGTTTTCATTACTTGTTACAACCTCTCCTGGTCCTCTGTGGTTTCCCTAGCTCTAACCCTACATGCATTAATGCTTTCCTGATTTACTCCTTGCACTGTGCTAGGCCAGCACACGCATTGATACAGTTATGCGTGAGTTAGACTGGGGCACTAAAGGAAGCCAAAAAAAGATGTCTAGCAGCACAAAATGGTATGCAATACTAGATTGGAATTGCCCCTAAAAAGCCATAGGCCAAATTTCATCATAGAAGAATGCCTGAAGGGTTTCTTTTTGAGGTTTCTTTGGTAGTTTCTGGTTGGTTGGTTTGATTTTTTGGTAGGTTGTTTTATTTATTTTGTTTTTATGGTTTTCTCTGTTGCTTTGAGGGTTTTTTTATAATTTTTTTTTTTTAACTGAGTCTTGTTTTTGTTTAGACCAAGATCTTGCCTATGGCATTTTCAAGCTTACCTACACTTAGACCATCTTCTTTTTTCACTTTGTTAGCACTTTAATCCTCCTTCTGTAGGTCACTTTGTTCAGCAACTTCTACCAAGTGCCAAGAGACTCCACAAACCAGGATATACAAAGTTCAGAAGAACACAGCAATTATTTACTTACCAATATACACAAGAGATGCCAAGGTGTAACAAGCAGTTTCCAGAAGTTAATTTGCTCTCCATTCTCGTGGCAGTCATCACTCAGTGGAAAACAACTGATATATTCAGAATGGGATAATCCTCAATCTTACCGAGTCGTCAAGTTCTAATTCCCTGCTTTTCCTCTCAGTATTTAATAACTCTTCTTCTCAGTGTTCTTCCTCTTTCATTCTGTCAGGATTAAAATAATTGACATTTTAATAATTTTCAGAACAGAGCTAAGACAACATCACATTACTCTGCAGCACCAAACAACTTCAACCAAAACTATCAGGCTCCAGGTTCAGGTGTGTCAAGCCCTGGTAGAAGTGTTTCTTCTCCCTAGGATGAAATGGGGATTTTTAATAAGATTCATAAAAAAACCTAAAAAAAACTCATGAGCATCCAGCTGTACTTAATCACAGTACAAGCAGACAGTGCAGACCATTTCCAAATTAGATTGGCCTTGGTGCTGGTGCTGCCTTTTGCAGTGTGGAAGAGCTCCTCCTTCCACGTAACTGAGTGCCAGCGCAGGCAAGAAACAGGAGAGCAGTCACACACAGAGGGAACCTCACACAAATCCAGCACACACAAAGCCTGTCAAACTAATGTGCAGAACACTGCAGAAGATTTTAAAAAATTTTCTCAACCAGAATTTTTCAGCTGTCAACACTGAAAATCTCTGCATTAAGTTCCAGCAGGCCTCTGATGGAGCCAGGTAACTTTGCCACACAGCTGCCTCAGGGCCTGCTACCTCCTCTACCCATCCTTGGCCACAAAAGGAACTCTGAGCAGTACACGTTTTTCACAGCTTCCAAGCTCTTTCAGAATATTGTCCCAGGAATTTTTCCAAATGACACTTTTTCAATAGATACATCCATTTTGACAGATTGGTATTTTCAGATACACCACAGCAATCTCCACTTTTAAATACACATGTTAAATATGAGGTTTCATACATACATATATATATATATATATATATATATATATACATATATCCATATATTTTTGGTATAGAGAAAACAAATGTTTCCTTTATCTAAAAACAAATTTTGCCATCTTTGCAAATTAAAACTATGTTTATGTGCATATGCACATAGGTATCTGAATATGACTAAGTGCTACCCAAGGTAAATCTAGTCAGAAGTCAGGCCCTTAAACATTCTTGAGGTGATCTTGCTCACCCCTCTGGTTCTGGCCTGTACTCTTGATTTCCCATGTCCACAGACTAAGTCACAAACTGGACTACTGAGCTTATCAATCTAAAACCAAACACCTCTCTAGTACAAACATCTGTCTGCTTATCGAAAACACACCTTAGATATTATTTCTAGTTCATAGTTTGGTCATCACAGGAAAACAGTGGTTCACAGTAAGTTACTACAATATTTAAAATGGATTGCAGTATTTTTTCAACACCTTGCATAACTCTGGTGAGACTATGCAGGCTTTTCCCTTTTGAAAGGGTTATTTCTTCTGATTCTGAGCCAAAAGGCGCCTCATAGATAATTATTCAGCCCACTAAAATGCAGAGATGGGCAAAGATAAATGAAAAGGTTTACAAGCAATACAAACCCTGTAATAAATGAAAAATGGACGAGTATTTTCTTAGAATAGTAAACCATGTGACCAATTTTCTATGCATCATTTTTCAGTTCAGGTGTATTCTGAAGCATTTATTCATAACGCTCATATAATGATGATGCTTCCAATTTTCTCCTTTGAGAGGTGAAGGTGATCTGTAGCCATTGTATTTAAAGGCTATCAAAGACAGTCTCTCATTATGTTTTAACAAATCTCATTGCTTTCTGTTTTTGCCACATCAAGCCTGCTCAGCATTAAGCCTTAAGAGCTAGATGCTATTAGTACTTGGACAATTTGTGAGTGCAAACAGAAATTTAAAATCTCAGTGTTGGTTATTGTGCTTACAGCTGGCTAACAAGCTCTTTAATGCACTCCATTCAAGGTCCATTTCCACTTTCTTGTCTTCTGCACAAGACATAAGACATTTGCATACAAAACATTTGTAGTGCATTCTGTAATTTGTATTTATTAGCCTACACAAATTAGAATTCAAGAGGTACTAGCAAATAAAGATTACTCACAGGTATGTATTGTCAGTTGCTTTTAATTTTATGCAAAATAGTACAAGTCTCTGATCTCTCAGTAATATTCAACTTCCTTAGGCCTTGTTCAGAAAACCTATATAGACAACCTGTTAATTCTTTTGGACTGGATTTAAGTAGAGATCCCTTTCTTTTGTGTTTTTATCTCATACACTATTGTTTCAGAAAATTATTTCCATACCAGGGGAGGGAGGAAAGACTTCTTGAAAGAATAAAACCACTGAAGTTTGATTCTGATTCTGTCGCATACAAAGAAAATTCTAATAAACATTAAGGTATGCAAAATTTCATGCTAAGTAATGAGCAACATCAGGAACAGGTTTTTGTAGCTCTTTCCTTGCTGAAATTTTGAAGTGTTTTACTTACATGTCAAAGTATGTGTTTAACTTACTGTCTTTGGCTTCTGCATGATATTGTAAGTGAAGATAAGAAAATACTTGACAACTGGTGTTTTTAAAAATTAAGATTACTTGATCATCAAGAGATACTGTAGTTACACTTCAAAGTTATCAAATTGCTTCTTGAGTTTTAAAAAACAACTATTTTAATCACAATTTTAATGGAATTTGAAATGCACTAATACATGGCAAAGGAATTGAATACAGGAAGCAAGTTATGATAGAGAAATTAAACTAATCACTTTAAAGGTGCAGCAGTAAAGTTAAAGCTCCAGATTATTATTTTTTAATCACTGACATTTGACAGTGGTAATAATCTGAAAAAAAATATATTCTAGTAAAATGAAATTGTAGTTTCATTATAAAGATGTGTGAACTTTGAAAATTTCCAAAACAATAACATCTTCCACTTTCACAGAATCATAAAATGGTTTGGATTGGAAGCGACCTTTAAAGGTCACCTAGTCCAACTCCCCCTGCCATGGACAGGGACATCTTGACAGAGATAAGGAGCCCTTCAATGAGATTCTCAGAACCCTATCCAAACTGGCCTTGAATGTTTCCAAGCATTGGGCATCCACAGTTTGTCTGGGCAACCCATTCCAGTGTTTCAGCAACCCCATCATAAAACATTCCACCTTTACATTTAGTCTGAATCTACATTCTTTTAGTTTAAAACCCTTAGCCCTTGTCCCATTGCTACAGGCCCTACTAAATAGCCTCTGATCATCTTTCTTTTAAGACCCCTTTAGGTGCTGAAAGGTGCTGCAATAAGGTCACCCTGGAACCTTGTCTTCTCCAGGCTGAACGACTCAAAGTGTCTCACCCTGTCTTCATAGGAGAGGTGCTCCAGCCCTCTGAACATCTTAGCATCTCTCCTCTGGACCCACTCCCAACAGGTCCTTGCCTTCCAACATAGTATGAGAAGCTGCATTATCATCCAGATCCCCTCAAGACCTTTTGTCTTACAAATAGGTTTGCTTTTCAGCTGGCTTAGAAAACTGATCCTATTGAAACATGACCACTTATTTTTAAAAGAAATAAAGTAACATAGTGGAGAAGCGACAACCACCTTTTCAGTACATTTTTACATCCACTTAACCATTCATTAAACACAACTTGAAAACTAAAAAAAAAAGAAAATTAAAATGCAGTAGGCAGAGCTCCTGTATGACAGTAAATCCCTTATGTGACAACATATCACAGGGAGCAGACAATGAATTACCTCAGAAAGTGACTTGATAGGAGTGTGGATCCCTCCATCTGTCATTTGCACATGGAAAACACAGGGCACAGCCATCCTAGCATCACAGGTAAAGCAAGGAAAAATAACAGATTCTCACAAAAAAATAAGTTTTCTCTGTCTCAAGAGATAAGTCAAATGCTAATTTAAATTAACACAATGCAATGGAATAAGAGCATTAACATGCTCAATTGCTTTGATTCAGCAGCCTTCATGTAACTACCTAGGCAGCACTAACTCAACAATTTTTTGTCTGCTGCCAAGCTAGCATGAAGGAGGTAAAATTACAGTAGTTTTGAATAACTAACAAATACTTATACATATATACTCACATATACAATTATTAATGATAATTTAATATTTACCAAGCACATGTACTATAAATATTTATATTAGATATACACACACACTTTCTTTATATTGATACAACTGTTGCCTGGAAATAAAACATTAGATGATAATTAAGACACTATGAAAAAATTTTTCCTTGATTAAAAGATTTGCCTCAAAAGATTACTTCTTAAAATTAGAATGTAAACAAGACATAAAACATAGTTTCAAAGATTTTCTATGTCTCCTTTTATATTACATTATAAGCTAGCTCAAGAGTCACTCATGATTACTATTTACTCTTGTCCTCTATTCTGAGACTGAAGAACATCACAACCTAACTGGATTAGCTATTGACCACCTGTAAGAAGGCAGCCACTTGTGTAGGATTTTGGCTCAAAAGAAAAAAAATATTAAAAAAATAAAACCAAAAGAAAAAAAATCACTAAGTAAAAGCATTTTATGCTCATTTCTATGATATCCTTGCACTGCACAGAAGCATAAAGTTTCTTAACTGGTTTAGACTCATGAACCAGGGGCAGGAGAATCCTACTGTCTGACCCCGAGTTCTCTCTGAAATGCAAACTGAACTCCTGTCAGGATCCGAAGTTCAATGTTTTCCAGACATCCATACTAGACAAATTGATTTTGTCTGAAATTCCCTTTTTAAAAGAAAATGCCAACCCAGTCACAGAGCAGAGGAGACACTGACCTAACTTGTACCTAACTAGAATCACCTCTTCTCTAAAACAACAATCTCTTTATGGTTTATCTACCAAAATGACTTCAAACTAAATAAAAAATACTTTGCTTAGAAATTAGTATATTTATAAATGCTATACCTTTTTAACCACTGCTTCTCCAGTCCAAGAAATAGCTGATTTTCTTGGAATTCATGGTGGCAATTAGATAATCTGAATGTTCTACACTGTCACATCCATACATGCCTCAATTTTGGAGGGTATGATAATCCTCTTCCTGCTAAGGTCAATAAGTCTTTCTTCTTCCACTACATTGGAATTGCAAAATGAAAAAGTAAACAGGATTCTCTGCTCCCAGACAAAGGAGCATCATGACCTACATAACTTACCCAAGGCTGTATTTTTCTCTAGGGAACAGTTACTGTTTCCATCTCAAACTCTGATATCATCACTTCATCACCTTATGCTGGAAGGACGGAAATTGTTAATGTCCAAGTAATTTCAGGGTCAGAATGGTACTGAGAGCAAAAATGAGATACACCATAAAGAGAGTATAATGTGTATATATGGGATACGTTGCAACGAGAACACCAAACATGCACTAACCAAAAACAGAGTTATCACTGCACGTGGTACTGTACCTCTTTTGGATATAATAGTGGCAGAGATGAGTGTTGCAGTGTCAAAAAGTAGGAAAAAATATGCCCCTCTGTTCTCATCACTGCAGAAAGCATTTACCAAGACCAAAGATCAAGTGCATCACTATGTGGCAAAGCCAAGCTGTGGAGACTGTAGGGTATCATAAATAAATGTAAAACTATGAATTAAACACATCACAGTGAAGAGTATAACCAAGAAACTAAACACAGAAAAGTGCTTGCAAAAATGTCATTTAATAAAGATTTGCTTCTATATAAAGGGGTGTGCTGTAACACAGGACGGCCCAGGAAAGCTGTAATTGAGAGTGTGATGATCCAGTGGACAGGTTTAACAACTCTTTACAGTCTAGGTATAATTTTCAATTGCAAATTGAAAGCCTCCATGAGGTTAAACATTTACATAAAGGAGTCAATTGGAATGTCACAAAATATACTCTTTTCCTGGGTCTACACTGAAGAAAATACTTTGGTTTTTTTGCAGATTTCATATGCATGCAAGTCTCACAAAACAGATTTGAGACCACCTAATAGTGGTCTCAATAGTACATACTAAAAATTTACTAAATAGCAATATACAGATATAGCATTCTTCTCTTTAAAGAAAATATTAGCTGTACCACTTCTTCCAAAAGACAGACCTTCATAACAACTAATTCTGATATCAAGCAGCAGTTTCATTCTGATGATTAACGAGTTTGTAGATTTTTGTTTCCTACTTCCCACAGCAGGAAACTCAGAGTGAAATCTTCCTGCTTAAAATGGAAACAATAGTCTTTGAGACTTAATATTAGCAAACTTAAAACAGTTCATAACTACAATTGATCCCATAGCAGTTTCAGCCTTTTGCAGGGCAAGTTATTTTCTGCCCATGTACTTGGAACTACTCGGGTGGGCACAGAAGAGTCAGAGAGAAGATTCTGTGTCCAAGTTCAAAGCTGGAATGTGGGACAGTTGCTCACTCCTGTCCCTCTGTGTAACTGGCTTTCTGCTAATAAATAGCAAGCACTGTGCACTAAGCAAGGTCAGACTGGACAGGGCTGTTGTCTATTGGAAGGTGTCCCTGCCCACTGCAGAAGGGTTGGAACCCAGATGGTCTTCAGTGACCCTTCCAATCCAAACCATTCTGTGAGTCACAATTTCCATCCAATTCAAACCTCAGCAGCCAAACAGCAAATCCTAACAAAGCATTTTCACAAAACACTGCCAAAAAAATGCAGAGCATCAGATTCACAGGAAAATCAACAATATTATTCTTCCATAGTTTCAAAAGATTTCATCTATGGCAAGTGAAGGCTACCCCACATTCAATAACTCTGAATAAGCCATACAGTGATTGAGATAAAGAAAGATCATTATTCATGCTTTCCAGATTATGCATTTGCCTTGACAGGTAAACTGTTCTGTAAAAGCCTTGTCATCATTGCCAGTGTTTTCCATTTTTTCACCTGTCACCATAACAAATTTATTACCAACTGTTTTGTGCAGATTCATCAATCCTCTAAATCAGGTTATGTGCATCACTAAATTCACTAGGCAAGAATAAGCGACTATACCTTTGAGTTGCAAAGAAATAGAAAATGGAACCTGGAAACATCTAAACATAACCTACAAAAAAACCTGCTTATTTCTTATTTTCATCTGCATGTCATTAACATGCATCCTGGCATGAGTGCTTTGCATTATAAAAAAGGTCTTACCTAAGGCAAAAATCCCAACTTTAGAGAACATTTGTTAAAAATAATTCTCAGGGGTTTTTCTGTTGTTGCATTTTAAAAAAATATAATTGGGTAGGTATTCCTTGATAACATTCTCAAAATAAATTGTACAATACAAAATGCTTTACTTTACCCCCTAAGGGAAAATGACAGCAACTAAGACTCTCATTAGCATTAGTTTCCAAACAACTAATAAAGGAACAAATCTTCAATTCATCTTACATCTAGTGAAATGGAAGCACTCATTATTTTCTGCAGCAAGTCCAACTTTTAGAACAGTATGATGATTTTGTTTATAAAAATCTGAGGTACAATGAAAGAATACAATAGCATAAATGAAAAGCCAGGCTTCCCAAAAACCAGTAATTCAGGCTAGGCTATTCATGTCTCTTAGCATCTAGAGACAAAAAAAATCTCTGGTGAGGAAACAGAACTCCAGAACAATGACAGTAATGAAAATATTAATTTGGGCTGGGATGGATTTCACACACCACCTGGCCCACCTCTCCACTCAAAGAAAGACTTTGGACATTACATCCCACAGGCCACTGTCCAAAATCAAATTCTGAATCCCTCAAAGACTGGAGAGCCCACCGTCTCTCCAAGCAACCTGTGGCAGCATGGGCATCACTGCTTCCCACACCACTTGTCAAGAGTTTTTCTTTAAGAAACCTGTTTGTCCTTTTGCTGCTCACCTTCAAGATGAGCCCACCCCCTTCCTGCTGCTGACACCTGTCTAAATTAAGACCAGCAAAAGTGCCACTTTTGTTTATAGACTTAAGAGGAATGCTGTCAAATGTGCAATTACAATTCCATTTCCCGTGTTATCAGTCACAGAAATTTATGCAGTCCAATGGTTTACTGCATCCATACTTCTATTTATAAACCTCAACCCTTTGAAAAATTATGGTTAATCTTCCCCTAAGCCTCCCTTTTCCTCAAGTCTCTCCCCTCCATCCCATGCCTTAAGCTTTCGCTGGAAAGCAGGCCATGAAGAAATTCCCCTAAAAGGGGAAGAACTAAAAATATTACAGAAGTGACAGAGCTCTATTGTAGCTTTCCAGGCCCAATGTGAGGACAACAGGAGTCAGAAATAGAGAGATTTTTCAACTCCTAGAAAATATTCTTATTTCCTCTACTTTCTCCACTAGAAAATACTTACATTTGACCAATCACAGCCCAAAGCCTAGCAAACAGGCAAGTGCACACAAATCCAGCACTGCAGTTAACAACCAAGAATTAGTAAAACGCCTTAGATTGCAGCATATTTGTCAAACTACATTCTGTAAACCAGCTTTATACTGGGTTTGCCACATGGAAAAAATAGTTATGAGGAAGGAGAACACATCTTCATTTAAGAGAAATCTTAACAGCCTAATTCAAAGAATTATTAGTATAGAGCTAATTATTGCAGAAAAAAGTGAACATTACCATACAAAAAAAAAAAAAACAGTTGCAATAGTAGTAATAATTAAGACTGTTTTACCTGCACCTCCTAGTACCTCACTCCTGTTCTTGGTGTTAACTCTTCAACTGCCACTTTGGCTGATGATGTCTATGCCAGGGACAGCAAGCCATTAGCATCCCAAGTCCAAGTGTGATGTTGACAATTTCTTTCCCTTTACTACATAATTGACTTGAAAATGCTTTAATGTTTGATACTTCACTTGTAACATCTCTATCATTGTACCATCCCTTATTAGTGAGAATGGTCATATCCAGGTTACTGCTGAAATAGCCAGAAATGCAGCCCCTTCTCCGTTCCCCTGAAACATTTACAATGAACTAGAACTGGGCATTCTTTTTACTACAAAAAATTTATCTGCAGGAACCAAGTTAAACATGAATGTCTGGAACGCTGCTCTTCTGAAACTATTTGTTGCCATTGTAGACTACCTTAACCTTAGCTTGCCATAAACTGACATCTATATAACCTTCTCAGCTGCAAACCCATGAAACAGTAGTTCTAGATATATCAAAGAATATTGTTACTTAAATATATTATAGCAAACTTTCAAGTCTGAAATTAAATTCTAGTTCTGAGTTGCACCATCTTAGACAAGGTGGTCCTTTCCTTTTTCATTCTTAAAGCAATTAGGAATTAAAGTCTAAACAACACCTGCACAGCTTACTTAAGACTTTACATATTTAAAGCAATCAGGTCAAACCAAATCTGAGAATAGAAATACATACTGCACACTTTTATCAGGTCAAGGTGACTGTACTGGTAAACATTCAAAAATCATCGCAGCTAGTAATGACTTCAGTTGAAAAATAATCTTTAAGATGACTGTCCCACAAGTACTTTTTCCTCCTGTTTAAAAAAATATTGATGCATTGTAAGGTCTTCCAAACTAGTCAGGCAGAGTCACTTCCATAGAAACTAGGGAAGTGCAATTGGGGGACCAGCTCTTTGGACAGGTGGAGGTTCTTCCAAGTGATCCTTGGTTGATAACTTCACCTCCAAACCAGAAACAAGCTGGGAGAATTGATGAACCTCATAATTCCAGAAGAGACTGCTTTGACTGTAATCAAACAGCAATTTAGTGCCATCTGCACTTACAAATTTAAACAAGAGAGTTCTGAAATGGCTTTCTCTCCAACAGACCTGATGACTTCTTCCTAGAAAGGCTGACTGCACACTCTAGTAGGTATTTATGAGCACCTCTGCATTAGGAGCTAGAGAAGTTAGAGCCAAGGTAGAGAAATCATGCTGATTTTAGATTCTAAATTTAATCCAAAACATCCCATGAATAGGTTGATCTTCTACAACCATTGGAGAACACCGAATGTGACACAGCAAGTCAGCAACTGGTCCCAATTCAGGTCTAGGTACTACAGATATTTTTTAAAAAGAACCATCCAGACACAGTCTTTTAGTTAACATGAAATTAGTTAAGTATTGAAAGCTGGGTAGTGGTTTATGCCTTGTATATAGGAAAAAACCTACCTCAAAATTTAGATGTCAGATTTTCAGTTCCCATGTAAGTTTCAAATTTGCAGAAATTGAGAAAAATGTTTTAGCACAGCAATACACCATCATCCTAAAAATATAATATTGTCTATGTGAGATACCCTCATCACTACTTAACAGTAGTTATATAAACTCTTACATTTATTACAAAATAGATTTCCATCGCTACATACCAACTTCCAAAAGGCTTTTATTTATCATCTTAAAGTAGCAGATATAAAAATAAACTATTATTCAATATTCAGTTATTTTTATCATATAAATTTCTTTTTGGAAACAGAAAACATACACAGAAAAAAATAATTTCCTACAGCTGTCCCACAAAGCACAAAACTCCGCATTTGTTCTACCACTGCAGTAAAAGAAAGCATCTCCAGAATAAGGGAATGCCGTCCTGGCAGGCTGTTCTTTCTCCCTGTAAACTGCAGTGCTCTACATGAACCCATATGGAATCTCAGTAAGGCCTGAACTGAGGAGGATGGCTGTCTGGAGGAGGAGGTGGCGGCGGTGGCGGCGGTGGTGGCAGAAATGAGCAGGATGAATTGTATGTGTTTGGGCCTGTCCACATCACATTCATATTTGAAGGCGGAGGGGGGAATTGATGCCAATCACTGACATAACCAAAATCTGGAGGAGGAAAGCCATACTGTTGCATCATTGGGTTTTCTCTTCTGTGAGGTGGTGGGAACACTGGTGGTTCCTGGTTCATCCTCCAGTCTGAAAAGTACAGTGGTGGTGGTCTTACTTGTGATCTGAAAAACCCTCGAGGGCCTGATGGAGGAGGAAACAGATCCCTGGAGAACCCTCTGCCACGGTATCCCCTTGAGTAACTTGAAGCAGGCTGTTGCACTGAGTGATGAAGTTCTTTATTCTCACCTAAAGAATAAACAAATAGAAGAACCCCCCACACACAGCTGTAATATTATTTTGGAAAGATCAGGCTTAGTCTTCACAAATCTTTCAAGCTGAAGTCAATGAAATTTGTAAAGCAATCTTATCAACAAGTAATACTGGCAACTAATACATGAAGAATAAAATAACAGCAGCAAATCTACTGTTCAGTAACTAATCTTGATTGATAGAAGTAATATCAAAAGGATGATCCTGAGAGTTGCAAACTCAGTCTTTAAAAAAGAAATTTCATCTTCTTTCCCTCCAGACTTTTCATTTGTATAAATGGAACATGCAAATTTTAAGTATTTTGGAAGCTTTTAAAACAAGATTTTAGAACAACACATTTTAAAACTAAAGATAAATCAACACTGCATTACACTGAAGGGGTATCCAGCCTTCAGTCCCAACTTGGTATTACAGCATAGACACAAGACACAAGAAATTATTCCAACTCACATTAATAAAATTAACTTATTTTCTTATCAGAAAGAAAAGACTTATAACTTATCAGAAAAACCACAGTCTCTGCCCTCTAGCCAATTAGCTTTCAGCATTCATCTTTTTAAGACAAATTCCTCTTTGCACAACTCACTCTAAACATATATTTAATGTTCATAACAAATATATTTGCCCCTTAATATAAATATCATAGAAATTTTAATGGGATTACGACGATAAAATGCAAAGCACGGAAATACTAAAAATGCTCCAAAGAGCTGTTAAGATATTCAAAAAGCTGCAGAACTTAAATGCTCAGAAGGATTTTATGTCTGGGAGCAACAAGGTATTCAGGAATATAACACCACATAAAATCACTGAAATTTAAAAGCCTGTGTGAACCTCATCCTTGGCACCTGACTACATAGCTTTTCAAAGGTGAAAATGTTTTTTAGTCTGGAAAGGTAGTTGGATACTAGAACTTCTACACATCATGGGAGATTAGGAGTTAAGATTCCTTTTGTACAAGCAGGCCTCTTGGAAGCACTGAAGTACTTGAATAAGTATTTTTGTTCTTTCATCAAATACTCTAACAAGAGACAATTTTAATACACTCATGTAAGTCTTTATCTGAGACCAACTTTATGCCTCAATTTGTGACATATCATTGCTGTTGAATTCTACAGCCGAAACAAATTGCACACAACTTCAATCTGTGCCATATTATTTACAAAAAACCCACAGCAAATCAAAACCTGTCTTCCTTGACAAGAGTGCTGCAGTTCCTCCTGCTGTATTCTCAGTTATGGAACAGCCATAGGAACAGTAACACCCAGCAACAGACTCAAGCCCAAGGCAAAGGCAGGTCTGCAATAAACTGGCAGATCAAGGATGTGGTGGAAAACACACATATGCTGGATTAACAGAAAAAATAACCTTCAGTAATGAAGAGAGAGTGCAGCACAATTCAGATCCATCTCTTAAGGGAAAAAAAAAACTGTCAAAAGCATAGGGCAAAAGCCAGTCCAAGAAAGATTGTGGCTTTATTTGATTGATACAAGGGAGGATTGTACTGCACAAAAAGTATTAAAGGACACCTACTGATCTCCCAGATCAAGAGAAAAGGGTTTCAGCAGGGCACAATGCATATTAGCTTTACAAAGGAAGAGCAGAAAAGTCACAGGAGTCTGAGAAATTCAATGGGGGAAGCACCATGCTGCAGATAGCTGAAGCAATCTGGTAAGTAAGCAGTAGAAGAGGGTAAGGGATGAGAGTCATATTTAAAGGGAGAGGTATAAAAAGCATGCAGACCAGTGAGAACAGAAAAAGAGGAATGCAATATGAATTATTCAACCAAAATGGCAATCAAAAAATCACAGTTTTTTCAGGAGAGGCATGAGAGACGAGAAAATTTGATTATGGTAAACAGAGCACAGCTGCAAGCATGCACCAGGAACAGATACAAAAGCAGCAGGAGAATGGAGAGTAAAGAAGGCTATTCAAATTATGAAAATCTATACAGCTTTGGTCATCGAATGACTGCATTAGGTAAACAGAAAGGTTCTCAGCAGGTTACAAAAGTAAGAGTTATTTAGAAGAGTATCTGTATGTCATGGGTGAGGAAGAGCTTCATTTTAGACAGAGGAGTAAATTCTCCATCCAAGACCTGTATCTCCTCCCTTGATTGCAAGGAAGTGGATTTCCAAAAACTGGACACAGCCTTCCTCTGTCGTCTCCCAGCACTCAAAGGCTTTAGCTGAACCCCAACCAAATGGTGGCATCTGTTCAGAATCCTCACTGTGCGTCAACCAGCACTGTTCTAAGAGCCTTTCACTTTCCCCTGACAATGGCTCTGCTGCTATACCACCTCCCTTGCACAGGGCTTCCACTTCAACAGAATAAAACTTAATTTTAGTTATAAAATAATAAACAGGGAATGTAGCCACAAACTCAAATATAAGTTAAAAAAGTACAGAAAGTGTTAACTATAGAAAAACTCAATCACTAAGACAGTTATAAATGGGCATTCCAAACTTAGATTAACAGACAAAAGCATTCACTCACTTGGTGGAAGGGCTTCTGATCGGATTTTCTTCCTTCCTTGACTTTGAGATTTTCTTTTCTTCTGTTTTGCCTCTCTTTCTTCTTCATCATCACTGAAATCCAAAACCTAGTAAAAAAAAAAAAAATCAGCTAGCTTCTCAGCACAAGAAAAAAGTTAACACTCAAAAAATTAGTCATAACACAATTGATGCATGACTCAGTTATCCTTTCTAATTTTCCTGAAAAGAGCAACATTCCAGAGCTGAACACAAATGTTTGATTGCCTAGATGTTAGTAAGAAAAGAAAAGGAGCTGCCAGGAAAAAGCTTTCAAAGATTAACTGCAGATAAAATGAATTAAAAAATGAATTTTTAAAATAAATAAAAATTACTTTGGCAAGTAATACATAATTCAGCATTAAAACTACATTATAAAATCTCTACTCTAAAACTGACACTACACTGGAATTTTCTGCAGTATACTTAATAACATTTCCTGTTGAATTTCAATAGCAATGTTATTCCAAAGAAATTTTCAGCTTTGAGGAATGTTGTCATTTACAACAGATTCAACGTCCCTGCAACGTTTTCTTCTTGTTACACAAGGTTTTGCTACCTTTTGAATCCTAACTTACATGACTGAGGGTAAGTTATCAGGGACAGGGAAGAAATCTGTCAGCATTAATTAGTTCCCTGAAAAACAGCTCACTCATACAACTTAAAAGGGGTAGGACTTGTTCCTAACCCCCCTTCCCAATTCTAAAAGTAGGGGCTATGCTGCTTACTTCTATCATATACACAGAGCATGGATCTCAAAAACACTGCACCAAAACAGTGCTTAAAAAGTCTCATAAAGTTAATTTTGAATACAACTATTTCTTCTACTACATAACTAGATGACATTCAAAAAAGCTGTAAGAACTACAGCAAGATGATGTACATCATGAAGTAAAATCTTTCACTAACTCCTGTTTTTTCTAAGAACTCCAGTACACTATACTCCAGTAGTGCAGAAATAATGAACAGCAATTTGAACATATTATGCTCAAATTATTTGAGCAAATAATGGACATCTTTTACTGCTCTTTAATTTCCATGTAACATCCCAAAGTAGTCACCCCACAAAAAAACTATGGTTATCTGCTGCTGATAACTATGGTTATCTTGCAGCATACAGACCACATTTAGTCATCCTCTGAGCCCGAAGACAAAGCTAGGAGAGATTGTATAAGTGACTCCACAAATAAGCTGGGCTACTTAAGAGCCTGCCAAAAAGGAATGATTATCATATAACTAAAAGTAGCAAGTAAGAAAAGCCTACCATGAATTAATTTAACATTCATACAAAAACAAAGCTTCACACTATCACAAAAAGAAGTGACTCCAAAAATTGCACACAGCTTACTACAGGGGCTGGCAAGAAATCAGATTGCTGGCTGCAATCTGCGGTCTCTAAAAGGGTCTGCCCCTAAGAGACAATTTCAAGCATCAGTAGCATAAAATTTGATCTGCACCCCTATCAGCAGCTATTACCTTCACAGCAAAAGCTACTTTCTATCAGCTAATCAACTGTCACAGCTTGGGATAGCATGGTATAAACTGTAACTGCTAGAACTAACCAAAGATTATTCTAATTGAGGATTACAAGGTGTTAGATGTGGGTTTTTTCCCAAACAGCACACAGTCAGAAGAGTGCCCACCCTTCTCATCACTGACTTTTTTTTCAAGCTTCCTTTGTTCATTCCTATAGTGAGGTACAACAAATTTAAATTAAGAAAAATCTTTAAGAAAAAAAAAACCAAACTTTGGAAAAGGCAATGAATCTGTATCTGCAGATTTGACTAACTGCACTTGGCCAATAAAATTTCATTGGTTCCTACAAACTCAAATGACATATCTACAAGCTTATCTCCTGAACAGCTTTTAAAGCATGAAAAACAGAAGAGCTCAAAATTAGCCAATAAGCCCATCTAATATCATCACCACAAGAAAACTGCTGAATGAAAGCAAGTTAAGACAGATGTCCCAAAGTATTGTCTTTCAAAGCTCTATGGATAACAAACCTACAGTCCAATTCTTATACAACACTTGTAATTCTCAGATTATGATTCTCTGTGAGATTATGTCTCTACAAGAAAGGAAGGCAATTTACAGTCAGAACTGACAGACAAGCATTCTTTGAGAGGAGTTAGCGCTACACAGCTCTGTTTCATTTACAGGAAACAAAAAACTGTATTTCAAAATGCATCATCCTTATTCACTACTGTGGAAAAAGCAACATTCCAAGTTGACAGACTGATACATCCTTACAGGACCCATCTTTGAGCCCAAAAAAGATCATGTCACAACATCTCTCCTTCAAGCCAGAACAACCATCCTGGGAGATAAGGACTGTGAACGAAAAATTTAATACAGTCCCCAACAGCATCCTTCTGGACAAACAGTTCAGTGCTGGATAAGCAGGGGCATGGTGCAATGGGTGAAGAAGTGCCTGAAGGGCAGAGTTCCTCAGGGCTCAGTTCCAGGGCCAGTTTTGTTTAACATATTGATCTATGATCTGGACGCAGCATTTAGAAGCTGCATGATCAAGTCTGCTGCTACCAAACTGCCACTGACTCCCTTGAGGGACAGGAAGCCTTGCAGATCTAGGTGGATTGAGGCCCTGGGCAATGATTAATGGAATGAAATCTAATCAGTCCAAATACTGCCCACCTACAGTGAGGTAACACCAGGCTCAAGTGTGAATTGAGAGAGGAGTGGCTGGAGAGCAGCCCTGCCAAGAGGGATCTGGGGGTGCTGGCCAGCAGCAGCTCAGTGTGGGTCAGCAGGGTGTGCCCTGGAACCCAGAGGGCAAAACCCCATCCTGGGGTGCATCAAGCACAGAAAGAGCAGACAGCCAACAGAAGTGACTGTCCCACTGCATTCAGCCTTGGGGAGCCTCATCCTGAGTGGTGTGTGCAGTTCTGGGCCCCACATGTCAAGAAAGTCAAAGTCCTTGGTTGCATCCAGAGGAAGGAAACCAAGCTGGTGACAGCACTGGAAGGCATGTCCTGCAGAGACCAGCTAAGAACCCCAGACTTGCCTCATTTGGTGGTAAGGAGGCTGAGAGGCAACCTCATTGCTCTCTACAGCTTCCTGAGGAAGGGGAGAGAGAGGTGCTGATCTCTTCTACCTGGTACACAGTAATAGGATGAGTAGGAAGGTCCAAAGCTGTACCAAGGAGATTCAGACTGGAAATAACAAAGAAATTTTTTACTGAGAGGGTCGTCAAACACTGCAAGGCGTCAAGAGACTTGTTAAAGAGGTGGCTGACACCCTAAGCCTGTCAGTATTTAAGAGGCATTTGGACAGTGCTTTTCACAACACACTTCAGCTTACGCTTCAGCCCTTGTCAGCCCTGACTGCTGTAGGTTCCTTCCAACTGAAATAGTCTATTCCATTCCATCCTAAAAATCAGTTAGAACACTGGAGAAACAAAACCAAACAAATACCATTACACTCTACCAAAAAAAAAAAAAAAAAAAAAAAACCCAAATCCCACAAAACACACCTTTCCTACCAAATTATAGAGTGAGAAGCATGTATTACATAGTACAAAATTATGCTAAAAAGGCAAGCATTTGGAAGATTCAAAACAAGCAGACAGATCTCTTTAGAATACTATGGCAGACACAAGGCTTCTAAGAATTTCAGTTACTTTGTATTGTTTAAAGTAAAAATTGCAAGGAAAAGTGACTCAACTGTTGTGATGTAAAACAACTCAGTAAAACTATCAGCCTTGTGATTCTTATTGAATTTTCACAGAACATATAGCTAGAGTGGAGTTAAGGACCACAAACAGAAAGTCACTGAAGAACTATTTACAGATCCTATAGCAAATGATGTCAATGGTCACAAGGAGCTCCTAATTCTGCATGACCCTGTATGACAGCCATTTTATTTAAGAAGCCCATCTTCTCTCATGGAACTTTATTTTATAACAGCCAACTGTAGGGTAAGCTTACTATGAAGCATTTAAAGAATGCCAACAGAGATGTCAAATTAATTTTGAAGACCAGACAGCTCAAATGTACAAGTAGTAAGTTTGCAGAGTACTAGTAAGCCTTTAAAGACAAGCAATTGCTTATGGCCAATTGAAGACAAAGCTGCAGTGAAAGAATAGCAGGGAAAAAAAATTCCCTGGCAGAAGCAAAATTATTAGGGAAAGTGAAAGCACTGCTACCCAAAGCTAAACATTCAGGTTGTCAAATATGTTCTTGAAGGACTAGAGGAACTGAAGATACACATTTTTGCCAACTGCAAAAAGCAAGCAGAGAGACAGGTGTAGTACTCTCTACACTCACTATGAGACCTTTTTAAGTTCTATGACCCTTAGTTTCAATGAAGAGGTACATTCAAGTTTTGCCTCCATAAAAAGATAACCTTGCTAATTACTTGTTCTGCACAGAATATTTTTGACATATGACTTGTGTAAAAACAATAAACAAAAAAACCCAAAAACCCTCTATAGTTACTTCAGGTGGTGGTTCTTGGTCATTCTTCCAAGATGCATCTGAACCTTTTTCCCTGAAAGAAGAAAAAAAACAAACAACACAAAACACAAATTAGACAATCCAGACAGATGAAGGCTAGCACCTTCTATAAGGTATCAGGTCTCCCAGAACAGGAGCTTCCTCTTTCCAAAGAGTCACTTAGTTTTTTAATATTGTTTGTAAGCAAACAGTAGTATCTAGGTCAACTCAGGGCTTCACTACTCTTGAAAAATCTTCCTACTTCAAGTGATGACTAAACATTTCAAACATCCTAATACTAAATTTTAGACCATATTCTCTAAACAAATCCTTTTGAACCTTAAATGCTTTAAACCTGAACTGAGGTAGTTCACTGCAAATTTCTTATGCTGTTGACTACAATCACAAGCATTCTTATTCTTCTAGTTTCAGAAAATGTACCTTTAGTTAAAAAGAACCTACTCATTCAGTAGGTCACATGAACTCATTCAGTGGGACACAGGCTTTCAGTATAACTACAGCAAAGTAAATTCAGAACCAAAAGACCCTCAGTGCTTGGCTTACAATCTTATTAAGACAGTGTTAGCTAGACAACTAGGTTTCACCTTTTATTTTTTTGTAAACATAAAATTAAATTGCAAGGCAAAAGACATTTAAAGATACAAAAACTCAATTGTCTTGCCTGATAAACACCAAATAAATTTGGATTAGTCTAATTTATTTAACCCACTGCAAAGTCCTTCACTAAAGATCAAGTAATTTCTTGGATTAGCAAAGAATTTGTGAAACATATTTAAATTACATTCTCTGTAGTCAAGGTTTTTTCCATGCTGCTCTTAAATTTTATGTGTTTTGGTCTGAAATATCAAGGTACAATCCCTATCTTTGCAGAAAAACTGTATAAAACAGTGTAATACTGAAAATTTTTACTTGAAAAATAGAACCACACAGCTACAGCCATCTAATGCCTTCAGTCATTGCTCTAATAACCAAGAGGTTTTTTTGTATCCATCAAGTCAGCAACAATCAAGTAGCAGTAACTACAAAAAACTACATAGCGGTTGGCATCAACAGCCTGTACTTCAGAGGTACTTAGTCCCACCCATGAGAGCACTGGCAAGTCATCTGGAGGTACCTTGTGCCTCAATCCCTAACTATAAAACTGAAGTTCAACCTCTACATGTCCTTTTGAGATTATGAGTAAAAAGGAAGGCAAGGAAGATATTTTAAACTTCAGTTAGAAGAAGACATTACAGGGAGCAACATAAGGACTCTATACTAAAGTTATTTCTCAGCTGCAGAAAAGTTATTTTATTAATATGAACTGAACTGCTTCTTCCTTTCATCTTGTTATTTTTGAGCAACACAGGCCTGCCAGAAGTAGCAGAGCTCACAGGAATTGCCAAGACCTACGGTCATTCAGCAATATGTAACATCACTGACTGCAAACTTTAAATCATTCAAGGTCAGGCAGCTTATCTCACTGTCCCAAAGCAGCCTTCCTCATTTCAGAAAACAAAAACTGCTTTTCATGCTCCGAGGTATTTAATATCTTCTGCAAAGGACAATATAGTAATTCTTTTGACTTGTGAAGTTATATACTGTAAGACCTTGAAGTCTAACAAAAGGTAATTCAGAGGAATCATGAAAATACATGAGCTTTTTTAGAACTGGGTTTCAGGCAATACAACACAAGCCTATCTTTAGCAACAAATTATTTTGCATTCAGAAAGTTTTACACTACACTTTTACTTTTTTGCTATGAAGTGTAAGGCTTATTCATAGCACTGCAACTTTGTACAATGCAAGCAGATTGCATTTCAGATTTCAGAAAAAGCTTCAAACTCAGTGTTTCTTTCAGATCTTAATCTTGATTCCTTTCCTTTTCAAAGAACCATCACAGTTTTGAAACTTTAAGCCTGTAATACTCCAAATCTGGTCTGCACACAGTCAAACTAAGAAAAAGCAGAAAATAAAAATTATTGGTTATCAAATGCCATCTACTAAGGTGCAAAAGTCTTCTAATGGATCACTGACCAATGCTTGACTTTTCTACTATTAATGTCACATTCTTATAGCATTGAAGTGTCTTCATACAGCATTACAGCACAATTCAGAAATCAGTTTTCATTAAAAATGGATGAAGAATTTCTATTTCATGAAAAGGCAGCTTCAGTCAATAGAACCAAATGCTTCACACAAGCTTAAGTAATTGGACTGACAAAACCCAGAAATAAATTATTGTTTTAGTGTACTGTAGTTTAAGTCACACTACTCATGCTAATCAAGACAAGAAACAATGTCTGAAGCACTGTTCAGCTGTGCTGGTAAGCCATGGAAGTCTCAAGTATCTTACCCAGGTTTCAGGTTTTTATCACCTATGACAATGAAGTACTACCAAATGAAAAATGGTTTCCCAAACTATTTCCAAAGCATGAAACAAAGTAAAACACAAGTCTCCCATCTCAGATGCTGAGTACAGCACACGGTTATTGATGCAGCAAGCAGATGATTAGAGTCTGTGCACTTTACTGTGCTAAGCAGCAAAGTTTAATAGCGCAAATCAAAGACCAGCTGGCATCAAAATGCTGCAGAAAAACAAACAAGCATCAGAGCAAGAAAGTGATCTATTTTGGTCCTCACTGAAGGGAAGAAAATATGCTTGTTGCTTGCACAGAAATGAGGAAGTTAAAAAAAAAGACTCCTGCAGGTCTGACTAAAGAAAAGAGCTATTCAGTATGAATACGGGCGCAGCTGTAATGAATGCAAACAATTAATCAACCCCTGAGAACTAATCCTAAGAAAACAGAAACTAAGTCACTTGTATGACAAAAGATAGCTAACCTACAGTTATTTCAGATGATTGCTCATCAATAATTAGAACATTAATATCCAGCTGTCATTTATTATGTTTTATTTTTTAGTCTGTATCTTTGAATACACGTTCCTCTAAATGGCATCAAGTCCTATTTAAGCATGCTACTTTCCTCAGTCAGACTGGGATACACAAACATTGCCGAGAAGTTTCTGAACATCATACTACATTGTCACTCAAATCCCTCCTCTCTTGCAAATTTAGAGGGTAATTTTTATCTAGAATTGTTATCCTCTAATTGTGAAATAGATTTACTGATACTTACATTTCAATTCCAGCCTTATAATATGAAATAAAAATAGTAAATTAATACAAACTTGTTCAGAATACAAACAAATTATCAGTTCTGAAACTATACAGGAATCTAAAGAACAAGAAAATCTGGAAAGTTCATCTTGAAAAACTCTTTTATACTCATGAATATGTGTGTCAGAGGGTATGGAGGAAGTATCAATGTCTTTTCTGGTTGTGGTATTTCAGTTAACAGCAGCAGAAAAAGAAAGCAAGCTTAGTATTTTAAGCAGAATAAGCTAAACTTTAATAATTACAGCACTTTAAAGGCTTGCAGTTTACAGCTACTCTTCATTGCTCTCAACGGCAAAATAGTACAGTCTTGTTATCACAACATTGTTGAAAATACCTCAAGGAAACAAAGTTAAAAGTGTTAAGCTTAGAGTTTCTCACTGAAGTCTCAACTTTAATGCAACATTTTTAGCTATATAAAAAAAATTATAACCAGATTAGAAAATAAATCAGACTCACTGTTTTAGTTTTTCTGCAAATATATACTGGGTGAAGTCCTCTACTGATGGAGCAAAATACATGCTATCTTGCACATTAATACCTTTCTCTTTGATATGCTCAGAGCTGTTAAATCTTATCACATAAAAAGGATGTGAAACAGGACCAAATACCTCAAATATCTGAAAGAAATAAAATTAAAATGTTTAAGTAAACTACAAGTAGATTAGTAGTAACTAATTTCATTGTAGACTGATATTTAAGAAGTCCAATATATTTTCAAAATGCACCATCAAACAGAAGTTCCTTTCACACTTTTTTTATTACCGAATTTTGTTTGACAGTGTTATTTCCCCAACTACTGTTTTTTATGATGTGGAACAGTAAGTTCTCATATCCTCAGTAATCCTTCCTTTTATCAAATCTCTGGTTTTTTGTGTCTATTATGCTTTCAAGTCTCGTAACGCTTGGAACAATCTCCTGATCATTTTTTCCTCCAAGTTCATCTTAACAAGATGCCTTTACAACAGTTACTGCTTGTTCCCCAATTCCATAGAGACCTGAGAATTCTGCCATGTTTTACAGAACATCTGCACTGTTTGCTCCACTCACATCTAGCATTTAGAGATATTTCAGTAGTAACCATTGTGGATAATGGCTTTCCTTCTACAGAAAACGCAAGATTCAGTACAACAACCCTCTCAGCAAACATTCTTCACTGGCCTTAAATCAGAACAGCACAGCATAGAAGAAAACATTCCCCATTTTTCGTAAAACTTCACTCTAACCACTGCCCCTATCTGGCAGTAAAAGAGCACATACCCAGTATCATACATCTGAAAACTATCTCTTCCTCTCCACAAGCCCTCTGAAACACTGGAAACTCACCAGATACTGTAATTCTGCAAGGATGCAATTAATTCCAGGTTAGGAATTCTTGAGATTAAAAAAACAGATCAATATAGCAAGAGTCAAAAGCACAGAGAGAAACTATATATCAAGGAAGCATTCTCTTTCACTTAGTAGACTTCAACTCTACCTTTTGGAGCACTAAAGCACACTTCCAATTTTATATTAGAATAACAAGTTCTTATTTTACACCCACCTTTCCTACTGCTTGCCGATCTTCTTTAAAAATTATGCTTTCCTCATTTACTGGAGGCAGGCCTTTCAGTGATTCGATTATTACTAAAACAGAAATAAAAAAAATAAATTAGAACTTTATGTTTCAACAGCATGTAGTTAACTGCAGTAAAACTTAACAAACCACACCACTACTTGTCTACTTCAGTTTGTAGAGCTGCAACCAAATATTCTTTCACATGTGTTAAAGTACTTAGAATCACACACCCCTTTCTCCAATGCTTATATTGCTTACAGAATTATTGTTCTCTGGGGTAAAGAGAGTCCTAGGAATCACACCAGACCACAAAAGCTTTCTGGCAGTTCAGTTACAGCAGCAACTGATGGTGTTTATAAATGTATATACCCAATCTGTTAGCTATTCTGCAGTTTAATGCCTAGACAACTCATACAACATTTGTGCCTAATGATGATTGAACTTCTCTACCTGTAAAACAACAGAATGTTCAGTTAAGCTTTCTCAATGATTGTCCATCAGCAAATAGTCACTCAAGTACACAGTGTCACTCCAAAAAAAGCTCAAGATCATCACTCCTAAACTTACATAAAAGGACTTTCAGCAATCAACATATCACTGAACTAAAAGATACTGCTACTACCGCAATCTGCAAAAAACTTAACCTGCCAAACAAGGAAATGACAATTCACCAGCTTAATAGTTCACTGAATTTCAAAAGAATTTGCAAAATCAATTTCTTTGGTACCTACCTTTAAGATGAAATATACAGTGAAAGTACCTAATGTGTTGTTTAAGCCTCATGAGAAATACACCTTAGCAAAAAAAAAAACCAAAACGAAACAAAAACAAAAAAACAAACAAAAACAAACAAACAAACAAAAAAAATCCCCAAACATTCACACAAAAAAAATCCTACACAAAATACACAAAAACAACACATCAAAACCTCTCAGATAATGTTCTCAACTTGATTCACCACACATAGCTCCCAGCCTGCAGTAGGCTGAGGAAAATAAACTCTGAAAATGTACAGTGCACTAGTCCCATGAAACAGGAGAAACATTACCACCTCCAGCCTATTTGACTTACAGCTTCCCCTACCCAAACCCATCCTAAATTATCAGCTTCTACTCTTGCGGGGCCCAAAGTACAGCCCCAGGGAAAGTTCCTCATGTACACCAAAGCTGTTTACTTTCCAGGTCCCAACCCACACAGGGATTTTTTTCTCTTCTCTTTAAGTACCTTGAAGCAAAACACAGCACAAGTTTTGTTAAATTCTGATACACTGCACAGAAGTTCAGAGAAAGTACTGTCATTTTGCTTTTAGCTACTGCACAGCAAGCATGAACCTACACTGTTCTAGCCTCAGATGTACCTCACAGGATGAAACATCCACATAAAAGTATCACTCACTCACTGCACACTGATGAACTTGGAAGCTTGCTACAGAGAACAGCAGAGATTCTGAGGGACATCAAAGGGACAGAAAAAGAATACTGACTGTTGTGTCAGAATAATATTAGTGGCTTGCAAATGAGAAATAACTCCCCTCAGACTAGACACAAACCTGGTATACCAGAGGTATCAATTTAGTTCAAAAATCAAAAAAAAAATATCCCAAATTAGCTGACATCCCTAATATAGCCACAAATCAACTGAAATTGATGCCTGTTTTCAGAAGAACTGAAAAGAAACAAAAATGTAAAGAGAAAGAAAATTCATAAAGCAAGGTAGTTAAAGCAAGAAAATAATCACAGCTGTCCTGGAGGCTTACACTATTCATATGGTTTTATTTCATTATGACTATTACCTTGTTTTCTAACTTTCACCAACAAATGTAATTCAACACTTTATGCATGTACCTTACATAAAGTAGGATGCAACCTGAAGAATTCACTTACCAGTAAACTGGTATTTGAAAACATTATACTCACCAGTGAGGGTTAGAATTAAGGATGGTTTTCAAAACTGCAGTCTTTAAAACAGTTTTGTTTATACCTTCACATTTTAAACCAAAAGTAAGAATAATAGCAAGTATGATTCAACTTGTTTTTAAAACTTGTTTTCAAACTACCATTTTAGCTGAAGAGAGCCTTCTTGAAATTCCCATTATTATCAATAAGCAAAAAAGGGCAAATTGGAAAAGAACCAGATTACTATCTTCCACACCCTCCTCCCAGCTTCCTGCAAATTAATGAAATTAAATCTCACTACAATAAAATAATGTAGAGGAATTGCCTGCATTACCTGAAGTCTTTTAAAAGAAAAATTAATATCAAAAGTTCTTTTGTATTACATTCAGCCTAAATACTTTAGCCTCAAAATTGAACTTAATTTCTAATTTTCATAAGCAAACTGCTTGGAATGCAGTTCAAGCAGAATGAACACTTGAAATAGCTTATATACAAACATACTGTGGATGTTTTAGTAATATGAGCTTCAGCAAAACTTTGATTTCATTTATCGAATACTGAGGTCCCACACAGATCCAAAAAGATCCCTAAATCTCTATGCCTGCAGTGAAACCTACATCCATTCTGTATCTCAATCCCATTAAGCTTACCCTCCATCCATAAATCATGTTAGTCACACCATCCTCTGACTGCTGACAATGGGCAGCTTTCATTTGCTCAAGGTGCCAGAAGTGGAATAAATAAAGATATAAATAAATCAACAAACGAACTTCACTGTTGAAGAAACAAGTCCTTTTCCTGTCCTCATCTATTAACAAGCAAGCACTTGGGACTGCACTGTACTGCATCTGTGCTTTCAGTTATACAGCTGCTATATATTCAGGGGTTATTCAAAAATAGCACCTACAACTGGAAGATTTTCTTAAAACACTTAAATACACTAACTGTGGGCAGTAGCAATATAAAAACCATAATACACAGTAGAAAAAAATGGGTTTGAATTAAAAAAATTAAACAGGGAAGTCACATAGAAACACATGTATATAAGCCAAATAAAAGGTAATTCAACACAAACATCACTGTTAGTTCGAATTCCAATTCAGCAACCTGCTACCCCCAGAAATAGGACACTGCAGGGCTGACACTTTGAAGGAACAGCTAAGTCATGCAGAGATATACAGAAATTATAATAATTAAAAACAAAGCAAACATATCTTGCCTACCTAGCTGCTCAATGACACTGGAAACTGTCCCAAAGAGCTTCAGTTCAACATTATCTGGAAGAATTATTGATAAGTCTTCAACAGGAGGCAATTTCTGCAAACATCAAGTCAATGTTTAGCATGTAATATCACACAAAGGCACTTACCACTTTATCACTGCAGAAATTTGACAGTTTGAAAAAATCCCCTGGCATTTTGAAGATTTATTTTTTAAAAATGTAGTTTGATTTGTCTCTTTCAGAATCATTCTAAATGAACTCATCTTGGGGGACCACCACTTTTGAGGCAATCTCTCCTACAGAGACACTACTCTACATATTTCCATCACAACTACAGCAGAAGCCAGTTTTATTAAAATGGAGAAAGGCCAACAATTGACAGGCATTTCATCCAAGCTGGATGTACAACAAAATAATTAAACAATGAGAAATCAAAAAATTATTATAATCAAAATACACCAGATGTGTATCATCTGATTTAACAAAATGGAGTCTGTCCATTTATATCATGACTTGGATCCTTATAGAAGATGTAAACATCACAACAACCTATACAAAGAGAATTATTTTTAGCTGAAAGTGGCATTTGGTACTAGATATCAGAGAGAACACAAAAAGCCAAACTTCAGATACAAAAATGAGTACTGCCCCATATTCGAATTAGTCTTTTGCCCATATAAGGATCAAAATCTACTATCAAAGACTAATTAACACCAAGTTCATCATCTACCTCCAATTTACCCATGAACTAAGACTTCTATGTATATACCATGCTGCTATGAATTCAGCAAAGACTTTATGAAATACAAGACAACTAGAGTAAGCTTATCTTCAAATTATCTGCAACTTATCTTCAAATTCAACACCCTGATCCTAGCACTGAACTGCACTTTTAAAGACCACAACTAGAAATAAAATCCCACACAAACAGAAGAATCTTATCCTGGTTTATCAACACCTCACCTGATAATCTTCACTCTAACTAAAGTGTTTGGCAAAGACTTAGAGAGCAATGCAAAGATCAAATAGGCCAAGACTTTCCCAAATGTTATACCATTAAACACAAACATGAATTCAGATTAAAACACCACACCCCTTCTACCGGCCAGTGACTTTTCCAACATTAAATCAAGTTCACTGCTAAGACTTAACTGAGTCACTTCTGTAAGAGAATGCAAAGGCCAACAACAAGCAGGAAAGTAAAATTCTGATCCTGTATCTCAAAATGGTGCCTTCTGCCACATTATATACACTATCTGCCAATCCTTGTTTCAAAGCAAGAGATTTCTGAAACAGTTCCACTAACACTCCTTAATACATATACCCAAAAAACATGACTTTCTATGCTATTAACTGTGGTGGGTTCTACTGCACAAAACTCCAATTTTCTTCATAGTGGCTGTTATGGGGTTGTGTTTCGGATCTGTGCTGGAAATATTGTTAACAATATAGAGATGTTTTTATTATTGCTGAGCAGGCCTTACACATAGGCCAGGCCTTTTCTGCCTCTCATGCCACCCCATCAGTGAGGAGGTGCAAAAGGAGTTGGGAGGGGCACAGCCAGCACAGGTGACTTGCACAGACAGACCACAGGAACATTCCATATCATGTAACATCATGCTCAGCATACAAAGCTGGGTGGAAAAGGAGAATGAGGGACATTCCCAGTGACGGTGCTTGTGTGTCCAAGCAACAGTCACACATAGAGCCCAGCTTTGCTGGGGATGGCAGAACACCTGCCTGTCCATGGAAACTGGTAAATTAATTTCTGGGTTTGCTTTGCTTGTGTGGGTAGCTTTTGCTTTACCTACTAAACTGTGTCTAGCTCAGCCTTGGAGTTTCTCTTTTATTATTCTGATTCTATCCCCACCCTGACACAGGAGAACTGACTTAAAATATAAATTTTTAGTTGGGTTAGTAGGAAAGGGTTTAAAAAATACCGCATTGTACTTACATCAATAGGCAACTCATCCTTTGTCCTAAGACAGTATGATCTGTTATCCTTCTCATTTGGATGATCATCTTCATCAGATACTGCTGAAGACGAAGATGAAGATGAAGAGAAGAGTGTGCTTGATGAACTATCTGAATCTGAATCACTGAATAAAAAAAGAAACATAGGAGTTACAATACTGCCTTCTCACAGTCACTGCTCTTGTAAAATCCCAACATTAGCATAACGCTGAGTGAAAGTTAAGAAAATATTTATTTCAAGCAATGCATCTTGCACAATGAAGGGGGAAAAAATTGAATTTTTGCAAATAAAATGGATTCATTTTCTAATTCATGTCCTGCCCAAATCCCCTGGTAAATATTCACAGAGTAATTCAGTATTTCTCACTGCCACGTGTGTAAGAGATGTTTATTGTCCTAGACTCTTAATATTTCAAGTAAAGAGTGGAATAAGAAACCAGTCCTTATTCATATGAACATGTTCATTTAGCAAAAGTTTAAGTTCTTCAAGGGCTGATGGAAGAAAAAAATGCAGAGAAAAAAAAAAATCAGACTAAAAGACTGATCCGTGGAAGGAGTTAAAGAAAAAACAAAACAAAACAAAGATACACGCAAGACAGGTAAGTTATGAAAATTTCATCTTTAGGGTTCATCAGCACAACAGATTTTGGAAGTAAAAAACACTAGACACAGGTGAAGCCCCTGAAAGTCAGGAATTTCACTCTCCATCGCTTCATGATATTCAAGGAAAACTTTGAACCAACAAGAGTACTTCTGAAGTCAAACTTGAATCAATCAACTGTTAATGAAGCCTTGCACCTTTAAGAGGAGATTCTTAGACTTCATTTTAGCCTCCTCTAGTCAAAAGAAGCACATGGCCATCCTGCTGCACCGGCCAAATAAGAAAACACAAGACTTACTGCAACAACCAAAGTGTGCAGACTTCTAACGCTGCAACAGAGCCCACATTTAACCAGTTACCTTTCACCAACTACGCTGAACATCAAAGCACAGATGCAGCAAGTACAAGATGGAACCATTAAAAAAGAAAAAAAAAACTTGAGAATGAGCTTTTCCACTGAGATGCCAACATCAGAGGACCTAGTACAGTGTGCAGACTCCCCACCCTAAGTCCTACAATGAGGTTTTTCAGCAGTAATACCGCGCGTGTCCTGTCCCAAGAGCCGCAGGTGCATTCTGTGGGGCGGCCCACGCTCTCCAGGCCACAACCACCAAACTCATGCTTTCGTTAAATCCTACATCTTTACAGCGCTGTTGCAGAGACCTAATTTAACAGATTCCTGGCAAAAATATAACTGAAAAATTACACCTTTGATGGGAAGGAGCAAGCTCCAGAGCGTGAAACACCGGGGCGGGGGGAGGCGGCGGGCAAGCACACCGGGCTCCCGGGCGCTCAGCCACAGCATCAGCCGCCTGAAGCCTCGGTGAGCAAGGGGCGACCCGGGGCGAGCGCCGGGGCTGAACCCACCTGTCCGAGTCCGACGAGAGCTCGGCGGCAACGGGAGAGCGGGGCCAGGCGGGCGGCGGCGAGCGGCGCGGTCCCGCGGCTGGGGGCAGAGGGGCCTGGGCTTCCCCGCCGCCCTCCGCAGGGCTCTGCACCATCTCCTGCTCGGTCGCCCGCTGCCCGCCCGGCTCCACGGCCGGGTTCTCCAGCTGCTCCATCACTTCCCTCTGCCCGCCGGGCTCCACGGCCGGGTTCTCCAGCTGCTCCACCACTTCTCGCTGCCCTCCCGGCCCCACGGCCAGGCTCTCCATCTCCTCCACCAATTCCTGCTGCCCGCCCGGCCCCAAAGCCGGATTCCCCAGCTGCCCTCCCAGCTCCACGGCCAGGCCCTCCAGCTGCTCCACCACTTCCCGCTGCCCGCCTGGCCCCAAAGCTGGGTTCTCCATCTGCTCCACCACTACCCGCTGCCCGCCCGGCTCCTCGGCCAGGTTCTCCCGCTGCCCGTCCGGCTCCACGACCAGGCTCTCCAGCTGCTCCACCAATTGCCGCTGCCCGGCAGGCCCCAAAGCCGGGTCCTCCAGCTGCTCCACTACCTCTCGCTGCCCTCCCGACTCCACAGCCAGGCACTCTGTCTCCTCCACCACTTCCCGCTGCCCTCCTGGCCCCAAAGCCGGGTTCTCCAGCTGCTCCTCCATTTCCCGCTGCCCACCCGGCCTCGGATTCCCCAGCTGCCCTCCCAGCTCCACGGCCAGGTCCTCCAGCTGCTCCACCACCTCTCGCTGCCCGCCAGGCCCCACGGCCAGGCACTCCGTCTCCTCCACCACTTCCCGCTGCCGGCCCGGCCCCAAAGCTGGGTTCTCCATCTGCTCCACCACTACCCGCTGCCCGCCCGGCTCCTCGGCCAGGTTCTCCCGCTGCTTGTCCGGCACCACGACCAGGCTCTCCAGGTGCTCCACCAATTCCCGCTGCCCTCCCGGCCCCAAAGCCGGATTCCCTAGCTGCCCGCCCGGTCCCACGGCCGGGTTCTCCATCTGCTCCACCAATTCCCGCTGCCCGGCAGGCCCCAAAGCCGGATCCTCCAGCTGCTCCACTACCTCTCGCTGCCCTCCCGACTCCACAGCCAGGCACTCCGTCTCCTCCATCACTTCCCGCTGCCCTCCTGGCCCCAAAGCCGGGTTCTCCAGCTGCTCCACCACTTCCCGCTGCCCTCCCGGCCCCACGGCCGGGCTCTCCATCTGCTCCGCCACTTCCCGCTGCCCGCCGGGCTCCACGGCCGGGGTGCCCAGCCGCCCCTCCATTCCCGCGCCACGCGGGCCGCAGGACCGCCCCCGGCGCGCGCCACTTCCGGCCGCCGGGAGCCGCCCCCGGGCGCGTGCGCCGAAGCGAGGCGGGACCGGGAGAGGAGCGGGAGCAGCCCTGGAAGATCAGGGCACCGCTGTGGGGGATCGGGGCTCGGGCATCCGGGAAACCTTCGGGTGGGGTAAATCCCAGACCCAGCCTTGGTGTCTGTAGGGCCTGCTTGAAACACAAAGCTGAAGCTTATGGCTGCTCTTGCTGAGGACCTGCTGCGAGGGATCAGTTTTTCCATTTTATAAATGTGCTGACAACACACAGAATCATGTAACTAAAACGAAAAATAATTTTAAAAAATAATATCAAAGTACTGTACTAATAGTAATTTGTAGTATTCTGACGTAGTGACTGCATAATTATATTGATTGTATAATAATGCCAAGGTCTTCAAGACATAAATGTCTGTTTGTGTTCTGAGTTCACCATAAATACTTTACAGTTTTGGAGCTTGAGGTTTTTTGTGGTGCCTGTCTCACACAACTCTGTGGGGATGGGGAAGGACTCTGCATCCCAGGATGTTCCAAATGTGGTGTCCCTGACCCATAGGAGAGAACAAACTCGAGTGTGTGTCTGTGTGACTACTCTGTGTGCTTGGTGTCACACAGATAAAGCTTTTCCTCACAAGGGTAACGTAGAGACAAAGCACCATGTTCTCTCTTTAGCACAATTTATCTGTGGGAAATGCCAGAAGATGTTCTAAAGATGCTCAGCATCAGGAGGTCACTGTTAGGGTGACAAGTCCCTTTAACCCAGCCTCCAAAGTGTGGTCTGACAACTCTACTCCTGGGCAAATGCTGTGCGTCCCTGACCACATCACACTGTCCCTTGGACGGGATTCCAAATGGTCTTCATTGCCAAGCAACAGAGTACAGCATAGGCCTGAGGAGGAGAAGTAGATAAAAATAGATAAATACTTGAAAAAGTTGCATGTGATAATGCTGGAAGTGCCAGAGAGAACTGGGACTTAAATATCTGATGAGAGCAGAGAACTATGTTTTCCAGCTAATAACCTTCCCCTCCATCTCTGAGAAAACTGTATGGCCCACAGCTCAAATGGCACCAAAACCATTTTATTCTTGTCCAGAATGTCAAGGCTACATTGAGCCCACTGTCACAAGAGTGCTTCACTAGTACCCCACACAGGCTGAAGGGAGCATCTGATGGCAGAAGATTCATTCTCTGTTTGTTCCACTCTCCATTATGACACAGCAGATGCAACCAGCAGAATTTCATTTAGTAGGCAAGTCATCCAAATTTGTATATAATACAAATTTATTTCATCAGTACTTTTTTTCAGTTGTCTACAATTACGTATAGGTCAAGCAGAACGGATGTATTATGGGCATTTGACGGTTTTGCACTGTCATAAGCAAGGAGCCTTTATGGGCTGTACATGTAAAGAGCAGCAGTAAACTCTCACTGCACAATTGCCCAGAACACCTAGGGTAGGAATCATCTTCACTTTCAGAGACAGCATTGGGATCCTGAGAAGAGTGTGAGTGGGAAGCATGTTCTGAATATTACTGACCTGTACTGCGAGCTCTTTAACAAAAGAGATCTTTAGAAAATCATGCAATTAGTTGTCAACAACAATTAGTTGTCAATTGCTTGGAGATTAAATATTGAACAATTATAAAATTGGTTTCTATTGAATCTCACTGGCAAATGTATTTTAATCCCTAAGTGACAGAAATGAAATATGTATCCAATTAAACAATGAATAGATGCAGAATCCCACTAAAATCCAATTCTGCAAAACCAGGTTTCATTTTAAAACTAAGCAAGGACAGTTTATTATTAGTCTGGGATTTTTTTTTTTTTAATTTATTCATTTGTTTTGTCAGATGTATCTGAAATAGACTATAAAACAAGATGTGTGAGCTCGTGTGAAAAAGTTGATCAGTGTGACTGGGAAGGGAATAATTTCCCCAAAGCAGACAAAGCCCTTGCATCAGCCAAAACCTTTCCTAATAAAAGGTAAAATAATTAATGCCATTATGTAGGATGGAATTAGTTGAATGAAAATTAATTTTATTTGCTAAACACACATCACTTATAAGTGTAAAAAGATATTCAGGTCTCTATGTTGCATTTATGCAAGTAAAATTCTTCAACTGTCTTATGAACTATGTCTTTCCTGCATTTTAAGGTATTTTAGTAAGTGTTTTATAGCTTTACTCTGGCACATAGATTGTGTTATGACAGTTTTCTCTGTGTTTGTGCAGAACTGGCAGCATCTTTCAAACAAGGAAGGAAGACACTTTATTTCACCTGAATGATGCTGCTTAGCCCTTAATATATAAAATAGCATCACTCTTAGAACGAGGATATTGAAAGGCTTGATGCAGAGTAAACGTTGTCATCCACTCAGCAAAGGCGTGCAGTAAATAATCTGCAGTGTAACAGCATGAGCAAAGAGATGTTCTAGGAAAAGAAACATTTCAGAGATGAACACTTGAATCACAGTAGTTCCAACGCATGTTTTCAAGGTCTGAGCAGTGAGGAAATGTCACTGCTGGGACTGGAATCTGACGTCATCTGTCAAGGCTGGGATGAAAGGTACTGCAAGCCCTGTTTTCTGCCTCCAGTCTTTGATGAAGCTCTCTGGAGCTGTTGTTTCCTACATTTATTTCTTCATCCTTGCTGCTAAGACCAGGGTACATAATTGCTCCCATCGCACTTTTAAAGCTAAAGGGATGGCACTCAAACTATTATTGCAATGTTTTATTGCATTTCTTTGGATGCAATAAGGGAGTCTGTTAAAAAAAAATAGCTTCATCATGGTATCTCTTCTGGACTTGAACGCAGAAAATAAGTTGGAGATTTCAGTGTGCTGCCTATTATGTCTTGGGAGGAAAAGGTACAAATAAGAAAGGAAGTCATGTTTCTTTATATATTTTAAATATGAAAACAAATGCTATTCACTGTGATCTTTATCATTTATATATTTTATGCTTCCATATGCTAACGACTATACACAGTGATATCACTATATCACTGTACTGTAGGCAGTATAAGCAGCTGGTAAGCCAATTGATATAATATTTTTTGATATCCATAAAGCTTTCCATGCTGTCTCTCATAGGATCCCTCTGGACAAGATGTCCAGCACACACCTGGATAAACATACCCTACAAAAGGTGAGCAACTGGCTCATGGGTTGGGTGCAAAGGTTCATAGTGAATGGGGTGACATCTGGTTGGTGACCTGTCACTGAAGGGGTTCTTCAGAGTGCCATTGCAGGGTCAGTGCTCTTCAGTGTCTGCACAGACAATTAGGCACAGGACTCTAAGGAGTCTTAAGTTTGCCCATGATATTAAAATGGAAGAAACTATTGACTCCCTCAAAGTCAGAGAGGTCCTGCAGAGATACAGACAAATTAGAGGGCTGGGCAATCACCAACTGTATGAAGTTTAAGGAACACAAGTTCTGGATTCTCCACCTGGGATAGGAAAACCCTGTATGTATGTACAAACTAGGGAACAAGAGGCTGCAGAGCAGCAGCATGGAAAGGGATCTGGCAGTCTGGATCAATGGCAATTTGAACATGAGTCAGCAGTGCCCTGGCAGCCAGGGGGGCCAACTGTGTCCTGTGGGGCATCAGGCACAGTATCCCCAGCCAGGCAAGGAAGGGGATTGTCCCTCTCTGCTCTGAGCTCTGCTCAAGCTGGCTTCACCTTGAGTCCTGTGTGCAGTTTTGGGCACCACAAAAGAAGAAGGATATAAAGCAACTTATGGAGAGTGTCCAAAGGAGGGCAGCGAAGATGGTGGAGAGTCTGGAGGTGAAGCTGTATGAGGAGCAGCTGAGGTCACCTGGTCTGTTCAGCCTGGTGGAGACTGTAAGGAGACCTCATCATGGTCTACAGCTTCCTCACAAGCAGAAGGCAGAGGGGCAGGTACAGATCTTTTCTCTGTAGTGACCAGTAACAGGAGCCAAGGGAATGGCCTGAAGCTGTGTCAGGAGAGTTTTTAGTTTGGATATTAGGAAGAGGTTCCTCTCCCTGAGGGTGGTTGGGCTCTGGAACAGCTCCCCAGGGCAGTGGTCACAGCACCAGCCTGGCAGAGATTTAGACAATGGTCTCCAGCACATATGTGACTCTTGGAGGGTCCTGTGCAGGGCCAGAAGTTGGATTCAATGATCCTTGTGGGTTCCTTCCAACTCAAGTTGTTTTGTGATTCTGTGAGATTCTGGAGTGGCATAGAGGAAAAAAGGGAGTTGTACCACCATAATAGGGAAACCATGGGCTTAAATTTGTAACAGCTTTGAAGCTACTGCTCTGATCCCAGAGCCTTTTTTTTCCACTCTTCAGCTGAACTATTAGAAGCTAAAGTATTCACGGTCAGGAACAGTGGCAGGGAAAAGAAATCAGATCAACAGAATTTTCTGTATCCCTCTTGCTAGTCATATTTCATTCCACCCAGATGAATCAATATTGTAGCTTGCACAGCTGAGATATCTAGTACAGAAATGAGATTAAAATAGCTACAGTACAAAATGTTTTACTCATTTCAAAGCTTAAAATTATTGTACAGAGTTAAATTACACAAATTTCTTAGTTCTTTCTTCATATAAAGAGTTGGGCAGTTTATAACTAGAGGAAAAGAAAAAAAATCTATTTCCTTTTTCTTAGAAATTTTTTTCCCAAAACCACATTTTTAAATATGGAAAAAAATGTACAAATGTATTTACCATATTCTTATCTTAGTTTATTTTTCCAAATATAGCCAGTAATCTTTCCATGACTGAGCTGCCCACAACCAATTTCAACAGTAGCATTCCAAATCCCTTCACAGGACAATGGACAAGTTCACCTCCAATTATTCTAAGAGTTTGTACAGCTCATTTATCAATGACATCTATTTATCATTGGAGTCTAGTGCATTCTTTTTCTAGTTTATTTCACTCAATATTTTGACTTATACCAATATAACCATATTTTGATTAGTTACAAAACCAACTGGATTCCAAGCTGCATCTATAAATGTGATTTATTCTGGTATGTATAAATAGCTCAGAAATTTCAACTGTCTGCATAGTCAGTGTATTTTTTGTATTTTGGAGTTTGTAGGGACTCACATTTGGAGAGAGTAACTCCAGTAAATTTGAGTGTGGCTTCCCTGTAATGACCTCTATATAAGAAATAGAAGAAGTTTTAGTGAACTGGATTTTTATCTGATTATCATGGTTCAGGCATGTCTTCCACAACCCTGGGTGAAGTTTTTATAGCTCTCAGACTTCTTTACCAACTGTCCAGAGCTAGGAAGGCCTCTCTTTCTGTCCTGAAATATGCTCTCAACCAATCCATCTCATCTTATCTGCACAGCCTAACATTCTTCCCATGCTTGCAATAATGTTTTGGGTAGACAGGCACTCATTAAAGTGTCAATACACGACAGACATTAAACACAAAATCAGTGAACAAATTAAAGATTGCAATTTTTAATCCACTCATGTCATAATTGTCACTTTATTCAGATGTTTTGCTGTAGACTTCTGCACACTTCACATCTCAGACTGTATTTCTTATATCGTATTTGGATAACTTCAATCCAGCATAAACTGTCACTGCCAGTAAAAGAGGTGTTTTTACCTTTTCTCCAGTTCTCATTTTCTGAGTGTTCATTGTGCCAGCCTTTCTGTCCTTGCAGACATGAATGAAACAAAGTTTTACCTCCTTGTACTCATGAGGAACATTAGTTGGTTTGTATTGGATTTATTTTTTCCAAAAGATAAGCATTAAGAAACAGGATATCAGAAGAAGTACGAAAAATTCTAAAAAGTCCCTTTGAAACAAAAACTGGTTTGCGTGGAAAACCATAAGCAGACACTTCTTTGGAGTTTGAAGAAAGCACTAGCATAGGGTAAGAAGAAGACCTAGGAGATCAGCAGGTGAGAAAGTTGCATATCTAGACTCATTGAATGGCTTTTGGGAAATCATTATGTCCTCAAAAATTTTATCCATGCTCATTTGGCCTACATATTTCATCTGGTACTCAGGGAGTTCCTTCTACAAAATACATTGGTTTAATCTTTCCATTGCCTTCAGATTGAACCACAGGGAATCAATTAAGCTTTTGGATTAATTATAATTCTCTGTACTCTTAAAAAATCAAATTAACAAAAAAGTTTCCAACACCTGAAACTTACAAAAAATAAAAATATTTCAGGAAATGCAAGCATGCCTGCCTAGCAAAAATGGCTACTGAAAGCACATTGCCTTGGTGCTCCACTCTCGTTACTGATTCCTCACTGATAGGTAAGATGTGTGTCACACTGTCCCTTGTGAGGTCTGCAAGTCAGTTCCAAACCTCAAAAATAAAACTGCGTCTGTAGAAAACGGTAATTCTGAAAACCTGTCTGATGAAATATGATCTTATTCTTGGGAGAAATTACAGTGCCTGTGAGCTGGAAAATCTTGTAGATGATATCTTCTCATAACATCACCAATAAAGCATAAACACAGTTGAGATCACTTACTCAGTGATTATTCTGAAAGTAGTCATCAGAAAAAGCAAGAACATTCACATCACATACATAAGTTGTACCCAAAATGCTGAAATGATCTAAAGTGGTAAGATAAACTAAAATGAATATATATTGCACAGGGCTTTCCTAAATTCTTTGCCTCTGACTTTCCTCCTACATTCCAGTCTCCCATTCAGGGAAGTAGTGTTTTGTGCTGCCCCTCCATCTGTTCCAGGGCTTCTCTTATGCCATGTATCCTTTCCTTTTTCCTTTCCTTTCACTTAATCCTTCTCTTTTGTAGCAATTTGTTGTTGTTGATAGGCTCTTTGAGAACCAAGGAACACAACTGTGTTCTCCTGCAATCTCAGGCAATCATGTGAATCATGGTTGGTCCAGAAGGACTAGAAAAAAGTCCACTCTCCACATCGCAAAATGGAAAAATATTTCTTTTTGTTTGATGAACTGTACAATAAGATGAAAAGCAATGCTACTACAGTGCCTCAGAAAGTAAAACAGACCTTATGAAATGATCAAAACCTTTCTCCCTGTCCACTGAGTGGCCATTTGTTACAGAAACTACCTCAGTTCTGACCAGGCAACAGGAGAGGTACTGTGCAAATGGGATCAGCAGTGCCAGTATTCAGCCCCCACTTATTTAGCTGGTAAAAGTAATCCATATTGTTATTATTATTTTCATCCTGAACCATGAGTCCATAAACTCTATGGGAGCTTCTGAATTCAGATCTCTGGTCTATTTGCAGATTTATTTTTTAAATTAATTTGGAATATGTTGAAGAGCTGACATACTTAATCTGCCTATAATACTTCTTCGCTCAAATGAGGATGGACATATACGGACATGGACAAACTTTATATGAAAACTTTGTTTTATCTATTGTCACAAGAAGTCTGGAAAGCAATGAGGTGGCAAAATGTGCTAACCTTTACAAAAATAACAATAAGAAACATATGGGTGATTGAATAATTGTAGATGAACACAAAGATTGAGTGCTTGGGTGATAGAAGGCAGGAAAATGTCAGAAACAAAATCTATAAAATCAAACATGTGAGACAAAACAGTTCTAGCTTTACAGATACTAAAATAGATCCTTAGGTGTTTACTACAAATTTTGAAAAACACATGATTATAACAGGTTTATGAAACCAGTAGCTGACTGCTCTGTACTAATGCAAAAAAAAAAAAGGAAAAAGAGAAAGACAAAGACAGAAGGAGAAAGAAAAGGAGAAAAAAAAATAAATAGAGAACATAACAAATGCTTCTGTATCTTGAATACTGTATGCATTCCTTATGTCAGAACTGATACAGCAGAACTGGAAGAAATGTAGGGAAGATTCTGTACTAAACAGACAGCCTTCTTCAGTCTGCAAAAAGACAATCCAGATGTACTGTCACAGAGATTTAGGAGGAATATGAATAAGAACAACACTTGGCAATGACAAGAGGCTTAAAACATTAAAACCTTCAAGTGGCAGGTCAAAATGAAAAAAAGAGAAAGATATTCCTTCACACAGCATAGAAGACTGAGCTATGGCACTTCTACCCACAGAATGTTTTGGATACCCAAAGTCTTTAATAATTATAAAGATAACATTGCTGCCTGCAGAAAATTCCTGGCCAACAGATTGCTGCAGACTAGGAGCACCTATGCTAGCTTTGTTAATTACACTTTGCTTTCAGATCAGCATTGTCATCTTTTGTTGCAGACAGGATATGCATCTTTTGTCTAAACAGAGATGGTTTTGTGTTCTCTCAGAGCGCTAGTTCCTGATTCTCCTGAGACATCCTAACACACAGGACTCATGAGGCATTGGCTAGGGCACAGGAACTCTCTTAGTGAATTGCCTGTGTTCACTAAGTGAGATACAGAAGGGACGCTCTGAGGTGTTGCACACACTTAGAGACTTCTCAATTAGCTTATTAGTATGTACACAATTGTCTTGAACATTGCCCAAGAGACAGATGTAATACATGTGGCTGCATGCTGTATTTACTCTTTTTTATGTGCAGAATTTTCCCAAGAGACCTACAGGAATAAATATCCAACAATATAAAACCCAACAATAAAAAATCCTTTTAAGAAATTAATTTAATCCTTTTCAGAAATGCTTTACTTTTTCTAGTCAAAAGGCTAATTTCAATGACAGTATGGCACTTAAAACACTAAATATTTTTATTGAAAAAAGGTATATAGCACTTGCATTCCCTGTTCATTTTTTATGATGATAATTAGTGGATGATTATCACCAAAAAAAAGCGTGCTACAAGATCATCCTGTGCATTCAGATTGAATTTAAGTTTATTCCAGGAATTATTGTATGTCCTTTAATAATAGTTTTTTATTATGATTGCTTAGATTAAACTACCTCAAAATTCCACTTGTTAGTTGGTATCTGAGGTAACCTTTCTGAATTTTGGAGATATGGCATAGAAAAATTGATTTTCTTTTTAAAAATGAATTCAGAGAAAACTGTAGTATTGGTTGCTTTATTGATTAAACTAAGAAGAAAGGTCATGTGCTGCAAAAGTTGCAACTGAACAGATTTATCCTCATCCACTATGCAATGAGTCTAAAGCTGGAAGGTTAGGCCATCAATTTTTATTTCAGATTCGGTTTTCTATCAAGCTGCTGTTGAGAATGTAAGGGTTTTAAGACTCTGTCTTCCACATGGATGTCAGTACTATCATTACCTTATTTTATGGATAAGGCCTTCTGTATGAACCGGCACACTTCCATCAGAAATAGTAATTCTGGGAGAGTGTGGAAAAGGAAGCAAAACTTCACTAGACATTCAGTCCCTCCCACTCAAAAGCAATGTGTTCACTGCAAACCAATGTGTGCTGCTCCTATCCAAGATCATCCTTTGACAGATGTTAGGAACTAGACCACTTGGCCTTGTTTTCTTTGGGGGCAAGGAGAAAAAAGAAGTGAGGAAAAAGGTGATCCCAAACCAGACTGTTATAAGAAAAAAATAAGTTGGAGTAGAGGAAGAAAATATAAACAAAACATTAGAGAGACAGGACGGATGATTCCAAACCCTGTGATTAACTCCTTGGTAAACAATAAGAGTTGAATTGCATCAGGGAGAAAGACTTTCTTCAGCCAGTGGCCAGAAAGTGATGCTCTAGAACTTTCAACCATCATGGCTGTTTCTGGTAGAAGAGAAGACTGGATTTGCCTACTGGATAGCTCAATTAATATTAATATCACCTATATATCATATGTATAGATTAAAAATATACCATATTATATGCATGACATATAGTCATAAATATAATATCAATAAGGAAAACATTCTACAGGTGCTCAGTTGTTTTCCAGTCATCTGGATCTGCCTCTTTATTGTGAGAGATTTAGCTCCTTATTCCCACAAAGCTGAATACACCAAATATATAGACATACACAAAGGAAAGGCAGCTGTGTGCCCCTGATCTTTAGCCTTCTTAGGTAACTATCCTCTTTGCTCAGTGTCAGAGTAGAGGAAGGAAATTCAGTTGCATTTAAAAAGGAAGAGAAAATTCAGAATGTGAAGTTTATAAGTGAAGCCATTTCCTCACTTGCTTCCTTGTATCTTCTGCCTAAAATGATTGAGATAAAGGAAAGCAGGAAAGGGCAATTACTTCCATAGAAAAAACCATTGGACTTGGGATGCTAGAACATCAAACAGCAGAACAAGACAGTGCCCATGGTAACAAGGGGAAAGTCTTGCTACTGGTAAAGGCAGAAAGAGAAGCAGTAATTGTGAAAGAGAAGGCAATTTAGACTATGACATTATGATGTATGTCACAATGACACACGAAACCCCAGTTTGTGGACAAACTAAGCTACCTAAAAAATTATTTGGAAAAAATAATATACAACAGCAGAATGGAGAAATATTAGAGTATTTAGGGAGATAATGATCCAGTAGTAGAATATTTGTTAGTGGCCCACATAGCCATAGTAGTGACAATTTTTAATAATCAAAGCTACTCCCAAGACTGAGTAAATTTGAACAGAGAAGAAAAAGCAGCAATTTTGCAGCTAGACTATTTGAGTGCTTATCTCTTTTTTATCTAAATAAAATCTATTTCTATATGTCATATATATTATATATTTTTATTTTACTCCTAGCAGCTTATACATAAACAAGAAACTCAAACACAAAGGTGCTTGGAAGGACAATTTCTAAACCAGAAACATGCCTTTTCTTTGCTTTACTACTTCATTTTTGCATTCATGTAATCTTCACTCAATTCCTTCTTTGTCACCTGTTGTTACACAGCACAGTAAAATTACTCTGTGATTTGTCTTTGTATATTTGAATTGTGTATTTAATAAACCATATTTCTCAGAGCTGGTATCATTTGTGATGCTGGCCAGGATCATTAACAATATTAACAAAAATACCATGTTGCAAAAGAGCTTGTTTAGATAATGCAGCGACTTCTCTGCTTGATATTCCTAGATGCTTCATAATTATAAGATAGGAATACCAAAAATAGAAATAGCTAGGTGGTTTTGTTAGGCAGTTTTTGTTCTGCAAAAAGCACATTGTGATGTTAGTCATGAATCCAAAATAAAGAATATATCAAATAGATTACAGTAGTAACAGCAAATTCAAAACTAGAAATTTGGCATTTCATCAAATTGCTGGTAACTCCAGATGGTACAGTCCTATCTGAAGCATGTTCAGAAGACAATTCCACCAATTACAGTTATTTGTTCTCATTAAAGTATTTTCACAGATAAAGTGCTTAATTTTGTGATCTCCATTTAGTTTAAATGCATCCCAGATAAATTTTTACTAGCTGTTCACCTTTTGAAGATTTATCTATTAATACACTTTTCAGATTTTTCTAATACTTTGCTTCCTGCTTGAGAGATACAAAAGCTTGCTGAGAAATCTTCTCAGCGTCCATCAAATCAAAAGATATACTTCAGTCACATATTCACTGGCATTCAGCTGAAAATAAAAGGCCAAGTAATAAGGAATTAGCAAGTAACAAGGAAGTTAGCAAGCAATTCTTAGCCTGCTCACAGCCCAGCATGGAGTTTTCAATCAGTGGTGGACTGGAAATTCAGTTGTCTCCTGACCACTTATATGAACAGGAGATCCAAATCCTTCTAAATGTTCTACAATGGAATGGGGGGATTCATTGTTCCTAATGGTTGATCTGGTTTCCAACAGAAAACTCATACTTAGGCTAAACATAAATACGAGGAATTTCCACAGAAATAGATTGGTAAAATGCTACATTCACTGACATCTGTACCAGTATTTTCTATTGTTACAGTAAGAAAACTCAACTTTTTTTCTTTCTGTGTAAATTCAATATTCCTCAACGCCACAGAAAATGGGTTAGACCAAGAACATTAATATCTACTTCTAATATTTTACATTCTGAGCCCTCAAAGAATGCAATCAGCTTCTTGACCTCCATAAATAAGATTTTTGATCTATTTGCCATCAGAAGTGTTGATATGATCAGAGGCACTTGCTTAACCCCATATCTCTCTTTCAGGAGTGTGAAAGACTGAAATGGTTAATGGCTCAAGCATTGTTAAAATCACAGAAGGGCTTTGCCCACTGCAGGAAACTGTGCAAAGAAAGAACTGCTCTTCTGTGACCACCAAAGCCACCTCCCTCCCCCAGAATATGCTTCCTGATACCAGAACTTGAGATAAGATATTGTCCAATTCTCTCAGTTCTAAGGAGGAGTATATAAAGCTGGGGGAGAAGAGAATAGCCATAAGGAAAGCCAAACCTTGCAGCTGTGCTGAAAATCATCTCTGGCTGAGTCCAGCTGGGGCTGGCCATAGCCCAGAGACTCATATTTGCTGAGGCTAGGTTTGCATGCTCTTCTCCCCAAAAGAGGAGGAGAGGTTTTGGGTGTGTGGTGGTGAAACCTCTGGTTTGCATAAGACAGAGGGGGTGAACACCCATCACTGGAGGCTACAGGCCAGATAAGGAGCAGACCCTGGCAAGAATCCTCCCTTACACAACAAACTCAGCTGGCTCAGCTGTAAAACTCCCCTGCCTCTGGAGGGTGGCATCTACAGAGGACAGTCACATAAGAGGCAACTTTCATGTCTTACAAAGAGTATGAACTACCAAAACCATTGTCATCTTATTGCAAAGCTCCCATACCTTCTCGGTGATTTCTCACGTGGAGCTCCTCACAGCACTGACTCCTTCTTCTTCACAGCACAGCCAACAAACTCCAACTCTCCTCACCCACCTAACCCACTCTTTTGTAGCACTCATCTTCTTATTGGACACAGCTGTGGCCTATTAAGGGCAGGCCTGTTCCTAATCTTTGGAGATTGGTACAGCTGCAACTCCTCAGGGGTCATAGTGCCTTCTGCACTATTCTCTTACATTCTATCCCTCCACACACCCCCAAGTTCCCCTCAGACTCATTTCTGAGGCCTTCCAGAAGAGGACTGCATGTGATCCCCAAGTGTTGCAGCAGATCCAGAGTCTGTTGCAAAAGACAGAGTAAAATTCCCTCCACAGGGTTCCCACATATACCTGAGCCTATATTAATACATTGAACCCTATGGTTTGTTTGAGGGACACCCCACCCCACCAAGAGTACCAGAAGAAGAGGACTGATAGGACATCACTGCATGGGATGACATCACTGCACAGGGATGATGACTCTCACTCTCTTTATCTCCACCCCTCTTTCTTTTCTATTTCTTTTTATGTCTCTACCTCACATTTACTGTTGACTTTGGCATACGGAGTAATTTGCACCTTAATCCTGGTGAAGCCATCTCTCTAACAATCATAATAATCAGATCATAGCAAGCAGTTTGCTATTTCATAATAGAAGATGGGGTTTTTGTTCTGGGTTTTTGCAAATCTACAGGCCTATTTTCCTGCAGAGTGATTTATGGATAAAGTTTCTTCAGTGGAACATTTTCCTCCAGCACTTCTCAGAATTTGTTACAGTTCTCCACGTGTAATTGACTTCACAGGTTAGCCATGACCCCTCAGTGGGCGAGCTGGCAATTTGGAACAACCATACTGAGGCTTTTTTACGGAGGATGCAGACAAGTTTTAGAGTTAATCTTACAGGCCACTGTAGACTCTTGGCTGTATTTTTATACAGATGTTCCAATATGCCTCTGAAGTATACAACAGGGCAGAGTGTGTGTAGGTACCTCGACAGGCATTCATTTTGCAGTGCCACAGGCAGAATTGCTTAATATTCTAGCATTCAAAATTCAGTAAGTCCACAAGACCCTTTTGTGTGAGTTTTCCAAAGGGAACAAAGGAGGTATTTGGGTAAAATGTGCTGGATTGTAGGACAAAATGCTGAATCACCTCAGAGGCAGAGAGCGCTCAGATACCTTGGGAGCACTGAGATTCTTCAGGTGGGTGGGATGGGCTGCACTGTCTCTGGGGAGAGCGGGGGCTGTTCTATGGGAAGCACTGAGGCCCTTAAGAGGGCCTGGGAGAGAGGTGTGAGACTCCAGGGAATAATTTAGGTGGGAAAGGCAAGCAGTGGTGATGAAAGCTTTGAGTGAGGTTTGTCGCAAGTTTCCTGCAGAAGAGCGGTGCATGGAGGGGACACGACACAACCCAGCACAAAACGAGCTGGGTGGTGGAGATTTTTGGGATGAAACACTGAGGTACATCAAGGTAACAGACCATTTTTTTAGGAGAAAAATAGGTATCTTAGAGGGAACACTGGAGGTTCTTGAGGGTAGAGGGCACCCAGATATTTTAAGAGAACACAGGTAGGAAATGCTGAGATACCTCAAGATAGTGAAATTTAGGAGTGTGCTAAGCATCCACAAATACCTGAAGAAACAGTATAGGATTTGGTTAGAAGTGATAATATGACTCAGAAAGAAGAATAAATAGTTTTGCTTAGTAAAACAGGAGGTAATTCATGGGAGAGGTTATGAAGTCTCAGATTGGATGCATCAAAGTTCATCTGAGGGACAACAGAATGTTCTATTTGGAAATGCTGAGGTATCCCAGATATGAACTTTTGAAGATTTCAGAAGCAAAAAGAGGTTTACCCTCATATGGGCATTTCAGTTAGGTGGGTACAAGTACTTCAGAAGTAGTAACAGTGTGTTTTGGTGGAAAACGACAGAGTTGCTAAACAGCAGTAGACTTGAAGAGGGAAAGACTAAGGGAAACTAGCTTTGATTTTGTGGAAAAGCATTGAATTACCTGAGATTACATATACAGTAGCACCCAGCAAGAAAGAAATCTGATTTGGGAACCAGTAAACTAGCTCAAAAAAAAAAAAAAAAGAAAAAAAAAAAAAGGAAAAAAAAAGTAGACTAACACCTGAGATGATGACTACTGTGGTGGCCAAGGAGATTGAGAATTTATTGGGAAATTGTAAGTGTTCTGAAAAGAAAAACAACTGAAAGTGCCTTCAAAAGACTCATTTCATCCTCAGGGGTCCCATAGGGAAAGCAGACTGACTCACTACAAGAGGACCAGAGAAAGGTACAAGTGAGAATGAGTTAGAGATTAGGTGGGAAAAGCTGAGATAAGAATGAGCTAGAGAGTGGAGTGAGTCTTTCCATACAATAGTAAGTGAGGAAACAATCTTGTGCAACAATATCCTGAAGTAGAAGCAAAAATTTACTATTTTAGCAGGAAATACTTGAAAACCCTCTTTGCTTTAGGAATTATTTTTGCTCTACATGAAAAGCTGCCATACAAGTCAATGGAGAGTCATGAATGCAGGTTTGGACCAGGTTATAAAAAGAAAAGTCAATGACAGTCACACAGTCCTTGGGACATGGATTTTTACATTTTTAAACAATATTTTAAACAGGAAAGGTTGTTGGAATAAGACATATAATGTATGTGATAACTAAATAATCTATATATTAATGGAACCATGAAAAAAAAAAAAAACCAACTTACAATCCTTGAGTGGGGAAAAGAATTACATGGTAAAACACGCTGAGAGCAAAGTTCTGCACAGAGGTGCCTGTCCCTGTTTACAGGGCTTCCCCTTTCATGCCCTAAAACCTATGTCTAGAGTCTCAGCCAAGTTACAAGACTGCTAACCTGTGCTGTATCTCTTGCCTCAGCAGCAACAGCCACTGCCAAGGAAGGAAGTACAGGAAGCAAGGGAGGAAAGGCACAAGCTGTGGAGAAGCAAAAAGAAGCAAGAATGACTGGGAAGAGTGCGGGAAGAGAGTGAGGGAAGAAGGGTGGATTAGAAACAGTGGGGATGGGCAGAAGAAGAGAGGTGCTCTGGGCACAGGGTTCAGTCCCATATGAGCATCCCCGTGGAGGGGCCTGTTGTTCCTCTTTTTTGCTCAGACCTGGGGCATCTCCCTGTAAACAAGGTGAGGTTGGAGGTTTGGGGACCATTTGCCTTGTTGCTTCTTTGGCTATGTGGGGAGAGTGATGGCTCTGTAAGGAGTGACAGTCCCTCTCCTGTCACTTGAGGGGGAATCTGAGCTCACCCCAAGCCCCTGTTCCTGTAGAGGAGGGCACTGTTCACGTGTCAGCCTTCTGCCAGCTGGTCCCGTACCCTGTACAACAGGCCCATAATCAGGACTTACCCCAGCAGTGGCCTCTTGAGATAATATGTTGAGAACTCTGGCCTCCATCAGCCTGTCTTGGAGGCCTGGACCGATGTCTGTGGCTGTCCAGGTTGGTCTCTCTCTTCTGGAATTCCCTTTCTTGTTTGTACTTGTGAGTGCAGTCTGCCTGTGGTTTTTTTGTTTGATTTTTTTTAATAAAATCACTGCAGTATAGATTAATTTGGCTTCCCAGGCCTGAAATACAAACCTCACGCATGCCTGCAGGTCAACCTTGCCTTCTGTCCAGCGTCAAGAAGCATTCAGACTTCTTCCTGATCAGTTGGTAGGAAGGCTGGTAGTGCCAGCCTGGCTGTCTGTCCTTGTGAGAGTCCATTGAGCATGACAGAAATTGAAACTGAGATTCCTTGTTCGTATTGTCTCATTCTTTCAGTATTGGAAGTTAAAAGAACCAACAGATAGTTCCCATTCAATGCATGTACCAGAGATTGCCATTACTGTTAAAAACAGGAAAATGGCCTTGTGCCTACCTTTTCCAAGAAGAATATTCATTCCTCAGCAAATGGCAAAGCAATTTTCAAGTCTCCTTTAACTCATGCCATCAAAACTGCACTTCACATTTGCATTTAATTTGTCCCCACTATTATATTTTTTGATCGCTCTAGGTTTTAGGTTTCTTTGCCTTCTCAGGATTCTTTTGGAAGTCACCAGTTAGTTTGTTTCAAGCACAAGTTTGAATTTTTTATATTTTTTGTTCTGGAATTTTCTGTCAGGGGAGCTTTTTTTTGTAAGAGTGGTGGTTTTTATCAGATTTTTTAATAGCTCATCTTTCAGTTGCAGTATGGAAAGCCTATAGTGTGAATGGGTTAAAATCAAACAGTTTTGTAGAGGACACCCAAGAGCAGCACAGAAGCAAAGCTGAGATGTACGGTGCAACCTGACTGATACGGAAAGTTAATAGGGGTGAATTTTGCAAGTTGCTGAGACAGTTAACATCTTACTGGCAAGTTCAGCCCTTTTTCCTCTGACTACATGGTGGGGCTGAGAAGGGCCACGTGTAACTGAAAGTACTACAGTGGACCTAAGCAAGCTTCAATTTACATGAATTCATAAAGGCGCAACAATTGTAGAAAAATCCAGCTGTGAGCTGTAACTTCTGTTTAAAAAATGCAAATTCTCCCTTGACTAGAGCTCACTGGAATAAACATGCTACTTGTTTATTTCTCAAACTGTCAAACAGTTTAATTTCATTAGAAGGTACTGTGAAATAGTGAATAAAATTATTTCAGTTTTGTTATGTTATTTGAAACTAATCCAAATTCAGAGAGATTATTTTTTTTTTTAGTTTTGCAGGTGTGTTGCATTTTCTCTTGTATAACTACAGTGAAAATGGGATAAAAAAAATACCTCATTTTCACGACCTGAGAAAATGTTATTGTAATCCCTTAAATCCTAACTTACTTAATATAATAGAGGCTTTAAATTCAGAAAGTTTCTTTTGTGACTTTGGGCAAGTCCTTAAAAAATCAAATGTGTGTGTTTTTCTTTATTTTGATATTAAAAATTATTTCATAGGGAGAGAGGAGGTGGTTGGAAAGTGGTAGAAGGGAGGAGGTGCACAAGGGTGTTTGAAACAGGTAAAGTGACTTGCCTGTAAAGTCTAATCTGAAGCAGTTGTAGATGTTGTCCCCTAAGGTTTCCACTTCACGCTGGTTTAGCTGTGCATTTGCAAAGAGAGATATAAACAATGGCCTAAAGCAATATGGAAAGTGGAAGGTTAGAGACATTTAAGAAAGATAGAGTTCTGCTCCTCATTTTTGACTATGAAAAGGGAGTAATATCTTGGTTCCTATAATACTCACCAACAGAAACTTAGAATTCAGTCTTGTACGTCAGCTTGCATTCAAGAAGTTAAGCCTCACCAGTTATGTGTTTTCACATCCCAGTTTTCCATTAGTGCAAGAGAAAACAGGGTCCCATGAATTCTGAGCTCATTCTGAGATAATCATCCATTGCTGTTGGTACAATTTTGACATATCCCCTATCCTTCCTCTCACTCCTGGAAACAGCATAACCTGATGATTTCTGTGCAGTTGCCACAACATATGCCTGAGCCTTGCCCTTTGCCTCTCATTGTGAAATTTCGAGCACTCAAGGCTATAAACAGGCCTTGCTGATGGAGCTGTGTCCTGAGAGAATCACGTTGTTCAAGATGAAAAATGTTTTGATAACACATTTAACACTGCACAGTGCACAGACAATGTGTAGTCATTTACTCATGGTCAATTCAGAGATAAGAAGAAATGAATGACATTTTAGATACCGGAGAAATTATTCCTGAGTAGAATGACTCATGGAGAGCCCTTGAGAAAAGGACTGATCTTTGGCCTTATGAAAGAGAATATTGGTTTTCTAATGAAACAAATGAGTAAATAAAGCCTTGAAAACATAAATATATGTGTTATTCTAAGAATTGATGACACTGATATTTCATGTCAGTAGAAGACACTGGACATAACAAATTGCTAAATTACACATAGATATGGAGTCATACTTCAAACACTTAGGTGAAGCCTGAAATTTATGGGAAGTATTATATCCAATAATATGATATTATATAGACTATAGTATCAGTTTGTGATATAGCATACAGTATCATATTATAACCCATAAACTAAACTGGATCCTAATGATAACATAACAGGGATTGTTGACACAGCAGCCACTCCCAGAATGCTTTAATTAGGTTGAATTTTCAGATTTTCAGGTTTCTTTCAAAATGGGGTTGACCTAGGTAGCCACTGCAGTAGACCTGCCTCCTCCTTTCATTACACAAAAATGTGCTGGGTTACCCAAATGGGAAATACTGCTGGCTGCTCCAGCAGTGTGCCAGAGAGAAGCACAGAGGACTTTTGTCTTTTCTGATACCCTGTCTGTCTTGTCTCCATTGTGGAGCTCACACAGGCAGGAGTAAGGACAGCCTTGAAGTTTCTTCTCTCAGTGTTCCCTTCAAAATCATGGCATACTTCCTACCTCCCTTTACCTTTTACTATCATCAAGAAGAGAAATGTGGTAGTTAAATGAAAATACCTGCAAAAAGACGAAGACTGGTCCTCCTCATCTGCATGCTCCTTGAGGGAGGCTATTGCCTCCACTAGAGTGGCAGGGATTGTATTATTCAGCTGGTCCTATTATTGGTTAAAATACAAAATTCAGGTTAGCTAGTAGGATGCTGTCAGAGATACTGGGAAGAGACAGGTGACTGTGGAGCGCCATAGATGTCAGGATTTAGCATGATGGGGCTCTTTTTTTTACATAAGAAACACTGCATACACTTCAGCTAAGGTAAAACCCTTTTTAGAGAAATGTTACATTGTATTTTAGCAACTATTTGGTATATGCAGTCATCCATTGTCCTTTTCTGTTTCTGTAGGCTTGGAAATACTTAAAGGCAGCATATGTTTTTTCCCTTAAATATATTTTATAAATAAGCAGTTTTAATTGCTTGCAATAAATGTAGTCAGGTAAAAGATTTTGAAGCTACGTGAGGTTGTGTCCAATGGTAATAATAACATGAACTGCCACAGAAAGCTGTGTTTCATTATGGCCTAAATTGAGAGAATACTCATCCAAAATTTTATTTCTTCATAATATAAAATTAATACCAGAACTGTATGAACCAATTTTTTTCCTGAAAATTAAATAATGAGCTAAAACTGAATTTTCAAAAAAATGTAGACATATTGGAACATCTGCAGAAACCATTGTTTCCCATTATTCAATAATCAGAGAAGCCAAACCTTAGAATATATGCTCCTAGTTTTGAGGTTTCTGCATGAAAAAACATGTGTTTTGTCTTATCCCATTTCTCACAGTATCAGTGAACCTTCCTATCAGTGCTGCAGGAGTCTTTATGACAAAAAAATATTTACACAGAGCTTGGACAAAGAAACCTCCACACCCACATGTGATCCAATTAGTCTTTGAGTAGAAATTATCATCACTATAAAGCTATGCTAGAAAGACAAAATGGGCAATTTGTTACACAAATAAAATTGTTCTACATATTATTTAATTGTTCTTTTTCATGATCAACAATGGAAAGTTTGCAGTGTGTCATAAAATTTAACACAAACTGCCTTTATCACTATAACACTTCAGACTGAGGTATGCTCATATTACTGCAATCATTAAATGCCTGTCATTCAGTTTCTGAGTTCAAAATGACATTTGTTCCTGCAAAGAAGCACAAAACAAGGAAACTCATTATACATTTCCAATGGGTGCATGCTGAAATACCAATATGTTGTTTGGCCCACAGCATTCCTTTCTGAAAGTAAAGGTAGACAAAAGCTGTTCTTCCTCAAAAGTTAGGTCCTTAGATTCTTGACTGGATCTGTGTTCATCTCAGAAGCCTGTGCACAGACCAGCCAGCAGTGCTTTACAAACAGCAGCGAGCTGTGTGTCTCATCATCAGCGGCACCCCGTAGAGATCTTTGTGCAACTTTGACACCACACTCATCAAACTTGAAAAACATTTTGAAGGACTAGTGGAGAGAAACATTCCCCTTCTCAGGCAGACATAAGCTGCATAACTTTTCAGAATATTTTTTCTTATTCTGATGATATACCTCATTTAAAATGATATCTATTAATTAAGCAGGATTTGAAGCCTGTCGACTATCTTCGAATAGAAAGGAGTAAGGCTTCTTCAATTCTAGGCTTGAGGAACTCACAAGACAGAGACAAAGGTATTTTTTAATTGCTGAAGATGACTGCTGCACTGCAGATGCTGCAAGGACTAGCATGACATATTGTAAGGATAAGCAGGACTTGAAACATTAGCATTCACAGTGGATCTCCTTGACAGGATTCAGTATTGCTGAGATGTAAGATCTCAAAGCCTGGGAGAGTCTCGTCAGAAATATGTTTGGAGAAAATACTCTACATGCAACATTTCTGCTTTGTTTAGAGAAAAAGCATTGCATTGCTTGACACTTGTGATTTATATGACCACAATCCCATGGATACATGATCAGCTCTTCTAGAGGCATCCTTGCTGTAAAATTACGAACATATATATTAAAAAAACAAGAAACCCAAACCAAACCAAGCAAACAAACAAACAATCCTCCTCCCAACCTAAATAAACCCTCCCCAGCCAGGATCTATCAATACCTGTCAGTCATTTAAAGTAATACAAAGAGAATAATGCTTCCAAATGTTACACTGACATCCAACCTGGAAAAAATCTACAACATGAAAACAGTTAGAAAGGGTAAAGAGGAACTTTTCTATGTGATAAATTATGTTGATTGCTACTAGCTGTGTCTACAGGGTATTTTGTAACCCTCAGAAAGTTCTTACTGCACATTTTCTATCGATAACACTATGATTTGTTGTTCTATTGTATATGCATTGTTTTTCTACTGTACTTTATACCATAATGATAAGAAACACAGAGGGGACTTTCTAGGGACACGTGATGACAGATATCAGTTTCAATAGGCAACAATCAGATGGAGGTATCCTAATCTCTGTTGTAGGACTAAAGAGCAGAAAGAAATGAGACAACTGTAGCTCAGAAAGTTCTCCTCTGTGTGGAGATTACTATCTCTACGGTACTTTGGCCATATATACTTGCTAGACTATTCCAGATGACTTCAGACAAATTTTCTCAGACCCAGTCTAAAAGGTGAATTCCCTTTGATTAAATTACTGCAGAGTAAGGCATATGATTCCATAGTCAAAAAATTCTTGTTTTCTGTAGCCACACATCAGAACACCAACGACTTTTAGGGATGAAAGGTACTTAAAAACCCTGATAGAAATAAAATCAACAATCAGTACAGTCCAGTTAACAATTTTGTACAGATATCTATTACACATAATATTAAAAGCTTTTCTGCTTTCTACCACTTAGAAGTATACACCATCCTGTGTTAAAATCATTTGGCAAAACTAACTAGATACTTAATCATGTTAATCATGAACTCCAGACTTCCACAAACTATGAGGCTAAACTTTTTTAAAAGCAACAGCTTACTCTCAGAAATTAAAAAAACTTGAATGCTTTTATATTGTTCTATGTGCTGGTTGCATCAGAGTAAGTGTGGACTTTACAACCATAGAATAATGAGAAATAATATGGAATTTATTTGTATTTTTATCAATTTGACATGATTAAAATAACATAAAACCAAACTAAATTAATGGTCTGCTTCAACTCCTATCTGGGCATGGTTAATTGAAGTACTCAGGGACATATTTTTTACATGAAATAAGATTTCTTTGTGCAACTCAGGGCCCTGAAAATCAATTTATTTCACTCTCATTATTTTTCTTTATAAAATAATCAGTACATTTGAGACATATCAATATCAAAATATTGATTTTAGACTCTTTTAAGAAAATAATTACCTACTTGTAGAAAAGTCTTACTCAAAATAGAGTCTAAAAGAAGAGGAGATTTGCATATGCTATGTTTTTAATAGAGTTACAGTGCCCTGAGCTTTCTTTGAAAAAGGAGTTGAGTGAAGAAGGCTGAAGTTTGTAGAATAAGGAAATTGAAGTAAAATTTTAGAATAATTAAAGGTTATTTTAGGGTTTTTTTTTCCAAAGAAAAAATACATTATTCTAATCTATTAGAATTATTTAAGAAGGTGAAAGTAGAAACAAAATAAGAATATTAAAATTATTTTTACCATTAAGTAATTTCTTCTTGCAAAGTGCAGTCTCCAAAGTTATTCCCTGACCTTTCCCAATCTAAGTAAAAAAAATATTGTTGCAATACTTATCGCACACATAAAAATGTTTTTACAATAATGGATGGTCATAATTTAGGATTTAAAATATTCCTGCTTCTGTTCATTAATTCCAGCAGCTACAGCAGTCAAACTCAGAGGTAAAAAAATAACAAGTTTTGCAGTGATGAAAACAGCTGGATTTAGGAAATTTATGGAAGTTATAGTCAGTAGCATCTCTTAAATACCACATTAAATAATCATATTAAGCAATAACATATATGACTGATAAATGGAAATATTCCCAATAAAATACTTATAAACTAAATCTAAAGCTCTAAATGAGTATTATTTAAAACACCATAGCCAGAGTCTTGCATTTATAAAAGCACATAAAGAGGAAGCTTTGAAGAGTTAGAGTTCAACAGAGAAGTTCAATTCTGGCAAGTTAATGGAATTTTAGCATGCTTTTTCCTGAAAACTGCTGCAATCTTTTTGCCTAATGTAACCTATCTCATTTCAGTTAATGGCATTGAAGGATCCTAAAGCTAAATGACTGAGGCAGGATTGAAATCAGAAGTAGCTCTTAGACAGGAAAATGCTAAGTGCTGCATTACAGCCTTCCATCATTTATTTGCACTTACAAAAACTGAGGCGAAATAATTGAAAGTCCCTCTTTACTCCATGTTGCCTAGAATAACAATTTCTGACTTGTTTTATCAGCCAATGTACAGCACAGCTCATGGAGTCAAAAAGGTGCAAGTGATGGCACAGCCCCAGTCCATGGCACGCTTCAGAGCTGCTGGAACAGGTGACAGAGCACCACACAGCCTTTCTCCCTGAGAAATGCAGTGTCCACCTGCACATAGATGGGCATTGTGCATGAAGGGCTTTTGGATAGATCTAATTGTACATTATACACCTATTAGTAGAATAAGGGTAATTTTTAATGCATTGTTATCAACACAATCACTGGTGAAAGTGAGTCAAACTCATGCTGTGGATGGTTTGGCTTGAAGCTCTGGGTATCTTATGAAGATTTAGATGTCATTAAGAAAAATCCATTGTTTTCAGAATAATTATTTCCCTGCTGAGAAAGCATCCCCCAGTCTACAAAACCAGTACATTAACTTAGCATAAGAAAACAATCTTATGGCATTTTTTTCCACTAGGATGGTAGAAACACTAATAAGAAACCAAGTGAGCAAAAATGCTTATTGATGGGAAGTCAAACATGCCTGGAGAAGAGAAGCTTTTTTTTTAAAGCAAGGTATGAGGTGTTTCATATGACTCCACAAACACATACTGTTTAATAAAATATTTAGGTCCCACTCCCATTAGGAGTTAAAGATAACCTGGAGTTTTCCTGGCAGTTATCACTGAGAACTATTTTTGGTCTTGCGCAAGACTGAGTTGGAGCTACTGACACATTGCAAGGGAACACAAGAATCTTATGCATCTGTGTCAAGGCTGCCTGCTCCTCTTCTGAGGCACCCTGACTCAGCCAGGCAAACATGTGTTGTTCCAGACTCGTTCTCCTTGGGCTCTTTTTATCCCTCTACATGCGGAAACAAGAAAAAAGTTGCCTTGGAGGCATAAATTTCCTTAACTCCACTTCTGGGCTGATTTATGTTGCACCTTAGCCCGCTCTGATGTTAGCCTAGGGGTGTGACAGACAGGGCTGCATGTGCTGCATATTTTTATTTTGCTGTGCTGTTATAACCAATTACTCTGAACAGCAAAAATGGCGAGTAGTACTGAGATTTACTGTAGCATTTGGTTTGAATAGAAAGCAGTTGGTTTTCAGCAAAAGGATGAAGAGTAAAAGTAGGTAAATGAACTAAATGTTTGAAAATTATTTTAGCCCTGCACCAAAAGTCTTGTTTTAATTGGAAGGGAAACCCCTTCCTTGGATTGCTGTCCAGTGGACTCTTCAGCTGCATCAGTTACAGTCCCAGTTGGGGTGATCAGGCAAAATGCAGTCTTTGAGCACCTAAAAGCCTTACTTTTTCTTCTGAAATACTGAGTACTTAGATATAGATCCTGATGTGCTGAAGCCCTTTTCCTGTGGGATTAACAGGAGGATTTTAGGTGCTGAGAGATTTAATTTCTATGGTCTTCAGACCTTGTACCACTTTCATACCTTGTGTTGCATGGTGAAAAATAATCTTGTCTAGATGTTTTCTTATGTATGAATCAGTCTGGGCTTAGAAAACACAAGTTTTCAAGGAATTTCTTCCAGTATAAAAGGAATTAGGCACCTCAGTGAGATGCAAGCCAGATTGGACTGAAAAATCTGTATTTCAAACAGGAAATAATTTAGGATAATAGTAATTTCAAACATGAAATGTAATCAAGGAGAGGGAAACTAAGATGAATGCAATCTATTTATGAGGAGACAGGTAAGACAGCTACATTATCTCCATAAATTCTGCTTTGCTCTTTCCTATGAGTTATTCAAGCTTTCAGAAAAGTCATAAAGTAGGAAAAAAATCCCTGTGGAAGTAGTGGGGGATGTTTTGTTTTTTTTCACATTATATTACTGAGAGCATGATTTCCTAACCTTTACTACCTGAATGTTAGTTAATACATTCATGAATCTAAAAATTTAAGATTTTGGATTTACCATTTGAGTACTCTAACCAATTGGAATTTACATTAAATTTAGTTTTATTAAGGAAAACAGAAAAAGTATGAATTTTTAGATCAAAATCTCAACTTCTCTTTAAACCCTGACAACCCATCAGTTTGCTACTTCCCATATCAGTCTATGAGCTATTTGCCCCAAAACCATCATCAGTAAAGGATTCACGTTACTCAGCCTGCAATGAACCTCTTGCTGCTTTCAGTTCAAAGGGCTTTGTGGATGTGTGGGTACCTTTAAGTAACAAAAGATTTGTGAGGAAACAACCTAAGTCATTATGGTACATAACAAGAAACAGGAACTGTAACCTTAAAAGAAAAGCAATGGCTATTTTACTTAGATTTTTTTACACTGTGTCATTCTCTCATAACCGATGCAAAATATTTATTTGGTGGGTTTTGATTCAGAAAAGTTCCTGGTGGTCATCATCAGATCAATAACTTATTTTCCATTTTAAAAATTTAGTGAATAAATATTGGACACTTGAATTCTGCACTGATAAGCAGAGAAAGAAATTTTCCCTAAATGGGGCCAATGGACTTGTGACAAATCATTTTCACCACGCTCAGCCACCAGCTTCCCTGTTACCTAATGGCATCTTGTCAGTATAATGAAAACAGTAGTTCAGTGGAAAAAAAGGAAAATATCACCTGTGGGTCCACAAAAAAAGGAGATAAGAGGGAAGAAGGCAGTAGGTTGGACATGCAGATATTACTGTCCTTACTGACGCACTGCACACACAGTAGCCAGGGAAACAAAGGAGATGAAGGACAGGTTACATTTATTTATTTTAGTAACTGACAGTCCTGATTCTATAAATAATCATTTAAGCAGAAAGTAATACCATAAAAATATGCGCTTTCCTCAATTTAACTAAATTATACATTCTTTATAGCTGTTCTTTTTGAGTGCTGATTATAGCATTACTGTGGCATCTAAATGCTTTCCAGCAGCTCACTGTCAATGTGGTTACTAATTGCTATGTTATATTTTATTAGAGCTTGATCTTGCAAAATGTTGTAAGAGTTGCATTGGGAACAAAGACAAACCACCATTTGTCAGCATCAAAAATTCAGGAGTGGACTGAAAAGTTCATATTTTCTTCAGTCTGTTACATTTCATTCCACACACGTATACATATTCAGCATAGTCTGGTTATCTCTCTCCATTAAAAAAATTAAGGAAGAGCTTCTAGTATTGTAAAACTGAGGATTTATGTCACCTGTTGGAATGAGCCACAATGCTCATAATGCTTAATCTAAGGGTTTTTTTCTTTTCAGCTGACATACAGAAATTAAATTGTTAGTAATACAAAAGGAATGTGTTATCTCGTAGCTGCTTTGGAATACCTCTAGTGCTTTTGACTAAACTGTTCAATTTATAGCAGCCACAGAAATTTGTTCCTATCAAATCAACAGAAAGGCTCACATGTACAACAAAGAACAACTCTGCTATGGCAGAGGGCTTGAATGGATATCTCAGGTGGTCTCTTCTAGTATTGTATGGCCCCAAAAGAGCCAAGAGGAAAGCACAATAGCTTGGGAAGCTGCATTTTTAGCAATCTTATACTGCAGGTTTTTTCAGTGTTTAACAAATATAAATGCTAGCAATAGGTATGGTCAAATTTAAATGAGATGCAGTAAGCTAGCCTTGGATCTGAAGTGCATTTAGCTTCCTAAAAGAGTAAGTGATAAGAATTGTTACGGTTTGAAAATTGATCTTGGGAAATTTTTACAGTGGCAGTGTAATCAAGCAGAGAGCATCTGTGTACAGCATTGCTTGGCAGGGTTATGCATGGTTATGCATTCATATTTATCAATGTAAAAGAAAACAAGTTATCAATGTAAAACAAAACTCTCCTATAACTTTGTGTATGTGTATATGTGTCTCTCTATCTAATCTCTGTCTAAATCCACACATTCGTGCATATGCATATATGAAGATACATAAAATCATATAATCACCTTTATTTTACTGACTACTGATTGATACTGTTGTCCCACTAAAAACTCATTATTACTATAGCTCAGCTTTTAAGACAGAAGATGCATGTTTTGTATACATCCTGTCAGTTGCTTTCATCCAACTGAATACTCTATTAAATAGCTGAAGGCTTACAAGTAATCCTATGAAGAGCCCAAACAGACTGTCCCAGCGTTCAGTGGATGAGTTATGACATTCAGTCATATGCCTGAAACTAAGCCATGAGGAGAAAAGTGCATTTAATTTCTGCAAAGTGAAGTCAGTTGTTAAGTATCTGCTGAAAAAATTTAATTTAAAGCTTATACAAAGATAGAATAAATTCATAATACTTTATCAGTCTTTCCTGACAATACTACTTTTATCTCATTCCTTCCTCTCATTTTTTTCTCTTGCCCCTTCTGTTTCAGTTTTTCTTCATTTTCCAGCACCCCAGGATCTGTGCATGTAGCTTGATGTAGTTAGAACAATTGGACTGTAAATCAACAGTCACTTGTTCCTTCATTGTTTGTATGTTACATCTAATAAAAAAAGGAAAAAAAGAAAAATTGAATTTTAAAAACCTCACATTGGTACATGGTGATTTAAGTTCATTGCCATAGTGACTACTGCTTATTTCTCAAGCTTAGTCTTTCTACAATAACAAAGCTATCACCCACACATCTCTCTGCTTATTCTTCCTCAAATAAACACTCTAATACACATAGTACCAGAGAATAAGTACAGTAGATACTGAACTTTGGTATTTTTGTGAAAAATCGCAGGAAAGAATGTGACCTCTGTGTGTGGTGAGAACTAATGTGGAAAAATGTACAAATATAGGAGTTAATTTACTGAAAAGAGAAATATCAGTTGCAAGGGATTAATGAATTTCTCCAGTATTCATCTTATATTTTTAAAAAGTGAAGATATATGACTTCTTTTCTGTTTTTTCTGAAGTCATACTGATTTTAGGCAATTTGCAAACTTACTTTTTAAAGCAAGAAGCATTATTACAGTTTCTAAAATGAATCTGGTCTACAAGTTATGTTCCCAAGCTTCCCTACTATTTTTCCTTTGCAGTGCCTCCAGTTATGCAGTTTTTCATTTGTGTTACTACCTCTTTAGGAAGAGAAGGTAAAAAGTTGTTATATACACTCCATATCCTTTTCTAATCCTCCAGTCCCATTCTCTATAGAATTATTGTAAAGGGACCTTAGAAAATTATGGAAGAAGACAAATGGTTTTCAATTACATTAAAAGGGTTGTAATTTATTGTGAAGTCACATGGAACATCTAGGATGTTATGAGAGTGTGTAAGAACTGGGGAAGTTCTATCAGTGGTACTTTACCAAGTACCAAAAACCCCAAAAATGTCATATATTTGGAACCATGTAATTAATAAAATTTTACTTCTTTCAGCCAACATGGGGTTTTTTCCCAGAGGGGAGGAGAGGATTTTAGATGCCTCTTAGTGCTTAATTTCATAGTCTTATCAAAATGTTACATTTTATTAGAAGAAAAAGCTGAATCTAATAATTTTGAACATTTAATGGCAGTATGCAATTTTCTTATCTCACAATAGAATTTCACAGCTAATTTTATCAAGATTATGAGAAAAAATATTTTAAAACTTTTTATAAATTTGAACAGTATACCTTTTTTTTGCAAAGTCCAAAACTGGTGTTCACATATAACCCAAACCATGTATTTCTTTGAATTAACTTTTCTTTTTTATCTTGAAAAAAAAATAAATATGCTATTATTTCAACTCCAATTTCAGTGTTCAGTGGAGCTATCACACATTTTCCTGATCCATTCACCACACTGGAACCTTACCAAAGCATTTGCAAGCTTTGTTGCCTCTCTTAGCAATCTGGTGCCTGGAAGGGAGATAGCTGCAAATGTTGTTTCTCTCTCTAACCCACAGTCAAAAAGAACATTGGCACTAAATCTGTAACTTTGTTGCCAAAGCTACTTTTTTTATCCCCAGTTCTCTACCAGCTTCTTACTGTTTTTCACCTTCATTGACTTTTGATTTTCTTTTGCCTTCTTTTGGACAGAACTGTTGTAATGGGACTTCATTACAAGCACTTGCCCTAGCAGATTGACCTTACTTGGATATAGAAGTATTTCTTTCAGGTTCATGAAGAAAGATTTTCCAAAAGAGCAGGTTCATGAAGAAAGATTTCCAGGTTCATGAAGAAAGATTTTCTTTCAAAGGCAGGCTGTCTGTGTAGATACCCTGTCCCTTGGAGAACAGTCCACAACATTCTGTCCATTACATCACACACATATATATATAAGATTCTTCAAGTTAGAAAGACCTATAAGTCTCTTAAGCAGCTTTTTAATCAGCTGGATATATTGCTTATATTTCTCAGCAGATTAATCCCTCCCAGCTTCCCAGTTCTGTCTAGGGGAAGGCAGCTGAAGATTTTTTTCCAAAACCCTGAATCCAGGGATCTACAGGGCTGTGCACTAATTGTCATTGAAAAGGGGTAGCAAAATTCTGAGCAGGCTTTCTAAAATAATCAGGATACAAGAACATGCATAGCTCATATGCAGCAACTCCATGAATGTTCAATGCAGTAAAGAATGCACATATTATATCGCAATGAAAGGTTTTTCCTATGGATTTCTGTAGGCTTCACAGCGGGGCCCTGATATTTAATACTGAGTCGATCAAATGTAACCTTGTATTACATTTAAAACTCCAAGCATCACAAATTAGAAATTCAAAGCTATTCTAACAAGCTGCTAAAGGGGATCAGCAGGGAAAAACCTAAGATTGTGATATGAATGGCTAGTGATGACAATCAATTTCTACTGTTAAAAAGTTATGTTATAGTATGTTGGGTTTATTTCATATACTCTATGATTCAGACACAGTTATCTTCCATGATTGTAACAAAAATCTTAGATTTTAGAAAACTGGCCATCAAATTCTTTTCATGCTTTAAGTGAGAAAGCTAGTAAGATCATCTGAAAGGCTGGGCAGAAAGAGTAATATATTTTTTTAAAAGGAACAGAGCAGAAGGAAATTCATGAAACAAAACTCCACAGAATAAAACGAGAACACCCAGGAGTATGCCAGTGTTAGCAAAATACCAATAGGCCTGGAACACAAAGGAAAATCAGCACCTCCTACTACCCTTTCCTCTGGCAAACTTCATAGTGAACCCAGAGAGGAACTCCATCCTTATGTCCCAGATTTTATATCCATATTATGAAAGCAAACTTACTGAGGAAAAGGCTGAGTTGTCAGGTCACATGTGAGGGGAGAGGCAGAGGAAACACAAACCACTCAACCCAGTGTCGGAGTGGCTCAGAGAGCTTTTCTTTCCCAAGACCTCCATTATATAGGGCATTTGAAAGTCCCGGTCTGGATGCTTTCATTGGCTTGAACCCCACAGCCCTTCAGGTCCTGGCCAGTGAGGTGGCTGCAGCTTTGGGAGATATTTGGTTGGCCAACACCCTTGTCAGTCACTGTAACAATTAGTCAAAATACCAGGCTATAGCCATTTCTTTTTAGAAATGTGACAGAATACACTATATCAAAGTCAAGTTATATTTTACTGTGAAAGTTTGGAAAAGTCAAGAAGTTACTGTATTCTAAAAACCTCTAGATTTTTAATTCAGTCACTTTATTCAAAGTAATCTTTCCAGTATGTCTAACAATGGGTTTATATGCATTTATTACACATTTATATGCAAATGTTGTAATGTGGAAACCAGAAATACATTTGCTAATACATTCAGTTTAAAGATCTCCAGACTGGATATTAATATAAAGTGCACATCTATACCTTAGGGAGTCAGTTAAAACCTTGGTTAAAACAATTTCCCATTTCACATCTTAGTTATTATTTCTTTCTTTCAAAAAATGCTGCTGTTCAAATTTAAATATTTGATGCAAATGAGCTTCAGTGAACACAGTAAATAAGCTCTCTCATTTTATGAGTATCAAATATCAGTCTCTGAGCTCTTTACATGGGAGCATACAGGCTGAGTCATATATGATTTCATAAGTCAAGTTTAGCTGAATGAAGGCAATTCCTTCTGAGTTCAAACTTTGAAAGTGAGTTGAAAATTAAAGTTCACAGTGATTCAACACAGTAATTGCTGATAAAAGTGATTGATTTTAGCAAGACAGTTTGAACCTACTGGCATGCCAGAATATGCTTGGAGAAAGCTCATGTATAAGGGCTAGTGACATTGCTTAGCCTAGTCATAGAAACATAGAATCAATGGAATCTTGACCACAGCAGTTTCTTGAATTCAGTTTTCACTCAATTGCACAAACCTTTCTTTTCTCATTGGATGTAGCCCTGCAACAATCTGTCTTCCACACAGTTTCCAGGTGAAAACAAAAAAAGAAACCCCACAGAAAGACCAGGTTTTGGAATCCAGAGACTCACACCACAAATCAATGTACTTGGTTCTAGAGTTTACTAGAAAATGCATATTCCAAGTTATATTTCTTGCAAAAGAGCTAACAGCTTCTACAGCACAGTGTGCATTAAAGGTGTTTCTGTATGGAAAAGCAAAAATGGTTGTCAGAATGCAAAGCTTAAATCCTAAGACAAGAGAAGGCTCCTTTAAACAGCAAGTACTCAGGATCTAGACAAAGTCCAACCAAGCCTTTTTGTTTGGCAGAACCAGTGGCTCACAAATGGGGACCACCCAAAATAGTTGACCTCATAGCAGGTCAGAGCTAACACCGATGGATTAAGAAGTATTTTCCTTATTAAAAAGTTAGGATGCAGTTTGACTAATATATTTACATGGCCATGCCAGCCCAAGCACTGTGCATTCCCATCTTTAGACATTCACTCATTCCTCCCACCAACCTCTGCCTTCACACCAGAACAAGTGTTTGTGTAACCAGCTGACAAATGGGACCAATTCCCCCATTCAAATCCCTTCTTTATTGTTAGGTTTATTGTTCTTAAGCTGGATCTATGCCACAGCTCAGTTTACCTTTTAGTCTGACAAGTGCTGGTGATGCATAGGCGTGGGAAGAGAGAAAGGTGGGGAGAGGGATTGCTTAATGCTGTACCATACCTACAGGAGGTCTGTGTCATTGCCACTCCAGGGGTCCCAGCAGTGGCTGCTTGCAATGAGAATGCAGAGGGTCAGTGTAAAGAGCTGCAAACAGAGCTCTTAAAGGAAGCAGAGATTGAGCTTCTCAAACCCAGGCTCGCTTGGAACTTGTCTTCCTGTTGTACTGGAAACAGCACTGTAGAAAAGGTGTTTTTAAATAGCATTGCATAAAGAACATGTTTATCTCAGCTTCTGTTGAATCAAAGCAGCTTCATATGATCTTGAATTCTGGCGAACTATAGGGCACAGGAGCAGAATACTCTGAAGTATAATTAAATACTCCTCTTAGCAGGGATCTGCTTCCAGAGAGCACTGAAAAATCAGCATAGCTTTCAGATTGGGTCAGTAACAGCAGTAGTCTTCAGTGAGATTTTTAAGGCATCAAAACTCTCCCTGTGCTACCCTGAATGAAAAACACAGGTTGGAGTGGTGTTTGAAGGAGAGGATATGGTTTAAGAAATCATATAAAAATATATGTTCTGAGCAGAGAGGTTTTGTCTGGCTCTTTTTTTTTTGCCTAACTGTAATCATGGTCATTGTACAAACAGCACTGCATTTCTAAGAAAGCCATCCAAGAAATCAAAGGGCAGTATCTTGTGTGACAGGGTTAGCACCAATTTTTAATTAAAATGTATGATTAACACTTGTGTTTTTAATTTTAAACTAGTAACATGACATAAATCATCATCAGAATCATTGCTTCATCTGTAGCTTTTTAAAAAAAAAGTATCGTACCTAGTAAGCAAAGCATTTTAGAGCAATCAGAACTCTTTCAAATTCATCCAGCTCTTAGAGTGGCAAAAGAATCATTTGTACTATCAGCACTTTCAATAACAAGTTGTGTGTCTAACACAGGAACCATGCTAAACTGGATTTTACTATTCAAATAATTCTGTTTTATTTAAAAAATAAAAATGCTCCAAACACAAACTTTGACAAACACATGTACTAAAGCTTAGCCTAGGAACTGATAATTGTCCTACATTTCCTACTACAGGTTATTCAAAATACCAAAATTATTAACATTCAGATCCCATGTCTCCATGGCCTCTTCTTGGCCAGCAAATTTGCCTCAACTCTCCCCTCATATTTCCATAGAGACTAAAACTGCATTACCACAGCTCTTGGTTGTGCTCCACCACTGTTGAGCCATGCTGCACTGCCTAGCTCAGACATAAGAGCACGCTTGATGCCCTATCTATTGATAACGTGCCTGGGTGGTGCTGCCAAAGGTAGCAGGCAAGTGTGGCTCTTCCATTCTTTTCCCTACTGAGTATTGATAAAAATGCTTTTACCTGAATAGATCCCAATCTCCCCCAAACTTGTAAGAGTACAACTGCACCAAGCTACTGCTACATTCAGTGCTTTTCTAACAGTATAACTCGAATACAGTTTAAAAGGTCTGTCTAAAAGCTTACTACACCAAATTTGGTCAATAGAGTGAAGTAAATGGCAGTACTTCTATATGAAAGATTACTTGGATCTTCCTTAATGGGGTTAATAAAAGCAACACATGACAATGTGCCAGCATTGAAACATTTGCAAAGTAAAAAGGCTTTTTCAGAGAATGGGGCTGCTGTTCAAACTTAAATATGCACTTACTGAAGTCAAGGTAGACAATATCCACTGCTCTCCCCCCATCTACCATGCTTGTAGTTTGCTTGGTAAAATAATCATCTTCATAGAAGGCTATCAGGTTGGTTAAGTATGACTTCCCATTTAAGAACCCATGCTGACTACTCCTGATCACTTTCCTGTCCTTCATGAACCTGGAAATGGTTTTCAGGATCAATGGTTTTCAGGATCAGCATTCCTTCACAGTTCAAGAGCTGTGAAGGAATGCTGCATCCAGATCCAATGGATTTATTTATGTCAAGTAATTTAAGTATTCCCTAACTTGATCCTTTACTACCAAGGGTATGCCTTCCTTGTTCTTGCTTTTCCCTCTGGTCTCCAGGTCCTGGGATTTCTGAGGGTTGGTCATACTAATGAAGACAAAGGAAAGAAAGAATTCAGTACCTCAGCCTCTTCAATGTCCTGTGACACTAGGCCCCTATCCCACTTAGCAGCTTTGCCCTTCCTAATCCTATCATTGCATCCTCAAGAATTGTTTCTATGTTCCCCTTCTGATACCTATCACTTTTCCCCCCTTCTGTATGCTTGCTTTTCATGGTTGAGTGCTCCTAGGAGCTCCTTGCTCATCCACACAGGCCTTGTGGTATCCTTGCTTAACTTCCTGCTCATTGGGATGGACTGGTCTTGAGCTTTGAAGAGATAATCCTTGAAAATCAAACAGCCAGCCTGGTCCCCTCTTCCCTCCATAGCCTTATCCTATGGGACTCTTTCAGGCAGATCCATGAAGAGGCCAAATTCTGCTCTCCTAATGTTCAGGGCTGTGATCTTGCTGTTTGCTTTGCTCTGTTCTTTTAGGAGTCTAAACTCCACTGTCACTGAAGCCAATACGGCCTTCAGTTGTCACATCCCTGACAAGCTCTTCCTTATTTGCAAGTGTGATGTACATCAGATCTTCTCACTGATTTCTCTGTCATCTCTATCAGGATTTTCATCAGTTCTTTTCAGGAACTTCCTGGATTTCTAAATGCCTGGCATTTTTATCAGGGTGGTTAAAGTCCACCACAAGGATCAGGACCTGTCTGTGAACATGAGGCTTCTTCTGGCATCATCTACTGCTTCCCTGAGCAGGCAGCCTGTAGCAGACACTCCCTACAATGTCATCCATGCTGGTTTGGTGTTTAATCCTTTGAAAGTTCTTAGCAGGCTCCTCTTCCATCTTCGGAAGGGCTCCATATACCCTAACTGCTCTCTCCCAAAAGGGAGCTCTAAAGCAACTCCAGCTCTTTGTCTTCCTATCCTGTCCTTCCTAAAGGGCCTGTATCCCCCCACTGCATTACTGCAGTAATGGGAGCCATCCCACTACATTGCCATGATCCCAACAAGACCATAGCCCTGCAATCCCATGCATTTCTCTGCTTACTCACATTTATTCCCCATTCTGCACACATTTGTGTACAGGCACTTCAGAGACACTTGGACCTGTCATTTCCCAGAAAGGATTGGGAAATTTTTCCCAATTTGGGGTCTTGTAGGCACTTCCTTGCTTCCTGAAAATGCTTAAGGTCATTGAAGCTCTTTATTATGGTTGTGTTTGCCTTCACTCACACCATCTAGGCCCTCTGCTAGACAGCTCTGTGCCTCACTCCCTCACAGGCTGCTTCATGGTCTTCATTTCACATCCCTCCCTGTTTAAAGCCCTTCTTAGGAAGTCAGAGACCCTGCTGGCAAATTTACCTTTGTCTCACTTAGTGAGTTATAACCCATGTCTCCCATGCAGGTGCTGATCCTCAGGCAGGGTCCCAGGGGCAGAGAAACCAAAACCCTCTTGCTAGAACAAATTCCACAGTCAGCACTGCTTGGTTTGTTTATTCTACCAGCATGGTCTAAACATAAGAACTGCTAAAGGTTAAAGGTTTCATGTAAAATGATAAAATTCACTTGAAGTCAGAACTTTAATGTGCTTCTATAAATGATAGTAAACATATATATCTATATTCTACTGTGTAGAATTTAAGACTTCAGATGCTAACACCTATAATGTGTATGTCCTGCTTAAAAGAACAACCTTATTTAAATAACAGGTACTCAGCTTAGCCAATACCATTTCACTCTCAGAAAGCTTCAGCAAATCTGTCAGGACTGAGAGAAAATCATCAAGGAATTCAAAAGCCAAGGTATTTAATTTCCTTATGTTACTCTAAACCTAGGCAAGATAAAATCTATGAGGTTAAAAAACAATCTGTAGCTTCAGAGACTGATCTCATCTACCTGGCTCATCCACTCCATAAACTTCTGAACAATATCAGAGATGTTTCTGCAACATTTGACTAATATGAATGAGACCAGTCTCAGGCTTTATAATTTCATGAAGTCACTTGGTTATCTGAAAGTATAAATTCCACTACAAAAATAATTAATATTTGAATTCAAGTTTCTGTATGTTGACTTAAATGTGCCCTTGTCTAATTCTGAAGATATTTGTTTATAAGCAATGTCTTGCAGTGGTTTTATTCATGACTCCTTAGGTTCCTGCTTAAGGTGCACCTCTACCAGGTAAATGCACAGCCTGTGCTACAGGCTGAGATTCCTTACTGGCTGAAGTGAATTTCAAATGTAAAATAACCTATACTGTCTGGCTGTTAGTGATCTTTTTTGGGTTTCTTTTTTTTTTTTCTTTTTTTTTTTATTAGGTGAAAAAAGCAGCAGTAGTAGTAATCATCATCATCATCATCATCATCATCAAAAAAAGAAAGCCCATACTTTTGCTAGTGATGAATTGCTAGTACCCTCTTCAATTTTCTGTGTAGCAAATTGGTTTAAATCAGTAAGCCAGGCAGCCCAGTGGACACATTTAACTTGTAATTGTGTCAAGAAAATACATCAGAGTAAAACTCACAGAAGAACTTAAGAGGATAACCATACTGTAAGAAGCAGCTGATGACTTATTAATTTGTCCCTTGGAAAAATGCAGATGTTCAGACATGCATTGCACCTTAGTATCACTTAAAAGTACTTTCACCCAAAGCTGATTTAAGTCAATGGGAGGCTTTTCATTAACCCTCCATTTTAAGGCTTTTACTTCAGCACCTGCCTAACTACAGGCATATCAGCATGGTGACTGACATCCAGGTGACAACCACTGTGCCCAAACTGATAATAAGTCAAAGCTTAATTGAAGAGCCTTGAACTTTACAGTCATAATAATAATGGAAATAAAAATCAAAGAAGGTAATCCAGTCCCATCTCTTAAATCTCTTAATTATACAACTTTTACTAGTCTTCAAGGGAAAGAAGTGAAAATTTTCCATATATATCTTCAAGTGTAGCACAAATAATGAGAAGCTTATAGGCAAGTGAGAGGCTGTAAGGCTAAGTAAGGATACAAAGTGTGTTACCCAGTGTCTCCTCTTGCTGAACGTCTGTGGTGGCTGATCACCAAGAGAGAGTTTCCTCTAGATGTGTAAGCTAAGCTGACATTTAGATTACATGAATTAATATTATAAAAACAGCTTTAAATGAAAAGGGCTGAATAACAGTATGCAGCAACTACATTTTCAACTTCTCTATTGCCTGAAACATCTTCACATTGTCAGTCACATTTCTACAAGCTCTGTATGGCCTCTCACCCATATGTTCAAGCACACATTGAATGGGATCTTTCAAGGACACGTTTACACAGACAGCTTTTATTAAGAAACAACATAAACAGCATAATAAAAACTTGGGAGAGTTTCATAGCTTGGGAGAGGCTGGGGCAGGGGGAAGATTACAAAGGGAAAAACAGCAGCACAGTCTCAGTGTGGATATGAGCCAAGAGAGACAAGGAGGGCTTTGTTGATCAGGTTACTCCTCCTGCCATAAACAAACATTCTCCATCTTGTGCAGAAGAAGAAGCAAATGGACTCATGTGCAGTAGGTGGGTGCAATGAAAAGCTGTTATTTTTCAATTGTGCCAAAACCAATTCATTTCCTTTTTTTCAAAAAGCAATTTAGATTAATCCAAGCTAAAGAATATTAAAAAATATATTTTCAGAGTCATTTATAAAGGTCCATATTCTTTTTCTGGGAAGTGGGAGCAGAGACCTGTTTTTCATGTATACTTCTTTGACCACCACTGTGCTCAAAAAAAACATTTACCTGTCAGTCTGTTGGCCCCCCAAAATAAATAAATATTTGATTCTCCCTTTGCATCTTTTTGTGTCTGACAGAAGGCATCAAGACTTGATCTAGATGTTCTGCTTTTTTCTCTCTTTCAAACTCTATTTCCTGGTATATCTGAAATGTTGCATAATTTGTAGCAAGCTAGTTAACCATGCAGAGTATCTCCTGTGTAGCACTTTCAAACATCTTTTCATCTGGGGCAAATTCTTGCAACTAAGCCTGACCTATGATAAATAACCAGATCATCAATTCAGCTGTTTGGAAAACACAAGACAGTGTGTGCTGGCAGCTTTGCTGCAATGAGCTGGATGTTCTGTATGGACATACTTTCTACATAGGCTTTGTAAATTATATACTTCTAAATTTTGAGAAACTTGCCTTTTAAACACTTGCCGGAAGATAATTTTAATGAAAGAAACTATTTAAAGCACTGTCCTGAATAGAACTGAATTTTATCATATACTCAGGCACTTTACAAAATCAGAGTACAAATTTCTACTTCCTCAGAAATCTTCCTCAGAAAGCAGCTAGCAAGGGGATGAAACACAAAGTGAGAGCAGAAGCTCCATGGAAGGTGGAGGAAGGGAGGCAGTAGTCACCAGGCCCAGTGCTGCCCTGGAAGATGGCAGTCCTGCCACTTAGCAGCTGTAGAGACAGCTGAGGGAAAGACATTTTGGTAATGCATAGTACCAGAGTAGTGTAGGGGTGAGTGCCTCAGAGACTGGGAAAGAAAGCTGAAGTTAGTCCTTGTGAATGCACTCCTGAATATTTGAAATATCAACTTCAATCAGACCATTAACACTGTTTGTTATGCATGGGCAGAAATACTGAATAGAAGTGATTTCTGACCACAGGTTAATTAAAGTGTAAGAGCCAAAGCTGATCACATTTTTTCATGTAGTATGTTATATTCAAGCATTCAAAATTCTGCAAAACCTGTATAGAAGAATTTTCTTTCACATCAACTTTAGTAATGGCTTGGCTAATTAGTAATAACTTGGGGAAGCAGATACCACATATTAAATAACACAATAATGAAGAAGGCATGGTAGATCTTGGAGCTGTATATATCCTTCAACTGAGAAATGACTGTCAACAAAATTTATCATTTGGTTATAATTACTATTCCTCTTCCCTTTCCACTCAACTGAATTAATTTAATCTGTTGCATACAGAGATGTTATTTAAGCTCATATTTCCTACTGTTTTGTATGCTTTAAAGAAGAAGAGATAGAAAATCTCCTTATTGTCTTCATTCTCTATGCACTGCTTTGGTAAGTTCTTTGATACAAAGAAGTAGGAAGGAAAGCATTAAACGGAAGCATTATGAGGCCCAGAAAAAAAAAAAAAAAACAGAGAAGGATCCAGAAAAAAACAAACAAGCAAACAAACAAACTATGTGTCATTCACTTATTTCTTTAAGAAGCTAATACCCAAAATCTTATTTTTAGGGAAGAGTATGAGCTTCCAGCCAGCAATGCAGTATTATTTAGTAGTAACCATTTAGGCAAATGGTCAACTTTAAGTTCTCAGTTTCATTGATCTGAGAACATTACTCTGAGGTCAAAATGAGAATTTGATATGCAGGCCTGAATTGAAACATATACTGGTTTACAGTCTGGATATGAATCAGCAAAAAATTTTCCCTTTAGGATCCATTAATAATAGCTGGTACTGTAGTGCAAGACCACAGAGTCAGAATATATGAGCCCTTAGCCGTTCACACCTTCATCAGTGATGAGATGCAGTCAGCATCAGCTCAAGTTCCTTGGGGGGTTCTGTCATGTTGATTTCTTTTCCTGGTTTAAATCTTTTCTCTTTATGTGGTCATAATGACATGGTAGATTATATGCATATAGATTTTTAACTTTCCAGTCCTCTCTTAGCCTACCAAAGGCAGGTTTTATTGTCAATGAATCACTTCCTTTCTTATTATCCTTTTATAATGTTGATGTGAAAGTTGTGAATTACTGTACACAGTAACAATGACACAACCATTTTTTGGGGAAAAAAAGCAAAATGGGAACACAGACATATTTATTAACATGGTATACAAATATGCTGGTTTATTTAGATTATGCAGAAATGTTTGTGGTCAATCAAAGTGACGTTTAAGATGCTAAAATAACTGACAAATGAAGCAAATACTGATGCTTATTAAATAGTTGTATTTGTCATTTAAGGCTGGAAATTTGACATGAAATGTATGACACATAAATAATAAGATACTTTATAGATCACTCACTGTTCTGTTTTTCTGTCAGTAAAACTTTTCTACAAGTCTGAAAGAATAAAAGGGATCTTCAGGCTTTTGAGACAGGAATCAACATGTGCTGAAGTGTGGGACGTTTGACATAACAGCACGTAAAAGAAATAAATATCAATCCAGAATGATTGAAAAATTATAGTGAAACATGAAACCTGTCACCTTATCCTGTAAAGAAATTTAGCATATAGAGGAGAAGCCATGCTGAAGCTCTGAAAATGAAAAAGAGGATCAGTATTGTAGCTGGCTGTTGGCAGGGGAAAGCTTTGGAGAACTCCAGCATCAAGTCGTGAAACCAAAGACAAAAATACTGCTCTCAGTAGATCTGAGCTACACCCTGCAGATGTTAGGTCAGCACCTCAGGGAGATGACTTTTATCTCTGTCCTCATAACAAATTCTTCAGAAGAGCCATGATTTTGCCTCTGAAATTCTCCAAATGCATTTTCCTGCAGAACAGTCCTTACATTGTGTTCATTTCCACTGTCATTACAGGGAGCGTGCCCTGTGCTATTTGTGTGACAAAGCACTAACCTGTGTGTTCAGCAGAGGCTCAGAAAGGCTTCTTGCAGGGAAGTCAGAAAACATGAGAAGCCTGATCCCAGGACAGCGGTGCACAGGCAAAATGACTCCTGAGCTCAACAAGGATGAGCAGGAAGAATGCTCCCATTCACTGTTCACCCTGTTGATCAGGTGCTGGGGCAAAAAACACCTGACATGCATTCTCAGGAGATAGTATGGCACACTGCCAGGTGGGCTGCATGATTTAAGGCTGTACCTCACGCAGGAGAAATGTTGGCATAGGAAGAATTAGGTTGCTATCCCATTGGAGACCTCCAGATCTTAGGACACACACACGTCTGGTTCGAAGCAGGTGAAGCAGACAGCGCCAGCAGGCTCCTCTAAAGTTCCTCTATACCTACTCTGTATAAGCACCTAATTCAGCTTGGTCAAAAATTTGCAGCAAAGTAACTGGAAAATTTCTCAACTGAGTGAATTTTCTTTTTGCACTACATTGAAAGAAAGGGCTTTAAAAAAAAAAAAAAAAAAGGAGGAAAAAAGCCATAAAATTCACATTGACTTTTTGTAATGGGAAAAACGCACTGTGACAATCTTAATAAAAAAACCCCATGGCTGTTTTTGTACATTGTATCTCATTGTGAAAATACACATCCTTTGAAATATGAAAATTGTTGCAACGTGAGAGAGAAATAATTTCGGGAAACCCCTGTCAAGTTATTAACAACACATTCCATGGAGAAGCACAAAAAAAAGGAAATCTCATAAAATACAAAAGGCCAAAGCTCTGAAAGAACCTTCTGTCTTATAATTAATTTTCTACATTCTGCCTCTGTTCTCAAGCACAGAAAACTCTTTCTAAATTAAATTATCTTCCAGTAGAGAAATACATGGAATTTTAATGCACAAGAACACATTGCTACTTTAATATTCTACACTATTTATAAGACAGCACAAGGCACGGTGTTTCACTTTTAAATACTGGCAAGCCAAATAATTTTAATTTCTTAGGCATTTATCTATGCCAAATTTAGAACATATGAAATTCACCATAACATCCTGAGATATTTTTGCTTAGAAATATATCACATCAGATTTCCATTTATGTTGCATTTACATTTATATCCATTTTAAAGACCCTCTTGTCTGCCAGAATGATTTAAATTGACCTTGCTGAAGGAAAGTAGGGTTTATATTGTATTTTTAAAAGCCGATTATTCAAAAAGACATTGATAACATAGCAAAGTACACTGTATGACACAGAACCTCAGCTGGCTGATATTATTGTAATTTCATTTACAGCAGTCCATTTATATGGTTTCCCTCAACTGGGATCTAGCCACGAATATTTTGTTTAATAAGAGGATATATATTTTAAGCACTAACAGAGGTCTATTGTGTATATTTGGCAAATGTTTCCACACTTCAACCAACTGTGGGAACTGTGAGTTTGGAAGCTAAACATACCAATTACACCCAACCTATATTCATGCCCTTCTTTTAAATTTTGCAGGTCTTGATTAAACCATCCTTTGCCTTTGGAGATTGTCCAGGTTTATGCAATTGCACCTGAACACAAAGTATTATGAGGCTGTACATAATTTATAGAGATCAACACTAATTACTATGAAAAGATTCAGGTGGCTCAATCTTACTTTTTTAATACCAGACCTGAATTTCTCTGTCACCTGTGAGGATGGAATTGCACCTTGCCCAGACAGCAAGCAGTCCTATCTCCCTCTAGATTCTGGACGTAGGTCTCAAGGAGAATTTACATGGTTCACAGGCTCAGAACAGATGGTGCATTTCATCCCAGTAACAGTAACTCCTCTCACTGATGCCAGATAAAAATGGGGTTTGGATTTTTAAATTAAAAAGCCTGCGTTATTAAAACCAGCTGTAATCATTTGGGACTGAATCGCCATTTACGTTTTCATTTGCTGTGCTGAAGCATCAGTTATCCCATTGTGCTCTGTGGAATTACTGTAGGGTTTTATTCTTGTAAATGAGAACAGAATTTCTTTCTTAATCCTGTCTTTGAAACTAAGTGATTACAGCCCAAATTGCCTCTTTGAATCAGACAACTGTATGCCCCCATATAAACATACTCTATAGGTTTCACATTATTCTTTTTTTGCAAACCTACACTGATTTTACAGGATTTTAATGTTGATCAAAAATGAATTAAAAAAAAAAAGTCCTCTTCGAATCAAAATTCCCTAATTTTATTCTTTGGTGGATATTGTCTGTAATGACAGTGCCCCTGTGGTTCATATTGTTTCTAATGGTCTTAAATGGACACTCCTCAAAACTACTTCTTTGAAAAAAAATCAATAAGTAAACCTTTGTGCTGAAGCACAGAACTGTACAAAGAAACTAGAACAAAAACATCTGATGAAAACCATAGGTAGTAGCAGATCTGACTATATCTTAAAATAAAATTCAGATATAACTTCTGTGAACATTAAAGCTGTAAAAGGGGCAAAATTCACAGTGCATAATTTCAAAGTGACAACAATCAAAGTTCCTTGGAAAAGAAAGAAAAACATTACTCTTTTTGTTCTTGTTATGTAATTGTGCTTGTCCTTGGACACACTTCACCTACAATCACACTTCTTGCAGTTTGGTGTAGAATTTCTATTACTTCTTTATATTTTTTCATCGTCATCACTATTTATTTTTTTAAATGTGATGGGGCTTGCCTGCCTTAAAGAGGTTTTTGAAACATCAGTGTGCATGGTGGACATGGCTATAGTCTCATAATCCTCCTCACGGGAGTGGAAGTGACAAAAATGAAAAAAAAACTGCAGGTCCCTTTGGAAGTTCTTATTGAGAAACCCGTAGAAGATGGGATTCACACAGGTGGAGATCATGGCAGTGAGGTGGCAAATCAGGAACAACAGGTTGTGGCTGCAGGTAGCAACAGGCAGAATTTCATGATTCCAATCAAACACGATATTGAAGATGGTGAGAGGCAGCCAGCAAACTGCAAATGCGACCACTATTGATATCAGCATGATGTTGATCCTTTTGGTTTCAGAGGATCTGTACTTACTGTCTCTCATCTTGTCCATCATGTTGTTCCTTTTTTTTAACCGTATGTATATCTGCAGGAAATTCAACAAAGAGAAACACATGGGATAAATTAACCTACCACTGTCATCTTTGCAAGAAAAAACAAGCATCAGGTAGAATGAAGTACATATTGCAAGAGCATTCTATCTTACCTTCAGGTAGCAAATAAATATAAAACAAAGTGGTCCAAAGTACTGAATCACCAAAAGCGTTGTTGTATAAGAAAGCCTGGCAGTGTCCCAGGGGAACAGGTCCAAGCACACATATTTGTCCTTATATTCATCAAATGTTACATTTCTGAAGGGCTCATCTGTCAATACGTGGTAGATCAGGAAAGGCAAGGAGGAAGCTGTGGCTAAAATCCATATGGCAGCAATCCCCATGTAGGCATGTCTGTTGTTGGGCCTCCAGCCGCGGGGATTGATGATCAGCTGATGGCGCTCAATGGCAATGAGGACTAAAGAAAAGACCGAGACGGTGATGGAGGCACATTGTACAAAAGGGTTCAGCTTGCACATGGCCTCCCCAAAAATCCAGTGGTCCATTAAAGTGTACACAAAGGTAAAGGGAAGACACATGATGGTCACTAGGAGATCAGAAAACGACAGGTTGACAATGAGGATGTTGGTAACATTGCGCATCTCCTTTTGTTTTAAAATAATGACAATCAAGGCCAGATTCCCAGAGACCCCCAGAATTATCACAGTCCCATAAGCCAAGGCCAAAGTGAAGACCATGGCCAAAGGCACGTGGCAATCTTCGTCCTCAAACTGCAAGATCTGCGAGTTCATCTCCGAAAAATTCAGGTGACCGGAAATATTTCCCAGTGGGGAGAGAACCGAGGTATTCATGTTGTTTCCAACTCGCCGTCGACCTTCGCCGCCGCCGCCGCGTTCATCCAGAGCGCTCCGAGCTCAGGACGCGCCCGCCGGCCCCGCAGCGGAGCCCGGGCCGAGCCCGCTCCTCAGTCTCAGCGCCGCATCTCGCTCGCCGCCCCTGGGGAGAAGGGAAGCAGCGGGGCCGGTCACGGCCGGGCACAGCGCCTGCCCCGGGCCGAGAGCGGCGCTCCCGTGTCCCGCGGCAGCGCAGCCGCCCGCTCCCCCCGCTCCCCGCCCGGCTCCCTCCGCGGGGCTGCGCAGAGGCGGCGGGCAGGAGCGAGGAGCGGGACGGGCAGCGGGGACACGAGCCACGACCCTGCCCGGCCGTTCCCGCCGGCACGAGTCGCACGAGAGAGCCAGCCGGGAAGCAATTCCAGCCTTCCCACCAGCGCAGCCTCCACTCTGTGTTTTACATCTCCTTTTCACAAGTTTAATCTGCAAACGTCTGCTTTCTTAAACTGCTCTAAATGAAATTATATCCAGGCGTCACATGAGGAGGAGGGGAAAGCCCATCTGACTAATGTGACGGGTGGAAAAATGACTCAATTGCTGCTTTTTTTTTCTTTTTTTTTTTTTTTCCGAAATACATATACTTGATGTTGAGTGGCCAAGTGCCCTCAGCAGCGCTGGCACTGAGTCAAAGGTAAATTAGGAACTCTGAACACCTTAATCTTAGCTAGCAGGGTTGTGCAGCAAAGAAAGAAGAATACAGGACAAAAGACAAAACTTGGCAAATTTTAAACAGAAAATTTCTTTAGCCATGCAAGGGAAATAGGCATGCTTAAATAACCACCCCTTTGCAAGGCCTTGGCTTTTAAAAATCTGAAAATCAAGCCTATGTGTTCAGAAGGCAAATAAAAAATAAAATCAAATTAATTGATACACTATTAAAAATCAATTAATTGATAACCTGACACACCCTTACTTCAACTTGCCATTAGTGCCACTGACTCTGAGCATCACTAGTGACTCTGCATTCCACATTGGGTCTAGAACTTTCTCTCTGCCCACTCCTGTGAGCTAAATTTATTGCTCACTTAACCTTAGGTTATGGTAATGGAAGTAATGCCACTTAAAATTCACACAAGTGGGTTTCAAATGTGACTTCATGTGGCATTTATCAGAAAAGCTGTAAAAACGTTGCCCACTAAAACGTACTTCAATAGAAGTTACCCTGAATAGGTGAGCTTTTGTTCTTAAATGATACTCGATATAAATCTCTGTGCTGTGTAAGTCTCTGGAGAAGAGTTGTCTTTGTCTCTTACTGGTGGCAGGCACCCTTTTAACAGCCTCATGCTGGGCCCCAGAGCTGGGGCTGCCTCCTCCCTAGGGCAGAGGGTGAGGGCTGGGCTTGCAGCTGCAGCTCCTCCTGAGGGTCAGCCAAAGGATGGCCGAGCCAATGCCTTGTCGCTGCTGTCAGGAGCTAACCCCTGCTGGCTCTTCTGGCTCTTTCAATCAGCACAAGGCTACACGAAACTGTGACAGGCAATGGAGCTTGCCTCTGAGTGGCATTTTACTGTGAGAGTTAACAGCAGTGATTTCAGACAAAAGGCTTCCCTGTCTGTTTGACTACTCTGATTTTCAAGCTATCTAGGTATGCACCTGAGTATTACCTCTCAGACATTCTGCTAACTAAATTTATCAGATCTCCTAGTCCAACAAATCTGTTTTAAGGTCTAATAAAGAAATTTCTACCCCATGATTCCTTGAAGCATCACTTCTGTCACAGCCAGAAGTGCTTTACCTAAATGTAAAGTGTGTGGCTCATGTGGACAGCCAGGGCTCCTCAATTCCCACAGTGAAACTTTATCATAGTCTGAAAATCAACACCTGGATTTAATAATGAACCCCACCACCACTTCTATGGCACAAGGTGGGCACTCCAGCCCTGTGACTTGATAGAATGATGGCAAGAGCCATGAAGAATGAAGGCAAGGAGCCATGTCCTGCAAGGAGGGAACTGGGCAGGTTCTTTCACCAGCCAGGACCAAACTGCCCCCAGCAATAAGGTGTCCAGGGATTCATGCTCTTTGTGGCATTTATCAGGTTTTTCTACTCCCTTAGCCAAGCTCTGCTCTTGCTTATTTATTAAATATCAAACTCAAAACCAGAACATGCTACTGTTCCTTCTCCCCTCATTTTTCCCTTAGCAGAGATGCAACCTCTCTGATGTGTGCAAGAGTGTATCTAGGAGGCAGCCCACCACTGCCAAGTGATGAGGAGTCCTTCTTTCCTGTTCTTCTGCAAAGTGGACCAGACAACAGAGGGACATAAAGTTCAATCTCCCAGACAGCTGCACTGTTCCTTGTCTCCTAAGTCAGGAAGGTGATCCCTCCCCACTCTGAGTGATGGCTTGGCATGGGGAAAACCCATAGCCCTGCAGACCCCTCTGGGTGATTGCAGTCACACACAAGCACACCCTCCCGACTCTCCATGAGAGATTTTGGGCAAAAGTTTAGCACCAGCAGACAAAAAGGGTGAAATAATGTGGTGTGAGGTGAATGGAAATGTACAGCAAAACTATCGGAGCTGTTCAAAAGCAAGAGCAAAATTCTGTCAGCCCAAGCTGAAGGTTCACCCAGCTGCTCAGAAGTTCTACCTGGAACCTAATCCTCCCTTGGATATTGTCACTTGCACCTAAGACAGCAAGCAAACACCAGCCTTACTGGCACACAAGCACCCAGAGTCATGGAAAAGCAACCACGGGGGAAACTCACCTTGCAACTGCTCTGCCCGTCTTTGGTCTGCTCAGGGGCTGGCCCAGGAGGCTGGATGGAGAAGGAGCAGGGAAAGGAGAAAGATCCTTTGGTATTTCTCCAGTCAGATCCTAAAGATTGGTGAGGAAGGCTGGAGACTCCCCCTTAAAGCTGAACTCCACCTTACCCCAGTATCACATGATGGTGCTCTACGGAGTAGATCCTGAAAACCACATTGCAAGCACATCACCTTTAAACTGCACATCTGGGGGTGGGTTGCCTAGTAATTCCGAAAGAAATGCAATTAAATATTGAAACAAAAGAGGGGGGCTGGGGGCAGAGCGCTGGGAAAAGCTCAGGAAGGGAGACAGTTTCAAATCGGTCTGCCTGTTCCATTTTGTCTGCAAGTTATTGCCATCTTGTGGCCAAACTAAAGATGGAAATAGAAACTCCTATTAGAAGTCCTGTTAGAAAGGAGACGAGGAAGCAATTTTCAGCATAAGGAGCAAGTTACAAAGTTTGGGTTTGGCCTCTTAAACCAGTACAGCTAACTTCTACTTTGCATTTATCATGAATAGCAATGACTGGACGAATAAGAAATGTCAAGTTCCTGAAACATCTTGCTGTCTCACTCACAAAAAGCACTGCCCTGATCCTCTTTAATGGGCATAAAAGACACAGTAAATTGGGAAGTCTGTGAGAAGTTACCCAGACAAATGTAAGAAACACTTTGAAAATGCCTTGACAAAAACTGCAGACTGTAATAGGAGTTTGTATTTATTGGAAAACAGAAGTTCCCTAATTTGTCCAAGGTCCCAGATTGAATTTTCCTGTGTAAGGAGTTGCATGCTCTCACATTCTTACCCACAGGCATGCATCTATTATATGGCAACACTGTTGTGTCATGAATAACTCTCAACTGAGAAACCAGCCTAATTATAGTTAAAAAAATTAGTTGCACAGAATCATTGATTGTTACAATTTTTTGTAGAAGAAGCCACACAGGAAGATTTCAGAACCCAGCATAAGGCTGATGTTTGCACTGTATTTACAGGCACTTGGCTCAACTGCATTGTAATTGCAGTCCTCGATGAAAGAAAGACAACTGCAGGCACACTGCAAGGCTGCTATAAGCCAGTAGCTGTGGTGCTGCTGACATTTTAAGAGCAGCAGCCAGAAGGAAAGTGCAGGCTGTATACAATGCCTCTCAAGAACTCCAGTCCTATGTAGGTCATTAGCATATGTGCCTTTGAGCAGAGCAAAAGTGGGTACGCTCAGGCAGGGATCCAAGCTGAAGGTCTCATAAAGAGCATATTTCTGTCTGAAGCAGTGACACTCTTGGACATGTACAACTGAGACTTCTCATGGCTTTGGATGTGGAATGATATATCCACAGTGTCCTATAAAGATATTTTTAAGGGCAATAGATGTATTGCTAGGCAGAGTAAAAGCTTTGTTGTTTGGTTTTTTTTTAATGCCAGAATGTTCTCACTACTTCCTTGTAATGTTCTTACCCATATGGTCAAGGCAGCTATTTAAAAATTATAATGAGCATTATGTGATACAAAATTGTTGTACTCTGCTAACAGGTATCCAAGGCAGAGATACCTTTTTAAGACCAGTTCAGAATAAGAGACCTGAGTTTACATGGCAAGCTGGAGAGCTGCAGGGGTGGCTTTTGTGAGAAGAGTACACCCACGTTGTACTCTTGTACTCGTTGTTCCACGACCGGAACCATTTTCATCTGACTCCAAAATGCACCCACTGCTGGCCAGAGCAGAGATTCCTCCCCGCCACAGCCTGTGGTGAGAACCTTGGTGATGAAAGTTGCTCCCTGACAGCTCATGCAGGACCATGGTAGGAGCAGATATCCATGCTGTGGTCCACAGAGGAGCCACACAGGAACAGTCTGTTCCTGAAGGACTGAAACCCATGGGAAGAACCCGTGATGGAGCAGGGGAACATCATGACAAGGAAGGAGAGGCAGAGAAAAAGGGTGATGAACTGACCAGAATTCCCATTCCCTGTCCCCCTGCACCACTCAGAGGGGTGGGAATAGAGAGCAGTTGGGAGACAAGAGTGATGCTGAGCTTGGGAAGACAGAGATGTAGAGAGTTTTGAATTTTGCCTTTGTTTCTCACCATCCTATTCTAGATTTAGATTTAAATGATGTACCACAGAGCCATTCATTTACTAAATGCCAATTTTTCAGAAATGTCGGAATATTCAGATACATATGATCTTTCTCCTCCATTTTGTTGTTAGTCATGAGGATCTCCATTTCAGCAGCAAATTAAGTGATTCATAATACTTCACTTTTTAATGGTTAATACATATAGGAATTTCAAACATTGCATAAACATGGGCAAAGCAAACCTCACAATGCCTCTGTTATACCATGCAAATATAATAATTACCTATAAAAGATCAAAAATAGAGCCTACATATCACTCAGTGACCTGAACTCACAGTGATAACAACAAATATCCATGGGATTACTCACACTGCAGACAGATGCAAGGCCAGGCATTGAACAGCATGTGTGTAGAGCAATGGAAAGCACTGCCTTGGTCCCTGAGTCTCTCAAACACATGTTCCATACAAGTGTATTTACTTAAATACATACACACACACATATATATATATGTATATATATATATATATATATATATATATATATGTGCACAGACACTATAACCCCAGCCTTGTTACAAGCTTTCTGCTTCATCATAACTGTTGTGTGTTCACCTCAGATGACTAAATCAGTTGGAGCTATATCAGTCTTCTCTGAAGCATTTCACATACATGTGAGCACTAATACATGTGAACAGTAAAAATTAATCACTCTAAATTAATAAACAGATGCTGATTCTTTTCAAACTTTCCATTATTCCATTGTGAATAAAATACATTTTGTGCATCGAATATGCTCCATGGGAAAATCTGGCATTAGCAGGTCCTGGCTATTCTGTGCATCTCCAGTCTCAACACCAAGCTGATGGTCTCCATCTGGAGCCCCAAGCTCACAAAGATGTCAAATAATTCCTTATAACTCTTATTTTATTGATGATGACTCTCAGGACATGAGAACACTGGAGTAGCAAGATAACCATTGTGTTAAAGATTATCCTCTTCCAGGGAATAATTTTTTCAGTACATCAAAGGCACCCTGGATTGGATGACTTTGTATGCATGTGTTTGTTTGTGTGAAGGCATGACATTGCAAAAAGAGAGTAAGTACAATAAACAGAACACAAGGATTTCAATTAAGGAAATAGAACAGCTTGAGTAAAAGAATACAGAAATGCTTTGAAGGAAAACCATTGAGAAGGGAATTAGATGTTTTTTAAAAAACATATAGAAAAAATAGACTAAGATTTAAATCCATTAAAATTTTTTCTCACTGCAAAACTCAGAAAACATTTCATAAAATGAGGCTGTTGTTTTTATTGTAATGTATCTTCGTGTGTTCAGCCAATGCAATCCCTCCCTAAAATTTAAAATCCAGTAAGTGAAAGAACACCAGGAGGATCATTTGTCTCTTCTGTTCAAACTGAAGTCACCACTATGGAAATAAATGGAAACACTCTCTGAAGGGGTTTTTTAACTTTATTTTTTATTGGTTTTATATTTTAATAATGAACATCAGTGCCATTGAAATAATTGCATTTCACACTACTCTGTTCAAAGATAAGGGAACTCATGGTCCTTGGGGCAAATTCTGTCATCAGCAGACTAAATAGGCCTTTTGCTGTTGAGTGTAATTTGAATTGCAGCAAATTCTCTCTTTGGCTAAGAACATGTTTATTCTGACATAACTGCATCTGACACCAAACATAACAATACTTCATTTGACTGCTAATGTCACAAACCCAAAAACGCTGCATGAATGATTATGTGGTTCATCTCTGCTGACAGTCTTGCTGCTACAGTTCCATTTTCAACAATACAGCCAAGCTGACTAATGAAAATCTATCCTGATCACATGAAGTATTGCTTAAAGGCTGCTTGAGCTATAACCTAAATTATGCCCACCTGGCTAAAATACTAAGTCATGTTTTCTGCTATGGGCACCCCAGGGTGTCTATTCAGGATTCAAACTCCTATACACTCATACAAAAGCTCTCATCTGGCTTCAGATGAAGCAGAAATAGGCCCCACATGTGAACATTCAGACAGGTCAATGTGTATAACACCAGCCAAAAAATGTGATGGCACGTTAGGAAGCAAAACTTATTAAATACAGGCTCAGTCTTGGAAGTATTTTATAAGCTAGCCCTCGGGTGTCCTGCCTTTCATTGCACAGACATCTCAACCACTGCCACCTTCTCAGAAGTCCAAGGCTTGCTGCTTTATGCAAGCTAAGAATCTGTGGAAGGGATGGACCTTACAGAAGCCAGACATTGGTGGTATTTTTCCTAGTGTTTTATTAGAATTTTTCTGGGCATGAAGTGGTTGGGTGAAGAATTTTAACCAACACAAATGCTTTATATGTATCTCACAAAATCTCTCAAATTCTGTAGCAGCTATGTCCGACCGCTTAAACTGTTTTGCCCATGGATTGGTAGCAGACTTTACAATAACATTAGACTTTGTCTCATGACAAACTTTGACTTTTATGATTGACTGCATGCTGAGGAACTGGATATTAGGTGCTTTAGACCTTTGGTTTTGTGGCATTTATCAGTTCTCACGGATTTCCATTAGGGATTTGAGTCTTCATATCTTCCACAGTTTGCCTTTAGAGGCAAAATTTTCTAGGATATTGGAATGATTCCCCCAAAAGAAAGATACACTTGGGACTGCAGTAAGAAACATGACAAAACTAATTTGAATTCATATAGACACAGAGTTTTCTCTTGTATTTTCTCTTGTATGCTTCTGACTCAGGAATCCCAGCCTTCTCTCTCTGAGGCACCATTTTTCCCCAGCTCCCCCAGAGGAGGTACCTTTCATCATCACCATCTCTTACTTCCTCAAGGACTCCTTTGTGGTTTCAACAATGATATAGTAGCTGGTCTCTAGGGAACCTGTACTGTGATCTGCTGTCACTCCTGACATTTGATATCTCTAATGGCCATACCTTTTCTATCTCTAGATTATTGATTTCATTATTCAGTAGTATTACTGGCAAGACAGAAGGACACAAACAGTGGAAAAGGAAAAATTATAATGATCTGGATAGCAATTGTCTCTGATGTGTGCAAGTATCAGGGATGAAATGTACAGACACAGTTGAGGAAAATGTGGTGTTATTTACAGGTCTGTGGGGAATAAAACAAATAATCTCACACCTGTACAATACATTACAGGCTTTTAAAATAAGACAATAAACAAAAAAAAAGTAGAATATTTTCTTCTTAGAGAGAATTGCTTTGAGGAGGGAATACTTGTCTTACTGACTACTCTTGCTAAGACGCATAAATTTTCTGGAGGCTCCTTGGGAAACTGTACTAGGTGACCTTAGAAATGGCTTAACACGATGGTAGGCTGTTTGTACCTTTATGAAGGTACTATGGCATCCCACATAAATCACACTTGTGCAATATAAGAAACTTTAATTTCCCACTGGGCTCTGCCAGCAAATTTAGACTACTTGTAAAACACACTATCAGTCTGCTGTAGCCAGCAGTTTCCATAGAAAGATGTAGTGTCTTTAAAACTTCACTTTTTCCAGGAGAGACCTTTCACTTCAAGCAGTGGGGCCAGCAATGTTGGAAGCTCTCCTGGAACAAGAGAAATAGGGAACGTGTTCATGTGCCCATCATGTGTTAGAGCCATAGTGGGTTTCTATCTATAGGTCAAAAATTTGCGTGAAAGGCTTCAAAGCCATCAGTGTTAGGTGGGAAGATGGTCAAAAATGCTAAGAACAGCTACTCAGGCCTAAAAAGGATTAATTCTGTTCTCCATTGTGACGAACAGGAGGGTTGTGTTAATACCATGAGATGGATTGGCACGTCATTTCCACCTGGCAGCTCCCTGTGCTCCCCTTGCACATGCAGTGATTCACCAGCAGTGGGTGGTGAATTATGCAGAAGCAGGCAAAAGAAGATGGGACGAAATCTTCAAAAGAAGAGAGGGTGAAATCTTCTTTACCATCCTGAGCTCATCTCCTGAAGATGAAGATTATTTGTTCCTGGATGGCTCAATGAGTATTTTCACAATACCCAAGTTAAATAAGGAACCTACCTGGACTTTTCAAAGGTTATTTTACAATATGATTAATCCAGTTGTTTTGTCTTTATATGGTACAGTCTTTCACAGCCTAATTATAGGGACAGCTTTTCTGCAGTGCTGTGTTAATATCAACTGTCAAAGTAGCACTTTAGCAAATGGGAAAGTCATTACATTTCTGTGTCAGATTCTGCCACTTGTGGTCCCAGGGACCCGCATGTCACTGAGTTCTGCTGTAGCTCTGTAATAGGACTATGATCAATGATTCTTCTTGTGCTAGAAGATAACAGCTGGTGAGAGTAGCAGAGTTTGTCTTTTCATGCTTTGTACTATGACATACCCAACAGCTTTTAGGCTTTAAAATATTGCTCACATAAGAAAATGCCCTGCTTTCTCACTGATTGTTCAGATAAAATTAAAACCACCCTTCAGATATTTTGCTCTGTAAAAACCGAACTCAGCTCAGCGAGGAAAACTGTTTGGGGGAAAACCATTCCCTTCCACCTGTTCTAAAATAAACATTAAAGGGTACTTGAGTAGCAGGGATAAAATCCTGCGGAGCCCTGCTCCAGCCGAAGCGAGGGGAGCTCTGACCAGCTCTCTGCGATTGCCTGTCTGTGCTCGCGCCTCGCTGTGTCCCGATACTCGCAGCGCGTTTCACCTCCGCAAAACGCCGTGCCCTGAGTGCCGGGTGAGGCACTGAGAGCATCCCCTCAGCACCGGCGAGGTGTATTTACCGTCTCGCTGCATTTCCATGGAAACTCTGATTGTCACACCGCGCGGCGCTGAAATACCGGGCTCCAGGGCTGCCTGCAGCGGCCTCCCGAAATGCGCCCCCGCTGCAGCCCCAGCCCCAGCTCAGCCGAGCGGGCGGCGGGTGCGGCACGGACGGCGGCATCCCCAGCCCCGGGACCCGACCCCGTAAGATGCGCCGCCAGCCCTGGGGGCTGCGCGCCTCCCTCCGTTTCCTCGGAGCCGCGCTCCGCCCGCCCGTGCCAGAGCCGTGAGCGCGGACCGGAGCCGTGAGTGCGGACCGGAGCCGTGAGTGCGGACCGGAGCCCTGAGCGCGAACCGGAGCCGTGAGCGCTGACCGGAGCCGTGAGCCCGAACCGGAGCCGTGAGCCCGAACCGGAGCCGTGAGCGCTGACCGGAGCCGTGAGTGCGGACCGGAGCCGTGAGTGCGGACCGGAGCCGCCGCCTCGCCGCGCCCGCGCCGCCCCCGCGGCCCCTCCTCGCCGCGGGACGCCCGCAGCGGGACACGCGCGCAGGTAACGCAGGGCGGGCGCGGAGCCGCCACGGTGGGCTCGTTCGGCTCAGCTCGGCTCGGCTCAGGTCGGTTCTGCTCAGCTCAGCGCAGCTCAGCTCCCCTCCCCTCGCCGGGCGGCCGCGCAAGTTTGCGCGGGGCCCCGCCCTGGCACCAAGTGCGCGGGGATGAGGGAGCGCACCAGCCCTGCCGCGGGTGGCGGTGTCGCGGGGATGAGGGAGCGCACCAGCCCTGCCGCGGGTGGCGGTGTCGCGGGGATGAGGGAGCGCACCAGCCCTGCCGCGGGTGGCGGTGTCGCGGGGATGAGGGAGCGCACCAGCCCTGCCGCGGGTGGCGGTGTCGCGGGGATGAGGGAGCGCACCAGCCCTGCCGCGGGCGGCGGTGTCGCGGGGATGAGGGAGCGCACCAGCCCTGCCGCGGGCGGCGGTGTCGCGGCGGCCGCGGGGCGCCCGGGGCTCGGGCTGAGAAGGGGCGCGCGGTTTCGGACGCGGAGCGGTGCAGAGTGGTTCCCAAGGGAGGCGTGGAAGGGCAAAAATATCAGTCGTTCCCGTTTTGGGGTGGTTTGGTGATTTGCGAGCCAGGAGTTGCTGTGCTCCCTGGAAAAAAAAAAATGTAGCCAGGCGTTTCAAGTTTTCTGTTCTGGCCAGCGAATAGCCCATTATGTTTCATAGCATTTCCTTGGAGCTGGACATACAATCTTATTAGTTGGCTTTGGCGTAATTTGGGAAGTTGTATTCTTGTTTTCCGGGATAATGTTGTAGTTCTTTTGTTGATTCAGAGAAATACGCATACCATTAATGTGTGGAAAAATCGGGGTTTTTTTAACTTCTGAAGTAATTTCAATCTGTTGAATTCTTCCAGGCTCTCAGGCTAGTTTTTGCTGTTGCACATTATGAACTAGAACACGAGAATCAGCAGCTTTTTATCCTTAGCTTGTGTAGTGAAAGCAACACTTGAGCGGTTTCAGATTTTGTCTCAGATGTTATCTCAGTCTGTATTGATGTGAGGGTATTATTTCTCAGGATGTAACAACACAGCTCAGTGCTTTCCTAAAGCTTTGGTGGTCATGCAGTAACGGCCACTCATATTAACTATTTACATCTGTGTGGATGCTTAAAAACCTTCACTGACTTTTTCTGTGCAGTCTTGATATTTTTCCAGTATTATGAGGGCAGAAAAGTTGTACTTAAAAATTTACACAATGTGCTTCCTCCCTGTATGTTTTCATCATGGAGTTTGGGGGGGGTTGTTTTTGGGATTTTTTGCGGGGTTTTTTTGGTTGTTTTTTTTTTCTTCTTTTAACATAGAGAAAGGTCATCCAAGACTGTAAATTGTTCACAGCTATAAAGGTTAATTGCCCTGTTGCAGGGATTAAACTGGACTGTACAAGGGCCAGCCAGTCAGAGATAACTTAATAGGTATTAATATTGTGGGATATAAGCTCTTATCCATGAATAAACCTTAATATAAGTATCTCATCTAATTGAAAGAACATTTCCGGAAAAAACAATTGCCTTTAGAGGATGATGGTTGCCTGACTAACTTTTGTGCTCTTGAAAATTTCCCTTTAAATATATAGAGAAATAGAAATATCCAGCCTATTAACTGTCCTAAATTATGATTTAGGGAATTTGTAATTTAAACAACAGCTTTAAGTGAAAAAATGATGTTAAGTATAAGATGTTAATCCTTTTAAATTAGCACAGATTATCTGGGGCCTCTAACTCAGCTAAATGCTAACTGCAATCATTTGACTCTTACAGTAAATATTCGAATCCACCTTGGATCCTGTCACAAAACTGCAGTCTCTACTTCCTTGAGCATCCTAGCCTCCTGCCTCAAGCATTCCAGTGAAACTACAGGAGACCTGGGCAAGCCCATGCAGAGCTCCCACAGGTGTAGCTGAGCACAGTCAGGAATGTGCGATGTCCAGACCAGCATTACAGAACGGGGACCTCGTTTGCTTGACTGATAGATGCAGGAGGTGAAAGTGATCCAACATTTGGAGCTGACAGCTAGAAAACCTCCAGCAGGTACCTTCAGATTAACTAAATCTGAGTTTTGAAAACAGGTGCAAGCCACCCTGGCACTGTCGCGCATTTAGTTTAGAAATACACTTCAAATATGAGGCGAAGGTTTTGAAAAGGGGCTGTATTACTTAATTCTGTTTTCCACAGTGGGATTTCTGGGAATTTCCATTTCCCTGAAAGTTACAGCCATGTGCTACACCAGGATTGACCAACCAACATAAGGGAGGGTGAGCCAATCTCTGAGAACAGGAACAGCTGTTAAAACAAAGCAGGAAGATAAATGCCAATAAGTGCACACAGCCCTGTGAAATCGGTGGCATGCTAAGATGAGTTTGGGGACTAGAGATCAATGATATGGGAGGAAAACTTCTGTTTACATCTTTACTGCTGCTGGCACTCAGACTGACAACAACTTGTTTCTTTTTGAGCAGGAGAAAAACCCCAGAGAGCAAGAGATCTACTTAGCATATTTTGAAATTAGGGGGGAAAGCCTGCTTTCTTTTTACACATCCAAAATTAAAATAAAATTCTCTTTGGGCATTTTGCAAAGGGAACCTGTGTCAGCACAGCAGTTGTCTGTTGAAACCAGTAGATTATACTGTTATTCCTCCCCTCTCTGTTTTGCTGTCACTCTGAAACTGTGACTACAGGAAGATGGTGTATAAGGGGTTTCTATGCTCCACAGACATTTTTGGTGCCCTAGGTGTCCAGCCAGGGTTTGAAGAGATCATGTTGTGACTTCTTCCAGTGCTCCTTCCTCATGGAAATGAAGACACGTGGTAGGGAAGAGTTTGTCTATCACCTGAGTTAGAGGGCAGCCATAGCACAGAAGGAATAGAGCTGGTAAGCCCATGATGGACTTCCTCAGTACTGATGCATCCCAACAAAATATGTCTGCTTCAGAAAACCACCATATTTGCTTTTTGTTTTTAAAGACACAATTTGTATTAAAAACACAATGAATCCTTCTGCTAAATCCATACTGCAAGAGCTTTATGTGGAGGTGTAAAAATCCACAGAAACTGGTAACAATCTTTCACTTAAACCTTCAAGAAGAATTAAGTAAACATTAATTTATTAAACATGTTACAACATAACACTACATAAAATTTTGTTCCTTGGTCTTATTCATAGCATTATTTTACCTTATCCAGGGCAGAAAAAGTTATGTAGCAGAAATTTCAGCAGATTTGGAAAGTCACTGTGGTGCACATACCATTTTCAGTTAGTTAGTAGCAACTCAGAAATTAGCTCAGAAAAATTAAATAAAAAACTATTTACTTAATGAGCTTAGAGTTGTATAAAGAGAAATCAAAATGAAAACTTCTGATTGTATCAATGTAGAAATAGAGAGATTAGATCACTTACCGAATCTCTAGTCTGCTCCTTTCAAGTTGGTCTAGAGGCAAATGTAGACTCAGATATCACTACTTGTCTGTTATATGGTTTTCCACCATATCATTAAAGACTAGAAGAAACTGAACAGAAATAATATGCATTAATGCCTCTCTGCTCATATACACACAATTGTAATATTTTGTTTATCTAATTTCATGTATTAATTTCTTAATTCAGTTTTAGCTGTTAAAAAGCACTTTAACATTGAGGCAAATTGGGAAGGCTGACTTCTTTTCACCTCTTTCCAACATATTACCTGCAAGATCTTTTCATATATATATTTCTACTCTTACTTGGAGGACCTTCACATCACAATACAGTGAGTGAACATTCTCAGGTTGTTTTAAGGTTTGAGCTGCCCTTTGGCTCAAACCATAACGATAGGAACACACATGATGTGAAGGAAGGAGCACATCTGCATGTGTCGAGGGAGCCAAATAATATTATTACACTTTGAAAATGTCAGCATGGTAGTGCTCACTAAGGAATGCTACAGTCTTGAAGAGCCCTGCCTTTTTCAGGTGACAGATACAGCCTTCTGCTGTATTGACATATGCTTTGGGTTTGTAGGCCTTTTTTTGTTTTCTCTTATGCAAGATTTCTAAACATTAAGCAGTTTTGTATGTTGGCACTCTGGGGAATTTTGACTTTGAAACTCTAGTACATGCAAGTGTTTAAGATAAATGGAGGTTTGAACTGAATTCTCATGTCTTTCTGTTTGTTCTAAAATGAAGACTAATATGTGAAGATTCAGTAGGCAGAATAACTTTGTGCTGAGCTAGGTTTAACACTAGATGATTCTGTGCTGAATAAGTAGCAGTTCACTGAATTTTCAAATGGCTGTGTGGAGTTTGCTTTCAGTTAACACTGTCCTCTCTATATTACATCCAATTACTTTAGGTGTTTTTTAATTTTCCTTTCTTCTTGAGCACAGTTAAACTATATTCAGCACTTAGTAGAAGATGTTTTCTACACACACCACATCAGGAATTCCATCTTGGATTACTGACAGTGGATTTCCTGATCCTTTTTGAAAGCTCTCACCTATTTTGTGTTAGTTGTCTACTAGCAAGGTAAGAAATACTACTGCAGTTATGCATATGCATTTTCAGGTTACCTTCTTTATAATTTGCAATGATATAATGATTAGCCATCTGCCCAGATGGTGACTGTAATTTCCTTACTCATATCAATGGGCTGTTATTCACATGAGTAATCTCACCGACTCGAGGTGTATTGCTTTTGTAGCTAACTGTTCCCTCGTGGAAAGCCTGACAATATGTTCTGCAGCAGAACACAGTTAAAAGGCAGCATCATAATGCAGACCTGTAAACTGTCATTCTCCCATGTGAGCATCTAGGTAGGAGGCCTAGCAGTGCTGAACACCAAATGATAAAACCTACTTAGCTAATTCATATTGACCTGAAATTATCTGCCTCACAGTAGACTAACATCAATAGTAATTTATTTGCATTGAGGTAAAAGGTACATTTATGTATTTTTACATTCTGATTAACAGCAATATCATAATTTCTTCAGATGCTAATTAATGCCTTTCTCGTTCTAAGCAGGACTGTAAAATGGATTTAGAATTCAAAGACCGTAACAACAGCACACGTAGCAAGAACACTTCTGCTGCAACAAAGAATTTTTCTGCCTGGGAAGACTATAAGAGTAGCGTTGATGACATGCAGTACTTTCTCATTGGGCTGTACACACTTATAAGTCTGGCTGGCTTTGTGGGAAATCTACTTATACTAATGGCCCTACTAAAGTGCAAGCAGAAGACAGTAATAAACATTCTCATTGGAAACTTGGCCTTTTCTGACATCTTGGTTGTGCTGTTTTGTTCACCTTTCACGCTGACATCTGTCCTGCTTGACCAATGGATGTTTGGCACTGTCATGTGCCATGTAATGCCCTTCCTCCAGTGTGCCTCAGTCCTAGTTTCCACTTTGATGTTAATATCTATTGCTGCAGTCAGGTACCGTATGATAAAGTATCCCCTCTCCAGCAATCTCACAGCAAAACAAGGCTATTTCTTAATAGTGATCATTTGGGCCTTTGGCTTCACAATTTGCTCCCCTCTGCCAGTTTTCCATAAAACCGTGGACCTCAGCAAAACTCTGAATTTAGAGGGACTGGAGAACAGGCTGCTGTGCATCGAGTCCTGGCCTTCTGATTCCTACAGGATCGCCTTCACGATAGCCTTGCTGTTCATGCAGTACATCCTGCCGCTGGCGTGCCTGACCGCCAGCCACACCAGCGTCTGCAGGAGCATAGGTGCTAGGCTGTCAAACAAGGAAAACAAGTTTGAAGAAAAGGAGATGATAAACCTAACTCTTCATCCCTCTAAGAGTGCTGGCACACAGGTTCAACCCTCCAGATATTCCAGGTGGAGCTGTGCCTTTGGCAGAAGGCACCACAGAAGATACAGTAGAAAGACTTCAAGTGTGATGCCAGCTATTTCAAGGCATCATCAGGATACTCATTCCAGAGATCTCCCAGAAACCTCTGACACAGAAAAAAGCCAGCTTTTTTCCTCCAGTAAATTCATCCCTGGGATCCCTATCTGTTTTGAAATGAAACCAGAAGAAAACACAGAGATCCAGAACATGATTACAGTATCCCAATCCATCATCAGAATTAAGACAAGATCAAGGAGGGTTTTCTGCAGACTGACAGTGCTAATACTAGTTTTTGGCTTCAGCTGGATGCCTCTTCACCTTTTCCACATTGTCACAGATTTTAATGCCACTCTCATTTCCAACAGGCACTTTAAATTAGTATATTGCATATGCCATTTGTTGGGTATGATGTCCTGCTGCTTGAATCCCATTCTCTATGGGTTTCTTAACAACAGCATAAAAGCTGATTTAATGTCCCTTATTCCATGCTGCCAAATACCATGATTTTATGTGCCCTAAGATAAAGTAAAACAAACAAATATGGCTTTCAAGCCTAGTGGTGTGCATAGCTGTAAAAGCTCAATTAGTTTAGTTTAGTTAGTGTGAGTTGGTTGTGATTAGTAGCATTTTTTTGTGGATGGATAGTTCTATGGCTGCACATATTTCTTGCATTGGGCAGAAATATATGCATATGTTATAATATTATTTTATCTGTTACATCGAGGAAATCATGCTCAGTGTACAAAACCAGAATACCATTTTCATTACCCAAATTGTTGGCAACCTGTACTTTGGAATTATACAGAATATATAATGAGTAATAAATGTGAGACAGACTACTTAGACATATCAGTATTAACTGTCATAAAACTATAATAAAATACATAACATTTACTAAATAATTATTGTTGAGATTATTTCAGTGCCAGCTTTGACTGCTTTCTAATATAATTAAATCTCTCTGGATGTTATTAGGAAAATATTTTTCCTTAGCTCTTTGACTCATAGTTTGCAATATCTTTGCAAGATGCTTTGCTGCTTATTCCTTCGTTGCCTTATTCCCTGGAATGGGTTTGAGGGTCATTGTTCTTGCCTTGACTGTTTCCATCTCACTGTATTTATCCAATACAACCTACCTCTGATTTCCTCAGACAATTTTCACTCTGGCTTGTCATTTTATGTCATTTTCATCCAGCCTGAATTTATCTATAGTTATGTCTTTATTCTCACAGTGATGACACCCCTGAAAATACAACATATTTCTGATCAGAGTAAGCCTTCATTATCTAAGCAAATGATAGAGGAAAGAAAAAGGAAATGGAAAGACATCAGGAATTTTTCTCTTCCTTTACCAAAATGCAAAACTCACTGCACTTCATTATAACTGACCCACTTGCTTTGGAAAGGTATAACAGCTTTCAAATAAACATGTGCATGTGTGCCTTGACAGATGGACGGGGAGGGGCAGAGTGGATTACTTTTAAATTCATCAAAGGCAAGTGTAGGGTCCTGCCCCTAGGGAGAAATAACCTGTCCCTGCACCAGGACAGGCTGGGGGTGACCTGCTGAAAGCAGCTCTGCAGAGAGGGGCCTGGGAATCCTGGTGGACGCCAAGCTGTCCATGAGCCAGCAGTGTCCTGGGGGGCATTAGGAAGAACATTCCAGCTGCTCCTCTGCTCAGCTCTGGTGAGGCCACATCTGGAGTGCTGTGGCCAGTTCTGGGCTCCTCAAGACAAAGAGAGATGGAGCTTGGTGGAATGGATCCAGTGGAGCACTACAAAAATGATGACCAGACTGGAGCATCTCTTTTACATGTTCAGACTCAAAAAGAGACAACTGAGATAGGACCTCATCAATGTCTGTCAGTGTCTAAAAGGAGGGTGCTACAGGGATGTTTCCAGGCTCTGCTTGGTGGTGCTGAACAATAGGACAAGAGGCAATGGGCAGAAACTGATGCACAGAAAGTTCTACCTGAACATGAGGAAGAACTCCTTTACTGTGTGGGTGAGCACACCCTGGAGCAGGTTGCCCAGAGAGGCTGTGGAGTCTCCTTCAATGGAGATACTCAAGAACTGTGTGGATGCAATCCTGTGCCTTGTGCTCTGTGATGACCCTGCATGAGCAGGGAGGCTGGACCAGATGTGACCCGCTGTGGTCCCTTCCAACCTTCCCATTCTGTCATTCTATGTGTGCAAACGCACAAATACACACACACGTTTTCTGCATCTCCTCTCTCTCCTTTTCTCCTCTTAACCAGACTAGTATGTTTGCTTCCAAATTTAAATTACAGGTACCTTCCTTAAGTCATATTGTATTTCACAGCACAAACGCAAAGTCTATATTTATATATAATTACCTGTCCCAGATTAATTTAATAATCCATCTCTGCCCTCAGGATTCAGTAAATATACAAAGCCTTTGCTTTGAGTTTTAAGCTGTAACACCTCTCCCCAGTTGTAGCTGCTGATTATTTCCTTTTCTCCACTAAGATTTTTTATCCAGTAGGCTTTTGTATATAGCTTCTACAGACTGAGAAACAAAGTTATTATTTTTATAAATGGGTGGTTGGAAACAGTCATCGTGCATTTTTTTCCCTCAAGATATGTCCTTTCCAGACAGTCTTTAAAGTGAAAGCAGTTCTTTTGTTTTGAAGAACCATCAGCTTATTTTTAACCACAGTGTTATAATTCTGAGACCTTTCCTCCCCAAGACATTATCTGCTAAGGAGTTTATTACATGCCAGTGGGTAATAGCTTCTCTCCTTAAAGAATTTTTCTAACCTCTAGTTCCCATTAACCCATTGTTCTTTGTTTTCAGTAGTGATATACTTTAATAATTTCTTCCTGGGCATTGACTATTGCATTTTGCAGATTATTATCTTCTAAAACCCTATAATATGTCACTTAATAGAGTATAAATGGTACAGAATAGATACTGCTGGAACAATAGATATTAAAATACCTTTTTAAATGTTTTAAGTACTTTAAAAATTTAGGAAAAAGTTAAATCTACAGTCAGAACACAATTATGTCATCCTAAAGAAGCTACTGCAGCTTTTGCCCTCTTTCTGTCCACAAATTTTTGCATCATTGTAAGATTTAATTTTATTTATATCATGTGATATAGCCAAATAGTATAAAAGGAAAAGAAAGCAGTCACATTGTTTCAGTTTGAAATATTCCTCCTAACTTAATTTTTTTTTCAATTTATTGTTATCTTCCTTCCGACTTGCTGTTTATTTTCTATTCCTTCCATTCTTTCAGAATTTTAACTATATTTAACTCCTACATTGCCAATTGTTATTTATATATAAATTAAATATTTATTCAGTAATTATTCTTTCCAGAGCAAATTCTACTCACTCTGTATGGCAAACAGAATCATGCTAGGACTGTAACAAGGCCTAGTTTCTGAGTTGCACAAAGATTAGTCTGTACACTGGAGATTTTAGATTTATATCTATTTGCCTGTATGAAGTCAATAATTGTGCTCCCTGCTCTTTACACTGATCAAAGCACAACAAATTGTAATTTGGCAACAGAGAATTAAATCAAGACAGCTATTGAACTTCTTTAGTCCTGTGCCATATAAATCTGTCATCTTTTTTTAAAGCAATAGTGGGAGAATGTGTGTTTTCTTTTTATTTATAAAGCAATCATTAGCATTCTATTTGGAAATTTCCAAAATATCCCTCTCTTTTCTCTGAAATGTTAAATAAAAATAAAACAACTTTTCTACCTTCCACTTTACTTCAACAGCCAGTGTAGCTTGATCCCAGTAGCAGCAAGGAATACCTATGAAGCAGACAGGAGCAGTAGCAAGTGAAACCAGGCATTAGGCAATTCCCAAAGGAGTGACTTCCATGAAAGGGATAAGAAACAACTGAACCATCCATTTAATATTTTCCCAGTCTTGAACATTAAAAAAAAAATTCTAAACACAGGGACATTTACCCCTTGCTTCTTTACTAGGCCTCACCTCGCTGCAGTGAATGCTCCTGGAGCTTCACACCCAGCAGTGATGGGCAGTGTGATGTTGTTTCCAATAAGTGTTGGGAAAATGTTATCTCACCACAATATCCAATGACATTTTATCATTCTTATATGTAGACAGGTACATGTGCAGGTACAGATATAGATAATGCACACTTCCTAGAAAACAAAGCACATTAAAATGGATTTTCAAGTAGCACATATAGCCAAGTCCTTTGGTTAGCTGAAGTCTACTCCTTCTGTAACTAAAAATCTAAATAAATGGGAAGATAGGACTTTGTTCTGATAGCATCCACTAAATGCAATCAGGAAACAGCAGCTGCAGAGCTATGTATCCATTGGAGTTAGAAGAATGGATTCTAATGGTAGAGTAATTCCTCTCGATTAATAAAAAAAAGAAAAAAAAAGGCTTTCAGACAGATGGTCTTTGTGTATGATGAATGTTAATTCTTAGGAAGACTCATATAACAAATTGGGTTTTCTAGTTCTACAAAATATCATTTACAAAGTTGACTTTTTGCAAATGTCAAAGATTAAAACTCAGCTTTGCCCCTTCTCTTTCAGCGGAGAAGAAACAGATGCCCTGGCACGTACAGGTCACTCCTGAGCCAGCCAGGGCAGTGACCATGGCTGAGAGGAGGTCTGCACGGGCTGACACTGGAGTCTATTTAGTGAGGTTGTGGTGAAAGGTTGTGGTGAGGTTGGAGCCCCTGTGGTTGCCCCCAGTGCCATGGCAACAGAGTCTGGGAGAGCTGGGCATGGCCTGCCATGGGCCTGGAGCAGCTGCAGCCCCAGCAGGCAGCACAGAATCCTTCTGGGGGCAACTCTGTCCCAGGCAGGTCAGTGGGACAGGAAAACCACAGCAGCTGGTTGTCCTGTTCCTGAAGCCTGGAAGCTCTCATGACCAAATTTTTCCTTCTCTGAATTATGAACACCTGGGAAAAGGGGAAAAATAATCCATTGATCTGCAGATGTGTAAGAACCAAGGAGAGGAGCATAGGCAGGAAGAAAAGTGCTCACTTCCAATCATGCTGAGTTAGGATCCAGTTCTGCTGTGCAAAAGTAATAACAAATTAAAAAAAAAAAACTTCTGCTATCCACTATCCATAGGGGTCTGTCAGCTATTATTGCAGTTTTGGAAAAAAAACATATACATCAATAGATTTTCACAGTAGTCCCAATATCCCTCTGCAGCATAAAAGACAAACAGTATTAAACATCACAGTCTCCAGAAAGTTGGCTTTCATAAATACTGTTGGGTTCAGGAATTTAACCTTTTATTCTGCTGAAAGCTAAATTATGCCTATACTATTTGCATTTATAAGTCCTCTCCAGAAAATACATTTGTACAGTCTGGAACTGCCTTGGGGCAGTGGCAGGACTCTTGTCCTGGACATGTCACTTCCTTTTTGCCCCCACATGACTGGAATAATGGTGTAAAATCATGAACCTCATGATTTTAAAGACAATTAAGTAAATTTTTGGACTGTTTTTGACCATATGTGGTCTCTGAGGTCAGGTTTCTTGTTCTTTTATTTCATGGGTTTTTTTTCATATACAGTTTAATACAAATCTCCCATATTATTTTTTTCCTAGAGCCTTTTACATGCAATATGTAATGAAGACTCCTGCAGTTGCTTCGTTTTGATCCAAAAATATATACACCTTTCTTGAAGGTATATTGCTTGAAGGTCGCCCTTACACTGAGAGTAGGTAGAGCTGTTGTTAATGTTCATATTCAGCTGAAGTAACTTTTCCAGGAAGATAAACAAAAGAGAGAAAGAGAACTAAAAGCAGATCCACACTAACACTACTTACCCACATTCTGCCAATTGACAAAGGAATGCATCAAAGCCAGACCCTTCTCAGGCACCTATCATGAACAGTTAGTGTGTGGCAGTAGCACTGAACATTACTAATCCCACAGGTGACCCAGAAGCCTATTGTAAATTTTTGAGTCTCAGGAAGTAACAACTAATAAGTGAGTATGGGTTTAAATGCCTTCAAAATTACCCCTCTCAAAATTTTCCTTTAACACAAAACCATTTTCTTCCCAACCATTTGATAAAGATAGGTTTGCTGAGATCACTCAGAGTGCATCATGCTGTGCCATTAAGACAATCTGTGTCATCATACTAGAGCATACACTTGGGCCAGTGAATCTTACCACAGCATCTATTTTTAAATCTCTCAAGCCCAGAGATACTAGAAATACGTGCTCTACCAGGTTACCATGATTTCCTGTCCCCTTATTAAACTCCATCTCAGTTAAAAGAAAAAAAAAAAAAAAGAAAAAAAAAGAAGCCTGATACCCTGATACAGCTTGTCCTTTGTAAAAAGTCTTAAATTCTGATTTCCTCAGAAAGACTATAACTGCAGGCATGAAGATGTGGTCACATTGTGTTTTTAAGAGCTGAGCAATGAATTAAGATCACAAGTGGCACCATTGTGATGAAACTAATAGAACTGTAAAAGTAAGACTTCTATTAATCTTGTTTCCGTTTGAAGAGAAAATATTGTAAACATTTTTAAAGTAATAAAATTACTTCATTACATGCTAATCTTAGGAAATATCGTAAAACAAAATATTGCTACAATCCAAATTCAGCTCATTTGAACAAGTATGAATGCTTCATTTTGCCCTTGTAGTCACATTAAGATGACCCTTTTAATAATAAGACTTAAAAGTAATCCTCTGGGAAGTTTTTAGAATAGAGATTTGACATTTGAGACTAAAGTAAGTTGGCCCTGCTCTTACATCCAGTTCATCAAATACTTCCTTTGTCTTAGCAGGAAAAGGATCATATCTGTATCACTTGGAGATTAATTGGACATTTTTCGAGCAGGAAACATTTATTACTGTCCCTGTGAACAAAATTATTTTAAAGACACTTCTGGTGCAAAATTTCCCCAGAGAAGTAACTTGGTAATACTCAAGCAGTTATTCATCTCTTCAGACTCAGCTGGAACCACAAAGACAGAAAACCCATTTTATGACAGACCACAAGACTGTTAATTATAAGTTTAACTATAAATCTATTTTTTTGTTGTTGTTGAGAGAGAAAAATATATAAACTAGGAGATAAATAAAATCATCCCTACTACAAGTAATTTTAGTGCCTCTTTCTACCAGATTTTCATCCAGATTTTCTTATGTTGAAGAATGTGGTAATCATACTCTATTTTAACTGCTAGTAATTTCCTTGGATGTATGAGGCTTTCCACCAAATTGGGGTTCACTTAGCATTCATAAGGATTTTGACTTCTTGGCCAAAGGATTAAGAAGCTGCACAAGAGGTCAGAATATAAGTTAAACTTTTACTTTCTGCTGGTTTTGTGTTGGTTTTTGTTCTGTTTTGTTTTTCCCTTTCTTTTTTGTGATGTTAGCACAACTGGGAGAAGTGCAAGTTGTTTACTGCAGGAAAATTAAACTTATTTTTATGTAACTACTGGGACCAAAACCAGGCAAAACAATTATGTATTTTTTAAGACTCCATCAGTTCCAAGGCACATCTCATAAAGATAATTGTCTGAAGCCTCAATGATACATTCTCTCAATTAATATCCTGGAGTATGAGAACACATTTCAGACAGCATAGCCTCATCTGATCCACACTGCACATCACAACGGGTGAAATTCAGAACCTCATTCCTTCTGCAGAATTAAATTACAATATGCTCTACTTGAGATTGCTCCTTAAAACCATTCAGGGACTGAAGCTTATTCAGGGCACAGCTTGTATCTTACTGGTTTTGTGGGGTTCTGTTCTTCAGAAAAGCTGCTGCAAGGCCCTTTATGTCAGAAAAATTAGTTATTTCCCCAGAGCTCTCAGGAGCATGTAACACCAATCTCCCCCTCGAACATCATCACACCTGCAGTCAGCAGGGGCCCTCAAATGTTGTTCCTTTCACAGGAGAGATGGATGAAAAAAGCAGTGAATGAGACTGAAAACTCTGTGGTACTTGTTTTTCCTCTTGATCTGAAATAGCCTAAAACTGGAGACCTTCCAGAAAGTTGTGGAAGACACCTGTGTGAGACTGCTAGAGAGGGAACAAGGAATCACTTCACAGAGATGAAGTGGAATGAAAAAGTCTGTCTATGCAGGACTAGATAATTACTTCAACACATCCAGGATCATGGAGTCTTACTAATTGTATGGGAAAATAATAATAATAAACAAGTAGATATTTGGATATGCAGTTTTGATTATTTTAAGATAAATTTATTGTAAGTCCTTAGAGTCTTATATTTCATACATACCTGATTTGTGCTCTGACTGAAGCAACTTCACCTTGTAACACAGCTCCAGCACCAAACTACCCTTTGTTTTTAAGCTATTCACTCCATTTTTATTGTTCCATGCAGAAGTTTAACCCCAGCCAGCAGCCAAGAATCACACAGCTGCTGCTCACTCCCACACCAGTGAACCTGGGGAGAAAATCAGAAGGGTAAAAGGTAGGAAACTCACAGGCAGAGATGAAGACCTTTTAATAGGGAAAACAAAAGCCACATACACAAGCAAAGAAAATAAAGGAATTAATTCACTGCTACCCATGGCAGGCAGGTGGTCAGCCATCTCCAGAAGAGCAGGGCCCCATCACATGTATTGGTGATTTGGAAGAACAAGCACCATCACTCCAAATATTCCCCCCAGTTTATACACTGAGCATGATGTCATTTGGTCTGGAATATCCCTTGGGTCAGTTGGGGTCATCTGTCCTGGCCGTGTCTCCTCCCAGCCTCCCATGCACCCCCAGTCTCCTCCCCAGCATGGCACTATGAAAAGCAGAAATGGCCTTGGCTCTGTGCAATCCCTGCTCAGCAATCTCTGTGTTATCAACTCTGTTGAGCACAAATCCAAAACACAGCCCCATACCAGCCACTGGGAAGAAAATTGACTCTACTCCAGCCAAAATCAGCACATTCCATTACATAGCACAACAAGTCTGATCCTGATTAATGATTCTGTTGAATTACTACCATGAAAATGTTTCAAGAGAACAGAAATAGAAAAAATTCTTTACATCTGTCAAAATGAGAGGTTGATTAGATCAAGATATCCCTAAAAGCTATAGGAATATAGGAATACTGCATCTTATTGGCACTTGTTCAAATACCTGAAAGGTAAAGGTTTTTTTCCATGCTTTGGTGGCTGTTTGCTGAAATACAACTTCCAGTCTGTGCCCTTAAGAAGGGACATCGACAAAAGACAAGGTTATACTAGGAATTTAATGACCAACAAAAACAAGACACAAAAAAAGCCCCAAACAAAAACAAACAAACAAACAAAAAAAACACCCCCAAAAAACCCAGGAAAACCCCAAACAACCTAGAATGGAAAAGGCTTTCATGTAAATAACACAAAATAAATTGATAATGGTTTATTTTCTTTGGTTATAGTACTTCAAGCACTATAGCAAACTGATTTCTCCTTTCCTTGCATGGATTTCATGACAATGCTTACAGTAAACCCATAATTTACGACGGTAAACAAGAACTAAAAAGCAGAGTTCATTCAACTATTGCTAGAAATGCAAATAACCTTGCTGTTGCTTGCTTACAACAGAAATAAAGACAGCATCTGTGTTACTCTGTTTATGCAACAGCATTCATATAACGATTTTATACATTCATTTTTAACAAATAGGAGGTATAGTAAGAGGAGAGACAGCCAGGCTGATTCTATGTTTGTATCACTATAAATTTACTCTTCATGATACATAATGTTATTTGAAAGATGGCAAAAAACTAATAAACAATATGAAAAAAAGAATCCTTTTTCCTCTCTGAAACATTAACTCCTATTTTCATAACAGTGTTTAAACCACACTAAGCATCCCAACAGAAAGGGTCCCACACATTAGTGGGATTTTCTTGGCAAACCCAATAGTAGTGTTAATCTGCATGTTTGTGGTGCTGTACAGAAAGTTGATTTCTATAATATTTTAGTGTTGTTTAACCACAGCCATACAAAGGAAGAAATAGAGCTAAGCTGCAACAGCATCCTTATTTGTCTTTTTTTTAATAAAAGCACAAGTATAATCTGCATTATTTATTTAAAATTAACGTTTATAGTATCTGTAGCACACTGGTGGACATAACCTGATTTAAGCAGGTCTTGCATGACTTTTTCTGTAGCTTCACCTTCTGGTCTTTCTGCTCCCAAGTTCAGTAATAACAGAAGACTGTGAGAGCCCTCTCCTGGTGAACAAATTTTATCTCCCTCTAGCTGCTGCTTGCCAACCAGAGATTCTGAGACAGATGCTCCAGCTGTAAAAGAAGATAACACTTATAATGTACTCTTAAGGTTTTTATTTATTAATACTTTTCTTAAGTTAAAAAAGTCACAAAACAAAGACTTTATTTTCCAAATACCACCTTATAAAGTGAAGCAGAAAGTCAAGGAAAATACTTCTCAAAAAACTTCTATCTGAAAAGAAATACTACCATCAATATACTTTCACATCAGTACAAATTTTGCATGGCTAAGGCTGACACCCGTCTGGAATGTTTTAAATGAAACTTTAAAGATTTGTTTGTTAGTGATAGGTTTTGAGAAGGTCGTGTGCACAGAGTCACTCCCCAGACAGGGAATGAATGAGTGAGCAAAGTCTGAAGACCCTGAGGCACCTAAAGGGAGCCCTGGGATCCTCTGAGATGGGAGTGGAGAGGAAGGCTCTAGGCAAGAGCACATTTCTTTTCTCCTGTGTAATCAACCAGAGACAGCCCCTGCTGGGTGCACAAGTTATTCTTTCATGCTACCAAAACTGACTCTTTTTCTAGGCATTCCCCTTCATTCCCAGCACCTGAATGAGGTAGCCTGCCCACATTATTCAGAAAAGGGAGGAGCATATATTAAACACAATATCCCTTCCGTGTCTGTAGTTGCTGGTATTAAATTTTGCACTTTCCTTAATACCTATACTCATAACATGAATTTGGCTTATTCTCCTGCAATGCTCTCCCCTTTCCCTGTCACAAGCACTCAGGTTGAAACACTGTCTCTCTCACTTGCACTTCTGCTTATCTTCTTAGTCTGATTTACTGTATCAATTTTAAGAACGTTGTGTATCTCTTTTCCCATGACTTTTGAGGCCTGAGGAGAATTTTAAGTTCAAAATATTTTAAATTCAAATCAGACTAGGTCAAGGAACTACCAGACATGCTTGGGTCCAGCTTACTGTCTAAATAGCATCTCAGTAGGCTGCAAAGGCAGTTTAAGTAATCTTGACATAATAAGAATGCATACACATACTTAAAGCAAAGCTTAGGAGCTTTGAGACCTTCAAGCTTCAGAATACACAGAGGCAACAAACACCCTTCCATTGCTGTGGCACTGAAGCATTAGAGCTGTGATCACACCCCCATGCCTTGGGGAGCAGAGGACTCCACACATCACGTTCACAAAGGTTTTTCTGGGGAGCAATGATGGCCCAGGCAGCCTAAAATGAACTCACTGATTATTTGCATCAAAGTAATCTCAGCTGAAAGCCAAGCTTTACCCAGATTGAAAGCAACCCAGAGAGGTTTATGGGTGCACTAGCATAAATTGTGTTGCCTTATTTGAAGAGTTTGCATAGAGATGGCAGAGGTTGGCTGTGTAGCAACTGCTAGTGGAAGAAATGTTCAGAAAACAAGGAGTTTAATATATGTACTTTGCTCTTAATGTTGACACATGGCTGGTTTAGGTGTGGTGTGTAGCCAGTGTAGTGAGTCAGAAAAGCCGTATACACTGAAACTGTTACACACTGGATAACTTTTATGATAGGCAATTTTCAATCAGTTATAAAAAAAAGCATTTGACAAGATAAATTTTTCTGCTCAAAAAGGGAAGTTCTAATTTTTAGCTAGTACAGTTTTCCTTAGCAAGAAGGAAAACATGAGCAGTGAGTTATTATGTGGAAGAGCCTTCCATGACTTCAGAGACAAACACTCCCAGTTCAGCTTGCACTAGCACTGCTATCTCTTGTAGATGTCAAAGAGCTGAAATACAGTAAGGCCTCCTTATTAAAAGGACATACTTTTATATAAATATGTAGCTTGGGTTCCCATTTCAGATGATCTAATACAAGATCTCATCTCCTCGGTTTCTTTTAGAGCAACAAAGCACATTAACCCTGCTATTTCTAGCTTCAGCTACAAGCTAGAATCCACTGTAGCAACAAGACATAAGTGTCAACTGGGAGAAGTAATGTTTGAAGGCAGAGTAGTGCTGGCCAATTTGATTCCTAGGCTGCTATGGCTGAAACATGCTGTAAAGATTCAAACTGACAGCTAGGAAAACACTTTTGTATGAAATGACTTTAAGATTACTTTTAAGATTGCCTTTTTTTTTTTTTTCATTTTTCAATGCCCTTTTTAAATTTTTTTCTCTACCCTAGTCTTTTCCTTAAATAAGCAAATATATTTTGGTCTCTGAAATTCTGCGTTATTAAGGGTAAGGTCAAATGACACCAGTAGGCAGAGGGCTCGTTGCTTGTCTGGAACTGAATAATTACAGTGAAATGCTGTACAAAGCAAACCACCTCAGAGCATTTGTACTCTAAAATGGAAACTGGGACATGTATTGTGCAAAGCTAAAAAGATCAGTCTGAGAACTTATATCACTATGTGAGAGAACTCAAGAACTTGCTCTCAGCCATTGATCAGCTTTGCTGTATCAAAAAAGTAATAGATCACTGATAATACTGAATAATTCCCAAATTATCATAGGAGCCACGAGGACCCTAAATCAATACACCTCAGTTGGGGCAAGTTTTCAGAAGTGCTAAATGCTCTGCAGACACCCCTGTAATCAGGGGCAAAATAAGCCATAGAAAAACCTGAAAGAGCAAAAATGTTTCTTGCTGGCCTCCATCAAGGAGTTGAGAAGAAACAGAAGGGCTCTGCCGGCTGCCACTTGCTTTTTTGGAGCTGCTCTTACACTCTTGACTCACACGCTTCACAAGCAGGTAAAGCAGAGTGCACATGTTAACTTCCATTTTTCCATGTTTTTGAGGCACTGGAGAAGTTGTGTCCCTCTTTCTCTCTGTTGCTGTACTACATCCAAGCAGAAATACCTGGGAGCACTTCCCAGGTATGAGCTCACCTCCTTGTCATGTCCCCACACCAGACTGCAAGAGCAAGGCATGGAAGGTGATACAGGATATCAGAGAACAAGACACAGCTCCTCAGATACCTAGTGCAAAATTTCTAAGTACAGCCAAGAAACCTGGTTCCATTCCAGTTAATTTAATCTAGTAAAATTATTTTGGGTAAGCCAGTGGGAGTACCAGCTCACCTAGATAGCAAGTAAAAAAGAAAAAAAAAAAAGAGGAAGTGACTTAGTTATGAGTTTGCTGAATTAGAGAAGGAACTGTCTCATTCAGTAAACTAATGAGGTGTGCTATTTTAGAAGGGATTATATGAGATGATTATTTTTAATCAATTAGGGTGTGGCAAATATTGCGCCAGGTGGTCCTTTAAATTAATGGTATGCTTTCATCTACAGTCACACGGATCATGCTGATCATCTGCATTTATACAGAGCAGAAGAGAAAATTATCTCTAATTAATAAATACATTTCTAGCAAAAAAAGGTAAGTTGGTGAACTGCATAAAAAGACAGTGTTCCTGAAAAGTTAGTAGAAACCCCTAGTTATTCCTTTGAATGAAACTTATAGAAATGGGCTCTCACATAAACTGCAGACTGTAAAGGGACACTATTAATACAAAGCATAATTAATCTGTAAATTTATTGTCAAAAGTATTGCAAAGGTCAAAATCTTTGTGAACTGCATCACTTAATGACAACACAAAAGCACTTTTACACAAAGCCCTTTTTACACCTGCTAAGTGATAAGTACTTAATCATGAGATCACAGGCTCAGTTGTAAATTAGTTGAAAAAAACCCAATGCATGAATTAAATATTCTCTGACTGCCACTGTGGTTCTAAGCCACACCGGTCCCTGGTCTGATCCATTTATAAATGACTATAAAATGCCACCTGAAACAGCTGAAGTTTTAGGACAACACATGTTACAACAATCCCCCACCAAGTCTAATACTTTCTGATACAATGTTTACCGAAGGCTAATGACAAATGATCAAAACAAAAACTGTAGTGGTGATAACAAATTATTTTTGTGTGCATTTACCAGTTCAGTTCCTCTGAACCAATTAACTGAAGATAACAATTAGGCAGATACTGTCATAAACAAACAGCTATGCTGCTCATGGTACCTGCCTAACAAGGTCTCCCAAGGATTTAAAATTTAACTCACTAAAATAATTCTTGTTCTAAAGTAAAAATAGGGCACAAAAGTATATCATTAAGAGCATCTTTTTCTTGTAGAAACCGGTATAACTGGATGCCAATGCAAGAACTGGCTAAAGGAATTTATAAAAAATTCTCATTTCTATCATCAATCTATTTCTGCATTAGATTGAGGTATTGCCCTTCTAATATAAAATATTTGAAGTTTGATGTCCAGTAATTCTATTTTAGGAAGCATTAGGCACTGTAAGCCAGACTTTAAAATAGGGATTATATGAATAGATCTCTTGGATATTTTTGAAGAAGTTTTAGATCTATCACTAACCATTAAAAATCTTAAACTACCTAAAGATACATGGAAGTGGAGAGGGAAAAAAAATCTTTATCAAAGATCCTGCTAAAACATAGTTTTGAAAGTTCACACAAAAGCAATCAAGTGTGTATGAGACAAGACAGCTCAATGTTTCTACAAAATTGCTTCATTACAGAAGAAAAATAGCACAAATGGTTTTTCAAAGAGTGAGCCTCTTGCAGGAGACGATGGTTTTTCTTTATACCAAGACCTTCACTTCTCAGTGGACAGGCATTTCTAACTGATTCTTCCAATTACTGTACCCCAGTGTAAAGCATCAAGTAACATCAGGGAGAGCTTCAGCTTGTCTTCCCATTCCCCTCAAAGAAATGCATCTTCCTGGGTAGCAATGCATCTGTCTGACTAAATTGCTCAGCAGAGCATCAAGAACAAAGCTGAAGCATGTCATAGTGGGCATGGAAATATCTTTTCATTTAAAATTTATTGTGACAGGTATTCCTTGGTGATTTAAGGAAGCCATGAACCTCTCCTGCCTCCTTGCACTCACCCGTATGCTGCAACACCAACCTTGGCCCAAATGCCCATTCAGGTTACATATGGCAATGCTACCCCCCTCCCATGTTCCTAGTTAGGCCAGTATTCATTTTAAAAATCTACTTTATTATGGACTTGCAGACTTCCCCTCTACCACCTCTGATTTTGGCCATATTCTAATTGTTCAAAATCTGTTTGCTATTAGTTCACAAAAACTGCAACCGTAAAATGTGGCTCATAGCATGCTTTAAAGCTTTTCTTATAAAGCGTCTACTTTTTCCCCATCCTTAGGTAATCCTTCTTAAATTTTTCTTTTGAAATAGTGGATGGTAATAGCTGTGGATAAATGGGTTATTATTTGAAGTATCTGATGAATGGGAAGAAAAATTTCATAGTGAAAGCAGCAAATGCCCGCAAAGTAGAAAACTGCTTTTCAAAACATCAGACTTTTCTAAATTAAACCAGTTCTTCTTGATAGAAATTGTCACATTTAGGAAGAGACTTTCTTTGTGAAGTCTGAAAATGAAAACATTGTGATCTGTCAAAGATGATAAAACCAACACCTTCTCAAATATCCTTATTTTTGCACTATAGATTTTTGAAAGAAGATAAAATATGAAAAACCTAAAAACTATTAGGCAATTATTGAACTTTGCATAACATTGTGTGAAACATTAGAGAAATTCTTTTCTAAGATGGTAAAGTTATGTTTTTGCTCTGTTTAGAGTAAAACACCTGCAATACTTTTATGCTCATTATTATCAGCAGAAACTCCTGAAATTATGCTGATAAGTTGTTTCAACAGAATTTTATTTAACAGATGCAACAAAATATGACCAGCTTCCCCTGCCAAATAGGGCAAAACTTCTCTTTTAACTTATTTAGCCTCGGTTTTTAAAGAATATTCCTCTGTTATAAAAAAAAGCTTTTGTCTATCTCCTTCTAACAGCTCTGCCTGCAGAGATGTCACCTCCCTGTTTTCTAAGAAACATGATTCTCATGATGTAAGAAAATGCTTCTCCTGACCATCTGCTAGAAAAATATAAGCATAAATACCTTTTTCAGTAATATAAATACAAAATCTAATGATCACTATGACCATGGGAGCTAAATGCAGAGAAAAGCCTCCCTGAGCACTTGCTATTGGCTGTTGTGCCTCTTCAAAAGCCAGGAGCCACACAAAGTCACAAAGCCCACAAGACATTCTGCTGACATGTGTACAACAAACAGCAATGTTCATGCACTTCAGCATGAGTCCTCTGTATTGATTATGCCTACTCAGCAGCTGCTAAGTTAGGAGTAGCTGAAGGTGACAGCAGAATCAAGTTGAAAGCCTAACAAAGAGAACTAATTCCTTGGTGAAGCCATGCTGGATGCCTCCAATCACCTCCCTGTCTTCCATGGGCATAAGCAGAGCTTCTAGAAGTATCTGCTCCATGACCCTCTCAGGCACAGAGAAGTAAAATGCATGCAATAGGATTTAACACCAAAGCCTCAGAAAGCAAAGAAATGCTCCTCTTGAAGTCATTAAAATTCTATTGTGTTGTAATTTCAAAAAAAAATCTTTAGAAACAAGAATATCAGTTAATTTAGCTCCTAGATTTCACATGATGTCATGCAATGAAACTGTATCTTCCTGCTCTGGCATTGTTTCACTATAAACTAATTGAGACTGCAGAATGGCACATGTCATTTTGAAACTCTTCCAATTATCTCTGGGGAAAAAAAAAATTGAAAAAAAAATCAGATTAACTGTTTTTTCTTCTTGTTTTTTGTGATACCAAATGTACAGTCTGACTAATTTATCTGGTTTGCTTTTCTGCCTATACAAATGAAATTATTTCCAGAAGCTCATTAGGAGTAATAGCTCCTAATGGAATAGTAACAGTAATAGGAGGGAAGGGTCAGACAAGGTAACTGGCCATACTAATCAGGGCAAAAAAAAAAAAAAAAAAAAAGTGAAATTCATCTATGTATGTCTATACTTGCCCACACAACTCATTATTTAACAACAATATTTAATAATTGTTGTGACTTGAGTAGATTGTGCACTTCATCTACCTAAGCAGACACGGAACACTGAGTCAAACTACCAGATCTGGTTGTTTTATTGAAAAATCACCAAGAAATATACAATTAATATGTTTCACAAAAAAATTTGTGTTTGGGAGACATTCAGACACACAAGGCACATTTCACAATAAATGCTTCTTTCTCAGGAGCTCTGAATTTTATTCTGAACACGGTGTAAACTGATGCTGTGAATAATTGAAGACTACTGCCTCTGTTCTTTTGTCAGTAAAGCAAATAAAATGATGATGCCCAGCATGATGAAGTACTTCAGGATTTCTTGGGGACAAGAGTACAGCTAAGTGACTATACACCTCAGTCATTGAATGGAGGGCACTCCAAGATGGGTATGTTGTTCACAACCTTGGGATAAATTTCAAAGCTGACAAAGTTTCAAGCCAGACTTGTTCTACAGCTTTAACTTACATAATTGTTATGCATAACAGTCCAGCTAGATTTATGGGAGTCAAGGTTATATTTCTTTCTATATGTGAAAAATAGAAAGCAAATATAGTTTGAAGATATGTGGTCTTCTGTTTTCTTGACACACCAGGAATCAAACAGACAATGTAGTTTCAAAAAAGTGATTTTGTAAACAAATAACAAATTTCAGCTACAAGTTCCTAGGCATGAATTTAATTGCAAGACTCAAACATCATTTGCAGGGAGTTACAAGATTATTTGCAAATCTCCTGGCAAATTTACTGTAGGGCCTTTCTGTGGATTGTTTGTACCTGACAGCAGCAGACCCTCAAAACCTCAGGTAAATTGCCAGCACTTCCAGATACTTCCAGTAAAGTCTCCCATAGTTGCCTGATATAAGGAGACTTATAGGCAATAAAGGATAGTGCCTATGGACCCTTTCCTATGGGTTATATTTCAACCTCATGAAGACACACGGTCATACCTAAAATAGATTACAGATTACCTATCACCGTGGGAGACATTAAGATTTCTGAATGGGATAAACTTCACTCTTTCAGTTCCCCATAGGCCTCTATTTGTTGTCATCTTATTGCAAAAGTTCCATACCTTCCCAGTGATTTCTCATGGGCAGCCCCTCACAGCACTGACTCCCTCTTCACAGCACAGCCAACAAACTCCAGCTCTCTCCTCACCCAGCTAACCCACTCTTTTGTGGCACTCATCTTCTTATTGGACACAGCTCTGGCCTATTAAGGGCAGGCCTGTTCCTAATCTTTGGTGATTGGTACAGCTGCAACTCCTCAGGGGTCAGACTGCCTTCTGCACTATTCTCTTACATTCTATCCCTCCACATCTATTTCCATGCATGTTGTTACTGGACAGTATTCTGTCAGCCATACAAACCAGCCCTCTGTGATCCAAACACTGGGAAACACCTATAGATGAATGGGTTTTAAATATGGTTGGGGGCAGGATTTTTTGTATGGGGAGGAATAAGAGTTTTGTCAAAGGTGGCTCCAGATTCAGCACTACATAATCGCTTGTAACTTCCACTTGTAGCACACCATGATACAATGCAGCAATTGTCAGTAACATTTTTGCACAGCTCCAAAAGACATCATTCAATTGCCAAAATTCACATCACAGTGACCCAGAAGAAAAATGAATTTTGGTGCAACTGCACAAGCACGGCAGGGTTGGAACCAGAACTGGCTTCAGTATGCAACAATCCACCAGCACACACCAGCTTTTCTGCCCTGAAATATTGTAATGGAGGATGGAACTCAAAGTCATGGACTGAAACAAGTCAATCAACTTTTATAGGGATGGTCCATAGACTAAGGGCATGGTATCTGTATTTATTTATATATATGTAGAGGATAGATAGATAGATTAGATAGATTAGATGGACAGATAGATAGATAGATAGCTCAAATAACCAGAAAGATGATGGTGGTTAACTGGGATGTATTGGGAAGTGTAGGACATAGACATGATGTAAATGGTTTGGAATAAGGAGTAGATACTGTCCTGGATTTGTCAAGGATAAGAGCTCATTTTCTTCCTAGTTGCTGGTACAGTCTGTGTTTTATATTTCCTATGAGAAGAATATTGAGGACACACTGGTGTTTTAGTTGTTGCTAAGTAGTGCTTACTTTAGGTCAAGGACTTTTCAGTTTCCTGTGCTCTACCAGTGACTGTGACATGCAAAAATGGTTCTGTACTCTAGACATATAAGTGCCTTCATATTATTTCAGTTATGGTCACTTCAGTTAATGTTGTTTTAGTTGTTTCTTAACCCCAGTTTTCATTATTTTTCCATCTCCTCTCATTCAAAAGCAAAAGGCAAGGTAGAGAAACTAGCATCTTGAAACCATAATTATATTCCCTAAGGAAATACTGTCACCAGTAGCTGCCTTTAGTTTGTTTAAAACTCAAGACATTTTGGATTACTAGAAAATGCAGAAATTATTTAGTTATTTCTGTACAGTTTTATGCAGAGGTACTTAATTTTAAAAATAATGGTGCTTTTCATTTTGCTTTAGCCCAAGCAGGAGAATTATGTTTCCCATGCATGCCATATTACATGACAAATAATAAAGACCTGAATCCTCAAGAGCTGTAACTTGAAATACTGGCTTCAATGAATGCTGTCCCTAAGGAAAAGCAATGTTAAATCTTATTTCACACACAGAAGTACCAGCTTATAAAAGATGAAAGTCTGGCTGGAGAGCTTTTTGGAGCAGACTTTCTGTTGCAAAGTTTTGCCTTTCTCCCACCAGGGACAAACCAAGAGCTTCTGGGTTCCTGGTCTGGCCATACAGATTAGAGTTGGCTTACTGTGGAATTCAATACCAATGTGAATGCATCTGAGCTTGCAGCCTGGAAGGCCATTTAGCCACCAAAAATAAACAACAAGCCACCAAATACGTAACCTTTTACTTACCATGGCAGGAAATAAAGCTGGAGACACAATTGCTCATGAGCACTACAACAGGGACTCTGGGGCAGGGAACATGGTTGTTCCAGAGTCCCTCCAAAATAGCTTCCAAGTCTCTGCAGCAGTGAGCAAGAGAACACAGAGGCCCAATTTGTGTGACAAGTATCAAAGTCTGATTTTCTAGAATGTAATGTTATTTAATATAAAGACATTCTGTGAGTTAAAATGATCTCAAATTATTTAAAAATTGTTTTTATAAATAAGATCCTTTATTTTGTAAAGAATTATCTTTTCCTACTTTTTATTCCAGAAACATATTGGTTTGGTTTGAGATTCATAATTTCATAATTAGTTTCCTTCAGGGAAGGGAAATAATGATTAATAACAACACCAAAGATCAGAGCCATAGTCTATTAGGCATATCATTTAGTACACCTGTATTGTAATACTGGGGAAGTGTTTGTATTCAAATATAATTTCTTTTTTTCCTGTTTTAAATACCAGAAGCTACACAACAATTTTAAGTCCACTGAGGTTTTTTTCCCAAGTTAATTCTTAATATCCAAAGAGTACGGTACCCACCTTGCAAAAGATGTCATCACATTTGCTGTGTCAGGTCATAGCCAGTGGGAAAATTGCCTTTGCTGGATGGCTGCAATTATACCACTTCAGAGCTACTCAGGAACAGCTCTGAACATGGAAGCAGAGTTTTACAGGACTTCATCACCATGATTCCATGCTATTGAATTACAGAGAGGTCACTGAAGGTCTTTGCCTTGAGACAATTTCAGTTTCACACAACAGAATTTCATTACACAGCAGTCACTATGGCACACAGTGATGGCTTTTACACTAATAACATTCAGTAATGATTTATCTCTCACTAATTGTTAAGTCTGTGCTCCCAGTGTTTCTTACAATATAATCAATAATAATATGATATTTTTTTATTTTCTAAATATTATTAATAAGGAGCTACTAATCCCCCATTTACATGGTTGAGGCTCCTCTGCCAAAAGAAATGTTACTATTCAGTAGGGTGTGATGTTTTCAAGGAATAAACACACTATTGAATATGGGTTGAGGTACTTCTCAGTCTAAGTGGTTTTAGAGATTTTTTACAGTTTGCAGGGGATGAAATGATCCAAACTCTACCAATTACATACACCAAAAGCTGAAAACAATCCAAGCTCATCTTTATTTTCCTCTTTTTCCTAAAGGTTAATTCCTTTAAATAGGCACTAATGAAATCATAGGAAGAAAAACAGAAAACATTAAAGGCACTAAGGAGATAATTGGAATTATTAGGATTGTAGAAGGTTTACAAGGAGAAGTTAAATTTATTTAATGAGGAAATCTAGGCAATCAGCCAAAAAAGTCAAACCAAATCTAAAATAATGTAGTTTCAGATAGAGGTATACAGCAGTAAACTTGAACATGTTTATCTAGACTATGCCCAGATCACTCTTGCAGTCTTGGTTTGAAACTCAGAAGTATGCAGAATATCTACAGAAAAAACCACAAAAACATTGTAGGAGAGGCAAAATGTGCTATGCTGCGGCAGAATTTATGGGGATTGCATGCTTTTAAACTGAATATATCAGAGAGTTGAATTCATGTACATTTGAAGTTTGCATAACACTGTGACATGTTTTGCCAGCAGTAATGAGTCTATTCCGAGTTTGAAAAAAACAGGAATTAAAAATTAGTATGAACAACAAAATCAGAAATTATTTGTAGCCTCGCCTGATTATTTGTAGGCACCTGACAACACAATATGCCTGCTAGAGGAGCTGAGGAAAACCTCCTGAGACCTGATGAAATCCCAGACAAGATTGAATTTCTGGAGTCAGCTCATCTAAAATATTATACAACATGTTCATGTAATAGCCTCAACTGCTGCAGCCACAGGGCCTGAAGATTGAAAAGGACAAGAAGGAAAGAGACCACTCAAATGAGACAGATAGATGAAAAAATTATATGCTGTCACTCAAATTTTAATGAAAGCATTGAGATTTCAATCTTTTCATGTTTTTCTGTTTCACACAGTACCAGGATTTTATTTTAGGCTAACTCAGTAACCATCTTTGTATTGTCAGAGAATTTCATCCTTATTTTTCCATTCTTAATGTATGTATAATGAAAATATCCTGATATATCAAGGATGGGTCTGATGAATTTACCAGAGATTACATTCAATTCATTATCGATGGAAAAAGTTGTAATAAAGTCTCACAAGAATAAAATCGTGAATTTTGGTTGCAACTTCACAAATGGGTATATTTGAATGGTTATAAGGAGAAATTCTTCAAATGGATGCCCAGACAGGTAAACAAAAGTCTAGGCAGAGACAGAAAAATTTATTCCCTAAGCTTGAGGCATGTTGCCCAGACACAGCCACCCCACACTGAACTTTTGATCATTTTATCTGAGCATTAACTACTGAGCAAACCACAGGCTCAAGGAAACTGTGGGTTCCAGAGAATCTATTGAAAATTTTTGTGTATTGACACACTTGGATGCACCCTGACTGGAATAATTTGGTCCAGAAAGGTGTCTGCAAAACAGAGCATTTAATGGATCTAGTACAAAAGATTTTCTTTTCTTTGCTGAAGCTGCCATGCTACACAGTGACAGCATGTTACACTGCTACTCTGTAGGTCCATTTCTCGTTCTTTTCTCCAGAAATTTTTAAAGGTAGATACTTCTACAGTTGATATCTTGAAGCTGGAAACTTGCAGAGTATGTTACACAGCTCCCGTGTTACCACGGACTTGCAAAAGGTGAAGCATTGTAAGAGAGCCTCTGCAAAATCGAAACAAATGAAGCAGCCAGAGCTCTCATTTAAAAAGGTTAAAGAGATGGATAAAAGAGGCTCTGTCAAAAGGACTAAGTGGTCTTCTGATATTCTGATTAGCAGCAGGAATCCATTAGGAAGAGCTTAAGTGTAATTAGAATGGAGAGATTAAAAGAAATACAATAATAGAAGCATTTAGAAAAAACAGAAAGTGCAGAAATAGGCAACCTGCAACATAAGCAGAAGAGCATATAGTAGGTGTTTCTAGTAGTTTCTTGTGCAATATAGATTAGAAATTATTGTAAACCATGTAGGAAAAAGTGAGTTATATAAATAGGTACTTCTATCACATATTTTCTTAGTTTGTCAGCAGAAAAATTAAGATATCAGTGCAAAATGCATCAGTCTCAATAGCATAAGTAAACCCAAATCTACTGAATATAAGAAATGTAAGGAAAATTTCAGACAAATGCTAGAAAGTTGGGAGCACAGGTTTTAAAACTTGGCTTTATTTAAAGCTTTCTTGAGTAGTTTAATTTGAAATTATAGAAATATTACCTCAGCCACTCATATTCACAGTCTGTAAACTGTGGACATAAACAATGGCATTGAATTGATGGGAATTTAACATCAAAGCATAAGCCTGACTAAATTAAAAGCAAATGGCATTCTATTTATGAACTCAGGATACAGCAAATATTAAGGTCTGTCTTTAAACCAATGAATGCATCCTCAGATTTGCTGAAGCTCAGGCAATCACCTAACTGTGACAACAATGAGCTCAATTGTCAGCTGAATTATTCTCCTAAAGGCTGATTTAAAAATAACATAGGTCATGTATAATTTTCAGTACTTTATAATTCTTACCCAATTTATTTATATTTAAACAATACGGTTTCCTTCATATCATTATTACTTGAGAAGATCTGACCTCTGCATATGTAGAAAGAGACTAGAATTCCTAGGAACATATAATTAATGAGGAAGTTTGCAATAAATATACATTAAGTGAACCAGGGTTCTATATCCTGTATCCATTAAGATAATAGCACATGCAAAAATCACCTAAGAGATATTAGCTTAAAAAATACACTAAACAATTGCAAGCATAACTGCAATTTTCTATTTCTACTCTACTGCTAGGTCTTATTGCTAACACGTAATATGCTCAAGAAACTCTACATATGTCTCTCCACTAAAGCCCTACTACAAATGCATTCAGACTTTGGCAGAGGGTGAGACTGACTGCCCACCGTCCCCTCACTGATAGTTTTCCTTGCTCATTACTTGTTTCTAAATACAGCTGTTAATTGCTTTAACCTTTAGCTGATTCCCTTGAACTCAGGAAATTTGTATTTTATTACAACTAAGCTAAACACAATTTTAAATTCCATTCTTATTAATGCAGTTATAAAACTGTAAATGAGATTTTAAAGAATATTCAGAAATCAGTCTAAGTCCTATGCCAATTGGTCCAATTCATGACATGGAAATGTCAGAATTTCTGAAAAGCTGACACATGCTATTGTCATTATAATGGAGCCTCCTTCTTAGAATTCTATGTCTACTGTATCCTAAGTACCATACTGTAGTCACTGCTTTATAATATTTAACATAATAATATTTAGTAATGACTAGAATTTAATAGCAAATCAGTTCAGGGGTGAAAGAATTAAACTGTATTTGATAAACCTACTTTATTTTGCAACTTTATTGTTTATTACTGAACACTGTAAGAAAAACTACTGTCACAGCCAGATATCCCTTTATTTTCATTAATGCATTTGTAATAGCATCAGTAAAATTAATGCAAAAAATGCAAATTAAGATCCAGTTATTAACATGCCAAATTTGGATTCTTCTGTCTGTATCTACTCCTCCCCCACAGGATAAATACATGACTTAGGAGAACTTACACAGCAATTACTCCTCACAGCTGTCAAGACATTTTGCAAAAGATCCTTTGTAGATGGATTCAGTGAAATACTAAAAAGCAAGAAAAAGATTTTCCAGATTACAAGCTATTTAAAGAACAATACCAGTCTAGAAAGCAATGCACATTTTTATGGAACACTTTTTGGTTTGTAGCTAGGCGATCAGATTAAATGCATCATCACCCAGAGGTCTCATTACAGTCAGTGGCAGAAGACCAGCTGAAAGGCCCCTCAGAGCTGCCCATTAAATTTAAGTGTCTACAGAGTCTCTGTTTCTTTCTTACAGTTCCCATTAAAAACTTACTGTGGGTGTCTTTCAGCTCCAACTTCTGCCCCAACCATGTCCGTCAGCTCAGAAGTGAAGCCAGTTGTACATCTGCTTCCCACCCAGCATTTCTCTGTGAAATGATAGATGGAGACCACAGCAGTTTCTCTGTGGGATTTTGATGGGAGGGCCATACCTGTTGACATACCCTGGCATGCATGCTCCAAAGCCTCCAAGCTGTTCATCCAAATGAAGAAAGAATCTACAAGTTACTTTTTTCATCTTCCATTTGTATTCATGAGTGGGCCCCATAGTCAAATTATTTTCACAGCCATTTTACCTTATTGCCTGACTTCCTTTGGCATCCCTCAGTTAAATGTGAGCTGCTGGTCCTCAGCAGATTTGAACAGTATTAAAACAGAGCTATTCCCCAGTTTGCTACTATGATTCCTGTGCTGTTTGACAGTAGAACTCTAAATCTATTTACTTGAATGGACTATTTAAAATTCCATGCTCAGTTTCCTGTCTGTGACTGCTACATCCTAAATTATCAGATTAAAATCCAAAATTGCTACTCTCACTGCCATCTGTAGCACTCTTGTAGATCTATGAAACAGTTTTATTGCAAGTGCACAAACAGCCAACGTTCCAATATAAGCTGAATGAAGACTTTGCTTTAGATAATCCCACTTTCCTTATATATATATATTTTAGTAAAATATTTGTGTGCTTGCTGTTTAGGACAATCTTTAAAATTAATATGCTTCTTTATATAGTATAAGATTCATCAGCATCTGAAGAGCAAGAAGTACTAAGACCTAAAGATAGTGTCTCCTTTGAGCCTGGCATGCTGGAGCTGAACAGTCACAAGTGCTTTTCTACAGGCCCCTGGTGTAGGTGCTGATCTGCTTGGAGGTGCCACAGGAGCATTGCTGCCAGAGATGAGGCTTTTTTTCTGTTTTGGTGATGTCTGTGAGTTACACTCTCTGTTAACTTCAAGTTTTGATTTTGGACATTCCAGAGGTTGTTTCTTTCCCTTACCAAGGGAAAGCCTGGTTTCCTCACACAGGATGCTCACTTTGTTCCGTTTTCTTCAGCTCAGCAAGGCTCTTTCTTTGCATTGGCAAAGTTGTGGAATTCCAGTTCTGGAAATTTTCCATCATAAGGATCACCAGGTTCTTGCACTACTTCTACTTTTTCTTTTATCTCAACCTCACGGGCACCGCAGCCCCATTAATTTCAGCTACCAAGAGCCGCGGAACGGCCGCCGCGCCGGCCGCGCGCCCGCCCGGAACGCTGAGGCTGCTGCACCGCGGCGCCGGAAGGAGGCTCGCTCGCCATGGTGCGTGTGCCGGGCTGGGGATGGGAATAGGGTCGGGAACAGGGACAGGGATAGGAATAGGGGTTGGGGTAGGGGTACGGCTCCCGCAGCCTGCGCTTCTGGGGACGCGGTGTTCCTGGCCCCTTCATTCCCTCCGGAAGCGGCCCCGCCGCGTCCCTGGGGAGGCGAGCCCGCTGGTGTGCTGGCCCTGTGGGCCGGTACCGGCGGTGAGCCGACCCTGCACATAAAAACTGCTGCATTGGCTCCGGGGTGGGGTTCGCGACCTTCTGGGCCGGTACCGGCGGTGAGCCGACCCTGCACATGGAAACTGCTGCGTTTCCTCCCGCGGGGTTCGCGTCCTTCTGGGCCCCCCTGGCAGGCCGGGGGGAGGCGCGGTCCGCCTGTGGAGCAGGTGGGAGGTGCCGCCGCCTGAGAATTCCCGAGGTGTTCGAAGTAGCCGTGTCTTTAGCCATGTCTTTCACAACATCTTTTTTTTTTTCGCAGCCCTAAGCACTGATGTTATCGCAGAGAATTGGATGTACTATAGTCTGCGTTTACTCATGCCCATTTATTGTGACGTAGGAAAGCCCCCTTGCTTTAAGGTGTTTCTTTTGGGTGCAGTTAACTAGCACATTATTTTATAAAGCCATTCGGTTCTGTTCAAACATTTTCTTACCTGAAAGTAGCATAATTTAGAGCAGTATTACCATACTCTGGAAATTTGTGAGCTGTATTCCCTCTCTGTGCAGTATGAAGGGGTACAGAAGGGAAGCCTTTGGCTGCTCCCTGGTGTGAAGCATTCCAATGATCTCTGGGGAGGAACAAGAAAATCGCTTTTATTACATTGTACAAATTACACGAGGCTCTTGTCAGAAACCCAGATAAGAGCTCGAATGGGGACATTTTTCTGCAAAGGTACAGCTAATATTAGTTTCCTAGCTGCAGAGTTCTACAAAGGAAGTATTCTGACAGTAGTCACTAGGTACGATCTCTTACAGCATTTCCTGTACTCTAGTGGTTTTGTTACAGCATGTACTGGCTTCAAGTAATTTTGTTATTGAAGTGGGTGAAATTGATAACATGTTACTGAAAGTTAAGGGCTTTCTTAGATATCAGTGCATGACCTTTTCAGTCTTTACCATGGTGTATACTTCTTCCCCTTTGATGTTTTACTCAGCCTTGTTAGTGCATAGTATCTTTGATGTCTTTTCAGCCAAAGTTAAGAAGACCTCAAGGAGGGAAGCAAGAGAAAAAAGTTATCCATCCCTACAGCAGAAAAGCTGCACAGCTTGCAAGGGAAGTACACAAACAGGAAAAGAAAGAAAAGTAAGTTGACTGCAAAACCTCTGTACAGATCAAAGAATAACATCACAAATGATACTTTTTATTTGTGGTAGTGGACATGGACTGTTAGGCTGATATAACCACAAGAAAACAGAAAGGCCTGTGTAACTTGCCACTGCTGCTGGGCCATGTGAAGTGACAGGTTTACATGCATTGAATCAGGTTATACCAAGTATGTAGTTCTGCTGCTTTACTTTGAGTGCTGTCCTTACAAGTTAGATTTCTTGCCTTTGATAATCTGAATAGCATGATGCTGGTGATTTCACATGAAGGTGAGTCACCTAGTTTGGCTTTACTTCAAGTTCAGTAAGGATCCTGCTTAGGGTCTAGCTGCTTCTGCTAAAATGCTGAGTTAATAGAAAGGAAAACCCAGAAACCTTCCTGCAGAAGACAGACTTCTGAATAAAACTGTATAGTTAACTCCTCTTTGGTGGTTTTGTGCTGTTCCATGCTTTTAAGCTTTACCTCCCCCTCTCACAGAGAGAAAAGACAGCTGGTGAATGCTGGCCTTTAAATTACATTGTCTAAGCTTGCTTGTTGTTATGCATAAATATGTTTATTTAGGAAGTTACTAAAGCTAGCTTAAAGCATTTTCAGTTTAAGTATAATATAGCACTACATAAACTAGATAATGCTGTATAAATTGTAGTGTCTGGATGGACCTTGTGAGCTGAACCCAAATACTCATTTGTCTGAAGCTGTTAAATTGGAAACTCCTGGTCCAGAGACTGTGCAGTTTTATTGTTGGGATTGATGTACAACCTTATCCATAGCAGTTGCACCGTTCTTTCCCTAGAAGGGAGGCCTTTGCTGCCACAGTGGGGTCATGTAGCCTCCAGCAGGGCTGCTGCAAGAATTCACAAGCAGCATGTGTTGATTGGGCAGATTCTTAACGTGAGAGAGGTTTTCCCTGCTGTTTTGTATTTTTTTCTATGCTCTCTGACTATTGATAGTAATTTTTTATTGCAGATTATTTTCCTACTGCTAAATTGACCACTTTGTCCCTTAGCTCTCTCACCTTGTGTCATAAAAAACGCTCACAGTTCTTAGTCACAAAAGATGACTTCATCTTACTTGATTCTTAGTGCGTGCATTCGTGACTTCACCATACAGAAAAACATGCACAAGAAAACTTAGTGAGGGAGCAATACTTACTGGTTATTCATTGTGACATGGCACACTCAGTCTTTTAGTGACAGTCTGGTGTGGTTACGCTGATAGGGACAACAGTGTGATATTTCTTCTTAGAGTGCTACATTTTCTTCCTCCTTCCTCTTGCAACAGCAAAACGTTCAAAGGCCGTGCTGAAATTGAGATAGACAATATCCACTGCTTTCCCCTCATCCATTCAGGCTGTTGTTTCATCATAGAAGGCTATCAGGTTGGTCAAACATGACTTGCCTTTAGTAAATCCATGCTGACCACTCCTGATCACCTCCCTGTTGTGCATGTGGATAGAGATGGCCTCCAGAATGAGGTGCTCTGTCGCCTTTGCAGTGGTTTAGGTGGGGCTGACTGGCCAGTAGTTCCCTGGGTTCTCCTTCTTGCCATCTTGGAAGACCAGAGTGACATTTGTTTTCTTCCAGTCCTCAGGCTCCTCTCCTCATCTCCACAACCTTTCAAAGATAATCGTGAGTGGTTTAGCCATGGTGTCTGCCTGCTTCCTTGGCACTCATGGATGAATCCCTCAGGGCCCATGGCTTTGTGGATGTCAAGCTTTCCTGGGTGTTCTCTAGCCCAATCCTCCTTGGTCAAGGGAAAGTCTTCCCTTCTGACATTCCTTAGCCCTGGTCAGAGATTCCTGAGGGCTGCTCTTGGCAGTCAAGGTCCGTGCAAAGAAGGCGTTTGGTATTTCTGCCTCGTCTCTCCTCTGTTGCCAGGGTGCCCCTCAATTCAGTAAGAGCCCTACATTAGCTTTAGTTTTCCTTTGGTCACTGATGTGTTTGAAGAAGCCCTATCCTTGCTATTTCAATCTAGGCTGATTGTAAAAGATGTAACCTTTCATTTTGCATAGGAAAACCATTCCACCAAGAATAGTGTGTCAGTTTTGACCATCCATAGCATATTGTGATAGCAAAATGATCTTATATTTTGTATCTTTATATCTTATAAATAAGATTTCTACATCTTACACTTCTGGGGCCTGAACAGTTAACTAACATTCTGTATTTTGTAAATAGATCACTTTTGTTGTGGTTTCTACAAATCAGTTGCACTAAAAACATCCTCCAATTCTCTATGTTCTATTTTTGTATTGTCTTGGCTTGAAGAGCAATTTAATTTGAAAGACATGAAAATGATTTTTTTCCCCCTTAGTGTTTTTAAAAGACTTATTAAGGTTTCCAATTTCTTTTGAATCTCTATTTTTACTATCAGCTTGGTAAGTTCTCAGGATTTTTTTTAAATATTGGGAATTAAACACGTGTTGAACTTTTTTGTTGTAATTACTTAGCTTTCAGTTTCTGTAATATAATGGTGAGGCTTGGATTTTGCATAGCTCTGAAAAAGACAAAACAAATTTCTGATGCTGTGAATGGAGGAAAGCTTTCCACTCCTACACTCTAGGGAAAAAGAAATAGCTCACACCAGTTTTATTCTTCTGCATTGCTTCTGCAGGTCTATTAAATGTCTTTAAACAATTTTCCAAATTGCTTCTATTGAATGACAGCCCTGTTCTCTGGTGGAAGGTTAGTACATCATTTGGTGGTAAATAGAAGCTGCCTTGTAATCTCTACAGAATTTTCTTCCTTAGTCCAGTCTACAAATCTGGCATTTTTTTGACCATGCTTGTTATTGTGTAGAAGTTGTCTGAAGTATGAATAGGACACAAAACTAGAAATGGAGTTCTCAATGTGATCTCGCTAGGTCTGAGTAAAGAGGATAATTGCTCTGTACAGGCTAGTGCACTTCTGCAGAATGGAAAAACGGGATTAGAGTATTCAGTGAATGTAGGAAGTCCATAGAGGTAATCTGTACTATTTTCTTAAGCTGTGGATTTCTTTGCCAGAGGATGCTTTAATTGTGGCTAGCTAAATTTGTGCAGTTAAATCTTTTCGAACATATACATTTTATCTGTTAATTACTATTTAACACAAAGGTGTAGGGTGTAGGAAACCCTTGAGTGGTGTGTTACTGGAGGGTGAGAATATCTTTTATAGAAGTCAATGTTTTTGGGTTTGTGTGGTTTGTTTATTTTATTTTGCTTGTTTTGGTTTGGTTGGATTTTGTTGGCTTTTTTTCCCTTTGATGCTTGTCTGGAGACAGTTTAGGCTTCTATTTGCTTATTAACTTTCCTATAGGATGGAGGGAAGGAAATAACTACTGTGATTGTTCCTGTTTATTTTATAAAGAAAGGAAAATTGCATTAAGTTGTGAGATGCATATTGCAGTATCTTTTGCCCAAATGAGATAGTAAAAAAGGGTAGACATTATCCACAAGGAATTTGAAAATTTAAAATGCAGCATTGGGAAAAAATGAGGGAGAAATTCTCCATTAAGTTGCAGAAGTCTTTTGTGGGCTCCATTGTCCACTCTTCACTGCAAGCATTCATAAGGAAATATGACAGCAGTTATAAGCTTACTGTCCAGAAACTGTGACTGCACTACAAAAGACTAATCTTAACCATAATAAGAGGAGACAAACCAATTGCTTTTAGAAAATTGGCTACAATCTTAAATCATCTTGTTCACTTCAATTACACTTTTTTCTTGCCTGCGTCCATCTCCTCTGAATTCTCTTCAAGGTCTAATGAGCAGCGACAACTTCCAGTGTATTACTACCAGTTTATTCTCTCTTAATCTACATGTGAATTCTTATTCCTTTAGGCAGCTTGTTTGCTCTGTTAAATTATTACATGGATGTTTTTATGAGACAGCAATAGCTGCTTCACTGGCAGTAGTAGAACACTAACTTTTCTACACTTTAGGAAACCTAACCATAGTGGGAAATTAATGAAACTTCGGTAGTAGTCATGTACTAACAGCAGTCAGGTATTTCTGCAGTTGCAGGAAAACATATCTGGTTTTGGTAGCTAAAGCTAATGTAGCTGCACTTTTTTTTTTATTCCTGTTGTTTTCCCTCCTGAGTCAAAATGGACCCTTTCTATTGAGCATGCACGATCAATTTCTTAGTAGTCAGTGCATTTTCATTACAGATAAGCCAGTCTAATACTGACATGCTCTGAAATATGACATCTAAGGAGTTTTTACAGTGATGGGGCATGAAGTGACCCTTTGGGAGTAAGCAATCTTAAAATGTTTCCTGGTAGAACACTGTGTGTGCTTTTTCTGAGGTTTTCCCCTAACTTCCTAATCTCTCTTGATCCACTGTGCTTCTACTTGCATTGCTTGTGGCAGTGATGCTTTGTGACATACTCTTGCAGATTCCTTATGAGGACCTGATAGACTGTTAGCTTTTAAAATTATTTATTCTGAAAAGCCTATCTTTTTTTTCAGACCCATAGATGGCATTTGCACTTACGGATATTATCAGGGAAAAATACTGAGTTCATAATCTCATTTGGAAAATACTTATTCATTGTTAGTATTTAGAGAAGAACAGTTGAATAAAATATCTGAGATAAAGAGCTGCTAAAGGAACATGTAGAATGTAGTTTTAAAGTACTTAGTAAACATCAAGAAAACAACTAATCATTCTTATTAATAATCATTGCCTAAGCAGAGGATTTCTGGAAGGTGGGTGAAGAAGAAAATCATCAAGAAACAATTGCCTGCCACAAGACTGCATCCCTGACCTTACCTCTCCTTCCTGAGCAAAAGCTATTACTCATTGTGTGGAGGGAGAGGAGAGGAAGTTTCTTTGACTCACCTGATTTGATTAGCCTCCCTGCTAATGCTGTTGTCTTCTAGCAGCCACTGAGGTGAGGTTTTTATAAAAAGTACAATACGCCAACATCCGAGCCGATCATTCATTATTTCTCATACTGAAATTAGTTGTGTGCACCAGGAGACTGAAGGTTTTTGATTCAGAAGAAATGGTGGTTCTGTACTTCGCTGCTTTGATAAATGATTTAGTGGCCCTTAGCAGGTGCAGATGGCAGTTTCTAGTGTTTTAGAATGAAGATGTGTGAAATGATCCTGTTTAGGCAGCTTTCTTAGATGCTATTGTTATTTTCTCCATGGCAAAGCTCTGCAGACAGACTCATCTGGCAGCGTTGCCTTGCAGGGTTCCCAGCAGGGATTGATGGTGTGGAGTTCTACTAAGGGAAGTATGCGTCCTTTTCTTGGATGCTGTTAGCATCCAAAGCTCCCTGCTGTAAGTCCTCTGAGGATAAAAGCCTGCCCAGCTTTTATTGAAGGCTTCTTCTACACATGCTGGGGTATCCATAGAAGTAGAAATTTCTTTAATGTATTAGTGCGTTGTCATCTTACCGCAAGGGTTCCATACTGTCGTCTCCTTATCACAAAAGTTTCATACCTTCTTGGTGTCTCTCATGGGCTGCTCCTCAGAGCACTGACTCTTTCTTCTTCACAAAGCAGCCAACTGACTCCAGTTCCCTTCTCACCCAGCCACCCCACTCTTTTATAGCACTCTTCTTCTCATTGGTTACAGCTGTGGCCTGTTAATCTTTGATAATTGGCCCAGCTGCAACTCCTTAGGGGTGAGATTACTTCCTGCACTATCTTTATTTTCTTATATTCTATCCCACTACATTAGTGGAATTCTTAGCAGTTCATACATGCTGTGCATTTGCTTGTACATGGCTTTTAGGGAGTCTTCAAAGGATGAAATACTTCTTGAAAAACTAAATTGTTATTTAATAATGTAGGTTTGTGGACAAGTGGTGCAAGTATGTTTGTCTCTGGAAAAGTAAGGGTTTATCTTTTGATTCCAGTTTTTGTGATAGGTGACAGACTTCTGTGCTCTCAGTTACTTCAGTTAGCTCTAAAATGCTCATTAAATTTTACAGAGTAAAAGGAATTTAATAAAGGAGTACAATAGCTTTGAACTATGATGACTTTTAGCATTATTTATTATTTGTCAATTATAGCCTTTATGATTTACTTAATCCATTACCAATTTTTCTATTTAATAAGAAGAAGTCAATTTATCAGATGTCCTTGAATATATACACTGAATATTAATGGCTGGGATATATTTTCCAGTGAAAAATTTCATACTTACCCCAATAATGTCTTGTTTTCCTTTCTGGATACAACAGAACATTGCAAGATCCTTTGATGCAGATTGAATCTGACACCTTCAGGACAAAAGAGTACGAGGCTTAGGCGTTCCTGCTAGAGAACTTCTCTTTTTTGAGAACTCCTAATTAGGATGAAAATTAATCCCAAATAGAACTGTATACCCACACCTCATAGAGTACAGAAGGCTTTTGAGTAACCTGCCAGAGATTCAAGTGGACTTAAAAGTACTGTGAGACAGAGCTGGGGAATTCTTTAATGAAGTTGTTAATTTTGGTTTCTTAACATATTAATTTACTGTTCACTAAGCACAAACTTTAATTATGACAAGCTTTAAGGTAACAGAATGGTATTTTTTCACATTGCATGCTTGATTTGCAAGAATGCAGTGCAGTGAAATCTGCCAACTCATTAAACATACCACAAGAATATCAGAAATACTTAAGGAAATTGTGACAATGCAGCTCTTTGGTGTAATTCCTTTTGTTGTGTTTTAAAAAAAATAGTGCATCTTTTTTTCTTCCAAGAAACTTTTTAGCTTAATAGGTAAACTGGACAAATTTCAGCTAGTAATTTTACCAGAAATTAGATCTTTTGGATGAAACAGAAAAAATTTTACATTATTTGGAAGTTGTCAAATATTTCTATTTGAAATTATACCTTGACTTTCATTGTGACTGAAAAAAACCCCAACTTTTTGAGAATAAAATGAAGGTCATTGTTTATATGGTACTCATTCCTGGCTAACACATCTGGTTTTTCTCTGCTAGGTTGAAGACTGACAAAGCTTTGCGTTTAAGTATTATCGGTAAGCAGAAACTTCTATTACTGAGTACAGTATTCAGTTTCTTAGTACAGATTCTAAGTTTTATCAACTTTTTAGACATCCAGTTAGAGCTTCTTTTTCTATAATCTGATTCTGCAATCATCAATTAGACTTGGTTGAATACTGAAATACCTGACATGTCCACTTAATATATACAAGATTGAATTTGGGGCTGAGTCAATGTACACAACAGCAGGGCAATATAGACCAAAGGAGTGTTTTGTACATCTGTACACAAATTTATTGTTTTTGGTCTCCAAGCTTTTTACAATTGCTTGTAGAAGAAGATGATATATGTAGCTTAAAAGACACATTGTATTAGCAAATAAATTCAAAACTTGGAGACACATCCTGAAATATTTTTCTCTTCCATATGATTGATCCTGCAGCTTTTCAGTTTAATCTGTTTAAAAACAGATGTGACAACCAGAACTCTTAGCCACTGTGTTGGTTTTTTCCCCCTTTCTAAGTTTCCTTCCTAAGTAATTGATATAGAGATATTTTAGTTAATTTCCAGTAAAACAAAGTCTAACTTTTTTTTTTTTTTTCATGTAAGGGAGGTATAAAATAATTCTGAAATGATGTGGAAATGTTTCTATTACAGCTGCCTTCATACTTGGTCCCCACAGTATCAGAGTCTCTGATACCATTCAAAATCTTGAAAAATGGCGGGGGTGGGGGGGCTTTAAAAACTTTGAGAAACTTTAATATGTGTTGATGCTACAGTGGTGGTGTAACCATTAATATTCAGTTTATTCTTGTAGGAGAAAAACTGCAATGGTTTCAAAGTCACCTTGATCCCAGTAAAATCGAGTACACAAAGAAGGAAGCTGGTGAACTAATTGAAAAGTAAGACTGGTGTTAAAAACAAGATTAAAAACCTTGACTTGTCTTTAAAAGTAATGTGATGATGACTCAGAGGAGGACTTTTATATATTGCTAATTACAATATAAAGTAGTTGATTTTGTTGCCAGTGACAAATATTGAGAGATGTATATAGTCATACAAGAATTATTCAAATAAGTTGTTTTGTAGTTTCTTTTTTTTTAATTATTTAAGTATATCCCTAGTTTTGTAGTGCGTAGAGGACTTGAAATGATTTGGACAGTAGTAATCACATGCATTTACTTGTTGGGTTATTTTGTGACACCTGAACATGCAGATTTCATACTACTTACTCCTTGAGGCTCCAATAAATAAAATAAATTAGAAAATAAATACAATTAGTAAAATAATTTATCAGAGTAATTATGTTTTGCAATTTTTTTTGTATGACTGCATCTAGCTTTTATGGATTTTATTTCTTTCAGTTATATGTGTCGATTCAATGCTGAATTGGAGCAGATTGAATTACAAAACAGTATTAAAGGCAGACAAGGAAGACAGCATGGTTCACGGGAAACTGTCATCAAGCAGACAATAGAACGTGAAAGACAACTCTATGAGGGCTATGGAATAGGTATGTAAAAGTATCAGAAAGAATTCAGTCCTCACACCTGCTCACAAGGCCAGAATCTAAGCAAACTTTCTAGGCATTGTCTTTATTTTTCTCTTTAAAGAAATTCCTAAGTGCTAGGTGCTTGTGCCTTACAGAGTTATTTGGGAGGAGGGCCACGGTAAAGAAAAGGAGAAAAAAAGATGGTGGAGATCTGACTCATATATTCTACTTTTGCCTTTCTTTCTGCATATTTGTTGGTACTGTCTTTTCAGTCCAGGCATATATAACCTATTTTTCAAACTAAAGTGAGCTTTTAATGCACCTCCCTTGAATTCTGTACAGCAGCTGGTTTGACCTTCATTTGATGGCTGGAACTAGGCTGAAGTGAAGCAGCAATAGTTTGGTGAAATAAGAAAGAAAAAGGGATCATGAAAGTGCAAGAAGAGTTGTTTGGGGATAGTCAAGATAAGCAGTGTTTGTATTTTGCTTTAACGAATAATGTACAGGTTGAGGCTGAGTGGTAAACTTGGCTTTAATGCTAAATTATTATCCAGACATAATTGATCCTTCTAATAGTAAAATATGTTGTGGAAAACATGAAAAATCTACATTATTCTGTAGTTAGGATTCAAAGCACAGCAAGGTTTGGGTTGTGTGTCATATTCCCTGGTCAGCTGTCCCAGCTGTGTTCCCTCCCAGCTCCTTGTGCACCCTCAGCCTCCTCACTGGTGGGCTGGGCTGAGGAGCAGAAAGAGTCTTACCTGTGCAAGCCCAGCTCAGGAATAATGAAAACATCCTGTTTTCATCAACACCATTTCCAGCTAATCTAAAATGCAGCCCTGTGCTAACTACTGTGAAGAAAATTAACTGGCCAAAATCAGCACACCCATGTGTGCGATATGTGATATGTATTGTACAAATCAAGAAAATTAATGACTTTAAAATTTTGCCAGTGCAGAGGCAGAGGAATTTAAGAATATCTGTATGACCACATGCATCATCTTTGATGTCTTAGAAGGAGAGGAAAAAAGTAATAGGAAAATAGATTCTGTGATTGTCATCAAACAGCTTAATTGTAGAATGTGTTCTTTTTGTTTTTTTGCTTTTAAATTTTAGTTCTTTTTGTCCTTAGTGCTTAGTGGAAAGCTGACAGAAAAAGGCAGCAAGGCTAGAGAAAAAGATGTCAAATACACAAGCACAACATAAAAATCATGAATAAGCTAGAAATATTGTAGGCAAAATTTGAGGTTATTATAGAATTAGTAAGTAAAGCATTCACAGAGCACAGTGCAACTTCACATATTAAATACACTTTAAAATCATTCATTATTTGTTATCACAGCTGTTGCAGGTTTTGCTCTCTGTCTAGGACAGTGTTCATTCAGAGAAAATAGTTGCTGCTAAGTACTATAGCAACTAAATACTGTAATTAGAGATTGGGCATAAATGGAAATCAGCTGGAAACAGTGCTTTTATGCCTCTAGCTCATTATTAATCCTAGAAGCTTTAGTGAGTGGAGCTATTATAACTGACTTAGATTTGTTGGGTTTTTTCCCCCCCCCGTTCTTGAACTCAGTTATTTCTTGTATGCATGTGCATTTGCTATGAAGAGACTGCATAGTATGTATTCTTTTCATTTAGGGAAGTCTACTAAACTTTGATGCAGTCTGTTTATATCATAGAATCAATTAAGTTGGAAAAGACTTCCAAGATCATTAAATCCAACCTTTGACCAAACACTACCATGTCAACTAGACCATAGCACTAAGTGCCACATCTAGTCATTTCTTGAACACTTCCCAGGCTGCTGATTCCTCCATCACTTCCTTGGGCAGCTCATTCCAATGCTTAACCATCCTTTAAGTGAAAAAACATCTGTCCTAACATCCAACATGAACCTTCCCTGGGTGTAGCCTGAGGGCATTTCCTCTTGTCCTGTCAAGGATATATGTAAATGAAAAACTAACCCTTTACAAAATGTAAGAATTTGTTTACAAAAGTGGTAGACATCCTGAAATATAGTAAATTGTAGTCTTTTTTTAAACAAACAGTAGCTATACAGGGAACAGTATCAGTGATGTTGTTGAGGTTTAGCAGCTCCTTGTCACTTACTCCTTAAATACATCTACAGTAGTTTTACTGCAGTTTTCTTCCTCTTCTTTTCATTTTTGTGTATTTGGGTTTTCTGTTTAATCTGGTATTACATGTTTATAGCAAAGCTATTGAAAGGCAATGCTAGATACTTATTTATTTATTTGTAACCCAGAGTTAGTATGCTTTCAGTGGAAAAGCATCATAATTATTTCATTCGAACACCATCCATTTTTGATAATTTGCTTCTAATTACCTTACATGTTCTCTCATGCATAATACTTATCTTGCGGGAAAGTGGCTTTTAAAACTAAATACACTAGTTTTATTAATTAGTTCTGCAGGCTTCACATTACAGGGAAATCAATTTAATTCAGATGAAGGCTGTATCATTTCCATTTATCTGCTAATGTAACTTCTGTACTATTCGTTAGCTGCTGTTTTCCCTAGTGATCATTATTGTATAACTGAACAATTTTTTGCCTAAAGAGCATCTACAGTTTCCTTCTTTTTAACAGGCTGTTTGTTCATCCTCACAAAAGAGAAAAGTAAAACTGTCTGAAAGGGTCAGAAACATTAGAAAATGTTTGCTTACCATCTTTCTGCTGTTTTGCTAAATCCATAAATTGTTGAATACTTTGTCTTAGAAATGCCAGACAATAATCTACTCCCCAAAATACTGTCTTCATTTCTTTCCTACTAATTCTTGTTCTGTATTTCTCTCTTACATTTTTTTCTGTCTTTAGTTCAGAAAAACATGCTCCTATGACTTAACATCTTAAAGCAAATGAAGAAGTTCACAAGCAGCAGCAAAACCCATGACATTGGTGCATGCTAAGGAGATGCAGCTGAGTTAGACAAGTGTTACTAATCCAGCATAATTTAGAAAATCAGTTACTGTGCAGTATATAAATTACTTCTACACGCAGCTCTATTCTTAATCTTGCAACTCAGTAGTTTTTATTGTGTAACATATTGTAAACACACATGTAACTGTAGCTTAAAAATTTTGCCACTGCCAAAGCAACAAAGATGAATTCAGTGCCAAATCTTGGTTTGTCACAGAATTTCCTCTGAGTGCCTGCTTTCTCATGATGTTGGTGAGCCCTGAATGATAGGCTACATAAGACTGTTAGAATATTCTCTTTGGAAAAGGTCTGCATAACTTAAACCTATTATACATTTTCCAAAAAAAAAGGAAAACAAATGAAAGGACTTAATTTGGAAGTCTTGTCACGTAGTCCTGGTTTGTCTGACAAGAACACTGAACTGTATGTTGAATCAGTGCTTTTATCAAAGGAAAAAATACAAATCTCAGCATGGTGCCACTTCTGCCAAACTCACTGTTTACATCACTACATGCACTACTAGGGGAAAATGGACTAGCACTGATTGCCCCTTGTAAAATACCTGGGAGAAGGGAAGAACTTCTTTCCCTTGTGGGAGCTGGGATGTTCCAGCATTTGCCACTGTGCTGCCATGACTGCAGTTCAAAAAAGCACTAGGTAAATGTTTCTTTGTGTTTGCTTGCTCAGCTGTGAGCAGTATCACCTCATCTGTTTACTGAGGAACAGTCTGCAGAAATCACTGTAATTGTTATCAAAACATTTCACATATATTATTGTTCTTCAGTTGGTAACTTCATGACTAAGTATGAAAGGAAGGAGTAGTTTTCTGCATAGTAAGGACTGTCTGGCCACAAAGATAAACGGCACAGGTATCATCATCCCATGTTTTGTAGTAGCAAAATCATCCATAGTCCTGCATTGATAGCATGATTTTATTTATTACACTAAAACTTGAGGAAATTGATTGATGAACAAAAGTAAAACTATTTGCTCAAGGACAATACTGTCTTATACTGTGGGAAGATGTCAAGGCTCCTAAGGTATAAATCTCCATAAATTAGTGGTGATGTTAAACACAGGCTGCTTGTAACACTCCAGGACTGACCAAGAAAAGAAGGACAGAGAAGGGAGGCAAAAGAGCTTTGGCATCCTATGTAAAAATCTGCCTAAATTTATAAATCACACTTTAGTAGGAAGATTTTAGCTACTCTGGAAGGAAGAAAGCAAAATGGTCTGTTCCACAGGTCTCAATACAAAATATTTGCCTTCCTTTTTACTAGCAAAGGTAATACAGATATGTATTATTGCTTTAGTTATTTGTATTATTATTTTTATTTATTTTATTATTTGTATATATGTATGGCAGGTTTCTTTTAGAACAGTTTGGTTGCAATGGAAGGGAGGTATGTAGCCATTTTGGTTAGAGGCCATTTAGCTCACATTTCTCCTTTTGAAATGAGATTCACTTGAATAATGTAACACATCTAACAGAATTTAATTTCTTTCCTATTAGAAATCCCAGACATTATGAACAGAAAGCATCTTAAATTTTTCAGGTAGGTTTTTTATTATTACTAATAATCTGTTTATGCAAAATAGTGTTTCTGAAGTTCACCTGTTGTAAGTCTTTTTTCATAAAAAAAGGAACTTAGGCAAAACTGCCAAGGAATTTGTCATTTGAAAGAGCAGAGTAGGTATGGTACTGCTATTTTGGCATTTCTTAGTTGTTACAAGCTGACCACCTATGCCAGTTATTAATTAGAACATTGGAAGATTTAGATTCAACAGTTAGAATGCCATTTCTGTAACTTAAGTAACTTTTTTTCTCAATATTATTAGATAATATTTGACCAAAAATTCTGACTTTAGCTGTTCACAGTAGTGTTGGTATGTGTGTATATACTAGTTAAAAATCTTAAATGAATTTACAACTTGCATCCAGTTAAAAGATCTGGGAGCTGTGAAACTTGCTGCTGGCTCATCTGGGCCAGCATGTTGGTATGTCCTGATAGTAGATGGAGTGAGCATTTTTGCTGACAGCTCTATCAAGTGAAATACTTTAAAGGAAGAAAAAAAAAACAACTTAGGAATGCTTATGTTGCAAGGAATCACTGACTCGCAGAGATGTTATGTAGCCAGAAGTCATATTTACAGGATGTTGGAATAAAGCCAGAAGTTCCAAAGAGAAAGTGCTGTATTTATAAATATGCAATTGACTTCTTAAACAGGGACATCAGATAGAAGTATTGTTGTATTGCCTTAGTAAAGGAAAAATGTATCTTATAATTGGCAAATACTGTCTCTGCCCTTGAGAAAAATTATCCATGAAGTGCACTTACTATAATCAAGAAAGCATTCTATTAAGTGAGTACTGGGTTTGACTTATATTTAAAACAACCTGTTCTCCTTCATGCAGCCTTTTGCAATAATACATTCACCATATGATTTAATGTTACTAACCTTTTGTGTTCTCTTGAAGTCAGTCATACAACAAGTTAACATTTACCATAAATCACCAGGGACTTATGTACATGTGATGTCACATATGCAAATCAAGCCTCCAGATGAAGAAACTCTTCTGACCTGTTTTTCTGTTGCTTACCAGACTGCAAATTGAATGAGACAAACCTAAAAGCAGGTGGCCAAAAGTGACTGAGGGTAGAGTTAATCTTTGGGAATAAAGTGAATCATATATTTTTGTTTCAGAATATCACATCTGAAAGTACTTATTTCTTCATAGAGAAATTACACCTTCTGTAGTGTACAAAATCAGGTGAAATCTTTGTTGCTCATTCATACCACAGTGGGACAGAAGATAACTTAGAAAAGCAGCCTCACTTGAGTTAGCATCTTCTGAGGAAATGTGAATTAACTCTGCCATTCCTTCCTTTCTGTTGGCAACTGGTTTTCATTACCTGTTTTTTCTCTTTAAGAGAATGGGATGGTGATCTGAGGAAACTGCCAAACATCAAAATGAAAAAGCTTTCTGCTAGGGATGCTGCCTGCAGTCACCCCGAGGTGACAGATGCAGAAACAAAAGAAGACTTGAATGAAGAAGAAGAGGTGGGCCCTGATGAGCACCAGCTGATCCCAGAGCTGAAATAGTGAAGGGAATTATAAGAAATCTATTTTAATTTTCACTGCAAACAAAAATAAAATTTAACTATATTTCTAAAGGCTTTGTTAGTTACTTTTTTTTTAATCTGTTTACCTACAGTGAAGAGTATACAATGTTACTGGGTAAAGCTTTATATTACTGGATAAAATTTTTTGACTATAAATAAATACTTATAACCTTAATCATGTAAGTTTATGTTTTGAAATCCCCCAACTAGCCAAGTACCTTTTCTGTCTAGGTTCAGACTGGAATATTTTATGGTCAGAATCCTTACCTTTTTGTGGTAATTGCAATAATCTCTTAAACATGAGGAACTCTTCTCTTTGTACCTTTTCTTTGAGAATCTCTGTCAGGATCATAGAGATCTGGAAATGCTTCAATAAGATACTGAGTATTTTATGTTTTGTCAAGAGAATTTTAAAGAGTTACTGTCCTCAGCAATCTGTATTGCAGAATTCAGATAAAGCCAAAGTCCCTGCAGTCTGCATTTAAATATATCTTAGTCCACATTTTTTCTCTAACCCTTTTGTTGAGAGTTGAATTGAAGCCGCTCAGGACTTTTCAACAGTAGGCTTGCTTTATGAAGCAACTCTTTAGATGCTTTTAAATGTGTCTTTCAGGAAAGTTCTTAGCAGATTATCACTTTAAAAGCTGTAAAATGAATAAAAGAAGGCAAAAGGGCAAGGGCAGAACTAGGGATAATTTCACAGCAGGCATTAAGTAGGAGATCTCAGTGCATGTTAGGTTGTCTGGGCACAGAAGTCACAGTTCAGCTGAACTGTTTGTACACATGGTAGTAAGCACAGCTCAAATGCCTGTTGATTATGAGGAAATAATTATTGCTGGTGGATGATTTTTCTAGTACATGATCCCTAGTACTCTTCTGTGTGCTAAACAATCAAGTCTTTGTCACAGTAAATAGTTATGTGAATTTCCTAGAGTTCTTTTACAGACATCCAGGTGTGTATTTTCATAGCTGTGCAGCAAGAGTTACTGATGAGTGTTAAATCTGTTAATGTGTACATTAAGTTCTGCCCTCTTTACAAATAGTCTTATGCTATCCTTTCATGTTATAGGAAACCAATCTGTTTATGTTATATAGAACTAACAGCTGTCCTCCTTAAATGATTCTAAAGAAGAAATCTGACTAACTTTTAACAGACTTGGAGCATGGGTGGGTAATGTAATTCATCTTCAGGTGAACTGCAAGTCTTAAACCTGCCTAGAGGTCTTGGCCTCTGACACCAGCCACATCTCCAGGCCATCACATCACTGCTTTGTGTTTGAGAGATCAGTGTGCTGAAATTCATGGCAGGCCTTTGGTATTTTTATATCTTTGTTAAATTGAGCTGTGTGGTGGAATTTATCTTGTTTTGATTTATAAAACTTGAGGTGGTAAACTGTGGTAGAAGCTGAGCCAGAGTAATTGGATTGAACTAAACTTGTGTATGTGGTTGTTTCAGTACTTTGACAGATTTTGCCTTTTGGAAATTAATTTTGAATTTTTGCTTGTATACAAAGTCTGAGGTTTGAAATTGCAAGTAGAAACATTGAGTCACTTTCCCATGACACTGTAAAATATGGAAGGAAAATGAGCAGATAACTCGATAACTGGGAGGTGTCATAGTAATTACAGTATATTAGGCTGCCATCCTGGTGAGTGCTTCAAAAAGACTGTCATGCAGTTATGAAGAATGAGATGTTCTATATTCCTGGAAACAATTCAGTAATAAGATATTATAAAAATCTGGTTAATGTGTGAAATTAAGTATTTTTTTAAACATTTTTCATTTAGACTACAACATGATTGTAGATCAGATCTTACTGACTTTTTGAATTTTCTTCCTTGAACTCCATATAGTAATTGCTTGTTTAGCTGGCTTTTAAACTGTCTTGTTAAACTACTGCACAAGTAATGAAAAAAGAACAGTGTCTGCATGTGAACTTTTTACATTGAATTATCAGAAAAAATCATACGTAGCTGTCAGGTATTCATATTTGAATTTAAAATAATCCAGGCCTAAACTGATGATGTACAAGACCAATTCATCAGATGAGTTGTTGCATAATATTAACATGGCAGGGGGAACAAAAACCCCCAAAGCCATGTATTTATTTATTTATAATTTTTGTGCTGAGAGTTTTTTGTCCTGACAGGCCTGGAGTGGGGGCGGGGGGGATGTAGAGAGAGTTTTTTGCCTCACATGTGTTACTGCGACAATCTGGAATCTCTTCAGTTAATTTCATAATCCAATCATGCATTATAACCAGCTGTTAGAGTGTTGTATGTTAATGAGTTTCCTACAGGTGAAAAAAAGACTAATGCTCTCAGAAGTTCTGAATTGTTATTCTTTTTCTTTAAAATTTAGAAAGTAGATGCTGGTAACACGGATGTTCTCTGTTCTTACAAACTTGCTGTGGAGAATACCTTGAAATTGTTCTTTTGTAGCCAAGGATTTCAGATTTTTATGCTAAATCCTCTGTTCATATTCTCTGTAATTTACAGGGCATTTTTCCGGTAAAGGATTAATTTTAGGGAAGATTTCTTTCATTCTAATTTGTTGAGTACTGTTTTGCAATGTTCCTGTGTTTTTTTAGTTTTCAACTCAAAGCTGTAATAGTTAAAATTATTATTTCATTAAGTATCGTGGCTCAAAGATACAACATTTCAAACAAAAAAGTAATATTTTTACACATAAAGCCACTTTCATATAAGAACTTTGGCGTTTTTTAGTGTACTTTCCAGTTTGTTGCAATGTTCTTACTATGTTATACTTTTATTTCATCCAGCCTTGGAGAGCTAAGGCTTCTCTGAGGAAGTGGCTGAATTACATTCAGACTGTGAGTAGCAGCTGACTTGTTAGTTGTGAAACATACCCTATTGATGGTCTCAGCTGGAAAGAACCAGCTGATTTTAGGTCCAGTAGAAATGATTTTTTTTCCTTTCATGTTAACAAAGCAAATGTTATTTTAAAAAATGAAAAATCAAAACCAAACAGAAGATAGTGACATTCTCAAAGCTGCTGGTATACAGTAAATGTAAATTAATTTACAATTCCTTAGTATTGGAAACAAATTAAGCCATTTGTAAGGGGATATACTTATAGAGTATAACGATTCTTTGTTAGTTTGCCTTTCAATGCAATAACATATTTACTCATCTCTGTGATGACACTGCCACATGTGGGGACAAAGTCTGGGACCAAAAATGTGTATATTGGAGTTTAACTTTTTTTAAAACTAGGGTTTGCTAGACACCTGGCAGATATGAAAATGTAGCACAAAAACCCCTTTCTTTTTCTTAGCAGAAAAAGTTCTGTGCTTAAGGAACCTTCTAGGTTAGTTTTCTAATGAAGGGCAATGAAATGCTTGCAGTGCAGAATTATATCAAATTGGCTTGTTTGGTCAGTCTCAGCATGATACAATGCATAAATTATCTATCTTCTAGCTCTTTCAAGAGCAAAATTCATTATAGCTGATTTCCAGACTTCCCCAAAAGAAGTTTCATGAAGGTCAGAGACTTTGCTAATGAGGTGTTGTGATTTATGCTCTGCAGTTTAAGCTGCTGTCTTAAAATCACCTGCCATGGTCCTGTGCAGAGTTCCTCTAATGAAACTGAAAATAAGCTGATGGTGAGACACCATAATGGTGCTGTAATCAAGTTCCCTAAGCCTTGACTGTCCACTTTTATTAAAATGGAGGGTTTAATATGTAACTAGTTACCTGTTACAAAGGAAAAATAAAAGGAATCAAGTTATTAGACTAAAATGACAGCATTACTTTAAAAACAGGATTGCTAAATAATAAATTTAGCGATAACAATATTGCTAAATAAAAAAGGAAGGATCCTACTAATATCAGCTCTTATTCAAGTTAACACAATTAACCAAGACAGTACCATGCTGATTTGGAAACTGATAAAGGGATGATGCTTATTGCTAAGATACGAAGTGCTCAAAAAATCTCATCCACACTTTTTAATGAAATATTCTTTTTCCCCAGCTCTCAAAATTTGGTAGCAAACCTAGAGGTAAGTGGCACTTGAAGATTCATTAAAGCCTTTGCCTGAACTTCCAGACTGATTTGTTCTTTTGGCTGTATCTTCTGGGCTCCTCTAAGTAGCAGTCTTTCTTCTGTGAGCCATTAACACTGGGGTTTGTCCTTATCTGATTTAAGACCCCGTCTTAATCCTGCTACTTCACTTTTCACTTCTATACTGTTTGTGAGCCATTTTTAAAATTTGTTGACTGTGTCATTCACCATGTTCCCAGGCATCTGCACACACAGATGTAATGGTCCATGTTTCATTATAGAAGTATCTCCTCAAATTATTAGTGATTTACTTAACACACTTAAAAATTACTGTGACCTATCTTCTTTATTTGAAATAGTGCTGATTACTTTATTTTCATATATATTATCTTCTATGTGTTAAAAAAAGTCCTGTAATTCAATTACTGTCAGTTAAAGGTATTTGCAAGTAGCAAAAGTTCAAGTTTGTCCTAGGGTCCACACTCTCCAGCAGTCTGGAATCATTCTGCTATCAGTCAAGGTTCTTTTCTGAGCTCTGTGTCATAGGTACTGGAAATGTGTACACCAATGTTTTTGCCAAGTTCTTTGATAATTTCTTTGACTTTTAGGAAAGCTCATGCAGAACAGCCTTAATATTTTATTGGCTGGGAGGTGTGTATATAGACATCAAACTAAACAGAACCCTGCTTCATGTTCTAACGGTGCCTTTCATCAACAGATTTAAATTCTTGTGTGCAAAGCAAAAAGGTTAGGGACCTATACCTCTACTCTCTTAATTATGAAACCAAAATTGGTTCCACTTTTCCATATGCTAATAAATGAAAATTAATATATCTTTACTACAGTAACTTCTTTTTTTATGCTGTTTCTTCTGTATCTTGCAGGTGTTTGTGAAATCCATTTGGATTTACATAGTGAGCTAGTTAGAGCAGCTTTAAGAAAGTGAACAAGTGGCTAGCCTTGGATGTACAGAATGAAATTTGTAGAACATTACTTCTGTGTTTTGAACATATATTCTTCCCAATCATCAGCCATATGATTCCAGCCAGAATTGTGGTATTTTGAAACTTAGCTCACTCTCTCTACAGCTGACCATCTACAAGAAAGATATGGAGTAGGTAGAACTGTAGAAAACTAAATTTGGACCTTGGTTGGAACATTCTGTTTTAATCAAGGTAAGATTTTTTTTTTTTTTGGTTTTACACTTCACAAAATGCACAGGCTTTTTTTATAATGTAAACATGCAATATTCCTTTTCATTAAGAAAATGTCTTTAGGGTTTTCAAAAAGGAGAAAACCCCACCAAATCAAAGTATAAAATAATACAAAAAAGGAACAGGATCCATGCTGACAATCTGAGCTGGGATTAGCTTTAAAGTATTTAACTGTCCAGTCTATATTTAAAGCTTTCATGTGTTGGACATTACAAAATCAGTGTAACAGTTTGTACCAAGGCATTGCTTTCCTTAGGCAAGTTTTGTCCTCTTACCTCCCTGGAGTTGAAACCCAGTACTAGTTGTCCATTACTCTATGGATGCAAAACCAGTTGCTTTCGAGGCTTCTTTATAGGGTTAAAGCCTGCAAGTTAAGCAACTATAAGTCTTTTCAAGTGTTTTTGCACTATGAAGTATTTTCCTGAGCATTCTGCCAAGGTGGGGTACCCAGAAGTAGCCCCTTGCATCTTAGCAGGTTTATCAGTATTAAGTAAGCAACTGAGTTATATTTTTCACCTTTCTTGCAAGAGTGTGGTCTTGCCAATCCATGTTCAGCATTGCCAATCCATGTTCAGCATGTGATGCTCTAGGTAACAAGGTGACAAATGTAGAATACTGCAGTACTTTGAGTAATTTGTTTAATACAAATACATTTTTTCACAACATTAAGCAGATACATTACTTTTGTTTCCCTTACCTTCTGTCTTCCAGTACACATTCACCCACAAAAACATACACTTTTTCTTTTGCAAAAGAGAGGGAGTTAAACAAATAACACAAACTTGTAGTTCCGAATATTATACACAGCAAAATACTTTCATCAGAGTAAGTTTCATTGCATTATTGGAAATTATAAACTGTTTGTTCTGGAGATAGGCAATTATTTTTTCTACACAACAAAAATAAACACTAACTTCAGATAGAGCAGTGTGTGAATGGCACAGTTGGACTAGTCAAGAATCTTTGTAATGCTACTGATAGTCAAAAGTGGTATGTTTATGCCAGTTTGAAATAAACATTATAATGCTTGTAACTTAAATACAGGAAAAGAAATGTGCATGTTCACAGGAGTGAATACAGGAGTATCTTGATCAAACTTCCAGATCTGACCTGACACCAAATTACTTCTACCTACCTTTATTAAAACTTAGGTTGAACAAGCTGTTCTTGCAGCTCAGAGCCAGGTTCTACCCTTGTGGGTTTAGCCAGGCCAAATTCTATTGTCAGCATATTTGCCAGAGCTGCACTGTGGCGGCTACACAGGAGTTTGATATGGTTCTTTATTTGAGATGGTATCTTCATTAAAAAGTCTTTAGACTTCATCTTAAAACCTTCAGTATACTGTTCTGTTTAGTTGTGTGGTTTTGGTGAGGTTTTTTTTCCAGGATAGAATACTGTGGTTAATAAATTAATACAGAAAATTGTACTTTGTTTGGGAATGAAAAAGCATTGGTTGATAAGGATCTGTCTAGTTTCTCTGTCCATGTACTTTCCTTATTACTGAAGACCAGAATCCAAGGCATGGTGGTGTGAATAGCTCCTTGCCCTCTTGAAGAGGTTGCACCCTGCTTCAGAAACTAATTCCAATCCTGCATGAAATTCCTGAAAGCTCTAGAAAATCCAGTGCATCTAAGAAGAGAAAGGGATGCACAGGTTAACACTGTAATGCTTGAAAAGGTTAAAGGCTGCTTCAAGCCAGCTGAAATCTCTCTTGCTGGTGACTTGTCTCATTGTCCATCTCAGCAGACAGTGTCCCATTTTATTCCTTTTCCTGCTGTCCACATTCAGTATTTCCAAGGGAGAGGAGGAATTTCAACTGAAGTCTTTCTGCTTTCTTTTATTTAATTTACTGTAAACTCAGTTGCATATATGGTTGTGTGCCAGAACAGTGTTGAAGTTGAAGGCATTGGTATAAAAGTTTTCACAATGTCTTTTCTGTTGCTGACTCTTCAGGGTGTTTTTAAAAATGTAAAATCTTGTTGGATGCTACAGTTCTGCTTTCAGAATCTTCAGCTATTCTCTTCTTCTAGGTGAATTTTATACTTCTTCAAGGAAAAAAACCCAATGCAAATTACTCTCCAGTAAGCTGACAAAATAGAGGATAAAGTACTTTCAATGGGTCATGATGCAACCGCAGTCAAAGAACAAGCTGGCTAAAGAAGCAGGGTTACTTTCACTTAGTAAGAAACTATTATTTCAGAAAGCTCTTAATTATCTTTCATAATAATGTTCCTTGTCAGTAAACGTTGCTGAGGTTTATTGTAAACATCCTTCCAAACATTCAGATGCAGTTGGTAATTTTATGTGTCTGACATCAGATATCATGAGAGTTACCTTTTAACGAGTAGCTTTTGAAAACCATGCCATTGCAGACTATCTTAAGCATGTGCAGTTACTACACATTCCTTAGTCATGTCATCATGCTCTGACGACCTTCTGAAATCTCCTCCACAATTTTAAATGGAGAAATGATTTGGTTCTCTTGTATGTCGTTTCAAATAAGAAGCTGCTACAATTGGAAGTTGCAGTTGTATAGTTGGGAAATTATTTTATATAAAAAGTGTGTGCCATTACATGAAAAAACTTCAACATTAATCCAACTCACCTGGAGTAACTGACAGCAAATATTGACATATATTAAGGACCCATTAAAGCACCAAGATTTTGTATCCTGTCTAGCCAGATAACCATCACTTAGTCACAGCCAAATTACAAGAGCAATTCCAGTACAAAATAATATAATGATCTGATTAAAGAGACATTTCTTGCTAACACTGCTAGTATTCCCTGAGCCTTAAGCCAGTAAACATTCACAAAGGAATACCTAGTATATAAATTCCAATACATCTTAGGCCCTAAAGCCTGGGTATTTGTAAGAATGGGATGAGTCTGTTATTTCACTGTAAATATTTGAGTGTACAAAGAGAAAATTTACCAGTAGAAACTTCAAGGCTTCTGTAGAACTCCAGTTCACTTGTAATTGTGGCAGATACCCCTCCTTTAAGTGAATCTCTACTCTCCTGTCCTCATTACTCTGGTTCTTTATTTCCTTTTTTGCTTTTCCTCCTTTACTAAATACAAGATTAAAAAAAGAACTTTAACTTCTTTTTAAAATACACATTATGTTCAGGCCCCAGACTTGTGCACACCAGTACATAACTACTCCGAGTCAATACTTGCTCTTGTGTCCTTATAGTAAACACCACATTTTTGCAAAGTGAATCACAAAATTGGTTCCTTATACATAATTCACCCTGTTGGACACAGGATTATATCTACATTCATTTATCTATTGCACCTTTTAATGCTATTCACACTTCATTTTTATATGCCAGTGCTCAAAACACGAAATTAACAACTGAACTGTCGAATCTCTAACACCTTAAGTTTACCTGTACAGAAGGAAACCATTGATCTGTTTTTTTTCAGTCAGGAAGATAAAAACTAACTTTTTAGAACAAGGAGATAAAAACTAATCTTCTCCTAAGATATGTAGGTAGGTATGGTCTATTACATCTACCTTTCTGTACCATGAATCTTAAAAAATAAAACCAAAAGTAGCTTCCATCTTCAGAATGTCATCCTTTTTCAGACCTTTGATAACAGACAATTTACTTCTGTGTAATTCTGCATTAAACTGCTTTTTTTTTCATTTACAATTCTGCCTTAATACCTTGTGTATCCAATTTATGCCTAATTCACTCCTATAAAATAAAATAAACAGCAGAGCTGCTCTTCTAAATGCATATCTACATATTATCTCCTTCCTTACTTCCCTGACATTTAAAAAAAAACTATCTGCAGCTTATGGAGATGTGAGTTTATATTGGTTGGAACTGCTTACTTTTCAAAAATCCAGCCATAGTTAAAAACAACTGGTTCAAATATCCATAGTTGACACAGCTGCCCAAACATTCAGGCTCCACTACAGTCACATGAAGGTGTTACCGTACGAGGCTTAGAGAGGGAGTGCTGCAATACAAAGATCTCTGTACTTTGATTCTGTTAATGCATATTACTTGGATTGGTACCCTTTGAAGTGTAACTTTGAAAAGATACAACTTCTAGTAGTAAACAGATGAAAGGTTTTGTGTCTTCTGTAAACAAAATCATTGTATCACTTCTGTTTCCTACTTTCCCAGCCAGCCCAGTTAGGAAAAAAACCAGAAGTACATTTGTTACATAGGTTTGGCATTGTCTGTTAAACCTGTTCTCTATTGCACTTTCTACACTTCCACTTTCACTACACTTGCTGACTAGTTGCGAAATTACATCACGAACGGTCACATTCCTTACAGTAACAACTTGCTTTGCTGGATCCATTTTCCTTGTATGGTTTTGGTTTTTGTATGGGGTATTTTTTTTTTTTGTCGTTTGGTTGGGGTCTTCTTTAACTGAAAAAATGCAGCAGTCATTTCTACTTTCTTGTAGCATTTGTAGTGTAGCAGACACTACGGCTCACTGTGCGAGGAAGAAGCAGTGCTGTCCGTGTCAAACTGGCATGACCTCCGACGTCGCCTCTTCCGCCGCCGGCTGAGAGTTTGTACCTGTCTGTGCTACTGGCACCACCACCGCGTCCTTCAGCTCCGAGGGCTGAGTGCACGGAGAGCTTTTCTCCTCCAGTTTTTTGATGGTGTCTGGGCAGTTCTGAACAAAGATCACTCTGTTGTAGGCTTTCAACCTGCGCCACAGCTGGACGTAAACCTTACACTGCACGTACATGAAGACCAGGCCTCCTGTGAATCCAATGGCCACCACAACGAGTTTTGTCCAGAACGGCCATTCGAGGACACCTTTGAAATAGAAAGTTTATGTTATACATTGAATATCAAGCATTGTTTCAGTAATGTATACTGAAAAGAAGCCACTGGCTAAGAATGCCCAGGTATGTACACACTATTGCAGCAGTTGTGGCTCTGGAAAATAGATGGGCTGGCCAAAAAACTGCCCATGGAATAGGAAACTGCTTCCTACTTTTAACTGATTGGACCAACATTTGGTTAAATAAATCACTGCCACTCTTAAAATCTTTTTTCAGGATTTCTTTCACCTTTTAACATTAAATATAGGCTGCTGCTGCTTCTGCAGTAATACAGGGAGCATCTTTTTTTATTAACTGCTATGGGACAGAGAGTATATAATTTTGTATATCTTTTTTTTCCAGGATTGCCATGTTTTCAGACTTGAGCTTTACTAGTAGAAAGGTCAGCTGAATCTAGACCTGTTTATTCAAACAGAATAAATTTATGTGCAACTTGATTCCCTACCACTGGTGCCATATAAATTTTACAATATTTTAAATATATTTTAAATTCGCTTTTCTATAAACGAGTGTCAGGTTTAGCAATTAAAGGGTTTGCATCGTATACTTTGCTAAAGAGAAGAAAACTCCCAACCTCTTAAATAATTTGAGACATCCATATTTTAAATAGGATTTTTAAACTAGAATATTAACAAACAATACTAGTATTATTCAGGGTTTCAATTTTTCTCCATCTCAAAATATGTTTATAAAGTGTTTTTTCTCCCGTGCTTACTTGTCTTTGTCTTGGCAGTTCCCATTTAAAGAGAGAAAATGGGGAAGAAAGCAAACTACATATATGTCCTTCTTATTCCCCACAAATACATGTTCGCTTTTGTAAAAGTATTCCCCCCTGCAACAAGCAAATTTTGGAGCAAAAGCATCCTCTTCACACCTCTTCGTGTTTTAAGTAGCTCCAGGGCATATCTTTGTCCATTTTTTTAGTGTAAAGAATCAACCATTACATTTGGCAAATACTGAATGCTATACAAATCGTAAATACTTTTTAAGCCTACCAGGAATAATTAACACGATTCTTATGCATTGTGTGTAACAACAAAAATCCCTGTTAGCTGTTTTGTTATGTAAATTCACCTAATCTACAGAAATAGCTTCCCCCTTGTAATGAGTAGGGTGATGTAGTTGTATTCATAAACAGAAATTCAAAGCCATCCCTAGTCCTGTCCTCTGGGCCAGCTTTTTTGAGATAAAAAGCAAGGTTACCCATTTCAAAAGAAAGCAAAACAAGACTTTGTAGTGTGTATTCATCTGTGACTTACTGAGGCTTGTTGTTTATTTTCCTCTAAGGAAAGAAAGGCAAGCATCAGGAATATCATCAAATATTTATCTAACTAGCAAGGCATAAACGCTCCACCTGTTTTGTTTTCCATGTTAACTTTGGAATATAACAAAAAGCTGGAGACCTTTGTTCCTCTAGGGTGCTTAAATTCAATTCAGATCAAAACTCAAAAGCTTTTTATCATTATGATCACATTTAAGACTGAATTTAAGAGCAAACTTAGATTTGAAATGGAAAACAGTAGTTAAATTTAGGATATATTTTCCATTTATGCTAAGTATGGATCCTACTGACATTAAGCATGCATTTTGTTACACATGTCCAGTTGGATTTTCAGTATCTCAGTAGATGGAGACTCCATGACTTCTCTGTTCCAGTGCATTACCAATAAATACAGCTGGAACATGGACATTGACAGTGAAATTTGAAAGGACACAGGAATGGCTTTCCATGCTATTAAAATCCCACATGAAGGACTAACACAACTGGAAAATGGTCTCTTGGAAGTTCATATTAGGAAGGTTGTTAATGAAGAGGCTCTATCATACTTTACTTCCTGTCAAGGTTCAAGGGATTAATATAAATAAATTGCTATTTAAGGACCTGAACTTGCACTGAGCTGTTTGAACTTGACTCATCTTTTTGCCTGAGCTTTAGAATTACCTAGATAATGGGAGATTAACCCAGGAGATTAACTGGCAGGCCAGTTAAGCTGTTGTAATGATTACACGAAGTAGAGTTCTCTCTGCTGGGGCATAAGGTAAGATTTTCATACTGATGCATTCAGAACTTCTGCATTAAAGCCTCTGGTGTAGGCATGTGAGCTCTTATTTAAGAACAGAATGTGACTGGTTACAGAGCTGCCTTTCAAAGGCAGGCACTGCATTATCAGCAGCACTGAAGAAGATAAAAGATACTTACCGTTGTCATTGCCTTGTTTAATTTCTTCAGCAGTTCTGTCAATTAAAACATACAATGACCAAACAACACAGGTAATTGCAATTATATGGAATGTGACTGAACACACAATTTTTCTCCTCTCACTTGTTGTCATCTGTAATTTCTCCCACTGAAATTAAAAAAAGAAAAAGTAATTAAAACAATCTGACTTGTAAAATTTTACATCAAACTGATTAGGCCATTGTGGCTCTTTCTAACAAAACCACAAGCAGTAATAAAATTAACAAATCCTTTAGTTTTGGTAATATGCATTACAGGAGTGTGTGCATTGTCCCTGTTAAATTCACAATGATCTCATTTTCATAGATTCAGAGGACTTAAGAATACTGTTTTGTTTCTGTCTGCTTGTGAATGTTATCTTCAGTAATTTCATTACAGTACAGCCATAACATGTTAATAGACAGGTAAAAAGATTAATATTTACTTTAAATTTGCATTTCTGGTGGTGAGAGAAGAAAAAGCCCAAACATCTGTTTGTAATATGTATTAAAATTATAGGAATGCAACTATGTAACAGTCTTGCTATAAAATAAAAGCACAGGAAATTCAACTGCATTGAGGATTAAGTTCAATAAACTTGAAAAGAGGATTACATGGAAATGACCATATACAATAGCAGCCAAATAACCTCAGTAATGCAAGGGGGATCTTTCAGGCACGTGTTTCTGAATTATGGTGCTAAATCCTGGCTTAAGTTAAGGCTATTTTAAGATGAAATAGGCTATTCTCTGCAATTGAACAATGCAGCTCTTGAGGCGATTTTTTTAAATCTCACTTGTGACATGGGCTTTTTTCACAGCACGTCCTCAAAACAAAACCCTTCTCTCCTAAAACATTTGCCTTTGACAACAGATGAAAGAATAGAGCACTTAAAAGCAAAATGCCCCAATTCTGATGGATAATCTTGGAGCCAGTACAGGCAGCTGGGGAAGGAAAGCAGTGCAAAGCATGAGACGCGAGTGCCACCTCCCTGTGGCTCTGTGAACACCGGAGTGAGCTGCACTCAGCTCGGTGCCACAGCACTGCTGCCACCTGCTCCGGCTAGGACAGCAACCGCAGCCTCTGCAGAGCACTGCCATGCTGCATATTTACTGCCAAGCTCTGAGTTTGTCTTGGGTTTCCTTGTTTAGGTTTTTGGATTGTTTTGGTTCTATTAGCTGTTTTCACTATTTGGGATTTTTTAAAATTTTGTTTCCAGGCAATTTTTTCTAAATTCCTTAAGGCTGGACATGCCATCCAAGCTAGATGTTTAGCCTTTAACCTGAACCAACATAGCCATTCAACTGTGAACACTCTCTGCAGTCACATTACATTTTGAAGGAGCACAACAGCAGTAAAACCTCATGAGGGTCAGTGCTGTGTCACCAAGGGGAATAACTCTCAGAAATACTTCTTCCTGCTTGTAGAGCAGGACATACCAGGCCAAACAAACTTCAGTCTTTAATGGCAGTTAAGTCTTGCATGTTTCAGAGCTGTTGCTTCAGAACACTCTAGACCATTTTCTAGCCCTTGTCAACATTCTATGAATCACAGAATATTTTGGGTTGGAAGGAACCGTAAGGCTCATCCTGTCCAACCCCCTTGCAATGAGCAGGCACATCTGCAATTAGACCAGCCTGCTCAGAGCCCTATCCAGCCTGACCATAATGTTTCCCAGGATGGGGCACCTACCACTTCCCTGGGCAATCTGTTCCACTGTCATCATAAGCAGTTTCTTCTAAATGTAGTCTAGAGACACCCTTTTTTTTTGTTTAAAATCAATACCCCTTGTACTACTGTTAAGAAGCCCTGCTAAAAAGTTTGCTCCATCTTTCTTACAAGCCCCATTTAGGTACTGCAAGGCCACAATAAGGCCTCAAGGCCTTCTTTTCTCCAGGCTGAACAACCTCAACTGTTAGCTATTCCTCATAGGAGAGGTGCTCCAGCCCTCTGATCATTTTGTGTGGCCTCTTCTGGGCTCTCTCCAACATGACCTCAGTGGGCACCCCAGAGCTGGATGCAGCAGTCCCGGTGGGGTCTCTCAAGAATCACTTCTCCCATGCTTCATGAACACAAAGCATAAATAATTGTTTAGAAAAATGTAAACATTTCCTGAGTAATATACAAAGAGTCAGAGCCATCGGCTTATTTATTAGCTGAGACGTCATTTCAGTTTCTGATATATGTACTTTTGAGTGAAAACAAAGCTTACTGGGTTTTGTATGGCAGTCTGGAAAAAATGGGAGATTTAAAAAAAAGTTTGTTTTGGTTTTCTTTTAAATAACAATCCCCCAAACTTTATACTCATTATAGTTCGTGTAGCTAATATTCAGTGGTCAGACTGGACAGTATGTGGCATTATCAGACTCTTAGATCATTACAGCCACCAGGTTACACAGCCTTTGACCTGGAGATTTTCATTTTTTTGCAGTGAAAAATCAAGTCTTCTAACAGACTTTCTTTCCAAAGAAAGAACCCTTGTCTTTGTCCAGATGGAAGAAAGGGTTTTACCTTAACCCTTCACTTACCTGTGGACACTTTGTGAGAGATAACATAGAACACAACCAAGAATGATTTGTTCTTAAACAGATTTTGTCTGTTATCTCAACTTTGATGCTACACTATTTGGTCTGTTGGAGAGAAGACTCTCTGCAAAGTTTTCATTGTCATTGACTGTATACATGCAGTCTCTTCATAGCCATTTTACTCTCTAACACACTCAAAATGCTTTGTGTTCATCTGAATGCCCAGCCAAAGACAAATGCTGGTCCCATTAGTCTAAATTTAAACATTTTGTAGGTGGGAAAAACCCAGCCAAAATCAACCAACCAACAGGCAGTATAGGTAAATAAAGGTTCCAGCTCACAGAGTTCTGCTGAGATTTACAAGAAAAGTATCTCAGGAGAGGAAGCCAGCAGAAATTGGCTGAAGCAGGCCTTTTGGTAACATCTCATCAAATCCAGCCAGAAGGCAAGTCAAGGCCTACTGGACACTGCTTCCTCCAGCTGCCCCCTTTTCTTCTCCCACAAGACTGCCTGCCTTGCCTGTCTATTCTATCCACACATATTACCACACCAGACAGAAGGTGGCTGCCAAGACACTGGAGAGGTCACCAGGGCACAGATGATTAAGGGACTGGGAGACTGCAGAATATCTTGTACTCCCAGTTTGGGATACAGGAAAGGAATAAGATCCAAGGAGAGACTCTGTCTGTCATGGACAGATACCTGGGAACATTTTACAGCTCTTAGTGTGCTCCAAAGCTGCTCTTTTGTTTTGCCCTGCCCTTGCTGGAGTCATAATTCTCTCAACTATGGTGATGATAAGCTGAACTCAAAAGAAAAAAAGCCATTAAACTTTGTGCTGTACTTCTGGTGATCCCAGTGGCAGCTGATGTAACTTCTCCATCCTACTCATGTATTTTAGGTTGGCTGAACAGAGAGTACTTTGTGACTAGATGAGTCATGCTCTACTAGATGAGTGATGTTAGTAGCCAGCAATTTATGTTGTCCTGGAGCAGAAAAGTGCAATTCCCAATTTTAGGATTTTTGCAATAGGCTTCTATCAAAAAATTAACTGTTAGTTTTAGCATAGACTTGCTTGGACAAAAGCACAGTTATGTGAAATAAAAATTGCTTGAAAATCTGTAACAAAGGATGAGACAACAATGTAATGAGCAATGAAAGCATCAGCCCCTTTTACTTGTGCTTTATAATCCAGGACTTGATACAGCCTAAAGTCGTGTGGGGAATTTGGCAGGCGCTACCTTTCATGTCACACAGAGCATTAATGTCTCCTTAACCTCTGATAAATTCATCCCTGCTGTGTTTTGAAGCTCCTGCAGTTTTCATGGCTTTCCACATTCATAATAGAAAGATAAAAATAAATTGTGTCATGTTTTATTATCTTCATCAGTGATCTCCAAGAAAATACAGCAATCAGGTTGATGACACTGCAACATGCAATGGAGAGAATATCAGATGCTACCAAGAACAGAAAAACAGCACAAAATCAAGTACGCAGATGCAATTTTCTTTGGAAATTTAGATCTTAATGCTCCTAAGGTGCTTTAGATCCTGTAATGACAGAAATAAATGGTAACAACTAGAGGAGACATTTATAATGGCTTGCAAATTATTGTGTCACTAAATTAATCGAAAAACCGTAGCTTTTGCCCAGCCCCACAAAAAACAACCCTTCACCGTAATTGTCACACCCACAGGTTCTGTAATCCTGGCAGCAATACAAACACAGAGTGGAAATCATCACAAATGCAGATGGTTTAATGTCCTGCAAATGCAAGCAACCACAGGAATAGCATAATGCTTCACAGAACAGGTGTGCTAGAACACTTTGTAACATCTAACCGGAACCAAAAGCTCTTTTAAACTAGCCACCAAGTAAATCCAAAGTGTACCAAAAATCCAAATGTGTCCCCAGCAGAAAGCTTGGAATATCCCCAGCCCCCTTTTTATTCTCTGAATAAACTTTCCGAGCGTGTCGCTTGCACTGTGCTCTGAAAACCACTGGAGGGTGGTAAGAGACTGCCTGACTCACAGGTTCCCACCAAGAACGGGAAGAAGCTGGGCTGTGAATGTGATCAGAAACACTCCTCCCACCCCAGCTACTACTTACAGCTGCTTCTTAGACACAACGTTCATCTCAGTCGGAATTCCTATACTTTACTGCCTGAGAAGTTTGGAATAATCTTTAAAGTGGCAGCTATAAAACTGTACCCTGTTCTAGGTTTCTACCTCATGTATTGCTTTTGTTTCCTCAAGAAAATTTCACTCAGAAACTTCAAGAGAGTGGTTACTGATTTCAAATCCCACTCTTGTAATTACAAAATGTAGTCATGAGTCTTCTGGGGAAATAAACAAAAAGAATTTAAAAAACCCACCAAACCCGAAAACATACAGGGAACTTTAAATCATGTGTAGCCAACCACTTCCCTTTCCTGTAAAGTAGTTTGAGAAAATCTCTCATATTTATTTTAAAGGACAAAAAAATCTGCCTCCCTGCATGCCACTTCTAATAAAAGCTTGATTAATCAATATTGCAACAAGCAATTACAGATATTTTCTTTAGTATCTTCTGAAAACACTCCTTGTGAGTGTGGGAATGCTGCTTCATGTCCTACATACCAACACAGCCTCTCTGCTAAAGAGAAGCAAATCTGCAATGCTAATTCCCTCCCATACATTACGATTTCTGCAAAGCGGTTCCATGATGGCCAATGCAGAACTGAAAGCTCCACACTGCTCACACAAAAGCTGTCTCCACACCTCTCAATGGCACTGAACAAACTCTGCTGCCTGTGCTTCCTTTCCCCACCTCTGCATTGTAGATTTGCTGCCTGCCTGCTCCCACCCACCACTCTGTGCCCACGTGTTGCCTCCTGTCCAGGGTAATATTCTGTCACACTGGCTACGGATTTTTGTCTACACCGATGTCCTGAGGCAACTGCAGCTCTCCTGCAGGTTTGCAGACTCACACCTCTACAGCTGAAGGTCTCTCTGCTGCAGGGGCTCAGCACTGAGGATGCCAAATATTGAAGGTGAAGTTAATGGGCTGCTTCGCAACATATGATGAATGCCTGGACTTTTTAACCCCCGGGTATTTTCAAGAACCCTGTTTTAAAAATTGCATGTAAGGAGGTCTGACAGGGGAAGCTGGTATGGGGAGAATATTGCTAATATTAAACATTTTTTGTGACATTTTTCTCCCTATCCATTATTTAGCAGAAAAAAATGCCTATGTATAATGTAAGCAACAACCACAGCTGGAAGGATTTCTGCTCTCACCTAGAGCTAAAGTCATGATGCAATATTTTCTGAATTCTTTCTACAGTCTGAAAAAGTACTTTCAGCCAACCTTTATCTTAAAGTAATTTTGCCTGCAAAATAGAGGCTAAAATTACTTACTAGAGCTGTTGTAGAGACTGCACTCTGCACACACACAGACTAAAAAACATACAGAAAAAGGTCTTTCTTATCTGAAACTCAACCCAAAGGATTTAGCCAGCACGTCTGAAAAAGAACTGGTGTGGTGTATGCTGAAGTGAGCCGAGCAGTGAAGATATGTCAACAGTGTGAACACGTAGCTCCAAGTTATTTATGTTAGGGAGAGTTTTCTGGTCACTTGTTGCAGGACTAATTGGCTCAGGCTCCACAGTGAGCTGCTCACTGCTATCAGCTTACCAGCTGGAGGAAAGCAGCTGCCATGGTAGTTTGTGGAATGGAATTTGTGCAGTGGGTGGAAGAGGAAGAAATAATAGTAATAAAGGACAACAGGGCTCCACTCATGTTGGGAGAACAAAATAGCCCCGGAGAAATTGGAAGTGCTCGTAAGAGATGAGACTTCAAACCTTGTTATTTGAATAAAAGCATTCTGGGCCTCTCTGTGCCATCCAAACAACATGTGGTTGCAGCCTGAACCGTGGGGATGGTGTCTTAAAGGACAAGGCATGTGTCCCCACATCCTGCTCCAACATGAGAAGTGCCCCTCAGACAGTCCAAGAGAATGAGCCAAGTCTGATGGCTGACAAGAGAAAGGTTCGGACCATGAAAACACCTACACTGTGTTCTTTTCCCCAAATACATCCAGAGAGTAGGAAGAACTGAGCAGGATCACAGAAAATACAGAAAACATATTTGTCATTGCCTTTTTTCAAAAGATGTATCCCAGAGAAGAAACTCTTGTAAGGATAAAGACTAGAAGACCATAATTAGACCCCTGCTATGTTAATTGCTGAACAGGGAAATGAAATGAATTTTTAAAATCCCATGTCACCTGGTGGATCATATGGCCCTGTCTATGCACAACTTTACCTGCATCTCGTTATCTCATTAGGTGTTCCAGCAGAGATCATTGTCAGGCAAATCTGTCCCAAGTTTGCTCAAAATCTATTTCTGTCCCTAAGAGATACTAAACAAACCTGTCTGGAATTCAAAAGAATGTCTGTAGTATATTTAAAACACCTATTAAAAATTTTAAACTGAACCAGAAATGGGTACATTTCTAAAAACAAACATACTTACTTCACTTTTGTATGATATGCATACCTAGAGTAATAAAAGAAATACCTAATGAAAAACCTCACTTTGATGAACACCTTAAGATTATTATCTGCAAAGAACTAATAATTCAGTTTTATCATAACCAAGATGGCACCTTATTTCTTTTTTGTGACAATTAGAACAGACTTAAGTGATATAATCAGTATGCACTCTTCACAAGCTTATGCAATGTTTTGCTGTGTATGACATCAATTAGCAAACCCTTAAAAAATGTAAAAGAGAAGTGTAGAAATTAAGCAATTCAAGAATAAAATTTCTAAAATGAAGTAGCTGTTTTTGCAATGTGAAAGTGGTATTGAGAATACTTTTCATTTACCAGCTAAAAGAACTTCAGTACCTGCATCCTAAACATCCCAACACAGACTAACAAAAAACACCCAATAAAAACATAAAAACCCCAAACCAAACCAAACAAAAAAACCCAAAAAACAAACAAAAAAAACCCCAAAAAACCACAAAACAAAACACAACACCTATGCTTTGGAAATACAGGACCTCATGTCCCTCTCATCCAGTGCTCGGTCTCGGATAGAGGCCAACACCAGACGCTTTGGAGAGATGTGCAAGAAATCCCATGGGAAGTAATTACAGAATAATCTCTCCATATTGGGAGCCTCTTTCTAGCTCCCATCTGCTGGAATTTGCTTTACATCAATATATAGAACACAGAAGTACGTGACCAAGTGTTTACTTTCCAAGCATCTTCTTTGAAGGCTGAAAAGACATTAACCCATCTTTTGTTCAATACAGCCTTCAGTGCTATCATGAACTCCTCATTCACAATTACTTTTTCTTTTCTTGCTTTGTAAGAGCTGTAATAAAAAGATGACTATCTCCATGCACAGTACACTTCAGCTACCTTATCTAAAAAATAATCCTGGCAGAGAAAGTGCAGGTAAAACATTAAACCACTGATCAGGAGTGAACTACCACCCTAGTGTAAAACTATGGGGAGTATCTGGTACTACAAACAAGAGGCACACATCTACAACTCTAGAAAATATTTACTTCAGGTATCTGGGCTTTAACATGACTTTATTACTCAAAAAAACAAAAAAGAAGCTATATGTTGGTAACCCATAAAGAAGCAGGGATAAAAGGGGTAGAGTCTATGTCTCCATTAACTTTTATCACAGTTAGTCAAGAACAGAAACAGATGCTACTGTTGTCTGCTCTCCCTACAGTATTTCCATGATCATTCTATCAAAAGGATCTAGTCTGCCACTTTTGTTCTCTTTGCAGTTGTCGACTCCTGCCTCTGCCTACTCTGTATTTCCAAAAGAGCAGCATACCTAATTGAAGGCATGACATTTTCTCCAGTCACTAAGTAGCAAATACCTTTAAATCACAGTCCAGCCCTCAAACAACTTAGACACATACACATACAAAGAAAACCATAAAAAAATCAGTCAAACTGCCACACTACAAGAGCACAGACCATTATTTTCCTGCAACACCAGTTATGCTGAAATTTCCCTTTCTGACCAAAGCAGGTAGGGCTGCTGCATTTTGTGGTGTGTATTCTAGGGGCAATATAAAAGCAGCCATGACATAGGCTCAGTGGTGGATTTGAGATGGATTCTGCTGGGGTCAAAGCAGCCACAAGTCCTTTCTCCACTACAGGAGCCACAACAAACCATCTCCCAGCAGACTGTGCCTGAGTCTCTGTCTTTGAATATCAAGTAGGATTTTTTTGCACATCTGAGTGCTTATAGTGGGATGGACATGGACAGAAGGCTCTAATAGCATGGTAGAAATTGGAAAAGGAGAAAAATTAGAAAAACTGATATAGCAACATGCTGGAGACCAACATCCTATTACATGGTTTTGTAACCCTCTCCACTTCCTTTAGTTCTTCAGTCATGTCCAGTTGCAGGAAATTTCTCTAAAGATCTGTTGCTTTAGGAACCTAAAACAAGTTGTAGAATATGATTACAGTTTTGCTAGTCTTTACTTCAATTGCATTCTCTCCAGTATTCATCAGTGCTTAATTTCCTCTATTTCAAATTGCACAGCCTGCTGAGAATCAGTTAAAATTGTTCAAACTTCAGACAAACCACAAAGATGTGGTTTGGTTTAAATTTCTTTACTTGCCAAAACCCTGGTATTTTTAAATACATTGTTGTTTAAACATACCTGGACATATCCTTTTTTTGCAGGTGTCTACACATATGTCTGAATTTCCACATAACAAAGATTAAAAAAAGGAGCTGATGCTTTTAATTATCAATAAATACGGCTTTAGGAAGAATACTGACTTTCCAATGAATAGCTACAGTTGCCTTCTCTGTCCTTTAATTTTCCCACAAGAGAGATTCTTTTGATCCAATTAAATAAAAATAAAATAGAGGAAAGTTGTGCTGATGAAAGCTATAGTAATTAAAATAAAACTACAGCACAGTGCTCTAGTAAAGAGCTGAGGGGAGCTATTAATTCTGAAAAAACCACAAAACTCTATTTTTTCCCCAATAATTTTAATAAAATGCTACAGGAATAAAATTAAATTAACAAAATCCACCAAACCTGAGTAAAGTAAAAGTTATCCCATTTGGTTATAATTTAGATCCACTACTGGAATTTCTGTGTTCTAAAGAACATCAAATCATAATTTTTCAAAAGAAAACCCATTTTTAGCATATATTCCACCAACAAGCAAGCATCAACCTGTGAACAGATCATTCTCACATCAATAGGTCCCAGGCAAAAGAAATTTGAGGCAGGCAACAACTGTAAAATCGTACGTGTTAATTATGTGACAGATAACTACCTGCATTAATCAGATCATGAATAGCAATCCTCTTCCATGGGAGCTGGTAAAGTGCCTAACTTCAAAATTAAACAGTAAAAATGGCATTTTCAAAAACTCAGTGAAAGACAATGACTGGTTTAGGTCAATGCTTGGGTTGACTATGCTCTTTAATTTCATATTACTAGCTATACATTTACATTCCATTTACACTTTCTTTATTTGCAAAGCAAGAGATTCTCTTAATTATTTTCAATGCTTCAACCTCCCAGTCCTTCCTTGGTTATAACTATTGATGAGGTCAAGCTGTAAAACAAAACACTGAAAGGCCTGAAATAAAAAAAATTAAAAGAAGGCCCCAAGTTCTTAAAAAATATGAGAGAGGCTGATGAACTGCAGGATTGAGTAGGGCTGTCTAAATAAAACGGGGAATTGAATCTTTTGATGCAAGTTGCATCTGTAAAACAACTCAGATCAAACTGTTTATTTCAGCCTCAGAAAGCACAGAAGATTTGTACCTCCCAGAGCTCATATTCATGGGTCTGTGCAATAGTGGATAACACTACTAATACCCAGAGCTGAACAACCTCCCAAATTCCCTTTGCTTTTGCAAATGCTGCTGAGCAGCAAAGTAGCCAATTTGGTTACTGGCATTTAATTAGCAGAGGACACCGTTTTCATTTAATTTTCTACTGTAATATTTTCCATTTGCTTCTTAAAAGAATGCAAGTTCAAAGCAATAACTGTACAAATATCTTGCTCTACCTCCAGGAAGGATGCTGCACACAGGGGTGTCCCAGCAAAGTATCACAGCAAGATGGCTTTTAGCAAGTCTAGGGGTATGTTATGATGGTTTCAAGGCAAGATGCACAAAAATCTTCTGTGAGAAGTCTGTGGGAACTGGGATAGCTCTGTGAATAAAGCTGTGTTCTGAATGGAAGAGAAAGACATATGGGAATGGCAGGCTAGCACAAATTCTACCACCATAAGAAAGCTAAGCTCTAGTTTGTTCTTGTGGCAGAAAATGCAAGACAGCATTATTCTGTGAAGCCCAGCATGCTGTCTATACACAGATAAATTAGCAGTAATGCTCTATTATCCTCAAAAATTAGGAATACAACTGTCTGAATAAAGCAGTCCCTTGCATCCCCAAGGCATCACAATAGGATATAAATGCTATAGAATCATTTTTACTTTACAAAGCTTTAATATACACATTGTCCCTTGAGCCCAAAGTTATTTGCTATAATGACATGATAGCCAACAAGAAAGTAATAGCTTTGTGCCTTTGTGCATACTGGTGAAGTGTCTGACCCTACATATTGCAGGCAATTATTTGAGGCTACTGATGGTTTGAGACAGTTCACTGGAAGAAAGATAACAGTGGAGCAGGTTGCCTTGACGACAATATGTAGCGGCACCAGAAATCAAAGAAAAACGCAGGAGCTCCTTTGTGTTGAGGACTGCAAAATATTCATCCAATTGGGTGAAAAGGGAACTAGTCCCACAGCAAGTCCTGTGCAATTTGATACCACTTCTTATCACGAGCATTATTAGAAAACCACCGACAAAGGCAAGTGGTTCATACCTCACAGCACAGGGCAGTAAGAATTGAACAGCAAGCAGTGTGGTAATGACTGCCCACAAGTTTGGGGCTTTTTCTTGTGAGGCTCTTCTGGTCACATCTGGACCTGAGAGTTTACTCTGGAAAAAGTAGTTTCTAAGGGCCAGAACTTTTGATTTCAGAGCAGAATATCACAGAAATTTCACTGCAGGTTCTATGACTTTTGGCAGCGATCACCATACTCTTAAAAAAGAAATGTAAATATGAATTCCCAAGCTACTATTGAATCAAAAGTAAAAAAACACCCTTAACATATTTTGCCATCAGTAAATGTTTTAGGCATGCTATGAGGTTTTTTTTATATCATCATATAAGCAAATTCAGAATACAAGAGAGATAAACACTTAGAAGATATATGTGCACATTCAAAATAAATAAGATCAAGTTTATTTCATGATCAGCATTTACTTTGCTTCTGTTTAATTTAATAGAAACATATCACTCTGTACTAAAAGAACATTCTGAGTGCTCTATTTTTAAAAAGGCATAAATTCAGATACTCTTTCTATCAGAAAGAAAATTAACCTCAGCTGCTACATAAAGCTTCTGTAAACAAAAAAATTGACTTGCGCTTCCCTAATGACCAAGAGCAACCACATGGTAACAATGAGAAATATTGCTCATGCCTCACATAAATAAGACTTGATTTGTAAATCATTTCAAAAATACAACTGGGAGAGAAAATAGACATCTCTGACAATACACAATAACCTGTTGAGATGATGCATCAAATAAGACATCTCATCAGATATTAGACATCTTAAATAGACAGCAAAATTTAAATATGAAAAGTATTTTGAAGTATAGCAAGGCACTGTTGAGAATCTCCATTTAAAGACATTTTTGTGTTTAAAGCTCCTTTTAATTTGACCCTTTAATCCATTTCATTCTCACTATATTTTCATTCAATTCCTGTTTCTACTAGTCTTCAAACACCAAATTCAAGAGATATGAAATGCAGGTGTTAGTATCTAGGATTGCATCTTTTTTAAAGAAGAAGTGTTTTTCTCAGGTTTAACCTATTACCTGATAGAGCTCAATAAGGAACTCATGCAAGCTTCTTACCACTCCCTAATTCCCTCTGTGATAAAGTCACCTTTTAAATTCTGCAACATGGATTGCAGATGCTGAGAGGCATCTACAAATGTAACTGTATTATTTATAATGACAGACAGAGGTAACAGAGACCATGAGAAACAAACCAGAAACACTAAGCAATGCTTAATATTTAATCTCTATATTTATCTTGAGCTGAAGTAATTAGACCTGTCCAAATATATGGAACACTTGCAATGTCTGTTGATCAATGCTTAAAAGGATTACCTCAATGCAAAGACTCACTAAAATGATTAAACTGAGTTTTATTTGATGTCTGATGCTTTCAGGGATTCTCTAATTAAATAACTGTCACACATTGGCATAAACTTATTGATTTAATACTGACTATCTTAATTTATGTTAACTTTGTATATTCTACATTGTCACTAATGGGTGCTAACAAATATGGCATGATATTCCAAAATGATTGTGCTATAAAACCTTAGACTTTGACAAAAAAATCTGTTATGAAACATTGAAGGTGCATGAAGGGCTGAGGTATAAATAAAGATGGTAATTAATTTTTGAATTAAATAGTTTGTTTTATATTTAAATCATGCTTTTGTGATTCTGCAAAATACAAAACTATAGATTTCTGTAATTAAGTTTGATAGTCTGTAATTTTTTTTCCCTTCAGGAGGCCAGCAGTAGGAATTTTACAAAGACATTATGACAAAATTCATCACAATGAAACAATGCACAGACAGGAACCAAATTTTAAAATGTTGTATAATAAGTGATGAGAGAGATTACAAAACAAAAAGAACTGGTAAGAAGATGTGACCCTTCCACTTGTAGAATGTCACTTCAAATCCATGTTTAATGGCCATGGAAATTGCATCATCTGAAGCTGGACAGAAACTCACTTTAGGAAAAATAATTTCCTTTGTTTTTTTTAAGAAATTAGTCTCTTACGGAATTAAATAGGCACTCCTTTCTTGAAACCAAATATATGCTCTTCTGTTTAGGAAGCATGGAAAAGTAATCTGTTTTCAGAATTCCTCAAAGCTCATTAGCAAAATTAATAACTTTTTGGGGGTGAATTTTGCTGTTCCAGTCAGCATCCAACAAAGTTGACAAGAATTGTGTTGTTTTCAGATACATAACGTCCCTATCATCATGCCAAGAGGATTCCAGAAATTCAGAAATTTTGATTCACTGCTGACAGGCCATACTTAGGGGACTGAAGGTTCTTGAGGTCTAGTACAGAACCAAGCTTTAGCAAAACCCAAAGCTTTCAAGGTCTGGAAATCCCAGAGCCAGTAGTGTTTTTCAGATCCTGCATCAAGGAGACAGGATTGTGCCGAGCTTTAGTGTTAGGAGCTGCCTGTCCCACAGTACTTTGGTCACCACTCTCTGTGCCAGTCTTTTGAAAACATGGGCTCCCCAAGGAACGCCCCAAAACTGAGATTCTGGGCTTCATAAAAGCTGCCAAGAAATTTGACAGTGTTTAATCGGGACTTTCCACTTCTGCAAAATATGTAAGTTCTGACAAAAAAAAATCCTAAACAAAACAGTTTCAGTGATTTTTATAAAGGACATTTGGGTGGAAATTTGCAAGTCAGCTCTACTCATATGGCAGGTCTCATGATCACTTTTTCCTCCCTTACTTTGGCTTTGCTACAGCTGTTAAAATACTTGGTTTCCAAAACAGGTTCTCATAAACTGTTAAGTGTTTCATAAATTTGTGAACAATGGTGATGATAGTGCTCACACTTAGTAAGGATCACATGTTTAATTAAATGTAACACATGAAGGGTGTCACAGTTGAATGCTATAAACGCCAAAGGACAACTAATTTTAACTTTGAAATCTTTGGGAGCTTTGGTTTCTGAAATGGGCTTGACCTACAAGAAAGGATTAATAGTCAGAAGCTGGGTCCATCCTACACAACCAAATATTTGTTAGCATTGCATTTGAAGGGAGGAACGTTGCCAGCACAGACTGCCAGGCAGATAAACTACTTTTGAGTAGTGCTTTGAGCAGAAACAAAAAATCCTGCCTGAAAGAAGAGGGGAATCTTTTCTATGCAGAAATCTAAACCATACCTGAGAACCAATGATAAGCTGAATAAGGTGACAATCATTCAATTAAGAAATTGCAGACTTGTAGAAATTACATTACCACTCTAAAAGGGGGAGGAGATGTGGCACTGACCACACAGAGTTAAAAGTGCCTACATCTGATATCAAGTTATGCACATTTTTCACTCCTTTTCTCCTTGGTTGCTACAAATTTTATTTCCCTTTTATAAAAGATGCTGCATTATCTAACAAAACCAGGAAAACACTTTTGTTAAAAATACTAATATCTGTATATTTTCTTGAGAAAAGTAACTGTTGTGAGAGTACTTGTTAGATATTAAAACAATTTGGTTTGAAAATAGAAACATATAAACTGAAAAAAACCCCAAAGATATGCAACAGGCAGGGGGTTTATATACAATTATCTCATCCTGTCACATTAGTTAAAATCTATATGCAATTACTAAAACTGGAGTCAATATAATTGAGTTTTTAGCCATCTTTTTTTTTGTTTCAATTTCTAGTGTACATGGCCAGATCTACTTGGCATTTGAGAACTGTCTTTCCCTATTACAAGCTTTGCTTTCCAAATTACCCCGAATTCTCTCTTCAGAAGTGGTTTATCACCAGGGACTTAATAGAAAATTCGTCTGAATGGGAAGTGTGAAGAAATTCCATTGATTCTCCTTTCTCTGAACTACTGCTACCTGTGTAAGGCCAACAAAAACAAAATGTCGTTTGCCTTTAGAACACTACTATATAGGCATATGCTACTCCAAAGCAATAGTTGGTACATGTTTTTCATGCAGAAATTTATTTTAAATCAAAACTTGCCCAGCTCCAGATTGACTCAAACTTCAAAGATTCAACAAGACTCCAGAAGGATAAGAACATTTTAAAATACAAATTCAAAGAGAAACTATCCACTCCAAAGAAAACAGAACCCACATATGTTTAATAAATTCTTCACCTTCCCTATACTGACAATCTGTGTAGCATTTTATTGATTTATCTTAGAAAACAGATGAGTGCAGATAACACACATTTGACATTCAGGATGCAAAGTCACCCTGTCTTTTCAATTCCATTAACTAATTTTAAAGCAGAAGTGATTAATTTGCCCATGAGTGTCACAGCTACAACAGATGCAGCTAAATTGACTGTGTTACTTCATAACTGCTGTCTCCACATGGGTATAAGCATCATTCTCAACCAGAAGTTATGGGCTTCATGTAAAAATTGCTGGGTGAACTGGACTGTGTTAATCAGGAGCAAAATATGAAAATATTTCTTTCTGGCTTAAAAATACGCAGATGAATTCATAACAAAAAGCTGACGATAGAAAATCTAAACCAAAAGACCATTATTTGTGCATTTATATGTATGTGTGAAGAAAGCAAGTCTTTAGTCAAATTCCCTGCTGCTGAAAATTAACCAGCTTATATGTAAGAATAAAATCACCGTGACTGATTACCAGCAGCAAATACAACGCCATTCTGGACAGATGTTTCTTTAACTGTGCTGGCAATTTGCACAGCCATCCTGGAGCTCTGAGCCCTGAGGACAATCAAACTCCAGAGCAGCCTACCTTGCGCAGGGGCTTGAGCTTGGTCTCCATGATGAAGTCGTACTTGCAGAGCTCGCAGCAGCGCGTGTCCGAGCTCTTGATCCACTGGTGCAGGCAGGCCTGGTGAACAAAGCGCAGGGTGCCCGTGCAGCGGCACGGCGTGATGAGGGGGCTTTCATCATCTCCCTCACAGTGACAGATCCTGACAGGAAGGACAGCAAGAGAGAGTCAGCCAGCCTGCCAACCAGCAGTGCAAAGGCACTGGCTTATTTACACTGCTTTCTCATCTTCAGGCTTGACATTCAAAAGGTGCCAGGTATATGACCTTTCAGATGAAGGCCTAGGAACATACTCCTTGTTTCTTTCTGCCATTTAGCAGCTTCTCGTCACTTAGTTATTATTTCTCTTTGAATTTGCTATGTGGTCTGAGGGTGAATCAATAGAAATAACAGCTTTTCCCTTTTATGCATAGCAAAACCTTTAAGACAAATACCAGAGCGGAATAGTTCTCGGTCTGTAAGCAATGCCAATAAATCCCTCAAAGGTAGAGAAATCTAACCCAAGCTGAAAATATCCAGCATGTGAAGTACAAAAAGTTTATAGGATATTTCTCTGGAGTTACACAGTTAAAGAATCAGAGAACTGTTTTGAGTACTCTGGAGTCATACATATGGCACAGCGTGTACACACACGCACACTTTTTAGGAGACAGGTTTGAAAAGTCATGGTAATTTTTTTTATTCCTCACTGTCTCTCTTAGGCAGACAGCTGCATTATCTCAGAAAACAAAAACTACTCTGTAAGCAGACCCTAAGATAGAGGTTGGCCCAGAACTGTTTTACCTTATGATGGGATACAGAGCTTTTCATGTTGTGGTTTTGCATCAAGTGATCAGTGTTCTAACATCATCATCTAAAGGGCTTCTTCTGTGACACATGTCCAGATGTTCTGCTGATTTTCCCCTCTTCTAAACAATCTCATGATCACATCAGGAAAATATTCACCCATCAAAAACAATGTCAGACTTATTGGCAAGCATCTCTTTGAAGGCAGAGAAAGCTTTACAAAGAGCAGAAGGCTTAACCAAACACCTGAAGTTAAGGAGGTTCACCTCAATGAAGAGTAATTCCTTCCCATCCCCCAGCCTAGAAAAACACAACAAAGCACCCAAGGTCTAATGAGTGCATTTAATGTCAAGCTGTCATGCAAGTGAAAAAGAAAAAAAAAAGAAAAAAAAAAAGTTAAAAATAAAAATCTGAAGCCTGAGAAATACTATTTCAAAATAAAGAAGTAGCAGTAGCAGCACAGATCCTGTTGTCACACAAATAAAACTTATTACTTCGGAACAGCACCCTCAGATGGTGCAGATGCAGAAGTGTCTGAACACATCTGAGGAATAACTCACCCTTTTACAGAGAAATCTGTGACTGCACAACACCTCTGGGGTAGGAGAGCTTCAGGATAAGGTTGTCTTCCTACTGGGAAAAGCAGGAGTTGCTGAGGTATGTCAGGAGGCAACCTGACAAAGATATCCCAGGAAAGACTGGCTACTGCACAGCTCTGAGGCTACCAAGACTATAAGGAGGGGAGCAGGGAATTCCAATGTCTCTACATGAAAGATCTACAGATCAAATCCGGCAGCTCCACTGTTCTTCTACAGTGCAGCCCAGAGCCATGAGAAAAACCTATCTATGATAATGGGAAATCTGAACAAAGTGGCTTTGCTGGACATACAGAAATAAAGAGACCAAAAAACTCCAACAGATAAATGAAGCTCCGAATACCTGGTCCACAAAAGCCACGTTTCAGTTTCTGCAGTGGTGCTTGCACAGGATTGCATGCCCCACAGCAGTGGAGAACAAATTACCCACAACTTCCTTCTTGCACATGTTCATTTTTTGAGACACATTTTACAGGAACTCAATTTACAGTCTTGTCTTTACTAATCCAGCTGAGTTAGGTGCATCAGTATCTTAGTTCTTAGGTGGGAATTGCCTATATGGTGAGCCTCTTAGCTTAAACAGAACTATATTTTCAAAACACTGAATAGTTATTTTTCTAACAAATGCATTCCCAACTGAGAGTTACATAAAAAACCATAATTCTCTTTTTAAATTAAAACTATTCCCAAAAGGAAGACCAACATTCTTTGTTCATTTAAATTCCAGCCATACATAATTTACTTTACGGCCTTAGCATTTAAACTATTTAGAAATTAGACAACTAAGCTATGGACCCAATAGCTTTTTTTCTACTACTGCCAAGATTGTTTAAAATTATTTTCAGAGGCTAAAATACAAACCTAAAATTCCACTGGGATCTTCAAATAAAGTGACACTGCAAATTTGAAATGAATACAAATAATCCTTAGTAGAAATACTTCTATAGAAAAATTCGATATGCGTTATACATTCTATTTGGGCTTTCCTTGTACATAAATCACAAGCCAATTGTACAAACAACAGGGTGACACTAAGAACTCACAGTAGGAATAAGCTCAAACTAAATATTCTAATGGCCTCTTCTAGCTTTATAACCATGAAATACGTAATGAGAATTAAAACAAACTTCACTAGGAATTAAAGTCCAGAGAAAATGACCAAAGGCATGGCTTTCATTAGCTTGAATGCTCTTTGGTCTCTTTGATGCTATTTAACTTTTTGTTATTTGTTTACCCAGAAGAAATTAGCTTAAAAGATGACTGTGTACCTAAACTCATAGTGACAGTCTAAAGATTTTTGGTGCCCAACACCTGTGGTAGCAGACTGTTGGCTAAATGCTAAAACATCTTTTAAAGACTTGGAGCAGGTAACTTGCTCTGTCTTCCTCAGCCATTAGAGTTAAACCACAATTTTGTGCCTCTTTTCTCTTTGATGTGTTCATCTCTAATGTACATCATAATTATCACAAAACAGAGAAAGTTAACTGTTAATGATGGCTTTGAGAAGTTTGTTGTGCAAACAGAATGGAGGTAGGGATACAAAGCACAGACATATCTGAACCATGTCTGAACCAAGCTGGAGGTGGAGAACTTTCATTCTAGTTTCCTGTTGTCAATGATCACAACTGTTTGAAACATTCATGCATCAAATTGATTATTTAGCTCACTGAACTTGTTCTGAGAATAAAATTTGCGCACATACTTTAGAAATTAGCTCAATGGAAAAAAAACCAAAACTACTCTCTATGATAAAGATAAATATATATAATTTGCTAAATCTATACTGATGTATTTACATTTTGTAGCACAGCACTGATCATTGTTAATAGCTTCAGTTTTAGCTGGTCAGACACACCTACAGAATTTACATACTCTTCTCAAATTTTTAGTCCTTTAGTAGATAAATCGCCTTTATTATAGAGAAATACCTTTGACTATTTTTTTTTCTGACAGCTTAATGCTTTAAGGATTCTTGTCTATGAACAGGACCTTTTTTTTCCAGGGAAAAAATGAGCAGAAGAGTCCAGAGGAGCTTTTGTTCTATGAATCATGTGTATACTAGAGATACCTAAGCCTTTAGATGATCTTCTGATTGTGATACACAAAATTTTGTGTGTGTATTTGTATGCACCCACAAACATATCTCTACACACTGAGATCACAGAATATCTATATTTCTTTCAATAAAACTCACTGTGAATCCTTATGAAACAATACTCTGACAGTGCTGTCATCCTTATGCATAAGTTTTTGGTTTATGTTATTTTAATTACCCAGCATATATTTTTCTAGCACAAAATTTTTTCTATAACCTTCAGCAAACAGATGTACCACACACAGAAATTAATGCTAACACTGTGCATACATGAGAGGAAAAATGAAAAGCAAAAAAATTCTTTGAAGGATGTCTTTAAACAGCAGGTTCATGTATATAATGCAACAAATTAAGGAAAGTATATTTCAGAAAAAAATAATAATGTTAAAACTGAAAAAAATCAATATTTGTGAAAGATTTTTCATAATTCATATAAAAACTGTTGCAGAGCTCTTGTATGTTCCTTACAAAACATATTGCCACCACGTATATATATAAACAAAAGGAATTTCTTATTGGATCAAAATGATGAGATGCAGCTAAAGAAAGCACTCGGAAGTGAGGCATCCTCAGAATTTAGTGTCGTCATACTGTCTTAAATCCCATGACTATTAATTGCTTTCCCAAGTTTTCCATGGTCCTATTCATTGCAAAAGATAAAATGCAGAAAGTTAAGTATGAAACCAGTCTACAACTTTCAGGCATTCCTAAGGTCATTGGATTTTGGCTGATTTTCAGAAAATCAGATAGAGTTATCTTGGATGCCTGACCATCATTTGTCATCAAATTAAGACTTGTTGTCTTCCATATAGACAAACATAATCTCAGTTTAAAGGGTCTAAAATCAGTATAGAACAAGGAAATCACCTGGAAAGCTTTCAGGTTTTCCCAATAGTTATTTATTCTGGCAAAATGATAGTAATTGAAATTACAATCTAGATGGTTAGCATCTAAGCTGCTTATTGCAGGAGATACAGGCAGATTCCAACAGATTTGTAGCTTTTTCTTCATGTGCAGTTAACAGTTTTACTCTCATGAAAGAGAATAGCTGCTAATCTCCATCCACACTGGAAACCCATCGGTTTCCCTAACCTGTCATCCATTAATCCACCTGACTCTTTGGAAATTAAGCAAATAGGCTGATCCCTGTGTCTTTGTAGTGAAGTGGAAAACACACTTATTCTGCAGGAGTCCTGTGGGATTTAGTGCTCCACTCCTACCCTGCCAGCAAGTGCTCCTCTGGGACAGCATCTACCCAGCTGATTCCCATGGATGACTACTGCCAAAGGAAAGTGATGAAGAATAAGAATCATTCAGCAAGTCCCTGCTTCTGCTGCAAGCCACATTGAGAACCTTGTCACCAGGAGCAGTGCTGGAGGGAAAGTGTTTACAGTGATTCTGCATCACCAGAACTCTCTGTGGATCCCGTATTTGCAATTGCCCTCCCTACCTCAGTACCTGGTAAAACTGTTAACGTTGTTTTTGGCCATTGAACATAGACCAAGGGTTTAGCTACAGAAGCTTTTACAGACTTCCTTGAAAATACACAAGGTCAAATTTTACCCTCATTAACAAATGTAAAATGTAGGGGAACGCCTCTGAGCTTTAAAAAATAGAAATGTATATGGGGGCATGGGCATACTGATAATGATGTGCAATAATGTTTAAGGGCTATAAATTATGTAATTATGTAAAACTTGTATTGTTCCATGATTTTCTGGGAGCTGTACAGCTATGTCCAGCTAGCATTACAGTGAAATTGTAACAAATCTCTTTTAAAAAAGTAGCTAGTGCTAAAACCTGGGGTATCTACACCAGACTCATCCTGGTGGTGTTCCTTTCATTTGAAACGGATTTTAGACTGGACCGGGAATACACTCTGAGACAAATTCTCAGTGTGGTCTAAGCCATGGCAAAAGTAAGGTTGATCAGATGTGCCTCAAAAGCAGGCTCCTTATCTGAACTAATGGAGGCCCCTTCACTCACCAAATTAGGAGGAGCTACATGGTGACTGTGGCATGTTTACACCAGCTGTGATGCAATTTATAGGCAAACTGAACTAAATTAACACAGATGCCTAATAACCACACTGTCTTTTTTTTTTGAAGATGGAAGAACACCGGTACAAGAGAAATACTTTGGAACTTTTAACACATTTCCTTAATAAAAGAGAGAAATATTTTCTCCATATAAATATGCTCAAGAAAGATAATACCTATTCCAGAAATATTTTTTTGGTGAGATATTATTGAAAATCTTGCCCTTCACTGGAAAGCACATATGAACTCATAATGGTTAGGCAAAGAAAAACTTTTACTCTGTTTGATGGGTACATCTCATCACTGTATCTCACTGTTGCTAAAGAGAGCTTAGTCAGGAAGAAACAGCAGAGCTGAAAAATGTTGGAGCAAGTGAATCCCTGGATTTGATTTTTGGCTGTGGGGATTATTAGCTGCCAGCATGAAATGCCATGAGCTCCTAGGTTATCTTAATTGGACCAAAAGGATGCAATTTCCAAGAATTGCAAAAGGATGCACAAAATTGCTGTCGCTACTGTTTGATTTTTTCTTAGGAAAACTATTCTGTCCAAAAAAGGTCATTTTCTCTTTTGCCAATTTATAAATTCCTTACAGTACTTTTAGACAGTTAGAATCTAAAATAAAACAGCTTTATGAAGAACTCACAGCAAGTAATTTTCATTCATAAAAAAAATCCACAAAAATATGGAACTCTGCTTATGCATGGTTCATCACTTGGGAAAAAAAAAGGTTAAATTCACGGAATATGTTCACCTTGCAATAAGCTATAGAGTGCCATGTTTCTCTTGCTTTCATTTTACAGGCTTTTCTTTTTTTAAATCTCATTTCCATTCTTTCCACCTTTAAATCACCAAGTAATCTAAATGACAAATTGGTCTTCCTCTCCATTTAAACATGGTGCGAATGAGGCACATTAATTCTCCACACCAAATGTAATCCATTTGTAGGTCTCCTCCCTGTCACTCCTGCCCTTCCATTATGCTATACAGTCAGCTGTCTTTACCCGACTAGAGGAAAAACCATTTTTAAAATGTTGCACCACACTAGTGGAATTTCTTAAGGGCCTAGCTCATAAAGCTTTCTTTTCATTTCTGCAAAAGTGATGAGAATTTGTAAGAGCCCCAAGAGCAAACAACATTAGTGAAAGCACATAAATATTTTATTTTGTGGACATTTCTTGTCTTTCTATTAATCTTTCTTTATAGGTGATAAATAGGATATCGAAAGAGTTACAAGTAATTGCTGCCTCAGATGCATGGTTAGTGCAAGATACATGTCTGACAAGATTTACTGCACTGAACAAGTTCAAAGAACTAGGGACTGCATCTCAAAACAGGATATAGATTTCCTCCCACCCACCTAGTGAAAACCAAGGCTTTAAGGAACTGAACTCCATTCAAAAAATATGCAAGCTTTAAGTATTTAATAATGGGACCTTTAAAACCAAGGATAACTTTCTAACAGGAGGCTGTGCCATTTCATTTATTTCCATTAAAAATAATAATAAGTTCTGAAAGAAACAAGCAGAAAGAAGGACTCAGTTCTCCCCCAGACAAATGAGCCTAATCACAACAAAGACATACTTGCCTTACTTTGGCTCTCCTTGCATCCTTGTGAAGCATGGAGAGCTTCCAAAAGAGACTGCAGAACCAGATGGCTGAAGAGGTGACAGATGGGGATTTGAACCATCAGGCAGATAATAGAATTAACCAGAATTTCATATTGCTCCAAAGACTGATGAACCACCAGACCATCAAGCAGAGGAGGAGATTCCTCAAAAAGCAAAAATCCTTATCAAAAAGTCACTTTGCAAAAAATAAAGCTCTGAACAGGAAAGTAAGCAGCAGTCACAGGTTTGTGGGTTTTTTTGAGAAAGGGGTGAGGAATCTACATGCAGGACAAGATTCAGAGACTTAGCTCCTAACATGCTGAGGTCACAAGGTACACACTAATATCCCAGGGAGAAACAGGATAAAAACTCTCCAGTCAAACACCACAGTCTGGAAGTAGAACACCTTCCATTTTATGGTGATTTTAGAAGGCTCTGGATGGTACTTCAAGTCTACATGTTCTGCATTACAGTTTCTTAACTGGATCCAACAACAAGGTTTCAGCATAAGTATTTAGAATGAGTGTTAAAATTCAGTGGTAGAATTAGAACCTATATATCTATCTTCAACTTTCTGTTTTTTCTTGCTCAAGGACTTATTTCCTATCAACCCCCTTTCTGTCTTCTGATCTCATGAGCACTCTTCTACCTGAATATTTCAGAATGTAAGTAATTTCATGAAAAACACATTTTTTTTGCATGTCCTACAAAATAATACTAAGAAAAGAAAAACCCTGCTGAAACACTTGATTTCACAAGAGAAAACTACATAATCATATTGCCTCTTGTCAGGTGCAGCATAGACTATTTCTTCCCATCTATAATTGTGCTAACACAGAAAAATGCCCATATTAGTATTTTCCTAAGTTTTTAATGGCCTTTTAATTAACGCACCAGATTTTAAAAAACTGTTTTTTAAAAATTATGCTTGAAATATACTCTGCAGATCTCATGAGTCAACCTCATAATCTTCTTTACTTCTCCCCTTCCCTACTGTTGTGCCCTACTCCTCAAATGAGAGCCTGCCATTTGAATGACTTTCTGCAGTCAAGTATGAGTTCATTCAACAAAATCAAAATTTGACTTCCAGTAAGCCTTTTTTTCAAAGTGAGAAACTCCACTTTATTTAAGTGCATGTGTTTTTGCTGAAATGACTGAATCAGCAGTACAAAAAGATTGTACACCTGTACACCAAAACCCTAACTAGTTAAACAGAAAATATCTTTCAACTATATCATCAATAATAAAAATACCACAAGATATATTCATAATCAATACACAAAGCACTTATGATCCACTATGGTAATATCAACTACTCAATTTTCTTTTCTTAGTGATTTCCATGTGAAAATCCATGGGACCAACTTCTCACAATCCATTCACTTTGTCATATCCAATACAGAGCTGTTCCCTTTGGGGATTATCCACATGCAGACCAAAGAAAGCTATTTCTGAGGCTGTGCCTCAAGCCATGGCAACTTCCTTGATAAGGTATATATGAAGAAAATCTCAGGAACAGAGCAACTTCGAAAAAGGAGTCTAACTGTATGATTTAGAAAGCCTAACCTGTCAATCTTTAAAAAAAGAAAAAATTAAATTAGGTGCCAAAACAATGCAGCATAGCCAGAACTTTTGTTATATCTCAGAAGAAGAAACCTTGCCTCCTAATGGACTTCAGGAGAAAGTAGTTGTCCAGGGAAGAGACTGTAAAGGTCAGGATTGATGCCATGACATTTTTTCAGCAGTTTGGAAAGAATCAGTGACACTAGAAGGGCAAATAATTCCCTGAAATGACCAAGAGGTTCCCCTTAGACTAGCTGAAGAACATATTGCACAATGGTACTGTACTTTATCTAAAATGTGCTTATACTGGAATTGAGTGTGCACTGTCACATTCCAGCTCATGCTGATAAATGCAGAGTGAAGAAATTGTCAGCAATCCATGAGGAAATGAAGGAAAAAGTTGCCTACCCAGAAACTGAAAGACAAAATAACTGTTGCCAAGAGACGTTTATGATCCCCGTTCCTCTGCTATTTCCACACAACACCATTTAGGTGAGGACCATTCCTCTCAGCCAGTGCTGTCATATCAACTAAAAGATATGAATAGCTAGGATGAAAAGCTTGAAGAAACCCCCCAGGAAAAAAAAATTTCCACATCACAACCAGTGACTATGCTAACCTAGTCTTGGCATAAACAAAACCGCCCTCTTTTTTCTATATCTCATGCAGAAAAATGGGGAGTATATGTGCACATCTACACTGACATACAATTATTTATTTGGGTTTTGTTTCAGATTGGAGGTTGTGAATTTTAAAAAGAAAACATACCACAGATCACAAATCAATGACGTGCATGGACATGTCCCAAGAAATAGAAACTGCAGAGTGTGCTAAATTGGTAGTAAAAAGATGTCTTCCTTTTTCTTCAGCTGTCTACAAACTGATTAAGTAAGACAACTTATCAGCTATAAAAAATTAACAGGCTTTTGATTTTGCTGTTTTTCCTAGATGTATTACAGTCATTATGATACATCTGATAATGACAACAACAAAAAAATAGTATTATCCCTGACATAGAAAAATGTGTTTCTGACTGGCTTGAGAAATTTTGCAGAACAGGTCTCATCATCAATCATATTAAGTTTAATGCTGGTTGTTCAAAGAACATCTCCACTGATACTGAGCCTAAGGGTGCAACCTATCAAAATTTTTCAACTTTCCTCAACTAAATAAGAGCCTGGCTGAAAAGTCTGCATGCACATCCAAAACGTCCATCCTTGAACCAAGCTCCAAAGCTCTTGCAAAAAGTGCCTGAAAAATTATAATAAAATTCAGTGGTTTGAGAAGACAAATAAAAGACTGGGATTCATCTGAATTTGCTTTTCATCTGAAAGCAAATTCTAAGTTTGGCAACTTGGGCAACAGCTAGGACTAATCTACATAATGCATTTATAGAACTTTATATAGATACATATACATATATATAGAGAGAGAGATATACACACATATATATATATACACATAGACATATCTATATATATAGAGAGAGATACATATATATATATATATATAGTGTGTGTGTATATCTATATACTCACACACACCTTTATTTATTTATTTGTGTAATTTTTACTACAGTATGATGAAGTCCATTGTGAAGACCCATGCTGAAGTGGCATTTCTCAGGTTTTGGGTAACTCAAACTCTTAACATTATCAAATGACCTGTTATGTATGTACTGCGTGTATTACACTGGATCTTCAATATGGGTAGTTCAGAAATAGAAAACAACACTGAAGCTGTTGTAGTTACCTGTGTGCACCTCTGCATCATGCCCTGTAGATAAATTTCAATAACATGGTTTATCACTGTTGCTGTTTCTTTGCATTTCCATAAGGCAGAGAGAACCCAAGCCTGGTCCTAATACATAAACTCATGCACAAACACAGCTGGACTTTGAAGAACTTTAAATTACTAAGACAGACAGTGGATAGACAGTGGAAAAGTGTGGTTTTGCTTGGTAAGTATAAAAAGGAGTGCATAGCCCTAGCTGTGTTAGTCATGGCTTATATCTTCTGCTGCAAAAAACCCCACAAAATACCTGCATATTACCTTTTTTCTTTTCAGAAATAAGATCTTTGCAATGTTTCACTAAGTTAAAGCATACTGTGAGACTGTATGATGTGGCATCATGAACTTCCTCATCCTCTGTTTACATTTCCACACAAATTCTTCCCAGCAAAGAAAAGTGAGAAGTTTTGGGTTACCATATGAAGAAACTAAGCTTGATTTCCACTTTGCAGATGAGAGCCAGTGCTGGCTCACAAGCTTGGTGAGGGAGAAAAAAGGAAATACTTGTTTCAGTTCTGTTAGGCTTACGGGATGGTGCATTTTTATCTACCACTGAAGTAAGTAACTCAAGTGTTCCCAGCTGTGTACTCCAGATTTGGATGTTAGCCCAGAAGTGGCTAGCTTCATCTCATTTCCAGGGTAAAATGCTCACCTTCTGGTTACATGGTTCACACCGGGGCATCAGATTGCCAGAGGCCTGAACTTCTGAACTAAAGAGAACTCTTGGCGTTGCCTTTTCTTTCCCAAAACTTATTTTGCTGCTTATTCCGCCCAATCACTCTTTTGTATCACTCCAATCCTTAAGAGTGGTGACTGAACAAACAGCCCATACACATTCACAGTGTGGAAGTGTTTGGCAGTGCAAAATCACAGACAAATCATGCCCCGCTATAGACATGTTCTCCAGGCACCATCCACTGGCTTCCTGAGGTAATGGCAACTCTAAGACCATAAATTAATTTCTTATAAGTTATTGAAAGATTATATAGGGAGACCAAAGCTGGATTTGAACTGATCACTTAAGGAGGAATAGTTCCATATCCCACTGTATTGAGCTATCTGGCATCCTGCTCCATTCTCCTGCCTCTGGCTGGAGATTTAAAAAAACCCAATACTCTGCCAGAGGACAGAGTGGGTCCATCTTCATGGAGCAAAGACAAACATTTGATTCCCTTGTAAGATTACTCTTTTTAAATAAGGGAAGTATCTCTTCACATTGAGATATGCTAACTTCTCTGTAGCAAAGGCTCTTTGTTATTTCCTGTGGCCTGCCTAGCCTAGTTTATTACTGAGAAATAGTGACAGAAAGCAGTCAAGGGAAAGGCACTCAGACCGTGGCAGGGAGAAACTCCTCTTAAGAAAGCTAAATCCTTCTTATTAGGGACTAACCTGCATACTTCTAAATCATCAGACCAGTCATCATACAACACTGGAAGCTTCTGAGCAGCATGAGGCACAGTGGGCCCTGCCCCAGCAGGTGCTCCATGATCTGGGGCTGCCAGAGCATCGCTGCCAGAGCCTGCCTCTGCAAAGGAGTCCTTCGTGTGTCTAAGGAAAGGCGCAGGCTGCCGGTCTCTGTGGGAGCTTTTCCCTTTGCTTTTCCCACATTTTCTTGAGGAAATCTTTGCTTCCTGAGATGATGCTGAAGACTGTGATTCCTTAAGCCTTGAAATCCTTCGGCGGTGATTTAAAGTAGGATTCTCAGGGTCAGACACCTCTTGTTTCTCTTTTCCCATTGTCCCCAAGGTGACAAGTTCAACAGCATTACTGTTTGAGGACCCATCCTGGTTACTGCATGATCTATTATTTCTTCTCCCTCTCCTGGCCATCCTGGCCTTTTCTCTTGCTCTCCTCCTAGCTTGAGCCCACTGACTCTCATCCGAAGATGATGATGAATCAGATGCATTCCAGCTGGATCTCGGAGGCTCAGGATGCAATTTACAGTTTCTGCCCTTTCCTTGCTTTTCTGTGTGCTCACCATTGTCTCCAGTCTCTTTTTTCCGCCTAAACCTTCGTTTTATGAGCTTCTTACTACCCGGCTCCCTATTAGGAGGGGCCAGAACCATGACAGGGGTTGCATGCTCAAGCTCATCTTCTGACAAATCATGCAAGGTAGTAGATCTAGACAAAGCAGTAAGCAAAGGAAAGGGATGGAAATGGGAAGGGTGGGTGGAAAGAGAAATCACACAGACAAAACAAAAAAAAAGAATGAGAATGAGAACATGAATTTTAATACAAAAACATGAGACTAAAACACAAAAACAAAACCAAAACAAAGAGAGATCAAAAGAAAACTAAAGTCTATGTCCATTATGAATAAAGTTAAGCAGAAGCAAGAGCTACATAATATCTAATAAAAGCAACTAACAAGTATCAGCCAGATGAGAGTATATTTTTCTCAGCACATACCTACAAATGTCCTGAGTGGAGGGGCAGACAGATAACCGAGATTGACTCCTGGGAGCTGTTCCTGTTGTAGGACTGCTTGCCTGTTGAAATAAGTTAGACAGTTTGGAATCTTTGTCCATGAAATACATTGCAGATATTTTACTGCTTTGCCACATGATCACAATATTAAAACAACTATTTCTGCTGTTCATAGTGTGCTGTTGAACACATAGAAGCTGGCAAAATACAGGAAGCTTGAACAAAAGTGAAACCAATTTGTGGAACTAAGTACGACTGAAGTGTCTGAGCTCTTATTCGCTCATGACTACTTTTTGTCACTGTTTGAGGAAGCAGCTTTTAGCATTTGAATTTTCATTTGGCTCTAATGTAAATGTCTGAAGGGAAAATGTCTGGTTTTCTTTTGTGCAGTCAACCAACCATGATAATGCCTTTCCAAATCACGTGAAGTGCATCTGCGATACATTGAGTGAAGAAGAACCCAAAGCTAACTTAGGTTGAGTGGACTGATGAAACAGCAGGAAGAATAGAGTGTGTTTTAAAAGGTTTTGAAGGCAATCAGATCTTCTAGAAGAGCTGAAAATGTTAAAATGAGATGAGCCAGAAAAATTCAAAGTGCAGGCTGCATCTCTACAGAGCTGATCACATTCTCAAACAGCAGAAGAGATATAAAAATGTTTAGTATGTGACATTTTGCTCATAAGGTTGTTGCTACAAATTGCAGATTCAGTTACCCAATACTTTCACTGAAAACATACTTTGATGGTGTTAACAGCAAACCATTTCAATCTGCCTTGCTATCTACTGACAGCGGAACTGTATGGAATCCAAATGTAAATCCAAGGCATTGTGATTCTTCAGGATCCCTCACAAGACACAGTATTGTGGGAAGTGGGTTCAATACACATCACTCTTAAGGCTGTGACCTTCCTGCAGCTGATCAGGGGTATTGGCTTTTACTGTGCAACCCCATCCAGCCCACTGTGATCACCACTTCCAAATGCAGACAAAATACTACAAGCCTCACAATTCCACAAGATCAAGGACCAGATGCAAGGGAAGGATGACTATTAAGAAAGAGCACAAAGCACAAATCAAATAAAGATGTAAAGCCTGTTATCCAAACCTTTTGTACTAGCAAACCAAATTCAGTCAGATAATTGAAATTATTTCTAGCTCGACTTCCACAGACATTTTTGTGGTGTTAAAAAGGTGTTGGAAAATTAGTAGTACAAGCAAAATAATTATAAACAGCAAGTACCTGCCAACACTTCACTTTTAGCTGAGGTTGTCAATATCCATTCTATTTAATGCATACATATTTTGGAAACATCAGTCACCCCTATGTGGATTTTTGCTTTTATATGGGTACCAGCTGAGACTTAGGAATAGTGCTTTTGCATGAAAACATTCTTCTAGCTCCTGGAATTCAAGTAACCATTTTTACCTGTTGATTAATATTGCAAAAGTACACCAAAACCACCAACAATATTACTAATTCTTTACTTCTAGTTCCATGAATGAAAATCAGATATACAACAACTAAGCCAAAGTGAGCAATTAAATTGATAAATTGACACAATCCTTGTGTTGTAGGTTTTTGCCTTGTCTGGATTCACCATCAAAGGAGGAATGTTAATGTGTATACATGCAGTGTCATGCTGGAAGAAAAGGACAAGTATCTGTGAGAGAAATTGTATTCCACATCTCCTTTTCTACAGAAGCAGTATTTCAATTATATGCATTGGGACAGAGTATGAGTGTTTCTTACATACATATTGGAAACATACGTTAGATGCATGGTTGGGTATATAATCTCCTTCCATCTCAGCCTCTGCGATTAGCATTAGGTAATTAGGCATGTCTTAAGCTACTTAATGAGGAAAGATGCAGACATCAGCACCAATAACTAATGTTATTGGGTTACAGGATGCTGCTGCATGAAGAAACACCCCTCCAGACTAAGCCCCAGTGGAAAGACTGGTGAAGAAACCCAGCCCCAGAGTTGAGTGAGGAATCCTGGATTGATGCCTCATGATGCGCTCATTTCTTTTTTCCCCTCACAGCTCCAGGACTGTTAACATTGCTTCTTTTGGGATCTCTGTACTGCAGGGGTTTGGCCTGGTCTTAAATGGTGGTAAGGTCAACTCCATGCAGTAAAAGGAATTTTTACATCACCTTGCCACCGGCAATATCCTTTGAAGGGATATGACTAAGCTGGCCCAGCAACCATACAGTAGGTCTGCACAAGTTCAAGGAACTTTCAGCAGCTATTAAAGCAGGAAGCCAGCTAGACAGTTCTTAAGTGAGCTGAAATAAAGCCAAAATGAAACAAGCTCCTTGAAAAGCTTTTACACTTATGATTTGGAACTGCAGACCAGCAGAAATCTAATTATTTTAAAATAAGTTTACATTATCAGCTTGACTACTTAAATCTTACATTTCACTTTCAACTGTCAAGAGGTCTGGACTGTTTCAGCCCTGCTCAGTCAAATTTACTTTCTAGTTACCCTGTGCCAGCATGATGCTATGTTAATTGTACATAACTCATAGGAAAGTTTATTTCCTTCAAAACCAATTTATATAAATATCTTTTACAAAATGAATGCTTTTTGCTTATTTATCTAAGCCCTATTGGAGCAAACATGACAACTGGCAGGCAAAAAGCCAATGCACCATTTAAGTCTTCAAAAACAAAGCATGACATTCAGATTTTTACCTGTGATCAAATAGAATTAATTTAATTTTTACAACTTTGTAACACGATTTTTAATCTGTATTATCTAAATTGATATGCATTTATCTACCTTTAATTAGCTTTTCATGGTAAAATCATAGATTCATAGAATTCCAGGTTGGATGGAACCTCAAAGATCACCCATTCTAACCTTTCTTGGCAAAAACACAGCGTGGACAACATGTCCCATCACCCCGTCCAGCTGAATCTTAAAAGTGTTTTCATGGAAAAAAAAAATGAACTGATGGAGCGAATTCTAAAACCACAAAGGTTAATGCTTCTGATATTAATTTTCTGTTGATTTGTGCCCCTCACAGGAAATGGAGACCCTTAATTTATAAATAGGTCCAGTCATTGTAAATTAAATAGGAGTGGAAGGACCTGCTAATGTCAGGTCTGTCCTTGCTACCACATGTTAAATGAATTTAAGAATTCACAGCTAGATGAGCTGTTTTTAAGAACCTGTAAATTTCAACTCAGTTGGATGCCTAGTCCAGACCTCTATGCCCAAACCCCTTTACTTTTTCATCCTACCCTGTTCTGACAGCAGTAACTGTATCTGCTTTCTGCTACCAGCACTGTCTCTAGGTTTACCCCAATTCTTTTGGCAATATTCCCTCTTTGCCATCTCTTTTACAAGCCATACATCCCAAACTAATTTTAAAAATTTAAATAATAATATCTCTTAAATTCAGTCTGAGAGCAAAGATATCTAAAGGTGCTTATAGGGTAGTGTGTTTACAGAGAAAATTGTGTATTTTCAAGGCATATCTGACAAACCAGAACATGATAATTTGAATATATTCTGCTCATGTCTTATCAGTCCAGCTCTTTTGGGAATGCATATGCAGCAGATGTTGGAAACAGTCTCAAGCAGACAGATCTTATTGCTGTAATTGCCATCCCATTGCTATTTTGCTATACAGCACACCGAATATTCTGAGATATTGTATTTAGTGAACAGAGGGATCAAACTGATGCTGAGGACTCCAATTCCACCCAGGAGGCTGAATAACAATTTTTTTAAAATAGTATTCCTTGAATGAATGTCTTCTTCAGACAGGTATATTGTACAGCTCACTGGAATGGGAAAACTAAACAAGCACTGTACTAATTTTATCATAACAAATTACATCAGTAGCAGAATTAAATGTCATAATTCAAAATAAAGCTGTCTCTCAATTAATTTATAAGCAAGGCAGCTCATTTCTCTATGCCATCAGTACAAGGAAGAGGTCTAAGGGATAATGCCAACTCCAGCTGATCAGGTTTGGCATTTCAAAAAGATTGTTAGGAGAGAGAGATTCCCCAGTCACCACCTTCTGCTGTCTCGGCCAGTTTAGATGAACTCTCTTGTCAAGGATTTGCAATTCAATTAACAGACATGACAGGGCACTCATCCATAATTATTTTTGGTATGTTGGAAGTGTGCTTTTCAAGCAGAATACTGGTAAATACAGAGTTTTCAGGATAAGTGAGATGATAATCACTTACCCAACAAAAAGGGACTTCAGTGTCACACACATGTGTCTGTGTTAGAAAACCAACAAAGACAGAAATGGGGTACAGAAATAAGTACAACTGGTGAAAACAGTAAGATTTTCAAACCAAGGCTACCTTTACTTAAGTGTTCAGGATCTGGTAGAAGTTTCCAGAAAATAAAATAAAAATAAAAATAAAATTAAATTAAAATAAAACTAAAATTAAGGTTAAAATAAAATAAAATAAAATGGGGGAAAAAAGGTCCTTAGAGGCCATCTATTGCTTAACCTGCATGTTGAAACTACTGCAAGAACATGAGTCAAGTTGTGCTCTTCCTAAGAACAGAGAAGGGATCTGCTTCAGCTTAACAGAAAAGCTGAGTAAAAGCAGATTCCAGAAGTGCAAAGAATCACATACTAAAGGAGTGAAGCTTTAAATTGAAAAACCAGATGATGTAATGGACAGATTATATAAAATGGCCTCACAGCTATCACCAGGAAGGTTAATGAATCCTCTCCTGTCTCTCTTCTGAAGAGAAGCATTTCCAAAAGCTGGTCAACTTACAACAATGCTGAAGCAGAAAGCTGCAGGCAATTGATGGGTGATAGGGCAGACAGGGAACATGTCTCAGGCTTTTACTCCCCTGCTGAGTTTTCTCTAGTAGCAGTGATGCATCACAGAGTACTCCAGATCCCACCAGCCATCATAGATAAAAAGCTGAAACTCTATCCTATTTCAAACACAGCACACAAAGAATGGTTCCCTCAGAAGATCAGAGCAGTTTGTCTGGCTATAAGCTCAGCAGGAGACCCAGTCTGTGTATTTTAATCTGAAAATTTCTGCTTTGTAAACAACATAACGTTCTGCAGAAAACATCCACCTTTATGAACTTTTATGTGGACATCTCCTCAGGTCTAAAAAGTTCCAAAACATGATGAAGATGACCCAAGGTGGGAGTTTTTACAAGCTCGGTCTTGATGGCATCTAAAATTTGTGTGCATGGGTTTGGGAGAGGGGGTTTCTGCATTTTGGTTTGTTTGGCTGTTATGTTTTTCTTTTCTTTATTTGTTTCTTCATGATAGAGTTCTTGCTTTGTGCTCAGATTTCAAAGTTGTTTTAATCTGATTGATGTCTTTACAGCAACTGTTACATTAATTGGTAACTGAATTTCTGTTGAATTATCTTTCACAGATTTTCTTTTTCAGTAACTTCTTGCATAATTCTTCTCTAAACCTTTTCTTTCTCTCCTTTCCTCCTTCCCCTCCTTTCACCTGCCTCTGAAGAGAAGGAATTAAGGGAAAAGTAACACACAAGGAAGGAGCAGAAAAATCCTTCGGATTCTGCCAAATAACACCATTCAGCACCTCTAAAAGTCAGTATGATTATATTATAAAATAGTTTGAAATCTAAAATCAAACTTGCAAATGGCAAATCCGTACTATCATTTAAAAAATGAAGCAAACGAGTAATTACAGCTTTAACTTGTAAATTCAATCAGCTTGTTTAAGTTGTTTTATCCTGCCTTACTAATCTATGTTAATCTTGAGTTTCATGGTACAGGTTCAACTAAAAAACCCACTTTTTCTATAGGCATAGAAGCATGGCTAACTAAGCTTTGAATTATCAAATGGATTATAGTATGCAAAAGCCTTTGTATCATAGCCACACAGTATTTTTCATTCATGAGTCTCTTTAAGGATGCATCTTTCTAGTCACTATCACTTTCTTAATAAAAATATTTCATATTTCTTTAAAAAAATATAGGTAATTGGAAGAAAGGATGTGCCAGGTTTTATTCAAAAGGTGCAGAGCCATGAGATCAGCAGCTTTTGACTGTGTAGAGGGAGCTAAATGGAAATTTAGCCTATAGGAAAGGTGAAGCACAAAACCTGCATTTTCTTTGTTACTGGATTTTGTGGCACTTTATTTCTAAAGGTAGGCAGTACTCAGAGAGCCACTTAGAATTTCTGTTCCAAAGAGGGCATCTGCTTTCACACATCCCTCTATCTGCAAGACTGAAACCCTCAAAACATTCCTATAACCTAAACAGCTTTCACTCAGATGACATTCCTGCCATGCTCTCACAAGCGTGTGTGAGTGCACACACCCACCATGTTCCTCCTTGGGTCTGGTGGACTGTGCAGGAGACAGACTGGATAAAATCCCATCTGTGAGGATACCATTCTTGTGTTTGAACAACCACATTCTGGTGTGTATTTGATGTCTGTTCATTCCAGCCCTAAGGGAGGAGAGAAGCCTAAATATGCCCAAGCAAAAGAGTTGTAGTAAGAATATTGAAATGACTAAACGAAAGAAGTGAAACCCTGAGAATGCATCATTGTGAAAAACAAGAGATATTGTATTTTTATGAAGAGCAATAAACATAAAACTGCATGACTCCCCTAATTTTTTACCAGTGTAGAAACAAAGTTTGCTTAACTGAATTTGTTTATGGGACAAATACGCAAAATGTGCTTCTGAGTGCCATGGTGAAAAAACAAATGCCATGCAAAGACTTCCAGAGTATATATGTACCAGGAATGTTATGGGTCATAATTACTATTTATAATTATGGAAATAATTAATTATATATAATAAGCATATGCAGTAACTTGCATACTCCATTTACTAAAAACAAATCAAAGCTGCTTCTGTATGATATTGGCTATCACAGGATAGGACTGAATTCTGTCATAACAGAAATTAAAATTATATATGGGCATGAGTGAGCTTTTATAAAAACATAAAAATTGTGGCACAACACATTCCACACATATATGAAGTTTTATCTGGATGTGTCAAGATATGAACTATTTTCTGTTGGTTGTCCCCATGTATTTAATACCATCATATAAGCATGCAATTTCATTCAGTTCAATTTTCAGGCAGACTTAGGTAAATTCTGCTGCCATGCCTTTTGTTAAGCTTATTGTAAACAAAGAATAAACTGTATGGACAAACTACAAAGTATTCCCTATACATAGAAATCAAACATTCATAGCTACGAGTTTTAAAAAGTGCAGAAACAGCTACTATGCAATGGATTTACTTCTAGTCTTTGGTTTTCTGCCTCTTTTTTTGTGTTCAAAATGAATTCTGTTCTGATGAAGAAAATCTTTTCACTAACTTGTTTACTTTGCACTGTTGTTTTCAATAAATGAGATCTAAGTGCTAGGTTAGTCTTCAGCTTTCATGAAAATGATTCCGTTTATGAGCAAGAAGAATGATTTGATGACTAATGTAACATTTATACTCATATTTTAATGCCAGTTTTGTATACATCATATTATCTACTGTAAAAGCACTTATGAAGGCTGACATTTTATGCTTTACAAGAGCGAGGACTTTTTTTTTCTTGATTTGTTTTCTTTTTTGAAAGCCCTAAGTTTTCCCTCAGTTACTCACTACAATAATCTAGAACCTACACTTGGAAGGGATAGAGCTTCGTGGTTCCTTGAAAAAAAGCAGCCACCAATCTGGAAGAGAATTTTCACTTGTGATTAGCATGAAATTGGCCAAGAAGAGTAAGAACTATGGATCAACTTGGAGCATTGTAGCTGCCTGTAGCAAAACATAGGGGGTCACACAACTGGTCTTTAGGATTCAGTCATGAAACAATCAATTATCTTGGAATGCTGCAATCCTAGTTCTGGCAAACAAAGTCCATGGTAAGAACTTCTTTAAAAAGAACATTGAAATTCCTTTATGTTTTTTTCACCATGAAACCTACCAGGAGATACTATGTGCTCTCTGTTGGTGTCACTGCCTTAGACATGGTGATGTTTGGACATTACAAACACTTAGAGTGTGTAATAGTGAGTTCTGCTTCAAGCTGGGCAAACCATCCAAATTGCAACATAGGTCTGTTCGTACAATCACCTCATACACAGAGAGGATGAAATAGCTGATAATATCAAAACCCATTTAAAAGATGATTCAATTTTAATGGAAGAGATTAAATGGTAATTTATAACTATTATAAATATTGTATTACTTACTACATTATACTATTACTATTATTATTAGAAATATTATAAATAGTACAGAATTTGATGCCCAGTTTGTGAAATTTCTTTCAAAGTCACAAACTGAGTGATTCAAATCAACAATCAATACATTAGAAACAATAAATTTTTCATCTAGATTGGCATCCTGGTGCCTTTTGGTTTTCATTTGTATCTTATTGGGAGGAACCCCACCTGACAAAAGAAATCAGAAATTGCTAACATAGAGTAAAAACAATTATTTCCTTCTTTCTTTCCCCTATTGCTATTCATATACTAAATTAGACGTGAATATTATCACACAGAATATTCCAAAACAAGCACCTTACTTCCTGATGTAACTCAACAGAGTTTTATTAGATGGAAGCTTCAGAGACTTGTAAATAAAAAGTGTTCCAACACCTGCTCCAGGCTTTTGAGAAGTAATTGAGGCAAATCAAAATTCAGGCAATTTGCTCCAAGCCTGATTTTCTCTGCACTGAAAAATAAGCCCAAGGTTCCCATCAGAGAATTTTAGATCTTGCTGCTGAGATAGCATCCTTCTCTAATGAGCTCTTGAATCATAATTAACATACAGAAAGATAATTACAGTGTTTTAGAAACATTTCTTCCAGAAAGCATTTAAACATAACCAAGCTGCCTCAGAAATACGTATAGAGCATAAAGTCTACAGACTGTAACTCAGACACAAAATTTGTTCCACAGGTTCCCTACAACAGAAAACAATGAATCCAGCAGATCCTTCCCTGACTACCCTTCCTCTTAAATTATACATCTATTTAGGAAGACATAAGAATTTTAATCAAAGAAGTTATATTGCACAGAAAACTAAGCAATAGCAAATAGGTAATGATCAAGGTCAAGTTTTTAATTTACTTAGATTTTAAACACATGCAGATAGGATAATAGCAACTCTGAAATCCAGAACATTGCACAATACTATCTCCTACAAAGAATAATTAAGTTCCTTCTGCTTCCAGCAACAGAAGAAATAGGTGGGAAAAAAAGTCTAATGCTTAAAAATATAGTAATAATTTAAAATCTTGACAGCTGGTTCATAACTCACATTTCCAAGTGTTTCCTATTTTTCTTTATGTGTATAGGTTTCTTTATGTAGATAGGTTTGGAAAGCCATAACTACTAACTAGGGCTACACTTTGTCAATACAAGATAATGTGAAATACTGATCAGTCCAAAATATGAGTTAATAATCTAGTTATTAAATTACTAATCATATCCAATTAAGTGCTAGCAGGGCAGAACACAAAAAGATTGTTTATTTATTTATTGATTGCACAGGAAAAATCTAGGTTATTACCAGAAGTGCAGCAAAAATTAGGCACTGATACATTTTCCTAATTGTCTCTGATTGGGAAACTATCAGAAACAGTTGCTTTTGGAGTTTCAAGGCAGTTTTCTTGAGATAAATAAATAAAAAGCTGAGGTGAATGAACAAATTCTTAGGTTGCTGTTCACTGAAGAGAGCCACAGCTGTCAGTCAAATATTTTAAGTTCTGTTCTTCCATTTGCCTTAAATAGTCTGTCACTGAAATCCTTGACAGAAAATTACATGCAATAAGAAAAGTCCTTGCAAAATGCTAAACTTCTACACTCTCAACAGACTGCAAAAGTGAATGATAAAATTTAGGTGTTGATTTCCACATACACACACATCCACCTGTCTTGGGAATGTTTGATTGTAAAATCTCTTGACTGAATAGATATATACTAACCAGTATCTGTAAAATACCAAATCAAAACCATTTCTTCTCATTATAACTAGATAAGACATCTTCAGTGTTCAACAATTCAGTTTAATCTGTAATACCACAAAATTCAGACTTAAAATTCATGTACCTAGCATGCAAAATTGTCCAAGCATACACTGCAAACCTCAGGTGTCCTCTCCAAATAAACAATTTAAGAGCATTATGAAATATGAATCTGCATTTACACAATCTATGCTGTATTTCATTTCACAAAGAGGTTAGTACAAAATCCAGTGGTATCTGCTCTGGGGAAGGAGCTCTACATCCAGCTAAGGGTGGAATACACAAATTAAAATGTAATTCCATTTGATCCTTTTTAACTTACACATACAGGCAAACGAGAACAGTCAAAGGCAGTGCCTTGATGACACTAATTTATAGCTTTACATAAAGACTATCTAATTTTTCTGCCCATTGAAATTTTTGTTGTGTGCAAGATCTGACATTGCACAGAACTCAGATCCTGCCTTTGGCATACAGTTTATCTGGCCTAGAAGCTTTCAATCTTGTTCTGAGGTATAGTATTTTTTACTATCACTTTCTGCCATGCAATATTAACCTGCAAAGCCAGATGTTTGCTTTTCTATGTATACACACATATATAAAAACCTGTTTTAGAAAAAAAGCATTCTAAGTCAGACAACAAACAAAACTGGAATTCCAATCAAATGTCTTTCAGCATTTGAAAAACTTCACTGGCAGGCAGCTTCAGAAAAAAAAATTGATCCAAAACAATGCATGATGCTATACATCAGAAAAAGATAAAGTGCATGACTGAAAAAATGGGATTTTAGCTTGCAACTAAAACCAGTGCAAATATCCCTCTCTAATAAGCAACTATACTGATTTCTGCAGAAATCACTTCAAAACAAATGTTAGTAACCAGCACGTTTCTCATGTCAGTGAAAGTATTTATGCTTTGTCACAGTGCAACCCAGGCACCTGTCTTCAAAAAAAGCAGAGAAAGTAATATCAATTCATAATAGATTTACAGTAACTATTGCTAGATACATGCATTTAAAATTAGTAATTAAAATAATTAATACAATTCCTGGTGATCAAGTTTGTAAGCATATAGCTATGTGATTTCTAAGGATAGGCAGTAAGCCTAGAAGAGTTTCAGCCGTATCCTACAGCAGTCTGGATATATTCTACATCTTTTTCCCTTCTAAACATAAGAGAGAAGAACCTAACATGGAACTAGTATTTTAACTTAAAATTGCATTTGGGGTTTATTGTCTTTTTTTGTTTTATGCTCTGAGAAGAAAAAATTTTTACAGTGGGTACCCCAAAGACAAAAATATTGAAGAGGTTTAAGGATACAGTGCTTGCCCTAAATGCAAAATATTTAAAACCAAACATAATACATGGCAAATGTTTAAGGCCTGGATTAAAAAAAAAAAAAAAAATTGATTTTGATCTTTTGCCTCCTGTACATCCCGGCTTTTTGGCATAAATTTCAGCCATATCTGAACCAAAAAAATAAAGAAAAGGGGGGTTAAAACCAAAGAACTTCAGTAAAAATCACATTTTGCCTTTCCTAAAGTTTCCCTTCTCTTTCCTAAAAAGCAAAAATTATCTAGATGTAAAGCCCTGGCTTCAGTGAACCATATATCTCTGTGAAAGGAACTCAGAATTCAGCCTGAAATGAATACAGATTTATACCTTTGCATATTACACTTGGTATTATTTGGGTAGGGAGGAGGAGAAAAAGAAAATAGTAATTTTATCTTAAGCTGAAGTGCTAAGGGAACATTAAACACTTGGGGAAAAGAGGTGAAAAAAGCGCATTAATTTATTTTCTTAGTATTGTTATTACATATTTTACAGTAATGACTAATAGTATGATGGAGTTTACAGGGTAACCATAATGTTCAGCAGCAAAACTTAAAATCTGATTTTTATGAATAAATAAAATACTACATAATGAATATGATGGATTAAAGTACTGGTTTATGTTTAATTACCTAGTTTTCTTTAAATTCCAGAAAAAGAAAACAGATTTCACATACCTTTGAAATATTACTCGATCGACTTGCGGAACGCCCTGGGGATTTGTCATTCTGGAAAACAAAATTAAAAGATGAAAAAAAGTTATGTAATTTGGATTTTACCTAATCTTTTCTGTGATTGTGAATGCACAGAGGTTCTCTTCCTCTCTTTTTCTTCAGTTTGGCTACTGACTTGACTGCACAATGGAAGACAGTTCAAGAAATAAACCATCACAACAGTCTTACAAATTACATGAATAGAAGTTTTTAAAAAGTTCTGTAAGAAATTATTGCTAGCATTTAATTATTGTTGGTTTATTTTGCAGTTTTTCAGAAAAAACATTTTGAGTCAAAGCTTAAGGAAACATCAGAGCTTCTCATGAAAACTGGTACTTCTGTATGAAAACAAATGTTCAATGACAAAAATTTCCCACTTACACTGAACATATGCCTGCTTGAAAAAAAAGTAGAATTTATTCTTTAGGCAAATTAGCAGTACTAGATGGCTTCCTGGACAGATATGTTCTGAGAAAAACAAATTGTGACCATGCAAAGATACAGTTCAGTTTAACATCTACTCCTCCATCCCCTCTCACTCCTGCAAACAACACACACACACAAACACCACCATGGGCTCAAGTGCATGAATAAAGTGGATGGCAAGAGCTACATTTCTACAGCACATGGTTGTTGTGGGGGTTTGTTTTAGCAACCCAAAGGAGGGAGTGGAGAAGGGGTTAAAAAATTTCTTCAGTATTTACACTTCCCTGGCAATTGATTTAGCTTCATTTACACTGAAAAGGTAAGATATTTCAGAAACAGGGCTCATCCCCTTAGTAAATCCATGTATCTTGAGAGAATCATGAAAATATTTTTCTCAGCACTTGAGGATGTAGGTTCAAACACTCAAGTGAAACATTCACATCATTCACCAAGCCTGATTTTTACCCAGAAGGAGCTGAACTAGGTGTCATGTGCGTAAGTCTGTCAGATAATCTGCTTGGAGGATCAGGGTGACAAAACCCAAAGCAGAGCTTTTGCTTCTGCAGCTTTATTTGCAATTCAAGCATCATGCAAACACATACATGCACACAAGAGGCTTTCAACTTGACTATGACCCATCTCTCCTCAACATGTACTCAATTAAACTACAGAAAAATAGAGAAGGTGCCAGCTACCAAAGACTAAATTTCCTCCTCAATTAATGCGCGTCTAGTCTAGAAATTAGTACTTCCCCAATACTTTGTGGCACAGAACAGTTTTGTATAGGCAAAAATGACCAAAAAGAAACATCAGGCAACTCATCAGCAAACATCTACATCAAAAAACTCCACTTTTATTTGTCATTTTTGTAGTAAAAAAGCCACTTTGCTCTTAATCCCAGTAAGCACATCCATATGAAAAAATAGTTTTAAAACAATGTGCTTCATATACCTATGTATCTTTCTTCCTCCAGACTTTAGATGGCTTATGTTTTTATTCCATCCCTCAGCACTATCACATTTTTTTGGACTGCAAACATAAATATCCTGAATTATTTCTCCTTCTACTTTATCTTCACTAGCACTAAGTAGCACAATGGATACTTGTCATCAAAAGCAATGCTGAGTTCCCTGACCACACAGCACTCTACTTTTTATTCTATCATAGAAACTAAATCTCAGGACTTAACGACCTTCAGGTTTGTTTGTCACTTTTTTTTTTAAGAAAAATTTAGAAAAAATAAATTCTTCAAGTTATGCATTCATTTCTTACATTTTGTCCTTGAGGCTGGGCCCACTTTGAACAAGGATGCGGAGTAGATGATCCTTCCTGACCTGAAGTATCCTGTGATTCAAATATTACTTCTGTGGTATATTATCCACTGTAGCTTTGGTAATAAATTCATAATTGCTTATCCTTTCTCAATGACATTAAATATCCACAGTTCTGAATGTCTGCGTTTATATCCATAGAAAATACACTTTGGATATTCTGGTTACATCATTTAGAGTAGCTCTGCTTTGACCTCAAAAAAATAGAAGTTATGGACCCATGAAATTAGTTCCCATTTTGTGGTTAGAAATTATGAACAGGGATCACAGCTGAGAAACTCTCTACTAAAAGCATGCAGCCATTATTGTCCATCCCTTGGACTAAAAAATACATTGTATTTTCTGACAGCATAGAGAACCCTGGAACTCTAACTTCTTTTCTCTCAACAATCCATCATTCAAGATTGATTTTCAAAATCTGTTTCTTGACTGCAACTCTCCAGGCTTTTTACATGATTCATCCTTCTCTCTGGCACATTATCGCCTTCACTTGGGATACAACAAGATTCTGACTCTCCAACTGAAAATTCACAGCATCCACAGTCGGCAAAGTACTGCTCATACACTGAATCATCTAAACTGAGACAAAGAGTGCTGTCCCAACAGTTTTTTGGAAAAAAAAAGAAATAAATTTAATCATCACTACTAGGTTCAGGCATTTCAAGGTGATTTATCATGAAAACCACAATATAAATAGAACAAAAAGTGTTGCACTAAATTACAGCACATAAATCAAATACAGAATTCCTCATTGAAGTTCCTATTCAACTTGCATAACTATTCATACAACAAAAGAACTGAATAGAAAAGTTATGGCAAAATCACTTTTGAAATGTGTCATTAAAGAGTGTCTGTGTGCTTCTGTTTTAATGATTTATCTTTACAAAGAACTCACATTGTTAAGAATAATTGATTTTTGTTATAACTTGGTCAAGAGGAAATGCAGAATGCTTTCCCTACAAGCTTGTTAAACAGTAAGATTTTTTTTTTTGCAAAGATTCAATACTAATTTACATTTTAAAAGTTAACAACAAAACAGAATATGCTGAGTTGGAAGGGACCCACAAGGATCATCAAGCCCACGTCCTGGACCTGCACAGGACATCCCAAGAGTCACACCATGACCCTGACAGCATTGTCTCAATGCTTCTTGAACTCTGTCAGGCTGGTGCTGTGACCACTTCCCTGGGGAGCTGTTGCAGTGTCTGATCACCCTCTGGGTGAGGAACCTTTTCCTGATATTGAACCCAAATGTCTCCTGACACAGCTTCAGGCCATTCCCTCGGGTCCTGTCACCGGTCACCACAGAGCAGAGATCAGTGCCTGCCCCTCCTTCTCACAAGGAAGCTGTAACTGCAGTGAGGTCTCCCCTCAGCCTCCTCCAGGCTGAACAGACCAAGTGACCTCAGCCACTCCTCATATGGCTTCTCCTCAAGGCCCTTCACCATCCTAGAGGCTCTCCTTTGGACACTCTCTAATGCCTTACTACCTTTTTTATATTGCAGTCCCCAAAACTGCACACAGGACTCTAGGTGAGGCCACAGCACTGCACAGCAGAGGCAAGACATAACCAAAGGTTTTAACCAAAGACATATATATTCAAATATTTATATATATTTTTGTGCATCAAGGAAATCAGATTCAATTTCCTTAATCTTTGAATCAGATTATTTCAAAGCAAATAGCATTCACCTTTTAGAATTACACATCTCAGCAGGAATTATTTAATGTCTGTAAAGAGCATTTTTCATTTCTGGGACTGAGTTTTCTAAATTCACACACACACACAGTCCTGGCCCTTGAGCAAAGTGAAAACAAGATATTCAGAGATATCTCTCAATAAAATTCTTAAACTGTGTTTTCATCCAGTCAACAAAATAGTAAAACAGCTCCTCCTAAGACTCCTCCTGGACAGGCACCAGCTTTTTGGGTTGTCTTATATATGAAGACCACACTGAAATGCCTCTCCTTATTACTAGATGTCCTGTACCACCAATAGCTCATCTCTTCTATCCTAGGCTACAGCCTGCAAACATTTATCAGGTATCTTTTCTAAAATGTTTTGGCATAAAAATAAGGTCCTTGAACTATTCTACTTGGATATCAAGAAAAATCAGTTTGTGTTTGTAAATTTCCTAAGAATTAGGTTTTACCAAGATCACTTCTAAGGAAATAACTGAAAATGTAATTCAGCCTTCAGTGTAAATTCTGGCAGGAAGACAAAGGGGAAATAATACCACAAAAGTTCAGATTATGACATGTTCATGAAAATGCTTTGGGAGGAATTTTCCATATACCTGTTCCACCATATAAAAACAAAAAAAATCTGTATGCAAATAGTAATTAAAATAATTAAAAATAAGTGCAAAATCTGTTTTTTTACAATAGTAAACTACCTCCCAAAACTTCATTTCAGCCTAAAACTGGGTTTTTGAAGTGACATTATTTTCAGGGACCATCATAAATCTAAACCCATTAAACTTTCTAATACTTAGATACAGCTTCTTTTTCTTTTCTTTTATTTGCAAATGTGACTTGCGCTGCTTACAAACACATTTTTGTTTTTAAAGTAAGAGAATAAAACCCTGACTGGGCAGAGGAAGAGGTTAGTAATAACAAATTTCTAAAATACTGCTGTGAACAGTTCAGGCTCTCATTATAAAGAGGAAAGTAGGAAATTAGCTAGCTGCTTTCTGGCTCACATATAAATATTCATAGGCACGGTTAACGATTTTAAGTCTTGCTGGGCAGCACAGCACATTTTAAACTAATCCATTTGTCTGCTTTCTCTCCTTAGCTGCCCCTTGTTTTGCTCTGGCTATGAGGATCACTGGGGCTGACCCAAGCACCTTGCTAATGAATTGCACTTCATCTCCCTGAAGTGAGCACAAAAGCATCAAGAATTAATCAGAATATCTCAGTTCACAGGAGAATCTTAAGCAACTGCTTTTGTCACACAAATAAAACCAACCCACCTCCCAAAAAACTCCTTTTACAAAATATTTTGTCTTAGTTTTATTTTTGTGGACTCTAATCTTTGCATCCCAGCGGTGCCAAGTGCTGCTTCACATTATCTGTACACAGCCCTTAGCCTTGGAGTTCCACACATGACTGCAATGACAGATATCCATCATTCCACAACATGTTACAAAAATAAATGCCTCCTAAATGTAAGTACAACACAGGCCAAACAGTTTTGCTTCTCTGAAGTGCCTTTCCACATGGTAGACCCTCACTGGATCTGCACAGGAGCCTCTTCTCAGCACCTTTTCACTTCTAGAATTCTGAATAGAAATTGCTTTCCCTTTATGACCTGAGCTATCACATATGTAGATGATCTTAAGTAGGAACATCAGTTGCTGAAAGAGCAGAAGCTGACATTATTAAAACTAATGTACAGACTGGATACAATTATTTCAGTATCTCAACATGAAAATGAAAAGAAAAAATCACAAACCAGGCAACATTTGCTTTAACTGTTAAACAAAAACACCAATGCCCATAATTATCTAAGACATAAACACACTGTAATTACTGGGCATCATGCATAATTTTACTGGAAACCAGAATTTTTTCAATATGACAGAACTGCTAGATTCAAAGTGCCAAGCGACAGGAAAAAAAGCTCACTGTGAATATTAAAGACTGTGCCACAGAGGCAACCTTTAATTAAAATAACAAAGTACAGACAGCAGTAACTATTAATTAAAATAAAATATCAACAAAATACACAGAATATTACCATTTGTATTATTCATATATACTGCATCACATATATATAAATAAAACATCTAAAAAGAAATAACTATCTCTTGATCTATTTGTATAAAGTAATGTGTAAATGCAGTTACTGTCTACTAGTTCTCTGCTACTGCAAACAGCCAGAGCCAGGATAACACTGTCTCCTATGGTGTGGCTATTGCTACATTACTAAAAAACTACTTCAGTTTCTCCTGTTGGGGGTCTATGTTTTTAAACCAAATACAAGCATAATACTGTTCCTTTAAAATTATTTATGCCAAGAAGGTAATGGCAATGTTACTACTGACAGAGCATATGCCCTGACTCTTGGTCAGCATGGACTTGGACAGCCTTTCTCCATAGGAAGGAAGAGGGGGGGAAATCAGCTGCTGGTGATAACATCCTAACAATTTCAGAGTAACTGGCAATTCCTATACAGGTTTGATGTGGGGAATTTATGTTCTGAAAGGAAGTCAAAGCAGATTTTAGCTCTTAAATAATACTGAGAAAAAAGCCTATCATCAGCTGACAGTTACCTTTTATTTTTAATGCAATTATTCTCTGTGCTGCTACATATTTTATCTATATTTTCATATTTTCAAATATTCAACAGTCAGACATATAATTCCTCTTATAAATGAATCCTACCACTAAATCGCCAAGTATAAAATTATTGGTAGTCAAATCTATATTTGAAAATGTAAGAAAATCTATCTCCCTTCTTTGTAAACAAATTACTAGCTTATTCTAAGACATTTTAACTGCACTAAAAAGTTCAACATTAATGCCAAATCACCTACAAAGTCACTAGGGGAAAGGCAGAAGGAGAAAATGAATCTAAACAGACTGAAGGTCTCTGTTGCAAAGCACAACTGTGCAAAACCAGCTAATTATCACAAAAAGGGTTCTGAGGATGCTGAAGCATTTCAAAATTCCACTCTGACTGTCATCTGTGGAAAGAGACTACATATTCCAGTGTGACATAAAAAAATTAGTTTAATTACCTTAGAAGTTGTATATTTGCCACATTTATATATGGGTAGGAGAGTACATAGCAATGATCAAGGAACCTATCTCTTCATGGCCTACTGGGTAACTTTACTTCAGAATAATGTACAGGTGCTTTACTTCTCTTAGGCCCTGTGCAACTAAGAAATCCCTGCTGCCAGATTTGCAGCACATAAGACCATAAAATGTTTACACTGGTACTTGCACTGTAATAAGGTTTGGAGTGAAACCTTTTAGGAAGTTATCCTCTTTTTCAGCATTTTATCCTCTAAACAAAAATCTACAATGCCACCAACTGCATGGCACAGACATATTGCTGTGTTACTTATGGCTGCTTCTTACTCTGGTATCTCTAGTGTGCTAGATTCCTATCTCCATATCAGTCTCAGTGTGTCAGGGTTTTTTTCAGGGAAAGCTGCTAATGAGCATGATAAATACATCAGAATCTGATCCACCATCTTTTTGAGTTGAAAATGCTAATCACACTTTAATGAGGCTCAGGGCACTTTCCATCACAGGCCAAGTTGAGTCAATACCATTCTTCCTGTTAAGGCTTTCACAGTGATGCTTTTACCTGCAGTTACACACAGATCTTCCATGTTTCAGCATTCAGTTACTTTCTCTATGTTGCACAGATATCCAAGGTCAAAGCTGTTTTCAAATGGGAACAAATGCACCATTACAAAAAAAAAGGAAAAACTCAGCATTGAATCAGCCTTGAAACAAAGCACAGGCATGCACAGAATGCAGTCAGAAAACACTATGCTAAACACTCAGCTGATGTCAGTGAAATCCCTTTCTCAGATCACAAAAAGGGCCAGATTTTAATTTGTTCTGCCACATGTAGCAAAAATGAAAAGTTCCTAGAAATCCTCACCAAAATTAGAAATTAAATAACCATGAAGCTGGGAATTTGTTCAACACAAATCAGTTAACAGACAATGTGTGTCACGTAGCTGCCCTTGACTGATCATGAGGTAAGAATCTAGTCAGAGGCTTTTATTGGAAAATCATTTTTGGCAAGTCCTACTACAAATGAGAATGAGGTTAATGCTCATTTTGGCTGGGATAATTTTCTTCACACTAGCTGGTATGGGACTGTGGTTTGGACTGTGCTGGAAACAGTGTTGATAATTCAAGTAGGTTTTGGTTGTTCACAAGTGCCAACAAGAAGTACCAGTATTTGCACTATTCAATACAGTGCAGCCCAATCTGACTAATGTCTCCACTTAGCTCTACCAGGAGGTGAAACCCTGTGTTGCTAAGGGCAGACTTGGGCAATAAGCAGCACATTGCTGAGTGGCAACAGCTGGGCACAGTGGATCTTTCTGCCTCCTTGGCCCAGGGCAAGACATCAGACTGAACCCACTGACAGAGAAGTTTGTGGCACTCCTCACTCCAAAACAACCCCATCTCAGATTGTGTCATTTGAGCTGGGTGGTATCAGAGACTATGGACAACAATATCCTAACCACTTTCTAGGTTAACATACTCTAAAGCCCCCCTAGTTCCACACGATTGTTTTCATTCTTTAAATAGATATTCACTCACTGAATCCATCACTGACTGACAATACTTTAACCTTAAGAAAAATCACAAGTATCTAACCCAAGGTTGTTCTCTATGATAAGGCATTCTAAAATACTCAGTATGTAAAAAGACACATCTAAAATAGTATCTGCCCTTGTTGACTCAGGAACCGTGTGGTGAACACCATGCATTAAGCACAGCACTGCATGAAACATCTAGTAAAATTAGCTGCCTGTGCTCTTCAGATTATACCCTAGCTGCCTGTTTTATCCAAAGCTGACCACATAGCTAAAAATTAAAATCTGCAAAGACAGATACTGGACAAGTGAAGCTTGCCCTTTTTTTTTTATTAACATGTCACAGAGAAAAAGCAAGGAAGAATAAAAAAAAAAAAATCAATAAACTGCTAGTCAGTGCTCTAATGATGTACCCTGGCATTACCAAGATGTATGGAATACTACTCACAAAGGGTACTATATAAAAAATGCAGAGGGATAATATTAATTACAACTGAAGAAAATATGAAAATAAATAAATTTAGGAAAAAAAAAGAAAAAGACAAATATAAGGGAAAAGAAAGAGAAGGAATGAAAAAATAAACATGGAAAAATGTTTCCCCTGTTTTGTCAAAATATGGAACCCTATAAAGAGTTTTCTCCACTTCTCTTATAAATGTTTTATCTATGCATATAGGCATTTTAAAAAGCTTGCTCTTAAACACAAAAGAGAAACCTACAGGGAGGGTGAGCAATTGCATGAATTCATCACTGTGAAGTTTTTCACCAGAGAACTGTGCACTTACTGACACTCAATACAAGGCTCCAACTTCTCTGACACATAGTGCCTGTAGATTTACTTGTCACATTTAGAAACACAGCTTGGCCTCCAAACTTCTTATGAATGTTTTTCTTTCCCCCTGCTATTTGCCAAGTTACTTCTCTTCAGAAAAAACACAGCACTTTTAATTATTATTGTGTCAATGTCTAACTACATCCTGTTTAATTTCTACCATCTCACTATGTTAATCAGAGCACTTTAGCTAAAACAGGTCAGCCATAGAATTTGAGATAGATTTCCACATGTCAAAACCACCTTCTGCTACTTGTTTGCTCATTTTTAAATTACCTGGCAACAACCTGCATGATTGCACAAACACTTGATTTACATTTATATAATACTGGAAACATGCTATGGGGGTTTCATGGTTGGGTGTGGTTGATAAAGATATCTTACCTTGAAAAACTGAAAATGTTTTATATTTCTTTTTCTTGACATTTCTCAGCTATAGAAAATGAAGAGAAACACCATGCCCTCTTTTTTTTTCCCCCTCTAAAACACAAATGCAATTAACAGCCTGCAGGCTTTAATTTGTCAATCTGTTTTTCTAATGTAAGTCTAGCAGTCCAGCCTAAGTTTTATTACTTCTGGACAGGTGTGAAGGGTCACTGCAAGTCAACCAAGATATGTCACTGTACATATCTTGGTTTCAGACATGAAATAAATCAACTCCCTAATTTCCTTAATTATCACTTATTTTCACACTATATTACTCTTTTTAAATGGATTTGACATATAGAACAAGAAAGTGAAATAGAATCCTCCTCACTTTGACATCAAGCTATCATTTTGTCTCCCTCTGGGATGAACAGAAATGCAACACAATAAATTCCACTGTAGCACTCTTAAATCAAATGGGTCTATTATTTACACATTACTAACATTTACAGATGATGTATTTAGGCATTTCCATCCTTAATCAATAAAGATCTGTCTTTTCATACAACATGACAGTATTTCAGTACACTGTAATCCCCAATCTGCTCAGTGGATTTAGTAGGAAGTGGTTGGATTTACTGTGGGAATTTTGCAGGAAAAACAACAGCATTCTCCGGAGGTTCAGAACAACTTTTTCTTGCAAACTTTAGACCACTCTGATGGAACAAGGCACTTTCCACCTGGTTGTTTTGAGCCAATCAACTGTTCCTCTGGTCTCCTTCAATACACTAGGCACTGTATTTATTTTCCTAACCGCCCAGTACAAGATTCAACTTTGCTCCTCCATAAGATCAGCAAATCTGAAGAGAAGGCTATTCATTGCCATGCTGAACTGATAATATTTGCTCCATTATCGGTGTGAATGCTCCCAAAAATCTAGTCTCTGCAGTTCTCTAGTGTAAGAACACTCCTGGTGGTCAGTATAAGTTTCAGCCAAGAGTTTTTAAGTTCTTTACAAGAAAGTAGATGTGGTGTATGGACCATGTAATTTGATTTTATTTCATAGGATGGTATGCATTCCAATTTATCTTTGTTAAGCATGAAAATATGCTGATTTTTAAACTGAAAAGACCAACTAATGAATTTCAGAAGCTGGAATTCAGGGATCACTTTGCAGTCTGTGTTTTTGTGACCTCCTGGATTCCAGTCAATTAGAACCAGTGGTGAAAGTCTCTGGGTGGTCAAGTAGTTTTCTAACAGCCAAGTGTTTATCAAAGGATAAAAGTTTAATTAAATACACAAAGTCAAAGTGCCTCAATTACAACAGAGCTATAAAACATTACTTGATTATGTTCTGTATTTTCAATATCACCCCTTTCATATCTGCTATCTAATTAAAGTTTTATGTCTTTATGTTGCACATTGGTGGCCAGGACATCCACTTCTGAATGTGGACAAAAAAATCATAAATGTCACCAGCTGAGTAATTTATTTTGTACCAGCAGGCCCTGTAAATCTTGGTGCTATGGGCTTAGCATGTCTGAAACCTTACAATCACAACCTGAAAATAAAAAATGTAAGAACATGAGGAAATTTTATGCCAGTTTAATCCAAGATGTACATAGATTCCATAGATATAATCATTAGCAACTTTCCTATTTCTTCTGGAAATCCCTAAATTCATCTTAATGTGATATCACGTTAATAAATAATTAAGCAGAATTTGGCTTATCATTTAATATAATCAAATTAGTTATTGTGTAGTTTGTAATTTTCAACATAAATGTGAAGATTGCAATTCATGTCTCTTTAACCATCAAAGCAAAATATCAACTTTAGGGCCTGAATAACAAAATTTCTATACAATTATTTTCAACAAAGCTCTACATGAAAGCTCCCAAAGTTATATATATATTCACAGTAAAAGGTGTAGAAAATTGGAAGAAAGACAGCTTCAAGTTAAAATGAGTCTCTACAGCCACTTCTCTGTTTTAGAACTAACACTGAAGTTAACTCAAATTTTCTATGTACTTCAACCCATCCTTCATAAAACACAGAATCACAGATTTGTTTGAAAAGACCTCTAAATTCACCAAGCTAACCCAGCACTGCCAGATCTACCACTAAATCACATCCACAAGCACCACACCCACGTACCTTTTAAATAACTCCAGGGATGGTGATTCAAACACTTCCCTGGACAGCCTGTCCCAAAGCTTGATCCTTGTTATAGTTACCTCTACAATATTTTAGGACAGCATTTTTTTTGCCCCTCTGCTTTCTGAAATATTTATTATATTCATCAATGAAAGGATGCTGTGGAAATTACAACTAAATTGGGTTTATTCCTAGAACTCACAAGCCCTAACTAATACTATATATTCATTTATTCAGTCAGGGGATGGAAGGAAACTTATACAAAAGATTTTTGGCTCTTTTCCTTTATAGCTACCTTAATGTTTAATTAAAAGGCTGAAAGTTGGTTCTATTTTCCACATAAAATAATGCAAGTAAAAAAAAGTGAGGAACACAGAATACACCTGTTGTTAGCAAACTTGCCAAGCAAGTTATACATATTCATGAGAGCAGGTTTCTACAGACAGACGTGACCTACATTTAGACTCAAAGATGTGTTGAGGGGTGGGCACAGCACAGCATTTACTGACTGCTTCTTCTTAGCAGACTTTGTGTTATAAACAGAAATCTCTTAGATCTAAAGAGGAACACCAAGGGGATACGGAGGAGGAAGGTTTTGAAAAACCGGTAATAATGACACTGTCCTGGTGTAGACAAAATGTTACACTAGCAAGAGAAGATTTTAATGTTGAGAGCACAATTTCTGATTTTAGATGTGACAAATGAACAGACAGAAAAATAACACCAAAATATAAGAAGCAGCTCTGCTTCTAAGATACCTGATTAACTGTAATGCTGAGACTTTGCAGGCAGTTATTAATTCCTCCCAGTCAGATCTTCATGCCTAATAAAAAAGTCCCTGGCACAATTAGGACAGACAATAATTCAAACTTTCCCAGGGTGGCTATAAATAACTACTTACCAGAATATGGAATAGACTACATTTATTTTATTAATATCTGTTAATTACCACACAGAATTTAGACTAATGTGTTGGGAGTAACATCCTGACACTGTAATTGACTTGAGTATTTGCCCACAATATTCTATGCATTTATGTGTGTTTGTCTTCAGGGCTGTAGCTCCTAAAAACGCCACTGAAATTACCCAGTCTCTTATTCATGAAACATTTTAATTACTACCTTATGCTCTTCATTTTTTCCATTACTGCAAGCAATAATGAAACATGTGTGATTTCATTCTATTCTCTTCTGTGATTTCTCACCAAAGAATCCTGCCTTGCTTAGTCACTACTAAGTGAAATAACATTATAGCCAAATCTCTAGCGTCATTTCTAAATATAAGAATAATAATAATAAATACCATACTTCCTCACATTTCAATAGATCTCACTGTAATAAATGCTCTAAATTTTCAATCTTCAGTACATTTCCAGATTTCCAGCAGTCTATGTTCAAGCACAGTTATACCATTTTAAGAAAATACACAGTATTCTGCCACTTTTATCTGAAGCTGGTATTTAACTGCTGACTTACTCAGGGTCAAGTGGAGACTTCTCCACTGAAGATTTGGCTCATTCATCTCAGGTAGTGGTCCACAATTTGCAATCTGATGCTCATACAACAACCCCAGCACCATGTAACCTTTCAGATTTTTGGAAACCTCACCTCCCAATGCTGGCAAACCTCGGCTTATACAAATACAAAAATGTAGATGGTATTCAGGTAATTTTCTTTTAGGTTTAAAAAACCATCTTTAGCTCCAAATGAACTTTCTTCCATTGTACAGAAAGAATAATCTTGTCAATTATTACTACAAACAAGCAAAACAAAGCTTTCACAATTTCTAGAGAAGAAAGTATTAGAGAGAAGAGCCTCAGAGGAAGGATTAAGGATTCAGTTTTACGTCCTGATATTTTTATTAAGCACTTAACTGATTAGAAATGATCAACCAGAAAACAAAGTAAAGGGATTAAATCTATATCTTTTTTCCTTTACTTGCTTCCAGAATTCAGTTTCTTTAAAAATAGCAACAAAACCTAATTCCAAAAAGCATGTTTCTGTTTTATCTTAAAAGGGCCATGGAAAACTACAATAATGAGCTGGAAAAGAGGACAGGTTACAGAAAATATCAATAGACAATCAGACAGTTTCAGTATCTTCTTTGCTGTTCCTATTTCATAATAAAGACAAAGCATGAAGATGTACTTTCAATATTCTGTTTTCAGTTTACCTTAGTTCTTTCCAAGCTCAGCTGTGTGCTCCACCACTTCAGTAATAAACCTCTCCTTTTGTCTAATTCAGGACAGTGATAATGTTTCTGGATACCAGTGATCCACTACTCCAATGTGACTCCCAGTAGTATTTAAAACATGCAGCTTCTTGAGTATGCTTCAAATATGTGTCCTAGTTGGAAGGTTAATTAAACTATGATTCTATCTGTTTTTCCAGTTGTAAAGGTCAGTATCCAGATTGAACCTACACTGAAATGAAATTAACCTTTTGCATTCAAAGAAAATAGATGTGCTAAAACCACTGAACTGTGATACATGCAAGCACTACAGCACATAACTCAGCTTACCCATCCATATTAGAGACAAACTGAGGAGGAAAGATAAGGACAAACTGACAGAACTTCTGAAAATGGTGCCAATTAGCAGGATGATGAATATAACTTCATACTGTGATTACATGGAGAAACTTCACTAGTGATAAAAGATGAAAATATAATCCCCAATACCAGCTCTGATATAATTTCTCTTTTAAAAGTAATGCACACATGATTTAGTTGGCCTGGACAGTGAAGGCCCCTTCCCATTATTTGCAAAAAGAGAGTCACAAGGACAGTCCCCGTGAATATGAACGTCTCAGCCATTAAATTCTCTCAGCCTGCACTACTCACAGCAAGCATGAAGTGAGATCACCTCCTTCCCTGCATTATGCTTCAGGGAAATTGGATTAAAATGTGCTCAGAAGGCTCAGATAAAAGCAGAAGATTAAGTGCTACACAGGTAAAATATGTTAAGCCTCTGTGATGTAAAGGATCTATAAGGCAAAGAATAACAGCTCTTTGTGTAAGGAGATCCATGTGGGAGAGAAGTTGTGTAAATGTCCCAGCTCTTCTCATACAACAGATAACACCACCCCCCTGGGGTCACTCTCTGACTGTGATATATTCACATGGTTCAACTGCCTCTGCAAGTAACTGGAAAGAAGAAATAGCACAGCTAGATCTTCTTCCCTTCTCAAGTCTTTATTTGAGCTGCTCAGTAAGAATCTCCACAGTGTAAGGAGAGAGCAAGTGAGTTTGGCTCCTACCTGCAGAAATGTTAGGGAATACTTCCAGTAAAAAAACCACTTAACATGGCCTTGCTGTCAGAACCTCAGTGGTGTCACAGCAAAAATTAGCACCAGGAGCCTGAATCAGCTACAGGATGTGAAAGATCCAAGGAAGAAATCCCCATCCTGCCTCTGAGATGCTCAGTCAGTACCAAGAATCTACTGTTCCACTTTAAACATAAAAAGAACAGATACTTTTATACCACTCCAGATCACTTCTGCAATGCATTCCTGCTCTCTGAGTGCCCTCGTGGATGCAGCTTTGAGTTCATATTTACATCAGCTTCTCAGTTCAGTTTTTACTGTGCACTTCTCCAAGGGCTACAGCTGGTACAAGTTCCTTTGTGGTGCTAAGAATCTGTGACATGGAATCGGAGCAGTGAAGGCAAAGCTGTGTTTTTACAAGTGCTTACTTGAATTTGAGAATAGATAGTGGGATATTAGTAACTTCACCTGCATCCTAAAATAAATGTGTTCCAATACCTGTAACTTATTTATCTATTTAATAGAGTCAAACATTTACCTGATAATCCACTGAGGTGCTCCCTTTACTGGCACTGGATCAGGCTGAGCTGTGCACTCATCTCCATGACAACAAGCTTGTATATTTGGCAACTAAAAAACTCAGGTAAATTAAGGTCAATTCACCCTCCTCTTTTACTCCTAGGTACTTTAAAAAGCATAAAGAGTAAATAATGACAAATACAAGAAATGGCTCATGATATTTTTAGCAATGAAAATAACACAAAACAGAACCACCATTAAAATCTTTTTCATTTAATTCAATGAATTAATTATAACAAGATTCATATTTATTAAATATACACTTAAAATGCACTGTAGTCTGACAGCTCTGCTGTAACAACTGCTGTACAGAAATTCCACAATACAACATATTTTTTACTTAGAAAAAAAAAAAAAAAGGCAAAACAGGTGCTTTCCTCTCAAAGGTTGTTTGCCTTTCCCTTAGTCTTACCTTTGCAAATTCACCTTGGCCATTATGAAAAACTATTTTCCTGCTTACCATTAACCACCCATTGCCTTTTCCTCTGTTATGCTCTAAGCTTCCTGTGAAATAGTTTATCAATTAAGCTAATCAAGAAAATCTTAGTTTCATCCTATTCTGAAGAGATTTTTTGTTGTTGTTGTTGGAGGTGAGCAAGTTTTTTTTCATCATGGTATGCTTTGAAAAACTTTGCTGAAGACCCCAATATAGTTCTGAACTAACGTGAATTTAGAGATCACTTCTACATGAGATTAAGGAGAATCATCATCAGAACCTATATCCACACAGTAAGTACCTTGCTAATGGGCAGGATAATCAAGAATAGTAGTTTTTCTTCTCATTCTAATTTAATAGGCCATAGAGAAAACTATTGTATAGCATACTAGTAAATCCTTCATTTTTTAATGTCCTTAACTCATCTAACAAAAGTTTCAGAAAAGTTTATTTAAATACTTCAGCTTCTTTTTTAAAAAGCTCTCTGGTGAATTTAGCAAAGATTCCAGATACACTTGATAAATGAAGCCAGATGCTAAATAGCAATGTGGGAATAAAATTTCATACGATGCCAGCAAAGAGGGATGGAGGGGAAAAGGAGAAGAGTTATGATATCCATGCCTCATGTTGTGACTCTGGAGAATAATTATACTGAAAACCCTGCTGAGTGGATTAGTGCTATAAAATTTCATTAGACACTGCACTCAGTATTGTACAGAAAACTAGGAGGAACTGAATGAAAAAGCAAGAAATAAGAACAAGATAAAATACAAATAAAAGAAAAAGCTGATCTTTATTAGTCCTAAATACCTCTAATGATCCTAGAAACTTAATTCATAACCCCACAAGCCCTTAAGATGAAAAGAGATTTCAGAGGAAACATTTAAGGAAGGACATACAGTCTCAGGGGCTTTAGGAAAAGAAAGGGAACTATCAACAACATGGACAAATATTAACTGTCTTTGCAGCCTCTTGCCCCCAAGTTTAACTTTGTTTGTGGGAAAGAAATAGAAGATTAACTCCACATAAAGCATGGAAAGTCCTTCACATTTTGGTACTGTCAAAATAATCATTCAGCCCAACCATTAAATTAAATCATGCACTCTATAAAGTACCTCACAACTTGTTCTTCTAGGAACTGAATTATAGCTCATTAGTCAGCTTTCCCTTTCTGGAACCCTAAGTTTTTCCATCCTTACCCCCGATGAGTAGCAACTTGACGTTGTTAATCAGATCATAACAGAAAATCCTGCATTATGAGAAAGTTATAATACTTCTAAACCAGTTTGCTATGACATCCACTATGTGCATGGTCTTTCCTCACTGCTCAGCAATCTATCCTTATCTTTCCTTGAGCTGAATGCTATTTCAAATTTTGCTACTTTTTCTTTTTTTCCCCTCCCCCCAGGCCTTGAAGATTAGGCTCAAGATTAGGCTCAAACCTCAAAATATAAACTAAATATTTTTGAGTTGATATTTCTGAAATCTAGACAAATGTATAGTGTTCCAGAATTTTTGTCCAGGCCTTAATATTGATTTACATAGCCTCATTCCTGTGATTTACTCTCATATTTATCAGTTCTCACACTTATAGTTTCTAAGAATATAGATTTTAATCCTGCAGAAGATTCTCCTGAGGAATGCATAACAGCACACCGACCAACTTTCTGAAAGTGTTCATTTTGGATGCTATAAAACCTATTTTAAATTGCCATCTCTAACTTTCAGTATTTGCAGTGGTAAAACAAAATAAAGAAACAAACCTAAAAAAACCTAACTAGCTTTGTAATAGTTTTTTGGTTTTTTTTTTTTTACTTTTTGTATCATGTAAAGTTTTTTATATCATGTAAAGCTCATGGAAGCTCCTTCCTGAACTTTCAGCTTCAGTATCTTCAAAAGCAACTAATTTCTAATTGAAAACTTAAGTTCTTTACTTGCCTGAACAATTCCTTATTTCCAAGATGAAAATGGTAATTGCTATTCTTATTACATGACACATTTGTTTTAGCACAGTATTTCCTATATAACAATTTTTAATCCAAATTCTTTCTTTATAAGCCTTTTATTAACTGACACTAAAAGAAATGTGCATCCTTTTTGAAAACTATCAGGGAATTGTTATCATTGTGCTAGGCATTGATGAGATCACATCTATAATAGCACGTGCAAGAACATAAACATAAGAAAGATTAATTGAAAGTGGATTGAGGGTAGAAAGGCAGTATAATCAGTAGAGAAAGCCAACACTCCTAGAAAGCTTAAGGAGTTTGACTGGTTTAGATTACCAAAATTATGGCCAAAACAAGACAGCTGATATGTATAAAGGTATAGCTGCAATAGGTAACTAAGGGTGGGACAATTTAAGATAAGCCACAGTTTGCACAAAATAAATGGTTTTAAAATATCCTCAGAGTAAATTTAGGTAGGACACAGAATATTCTTAATTGCTAGAAGCACAATTTTCCAGTAAAAGGATAAAAAATACAATTGTTAATAATAAATCAAAGAACAACATGAAAATTATAACAGCACATGACTGGAATCCATGATGGAGGACATCACCTCTAAACATTTATTTTATTTTGGAAATAATGTTTTGTAGGTTTCGTAAGAGAGAATGATTTATTTTCACCAAATTTGCTGCTTAGTAGGAAATTTTTCTTTCTAACAATCTGCTTTTCCACTAGAAATACAATTTTTTAGAACTTCAAATTATTTACATCAATAAAACAAATTTTTGTTTCAAACTTGGCCAATATGTAGAATAATAAATAGCCTGAGCAATGTTTCCAATGCAAAAATTATCCAGGTTTTGGGTTTGAAATTCATATGAGGCACAAAATGGCACAAGAACTTTACTGCCTTCTGCTCTCAAGCAACTGTGTAAGTACAACTTCTCAGAGGTCAAACTATAAAGACAGCTTATTAAAGATTTTGTGGCTATAATATGCAAAATACAGTATAAGTAAGGCAGTTGTGGTAACTAACACGAGTATCAAAAACCTGGCTCTACATTCCCCTGTTTCAAACACAGAAGCTCAATTTTCATCTGAAAGTTTAGATATACATTTTTGTTTAACTGGGCAGAAGAACTCAATTTTCAGCAAGAAACACACATTTTTTAACCCTAGGTATTTTGCTAAGAGCATTCTTCAGGAACATGATGCAAAATTACATACTGTATTCAAGATGGAAATCTAGTACTAAATTAAACCTGAGATTAATAGTTATTTATTTTATAATTTATGATTTCCTGTCCACTGAATAATCCTTTAGGATCAACAGAACTTACCACTTTTTTTAGTTAGCCAGTTTCAAAATAATTAACAAACACATAATCCTTGACTCTGTATCTCCTCAGTGTTTTCAAAACTGCTCAAGAACCTTATTAGCCACAGAAAGGATTTGGGTTTCTCTAATCTGGCATTTCCCTTTGTTCATCCACAGGTTATTTCCATTCATTGTTACTTTTCATTCTCAAACACATTTCTGACTTTTCATTCTGCCTTTCACACTCTAAACACTCCAACAAAACTCTATATGTGAATATCCACTCAAATGAACATTGAGAGTTTAGGTACTTTTTAGCTAAATATTTGTTGCCTTGTACAGCAATTTCCTGTTAAATTTTAAAAGTGATCACTAGTATTTGTAATAAATAGGCATTTTGTCAATTTTTCTTTAGAATAATTGCCAACAAAACTATTCTTATACAGATAAACATTTTTATTCAAAATATTCTCTATGTCAACCAATCATTATCCCCAGCTATGACACAACCTTCCTTGCAAGATGTTTCCATTAAAATTTTATAACTCTATGAATGCTTGTTTCCCTCTTCTTTTGAAAGTGACAGTAAATTCAATTATTTAAATCTTACTCTCAGAAGCTATTATTAAAAAGTATAAAAATAAACTAAATTCTGGACTGCTCTTTTTTAAATACCACTATTTGAGTCAATATAGCCAACCAGTCTGACTCCCAATGTTTTGTAATGAATTTTGCATCTTGCTATTACTTTAATACTTTGAAGGAGCACAAGTTTCAATTCAACCTATAGGAGAAATTAGGCAGAAAAACCTCTGTAAAGGAGACTTCACTAGAGCACATTAATTGATTAATAAAAAAGATGTATTTTGTTTATGGGGAAAAGTTTCTTCTTCCCCTGCAGCATTTCTGTACTTCACAGATGATTCCTCAACTGTCAGCTCATTTGACATGAAATTATACACACAAACTGTTCCAGAGTCTGTACCACTTGACAAACAAATTTAATAAACAATGCAAACACCAAAATACATTGGCTTTGATTTTGTAGCACCATGTATTTCACTAGTATATTGATAGAAAACATACTAAGTTGCAAGCTATACCATAAACCCTGTGCCTTAGGATACTGGTGAACATCTAAACTCTCACCTCTGTTTATTCTGTTCAGCTCTGGTAATAGGATATAATATTGGATTTCCTCATTTGATTTGGGTTCAATGTTGAGCACTCAATTAAAAAAAATTGAAATCTGCCACGCTGTTAGAACTCTGATTACCCCCAACCTAAACCAGAAATGAAACAAGAAACTCACTTAACTTGTGACACCGGTGCAATGTTATATTTGTCTCTGACAAATAAACAAGTTCACCTAATGACATGTGTTTCAATACTTGAAGCTGATGTGAGACTGCAATGACTCTGCAGTACATGATGAGGTAAGAAATTTAAAAGAAAAACCCAAACATTTTATTCTTCCCTAAATGAAGGGGATCCAGAAAGGCTGATATTTTTCCCTTTTTAAGAGAACCTTGGTTACACAGCTGCAGCTCTGGAACTGACTCTGCTGACACACACTGCCTGGCTATGGTGCAGATTGCAATGCAGGACACGTGAAGATTTGTCCATTAGTGCATTATCTCCTCTCTATGCATGGCATTCTGCTTATCTTATCAACCAAATGCAATGGTGCCACCACTGATTCATTCAGGCTTGATTTATAATACAGAAAATAACATCTAAAATTTCCTTTCAATTTGGTAACAACATCAAAGGCTTTAATGCAAATCTACATATGAAGTGTAAAGCTTCAGCTTGAATGATGTGAATTGCTTATCGTTGGTTTCTTTTATTTCTCTAGTAAACTGAACCCCCACATGGCTAGACAGACACAAAATTGCTATGAAGCCATTGGAATACTGGAAAGACACATTAGAATAATAGAAAGTGCCTGATGATACACTCATGCCCCTGGTGAATGCTGCTACCAGTGCTCATAGTGAGTCCTGCACCAGCCCACTGTCAGAAGGCAGGAACACAACCTGAAAACTCTGAGATATATTTTAAAGTCAATTTCTGTTTAAGAAAAAAAAAAAAATTACTGACCCTGGACATACCCTAATCCCTACCCTAACAGTCTAAGCATGCTTAGAGCTATTAAAGTAAAAATACTAATTTTAAAAGTTAATTTTTATCTTTATATTTTCCTAGCTTTTTTTTCTTTTGTAAAAGGTTTTGTTTACCTTCATGCAGAACATGTTCTCTTTTTCAAAACTTCCTTTTTTCAAAAATGTACTTAAATCATTCTGTAATTGAATTCCTGTGCTGACTGATCTTTAAAAAGCATGATATAATACGGCAAAATTATTTCTTTAGCTCACGGATAAATTTGGGAATTTGGGATAGATAATCTTGCTGGTGCCATGGGAGAATTGAAAATTTAGCACTACATGTAAGCAATGTAAAATTTACATCTTAGCTTGTTTTCAACTAATTGAGTAGTGGAAAAGAGAAGCAAAGTATACACAAGTAGTTTATTTAGGGTGTTATTTTTAAACCACTGAAGTATTACATTAACTTCAAGTATTTGATCATATGGCTGGATGTAGCACTACTTGTAATTCAGTGCTGACATTTTAATATACACAAACAACACAGCATATGTTCATATTTAGCAATCTATCAGGAACTTAGTGTCTTTTTTTTTTAGCTCACTAAATTACTGGAATTAATAGGTTTTTGATAATCTCTTAGTGCATACCTGAAAGAAGTAGTATTATGCTTAACAAGAACCTTGACATCTTAACTTGGAAGTTATGAAACCTAGCACACTTTGGCATAGTAAACATACAACAAAACGATAAAATATAAAAGAATTTATCACAGAAGTATAAAATTATTGAAAACCAACTTTTTTTAATTAAGTACTTGCATTTATACATCCTAGTACCTGTGGGACAGAGAAGAGCAGAAAGCACATTTAATATTCCTCCTAACCTATCAAGACCCAAGCTATTCCAAAAAGAGGTTGAACGTTTCAGAAGTGCTTAACACAAAACCCGAACATGTCATTGCTATTATACCACTTAAAACCCTTCGTTTTAAAATATTCTGAGGCTGCTGTTGAAAGATACCAAAATAATATTCACATAATTTATGAAAGGCATAAATAAAAAATATGCTTTTAAGTGCAAGTACTAATTAATGGACTCCACAAGTAAGAAGAGGCAGAAAAAAACAACATAAAACATGGAATCATTGAAAAACTCTTCCCTGTGATATTATATTAATTGCCTATGCAAGTTCAGCTAACAAGAAAAAAAAATCATGCCTCTAAGTAGGGAATAATTTAGTTTAAAAGTATGTAAACTGAAGAGGTCACCTGCAGCCCTGGATTCAGAAGTAGTCAGTAGTAGTGACAATACTCTGCTGCTTTCACACAGAGTCTGCATTCAGTCCTTTCTCCCCGCACAGCTGCACATCATGATCACCACCCTTTCAGCTTTTCATCACATTAAAATCACATCAAAAATGTTAATTATTGTTTTCCAGTGAGAGAGCTTCCAATGACAACACGTGACTCCAGTAAAGCTGTTGAATATAAAGCCTTTTCCATGTTTGCATGGTAAATCACCTGTTTGCCTAAATCATGAAGAAAATCGAAAGACTACTTTCCATATAAATATGTAAGGTATAAAAATAACTACTTTGAAATCAAACTAAGATTTAGATCAGACTTTGGAAAGTTAAACTCCCAGCAACTGTTACAGTGCACAGGTATTGCAGAGAGTCTGTATAAATTATTCTGTCCCATACCAAAATAAAAATTTGACTTCTAGCTAAGTGTTCCAGGCAATGCCAAAGAATCTAGTACTCTGTAAGCAATACACAATACACAGCTGAGGCATCTCAAAATCAGGTTATGTGAGACACATCAATTACTTTTGAAACACATAAGACTATTCTGACCTGCTGAATTTACAGATACAAGATGACAGGATGAGTCTTTTAGTGATGCTTTTGTACACACATATCATAGAAGATCTGTCTTCAAATAGAATCATGAACCTTTTAGTTTCATCTTTGATTATGCCTGATGTGAGAGACTCTACTGCCTGAGTACCAAGAACTAGCCTGGGAACAAAATTATTAATTTAACTTCTTCCTGCATGTGGTTCAGAGAAAGGTTTACAAGAAGTGATAATCAAGGACAAAGACTTCTCCAGAGATTCTAACTCCAAGAACCTTTCTGCCTAAACATTTTCAAAAACCAAAAATTCTTGGTAAAATTTTAATCCAAAACCATTCCCCAAACTCATTCAGTACTTTGATACTAAAAAAAAATTAAAGGGAGGGGAAAAAAAAGTCAGCAGTTTTTATTTACACTGAACTTCCACCTCCTTCCTCAAATCCCTCAACCATCAAGTCAGCAGGCCAGGAAAAGCTGCTGTTCTCTTCCCCCTTGCAAAGAATGGTGGAAGTGACACAAGCACAACCTCTGTGAAGGCCAAACACACACATCTGGGTGGGAATCCCAGATGAGCAATCTGATTATTCATTAATATCCTGGCCTCTCATTCCTGAAGTGACCAGGCACAGCACCAAGGCTGCAGCCAACAGTGGGATCTGCTGAAGGGGAGCAGTTCATGTCACCTCCTACTCTTTCATTCATATGGAATTTCAGCACCAATGAATCTGCTGACAGATTTCCTCCTGCTCTGGTTATTTGGGAATCTGCTGCAGGGAAACATGAAATTAGGAGCAGCATTCTGCTTGAAATTGTTTTGAAGGTATTTCACATTTAAAAAAAAAAAAAAAAAACCCAGGTGTTTCAAAGACTCTGAGTTTAATTTCTTTAATTTTGACTGTCAAAGGGGTGGAATGCATAATTTTGGAGATAGTATCATTAAGTGACAATGATTTTTTCCTTTGAGAAAATTACACAGTCTCAAAATTGTACAGAAACAGCAAAGACATGCCAAGCCTCAGGGACTCTTGCAATTTTTTTAATATGGCCTATGAAAGAGGCATAAAGGGCACTCTTTCTAAATCCATGAAAGATTTGATAATTTATTTCAATATGCATCTCAGTAGGAGCCCAGGGATTTCATTAACAATAACAAGCAGCAGTTCTTCACACAATCCAGTAATTAAATCTGGAATTCTGCCAGAGAAATTGGTCAATTTTAAAATTTAATGTTCTATAGATATTAAAGGAATGCAACTGATGAAATTAATGAAAGTAAATACTTTTATCATGGGCTGTTAAATGCCCTGTGTTATCCCCTCTTAAGTTTTGGGAAGCACATCACAGAAATGTTGACATTTGTAGTCTTCTAAAGACATCAGTTGCTTTTGAAGGAGACATGACTATTTTTATGTCCATCTTTTTTGGATGGAGTGAGATCTAAGTGCTCACATTTGAATTTCATTATTGCTTTCTCACTGTTCAACACTTGGACAAAACAGAACAATACACAACAATTCCAATAGCAGCACAATATTTCACTTTTAGGATCACAGTGAATAATATCAACTTCTGCCATATTTTGAAGCATCTTTTAATATCAAAATACAATGTATGCCTTATTTTGTATCATACTCAGCCTCATATGAAAATATTATGCTTGTAGCTATAGCAAGAAGTAAACTTAATATGAATTACAAACATATTTGTATGCTACTTCATATTTTATACTCTGATGTGTTTATTTGAAAGCTCCATTAACTACTCAGTATAACAAGAGCTAATGTCATTGCTGTCCAGGAATTGAGTGATAAATGGCGAAGTCTCATGATTTGCATTTTCAAAACAAGGCACCTGAAAAAGATAAATTAAAAACTACACAAGAATAAAATTTCCTGGGGAAAAAGAAAATAAATTTGAACAACAGAGGAGCAATCTGTTTTGCAGACCTACATTTTTTCCTCCTTGCAGATCTCTAAAATACTGATTAGGCCCAGGTTGGCTTATCCCACAAGATCTGACAAGATCACAGCTCATGGCAGTATGAAAAGTTAATTTCCTTTGTTAATGTGCTCATTGCTACTGCATGGAGTGAGACAAATGGAATAGAGAAAAGGAATTAAAAAAAAAAAAATTAAAGTACTTCCACCAGCAAGTCCAAGTACATTTAGCTTTTCTCATCCCTCAGTTCACATGCAGATTTATATTTTAGAGACACACTTTAAACAACACATGGCTAAGGAGTATTGTTACGAACATGTTTGCATAGCTTATCCATTGAAAAAGGTGCCCTTCTACAGCACTAAAATGATCACTTGGTTAGATTTCTCATCTCAGCTCACCAAGTATTAATATGATTACCATCTTGCAACCAAGAGGAATACTCAGGTAGAAAGAGTTGGGTGCTCTATCAAAATCAGTCATGTATCTTTCATTACTGAACCTTCTACAGTGGATTTTCAGGCATGAAACTGGTTTTGCCCAAATCTATTCTAATCTGAAAATTAGACAAGATTTTTTTAAATCGGAACAAAAATATTTCTAATGTTTAGTATTTAAGCTTTGACTTTAAATTTATTGAAAAATTATACACAGTCGATAAAATGAAAGGTAAAATAGTAGAAAATGGTGTTCAAAACCTTCCCCTCTTCCCACAAAGATATCTGTGCTGTCCTTTGCTGAGGCTTTGAAATTTGAAAACCAAATGCTACAATAATTCCCTCCTAATAGAAAAGACCTTCAGATCTGGGGAAGACAGATGTGCACAGCTGAGCCTGGGTGGGAAATGATGGGATGGGGAACAATGGGAAATCAGGAAGGGCAATGTAGAATATTCTGAATGTGATTTTCAAGTTTGAAGTGTTTGAAAGGTTTTATTTTTTACTATTTCAAAGAAGAGCTTAGAACACAATTCTGAAATCTTAAACCTCGACTTCAACTAAATTTTTTAAAAACTTACCTAAGCAAAGGAACTCAACAATGACTCAACTTCTATTAACAATAAATTTACTTCTTACAACACAAAGCAAAAGTCATGGTTTTGTTCAAAAGGTGAGCTTAACAGAACTCAATACAAAAATATATGTTTCCAAGAAAAAAGCATTTGCATGAATGTCAAAAACAGCTTCATGATTGTGGAAAGTTTCATCACAGATACCTCTTGATGGCATAGGTTCTAGTGAGGATTATAAAGCAGTTTCAACTACACTGTTTCCATTAATATAACAATCTCAGGACATCCAAATCCAGAGGCAGTGACTGAAAGGCTATTAGAGAAAACTAATAAGCTTTCTTGAGCAGACATGTTATTCACAGACATCCTGCTGAATCTAATTTTTTAATATTGTTTTAAAGATAACCTACAGGTCAAATGCATGGGAATACATTAAATTTTCACTCTCTGCTTTCTAAATAATGTATTTAAAAGCAGTCATTTCTTAGTCCTGAGTCTTGGGCTTCATTTAATATTGGGTCTGAAGGGGAAAGGAGTGAACATGTAAACCCCCTGGTTTTCAGTATCACATATATAATTCTCCTCGCACAACCCATTTGGAAAAAAAACAGGAAAATGTATTTTCTCTCCTCATTCTTTCTCATGGCACAGAAAACTTAGCAGTAATTTCATTCTCATGTCTGATATGGAAATATTCATCCTTTCCCAAAGTATTTATAAATTTTATATTATTGAAAAAATACTGCAAATGTTCCGATTTCTTGTTTTGATTTCTGATTTTCTTGTATTTGTGTAAATAATTACAATAGCAATAACAACAGTAATACTAGCAGTAGTAATGTCCTTGAAGCAGCCTGAGGTGGCTAATGGAATAATGTAAACTCAGCCAATAAATCTTGAAGCAATTACCTTTCTTGGTGTCTGCAATCAGTTCAAGGCAAATGGGAGGTTTAGGAAATAACTAAAACAGAAACTGCAAAAATTTACATCATTCATGTGTGCCACAAGTTACTGATTGTTGATTTTCTTATGTCATGTTTTTGTTTATATCATTTTTCAGATTTCAAGGGGTCTAAACACTAAACCTGAGATTGTGGTAGTTTGCAGAAAGCCCTAAAGAAGTGCTCAGCTTGTCTGAACAGAGTTGTCTACACCACCACTGACAATTCTGTGATAACACAGATGTTATTTTGTAGGTAATGTGTTTGAGTTATTTGGAAAAAAAATAAAATACTGTGAATCAAAGTAGACACTCTACCACCTGCAGTGAAAACCAGAAGCTACTAAGCTGCATTGGAGAACTGTCTTGCTTTGTTTGTAGTAATAATGACTTAAAATAAATGACCTAAAATAAATATATTTTGCTTATTATTATACACACAGCCACAGTAGAGTTTATCCCATGGAGTCTACTCCATTTATCTTTGCCTTTAAACTGAATCTAATAAAATAATGTATAAAAATACTCAAAAGTGCATTGCCTCATTTAATTCAAGTAAATACATTAGGTTTTTAAGAGAAGTTCTAACAGTTTAAGTTAAAAATTATATTTACTTTACCAGAGAGTTATTGCTGCAAGTCTGCAAGCATTTCAGAATGCTTTTTACCTTATTTCTCTGCAGGTGGCAATCTGTATTAAAGCAAAATAAAAACTTATAATCAGAAAAATTCAACCTCTCAATATAGAACATACAGGTCAGGTCTCATCCAACCCACTACACCATTTCAAATGTGAAAAAGTGGACTTGGTCTGATCCCCTATGAGCTAACAGAAAACAAAATTCTCAGATATTCGTCCACCTTTATATATATTTTGATAAAGGAAGAGTTTACCTGCACCATGTAATTAAAAAAAAAAAGTAAAATAGAACACAAAACCTCCAGACAATGGCCCCTAGAAACAAAATTCCTAATGCTATGATCTCTGGATGACAAAAAATACAAGATTCAAAAAATGAAAGAGGCTCTTTCCTTGTAGTGATTTTTTTTTACTGTTGTTTAATTAAAGCACATGCTGGACTCCACACCACATTTTAATGCAGACAATTTGCTGGTCACTCTGGAATGCAAGAATGCACAGGTATGCACAGACCCCATTCTGACTGGCCTGCATGTGGTTAATTGCCTCCCAAAAATAAACACATAGATAGCCAAACCTTGTAGAATTTTCTCATGTAACAAAACTAAGTTGCTTTCAGTTATTTATTTTTTACCTGCAAGAAACCAATTGCTTTACCAACCACTTTGAATTGAAAATAAATATGCAAAATTGCTACAGAAATTGCATACCTTATGCATCTGATGAGCAGTGCATTTTCCATGTCAGGCACTGACTGACCATCCCACACTGTCAAAAGCCTATCTCTTTGCAAATGGTTCTTCAAACTCTGAACACTGAGTTGAAAAATCTTTCATACCTGACCTCACTAAGAAAACTCATGTAAAAAGATGAAATTTTTTTTCTTTTAAAAAAGAAGAGACCATGCTTTCATGGATGATACTGTAGTTAAAATTTCTTGATTCAACCCTATAAATGAAGATGTATTACTTGAAAACTTGTTGTCTATGTTAAACAAAAAACTTTTAGGCCACTTACGGCATTTAAAGAAAGTTTTAATGTTCTACTTTGCAGAATTCTTATATTTATTAATAATTTAATCACTTTTTGCATCCATGGGAAAAAGATTTCCAAAATGCACATTTACTTTATTTATGTCATCCTGTATGTTCTCTAAGTCTCTTTTGAGAAAGAAACATGATCAACATACAAGATTCAAGCAAGAAAAATGAATGTTACAATGACTAAAGTAGAGCAAGATGACTGTTCGTGATTCCTGTCAATGATGGTGCAAATAAAAACTTTGGTTTGCTTAGAACAGACCTTCAAAAACAACAGATTAGTGATAAATATCTCAAAAAAACTTTTACACTGTATTTTAAACATACTTGCATGCCAAAAGTGTAGGCACCCATAGAACACGAAAACTGCATTTAGCTGGAAGTGTCAACACAGTGAATATTCAGCTAATTGATATTGCTTACTACAGGAGCCAAGGTGAACTATGAATAGGGTGAGATAAAGCATTTGGAAGAAAACAAACTTTCAAAAGAGAACAAATGAAGTCAGAATGGTACAAGATACTTATCAAAGTGGAGTTGACATCTGTCAGTATTTACAATACAGTATTCACAATACAGTATTCACTTTTTTCCCTTTTTTTCCTCTATTATCTTCCTCATTCCATTTTCTCTCTCCTTTAAATAATAATGTTTTTTTAAATCCTATCTGATTCACCCTCCCATTATTTAAAAAAAATTCACTGTAGGACCTTGATATCAGTAACATCAACTCTGAGATATTCACACATTCTAAATATATAACTTCTACTGGTTCCCTGAAAGGACAACCATTTTTACTGAAATCCCAAAATAATGACTTAAACCCAAAAGTTATCTTTACCCATTTGAAAACACCCCTTTTGATTACAGACCAGGATTTTCAGAGAGGGAGCACCATTAGGCATTTATGGTACTGGGACATCAGCATTTCTTCAAAAATCCCATGAGTGTCTTGAACTGGCTATTCACAAGATGAGACCTTCAGCATTTCATAATCCCAGTTCTAAACAAAATGGCCTTAACCCACAACAACAACAAAACTGAAGGGAAATCTTACTTAGTCTACATAAAATACTCAACCTATCCCATACTACTGTAGTTCAATGCACATTAACTGATGTTTTGACAATTTAGCAATTATTCATGCAATTATAATTTAAATTGATTAACTGAATAGCTCATTTTTCTGCATTTTGTTTTTATCAGTTGTTATTAACATTTCATAAGCATTAGTATTTATAGATTACCAAGATTACATGAAGCAATTAACACATTCTGGAATATTATTACCCAGAGAAAACAAACATCAAACACAATTCAATAAACACAAGTTTCCATAATACAAAAATTAATTCAATTATTTCAGCATCAAATAGGTAAAATATAATATATATAATATAGATACAGTTTTGTTGCACCCCACTACTGACAGAGCTCTCAGAAGCACCTGCACTGCTGCTGTTGTCTTCCTCTACTGAGTTAGTAATTAGATGGAGCAGCATCAATGCACCTCTGCTCAATGACCTCATTACCATAAATTTCACTACACCTAAGTTTATTCTGCCTGCCTTCAAATTTACTAAAGCCAGAGCCTGTACTCAAGAGCTTCTCTATGAACTACAAAAGGTAACAAGCCTGCAGATATCTTGGTTTTGGGGGTTTTCCTTTTGTTTGCTTGTTTGGGAGGTTCTTTGTCTAAGAAGAACACAAGTTCAAATTAATGGCCTGTACAGCAAAAGAGCTTTATCTACAACAACTTTTTATCCCACAATACACCTTTCCCCTTTATTTACATATTTCTGTTACATATTTACTCCAATGGCTATACTAAAAATGCCAATTATGGACTGACAGTAGAGATAGCCCTACAACAGATTCTTCTCTGGGACTTAAGACAATGTAAGGAGACAAATAATATCTAGGAAGAGTAAAATGGGATTGCACGGAATTAATATAATCTTCTATGTCCTTCAATTTTATTTTTTTCTCAGTATTTTTTCCTTCAGATTTTTGATTTTTTTCCTTTCTTTAACATGGGAAAGAAAGGGAGGCAAAATTTCTACAAGCTACCAAATTTCTGTGGAAGGAATAGTAGTTCATAGAAAAATGACATAATCTGTCATTTTCAATTCAAATATTTTATAGCCAACTACCTTTTCAAAAAAGACATTTTAATGTGTTTTTTTCATACACAGTTTAGAATCCTAATCTTAAAACAAACAAAACAGTCTTTTCAGGACTCCTGTTTAGTATCCTAGCAAATATTTCCTTTAGAAAGAGGAAAATATTTCCTTTAGAAAAGGAACCTACATGGACAGAAAATCAGAGACAGAAAAAAAGCTAAAAAAAAAATCATAGCAAATATTTCCATTTCCATTCCATTCCAAATTTCAAGTACCACAGACATGGGATTTATGTAACCCCCAACATAAAATCACACAGCAGCCTAAGTCATGTTATTGCCAAGATTATGGTCTTCACCTTCAGTTTAAATTTCCCCTTCTTAACCTTATCCTATTACTCCCATCTCATACTTTATGCAAGGGCCAAGGGGAGGGAATAACAGATTAACCCCAGAGGTAATTAGCCTAACAAGGTCACAAGCAGTTTTTTCTCAGTCAGCAGAGTCAACACAAGTGATTATGGTCAGCATCCACATACAGCCATCTCTGACCACATACCCATGTTAATGAAATTGATAGGACTGGCATTTCTAAGACAAATATTTGAACACCTCTGAAATTGCAGCAGGGTGCCTGGTTCATCCAGTTATCTCCATCTCCTGTGGATCAAACACTAAACTGCAGCCTGTCTGTTGATTCATCCTGAGGAAAAAACTAGGTCTTTGCTATATTTTCTCCTCCTTCCTTGTATTAATTATCCAAAGTTATTAAATCCTTCCACTATCAACCAGGATAAGTCTAACCCCTTTGTCTCTAGAGGATTGAAGCACCTTACTATTTTAAGTTAAATTTCATCTCAAGTGTTCATTAGTTCATATTAATGAGGCTGAAATAATATAGTAGAAATTACTTTCACAAAGTTACATGGAAGTTACACATAAGCTAGTGCTTTAACCTACACAATAATCATGATTCCTTTCCTCTCCTGCACTTTCTGTTGCCGTTTTTTGTTTAAAGGGAATACCACAATTCCAGCGGCAGTGGCAAGTGTTCAGTGACACTGACAATACAAAACAGGGACATTCGATTTCAGAGACTTCCCAGACCATATTTTTGGAAGAATCTGCTTATAAAGGTTATATTTAATTTGAAGGTATGATATCTCCCCAGACCCTATTCCACCTCATATCTCCATCAAAGTCACAAAGAAAGGGAAATCGCACATGTTGCAGATTTCAAGAGGCCCTACCTTATCTTCTATGCTACAGACGCCTCTATGCGATAAAAGGAAGAAGGACAGAGAGCTGCCATGAGGACTCAGGCTGTCCCTAGCCAGGCTAGGTGCTCACATGACAGCCCTGACATGTGCAGGCTCATCATCTGCAGGAAAGCCAGCCCCCAGCCTGGCTGGAGCACAGTGCTGCTGAATGTGTGCTGACATGGATCCACGAGGCTCTAGCACAGCAGTGCAGTGGGAGCACAGCTGCAGAGATGTGCAGCCTCTAGGACACAAAACCAACACCCAACCAATTCAGTGTTGGGAAGACTTTTACTGAGGAGAGCAAAGCAGAATACATCAGGGATGCATATATGGAGATGCACAGCTCCCTGTAGCTGTGCAACTTTCTTCTTTCACCCCTGTCTGTAGCAACACTTACGTACTGGTATGAATGCAGGAAATGGCTTCTAGGTGTGCACGTACAACCCTATTTTCCTCTTAAGAATATATTTTGCAGCAATCATTACTTTGCAAACCACTTCAGAGTGAGAATGAATCCTTTTGCAGAAACTTAAATGATTAGGTAAAATTTAAACTAGCAGGGTTGAAATACACACACACACATATATTTACACACTACACAAACTTACACGCACATATTCACATACTTGCAAGCCTGCAAATGGTATCAGTATAGACTATTTAAACAAATTATGCATACATATTTCTGTTTACAGCACTGAGTTACACAAACTGCAGTAGTCAGCACAGTAGAGAGATTATCCTTAAGCTGTTGCTGGATCTTGTAATTCAAGTGGTATGGGACAGCAAAATGTCATAAAAATACTAGGGAACCTGAGGAATGGGAGTATAAATAAACTTGCACTTAAATTAAAGTGTTACCTTGAGATTTTTAACAAGATAAAGTGCATTATCATCTTCCACCACCACCTTTTTTCCTTTTTTTTTCCTAACATGATATGCTTTCATAGCTTTCCTTGCTGGTATTACTCTGGAAATAATGGCAATAACTCTGATGCTTCCTATCATCTTGATTTCCCCACTATGGTGTGTGTTCACTTAATGATGGGACTGAAGGCTTCACTGAGCTAGAATGAGAATAACTCAATTTCACCTTATAAGAAACTTAGGTTAATTACTTGGCCCTGTCTGATTTTCTCATTTTCAAGAACTCAATTGCCAGACAGAAACTAAATGATGATCTGGCAATTCCCTCTTGTTTCAGTATCTGTAATGCTACACCACATAACCTGAAGTTTTACATACTTGAAATATAAGATTTTTATGAACATATGAAAAACTTCTAGATAAATAATTTATTGGACTTTCAGTCAAAAGTTATGGGAAACAGTCTAATGTAGTCAGACATAGCTCTCATCCTCAAAGCTAAAAAATTAATAGGTGTTAAATTCTACATTAAAATGATGCTCCTTTTCCCTAAGTGAAATATTAATGACAGCTTCAATTATACAAAAAGGAAACAAATTATGAATAATTTACATGAAATAGATTTGAAGCAATTTTGTGAGCACATGTTGCTGTGAGACACTAGATGCATGAAATATTCTGGGGAAAATAAAGAGCTGAATACAACCTATTCAAACAGTTACACAGACATTTAATACATTTTATGTCAATGTCTTTTTATAGTAGTTTTATCTAGAGAAAAATATTCTATTGCTAATTTCACTGATGATAAATGCAGAAACCTAACAGCTAAAAAACCTGAAATATAATTTCAGTTATAAAGCCAAATAAAACATAGCAGTATAATAACAATAATATTAATAAGGATAATGACAATATTACAACCTTACTGCCTTATTGAATCCAGCATTCAGATAAGCTTTTCTTTTTTCCCCCAATACTAAAGTTATTTTTGTGCATACAAATTCAAAATACTATTAATTTTCTATGTAGCCTCTGTTTTTGGTTAGAGAAGGCAAAATGAAAATTCTTGAAGTGAGGATTGTCATTTTAAGCCTGCCATAGGGGAAGTCTAACTGAAATCATTGGTCAAATACATAAAAACTTGACCATATCTTTGTCAGTCATAAATAATGAAGTGACACTGGTGGAGACTTACCCAAAAGCTTCTGCCTACATCTACCCTGCTCTAATTGTTTATGAATGCATAGAAAAGGAGCACAAATGAGCTCTTAACAACTTAACATCCTCACTACCACATTCATGGTGAGAAGGTAGAAGGTGACGGTAACCAAGGTTACAACTGCTAATTGGCTTTAAATATAAGGAAAATCAACAAGATTGGCCTGGGGTGGCATGGCTTCTGAGGCCACTGCCAGCTTAGGCTGATCCTGGAAATTGTAAAGCAATACATTGTTAAAATAAATTGTTAAAACAATTGCCCTGCTGGGCAGCATGCTGCACTGTGCAGAAGGATGTGGAACACCCACAGTGCAAGGAGCAGTTTTCTTAACTTTACCATGAACAGATACTTAGGGAAATCATATAATTTATTATACTGGTGAACAATTCTACACCTTTTAAAATTAGATTTCTCTGCATAATCTCTCTTCCATAGTTTTACTCACATGTACACATTGTTGTGCTATTATATTAATGTTACTACTATATTTTTTAAAATCAGTTTATAGAGACCTTTTTAGGTATGGTATTGTGGATTTCCTAGCTGGTTCTGGAGTCTTAGTCCTAAAATCTACTTAATAGTTATAGAAATAAGATGATAATTCAGAAGAAAACAACTCCATATTCTTAGATAATTACTCTTTTCTCACATCTAGTTATTGAGTTTTAAATTACGTGGTTTTCTTATAACAAATTAAAATACAGATCTTAAACATCCCATCACTCCCTGTCAGATTAACAGTTCAAGGCTTGCAGTATAAAAGGAAACTTAGATGTACCCTATTTCAAAGATTTTCAAGGAATTACATTATCTTGATGAAAATCAGGCAGCCAAACACTTCAAACTCAGATGAAGAACTCTTTCTTATTCTAAAATTAAGTTTGGGTGTTTAGATAAAGATCCCAGATATAAAGAATGGTTAGGGTTAGATGGGACCTTTAAAGAACATCTAGTGATAAATCTTTCTTACACTATTAGAACTCTCACATAGTTAGCAAAACTTACAGTTAAATCCCAGATACTCACTTTATTATCACTGGAGGAAAACCTGTACTGGTTCTGGCTGGAATAGAGTTAAATTTCATCATCACAGCTCACATGGGGCTATGTTCTCAGTTTTTGCAGGAAACAGTGTCAGTAACTCAGGGTTGTTTCAGTTTTTGCTAAGCAAGGCTTACATCCAAGAACATTTCTGCTCCTTACCCCACCCCACCAGCAAGGAGACTGGGATTGCACAAGGAGTTGGGAGGGGACATAGCCAGGTGGGCTGATCCCAACTGACCAAAGGGATAAATCATGTTCTGTGCTGTCATGTTCAGCATATAAATCTGAACGGAGGAGGAGGAGGAAGCAGAAACATTCAGAGTGGCATTTTTCTTCCCAAGTAACCATTACACATGATGGAGCCTGACTTTCCTGGAGATGGCTGAACATCTGACTGCCCATGGGAAGCAGGGGATAGATAAATTCCTTACTTTGCCTATTAAACTGTCTTTATCTCAACCCTCTTATCTTTCTCACCTTTTCCCTCTGCTTCTCTTCCCCATCCCACTGATCAAGTGAGAAGGCAGCTGTGGGGGGCTGAGCTGTCTGTCAGGGTGAACAGCAAAAAAACCCCAAAGCCACCCACTTTTCCTTGTTTGTTTAATTATATTTCAGAATGACTATTGTCTACTATTAGCTTGCTTAGTCAAAATCATATGTGGCAACATGGGATCTTCCTATATCAAACAGATCATTCATAATCACATTTTACTTTCTCTTGGAGAAGCAGATGGCATCATTTGCTCGCATAAAAAGAAATCCTGCCTAAGGGTTAAATCAGATGCTTGATTATTTTTCATGACTTCTAAATTTCATTTGCCTATAGAAAAACAAATTACCTAGTTACTCAGCTGACTATAGTTCCACATATATATTCACCTATAATTCTGGTTGGGAATACAACAGGGAAAAGCAGTTTATACTAATGGCTACAATTCAGCACTAAGTACATGCTCTTGTGCCATTAAATCCATGTGTTTCACACGATGCACTGAATTAAGGACCAGCCCATGCCCTGTGCAGAAGAGGCTGCAAATAACAAGAGGGAACATAAATTATAATAATGCTCAGATTTTGAACTAGGACCCGGAGAAACACTAGACACTCTGCAAAAACAGCTGGACACGGAACTGCTTCTAGGCAAATTGCTCAATCAATGTTAATACACATTTACGTATTCGCATCAAAATCATTTGATCCCACCACATATACATAATCACAGTATAAATAGATACTGTCAGCACAGAGTGATTAACGAAGAAATAATTTTAAATTTCTTATTATCAATTATATCCATTATCTTTTCAGAAGACAAAAAATAGTATTGCACAAAATTATGAGTTTTCAAGATCTAGATTCTTTTCAAATAAAGGAAAAAACATTACTATTCTTTCCCCAATTCTACAAACATCAGAGAAAGGGAAAAATGAAAAAGAGATGAGTTTGCATATTGCCTGGTGAATAGAAAGGATAGAAGAACATTAATAATTTTAATTTATACAGTTTTCATGTATTATAATTCAACATAGTCTAGAGGTTTCATCTCAAAACTAAAATAATAGCTACAAAAAAGTATCAATAAAGTGATGCTAAATCTATGCAGTATGATAAATGTGCTACTGGACAGGCAATAATGTTACAATTGTTAGGAACAGAAAGCTTAATCTGGAATACTGTGCATAACTGGTCATTCCTGCTCAAACTGGAGCAGGAATAGGCAAGAACATTTAAGACACTTATGGGGACATGGAAAGTATGACAAAAAGGGAATGTTGTATTACAGGTCTCTCAAAATATGATGAACATTACAAAGGATGGGTCTTCAAAGTCTAGAAACAATGTATACAGAAACAAACTGATAATAAATTCAGCTTGATAAAGAGATGATCTCTAGCTATCAGAGAAGCAAAGTCAATTCCAGGTTTATATTCTACTACAGCAAGTTAAATGACTATATGAAATTAAGTATAAAAAAAAAAGATTTACTCACTGTGAATCTGAAACTATCAATACAACACACCAAATCCAATACCTACAATATTAAACAGTATTTTTTGAGAACTTATGCCTCCTTTGATGACAGAATGATTCAAAATTTTCAAGGTGTTTTCAGAACCAAGAAGCTAGAGTGTCATCTAAAACTGAATGCAAGGTTTTAATCTTCAAATAAAGTAGACTAAGGTGATAAAGCTTGGGAGTATTATTATAATTAAGTTGACAACAGTAACAGAAAAATGTTTCCAAGATGCCTTAGTTGAATTCTGCTAAAATATTTCAGAATTTATTTGTTTTGGATGAAGCTATAACATCTTAACATCAAATAAAATGAAATGGTGCAACTTCTTTTATTAAACTCTTTAAATACATTCCAGTGTTTTCATAAGCTTAATTCTTCTGTATTTTTTCTCCACTGCTGTGCAGTGTTCCATTTACTTGCTTCATGAAAAAAGCAATTTCTTAATGATCATAACCTGCTTCCCGCTCTGCAAGCTCCCTTCTGTTTTTCACAGAGAGAAAAATATTTCTTTCCATAAAAGTGGACTGGGAAGCCTGCCACACAAGGAAAGGCTGAGAGAACTGGGTTTGTTCAGCCTTGAGAAAGGAAAGCTTAGGAGAGATATACATTATCATCACATTCCAGGATTTCAAGGGTGGCTACAAAGAAGCTGAAGACTCCCTTTTAGAAGGAGTTAGAAGCAAAATACAAGTAATGGGTACAAGTTGGGCACACTCTGATTAGACACAAGAGGAAAATGTTCTGCAATGAGAATAATGAGCCATTGAAATAATCCCCAAAGGAAAGGTGCTGGATCCCCCAACACAGGATATTTTTAAGACTGAGCAGGACAGGGTGCTGTGCCATCTTGTCTATATGGCGCTTATGCAAGGAAGGCTGGACCAGATGATCCTTGAGATTCCTTCCATCCTGGTATTATAGGATGCTGTGAAAAAATTAATGAGAGTTGCTTGCCATTTTCAGATCATTTTCCTTTGGAAAAGCAGCATTGTGAAATGCCCAGTTTGGGGTTTAGTTTTAAATGGAAAGTACTTTTCAATGCCTTAGCTGAAATTCTGAAATAAAAAAGACATTCTGCTGCATCAGAAGCGTACACAAAAGCATATGGCAGAGGTCAAAAAAAGATGCAGTCTACATTCCACTTTGCTTCCTTCCAAACCCAGACTTGTCACCTACAGAATAAGGAAGCAAAGAGCTGTGTCTTCATAACACAGACTCACATGGGCACAAAACTCTCCAAATAAACCCATACTGAGGGAATCAGGTCCACAGAGGAGCTGCAATGCACCGAAAAATGAAGTTTAATTCAGAAAGAATGAGCTTCAATAGCTCATTGGAAGTGGCTTTGTACACTTAGAACGATTTGCTATATTCTTTATTTTCTGCTGTTTCATTATTTTTCAGTTTCTAGTGCTAAACTCTGTATCTTCACTCAAGACCAGCCAGAAAATTTTTCAGTATTGAAAAGGTAATGACTACTAAGCAAAATCAAAATTGATTTCAAACAAAATTTCAGATTAAAAATGTTCACAAGTGAAAAAAGGATTTTCAGTCAACATCCTGCAAGCTGGAAAGACATTGCCAGCAAAAACTTATACTGAATATGATTTTCTTCATACGTGAGGGATAGAAAAAGTCATGGTTAAGAGAGTGGGAAGCAAAGAAAATGAAAAGGAAAGCTTGGCAGGCCTCAAGAGACATCACTGTTTTATTTCCTGTTGTGAAGATTATTCTTCTACAGCCAATCATGATATTAAAAGACACACAGTATTGTCCCCAGTAATTTATTTTTCTGGCTTTCTCACACACTTCAGTCTACATGCAAGCTTATTTTTGAACAAGTTTTAATATTAATAGGGTTAAAAGATGCTAAGTCAATGGATTCAGCAGTTCTGAACTGTATATCCAGTTCATCATTTCTAAATCCCATCTGGTAGATTGGAATGCTTATCTCATGAATATCAAAACAAATTAAATGTTGAATAGCAGTCAAGCAGAAATCAAAATATGCAAATTTCCACATATCCCAATTCCATAATAGCTAACTCCTCTTACTATTAATAGCTAAATAGTAAAAGCAATTAAATAAAATTTAAAAATAAAATAGCAATAGTAATTATATGTGGGGATAATATACTTGGCATCTTTTTTCATAGAATCATTGATTTTTAATTTCCTTTTATTTCTCTGAAAGTAAAATATTCTAGAGGAAAGTGAGCTATAACAATATTCTACAATATATATAAAAAACTATAAATTTTGCAGCTTTTACGGCTGTCTTTTTGCGTTCTCTTCTATAGCGGAAACTTACATTCTATATCATTTACCACTGAACATGATCATTTTGCCACATTAATTAGGGGTTTTATTTCACCAGAACTTCAACAGCTTTCAAGCAGACCACTGTCTCTTCATTTGGAGTACCACATTTCTTCAGTGGCTAGGAACAATTATTCACCTTTTAGCTGTCACCCTGTCCGTGTTTCAAGAACTGCAGGGCAGTATTTCCTGATCACTCCTGTTTCTTAGGATAGGGAAATATAGTGCCTATTTACCACTCATTAATGAAATTGGAGCAGGCATATTGAACTGGATATGTTTCAAATATTCAGTCTTGCTGTAGTCTGAAAATGTCAGTTGAATTAAAACAAGCAGACAAGTAGACAATTTTTGCTCTTAGAGACAGGGCAGTTAGAAGCCTTTACATACAAATACCAGTTCTTACTCACCTGGCCAGGTCTACTGATGTAAGTGGCTTTATTTCAATGAACAAAAACTGCAGGATTAAAATTCTTATCAATGAGTAACTTTATTCAGTTTCACATGATACATTTTAACTCCACCATGTAAACTGTCAACTTTACATTGCCTGAACATCTACTATCAATAGCTTTACATGCAGAAATTCAACCATCTCTTGGAACAGCCTGTTTAATATATAAAGATAATTTTAAAATCCAGCTGTCTGACACAAGTTTAGACACATGATACTTTGTTCCTGTTACAGGCAGGAACAAGGAGTAAATGAGGTGCCTTTAGATAATGTCCAGCTGTATTCATCAGAGACCAAATGCCATTGCACTGATTAGGATCACAAAGAATATAAGTGACCCATACTCGGTCATCTCCTGCTTAAAGACTTAACCATTCACAAAACACCAATACTGGTTTATAGACAGCATGCAAGCCAGAATGAACCATGCATTACATAAGAGACAAAAAAAAAAAGCAAACTGAAAGAGCAAACAGATGTTATATCAAAGGGTTTCGCACACGGAGGAAATGCAAGCAATGGCAAACAGTACAATTTTAAAAATAAATTTAACACCTCTCAAGTTCTGAGCATGCCACTGTCACGAAATGCAATTTTTCACTCACCAAAGTAGAGTTATGTGAAGCATCACCTGAGACCTCGGGTGTTCTTGTGCTGTTTGGAAGTCTGTGAGGGTTACGAGCTATCGCTTGGCACCAGCCCAACATTTTCTCCTTCCACTTATCCCTTCTCAATTTCTGAAATTCTGAAAATAATTTAGATTCCCTGAAACATTGACACTTGGAATTCATTGTGTGCATGTCTCTGGATGCATGCCTTTAAAAACAGCTTTTTAAGTTATATCTGAACAAGCTAATAAAACATATTTTTAAAAGACCATGTTTTTCTAAATTATTCCCAAGTGCTAAACAATAAAGGTTAGAAAAGAGTCATGCATTTTCAGTGCACCTTACATGCATTAATACTATTTTAGTGTTAGCAATTACAGTGCCTTCTCTCCATGTTAAATCTTCCTCAAGTTGTAACTTTAATTTTCATCAAGTTGTAACTTTAATTTTAAAAGTTTTATTTTAAAGGGATTTTATTACAGAATACCTCTGAGACTAGCACCATCCCAAAAACTACATAGCATTTGGATACAAACCCCCACATTCAATGAAATAAGGAGAAATAGCCCTAAATCAGCAGCAGATACTAGATACAAATAAACAGTGTGAAAACACAGAAACCTGTATGTACCCATGCCCAGACACTCCAGAATACCTGGCTCATCTTGAAGTGCTATGCTAGGATGTGTTGTAAACAGCAAAAACTAATTCAGGCACACCAGAAATAAATGCTCTGTGCCAACTACAAATTGCCTCTGCATTTACTTCTAGTTTGAAACAATAACAAAATACCTTGTAAGTAACATGACCACATTCTGGAAATGCAGCACTAGTGCAGCATGCTATTAAGTGTAAGAAACCTTCATAAGTATGTTTAAAATCTCGCAATCTGTTTCTTCCCAAGTGAACTTGGCAATGGAGGTAATCAGTGCAAAACTTGGCTAATTAATTACAAAAAACAACTTAGAACAATTTTATTGTAAACATCTGAAGCAATTTCTAATCTGGTTGTTTATAACATATTGTAATTTAAAATGTGTTATTCTGTTATTTCTGAATCATGAAACATAATAAACAGGAAGATCAACCTACAAGACTGAATGCCTAATACTCCAAATAAGGGTAGCACTAGACTGAATAAAACTGGAAAATAATGGAAAAAAAAATACAATAATGCTGAAGACCTCCCATGGCACTATGCAGTGTCACTGAATATTATGCACTTGTAACTTAAGTTTATTTTTTCTGCAATACATCTCCATGCAGGACACAAATTATGCATGTATTTACAGCAGATTTTATCTTTCCAGGTTCTGAGTCTGACAAAATGCAACCCCTTTCTGAATAATGACAGCTCTACCATTTCCACACTTAACCATTAATAGATAGTTTTCAAAGTATGAAATGCACAAAGCTGAATTCCCCACATAACCTCGTGGAACTGAAAGGAATAAATGGAAATTAGCCTTAGCTTTATTGCACTGGAGATGATTAGGTGAGTGAGACAACAGATTAACTAATTCTTTTTCAATGTTTTGGTCCCTTGGAATTTTAATGTGAGATACAAAATCATGCTCAGTAAGAGATCAATCAATCCTTTCTATACTGCCTGTATCCATGAACACAAGAAATCATTTGAATATAGGTACACTCCTATTCTGGTCTCCTTGGTGTGCAGAACCCTTTGGAAGATTTGCAATTCTTCTTTTTTTGGCCTGAGCAATCCAAATGACTGCCACTGTCCAGATCGTAACTGAAAGGATTTTGCTCTTGCTCATACACCTGAAGAACCACCACAAATAAATTTCCTGAAAACAATCTTAATTCATCATCTCTAGATTTGTTTAAAAGATAGAAGAATTACTTTATTCATATTTTTAAGGTGAGAAAATTTTTACTTTTAAATTAGCCAAGCAAAGGGACACACAATTATTGTCCATCTTGTAAAATATCAATGCTAAAAAAAAAAGGGAGGTTAAGGATGAGGTATGAAAAATTAGCCACTTGTTTGAAATAAAAGCATAATATTGCTTAAAAAAAAAATCACAAATAAAGCAAGACAAAAGAAATTACATGCTTAATTCAGGAGCATATTCAGATTCAGGTAACAAAAGTTATGATTTTTAGTCCTTACCAGAATCTAACCGCTATCACAGAACAGCAGGAAATTGAACACAAAACACACTGTTCTTTATCTAAGCTAAGTTTTGTTCTCTGTGTTCAAAGATTCCCAACAGTAATCAAAGTGATGGTATTTGTCCAGCTGCATGACTTGGCAGACCATCAAAATATTCCAGGAGCAGAGCTACAGGAATACTGAAATACAAACAGCCTTGACTGCTGAGCTCCGCTAAGATAAATACAGTCACTGTTATTCATCATGTATCTCATGTCTGAGTCTTACCAAGCTGTGACTTCTAATCAATTATTCTAATTTGGATAAAACCATTAATTGAAGGGCTGGATGCAATAGAAATCTCTGACAGTTTCTGTGTCACAAGTAAGCCATTGGCTGTTCTTAACCAGCCAGTTATTATCGTATGACTGCTGTGTTTCACAGAGACAATTCATAACATAACATAGCATATGTTAGCCATAGCATAACAACATAATGACACTAAAACTTTCTACAAATAAGCTCAACCTCAGGTTTTAAAATTACTTCTATATTAAAAAAATAAATAGATTCTTATTAGAATATATGTGATTTTGTCAACAGCTGCAAAAGTACTGTTTTTCATTTCAGTGCTTTGGTGTAATAACTCAGTGCTGTGGTGATTCACCAGTGGTTCTTTTAATTCAGGGGGAAAAAATTACTTTCCACATTCATATGTGATCATTAGATGTAAAAATTTATATAATCAGAAGTGCTGAGGGACTGCCCCCCCCAAACAAAAGACTAATTTTTTGAGTCCAGCATGGAATTAAAATAGCATGAAAGGCCATCAAGCTAGAGAAGTCTTATTTTCCTGACTGCTTACCTGCAGTAACCAACTAACTAAAGTACCTGTATAATACCTAATAAAATACTTAATGTTCTAGCCTCATTAAAAGCAATGCAGAGACCAACAGAAAACAAGCACACATGCACAAGAATCATTAAGTTGACACCTAGAATGATGGCACCAATCAAGACTATAATGGTACCAGCTTTCTTTATAGCTACTGGATATACAAAATCAGACACCTCTGCATTAAGTGCATGCAAGATTCTAAATTCAAACATGTCATCTTTATTAATGACTGTTTTCAGAAGTGCTTCTAGGGCACTACTGGAACAGTAAACCCAATTATGCACATCTAAATGCCTTTCCCTACCTGTAAAGACAAAATAGAGCTGTCATTTAACTTAGCTATGCAGCTCCTTCAAAACATCACTGCAGAATCAGGACCCCTCTCTAGAGTATTCAACCTTATATTATAACCAAGTTTTCCAGAACTTATAGTTTAAGTTTGCAAACTGCCAAATACAGCATATTCTTAAATCAATACCTATGTTATCTAAGCAATTTTCTTTAAAGAAATTACTTTGATGGTCCTGTACCATAATTAACCATATAATTATTTCTAACTAAATCCAGCCTTTGTGGATTTGTTCTTTTCTCTTATACTGCTAATACGTATTTTAAGTTGTCCTTAGTCCTTTAAGACTTTGATTCTGTTTTGTCACAACTAAGGATGCATATTTCACTTATTGATTCCAACAATTCAGTCACTGAAAATAAATAAATTTAAGATGACTGGTACAAAAATTATTGCAGCTAATATTGCTTTGTTTAACCACACCATAACTACTATGTCCAAAGCATGACAAGAAAGCTCTAAATGTTTTCAAAGAAAATAGTCTTTTGGGCTGCTAATTTAATTTAAAATTTTAATTTACAATTTAAAATTTGTGAGTATGTTTGCCTTCATAGTCCAACTCCTTTTTTTTCCCCTACAAGGAAGAGCATCTCTTTTGTAAAGCAGAAAGCAATTTTAAATCACTCAAGGCTCTTTAGAAAAACACCAGTAGGGTTTTTTCCCCATGGTAAATTTTTTTGCATTGTAATTATGCCATTTTGCATTTGTGAAGACTTCAAGAAGAAAATGTTGAGAAATGTATATTTATGGCAACTGATTTAATGTTTAAGAAACCTCCACCTTTTATACATTTAGATACTGCATAAACATCTGTATTTTCTGATGCAGTTTTTGAACTGCTTTCATAAGCAACCTCTATTCCATCCTCAAATATGACTTTGCTGTCAATCTCACAGCTACTCTTCAAGTGAATGCTTTGCTCATCCAAGGTTAAACATCTCTGTTGAATTTTCCTCAGACCTTCAAAAAGCAATGGAATTGTATTTGCTACTGCTACAGGTGAGCAGTGAAAGGGTGCCTAACCCCTCCCTGAGGACCTCTCCATGTAAATTTCAGATGCATCAGACTCCCAAGCAGGAAGGACAACAGCCTGGATACGAACATGGAGTTGAGAACAAGAACAAAGTACATGTTTTTGCTTTGTGAGTTTGCATATATTTAGCCATACATGACTGCCAAGCAGCTTAAATCAAAGTTTCAAGCAACAATAAAGACATGACTGGTAAATACACCTGATAAACCATATCCAGCACTTGGCAGATGAAGACTCTTCGGGGAATATACAGAAATAGCAGAAAATGTTAAAATGCAAAAATCCATATGAAGCTAAAGCATTAACCACCTCATGAAGTTATGCATGCAATTATCCAAATGAACAGGGCATAAGTTACAGTAAGTCTTTAATGGACTTTATTCTGCTTATGAAAAATTAGAAGTTATTTCTTAAGGTTTCTTCCCATCCTTATGTGATTTATTTACAGAAGAAGAAGGGTATATTTATGCCGTAAAATCAAATCCACTTTGCATCAGGCAGAACTAATGAAGTACAATAAGAAGACAGAGAGAAGTAACCTTTTTTTTAAAAGCCCAATAAAGGTTAAATACCTGAAAGACAAAATTTAACCACGAAACACCACTGTATCAAAGGATAGATCATTGAAAGTGAATTTAAGTTAACTTTTAAGAAAAAAGAGAAAATCAGATTTCATTGCAATACCAGATGTATACAAAATGCGCTTAAGACCATGCTTGGTCCACCAGAACTATCTCCCCTTTGTCAGAGTAGCATTTTTAACAGAACTTTTTCTGTCAAATACAAAGTTCTGGGCAGCTATTAACAATCTTCTGTGACAGCCCTAAACACAGAAAGCTCTTGCTTGTGAGCAGTCCAGATAGTGCTCCTGTGAGAGGTCAGTCACACAGAACCCACACTAGACAGCGGTAATCACTGCTGGGAAGAAGGGCTTATCCTCTTCCTTAGGTATCATTGCTCTTTGTAACACAATCTGTAACAACTCCAGGGCAGAACAGGCCACTGCACCTTTATCTTGGCTGGTCTCGCCAATTTTCCTTACCTCACTTCATATTGTTTTCAGCACCTCTTTTAGGGTAACTTCAGCCATCATTAGCATTAGACATTTGCTCTCATATTCTACGATATAGTTTTATAAAACCTAATTGTTGAATTGGTTTCTGGTTGCCATTGTTAATAATCAGTGTTTGCAAGAAATTTACTTCTGGTAAGGGTGACAGTCTTCCTGTACCTGAACGACTACAGGAAAAACCGAGAGGACTTTTTTACAAGTACATGTAGTTACAGGACAGGGGGGAATAGCTACAAACTGAAGGAGAGGAGGTTTAAGTTAGATATTAAGAGGAACTCCTCAATGTGAGGGTGGTGAGGCACTGGAACAGGTTTCCCAGATAAAGTGCAGATATCCCAACCCTGGAAGTGCTGAAGGCCAGGTTGGATGGGGCTCTGAACAACCTAGTCTAGTAAAGGTGTCCCTGCCCATGGGAGTTGGGTTGGATCTTTAAGGGCCCTTCCAACACAAACCATTCTATGATTAGTGAGAATTGCAGTCATATCCACCAATACGAACCTGGAAGTATTCTCTGACTTACCAATATCATGAAATAGTTAATCTGAATGCTAGTTGGTAGAAAATTCAGGGTCACCTCTGGATACTGAAGTGCAACTATTTTCTTCTAAAAACTAAAGACCTGAATTATAATTAGTAGGAAGGTAAAAATTGATATTCTGTTGGAAGGTATTTAGAACACTTACTGAAGTTAAGTTGTATGCATTATAATCAAGAATATTCTGCTAAATATTTTGAAGACTTTTGTTGTCATCAAGGGTATACCACCTAACAAGCTGACAGAAGAGCCAAATGTGTCAGGAAAATTTGTGACAGATTTACCAAAGGAGAAGATTTGGAATCCTTTTTAATAAAGATTAAATAAGCCCATTAAATAGCTGTTCACCCCAAAACTAACTGAAATATGCAACTCCCTTCTAGTGGATACTCTGATCATGACTTATGATCTGACCTCTGCTAGTAGAAAGCCATGACAGATGGCCTATTCAGGGTTTCCTCAGGATAAATGGATTTAAGTTATAAATAATTACTGGCCTACTGGCCTAATAATGCAGTTACTGGTAACAGCTTAAATAACTAGTCCCTTACATAAGTAAAGATTACATTAACCTAAAAGCTAATAATTATATGAATAAATATTTGAATAATATTACTTTGATAGTTTTTAACCAAAATTTCCAGAAAACAAATTACAAAAGTAGGACTTAGAAGTGAATGCATGAGACCAAAAGTATGACTCAAATAGCTGAAATGTTTTTTTTAAAATGGGGCTCTCATTAGACAATAATAATGGTGGCATAATTATTGTAAACAATTATTCCTGTTGCTCTGGTTGCTGTCAAAAAATAACCTTGACAAATTGAGTAAGGAAAAAAAAAAGTTCAAGGATTATCTAGTCCTTCTAGTTTTTATGTTTGTAGTTGGGAAATAAACAGAAAAGTTTTGCTGAATAGATAATAAATCTAGAAAGGTGCAAGAAGATTGGATGAACACCAGCATGGCCCTCTAAACTTAAATTAGTGGGATTCTCAAAAGTGTCTTCCAATAGTTTCAAATTAAGCCTGGACCTAATTTATTACAATTCCAGACCATAATGGTTTACTAACTTTTTTTCCATAGAGAAAATTGGGGGGTGCTTCTTTGTGAGATAAAAGCAATGCAGAACGTGCAGTTAAAAGCACAACTCACACAGCTGTCAGTGAGCTAAGATTCACACAGCCCATATGCACATCACAGTTATAATATGCCAGTCCTCACAAACCATTTTTAAAATATTAAAGATGTGGTATTTGTTGTGCTTGCTAATTAAAGTGTAAAACTAGACACAACATTAGTTTCACTCTTCTATTTATTTATAATATTAAGCACACTTTAGGTATCCAACCTCTTGCAAGTCTTTCCAAAGAACCTTGAAGGAAGATGACATTGGCAAGATTACTGACAAAATATAAAGTTATAAAACTGAAATCTTGAAGTGTACAGCAGAAAACAAACACAATGCTTGATTGCAGAGCATTGCTCCCTGGTTCTCTTTAGTGACTGGGTAAACACTAAGATTTCTAACTCTGGGGTGGCTGTGGTGCAGCAGCTCAGGCAACCGAGTCTCATCCTGAAGGTTTGATCTCTACCCCTGGCAGCCCTCCCCTGACTTTGCTATCACTCACACTGCTTTCTACTAGGCTACACTGAACCCTGGTGCTGACACTGAGACAGGAGTATGCAGCACAGCATGGCACACAGATGCCCATGCAGGTGTGCAGTGTGGCCTGGCACAGCTGTGCAGCAGCTGTTCATGCAGTCCCATGCAAAGGTCCTGCTCCAAAACCTGCTCAGCTGCTGCACTGAAGAGCAGCTCCATAGCTAAGCCACGAGCCTTGCCCTCATGACAGCTTCCAATTATTTGTCCCTTCTACAGCAGGGGTAGAACAGAGACAAGTCTTAGCTTTCCTAAGATACCTTACAGCAGTGATAACAATGCAATTGCAACACATAGCTCAGACATGGACACCGGGATTGAGGGCAACCTCAGCAAGTTTGACAACACCACCAAGGTGTGTAGTTGTGTCAACACACTGGAGGGAAGGGATGCCATCCAGAGGGGACCTTGTCAGGCTTGAGGTGGGCCCGTGTGAACCTCACATTCAACAAGGTCAAGTGCAAGGTCTTGCACCTGTGTTGGGACAATCCCAAGCAAAAACAAAGGCTGAGCAGAGAATGGATTGAGAGAAGCCCTAGAGAAAAGGACTTGGGGATGCTGGTGGACAAAAAACTCGACACGACCTGGTAAAATGCACTGGCAGTCCAGAAAGCAACCACATCCTGGGCTATCTGGATCAGCGTGACCAGCAGGCCAAGGGAGGGGATTCTGCCCCTCTGCCCTGCCCTTGTGAGACCCACCTGGAAGGCTGCACCCAGCTTGGGAGCCTCCAACACAGGAAAGATGTGAGTCTGTTAGAACAGGCTCAGGTGATCATACGGCTGGAGCACCTCTCCCATGCAGGCAGGCTCAGAGAGTTGGGGCAGCTCAGCCTGGAGAAGCCTCAAAGGAGATCTTGGGGCAACCTTTCAGTACCTAATGGGAGCCTATAAGAGAGCTGGAAAGAAACTTTTTAAAAGAGTGTGTACTGATACAATAAACAGTAATGGCCTTAAGCTGAAGGAGGGTAAGTTTAGATTAGATATTGGAAAAAAATTCACTGCTGTGGGGATGGTGAGGCACTGGAACCAGATGTCCAGAGAGGTTGTGATGTCCTATACCTGGGAGTGTTGAAGGTCAGCCTGGATGAGGCTGAGTAATCTGGTCCAGAGGAAGATTTTCTGCCTGTGGCAGGGAGGCTGGAAGCAGGTGATGTTTAAGGTCCCTTCCAACCCAAAGCATTCTGGGATTCTGTGACCTGTACTAAATGCCTCCTCAAGGGTAACCATGTTTTTGAATCAACAAGATCTGGAATCAAAGCCTTCCATGGCCTTGATGTAATTCACTGACAGGATTTGCCTTGTGCATAAGTATTTGCCCTGGCTGGCTGTTTTTTCAGCTTCCTCCCCCCGCAGCAGTGCACGATTATTGTCCCTGTTTTCTGAAAATTTCTCTTTTTTCATTTACCAACTCTGGCTTCTTCTGCCTTCGGCACTAATCAATGTGTACTTTTTGTTTAAATCACTTGAATATATAGCACTTCTCCAATATAAAATAGCTTGAGCAGGTACACAGGTTATACCTTCTTTCTTTGGCTTCTCAATTCTTTGAATTCAAATTTTATTCATTTAGAAATGTAGATGTTTTACATTGAATTCTTATTAAATGACATTTTTATTTCTTTAAGGTCCCATTAAGGTTTGTATTATTTTGACACTTAGCTCTCTGTTATACCATTCATTTTCATATATATGTGTGTCTCTAATCACAGTCTTTTTGCATGAATCTTTCTCATTTTAAGTAAACAAGCAAGTAACCTTCCATTCTAGTGCTTATTTTTTATCCACTTCAGAAAAATAAATAAACTAGAAATATTTTTTGAAAGAGTTAATAAATAAAAGTTCCACCAATACAATTCTGGCAAGATAGTAGAACCAACACACTTATAAAATTAATTTAGCATTTAGAAAAGCACATCTACAAAATCATACATCTTGAAAGATAATTTTCACTACATTATCACAGGGCTTGTTTACAGCTTTGAAATAGATGCCATGCTACAAAGCTGAACAAGCTAGCTGGACTTCCCAAAGCCATTCCATTCTCTTGAGATTGAGGACACACACTTAGCAAGCACTAACTCAATGGCTAAGATTTTATTAAGGATTATATATAGCTCCACAGAAAATAAGCATGCTCCAGGAAACACAAAATAATGGAAAACAGAGATGAATGCAAAAGCACATGTAGGTAGTTGGCCTACATTCAACCTTAACACTTAATTAGAAAGCTAAGCAGAGAAAAACTAACTTTTAAAGTAAAAAGTGTATTTAACCGCAGGCCAGCCACCCACAAACCAGGGAGCATTTCAAGAAGTTCTTAAGGGGAAAAGAAATGTACTGGTGAAAATTATTACATACAGACTATTATTGTTGCTACTGAAGTACTCATTTTAAGAGTCTCCAAGCACAAAAGGAAGAGCCCAACCTCCCTCTCAGCTTAGGCAATATCTGGGATATAAGAAATCCAGGTCAGACCCCCGATAATTGGGTAGAAGTCAGTGGGAAGAAGCAAAAGATAAATAGGACAGTGCAAACAAGATACTCAAACAGTGGGGTCGGACACACTCATCTGCGATGTGAAAACTGGAAACATGAAACATGCACTGAACATGCAATAAAGCACCTCAGGAATCTTATACCCAACATGCAATTGGTGAAGGACAGTCTTGTTCATCTCATGTCCGTGCTGAAGCTATGTCACATTTTGAAGCATCAGGATGTCCCCAGACCATCAGAGGAGAGGCACTGGCACGTTTACAACGACAATCCATTTATCTGTGCCAACACAAAGCCACACTAGGATATGGTGTGGTCAGGGTGGGGCAGGCTATTCTCAGACACAAAATACATTAATTCCCTGCACAAGCATTTACTTAAGTCTTTACTGGCAACCCATGGGAATCCAGTTTGCATAGAGAATTATCAGTTGTTGTTAATACAAATATTATTCATTTTTAATGCCTTATGTTTCCTGCGCTGTAACAAAAAATATATTTTCACAAAAAATATACCTCCAGCTGATGTCTAAGATCATAATATCAAGTAAAACATATAGTTTCAGTTTTTTGCTTCTCTTTAAAAATTACATTTAAAGATAAGCTCTATCATAAGACAGAAAGAAACACATCTTTCTGTTATCATTTATGTAAAATTTCATCCCAAGAAGTTCTTTTTCCCAGCAAGTAAAAGCCCATGACTGCAGTATAGAAAAAGGTGCCAGATCAAAATTGGTTTTCAGCACAGTTGAAGTTTTACTACAGAAGGATTTCCATACAGTTTTACAGAAAGAAACCTACAGTCCTTAAATTTACAACAGTAACAAAGAAGTCCTGGAACAGAAACAATACTGGGAATTAAAATACATTTTGCTTCATATAAGCTCAGTACAGCTATGAAGAGGCATCAAAAGTGTGAAAATTACACTCTCTTTTTTCATTTGCCACTGCAGTGCTCCCATGCTGGAGTACCAGAATGCACACTTTTCATATTTAGAGATTGGTAAAACCAAACCAAGATTGCCTGCTAGGTGACAAGCAAGATACTAGACCCCTATTCCCAGCAACTGCGCCCCACTTTTTTGCCATTTCTCCATTCTTCTAGTTTGTGACTGTTTAGCTAAAAATAGTAGTTCTTGGAGAGAAATCAATTAGGATCTTTTAGACATTTCTGAGTTACTTACAGCAGTAATACATTGTTATCACTAAAAACCTGTCCAGTAGATATTGCACTGATCATATCACAGAATCACAGATTATGCTGAGTTGGAAGGGACCCACAAGGATCATTGAGTTCCTCTCCAGCCCCACACAGGAAAAACCCCAACTCACACCATGTGCCTGAGAGTTTTGTCCAAACACTTCTGACACCTCATATCAAGAATTGCTGTTGGAACGTAATTCCAACAAAATAATTATGATAAAAATATTGCATAATGAGTCAACACAGACCTATTGCTGTCACAGATCTATATTTCAGACATATCTGAAGATACAGTATATCTAAATATTTATGTTGCAAAATCTAGTTTTTCACAGGTTTATTGATATTAAGGTAAACTCTGCTTACTGTCTGTTTTATAATGGGGAATCTCAGATTAACAGAAGATTGGTTTCACTTTGAATATTTGAAATAGTTTTGCTTGACAGTACTGATTACTAATAGCGAGGCATAACTATATTCACAATGAACAGAAGCTACAAGTAAATTTTAATTTATTCTGGCCTATGGCATCATAGGGTTTTGATCAGCTAGAACTCACACAGAGATGAAACCTGGCCTTGACTCTTTGCCTTCACACAAGAAGTGAAGGTTGCCTAAGCAATTCGTGCTGTCACTACCTTTAGAAAAAACAGCATTGATGGTCTTCAGAATAATTAAGCCAGGCACCTTCTGAATGAGCTAAATCTAAAATGAAACAGATAACCATAAGGTAATAGGGATGTATGGGCAGAATACTAATAAGGTAAATCCTGCTTCTTTGATCCCTTCCAGTTCTTGGTGGAAAGTCAACAGTATAATGAACAAGGAATAGAAATTACTATTTACCTGGACTCTCAAAGAACTTTAGGTCATACCTTCCTGAAAAAGATATTTAAGTAAGTAACCACAGGCATTATGCAAAGTTCTGTGTCAGACAAAAACATGTGTCTGTTGAGCAACAATAGGCTGAAACAGGAATATAGGAGCTATTTCTGTTGTGAAGAGATGTTCAAGGTTTTACAGTAGGATTTTCCTGTTTTAAGCATTAGGAATTCTTGCTTGAGGAAAGTTGCTGAGGCTGACAAAGCAAATAATAAGTAGAGAAAAACACCGAAATTATAACAGATTATTATACATGCACCATAATTTCATTGTTATCATATGCTGCTTTTCCTTGCATTACTTCATACTCAAAGTGGAAAATAATCACAGAGAGCAGAAGAAAACCCCATTACATGAAACCATGTTTACTACATTGTCCAGGTCCTTCTTCAAAAGATGAATTTTGATTTCCTCACAGGTTTTAGTACGGCATCAATTAACACTCAGAAGAAAGTCTCCTTTACCCACATGTCCCTCACCATACAGGTTTACAAGTTACTTGTACCTCTGACACAGTCACAGACAGACCCAGCCTGGCTCCAAACACCTACTTTGCTGATGTACCATAGGACTGCAGACATAGGTCCAAGGCCTGGAAGCAGTTTAGGTGTGAAATGGTTATTAACTAACACCATCCACAAGCTGGCTTCTGAAGAGCCACAGGAGCACTGCCCTTCTCAGGAGTTACCACATGTGAAGGCTTGTTAGCAAAACCACAGCAAGAAGATGTGAAGACAGCTGGGGCCACACTGCACCTGAGCAAAACATATCTGAAATTTGAGGCACCAGAAGATTTTGTGAAAGGATGCCCAAGCATTCCTGTATCTGTGTTTTGATTCCAATGAAAAACTGATTGCTTCCTGTCTAAGTCAGCATACCTTAGTTTTAAAACTTCACAGAAATCATCTAGGTGACAGCTTAGAATTAAGCTTCTCTTAGTGTTCTGATTCTCATGAAATACAGGTGCCTACCTGTACACCTTTTAAGGGAAAATGCTCCTAATAATTACTTCTTCAGGATTTATGCTATAAGCAACCTTTACTGGGACTGGATGGAATGAGAATTAGGAAGGAAAATTTCCTCCCTGAAGTATTCTCCCTCTTTGGCTCTTTTACTGGAAAAAAATATACTGACATTTATTCTTTTATGACTTTTTCATTAATGTTAAGCACTCATTTTAAACTTGTGACATCCATAAACTTAATTTGTGAGGTCTTTCATAGATATGTGGCTTTGTTTTTCACCTCTTCAACACATGGTATTTTATATTACAAGGAAGGAGATTAAACCTGCCTCACAATAACATTCATATCCTTTCCAAGCCTAGCATAACCAGTGGCTAAGGCAGTGCTATACATAATTTACAGACCTTAAGAGGGCTGAGAGACCTGGAGTTCTATGTGCCAACAGTTTTTCTCTTGCCAATGTACAATGTGCCATTAGAAGATGAGAGCCAAGTTGTCAGGAATCCTTCATTCACCAGTATAAATCTAAGGTTTTGTGGCTTTCAAATCCTGTTAGCCCCTCACTCTAGGTGGAAAACTTGATGACAACCCTTGGTGATAACATTATGCATCTTCCTCAGCTATCTAATTGCACTAGATCCCTGAATTTTTAACTGTCTTTGTTCTATCTTAACAGTGTTGCACAGAGTAAGGAACATATGGGCTTAATTATTTAAGGATTTCTAAGAGTTTGGAAAAAACAGACATGTCATATTTCACAATTATATTTCACCTAATTAAGCAAAAATAAATTATTTGTTTCAAGAACTGACTCAGTGAAATCTGTCATTCCCTAAATTTCAAGGATTGCATGAGTAGGGCAATTGACTGATAAACCCATGGGAACACAGCTGGTGATTTTACAGCAACTTTTGAAGGAAATGAAAAGTGTAAACTTCATCACCTTTACCACATTCTGCAATTTATGTCTCACATAGAAGACAAACATCTGCTCCAGAAATTAAAAAAAAAGAAAGGAAAAAAACCCCTACAGTAAAGTTTATCAAGATTTTTCTCAGTTTAGCAGGAGAAATGAAGAAAGTAACAAATCTGAATAATCTTTAGCATCAATAATTTTTAAGACAAGCAATATGCAATAATCTTTAAGAAAGTTTACTGTTCTGTCCTGAAATTAAAAAAAAAAATCCCACAGAAGACTTGAAGAAACACTAGTTTCCAGGACAATATATCCATGGTTTAATTTTTTTTTTGTAGTGATCAAATAATAGCATATATTATAATCTTCTGAGAGCATCACTTTATCACAAGCAGACTAATACACCCATATAAATTCACCTTCTCCTGTCATAACACTCAATTTCAGCTCATTTAAAAAAATATGTTTTCAATCACAATCTTTTTAGGGGGAAAGGATTGCATTCATAATTTTGTGTGAATTGGCATTTCTACTAGTGTTTTAGTCATTAATGGGTCAGCTTGATAGCCTCTCGTTGGCACACCTTTATTTCAAACGTCAAAAATAGATAATGCTGATTTTTAAAAGTCACTTGGCCTCTCTACCATAATGGCAATTGAGAGTTCTTCAATGAGATTTGAAGAACCACAAATTTTAACCAAAAAAAAAATTGCATTTATATAATGTATGTTAAAGAATTTGAAGGAACTTGTATCACAAGGGGTCACTAAACTTCTTACCTGATGACAGTTTTGAGCAAGCAATTTGATATTCTATCTGCTATAACCACAGGACTCAGCAAGTCCAGTTTGCCTGATGCATGGTAAACCTCTCTTTTAAAAGGACTGGAAGCAAACACGCAGTAGAAGGCATAGCATTCTAAGTATTAGAAGAACCATCAGTCTTACAAGTTGTGATGTTGCTTGATAGTCACAGAATCATAAAATCATTTAAGTTGGAAAACCATCAGAGATCATAAAATCCAACCATTAACCCAGCACTGTCAAGTTCGCCACTAAGTCAGGTGCCCAAGCACCACATCTACTTGTCCCCTGCTTTAAATACCTCCAGGGAGGGTGACTCGCCCCTTCACTGGGCAGCCTCTTCCAGTGTTTGATCAGCCTTTCAGTAAAGATGTTTTTTCCTAATATCCAATGTAAATCTCCCCTGGTGCAACTTGAGGCAATTTCCACTGGTTCTGTCATGCGATACTTGGGAGAGGAGATCAAACTTCACCTCATTGCAGCTTCTTCCCAGGCTCTCCCCAAGCCTCCTTTTCTCCTGACTACACGCCCCCTGCTCCCTCAGTTGCTCCTCCCAAAATTTGTGCTCAGACCCTTCACCAGCCCTGTCACCCTTCTCTGGACATGCTCCAGCCCCTCAATGTCCTTCCTGTAGTGAGGGCCCCAGAACTGGACACATGGTTTGAGGTGTGGCCTCACCAGTGCCAAGCACAGGGGGACAGTCACTGCTGTGGTCCTGATGGCCACACTATTGCTGACACAGAAATCAACAAACAACCTAAAATATAACACTTGTTGTGGGATAATTCAGACAATACAATAACAAAATTATTAGCTAAAGCTGTGATTCAGAGAGCATTTAATTGTAAACGTCTCTCTTTTTTAAGGTAGTGTTGGTTTTTTGAAACATGAAGCTTTTGAGCTGATACTCAATACCTACCCATCATTCTCTTGAAATCCTTAAACTTAAGTTTTAAACCCCTAAAGTAATGAAATACAGCTCCTTGAGGTGTATTTTTTTATAAGTTCAAAACCAGTGGAACGAGGGTGAGATTCTGCAAGAAAGCACATCTTTGGTGAGGACAAACTTAGATTAGAAATGAAAAGCAAGTTGAAATCTGGCCTGTAAAATAAATACTTAGCCAACAGGCCTAGCTGTAAAAGAATGAGGAACGGTCAGGAATAATATATATGTAATCAGACCTATTTCTCCCTTTTGCATGAGCTATGTCCTTCCTTACAGTCATGACTATGTCCACATGTATGTTAGGAAGGAAGAAGCCAAGTCTTCTGGGTGGGCACAGCACAAAGGGAAAAAAATGTAACATTTCTGTTGGTGCACAGTGACAGGTAAGAGTTTGAACTAAGAAAAAAATAACCAGGGCTAAAGAGAACCCTGTTTCCCAGGCACATTTAGCAATAGGATACTCACTTCTGGGAGGCAAATTTTTATAAATACTTGAATTACAAATCCAATTTAGTACTTCAGGGATTTTCAGATGGATAAAATGTTATCAAACATTTTGTAAGGAATGAAGTAATATTAAACTGAGGAGAGAAGCGACAAAACTTGTCTGAAAATGTAGAGGTGTGTGCTTTTCCACTTAGTGTTCAATTTAGTGGATGCCTTGCATGGTGTTCCTCTATCCCTCTCTGCACAGGATTTATTTCATATTTTCTCAGCACTAGATGAAGATTGCTGAAAATAGGATCTGTAACACACTCAAAACTTTCAATCTGGTTTCAAATTTGGCATGCTGACAGCAGCAAGCCAATCCTATAGCGAAAGTGACTTTTCAAAAATCTCATACTTGAGATAGTTCACTATTGAATCCTCCCCTTGAGATAGTTCACTACTGAAAGCATTCAGATGGCAAGTTCCTAGTTACATATCACTAAATAAACACAGCACAAAGTTCACTTATACTGCAATTTGTTTCTGATTACAGGAAATAAAAATGGTGCTGCAGGTTCAGCACTTCTTTTTCAGTGTTTGCTATGAAGTATTGAATACTACATAAATTTTCCAAATGCAGATGTTAACAAATCAGCCTAGGCTTTGAAGAGAAATTCCTATCATTTAATGTCTAATCCAAAAATACACAGCATATTACAGAATGCTCTCTCTTCATATCTTTGCAATTCCACTCTTCTCCCCACAGATAAAAGTACTTGGAATTTAATAAAGAAATATTAATTGCACACTAAAACCAGAATCCAGCCTACTCATTTGTACCATCTCCTGTTTTTTCCTGTGCAATTGAAAGTAATTAGAGATGAATAAAAATTAAGTAACTTGGGTCTAAGTGCAAAACTCAGTCCAATTAAAGAACACTTGGAGCTGAAATGAGAGATCTGTGAAATAACAATAAATGATCGTGTGACAGATGATTGCATCATGGGTAATAGGTAGGGGTGAAGTCAAGTACAGACTGGAAAACCTACCAATGCAGTCATCCCTATACATGTAGGAACAACTGCAGGTGAGCTGTGCAGCTGACCTGTGCACCTGTAAAGCTGTTCCTATCCATACTGGCCTCATAGGGAAAGCTAAGCAATTGTCTGAGAGGCACAGCAAGTATTGCAAACTGTTGTACTTGAGTACTATAGCACTTTATTTAGAGTAAAATTTTCACATATTTGTGGAGGTTGTTTTGTATGTTCTCTATTTACAACAGGATAATTCTACATTGCTTCCACACAGTGATGAATGTCAATGGGGGGAATTAAAGATGACAAATATACAGAGATAAAATTATCACCATCACAACTGCTATATAGCTTATTCATCCAAACAGAAAAGCAAAACTTATAGCTGCAAATAAATTCTTCAAAAAGTTATTCAAAAATTTTTTGGATCATATTAGCCTTTCACATAATATTTCCCCCCCCTCTTCTGAAAATCTAGTCCTTCAGAAATTTTATGCTAAAAATCTAAGAGATTTGGGCTTGTTCAGCCTGGCAAAAAGAAGGCTTCAGGGTGACCTAATTGCAGCCTTCCAGAACCTGAAGGGGGTCTACTGAAGGGTTGGAGAGAGATTATTCACTGTGACAGCAGAAAAGGGAGTGAAAAAGAGTGGGTTTAGATTAGGTATTAGGAAGGAATTCTTTCCTGTGAGGAGGGTGAAGCACTGGCACAGGTAAACCAGAGAAGTTGTGGACTCCTCATCCCTGGAGGTGTTCAAGCCCAGGCTGGATGAGTCTCTGAACAACCTGGTCTAGTGGGTGGTGTCTCTGCCCATGGCAGGGGGTTGCAACAAGATGGTCTCTACAGTCCCTTCCAACCCAGGCCATTCTGTGCTTCTATGCTTATTCTCATTATCTTACTATTATTGAAAACTACCAAAAGTACTGCTTAAATTGCCTAACATATTTTTAACTCCATCCTGCCTTTTATAAAACTCCAAACCTTCAAAAACAGATGCATTGGTGAATGATTTGTTTCCTTAAGATCACATCCTATACTGTTTCTGATTTTTTTTAACATGTTTTAAGAACAAAGCAAATACTGAAACCAAGGGAAGCAATGCTCACATAAAATCTTAGCATCAGTGCACCAAATGTTTCATTTGGAAGGTCCTCTGAGAGCTGCAACCATACACACAAAAACACAATTGTATTCTGAAGCATTGAATGCAATAGCTCCAAACACAGAAAGCTTGATCCACTAATACCTGGATATCTGGTTTGAAAAAAAAAAGAAGTGTTATTTTATAAAGCCACAACTTGGAATTCAATACAACATCCAGGGGTCTGTCAAACAAAAGGTCCCATAGACCTTCGACTGAAATTAGACAAACTGAGAAAATATGCAATCCCCTTTGAGGATTATTTTTGTTGACTCACATCATCTTTGGTTAACTCTGGTAGAGCTCTGTACATGTAAAGAGGACAGACTTTTTGGCAAAGTTAGTGACGTGAAACAATTCTCCTGTAATTTCTAGTACCACCAACAGCTGTTGCTATCACTAGGATATGTCCATAGTATGACCTATCAGGGAAGTTCAGAAAGGCAAGATGGTTTTAGAAGTTCAGTCCAACTCTGCAAGAATTTGCCTACTTCCTAAATAAGCATACACAATCTGTAACAAATGCAAAGCTCAAGATTGTCATGGTAAAATCAAGATCTTGGATTTCAGCACTGCTCCCCAGAAGGACCCATGAAGTTTTAAATACAAAAGTTGAAAAGGCATTGATATAAATGATTTACCTTGTGCCAATCCAGACTGCTCAAAATAACTTCATCTCACACAGAGCTCAGTAGGGGAGAAAACCTTCTCTAAGAAGAGTAAGTACCTACTGTACCCAACACAGAAGGCTGCATGTCCAATAATTGCTTTTCAAATAGATGCCCAAAGCTAGAGTGGAAATAGTGTAAAATGTGTCAACAGAAATTTAGTGCACATTTAGTGCAAAATGCGTCAACAGAAAACATAGCTTTTTTTTGTTAATGCTTGTTTATTTTTGTTGTTGTAGATTTTGTTGTTGCTGCTTTTTAAATCAAAACTGATTTTATTAGTCAGCCCTCATCAGATCAACACGATTCATCCTAATAGCCTCTTTACCACTATTTTGGCCATTGGCCATATCAGTAAGTGTATACCTTACAGGAAAATATTCAATCTCAAATGCATACAAGAAACAAAGACATTCTAAACCTGAATGCCAATGTTGGGTATTGGTTTTTATACTTTTATTTTATACAAGAAATTTAATTCATGATTTGAACATGAAAATAAACCAAAACCCAAGGGAAAAACAAACAAACAAACAAACCAAAAAACCTCCTGAAACAGAAGCTTCTAAATAGGTTATATCCTAGCAAGAAAGCTGAAACAAAGGGAGACAGCACTTGCAAAGCCCTTGTGTTTGTCAGATCACTAAAACTGACAGTGTTGAACCACAGAGAAATAAAAATAGAAGAAAAATCTTCCACTGAGCCACTGAAAGATATTTCAAGAAGTTCACACATTTCTGACAGTGTTTCTCCATGCACAGGGGCATGGACAAAATGTTTTCCTTTTTAAAACAACTAGTAAGAGCTGCACTCACAGGATTTAAGGAGGGGTTTCTTGAATCCTAAAACTTAATGGGCTCTTTTATTAATATGTTTACATCAATAACAATATTTATGCTGCTACAATGGTAACATCATACAGAAATTTTGCAATTAGCATGGAACTTTACACATTCAGTACCACTCTCAGGTATATCAGGTTTTGCACAGCATTTCCCCTTCTTTCACAAGCAGAAAAAAAGCATAGAAAATAAGGAATTTCCTCCTCCTACTGCTGATTTCTACCATCAAATCAACCAGGTATCATCCATTGCACAACCCCCTTCCAAGGAAGGGAGAAACACTCAGCTGTTCACAATCACCTTTTTCTTTCCTTTAGAACAAACACACACCCAAGGCCAAGCTTGCTGGAAAATGACAAATGCCCATAATGAGCTATATCCAAAAGAGGACAAGAAAGAAAACCATATCTCCAGGAACAGTGATATCTCTTGTGTGCCTTAGAGAAAGAGTAGCAAATCTACATATCTCCTATGGTTTACCAGTAGCCTTCCTGTGAGATGGTATTAAAACATATATTATGTAAGTACACTAATGGGGATAAGAGGGTTGCCTAACCTCCCAAGATAATTATCTCTAATCTAGTTTCTTGGAAATATACTACCACAGACCAATTAGAGTAGATTTTTGCTGGTTTTCCTGCTTATAAAAAAATCCCTTCAATATACAATCCACATTCTTAACCACTTCTTCAACAAAGAGGCAAATATATTTCAGAGTAACACAGAAATGGAGAACTTAATATCCTTTTAAGCATTACTCTTTCCTTAATTATTCACTCTGTTTACACTTCCTGGTTGTTAAATTCTAGCAAATAGGAAGATAAGTATATCTTGAGCTCTGTTAGACTTGGAGAACTTATCTGCTGAATTCACTTCATTACTTTCTAAAAAGGGAAAGAAAACACAACTACTAAGTCATGCTTTCACATAATAATAGAAGCCTCTCCAAATAATTATCACTATGCCAAACCCACAGATTTTGAAAGGGATTTAGTACCTAAATGCATATCATAGAACTTAAAGGTGTTTTGGCACCACATTAAAATATTTGGCTCATTTGAGCTTAAGCCTCATCAGTTCCTGAAAATTAGGTACAGTGACTTAACTGAGCAATGGACATTCAAATTACACCCTTTCATCTTCACTGCTGCAGGTCCTATTTACTCCTCTTATTTTTGTGTTATTATATTACCTTAACCTGGTTCTAGATTTTGGCATCACATCACATCCTGCATATAAGATGGCAAAATAACTGTCACAACTCTGGCCCAAACTTCAGATTTTCCAAGTCTGGACTTTGGTGATGCTGGTGAGGCCAAAGAAGTTGCATTCTGTACAGGTTGGGCAAGCATTTTTCTCCTCTGTTACTTCATTCCATGCGGACTCCATGTTCACACCATCATAAACAGCCATACACTTCATTTTGAGCAGAAAAAATGAGCTGCTTTCACAAGTACATTAGAAGCAACAATGAATAATGAGTACAGTCCCATGAAGGATAAAACATGGGTAAAAGTGCACTTTATAAGCAGGAATGCTCAAGGCACAATAACAAAGCTGTTAAAAATGTGTCATACTTGCTATATTTAATGTAACAGTAACATAGCAATTGCTATGTTTTAATCAGTATTTACTGAAGATGAGATATTAATGAGAAAAGAAATTACTGTATATTAAAACTACTAACTCAAAATGAAAATGAACTAAACCCAAACAGCAGCAACAAAAAAAATATTAAGAAATGGTTTTTTTTCTGATTTCTGCTGATTGCTTACACTGATACTTCAGGAATTACTGAAGATTCCATTCATCTGCTTCACTAAAATGAAATTCCCCTGCTGATCAATAGGGAATGAAGGCATTCCTGCTGCCACTGATTCCTGAAGATATTGATCAATAAACTTACTCCTTTATGTGTAGGGGAAAAGAAAGGAATCTTGCAAATTGTTTTAGGATTCACCACTTTTCAAAAGAGCTAATTATGATACTGCTTTTATAACAATTACCTCATAACAGGACTTTAACCTTTTGTGAAGAAACATAATATTCTTGAACTTGAAACCATTGCTTTTCTCAGCTGAAACATTATTTTAACAAACAGTGAACTTGTATGATTTTAATCCTTTTAATTAATACAGTAAGTAAGTAACTGAATGTTTTAGTAGCAACATGGCTTGACTTCAACCTTGATGTGTAAGAGCATTTGAATTTTTAATAGAAAATAAAACTCCTTATAAAGAACAGGTACAAGAAACAAACTCACTAAGCGTCTACTTAGTAGAGAGACTTTGGATTGTCTTCATATAAATACACATTTACATGTAAGAAGAAATAACAGATCTTTCTAAAAGGAAGATATATAAAATTGAAAAAGTGTCCTGCAATAATGGATCCAACTCTCCCTAAATTATTTTTTTATTGTTGTTGCACTGCTTTTTCCCTAATTCTTCATTAATTTCCTCTAAGTTTCTCAGCAAGACCTGTTTATATTTATCTTTGTGTCACTGTAGTTATGAAAAGTGATTATGAAAAAAGGAATACAGTGGAAATGTTTGTAGGATCAGCATTATCATATGTGCTACTTGAAAAGGACTCAAGGGATCTCAGAAATCATACTCTTGGTGCAGATGAGCAGAAAGTTTATTACGGTCTAGTTTAAAGACTTAAAGCTTTCTAGAGAACTATCAGTTTTGTATTTTTTCAAATAATATTCAAAGGCACTCAGAACTACCCAAACTGTATTCTGTCTTCATTTATTGCAATTCTGATTCATGGTAAGGAACTGCTGTAAGGATTACAGTATTACATTCCTAGTGCATGACAATAAAAATCTCTATCAGCCTCTCAAATGTGTTGCAGTTTATTAGGGCTGTAAATTTTGCTGGTTTACCTGTCCAGCTATAGTTTTATTGTTCACTCTTAAATGGCATCATGGTCTTTTGCATTTTGGAAGCAGATGATGTTGAAAGTCTTCAAATAACCAACTGTGGAGAGCAAGACAGAAGTCTTGCTCAAATTTAAACTCACACAGTATTTCCAAATGACTACTCAAGAATATAAAATACTGTACACTTTTGTGTAAAACAACAGGGTGTCTGCTGAAGCAAAAACAAAACCTGTGCAATGATCTGCACACTCGGAATTTTAATGGGCTGGATTTACTACATCTTTATCTGATTTTACTAAGGAAAAAAAAATAAAATGTGTATAACACCAAACGTTAGCTGGCTTTTAGCCTTCTGCTACAGCCTCTTCTAAAAGGAGAAAGGAGACAAAGGATGGGGGAATTAGATACAATTTATGCTAGTTCAATATCTTTTATATCTCCCAGATGATAGATGTTTGAAGTACCAACCCTCAAAATTCAATTAAACTAATGCTCGTGTGTTATTTGGTCAGAAAAATTCTAAAACTACTCTGTGTTAGAAACCAGAATTAAACTGTATCATTAGACAAAACAGAAAATGAAGTGCCTCACTGCAGAAACAAAAGCTGTCAAACTACAGTCGGCTATAAGAGCACTTCAAAGGAGAGACCTATGCCAGCAAAGTTACACAAATAATATCTCTCCATAAACCGATTGCAGGTAGATGGGTGTTGCTTTATTAGCCACTAATGTATACTTCACACAGTAAATATCAACATTTTGACTTAGCAGCACTACCTGCAATATCAGAACAGCCAATACAGTGAAATTAATTACAGAACAGCCAAAACACTGAAATTAAACCAGGAACTGAAGAGACGAACTTTTAGAGACCAAATTTTGGTATGTGACTTATTTCAATTGAATGGGAGGGAAGTTAAGGGATAGCACATAAATCACTCAACAGTTTGTAGCTCATGCAACAATTTAAACAACAGTATTATCTTAACAGCTGTCAGTCACCACATGTCAAACACAACTTATTTCAATGTTAAATTATGGCAAAAAGACAACTACCAAATTTGAATGTTTGATAAAAGAATCAAAAAGACAAATAATGTCAGATGTTGCCCGAATCATACTGGAAAAAAATAAAAGTAAAGAAAATACACCTTGAGTTGTTTACTATGCAAATTCATCTTGCATATTTTCTATTCAGGAAACTTCAAAACACAAGAAAAATCACATTATAATCAACTTCAAAATTAATTTTTTACCACTGTATGATGAAACTAAAAATATTAGAAGTTAAGCCATAATTAGAGTGCATTCTTAAGGTATTCTGAAAGGCAGGGTTTTTTGAAATTAATACTTGCAGAAGGGAAACCAGTAACTTCTTTTTTTCATTGCAGCAATTTTTTGTTGTTATTTTAGCAGGTTTACGTAGCAAATACTATCAACAAAAGGTAAGCAAAGACTAGAAACTTCAATTATGCTTTCATTTTAAATCTTTATCATGATCAAAGCAAGTAATTTTCCTAGTTTTATTCATGGACATTCCTGTTCCATCTCTTCTGAACCTTTTCAACTGAGAGACAGCACAGAGCATTTGGGCCAAAGAGACAAAGTTTAGCAAGACTTTTAGCACAAAAAACACCTCCACAATGAAGTGTTGAACAACATGAACTGAATACTGCCAATTTGTTACCTTAGCAAGCTTCCTGAAGAAACACTTGTGCATACATACATATATATATGAGTGTCATGGGGTGAAGCTTACTTGAAGGTGTCATTCAGATAAAAAAGTGTCTGAGCCATAGGTTTGCCCACTAATTAGATGAAAATTTGAAAAAATAAATGTAGTTGTCCCTGATGACACATGTAAATGGCATGGGGAAGGCTGAACCAAATCTCTTCCAAATGAAAGGGTCTATCTTGTTTCCCAGCTATGTGAAGAAAGAAAATAAGGCAGACATACAACTTTATGTTGTTTTAATGTCTTTATGGTGAGAGGCCAAAGAGTCATAGAAACCCAGGAAACAACCACGAATTGCCCTCAGATGCACGGGGAAAACTCAAAGAGATTAGTTGGGGCCATACAACAACGAAACAATTGGCATCTTAATGTGAGCACCCACATAAGGAACTAATAAAAATGGAGAAAGGTGCCTGTCAGTGAGATGCCCTGTATGGGTGCCACAAACCATGCAGAAGGCTGAGTCTGATGTGGAACATCTGGCCACTCAAAAAAGCCAGCTGCAAGCTAGGACTGAGCACATGGGCCCTTTGGAGCAACTGCCCTCTGCCCCCAACCTCTGGTGCCACTCAGCTGGGCCAGAGGGGCAGGAGACTTGGTCAGGGTGTGCGTCCTTACAGTATCTGCCAATTTCATAGAAAACAAATCTTAAACAGAAATTGCTGTCAACCCACTACACCATTCTGGTTTGCAATTTAGTATACATTTTTTTACCAAATACTTATATGCCATACTACACTCTTGTTCTTGCAGGTCCCAACCTATATTCCCCTGGGAAAACACTCTTTTTTCCCCCTCTAGAAGCTTCTATTTTATGTGCAGAACTTTCTTACTTTAAATCCACAATAATACCACTAAGAAATAACAATTGAATTTGCACTCTGGGGGACCTCAAAATGCAATAACATGTACTTCAAAAATCACTCAGGTTAAATACATTTTGCCATCACCACATTTTAAATATATTACCGAGAGGTGGGACCTACTGGATCATCAAATAATATGTTTTAATTTATTAAATTAAAATAATATGTTTTGTATTTAAAGTTGAGCAAATTAAAACATATCTGACACTGATTAGGTTGTATTTAGTACTAACTGAAAATTCTGCAAAGACCTCATGCGGTAATACAGCTCTGCATTTAACAACTACTCCAAAATTTGAAAGCTAAGAAAACAATATGCATCACTAGGCTTCATTTCTAAATGTCATATAAGAAAATAGGTATTGACTTTATGCAGTCATGAACAATACTTAAGGAGAATGCACAAAGATTAATTGATGCTCAGAAATATTTGAAAACAATTTTCCACTCATCAAATCCACATACACTAGGTAAAAATAATACAGATATTATAAATGCTTGATCATGAACTTCAATATTTTTTTCTGTTTGAAATGGGAGCTTTCAATCTATCTTTAATTATTTAATGAGTTATCGCTTCTTCTTTTATGCATAATTTCAGTCTTTCTTCAATAAAGTTCCCTATTAAAACAAACAATACCCCAAAAAAGTTCAAATGTAATTACAGAAATAGCTTCAGATGCCCTTTACACCGGGGAAAAGTAATTATGTCAGAGAACTACTATATCCTCTGAGGCATGCCAGACTCCTGCACACAGAAGTCAGACTACAGACTTGCAGGCACATACACCTGGCATCTTCCAGTTGCTGACTGCTGCTCTCCAACAGTCATGAAAATTGTACAAATTCATAGTAATAACAGGAGCAGTGTGGCTAGCTTTGTCAAGAGGTACCTTCTACCAGCTGCTCAGCTCTGAGAAGTGGAGATTTTTGATACCTTCTTTTCCTTTAAACCCGTAGTTCTTACACAGAAAAAAAAAAAATCCACAAAATTACAGTTGGCATTTGTGCTGCGCAGGTCTTTACAGTCCATGTACTTATTTTCTTTTGTGTAGATAAATTTTATGGAGCATCTACTCAGTGCACAAAGTGTTTAGAATTGATTTTCCTAGTGACACGCTCTGCAGTTTTTATATCCACAATTTTATATGCATGACAAATAATTGCTATTCAGACATGTATTTTCGGGTGCAGAAGTGAAGACCAATGTTTTATAACTTGGTTTTTGGTGGCCTTAACATCGTACCAAATGTAACTGACTTTATGAGGATGCCTGCTAAACATTCCCTGTTGCTTTGTGCATAAAATAGATGTGTTCTTTACCCTGAAACTGCCACACTTCCTCCACCTTTTTCAAAACCAGCCCTTTTCATTAAAAAAGGAGTAAATTTGGGCAAGTCTTTGCCCAAGGTTCAAGTTTTTCAAAACTTGATTCTATGTCAATCACAAGGAAATACTTTTCATGATTATCTTAAGAGTACTTTCAGCCCATATCTGATGGCTTCAATTTGTTACAATTTTAGAGAAATTATATCATAGGTAGCTGCATGAGGCATAAAAACCCTCTTTGGAACTGCCATGAAAAACAACACCCTACAAATTGCTGGAAGAGACAGGAAAACAATCCATACACTGGCATAGAACAGATTTACCATTCCTTATAGGACCAATTTTTAAACCAAAATGACTCCTACATTCAGTACTCAATAAGCAGTAATAAACAAGCCCATTAGATAAAGCAAAGCTACCAATGATGCAAAACAGCCAAAGTCCATCATGTGAAAAAGAAAAAAAACTAAAACCAAACCAACCAAAACATACAAACAAAAACCTCCAAACACCACATGACCCCAAAAAATCTTTGTTTAAAAATAGCTAATTATTGAGATAATATATTGAACATAGCTTCAGCAGCCAACTTAGACCATAAAAGACAGCACAATTAACAACTGAGAAGACCCCAGCACATAGACCAATATGTAAAGCAAATAATGAAAGAAAACATACAGATGAATAGTGATAAAAGTTGGTTTCTTCTTCTTCATCATGGGAAGGAGAGTAAGTGAATCTGCTTCTACAAACTACATCTGAAGTGGTAGTTCACCATTAAATATTTTAGCAGCAATTCAGGCAGAGTAAAGACCAAAGAAATATCATTGGGTTTTTCTCTCATTAAACTGAAGTAGCATAAAATTAGGAACAGTTATTTGCACTACAGATGTGAGAACTCAGACATGCTATTATGGCTTAGAATGCCACTTAAACTTAGGTGACACATAATATTCCATTATTATTTTCAGTAAAATTTTCATTATCAGTAATGTAAGAAGACATAAAACCTATTTTGCAGTCAAAATTTTTGATTTCAAGGCTTAGTCTACTTTGCTACTAAATAAATAGTATTTATTACTATCAAGTATGTTATTTATTTGTTCTATTTCAAGCAGAGTAATAGTCCACTAGTAGCAGAGGTACAGCATTTGTACCTTTAACATTCTACCCTTCTGATTCTACTCAGTGCCAAACACTATTCTGCCAGAAAGTGAATGGCAAACAGAATATGCTCCTGCACACCAGAGAGTATCAAGTCTTAATGTAGGGTTTCCAAAGGAAAAAAAAACCAAACAACAACAAAGCAGATGTCACATTGAAGAGCTTAGTTTAACATCAGTCAGACACACTTCACCTGCACTCATCCTATCTGTATGTTACGTTACCACACAGAGACATCTATATTATCTGGGGTAATCATTTCAGCAAAAAACATTATACGAATCAACAACCCAATGATCAGATGTTTAAATTTTTTCCCTAATTCACAATAATGTTTTTGTGTTTAGCAAAATGCTGCAGGTTTACCATTTTTCAGAACAGACACAAAAGTGATACCTCAAAGTTTTGAAGAGCAGGTCGGTCACTTGTGTCACAGCAGTGTTGTGAAGTGTGGCAGCAGAGTAGCTGTTCCCAGTCATGCCATAATCTATTTGTTTAAGCTTAGCTGTTTGACAATAAAGGTTACATTAGCTTCAGAGAGAAAACTGATTCTGTCATATTTCTCCTAAAACAGCTGGACAGCAGCAATTCAAAAGTAGAGAGTTCTATATTAAGATCTTAAATGAACTAAAAATCTTCTGTCCAGGTTAGCTGGTGGCAGATGCAGAAACCATGAAATCTCAAAGTAAAAAAAGAGCAATGCATTCTTAGAGCTGTATTATTAAGCAAGAATGCCAAATCTCTCTTACAAACCATTGCCTTGCATTTAAGATTGCAGAGAAAAAGTTTGATACTACAGTCTGTGAAAATATGCAAAATGTATTCTGAATGGTTTGGCTTTTCCTTGCATTTGAAATGTTTTGAAGAAGGCAATTCTGAATGATGATGTTCCAGTTCACTATCTTTTTAAAAGGTTTCTTTTTAACTCCTTGCACATTTGGTATCACCTTTTAACCTTCTCAACTTTATCTACTATTAGTCTTCCAATGTTTTATAATTTATGATTTTTGTCCTTGTGCATTAATATTCAGAAATTTTAAATGGACAGTGAAACAAGTAGTCCAAATTCTCAACCACACTCAAGACAGGCACAAGAGGTAAGTGACTAACATTTGGTTTTTAAACAAAGCTTAAAATGGCAAAAACATGGAGTCTCCACATAAGAAATAGGTAGATCCAAAATCTGTCGTATGCACAGAACTTCCATGATTAGGTGGGAATGGTAAAAGTGTAAGGGCTTATTGTTTCCATGGAAACTTTTTACCTGCAGGATCCACCCACAGGAAACTACAAAACACATCCACATCCCTGAGAAAATGGACTTCACTGGGGGATTTCGTAATGTTCTATGAAAGCAGAAGGAGCAGTGCCACACTTCAGAGGAGAAAAATGAAAGCACAGAAAATTACATCTGGAATTAGAGCCAAAGTCAGAGCACTGCAAGGTGTCCATCAAATGTAGTCCATCAAATTGTCAAAGAACAGCATTCATAGATAATAAAGGGAGCAGGAAGAAATACAGCAGAAAAACTTCCATCAAAAATTACGCTATTTTCTGCATTAAATGGTTGCCCATGGATCCTGTGAAGAGGACTGTCAGCAAACCAGCATTCAGTGGCTCAGGAGGGCCAAACCTGCACACTACCTGCAGACAGGGGCTACAGCAGCCATTCCTCACTAATGAGACTTGAAACAGATTTCAGGCACAGCATGTGGATAGGCTGAGCTCGCAGCAGCACTGCCCTGTGCATGCTGTGACCTCCTTTCCTCACTGGAGGAGACTGCAGCAGCATTAGAGGGTCTTAACAGGCATTCCTGTCACTGCCCATCTGTAACAGTGAGACAGCACTGTCAGTTCAGGAAAACCAATTCACATTACCACCTGTGTCTGAGCTCTTGTATTCCGAGCAGAAGTCTGGAAGTGCTCAGAAAATTGCAGATTCAGTGTCATTCCATGCACACAGTATTCACAGTTACCAAACTGACTCCTCTCTGGGCCATGTACACTGCCAAACCACAGCACTCTCCAGCTGCACCCAGCATGTGAGACAGCATACTCAGACATCCTGGTGCCTACTCACCAGCACTGCAGGGTTCACTGCCAAAAAGCAAACATGTATTTCACCAACACAGGTGAAATTTCAGCTACTTTCACAAGGTTTGACCAATTAACCATTTGCCCTGTGTTAATGTCTTGCCTACCACTGGAAAAGTGATCAGAAGGATTTTGTTTCCCTCTCAAAGAAAGAGTGCCTGAAGTAAAAGGGAAGGAATAGCTAAAACTTACAGATACTAACATGGCATTGCTGTGAGACTCTTACCCTCACTTCATTTTGTTCTTGCACTGAATACTTGACATTTGTGTCCTATACTGACATTAAGGTTCCTGATTTCTTGCCCAGAAGCACAAGGAGTACTAAGAGGGGAAGTGTTTGCTGCATCTTTATCCCTCTCACGACAACAAAGCCATTGCAACAGGCTACTGCAGTAATGGTAGAGTACAGGATGGAAAAGCCTCCCTTTAAGCATCTGCAAGCATGATTATTTTAAGAGAAATTACAGTGTGGGGGGTTTCTATTTGGGCTGCCACAAGACAACAAATCTCTCTAATAAGACAAGCATTTCTTTAAAATCAATAAGACATCTCTGTAACTACTTTGAACTTTTCCAGCATGATGGTACTGTAAAATACAGCTATAATCTCAAACATATTTAGTGAGTAAACTAAAAGGGTTTCCTTAGGATCACATGTCAGGGGGTTAAGACATACACCTAATCACTCCAGGAGACAGTTTCCTTATTATTGACAATAAAATTATTCAACCTCCTATATTCACATAATCCTATGACTGCATCTCTGAACACACTTGGCTAATAACTGAGATCAATGAAGGTACAGACATGCTAACTACTGAAAAATTTCATTCCACAACATGGATAGTCCTAAGAAACCTAATCTGAACAAGGAAATGCTTCCACTGTCTACACATACTGCTCCTGCTGCCACAATTTTAAAAGGCAGCACTGATACAGAAATGAAGTCCTGAATCTCACATATTCAAAGTCCAGGAGAAGAGTTGAAAGATCTACTGATACTTCAAAGTAGGCTGAGAGCCAACCTCCATCTTCTTATCAAAGTCAAATTATTCCATCCTGAAATGTAAACCAGCTGATGTTTGTACTCCCATTAAAAGTAAGGTGACACTGCTAAATTACACTCTCCAATACAAAATCTTGCCTTTTTATTGAAAACAAAACCAAACAAAACAAAAGCGGGAAAAAAAGACAAAGAAGAAAACCTCAAAATCATAAAGTTACAAACATACATATAAATAGGAGGTAAGAGATGTGTGTATTTTATGAAAATTGTTTCTAGACATAAGAAAAACCTTGGCAGCAGAGAGAAGGCCAGGGGCTGTGACAAACCCTGGGTGATCTCTGCTGTGGCAGAACAATGCCTTCATCTCTAAGAACAGAATTCAGCAGATCTGCAATAAGCACCTCATTTTAAAGGACAAGAATCAACAAGCCTCCTGCAATTTGAGTAGTTTACACATGTGCACATTGCAGAAATTAGAACTGTATTTCTAATATGCTTATGACATTTCTCTGAAGCCAGGAAGCTTCCAGAGCTGGTGATATGAGCTGAAAGTGTCTCCACTAGACAGAAAATAATCTTTCCCTTTCATGGTATGATTGATGAACATTCACAGTGTCTTTGAGAAAGACCCTCAAGTTGGGCAAGTGTTCTCTGCCTTAGAAAAAAAAAGTCATACCAAACTCAGCATTATTTTGTTCATGGTTATGAAGAAGAACTAAATATTACTGTCAATAAAAGCGATTTTAGTATTACTAGTAATAATTTTATAGAATTCTATATGCCTGAATACACAGGATTTTAAAATTTCTTGTTCAGATAGCTAGATGCAGATGAAACTGGAGGAACCTATTAGGCTAGCATCAGTTTTGCAATGCTGGCAGTTTATTCAAGCAATTTGAGCCTCTATTGTATTGTTTCTTAACTAATCAAATAGTTGCCAACAACCAGATTTCAATGCCTGAGAGTCATCTTCAAACAGAACAAAATATGCTGGGGTGTATGTGACCATGGAAGCTATTTTTAAAAATGCTGACTAAATTCAAAAATACTTCTCTAAAATGAGTCTTGGGACACAGACTCTGCTGACGCCTTCAATAACTTGCACTTGAACTTTATTTGTAACACGCCAACCCCCCAGAAGAAAAGCATCTCCACCAGGGCAAACAGCTCACAGAACTGTTCATATTGTGAAAGGTATCTAGAGAAAATAATCTGTTTTTCAGCTTCCTGAACTGTATCCAGTTCCTGGTACCCTATTCAGCTACCAGGTTTAGACACTACAACACATTCTGCAAACTGTCTCAATTACAGACATTGCTTCAATATAAATCAGGACCCAAGGAAGTCATTAAACTAAAGTATAGAAGCTTACAGCTGAAGACAAAACAACCATCAATTAAAGATGGAAAACTTTTGTGTTCATGGTTTTGGATTGTTGGGGTTTTGCATTTATTTTCAAAAAACACCACTTAGCAGGAAAATTCTACAATTAATTTTAATATGGAAAGTCTTCCTCAGTAAAACGTCCAATTAACTTTAGAGAGAAATCCAAATTAAATAAAATCTGAAGCCTAATATTTTATACTCAGAGACATTTTAGACTGGGGGGGAACTACACACACAAGCCCAATTCAATTTATTTGAACTGGGAGTTCCAGAGATATAAGGAATTATAAAAGCTTTCTTCATGAAACTTATAGTCAGACTTCAGCAGCAACAAAAGACACATGCCAACAGATTGTAAGCACTGGCTACAAACAAAGAGGCAGAAAGCTACTCCAATATGGAATCTTGAGCTTCAAATCCTTTATCAGTGAAGAGATCAATTTTTAAATCAATATTAGTATTGGATGCTTAGTCAATACACAGCAAATTGGAGAAATATGCTTTTACGGACTTTTCATAACAAACTTGATCAAAAAAAAAGACCATGCAGCCAGTAGCCTTTGCATGATCTTATCAGGAAAAGCAGCCTATAAAGAATTGCATTATCCCAAAGCATGCTAATAAAAGCACAGCAAGGAATCTCTTATTTTCTTACTGGTAGCACAGTAATGTTTTTATTCACAGAAATATAAAAAAAAGAAATAATGTCTCAAAATTATTATAACAAACCCAGCATGTTAACTTCTCCCATTTCTTTCACTGTCATGAAATTGCTTGTCATAAGCCCCACATGAGTAACAGTAAAAGAGTAACAATTCCCAAACAAGGACCATAAGACTTACTGATAAACAATTTTCTAAAGCATCCTAAAGATAACTAAGCACGCCACAGGCTGATTTATGGGTGTACTTTGGGAGCACTTCAACCATTGATCACAGAAGCAATCTATCACCACAAAAATACTGACAAATTTCACTAGGAAGTGTCTTCAACTGCAGATGCAGTTGGATTTCCATGCAAACATAGCACTGAAGTACAAACAATGGTCATGTCAAGAAAAGAAGAAATACCATATAATATTGATGATAAATAGTATCAGCAATTTTGTCATAAATTGTGTATGACATCATGTTCAACATGAGCTTTACATTAAGAAAAACTATGAAAGGAAAGCAATACATGTCAGAACACATCAGTAATCTGATTCATATGCCAGAGCTTCCCCTCTCCATTCTCCCACCCCCACATCTCTTGCTGAGTAAAAAATCATACCTCCTAACAAGACTGGAATTACATGACTCTTCCCAGTCAGCTGTCATTGAAAAGAAACATCCCTACCCTTCCTGTAGAAAAAAAATCCCAGTGTATTTTAGGTAATGAATGACCATCTCTATCTGTTAAGTTAGAAATTTGCCTAAGAAATTTTTAGAATATGAGATACTCAGCCACAAAACCGAAACCATCTATCTGGCTTATGAATTATTTCACCAATATCCTGCAATTCTAAGGCTTTTATTCCTTGCATTATATGCCTTAAGCTATTTTATTAGCACTGGTATAAATGAAATTGTCACATATTAGGAGGTGCCCTATTCTCAACCTTTTATAAAGTGACCAAAGCCACCAACAAATTTAAGTACACTAAAGATTACGCTTCCCTATGTAAAGGCAAAACCCAAACCAAACCCAAACAAAATACAGACACAATCCCAAAAACAAAACAACCAGACAAAAAACCCCACAACAAAACCCAATACATCACTTGACTTAAGGCTGTAAGACAATAAAACAACATCAATATGTAAGGCCTTTGCCTTTTTTCCTTAATTACAGATGTTTCAAGTATCAATTATCTCTGTATGTACTTCACAACTGCCATGAAAATCTTTTAACAGAAATGTAAAAGCACTTTCTTTGTAGCATGTAAGGAAGTCTAAGCCTTGAAAAATATTTTGTCTATCATTACATCTATTTAAAATTAAGTAGGTAATAAGTGAGATAACGCAGATAAGTGTAAAACAATTAATTCCCATCAATAACATTTAGCTACTGCTTCCTCCTTTAAAAAAACCAGTCAATTTCTCCTAAACTACTTACAAGCTTTAAGGCAAACATTAGCAGTTACTCTAGTCTAGTGCTTAAAATAAACATTAGCAGTTACTCACAAGTGCCATTCACAAGACCCCTTAGGTTTCAGTCTCAATTCTGACTTGAAGATCTCCTTACCAAAAAATGCGTGCTCTACACAATAAATGAGTGTACATAATTCAAGCAACATATTCTTTCTTTTTCTTTAAGGTACAAACTGTACAGAAAAACCAAGCTCAAATTCAATTTACTATACTCCTTCATAAATGCCAAGTATTTCCCAGGTAGCATTTAAAGCCTCCAAAGTAACAGGTCTTATTGCTTCTGAGAAGGCAGAATATGAGAACTCTGCTGAAGAACAGAGAGGTCCCAAGTTTCCTTCAAAGCACAGAACTGTGCAGGGTGCAGAACTAAATTTCATGCCAAAGTACAATACACAGTGGAGTGAGGATTCCTCCCTGCAATTTATTGCATTTTGTGAACTTCTGTGAAGGAAACTAATAGTCATCATCACCTCTGCCAGAATATTAAGATCAGAGAAACACAGTAGGCATAAGAAAACCATTTACCAGTTATGAGCAAAAAATCAAAACTAAAAATAAATCAACAATAGCATGGCTAATTTGTTACTTGTTAACTACAGACTATCAAACTTCGTAACTTCTTTAGGATATTGGGTTAGGTTTTGGGGCAACAGAGTAAGACTCATCTCTATAACAAGCAAGTTATACTAGCATCTGAGTGTGTCCAAAAACCATATTACAAAGGTTATTTGGTTATTGGGGCTCTTTTATTTAAATCAAAGTTTTGAAAGTAACCAAATCAAGATTGACTGACACCTGCCACTGCTTTCTTCATTTAGGTTATTTTCTGCTCTGAAATTTTTACCTGCAAGTAACTCATAAATTTTCAGTACCATGTATTGAAAACTGCTCAGGCTGAAGAGGTGCAGTATCTACACATTTAGTTTGGCATCAAGAAATGTCTTCTCTACCACACAATTTTTGACTTCTGACAATTTTTGACTTTTACATACTTGCTCCTACCACTCTAAGTGTACAACATTCAAGTCTGGCTTTCCACAGTAGTCATGGCGGTTTATCCAATGACCCTTGCAAACTCTTTGTTAGTGTGAGTGTTTTCACTCACTTGGCCTTTCCAGTTTTCTCACTGGATGAAATTTTCTTTCTGTATTTAACTTACTTTAGAATAATTCATGCCTGTACAAAAGCCAATGTAAACTGAGACTACTTTATGAACTTCACGGTGTATATTCGCAACAAAATAATAAAATTATGAGCCAGAGTAGGCATTTCCTCAACCATGTTCTTTAGGAAACATATACATTTACCTTTTTTATTACGGCAGAGAAAATCAACCAGATGTTCAAAGTAACTGTTGAAATATTACATACATATAAAATGGGGGTCATATGTTACCATGACATTGGTCCCAGGGCACTGAAACCTATGTATTAAAAAAACTAACTAATTTTGGAGTCCTGATGACATAATTTGATCTTTAGGTTACTGATTTAATTCACTTTGAACAACAGTTCTATTAGTAAACTCTTCTGAAAACAGACACCCAAGGGTTTTTCTCTGTCACAGAAACCTAATTCCACACTTCACTATAAACTTAAGATATTTCTCAAATATCAAAGAAAGCTCAATTAACTATTAAAAAAAAAAAAGCCCACATCATGTTGTGAATGCACTTTATACTTTAGTCTTCATTTCTGCAACAAACTTTTCCAACTGCATTAGTAAAAGAGTAAGAAAGACAGTTTTTACACTTAAATGTTTGGGGCAAAGCCAGTGGCAATAATGACTGGTGAGCTTTCCTAAAATCAGAGAAACAAACTAGCAGAAGATTATACCTGTGTATGGAAATATAGTGTACAGCTGCTGCAACAGGTTATTCAACATCTAAGCATCTTCACTGCTTCATTATGGAAAAAACCTACTTCATCTTTAGGCTACATTTAAAGAGGCTCTATAGCTAAACTTGATGCAAATTCCATTGTTAGCTACAACTTCTGCTAATTATTATTGAGGCAAATCACTGAAGGATTGCAGGAATGGCCGGCACTAAAGTTTTTACTTCCACAAAGGACACCCCAGAGAAAGTCTCCCTGTAGGCATTGTTATCACACCTCTACTCCCAATATTGGCCAGAGGTCCACTATGGGCACTTGGGGCTCTGAAGTGATACTGCACTCAATATCCTTACTGATAGATCAGTGTTAGGCAATCATCTGTAAGTGTGTGCAGACACATATTAAAACCTTCAGATAAAGCATATGTATGAGCATCCAACTATCACAGAAAAGCATTATAGAATGAGTTTCATCATTAAGAACCTCAGTTGTGCATGACTAAGGCAGATTTACGAATTCACCATGAACTTGGAAACAGTCCACTGCATCCAGCTCTGCAATTAGACAGAAGATGAATTCTTCTTCATAAATTTTAATGCTGTTGTATGAACATAACATAAAATTCTTCAGCAATAATAGGATCTGGCGTACAATCCTAACAGTAGTTAACCCTAGCAACTGGAAGACCTTTTGGACATTTCTTTTTTCCATGTCTTCCTGAACCAGCTTGATGCTCTCAGCTAGAAGCCCATTTAACTACTTTACTTAGCTTCCACCTCAAAAAGCCTGCTGATGGAAAGACAGAGGAAGTAGGTACTTGCAGAAACAATATCAGAATACCATGAACCCAGAAGACCCTCACAAACACAAACACTGAGGACCAGGTAGGGGAGCTTCCCTGTGTGAGAACCATACCATGCAGGGGTAGACCACCATCTACAGACATCTGAGCAATCTCTGTCTAGACAATAAAAAAGCTGGTTCACTACTCTCAAATTACACCCAAAAAACAAAGCTGAACATCATCACAATTTACATAAGTACATATTTTGGGGAAAGCAGTCTTCAGTGCTTGGACTACTATATCCATCAATAGCACTAGGGAGTTTTTACACTGTATGAATTCCAGCCATAAGCCTTATAGGATAAGCAGCAGTTTGAGCAGAATGATTAGGCTCTGACCAGCAGAGAGCAGTTTGGCAAATACATTTCAGTGAGTACCATGTACTTTAAGTTTGGTTTGGAGTTTTGTAGGGTTGGTGTTTGGTACTTTTTCTATTGAGTTTAGAAGAGAACTTTAATGAACTTAGTTATACATGTCATTTTACTCTTTTCTGATACATCCACAACATTCAAGAAGAAACTGTTTTCTGAGATACTGGAGTCTTGCTGAAATGACCCAGCCCAGCCCTCACAGGGAAAAAAAAAAAAACAAAACAGCAAAGTGCATGAGATGATTCTCACAACTCAGATTCTCCACAATTCCCCCTCCCAACTAAGTCTCACATTTATCTGACTCCTGTATGAATATTGCATGTATTCTTCAGTTAACTGAAGGATCAAACAAGAATTCAAGAGGACAATTTAAGCCAGGTAACATGATATATTTTTGCTTTTCACACCCTGAGCCTTAATACACAGAATGGTTTTCACCTGAACCTTCCCCTTGAACCAATTTATGGAAGAAAAAACCAAACCAAAATTTTCCATTTCAGGACAGAAATCCCAAAATATTATGACTCTTATGAATGTGCTACCAGTTAACAACTGGAGACTACTTCCAGGGAAGGATGCTACTTATACCAAAGTGCTCAAACAAAAAACAGAATAATCATTTTCAGTGAACTTGTCATAGCCAAATATTAAGAAAAAATATTATCTTTAATTTAAAAAATAAAAAAATAAAAAAAACCCCAAACAATACTTGTCCACAGTCTCACAGACCTCTTATGAATATCAACAACCACCTGTTGAACTTAACAATTTCTGGAAAGCTATGCCACACAATCCACCAGAAGAAAGACTTCTTTCAGGGACACAGTTTGTCACAGTCTCTCACACAATACTTAAAAGACATCGTGTTTGTTTTCCCAATAGTTCCTTGGTTTCCATACAGCAATAGGAAAAGAAAAGCACAGAGACGAGAAACATGTCTGTAAAAAGCAGATGTCTATGTTACATACATTTACTGCTATATCTATCAACAGACTACTTCTGTTTTGGGTTTGTAAGGAATGCTTTTCTTTTTGGGCTTGCACAATGCATACTTAACCTATACATGGCAAAAGAGATTCCTACAGGTAAAAACACCATTAAAATTGCACAGATTTTCTGTATTTCTTTTTGTACTAGCCATTAATGTAATGTGAACCTACAGTTTCTTTTTAACTGGGAGATAACAGGATACAGTTTTTACTGATGAAACAACACTTGTGTATGTTTACAAATCAAAGAAAGTCAAGAGATAAAAAACAAAACACTGCTGCCTTTTAAATGGTAAAAAGACTAAGCTTATGCCTAATGTGAGTGTCCTTATACCAGGACGCTCACATTAGAAAAACAGGCTTTAGTACGGTATTTTTGTTGGTTTTAAACAAAGACAGGAATTTTACTAAAACTACTTTTCCATCCAACCTACTGTAAAGAAACTGCTACTTGACAGCTTATAGGGAACAATGACTGCCAGTACAAGCAGGCTGCACTCATTTAAAAGAAAGCATTAAAACCCCCGATGCAGTTTGTAACTTCCTTCAGCAATTTATCTGACTTTTGAAGCAGGCTCCCTGTCCCTGTAAGGCTGAGGTGCTGCTCTCACAGCATCCCCTGCAGTGTGCTACAGCTGCACCCCTGAGCACTCTGCAGCGCTCCAGCCACGCCGCATCCTGCATCCCACATCCAAACCCACTGCCTACCACAGGCACATCACCCTGTCCCAGCAAACTGAAACCTTCCTCTTACCTCCACCTCCTTGCTCTTCTCTTTGTTTGTGCCCATTGAACTTCTCCCATTGCTGGCAGTCTCCCGCGCTGGCACTACAGAAATCTGCTGGAGTGGCATTCTTACAGAGCTGCACGTTGCCAGAACCTGTTTGGATGCCTTATATCTTCACTCCCCCCGAGTAGCCCACCTGTATAATTGTTCATATCCTCTCTTTGCCAAGCTCAGCTCTAAATAAAAAGGGGAAAATATTATTTGAGAAACGGTGAAGCCAGGGTCTTCCATCAAAAGAAAAAAAAAAAAAATCAACAAAGCAGAGCAAATTGCAAACACAGGCGAGACACAGCAAACAAAGAAGTAAGGCACAACAATCCAGGGAGTTTCACATGCTTAGAGTGATGAGTTGCTGCAAGTCTGTGTCCCTGGAGCACCCCACCATACCACTATCCCCCAAGAGCACTGTGGGAGACAATTCAATTTCTGTGTTACCTAATAACTGTCATGGAAACCAAGGAAACCCAGGTCTCACAGGCCCTGGTTAGCGATCGCTTCCCGCTAACAGCACCGGCTCCCACATTTGCAGCAGCTGCCACTTCTGCTTTTGTCTCCCATCCGACTCCACAGGAGCCCACTGAGCACCCCCAGACACTGCCTCGTGCCCGCTAGGTGCAGCAGCAGAAGGCTGAAAAGCTTAGTGTCCTATTTTGGAGGCAAAATCTCCTCCTTTAAAAGCACAGGAGAGCTTGCTGTGTCCTTCATGCGTCTACAATAATCTGCTTAGGTCAAGGGATCTGCCTTGAAGTGAGGAGTAGCAGTGAGCAATCGAGGTGTAAAAAGGAAGACAAGACTGGGAAGGATTGCAAATGTGCCTTCCTGAGGTTGATAGTAAAAAGTTAACCCTTTGCTGCGCTCCTCTTTTCCCGAGACTTGCCCAGAAGCCAGCTCTGCAGGATGAGCAGAGGCAGACACACACGTGCCTTTACAGTAGTCACACACACCCTGAGAATGTCACTTATGTGAGCTTCTCCCTCCCAACAGCTTCACTGCTTTTAGTCACTGTGGAGCAAAACACTCAGGAAAAATGTTTCAGCATTTCCCCTCCCCTTAAAATGCAAAACAACAGAACAAAGTCACAGGTGTTGTATTACAAAAATGGATATGAAGAAAGGAAACTCCTGTTGTTTCTACTTCTCTAAAAAAATTATTATTCTTCATAAGTATTAGGAATGCCAGCAAAACTGGTTTTGATTAAAAATAGTAAAGAAATTATTAGATCAGAAGCCAAGTTCTTAGCTGTATAAATTATTCTGCATAAATAATGCAGGAATAAGAAAAAAAAATCCCCCAACAGGCACCACCAGTGTTTTAATATGCTGTCAATTAAAGAAAAAAAAATATTACCTAAGCCCTGAAATACATCATCTTTATTTCCAGCTGTACAGAACAGCACTTAGAATTCTGACAAGAAATAATAGCATTATAAACAGCCTGGATTCTCTTACAAAGCCAGTGGGGAGGATTTAAAATACTGTTGATTCACTACTCCACTACTTTAGTTACTATTTCTCCTTCTGAGTTAATAGAGCTTACAAGGGACTAGCCTGAGATAAATTGAGATCTGGTTCAGGTTGACATCCTGGTTTTACATCACTGATTTAAACTAAGGTATATTGACAGGCTGTAAGAGAAGAGTTCATCAATGCATTAACAAAGAAATATAATCTGTGCTAGGAGTTTAGAGATGCTGCAAGATTTGAGTATATGTGCACATCTTTATAACATATATATTCTATATATCTATAGTCATGGAACAGATTTACAAAGAATAAAATTAAGTCTATTGCCATTTACACGTTTCCTTTTACACATTTTTAGTTATATTTTACATGGTAATTCCATTTTTAATTTCCAATATTCCAAAATCAGTTTGAATGTAAGTTTAAATAACTTTCCATATACACAGGGAGATTTTGAATATAAAGGAAAAAAAAGACAAGCTCCAGCTCCACCAAGACATTGGTAAACCAAAAATTCATTCCAGAAATATTCAAAGACAAGAAATGTTATATACCAGGCTAGTAAAGTTTTACTTCAATCTTTAACTTGATGATAATGCAAAGGAAATTCCTTTTTAGTTCAATAGAATGTTTTAAAGCTACAGAAAAACTCTTCTCCTTCCTCTGAGGCACAACCAGATTATGAACTCCTAAACCTGACTCTGCTTTGTCATGATAATCACTCACCTCTTTGATAAAAATATTGATAGAAAAGTAGAAGGTTTGTGGTATTAAAATGGAACCTTCCTGTAAATGTGCTTTCATGTCTAGTAAAGCTTTAAAAAGTCAACCTGCCTTTTGATACTGTGCCAATAATTCTGCATTTGAAATCATATGAACTTGAGATTTAAATCAGAGATTTCTGGGTTAACCAGTAATCTCTTTAATCCCATCTGTTTTAGCCAGAATAAGGACCTTACAGGGCGTGATGTACTCAGTTCTTTCTAAAATGATGCATGGCCCCTTTCTTCCCCCACAGTGAACCTATGACATCAATATGTATATAACAAAGCTCCCTAGTTCCAAACAAGGGCTATATTTTGACATTAGGTAGCTCCATGCTTGCATTCTGCTTAACTATTTCACTAATTACATTTCTTAACCATGGGGAGACTTCAAATTCATGTGCAATTGCCTTCCCTGTACATATGCTGAACATGGCTCTTCCCAGCCTAAGTGGCAGAACAACCAAGCCTCATGCTGCTATACCCAGAAATACAGAGATCACCACTGCTCCATAGTAAGGAAGCTGTTAGAAAATACAGGACATATCCAGATGCATATTGTAAAAGTCAGCGGTAGAGGTGTGGCTGGGATCATTTTTCATTAGCATTAAGTTCAGTTTTCTGTCTTTGCTTTTTCAAGTTTACTCTGGTAGAATTATAAAACATACAACTTTTGCACAGGTATTAATACACCTATGATCTCAGAACACCAGAGCACATCTTAAACAAAACTATTGATTTCAATTTACAATTGTTTTTAGCTCCCAGAGTCCCTAAGTTATAAACAAAGTAATTTTATATATACACACACAACCCTTCTTGTTAGAAAATGTATTTACTCCCACTCATCCTCCAAGGTGAACAGGCTGTGGTGTCCTATTTAAAGGACACTAATTTTGGCAAATGTACCACCCAAAGAGTCGTAATTTCAGAGCCATGCCTCACCTGAAGGACAGTGCGCCAGCTGCTCAGTGAAGTATGAAGCTGCTGTGCAAAGCAGCATGATAGGGTCTCAACCTCAGGAGGGCAACAATAACAAAAGAGAACTGCTCACCTGGAGCAGGTGAGAGTGACATTGGCAGAGAAAAGGAGTATGTGTTGGGTGTGCGTTAGTAATTGATTTTCATTAATATAATTTACAGGTCTTGAAGCAAGTAACTACAGAAAAGAGAACTACCACCCTTCTCTCCTCTTGCTTATTGCTCAAAACCCTACTAATCCCAGCTCAGAAAAGCCAAGGAATCCAAATCTTTATTTTCAGTTGCCCAAAACATTCCCCTTGGTACTCAGGACCCATACATTCCCTGCACAAAACATGCCTAGAGCCACTTCCATAACAATCTAACAGCAAAAAGGGATCAGAATTATAACCCTACATACATACATAAAAACACACTATGTTTTTAGTTTAATTTAATAAGGAGCACATCATCTTCTCAGCATACCTATTTACACAAGACCACTGCTTTGAACTACGAAGACAATCTGATCAGCTATGGTTAATGGTTCAGCCATGGTGATGCAAGTGCCAATGAGAGAATGAAAGACAGCAATACAATTATTTTGTAATACAATTGCAAGGAAACAATGTACTAGTGTACCAGAAGCTCACTGGCAGCTTGTATACAATAGCTCTGCTTATATATATAATAGCCCTGCCATTGCTTACAGAAAAATTTGTACAAGACTCTTGAATTGAAAGAAAACCTAAGTTTACCTGCATAAATAACACTATCAGAAACAGATAATTCTAGCTCTTTTTTACTCACACAAAATCATGTTTGGATAAGATGTACTTCAGCTTTTATATGATCTTTCAGCAAAAAGCTGTATTGAAGTAATATCGTGGACATAAAATACTTAGAAGTTGGTTGTTTGGACTTCACATTATTGGTAAAAAAGACACACTAACTATGAATACACAATATACAAAAAGGTATAGACAAATAGTCTATAGTCTTGAGATTTAGGAATGGCTTTCACTTTCCCCAAAAATTAAACAGAGGACTTACAAACACTGTGCATGGTATGCTCCCTTTACCAACAGGTATTGCTTCTCTCATAATCACAACTTAGGTACAGAGACAAAAGTCTGAACTCTACAGCAGCTCTGGAAGCAGATGGATACTAGTAGGTAATCAACTGGCATGAGTACAGTCACTTAATCTAGCAGAAGCTTCTAATATCTAAATTAAAAGTGCAATGAGCAGTAGTCCAATGCACACCAAATAGGACTGCTGTAAACCAATCCCTTGGGCTTCCAAAGCATCCTGAAGCTGACAGTAGAACCGAATAAAGTTTTCAGATAAATGAAAAATTTCTTTAGATTTTCTCTCAAGCCTTAAGCCTACAGGAGTACAAAGTTAGTCATGGAATTAGGGCAATCATGAAACACATCTTTGGCCAAGCACAAATATTCCAAAGCAGCAGATTCTAGATGGGAATGGGAAAACCTGTTGTTCTCTGCTATCTGAATAAGTATGTCCTAAATACTGTTCTGCACTGTGGGCTGGCTTCACATGGAGGAGCATCAGGAATGCAAGTTTTCAGCAGAAGTCATGTTCAAATAAGTCCTCAGCAGAAGCAAAACTTAAAAGTTATTTTAAAAACTTGAATAGAATTTGCATTCTTCACAAATAAGAATGAATGGCTGTGAGATACCGTATTAGAAGTTGCCTTTTAAATGCCCCATGAAGTTGGTACAGACTGGAATGCAGCCATCATGTTACTAGATCCTTAGGGAGGTTTTGGCAGCTTTTTTCCTTGCCTCCTTCAGCTTTGCAATTGACTGAACTGCTGAGAAGTACCACATGATGTAATACGGTGCATTAGAGCAATAGAGGTGTATTAAAGGTATTAAGGAGGCAATCAACTGAAAATTTCAAACTAATATCTTTGGATATTTTTCCTACGTTGCCATTCACAGGATATTGGACGTTATTACACATCATTTCATCAACAGCATCACTAAGCACAGGTAATCTTCCCCTCCACTGAGAGACTAACAGAAGTCAGTGCAAACACAGAGGAATCTATTTGCCACTTGTATATTCTGTGCAGATATATTACCTAAGTAGAACATCTTAGAATGTTTCTAGAACATCTGAAAATCCAAGGTCATGGAATGGTAAAAGTCAAAAATCGAGTTAAAGATCAAAAAGTAATAGCTGAGACTGAATTAAAACATGACTGGTACCTCAAATAAAAGTTTACCCAGCCAAAACTTAAATTGATCAGTGAGATATGAAACGACAGAATGGTGATAAAACCGATAAAATGTTGCCCCCAGGTATTAAAATCAATCAGCTATGCTATGTCCAAGCAAAGAGAAGTAAAACCAACTGATTTTCACCGCCAAACACAAAGACCTTCACGGATACCTTCAGTGTAATGTCTGCATTAAGCTTACTTTATTTAAATTAAACCAAGCATACTATTCCCTCATCACACTAGAGTGTCCCCATGAAATAGGGAACAAGGGAAGACTTGTAAAGTTCTAAAAACTGCCAGTAACTTGAACAGCTCATTTAGAATTTCTGGTTAAATGTAACTAAATTTATAAAAATGATCAGAAAAAGTAAATCACCAACTTTTAGGCAGAATGGGCAGACTATGTATTTAACCAATTTACACAAAAAAGAACTGAAATTATGTTGTTAAAATGTCCACTGAAGAAATTATTTATACTACAGTGACACTTAGCTATTCACTACACAGACAAGACTTCTATTATGTTTATTCTAATTTGCAATACCCAATTTGTGTGAATGCCCACATGTACTAGGAGGTCCTATTACCTCTGTAGTTCAGATGTGAGGAACATCTACCTTCACAATGAACTTCCAGGCACCCCTCTGCTTACAAATGTTTCTGACCTTTAGCAATGTAAAGACAGTATAATTTCATAACAATATATATTGATATATGTATTTATAATACATAAATGCATTTGTAGTAGAGGAAGTAATCTGCACACCATGCTGCCTAGCTGCTCATTTCCACCAGCACACAAAATTTAAATGGTATTGTCCATGTGCCTCTTCAGAGTAAAAGGTAAATAAAGACACTGCCACACAAAATATTATTTCCCAGTTCTAAAGGACATACACAAAAAAGGGATTTGAATAGCTCTCTAAAGTGGTTCACAGTCTTTATGACAGAAGCATCAAAATTTAGCAAGCAGTGTTCAATTTTGGGTTAAATGCTGCAAACCCGAATCCATTAATCTTAAAGAGTTCCAGCACTGCTCAGTAAGAACGGACTCAAGGTCTTGGCCAGCTTTCAAAGCCAGCTGTCCCTCCGCGAGCCTCTCAGGAACCCTGGGCCAGTCCCGAGTCAGCAGACACCGGGGGGCAGCCCCGACACGGCCGACAGCGGGGAGACACTGTCTGTGTGTGCCCCGAGGGTACTGAGGGCACCTGGGCTGACAGCAGGGAGACACTGTCTGTGTGTGCCCTGAGGGTACTGAGGGCACCTGGGCTGACAGCAGGGAGACACTGTCTGTGTGTGCCCCGAGGGTGCTGAGGGCACCTGGGCTGACAGCAGGGAGACACTGTCTGTGTGTGCCCCGAGGGTACTGAGGGCACCTGGGCTGACAGCAGGGAGACACTGTCTGTGTGTGCCCCGAGGGTGCTGAGGGCACCTGGGCTGGCAGGGAGACACTGTCTGTGTGTGCCCCGAGGGTGCTGAGGGCACCTGGGCTGACAGCAGGGAGACACTGTCTGTGTGTGCCCCGAGGGTATTGAGGGCACCTGGGCTGACAGCAGGGAGACACTGTCTGTGTGTGCCCCGAGGGTGCTGAGGGCACCTGGGCTGGGGGGAGACACTGTCTGTGTGTGCCCCGAGGGTGCTGAGGGCACCTGGGCTGGCAGGGAGACACTGTCTGTGTGTGCCCCGAGGGTACTGAGGGCACCTGGGCTGGCAGGGAGACACTCTCTGTGTGTGCCCCGAGGGTACTGAGGGCACCTGGGCTGGCAGCAGGGAGACACTCTCTGTGCCCCGAGGGTGCTGAGGGCACCTGGGCTGACAGCAGGGAGACACTGTCTGTGTGTGCCCCGAGGGTGCTGAGGGCACCTGGGCTGGGCGCCTGTGCAGCACAAGAGACACCAGAGACATCGGTAGAAGAGAAAGGGCCGACTCTTAGCAGGGGTTAATCCAAGGTTTTATTAGGAGTCCCAAAGGAGCTCCTGCACCTCAGGGGCCTCCTGCCGAGAGCCCCGGGAGATGTGCCAAGGTCACATTTAAAGGGAGGTGGAAACCAAAAGTAGATAACATTTTACCAACCAATAAGTGACCCTAAGGGATGGATGATGGGGGACAGACATCTAGGACAGCGTATGGGGCAAGGCTTGGGGGGCTGACCCCTGGCCTCTGGCTCATCACTCGACAACTTGGACCGAAACTTCTTGATGGAGGGGATGGGAGGCTGAGTGATTGACAGAGAGCCAGGGTGGGGGTTTGGGGATGATCTCATCCCGGGAGAGAAATAACACAGGTAAAGGGAGGGGAGTACAGTCTGGGATAAACCATTTGGGAAAAATAGGGGGATACAAAACAAAACTACTTCAAAGTATTACGAAGTATAAAAACAGCTGTCAGTCAGCACAGGAGGATGGGGGCACAATCCTGGGAGACTTGGACAACCTTCTAGATGAGAGCATGAGAAACAGAATGAAGTTCAACAGTATAAGCAACCCAGTTACAGCACTGGTAGAACAGGAAAAAGAAATTGGGCAGCAGCCAGGAGCACAGACTGATTTAAGGATCAGTCTGGATCAGCATATTCCTTTATGAAAGGATAACTGGAAAATGATAGTTATCATCAGCAAAAACATAAACATTGTCCCAGGGAGCACCAACTAAGTTATTTCCAATTCTTCTTAGTCCTGTACAAAGTACACCAGTAATTTTCCTCAAAAACTAGACCTTTTTGTTTTCATAGTCTGATTACCAACATCAAAGAGATCCTGAACTTGAACACAGTGGGAAACTGTTCAAAAAAACCTGCATAAAAGAAAATTATTTCCTAACCCACCTGCTCCTGTTACTAGTCACATATAATTATACTGGAAGACCAGGATTGTTTATTTTTAATGCAGATATTCAGGTACACAGTATTATGCTACAAACTGTGTTCTCAACTGTTATTTGATGAAGAAAAAAAGACAGATTAACAATTTGTGATCAAAAAATAAAAAATCCATTTGTGTGAATATTGAAAGTGTACAGACTTTCAATTTAGAGATTTGCCATGCTTGATAAGCCATGCTCAATTATTTGTTCTGTGAATCTCAGCTGCTAGAATGTTTAATATAAAAAAGTAAGACATAATTTAAACATGCAAATATTCAAACCACTTTTTAAAAAATATTTCTTCTCAACTTCCTACAGGTGTCTATTCTTGATTATGCTCTATTTTTCCCTTTATTTCACATGGCTATCTGATCTCCTTATAAACATTGCTATATCTCTCCTAATCTCATCTGCTGTGACCCCTTTCTCTTTCTCCAAGCAAAATTTTATCTTTGTCTAAATACTCATATTTCAAAAACTGTAATTTCTGATTTTTGAGTATTTTATTCTGTAACCTGCTTTATTGACAATAACTTAATTTTAAAAAACTTCTATATCGAACAAATATTCAACCTTATGTCCAATTTGCATCTTGTCTGTCTTCAAAACTTCTCTCACTGCTTCAGAGAGAGGAGGTCTCAATGCCAGGATGATAAGGATGTCATTAAATTACAGCAGCATGAAATTAGAAAGTATCTGTAGAAATTAACATTACAGAAGTGGACAACTCATTTTAAATTTGCTGGTGGTTTTGACCCAGAAATTCCCCTGGCTTCTTAATTTTAAGATGACTATAAAAAGTGAGATTATGCTTCTCTACATGCTATGAAATAGCTTAAATGAATTTTGATATCCAGATTCATTTTAACTCGCAGTTCATCTACAGGATTAACCCACTTTAAAACCACAGATTTCACCTTCTTGGATCATTTTCTTCACAGTATCATAGAATGGAAAGGTTAGAAGGGACCACAGTGGGTCATCTGGTCCAACCTCCATGCTCAGGCAGGCTCATCAACATGAGCCCAGACAGCTCCTGAGTATCTTCAGTGAGGGAGACTCTGCACCTTCTCTGGGCAACCTGTTCTAGTCACTCACACAGTAAAGAAGTTCTTCCCTGTGCTCAGTGCATCAGTTTCTGCCCATTGCCTCTTGTCCTATGGCTCAGCACCACTGAGCAGAGCCTGGCTCCACTCTCTTGGCAACCTCTCTTCAGCTACTGACGGACATTGATGAGGTCCCCTCTCAACTGTCTCTTTTTGAGGCTTTACAGGCCCAGCTCCCTCAGCTTTTTCTTATAATAGAGATGCTCCAGTCCCTTCACCATCTTTGTTGATTTACCTCTAGTGAATCCACACTGACTACTCCTGACACCTCCTTGTCCTCCATGTGGGTGGAGATGGCCCCAGGATGAGTGTTCCATCATGTTATCAGGGAATGAGGTGGGGCTGATTGGCCAGCAGTTCCTTGGATTCTCCTTCTTGCCCTCTAGGAAGACTGGGGTGACATGTGTTTTCTTCTAATCCTCAGGCTCCTCTCCTCATCACCAAGACCTTTCAAAGACAATCAAGAGCAGTCTAGCTATGCCGTCCAGCTCTCTCAGCACTCACAGATGCAACCATCAGGGCCCACGGACTTGTGGATGTCAAGTCTTCACCACTAGGTGTTCTCTATCCCAATCCTCCTTGACTAAGGGAAAATCCTTCTTACAACATGCCTTCATCCCGGTCTCCTGAGTCAGACATTCCAGAGGGCTGGTCTTGCCAGTGAAGGCCCATGGAAAGCTGGAATTCTGTAACTCAGCCTCCTCTGTGTCCTCTGTTACCAGCGCCCCCTATTTAGTAACAGGCCCACATTACCCTTATTTTTTCCTTTTATTATTGATGTATTTGAAGAAGCCCTTTTTGCTTTCCCTGACATCCTTGGCCAGATTTAATTTCAGATGGGCCTTGACTTTCCTTGTCATTTCTACTTCAATAACCTCTCTATATTCATTCAAGCAGCCTGACCCTGTTTCCATGGCTTGTGTGTTCCCTGCTTAGGCTCAGGCCTAAGCTCAAGGAGTTGAATAACAGGAGTTATTCATCCATACATATCTCTTGCTGCCTATGCCCAACTTTGCTCATCAGGATGCATCATTCTTGAGCCTAGAGGAAGTGATCTTTCAATATCAGCCAAATCTGTCGGACTCCTCTTTCCTGCAGGGCCTGTTCCCTTTGGGTTCTTCCAAGAATATCCCTTAAGAGGCCAAAATTTGCTCTCCTGAAGCCCATGTTTGTGATCTTACTTTCTACCCTACTTCCTCCTTGCTCATACTAAACTCAACAATTTCATGGTCAAGGTCTAAACATTTTGTTTAATATAACAAAATTTTTCCTAAGTTTAAAAATAAGCAGTATTCTAAGTGGGTGACACTGCTAAATTACTGCCATCCACCTATTGTGTGATTTTGACTTAGAAGGAAGCAATTTGGTTGTATTTGCTTACTTTGTTACCCAGTAGCTCTTTATCTATTTTGCTAATGAATTGAACCTCCTGTGCATTTAAATGCTTTTGTTTCATTCTGTAAGGAAATTATTGATGTTTTTCAATTAAAGTGTAAGCCCAGAAGGAACTGATGCCTGACTGATACCTGGGGTCAGCAGCCTTGTTTTCCTGAGTAAACAGCTATGAAGAACAGAACCTCAATGTAAATGAGCCACCAGAGGGAGCTCATCCAGCCTGCTGAGTATAATAGAACTATATTGACATTGGCAAAAGTTAATTAAACATTTTTACAGGGGTCACTGACTGAGTTCAAAACAAAGCACATTCCCTGGCTGAAACTCTACATACCTGAGAAGCTAAGGAAATCAGAAAAAGTTATTTCTTTAACAAACATGGAATGTATTTCAGATTAAATAAAGATAATTAAGTTTAGAAATCTGTGATACAGCATTCTTCTAAACAAGCACAAGACTTTTATTCATCCATCTTTGTTTTATCCAGATAAGAATGTCAAAGTCTTATTAAACTAAAGACCAAAAAAAAAAAAAGGACTAACTTTGCAATTGAATCTTAAAATTGTGAAAGTATACCAAAAGCAGAGTCACATAACTAGTTCAAAGATATTAATTTCCAATCAAATACAGTTCGGCATTATGATGCTTACCTACTTCTGTAATCAGTTATTATACTTTGATGGATATTGCCATACTAACTTAGAGTTTATTATCACAATACAGTTTTCTCATTTTAAATTGTAGCAGCTCAGAAAACAAATCCCTCAACTTCCTGTTCTGAAGGATCCAATGCTTACTTTCAAACTTGAGAACATTTTTTGAAAAGCAATACTGAAATAAACTTATTCAGATTTTTGCTTATTGACCAAGGAATCAGGAGTCTAGCAGGAGATAATTTTGTCTGTTACTTTTCCATGAAGCTCAGTATCTAAGAGTGGTTAATTGAGCAGGGCACATGCAGGAGAAAAAAGCCAATAAAATTATTTCCTAAAGGAAAAGCACCCTCCAACATAAACTCCCAGGCTTATCATTGCAACTCTCCCTATGTATTTCTGAAGATTATTATAATAATATTCCTTATAAATTAACACACCTCTTCCACAGATTTAATTCTATATTTGTGTTACTCCCACTACCAGCTTTCTAAACATTGCAAGATTAATTTGATCATACTTTTATCTTACCTCTGCCTGCATGCCTTGCTTTGGAAGATAAGATTAAATGTAATGTGCTATTTTATTTATCTCTTCTTTCAGGCTTCAATAAAAAACTGAATTTTTACCAATACCACATAAAAGTAGTACTTTTTGGAGTTAAGTCCCAAGAAATGTGAGGATACCACGAAAAGCACTTGTTCTGTAATCACACTCCTACTTAACCACTGGAAGAAAATCCAGCCTAAGAAGATCCAATACCAGCTATAGTTCTTTTAAGTTCCACTAAGCACTTGAGAGTGCCCACCTCCTCCACACAGCTATTTCACCTTTGGTGAGCGTGATTTTTCATCATTTGCCCATAGCAATCAAAAACAATCAGGGAAAAAAGTTACAATTGCTCTCTAGTACACTTTCTGAAGTCATCTTTTCCAGGAATATTTTCAGATATAAGTAACTTTTTTCTTGTTTTTCTCACTGAAAAACTGCATTTTTTAAGAGAGTCAGAAGTAGTTATTAAGAGCCTAAATTAACAAAGGGTCAGATTTGTCAATTTCCTGATGAAAAACATCTAATAAATTCATTTTCAGGACTGAAATAAGATTTACTACCCATCCCTCTTGCGCTATAAATATATGCAGTTTCTTCACATCACATACCGATTAAAAGTTTACTTTGTACTGCTGAGCATCTTACTGATTATCATTACATTATCAATTGTCAGACACATTTTTATAGTGCAACAGTTTAAGACTCCCTGGGAGTGACTTCCAAACACTAACAACAGCTCCCATGCCATTTATACTCTGCAAAGGAAAACCCAGTTTCATAAAGCTCAGCTTCATGAAAGTAAGAGTCTTCATCTCCCATCCTCTAAGCAGCAAAATATCCCAGATCTGAAAGTCAGGATTATACTGTAACACCTCCAAGATGTGAAACCACCCCCACCTATCTGCTTCTGGGATTTAAAAGCAACCATTAAACACAGGAGCAAAATCACTGCCAGAAAATCTACTATGATCATATTAAAAAAACTATCCTTTTCACTCTAGTGATGAATTTAATCTACACTGAACACCTTTGAAAATTTTCTTGATTTGTCCTTTGTTTTCTTCAGAGAGAATTACCAGAAAGAAGACACACTGGATATTAAACATGCTTCATGACATTAACGAACTGGTTCAGATTAAAATAAGAGAAATCTAGAAACAGAAAATATTTTTGAAGTAGAAACTTAGTATTTTCTGAAGTTAGCAGAATCTCCATTTCAGCCAAACATTTTTGGAGGGAGATTTTAAAAATTCCTTCAGGGAAGCTTGCAAAGGTAACATTTCCATGGTTCCCAGAAGGATGAGTCTCAAAGCCTTGAACAAAGTCTCAAAACCTTGAACAAAGTCTGCACCTTAAAATATTCATAAAAATTATTGAGGCCCTTTTTTCTAACATCATGTATTGATAAACACTTTGTAGATACTAGTATTTTAAGAATAATTTACCTTATAATAATATTCTATCTCATAAATAGATTGTAGAATTTCCTCCTACTTGGCTTTTGCTCCCTCCCTCCTATATTCTTCAGCTGCCTGACAAGGTATTTTATCATCTAAATCTCATCCCACTGGACTTTTCCAGCTTAAGCAGTAAACTTAAACCAACTTAATCGAAAACGCAGAGCTTTCTTATCTCAGTGAAATTCTCATTTCAGATAGAAAACGCAGTTAAAAATGACCCCTTGCTAGATGATTTTCCCTCGCTGGCAGTAAGGAAAACTGAAGTGACACAAAACAGAATAAGACCTATAATTACAATACTGTAACGTTCATTTACCAGAAAGACTAAAAAGCTGCTGTCTGTAAGACACAAAGCAATGAATGAAGCAGTTTTGTTCTCTCCTATTACTCAGCTAAGAATGAAATACTTCCCACAGCCCTGAGCTGTTGCAGTCCCACTAGCTTAAAAAAGCTACAAGACTGTGTCAACTAAGCCACAGCTATTAGTGGCACTGGGTCAAGAGTTTCATTGCATTTGTGACGCAAAGGAAAAATTTTCCCTTACTGCTGCACACTGTGCAGCCCACCCTGGATCCAATTAATAGCAGGTACAAATCCCTTTTTAGATCAAGTGCCCTACAGTTGCAATTTTTGGAACTGTTTGCTTTAGAAAAGCGTTGAAATTTCCCATTGTTGCCTGAGCATGAGTCCCTGGTAGCACATGAGTAACAAAAAGCTGAGAGCTGCCCTTCTCTGAATTGCAGAGCCCAGTTTACTCAAGGCAGAGGATGACTACGGGCATGACGCAGGCAGGAGCATCTGCTTTCTATGCTGTCTGCTCACCTATGGGTGCAATTTCTCCATTTCACCAACACTCCTCTTTTGTTTGTTTTTGTTTGTTTGTTTTAAGTGACTTTCCTTGTCAACTTCTTGACAAGCAACTTTCAACCAGAAAATGGCGGATAAAGGCTAGAACTACTCAGCTGTGTTTAAAGAAAAAAGCTACTACTGTAAAACTCTATTTTCAACCCACATGTTCTTTGTATATTTAGATGTCAGGCACTCCTACAGGAAAAAATATTTCTTTATATGTGTGTCATGTCTAGAAAATTAGAAACCCAGTCTAAATAAAATTAGAACTTTCAGGCTGTATTAACATAAAATTACATTTGTTAAAAACAATAGAAAGGATAAAAATTCTCTTATTTCAAAGAATGATTGCAACCCTTTCCACCTCACACTCCTTGCAATATTACCAGTGCTCAACCTAGGTCTGTAAATACCACCTCTTCTTCCATTCAGGGATAACAATTCTGAAAACATCTAAGCATGGGTATTGGGGTACTTTTCCTGCAACAAACAAAGGAGACTATTGCTATGACTTATTCTAACATCAAGTAAGAATATATATATACACACACACATATCTACACACATTTATACACTTACATAGGTGCAGCCTAACAATGCTGCAAGGTCATGAACATTCACTGTGAGACTCCCACCCCATCGGGTTCACTTAAGCAGTATGAAATCTACAAAACTTCCATCTGCAAAAATATTGATGAAAAAGACAGATCATCCAGCTGGAGGAGATGAAGGATGAAGAAGAAAAGTGAATAAAGTAATGAAAGATGCACAGAAGAAGTAGGTAAGAAACAGGAAGTAAGAGCCTATTAAATGAAATTGTAAGGAATACATTTCATAAATTGTAAAAGGCTGGCATTCTCATAGCCTAAAATCAACCTAAATAATTCAGTTACAGGCTTTAGTTAAAGTCATAATTACATTAAGAATCAGAAGATGCTTAGACACTTTGTTGATGAAATTGTTTATCGTATACATTAGCAAAATCCAAATTTAGGTCTCAGATGAGACTTATAAGAGCTAATAAGATAATTTTTAGTTTTTACTGGTTAAGAATACATCTCTCTAGATGAGTTGACATCTGTCTGCTTCAAAGTGTTCAACACACCATCGTTCACTTAATAATAACAATACTAGTAGGAGTAGCATAGCTGTAACTTAAATGCATTTCTCAAATAGAACAAAATTCTTATTCATGGTGGCATCTTTGAAAACTTATTTATGTGCACAATTTAAAACGTTGCACATCAGAGAAATCTTCCAGGAAAAAAATAATAATAGCTTCCTTTTATATATTTTTGTCTCATAATTCTGCTTATGGATAGGTATTCTCTATTTTGTATATTTAGCTCCATTAAAATACAGTGTGATTTACTTAGGGGGAAAAAAAGAAAAAAAAAGCAACATAGTTTAAAAGACACTCAATCTCTTCCAAAACAAGAGAAAAGAATTTCTATGGTCAGAAAAGAATTGCTGTGATTTTGCTTTCCCAAGAGCTGAACATCAGCTTTCAATCTCCCTTTGTGAGCAATGCAGTTAGATTTTGTCAGCTCTCAGGAAATGTCTTCATTATATCACCTCACACAAAGACAGCTCCAGTCTGACACAGCAGCACTGCCACTGCCAAGTCAGTACACGTGAGGGCAGAGCCCTCCTCAGCCCCAGCCTTCCAGTGCTACAGCTGGGCTCCTCCACCACAGGAGAAGGCTCAGCTGTTCATGTGGGAGCAGATGGCAGCCAGCCTGGTACTGAGCTGGAGGAACCAGGAGACACTCCTGATGGGAGCACCCAGGGAACCCAGGCTGAGGGTCACTCCAGGATCTTCCTGCCCACTGTCAGCTGAGCCAAAGTGAGTCATTATAGATAATTAATCTACTTCTTTAACATGCACACTGCTCTCACCTCTTCAAGGGATCATTTCAATATGAAAGCCAAGTTTATTTCAAAATGGAAGTTGTTGCTATCCTGTTTCTTTGATGGATATACACTGGAGAAATAAGTGTGTATACACAATCTAACCCTTAGCCACATAAAGTGTGTACAGTCTACTTTCCAAAGCAACAACTCTCCTCTGCAAAGCTAGATGTCTGGACAAATTTCATGCTCTGAAATCAACAGAGAAAATTAGTGCTGTCAGTGCTAACAGCCTCAGGAATTAACTTTCTGGACACTTAACACAAATGAGTTTATCAAAGGAAGTTTTCACTTTAGCAGGAATGACTTCTGCAAAACATTCCAGGAACGGTATCTTCCAAATGAATATAACATTAATACTCATCATTCCTCTCTGACTTTTGCAGTGCCAGATGGCTCAGCAGGAAACCCCCACACATGAGGAATCACAGACACCTCCAGTCCAGCCATGTCTCCAACCTCTAACAAGATGACCAACACATGTTGCAGGGTGTACCTGCTAAGAAATTCTAGCTTTAACTACAGTTGCAACTGTGAGTTTTAGCTATTTATACACAAAAAATACCACCTATCAGGACTATTTTTCCAATTGTATCACTAATAACAAGACAATTGAACATGGAAAGGCCAAGGATTGCAGCAACACCTATGCAATAGTAATGAGAGGTGGCAGTAGTGCATAAAACCTTGTTTTCTCAAGATCTTCTATCCAGCTCTGTATGATGCAAATTATGTACACTGCTGGGCTATTCAACCAAAAAAACCCACAAGCTGCTGATGCCCCCCCCAGCCTCTAGACAACAGGAAGCTGCAGATAGCAGCACAAGCAGACAGGTTTTGCTTGTTTATTTACTTTTAGAATATAGGCTTTTTCACTGATTGATCACAAAAGCAGAAACACATCAGTATTCCTACTGCCTCCCTGTCTGTTTGACAGTAATTTCTAATGTCACTCTTCAGGTTGTCTTCTGTTAAACAAACCTTCTGCTAATAGTCACAGCCACAAACCAAGAGCTGTACAAAGAGGGTATCTTGAAGAGTGGGAGGGTACAAAAGTCATATAAAACCTAAAAAATAGAAACAAGCTATCAGAGATTACTGCACAGCTGGAAGCCAATGCTCTCACAATGCACACATGATTTAAAAAAGGAAACAAAAACAACTCAATCTTGCAGCTACACAGACCTGACATTAATGCTAAACTAGTTAATTGAGGAGCAAAAGCACCTCTTGACATTCTAACTATTTTCTAGCTAGCAATTTCTTATGATTCATGCAGTGTAGGTTTACCTGAAATAGACTACAACAAGAAACTGCAATCAAAGTAATTACAGAAGTATGAATTTGCCTCTCCCATTCAAGTTTAGAGGCAAGAGCTTACACATGTTTTTCCAGGAAACAGTGAATCCTTAACCCATTCTCACATGAATCAGCCCATAAAAACAGAGCTGTCTTTGGTCCATTACATTAATCAATAATTATCCTCTAGATCCGTGGAAGGCACAAGAAGGCCACAATCATGACAGTCCTTCCAACACTATCAGTGGTCTAAAACAAGAGTAATCCTGCAGAATGACATTTCCTGAGACAATCACCTAAAACCTGCCTTCAGAGGAGGAAGACACAACACTCAGTGTTGTTGTCATCAATTTTTAGGCAACATGAAGGAAATAAATGGAAGTTGCTTCTCTACCAATGTGAGGTTTCTCAGGAGTGCTCTGCTTTCAGTGGGTCCGAAGGAGCTCCCCAGAGAGAAGTGTGCTTCTGTGGGCACTCTGGAGGTCCTGACGCCCCCCTTGCACCTCTATGACAACACAACCCTTCCACACTGTAAATTATTGGTACTGGAGTTGAGCCTTTTGTCTGCTGGGAAGCTGAATAAAGTTTTCTGCTTGAAGCCAGATAATATGAGATGTAGACATACAACATAATACCACATCTCACCCAAAACTGGTGTATTTGTTAAATTAGACCATAAAGACTTTTCTTTGTACTTTTTCTGGTATCATTAAGAATCTCATTCTAAAGTGCATTATTCTTTGCAAGACAATTATTTGCAGACTCAGAAAAAAAATTTCATGGGCTCTCAATCCCAGGTAACCTTTCCTGTCAAAGGACTAAGTGTGGAGTAATATTCAATGAGTGTAACAAGGAGGCTAAAAATGACAGGCTACACATCAAAGCTCATTCCTTACCTCCCAAGCTACTTCTGCAGCATGGTCAAGACAGTCAAGAGGAATAGATGCAAATTCAGTCTTGAGAGAGGCTGAGAAGCCAAATCTTGTTGCACTATTTGGAAACATATACTGTACCCACACTGTTCCAAATGAGGGAATCAAAACATTTATAACTTTACCCATACATTCCCTAAACCTACACATAATTACCCAGAAACTTACTAATGATAAAATATATACAATTAATGTATATTTGCACAACACTGAAAATAAACTAATAAGTTTCTTCTACTGAATTTGAAAAACTTTAAACCAATCAAAAATAACAACTATTGTTCAGAGGTACTCACATCTTGTATAATTTTCTTTCTTTCCTCCCCCTGGACCTCAATTTTTTTTATTCATTGAAACGGACTATCTTCCCTTCCTGAGAATTCTTTCCAATATTTTTTTCTTTTGTTCGTGTTTTTTTCCCCATCAGCTCTTTTTCAACTTTAGCACTGCTTAGGTCATGAGGACCCATTAAACTCTTAATTTTTAAGGCATCTCAGAGAACTCTCCAGCTTTCCTAAAGTTCAGCAGCTAATGAAGCCATGCCTGGTGGACTACGAATGCTGTCTGTGCACCTGTGTTGCTATCTACAGCACCATTTTGATGTCTACACATGCATTGTGACCTGAGATTTAGGAAGTTTATGCCTAGAGAAAATATTAACTGTATATTGACTGTAAAGAATAAAATATTATGGTTTAGTTTAATCAATGCTCTTTACTGTGTCAACATATTTAACTTACAGGATGCTTTTCCCTGACCACTACTTTCAGTGAATATTACGTACCACATACTTTTTAAAACAAAGAAACTTCATGGAGCCTGTCCCCTTATTTCACCTTCAGCAAATCATAGTTAATAGGTCTGATTTTAACAAAGCATGAAATTACACCTCAGCACAGCAAATTAACAAGCAACAACAGGGACAGCTGTTGTATTTCTTGTTGTCATCATTTCAGATATATCTATTTATATTCCTCAGTATACCCCTTATTAAAAAAATCTACATAATAAGTAATGAAGCAAAACATGAAAGACCTTTGCAATAATTCTATTCTCCTTACTCTGCAATTTAGGTTTGTACACACTTATGATCAGGAAGATGCTTATAGTATGCAGAAATGCTACAATTAAAACTTGTATTTCCCTGAATGTAATGACAGAAGCTGACATGAACACATATGCCAGGTAACACCTGATATTAAATTTCAAATCTAAGTTCAGTTCAGAATGACAAGAGGTAGGCATAGGGAGAGCAGGGAAGATTCACTCCCCGGTGATCAGTGAAACCTTAATTAGAGCTGTGCATGACACTCCTTGAAAATTAATGTGCTCTTAAGGTACTGGAATTTTCTACAGCAAAAAAAGCCTGTGTTAGTGTTCACCAGTTTCCATAGACAGTACTTCAATTCTTACTACTGATTTTGGTAGTGTCTTTTTGGGTTTTTTTTAGTCTTTCCTTTTGCTGCACTTTCACTGGACTCTCACCAGGATCTCCATATAATTGACCCAACCCTGTAGCTGTGAATGAAGAGAAGGTATTCCATATGTAATTTTTCCCCCAGAGGGCATGAGAAGAATAGGAGAAAAAGCTAAGTTCTCAAAGATTCCCTTCTCAAAGGGAACTACTCAAAGAAAATGAGGAACACTTGATGCTGTGCATCAACAAACATGCCTTTCCCTAAATGGGAATAATTTATTGTGCAAACAGAATATTTCTGCTCTTACATTTCTGTCAAGGTGAATGGCTATCATATTAAGAACTTCTGGTTCATATTTAGAACTTCCAGTTCTTCTATAAACATATAGCAGTAGGCTTTGTGCTACTCCTTATTTTACACAGAATATATGATGGGTATAATCTTGATCTTTAGGCACAGGACTGAAATATTACTTTGATTGTGACTAGCTGAACATAGAAGAATCCAATTGCAGGGGGGAAGGTAGAAAAAGATTCTTATTTACTTGTGGCTTTTCAGTACTTAAAGGGAGCTTATAAAAGAGAGGAAGAGTAACTTTTTACACAAGTGGGAAATAAGACAAGTGGGAAGAGTTTTAAACTAAAAGAGGGGAGATTTTGATTGGATGTTAGGAAGAAATTCTTTATTCAGAGCTAGGAAGGCACTGGAACAGGTTGCACAGAGAAGCTGTGGCTGCCCCATCCCTGGAGGTGTTCAAGCCCAGGTTGGATGGGGCTCTGAGAAACCTGGTCCTGTGGAAGCTGTCCCTGGCAGGGGAACTGGAATGAGATGATCTTTATGGTCTCTTCCAACCCAAACCATTTTATGATGCTATGATTTGTCAGCCAGCTAGTATTAATAGAAATAATACATGGAAACTCTTTTTGAAATTAAAATATAACAATTACAAAACTGTTCATAATTAATTGCTGTCACAATCTACAAATCTCAATGAGTTATGTTGTTGCTTGTCTGTACATCATGACAGCCAATCTTACAATACTAATTAATTAATTCAGAATACTGGCAGGTTCATTAAATGTATAACAGAGAAGCTTCTAATCCATATAAAAATTAGAAGTATGGAATTATTTCTAGCAAAAAGACAAATAAGTTAGAACTATGTAATGGTTAAAAATGCTAGATTTCTCTGTCGTGTAGCAACCTGTACTCATAAAATAATTATAATAACAACAACAACATCCCTTTCCTCCCTATGTTGTTTTTTTCTGTTTACACCAATACAATGGTTGAATATATGAATTACAAAATCAATTGCAGTCTACAGTAAGAAATATTATTGGATATTGCCAGCTCTTTAACCAGACTTCAGAATTCTCTATATACAGTAATAGACAATGTTTCAAATATTTTAGATCAGGAAAAAATACATTTTTCTGCTATTTTGTCCTCAAATGCAGTCACACTATTAAAATCAGCATGTTTGCAGGATTTCAAACAATGCATTTTTTGTCTGGGAAGCTGTAAATGTACTTTATTGCTCAGTGTGCAATACAACACTCAGCATTTGCATCCTGTCAGGGACTTTTCTCCATGTTCTCACCTCTGATTTTTCAAAGTCACTTCCAAGCACTTTTGTCCCAACTGTTGTCTTATCTTCACTGAATATAAATATCTCTAATGGATACACATCCACCCACATGCACACATATAAAAATAAAATACTAGGATTTCTCAGGGAGATATGAAGAAAATAACAAGAGCAATTAATTGAAAGAGAAGACAAAACTGAAATAATTTAGCCTATTCTACCTCAATCTTCTCTCTCATAATTTGTGCTCTTTTAAGGCTACTGTTATGATACTGCAAATCCACCTGACTAATGCTAAGTAATTAAACCTCTCAAATAATACTGAAAATCTGACTAATTCAGTTATTAAGACAGCATTATCAGAAGAGCACTTTTTCTTCTCTCTTCCTTGACTAATTGTAGAAGTCTCCTTGAATTATCCTGAAATAGCCCATCTGGATTCTTTGACAAACCTAAAGAAATGCTCCAATGTTGGAGTAATTTTAATGCACTTAGGATAATACAGGACAATTGCTGAAGCTGCACCAGTACTTTGTGAATATTTACATAATAAAGACATTCTGTTTCTACTTTACAACCCAAAGTGCAGAATTCAGATTTTAATTTCTAACAGATTTGCTTATATTGGTACTTATTTTATGGTTGTCTCAAGTTACATCAGAGTGGTAAAGAGACAAAGAAGCACATTTTGAAGAAAATCAAATAAATATGAGCAGGTTTTCTGAAGCTTCATAAGGAGCTTGAAACGTGGAGGGCTAGTGTTTGCAAGCTTTTATTAGGTTGAAGATTTTATGTCAAACTAAATTACCTATGCTGCCCTTGTACAGGCGTTGCTGCTACTTTAAAATAGAGTGCTAGATAACAAAAATAATCTGAAATTATTACTTTTAAAGGATTAAACCCCTACTTATCAGTTTTGAAACGTTTTTCAGTAGTGCTTTCCCCCTTATAATTTTCAAGAACTTGCTATCTAGGTGATGCATAGTTCAACTATGATAATTACATACAAAAGGGAAAAAATTAACACATTGCTGAAATTGTAGCTTGCAAACTCCCAATCTCCTTCAGGCTATACTTTTTTGGCATATTTACATATTTTCAAATTATATCTTTTGACAGGGACTAAGAACTTCTGTATTCTGTTCTAAGCTCTGACACAACCCACATGAATCTGTCAAAAATCAAGCCTAATGGTTTTGGTTCCTTGTGTAAAATGGATCTTTTAATATTTTTCTTGCAATTTTGCTAGGAGAGCAAGTTCATATCTCCCAATTTAAGTATTTTGATGTAGATAATTAGACTCAGGATGAAAGCCACAGTTTAAATTCATAGGTGGAGTTTGTTGTGAAATACATACAAAATTAAATGAGTTCATTTTAGCTTGAAGAAAATTCTTTGCTACAAGTGACACAATTGTAAAGGGCACTATCATATAATTTAATAACTCTGAATCCCAAAGATGTCTCTGTCACAGCAGGCACCTGCATATGAAATCTTTGCAAAGAGCTTCTAGTGGTAGTTTCACACTCTCATACAAGTTTGAATAATTTTTACCCTTTACTTTTAAAATAATTTCTGAAAAACAAGTAATTGCAGTTTAGAATGCATCCCAGTGGATCCAAAATCTGTAATGAAACAGCATGAAAATCTTGCTCATTGGACTCTAAACCTTAACAGGTTTTATGGAAAATGGGAGATTTAGTTATTTACTTAGAGGAAAAATGTTTGTTTGGGCTTTACTAAAATAGAGAAAGTGAGTAATAGCACATGTTACCACATAATGCACTTGGAAAGGTTTTCTTCACAATTAAGCTGCAAGTCAAAATGCTAAAATAAAGTCTTTTTTTCCCACCACAGTATAACATTTAACAACAGAAAATAAGAACTTACAGGTAAAGCAATCTTTTAGAAAATTTCTGCTATGGCAGAGCTTCACATGACCTTTCACATTACTTCCTGGGTTCATTTCCTAGAAGAAATAGAAACAAGACACACATGAAACCAGTTGCAATGTTAAAATAGTGTCTATTTCATTGCCTTAAAACAGGTTACGAAGCAAGGCTTGGGAGAACTTTGTAGGCTGGTGTCTTCCAAAAGGCATAACCTAAGTAAAAATTCTGGACCTGAAAGGTAATCTTAAATAATTTTCATCAAATCCTGTACCAAATACTGATATCCATTATCTTTCTGTAGACTTTCAGACTGATTTGAGATCACTCCTTGACCTTCCTGAGCACAGGGAAACCACACATGATCTTTCCTCTATTCATCACAGTGGTACAAAAAGCCTTTGCATAGCCAGCTAACCCACATGGCATTGGCAGGATAACATTCAAAAATAAACAAAGCTTAATAAAACAAAACAAAAAAAAGCCAAAATGTGTGATTAGTTCTCCAGCAATGTTTTTATACATATTTGTTCACAAAACAGAGTAAAATACATAGAACACTTAACTGAAATAGTTTCTCATAAGAATAGCAAATACAAGCGCTGTCCTGCAAGGGACGTTAGCCAGCAAAAGAATGGAGGTGCAGAGACACCTCTGGTGGGCATTTGCAGCAGGAAGCTCCCTGCTGAGGGGAGGTGAATCCCACAGCTGCTGCTTGGGGAGGTTTGCAGCCTGCTGGAGACTCAGGTCAGGACATTGCAAAGGGCTGCTGCAGACTATGATCCTGTGCTGCTCCTCCATACGAGCACCAAAAATGACATCAGAGGCAATGAAGAAAGCACTGAGCATTGATTATGCTGCTGATTATGTGGGGGGTTGGGGTCAAGTGCATGGAGACTCCAGGCAGTTTTCCCCTCAATCCTTCCAGAAAGGCAGAAAGGTGAAAAAGGAAGTAACAGATCCCATAAGAATTTGTTGCGCAGCTGGTGTGGGCTGTGGGGCTTTAGATTTTAAACAATCACGGGATATTCTACAAGGACAGAGGATGGTTCAGCAGAGATGCTGTCCACATAAGTGGAGAAAAACATTTTGACAACAGGCTGGCCAATCCAGTAATGAGAAGTCAAACTAGGAATAGCAGAAGTAGGAGAGCATGAGCAGCAATCAAGAGAGGAAGTAATGTGCCAGGCTGGCAAGCAAAGAGTATGGGGTAATGTCAACAGGAAGAAATTTGTAAGCAAAAAACCAGGGCTGTAGGGGTCCCACCCCAACTGTGTACATGTAGATAGGGAAATGCCTTCCAGGCAGAATTATGGTAAAGGTATTCTATCTTTTCTGGGGAAAAAACATGCTTTTGTGCCTCTTCAAATAGCCTGTTTGCTAATGCACACAGCAGAGCAAACAGGACAAATTAAGAGGTCTGCATGCAGTAGGAGAATTTACTTTACTGGGAATTCTCCTACTGCAGTAGGAGAATTCAACTTTACTGGGATCACAGACACTGGTAGTTTCAGCTGGTGCTGTGCAACATAAGGAAGGCTATGGGCAATGGTCTCCCTGTCACAAGATATAATGAAAAGATATCTCCTGGTGGAGACTGTCACAAAAGCTATGAAGAAGGCCAATACACTAAATGCCCTGTTCATCTCACTCTTTACTGATAAAACCATCCCTCAGCTATCTCAGGTCCCTGAAAACCATAGGAAAGCCTAAAGCAAGGCAGATTTCCTCTCAGTGGAGCAGAGACAGGTTAGGAAGCATTTAAACCAACTGGACACACACAGATCCATGGGCCATAATGAGATGCACCACACATATTGAGGGTTGGCTGATGTCATTGTGAGAGCATTCAAACACTGAAAGATCAAAAAGGATAACAGATCAAGGTGAGGGGAAGAAACTCTGAGGACTGGAAGAGAATAAATATCACCTCCACTTTCAAGAACTCAGTCCCAGCCTCACCTCAACTCCTAGGAAAGGAATGGAGAAAATAAACCTGAAAGCCATTGCAAAACAGAGGAGGGATAAGAACGCATTTGGACATGGTAAGCATGAATACATGGAGGGGAAATTGTGCCTGACCAACCTGATAGCCTTTCACAATGAGCACGCTGACCCAGTGGACAAGGACAGAACACTGAACATTGCTTATCTTGACTTTAATAATGTTTCTGTCACAGCCTTGCATTGTCTTCTCCCTGAAAAACTGATGAAACACAAAACAGATGAATGGAGAGTAAGGCAAACAGAAAAGTGACTGAATTGCTGGCCAAAAAAGGTTGTGGATCAGCACCACCAAGTTCACTGGAGGATAGTCATCAAAGGCACACACCAAGTGTCAATACAAAAGCCAATACTGCTCAGCAACTCATCAATAACTCACAAGTTGAGACAGAATTCATGGATAATACAAAACTAAGAGTAGCTGATACATGGCAGGTTGTCCTGGCATTCAGAAAAACCTTGACAGGCTGAGGAATGGGCCAACAGTGACCTCATGAAGTTCAATACAGGGAAAAAGGTGAAGTGCTGCACTTGGCAGGAATAATCCCATGGATGCTGGCAGAAAAGGGCCTGAGGGACAACAAGCTGGCTGTGAGCCAGCAGTGTGCCCTTGCAGCAAAGAAGCTCCACAGCAACCCTCACTGCACGAGGAAGAGCATCACCAGCACACTGAGGGAGAACATCCCTCCCCTCTGCTCAGCCATCCTGAATGCTGCAGTGGCCAGCCCAGAACTGGGCCCAAGAGAGACAAAGAGTTACTGCAGCAAGGCCAGCTAAAGGAGGCAAGTAAAGGATTGGAGCACTTTTTGTATGAGGAGAGGCTGTGAGAGGTGGGGGCCTTGAGAAGAGAAGGCTCAACAGGATCTGTCCTACGCTTACAGACACCTATCAGTGGCAGAATAAGGAAGGCAGAACTTTTCTCAGTGGTATCAAGTGAAAGGACAAGAGACAGCAGGCACAAATTAAACACAAGATATCCCATTTAAACATGATTTTTTTTTCTATGGGGGTGGTCAACCAATGGCACAGGATGCCCAAGATGCATCTCCATCCTTGCAGATATTCAAAAGCCCACTGGGCACATTCCTGGGCAATGTGTGCTAGGTGACCCCATGACCCTGCTCTGACCAAAGGACTAGCCAGTCTTCAGAGGTCTCTCCCAACCACAGCATATCTATGATTCTGGAAAGCAAATTATTTAACTGGACTCGCTTAAAATAAATTGAAAAGAGGTTAAATTAATCACCCATGCAATCTCTTCTCCACAATGCATGGGGGAATATAAAGTACAATCAGCTAGTGTAAATACACTAGCTGTAGTACAATACTAGTACAACACAGCTAGCGTAAAAGCCTTTAAAAGGTTATAGCTGAATCTAGAAATACACAGGAACCCTGACGCTAATGAATGTCAACATGTCTTTTGGACTCCTGGATATTGATGGCAAGATTTTAAAACCATAGATTAAAAGCAACAGGAGAAATTCAGATGCTCTGATCCAATTAATTGTCTCTCTGTCTGCAGATATTCAAAGCCCAGCTGGATGTGTTTCTGTGTAAGCTGCTCTAGCTGACTCTGCCTTGGCACAGGGGTTGGACCAGATGATCTTCAGAGGTCGCTTTCAACCCTAACAATTCTGTGATTCTGTCATTGTGAAAGATAAAAATTTTCCCCAATAATTCCTGCTGCTAGCACTCCTAGTTTCCCATGAGAAAGCAGAACATAAATAAACATAGAATTTCAGGTAAGTATTCACATCCAATATTTAAAATTGATTAACAACAAATGCATCAAATATATTTCCTCTTCTAATGGAAAGATATACTGAAAAGTAAACAAACTTTGCTCTGACCACTCAAAATAGTTGGCTAACATGCACTCTAAAAATGTGAATCACCTGCATGGTGTTCAGTGGAATAGAATTTCATGGCATATTATACTAAATGAAACACCAACACCTACATAAGCATTAATAGATTTATGACAGCATCTCCCAAAGAATTGTTCCACTCATGTGGAGACATCAACCTGTGGAATAAGTTTTATAAGTCATGAAGAACAGAAGCACAAATAGACTGTAGAAAATCCAAAGAAATACTCTATAATCAACATATTACTCAGAGGGGAAAAAAACCCCTTTGATCAATCATACATCTTCAAGGGATCAGATAAAGCTTTTATTTTTCCATAAGTTTTTTCTTTATGCAAGTTTGAATTTGAGTTGTTGAAAAGATATGATTACTATTTATATTTCAAGTTTTCTAATGACCTATCTATTATTGTTATATATTGGTCGCCAGGCAAAACAAAGAATACATGTTAAACAGAAATACAGTGTATTTCTGCACACAGGTACTCATAAAAAGGCATGCTACATGTAGACAGTCACATGGGCATCTTTTGTGTTCATGTTGCTATGGAAACAAACTTGTGTGTAACCAAACATGATTACCAAGACATTCCAGCTCTTAAACAGAGTATGAGTCTTATATTTTTTTATTTCTCAAATCAAGGATAAAGGCTGGTTTATAAGGTTATAGAAGAGCTGCCAGTAGCTTCATGTGAAGCCAACAAAATTATAACATCTTAAATACAAAGATTTTTCATTTCATAGTGTTTGTGTACTTAAATGCAACTTCAGAGACTAGCCCAAAACAGCAGTAGATTATGGCATAAAGTAAGGACACCACGGATTTCCCATTATACAGAAGGTGAGGCAGATAAACCCGGCATTTTCTCTGATTTCTTGGAAACAAAATTTATAGGGAACTTTCACTGTGGAACTACTCATATCAAACAGCATACACATTTTAAAAAGGGCAAATCAAAGAACTATGTTATATAGATTTAAGTTCCTGTTTTCCTATTTTTTCACAGAGCATTAAACAATCTCTATTCAATACCTGTATCTGTTTTATTTATCTTGGTCCATCTGCGATCCAAATGTTCTTGCAAAGCAGTTTCCCATGGCAACACCAAATATCACACAGTCTCAGTCTTCTGTCAAAGCCCTTCTAACTGATCCACTCCTGAATTCAAACAGCATATTTTTCTGCAGTATTTAAGTAAACAATAAATGGAGTACTTCTTCAAGCAAAAAAAACCTCACATGAATGAAATAAGTACCCATGAATAAGCTCCTCTCTTCAGGCATATATTTTTTATTTTGTTGTTTTAATAATTTCATTTTTCAAGAGCATTACATTTAAATCATCTAAAGCAAGGTGGGAGATACAGGTTATTTAAAAACCCTGTCAATATGATGGTAGTCTTTACTTAATTAAAATTTCAAAATCATTACTTTGCATGTAGCAAAACAAATTGTGCAAAAGTTTTAAAGAATAAGGAAATAATATGTTGAAATGTGATTTTGGAATGAAAAAACCACAATGGCTGCTTACTGTGGGACAACTTCTGATAGACATCATCACCTAGAATATATTACTAGCCAGACCCCTCTAATTTTTACATCCTCATATTTATAATGACCAAAGAAATGTAAATAAAGAGAAAAATTTCTCAATACATTTTCATTCAAGATAAACTAGTAACATCGATTCCATGAAAGTAACTCATATTTTACCTGGGATTCTATCTTGAGAACCTGTTCTCCCTGAATTAAGACATGGAAGAAACATACATTTTTAAGTGATGTTCTTCTGAAAAACTCGCTTAAAGTAAGCATCAAAAAATCCCAAACTCTTCAGTAAATATCACCTTAGTCCTGAGCACACTGATTCTGTGTGAAATTGCAACAAAAGTGTTGTTCAAGGTGCACATTAAAGAAGAAATGTTCAGATTAGGAAAACTAGCCTACTAAATTTCTGAGTCTGATATCTTTTATTTTAGATTTGTCTGACCAACACCAAGATCAGCTAGGAACAAGCCCTGTGGAGATCTGAAAAATAATCAGACATTCTGGATCATTCCTACACCACAACACTTTAGTTTATGGTAGTTTATAGCCTACAGCTACTTCAAGAACGACTACAACTGAGCAATCTCAGATCCACAGTAAACAACAGGATTAAATTCCCACAATAATTTCCCATCAGCATCCCCTCCTGTCCTGGCTATGGCTGGCATCAAGTTAACAGTGTCCTTAGTAGCTGGCACAGTGCTGTGTTCTGGATTCAATGCAGGGATAATGCTTCTGACACGCTCCTGGTTTTGGTTGCTGCCCAGCAGTGCTCACCCCAAATCAAGGACTTCTCACTGCCTCAGGCTCTGCCAGTGAGGAGGTGGCACATGCAGCTGTGAGGGTGCACAGCTGGGACAGCTGACCCCAAATGGCCAAAGGGATATTCCCTACCCCAGAATGTCACACCCAGCATACAAACTGGGGGAAGCTGGCTGGAAAGGGCTGAGCACTGCTTTCAGAAGGGCTGGGCATCCATGAGCAGGGGGTGAGAAGTCGCAGTGCGCATTACTTGTTTCTCTTGGGTTTTCACCATAGAATCAGTCCTCTCCCTCTTTTTCATTACTATCAGTATAATTAGGATTATTTGTATATTATTTTGTTTCAATTATTAAACTCACAAACCCTTAATCCATGAACCCTACTTTTTTTTCCTGATTCTCCTCCCCACTGGAGGGTAGTGGCAGGGAGTGGGTGAGTGGCTGCCTGACACTCAGTTGCCAGCTGGAATGAAATCACTCTACCTTTCCCTATAATTTCCTTGGGTTATTCTTGGGTTTTCCAGGCACACTCATCTGCTCACCTTGGAATTTGGCCCAAACACGTTTTGCAGATTAGCCTAGATTTCTGGTCTCTCTGGTGAAATTCTGTACAATGATTCTGCTATTTTTAGTTAGAAAGGCTTCTTTACATGTTTTAGACATAAATGACACCATGGACTAAGGAAGCAAAATGTGGCATTTCTACAGAGCACAGGGCAGATCTACAACAGGAGTAGAATTCAGCTGGTCTGTTGCGCATGCACCAAGCCAGTCCACTTCATGAATATATGCAAATATTGCTGGAGGGATAAACCAAAATACAAATAACAAGAGCCCTCTGTCTGCAAATAAGAGCAGATAAATATGCCTTTACAAAACCACCTGTATGCTCAGCTGCTACCTTTCCTGTGGTTTACTACCCAACAGCCAAAGTACATTGCCCACGATTATCTGTGTACTGACGTGAACAATAAATGCATTTTATCATTCCACTCTAAAAACTTTTATTTTATTTTAACTAGCCATTGAAATAAGCCTGTGGATTTATGAGTGACATGGTTTTGATTCTAATGCATTTTATTTTCCAAGCAAAGACAGGTAGTAGAACTGATTCCATCAGTCACTAGGGTCATCCTAAAAACTGTTAATTCAATCCTTAATTGTATAAGCCTAACCATGAATGTGTTTTATTATTTTTCACTCTACACAAAGTGCTTCTCTTAAATATGTAGGTTGGTTTCCCTGGTTGGTAAGAAAATCAAAGTTAAAAATATTTCAGCCAAACTTACAGTGAAAATTACAAAAAAAAAATTAAGTTTTCATCAAACCACACATATTTGTGTTTACCTGTCCATAGGAGGATTCGATTTTGACTCATTTTGAAATACCACAGTAAAAACATCAGTGATGAAATGACCAGTAATAGTAAATTTCACCACATGCTACAGCCTGTGGTACATGTCTGATGAACTGGCTACAAGCAAAGCACGTTTTGCAAAATATTTTTCAAATATGCTACTTCAAAAGTTATTATTTAGTCTAAAAATAAAGTAAAAATTCTTAGAGGACTAACATCCTGCTTTTTCTGAAAATCTGAAAGGCTATAATAAAGACTTTAAGTTATTACAATCTATTCTGCAAATGGCTAAGCAGCCAGGACCATGTTCATTTATGCTTTGTCCTTTTACGCTTTCAGGGTGCTGTGTAGCCATAGTAACTATGCTTTTTCTCTGCAAAATCCATTAGCTGGTTTCAATCTGGGATTCAATACTACCATAATCAAAGCCAAAGATGAAAAAAAAAATTGTGATTAAGAAAAAGATTGTTGGTGACAAGCATTTCTTTTAAAAGCGATTTCTGCATATCTATGCTTTATACACAACGGCAAAAGAAACCAAAAGATTAAAAGGACATCAAAAGATAAATTCCAAATTAATTTTAAAATTAGGCTACCATCAGGAATTACAAACTATTTCCTCAAACCAGATAGTTCAGAAGACTAGGATAAGCTCTATCCTGCATCCTATTTGTATGTTGTTTTTAGTCACAACAGCACTAAACACCTTCAAATGCCAGCTCAGTCCTGGCACTGGTTACAGATAAACTAAACTAATGACATTGTCACTGCTTACTTGAATCCTAATTACAAGAAGGTATACTTGGTAACCAAGAGGAGGCACATTTTCTGCAAGCAATTGGTGTATATACTCCACAGCTGGATTTTGAAAGTGTTGGAACCTATTCCACTAACCATTAATTTAAAAATAAATTCCTTGAGTCTTTGCACTGGATACCATATTCCTTAACTGAAAATTTTCATTGCCTCCTCAGCTATTTTACTGTTAGTTCATCCTCTGCTGATTGCTCAAATTCCATTTGCTTCTGCATTATATTAGAATCAAACATGATTCAAAGATAAAAATCTGCCATGGCAAGAGTGTGCGTATTTGGGCTGGGGAAGGGGAGGATATCCCCTAATAAGAGAAAATTATCCATAATGGCATTTTATTTCTGCATTCCAGCTTCCTATCCTGCCATAGCCCTTCTTGTAACAAGCATCAAGAAAGAATGGCAAGGCTGTGGCTGTATAGGGTAAAGAAAGACTGCAGGATTACTTTTAAGAGACCACAAAAATTGCAAAATGAACTCATACTTGCATTCAATAGACTTTAAAAAAATAAACTTCATGAGTGATCTGAATCTAAACTTTCTGCTTTTTCCCTATATTACACAAGTTGTAAAGCCCTGACTTCACTGAAGTTAACAGCACAACTGCCATTTCACTAGAGAAAAGATTTCACCCCATGTATATTTCATGACAAGGACAACACAATAGAGGCTTAAAGGTCATGCTTTCCCTGTCACTACAGCAGAGGACAAAGTCACATCATCATGGCTCCTACACCTAGCTTATCCAAGGATTCTGTGATCATCAGCCTAGCCCTGGTCTACATCAGAATGACAGCACTTTCTAGAAGTCACAGCATAAACAACACTAACAGTTTCCAGGAGTTCAACTCTCAAAGAAAGATGCATAGAATACTTCTTTCCAAGTATTCTTGGTTCTGCCTTTCCAAGAACTGACAGAGGCTCACCTTTACTTCAAAACAGTATGAGCATACCGAGAAAGACAGAACATTTTGACAAGAGACTCTTTGTCATTAGCAGTGACTGCACAATTTCATCCAATCAGCTACAGAACAAAGTACTTCTGTGTATATTGGTAGAATACTCTATGAACTGAAATCTTTGGAGAAGATATGCAGGTCCTTTCCTTTTTCCACCCAGTCTTCCTGATGCAAAAACTCATAACAGGAAGCAGCACTGATGGTAAAAATCACAGGAAATCAAATTCAGCCCTGAACAGTATTCAGAAAAATAAAATTACCAAAAGAGCCCCAAAACAAAACCAAAAACCAACCAACCAAAAGCTGCAACCACAACAAATCAGAAAAGCTGGAGATTGCATAGAGCGTAAAGACGTGTAGGTGCTCCCAGCAGACTTGCAAGTGTTGCAGAATCCAATGAGAGCTTTTGCAAGTAACACAGCTTAGAATGCCTTGAAAAACACCAATAATTTTCTGTTCCCACAGGCTTTAAATCAAAATACTGCACAGCATTGTCTGTGTATGTGCCTGTTTAGGTAACTTTAACATTCACCTACAATTACTCCATAAAATTTTTTGTCAAAATTCAAAAGCCATTTTTCCTTCTTTTTCTCATTAAATTAAGAGAGACACCAAAATTTTAGGGTGCATATTTTCATAGCTTTGGTTTTTCCTGGATTTCAAGACCTAAGGATAATCCAGAAGTTTTAAGTTATGAGGAAATACAAGCCAAACCTATCTTTAAAACCTGAAGTACCTATTAAAATAAACTTGGAAGAGAACTGGTCATTGGAAGTTTTATTTTGTTTGGCATTAGAAAACAAAGGAACTTCACACCATAAAAATGCCCATATGTCATCTCCATCTGAGGAGGCTCTCTAAAGATGTTTTCTATGTCCAAGGATATCACTTCTTTCACATAAACCTCCCTGCTTACTCTCCATTCCAGCATCTGCAGTTGCCATAGTTACCATTTTGCATGACCACACTGTGAGTGGTGACCTCACATTCAATAAATCCCCAAAGGCTCAAAGTTTGCAAAATATTTCAAGGTTTGTGCAGAAATTTTGCCATGAATTTTCACTAAAACACTGCAGGTGCCAAGGCACTTTCAAACAAATCTCTCTTTTTGAAGACTATATATTGTATTTGCAAACTTTCAGCCACAATGAGAATATAGGAAGTTAATGAAGGTATCGGAACCAGAATCACAGAAAAAGTCATTAAATATATTCTAAGAATTTCAATGTGCAATTTTCATTATAATTCAAAAATTTTAAATAAGGAAGGTGACCCAAGTGGAATCAGGTTTCCTCTTTCCAAATTCCAAAAATTACAAAGAAAAATCCTTTAAAATTCCTAAACCAGAAGTTAGTAAACAGGACCCGAGTTAAAGCATTTATGGATAAACCTTCCATAGATACTTTCATCACAGCTACCATGAACACAAAAGACACAATCAGAAACCTTTCTCTTGAGCTTGACAGATGGCAAAAACAAACCATGTCATGACCATAACAGATAAGTCACTTAACTAATCTCATCATAAACAAAAGCAGATATATTGGATTTCTGCATGAGGTTCCACAGCCCTTAAGGAATAGGAATATAAAGAACTCTTCTTAGAGGAATTCTGTGCTGTGTTTGAAATCTTTAACATGATACAGATTACTATTGACTGATATATAAAATTCAGGTACAAATTACATCTCTCCAAGAAGCAGACCTTGGACCCTGCTAGAAGCTTCCAAAGAAAAACTCTTCTCCCCACTTTTCCTGCAGATGAAAAGCACACACATGATTATGGAAACTGTCCTACCTTCCAAATATGGGATTGCCACAATAAATATAAGGTAAAGATTGAATAACTTGCAATACTTTCTTTTAATAAATTATAATAAACTACATCCCATTCAGTTTGTTCTATTCTTTTAGATCAGATGCCTTACATGCCACTCAACTTTTGTGTTTCCTACACCCCAAATCAAAAGAGAACATGATGAGATGAAAAGAACCCATCTGGATTACATGAATATGATACTAACAGGGAAAGGGACCTAATGGAATTATGAAAACATCATACCCATCCACTTATTAGCATACATAAAACTTTTAAATCAGAAATTTTTGTCACAGAGCATCTCTAGCTCAACAGTTAACACTAAGGATCAAATGTGAGAGAAGGTTATTTTCATATTCATCCTGTGATCTTTCATATGCAAAGCAGCATCACCCTGTTCCTTATCTCTCAAAACTCCACTCTTCTATGAACACACTTGAAGATTCTGCACTGGCTTTAACCTTAGAATAACAATGACTAAAAGCCATCTGTGACAGCCCAGCACTTTGCCATAGATGCATTTATTTCCCTGCTTGGCATATTTGGCATCTTTCTCACTTATAATGTCACCAGATTTTTTTAAATTACTCTTCTGCTGACACTAACCCCGCTGATCTCAGGTTTCCCCATGCAGACAGAGCAACTAGAAGAAGGGTTCTTGTCTTTCCACCATGTCCTGCTATGAAAACAAGAGGACACTGGAAAATCAGTGGATTATCTCGAGCTGGATGAAGTAGATGTTAATGCTTCCCATGAACCTCAGAAATCAGGAAAACAGATTTCTGTACTTGTTGATTGACTTTTTAGATTAATTATTGGTGTCTGTGCACAGACTACTGCATTTCCATGTATATTTAACAATCCTTGCTCACACCAACAGCTAGTATTAATCAAATTTTCCATCTAAAATCAAGAGTGATCAACAATGAAAACTGTCCACAGTGTACAGCTCAGAGCACTGTGGATCAGGAGCACCAAGTCCAGCCGTAGGCCAGTCATCAAAGACACACCCCAGGAGTCAACAGGAGAGCCAATATTGTTCAATACCTCCATCAGTAAGTTGCAAGGTGAGACAGAGTGCCCCTTCAGCAAGTTCACAGACAGTGCAAAACCAGAAGCAGTCAATACCTCAGAGGGTTGCGCTGCTATTAAGAAGAACCTTGACAGGCTGAGAAAAGAGCAAAAGACACGAAATGCAACCAAGAGGAAGTGCAAAGTCCTGTTCTTGTGGAGGAACACCAGGCACCAGTATGGGCTGGGGGCCAAATCACAGGGAAGCAGCTTTGCCAAGTGGGACCTGACAGTCCTGGTAGACAAGCTGACTGTGAGCCAGCAGTGTGCCCTAACATCAAAGATGGCTCAGAGCAACTTGGCCTCTCCAGGAGGTCAAAACTGGTGCTTCTTTCCCTCTGTTCAGTAGCAGTGACAAACATCTGGAAGGCTCACTCCAGCCTCAAGCTCCCTAGTAAAAAAGAGCACAGTGAAGGAAATTCAGTGAAGGGCAACAAAGATGATTAAGGGACAAAATCATCTTTTTTTATGAGAAGCTGACAGAGATGAAGGCACTCAGCATGGTGAAGAGATGTCTCAGGGATGGGACACACAAAAGAAAGAGAGAGTTGGGTTTGCCAGTGGTGACCAGTCAGTCACAGGACAGAGGGAACAGGACACAAACAATACAGGAAATTGCAGTGAAAGATCAAGAAAGCCTTTCTTATTGTCACATTGGGCAAACACTGGAAAAATGTCACCAAGGTGGATTGCGGAGTCTTCATTCTTGTATAAACTCAAAATATGACTTGATACAGCCCTGCAAGTCCCTTCCAAACTCAACTATTCTGTGAGTCTCTTAAGAACAAACATGTCTGGTTTTAAAACAGGGAACCCAGGTGAGGCTTCTCACCCACACTGAGAGTTAAGAGTGTCTACACAGTGTTCTGTTATGATCCACACCATGTTCTTGCATAGAGTCAACTGCATGCAGAACTGAACCACTACATTCTCATTATGTCTGTCTGTTGCTTTGAAAGTAATTGTTCTCATATTGATCAGCAACATTAGTGCTCAATTATTTGAAAAAATGAAAAAAAATCTTAAACTAGGAAAAAGTATTTACAGGAATGAGTGTTCTGTGATTTTTTTTCAATTGCCTTACAGTATTATTTTTTCATAATGTGAACACTTGGATTTCATTGTGCAGATTTTTCAAAGTACCATCTGTTTATCAAGTCCTCATAGATTTTGCCATTAATAAATCTAAATCCCTGCCATCCTCATTCACTATACAAAATAGGCATTGCATATCACTCAAAATATGAAAAAAAATTCTCCAAGTTTGAAATTCTCTATGAAGTGAGCTGTAGCTCTCATTTTGCATTTCATACTTATCAGACAACTGTTTTACAATTTAAATGTTATGTCAACTCATCCATAACCTTCTTTTATGTTCTATTTCAACACTTTGTGAATAGAATATTAATCTATCATTTAAATTAGTACTTAATTGAAGAAAACTCAGTTCTCTCAGTTCATGAATTTGAGAATTTATAGTACCTAGTTGTCAAGTGATATTCAGCAAGCTGTCATGAGGAAGAAGTACTACACATACCTTCCTGTCCCCAAATGCTGGCTTCTATTACAGACCTTCATTCCTAACACAGCAACAGGGAGTCATTTTACCTCGCCCTGAAACAATTATTCCCACCTACATATCCAGCTAGAATTTTTTCCTAAATTAAAATCATCACTAGCTTATTTTTTTTTATGCGGAGTTCATTTAAACCTAAACGTCTTCCAAGCTTAGTTAACAGGAGGCTGCTAAGATGACCCTTTTCCTAAAACCAAGGAAGGAAGTAAAAGCAGAAGAAAAAAAATAGAAGGATTTTTGAGATATTACTGAGTTGCAACTGTTTATGAATCTACATCTGCAGAAACCAAAAGAAAGTATAACACAGGGTGAAAGGTACGTAACCAGTGACAGGGTGCATAAACTGCACTAGGTCACAGAGAATCTGGTACTTGCTTCCTCATGACAATAAAATATTCTGAGGATGACTTAGAAGTAAGAGAGATGTCATAACACAGCCTTTTGCTTCTGTACTATGATTTCTTTAGAGAGGAAATAAGATTTGCTATCCCAGATGGTGCCACCCTGAAGCAGCATTTAGGACACTGCCTCTCGTAGTGCGCCGCTTTGCTAAATTAACAAAGTCTTACTTAACAAGCTAGAGGAAGTACAACCACAGCTCCTGTGTATCTAAGGTGCAATACAATGAAAATGCTGTCCTGAACTTGGAGCACAACATTTAAGTTCATGCCTCAGGCAATGCAATTTCTGGAACAGGAGAAACACTCAAGGCACCATCTGACTGGTACCAGCCTCACTCACTTAACATTTTCAGCCCACAATTCTGGATACTATATTCACAAAATCTCCACTGCATTACTTCTCTTCTCCGCTAGGGAGAGTGCAGTATTATACCCTGACATTAATTAAACCAAACCACAATACTATAATTGCTCTAGAAAAATTGTGCAACATACTTTTCCAGACAACATGTATACCCTAAATTCCTAAAATGAATGGCTAGTGTTAAGAAAAATCTTAATTTAAAAACTGCCACGGGACCAAAAGCATTTTTAGCTGAAGCTTTTTATTTTCACTTTTCTTAGGAAAACAACAAAACCAAAAACAAACCAAACAAACAAACCAAACCTAACTCCATTTTCATATGCACAAGCAAGGTACATCATCTCAGACTTTTTTCCTAGCAAATACTCAAGGAATAGCCGCATTTCAACCAGTGCTACATTGAAGTATTCTACACTTCATAAACTCAAGATACTATTTAGCTACAGAAAACATGAAAATGCCATCATCAGTTTGTTCCTAATTTTTTGCCAGTAGCTGACTTTTCAAGATCAAGGGAGCTTCATACAATTGAAAAAGGGTGCTAAGATCTTAAGGAGGGGGATAAAAAAAGAGAAGGAAGGCAAGTTCTGTAATTTAAACAGCAGCTGGCATTTGCTTCTGCTTCTTCTGTGAGTTGCTGCACACGGCAACGGTCACTCAAATTTACCACAATCCCAAATCCATTCAGTGGATTTATCTGCACTACTACTTTAGTCATCAACTTAAGTCATCAATTACAGTAAATTCTGATTAATTGATGCAGCACCTTTTTCTTGCAAATAAATTTGAATGCAAAATGAAATCTTGGAGTAAGGAATTTGGTTCTAAAGGATAACCAGAACGAAGTTTTGCACATAGTCATCTCTCCCATCCCTGCACTGCAAGTTTCTGGGTACTAGTCTCAACTCAAGCCTGAAATTCCAGCAAGAGTCTGGTTTGTAACAAACTCCAGGCAGTTCTTTTTCAATCCTCCAGAATCTTTCTAACCATCTTTAACAACCGAACTTGCAGAGGCCAGACTGCTCCTCTAAAGCCCATCTTACTGCCTTTTTTTAGCCTTTCTAGCAGCTGAGTGAGTCTCTGACTCCCTGCTCCACCCAGCCTAACAAAGCCATTCTCCAGGCAAAAATAGGGAGCTGCTTGCTGGCAAGGAACAGTCACCCCTTCATCGCCAAGATTTCTTCCAAAAACCATTTCTTAGCATCTGAAGGATGGCAGCCCTCTTCTACCATGCTCCAGCTATGTCCCTTTCAGGAGAAGCAGATACAGAGCAGGTAATAAACCGCAAACAAACTGCACAGAGCAACCATCACACATCTATGCAGATTCTTAAGTGATCAGGTAGATAACAACTCGACAGATGTACAAATTTGGAATGATTTGAGGTAAAGTTCATATGAGAAACATACTTATGTAGATTCCTTTTTGCCATCAAAACAGCATTTGTTCTCTGCTGCTTATGCATGTTTTTCCAATACATTCTGCCTCATTGAAGCACTACATGCTGGCTAAAATACACTTAAGGATCCCATTTTTTTGTCATTAATTACTTCAGACATCAAGTTCTGCAACTCGAAGCTCATCATCTCAAAACTCAATCACTGTACTGCACTTAGGTAAATATCCCCAAGATACATCATCAAGCATATTTTCCACGTCATCTGTAGAGGCTGAAAATGGTCCTTCTATTACAGTTCACTTAAAATGGAACCAAATTGAGAAAGAAAACTATCATCATCTTCCAGGTCCCTGCTGTGATGTAAAGCCTCAGAGAAAAAACAAATTAGATCCTTCAGAAAAGGAAAAGAAAACCAACAACCAAACCCAGCAAACAAACAAAAAAAAACAACCAAAAAACACCCAAAAAAAACCCAAAACAAAACAACACCCTACCTACTAACATAGTAACTACTACTAACCTACTAAAGCAAAGCTACCCAGAGTGTCAATCTGCCTCCAAGAGAGAGTCCAATCAACAAGAGCAAGCATGAGCAAGCATGGCAGGGAATCATGTCCTCATGGATGTTTTTTTCATGATCCTGTGGCTGCATCTTACCTAACACCATATATTGGTAGATCTTGTCAAATTAAGAAAATACCTCTAATACTCAGAGCTGTCATTAGGTGTCTTTTAGTTAACCCTAAATACTTTTCCTCACAGTAACCAACTCTGAAGTCTCTCTCCAACTATTAGGAGGAAAATCCTTATTTTAACCAAATTCTTTTCATGTAATCCAGAAAAAGAATGACAGCATGTAACTATTAAACTGCTTTGAATTTGGCAAAGAGTTTAATATAACCACAGCTGATGTTCTGGTGGGCCCTTCCCAAAACTGCCAATAGCCCCTCACATAAATCACTGCTAAATCAGGAAAGGGAAACCAGAAGATGTAAACCAGGGAAAAAGGTAATAAATATCTTCACATTTGAACGCCCCAGGAGACCTTCTGACATAAATTCCTACTGCTCTGCTTTCTACTGATTTATTAGTAATTTATATATACATATATATAATAGAAAACCACTCATAGGCAAGATTCATAGGTGGATTATGGCTATTTACACTAAGGTAAATGATGTCTATAAGGATGTACATTTTGTCTCTTCTGCTCTGCCAGAATACTACTGAGTGCCAGGTTTCAGTCCACAGCTTTAGGCAACCAGTGAGTGGTCTAGCTTAAAGAGAGCTACAAGGCTGTAAAAGAGGCTGGAATAAAAGAACAGAACTACTCCACTCCGTAAGTGAAGTAGAACTGCCTCCCCCATGGGATATATTTACTTGTGCAAAACAAAAGTTTTCTAGTTGCAAAAGCCTCTAGCTTCTGACCTACCCAGGCTCATCAGAACCCTCTCAAAGGCATTTAATGAACTTAAACCTTTCCACATAACTGTAGTGCAAAACCAAAACCCAAGTCTTTTCTATCAAGAACAAGAAAAAATCCATGCACAAACCTCTTCCTTAAGGACAGAAAAGGCAATAATTAAACCCCAGATAGATGCTATCCACAGGCAGACTAACATCCCCAACTACTATAGCGAGGTGCTCACAGAACACAACACACCATCCCATTGCCAACACAGCTGGAATAGCAAGCACAGGGCTCGAAATCTTGGGAGTCAGAAATGGATGGTGCATGAAAAATTAACCTATTGAAAAAACAAATGGAAGAAATAACAAGTCTGGGTAATGTTGAATCTAACTACTGTTTCTAGGTATTTTCACTACAAATCATTTAAAGCACAAAGGAACACTAATGACAAATTCGTAACACATTTGTCAATAAGAAACAAGACAAATCCAAGGACATGAATTGATATAGGCAATATTTATCTTCCTCTTTTAATCTAGACAACAGACTGACTGACCTGCCACAACAAAACCAAAATCTCTGATATAAGACCTGTTGTACCTTGAGAAACCCCTCCCCCAGCAAAAAATTAAATTTGATGCACACTAGTCCAGCAGGTAGTTTGGATTTTATGGCACGATCCAAGAGTTTATGTTCTTCTACTGCTTCTATTTGCTCCCAAGTTCCTCTCTTTGTGATGAATAGACTTCTTCACAGCAGTATTTTTTTTATTCATTTTTTTTATTTCTATTCATTCAGATCCATGTTTTAATTATCACGGAGCAAGAGCTCCAGTATTGCAATTCTTGCTCCTTTGTGAGTAAAAAAATAAAGATAGTATCTATAATTGTTTTTTTCACTGCCTGGTTGATTAGATTCATAAACATACAGTATGGGGAGCCAAATTCTCCCAGGACTAGTCTAATTAACAAGCCATCAGCCATGCTGATTACAGGCACTCCTCGAGAACTTTAAAATCAATAGTTCTCAAAGTAACTGCAAATCTCATGTGCTGTTTCAGGGAACAGTTATGCTTTTTGGTTTTAATAGAGGGTTACAATGTTCACAGAAGAGTAAAATACTTACACAGAGATTTTTTTTAATTGCTTTCCAAAAGGATGGTAGCCTATTACTTTACTCACATATTTACCATTGCACTTATCAACTAAAGAAAAAAAATTTATGCTATGAAACATTCTCAGTTTGGGGCTGTAGATTTTGACTTTACATTTCAGAATAAAAGAAAGTGAAGCTATACGGTTATGTGATTCGATGATTTTGTAACAATCATGTCAAATTGGTTGGAGAGCAACCTGCTGAGGGAGCTTGTTGCTCAGGTTATTAAAGTGCTGAGGGTTGTTTAAAACAAAGGTTCATGGTAAAGGGCTAATTCAGAAAAAAAAAAAAATCTGCTTTCTTGCAATAAATAGATAGTTCATGATCCAAAGTTCCTTTAGCCCTACCATTCAGACTTGTACAAAGCACCTAGGCTAGAGGAGACCTCAGCTGTTTTTCAAGTAGTGAAAAAATTTCCCAGAAGACATACAATTATGAAAAAATTCAAGTTTTGCCAGTGAAAAATTCTGCTCTTCCACGAATGCTATTGCACCTGCATCCAAAACCATTGCATGTATGTGATTAGCCAAATGATTCAGGGACAGATTATTACTACTGGCAGTCCACAATCTCTATTTATTTTTTTTTAACTGTAGTATATTCACGAAGAGAAAATCCTCCTTAAATAGGATACACCTTCCAAAAGCCTTCTATTTCACAACCACAACTTGAAATGCAAGCAGGGTGAATCCAGCACCAAATAACCAACACGTCCAACGTGAGCCCCCAAAAGCCTCCATCAGTAATGATGGTATTTCACTATGGGACCCACATAGTACGTATCTTTTGCTTCTCAGAGTTTCACTAATTAATAAATGAAGCAAGAACTTAGTTCTTTAGTCACCAGAAAATGATAAAAGTTTCAGAAAGTAGTCCAAAAAAAAAAAACCCTATCTTAAAGAAGAAAGAGAAATTATTATAGAAGAAAATTATTATTTCCTTCTATACAAAGAAACATGGTGTGTTATTCAGGACATAATTATTAGAAATAATAGTCTGAGGTTAGAACAAAGAATAAATGGGATGCCAAAGAAAGCTTTTGTATGTTGATATTTATTAGGCTATAAAAAAACCTGCTAAAAAGTGTGTAGCTGAAACAGCGAGGAATTTACAGTGTAACAAACCAGATAAATATACAAGGTACTTTTATGCCATACTCATGAAAGTGCAAATTACAGATTACTAAGTGTATTTTATACCTTTGATATCTATTTTCCATCATTTTTTACTGAAGTAAATATTTGAAAAGAAAATAACCAAAATATTTCCTTGTTCCACTAAACAATAAATCAGTATTTAACTCATCAGTATTCAAAAAGTTATGAATAACACCCCTGCCTTGGGAAAATGCAGGAACGCTTATCATACTCAAATGCATACTACTCGGGCAGAGTTTTAGCATTTGAAACAGTCCAATAGCAGAATGTGATATCCTTTTGAAAATAAAACCACGTAATTATTATGAAAGTAACTATAAAGATTTAAAATACAAAAAATAGAAGTTCCAGCTTTAGTTTTAGCTCTAGAAATTTTTCTTCTGACTGTACAAGTTTCAGGCGCATCAAACAGATATTCCATAATAGCAGCAGTACATAACTATACCAGCAGCAAACCATAACTATAATAGGAGAAATTAGTTGTTCATCATTCTATGACAAGTTTAAACTGTCCAAGTTTCACCATATATCCTTACATCTTTAACAAATTTTCCCACTCCATAATTATTTGTAATGCCAAAACTTCAGTGTGTTATAACATTTTTGTGAAAACAAGCCCGACTTGCAAGCGATGTCACTGTTCCACACAGAACTTACTGCTGCTTTGTTGCATTCCTTATTCCTAGAATTCTCTTAATCTACTAGGAATAATATACTTTAGAGCTATGAAGTCAAAATTCAGCCATGCAACTACATGGAATAAAAATGTAAATAAAGAAATATATTTAATATTACACAGACTACTGACAAAATTCTGAAATTTCCCTTCCTCCCTCTGTCCCACCTGGTTCTTCTCACTCTAACAAGGGTTTTTCCATCTGTGGTTTGCCTACAGTTGGATTATGTTATTATAATCACTTAATAGCTAAATCTCCTTGTTATCAAAACTACTGATAAAGGACCACATAAAAGCCAAGTATTACTGTTTTCATTTATCATATAATAAAGACTCAAAGATCTTATACATGAAATCAGTGTTCCTCTGTCTTATTTTAAGGTTACTTTTCCCCCATGGAAGACAGCAAAACAATTCTACCATTCAATGTGACAATTTATCAGCACAATAAGTAGAATTAGCTGTCTAATTCCAAGTAATATTAATTCAACAGACTTCTTCCTGAATTAGGTATTTACTAACCAGCACTTCATAAAACTCATCTACAAATCTAGATGGGAAAAATATTTTTATGATTAAACCTTGTGAATTCCACCAAGGGGAAAAAAATATGCCAAAGAGCTGATTTTGATTATAGGTAAAATTCTACCTACATATGAAAGATGGAAGTTTCTTAGCAAAATAGATTATTTGAATTTCTTTTGCTGTTGCTATAAATACTATCACTTTAAACTGAGGTTAAACAACAAAAGCTATGAAAAGTACCAGGCTCCCAAAAAAAAAGTGTTCTATTCCATTACAAAAACCCTATATTGAGAGTCAGTAGCCGACAGCAGAATAATAGCATCATATTCTTAGAACTGTGTAATTTTTTTTTATTCAAATAGCTACAATGTAGTACGTATAATCCAGGGGAGAGGTGGTGAAAAATCACCATTGATTCTCTATCTGCTCCACAATAAGCAGTTGGACCCAGGAGCTGAATAGTGCAGATTAGCATTAAAATACCAGTCAATTATTACTAACCATACTACAGCAATCTGAATGGACAACACTCTGCACAAATACATGCAGAGTTAACCAGAGCATGGAGGACAACAGATGGCTGAATAAAAAGAGCCAGGGATTCCTGTTAATTTCAATTAGTGATGCAATTCACTCTTACCTTGTACACCCTTTGGATATCTGTACTATTCCAGCATCATGATAAAAACCAACAAACACATGATTATAGTAGAGAAGAGCTCTGGAGATGCCCACAGCATGTACATTTTTTCCCCACCAAAGCATGAGCTCATATTCAGATAAAGGAATAATCAAGAAGGAATAAGGACACACTTGAAGTATTCTGCAATTATGTCCTGTTCCTGTGAAATGCCAGATCTTGTGGACCAGTTATAAAAGGCTTGGAGCTTGATACATTTGTCTCTCAATGGAAGGACAAAAGGGTATTAGGTAGAATGAAGTGTTCTAAGTAGAAAATCTCAGCACTCAGCTGTCCTCAGTGAGAGTCCAGGGGAGTAGTCTGCCTTTGACCAATTTTTTTATAAGAAGGAGCATTTCAGTGTTCCTGGATTCAAGTGTAAGAGCTCAAGGCAGCTTTGTATTAGCAACTGCCTTCATGGACTGACAGCACTGACCACCAATGATGCACTCAGAGAAATCAGAGAGGCAATGAGGGAAGGAAACACAATTGTAATGGCAGATACCCAGGAGTATCAGGCAAGCACCATACTGGGACACAAAGCAGAGATGAAACTTTCAGCACTACAATAATCATTTCATGGAGAGCTGGTTAGGGAAACCATTAGAGACACAGTCCCAGAGTGTGTGCAGGATCTTGTTCAATTTTTTTCTATTGAAAGGCACACTAATAATGCATTCAGACTCAATACCCCTACAAGAGTTACAAAAGCCAAAAAATCCACCACAGCTGTACGTGACTTACAAAATGAAAAGGACATAGAAATGAGGTAGCCTATTAAAAAGAAGATAGAACTGCTAAAAGAATTAAATCCCAGAGACAATCATGTCCCTCACTGAAAGAGACCACACTGAAAACAGTGCCAGCAGACATCACCCCTTAAGAAATAATTTATTAAAAGGTAAAAGGAAACTGAGGTAGAGAAACAGGCTGAGAGCAGCTTTCAGAAACAACAAAACAACAAAAACTTGATTCATTGAAAAGCTAAAGTTAATCCCAGATTAAGGTAGAAAGAATCATACACCTTGGTGGATTAAAAAAATAAAAACAGGTAAAGAAAAAAGTCTGAGTAGTAACTCAGAAATCAAAGGTACACACTAAATACAACCCCATCCAGAGCTTTTTCTGTTAGAAACATATTGCTTGCTCTTTTATCACATTCCTAAATGTTACCTATCAAGACATACAGTAGCATCTGGTGGTTTTACTCTTGAAAACATTTGTCAGCAAAAATTCAGATAGTACCTTGTTTTGCTGAAACACAGAATGTGGAAAAGAAAGAATGGCTGGCAAAGATCTTAGTTCTAAAATCTAATTAAGAAATACGGCAAGCTGTAAAACTGCTTTTATGCAGAAGGTAGAAACAGAGACAAACTGTCTCCATGAAATTTCTGTTTGTTTCAAGGAAAAGCAAATGCAAAATTGGTCGCATTGGTGTATTCCTTCAAAGACTATTGTGCTTGAAAAATGAACATTTATGTCAGCCTCATGTGGCTGCCAGCTTTCGAGTAATTTTGTCACGGCTTTCTGTTCCTGTTGCAACAAAAACTGGAAAAATTTGACATCTAAGGGCCTAAATTAAATCACACACACCTATCTTACCCTTACAGTCAGGTGATATATACTGTCAGATAACAATGTCTCTGGTAGTCAGCTATGTCTTTATTATTTTCCTAGTTACATTCTTCTAATTTGCATTTTTATATAAAAATAACAGTGTTGACCTACACAAAACTGAGGGTTTACTGAATAAATGCTGTAAATGCGTTGGTTATGACAACAATACTATGATGTCATCAACTGTGTTCTATTTTCAAATGGCTACATCTGAATTACCTCTCTCCTATCAGAACTGAGATATGTCAGCAAGGACAGTATCTCAAGAAACCCTGACATAGATGCAATCCTGTGCTCATAACATGTCTGTCACAAAAAGGTTGCTGATTTCTAAGTGTACAATGAAGTATGTTTTCTGTGCACTTCCTTTATTTGGCTCAGGTTTCCCCCAGTGACAGAGTCAAAAATGGTGAAAAAATAATGAAGAAACAAATGTAAGGTTGTTACCACATGTACACATAGAAGTGTCTCCCATTGCTATACTGGTTTTGTGTCTGGATATGAGTAACAAAAAGCAATAACTATCAGAGAGGACAAAACCCAACAACAAGAAAAAAAACCCCAAAAATTACCGACCAAAACTTTAAAAATGAGCACTTCATATAACCAAACAAATTACTTGGGGTCCCAGAAGAAAACAAAACCAAAACAAAGTAAATCAACCAACAAACAAAAAACTCAAACAAAAAAAAACTCAACAAACAAACAAAAAACCACCTCACCAATATCAAGAGCAATACTAACACTCAAATCTCTGTGTTGGGATATTTTAACAATGTCACAGGTTTTCACCTCCATGCAGGCATTAGGGCCCAGACAACATATTCTGTGCTCCTTCTTCCCTAGAAATAGAAACATGATGAGGATTTTTCCAGCTTCACTGATTCAGCTTGTTCAGGACAAGCTCATTACAAAAATCTCAGAAAGATTTTCAGGCAGTTTTTTAAGTAAAGCCTAGCATTACTTTCACTCCCCAGAAGAGCTGTTTCTCTGCCAGCACTGCTCTTTACCAGTCCTTTTGCTCAGCTCCCACAGCAACTCAAAAGAAATACTGTGCATTTACAGGCAATTTGTTTTGTTTTGCTCTAAGATCTACTGAAAGAGTTTTTCCAATTATCTCAAACCTTAAATTTATTATATACTCTAACTACTACAATTTCTGATCAAAAAATTAAAAAAAACCAATCAGTACACATGAAAGACATGACAAAAAGATTTGGATCACAGCAGAAAAGCCAGCTGATCCAACACAAGAGCCTGAGGCATGAGAGGCTGGTCCTTCAGTGCTCCAAAGTGAAGTGGAGAGAGAAGATGGGCAGGAGGCTGGTTACAGTGAAGAGGCAGTTTAGCATGTAGCTCCTTAACTGTCTTTTAATCCATGAGTCATCAAATTTCCATTTGTGTTTAGTGTTCACAAAAGCATAGAGCCAGGCTAAACCATACACGTGAGCTTAATGATGCTGACAGAGTAAGTGTGCAAGAAAACGTGGAATTTCTAGGAATGAGTTCAAGGTTAAAAGCTTTGCTACATACCTCCTATTTTGTCTCTCTCATTTATCCATCAATATAGTAAAATATTACTCAGTGTGTTCTCACAGAAGAAAACCCACATTCTCAAAAGCTACGCTACAGCTTGAGAGAGGAAATTAAGATAAACATCTCACAACACTTTCTGGGGAACAACATGGGAAGATACATCTTGTCTGAGAACAAGCTTATAAATCAATTCTTTCAGAGTAAAAATAGTCTTCACACAGGTGATTTTCAGGTCAGGACTTAAGGGAAAGCAGATAATAAGAGCAAGTCCTACACACAGTACGTTTTTTTGGTTTTAAATAAAGTGCATTAAGTAGGAAAAATTATGCCATTATTGTAACTGAACAGCTTCAGTACCAAGTTCACAAAAGAATTTGGGAAGGAAAAGGAACAGCAACAACAGAAGTTTATTGATCTCCTCTATGAAACAATTTTGTCTAACTTAGGAAACACATTTAAGTATTATACTTCAGTGGAAGGGTTTACTCTAACTTAAGGTGGATGTAGGAGAACACTTACTATATTTCTTTATTTATTTCAACCCAAGTCATGTGCCAAATAGCACTGGCAGCATAAATCATAGTAGAGCAGCACGGTTAGCTACACATGTTATCTCAATTTCTTCCCTGTGCTTAAAATGGCTCTTAAAACCAGTCACTCCATAAACATGTAGCATCCTAAGCTTGAAAAAATTTTCAGAAAAAACACGCTGACAGCTTTGCACATATAAGCTCATAATTACTTACATCACTTCATGAAAGTCAGTGGAATTCAGAAACAAACTCCTAACAGCTAATGAAAAGCTTCTCAGCAAAGAGCTGAAATAAAACATAATTAAATGCAAAAAAGAAAATCAATTTTAAAGTCTAATTACTAGGTGTCTGTCAAAATACATTTCATCTAATTAACTGCACATACTCAAAACTTTCATCTGCTCACTGTCTGCTGTGGCACTACAACAATTTATACTATAATGCCACTGAATCACTACCATAGGAAAACAAATAAAATGTTTTATAAAGAAGAAAAGTTTGAAGAGACCATTTTTGTTAAGCCAACTGATAGCAAGTGAGCCTGCAGAGAAACTTCTGGCCCTGCATCAGAAAAAGAGAACAAATGACAGTGCTTCACTAGAAGAGAAGTGCAGCTAATTTGCAAACACATTTAAAGCTACACAGGAACAGAAAATAATAATTCAAGTTTCTGAGGAAGGTAACAATCTATGTAGCTTACACTAGAATTTCAATCGTTTATAACAAAAGTACTCCAATTGGCATCTACTCTGAAGGCATCGCCTTTGTCAAGAAAAGATGTCAAACGCAGGCTTGTTTCACAAGTACTCTGGCAATCAAAAGTTGTACCTCTGGTACACAACTAGCTACTAATTCCCCCCACTGAGAGCTAAATGCTTCAATGATAGCCAACAGAAAAAGTTCTTTCATTTCAACAATTACAGTGCAAATACATATTGGTTACTTAATTATCCTATTCTGACCACCATAGAATAGCCTCCACTCAGAAATAGGGCTGAAATGTTGAAAAGTTGTATAGATAACTACTTTTCTTGAGTTTTCACAGGTTTAAAATTTAAGCTTGAAAACAAGATTCTTACCTGCATGGTAACTGCTAAATTACCATTACATTGTCAGCTGTAAATTTTAACACATTTTAACGGAAGAGAACATGAGAACATAATGCTAACTCAAGGGTAGCTGACCAAGTTTGAAAAGATTTAACAGACTTCCTATTTCTGAAATGATAAAATAACTTCAACATAATTCTTAATTCATTTACCTCACTCTATTTAAAATATCAAGAGGGGCAGGAGTGCAGTTTTACATGTTAACATCTACAAATTTAGGCACATTCCTCAAGAGTGCAGCAAGTTGCTTTATGCACCCATGAATCCATACTGTTGAATAGGGGCAACCACTCCCATTTTTAAAACTACTAGAAGACTGAAGACCCTCACTTCATATAACAACTTGGAAGCACAATTTGTCTGGCTTGCAAGAGAACACTGAACTGCCTCCTGAACTTGAGAAGACAAGCCCATGTTAATCACATCCTTCATGTCCTAGTGGACTGTGTTACTCATCAAGCTTCTGGAAATGGTAAGAGTTAAAAAAAAATAGGGAAATTGAGGCAGAATAGCAAGAACATGGCTATCTAGATTGGGTAGAGCATAAATCAGAGAAAACAGGACTTAGGGGTGGCTCTGAAGATTAGTGAGCTCTTTGGGACAGACCCTACCAAGGAATACTTTCCCAAGACTTAGTTTGTGTTTCTCTGAAACACAATAAACCCTATCAGAACCTAGTAATAGGAATCAGGATCTTTAGCTTCTTCCCTACAATAAACATTGTCTTAAGCAGACCCAGGCTAATTTTTGAAAAGTTCAGTGTCTGGAAAAAAGTAGTAGCAGCTATTCTCCTGTACACTCAGAAGGCGATCTCAACAGGTCTCATCAAAGTCACACTATATTAATGCTGAAATTATCATCTTTTTGCTCTTGCTGGTCTCTTACATCCTTTAAAATCATTGTATAACACTATAGACAGATCTGTAAAGGATCTGTAAGACTGTATCCTTAGCAAACCTGTGGATGACACTGAAGCAGATGACATGGCTGACGCAAGCAGCAGAACTCCAACTGAGAGAAACCTCAGCAAACTTGAGGACTGGGCATCATGTACCTCATGAAGTTTAACACAGGCAGTACTCAGTTTTACACCTTCAGCACCCTAACAGCAGTCAAGGCCTCAGCACTTACAGAGGACACTGAGGTGAATGACTGATGAATGGCCAGCAGTACCCTCTTGTCATGAATGAGGCAAACTGCACCCTGAGCATCATTAAACAGGGCCCAAGGAACAATTTATTGCCATCCTGCACTTTGCAGTGATGAGACTGACATCCTACAGAGCTGGTTTATGCAGCCTCACAAGAGCAGTGTGGAGAGGGCCAGCAGAGGACTGTCACAATGGTCAGGGGACCATGACACATGAGGAGAGGTTGAGGATGCTGGCCTTATTCAGTGTGGTGATTGGCAGGCTAGAGGGGCAAGCTGATGGGAAGGGGAACCATAAAGACAAGGAAGCCAAATTCTCAGCAGTGGCAGACAGCTGAGAATTTAGCTGAGAATTAAGCAAGGGGAAACAGCCACAAACTGACATTTGAGAGCTTCAGGCTGTATATTAGTGGGTCAACATTTCCCTAGAAAAGTAATGCTGCTCTAGATTTGTTGTTCATGGAGGCTATGGAGTCTCCACATACTTGGAAGTGTCCAAGACCAGAGCCCTGAGAGATCTGACCCAGGGATGGCCACAGCCCCGCTCTTTCAGGGGTTTAGGCCATCCCAAAGTTTAGGCTGGATAACCCCTGAAATCCTTTCCAACAGACTTTGATTTCCTATGATTCAGTAAATGCTCAGCTGAGAACCACTTCCATGCATGCTTCACTCTCAGTTCAGGCTTCTTCCTCCTCATTGTCACAGTCTGTATGATCACACTGATGTCTTTTTACCTTGATCCATATTCTCCAAAAAACAAGTGAAATTAGAAGAAAGAGGCATTAGAATGATTTGAGCACAACTGAACCATGAATGATACGACCTTAGGAGGAAAACCAAAAGGTTTGAAGACACAGTCCTTCCCCTGGGAGATATTTTTTCCTGTAAGCACCAGATCTCTCTTGTGTAAATGCAAAACAGATTTCATTTAATGCCACATGCTTTACTGAGCAAATAAAACCACACTAAGAATAAGAGAATGTAAAAGGTTGCAACAAATACCTGAACCAATTTTTGACCCCTCTTTATATCAATATTTTCATCCTGTCTTTGTTCATTCTTACCTGTCTGTATTTATCAGTTCATCTTTCATTTAGTTTGCAAAGTTTACAGACAGAAAACTTTCTCTGTTCCTGGCTTTATTTTTGTTGTTGCTACTACTGCTCTGGGTTGGTTTCCTATACCTTCTTTTTAAGCTCCTGGCATCATGAAGGCAGATAAGCCTCAGAAGAAATTCAGTTCAAAACCACAAAATGAAATGCCTATGACAAAAAAAAAAATCATATTTGGGTTAAAAAGGCAGGATGTAGACAAGGAAAAATCCTCAGTAAATTGGCTTGCCATTTATGCAGTCTTTAGTCCTTTATTCTAGACCAAAGGCTGTTCCCTAATATTGAGAATTTATCAAGAAATATGCTCATAGCAAGGCAGTCACATGATAAAGCTGTAGAAAGACATAAAAGACTGTCTATTCTGCAGGAAAAGCTGTCATTAAATAAGCAAAGAAAAACAGCAGAAAGAATTATAACTTTGCTTGTACCAATTTCTTCAGAATCTTTTATAATCCATTACACTGAAAGACATTATTAAGGCAGTAGTTACATCTCCTTGTTTGGGAAAAATGCTTACAGAAGGAAAAATTTGCAAAGCAATGAAGCGATAAATAATTGGACTTACAAAAAAGGCAGAGTATCTGAACAGAAAAACCTGTATAAATTTAATTATTGCAAGCTAATAAAAAAAAGATTGGCAACAAAAATCTGAGTTTCCTTTTGGCAAAGAAAATCAGAGTTTCACTTTGTTAAAGAAGGAGAGACTTGATAATTAAGTAAATTACTGAGCAAGAAAATGGCTCCAACATCATACTGCCCAAATGCTTCACTGCAGTACAAAAGGCATGCATTGCACCCCATTATGTGGCTCACCTCTGCTACTCTAAAATTAATTTTAGCTATCTCAGTAAAGATCTCACTCCTTGTGTCCATTCACTTTGCTATCTGGTAGAAGCAACATTTATTATAGCAAAGAACAGAATGAAGCATTTTTGAGAGAATAAACATTCTATAAACAGAAAAAGACCAGTAATGTTAATTGCAAGGTAAGCTGAAAATGCAGACATACTTGTGGATTGTAAAGGGAAGGACAACAACACAATACAAAAGTATTCTCTGTGACTGTATTCTGAAAAGCATGTATTAAGAAGAAAGATTTAAAAACAATCAAGAAAATTATTAAATCTGAATTTAAAGTTTAGTCTTTAGAACCAAGAAAAGAGTTTCCTGAGAAACAGTTTAGCAGTAGCTTCCCTTTCTGTCTGTCAAATAATTCAAAAAATGCTATTATTAAAAAAACCCCACCAAACTTGACAACTGTTCTCCCCTACTGATGATGCCCCCATGTACAATGTTACCATCACACTGTACATTTCTCAAGAGTCCTATCTGATCTCCCACCTTCACAAGGTAATGACAAAGCAGGGTGACAAAGCAGCATTGCCCTCCAGGATGAGCAGAGCTCACATACGGATCTGCTTGAACTACTCCACATCATGAAAACAACTCCAAATAAATGAATAGCCTTATCAACAACATCACAGATTTTGCTCTATGAAGATTAAAGACCACAACATTTCACATAATTTAGTCATTCACCCACCAACTTTAGGACAATACACAGAACTGCATGAATATCAGCAACAACTCTGAAAATAATTAACATACAATTTTAAAAATGAATTTGCATAAATCAGACTTAAGTTTTGTCCATACAAAACTCCTGAAGTTCCCCCCGCTCCCCATATATAGAAGAAAAAGTAAATTTGTCAAATAATTGGCTCAAATAATCACTGTTTCAAACTCAGTTACTTTTATTTTTTTTTAAGAATTTGAAATTCCCTGATTATCTTCTAGTAACAGTCTTGAGAACAAAGCACTTACAAATCACACTAAAAATTAAGTTTTGAGATTTGAAAGTCCTAGTCTGGACTGCATCCCATTGTAATAAAACAAAAACACAGGGTGACACTGAATGTATGTGCTCGCCCTACACAGACACACTTCTTCATAGCTGTCTACTGAATAACTGTACTCAGGACGTTTTTGCATTTCTAAAAACACCATAGTATTTTTCTTCTGTCAGGAAAGTAATGCATACTGTTCCTATCCTCTTAAAAAAAAACCCCTAAGCTACATGCAATTTTGAGTATGTATCTCTTGTGTTCTAATCATAGAATAGATTGGGCATACAAATTAAAATTGATAATTACAAATAGCAGAAAGGTCTCCTAGGATTGTCATCCCTTCAAGCACATTTCTGGATAGAAAGAAGCTCTCCATTTTGCTGGGGAACTGTCAGTTGACCAAGAGCCACAAGAGATTCAGACCTTACACTTCTGGAACAGAAGAATTTGCTGACCAGCACAAGTCCTCCTGTTTCAAGAAAGAAGAGAAAAAAATCCAAAATGACAGAATTCAGCCTCCCAGAGATTACATGAACTTGGCCAGTAGGTTCAACTAGAAGTTTTTATGAAATTGGAATTGCTGTTATAGCTCAGTATTTGCAAAAATGTTATGAAGTTCCTCCCAGGAAAGGAAGGTTGTTTGATTTAACTACTGTGTATTCACAACTTTAGCACTTAATCTGCTCAGAGACAAGCTATCACCCAAGTGCATGAGGCAAAATACAAGATTATGGTAAATAAAACCAGCTGGAACTCCATAACTTAATTAAAAGAACTTCATTTCACTCTTGAATAAACACCTTTGCCATCTTTCTATAAATGTTCTATCCCTTATTTACTTGTCTCATAGTACCAAATACCTTTTGAAAATTCCTTATAATGTTATCCATGAAAGTCAGGCTGATGTATGCCTCCCTAAAGTTAAAAAAAAAAAGAGAAAATAAACCACATAAGACTAATGTTATAATGTTCATACTCCAAAGCATTTTTAAAGGAGTAAGTCAAAACATTACTCTAAATCTGTTGCATGATAATAAGAGCAAAAAATTACATGCATTACCATAAAAACATAATCCTATCACAATTGTGTTTTATAATGGAGTCCAATTTTCTACAAATTGAGATGCTCTGCTGACTAAATTGAAGTTTAAATCAGATGACAGATTATTTCTGATACACATGCACAATAAGAGAGAGTATGCCACCCACTAGCAATTTTCATGTTTGAAACATAACAAACAGCTTGTGAATATGAATCAAGAAACATTCTTCACAAAAAAAAATAGAAAATGTTATTAGAGAGACGATAATGTCCTATTCCTGCTAGCCATGGATTGCCACCTTCTCAGAACTGAGGGCTGATATAATTATATTACACAGAACTAATCAGAAACACTAGAAGCACCAAGACTTCTCAACATGTTAGAAACTCAAGTAGAAGATGAACAATCTACTGATAATCCAGCATACATTTTTATGGGGAAAGATGAAACTCCTCCTTCCAAAACACATAATTCTGTCAGAAAACTGTGCAAGTCACAGGACCACGGAATGGGTAATGCTGGAAGCAAGCACAGGGCATCACTTTGTTTGAATGCCCTGCTCATGCAGGGTCATCCCACAGCACAAGGCACAGGATTGCATCCAGACAGTTCTTGAATATCTCCAGTGAGGGAGACTCCACAGCCTCTTTAGACAACCTGTTCCAGTGCTTGGTCACTCCACAGTAAAGAAGTTCTTCCTCATGTTCAGGAGGAACTTCCTGGGCATCAGTTTCTGCCCATTGCCTCTTTTCCTATTGCTCAGCACCACTGAGCAGAGCCTGGAAATATCCCCTTGTCAGCCTCCCTTCAGATACTGACAGACATACGCTTATCAAATACTGAAAAACCTCTTAAGAGTATTCCTATTGTTGTATATACTCTAAGTAGGAACATCAATCAAGAAAACTAACAACATGCACACTTAAAAATAGAAAATATTAGGAAAATGTTCTGAGTCAGATTTGCTAAAAAATGAGTTTAAATAACCTCAAGTTACTTTTTTTAAATATCAGTTTCATATGGAAAGGAAATTTACCATTTTAAAAAGGTTTTATATGTAGGCAATTCATGGCAGAATGGAACTTTTCATCTCCATTGTTTTTAAACATATTTCTTGTTGACCTCTTGTTCAAAGGTCATATTTACACGTAAATCAAATTGGAATGCTTGAGTAATGGTCAAGATTTAAATTTTTTATCCAGCTTTCTAGCTTTTACAGCATTCCATACACTGGTACAGCTATGACGGACTTTAGGGAAGTCCCCTCTTACATAAAGACTGCATGGCCCCAAAATCAGCTTTTGTTCTTTGTTCAGGTCCTGTTTCATCCTGCACACAGCCTGGGAACCACACAGAGATAAAAATTACGGCGAGCGGGTGGTCAGAAGCTTTAATTCACAGCCCTGCTGTGACTGCTATGGCTGTCAGTTCTCCTGGGACCAAATGACAAATGGAGGCAGTGTCACTAAGGCACACACTCCAGCAAGAGTGGATGGATGTTTCCTCTGGTTTTTCACTCTTTGGAGACAGCTGCTCTAAACCCAAGCATTGGAAGAGCAGAAATTTCTATTTCATGGGTTGGAATATTAATTACAGTAGAAAAGTTTAATTCCCTTTATGTGATTATACTCAACACTTTTGCCTTCAGCCATCTCAAATAAAAGTACTTCACTAATCATTACAGAAACTCTACAAAATATCTACTTGTTACTGCAAGAAGCTAAACCTCTACTACACATCTCTGTGATGTCAAATGAGCTGAATAAAGGCAGTAGGGCAGATGCAATTCAATTCCAGATGTATTAACTCACCTAACATCCAATCTTTTGGGAAGACATATTTTGCAAGTTTGGAGATGCCTCTATAATCGAGAATTTTTATATTATTGTACAAATAAAGCCAGCACACAGGCTTCATATACAGTGTACTTCAATCCAAAATTCAGAACTGCAATAAAGGATGAAGAAAACATGATTTTGTAAGAAAATAAAATCAGAGGACCTAAATCAGTAACACACCAGTAGTCATAATGTCTCCTACTTTCAGCTCCTTGATAAGAATTTAAAATCTGTCCACTCTTGCTGGTTGAGCAACACAAGCTCTGAACATGTGGAGAATATGCCTACAATGCCACCATGAAAATCAGCTGCTTTCACAAAGTACCCAAGTGAGTCATTAATGGAGACTCACTTACTTCATGAGCACATTATGATTCAGTGGAATGAAGTCAAGCAATACCTTATGTAGACTATTGTTGATGCTAAAATAGATCATTTCTTGGGCAGAGTAAGTTTTTGATTCATCCTTTTTGTTTCCTTCTCAATTTCCAACTTGACAAAACTTAATATTGATTCTAGACTGATGAAAACCTTTGACAGTTAGATAACATACTCACATTTAATATTGCCATGCAAAAACTAGCCTTTGCTACTTACTTTATCCCATTTTCTTCCTCCAAGTCATCTTTTTCCTCAAATACCAAGTCACAGATTTTTACATATCTTAACTGCACTTAAAAGAATTAATTACATATGTGATACTATGAATATTAAAACAGAATTTTTCACAGCATTACATGTATTCCATTTAAAATATACATACTTGCCCACATTTGAAAGAGCCACAATATCCCAGTTTGCCATGACTTTTTCATCACATGCCAGAAGCAGAAACCCTTTTCCTGGTAGTATTCCCTCACACCTGTCAGCCATATCTACAATACAGTAGGTATGCAGTCATCCTACTTTGAAGGTACATCATCAATTCCCCAGAAGAAATTATCATGACGAATAAATGGTCAAATATTTTGAAGCCCTTCACAATTCACTCACAGCACCCCAACCATCCTGAAACCACACTATAGATGTTCTTTGTCATGACTTTTCAAAATCATTTTTCTTCAAAGCTTCTGTATTACAGGAACACAAATCATAAGGCAGAAATAATTCCCACCCTAAGCCAAGAGCAGAGGTTCACTCAACCAACAACATTTGGCAAAATTTACCAAGGCTTGAATTGTGCCAGCAACATTGCCACCAAACCCAGCGCTACCATGGTATGTGTATTCCACTGCGCTATGCCCTCATCTCTTAATAGCAAAGATTTGTAGTGTGTCCTTTGAGATAAAAAAAAAAGTGAACACATACTCTCTGTACTGGGGGAGGAGGGGCTGGGAATGTGTGTAACACAAAGTATAGATAAAAGTTACTGGGTTTAGAGGCATGACAGCAACAGTAAACACAAAACTTACTCTCGTAAATTTTCATTACTAACTGTCTCTTAATACTTGAGAAACAGGAAAATTTTTCAGACACATTTTGTTTAAGCTCTTAAATAACCCATTATTTTACCTGGCTAGCATTGTCCCTTGGAAAAAGGAACAATGCCAAACAAATACCAAACACTCTTTTAAAACATAGGTTATCTTGAAGATGTTTATCATGGCAACACACACACAAGCAGGTTTTAAGTTACTCTGAAAAGAATGACTGTAAAAAGTAAAAACTCTATCACAACAACATTGTTCAATGACTAAAATATTTTCTTTCATACAGTGTTTTTCCTTCCAGAGGCTAAAAAATATCAGTTTTGTTAGTCAGTGAAATCAAAATACAATCCTATATGCCAAGATAATTTCTTGTGTCTTCTAAATACCTTACCTACAAATGAAATAGAACCGTTATGGACCAGCAATTGAATTAATTTCCTTCAGTGAAAAAACTAAACAATTTGAGCTGAAGAATCGAAATTGAAAGTGATGGTGTTGCTGTAAACATTTATACTCCTGCTATTTGCCTTCTGTGAGTGTATACAGCATCTCATTATAACACTAATATGAATGAGACCACACACTAACTTCATTACCTTCAAAACACCTGAATAATTCAGCTCTAGTCTTCAGTGCAAATTTAGGAGATGGCATATATCAAGGCTTACTGTGATTTGTTTTCATTATTGTAATCTTGAAATGAGTTGACTGGCCCTCCAAATGAAACACAACAAAGCTCAATAACGAAAAACCAGCCAAACATATATTTCAGTTAATCTACAACTACACCAGTATGCAGTCTCCCATCAATTTTAGAAACGTTGTAATTTATTCTCAAAGAAGTCATAAATAGTATCCTTATCAGAATGGCCATTTACAACACTCAGAAGTCTTTAATGTTTTATGGGCACAGACACACAAAAGGAAGATGGAACAGGAATTTACTTCCATAAAGTACTAACTATATTAAATGTCAGGTTTTCCTAGGAAGCCAAGTGATTAGTAGAACCTGCTTGGAAAAATTTCCCACCTCAGTTCAACTACCTGAAAATTGATGAGCTTTGAATATACTTCTCCAAATTCATTTATAGACATATACAGCATGTGCCTCATAGTAACCAATATTCAACTCACACAGGAATGTCTTTAAAAGACAAAGCACTTCGTTTTTTGAAACAAGCATCTCACTACTAGATCTGATGAAGCATCTCTGCCAAGTGAAACTTGTCATTAAAGTGATGGCTTGATACATAGATGAAAACAAAATCCAAATTGTAACCATCTTGAAAAAGTCATCTGTTTGAACCTTATCCCAAAGGCCATCTGGATTTGCATATGCAATTATCATTATTTTAGAATGGCAGTCTTGGTAATCATAGTTTATGCAGAATTCATAGGTATTTAATATTCTCACAGGAAAAATTCGTTTCTTTTTTATGCATAATGGCCCTCTGGATGCAATTCAGAAAAATCAAACATTCCTCAAATACACCACTTTCTACAGTATATAAATTCATCACTTTTACTATTAAAAAAATTACATGATGTAACATTCTTCCAGCTTATTTTGCTTTGTTTTGCCCCTACAACAGATTTTTAGATATGCTTTCTCAAATACACTACAGCCTTCTATTTGTATCAGTATCTTCTTTTACCATCACTCCTCTTATCAAAAAGTCTCTATCACTTGAATCCTTTAGATTAAAATGGCCTGTAAATATCCATTTTTTTTTCCTTACAGAACAGAATCACAGAATATGCTGGGTTGGAAGGGATCCATCAGGATGATAGAGTCCCACTCTGGGCCCTACAGAGGACACCCCAAGGATCACACCATGAGCCTGAGGGCGTTATCAAGATTAACTAGCTAGAACAAAAGCAAGATTTTGATTCCTGTCTTTAAGAGGCACTCATAAATATTTCACAAAGCAGGAACTTTAAGAAAGTAAGTTGCCTAATTTGTAAAGAAACAACCTCAATTTCAAGTGATCTCTGCTCTTAGGATAGACTTACAAATACATTTTTTCAATACATACTTAATGTTCACCTCAGGAGCTAGACAATCAGCAATTAACAGCCCACACTTCCAATTTGCAACTTCAGTCATTCCCTTGGCATTATTACTTGATGCAAAATTTACTAATATTAATCTACTCTATTTGAATTAGACAGATATTACAACTGAACTTAGATCATTTTGAATTACATATGTCATGGAAATTAAAAATCGCTATTATGCACATTCCTACTTTCCTTATCTTTATTAGACCTTCCAACTTTGCAATGTTTTAAATACAATCATCATTATATGAGGTTATATAGAAAATATACAAATGGAATTTATCAGGTACCAAAAATTCAAAAAGCACATTTTGCAGAACTTGAAAATGGCAGATGCTGGCCAGTTGCAGGACCTTAAAAAGATAACAAAATTCATGACTAGGATGCAGGCTCACTTCTTCTCCCTGTTTCTATTGATGAAAATAACTGATTAACTTGCAGTATGCATGCTCAGATTCAGTTGCTATTAATTAAGCATATTTTCACAAGAACTTCTATCAAAAACTTTTGCATAACAGTGTAGAGATTTTTCAAAAATCAAAATATCTGAAACAAATTGCAAGCCGCTGCCCTAATATTGTGTGCATTATAAATTTTACACATCAGTTCATCATATCCAACTATCTCTTTGTTTAAAAACTATCATACTTAAATTTAGAAGGTTATAAATTTTTTTCTGAAAACTATCATTTTTCATTTCATAACAAAAAACCCCAGTTTTCCTGAATTAATTTTTTGTTGCTTCATTTGCTTCTCATTTTTGTTCCATAGAACATGCAGACAGGTATGCAAATTGCTCAGTTGTCCATAGCTGTTTTTTAAAGAGATGACCTGAAATTCTAGGCTTAGAATTTTAAAGCTTGTGGTGAGAAAGTATCTAGTTTATAAATACTAATAAAACTTACAAGTGCTAACTGGGTTTTATGTATAGTTTCAATAATAGAGAGAACAAAATTGACCTTGTGCAACGTGATAAACACATATTGGTTTCTTACTGAACACCTCCACTGAATTCTATACAGAACAACATAGAGCTAAGAGTCAGCCATGACAGTCAAGTGAAACCAGACAAAAAGAAAGAATATTTACAAGGAGGGAGAATATCTGTGGATGTGAGGAACTGTTAGGCAAAATAGGACCAGACAGCCTGGCAACTTCAAGTCACTCCACTGCTTCCAGTGGTATAAACAAACAATATTTATCCTGGATCTGATGTCATTACTGTTTTGATTCTAGCTACTGAACTGTATAGCAATAGAGTTAATATTTTTAGCACATGCAGTTAAAATGGCAGAAGAATCAGTTCCCCCACTGACTGAATGCTCTGAAAAACAGGTTATCTGTGCTCAGTTATAGGTCAGAAGCTTGAAAGTTTACCAGCATCTTTCTGCAGCACAGTTCATCAAGAGAATGCTCAGCATGAACTTTTTAGCAGTTTTCCCCAGAGGCAGTAGTGCCAAAAATAAAAATCAGGGATTTCTGTCAACTGCCTAAGCATGTAATATTTATTTGAAATCTTAAATATTTCCATCTACACATTCTCTGGAGGCAACTCCGCCATCTTCCATGACAGCACTACCCGATTCCTCAGGCTGTCTCATCTTTCATCACCTTTCTTTCTTCCTCTGCAAACACTCTCACTAAACTCTACTGCTTGTAAGTCTATCCTCCTTTATCATTCTTTCTGCTAAAATACTCATCCCTCTCTGTCAGCCCATCCTGAAAAAGACATTTTCCACCTGGCTTGCTTTCTGTGTTTCATCCAAAACTCCTCCCTTCAGCTGCTTCCCCAGCTATAGTTTTTAGAAGTTTTTCATTAGCTTGCTTTGCCTGCCATCCACTTTCCACACTCAGTCCAAGGAGATAACAAATGGATTTCTGTGGTATAATCCTGTCACATTTTTCTCTCTGCACAACTTCCCTAAAGTACCTTAAAATGAGGCTCCAAAGGCTTCTAGTTGCTCCTACCTCCATAGGGAAGACCAGGGTGTCAGCCAACTTACTGATTTGATTTGGATGTGTCAAAATCAATGTCTCTAAAGCCATATTCCTCAGAATCTACTTCTCACATGATGAAAAATAAAATTTGGAATTTGGAATAAAATACTACTAAATTACTGGAACATTTTCAGTCCAAAAACAGTTCTTCCAGTTTTCAATTCTTTTTAGATACTGCGTTTTTGTTTTTGTTTTTTTTTTTTTTTAACACCTTTTGAACACTCCAATTTTAATGGCAAACCGGATTATTACAAAAAACAATGCATTATGGTTACTTTGGGCTGTTTCCAAGTAATAAAATAATTCTAAACAAAAAGAATTCATGGCTTACAGCTGTAAGTCTTCTCAATGAGTCTAAGCATGTCCTAACACTGCTCTGTGGCACTCACAAATTGCAGTACATACGGCTGAAATGCTGCTAGGTTAATACTGGTGCTACCTGCCCCTGCCTGCCAAGAACAAACAAACACAAAGGATGCCATTTACAGTCCCCAGGAATATTGTCTAAAACTGACTATCAACCTGAAGCCTCTAAAAAGTCACTGGAATTTTCCATAAATACTTTTATTTTTCCCTAGTGACTGCAATAGGGGATTTGTGACATTCTGAGGCAACAACAGTGTCCATGAAGAACAGCAGGAGACAGGACAGGAAAGAGTTCCCGCAGCTGAATATGGAGCTAGCTACAGAATCCATCTCAACATGTCCAGAGATGAATAATAGGGCTGATGGAGTAATCAAGGCTACAAGCATCTATTTCACAGGACCTTTGTTGGCTCAGAAAGAACTAATTCTTTGAATAAAGTTTATCAGTGGAGGAGAAAGGAAATTGAATCCTAAGACATGTTTGATACTACTGAAAAGAGAGACAGACCCCTAGCATTTGTTTTTTCTATTAAAAAAAAAATCCAAACCTTTCCATTGTTAATGGCTGCCCAAATAGGAAGATGGAGAAATGGACTTTTTTCATTTACCAGCATCTTACACATAGCCATCCAGAAAGTAAAATTTCCAAGTGTGTTCCCAATCCTTCCCCACAATATTTTTATTCTTAAGAGAATATCTCCCTAGCTATAAAGGGATTCCTAGAGAACTGCAACTTCTAAGTCTGCATATATTTGTTTAATAGCTAAACCAGACAGTTCCTACCAGTAAGTAAGCTAAAACAGGCCAGCCAATCCCTGTGAACACTTTAGCCAGATGATTACAGTGCTCTAATAAACCACTTTTTTAATACAAACCACTCCACAGAGGCTGTGAGAATTACATTGAGAGCTGACTCTCACAAATGACAAATTCCAAGAAACCAGAAAAAAAAACCCAAACCAAAAAACCCTGTAGTATGTAGATAGATATCGATATGTAGATAATACAGATATCTATATATATAGAATTCCTGATCTCTATATATCTAGATGTGTAGATATATATAGATCAGGAATTCTAACAATTTTTGCTGCTGTTACCATTAAGCAGCAACCTGAAACATTTGGTATTTTCTGTTCCAGAGAATTTACTGTACCTTTCAAGTACAGTTTCAACAGGAGGCAGACACTGATGTTTCTCAAATAGGCATAAAAATTGGGCAACTCAGCTTAAAAGATGTGAATTCAAAGAAGCATCATGCTGGTTTATCAAAGCCACTAACCCATGTAGATTTATTGAGCCCTTGAAGTGCTCCATTATGGGCTGACACATTGTTGTACCAAGTTTTATCTATGTTCACAACTGTGCAGTAGCTGATTTGTGCAGTCACATGTGCCTGACTTTCGCTGCTTTATTTCTGAACACAGCAAGAACACTCTTCTACCAGTACACACAACAGCTGTGAAGGGCTCTATAACTTTATTTAGACAAACATTTCACACTGGTCACATAACAGAGGCTCCTGACAGCAAGTTCTAACCTATGTTATTTATCACACCAAGAAATCAGGAGTAATCCACACCTAGTTGACTGAATTTCATACCTGAGTGTATGTGAATTGTGTAAAGCAGAATGAGGCAACTGTATGGAGACTGGCATCTTACCAGTCATCCCCAGCTACTGGAAATAACTTGGAATAGGACAAGCACAGCCAGTCTAGGCTAGGCATGGCAACCAAAAAGCACAGAAGACTAGAAATATAACAAAAGCAAAGCAGCAGGACAGCTACTTTACTGTGTCACGGGGAACCTCTATGATAAAGTTGCTCTTCCATGTAATTACTTGGTCTTGTTCTAGGAAATGCAACAGTTAACAGAATGAAAACACAACTTCTTCTAAACAGCCCTTCAAGGCTTAACACAGTGGAGCAAATCACACTGTTCTTTGTTTTTGTTGCAAATCTGATGATTAGTAGCAGTTAACCTCCTCCTTGCCAGACAGCTGAGAGTTCACAGAACTCTCTCAGGGAGGCTTCATAACTCTATCCAAAGAGGACACACAAAACTCACCTGGAAGAGCACCTTCTCTGGCCTCTGATGTTCTACATGAGGCTGCCCTTGGGCCCCCCAGAAGTACCTGCCCCTCTCGGTGTGTCTGTGATTCATCGGCTGTGAGCACTGCCCCAGGCAGTTTCTGCTGCCCACCTAATTACCAATACCCACAGAGTTCAGTGGTGCTTTCGCCTCTTCCCTACCCCTTCCTCCACTTGAGGGAATCAGACGCCTGATTTTCCTCCCAGTGATGCAGAAGAGACTCAGAAACAACCCATCTACATATCAAGAGTTGAAAGACGGGCTCTTCCCAAACCTTAGGTTTAAAGCTAAGTGCCTATTCTGAACTAATTTTTGAATGAGACTGCCCATTAACATAAAAAGTCTGCAGAAAGACAAATTCTAAATTAAATACCAAAGGTAGATATATGGTTTCTGCTAACCCACTAATACTCAAAAGTTCTGAAAAATATTACTACTTTATCTCCGGAAAACTATACACCAGCTTGAAACCAACTTGAAATCTAATTTATACATACATCAGAAAGCCTCTAATTTTAGTATTTAAAATGTTTAGAAATCAATTGGTAAGAATTTCTTTTGCCTACAACAGCATTTCAAAAATACAAAGCTACAGACATGACAAGAAAAAAGGAATCAAACTGAGATGTATCAAACACTTGGATACTGAAAAACTGCTTGGCTACACAGGGTGTGAGGATTTTTTAACTCACACAGTAGGTTTTTTCAGCAGCTTCTGGAGCTTCACATGTTCTCTATAAACTATTCCTTCCTTCAACAAGGAGACAACTTCTTTGTGGAAAACAGTGTGGCCAAACAAAATAAATTGGAACAGGATTGAATAGAAAAAAAAATGCTGAACATAGATTTGGTGGTGGCAAACAACAACTAGTCAACACAATTATACCCTAAAAAAAGCATATTTTCCCTGACAGTTCATTGACCTCTAAAAATTTCCCATTTTGAATTAACTGGTGGATAACAATAAGCCATCATACCAAGAGAATTTTCCTCTGTTCTGAACTATCACGTACTGGTAACAAGTACAGCAGGTTTTCCATCCAAAAACACAAGGTAAATTAGAAGAATAAGCTCTTCATGTCTCTGTGTTCTCCTTCTGTGGCATTAGGTAATCAGACAGCAATTTATTCTTCCACAGCTCCATGCACTGATTATATGAACACAATATATTGCCTGCAGAGAGCTTCTTGTTAGATTATATTAAAGGGCAAGAGTGCATTATTTCATCTCCTTGGTTTGCTCTATCCACAGAACAGTTTTAAAGCGTTTCTCTAAACTCTAAGGGAATCACTGTCTGTAACAGAAAATATAAAATAACTCTTTGGCAGAAAGCACTGCCATCTTCCTCAACTCTAAGCCTCCTTTCAGTAGCAAAGCAATCAAAGAGATTAGTGGGGTTTTTGGGTTAAACATGACCAAAAATCAGGCAACGTACCTCCATGCACATAATGCACAGAACTACTCCCACATATTACTGGAGTCTTGAGACCATAAAAGTGTATTTTTCAAGACAGTTGAAATAGACAAACACACCTCAGGTCAAGTTTCTAGCAAACTTTGGGCAAGGACAGACAGCTTGCTACTATTGATGCACCCTTGCGCAGGATCCTACTCTCCACTCCATCACCCACCCAAATTTTGCCAACTTTATGTTCTTCATGTTTCAACACTGACAGGGAAGATGTGAGGGGGAGGGAAAAGAAAGGAAAAAGGCAAATAAAAGAAATTTGAAATGTTAACAAAAGTAATAAATTGATTTATTGCAGCATAAAAAGAAAGAATATTAAAGAGGTTTTGACCTTTTCCTTGGACAGTATACAGAGGATCAAGTATAACTGCATTATTTTACAGCAGATTGTTACAGAAGAGATGTTCATATGGGACAGGGCTGAAGCACTCTACAGCCATTCATGCACTTTGTTCCCATAAGGTAAAATCAATATACTATTTACCAGAAAGCTTTACAGAAATACAGGTGAAAGAGGGAGCATCATGCAGCATGGTAGAATGTCAAATATAAACTTGATCTTCCTCAGAATGCAGCTTTTGGTGTTTTTTTTTGTTCTGCTTAGAACACACCATTAAGTGCACGAAGGCAGAGGACTTCCATTTAATTCTCACTCTATTAACATTGCCAAGAAGCTTGAATGCCTTAGAGTATAAAAAAAGATCAGTTTTCCAATGGTATTTTGGAATTGAATGAAGAAGTCAAACCTCATGAATACTGTGACCAAAAAGAAACTCTACAGAAGCCATTGAATAAGGATGGGAATTGGATACAGCCTAGTTTGCCTGTTCATACTTTACAAGTGGTCATTCCAAACTGGAATTTTAAGCAACTTTTAATCAAAGCCAAAAAGCAGACTGTTATCTAACCAGAAACTACATTACAACATTAAAAATACAAGCCACTCATAGAACAAACAAATACACAATGGAAAAAAAAAAAAAGGATGTTTGAAATAACAAAACAGACAATTTAAAGAAAAAAAAAGAGCTGGATGGACCAATTTTTATTATTCTTTTTTTCCCACCTTTGAAGTAAATAAACTAGCTCCACAAATACCAGATTATACTTTTTTCTATTTCACACAGCTTCAACTGTAACTTAACAAAAAGTGCAATCCTTTTGCTCAAATTCTTACTTGAATTTATTTACATACTGAGATCTCAAGCACACTCCAGGCTGAACTGAAGAAAAGTCAGTGCATCAGTGCATGCAGTAGCAGAGCATCTTCTCACAAGTCCTACCTAATGTTTACACATTGCACCTTCATATCCTCCCATCCCCCAAATTAAGGGTCATGTCCCCTTTCTTCTGTAACTCTCAGAGTCACTTACTGTAGAGTTTGTTCAGGATTATCTTAAGACCTGACAGGACTGGTTTAAAGCCCACTCATTTTGGGAGAGGCTGAAAGAGCTGTTATTGTTCAGCCTGGTGAAAAGAAGGCTCAGGGGATTCAATCCATCTACAAATGTGATGCTAGGAACTAAAGAAGACAGAGGCAGGCTCTTGTCAGTTGTGACCAGTCCCAAGTTCAACAGACAGAAACTGAAATACAGCAAAATCCAGACTGGTTGTGGAGTCTTCATCCTTGGGCATGCTCGAAACATAATGGGACACATGGCTTATAAAAGTTTTCTACTTGAGCTTGCACTCTACAGGTAATCTATGATTAAAAACAAATTCAAAATTACCCCAAAATGTACTTTTAATTGGGAGAAAAGTATTCATATTTTATTTTACTCAGGAAGGTATTCCCAAATTCACCTAAATTAAACCCTGATTTTTTTCTGGTTCTATCAGAAAGCATTGTGAATGCTACTAATCAGAGCAACAACAGTAACTTTCCCCTAGATATATCTTGGAGACAAAAATCCCATCCCCTCCCGGTAGAGTTCCCTGCCTCTAGGTAATCCACCTAAAATATACCTTGTCACCCCTAAAGCAGCAGTGAATATTCATCTTCAGAGGGGCAGGAGAGCTGCTACATATCTAGAGAAATTAATGAAGTGTTTTTGAGGGAACAGACTACGATTTCAGAAAAATGCATTTCAGTTTTCTAATAAAGCAAATGGCTTACATAATTATGTGAAACTCAGGTATTATATCAGTATTTTCTAGCAGTATATACGAATAAGTTCAGGAGCTTGCAGTTGGGAAGGTAAATAGGCATCTTCCATTGACATGAACATCAGCCTTCAAATTCTTTTGCAATCCCAAAGATAGATAACTTTCTTCAAAGCCCTGCCCTTTTCCCAAATCTGGTGGAATCATTCTGGTGAATACTGGAGTATACTTATTTCATTTTCCTTTGCATGATTTTATCCTTCACACTGCCTAATATTGTGAAAAACACATGCAAAACATGTCCAGGTATTCAAACTGCAAACTGAGATTTTGGGAAACTGTACTTGATAAAGTTACCTAGGAGGCAGAGGCAAAAAAAAAAATAAAACAATACAAGTCAGACAACTGTATTATGAGTTTTACAAACAGGAAATCCAAACTATTCCAAAATCAAGGTTGCTGCAAATTAACAATACTGCAGAGTTGGATATACAGTGTTAGATGCATATGAAAATTAAGTCTGTCTGAATGCCAAGACACAACAGAAATGTTGCAAGCAAAGATTAGTCATATGTTTGACAACTCTATATTCAAATAGTGCTCTTCACAGAAAATTACAGCAGGCTTTGGCACAAGTGCTCGGAAAGCTAGGAAGTGTGAAGGGAGTCATTGAAATGTTTCCCAACAGACAAAGAACAAACAAGAAAGAATTTTCTTTGCAGAAAATCCTACAATATATTAAGCATAAAGAAAAAAAAAATAATTTCCACACAGGAAAAACATTTGATACATTTACTGAACAAAAGATGTATGGTTTCATAACTAAAGGCACCAAATAACTTTTAATAAATAAAATAACTCCATCCTGAGGAAAAAACACAGAAGAAAGCAGAATAAAGCCTAACACTACCAATGAAAAGCCAATAAAATGTTGGGGAATGGAAATTACACAGTGAGGAAACAAGCTTGTACTCTATAACTTAACAGACTGCAAGATAGAGACTCAAGACAGAAGGGAAAGAAAAATCTAAAGTGCAATAGTTTCCACTTCTGAAAGCATGTAAGAAAAGAAATAAGCACAGAACAAAGACAAGAAAAAAATCTAACTAGACCTGGAAAGGTTTTTACAGGTTTTCTTTGTCATGAGGTTGTGGGGGTTTTTCCCTTCCCCTCCCAATTCAGGTGTTTAATGAAAAGATAGTGGCAATACAGGGAAACACCTAAAGATTGTGACAAGCTTTCAGAAAATAAAGTTTACATCCAATTTACAAGATTTTGGAAAAGCTGGTAGTTTTTTGAGTCAAAAACCGTAGCTGTAGTTTTTTGAGTCAAAAATTTTGTATATACATAAACAAAAAATACATGATATCATTATTTTTTACTTCTGCTAAATTCTGAATTCTCAGATTCAGCAGTCATTTAGCAAACAGATGGACCAGAAAGATATTTACTCAATAATTTAGGACGCATGTGCAAGGGAGGCATGAAAGTTTCTGATCATTCACCAAGCATTTGAAGCATGATTACAGTATTCACTGACCAGCCATTCAAAAACCAAATGATATCAAAAATGAATTGCATACAGCAACTTAATGCTATTGCTACAATGTGGTAATTTGTAACTTTAAGAAGACATTTCTAGTTTAAAAATAAGGTGGACAGAAAAAAGTTCTCAATCTTTCAATGAAGTGTCACAGCGATCAACAGCCTTAAGAGCAGATGTTCCTCAAGCTTGTGCTCGAGCGGGGTGACGTCAAAGCCAACGTGTGCTCTTCCCACCCATTTGTTCCATGACAGCAATGAAAGAACACATCAGGCCAATCATGACTTAGTGTTGAGATTCTAAACCATTTCTAAGGAAAGCAAAATATCCCCACGATCAGTAAACCTTACATTTCACAGCTATGTAACTCAAAATGAAAATGAGTGTTTTATCTCAGAGTGCAAAATATCCTCAAGTTAACTAAAAATAGCAACACTGTATTCAACAGATTCCCATGAAGGTATTTCACAGCAAGTAATGAAATATTGAGACATTTACAGATAACATTTTGGCTGAAAATCTTTCCACTACTTCCTACTTAGTTAAGCTTCTCCTACAAAAATCTTGTAGACTCTACAAAATATCTACCAGTATTAAGTCTTCTCATGAATTCCACTCATTATATAGCACTTATGCTAACTAAGTCTTTGTGGAATTTTCAGCCATATATTAGAAACAGAAGTCCAGCGAGCATCAAAATTATCTTGATTTAGGAAAATGCCCATCAATTTTAAACTGCCTCTGTGTCACAGTTGAGAGGACCACAATACACAGATTATCACCTTGCAATTTCAGAAGGCTTTAAACATTCACCCAAACAGAGTAACACCATACCTCATCTGAAGGCTTCTAGCATCTGCCCATGCACAGCAACACCATTCCACTCCAAAAGGCTGCAAGTGTCTGCCCTTCTTGTTCTTCAGCCCAGCCTTTTATACCCTCATGTTCATGCATTGCACCTGTGTGCCCTCTGCTCCCTTTGGTGGTTGGTCAGTGCCCCTGGGCACTCCATGGCTCATTGCTGTCAATGCTGCTCACCTGCTGCTCACAGCTGCAGCCCATTGGGGATGAGGCTCGGCCACAGCCCCACTCCCAATGACCACAAACTGTGTGCCTACACCTCTGTGCTTCTATTCAGCTTTGGTACTTCTGAAAAAAATCTCTCTCTTGATGCCTTCAGTAAGGTTCTCCAAGAGGCTGAGAGAAGAGAAAATCTACTGAAAAACTGCTTGAACTACTCAGAGAAAAAGCCAGTCTGCTTTAGGAACCGAAATTACAAAAAGGGAATGAGATGAATAAACATGAACTACAAATGACAAAGTGTTGAAATATACAATAACCAATTTTCTGAATAAAGAAATACCACCTCTCTACTGATCAATTTTTTTGTTATACTTGTTATTTCAAAGACCAGCTAAGTCATTAAATACATCCAATATTACTGCTTAAATGATAGAACTTACAGAAGGAAAAATACTTATATATAACTTAATAAAAACATTGAAGAAATTTCAAACAATGTTTTCTGTACTGGTATATAAAGGTAAGCAAAAAGGAAAAAAAAAAACAGCATGAAAAACAGAAAGTAGCACTTAAAAGAGCATCCCCAAAGCTTAGTTGATTTTGCCATTGATTAGCTCAAAATGAATGTAACATTTAGGAAATTAAATCTTGCAAGTATTTTACTTTAGCCATCTTATCTATTGTTTTATCCTATTTGGAATCAGCAAAACAAGTGTTATCTCTTGTTATCTTATCCAGGTATACATTGAATCCATTCAGGTAAAGCCTAGGTATTTTGCAGAAATGCTTTTACCTCTGTGGAAGCTGGAAAAAATGAATTAAAAAAATGCACCAGAATTATTCTAAACACTGAGATTTGCCAGTGCTTGGGTTACAAATGAGAAATATATCCAAAAACCTAAAATATCCCCTTGTCCCAGGGAAATGTTACATTGTTGTCAGGTTTTCACAGCCTCCTTTTTCCTCCTACTAGTATTATTATATTTCCTCCACATAACTATCATTAAGCCCTTTCCCCATTGTTCAATATCTACCAAAAGAGTAAGTACTGACAGCTTAGAAATTCTAACCATAGAATTACAAATGAAACCCAAGTGACATTTGAAACTTTAAGTCACCATTTGCTTTGTGACAGACTGAATTCTAGCAGCAACACAAATTACAGTCTGCAGGCCTCAACCATCAACTTCCCCACAATCTCTTCAATTTGTTGACCCTATGAGCACAAGATGAAAACCATCCTTAAAATCATCTCCTCTCAGGTAAGCGGTGACAGGACATGAAGAAATGGAATGAAGCAGCATCAGGGTAACTTCTGACTGGACATTAGGAAAAGGTTCTACACTGAGAGGGTGATCAATCACTGTAACAGGCTCTCCAGGGAACCAAGCCTGGCAGAGCTCAAGAAGCATATAAAGATGTCATAGTCATATGGTTTAGTTTTAGACAATCCTGTGAGGAGCTGGGAGTTGAACATGATGGTTCTTATGAGTCTCTTCCAATTTGAGATATTCTGTGATTACATAATTCTCTATTTAACACCTTCATAATGGGTGATGATGGGATGGACAGATAGATGACGGGATGAATGCATCTCATCAAGTTCACTGGTGATTGAGGGGAGGGGTTCACACACCAGGGTAAATGGCTGTGCTTCAGGGAGATCGCAACTGACCTGAGAAATAGGCTGCCAAACCTCGAGAAAAAACAGCAAAAACCAATGCACAATACTGTAACTGTGATAGAAAAGCCCCATACAACAGTCCAGCATGGGAGCTAACAGCAGAAACCAGCCCTGCACAAGAGGACATGCAGAGTCTGATGGACAATTTGAATGTAAGTCAAAAATGCACCCTTGCAGAAACTGAATGCTAAGGGCACACTAGGCTGCACTCACTACAGAAGAACCAGCAAGTAAAGGGAAATTATTATTATTCTAATCCACACCTGCCAGCCTACATCTTGAATACTGTATTTCACTTTATGCTCCCTGGTATATGACATACTGGTTCACATCTTTTATGGAAAGCCAACAAGATGGTTTGGGGCTGGAGTATGAGCTGTACAAGGAGCACCTGAGAGAACTGTGTCTCTTCAACCTCTACAGGAAAATCTAAGGGGAGATCATGGCACTATACCCAACTATTTAAAAACAGAGCCAGAGTTGCTGGAAATTGCACAGCAAAAAGGTAAGAAGCAATGAATATAAACTGAAGCAAGGGAAATTCAGATTAGATAAAAGGAAAAAAAAGAAATTCATAGTAAAGATGATCAAAACCTGAAACAGGTTGCCCAGAAAGACTGAGGAATATTCACTCCTGAAAAAATCCAGAACAAGCAGGCAAGGCCCAGAGTAACCCACATACCTTCAAAGCCATCCCTATTCCAAGCAGGCAGGAAGACAGACCAATTCCAGATGATACAGAAGTGGTATGGAATAAGGGATTGCATTGGGTCTGGTTGAGATGGAATTAGGTTTTTTCAGGGCAGCCCTTAGGATGTTCTGGTTTTTATTTGTGGCTGAAATGGTGTTGGTAACACACCAGTGTTCTCCCTATTGCTGAGCTGTGCCAGCACAGTCAGCCAGCCAAGGGGAAGCTAGCGGCTGAGAGGACACGAGCAGGACAGCTGTCACACGCAGACCATACCGTAGGGAGTCATGCTCAGATACAAAAGCTCAGGGGAAGCCAGAAAGAGGGGGAATAGTCATGGTTATGGCACTCACAAAGCATGCAGAGACCCTGCTTCCCAAGAAGCAGTTGGACACCTGCCTGCCTACACAAATTAGTCAATTATTGTTTTTATTTTGCTTTGCTTAAGCGTCATGCTTTTGCTTTTCCTGTTAAACTGTCATTATCTCAACCCATCTATTTCCTCCCACAGAAGATGGGGGTGAGCAAGATGCTGGGGTGGAGTTTGGCTGTTGGATGCCCTTCCACTTGAATGATTCTGTGATATTTCGTCATATATGTTTCTCATCTATACTACAGGTGTCAAAAAGCACTTCATAATGCTGTGAGAAAAAAGTTGTTAAAATTTTGGACTGTCCCAAATTTTCTCAAGATTTGTTTGGGTTCTTTTGTGTTTTTTATGTGAAAACTATGACAAATTCAGTACTGGCTAATATCCCAGGAGAGCCACAGATCAGCTGCTACAAGTCAAGAATCATTTATCTTCCTATCTCTCCCATCAATATTCACTCAAAAGTGAAAGGAGAGAGAAAAAATCCTTAGGAAGATGGAGCGAAACTGAGAAGAATGATTAGATGACACACCATACTCCAAGTTTCTACGTGGGTATGTGTGAATTCTGACATATTTAAAAAATTTAAAGCATTTTTACTGTTGTGGGAGTTCATGGAAGATATCTGAGCAACTGTTGTAAAATAAAAACTGAAGTAAAAAAAGTTGTCAGATGCACTGGATTTGCTATCCTCCCAAGGAAGAAAAAAAACCTCAAGGCAAGTAATTGAAGAATAAGCCATTAAGATAAATCACAAGGTTTGATGGTTAAGATTAAGGGGGTTGGGGTTTTTTTTGGTTTAGATTGGAAGAATTGTGGTGACTCTTTTCTCCTGTTAGTTATTTATAGCCAACAACCTATTTTATCTCATGCAGGGGTGAAAACAAGGGTGTACAGCGTCTCATTGGTTCTGAAAAGCCTAATGAGCTGCTACAAATGCCTCAGACTGTTTTCTCAGACCTAGAATAGGATGTGTGAAAACTAAAAAAAACTTTAACAAGCATGTTTATTTTACAGAGTTTGACAGACATGCTGCGTTCACATTTGTGTGCTGCAGAAGGTTTGAAAGTATAGGCAGCAGTGGACAACACAGGTACATTTACTTAATTTACAACATTCTCCAGACAGGCTTTTGGGGGCTCTTGGATTATAAAATTTCTTTCCAACAGATCACCATACGCTACCAACATTATGATCTAATTTTATAGCAGGAAAATGCTGCTTATCAATACCTGACAGCCTTGCTCACAGACATCTGCAGAAAATCAAATGCTTGCAGATTTACATTGCCACATGTGGCTTTTAAGACAAATCACAAATACAAATTCAGAAAAAGAAATTTACCTGCATCTATAAAGTGGGCTTTTTTTTCATAATTGTTGATATTACTATTATTAGATTTGATCTTCTGGACAAAACCAACCTAAGCTTTGTCTGCTTGATACAGAAAAATGAAACATGAATTAAGAATCCTAAATTCCATTAATGATCACATCTACCAGGACCCCATTAACAGATGCCAAGGTATGTTAGTCAGAGTGGCTGTGACAAATGAGTTACATTACAATGGATTACATATGGTATTCAGCTTTTCAAACTAAAAAGTCAACTGTGACACCATCAGGCTATTTTTATAGAGGGCAGTGGGAGTAGGTTATATTCCTGACTATGAAATCTAAAATAAGCAAAGTAAGAATGGGTCACCTTAGGAATTAACATGTTTAAAGAGAAATATAATGCATGAAAAGAAAAATACTGTGCTCTAGATACTAGTGTGCTCTAGATTGTAATAGCAATCCATGTTCTCCCTTACTTTAGCATTTTGATCTGTTTTTTTTGAGTTTATGCATTGATATAAACATAATGCAATAGCTCTCTCTTAATTTTGAATTTGTCATAATGCCAAAGGGCAAAACTTCTAATAAGCTCTTAAGGTTTATTTTCTTTTGTTACAGGGAGCTGTACTTGGTTGGGTTGGGTTCTGTTTGAGGGGTGGGGGTTGTGGGGTTTTCTAGGTTTTTTTTGTTTGCTTGTTGATGGGCTTTTCTGGTTGTTCTTTTTATTGACTCAGCAAGACCAGGAAAAGGTGGAACAGGAAAGGAAAAGGAGGAACTAAAATTCAGTGAACCAACAGGTGAGAGCCTGTACATCACTTGTCACAGTGAAATGGTCACCTCATGCCAATGAAAGACTTGTGCCTCAGAAAAAGACACACAAGTAGAGATGGATGCAAGACTAAGTAGTAATCTGTGTTGGACAGGCTTAGTGATGTGACTTTGTCCTCCTACATAGCTCAGAACTTGAGTTCACTCACACCTTTTGTCAAGTCTTTCAAAACAGCTCAAATTTGCTGCCTTACTTAAAAATTAGAAAAAAAACAAACCCAAACCCTACCACACCTGTCCTGGCAACAAATCGTTTTTGAAAAAGACAATTATAGACTTTATTTCGTTAGTAGGTGGTTCTACCAATGCTCACAGATATCAAATTAAATTCTCAACTAATATGTGACTTGAGTCTCTAGAAATCCTTAACTCCTTCAGCAACTATTGAGATTTGGTTAAACAATATGGTGGTCTATTAATGAACATCACAGATGAGCAGGCATTCTCTGCCATTTCTACTATCCAGATGTGCTTAAATAGTACACAATAAAACATTCATAAACAGCTTTAATTAAGGGGGGGGAAAAGCAACAGGGAATGACGCTTTTTTCCTGGAAAAAAAAAAATAGGGGACACCTTTTTCCTAAAAAAAACACTTTAATTTTTACTTTTTCAGTGCTCTCAATTTCACATATGTGCTTTGTGACAATACTCCATGAAGACTGAAGAGTTCTTCCTTCTTAGACTGATCTTCCTAGTTGTACAAAGGCCAGAATACACCAACCATTTGTTGATGAAGGGCTGAAATTCCTGCATAAGTCAGATATAATAACAGAGTCTAGAGATTCACTACCTTTTCTCTCATTAATGAGCAAACTCTCAGAAAGCCAGAACCACAGAAAAGCAAGATAACGTAATAGGCATTTCACTTATTCAGGCAGCTACACAGGGTCATTTTCCATGAAAGATTTCAGGAACCATAACTTATTTTTAACATTAAATTAGGTACATATTAAAAGTCATGCTCTCTTCTCTTTTACTATCATTCCTTTTGAAAGATAATGGGAAATATGACAGAAAGAAGAAAAAAAAATGAAAACAAAATATTTCCAACTTTCACCTTGTCTTGCCTTCTTTCGTGCTTCTCTTGGGAGACTCCCTGCAGCCATCAAAGATTTTTCAAAGCATACCTCTTTTTTCTCTGGACTGAGCATGCCATCCAGATGTATGACTTAGAACAGACTCACTGCATGGAAGGATTCACTGGGATGCACAAACATTCCTAAGCAAAGAGTTTTGATGTTTTTAGAGAGCAAGCCTGTTTTTAGTCTTCAAATTAGTTTTTATGTCAAATCTGGGAGTAAGGGAGAGGATGGGGTGTCAATGCGTCAAAACATAAACCTCCCGATTTCAGCCCATTCAGCCCAACCAATTAATTAAAATACCAGTAAAAGAGGCACAACAAAATGGAAGAGCTACTCCCTGAAGGTGAAAAAGAGGCTGTTAAGTTCCACACTTCAGTTGCATTTCTAAATACTTCATGTGAAAATGTGAGCAGTCAGAAAAACTTTACTTAAGTGGAACTAAACAAAGATGACATTGTCTTCTCTTGTAACAAGGAAAAGGTGCAAGCAGAAGTATTTCTAGGCTAACTCTTAAAATAAGGAAGCACACCAGGGTCCTAGTGGCAGCCCAAATCAGTGGGAGGGGGCACGGCCAAGACACTGTTGTTCAATGCCATGTTATGTTCTGTTATGGCCAGGGGCAAGGGAAAGGGAAGAAAGGTTTCCAGCTGGGAGCAAGCATGGGGCATGCTGCCACTGGCTGTGGATACAGCACATCCTGTCAGGCTTTGGTGAGCATTTCTGCATATAAATCCCCCTCTCTTTGCACACTTTTGCTAATTGTATTGTTGCTGCTGCTATTTATTTTCCTATCTTGTTATTTTCAGTAAATTGTTCGTATTTCAACCCATAATCTTTACCTTTTTGTGTCTTCAATTCTCAACTCCAACTCTAGAGCTGCAAGATGGCCCAAAAGGTTTTAGCTGCCAGTCAGGTGAGCCTCTGGTCACATGCAAACATTTCACCAAAACCTGACCTGACATGACATGGCAGCACCCCACCCCAACCACTCCACCCACCACACTTGCTCCCAACCACAATCCATGCCTTTCCTTCTCTTTCCCCACCCCTCACCACAATGTAGGATGGTATCAAATAACACAATGTCTCGGCCATGCCCCCTCCCAGTGATCTGGATGACAACTACAACAAAAACATACAAATATCACAAGAGGGGCAAAAGATGGCAAGAGTTTCCATGATGGGAGAACCTCATATCCCACTTTGCAGCTAAAAGCTCTCTCCCTTCTAACTGGAATTTGCATGTCAAAAATGTCTCCATGAGAAACCAAAATCACAGAAAATCAGACACTTTCATTGTCAGGTATTTATGAGCATCATTACAGGATGATTCTTAAGACAGTAACTAAGCAATGTAGGGAAGGTACTTTTATTTGCATGAGATCTTCAGGAACAAGGAAGGAAAAGAACTACACAGTACTTTGGGAAAGAATTAGAAGAGGAAAGGTCTTGTTACCGATCCTTTACAGGTGACTGTAATAAAGGTGTCATAATCAAGGTTTCTATACTAATTTTAAATTAATGTAGAAAATATCTAGATTGTCCAATCTCCTACAAGCATTCAACCTGCTTCTTTGGAAGTAAGGAATTTGACACCATAGAAAAACCAACCAGATCATTTCTTCATCAGGCCCTTAATAGCCCCAACACAGTGCTTGAAAGCTACAGATTCATTATATTTATGTGAACACTAAGTCATATAGAAGTAACCTTTCAAAAAAGACTCTTTACACTGCAGTATAAAGAACCTTTGGAATCTATCAAAAAGGAGAAAGGAAGCCAATTCACATGATAGATTTTGAGAGTGGGAGAGTAGGCAAGTGCCAGTGAACAAAATCTCATTGTAGATAGTGCTTTCTTCATTCATTCAAGTACAATTCAACACTTACAGGAACACAATTATAGGAATTTTCTCACTTTGTATTAGAAACACACAGATGTAAGAGCAAACATTTTTATGCATGATGCTTTCCTGCATCATGCACCAAAAAAAAAGAGAAACCTGTAGGATCTGAAGACTCCTTTATTCTTTGATCCTAAAAGAAGGTTTTTTGAAACCATCAAAGAAATACTATATAATTATAAGTGCAGGACAATAAAATGAGAAAAAACAAAGAATCCATAGATATTCCCTATCTTGATTGCAACAAATAACATTTCCTTAGACCATCTGTTCCTCTTTAGGTATAAAAGCTTCTAAAACAGATGAGGATATTAAACAACCATCCTGCAGAAAAGTTTCCTGTTGCTAAGAAACAGGAAGTAAAATCATACAGCCAAGGTCAGCTATTACTGAATTGATTCAGGCTGATAACATTTTTGACCCAAACTGACATATTGCCTAAGGAATCAAATATACTGTTTGTTTAGGCTGGACTGTTTCCATATTCTGCTTAGATTTTTTATATTCGCATGGAGATGAGTAAAAGTATAATGGTGTTCAGTGAACAGTGACAGCAATGCTGCTTTGGCTGGGCAAATCAGTAGGGAATTAGAGTACATGTTCTTGAGCAGTTAAAAAATTCATCACATTTTGTATAACCTTTCATTTCTCACAGCTTTGTCATTACACAGACTTTAGTTCTAGGTTCAAGGCAAAGGTCAAGGCTTCTAACACACCACTTCTTTCAACAGGCAAATTAAAGACAAGAGTTTCACTTCTATCAGCATGAAATAAGGCATTATTCTCTTGCTACTCCCAGCTCATTGATTCAGTTGCCCTCCCCCTTAGAAATTAAGAAATCCAAACCATCTCTATACCAATTAAATCCAAAAATGTATTATTATAGTGAAATTACTGCATGGACTCCAGTTGTGCAACTTCAAAAAGAGCAGACAGAGCAAGCCACAGGTTTGCTACATCAACATGTAGGAAAAGACATCTTAAAAAAACACTGAGAAACCAAGTATCATTATCCATGAAGTTTAATGAATTATGATTTTTTTTTTCCAAAAAACAAAATGCCATCATTACTTTAAAGACTTCCAAGAGAACAAGATAAGAGAAGTTTGGAGGTTTGTTTTAATAGCATTGTTCTTCCCTAGCAAAGCAGTAGGGACACATAGAAGCAATCAGGTATTTTGATGTTTCTCCATTTGCTCTCCATACAGGTGTGCATAGCTCTTACCAAGTAACACATCCAAGAATTTCCCTCCCCACCTTCACTCTTGGGAGTTAATTACACTACAGACAAGGCCTTGGAAAACAACATGGTTCCAGGCACAAAAAGTACCACTTTACAGTCTACTGAACATTAAAAAAAGATCCACACAAAACATGTAAACTGCAGTACATCCCACAAACAACCCAAACAGAACTGCTAGGCAGTCTGTCTGTCCCCTGTGCAGTGTTTCCCACTGGTGTGCTGCGCTCACTCCGACACACACCGAATGTAACATGTGCTCAAGCACTGAACTACAAATGCTTATCTTGATGCCTACATTTCTCAGTCTGAAAAGGCAGTTCCCAAAATTACAGCACATACCACACAGATAATCTTCTGGCTCTGGCAAAATACCTCTTGCTTACAAGCTTGTACCTGACGTAACTGCCTGAACTCTATAAAAATAGTTTCCTCTTGCTGCCTCCTATTTGTTCTCTGCATTTTCTACTTATTATCTCCCCTGAAGGTAACAGCAGTGATAACACATCTTTTAAGAAAAAACGGAATCCGACAGTGATAATGCCACACATCAGTGCTGAAATAGCCAAGGATAAAAAAAGGTCAAACTGCCTCCTGCACTCCCCAGGTTTCTTAATGACATCAAAAGATGCTGGTACCTTTAAAGATCCTGTACACCCATTCAAAAATGCTTGTATTAAAATTATTTTTTCTTAATTTACTATTATTGATAATGTTGAGATATATGTACATGAAAAAATAAAAATATTTATATTAAAAAGAAATTGTCTAAGTAATATGTAAAGTTTAGTAATAAACACTGTCCAGTCTTTTTCCTTCCCTTCTGACCCATTCTTCATTTATGGTTTAAATTTTAGCACTCTGGTGATACGGAAGATTTTTCTAAACTGTAAATTAGTTCAAGATGTTTCTTCATTTGACACCTTCTAACACTACCAACAGTTCTCACGTTGACAATGAAATTGAAGGCTGTTCCAGTCTATAACTGGACAGTGGTTTCAAGTCAGCATGAAACTGGTAATAGGGGAAGTTACTGCAGCAAAAATCTACATCAGATCTTGAAAATATCCCACTCATGCTCATCCTTCCAGAAATTTCATTCATTCCCAATCCCAAACTCACCTACACACAAGTGACACATGTGTCCAAGTGGTCTTGCCGGGATCACCTGCACGTGACAAAAAGGACAAGGGGCACCAGCTACCAAGTCCTCACTATTGGAGGACTGCCTTTCTTCTGTTGCAGTTTCTAGGTTTCTTCTCAAATGGCAACAATAAACTACAGACCTACATAGATTCTAGGAGCCATTGTGGTCCTCCACACCAGAACCTTACTTATCTCAGTCTCCATAAACCTTAAGCCAGGCTGTTTTCCTTAATTTGTTGGGCAGGTAGGAGAAGTATTAGCACATAATAAGTTTTCACTGACAAATTATCAGCTCTTTCAGACAGCAGGCATCCTGGTCTTAACATAAGCACTCCTCAATCTTACTCCTGACAATGGTGTCCCCTGAGCTGCATTCTTGAAGAGCTGATCTTCATTATCACAGGCCTTTTTTTAACCCTTTGCTGTTTCTGGTGGTTAAAGACATGATTTCTACTTCATTCATACCAACCCTAATATTGCTATTACAGCTCTCCAGAAAATATTAACAAAGTTAAGCCAAGTCATCACGAACAGCCACAATTGTTGTTCCTGGCAATCACAGCAAAGAAGCCAAAAGCTGATGAGTATCAAAAGTATCTGGACAATGCTCTCAGGTACATGATGTGATTCTTGGGGGTGTCCTGTGCAGGTTTGTTTAAATTCTGTTTTCTAAATGTCCATCAGCAAAGACCATTCCCCATTATCCAGTAAATCATAGGCTTTAGTCTTTCATAATGACAAGGTACCATATGGGAAGGTTCCAAAGGATAATTAAATACCAACATACAGTATCTTTATGGATAATAGCTTACATTTTTCTTCATAAAGGAAAATTTTTCCTCATAATACTTTTACTTCCTGCCTTTAAAGCATTTGTCTCCTCTGTCTTGATTTTGGCCATGGACCAGAGAGCACACCATGTGCTCAGAACTTTCCACAATATCAAGACAGATATGCAGGTACTGAATCCTCTTCAGTAAAGGAAATGGTTTTGGCATCTGTGCAACAACTGTTTATCAACTGCACATACTTCCTACAGCTAAGAGGCTTAATGCTTTCCACTGAGAACTCAAGTTCTCAACAAATACAATTCTCTACTATACAGTACATAACTAAGAAAATTAGGAAAGAGGACTTACTATGAAGGAAGATGTTTTCCAAAGTAATTGGAGAAAGATGAAATAGAAAATGAAGGCACAAGTAGGTAAGTCTCAATGAACATCAAATTGATTCCAAAATCCTCTCATAAGAAAATAAATGTTGATGTGCAGAAAGCGGATTAGACCACTTCTAGTTAGGCCTTTCAAAAAAGTTTTAAGTTAACCATTTCTATTTACTTCCTTTACAAGGTATGGTGTCAATCAAAATATTTCCAACCTAAACATAAAACTATTCAAGGCATTCTTTTTGTTACAGAACATTCCCTAGTGAGAATCAAGCAATATTTCCAGGCAGAAATGCTCACAATTGTCACATGTTTTGCGCCCTGAAATGGCCTCTGTCATTTTCAAGTATTCGCAGTACCCGGCGGTTCTGCAATCCTTATAACATTTGTCACAGGACAAAACACAAAGCTTCAGCTTAAAATGTGGACTGAAAGCCAGAGAAAATGGCTTGATTTCTAACAGTCTGAATATTATGCCAAAAATAATCAGTCACTTAGCTCAACTTTAACACTGTCAAAACCAAATCCTGCTTAACATTGTAATAATGAGAGCTGTGGCGGAATATTCACTTTCTATCACTACAAAGTTTGAGACGGGAAACATTCAAATCATGTCCTGAGGTGCTTGTGTGTGTTTATTCCAGACTCAAAGCTGAGGTAGGTGTTTGTCTGGTGAGGATGCTACATTTCTCTACCAAGAGAAAGTAACCACTTCTAGCACTGACTGAGACTTGTATGCTCCTGTGGAGTATCACACCCTTGCCCATTTGTTACCTACCATCCTATAATTTCTGTTATATGTGGTACTGACACAGTAGCTGTATGACAGAAGGTATTACTGTCACCTAAACGAAAAAAAAAAAGAAAACATGTTCTTTGTTGTTTCAGCATTAAAAATATATTATCTACCATGAAGTTATTTTACGTTTCCTGCCTATGAGAAAGACCAACCTTCCCAGGTCCAGTTGAGAACAATTACTTTCATTTTGCCAGGGAAAAAAAAAAAAAACATTCCTTTCACAACCAAAATGGCTAGTACAAGCGAAGGTAATTTGTAGGTTTGTTTGTAATCCCGCACCTACTACTTAACAGTAGATTTGTCAAGGGTGTATATCTGGATATTTAATTCTTTGAATTCATTATACTTATATGACTATTCAGATTTTGAGGCTCCTTTGCAATCTTCTCACTGGTTGTCTGTCTGAGCAGGAGAACTTACAAAGAAACAGGTATGTGTTTTAGGAAAGCTGTGGAGACAGCATTGACTTATAACTCCATGTATCTCATCTCATTCTAGATAGAAGCACAGAGGATAGGCTATGCCCCTGTCACAGACTGAACAAACTTGATAACCATTTAAAATGCAAAAATGGAAGTGTAGCAACTGTGTTTGACAAGGAACCCTCACCCCTGCAAGGCAAAATGTTGCATTTAATTGCTATCTGATTTTATACTTGAAAGATGCATATTTTTCACTCAGATAAAGTCCTTGCTGGAACAGATATAGTCACAAATATTTTGATATGCCTGTCTACTCCTAGATTTCTGCAGCCGGGAGAAAAATTCCAGCAGTTAAACCAGTGATATTTCTGATCACAGCAATGGCTGAGGTTTACTTCACTTTAGCACATGCCTCTCCATTACACAAAAGACATCTGCATAGACAAGTACACCCAAACTGCTCCAGAACCAGCACTAGCTGTGTTTCATCTCATCAGGCTTGGGAAAAAGAACCAACAATTAAGTCATGCTTAAAGTAACAGAGCATTATATAGCTTCTGGACTTAAGGCAGAGCACAGACAGCTCTGAACATGGGGAGGAGGGAAATGTGTTAAACTAGCCAGGTATTAAAATAAGTCAGAGACCTGAAAGATTTGACCTTGTTAAGAGAATGCACTCTTGGATGTTAAAACTCTAGATCTTCACCAGGTTCTCTTCCTCTTTCTTCTCCTCCCTACCTCCATTCTTCTTTTTTCTCTGCAAGCCTTATGATTCATCAAGTTTTTCTGAGGATTGCTTGTTGTTTGGTTGAGGGTTTTTAAGTCTGAGAAGAATTAATGGAATGAGAAAACAGCTTTCTGGGAGCTCTACCCAGGATGCTTCCTTGGCCATGAATAACTAACTGGTTTTGAAAACAGCATTGCTCTATTTCAGTTGCTGAGCAGGTGGTCCCTTAAATCTTAAAAGTTATGTCTCTTAGTTAAGTGTTCATGTAAATATTTCATTAAGCTTCCTGGCTTATAATAAGCATCGCTTAACACTATTTTATGCAACACACGCTGCAGAAATCATCCTACCAAGGGGAGAAAAAAGATGCATGAGATGTGAATAATTGCAGTTGGGATGGGGAAGAGGGGTTGGCAATATCAAAGGGAAAAAAGAACATGAATTCTAAATTAAATGCGCCTGATTAGGGAAGATGCATCTTGTTTCATCTTGTAGCCTAGGCAAATAAGCTCACATTATCCCTATATTCTCTTTCACATAATCTTATTCAATTATTTTCAAAAATTTCCCTTAAATTACTTTACAAGTAGCTTGAGAAAGTCCAGGATATGCTTTTCCACAACAACTTACTATAAATTAATTTATTTCTATAACATACTTTGTCATCACAAAAAAATATGAATCTCTTTGTGTTGCAAAGCAATAAAGATAAAAGGTCTTAACTATGAGCAACTTTTAGGTGTTGAGATGTTAACAGTGACTCCATTTGAATTTCTGTGAAGATGAGGGATCCTGTCAGGTTCACTGCTGCTCTCCCAGAATACTACCACTTAAACACTACCAGAAGTTGCCTACTTTCTCTGTCAATTTTGCAAGCCATCATCTGTTTTATTTCCTGGCATTCCCCCCTTGGCAAGTGATTTAAATTATCCCAAGATCCACATAACACACAGGACAATAATTACACTTTGAACAGCATTTCTATTCCCATTTTTATTTTTTTAGCATTGAGAAAGGAAACCTTTCCCTCAGATTTTTAATGATCATGTTCTCAGATGTCTCTATTTTGCTTGTTCCTTCATGAAACAGAGAAACTATCCTATTATTAGCATAAAAAGCAACATGGCCTGTCACAATTCTTACAAGGTTGTCAGCACAGAAGAGTGGCCTTGCAGTAATGAAGTTTTCTACACTACAACAGTATTATTGTAGAGGTGGTGGGGCAAAAAGCTGTAATTTAGAGATTCAAAACAGGCTTCAATTCTTATTTAACTAAAGGTGAAATGGAAAAGCAGTATCTGGAGAAAAACAAAGAAACTTTTTTGTTTTTCCATTTCCAGTAAAGCGCCTGCGTTCCCTCTGCACGTTGGAATTAATGCAGCAAGAACTGTGACACTTGCACAAGGAACTGCAGCTACTGTAGAGCATGAAGCACCATGATGGAGCTGCACAGCCAACACAGCAGCAAAGCATGGACCAACTTCCAGCTCTGGAATGACTGCTCCAAGGGAAAAACAGTAGAACTCGTACAGCTGCAGTCCTGCACAGAGCACAACAGCACAGAGTGAAGCAGAAAGGGAGCTGGAGTAAGCTTTGCACTACTCCCCAGCAATATTTAAGTAGGAAGATGGATCTGGGGCTAAATTATTACAGGTGAGAGCAGAATTATCTTTTTGAACCTGCTAAACCAAAAGGTACTTATTGTAATATAACATTATTTCCTGAATAATACTGAATGTTACTAAACATAGACAGGACACCTGGCTCAGAAATATCTCCAGACACTAGCAGGTAGAGCTGGTACAGTCTCCACAGCAAGCAAGCACTAAAAAGGCCTTTGGCTTCAGAAGCAATCATCCAATTCTTCTACAGATTAGTTCCTGATTTCCAGATTGGGCAGAAAAGGAGAGAATGACACCACAAAAATATACATCTTCAAATAAATAAATAAATAAATGAAATCTAGAAAAATAGACAATATTAATAAAAAGAAATACAATCTTATAAAAAACTAGCTCCAGCTTCAAACAGGATCTATGTGGGTAAAGAAGCCATAAGCCATATAAGCCATATCTCCAGGGTAACATTTAGCTGCCTAACAAACACACAAAACACACCCTGCAAAACAAACCCTACAAAAAACACTTGCCCCCATTGTGCATTCAGCATGCAGGTTAGAGCTCTACAGATAAAAATGTCATACATCTCTGATTTATCCCCAGCACATTAGAATTCTGAGCAACGGTTCTATGGAAAGAGGACAGAAAAGTATAGAAAAAGGTATTATATGCAGCTGTAATACATACATACACCAAAGAAACTGCAGAGTAAATGGGGTCTGCTGTAATAGCCAAATTAGGGAACAATGCCAAGGTGTTACTACCCCTGTGATCAAGAACTCAAATCAAATGGACATTTTGGCTACACTGTTGTCACACTAGCACCTCAGCCTGGCTTCAGCTGGGCACACCTGCCTGTCTGCCTTCACGTCTCAAATCACAGAGGAGGTGCTGTTCTTCTTAACCAGCTCCTTGTCCTCCTCTCTCATTAGTATCCTCATCTGACTCAGATCCTGCCAGATTATTTCTTATTTTATTTCTTAGCACCTCACTTTTCTAGCCTAGACTGTGAATATCACCTTCCCATTGTACAACCTGACTTCTCAGGTTTCAAGCATTCATCTCTTTGGGTTTGCTCCCTTCCATATCATTTTCTCCTCCTTGTTTTGCTTCCTCAGGACTTTTACTTCCAAGCAGCTTTCTCCCCCAGAGCTCCTGAGGAGCAGGCAGTATCAGTTTGGCTGCTCACACCCTCATCTCCCACAGCCTGAACGACTCACATTTGTGATTTCAGAGTAATCCTCTTTTGGTCCAGCCATTAAATGTTACAGAAGCTTCAGCCAATAATGTGTAAGTCTTCCTAGCACCAGAACAGGTGTTTTTGAGGTCTACTATTTTCCACAAGCAAATAAATCTTCTGAGGAAGGGGAGAAAATCATTCCTTGGACAAGAATCAATCTATTTTATTTCAAGGCCCCTACACTGAAGCATCAGAGTCTGTGAGTTTGCAAAAGCATTTGACAGTTATCTTCCGCCAGCCAGCTCAGCTCTCTAACCTTGCTAAAACCTTCAAAAATTTCTACTCAAAAGGCTGACAGACATCACAGAGGGAGTTTAAAGCCCAGCAAAGGTGTAAGTAACAATGACCAATGTCATATATCAAGAAGAACTTACTTTAAATAGATGATTAGTAAAAGAGTAAAAGAAGGGTATTCATAATTTATCGCACCACACTCTTCAACTATCATTTCAACTATCTATTTCAGAACTTTTACCCAAGAAAACTCCTTTCTAGCTTTTTTTGCAATTTAAAATTTCTACGTGTTGAAATCACCTGCATAGGGAAAATGCCACTATGTCACAATTGTTTTCACTTTGTTGTAATTGTTGAAACTGGTTGCTTCTGCTTGAAAAACCTTTCTCCATACCACCATGGAGAGAGACACACCTGCTGTCAAATATACTTTCATGATATTGGTGCATTCACTTTTTTTTAACATTGTTTTAGGAAAACAACTATAGAAAGTAGTGTCCATGCTCCATGAATTTAGTTTCTTGCTCTGACAGGCATCTTATTATCTTTATGGAACCTTCCTCAGAAATCTCCTAGACGTTATTTTAATGCAGTAAGATACGGCTTGATATACTGAATTCCTTCAATTGGGAGGTTATCCTATTGATTAGAAACCCTACTCCAATTTCTAGAATTTATACACATGGTTATTTGCTCTCCTATCAGTATTATTATACTGATAGGAGAGCAAATTCCAGGTAATACTTTCCTTGTGATTATCCCCACACATTTACAGAGTACTTACTCCAAAAAATTCATCTTGCCAAAGAAGTCAAGCTTCAAAATAATGACATGGTGCAAGACAAAAAAGGTTGACAGTGTATTTTATTTCTTAAAAACAAAATTTATCTTATTTAGAGTTTAGAGATGAAAACAGCTATATAAGCACAGCTGAGGCAAAGGGACCTTTGATCTGTCACATTTCCTTATAGTACCACTCTCCTTGGTAAACTCCTAATACCTTTTTCTAATATTCTTTTACCATTATGCACAGAAATATCCCTTCCTACAAAAGCAGTTTAAGAACTTGATTAACACTGACTTCAAAACCGTAATCCTGCAGTTCCTTGGATTAGTTTTTGCCCCTTTAAAGAAAAAAAGCACAATTCCCTGTTAATGCCTAATTAGTTAGACATCTCACTTCACAGCCAATCTGCATTCAAGCTCCATGTTAATTTCCATACATCTATTCCTTTTCCTGTAGGCAAGAGGAATCACTTGGTGCAAAACATGGCACTCAATTAAGGTTTTAGACAAACCTAGACTTTTAGTGTTTCCCATTCCCACTCTGGGAAACACCTCTGATGAACTTTGTGCTCCTGTCCCCAATATTCTTCACAGGGTTTAACTCAGCTTGACAGTTCCTCTGTGAAGAGGCCTGTCTTCAGTCCTAAGGCACTGAAAAATCCTGCTGCAATGAGGAACACAATCATTCTTTCATGAACTCAAGTGTATCTTAATGGCAGCTTTTCAGAACACACATATGTTTAATCATGGTTCAAAAAGAAGTAATTATAGTATACACTTTAGAAGTCATCTAAGCTCTGAAAGGCATATTCAGGAATGCTGGTGGCAATTCTGGGGAAAAAAATTAGTTCTATTCCATTAGGTGCAACATCACCACAGGCAATCAAAAGCACTTCCTCAGATTTGTTTTGTAACAATTACCTTTACCTGGATTCCTCACAGATGTTTAAGTAGTGTTGTAACCCGTGCTGTAGCTCATAGCTACTGACTAGTCCCTTTAGCTGAACAATATACCCTTTCAAGTTTTAAAACAAACATTTAACTTGACTAGATTTCACAGGTCATGCATTATATTTAGCATTCCACAGCATAAAGCCAAACAAGGAGGCAAGAAGCATGTGCTTTATAACATTGCATATTTTTCATTCCTATATGTTATTTAACAAAGCATTTTCATCCCAATTTTACTCTTTAAAATTTCCATAGCAAATGAAGACGGTTTTATATGGTTAAGACTATATGATACAAGCTCATTTGCACCCAACAACAGAGCACAGTGAGACAGTGGCAAGTGGGGAAGCACAAATTATACTTGGCCCATCTTCTTCCAGGCCCACCACAAGAGCAATCAGCCCATTAAGGGGCTCTCTCAACGAGGCCAGAGGACCACAGGGCTGCAGAATGGCACAAATTAGGGGACAAAAAAGCATGGAAAAAAGGCAGGGACACAAATTAAGGGACTTGAAGGAAAGGGGGGAGGCCCCATCCAGACTCTTCTCAGGGCAGCTTCAAGGAGGACCTCAGTCACACTGTTCAGTTTTGAAATCCATCATGAGTGATCACAGATGTGGGACATACTACAGGATGTAAGGGAGGGGCATTTGGGGATTGCACAGGACTTGCTATGAAATGTTTATAGGGGAAACCAAAGGCAGGAATGGATTTAAAGGATTTGGGAAAGAGCAAGCATGAGGTAATAGAGGAGTAAGTGGATAAAAAGGGCCAGTTGCATGCAAACGTTCTGGTTGCTGGTTCAACTGCCTGGTTGTGCACTGCCCTGATCAGCTTAGTCTGTCCTGTGTGCTTATTAAACCCTTTCCAGCTCTTTTCTGGGTGAGTGGCTCTGCTCACTCTGCACATGTGCACAGGGGTGTGAGTGCAGCAACTTCTGACTGCCAACCAGCAGAGAGACTGGGCTGAGTGGCTGAAGGTGCCAGGCTGAGCTGGGCCATGGGAACAGCTGTGTGCAGGGCAGCCCATGGAGCAGGCGTGGGAGCACATCCCCTGTGCCTGTGTACTGGCAGGGTGTGCCCTGCCTGGCTGCTGGCTGGAACTGGGGCATGGACCTGTGGCAGTCTCACCTCCCTCAGCCTGCAGAACCAGCCGGCCTTTTTCCCTTTCCAGAAGGGAAGAAAAGAGTTCTGAAAATTTCAACACAGCACATATTTAAAACAAAATTTTCTTTTCCTGTTCCACAAGCAATGTTTGTCATCTTTCATTCCATATTTCCATTTTATTCCTTTTTCCACTCTGGTCATTTCACCCACTTACATCAATCTTCTCTTCTTATAAATATTTTCTCTCCTCCTTTTCACTTCTACCCCATATCATCACAGATTTTAGCAGTTGGTTTTCCTTTAGCTTGCTTAGATCTTTCTCCATTTCCAAAAACCTTACCTCTGTCTTCCCCTCCACATTTTTTTACCCTTCCTCTTTAAATTCCTCAACCACCCTTTCAGTAGGGATAAAATCTGCCCCTTGCACATTCTGCCACTTCTTTTCAGCATTCTTTCTGCTTGCCAAACTCCTTCTGTGTTAGATTGCCTTCCACTCTCTTTCAAAGCAAAACACATGCATTTGAAGTCCTCTTGTTCATAGTTAAATTAAACACAGCTATTTTCAAACACTTACAGACTGAACAGGGTTTGCATTAGGACTTTTTCACAGGAGGACAGAATAGAATAAGCAGACTATTACTATGAATGCTGCTCAAAGGCACAAAAAAACAAAAGGAAAAAAAGTTACTCACAAAGTGCAAGGGGGACTGTTCATGTAAGAAACTTACCAAGAAAGCACTCAGTTTATCTAGATCCTGTTTCCTGCTCCCCTCTGTGAGGTTCCAGAAGAACAGAAAATGACAGAATTTAATTTCTCAGGCTTTGCTCTACCTTAAGTTGCCCACCTTACCAACTTCAGCATATCTTATAAAATTTCAGGGTTGAATTCAGTTCTTCACTCTAGCAGGACTTTATCAAAGAACTTTTATCTTTTTGATGCATTTTGCCTCCAGTGGACAGTCAGTCCCTCCCAGCTCCACAGAATACTGCATCCCACCAGCTGTGAAGACCAGCATTTGAGAAACTTTTGAAGGTGGAATTAATTTGGCCTTTTTGCAGATATGCCATCTTCCAGCCAACACCTCATATCATCTTTTAGGGACTTCCACTAACCTAAGGCACTGATGTTACTGTTTGATTTCTAAGGAAGTACTACACACACAAGGAAATTTCACAGTAAACATTTTCAATCCTCTTGAGTTATGTTTCTCAGCTTTATGGAAAAGCATCTGTCTCCACAAAAACCCATACCCATCAGCTGGCTCTTGAATGGCCATTTACCCACACAGAGAGCCAGCATAGACAAGGACAATTTGATACTGTCATTACATAAATAAATTTTCTACAGGACACTGAAATTATTAGTACTCACCAGAGAAACAACTCGGTAGCATCAGCTGACCTGCGCTTGGCTGCGCTTGGCAGAGAGACCTTAAATAGGTCACACCACTGTGAGGAGACAGTGGACACCTTTTGAAGTCAGCACTCAGAAGCTGTGCTTTAGGTTTCTCTCCAAAGAAGCAGCACAGACCCTCTGAGCCTAAAGCAGCCATGAGGTGAAGCAGCACATTTGTCACCAGAGGCCAGGAGAGCATTGTGCCTGCATTCATAGATTACACAGCAAGAACTGATGCCAGTTTCGCGTACTAGAAATGTTGAAGTAGAGGGTCCTCCCTTGGGAAGCATAATCATTTCTTCCTGATGATGACCCAACACCAGGGAAGCATGATTAGATTTCATCCTGTTACACACTGCTTTGTGCTAGCATGCAGAATTCCACTCTTCGGCCTGCCTCCGAGCAAGGGTTTTTCCTCCTTTACTCTAGTCAATGGCTGCCTCTGTACTCAGCCAACCCCAAAAATCAGAGATCTGGAGCTCAGCCCACCCTTGTGCTACAGAAAAAGGTACCAACTCACAGTTTCCAGCAATACACCAGAATTAAAGCTGCATTCCATGTTATTCTTCCAGTCTCCTTTCATCACACTTAAATAAGTCCTACAATGTCTTACACCAAACAAAACTTTGACCACATAGAATCATAGAATATGCTGAATTGGGAGGGACCCATCAGGATGATGGAGTCCAACTTCTGTCTCTGCACAGGACACTCCAAGAGTCACACTGTGTGCCTAAAAGCCCTGGCAGGCTTGGGGCTGTGAGAGCTTTCCTGGGAAGCCTATTCCAGTGTCCAACCACCATCTGGGTGAAAACATCTTCTCCTAATACGCTGTCATCTTATTGCAGGGGCTCCATACTGTTGTCTCCTATCACAAAAGTTTCATACCTTCTTGGTGTTTCTTGTGGGCAGTCCTTCAGAGCACTGACTCTCTCTTACTCACAAAGCAGCCACTGACTCCAGTTCCCTTCTCACCCAGCCACCCCACTCTTTTATAGCACTCTTCTTCTCATTGGTTACAGCTGTGGCCTGTAAAGTCAGGCCTGTTCCTAATCTTTGATAATTGGCCCAGCTGCCACTCCTTAGGGGTGAGATTACTTTCTACACTATCTTTATTTTCTTATATTCTATCCCCCTACACTAATATCCAACCTAAACCTCCTCTGACACAGCTGTAAGCCATTCCTCCAGGTCTCTGTCACCAAAGAGAAGAGACCAATGCCTGACCCTCACTCTGCTTCCTATAATGAGGAAGTTTTAGAAAGCATATAACACATGTACACCCCTGTCCTGGCAGAAAATAGCTCCAAAAGTTCACTTCCCTACTGGCTAGAAATCTTAAGATAGTCTCTATTTTATTACTACCTTATGCCAAAATTTTATCCCTTAGGTTAGGTATGTGTTTAACTTGGGTCATATTAGATCAGTTTAACTTCTGAAGCAAGTTATTAATAATTGGCTTCCGCTTCAAACTTTTCCTCCATGCTAAACAAGTCCCTTTGTTCCTTAACATCATTAGTACTTTTTTTTTCCACCTGGAAAAGACTTCAGAGAAGACAACCCTGGGAAAGGGAGAGAGAAACCTATCTTCTATGAGACCTGCAGTCAACAAACCATCACAGTGTCAGCTCCACTCCATGGAGGCCAAGGAAGCTGCTCCCATAATAGCAAAGATGGCCTGGCTCTCCCTCACTGTGCTTTTGTTTGGAATGTCTTCTCTGCTTTAGAGAGCCAACAGGCAGAAACTGGAAAACTGGGATTAGTGAGCTACTGACGTCCAAAGCACTTTCACTCAATGACCCAGCGTAACCAAAAGAACTCTGACAGGCACAGAAGCTGCCCCCTGCGTTTCCTCTGAGGCAGATCTAACCATAGAATGCCACAAGGATTACATTTCTACAAGTTCCTGCAGAACTTGGTGCCATTTCCCTTCTGCAGTGGGTCCCCCCCAAGAGCTGTGTAACACAGCATGAAGTAAAAAAAAATAACGTAATACAAGGGAGCAGTTAATTGCAACACTTCTAAAGATGTAAAAAAAATAGAGAAACTGTTCCTATAAGAAAACCAGAAAGCCTTAAAGGAAATCAGTCAGTGACCACTACCTTGTTTAAAGAACTTCATTTAGCAATGAAGATAAACAGGCAAGGACAAATGTTGTTCCAAATGGCAAATGAAACAAGCCTCTGGTTTTCAGACTGGGAAACTCTCCTGCTGAATAGGTTAGAAGTAATTAAACTTCTCAGTGTTCTAAAGTAGTTTTTGAAGTACACTGCCCACTATTTTGATACAATCAAATTGAACATAACATTTTTGCAGAAACCACGTTTGACATTTAATTTTGTCTACCTGAAAGTCGACTTGGAGGTACAAATGGACCAAACTTGGATTTCAGTTGCTGGTGGGCAACTGGAGAAACATTCCCAGTACATCAAACCCTTCCTGACCTTCCAGACTTAAGTTATGTATTTTATTCTACTGAAATCTGAGGGTTTGGACTACCATTCTTTGTCAACAAAGCACAACCATGCTGCTACCAATGAAACAAAGTCAATCTTGATATCATGCAGTTTGCCTTTGCAAAAATGCACTCAGATGTGACTAAGATGAAGTTCTACCTCACCCCACAGCATAAAGGGTTCACCCAAGCCAGTACAGGGTAGCAGCTGACAAGCTGAGGTTTCCCACTGTGCTGTACCTCCCACCACTGCCCCAAAGCAGGCAGGCTCACACACCAGAGGGACAGGTATAGATGGGTCAGTTCTGCAAGTCATTCTTGTGAAGAAATCTGGCAATGGACAAGCAAACTTAATGGGACAAAATCCAGGCAGGAACATTAGAAGTCTTCCTAAAAACGAGGACACGAGGTACTAGAGAGCTTTCAATGCCTTGAAAACCATACACCCCATGAAAAAACATTCATTTTATAAGATTATAACAGAGCCATAAATATATTATCATCTTCGCTGCAAAATTAGAAACTTTGTTTTTCAATAGTCACGTAGTCTGAAATTAACTTTGCAGCCATCCACAGCTCAGCACTGTGAAAGCCTCACAATACAGAACAAGACGTGTCTTGTACACCTGTCCCAAAACCAAGAGGAGAGCACTGTGGCAGTACAATCACCCCAAGCACCTTTAGTGCCTCTGCATCCCAAAAATCATTCCATATAAGAAAAGTTATAAGCTGTATGGAAATTCCCAAAGGAGCAGTGAAATTACACTGAATAATTCAATATTATCAAACTCCCCACTATTTCTAAATTATGAAACTCTATGAGATTTAAGTTTCAGTGTATGCCTGGCTGCCAATGAATTTTTTGGGGGGAAAGGCATTGAACCATCAAAATGGCACAGAAAATAACCTAAAGTTAGCTTACTACTCATTATTGCTTTAACTGTATCATTAAGTCTACTTTTTAAAGGTGTTTATCCCTCTTTTCTGAAGAGTCTGATATAAATTGCTGTAATATCACACACTTGCCTGGAACAAAAATCTCCTTTTCAATTACCAATGAATTGGAAAAATACTACCCAGCAGACGAGAGATCTTTTTTTCTGGCCTGTGATCACTCCGTTCACTTCAAAGAAATGCACCTCATTAACCCTGATAATTAACAAGGTTATTCTCATCACATTAAAGGTTTAAGTTCCTCTATTAAGTCCTTATTTGAATTTGCACTGCTATTAAGATGATGAGACTGTTCTGGATTTAATTTCATATAACAAGATGTTTCTCTTTACAGACCCTAACTTTTTTTTCAAGTCAAAGCATATAATTTCATTGTCTTGTATGCTACACTGAATCACAGAATGAGCTAGGTTGGAATGATATGCATCCTCTAGCTCCAACCCCATGCCATGGGCAGGAACACAACCAGCCCATCTACTGGACTAAGAAATGTATTACATACATACGAAAAATCTCCAAACAAAATCAAAACTGAAAAACTAGAAAGGGTAAGGCAGCAATGCAAACAGGCAGCAAAAACAGCAAACAGGCATCTGGCAGCAGCATGGCTGTGGCAGCAGAAACCAAAGAGAACTGAAAAGGGAGAAGAGAACCAAAATTACAAGGAGGTGCATATGGCTTGGGCAAAGACTACCAGCAGATGAATCTACTCCTAGCTGTAAGACTACACAGACTAAAGGACACTTCCAATTCCCATGATGTCCATCACCATGGCAGAGGGTTTTAAACTACATGAAACATAAGATCCCTTCCAACCCAAATCCCTCCATGATTCCATACTTCCATGTAACAACACATGTTTGGGGCATTTTGTTCTTAGGTTGTATAGATAGCTGTCTAGTCAGTGAAGTCTTCTAAAAATCTACTAAATGCTTTAAATTCTGCAAATGGGTATTCCTAGTAAGGAAACTTGCTTCGCCCACAAGAGAAAAGCCAATTGTCTAAGTCAGACAGTTATTCTGAGAATATTAAAAATTGCAGCAGCCACATATCAACATCCCACATCAAATATAAAAACACAGATGATGGTTCACCTCATTATCCATGCTGGCATCATATTAGTTCATGTGCTCTGTCGTTAACAAACATATGGAAAATCATAATATGGAAAATTTGGTCACAATTACCTGGAGATTTGACTACAAGGTTCCAATGGCAGCATACCTGACACCAGGGCAGTCAAGCATCTTGAATGCAAATATCTAGTGATGGCAAATTAACATGAAAGATTTTGCAAACAATCTTTCGTGCTAATTTTTTTGAGTTTTTTTGCACAGAATTCAGTCCCTATGGAATAATAATAACAGCAATATCCTTTAAATGTCAGAAGAGAGAAGAAAACTTTCTGTCATAACACAAGTATTATCACAGTGCTGACTTGGCCAAATACCAAAAGCAAACAAGTTCATAGAGTTAAAGTCAAGGTCAGCTGTCAGTCTACAGGAGAGTTCTGAGCACTACAAGTTTGCCCCATCCATGCACCTTAAAAGGGTGTCATTCATTTAGCTTTGCATTTTCCAGAACTTCATTTTTTGTACTTTAAAGCACCCATTACTAAATCTTGTCACAAGTGCTTAGCAGTGTACAACAAATATTAAACTCTTCCCTTAAAGAGGGTGTCAAGAATGCTGTGAAATATTCAGAATAAAGACACTGGAAGTCTTATCAGCATAACAACTCCCTCAGGAGTTACTAATTTGCAAATCTCTCAAACCTCTAACAGGGTTTTAAAATGTTGTCTAAAATATAGCAGGGTACTCATGTATGAGCCATAGATTGACCCTTTTTTTTTTTTAAGTCAAAGGCTAGTAACTGTTCTTCAGCAGAATGAAGTCTGAAGTATACACATGAGATTAACAGAGGACATAATGGAGGATGATATTTAACCACCATGACAGCTTTATGTAAGTTTGGATGAGACTTTTGGTCACTAACATTTGACAGCAGCAGAGCTCTCACCATCACAAGAATCACCAAACAGAGCCCTATACATGCTGGAGCACTGAGAAATCCACCTGAGTACTCACACGTTATCCACATCTTTACTTAACACATTCGAGCTTCCTTCTCAAATTGTGATTTTCCCATTGAAACCAACGACCCTGAACAACAAACATGTGAGTTTCATTGCCATTAGTTAGTTTATTTCCTCGCTCTAATACAAGATAAACATAATCATCTCATCCCCCACACCCTACAGAATCAGGAACAGAACCCCAAACAGAAGTGTTTGTTTTTCAACATGAAGTACAAAGAGCTTAAAATTACTCATTTTCCCTTTTTTTTTTTAAACAAACACTGAAAATAACCAGACTGGCTTTGGCATTGCTTTAATCAGTTTAAACTTAAAGACAGGAACTCTAATTAAAATCGGGAACTCTAGCTGTAAGAAACAGCTAATTAGCTCCCAACTTTTTAATGAAGTGCTGTGCAGAGTACATATTAGCTGATCGGTATTAAAAAGGAAATGCTTTGCAAAATAAGCTCATTCTCTCAGGTAGTACATCAGTTTGTCTACTTACTTCAGTCCATGCACAGTCAGAGGGATTTAAGAAAACACACAACAATAACTATCAGGTTTACACATCTCCATACACACTAAGATAAATGAACTTTGCAGGATTTAAAACTGAGAAGGAGAAACACGAGGCAGTTCATTACCTTTCTACTAGGCAATGAAGACAATTTAAATTGCGTTAAAGCGTAAGATTGCATTTCCTTCTTCTCAATTCGTTCCTGGCCACAACTTGCAAATACAAGAAAGAAGAAGACGGGGAAGAAGTGAGAGAAGGCATTTGACGCTTGTGCTCTCAAGAAGTCTGGACAAAATGCATGGGATAGAGGAAAAGTGAGAACTGCCAGATGAGGAGGAACCTTGTCCAGATAGTCTCAGCAAGATATGCCGACAGTGGTGGGAACCTGAACTCCGTACACATTTCCACAGCTTTTACTGTCTCCTTTTGCAAGGACTGGTACTTCTATCCACCTTCCCACACACCGAGCATCACTTAAACGAGAAATTACTTAAAACACGATTACAAACAAAGACCAAGTTGGCATGCGCTCCCTTGCCAGGGTTTTCTAACCTGGGTTCCCTCTTGTCGCGACATGCCACACTTACTCGGAAATCCCTGATCGTTAAAGCGGCATTTAGGGTGGTGCCAAGTGAAGGAGGGTGTGAAATCGCCCCTGAGAGAGCAGGCTAGCCGGGGCCGCTGCTGTCCAAGCGCCAGCCCCACGGAGCTGCCGGGAACCTTCACCCGGTGCCCGCAGCCGGCACCAGCCGAGGGGACGGCGGCAGCAGCGCCGTCTCCCGCGATGCGCTTCTCCCGCGAAAAACCCCGAACAACAAGAACAACACAAAAAAAAAAAAATCAACAAACCAACCAAACGAACAACCAAACCAAATCCACCGAAAAAAAAAAAAAAAAAGAAATTATTTTAAAAAAAGAAAATTAAAAAGAAAAAAAGGGCAGCGCCCGTCCCCGGCGGGACCCCGCAGGTGCCGAGCCGCCCGGAGCCGAGAGGAGCCGCCCCCGCTCTCACCGGTGTCGGGGCGAGCCCTGGTGCCGCAGGGAGCCAGCCGGCTGCCGGCCCGGCGGGTCCGGCCGCGCCCCCCGCCCCATCCCGCGCCCGCCCGGCGCGGCACCGCCGCCGCGACACGCCCCCGACACGCCCCATGACGTCACCCCGAGGCCACGCCCCCCGTGCGGACGGCGGCGGCGCCGCGCCCCCGGTACCGCTCCGGTACCGCTCCGGACCCCCTCGGGCCGCGGCGGAACCGCAGCAGAACCGCAGCGTGCGGGGCAGCCGCGCCATCAGAGCGTGCCACGGCGGAGCATCCGCCCCCTTCCCTCTCTCCCGCTTTCTGCTTTTCCTTAAATATCAGTTTGTTGCGAGTATAGAAACGGTGCCTCCCCTCGCCCAGTGGAATCCCCGGGCGAGGGGAGGCAAAGGGCTTATTTGCTTGTTTATTTCTCTCCGCATTAAAAAGCGGAGTGGTCTCCCCTTCCCCTGGGAGAGCTGTGCAAAAATGGCATCTCTCAGCCTTTGGTTCAGCGCGGAGAATCGGGCGGGGGACGGGAGGGGGCACAGGACAACATGTATCTCCATTGCTTAGAATCCACGCTGTGCCCTGATTCTCATTTCACGTTTGAAAAGAAGTCTGAGTTTGAACGTATTAGACAGCTTAACAAAGATGCTGAGGCAGCGGTCCAGAGTGGGGTTGTCAAAATAAAACAAAATGAAACAATCAGTACAGACCAAATTTCCACAATACATCTGGCTATTTACCTATCTTGATACAGGCGTCATCATTAAATCAACCATTCCAGGTTGATTATAATAATGCTTCAATGTCTTAGGAGACAGAAAGAGCAGAAATAGGACACAGACTTTTTTTTTTTTTTTTAACTAGCTGTACTCAATTGACACATCTTGAAATTAAAGAAAATCTCAGCCTGAGCTGCAGTGTGGAGGGAGTGGTAGTACAAACCTCAGGCTTCTCCAGACAGGTCTACTGTAAAGATTGAAGACCATCAAGTCCTTCTGTAAGGGCAGGTGTGTAAACAAGCATCACCTTCATCATTATCAAAACATTAAGCAGATACCTCTGTGTTATGGAGCTCTCTCAAGCAGATTAAACTACTTTTTCTCTTTTTCTGGGTCATGATTTATGACCTGCAGATCAAAACGTGAGAGGTTTTCTAAAGTTATGTCTGCTTGTTATGTATTTCTTCTTTTCTGATAAATAATTAAAAGGAAAAAAAGCTGCTCAAAATTCTCTCACCTTCTGGCACTAGTTTAAAAATTCTCTTAATTCTCAGCCATACACAGGTACATTCGCTCGTTGTAATTTTTATCTTGCCTTGTTCATTTTTTTTTTCCTTACTGAGATTTCACCTATTCAGGCTTCTAACAGCAATTTCTTTATTCTGAAAATAAAACCGAAAATGGAGTTAGAGCAGCCTCAATTACTGCTGTTTTGCCTCACCATCTTAACACACTTTTATGCCTGCTTATCACATCAAAATTTCATCCCTTCCTCCCTTCCAAAGAAAGTATTTGGGTGTTGTTTCTTGTTACCTGCAGAATGATTTTTGATAAAACTGTATCACAGTAAGAACACATATGCAGGAATGTAGACTCTCCTTCCACAAAAGGCTTCCACCCACCTAGGACCCTGAAGTCCCAGGCAGGGGCAGTAGTTTGAAACCTTTGCTCATTGCTCTGCCTATGTAGATTGGTCAGGTAGTAAAGGCTAGTCTAGTAAAGGCTACTGATCTCACGAGTGGAACACAAAATTTAAAAGACAAAAAACACTTCAAACTTACACAGATAATTGATACTGAGTGAATAATGAGGCTGCTACTAACTGAAAACCAAGGGGCAGGCTGACATTTGAACAGTAATGTTTAACTGGAAAGAAGATGTGCACCAAAGAGAAGATGCATAGTAGGCAATTAATTCAGAGAAGTTAATATAAAAAGATGAGCTCAGTTTGCCATTGCAGAGCAGCTTCTTCAGAGTGAATGCCTCAGGAGAGCAGAGCATCAGTCTGTCAGTTGGAGTTGCAATTGCTGCTCCTGTATCACTGAACAGCAGTAGAAATACTTGTTTACAGCGTGCTGCAGCTTTCTCTAGCAAAATTTTTAGGCTCCTTCACATCTTAAGCGCATTAGCAACTCTGTAACTACAGCTGCTGTGATTCCATATGGCTAAAACAACCAAGAACCACACACCAGAGTAATTGATTATGACCAAACATGTCTGACTTCTTTGGTACCTAGAATTTTCTCCTTGGACATCAATATGCTGTCTATTTGAAGCCAGTATATATAGAGTTTTAAAGAGATATTAAAGTTGAGGAAGAGTTTGTGCAGAAGAAGGTCCTGAAAGCAGTTCTATGAGTTCAGAACCATAGAGTTTAAATACAAGAGTAAACTTTTCTGGTTTAATCCTTTCAAATGTTAAAATTAATATTGTATTTACAAACATTTTCTGTGTTTCTATGAGGGCATGGTAAGCAAAAGAGAAGAAAGAATAAATCATGGTGTGCACATTATTTAAGGTAAAATATAAAATTATGGAATTGAAGTAGGAAAAGTAACAATGAGCAGTTAATTACAATTTTTGCAATAGAATTCAAATTTACATAACAATATGCCATTAGCTTTCCCAAAGATAGTAATAAATTTGAGTCAGATCTCAAAGGCTTGATTCATGAAATGAAAGACAGCAACAAAAACATTCTTCTTTTAAAAAATAACAAACTCCATGGTGTGAAAATAACAAGCACCATGGTGAGAGCTGTTGCCATACTCGCAGAATATGGTACGCTGCCAGTTCACAGCTCAGTAAGATGTGCTCACCAAAAGTGACTCTTCTTTCAGGTATTCCCAAGCCTCCCAGCATTAATAAATATATGACTGATGTGGTGGGCAAGATCAGTTTAGTTATTAGAGTGCCAACAAATCTGGATGTTCTATAAATTTTTATGTATACCCCCTTCTCCAGCTGTCACCAATCACTGCTGTCCTCACAAGAGTAGCAGGGGCTGAGTTCAGTCTGGAGGAGAGAAAATGAGGGAGAAACCCTCTAGCAGAGATATGGCAACACTAACTCAAGCCAGCTCCAAAATACAGAGAGTGAAGCAGTTACCCCACAGGCAAAGATTTAGAGCCCTCTTGATTTCCATTTATTCTTGTTTCACTGAGTTGAAAACAGCTGTCTTTGTAACCAGGTCTACTTTCCAGGAGAACATCTCAAAATGGGAAGGAGTAAGCTAATGCTTTCTCAGAGCTGACCACACCCTGGTATAGTTAGGCTAAAATGAGAAACACAGCTTTTAATCCCTTCAGGCAGAAAAAGGAATTGAAATTTAACGTTTAGATTGGACAAGCATGTAAGTCACAGAGATAACAGATAAAAAGACAGAAAAAGTCATCCTGATGTTTAGTGAACATACAACAACTCTGCAACATCATCATTTTCATTACTTCGTAATTTTTAGAAAAATTTAGAAATTTGCTTTTAGAAAAATAAGTCATTTCCATTGTAATTAATTTTGCATTGAAGATTTTCTTCAAGATTAAATAAAAAAATTGTCATTTGTTCACGTTGAAGGTCTCACTGGACTTGGGATAAAAGCTAAACACAGTGAAACAGTGCTAGAAATCCATATCCCCGAGACCAGGAAAAAGGTGTTTGTTAAACTAAAAACCCCCAACCTAGAAGCCAGCCACTTAATCCAGCTTTACTGGATTGCTTGCCTAGCCTGCTGTTTGCCATGCTGAGGGTCTTTAAAGCATGAGTTTACATGTATTCAGAAGAAGAAGGAGGTACAAGAGAAGGCAGAAAGATAGAGCTATTGCACATCCAAATTCATGTCGTGTTTCCTGCTACACATTCACCAACAGAAAAGCATATTACCCATTGCCTGAGCTCACCATGTTAACAGGCAATGTCCAATTACCTGGATGATAATATTAAGGCATAACTCTGGTTTCTCACTTTGACCTTGATTACTGATCATTAATGAGCGAGTTTTACTTTGACAAATTATGCAAGTACTGTCCTCATGTGTGTGATCACCATCATAGCCCTATGCCTGTGAGGGATTGATGGGTTTCTTCACAACACTTCTTGGAATAGAGACATCTCTACAAATGTGTTTTTAATAAAAAGAATTAATTAATCATCTTTTTCATAAATAAATTTTCTAAATGTTATGTCCAGGTTTTTTTCTATTTCATCCTAACACTAACTCCTTCCTTTTCCTTCTTCTTGAAACAATATAAACCGGTGCTCATGTTGCTACATGGAATAGTGATACAGTGAGCTCTTAATAGCATCTGGTTTTATTAACTTTGTATAACCCACACATTTGTTTTCCCTCATTCTACAAATGTCTGCTGAGAGCCTAAGGGCCAAAATGCAAAAAACCATTGCTTTGTTGAGAAATAAGTCACTTCAAACTGAGGACTAGAGGATATCTGGCTGTAAGGAAATATTTGACGTGTAGTAATTCAAGGTCTGCTCTGAAGAGGACTGAGTCATCTTTGTTGTGCTAATATAAAACCTGTACCTCATGTAGTTCTATAGGTGAAGGTGTTACCTGCTGAAGTGTCCTTATAAGCAATTTGAAAAGCATTTCAATAAGAGGATACAGTATGAATATTAACTTACTACTGGAACACATCACACTTAAATCCACATATGTAAGGATTTTCTAACAGGAAAACTGCCTTGGTAATGTAGAATCATGAGCGTGAAATATCAAGTCTCCTGCTAGCTGCCCTCCTCTTTTATCCTTGAAATACTGTGCCTACAAGCACTGCACTTCAAATTGCCTCTCATATGACTTTAACTCAGACCTACATATCTTCATGTTCTACATGTGATGTGAAGATGTTGCACTGGCTCCCCACTATCCAGTGTGTGAAATATCTGTTGCTCCCATTTAAGAAGGCATGAGACCTCCTTACCCCTCTGCTGCCAGTTTGTTCTCTGCTCTCCTTCCAGAATTCTCATTACAAATACTACACCAAGTGTTTTCTTCTCTGAGCTTTTACTGCCAGATTGCAAATATAATGGTGTTTTGGTAGCTCACTCTATGAAAACACTGAACATTTCAGCAAAAAGGTATAAAAAAGCTGCCTCCCACCAAAAACAAGTACTAAAATTTATTTTAAAAAAAGAGACTGAGCAAAACATCGCTATGAGGTAAGCACACTTTGGTGTGCTGTTTTCCATCTTGTGAACTTTCACTCCATGATACACTTCCTAATGTTTCTTTTCTTCACAAAGAAAATAAACAGCAAATAAAAATGAACAGATTTTACAAAACTGAAAAAAAAATTAGTTATTATGACAATCCAGGATGAATGTTCTGTTCCTGAGCAACACTTATGATCTAATAGAAAGGGTAAATGAGGTATTATCAAAGCTACTGGTAAGTGTTTTCATGTCTTGGTTTCTTGGTAAGGTAGATATCAAATATCCTGTACTGATTTTTGCCCATGGGGTTGTTTCTCCTCTACATCATATTTAGCAGAGTTGGACTATGATTCAGAAGAGTGGCCTCAATTAATGCAACAGATTGAAGGGTATTGTCTAGTCCGTCATTTTATTATTTGTATAAGTAGAGAGTTTTAATTATCAGGATTTCTGAATGCACTGATTTGAAACAGAGTTAATGAAGTTCAGTAATAAATGTGGCAGTGGTTGAACAAGATTCAACAGCAAGCTGGATTATTTCCTGCATAGAGGACAGGCTCAGACAAAGCTGAGACCCTTCTGTTGGGTCATGAGGTTCAGAAGGGACCCCCTTGAGTTCCAAATGCCTTCATGGAGTCTAGGTGCAGATGGGTCCACTGCTAATCCCAGACTTGGTCAGCGATTTATGACTAAAGGATTTTATATGCACAATTTATCCTTTTTATCACTTAGCTAAAATTTCTAAGAAGTTTAGCACACTATTAATCACTTACCAAGACTCTGTTGCAGCAAGGAATCCCTCAGCCTCAAGGAGCCCCTTGGTAGTCATTCCTGCTCAAGGGGAGTTCCTGTTGTACAACACACCACCATGCAGAGCAGCTCAGGAGGCCATGGGCTCCACTATTCAGGGAGTAAAAGAGAATGATTTACAATCATATATGCATACCAACAAGACATCTAGGTCATCATTCCAGACAGCCCTTGGCCACCACGTTGCCATCCATGCATGGGGAAGGAGGCATTGTCCCACACCCGAACTATCAAGGATGTGGCAGCTTGTGTATTCTCTAATGCTGAACTGTAGACTACCACAGCAGCTCTATTGGTTTCATTCTTCATATTAAATCAGAGCAAGTATTTCCAGTCCCTCTAAAAAGTGCATTTTACAACCACATCTTGTTCTAGAATTCATCAACAGCAGTTCTTTTGTTGAGACAATAAATTAATGCTCTACAGGACCTTCATAAGTCGTTATAGGCTGTCATTATGCTGGAGCTGCTAAACGCTTGCATGCCCAAATTTCATCTGCAAATGTCACATCTACCTTGTTCTCTCAGGCACTTTCATTATCAGGATTAAGTCTCTATTTGGATACTCCAGTTTCCCACTCATTCAGATGTGGAAGACCAATTCCACGGTATAATTCTGGCCACTGAACCTTATTTAATTTGGAATTACTGTCCTGTATATAGATGGGCTACACACCTCTGGAGTAGTTCACTTCGTTGGTTTCTAGTTTTCACATTTGTACTTGAGCTGAAGATGCATAAATATCCCATAAAGTAGGTAGGTTTAACTACCCTGGCAGTGGGCTGTTCTTATTTAAACTGTTGAATGCTGCTGCATTCAAAGATTGTGATGTTTTCCTTTCTCTTAACTTGAATACTATTAGATCTACAGGAGCCAAATTGTCTCTTTGACTGCATTTCATTATGATTCAATACTTGAAATTGCTGGATTCTCATTAGATTTGATTTCCTTAATTAAAAGGATCTTTTTGGCAACAGAAACCCCTTCAATCTTTCATGTATATCAGATAACTTGAGTAATATTTTCCTTTATACCTTGTTTTCATTTCATTTTAAGAAAGGTAATAATTGAAGCCTAATAACTTATATAACTTATTGAAGCCTAGTAGCCTAATCACCCAGAATTCGTAGGTCTGACTTGCTCACAACTCCAGAACTGAAAGATATATCAGGAATCACTTTTTGTTTCATGTTACTATGACTATTTTAGATATAATTATTACAATATTGTATGTCCTGGGCCAGGAGCTGGACTCGATGATCTTTAGGATCCCTTCCAATTCAGGATATTCTATGGATGGGGGTCTTGGAAAATCAATTCATCAATTTCTTCCAAATTGATTAAATATAATTGAGGTTCAATTCTTCATTTTAAAAGTATGGCATCCATCTTTACATGGGGGTGAAAATGTAACCAAGCTTGACAACACAATACTACATGAAAAAACACTCCCTACTGAAGTTATCTGTTTCGATACAGAAAAGAAAGGAAAGGTCAGTCAATAACTCATTTAAATATGCTCAGATGTGTATTTTCATTGAGGTCTGCCTGTAGTGAGCATTAATGTGTAAAGATCAGTTTTCTTCCCACACTTGACAAGACTCATCCACTGTTTAGGCAGTGGAAGACAATAATTTTCAAACCACAATGAAACCTATAAAAAAATCTATAATAACAATTTATCTGAAGAGTGAACCTGCCACACATTCATTGCTTTGATTGCTGCAATATCACTCACACAAGTAACTCTGTGAAACTACATACGCTCATGCTAAAGAACGAATGCTATAGGATCACCCTATAAATCAAAACAAAAGCTGTAATTGAGTTGTGCTGGTTATTAAGACTGATGAAATGCAGCTTTATTTTACACAGAATGCACTGACAGAGGAGTTATTTCACAAAGTCTAAATACGGCATCTGTGGCTTTGGATACCCACAAATCAACACTCATATATCAGGCTTTGCTTATAGGGACAAGCATGTACTAGCATTACCTAGTTAAAAACAGGTTAGCTTTCAAAACAATTTTGCTGTAGCTGTCACTTCTGATGTTCTTAATGACTCCATAATTGGTATTATCATTACCTTAGTGCTTTATTCCTTAGAGGAATAAGTTAGTAACAGTTTGTTTTCATGTAAAATAGATAACACAGATCACCAATATTTTGCATTCTTCCTTTTCTCCAAAGTCCTGAAAACAAAGTTAAAGCTTGAAAGGTGTTTGTACCCAGGAGAAACCTTTGTTCACCAAGTCCCCAAGAGATCTAGTGCCTTATTAAGATTTAGGTACATGGCTGACAAAAAAAAAAATATCTTCCTGGTTTTAGGTTCAATTTTGTGCAGACACACAGCATTTTCTGGGTAATGCAGATATCACATAACAAGAATCCAAGTTTTAGAAAAGAAGCTGTGTGAATGTTCTTTCTCACAGTCCTGCTGTTAGCCACTACAACTACATATTATTTCAATACACACTGACAGTTAAATCAAAGAGGAAGTCAAAACCCTCAGGAAAATTACTGCCCAGTAGTTTCCAGCTTTGCCAACTAATACAACTCAGTAAAAATAAACAAACCAACCAAAACCCTCTTCTCAAGTAGAACACATCAATCCTCACTCCATTTCCATGCCCACATGGAAATAGATAACCTCAGCAGCTGAGAGAAAGGTTATTCAATGGCACATGGTGTTCCAGCAGTGGTGAAAGTCCTTAGGGTTTGAGGGGCAAGCAAAAGTTTTTGGTAGAAAAAGGTGAACAGACCCATTTGGGCAGTGGCTATTGCATTTTACTCTTTCAAAGGTGTTTTTTGTCCCTGTAGATCAAAGACTGGGAGACTAATAGTTCTAGACATAGAAAGCATTGCTCAAACAGAATGGAATAAAGATTATGTGAGCAGCATCTTCATGCTTCAATTTCTTGGTCTACCACACCTGAATTTTATTGAAGACCACTGGGAGGATGTTGAATTTTTCACATATTTGAATTGGTTTACATTCAAGTCTTTGAAAGCTAGAGCAACAATCCTCAAATAAATATTTCACTGTTCAATTTTGTAGCTTCTTTAATAAGGCATTTTTATTGTTATTGTGGCAACGTTGTAGGTATTCTTAGAAGTATCATTATAGTTAATAATTCATGCAGAGAACACAAAACATATCCTCACTGTATACAAGTCCATTTCCCTCTTCATTCCAATCATTAGAAATTACTAAAGGATGTGAGTTACTGCTTTTGAGGAAACATTTTCTTCAACCTTTCCTTTCCTCCCCAAGTCAAAAACCTGTTGGAGTACACTGAGATCTTTTAACTTATTTACTCACCACAGGAAGGCTCCTTAGAAGAGAACCTGCTCCAGAATCCAGGTCCCAAAAAGTTGTTGAGATTAATGATGTGGCAGGCATTGTGAACAGCAGGTTACAAAAAAGATGATGAAAGAGCAGAGCTATTACCCATCCTGCAGAATTGTGGGAAAGAGCAGTAACCCTTACATTTTCTAGGAAATAGGGCTCAGACAGAAAGATATGGTTTTTAATGGGATCCAAAGTTAGACTCAGTTTAAAGTACTACAGTTTTTTCTTAATGTACTAATGATAATTCAAAAAGTCATCAAAAGATACATTCTATAAAGAAACAGTCAACTCAAAAGATGCAGATACATAATTTGTGCGTCTTGGAACCACAACTATTCTTTTTTTCCAGTTGATTCAAAGGGAACTAGAATTCATGTGTATCGGTTAAAAACATGTATCACTGCATCCATACTTTCCCATAAGTATTTTCTATTTTGTTTTTTTGTTTTTTGTTTTGTTTAATATGACAGCATATTGGATCCAGTTCATCCATCATGGTTCTATGTTCCACACTACGAGGTTAAAACTTTTTAAAACTGCATGGAGTGTTTACTTGTTAATGTTCATTGCATTTCTGTTCACAATTTCACTGTGGTGGTGTGTTTACATATAATTACTCTTGGGCATGCAAAACTAAGCCTATGCCAAACAGAACTCTAATTTAAAAGACATGCCAATCCATCACCCATGTGTGTTGGGGAAATTTTGAATCTTCTTTCCACCAAATATATTACTGATGAACAGAAATATAGCTGCTCTCTCACAGTAAGTGACTTCCATGCTTACCATTCTCACCAAAAAGATCTGAGAAATGTAATTTAATTATATTTAATATAATGTTCAATTAATATATTTAATCTAATTTAAGTATATTTAATTTTATTATTGCCTGAAGCATATACAACAAAGGGAAGCTTCATCTTGGAGAATTACTGAAAATATATGAAGAAAAAACTGATATGCCAATAACATTATGACAAAAAATATAAAGAGCAAATGACAGAAGGATTAATAAAGTCAGTTTTTCTCTGAAAAGGGCTGTGTAGAAACAAACCTGAAAGAGTTAGCCATGGCACGAATTAAAGCATTTTTCTTTCTCTGGACTAGTAGACCTTTAAAAGCTTGTTTTCTATTACATAGCACATACTGTTTTGAATGTTTTGTAGCCAGTTTTCTTCCTGTCCTCGTGCTTCATACATATTGAGAAACAAACACTAATTAGTTAATTGCTTGTTGATTTTGTCAGAGTACGATAGTACTAGTTTGCATGGCAACTGATATGCACAGATACTGATTTTCAGAAACTGTCTCATGTTCCCAGGAGTATTTCCTTTGTTTTGATGGGGGAAATCAGTTGTCTAACAGACCCCAAAATTAATGTAACGAGCATTTTATAAGGAGTGGGAGGCTTCTACAGTCATTAAAAAAAACCAAAACAAACAGTGTTAAGCTATGTGGGAACTTTTCAGATAAACTATATTCCAATGTTAAAGCATTTTCTCAAATCTGTATTTACCTTGAGTAATATTTAATACCACAGTCCTTTTGAAACAGGACTTTTTTTTGTAGAGAAAACACTCTACAAAATCAAAACAAGGCACACAAAAAAGAAAAACAGAATTGTGCATGCAGTACTGTACTTTTAGTCAATCTCATTTGATTTCTATAAGATGCAAAAGTAAAACTGCTCTCCATGCGTCCAGTAAAGGCTGGTAAGAATGCATTTCCATGCTTAACACATGTAGTATATAATAGCCCAAAAAGATGAGAGCTTCTTGTTCAGATAATGAGCAGAGGGAGAACTTCATTTTCACAGGCAAAGATGAAACACATGCCTTTTTTGCAGGCTCCAAATAAGTTCCTGAGGACAGAGCTCATTCTGTCTTGGAAAACCACTGGATGAGGAACTCCAGTATGAGAGCTATGGTTTAAATCCAAACAGGAGTAGGTGGGTTGTTGTGCAGCCTGGCCAGAGCATAGCTTCTTCACACAAAATTCCTACATCTCCTGTCAGCAGAGGGAGTTTTATTGTTGATGTTAAACTGGCCTATAATGAAACTGAGACTTGGATGAAAAACTTAAAACCAAAACTCAACAGATCTACAATTAAACTGAAACAACAGAGATTTAGAAATAAAACAGATGCTGACATGAATCATCTGATTACCAAACTGCTGTAAACCACAGAATCTTGATGCCAGGCTCAAGCACACATTTTATTCACGTGTCTGATACATAGAACAGCTCTAGAGGCAGAAGTCACAGTCCGGGATTTCATTGTCCCCCAACAAGAGACTAGAGAATTGCTGTACTGCAAATCCAGTGCTAAGAAGTGTCTCAGCCCAACGTTGCCTCTGACCGTGTTGAAAAGCAAGTTTGAATTGCTGTATCTGGGGGCAAGACTTGAACCCCAGGCCCTCCTTTCCACTTAAAATAATTCCCCACTCATAGCATTTGTGTTGAAAAGGATGACCTGTATCAACACTCAAGTAAGAGGGTCACTTATTATCGTGATCTTTGCTGGAGGTAAGGCAAACTGTTTTCAGTGGGGTGATATTCTTTTTAGCCTGTGATCTTAGAAGTAGGAAAAAAAGGCAAGCATTTAAAGTATCAGAATTTAAGGGGCATGAGAAGGAGAGAAGAGTTTTGATTTACAGTTCTAGACTTTATTCTGTATGTTTGTCTTTGTTCTTTATGCTGAACTTTGCTTCAAGCATGTTCATGCTGCTCCATTCTATGAGGTACATGATAAGGAAAAAAAAATTAATGTCAGAAGTGCCAGTTAACTTCACGTTTCATTTGGAAAATGTATAGCTGATCTCTTGGCATGCAAGCAATATACAGCACTTCATTTCCAGCCCCCACTTCATATGCTGTCTTACAAGCCTCACAGAAACTCTCTCTTGCCCCCTTATGGAAAACAATATCAAAATAAATGCCTTGTCATTATATCTAAAATCAAGAGCTGTTTTTTCACTTACAATACTTCTTAAGTTTTAAAAATTCAGGAATGATAGTACAGCTACCACAAAACTTCAGAGCACAGTCCAGCTGGGGACCAGCACCACAATCTTGTTAGGGAGAACTTATAACTCTTGGTAAGGCTCTTATTTAACTGATTGTATTTTGACCCAGGAGTTTTATTGAGTTTCCTCTTCCTTCTTCCTCCCCACCCACTGCTGGGATTGGGGAAGTGAACAGCTGTGTGGATGCCCAGCTGCTGGCTGGGATCAACTCACAACAGTTCTTTTTAGCTGAAATTGGCCATTTTTATGTCAAAACCCTGTGTCAATTCCAAAGTCTGCTCAAAAAGAAAGTAAGAAAAAACCAAATTCCTATGTTTGTATATTGACTATGAATAAGGGATATAATAGTGTGGAGAAAAATGCTCTTATCTTCCTCCAACCAATTTATATTTAAATAAAACTACTTTAAGATATATGAGTTACAGCCACCCCCTGAAATTACTAATTGCTAAGATAAATTAGTTCTTTCATGAATAAAGTGATAAAGTGATAAGTTTTCCCTGTTTATTGCCATCTATTTCCAGTATCAGCTTGAACACTAGCTTCAAAGCAAATAAATGATTTTCATTAGAACATCTTCCCTTTAATGTACTATAAATTCAATTAATAATATGGAAGATTTTCTATATTTCATCACAGAAAATCTTTTTCTCTTTTGTGTAAAACTGGTGAATAGAAAATAGTTGTTTTTTTAAAAAGTATAAGAACAGGTTCAAACATGATTCAAACCCAAGCTGAACATTTTTTTATTTTGAAAAGTTAATGTTAGCTGTCTTTTTTTCTTTGCCAATTTATTTCCCTACCTTCCAATTAAATTGTTACTAACTTACAATGTTATTATTCATTTGCACCACCTACATTTTGTCAAGAACAGCACTAAGATACCATAATATAACAACATGAGCACTAATATTAAAAAGAAACACCAGATATTTAACAAACCCTTCATTACAAAATATCACAGGTACTTTCAGGCTGTGGACTGTCTGAGATGATTGAATCTGTTTTCTGAATCTTAAACTAATTTAATTTAATGGTTACACTACCCATATTTGTCAATCAGGTTCCTTTATTTACAAGAAAGGATCTTTTTGAACCTGTCCTCTCCAAATACTGGATTGTTGGGGTTTTTTTCTCTTTTTTCTGTTTTTTTAAATAAAGACTGGTTTTTTTTGTCTAATTAGACTGATTAAATGTTCTTTAGATTAGGCATAAGCAGTTTTGCTAATGCTTTGCATTTCACATTTCATATCAAAATTTCTGAATAACTGAAGCCATAAACCCTGGGGAAAAGACATTTAGCTGATGGGAAGCATCAGCCTTCCCACTGTGCAGGGTGGGCCACAGCAGTTTATGTAGCCCAGTAGTCCCTCTGTTACAACAGACACTCTAAAGTGCACCCAGGGGACCTGTTGCATTAAGGCTGCTGAATTCTGCCAGAAAATAAACCCCTGAGCATTCCAGCTGTGCTCAGACATGAGAAGGGCTGCATGTGGCTTGGCTTCATTTCTATTTATGGTCAATTCTACTTTATCAGCCTGGATGAGTTCAGTAAGAAGTTGCACAAGTGCTGATTAACAAACAGTGTGGTGTTGTGGCTCAGTCCCAGCAGGCAAGCAAGCACCACACAGCCACTTGCTCACTCCCTCACCAGTGGGATGAGAGAGAGACCTGGAAAGTAGGAAAACCTGTGGGTTGAGATAAAGGCAATTTAACAGGTCAAGCAAAAGCTGGGCATGTAAGCAAAACAAGCAATTCATTCTCCATTTCCCATTGTGTAATGATAACTGGAGAGGACAAAAACTATCATTTTGAACATCTCCCTCTTCCATCCTTCTTTTCCTGTGTTTATAGCCTGAGCATGATGCCATATGGTATGGAATATCCCTTTGGTCAGCTGGGGTCAGCTGTCCCAAATGTGTCCTCTCCCATCATCTTGTGCACACCAACCCCCTACCGGTGGACAGTACAAGAAGCAGAAAGGGCCTTGGATCTGTACAAGCCCTGCTCAGTAAAACCAAAAACATCTGTATACTATCAACAGTGTTTCCAGAACAAACCCAAAACACAGCCCCTAACCAGCTACTGTGAAGAAAACCCAGCCAAACCTGCACATGCATTTAACCCTACCCCAGCCAAAACCTGCACATGCATTTTTCCAATCTGGCACTGGTCTGGCTAAGTTCAGTAAGAACTTACACCCTCTAGATTCATAAAAAGGAATGGTTTATTGAAGAAACAGGAAAGCAGATTCAGGATTGCTAGTGATAAATGTGCTAATTGGGGGGGGGGATAGAATCCAATTGTTGTCATCTTACTGCAAGGGTTCCATACTGTTGTCTCCTTACCACAAAAGTTCCATACCGTCTTGATGTTTCTCGTGGGCACCTCCTTAGAGCACTGCCTCTTTCTTCTTCACAAAGCAGCCAACTGACTCCAGTTCCCTTCTCACTCAGCCACCCCACTCTTTTATAGCACTCTTCTTCTCATTGGTTACAGCTGTGGCCTGTAAAGTCAGGCCTGTTCCTAATCTTTGCTAATTGGCCCAGCTGCAACTCCTTAGGGGTGATATTACTTTCTACACTATCTTCATTTTCTTATATTCTATTGCACTACATTTTATAGAGTGTTAATATGTATTGTAGTGGGAGGTACAGTAACAGTCATCTATTGTGCTATATATGTATAAATGAACATTCCCAGGTCTACTCCAATGCCATTGATATGCAAAGCTCACCTAAAGGTGTTCCTACAGTGGAGGAGGACAGACACAGTCCTGAGTCCTACTGATCCTGAGAAAACAGACATTTCCTCATCTCGCTTTTTTGCCCTGCAACCTCCCTTCTTTTTCTACTACAGATTTTTTTGGCCCTTCCCAACTGGATGGAACAACCTCATGTTATAGGTGGGGTTTGATGACTTTGGTCAAACATGTTTTACATGTCTCATTTTATTCCTTGTTTGCACTGGGAAGGGTGTGAAATTCAATATGCAGATAGGCCTTAGTGATGGTCTTGGTTACTTTAAGTCTGAATTTATAGCTGATATAAGAGGTAAAATAAACACTTTGGTCCTCCTCCACTCACTGAGACATCTGTAAAGGCTGCCTCACCAGAGTCTTTGTGCACATCCCTGTCTTCTTAAAGGATCAGATTTGGAACAAGTCTTGCTTTTCAGGAGGAAGGAAGGGCGAGGCCAGTGGCTGGTACAGAGCCATGGGTGCTCCTCTGTGCCTCACTGAACCAACACTGGGCTGTGAGACCTCCACTTCCCTCTAGACAGCATCCCATTGTCCAGCCTTTCTTGAGCCAGATGCAAGATGCAATAACTGAGGGGTCCAGCTCATGGTTTTCTCAATCAGCCTGATCAATTCACCACCAGCTAAAGGCAGCTCTGTAGCAAGTCTGAAAATTTACCATAGGAGGTCCAGAAAACTACTGTACTTACTCCATCTGAGATACCTTATGTGCTCCACAGTTTCTCACTTTGCCAAATGCTACCTAAATGTGCCTGAATAAACCAGGATTATCACAAGTGGTAAATATAAAAAGCTGGACTGCAAATCTAAATCAAGAAAGCTCCTTGGATTCCAAATGGCCATGCCATGTATTGATTAAAAAGGCCAGGGGGTTATACAAATAAGTGAATGCACAGCATGAAATTTCTATCTTGTAAACATTTAGGTCAATCATTTATTAAATATGGATATTATGCTATTTCTCTTCTACTGAAGAAGCCTAAGGAAAAAGTCTGATAATATGCTACTCTAACTGGACACTTCTCTATATTTTTTGAGTGGAACACATAATCTATTAAATGAGCTAAGAAATTATTGATGCTGAAAAGTAACACTGCCGCATAAAAGACATCTTTTTGAAAGGAACTAGCATGTAACTGTATGTGAATAAGATTCTTGGTAAAAATATTTGCACTTTTGTTTGTTTGAAACTTTTTTGTAGCATTATTTCTTGTAAATATAAACAATCAAATCTATAGAAAGCAACTACTTGTTGCTTTCAGTATATTGCACAAAGAGATTACACCATAGGGAACGATTCAAGTTAGTATATTTCTGAATCAAAATGTGCATAACTCAAGGCCACATTTTGAAAAACATGAGCTTCCTCTTTGCAGATCTAAAAAGAAAACAGTTAAAAGCATGAAAACTGACAACTACTATATTGGTTCAATTACAGAGGCAGCAACTGTCTTTTTACTTATCCATGTAATTGCCATACCATGGTTGTTTTCTAGGAAGTGATTTCAAATGTCTCATGTTAAATTAAAGCAAAACTGCCACCTCCTGAAGATCTGAATTAAATCTTATCAATAAGGAAAGCATCATCTATGGTCAGAGAAACATAATGCTTTGCCTGTGAAGGAAAACTTCCTTGACCCTTTCAATCCTACCAATGTGTCTTCATATTGTAGAACACAGTAGTGACAAAAGCCAATTAATTCCCTTTGTAAAACTGCATTTTGCAGGGTCTCTGTTCTGAGAAGCTCTTGCTTAGTGTGCTTTCAGTGCATTATTTGTAATGCAAATACTTGCAACTTAAGAGCAGCGGAAAACTGTACAAATCTCCCAACATGTGAGAAATTAGCAAGTGTTACATTGCTGTTTGATATGCAGCACACAGTCAAATTTAAATTCCTAAGTTTTACTTTGAAATAAAAAGCCTGCTCATGATCTTTGAAAATAAGAAAGTAAAACATTTAGAGAGAAAACCAGAGGCATCTCACATTCTTTTTGAGCTACATTTTACATTAAATTCTTTTCTGAAGATTAGAAGTGGGGCAATTTTTATGATTTATTCTATTTGGATGCTATGTCTACAAGTGAACTGGTATGTGAGCTTTGTAGGAGCTCAGTTTTCAATGGTGTTAAATGTAAATGCCTTTAATTATAAACAAAAATTGGCAGATTTGTAACAAGGCTGTATAATGGTCTGCATATAATACTATAAGTATCATTTGCCAAAGAGGATTGTATACTTACGGAAGAAAATAACGTATCTAGGAAAATTGGGAAGACAGCTCAGAGAATGAGAATACAACCAGGAGTATTGCAGCATAGTCTCAAAAAGTAGGGTGAATTCCTGAAAAGTAGCATTGTCTTGGCACAGGAAATAGTCTTAAGTGTCTGTTACTCCACATATATATATATATATATATATATATATATATATATATATATATAATATTTTGATTATATTTCAATTTTTTGTAAGGTAGTACTACATTAATGATAAACACAGGAGAAGTGGGAGCTGAGGCAAAAAAGAGAGCTAAAATCTGTGGTAAAAAGGGGGCTGAGAAAAGGCAAAGAAAATCTTCAGCATGGTCTGAAGCCATTGCACACAGAGAATTAAAGAGGTTGATACTTGGTCTTGAATTCTGCCTGTGCTCTCAGTTGGCCTGGCATCAGGAACACAAGTGCAGGTGCCTGGCTGTTAAAAGGCTCCAGAGCATCAATCTCACTGTAGGAAGCTTAGTAATAAGGGCAGCATCTTGAGGTTTGGGAAGTTAAGCAGTACAGCACAACTAATTCTGACACCAGTTTCAAGTGTGGTATATTCTTTGCATGATGCAGATGGCAATATTTTAACAGTATGTAGTGGGAATCATTCCCATCATATAGAATGGAAAATGTAGTGTTTTACAGAACATTTCACACCCGTTAAAACACTATTAAATATTCATTAATTGTTTGACAGGCATAGGTAGGTAAGCAACTGCATTCTACAGTCAACATTAACCCATGCACAGGCCTGCCAAGTATGACCCATCTCACCAAGAAAACAGACATTATCCAGAATTACAGTATCTAAACTACCAGTATTAAGTGTTAGCTTCTGAATAGAAAACAGCAAAATAAGTAAGAAAACCTCCTGTCAATGGAAAGTGAAATCTTCACCAGTAAAACAAAATCCTGAGGTGTGCATGTGTGTTTGTTTAAAGACAAACTAAATTGTACCTTTGGCTTTAATCTTACAGGCACTTTCAGCAAAATCAAATGATGTGGTGAAAACTCATCTGGAACAAAAGGTTATACCTATGCTGGCTAGAAAGATATGTTCAGAAGGTTAAAATGAGCATCATCAGAAAAAAATTCTCTAACAGAATAGTCAAAACACATATGAATGAATAATGTTTATAAGCCTGTATGTTGGCAGTGAGAGACAGACCCCATATTAAAAGAAGCAGAAGGCTGTTACACTCTATGCTATTTCTATAAAAACTTGGGGGTTTCTGTGTTGCTATTCACAATTTTTCCAGTGAAACTCAGTCAAAGAGGTGAACTGCAGTGAAGTAAAGAGAGCAACTTTTCATCCATTGTGAGAGAAAATATCAGAGCAATGCTGTTTTGATCTGCCGCCAGAATGATCTTCACTCTGTGGATGCAAAGATGAATTTAAAGCACTTTGTGATACCTCTTGGTATCCATGGGGGTTCTTCAGAGTTGGCCAAATAAAGAGATGAAATGGTTATATCACTGTTTCAGAGGAAAATACATGAAACAAAATGGAAATTATAGCTGACAGTTATACTCAAGTCATGGTGAAATATTTTTGACATGATTAGCTATCAGAAAAATGCTGTACCCAGACATGACTAATCATCATGATTATCTTTCTCCTATTTGATAGAATATACTGTGAGGCATGTGTGCAAAACCCTTACTCCCTTATTTAAGTATTTCAGCACTATGTCACTGACAATTTCAGTAAACCTAAGCAAAGATTATTTAAAGATTAGATTTTTCAGAGAGATAATAACATTTAATTATGCTTGCAAAATTAAGGTGAATTTTAAGGGCAAAAAGTACACTAGGGATGCACTGGGTGGAAACTGCTGTTCTCCAGAGTTTTTACTCTGATATTTGGATTTCAGAGCAGAACTCAATATTTAAAGCCCTTAAATTTTTTGCCTGGTTTTCTTTCACAATTTTCCCTAGAATGGAGGGAATTGCTAGTCCAGGTTTTCTTTTTCCAAAGCACTGGAAAGAAAAAAAAACTAGGGAAAGGGGATTTCAGAATGGTTATTTCCTGTTCAAAATTACTTTTTACAAATGGTAGTGGACATTGTCACATACTTAGGAGTTGGGGGGAGAGAGTGCCCATTCAGAGTCCAAAAGACTCTGAGCCAGAGTTCATTCTAGGACCTATACAGCTCCTCTCAGGTGACTGATCAGTCAGGGGATCCCGCTCAGCTCAGCCATAATGACACCGCATCTGGAGTGCTGTGTGCACTTCTGGGCTCCTCAGTAAAAGAGGGATATGGAGCTTCTGGAGCAGGTCCAGGGAGGGCAGTGAGGGTGATTACGGAACTGGAGCATCTCTCTTATGAGGAAAGCCTGAGAGAACTGGGCCTGTTCAGCCTCAAGAAGAGACAGCTGAAGGGAGACCTCACTGATGCCTATCAGTGTCTGAAGAGAGGCTGGCAAGAGGATGGCACATGCCCTGCTCAGTGGTGCTGAGCAATGGAACAAGAGGCAATGGGCAGAAATTGATGCACAGGAAGTTCCATCTGAACATGAGGAAGAACTTCTTTACTATGGGGGTGAGTGAGCACTGGAACAAATTGCCCAGAAATGTTGTGGAGTCTCCCTCACTGGAGATATTCAAGAACCAGCTGGATGCAGTGCTGTGCCTTCTGCTCTGGGATGACCCTGCTACGTGACCCTACATGACCCACTGTGGTCCCCTCCAATTCAGAAAAGGAATGTTCCAAAGCTCTCAGGGGATGACTCCCACCATTCCTCCTCTCCTGTCCCATTTTGTCCAAGCAGCACGTACTGCTGTCATGCTACTGTCAGTGCTGCTGGCACCTCAGCCTTGCAGGAGCTCCCCATATGATCAACACCACCAAACTCTTGCACAAGGCCTGATAACAGGTTATTGAAACTGGGGAGGAAGAGCAGAGCAGCCCAGAGGTAGAGAAGGGGGAAGCAGGGAGGATCATGCACCCCATGGTAGTTAGCTGAAGGGGAATCATCCATTTCCTTTCCAATGAAGGTGTGCACAGTGCTCACAGACAGTGAGCATCTCACTTGTGAATGTTTTCTCAGTGAGTTGTAATGCCATTAACTGTGCATCAAGAATAGTGACTTTTATAATGCCACTCACATTTCTCGATGTAAGTTTGTCTCTGATAGTTTCATATCAGCATGTCAATTACGTGAATGCCCATTATATTTAAGGCCATAACCTGGACATGTAGAATTCCAGCCAGCCACAATTTTCTTTACGTTTCACTCAGAAGATAATATACTATTGGAAAAAACCAAAATACAGCGTCGTAAAGATAAGAGTTTTTTTTCTTTCATTACTCCACAGAGAATAAGGATTTTTTTTTTTTTCCTTTAACAAGTAAGCATGAGACTGAAAGGTGGCCGTTAGACTAACAAAGCACTGATATGACTCCTGGAAGAGTTCCCAATGCTTCCTTATTGGCTACTACAGTATATAAAAATCTAATGAACCACAAAATGGTGATGGATAAATCCAGTCTGCTCAGACTGGCTTCTGGACACTGGAATATTATAAGTGCTCATCACAGTCATTATGGAGAGCATAATAGGTGGAAAATAGCATGATTATGAGATTATTAATTTCCACTTTTCTTTATTGTTTCTAAATTCAACAAAACCTTTTTTTTTTGCCTGTTGCATTTTCAGATGTTTTCCTTTATTACAGATTTTAAGCAAAGTATTCTCTTCTAGATATAAAAAATAATTATGAATATAAATACATTATTGTTAAATACGTATAAATATCAGTATATAGATGTATTAATAGATTTTTATTTAATAATATAATAAAATCAATTCTAAATACTGTTATATTTCTGGGATTTCTATTACACAGTATCTGGATTGCTAATGCTACAGGCATTTTATTTTTGCTCATTACATCAAATGCCGATATCATCATACCATCTTGAACTCAATTTGCTGGATTTTTATCTTTTTTTTTAGTGTTATAGACATCTTTTACACTGCCAAATATTTGTACCAATGCAAATAATATTTTATTTCACTACAGATCAGAATGTTGGACTGCAAGGTTTTGCTATATGCAAAGTTTTATACCTCAGCTATTGCAGAGATTACTTTTCCAACACTGTGGCTCTCTACCCAACATTCTGAAGGAGTGTGGGATGGGAGATATGAATGTTAAAATAGTCTTTTGAGTTTTTTCCTTGGCTGCTTCTACCCAGATGAAAATATGTCAAGAGTTAGAGCATTTTTGCCTCTGTCTTCCACACTGTGCTTCAGTTCCACGGTGCAATGACTGCCATCATAACAGTGCAGTCCCCTTGGTACCTAAACCATGTGTACACACACTAACATGAATTTTCAGCCTCAACATTGATTTGTAGCTAATCTGTATCACAGCATAACACAGACAGTGGCAAGAGAAAAGGATTAAAGACCAGCAGAAATGTTATCATGATCTCCAGCTGTATCCTTGAACACCTGAGTACCCTGTAGGTGTTCAACCAAAGCTACAGTTCACCTTCTCCCTCAGAAAAAGTCACTTCATATGTTTACATGGCATCCATTTGGCAATTAACACATTTTTAGTTATACTTCTTAACCTAATTTTTAGACATTGATTAAAGTTTTCTAGACACAGAATGAGGTTGTGATATTTCTCATATTCAAAAAGTATTTATGTTTTGGAGAGACTGAAGTGAATCAGATCCTCCTGTAAACAGCCAGAATATTTTCCCAGTCGTCAAAAGATCTCAGTTACATTTTTAGCAGCTGAACCAGATGTGAATAAATTTAGTCTCTTGTATTAAATTGCCTAATTAGGATAGTAGCATTCTGCAGGGAAACTGGGGATGATTTATCACATTATAAAATAATTTAGAATACATCAGACTTCTGATTAGTCTTTAGCACTCTTCTGGAGTATATTACAGCCTATGATATCCAGAGTTTGCATCTACCTACCTATCTGCTAGATACCTTTTCATGAAAGTACTCCAAGTATCACAGAGGGAACTTTTCAAGATGTTACTTTAGAAACAATATTCTATATGCTCCATTTCCCTTACTTACTATTATATTTAGGAGATCACTGTATAGAGGGTTATAGAGGGCCCTATGTCAAACTAGTCTCTTTTCTTTAGTCATTCTCTTTAGATAACAGATTTTCTAACTCAGAGTTCCCTACAGAAAATTTGATAGTTTTTTTTTTTCCTTCTTGGACTATACAGTCTAGGACGGATAGTTACTGCCACACGGACAGAAATATCTCTGCTTCCAGATACATCTTAAACAGAGATATTTTAAGGACTGCCATTGCCTATGCAGAGCTTTAAGAGCACCTTTTACATTCAGTAATGTGAAAAGCAGCCATTACTTTCCAATTCTTATCAGTGATCAGTACCGCTGCCATTATATTATATCACTACCATCACTTATATTCATTAATGCTCTACTTGGCTTGTGCTGGCTACTGTCATGGGCACTCATATTCTGTTTAAAACACAATTCCTTGTTATATTCAAATCTCTGCAACATATGACACCAAACTAAATATGTGTTCTGTTATTGGACTAATCATGACTTTATGAAACTCCACAAGTACAGGAGGACACCTGCAAAAAGTTCTTGTTTGAAAGCTTGTCCTGTGATAATACCCCAAAATATTTTCCACCACAAGATAATTTCTGAGATTGGAACCGCGCAAGATTAAACCTTTTAAAAATACTTATTTTAATGGCATTTTTCAGGGGGGGAAAAAAAACAGGAAGAAATTTCACAGTACCATTCCACAGACCCATGGCTTCATCTTTTTGTATGCATATATATATATATATATATAAAACATACATAAAAATGCAATGAATGACATTGAGCCTGTGGGGGAGGGGGGTGGGGAATGCAATGTGGAGGGAAAGAGGGAGAGGATTCCCCAGGGCTGCAAATAACCACAACAGCCCCAACACCAAAAAAAAAGCCCCAGTCAGTCCAGCCAGTGTAAACATCTGGCAATACAAAAACAAACAAACAAACAAAAAACACCAAAAACCCAAGACCACATTAAATGTGTTAAAATGCGCAGCCATCTTTTCTTTTTTTAAAGGAGGAACACACATGTATACAGGTACCTACTGCTGATAGTTAACTCAAAAGATTACTCTACATTAAGAAAATATTATCCCCATCTGGGCAAATGACTTCATATAATCTTGTTTACTTTTACTAGCAAGAGTTGAATGAGACAAATACATGGGCTGTGAGAAAAAATTCCTACAAAAAATATTGACTACTCCAATGAATTTACTATTTTCATTTCAACCAACTGAAATCCTAGCAGAGTATTTGCTCCCTTTCTTTGACATAATGGAAGCCAGATATTTGTGCTTCTTTTTATCATTTTTGCCTGCTAAAGTGAGAAATTTTGTCACAATTTAGAAGGCTCAAAACAAGTACTATCTGTGATAGTTAATTCAAATTTCTGTAACTCAAAACAGCCTGGCTCTCAGATGATGCAGATGGTATGGAGGAGTAGAAGGATCGTTTTGGCTACAGAATCACATTTAATCCTTTTTTTCCCCCTCTAGCATAATCACATAATCAAGTGATGGCACAAGACTCTTGAGGCTACTGCTCTGTCCTTGTTCTTCCCTTTTTTAGCCCACTATAGTGTGGGTGTGAGTGTGCAAGGGTTTTCCCTTGGGAATGACTCTAGCAGAGAGGATGAACAAAGGGCTGTCATTCAGAGGGAAGGCAGAAGGTCACAGAATGACAGACTGACACTCCATCAGTCTCCACAGAGAGGCCATCATTACTGGATTTCTTGCTGAAGTACAGCCAGCTTTATCCCCAAAGCACAGGCATACAAGGTTAGCATCCAGTGCTTTTGATACTGCCAGAACTAGGATTTCAGGCAGTAATGAAAAGAATAAAGAGGATATCAAGGTAACTAGAAAAACCCTAAACCAACCCATCAGATTGTCAGCCATGTGACAGTCATTCAGCTGTATTTCATGTCAAACACAACCCCACCACTCATCAACGTGCTTCTCTGTTCTCCCTGTCATAATGTTACCCGAGCTTTGAAAACTCAATGGACACCATGGCAAAAGTTTTGTACTACCTTCTTTTCCCTTGAAACTGGTGAGATTTTGTTTTCATTTAAAAGTCTTGAATCTAATAAAAGTGATAAATACCTAAGAGAATTATTAATTGCTTGACGGTTAACCCACAGATCAGTTTAAAACCACAGAGTGACACCACTACTGCAGTAGCCAATAAAAGTAGGCAAAACATTGTATTTTCATCAAATCTATTAATCATAATAATTATTCACAAGCTGCATCGCCATGGAGACAATCCTCCTAAAATCACCTGAATTAATGAGGTTGGTAATTAACTTTATTTATCTCATTTCAAACTGGTCCTTAGGTTTTGACATTTACTGATTGGATTCTGCAACCTTTATATTATTTACTTTTGAGTAATTTGTAACCAACTTCGTGCGACCCTCTGACAATTTTGCTGAGCAACCACAGATGACAGAAAATCTTTTTCTTGCAAGGCATTCTTGAGAGAAATAGATACATAGGTGCATATACTCATACAGCCAGCTTACTGTGCATCACTATTGACATTTTATCAGAGTTTAAAAAAAAAAGCCAGCAACATAACAAACCTCACCAGAATTATGATCAATGCTGACAGCTGGTTTTCTGATGGTAAAGACCATCTTGGGAAATACAAACTATCTTTAAGTACCCCTTCCAAAAAAACAGTACATGGCATACACAACTAGAAAATGCAGTTGTTGAAAGCTCTCATCCAAGGCAAAGGAAGGCAGATGCTGCATGTGTTAAATGCAATGGTCTAACTCACATAAAGTTGCCAGGATTTTATAGCCACCACCATGTATCTTTATGAGGAAAAAAATTCTTCAGCCCAATGCCTATTGCAGCTGGTGGAAGAGAAGCTGTTTAGGAACTTTTCCATGGGTTCTCTTTATGCAAGTTGACAGAAAATTTGCAGCCAGAACACTGACAGTAGTGATACTGAGTGGAAAATTATTAATATACACCCAAGAAAAGAAGAGTACTATTATACTTTCTAACCCACAGACACAGATTATTTCTGTCCTCCAACAACTTCAGATCTTCAGCTCTTGACCTATACGTTAAATCCTCTAAAAGCAAACTTTTGTACCTTGTACTTTATTTGATGTCTCATGAACCCATGGTGGGCTGGAACCTAAGTTCAATCTTGAGCTTGATGGTTATATCAAGTGAGGTATCTTCAAAACACTTTGCCAGTTGAGCTGTTTACAAGCTAAGCGATAACTTTAGTTTTCAAGCACTTTTATAAGTCCATACTATTAGTGTAGAAGACTTTAAAAATGCTACATGTAAAACCAAATGCTACACATGAAACCAAATGCTACATGCGAAACCAAATTAAACTTTCTTGCAGCAGCTGTTCTACCTGACCTCAAAATAAAAATCACTCCTCCATGAATATCACATCATTTTAAAGCAATAACATAACAAATTTATACAAAATAACTATTGTTTCTGTGGTTCGCTTCTCTTGAAACATGTCAGAAATTTGAATTTTGTATTCTTTTGATAAGTAGGGAAAAACTTTCTATTTCAGCTGTATGAAAAATTCAATAAATAGGGAATGTTGGAAGGTACTCCTTGTCTCCTATGGTCACTCTTAAAGAATTAATAAAATGTATATTTTAATAAATGGGTTTTTTTAATAGGAGTCTGCATATAACCCAAGAGTGTTTATTTCTCATCAACTTCAAACTTAATCTTCGGTGACTGCAATATTAAATTGGAATGCATGGCTGTAAAACCAAATGTGCATTTGGTTATAAATTTTACATCTTCTAGTAAAAAGCAAAAAACAGCCTTCCCATTCCCAAAATCATAGGGACTTTTTGACCTATTGTTTGCTTAGAATTCCTCATTTTTGCCAGACTGTTTTTGACAAATATTTGGTCAAGGATGAAATTCCCACCATGAGTATCTGCAGCAGAGTTGAGAATGCATCAGCTTCCATCTGCCAAAGTTGAACATATTTCCAGATAGATTTGGCCAAAATGGTAGTGCAGATCTAAGCACTAGAATGTGGTAGTTGATAGCAGCACTGCCAATAACACCCTTCCCTCTCTTCTGCCCAAGCCATGTAGACTAATATCTTAGCCCCCAATCCAATATGTAGGAGTAACTTCATGGAAGTTGAGACAAAAATGCTGTATAATGAGGTGGTTACAAATTGGCTCATTGCAGCCAAAATTGTTTCATAGTGATGCAGATACTACCAGGCATTTGCACACAAAGAAGGGACACCTGGATGGAACACTCTGGCCCACTACCTTCCAAAGGTGTTAAATACGCTGGAGGATGTGCATTTAAATATTAACTACCTGTAAGCACTTTGCCAGAAGGGACTTCTAGGTAAAATTGCTCATAGTATGAGAAAACTCATAGCCCAAGACTACTGAAGGATCTGGAAATTAACTTGGTAACATCACATTCTGGAAATCTTGTCCATCTCCAGATCAATATCTAAGAGATGTTTATCTCCCCATTAACAACAAAATTAACAACATTTATAATAAATCCATCCTACTCCAAAGTCTCTGGTAATACCATTTTAAGCCAGGAATGAAAACTTATCAAAGGTTTTTGAAGTGAACAACAGGTTTATCAGAATGAAACCCACTTGTGTCATACATAGACTGCTCCTAAGGGCACTATCTGGTTTCTAGCCTGGTTTCTAGGCTGGTGGCACACACAGACATCCTGTATCTCTACCCAGTAAAGAGCTCTAAACTGTTTGGCAAGCCAAGTTATGCCTTCTCACATACATCTGCCAGTTCCCACATAGTAAGCATCATCTGCACTAAGCCAAGATGGTAAATCAAAATAATTCCCTTGCAAGATTCTGGAACATCCTTTAGGACAGCTGCCATCCAGTAAATTCTAAAATACAGGAATCAGTGGTATTAAAGCCCTGGCAAGCCTTTCATTACTGACACAAGTAATGATGGTAGGTTCATAGCTGATGAAATCTCTCTGCCAAATAGCTAACTAAAATGAAAGTAGGACCATTTGGCCAGTAAAAAAAAAAAATTACCTAAGCACTAGCTGAAAATTGTTCACCCATGCTACATGGAACTTGGAGTGTAGATGCCAACAGTCTAACTGTGGTTGTTCTAAAAAACATTAACCTAAAAGAACAATGAACAGTCAAAGACATTAAATATAGTAGGTGCTTAGGTGCTTTCAAAAAAAAAAAAAAAAAAAAGAAAAAGACCACTAGCCATGTAAGATATCATTTATATGTTTTCCTTACCATAAATCTACACATCAAGGGAATGCACTTCATGATCTGTTACCTGTATGAATTTTAAGATTCTAATAGAAAGAGGTATTTTTGTCAGTGCCCTATGTCCATTAATATCCAAATAAATAAAGATAAATATTTTAATTTCTTCTCAAAGACAAGTGAACTATAACCCTGCTTTTCAGCAGGCTGAAGAACCAAGTGAAGTTTTACTGTGAGGGTTTTAGTGTTGCACACCTCTAGCTTTAATTGCTGAAATTTCTTTCTGGCTTTGTTACTAAATTACACTTGCTATAGTTTGTTGCTCTGATCTCTGCCTATGATTTTCCTACTAAATATAGGTTGAGAAGGACTTGATTCAACAGATGAAAGCACACTTGTTATCCATAATGGCCTCACACAGGGGTCTTCAGATAACTGAATCAGCACGGGGATAGATAATCCCTTAAAAATGAGACCATGAAAATGAAGATTGAACTATGTTACATCTGTGTAAGAAAAAAATTTACTGATGGTAATGTGTATGCCAAGGGTGTCATAAACCTAGTGTGACAAACAACAAATGGGAACAGAATCAAAACCATTGCATTAGACTCTAAAGCTTTTGTTAGCAGACCAGATACAAAGATGTCCAGACATTATCTTAGATTAGTTTAAAAAATTATTCCAGTTCATCTTGTGCATTCAGTGCATGTGGATATCTACAGCACTTATTTTTTGTACAGACATTCAGATCACATCTCCCAAGCAGGAAATATACAGGAGATGGAATTCCTCACTGAAGAGTGTCTTATCTGTGAGAACAGAAAAACACAGGAAATGCCAGGTTTTGCCATGTCTTGCATTCCCAAGACACCAGGGCATTTAAGATAGAAGCCTGAATGCTGGCTCTCAGACAGCCTGACTCCTGTCAAGAAGGAATGCTTCCTGGCTTGTAAGCTTCTTCTCCCTCCTTTGTTTCTATCTCATCCATTACATCGGAGAAAAAAAAAATCTCATTCCTTTTTAGGATCCCTCAGAGCTGTCTCAATCAGTTCAACAGGATCCAGGGAATCCAGGTGTGTTTTGGTATGCTTTTAGTATGAACTTTTCATAAAGGTTGTTTTGAAAATTGTCTTGTTTTTAATATTCCTTACAAGCATTCTTTCTTACTGTGATGACCTGCTTTGCTAGTTTAAATAAACTTGACGTTTTATGTTATATGGTAATCTGGAAGCTGTTTTCAAAAGTACATATAGGACACCAGATATTTGTCAAAAAAGAACATTTTTTTCTTGTTTATGAAAAAATAATAATTTTTGTCTTGTAGAAAAAGAACATAAGAATGTAAATATTTGCTTGATTTTTGCTCTGCTTTGGGCCAGAAAGAAATGGCTTGATCTTATTCCTGTTACAATACTTACTGAGTTATACAGCCTTAGTATTACTGGATAAAATATACAGCATAATTATCATATATCCTAGATCGTTGTTGGAAGCTGTCACTTGTCTTTCATCCATGTAGACTAATTGAAGTTTGTTCAGTAATACTTCTTTAAAGAATTTAAAGGCAAAGATTGTAGCAGAGCCTGAGACTTTACAAGAATATTCTTCCCCCCAAACTGAAGGGGAATCTATGTAAAAATATAAGACAGAAATGCATACACAAAGTTTTGCTTCCAAAATTCCTACACAGTGCCAACAGTGGTAATAAATATGTCCAGTTGTTAATGTCTTCATAAAAGTCAAGTTGCAAAACCTGTAAACTCACTCACTGTAAGTGAAGGGGAGAAAAAACTGCTTTGAATAAATCTGAATGTGATAGCCACATGGGGCAAAAAAGAAACAGCACAAAGAATTAGCATAAGTTCTGTCAAACACAAACCTTCAGTAATTGCATTAGAACCTGTGAAATCAACCTAATATGAGGTATCTTCAAATACCTTTGTATCGTCCATGCCTTTTTAATGCAACAAATGCATAAAGTATTTGCATAAGCGAAGCACAAAATTTTTATAGATGTAGTATCATTTGTCTAGAAATCTTTAGGATCTGAAACAAGAGAGGATACTATCATAAGGATCTTACTTTTTTCAAGTATTCATATCACAAGTAAGACCTAGGAGCTTCAGCCTGCAAAACTGATATTTCCACATTAGTGCATTACTTATAAACATTCTAGTTTTAGAATCTGTTTCTTTTGGTGCGGTTTAGGGGAAAATAATACAGATCAGCAAGGTATGCTGATCCACAAAGTGCAGCAGGAGCTGCACATTTTTGAATAAAATAATTCACATGATCACCCAAATTTAGAGTCCTCCAGATTCTGTGCTTGCATTCAGTGCTTTCCAATCTGTGCAATACCCCACTCACATTTTCCTTACAAGTTTTTATGGACTGTTTTGGAATCAATATTTATTTCCTCAAGAGGTTGAGTGAGACTTTGGGAATCACCTCAAAATCCCAGAGAGTTTGGTTTTTAGGATATCGAGATTCAAATCAAACTTCTTTGGAGAAAACATCTTTCCCAACACGAACACCAGGTTTTTAGTTCTCCAAATAAAGAACTTCTCTTTCATACTACAGATGTAGTAACTAAAATTGCCTTACCTCATGAATATTACACTATATTCAGGCACTTCCAAAGGACTTGTGAAAATTGCGGACAGCTCTACAAAAGAAGGAAGCACAGCAATCATCATGTGTGGATTGCAGTAATAAGGCCACTAATCTTAGTGCAATATCTATTCAGAATATATCCATGCAGAACACAGAAAGAGAATTATCAGATATTCTGCACTCCACTGAATGGCATGGCACACTGGGCATGAATTATTGCAATTTCCTCAGAAGTCATGGGCAAGGGACAAAGATTAAAATCTGATGTAACTGTTTAATGCACAGAGTTCTATGTGAAGCTGGAAGTTTGTACAGTGTTTTAAGATGCTTTTCAATTGTAGCAAATTATTTTCTTCCAGTACCACAAAAAGATGTTGCCACACAAAGGGAGTTAGCAACAAGTTACAGCTATGAAAATAGACAGCAAAGTGAAAGAAATGAAACTTTATAGTGGCTCTCCTTTAGCAAACAAGCAGTCAGAATTATTTACACAAGTATAGAATTTCTTTTGCAGGAATTTTTAAGTCCTTCTGCCTTCACATTCTTAAAAGGAAAGATTTCTAGAATCTTGTACTCCTTAAAATCTGGCTCTAAAAGTTATCAAGTAATCCTAACGCTGATATAACCTATTTCAAATGAGGATCCAGGGAGAAAATAAAAGAAAAACAAACAAACAAACAAAACATAAAAGAACCAAAAACCTGTTTTGTCAGCATTATGAAATCTTTGGAGAGGAAGGTTCATAGATCCTTTCTCTGGAGGATCCTTTCCATATTTGATACATACACCTAATATATATCATCAAATTCACAGCAAAATCTTACTAATGATTAACAGACATTTTTTACACAAATAAGAGAGGTGATCTCCACACTTTAGTAGATTAATAAAATTGGATTTATATAATTTTAATATCAATATTGTTCAGTAAAGTTTACAAATTGAAAAAATAGGGTGCCTCATAAAATTAATCTCAGTATTTCTGTGAAGTAATTCTTTTTATGAAATAATAAACAAAAAATAGCTGATGTTATTTCATGAGATATCATGAAAACAGTCATTGATCCATGGGAAAGTAATGTTTGAAGCTAGACATTAAAAAAATCCTTCTTCTGAACACCACATTAATTTTGGTTCAGTAAGTTTTTTTTCAGCAGCAACTTTCATATGCTTCCCTCACTTCATTTCAGCACACCCTTTAGATGACCCAGAACTGCAGCTTTGCAACTGGAATATACCCCAGTGAATAATTTCTGAGAACACAGCTCTTGCTCAACTAACAGTAACTGCCAAAAGTGCTCTAACAAATTAGGAAAATCAGAAATATGCAATTATTTTATCTCCAGCTACTGATTAATTGTACCACAGCCACAACTAGAATTTGGATTAATGAACAGTAACATTCTGCTAGCATAGAAAGGAACCTAAATAGTGAAAATGAAAGCTCTAAACAAGTAAGAAAATGCAGTTGTGACTTAACTCTCATGCTGTCCTTTGCTTGGAAAGGAAACTGATGATGTTTTCTTTTCCTCACAAGATAGATGTCTATTTTGTTTTCTGGATGAATCTGATCTTTTGAAATAATCATGGCAAACTAAGGCTAGGAACAGGAGGTAGAGTGTATTGCTGTTTCTCTTGGCATACAATTTTCAGAGATGAGATTTGTGTTCTCTCTTCATATGTCAAGATGTAAAAAGTCTAGAAAGATAAAAATATATATTCATGGAAATTGCACATGTGATGGGGTGAAGGGAGGGTTTATTTGTGTCTGTACTGTGGGGCACAATCCAAAGATTATCACTTTCCATGATAAGCCTGCCTCAGCCACTAACCACGTGAGGTTTGGGATTCAGTCAATAGTAATCAAAACACACAGCTGGAAATGTACTCTAAATACACTTAGTGCAGTCTCAGTGGGGAGCTTTGCATGGCATATTTGCTGAAGCCAAAACAATCCATTGTACCCTTTTGGTCCCAAGAAAGAGGTAGCACAGATAACTCTGTTTGGGGAAGGACTGAGAGTTGTCCCTGATGACAGCTGACCAGAGGCAATTCAGACCTACCCCATCTCTGTTCCTGTGTTTAATCACACACCCTGCCAGCACATCTTGTGTGCCTGGTCCCAAGTCTATGTTTTGATCACAGCACAGTGAATAATCATCGTACACTTTGTAGCTGCAGATTCCTTGGAATTTGAATACAAGGGTGATGTAAATGAAGATTGTCTCTGTGCTCTTAATCACTAATATTTTCCCCAAAGAACACAGTTTAAGACAAACAACTTTTCATTATACATAACATTAAAAAATGCTTACAAGCCAAAACCTGAAGTTATCCCTGTACCTGTACCTCACAAAGTCTAGAGAATTTGTCCTTATAATGCCGACAAGGTGAGCCATTATTCAACATCTTTGTTTCACAGATAAAAAGCTTAAGCACAAAGCCCTGCCAGGGTAACATGAACACTTGCATTTATCTTGGTGGTATTAAAACAAGTCCTGGATTCAAAAGCAGCACTCAGGCACACAGATAATATATGAAATAGAAAACAAACAGAAAAACAAAAGCCCAAACAAAAAAACCCCAAGCTTACCTACATCTCCTGAATCCCAAGGCAAAAAAAGGAGCACCAAGCTATAACTTTCAGTTTCCATTGTAATCTGTATCACACTATCCTGATGTCTACTAACAATACATGCTATTTATGTTACACATCAAACACTAAATATTCTTTCTACACATTTAAGCATACGAAGTGCAAAAAAATGCTAGCTTTCTTGAAAGAATAAATCCAGAAATGCAAAATATTTTCTAAGCCCCAAGAGAGTCCCAGGTGTGTTACAATAAGCAGGCAGTATTCCTGCACAGAGAGGTCACTTTGATATTACATACAGCACAACTCTGAACTGAGTGTCATGTATTAAACCCAATTCAAAACACAATTAAACCACAACAAAAACATAACCATTTTATACAGAAACAAACTGCACTGTACCCCTCAGATCAAGCTAAGAAAAAGCTTTGCCTTAGATATTCCATTTTTCTACAGGAAACCACTCTCTTTTTTCTTATCAAATATTTTTTCCTATGTTCATGATCTAGAAAATATGGATAACACTTAACACTGGAAAATACATTTTTGTTTATAATAAATTGCATGTGACAATCTATTTCCAAGTCATTATTAACATCAAACAAAAAAATAACTATGATCCGTATTCCAAGTAACACCTCTGAGCAGTGGAACACAGGAAGGCTCTGTCAAGTGTAGTTACATTTTCCTGTCAGCCTCTTGGTTGTAGAGACATATATTGATTTAGTGTGTACACAGACAGAAGGTGTTGCCACTAACACTAGAACTGAAAGGGTGGGAGGAACATGGTGCAGGAATACCAAAGCCCACATGCAAAACAAGGATATACTGGTGGATCCAGTGCAAGCTGATACATGGAGATTTACAAACTGATATTTACAAACTGAGATTTACAAACTCTGGTAGCATGAGAGTCTCAAGCACCAAGCAGAAGAGACTTGCCATGCAGCCTATCACTACAGTGAAAGACACTAGGTACTGACAATTTCAAGCTGTTCACATTATTCATATTTACTTCAAGGTCAGGCTGGATGGAGCTCTGAGCAACCTGTTCCAGTTGAAGATGTTCCTGCTCATTGTAGGGACATTGGACAAGAGATGGCCTTTAAAGGTCCCTTCCAACCCAAGATTCTGTTTATATTGCGTGCAGTGATGTGTGGATTTTTAAATATTTATTCTACTTACTAGCATATCTCACAGAAGGTAATTCAGATCACCTTGGATTTCCTTAGCCATTGTCACAAGAAGAATGAGTGTCATTTTTGCCCTCTGCAGTCTGAGTAAATGTGCCAGTTAAACCTACCCTGCTTTTACATATGTATACATAGTAATAACAAACTCTGAATCAGAGCCTTGCCCTCCCTTATTTTTGCCTCTCCATATTGCTCTCTGTTTTCTGGGATAGCCAACCCATCCACAACAGTGTTTAAAATACTGAAAAAGTATACTGGAAAATACCAGGGCCTGGCAAAGATCAGAAATAGGCTCAGCCACACAGATAGTTAAAATTCAGTCATAGCTCTTTTTCTTTTTTCTTTTTCAACCTGCTTTCATGCCACCAGCAATGTTGAGAGAGCTGAGTTAGTTGATGAAAGAGACAAATGCTCTGTATCTCTCTTATATTTCATAAGCATGACAGTGACGTAATGTGTACCCATTGCAGTGTTTGCACCTCAGAAGACATTAGGTTGTTTTTCATTTCTGCCTTGATAACTTCACTACAAGGACATAAAGAGCCAGTAGACATGGCTCACTGCACAATTTTGGCAGCTTGTGTTGTAGTTTCTTACCTTACACAGCTATGAAGACTGTGAGAGTCAGTCAAAGAATTAATTGCCAGTAAACAGTTCTTCTCCTCACACAAGACAGAAAAGGGAAGAATAGAAATTACAACTATATCACAGTAAAAATAATGTTTTCTATTAGATAGCTGAATATAGATTATTATTGACATCAGCTATATTGGTTAAAAATGTTTTCATTATTAGTGTTCGTGTCCTGGACCTGTCATTTATTTGCCTGCCCAGAGACAGTCTTTATCACGAGCTGACAGACCAGGCTTACAAATTTACCTGCCTCTGTCAGTGAGGGAGGACTGCAGATAACAGTTCTGCACCATGTCTTCACCTGAGCCAGGAGGAATGAGAATAATAGAAAATACTTGAGAATTCAGGTACTTATCCTATCCCTGCAGAGTGACCAGAGAAAGCCCAGCAGCACCGATAGTGACGCTGATGGGAGAGAGCATCACTGCTTTGAAGTGGTGTGGTCTGCACTGCTGCACTGGCAGCTGTCAAAGCAGATTTGCTTCTTTTGTTCAGAGAATCTCTCTCTCCTTCTTCCCTCTCTATGGGCAGCATTCAAAGAGCAGACAATTCTGTCAGGGAATTTTCCTCCCACTGCTGAAAACTACATTCTGTATCAGCAAGAAAGTATGGCTGTGTTTGCTAATGACTAACCTTGAATTTCTTCTAATAAATCAACAGTGATAAATAACAATGAGAAGAAGATTCAGTGCATGCAGTTAGATAATGCAGGGGCTACCAAATAGTGACTATGAGAAGAAGAAAATAAAATAAAACAACGTATTCAGAATTTCATCCAATATTAATGTGAAATTTTCACTTGAACTAGGGGAAAAAAACAGAAGAGCTTTCTTTTCCACGAGAGCAGGTATTAGCTCTTAAAATTTTCTTAGAGCTGACACCAGTATGAAAAACTGAGAAACATTCATGAGCATGCACACACGCACTCAGACATGCAGAGAAATAAGGAAACATCTGAATATAACTGCATGAGCAGACTCAGGTTACAGAAAATTCTAGAGCTTCTTGATATCACTCTGATGATGCAAGGATAGGATATTTTGGTTCATGGTGTGAACATCAAGATATGGGTTCTAATTTGATGGTACTTTAAAAGTAGTAAAGCTTAAAATAAGTTTTTCTAAGACTGTACCTAGTATCACTGATGCCTTCTTTTTCTTTCCTATCCCTTCTCCTTCAACAGAAAAGTATTTAGGTTTTATTAGTTTTAATATATATAGCATAATATTAGTTTTTGTCTTTATGAATTATATATATTATATATTTAGTCTTTATAAAAAATTAGTCTTAGAGGAAAACTGCAAAATGAAAGAGAATTACAGGTTTTTATTGGTTTATAATATACTCCTCAATAGGTTTAGAATTTGACGGGTACATGCCTAAGGGAAAGTGGCAATTTTAAGCACAGACTTTAAAAACTTTCATAATCAGTAGCACTCTGTTCAAGTATCTGCCTTTGAGTCAGTCTCTTAAGTTTCCATGCATTGTTATCTGGCAAAAGGAAAAAGAGTTGCACTACTTCTACAGCTGCCTTCTGCACTTACTTCCTTTTGTTAGCGCATTTTTAAGACAAGGTGATACATTCTGTATCACCATTCATACACAGAATGATCTTTGATGTTACTAGTTCTGGATGTATATAAAATTCATTATATACTTTCTAGTGTTACTCCAATAAACAGAGGAAAGTTGTTATTGCCATTTAACTGTTGGTTCTCCCTTATACTGATTTCAGTTTTATATATGTTTCAAAATTTATGTTTAAAATTCCAAGAGTGATCTAACATCTTGAAATCAATTCTTAGCTACAAAACCAAATCCGATTACCATGCAATGTTGTTTCAGATCTTTCATAAGACAGGAACACTACCAAAAAGATGCAATAAAAACCACCAAATTGCTTCCTCAAAGAACACTTCTGCATTTTTGGCCTCCCACAAATGCCTCCCCATTAAACTGCTTTTGAAGTACAGCTTGAAGGTCAAGGACTTACAGGGAGCATACCTAAACCACAGGTTTGGGCATCAGAAGCAGTAAGTCTGTGGCAGATTACTTCTCCATACAAGCTAATTTACTATGCAATGCTTGTGCTCTCAAATATACAGTGAACTAGCTCACACAAGCCATGGCTAATTTGTGACTGAGAATACTTGTGGTAGCCAAGCTATCTTCTTTTTACAGATAACTCAATATATCACCAGTGCTGCAGGTTGCCAGATCTTGAACAATTTCAGAACAGGAGCCACCCCGGTTCAGGAACACATCCTTACTTCAAAAGGGAATTCTCCAATAAAATCCATAAAGGTCAGTGCATAAATCAATGCTTTCTCAAAGATCTCAACTTAAGGATCATTATACACTTATTTTCCTCAGTTTTCACCACAGAATAACCACCCAGTTACTCATTAATTATACAACTGGCAGTACCCCTGTGCATGGGGTTCCAGGCCAAGATTTTTTTAGGATCAAAAATATTACTCTTAGCTTCACTGGAAACTTTGTAATGAGGCAGACAAGGAGTCCTGAGCAAGGAGAGAAAGTGGTGAGAAAGCCCACTAAATAAGGAGCTTATCTGATGGATTTGAAATTATATGCATATGAAATACAATGATTTCCTCTTGCTTTGGTGGAAACAAGTGGAACATGAGGTAGAGCACTGAGAATCTTGCACAACACAGCCCAAAGGAAACACAAAGGGCTGTAACTGAAAAGCAAAACAGGAGTGCAGAGCAAAGCTTTTAAAGACCTGGAAAAGATAAACCTCTTCCCTTTGGTTTTAAATTACCTTGACATTTTGCTTTCGTGTGGCTTTTCCTTTCCTCTAGGAGCTGGATATTCAAACCTTGCAAGTAAATAAGGAAAACAGAAGTTTTAAAGATGGACACAATTTGTTTAATAAAGAGCAAGTTGTCAAAATTATGCACAGAAGCCCTAAGGCAGAAAAGAAAGAGTTTTCAATCACAGTGGTAAATAAAATCCTTGACACAGTCTGACTAAAGGGTCCAGCTAGCAAATTCAAGATCTATGTTCTTCATTGTGACAGAAAAATCAAGGAAGACATACATAATTATTTTTTATCAAAACCAAAGTGACAAAAGCCTTAAACCTGCTGGGGTTTAACTCTGTGTAAAATAGTTTATTCAGCATAGCCTCTCCAATGTATTACCATGCTTTACATCAAAATGTCTCATTCGCATGCAATAAAAAGCAAAGCCAGGTTAGGTCAAAAAGGAATACATAAATAATTTTGATGCTAAGAAAATGTGACTTGCATTACCACAATACACACTCAAGTATATTGCAGCTTCCTGCAACAAAAACTCAAAATAAAAGCAGTATAATTATAGCTACTGTGGTCACAGGAGCTGTTACAGTCCAAATTTGAAGCAAACATGCCATGTTGGTGGTCCTGTAGGACAATCCTGTCAGGCCCTGATATGCAGGTGGGACATGTGGAGGATGGATTTGACTTTTATCACATGCAAAGCCACAGACCCTACATGCATATGCTTTTTTATTAGCACAAAGCTTTCTGTGCAGAATTTCTAATTCAGGAGGTATGGAGCTATCCCACAAGCTGGTACTTAGTCCATAAAATGCTTGGATAGGAATTCCATTGTATTATCCACCAGTAATTCCTATGTGGGAGTCTTCTATGCTATTGTAAGACAAATATCAGCTAACAGAATTAGTTGTGAACTTCCTGTGCATGCCAATTCATGGTGTTTTTCAGATTCAAGGAGAACTTGGTATCCCTACTTGGTATGCACATGAACACACACAAACAGATTAGTTTGTTTATGACTTAGAATCCCATTTCAAGTTTGCTTTTTTTTTGGGCTGATTTATTTTTAACAGATGCTGACTGGTGAAGGAGCACAATCAGCAGAAGCTTTCTGCATGCCTCCCTGGCCATTTTCCTCTCCTATATATCCTGGAAGGTTTTACGATCAACATCACTGTCACACAGAGCATCTAAGGAGCAGCCAAAGCAAGTGAATTCACATTACATAAGCTCTAACAAACAAGGAAACACAGCCTGATATCCACCCCAGGCATCTTTAGCCCTCAAAATCCTGCTTCACAAAACAAAAAGTGACTTTTTATTTCTGCTGACAACTGCGATCTTACATTTCCAAATCATCACTCCATGCAGCTATCACTTGAATGCACGAGTGGGGAACGCACCTTTCTGAAGGCAAAACATCGAAATTTCCATGGAAGTAAAATAGAAACATAAATGAGATATTACATAAGTATTGAAAAATTATCTGAAGTTAAAAGCTTTGTTAGATATTTACTTCAGATGCAAGATGAAAAATTCTGAAAGCTCCATTTTTTTACCTCTAACTAAAGGGGTTTCCACCGTTAAATATTTTCAATTGTTTTCTATTTCTTGATTACAGTAGAAACCATTGAAGACTGTTAGGAAAATAAAAAATGAATCAGAAACTAAGAATTTCAAACAGTGGTTGTTGTCTAGCTCATAAAAGGGAACAAGCAAAATTTTCAGGCAGATTAGGCATAAATCACTGTATTTGATTTGGGGTTTTATTTTTTAAGCAATAAAGTAATTAAATATTCCTGCTAAATATAAATTACTTTTGGATGATAAAGGTTGTTGTGTGTTAAAGATTCTTTAAACCTAGGAGAATAAAAGATTAAAAATGTCTCAAAAATAACAATCCTATCTCAAGGACTGGAGATTATTAAACAAAATTCAGTTGGAGCAGTATTAAACAAAATACAGAAGTGTTTTGCTGATTACCTCCTGCACAAAGCAGAAAACCCTAGAAATAGAATGTAAAAGAAATGGATTATCAGAACAAATACATTCAGAAAATTTCTGGTCCCTTGTTCACACTACATTTACAACAGTAGGAGAAATAAAACTTCTTTCTGTTCATTCACTTCATGGCTCCTTTTTTAATGACAGCTCTAGTAATCAGGAATAAGGCAGATTTTATGCAGGTTGTCTGCATGCATCAACGGTAATGTAATTTTCTTTTCATATGGCAGGGGTTCATAAGGATGAATAAGGGCTTCACATTACAGAAGTCGTGGACAATACTGAATGGTGACTGCCAGTAAGTAACATCCTGAGACAGTTTCACAAGGAGTCATACACAGACAAGTGGGTTGAGAAAATTATAAGTTGGATTCCTTTTTCAATTGCTTGACAGATTGAATGCAGATTCAGTTAATAACAGAGTCTGACTTAACAAATACCAGAATATACATTGCTGGAAAAAGAGTGTTAGAGCTAGATTTATAAGATTAAAAATACATTATGTCCCTATATTTATATGATTGACTGTGTTTAAATACTAATACTAGAAACTTAATTTTGAAACATGAAATGAAATCTTCATGTATTTAGCAAACGCATACAAATGTCCTGTATAAATTCATTCAGCTCTCACAATTTTTAGAGCTACTGGTCCAGTGCAAAGGGGTTGCCATGGCTACTGCTCTAGAGAAGGTCCATTGAATCACCCTTTACAATAAACTGTTGCTTTTCAGGTGCCACAAGCCTACACATTGGAAAACAGTATTTCCTCTTTCCTCCTCCCAACACAGCAAGCTTCCCCCACAAACTGAATGTTAGTGCATACGTGTGTGAAGAGCCATGCCTGCTCTTTCATCAGCTCTTCAGCTGTGACCATTTCACATTTATTGTTAGCATAAACAAGAGGCAGGACCATAGAATCACAGAATGGCTCAGGTTGGAAGGGACCACAGTCTGTCATCTGGTCCAGCCTCCGTACTCAAGCAGAGTCATCCAGAGCACAAGGCACAGGATTACATCCAGACAGTTCTTGAATATCTCCAGTGAGGGAGACTCCACAGCCTCTCTGGGCAACCTGCTCCAGTGCTTGGTCACCCACATAATAAAGAAATTCTTCCTTATGTCCAGGTGGAACTTTCTATGCATCAGTTTCTGCCAACTGCCTCTTGTCCTATTGCTTGGCCCTACCAAGCAGAGCCTGGTCCATCGTCTTGGCAGCCCCCTTCAGACCCTGACAGACATTGATGAGGTCTCCTCTCAGTTGTCTCTTTTTGAGGCTGAACAGGCCCAGCTTTCTCAGCCTGTCCTCATAAGAGAGATGCTCCAATCCCCTAATCATCTTAATTGGCAAAGATATCTTGATCCCAAACATTTTGCTTGGAAACATCTCAGAAATGTTTTTCATAAAAATCCACAAACCTATTAAATCCACTGACCAGTCACATTCAAATTTCATCAGGTCCAGAGGTCCCACCAATTCTGGTTTCCCACAAATTTCATAAAATTCAGTTGCTGAATTGAGTACTGTTAGTGCTTCAACTGCAAAAGACTGAAATTTGGGCACTTGCCATCAGGGCATGGCACAGCCTGGGGAGGCACTGCCTGAGCCCTGAGATTGCAGTCACTGGCTGGCCTGATGGCCACTAGCCAGAGAACAGCTTTCATCAGCCCAGCTCTGCCCAGTAACAGCACAGGGAACATGGAAGCAGGGGACTCCCAGCATCTCAGGTGTGGGCTGAAGGGGAAAAGAGTGCTGGAAACATCTGAGTCAAGGTGCACTGAAAGGCATCCAGGGTGCACAGGGGCAGCTCAGGCATTGGGTATTTTTCAGTGAGGAGTTACAGTCAAAGTACAGAACTTTTTTCTTAAGTTCAGCTGAGCTGATTTATAGTTTGTTCCACACCAAAACAAGAGTGCCCTTCCAAAACTCCTTCATTAGGAAAAAAGCCAATAGGACAATATGATAACCACGCTTACCTGAAAAATGGGAAATTTATTCTTAAAATGTTTATTCAGAGTGCCTTAACTCTGGTAATCCCTGCGTAGGCATCCTAGCAGTTATTTTTTCCCTTTGAGGTCCTTGTTCTGCTTTTAACTAAAAAGTAAATCCTGATAAATCCTCCATTTAAACACCCACAGATATTTTCTGTTTGTATTTCGTAACAAGAAAAAAATGTGAAGATGTCTTTTTGACAGGTTCTTTTGCAAAGACTTTTGGATTTTAGCAGTTAAATGGAGACTTCAGCTAGCCTAGTTTCTGCTAGAAACTAGCCAGCCTAGTTTCTTTCTATCACATGGAGTCATCAAGAAGCAATATAACTTTTCAGTAAAGCAAATCTTACAACTTATAAGGACTTAAAAGGGATCACAAATAAACAAGAAATTAAAATCTTTAATTAACTCAAAGTTAATATAGTGCTTTCATGGACTATGGGCTTTAGGAGTGGAAGAGTTGAGAAGTACCATGTTTTTAGTGTTATAGAAAATATTTCAAACAATGACCCTTCTTCGTGTGTCCCACAGTATTCTTGTCCTCCTGAATGACCCTCCTCTTTACAGTTTTCAGCTATAGTGTTCAGGAATTTTAGTGATTAAAATCTCACACTCTCTTTCATAATAATGACAACATTTACTGAACAAACCTCATATACTGCCTCAAGAATATGCAAAATTCTCCTCCCCTAGTGCTTTCCAAATGCAAACTTTAAAAATGGCCTACAGTTTTCTTCAAGTTGTTAATAATCGTATAGCTCTGTATCAAGATGTGCATGCATTCAGGAAGTTTTAGGAGCAAAAATGTAGGGATTTGAGAGACTTAAATTTCCCCTTCCAGTGTCATAACAACAGCATGTCCAATATTTTCAGGGCTCTTTGAAAGTATTTCTTCAGTGTCATTCTAAACTGGCTTTAATCAGAACACTTCGTGTTCACTAATGTGAATACACAGTTTTGGAAAAATCTTTCCTGATTATATATTTGCAAAAAATCTAGTGTTCATGACATTGCAAGCATCAAATCCTTTCCCAGTCAATGTTAACATTGACAGACCAACTCCAGTATTTGTCAGGATTGACAGAGTGATTTAAAAGCATTCTGTTCTGGTCAGTACTAAAAGAGAGAACAGGGAGGAGAGGAAAAATTGATTATGTACCCTAGGGGAGATTTGCTGCTTTATATCCCTGAAGCCCAGCACATTTTTCAGATTCCTATTTCTGTGCATCACAGTGGAGGGCACAACTGTAGGACAACCATTTTTGCCTTGTACTGTCCCAACAGGCTGGCCAGTGACTAAGGCCTAATGTGGTTTTGAGGTTTCAGAGCACAGTCATGACCCACTCACCAGCTGTCACAGGACAGAGCTGTTGCTCTAAATGAACAAGGGACTCAAGCAGAAATTCTCATAATGTGGCATACTCTTTTAGCCACAAGCTGCATCATGTTCTGATTTTCCAAATGTTCAGGAGCATAGGACTGTCCATTAGAAACACCATTTTACCACAGGTGGAGCCACTCACTAAATAAAACACTTGGATGGCTAAATAGCATCCTGCATTTTTGATTTCATTTTAACTAAAACATAACCAATTGCTGGCAAAGTATTAGGTGTTTTCTTGGGATTAATTTTTTGAGAGAATTTAACAATAAACAAATGAATGAGATACAGTTAAAAAAACACCATGGTTGATGACTAATTCCTGGGTCATCCTATTTCCTTCACTACTCTGCTGCCATCCCGTAATACACAGTAAAAATGCCGTAAACCCCAAGTACTAGACAGTAATCCATGGAGCATGGGCATTTACACGCTGGATACCAAATCCTTTTCCAGTACATCTTCTGATTGCTATGTGAAGTACTGGCAAAAGCAATCACACCTATGCCTTAGTAACTGTGTCTGCCATAGTAATGTGTATATGCACATGTCATCAGCCATGCTATCTCTGAAATTGTCTATCACATGCCCAGCAGTAGGAAAATATTTTTAACCCACCATTTCATGTCCAAAAAATTTTTAAGCAATTCTCTAAGTAACTTTTTTGATTAAAATGCAAAACAAATGCCAAGTTATCCGTTTCTCTGAATAATATTATGTGAACCTCTCTGCATATCTCTATAAATATTAAAATAAAGTCTTGTAAATCAATAAGCACATATGGTTTCTTAACCACTCTTTGAAAAATTAATGCACATCTAACTGAAGGAGAAACATAACAGTGAAGTCTATGGTGACCTTACATTTTATTAATGTAATAATAAAAGCCAGTTTAGACATTCAAGTCACAAAAATAGCTGGTCTTCCTAGCATGTTACAGCTATCTAGGAAAGAAGAAAATATTAACATTTCTGGTGATTACACTAAACAACTACTGAGTAATAATATTTTTTATTCATGTGGTTTTGTGAAAGGGGAGTGGGTGGTCTAAGATTGTCAAAGAATTACGTGAGACTACTGGAATTCCAAAAGTAAGAAAAACATATATATCCCACACACCCATCATACCTATATAATGTATGGCATGTTCTTGCTAAGTCCAATCTGAATTTCTGAGTAGGTCACTCCCTAGAAACTTAGAAATCAAGGGAGGCTAAATAACTACAAGTTCCTGTTTTGGGTGTTTAAAATATGTATAGTGGAATCAGTAAAGAATGAATAAAATTCTGAGCACAAGTAGCTTGGAAAACTTCCAGGACTCATACTATCTTCTGCCCATACATACAAGAAAATTAATGTATACACTAATTGTTTTAGCTAACACTGTGGAGTAAACCTCTGAGTGCTTGGGTTACAGCATGCCTATATAGGGCCCTTGATGATTCTCTAGATCAACTAAACTATTTCCTGAAGAAACAGATAAGTCTGACTACTGTATGCATAACCCTATCTGGGTAATTTCTCTATTATATCTGAGTTATAATATGCAGGTGATGAATACATCCATCTACCATCACAAAAAGTAAAACTTACTGGGCTAAGTTCCATGTTATCATAACTCATGATAACTTCGGTTAGTTTGTTCTACCATCTAGAAACACACAAGACCATGGAATATTTTGATAAGCCCTTTACTCATTCAAGAATGCACAAAAATTCAATTTCCATTGTCCATAAGGGATGGGCACAGAAGATCTTCACATCTTTTAAATCCAGTCTCTCCCATTCATTTAATGAAAAGAAGAGGGTGGGCATGCTGTGAGCATACACTGTAACTGGCCAGTTGGTTTGTAGCTGTTGAATTTATCATTTACACAGATATGTGCACTCTAGTCTATCTAGAGGTAAGCTTAAATCATCCGTACATCAAAATTTCATGCCTTGGTCTTAAACCGGTCCTCACAGATACCAAAAGTGACACAAAAACTCCACTAGGTTGCTCAGGATTTCAGTTCCCCAAACAAAGCAAAATTAAACATTAATGTGGAACCTGAATTCATCTTCTTAACTTTTATTTAGTGCAAGAAAAAAAAAATCAATACTACATATTTATGATAACTTTCAGGTGGTGTACTGGGTCTGTTCTTTGCAACTCTGGTAACAGAACAATACTGATTCAACAGGAACACTAAAAGCAAACTATTCCTGTGAAACCAGGGAAATTGGGTGGGGCTTTTTTCCCATCAGGAGCCCAAATATTAACCTATGTAATGCTTTGCTCACAGAGTTGGGAGAAACCTTTTACTTTGTGAGAAGTGTCTCTTTTTTGCTGCCAGAACAAAACACTCAGCTAAAAACATCCTTAATAGCTGAGCAGAAATTTTGGTGACAGAAGGTCCATAGTAGCTAAACCAGCATTGGGGAGGGCTGCAACTTAAATCCTGCAGAAAACACAAAAGCTTACAGCCTTAACTCTTTATTACAGTAAATATATTCTAAAAGTGTTTAGAATAGGTGATGCTATTTTAAAGATGCTTTTCACTTGGCAGAAAACCAATCAGGTTTTCATACTTTCCTTCAAATCTGTCACCTTGGGAGGTGACTTTTAGGTACCTTTGGATTGCTGTAGTCATATTGCATTATGGCTCATTGTGATATGACAACACACGACAGATTAAGCTAACAGCACTTGGCATGCCAGATCATCTCTATCCTGTTGCATTTCAGAAATTTTATTTTAGCTTTTACTCCTACACAGTGCATAGGATCATGATTCAATCCTAGGCTTGCAAGGTTGGAAGGATCCTCAGGACCTCTCTAGTCCAACCTTCTGCTCACAAAGGGTGAACTACATGGTCAGATAGCTTTGCTCAGGGCTTTCTTTACACATTCAGGTCTTGAAATCTTCTGAGAGCAGAGACTGCACAACCTCTGTGTCAACTGATTCCAATGCTTGACTTTTCACCATGAGGGGATAGGTTTTCTATCTATTCTACCCAAGTTCAATTTACAGTCTGATCTCACATCCTCCCACCTTGCCCAGCTGTGAGGGGCCTGGCTCCATCTTGATGGCCTCCTTGTTGTCCAGGCAATTGCTATTAGGTGTTACTCCTCCCCCCAAAGCCTCCTCTTCTCCAGGCTGAACAAAACGGATTCCCCCCCAAGCTCTCTGCATTCCCCAGACCTTTACAGTCACTCTTGGTAAGCCTGAGCTCTCCCCAGGCACTATCATTGGTGCCCACACGGACACAGAGGAGAATGAAGTCCTTGTGCTGCAAACCTTGGCAGCACTGTTCAGAGTGCTGGGTCTGAGCCCCTGCCCAGAAAAATACCTCTGAGGATGACATGGTCAGGGCTACAGAGGACCATAGGTCCCCTGCAGGTCCAGGTCCCAGCCCCACAACCAGGAGTGAGGGCTCCCTGTGTTGGTGCACAGCTCCAATCTAAAGGTGCCTTTCCAGCACCCCTGGCCCTTGGCTGTCCCCAAGCCCACCCTGCAGCCCCAGGTCTGTGGGCAGACAGGCAGCTGCCCCTGTTCCATCACAAGTCACAGGCCTCCAGCTTTCCCTCCACACACCCTGTCTCCCACCAACCCTTCAGCTATGCCAGACAGCCTCTCCAATCCACAAATACTCCCTTGGAGATCCCCATGTTCTCTGGCAGCTGCTCCCTGCCTGGGCAGCTCCATGGGCATGCTGTCCAACTCACCTTTGCCCCATAATGGCAGTGGGAGGCCTTGACTGTTCTGTGTTTCATCCTGGAAGTTTAAAACCTGCTTTTCATTATCTAGAAGTTTGCAAAAATTAAGTGGAGGATCATTGATAAATGGTGGTCAGTAAGGAAGATGGTTGATCATTCAGAGGAGCAACAGAAATGATAAATATTACACTATGCGTATATTTGGACAATCGAAGGCTTTGTAAATAATCACTGAAGATCTTATATTGTAAATAATCGCTGCAACTTCACAAGGTTTTTTTGTACACTTTTTTCAGCCATTACTAGTAAACCTAAGAAACCCATGGCAGAAAGAAAAGCACAACTCCCAATCAAAGGGCAAATTATTCTGAAGAATTAAAAGCTTCAATCAAAATATAAAAGTTAATTTGCTTTGATCTTGCAGTACATTTCTCAGTAGTCCTACAGAAGGTCAGTCAATAATGTCATAGAATTTCCCCAAAGTAATACATCTCAAAAATTCAGAAAACAATCTATTCCCTGCAACAGGTCACAGTTCTAGTCTGTGGCGATTTTTTTTTCACAGCATGCATGCCACTGATGCAGACATAGGTGAATAACGTGGACAAGATAGCAATATAATCAAGATTTCACCTAGGCTGTGAAAGAATCTGTGTACTCTTTCAAGTTCAGGAAATATTTTCTGGCTGCCAATCCTTCATTTAGAAAAGAATAAAGCTGGTAATCTAGAAAATATCTTATATAAAAAATAAATCTTTCTGTTCCTGACCATGTTTTTACTGGATTTTTGTACTTACCTCACACTTCAGTTAATACAGAACTGCAAATATTTGTATTCAGGCTTCAAATGCCTTTCAGAGGGGATGGTACTGGTCTGCATCCATTTATAACTGGACTATCATGCAATTTAATTCAATTAACTAACTTAATTTGATGATTAGACAGTTTCTAAGATTCCATTTTCAAACTAATACATTGCTACAGAGATTTTAGAATGCAGGGATTGTTTTAAACATAACACTTTTAAACATATCACTTACAGATTTTGTTTCCCTTCCTGCACTTACCTTCTTATATTCACTTCTACACTTTCTCTGACCTGAAGAATTTGAAAAAGCATTTTTACTTGAAGAACATAAAATTAAATACTGGTGTCTGCCCATTAAATCCAATGTTGAAAATACTGCAGATATACAGAATACTTCAGTGGTCAATGTTTTTATTCAACTGAATAGGGAAAAGTTTCATTTTTCTCATACAAGACCAGAATTAAAGTAATGATTCTGGAAGTCCTATAGCACTCCTTAGAAAACTGCTTAGTGTTCTGGAAGAACAGAAATATGGCCATGAGGGTAACACTGAGCATTTTAGTCTCCTATAAAACATCTCCTTCATGAATTTTTTAAACTAAGCCTTGTACTTCTGATTTCCAAAGGATCAGCAGCTCTGCCTACCTTAGTTGGTAATACAGGCCAGTAGGAAGAGAGCAGTGGAGCTGAAGAGCTGAGGTCTGTGCTCTCTGCACACCAGAGCTGCTTTATCTTGGACATCATGCAATGAATTGCGTGCCCACTTGTAGCTGGAGTGCTCGCATGCGCTCACGGATCACAACTTCCAGGTTAATTTTATCCCAAAGAGGTTCACTGCATGTGGTCCAAGATTGCTGTGAGATGTGAGCCAAGGCTGAACAGGGGAGAATGAGCAAGAGATGCGTATCAAAAGCACACTCCTGATCCAAGCCCAGACAGTAATACTAAAAATTCCCTGGTGTGTCTCCATTATCTTTATTTCAGTGGCAAATGATTAAGTAATTTCATTACATTATTTGTAAGTTGTTTGGACCTAGGGGAGGCAAAAGATTCCTAGTGTCAACATGCAAAGTAATAATAGTACACAGTGTTAATACTTTTCTGGGCACTTGTAGAACAGAACAAATTTTATAGATCTAAAGCATTTGAATTTTCTCTCCCATGATGGTGTCAAGTATCATCAATATATTATTCATGGGGAAAAAAAAAGCAAACAGTTACTGAAGTAATGAAGACAAAGTTATTTTTTAATAATTTTAATCTTTTTACCCACTACTATGCATCTGGAAAATACACATTCTTCAGTTATTTGTTTTATATTCCTACTACACCTGAAAATATACAAACATATATATTTTTCCCTGGCTCTTATACTGACATCCTGTTTTGCCATTAAGCCATGGAGAAAGAGAGAGAAAACACTTCATTTCAAGAATGTATGTAGTTAAAGAGAACTTTGCACTATATTGAAAAGATGTATGCGATCATCAACACTAGTAAAGAGTGAAAAAAAATTACCAGTTAAACATCTCCATTTGCAAAGTATAAATTTTAAAAACCAAAAATTGTTTAAATGAAGACTGAAAATCTCAACAAACAGACAGTGAAATGTATTGTAAAGGGAAAAGAACACTAAAAAAAGTAAAAAGGGGTGTGACATGAAGACTGAACATGAAAAGTGAAAGTAACTATAGAAAAAGCTCAATTGGACTGTGTGAGAAACGCCAAAAGAAAATGGTCAATTTACTGAAGAAAATAATAAAAAAAGAACTGGGGCATTTTTCAGTAAAGACAGCCTAGAACCTGAAGTTAATTGAGGTTTATGATTTGGATTGAAATGAAAACTTCACATCAGTTTTTCATAGGGATGATGGTGTCCAATGAAGTGTCAAAGGTGTAAGGGCAAATAGTTTAATGCCGCTGAAAACAAAATTATAATACAGTAAAATCAAACTGAAGAGGATTTTATGTCTCCTGACTACACCATAGACTCTCCATTTCAAGACAATAAATGAATCCAATGTAATTTGAAATCATCTATTAAGGCTAACAATAAATCTACCAAATTAGGAAATTAGGAACTAGGTATAGAACCAATGAAAAACAAGCATAGACATTATAGCTGAAAAAGGAAATATGATCCAGACAGCTGCATGTCTTGGAATGTGACCTTAGTAGTAGTCAAGTCTCAGATATATTGTGTGCAGTAGCATTAATTTTAGATATAAAAGTAAATAGGAAAAAAGGATTAAATATTGTATGACTTTTTCATTACTATATTATAGCAGACTAATCAAGCATCTTTGTTTGATAAACCAATCATCTAAACCAAGAAAGTTCAGAAACATCCTGACTGTTCTTAGGTGTTGGTTGTGATGTGGTGTGGGAATTTCTAGCTGCATGCAGGAAGGTGGAATTGCTAGAAGAATAGAAACAGAGGTCATGCCTGGGATAGAATTGGCATTAATTTGGTGGAAAAGGCAAGTAAGGGGAAAAGTGTGCATATGGAAGAAGAAAAGCAAGAGAAATCAAAAAGAGATTACTTGCAAGTAATTGGTTGTAAGTAAAGCCACCATTGCATCTGGTTTGTGCTATAAAATTAAGACATTTGTAAATTAAAACATCAGGAGTACCTCATGTTGCTTTGAGCAAACCTCTATTAATTACCTCTGTCAGCCAGAGCCTCTTTTGGGACACAGTAAAATATGCCATTTGAAATGCAGCCTGAGTTTTACTAGAAGTATTAAAATCTATTTATGTTTTGATTATAAGATATTTAAAAGGCCAGGTAGGTTTTTTTTCCGGGACTATTTCACATCATTCTTCAAGCAATAACTTGCTTGTAAAGATCTATCTTTGGCTTCATCTCACTATAACTTATGTTGGAGTAATGTGTGCAGAGTGCAGTTTAGTAAATATGAAAAAATTATTTAATCATCCAAATTTTATATGCTTTTTCTTGGACTGTGTCTGAAATTCAAAAAGCTGCCTTCTTATTAACCATATTTATAAAAATTAATTTTGGACAATTCTGTAGCCTACCTACTAACATCCTACTCCCCAAATCATGAAGTTGCAACCAAGCAGATATTACTTCCTGAAATGCATCATTTGGTGAAAAGCAACTGCCTCAGGGAAAATGCATTTTGTTGATGTATTGAAGAAAGACCTCATCGGGGCAAAACTATTCAAGACTAATTCTCAAGGCAGCTATTCCATATGGCCTTTTTCTTACTGCTGCTTAACATTCTCATTTTCCAGAAGAGAGGTAGATGGAAAAATACAGAAAGCACATTTGTCTAGCTGAAAAACTGTCATCCCTTCAAGACCATTTTGGCATTTAGCTTTTTTAAGCATTTCCTATAAAATTGTGCTTCATATAACAAAATATGTATTTTTGGCAATGAAAGCAAGCAGGTGTTGAAGAAGACATAAAAATTAAAATGCTGCATTTTAATCGCAGCAACTGAGTGATTTTTGGGGGTGTGTGCAGAGGAAAAACAAACAAAATACTTATTGAAAGAAGTTCTACAACCATAGGATCATTTAGGTTTTAGAAGACCTTGGAAATCAAGTACAACCATAAACAATACTGCCAAGACCACCACTATACTGTCCCTAAGCACCAGCTCTACACAACTTTTAAATACCTCCAGAGATGGTGACAGATCTACATTAAAAGTTTTTTTAGCTTTACTACAGTTGTCTTAACTACTATTTTCTTGGTCAATGACTTTTCTCTATTTTTTTTTTAGTTCATGCTAAATAGCTGCTACACAAGAGGATTTGCTCCTAGACAAGAGATGTTTATTTGCTTGGAAAAGACAGTAGGAAAACTTGCAAAATGTGGGGAAATATTTCCCTTCACTTTTTCAGATAAAACAGTTTAATCAAAAAAGTCACAGTTCTTATTTGTGACTTAACTGTATTAACTACCTCAATGCCAACACAAGCTATAAACAGTACATTTTAATCAAAAGTTAGTCCTAGTTATTTTTACCTCCCAAAATGTATTGTTCTAGTCACCTTTATTGGGACAGGAAAAGGGCAGGAGTAGGTACAGCGGGGAACAATAATTTTATTCATAGCATATTGTAATGCACAAGGGGATTAACCAATTCTTTCCTAGAAACTTATCTTGGTGCACATTATTGTCATCAAAATTATGATTATCCAAGGCACATATCCCTATTCTAAGGCATTAATATTCTAAGGCATGCTTATATTCTAAGGCACTGTGGTCCAAACTGTTTCCTGACCCTCTAGCAAAACATCACAACACTATAAGTTTAGGGAAAAAGTAGGTAGGATTTTTTTACCTCTCCTTTTGGTGCATGGATTAGCTTGCCATTAGCAGTCAGTCTCCAAAACTGCTTTATATCTGCTAAAAATATGTATTATTTATAGAATCCTGAAACCACCTGCTAAAAAAATATTAGAGCCTTGCAGGGAAAATACATTTCCCAGTTCATTATTCCTGAGAACTTTCAAAAATTTATCACTCAAGTCAGGACAAAATACTCTGTATAAGCCTCCTGCAAAAATATAAACTGCTTTAGATAGGACATATATATAGTAAGTGTATTCTGTGTTCTTTCAGTAAGGATACAATGCTTTTCACCTCAGTAAATCTTCTTGGGTAGCAACAAGATATAAGAGATAGAGTTATTCTGTCAGACATAAAAATGGTGTGAGAACTGAAAATCTATGCCTTCTGCAATTTATGATTGCTGCCTAGCAGCAGCATGGATACTTCAAGAAGATATTCTGTCTCAAAGTACTTTGGAACTTTAGAAAGTTTCCTTGAACTTCATAAAATCCCTCAGAAAAAAGTAGTTTCTTTAGGGTATTTGCATGTTCTCATCCTTGGGAATTTCGTCCTCTTGTTTAACAGCTAGTTAGCAGAAGATCTATAGAAAACTGCTCATACATAATGTTTTTGCTGGGATTTCATAGCAAATGGAGGAGGAAAATAAGCCTTGGGTATGTTATTTAAATTGGCTTTTTTTCTTCTTCTTGGTGAGTTTTTTAAAGCTTGCGTGGGATCTTGTGAGATATGGGAAAAAACTGCAAAGCAACATAATGATTCATCATGGAAAGCAGAGTTCATCTTGCATAGATGAAAAAAACAGTAGATGACTTTTCACACACATATTTCCTAATTAGTGTTACTTAAGCCAACCATCCTAATTCTTAATCACTCTAAATATGTACAAACAAAAGTATTGCTCCCAGGATACCTAGTTTTTGGTTCTTTGTGTGTTCAAAGAGAATATAGCAGTGACATTTGTACATGTACTGAGGTGCCAATAATAACTTCAACTTCAGCTGACAATAAGTCAGAAAAATATGAAAACAGTTCTGCCTCCTATCTCAAGCAGAGCAGAATTGTAGGAAGAAGTCATTGAGTTCAAAATGATTGCCTTTAATGCTGTGTGTTATCTAGTGCATAGCAGAAGGCACTTGAAAAACACGAGGGCAGGATTGCAAAAGAAGGTGAAAATGTGAGGTGATGAGTTTTTACTGACAAGGAACTGACTGACATCACAACCTTGTTCCACAGGGAGCATGGGAACTCATACAGGCATCTGGGTAAAACAAGAAATATGGTGCATAAAACAGCCCTTTTGTGCAAAGCAGATGCTAACCCAGAAAATCCCAGGCTAAGATTTTTTCCTTCAGGTTCATTTCTCACAGGATGCACCTACACACATGCATGCATATATTCACACACATAAGAACCACTTCTGAGCTCACAGGAAACTCCTTATGGTTTTAAATCTCTATATTGAACCTCAGGGCGTTTTGTATCTTTACAACAGATGAAAGGAGAAATAGATGTAGTCCTCCATTTCAGAGCGGGGAAAGCAGAGAAACATTTTGTGACAGTTTAATTTTGCTGCATGAGTGTGAAAACAGTGTGAAAAAGATCTGACTCAAGTATTTTTTTGAAAAAGCCCATCTTGTAAAAATTAAAACAATGACACTCAAACTTACACTAGTTATCTACAGAAGTATTCTCATGGAGCTTTGTTGGACTGGAGGCAAAAAAAGACACAAGATACTTAAAGGGAAAGAAGAATGACCCTGTGCACTCTGCAAGTTCCTCACTGTCTTGGGCCAAGCAGGATTGCATACCTACAGGAAAAGGATTACACACCTACTCAAGAAAAGGCAGGCTAGAATCAAGACTAGACCTTGGGAAACAAAATACTAATTGCAAAAAATAAATTTTTTGTTCACAAGCTACCCTTACACTAAAGACCCAAATGTGTTCCTGTACATTCCATAAATCTTTTCTCCGCTCTGATTCTTCCATAGGTAGCTGAGATACTGGGAACCTGCCATGTCACTAATTTCATTCATGTAAAATGACATTCTTATCTCTCTTGAGAAAGAGCATGAAGGCAAATCAACAAGTCTTCAAAATCTCAAAAATGCTTCATATATCAGAAAATTTCGTTTTAATACACCTCTATAGAGGGCTTGCACAAGTTACATTCCCATTATAATAGAAAGAAGTTTAAGAGAAAATTTTTTGTTGAATAATTTTGGCACAGTAAATATTTCAACTTTTCTAAGTGAAGGCCACAGACAAGCTTAGAAGTGTATTTCAAAATAAGGAGTGTGGATTAAATTGTCTTACTGAAGCCAACAATTTCTGTTGCTGTTCGGGAGAACTATCATTTCAATATCCTGTCTATTATATTTTTTCCAGGTTAGATTCTTTGGCTTGCTTGTACTTTTAGCACTGTAGTTGGGATGATGGAAGAAATCCAATCAGGATGCTTAAAGTACTGTATAATTACTTTCTAATTACCTCTATAAATCAGTATTAGAATGCACCTAAAAAACCTCACAGGATTTAGAGCATTTTGGACCAGCTCCATGCTGGTTCCCTGGGATATGTGGCATTTCCAAGATTCTGCATGTATGCCACATATCCCCTGAGATACAACATTCCTAAGATTCTATTTGGACATTTCTAAATGGACAGCTAAAATGGGCAGTGCAAGAAGAGATGACCTGCACCAGATGACAACATGTGGGAATTCTGTTCTGCCATTCCACTCAACATTTAGCTTACTGTTAAATTTTAGCAGAAATCTGCAGCCCTGATGTTGCATTACCTCTTCACATCCTGATCAGTCTTTTTCTTATGGGTGCACGTTGGAGAAAAGTAATTGCATCCAGCAAGTGTGGAGGAGAGGAAATGCAGAGCGGGCTTTGCAGCCCATGCCAGCAAGTGGATGTGGAATTCACCCAGGCACAGCCTTCCACAGCACAAACTGCTCTCCTGATTACCTCATCCCATGTTAAAATGCAAAATGACCCAAGTTAGCCTGTATTCTTTGCACAGGCTGACATAAAGATCTCTTCCTAACTATGTAGTTACAGTTTGAAAGTTGGTATTATCATCATTTCCCGTGGCCTGTTTAACTAGGTTTCCTAGCGTAGACAACTTTTGTAATCAAATGGACATGAGAAAGAAGAAAACCAGGGGTAGATGATAAAACTGTTTGAGCATATGTTCCAAGAATGCAGGAACCTCTTAGTCTCTGTGAACATATAAAATGAGTCAGAATGTCTAGCTTAGGGTGAGTTTTTTAAATAGAAGGAAAGAAAATGTAGTTACAACAAATATTTAGCAAACTCCTGCAATGTATTTATCATTCTCTGAATGCTCAGTTTTAATGCACACAAAGAACCCCTGCAACCAGCTGGATACAGGCCTAATCAATTCCAAAACACTAAAGATATTTTTTCCTTCTCATTTTCAGATGCTTACAGAAACAAGGCTCTGAAACAAGGCTGGGCAGACTCTCCCATGCACAGCATCCTTCAAACTTCATGTTAATCACAAGATTTGCATCAGTTGTGAGGCTTTGTTCTCAGCACTTTCAGCTCCATTAAAGTGAAAAATGATGTAAGTATGCACAGTTCCTGACACTGATAATGTTTTACAGTTATCACACATCATAATACATACCAGGCACAATTGTGTGTAAGAACTACTGAATTATTTTCTAGATAAGGTAGAGTGACAGGTAGTACAAATAGCTCATTATTTACATACCTGTCTGACATTGTGATGTTGATTTAGAGAGTTAAAATTTCATTACAGATAGGTTTTTCCCCCCCACAATGCATTATTCCAATATTTTAGCAGAACAATAGATTTCACACTTCAAAGGAATTAGTAGTAAAAGGCTACATACACTGAAATGGAAATTACTGTATTACAGAGCAGACCAGGTCTGCAACATAACTGTGCTGATAAAATCTGCCCTATATTTCAATGATGTTTTCTACTAAAGAATGAAGATAACAGGGAAAAGAGGAAAATGAGCAGCATGGTTATTGGTAGAGAATGGTAGGGCAACAGGGAATAAAAACAAAAAGGGTTGATAGAGGAGGTAAAAGGAAGATAGCAGGCAGAAACTTGATGAAGAAGTTAGACAAGCAATAAAGACACAATACAAAAAACAGAGAGTGAAAAATCAGAGTGAGGAAGAAAGTAAAAAGTCCAGGAAGAAAAGGAAATGAGAAAACTGAGAGGCAACAGAAAAGAGCAGTTGGAAATAGAGTGGGCAGCATAGGTTGGTGATACCAGGAAGGCAGGGAAAGATTGGTGTAAAAAAGAAGCAGGAAGGAATGAGGGGAGTGGACAGGGAAATGGGCTATGAGTATGAATGAGAGAAGAGCAAGGACCAAGATGGGTAGAGGAGGCAGGATAGAGATGCAGAGACTATGGAAGGGTAATAGATACCTAAGAGAACAGTCAAGTTAAAAAAGAGAGAGAGAGAGGAAGAGTGTATAGGGGACTAATAAAAATGCTAGAGGTAACAGATAGAGCAGGATGGTCCTCAGCTCAATTTCAGATTTTGCTTTAGACTTCTATACCTTCTCTGTTGCCTTCTTTTCTTTTTGTTGTCATCTTTTTCCTGTCTAGCAGGATAGATGCAGACTAAACTAATGGGTTTATATCTGAGTGGATATAAGGGATTTCACACAAGAGATAACAGGAGGGCTACTTCAATCAAATGCACAGCGAATGATCCCTTTTTCTGTAACAGTGTGCCAAGATTTATATGTTTCAAGTTTTGTAAGAACAGACTATTCTCTGCATTCAAAAGAAGAGGAAATAGACAAGGCAGATTCTCCTCTGCTTACCAAACCATGCTTCTGTTAAATACTCTATTAATGTCTCCTGGGGTTGTTCAGGTAATGTATTCAGTATTTAAACCAAACTCACCTTCTATGACTTTTACATAAATTATATTCACTACCACAGATGTGCACATTAAAGTCTGTATGTGTCAAATTTGAATGGTACTTGGGAAAATGATAATCAAAATGAAGGAATAATACAACTCCAAATGAATGACCACATACATCTTCATCTATTAAATGTGATGAGCATAAACATACTGTGTTCCTCTGGTGATATTATGGGTTGTCAAAACAATTAGTCATGATTATACAGGTTATGATTATACAGGTCAAAACATAAGCTTATTCATTTCTCAAGATAGCCAAGTGTTCTTTTTAATTAATTAAAAATTGTCCCTGAAATTGACTTAAATAGTGTTGTATTATTGATAGGATTTGTAATAACTAATCTCTTTTTATTTGTATTCTAAGATATGCCTGGTCAACTTCTAGTTCTTCATTGCTCTGGCATTATAGCTAACATTTTTGTATGCAAAACTGTGGTGTTTTCAGCACTATATAATCCATTAAATACACTGTAACGGTTTGTAGGTCTTATGTTATTCATCAACTAAGTATAATGTGAAAACAAGCTATGCACTGACATAAGAGCAATCCACCGCAGGTGCCCTTTTGGATAATCTTGGCTTCTCTACATTGCTTTACTTTGCTGCCATATTATTGAAGAGCAACATTTATTTTCTTGTCCTTAACGCCTCAGTTGAAGTGCTTCAATTTTGACCTTTGTTGGTCTGTCTTCCACCTGTGTATTTTTAAGCAAACCGCGGCTGAGGTGTGTGTTGAACTTAACAGACTTAAGTGTTGGGCTTGCAGAGAAAAAGCTCTACTGACTATGGATCAGTGTATGCTTACACTTAGAATTAACCTACTCATGAAAGCTGCTCTTCATTACAAGCTAATTTTTATGGATTTTGATGGCAATTTATTGCAGGATATGTTAAATATAAAAGGTAGGATCATGTTACACATAACAAGATTATTCTATCCTAGTTTATATGGTAAAATCACATTTCTGTTTTAACTTTAGGGATGAAGATATAGTTCATTACAGTAATACAGTAAAAAATAAAGGACATCAACTCTTCAAATTTGATTTGATTCTGGTCACAGAATATGCTGAGTTAGAAGGGACCCACATCAAGTCCAACTCTTGGCCCTGCACAGGACACCTCAAGAGTCACACCATGTTACTGAAAGCATTTTCCAAATATTTCTGGTCTTCCATTTTAAAAATGGGAATTTAATCTCAAATATTAGATATACTTGTATAAACATACATTTAAGACTGAGGAGAAATTAACCCAATTCTTTCAGAAAGCTAGTTATAGAGAAATAATTACTCAGAATTCAACTACTTGTCATGGTGCAGAGCCCTGCAAAATTCCCAGCTGCATAAATCTGCGTATAAATCAATTTCAGAATAATTAAACAGCTCTGTTATTTTAGCCAGAGTCCTCTGGGACAAGTTTGAGCCAACAGCAATATTTGCTTTTTCAGTAAGTTTCTCTCAGGCTTTTTCTAAGGAAAGTTTTAACTGATGCTTTACTACTCTGTTGCTAGTTGTTGCTTTTTCATGTTAGAGATTCTCTCTCTCAAAAAAAGCATATAAAAATAATTTGCCTTACCAAGGTGATTTCAAGTCACTCTGTGAACTAAATGTCTCACTATTCAGTCATTAATATGATTCTGATACTAAAATCCATTAAGATATGAGACTTAATTTGTTCAAAGTAATTCTTACTTTAATGCAGATGTATCTGCCTCCTTCTCAGTCTCAGAAATACACTGCTACAGTGAAATGTTGTTCCCAGCTTCCCAAGGAAAGGAAGCAGGATGCAAAGCTAGGCTGTAATGCCACTAGTTAGACAATCTGACCCCATGGAGACAACTGATTCAGAAAGATCCACCAAAGCAATAACACAAGCATGTCCTCTCCACTGTTATCATCTTATCACAGGGGTTCCATACCATTGTCTCCTTACCACAAAAGTTTCATACCTTCTTGCTGTTTCTCATGGGCTGCTCCTCCAAGCACTGACTCTTTCTTTTTCACAAAGCAGCCAACTGACTCCAGTTCCCTTCTCACCCAGCCACCCCACTCTTTTATAGCACTCTTCTTCTCATTGGTTACAGCTGTGGCCTGTTAAAGTCAGGCCTGTTCCTAATCTTTGATAATTGGCCCAGCTGCACCTCCTTAGGGGTAAGATTACTTTCTACACTATCTTTGTTTTCTTATATTCTATCCCCCTACACTCCACATATTTTCTATGAAGAGTTTTTCTCAGGGCTATGTCTCAGCTCAGTGAGGAAGAGGATTAGGACTCTGAGTGAATAATAGTTATTATTTTTTTTCTATAAGATGGTTTGAATTCAAACTAATGCAATGAATGTTTCTGTTCAGCTAGCTCTGTGAATCCAAATGTTGCACTCCAGAATTTAATCTGAAGATGAGATTATACAGAAAACTAGCAGTGACTATTTAAAGTGTGTGCTATCCAGCTTGTCAAAAAGAATATTTACCATGAGATTTTTATATCCCATCTGGATTAATTGTGTAAAACAGTCTGATCGGCTTTAAAATTCCTCATCAGAATCTTAAAAAACCTTCTGGAAAAGACCTTGAGATAGATAAAACATGCTCAAAAGAGATGGATTTATACAAAGTTCCAAACAGGAAGTCAGTGTGCAGCAATGTGCAGCAGAGAAAAATATGTCTCTAAATCCCACTGTTGGTTGCTCAAATATATTTAATATTAGCCAACCTGCTGCAATTTAATTCAGACAATTCATACATCAGCTTTTCTTATTTAATCATCTTCCAGGCTTATTATGTTCCTAAAGATCAATAAATAATACCTTGTTTTGAAAACTCTACCCAAAGTCCCTGCTATTTCAAAGTCATTACAACTCCCTGAAAGAGAGCCTGCAGTGGAAACTGAAACAGTTTTATCTGTCAGGTTCATCCCATAGAAAATTCCCTGTGTCTGCACCTTGATAGGTCCAAGTCATCAGTATAGATAATCATCCCTTTCTGTTTCCATGCTCTGGATTTGGAAAATTTGCCAGAGAACAAAATAAAACAAGGGCAGAGGAGTTCTAATCTGACTCCAGAAATTTTAACCCTGAATGTGTTTTCATGGGTGTTGTAAACAACCAAAGTCATTAAATGAATATTTTGACCAGTTGCTTTTTATTTTGTCTCTTATTTATGATTTCACACTACATCAAACTTTTACTTAATACTTGGCCTGTAAAATGTTCTGATGAGATATTGATGGGACTGGCTTCAGTATTAGTCATCAAGTAATCATTAATTCACCTTGTGTAAGCAAATTATACTTATAAAAGTGACATATATATATATACTTATCTTTTTTTTTCATTTTTATATGTATACACACACTTATGAAGTGGCTGGGTTTGTATACCTGTATTTCATCTCTTCATATGATGGATAAATAGAAAAAAAATTGAGTGTTAATATACTAGAAAGTTTAAGAAATTTACACTTCCTTTCTGCAATCCCCCCAAAATTCTATTTACACTGAAAAACTATTAAACTTGGGAGATTCCTTCTATGAGATTTTTCTATTACTTTTCACCATTTTATTTTAACTGAGACACTAAACCTCTCTTTCCCAGTGAAAGTCACCACATACATTTCCCTCAAAGTTTTGCAGAGCATTAGGAATTTTCATCTTCTCCGAATATATTGCACCACAAAATCGTGATCTTTCAAATGCACCGTGGTTCCTGAGGAGATGATGGCAGGTGTAGATGGATGATCCTGGCTGAGAGGCAGTGCCCCTGCTCACAGCATGATTACCGAGGTACCTGTGGCTCCTGGATTTGTTCAGTGGCAGCATCCCTGCAGCTTGCAGGAGGACTGTGTGGCAGCCTCCTGTTCTGTGCTGATGCTGTACTCTCTGAAGAGAAAAGCACTGTTTATTTATTGGAGTAGCAGTATCTGCTGCAAATTGCAAACTGTGAGCACCATTATACCGGCATGACCACATAAAGTTCTGTTCTATTCAGCTCTGCAGCTTATGTATCATATGGTCCTGTTCAAACTTGTATTTAAAAACAGGTTTTTTTCAGAAAAGCTCTGTGGGATCTGGGGAATCTTTATGCCATATAGGTTCAAGATAGTACTAATATGGTTTTTAAAGCCACATGCAGATCTTACTCTTGATGACGCTGAAGTTGTCAAGATTTTGCCTTGCTTTGATGGGATGAAAATAGGGCTCATGCCAAGCAGAGGAAAGTTATTTTAAATGGTTTAAGCCCTTAATAGGCCACAGCTGTGTCCAATAAGAAGATGAGTGCTATAAAAGAGTGGGTTAGCTGGGTGAAAACGGAGTTTGTTGCCTGTACTGTGAAGAAAAAGGAGTCAGTGCTGTGAAGAGCTGCCCATGAGAGATCACCAAGAAGGTATGGGACTTTTGTACTTAGATGATAATATACCTTTTCTGCAATAAATGTGTGATTCAGTGCACATTTTCTTTTCACAAAGGCAGCTATGAATTATAATCAGACCCAATCTTCCTACCAGTAAAGGAGGGAAGGATACTTGAGGAGAAGCTATGGAATTGTAATTAAAGTGGGAGAGGAAAATAAACATTCATGCTGAGTTCTGCATTTCAAAGCTTTCCAGTGTTTGACTTTGCAGTCTTGATGTGTTCTTTAAAAGAAGTTTGTCCTCAGTCATGTATGTTGCAAAGCACTATACTGAAAGTTCAGATTCTTTCGAGTACCATGTTGACATCTATATGTTTCATTACTATTATTTTGTAACTTTTAAAACACTGTACAGATCTTTCCTACTTAATCAGATAAAACAACTTGTAACAGTAGTAAATTTTATTGGTTTTACAGTAGTAGACTATTTACTATAAACCAGTCATAAAAAGGAGATGGGGAACTACTTCTCTATATAATAAAATACTCTCTTGGAGCAAATAAATGACAACTGAAAATTCAGGGTACATACTACGGATTTTGGATGTGAATACTGAATGCAGTAATGAGCCTTTCTACTGCTTTTAGCCCAGACTGAACATGTTTTCCTTTGCTGATTCCTTACTCGAGTCTCAGCACCTCTCCTTTCCATCTCTGAATCTAGACATATAGCCTCTGTCCTTCCTGCTTCCAAAGCTAAGCATCTCATGCTCCTCTCTTCCTAGCTCAGGCTACTTACAGGACCTGTTTTGCATTAAACCATTAATGTACCATGGTGCTTTTATCAAGTAAAACTTTCTTTCTCACCTGTTTTGTTCTTTTCTTCCTTTTGGCAGCATAGTAAGAGGGCCTTCTCTCTAGTGAAACTCAAGGAGATGAGTAAAGGCAGGGAATACACCTCCCTGTTTTCAAGTGTTCAATACCAGGATTTGCCACAGCTATCAGAAGAAACTACTTTGATAGAAATCTTGCTCAGCACCTACATTCTTGAACAAGAGCTTGTTCACTATTGGCAATCATTCTTCTAACATTCAACACATCTTTAATGAATATGTTTCAAAAAGGTTATTTTTAGACTGAAAGGCTATTTTTGAAAGACTTAACATTAGAAGGAAGAAAGTAATTTGCAGAATAATCCCTTAAATGTCAGGCTTGTGAAATACAGCAGAGCAGTAGTTTTACAGATTCGTGCAAAGAAATGATCTTTCACCAAAAATATGCACAAACAGATGGAAGCTAGGTGGATTAAAATGAAAACAAGTTGTCCAATCCATTATCTACTTAAATCTTTGAAAGAAAGGAGCCATAATCAAGTATAAATTTAGAGACTTCTCAAAGAGTTTATAGTTGATTTCCAATTCACTCTGACCTCTATTTTTCAGCCATCTAATTGACTATTTACAAACAAAAGTATTTTCTTTTACCTACAGGGAGACTATCCCTGTAGGGACACTATCTCTCAAGATTAGCAGAAATAGGTTACAACACCTCAGAAGCTGGAATTTATATATATAAGGAATATTTGCCAATTTTCAGGACAAAGAGTCTGTCATTATTTTTACAAAGTGCAAATATTTGCCTGTACTATACTTCAAGCTTATAAAATAACTTTGACAGCCCATGTCTAAACATGAGGGTAGAACCTGGATAACGCAAAAATCACATGACACTGTGCTATTAAGTATCCAGAGGGTTTTTTTTCTTATCTGAAGAGCATCTACTGGAAGCAAAATATTCTTCTTATATCCCAGGTGTGATGATTTGCCTTTGATTACTTAAGACATGGCATAGGAAGATTCAAATGGGATTTTGCTGGTTTTTTCACACCTCCAGCTAATTTCATGGCAGGTGTATTTAATAAGGCCAAATTTCATAGTCTCCAAGAAATTGCACCTCTAGAGAGATGAACGTGATTGCAGAACCACTGCAATTAACAGAAAGAGTTTCAGGCTGAAAACATCTTCCACAGTCACTTTTTCCAGAATGCTGTGGTAACACCAATAATTCACCTAGATTAAGCCTCATTATAACAAACTTAGAATAAAAATGGCTCTGATATCACAGCTTTCATATTGTTGGAAGAGAGGACAGGAGCACTTCTGGCTGTGACAATCTACATATCAGAAACAGATTGACAGCACTCATCAGAAAAATATTAATACACCTAAAAAAAGAGCAAAGAGTTAAATGTGGTTTCCACTTGTATATATATAGTGAGGTGCCCTCATGAGTAACAGCTGTAAAGGTATACCTTGGAATTTACCTAGGAAAATGTAGGGAATTCAATTCTGCTGTGTCAGTAAGGAAGTTTAATGCTTTCTATGAGGAAATGACCAATACCAGCCTTTTGTCACAAGGTCCAAAGGAACTCATGGCTGCAGAAACAAAGTGTTTCAAAATGCTCAAAAATGGATTTTGGAAGTCATGCTCTGAACCTGAAAAAATGTGGGAATTTAAAAAAATACATAGAATCACATAACGGTTTGGTTTTAAGGTGACTTAAATGTCCTCTAGTTCCAACCCTGCCATAGGCAGGGACACCTTTTACTAGACTGGATTGCTCAGATGCTCATCCAGCTTGGTCACAAACATCTCCAGGGATGGGGAGTCCACAGCATCTCTGGGCAACCTCTCTGGCAAAATAGGAGATAGAAATTCTAGAAGTTGAATTCTTATATAGTGAGCAACAAAGCTGTACTGATAATGAACCCTTCAAAATTAACTTTTGCATATATGTATATACATATATATCGGTTGGTTCAGCAGAGGGTAGAGGATAAAAAAAAGCAGGGAAATTACAGTGACAGTCTAAAATTTACAATATCAGAAGCTAAGCATTTGTAGTAAAATATATAAATCAGTTGGGAAAGCAGATGTGACAGGTGTGTTTCAAAGATTTTCCCCTTACATGCCAGAAAATAAAAAGGTACTTCCTTGGTTTAGTGAAATAAATGCAGATGCATAATGATTTTAGTAAATATTTTTATGAACTTCTCACTCCCTGAAAAAAACTTCTACCACCCTCTGCATCATACTTGGTTGTTGCTTGGAGGTTTTGTTTAGATTTTGTTTCTATTTTTCCCTTCTGGATCCTACTATCATAATATCATGTTTGGATGGATTTATCAGGCATTATTTCCTCACTCTTCCAAATAAATCTGAGTAAAACAAGGAGCCTGTCAAATGCAGCTGTAACACAGAATTTTTCTTCTGACTGCATCCCTTTCTTAGAAACAGTAATTTGTCACAGAAAGAGTTTATCTTCCTAACACATGGAACAAATCTGACCATGAATTCTCTTGAGAAATCAGAAAGTAATTTCCTTGGGCTTATTTCCTTTATGGTGCTGCTCATATTAAAAAGGTATTGTAGAATTATTCTGTCCATTTTTGTGATCACATTCTGTTAGTTTATCTTCCACACTGCAGCCATCTTTTGTATCAGCTTGAACCTCTCTAGCAAAATGGAGCTGGTTCCTTAGATTTGCCTTCTACTTGTTTTTGCAATATAAACAGTGAACAGAAAAAACATGTGGTGTTTCATTTTCACTCTTCCCTTTCTAGGCAGGTTTTTTTCTTTATCTCTGTTCTGATACTCTCATATCTAAAAAGATACTAATTTATATTCAATTCACCAATTTTATTTTTTTCCCACTCAAAAATCACTGTTTGCATCATTGCCACGTGCAAGCACAGTAAGAAAAATGTCAGCCAAACAGTTTTTTTGCCAACACAGCACAATTTATTCTAAACATTTTATTAACCTATGAAGTATCTTACACATTATTTTAGAGTCTGCAAGAGGTTCTGGCAACATAAAAATAGTCTAGTTTACCCACTTTTTGATCAAAGTAAAACTATATATTTTTATTTTTTTCTCTCAAGTGGAACAGCAAAAACTTTGAATTCTTGAGATCCCCCTGGAAAGAGAATATTTAGTGCATGATGTGTGGAAGCCATTTTCCATGACTGAGAGGAGAAACAGCCTCTAGGTACCAGGAATATCCCCTGACCTTTTCTGTTGGACAAACTGTTTCTGAGCTGGAACACTGTTCCTGAAGAAAAAATTATGCTAGTTAAATAGTGTTGTCTGTTTTCTTCTAAGTCTCATTTTCATTAATCTAGTGCTGATGTCAGAGGATTTCTCCTTGTTTATGTTGATATTAAAAACTTGCATTGTCTCTATTAAACAGTAGGTGTTCTTTAACGAAATAAAAAGAAATATTAATCTTACTTTGTCTGAATTTGCTGTAGTATGTAGGGGGATAGAATAGAAGTAAATAAAGGTAGTATAGAAAGTAATCTTACCCCCTAAAGAGTTGCAGCTGGGCCAATTATTAAAGATTAGGAGCAGGCCTGACTTTAAAGGCCACAGCTGTAACCAATAAGAAGAAGAGTGTTACAAAAGGGTGGAGTGGTTGGTTGAGGGGAATTGGAGTCAGTTGGCTGCTGCGAGAAGAAAGAAGAGTCCGTGCCTAGAGGAGCTGCCCATAAGACACATCAAGGAGGTATGAAACTCTAGCACTAAGGAGACAACAATATGGAACCTTTGCGATGTAATGACAACAGTAGTATTGATAAATATGTAGTTATGAAAACTGAAAATAAAGTATTTGGGCATAGTACAATGAATGTGTTATATTTCCCTATTTGCAGAAAATAGAAGAATTTAGGAGGAAAATAACCAGGCATATTCCACTTTGTTTTTACTTACTCTTACAGAATTAAAAATATTTTAAAGTAATTCATAACGAAAGTAGAGAAATCAAGTCCAAGTGACAATATTCAGATTAAATTATTGAGAAAGAAAATTTGATAGTCCTGACTTGCTACCTGCACTATGGACATTACTGTCCATACTGATACATCTCCTTATGAAAACAGGGCAGCATAACTGCATTTTAGTTGCATGGTCGATAATCAGTTCTTCTTCAAAGGCAGACACAACAGGGTACATACCTGAATGCTTGGTGCCACATTTTTTGTGCCTTTCTTATTTTAGAAGATCATTTCAATGACTGATTTATAATGTTTACAATGGCCTCCATGGTCTGGTGAAGGACATAGAAAGTAGCACTTTTTCTAATAACACACTATCATACTCTACATTCAAGTCTCTGTCACCTTAAAAAAATAAACAAAAAATATTGTGAAAATGGTATTGCCAAATAATGTTTTAGCTTTAATATAGCTCATAATTTCTTCTACACACTCCCGTGAAACTCATTTCTGTATTGTTTGACAATTCTAGTAAATTCTGCTCATGTATTAAAAAAAAATCCCCCAGGATAACACTATACGTGAAATGACTTATTCTTTGAGTTGGTATGTGATAATTGAGATTGGTCTTGTTCATCCTTTACTATTTGTTAAAGTATGGTGCAGTAACAGCTTGCTCGCCTACTATTTAAGCCAGAAAACATTAATCTGCCAAAATGTGGCTGAGCTCTCCAGAAGCAGACATTGAACCAAATCATAAGAAACTAGAGGCAAATTCATGAAACTCATCCCTCAAGGTGTCCAGAACACAGCTTGTCTGTGTGCTGCCACAGGATGTCACTGATGTTCCACTTACACATCCCAAACAATTAAAAGTGGTCTCAGAACAGAATCTCCCACAGGTGTTGAGACACTGTTAATAAAATCCAGCTTAATGAGAAACCTAACAGCTAAAGAGCTACCAGCTGGCTAGTTTAAAACCAAAAGAGTTCTATGGGGTTTATGTGGCATGAGTTTGGTAGCGGGGGGCTACAGGCGTGGCTTCTGTGAGAAACTGATGGAAGGTTCCCCTTGGAATGGCAGCTAGTTCCAAGATGGACCCACTGCTGGCCAAGGCTGGGCCCATCAACAATGGGATAACAGATCTAAGGAGGGGGAAGCAAGCAGCACAAATGGCACTTTGAGCCAGTGAAGAGAGGAATGAGAGAAACAGCCCTGCAGGCACTGATGTCAGTGAATAAGGAGAGGCAGGAGGAGTTCCAGGTGCCAGAGCAGAGATTCCTCTGCGGCTCCTGGTGAGGCAGCTGTGCCCTTGCAGCCCATGGGGTTATATGCTGGAGCAGCCTGTTCCTGGAAGAGACCAATGCTGAAGCAATCTGTGGAGAATCCTGTGGGAAGGACTTGTGTTTGAGAGGTTTGTAGGGGACTATCTCCTGTGGGAGAGACCTCATGCTGGAACAGGGTAGGAGTGTGAGGAGTGCTTGAGGAGGAAGGAGCAGGGGAGACAATGTGTGATGAACTGACGGCAGCCCCTATTTGCTGTCCCCCTGCACCACTGATGAGGAGGAGATGGAGAAATTGTGAGTGAAGTCTTGGAAGAAGACAAGGCTGAGGGGAAGGTGTTTGCCAGATTTGGTTTCGTTTCTCATTACCCTACTCTGATTTGGTTGGTAATAAATTAACCTTATTTCCTCGAGTCAAGTCTGCTTTGCTCATAACAATCATTGGTGAGTGCCCTTATCTCAACTCGAGCCTTTCATTGTATTTTTATTCCCTTATCCAACTAGGAAGGGGAGAAACAGAACAGATTTGGTGAATATCCTGGCATCTAGCTGTGTTCCAACCCAACACAAGTGTCAACTCAGATGGAGAATAATTTAGAGGTTGAATCTGCAGCTGGGGGAAATCTCATTTTACACTGTACCATTACCATGTTAGCAGCATGTTGTGATATGAAATCCTGACCTGCTCAGGTCACTGAATTCCTGTTTCTAAAAGCTGCCCATTGGTAGAAGTTAGCTGCTTTTCTGAACCTTACTATCCGAGGCTAGGGGAGAAATCGTCAAAAAATAGCTATATCACATGCAGAGTAAAAACTGGTCTGTTAGAGCCAAAATAAATATTTTAAATAAATAATTCTCTTCATAAATGTGTCAAGGAGTTTATAACAGTCCTATTTTATGGGCTCTGAGCAGTTTCTGATTTTTCTTGACATTTTTATAACTTCTATGAGAACGAAAGAACATTTTATCTTTAAGGGAAAGTTTTGACATCTTCATTATCTTACAAACAAGAAATGAGAAGCTAAGACAGCAGTATGAGAGTCTGTCTTTATTTAAAATTCAAACTTCTTTTCTTCTACTTTATTCAATTTCCTCTTTCCAATATTGCTTTCCTCAGAGATTTTTTTACTGATAAATTTTGAATTAACCGTTCAAGACAGCAAAGTCATACTAAAACATAAATTATGGCATACCATAATGACCTCCTAGCACTAACCTCACTCAGGGTTTAATGCAGAAATCCAGATGTGCCTACCTTGGATTCCTACCCTGAAAACCATCACTAATCTTAATAAAATATTTTCACCTCTCAAGACCAGGTGCTTATATTAACCATAGTGTCTGTGTGGCTTGGGTCATGTTTGCCTGTACATGTGCACAACACAATCTAAAACTATTTTGTTACAATATATGTATTTACCTCTCCTCAGATATCTCAACCCCAACAGCCCACACATCTGTTTTGTTTAGCATTTCAGTATTGACAAGAACCCAAGAAGGATTCTGGTGGTGTCTATATAGGACAGTAACAACATCTTCACTGCTCCTTTAATCTGACCTCAGATTACATAATCCAGGCTACCGTCAGGAATTAGGAGTTCCGTGGAAGACAGGACCATATGTCCTCAGAAGCAAAGGGCCACTACTTACAACAACTGACTTTGCAAGAGATAATTTTTCAGTTTGAAAAAACTCCCTGAAACCTGTTACAGCACCTGAGACAAAGGGGGGAAATCAGATATCAGTTATTGCAGCATCACACAGCGTTGCTGTTTGGTTTTACTGGCTGCTTTATCTAACTATCGTGTTGGGCTGGTAGTTGCACTGCTAACTGCTGATATTCTCAGTCAATGGTTTTATGTGCTTCCATGGTAACAACGAGCATCCAGGTGCATTAGAGTTAGAAATGTTTCCAAAGTTGACCTCTTACATGCTAGGATTGTCCCAAACCTTTAGAGGCAGATGGGAAAAGTAAATCAAGGAAAAGAATCAGCACAATACAAGATTTAAAGTATCTTTTCTTCTGAAAGGTGTTTCATGTGGTTTTTTTCTGTTTCTTTGAATGATTTGACACAAACAGCAAAGAAAATGCTGAAAGGGGAAGGTTGTGCATACCCCCTCTCCCTTATGTTAGGTAGAAAGAGAATATAATACTGAAAGTTTCTCTCTTACAGAGATTTTCTTTTTTTCCTTTTTTAAATGGTTGGAAGGAATCTGGACTATGTTCTGTATTTGTCTCTCAGAAGCCCTTTGTCATCTATCGAAAAGCATTATTTTCTGCTATGATTCCTGTTAAGGAAGAGATAACTCCTCTTCAATTGCCAAAAGTGCTACATTTGTCCTTGTACATTTAAAAGAGTGGCTAAGATATTATCTCAGTTAAGGAATTAAATACTTTAACCATTCATTTGGCCTTAACCTACCTAATCTATGTACCTTCCTTTCTAGGTAATCACAGGATATGGAATAATTGAATTTACAGTTTTCTAAATGTTTTTTTCAAATCTCACACCAGTATCTACAGAATCCATCTTGTTGTGCAATAATTCAATTGATTTCTGTGTAGTACCCAATATATTAACAGGGTTACTCAACAAGACAACCAAACAAAAAGCACACACAACTTGGAGACACTTCTGGCATGTGGAGCAGAGAAGAATGGGTACCTGCAACAAGAGCTGGGCCTGGGATCCTCCTGACAGGAAATAGGCTTAATTTTGGCAGGGAAAAGACTCACAAACCAGAATAAGTGCAAAGAAGCTCTCTGTAACACCTATGGAGCATTGTGTGAGGGTTGTGCAGCTCATGAAGCCACTGAAAAGCTGCTGGACTGAAGACAAGTACCAACTTGCAAGGACTCAGTGGGCAGGGAAATTTATCCTCAATCATTTTTTGTTTAATGTCTTACTCAACAGATCTTTATTCCTTTTTTCCCCCCTTACTATTTATTTTTAAAACAGTGTTTTGGAAACCGGAGACATTTGAGCATACTCACTAGAAGGAAAAGTTCAGAGTTGCTACAGTCACGATTTGGGGAGAATCAAATGAAAGAAATTATGTTCTGTTCTATTGTGTGCATTTCTTTTGATATCTAAGCCTAGGTATGCAATGTATTTCTGTTCCACTAGTAGATGGTGGGTACAGTCAGATGCTCATGCCGTTTTGAGGGAGATTTAGAGACTCATATATAATTTAGAGACTCATATTTTAGTGCCAGAGGAGAGTTTTAAGATCATCTCTTAAAGTTCTATTTACCATGGGGTATAAGAATCACCTGGCAATGTAACCCTGCCATTTAGACCTGACATGGTAACATACATTTATCTTTGGAGATTAGTGTAAAAGCTTAGGTACCACTTCTTAAGACTCATTTTTGTAATCCTCCCCAAATATAAAATTTTTAAAAAGTTAAAAATTATACAGTAAATGCCATTTTGACTTCCCATTTTTCAAGAAACAAAAAGACTTTTCTATAGGCCTGCCTCATGTTGACCTGAAATGGCAGCCATTATCTTTATTGTGATAAAAATGGTCTGGTTTGCTATAGTTGGAATCTACAGTGAAAATACAACTGAACATAGTAGCATGAAAAATTTTAAATTTACTTTTCTGTTTACAGAGTTAAGAGTTTCATCCTCAACTACTAGAATCCCCCTTTTGTAATTAATCAGATAATTGGAGCTACATTAGTATGGGATGTGAATGGTATTGCAGTGGTAGAGGCCATAAAATCAAATAGAACTAAGCATCCAAAGAGTTTAAGAGATTGAAATCTCTCTCTGGTGCCTAAGGTGCTTGTAATCCTTCAATTAAATTAATTAGTGTTAGAGAAGTTTCATGTCTTTGTGTAATAGTAAAAATTAGGAAGGTTGAAAAATCTGTATTAGTAAAACCAAAAACAAATTTAAGAAAAGTAAAAAATTTATTTAATCTGAATTGTTTTACCAGCTACCATATGCAACCAAATGATAGAATTTTGTGGCATGGCCTTCTGATTTACATAGGAATACTGAGACACTATTCAGGCTCCTCTGTTGGAGTTGATGTGCTCATAAACAATTTTCCAAAAATAAACTGAAATGTGTGGCTTATATGTATGTATTTTGGAAGAGTTTTAATCAACAGCTTTTGGGACAAATCTAACTTACTCCATCATTTCAGGTAAATACACAACATGGAATTCACAAATGAAATCAAATGGAAAAGATGGCCTACAGTGTTGCTAATTCTGCCTTTTTCTGACAAGTACTTTGTAAGCCTGTTCAAGCCACCTCATTTAAAATTTGAACTACGTCTTTATCCAAAGAAAAATTAAGTTTTCTAGAGGAATGCTTTTCACAGTATGACTTGAACTAGCTTACAAAAAGATAGCTGAATTGATACTTGCTTGCAAAAAAGCAACTCCCACTTGATCTTCCCAGAAGTCATTCTTTTGGAAAATAATTTTGTGCAGAGCACAAATAAGAAGCGAGTTTACAAGAGATATACTGGCTGGATCTGAAGTTGATAAAAAGAACATTTTATCCAGTGTGACAGTGGCTAGGGAATGAGTTACCATCCCTGTCTTCAGAAAACAGAAACCTGAGAGAAAAATGTTTCATGTTTAACTATAATAACAATAGTTAGACCTTTCCATCCTTCTGCTACTATTAATCTTTGTATTTTATTTCTGTGATGTTCCTTTTGTTTGGTCATGGCTCTTCAGCTGAACATCTATATTATACCTCTGTCATCTCCCACACATGCAGAATTCCTTCACAGAGGCACAGATATAAAGAAGAAATATAAAATATTTCTGTTAGGAACCTCACCACTTTTCATTCTCTTTTTTCTTTTGCACATAAGATAGCATACTATGGTTTCATTACTCCAGCAATTGCAGCAAATTAAAAATTTGTACCCTTCATGAAAAATATTGGTAACTTTTAAGAACACAGTGTAGACTAATGTCACTGTCATATTTTCTGAAAAAATCCCTTTGCCAGGATTTCTTCTCCTAGGAAGCTGAGAAGGCTCAGAGAAAAGATGAAAACAATAATTATCTGATCGCTTCTTGCGTTTTGCTGCTTTGGAATGTGGTTGGACATTGTTTATCCAACATGTGAATTTTTTACTTAATGACCAATCACAGCCAGCTGTGTCAAGGCTCTGGAGAGTCACCGGGTTTTAATTAGTATCTTGTTAAGCCTTCTGTAGGTATCCTTTCTCTATTCTTTAGTATAGTTTTAGTATGGCATTCTTTAATATAATATAAGTACATAAAATAATAAATTAGCCTTCTAAGAACATGGAGTCAGAGTCATCATTTCCTTCCTGCCACGGGGGACCCCGAAAATACCACGGACCTCTGTTTCTTTAAATACTATCATGTCATGTGGGAGTAAAGAGATAAGCAGAGAGCTTAGGCAGCTTAGAAGTTATCAGCTCAACCTCTTGATTCCTCCTGCTCTAGTTTACATTTCTCTAGTGGAGAAAGAAGCTGAGTCAGTGGCACAGATTGTGTGAGTCCTCCTGTCCTTCTGCATGGTTCCCATCAAATCCTATGAGCCAAGGCAAACAGCTCTCCTCTGTCACAGTGCATAGCCCAGCTTCTGACATCATGAGCTCGATTTGAGCACACAGAGCCAGTTTCCCTCATATATATTTTTCAATCATAAACTTCCAGACAAGAAGGCCACAGGGCCATTGAGCCAAACTGAGGATGGCTGAGACCCACTTCCTCAATGAGTCCCCCCCCAGTCACTGGTTTGCTTGGTGACAGAGCTGCTCCCAGTTGCCTGGTGCTGAGGAAAGGAGGACTTGTCCCTGTTCCATTCAGCCTGTGCTATGAACAAACCATGTCTGATGGATATGGCCCTCCAGTGGAGTTAGGGCAGTCTCTGTCCCTCTTGGTAAGAAGCTATAAAATACAGCTAAAAGCCAGCCTGTGCTCTACTGAATCTGCTGGTGCAGTTTAATCCAGCAGGGAGTCAATCACCACACAGCTGCTCGCTCACTCACTCCCCACAGTGCAAGACAGGAAAGAATTGGAAAAAAAAAAAAGATAAAACTTGTGTATTGAGAGAAAGGCAACATAGCGGAACAGAAAAGGATATGAAAATAATACAAGTGATGAAAGAATATGCAAAATTAGTGATGCACAACACAATTCTTCACCACCTGCTGACCAATGAGCAGGCAGCCCCCAATCCCTAGCCAATTCCCCCCAGTTTTATCATTCAGAACAATCACATATGATCTAGAATAGCCCTTTGGTCAGTGGGGGTCTTGGCTGTGCCCCCTCCAAGCTTCTTGTGTCCCCCACCCGCTCTGCTGGCAGGGCAGTGTGAAAAGCTGAAAAATCCTTGACTTAGAGTAAGCACTGCTCAGTGCCAACTAGAACAGCAGTGTGTTATCAACATTATTCTCATCCTATATCCAAAACACAGCACTGTGCCAGCTACTAGAAGGAAAATCAGCTTTATCCCATCTGAAACCAGGGAAGTAGACACTTAGGTAATGTTTGGGTTCCAAAGCATGCAAATCTTCGGTGGAAAAGTCATGCACATTATAAAATCCATGCCTGAGAAAGGGAGGGAAGAAGCAAAAGATTTACCAGTAGCACATGCCTAGTCCATATCTGTCTCTGTCTCTGCTCTATATCTTTGTAATAAATTTGTCATTGAGGAGAATTCAAAAAAATTAGCTGAAAGAATTTTAATTTTGCTATTCAACCTCAAACAATCACCTCAAAGAATCAGATTCTACATCCAAACAGTGCTACCTTAAAAAACTGGTGGGGAAATGTACATGTTTTCTGGAAAAGAAGGAGAAAATACAAAATTGCACACAAGAAGCTTAGCTAAAATTGTCTATTATTTAATATTTACTTGGCTTCAGCTTTTCCTTGAAAATGTCAAAACAATTTTTTTCTCAAAATGTTTTTTTATCCCTAAGCGAAGTCACCTGTAATTTCTTTTCTTTTCAATTCAATGAATTGTAGTCTTTAACTCTCCTAGAATAAAAATGATCCTTTCAGAAAGACAAAAGTGAATTAATCATGACACCTGAACAGGGGTTAACCACATGATCTCCCATAAATAGCAAAAGAAATTCTATCACTAAATCTCATTGCCTCAAAATGAATATTTAATACTAAAGTCAACACTAAACTTGCTTGTATTGTGTGAAAGTGTGAAAAGAAAAATGAAGTTGCTATGTCATCAATGTTTTAAAACTAAATTTTCTACTGTATATACAGGGTAACACTTCAATTTATTTAAATTTATATTGTAGGTTGTAGCCATATTAACATCATCATTTCCTCAAACAGAGAAAAAAGCAGCATAATGTCTTCTCAGGAGTTGCTGCAATGCATCAGTTTCAGACTGTGCCAGTGTGCTCCATTATCAATTATTTTTGCACCAACATTTTGGTCCATTCACCATTACAGTGATTTTGAAATGTGTCTAGGTAAGAAAATAATTTCATCAGATACCCTAAATGAAATGTTATTGAAAACAAACAGACAAACAATGACAACCACTAAAACTCTGGACTTATGGAGAATATTTCCTTTTTTTTCCCTGTCATTCTGTTCATTTTTACACAGACAGTGCATTAAAATATTCAAAAAGATAAAGCACTGTTTCCCTTAGGAATCTCACCTTAACTTCCTGAAGAAAAATAGCGTTTCCTCAATGGTGAGGAAATATTACTGACAGACAGAGAGGAGACACAGAATTGTTACTAATTTAGCCTGGGTTCTACCTGAAATCTTTAGTATAAGACCTCTTTTATTAAAGTGGTTAGATACACATGTTTAGGAAACCTGCATATTAAAACTATCTATCGTTTTCTATTTTCAGCTTATTCTCCAGTCAACATCATATAGAATTTCACCATGATAGCACCATAACACTGTAAGACCTAAAATTTTTTCACTCAAAGCTAAACAATTGAACTTAAACCAGACTAGATACTTTGCCTACAAAGCATTGCCTAAAATAGGAAAAAAATTAATTAAATTTTTTTTTTAAGAAATGTAATTAAGAATGTATTAATACCTTAAACTGACAGATTAGATGCCCATTGATAGTTTGCAAGTGACAAGAGAGGAATATTGAATTTTCAAAGGAATAAAAGTAACAGTCTTTAAAATAAATCAGTGATAATAGCTCTAGCTTCATGTCCCTTGCTATCCAAAAATAGAAAATGTAACAATTTCAAAATCACAATTCAAATTCATATGCTATTCATATGCTCAACCATAATTTCCTGGCTTTTTTCATACGTAAAAATCAGCTTGTATATAACCTGTCTTAGAAGGTTCTCTTCTAGTGATATTTTCATTACAAGTGCACAGAACCCACATTTCTCTTGGAAAGTGATTCATGCAGCTCTGCAAAATCAGGTAGCGAATTTTTGGAGTTAACAAGGGCTCCCTCTTGTGATATTGTACTGAAGTTGGATTCATTCTGAGACATTAGACTGGACCATTACTTCATTAGTGCAACTGCTTCAATAAGCAGTTAGGGAATCTCAGTGGATTGTGTCCTGGAAGTTGGAGGTGTGTACAATCCTCCTAACTATTCAAAAAATGCAGAGAACATGGAAGCTAGGAAGAAAAACACATGCAATGACATGACTGTTCACATAAATATGGATTTTTACAAGAATTTATGGGAGTCCTCTACCTTTATTAAATAATTATCTAATATAAATAAAAATCTGTTCATTAAAGTCAGAAGGCTGTAAAGTAAAACAGCCTGCTATCAATAACATGAATGTTTTAATAAGTATGTAAAATTGTAGTTATGAAGGTTTATTAATGACAATATCTTTGTTTGGAATTTTTGCAAAGTGTCTATGTATGGACAGAGGTCTTAAACAACTGCTTCTATTTAAATTCAATTATCTTTTCGTGCACTTACCCAAATGATTTCTACTAAGTTTTCAATAAATACATCCTTTAATTAATACCAAATTGTCTCTTTCGCCTTTAAAAATAATTAAAATACCATTTTCTGATTTCAGCAAATAGAAAAATATTGCTATATTGGTTTAAGTTAATTTAATTCCCTAAGTAAATATAATGGAAAACAAAATCAGTAATGTCTGTGAGCATTAGGAAACTTGAGACTCCTAAATAAACATTTCTTCTAGTATTACATACTTTCTCCTCTCTGAGGTCAAAACCAAGAAACAAAACTAGATCTCTAGTAGACATCTGCAAAACCAAATTTCACCCGCTGCCTGAAATGTAAACTAATTGAAAATGGAAATTACATACTGCAGGCAGAAGGTTACTCGAATACACGCTCCTCTTTCAGCTGTTTAGGGCCCGTCAATACTGCAGGAATACAAAGTTTATTCTCCCTTTCAATTTTGATTTGGTCATTTGCAATTATAGGTACTGCATGTGATGTAAACTCTAAGGTATTAGCATAAAATCCAAACTGAAAAGATGCATACAGGCAGCTCAGAGTAACTTGAATGAATTAGTCAGTGTCAAGAAGCTTTGCATACCATAGTGTGTTTTTAAATTATATCTAAATTTAATAGCTGGCTGCGTGAAATGTAAGTGTCCTTACATTGTGTCATTATTGATTTGCCTCCCTCAAATGAGCTAACATTGGGACTACGCTGTCTTCAAGGAAAAGAACAGCTTTCATCAGATCCAGATAGTTATTTCTCACAACAGAAATATGAAGGTGTTTATTCCTCCAACATATATATCCTACTACCACTCCTTCTTGAGGCTTATTTGGTATCACTTTCTATAGCTATAGCTAAAAATTTATGACTGCACCAAGAATTATCCATAAACTGGGTCAAATGGAAACAGATTTTTCTAAAAAATGCCTTGGAAGTGTACTTGGCTGTAGTAATTTTTCCATAAAACATCAACAGCTATGTATTTTTGTACGAGGTATGTAGGATATGTAGGATCTGCTCAGATGCAAAAGAGGGCAAACACCTCCAAACAAATTTGCCATCTGAGATTCCGCAGCAGAGCTAAAAGAGGAGCCAATCTGAAGCCCAACTATCTCAATCATGTTTCTTATGGCAGCAAAGTTTCACTCCAGGAAGACCTTGGACAAGCATTTTGGTCACAACAGGCTATATGCAATATAAAGAGGTAAGGAAGGGAAACTGGAATATGAAAATAATTAGTGCTGCTTCTATTTTTACTTCACTGATTTCAATGTGCATATTAACCTTAGGATGCCTAGCTTAGCAAGGTGTCCAAAGTGATAGGCTGTCCCAAACTCCTTAAAAACAAATACCATGTATTTGTATTAAAGTGCCATTGACTGATATAGGAGGGAACTTTTAGCTGGGGGAAATGGCAGACTGACTTCCTTTTGAGGTACCAAAATATAGATAAAACACAAAACTGAGTTATACCAGGAATTACAGACTTTAACATTCTGAGAAAACTATAAAGTACATGTTTATGTCAAATATTACTTTACCTATTGTTCCTAGGATAATGGCAATAAATGAAGGAGAATTGATAATCCAGCATGTTAATTCATATCCTTGTATATTTTAAGCACCCAGAGAAGCAGATAAATTACAATGTCCCCTTCATATTCATTTACCAGCAAAACACCACCATTAAAATAGTCAGAAAGGTGAAATCTACAGAATCCAGATGGTACAAGGCATAAAACAAGTTTCCAAAATTTTTCCTTTAAACTTTTACAGAACTGGAGCTAGTTATAAGGTATCAAAGTGTTGACAGGTATAACAATGTTTTTATAAAGGAGGGATTCAACTGAAGAAATCATTGTGGGACTGTAATATTAAAACAGTATGAATATCCCATTATTGGTTATTCAAATAATGGAATTAGATATGTTATTTCCACTGCATTTTGACAGCATAGAAGGCTTCATTACTGGCCATATCCAGCTACTTTACATCTTCTCCACACCCCTGAGATAAGCAGAGGCTGAACCTCAGCCTCTAATTCTAAAGAAAATTCACCTTTAAGGCTTTTTTTTTTTCTACTTCATCATTTTAGTGACACAATGAGCTTGAAAGCTGACACACATCTTACTAACTCATTTACTGTTTTTATGTACTTCACACCCATCACTTGCTTTGCATATGGATATGCTTGTGAATATGCACATGGATCCATAAATGTGTATTCCAAGTGGTTAAATACTTGCAGAGCTCTCCATGCTGTGAAGTGTTCTCAGTTCCAAATCTTAGTGAGACAAAATCAAATTTTAAACAACTGTGAGAAAACAGAAATGGTAAAAAAGGAACCCAAGTGCAACTTGCTGTTACCAAGTCCTAACTTCATTTTAGCTGTGGCTTTAAACAGGAAACCACTGAAGAGACAAGATGTACTGCACAAATAAGTAATCTGGCCATGGAAAATTAAACATAATCTTTCTAGTCATGTCAGTAGAGAGGCAATCACCTGGTTTGGCAAAGTAAAGATTATCTGTTGATAGTACGGGCCATAAAACTTCATATCCAGATGAGTTATGTTGAAAAAAAATTGTTTACTGGAAAGTAAGTCATGCTTCCCATAAAATGATGAACACCAGCTCTTATTACAGATTCACAGAATCACTGTGGTTGAAAAAGACCTCCAAGGCCATTGGGTCCACCCTTTACCAAACAGCACCACGGCCACTAAACCATATAATCGTGTGCTACGTCTACTCATAGTTTTGAGCACTTCCAAAGATGGTCATTCCGCCAGTTCCCTGGAGAGCTTGTTTCAATATTTAATCACTCTTCCAGTGAAAACATTTTCCCTAATAACTAACTTGAACTTCCCCTGGTGCAATTTGAGGCCATTTCCCCTTGGCCTATTGCTACTTGCCTGGGAGACAAAGCCAACTGCCCACCCCACCACAACTTCATTTCATACAACTTAAGCTGGAAGTGCCCTATACTGAGAAATGAGGTAATAATTCTATCTTCTTTAACTTTTATATTGAAAGGATTGAGTAATTAGCAGTGACATGGAATGGAAAATTTTGTAGTTCCCCTTTATGGCTGCTAATATCTCACAAGATAGGATGTGCATACTTTCTGATATGGCCTCAGTTTGCTCTCTCTATTAAAAAAGAAAATAAAAACCTAAAATCCCAACAAAAAGGATCTTGAAGGGAATTCAGAAAGCTGTCCTTATGCAGTTGCAAAATTTTCAGTCCCTCTACTGAAGTCCAAGAGATTGTGTGTACTACACTAGAGCATATAAATTTTTGCCCAAGGAACAAGCTAGAATCACGTATTTAATACAAATTTTCTAAAGAGAAATGTGCAACAACATGTCTACGGAGAAAAGGGTCAAACCGAAGCCCTACCCAGGCTCTGCTGCACATGCAATTCACCTCTAATCAAGGGAGGGGCAGAGGGTGAGCTGCAGTCCTGCTGTTCAGTGGAAAGCACATGACTAATGTAGTGGGCTAAGGATGATACATACACCCTAAAAAAAGCTAGACCAAGGAAATGGACACTGGAGAGAGGATGCTTCAACAATATCACAATTGTAAATATCACAATTGGCAAATTGCTGAGTTTCAGTTGTTGGTATATCCTGCATCTCACAATTCAGCTTATTAAAAATCTTCTTTAGAAAAGCTGTCTGAGTCACTAAGAACCTCCACTGAAGTAGAGCCATCCAGATGCTTAGACATATGGGCAGTTTTTCTAGTCATTGCTAAAAGGGAAAAAGAAACAACATAAAACAAGAGATTTTAAAAACATTTTTAGCCACTTTTTTTTCTTTTTAAGTTGAGATTCTGAGTGAAGGCAAAATATTGTGTTTTAATAGCATTTTGATTAACATTTTTAGTCCTTTCTTTCCCGATAGTTCATTTAATCTAAAGTTATTATTTTGCCAAATAATAACATATTTATATATCCTTATTGCTAGTGCCAATTTAAAAAAAAAGGGAAAACTCTGACAATTAACCCTAATTAAGTTTGAAAGATAAAGTTTCCCTGAAAGAGATGTCTTCTATCTGCTATTTTGTTCATAGTATTTTAAAGGAAATAATATTTGGTATACATACTTTTGGAAATACCACTCCATACAAAATCAATATAACAGCACACAAAGTAACAGTCCCACTGTTCACTTTGGTTAAAACATATACTCTTACAATATTACAATTTTATTTGTTACAGAGGGCAAAGAAGCCCTTCCCTTCCCCCTGCACACATATTTGTTGCAGAGCTTGGCAGACTGACTCTTCCTGGAGTAAAACCAGCAGAACATCCCAGGCTATGATGACAGTCTCAGTTTGGCACTGGTTTACCACAAGGTGCTCTGGAAAGAAATGCACAGGGATGGGCTGCACCCTCCTGGCCTCTGGAGCTGAGATGCCCTGAGCTGTTCTATCCTCTGCATGTACAAGCTCCTCCCAAATTTTTATGTAATATGTGACTGTCAATGGGATATAGAAAACTCCATTTTGACAAATCTTTTCTTTCAAATGGCTTAAACCCCAACAATTTCAAGCCTATGCTGGTTAAAGGGAAACCCTGCTCCCACTCCAGAAGTTTTGCCACATGTTCACGTTTCACACTGAACGTGTCTTTCCTTTGTGATAGAATACATATCAATTATTCATTGTTATATTCTTGCACAGAAAGTATCTTCAACCATTATGAAAGAAATTATAAAGATGTGCTTTGCACTACATGTACAACTGTCATATGAGACAGAACAAAAGTAACCAAATTTTACATTGAACTCATCTGCATTCTGACCTATGAGGATTTCAAGTTGTTATTAACAAAAAATAATAAAAATAATCACTCATATTTAGAATTGTTCCTGTAAATCAGCAGTGTTAGGTTCAGTTTTACAAACAAAATTTCATTCCACTGCTGTTACGAAGTCATCAATATCACAGAAACAAATACAAAATACAGCAGGATCTTTCACCTTTTAAACTGTGCTAGTTCCTTAGGCAGGCAAAAACATGGAACACGTGGACAGCAAAGTTAAAGTCACACAGGTTCATTTAATATTAAAGACATTGGCCACAACATCCAGAGAACAAAAAACCCAAACCAATGAACCAACCTAAACAACAACAACAAAAAAACACCAAACCAAAAGAAAACCAACAAACCAACCCAATAAAAAATCCACAAAAGGGTAGCTAGAAAAGCTACCTGTCACTGGCAATTTCTACAAGTAGAAAATGCCCCTGAACTGAACACAGTCTAGATGCAAACATAGCTAAGAAAAAGGCAGAGTTAGAGAAACATCAACATTATTTCTGTAATAGCATTATGACTATACAACTGCCTTTATCATTATTTTTTTATTATTATTATTTACCAAGAGCTTTTTTTATGTTCCTTGCTGATCCACTAACAATGTTGGCTCACTTCTTTACTGAGATAACAAAGAAGGATGTATGCTCTCAGTGGAGCTTTCCCAAATCATTAACCATAGGAGCAGCAAGGCCTGGGGAGAAAGCCAAATTTATCTCTATAATACCATTTATACATAATTGTTAATAAAGATAGATCCTATGAAGTGAATAAATGTCTTACTTCACATGGCACTGGTTATTTTTCAGTATACCATATTAAAGTTACACCTTATTGCATTCCTCACAGCTAACATAACTGACTTAAGTTGTGCCTTGATAAGATTAAAACACAAGGAAACAAAATGAGCAGAGTGAACAAATACCCATTATGAACTTAGGATATACTGAGAAAACTAGGAAGCTGCAGATATGTAAGTCCAAAGGCTGTGTTCTCTTTGACATATACACTCTATACATGTTGTGATTTATTCATTTGGCAACTTTTTTCTACTGGTGCTTCTCTGGCTGTTTCTTCCACATCCTTTCTCTCACTTTTCTCACACTATCTAATTTATTTTTTTTTCTGTTTCAGTTCACTCTGGAGCTAATGAGCAGGCACATACCTATGCTGCACAAATAGCTAAGAAGTTTTAAATAAAATATCTCCTTTATTTCCACAGCACATGACTGATCAGGTTATAATTCCCTGAAGAAGCAGCTCCTCAGTCCTCCAGAAGCTTTAAGTAAGCAAATTACACTAATTTATAACAGCCAGGATGGGTGACCCCAGCTGACCAAAGGGGCTATCCCATGCCATATGACATCATACTTAGTATATAAAAGGGGGGAAGAAGGGGGAAGGAGAGGATATTTGGAGTGGTGGTGCCTGTCTCCCCAGGTCACCATTACCTGTGGTGGGGCCCTGCTCTCCTGGAGATGGTTGAACACCTGCCTGCCCTGGGAAGCAGTGAATTCATTCCTTGTTTTGCTTTGCTTGCGTGTGCTGCTTTTGCTTTTCCTGTTAAACTGTCTTAATCTCAGTGAGTTTTCTACCTTTTATCCTTCTGGCTCTATTCCCAATCCCACTGATGGTAAAGTGAGGAAGCAACAGCTTAGGGCTTGGCTGCTGGCTGGGATTAACCCACAACAGACTGATATTTAACTATTTAATGACGTACAGGTAAAATATTCATTTATGTAAATGAATGTATTACACATATCCCCAGCAATACAAAATACATCCATTTTGCTTAAAGAAATTGCAAGTTATTATATAAAAAAACCTCTCATCAACTGTAGCATGATTTCAGGAAACAGGCCCCTTCTTTAACTGCACATAAATTTATCTCTATCCGTTTAGCAGAGCATGAAAAATTCAGCAGCTTTATTGAGATAAGGGAAGTAGAAGAATTTGACTCTATGGGAAAAGCTGTAAATTTTGAATTCACATCTAATTTCAGGCAGATATATAAATATCTGTTACAAAGAGCAAGAAAGTATAAATACAGTCAATCAAAGATTTTTCAATGTGGTGTAAGTTTCAGGATGTAAGTTTTCCTCTGGCTGAAATAGCTAATCCTTAGTTTATTTAATAAAATGAAATATTTGTTGCAAGGTGATCCAGCAAAAGATACATTGGATGTGACAATGTTCAAATCATGTCCACAATTTAAGAGTGGTTCTATTTTATATGTTCTATTCTTATGTATTGACATGGGTTTTCATAAGCATCATTCCTTTTCCTGCAATGGAAATATTCCTGCTTAGATCACTATACAAAAGATCAGAAAGAGCGATGTCAAAGTATCTTATATTTTTAAATAGAATAATCAGAATATTAAAAAATACAGTTTAGAGATCCCTTTTAATTAACATGTAGCTAATGCAATCCAAGGTGGCTTATGCTTTATAGTTTAGTTTGTATAAACAGTGTTTGTGTTTTTCAAACCAAGGCTCAAAAGGGAAAAACCTCACAGATTGATCAGAAAGGTCCTTCAAAGGGATCTTTTTTCATATAAATTGAACCTATATGGGTTTGGGTTTTGCTGACATAGTGATATCATTCTAATAATTATTGCTTATATCAGTATAGACCTGAATTTCAAAGCTGGTACATTTTCTGAGCTGGGTTTCTTTCTTATACTTGTTAGTCTTGTTTGCAATCATGTTAATATTTCACTAGGGCTTAAAATCCAACACGATTTACAAGGTGCAAACTTCAGTCTTGACTGCCCCAAAGGCATTGCTACAATTTCTGTGCTTTCACTTTGCTTTCACATGCCAGCATCCTGGAGGCAGGTGCAGGAGAAACAAGTGTCCTGTGGAGCTGTGCCTCTCCTGCCACTTTCACAGCCCTCTGGTCTGAAGTGGGCTGTACCTGCGGAGAGCAAGGCAGCGGCTGGAAAGCATCAGGGAATCACGTTACGTTTTAGGTCCTCCCAGCTTCGGGTGATTAACTCGGTCCATTTCATAGAACCGGGACGCTTTTGAAGAAAACCCAATGGAATATGTACGCAAATCGCTGGCAATCAGTAAGTGCCAGCTTCTCTTTACTTACTGAAGTCGTTGTCTTTTTTTTTCTCTTTTTTTTATTTCCCCCTCCCCCACAAAATTCTGTAAAACTATATCGGACTCCTTGGTTTTAAGATTCTGGGAGAGTGTTTTTAGAGCTTAATCATATGGGCAACTGAGCACTTTAAACTTCTACTGACTTCAGAATTCCTGGACTATTGACTGGAATTTGATTAGCAATTTGGTGGTAATGTTCGGACTTCCTCTCATACATTTTAAACTTTCCACTACACAGAAGGCAAGGGCGGGGGGGTATATTCTGGCAGTTTTACTATTAAGAAAAATCTATGCTTTCCTACACATCATTATAGATAATTTTTGTTTTAATAAATGGGGTTTAATACTCTTTCAGAGTCCAGGTATGTTTCTGTTATTAAATACCTTGCACACAAAAACATATAAAAATAAATATAGCATATAGATGTATTTGCACATACAGTTAAGTGCAGCTGCTCAAAGTGTCCCCTAGAGCAACAGCGCATTCTGAAATCCTCGGCAAAAGGTTTGGGCTTACATTCTTGTATGAGCCAGCAGCATTGTTTCCCTCTTGCCCAGCGAAGTGACTTAACCAGTTTGACCAGGATCTAGTATCCTCCTGAGTAAAGACTTAACTGCTCCATTGAGAGCAGTCCATTCCCACAGCCAGTCAGATGAGTAAACGCTTTTACACTCTTTTCCTAGGCGAAGCAGTAGCAGTTCATGGAGCTGCCCTTCACAAACCTTGAAGTAGCTTTCATCTTGCTGGCTTTTGTCATTTTCACCTTGTTTACCCTGGCTTCTATCTACAGTGACTCCCATGACAACAAAGAAGGTAATGATCTAAAATCAATGTAGTACTTTACAGGTTTTACTAACTAATACTCTAACTACATGTTTTGTGGTTTATCTTGCTGATAGACTTACAGTACCCGACACCAGCTTTAGAAATACCATTCGAGGGGGCAGAGAGTAATTGCTTAAGGCATCAGGAAAAGTCACTAGCATAGAAATTGTGTAAGGTCTGAGAAGGAGACTCTTTAGAGCCGGGTCTGCCCACTTGGCCGGAGCTGTGCCACACAGCCGAGATCAGCGCTGTGAGCAACCTCTGCTCTCAGCAGGGGAGGATTTTCTCCTGGCAGCAGTTCTGCTTCATGGTCTGAGGAGTTATAAAGTGCTTAGGCTGGCAAAACTAAGGATGTTCTTGTAATCAAGGTAAATGTTTGTTTTCATGAGGCTGAAGCCAAGAATTTGCTGCCTTTTAAGAGAGTGAAAATGCCGTTAAAAGCACGGGTGGGGGTGTCTTTCTCTCATTCAAAAGATTTTGAAATCTGAATAAAACCCCGACCACATCCCCTGCTAGTTCTACAAAGAAGATTTAACATAGCCTTACACCATCGGCAGAGAATTCCCGTGTCACAGTAGTGCTGTCACAGCCACCTTCATGCCATCTAATCTCTTGATGGCAGGAGTATCAGCGAGGCTGCTGGAGTGGAGTAGGAGCAGGGAGCTCTGGCCATCCCTACCAGTAAAGGAGTTCCTCTCTTCTTCCCAGTCTCCCATTGGATCACCCTACCCCTGCTAAGCTTCCTCAAACTGGAGAAGGGGGGAAGGAAAGGAGGTAGGGAGAAAGAGACTGCAATAAACTTCTGAGGCACACAGCAATATAGCTGTTGGTTTCTGCCATATCTGACAGAAACTAATCCTGTGTTACTTCGATTTCTGTCGAAAATAAGATATTTATTTTATGGACATTTTTTGAGCAACCCTAATGGAATGCTCTTAATGTATGTCTCATATGGTAAAACTCCGGCCTGCCTGGTAACCTGTGAAACAATAGCTAACAGCATGAAAGGTAAGGAAGTATCGCAGCGCTTGCCGCCTGCATGTCAATTAGGTTTCTTTCTTGCTCTTCTGCTCCCTCAGATCTTACATCATTACTACACAGAAGGGGAAAGTGCCTGAAAACAATGCACATTTCTGTGGATAAAGTGTGGTTGCCATGAGAACTGACCTCATTCAGACAGCGTGGACACAAGCAGTTTTTCCTGGGAGAAGTCTGTTGTACTGACATGGCAAGAGGAGGATGGGGGAAGCATGTGCTGCAAGGCATGCAGTCCTTGTGGCAACCAACAAATTCTGCAGAGGCGGGAGCTTGGAAATGAGACCCTGTTTCACCAGTCTATAGCTGAGATATGTCTTATGAGATCAAAAAAGAAAGTTAACAGAAGCATATTGACTTTTAACTTATGCCTGCTATTGAGCAAAGACAAGGTTAGGTCCCCTTTCTTGTCCTCAGCTTTCACAATAACTCACAACAGAGTTGTAGAGTAACTGCTTGTGACAGCACCTCCTTAGTGTCAAAACTGCATGCAAACTTCTCACTTGACCTGTTTATATCACCACAACCACACTTTCAAAGAGAAAGCTGAATCTTCTGCTGAGCACTGTATGAGAGCAGAATCTTGATTTAAGAGCTCAGAGATGCCAAATATCTCAAAAACCTTGATGTTCCCTCAGCAGGCCTAGTTCTCACTTTCCTAAATAGAGCTATATTCAAAGAACTTTGTATGCAATGATTTTGGACAGAACTGTCGTGAGAACAATTCATGCTTACTATTCTAGTTAAATAAGCCCTGAATTCAGGCAAAATCCTTCTGCAATACCAGAGCTTTGTAACCATGTTTATGCCTTTCTCCTACAATGCTTTTCAAAATCTCCATTTAGAGGAAAGACCAGCAAGCAGGGAATATACAAAAAGCCTTTTGCCTAAGTTACAGTGGCAACAGGAGAATGAAAACCCTACACCCTCTTTGCACTAACATTGACAGATTCCTGGTTAGAAGAGCTAAGTGAAATGTTTTTCAATGGGGTGCTGTCCTTCCTCAGCCTTTTAGCACACTCATACAGCACTGGGCCAGTACATTCTACTCACAGCTGAAAGAAGTATCCTTTGATTTCCCTCTTGCATGTTATCTGAACAGAAAAGGGTGCTACAGGAGGATTCTAATTTATATTCCAGTTCAGTTATTTAAGAGGAGATAGTTGTACTTTTTTGGGGGAATGTGACTGTGCTTGTTTTATTTTCTCCTGTGGCCAGAACTTTGCACATCATTTGCTTTTCCCACAACACCAAACATAGTGTGTATTTTTCAGATATTTATTTAGGTTAGGGAAATGAGAAATTGAAATATTATCCTGTATTTCTCAAGCTTCTAAGGCAAGCTTTGAGGGAAATTGTTCTAAAAAACCAATCTCACCACATATTACAGTATTTTATCATGGAACTCTATAGCGGGGGATACAGTGCAAATCAGCTATTCCTGTTCTAGCTCAAAAGCCAGTGCTCAGATTTGCCACTTCAGTGGAGAAAAGGGACTGGGAGAGAGGAGTGTGCATGGCTAAGTGTGGCAAATTAGACATATCAAATAGAGTAATTAGGAAGTGAGAAGTATGCTTACCTTCTATTAGAAGATAAGTGTTTTCCTCCCTCAGAAAATGAGGGTATGTTCTATAAGATTATTCTACCTTTGAGCAAATGCAGTAATTCATGCAAATGTAAAGAATGTCATCCTTCAAGGGTCTGTATCTACCTGAAGAAGAGAAGGAGAATATTTGGAACAATATTCTTTGTTCAGGGAAGACAAATAAGAAATCTGAGAGCATTTATTCATTAACTGGGGTGGAAGTAAGAGAAAGTCCTCATAACATGACAACTGAGATGCTTGAGGAAGGGCACTGAACAAGTAGAAGAACATTCTGGGAAAATGCAGGAATGTTTCACTAGGTTTGTCATAAGGAAACTTAACTCAGAAAACTAAATTTAAAATAAGGCATGCATCATTATGCATAACAGTAGCTACTGGAAGTAGTACAGAAGCTTACAGAAAGCCTAAATGTAAAATCAAGAATATACCCATTGCCTGTGTTCTAAAGCTTTTTTTGCTGGCATTACACGTTGTTCTTTACAGTTAGATGCCAACAGGCTGGCATCTGGCACAATCTGCAGGACATGGATTGGAGTAAAATTTGGAAATCTGTAGTGGCGTGATGTTCTGATGGAGGCTGCAGCACGTGTTTCCTGCTGCCCTTTTAGAAGGGGCTAAAGCCACTGTCACAACTTCCATGGAACATAATTTTCATGGCCCAGTGCCTTTTATATAAGGAATAGCTGTGAGAAAACAGTCTTCTGATTTTCTAGGATCCTTTCTTCTGTGTAGGAGGTAAGCCTTGACTTTAATTCTTTTCCCTATTTGACCAGTATCTCTGTCAGGAACCAAACAACAGCTCCTTGAGGCAAAGTGCAATGTGCTTCACAGAGTTTTGTTCTAAGGAATATAAAAGATGACAGATTTATTGTGAAGAGGTAAAAGAGAGCGAGATTTTAAGAACTTGTGATGCATTTGCTGCCAAGAACAGACAGTCATGAGAAGAACAGTTCCAAGCAGAGTCTATGCAATAAATCTCCCACTGGAGGGAGATGTCTAGTCACTGTGAGCCACTAGCTCTGCTACTTGGAGGAGAATTATCTTGCAAAGACCAGAAACAATTCATGAATCCCTGGAAGCTTTGCTTTCAGCAGTGTCTGCTAGAATTGAAATCTCAAGTCTGAAGATTAACATGCCTGTTTTGCCATTCATATCTCCATTGTATGACAAGCCATTCCAAACACAGGTGCAGCAAGGGAGTTCTTCTATTTACTTAGCAGATTTTTCCCTCAGGGAAATTCGACTTCATATGCACTAATTGAATTTCAGTGGAAGAAATTTACTGTTTTTCTCCACTTACACAGCATAATCCAAATGGTAAGACAGCAAGGAAGATACACAAAAAATTTATTTCTCCTTATCTATATTCTTTTTTACAGGAAAAATCAACCAACCAACCAACCAAAAAAAAAAAAACACACAAAGAAACCTACATACATATAATGGAAATAAAGGAAGCATTGCCTACACTAAACCACTATTTTAAAAATTTACTTATATTAAAATTACTTAAATTTTTCCATGTTTAAGAATAGTGACCCTAAAAGTGTCAGACTGAGGTGTCTGACCTGACTTTGAAGACTACACTTATAATGATTTGAGTGCTGACATACTAAGCAGTGAGAAGTACAAACAGTAAATGCACTCACGAAATGCATCCTCTGATGTTCAACTTCTAATAGTTTTGGTATGTTGTATATTAGAAAAGTTTAATATTTCCATGATTTCTCTATAGGTAATTTCTTTTGTTTACACACTGCTGGAGAGCCTTGTGAGGCCATGGATTCATACAGAATGCTTCAAGCACACAAATTTGTAGACAAAGCCCCTTCTGTTTCTTTTTCTTATAAAAATAAAGGCTCTATTTTCTTATAAAAATAAAGGCTCACTAAGCAAACTTAGTGATCATACATTTACAAATAACAGGTTATGTCTAGGAAAATTACATCAGCTAAAACCTTCAAAATCACACCAAAGGGAAAAATAAATGTTGTACATCAGCCACTATTTCACATGAAATGAGTATGGGCAAGTCCTGAGAACTGCAAGAAAGAGACTAACATTGTTTCCTACTAGTCAATAAATCTGATTACACTGGAGAATAAAATATCATACAAAAAGAAATACCATACAAAAGGAAATATCTAATCACGTAACACATTTTTTTTGTAACTGATTACTAGGAATTCCTGAATAATTTTGAATAAAAAAACTTTGCATGACATGATAAAGTTTTCTACACTTTTTCATTCCCAGTTGAATCAAGCTTCACCTGTATGTTACCTACAAAGCACAATTTCAGGAATAAAGAGCCTTGGCCATGCATCCATTCTTATTAGGGAAAATTAAAGCACGTAACAACAGTGTTAGATCTGCAGGAGGAAACCTGGAGAATTAACATTTAACATTCCATTAGTCACAAAGAGATACCTTTCACCATCCTTGGGACAGTCCTTAGTGGCCTGCATTGATTTGACAACTTAGTACCAGTTTCATTCCATGCACATTCCAAAAGCACAATTCACATGCTTGATGCATTCTGCTCTAGAGGTCAATATTTTCAAATTCTAAACCAGTAAAATAGTCAGATTTAGGCTCTTTAGCTTGGGGCTTTTTGTTCACCCCACTGGCATAATTAATAACATTAAAGACTGTGAGATTACACAGTCACTTAAAGATTTTTTTTCTCTGCTGCCTAACTGTTCTCAGGTTAATTTCACATCTTATTAAAGATTAATAAGATGCTTAGAATAATGTAATTAGTATTTTTCAAGCTTTGCTACAATCAGCACTTTCTTTTAACACCTATGTTCCTTCTGTCATTAGTGTTTGATCTTGCCCTGTGAAAACTCTTTGAAAGATTTTGAGTATCTCTTTAATAAGAGGTCAAAAGTTTACTTGTATTATAAATTATTCAGAAGTGTTCTACCTACTTAAGTGAGATTACAGTAAAATTTCAGTTTATTTGATGAAAGAGAATTTGGAATTTATATTCCTGGGTTTAAAATCAGCCATAAATGTGATCTCCTTACCACCCTGTTTGATACTGTACTAAAAAAAGAAAGGTATTTTTCAGTAACTGCTTTAAACTCTGCTGCTTTTTACACTGCATTATGGACTTCAGAAGTACTACTTGGGTCTCACAGCAGATATTTTCATCAAGGTTTTTAAATTGAATGAAATCACCACAACACTTAAGATCCCTCAGCATGTACCATATGTTCCTTTTACTGCTTGCAGTACTTAGAAATGACGTTCACAGTGGGAAAGACTCACTTGGGCTTCAGAATCAGAATCTCTTCAGAGCCATGTTTATGTGTGACCACAATCACAACATGTGTCACCTAAAAATATTATCAGAGCATCAAGGAAGTAGCAATGGCATCCTTAGATATATGAGAAGATGGAGGCAGATTCCAGCTTTTCCTCATTTCTTGCTTTATAATTTAAAGATTCCTTATGAATTTCCATTTGAAGTAGTTTTTAAAAAGCCTGGGATACATTTTACAATTTCTCAAGTTGAGAGACAGCTTGTGTTGATCTGAATATCCCTTTCACAAATCAGTAATATACCTGTGTGTGATTTAGGCTCAAAGAAACAACTTTTAGCCCTAAAGCCAAAATAGCAGCCATGTATTAAGGCCATTGTTACACCTAATAGAAGATCAATGCAAGAGGAGAACATTCTAAAAATATAAGTAACCCAAATATTCAGCTCTTCTTCAGCTCAGAAGACACTGAAAGTGGGAGATGATATAATTCTGTTCCAAATTTTATTTAAAGTGAAGTATTTTAAAATTGTAGAGAATTAAATCCTGTGGGAGGATTTTTATATTTAATATTCTTCTCTGTATCATATATAAATTTCTTTTAAGAATCATGGAGATTTGGGGGAAAGAATATAGCTTACAGCAGAATTTTCAGATGTACTACTAAAACCAGACTATCACTGTGTAATGAAAATATAGGGCCTTGTACTCTGATGAAAAAATCTGTATAGGGCCACCTATGGTGTACAGATTTAATGACAGTAGCACCTTGGCTGGATGGAACTACAGGAAATGCTGAAGCACAACCATCTGTATGGCAACACAGGCATGGTCCTAGAGGTGAAAACTTGCAGGTAATTGCTGAATAATTAAATAAAAGAAGGTATCTAATCTGAAATAATTATAGTGACTCCTTTGTCTGAAGGTATTCTATAAACAATTTTAGTTGCTAGGAGTGTGAAAGTACTTAATGGTCTACAGGCCAGAAGAAGAGGTGGATGAAAGTGAAAGTTCTATAATTTGGCTGGCAAGAAGAACACCCTATAGCAACAAGTGCTTTTCCTCCCTGCCTCCCATTCACTCAGTGTGAGGACCAGGGAGATGTTTTCCTTCATAAACATCATCTGCTACTGCTCCTTCAAGTGCAGATTGAATTCATGATTTCAACTCAAAAAAGCCATGATAAGTGGACCATGAGATGCCATGTGTTGATCAAAACAAAACTGAGGTATTTAAAGACAGTAGTATCAACATCAAACACCAAATCCAAGGGGTTGAGGTCTTTATGAGCAAATAGTTTTATTGTCTTGTTTTTTGTTGGTTTGGGTTTTTTGTTGGTTTTTTTCTTTGAGAAAACTTTTTGAGAAACCTAATAGGCCTACAGCAAGTCTTCCCACATACAAAAATATTGCCAGGGTGCTTTCCTGTCAGTCCTTTGCCTCCCAGCATATAAAGTTTAAAGTTCAATAACTCCCTTCAGTGGCAAAACTCAGGGAAAATAAGTCACCTTTGAAAAGCCCTACAGGGGAGGATAAAAAAGAAAGAAAAAAACAGCTCTGTTTTCAATCTAATAATGTGGGAGTAAGAGTGAAGACTAAGACTTTCCCAGGAATCCCTAAGGAACTGGCATATATTATTTTAGGACTAAATTCAGTCCATATTGCTGTCATAGGATTGCTTTTGAAATGTTGAGTAACACTCATGGATTGGATGACATTCTTACTAAACTCAGAAGTATACAACAGTTTTTCTTTCCCTGGGAGGTAAACATTGCTGATATGTATCTATATAAAATATCTATAACAAAGTAAGTGCTAGAGAGGTTAAGTAGTCCTTCTCAGATTAAAAAAATAACAGTTTGGGTTCAAAGAAGGCAATAAATAAGATTACTCCACCAGCTCCTGTTCTCTGTCTACTAATTCTATTTTCCCCTTAAAAATATGATACTCTTGCACCCCATCTATGTAAGTGGTCTCTAGAAAAGATTTTTTTGAGGACTATGTTTTACAAGTAGTTCTCTGCCTGTCGGAGCATTCATATCTAAAAGAATATAGAAAGGAAGGGCTCACCAATCTCAAGGAGTTCTGCTGGCTTTGTGCCCTAGAACATTCTTCAAAGATGGCAAAGCCACAAATGTGAGCATGCACTCAGACTCATCTTGGAGCTAGAAACGTTTGAAATGTGAGTGAAATTTGAAATTAGTTGATGCGTCTGCTTGGCTTCCATGTTCTATTCTCTATTTTTCTGAACTCTGCCCTTGTCTCCACTGACCCCACACAGCTCTCTCAGGCCAGTGCTTAACTGCACCTGTGAAGGAGAGACAATTGTAGAAACACAGATAAGTGACCTTAGGCAGGCTTTTGCCAGACCCAGCTGGAATCTTGCTAACATATCTCAAAATAAAATTTGTTTTCTTTAGTCTCCTGTATTCTTCACTCTACAGCCTTCAATTTGAGAGACATTTTGTTTGTGGGTGATGGAATGTGAAGAAAAGGTGGGGGCAGATTTTTGCAAAAAAGTGATGGATCTGTCCTCAAACTGGTTTATTACAAAGATAAGCTTTGTTGCATTGCTTAAAAATAAAATCTCTCTCCTTCTAGATAATTATACTACTAAGACTGATACCTAAGGTTAAGTAGAAAAAAATTACTTATAAAACATGTTTTTAAAATATGAAAATATTCTAAAATAAAAAGCAATATATTTCTTCATTATGGTTGAATTTCGTGCAACTTGCACTGAAATACAGGGAGGAATCCACTAACCTCTAAGTTAAAGATTTCTGTGCTCTCTGCTCCATGTAAAAGGATGTTCCTGACTTCCAGAACCTCAAGAAAACTTTTCAACCTGGGGAAAGCTGACAAAGTTGTAAAAAAAACCCAAACCAACAACAACACTAAGAGATTGCTATTGTGATTTCAATGGAAGATAACCTAAGCATCAGGAGGTGAAACAGAAAGAGAAAATACTAGCCCTCAGTGAGGCAGAATTAAAAGTAATAAGGCATAAACAGCCAAACTTAAGGCGAAAGCATAGCTGTTTTTCAGTGACCTCTTCATATCAAAAATATTTATAAAAAATGGAAACATTGTGAGACAATTAGTAACAGAGGCATTGGAAGTTAGTAGTGATCAGGCAACCCCAAGCACTCCCTTTGTACACGAGCAGGTAGGATGGCTCATGTGGAGCTTGTTTTGCTCACATAAATCGGCAGTGTTTGATTCAGGCCACAGTATAAACAAGACAAATGAGACTTGTGAGCCACCCAGAGAGAACAATTCTAAAAGGGTGTGCTACCAAGGCCAGAGCAAAGGCCTCCATCTAGTAACAGTTAAATATAGGAGGACATAATTAAAGAACAGGTTAGACAAATACTTTGAGTGTTGAATAACTGTTCTTTGGAAGGCTGCAAAAACAAAAGTGCATCCTTTAAAGGCAAGAACACAGATGCCTAAGGACTTCAGGACAAATCAGTCATGGAGAAAGTACAGAGAAGTAGATGGAGAGGAGAGAATAACAAAAAAAAAAAAAAGAAAAGAAAGAAATTCAAACTAGATGTCACAGTATCTAAAGGCACTAACAGTCTTCTCAGGAAATATAATATTTTTCCTTGCTGCAAATTTATGCAACAGGTCAAATATATATGTTTGCCTTGTTTTCTTTGATGGCAGATTGTATAGATCAGATATCAAAGAATGTTAAGCCTATGCAATGACTGCAATTTTAAAACCACTAGAGGTGGTCCAATAGAAAAGAGCTGGAAATTGAGTAACTCCCTAATGATAAATTTCAGGGTTTGAATGCTATCAAAGCAGAAACTATATTCTTTTTTCTTCAACTAGTAAAGGTCAAACGTCTGAAAACATGACTGAGATGCATATGAAACAGTAAAGTGAAGCAGAGTAGTAGAGCTTCCCATAGGAAAAGTGGAAACCAAAGAAATAAGTTAACACTGGAGATTGAAGAAGTGAGACCTCTGCATAAAAATAATTTATGTGTACATTTAAGAACCTTTCATTTCCTTATGTTATTAAAGAAAATTCAAAAGGCCCACAACAGGCTGAAGTTTAAATATTGCAGTGTGAAAACAGTCAGCAAGATCCTTACCTATAGATAAAATGCAGGAGAAAAAAAAGTCAATTTTCAGGCAGTAAAATACAAAAGTATGGTGAGACTAAAGACCAGAGATGCTGTTGAATAAGCCACCAGCTTTCATCTCTGTTTAATGCCCTCTGGCACACGGACACTTTGGAGAAAACTGCAGACTTAAAAATTAATGAGCTTAGCATGCCATGGCTGAACCAGGATTAGTTTGATCCCAACTTGTAATAAATAATGAAAAAGTGGAGCTGTAAAATAATTAAATAAGTATACAGAGCCCAGAGTGAATTAGGGACTTTATACTGTAGAGTGGAACCAGACTGTTTTAGAAAACAGGAAGGTTCTTTTAATAAAAGTCACAAGACATACTGAAATAGAGGTAAGAGAGGCTGGTTTTACTTTGTTAGGCATATTATATTTTTTTAGGATTGTAACTAAAAGCATTAAAAATCTGCTCAGGTAATACACCCCAAAAAAGTGAATAATACTGTGGTAACACTTATAAATTACATTGACAGCAAGTACATTTATCAATAACTGAAGTGAACTTTTAACAAGTTAACAGAAGTGGGAAATTGGATACTCAGTTTATCTGTGATATTTCTTCCTATTTTAAAATACAGGAAATACTTTAAAAGAAATATAAATGCTGAAAGTATTTTGAAAAATCAGTATCAGACAGTACTGATAGACATACCCTAGGATGGTGGCATTCTGAGGGGGAAAAATCATTAACAAAAATTGAATGTACTCAAAAAAAAACCACTTACAGATATTTAATATTGGCAAGTTCTAGAAAGTTATTCGTGTGCTATTAATTGTGAAGTGGATTTGTAAGAATTATTTTCAAAACTTTAGCTACATGTATAAACAATGTTTATACACGTAGCTAATTGATACATTTAAAAGCAATATATGAAGTGTTTCAACTGTTTCACATGCTTAAAGTTTATTGATTTTTTTGGCACAGTATATCAGGGTTATAAATTAAAGATGGTTTGAATACTTATGACAATATTAACAGCCAAGAAAGTACAACCTTATGAAATGTTAGACTTTGATTTTGTAAACTCAGAAAATCTGTTCAGATTTACAGATCTTTTTTCTTGATTTCAGAAAATTTCCTTCTACCAATCATGCTAATGAAATTATCCCTTAAAACCACATCATTATTTATTTACTTATTTTAAGTTCTTAAACTGCACTGAAATCCAAATTGTGATCTCCTATAATAATGAAAGATTATTCTTTCTGTTACCATGACATGAGGTTTTGGTTATGCTTTGGAATTAGATTTGCCAAAAAATTTCCAAGTTAAGAAAATTTTTGGCTATTTTTAGTGGGGAAAACAGATAGTTCTATGTACAAATGAAATATATTCACTGCTAAAGAAATGCTATTTGACATTGGTCTGAAAGCATTAATTACTTTAGTTTATTTCATTAACTCAACTGATTTTCCTTCCTCTTGCAAACAATCATGACACAATTTTCAGTCACAAATAGCCTGAAATAAAGGGAGGAACATTCTTTACTTATTTCACATCTTTTCTTCTCCCTTAGAGTTAATGTTCTGCTTTTGGCTCAGAGCTAATTCTAATAAAAAACCAAGAACTTGGGAAATACACAGATGGCCCCACACTATAAATTATGTGGTTGTCTTACGTGGGCGGTATGTAAAACATTGCTTCTTCACTCCCTTATAGCAAGCCTGAAATCAGAAGGCACATGGTGCTTGATAAGGCTTTTTTACATTCTCCATTTTCAATGTGTGTAAAAACTTAGTGACCTTCAGAAATAAGTCTTGTCAATTAGGAAAACCTTTCTGTAACATAATGCCTCAACATCTAAAATGCTTTTCATTAATGGTGGCTTTATTCTTGCCAGAGGAAAGCTACACACAGGAAGAAAACGAGAAAAGGAGAAAATCCAACAAGAAAAAGAAGCATTCAAATATGACTGAAGTAGTTTAGAAAATGACCCAACTCCACTGTTGGAAACACTTGTGAAAGAGGTATCTGTGGATGCCAGTCACCTGAAGACAGTGAGAAAGCGGATGTGAGAAAGGAAGGACCTGGTCATCCATCAGATGGAATCCAGACGTGACAATTAGAGTTAATGAACCACAACCCATGAAGCTGCTTCAGCGCCTTTTTACAGCCCCACTTCATGGCCTTCATAAAAGTACCAGGACTTATTTTACAGAGCACATCTGCTCTAAATTCCCAAAGGAGAAACTTGCATTCAGAAGTTATTTTTTGTTTCTTCACCACTTTTCAGTCATTTAGAAAGAATATTTAACAGCAGTGTCTTTACTTTTCTACCTATTCAGTCAACAGAATATCAGAACTGAAAGATATTTTTTTTACAATAAAACAATATTATTATAATAGTTATTTAGCTTGCATGAGCTGCTCAGGCTGACTGAAAAGTACCAGGCAAATGTGGGGTTTTTAAATTTCTCCAGTACCACAGCATCTATATCCAAGTATTGCCTTTGGTTTTAAATACTTAGAAATAGAATGCCTTACAAAAATCAGGTTGATTTACTGCTTTTGCAGAGTGCCTCAGTCAGCCTTGGTACTGAAGTCCTCAGTTTCTTCACAGAGCAGATATAACTAATGAAGCAATACCTCTTCCTCCCTGAAGTCCAGAAGATCTGCTGAACTTCTAAGGCTGAGGTTGGAACTGATCCTTCTTGCCTTATGGACAAAGCATTTCTGCAGTTTTTGGATCCTATTCATTCCCTTAGGTCTCAACCAGTGCTACACTCACACTGCTTCTTCCATCCGCATGCAAAAAGAAGCAAAGGGAAGGACAAGGTAGCTCATGGGCTAATTGTTAGAAAACTCCCTTTTGCATACTAGGAGATGACTGGAAGAGCTCTGGGCTGGGCTACAAGGTGTAGTATGCAGAGAAAAGAAGTAATTATTTTCCTCACCACAGTGACATGAATAAAAATATCATGAAATTGACCCTGTTGACCCTAAATATTACAAATTTGACCCTGATCCAAAGCTTCAGATGGCAATAGCTGAGCAGCCTAATTATGGCGCTTTCAGATTGTCAGTGTTCTTCAGGAAAGTAAAGAGAATACCTTCTTCTGATGTTAACCACTAATTTAAAAAATAATCAATCTGCTCAATAATCCATGACCAAGTAAATGCTAGAGCCACTTGTTGGAAGAATACATGTATTTTCTTAAGACATCATTGGTCCGCCAAAGTCTGATGTGTATACTAGAACAAAAATTCTGTTCCAAAACAAATCAATTCACTAACAAAACTGATATCTATGTTACAATTTGGCAATAGTAGACACTCCCAGGAATCCTTGTCCAGCATAGCCCTTGTCAAAGCCTCCCATAGTAAAAAACATTATTCCCCTGGTTTTATATCAAGCAAAGACATCTCAGCAGCTGGTGCCTCTTTAAATCTGAACTGGAAGAAAGCCACCATTCAGAAATAAGACTCCACTTTGCATTTGCACATGGAAATGTCTGTGGTATTTGCAGGACCTCATTGGGAGTCGTCTTTCAAGGGAAGTAGCTCATAGAATTATTGTATCATAATACTTTTTCCATAGCCTAAATAGCAGTTGAAATACTAAAAACTGCTTTATTATAGCTAAGTTTTCTCAATTAAAAAAAAAAAAGTGCTTCACACTGTGTTAAATGTCTTGGTAACAACAATCCCTGAAACTGTCTCTGCTAGCATACACACCATTGTTAAGACAAGTTCAGGTTTGTCTTCATTATTTCACTGGCTTGTTTTTTTGATTTAACTTTTCTAGAGCTCATTAAATGCCACTGGTATTGAAAACATGGTCGAACTAGTGAAAAAATAAAATATAAAGTTTTATATAAAGTAGCAAAATTTTTAAATTATTGAAATAGTGTTTGCTGCAAATACCATCTGCCTTGTGTAAACACCAAATTATTTTTGCAAATATGTAATCAAAAAACATAAACAACATACTGAATAAACCACCCACAGACCAGGCAAATAATGTTTTAAAGGCCCACTCTTTTAATAATTTCCTCCAACCCAAAACTACTTCAGTAAGTCTGGACATAAAACATAACAAAAGAAATAATTGTTTTTCTCTTCATTAAGATGTCATATAAACATACTTAATGGGAGATCTCTATGTAAACAAAACTTTCTAAGAGAAACTGCTCTAATAGACCTTTGGCATGAGTTGATTTCAAGTCATTCTAGGATGAATGAACCTAACACATACATATTCTAATTCTTTTTATTTAAGAACTACAGTAAAGTGTATTTATCTGTAAACCTAGTTTATTTGGGGTTTAATTAATTTTTTTAATTACTGTTTTGATGACATTAAATCTACAAATTAGTTGTTTTGATTAAAAAGAAACCACTGTTTCTCATCCAATGTTCTCATTGAAAACAACTCATGTTTGTAGGGAGATACATCGGGAAAGAAAACTTCAGTGTTGACACAAAGATAAGAGGGCACTTAGAATCGTGACTTGGTAGCATGAATGTACAGTCCTTCTTGAGAATTACAGTGCAAGCTTTTGCATACATTCTGGGAAAAACTAAAGAGAACTTTCTTTTAACTAATAAAAGCTGTACGGGACCAACCACCCAGTACAGTAAATGTATTAGAAAATGTCATGTGTACTAATGAAATTATAGTATTAAATTATTCTTTTTAAATCTCAATCCATGTTTTCAGTGGCCTGTGTTCCTGTTTTACATGCTAAGTGAGTCATGGCTTTAAGAACATGTAAAATTCCACTTTAAAAGGGGACAGCATAATGGGACATAGATTCAATGAAAAGAGTTTTAAGTGTGAAAAAATACTGTGCCCTTCTTGTCACTAAATTGCTATTGCAAACAGAAGCCGACATTATGGAGATGACGGAGATGATTTTCAGCTTCATCTTGGAGACTCTCTTAAGACAAAAATTAGGATTAAATACTACAAAGAAACTTCTCTCCAGATGAAGAGATCCTCTGAACAGATCATCATACACTTAGTTAAGAGTCTGATTGCAAACCCATTTAAGATGAACAGTACAGAAACCACTTTGAAATAAGAATGTCCACACAGGAACTGTATCACTTGAAAAACTTTTCATTGTAAACCAACTCAGCCTTCTTATACAGGCAAAGATGAGTCTTTCACAGACACATTGGCAAATCCCAAATATGAAGATAAAATCACTTCTTATATTAATGTCCAGTCATTACAAAACTAATTTTGATGATTTGTAGGTATAAACATTGGAACACTGAATGTACCATAGAATCCTCACCTAATTACTTGTCTAATATTAAGAAACAGGAAGCAGCTATGCATACACAGTAAAGAGGCAGATGTTTTATTAGGAACATGCAGTTGCACTTTGCCTGATTAAAATTCTGTGTTGTCTTCTGTTACTATGCACAATTTGAAGACGCTGTTCTAAGTATGCTGCTGTAAAAGGCATTTTGCTCTGTAAGAGGACAAAATATGTCATCTACCACACTGAAGCTGTAAACTTCCCTGCAGGCAATTTCTGCTCTTCCCAAATATCCTCCTTCTCCTGCCATATTAAAACCATTACTTGTGTGACACATGGCAAAGTTTTCCAGCTGTAGTGGACCCAAGTAAAGATCCTGGTTTAAGGTAAGTCTTTCATTAATGTGAATCTGATTTTGTTGAAGTCAGAAAATGTTTACAGCTGAATTCAGTTAGGGAACAACTTGGATTTACTAGCCCATTCCTGCTCATGGCACTACTTAGAGAAGAGGACCTGTAATTTTGGAAGTGACTTGTTCAGCTTAATGGCCACATCCTCAGGGCTGAAGCAAATTAATATTTTATCAAAAATTCCCATAAGAGTGACTTCTCCACAGGGCAAGAAATCCTTTCCAAGAGGCACCATAGAGGTGAAGTAATTTTTTTCTTGTTTTGAAATTTAGTGGTTACTGCTCCTTAGTGTACTATTTCTGCACTGACAGAGAAATCTAGTTCCTCCTGACTGTTGTCCTCCTTATTGAGTTTTAGTAGGTTTTTAACAGTAAGAAGCAAAAAAAAAAGAGTACCATTAGTTTAAAAAGTTAAAGTACATCACCAAAAGTGCAGATCTAAGCCATGAGCTTAAAGGTAATAAAAATAAGGTAATGAGGTAATAAAAAACCACTAAGAATAAGAAAAAAGTTGTGTGAGCAATTGTTTTACATGAAATTGTGTATAATTTATCATACCAGATTATCACTGCAGCAGTATAGAATTTATAGGACTAAAACCAATGGCCTTGGCTTAATTTAAGATTTAAAGGTAATACCTCTTGCACCAAAAAATTTTTAGTCAGCAATCCCCACCCATTTCCATGACAGACTACTGTTGACTGTCTTCCACTTCACTGGAAATGGCTCAGAAGCCTGGCCCCCAAGTACTAAGTACCCATGTCATATGAATTGATATTTGACCAAGTCTGACATTCATCTTCCTATTTTCTGAACAAGTGGCAAACAAGGAAAACAAACAGGAAGATCCTGTTTGGAAATCCCTTACTTTGAAGGACTGACAAAAGCTACCTCACTACAGCCCTTGCAAGGACATTTTCCATGACTGGCTGCACCAAGCAGCACACGGTATTCCTAGGGGATCCCTTTGATCCCAGGAGCATCATTTACCTGTGTTACGGGTCATTTAATTATTTGTCTTCTCAGCCAATATCCTTTGATGTAACAAATTCAGGATGCCACTGCTCTGCTATATGGCAAAGTAATTAATTCCAGCAATAACGTCTTCAAAGATGACGTTGTAATTGAACACAGAAGGAAAAGCCACAAAAGAAGAAAGCAGATAGACATAAATAGTATATCTAATTCAGCTAAGAACCAAACTTTGTATGTTGGTCTGAGTGAGAAGATTTGGAAGATTTAGCTACACACTGTAGTCTTTTTCTCCATTTTATATGTTACATCTAAATCTTGTATTTATTAAAAGATAATTGACAGATGTAAATTCATGGGACTATATGGTTATATATTCTAAAAAAAAGGTCATATAAAAGTGCTAAAAATAGCATTCACTTATTTTTTTAAATTAAGGAATTCAAGATGTATTCTCATTGCTTTCCTAGTAACACTCAAAGTACTCAAAGTGATATTGAAGTCATGCAATATATGCACATATGGGCCAAACTTTAGCTCAAACTTTACAACCTGTACAATTTTTTGAGGTTGTTCAAGACAGACCAACCATAAAATGAGTACTGTATTAAATATATATATATATATATATATATATCCTGTCTTGGATTTTCTTATCTCATTCTACAATGTACTTGGGCTCCTTGTTATTCTCTAATTTTCTTTGAGGCTCACTCATGAGCTGCCATGGACTGTAAGGGAGTATGCCCTCTTTAAATCCCAACAGCCAGGCTGACTGCAAAAAGACCAAGTTCTAACTCAGAAGGCTGAAGTTATCTCTGCATAAGCAAGTAGTGCAGTCCCACAGGAGAAAGCTTGTAGAGCAAACATGTTTGTACCAAGAGTGCAACATCCAAACTCTGTGTATTTCAGGTTTACTCAGACTAGTTGATAATCAGCTTCTGTGGATTGAACACCCTTTAACAATTGGACTGCATCTATTGTACTCATCTTCAATTCACAATTAGATCAAAAAGAATCCAGTTAGCAATTTCTGGTACCTCTTCATGACACTAAGTACACTAATTCAGAATGACTGGGATATCCACTTTAAAAGTGCACTCCTGATAAAAATCCCAAATTGAGCAAGTGCTTGGAGAGGGTACAATTTTATGAATGTTCAAACTAGTGCTGTGGCACAAAAACTTGAAGTTTAATATTCTTACTTGTTTTGTTAGAATTCAGGAAAGTACTCAGCCCTAAAATTTGACATTTTACTCTGCTTCACATGTTCTGACTCTAAAGCGTTGAATTCAAATTAGTCCTGGAAGCAGTCATGCTGGAAGCTTAAAACTCTATTTGCATATTCCATTTGGGCTACTACTGTGAATTTAGACTTTAAGATTACTCTTTGATGTATATTTCCTATGTTTTTAATCTACCCATAACCTTCTTCATAAAAGTTTTCTACAAAGACATAATATATCAGATTCCAAGGTATGATCTCTTCAACTGAGTGAAACAGATGTAAAATGTGACATTTTTTCTGGGTGGCAGAGTTTGTTGATAAGAAATTTCCTTTATTACTATGCACATTGCTCGTATCAGTAATGGGATGATGACTGTGGTAAAGGTCATATTGGTTCAATATAGCATAAAAACGTGTAGAAAATTTTGTACCGTACATCAAAGAAATGATGTTATGAATTTAATAATTTTATCTTTGATTTATTAGATGTAACATTTAACTATCTGTTCTGTGAAAACTGCATAAAATGTTAGCAATTTACACCTGGATGCAAGCCCAAAATAATAACTGGAATTATAATTGATAAAAATATAGCTCTTCAAATATTAGCTGCATGTCCCTGTGTCTTTTTCTCAAGCAAAAGATTTGGAGTGAAATATTGCTTCAGAACAATATAATGCTTCAGAAGAGCTGCACAGACCTCAGTGAGAGAGGAATGAATAACTTCTTACAGAGATGAAAGATTTTAATCTTTTCTGCTTTCTCCAAATACCCTCGGGAAGCAGGAAAATAATGGATAAGTACCACACAGCTCTCACGTGGCCTCTGCCAGCCCTTCCTATCAGCACCTGTCAAAGCTTCATCTGCAGGTTGATTTAACATGTGGTCACTCAGAAAGGGTGCTTTCCTAGCAAACCCCCTTATCTACCTGCTCTGGTCCTGACTGATGGAGATGGAGGAGGTCATGGCCTTGGGAGGGGTTATTTGCAGATCTTCCCTCTCTCTTTTTCATTGAGTTTTTTATTTGAAAGGGAATCTGAGTGGTGCTATTTACAGCCCTGCTGAGGAAGATTAGCAGACCTGAGGGACAGTGATACAGATATAAATTCTGTGATGCTGTCGCTCTGGGCCCACAGAGATGAAAGTGCAGCGCTAATGGCACAGCACAGCATGTTGGGGGCTGCTTGCAAGGAACACGAAGGTAACAAAAACATATTTACAAAGGTATTAAGGGTCATGATGTGGGTCAGTACTTTTGGGCACCCCGTAATTCGTCCCCTCTTCCTTCCCCCTCTTCTTCCTCTTCCTTTCCACTTTTTGCTCCTCCTCCCCTTCCAATAAACAAGGATGTATCTTATTTATCATTTACTAAAATTTTCACCATTCCCAGGGCTGATTTGAAAGACTGCAGTGTTTTTTTGCTTTGTTATATATTTAATATAAAAGATTTACTTTGCCAAAAGGACACTTTTATATAATTTGATCAGCCTTTAATTACTACTCCAGTCTTGCAAATGTATTTTTTTAGAACTCTTAAGTAAAATGCACGGATTTTCTTGCCATTCCCTGAATTATTGTATGCAAGATTTATAATTTCTAGTGTTAGACTTTTGGTATTTGAAACAAAGCTTTCTTTACAGCAAATACTCATGTTTTTTTCTGCACTACACATTTACCATCCCAGAACATCTAGCTCCTTTTAAAATTGCCCATTACCACCTGTTTAAGAACAGCTCTATTGACATTGTAATGTGCTGAACCACTTATGCATGCACATGCAGAAATTCCTTTTCAGACTTGATGTCTTCAGTCAGATACATTTGTAGTTGTAGATGTCAAAGTTACCCATCTCAATCCCCCTCACAGGCTCTGTGACCACCTATGAATCTCTAACTTTCTACAGGAAAATACTTCCCTCTTTTAACAGCATCTTTTTTTTCTACCCCTGCCTCGGAAAAGCATTCAGATCCCTGAGTTAACACTAGTTGCATTGTTTAAATGATAGTAAAAGGTAACACAATCTTATGCTTTTAAGATCCAAAATGGTAGTGAAAGCAAATTAATTTCTGTATTTTTTGTATAAGAAAAAAAATCATAAGTTTTAGAGTTGTTACAACTACCGTATTTATTAAGATGTTTCAAATTGTAATAAATTACATCTGATTAATTTATGGTTTAGAAGAAAATTAGTAGAAATTTATGTAACTAGCTTCAGTCAGCATTTATTTGATTTAAACTAATTTTTGTGTTTGAGCACTTTTTGGTTGTAAACTTGAAAGCAAAAAGTCAAAGATTACTTGAGTTCAAAACAAAAACTCCAAAGCTGGCTCTTCCTGAACATTCTTTAAGCTCCCCTCCTCCCTGATAGATCCAACACTGCTTATCTCTGAATGATAACACTTGAACTTAAAAAATGAACACCAAATGAAGAACAAACCTCTGCCCAGCCACATGCCCAAAACTGACACAAAGTTACAGATTTGGGTTTACTTCTCCTTTTAAGACCTGAAGCTGAATTACTGGAGATGACATAAGCTGGTATCCCTGTAGTCTCTGTCGCCTTGGCACACTGGAACCAGTCACAGAAAATGGTTAGAAAACAAAGGCCTGACTAAAAGAATGGGATCTGGAAGGAGGGTTAGAGTTAGGGACAAAAAACGAGGAAAACAGAGGAAGGGTAAGAGTAAGAGAAAAATATAGAAAGAGTCATAGATAGAGAGATTAGTAAAGGAAGAAAAATACACAATGAAGAAAAAAGCAGAAAAGCAAGAAAGAAATAGATTTTGATCAGGTTTTACTCAATTGTATCCCTTTAATCAGTTACTCCTGATCTTGTACTATAAAATGAGCTGTTATATTGAAGCTCTTTTAATTGCTTAGTAAAAGAACTACCTTTCTTTCAAATTTTGTTACTTAAATGACTCTTGATATGACTCTTTAAGACTTTTTCTTCCCAACTTGGCTCATAATCTGTATCCCTAAGTTCTTGGAATTCTTTTTTAGTTAAAGGCCTCAGTGAAATATTTTGTACTACCATCCTTGGCTAAACAGTTGCCTTTAAATACATGTAGAGGAAAAATTTTGTGCCACTTTGGTGTGCTATTCATAAGTGAATTTCAGCCAGGCATAACATTTCCTTGCTGACACTGCCAGAAGGCACCACCAGCAAGTACAATAGCTTCTTTTTTTGTCACATGAACAAAACCAAACAGGTCCAAGAATACACAGTCAGCAATACTAGAAAACATGGAGGAAGAAATTCTAGCAGAAGAAAAAAATCACTATAAAAAGAAAGAGAAATTGAGGCAGAAGAAGATACAATATCCCTCCCAAAAAGCAATTTATGGACACATTGTGCATGCTCAGGAAAACCTGGTGTAGACATCAGCATCCACTGTTTCTCATTAATAGCATAGGAAGTTCAGTGCTTGAAGAAAGTAAAACATCCCTTCATTCTTTAGCAGTCACCAAATTCTCTAATTTTTTTATTATTTATTTTCCCCTTATTTTGGCAAAAAAAAAAAAAGCCTATGTAGTTACCTCATTTCATCAATTTTTTTTGTCTTTTGCATTCAAAATATTCCTTATTACACTTCTCTTCCTCTTCCCAAGTATCTTTTACTGATTTTGTTAGTAGGAAAGGACATAAAAAGTGCAGGGGGAATATGAATGGAAATCTCAACCAGTTTTCTTACATTATGTGCCTTTATCAATGACCCTGTTGTACAGAAAGTAGTTGTCCATGCCTCCCACTGTGAGCAATTCATATTTGTGTGTGGTTTGCTTTTAAAGTACTTGGTTTTGTTCAGGTGACTATCTAAAAAGCAGTACTATTTCAGGAAGGTAGCTTTTGGTGTTTTGGTGACAGGTGGTCCCACTAAAGTGTTATTGTTTATTTGCTTAGCTGGCTGTAGATAACAAACACACTGAACAGTCCCTTCTTTGCTCAGAAAGGAGTTAAGGCTCATGCAGTCTGTGACACAACTTTCCCAATTTAAGCTCCTCTGTCACTGTTTCTTTTCACAGAACTCTGCTCCCTTACTTGAAAGGATTACTAACCAGGAGAGTGACCACCTGAAAGGTGCACAGACCTTAAGAGGTCTTCCACAAGAACCTGCATCACCTGCTTGATTTTGACAAGTTCATACAATGCCTCCTTAACTTTGAGGGAATTAGGACTGGCCAAAACCTTGCAAAGGAAGCCAGGTCAGTAAATGCAAACCCAGACTGAAAGGCCTCATACAAGATAGGTGTTAAGAAAGTGCTTAAGCTGATTTCTTTTCAGCAACCAGCCCTTGAATGTATGCCATAGGTGCCTTACTGAGCAAGGACAGCTCACTGAAAGGAAGCTGAGAGCAACCATAGCTGGACATTTCTTATGGCAATGACAATATTGCACCTCCATAACTGAAAGTGTGCTGATTTCCAGAAGTCTTAGATTTTCAGTGGTTAACTTTCTTGGTTGAAATTGTTTTCCTACCTTTAGACTCTTTTTGAAGTGTCATTGACTTTCATCTACTATTGTTCTTTAGTCTGAACTGGTTGTCTATGTTGAACATTTAAAAAACCCCTAAAAACCAACAACAAGCAAAATCAACCACAAAAAGTTTGGTAGGATGTAAAATAGAGAATATGTAATTACATTTTAAAAAATTTAATGCAGTGACTTTTACCAAAAAGTGATGCTTATAGACTGTCTGCAGGGACAAAATATAGTTCAGTGTCTGAGTGATTCAGCACTTACTGAGGTACTTCTGAAAATGTATGCATTTTACTTTTAGCCAAGTTCTACTTCTCTTTGCTACAAACAGGTTATTTTATACCTCTTCCATTTGCAAACATTCAGTTCAAAGAATCATTGATTTGTGAACCTAATGAGTTTTTAAGGGTTGCCTTAAAGACATTGAATTTTTAAACATGCTGAACTGCAACTTCTAGTTGTAACAGACCAAGAATTTCAGGATAAAGACATTGTCTTCATGCATATTCACAAAGTATATATATGCATTGCTTATGGGAATTATTAACAATATTTTAAAAAGGAATCTAAGACAATCACAGTGCTCCAGAAACAGAAAAAAAAAAATAGGTCATAGTGTTTTACTTCAATGCCTTCCATCACCTCAATGATGAGAATGTAACAATTCATGATGAAACAGTAACCAAAAAATGGGATAAACTAGAATTCTGCCCTTGATTCTCTGGCTTATTCTGGTGTGCTGGTGTACATAGACTTGGAATTGTAGACTTCCAGACCTTAGGGTGACTTTATTTTCTCACTAGCTCAGGTTTCTTTTGGGTTTTTTTTTCATGGCTGGGGATCTCTAAGTGACTATCTGGGGCAAGTCCTCAAAGGACCCTAATACAGTTTATCGACTGGTTTTGTCCTTTGTTTTACAACAAAACAGTATTTCCAACATCTTGTCATTTGTTTGCATACCACAAGCTGAAAAAGCCTTTCTTTTCTGTGTTAAAGACCACAACTGCTGGACTGTAACAGTTATGTCCAGTTATTCCTGAACAAATGATCACAGATTAATCTGAAATAAGTTTTACTTCTGCTCTGCCCTTCTGGCTGTGCATTTTAACATTTTTCATCTCCTTAAAATATCCAGTCATTATACTAATGTATAATGTTTTACATTACAAATGGGTTTTTTTCTCATGTATCACTATTTCTTTGACTACTCAAGCATATATTTAATATATTGAAAACCACTTGGTGGTAGAAATTTAGTTTTTATATTCCTTTGCATGACAACAAGCTCCCATCCCAATTTTGTGTTTACTAATAGACTCATGTATCTCTATATTAAACTGTGTTCTCCAATACATACCAGTTGTGTGGAGTAGGAATAAAAGCATCCAAAACATTTCAGGCCTGTCTCCAGTCAGATAAAATATAGAGAATACAGCATGCAGAACTATTGTATTCTATTCTGGTTAACTAAAAGTCTAAAAACCTGTAAATACAATTTGTTCTCACAATTCTTTTTTTTTTTTCTTATCTGCCAGCCACCATCAAAAAAAAATGCTTAGACTGAAAATCCAAAGTTTAAAACATCCAATCAGACACATATAGAAAAGTTCACAACACAGCCACAAATTCCCACCATACTTGAAAAAAAATTTCAGAGAATGCATTTCACATATTGGCATGGATGATGGCAATATTGGCAGGGCTGCTTTATACAGCTGTTTCCCCCCCAATTTTTAATATCTCAGGTACTTAGAAACCACTTTGTAGGAGCTGTTTAGAGGGCTGTTCAGCAGATACTGCTAAAATTTACCAATGCCTACATTTTACTGTTATCTTACTGTTGTCTGGAGCAGTTCAGAAAGAGCAAGCAAAAAAGGACAACGAAGGAGGCAGCAAAGAGTACTTTGCGAAAAATCTGTAACAGGAGAGACTTGAATTAGAGATAGTGAGGAAAGATTAGGCAGAGGCCTTATCTATTCAAGAGAGAATGCACTCGTCTGGAAGCCAGGGAAGTTTGAACTCCCTTACCTCTTTCCCGGAGGGCACTTCAGCCCGGTGGCTGGAGGTGTAAGCAGCCCCAGGTGAGCTGCATGAAGGGTCGACCCAAGCAGCTGCACCAGCCTCTCTAATATCATTCACTTATAGAGCAGCACTGCATCTAACTAGAGAGCGTAGGAGCCACATTTCAATATCTAGTAATAAAATATTAAGCTGAAGAGGTATTAAGCTGCTAATATCAGAAATTTTGACCTTGACGGGAGCTCTTGTTCGGAGTGAGGTTTTGTCACAGTATAAAAACCTCCTCAGCTGTCTTTGTCCCAGCTCGCATAACTGCTACACCAGAGTAAGTATGATGCTCACTGAATATTTTCAGGCACTCTACTTTTTATACACACAAAACTTTTACATTGATCACTTGTTTCCTACTTATTCATCTTCCAGATTCAGGATAAATTTCTGATGAACTTAGGACTAGATGGACCACTGCAGTCAAGAGGTAGAGTTCTTACAGAATTTGTTGCACCTTCTAAAAATGAGAGCTTTTTGGGTTTGTGCAGCCAAGGACCAACAAAAAAACATCAAAGTGTAATCTAATGCAAAACACATGGAATTGCATTTAAAAAATTAGTAGCTAATTGGTATTTAGATGTTATGAGAAAACATTAAATCATCTGTTATTGTTATAAAAAGCAGTCACAATTTACAGCAGAATCTAAATGAATTAAATTGGCACAATTCCTGCATATAAACAAGGATCACAGATGAACATATTCTCTAGCTCTGTGTGAGTAATTCAAACCAATTGAAGCAGTACTATAGCAAACTGATTTTTAAAAGCTGATAGAGAAAAAGGAATCAAAGGTGTCTATTTTCCAATTAATCTTCACCTTTAATACATAATTAGAATTTGACTACTTAATTAGGTTTGGAGTATTTTCTTCTCAATAGAAGACCTGTATTTAATGTTTTTGTTTCTTTCTAACTTTCCATTTACACAGGACATCAAATATTCACTTATGTTTACTTTTTTGTAGGTAGCTGACCTCTAGCAGTTTTTTGATGATTTAGTAAAGAATACTGGACAAATCTTTGACTATGTTTTTCAGTGTGTATATGTTCAGAGGGAAATTGAACATATTAATGTCAAATCTCTTTTAATAAAAAAATAAATATATACATTTTGAATTGAAAACAGTTGTCTTTAATTAACTGGGAAACTCTCCCCAATATGCTATGCTAGGATCTCCCAGTTTTGTTAAAGATAATTCTGGACAAAAGAAAAAGAAGACTGTGAAATACTAAAACAAATGGATACCCCAGTTCTTTCAGTTTTTCAGAAAAATAGAGGGGAAAAAATACATTGTCATTTGTACAAATTTTGTCTCCTCAGAGAATGTTTGTTAAGTTGATCTAAATTTATCTGAATAAAATCAAAATTAAAATATTATAGCTAGTTTTGGGAAGAACAGTTCCAAAATACTAGGGATCAAAACTACCTATTAAAAAACCTAAAAAAATTATCAAGAAATGGATACTTTCTAAGAACTTTCTAAAAGTTTCTTACTTAAGAACTTTCTAAAAAGTTCTTAAATATTTTAGAAGGGATATAACTGTCTCATATCTACTATGCCCATAATCTTCGATAAATATGATAACAGATATGAACACAGACGAGGCCTTTCAAAGCTCTGTTGAAGATATTATGCTTTCCTGTATAGTTTACCCTACTAGTCTTTTCCTCTCCATTTATTTTCTCTGAAATACCACCTTTTTGGTTATTTTTTCTATTTTTTTTAATACAGGACAATACAGCTGTCAGCTTGCACTGACTGTGAAAATGAAGATGTTTGCTGTACATGCAATTAGTCCATTAACTCTAAAGCTATGCTATTTTACCAAGGGGTGGCCAAGAGGTTAGAGGGAGAGAACAACCTCAGCTCTCCCTCAGCTTTGACAAACCCATTGTGAAAGAGACACCCTTCATCTCATTTATAAGACACATGGTCCCATAAAGCCAAGATTTATAAGGCTGTATAAATTATGCGTACATGTCAACGAGACAAAAGCAGTCTCTGTCAGCATCATGGTGTGCTTTTCATCACTACAGAAAAAAGAAAGGAACATGCAATTTTCAAACGGTCTCCTTTCATCACCTGGAAACATCTACAGGATAAACAAGAAGCAAACTTGTTATCCTATCTGAATATACCCACTGGGCTTATGGATAGACAATGAGAGCACCAAGGAGAGTGGGGGAAATCAAGAAAAGAATTGGAGCTTTGCTGTTTGTTTGAAATCCGTAACAAGCTGGTTCTTAAATGCCAAGATAATGGGTGCACAACTATGCTATCTTACAGAAATAAGATACTTTGCAATTTTCAAGTGTAAAGTAGAATATGTATTTATTGGTAAAATCACAATACCACACATTCCTTCAGGTAAAGGGACAGTCTTAATGCAGTCAATAACTATAAGGTCTATCTCACATTTGATTGATTTTCTATTTCTGCTGGCTTTTCTACATGAAGGAGGGAGATAAAACCAACTAAAAAAGATATAAGCATTACCTATTAAGACCCCTGAGGAAATTATTATGAGGATTTAGCTTCATCTTCATCCTTCAAGTCTCCACTGCTCATGGTTGCTATTTAGTATAGGATTATATCTATGTATTGATTCAGGGAGAAATTAGTTATGAATAAAGGTTACTGAGATTTTCATTTAAATTATATTGTTGGAAAAAAATCACTTTTAAGTCAATGGAAATTTCTTAAATTTGGTCTAAAAAAACAATAATATTAAAAAAAACCCTCAAAACATTTTCTGGATCTTCATGACGAAACAAAATCTCAGTTGGAATAAGATCTATGAAAAAAGGGACTCAAAGAGTACCCTACATTTAAGACAATTTTTTTTCCTGTCACCAAAAAGACACCACCTCAAGAAAACCACCACCACCACCACCGGAAAAACACCCCAAACCACACTCAAAACCCAACAAAAACTGAACCACATTCTCAAAATCATTACAGTTCAAGATGTGTATCTTCAGGTAAGTAGGTTTTTTATAGCTAATAATACCATAGGTAGATCACTACAATAAAACTGATAGTATTAAACACGGCTCTGACCTCTCTGAAGGCAAGGTCCCTTCTGAGTAATGATTATATTTTCAGTAAGTGGGATCCTGAACAAACTGAAAATCAGGCCACTACTTTAACCAGCCTCAGTGAGTCAAGACTAATCTTTTCTATCTTCACACAAATAAAATACCCAGTGGTGTGTACAAGTGCTAAACACAGGCTGGCTCTGCATGCTTCTGTCAGAGCTAATCGCTCTGTGAGATACTAGAAGTGGAAAAAAGTTTGGGGAGCCACATGTGAAGAATGGTTGGTTGATAAGGCTACCTTTCAGGGGCAGTAAAAGCAAAGAAAGGATTTCCTGTTTGATAACAGAAGAGATAGTGAAACTCTGAATTAACTGATACTATGACAGCAAAAATTCAAGAAAATACTTCTCCTTTTTTGTGTTTTTAGCAGTATTTTTTGTTGTCCCTCCAACAGTCAGAGAGGCATCTCATACAAATGTCCAAATAACTCACATTTTCATTTCTCTTAGGTTTGCTCTATCTTAAGAATTGGTCACCAGCTTTCCACTGCAAACTGCAAAGACTGAGATATTCTCTGCTTACAATGAAATACTTCAGACAATGTTGGCATATAGAATACCTAAGTATTTTATAGGAAAAATAAATGAAGATGCTTCCTTTTTTATGCATTTGTACTTATGTCAGTTAGCAAACACTGCAATACAGTCAATCCATCAATCCAAATGATACCAAAACAATAAGAGATGATGTGAAAGGAACATAAACTAATCCCTCTGAAATACTGGGCTGAATAGCTGCCTTTCAATAAAGCCTGACATCATAAGAAATATGCCTATTAGCCTAAACTACTACAGTTGTGCTTTCATCATGTCAGCTACAATGATAGCTTCCAGGTAAGGATAAAGCAAGAGTACATTAAATGTATTTATGCTTAAATGAGCTGCAATCAGATAGAAAATAACACTCTCATAAAGGAAATCTATTGCTGCTCACATGCACTGATGAGATGCAACGTAGCATTCAGGAAAAGGATGTTTTTCAAGTTTTTCAGCTTGTTGTACTGAAACTTTCCCAACAAATATTTATTCCAAGATACATTGACCCTGCAAAGAACTCATTCCTGAACATACTTCCAAGTATATGAGCACCCTCAGTGAAGCTGACAGATCTACTTATTGGGTTGTTGCTTTAAATATCCACTTCCACACCAGCACACTGCTGGATCAGAGCCTATGAGCTGCAAAGAATGCTTACTAGCTACAGTATTAATTGAGACACACAGGACTTGTAACCTCTCAGCACCTCTCCATATGTTATGACCTCATTTAGGGCTTCTGATCAGCTGCCAAACATTTACTTAGCTGTTAGCACACTGTAAGTTAATGTGTAACAACTGCAACAAACCCTGAAAATAATGTATTTCAAGAAGACAGCTGTAAATCTCTGAGATCTATTTAAAATCCCTACAAAAATTATATATAAAAAGTGTAGTCACAGTTCTATAAACATGACACTATAAGTCATTTAAATGTAATTTAGAGTTTAATAAACCTTGAATTTTTATTTGGGTTCTTCTCAGGTCTTCTCATACAAACCAAACAGGAAAAAATATATCTGCAGTAGAAAGGTTACCTTACCTTACCATTACCTAAGATTAGTACTGACACACACTGAGAAAATTATACAGTATTTTCTTTATCTACAAAACTGTGAGCCAAATTTGTTGCTGCTGAGATTCAAATACAAGATTGGATTGGTTTAGGCTGGGGTAGAGTTCATTTTCTTCAAACTAGCTGGTGTGGGGCTGTGTTTTGGATTTGTACTGAACAGAGTGTTGATAATTCAGAGATGTTTTTGTTACTTCTGAGCAGAGCTTGCACGGATCCAAGGCCATTTCTGCCCCTCATCCCACCCCACCAGCAAGGAGGCTGAGGGTGCTCAAGGAGCTGGGAGGGGACACAGCTGGAACAGCTGACCCCCAGTGACCAAAGGGGTATTCCAGACCATAAGCCATCATGCTTAGCATATACAGCTCAGGGAAGAAGGACAGGGGGACACTTGGAGTGATGATATTTGTATTCCCAAGTAACCATTATGTGTGATGGAGCTCAGCTTTCCTGGGAATTACTGAATACCTGCCTGTCCATGGGAAGTAGTGAATGAATTCCTAGCTTTGCTTTGCTTGCATGCCCAGCTTTTGCTTTACCTATTAAACTGTCTTTATCTCAACCTATAAATTCTCTCACTTTAACTCTTTAGATCCTCTCCCACATCCAACCATGGAAGCGTGAGGGAGCTGTGTGTGGGCTTAGTGGCCATCTGGGATTATACTATGATAAAGGTCCAAGTAAATACATATTAATCCTTTGAAAAACAGGACAAGGAATAGCAAATTTGTTGGTGCCTTACAAAGGTGACTGCAGTCAATTTCTGTTTGAATTCTGAAATAGTTTCCATATGCCTAGTACTGTATTGTAAGTATTTAGAACCAGAAAACCCTGCTGCTGCTATATAGAAATGTGAAGTATCATACAAGGGTAGATCATGGTCTATTTATTTTTCTACATGCCAGTGATGGACAACAGATGTAAGCTGCTGACCTTCAAGTGAATGCACTTATACGTTAATGTAGATACTCTTCACGCTATTTATTTTTTATTTCTCTAAGTAGATAGTATTTAATTTTGGGGTTTCAGGCTGAAATTAGTACTAGTTGAATGACAGCCTTAAATCAGTTAGCTCAGGAAGGCTACCCCTGTCACCATGGCAGCACCATGGCCCTAGGAACAGTTGTAAACTCATCAGAGGACGTGAGCAAACACTCAGGAGCATGGTTATTTCACTGTTACACTGCTATGGTTACCTGGATTAGCACATTGAGACCTGCCATGGGTAAACCCCTGCAGTGATAAGAGCCTTGTGAAGAAGCTCATTCTATAAAACCATTCTTCACTGGGATTTCCAGTTGAAATGCCATCTGCAAGTTATCCAAGGAACAGCCCACATGACATTTTCTGTCTGCCAGAACAAGCTGTGGAGCTTGTAGCCTGTTCTCAGCTTCTCCCAGTCTTCAGGCCACAATACCCTTTCCACACTCTGTGAGAGCTGTACAACCACACACAACAGATGGAAAACCAAAGGGCCTCTCAAGAAAGCAGAAGCAAGACACTGCGGACACAAAACGAATTCATTCAGCTGGTATTCTCCATCCTGATCCTTCCAAGAGTAAAGACAGCTAGGAAAAGGCTGCATGAGATGCCTGGACAGTGGTGGCACACATTTGTGGCCACTTTTCTAAAGCAGCCCCACACAGCTCTGACAGACAGGACACTGCACAGCTACCACATGCTGCTTGCTGGGAAGGGCTATGGACTGGCCAAAGGAAACTTTCCTTTATATTTTGTGAAAATTAAAAACTGTGATTTACTACCTATCAGCATCACAATATATGCTTGAAGCATGACATTCATGCTGTGATTTTTCTATCCATGTATCATGCCAGAAAACCATTAAGACAATTTATTCAACTACAAGGTACAAATCACTTTGGCTCCAAGTATATCTGGTGCTAGTAATCTACTACTCACCTTGGTGGCCCATTAAAAACAAAAAGAAAAAAGTAAAAAAACCCAACCAACCAAAAAAAAGACCCCAAAAAAATCCACCACAAAGACAAACAAACAAGCAAAACACAATGACAAAAACCAACAACAAAATCCTACAAACAAACAAACAAACAAAACCTCCATCAAACCATACTAAAAAAAAGGGGGGGAAATTAGCAATTATTACATAATGGAAGGACTGTTCAAAATGAACAAAATTTTGCAGATCTGATACATTAGCATCTTCACCTCTGCATCTTTGTGCTTTTAACAGATTGAAATGCTGCAATGAGAAAAAAGTTGAAGAGACAGAACAACATATTTTGTTAAATAGCACATTTCAAAAGGAATGTTCATCAGGGTCTCTGGTAACAGACACTTATTACTATTTTGTATAAATTTGCAAGCTGAAAATATTTACTGGCCTTGAAAGCAAATAAAAACACTGCCAATTTCAATTGAGGGTTTCTAAGTCAATGATGCAACACATCTCATGAACTGCACTTCCTGACAACAGCTAAGTTATGCACATAACCTAACATAACCTCTCTTCCATGAAGCATGTATTTTGTCTGAGGGTTGATGGTTTGGGCTGCTGTTTTGTTTCCTGGATTCAGCTATTTTTGAGGGAGCACGGTATCTATTACAAAACTTTGATGAGTCTGTAGTCTCAAGATCTTCTTTGAGGGTTTAACACAATAATTCTTGTGGTAAACATTGAGATCAACAAAATTAACTTTTGAGCTTTGTGCCTTTTATTCATGCTAGACATTATTATTATTTAATATATATACATTACAGAAGCAAGACCAATGCTTTGCTGCTTCAGCTTCTAAAGGATATTCTTTTGCCATATCCTGTACCTACTGTCAGGTTTTGCACGTATTTCCATTACATCATCCCTGCTAATTTAGTCTTTGGTCTTTCCATTGATAAAGAACTTTTCTACCAAAAAAAAAAAAAAACAAAACAGCCAGGACCTTTTTTGGTATAGCTATAAGTGCTGTACAGCCAGTAATCACCTTACTGGATTAGTACAGGGGGTAACAGATTACAGTGCTCTGTCTTGTAGTAGGCTTTTTTCCTCAAAATTTCCCACCTTTCCTATCAGTGCAGCTTCAACAGGGGGAGAAAAGGCAAGATCATTAGTATGTGAGATCCAGAGTGAGCACTGATCACAGCAGGCACCCAGCAAGTGCAGCAGGTTAAAGCACTGAGATCTTCTCCAAGGCAATCTCTTCAGTTTGGCAGATTTGTTACCACAGCACATTACACAGTCATCGAGCCTATGTAATTAAAAAAAAAAGGAGCTGGCATAGAAAGATCTCACGAGTCTACATTGTAAAGCTTATACTTTGAAAAATCTGTTATTAGTTAGAAGCATGCAACATCTAGAACAGCCAGCAAAAAGGCTAGTTATTACATAGGTGCTGTTATCCTAACTAAGAGTAAACACCACAAAACTTTTCAAATAAGCAAACCTATATATAAGGCAATCAGAAAACATTAGTCTTTCCCACACAAACAACATAGGAATTCAATGAAAGTCCACATTTCCCTAAATATAAGCTTGACTGTCTTGCCTCCATTATTTTTCTTGTGTTCATATATTTTATTTGAACATAAGCTTGCAATTCCTTCTTTTCAGATTGATGGTCAGAAAAGCAAAGACATCATAGATACCTTCTCTTCTTTTGCACCTCTCACCAGCTGTGTTGGCCACAGCAAGGCTGACCTTCCTGATCACAGCAGATAAAGAAATAATTCAGATAGGAAACATTGAAAAGGCAGTGTTACAGCCCAGACACCGATAAAGAGCAAGGCAGATCTGCAATCTTATTGCCAGGAGGCAAAGTTCAGAGGACTGTACTAAAAAGGTCCAAACCCTACTAAGAAAACCCTTACATAAAGCACACATTTCACCTGGTTTCAAGATGGTGACCAGGCTTGCAGGGGGTTAACATTAATGGTGACAACTATGGGATATTAAAACATTACATCACACTAGACTCCCTGATGGGAACTTGTCCTCACTCTTGCTAGAGAGCTGCTTCGTGAGACATCATATCCCTAATGCTAACATGCAAGCAACATAGAAAAAGGATCTGCCAAAGCTGCAACCTAAATTTACTAGGAAGTCAAAAGTATATATATGCAAAAAGCTGGAGATTAATTTGAAATTCCCTTCCAAGTAATCATTCAACCAATCTTTACAGAAATTTGCCAAGCCTGTCCTAACACCTCCTGCATTAAAATTTTACTGTGGCTAGTGGCTGCCCAAATCCAAAACAGAAGATCAGTTATGTAGCAAATTATCTCCAGGAAGTTAACTCTTTCTGTCTGAAAAGCTTACAGAAATTTGCACAACTAAATGGATAGCTTTAGGTAAGACTAATAATTTCCTGACTGCATGTGAAGCTCTAAAACCTGGAGTTTAGGACAAAAATATGTCTGTATTTCCTTCCTGAAATTTCCCTAGTAAATATAAACAGTAACTTCAATGTTAAATACTACAGTAAGCATCTCTTTTTCCTACATGTGTGTGTTCTAGCTGCAGCAGAAAGGTACAAATATGTTTGCTTTATTTACGTGATAACTTCTCAGAGTTTTCTTAATAACATGAAAAACATACTTTTAAAAGTTCTTTCCCTGCTGAAACCTAGGGCATGAAGGGTCTGGATATGCAAGGGGGTTAGATATTTGAAAGTCAACCAGCAAATAAAAATTTATTGTAGAACCTTGTGCTTTGCAAGAATTGTGGGGTTTTTCTTGAACATCATTTATTCAAGACAATATAAATGACTCTTTAAATTAAAAATCTCTGAAATTATGGCCAGTGCCAGAGAAGAATCTGACCCCAAATGGGCTGCCTGAAATGGAACATGCGGTCGCACTGGTGGGGATCACAGGCACTGCTGCTCCAGAGCTGACCTCTTTGTTTTCCTATTAGGAAGAAATATGCGTATGTATTTCCTAGATGAATCTTAGAATCAAATTTACTTCTAAGAGATGGAAGGAAACAGAAAAATAAGTGTGCCTTGAAGCTCATAAAAATGTATTTTCCTTAAGTAAAAAAGAAAATTCATCAATACAGTTCAGTAGGTAACTGATGAAATTGTCTTTTGAAAAATGAAAAAATTGTCTCTGATGAAATTGTCCCTCTAGGAGGGACTTCAGAATTCATGATTATTTAGGAGCAGGGCTGGTATTTCATTGTATTTTAAAAAATCAACCATACAGATTGTAGGGTCACAGAAGTAAGACAGAAAAAGGCTACCAGAGCATGTTTTACTTCTATCATTATTCTAATAATTGTAATTATGACTTATATTTCAGTAAGAACCTAGAAATGATGGCAGGAACACAGCATACTTTCTTCCCAGATTAAAATTAAAGAAAATGTTCTTTCTAGGTAGTGCATCTCTGCAACACACATAGAAAACATTAAAAAAAAAGTTATGCAAGGTTCAGCCTGGTCTGAGCCATCCCCATTTCCTTTCCTTGAGCACATCTGTCTCCAGTGTCAGGTTACTAGTGCACATTCCTTCTGCTTGCTGACTACCATTTTCTTCCAGAGCACTGTCTCCCCTCAGGCAGGAAAGGCAGTGAGCACTTAATAGGGAGGGAAGTGGATTTTTTTTTCCTCCAGAAAAAACCATAAAATGGTAAACAGGAGGAATAGAGTTTTGTTTCTGGGTAGATTTTGATTTCCAAGAGCAGATAAAATTCAGGACAGAGTGCATAATTTTCTCCTGAAATCATAATTTTTGAGCTAATGAGTTTTGCCTAGAAAAAGTAGTCTTCATGATTACAGTCAACGAAGAAGGCAAACATGGTATTTGGCATCTGGTGCTGTACCCTGGGCTGAAGAAAAAACATCCTTTATATTCATGGTAGGCGCATAGACCCTATAAAACCATGAGATAATAATCCCAGTGAAATTTGTGGTTAAAAAAAAAAAATCACAGACACCTAAACAACATTTCAAAATTTATCCCTGTGAGCATTTCTTGGCCAACTTTTTTCTTTCAAGTGGTTACTCACATGATCTTTTTGCATTTTTAAAATTTTTTTTGTTGCACAGCCCACTTACCATCTTGCAATGTAATAGAAAGGAGCAAGGAAAACCTGAGAACTTTCCCTCGTGACACTTGCAATTTGACTCGAAGATATGCTTCACAAAATTCTTTTGACCCATAAATGTGTTTATCCCAGATCTTGTCTGGTTAGTGAAATAATTCCTCTGGATCAGCAGGATGGATTAATTTGGGGAAAACCAAGTTAGAAAATCTGACTAAAAACTCTGGTGTTATATCTTATCTAACAGCTTCAAGTCAAAATAAACAAGAATTTTCACTTATTATCAGTTACTATCACTGCTGAGCATTCAGCATGGTTTCTTATGAAACACTGGAGACCCACAATGATCTACGTATTTTTACAGGCTTCTAAGAGGGGAAGAGTTATTATCCAAGGGTTATCTGAGATACCAGGATTGAAACCAGTATTGACATATATAGCAATTAATTTCTGTACTTTAGAATCATCACCTAACATTTTATACTGATAGAATTTGAAAACTGTTTTTAAATATTAACGATAAATGCTAGAATTGATAATTATGTGTTGGCCTTCAAACCAAAGGTAGTATTCAATTTCTGAACAGCAGAGCAATAGGGAATGCTAATTAATCTCTTACTTCATACTAGGAGGTGCCCAAGTATCTTTCTGTTCTGTTGTAATCATCCAAGCTTATTCTATTTCTTAATACTGTGCATTTTACTGCTTCCTCACATTTATTTGATCTTTTGTTCTTCCAGTGACTTGCTCTTTCATTATTGAGGTATTTTTTACTCTTCTATATGTCACAAAATTATCTGATATTCCCTCAGCCACTTTTCCCTTATTTCTTCCAATATTATTATTAGAAATGGCAACATGTTTTCAAAATCTTTTCCCCAAATAAGACTGTAGCAGCAACTGTACTGAAAGTGTCACCCAGAACAATTAATAACCAGTGAAGTGATACAGTACTTACTGAAATGTGTTAAGCAAAAGATAATATTTTGTATTACTTACAGTTAATGTTTGATATTCAGGAAAGGCAGTTCCTATTCAACACTTTCAAAATTGTTTCTGTAATATGCTAACTATTTTTTTCACTTTCTGGATGCAAACAGATAATCTGACTGTTTGATCCTATCAAGGTGGAAATAGGGAAGAAAATGTCTGTTGGAGAAGTAGCAATGATATAGATAATAAATGCTGAAATCATCATTCCTTTATTATGTTCCTTCCAGATTATAAGAGAAGGAAAGCTTTTGATTCCAATAACCAATTCTTCTAGCTCATAAAGTGTTATCTACAGACTTGCAGCTTTCCTACACACTTTACATTCTCTCTCCTCTCAAGCCAGCACTAACCCCACCAGCAAACACCGTGAAAAAGGCAGAACTATTACATCACTAAATTCTACCGAGTTGTTATTTGCCTAATTTCAAGTAGCACATGAAAGTAAGTACCTGAAGGAAAACTGCTTGCAAAAGAACTACAAATTCTAGAGTGGGGCTGTATTACATTTTAGAAATTTTTTCAGTGGGGAAGCATAGAATTATTACTTGTATCTTACATGAAAATTATCATAACACTGTCATGCTCATGTTATAGTGACTTGGATTTTTTTATTAGTCAAATAAACATTTGTAAACTTTGTCACAGAGCTAGCAGTGGAATTAAAAGATTATAGTATACAAAACTGGAAAAAAACCCAATAAATATTGCACTTAATGGTTTGCATCTATCTCAAGTCCCCTAAATTTAATGTGACCTCAGAACGTCTGTAAACTTCACCACATTCAGGTGCAGAAGAGGCCTGGGTAGCCCGAGGGACTGGCAATAGTCTATGCATTCTCTCTGCCTTTTAGCTTTCTGCAGAGTCCCTATCACTTTGAAGTCTATACTACTTTCCACCTTAAGGTCATGAGCCTGAACCTCACCTGCTGAATGAAAGTGATGGTCATTTGCAGGGCTGTATGAATGAGGTGGCCAGTGTGTTCTCATTCATGGTGGGCAAGAGAACACACCCTTAAACCTGTCCTAGTGGAGACAGAATGACATTTAGGATACTGAGGATGTAACCCTGGCTCTGTTACAAACTCGTTGGGTGATCTGGGCACAGCACTCCTCTCCTACTCCACCACATTTGTACTTGAATTTATAACCCCCTTAAGAAATTCTGTCCCTGCCACCACAGGACCCTGATTTCAGCTGAGCTAGTGGCAATAATATTAAAAAAAGTTCACTTTAAAGGCCAGAAATCACAAAGAGAAAACTTAATGACCACCAAGCTCTAAAGAACAGGGGGATGTGTCTCCTCTAACAGATAAATCTGATCAACCAGCAGAGGATTTTCCTTTTGTTTTCCTGTTTTGTCTGAGACACCTTCCTCAGTAGTCTTGGTATAATTTTAAAACAATATTTAATAACCATTTCCTCCATGTATTCAAGCTGAAATTTGTCTTTTAATTGATAGGGGCATACTTTACCTAGACAAATCAAGTAATGATGTATAACTCTACCAGGAGGGAGTAGCATGCACTATTGAGTTAAATAGGTTTTTAAACAAAATGGGAAAGCCCTTGATAAGGGAAAGCAATACACGGGTGACTGAATTAAAACAAAACAAATCAACAAAACAAAGCAAAACAACAAAAAACTCCCAAAAAATTAAAAAAAACCCTCCCCAACAAACCAACTATATATTCCACTATTTTAGGAAATAGGCAAATAACTTTATCCAATTTTCAATAACAGTTACCTAGTAATAATAGTAGTGCTTTGCTTAGCTTATATAGAAATGTACTCTTTCCTGCGTGTTTTAGAACAGAAATTTTTCCCAGAAAGGAACAAATTTTAATGGTTTGCTTTTCCAAATAACTAGGTGCTACTTCATCACAAGAAATCAGCAGGTTGGAAAAAAGAAAAGGACCAGTCGAATTTCAACTGATGCCAGTAATTCATTAGATTTCAAAGCCATCAGTGCTGCTCCCAAATTCCACAGGTTTCGCCTTTTTTCTCTTCAGGCATGGGTATCTGCACCAGCTGGTTTCAGTGGTTTGCTAAAGCGAGCTCTCATCACAATCAAGTATAAATATAATGCAATGTACAGGTGGGCTATGCAAATGGATGTCCCATCCAAAACTGCTGGCCTCAAACTGGCACTGCTAGAACAGATATATCTATTTTACCCTACACGGTAAAAAAAAAAAAAAAAATCACAAATTAATTTCTGAATATTCTGATCCTTTAAAAATAGTTGACAGTACAAAAGCCACCCATTAGCCTTAAGTACTGCCAGTTTCACTTTGAATGGCCACAGCTTCGCAGGTATTTTGGAGAAGAGAGAGAGCATTTGAGCTGGGACAAGGGCCATGCTTGGGGGGCTTCCCTGCCCCCGCTTTCGGGGAGGGGGAACAAAGGTCGGGGGGGCATTTCCTGCCCCTGCCATTGGTGTCTGCATGTGGGACCAATATGGGCAATGCAAAGTTTAAACAGTTGCAAATGGGGGAGGGAACATCGGGGCTTGTTTTACATATGTTTTTTTCCTGGCCGGGCTGAATTTAAAGTGGAGTGGCCGCATTGTTCGAGAGGCTCCTCGCCCCTACGCATTGACAGGAGCTGCTGTTTACACGGGCTTTTCATTCCTGCGCTATTTGCTTATGGAAAATAAGGGGGAGTGACAGAAAAAGGGAGAAAGGGAGAAGGGAAGGGAGGGAGGCCCGGAGCGCAGCGCAGCCCGGGAGCCTCGTCGCTGCCTGATCATTAACCCCGCCAGGGCTGGGCCTGCCTGCCCGGCCTGTCAACGGGCATGTGAGCGCTGGGGCTGCGGGCGCTGCCGGCCCCTCACGGCCCCGCGGGCGGCTCTGCGGGCATTTCCTCGCCAGCACTCACACGCACACACATACACACACACACCTCCGCCTTGACTGCAGACATGAGGCTCCAGCTGCTGCTTTGGATCGTGGCGGTGCTCCTGGCGAGCCTCCTCCCAGCCAGCGGACAGCGGCCAGGTAGGCCATGCCTCAGCGTGATGCTTGTGCCGGGCAGGGAGCTGGGGGTTCGCGCCTGCCACGGGCACGTCCGGCGTGTTCGTCCGGCCGCGTCCCACACGCGGTTTGTGACCTCCGGGACGGGTTTGGACCTGGCGCATCCATCTCTGCGCTTCATCCCTACTTCTAGCGGCAGCGGGAGAGGATGCTTCGCCTATCCCAGGAGTCTGGCAACTTTAGCGGAGGTGGGGAGGTGCGGAGGAGGAACAGGGATAAATAGGGACCCAAGGTGGGCAAGTGTTGCAGACTTGCTACCGGGAAACACCGGCGGCACGGGAGGGCACAGGCACCGGGAAGCACCGGGGAGCGCCGGAGCCGGCCCGTCCCGGGGAGAGGCACTGCCGACGGCCCCTCTCACGCCTCGCTTCCCTCTCTCCCTCCGTCCCTCTCTGTGTCCGCAGCCAACCTGGCGCTGCGCAGGAAGCTGCACCGGCACGGCTGCTCCCACCGGCGCTGCATGCCGCTCCACTCCAGGGTGCCCTTCCCCTGAGCCCCGCCGGAGCGCGGCCAGGTAAACCCGCGCGTGTGGGGCCGCAGGGAGGGAGCCCCTCTGGGAATGCGCTCCTGCTTTGGAGCAGTGCGCGAGGCATGGCTGCACACGGGCTGCCCTCGCTTGGTTTGCAAACGGGGCTTTGGAGTTGGCAAAGTTGCGGTCGCTGTCCCGGGGCTGGGGCGCGGGTCCCGCCGATCGCTGCCGCCTTGTCCCCCTTCCAGGCCACCCCCCCTGCCAAATGCCTTCTTGAGGCAGTGAAAAACATCTGATCCCGCTAATCGGGCCGAACGCTGCCCTCCGAGGCTGTTGGCAAAGTTGCGGGAGAGTGTCACTGGTGCAAAGGCGGGGTAAAGCGGCTCTAGCAGAGGATGCTCCGGGCTGCAAGCGCTGACACTTCCCCCGTGCTGGATGCAGGGCAAAGCCACCTCACTCTGCCCGTCAGTAACATGAAGGTAGCAGCACTCAACCCACTTCAAAGGGGACTGTAATTCTTAATCATTGTCAGCAAAAGACTTTCAGCTCCTTGGATGAAAGGCTATACAAGTGCAAAACATTAATGCTTTATAGCTGATGAGGGTAGATACATTCAAATACTAAGTGACTGCAGAAGCACACAGGTAGCATATGCTAATAGGGTAGGCATCAAAAGGAAACCGGGCTCTCTTTGCAATTTAAGAATGAATAAAACATGCAGTCAGTAGTTTTGCATCTTTGAAACTCATTATATATTAAAATAATGTTGTAGCCCCAGGCATGTCAGCATCCCAAATAAACGGTGGCAGAATCTGCACACTGGAGCCAAGCTCTTTTGATTTACTAAGAGGTTAACAGTGAAAAGGAGACTAAAGTAAAACTCTTAACAGCCCTATACCAAACAGCTTGTCAATGCATAAACTGCCCTGGTGAAAAGAACCTACACCACTCCCAAAACAGCCATGCAAAAAGGGTACCATTCCACTCTATAGGGCTGGCCCATAAACACATGGAATGTGCATATAGGATGGCAAACTGGCAAGTTTGTAAGGTTGAAAAAAAAGATTGCTGTATCTTAAAGTGAATCTCAGATGGGCTGCATAAAGAGTGGCAGAATTGAGATGCAAGTAGAAAGGACATGCCAGAAGGATGCTTTACTACTGAGTGCCATGTCTCACTGCTACATTTAAACAAGAGACAGATTAAATGATACTACATCATCAGTTTAAGCTTGAACCTAAAAAGATAAGCATTGGATCGATTCACTCAGCAGGCAGAGACTGAATGGACAGAGGGACAGAGGAATTTAGGCCCAGTTGCTTCGAGAATCAATTCAGAATGATTTGCTTCAGTTCCTAAGAAGAGTACATTTCCTCCCATTCAACATCCATGTCTGGAAATTGTGTAGAAAGCACCTACACTTTCTGTAATGTGCTCTGAAGCCTCATATAATGAATGCATTTTGCTTGAGACTGCAGTAGCTGCATACACCCCCCATATTCTGTGGGGAATTCCTTTCCTCACAGAATATGAAGATAAAAGGTATTTTCAATGTTATCTCCTTTTCTTTGGGGAGCTGATTTCTTGTAACAAAAGTCAATGACCAAACAAAACAGTGTACTTACTAATTCTCAATAAATTTTGTAGACATGTAGCTGAAGATCCTTCCACTTTATAAAGCTGTTTAGAACTCAGTAAACCTCTACCAGGGAGTAAGGGGAGACAGGCACCTGAACCAACTCTCTAAACTTCAGTCATTGTGGGTGCTATCCTTTATCTTAAGTAGATTTACCACCTATGTTTACATTCCCTTCCAGTTTTAGTCCAAATTCAGCAAATATTGACATGCCTGGGTTGCTTGACTCACATGAGTAATCTTATTGATCTCAGTGGAGTTGTACATATGGATAGAGCCATTTGCAGATGCAAACAGGATGCAGCCTTAAGCCTGAATTTCAACTAGTGGTTGGAAACTAAATGAGCACAGCAGCCTCTTGCAGCATTTGAAATTAGTAGATTGAATTTGATTTTTCATCAGTTCCAAACACAAAGCACGAGACAAAAAAAGGAAGAAAATTTTATATTAGCAGCCTTCTTGCTTTTGTCTTTTTTTTCTTCAACTTTGTAGCTGAAATTTCCAAATTAAGAAATATTATTCCACATTTCATCCATTTGTTTCACAAATAATGTATTCTGTTTTGTACAAAACTTATTTAGACTACTAAATCTCTCATTAATATTTATCTCCTTTTTCCTTTTTTCCCCCAGCAGCTTCATACTGGACTTTTCAGTGTTTTAAAGGAGCAACAGTTAAACCAATAAGAGAAGTTTGCCAAAAGTGCAGATCAACAACAGCTGACCTGACAGCCACCACAGTGCCATCTTCAGCAGTCCTGTCTGTCACATTGCACTGGACCTGGACTAAAGGCGCCTGTCTCACACCCTAAAAAGTGGCAGAGGGGGGAACTGGGTGATGGGGACATACATGAACTTACCTGGTGGAATCATTCCCTGCAAATGATTTGGCTTTCACAATCACTAGTGAAAGTTAAAGATCAAATCAAATATCAGGTAGATTTTGATCTGAGCTAGATTTTCAGTGGCAGTAAGAAGGAAGGCCACTCCTGGTGATACATAATATTCAGACTGAGTGAAATTGAAAGTGCTGTTGACTACTCAGTTCAGGCTGTGTTTAGGATGAAATAGTATCAGACTCCAGTATGGAATTCTGAAAGTCCATTTTTTGTTTATAATTTTATATATTAATAATATATACATTTATGTTTTAACATCTAACATTACATTTTTATGGAATTACCTTTATAATAACATAGAATGCATTACTGTAATAGCACCAAAGCCAGCATCACACCAGTGGTCCTACTGGCTTCATGTATAGAAAGCATAGTAAGAGTTTACAATATAAGAGAGCAAAGAGAGTGTTATCCCTCATTCTATAGAGAGAATTGAAGCACACAGAGATAAGAGATTAGCCAAGGGTCATGCAAAACTGATAACTCAGATCTCTCAAGCCAGGCCTTAAGGTCAAGCCCATCCTCCTGTCTAATGAGCTGTTACTGCAAAGCCTATCATTTGTTTTCTTAAAGTGGGCTGCCAAACCAGACAGTTTAAACATGCTTGAAAATTCAGTACTACAGAGCTATTTGCTTAATAGTAGTTTTCCTAAAATACCAGCTACAGTATTATAAATAGAGCATAAAAATAGACCATTGAAAAGAATCCTTTGTTTGGTCAGCCCTAGTGTTGCATAGCACTCTATTCCTGTAATTTAAATGAATGGGATATTTGAACATAGCACTACAATGAATGAAGACTTCAAACAGAAAACAGGCTGTTCTTTTCAGCACTGGAGGTCAAGAACACATTGCGCTTTTAGTCTGAGTTTTGGTCTTAAAAATACATGCTTCACATATGCCTTCCATATCAGCAGAAGGATATAAAGGATAATGTGGTAGCCCTTTCATTAGCATAACTAAAACAACCTGAAAATAAAACATACCCATATTTTTAAGTCATTGCATTAGACTTGAAATGCCAACATTTTTTACAAAATACATAAAGATGATCAAAGATCAGAAGTGCTGTGGTTTAAATCTGGTATTACTATTTTTTTCTTACAACACATAGTTTCTAATAATTGAAAGAACAGCAATCAAAAAAAACTGGATAGCTGAAACTTTCTAATCAGTGTGTATATGTAACCCCTTATCTCTAAGAATCTGAAACTTTACTTGAATTAATACTGGCAGAGTTTACCAGGAGTTACAAATTTCTCTCCATGAAAAAAAAAAATAAAATGTAACTTCAGACCCATTCTGGAGTTGTGTAAAACCATCATACAAAGTGGTCAAACTTATCTAAAACAACAAGCAGTCCTGCAGGTAAACCTTTGAAGTCTTGAAAAAAAAAAGCAGTTTCCCAAATAGGCATTCTACCACTTATATATTTTTTTAAATTATTTTTTTAACTTGGCTTTGATATATATCCTTGGCTAACTCTGTTTAGAACTACAGGTAAAGAGTATGGGAAAGCAAGAAAGGTGAAGAGTAGCTATTTTACAGTTATGTCTTATGAATGAGTATATGGATCTATTGTGGCACTGGATCTTTTATATAACCACAATTATTCAATTAACTTTGCTAAAATGGTAAAAAATACATAATTTATCTATCAAAAAGCTATAAATAGATGTTCCTTCACAGAAGTAAAAACAAAACAGCACCCTAGGATGCCCGCTGTCAGTCTACAAAATTATTCTAAGTATCTGTAGTATCTGTTCTTTAAAGGCATTCTGATACCATCAAATCTGCTTTGAAAAATGCATTAATTGTGAGCTTCAATAGATATGTTTATCAACTAGCTGGTTGATTGTATATTTTGTAAAAAGATAGTATGCATTTCATATAATATCTTATTTGAAATAAATTTTGTACACTCCTCAAAGTCTGTATTCCTCAGCTGTCAAAGGCAGTGCATCTAAAGAAAATTGAGAACTTGCCTATTTTCCCTGAATCAGTGTTTGAAAATTTTTCACTCAATTTCTGACACAAATAAATGATAACTAATAATGGAAAAATTTTCTGTGACATCTTCTGTCTTTCTAAAAATGCAAAATTCTGATTCAAGTTAGATTTGCATTTGACTTTGTTGAGACTATCTGTTTCCATTTGATGTGCAAAACATAAGGCTTGTGGGAAGAATGGCTTTGCATGATAACAGTGTGATCACATCTTTAAATTTGAATAATTTGGACACAGTGCTGCAACAGCCAAACTGACTGATCTCTCCCTGTGCATATACCAGTGTACATTTGAAGGCAGCTTGCACCGGTACAAATTGCTCTCTATTCAAAGTCAGAACTGATGTTTGCATGGATGTAATCTAGCAAGACTTGATCCCAAGATAGATTAAGACCTCAAATTCTGGAAGGCAAAACTGTGAGTTTCTAAAACATTGAATTAACTCCTTGTCTTGTAGATAGTTGTAATATGGGAAAAATGAAAACTTAATTTGAAAGTACATTTCATTAAGTCTGGTAATAGCAGGTCAGCAGGAAACGGAGGTAAATGCAAGGCTTTGGTGAGAAACAACAGTTTAGCATGTTCCCAAAGGATAATAAACAATTCACCTCTTCCCTTTCCAGTATGGAAAAAAGGAAATTATAGGAGAATAAAGACTGGAAATATTTCCCTTACGCCACATACGCATGCTATAAATATCTCAGTGTCTACACAAAGCCAAATTTTGCCAAGAGTCACAAAATATTTAAATTTACATCTATCAGGAGAAACATTGGTATGGCAAACAAGTTTCAAATGTTGGCTGTCAGAGTACAATTAGCCCATTGACCTCTCACTACTTGCTCTTCTACTGGCCTTTCTCTTTCTTGCTAGTGATCAGCTGCAAAATATTTGTGTGAAGCAGGAAACACTCGCAACAGCACAAACAGGGCAACATGGCTTTTACAAAGAAAGCCTAACTCATTCCAAGGCTGAAGCTGCTTTTCCATGTCTTGAGTTACCTGTTCAGACTGTTGTCTGCCCAAGTCTCTGGTCCTTGCTGCAACCTTGTTTTTTAGATTAAGGACTTCCCGTAAATCAAGCCTGTTTAACTCCATGTTAGTTACTTACATGTTAGTGTAGAACCTTATAGCAGAAAAACCCTGTTAAAATCTTTTACAATCAGTGATTTCCCTCAAGGAGTGAAATACTGAAGTGTTTATATAGAATATCCACAATGAGCAATTCAGAAAGACAAAATAGAAATACCGATTGAGAGTTTTCCCTCATGCAAGATATGCATCACAAGAGATAATCACATCTTTTCTTTCCTGTGAACAGAATATTTAGCACAGTTCAGCATTTCATCTAAAAATTATTAAAACCCCACAATGGGAACATTTTTCAGGCAACCCAATATATTCCTTAGGTGGCACAAAATACTTCTTTTCTCAGACCTAAAAACCATATGTATTTGTTTTCTACAGAAATAAAAAGCTACTGGAGTAGCACTGAATAATATAAAGGAGGATAAAATTATGATATATTATTTTATTTTAAGGTACAGTTTTAGCATATATTAGGAAACATTCCTTCACATTTGTTATCTTCCTGCTGCCTCAGTTGTAATCAGGTAGCTCTTCCCAAGACCTGCAAATACCAATGGATTTCAGCAGTTGCAGTTACATAAAGAGTACCACTTCAGCTGCTCAGAGTAACAGCTTTGTGGCTTGGCCACACCTCACCAGAGCAGGGCTGTGTTGGTGGTTAGCAAAGCACTGCCTTGCAGCAGAGCACGTGCAAACCCCTGTGCTCACAAAGCAGCACCTTTTTGCCCCCCTGAAACTTGGGCCCAATGCTCCAGTGCTTGCTGCATGCACAGCATACCGTGGATTTCACTTCAGACAGTACAATCCAGCCCAGGAGCAGGTGCTGGCACTGCAGGGACAGGCACTCAGGCTGCCACACTGGGCATGGACAGCACTGGGCAGCCCAGCACCCAGCCTTGCAGCAGCAGAGAGGTGTCTGCTACACAGGATACAGCAGAACCAGCACAATTAGGAGTTCAATTTAGCACTGTGGAATGTCAGACACAGCAAGGTCACAGCTGAGCTTCATCTCCCTGGCACAGCAGTAGCTATTCACCCCTTCCATGTGGCCTGTCAAGCAGCCAATGGCACACAGGCCCCCTGAGCACCTTCTGCAGAGCAGTGAGCTTGGCCAGGAGCAGGGTGGTGGCCAGAAGGAGGCAGGTGCCCACAGAACCAGAACACAGGCTCTGATGCCCAGGCCCACAGAACCCAGCAACACCACACCATGTACTGGGGCAGGCAGTACAGGGGAACCTGGGGGCTGGGGAGTATTTCTGCCTCCAAACAAGGCTGGCCTTGGCCCATCTGCTGCAGACAAGGGACTTGGGGCTGCCACACACAGCAGCAGCTCCTATTGACAATTCACTGTAGCTCTGCCATGGCCAGAGGTTCAAGTGTGCAGGGTGAGTAGTAAAGATTACCAGCTTCTGGTTGGAGCCCATACAAATGTCAAAAGCCTCCACCCTGCGCAAAGAAAAAGCTTAAAGATACTAAGAAAACAAGATAGAGTTGGGAGTATGATAAAGATATAAAACTGGGGCAAGGGGTGGGTGGTTGTTATCATTTGTTATCACTTGTGTACTTAGGAAAGGTAATATTTAAAGGGCAGAAGATGTACATGTGTGTGCACAGCAAGCCATACTTGCCTTTTTTTCCAGCTACCATGTTTCACAGAAAGCAACGCTACTGGTTAATCCAAGGTTTACCTTGAGCAGTCAGAGAGAAGAGGAAGGTTTGAGTAATGAAGGACAAAGGAAAGCTGTTCTGCCTGACTATGCAGCATCCTTCTCAATGTTGGAAAGAAACACAAGTGGCAGAGGAAGTCTGAAGCATGATGGAAAGAAACATTACTCAGAAAGGGGAATAAAACTAAACTTAAAGTTCCAAAACAAGTGTACAGCTATCCTTGTATGGCTAGTTTTACATGCCAACACTGCTGTGAGAACTTCAGCATAACAGAAAAATCTGCACAGATTGCCTGTTGGAACCAGATGTACAAGAGCTTAGAAATAACAGAATTCACACTCTTCCTTGGTTGCATTTATTGTGCATGAATTTCACAGTCACATTTTACTGCTTTTCATAGAAATGATATAAATTGACATACAGAGTCACATCAAAACCTGAGTTCTAAAAACAAATAACTTTATTCCATACATGTATACTATAAAATTCTGGCTGCATTTTCAAGAAACAACAGCTAAGAAGAACAGTCTAATGTTGGATAGCAGCAAAGCCTCCAATGCTTGTTTTCCTTTGAATGAGACAACCCCCATATTTGTTGCACACTAAACTGTCTAGGTACTTTTAAAGTTGTGCCCTAACACCAAAGTAGGATGAATTAATTTTCCTTTCTTATATTAAACTACAAGACCACTCCTCTTAAGAGTCTTCTTCCCAGTTTTGATTAGTGATTATCCTATCCCCAGAGAGGTATTGGCTTCTAAAATAATTCTTTGTCTACATTGGTAGACAAAATAGTACCCAGAAAAAAAAAGTTTCTTTCACCAGCCTTAATTCACCATAAATTAAAACCAAGAATTCTTGTTTCTTCAACTTCTAAAAGATCTTTCTGTCTTCTGCTGCTTTCTACTTCCCCACATACACCACTTCAACTTTTGAATCAAAATGCTGACTTTCTCGAAGGGCCAAAGTGAAGAGCAAGTATGTAACAAGCATTTTTGACGGCATCTTTAAAAGCATTCAACACAAGTTAGTTACCAGATCAATGGAAAAGCTCGTGCTCAAGTATTTTTGCTTTGTTAGTTCAGTTGGCAGAGTAGGAGTCTTGTTACTAACACAAACTTGTGGTAATGGGATAGTCATTGGCCCTGAGGATCCCTCTTAAGAGCTTTAAAGCCAGAATTCTGAACAATTGCTTATCACGGCATGGTTTTTGTACCATGAACTTGTATGTGACATTTACAGTTTTAGGGCACCCACCACTTTTTTATAATCCCAAGTTAGATACCAAATTTCTCCACTTACCTGACAAAGGAGAAGAGAAGACATCTAGAAAACAAGTACCTGTATTGGAAGTAATACACCTCTATCCCTGGAAGTAAAGGGAATCAGTGACAGAACACATCTAGTCTCAGCTTCAGCAATAGAAACTGCATATACATCCCTTGGAAAGTCAGATTTTTCTAGAGAACAAATTTGTATTCCAGAAATATAAAATACTTTGGTAGCCTGAAGCTTAATGGTTACATAGCAGTACAAAATAATAGCAACAACTGGGCAAAGTTAAACCATTAACTCAGGTCCAACTTTAACTTATGAGGAATTTTAAAATCTTTGAAGCTGCAGAACTTTTTTCCAGAACTGATGATTTGAAGAGAGACAGAGTGTCCAGTTGTAATAGGTTTATAATGTATGCAGAGCTTATCCTTCCAGCTTAACTTGTACTTCAAAATGTGAAAGATGATTGAAGAGTCACATCTGTACAAACCAGTCTGGATATTACATTACTTCACATTCTCCTCCAGAGCTCCAGCAGGAGTTTCCCAAATGCTGTTAAGTTTTGATTTGCTGAGATGTTAACGCCAACAGTCTCTTGCTGAGCAGTGCATTGTGTCGCTGAAGATACTCTATTACATCTCCTTGCTTCTCAACTATCTCTTCTAAACTGGAATTTTCCCTTGAAGGAACAAAAGTAAATATGGGTTTCAGTAAATGACAGCAGCCTTCTAATATGTGAAATATCAGAGCTAATTAACACATACTTGTTGTTTCCTTTAGTTTCACTTTTACTGGGATCAACTAATTTTTGAGGGAAGAGGCAATCTACAACACCAATATGTCTAACTCTATTTTGCATGAGAAGGTAGGAAGTGAAAGCCTGGCTGAACTTCATGCCATGTATACACAACTGAGTTACATATTTCCTGCTAGACAGTTACAGAGTGAGGATCTTACTGTTTGAGGAACCAAGACAGACAATATGCTAGAATTGTAGTAAGGAACGTGGGACCTTTCCCACACACATTAGGAAGCTTGTTTTGAGCAGGCATAATGTTGTTGTTCAGCTGTGGGGGACCATAAGCTGTTTAAGATAGAAACTGATTAACTTGGAGTAGCATACATTTTATGCTACTATATACAGCAATATCTGTCACATACCATGACAGCATCAGTACCAAAAAGTTGTGCTACTTCAGATCCACAACCTCGTGTACAACTACTGTCCTCCCTTAAAATATATCCAGTTTTCAGATATCTCTCATTTTAACTCAAATAGAAACACTGAAACATTTAAATAAAGCTCCCTTAATTGAGGGGGAAAAAGTAGAGAATTTTGTCAAATCAAATTAGGAATTTTTAAGATTCAGCAAGATGAAGTACCAATGCCTGAGTGTAGTCTACTCTTTCCTTACATATTTTTTCTCAGCTGACTTGAGAATCTGCCCTCCTAGTACACTTGTGAGCCTCTTAGTGCTGAGAAAGTTGTTCCTCAGCCTTACAGCGTTTTGTAGAGGAACACTGCCCATTTCATAGTTCTTAGAAAGTGTTGAGAAGGATATTGAGTGGAAGAAAGCTTAGGTCCAATTAAAAACCTACTATAGATAAACCGGGCAAAGTAAAGATCACAAGTTTTGTAAACAGAAAACTTGCAACATTAACCAGTAAGGTGCACTGCCAACTGAAGGCTCCTGATCAGTAGCTTAGGTTGCAGAGGTCATGATATTCAAAAAACATTCTTATAACAAGGTCAACTGAAGGGCTGACAGGATTCACTTTTCAATAGATGTTAACTCCCAAGGGAAAGCGAGTCAGAGTTGTATAGAGCTAAATTAAAATAACGGTTTTGCAATCAGTTCTCACAGGAAGTTTGCACTCTTTAATCAAAAATGAGCACAGTCTTTTCCTCAGCTGGTCATTGTTGCAGACACATTCCCTGGGCATTTGAGAATTTCTCAGGGGAGAAGATGAATGAGAAAGAAATGAGGTCCACCATGCAATCACCATGGTTTTTATATCAAAATGGAAGCCAGACATGGTATCAAAATTCAAGACAATTCTAAATCCTTCCTGTATCCTGGACACCTACTTCCAACTTCCATAAAAGCATGTGCATGCTGCATTTGTGATACCAGGGAAAGTCCCAAAGTATTAGTCATCTCTCATTAGTCAACCTTTCAGGAAGGCAGCACATATAGAAGCAAGTCATAGTATATTAGAAAATCTCCAATTCTTTTATAGAAATCCATGATATTTTCAATTACTAGTTTTTATTAAGTCATACCAGGCTGATTTCAGCAACTGGAAAATGATTGAGCAGGTGGCAGGTACACAAAGAACAAATGAAAAATAAGTCTCAGTGCCTGGGACAGTCTCAGTTACTGTTGGATAGCTTCTACTCTCACTGAGACCTTCTTTACTCCTTAAGTGCCCTCCACACCTTAAAAGTTCCTTCCGAAACTCAAAATGCATTTCAAATCCATTGCTAAAACCTCATGTCCAACTGCTGGCACAGAACAGAGCTGCTCAGTTTTCTTGTTTGTCTATCAACTGCCCACAATATATCTCCTTCCCTGAAAAAACTAGCTGAAGCAGCTAGGCTTCTGTCGGCCTGCTTTAAGTAACAGTGTTAAGACAACACTATCTTTCCTTAAACCCCATATAAAATTAACTAAACTAGATTAAGCACAGCTATTTATATTAAAGATTAATGTAACCAGCCATAAATGGTCAAATCACCTCCATCCTTATGTTTGAGGATTTCTGTACCATAGTAAATTGTCATTTACCATGGAGGAAGTACAAGACTGCTGCATCTCATCTGTGCATCTAAAATGGGAGGCTTATGCATAGTTCCTTCAGAACTGTTATTCCCACATCTGGTTTAACTGACAAGTTTAAGATTGCATGGAAGTCTACAGGAAATCATGCAATTCCATTCATGTTACCTATATACCACGGCTGAACACAGCACAACATGAATACAGAATTCTTACCTGAATCCAACTTCTGAGGTAATTTGGCTAGGGTAGGCATACATCTTTTCTTCTTCAATTATGTCAGGTCTTGGCTTGGCACGATTGAAGTTGCTTACTTTCACTGCAAGAAAGCTTTATAAATTAGTTGGAAAGTGGGAAAAAAAAAAAAAAAAAAGAAGCTTTAACACCAGAGTCCAAGTTATAACAATCTGTAACAGATGATCCTAAGATTATTGTAAGATAGGAGATGGAAAGACAAAAAGACAATAATGGAATTTGAGAAATGGGAATGCAAAAGCAGACCTGAATGGGGAAGCTTGAGCATACTGCCTAACATCTGCAAAGTTTAATCTGCCACCTAAGAGAGGGTGAAACCTTAGTTGCCTTTTACAGGGTACTGATTCAGTCTCCAACTTCAGGCAAAACTAAGTAACATGCCATAAAAAATTGTAAGAAGTTTTGTACTGGTAGCTGGTTCAGAACTTACAGCTTAAGCTCTTCAATAAATACCACTTTAACTAGAGTAGCTGCAGTGAAGCAGCAGCTTGTTTGCCTGCTCAGACAAGGGCAGACTTGCTACAGAAAGCCATTGTGAACCAAGCAACCTTGGCTATCAAACCCAGAAGTCATTCCTGGGCACCTGTGAATAAAGTTTAAGGCTAAATTTAACAGCACCTGTGAATAAAGTTTAAGGCTAAATTTATGGGTGGGACGGGTGGGAAAAGTTGTAGGCACCCTCTGCATTATTTTGAAAAGGAAGCTGAAAATATTTAAAGCCATTCAATGTCAGATACTGATTCAGAGAAAATATCAAAATATCCAGAGTATGCATTTGGGACTGTGCAGTTAGGGCTGCTTGTGAAACAATGCATCTAATGCCACAAAAACCATTACAGTGCAGCTCTGTGAGAAATCCATACTACAGTAACAGAGGAGTGTCCTTACAAGTCAGTACTGTGATGGGGTTTATTACAGGCCACCCTGCTAAAACAATGCTAAGACCCTCCAGAGGTTAACTACGAGTTAGGCTCAAAGGTTAGTTATTTCTGTGACGGTATTTCTCTACAAATAAAACCACAAAGGAATGGACGTGGAATTCTCAACATGTTATTTGTGGGAATGTTGGTCTTTTATTCAAGTGATATTAGAAGTATGTGAGAAAGTAATTAAATACATATATTTAGTAAGTCATTTAAAGCTTTACTCCCTATCCTAGCAGTAAAAAACTTAGAATAGTAAGCTGACATTTAGAGCTGTCTGCATCGTACTTCATTCCATGCACTTTTACCTCACTTGAACGATTTATATATGTCAAGTCTATTATAGGTCAATCACAGCAATTCCTTGTAGATTTCTGAATCTCTGCATCCTACAGCTATATATACACACTGCTGCATGGAGATAATTTTAAGGAAGGCAGTAGTCCTTCACAGGACATTGTCTATCATACAATTCATAAACAGGTCCAACAAGCAAGAGAAGTACCTAGAATTACAGTCAAGTATTCCTGATTTGTGAGACAGAATTATTTAACAGAATATAAGTCAGGTACATGAACCTTCTACAGATAAGCATTATGTCTCATTCTCATAATTAAATAAGTGCCTCACTATGAAGAAACAATATCTAAAACGGTGCTGCCTTCTCTCCAAAATGATACAAAACTAATACAAAAAAGGGTGGGCCAGAAGTTTTTAGTGTAAATTTAGTCTCCCCATTGTTGCTCAGCTGATACTATCTTAGCGGTATCTGCTAAGTGCTTGCCTTGAAGAGGAGAATTCTAAACCTCAGCAGACGGCTGCCCTTAAAACTATCCCATTAAAGAAGCTTCATGCTTCCACCCGTCACATACTCTGCTCTAAGAGAAAAAACCCATATGAATAGCATTATTACTACAGATTCTCAGGGTATTTTCAAAATTGTCCAGATACATTTGTTTTGCCTCAGTACAGCCTTAACTTGATATTAAAATGTTGAAATTTTAAAAGTTGAAATTTTAAATGTTGTTTAAATGTTACCTTAAAACTCACCAGTACAGATAAGGCAGACATGCAAGCAGTCCCTCAGCTTACCTCAACAAGCACTGGTATGGAAAACAAGAAAACAAACTACACTACCCACTGGAAAGAGCAACTTAGGGTGACTGGAAGTCTTCCTCATCTTGCAGCAGGTGTAAAGTCACATAAAAATTAACCCTAGCTTTGTACAGCAAGCTTTAGAGAATGAATTTTACGTTGATTTTGGGCTGCTCAAGAGATAACGCAGCTGTTGGTAGAACACACTGCCTTACTCCTTCCTAGCAATGCAACTCTTTCCCTTAGTTACAGGATTCACTGAACCCTTCTCCAAGCCTCTTTGAGCTGCAAAGCACAACACTGCACCTCACAACTTCCTTGTATATGCATCTATTTATCAACATATTAGATAGTTTTGCAAAGTTTAAAGGCAAGTGTTTTATCAAATCGTTGTAAGTTATGCCAGACCTAAAGCAGACAACCTTACAAACCAACACTGATAGCACAAACATGGTTAATGAATTTGAAGGTCACAGGAACTGGCATAAGTACAAGTCAGGAAACAATACCCTTTTGGTGACAAATAAGCAGAAAAATAGTTTGAGAGTTTTTAGAGAAGCACAAGCTCAGACCTTACCACTATGCAGGTCATCTTTCTTGCACCTATCCTTTTTGGTCAAGGTGAGAGTCACACAATGCAGTTCTTTGAGCTCCAGGAGGCTTCAGGGCTAGAAACAGCATTTCTCTGGAATTCCTGACATTCTATTAAAGTTTTACAATTTATCTCTTATTTCCCAGTTTCCCAGGAAAGTATGCGTATGCAAAGAAGGGATGATCTCCAGCATTCTTGGAATAGTTTTCCAGCACTGCCATGATTGCTTTCCCTCATCACTGCCTTTATTCTTCCAGAGGACAGTCAGTCTATTTGAGCCATGCTGGGCCATTGAGGGGAAAGCCTGACAAGCCTGCAGCATTCAGGCTTCTGACACTTGGAAGACAAAGACATAGTTCAGGGCTGGGACCTGATTACTTGGCACATTTTTGATGCTTTTGCAGGAGAGTCAGAAGAGGTTTTATTTCCCAGATGAACAAGCTACTTGGCAGTATTTCTCTGTGTGCCATTGCATTACTATGAACACACCAAAGTTTTTTTTTTAAGCAGTAATTTATCACCATTTTAGATAGTTTTGAGAAGTTTAAAGGCAAGAGTTTTATCAAGTCTTCCTAAGTTATACCAAACCTGAAGCAGACAACAGTGACAGCACAAAGCAAAGCCTCACAGTTTTATAAAGAACTACAGTGTTTAGATATGATCACAGCTTCCAAAACCCATGCATTCTTTTAAATATTCATTAGAAGGAATTCAATTTTAGTGTCAAAGAGAAACTGAAGCCTTTGGGGTGGGACCAGGGAAAGAGGAAGAGGCTGGAAAAGGCACAATCACACAATCAGACATGTAAATCTCAGACACAGTTCTGACAAAGCCAGCTAGCTCTTACTGCTTCACAGCTTGTGGTGCATGCATTTGAGAAACACTGATAAACAGACAAACCTGTTCACGGGACACTTTTTGAATTAATTAGGCATTTATCGCCACTTCACTGGATTAACAGCTTTGAGATAACATGGAGCTTTTATTCAGCAGCCCTTGGAACCAAATCAAGCCTGACAACCTTTCCCAATTTGTTTTGGATTTGCCTTAGTTCTCCTTCTACAAGCACAGAATCGTTTTGTATTTATAATGGTAGTTAAATGCCTCAGGGTACCACAAGTGAACTACTGGTGAGGGCAAACAAACAGCTGAGTACCAGCTATAATGAATGTCACACAAGAAGGCTAAGCTTGCCTCTCTCACCTGTGTAAATCACTAAGCATGTCAGGGAACTAATCATCTCCAGGCTCAGGACTCCCAGGATAAGATACAGGTACACTCTGCTGTGATCAGGAAAGGAATGCTGCACCGACAGAATTAAGAGCAGGGCTGTATTACCTAGAAAACAAATGTTATATTTTAAAGATTTACTAATTTTATTAGCTATTGAAAATTAATTAATGCTTTCTCATGCCCAGTATCTGCATTAGGCTGCAACACTTCAGTAATGCTTTTCCATTTCATACCATGTTTGCACCTTCAGCTAATTTCCTTAACATGCAAGCTTATACCTGCTGGTAGCAAAATGAGGTTTCATTTCAGAACGTGCTTGTAATGGTAGACAATTAGGGTTTTCTTATAGATTGTTCTGATTTAAAAAACAAGAGTGGAAGAAACACACTAGAAATACCTAAAATAAGTACATGGGCCTAAAGTGTTTCTGACTTTGATGCTATTCATCTTACTCATTCTTTCAATTCCTAAGAGATCATGCAAGTCAGCTGAAAATGAGGGAGTATTTTCCTTCAAGTAGTGGATTTAAAATATATTTAAATTAGGCTAACAGAGCAAAAAAACCTAAACACCTTAACACCTTTTCAAAGCCAACTTGCATAGGCTTCCACTTGCTATTATCTTAATACTTGAACATAACTGAAAGTTTAATTGAAATTAGTACAATTAGTCAAGGAGAAAAAATACTGAGTTACAGGTCTAAAAATCTTTTCTGATACTGAGTGTGAAGTGTTTTCTTCCTTCCTGTAAAAATGTGTCAGACCAGTGTCTGGATAAAGAACTAAATTTATAAAGACCATTAATGTAACTGGGGAACTGTGCAGTTCTCTTTCCTGCTGTGTCAGTCAAGTGAAGGAAGTGGTATCAGCAGTCATTACCATGGCAGGAAGCTTGCAATAATGGAAGAACTACCTTCTGAACAACAGATGATCAAAATTCTACAGCACACACCTGATTGCATCTGAACATTCATAAATGCCCAGAGTTTGTCTAGTAGGGGAGAAGTGGGCTCCATCTAAGACTGAAAGCAGGGCAAAGCATTGCCAATTACGCTGCAACAGGCAGAAATAATCCTTTTACATCATTAAGCCTCCTGTAGCCTCCTTTTGTCACTGCACTCCAAACACTTCTGCATCTTCAGAGCTCTATCTAGCGGCCAGAACCTGAAGTGTTGCACATTTATCAAGCTGACTACCTCTTTTAGAGACTGTGAGGAAAGAAAGCTAGATTTCTGTATAGAACATATTCACTTATTAATTCTGGTGAAAAAAAATATCTACTCCAGGAGGGAAGTGGGATTATATGAGGCAAAAATACTGTAGAAGGCATTGCTCTGCCCTTTTCCACTGCTATTTGTAGGGAAAATCCCCTTAAGTTAGATGGATTTCAGATTTGCAAGTGATTTGTAGAAAAGCTTCACCAGTTAGGTGCACCAACACTTTACAGCTAAACTTGCCAGAGATGTAACTTAAAAATATAGTTAAATCACTTCTATACACAACCTTTTGTCCATAGAGAGTAGAGAAAGGTAGTCAGATACAAAGCTGAATGTTACACATCCTGTGTGAAGGTCAGAAAATTGGTGATTTCATTGAATTCAGAGAGCTGTTGGGCAACAAGCAAATCATCTGTTTCTATGTGGATTGCTGAGCTTGAAAAGAGAAGAGTAGCACACTTCCTGAAAGGACTAGAAGGCTTACCACATCTCCAGCCAGACAAATGAATATGCAAATCAAATCACTAGCAGTCAAACACAGACCTTGCTGGCTGAACACTCCATGGCTGAAGACTAAACGCTAATGACTAAATGTTTTACTCAACAGTTTTACTCAACTCACAGTCGTGAGCATTTTTGCACTACAACCTGTACCTGGCAGACCAGAAAGATCAGTACAGAGGATCATCTGACTAAAGGATAATTTCTAAGTGCTCATAGGCAGGTTCATAAAAGTTCATAATACAGAATACGCAATTATATATAACCTGCTCAGTCTTTTATTGTGTCAACAGCTGAAAGCTTTAGATGGAAAAAAACCCAAGTTCACTTCACCTGTGGCATGTATCAGCAGTGGAAGCCTTTTCAGATGCCTTGTTGATCGGTATATGGAGAAGTAACCTCTTCTTCTGACTCTGCTGTGGTGGTGCTGCACGTATCGTTCAAAACAGGCATGCAGAACCCACAGAACTACTTTTGCAATTATTATGACAGTCTGCACTTTAAGTGGGTGAGTGTAGTTTCCAGGGCACTTATCTTGGTTTGGATTGGGGTAAGAACAAAACATAGCTGCTAAAAATGCTAGAACAACAAAAGCAACCTGGAAGAGAAAGGAAGAGAGAAAAATCTTTAAAGTCAACATTTAGCTATATATATGAAAAAACCCCTGAAACACAAAACCAGGATTATGTAGTTAATTCATTATGCATTACTTTCTGAATTGATTTTATTAGAGTTGAGGTAACATATAAAACATTAGACACTTGCTACAACCACTACATGTCACTCTGGGAACATACAGATGACTGAAATAGCTAAGTAGTAAGATTGAATTCCAGCATGGCAAGCAGCCTCCAGCAGAACAGAGCTGGTAATTGTCACCCTTTCAAGAATTTTTACTGAATCAATTTCACTGTTCCTTGAGTCTTTGTAGTGCATTTATTTTATTTCTGGACCCTCCTTACTATGCCTTTTTACTTTAAAGAAAACTTGATTTATGCTCCTAGAAAAGAGAAATCATATCTTTTTAGACTCATTCAATTACACTGAAGAGCCTGTCCCACAGAGCAGTATTATCTTATTGGTACACTCTATATTTCCTGAAACTGACATTTCTGGAAATTGACATTTCCTAAGTGAAAATCAACACTTTCCTACAGCCACTGAAGATCATCTCCACATTGACTTTAGAAAAGTAAATCATCAGAGAAACTTAAAGTGAATTATTAGCACTGGGTAGGCATTTTTGCCAACTGGTAATCATTCCTTAGTATATTTACCATCATATTTTTCCGTTTTACCTTTTTACTTATGTCAGAAAAAACAGACAGATTGTCAGAGTACATATATTGCCAGACTGTGTATATACTTATCCTTTCAGACTACTGCCATTATGCCATAACTTTTCCTGACTTCTAGATTCCTCTCCAAATTTTCAGCATCAGCAGTGAACATTAGCAATATTTTGCCCAATTAGAAAGCAAAGCTGAGGATGCATATTACCTGTAGTGTATGTATACACACAGGGCTTTCTTAATATTTATACAGTTCTTGTCACAGAAAATATTTTCTCTACTGTGATCATTCAATGAACAAGAACAATATTATACTTTCTCATCCTGGTTTATTCTACAGAACAGAAATATTTTTAAAACAGAACTGTAAAGAAGAACAACTCCCACCAATACAGAAATAAATGGAGAGCTACTAATATACAAAATACAAAAATCAATTTATCTCAAGTCTACAAATGATTTCTAATACATTTAGCTTAAAAAAAAGTGTCAGATGTTCTGCATGCCATAACAGACAGAAGCAGCACATCAGAACTGAAGACAGATGAAAGCACCCAATTTTCCTTTGCTGCCTTGGTCTCCCTACTTAGTTCTATGAGTATTTAAGATCCCACGACCCCCTTTTAACCCTCTTGAACTTATAATTCCTATTTTTGTACTTTCCTCAAGCAACACTCTTCACAGAAATTAACTTTTCAGAACCATTTAATTACTCTTGAGACAAGCTACCCTTAGCTGGCTCAGGCTGTGACCAGAGTTAGGTAATTGGGAAGGGAGCAAGAAAGGGGAATAATTTCCACACAATTGTCAATACCTAAAAAAGACTTTACAGAGGACAGATAGAATAGAAGGTGGAAGGAAAGAAACTCAAACCAAAATAGGAGTGTACCCTACATTATCCATAAGACCATTACCTCAAATACAAATTAAATACCATATTATCTTGAGATAGGTTAAGTTGCTGGATTAAGAAGTTAAATTAAGAGGCAGGTTTATCATTTGTTTAATCTATTATTTTACCATCTTCTTTTCTTACAAAGTTAAGAATAATTCAGCTATTTTATTTGATCTGTTTGCTGTTTGGTTTGCCATTTTACAATAGTGATACAATTAGTTCTGCTCCTTCCAGGTGTTAAGAATAAATTTCAGTAAAGAAAATGGCTATGTTAAACTGATGCAAGCAGGAATGACCTGGCATTGCATCTCTACTAAACTACTACAGCAGTGTATACAAGAGGAAACAGGAAGCAGGCAATTAGAGTGGTATTTATTAAATATGTTTTGCTTGCATTGTTGGGCAGTTTAATAATAGGTGTTTCACCCCATACATATTTTTACATACAAAAAGTTATTCTTATAAAGAGTAGTATTTAAGTTCAATTTTGTGTATGTGCACACACAGAGAAGATAAAGGAAAGAAAGGATTAATATAATTAAATTATTTCTAGCCCGTACACTCCACATTGCTTTCCAGTCTCTTGATGGGAAGCCTTCAGAAAAGCAAGGCTTGGCAAAAGGAAAGGCACTCAAAAACCCAGTCCTACCACAGTCCAGCACATCCTATCCACTTTCCAGAATTGTATCTAACTAGGCAGCTGCATCACAGCAGCTATTTTGCTACCTAACTCCATTTCTTGGCACAGGAAGGTGGAGAAGAAATACTCCAAGTTACATACAAATTGCTTTCCATTATAGCTCTCCCACATAATACCACGATGGCTTAACTTCTCCAGGACATTTACCCCTTTGGCAGGCTGTGCATCAGAACCCTGGCGTCTCTCCACATTCCACAAGATTAATGCACATTTACAGAAGCACAGGGGAAGGATATCCAATAAGCTTGTTTTGCCCATCCAGCTTTTCAGTGAGAGAGACAGTGCCACTCAAGGTAGCAACTACAATGCTGTTTTGCCAACAGAAAAGGATACTTCTCCATTTTGCTCCAAGGACCAACTGGTCACTGAAGCAGGTTCAGCAGCAAGACTTAACCTGTGAAAATACATGTGGACAGATGCCACAGAAGTTTTCCCATTTCACCTAACCACCTTCTCTCCATTTACAGGAGAGAGGGAAAAGTAGGAGGATAACAAGCAGCAGTTTCCTAGGATCTGGGTGACTGACATTTGGCTGCATTAGTTATGGTAGTAGGAGGAGCATTTCTTGATACTACTACAAGGCCCACAAAACAGCTACTCTTAAAATTAGAAGGCTAAAGCACATTGAACAACTGCTCAAAGAGAGACCTTAGAGGCTGGTATGTGCTTTCAAAGTCCTGGCAGAGATCATGTTTTCAAGAGCACTGGGCATTGCATTTTGTGTTTGAGATCTAATGAAGCTGTAAAACAGCTTGTGTCACTGGTACTATAGAATTATAGAATCTAGGTGGGAAAAAACACTTAAGATCACCAAGTCCACCCTTTACTTAAAACTACCACGTCCACCACTAACCCATGTCCCTAAAACACATGAAAGTGACATTTCAGCCAGATCTTAGGCTCAGAGCTCTTCAGCCTTCCTTCTTCATATCTGGTTGCCACACACTCACAAGGAGCAACAAGCTTCTTCAGCTTATCAAGGAAAAACTCATTACTAGGCAGGACTCTGCTTCTGTCTACCAGCCTCCATAAATGCCTAGATACTGATCAGTATCTATTTATGCTTTTTGCTCTTAACCTCCAGAAGTGAGAGCAGGAAGTAACATTTGGATTACTTTCTTTCTCCATCCACTACTATCCAACACCCCCTAACCAAGTCCAGCTTTAATTGTTTAGTTACCGTCTCTCTGAAATTAGGTTTGCTCTCAGAAGGCACAGCATGAAAATTATCTCAGCCCTCTATAACTAGCATAGCACTTCAATATATTATTTTTAAATAACATTATTTTAAAATTACAATACTATTGTAATTTAATATTATTTTTAAATTACAAATGGCAATAATATAATTTTTAAATTACATTTCCAACAGCATAGAAGAGCTACTATTTAAAATGCCCTTCCTCCTAACAAGACGTATCACAGCACCAACAACAAGAAGGCAGAATGTATTTAATAGCATATACACTATCAAAATTGATTGGCAAAGTGGACCTCATTGGTTTGGAAGAACAGCCAGTGTATGCAATTCTCTGTTATATCATCAGAATTCTGTCACGTGAACAGTGGATTCTGAAGGATTCAGAAGAGAGATAGCAAATATCTTAGGGAAATCATGCTTCTTAAACTTACATGTATTAACAACAGGAAATTGGCAAGGAGAACTGCTGGGATAGCATGAAATCTTGGCCTCAACTGGGAATGCAATGTATGAGATGAAATGAGTGGTGCATCCAGTAGAGGATCATCTTCTAAACTCTGTGTTATTTCCAAGGAGCCCTGGAACAGAAGGGGAAGGCAAACAATAGCAACAGGTAAGCTCTAAAAGTAAAGTACAAAGGTTCAGGAATTTCCTCTTAGCAAATCAAGCCTTGAGGGGGAAAAACCCCACTAGGTTAATATCTCCAAAAAGCTCTTACACTCCAGGTAAACTCTCATCCCATCTTTATGTGAGAACTCACATCCCTGAGGAATTCAACACTAATCCACTTTCTAGTATCACACTTAGCCTTCAGGAATTTCAGTTTTTAAAATGTATTACAAGTACCTGAGCTTCAACCCTGAGATGTCAGAAGCATCAGTATACTGATGGGGAAAAGGTGACAAAGTCTCTCTCACATGCTTTATACAGGTATTGCAAAACTCTTTGTTGTCCTTACTTTTGTCTGACTACAGTTGGAGGCAACAACAAAGTTGCAGTGTAACAGTAACAGTTTTGAGTATTCAGCCTCTGATCCTACTGACATGCCCAAACACCCGCAGCAGTAACTAGAGCTGAACTCAGGCAGGAAAGAAGCAGCAGCTCACAGAGGGAAGAAGGTGCTACCAAGTGCTGAGCAAGACATTCTCACCTACACTAGAGAGAATGCAGCCTGCCTGTGCCATGTTGGAGCCAAGCATTAGTTCTTTGACTTCACAATCAGCTCAAATATAGTGTCTTTTACTAAGCAGAAGGTAAAACTAAGTATGAGTGGAGGGATAAACTTTGGACAAAGAACTTGCCCCACAGCTAATCATCCCTCCTCCTTTCAGGCCAGGACAAGGTCATTCAATACATATTAAGTGGAACATACACGGGGTACTATGATGGCCAAAACTGATAGAGTTTCTCCCTAAGCATCCTGTTACATCCCTTGCCTCAGAAGATAAAACAGCTCAAGATTTCCACTCAAGTTTTGACTGCTGTTCTTCATAATACCAACCACAGCCCAGAACAAGAAGACAAGGGCAAACCCTATCCCACTCCAGACTTCTGATGTGCCATGTTTCACCAGGCCATTTACTGATTTATAAACTGAGGACTTTTCTATAAACTGAGGACCCTCTGCCATGAGAAAAAGCAGCATAAGCCTCAAGACAAATGAAACATGCCATCCTTCTAGACACTAGCATGGGAAGAGAGGGATTACACCTAGGTTTATACCTCATGTAAATGAGGACAATGTGATTGTCTCCTCAGAGTTATTTCACCTGCAGACAACTGCCTACAGTGAAGGAAATCGTCATCAAGAGTTATTTCAGTCAACAATCAGTTTTATTTTAGAACTGTGAACACTACACCTGCCCTGCCACAGAGGAGTGTGAACAGACCAGCCTCAGCTATTTAACACCTTTTAATTAGCCCAGTCTTTGACTGAAAATGACCCCTACTAAAATACCTGCCTGGTAAAATGACCTTTTACTGCACACCTAAATGTTTACAAATGGCACTCCTCTTATGGCACAGATATAAAATCCAGAAGCATGAGAGCAAAGATGCCTTCTAGCCCTCCTTTGCCTATTTTCACAAGCCAGGTGTAACTTCAAACTCTGAGAGCAAGGACCAACACTCCAGCAGCCAAGGCATCTCAACTAATTCTTTAGATCTCACATCAGTAAAAAATCAATTACGATGAGAGTGGAGAGACACTGGAACAGTTGCCTGGTGAAGCTAAGATGGCCCATTCCTAGAAGTGTTCAAGGCCAAGCAGGGGCTTTGAACAAGCTGGTCTAGTGGAAAGTGTCCCTGCCCATGGCAGGAGGGGTTGGAAATAGATCTTTAAAGAACCTTCAACCCAAACCATTTTATGATCACAGAATCAATAGTGGGGTTAACAGCTCGCATCTCCCACAAACTCAGCAATTCTTCTTAGGACAATAACCTTTGTCTCATGGGAACAAACGATTCACCACCTCTGCATTTCACCATTCCCTCATTTCCATGACGGATCAGGGCACTCCTTCACAGACAAAGCTTTATCAGAGCTTTGACCATGCTACTTTCTCACAAGACTGGCTACAATCCATCTTTGTATCCTAAAATACAGCTAGTATTAGGAAGCACTAGATTACATAATCTATTAAAAAAGATTTTATTACAGACAACATGGAGAGGAGGGGAATTAAACCATGGAACATGATGATCCCATGCAGTCAATATGATATAAAGAAAATCCAGTAAGTGTCCTTCCTTACTGGAGGAAACACTGGTTTTATTTCATTAAGATGAGCTAAAGCCACAGTTATCAAAAGCCAAAATGCCTTAAATCCAGACTTGCTTGGCACGGCTGCTGAGTACAGGTTAAAGCTTTGGCCTCCTGGCTCCCTGATCCACTTCCAGCATGTGACCGCTTCCACAGCAGCCCAGCGCCAGCAGGAGGAGAAGGGCAGGCAGGAACAAGCCACAGCCAGCAAGCCTTGCCCACGCAGGCTTCCAGCTGGGGTGGGGACAAACATTCAAACAAACACAGAAACGCCGTGGTCATGCCAGCCAACAGCACATAATCCAGAGATGGCACAGACAGGATCCGCCTGTGGAAAAATAACCCAGAAAACCTGAAGTAGCCACACGAGCAGCCCCGATTAGAGGCTAAAAACCTCGATTAAAAACAAGCTCAGGCCCAAATGCCTCGGGGATATTTCAAGCCCGGCTGGGGAGGCGCAGCGCGGGGAGCGAGGGGCCGCGGCGGCCTCCGCCCTCCGGACAGGGCTCCTGGGGACACGCCTGGGCCGGCGGGCGGCCCCGGAAGAAACAGATAAAGCCTCGGGCTCCCGGACGGAAAACAGCCAGGAGGAGGCGGAAGGAAGAGACGGCACGGAACATGAGGTGCTCGCCCGGCGGTGCCCACCCTCAGCGGCAGCCCAGCCGCTCACCCGGGCGGGGTACCCGCGGCCGCGGCCCCACTCCCGCCCGCCGCGCTCACGTTGTCCAGGTCCTGCCGCCGCCTCCCCGCCGTCAGCGCCATGGCCGCCTCCCACCACAGCCGCCCCGGCGGTGTTTAATAGGCGCCCCCGGTGCGGCCCTGCCGCCACGGGCCGGCCACGGGCAGCGCCGCCGCCCCGCCCCGCCCCGCCCCGCCCCGCCAGCAGCGCCGCCGGCCGCCATTGGGCCCGCGCCGCGCCAGCACCGCCCCAGGGCGCGGCCCGGCCGGCGGAGGGGCTGGGGCCGGGTCTGGGGCTCGGGCTGAGGTCTCGGCCCGCCGCTCCGGTACAGGCCCGTGCCCCCAGCCCGCCCTGGGGTGCGGCGCTGCCCCGTGGCCGTGCTCGCTGCAGTTCTCTCTCAGCCCGCGCCTGAATTCCAAACGGAGACCACTTAGAGCAGGCTCCGGGCTGGTGTCCCTGCGGGGCCGCGGCTCGGGAGGCAGCGCTGGAAGGGGAAAGTGCCCCAGTAGCAGGTGGTTGGCCAAAGTGTGGGGTAAAGGCAGCGCAGTGCTGGCGCCAGCTTGCAGTGAAGAGTGTTTTCTCACCTCCGATTGGTCTTGCGGGAAAGCATGGAGCTTATGCAGCTAGTTACTGTTTCCAGCGGATCTGGTTGCCCCTTCGGATCACGAAAAGTTTTAGCATTCATGAGGCACTTTATACATTTTCTAAGTTATTTTTGGCCCTGTTGTATATTTTGAGAAGAAACACATTTTCTTTAAAACGTGCGCTTGGTAATTTCATTTTCTAACCCTTTGTGATCACACTGAGACAGACTGTGGCCACTGACAGTGATCCCTTATGGATCTCTGTCTTATTGGCATTGACAGCCTTGTGTATTCTGCATACTCCTCAACCACTTAGTTATGCTTCAGTTATTATTTGGTAATTTTTGCTAGCCTCTCTGAAATGAGAAGGATTAGAATGACACACTGTTCAAGCATGTGCAAAGTATGAATTTCCAAAGTATCATATTTGTTATCTGTTATGTGCTCTGTTCCTCTGCTAACGTTTCTTAACCTTCTGTTTGTTCTTTATGAACGTCCCTTAAGCTTCAGTTAATGCTAGTGAGGACTCTGAACAGTATCAAAGCTGTTAGAGGGGACTGAAAGACAAGTAAGATTGTATCCTCCCCAGGTTGTAATTGTTCTATGTGTACGATTCAAGAGAAGCCAGGACTGTCACCCTGAACAGCTGCAGTGGCTCTATCTCTCTTGAAAGCATGTTGAAGTGCCAAGGGGTGAAAATTGCTCTTGAGGTATGAGCTTCTTCAGAGAAGAAGTTCCAAGTTTTTTATCTCAGTTTCTGTGACTTTTCCTGGCTTTTTCTAGAAAAAAATTCTCAACTGAAACCTCCCACCTGGAGCATTTACATTCATCACTTGCATTCATTTGTTCTTGTTTAATACAGATACACACATTTAATGAACTGGACAACTATCTTAAATTAAAAAGAAGCTTTAAACTTGCTGGTTTGACTCAGATAAAGTCCAGCTCCTGTGATAAGAGCATGCTCTGTTCCAGTTTATCAGCCTAAATGTTCCTTTTTCCTCCTCCTTATTGTGCTTCCTCTTTTTTTTTCATTTCTGACAAGAACCCAGATCCTACTGATCAGCAAGCAAAAGTTTTCAGTGACAGTGAAGTGAGGCCACAATTTGCATACATATATGTAGTGTGTGTAAGACATGCCATTAGACAAGTGTTTAAGATAAAATCAAAAGAACTAATTTTTCTATTCTTCTAGCTGTAATTTTAAAATCCTAATGTCCCAGTAAGTTTACATTTATTATCACTCATTTGAATAGCTATAACTTTATATATAATTGCAAACATTGTTTATACTGAATGGGAAATGAAGAGTTCTCAATGGACTATTGAAGAGTGCAGTTAGGGAAAAAAATTGCAAGTTTAAATATTTGAAGTGCATAAATACTTACTGCATACAACACCAGTTAACATATTCAGAAGTATGTGATTGCCAGTTTCAACTGGTTTATGTAAAACATGTATGTAATCTCTATAGTAGTAGTCTGCTCTTGTTCTTCCTAGATCACTCAATCTTTGTTTTGGTTTTGATCTATCATTTTAATTACTAGATTCACAGTATTTTTTATAGTGAGAAGTATTAGTGATGAAGATAGGTTTTAATAAAGTAACATTCTCTTCTGCTCCATTCCTGTTCCATTTTCCATCAAATTTTGCAGACATTGTAACTTAAGTGTACACAAACTTGCAAGTCTGGCTCCTGAAGCATGATCTAATGCTGGGCAGTCTAAAACAGACAATGATATGGCCTGGTCCTAAATTATTTCCACTGCAACTCCATCAGTAATGATGAAAGTATCTGCTAAGGGTAAGATAAAAAGAAATAGTATGGCCCAACAATGCTCTGCTGCCCTTAGAGAAAGCTCTACTTAGGCATTAGATGCACAGGAGTAAATGCTCTTCTTTGGCATTACCTTTGCTATATCAGTAATAATTACAATATTTGGGGACTGGCTGTCACAATTGTATCCTCACAAAGAGACGTAATATCTACTTTTCTTCCTCTCAGTTTCATGTAAAATTTGGCATGAATGGAAACAGGATTGAGCTCACAAACTTCTTCACATTCAGCTATAAGATATAATTATCATTACTGTTTCTTTTTTCATACTACAATTAGTACTTAAACTGTATTCAGTTCTATGTAAAGAATACAGTCTCTGCTCTGAGAATATGGGGTTGTGACAGATCCCAACATTACTTAAAATACAAATGGGAAGTGAAAAGGTAAAAATAATAGTAGAAAATTTTATTTGCATGAATTGGCTGTAATAATCCTGAAAGCCATACTGTAGTATGTGCAGTCTATGTTCTAGCCTCATATTGCAGATACTTCAGAAGTACTGATTTTATTTCAAGCTCCTGTAAATTTTTTGGATCCTGTGGAGGTTAAAAAAACAGTTCACTGCTGAATATGTTAATATGAAGGAACCTTTCACTCCATGTATAGCTTCAAATTTTCACATCATGTTAGTGTCAACTTTTTGTGTTGAGCAGCACGGGGCTATTTATGCATGGTAATCATGTAATCAAAAACTGCCACTTGCTATGCAGATTTTGCTTCCTAAGTAAAATGTCCATTAAAAATTCTGTGGCCTCTAAATGCAAGCTATTGAGAAGAGAAGAGCATTTCACTGGTATTGATAAAAACTCCTTCAGTCTTTCACAGATTAATATACAAATTTGAATGCTGGAGGCTTAGTGTGGCCAGGGGTTACTTCAGCTAATCTATTAGTACAAATGATTTTGCAAAATGATCTTGCAAAATGTCCATAATGAATTCCAGAGTTAGGACTGATGAAAAAGGGTAGATAATATGGCTGTAGAGAGAGAGAATTTGGACTGTTTTATGCAGATGAGACAAAGAGTGAAATAATAGCAAAGAGAAAAAGTGTGAAAAACAGAATGGGCACTCTTGATTACTTAAAAAAAATTTACTGATTTCCTAGATATATTAAAAAGCAAATAAATTGGGGTAAAAGAAAGGACACAACTTTTCAATTTCATATCTACTTTTAGAAATACACACTAGAAGTATAAAAGTTCAGAATTAACTATCACAATGTATCTTACTTTGTGCTAAAGATGAGTTTGAGTTTTAAATGTTTTAGCACTTAAGCAAATGCCTAATTTGCAGGGTGAAAAGTACTCCCTCTGCAGACTAATTTTTTCATTTTCTTCTGATTTTTCAAAATCACATTTCTGTTTACATTCTGTTATAAAGCGATCACAATATGGCAAGCATTTATTTGAACTATATAAAGGGAAACAGAGAGCTTTTTCTAAAAATATTTCAGTTTAGATTATATACTTTCTAGGGTGATTTCCTTAAAAATGAGGTATGTTTGAGATAATTACCTTGGGAAAACTACTGATAAAATTGAAATAAAGAGAGAAGATAAAATTTCAAGAAAAAATCAGTTTATTTTTTTTTCCCATATTTTTTTTTCTCAGTTTTCTGTATAGTTTGTCTGAAAATCTTAACATTAACTTGTCAAGAACTAGTTTGTGTAAACTAACTTTTTAGGCTGTATGGTTAAATATTAACATTGCAACAAATATTCTTTTGAATATTTTAAGTTCTGGAGTTACCTATTTTTTACCTCAGTATATTAATCCAGATCCCAATCTTCTTTTGCATAGAAATAGTGGCAAGGGACTATCCTTGATACCAGTGAAAATTCCACTCCAGAAACACCATAATAAGCTACTTATTCTGTGAGTACCTCCTTATACCAGAATTATTGGACTAAACCTTTTCATATCTTTATCTTTGACTTAAATTTCCCCTTATTTTTTTTTCAGTTTACTAGGAGTCCAATTTTAATAGACATTCTGTATAGCTACAAGTACTGATCCTGAGCTATTTTATTAAACAATGAGTATATGCTTATAAATACTAGAAGTATAAATACTTCTAGTCTTTCTTTCACAGAAAAGGTTATTCCAAATGAAGATAAACTAAATTTCTGGAACAGCAGCATGATATGCTTTTCACTTTCTATAAACAACCTCTCTGCAAAATTATGTGCAGTAACTAGACCTATGTGATTGTAATTGCTATACCTCCCTGAATATAACATTTTAGTATTTTAATGTCTTTGTTTTCATTGCCTCTTTGTACAACAAAAGAATCTGTACAATGTGTGAGATATATCCTGCTGGTTTTTTCCCAGTCTGCAGCATTTTTCATTTTCACTGAATGTCCCCTCAAATGATGCAGACTCTGCAAATACTGCTCCTCCTGTCTTGTTTATATGGATATGAAACAGTAAATAATCAGGTTGATTACTTTAGCATACTATGCTGCTTTTCACAGTGTAAATTGCTCCCAATTACTGCTCTTAGGTAAGCTCACAATGAGCACGATTGGAGGAAATTGATGATTTTACTATTGGTTTGCATCTGGCCAATCCTGGATACCCAGGGCTACCTAAACGAGTCTATCTCTCTGTCTCATCGTGCATTCAGGAGGCACTAGATGGCAGTACATCAGTTCTTTAAGTGTGATTTTAATTTATGAGCTGTAACCGTTTTCTTCTGAGAAAGGGGTGTGTTAGTTGATTGACCTGGTTAGCACTATCTCACAACATTGCTGTTCGAGTGGGAACATGATGGAGGAGAAGTACACAGACTTTGATGGGCTTGCATGTAATAGGTACCTTACAGTTATTATCTATGAAGAAAATGACTTTTGCTTCATTTTCAAGTAAACAATGTTTTGACGAGTTAAACAGGTATGACAGAACACAACAATAAACAAAAGTCTTTTCTACACTCTTATGAAGTAAAATAATCAGGAAAAAACTCCAATGACTGCTTATGATGCATTATTTGCTAAAAACTAAGTGTTGCAATTTTTTTTTTTTCTGATGTAGGCTGTACACAAAAATGGTGCATAACTTATTTCAGTAACGTATAATTCTGTGTTAAGGGTGAAACTCCTCATCAGCTTTGCACATTGCTGATTGGGATGGTCCAACTTTTCCCAAAACATCCTTGCTGCAGGTTTCTGCTGCTGCCTTTGCATCATGTCTAAGTGGTAATGTGGCTACAAGGTGAAATCTGGTAATTTTTAATGGGCTTTCTTCTGGTTTGGTGAATGGAACCCACTCAGTATAGAGACCTGACTGCATTATTCAGTATACAGGAAACAACACAAGTCTGCAGATATGAGAGCAGGAGTTGTTCCATCTCTTTCACAGTTATCCCAGGAATACACTATATGTGAAATATATATAGCTTTGCAGCATTGGGCTTTAGATCTACTCAACAAGATATCTACTTGGAATCTTTGTAGTTTGCAGTTCAAATATGAATCATGGCTATGACCTACATTTGCTTCCATTTGTAACTCTTATTTCAGCTAGGACTTCCTTTTGGAAGCTGTAATCTAGAAGGAACACAGCACTGACCAGAGGGACTTGGCTTCTCCATCAAGTCGAATTCAAAAGTGTCATATCATTTGCTTTTTATGTGGCCTTATTTTCCAGAAATAGGATTAGATCTGTTTACTAGACTGTGTATCATATCAAGTCCTTTTAGAAATTACACTATATCTGGTTTTGAACACTGAAAAAAACAGTTCATAGTTACTAATTTTCATCATCATCATTATAAGGTCCATGAATTTTACAAATAAATCTTATCCCTTCACCTATTTTCAATAAGTATGTGTTATTCTTAGTGCTTCAGCAATTGTTCACATAAGAAAATAAATGCTAGAAAAGACAAAATATTTTAATCCATGCTTAATTGTATTTCACTGATTTTGGTCACAGTACAATTTCTCTTCAATAGCAGCTGCTTTGCTATTCCTTATTTCACAATCCCAATTTACGTGTTTTATTTTTTCTCTCTCTGCCTACTCTCCAGTACATATTCTCTGCAATCTGGTCCCTTTCTCATTCTGCTGCGTGCACTTTCTTGCATTTCCTTTTCACATTACTTTTCAGTGTAATTCTTCTCAACTGCATTGATGTCCTTAGCTCAATGGTTCTCTGAAACTTTAATTATTCCATGCTTCTGAAGCAAGAAAAAGGAATCTCTTCCACTAGAGTGAGGCTTTTTAAGATTAGGCAATGCTGGATTAATGCTGATATTAGTGCTGGTGTCTTAGACAAAAGAATGTAGTAGTAGCTGGTGTCTGTGTTGAACTCAAGTCCTGCCATGAATTCCACAAAGGTCCTTGTGGATTTGTTTAGATACAGGTGCCTGGATTGCATAAAGGTCTGCTGCTGGATGGTTGAGTTATTGAGGGTGAAATGCATGGGAAAAAAATGCATGTGTGCCCCCATGTATTTTGGATAAATGCATACTTATCTTTACATAGATTTTTGTACATAATTTACTCTCAACTCAATTCAGTAGGATACAAATATAATGGATAATCTAAAAGCTAACAAAGTGAAGAAGCACATTATTTTTCTGTTTGAAGCAATAGGAGTACTGAGAGGTACTTAAGTATTTAGTTCCAGAGCCCTTCCTTTCCTCTCCCCTGTTCATGAGAGAATCCCATCCTCATAGCATGTCCTCATAAGCATTCTACCCAAATCCTTCAGGAATGATGACTTCTAACATCTTAAACAAGAGCAAATGTTCTTACCACCTTATATTTTGTCCTTTCTTGGAGATGTCTTCCTAACCTATATTTGTCATTTAAAAATAAGTAAGAACTTATATCAGTGTCCTCTGTGGCTAAACCTAAACCAGATTTCTTCTAAGGTGACCATATCAGCAATAGAGCATGATCCCTTAAACATGCTAATAAACCACCAGGTATGTATGCAGTCACATTGACTTTTACCAGCATTGTTATTCTATTTGTAGGGCTGTGTAACTTGTGGGACTATCTTCTTAGCAAGCAGAGCTCTGCTAGCATAACTTCATTTTCACTGGATGCAATTAATTGATGGATAGTATGAGGTTTCTGTATGAGTAAAGTATTTCTAGTGTCAATAGATCTGAAGAACCGTGTGATCCTAAGTAAGCATTGGCCACAATCTTTGTAACTCACTAAAACAAGTGGGAAAGTGCTAAGAATTATTACAGGAACAGCCTGAAGCATGACAGGGAATTTTCTCAGTAAATGCAGTAATTTGAATTGCTGCAGCATAAACAAAAATGACAGCTGTTTCATCATAGATAAGATACATAGCCCATTTCCTTTCAAAACTACATACATACACCCACAGACATATATAAATAATTTTTTTCTCTGAAAGTTCTTTTCTAAGAAGAGGTATTGGATCAAGCAGAATCCCATAAAAATCTAGGCATTGTATTTAAAGGATGTGTTTTCTCATGGTTAGAGATACAGGTTGTTTTGCCATAACCACATAATGTATTTTGGATGAAGTTGTTTTTGCTTCTATTCCTCTTGAAATTACTGAACTACAAAGATGTAATTTTCAGAAAAAAAAAAAATTGAACCTTGCCCTAGTTGTTTCTTTCTCATGCTCTGCATCACAGAAATTAACTGAACTAATGTTGAACATTTGGCTCTGAAGCCAAAACAACACTGCAAGAAAATGAGAGAAGTCACAGGTTGGAAATGTTTAATGTTAAGAATAAATGTTTGTACTGGTTTTGGCTGGGGTAGAGTTAATTTTCTTCACAGTGACTGGTATGGGGTTGTGTTTTGGATTTGTGCTGAACAGAGTTGATAACAGAGGTGTTCTTGTTACTGCTGAGCAGGGGTTGCACAGAGCCAAGGCCGTTTCTGCTCTCTATGGCCAGGCTAGTGGGGAATTTGAGGGTGCATGGGAAGTTGGAAGGAGACACAGCCAGGACAGGTGACCCCAATTGACCAAAGGGACATCCCACACCATGTGACATCATGCTCAGCATATAAAGTGGGGAGAAGAAGGAGGAAGGGGAGGATATTTGGAGTGATGGTGTTTGTCTGCCCAAGTAACCCTTACATGTGATGGGGCCCTGCTCTCCTAGAGATGGCCGAACACCTGCCTTCCCATGGGAAGAAGTGAATTCATTCCTTGATTTGCTTTGCTTGGGTATGCAGCTTCTGCTTTCCCTGTTAAACTGCCTTAATCTCAACCCATGAGTTCTCTACCTTTTAGCCTCCTGATTTTGTTCCCAATCCTACTGTTGGGGGAGTGAGTGAGTGGCTGCCTGGAGTTAAACCACAACAGCAACATCACTAAACAGTTCTGCCGTGTGAGCATGGAGCAGAATCTGCAGCTGCCTACCTACTTGCAGGATCTATGTGCAAAGAGTGTACAAAGCCCCTCAGCTTCCAGACCAGCTCACAAGTTCACAGTGGTCTCGTGTGGACCCTTAAACACAAAAGAGTAGAATTCACTTAGGTCTTACGGATCAGTAGAAGTTGGGATCCTTGTCTTACAAAGTGATGTGTCCAGGAGTTTACTCTAAATTATAGAAACCTGGAAGTGTGATGTGACAGACATCATCCACTCTTGGATCTACCCAGGCCACACCTGCTTATGAACTCAGACCTCTGACATGCTATGCTATGTGGAGCCAGCTGAATTTTAAACCTCCATTTCAGAGAGCATTATTTCTGGCTGGATCCTTTGGAGCAGACTTCCCAGCAAGCAAGCTTTGGTGTGTATTTAAATCTTTAGCAAGTACCTTGTCTTCTTCAATACAACCCAGAGGTAAATCTAGTTGTCTCTTGAGAAGAGACAAATTCAGTAGTTACAAAGCACAGACTTCATAAAAACAGGCACTGCCAATTGTGATTATTTAATTTAGAAAAACCTCTAGTGGTAACCCATTGAAAAAATTTTGAAGTGTTCCCAAATCAAACATCACTGTAGTGAAAGAGGATTGGTAATCAGAAAAATAAAATGGCATTTTCCTAGTGAGGAGTATTACTGGAGATTAGCAAAAATGAAAATAACAGATTAAAATTCATTTAGTTTTAATAGCCAGTGATTTTATTAGAAACACTGGTGAAGGCTTTCAGTATCCGTCTATAATAAGTCTTCATTCAAAACACTCCAGCCATTTCGTTTTGTGTCTTACTTGAAATATGCTGCCCTCAAACTCTTCTCACTCTTACAAAAGTAGTGTTGGTAAGTTATTAGTAGATTTATTTGTTTAGAGATACTATTACTATTTAAAATCTTTACTCCAGTGAAAAAGCATTTTAATTTTACAGACACAATCAGATTTAAATATCTGAATTGTGTTCAGCCTGCTAAATCCATTCTCCACTACACAATCTTCAAAGATTTGGAAATAACTTGCAGTTTAAATACAGTAAATTATTCTCTAGTGCCCCAAGTCAGAAGTTGCTAAATGTAGTATTGTTGATCATTGCTTGAATTAGTGTCGTTTACAAAGACACATTTGAAATAGATGTCTGCTCGTTTTCCTTTTTGCCATTTTGCATCACAGAGGCTACTTCAGCAAACATTGAAACACAATTCAAGTACTTAATGATCAATGTCAGCCATTTTTGCAAAACACAGGAGGCCAGCTGTTTTGAGCTGCAGTGTTTCTGCTGGACTGATCAAATAAAAGTCGATGACATCCAGCAGGTCACAGGGAATTAGACCCTGTTCAACTCCTCCGTGCCGACGCCTCTTCTGCTCTTCCCTTCGGCCCCTGCTCGAGCAGCAACCACCTGCATGAGCTGGAGTCGGGCCAGCTCCTTGGCTGGCCTGCCAAGAAGTTGCCCATGTCCCTCATGGTGTGCACCTGCTGGTGGATTTTCTCACTGTCAGTCTCACTGAGGAGACCTGGAACAGTTTTCATTTTTAATTATTTTTTCCCCCGTGGGACAGAACACCTGTGTGTCCCCACGCGAGCACCCCAAGCCATCCTCGCTGGCGCTGAGGACACGCTGATGCGGGCGCTCCGCGGGACGTGTGGCTGCGCAGGGCAGCTCCGGGTGTCGCTCTCCGGCCTGCCCTGAGCCACCGCTTTCCTGGGAAGCGGGAGACGCGCACTTGGGCTCTGAACCCGACTCATCCCACTCGGAGGCCAGGCTTCTTTCAGCAAGGGCAGCGGCGCCTCAGCCTCCTCTTCCTAAAGCCCCTGGGCCGAGGCTTTCCCAGCTCCAGGGCGGAAGACTCCGGCGAGGCGCCCCTGCCCAACCGCGGTACCGGAGCTCCGGCAGGCGGCACCGCACAGGCCTGGCCGGGCCGGGTCCCGCCGCCGCCGCGCCTGCGCAGAGAGGCCCGTCCCCGCCGCGCCCTCCCGCGGGCGGGCACCCGGAAGCCGCAGCGCCGGCGGCTCCCGGCGGCGGCGGGGCTCGGCCGGGCGGGCGCAGCCGCTCCCCGCACCCCGCACCAGCGGCGGGGCAGCGCAGCTGGCATGGTGCTGGCGGCAGCTCGCCGCGCCCGCGTTGCACGGAGGAAGCCCGAGCGGAGCCGCGATGGAGATGCTGCTGCCGCCCGTGTGAGTGCGGCGGCGGCGGCGGCGGCGGGGCGGGCGGGGAGGCAGCCGGGCGCCCGGAGCCCGCCGGGACGGCGGTGCGGAGCGGAGCGCTGAGCGGTCCGTGGGCTGGGGCGGCGGGGCGGGCCCGGCCGCGCTGCAGCGAGCTGAGGTGCCGCGGCTCTCCGCACCCGGCCGGCCCCGCCGGGGCCCTCGGCACCGGGGGAGCGGTGCCTGCGGACGGGGCACGCTCGGAACCGGCCGCGGGGCAGCGCCGGCGGGAGGGTCGTGTCGGCGACCTGGTGGCGGAACGGGTGCCCGCCCGGGCGGCTGGCTCTCCCGCGGCCAGCGCGGCGCTCGGAGATGCCCGGTCGTGCCGCTGCGGGCGCCGGCCGCGGGCACCGTGCGGCGGGGGCAGCGGGCGCGGGGCTCCCGCGGGCGGGCAGCGCTGCCGGCACCCCCGCCCCGCCGCCTTCCCGTGTGCCTTCCAGCCTGTGGGGACAGGCGGGCTTTTTCTCCCTCCTCCCCCTCACTCCTTCTGCTTCCTCCATATGTGGTCCCAAATTACTCCTTGTTTGACTCAGCAGTCGTGCTTATCTCACTCCCGGTTTTCTGGTTATTTAGTTAAGCATCTTTTTTAGTGGCAGTGCCCAGGCGATGCACTCCAGGCAACCATCTCCAGCTGCACCTCAGCTGGCCTCCTCAGTCCTTTCACGGGCTCCGGTTCAGTGCTACTTCATCCTGTGCCTTCGGTAGGTAGATTTCAGGCGTGATGTGCGTGAGGTTCTTGAGAACAAACTGAAAGAAACCAGTTGCAGACAGCTCTGGCCATGCTGGTGAAATGGTAAGAGAGACCTTAGTACTTCAGGCAGACTGGCACTTACCAAAACAGAAAGCGTATGACTGATGGTTTTGTAGGGTTCATTACCTTAAAACAAAGTCCCCCTTTGTGACAAACAAATGAAACTTCAGCAAATTAATTTACGCTTCATGTGAACTCCTCCATCTAACCCAGATTGCTTGGCAGCTCTTTATGGACAGCTCGATCACTTTTGTTTTCCTTGCATAGCTGTATTTGATGTGTATACAGCCTGTATATGTACGCAGATAAATAGACATCAGTATCTGATGCATTGCTTTGGGATGTAGAAAGTTGCAATGAAAGTGTTCTATCTTGGACTTGATAGGTCAGTGGTATAATTAAAAGCTGGGTCTCTTGGTTATAGGTCTTTGGTGTTTTGAATGTTTTCTGCAGTCATTGATTTCTGTCTATTAATTTTTGGAATTCTGATCACAACGTATGTCACATCATGTAGAAAAGTAACCTTCAGTCTAAAGGAGTTTGCTAGATAGAAAGTATTTTTTTTTTACCTCTATGAACTAGCATATTTCTGTGCTGGATAGCATGTAACTTGTTTGGGGTTTTTTTCGATTGATGCAGAATTCCTGTCATTTGTCCTTTTTCAGTAATGAATTGTATAATTTTTAAAATTGAACATGAAACTTTTAATTCGTATCAGTTTTGTGGTACACTGTAGTAAGTTGGTTGTAGTTAGAGTTCTGTGGATGGATGTTACTTGGTTAGTTTTATGGAAACTTTTTACATTCCTTTGTTGCTTGATGCAATTTTGTATTGCTTTGCTCCAAAATTTTGTAGCCAGTGTTGGGATAATGAAAAACAGAGCCAGTTACTTGGCTTTGCACAATTGTAGTGCATAGAACTTAGAGTTCTAGGTTAAAATCTTAATTATTGTTGTTTTTTCTTTTAAATTCATTAGACGTGCCCAATTAAAAAGTTTCAGGTATAGTAGAGGAGAGGTTGCAATTATGTGAGTCACTGAATATGCTCAATTTGACTGTGCTTACCTAATGCTGGTAAGGCTGAATTTTCACTTGCAGTCAGATCGTTGATGTACCAGGGTTTGTGGCCCACCAAATGACTTCTCAGTGCCTTTGCTTACTTCCAGCTTAGAGGTTGAGGAATACAGTTACAACACTGTAGAATAAAGCATCACTGATGCTAAGCATTTTCTAAGTGCTACAGCAACACAGTTTGCTTTGTAAGAACAACATTGTGACTGTAAACAGGAAACTCATTGATTTGGTTTGGCATGAGAAGTCTGCTTGCTGTTTGGACACTCCAAGTGACTGAGGAGTGTATATAATGATTTTTCTACAGAAGTTAGTGTCTGTAGAACTTGGGTATGTCTTACAGAAAGAATTAATTGTAGCTAGAGGTAATGATTTTTCACACTGCCTAGTTCTTCTCTTGTTATTTGGAGTGGGGTTTTGAGAGTAACAAAAATTAAAAGGCTGGTCACTTATGTACATTATGGTTTTCAGAACACTGAGTGAATCTACAAAAGCACACAATTTTTCTGTCCACAATTTTTCTGCCCACTTCTTGTGCTGTGGCTAGGGAAAGCCTGGATAATTGCAGTAGTCATTGTGTGGTCTTCCTGTCAGAGGAGCTGTGTGAAACAGTAACTGAGGTCCTGGTAGAAGGGCAGAGAGGAGCTCTTACCTGACAGGCAGTGAAGGCAGTAAGAGACTGGGGTGATGGTTGCTGCATTCTGCCATTGATCTGTAGGGCACTAGGTGAAAAGTGCCCAAAACTCTGATTCTGCCCTCACTTCAGAGCTTATTGGAAATATTCTAGACTATTTCTCCACTAAATAAAATAATATTCACAAAACCAGAAAACATCTTCATGTTTTCTTTAATATAGATTATTGTTAGCCTCTGACAATGTCACTACTATTAGTCACCAACTTACTACTTCCACTTCCATGGGAATTCTACCTATTCCCCTACACCTTTGGTAATAGGGAAACTAAAATTGCTTGGAGTAAAGAAGAAGTTTCAAGTGCAAATCTTCTTCTTCTCCCCAAGATGAAGGTGGATGAAGTAAGAAGCAACAGCACTGGAGATTAGACGGAAGTTTTAACTTTATTTTTTTCCTCTTTCTTTCCAGATGTACCAAACTTTGCCATCAGAAGCCCTTGGATCTGAAAGATGATAACACCGAAATTCACTGTCCTATTACAGTAAATCCATGGCACATGAAGAAAGCTTTTAAAGTTATGAATGAATTAAGAAGGTATGACTTCACTGTATACACCTGCCTGGAGTCCAAAGTTCATTTTTGCTTTCATTTACATTTGTTAAGTTAATAATAATAGTTAGTTTATTAAGAACATGGAATTTCAGAAGTATAGCTGAGGAGAAGGATTAAATATACAATGAAGTGATAACTGAATGATAGCCATGTGATGATAACTGTAACGTATGCAGTATGTTTTTGCACTTCATAAGTTGGTCAAAACTAGTTTTGTGAGACTTGAAAAATACTTACAGGTTGTACTTAAGGAGTTACAGCTACTGATCCTTTCTTGTATGTATTTGATCTGTGACAAAAAGTGAGTCTGGTTGAGCCTTAGGCTCTTTGTGTGCCTGTTGCTGATTTTTGTGGTAGGCTGTGAACCAGAAAAATATTAAAATTTTCTAGTCTGGAGACATAGGTCACAGTATAAACCAACTGACTGCACATTTTCTTAGTTATCTTTTGCTCGTGCCCTAGGAGAAATTGATGGCCTCCCAAATCAAATATTGAAAGTAACTTTTCTCAATAAAGTTTTGTAAGCTTTTGAGGGATAATACCATCAGTTTCAGTGAAACTGGGAGGCTGGTGCTGATGATGTTCTTAGCATCCATATTGATTTATGTTTTACATGTATATGAGTAGGTGAAGTGATGTTGAAAACTGTGACAGCTGGTAATTAGAGCTCACAACTGAGCTCTGGAAATCAGCACTCACAGCTATCACTGATAGTAATTTAGTGCTACAACTTACAGCAACATTGAGAAATTAAATAAATAAAAATACTTCTCTAGCAGAGACAGTACTGGAGGCTGTGAAAATCCTGTAGTTCTTTGTTATTTCCCATATAAAATTAAAAATTGGAGAGGCTTCACCAGAAAGAAACACAGCTGATACCCTTTTAAAGTACGCCTCTGCCTTTGGCCTTTGCTGTTTCATATAGATAAATCTTTAAGAGTGTGTGCTGGATAGACTGACACTTGTTGCTTCACCTAATTTATGACCTTGGCTTTTTCAAGTGTCCCAGTAACCAGATGCAGTGTCTCAAGGAGTGTAACAGAGCCTGGCTAGAGCCAGTAGCAATGACTTCCTAAGGATGAGCAAGAGTTTACATGGAGGAAGTTTCCCAGAATTAATTTTAACAATAGTTTTGGAAGTTATAAACCTACCTGCATTTTGCTGTGTTTCAAGTAAAAGATTCACAGTCTTCCAGCAGAGTGAATTTTTGAAGCCCATGGATTATTTTCAGAATATACTTTAGTTTCCATGGTTACCTAAATTCAAATTGCTGTAGAAGCAATTTGAGCAATTTTGCCTTGCATGTATAAATACTTAAAGTTTGAACAGGAGCTGTGCCATATAACCTCAACTAGTTGCCATTTAATAAGGTAAAGTAACAATATTTACAATTTAAGCTGAATACAGCTTTTAAGATGGTAAGTAGTAATTAAATAAAATTATAAACTTTTCTAGTTGCATTCATTTGTTTGAAATAATAAACAGAAAATCTTAAAAATGTTTCAGACTTCATTGCTCTAAACAAAGATCTAATATTAATCCATTAAATTATTTTTTTGATTTAGATTCTACTTTAAAAATGTAGTGAATCTCAGTGCTTTTCATTAATGTAGCACAAACAGGTATTTGCCTGAGGTATACTCTCCAGGAAGTGAATAGCTAGTGAAAAAATAATTTGCTTAAGCATCTAAATACATTTGGTTTTGAATGCTTAAGTCTCTGTGCTTATGTTAAATTTTTGGCTGCTGTCAGGTTGTCTGGCTCTAGTAGCTTGTTAATGCGTTTTTATGTGCCTTCAAATTTTGACAAATTTTAGCAATTTTGTCCTTTGTATTTTTTGACATTTCATTGCTCAGCATCACCTCAACACTGAATAGAAAGCTCATTAGGAAAACTAATTAGTTCTTGACATGTGACAAAATTACACTCTGATGCCTATCTTTTCACTTTATTATAATTTGCTTTTATCACAAAGGAATTTGATGTTACCTATATTTATCAAAATTCTCGTTCTTACAAACAAGACTTTACTAAAACCTTTTGAAGATGGGGTAATGAAAACTTTCTCTGTATGAACCAGTGAAGAATAGCCTGCAAGCTGGTAAACAGTTGCTCAGTTATTCTTAAATGCATACTTGCTTAACCCCCTTTTTATCATTTTCCATACCATGATGGTTTATCCCCCACAATTCTGTTCATTCAGTCACTCTATATAAGCAAATTGGTACAATACCACTTCAGAACACAGCCTTTTCTAAAATAAATTGATGTGCCCTCATGAGATGAAGGTGCTGAATTGCTGTGGAAGCCACAAGATGCTTGCAGCAGAGTACATGATTAAGTTTTTAAGCTCATTTCTGCAGTAGTTTCTCTAGCTTGTCAGCTCTGTAGTAGCTCAGAGCATATTCATTCACCTGATGCAGTTCCAGACTAGAGGCATTACTCTGTCTGTGTATGTGCAATGTAATTAGTAACCCTCGTTGTGCATTGATGTAATCTGTTGCTTCTGGCTTCATTGTTATCTTTAGTATTTCTGTGCAACTAAGTATAAATTTTTGTTCCTGTTGTCAGGTTAAGTGCAGGTGTCTGATAAAGCTGGGTATCTGATGCCCTTGTATGTGTAGCTTTCTGTTTGCATTTTTTTATAATAAATGTAATGGTTGTTTCAAGATCCTCTGAATTGTGTGTTTCATCTGGTACAGTCATTACATTGTACATATTGTTTGATAATAACTATATTGCAAGCTAAATTTATGAGATTTACATAGTTGCTGTAGGTATTAAGAGTTGAAAGCAGAAAGATAATTGCCAGGATTGCAATATGGCCCCAAAGATTACTTGTAGCCACCAAAAGTTTTGGTGTGTGACCTCTGCAAAGCCACCTTACTTGAGTCTGGGCTCATAAGTTTGGATAATTGCAGAACTGAGAGATCACAGAGTTTACTTTTAGACTGAGGTGAATATCTGAGCAGTTTGGCTGAGAGCTCTAGTTCTGCCCAAGCAAAATGCAACTGCTCACCTGACTTTGCTACAACTCAGTGTGGTAGTTGCAAACTATCTAAAAATCTTCATTATGTATTCAGGAAGGGTAAAAAATTATCTTTTTGACGGTACTGAGAATAGAAATCACTAGATTGGTGTACAGCTCTAGGAATCCCTAAGGAATTCCACCCCTAAGGAATATGTTCTGTTGAGTTGTACTTTTCCCTCTTTCCTCTGTTGCCATGGGTCTGAGTTTTGTGGATTCCATACTACCTCCACAGAACAGTGCTAGCATGAACAGGAAAGAAGAGGTGACTGTAACCTTTAGTTAGAAGCTGTAAAGTTGCAGGCTTTTTGTGTTGTGGTGTGTTTTGCTTTTTTTTTTCCCTCTCCTTTTTCAGTCTAGAAAATTGGATTATAAGGGTTTAAGCGGAAGAGGTATAGCCAATAGCTGTAAACTGTGTAAGAAACACCTGTGTTTCTTATAAATGAGATGTTACTTTATTGCAACTGAACAGGGAGGAAATATGTTACAGTCACAAAGGACAAGAATACAAATTCATATAATGAAGATACAAAGTCAGTCAAGATACAAAGTTAACCATAATAAATTCTAAACTGTTCAGACTGGAAAAAATAATTGCTATTGTGTGCATGGGCTGAATATGAAAAATGCTTGGAAAACAGTGAATATAGAGAAGATTGAGTAATGGATTTGTACAATTAAGTAGGCATAAGTTTCAAGTGTTATGTAATACAGGCACCTCAGTTGAAATTTGGAGTCTTTGTTGTCTGTAAAGCCTTGTTTCTTACGTAATTTTTTTTTAGTGCTTGTATATATTAAATTCTGTTTTTTCTATCGTAGTTGTTCAAAGGGGCCCAGACTTCCAGAGAGAATGTTTATAAATTGGGCTGATAAAAATTATGGTTATTCAATGCAGAAAACTTCTGTGCAATGAATCACAATTCAGTTGTTTGATTTTTAAACAGTTTTGTGTACCCAAGCCCCATCTGTAATCTGATTGAGTAACAGCCATGTGGTTGTGTAACACATTTAAAAACAATGCTTCATCAACATTGTCTGCCTGCCTCTTTTGATGGCATGGGAAAAGAAATTGTGTGTGATATCATATATACTTTTCTGTTGTAGTTCACTTATGTGAAATTGCCTTCTCTGATATTTCTAAATAGTCAAAACTTGCTGTGTGATGTGACGATAGTAGCTGAAGACATGGAAATTGCAGCGCATAGAGTTGTGTTAGCCGCCTGCAGCCCCTACTTCCATGCCATGTTTACAGGTACCAAATGTTTCAATACTTACTATGTTGTAATCCAGTCTAACTGTATAAAGAATAAATTTTCATGACTTTTGCTTTTTAGGATCTAATTTGATTTTTAGATAAGGCAATAGGAACATTTGGGATTCTTAATGATTTTTTTTTTTTTTGCAATCTAAGGACATACTGTCAACATAGCCTTTGTTAGCATGATGAATGCTTTAAAAAGTCTCCTTAATTAAAAAACAAATTAGATGTTAAGTAAGCCAGCGATAGTCAAGTTGTTATACCCTTTAAGCCTCTAGTAATCTCACTTGCCCAAAAGAAGGTTAAAATAACTTTCATGTGAATTTTGGAGTAAATTATGTCCTTTAAAAACTAGTGCGTCTACATTCTTCAGCCCATGAGCGCTCTAGGCTGTTAGTAGATATGAAAGCTTTCTGTGGCTTTGGCAGCCTATAGCTGGAGTGCATGTTTCAGTATTTTTAGGGTAATTCTCCATGACATATGTACTCTGCATCATTGCCACTACTTTTCTGTACAGGCTTGATTCGACTTCTGCTCACTCCATGCTGGCCAAGTTACTGCTTTACTGAGTTACTGCATACTGCTAGAGCGGGAATGCTGATGGCTTGCAAGGCTAAGATAGATTCAGGTTCATAGGAGCCTCCAGCTGAAATTCCTGTGCTTGGGCTTAATTCCATCACGGTTATAAATCACATTGAAATAATGTGAAATTCAGTGCCAGAGTAAGAATGCTACTAAATGCACGTTAAAATTAACTTCTGAGGTTTGTCTGTTCATCCTGAAATCTTGTGCCAGCTTTGTAGTTAATGTCAACTGTCTGAAATTAAAAGACTTTTCTGTAATCCATTGCTTCTGACCCCAGCTCAGATGGAGGTAGAAATGTGACTCTTGGCCTGCCCAGATGCAAACAGATTGGTGTTCTAATAATTTTAATTGTATGCAACAAGATGGATGAAATTTGAAATAGTGTTGTGTTCTGGCGAAGCAGCTGATCATTCTTGATTTTATAGGCAAATATTTTGACATATTCAAGGCCAGAAGTGGAGTAACTTCTACAAGAATGCTTTAAAATTGCTTGTAAAATTAAATATCTCTTTCTCAAGCAGTTTTTTAAGTTTGCATTTGTGGTTGAGGCAAACATTGTGGGTGACTGATAAATTCTTTCTTCATTTTTACTGCTGTCTATAAAATTAGAATAAAAAAGGCTGCTTCTACAGTTCCTTTTTATCACCTTAGTAGCAGAGAAATGCAAGCCTCTTATGTTAGTTCTGTATTAAAGACTAACTGTTGTTGACTATCACATTGCAAATACTCTTTGCTCAGCATATAGCATTTTATTATGTCTTCTGTGATTAAGACATTTCTGCTTGCCCTGACTGCCCTTTTTGTGAAGAAGTTTATTACCCATTCAGAGTGCCAATGCAGCAGTGTCTGTAGCTACTCTCCAGATGGAATTACTGAAATCTTCCCTTTTAAGTTTTTTTACTTGTTTTATGTTTTTAAATGTAGGTGTTCTTTAGCCTCAGTGGTGCAGGAGGTGGGAACACTCACTTGAGTAATGGGTGTGAAGTGTTTAACTAATATATCTGTGGTGAGGTTTGTGTAGTTAGTGAGCCAAATAGGTGGGAGCTTAAGTAGAATTCAGCTGTGGCTTTAAGAGTTATCAGCAGATTGTTTTACTAGGCTTATCTGTTTCTTACAGCATGGCCCAGCTGTGGTATTGGTGCATTTCAGCCATTCCCCACACAAAAATTCTTGAATTTCATTGTGATTGTTCTCTCCATGAAGCCTGGAATCCACACTTCCTAGGTGGATTTTTATTCTTATTCAGTAATCTGCAAGTTCAAATAAGCAAATTTGATCCCTTAACCAGCCACAACCAAAGGGAGAAGTATCTTCTTCTATCCAGAATAAAACACGGACTGAAAAGACAGTGGAAAAAATTGCACTCTTACGCTTTAGGGTTACTTCTTGATTAGAAATTAGAAGCTTATATTTAAACATGTGTTTGCAGGTTGATTCCATCATTCTCTGAGTCATTAAATATTACTGCAGTGCAGGCTGGGATATGGCATTAACTGGGTTCAAACTCTCTGCCTGTTTGGTTTTTTTGGTTTTTTTTTCCTTTTCCTCATTTGTACCTGTAATGGTAGCCCTAATAATTATCAGGAAAGAAAAATTTACTGTCTTTTAAAGTTACAAAATGTAGTAAGTTAGTAACAATTATCCAATGAGGAGATGGGGAAGAGAGTCCCTGCTATTTAATCTATGTTAATAGGAATACTTCTTTTGTCTTATACAGTGGAATTATTTAGAAATATAATTTAAATCTACTTAAATGTTTAGAGGAATTGATTATAAAGCATCAGAGAAGGGACTCATCAGTGGCTATGGGGGCTGACTTCAGATAAGGGTGACGATGGCAGTTATCCTTAGGGATTTATCTGCTCTCTTCACTTCCATTCTCCGTTTCTAAAATTCTTGGGTAAAAAAAAAATAAAAAAGAAGAAAAAGGCCTTCTTTGCATTACTTTGTGAGGAACCATGTAAGCTTTTTAGATAGCCCCTTTGTATCTTTGTAGCCCTTTAGTATCTTCAACTCAGCTGGTGCTTTGCTGCTGCTGCTTGGGAGGTTGGATCAGCTCAGTGCTTTCTTTCAGTTCATGATATGCTTTCCTGTCACTAAGAACTCTGTGGAGACATGATGGTGCTGCTTCCCAGTCATAAACTGAGTTCTTCAGCAGGTTGAATTCTAGACTGAGCCTGCCTGCTGAGTGCATCTCTGGTTTCCTCTATATGATCTAGCAAACAGATATGGGTTGATCTAGAATTGTAGTAAGGTTGCATGTGTGGTTCACATGAAAGTTGGAAGCAAGTATTTTTGGGATTATTTTGGTTGGGTGTTTTTTTATTGTTGTTGTTTGGGTGTGGGGTGTTTTGTTTTGGTTTGATTTTCTTTTTTTTTTTTTTTTTTTTGTTCAGGGTTTTTTATTTTTATATTCTGGGCTTGGTTTTTAAATAGAGAAGGTGCCTATCCATGACTCTAAAAGCCTTGACACAAAATCTGAAAACAAATCTAATGTGCTTGCAGAATATCAAAATCTGCTCTCCCACACACACAATTTTCCCAGAGGACCACCTCCACAGCAGCTTGCATAATAAATAAGTTGCAGCTTACATGCTCTGAAGATCAATAGGTTTAATCTGTGTCAAACTAGAAGCAGGAACTTGGAATACAGGGCCCTGCAGGGTTCTGCAGTCATCCTTCAAAGATGTAGGGGAATGTTTCAGAAGTGCGGGTGAAAGGAGAAAGTTCTGTGGGAGCTGGATTTTGCTGGTTTTTATGTCTTTTGAACTTCCTGCCACTTAAAGGGTTGATTTGTAATGCCATTCTTTACCGTTCAGCTCAAAAAAAGGTATGGTACCATGAATAGTGGTGACAGATTTGTCAGTGACGATCTCTTTGCTGAAAGCCCTGGGTAAAATGCATTGTTTGACACTAACCCTGGAGACCAGAGGGTAACAAGCAATGAAAATGTGTATGACTTCATAAAAAATATCAGCAATGGTTAGCATGTTTTTGTTCACTTCTCCATCCTATCTGCTTTTCTTGTTGTATACATTAAATTTATTATATCACCAATACCCTTATCTCTAGATGTCTACGCCCAAGGGAAAGAAATTATATCCTATATAGAAGAATAAAAAACTCATATATTCAGAGATTGGGATATACTCTTCCAAAGTGAAATTTTATATATCTTCCAACATCACTTTTGTAGTTCATGTTTTGTTTCTCAGTGAAAGTCATTGCAAGAGGGTTTAAAGGTCTGAGATTACCTGATCTGGAAGTCATATAGAAGATTATAGTCATTACTTCAAAATATATATTTGGATAATTATTTCAGCCATAAAGAAAATATTGCACTTTGAGAAACATCGTATTTTAGAAGGTGGAAGATATTTTGCAGGCCTTTCTATGAAGATGGGTTGTGGCATATGGCCAACATGTCAGCCTCCACAAAATGAGATCCAACAAATTTTCCCTTGCTTACCGTTTTATCTTAGCTTGAGCTGTTAGATTGGAGCTGCAAAAGAGGTGAAATCACCAAGGGAATAATAGGTAGGCAAGCAAAGAAATATGTATGTTAATTCTTCTGTGGGGATATAACTTTTCTTATTTAAATAAATTTACTCTGGACCTTGTTTGGTATGCTCCTTCAGTTAAGACGTTAATAATGCTAGAGTATTTTAATATCTTGCTTTCCCAGCAAAATGTTTTTGTATGCATTTGAAGTGTCATATTTAGGTCTGATAACAATATTTTCCTGATACTTTACACTGGAAAAAATAGGTCACCTGCACTAAAAGTACTAACCCAGGTAGCATTTGCATGATGACAACAAAACCTTCCTTCCTCATTGGAGGAAGGAAGGAAAGGAAGAAATTATATTATTAGTGTTGAAGTTTTGCTACTATCATAACTGTTCATACACAAAATTTCTGCTGCTGTTAAACTTCTACATTCATGCTGTATTTCTATCTTATTTACTTGATTAATAAACTGTGTTTGTAGGTGAGATGAGTGAAAGCCGAGCAAAAAAAGTTCGAATAAAGGAAGTTGATGGCTGGACTCTAAGGATGCTTATTGATTATATTTACACTGCTGAAATTCAAGTTACAGAAGAAAATGTACAGGTAAGAGTGAGAATATTTTCTGCAACAAATGAGATGCAATGTGCAGAGTCATTTATTTTGTCATTGTGGTTCGACTCCAACATGGGAAATCTCATCTGTAAACTGGAATATTTTCAGACCTTGTGCTTACATAGTAAGTAGTGATGCTGTTTAAATTCTGGGTCAAATTCAAAGACAATTCAAGTAAATGAAGAGTTAGTTGACTTTAGTGGTCTTTGCAACCAAACCTTATGTCATGCAATAAAATAGATGGTCTACTCTGCCTAAAATAAATGCTGTCAGCCACCTCTGTACCACCTCTTCTCTAATATTTAAGTGAAATTTACATAAGCAAAGTAGATTTATTCCTTAATGTGAAACCATGTTGTCCAATTAAGCTGTCCTGTTTATTTTTTTCACTGTTAGCCTGCACAATAAAGTACTTTTCCCTGCTCAATCTCTGTAACTTGCCAGTGACCAGCTGTGCAGAAATGTTTAGCTACTGATATTTTAAAATTAAATCAACTAATATCTATCATGAAGGTTTTGTCCATCCCACACAGAACTAATAAGTTTTTCCAATTGGCTGTACTTGAACATGAATCTTCAATTAGAATAAAACAAATACCAGTTTAGAAAACATAGCCTCCTGCATTTAATATTTTCTAAGTGGAGGTGGACTTAAGATGGACAGAGTAGATTTTCCTTCCTGTATCTTTTGAGATTTTTTCTAGACGTTTGATAAGTTTAAAACTAGTTGCATAAGGGGTGATATATTTAATTCTCATGTTTTCCTTGTACTGCTGGACTGCTACTCCTTCTTTCTATTCTTGCCCAATGCCAAATGGTTATTAGCAGTTATTTTGCTGCTTTAGCAGGGTGAAAAACTATGTTGCTGTGTTTGTCATTGAAAATTTCTGTTGCAATTATGTATTCTGAAATTAATTGCTTTTACTGGACATTAGGCTGAAATTAATAGCATTTTATTGGCTGCTGAATCCAGTGGGGACACTGCTTGTTTTAGCCATGCTTGACTGAATACTTCCTGAAATGAGAAATGCTGCCAACAAAATATCTTGCTACTAAGACTTCCATATCTTAGGTCATATCATAAGTCATTTAATTCTGCAAGACTAATTTCTTGTCTTTCTTAATGACTTGTTTCTTAAAAATCTTCCTTTTTAAGGAATTGTTCTGGTCTGATGATGAATGTACATAGAGAAAAAAAAAGGGGTGAAATTCTGTTGTATTTTACCAATGTGGTGGTTGCCCAAATCTCTGCTGTGGAAGACCTTGAGCGAATCCAGAGCTGTCAGAGATTCCCTAACAAACCTTTTGCTGCTTGATCATTCTGGCTTTTCATCCTTAAAGCAGAATATTCTGTCTTGCTGACAGAGCTTGATGGCCCTAATCTTGTACATTCGATCCATAATATTGGAGGGGACTTAACAGGTGTGCTACTGTATTTTGGCTGTAGGTGCTGTCTAGGAGGAGGCATTATCACCTGTTCTTGGCAATGCTGACTCTTCCATGTTAATAGGGAGGAAAAGCATTACATTTCTTCCTCATACAGGAGTCTTTGTAGGCCAGAAATCCACGGATTTAACGCTCATGAGTCTGATAGGGCTTTAATTTTCATGGCTTCGGGTTATCTGTCTAAAGATAGATATCTGTTGATGCTGGGGATGTTAGTATAAATAATATGGCTTGGTGAGTGATATTACAAGTTTGTGGTTACTTGAGTACTGAGAAGAGAGTCAGACTTCTAAGTTGGGTTTTGATTTTTTTCCAATATAGTTGCACTTTAATGTTGATGGTGAATATACTTGTAATATGACTGTATTGTATGTAAACTTACTCTTACTTTGTCACTTTCATCCTTTTTACATTCTTATTAGTACATATGTAGCGTTTATTTGCATTACAGCAGAAATAAACGCTGTGGATAAAAATAAATATGCTGATGCAAATTCTTTTCTTTATGCCTGAAAGCCAAGATGGGAAAATTGTTGCTGTGACTTTCTGGAAACCTAGAAACCTAGTGCAGATTGTCAGCCTTAGTTAAAAATGTGTTCTCTCCATAAGCGTGTTGCATGCTATTGAGATTAGTTCTAGCTCTCAATTTCTTGTCTATATGACCTAGAATATATCATGAAATTTTGGTAGTTGTTAGGAATTTATTTTGTAGGAATACAGAAGTTATTAAGTGAAAACCTAAGATGCAATTTTATGTTTGGATTAATGTGTTGAACTGGAGCGTCAGCTTCTAGTTAGCTCCTTATGATTCTTATTCTGATACCCTTGATGGGATTTCAAGTGTATTATTCCATCTCTCCAGTTATACATAGTAAGAATAGGTATTGAATTAATTTCTAATATGTGATACAATGTTTGAAGAGGGTGTGCAAGCTTCATGTTTAAGTAATGTAGAATTGCTAAGTAGTTCTTGGTACTAAAATAGCTGCATTGTATATTTATGAAAACTAATTATAAAGGAATACATAATCATAGCCCAGCTCATTGGTCTTTCTCAAGGGGCAGGTTAACTCTGAGCTTCTTTCCTTAGAATCTTACTTGATCTAGATGTGGACAGGAGAGTGCTTCCTGACTGTGCCTTTGCAGCTTGTCGGTGAGAGCTGTCCATTTTTTTCTCCCCACTGTCCTGTTCTAACTTATGTATGTTTTTGAGCAGGTGTGGAGTAGACAAATTAGGTGTAAGTCTGTGATTGAGGAGAAAACCGCATTCGTTTAGCCCATAAACTGTCAGCACGGGAGGCCCTCATCACTGGATGTTATCGCTACATTAGTTAAACACAAAAGAACATTTGTTCTTTTCTTCAGTTCTTGGTTCAATAGGTTCCCCCCAGCGTGCAACAATAAGACAGCTGGTATATGAATGTGTACATTCTTTTAGTGTTTGTCCTTCATTTAGAACAAGTTATTTTATAATTCATCTCTAGTGGCACTAACTTTGCATAATGCCATACCAGTGCTTCTGCTGTATTTACATATCAAGTCACATTTTTCTGCATTTTTAACTCTTTGCTTTTCCCTTTTTTTGTTTAAGGAATGAAATTAAATGTCAGACTTAGTGCAATATCTCATTCTTCATATTTTTAAGAAAGGGAATATCCGAGTTAATGTTTTCAGAAGGCAAATCAACTTTCTTCCATATCAAATTTTTTTGATATCCATATAGGTATTAACTACGTGCAGTGCACAATGTGGGAGAGTTGGTTACTATAAGGAGCTCATGCGTGAGTAACTCTCCCACACTATGCGAATGCACTGCAGCCCCTTTTTAGTCAGCTGTACACCTCGGGCCTCTCCTGAGCACAAATATATTGGAGGAGAAATTCCTGCAGTTGTTGGTGGGCTGTGGATTTGTTATGGGCTTTAGAGGCCAGCCTGATACAGGCTGAGTAGAATGTGATTTGAATAAACACAAGTTACATGATTGGGTTCCTTTTGATTCCCTCCTGCAGGTCTCTGTTCCTTTAATTGTGCTTATACAACTATTTGCTGGACTGTTTTATAAAGCAGGTCACTGAACTCTAAAAAAACATCTGACAGCATAACACTCTGTATCTCCACTTCCACCCCACATGGGTTTTTGGGGGACTTTTGAGTTATCCTTAACTTGGATCACAGCCCTGTCAGTTGTTTTCACCCAACTGATGAAAACAGGAATCCCAATTGGGATTACTGCATTAAAGTGTAGGAACATACACCAGTGTTGGAAGTAGATGTTTCTCTGCAGCCTGGGGCAAGCAGGTAATTTCACTTTGCTGCTACTGCTGTCTTGCTTTTGGATAAGGTGAGTGCATGAGAGATAGAAGAGAAAATCACAAAAGAATTGTATTTTTACAATTGTATAACTCTGTCCTGGCATATTTTTTCCTTTTAAAATTTTGTTAGGTACCACAAACATGAAGTCCAGAATCTTCAATAGGGTCATACCAGAAGTATCATTTTTTCTGCTGATTTTCTGAAATTATTCAAGAACAATGTTTGCATAGTAATAAGCATATTATGAACAGTAATACGTATGCATTTTTTCTTTGTAACTCTTACTGTTCACGCAGATTGCCATAAAAAGTACAACAGAGATGCTTCTATTTGTATGGTGTCATTGGGTGTGGGCATAAGACTTGACAGCAGATTTGATTTAAGGTGCTGTCAAAACAAGGTCCAAAAAAGCAGCTGATTTCCCCAAGAAATCCTCAAAAAAGAAGATCCTAATGTTGTCCCAGCTATTTACTAAGGTAGACGTTCTACAGTACCATGTTTGGTAGTATAAGATTTGACTATTCTTGCTAGATATAATCACCTCTAGCTGATCAGTGTTGCAGGGTTGTTGAAACCCTGAAAAATTCCTAAGGTTGAAAATGAGCCTGTGCCTCCCACCCAAACCCAGAGAAGTTTAAGAAAACAGATGTGTTCTTTTTAAGATGGTCAGCTTCTGAATTATATTTGTGGTATGACCCACAGGATTGGGTCATGCCATAAGTTGGACTGAGGGCATGTTAAAGGAGCACAAAGAAGGAATGTGGTGTTACAGGGAATAGCATAAAAGATAATTGCTGCTGAGCTCAGTGAAGTGAAACAGTGACTGAATGTATCTAGACTTGGCAGAACATATTCAATCTAACAATGGAAACTGGATAATAATCCTTAGGTGGTTTATTCCAGTTGATTTAATAGTTTTCCTAGTTCAAAAGGTAGGTAGTACCTGACTTAAATGTTCCTGGTCTATATTATATTAATAGTACTTCCTTCTGTCGTCTTGTAAAGCAACTTGTTGCTGTTTTGCTGCAATGATCTCATGTACTGAATGACTGTTCTTATTCATATACTTTAATTTTTTTCTTTAGGCTAAACATCATAGACTGTTCTTTGGAGACAGTAGTTTCTAAATCTTTTACCATTCTTCTTGCTCTTCTAGACTCTTTCCATTTTACCTATATCTACATATTTAACATGCATTGGGAAAATTGGTCCATTAAGGCCTTGTTACTACAGACAAGAGTGAAACTTTTATCTTGTGAATAAAAAATATAGTGTTTGATTCTTTATGTCATTGATTTTCTGATAACAAGGCATTGATTTTAGTAGTCACTATATGTTTGTGATGGTAGAGAGAGTAAGAATGAGAACATGAAAGTAGTCATACAGTGGGAGAAAGAAATTGTGGCCATTTTGAGGGATTTGTTGTTTTAAGCATTTATGTTTATTAGCATAATACTTCTAATGAACCAAAACTGCAACCAGTGGAAGTCATTATCTGATTTAATAGTAGTAGCATATCTTTCGGTAAGTTTAGTGGGCAAGACTTCAGGTTCACACCAGGAACCTGTTAGGAAGAGATGCTAATTTGCAAGTCTGTTTCCAGAGTACAACCACATGTTAAAATTGCTTTTAATAAAAAAAAAGTAAAAAAATTAACTATTTTCATTTTGGTAAATGTTTAATTATATTTTAAAATTTGCCAATAACAGAAAAAAATATGACTGAAAATCTTGTAAAATTATATCTGGTTTCGGGGTGGAAGGGCAGGAGAGAAGCAAGACATGTACAAGTTGTTTTAAAACTGAAAGAAAAATGTAGAAGAGAGCATTGCACAAAATAGAATGCAAAATAATGAACAGTACAGACTTGTATTTGTTGAGGAGGACAAAAACCCCCAACAAATCAGCAAGGAGTAGGTATTAATTTCAATAAAATGTAGTAGAACTATGTATGATCAATAAGATGAAGTCCATGCAAACATAAGGTCTGCGTTTACTGTGCCTGATCTTCACTGGATACTAATTTAAAGACAAAAATAAAATTCTGTGCAGCATGAAACATTCCTTATTTGCTTTTCTGCTAAGCATTAGAATAAAATCAGATAAAAATATTCAGAATAAACTGTTGTATTGTACTTTGAATTGGTGTGCTTATGATGAACCCCATGCAGTTTTATGTGGGTAGGATGTGAAATAATCTGTTTAGGGGCTACGAGTCTGTTGTGAAACTTGTATTACCAGAATGTCAGATTTAGTAATGGAGTTGTTCTTTTTCCCCACATCTGTGTCTCATGATAGTCTCAGATTCTTTCCTTCAGTACCCTTTCTACTAAGGGTCAGGTACACCAGTTCACAGGAGTTTAATTTAAAAGAGAGTTCACATCAGCTGAACAACAGCAGCTAGTTGTGTGTGCTTTTAGCTTGAAGAAAATGCAGAATGACTTTATAAAAGCCAGTTTATAAGACTGATCTCTTTACTTAATATTTGCCACAGTCTTTGAACGCATACATGATCAAATTAATAGAGTTTATATTCTGGTAATCTTAAGAGCCATAGTAATCTCAGCTGAGAGTCAAAATGCTAGTAATATTGTGATACTTTTCAAGCTTTATCCTTGAAAACAAGTGTTTTGTGTATATAAACAGGTGACTAAACTGTCTTTATATGAGTTAACTCATATACTGTGATGTGTGAAGAGCATAAAGCACGTGTTTTGGAACTAGTTGCACTTTAGATATCTAACTTGGAATGTTTTTCAGGAGTTTGTGAGCCTGCCAATAAAGTATACCTTCAAACACTACAGAACTTCTCTTTTCCCTTATTGGATCAAGAAGATGTCCCTCCCTTTCAAAGGGATCTATCCAAAGGGGTATATTTTCTTTATGAATATTGGAAGTTTTCTGTGTTAATTGGGGTAGATTTTTCCTTTTTAGAATCCAAGGCTGACTTTGCAAAGGTTCTTTACAAATGTGTGATTAGGCATTGTAAGAGGAGGGAGTTGAATTCAGTGCTTGAACAGAGACATGCATTCTGTGTCCTGGAAGTGTGCCTGCTGCTGTGTTAGTGGGTGGAAGAGATAAAAGAAATATTTATTCAACTGAACTGAATCCTGTGAAGCTTTCACTGAATCTTATAATGCAGTAGGTTCTGTTTCAAATGTAAAATACATATTTTATGTAAGAAACTGGTTTGAGAGAAGGTAATGCTGAAATTGCTTCTATGGGAATTGGCTATTTTCCTTCAGAGAAGCTAAGAAATAGATGTGTGGAAAAAAATGCCACACTTAGAAACCTAAAAGGGGCAGGAAGGGAATGTCTGATCTTGATGCATTGACAGATGTGCTTCTAGTCACCTCTTGCTTAAAAAGCTTTTGGTAATCAGGGAAAGTGAAACAGCTTAAACAGAAGTATATCTTGAGAAGAGTAGGTGCTGGCAGGCTGGATCTAGGCAATTACATCCCTACTGGTCATGATTAACACCTTGCATGTCACCAAGAGACCACTTGCTACAGGTCCAGTACATCCCCAGTTGTGCACTCTACTGAAATGCAGGGCTCCTAAAGAAGAGTTTATTCTAAATTAGCAGCAATTTCAAATAGATGATGATGTTCTAGACAGTGCAGTTTGGTGATGACAGCATGGGTTGTGATAGCAGTTTTTCTAGCTAGAAGCAGACACAGCACTCTAGCAGATGCAAGTAACTTAATAAAACTGTTGCTGCAGTACCACAGGCTAATCAGGTTGGCATCTCTGAAGTTTGCTGCCTGGTTTCATAAAGGCCTTTAATTTGCTTGCATTTGCCTCTATTTACTAACCACACTTTCCTGATAAAGCATTTAAAAAAATCATCCCTATAGTATTTATTAATTGAATAGAATTTTGAGGCATGTTTTAAGCTAGTTGGTTGTCATTGTGGCTGTCCCTGTCCTGTCCCCACTGGTTCTTTGTACAGATTTCCTCTTGCATCTCCACAGTGCCGAGACAGTCACTCCATCTTGGTTTAACTTCCAAAGTCTTTCCTGCAGTACATGCCTGCTTACATCTTAGGGGCTGGAGCAGGGTATTGGACCATGTGAGTATTCCTCTGAGCTGATTTATTGCTAAAGTCTGCATGCTTCTAAAGAAGAATGCAGTTAGGTCAGATAGTACCAATCCTGTTGAAGTTAACAGCGATATTTATTTTGTTGTGTTTTGTTTTGTTTTTTTTTTTTCCTTTCTAGAGATTTTTTTTTTTAAATAAATCAGTATAAGTTGTTTCTTTTACTGCTCCTAAAAAAGTGTATGGTGTCATTGGAAATCATTGCACTGATTTCCCTGTCAATAGCCATGATAGATTCTTTCAAAAAATGAAAATAGCTTTGACTTTACATTAAAGTTTGTTGATAGCATCTTTAAAGGTGAAATCTGTAAATTTGTTTCCTGTGACTTAAATTTAACTTGCCAGCAACTCTCAGCAAAATATCCCAGTGTTCTTTTAGACAGACTAGTAGGCCAAATCTTCATTAAAACTGTACAGCTGTCTTTTAAGCTGTTCATATAGTTTTATTTTTCTGAGCTGATACCAAATTCTGATTCCCAAATAATCTCCTATAAAATTTTGGACAGATTTGGCTTCCTGCCTTCAATATATCGCTAATTATTGAGCCCTGAGTTGACAGGTTACAATCCTGCTTGTTTCTGAGATAATTAAAATATTTGTCATGGGCTTTGGTTCCCTTGTCTTCCATATCCTGGCTTTTTCCAGAATCAGATTAATCTTGAAAACACCATATTTCCACCATCATATTTCATTTTACCATCACTTTTTGCTTTGCCTTCATGAAAACCTAAAATGTTCTGTCCATAAACTCACTTCTTTCTTTCTTAAGAGGTTTCAGGCAACTGCACAAGTTCTTGAAAGTATTTTCTTTTTCAAAATATGTTTTATGAAATCGAGCTATTAGTGTGTCAAAAACTATTTGATGGTTGGTGGTCTTATTTCCCTGACACAGATATTATTAAAGCTTTAGGAGGAGATGGAGTTCTTTATTGGATCATCTTATAGAGCCTTAAAAATAAACAAGCCTTTGGCCTTTCTGCTCATCTCCACTTTGGCTGCTGTGGTATAGATACTAAATTATGAAAGCTTTGGCAAAGTCTGAAGTTGTATTCAGAGTTATTCAGGTTAAAATACTTTATGAAACTGGCTCATCCTAATGAGTTTATGATTAAAACAGGATTAACTGATTTTTTAAATTCTGATGTGTGTTGAAACTACATGGTAATCCAAACTTTCACTTTTATTCTTTTATGACAGTACAGTTCTAATAATATTAGGGGCTTGCTGACACTGCAGAGAGGTACTTAAATCCCAGCTGACATGAGTTTCATTGCAAACCCTATTCACAGAAACATGTGAATGAACATTAGGTCTTACTGGGCAAGAATTTAATGCTGGACTAAACAGCCTTATAGTGTGCTCTTTGGTTGTGTGCTGAAAGACTACCACTGTGTTTTGCTATTGTATGTATTTTATACTTAAGGCTTCAAGCAACCATCTGGTTGCCTCCTTTTGACCTATTTTTGTATTTATGACAACAGCTTTGAGGATTTTAATAATATGAGGGCATAACTAATATGTGGCATAGCTGGAGGAGAGACAGTGGCACACTCCTTGAATTTATATGCATTGTAAGACATGTCAGGCAACAGTAAATGATCTCATTTTTTCCACTGAAATAATCCTAGTAGGCATTCTTCATTTGCTTATATGTGCCTGCTTGTCAGGAGAATGAGTGTAGGAGGGAAGGCAAAAGAGGAGCATGATGTCTTTACAGGCCTATTTTATTACAAATATAAGCTTCATTAATTTGCACTTTAAATGAATAAGCTTCACCTAAGAGCTGCTGACCAAAATACTAAGCAAACAGCTTTGCTGGAAAATTTAATATTTTGTTCTCTGACAATTTTTAAATGCATTTAAATTGTATTTTTTTTTAAACTCTATTTTTTATAGCATATCTTTTGTGATTTTAGCTATTATATATGTGCAAAGTAGAACTGCCTGTTTTTGGGGGCACATTATTATTCTGTGCACTGCAGAATCACTGCAGTTGCTATATTGTCACTCCCCTATGTTTGTTTTTAACTGAGGAACTGGGTTTTTGATGTGGCTGAAGATGTGTTCCAAAGCCTCACTCTTATTTGATAGATGTTTGATGCTCTCTTAAAGGATTTCCGCTTCTGATCTGGCTTGCTTGGTGGTATGTGACAGGAGGAAATCACACTGTGTGCTCAGTGTGAGGAAAGCATTAAGGGTTGCTGAAGCTGGTAGCCTGATAACAACTAGGTGGCTGCAGCTCTGTATCTGCAAGCTCCAGCCTGGCAGTGAGGCTGAGCATGCCTTTGCAGTAGGTGCGTGCACAATCACATGTGTGCAGTGCACTCTGCCAGCCCCACGGATCAGTGCAGGCAGAAACACTCATCTGCTGTCTCTGTTCTCTCTTGAGCTCAGCTGTCTTCCTAAAGAGTCTCTTGGACTTGTCTCTTCAATATCTTTTGTATTGTTAAGACAAACTGAATAAATACAATTCATACTACTTCATTTAGGGATAAATTCTTTCCTGTGTCCTCCCCCGGATTATACAAGTTAGTGAAGTTAATGAGGTAAGTAGCAAAAGGGGTCTGCAGAGAAAGCAATTGCTGTGTCTGTACAGCTGTAGCTGTGGTCAAGGCAGAGGGAAAAATGGTGGCAGGACCACCAGAACCAGATGTTGCACAGATATGGCAAATACTCTCTCCTGAGGTATTCACTTTTTTATTTTCCTGCCTTTTTTTTCTTTCCTTTCTGCAGATATCTTACTGCTATTTCTCTCTGTCCTCCAAATGATGCTTTTTTTTTTTTTTTTTTTTGGCCATCTGAATGGGGATCCAAGAACTTTTTTCATAAAGCAAATTGAGTAGGCAGAAGGATATGAGCCTTGTAAGAATGAAAAGATGAACCTGAATTGGCATTTGAGCTGTTGTACACTGGCTTTAGTTGCCAAAGAGAAATAGACAAGGGAGAAACAGAACTGAGAATGAGCACCAGAGAGAAAATTAATCTAAAATGTGGATCAAAAGGTATGAGGAGTGAATTAAAATTGTCCCAAGACTGTAAAAGACTGTCTTGGACTATCAAGTGCCAGTGTGTAGGAGGCAGAGAGAGTCATACTTTTTCCAGAGAGAGATTGTTGTCTTGTGGACTGAATCACAGATTTCCCCTGTCTCAAAATCTCTGTACCTTCAGAAGATGTTTGGGTGTTCTGTTTTTTTGTGTTTTGGTTTTGTTTTTTGGGTTTCTTTTTTTTTTTTTTTTTTTTTTGTGGGAGGGAGAATGTGGGTTGAGGTTTATGAAACCACTTGTTTCTGCTTATTTGGAAGAGACTTGTGGGCAAAGGCAGTGAAGAGGCTTGCAGCTTGGCTATGTCAGCATGGTCTAAGCAGGAGCCAAGGAATGAATCAGAAACTCTTGGAGGAGGTGATGGGGTGAGAGAGAAGTGGGGTTGAGGCAGGAGTGTGTTACAGAAGAGATACTGATCTGTAATCCTGCACTTCAGAAGCATGTGATTCTGATTACTGTGGGAGGTGAATGGGAAGTCACCGAGGGATTTAAACAGGCATGTTTAATTTAAATGATAAAAAGAATAAAACACTTTTACTCAGCACTTCAGCTCTAAATATAACATCTATTCATTTCCTGCATATTGTTTCTTAAATGAGTGATTTAGGAGAGCATGTGGGCTTTCAGAGCCATGCACGAGAAAGGTGCCAAAAACTAATTAAGGTAGAAAGTCCCAGTTACGCCAACAGACTGTGCAAGGTGCGTCCTCTTACACATCAAGGATAGGCTTAGAGAGAGGGTCAAAAGGTGAAGTGCAAAACCAAATGAATAAAAACATCCAATCACTAGAGCAAATAGGATTTTATAGACATATTTGTAAAAATAATCCTTGCGTACCCACAGAAAAGAAACTTTTGAAGCGAGGTGGCTGAGACTGTATGAAAATGTTATGGTCTGTAACTGGCTATTCTTTGGAATTTCAGCTCATGTTTTAGTAAATCACAATGTCATTAGTGATCCTGAGCCTTATAGAGATTATCAAGGATTTGTTTTTTCGTTAGTGGCAGGTGAGATAAGGAAAGTTCAAACTTTTCATATGTTTCAGAATTCTATTCATGAGTTGTGCATAGCTAAAAACCTTCTGTAATTCTTAGAGTGGTCCAGAAATAACCATATCAAAGGCTTTTGAAAGTCAAGTTAGTTATAGTCCCTCCTAAATTGTCACATGATGAGCAATAAATAGATCAAAAATCCCTAGGGAGGAAAGGATTCAAATAGGAATAAATAGTCGGGTTTTGCTATCAAAGTGATTGTAATGTGTCACAGGCTTCCAAAGGACCTATTTCCTTTAGTCTTGGAAAGCAGGTAGCAAAACATGTAGGTAATGAACTGGTTTAAGTATTTTTTCAAGATCAGACAAAAATAGAAAATCTCACTGCTTTCTAGCTAAGCTAGATGTCAGGCTATCATGATCACAGACCAAAATTAATGTTGGAAAGTGTAAAGTAATGCATGGAGAGAAAAAAATTGAATTACTCCTACATATTGCTATGTTTTACATTAACAGCTTTTCCTAGTATAGAATAACATACTGAAGTCACCTTAGAAAAACTTCTGCTATTGTAAAATAGTATCTTTAAATCTGAGCATAAAAAATGGCACAGCACTATCTGTATGTCACTGTAGAAATCTGCATTATCACCTGGAACACTGTTGGATGGTCTAAAATATGACAGGAATAGCATGCTTTGGGGAAAGGCTTAAAGCCATTAAAGACATGGAAAAGCTGTCATTTGAGAGAGGAAGGGAATCCAGGCCTTTTCTAGGTTGACTGTGAGTTGACTAAAATAGGACTCTTATTTTTCTTCCAGTGTCTATTTGTTTCAAAGACTCTACATACACTTGTAAAGGGTAAAAGGGTGAGTTACTAATTTATGCTGAAAGATAACAAGCTTTTCTTTAGAATACCTAAAGAGAAGTGCACAAAACCATATATGTACATCGATGGAGTTGTTGGTATGTTTAAGGTGAGTGAGTGCAATTCTAAATGAATAGAACATTGCTGCAAAATGCGTAAGTGCAGCTGCTTAGGGTACCAAGGTGAGCAGTGCTGCTTTCTATCTGTGCTGGTTGGTTTGAAAATAATTACCTGTGAACCCTGGAAATGATACCTGTGTTACCATTAGATAGACAGTGTTTCAATCAAAGCAAAGATTAGATAGTGTTTCAAAGCAGGTATTTTCACCTCTTAAGGTTTACCTCCCTAGTTAGGTGAGACTATATGAGGTCCAGATCTGGGTTGAGTTGACCTGTTCTAATCTTCTCCATCCTAGGTTTCCTTTTCCCCTTTTCCTCAGAAGAGGGGAAGACAGGGGAAGGGATGGTGCTGGTGGAAGCAGAGCAGTGCTGTGAAGCTTCATTTCAGTAAATACTGGGTTTAACCACATACTGGGGAAGGATGGAGGACATAACAGATTCTGTCTCAAACCAGATGCCAAAATTGCTTCCAGTGTGACCCAGAGTGGAGGAGATCCTTAGCTGGTTGTTGCAGAGCTAGACAAAGGCAAAAATGTTGCCATTTCCTTCTGTAGAAGGAAACTGAGATTTCTCTTTTTTCTCGTGCAGTTGATTAGGGAGAAGTGTTGTTTTTTCTTTTTAGAAGGTCTGGATTTTACCTATTACATAAATATTCTTCTGGAAAACTGTGAAGTTTTAGACTAGCCTAGAAGATATTTTTAACTCTTTGTTTTATGGTCCACCTGGGATTGGGATTCCATTGAGCAGAATTACAGCAACAAGCTCTAAGTATGGTGTGGCCTAAAAGAGTTTACAGACTTGAATAGACTCTTTGTCCAGAGAATTTGTGGCTGCCCTATCCCTGGAAGTGTTTAAGGCTGGGTTGGATGGGGCTCTGTGCAACAGGGTCTAATAGAAGGTGTCCCTGTCTGTAGCAGGGGATTGGAACTAGGTGATCTTAAAGGTCCCTTTCAACCCAGGCCATTCTATAATTTTTAAAAAAAGGAAGAAAAAAAGAGTATCAGATATGATGACCATTGGGTAAATCAGAAGTCATTTAGTATTGACATCACAAGTTTTGTGATCCCAAAACCTGATGCCTTCATCTTTCTTTGCTAGGATGTGGTTGCCCTTTAGCTAAACATTAATAATGGAGGAGTATAAACTGCCTTCTCAGACTGACAGTTTGTACGACTTTTCTGAGTCTTGAAAATCATCCCACTGCTAGGCAATGCTAGAGGTGCTTCTAGTCAAGTTGGATGAAAGCAGCTACTTTTGTCTCAGCCACAACTTTTGCTGTAGGCATCCATGTCTCTATTTCTTTGTATGACCATAAAGCTACCTGTGGCAAAATCTGAAAAGTAGCCCTTGCCAACTTAAAGTGCAGAGGTCATTTGCTGAAATGAATGCATGTGTGCTTGTCCACCTCCCTGTAAAATTCAAGGTGCTTATTATGAGTAAATGAAGTCACTTAAAGAGACTGCACAGTTGACCTCTCTTACCTGCAGGTAGGTTCAGGACGTGCTGCAACATGTAAGGTGGAAGATGCATAAAGGCTTCCTTGAAAATGTTTCTGTTTTCTTGATATTGGTTGTGCTTTAAATCGTGAAATGTATGTACTAAACGTGCATCTGCAAAGAAAAATCAAATGGGAAGCTGTAGATGCTATTTACTTTGGGAATTTTGGCTCTACGTACCTGAATTTTTAAAGTACAACATCTAGATTAAAGCATTTATGAAATTTGTCACTAAGCCTAATGCTTTTTTTCGAGGAAATCCTCCGTGACATTTCTAGAATGTAATTATGGTCTGTTGTAGGAAACTGAGTGATAAGTAAAAGATTATCTTAATAAATTACAAAAACATAATTATGGTAAAAGCTTGAAGTAATCAAATGTGTTTTGAGTCCACTGAAGGACCATTTACTGCATATTAGATGTTAATCTTGACATAATTTTTGTATTGAAGATAAGCACCATGCACAGAAATAATTTCTACTTCATGCTATTTCTGTTGTCCTTAGTTCTTGGTTTTGTATTACTTTAAGACTTGGTAGTATATATCTTCTGTACCAGAGAATGAAATAATAGAGCAAGCAAAATTCACAATCTACTATCCCAGTTATGCTGCTGTTTGCTTCCTGCCCAGGTTTTTGCAAATGGCCTTTCAAGCCCTCTCTTTTAAATTGCCAGAAAATGCTTATACTAGAACAAACCTTGTTTGTCACAAGTCATCCTGTAGCATACAAAAACCCCCAGCAAACCAACAATTCCTTCCTTCCCCTCTCCCCAGCTCATCAAAGATTTTTTGTATACTTCAGGAAACAGCAAATGAACAGTTTTAGTTTTTTGTCAACCCTTTGCATCTTCAGTTTTCGGCAATCCTTTGACGACGTTTCTATTGTAGCAATCTTTGGCATAGCTGAAGTGATTGTGTGTGTCAGTGGGGTGTGGGCTGAGGCTGGTGTGGTGCTGGAGGCTGAGTTGCTGCAGCTCAGTGCCATGGCAGAAGCTCCCTGAAAGCTCCGAGCGCCAGCTGATGCAGCGATTCTGTATGTGGGTCAGCCTTTACAGGAAGAAAGCAAACCATGCAGTGTGAGTTATGTTATCCTGCCTACTTAATCTTTTCAGCTTCTCCTAATCCTTCTGCAGGGTAGCTATGTATATGATTTGACTGCATAGCACTTCTGGTGCTGTAATTAAAGAAGAAATTGTCCAGTTCCTGAATGACACAATATCAGAAGTAGCTTTGTTCAGACTCGACTTAGTCTTGTTTAAATTATGCTGTCCCTAAGAAAATATGATGGTGTTTTTATGCAGCTGTGTAATCTTCTAAACACTGAGTTAATTAAAGTATGATGAAGGATTCTGAGCTTTCATTTTAGATTACTTACTATACACATACTTAAATTCAGTGGCCAAACTTCAAATCAAGAACTTTGCTCCTATAAAATCAAAATGTCTGCAATTTTTTTCACTGAAAGAAAAATGTAAAACTTTAAAATTTTTTTAGGTTCATTATGTTTTACTCCAAGTGAGAGAATGTTTAATTTCTATTACCAGTATGTGTTAAGAGAAGAAGGTGAAGCTTCTGCTTATTAACAAAAATATCCATCAGACTAGGAAATCAATCTGTCTCTCTTGTGTGAAAGCTTATGCCAAAATGTACTTTCATGTGGTGATTAAGGCACTGTTCTGGTAGAGAAGAAGTAGGAGAACCCTGAAGCCAAGCAAGACTGCATGGTTCTCCCTTGTAGACTAGATGGATATCCCTCATTATAGTGTATTACTTAAATAAGTGACTCTTCTATAATTTCTTTTGCTTCATAAATCTTGTTTCTGCACTTCAGCAACCACTAACTGCATCCCAAATCACTCCCAAAACTTCCACAACTACCCCTTTCAAAAAAACCCCAAGAAAACAACAGAAAACCCACCTCTGTACCTAATGTTTTTATTAATAACTAGTAGTTCGTTCAGACTAATCTTTTAAGGTGCTCTCTCTTCAAAAGCTGCTTTTTGAGCAAATTACTTCCTATCAATTGCATGTCATTAACTGAAGTGGACTCTTAAGTGCAGATTATGATGCAAGTTAAAAAGCAGATATGTAAAACACTTACTTCTTCCTTATCCTTCATTTGAATCTGTCACAGTGATTTCCAAGCTGGGAGCTGCTTAGTATTTTTTAGATCATGTCAATAATTTAAAATACTATATTTTCATGATTATTCAATCATTTTCTACTGAAGTGGTGCTCTACCAATTTGTGTCTAGTACAAGGGGAATGTGAGGGAATGGGACTATTTTGTGATCTGATTCCCTCCTGTGATGCTATGAAACTGCCACCTGCACCTGATTTTTATTTGCATAGGGCTCATTAAGCTAAAGGAAAAATTAATACATCCATGTCTTCATTGTGCAATAGCCTTGAGGATGTTAAGATATCCAGAAGGTATACTTCATAGGCTTCATGACATCATGTTCTAAACTTGCAGCTCATGCATGTCTTTAATTCCAGTGCAACCTCTTATTTTTGTATTTTAACACTGGAACACCGTGCTTAACATGCACATGTTGTTCAGACAGAAATTCAAGCAGGGCTGAATTTTCCAAAATTGAAACTTCCACATTTTGTCCCACTGATGCCTTAAAATATTTGTGTCTATTTTAGTGTTTTTGTATGCATACTCCCAAATAGCATAATTTCAATGCTGTGCTGAATGATTTCACTAGAATTTAGATTACACTTCAGTTACAAACCACAGTTTTAATTACGGCACAGATGCATGTAGATGAGAATAAAAAAAATAAGATCATTTGGGTTATATTTAACCACTATGTTAATTTCCTTCTTCCCCGTGCTATGATAATGTAAACAGCAAATGAAGGAGCTTGGTTTGCTGAAATGGTTATTTAAAACTTAAAAATAAATGTTAAACCTTAATCTACTTCCTGAAGATTTCTTTATTACAGGCATTAACATAACTGCTGTTCTCTGAAATTTATCTCATTTTAATATTGTAACTGAAAATACACAATATGTGTGATTAGAGAGGAGCTAACTTGCTCTTCTGTGAGCTTCTATGTTGTATTGTAGTGTGTTTGGATTCTCATGCATCTGCTTTCCTCGATTAGTATCTTTCCTAATGTCTCAGATCTGTTTTCTTTCCTCTCCATGCAATAAAGTATGGAATTTCTGTTTTAGACAGCACATTATTCATTTCTCTTGGCATACACTGCTCTGATTTTTATTGGCTTATTTGCTTGAAAAATGCTTCAGTGTTCTGAGAAATTTTGGGTTTGTTTATATTGTGGGATCTTGTTTTCAAAACCTGCAATGTGATCTGTCACTATTTTCCTATTGACATTATATTGATCTTAATGTGGTTTTGGTGGGTATCAATTTGAATTTCAGCAAATATTCCTGGCAGAAATTTTAAGATGATTACAAGAAATTTGAAAGCAGTATTGAAGAAAATATTGTCTTCAGCATCTTCATATGTCAGGTATCACAACATGGTCTGTCTTGGAGAACCTCACAGTACAAAAAGGAATGCAAAGAGGACAGCTTGGATGGATATAAAATTACTGGACCAAATTGATTTAAATTAACCAGCAGAAAGCTTTAATCAATTTAAATTTTACTTTTTATTGAGCTTTTTAAAAGCATGTTGAGAGGCCTGTTCCCTGAATTTTTAATATCTCCCAGGAATGGAGATTCTGCCGCTGGTTGGGACAACCTGTTCTGGGGCTTAATCAGCCTCACTTAAAAAATACCCAGCAAAACACAACACAAAACAGAAAAAGCAACCTAACTCCTTTTTTTTTTCCAGTCAGATTTTCCTATGTTCATACTTTTCCTTGTTCTGTGGCTATGCATCTTCAGGAACACTCTGGCTCACTCTTCTATACCCTCACAATAAGTAGCTGTGGACTGTAATAAGGTCTCCCTTTTTTTCTTTTATGGCTGCACAAACTCAATTTTCTTAGCTTTTCCTTGTAATATCACATGCTCCAGCCCTCTGATCATCCTGGTGGCTCCTTCCACTGGACTTGTTCCCCCATTCTCAACCAGCAGGGCAGCCACTGAAACCTTGTGTGTTGAAGAAGTGGTACCAATCAAGGGGCTGTGCCTGTCAGGTCATCTAGCAGCCCTCAGGTGGGATGAATACCCTTGTCTGGTATGGAGGCACTCCAGGGCAGCTGCTCTGACCAGCTTCTTCTGGATAGTCCTTGGGGGACATTTAATGATTGCCATGAAATTTACTGTTTTGAAGATACTTGGTACTACATAGCGTTATGTTTTGATTTAGTAGAGACATACTGCAATGTGCTGAAATCACAACACAAGCATGACACAGCACTTGAAATATACATTTGGATCACTATGCAAAAGTGATTCCCATTACTGATCTACACATGCCCACTGCCAGGATGGAGGGCATCTCCAGTTCACCAGGAAGGAATGTGTGGGCTAAAGCCCTCTCAAGCCTATGGCTCTCTTGAGAGCTCCTTCTGTTGCTTTTTTGGTTTTACACTTTTTGTGAGACTGAGCTGTGTCACATACGAACTTCTCCCCGTGCTGGCCTGACTAGCAGGGGGACACCTTACCTGCTAGTAATTATTTTAGAAAAGACTGTTTGCATAACCTGATGACTTACTGGTACAGCCATATACCTAAAGGAAAAGTCACCCTCCAGTCCCTTTTATATGGACATAAATTTGCCTTTATGCCACTAGATGCTCATTCTTGTATTTCTTCCTCGAGTTCACCACCCATGCCCATCTCCTCTGAGCCTTCTTTCCTTGTGGAGGTTTGTTCATCACTCAGGCAGGCTGTATCTCTTTGGGACTGTTGTAAGTGTGTTCCTGCTGAGCTGGTGGGCTTGTGAGCACCTGGAGAGGTGCCTGCCTGTTCCAGCTGCTCCTCACTTTCAAGCTCAACACAGGTTTCAGCCACATGAGGTGAATGTCTCCAGCTGCACAAAGATGAACAGAGTCATAATGCTGTTAGGAAAAAACAGGAGGGAGAAAAGCTGCAAGCATCATTAGTACCCTTAGCCCTTGACATACTCCTGGCAGGTACCTGAAGGACCACAAGAAAGGGCAGCAGCCTCATTTACAGGTTGATGATTTAATTGAGTTGTGAAGGGCTTGAATTTACTCCAGTGAAAACGTGGACCCACATTCCAGGCTTAAGTAGATCCCTCCTGACTGTGCAGGTGACATTGCAGGTGGATTTTAAAACAAATACTTGCACCTGGTCACAGTCCTTTTTTTCTCAGTGGGGTTGGAAAGATGTATTTGGCATGATGGGTGCACAGAGCTTTGGGAATAGGCATGTCACTGCAGGAAGGAGAAGCAAAAGAAAATAACCAGGGAAGAGTCTTCACAGGCTCATAAGGGTTAAATAATTTGCTCTAGGAAATCTAGCAGTCATTCTGAGATTCATCACCACGATTTTGACACAAAGAAAGAGAATACCTAATTTCTTATTTGCCATCAGTAGTAATAATGTGTTCAGTTTTCTTTGATTATAAAAAAATTAGCCATGTTGAGAATATATTTTCATAGAACATATTTTCAAGAAATCGGAGATTTTTTTCCACCTCTGCATTTCTTGCAGTACAAAGCAGTATGCGCATTACAGTATTTTTGATCTTTAAAGGAAAGTTATGATACCCTCTGCTGGCTATTTTTGGAACAGATCTGAGCTATAACTGACCGGTTTAGAGTCAGCAGCAATTAAACTTAATCTGTACCGCAGTTTTAATATAGTATTTTTTTTTCTGTTCTTTTTTTCTGAAGGATTTGTGAGGAGTTTGGGTTGCTTTGGTGTTTCGTCCCTCTTTAGTTCTGTCCCTGGCTTCAGCAGAGTAAATCTGACTATGATGGAACTGTATTTTTGAATGCAGGTTGTTATGGCTTTCAGACCAACACTTCTATAGGTACAAATGAAAATAGCTAGATGTTATCACAGCTCTTGTTGCCTAGTAACCAAAGCCCAATGTGTAATTCAACGAGATAAATTTGATGCACTTTGCTTCTCTTTTCCTTTTTAGCAGCAGAATGTAAAATACATTTAGACTTGAATGTTTTGTTTTCTGATAATTAAAATGTATTGAAATCTCTAACTTTGCAAGCTCAGTTACAGTGATCTCAGAACTGAAGTAAATTCCCATAATGAAGAGTAATCTGGTTCTTGTAACATTCCTTTACTGTTCATATAGGTATGCCAGGGTAACTGTGAATACAAATTATTTTCTCCATGCCATTCTCAAATTTCATGTTTCCATTTTGTATTCTGATTTGATGATGGTTTTACAAATTTTTCTACTGGATCCATTTATGCAGTCAAGGATTGTTCTCAGAATTATTTGCTCAACTATACTGATAATGTGCCTAAAATTATCTAAGACTGTCCTTGAATTAGTTACCAAATTTGTGATCAGGTATGAAATGTTTGCTTCATTGGGGCAAGCTGTGTAAATAAATACTTGTAGTAGATTTCTGGAATTGATTTTTTCTATGTAAGTTAATGATTATATCTTATCATAGAATTAACTAGCAAATGAATTTATCTATTCACTGTTATAACTAATCATACTGTGTTCTGATAATATAAATTGTATTAGTGATATTATCTTAACATTATATATATATAATAACATTATATATATATCTTAACATTATATATATATAACATTATATATATATAATGTTAAGAGATATATATATCTTAACATTAGTGATATTATCTTAACATTTATATAAACATATGCTAAAATAAAACTATTTCATTGTACTCTTTCAACCTTGTAATTAATAACCTTTAAGCTTACTAGAGTTGTTTGGAATTGCATGACACTGACTTTTATCATTATTACATCTTTTCCACTTACTTTGTTAGACTTACTAAATATTTTCAAGAATTATCTAAGATTTAAACTAATTTTTAAGTATTTTCCTTAGTAATAGTCTGTGTATCTGAGTGCAATCACGTTTGTGTCTTTTTTTTTCATTTCTCCTTCATTAACAGTTGATATTCAAAGCAAACTCTTCTTAAATGTATGATCCTTTATTTTTCCTGTCTATATTGATTGCCAGACAGTCTCGAATTATTATTCTTCCGAGATGGTCACAGACTTCTGGGGAAGTCTGAATTCTGTCCTTACTGGAATCTCTTGCATAAATATGCTTATATTTGATGGTGACAAAAAAATGGTACAGTGTCCACTGCTTGCATGCAAATAAGATTACATATTCTGTCATGGTCTAGAAAACTTTCTTTTAAAAATATCCAACACTGAAGGCTTGGAAATGAGATGTAATTATGAAATGCTGGGAAATGCAAGAAGGGAACTTGTGAATGAATATTGGGAAGAGTTTAAATAAAACGTGAGTTACAGTTTGTGGAACGAGTTCCCCAGTGAACACAATGGTAGAGATGTTGCTTGTTATTCTAAATGGTATCTGTAGGGAGGTAAAATCATGCTCCTGCTGGGTTTTAACTTCCTCAGTTACAGAATGCTGAAATCTTCCTCTTTATTTTGGTCTTGGTTTTTTAATGGTTTATTTTGTTTTCTTAATATTCTCAATACTCTTGTATAACATCAGAATTGAATTGGGACGTTAACCAGCTCTTGCTTCTCCTTTCAGGTACTGCTCCCAGCAGCTGGTCTCTTGCAACTGCAGGATGTGAAGAGGACTTGCTGTGAATTTTTGGAATCTCAGCTTCATCCTATCAACTGCCTGGGGATTCGTGCTTTTGCTGACATGCATGCATGCACAGATCTCCTGAGCAAGGCCAACACATATGCAGGCAAGTTCTCATTGCTGGAGCACACATTGATGTGTGTCAGTGTGGGTGGGATTCAGAGGAACCCGAGTTTTATCCAGGGTATTGCAGACATGTATCTCCTGATGAAAACTGCATTTTATCTGAATGCCTTCAAGAGAAAGAAAATGTGCTGGCTGGCCCACAGTTATATTTAAGCTGAATGGGGCAGCATCTTCACAAACTATTCTAACTCTGCAGGGTCCAAGCCATTTCCAATGCAGAAAGAAGCTAGCTTTCTGTTTAAAATCTTGCAGCGTCACTTAGGGGAGGAAATCGGGAAAGAAGAATTAAAATCCTGACAACTACCATAAGTCAATGTAGGAATTACATGGGGGAAGAAAAAAGAAAAAGGCATTGAAAAGAGGGGGAGACCCTGCACTGCACCAGTGAAGAAGCAAGAAATGTAATGTTGGGTATTATGTAATCAACTTATCTTCTGAAAATCTTGCTCATCTAGCCAAAGACCTGAAATTTCTTACTCTAAAGGGTACCTATAGTCTCATCCACTTGAATCTTTCTCTCCAGCTCTCCTATTTTCATGCTTGGTACTAACCTTATATTTCCTGTAACCAAACCACCTTCCATTTCCGTCAAATTCCCCCCAAAAGCTTCCCTTATTGTCATCATATTCTTGGAGTACTGCTGGCCTGTATGACAAGCTGCCAGCTTAACTCCTACTGTGTATTTGCTGTGTCTGTGGGGTGGATTTTAAAGCAATGCACAGTCTGTTCTCACTCTTGAGATAAATATGCTGTGTGTAGTCAGAATGCATAGTCAGGTCCATTCTTTGCTCTGCCTTCTTCCTCCTAGCACTGTCAGGCTTAGATCAAGAGAAATAAAAAAAAGAGAATTAAAAATTAAATGTCCTGATAAGGCTGTAGAAAAAAACACGTACGACTGCATTGCTTTTCATAACTTTCCTTAAATGTACAGTGACCAATTAGCATAATTAACAATTAGTACAGAGTTAAAATTGAATATTTTCCTGAAATAGAGCACTAAGTGCTTCAAATCAGGTTGAAATAATAGGCTTTTTATTGCCTTGAATAAATTTAGAGCTCAGAAAGGCAAGGACTTTGATGAATGCTTTCAATTGTCTTCATTCCTAGAAATGCTGATTTGTGGTATAGATTTTTTTAACTCACAGGAGATTATAGTATTTCCATCAAGAATGATTGATATATCAATTAAAAAATTCAAAAGCTTTTCAGGTTGTTTTTGAAAGTACAAGCTTTTGTAATGCCTACCTTACTCATGAAGTTGTGGTGTGCACATGACTGAATGACTTTGTGGTATTTCTATTTAGACATCTATGCAAAAGGTTTTAATTAAATCCTTTTGTCTTTGAGTAATACACTATTAAATCCAAAAAGCTATTACAGTTTTTGAAATAGAAAGCAAGACATACACTTATTAACTAGAGTTAATGTTCAGATATTTAATGTTTTTGGGAACACATTTTGATACAGCTGTTGCTTGAGTTTTAAATTATTTTTTCCAGCTTCTGTTCTGACTGGGCCTTAGTTATTTCTAAACTGAACCTCTAAACTCCTTAAGTTACTTCTGAACAATCTTTGTTCTGTTTAGTAGTTGAAGCTAATATTTGTATAGATTACTTTCTAGAAATAAAGATTCTAAGACCCTGGCAAGACCTTGAGTGCAGTATTGGTTAAATGTGTTTTGAGAGCACAGGAATTATGTCTACCTGTTAGCTCTCTCCTTCCCTGGGTCACTTTGTTCAGGCATCCTTTGCTGTGCACAGCGAGTGTCTGCAAGCAGAGCACAGACAAGTGAAAAGAGGAGGGAAGCTATTTGTTGGTCCTAGTTGGGACATGCAAGATACTACACTGAGCACCAGAATGCTCAGTACTCCTGATAAAAGGATCCAAGAAGGAAGCATTGGCCTTCATTTCTCCTTGGAATTGGCTCATCATCAGTCTTGCTGAATTTCTGTCTGCTGACTCCCTGATTTCATTTCATACAGTTCTATACCTTTTCAGGTCAATGTTTTTGCTCTTGAATTTTCAGGCTACTTACTGCCTTTATCTCAGCCATCATAGCTTCTTTTTTCCCCTGTTCTTATCTCAAATGGCTCTTTGTACTTTGTCACAGCTTTCTTACATATGAAAAAAAATTCTCAAAGTCTAAGCCAAAAATACATGGCTGTGCCATTTCAGAGTTAAGCTTTGTATCACAGGCAGCTTAATTCCCAGAGCACACATTTTGGGATTAAGGCTCCAGAAATTAGAATGAGTACAGAAAAGGACTATTAGATTGAAAAAGGTAGTGAAAATATTTTCCTGCCAGAGAAAATGAAAAGTATTTTGTTTTGTAACTTCTCCCAGTCTTTATTTTGTTACATTTGCTACTTTGGGTTTAGAAAAAAGAGGCAGTGAGATAGTTCTGCTAATACACAATGATAATAAAAAAACAAATGGGTGCCAATGGATCAGAAGTTATTAGAAAAGTGAAACTCTAGAACTTCCTTCCAGTGGGAATGAAAATACAACTTCCATCAAATTTGGAGCTTCATATTCCTGTGGTGGGTTGGTCCTTTGCAGCAGAGAGCAAGATCTCTAGGAGAGTCATTTATATGCACCTGTGATCTGAAAATAGTGGACAATTGATACAGGTTACTTGGAATGAGCTTCTGTTGCAATTTAACTTGGAGATGCCACATGTCCTCATGATGTTCCAGCAAGCAGTCCTGCTCTGGGTCTTGTTACACTTGCACAGTCACAGACTGTGTACAGCTGAGGCCTCTTCTCCTTTTGTGAGGATTCCTAGGAAGAGCATGTGGCATCAGCACTGCTAGTCTGTCCTCAGTTTTGGTCTGGGATATGTCTTACGTAGTGTTAAAGGATGTTCACAAAATAACAACTTTTCCTGAGAAGGAGGTGCATTATATAGGTGTTGTAATGTTGTGTACAACCTGAAGATAAATTGGTAAAACCTTTTAATGAGAAGGGGTGCACCACCTTGGACTAGAGAGACCCCAGGTCTTATGTCTTGACACATTTCTTAGTTTTAACCAAAGAATTATAAGGTATTTCACCCACTGCATACAGGCATTGGGAGACCTGTGGCAGTGGCACAGTGAACTTTTTTGACTTTTAGCGCTGTGCTGAGATGTTAAAGATTCTTTTGTTAGGGAACTCTAGCGTGTTTTGTGATGCAGGGATTTGCTGCATTGTATTTGGGATAACAGCATTCTTGATTCTGGTGCTCTTAGTCTGAAACTTGAGCCCTGGCAAGCCTTGGAAGTGCATGTCTTCTGTGGACTGTTCTTGTGTACATCTATATGCCTGGCATGCAAAGGATGGAGTTGTCAGAATCATTCCTATGATTCTATTCTGAGTAGCAATGTCTGTTGCTATGCTGCTGTTGCCTTGGCTGTTGTGAATTTCATGATGTTCTTAAAAACAGTTATTTAAGTATAAAATTTGCAAATAAATCAGCTTTTTTGGAAAAAAATGTGATTCTGCAGTTTTAGCTTCTGCTGGTTCTCCAATTGGCAGAACTTGTGTCTATACCTCTGCAGCAAAGCTGGGGTTCCTGTTTGACCAGTGCCTTAAAATAGGCCAATAGCAAAGGCCTTTTGTCCCAAGCCAAAAAAATCTCAGTGTGACTTTGTGAATTAATCCATAAATGTTTAAAGCATAAAATATCCTGGGAAGGTTTCAGACGTAGCTTTCCTTCCTATGTAATTGAAAAATATAAAGTTAATGCCGCTATCTGTATAGCCAGACTTGTGTGCCTTTTGGATAGGAGAGGTGTCAAGTGCTTTTTGCTGAATGTGCATGTATAGCTCCAGACTCAACAACAAATACCAAAAAGTGGTAAATTTGCAGCTCCTATTTTCTTTCTATGCTTTCCATGCTGGCATTGTTTATTGTACTTCCAGACATTTTTGTTACTAGCCCTTTTCCTGTTGTTAATGACTTCTTTTCATTTGTCCCACCCTACTGGCACAGGGCAGACAAGGACAGATCTTTAGCTATTCAGACAGAAACTGACTCAGTTGCAAAAATGTGAAAATCTGTTTTTCATATGCAATTGGAACAGATATTTTAGAATCGTCCTAAAATTGATTTTTTTTTTTGTAAGTCAGAGATTAGTCTTGATAATAAAGAAGTAGGACTCTATTTGCTTAAGAAGTGGGAATTTAGAAGCCAAGCCTCTGCAGGTCCTAAGCCAGCTTGTTTTCAGGCTGCCAGACTCTAGAGCCAGCTGGCTTCAATTTCTGGGTAAAGAGGCAAGAAATGGGGCAGGATTCCAGTACAAATTTGTCAAAGTTGCATACTGTGTGGAAAATTCTGATTTGGGAAAAAAAAATTATTTTGTTCTCTCATGGAAACTTCCATATGGGTAGTTCTCTCTTTGCTTCTCTAAGAGATGTTCATAAAGAAAAAAGTATGTTCTGTAATGCACTAAATAAAAACCAAGATAATGTGAGATTTTACAGGGTACAGTTACATGAAATATTTAATCATTTAAGCATAACTTTCATCATATTTGATGTTAATATCTTCAGATTATCAAAGCTCTCAGGATGGGAACTGTAATATGAGATAATAAAAATCCTAACCCCGAAGGCAAAAAAATCCACACACCTCCAGTACTATTTTTCATCGTTATTGGGAAAAGAGGATACAAGTGTGATTTCTGGAAATTTTAGTACTGAGTCATGTTATTTCGAAGATGCTGATATCCTTCTCGCTAAAAGGATGCAAAAAGTTTGAATTTCATAAGTGTGTTTTTTATATATAATGAAGCCTTCTGTCTTCAACACTTGAACCAGCATTACATAAATTGCCATTGGTGGATTTAATTGATTATTACATTTCCTTATTATTTTTCCATTTTTAATTACATTAAATAATCCATGTAGGTATAATTGCAACTGGCTTCTGCCAAATGTTATCTATCAATCAGTTATGATGGTCTGCTAGACAACAAGGGATCTGATTCTTACAAGACAAGTTATTTCACCTTACCTCTTTTTTTGATGACTAAAATTTATGTAGAAATCCCCTCTATTTCTCTTTTGTCCATAATTCATTCACCTGAGGATCTATAGCTGTTGATTGAGTAGTTTGGTTTAGTGTTTCTCCTTTTTTCACTCCTTCCCTTGACCATGTGCCATGTTTTATGTTTTAAGAGGCTGACATCCAGTAAAACAGTTTTTGTTCAAGCACTGGAGTTTTTTTTATTCTCTTCCATAGTTCTTATGTCTAGCATGAAAACTGGAGACAGCCTCACTCACATTCATTGTATTACTTTGAAAATTCTCAACTTTCGCTTCTCCTGGTTTAGAGGGTGGATCTTCCTACTTAATGCTTAATCCTACTTAATTTAGACATAAATTGAAATAAACTTTTAAAAAGCAAGGCTTTTGTATGTGAGTCTATAAAATCAACCAGGTATTTCTGATTTATGAAATATATCCTGCTGGATGTGTTCCACTGTTGCATTGTATTTCTCAAGAAAAGATGAACAGTGCTTCAGAGCCTCAGATTTGTTTGAGATTTGGATGCATGTTGCTTCCCCTTTCTGCTTGCCTCCAAACTCAGCTTCTCAGTACAGCCAGGCATACTGGTTTGTGACACTGTCACCTAAAATTTGGAGTTTATTGTAAAGGTAATCTATACAAATTATCTTTCTCAATTTCTATTTGCAAACAATAAAACTCATCAGATACTTAGCTTGAGAAACTGCATATTTTTCTGAAAAGCAAACAGATACTAGAAGATTTGTAGAGTGGAAAAGTAATGGGGATGTTATAAAAATCAATAGTACTTATTTTCATCCTTTCTTTCCCATTGCCTGAAGTACTGCAGAAAATACTACCTGTCCATCATGAGAGAATGCTGCAGAATTAGAGGGTCTTGTACTGATGATCATTGCATTTAAAACAGCTGTTTTCTTGTACCCTGCAATGTTGAACTGAAGAATTAGACTTCTTGAGCTTAAGCATTTAGCATTCTTTAACTTTTTTAAACAACTTAGGCAACTTTCTCAAGTGTGGAGTCTTAGTTACAGTAATACTAATACAGGAATTGAAAAGACTATAAAATGTTCTTTGGTTTGAGTATGTTTGCTGGCCTCTTTTTATTTATTCTAATTTTGAGACAGTTCTTAAGTTCTTAGTAACAGTTGTCCCTTCTGACTTCTGTTAAGAATAGCAGAAGAAGGGGAGAAATAATTTTACTGAATGGAATGACTTTTTAAGCAAAATAATGCCATAAAAAGCAATTTTAAGGAAGGGAGGGGACAACTGAATAACTGAATGACAACTTGGAAACTCTAATTTTTTTCAGTTTTATTCAAGTTTTAAAGGTTTAAAAAAATAAGGTTTAAAAAAATTAGGAAAATCTACAGACCTTCTGCACTTTGTAGAGATTGCAATTTGCAATATTTTATGACCTTGGACAAGCTCTGAGAGATGCACCAGGACTTGTTGTATGACATTGCTGGTTGGTTCTAAAGAATCAACCATTGTTCATGTCAAACTTCAAATTTAAAATGTTTGTCAACAACATACAGAGTCTAAAGACTCTGGAGTCTTTTTTCTGTATTTTTGTGTACAAATTTAGTAAAATGAGACTTAGGTAATTCTCAAAGACAAGTACTGAGATGAAGCAAGCATCTGAAAATTGCTACAATACTTTTAGTATAATGTGCTTTAATATTTCAGTTAAGGAATATTTAAATATAAAAGCTATTTGTGAGACCAAGCTTTAACTTATAGAAGAGGTTTTAAGTCAATATATTACTTCTAGATAGAATAAAATAGCTTGCATATTCATTTTCCTCTGTTTTCCCCTGCTGTGTTGATGCTTGTTAAACATGTGGAGACCTGTTGCTGTATGTTAGTGTATTTCTTTTCCCCCAAACAGAACAGCACTTTTCTGATGTTGTGCTTAGTGAAGAATACCTCAATCTTGGTGTAGAGCAGGTGTGCAGTCTGATATCCAGTGACAAACTCACAATTGCCTCAGAGGAGAAGGTAAGACAATCTGTATCTCAGTATTCTTTTTATCCTTTCATGTGAAAGAGTGAGCTTGCTCCTTCTGATCTTGTGCCCTTTTTCAGATGTGTTCTGTGTTTCATTAGCGAAATTAGGCAGGTATTGTGCTCAAGTTTAAAGGATGCTTCCCAAAAGTGTTGTCAGTCTGATGTTGACAACTAGTCTCAACTCTTAAAAATTCTACAACTATATTAAATCACATTACCTTCTTTGGGAAAAAAAAACCCAAAAGCAAAACTACATTAAATGGAAATTCCTTCTCATCTTCAAGCAGAACAACCAGAACACATGCTGAGTCATATCCACAGGAGTTTGGTTTACCAAGGAATAAATAATTTCAAATTTGAAGAGCTATTATATGCCATTTACTAACTTTAACATCAGCAGTCCCACAAAGGTATTAAAGCTCTGTGTGTATATGTGAGCTGTTTAACCTAACTGAACATATGTGGGTTGCACAAGAGATGACATGGCAGCTTGTTATTACCAAACCAGAGTTTAATGTGTGTTGGCTCACCTTTAGCCTAGATCTCAATCTTTTAAAGCCATTTTTGAAACACTGTGCTCTTCAGTGAGCCCAAGCTGTCTCTGTAAACCTCTAATGATTTTCAGGTTGTGGATGTATTAATTTTGAGATTTTTAAATTCAGTTATGATCTATTTGGATTTCTTTTTTCCGAGAAGTTTATAGTTGTACTCAAATGAGGCTAAATTGTGTACAAAAGCGTGTTTGAATACTCATTTGTAGAGTTAGACAGTGTTTCACGTTTGAAACTTTGAATCTAAGAGCTATCTGCTTAAACAGCAACTAGCAAAGCTATGTTGTTGTTCCTGTAATAGCCCAAAGGTCTGGATCTATCACCTAAATACATGTGATGCTGCTTTTGTAGAGTATAATTAAGGTTTTAATGCTCTAGTGAATGATGAGCTACTGTGCAATGCAGGCAAAACGAGGCTTGGGATCACTTGTCCTGCTAAGATTCAGTGATGATAGGTCATTTGAACGGGGATGTGGCCGGTCAGTTCTCCAAGAAAGGAAGAAAAGCATGAGGACTGTAATATTCCTGCTGCTGTGTTGTTTGTTTGCCTAGTTTTCAGTATCAGTGAAGTCACTGTGTGCATTTTGTCAATGTAGCACAGCTATCCTTGAAACACCAGTAGAGGAGTAGATATAAAAAGAGACCAGATAATGCACCTTCATAATTTTATAGTTGATAAATATGGAAATAATGGGACCTGTAACCACTGTCATCTGTTCTTACATTAGGAGTTTTAGAATAAGCAAAACTATTTTTGGAGGCACACTAATGTTTTCATGCTTATGAACCTGTAAGTCAAAGAACTAGATTTGTTTGTTTTCTGGAAGGTATTTGAAGCAGTGATAGCCTGGGTAAACCATGACAAAGATGTAAGGCAGGAGTTAATGGCACGTCTGATGGAACATGTTCGGCTGCCTTTGCTTTCCCGGGAGTATTTAGTCCAGGTAAGCAAAAAGGAATACTAATTATTCTGCATGTGAATATTTCTGTTCATTATTTTAATGCCAGATCAATAACTTTAAATTTCAACAACAGTGTCAATAGTATGTTAGTGATAGAAAAAGTAAACAAACAGCCACTACCACATACTCATGTGCACATCCACCCACTGAGGTGAGGGATTGCCACGTAGAGAATGACTTATGTAAGTAATTTATCTGTTTGGCTGAGTGCATGTCATACCACACCAGGAATCTGAACAATGTAATTTGCTGAGATCAGGTTGGGTTTCGTTTGTAATGCCATCTTTTGATAAAGGATTTGTTCTCATAAGTGAATTTTCCGCTTCAGAATTATATCTGTTGTTTAAGCTGATTAGGAATTAATGACAAAGGAAGCTTTCTATTACCTGGTTCAGATAAAATAATTTCTTTCAAATTTTATAAGCTCATTTGGATATTTTGGTGTCAGGTCAAATATTTAAGATTGACAATACGAGTTCAGTATTAACACTGGTTAGTAGGTATAAGTAGGTTGGTATGTATTTATTTTAAAAATTCTGGTTTTGTGATATAAATCTCCAATTTGTGTGGGTTGTTTTGGGTGGGATTTGGGGTTTTTTGTTGTTGTGTTCTGTTGTGGTTTTTCTTGTTGTGGGGTGGTGTACTAATTTGTTAAATTATTCTCTGCTACTTCCGCCTCAAAATATTCTGTACTGTCTGTATTTAAAAAATCAAGAAATGTGCCCAATTGTAAGAAAAGTGATTTACCTTGCCTATCACTGATTCTTCCACTTGCTAATTAACAATCAGCATATTTTAACTTTTTTTTTTTAGTGACTACATATTTCCAACACAAATTTGTGTCCTACTGGTTAAATTACAGTCTTAACAAGTAGGTTAATCTGCATTTGTTTGATAGATCATCGGCTTTAATACACTTTGGACTCTGATTTCTGCTTTACTTCCTTAACATGCTCAGACCTTGTTAAACTTCTATTAATAAACAGAGAGTTGAAGAGGAAATACTGGTTAAGAACAGCAGTGCTTGCAAAGATTACCTCATTGAAGCTATGAAGTATCACTTGCTACCAACTGAGCAACGGGCATTGATGAAAAGCACACGGACAAAACTGAGAACACCTGCCAGCCTTCCAAAGGTAAGGCCCCTGTTTTTCCAATGTATCTACTATTTCAAACTGCATTTTAAAAACTTTCATGAGAGCATGACTGTGTTTTGGGGTATTTGTGTAAAAAAATTGTATCAGAATTACTTATCATAAAAATGTAACAAGTGATTACCTTTACACTCCATGCTACTTATGATATAGATGTTTTAGCCTCCCACCTACACAGAGAATCACCACTACTTGCCCTCCCAGAAAACATTTTTTAGTAAGTGCTTCAGCTATTTTGAGAAATATACAATTATGGAGAAGTAAGCCTGTTTAAAGAAACAAAAATAAACAAAACAAACAAAAAAATCAAAAAACCCCAAACCAAAACAAAGAATGTGTATGACTGAAGTTTCTGTGTTGAGATTTTTTATTTTATCTTTAGTTCATCTTAGCAAAAAACAAACATTAGATACTTTCTTCTTTACAATGAAGTAAAGTTTTCTCGTAGTACTGTTGTGAAAATGGTAATAATGGAATAGGAGATTCAATTCATTTTTCTTAGAAGAACAAGGTAAGGCTGTTACGTGATGGATGGTCACAGCTTCATTACACATCACAGATGGTGAATATACCTGAGATCATAGTAGGATGTGAAGATAAAGCAGGGTCTCCCTCTGTTGTTGGAGCTTTACCAAGATTCTGATTGCTTGCTGCTTTTCTACCCTTGGTATTTCCTCCAGACAAAATAACTACAAATTACATTTGTTTAAAAAAAACACCTAGCAATTAATTTGGCCTGGTTCACAAGACTCAAATTTCTATAGGAGAGCCATCCTTTAATTATTTCTTGTACAGAAGCTTGCTTTATTTTTAAACATTCTTTTCATCTTTCAGGTGCTCTCATATATGCAGATAACTAACAGTTATTATTATTTTTATTATCTCCCTGTTAGTTGATGATGGTAGTTGGGGGCCAGGCTCCAAAGGCAATTCGCAGTGTTGAATGCTATGATTTTAAAGAAGAACGCTGGCATCAGGTTGCTGAATTGCCTTCCAGAAGATGTAGAGCAGGTAAGGAAGCCTAATTTTTTGTTGTGGTTGGTAATGCTTCAGGATTTAGGCATTGTAAGTTCTCTGGAACAGTACTTGAGATATTTATCTAAGAAGGGCTAAACCTTGACTTCACTGATCATTTAATTACTTGCTAATCTGGAACGATACAACTTTGATCAATTGTGCTTAATTTGAGCTTCAGTTTGCAATCTGTAGGATGAAATGCTTTATTACCTCCTACAGAAACAAGGGATAAATAAATTTAAATATTAATGCATTGTAATAAGGATTAATTTTGCTATTAAATACCCTAATCTCATTAAATTATATAAAGAATTTAAAACAGTGATAATCCACTACTGAAAACATGAACATGTGATCTTAAAGCAGCTGAGCAATTTAAGCAAGAAGAAATTCAGCAAGCATGGTATTCAGGAATGTGCACTATTAGGAAAAAGTGTTAGAAATTCTAGGGCTTAATCTGAATGAAGTGTGGTTCTAGGGGACTGTCAAAAGCACGACAAATGTAGTGAATACTGTAGTTTGTGTCAAGTATCTGCATACTAGAACAGTACAGAACACAGTTACAGAATACAGTTAATTGGCAGAGAGACTGAAACACTCATCTTTCCTCCCATGTCCCTGCTCTAGGAATGGTGTACATGGGAGGCATGGTTTATGCTGTTGGTGGTTTCAATGGCTCTTTGAGAGTTCGTACAGTAGATTCCTATGATCCAGTGAAGGACCAGTGGACAAGTGTTGCTAACATGCAAGACAGGAGAAGCACACTGGGAGCAGCTGTATTAAATGGCCTTCTTTATGCTGTGGGAGGATTTGATGGGAGTACAGGTATGTTTGCCTGAGACACTTATGAATAGCTTTGACTACTCTTAACATTATTGTTTCAAATTTTAATGCCTCTTTTTGCTGGTACTTGTGGTGAAACCAAGCATGAGGGTAGCCTGGCATCTTGTGGTGTGGAATGTGCTTAAGCGGTCACATCCCCCTACCTGAGAAGTGGACTGTTTGCTCCTAAGTGTTCAGGCTTAAAGACTAGTGAACTTTTGGCAGGTTCCTTTCCAGTATTCCTTCTATAGTCAGAGTCCTTAACTTGTGGAAGATACGAGAGAAAAATTAGTCCTGTTTGCAAAGGAAATTGATTTCTGCATTTTCATGTAGTGTAAATAAGATTATAAACAGCTTTTTCTGACCTGTGAGAAGGCTTTAGACATTCACTGTTCATTCTCTACTTAGATGCATTAAACAATTAGTGCAGAAGTGATCTTTTTGCTTAATAACTATTATAGAAGCATATGTAGGAGAAAGCATGTGTCTTAATTAAAAAGAAAGGAAATTAACCCGGGAAGAAGTTTTCACAGCTCCACAGAAGTTTTCAGTAATTTGCCCATTTTCAGACATAAAGTTGGGTTGACAGTAATTGCCTTCTAAAGGACAAAAAGGTTGTGCTTTTTGTTCAGTATTTAACAATCCTTAGAATGAAATAATTTGAGTTTTCAGATATGAAGAGTTTCCTGAAAACTAGACAGTATGTTGCACCTAGATTTATAGAGAAAATGTTATATTGTCTTCATAGGTTTGTCATCAGTTGAAGTTTACAACTTAAAGACTAACGAGTGGTTTCATGTAGCTCCAATGAACACAAGAAGAAGTAGTGTTGGTGTAGGTGTTGTTGGAGGTAAGTTGACAAATAATATAAAAAAGAACAGAGGGAAAGGCAATCATTTACCCTACTAGTTTTTCTTACTTCTGAAAACATACTTCGGATTTATGTTTTTGCTCAACCTTGTAATTGAAATGGTGTGAAGAATATGTAATCATTCTGCTTGGGTTTGACTAGTTTTTAGCATAGTAGTTTTAAATTTTTTTTTCAGAGCTTCAGCTGTGGCTGAGGCTAACTGAGGAAAACCTTGCTAAGCTCTAGGTTATGTATGTCAGCAAAGTCGGAGAGCTGACGTGATGACCTTATCATTTGGTCTTTAGTGATGCAGCACTGCTGTATTGTCAGCTCTGTTATCTGTGGCTGACCTTGCTGGCTGCACGTTGGGGACAATCCCAAGGGCAGTGTCGGGAAAACTGCTGACTTTTCAGTCAGCTTGGTAGTGAATAGCCCAGATGTCACTTGCATAATGGAGGCCTGGCCTGGCTCTTGGATCTTAAAACAGTTTTAGGGGTGGGTGTGTGCTTTAACTGCATAGGAACAACTGCTGTTTCTAATCTGAAAATGCAGACTGTATGAGTGATTTTCATTCTAAATTTCTGATATTCCTAGAAAGCCTATTTGTGAGCTTCCAGTATTAAAAATACTTGAAATAGCTTGCTTTTGAGCAATGCCTAATAAACACCTTACCTTTGTATTTCAGCTAGGCAATTTAAAATCTTTTGACTTGCATTATTGTTGTTAGATACTGCGTGCCTTTTACATCCTAAAAACGACAAGATCTGTGGCATGCTAACCTCAAGTGTTTACAGTGTAGAATCTCAGTAAGTGATTGACAGGTGCTGATTAGTAGCTAATTGGAGAGCAATGCCTTCCTCTTTGTGGTGTGGCAGTCCCGGCATGTCCATTAGCAGCTGGCAGACTCCTTTGGTCCCCCCAGGGAAGCTGTATGCTGTTGGTGGCTATGATGGAGCGTCACGGCAGTGCCTTAGTTCAGTGGAATGCTACGATGCCAATTCCAACGAGTGGAGCTACGTCGCAGAAATGAGCACCAGGCGGAGCGGAGCAGGTTAGTGGACAAGGATCAGCTGTCCTTGCAAAGATGAAAATTCGTGGGTTTAAAATGTATCTAAAACCATGAAAGGTAAGCTAAAGTCTGAATCTAATGGAATGTGCTAGTTCTAGATGCACAGCACAACTGTTCCACTGAGTAAGATTCAGTCTGTTAAGAGTAAATATCCCTCTTTTTTTTTTCATACTTTCATATTCCTCTTCTTCCCACAACTTCTGATGGTTTTTAACATACAGACTAATATTCATGGATTGTAATAATCACTGTCACCTCAATTCTTAAGTATCAAAATCTATACAGCAAGAATGAAAAAATGTCTTTTCTACAGGGATCTCTTTGCCAGTTAGGGCTGATTATTCTAACAGCGTTTTCAGGTTGACTTTACGAGTGAACTATGACTAGGTTTCCACCTCTTTGGAGGACTTGTTCTGCATTCTGATTCACTGCAGGAAATTTTGTCCTTGTTCATTCCTAAGTTTGTATTAATGGTTTCATCCTATTACTTCCACTTATGTACCCTTTATTTCACCTTCAGTAATTCTTCTCATCACCTGGTGTTTGCATCCCCTGTACATGTACAGCCTACTACATGTTATCCTTCCTTATCATTTAGCCAAGGTATATCCATTTATTTCTCTATAATCTTAAAAATCCCTTCTCTTTTTTTTTTTTTTGTGGATTTCTTTTTTCCTTCTTGCAATTCTGAGTGTGTATATTCTCTTTAAAGACATCTTTAAAAGTGCCTATGGTATTCCACTTTTGTTTAGTGAAATGGTGCTTCCACAGCTCCAAATTGACTTTAGCATTTTCAGTATCTATTAATATTATGGACTTGAATCTCATTTACTGTTCACTGTCCTCTATTTGTCTTTTGGTATTTCAGGTTTTTTCAACTCGCAGAAGTTGTTTTATTTCTCTAGATGCGTTCCCATGGACTTTTTCAAGTCAAATTCCATGATATTATTTTCTACATTTATTTTTTAGTAGTTAAGTCACTTTTTTTGCCAAGTACTTAATGGTGGTTTTTAGCAACACCCTTCAAGTATCTACTGGTGATTGCAATAATGTGCTTCATAACGGGAAGAGATATTGCTACAAATAAATCTGAATGGACTTCTAGTATGCTCAGTATATGATTAATAATTACCCCAACTTTTAATCTTACCTTCCATTATTCTTTGTTAACTCTGAACAGTTTTTACCTATGTAATAATGTAATAATGTTTAACTTAAATTCAAATAATTTCAAAAGAAATCTATCAAAGTACTAAATTCGTTACTAAAATTAAGATAGTCTGTGATACTTCCATCATATCCTTACAAGATCAGCAACCTGATAACTCTTATTACTAGAAGTCACATTTCAATTGTATTTCTAAACTAAAACTTTGATGATAATGAAGGAAACATGATACACTATACCTCAAGAAAACACAGTTGCCTTGTGAAACTTCTAGTAACTCAGTCTGTGCTTCTTGGAAGTAAATTCTGGATTAAAAACTGGACAGAGTTGCAGTAAGGGTACTGGAAAATATTTCTGTCTAATATTGGCAAGTTTTGAGGAATATATTTATATAAAATGGGCAACTGACAAGAATAGTTTTAAAGACAAATAGTGTTGGTGGGTTGTGACAAAGTTTCATTTTGCAGTCTGCCTGCGCACACATTTTGTTTCAGCATTTGGGGTTTATTTTTTGATACTCTGTTTTTGCAAACTGTTGTTGTGCATGTAGCCTATTTATATAGCAGATGTTTTCAGATTTTTTTTTAATGTTGAATTTCTTCTACAACTCTGAAATTTAGTTCCTTAAATATACTAACTACTGGGATCTTCCTACCCCTCTCCTCTCTTCCCTTGTCCCTGTGTTGCTGATTCAACTCTCTTCTGCCTTTTACCTGGTCCACAGATAAAAAAAATGGAGAGGAAAACTAAATGTAGACCCTTATTCCAGTTTCATATAATTGAGTAAAATTATCAACATTCTTCTGTGCCACTCTGTTAAATACATGAAAAAATTATATTTTTGCATGGCAGAGGAGTGGGTGGTAATGTGAAAATCGTGACTGTTGATTGAGCTTGGCTGTAGAGGCCAAATAGCCAAACCCATCAGAACTGTTTCAACTGGAAATCAGTCCTGGTGGTGTTATGGGGGCTAACTAAAGAAAATTTTGTTCCTGCATTCAACTTTTGGATGTCTGGTCATCTCAAAGAACTTAAGCTCATCTCTTCTGTTCCTACTGCTTCAGCTTCACTCAAAAGCAACTTTTCAGAGGTTAACCCTCAGTTACTCTTCTTTAGTACCCACTGCTTCTCAGTTGATCAATACGGGGACAGATCTGTTTCCAGCAACATATTGGGAGGAGGAACTTCAGATCCAGATATAGGCCATTTGGGAGGGCTGAGAGATATAAGACAGGGTCCTGAAAAATGGGCAGGAAAGAAAAATAACAAAGAAAGGAGAACTCAGAAGACGGCAACAAGAGGATACAGACGGAAGGAGCAAGAAATAAGGTAGGACCTGGAAACTGGGTGTGGGATTAAGGGAAAATGAAGCACCATGGAGGAAGGGAGGACATTATTAAAAATAAGGAGCTATGAAAGAAAAAAGTGGCAATGTGGCAGAGGGAAAGCTCTACACACTGAATAGGAAGGCCACTAACTCTTTTGAAGGCATGGGGGGGGGGATTTATGTCACATCCCATATTTAAACTGAAAATATTAGCTCTCCTTCTGTAATGTTTAATTCTACAAAAGATGAATGTTGTACTTTCCTTTCTAATAAAGTGTGATCAGAGTGGGAGAAAGAAAAGCTGTCATACTATACTGTGGCATGATAGCTAGAAATAATAGCAATAAAAGAGGAATTAAATTAACTGGGAAGGATATGGGGAAATGCTAGTGGTGAATATCATTGGTAAAGCCCTAAATAGCATGATTTAAAAGTGTCCTATCAATAAGCTATTTTTCAGATTTACAGTACCAATTAGCTTCCATGTTTCCTTCCTCTCTTCTTTTAGTTATTAAAATCAGTCTCTTTAATAAGAAAATTTAGTCATTTCAGCAGGAGTAGTTTCTCTTCACATATAGAAATGGCTCTTAAAAACAAAATTAGTGATATGTTTTTAAAGATATTTCAGCTCATTATTAAGGTCTTGGGGTTCTCTTCTTTTTTTCCTTTTATTCTCCTTTTTTTTTCTACTTCCAATATTTTTTTTTCTTTGAGGGACTTACCTGATTTTTTGCATTCATATTCGTTGTTTCCTTTCAAAAAGATTTTAAGTGGTTCCATGGAATACTTTATGAGCTATATTTGCAAATCTGTATCTCTGCTTTGAGTTTCATAGTCTTAAATGTGGCATTTATTAAATTTCCCAGTATACTTTCATAGAAGTGCTTTTTTAGTTGTCTTTATGGTCCATCACTCAGAAATTTTAATACAAAAAAACCCCTACGTTTCTGGAATTTATTATGTTTTGGTTCTAATAATACATTATAAAGGGAGTAATAAATAAACAGGCCTTTCTTTCTGCTTCTCCCATTTCCATTTTTTCAATATGTGCAGCCCAAATAGCAAGTAGATAGATCTAGCTTTACTCACGCCTTCATTCCAAGCTCACAGATTGATAAACTTTTGTTGTAAAGTAAAGGAGACCTTAGGATTAAAGGACACCCTTTAATATCCTTTTGGATATTTTGATAACTGAAGCTTGGTTGAAAGAAGCTTGGTGTTCTTCAAATCCCAGAGAAGGTACTCACTGCTAACTGTTTAATTCTGTTCCATCTGTTTACAAGGTATTCCAACACTTCAGTGGAAACACCCCTATTGTATAATGTCTATCCATTCAGCTTTTATCCTCTGTACTGCGCAGCTTTTACTTTCTAAAAGTTCACTTACACTTTATCATCCTGTCAGATTTCTGTTATCCTGGCTGAGCACATTGTCTCATTTACTGTCACTTCTAATTAGTCCTAAATTTCAACAAGCCTCATTTTCCTGCACGTCATTTTTCATCCAAAATTTTCTAAATCTTCTGTTGCAGAACAGCTCTGGTCTTTGTATGCTGCAATATGGTAGATGGGCATGCAAGGCATTTTATCAGTGTCTTGCTGTAGTTACTGTCTCTCTGCTTTAATGCATCCTGACCCAAATGTTTTCTGAAATAGTTTTCAACATTGACTTAACGAAGGATTTATGTTAGCTGACATATTTGTTGTTTCTCCTTTGTATCGTTCAAATAATTCTCTGGTTAATTCTGCGTATTTTCATATGTTTGCAGGTGTTGGTGTGTTAAACAATTTATTGTATGCAGTAGGTGGTCATGATGGTCCTTTGGTAAGAAAAAGTGTGGAAGTGTTTGACCCCATTGCCAGTACCTGGAAGCAGGTTGCAGACATGAACATGTGCAGAAGGAATGCAGGTATGTGCAACAATGACTAAAATTGTTCCAATGTCAATTGTGAATGGCATGTAACTGGATTTCTGCTGCTTTCATTAAAAAACATGCTTTTGAGGGGGTGTAGAAGTCAATTATTAATTTTCATTCTGGTTTCCTGCCCTTTTTCAGGTGTTTGTGCTGTAAATGGTCTCTTGTATGTAGTTGGAGGAGATGACGGTTCCTGTAATTTATCAACAGTGGAGTATTATAATCCAACAACTGATAAATGGACAGTTGTGTCATCTTGTATGAGTACAGGAAGGAGCTATGCAGGTAAGGCATATAGATATTGTTAATGCACTTTTTAAAGTATAACATTTGATAAAGCATCCAAACAAAGTCTTGTCTAAGGTAAAATCTAAGATAACAAAATGGACAGGAAGAATCTGATGGTACATTTTGAATGATGACTTCAAATAATTACTCACTACAAGGAAGAAAAAAGGATTAAAGTGTAATCAAGAAGGATTTGGCTCATACTTGATGAGTCAGAAAGATGATTCTGGTATGACTAGTTTTTTTAACAAGAAATGTGTGTCTCAATCTAAGGGGTCCAATTCCAAAGTTCTTTGGGATTTGATATTTAGAAAATGAGCTGTTTCAGGAATCTTTTCCTTCAATAACTACAGTTTTTTAAATGAGTTATTTAAGTGAATGTTAAGGATGTATTTCACTGATAGCAAAATTAAATTTGATTAGTCACAGAAACTTTCATAACCTGGCACTGAATCAGAGAGCTTTGTGTCAAAGAGAAATTAGGGAAAAATATGTGCATTGTTGCTGCTGCACAGTTAAATGCTATTTGCAATGTATTATATTAATTTTTTCTTGATTTTAAAAACAATACTGCCTAAAGATTTATCCCTTTTTCTCTCCCTCCCTCGAGGTGTTACAGTTATTGACAAACCATTATGATCAGTAAAAGGATTTTCAACTTGATTATGCACTAGAAGCAGTCTTCAACAAGTGTATTTGAAGTGACTGAGTATCTAAGCACTTCTCTACTTGTAGCTGCACCTTGAGTCACAGTGGAAGATGTGACTGTCTACAATTACAGATGACAGATGATGAAGATTACTCTAGGTAGAAGCAATTTGTAGGATTATTCTGCAGTTGAGCAGAAGCTGATTGAACTTTTGAAGTCTGGTAGACCAATTTTTTTATTGCAAGGTCTTCAGAAAAAACCCAACACTTTCAAAAGGACCGGCTTCTGTCAGTCATGACTGAGAAACGGATTGTGAGTGAAGAATGGTGTGTATTCTGGTGAAAGTAAATTTTTGTCTTATTTTTTCCAGAGACTAATAAATATATTTAAGGAAATGAACTGTCAGTCTTCATTGTAGGTACTGAATCCCACCTCAGTAATTCAAACTGGCATGGGGTACATTTGTTTCCTTTTATAAAACTTTTGTTACGTAACGATACTACGTGCATATGTTTGTGTGAGCCTAAGTTGCTCTCTATTGAAACTCTTCAAAACCTGATTTTACTATTTATAATTTGGCACAGTACTTTGAATATGTCAGTACTATGTTGTAAAACAGAGATGTATTTTTTGATATGTAACAATGCTTAACACTAATTCCCGCTGAAGGAGATCAGAGATGGTTTGACACTTCTTGAGCAGGTGTAATTTCAGTATCTTTTTAATAAAAATGTTGTCTGTACTTACAAGGTTTTTTTTTTCCTGTTCAATTTTGGTCACGTTTAGATGTTACTTCTTTTTTACCTTTTTATCCAAAAGGTGATTTGGCATGAAAATAACTGAAAATTTATAGTGAATGTATGCAATTGCGTTGAACTTGCATGGTACAAAGGCCTCTTTATGCGTGTAATCTCAGCTTCTATTAGCCAATATCTGAATACCCTGTATATGGCCATGCTTATACAGCAGCACATTTTTATTTGTTCTTGGATGGCCTCCTTTTAACATGACCAAAGCTACTGTCATATTTGAGACATTTTCTTCAAATAAAAGTTTGTACATTGTTTCCTAATGCCAACAGGTCGCTTAAAACTTGTGTTTCTCAATACAAGTCTCAAACCAAATAATCAGTGAAATAAACTGGGGTAGTGGGTCGGGGGGCGGGGAATGGGGAGAAGCTGGGGCTCTAAAGGTCTGAATGCCACTGAATTGTGAATTATTAAGGTTTAGAAGCCAGTCATGCGAACATTGCTGTTTTGCCGCAGGTCAGTTTCTGGAAGCTGTGGTTGTTCATGAGTGCAGGAATGAGTGCAGGCTTCCATGAAAGCGTCCGAGCTGGGACACTGCAGGTGGCAGGGCTGGGAGTCACGTAGTGCCCAAATTCCATGAGCGGTGTGACGCACGCTGGGGCGAGGCGGGGGCTGTGAGCGGGCACCTTGTATCGGAATTGTACACTTTCACCCGGGGAACCTTGTATCGGAATTGTACACTTCCACCCGGGGAACCTTGTATAGGAATTGTACACTTTCACCCGGGGTACCTTGTATCGGAATTGTACACTTTCACCCGGGGAACCTTGTATAGGAATTGTACACTTTCACCCGGGGAACCTTGTATCGGAATTGTACACTTTCACCCGCATGACACCACCCGGGAATGTTGTATCGGAATTGTACACTTTCACCCGCATGACACCAACCCGGGAACGCGGCTAGGGCCGCTGCTGCCATGACGACACGGCCGCCTGGGCACTTCCATCTTTTCATTAACGCAGGAGCAGGCAACGGGCACCAGCAGGGGTGGCACCGCGTCCGTCTGCAGCTGCGGTGCTCCTGCAGGAGAACGCGGCGGGAGGCGGCGGGTCCCGGTGCCGGTCCCGGTCATGGTCCCGGCCGCTGCACGGAGCCGCTCTCGGGGCCGATCCCGCAGCCGCTGCCGCGCCCGGGAGGGCCCCGCCCCATGGCGTCGTGCGCGTCACCTGCTGTCCTCCCTCCCCATTGGCCGCGCCCCGGGGTCTCACTATCCTCACTCCACCCCTCCAGCCAATGGCCGCGCGGGAGCCGCCGCGGCGGCCCCGCCCTCCGCCCGCCTGACCCTGCGCCGCTGCCGCCAGCCGGCCAATGGGGTAGCGGGGGGCGGGGCCGCGGCGGCGGCCAATGGGCGGCGCGCGGTGGCGCGGGCGGCCCGGCGGGTGTTGTTGCGCATACGGAGCCGTCGCCGCCGCCGCCGCTGCCGCCGACAGGTGAGGGGCCAGGGGGGCGCGGCCCGGCTCGGGGTGCGGGGCTGCGGGTGCCGGGGTGCGGGCTCCCCCAGGGTCCCCATCTCTCCTCGGCGTTCCCCGCGCGTGGGTGGCGTGTGCCGGTACGTGTCCGGACGGAGGAGCCCCGGTGCCGCCCGGCCGCTGGCTCCTCGGCTTCCCGGCGGCGTGCTCGGGGGTGGCGGCCGTGGTTAAGTTACCTTGCGTGTCCGTCCGCCCGGGAGCTCGGGCTGTGCGCTGCCTCGGCGCCTGCTGCGATGCTTTTGCTGTCAATAAGAAGCGGCAGCATCGCGATGCTGTTGCTAAGGAAGGAAAACGATAACTGATGTTGTTGGGTACTGGCCTGGTATGCTGGTTAGTATGTGCGAGTTAATGATGCGTTGGAATGGGCTGCCCAGGGAGGTGAGGGAGTCACCCTCCCCGGAGGTGCTAAAGGAAGGACAGGATATATCCTTCCTTGGTGCCGTGGTCTAGTTGATAGAGTGGTGGTGGGCCAGGGGTTACAGGTGGGTCATGGGATCTCAGAGCTCTTTTCCATCCTGCAGTTACCTGATTTGTGTCAGATTGAGGAACGGCTGAGGGAGCTGGGGTTGTTTTCTCCAGGCTAAACCAGAGGCGACATTATCACTCTCCACAACTTCCTGAAGGGTAGTTCTAGTCAGGTGGGGTTGATCTCTTTCTCCAGGCAGCAACTGACAGAATGAGAGATCACAGTCTCAAGCTACATTAAGGGAAAGATAGGTTAGATATAATGAAAAAGTTTTCCACGGAAAGGGCAATAAAATACTGGAATGGTCTGCCTGGGGAGGTGGTGGAGTCACCATCCCTGAGTGTGTTTAAAAAAAGACTGGATGTAGCACTCGGTGCCATGGTTTAGTTGAGGGGAACGGGTTGGACTCAAAGATCTTGAAGGTCTCTTCCAACCTTGTGATTCTGTGGGTTTAGCCTAGGTGTACCAGCTCGGGGTGGACCTGTGTCCTCTGGCCTGTGAGTTGCATACCTGTGTGAGAGTGGAAGATGGACCTGTTAAAGGGGTCCAGAGGAGGGCACTGGAAGTGATCAGAGGACACATCATCAGTGGGGAGAGGCTGGAAGAGTTGGGGTTGTGCAGCCTGGAGAAGAGACAGTTCAAGGGACACCATACTGTGGTACATAAAGGGGGCTTTCTGCTGAGGCTTGCAGTGACAAAGCACAGGGCAGTGTTGTTAAACTAAAAATGGATAGGTTTAGATTTGGCATAAGAATGATATTTTTTACAATGAGAGTGCTAAGACACTGGAACAGGCTGAGCAGAAAAGTTCTGTATGCCCTATCCCTGGAAGTGTTTGAAGGCCAGGTGTTATGGTGCTTTGAGCCATTTGATGTCCTGAAAAATGTCCCTGCCCATCCCAAGAGGGTTTGACTGTAAATGATGTTTAAAGGTCCCTACCATGCCAAACCAGAAAGGAGTCTAGTCTGTGGAAATAGCATGAGTTCAGGGCACCTGCAGAAATGCAGCCTTTGTGGTTTTGGGAGCTTTGAGGAAAAGTCCATTACTGAGGGAAAGGTGGATTGCCTCAAGCCAGCTGGAGTGTTGATGTAATTTGCAGGGATTTTTTCTCATGGTTCACAGCCATGAGAAAAATGGGACTAGATAATCAAGAGATCACAGCTAATTACAAATTAAAACTAAATATTTTTCGAACCTTCCCATTGCTCTTTTAGTACAGAATACAATTATCCTGCAAAAGCATTGAAATAAAAATTTGGCTAGTAATTAGTATTTCTTTATCCTTTTGCTCCCTTGATATAATCTCAAAACCTAGGAGCTGATTGCCTTTCAAATTGGCTTGCCTCTCAAACCATCTAAAGCTTTGCTCTTTTAGGCTATTCTGTATGAAGAGAATCTGTCTTTCCTGTCCTCTCTCAGCTTTTACTTTAAGACTAGGTAATGACTCTATCATGTAATTTTTTTTTTTCTCTGAAGATTAACTTCTGTTTATTGTATTTTTCTCAAAATTTGCAGGTTACTTACAGAAAACTACAGAAGAACTGTAATTGTGATGTTTTAAGATTGAACCATGGCCATGAATGACAGCGTTAATATCTTGAACTCTGCTTATCTGGCAGTGGAATATATAGACTCCTTCTTACCTGACAATCCCCTGCAGCAACCATTTAAAAATGCCTGGAATTACATGCTGGATAACTACACAAAGTTCCAGATTGCAACCTGGGGATCACTTATAGTTCATGAAGTTTCATACTTTTTGCTCTGTGTACCAGGATTTGTCTTTCAGTTTATACCATACATGCAAAAGTATAAAATTCAACAGGTAAGAAAAAGTTGTGAAGCATACACTGACTTGTCTTTGAACCTCTCAGGCAGAGCATGCAGTCACAGTATAATGTGATATCATCATGATATTATATTATCACCTATAATGTGATAATCATCACATTATCATCAGTGTATATGGTTCCATTTCATATGTCACTTGGACATCCTGAAAACAACAAAATAGAATTACTCTGTGTATGAGGAGAGAAAGAGAAGTGGATTTTAGGGAGGAAAAGGAGGTTTTTTTTCTCCTGAGGAAGGGTTATGGTTTCCCCCATGGTGTTGTTAGAGAGGAAAGGGTATGTCAGTCTTACTGTTACTAAAGTTTCATATATGTAGTTCTTATATCAGCAAGGGAAGGTGAATATAATTCTGGCATCTGGTGTTACGCATGAAATAATTACATGATGTGATTTTTTTAATGACAGTGCTCTTCTTCAAAGTACCTCTATGCACATGCTCTTGAAAGGATTTTGAAATATTTTTACAATGAAGAAAGCCTTGGATGGATTACACACTCCTAATTGGAGGCAAAGGCATATCCAGTATATAAAGATAATTGGTTTCCCCATGTTCATTAGAATTTGAATTAGAAATTAATAACACCAGCTTGTGAAGTTATTGCAGTAATTGATAGAATGTCTCCCTGCAAAAACTGAATGTTTTCAAGACAATTATTTCTTCAAAAGCTTGTCTCTTCAGCCTTTGTATTATTTTAGCAATGGAAATGCATTCTGTGGTGTGAAGAAGGAAAGAAAACTTGGATTGTGTTAAACTGTTGAGTATGAAATGTTCCTGCTAACTATAAACACTGAAAAAACAAAAATAGTTTGGAGGTGTCTGACAAGACAGTTTATCTTAAAACACTAGCCTAGAAAAATGAGGTTTTGATAAAACTGAATGCAATCCCATGTTATTTGTGTTGCCTGAGTTAATATGTATTACTGGAAGGCATCTGTCTTCCAAGGTGAAATTAAACTGACTCCAAATGAATTTTTGGAGCGCTTCACTTGTGTACAACAGAAACATGTAACACAATCAATTCTTTTTTGCTTCATTTTAGGATAAACCAGAAACATGGGAAAAACAATGGAAATGTTTCAAAACCCTCCTCTTCAATCACTTCTTCATTCAGCTGCCCCTGATTTGTGGTACCTATTACTTCACAGAGTTTTTTAACATCCCATATGGGTGGGAAGAGATGCCAAGATGGTATGTAGATTTTTCTGGTATGGTGATGCTGAGTTGCCTACAGCTGGAGGCAGAATTTTTAACAATTAGTGTTGTCACTCTAATAGGAAATAATTTTTTTGGCAATGTAAACTGTGTTTGTTAATCGTCCTTCATTTGCTGCTTAGCTGCTGTAAGAGCTAATTAGAATTTTCTAAATTTTTTTAAATGGCCCCAAGCTGTTCTAATCTTTGGGAGAGAAGGGGGATTAGGAAGGAGTTTATGGAAGCAAAGCAAGATTCCTGGCAGGGTGGGTTAAATGTTAGACTTTCTGGGGGTAAGTATCTTTACCATCCACCTTGTTCTATGTCATAGCAGAAGGGTGTTCCTCAAAGGAGAATGTACCACCTTCACAGTGTTCTTTTCTTGCACTGAACTGGTGGGCTTTTGAACAAAGCTGGATTAGCTATAAGTGCCCCCTTCTCTCCCACCCCACCCCAGCAACAGTAGTTTTTCATCACAGAAGGTCATTTTTCTTGGAGAGCTGTTTGCTCTCTGGTGTAGATGGCTGATGCCGCTCTAAGTTTTTTATCAAGGTCTCAGGGAGTCTGTTGGTTGTTCTCTGTAGACTGTGTTTGTAATATTGAAATGACAGCTTGTTACACTAACTGTGAGTTAACACTAGCTGAAGTGAGTTAATGTGTGCTAAGTCATTTCAGCTATCACCTGATGAGCTGATAAGCACCACGGCCTTTTTACCAAGTAATTAGTATTTTTTATGTTAAAAAAGTAGTGCAATGCTATTCAATCAGTAATAGGTATAAACATTCCTGACCATTATTAGCATATAAACTATATTCTTTTTCAGGAATAGATGTCTGCTAGTATTTCCTATAACTAATAGATCTTCTCCTTTTTAAAGGTATGTTCTGGTTGGCCAGTGTTTTGGATGTGCAGTGATTGAGGATGCCTGGCACTATTTTCTGCATAGATTGCTGCATCACAAGAGAATATACAAGTATATCCATAAGGTTCACCATGAGTTTGTTGTACGTATTACTTGATTTTTTTCTTTAATAATAGCTTTTAGTACATGTTTCATAGAAGTTACTTAAGCATCTTATGTGAAAGACCTGAGAATTTTGCATTCCTTTGACAGTGTGGTTAGATGCCTTTTCTTGGGCACTTTGTCAAGAGCAGGCATCCATTTTGTTTCTGAAAACACCTCCTGTAATTTGATTTCATTGCAGTGAAATGAAAGATCACACTCTTGCTAAAGTTTGAAGGTGAAATGGACTTTTAAAAATACACATATAGGTCCCATTGCTAGGGGAAGGGAAGCAGCAGATGTCTGGATTTGGTTGTTCATCAGTTCCCTACCGCACGGGCTGTTGCCCAGAGCATATGAATGCCCAGAATGTGATCAGACAGGCAGCTCTTGCACAACCCCGGTGTGTGCATCATGTACTTGGTTCAAGGAAGGGATTACAGCTCTGGATGAGGGCCTCTGGAATTAGTATAGCTCATTGTGCAATTCAAAAACACAGATATATCAAGAGCATGCATTTTTTGGGTGGTTCTGTATTCAGTGAGTGGCGTTGGAGCTGGCATTGAGCGCCAGGCAATGAACCACACTTGGCTGGAGCCAGGTGGGATGCAGCAGTGCTTGCACTTTGTAAATGATGCTGCTGTGTTTAGGAGGCATTGCCTGTGGAGCCCAGGAGTCAGTGCTGTGTGTGTCTGTGCTGCTGTGTATAACCTAGGCTGTGCCAAAAGGAAACTGCAAGCTGCTGGGTCATGGGTGCTTTATGCATGCTGCCAGCAATAGAGGAGCCTGGTATGGATTGATGCATGCATATGTACAGACATCTGCAGCAGCAGCTGCTCTCTTCCTCTTGCACTTGGCAGCCCCTCAGGTCTCTAGCTGGAGCAGCTTTTGGCCATTATTCTTGAGAGTGGTTAGCAGTTCTTACAGAGGTGATCTGTAGCCTAATGGCTGTTTAACTAAAAACTTTTCCTGACAGTAAAAAGAGATGTTTTTAAAGTATCCCTTAAGACAAAGTGGATTTAATTTTTTTTCTGATGATCTTATTTATGACCTTCTGCCTTAGGTTAAAAATTTTTAAACTGTTTTCTGTGTATGGTGTTCTGTGATTGAAAACTCTTTAGAATGTCTTTTTTTGCTAAACCAAGTAGATATGACTGGTGTGTGTGTGTGTGTATATATATATATATATATATATATCTTTTATATCAATCTCAAAATCACATTTGAGGGGTACAAATTTATTTTAAAAAGTAGTCAAAGATGAGGGATTTTTCATTTTTATTTTGATAATAAATTTCTGAGTGAGTCCTGCTTCTGAGAATATTTTGGCTTCCTTCTTTCTTCTGCTTCCAAGATTGGATGTATAGCAAAGCTGATAGGAGTTTGCCATACACTTTTAATATTCCTGAAATAATGCTTTGACCTGGGGTAAGCCTAAACAAAAGTTTTCAGTTTTTCAACTAGTAGTGAAGTGTTTTGAATCACTAATAGAGTGATAATCCTTATGACCTTGGAATACTGTTTTTCCAAAGAGGAGCTAAATATGTGTGTTATGGCCCCGCTCAATCATACCATTCCCTTTGCCCACAACACTGTTCTGTTTGTCCTGCTGTAGTCTTGTGGGGTAATGGGAAAGGGAGGGCCTTACAAAATGGTGCTTCTGATTTGGGAGTACATAAAACTGAAAATGGTGACTGTTCCCTGTCTGTTATCTCTTTCTAGTCTCCATTTGGAATGCAAGCAGAATATGCACATCCTCTGGAAACACTCATCCTTGGAGCTGGCTTTTTTATTGGAATTGTTGTTTTCTGTAACCATGTGGTTCTTCTGTGGGCATGGGTGATCTGTCGCTTGATGGAAACCATTGATGTACACAGGTGAGATGCTCATTGCTTCTTAAGAATTGTTTTTGCTCTTGTCCCTACATCAAACTCACCTGTATCTGTCACTGAGATGTACTTTTGATTTTGCACTAAAATATGTTTCTGTGTCATACAAAGAATGAGCCTACCTGGGGAGTTAGCACTCTTTTCTGTTCTGAGGTAGTGTTAGCAGCAGATCTTGCTGATTAGAGGAGTGTCGACTATCAGCTAGAGCATCTCAGAGGGTTAGAGAAGCTAGGCACCTGATTATGATGTCTGGCTACAGCTGTTTGGTGTGCAAGTGATCTTATGCATATTGGAACACCAAAAATCAATCACCAAAGGTCATATTCCAGCCAAGAGTTCTTTCTGCTTAATATTTTGTTAGGCTGTTTTATTGCTCAAGAGAAACTTCATGCTCTGTGACCAGTGACTCTCTTTAAAACAAATGCATCCATTTCTTTTGTTTATTTAAAACAAATGCATGCATTTATTTTGTTTATTTGTTTGTTTATTTATTGTAAATAAAAAGGACAAGACTTCTTGTCGCTGTAGTAGAACTGACAAATTTGGTTCCAAAATCTTAGGGCAAATCCCAGTAGGCTTAGTTTAGTTCATCTACACATGAATGAGATTTTCTTTCCTGTTTTCAAGAGGCAGGGGACACTAATAGTTTATTTTTTAAATGATAGTATTAACACTTGACCTTGTATTTGTAAATATATTATGAAGCACATAGTGTCTTATTGCAAGTTGAGTATCAGGTGTTTCAATGGAACATAAGCTGCCAGTAAATTCATGGTATAAAGCATTCCAGGTTTAGTCATGTTTTGCTTGTAGAGTTCCCAATGTATATGTTGTGATATACCATAAACTCATTGAGAAAAAATATTAATTTCCTATTACAATTATAATTTTAGCTTGTTCTTCACATGAGGGGTTTATAATGAATTGCCTTGCACTCTGCCCACTAGGTGGTGGTAAGAGGCTTTCCAGCCCTACCAAGCAAAGGAGTTGGAATCCCTCTAGAGCACACTGTTCTGCTTTTAATCTTACTTTAATCATGTATCTGGATTTTAAATATTTGAAGAACTTGCAGTAAGCTGAAAATAAGAGTAGGCATACAATGATTGTTGATTAGAGATGCTCTCTGGTGAGCTGCTGTGCTGATGGCCATAGCTTGCACTTAATGTTACTTCTTGTTCCTCCTTCCTAAAGTCACTCTAAGTTAAAACTGCTAAGCCAGCAGGAAAGCAGCCACTGTGATTTTTTTTAAGTTACCTGCTTAATTTTTTTTTGTATTGCCTAGTAAACTGAGCTAAAAAGCAAGTGCCAAAGCCATTGTGGGATAATTTACAGAGTCATTTGGCTAGGAGTGGAGGTAACTCATTTTCATGTTAAGCCACTATCACAGTGATTACCTTAGGACTTAAGAATACTATAAAATATATTTCTTTCATAAAAATGACAAGTTAATGTCTATATTTTGTAGTTTATGTCTCAGAAAAATCCTTACCCTAGTTGCTTTTCTTTTTTTCCTGCCCTGCAGTGGCTACGACGTGCCGCTGAACCCTCTCCATTTGGTGCCTTTCTACGCCGGGGCCCGATTCCATGATTTCCACCACATGAACTTCATCGGCAACTACGCCTCGACCTTCACGTGGTGGGACAGACTCTTTGGCACAGACTCTCAGTTCATTGCCTATCAAGAAAAAGAGAAGAAGAAACAATGCTTAACAAAGAAGAAGGCTAACTAAATTTCCAGTGTAAAAGTCAACTTTTGCTTTTCTGTAAAGCAAAATAGTGATTGGGTGTTTAGCATAAATCTTGTTCCCTGGCTACTATGAGGTAGGGGAAAACAGCTAATTGAACTGCAGTATCTTTCTAATGGGAATGTTTTCTATTTTATACATAAGTACTGCATATATTTTAACTACAGATTTAAAGATGATGGAAAAAACCAGAGACGATTTGTGTCTATCTTTTTTTTTTGACAAGAAAAAAATCAGTTTTATCTATAATGTTGCCCATTTTTGGATCTGGGTAGAATTATGTACGTACACTGAAGTTGGTCTTAGTTTTTTTAAATATATATTCTTGAATTTATAATATCAAATAGCAGAAGTTATTAACTAGCATCAGCACTGTATTATTTAAATATTGGGTAAAAATTGCTTAAAACCAAAACGTCTGTTACTAGGAAGCTTGGACAGGTCTTTTGCACACTGGATAATGTGAACTGCTAATAACAGAATACCTGGCTAAACATGAGTTATCAGAGACATTCCTGATCTAGATTTATTATGTTAATTTAGATTACAGGTAAAAAGAATAGAAATTTTTATTTGAAGACACTGTTTTTTGCTGCTCTCTTGAAGTTGGTCTGTCAGTGTACTTAGCATTTACATTACATTCTTCTCTGTGTTGTAATTTGCTGATCTGACTTGTTGCTATATTTGCACTTGTGACTGATGAAATAAACGTGGTTTGGTTTGATGTGTGTATTATACTTTTCATATGCTTTTAAAAACAAGTTGAGATAAAAGCATGAAGGATACAGAGTCTTACTCTTCATCTCTTTAATGAAGACGCATTATTTGTTATGATGGTTTGCAGCAATGCCATCTGTTAAACTACTTACAGAAGCAGCAGTGAGAAATGGAAACAACATGTAAATTCTGCTGGTTTTTGATTGAAGGACTTGGATACATATCTGATCAACGTAGCAGCATCTTTTGGGATGAGTGAATTCTCAGGCTGCAGCTTGATCACAAGCTAGAATCTCAAAATCTGCTGCTTGAGTTGCACTAGCCACAGAAGCAGTAGTCTAATATTTTGGAATCTACTCTGTTTATCTGTTGCACAGGAAATAACAGTGAAGTATTTCAGAAGGGCTTAAACCCTTAAAAGATCTACTTTATACTGTGATATCAGCTGCTCTTCAGACTTCAACTACCACTTCATCTACTCAACATGTTCCTTACACGACTTTTACAGTGTTTTGCTTACTCAAGAACACACCTGAATTTTAGTGCTGCTTCACATGCAATCTGGTATAACTGTCAAAACAGACAATCCAGTGAAAGTGCAGATGAGATCAGGCTTCTAACAAAAAGTAGGGTGTTAATGACACGCAGAATGACTCAAATATTTCTTGAGATGTGGAAGTAGTTCAGATTCTTTTACAGTATGTATTTTGTAGGAGCCTTTACTTCTTTATCTGTATCCCTGTTGAAATTCAGTATTTCTCCTCTTCCCTCTAAAAAGAGGTAAAAGAAAATATATTTGACTATGGGAGGTGAACAGAATTGTAAATCCCTGTACTGTTCAGTTTTTAGTAGGGACTGGTACTTAAGCCTTGCTGAATCCATCTGCACTGCCTGCCTGAACTCTCCATGGTGGAAGCAGCCTCTTTAATCAGATTTCAAAGATGGCCATTATCCTCTGCTTTGTCAACTTCCACTCCCATCCTGCAGCTGCAGCTATACTTTGCTTCATTTGACTGAAGCATTAGCCTAAAAACAGAAGGAGCTTTCAGAGCTTTTCCCTGTGAACATCATTCTACTCATTTGTTCTCAGCTTGCTGGCTTATGCCTCCGCTCACACTGCTGCAAATTATGCACAACTGGGAGCCACTTGCTTAAGTATTCCAGTAAAGGTATTTGTTAAAGCTTGGTGTCTGCTCAGCTATTGGAAAGCTGAAGCAGAGTGCTAAAAACACGATGGGATTGACTTACAAAGTTATAATGTATATTCTATTCTTCAAGAGGTATAGAAATAAAGAATGCAGTTTAAACACGCATCTAGGGAAGCGTGCATGGGGTTTTTTGGACTTTTTAAAATTAGTTGAATCCATGTTTTTCTGACACCCACTGCTATTTTAGTTTTTTGGGTTATTTTATGTACATCCTTAGCGTACAGTGTGATCACATCATTGCTTTTGATCTTCTTTCTTTAACAAATCCCTAGAGAATTATGCAAGCTGTGCTTTATAAATTTATTTTTTGTGGAAAAAAATGTGCCTGCTGGACCTCTCAACACAGGAACTTGCATTTGAAAACCACAGGCTTGTTTTCTTCAGGACTCAGTTGGACCTGCATTTTACCACCACCCCACTGCTTTTTCAAATGTAGGAGCCTGTATTTATTGCTGAATGTGATGCTGGTGAGTAAATGACCTACCTCATTACTTTGTATCTTTTATGCAAATGAAGAATTGTGTGAGGAAATTTCATTTTTTAGATTTTAGGCCCTTATTAAATGAGACGTTACTGATTCCCCCCCCCCCCCCCCAAATTTTGTGAGAGAGTCTACAGAGTATGTGCAGATCTGCAAACAAAGATGTTTTTGTGCAATAGTAAGAAAAGATAAACATATGGGTTAACAGTTTTGGGTCTTCACAATGCATAACAAAACCTTACACAATCAGTTGTCCTTTATCTTCTTCAACAAGGAGGCAGATTTAAATAAGGTAGGACAGGGGAATCAGTGGGGGAGGAACACTCTCCACTACTTTATCTTTTCCTGAAAGTCTGGTTTAGTTTAATTAAAGCTCATCTGTGGGAAATAACAGTTTGTGCTGTGCCTTAGGATATGACAATAATTAAGTCCTATATAAACCACGAATTAATTTCTTGGAGTCAATGTCAAAAAAACCCCATGGAAACTGGGAAAGTATTATAAACTATAATGATTAGGATTGCAAAATAATAACTCCTTTTGGCAGTTGATATATGAAACACAAAATAAGGTGCTTTATTTTACACTACAGCACAGTGTGCCAGAAAATATTATTATTGATTGATATTATGATTATAAGATTATATTACTTCATTTATTTTCCTCACAGTGTTATGTCGCATGTTTTATGATAATTTTTTAAACTGTGATATGTTTCTAGATTTTTAATGTTCATTTTTGTTGAAAAATTACCTTATGGAAACTTTCATTATGGCTACTGATGGTTATTGTTAACCACAGTGTCTGGTTAATTGCCTCCAAATTTCTGCCCCAGTTATGGCTGCCTCTCTTGCTCTGGCAGCTACACCCCTCTGGCACATCTTGTTCATTGGAACTTGTAACTGGCAGGTCCAGGTACAAGGCAACCTTGTGTCATTAGTTCTTGCTATAATTTTCTGTCTGTGAAGGTAGTAAACACAGTAGTCAAATCACGTTTCAATTTATTTTTCACCAGCTCACCAGATGGTATCCTCCTGCAGGGTAAGGCATTGCCTCTGTTTCTCAAATCACTGCTGTGGCTTGTCTCTGAATTTGCAGTCTTGTTTCAGCTGTAGATATCAGAACTGTGTGTCCACGTTGTTCTCTCTAAGACCACCTCGTGATATAATCACATACTCCTGCTTAACCATTATCTTTCTGTCTAAGCATTGCACTGGAACACACAGTCATTGCCCAGCTTTAGTGATCTCTCAGTGCTTCTGGCAATTCTGCTTGCCAGACTGTCATCTGTGTTTTACATTTCTTGCTCTTAAGTGTAATTCACAATTTGCTGCTCTGAGATATTTAAATGTGCTTGACTTACCAAGTAAATCACATTCCAGAGCTGCTATATTCTTATTATTCACCATTCTTTGTCATCCACACATTTTAATCAGTTATGATTCACATTTATGTAATCACTGAATAAATTAACCCTTGGACTTGAAATACCAGTCCCTGGGGAAGACCAGAAGAATGCTCCTCTAAGATCATGATTCACCACTTTTAAAAAGCCCTATCAGGCAGTTTTTCAAACCCTCACACTGATCCTGCATGGCAGTTTCTCTGTGTGAGTACTTGGCACCATAGCCAGGCTGTAGCATCTCTCAGAAGCAGCATTCCAATCCAATATCCAGGACCTAGCATCATCCCAGGAGCAGTTAGTACTCCTGCAAGCTTGAACAAGAAGCAGGAATAAGTCACTGCTATTTGTATAGGTGCAAATGTCAAATACATTTTGTATGAAATTGAAGTTGAAGCCTATAGAGTATCCATGCAGAATTGTTACATGTACAGCATGGTCACCCCACAGCAAGGGAACAGTTCTAAATACCTGTTAGGGCTGGGTTTCAGTAACATGGGTGAGTAATCTACCAGCTGGAGGCAATAAAAGATTTGGTCTTGCAGTAAAAAATTTGGAAGGTGGATGGGTTTTTTTCCCCTCTCCTTTTCTGTAACCTCCTGCATAAGTGACTTGTCTGTATTTTTATTATTAATTTTTTGTTGGTGGTGGTATTTCTTTTGCCCTGCCTTACATTAATCACCTTCTCAAGGTACTGGAAAAGCCTCAACTTCCTATATCTCAACCCTGTTTTGCAAGTCTCTCCAAGACACAGAGCCACTGGGACATTTTGGCATTTTGAAGGTTGGAAATAGATGCTTCTGTCTTGAAGACACAGCTTCAAGTGACCACAGCTGTCAGGTGCAGTACATGGGAATATAATCAGCACTCTGGTAAGTTTTGTAAAATCTTCTTACACTTATAGGTATCTCCATCTCCTTGCCTGGTTTGTCAACATTGAGATCAACTGTTCTCTCTTTTAAATTGATGGGGTAATTTTATTCCTAGCATTAAAACTTCTTTCCCAATACAAACCAGAGAAGTTTACTGTTTCCATACTGTATGTATTAGCAGTAGTTTGTTGTTAATAATGTAAATATCTGCTATCAATCATAGAGTGCTTTTAGGATTTCTAATGTTCCATATGTTTTAGGAGTTTTAGGAGTTCTGATGTTCTTCAGTTGTTTGTAATGGACATAGATTTAGGTTTATCTTTCTGAATAATAAAAGAAAATAGTTGCATTAGCCTTTTTGTCTTGTCACAAAAATAAAAAAATGTTCAAAGGCTTGTAAGTCCTGTTAACAAAATTCTGTGAGTGAGTTTATTTTGGAAAATATATGCTTTCTGGTGAATAATGATTTGCTGAAAAAGACAGATTCAGGCAAGTCAAAAGTATTGGAAAATTTGATTCAGCAAATTCTATTTGGCCAAAGGAATGAAGTAATCTGTAAATTGTTCTATGTATGTTTTGTGTTCCATGCATGTTTTTTGTTCTACGTATGAGTGTTATATGTATGAGTGTTATATGTATGTTTTGTGTTATATGTATGAGTGTTATGTTTTGTGTACATGTAGATTTGTCTATAAGTACTTTTGGAAATGCTAATTAGTTTGGTTTTGTAATTACCAAATTTAGGCTGTTGGCAAAATATAACATACTATTTGCTGCACTGAATTCAGATATAATGGACAGGTAAAGCAGATTTAAAACCTGTTGATCAGTAGGTTTCCTGGAGCACTTGTGCTTACTCACTGCTCTTGTTACTATCAGCTTACAAGGCCATGCCCAGGTGCCTGGTTATGCTTACAGGCTGGGAATGCCCTTGGGGTTGGAGCATTCCTCTGAGACTGAGGCAAGTGCCAAAACTTTTTACATATTACAAAGAAATTTGGCCTTTGAAGATAATCATCCCTGAAAATAATAGGGAAAATAGGAGGAAGGATTAGATACAAAGGAAGCCATCAATTTATTCCTCCTACTCAATTCTGCATATGCTCCTATGCTGTCCGAGAATTTAAACATTGCTTTTTAATCCCTTATTAAAAATAAATTAGTATCTGTGAGCTCAAATATTTGATAGTATATAAACCACCCTGCTTTACACAAGATACTCATGTGTTTTTATACATACACATTGTCTTAAGTTTTTTAAGAGTGGGGGGTGAATAAATATGAAAACAGAAGTAAATCCATTCAGATCTAGGTGTGAGACTATTATGTAGTGGAACAATAATTCACTGCTTGAGGAGATGAAAATAAATAGATTATTTCCCAGCCTACTTGTATCTTTTAGTGATGTATTTTGGTAAATTAAATTAGAAGAGAAGCCAATGACAGTTGCTACAAAGAACAAAAGGGAGGCTTTTGGATCAGAAAGTTCTCCCAGAAAATGATAATGTAACCAGCATCAGCAGATTTATTTACTTTGTATATTGAGAGCAAGGAAAAGTGATGAAGAAAACAAGGAATATTTAGCCTGTGATGTGTGTAGCCAGTACTGCTAAAGAAGGTGAATCTTTTGAATGTTAGGTCAGCTGCCATTACTTGCAGTTCCTGTTTGGAGCACTGAAAGGCTGCACATGTTGTTGCACATTGTTTAAAGCAGTGTGATGTCATAAACAATTTTTTTTTAATGTAGTCCAATTAATGCTGTTAGGAAGGGGAGAAGTCAGAGAGAGAGCCCTTTTGTGATCCTAAATTCAGTGATCTTGGTCAGACAAAACACCATATCAAGGAGTCTCTCCACGTCCAAGTCTTGCAAAAGAGTGCAAATTAGTGTTGTAATAATCTCAGAGCTAATGGAACATACTATGACAGGCATCTCCAAAATTTTCTAGCAGTAAGGATGAAGAGTTGAAGGCTACAAAGAGTGCTCTGAAGGTGCCTTTGTACATGGTTGCCTGGAATTAAAGTGGGCAGGGCAGCTTCTGAACCCAGTTGGCTTTGAAAGATGGTGAGAAGTGGAAGGGCTGAACTTTGGTTCTTGCTATGAAGAAACACATCAAATAATTCAGGACTGACATTCAGGGCCCTGGAAGGTAACAAGTATAGGCAATGAGTATAGGTAAATAGAGACAGATATTCAAGTATTTATGTATAGTAGTTGTACATTTAGGTCTGTGTTTCAGATGTGGGATCACTTTCTGAGCTAGTACATCACCAAAGGTCAGTGCAAACATTCTCTTAGAAGAGATTGTGTCCATTATCACCTTATTTGAAGTAGACACCCACAATTTAGGAAAATATCCATAATATCACCAAAGATTATTAAAAAAAAATCTTCTTGAAAATTGATTCAGTATTAATTGGTGATAGAATGAGATGTTATACAGGCTCACCCTTATAAATTAGGAGATCAGAATAAACATACATTATAATATTGTGGACAAAATTCTGTTTGTAGAAGGATGAATCGGATGTGCACTTTTCAAAATTTTGAACCTCAAAATATTCCAGCAAGTCCTTGTGTCCTTAAAAAAAAAAGAAAAAAAATCAATCAAGCAAAAAAAAAACAAAACCCCAAAGCCCAAATCATCAACCAGATATGGAAGTTGCTCTTTAGCATTTAGCCTTTTGCTTTCAGAACTTGTCCTTTGCAGGCTGTTTTAACACAATCTAAACAGCTGTGCCTATGAAGACAAGTTGAAAAGAACAAGGCTTCAGAAGTCCTGTAGTATCTGTGGTCTAGAAGAAACGGATTTATTAATATTTGGTGAATGGTTCTTCACGTGAGCATTTGCTTTGAACAGACTGGAGTGTGCTTTCTAAGTACTGTCAGTATCAGAAAATAAGTCTTGCTTTATCCTCTCCTTTCTGTAATGCAGCAAAGACGCTTTATACAGGGGGAGCAAAGCGACCCTGCAGATGACAGTTTATAGTTTTCCTTGTCAATCAAATGCATTTGTGTTGCCCTGCGATAGCACTGAATCATTCATGGAGCACGCTGTTACTTTACCTTCGTGGCAGCGCGTTAACCCGCTGGGACCGCATACACTGATGAGGCGGTGCGGAAAGCGCCCACCCGGATTCTCGCAGCGCTTTTATCGTAGCAGCTCGATGGCAGCAGCTTGAGCGGCTTTCCCCCGCACCGTGCGGCCGCGGGGCTCGCCCGCCCGTCCGCCCTCCGCGGGAGCGCTCGGGCCGCGGATCGGGGCGGAGCGGCCGCTCCGGTCCCGCCCCGCCCCGCCCATCTCCCTCCCGCTCCCTCCCGTTCCCTCCCGTTCCCTGCTTCCCTCCCTCGCTCCCTCGCTCGCTGGGTGCCGCCGGCGCTGGCGGAGCGGCAGGCGGGCGGGATGGCGGCGCGGGTGCTGCTGCTGGCGCTGTGCTGTGCGGTGCTCGCTGCCTGCCGGGCCGCGGCAGAGCCGGCGGCGGGGGCCGCCAGCCGGCGGCGGCGGCTGAGCGCCGAGGAGGGCATCTCCTTCGAGTACCACCGCTACGCCGAGCTGCGGGAGGCGCTGGTGGCCGTGTGGCTGCAGTGCCCCGCCATCAGCAGGATCTACACGGTGGGGCGCAGCGCCGAGGGCCGGGAGCTCCTGGTCATCGAGATCTCGGACCGCCCCGGCGAGCACGAGCCCGGTAAGGGGGGCGCGGCCGGTGCCGCCCGCACCTGTGCGCCGGTAACGGCGGCGGGCGCTGTCCCCGGAGCGCTCGCTGCGGCACCGGCACCGGCCGTCAGCCGCCGTCCGCAGGCGGCGCGGAGCGGCTTTGTGCCGCTGCCTTTAGCGCCCGTTGCGGCGAGAAACGCCCGCATTGCCCAAAATGCCCGGCGCGGGTTAGCTGGCAGGGCAGGCGCTGGCCGCCCTTCCCCGCACGAACCGCAGCGCCCGTGGGAGCGGCGGTGGCGGCCAGGCTGTGCCCGGGGATGTGTCACCCACCGCGGCACGCTGCGGGAGCCGGCACGGGTGCCTCGGGATACGTGGGTGCGCGTACTTAGAGTTTGGGACACCTTGATCAAAGGGAATGGGATTGATGCCGTGCGCTTGTGTTCCACCTAAGATTGTGTCAGTTCCATTGTTTCCGCTTTTAGAATCGGCAGTGTCGCTGATGTCAGTCTGTGAAGGGCTTATCCGTGAGGGCTGCTCGGTACCTTTGGCTCAGCCACCAGCCTTCTGCAGTCATGTCCTCACATTTCCCTCTCTGGGTTACAGCACAGGTCTGGAAGTCCGTGACTTTTAGGCGGAGGTGTGGCTTCTCTGGGGATTTAGCCAATACAATTAGTGCTTAATATTCTGCTTTATGGCCTGAATATAACCTTGCTTTGTGTCCTCAAGAGACTTAATGTTAGGGTTACAGTTAGAGGTTATAGGATATTGGACGTAAGGGGGTTGAAAGAGGAAGGCGGAATAGGAAAGCATTGTCTTGGAATGAGAAATGTAGGGAACGCAGTGAAATTTGAAAAATTTCTTTGTGGTGTGTTGCCATCTTGATAAGAGGGGGTGAGGATCCCAAAGCTAAGAATGAATCTATTGCTGCTGTGTAATTTGTACACTAGAATGATAACAGTAATTCTGGGATTTTGCATTGCTGCCAGGGAACAGCAGCTCTAGCTCATTTATGTGACTGTTGTGCAAACCAGCTGAAAGGGACAAAAAGAACGGCACACCGTGCAGCTGAGATGGGGCTATGCCTCTTCCTGGAGACACACTTCTCTTGGTGTCAGTGATGTGAGAAAGGGCTTGTCATTGGGCCCAAGCTAAAGGGAATCCAGCAGTATATGAACAACAAACTGCAAAAAAGAAAAATTCCTATGGATTGCATACAAGCAGTGTCAAACATTTCCTGGAACATGCTCGGCACCTTACTAAGAGAGCCCTATAGAAAAAAATGCCACATGTTGCAACGTCCAAATCACATGTCAGGGAATGTGATGAGGCCTGGCAATCTTTAGTGGTGGATGCTGAAAATGCTGGTTATTTAAGGGGATTAACTAGGGTTTGAACAACAGCAAATTCATTGTTTTATGTCAAGCCTCACTTTTATTCTGTGAGGTTCTGAACATTTCTCAAAAAGTGGAGTGCTACTCCTCTCTGCAGTGGTGCATGGGAGAAACTTGGGATCTTTTTGGGAAGGGCAGCAGGACAGAACTCATGCATAGTTACCCTTGCACTCCTTAGAAAGAATTGTAAAAGCATTGATACCACCCCTGCTTCTTTATTACAGAACCTAAGCACCTATATGTTGTGCCAATGGTTACATTAGAGGTGTTTTCTTCTTAAAAATGTGCCCTTTCTTCTACTGTGTAGTAAAAGGCAGCTCTGTTTATTTTTCTATGGGAGCTTTTTTAAGCTATGCAGTAAAAGAAGTGGAGCCTTGTACCAGCCTTGGCAGGAAATGTGAGACTGATTCTGCTCATACCTGAAGGGGGGACCCTGCTCACTCTCAGCATCCATGCCTGATACCCAGGACAACAACCAGAGTAAGGATATTTTGTGTGGCAAAGCTTGCAGGATCAGAATCTGATTTATCATCATCTATTATTATTAAAAAATGATGGAATCAAAGACACACATATACATACATATAGTTACTTTTCATTTTTCCCAGACAGCCAAAAAGTTGTAAGTTCTGAACATAATCTATTCCTGCAGGGCATCCTGAGTGCCACAGGATTTATTTTTTAAATATAGGGAAGTATGAACAAAATATATGCTGTGGTTCATAGATTTATAGTCTATAGAGAGCTCATGCTTCTAGAAGGCTGATGAGTACACAGGGATGATACCTGAATCACCTAGTGAACAGCTGTGAAACAAAAAATGTTTGTGTTCACTTAGTGAGCAAGTTGATGACAAAATAGATCAGGAAAGTGTCAGCAGAGCATCAGTAAAGACTCTTTGTACTGAGTAAAGAGGCTTTGTACTGAGTAAATCAAATACTGCCTATACATGCAACCATTGCATAATCACATGTATTGCATGGCTGTGTAGCCTTGTGTGAATGCATTTGGTCCTATGCAAGCGTATAAATCAACTTCCATTTTTGAGTATCAGCTATTTTTGAAAATTAATTTGTAATATGTGTGCAATGTTTGAAAAAAATTGCTGGAGAGAAATAGGAAAACTTCAGAAATGTGCTTTAGACCTCCAAGGCAACTGGAAAAAAACCTCAGTGAATGAAGAAACTGCAACAAATCATAAAGGCCTCATTTTTTTCCTGGGGTAAATATTCATTAGAAGGTTTTTTTTTAAACTCCTGATACTGCACTGGAAGTCAGAATGACTCCATGTGAGCCAGTCTGGTTTCTTGCACAGTCATACCACTTGTCTTTGCAAATTCTGGAAACCTGAATTAGTCACTTGCACACCATGAGCTGAGCCTTCACTGAGCTCTTCCCAGGGATACGATAAATGCCAGAAGCGTGAGACTGCCTGAAGGTTCTGATGCTACATGAAACCCTGAGAGAATGTGCTGTGTCTTTCTGCAAACTTGAGCACCACACTACCTGTGCTTTGTGCCAAACAGTATTTGGACTAATATTTGTAATTTTGTGCATTTTGTGGGTGGTTTTTTTTTTTTTTAATTGTTGTTGTTGTTGGGGTTTTTTTTTTTTGTTGTTGTTTTTTGGGTTTTGTTGTTGTTTTGTTTTGGTTTTTTTCTGTTTTTATAAAATGTTTTTTTGGGCGTTTATTGTGGCAACGATTTCTTTAGGGTGATACTGCATTTGTATGGGAGATTAGAGCCTGCAGTCACTGATGGAAAAGAAGCCCTTGAATAAGGAAAAGCACAACCCAGAGATGAAGGTGTTTGAACTTTATCAAGTTTTATACCAAGGCAGAAAACATCACTTTAAGTCACTGAGGACAAGGCATGAAGGCAGAGAAGACTTGAATGAGTCTGTGTCAGTGGTTATGTGTAGAAGGTGTTTCATGAATGTAGACTGGAAGGAATCAAAATATTTTGGAGTAGCTTTGATTGCATGAGAAAATACAGTTTCATCCCTGTGCCCACCAAAAGTTGGCAAAGTTGACAGAAGCCTGTGGACAGCAAGGTCAGATAAAATGAGGAGAAAGAAATTGTGAGAAGTTGATGGTGGATCAGGGGAAAACAGGACATTTGATGGTAAAGCACAGATTTATTTTTGTTTTTTCTGGGACAATACTTTGTCTTAGTTCACATGCAGGAGAATACCGACTACTCCTGAGGAAATAGGCTCTTGCTGTGGATGTCTGATGTTCTGTTGAACAGAATGTTAATGATTTTATTGTTCATCCTTTTCCCCACAAGCATCTTTAAAAATACTTCAAATGGAAGGAAACTACTACTAATTTGTAGTAGAGTGAGGCAACTGGTTTTCTAGAAAATGACATAGTTTGCAGTTTCAAACAATGCATTATGAAGTGGTGAGGCAGGAGCACACCATGTGTGAATTGAGCAGCGCAGCTGTGACTTGGAACATTCACAGGGCCCTGTGGGTGTGACTTCAGTCAATTTTATGAGGTGTAACTCAGCTACAATAATTCTTGGACCCATCACTTTATCAAAGACTCCACTTGGCAGGGTGAGGAAATGAGCTGGGTTGGTCACTGCTGGCACTGAGCCTAAATAAGCTTCTAGGCTTCCCAAATTGCAGCTCCTGTACTAGCCCCTCCAGAGCCCCCAGATGAGAGGCGCTCGCTTTTCTCACACCCCAGCCATGCAGTGCTAGAACCATTTCCTCTGGCAAAAAAATAATTAGAGGGTGACTAAGAGAGAAGTGAAAATCATGGCTCTATATTGATGAATGGAGAAATCCGGGATCTGTCTGCTAATACAAACAGGTTTTCATTCTGTCACTGAAGTGCTCCTGTATTCAGCTGTGGCACCAGCCATGCAAACTGGTGCTTTCAGTGGTAAGAAGTTACAAAAAGTAAAGCTGATGAATTTACAGGGAGAAAATTTGTTTCTCATAATGCCTTTGTCACTGTTGCACAAAACCTATTTTAAAATATTTCTTGATTTATTGTAATCGAAATGACTCTGCAGCCATTTAAGAGAACCATAAGCAAGTGCTGCTCTTTTTCAAAAGAGAGAGCAGGAAGAACGAGCACACGTGTAGGAGGCTGCTGAAGTTTCAGGCCAGCATGGGCAGGAACCAGCTGTGCCACTGTAGGTGGCAGCCAGAGTGGGGAGGCCACTGGATGTCACCTGTGGGTATTATGGGCTGTCCTGCTTCAGAGTGGGTGCAGTGCTGGGGTTGGTGGCAGGGTGTTGCATCCCTGGTGATGTCAGAAAGCACACAGCCTGTCTCTTGGTTATGGAGGTGTCACCAGACACAGCTGTCCTAACCTCATTATCTACATTAATTGCACTTGATTTTCTAAATCTTTCTTTTCCTTGTGCCCCAAATCTGCACATAAAAATCTTATGAGCTCTTTGATTGGACCTGTTGATCTTTCCCGTATTTGAAAAGCATTAATACAAATTGCACATGGCAAGAGCTTGCTATTAAATCTAGATATTAGAGAGCAAGCTCAATTTGTGTGCCCGAGGTTTAAGCAAACATCAGTTTTTATCAAGGGCCACTCATGTAGTGTTCCCTTTTTGAAGGGAGATGTTGAAGGCTACAGGGTGGTTGCTGGTAGATGTGTGTGCACTTTGCTCATACTCACCCAGCTGCACTGCATAAAGGTCGGGGCTGTAAATAGGTCGGTGTCAGCAGAGCACTTTGTATCAGGAACACGGGAGATGCTGTGCTGACCGTGTTGTGCTTTCACCCTTTCTGTCAGCTGTGGTTTAGCTGCTCTCCTGGCTTAGGTTTGCAATCCTCTTAAAGGTGAGCTGCTGCCTGGGCACCTGCAGCACCAGGCAAGCGGGAGCGGGGCAGCTGCTGGTGTCTCTATAGGGATGGATAGAAAATGCAGAGTAAAACATGGTTGAACTTATTCCTCGTGTAGCCTTCTGCATTTGGAATTTTTCTTTCCTTTGAGCCTCAGGGAACAGATTTTCTTTCAGAGCTTGTGAGGATGTTCTGGCTTTCTCATCAAAACCTGTCAGGGATATGCTACTGACTCGTCTGCTGGGAGTGCAGATCTGGGGCGGGCTGTACCTCCTGCATTCTACAGAAGGCTGGGAAGCTGTAATTACCTTTCCAGCAAAATCCCTTATGGGTTTTTGTGCCGGTTAGGGTATCCCTCTGAAGTCACCCAGCCAGGATTTGGCCTGGGGTAATTCCTCGCAGGACGATTTTAATGCTGCCTGCATTCAGAGTGGGATGTTCCATGTCCTTCACAGACTGTAGGTTGTGCAGGTCTTGGGAGGGCTGTAGAGCAGCATGAAGAAGAACATGGCTGCATTTGCGTGCTGAGTGAATTCTTTAGACTTTTAGATTCTTCTTCCTTAATTTTATCTTTCTTAAATAATATTTCCTTAATAGTTCTGATTTCATCCTATCTCAGTACTCGTGTTCAGCCAAAAATAGAGGTGTAGAATACAAAGCGAAAAACGTCTCACAGAACTGGTGCAAATCAAGGAGAGGCAGACACATTTACAGATCTCATTCGCAGCTCGTTGTTAATGCCATTCACGTTCCCATTGAAGTCAATGGAAATTCCCAGTGAGTGTGGTTAGGCGGTTGTGCTAGGCAGCCTGCAGTGTTCCCGACAGATACAATGCCCTCACTCCAAATCGCTTCACTGACAGGTATTTAAAGGCTTCCCTTTTTTGTTAGAACATTTAAGAAAGGGTTAATAGAGGCTGTGTGCTACCTGCGGAAACACAGTGCATCCCAGCTACTGCATCTCAGCGGTTCATCTTTTATTTACTGGGATAGCACAAATGGCAAACAAGCCGGGGTAAAAAGGTCTGTAATCATTAAGAATAAACATGGCTCTACAGAAGGCAGTTGTTTTACTTCTCAGACTTGAAATGAGTGTGAGTGTGCAGACTATTCACGGCTTGTTGATCTGACCCTGACTGCTTTTGACAGTCCCACTCCTTTTGAAAGAGTTAATTACTTTAATTTCTTTCAAAGAGAAGAGTTGTCATCACCTCCCACACCTTCAGATTGCCTTATCAGTTCCCAAAGAAAACAGAAGGGGGGCCTGTTTTGTTATTGTCTCGGCTTAAAGTGATGTTTTATTAGGGTGGCAATAATGTAAACTCCAGGGAATTCGTGAGAAGTCTATAAAGCATAGGTATTTCCCAAGATTTTGTGACGTGTATTGTCAAAGCCAGTAAGTTGGAGTTGTGTGATTTATCAAAAGTGATCTCGTTATTAAAATATGTTAAATTTTTTTTCAGGAAAAACTGTTTATTATTCTGTAGTTTAGTAATCAATATCTCAAGCCTTTAAATAAATTGGAGGGTGAAAAACAGAGGACAGGTGTTCTGATTTCAGAATAAACATAAATTTTTGGTTGTAACAGTGGAATTGCTGCTAGACACAGCTGATAATTTAGTATTCAAACTTGTTTGGAATTAGTTCTGTGCTCATTACATCTAATTTCTGTTTTCAAAGATGGCATGTGATTTAGAAGCCTACATCCTGGCATGCATATTCATGCTGTAATCTCCCTTTTCCTGGTCGGCAGGAACACCTCTTGGCTAGACTGCAGTCCCTCTGAAAGCATCTGTTTTCTCTACTGACTCTAAGGGGAGCTAACTTTGGGTAGGATTCTGACTTAGGAATGTGTGCAAGAGCTTATGGTTAAGTTCTGGTGAATCCCAGCCTTCATGTATCATCATCTAATGTACCTTGTTGTGCTTCATGTGCTATTTTTGCAAAACATGCATAATAGTGTATGAACCCTGTCTGAGCTTTTTTCAGCAGATCAGTTTATTTTTTTAAGTCCTCATATCTATTTTAATTCGTGTTCCCCCTAAGAGGAAAAAAACCCAAAACATCATGTCACATAATTTTTTGGTCTACACTTACACTTCAAACTAAAGTCTCATGCATGTATTACCATAGAGTCTTGCTGTTTTGTTTTCTTGTTTTTTTTTTTTTTCCCCTCCAATTGGATAGGGAATTAAACTGTGAGGACTAGTAACTCAATCCTCTTAAAATTTTGTGGAACTAAAAAAAGTGAAAATCATAGCACGTACTTTAAGGCTTCTGGGCAAGGTAATAGAAATGATTGCTAGGGTTACAGGGAGCAGAGTAAAGGGTGTAAACATCATTTTGGAGTAAGGTCCACATCAAAAGCCAGCATTCAGTGAATTCAGTGGGAATGGGGTGTTATATATTATTATTTTCTAGTGTGCTGGAGCTAAATGAAGACATCAAGGGTCTCTGTAGTAAAAAGGTTGGGAAAAAAATCCTTATCAGCAAAACAGAGTACGCAGGTTCGATCTGCTGTGGGACAGAAAATGGAGCTCTTTTGTCTGCCATACATCAGCTTGTATCACCTCAGGATAAGGGTGAAAGCTGGTGGTGTTCTGGGAGTTCTGCAGAACAACAGTGCTGAAACTGAGCTAGTCCCAATTTCACATGCTGGGGTTTTGGAACAGAAGTTCTGCCATACTGTGAAGAAATGACTGTATGTGTCAAGGTGCAGTAGCTGCCCTGGCAATGAAGTTGTTGGCTCTCTTACTGCTTTCAGGGGCACTGCTGGGGAAAAGGACACTGGACTAAAAGTGAGGTGTTGGTCCATGGTGCCCTTCCCTTTGCAATGGAGGTTTCCTGCAGGGTGACAGCTCTGTGCTAGCTGAATTGGCATTGGTCACATCTTCCTGTCACAGCAGCAGGTATTGTCAAAGAGCTGTGAGGTTTGGGTCAATATGAGGCCATATGTTAGAGATGTGTCTATGTACCCTGTACAATGGCCAGGTAAGAGAGGATCTTGAATCGTAAACCTGTGGCTGGCAGTTCAAAGGCAGTAAACATTTGTTTTTAATTAATGTCCAAAGAGAGACAATCATAACTGCATAAGGTAGTAGCTGCTTCCTGGTAGTTGTTCATACTGAATTGTGAGGAGAACCTCACATCCTTGTTTGCGTGCAAGTGAAATCCCATGGAGACAGGTGTTCTTTGCATGGAGCTGCATGTGGCCTTTGAGTGTGAGCTGCCTGATTTATGATCAAAGATACTGTTCTGGCTGTAGAGTCTGCCCAAAGCAAGAACAACCTGATATAAAATTTTGGTAGCCAAACTGAATTTCATTTTTATATCTTTTATTTTAAAGCAAGCAGTGCTGGGTGGCTGGGGAATCACTGCTCTACTCACGGCACACACCACTACAAGTTCACCAGAGCATATATACTGTTTTTAAGCCTACAAAGCATTTTCCAGTGTGCTTGTGTTAGTCCGAATCAGCAAGTATCAACAAGCTGGGATCAGCAATTTCATAATCTTTCCAGGTGGTCATTGGTTTCCTGTCCCTCTTGTGGTCATCTGGAGGGAGGCCTTTCACCAGTGTCTGCTACATCTTGTACAAGTTCATCAAGCTCTTTATTACACATAAGCATTTTATTACACATTAGTTGCTTTGTTGCAATATCCCTTAGCTTTACCTCAACTTCCTCTATTTTATTCTAAGCATCAGTTGTTTTTGCCACCTCATCTCTTTTACTTTACTATACTTCTATTTTTTTTTGTTCAATGCTTTATTTGGCAATTTGGTCAAAAAGTTTCAGAACTGTTATTTGTAGTTATCCGATGGAACGGATCCACTTTCGACACAGCAGATGCAAGCATTTGCTGATGCCATTGCTGATTGACTCGAATCACAAAAGCATTTTTCACACAATCTGAATGCCTTTTGAGTACTTATGCTTAGGGATGCACTTGCCTTAAAGCCAAATGAAAAGAGTTGTTTGATCAGGGGAGACTGTCAGACTGGCCAAAGTTTATTGAACTGTTCTCTTGGCATCCTTGCTGGGCTAATGATCTGGTAGGTGTCTAGAAAGTATGGCACAGACATTTGCCTTATTAGCTCTCCAAACAAAAGCAAAGTCATATAGTACATTGCTATGAGAAATACAACTAAGAGTTCAAAGATACAGAGAAAGTGGAAGGAGAGTGAGACATTTCAAAGGTTAAAACTTTCTGCATAGTTGTGTTTCCCGTACCATCACATTAGAGGTATCTGGATAATACATGTGTGAATTACCACGTGCTCGTCTCCTGACATTTTTGGCTGCAAAACATTCATTTGAATTTTATTTTTGGGTCCTTCAAACTCAGCATCACTGTCCTTCAGTTACACATTGTTTTCCTTCAGTGTTATGAGCGGTGCATTCCTTGCACATTGATCATTCAAAATAAAACTTTTTTTCCCGTGCTAAACCAAATATTTTGTGGTTTTGGCAGCATTTTGGCTTATTGCACAAAACCACAGTTCTAGAACTATAAGCAAAATTGGGGTGAGTCTAAGACATAAATAGACAGTTTTTACCCACCTGAAAAATAAAAATGGTGCTTCAAAGGAAGCCTTGTGACTATGGTAAGCTGACTCTCCATGTCAGATCTGCCCCTGGTAAGACTAGGCCATGCTTAAATTTTTCCTCCCACCCAGCTGCTGACCATCCTCAAATCAATCTGAAGTCAGTGGGAGCTATTCATCTGAATTTAAGCAGGAGGCTTATAAATCTGGTAATAGTGAATCCTAAATGTTTAAGCCAACTTGCATGTGTATTCTACAAAAAGAAAGCTAAATGTGACTCTAATTCTGTAATAGCCTGCACTTAAGGAATGAGTGGCCCAAGTTTATGCTGCTCTTGATGAAATGTCTTCCTTCTCTTTGGTGACATCAGTACATAGAGGGATGGAGAGGAAAAAAAGCTGTGTAGTTGGGAGCTGGGCTTTCACATGCTTAAATTTTAAACATTGCCATTGTAGGATGTTGTTTGACAGAGAGGAAAATCTGTTTTGAGGTAAAGGATGGCTGGCTGCTTTCCTGGCTCTGCTGGGAATTTTTTGTGGTTTTGGGTAAGAGCACCCTCTCCCTGTGACTCAGGTTCTCCTCTCCATGCCTAGGTTCTCAGCCTCCATGCTGTGTTTAGGTGTGGCTGTGCAATGTCCCAGGTGTAGAGGTACTTGAGAGGCAGCATGTGGTTCAGCGTTTGATCTGCCTTTAACAGGCAGTTCCTACCTGCTTCCTGTCAGATTTTTCCTAGGTAGCAAGTAGCCCCAATATTTGTGTTGACTCAGCTATGCTAATGGACATATGGTGAGGAGTCTCTCCAAGAGCTTCTCTCCCTATTTGCCTGCTGCAGATCCACAGTTTTTTGTTTTGTTTAAAAATCTGCCTTCATAGCAGATAAATATAAAGAAGGAACCAAATCCTTTTCTTCTGGTGATGGTAGGGAGAGTCACAACAGAGACATCAATATTTGCAGGGTTTCCACGTGTTGCAGATATGGGAAAAAATCCATAGTCAAAATAAATATTGCTACCCTTCAGTGAAAATCTTTCAGTACAAATCTTTAGTGGAAAAGCCTATAAATAAACAGAAACAGAGGAACATCTGTTCCTGATACTCTATGAAGCAGCTGATAAAAATAAAATCTGTATTATAACAGTAGCCAAAACAAGATGAAAAAGTACCTGACAATGGCACACCTCCTGAATAGAGAAGTTTTGGAGCCAAGAAGCTCATCTGACTTGAAAATTGAAGAATTGTCTGAAATAGATGTTGCCATGGAGACAGATAGGATTAGCAGCCTGAGACTGATTTCATTGGTCTGCTGCTAGCACAAGTTGCTTGTTTGAGTAGCATTAATATGTTGTCTCATGCTGCTTTATATGCTGAGACCATCTGGCATTAGTGGTATTTAAAGGTGCAGCCCTATTACAGAAGGAGTTGGCCAACATAGTTTGATTTATGTTTGTAAGACAAGCTAAAAGAGTTACAGGGTCTTTGGAAAGCTGTCTTGTGCACAAAAATATTCTGAAAAGTCACAGCTTGTGCAGAGATGAAGTGGGGCTTTGGGAAGCAGCATGAGGAATTTCAGAAGTTTCTTTATACTCAGTCAGCACATATTTGAAATATTCTCTGCACAAATACACACTTCTGCATGTTTCTTCAGGTGTGAATGTGAAGGCAGCCATATGTTTTCAAAAATAAGCCTTTTCACTGCAAAGCTGCTCAGGAACTACAGCTCCACCACCTTGAACCAACACAAGATCATATTGTGTATTGAGGAAAAGTATGTTGTAATGTTGCAGTGTTAAATGAAGAAATTAAGGTCTAACCAGAGTCCCTTTAGCTTCCTTCAGATTCCATGATTTCAAGAAAAGCATATCTTCTTTTAGTTTGACTGTATACCTCAAAAATGTATTTTTTAGCAAAGGATTTGATAAGAAAGGCAGTTTGTAGAGACTAAGATAAACCTTATCTTTGATCTATTTATATCAATGAGTCTTCATCTGCTTTCCTTAATACCACTCTGGAGTGGGAGTTATCTTCCAAAGGAGCTTATATGTCAGTGCTGACATGCCTCAGATGCTTATAAATTTTCACTATTTTTTCTTTGATAATAATTATCTTGGTACTTAATTATTCTCAGGGCTTTTCACCCAGACAGAGATGAATGGTTAGAATGACCAAATAAGAGCCAGAAGATATTGCTGTCTGAGGTCAAGTTCCAGTGTGGAGGTTTTTCTGAAGGCTGGGCATGGTAAGGAAAGTGGCTAGAAGGAAAACCAGCTGGAGGCTTTGTTCTCCTGGGTACACTTAAAACTGGATGGAATTTGAAGTCAAGTCTTGATAATTATCCCGAAGCTTGATAGGCATTTTTACATTTACATGACATTTTTAGAGCTTACTGATGTTCTGAAAGTACTGATGGAAAGCATTTCTAGCAGTGCTGTGCAGCAGGTATGTCAAATGTCAGTATCTGGAGAACTGAAACAAAATAAAATAATGTGAAGGAATGAACATTTGTCCTCAGGTATTGATGTGATTGATATTTCTTGGGTATTAGTGTGAAGTGTGTAGTACAGTAATAAAATGAAACAAGAACATGGGGTCTGTCCCACAAATCTTTAGGTTTTAAGCTTTTATTCTGGAGCTCTGGCTTTGGTGCCAAAACAAATTCTTTTTATAATTTTGCTTCAAGTGCAGGACCCAAGAAATACATAGCTGTGAATGTCCTCACTCCTTCAAATAGCTTTAGAATGATTATGTTTGGTGCCTAATGTTTTTACAGCTTAGTTCTGTTTTAACAAAATGAATATAGGGCACAGGAAGAAAGCCAAATAACTTGTATTCCCAGCCTGCTCCCAACCCCCAATTCCTAGCTTGCAAATCATTTGCTCCCTGTTTTGTTTGCTTGTTTTTAATGCTGCCATTCAGTTCTGTCTGAAACAAAGCTTGGGTGCAGTTTTGGGTGTCAGTGCCCCCAAGACCATGGTGATACAGATGTTACTGCCATAGAGCTGTTTGCTGCTGTTACCCCTGAGCAGTCTTCCAGCATTACCTTGTCATGTCTTGTAGCCTCCCATGCATCTTCCTCCTCTCACAACACATCACACTTCCACAGTGTGCAAAAATATTAAAATCACCCTGAGAGGCTGTGATGCTACCCCTGCATGATTGTGGGCCCTTTGGTTTAGATAAACCCACAAAGTAACTATTTCCTAAAGACCCTGTGGGGCCAGGAGTATCCTCCTCCATCTGTGGGGCAGGATCAGGAGGGATCCTGGCCTGAGGAGCTGGGGTGTAAGCCACCTACACTGCTTGGTCTGCTGGGTGCTTGTTGGTTTTCAGTTTTATTATTCGTACTTAAACACTTAATTTCTGAAGCTGCTGGTTTTGGCCAGATGCTGCTTCATTCCTTCACATTATCTTATTTGTTTGAGTTCTCCAGATACTGACATTTGACATACCAGTATTTATAGTCTAGGAATGAACTTTTGTTTTTTCTCCATTCCATTCATTTCCAGGGATAGAATGCTGCATCAATTCTTGCTGCATTTCCATAGCATTTAGATGAGCTGACTGCAGCTGATTAAGCTATTCACTGAATATTTCAGTGTGAGAAAAGGTGATAGAATTGAGAAACAATAGCATCTGAAATAGCACCAGTTGTGCTACATAACATTCTGCTGAGTTGCAAAGTCTGGTGACTTGACTGTCTGAAATTGAAATAGTTGCAGTCAGGCTTTCTTGTCTGGAGCATCCAACACAATTCTTTAAATTTACTATTAATGTGAAGTGGAATGAATACAGATTAATGTTTCTAAAGTTTTGTGATATATTTTACACAGTAAAATATATCCAGTAGCCTGAAAACAAATGGCCTGAAAACAAATCCAGTGGCCTGATACCAGTAGCCCTGAAAACAAATGATATGGCAATGTACTTTTGAAATAACCAGCCACAGATGGCTAATGACACATTGTTCTCAAAATATCACTGCAATAGCACAGATACAGTAGATTTATTTTAACAATAGATTTTCTATATTCAGTGGATTACTAAAATATGATTCCATATGATGGGGGCAATTTCAGAAACTTGTAGTTAAAAGCAGCTGAATCATCAGAAGGTGGAATGTGTCTTGTATGAAAAATCAACAAAAGGCTCCAAAAATGCTTTGTTTGACAGAGCTGTTATTAGATTTATGCTTCTTAAGGTTTTTCCCAGGAAAATTGCTCCTTTGGATATCATTCCAGTGCTGCTCCAGTAATCCCAGTGAAATCACAATATAAGGTCAATCTGGAGTGCTCAGTTATTTGATGTGAAGGCTAGAAGAAGATTTAGTGCCCATGTATACCTCTGACTTCCCCCACAGAGCTGCAGACTATTTGTTGTGCCTGTGCTGCAGCTCACCCTCTGGGACCCTGGGGCAGCAGGGCTTGCACAGCTTGTGGCAACCTGTGGTAGGGAATAGTTTGGTATCTGAGATGGCCAGACACCACAGAAACTGAAGGTACTGTCTGGTGCAGTCCAGTCCATTCTCCATTTTCTCTTCCCTAGGAGCTGAAAGGATTAGGATGATCTAAACAAGAAAAAAAGGTTCTTTAGTGTCCTCTCTAATGACTTAGTGGCATTGTCTTTTGCTCATACTCATCCACTCTGTACAGACTTGCTAGCACTGCATATGGTGTCTCTAGGAGTTCCTTATTCACTTGGTATCAAAATTTACTTTATGTAGCTTTAAATATAAATTACAGATCTCATGTTTGCTTTATTTTTTTTTTCCTCCAGTATAAAACACGTTGGTGTGAGGCAGGACATTGAGCATCATGCTACTAACTAAAGTCAGGAAGAGTGCTGCATGTTGCAAGGGAAAAATCATCCACAGCTGAACAGATTAGAATTTACTTATTGTTAGTGCCTGCATCTGGGAGCACTTCCCAGATTATTTGTATTAAATATATGGACATTGAGCTAGATAGATTGTACCCTATTGCTGGTATAAAAAATGGAGGTCAAAGCCTCTGCAAGCTTCCAGTCATGATTTAGACTCATTGCACCCTAGAAAGTGAGGAATGGCATGCATATTTTTCTATACAAAGATTCATTTAAAACGTTTTTTCTTTCTTTCTTTTTGCTGATATTTCTATCCTTTTTACCGTTTGTTTTTTTTTTTTTTTTTTTTTTAGTCACTGCCGTTGTCTTTTAAAAGCAGGCTCTCAAAATACAGCAAGGGTGAAATAGAGGTGAGGAAGCAGAGAAGACTACAAAAATGTGGCTTTGCTGCCGATTCTGTAGACTTTCTGTTTTCTCCACCCTTAAAGGCTTCATTATAGGGTGTATCAAGATTGTACTGTCTAGAAGGAAGCTGTAGTTGTAATGTACAATAAGAGCATGGCACATTAGTCAGCAATCCGTTTCTAGCATTGTGGTTTAGAGCAGAAACCCTTTCTGCAGGAGATTCTCCAGCAGAATCTCAGGAAAATTGAAGCAGCTGCAGCTGTAAAAGGAAATGTACATTAAAAAGGCCAGGGAGAAACCACAGATAGAGATCCTCCTCTGTTATTTATAGCTGTTTCATTAAACGTCCCTTTCAAAGCTTTGAACAGAGATAGAAATCACATTTACATTTAGATACATAAAAGGAATACACAAATGATGACATCAGTGGCTCAGCAGATGGCGAGATGATTGCTGCAGTCCCTTATGAGCTGGGATCTGTCATTGTAGTTATTGTCCCAATGGAAACCTCTGAGCAAAAGAGCATGGGGTTACTAGAGATAGTAAGTGTACAGGGTCTAACCTAGTGTCTAGGAATAGAAGCAAGCAAAAAGAATATTGTAATAATTTCACCATTCAGAAAACAGGACTGTGGGTCAAAACTCTTCCCTGTGATTGCTTTAAACTAAGATATAAGTCAAATTCAGTTCAGACATCCTGCTTTTCTGTTATTTTCCCTTTGGTAACCATTATTACTCTTTGTTGTTTAAAAATACATTGAAATTATTGCAGAACAATTTCTCATTGTGTTTACTTGGCAAATTGGGTAGGCCTTGTTTAATTTTTGAAGCAGTTTACAAGGCATGCATAAGTGCATTTCAAGAAATGTACGTCAGGAGTTGCTTCTTCCAGCTTTCCCATTAACTGGTTCACACTGTATCTTCCAGGAAAGCAGTCAAAATTATAAAGTATGAAAATCTGTACGGCATTCAGTTCTGCATGCAATGAAGTCAGTTGAAGCTTTGCCAGTGACATTAAGGGATCCAGAGTTCGATATATTGCTTAAACTATTAAGTACTATAAAAGCAAGACTCAAGAGTGAGCTATATGTGTCTTCATAAGCCATTATTAATAATATGAAATAACACACCATAAATTAGAATAATGTGATTGTGAGTACATATTCATGTGTATGTGCACAGTTTGTATCAGAAATCTTCCAAAAGGTCCTCATAGAAAGGGAAAATCCAATCCCTCAGCTATTGGCTGTAGAGAATCTGGTTTTTGGGCTCTGTAACAGAAATTTATCAATCTGGACGTGAAGATCCACCAATCTGTGGGCTAATTGCTCAGCTGATCTTTAAAGCTCCTGGAATACTCAGTAAGAAAAAGTGAAATTTAAAGACTGGAAATACTTAACTCTAGTCCTTAGATAGGAGGCTACATATAAACAGGTACCTGGTAAACTTTCCAGCCCTTCATATTCATGCTGCAAATACCTTTTCATAAAGCAGTGGTATGAAAATCTGAAAAGAAGCACAACACCAATGGCTGTGAGATTTTGTCAATTCTTCTGTTTGATAAGCAAATGAATCCCAGATCACCTGAATATTATATGGAGATACAAATTAGCACATCATTATACCCGATCTCGTTTTGAAAGCTGCTTTGTATTAAGTGTGCACAGTGAAAGCTTTAATGGCAGATACAGTATGTGAAGCCCATGCTTTCCCCATTTCTAGTCATCCAGAGACAATTGTGACCATTGTGACATACGCAATAAGTTGGGACATTTTGCTTTTACTGATGTTATTAGCAAAGCTTTCATGATCTTCAGCATGTGCAAAATCGATCCTTTGGTTGTTTTTCTCTCCTATTTGCTTGGCTATCACTAGCAGCAATTAAAATTTCAGACTACTTCAAAGACCAGGCTTTTTTGCTAAGCTCTTGGGGAAATCAAAAAAAACCCAACAACTGAAAACCAAGCACCAAAATCAAATGAGAAACTCTTTCAAAACTGCTTTTGATTTTTTAATGCTTTGAAAAGCAGAAATGTGTTTTTACAATTTATTTGGATATTGTTCTGTGTAAAATTACCAAAACGGAAAAGAGGAAAAATATCCATCTGAAAAACATTACAGTCCTAGTGGTTTAAAAAAAAATAATTTTTTTGACTTTTGAATTGTCAAAAATCAAAAGTCTGCTGCTTTGTATTTGTATTCCTTGTCTTCCTGGTTCAGTCAAGATGCTGTGGAGTGATCTTTCCTGCAATGGTCAGAATTCTCCAGTGGCAATGTTTCACTTGAACAAAGATTTTTATTTTTTCCCCAAATACAATTTGATTAAATAAGTTTTAATAAAAATGAATGAACTCATAAAATTACCCAATTATGAATCAGTTTGAAACGTGAAGCTATAGTTGAAATTCAAGTTTCAATTTGCCATTCTTACGTGGTGCATCGAAATTCACCAATTTTTTTACCAAGTCTTTTCAGGTGATTTCCTGGCATATATTGACCCATTTTTCCAAACTTGAAACACTATTACATATTATAGAAAAAGATCTTTTGAAATTTTTATCAGCTGTAAGAAGGTTACAGTGCACTCAGGGAAGGTTTCTCAGGCCAGCCTGTTTGCTTGACTTGCAAGAGTGAGGTCAGTATCTGTAACACTGTGGACACAGTGATCCTGTCTCACCAGAGGATCAAGGCAAACCAGAATGCCATTGGTAGGCAGCCAAATGAAAGATACCCCAGAAAACAGTGTTTCAAATGTTCACATTAGGCTCAAAGGCTTCAAAGGTCTGCTACGCTTAAACTATGTTCAAGTCAAGAGCTTGCTTTGTCTGCAATTCAGTAATTTCAAAGGGGAAAAACATAAATAACTTTAAAAAGGAAGTGGTCTTAGAGAATGGGAACAAAAATACCAAAGGTAACTTTCTAAAACTTTCTCATGTATTGAAGGGGTAAGAGCAGATAGGTTAGAGGGATATGGTGCATCTTGAATAACTGTTTCATTTAGTTCTCTGCAAATACAGAAAAGACATGAAAGAATCTAGCTAATGTTAAAGTCTGTGAAAGTTCTTTAGATAAAAAGAAACAGAATTCTCCCAAGAGTGCTGATGTGTTGCTATGTGAACAATTATAGTGTGGTAGCAGAAAATGTTTACTGAGTGCCCACTATTCTAGGAAGGATTTTCTGTAGGCTATATCAAAAGAGAAAGAAGTGTTTTGATGCCAGTTAAAAAGATCTGTCTGTTTTGAGATCTTTTCAGTTGTATTTACTCTGAAGAATCATGGCAAGCCTATTTACCAAGACTCAAAGGGACTCTGAAACTGCACAAGAGTTAACAAGATGTTCAAGGAAAGTTTCATTCTTTTAAGTGACTGATATGTGGATAATTGTATCTGTGGAGGACAAAGTTATTCAGAAGAGAGAGGCACAAACCCATCCCTTCATAGGGTCTCCACTAAATAACTAAAACTGCAGTTGTACCAGAAAGTAGAAATGAAAATATGTTACCAGAGGTCTGCCTCTCTGTTAAAAGAGCCTGAGGGTGTTGTAGCTGGAATTTTTTGGTGTTTATTTGTAATGCTAGCCTGTGCTTAAACCTGCATCTTCATCACTGTTGTCACCCACTTAAGTAGTTGTACCCACTTGTCCATGCTGCTTTCACACTTCCATCAACAAGATTTTCTTGTGCAGTGGGGCTCTTCAAATCAAAAGTTAAAGGAAGGACCAGAATAAACAACCCACTCATTAAAGGAAACATGATAGAATTTTTCATGAGGATAGATACGAATTTATTATATTTCCTAATAATCTGGAGGTTGGCACCCTCAGGAAGAAATGATTTTCAGCAGTGTGAGACATTAATTCCCAATGGGATTTGAGGTATTGTAATATCAGGTATTCTGTGAAAAGAGGCAAGAAAAGAAATATATGTTGAAATGATTATGACATTATTATTATTAGTTTTTCCTTGATATTTTTGTGTGAAATAGTGTCTCCAGCTGATGTCACAAAGATGAAGTTGATTGTTCTCATTCTTTTTGATACCACTGTGTTAATAAACTTCTTAAAATGGATTCTTTTTCTTCACATTTCCCTAGCAAAATAAATATAATTTTTTTAAAGTAGTCAAATTGAATAAAGCTATTATGATTTCTTTAAAAAAAATTCTCTCTTTGAGGAACACTTTGGAAATTATAAAACTTAATTATGATTTTAAAATTCTTTTTCTGTTCTTTACTTATTTACATTGTTTTTATGTTGGTTTTTGTTTTGTTTATTTTTTAATCACAACTCTGGAGGGAAATTCCTGACCTTTTTGATTTTTCCCATGGAAATGCTGGACTGTGTTTGACACGTCTACTCATAAAGTTGTCATAATGTCATAATTATAGTTTCAGACCTGTGTCTCTGTGAAATTTCCTCAGGAACCATGAATCATAAGCAATGTTTGTAGAAAGACTCTGGAATTACATTTCACTGATAAGTAGAATGCAAACAATGAATTAAGAAGTGTCCTTAGTTAATTATCAAGTGTTAACCATTTTTAGAATGATCAGAAGAGAAAGAACTGGGCAAAACTCTTCATAATTCTAGTAAAAGTAAAATCACAGTATATATACTTTTTGTATTAATTTGACTTTTGAGAATAATCTGTAGTTGAAATGTAATTTTGGTCCGTATCATGGACCAAAACATCACTGTTAAGGATACTTTTTACTTAATTCAAGTTTATTTCACTTACAAGATGAATGTTTTCTTCCTGGATAGCAAAGTCAACGCAGCAGTGGAAGCAATGAGCTGGCTTTTCTATGAACAGTTACGCAGTGCACTGCTTTTCACTGATCTAAGTGAGGGTAGAAATTGGTTACAAGATGTTTTCCAGAGGTAAGAATACTGTGATGATGGATATAATGGAAAAAAGTAAGAGAGGAAGGCTGAAAAATAGCTCAGAGAGAGCACCAAGTTTTGAAGCACTGAGCCTGTAGAGGCAGCAGCTAAAATAATGTCACCTTTTGACACAAAAACTGGGACAGTGCGTGTCCCAGCACTGCTCCAATGCATGTGATGTTCCATCAGTTCCAGTCACTTGAATAAACTACCCCAGTGTTATGGTGGGGGCTCTAGGAGGCCAAGCACTGGTTTTACTTGAGTGCTTGTCAAGGCTATAAAGAATATAAATGCAAATACATTAATTTGTCAGTAGCCCAGGACACATAGCTGCTGCTGCTGCTGCTTTGGGTGTCCAACAGGTCTCCAGTGAATTGGTGCTATTACTGTGCCAAATGGAATATTTTTCAGGATGGATGGACAGAAAGCAAAGGATAAGGATTAAGCAGTGGTGAGGTCACATATGGAAACACTATTCAGTGTGGAATACTTGATCAGAGAGAAAGTAATTAATTGTTTAAACTTAGTAGTGAGGAGATGGTTTAAAAGAAAAAGGTGAGTGAAGACATGAAGTAAGAAAACTGTCATATTAAAAAAAAAAAACAAAACCCACAGGAAAAAATCTAATAGGATTGAAACAAGAAAGTTAAATTAAGAAAAAAGTATGAGCAGATACCCAGAAGTGTTCATTCTCTGCTTGTTCTTAGTCCAGTGCTAGGTGGTGTTGTCAGTGGCATGAGAAGTCAATGAAGATGTCCCACCTCCTCTCCTTTTTGTCCTTCTTATTGCCAGCGTGGCAACTCTTTGCAGTTTTGGATGGTGTGAAAAGAGCAGGATGCTGTGGCTGATTGGTCCGTGCTCTTGGTCTCACAGGATGGATGATGATGAAAAGCTGGTTGTTACCTTTTGGCAAGGCCATGGAAACATGAAGGTGGTGTCCCAGTGCTGCCTGTCTCTGTGTGGGCGTGAGCCCAGCAGCTGGGGGGAGCTGGTCTGTGTTCCATCTCTAGGACCACGCAGCACTGAGGCACTGCCTGGCTGAGGGCTGTGGGCTGGGTGGCTCCACATCTGGCACCTCTGTTTCTCAGGCTTCAGGGAATAGCACTGATTGAGCTCAGGCTGCCAGTTTGCACCTTTTTCCTGTTGTCCCCTTTCTTTCTGGGTCCCTTGTAATGAAAATTTCTTCTCCCTCACCCTTTACTATAGAGGACCTTCAATTTCTTCAAAGTATTTCTCTGCTGCTCTCAAAAACATTACCTTGAATCATGGAATAGCCTTCTGGGCAAGTGACTGAATTTCCAAGTGCTGTTTTCCAGTCACTGCAATGCTGTGAGGCTGCTGCCTTTGTTCACTTACAAGCCTTGCAGCAGAGCTGAACTTGTTCCTTTCAGAGGCTGACATGGTATGTTATTTCATATTTCATCTTATTGTCCGCATAGAGTAGCTTACACTGGTCTTGTATTCTTCTCTATAATTGCCTTTATTGTTTGACCTCTTACGGCAGCTTAGCTCTTAACTCACCCTAAAATCCACAATAACTTTGGAAATATTTTGATTTGGTGGAAAAACTCAACAGTGATTATCTTCTGTATTGAATTTTAACCTCAGGAAATCCTGGCCTCCTGTTCCCCAGAATGAAGGATATGTAAGTGCTACAGGAGCACAGCATCATTTGTATTTCCACAGTGATTTGCAGAGGAAATCTTAGCACATACTAAGTATTTTCTTCATTTTTAAAAATAAACTTCTCTTCTGAGTAAGTAGTTTTAATAAGCCTCTCTGTCTTTCATTTCTAACGTTCTGTAAAAGGTAAGGTAAATTAAAAATGCATAAGTGTTTCTGAATGAAGATAAGTTCTTGGAAAAAAGACACTTTGTCTTAATGCTATACCTTATGAAAATAATTACAATGCCATAGCCTTAAAATTTTTAAAGGAGATAAAGTGTAGTTTTTTATCCCCTCTTCAAGCTTGTATGATGAGAAATGAAGTTTTTGTGCATTGTGATGTAAAGTAGGATTTATAGCTCTGCTATGTAAACATTGATTGGATGCTTTTGGCTTGCTTCATTGCTTTTTTGGATAATTTTTGCAATGTGCCGATCTAGTGGAGAGACTTGAACTTAGAAAGATGTGGGGTTTAACTTGGTCTGCTACCCAGGATTCTGCTTCCAGAATAATTCTTTGAAATTACCTACATCAGAGTTTCTGTGAGAAAAAAGTAACACTAGGAATTTGTGCCAGTGAAATGTGTCAAGTTCAGTATTCAGTATCTCTGGGCAGAGAGTATTGATGCCAAAGTAAAATCTCAATTTCCTATATTTGGCAGAAAAAATACATCTAATGGAAAATATGCTCTGAGGGGGATCTGCCATGTCTTTCCAGACCTCTGAAATGCACAGTGTCACTGAAAGCAGTGTATCTTCAGAGTGCATTATTCATGGAATGCACATGTGTTTTACCTGGTGCTCATTAGAGCAGGCAGTGGGCTGCTTCTGTGGTTTGCTGCCACCCAAACTTGGCTGTGCCCATCTCTTTACATCTGTTATTCCTTTAGAACTAATCACAGTCAAATCTAGGAGAGAGAGAGCAATCCCATACCACAGAACTGAATGAGGAAACCCACCAAACTAAACAATAACAATAAGTCCAACACAGAATAATTTTAAAGATCAAAACTCTTTCTGTATGAAATAATATATATAGCTATGATCATGTGTAATGGAAAATAATAAACAGAAAATATTACTTATCCAAATCTTAACACTTGTTTCTTTGAGATGTCCTTATGCATTTGAAGTATGGAAATTTTGTACTTTCAAACATCTGGGTTTTAACCTTTTATTAAAATGTGGGTACTGAAGTTAGAATAAATGGACAAATAAATAAATCATGTTATGAATGGGTATGGTGATCTGTCACAGACATCTTTTCACTAAAAATCCTTTCTTTAGGATTTTTCCTTCTGAGAAGCTAAGAGAGCTCAGAGACAGAATGTAAACAATGGTTACCTGCTGCTGTGGAATACAACAGATCCACCTGTGATTGGCCCATCTTGGATGTGTATAATTAATGGCCAATCAAGGACCAAGCTGTCTCGGACAGAGTCCGAGAGAGCTGCCTTTGTTATCATTCTTTTCTTTTCTATTCTTAGCTAGCCTGCTGAGGAAGCCTGTCCTTTTTCTTTTTAGTATAGTGATAATGTAATATATACATATATAAAATAAAATAATAAATCAAGCCTTCTGAACATGGAGTCAACATCCTCGTCTCTTCCCTCATCCAAGAACCCCTGTGAACACGGTCACAGTGATCTTTATGCCAGCTCTTCAAACTTACTTCAGGCTACTTTTCTGCTCACCAGTGACCTGTTTAAATGCAGTATTGTAGTCTGATCACTTCAGACATTAATCCTTCTTCAACTGGTAGGCAATTTGGCACAGGATTTGGAGCAATGTGGTTTGACATTGTTTTATCAAAAGTGCTACAATATTTCTGTGTTCTGTAGAGCTTTAGATTTTTATGAATGAATGTTTCCAGCCCTTCACAAAAGCCAGAAGTGCTTTTTGAGTTGGCATGCTCACAGAGGAACCGTAATACTCTGATCTCTGTGTCAATAAAGGTGAGAATCCGAACTGCCACAATACATTTGAATATCAACATTTACTCCCTTACTGATGAATTTAACAGCTAGGTTCACTTTAAAAATAAAATTATGGTGTCATGGACCATTGCCTTTGACAGGTGCTTGGATGCTGGTTCTCCAGGATGCTTGCAGTCTCTGGCATCATTCACTTGGGGGGGAAAAAAAAAAATTGTCTAGTTCTACTTCAGAGCAAAATCTTCTGGCAGAAGGAGGAGACAAAATTTCCATGCAGACATTGTCAGCTTCTTTGACTTTCTCATTTAACTGGTTAAAAAATAGCTGTCTTTCACTCTTGTAAATTGATTTAGAACATTCATGGGATTTAAATGGGCCTACACAGGAAGGGCACAATAAAAATGCTTCTCTAGTTTTGTGTAATTTACCTGAAAAATGTTACATTCACCAGTTGTGACATCATTTTCACAAACTTTGTGTTCTTCTTTGTAGGTGTGTTTGTGTGACTGTAATCCCAATTCAGCAAGCCTAAAATAAAGCCATAAGATAGGACATTTCCTTCCTTCATGTAAATAGAAACATGTAGCTATAAAGCCAAATGATAAGCAAATAGCAGCTGAACATCTCGTGTCATCCTGCTTTCCCTTGTGTGCATCGATGTGATACCAAAATTGCAGCTGTTAGGATATTTCTGTAGTGAAAATCCATGAAGAAAAAGCTCTGCTGTACTGCTGCCTAGACCTTCAAAAATATCATAAGGCTCTTATTTTGGTGGGGTTTTTTTTAGTGGAACCGTATTAACAATATATTCAAGAAAAATTTCAGTGTAATGAGAAGCGAGTGCTGTGTATTTTTTCTCTGCCATTATTCACTTGCTTTTACACTAACTGTTCAGTGAAGCAATTTCATTTTGCTCACTCTTGCTTTTCTTACACCATCCTGTCTGCTTCTTCATTTTGAGCTGTTCCTATAAAAAAATTGCACTCATATTCAGTTGTCTGAATTTGAGATAATATTGCTTCTTCTGCCTGTTTTGGGAGTTTCTCTGAGTCCAAAGGCTTGGAGTGTAATTTAGGATTGGTACTTGATTTTGTTGCTGTTGAAACATTAACAAAGTATTAATAGATGTTAAAACCTCAGTGTAAGGTAATACAATTAGTAGATGTTAAAACCTCAGTGTTAAAATATTAATGTGTACTTCTGATCTGTTAATGATCACTTCTGTTGTCCACTGAGCAAATTTTCAAACCACCTTTCTTGCACTCACTCTTGTGACAGGTAGCAAACAAATTCCCCCCAGCAGGGTCAGAGGCCATGCTTGATATCCTTCCTCAGATCTCTCCTTAATGCTTACTTTTGTCACTGCAGTTCTTAAAGGTAAGGGAGGAAAAGGGGTTAATGGGGTCTGTGGTAAGATCATGACCTGCCCTGTGCTGGCCATATGGTTCTATTCTCTTTTTTTTTTCTTTTTTTTTTTTTTTGCCCAGATGCTCCCAGAGCAGGTACATTCATTGTTCAGTGGTGGCACAGAGGTGCCTGTCCTTTCCTGAGAGTGGTACAGGCTTTGTGACAATGGCATTAATGCTTGTTTGGGAAGTGTTGCTCTGCTGCAGTGGCAGCTTAGAGTACACCATGGTTAAAATCCCAGAATGGCTTTCTGCACTGTGACCATCCCTTATAATTATGCTTGTGTGCATGTTGGGAAGGAGGGACTATCAGCTCTGATTGATGTGTTGGTTGTTTTGGTGTGTGTTTTTGGGAGGTTTTTTTTTTAATGTCTATTGTTTAGTGATCAGTATAGTAAAGTGATTTTTTTGTATTTCTTTATCAGACTCAAGCCACTTTCCATTAACAAGCAATCTTAAATAGGAACCTTTCTTTTTCTGGGGAAAAACATCATTTTTGCCTCTTTGAAAAAGCTGAAAGCTAAAGCATGAGATTCCCATAGAAGGTGTGTGCAATGCATAGGTCAGAACCCCTGATAAAGTCTGGCTTCCTATGTTACAGTGTTATCTTTTAGCTTGGTAGTTTGTAAGTTATGAAGCCGTGGAAGAACAGCATTTCCTAGTCAGGAAACTCACAGTTCCTGAAATTATCTCTTGGACTCTTTTTTTTTTTTTCTTTCTTAGATTTGCCCTCATATCCTGCTTCCTTTGACATGTTGAGTTGATTATTTAGATCTAATGGGGCCTTCTGAGTAGTGTAAGATGTGAAAACAGCATTGTTCCCAGTGTGAAATCTTTTATGAGCACACCTTGGTTTTGAGTTTGTCATTTTCATGGGGTTGCAGTACTGGACTTCCAGGTCCAGTGGGGGACAAAAAGCTTATCCTGGGATCAATCCTGGAATGTATTTGGTCCCAGCATAGCCTGCTATGTGCTGCTTTGGTTTCCCTCTGTGAAAAAAAGGGTAATTCTCTAACAGGGGAGAGTTTGTAGTAGTTGTCTTAGCATAGCAATAGTGGAACAGGGATGTGATTTTACCTTCTGTCTTCCTGTTTAAGCAAAATCAGGTAGTTAGGCATTGACACCCTAGTACACCTGTGTGCCCTTCTGTGCACTTTTTCTCTAGCAGCTTTTCAAATAGTGTCAAGATTCTAAATCTCATCTTCAACATGGTGTAGTCAAGCTTAGTATGATCTTTTGGTTCATACCTGGTTTGAAGAGAAGGTTTCAGTAAAAACAAGCCACCTGGAGAATCCTAGTGTAAAAAATTAATTTTTCTACGTACATAACTGGAAAGAAATCATCTTTGAAAATAAAAGAGTTGTTGAATTTGGCCTATATTTTTCTACCCTCAGAGGACTTATAAATAGGTGAAAAGCTTTTGTTTAAAAAAAATTAAATGTGGATAGAAGCCAAATGTGGATAGAAAAATTGCATCTAGAGAGGAACTTTTCAGAAATAAAAACTTGATTGAGAATTTACAGGAGTCAGTGGAAAATCTTTTCTCAAAGTTGCTTTTGCTTGAGTCTAATACCTTGTTCTGTCAAAAGTATTATACTCCTGAGTATATGCTTGACTTGACATTCCAGATGAACTCTTCCTGCGCTAATATGCTGAAGGTACGTATATGCTTAATGGTTCAAGTCCTACATAAAGGAAAAAAATACAAAACTGAGCTCTCAGTGCAATTTCAGTGGTAGTTTTGGCTACAGGTAAAAGGGAAAAGGTCCTTGTTGTATACATAGAAGAAGAATGATTCTATGGTTAGAATCAGGTCAAATATCACTGCGCTGTTTGGGGGGAAAAGCACAGTCCCTTCATGTAGGGTTAGTAGTTGTCTTAGTAAGTTATGGGTTGGCTGCTCTTTGCCAAATTTGTTGCCTTTTATTAGGTTCAGTTTTTAGTGTTCAGTGCCATAATCTTCAGTCCCTTTGCCTTCCTGTGTTCCTAAAATCCGAACACATTTTTTAGATTACTTACATTTTGTAACAATTTCTTTTTTCTTTATGGTTTAGCAAACTGCTGGGAAAAAATATCCTGAAGAATGCTTTTGGCAGTCATCACAGTGTGATCATGAAAGTTAAGACCAGGTTGAAAGAAAATGTGACATACATATAAAAAAAAGTAGAAAATGTGTCAAATCCTGGAACGCTAATATTTTATGAAACAATCCAAGCAACTTTGTCTTTTAGCACAAAAATATAATAATTTCATTTAAAATATTTTCTTTCAGATCATTTAGTTAAATAAGAATGATCTACTGAATTGTAAGGTGTAACAGGGTTAATAAAAACAGGGAATACTGGATCACTTCCCAAAAGGTTTTTTCTCTGTCTTGTAATCATGTGGTTTTGATTTTGTTTGTGAACTGTGCCAAATATGTCTTTTCATATGATTTTGAGTACCTGCAAATGCAATTTCTTTAGTTAAAATTAGAAATGTGCTTTGGATCAAAGACGATGTTAGCAAAAAGAAACACAAAAATAATTTTCATGACCTGGGGATGACCTCCTTGTTGCTGGAGTCTCTCAGTGAGGGACGTTCCTGCTTCTTTATGAGATGCATGTATCCACAGACAAACACAAAGGTAGAGAAATGCTTGTATAGTTAGAAAAGATTTTGCAGCCACACTACTCAGTACTGTTCCTCTGTTTGTTGTATTACTGTTCTTGAATTAAGAGCTTGATAGATGTGTTTTGGATCAGGCATCACATCATCTTCCTATTTGATTGGCATTATTATTTCCTAGGTTCCCTTTTTTCTTCATTTAGAGAAGTCTTCCTTCTCAAAGTAGCCCAAATGCCTCAAGTGAGAATGTTGCTCTAGGGCTTCTCAGGAGATGCTTTTTGGTTCTATTATGCTGTCTTCTGTGGGCTGGCTAACCATATTTCAAACACTTTTCATGGCTAACTTGATGCCATGAATAATGGCAGTATGTGTGAGAAAAGTAATTTCACAAATCTCAGAATATTTTGAATAAAAGTACAAAATGTATGAATCCAGCTTTTAAACATGCCAGATTTAATTATGCCTCTTTGCTATACTTTGCCAGCTTTCTACACCTGCATAAAATGGAAATAAAATGCAATAAATCTGAAAGGTAGGTCGTTGTTTTCCTCTTGGTTTCAGTGCTTTAATATTGTTCTGAATTTCAGAAGCGTGGCAAAATCTCAGCTCCCAGTATTTTATTACACTTACTAAAAAATGTAAGTGACAACACAGGAATTGTGGTGAAAATGCTCAGACTGATGTCAGATACCACTGGCAAAAGTAACAAAAGCCCTTGGACTTTTACTAGTGAACAAAATTGTCCTTGGATAAGATGTACTTTTTCACTAACATGATGTTTCCTCTGCATTGTCAAAAAGGAGCTTGTCTGATCTATTGCTAGTAACATAAAAGAGAAAGGAAGTTTCAAGTGAGATGAAAGGGACCACAAAAGATGGATTTTCTGTAGCTGCTTTGTATTGCTCAGAGGAAACAGTAATTGGACAGTGCTAGGAATTACTCCTTGGTTACTGACCTGCTGGTCATTGCCCTTTAATGTCCTTGGCATATTGGAGGCATATTGGGCATAATGGTAGAACATGGCTATTCTTTGCCCTTTTGAGAGGAATGTGCCTTGTTACTTTGAAGTAGCCTTTCTATGTGTAATTAGAATAAACCCTATTTTCATTTTATACCAAATCTCGCAGAGCTCCATTGCCATACACAGAGTTCATTATGAAGTAGGTGGGTGCTCAGCTGCTGGTTGACTTTCTGCACTTACAGAGTGCTCTTCAAGGTCAGGATTGCAATTTCTGTTGTTCTTGACTAAGACCATGTGCACAATGCATATTGTAAATGTAAATGCAGAAATATCTTACTGCTCTTTGGAGGGAAAACCCAGTGGAAGATCTGATGAAAACTGAGAAAACAGAAAGCATTACGTTTGTTCCCTGTATGAGGAAAAACACCTGGTTTTAGGACGCTGCAGTGTGTGCTCTGAGCAGACCTAAAAGCCATTACAGGTTTTTTTTGTTAACCATTTCTATCTTATGAAGACTGTTCTGTGTCTCAGCTATACAGCTGTACTGTGCTTTGCAGTGTCAGGGTCCATGTCCATATGCGATTTTTTTGTCTGGAGCTCCCTTATTTAAAGGCAAAACATCTCCTGAAAGCCTTCTGGATCCACTCACATCTGCTGTGGAGACATAGGATTTGTCTGGTTCAGTTATCTCCATCATTACTATTGAGTCATGAATCTGTTGTATGATTCACTTCTTCCTCTTACGCACAAAGGTTGATTTTATTAGCCGCTGCACCAGTTTAGCTTCCTCTCCTTAAACTATTATACTGTCTTGCTAGGAGTAATAATAGCTTGTTTGCTTTGCTTTTTATTGTGGAAGATGATGTGAGGGGCATTTTTTAAAGAGTATCCATATTTCAAAAATATGTGAGTGTGAACAGACAGACCTTCTCCAAGCATACAGGTCTGCATTTCTACTGACTGACTATAAATAAATTATTAAAGTACAATACCAATTTTTCTTTAAAATTTTCACATAACATTGAAAATTTCTGGAGCCAATATTGCTATGTTTGGATATGTAGTGTTGCTCTACCAGTGTTGATCACTCTCTACCCATTTAACCTTCATTTTCTTCTGCTTTATACTAACATGATTTAAACACTCCTGTCTGAAGCACAAGTACAATTGTGATTTACTGCTGGTTATCACATAGGCTTCATACCTTAAATGCAGAAACTTGAGAGAGCATTAGCTGCTAAAATCAGGCACTTTCCCATCAGGGTTTCACAGAATTTGCCAGGTTTTTAAGGCTACAATGCAGATGTATTTTTTCTGGAATCCACTCCCCCCCCTACCCTTCCCAGCATTTGAAATGACAGAACTCTGTTAGAAATTATTTCTATCAAAAGCATAATAATAAAATAATTTTTACAACTAAAAGAAGCTACCTGGGTATCTGTTGGTTTCTGAGAATATTGACATAAATCAGGTTGGCTGCGTTCTGGTGTAAATGGTGTCCCTGTTAGTCAAAGACTTCTCACAAGTCAATTTTTCATATTTTTTTTCCCACAAAGGAGCACATTAACACCATAATTAACTTCTGCACTTTGCCTCTGTCCTTCTGTCATTTTTATAAAAGGTCGCTTTATAACACTTTCTGTAACTTCCATGGCCAATAATCAAAGAAGGTAAGATCAGTAAATATTCAGGCTCATCTGAAAAAGGGAAGCTGAATAAATATGCCAGTGCAAAAGGAACTATTATTCTGTAACATGGTGTCTACACAAGAGACTTGTTGCCGGGGTACATTTTTGGGGAAATTTTATCCCTTTCCCTCTGTTAGCAATGACCAATGCACTTCAGCATCATCAGCCTGAATCACAGCTCTGCAGCCCACAGGTTTTTTCACACAGTGTCAGATTGTGACAAAATAGCAGTGAAATAAAAGAATGTTCCAGTTAGCAATCAAGAAGGAACGTCCAGTACCAGGAGCCTTGGTGGACTAACAAGTGCCACTGTGATGCCTCAGGAAGGCTTCTGGAAATCCAGGAAACAAGTCTGGAGGCTTACCACTAGTTATTTCTTATTCCTCTCAAGCAGAGAAAATATATTTCCCAAGGACCCAGAACATCCTTGTGACAGAAATTGTGGTACTTTTCAGTCAGAAATAGCTCTCGTCTATGGAGAGAGCAATGCAAGGAGTTTTGCTGGGTGAAAATGAACTCTGTGCTTCCCTCTCACATGCTGGTGCAGCCCAGGGCCCAAGGCAGTGCAGCCCTGAATGCTGCCCAAGCTTGCTTTCCTCCTGGAAAATGGCCTTGCAGTGAGTTCTGGGGAATGATGCTACAGAGGAGGAGCCCTGGCCTGACTTTACTCCCTCAGTTCTTTCAGATTTGCTGTATGCTCTGGGCACTGCTGGGAAAATCACAATGTGCATCATTTCCAGCTTGGAAGTTGCTGCTGCACAAGCTCTTGGCTGCCCTTCTGTGTTTTTGGGCACCTGTATGGCAGGAGAATCACAGGATGGTTTGGGTTTCAAGGAGGCTTAAAGATTATCTAGTTCCAGCTCCCCTGATGTGGGCATAGATCCTTGCACTGGACAGGTTGCTCAGAGCTCCATCCAACCTGTCCTTGAGCACTTCCAGGGATTGGGCATCCACAGCATCTCTGGGCGACCTGTGCCAGTGCCTCACCACCCTCATAGTAAATAATTTCTTCTAATCTAAACCTACATAACAATGTTTAATTTGGCCTGTATAATTTACTGAAAAAGAATTATCGACATGTTTTCATTGACTTTTCCCTTGATGGTTTCCAGTAATAAGGGAGACTTTACTTTCGTTTTTTTGATTATTTGTCCAGCATTCTTGCCCAGCTCTTTAACTTTAGAGTCTGGAATCTAGGTATAAATGTTGTGGGTTTTTTCTGATTTTTATTTCTTCTCTTTATTTCTCATGAAATGAGGATGAGGAAAAACAGAGCCCAAATGTGTCTCCTGCTGGCAGCAGGCGTTTGAACTAGTTTAGCTTTGAAATTCCCCACATAGTTGTTACATGCAAAAGGAATGAGATAGTTGAGCTTGGTCCTTTTGAAGTGCTGTGATAACTGGCAAGTACCTTTGTAGCTGAAGTGAAAAAGCTGATTCTAGAGTTTGCTGAAGAGAGAAAGCTTGTTAAAGTGAACTTGATGAGGAACCATCCTGAATACATGTCTAAATTATGCGTCAACTTGCTCATAACTGGGTTTATTTCAATGATAAAATGATAGATTGAAAATAAGAAAAATCTTTGCCCTATCTTGAGGAATATAGTGAGTGCTTTTGAAATGAAAATTCACTTGTTATAAATGGATCCTCCTCTCCTACTGAGCACAGTGGAAGAGATGAATCTATTGCATCCCAGAGACAGCATCACTGCGGACAGTTACTCATGACATCTTTGTAGCGCAAGTGTCCTTTGCAAAGAATGCCAGGGTATGTTTTGGTCTGTGTTTTTTTCCTAGCAGTGAGAGCTAGGAAAACTGGTAGGCAAAACCCCCTGTTTTGTGCTGTGCCACAGACTGGTAAGGGTGGTTCACAGATTGGTAAAGGTGAAAACCAATTTCATGTTTGGTTTCTTAGGAACTTCGTCGTCAGAGCTGAGCTAACAATACTTGCTGCTGTAACGCTAAGGAATTCTGTAAATGCAAACTCCTATTTAGTTTTCTTAGGGCAGAAGAAATGCCATCTGTTATAAAACAAACTTGGTTAATCCAGATGTATATGTAGAAGGTTATTTATTGCTTCTAAAGTTCTGATGATTTTTAAAATCTGCTTTGAACTTGAGAGGCCTTTTTAACACATTTACACAAAATGAGGGGGTTTTGCATATCACATTTCAGTGTTGCTTACTAAGTTAAAAGTGTTTGATTAAATAAACAAACTTGTTTTCCTTTACAAGCAGTTTGTTATGATTTAAAGAATCATTGCCACCTGTATTGGATGGAACCATCAGTTTGTAAGCAGTAACACCAACCTAGTTGGCAAAAATTGTTGTATTCTGTGGTAAAACAGGTGGGCTTTTCCCACAAGGCTGGATGCAGTGCTACATTGTGCAACACTTCAGTGCAAGTGCAGCATATTGTGGAAAGATCACAGGGATGTGCCAGCAAAGAGCTGTAGGTGGGGACTGCAGGAGCTGAGCAGATGCTTTGCCCACTTTTTTGTGGGAGGCTGTGCCAAGTCCTGTAGCTGCCGGGGTGAGAGTGGGATGTTGGAAACCTGGAGAAAGCACTGAGTCATCCAGAACTTTTGTGGTGGAAATAGCTGTCTTTGGCATGAGGTAATCTGTCTGGAGAATTTAATTTCCAATGCAAGGACACGTAGGATCCTAGTTTGAAGCCCTGCTCACAAGCTTTGTACTCAGTAGAATGGAGATCGCATCTTAATTTTTGTGTCAAGGCCAGCAGAAACAGCTGCTGCTTGTGAGCTTTCACTCCAAGTTTAATCTGTTGTACAGAATTTATTGTTAGCTTTGATTTTAAGCAGTAGTGTTCAAGTAATTATGAAAATTTCCAGAAAGAGCTTGAAACTGATTTTAAATCATAGCTGTTAAAAGTACATGTGGTTTTTTTAAAACAAGAGGTTGCCAAAAGATCCTTCTTTTCATCTTGTTTTCTTCCAGTGTGTTTTCCAGCAGCTAGTGGCAAGAAAGGGAAATACTATTTTTTTCAAAACTCTTTGGTGTTGACTGTTGACCTGTTTCTGCTTTCATGTAAGCCACCCGTGAAACTTCCAGTAGTTTCTTGGTCAGCAAGGTTAGGCTGATGCTACCATCTTAATAAATGTTGTCCTAAATTTATGTAAGGCCTATCCAGTGATTTAGAAACTAATACTGCGTTGTGGCTCTGTCTTTCAATGCCATTTTCTCCACAAACTGAGGAGACCAACATTTACATTTAAATGCTGTTACGAGGCAAATTCAAGACATTTGTTTTACAGGGTATTAGAAATCTAAATTTTCTAATTTGTTCACTTTTCTATCTTGCATCTTCATTTATTTGCTCACTTTTTTCATATTTGAAGGAGAAACTCATTTTATAATCTTTGGTTTTCCATGTAGTTGATCTCCAGATAATTTCTTTCTCTATGAAATGCTAATAAAAAATTGGAGTGTAAAAAAGTCTTCAATAACATTTAATGAATAAATTTCTTGCCGATGAGGTTCTGAGATTTCTTCTGCCAGTTATCTACAAGAGAAGTTTGCTGGTTTCCATATTAAAAATGACAAGCAACTGTAAGTAATCAGAAACACTAAATTTGTTATTTCAGGAATGTTTTTGGCTTTTCCATAAGAAATACAGGACAGCAGAAGGACTCAGATTTTTAAGGATATTTGAGGCTGGTTTGCAAAAGAATTCCTTAAGCACTTAAACTTCCTGGGACTTAATTGTTTTTCTCCCATATGGCTTTCAGTTCCACAAGTGAAATACTGTACATTTTAAAGGCTAACTGCTTGACATTAGACCATGGCTGGTAGCATGATATTGCCTTCACTCATAGGGTATATAATTAGTAGGTGGTAAACTTTTTGTCCCTATGTTTTAGAAAATTACTGTCTTTACTGTACAAATACAGCCTGACCTGAAAATGGCAGTGGTTAGTCACCGTTAATTGGATGGGATGACCTGTCTAGCATTAATGATGTACAAGCTGTTCCTAGGAAACTGTGGAAGACCTTTGCTGACAGTAACTGCAGAAGGGAATGGTGACATTCCCAATGTTTGCCAGGCGCCAGAAAAGCATGATATTTTAAAATACTTTTTTCCTCAATTGTTCATCAGGTTGTAATGAGTATACCACATATAGTCTAAGAAGGATGTAAAAGCCTTCTAAGAGCCATAATGGTGTGATGGCTTAGGTTTCACCAGAATTACTAAGATATTTACAAACCTGATTGCTGCATTTCATTTCTTATGTTAGAATTCACTCGTTATCACAAATCTCCGTATCTGAAATTATCTCTGAGCTGAAATTAGGTGTAAGCATTTATAAATGCCATACATTGTTTGCAAGACATACTTTTTCTGCTGGGAATTACAGGCTATCATTTGTGAAGATATATCATCAGAAAATTAATAAAATTCATTAAAGAATAATTTTAAATATTTGGACAATGTAAATGTTCCTTTGGGTTTATTTTATCTTAGACCCTGGGAATCCATGAAAACATTCTCTTTTCTGTGGGGGTCAAAGAAATGAGAAAAGGCAGTTATTATTTCTTCAAGCTTCTTCTTTAAAGCCACTTCCAGTTCTGCAGTGGCAGAGAAGTTTTTCTACTGGTTGAAGACACCGTTGAAAAGTTCTTCGTCAAATTGGCACTTACAGAATCTTTTAATTAAAAAAAAAAAATCTTTGAGGCAATTGCAGTTATGGAACCTTACAAGGGGTGATTAAGGTCTGCATTAAATGGCTCACGAAGGATTAATGGGAAGAGCAGCTCTTCCTCTGGCTAAGCAGCGTGGTGGCAACAGGTGACCCAGAGGCTGTTTTCTTCATGGGCTGGGCTGTTTTCCAGAGAAGACTGAACCTTGTGGAAATGGTGTGGCAGGACATATTCTATGACTGGACCAGGGAAACCATGAAGTGCTAAGGTTCAATGAGCTGATTGCTGGCACCCTTGGCTTTTGAGGTGTCTGTAAACACATGCAGTGGAGGAGCAGCAGCAGCAGCAGCTGGTTCTTTCTGGTGCAGTAGTGGGTGTGGAATGCTGGCTGCATTGCACTGATCAAACGAATGAGTTTTCCTAAGATTTTTGGATACAATATGACATTCAGTACTTATATTGAGAAGAAACACAATGTTTATTTGGTTGCTGTGCCTAGAATTAAGAAAGTGCTTGGGCTGGGAGCTGACAGAGGTGTGGACAGGTATGGACCAGGCATCCTTGTCTTCTGCAGCCAGAGGATGGATGGGAGATGGGTTTCTTGGCTTCAGAGACAGGGATAAGAAAATGCCTAAGGGAGATAAAATATAAATACAGAATTTACATTTTGAAGCAGGGCTGTTATTCAGTTTTCTGTTATCTTTCCCTTTCCTTCTTTTTACATTTGCTTTTTGGTACTTTAACCTTTAACTCTTGATTTGCCAGCAAAACTTATGAATTGTGCTGACACCTCATTGCTTAGAGGATTCTTTAAATACTGGTTTCACATTTTGCGTTATGAGTTGTGTAATTTTTCTTTATCACCCCAGAAACTGTCATTGCTTCCTTTCACTGAAAATCAGTCCCTTGTTTGTGGTGTTGGGAAGTACTGTTCTCCTGACCGAGCCCTCTGTGACATGATGTTTGGTATATTTGACCTAAGGAAAATGGGGCTGATCTCTTCAATCACTTTTCATAGGAAACACTTTCTCTATTTCCAGTGACTCAGTATCTCTTCCTGGCTTATTTGGGATGGGTCATTACTACTGAAGATCCAAAGCTGTACTCTTGGCTCACTGTGGACCCCGTGTGACTGTTTCCATGAACCCTTACAAACACTGTTAATGATTGTTTTGGGGGAAGGCCAAGTAATACCCTATGGGAAACATATGTTTCTCTTTACTCATTTGAACCAGGCCTGTAAAATTCAAGGGGGTGAGAAAGTGGGAGATTAATGCACAGGTCTGGGAATCAGAAGAAAAAGTTTCTCCTTCAGGCTTCCTTAGGTATGTCCTAGGGAAAAGCACAGGTGTAAAATGCAGTTTTGTTGGTATTTATGGGAGTAACAATTTTGCCTGTTAGCTTGTGAAGCATTTTCCCCATAAGTAACATGCCAGTGTACATGTGTGTGAGTATTCTGAGTACATGTGATGTGCAGTGCATATTTCATTATACAGTATCCGTCTGTTTTATGGGATCAGGTTGATTGCATGGTCTGATTACTCTTGTTGATTAAACCTCTTGCATTCCCTGGTATTAGCAGATAGAAAGAAACAGTAAATAGGATCTCAATGCCAAAAGAGGAAATGGAGGGGTTTAGTCACAATAATGGCATTCTGTCGGATAAAGTGAAACTGTTTCACACAAATTAGGAAACTTTTAAACCTGTCTAGCAAAGCATTTCAGAGATGAATCCATATTCATAAAACCAACTTAGCTGGAAGGAAAGCCATGGTATTAATAGCACTGTATGTGCTAGCATCTCATCACTGGATTAAGGTTAACAAGCACAGACTGAAAGGTTGTAAGTAGATATGGCTGCATGCTTGATTAGCAATTACTTAGGTGTTGTTTGTGTAACATTTTTCCTGGCTTGAATTTGCCCCTTTAATAGTGCTAAAGGCTATCACAAAGTGTGGTTGAAGACTATCCAGAGTCTACAATTAACTGAATATTTGATTAAAGCAGTTACAACAGAACTACATTTCCAAATGAAAAGCATAAGGGAAAAGGAGCTTCAGTCTAGAAAATAGCATATTCCTCATTTTAGTTCCTCTTGATCTTGTTTAGTTATTTATACATACACTAAAACCTCTCTGGAATGAGAGCCCAAAATGTAGTCTTTTAATAGGCAAATTCCTCACTGCTCCAAAGACATATGTTTTGTGGTTTTCATGTCCATGGTCATGAGAATGAGACTGTTTAGCAGTTGGGAATATTGGATGGCTTTTTAATACAGAGAATATCTATTTGTTACACATTCTATATGTTCTACAACATATATATATATATATATTACACATTTAATATGTGCATTGCATGGTTATGTAATATGTATAAAATTTACATTAAATATACACATAAGCATTAAATATAGATTATTTGTATGGAATATTTAAGCATGGTATTTAATTCTGTTTATTAGAATGTTAAATGGAAGTTGTTGATTTTATGAGTTAGGTTTTGCACTTGGCCCATAAAGTCTGAGTGAATATCCAAAACACCTGCTGAGTAAGATTTTTTCAATCACTGTGATCAACAGCTGGTTGTGGCCTTGCTTTCATGAAAGAATTGCAGTTTAATGCATGTGTAGTAGAATAAGCTTTACCTAATCTTGGAGAGAACAGTTCAGATAAGAAGCCCTGTTACTGTCAGTTTATATATTTTAAAACTAAGTAATCAAGACACGCTTTTGTAGTATTGATGCATCAACTGCATTAGATCTTCACAGTAGTAGTATTAATGTTGGTGCTTAGCATTTATTTTGGCACACTCTGTTGTCCTCTGTTCCTCTCACTCTGTCTTTGGCAAACAGCTGAATATTAATTAGCATTTGTTAAGCCAGAGTTTAGAAGGAGTTTTGAAGCTTCCTGGGGATGCCATGCCCAGTTGTAGTAATAGTCATACCCACATCTCAGGGATGCTGCGTGATCCGGTCCATGGGTGATTTTTATATGTTGCTCTAAGACATGTTCTTCTTTTTCTTGCAGGAGAGCCGGAATTTAAATATGTTGGGAATATGCATGGGAATGAAGCTGTTGGAAGGGAGTTGCTCATCTTCTTGGCACAATACCTGTGTAATGAATACCAGAAAGGAAATGATACTATTATCAACTTGATCCATAGCACACGTATCCATATCATGCCATCTTTGAACCCAGATGGCTTTGAGAAGGCAGCATCCCAGGTTTGTAAGGCTCTGTGTGTAAGAATATCTATCAGTGTCTGTCAGCTTTATCATAATGGCTCTTGGACTAACAGTTTTACACATACATGGACTCCTGGTGGCAATTGTTGGATGGCACAACAAAACTGAAGTATTTCTGAATAGTACAGTAGGCTTCTTATGTTTAACAAGGAGGATTTTATGCTTGACTTTTCAACAACTAGCCTTCTCTCCTGTGATTTAAAAATATAATTATGCTTATGTTTCATGCATATTCTTTCACTAAGTTCACTGATTGAACTGCTTCTTAAAGACATAACTTCCTAAATAACAAATATATGATTCCTAGTAATAAATGATGTTTCAAAAGTCCTAGAAAAGTGAAAGTTTGTTTTCTTTTAGGATACTCTCATGCAAATACACCTAAAAAAATTATTCACGTTCACCAGAGCTTGGTCCCAAAACAACAAGCCTTATGAGCCATCTTATTAACATTAATTACTTTTGATTCTTAATTTCATGCATGAAATACTTTAATTAAGGTATTAGTCAAGAAAATTTAGTATGCATTTTAGGGCGATGACTCAGTCAAGAAACATATAATGTATTAATGCATAATTAGCAAATGAAAGTCAAATACTAACCCTGTTATACAGATTCTGGTCAAAATACAGATTCTGTGTTTTGTTATAAACAAAAATAAGAATTTCCTTGCTTACAAGGTATATTTATTTTTTAAATTAATATTGAAATGTTGAAAGTTCTCAAGTTCTCTGTTTATGATTAAATAAGTCAAACCTTATTGAGATCTTTATTAAACTGATTCTCATGAAGTCTTTAAAAATATACACAGACTCTATATTCGGTCGTACATCTCCCTCTCGTGGCAGTGAAGCAGAAGCTGTCCTCAGATTGATGTGGCATTTTACTACTTTGAAATATCTCTCTCTCTAGAGGTTCACAATATTTTTTGAAACTTTTTCTCCTTAGCCAAAGTACACCTGCTTTATATGGTTGTCTAAAATTTAAATATGATAAGACTCGATTTAGAACTGCTGTTCTAATTTAGAATATCTTGATCCTGTACACAGAGTGTGACAGTATATTCAGTATACCCCAAATTAAAATCAGTAACCAAACTTAATCTACATTAAAGAGTACTGACAGCTTACCGAGAGAAGCTAGGGAAAACTATGCATTCTGAAGGCATCTCCTTAATGAAATCCAAAACTTATTTTAGAGAATCAGTTTAAAGAAATAATTTTGCAAAAATTCTCATGGCTGCCATTTCAGTGAACAAGGCTGCCAGACACAATAAAAGATTCAGGTAAAGATTAAGGTCCTTCTTTACCCTGTAAGTTATTTAGAGGAGTTTGAAACAAATGCAAACATTCCTGTGGCTTCCAGATAAGCCTACAGGTGTTGTGACTCTTGCTACAATGAGATCTGTAATTCACAGTCAGGGCATGAGGCAATGGGGAAAACCCAAGTCTTGGGGGGAGACACCCCTGGCACGGAAAAATCTGATACTGCTGGTAATTTTATTCATCCTTAGTCCATGAGTGCCATATGAGAATAAGCCTGTCCTACAAGACCCTCATTGAAATAGGGGTTGGTTTTGTCCCCGCAGAGTTCTAGGAAGGAATAGGGGTGGTTAACTCAGCTCTTGGTGCCTCAGGAGTTTTTTTCTCCCACATGATCCCTTCTTATTCTCAAGCACATGGGAAGAAACATACCCATATAAAGCTTGATATGTAATCTCCTGAATCTACTCATCTCCCTTCTCTTTGTGTTCCCTTTCCTCATTTAGCCTGGTGAGCTTAAAGACTGGTTTGTTGGTCGAAGCAATGCCCAGGGGATAGATCTGAACCGAAATTTCCCCGATCTTGATAGAATAGTTTACATTAATGAGAAAGAAGGTGGCCCAAACAACCATCTTCTGAAGAACATGAAAAAAGCTGTGGACCAGAATCCCAAGGTAAGTAGGGGCTGAATGTTGGATCACTGACATGCCCATCTCTTCCCTTTTATGTAAGAGCTCTGTGTATGGTCTTTATTGTTCATGTTGTTCTGAATATTTTGTTCATTTTGTTAAATTTATCCATCTGATGCTTCTTGATTTGTTTCCTCAAATGGATTGCTGTAGTAAACTCTTGATCCATCTTAATCCTTAGACAATTCCTCAGTCAAAAGGTAGCTCATAATTTTTTTTGCATAGCCTTCTCTCTTGATTTTAAGCAGATTTTCCAAGTACTCTGCATTTTCACCATTGCCAGAAATTCACTTGTGTATTGTGCTTAATTATATTGCTAGCCAGATAGCTATTCTCACATATAACATATGAATTTTTGTTAAGTTTAAGCCTTTAATATGCAGCTGCATATCTGGAGGGATTTTTATCTCTTGTGTTTACCCCCAGAGGAAGTTCTAGAAAATCAAATGTTGTGACTGCAGTCCCATAGGACTGTGGCCTTAATAGCTGTGTTCTGGCTTCAAATTCAAAATATTAATAAAGTCATTTTACCTTCCATGCAGAGAAAAGACTGCACCAACATTTTAAAAAAATTATTTTATATTCCTTTGTTTAAAATTGGGTAGGCTTTTTTATCCATAATGGGAAGAAGTAAAAGATTGAGATTGCTTTTTTTGTAGTCTTATTCTGAGATAGCTGACACCAGTTTTGGACTTACATTAAGCCACTTAATAAAATTATAAATCTAATGTGAGGACTGATTTAATTTTCTCTGAAGCCAGAATAAAATTGCTGTTCACTTAACTGTTTTGCACAGTTTATGTGGTAATAATTAAGCTCACTGTATTTAATTGAATGTTTCTAATTGGATTATCGATTTGTAACTGCTGGTAATGCTATTCTGTTGTAGCTTGCTCCTGAAACGAAGGGTGTCATTCACTGGATTATGGATATTCCCTTTGTGCTCTCTGCCAATCTTCATGGAGGAGACCTTGTTGCAAACTATCCTTATGACGAGACTCGGAGTGGTATGTAAATAGAAGTTAACATGAAATAGTAGGAGATAGAAATTTCATTCTGTACTTATTTCACTGGTAGCTAAGATCCTCTTTATAAACCGTGCAAGCAAAACCATAAAACACTGCAAAACCTATAAAAATTGAAAAAAAAAAAAGTTATTTGTAGTCATTGCATTATGATGACTTATTTTATCATGCTAATCATGTGATTAAAGCTAGTCACCGTATGACCATATTTTCTAGTTTTGAAGATGATAGTTTGTTTCAGTACAAAAGTGATGTAATGCCTGAGGGAATAATAGTCCCTCAGATATATTAATCAAGGCAACTTAGCTCTTAAATTAGCTGGGGCTGTTTGTACCCTGTTTAAATGAAGTGAGAAAGATGTATCTAGGTTAAGGTTTCTTGCACCTGTAAAAAATGAATTTCTGAAACAGTAGTGTGCTGACAGAAACAGTTATCACTGTTGCTGTTTTCAGTATTGGTCCCTTATAAAAAGGATCACATTGTGGCATAGATGTAATCATAAAGTATACAGCAATATTAGTTTGTTTTTTTATGCTGCTATGGGATGAACACATGACCGAAGTTTCATGAAATTATATTGTTTGTGATTCTCTTCTTTCAGTTGACTTTATCGCGTTTTAATTGCAAATTCTTCTAATATCCAACTATAAAACTCTTCAGGGAGAAATCTGTGGTTTTGAACTATGTGTTCTTCTAAAAAAAATCTAAAGCCTAGAATAGCTTAGGTTTTGCAGTGCATTTTTAAAGTAATATTTTCATAAATATTGAGACTCTTGTGATGAGCCATTTTAACGATAGGGCAACAATTGCTGAAGTAATGGGGAAATGTTAGCGTTAAATAGATAATGCAGTATTGACTTGTGATGCTGTAGGACACTTACCTGTGTACGTAGTATTTTCAGGCACAATCCTGCTGTGCAGTGCTGATGATCTAAATTGTGAGCCTAGTCACTATGATTGCCCTTTTAATAATTCTTGTTCCTGGGATTTTTTTCCTCCCTAGGCAGTGCTCATGAGTACAGCTCCTGCCCTGATGATGCTATTTTTCAAAGCCTGGCTCGCAGTTATTCTTCTTTTAACCCTGCTATGTCTGACCCAAACAGACCACCGTGCCGTAAAAATGATGATGACAGCAGCTTCGTGGATGGAACAACTAATGGTGGTGCGTGGTACAGTGTCCCAGGAGGTGAGCCCACCCCACAGGAGTCTGTGTCACTGCTTCTTCTGGCCTTGAGTTATGTTATCCACAACTTTTGGTCTGGTTGAGGCTAAATCAAAGGCTGATCGCTCACCACAGTACATCTCTAAAATCTGATAAAGCTCACTGTGATAACTATTAAAATACTCCTTTTTATGGCTTTTTCTACAGCATTTCTTCAGGCTCCAGGTCATTGCAAATTTAATAGTTCTACAGTGGGCAAGTGATAGCTCTGCTACCATGAAGTATTAAGAGAGTTTTTTTGGCAGGGAGGGGTTAAGAAAAGAGTGAAAAATCCCCTGACAGACCCTCAATAGAGCAGCCTATTGGCTCATTTGAACCTCAATAATGAAGGCATCCAAGCTGAAGGAAGCAGGGGAGCCTGGTTGCCTGATTCTGCAGTGTTATAGGAAATGGGAGTTTGGCCTTGGATTTTAATGGGAACAAAACCAGCCAGGAAGATACTTATTTGTGTTTGTATCTCCATGCTTTGTGGCTTGGTTAGTGCCTGATTCCTGCCCAGGTACTGTTTCCCAAGACTTTGGTAGAGCCTTCTGTGCTCAGAGGAGCAGCAGAGCTACTGCAGGCATGTCCAGACTAATTTTCCAGAAGTCCAGAAGAGGAGCATGAAATGAGACATTTCATTCAAATGAGACATTTCATTCGTTTCTATTAAGAATTTTGATATCTTTGTAAACTGAGCCAAATAGGTCTTGGGATATCTCAATCTTGGAGTGCTCTGCCTCTGCTCAACTTGGAATGAAAACTGAGCTGAAGATTTCTGAGCCAGCTTGTGTTGGAGTGATTTGCCTGTGCTTTGGCTTTGTTGATTTATGCTGAATAACTTTGAACACACATAGCTGTTTTATTCTTTGCTTTTCTCTTGATATTCAATTACAGTCTCTGAATGAATTTTAAATTTTTACCTGAAATGAATAGGAATCTCTCAAACCATTAGACAGCCTAAGTGGTAGCCTAACTCTGCTTCTCTTACAGTAAGGTGGTACTAAAAGAAGAAAATATTTAAGCTCCTGTGAAGAAATTAGAAACAGAACAACTGCTAGTGCTCACACAGCCAGTGATCACCAGGGGCTGAGTATGAAATAAAATATTGACATTTCTGAATGTAACTAAAACCCCAAAATATCTCTTCGCGTGAGGCTTTTCAGACTTTGAATTGGAACCATTAAAATTCTTGAAAAAATTCTTGGAACCATTAAAACTGGAGTTTGCAAAAGCTGAAAAATATTAATATAAACAGTTAAATATAAAGTATAAAAATAGTTAAAATTTGTTTAAATTCAGTTAAAATTTAGCTTAATGAAATATTACATATTAGCTATAAAAATGTAGATATCTTTAACTTCAGCTTATTTTTCCTTACGAAAATGCTATGAAAAGCAGTTTTTCCATTGTTTTGATGAAATGCTTTGATTCTGATTAAACAGCACATGGCAAAGACACATTTTTCCATTGGAAAAGTCTTTGGAAAGCTTGATTTCCTCTTTTTGGATCTTATTTTAAGTTAGACTGCTAATTCCCTGAGTGAGGCCTTTTTCTCATATTTGTATAGACAGGCATTTGTTAATAGGCAGGAATCCTAGTGCTAAGCAGGATCTCTTATCCTAATATGGTGCAGCTTATAAAAAAATAGAGAGACAACAATATACTTTGGACCATTCAGATTGAATCTGTTATTGGTTTGGGTTTTTTTTAAAGTGCAGAAATCAGCTGGCAAGCTGTGACTTTTGAGCACAACCTCTGTGGTGGTGTTTGGTGACTTAAAAAAACAAACATAATTCAGTGAGAGCAGTTCTGCTCTTTCTATGTCTAGTGCTAAGAAAAATAACTAAATACTGCTCAGTTCAAGTGAAAATTTTCTGGGAAGTTTTAATATGAAAAGTTCCATCCAAAAACCAAAATGTGGCAATTCAGTTATTGATGGTATCAGTGATCTTTTGCTGTCCATATGGCAATGAACTCCAAGTTCAGCAGCAGCATAAACTGTTGAAAAGCCATTTATGTGGCTTTAGGGAAAGTATTCCACTGTACATCCTTACCAGAGTTAGGAATATATCAAAAGAAACACTGAAGGCCTTGTCTCCATTGCATCTGCTCCTGTTGGAGCTAAGGTGGTACATCTCTACCTTTGCACCTTTGGGCTTTTGTACCCCACTTTCCCCTTTTCCCTTCCTTTCTCAGTCTTCTACTAAAGATTCCTTTCTGCACTGAACACAGCTCCAGTATCCACTCCAGTATCCACTGCCCATTTTCTATCTCTGTCCCTGGCCATCTCCTAGGTTCCACCTTTGACAGCAGGAAAGGATGATTTTTCATTCTAATGGATTACTATAGAATTACTATAGGTGCTGTTGCCCTACAGAGCTTATTATGGTGCCCCAGTTGTGCAACATCACTTCTTTGCCCATATAATTGGTCCTCCAGGGCCCTGTACCTTCTGTAAAAGACAGGTGGGCCAGCAGCCATCTTCACTAGTTCTTCAGTCTGCAGGGGTGGTGTATGGATGGCTCTCATGTCACTGTGGGTTGCTTTTCATGGCTTCCTGAATACCTGGATTCTTTTAGTAGGAAGGCTGAACATCTATGGCAGGGACATCTGGTGATAGTCCTTTGCTCTAACTGGAAGTAAGGAGGAACCCTCCATTGCATTCATCCTCTGTCCTTCCCTTTTGTCTGACCTCAGGATTTCCTCACAAACCTCATGCAAGGTGACAATTCCCCTTTCTGGCTTTCTGGGTGGAGAGAGTGGATGACGTAGAGGAATATTCGACTTTTTCTTCTCTCTCTTAATTACACTTTTTGTTAGGCTTTTCTCAACATAACTGTTTGGCAGTTACTTCCTTCTGCAGAGCAGGAGTACAGAGAAAAATTTTCCCCAAGAGCACCTTTGTGCCAGGTCTGAGGCCATGATGCTGTTACACTTGTAGTAGTTGTCATCTGTAATCAGCTGACCCCTGTAGGTTTTTCAGAGACAGCAGGCCAAGGCAAAGAGGTCATTCTTCTGTGTTCAGGAATGGCTCCTTTAGCCATCAGACTCTGGGGAGAAACAAGTTTGTACATAAATCCATGATGTTTTTAATGGAGGCCTTCTCTCTATCAGCATGTAATTCACTCATGCATAAGGAAGCCAAACTAAATTTGCACAAACAGCTTTAATTTTTGGCATTTCCTTAGCTGCTGACTGTATGACTTTTCAACATCCTTAATGACTTTTTAACGTACCTTTTGTGTGGAGTACCTATCTGGAAGCAAAAATGAGAAGAACAGATAGTAATCAATTACTGCCTAGCCACATGCCTGCTCTGCTTTTTCTGTCATTACAGAGTCACCTGAGTCTAATCAGATTCATGTCATTACAAAAATAGCTTTTCAAAGCAGCTTACTTTGCTGTACCATTAGGCTATTGTTTAAGTGTCTTTTTTTAATTTTCAGATACTCTCAAATCACCCTTGGCACTCAACTAATTCCTAACTTGGATTACCAGTTTTGCCAGCAGTGTTAGGGTTTTTTAGGATTTTGCTAAATACTAATGTAGGAAGCATTCATGTTCTCCTCATTCAAGTGCATCCTGCTAAAGGTTACTGTCTTTTCTATGTGAAGAAGCTGAGCTAACTTAGTGCTCTAGCTTGCAGCTCAAAGTCTTAAGTAATTCTGATGCCTGGATGCCAGGGGCACAGCCTGCATTCCACTTTATTTACGAAGCTTGGTGTTCCTTTATTAAAACCTGAAGAAATTATTTTTTTCCCCATATTCTAAGCTTACTTTTGTAAGCAGTAACATAAAGACACTATAGTCCCTCAGCCACTGGAGCAGTGCAACAGAGAAGTTTTTGTGTTCTCAGTTTCAAAGTCCAACTCATGGTCAGCAATAAAGGGCATTCATTGCTGCATCTCAGTTATATCTGAGGTATCTGAGCCTTTCTGATCTTCAGAGGGCAGTTCCTGTTAAAGTGTGAGAAAGTCAGTGCTGCACTTTGTCACAGTGAGAGGCTTTGGGAGCGTGAAGATGTGCATGCATGTGATACATGCCACAAATAGGGCACTTCAAGGATTTGACCAGGGGCAGTGAAGTTGTTGCAATATTTGATAAATCTTTAGAAATGTTTTGGTTTCTTGTGTATTGCACCTAATCACCATTGTGAACCAGGAGGTAAAGAGTGAACAGCCCAATGCACTCCAGATTGCACATGTGGCAGGCTGTAGTTTAGGTCTTGGCCAGCTTCATCCCATTCTCTGTCCCAGAGATACAAAAGATGAATTTTTTCAGGAACAGCACATAAACCTTGGACAAGGCCAGGCCCTGGGAAACAAACTATAGGATATGGACATTGTGCACAGAAGGGGAAAATATATTGCTTCTTTTTTCTGTTCTTGAGAAACTAGGGCATCTCTGAGTAATACTTTGGGAGGAAAGAGAAATTTTCTGAGAATTGGAACAGTAATGGTCTAGAATTACTGTCGCTACCGTAAAATTACATTGTGTCCTTCGGCTCCCTGTTTTCCTCTTCATGCATTCTTTCCTTCTTTTAGAAGACGTACAAAAATCAACAAAAGCAGCATTATCTAGTGTCCAGAACAGATGTATGATAGTCAGCACTGCTATCAGGATTTTACTCATGACTCCACTGGTCCCTTGCTGTGTTTTGCTGAATGGTCCATCTAAGAGTTCTGCCTGATGGAACATCAGAGCCATCCCTCCTAGGAGCCTTTGCCTCCTGTGTCCTCATTCTTCTAAAAAAAAAAAAAAAAAAAAGAGTCTCTTCACCTTAGTGTGTTGGTAATATCCCACCTGACTCAGTCTGTTTGCCATCCTTGGGGTTCTCTTTGGGATGTGACACCAGCTCTCTGGGCAGTTATGGGCCCATGAATAATACTGGTGCTCAGTAAAATGCCTCAGGTCTCATATGCAGCTGGCATGGGGGAGCACAGATCTGCATGAACTAGCTGTCCTAGAAACACTTCTGAATCCCTCAGTGACCTCCATGGGGCTGCTCAAAAGGCATGATTGCTGCTTTGTTTTCAGGCCTCCATTTGAGAACCCACTGACTCTGTTAGCTAGACAGAATGGGGAAGGGAGGGATGGTCCTTCATCAGCTTCTGCACAACATATATTTATAACCCTCCTGGGGACAGCCACTGTCCCTCTCCAGTTGGTTGATCCAGTTACAAAACTGGAAACCTCCTTCAATTTTGGTTGAGCAATTTAAGCAAATAGCCAATATACCCATGTAGTTAGGGGGGGGGCTCAGAAATGTAAAAGAATGAATATTCTCCATCAAGTTTTTATTCTTAGTGATGATGCCACTATGCTATTTATGTTTTAAAATTTCAGTTATTAAAGTTGAATTTATGTGATGCTTCTCCTCTCTTTCAAAGGCTATCTAATATTGATTTTGCAGAGGCATTGAGTTGGAGAAGCCCTATTCATAGAAAAATTTTCATATAAATAAATTTTATAGGAAGTTTTATTTTGTATTTTTTTGGTGGAGAATATTTGAAATCTATGCAGAAAATCTTGACAAGGAAATGTTTTCCATGTAAAATGTTACTAATGTGAAACATTTTCAGAAAAAAACCACACTTTTCATCCATCTTTATAAATCTCTTTTTCAATGTCACTTTATTAGGTTTAATTTGCTTTATAATTAATTGTCATTCTTCTTGGCTTACAAGGTGAGTGTCTTTTTTGGTTGGTTTTTTCATATGGATATATTTTAGCCAGAATCTAAAATAATTTTATTTCTCAAAAAGAAAATATGTAATTTATATGTCAGCTATCCAAAAAATGTGTGAACTAAAAGTATACAGGTCTCATGCAGTATCAAGTAAAACTATACAGCCTATTTATCAAGGCTTTTCTAAACTTTCCCTGGGAAGAAAATGTATTTTGGAATTATTTGTCCTATTGGTTTCTCTGATTTAAAGCTTCTGGATTCAAAATTAAGCAAATGGAGTGGAGCTGCATCAATTGTATTTATAACTGTTCTTTTCTTAATAGTCTCAGCATTTCATGAGTCCCTCCTTATTTACTTGAGAGTAGCACAAAATGCATCACTGCCTCTCCTTTCTGGCATTACAGGAATGCAGGATTTCAATTACCTCAGCAGCAACTGCTTTGAAATCACAGTGGAGCTTAGCTGTGAAAAATTCCCACCTGAAGAAACTCTGAAGGGCTACTGGGAGGACAACAAGAACTCTCTTATAAATTACATTGAGCAGGTAACAGAGAAGAGGATGGCAAAACCAACTATTGTGCATAAAGCTTCTAAACTTTGTGCTTTGTGAACATCTAATTCAAAATATCATATTAATCCAGATGTTGCTTTAATTCTTACTTGTCTCTGTGGTGGTAAATCCTGTGATATTTTTAAATAAGTGGAAGAAGAGTGGAAAAGAAGGATGAATTTACAGTATAGAATCCTCTCAGCCTACTTAAGCTGTTGCTGACATTTAATTTAAATTATTTGTTTTGTGTTCCTCAATGAGCAAAAATACAAATCTCCATAGTCTATGACTGACTCCCCCAGTGCTGGTGTGTGTGCTCAGAGAGATGGATTGCCCTCTGCAGATATTCCAGTGTGTTTGCAGATGTGGGAAGGATCATTCTGTGGATGCACAGGAACCTGGGCAGCTGGATTAGACCATAGAGAATTTCTGAAACCTGAATATTGTAGTTAAAAATTACAAATAAATATAATATCATTATTGGTTGCACACCCAAAATTGTGAAATGAGAAACACACTTTGTTAGCAGAGCCCATCAATTAATACATTCATTTCTTTAAGGACTTAATTATGCAGAAATGCTTCAGTTAGGCAGAAATCTGAAATATTTGAATATTTGAAGTGTTATACTGTTCTGTTAAAACATTATCTGTAGGCTGAGGAAAAAGCTGTACTTGTCCTGCAGGTTTTTACCCATTCTTTATGGAATCCATCTCAAATTGTTCAGCTTCCCTGCACAGGAGTTAATTTTCTTTGACTCATGGAAAGCTGTGTTGTCACTGCATTTTCAAAATTGCTCATGTATAAGATACTATTTTGCCAAATTCCTTTGCTCCTGCAGAGCTACCAGCTTTATCCTTGAAGTTCAGATGGTCTGTTTGGCATTGGTTTTTATCTTCTTGCAGGATAAGATGACCAGGTCTATGCTCCAGCTCCCCCGGGAGTGCTGGGGACAGTGCAAATATGTAATTGCTGCTTTTCCAAGGCTTCTCCCAGAGTGTATGTTACAGGAATCTGAACTAAATCTGCCAGCTGAACTAAGATGCAGCTGAATTCACCATATAGCTTCATAAAGGGGAACATCAGTATCTCAAAATAAAACTTGGAATCCACAAGCCTTTTCACAGGACATGGAATCTGAGAGAAGCCTGAACTTGACAGTACTTTGCTGCTTTGTTTCCAGGCTCACAGTGAGCTGCATCTCCACAGAGGTTCCCAACATCCCCTCATGCCCAGCACCAAGAGTTCCCTATTTCTGGAGATGAAAAGGCAGCTGATCCTCACTCTCTTGCTTCTGAGGAGTTTGCTTTCAGGCTGTGCTCAAGATACACTGGCAGGACTGAGTACATTGAGATCATATCAGTGTTTTAATTTCATTTGTAGTAGGAGCAGACAGATTAGCTACTGCTGGGGCTGTTACCTGGAGCATGAAGGAGCAAGGACATGACACACCAGTGCCCTTCTCCCACCGTCCAGGAGGGAATGTTGTCACTCTCTGTGCTCCCAGCTCACAGAACTGGATGTTTGGGGTGTGCAGTAGAAAGCTCAAGCATCTCACAGAGGGATTGCCCACTGAAATCCAAGTGACTTCAAAGTGCATTTACTTTGCTAATGCTTCACCTTTAAGAAATTATGTCATTAGCTCTACATTCTTACAGTTGATGAAACTTTCAAAAAAATGTTTCTGTAGGCTGTTCTTTCAGAGCTTTACTGTGCATTCATAAATCCCCAGTATGACAAAGATTTGCAAGTCAATGTTTACATGTATTATTATTTGCTGTGTATTTCTGAGAATTACTTGCATTGAACGGATATATTATTATAACTACCTGCTGAATTATTTTCCTCTTCATTCCCTGTTCCATTATGATATTTAGTATTTATCATTGATAGTGGTCAGCCTGTAAACTGTGGGATTCATAGCATGCTTTGTTAGATATATCAATAGATATTCCATTGCCAAAAAACACCATCTTTTCTTAAGAATTTTTTATTTACCATTTGTTGGTGACCTTATTTATTTTAGATTCACCGAGGAGTGAAGGGGTTTGTTAAAGATCTTCAGGGCAATCCAATAGCAAATGCTACAATTTCTGTGGAGGGGATAAGCCATGATGTTACATCAGGTGAGTGTGGTACCTCAGCAGTGCTTCTCTTTGGCTTAGCAACCTGGAGCCATTTCACATCTTTTTAACTGCAGCTTTAAGGGAGCAAAAGTTTGAAACCAGAACGGTACGTTGTACCTCAAGAAGTTTGTTGCCCAGAGGATTTTACCAATCTTTCACTTGTATTTTGCTCTCAGAGTAGCTGAGACTGGTGTTTTTTACTTCATGGGTGTCTGGTGTAAATTGGTTTGGGTGGCTCTTGGTTATTAATGCTCTAATCTGTCTTCTAATTTGTGAAGCAAATAGTGTTTCACAGCTCTGACGGGATTTAAAGCTCTGTCAATAGTGCTGCCTTTAGTTTGAAGGCTAAATTTTAGTCCAAAAGTGTTATATTTTTCACAATGCAGTCATACCTTTTGGTATGTAAATTCTTGACAGATTTCCAATTTACATAACCTCCTTCAGCAAAGATAAATTCTCTCTGCTGTTTACAATTACGTGATGTTTTTTCAGAAGGGTGATTCTAAAAGATGAAAGCATTGTGTTGCTTGGTGTTGACAGAAAATGACATGTCACCTCTTCAGTGATGATGTGCTTTGTTCTAGGAGTGAGTTCAGAAGTAGCTTGCACAGTGTGCCAACTTTCAGCCTTCCCTTTACACCTGTGCTTTCCTATCCTGAACGACATGTTTTGATTTGCAAAAGATACCAATTAGAGAAACAATAAGTAAATGTCACTGCTTTATGCATGAGCTTATTTTATGTTCATTTTCTCAATGATATGTCTCACTATACTGTCAAAGAAATGCAGAATATTATGGAACAGCACTGGTAGAATATTCAGTCACCTCTCATTTGTATTTGTACATCACCTGCAAAGAGACCAGCAGCACTTCTGCCCAGCAGGAGGACAGTCTGTGAAAACATGAGTTACCTTCTGTCACTGTAAACAAGGAGGCAAAATGTATAGAGACTGGAAATAAATTGTCAGGCATAATAAAAAGGGGATAAACTGTGCAAAGAGGTATTTGAGAGAGAGGAGCTCATGCTTATATGACACAAAAATTGCATCTAATTATAAATCTTTTCACATCATTGTGTGTGTATAAGATTAAAGTCATGTATTGTCAAAACAGGGATGAAAACAAGTACTTGAGTATTAGCACAGTCAAAATGAGGGAGAAATATTCTTTGGCTTTTCTCCTGCTTCTTTATTCATGAGTTGAAATTGTGCTTTGTTCCAGTGACAAAAATTAGAATAGATCATTGCTGTAGTTCTACAGCAATTTTTTTTTCCATTCTGTTTTATGAAGAGAAAAGTCTGGGAACAACTGGACTGACTACTGACATTTTTTTTTTTTTTGACCATGCAAATAGCAGATATTTAATGTGGTGAAAAAGCATTTAAGGGACTAGTACAAAGAGCATGGCCAAATCTTCTAAATGGCACTGCTAGCTGAATTTTAAAATAGCTCTGCAATCTTTTCTGGAGGTCAAGAAATTCAAATTATTAGCCTGTGACAAATTAGATAATTGCCTACTGCTGGTGCAGGGAAGATCTGAGTCTTTGTGAAAATGCAATTGGGTCATTTCTAGAGAAGATGATGATGAGTTTTGATTCTGTGACTGGAAAACATAAACTGTAGTAAGAGTGTGGGAGGAGCCTTTCTTTGACCTGAGTGGATCAAGCTTCCATTTCTGTTTCTCTGAACCAAACAAAAAACCCTTGACAATGCCTGGACACTGAAACATGTAGGTAGTGATGCTTCAAGGGTGATGCACATGTAATATTCTAGGAAATTATGAATTGTAGCTTTTTCTGAAAGATGAGAAAGGTAGTCCCGCTTATTTAAATTTGATGGGAATGAAATTTATTTACATTTGGATTATCAGAATACTGAGGAACATTAAAAATCCGTATCACATTGCAAACAGAATCTCATCCCTCAGCAGGGACTTTACATTGGCTGGGCAGTGCTTCTAAAGTGGAGTAATGTCCCATAATGTCCTTTTCTTCAGTGTGATGGAGAGCCTTCAGCCTCAGCAGGCATAATCTTTCATGGGGTTTCCAGCACAACTTCAAAATTAAAATTTTTTTTGATTACCTGAAAGGAAGCAAAAAAGATACATACATATATATATATATATATATGTACAGCTTTTACTGAAGGAAGAAAGAAGGAACTGCCTTTCAGGCAGTCAAAAAGAAAGCACTGACAGGAATAAAAAAGATTGACATATGAGCCTTTCTTCTTAGCTATGTAATTAGTCTTATACATATTTATTTGGGTTCTTTTTTTCTTCTTTACAGCCAAGGATGGTGATTACTGGAGATTGCTTGTGCCTGGAAATTACAAAGTTACGGCCTCTGCACCAGGCTATCTAGCAATAACTAAAAAAGTGGCTGTGCCCTTCAGCCCTGCTGTTGTGGTAAGTGTTCACGTGTGTTCATTTATCCTCTATTATACATTTAAAAGGTCCCATTTTTCCTTCATGGTATGCATGTAAGGAGGAGGTGATTTTTCAGAATATTCCAGAACATGTGAATTTAGAAAGTCTGGAAATTACTCTTCCAGCACTTGATACACCAGCCACTGACAGCAATCTCACTATAAATGCATTTCATCTCTTAGCATTCTTATTTGTAATAAAAAGACACAGAGAAGGGTAATATTGAGATAACATGTTATTGGTACATGTCTGAATAGAATATTATGGAATATCTTTTAATAGCACAACATAAAAAGTTGAGGTTTTGATGTAGACATTTTTTAAATTTAAATTGTCAAATGAGTAGCTGCTTAGGTTAAAACCAGTGGCCAGCTCCATGCAGAAAGGTAGCAATGGGCCACTGCGTTTCAGAAGCATTTTTAATTCACTCTCTGAACAGATGTGGAGGTATTTAAAATAAATGCTATTTCACTAGTGTGAATCACATGTTAAGATATACTAAAGGAAGAAGTTTTTTATGGAAAGGGTGATAAAGTTCTGGAATGGTCTGCCTGGGGAGTGGAGTCACCCTCCCTGGATGTGTTTAAGAAAAGACTGGATGTGGCACTTGGTGCCATGGTTTAGTTGAGGTGTTAGGGCTGGGTTGGATTTGATGATCTTTAAGATCTCTTCCAACCTAGCCATTCTGTGAATTCTGTGAAACTAGCACATTGTATCTACATTAATGAGCCACGTGTTAGGAAAAGCTCCCTGGGTTTTTTTGATGGCATAAAATTGAATGCATGTTTTGATATGCTGGGGGTCTGCAGTGCTAGGTGTTAGCTGAGATTAGCCCTGCTGGTTAGGGAATGGAGCTCATAAGAGTTGGACTTGATGATCCTTGTGTGTCCCTTCCAACTCAGAATATTCTGTGATCTGTGTTGGCAATATGCTGATGATACTTTTTATAATACGCCACATGATTTATGTGGCTGGCTATTATTCAGTTTTAATTTCATTGGCTCATACTTTCTGAAATTTTTTGTCAAGTCAAAGACATATGTCTGGTTCTTTAGGAAATTTTGCTCACCTGTGTGTATTTTTTGATGAGTCACTGTACTGCTATACTAGTATTGCATGTATTTATCAGCTTTGGGACACTTTGGAATAAACCCAGCCTGAACCAGAAGGTACCTCTCTAAGCCCTATGTTTGTGTTAAGCATCTTCTGTCAATAAAGGACTCTTAAAAGCCTAACTATTCTCTATCTGTAAGTCTTACTGATGTTTTTGATTGTTTCTCTTAATCAGGTTGATTTTGAGCTGGAGTCATTGTCTGAAAGAAAAGAAGAGGAAAAAGAAGAGTTGATGGAGTGGTGGAAGATGATGTCAGAAACACTAAATTTTTAAATGATGATTTTGGCTTTACAGCTTTTAATCTATTATGTTGACTTAGTATAATGTACTGTGGAAAATCCCTATATTCTAGATTTTGTGCACTTCACAATAATTAACTTTGAATTTTTCAGTCATCCTTTGATTAATATGATTACAAATAACTACTAGCCTCCTAGGTAGATAAATAAGTTATTAATTTTCTTTCATATTGTTATAGAAAATTTACTCTTCTATAAAAATCAGAAAAAATGAATGAATATGCAGCCTATATGACAGTAAAATCTGTTGTGTATTATTTGCAATTTCAGAATATGTAGGTTAACACTTGATTTAAAAAGATAAATATGCTGTAGTCGATTACCGATACTGCCAGAAATATTTGACAGTGCATAGTAGTAGACAGTGCTCTTTACTGAGTTCTATAATGGATGTTATTGAAAAGATTTATAATAACAGTGTGTGGTGAAATAATGTTTTACAAGAATTAAAATTCAGTATAACACTTTGTATGTCATTGGTGTTGGAGCTATTTAAATATGTAAGAAACACAAGCTGATTTCATTTTAGTAAGCAGAAAGAATCTGCGTAAACTCTTTAATAAAAGATGGCATAGAATGAATTTGGGAAAAAGCAGAGCTTTATTCTTTAAACAGTTGATAATGTTTGAAGATCAGGTTTTAATTATTTCTCATTATTTGTTAAACAAATTAGAAATTCTGAGTGGAAGAAGAAGATCTAGTGCATCTCATTTATAGGCTACTTGTGTTTGTTCAACGGCAAGAAAAAAATCATTTCAGGTGAAGTCTGTTTTAATTAAATAATTACCTTTTGTACCAGTGATGTCTAGATAATCAGCTAAGAGTTCATCTTTTCACTGAAGACTATCAAATATTACAGTTTAGACAATGAACTGGAAATCTACTGAGATTGTATTTTCAGTGATGCAAGTCGAGAATGGATTTGTTTCAAGCTCTGTTTCTTCTGCTGGCTAGTCTTATCTAAAACTAGAAACAAGATAGATGAGTGAAATTTTTTTCAGTGTGGGGAAATTTAAAAAAAATTGTTGAAAATTTCTGAAATTTTTCTGAAAAATTCAGAAAAATGTTGAAGGTGATACAAAAACAACTTTGATTTAAAACAATTCTTTTTGGTCCCTTTTTGATTTTTTTAACTTTAATTAACATGCTATAGTATTTTGGCCAAGATGAGTGAAATTTGCAAAGCCAGAGAATACACGTGGACCACAGCAGGTGCAAGTTTGGTGTAATTCTTCGGAAGTGACTCCTGGTATGTTACTTGAGATAAGCTAAGCATCTCGTCTGTTTGAAAGCTTACATATATTGCTAGTCTATTTTAATTCAAGATCAGATATTTGATATAGATTTCCTTCCTCTGTTTCTTTAATACCACTCTCTGTGTTTTGATTATCATATTATTTTAGCTGGTGCTTGTTTGGAACCAATCAAGAGTGGACTATCACACTCCTGCTGTAAGTGAAAAATCATATATTCAGGTGCAGGATCCAAATTTACCTCCTTTGGGTATTAAAAAATTTACTGCAAATACTGTTTTCTGAGAATTTTAAACTCTTTAATAAAAATAGCACCTGATCCTTTTAAGGAACAGGCTTAAAGTTTGACACGCAATGGTAAACTGAACAGCAATAAAAAAAGCATAAACTTTCTCTCTCTGATGAAGAGTTTGTGACCTGCAGCTCATTGGGGTTGTAGATATCTAACTCCAAATTTCAGAGGAAATTTATTTACTCTAAGTCATTATATAGTGATGAGCTTTGATTCTCCATTGCAATGAAAAACCCCAGTGGCAAATAAAGAATCTTATCTGAATGTGTCTTAATAACACCTTGTAGCTAGCTGTGCACAAGAGCAAGCATAAAGGATGCCTGGTTACACCAACTTGGATGTCTATGACAATTTGAAAGGCCAAGATGTGGCACAGAACACATTCTGTGTCTGTAAGTAATGAACTTGTTTTTAATTGAACCAGGTAAAGTTGAAGTAAATGGTATAAAAATGAATTATAACAAGATGTTGCTGTCACATGGGCAAATGGCTACAGGAGTGTAAAGTAGTGTAATAAGGCAAGTGTATATTTGTATAGAACACCCTGGTCTGCCTCTTCCAAACCTAAGAATTTCAACCCAAATGACACTTCATGGTGCGATGCCTGTCATGCATCCGGTTTTCCTGTGGCATAGTTAGTGCAGTCATTACATCAAAGTGATCTCATAACAGGTTTCTAAGCCACACCTGTGTGATGTGTGTGAGATCCCCTGGTCTACTGTTTCATACATTTGCAATTAAATGTGGTGTCCCTTAAGTGATCTGTTTGTTGTGCTCTAGATGACTGCTTGCTATTACTGTGTTGAGAAAAGGTAAAAGTGATTAAATGTTACAGCACCAGAACCACTGCCACTGTTCTTGCTCTAGGTAAACATCCTTAAGAACAGCATAGCCAGGACTCTCAATAAATTAATTCATTATGTGGCTTGCTGAGCTGAGCTTTGTTGTAGGACTGTGTATGCTTAATGGAAGATTAAAGTGTTATGTGATGCTGAGCTTTTAGTTAAAAAGGCACATGCTGTACTATTGTACAATAAATCTACAGTTTTATTTAAAATGTAAAATGTGTGAGTAATTTGCAGGTTCAAAATGTGACCTCTTTGGCCGTGCATGTCTGCAGAGTATGCCATAAACATCCTCAGTGGGTGTGTGTGCCAGTCAATTTGCTGCTTGAACAGAGAAAGGAGACCAGGATTAGTGCTGATATCTCACTGAGAGCCATCCACAGCCCCTTAACTTTGTGCCAGAACACCCTCCTTTTGGAATATACATCTTTCTGAGCACTTCTTCCATGGAGACTTTCGAGTCAAGATAGGGACATGAATGAGATGCTCTGCCTCCATGCAGGGTTGGTGGGGACAGGGCATACACTTCTCTGTGTCTGTCTTACAGTATTTGCAAATCATTTTCCACATTGATCCTTAGGATTAGAAAGCACATTGTGCAGTGTGTTTGCAAATCTGTGGTACTGCACATTCCTTATAACTGCAGGGGTCAGGATTATAGAAAAACGGAAGTCAGTCAAATGAAATCGCTGCATCTGAATTGTGTTTGCCAGCTAGGGTTTGGTGTTTGCATCCATATGTGTGAATTCACGTACACCTTGGCTAGTCCTGAGCTGCTAATGACATAATTAAAGTGTAAATTAAAACTGAGATGGTAGGTTAGAAAGAATTGCTGCCAGATTTTTCTGAGGTTTTTTTTAACAGCTATAACAGGTGTCTTAGGAACACTTGATAACTAGGCCATGAAAGGAAGAGCTTTCAGAGAAGATAGGTTAGGAGAAGCTGGAATTTAAAATTAAAATGTGCTGTTCCAACGAGCTGATTTTCTCCCGTATCTGTGTTTAGTTTGGCTCATGTTTGTAGAGGCTGTAGAATAGCAGCAGTTTAATGATGGTCTCTCTGAATAGAGCAGCTCTCTAGAGCTTCCCAGTAAACCTGCTCCACTGGAGGAGTGCCTTGTTTCCTGCTTGTGGTTTGCTCTGGAGATGCAGGTCTGAGAAATGCCACTGCAGTGCTTGCTTTCTACCTTCCTGAATCTTGCAAAATACTTGTTCTGATCACCTCCTTGCAAGTATTTTATTCCCTGTGTATGTTTCTGTTTGTGTAGAGCTATGTCTGTTATGAATAATTTACTGCTTGTTAAACTGGCTCATAAACTGGCCATTGACACAGCCTCTCTTCCATTTTTTCTGACTTAGATAATTAAACCCAGAAAACAAAAACACTCAAGAGATTTTCTGAAATCCATGGCATTAAAAACCCCAAAATGGTGGGTTTGTTTGCCTCTTAGCTTTGAGGGTTCCAAGTGAACTTGCTTCAAGTTTTTGTTCCTAAAGCCTGCTTTAGGGACAGAAGTGGATGACAACAGAGAAGTTGATGTAATCCTACACATCCAGAGACCAAGGCTTTCAGCAGTATAGCAAGTACTGGAATCAGCAGTATAAAAATGAGATATTTAGAAACAACAGCTGTTTACTTTTATTAACAGTGATAATGGGACTATATTGATTGAGTTAAATGGCCTCACAATACTGATCTTTCTTCATCCCTCCTTATTTTACCTCTCTGCTGCAGGCACTCTGTTTCAGCAATGACTTAAACAAATCCATGATTAGGTATCATTTATCACAGTGCTATATTTTCCCTGAATTAATGGTTAATAATCCATGTTATTTTATCCTGGTTCTCCTTTCATATTCAGTTAAGCCACTACACATTTTTGTAATCACACATCCCTGTGCACAGTGGAAATTGTCAAAGAGAGAAGCTGAAGAATTTGGCTCCTGCATTGGGAATGTAGAGGGAATTCGACATCTGGAAATGCATTGGAAGCAGTCTGGTGTTGAGAAATAAGTGGCTTTTACAGACCTTTTCTAATTATTCTTTAGTAAAGGCTGGATAGGGTTATGGGGCTGTTGGATTCTAGGAGTGCAGTATGTCCATGTCTTCAGTGTTAAGGTAAAGCTACTCTGGAAAGGTTCCTGTTATTACAAGACCTTTAAGCCTGGAATCGGAGTAGTCAGAACTATCTGCTGTCAGGGCTGCTCATTCTGCATGAGCAGTAGTTGTTTTCATCTTTTCTGGGAGAAAGATGCAAAATAATAAACAAGAAATGAAATCTACTTTCACAATGTGCAGAATTGGTTATGGAACTTAAGTTTCATTGCAGGACACAAAGTAGAAATCATGGAGGTGAGCTGGACCAGTTGCAACCCACAGCTCACTTAAGCCTTTGAAACGCTGCTCAGTGAAAGGTAAGGTAAATCAGGGTGCCATTTTTGTTACATTCACCCACCGAGAATGTGATCAGGGCCCTAATTTAGAGACAAAATACAGAGCTTGATGAACATCTCACCTGCCAGTAGCATGGCAGCAAAAGAGGGGTCCAGAGTGTTGCAAGACCACGCTGCAATGGGAGATTGCAGTTCATGAGCTTAGCAGAGCATCAGCTCTGCAGTGCACTGTGGTGCATGTGCTGGTATCCAGGGGTGTAGAAACAACATCCTTCCCCCGTATTCCAGCACCCCTTGCACAAAAGGTAAATTAAACACATTTCAGAAACTATGGACAACACTCAAGAGAGGACTTGGCTGCCAAGAACAGTACAAAATTACAGCCTGACTTCTCTCCCATCAGCTCACTAAATATCTGCTCATGTGGCTTTTTTGGCTGCTTCCAGTTCTCTTGCAGGGTGTGTCAAAAACTAGCCCAGCCTGAGAAGCTCAAGGATCACTTGTTCCAAGACCCATCAGGAGTGGATTACAGGGCTTTCTGGGGTCTACAAAGAGCCCAAGTTTGCACTTAGAATTACAGAATCACAGTTGTGTTGGTTTGTGTTGGAAGGACCTCAAAGATCGTGTAATTCCAACCCCTCTGCAATGGGCAGGGAACCTTCCACTAGACCAGGTTGCTCAAAGCCACATCCAGCCTGGCTTTGAATGCTTCCAGGGGTGAGGCTGTCATTGCTTCCTGTCTATTGTCCACACCATAATTGGCACATCTGTGAATTTGTTGGGGTGCTGCAGTGTCCTGTTCAGTCAGGTGCCTTGGCATGGCCTGGCATGATGAATCTTCAGGTCTCCAGAACAGGGACCCCACCAGGAGCTTGCTTTTGGCCTGTGTGCTTGGGTTTATTTCAGCAGAACACAGCTGCTGCAATTTCCTGATGGTATAGAAGGGATGAGCTGGCCTGTGCCTGTGACTCCACACCAGAGTGTGGGAGGCACACATTAGGACTTGGAAGCTGGGAGTTGTTCCTGGATTCCATAGGTTAGACATGATCAAGACATGGTTTCTGAGAAGTGACTGAAGAAACTCAAGTCTGTAAAGGAATATCAGCAAATGTGATACCACCTACTTTCCCCTCCAGATTCAGGTAATATATTTGAAGGTTTATCATATTACTCGTATTTATCCCTGTATGTGCATATATCAGCATATCTGCTTTGTTTCCTGTATGGGAGGGAATGCTTTTCAGTTTAAAGAAGTTTTGGATGAAATACAGAAGCAGCTTTGGGAGCAGAAGTACACTGAAAAACAACTGACTGTTTGTTGTCAGCTTGTGCTGCTCAGCATTTATTATTAATGTGTGGGAAAGGAGGGCATTCACTCCAGTCCCAGTGCTAGGTTTCAATAGATATAAATAAAAGTTTTGGAGGTCTGTTTTTGCACACATTTAATGCATAAAAACTTAGGACCCAGAAAGGTCTTACTGCAAATAAAAGCAGTACTGCAAAGTTTATCTTTTGGATTCACTGTGTGCATACATACATAAGCGTGTGTGGGAGAAAGGGAGCAGGGCAAGAATGTACGTCCTCTTCCCTAGGCTATTTTAGTCATTTAACTGCCCAGAAATCCTTAAAGGCACCTACTCTGTTTGCCATAAAGGAAATGCAGGCTCCTTGTTTTATGAATGGTGTCTAAATTAGACTCCTATGGCAGGCAAGTGAACGCCAGGCTGACCCTTGTGTTAGGGGGCCGGGTGCCCCCAAGGGGCAAAGAAGGTGCCCCTGATTGGGGAGAGCCAGGCAGACACCTCCAAAAGGGGCTGTGCAAGCCTGGGATCCAGCTAGTGCTTACAGGAATGTTCTCAAATACAGATCATGTATTTTAGACATGATAGGTCTCTGCTGTAGCTGTGACCGTGTCAAACTGTGTGGCTGCCCTGCATTGCCTCTGAGGCACCAGGTGCCCATCATGCACTGCACTGAAGCCTTTGTAGATGTAGAGCTGAATCTTTTACTGCATTTCGACCTAAAAATCTTACCAGCTGTTTTAGCAGGGCTTTTTGCAAAAGAAACCTCTAAAGGGACTACTTTCTTATGCCTTCTTCTGGAAACTGAAAGATTAAACGAAGAGAAACTTCTTGTTATACCAGGACATGATAAATGCCCTTCCAAATAAATACAGATTCTGTCTTCAGCTTTCCATTTCCACGTATGTCTGACAGGACTCAACATCAGATACTTGTTAACATATGTGGTAACATGCAAGATGTTAAACATCTGCAAAATCTTCTGATCATTTTTGTAATGTCTGAAAAGTTAGACATAGCTTGCAGGGAATTTCCACTGAAAAGAAACAAAATTTGGAGGACATCCCAAGTTAAGTCATTCAATATTTGTTTGCCAATGCGTTGGATGGTATTATAAGATGCCAAGATAAATTCAAATTAACATGAAAAATATGCAGTCATATTGGTTGTGGGTTTACATAAGTTGCTGGCACATTATGTCAAGAATTCTCAGATAAATAGTTGCCAGGAAAACAAAGTTCAAATGAAAAAAATAATAATTATATATAATAGATTTGAACAAGTGGCACAGAAGAATGAAATTTTTATTCAGTGAGATTTTTCTTCAACAAAGCACTTAAATATGGAGATGTATTCACAGACTGTTTCCAAATTAATTTATCTCAAACCCTTTATTTAAAATTTAAGGAAATTGGAGCCAAGATAAAAATAGAAAACCCTCTGAATTTCAAAACAAAAATACAAATTTTTAAAAAGTAGAAAAATATTGCAATGAATATTTCTGTACCAAAATAATTCATTTATGATAAAGCTTCCTAGATGCCTTAGATGCCTTTGGAATCTGTGGGTTGAAAAATAATTTTTAAAAATGGCTATTGAAAGGTAAAGAGTAAAATTTTGAAAAAACAAACTATTTTGCTTCAACTTGATTCTTTCATCTATAAAAATGAAAATTCAGATTTTTGATATTTTATAGTATAATGTTTACACTTAAAAGCATTTTTGCTAGTTTTGTAGTTTTTATTAATGTAGCCACATAATTGAAACCACAGTCTAGCAAAGAAAGACTGAACAAGATCAAATAGTTGGCAGCTGGAACTAGGCAAATTTAGAAGCAGAACTAATGTTCAGTATTTTCTCAGTGAGGCTAAGCTACCTTTGAGATAGTTCATGTAGCTGTGCAGTGGATTTTTCATCACAATAATTTTTTTTGAAGTAAGGCTGTTGTCCTTTTTAAAAGCTGTTTAAATCTTTTGTGTTCCTTGGCTGAGCTACTTTATTCTCCATGGGGTACGCCCTTTCAGTTGATTGTCCCACCTGGTTTAATTGTTTCCTGAGATTTTAGATAATCACACATCCCTTTGAGCTTCTGCTTCATTAATCTAAGAGCATTTTTGGATTCACTAATTACAGGGTTCTGAAAATTCAGGCTTGGATTCCGTGGGCAGTATTTGTATGCTGTTAAAAATATCTGGGTATTGATTTTCCGTGCTTGCTTTGGAGTTACTTCCCTTACTGTCTGTGATCTGAATGAAGCTGAGTGAGATTTTTTTAGCTTTGATTCTGAGCTGAATTTTCAAACACAACAGAACCTGCTGAAGTGTTACAGAAATGTGTTTGATATTCAGATCAATTAAAATGCTCTGAAGGGCTTTCTCTCCTCTTCAGTCTTATATGTTTCTTGGTTTTCTTGGAATCATACTATTCCTAGAATTTACTAATTAAAGACTGGCTTGTTTGCATGATATTTTTAATGTTAGCAGCTTCACTTCTATAATATCTAAGAAAATATTTTGTACTTGCATATTTTGTATGCAAGTCTGTATTCCTCAGAAGTACATCTACTTCCATGGGGAGAGATGAGATGTCAAAGCCATACATTTTTTCTTCCTCATTTCAGTATTTTCTAATTTTTCTTTCTCCATACCTTCATTTTTTCACTCTAAGACCCCTCAAGATGTATGCTTAAGTACTGATAAGACCTGTGCACTGCAACAGGTGCTAGTTTCAAGTCAGTAAATGTGAAAGAGGTTGCAATATGACGATATCTATTACCTAAAAGGTGAAACTAAGCTGCTGGTAGTAATAAAAAAGTCATAGAGTCACAGAGCATGCACAGCTTTATCATTTCTGTTCAACAACATCATTATTCTGGGCTTTTAGATAGAAATTGTTGAAGGCAATGAGTTCATGTTCTATCAGATTTTCACTCAGGTATTATCCTTCTTGAAGATGGGGCTAAAAAGTTGTGATCACAGAACGTAGTTCAGTTCCTCACATTGTTAAGTCTCCTATATTAGACCAAACTATTCCACAACAACTTACTTACAATTTCTTTTAGACAAATGGCTGCTTAGGTGGATACTGTGGAAACCACGAAAAAGCACTCACAAAAGGAAAACAAAGACTTCTAAAAGGGTGCAAGGCCCAGCACTTTTCTTGGCATATTACAGTCAATTGTAGTTGATTCTCATGGTTTTATTCAATTTCTCATTTTGCCTTGCAAGGCATATTTTTCCTCCAAGAGAGGATGACCCATGAAATGGTTTTGCTTGACCTATCCTAATCCTCACCACAACAATTTCAATACTTAATAAAGTTACTCCTCTAAATAGTTGGAACTGCTTCTTTATTGTTTTATAGTCTTGGATTACGACCTGGATAGTCTTAATCTTAGAATCAAAACCATGCTTGGTAATGAGAGGAAATATCAGGATAAGCTTAATTAACTGTAGGCGAGCAGCTAAGAACACAAACATCCAGGAGCACGTCCAGTGAAAAAACTCTGTCTTGCCTACAGCTGGAGCTGAGAACTGGAAGGCTGTGTGTTTTTGGAGACACTGAATGTACAGTGAAGGAAAATAACAAAGTCACACTACACTTTATATTTTAAGCCACATAATTTTGTGTCCCTTCTCTGGGCACAACTGTACTATGGATTTTCGCACCTGACTAGTTAATCAGTGGGGAGGAGGGGAAGTTTAAAAAGGGGATTCTGTTTGATTTACTCTTCTTTACACCTCTCTGTCATCAAGTAAGTAACTACAACTCTTTAGCAATATTTCCTCTAATATCACAGTCACAACTTATGTTACTTAGATTCTGCTGATCCCAAGCATATATTTTCATTCCAAGTTTTCCCAATATTTCTTCTAGAAATGATGTTGAAACCTTAAAACTTGATTATGCATTGAAACTTTGGGATACTGAGATTAGGCTGAAGATCCACCATGGCCACCAGTGGCACTGCTGTGGGGATGGTAGCAGAGATGTTCCAATGTGTACCAGCTGTGAATCTGTGCTCTGTGCAGCCAGGCAGGAACTCGCTGGAATATTTTAAAGCAATACTTCACATTCATTTTGCTTGTACCAACAGTATAATTTCTACCTCTGTGGAATGTATATGCCCATAATGATTTGTTTACAATGAGGGTACGAAGAGGCAACGTGAAGAGACACAATGGGAAATAACAGCTGTGTGGAGATGACAGGCCCTATCCATACAATCTTTCAGCTCTCATCTGTGTTCAAGTTCAAGGAATGTATCTCAATTATTTTCACATCATACTTTTCCAAAGAATGTTTTCCCTTTAGAAAGCTGCTGATCAAAATAACCAAAAGATAAAAATCAAGTTGTGCAATCATTTCCAGTTACAGCTTCTTTTTTTCCCTCAAAGTCTTTCATGTTTGAAAACCTTGCTTTAAAAAACTAAAAAGCAAACTAACAAAAGCTACAAAACCCCTTGGAACTTGGATTATGTGTATGTGGAATATCTAGTCATAAAATAAAGAAATGTGCAAATCCCTAAATATCTTTTAATTATTACTTGATGAACAAAATTAAAGAGGATCTGGATATCTATGCCATTATGTTTCCACCTTGAAATTCTGTGAAGGGAGAAATATGTTATGTCTCAAACCAGTCTTGCTGCTCTGCAGCATCCTGTGCTAGAGAGATAACAATATAACTGGATGAGATGATTACCCCCTGTATCACCCTAATCTAATGTTTTACAAGTCGTCAAATTCAGGTATTTAAGCACCTGTTTGGCCCTTATTCTAGTTCTCCTTAGAGAGGAGGAGAGACTAAATATGTGCTGAACTGACTGCCCACCTCCCATTGCGATTAAAAAGACCTAACTGCCAGAGTCCATTTTCCACTCTGGTTTCAAAACACATGAATTCAGTGGAATCACTCTGGATTATAAATGTCATCCTTGGGAGTAGAAAATGACCTTGTGTCCCTTTTCTTTTCACCACAAAGATTCTCTTTCCAGCTTTCCCATGTTGAGCAAGGACAGATTGGCACATGCTACCACTGCACATTTCCCTCCCAATTACCCATTTCCTCTCCTCTGTGCATTTTTGGAACAATGTGTCATGTTCTGAAACCTCACATACCTGAAACATTTGGAAACACTGAGTTCTGGACACATCTGGTTATTAAATTTGAGATGGCTGCCTCTTCTGTAAGTAAAACCCTCACAACTGCCATAGGAAATTCCATTAATTTTTCTCCTCTATGTTAAAATTTTGCATCAAATATTTTACTGCTTTATTTATCAATAAATAAGTTTTATAGTAGCCATGAAAACACTGCAAAATTTAAATGAAAAAAAATGTTATTTTTAGGACAAGGATGTAAAATTGTCTTCCAGGTGAGAACATATACCCCCCACAACTAAATTCAGTGGTAGAGTTTGCCATTCACTGTGGTGAATGCTCAGTGGCAGGTTATGGCCTTTGGGAAACAGAACTGTAGATGGATAGAAATAATGTTTTTCTGAATACTTTTACTGTGAAAATTTGTGTGTGGCCATATGATCAGCAAACAGTTTCCTGTAAAGTTGTAGTGTGAACAGCTTGATAAACCTGTTGGTTGACTTCAGCCTACTGATGTTTGACATCAAACTGACATACAGAAGGGCTCTTAGTACAAGCTTCATCCTCTTTTCTTAGGAATTAGTCGAACATTGTCTTTAGAAATGTTTTGACTCTCCTCTACTTGCTTGGAATAGCATTTTTCCTGCGCCAGCAGAGTGTAAATGAGAGGCTGGCTGCTAACTTAAAGGCTGAGTAGCCTTGCTAGAGCAAGCAAAAAAAAAATGAGGCTCATCAATTGTATGCCATTGAATTCTCTGTATTATTCTCTGTGTCTTCTATCAAGAGGTGTTCTTTCTCCTCTGAATTTTAAGCATCACACTATTTCCACTTCGGATAAAAAGCCCCACCCAACCCATTAAAAGTTATTAGAAAATTATCAAGCATCCACTTATATATAATCTCTTCCATTTATAATTTTTTTTCCTTCAGTTAACAAAAATATATTTCTCTTTTTGAAAAATAAGGCAGATATTACAACTTGGTATAAATAGAATTACCTTCTTTTTACATCTTGCTCTCTGAAAAAAATCCCTGTTTATTTTATTAATTCATTAGGTAGTAAGCTGGTGATCAGGTAAATGATAATTAAGGTAATAATTTGTAAGTGCTTTTATTTCTGGTAAATGAGTGGGGAATTAATCTCCAGTGGCAGCAATGGCAGCTTTTACTAACTACAAGCCAAAAGGCCAAGGAAATGTCTGAACTAACTTGGGTGGTGCTGTGCCTGCCTCTGACAAGTTGTGAATTTAGGGCTGAAATAAGTTTAAGGATGGTGGCAGAATGAGGAAAACGGTCCACAGGAGGGGGTGGAAGAGGTGTACTAGAATCTTTCACTACTTCTGTATCTATAGATTATTACAAATTTTAATATTAAAGACTTAGCTGAGTTGCTGTTCTATTGAAGAGAATGGAAATATTTACACAGTTAGTGATTGTACTGTATCAGTATCTTGCTGAATTAGTGTTCAACATATTTAGGAAAAAAGAAGAATTATTATCACCGTGGAAGTCTATTTACACTTGCTACCTTTTCTCATGGCCTAATGCCCAACAGCTGCACTAACAAGAGACATTATCAGCCCTAATTGTCCTTCACCTCCCTCCCTGCTGGAAGGGACCAATCTGCTGACAGAGCCAGTGTAGTGTTTCATTTTAAAGGGCATTGGTTAGCTTAAACAGTGGGATTTTGCTAACTTGACTCTTTTAGACTGAAATTAATTAGGGTCCTTGCCAACCTTCACCCCTTAGGCCAGCTGCTTATGGGCTCCATGTGTGTTCATATCCTGAAGCACAGTGTAAGTAATATCCATGGCTCAATAGCAAACAAAAACTGAATTTGATAAAGGAAATATTTTGAATATTAATTATAGTAATAAGAAATATAAGTGGGTAGCACAGTGGCCAAATAACAGGCTGCAGTCTATTAAATGCATTTTTTGCTGCTACACATGGTGCAAAGTATCATGATAAGACCAGTAAAGCAAGCAAATGTGTTAACAAGGAGAAACAGTAATTTAAGCCCAAGCAGCTAGCAAAAAAGAAGCCAAAATCTAATTTATTAATGGATAAATTGTTATGCATTAAAAGATCTTTATTTATGTATAAAATGAGGCCCTTGCTATGTTGTTAAAATGGCAAGACACAGAAAAAAAACCAGCTGCAGCCAGTTCTTGTACAACTTGGTATTTGTAACTGGTATTGGGGCTTAAAGGAGCTTCCTCAGTTCTATAATGTGGAAGCTGGATTTTGAAAGCAGAGGACACTTCCTTTTCTGGTAATAGTAAGGACTTTTCCCCTGTTTTGTCTTTCCAGTGAAGAGCCTGTTTCTCTCTCATGTGCACTGGCAGATGGGGTAAGTGTGGAAACATTTATTTTTTTCTTTTGCACTCAGCATTCAATGCAGCATATGGTAGCCAAGGGAGGAATGAGTGGAAGGTGAGAGTGCTCAGTGACAGAGTGGCCTCCTGGAGAACCTGGTGGCCAGGGCCTCTCATGCACTGTGCCAGAGCAATGTGCTCCTTTGTAGCTTTCTCTGTCTTTTAAGTTAACCTTTGCATTGTGGACCTGGGTCAGTTTGTGTCTAGAAAGAACTCTTCCAGAAAAGAGAAATCTTATCATAAACACTGGGGAAATGTGCTTCAGAGGTCTAGGTCTGGGTGTAAAAGCTCAGATTCTTAAACTGGAGTGAGGCTGGAGTGTTCAAAGTGGTGGGGCACTGCTCAGCACTCAGCTGTTGCAAGACTTCGAGATGGCCAACCTCCACTTACACAAGCACCTAAATGTCTCCTGTTCTTAATTTGGGTGTGCTGTGCCTCCAGCAGTGGTCACAGCTGGGGAATTCAGCAACCATTACCAAGTAATGCAGAAGGATAGTGCTCAAAGTGGGGAGATGTAGCTGTTAACAGCTCACACAGAGTAGTGAGCCCTGGGAAACACCAGTGTCCCAAACTTTCACTCTTAGAACAGGATTGGGAATCTGCCATGTGCCTGCCTGGGACAGTGGCTCATGGCTTGGGCTGCATGGCAGGAACACCCTGCAGCTGTGGTGTGGAGCAGCCCTTGGCCTGCACAAAGTGGACTCTGCCTCCCTGCCATCCCAGGACTTGACAGCGCAGCTTAGCTGCTCTCCTTGTCTTGATAACAGTTTAATTAATTAGTTACTGAAAGTGGCAGCAGAAAGACTGGGATTGCTCTTCTCTCCTCCACCCAGTATAGCTCCAGAGCGGGGTAGTTGTGTTGCTGTCAGGGATGAGAGTTCACATCCCCTTCAGGGGAGGACCATTGAATCCAAATCACCTGTAGCTGCATGAGAACAGTTCGAAATCCTAAAACTTTCAGCAGATGTACCTGCCCAAGACACTGAGTTTCAGCAAGTGGCTGCTTCTGGAATAGTGCTTTTTTAATGGTGCTGAATCTCTCATTGGCACCAGTCGCAGGTTTCTTGGGATTGAGTAGCCTGGAGGAAATCTGTTCTGCTTCAAGAAAAAAATGCATTGAGGGAAGCCAACTAAGGGGAAAATTCAGGTTCTTTAGATGGTGTAAACCCCGAGAAACAGAATTACAATATATACGGCATACACTAGATGGCAATGTAATACCTGCCTAAAGAGGTTACCCCCACATTCAATAAAAAGTGTTGTCAGGTAGGTTTTAGGAGCTCTTTCAAAGTAATAGCTTTACCTTAACTCTTTTACAGTGAGCAAATATTCTGACAAGGGGTAAAACACAGGACCAATTTGGATCAGTAAAGGACCACTGAATTAGTGTCATGCTTGTTCTCATTCGTTTAATAATTTTCAGAGAAGTGTATTTATTTGTCACAGAGCTTAATAATAATTTCAGAATGTAAACTCTGTTAGTATGTAGTTTGACCTTTGTTAGGTTTTGCATCTCCTATCCCGGTTTGACCCTAGCTCAAATAGCTTTGAAACATCCTTCCCGTATATTCCCATTAGAATACTTTAGACACTGCAGATGTTCCCTTTTCATTTCCTCTTTTTTTGTCCGATGAGCAAAAGCCTGGGTAATAGCTTAGTAATGTTTCTGGGACATAAGGAAGCTCTGTTACATGTATATATCAGGTTCACCTCCATCTCAGACTTTGCTGTGCCTCTCTGGATTTAGCCCAGGTGTGGATAAACCTGTGATAGTATTTGGTCTAACATATACTGTACTGTACTTTAGCTTTTTGTATATTTAGGTGATTTAAGGGACACCTGCTCTCCTGAGCTCATAGCAGAAAATCTAATTGATTCTTTTGTACTGCTGCTATCATAAATATTCAAACAGGGAAATTGTGTTGCAATTTTGAATGCCAACAGAAAAAGTTAATATTGCAATTCTAACATGTTGACCTTTAAGTTTAGGTTCAATTCATCCCCTTTGCAGCTAGTTTTGTTGTGCAATCATAATTAAATGCTTCTTAGTGAAATTCTTGATGTTGTTTTCAGTCAATGAAAGATTGGTGGGACACTCCAGGTGGTTTTCTTCAGTATTTGTGGTGTCTGTGTGTGAAGAGCTGCAGGAGCAGAAGGCAACCATCAGTAATCCCACATGACCCTCAAGAATCCATGTCAAATATCAGTCTACATTCCCAATAGCTGCTCAACCTTGTTTTTCAGGTTTTCACTTTCTATCTCCCAATTAATTCTTCTAGTATTTTCCCCCCTAGAACAGTCCCTCTCTCTCTCTGCTTATTATTTCCATTCTATCCACCCATCTGCTTTTTTTGGTTACCTTTTCCTTCCTCACTGTATAGAACATACAGGGAACAGGAACTTAATATATTGGCTTAAAGGGACTTAACAGAAATATTTAGATTTTTTTTTCCATCCTTGGATGGCTTTGTTTGGTATTACTATTTCTTTATACCTATGCTTTGGTCCTGTCACATGTTCAATTGATTGTTTGTTTTCTCAATAGGGCAGATGAATGTAAACATACACATTAAAATACAGAAACGTGCAGCGCTGCATTTCATGCAGGACTAATTGTTGTCTTGTATTTATCCTGACTGTAAAGGGCTTGGGTTGAAAAGGGCCTTAAAGATTATCTAGTTCCAACCCCCCTGCCATGGACAGGGACACCTTCCTCTGCACCAGGTTGCTTAAAGCCATATACAACCTGGCCTTGAACACTTCCAGGGATGGGGCATCTTCCTTCTTGTGGTCTAATGTGATAGAAGCTCCTGTGCCATGCTTCCTTTTTTAGCCACTTTTGCAGCAAGGACCTGATCTTGCAGTCAGGGTTGACAATGTACCAGTCCTTGAACAGGGGCCTCTATTCCAAACCACCACATGTTTGCGTTGTGCTGCAGTATTTCTTGCCTCAGGGCTTTCTTTTAAGGTGAAGCAGAAAGTGAAAACTGAATTAATTCATTAATTTATGGAAAATGCCTTCCCTAGCTTGGTAGTATGGCTTTAGATAAAAGTCAGCTGAAAATTCTCTGTGAAATCCTTTTGGTGTTTTTGATTGCTGAAGGGACCACAGAATAAATTCCTCCCTTCCTAATGCTGTACATACCACTGGGAATCTTTCATTGGAGACATTTTATTACTGTCATATTTTTAGCAAGTTAAAAATACAATTTTTTAAAGCCTATTATGTATACATTAAAAATATCTCTTCTTTGACCACAGCTGGTTAGAGAATGTATTTTAGCAATCTGTTATTTGATTTACCTTTTGATTTGACTCTTTGACAGAAAGTTGTTTGTCCTTTTGGTTTCTGAGTGAGAGATTATGTTAACAGCCTTGGGTAAAAGATGTCTTCATACCTGCATACAGAGCAGAAGATGACTACATTAAAGAGATTAATTTTACACAATTAAAAACAAGAAAAGCAAGGCAACCTATGCAAACTGATTGTTTCACTCTATAATTTTAGAGCTATAATCTCATCAGAATATTCTATATCAGAAAAATGTCCTTGCTTTATAAGCTACTGCACAGTTCCAGGTGTTGGAAAAGAGCAGCAGCCATTCTATATGTTATTATATTTAAACATATAAAGAATGTGTATTAGGTAAGGAGGGAAAGGTCAGTGTAATTGGTTTAGCCTCCAGACATAAGTCTTCTATATAACTAATTTTCACAGTTCCTACTAGAAAATTCTGCAAAGTGGTTTTCTTAAGGAAGAGGGGAAAAATTTGCTTCACTGGTAAACTGATTTCATTCCAGAATTACTGACTTATTGAGATAAAAATGGAAACTTGTGTCTGTCCCTCTTTGATCAAAAATTCCCAAGATAAATCAAAAGTAAGAACCATCTAATAAGCCATGGATGAATGAAATGCTAAAATAATTGTTTTGCAGTGGAATGTCAGCCCATCTCTGTGGCACTTCGAGAATCTCAGCCCATTTAGCACTTTACAATTTCCAGCTGAAATTCCGTTTTCATTCTGTTGTTATTTACAGTTCTTTATGTGAAACATAACAAATCTGATGTGAATTGTCTCTTTCTTTGTTGTAAGTTAGGTAGCCAGACTGTGTTGATGATTGCAGTAGCATGTATTTGTTTTCTGTTTAGGTTGGATTTACACTGGCCCATCAAGTGTTAGGGTTGGTTGTATTTTCCTTTCTTTAAATTCAAATTCTTCCCCAAGAAGGTTTTTATTTAATTATGAGGTTCTACTTCCTAAAATGAAAATAGTTGTAGAGATAGTTCCCACTGCAAATCTTCTGCATATTTTGTCTAGTTACCATGTTCAGACTGGACAGCTTTCCTATCTGACTTTCTGTTTTCTAGATTAAAATGCATTAACTGTGAAGTGAGTTAAAAAACGAATCTTGGCCAATTTAGCAAAAAATGCCCACAGTATTTACTGTGCTTTGCAGAGCTCTTAAGCTGAGTAGATGCAGCAGCTGACTGAGATTTCTGGAGAGAAAAGCCATATGACTATTACCTTGAAAGCAAGTCATGCCCGAAAAATCTAAGTGGTGGTAATTTTCATCTTCACATTTCCAATTATTTGACCTGTGTGTTTTGGAAAAAACTCTTGCAACCCTTTGTTGAGCAATTGTTTCTTTAAGCATTTGCGTTTGCCTTCACGTCTTGGCTTATTCGTAGAGCCTGCTTTGTGAATGAGCTCATCAAAAGACATGGTTTCTGGAAGCCAGACTTCCATTAAATGTGCCTGAGGACACCACGTGGGCTGTGAAGAAGTATGGGGTGTTTTGAACCTTTTTCCAAAACGATTCTTAAAAACCCCACCTTGTTGAGCTGGTGGTGATAATGGTTATGCTCTCAAAGTGAAAAAGGCATTCAGGATTATCTTAAAAATCTCATTGGCAATCTTTGATCTTTATGCCTTAAACACAAGAGAAAAAAGGATGAAACAAATAAAAAAAAAAAAACCCTCCTGCCCACCAACACAGACAAAATGTTTCTTTTCCTTCGGCATGCAAATATATGGCTGTTTCCTAAAGTGTAAAAATTCTTTAATGTTTTTGTATGTCTAGTCCAGTGACATATAGAAACAAAAGTTTATTGAAAGTATGTCATGCCTATGTTGCAAGCTGAATTCCCTCTCCCTTATCCTAAGCAGTGGTTGTGTTTATGCTGCACAGAAAGCTAAACTGGCCTTGTTCTGAAGAGGCACAGCCAGCATGCTTGCTAATTCTGTCAGTGGAAGGAAATCAAAATGCAAAGAAAAAGAATTAGAGGTGGTAAAAGTAAACAATCAAATATTAAATTTTGCTCAAGTTGTGATGTAATATGGATGGATTAGGTGAAAAGAGCAAACTTTTCTTCCTTGCCATTTTTTCCTCTCTAAGAAACCACATTTTGTTTCTGCTGGTAGCTGAAACACCAGGATTATGAAAAATTTGAGAAGAAGAAGAGATAATTTGAGTATTTGTAAAGCTCTAGGTAATTAAACTACTTTGAATCTGGTGAAAAAGGAGTAGTGAGTAAACAAACATTTCAGAACTATCTCCTGCTATCTTGTACAGATTCATTGCAATAATTAGATGAGAAAGAAGCAGTTGCTATTGGAGCCAGCTACGGTTGAGAAATGAAACAAAAATCTGGGGAAGATGAAATAATGGAGGGCACCTGGGAAGGGAGCTTGGGGTTTAGGAAGAAGTTTCTAGTGGGTGATAAGGCAATGATATTGCAAATTCAAGAAGGGAAAAAAAAGAGTGGGTTTAAACTGGCAATAGATTATTATATGAGAAGGATAAAGGTTAGGAGATATTTGAGAAGGGAACAGCAGAGGTAGTGAGTTTAGGGGTGGAGGAGGTATTAGCTAAGGAGGGAAAATGGAGAGCATCTTTTCAAGGCAGAGAGAGAACTTGGGAACTTAGACCGACAACAAATTCAAGATGAGAGGCAGCAGTGTAAGCACAGCTCTGACAAGATGATGAAGGGAAGAAGGGGCAGCCTGTGCTCATTCTGGCATGTGCTGAGCTCTTTTGGCAGAACTGCCATGCTGGTTTGTGAAACAAACCATGGTAGAGCAACGAGGGTTTGGGGATGGGGAAGTGTCAGCTCCTGAGACCCTGATTCCCAAAGAATGCAGTCACAATTTTAGCCAATAACTTCTGTGAAGGACTGTGTGCAGCAAACAAAGCCGGGAGGAAGTCAGGGTAGGAAGCCCTCAGGTAGCAGAGTGCAGAGCTGCCTAACTCAAGCAAACACCTCTTCAGACAGATCTTGTTTGCACTTCAACTGGTTTCTGATGTTGCTCGAGGCTGTATCCTACTGAACTTGAATGGTGTAAGGCAAAGAAAAAAAAAAAGTGGAAAATCTCCAATTCAGAGTGCTGAGAGAGCGTTTACAGGAAGTGGTTAATGGGAGTGCAAGGTCTGGTGATTAAAAAGCTTGCTGCAGCCTCCTGTCTTTGATCTTAGCACGGTGCTTGTCCCATCGATCATTCCAATTTATTGCCCTATCTATGCACATTTGCTCTTTGTGGGACTATTTACACAGTCCATCCTCATCAGATTATCAGGTGATTTACGCCCTGTCTACACAAAACCAATTCACAATGGGTGATCCCATTGATGTGCAAGTGGGTTTTATACAATTCAGTTGACGCTGAAGTAAATTGCACTGCCATAAACTCACAGGTTTATAGTGTGTGTGCACAAATGTGGATTAAGGGGTTGGCAGAATATCAATTAGACTGATGTGGATTGCTGTACAGAACAAACTTTCAAAATTGAAAGAAACTTAGATAAGAAATATTCCAAGAACTATTTTGCAGCATGGTGACCCGGATTAAAACCCACTCTGAAGCAGATCATGTCATGGTTTAAAAACATCTAAATCTGAATATTTTTGAATTGTTAAAAAAAAAGGGAAAAAAAGCTAAGAAAGTTTAACATTTGGAGTACTGACTTTCCTCCCCCTCCCCCCAACTTATAAATAGGGGGAAAATACCTGAAAATGTATTATTTTTCAATAAAGGAATAATTTAGATGAAACACTACAGTAAAAGCATGGTTCCTACTCTCTGCACCCATAAAATAACTTGAATACTAGTCACATACTTCTAAATTTCCCAAGAGCCTAAACTACTACTCAATTTTAAGCATATTGGTTAGTGAAAAGAATCAAGGCCTAAGAGAGGACTCAAAAGAAGAATTACTAATAGAAGTAAGATAAGGAAATTAAAAAAAAACCCCACAGAATAATACATGTAGTCACATCAGGGCGTCTGCAATGAACCTTGCTCTTATCTGGATATTGGGGGATGAAGAGCAGTTCTGCAAGCCAGTGAGTGGTGATGGTTAGTGTGGAAGCAGTACTATCTCCTTTCTGTCTCTGGTGTGCTTGTGCTGCTCAGGAGAAAATTTTCTTTTCTGCATTTGAGGGAAGTGCTTCCATACTTGGTTTTTACATCTACCTGAAAATTGAAAAGACTCCTCCGTACCCGATTTTCTGTTTACATGGATACTGCTGTTTAAACCTTGGGCTCTGGTTTAAGTGTTTTAAAGCTGCTTTGATTATTTTGAGTCTTATCTTCAAAAGAATGAGCAATAATGATTAAAAATTAAGTATGGTATGCTGAAAGCAACAAGGTTGAAGTGCAATTTCTTTGACATCACATCTGTTCAGGTTACTTTACCAAACAACCCAGCAGCCTGTTGCTGATGTTGGATTGGATTAAGCTGATTGATTCTGTATTTGGGAATTAATGATAAAGATGTAAACATCAGCTCCAGTGGTACTATTATGAAATATTCTATGTCATTGTCTCCCTTAGGCAGGGTTCTAACTTCTTATAAAAGCAGGGAGTGAGCTATAGGCATTTAGCTGTTGCACACTGAACTGTGTGTGTTTAGCTCAATTTTGAATGAATGTGCAATATTTTGCTCTTTACTTAGTACTCTAGCTGCTCATTTTTTCCCAATAAAAATATGGGAGGGCAATAAACCTGCATCTTATAAACTACCAGGAGCAGAAGCCTGGCTTTCACAGAGCAGTCCCCAGTAGGAGAAAATAAATTTTCTGGTAATGGCATTGCACTTTGTCTCTGTAGACAGCAAATTCAAAGAACACTTAGAGTAAATATCGAGCCATACAATAAGTCTCTTGAGACAGACATTTATTTGAATCCTGAATGATGTATCACTCTAATAAAGTCAAAGTCAGAACTGAATAAAGGATATCCTTCACCTGCTGCTTGGCCTGTCGCACATTTTGGAGATGAAGTAGTGGGTTACATTCACACAGCCAGTGAAAGGTCTTAACAAATGAGAGAATATGCTAAAGAGACAGGGCAGTAGGTCTTGTTTCAATAAGAAACCAACTGTTCCCAAAGTGCTCTTTTCCTTTTGGTCCCTTCCCCCACCATCCCCCGTGATTAATCCGTATTTGAGGCTGTTGACCCAAGTGATCGTTCCCAAATGATCGTCTTTGCTTCCGCTCTGCTTAGTCACTATTATTCCAAAGCTGAGGCTCTGTGCTTTCCTCAGACAGTTCCACTTGTTCTGCTTGTCTCAATAGATGTTTTTAGAAGATGTGTCTTTAATTAAGCTCAAGAGGAGTTAAACTAAAAATTCCAGGAAGGGTTTTAACACAAAGAATGAAGAACTGCTAAAGTTTAAATGTTGAAACATTTTGGCAGAGATAATAAAGTATGTTCATTACATTTGCTAGGAAGGGGAGACTGGAATGCTACACTTGAACAATTGCAAAGATTTAACACTTGGGTATAAGAACATTTTAGAAATAAATGTATAGGGTGGTGATTTTCCAAGTGGGACTGAAAGTTAAATTAAAATCAGATCAAGATGCATGAAAAGGTATTGCATACCATTTTAGACTGGTGTTCTGTGATATGCTGACATTATTTTGGCAATATGAAAAGTAGCACTTTTATAAGTGAGTTCACACTGCCCTAGTAATTTCAGCCACAGAGCTACAACCACATAACTGGTGAAGAAAGATGAATGTGATTGATTGGATAGAGTGCATGGATTAATAAGTGTCAGAGTAGAGAAAAAATGTGCAATGAAGAGAAATGGGGCATGGGAGGAGAAGGAAAACAGGTGTTGTGGCTTACTAGAAGGTTTATGGAATTTGGCACAGAGTATTATCCCATATTTAGTGAAGCTGATGGCAAAGCTCCCATTAACTTTAATCATCCAGAATCCAGACATTTCCCAGGGTATCAAAAAAAAGAAAAAAGATTATAGAGGGGCAAAATAATAATGAAAATATGGGAACTTGGACAACAGCAACACTGAACAATACAAGCTTGTCAGGAGCCAGCCAACAGAGAACAGTGATTTATTAATAATAGTCTTATTCTATCTTATTGACCAACTGAATGCAACTACAAACAAAGGTAGAACTTTGTTTGTTGCATTCAGTTGGTCAATAAGATAGATTCACTTCAAAGAAATGCCTTCTGCATCTACCTAAATAAATGTCCAAATGTTAACTGTTGTGAATTACCATGGCTCAGAACAATGTCTGTTATTTGTTGGTTGACTGTGATGATTAATAAAAACCCTCAGTTATTCCGTTATATCTAAATAGGGTTGGTGGGGTTCACTGCAAGATATCTATTTTGAATGCTACCCATTTCAGTAGGACAATAACTTCAGTTTTCATGCTCAAACCACAGTTCTCTCAGGCGGTTCAGATAGTGTGTCTTAAGCTGTTCAATTTGCCACATATTGGTGAATATGTCTTTGAGATATTTTTAGCCTCTATATCTGGGAGTACCTGGCTGTAAATAAGCTATGTACATTATGCAGAAGGGAGGAAATCCCAAAAACAGGTTCAAAAGAAGCTAACCTGATCTGTACTTAAATTATCACTCTAATTTTTTTCTTTTCAGTAGAAAAATCTGGATCACAGAAAAAATGGAAATTAAAAGCGTTCCAATTAAGATATTATTAAACAGGTTGCTTGATGTATCTTGAGATATGGGACTATTTAAAGAAAGGATTTATGAATAGCAGAGATAGTGGTGTGGTCTTTATTGTTATTATGTGATATAGTCACATTCACTGGTGTATATACCATTTTCTTTATTGGATTCCATGATTCTGGGTTCAGTGATCCATGACCAGAAAAGGTCTTGGATTAATTTACTTCTAAAATTCAATTGCCTGCAGTCACAGCACAATGAACTGTCTATAATTATGTTTGAGAAGTGCTTGGACATAGGAACAAGATGTTTTTAATGAATGGATTTTTAATTCTGAGCAGCAGTCCCCAGAGTTGTTTTCATGGGCTATACCTAATAGTTTGGACTTAGAATAAGGGCCTTATAATAAAAATAATCTGTGCCATAGTAACTTTTTGTTCCAAGTCAGTTACAGGATGTTTGTATGCAAGGGAGGATCCAGCACCTTTACTGAATGAATCATTGAGAGGGACTAATGCAGCTGAATTTTCTAACAGTTATTTCAGGCAATATAACTTTCTGTCTCTGGCACCTGGCTTTGCTCTCCATCAGAGAGCAGCTGGTGGATGCCAGGCCTACTCCATAAATCCTGTTTCAGAATATACGTGGGAAGAACTTTCCTATGCAGCTCAGTTGCTGTTACAGCCAAACACTGCTGTCTGGGATGGTATCAGCAGCCCTGGCCTCCCCCAGCCTTATCAGAGAGATGGCCACTAGGCTTTCTTGACTGGCTGCTCTTGGTTTGCAGGTCGTGCATCAGGCAGAATCTGTTATCTCTGTTAGCAGCTCTGGGAAGGACTTGGTGGCTGCAGCAGCTGTGGTGATCACAGGTTCTGCTGAGATCCATCACAACTGAAAGGCTCATGTATAAACACCATAATAAGATTTTGAAGGTTGCACTTTTGGCAACCTTGGCATTTCAGTAGAGATTATTAGGTGTTAATTATGACTTAACTTTTTTCTGTCTTAGAACTTGCAGTGTAGTAAAATCACTTGAGCCAGCTTGAGGAACAAGAAAACTGCGGTATTAATCATTACAAATGTGCATATATTTTGCATTAATATGTGTTCAGGATCAATGATTATATATGCTTGTCTAATTGTAGTAGTTACTATCCAGTTATTTCTCTGCATCTGAAAAATTGGTACCTCTTGACTTAGGTATTAAAAGCCAAAATTCTCCAGTTATCATCACCTTTAAAACATGTTAATTACATATACTTCTGTCTTGTTCTGCCCCTGGCTTTTACATGCCCATTCACATAAATTCTTTATGTTGTCAAAATGCCCAATATTAGGCATAGATTTTATAGGTGGTTTTCATATAGGGACATCCTGTATTTATGTAACCAAAGCAGAATGAAAAGCAAAGGGCATAAGCAGTGCCCACATGAAGCTTGTTGAAGTTGTATTTGCAAAGATAAAGAGCCCCGGGCATGAGAGGATCTGCTGGTAGCTGAGCATAGCACTGAGTTTGTGAGAAAGTGGGCACTGGTGTAGAGTAATATCTTGAAGGACAAACCTGTTAACAGAGATTATTATTTTTACATTAATGAAAACCTTATTTGGTGTTTGCTTATTCTGTTAATTTCTCAGAATTTTCCTCTTTTTCCGATTCAATATGAAATATATAGATCTATAATTTAGATACATCCATCTTTAGATCTCCTTAAATACTACTTTTCTATCTGTTACTTTTGTTAAGAACTTGACCTCAGTAATGCTGACAGAGACTTCAGCTAGTGAGTGTATACCAGTACTGACAAGAGACTGACTATGGACTTTTCTGGGATTTGAATGAGACCTAAATCGTGGATCATAAAGGCATGGATCATATTGTCAATGTCTGAGATTGTGTCTGGATGTTTGATTACAAAGCTGACTGTCCCCAGCATATTCTATGGTCTATCACTGGAAAGCTCAGCATGATGAATAAGACAGTTGCAAAATTCTGCAAAATCCAATCAAGTATGGATTATGAGTTTAATATCATGTTTCATTTTAACTGTGTTGGATTTAAATCTGTGGGTCTGTAGAACTTAACTTATCAAAGTTCCTGTGATGAAATATCATTAATCTGCAGCACTCAGAATAAGTGTGTGAATATAGGTTTTAATTTAGTGTTGGGAGAAAAAGTGTTTTGAATGTGGTGAAGCAGTTACTTTCATGGGATTTTGACTAACACTTTATTTCTGAATAACTTCTCAACAAAACTGACAAGAACGCTTCAGAAAGTTTGTCTCATTTGAAATTTGTAAAATGTCACTTGGACATTGATGTCCACGTGTATGGAACCAAAGTAGTTTCCTCTCTCTCTAGTAAATAAAAAGATTAAACATTAACGTGCCACTCATTTAAAAATGGCTTAATTAAGGTGCTTCTGACATAAAGTGTGTAAGTAATTTGGGACAATGTACTGTCTTCCCCTGCTCAGGAGCACATTGGAAAATGTGCTGATGGCAGGTGTAACAGTCTGCTATTTAGAAAGTGCTGCTCCAACACTTTGTCTTATCCCTACTTCTCCATTTGGAAGTAAACGTGCTGCTCCTTCTCTGTCTGCCTCAGACCTTATTTTGCTGATCACAGTTGAAAAATGGCATCCAATACCCTAAAATGGCATTAAAGGGTGATACCTGTGCTTGGCAGTAATTGTACCTTGTATTCAAGATTTATGTCAGGGAAACCTGGATTTCAGGCAACTATTTAAATCTTTGGTATGAATGTGTATGATCCAAAACCATTTTTGCTTTCTATTACCTCCATTGCCTCATTCCATCCTGCTGTAAGGATCAACATGTAACATCTACATTCAGGGAATTATTTAATGCTATTGCAGATAGTTCTGTATGGAATTAGCAGTGTTCGTATAAAAATGTTAAATATGAGTCCCTGTATGTTGTAATTGTGCTCAACAGTGAGCAATTTTCCTTTTGCTGTACAATTAATCTACTAGCAAATGATAGATTTACAAACATGCCTCTTGTTAGAATTATGATTCTTAAAGTCTTCAGTTTAGAAGTAGGATCTTTTATTCTAGGAGAAGCCAGTATAGCAGAAAATGTAGTCTTAAAGGGAGGGAAATATACAAGTCACAAAAAAAGCAGAAGGGAGAAAGAGGTATTATTCTAATCTCAGTATTAAGTACATAAAGAACCAATCTACTGAAACTGAATGACTTGCCTCAATGTAATCCAATTTTTTTTGTAGTAAAGCCAAGAAGATGATTTTGATTTCCCTAATGCTTAACCCCACCCTTCCTTCACAATATTCATTATTTTAAAGCAATCCCTAAATCCTGCTCACATCAAGTGAGAGTAAAAGAAATCTTTGCATCTTGACAGAGGCATGCCATTGATTTGCAAAGAATGCCCAAAGGTTTGACAGTATAAATCCTGCAGTACCTGATAGCATATTGATGGGTTCCTTGTCCTCAGGGTTTTTGATACAGGGATAAAGGGTTTTTAAAAAATTCTTCTGTTACCTATATGTAGAATGCTATCTATATGTTAAAATCTTCGATCTGCTTACTCATTATTGGCAAGAGAAACAAATTTTGAAACTTCTTTGGCACATCTCCATCCCTAAATCTGCTGCATGTAGCTGTTCTAACGTTTCCTTTTTTCCTCCAGAGTAGGCACAGTCACTCTTTGTCCTCTACAGAGCAGATCAGTGCACAGGGAAATCTCATCTCAGCCCCAGCACTACTTGACTCCTGTGGTGTTTCAGTACTTTATTCTGGCCATCTGTGTCTAACTGCTTCTGCAAGTTTCCTCTTAGTATTGTCATTAAGCATTTTCTGCACGCAGACTTTGCACTTGGAAATGAGCAATGTTGTGTTAATCTAATTCTAGTGAATCAGCTAGACTGTGTAAATTTGCAGGGACATGTTGTTTGGACCAGAATACATATTTCCTCTCCCCCCCACCTCACCTCATATTTCCTATTTTCCTTTCTTATTTTTCTTCTTGCTACTAGTCTTCTAGCCACTTTCTATTCAGATATCTGTCCTATTGCCCATTACTAGTTACTTTACTCTGAAAAGAAACCTGACTTCTTCAGGAACATAGTGCTTCTTTATAACTGAAAATTATTCCGTTATAAAGGCCAGTTATCAGGCCTTGATCCTAAGACATGATGCAAAGACATTTAGGCAAGAGGAAGGGTTCACAAAGCAGTTCAATTTTAGGTGTTGATCTTGGTTTCTTGTCACCTGCTGAATATTATATACATAATATCCAGTGGTGTAAGAATATAAATGTGCTTTTGGAGAAGGTAAAGAAGCTTCTTTTCTAGAGACTTTGCTACTGCCATTCTGCAAAGGTGTGATGTTTTTCTCATCAGAAATCTTTAAAATAAAACACAAAAGCAACACAAACCAAAAAAAAAGTCAGCAACACATTTTCTATTAAAAATATATATAAAAGAAAAGCAAAGTTTCATCTTTCTAATTAATAGTGAGTAACAATCAGATGTCTGTTAATGATGGGATGCCTGTTTCATTAGCTATTCGTCACAGCAAACAGGTGCTTCCTACCATAAAACATTTAACATCTAAATAGATGATGAAAAATGAGCAGATATGGTAGTCAGGAAATACAAAGAAACTTGTAGAGCTGCAGTAAAAGCAGGGAAAGATGGAAGTGGGTTGTTCAGTAAAGAAAGCTGACAGCTTCTGCAGAGACCAAAGTATCAACTGGATCAGGTTGACAAGTGCAACAGAGAACAGAGAGTTTTGGGCATAGTACCTTTACATTTGCAGTGCTACAGGAGCTGGAAAGAGCTGGAAATAGCTCCAAGTGCAAGATGCATCTAATTCTGGAAAGCCAATGTTCCATCTTTGTATTATACAACACATTTTCCTTTGTTTGTTGGCTTTGAGTTCAACAGAGGGAGCCTTAATAATTCAGGAACCATAAATCCATCTCTTTTTGAGCTTGTGAAGCCTGGTACAAGGAAAAACACCATCATGAACGTGTTCACACATTTTTTTCCCCTTGGCTCTGGAGCACACTGTATTTTGTAGGATGACTACAGAAATGCAGAACAAGTGGCCCACTGCCACTGCTGCAAGGACAAGTGGAGTCATCCCAGACAGAGACTCCTGTATATTAGGGAGCAAACAGTTCTTAGCCTCATTTAATATCTCCAATGTGCAATAAGCTACATAGCCTTACTAAGATGAAATAATTTCCTTAACAAAAATAAAGGGAAAGAAATGGCATCATGAGGAGGATGTTCATAATGACCTGCATGAGATTTGCACAGCAGTGATTTAATCTGAACAAGACTGTCCCTATTAAAAAAAAATCCTCTTGGATGAGTGGAAGAATCCTCCCTGATCCCACTACATGTTGGATGAGGACATTTGTAGATGAAACTCCTTTATAAAGTTGTACCTTGAGTGTTCTGTGAATCTCCCAGAATAGGAATTGAATTTAATTATGTTTAATTATCTTTCATGTCATATGAATTTGCATATATTTTTTACTCTGAGAATGAATGTAAGTGTCAGAAAACTAAATTTGTGGTAATGGGTGCTCCACAGCAGCTGAAAGTCCTTGGGTGAAGGACTCCAACTGCTGGCTTGTGCTGTGGTCTGGCACCTGTGAGCCAAGTGTGGTGAGAGCCTTGGATAATGAGGGAGGTTGATGAATGTGGGATACTTTGACATCTTTTTTTTTTTTTTTTCATAACAGCACAGCAGTTCTGAAAATATACAAATGCATTCTAAATGTTTGGCTCAGGTTGTCAGATTTATTATTCTTTTAGGGTATTGCAGATGGTAAATTCTTTTTAATCTTACTTTTTAGTGTTCTGTACATTTGTTTGTAAATTCCTTTACTTAGGAACATCTGTATTTTGTTTTCCCTAGTATTATTAAAGTTGCATCAGATTTGCACTCAGAATATCATTATGTGCAGCAGTGCCACCAGATTAGAGATTATTATGATTATGAGCTCCCCATACATTTAGTTCTGAGTTCTGTGCCAGTCTGTGAGCTGCCTGAGTGGATCTGATTTGCAGCATGGCTGTTTTCTACAATATGCAGATGATTAAGGCCTATAATTAACTAACGATTTATACAGCAATTTGACAAAACCTTTTTGCTCTCGTTGTCTTCTCCCAACAGAAACCTTTCTGTACCTTCAGAGACATTTCCGCTCCTGTCTCCTCTAAACCTCCGCTGTGAAGCATCCTTTAATTTATAAAGCAACTTAGCATTCCTTTCTGTAGTGGTAGAGATGGCTGTGCAAACCTCACAGCTTAGCATGGAGCACGAGGGGAAATACAAACTTTAAAAGCCACTAGGTCAAAGAAGAGCTTTTTGCAGCTATCCTCCAAGAGCAGCCAGCAGCAGTGGCAGCCGGCCATCCTCTGTGGAGGGTAAAGCTATAAACATGGCTTTTGAGGGCAGAACAACCCATCATTTCTGAAGTAACTGTACATGTAACATCTCCTTTAAGTGACAACCTGAAACAATAATAGTGTTTAGGAACAATGCCTTGTTAAGAGTAAGTGATGCTGGAACAAGGGGACTGTAGCTGCCCTTGACTTTCTGACAGCCTGGGAGCCAGTGAGGAAGTACAGATGGAGCCAGTCTGCATCAGCCTCTTCACACTCACTTCTTTTTCATTTCAAACAGCAGGAAAATATTGAGCAGTGCCAAAGTCCAAATGAGCCACTCTGCATACAACAGGAAAAATCATAGAGCACTGAAGACCACCTTAGATGTGAGTTCAAAAGAAAAATGTGTATACACATCTTGCATGTATTGCTGATCCTCTTCCTTTAAATCCCCACTATGAATTTCCAGGAAAAGGTGGAACAAACAACAAAGAGCAAGTTCTCTGATTTATGTTCTCTTCTAGAATGGAAGAAGAGAATGTTGGAAAATATTCAGAGTGTTGTTTAGAAAATGAGGGCACATCTCAGAAAAGGGAATTTAGAGCCCTATCAGTCTCCTATTTAAATCAGTGGCAAACTTCCAGGAGGCTTCAGAGGAAGATTCAGCATTGAGAAAACAGACTATGAACATATTTTTTAGCTTATTCTGTCCACCCTCCCTTTTAAATGACTGAAAACATAAACCATGTTTAATGCAAATGGTTCTCACTGGTAATATGAAATGGATTCAGTCGTGTTGTAACTACTTTGACAATACCAGAAGCTACAATACCACCCCATCCCCCCAAAAAATTACAATAACTATGAGGAACCATTAGAAGTTTCAACCATTAGAAATAAAAAAGAAAGCTTGTATCTTCAGTTACAGGAAAGGCTTGGAAGAAAAACTGATTATGGCAAAACAATACAAAGGGTAAGAAGACCGAGGTTAAAACTAAAGACCATCTGTGGAATGGAAAATACTTGAAGATCAAATTTCTTGGGACAAATAAAATCTTTTAAATCAAAGGAGATGTGCTCATTGTTTTCAGTGGCTTTGAATTCAGGCTTTAAATTGGATTGAAATTATTATGTCAGAACGCCTATAGCAGTAAAGATCTAAAACTAGGTTTTTGCAAGCTGGTGGCCTGCTATGTGTAAGGAAGTCATGGGGCAAGTCAGCAAATCAGGAGAAGGTTGTATTTATCCTGACTATTGAATTATATTTTATATTTTGGTCTTCAGACTGTTTTGTCACACCTTTGTACTCCCTCAGCATTAACTGAAAAGATATTCATCATTCTTAACAGTTGGGGAAAAACTGAATTCCATCTGTTTCTTCCATAGTAAGTAACAGGAATGAAGGTCTTAACAAAGAACTCCCCCTTGCTAAACACCACATCAATGCTATTTGTGGTGAAATTTTAGCTTAATGTATTTAGGCCCAGAAAAACTGCTTTCTTATGCAGAAGTCCATATGATCAGACAGCAGTGACAGCTGATCATCCAATCTGGTTGAAAACGCACAGGCATTTCTGCTGTGTAACAGCTTTTGGATTTTTACTGGTATATCAAGGCAATCTTAGTAGGGTAAGTTTTATATGAAAAGTTGTCTCAATGAGAATTCCAGGTCTTTCTAATGAGCATTTTAATTGTGGCACAGTCATCCATCTCTACAGGTTTATTAAAATGTTTCTCATTCTTTCATAGATTAGACTCTTTCAGGCTTTTTTATCAGAACTTTTTTTATTGTTTTACGTTGTGCTTACTGCTGATCTGCAAGACAAGTAAAAAATGTTTTATGCAAGGACCTAAATGTTAGAATTTGGATGTTGAAGCCTATCTGTCATAACAAACTCTATCTAATACAACATTCAGTTCTATCACTTGGATATAGATAGCAGGGTAATAAAGAAAATAAATCCAGAGAAACAGTAGTCATAGGCATTGAATATCCACAGCTCTAGTGACCCCTGGGGCAGGGAAGAAGTAGATCTGGGGTGCATCAAAATGAAGACAAAGGAATGGCTAGTGACTATTGTACTAAAATATTTTTGCATGTCTGATATAGCTGGGGAGAATGTGAGGTGCATCTTAAATGGTATTCCATTTCAGCCACCTTACATCTGCTTACTCTCCTAAATTATTGAAGATTATTCCCTAACTTAAGAAGAAATTGGCACAAATTCCTTGACAGTTTGTTCTGAGTGGTCCTAGAAATGGATGCAGAGTCTGTAGGTATCTGAAAGCAAATGTTGGCTGCCCCTTTGGACACAGAACCCACCAGTGCAGCTCTTGTGTCCCAGTCATTCCCCAGTCATTGCCAGAGATATACAGCTATCTCTAGGAGCAAATAACTCTGCTGCTAGAAGAGATACTTGTCATTACCACAGATAAAACAGAAACTTGAGGTGACTATAGTTGTTCCTGACCAAAGGAACTAAAAGGTGGAGTCCAGGAGCTCTGCACTATGCTGTTTTATGCTTTTCCTGAGAAAATAATGGGTTGGAAACTATCATGTATTAATAGTTTTCATTATATTTCCTTTCCATGTCCCTCTTATATGTCCTTTTTGCCTAGTTTATGACTTCACATGCAATTACAGTCTCAAAGTGCAGGTCACCATGTTCAAAACGTTACACCCGTTTCTGGCAACATCCTCTTAAATAGCCTGGAGCGTATGCTTCCTGTGTCATCCCCCTCTCTTAGGGACAGAGGCTGTTACTGCTGATAACAAATCAGCTCCTTGGTGATTCATGGGAATTAAAGGCCAATACAACCTGAAACATTTCTATGTCCCTCAGCCTTACCACTTGACACTGTGTCCTTACTCAGGCCTTCCTAGAATGGTGTGGTCACCACCTCCTGATGCTCTTTGGCATGAGCCAAGTCTTCCATGCCCTTGGGTAAAATGACTTTACTTTTTGGAACAGGATTTTATTTTCTACATCAGTAGTTTTCACTGATTCCATGGAAACTACTTGCAGGACCTTGTCTATTTTTCACTTGTATTTATGGGCAATTTGCCATTCAGCATTGGGATTATTTTTGCATTCAAATGTTTTTTCCCTGTGACTGTGTATTAGAAAAAAAATCATTAACAAACTGACTTCTAAAAGACAGAGAGATGATTAAAAAATAGATTCTTCTTGAGACTTAGATCCTCTGCTGCAGTCTGCTCCTTAGATGAATTGTTCTGCACATCAAGAGTAGTGAAGGAAAATGCTGAATTTAGAACATTTGAAGCTCATGGAACATGAAGGGCTCATTGGCTAAGCTAGCAAATGCTTCTCTCAGACAGATTTCATCTATGTCAGTCCTGCACAGTGTGTCTTGTGGAGCCTTCAAAGCTGGGTATTACAGCAAAAATTTCTTTTAATTTTGTCCGAATCTCTCATATTCAGGGCAAGCAACCCTTTAAAGCCATTTTTTGTTACAACTAGAACTTAAAAATGCAAAACAGACCAAATTTCAGCCTAAAGCATATTGCAGGTCTGTTTTTCACCTATAAAGCTGTATTGTTTAAAACTATGCCCTACATGCAAAAAAAAAAAAAAAACTGAGCAAGTATGAGTTTGATCTTGAAAATATACAAAAGAAAAAAACCTTAATTAACAAAACTATAATCAGAAAATTATTCTAATACTGTGCTTGAAAACATCCTATAAGTCCCTCCCCCTTTAGAGTCAGCCTAGATATCCAGTTTGAGAATCTAATCTATCATTGATTATGGTTTTCAAGTAGAACTGGTACAATATCCCTGCACTTCTCAGTCAATTTAACTGAATGATCAGCCTCACCTTCTGGAATCTAAAGATCATTTCACAGCATGTTGCCAGGATGGTTTCTATTTACAACTCTCTCACTCTCTCTCTCTCTCTCTCTGTAAATATATATATATAATATATATATATATATGTGTGTGTGTGTATGTATTTTAAAGCAAAGTAGACTGAAAAGTAAAACTTCAGTGAAGGCAGTGTTTGAAGGGTCTGTGACTAGCTGTTCTGGAATTGCTTGAGGTCCACACGTTTTGTATCTGATTTGTCTGGGGTTTTCTCCCATTCTCACAAGTACATCTGTGTAGTTGTCTGCCTACTCTGGACTTGAAATAGTATGTGTTGCAAACTCCAAAAGAAAAGGGTGGAAGTTGTGTAGCTTTTAAACAAAAATGTCAGGTCATCAGTAAATTTGTTGTATCTAAGAAAATATCTGTGCATGAGGCACAAAGTAACTCCTTGCCATATCTTTCCGCGTCTTATGGATTTGATTTTATTTAAAGAAGTTTGTGGAATGAAAAAAAAAAATCAAAACCAAAACAGCCCAGGAAACTCAGCACTAAAGTCATTAAGGTTGTTGATAATTACTGTCACATTCTCAGTGTTTTGCTGATTAAAAGACCTCAGAGTATCCAATGACACAATGAATTTAGCAGATCTAGGAATGACTTTCTGAGCAGGTATGCTAATGTCAGGGTTATTTTCCACCTTTCTCTAATAGTGATCCTACATGCTGCATTATTTTTAGAATGTGGTCTGTTGATAAAAAGCTCAGTAAAGATGGCCTTTAAAGAGGCCAGGATGATTCTTTTCCCTTCACACAACAGACTCTGCCTTCCCTTCGAAATCCCGGTTCAAAGCAGGCATTCCTGGCCCTTGATGTTAAAGGATGTTACTTCACAAAGAGAGAAGTCACTATCTGACTCACAATATTGTCATTTTTGGTTTCCTAAGGATTATAGGAAACACCACATATATTTCTTTGTAGTGTATTTTTCCAGTGTCTTCTTTGTCCTACAGGTTTTTCGTTCTTTTCTGACAAGAAAGCTGATTTCCCCACACTGGTGCTTCTGGGGCAGGGAATAATAAAGCCTGGAGTGCTCTCCCAACACTTAATTTAAAAGTAAGCTTTAAAGAAACAAAAATAACCAGCAGGCTTTCTGCAGTGCATTAGTGAGACTATTTGCTTGTTTTTTCTGTCTATTTAAATACCTTTTCTGATAAACTGCAGTGGGAGGGATTTGAAGCCCTCCCTCAACATCTATTGAGGTACCTAATGGGACAAAGCAACGTTTTTCCTCCCTCTGTACAGAGAGGAAGAGCAGTGGAGGTGTCTGGCTGTTGAGAAGGGCTTCTAATCCATGGTCTGCCAGACCAGCAGGGTGTAGCAGGCAGGAGGCACCGGCACAGCCCAAGGCTGCACTGTAAGTCACGGTAGGAGGAATCTGGTGTGTGGCTGCTGGGGTGAAATGGGCTCTGTGGAGCAGCCCTGCAGCCTCATAGGAACCAAGGAGAGCAAGATAGGAAGATTACTTGGCAATTGCCATTCAGTCTGATCCTGAAAGAATCTAATTATGCAAGTTCAAGCATTCCGCAAGATGTATGAGCATTCAGCACCTCAACATGTCAGGACCAGAAATGGGGAGAAAAGGGAAATTACTGCTTTTCATGACTGCCAAATCTCTGTATTTGTAAAAATCTAGCACTCAATAAATAGCAAGCTATGTCCTCGTAACAGTTAATAAGCTATAAACATTCATTTCAATGTTTTTTAATCTAAATGTGATGATTAGCTATTGGTTTGTGGTTTTTGTTTTTCTTTTGAAAAATGTAACACACATTCATTAGTTAAAATCTTAATGGAAGTAGAGAACTATTTCTGCTCATGTCCTTAGGGAAATTGGCCCATCAATTTTCAGCTCCTATAAAAGGGGATGGAAGAGATTTCCCAAGGACCAGACTTGAGCAGATTGTGAAGGTCCATCCCATCCTACTTAATGCAGTTCAGATGTAGGAGTTTCCACCTACTCCAAAAGATGATTAGCTTCTAGTGATTTTCCATCACTAGCATAATTTTTAATGCTGTGCAATATCTGTCTGCAGTCCAATGATTCTGGTGAAAGCACTGACACAGATCGTATATATCAGTGTATGTGTGCACCAGAAATTTGTTTCTATCTCTGTCTTGACCTCCCTCCTCCAGAACTGAGATTCCAGACACACCCAAATGTATACTGATCCTTAAAAAACCCAAGTAATTATATTTAAAGGAATACAGAAAAGTTGTTCTATTTTTATCTGACTCTTTGTCACAGACTGTGGGGGTATTGTAGACTTTGAGGAACTGTGGTGTGTCATTCCAGTAGAAAATTTGTAGTCACAGGCTATCTTGTTAGTTAATTTGGAGTACAGGAACAAAGTTTCATCAAAATTTTGTAGCAGCCAAGTGATTTGTCTCCCTTAGGCACCAGCTCAGGAGAATCTGAAATTGGGGAGAGTATAAAGTGCATCTGACAGCATTAAAAGCATCTGTTTGCCTCACTATGCTTACTATTTAAAGTCACCACAGTTTTTGTTACCTTAAATTGATTGTAAAATGTTGCTATCACAGAGTTTTGGGATTTGTTTTCAGTGTTTCTAATATGCTAGTTCATATGACTTTAATGCAATTTAATCTCTAACTTCTTTGCATCTAATGATATGCCTATTTTTTGTTTGGATCAAACATATCCTCTCAAAGGGAATTCTCTGGTCTTCCTCTCCTTTCACTGCATTTTGGTTTGTATTTGGGAGTATGTGAGTTAGGATGTGTTGACTGGCCACTGTCAGCACCCCAAAGCCCAGCTCCTCTGCCCAGGGTGTAGATCTCCTGTGCTGAATCAGATGTTCACAACACTGGGCAATGCTGGGGCAGTGCTCTGTTCTCTGTAACCACTGAGGGCTCAGTCTGGCTGGCTGTGCACAGCTCCCAGTTCACTTAGAGCATCTCCCTTTGTGCAAGGATGGAAGAATGAGGAGTCAAGCTGTGAGCAAGCCGCACTGTGCAGCACACAGCGCGCTCTTCCCAGCTGGCTGCCTCTGTGCACCGGTGGCATGGTGACTGCTGCCGTGGAAACTGCTGCCATGATGACCAGAGTCCTAGCTCCCCTACCTCTGCAGCAGGCTATTCCACTTGCAGAACACCCAGTCACAAATTTGCCTTAATGAGTAGGACAATGTGAGAAAAGTGAATTTGCTAAGTGAAGTTCTGTTGGTAAATGTGAATGCTTTTTCTTTCAGTGTATGTTAGATTAATTTCACCATTTCTATCTTTTTATAATCTCCATAACATTCAGTTTTGCAAGTAGTCTCCCAAGTACTGTGTTAACATCTATCTGAAAAGCTGCTGGCAATTCCCCCAAAGATTTCTCTCCTATCTCCTATGTGAGTATTGAATCTGAACATTGAAGGTGGTACAGATGGAAAATAGAGAAGGGAGAATGTGAATATGTAAGAATTGATAAAATGAGCATTGCCAAAGTCCTCTGCAGAATGATAAACTGAAGAAGCTTGGTAGAAATGGAGACTGAGAAGTTCCTTTTAGTTTTTCTCCTTTGTCATACTCTTGTTGGTGTCAGTCTGAGATATTTTGGGGAAGCTTCTGTGTAATTCAGGACCAGGGAACTGACTGAGTGACCAGCCACTTTAGTGGCTTGCTGTGTGATCTTTTATTGTTTTACTTCTGTGTCACAATATTCTTCCCTCCCTAGAGTTTGTTTAAAAATAAAATTTTAGTAAAGGATTCCTGAACTGTGGCTAACATTTGCAAAGGATTTTGCTTCACACAAAAAGCAGTCTAACGGCACCGTGACATGACACTTATTACTTGGCTTTATGCATTTTTTATTTTTCCACAAATAGCTTTTTGGCTCAACCAAAAGGAGTGCTGGATGAAAAAAATCAGTGTCAGCAACTTCATATCCTCTCTATTGCTTTATTTACTTCTTTCTTGAAAAATCTCACTTGTGTTCTTAATTTTACTGGGCACTTGCTGATCAGTTTTCTCATCACAGCAAGACAAATTGCTCTCTGCAGACATTGTTTTCACATTTGTTGGTGGCAGGGGAGGAACCATGTGGGTTTATCAGATTGGCAGACATGATCTAGGAGAACTTCAGTTTAACTTCATAATCTCTATTTTCCAATTACTCTTTTATGTTTTCTTAGCTGGCCTTTTAAAGAGCTGGATTCTGTCTTGTCTTGTTTGTTTATAGAATAAGTAAAACTAAGAGAAAAATAATCTGGCATGAGAATCTGCTCTGCTTGTATAGAGCAGTGAGGGTGGTACAGTACTGCTAGAACACCTCACAGAGAGGATACTGTATCCCATTGCCTCCGGGATGCAGAGACACTCTGAGAAAGTCATCGGATGATCTTCAAAGTATCAACAGCAAGGTCATTAAAGACCTGCCAAGTGCAATGTCTGTTGGACTCTAGAAAACAAAACACTATTTCAGGACTAATGGAAATTTCCATGGAACAGGAGGGATGTGACAAAAAGCCCTGCACACACCCAACCCTTAAAAACATTGCAGATTATAAGGTAAATTTATTAATAATGCTTTGTGGACCTATAGGAAGCTTTCCACAAAAGGAGTATAAGATGATATCACACTATGTGATGCCTGATATATAGAAAAGAGTTGGGGTTTTTATGCATAATTATATTTACATATGTATGTCGAGTTTTTATTGCATATCATATATCAAGTGAATTCCCTTTATTTAAAATATTGCTGCAGCAAAGAAAAAAGTAAGAACAAACACAGGGCTTGTTTCTCCAGTAGAAAAAAGTTTTGTAAACCAATAGTTGTCCTTTGCTTAATGAGAAGCTAAGCAGAATATTTCTGTCAGCTCTGCTGGGGTAAGGGATTCAGAAGCAGTGTGTGGCCAAGGAACATAAGGAAGAGTGACCTTGGTATCTTTAAATATTTCTTTGTTTTTCTTCTCTGTTTTGGTGAAGCCATGCTAATTTGGGGAATTTGTCTTACTGTGATCCAAATGATAAATAATGTACTAGCAAAAGCTGCAAAACAGAAATTAAATACTTTTGAAGTTGTTCAAATTATTTTTAATACAGTTTGGAACATTTTTCTTAGTAGTTTTACCCTAAAGAATAAATCTTGAATATGATTAAGTCGAAGAGACACTTTAAATCCAGATTCAATAACAATTTGTTTGTTCTACTTACTCTCATCTGTCTTTGTCTTTGGTTGGTTTTTTTTGATTTTGTTTGCTTTGGGTTGTTGGGGGATTTTTTTGCCGTTTTTTAATGCTGATTTTTTTTTCCCCTGTTTTCTTCTTTTATTTTACAAATTTATTCCTCTTTTTGCAACATGCTTTCTTTTCTTAATTTCATTTTACCTGGGAACTCCTAAAACATAACTATTATAATTGTTTTACATTTTAAACTCTCTTTAAAAATAAGTATCTGTGTAGAATATGTAGAATTATTCCCATATATCTAATTCTGATTAAAGTGAAAAATTAAAAATTTCCTTTTTGACATCATCTAACAGAACAGGAAGAATTAATTGACATTCTATAAGAGATTCACGCAGAGGATTTGTAAATACTTTCAATTTGCCTAGCAGGAAAAACTGTGGATTTTTTTTTTTTTAATATCTGGAACATTGGATATTACTCCAGCAGCATCTCTCCTCTCTTGTGACCAGTGGCAGGAGTCTAGGAAATGGTGTGATGCTGAGCCAGGGGAGGTTTAGGTTAGATATCAGGAGAAGCTTTTCATGCAGAAGATGATTGGGCACTGGAACAGAATCCCCAGGGAAGTGGTCACAGTGCCAAGCCTGCCTGATTTCAAGAGTGTTTGGCCAGCGCTCTCAGGCACATGGTGTGACTCCTGGGGATGGTCCTGTGCAGTTGGACTCAATGATCCTGATGTATCCCTTCCAACTCAGCACATTCTATAAAAATGATAAAGCTAGTGTCTCCCTTTTAATGGACTGAAAAAGTTATTATTGATGAGTCAGCTTTGCTTCAATCCATGGAAAAATACTGGAACTAAAAATTAAGCTAAGTATTTGTTGGTACTTTGAAAAAGGAGAGTAACAAAAGGAAGTAAGTTATAGTCAATACAGACCTGTCAAAAATACATTAAATCTAATTAATTTTCACTCAGGACAGGCTAATATCCCCTGTCCATAGAGAAAAGGTATTACATATTGTTACATTAGGGCTGTAGATATTTTCATAAGCAAAGGAGATACAGTCTAGACACAAGATGAATCATTAGAGGATGAATTCAGACTCAAAGACTATAGTCAGCAGTTTTGTGCAGTCCACTGTCAACTCTTTTAATTATCTATCTGGATAGTAGGTTAGGGAGTGTTCTTATTATCTCTGTAAGCAGCATCCTCCTGGGAGAGTCAGCAAGCACTTTCAGGCAGGGTTGGACTTTGAGATAAGCACTCTCATGGGGGGATGATCGTGGTCCTGCCCCTCAAGCACAGGACAGAACCCCTGTCTTTGCCAAGAGGTCAGTTTGGCCTGCAGTGGCCACAGATGAGCCTGGTTCGCACTAATGCCACGCTGAGATGTGTCAGTGAGGAGTGCTGGAGGTGTGATAGGGCATGCAACAGCTTCCACTCAGGGCTGGGAGAGCCTTGGAGCTGCTTTGTGGGGTCAGCCTTGGGACACTCCTCTTTCTGCAGGGATTGGCTCTTGGAGATGGTCAGTGGCTGGTTCTGAAATTATCAGAACCTGTGAAACTGGGAAAAACGTTGAATCTAGGGGAGACAAGAAGGAAGCATGTTAAGTCTTCAAATAAGTAAAATGTTTCCACTAAATCTGGGTAACACAAGAAGAAATTAATTAATTAATTAATTGTGCCATGAAAGATTTCTGTTAGATTTTAGCAAAATGTGATGGCTACTCATAAGGTTAAGTAAGTACTGGGGTAGATTCTTGGAGAAGTCTTTCATTACTATGGACCTGAATAACCAAGTTAGAGAAGAGTCTATTTGCCATGAACATCTGACATGCACTTTGATCCTGCTTGGTGGAGGTAGAGAGTGTAATGAATGACCTTTTAGCTTCCCTTCCAGCTTTATGTTTTAAGATTTTATGATAAGAATATAGATTCCAGAGCAAAAAGATAGCTTTATATTTCAGTCAGTGGAGAATGTTCTGAAGAGCCAAAATTCACATTTTGAAAGTAGGCACATATGAAGTTTATTTGACAAGATCCAAGAAAATTGAAAGATGGGCCCATGCAACCTTTAGAAGATCTCTATCTCCTTTTCTCTAATATGCTAGCAATTAGGCTGACTCTTCTTCTCCGTAATACCATAGCATTGGCTGATTTATGGAGTGGATGATGTTTTCCAAAGATCTTTCCCCCCCCCTTAATCTATAAAAATGGCTCCCCTGGAGGTTTTTGATTAACAGGGAACAAAGAAATATTATTTCACTTGTGAGGATATTTTTGTGGTACTAGAAATTTTCTCAAGACTGTGAACTTTATGGGGAGTGTTTAACAACATAGATTCCACCTATTTTCCCACATTTGCTTTATAATATCAAGCCTGAGTTTAAAAAAAGCTTAAGCATTTCCACTGAACATTTTCTCTAGTAAAACCCTATTAAAACCATATTTCTGACACAGAAATTACAGTATGACCAAAACAGTTGGAATGTTCCCACTAAGGTGTATCTGCAGTACTTGATAGTTATTGGCATTTTAGATTTATGAAGGGCCAGCTGCGAGACATTCACAAAACAGAACTTTTGATTTATTTATTATTAATAACAAGCAGAAGTCTGCATTGAAAAACAAATTGCACAATGTGACAAGCTAAGGAAATGAGTAAATTCCTTGTGCCAAACATGTGATTGTGTATTTGCATAATGAATTCATTTTCTCATAAATGGTCAGAAAAAGGCCCATCCCCCACATAAAAAAATATTCCATGCTTTGATTTTTTTTAAAGTTTGTATGATGAATAAACATAGTGAAATTGCATTTAAACATATATCAGAAATTAGTTTTGTTGGTTGCTAGTAATCTGCTGTCAGAAAGCCATCAGCTTGTCTATGTGATCTTTAGCTTTGAAAAATACATTATTTTTCTCTTTTCAGATATGCATGGCTAATTATTGTATAATTGTTCACAGAACTAGCAGGGGAACTACTGAAATTCATTCTGCTTTTCAAGACAGCTTGCCAGCTCATATACAGATATTGACACCCATCCAGTTTCCCACTCATAGGGAATTTCCTTTGTATTTATCAGTGGTATTTGCTTCTACCAAATATCTACCTATCCTCCTTCAGATTTATCCAGAAATTTAGCAATACTATTTTGATAAATCATAATTTCACTTTCTTTTTTAAATACATCTTTGGTTAGGTTGAAAGGTTGTAGCATTTGATAATGTACTTGTAATAGTCTATTTCTGTGCAAGGGAAGATGTTATTGCTGGCAGTGTGATAAAACAAATAGTTTATTAAATACGTGTAAGTCCAGTTCATTTAGGAAGGAGCCATTTGGAAGACCAAAGTACTCACAGGTTTCTGGTTTCAGATTTATCTAAGTGTTCTTTTTTTATTCAAGGAGAAGCTATATCTGATCTAGTGCAATTCTACCAAATTGCCAGGGGCCCAAACCATATATTATGGCCCAAACCTAAAAAATAGATTCCATTGTTTGACTGTAGTTTAAATTCTGAGGCAATATGTAAAAAAATCATCAGCATGTTTACATACCACAAGCTATAAGAATAATAGAACTGGATATTCAATACTCAAATTTGCTTTGTTTATTAGAACATGGTGTTTAAAATTGTGTTATTACAGAATAATACTATCAATTTATGATTGCAAATTTGGTAATAAATAAAAAATTTTTTTGTAGATATGCACTAGGATTTAAAATGGTACTATTGTCTGCCGGAATTTACTCCAAACTGTAGTAAGTCTGCTTCCTTACCATTGCTCTCCAATGACATTTTGTAATTCTTTTGTTACCCTTCTGGTTGAATTTTAGATTAAAAAGTAGGAGCCCTGGTGATATTGCTTATGTTAATGACATGGTTCCCTGTGATGTCAATAAATCCATACCCCATTACACTTACACTTCTCTTTCATTTCCCATAGGTATGTATGATATTGCATAGGTAGTAATCTCACATAGGCCTGTGCTTGTTAATTATGGAAATGTAAATTTAGAGTATAAAATCACTTTAGAGCATAAAAGTTTATTAAATAAAAAAATACCTGTTTGAAAAAGTAAATTAGAACTATAATCTATAGGACCCTCTCTTCAAAATCGGTAATCTAATATAGCTTTCTACATTTGAAACTGCAACATCAGCAAAAGAATGAACCAGTGCTCATTCTGACTCATGTCCAAAACCATTCAGTGAATCAAATGCACCTGTTGAGATCAGTGACCTTTGGCTCACACTCTGCCTCATGCCTATAGGGGCTGAGATATATAAAATCGGTGAATCTATACTTGATGGGCCATCAGGTTAGAAAAACATCATCCTACATGGTTATCAACCAGCTATCAATTTCTCACTTATGTGGTCTTTAAGTCTCTAAAACCCTCATGGATGTTGCATGAAGGATGAAGAGCTTTCCTTTCTGAGTGTTTCAGCAAAATGCTTAAATTAGGTAAAGCTGCAAAATAGTATCTGACAGTTTTGAAGCCCATCTAAAAAATCTGTATGAGTTTTTATTTATTTGCATGACAGCAGTCAAGGCTGTTTACTGTAACACGGACAGAAAAATCAAATTTTATTTAAAAATGAAAGCTGACTCTTCAATAAAGCAGGTAAAGAAGTAAATTCATCTCAATAGGAAACTTTTAGTGAGAACTCCTGAAAGTTAAGTAAAGTTTTGCCTGGTTTTCAAAATTCAATATCCCTGTCTTTTTGGAAAAATGTACCCATTTTCATACACCATAAATGTACCCATTTCACCAGAATACTCTGGTGAAATTCATGCTCCTATTTCAGGATTAATTTTTAATGTCTTTCTTACATGCTAAGTCCTTAATGTAAAGTGCTGATCATGCTTTCTTTCATCTACCAAATCTCTGAACTTCTTTAACTATGAACAAATCAAGATGTCATTTCTGATAGGACTGAGAATTTCCTGACAGCTCATTTGTCTGTCAATAATAAAATCTGATCTTTCTAATACAGGCCAGATTCTACACTGTGGATCAAATAAAAATGAAAAGCATGTGATGATGCTGGCTTTTCAAAGATGAAATAAGGATTGAAATCCTGACAGATATTTATTATAATAAGCTTTCTTTTCTGGAGCAATATTAATAGTTGCATGAATCAGAGTTATTTCTCTAAAGAAGGTTCTGGTCTACTTCCACCTCCCTTGAGATTTTGAGAAGTTAAACATGCCTCTCTCTTGCTGTTTTTCTTCATCCCCTGTCTTGGAAGAAAGTGCTTTCCAACATGTCTGTATTCTTTCTATGCCAGAAGAAAAAGAATATACTGGGGAGCAGGGAACATCTTGAGGTATTTGGAAAACTACTTTTGTGGACTCACTTCACTCTGGGTGAAAATAGTTTGATGCAAACTACTTGTTTGTATATTATGGTTACCTACCATAAGATAAAATACAATAAAAATACAGTTCAAAAATTTTGTTCAGATAGGTAACAAATTGAAAGGAAATCCCACTGTTATGATCCACTTAGTGACAGATCAAACCACAAAGATGTCTCAGGAGGTCTGGTTCTCTGCTAGCAGCTTTCTGGCTGTTTAGGGTTGTAATTCTCTCATATTCTCTGTGACTGATTTCCACAGAAGTAACCCATTCCCTGGGAAATGTGAAATGTGCTTCCTTTTATAGCCAGATTCTTTCTTGGAGCCTTCCAGGGATTCCATTCAGATCCAGATTTTCTTTCATGTTTAAATTTTTGGTGGAAGGTTTTGAAATATTTCCCATTAAATGACTAGGAGTCTGTCCTTCCTTTGTATGTAAGTGTCATGTTTGCATCCTAAGTATCTGTCTGGCTTGCAGGTGACTGTGGTTGGAAGGCAGGCCTGATGATCTTGTCAGTGTCCAAGGTATCCTCTTCTTCAAGGAAACACTGATGCGAGAGGCTTTGCTTGGTTACTGGAATCATTCAGACAGGATTTTCACTTTGCTATCATCTCAGATGTGGTTACAGCTTTTTGTGTGGATGTGTCATAAGACAGGTCCACAACGTAGTTCAGGTTAAGAGTAAACTCCTCCAGGTGTGATTATTCAACAATATAATTTCTTTATAAAGTATGTTCAGTACAAAGAATGCATCCTCTGAAACTTGTAGTTGAAAACCTATATATTGTAAAAAAGTCACATAGACATCTAGGTGAGGTTAATGTATACAACCACAATATGCTCTTAACTGAGCCCACACATATCAGTAATTAAACATTGCAGTATTATAACATGTATGAGGCAACCACAGTTAAAACCTATATTGGAAAAAAAAATTGGAAAATATTCTTTTCAAGTAAATTCTAACAGTGATTATCTCTGTACTGTCAATCTAAGACCTCTGAGTACACAGGAGACCACATATCAAATAAATATGCATAAAATAGAAATAATATTAGGTTTTTATTTGTTTGTTTCTTTCTGTTTCTTTTTGAGCATCAATGGACCTTTCATCTGGATATATAAATAAGAGGAAGAATGAAACCAATATGCTGATAAGAAATCCCCTATCAAATTGCTTGCAGAGTCTGGATAAGCTTTCTGCAGTGCTTTGGTGTGGATGAGTAGTTTTTCAGGTTTTTTTTTTCCTGGTACACCCACATATCTATTTCTGTCCAGCTTCCAAATCTTGTGCAGTCTCAGAATAGCATCAAATCAATGCACATCCAATACTCTTGCTTTTGCCTCAACAGTAAAGAGCTAATGGTGCTGACAGTCTTTGAAAAGCTTTCCAGTTGGCCCAATATGGAATAAATTATCCTGAAAAAGTAGAAGTCTTTTCCAGCTATGCTATTATTGTAGTATATTCTATCAACAGTACCTATAAGTGTTTAATAATACATTACAGCATTACAGGCTAATGGGGGATACTACCTTTTAGTACAGAAAAACTGGTACATTATATCTTTTTTTCTTAAGAAAATTACTCCTCAGAGCAGGAACTGTGAACTTTCTATTGCACCTTCAAACGCTGAGTCTTTAAGAAATAAACAATTTTAATGTAAAATGAGTGTGTAATTTCCTTAGGGAGCGATTTAGGGAAAAAAAGGAGTGTAACATTTTGTTCCATTTTCTTAACACAGGTGCTAGCTGTGACTTTTTTCAGGAGGGTTCTTAAGCATGTGTCTCGATTTAATTCTGTAAATCTACAGATGCTTATATGACTTCTCCTGTATGAGCACGACACACACATGTGCTAAGGGATGCTCTTTTGCCACAAAAGGAGGAAAAAAACCTCTCATCGTGCGTCTTGTTTCTGCTTCCTTGTTCTATTTCTTCTTTGCAAATGTCCTTGCCTTTTTATCCTCCTCCCCACAGATTTGATTTCTTATCCTCTGCCCTTCTGGTACTTACCTATCCATTTACTTCTCCAGACAGATCATCAGACACATTTTGGTGATCAGAGACATCAGATGCAATAGGAGCTTGCCCAATATCTATTACCTCATTAATGTCCACAACCCTCCTGTTCTGCTGCCTCTTTAGCAGTGCTGACACAGTTGTTTGTAGAGTTGTGTAGTGAAACACCTCAGGGTGAAAAAGATTTAATAGGTGTTATTAACAAATTCTGTTCTGAGGTTCCTCATCTGGTTCACCATGCAGTCTCAGCTGTGGCTGGTGTGCAGTTAACTGCAGTTAAACACTACAGAGCAGTGGAAACAGAAGGGCAGTCATGGCAAGGCTCAGGGCTATCACAGGGCAGTGCCTAAGATGGTGTTTCTGACAGTGCTTCCTATCTCAAATAAGGCCTGAGGACAACGCTGCTTTGAGAAATGAACACAGCCTGATTTCCAGATGAGAAGTTGAAAAGTCTGTGGGATAACTAGTGATGTAACTGGGGACAGCTTGACCTCTTCTATTTAGGAGGAAAGTGTCTGTACAGCAGTCAAAATTCAAAAGGTCGTGTCTACTGATGATCATAAATAGTTTAAAAATATTATTAAATTCATAGGATGCAATCTATAAACAATTGGAGTTTCCTTGTTTATAATGTCTTTAAACTTTTGCCTATAAAAAAGTTGAGATGCATACTGTACTAATAAAATACTTTTTGAGATTCCATGTGAAGTCAAACCTTGATACTGTGATTCCAAGCTATGGAATTGCATTGAAAAATCTGGAGGGCTGTCAGAGATATTGTAGATCTCACACAAGGGGGGCACTATCATGTTGTGAATCTTTAAACATGCAGATTTTGTTCCTACTCTTTTTGTACTTTCTTTTCTGATGATATAGTGAGGCCATCTGTGTGTGCCTAAAGAAATTCACCTGAAGCTTTTACTAGTACTACTGTCTGCACTGGAGCAAGATGGAAATTTCCTAAGTCTAAGGTTTTAGAGTGAAACTCCCCAGATAGTTATCTTAAAAAATATGAAAAAGGATTGTTACAGTTAAGAATCAGAAACTTTTCCCACCAAATGTATGATAATTTTTTTTTAACAGAAGAGGAATTTTATTATTTGTATGTTATCAACAAAACAATTATTTTCAAACTTGTATTTAGTTTGGATGTTTAGAAAGGAAAACAAACAGTCACTGGATCAAGTATTTATTCTGGCCAATTTTCAGCTAACTTTATTCCGTATAATTTTTTAAATAAGAAAAAGATTTTTGCAGATATTGTGTTTTGTGGTTTTAAGTGCTCTTGGCAGGAAGGATAGGTATAGAAAGGACATTCTGTATGGAGCTGTTTGCTCTCAGATTTTACCATTTATTCTCAAGAGCTAGGTATACAGATTGGGAGTGCAAAAAGAATAGAAGGAAATCAACCAAAACCCCCAACAGACACACAACAGAAATGCCCTAACAAGATTGTTTGTGGGGATTGTAAATCACATGACTGACTGCAATTAGCGCAGGGCTATTGTTCTTTATCAGTTAGTGGATGGCAAACATCTAATTTCCACTTACCTAACATCGCTTTACTTTCGGTTTGCAACCAGACCATGGCTATACTTGACAAGATTAAAACACACCTGAGTAATTACAGCCTATTAGCAAGGCTAAAAGGGCAATGAGAAGGAGAGTCAGAAATAAAAAGCTTTAATGGTGCTTTAGTACCAAGAAGGGATGGGAAACTGCAATAAATTTACAGTGGCACTGGAGTATAGCCAGGAAGATGAGGGCAGTGTTCTTTCTCTTTTCCCTTATCTAGGATGAAAAAATTCTTTTTCCCATGAAGCTTTTTTCTTCATTTTAGGAAATTCTTGTTTGTTGCACAAACCTCCACAGAGATATAGCATACCTTATACCAGCTAATCTAATTTCAAAGATATCACCCTGTATGATATTATACACTAGTATATGCCATACTCCTACATTGCAAGTAACTGGAACAACTAAGACCTCAGAGCAAGAGAAGTCAATAATGTTCCTAATCTCAAATATGAAAACCTTGCTTCTTTCGTATTTTGGTAAAAGGGACTTCCTAGACCCTTGAGAGTTTTTGATTGATTTGGCCCTTCTTGCCTATGAAACCCAGCCCTGGGAGTAACATTGAATTAGTAATGAGTAATTGTGATGGCTGACATTAGTAGAAGAAAACAGAAATGGGTAAGGTGGAGGTATTTTTAAGGTTCCCATTGCTATGGTTATATATTATTATTACATAAATATAATCATAACATTAATGCTGAGCTTGCTTTGGTTCTGTGTTTCTGTTTCAGTTGGAGTCTATTGTTTGTATATAAGTGACCCTAATAACTGTGAACACAGAGCAGATGCCCCAAGGTGCCCAGTCCTTTTGGCAAGCAGAAAAGATGTCTCCTCTAATCAGTGAGCTCTAATTATATCCAAGTGTTAGGGGAAAAAGACTGCTAGCTGAGATGCATAGAGGTCCAAAGAATAGAAGATTTTAACTCTGTAATGAATCAATTTTAAAATTACCATATTTGAGATTTTCAAGTTGGGAACTAAATTTTTGTCCTGTCTTTGGACTTATGAAGGGTTCTGTTTCTACCAAGTGTATCTGCATACTTTCTCCTGAAGAACATAAGTTTAGTTCAATAAGCTAGCTATTTCTGAATAGCCAAATGCATCCGTTTCCCCACACCATTTCTAATTTTTTCAATTATTCTAAAATTGCTGCAAATCAGCATCATCTTATAGGTGATGATATTAAGGACATAAAGTATTTCTGTAGTGCTGTGTTTTACTTATCCTTCCAACAGTTTCCATAGTTCAGGATTATACCACTTATTCTTCCTGATGGCAAGTGTTTTCATTTATGGTTTACTAGCGATGGTGGTTTACAGCAGGGATGCATGAAATTGAAAAGATTGACATCTGAGGGAAGACTAGCTGTACCTATTTGACTATTAGCCTGGAAATGACTGGAGCTGTTTATAATTTGTTGAAATACTTGGAAATATTTCTGTTCAAGTTTTTTATTATTATTTTGTTGAGAAAAAGCATTGAACCAAACAAAACAAACTACTTTTGACTAGCAACAAAAAAAATGGTGATGAATAAAAAATAGGAAAAGGAAAGAAAATACAACTGGAGAGCTGGAAGCAAAGAGCTGGAAAAGCAGGAACAGAAGCAGTTTCAGAATGTTCTTGTGAAATTCTCTCAGTTCCAGGTTTCCACCCAGATACTTAGCAGAAATGTGATCACATTGTATTTGCTAAGACATATGCTTGCTATTTTCCCTCATCTTTTTTATCTGCCTAACTGTTGATAGGAAGTACAACCTCTGTACTTGGTGCTAAAGTGAAGTTGCAGATCTAGCTGATGTTTGGTTTGGTGCTGATGGCTGCCTTCCATTTCCCCCAATGAGAGTTCTCACTGTTCTGATAAATTATAGTTCTTGCCAATGGACCTTTTCCTTCCCTTTCTTCAGCACTGCAATCCAGCTGTCTACTGAGTACAGGGAAAATAGCTGACTGCCCAAGGTTAAAGCAAGGACACTTTTCTCCTGCTGGAAAGCTGACAGTGAGCAGAGTTACTCTGCCTGAAGAAAAGGACTTACCCAAAACACTCCTTATTAAAAGATCTTTTCATTCCACTTGACATTCATGCGTCTACTGGTGGTGGTTATTGAATAACTAAATCCAAGGCAACCATTTTAAATCAAATTAACTCTAGCGGAAACTCAAAATTTCCCGGATATTTTTGTCATTGCTCTAAGGCATGTGCATGCCTTTACTAGCAGCCTGTTAGACACCATTTTGTTTCAGGAAAGAAAGTTTCTGTTTAAGATGTGAATAATCAAATATCTTCTATATAATTTGTATGTCACCTTAAAGAAAAATCTGAGTTTGATGCTGTTGAAATCATTCCAAAATTTGATTCCTAGCCTATCATCTAATCTGCACTCAGCTGGAAGATCTTGTCATGAAAGGTCAAACCTCAGTGCACCAGAAATTCAGTTTAACAATGACTAGCATCACTATTAGATATGGAATTCTAAAACTTCAGTACTTCAAGACACTGACAAGTATATTGTGGTTGTAAGAAATAGTGTAAAAATAATTATTTAAGTAGGAAAGAAAATTAAAGGGTGATTTTACACTTGTCCAGTGTTATTTCTGTCAGTGAATTTTTCTGGATCCTAAGCACTTGCTATAGGTACTGTCAATCTTAGGGTTTTGTCAAGAAAGTGGTAAATATCCTTTAAATGTCAGAGCCATCAAGAGTCAAAGGAAAGACTCCAGCTGATTCCTCACAGAGCTGAAAGTAAGAATAGCCTCTCTTTGTGCTACTGGTTCACCTATACCCTGCTGCTGGTCAGCTTAATGTAAGATTGAGCTTCACTGATCTGCAGTCAGAACTTTCTGCTGAAGATCAAGAGAGCCAAGAAAGATTAACTTTCCAACATTGTCATAAAGTTTTCCTGCACCAGACATATGGAAGCAAATTGCTTTAAAATTTTTAGTTCTGTTAACGACCTTCCAATGAGTTTTTTGGTCTGAGTTCTAAAAACATCTGCCAGAGCCCAACCACAAGTGTTCACAATCTCATACGACATTTTCAGTTCTCTTAATAAAAATGCCAAAATGAAATAACATTTTAGCTTCACGAACATTTTAACGTTTTAACTTCACTACTGTAATATGCAGAAAGCAGGTGAAAAGTTAATTCAAAAAGGGAAAAGTATAAATCTAAAGAAAAGACTTAGTATGGGATTCAAGAGTATGTCATTAGTGAAAAAAGGTATTAATATAGAAATAGGACAGAACAATTTGTATTTTTTTGCAGTGGCTTAGCATGAGGTCGATTTAAAGATTAGCATCCACATCAGATTGAAATTTGACCCTAAACTTATTCTTGAACTGATGTCTGTGGTATTTACTTGCTAGTGCTAGACCTGAATTCAATTCCAAGTGACACAGCAGTTGTAAAGGTGGTCCTGCAAATACAGCATTTGAAAGGTATTTCACAAATTTAGAAAGTAAATCAAAATAGCAGACCAGTATAATTTTCTGTGTGATTGAATTTTTCTCAGACTGTACCTTACTGAAATTGAAGGACAATGAAGGTAATGATGTAAGACTGCTGCTGTTACCTTTACATTGAACAATAAATGTTTCTTTTACAGATTGAATTTCTAGTTCTATAGGACTTCAAATTCTTGCCAGAGGGTAAAACACTAACCCATGTGTCTCATGCAGAATTGACATTTATTCACATTTTTAAATCAAAGCTGATTGTTCAAAAATCTCTAAACAATGCTCTGTACACAGGGATCATGTTATGAGCAAGCTTTCTGCCAGAAAAGTATTGTTTTTTCTCATGCTCTTGACATTATTTGGGACTGACTCTCCATTGGGGATATATTTCCCTAATCTCAGTTCAATTTCTATTAAGAATTATAAAATTGTGAACTATCTTTATCCTCCAGTTTCAGTGAACGGTGGGCTAAGCACTTACATCTGTTACGCTTGTGTAGATGCTGCTGGATCATACTCAGGTTTCTTTCTGATTTTAAGTAGTAAATCCAAAAAATGTAACCCAGTAGAACTCTTACAATTAAAAAGGAGTTCCTGTTGTATCTCATTATCATATTTCTTGGGTGAGTTTTTAAAAGATAAGCCAGTTTAAGTCAGATGAGGTTAAAGACTGAACTCCTACATCAGAGGAGCTGTATGTGACTCCACAGTAGGATGCTCTCCTTTGCCCCATAGCTATCTGTCTCCACTCAAATTATCTGCCAGCAAATACATGCAGTTCACATTTGTTACCATGAAAATGTGAATAAATATTAAGTATTGCTTTATTTCCATCCCTTGCTTGAGGCTCAGCAAGCATATCACATTGCCACATGCCACTTTTCCTGACCTTGTATCCTGGAGAACTTTGAACATCTTAATGGCTAAGCATGAATGATGCACAGCAAGAAGAAGTTGGTCAGTCAAGAATCAAATGCTTCTGAAAATGAAACTGTTATGGACAGTGAATTATTTTCATTTAGTACCATTGCTATTGGTGTTCTGTAAACCAGCTGTTGGCAGTCAAACATTTCTGAGGAATAAGCACGCTAATGGAGTTGAGCACATAGCAAAATTACTAGGTATACCATATTTTAGAAATTCAATTATTACAAAATAATTATGATGAACCCTTATGTCATGACAGAGGCATAAAATACTAGTGAGACTGGCTGCTGGCAGTGAGTTGTGACCCATGTACAGATAGATCTGGCCTTGAATTTGGGTAACTAACTTAAACCTTGAATTTCAGTTTAAGAATTTAAAAGCTCAGCAGGTCATTTCTGTCTCCTAGAGAAATAGGACAAAACAGGACATAAAGGAAAAAATTTCTCATTGGTTTTCTACCTGTAAGAGATGAACTCTTTCCTCAAAAGGGAAAAGTCCAGTGGAAAGAACATGTTCAAGTCATTATGGTTTTAGCCATTTCTCCCTGCAGCCTTCTAAAAAATTGAAGTGCTCAGTATGAGCACTATGAAGTATTGTTGTTGTTATATATATCTTCACAATAGGATTAATTAGCATAGGATCATAGCATCATTTAGATTGGAAAAGACCACTAACATGGTCAAGTCCAACAGTTAATTGATGTGAAGTGTAAATTTTTTACATTAAATTCTTTGTGGTAGAAACCGTAAACATGTTAGGGTTATGTAATTACAGAAATTCATTGTAGAAACAGCAAGTACATTCAAGAAACATTTATTTCTTTGTGCACTGAATGCAAGTTAATATACTTTAGTAGCAAAAGGCTACTAAAAGCCAGTATGATTTGTTCATCTAATTCATTCAGTATTTTATTAGAAAGATAAAATTCTGGACAAAGATATACTTTTGGTACCTTTTTATACCTTTATACTTTCATGTGAATTTAAGTGTATAAAGTTCCTTAAGAAACCCAAGAATGTAAAAAAGGACCAGTTACTCAGTGGTGCATTTTTTCTATTTCTTCTCTTTATTCAGTACAAGACAATAAAAGGGCTTATGAAATGTCCTTCTTGTTTTTAAGTCTCAGACACTGTATAAAAAGTAGAACAATTGAACGTGTTGGAAGTTAGATTTTGACTTGTCAAAATCTAAGTTTGATTTTTACTTGAAAAAAAATGCATTTCAATATGATCATATGTGCTGGTTTACTTAAAAATCCAAGCATTATTTATATACTTCATCACATAAAGAAATCTAGTATTTATTAAACAGTAATAAATTAGCAATTTTATTAAGACTGTTCACAGAAAGCTCAAGTCAAAAATGTTAAATGAGTTCATGCTTCCTCTTCAAATACCTTTTCCAAAGCTTTTTGTGGTGTTCATTCAGCTTTACTCTGGACGTTAAGGCTGCTGCTCATGCTTTAGCTTTATTTAGCCTCTTCAAAGAAGTGAGGAGAGAAGGATCAGACTTTTCTGCTGAGAGTATAGGCTCTTTTCATCTTGCTGTACCTTTGACAGAACTCACAGGAAGAGTCCAAGCTGGTGAGGGAAAAAGTGCTTTTGAAATTTCTGGGTAACATCTCCTGTGCTGTCTATCTTGTTCTTTCATCCCAGGCACTTTTATTTTCCACATGAATAACTGTCACAATAAATAATCTTCACAAGTTTCAGAGAGCATTATTTGCTCTCTGTTGAATCTTCTCAATGATCTTGACTCAAATATCAAAAACTCTTTACAGAGGTGGGAAAACCTTTTCATTCCCAAACCAGGGAAACGATTTTGCTGGTATAGCGATCGAGCCAGCTCCGCTATAGAGAAGAATGCAGTTCTTCCATCGCTATGCTGGGGAAAAAAAAAAAAAAAATCCCAAGTAATTGTTGTCGTTCTTGCGGCTGTGGTTTCTCTTCCATGGTTCTGTTCCAATCTCTGTGACCTTGCAGCTGCTGCAGCCATGTTGCTTTGTCTCAGCAATGAGGCCTTAGCATTTTTTTCTTTTATGCTGTGAAGACCGTGACCTGTTGACTTGTTATGATTTTTTTAAAAGCTCTCCATAGAATTTAATCCAGTTGTTCACATCTGGAAAGTAGAAACATAACTGCCTGATTTTTTTTTTCCAGTGGGGGGAATGAGGAGGGGGGGAGAGGTAAAGGAAAGGATCAGGATTTGGTTTTTAATTGCTTCTACTTCTTGCTGAACTAGTTTTATTGATTTGTAGAAATTGAATCTACACAGTTTTTTTCTTCAGACAGTCCAAGTCTAACTTTTCTGTACAAAAATCTTAATAGAAACATGTAATTTTGTGGCCGCCAGCTGAAGAAAATACTTCCACATTACAACATGCCTTCATCTGGTTTAAATGCAGCTTTTTCTGGTTACTAGGGGTTTCTGTTGGTTGGAATAGGCTTTACAGGTTGTTGCATTCCAATCAGTCAGATTCTTCTATTTTATTCAGAATGGATTTGGACAGGTAGCATTAAAAAAAAAGCCTTTTTTTTGTGCAGGTTCTAGTTTTAAATTTTTTAAAAATATCATTCATTCATCTAGCACTTTCCAACCTGTTCTCCAAGCCCAGCACACATTTCTTGTGAGAGAATTAGCTGCAGTGGGAGCTAGTGACCTGAACAGCAAGCTCATATATTTTTACAATCTGGATGTTTTCATTGTGCTAATTTGAATATAAGACTTGTGAATGCATGATTGTTTATCTGTGTGTAGCAATACATGACACCACCACATACTTCTCCAAGTATTACAAAAAGCAGAAATAAGAGAGAAAAATTATTAACAAAGGAGTAATCTGTGTTGAGTAATGGGATCTATAAGCTGAAGCAACCAATAAATCTACAATGTTGACAAAAGTTTATTTATTACTGGGCAGTCAGTGTAACTAGTAATGATCTGGGCAGTAGTTTTCTTACTGAGGCAATAAGAAAATTAGGTGCTTTTACTGGCAAAAAAGCTGGATCACTAGGGAATTATACAATGAGATCTGGGAAATTTAACATTTTCTTGGTAGTGTAGGGGTGTGGTGTTAGTCTGGGAAAACACAAGTCAACAAACTTTTCTAGTGAAAGAAAAATTTGTGATACAACATAGAGATTAGTGCTCATGTATGGCTTGAACTTAAACCTATGATGAGAAGGGACAGGATTTATTTAGCTGCAAAGATGGTATTCACTTCTGTAACATTAAATGTGATAATAGCTACATGAATCCATTTGGTTCTGAGCAGTAGGAAAGCAGAAGAATGCTGAAGAAATTCCTTAAGAAGTAAAGAGAATGGTCAAATCTAAGGGTTATTTGTAGACACGGCTAGGTATCAGATACAGTAAAATCAGTACAGCTGCATGAAGAATGCCACAGCAAAAGAAAGAATAGTCTCTTCGATTATACTATTGAAATTTTTGTCATCAGGTTGATTATGAGTTTTCCTCATCCACCTAGTTCTCTGAAAGTGAATGAGTTGTGATATTTCTTAGCAATAATAAAGTGGCATAACTTAAAGAAGTGAAAATAAACTGAAGGAAAAAGACAATATTTTCAAAGGTTTTGGTAAATGAATAAATGCAGCCATTATAAGCATCTTTGAACAACTGGATGTGCATTAAGCAAATCAGCCTTTTATATTTTGTATTTTGACAATTTATTAATTGTCATAATTTCACAAGTCAATCTTCTTGACTTTTTACACTTTTGAGGTAAGATTCCTCAACATATTTTCCATTTGATGGTCTATACAAGTTATGACCGTGAAATCTTCTACTTATTTTACATTTTACATTGTAGCCATACTAAAATGAATCATAATGAAATATAATGATTAAAAGCTGATTAATTTGTCATAATGACTGATTCTAACTCTTTCTAGGAAACCAGTTCTACACGTATTTCATTAATTCTTAATATTTTATCTTCTGATTATTTCCAAGACCTGTCTCTTATTAATTAATTCGTTTTAAGCGTAAGAAAACTTATGGATAATTTGGAGTTGGTCTTAGGGAAAAAGTACTATATAAAAACTATTTTCCAGTAGTTTTTATCAAAAAAAGCTATCGGGGCCTGACACCTTGATCTTATGCTGATTGTGCCTGAGCTATGAATAAGGAAATATGTAGGTTCACTGTTTATTCAGGAAATCCAAATATTATTATTATTATAAGGGGGGAATAGAAACAATTTTTGAAAAGACACATAAAGTAAATGGAAGGAAATTAAAAGCCGAAGGGTTTTTTTGTGGTTTTTTTCATCTTTTATCCTTTTTTTTTTTAGATAAATATATTTTTTTGTTCTCTTGCTTGTGAAAAAAGTGCATAAGTTTCATATGAAGCAATGTGTTGTACATGTTAACATTGCTAGGTAGTAATGTACAATCTATTTGGACAAGAAAAGCTCAGAAATTATATTTCTAACCTGGCATTTCAAAATTGTTTAAGATTTTTAAAGATATTTTTGTTCTGGCACTGTTCACCTTTTCCAGTAAGCTGGACATCAAAAGTACTGTAGCTGCATAAACATGAGAAGTATAAGGAAAATATTTTAATTTCCTTTAAAAGGAATCAATAAAAAGTGGGTTATGGATATGCTTGAATATATCTTAGTGAGTTTCACTTACATTTGAGTATACCTTACCGGGAATATGGAATATAATTTGAGAGCACAGCATTTCTCAAGTGTATAATCTGTTATTTTTAGATTGTGCCTTTATTAATGGGAAATTTGCTGAGTGAAGATTTTTAACAGAGCTTATATAAAACAGTCAAAGGGGATCCCTTTTCATTTACCAGTGGTGTAAATAGCAGGTTTCGTTTTTTGGGGTTGATTTGTTTTTGTTTTTTTTTTTTTTTTTCCTTGATGGCTGGATCGGCTCGTATTTGTGGTCTGTAGAGTAATGGTATAAAACTACAGGTGGGGTCAGAGGTGTCTCTGAAATGTCAGATGGTTTCATTCAGATAGGAATAAATTTCTAAGTATTAAAGGTAGAAGCATTTCTCCTGGAGCCAAGTTTGTGAATAGCCATTGTATCTTTAGTGGTTTGAATACTTTAAATTTTGAAGGAAATGAAAAATGTTATCAGAATTTGAAGTCCTGGTTTATCAGTACTTTTTCATAACAGCAAATTTGGATTTAGTAAACTGATCATGCTTAATAATAGCATGGAAATCACCTACATAATTTCTGAGTCAGGAGGATAAGACTGAACTGTGCTGCTCATTGCAAAAGCTGTGAATTTGCTTTCGGTGCATTTGGAGCACAAGCAACAAAAGTTTAGCATCATATCTGTGATATGATCCAGAGCAATTTTGCTTATTTCAGGTAGTTCTAGGTTGTTCCTCTCTAATTAGAAAAGGGCATTGTAATTTCATTGGTATGGAGCTAGGGAAATTCAGTTGCCCGGGAAAGCATTTTGTGCTGCTTTTGGTTTTGTGTAAAAATAGGAGTGGCCAATTCTAAAGGGAGAGGGTGTGTATTCTTTTATCCAGGATGGTAATTTTTTAAACATGTTTTATAAAAGAGTAAGTTAATAAGTGTTTTATTCAATACACAATTGTAAAGTTAAAAATTAAATTCTAATCTAAAGTCTATAAAAGCAAGCACACATCAGAGATTCAGTCCTACAGATGAAAACTCTTATCACTGAAATGAACAAAACTGAAATAATTGTCACTAGTATTATGGCAGCTTTTTTTCCCTTTTGAGGTTTTTAAAATAAAGAAAATACTTGTGCAAGAATTTTTGTATAAAAGTCTAACCACAATTTAAAAGAGGTTCATGACTCACACCGACCTTTTCATCTCACATTTGTTATGACTGTGACTTAGATGAACAAACTCAGATGTAGTATCTGAGTGAATAACAGTGGAAGTGGCCAGAAAGACAGGGGCTTGGACCATCAGTGGGAATTGTATCTTCCTGTCACTTCCCAAGGAAGATGGATTTTGATTTTAAGCATATCACAGCCCCTTCAGAATGATCCAGCTTGCTTTAAAAACCAAAGGACTTTACTGCAAAAGTATTATATTGTGTTTACTGTTTCCTGATTTTTATCAGTTTTGTGCCTTTTAAATTTTTAACTATGAGGTTTAGGATTGGCAAGGGTTGGGGAGCAGTCAGTTTTACTTTGTTTGTTTTCAAATAAAATCTTCTGGTTCGAATACCCACTTCCTGAAGATTGCAAAATACTGATCACTACTGCAGCGTGGCACCTCATAGAGGAAACACTCTGCTGTGAGGACCCTGCAGCCAGAGAAGGTGCTGAGCACTACCTAGAGCTCTTCTCTGGCTGGAAATGCAAGTGCTCCTGCAGCACAGAAACAGGGGGAATATGCCTTTTAATAAATGGAAGAACTTGCAGGAAACAAAATGACATCTGCGTCTTTTCAGTACTGCTGTTGCATATACAACAGTTGACAGTCCTCCAAAAAGTGAAGCAAATGTTTCGGAAGTCTCACTGTAAATTTTATCTGCTCATTTATGGATGGAACATGAATTAAATGAAGCAAGTCCTTCCAGTCTTCAGTTCTCCCATGACTAGATAAATAACAATAAAAGAATTAAAAACAGTGTTGCCCTGGGGACAGTAAGTCTCTCAAGATTACTAGTTTGTATTTTTACTGTGTCAGCAAGGATGTAGATTTGTAAATATCCCAGACTACCCAAAAGGGCAATAAGTTATTCCCCTTTTGTTGTTTTCTTACGTAATATACTTCCTTATTTTCATAGAGGAGGAAATATAATGCTGAGAACCAGTGCTAGAAGTTGCCTACTCAGAGTCTTTCTCATAAATATGAGTGAGTCAGAAGTTGCCAATTTGTTCAGGAAAAGCTATGTAAGACCAGCACACAGAGATGAAAGAAATGTATTTTCTTAAGGATGCCTTGTACTACCAGAGTTTTAAAGGCTGAATAATTATAAAGGTCAGAAGTTAATCTTTGTTTTCAGGATAAAAACTCTGCTTTGGGAAAAAACTTGAGTCATTTACTGTCAGTAGTGACAGCTTGGATTACATTCATTTCATAGCTTTATTCTGCCATACATTGTTGTGCTATTGTATTGAAATGACAGTGTCATAGGAAAGCGTGTGTAACAAAGTCTGTGTAAAGGACGAAGGTATCATTGAGGAGTCATTAAAGTCAAAAAGATTTCTATTGTTAATCTCAGTGAAGGTATCATTTCCACCCAGCCCACCTCTAGACCACTGCCAGTCTTAAAATGATGGATTGGGCTGGGGTTTCCAGCAAAACCTTTCTCAATTTTAACTAAATTCCTTCTTTGTGTGTCTTGTTTCTGCCATCATCTTAGCTGCTAGTATCCAGGAAGCTTTTCAATTGACTGGCTGCTGAAATGCTTCTCTAGTGCCTCTGGGACTCTGTGGACTCAGGAAGTTTAGGCAACCAAACTATTTGGTGCCATATGGACTGCCATGATGTATGTGAAGCACTTGTGCAAGAAATATAGAAGGAAGATGAAAGAATTTATGAGAATTTAGTTCAGTGAGCCCTTGGTTACACTATGGTTAGTTTATAAGGATATGAAAACACCATCCCACAATAAAAAAAATGCAGTTTCAGAAAAGCTTTTGTATTTTATTCTTTTTCTGATTTGGTGTCTTTCAAGTATTTGTTTTGAAAGCACAATTTGCTTTTAAAATGAACACTAATTATTGCAGTATAGCAATAATGTATACGTATGTATAGCTTAAATTCTATACATAATATTGAAGTTATGGAAGACAAATTCTTTTTTTTTTTAATGAACTTTAAAAAATATTTACTTTGTTTCAGTCTGACCACATCTCCTGCATTGTGTTCATTAGTTCAAGGCCTGAATTAATATAAATTCACTCTTTTTTTCAGCTTTTGACTTTCCCACAAAAATACTATTGCAGGATTTCTTTCAGAGTAGTTCTCTTACAACTTCTTCCAGTCTGAAGGACTGGTGGGATTTAAAACACCCTGTTTTCCTTTGCATCTTGTCAAGTTTGGAGGCCATAGTTTGAGCCAGAGCAGTGCCCCATGGTGTTGTCAGACCTCTTAATCCTACCCAGTCTTGTATTACTGCTCTGGGCTCTGGCAAGGACGTGTGAATTCCAGGGCCTGCCAGGCAGTTGAGTATTAAAACCAAATCCTCAAGAGGTATTGAAGCTCTTATCTTCAACGTTAGCTCCTGCTCAGCTCTGAGTGCTTGGGCTTTAACTGGATGGGATGAGTCCTCTTGTCAGGAAGTGAATGGCATGCCAGAATAGGTCTGCTCTGGATTATGGCATTTTCTCACATTTATGGCCTTGGTGTGAAGTTCTGATGCCATTTAGTAATAATTTGCCTGCAACTGAGTTGGCTCTAGATTTGGTCTTATTTTTTTTCTTGGGACTGGAGCTATGTCAGGTTTTCTATATTTTTCATATAGAAACTTTTGTCAGCGCTTTGCCAAGATAAATAATTCTCTTAGGGAACATAAATTGAAATGTTTTCATCTCCTCTGACTCTAAACGATCTACTGATCTGTTTATCTAATCAGCCTGTTTTCTTTCTTATCTATTATGTTGACATCTGAATTTTCATTTGTTATGCAATAGATTAAACTTAAACTACTGCCCTCTAGCACTTCAGTATTCTCTCAAACTTCCATCTCTGTTTCTAACCTACAAGAGATGTTTCAACAGTGGACTTTGAAATGATCCCAGACTGACTTATTTTATTTTTTGATTCAAATTTCAGTTTTCAAAACTAATGCCCATTTAGAGGGAATTATCTTTCTAGTAAATATCTCTAAAAATCAAGTTACATTTAGGTCAGTGCTTTCAACCGGTGATACTATTCCATAAAAGTGCCAGTGTTATTAAATATTGTATTCAGATTTTTGTATTTAAAATCAGTCTTCTTATCAATTTTATTAGCAAAAATCAGAAATAAAGCACTCAATTTGGTCTTGTGGGATGACACAAAGTTATAAATTCACACCAAAAAAACCCCAAAAACCAAAAGAAAAGCAAAAAAGCAGAAAAGTTTGCAGTGAAAATATTGTTTTCTCAGTGTAGTTTTACTACACATTAGTCATACTTTGTCATCTTAATTAATGGGCATTAACTGAAGGGACCTGGATTACTGTCCAATAGGTACAATTGCTTCTATTGTCCATTTCTTACAGTGTGGGGTGTTTTGTTTATTATGTTAGAACTGTAAGGTTCCTGCTTTCTGACTATTTTACTGTGCCCTATTTGAGTAACCTGTAGGATTGTCCCCCTACAGGTTACTCATATAGGTAAGCACAGTTTGATCCTTCTGGAATGCTAGAATCCCACTGTATTCAAAAGTTTTTTGACTTTGTGGGCTTTTTTCCGATTTTATTTTTCCAAGGAAGTAAAATATCTTCATGAGATAAGGATAGTTCTGTGATTGAGGTAGTGTACTGCAAACCACAGTGATTGGTCTTACCTCTGTAATATTATCCTCAGCCAAATTTGTTTGGGTTATTTGAGGGTTTGTTTTTTTTTTTTGTTTTTTAATTAAGAAGTAGGTCTTCTGATTAGATAGAGAACAGGTAAGGGCTTTACATCCTTTTTTTCCACAGTTTTCTATGACAGCTCTGTATGACTCTGTATATCCTGCCTCCTAATGCCTCAGAAAAGGGGGAATCAATTCACTGAGGCAGTGGTAGAAACTTCAAAGAATGAGTCTCCAGCACAATTGAACTGAGAAAACTTGATTCATGCTTAAAATAGTTCAGTCATGGCCTGGATACTGGCATCTGTATTTACTATTCTTAGTGTGCCTGTATATATTTTTTCTATATAAAAGGGAATAAGTATTATGTGCAGGATTAATGTTAGTAAGAAATAATGAGAGGAAAGATTCCATGGAGCTAAAAATTGTTTTGAGTATATTTAAGTCCTGATTTTTATTTTTTTTTCCCTTTGGATATGACTGAATTTCCCTACTAGACTGAAACTAGGTCAATGAGCAGATAATTTATTCGCATAAGTAAAAGTATTTTGGGTTGTTGGTTTCACTGTTTTTCTTGTTTGTCATGATATATATTAATGAGATTTTGATATGTTCAGCCAATTTCCATTGGCTACTAGATTTGCACAGTTACCTATTATGTGCATAGTAAAGAAGGAGCAGGTCTTGCAAGGTACTGTATGGTGTAAAATTTCCTTGACACCAGTAAAGGTCAGCATTTTCATTGCCTCCCAGGATTGTAATGCAATATATGAAAATATTTTATTGCTCCATTTTAATATTTATGGTTTTGCCTTTCATGCGTGGGATTTGAAACCACACTACGAAGTGACGATGAAATGTGAAACTTTCAGGAGGTTGATTTTTGTGTTGAAGGCATTGTAGTGTTCCTGTTGAAAAAAGTGGTAATGGACTCCAATTAGTATCTGGGCTGCAAAGAAACAGAATTATTCTTCTGAATCCAGATGGCTCATAAAAAATATACAGTCCAAACAGTTTTTATTGGTTGGTGGCCACAGAACCTAATTTTTCCCTGGATCAGATCTATGCTGGCTTTTTGATACTTTTTCTTAATACTCTTTAACAGTTCAGCTTAATCTAATTTTGATGTTTAATATTCCTTTGTTTAAACAGTATCTCATTTTAAGAAAAATATTTTAAAGGGCATAATTGCACTCTCAGGTTTACATTAACATTTTGTGAAATAAGATACATGTTAAATTAGTACTGGTCAGAAATTAACTATTACCACGAGGCCTCTGTGTTTCCTTATGTTTAAGCCCTAAAATGGTGAAACTTGAGAAAATATCTAACTTCCACCTCTTCTAACAACACAGAAGTGTTGGCTGCGCTTTCAGCCAACCTTATGCCATTTAAAAAAACTAAAGAGAAATACTATGTTTACTGCAATTAGTAGCAGATTGAAATAATTTCCTGTAGAAAAGCTACTCATGAAAGCAGACTCCATCTTCAAAAGCACTGAATCAAATCCCCTCCTGTCCAGCTCATAGGATTTCTTCCTGGAATCTCACCGCACCCTATGATAAAAATCCAAAGACAGAGATATTATGTGAAGTTTTTTGCCTGGCCACTTTACTCTGAGCCACTAAGTTATCCATTAGCTTATTTGTTACCGGCTACAAATTTACCTTCAGAGCATATAACAAAATCATAGAATAGTTTGCATTGGAAGGGACCTTTAAAGGTCCAAAACCTCTGCAGTGACAGGGCCATCTTCAACCACATCAGGTTGCTCAGAGCACTGTCCAGACTGACCTTGAATGTTTCCAGGGATGGGCAACTACCACCTCTTTGGGCAACCTATTCCAGTGTTTCATCGTGCTCATTGTAGAAAAATGTATTCCTTATACCTATTCTAAAGCAACCCATCTTCATTTTAAAATTATCCCTTGTCCTATTTCAGCAGACCTTGCTAAAAGTTTTGTCCCCTTAGTAATTTTATAGTATTTTATCCAGCAGCTGACCAAACCTTACTTGCCAAACCTGCTTTCTCTCCTTCCCCTTCCTCCCATCCCCTAAACTAGAGTAATGCTTTTCCAGGACGTTAGAAAATATTTCTATTATTGGAGGAAAGTTTTGGAGTACAATCAAAACCAAATAGAAAATATTGAATCTAGTTTAGCTTTTCCCAACAGATGTTTCAATTTTTTGCCTGAAATCACAAAGGAACTTAAGTACTGTTAACAAGGTGAGGCATAAGCATAAGATGTGTTTATATCCATTAAATTATTGGGCAGTATACAGACCACAGTAGATATCTAAATACAAGTGTGAGGAAGGTGTTCCAATTTCCAGAATTTAGAGTAACAAGACATTTTTAAGACAATATGTAATAAGACAGTTTCTTCTATTAGTAGTAGTCCTCTACTATTCAGTGATTTAGAATTTGAATTTAATTTCTGAGAATATTATCCTTCAATATGCTAACTGCTTCAATTCAAACCAGAGTAAATGATGAATGCTGAACCCTTTCCACAGGCTATGTTGCTAGAGAAAGATATTATCCTGCCCTCTGTCCTCACTTGATTTTTTTGTGGAAGTGAATCATGCTAACGTTTCTTTGTATGTTTGCAGCAAAATAGAAAGAGCATGCAATCTGGGATCTCTTTTGTATGTATACTAAATACACTCAATATTTTCATTATATATTGTGGGCAAAGTAGGTGACTTACAAGGAAAATTTTTCCAATTTTCTATGAAATAAGTACTTTCAAATAAAGTTGTGTTATTTTTTATCTCATGTACGTGATATTATGTTTTAAATTGGAGAAAGGTAACAGCAAATTCACTGTGTTATGCAAACCAGACCTGTTAAACATGCAGAATGATAGTAGAAGGATCCTGTGCTTTTTATTTGAGCTTATTGAAGAGGTCAATATTTATAAAGTGGACTAAATGTTCCTCTGGCAAGGACAATTTTCCCTTTATTTTTGGCATCTCTTGTTTTGTTGACTGGTATCAATTCTTCAAGGTGCATCTTTAATAACTCTTCTCCACTAGTGCTCAGTGCAGTTCACAAGCAATTTAGCACTGCAATATATCAATGAGGGCTGCAATTGATGCTCAAAAAGGCCTGGCATAATCCCCAAAGAACTGTGTGTCATATATTCTGGTATGAGATGCAGGCCTCTCAAACCCAGCCCTGCTCCTTTGCCACAGATCAAGAAACAGACAAGAAGAGATTCAGGGTTAGGGTCTGTAGAACATAGAAGGTTATGTGTCAGAGTAAAGTGTATTTTTTGTAGTTTTATAGTCTTCAACACTTTGACTTATGGTATTAGCAGAGTAGAATTATTCAGTGTGACTAATATTTGTATTTTAGTCTGCATTCTAATTTATGACGTCCTACCAGTTTCCTGACAAAGGCATGTTTCAAACTTAATTCTTTAGGTGAGAAGCATAAACAGGTACTTAAGTCTTGTACTGACACAGAAATATGGAAGGGTATTAGTATTAATGTTTAAGAGATAAAAATCACTGAATTCTTTCATCCCTATCTGATTTGCTCAATAGAACCCGTCACACAGAACAAAATACTAATTTTCCGTGTTATTTTTGCAAAGTAATTTTTCACTTTAAAAAAAACCCCAAACCCCACTGCTCTTGTTTTAAGTATTACTGACTCAAACAAATGTATGAAAATGAAATTGTCATGAATACTCTCTTGCTAAACAGACTGTGCTCTTTGTGAGTTCAAAGGCTAAACTATTGCCAGAATGAAATTTAAACTTGTCTCTGCTAAACATCTGTGCTCTCAGAGTTACCAGTGACGTGTCCCTTTGACCTGTTTCATTTGAACTTTGTTGGAAATGAATTTTCAAACTACTAAATCTAACTTCAGGGTGTGAATCACTACTGGGTGATGATAGGTAATTGGATGGTGAACTCACAAGGGGCATGAGAGTACTGGAGCTCATATGTTCTCAAATGAAAGAACAAAAAAAGTTAGGGTTGCAAGTTAGGGATGGGTGAGGGTGGAGTTTCTCTTTATTATAAAGAAAGCAGATTTTTGCAGTGTGTTTGTTTTATGACAGCTAATTTTTATATTAATACATGATGCATAAAAAAACTTCACCTGTTGATAAAAGTGATGATAACACAGAAACATGCTGGGTGGATGAAACATTCTTATTTATAGCAGGCAAATACACCTCTCTAAGCAGATTTTTTGAGTGGAACAAGCATGAACCTATTCTGCTATTGCACGACTTGTAACACTCAAGAATCCTTAGGAGCTCTGGATGGCCTGACCTGAGAGAGGGTAATCCTTGCCCACAGGCTACCAGGCAGCTCATCGGGTACTGTGTGGTACTTAGTGGAGAAAATAGCAGAGTGTGGGATAGACTATGTGATTTACACATACTCATCTTGAAAACATGAGCTCAACTCTAGTTCTGCTGCTTTTATTTCTATGTGAAAGAGGCAGGATTTGCCTCTGTGCTGATGAAATCTGCTTGTAAAATCATTCTTACTAGAACCATCCAGTCCTGCTAATGAAATAGGTTTTCCCTGTATTTTCTGAAACTCAGGAAAACTCATCGGCCTTGGGTTTCCCCAAGGTTTTTGTAGTTGTGTCAAGTTTTCCTTTTGGTAGCAGTCCTACCTACACCACGGGTTTGCTGGTGTTTTGAAAGAGATAATCTATCTGCTATATGTGTTTGCAATCTTGTTTCCATCTGAAATTACTTGTGTTAATGATTTTTTTTGCCTGATGCTATTGCCAGTCTTCTGCTGGGAATGCATGATCAGTGTGTTTCTGTGTAGATGTAGGTTCTTAAGCAAAGTGTGTATTGCTCCACAGGGAGCCAGACGGGTGAGAAGCGGGTGAGGTTTATTGTTGCAGTGAACTATACTAATGGGGATTCAAAACAGAGCGGAAAAGGACACTTTGGGATTCATTCAACAACATGCATAACCTTGGCACAGATCCCAGTGTATCGGTGTTGAACTGAATAAAACAAATATTGGATTGCTGAACAGAGCTTTCTGAAGTGTCTTGCATGTGTTTCTGCTTTACATGGTAAATATTTGTAGATCTGTTTTTAGTTAATATTATTGACACAGATTAGGTGAGGAAAAGAGACCCAAACTCAAAAAACATTCAGAAGCTTGCTTAAACTATTAGTTTATCCCTTCTAATGCTCTGTGATACTACGTCCGTATGTATTTATTTCTGTGGAAATACCAGAGTGTCTGATATGTGTTTCCTAACCATACCATGTTTAATAGCACTTCTGAGAGAAAAGCTTACTGTATGATTGATATCATATTTTTACTGAAGACACAATGAAAAACAAGAAAGGAAAAGTATGAAAACCCTTAGTGCAACTTTGAAACATTTCTTTTATGTTGTATTGCATGATTGGAAGAAAAGGAGGATGAGAAACTATGTCCTGTCTTCTAATTTAAAAGAAAAAAAAATCTAAATATTCCACTGAAACTCCTTTTTAGAGCTCTTCTTCTTTCTCCCTGCCCCCCTGAAGAAGTTCACTGCACTCTGGTCCCTAAATATTAAGGTCAGTGCAGGTTTTCCTATTATGGAAGCCCATCTGTACAGATTTTTAATCAGTAACTGCTCTTTGCTAACTGAGGCAAAATGGCTTCAGCAGCACCTCCCTCTCTGTTACCTTCTCCCACACAAGCAGGCTGGGCTGCAATAGCATTTGGCACTTTTTTCAGATGTTTTTCTGTAATTACTTGTGCCTGTTTTCTTTCTCATGTTAGCCTGTGTGAGAATGGCTTACAACTATGTTCATAGAAACAATGCTTTGTAGAAAAGACCCAAAAATAATGCAGATGTTATGTTACTAATTTATGAGCTGCTATTGTGAATTTGGAGGTAGAGTTTTATTAAGAGCACTTGTGCAAATAGCCATGGTTGATACCATGAGGGCTGAAGCCCCTAAATACAAATGGCACTGCTCAGCCTGTCGCTGCAGACTGACCTTGGTAGGTTTGGCAGCACGTGGCTTTTAAAATTTCCTTATCATGGACATTAAGCTGGATAATTGAAACACTCCAGCTCTTCTGCAAGGGCAGAATAAAATTACCTCAAGCACTAAGCAGAGACCAACACTTAGTGTGTCCTGCCTGACTTTCCTCAGCAGCCTCTGTGCCGCTGTGGAAATAGCCCTGTTGGAGTGGTAGTCCTACCTGGACAGCAGTGCCAGTGAATAGTTTGCAGGGAGTTTTTCAGAACACAGAAGTAGACACCCCTTCTCTGTCTCTGGGATTGCTCTGCAGCAGCTGTTGTTGATAAGAAGCTCCTGTGTTCTTGGAGGTGGAGCAAGCATTACAGGTGGTGGATGGATCTCTCTGCAGGGATGTACACAAGAGTGCAGTTGAAACATGACCTGTCCATTGCAATGCCTCCTGTCTGAGAGTCTGAAAGTTATTCCTTTCCAATCTTATTTTCAAACATGCAGTCAATGCATGAGCTGGCAGCTGATGTTTCTTTTCAACTGCATCCTTACATCTAAGGAAAAAAAAAAATTAAACCCCATCTGATTTGATGAGAAATCAAAACTATCTTTGAACACACTTCTTTCTCTACTGAGATTATTAGGACAAATATAAGGTAGATGGAAGCTATGTTAGGAAGTAAATATAAGGGTAAATATTAAACATAAATCATAGTTTCCTTTCCCTTTTTCTAAAGCTGCTAATGAGAAATACCAGCTAAGCTGCCCTGATGTTACATTCAGAATTCTTTGTTTTATATCCATATCTGATAAATGTTGTGCTCTGAAGTTTACAATCTAGAGACCTAGTGTCCAGGAGAAGTGCAGGTTTCTGGAACACAATAGGAAGCAATAAATCACAGGAAAGTGTGGCTGTGGAGTAGAAGAAGATAGAGCTCATGAGGAGAAACAAACAAGGCAGGCATATGTGGCAATCTATACACATTCACGACACCTGACCTTGTCAAACTGATCTCCTTAGTGAAAAACTTGCTGAAATGAAAATTAATTTTAAACTTCAGTTAGATATGTGTGATATTGCACCTTAAAAGATGAATATTTACTGTTTTGTAAGTTGATTAGTCTTTTAATGTGCATTCAGCACATCAGACAGGGCATAGTAATGGTTTCTAGCCCTACTCAGGCTGTTATTATTGGCATTTTCTTTCACCAATACGTAATCATTTTGGCAAACAGAGTGTGGCCAATCGTGTTTCTGGCTGATGGGTGTAGAAAAAGTTCATTGGCTAGCTAAATCCTGTCAAAATTTCCTTTACACATAATTTGGCTGGTAGGGTTTTAAAAATTGCTCTGTAATAGATCCTTTTGCACCAAGCCATGCATGACTCTGTGTTATTTACAATTAAAACCAAGTCATTTGGGATCTGAAATACCATGTTTCCTGATTCAACTTGTATTTGTACCTACGCAGGTCTGATTATTATTGTTATTATTTTAACTTTATACATAGAAGTTTCCATTTTGATTGAAATTTTATTGTCTAAAACCCACTCCCAGGAAAAGAGAGTAATACTGATTTTCCTATTCTTTGTTTTTTCTTTTCTTTAAAGCAAAACTCAAAGTAGTTAAGATCAAATGTGAAACGTTAATAAATTTAGTTTCCAATTCAATGAGGAGGCCATTCACAGAAAAGTGTTAGGAAAATGGAAGTTATGAGAGGAACAGTTTTCTCATTGTAGTACCTTCCCTCAAAAGGGACAGCAGTACACAGTGAAAAGCAGTATCCTTTTGTATGACAAGCAAGAAATGACAAGCAATTTCCTGTGGTCCCAGTGCAGCAGTGGAGATCCTTCTCTGCACCTCAGCTGGGCCAGGACTGAGCAGTGCTTGCCTTCAGTGGGCTGCCCAGGACAGTGCGGGCTCAAGGATGTGTTTGAGGTGTGTGTTTTTAGCTCCTGCTCCCTGCAGAGACTGACAAGGCTGTGGGAGAGCCCAGGGAGTCTCTGAAAGCCTCATTTTATAAGCATGGGATCCAGCTTCATTGGCTCTGGTGCTTTTGGCCATCAGCTTTCTCACGAATCATTTCAGAGGAGTGGAATGACAGGAAGGTGGCTTTCTACCAATTGAAAAATGTATTTTCTGATTCAGTGGTGAAATACACAGTTGACATGTGGACCTCTAGCCTCAACACAAATGCTCATAGATTATGACAAGCTACATCTCTACCACAGGAATTGGAAATTTTGAGTTGTACCCCACTGCTGACTGATACCCCTTGGCCTGCATGTGGCTTTCAGCTTCAAACTCGCACTGGTGTTGTTGAAGTCGTCTGTGTGTGCCAGCTCTGCTGATGTCTTCTCATTTTGCCACTTGAAAATGCTCCTAGAAGGAAACCTCTAGATGCAGGTAGGGCCTGTTGTGCAGATCTCTGATCTCTGTCAGCCATGATGCAGGTAGGGCCTATTGTGCAGATCTCTGGTCTCTGTCAGCCATGATGCAGGTAGGCCCTGTTGTGCAGATCTCTGGTCTCTGTCAGCCATGATGCAGGTAGGGCCTATTGTGCAGATCTCTGGTCTCTGTCAGCCATGATGCAGGTAGGCCCTGTTGTGCAGATCTCTGGTCTCTGTCAGCCATGATGCAGGTAGGCCCTGTTGTGCAGATCTCTGGTCTCTGTCAGCAGTATGTGTGAGGAGAAGGAGCCTTGTGGATGGCTCTTATGGTTGTGTTCTGTTGCACTGGGACATGAAGGACACAGCATGTTTTAAGACACACTGACATATTAATTTTGGACAGGCTGGGAAAAAAGAAATTGCAGCAGGTTGTGTTGACACCTTCTGTATGTTTAGGACACCAGCATGTCTTGTTAGCACCTGGTTTTCCTTAACATGCTACCTCTGTATTTCCCCTTAGAGTGGATTCCAGACAAAAAGGAATAGAAACATATTGGGTGGCTGTGGAGATGGGCAAGTGATACTCTACCATGGCAGTGTAAATGCAGCTCAAAGCTACTGCAGCAGTTCAACAAATGCAGGCACAGGCAGCAGCTGGACAGTGGTTTAGGTCAGAACTTGGAGGATTTTGCCTAGTTCTTTTTATTTTGCATCAGATGCTTAGGAAAATTACATAGCTATTAGCTTACTGAACTGATTTTCACCTGCCATTTTGTCTTAAGTTGCAACAAATATCATGTAAAATCAGCCTGACAGTAAGCATTTGGTCCCCTAGCACAGCAGTTTAACAATGCCTCTGGACAGTCAGACAGAGGTAGTTGGCTGTTTTATGTGCCATGCAGGAGCACCAGAATACACTCCTGGTACCAAAATGGCTCAGAGAATCTCCCATCATACAGCATTGTGCGGTGCACATATACCCAAAGTATCTAGGCCAGGGCAGGCAGTCCCACTTCCAACGTTTAGTAAATCTGTCCCTCTGTGTTTTGACCAGTGCAGAAGTGCTTAAAATGCTGTGAGTCTTTCAGGGTTTATTGAAGTATTTCATTTTATAAAGTGTGCTTATTGAAGGCAGGTTTTGCTGTCATCACTACACATGCAGATCTCATCACTGCATCACTGAAAGTTGCTCTTGGGACTCGTATCAGAACACTTTGTCCTTGCATTCCTAAGTAGAGAGGCAGGAGGTTTCAAAACTCCTCATCCACATCTTAATGTATTTAGACTCCTTGCTACCATACTTTTAGTGATACCACATATGAAATGAATACTCTGTGACACTTTCTGTATTTGTGTATTCCCAAGCTTTGAACACACTTGGAGCTAGCCTTGTACTTCAGCATTCAATCCATTTAAAATATATTTCACGGTCTTATTTTTCTTCATCAGAAGCATCTAGCTACTGCTTGAGGCATTTATAAATTATTCGTAGAAGCACATGCGAAAATTATATTGGATCAATATTCACAAACCAGCAAGGTTTCAAATAACATGTAGGCATTTTGCTCTAAGCCATTAAAGTCTGTTCCAGTTTTGAGAGAACTATTACTTTTAAATCCTTATAAATCTGTGGGAAATGATAATATTGATCCTTTTATTTTTGTCTTGCTGCACATTCAATTTGTATCCTACAGAGTGCACTATATAACTTTTCCTAAAGTAAACAGGACAGGAGCATCTATACAGAAAAGAGCTGTGATATATTGCACGTATAAAATAGCTTTATAGTTGAACAATGATTAAAAATAAAATGTGCATTGAACCAATCTCATATTTCTGTGTTCCTACACATTGTCAAGAATCCCTAAGAAATGCGCTTATCAAGAATTGACGGAGTATTATGCAAACATTGACTTTTTATTGCAAGTTCAATCTGGATTTATGCCTGAAAACCTCTGCTATATTGTTATTTTGAGTAATGAGAGGCATTTATAATGCACTGAAGCATGAACAAATTTTGAAGGCAACTGTTATATCTCTCTGAGGTCCTTAGCATGCTGAGAGCCTGCAGTTGAAGTCTTCCAGGTCCAAGGATTTCTACAACAGCTACATTTCAGATTTTTTAACATATGAATTAGGGATTTATTTTTTTACTCTATCGGGACAAATTTTAAGCACTCCCAGTCATTCTGAACATGGCCTGGGATTCGAGGTTAGTTCAGATCCAGATTCACAGTTTCCTGAATTATACACATATGCAGAAAAAAGTGAGGGGGTAATCTAGAAGTAAACCAGGTACATTTATGATCAGACCTCTTTTTCCCAGGAATTTTGTTGGGAAGACATATTCCTGGGAGGTAGTTAATTTTCAAGTAAGTAGCATTTTTGTTTAGGGCAACGTTCTGTCAGAAAATGTAGAGCTGTCATCACCAGGTTTTGCTGCCGTGCTTAGAAATGGCTGGTGAAGGTCTCAACATTTCTGTGTAGAGAATGGCACTGTTTTCCTTTGCAGTTAAGTACTGCCACAGACAAAGCTTCAGTCTCCTTTACAGCAGCCTGCTGGGACAGCTGAGTCTCCTCTCTAGCTCACACTCATGCATTTGGAAAACACAATTTCCCCCACATCTGCTGCAGAGAAGACAAGCATGTTGTTAGGCATTTAGCTCATCATGTGATAAATGTTTGAGCAGAAGAGGTGGATAATGGCTTACTCTTCCTCTTCCAATCTGTATAAACAGTTCCAGAAGTGCTGATGGCTCTGTGACCTCTATCAATAACTGTTTTTTAAATTTAAATCTGAGGGCAAGTACGTCCTCTTTTAATACAGTTCTCATTTTTACTGACAGAATTCAGGAGAGAAGGAAAAAGTAGTGTTGCATTAATTTGGGCCTAGACTGGAAAGACAGAACAGTCTTTTGCTTTTCTTGGTAATTCTATTATCAGCCCATATGATGACTCTAAATTCTTTTTTCCTCAACAGCTTTACTAATGCCCTGACAAATTGAAATGATTTACACCAAAAATTATCTATGTTACTAGGCCTTTAGGGTAGGACATATATAATTTTTTGTTTATACACACTTGGGTACTTGTGATGTTCAAACAAAAAATAATGCATCTGTAATGGTATGCAGTGACACATCTGTAAGAAGTGTCACAGCAGATGAAGTGTCAAAATTCCCTGAGCTCTCTTTTGAACAAATCCCAGTATAAACCTTTCATTGCAGAGTAGACTGATCACAAACTCAAGTTTTATATTGGATTCCTGTAAAAAAGGCATGATGGCTTTCTGCACTAGAAATTCAAATGCCTGGCAGATGGACTGTGCTCAATTTCCAAGCCAAAGAATGGGGACTTTCTTAATTGCCAGTAGTCCAACTGAGGCAAGTGCCTATAATTCAGGAAGAGTCATAAAGGTACTGACCTTAGAATTAAAATAGAGAATATTTAATGTACAGCTAGAAGGAAAAAATTTTTCTGTTGGAATTAAGGAAACATTATTTGATCTTCTTTCATCTTATCATTAGTTAAGCAAGTGAGAACTAAAATTCAAAGTGTGAAGGGGTCAAGCACTGTTTAATGAACTACCTGACCAGTATCTTCACAGATTAGAGCTGCATTTTCACACTGATACAGATATAATTTTCAATTTTGTTGGTGTACGTGGTTGAATTTCATAGCAGCTCAGAAGTATTTTGCTGATGAGAATAGATAAAGAATAATTTAGATGTAGTTGAAAAGGTAACTGGATTTTTTTCATGGAACAGTACAGGCTTCTTTTTTGGAAATATCTTGATAAATGCGACTTGTAATTCTGTTTTTTTAATGGGAAACTACAATAGAATGTACATAATTTTTTTAAAGCTCTGTGTTTTCAGTTTTAACTTTTATTTTCCTTTTCTTCCCTCATTAAAAGAAGAAGGAATTATGTCATCTGGGACTGTTGTGTATATATTGCCTTTTATTTTGACTTTTCAAATCTTTGCCAAGCTTAGAAAAATAATTATGGGAAAAAGTGGACAAAAACCCACTTTTGAAACTTTGCCATTGTGTAAGTAGCGGGTGTACTGAAAGTATGGAGAGATTTTGAAAAGACAAAGGGAAGGCGAAAACAGGAACATTATTCATTTTCTTGTAGCTAGTATCAAAGCAATGGGAGTACAACACAAATGTTAAAGTACAAAACATTTGTATTTCCAATGTTTTGTAGTTTCGTGCAAACCGTTGTTTGAAAAACAGTACTCAGCTTTAAAATTTGCAAGTATTTTCTAAATAGTTTTGTAATAACTTAATGAGTTCTAGATGAACCATTTTAAGGTCATAAGGTATGAGATTAACTTGGTCACCTTGTTGTTGCCAGGTTCAATTCTTGAAAGACCAGAAAGTACTCAGCAATGACCACTCAGTAAAGTAGCTCCGTTTTTATCAGTTAAGCTATAGAAATCTATCCCTGCTGCTGATCTGACCTACATTTAGTGTCTGTCACTAGCAGCTATGAACAGGTTTTATTCTCATTACTACTGAAGAACCTCACAGTAAAATTAAATCCATTGTAGCTTAGAGCACCCAAGAAATTAAATTACTCATGTGATGGAAAACTTAGGTGAGTAATAGCTTATGAACTGTGAAATAAATTATATTTGATTTCATAGCAGGACACAACAAAGTGATAAATAATTGAAATTTATTTCTGCCAGACAGTCTCAAAAATTTTGAAGACACTTTTTTTTTTTTTCTGACAAGAGAAGACCACAAGGAACTGTGTAACTTGTCCATGTCTCTTTTTAAGCAGCCTATTTATGTGGTGTACTGACAATTGATACAGCTTTTGAAGTGGTGTTAGCTGCTTAGTTGAGAAAAGCTTTTTCAGTTTCTTATTTTGTTTCACAAAATGCAAAATATTTTCTCTGAGGAATCAAGGACTTCTCTGTTTTATTTATCATGGAGTTATTTTGCTCATTTAGCCTGATGATTTTTTAAATTTCATTTCTAAAGCTACCTCAAACCTAGTCTTAGCAAAATTCTGTCCACAGTTAGGTGTTGAAATGTAGAGTATTAGAAATGTAGCATATTGTTAGGAACTTAAATAGAAAATGAATGTGCAGTGATCAATATTGACCACTTACGTTGTGCTTAGTTTTGACTAGAAAAAAGTCTCCCTTAAGAGATTCAGAAATGGAAATGTTACTGACATTTTTGGCCTTTCCATTGGATTTTTAAGACATATGGATCAAAAGTTGAAGGCAGCCATAAAACTCATGCAAAGTGGCAACATCTTTCACAGAATTTCAATACAAGTAAGCCTTATTTGTTCCTGCAAAATTCACCAGGGCCATCTTCCCATGCTGAGCTAGCTCCAGCAAAGAGCAAAAGCTCTATTTTGTATACTTTAACTCCACCCCACACCAAAGTCCCTGAGTACAGTATTCTTTGGCTGTCATTCAGTATCCAGAAGCCAAATCATCTGTGTTTGTGTAACTTGGTAAAAGAGAATTTTTAAAGTCTATTGAGTTTAAGGGAGCTTCTGCTTCTAGGTCAGACAGACAATAACTCTTCTCTTTACTGTAAAGCCTTACATGCTGAATCAGTAATTCTAGGCCATCTGAACAATAATATCTGAACATTATGGTATCATTTATGTATTCCCAAGAAACTAAAATGATTGCTTGAAGAATGTTTTTCAGGCAGTTTTTCCTTGAATAATTCTCCCTTGAAAATTTGAGGCCACATAAATGAATTGCACATGTAAAGTCTCAGATTCACATGTCAGCTTATCTGAGCAAGCACTTAAATCTCAGTTCACTCTCCAACAATCCATACACAAATGTAAGAACTCATTTGTCAGTGCAGGTTTCTCAGGAAAAAGTGTGCCTACCTCTTTGAAGTACTACACGACTATTTTTTGCACTAACTTTCTGTTAGTAATAAGCATGTATATGACTATTTCAACAACAAATTGCTGGCAATTTACATTAAATATTCATGCTTAATGCAACTCAAGTGTTTCTATCTTGCATGAAATAGATAGTAATTTCTCCCAATCAGAAATGTCTGGGTTACTCTTGATCTATACAGGAGAGGAGTTTTAAACTCCTTATGAATTCCAGTTTTTTATCAGTTATTCCCCATCATGACAATCTGACATGTGATCAGGTTGTGAAGTATAAAACCAAGACTTCAAAGGTGATAAGAAGATAAATCTATCCATGTTATTGAAAAATATTTTCCATGGATTATATTTCACTTAGGCTTTAAATCTGCCTCTCTGAAAAATGAACAGCAGAGCTTCTGGATTTTAAGGCTACAAGCAACCCTGATAACTTGGAGCCATGTTTTTCAGTAAAATGGAAATCCATCAGCTGTTGGTATTTAAAGCACGTCTCAAGTTTGGCTGCTTAAGAGTGGGCACCCAAAACATCACTAGAAAATAAGAAAAATTGATTCTGAAAGTTCTACCATCAATGTCTAGGGGGAAACAAAGCGACATACAAGCATCTTGGATCTTGCAGTCTTGTTGAGCGATGCAAAGTGTATTTTCTAATCTTCTAATTTTCATTAAGATTTTGCTGGGATAGTTTTAGATTGAACTGCATGGATGCCATGATTCTTCTACTTTCTGCTAGAAATTAGCCAAAAGTTCCAAGAAAATTTGGTTTTGAAAACATCTAGCATGCATGGTCTTCCCTAAAGGAAAGTTGTTATGCACTCTGGCTATACAATTATCTGCAGTAATAATTCTATTAAACTGGAATTCTTGTGTGGTTTATCTCTGTGAGCTTTTTCAATGGCCAGTAGCAAGTCCTGAAGTGTTTCACTTCAAGTCTCATTCAAGGAGAATTTGCAGCAAATCCATTGTCAAGCAGCAATTCTTGCCCACCAGAGGTACAGAGCTCCAGGCTCTGGATTTTTCAGATTCTATATCCTATCTTTGCAATAGATAGCCTCAAGTAAAATAACCTGTAAAAAAAAAAAAAAAAAAAAAAAGCAAAGAAAACAAACAGGAAAGAAGGAATGCCTGGGCTGCTCAAGAGTCAGAGCCCAAGAGTAGCCTGAGCCATGGTTTTCTTGTGGCCTGCTCTGAATCCAGTGTCCCTTAATTTTTCAGAGTAAAACACCTTAATCTTGGAAAGGTCTTGGGGTTTTTAGGATTGTTTGGTGGTTTTTTTTTTTGGTTAATTGGTTGGTTTTTAAAATTGGTCCTCAATTTTTCCTCTGAGAAATTTCCAGCTGTCCCCTCTGAGCAGTAAATTAAATTTAGGTGATGTATTAGGTCCAGTATTGACTAGAAGCCGATTTTCTTTTGATATTCTCTAAATGTTGATATTCTGTAAATTGGTGTCCACAAGGGTGTTACCAAATGCTTGACCCCACTCAGAAAGATGGAAAAGAGCTAATCACTGACTTAGAAGTAGCAGTCAGCCAGGTACCTGTGATCATATTTCATGCAGATCAGTTTATATATTTGCAATTTTAAAAGTAGCGGTTTCCCAGAATTTTATGCCTTGTTGCTGTAAGTGACAAGGACTACGATTTCAAAAGAGAAAATATTCATGGAAACTTGTGTCCAGTTGGACAACTCATAAGAAGCCCAAAAAGACATGAAGAAATTGTACTGGGCAGAAAATAGTCTGGTTGTAAGAAAATGTTAGAACAGTACTGCAAAATAGAACACAAAACTAAACAAGTGTTCCGATGAATTTAAATAATTAGTGTCAATTACTATAACTTGGAAGTTTGAAAATGTGTCTGGCTAACAAGAAATTTAAACCCAGATTCATAGCAAGACTTATCAGAAAATATTTAAATGAGAAAGGAAAAAAAAGCCAGGAATTAAATTTCTAGGTGCAAGTGTTAAAATCAAGGATCATCAATGCAAAAACATAGTCAATAGTTATTCCTATTCTGTATTTGGAACCAAGTTTCAGATATAAAAAATTTACAGAATAGAATAGAGTAGAATTACATTTTAAAACAATTTTAAAGCTTACTTCCTGGGGGAAAGGGAAGAATAAAACAGTATCTGTTCACCACCCTTCCCACCCCCCCAATCAATAGCTAAGTAATTAACTCTCAAAAACATTAAAAGAGCTTTACAGTCATATGAGAAACCAGTATAATGTTTGCTCGGGGCCTTTTTTTGCAAACCTTATAAATTAGTATACTATTATATGATTATCCTTTAGTCTAGTGCCAGATTCCATGTATCTATTTCTTTTTTAGGAGAAGTTATTTTAAGGAAATTTTTTTGAGAAACACAAAACAGTTTTTGGTTATAGCTATCCCATCCATTGAGGGATATTGCTCCACGTGGTTGAGGGACTGATGAGTTGGATAGGTTAGTTTCATGAGTTTCTCTGTACTTGAAAATCTTTCAATAATTTTCATTTTAAGTTATTATTCTGTCTAGGAATATTTTAGGGGTGGGGAGTAGAGAAGTTTAATTTATTTGGTCTGAAGCCGGAGAATTTCCTACATTGTTTCAGAACTGAGACATTGATTTCCATTGGGCAGTGGCCTGTAACCAGTTAGCAGATGTCAGATCACAAACCCCTAATAAAAGACGTGGAAGTGCTAAATTGGCTGAGATTGAGATGAAGTCACTGTATTTAAATGAAGCTTTGCCATAACATCCTTACAGTCCGTGATCAAACATATCCCAGTGCATTATACAGCTGCTCAAATATATCACTGCTTAGACAGCAGTATGTTTTTATTGGATTCAGACCATGTGAATACCCTTTCTAGGGGTAGCATTTTACACAAATTATGTTAATTTCTTCCATGAGTTGTTAGGCTGGAAGTGAAGTCTCCTGTAGGAGAAATAAATATGATCTGAGATCACCGGTTCTATTTATTGCATCTCAGTCAGAAAAAAAAAATAAAATATGTTTATTACATTACTGAATAAAACGAAACAACTTTAGTAATATCCATGTCACAGGAGTCTCCTCTCCATTTTCTGGACATTTCAGACAGAAATATCCCTGCTATTTTGTGCTTAGGTCCTGACCTTCCTATTTTGTACAATAAAAGTACGTTCTTGCCATTGAACCTCTATTCAGCATGAAGAACTACCGCTAAACCTTATTTCTACTGTAAAAGGTTTCTTTTCATGCCTGCCTGCCATGTCTTTTTGAGCCACTGATGTGTACTCTGTAATCCCTCATGGCTCATGCTTTATCACCAGGAAAAAAACTGAAATAGCTCTTCACCTAATTTTGTCTGATGAATTTTTCTGTATTCTGCTGAGGTAAAGAAATGGCAAGTTTTAGGTGAAGACACTATATTGAGAAGCATAAGCTGGTAAACCCATTTATATCCAGTTATTAAAAGATTATGAAGAGTTCTTTTCATGGTGACTATAAGAATGAAATTGGACGGTGGGAGTGTTGTGAACTGGTAGGCAAAAGACCTCAAAGTTGTTGTCATGGAAGAGAAGCAACCTAAAGAGAATATGCTACCTTGCTTGTAAATGTTCACTGGAGACAGTAATGCAGTGCAGGCAGCTGTGAGCCATCCAGCTTTGGCTGGCTGTGTGGAGCCTGGGAGTGTGATGGGTCCATGGCCGTTTTGTGGGTGGCTTGAAAACTGCTGCTTGCCCAGGTAGGATTTGTGATTGGCTATGATTTTGGAATGCTCCCAAGGCATTTTGCAGCTGCACTCCTAGGTAATCATCATTTCTATATTGTGCCAGTCACGTTTTATACAGTGTGGTGTTATGTGCCACTGCTTCATCATAGGTGAGCTGTAAAAAGTTGTAGGGTAGAAGAAAATGAATATCTGAAGGAGTATTATTGGGTTTAACTTGGGAAATGCTTACAGGAATTCTGTTGCTGGAGATATCATATTGAGGAATATAAAATACTAAAATATAGGTGCAGGAGACTTGCCTTAGCATGGCCAGATTCCTAGGTCAGAAATTTACCTGTAAACAGGAACATTGCCAGCATGAATGTGCCCATGATCTGCACGTAGGGGTGGACTATGGGAAACTGAAGGCAGTAATGCCTCTTCCAACTGTAGGAGATATGTGTTCTTCCACAAAAAACTATTGTAAAGCATTTTGCTGCAGATAGGAATCTTATCAAATGCTTACATAGGACTTCAGACATAACTCGCTTTCATAAAGTAAGTGTTCTCAAACAAATAAATATGATTTTTTTTTTAAAGGCTGGAAGTACATTGACAAAAGAAAAAGTTTGGTTGATTATTTAAGAAAAAAGTTATTTTTTATCTTAACTACCACTGTAGAACGTAGCAAGTGGTATGATTTAGCTGGTTTAATATTCCACTTTAAGAACTTTCCAACAGAGTCCCTTCCTGTCCAATGCACTCAGCTGTGGTTCCCCTGGGTTGTTTGATTCATAGCTACAATTGCTTCTCTGACGTGCCTCACGTCCCTGGCCATAGGAAGCTTTGGCACTAACAGGTACAATTCCTTTTGAAGCCCATGAGATATCCACTCAAGCTGAGAGCTGGGTTTCACTCCTGAACTGTAACAGAACAAAAAGTTCCCGCTACAGTGCGGCTGAGAACATATCACATCTTGAATCTTTGTTTGCCTTAAAACTAGAAATTGTCTTTACAGCTTGCTGTGAATATGTTAATATGTCACAGGCATATTATGGACTTGCAAAGACTTTGTGTGCTGTCTTCACTGCTGCTTAGCTTTGATGGTTTTGCACACATGATTACTTTAACAATTTTATCTTGTGTATTTGCCCTTGAATTTGACACTAATGTATACAACATTTGTTGTGGCTTTTTGTCCCAGATGAGGAAAATTTTTGTTACAGAACAAGAAAAAGCACCACAATTTCTTAAAGAAATATAACTTGGCTTTGATCCAGTAAAAAAAAACCAACAACAAAAAGCTGCTGTCTTTATTAGCAAACCCAAGGGGACCATTAAATTGTCACTGATGCCCAGATGAAAACATTTGCTTTGCACTCAAGTTGTTATTTTAAATCAGTATAAAACTTAAATTTAAATAAGATGTGTCTGGAAAAAACTTGTTGAAATGATGTTTTATTTAGATATTGCTTATCTCTTACTGAATAGAGATACTCCATATTAATGACACTTGTGGGAAATAGTTTATTTTGTCTCTAAGCTCTTTTGCATTTAGGACATAGAATAAAATCAGTAGCAGTTCTGCAAAATACCTGTTGCAACAGGACTGTGGTTTATTTTCTACCAGGCTACCAATCAGTACTTTCAGGATTTAAAAACATATTTCTAACTTTAAAAGGAGGTTTAAGCCATTATAAATAATTTAATGAAGTCATTAGGCTTTCCATTTAGCATTTAGAACTCAACATTGTGCTTCTGAGAAAGCGACCTCAATATAAATTGGACAAGAAACAGCTAGGAGAAATTCTCTGGGAACAAAAGGCATAAAGTAGGGTACTTCTTTCTGGCAGAGCCAATTGCAACAAAGCTCCTAAAGCAGGCTAATGAAGTTCACCAGATGAAAAAAATCCCAAACCAGAAAATACCCCCAACCACTAAAATAACTAACCATTAAGCATAGAATATCTCTAATGTTTTCAATACTAATTACTTGCCTCCTACCTGCAGAATATGTTGCTTGTCCCTTTCTCCATTCTCTATCTAAAGCATCTCAGTTTTTGCCTTTTTTCTATAAACTCTTCGGGCTGTTATTTGCACGTAATATTTTTTAGAACATGTTTGCTTCATGGGGCCGTTTCTCTCAATTGTGCTCTCCTGTCATTCTGACGGTCTCAAGGACTCTGTACACGTGCTCCTATCCAATGGAATTTTTTCCCTCAGAAATTTCTTTCAGCCTGTTATCATGATAAACTTAACTAGAAGGATGGGCAGGCAAAGGATTTTATCACTTTTTCAATGTCAATCAAACATCCAGTCCAGGCTATGGAAGATAGTACTATTTTTTTTCTTTCTCTATTTTCCTCTTGAAATTTGTAGGAAGGACTCTGCACTAGAATCTCAACATTAATCACAGATGTATTCAATAGCAGTCATGGGCAAGGCTGGTGAGTGGATGCCCATTACAAAACTATTAGTGGGGATTTTCACCTTTTTGTGTTTCAGTACAGAAGCTGTCTCTGTGCTGTAACCAAAGATCAGCTAGGTAGAAGAGAGAGATTTTAAAACTGGCTGCAGAGAGATTGTGTCTAAAAGGTCTCAATGTTTTAGATGTTCAGCTCTTGTTTGATCTAATATCATATAAACAGGTAATTCCTGTAAGAGATGACAAATTTTAATTAAATTACAGCATATTCCTGAGTGCAAACCCATGATTTCAAGTTATTGTCCAAGTAAAACTGTGGTCCTTAGAATGTAAGTCAGAAAATACTAAATTTTTCTCCTCTGATAGATTGATATGGAAGGGCAATTGGAACAGGAAGGTCTTGTCTTGCTCCCACCTCAGGGACTTATTCTTGTCACCTTGCCTTGGAGATGGATATGGTTAGGAATGTCCTATTTTCTAAACTTAGACCTTCTCTCAGTTTCAAGATACAGTTAGTTATTATGAAAACTGGTAAATAATGCACATTGTTTTTCAACGTGTAGAGCTCTACTGGAAAATAACTAGCTATCATAGTTTATTATTTTACATGATGACACATTTCCAGGGATAATTCCATGATACTGGTTACATCTTCTTAAGTGCTTGTGCTTGTAAGTGGTGAAGATATTTTACAGAGTACACATTATATATGGTATTTCTTGGATAGCAAAATTAAGTCATGGTTGAATCACCTCTCCCTAATTTCTAATAAGAGTTTTTGAGGAAAAATCTCATTTGTAATTATCACTTAATGAATTAATTAGTCTTGAGACAACATAGATAAATCCTGCCTTTTATTTTAAAAAAACTTATATCTAGTGTGATTTTCCAGAGGAAACTGAACCCAGATGTAGAACATCCAGGTCCTGCATGATTGTTTTTCATTATGGCCTTTGATGGCTAAATGGGACTTTTCTTCTGGTGATTACTACAGCCAACATTTGAAATTAATATTTTCAAATAAACAAGTGGCTATTGTTATGTTCAAATTCTTGTGTGGTCAAAGCCTTCTCCTGAATAAACTTTGTTTAAATTTCTGTCACTTTTTTATGAGCATTGGATCTCTGTAGGGCCATCTTTGATGAAAAACTAAAAACAACCCTTGGGTCTTATTTTTAATGATGGAACCACTTCACACATGAATTAGATCTCTTTTTCCAAACAGAATGCTTGTTATAACAACTCTTGTGATTATAAATGTGTTTTGAATAATTATACTTTAATTTGGGTAGAGTTAAACCACATTCTGTAAGTGAAAGAAAATTCTCCAGTAGCAAAGGCACAACATTCAGTTAGCAGAACAGGGCCTGAATAAGGCCAGTTGTGTCTTAACGTTTTTAAAAGACACCTGCTAAGTTAAGATACATTTCTCCTGTTGCCTCTGACCAATCCAGATGTGTGAGTAAAAATTTGTAGCTTAAATATTGGCTTTCATTAGTTCACACTGCATTGTTTTCCTACTGTGAAAAATTAATTATTTTGCAACACCTGACAGTTTCTTTACTTAGTCTAATCACATTTGTCAGAAGGTAGAGGTCTATCAGCAGTTTTCAAGACATACCTCTCAGCTGCTTTATGACAAAGATGATGATGAGCACTAAAGCTGACAAGCTCTTCATTCAAGAAATTTTTTTTTACTGTTATCCAGTTATTTGGTTAAAACATAAAGACCTGGCTTATAAATCGTTTCTAAGAGAATTTACAATTCTGTAACTCTTAGGCTTTTACATGTTTGTTTTGTTTTTTTTTAAAAAACCAATGGATTAAATTAATATTGATGTGAACACTAGCACTTTCATGGAAGGGTCCTTATACTGCAAAGTCTTTCAGAAGTTATCCAGCTTGCAAGAGGGAGTTTACAGGGCACTTAGAAGAGAAGTTACCAGGGTTGTTTGATGTTGTGTCAGAACATCTGGGTTTTGCACCAACATAACACATATGGAAGCAGTACATTTCCTTAAACGGGCCTTTGGCTTTGTTTTACGGAATGCTTGTTACAGTATTTATAGAGGTCAGTAAACATAAAAGATCTTTAAAGCTTAGTATAAAAACTTCTGTATGGTTTATTTCACTGTGTAAATTTATTTTATTCTCAAGTGCTTTTAAAGCAACAACATTGTGAATCTCTGCATTCAGACATTAATTAGAATTTTTAAAAATACCATTTACTATCAAGGTAGATTGATCAAAGTTGTAGATACTCCTCTGAGTTTTTCTGTTTGTAATTAGAGGGTCATAGGAGTGAGTTTTTTTTCAGAAGTCATGCAAAATAGTCATCAGAGCATGGTCAGAAGATAAGTTTTCTCATTGACCTGGACTTGCTGTCACAGTAGGAGGAAACATTATATTGTAATCCAAGGCACATTGCCCAAGTCCAAATCTAAAGCCAGGCTACAAGGAACAAGTGAACAAAGAAATAATGAAGAAAACCTTAGTGCAAGTTTGCTGGCAGATTTTTTTTCTGAAATGTTAGAACTAAATGGCACTTTTTTACTTTGTCTCTTTTTTCATCTTTCTTCCTGCTGTATAACTATAATGACCTTGAACATAAATTAAAAAAGTAATGATTCAGGTATGCTGGCCCCTATGTAGTGTCATGTTTTTGAGGGCTTTCCCTGAAAGTAGGAAAGGTTGCTCTACTTACTTTTCTCTAGCTCACAAAAAAGAATGAAATAAAATGTTTACTGTTCTTAATAAGCAACATAATATTTGGATAATCCATATTTTAGAGGCAATCTGTATCAGTCTTGCAGTATTGCTTGTGTATACAGGAAAGTGGACACTTAAAAGGCATTTGAGGCTGAAAATCAGAGTGCAGTACAACCAACCAGTGAAGGTGGCAAAACATGACTTTCATTTAGACTAGGGAGAGGTTGTCCAGCTTCTTGATTTGGTTTATAGGCATCTGGTTTTCATCTTTCAATTTCTTCTTTTATTTTTAAAAGCAAGTTTTTATTGCTACCTTTGTTGTGTGTAGGTGGAAGGTTCTGGATTGCCCTTGTTAGGATCTTACACTATTTTTTGCCCGTCTGGGGAAAAAAGAGGATTTTTCTGTTTGTTTGTTAGTTTCAGGCTGACCCAGGATGTTTTCAGTTTTCTGTCCAAACACTAGAACAGAAGTTCTTTCCAGACCTGCCACACAGCCCGAGTCCTTTTGTGTAACCTTATACCAGAACAGAAGCGTGAGCCAGTTTGCTTGGACCATATTCCCACGGACAGCCTGCTATTTTTCAAGTATCTTCACATCAAACAAAACCAGTAACAAAAGAAAGATATTTTTTCTCTTTTAATTCCAACAAAGACAGAAGAAGGGCAAATGAAATTCATGTGTGTTGAAGAGCAAAAACTGATGGGAGAGGTAAATAGTCCTCCAAGTTGGCATAGATTAGAAAACAAGGTATTTTAACAAAATTATATATTTAACCATATAGTTTCTTTAAGCTTCTTGCAGACTTGAATTGCAGCTTCAGCAAGGCTCAAGAAATCTTGCTGAATAAATGTTTTTTTTGTGTTGTCTGTGACAACAGAAAACAGCCGTATTAATGAAAAGGAATTATTATAAAGATAGCTCATCATTTTAAATGTAAGAGAGGAAGTAAATCATGGTCATATGTATCGTTTGTCTTGCTTGGAATTATCTCTATCATGTTGGAAGTTTTTATTCGGAAGTCTGTGTTGACTCTCATGATTAGGGACAGGAATCCTACAGCTGACAGGAAAGTGACCTATAAATAATGGCCCATGATGGACTTGTTATATAGTCACTAAATGAAATATTCTAGTACCTGCTTCCTTTGTCTTGTTTCTCAGTTTCTGTCTTGTTTAAGGTTATTTCTCTTGACATATCCCACTAGCTAGGATAGGTAGGAGTGGGCTTGGGCTTTCTTTGTGTTGTAAATGTATTCCACTTTCATCAGAAAAGTATCACTGAAAATATTATTTGAATTATTTTTTGTGAACAAGAACTTCACTTGAATACTATTAAATATACAGTTGATAACAGATTTCCAAGTCAAAAATAAATATTTTTTAAAGTAAAGGTTTATAATTACACAGATACCAGTATTTTATAAAATAGGATTAGAAGGATTGCCTTACAAAGTAGTATGAATTTGAGATTTTTAAGCAAATTAAGATGTTACAGTTTAGTAACAATATAAATTTACAGCACATCAGATACACTATAGTAATAATCTGCATGCATTCTCTTACCACCACACAGTACTAATAGCTGTAGAGAATCATGATACCAGCCCATTTACACTCTCTGAGTTAATAAAAAATACCAGATTTCCAGCAAGGAATAAATTATTTTATTTCATTTACTAATGGTGTAAAGTGTGCATATGGGATGATAACATCATGTAGCAGATGTGCTGTGACTTTGCATCATAATTTGCGTAGTCATGTCTCTAATGATAAGAACCCGATGCTTCTAATTGATAGTTGCAAAAAGGATCTGTGCTAAATCTGTCCTCAAAAAGGGGACATTGCTGTTATTGAGGTGAAGAAAGATGTTAGGAGAGAGGAATCCTGCCTCCACTCTAGCCCATGGGAATTTTACCTTTCAATACATTGAGTCCAGGGTTTCACTTGTAGTTCAGATGTCCTTCATTTACTCATGAGTAAAGAGGCGAGCAGAACCAGCCATGCCAAATGTGCTTGGTTGGCTTTCAGCAAGCTTGCCAGGAGTGAGCTCCCCTTGCAACACAGCTCAGTCAGTGTTGCACACATCACGCTGGCAGCTGACACTGCTTAGAAGTCTACAATAGAACACTGCATGAAAGAATAACTATAAATCTGGGGTTTGGGCCACTTATATTTCTGCAGAACTTGCAGAAAATTTATGTTGGCAAAGAAATTAGGCTGTGCTTAATAAAAAGTAGTAGCTCAGTTGTTTTGACCTTTGTTTTGGTTTATAAGATTATGACATCTACAAAAAAAATGATATGACAGCAAGACCCTCATTGTTGTGTCTGCCAGTCTCACCTTCCCTCCCTTTTGAAGTCAAGGTGATTTACTACAGGAACAGGAATAATAAATATGTCTAAGTGGCTTAGTGGACCAGATACTTCCGCTTGAGATTATGCTTGGTTGATGGAATAAATTACAGTACTTGGGGTTTTTTCCAGTTGAACCTAGAGGATAAATTTTATCTCATTTCTAATTGAGATCACTGTGTTTGAGTAACTCAATACATTGCTTAGTCATACTGAATTCAAGCTTTTGAGTCTACATCATTTTCTAGAGTAGAAAACATGCTGTGGTCTGTGCCATGACCATTACTCGTAATGTCTGTGAGACAACTGCAGTGACTAACACAGTTCTTTGGAGACTACTTGTATATGCAAGATGTACTCATGATTTAATTTGCTTTATCAAGCTTGCACATCTGCTCATTAAAATGTCACTTCTTGTCCAAGCTGGAAATTGTTTTTCCACTGCAGAGGTGCAGTTCTTCTACTCATCTGTCTAGTCACACACTAACCACAAAAAAGAAGAATCACAGTTCATAACTGGAGATGGAGCTATTCCACTCCTATTTCCCTCTTGTTTAGTAAACTTCAACAATTGAGGAGATACAGCAATAGATGGTGAAAGGCATGCCTGCAACAGTGCTAACAGTAAAAGGTCTACAAATAGCAAAAACCAACTTGCTGTTTCTTTTCTTCTCTAATCAGCTCTACAAAACAGTCTTGGAGAAAGAGAAACAAAATACAATAGTTGAAATAAAGTTGATAGAAACACAAAGTAGCTGATACAAACAGAGTGGCCTTAAATATGTAAAATAAGGAAAACAATGGTTTCATAATTGCACTGCAAGAGTTTGCTTTAATGGCCATAATTGTATTAGATAGAGTCAGGTACATTTCAGTCAAACTCTTCATTGTGAGCCCTATTTACATACTCATTTTCAGTAAAAAGAGTGTAGATTCCACATTATGATCTGAATGGGCTGGATAACATATTAGTATTGAAAAAAAATACTAATATTGAAATAAGTTATGATTGCTCTGTGATGGCAAAAGATTGAAAGCACATCAATATTCCCAATGCACCAAGTGTGTCCTTTCAGATTGTTCAGGTATCAGCTGGGCAACTAAAGAGCCCACTGCATTCATTGCCTGTTTTTTGTCTCCTTATCCTTGTGTAAAACAAACCTCTTCACAACATGACAACCAGCTTGCTATAGTAAAAGCATCCTAAATCTGTAGCTTCTTATCCAGACAGCTAGGTAATACTGACAGTATATAATAAATATATAATTATGAGAGCCTAAAATGAAATAAATCATTGCATGCATAATTCCATCTGTAAAAATATTTTTACCTAAACAAAAATAGGTGGAAATAAGGCCTTTGGATTTATCACTGTTTGCCTAGTTGAGAAGATTTAAATGTCTTGAAGCTTGGGCTCTTTAGCTTTCAGGATAAGATCAAGCAATTAATTTTAATTTAGGATATTTCTATAAGCTCAGGATCTCTAATATAGGCATTGTATAGGCTTGTTGTCCATCTATTAGTAAATAGCACATTATGTTTTCTTTTCCAAGTTATGGCTGGATATTTATTTCCTCACTTGCTCATCTGCATTTTTAACTTTTTATGGAAGGATTCAAAAAATCCATTTTGTATGCTTAGTTAGGAAATCTGAGATCCTGAACCATTTCTCAGACTCCTTGAAATGCATTTAAAAATACATATGGTAAACTGTTCGATGTGAGTAGCACACCAGGAACGTGTACATTTTGAATGATGCCAGAAATAGAGTTTTGATTTCTTGGTCTTAGCATTTCACAGTTTGTTTATATCAGCAGCAAACATTTGTTTGCAAAGAACCCTCTCTTTTCCAGATGTGAGTTTCAAGGTGGCACCAGTACAAAAGATTTTAAATGCTATGCCTTTTTAGCGAGACAATTTTAACGGATGATTTTCTGATTAACTTCCAGCACTTGCTTTTGCATAATTCTTCAGTTCTAATATACTTGAATGAGTAGTAGCCTGTGGAGTAATGTCAAATAAACACATATTTCAAACAAGAGCAGGGGGAAGTGTAATTTTCTACGCAGTAACAGGCTGACCACATATTCAGAAGAGGTATTTGACAGCAGTGGGATTCAATAAGTTATGAATAGCCACTACCTGCTGTTTTACTACACCCCCTACACAGAGCTGCATCAAGGACCTGCAAAGTCTACAATTACAAATGGGACCTAAATTCCAGGGTGGTAGGAGTCCAATATATCACCTCAGCAGGAGAACTACAAAGCTAGCAATGGCCAAGGAAGAAACAGAACTCTAATCAAGACTGAATTAATGTTGTTGTGATGATTTGAAACCCAACATGAAAAATAAAACAATAGCAGATCTGGCCCTATATGGTCTGATATTGCCACCCAGCCTGAATTGCTGTTGAGAGCTCATAATTTATTGTATCAGCATGCCTGATTGCTGTCATTGTGCCAGAGGTTTGATACTCCTGAAATCTGAATGGGGAAGGAGAGTAGATCATATCTGAAAATAAACCATCAAACAAAAATTTCTGTGGCAGAGGCTTGTTTACCATATCTTCAGATAAGCAGCTGGAGGTCGCTGAGTATGAATTTCATAAGGATCATATGGTGCTAATAATACTCAGAATTTTTTTCTGTAAATCTATACAATGAAACTGAGCATTTTTTCTCTACCTTAAGGCCTTAGAAACCAAACTGTACAAGTCTAGGGAGAGATTTTGCATGAAAAAGGAGCTTGAATTCCAATTCCCTCTTGTGGCAGAAACCCAAGTCTGCACAGGACTTGATCTAGAGAAAAACCAAAACAAAATAAAACCACTGGAAAATCTTCAATGGATTACAATTGGATTTGAAACAGACCACAAGTCCTCTGCATCAGAGAGGCATAAGAGAGCCCTTTCTATGTCCTCTAGCTAATGGCCTAAGCAAAACAGTGCAGCAGTAACAGCTTCAGACAGCTATGATTTAAGTCAAAGGACTGATCTTCCATTGATTTTTGTCCTTTGCACACTTGCTGAATTAAAGACTCACTGAATCAGAATGGGTATGGTTGGAAGGGACCACAGTGGCTCATGTGGTCCAGCATTGCAGAGAATAAAGCAACAGTAGTACATTACTGTGGGCCTGTAGGCTGATTGCAGTGAAACAAACATCTCGTTAAAATTTGTATTACCAGTTGTTCTCCTTGTATGTCTCAATTTTAAGACAGCAGCCAATGAGTCTGTCATTTTGGCTCTCATCACTTGGCTCTCTAGCTCTCAGTGTAAGGCCATCTCCAATCCTCAGGCACTGTTAGAAGTACTTTCCTTTAAAACAAACTTCCACAAAATCACTTCTGTGTCTACAGGTTCAAGAACCTCGACGCTGTGTTGCTGACATTTTAGGCTTTGGCAATACAGTAAAACAATTACATTAGGTGGGGTTTCCCTTCTACTTTAGAGATCTTGAGCACAACTTCTTCCATCCTGACAGCAGCTCCTTGACATTCAAAGCATACTAGGAGCAGATAATGTACTAAGAACAATGACAAATTAATCCAAAAACATTTTGGAAAAGCAATGAACAACAGGCTTTAATTTCTTCAACCATGTTGGTAAAAAAATTCCCTAAATCTACTAAATCTAGATTCAGGCACACCCTAGCCAGTTGTTTCAAGATTGCAGGACCAAGCCCATTAGCACTGAGTCCTCTATTTATATTTTTTATGGTAGTACATCATTCAATTCACCTATTAGTTTATTTATGTCCAAATATGTAATAGAATTCCAACTGACATGGCACACAGTCTGTTTAGATTTGAGTAAGCTATATTGAAATCAGGGAAGCATTTGAGGTGCAACATGCTATTTGGATAAGATAGAAGAGAAAGTCCAGCTAAAAAAATACAATGAAAAATGTTTCTCTCGCATTTATTTTCAAACTCTAATGGTTGGATGGCTTTGTCTCCCTTCACGGCTCATGAGTGACATCTGTTCTTACTGATAACCTGCAAACTGCACATCTGCTATCAGAATTTCATATCAGATACCTTCTGTCTTCATTGTGGCTTGCTTGTTTATATACTTTAGGTGCTATGTTTGGTACTGAATATATAAGCTCTTTGAAGCAGATATTTTTATAACATCTTAAAGTGACCTGGCTCTGGACTTCAGGTCTCCTACTCTCTCTCTGTCTAATTATATCTCTATTATTATGTGTGTGTGTTTGTAAATATATATAATAAATTTATAAGCAAGTTGCTGCAGCTGAGTTGTAAGAAAGAATAAGTGAAATTAATCTAAGTAAGTTTTGCATCCTTAAGTTGGTCTGACTTTGAGCAAACATGGGGCTTAAAGCCTGTGTCCTGTTGAAATCTGACTGTTCTTCATCTACAGCAGGTGGTTCAAAGAAAAACAATCCTTAGTGTACTTTAGCTTTGGGCTGTCTATTTCCAGAGAGATCCATAAACTTTGCAAAACAGATGGCTATATTGACAGCTTGCCAGAAGCCTAGGGACCACACTTAGTCTAAATAGAAACATGAACAAAATCACTATTTATTTCTACTCATGACACGTCTAGTAAGTGAATTAAATTGAACTGCTGCTGTTTAAACTTAATCAGTGATGAATTTTATTGTAAAAAGCTGGGGGTCAGTGCTAATTACAGTCCTAGTTTAAGACCTTTTCAGGTAGTATCTTAGATAACTCTTTCTTGATAAATAAATAAAAAGGGACCTTAGTAGAAGCCATTTAATCAAGCATGCTGGCAATGCATGCTTCAGTTCTCTGAAGGGAGGAAATGGGATTTCCTGGCGTGGTGTGCCAATGTGAAATGCATTACATGCTACTGAGGGAGCTCCTGTCCCACCCAGTGCCAGGAGGCTCATTTAACAGTTTGCTAACATGGTTTTCGGTGCAAGATACCCTGCTTCTCTAGCTCATTAACCTCTGCTGTGTTCTGAATACACGAGGTGCAGGCAAAAATAAGCTGCAAGCAGTGGTGTATACCAGTTATGTGTAAGATCAACAGCTTTTCCTTTATTCAGTGAGAGTCAAGCAAAAACCAGAGGATGCAGTCAGCAACCCTTGCTTTCTATAGCTTTCTGCTGACATTCAAATGTAGAAAGTTTTTTTTAATTTCATCTTCAAACTTTGAGCTCTCCATCCGACCTTGAATATCACCAGGAAGAAATGCCACCTAAGTCTGAGAGGAACACACAGCAGAACAGAACATATTGTAGCAGGTTTTTGAGCAGCTGCTGAAACTGAAGAAATCAAATGTCTATCAAACAAATGCATCAACACAGACCAAAAAGTTTTGTGCTAGTAGGAGGCTGAGTACACTTTGTATCATACATTTTACTCCTTCTGCTTTCCCTCTTGTTCAAACAGCAGGACTTCAGGGCAAACAGCCAAGATGGATTCAGCCCTTTGCCGAGGCTGATTCCTCAAGCCTGACATCCTTCCACAGGCACAAGAATACAGAATACAGCTTGGTTGACACTTCAGTGTGATGACTCATAAAGTCATATTTGGATGCTATGTTTACCGGTCGCACTAAAAAATGAAGATTCCCTACTAGTGTCTTCAGAGCTGCATGAAGCCTCAAGTGCAGCTTGACCCAGAGCTGACCTTAGGAGCTGGCACCAGAGGTTTCTGGTTAGTTTATTAGGCAGCAAAGGGATCTGTCTGTAGGGTGAGGTTTGGGGGTCCTGTGCAAAGGACTGTTGGAAGAAGGGGTCTACACTGAGCTCTTTCTTTCACTTTAAAATCCATGTGTAGGGATTTATCTTTTAATGACTGATGGGATTTGCAAGGAATCCCATTGCTATCATCCTGGACATATATGCAGTCCTGGCAGGATAAAGTACTCTTGGCTGCAGGGATGGAGTTCATGATAAGCACCTGCTTTTCCAGTATACCACACAGCTTAGAGAGCTGGTTTTTCCCTCAGTCTCAGTATTATGAAGGGTCCTCCTGAAGATGAGATAAAGTATCTCTGAGCAGTCCTCTTATTAGGTGGGTGCCTGGGCCTGCATCAGAGGAGCCTTATTACTGTGTTGCCAAGAACTGATTGGGCTGGGAGTTATCTACCAGATTTTACAACTGCTATCTAGTAGATAATAATTCCTGTCACAAGTGCTGTGACCCCTTAGCTCCCACTGCCCTCTAAGCTTTATAAGTTTTATTGTTAAGGGATTTCCAGCCCATCCCTATTCATTACCCTGGAAACATAAACAGAAGCATTACTGAAAATGTCTAATAATGAATTTAGCCTAAGCACCCTGCTGGGAGGTAGAGGAACATTATTATCCCCATTTTACAGTTGAAGAATAAGTTGCAGAGTTCAAAGCTGTCCACCAGCTCTCCTTCTGCCAAGTCTGTTCTGCCTATATGACTAGGCTATTAACTTGAATTCCTCTTCTGACCACTAATACAACAGAATCAATTGCAAGATAGGTGGTCTCTCATGTAATCAGATTTGAAACCTTTGAGGCTTACTCCAAATTAAAAACAACAGTTTAAATCCTGCCCATAAACTTGCCAGCATTCACTACAGGTTTCTGCAGCATCACTTTAATAGACTCTCTCTGTAAAACACTGATTATTAGAAGGCAGAATGCAGCTGCTGGTGCTTAGTAAGTATATCATCTCTATGTGCAGCTTCCTTGCAAATCCCAGAGCAACAGTTTAACGTGACTGAGAGCCATGTTCTTCTCACTCTTTCACAACAGAGATGGAAAAGTCATGGGTTATTTCAGTTTTCCATGTAGCTACAGCTATGCTTATTTTAGGCATTGAGAAATCAAGGCATTGGCTTTAAAATAATGAGATTTTAAACAGATACAGTTCACTGAACTTCTCCCTGTTTTGTGTGAGGGGGATTCATGTTTTTAAGTATTTCTTCATGAGCAAAACAACTTCAGGTTGGGTGGGGCTCTTCAATATAGGAGAAAATATTTGTATAATCTTTTGAATCCTATTGCGTGGATTTCAGCAAACCAGCACAATTCTGGTAAAGTTGAAAGATATGGAAAAATCTCTCTTGCTAGTGTCTTAAACTCTGAGGTGGTTGTCACAGAAAAGCAGATGTTGCCAGTGGCATAGAAATTAAGAAAATATCTCATATGGGAGAATGGAACAAATAAAATCCCATTTTAGCTGAAACTTTTTGGTAAATTATAAGTCAAGTAAGGCAAGTTCAAAGAAATCTTGATTCTATGTGCTCAAGCAATGAATGCTACTCAGAAGGAAAAGACTGAAGGAAATGTTATTTTTTACAGTTTTAGTCTATGTAATACTTGTCTGTTAACTCAGGCAGATAAACTGAAGTTATAATATTGTAATCTGGGTAAGGAAGCAATGTGGAATGCAGAAGAGACATTTTGAGAGGATTGAAAGGAAAAATTCTATTTGGAGCCTGTGCCCATGTGAAAAGAACTAGCAAAGGCACTCAAAGCTGATCTATGTGGAGCCAGATTTCAGCATGGCAACCAACACCAGTTGTGCAAGTCAAAGATCTGCAAAAAGAAACGCACTGGATACAGTTTGTAAGTTTGGGTAATGTTCATCATGAACAAAAAGGACAATTATACCACTCAGACGAATGTTTTTTAGCTCTAAGTAGGTGCAGTTTCAGTGCAAGATGAGTAGGCTTTCCTATAAAATAGAGGCTTTAGTGTGACAGTGAAATGCAAGAAAACCCTCAGAAGATACACAGGTAGATTAAAATTCAGGACACAAGTAGGAACACTGCCACTAGAAGAGTACATGAACCACTTATGCATAGTTATTAGCTTAGAAGACACACAGGAAGGTGCTACTGATGAGCATATCCAAGGTTGGATTAGAAGTCCATAAAACCTTTGATCTCATGGAAGGGGTGTGTGTATTAGAGTGGAAGACAAATGTGGTGAGTGAAGAGCCTTTGATAGTGTTTTATTGGAAAGAGTAATAATCAAGAAGAGAACAGAAGTATTCAAGCTTTCAATGCATTAAGTTACTGGGGGAAAATGAATTATGAAAACATTCATAAAAAAAGAGGAACATTTCTGAGAAGGAAGGGTGCTGAGGATAAGGCAAATGCCACTTAACTGTGTATGCTTGATAAACCTGCAGAATTCTGGTAGGTATTATTTGAAGAAACAAGATCCATCCTTGTGCATGCATCATTTACTAGTTTTTTTTGGGTTTTCACTGTTGCTTGAACAACAAGGTGTTTCAAAAGGATTCGCAGAAAAAAATAAAATTCAAGGCACTAGGAAAACAGTTCCTCAGTGACAGGAAAACAAAGTAAAGTGGTATGAAGATGGATTATTTTGGAAGGAATTTGAGCTGCTGCATAAACAACAAATCCAGGGTGCACTTATAAGAAAAATTAAGACTCTGGGTTTTATGGTTAAGACTGGCAAAAGGCAGGGATTCTGTGGCTATCTAAAAAGGTTCTGTGACAAGCTATGCAAAAAACCCCTGAAAAAAAGTGCTTACTATGCTTGCTCAAAAAAGTAACCTGAACGTGCTATTTGGAATAGATATTCAGAGTACATGAGAAACCATTCTTAAAAAACAGTTTGAGAGATGGCAGTTAATTAAGCTGCAGCCAGGAAGGATGTGGAATAACGGCATAATGAACCTTATTCTATTACACTTGTGCTGTCAGCTAGGTCCAGGAAGAAGGCTTAAAATGGGAGGCACTGGAAAGCCTTAGGAAACATGAAACTTGTCCCAAACTATTCCTTGTTGAATCAATGGGTCTTGGTGTTTGTATGCAAGTGTTAGGATAGCCCATTGCAGTTGTGGGTTTGACTGTGAAAAACCACTAACCACTGGTTAGGCCAAGTATTTATTTGAACTGCACTTTAAAAATCTTGAGAGATTTGAACTCCTGGTTAGGAGCAAGAGCATAGATGGAGTGGATGGGGGCAAGACTGAAACTTTGGAACAACGAGACAGCCTTTTTTTTTTCTTTAGAGTAATTTACCAAATTCGTATACAAGTGGGGCTGTATTTTTCTGCAGCTTTCTGGTGACATAGCAGAAATGTGCAGGATTGTTCTAGGTCTTGAATGGACCTAGGAGCAGCTGGTCAATATTTGTTACCCTGGTCCATGGGCAAACCCTGCTCAGGGGTAAAGGACTCCTAGACAGGCACATCCCACCTAAAATATAAGCTTCTGCTGTTTCAACATTTTGGGGGCATAACTATTTCTAGTGTTACAGTCCTAAAGAGATATCCAGGAGAACTAAGGTGCTGAGCTAGAGATGTGGTGCTAGTTAGAAAAGTCAAGGAACTGTTGTAGTTTCCTGTGTTTACAGAGCAGTACATCTTATGTATAAATTCTACATTCATGGCATGAAATGTGAGGAAGTTGATGGCACTGGCTGGGAGCCAGAAGTGCTGTTCTTGCTCCTCCATGGCAACAATTGCAACAGCCTAGTGAATAAATGTTCATTAAAATATTAGAAACTTACCACAAGAACTCAGTGTCTCCAACACTTTATGCCAAATTCAGGGTAATAGTTGGTAGCAATGCCTTCCCCTAACTACCCTGCTGTCAGGCTCTCTAGTGGGAGCTTTTCTCAGGCCCTGCAGCATGAGCTCTTTAAATCTGCTTTAAAGCTATAAATACTAAGATATACATGTGGCCAGGTTGGATAGGGCACCTGTTTAAGTGCCTCACTAGATGGCCAGTGACTTGGGCAAACAAGACTGTTATCTTCTGTAAAGAACAAGGACAGCTGTAACCCTACAGTCACCAGCACAGAGCAAAGCAAGATCCCTTCCTCCAAAGGTGAATGTTGAACCCCGATAATCACTCAGATTCAGAGTATTTATTTTGGCTTCTCTTATCCAATAGCTTATCCAATTTACTCCTTTCTGTTCCATAAATCTAGTTTCTGTAAAACTAAAGCTTTTCTGGCTGAAAATTTTCAGTATTTTAGATCCAAACTGACTAGTCATTTGGGATGAGCAAAACCAGACCTTCTTGGTAAATGAGTAGTTTTTCAAAGTTACCTGCCTAGATCTAGCTGCCAAGAACATCTTACTCATATTTTTATTGACAAAGGCAATAATTGTAACCTCCACCACATTGCTCCTCATGAGGCAAAGGCCCTTACTCATGTTGTGTGGCAATCACAGCATGGCTTTCAAAGCTATTTCCTTGAAAGCTGGGTCTAGCAAATCAGCTCCTTCAAGCATTTGCAATCTAAAAGGACAGACCAACCCCAAAAGTGGAGGGTGAAAGTCTTTACTCTCTTTGCACTCTACTGCAGAAGCTATAAGCCTCTGATGATAGCTATAAGCTGTTCATCTGTAAGCCTGCTGATAGCAGGGAGCTTGGTGCACTGTGGAAGCTGAACTAGCAGAAATGACGCTGCACACTGGCAGATGATACACAGCAAAAGGAATGGAAAGCTCACGGGGGGAAATCATCACATATGGAGTCAAGAGCTGAGCTGAGAATCTGGCACTTGAGGAAAAGCCTAAATGAATTGTGAAAGTCTCCTACAGTAGAGGATGCAGCTGTCTTATGTTATCCACCTAATCTTCCATCTCCTGGAGCAAAAGATCCTAAATGAATGATGCCAAATTTGTTCTCCTTGCATGTAGAACACAATATGTAGATTAGCTCTCATAAAATGCCATCTATCCAATATTTCTTTTTCTGAATGTCCTATGTTAGTCTTCCTCAGACTTCCTTTGGTCTTCCTCTGGAGAAAGTTGTCCATTTGCCAATGTCACCCTCACCAACAAAGTTATACACACAGGTTAGATCCACCAGTATCTCTTACAGTTTTTAGATGGGAATTTTAAAAATTCAAACTATTGATAATGCATATTCTGTCCTTCCTAATAGCTTCAAGATCTGTTTCCAAAACAGCAATACCAGCTAAAACTGGATTTTGGATAAGTCATTAACAGGACTACAGTTGGGGCACATAAAAAATTCACCTCATTCATTTGATAGAGTGATTAAAGGAGAGTGATTTAAGATCATTTTCATGCAGGTGGAGATACTCTTCACAATATTGATTCAACTGCTTTATATGCTGGTAACTCTGGGTATTCCTGCTGTGGTCAAGACAGACATTTGCAGCAATGCATATGGTATTCTAAAAATTAGCAGGTTATTAAACAGAGATAAATTACTGTCTGAAACTTATAAGAGAAATGTACCCCGTGTTTATGTTAGTAAATATTATTCTGAATTACATCTAAATTATTGGTTAGTGCTTGGCTCAAAATGGGGGGAGGATGATCTTAAATGTAAATGCAGATAGAGTTGCCTACAGTAAGTGGCTTTCTCTGAGCTTTGAAAATGCACCCCTTTCTTTAAAAAAAATTAAATAGGGAAGAAGAACTCTTGACTGGGTTTGTATTTATTGAATGACTTATTCAGTGATGACATAACATATATTATTAATATAGATTTTAACTTTATGCATTTAATTTATTGTTGCTCAGTCTCCTCTGTCTTGACCATCCCCACACAGTTTAGATATATTGAGGTAAAAATGCTGTGTATCAGAGGCTGTCATCTCCTATTTGTTTCTTATGCAGATAGGTAGGTAGCAAATTTTGAAAGTAAATAGCACATCAATTTATCATCTTTGGTACTTGGAAATTCCCACATAATACAGATATTTGGCATTAGTGCCACTTTTCATAAAGACTCCCAGGGTCACGAAAGGCTGTGGAAACTCTGAACACTCCTGATAGAACATTTAAATGAACAGCAGAAAGAAAAACTCTGTATACTTTCAATTCTTTTTACAAGTCTGCTTGTTTTAAGAGAAGGGTTGGCCAGAAAACAAGAATTCTATTTGCAAAACTATTTGAGGTTTAAAATATACAACAATTTTGCTGTGGAACATTCACATGACCTTTTAGAATTTCTTATAAGTATTGATTCATTCTGGCATAACTAATTTCTTGGGCAGATTACTTTTCTTAGACTGTGGGGGATTTTATACTCAAGGTTTCTTTCCTCTAGTCCATAGTGTTTTTTCTGTCTGTCTTAATATTGGTATTTAATAGAAAATTACATAAAATGGATAAGATAGTACAGCTCTTACGGACCAGAAAGCATTGAGCTGGGTAGAAGATGGAGTCTGAAGCCTGAGTCTTCCAGAATCCCTTCAAGTGGTCAGGCTCTTAATTACTTTGGTTTTGGCCAGACAGGTTATTCTGGACTGGAAAAAAAAAAAATAGCTAATAGTGCTGACATAGAAACCTGAATGATGATTTGATAAATTGTCAATACCGTAAGAATTTTTGATGCTCTTGCACAGCCTGGAAATGGTTGTCTTCTGAAATCACAGTTAAGAAAAATTTAAGAAATTGTTAGGGCTTGAATGATTTTTTTTTTTAAAGTCAGTATGTTTTCTTTCCTGTTTAATATGCCTTGAAAAATATAGAGGACAGAATTCTTGTCCAAGCACAAGACTTGTAACTACCACAATTCAAAATCAGAAATTAGATTAAACTATGCTTCTAAAGTCAGCAAGAAAGCACATCACCCAAGGCTTACAAAATCTTTCCCTTTCTTGCTACACTCAATAAGGATTTCTTTCTAATTATTGGCTGGTGTAAGTTAATTGCTGAGTGTGTGAGGAAAGAAAAGAACTACTTAGAAATTACAAACTGCATTAAGTTTATGGTTTATTAATCCTTTTAAACACACTGTAATCATTCAGTATCCAAAGTGCTGATGTCCTCTGGAAAATTCTCTCCCTCAAAGAAAAATAAAAAATAATACTATTAGTCCTTAATTGTGGGTGTGGAATACTTTGCAGTTCTGGCTCTGACCTGAACTCCATTACACCTAGTGATATTCATGCACTGACATATGGATACACCCTCACATCAGCATCCTATTTCTATTTGGCCCAGTTAACTCTTAGAAAAACAAATATTTCTAAACCAGCATAATTTTCTTTGGTTCTGGCATGAAATAACCGAGGCACAGCATCTGATGATGTGAAAGTGCTCTGCTTTCCCTGCCTTGCCCATGTCAAACGTCAGTCTCCCACATGTTTTCGTGACACAGTCTTGTAGGAGTCAGCAGAGTGCTGTATAGACTTTGGCCCAAACAGCTGGATGACTGACTGGATCTGCTCACTGACTTCAAATCACATGTTATCAGTGAAACCTTTGCTGCTGTGTTTCCTTTCATTGTGTCCTTAAGCTGACCATTTCCTGTTCATGTCCTTTAAGCAGAGAATATGCAGAAGATCAGGGTCAGCCCCGACGCTGCAAACGCTTCACTTATGGTTTGGGAGATAAAAGTGTTATTTTAATAGGGTTTGAACAAACATAAAAGTTGCCTACACTTCTTTTTTTCCTAATCAGTCACAAAGAACTGATCATAAAAATTGCCTAACTCATCAATTTTTAGCCAATATTGAACTGATTTTTTAAAGTCTGGTGTGTAGCTGCAGCTGGATACATGCAAGCTATTGCAATCTGGTGGAGAAACCAGAGTGTTTTTAAATGACCCTACACTGTAACCTAAGCCAAGTAAATATAATGATTCACCCCGGGAAGATAAATTATTGCCTGGCAAAATGCCAAAGCATTTTAATTTGTAACTCCAACATGTCTCTCTTGGAACTCATTGTAGGGTGTCTGGGATACAAATTTATTTTCCAAATTGTTATATAACTTCATAATTCATTGTGAGGTTTTTTCCCTTTCTCATCCAGCACACACAGACATATGCTTAATTTAGACAAAAAATTTGCTTTAAATAGCCACCTGAAAATCTTCTGCTACAACACCATGGGGGTAAAATTACCTTAGTTGTGATTATCAGTAACATTCAAGATTTCAAATTAGAGCTGCAGCAGGTGTCAGGGGGCTACTTGTCACCACAGCTTGGAAATGTGACAAATTGTCAGAGCTGGTTGGATGTCCTAGGCTGTTATTAGCCATCTGTTTGCAGCTCTGGGAGGGTCAGCTGCCTGGACTTGACCAATGCCACCCCTCAATTACAGAATTTACAGTTTCAGCCAATTTAGAGCTGATTTTGTTTACTGTTTATAAAAGAAAGATGCATCACATGGTGCTGGGCAGGCTTGTTTCTGGGATTTTGTGGGAGTTGTGGTATACAATTTAGGATTCAGCTGCCTAACTCTCCCCTGGGCACAAAGTGGGTGTGAGTCCGTGCCTCTGTGCCCTGCTCTGAGCACCTTCTCTTCTGACATGTCAGGACTTCCAGCTGGGAAGGAGAAGTTACTGTTTGCCTGTTTATGTTCATTGTGTGCCATCCTTACAGTAACCCGACTCAGGGTTACTCTTACAAAGTCCCTTCTCAGCTCCCAGTGCTTTCAAGAGCTCATTTGTTCCTGCAATAGTTCCCAGAGAAGTCAGTCACTCCTCTGAAATTTAAAAGTTCAGTGGCTAAAAAAGGTTAAAATACTGTTGTGTCCTGTTCCTTTAGCAGAATACTAAAGTTTCATCATGGTCCCACCATTTCCAAGACCAAATAAATACTTGAAAACAGAATAGTAAGAACTGTATTTTGAAAGCTCTAGCAGGCTTTCCTTTTTTTTCTCCAAAACATGTTTGAAAACACTTTATAGCTAATTGGAGTTACTCTGCAAGCCAAAGAAAGTTGTGATGAGATTAACCAAAAATAAATTCTTTTATTGCATTGTATACTTTGTTAACTATCTAAAATATTTAATGATATTCATCAGAATAGAAGGATAGTAATGATTCCACTTATGTTTTTAAAAATTTCTTAGTGTACTAACATGTCTGAAGAAATTAATGGCACACTTAAAATCCTGAATAATTCTATAAATTATATTTTACTGTGCTGGAAAAGAAAAAACATTCAGTAAATTTGGTTCTTGCTTTCTGTGCTATTAGTTTTTTACTTGGGAAGAAATATGGGCAATGAAAATGGTCTAATAAATTTTACCTTCTTCTATTGTTTATAACATAATTTGCTTAATAAATAATAAAAATGGACAGGAACATGTACTGTGTCTTGGAATGTTAGTGTCTGACACCTCTTTGCCATAACTGGCCTGCACCACAGTTTAAAGTAGCTGTCATGAACTGAGTCTTTAGTATCACCTCCTCCTTCTGTGATCATAGCCTTTAGAGTTCTGTCAGAGTGAATATGAATTGATATGAGCCCCATAGTTTTGTTGGAAGATCAGGCAAGAGAAAGCTGTTCTGTTCAGGAATTGTATAGGACACATTTCTAGAACAAGCCTGGATCTCCCCTTCTACTTGTACTATGGTGCACTCTGGACATCAGAGCCATGAAAGCCTTAGAAATCAATAAAATAACAGTTTATATGTTTTGAATATGATGTGTCTCAAAATATAACATGGGCAATTCTGACTACAGAGAGTATAGTTCCACCGAGAGTTTCTGCTAAGATCGTGCTGTAAATCCAGAATGGCCTGCACGGTTTAAAGACTATTAAGCTAGCATTCAAGATCCTTAACTGAAGTTACCAAGGTTTTACTTCAGCAGTGAATGGATTAGACCTATATTGTGTGTACATGTGTGCCTCTGCACATGTCCTACCTATCTCTCAGTGCAATTCTTGGGTTTGTGAAACTATAAGCAAGATCTGGTGATCCTTTCTTTAGGGCTTGAAACAAAGATTTCTTTGAAGTGGCATTCTTTTCCTCACTGAGGTTAATAATTTCCCATCTTTCCACCTTCTTTAGCATTTCACAGAAATAGGTGTTGGGAAATTTCCATTAGTCTGTACTGTTTGTCTGTGGTAACAGAATATAACTACTATGTTATCACATACCAAGCCAGCCAGGTTTTCCTTGGATGGTAAGGAGAACAAATGCAGCTCAATGAAACTTTAGGAAAAATCAGTTGCCAAAGTTTAGGAACAGGATGAGGGGTAATAGTTTTAGACTGAAAGAGGGTAGATTTAAATTAGATGTTAGGAAGAAATTCTTCTCTGTAAGAGTGGGGAGGCATCAGGACAGGCTGCCCAGAGAAGCTGTGGATGGCCCGTCCCTGGCAGTGTTTAAGGCAAGGCTGGATGGGGCTCTGAGAAACCCATCTGCTGGGACATGCCCCTGCCTACGGCTGGGGGATTTGGAGCTATCTTCCAACTCAAACCATTCTGAGATTTTATGATTCTAGGATAAGGTTCTCAACAAAGTTCTATAATTTTGTAGTAATATGTTCTACAGCTTTTTACTAATATATGGAAGTGAATTACAGCTAATGCCTCAAATATATTGTCTTATCTAGGTCACCTCTATCTATTCTAAATAGCAATGGAGAAGCATATAAAGCACATAGTATTCAGAGTTTGTCCCTATATATCTTGGCTTTTCACAGGGAAAACAAGGAGGGAAGAATTTTATAGTAAGTGTCAAAGTATCAAAAGAAATAACAAATGAATTTTCACTTGTATGCCACTTGCTAAGAAATTGACATTGAATCAGTATACATAATCTGCCTGTGTAACTCTCATATACATTTAAAAAAATTCCTTAAATTTTAGAAAATTTTCTTTCAGTGGAAAGGGCACAAGTAATGAGTGTGTCACACAAAACAAGTAACTGTCTTGCCTCACTGGGTATTGTGGTATATGTATTTGCTGATTCACAGAGATTCGTGCACATGCACTCATTTAAAATCACTATGACTAATCAGAACTGTAATTGGATGGATTTTTTCCTTGATTTCTAAACTAAGAAAACACTCCCAGGGAAAGAGAAAATTAATATGTAAGAATAAAAGTGGGAGAGAAGTTGATCTTACGTGTGTGTGTCTATGTCTGTTAAACTCAGTCTTTCATTTAAAACTGAAAACTAAATAAGTGGGGTTTTTTTTGCTGTTGTTGTTATATAGTAAATAGAAGTTTTTCTGGCTTTAAGGATCTCGTTAGTAAAAGATTTTGACTTAATTGGAACAAGGAGTGTCCAAAGTCGTCTTTTGTCTGTACAAGGATAACTAATTTGTAATACACTCTCTCCTCAAAGGGAGCAGATTTATATTTCCTAGCAATAGTGGAATGTCTGGACCACAGAATGAGTCTTAAAAACCATGTTTTGAAGAAATCTCTGCCAATACTGGATTGTCACAGTAATGTTTCTTTTTCCTTCTGTTTTTCATGCATTATTTGGGAGGACCACACAGCATAGGGAGCAGTGGTGTACCATAACTGTCACTGAAATAACTGCAGTCTGAGAAACTGTGAGCACAAGGAAATAGAAGATATTTGGAGGATAAACGGAGGATTTATGCCCCAAAGGCTGCAGAAATGTTTATGTTTGTTTACATTTTAATAACAGTGGGTTTCCAGTTTCTGCTGTGATCAAGTATTTTAAATGGATGGATACTCATAGGATGCTACCAGTCACTGGCTCTGCTTAAATGTTATCCAAACACAGCCAATTAAGTACCTGTTACTGCTTGTTCCTTTTTTTTTTTTTTTGCAAAAAACATAGGTTGGTCTGCTAGAAGTCCATAAATATAAACACCAGTCTTTTACTCTGAGTTTGGAGTTTTTAGAGAGTAGAACAAATTTTGTTTTAAAACTTGGTAATACTGTTTCAAATCTAAGTGTGGGATATTTTTCTGGAGTACAGCTATGTTTCATTACTATCAACAATAAAGACCCCATCAATCAAATTCAGCATACTAGAAATCAATGAAGAACAAACCTATAACAGCATCAGACCGTGCCAACATGGCACTAATTGGCCTAATTTCTATGTTATGACATTAATTACAACTTGGCTGTGTCTGTCAGGTTGGACTGAACAAATACTAAACATGGCATGACTGAAATATCTGCTACAAACTTATTTGGCTTTTTATTATTTTTAACTGTTAAGTTTACAGGAATATAAAAGTCAAGAGTAGAAGCTCACATTTCATAGTTGCATTCTCTGTTTCAATAAGATCCACATTGAATGTTTCAAAGTTTATTAACATCTGTCAGTAATTTGTACTCCAAATTTTGACTATAGTATAATAAATCAGTGAACAAAGTAAAGAAATATAGATGTCTCTATGTAGTGACTATGCTTAGAAGGATATTTACATATGAATAGGTCAATCTTTATGCAAAAACGTACCTTGAAGTGCACAAATTATTCACAAGTGCATTTTATGAATTGAACCTCATTACTCTAAATGATACTGACCCAAAGACACTTCACATTGAATTTTGCTCTCATACACTTATATATACATATATTAAAATATATATATATATTTAGCAATTTCATATGGCAATTAAGACTTTAAACATTGGCAGCACTTCAGGTCAATGTATATTTCAGAGCTATGTGTGTTGTGCTACTCTTACATGATGGGGAAGCAATTTCAGTGCTGGATGTCTGTCTCTTCATGAATTTGAACTGACACATTCTCTTTATGCAAACGCACACTCTTTTATTCTCCTTTTGTAGCCTAATTACATACTGCAGTCTTCTCCCCAAATATCTAATTTCACTGAAATTGTTAGTAATTCTATCATGACATATGCAGATATATTGGGGAAAATACACTGAATGTTTGGAATGTCCTTGTTAGTGAACTGGAAAACTGATGTCAAATTTATCTTTTGAAAAGTGTGAATTGTGAGTTTAAAGTGTAAAAAGGATGGTTTAAACAATCTAGTTAATTCAAGTCCCTTGAACCAGTTCCAGTCATCTTGTCATTTTTTAAATCTTTGCTAAGATTAAAAGGTTTTCATTAAGAAATGCACTGGGCAAATTTTGCTTAAACTGTCAATAGCAGCAGCTGCTTTTCCTTTATGAATTATCTGTAAAGACAGACACATTTGGGAGCTTTCAACAGAGGAGAAAACATATTACTTGCTATAGTGGCAAGTTTTCCATTTCACTATGTAGCACCACTTAAGGGTCATCCTGTCCCCTTCCAGAGCCGTGTTTGCACAAGAATTGTTTAATGCAAAATAATAGGACAGGGAATTCTGTATTCCTGCTTTGTCTGAGTGCAGTGTAGCAGATGAAGTAGGAGTGTACTGGGTGACTAGATGACTCTCCCTGAAGACAGAAAGTAATCTCCAGACCAGTTATGGAATATAGGCCACAAACTACTGAACAAAGGATGTATTTGAGCTGTTCATTTCAGCCAAGATTTAAGATTTCTGTCTGTCTCAGCTAACTCATGGCTGCTTAATATTTGTGGTCAGTGACCAGATGACTGAAGAAGGAAAATCAGAGGTTTGAGAAAGGCCTAATGAACATTCCTAGGCGTGAGCCTTTGTACAAGTACTCATGAGACTTCTTGTTTTCCTCAAGCATTTTGGCTAAAAAAATACTCACATGTTTTCTGAAAATAAATACAAAAGGTCAAAAATACCACTGAGGTGAATTCATGGTTTTACTGTAATACATATCTCTGTGTACTTTGCAGTATTCACCCATGTCTGAGTAGTAACAAGGGAACTCTTGGAATGCAAATGTTCTTTATCAGGGGGGAAACAAGGAAAAAAAAAATCTACGTTATACACAGCATCATGCTTCTAGATCTGAATCTGCCACACATGCAAAAACACAGAATAAAAGTAAAATTGTGGAAGTAAAATTTCATTGTGCCTGGGAAAGGCTGAAGTAAAACACCATTAAAAGTAAATCACATTTAAACTGTGCAAAAAATCTGCTGTATAGACTGCTAAATGCTACTGAGGGACTCGATGTGTTACAGCTGCAGATGTTGATTTGCAATAATAGGCCATGCAAATGTTCTTCTAGGGACAAATACACTGTAGAAAAAAATGTGCCTAAGTTTAAAAAAAAAGGTATTATATAGTACCGTTATTTGTTTATGGTAAAAGTCTCAAATCTGCAAGGAAAATCATTAGAGGGTTATTCTTAACCTAACATTGCTGATGTATGCAATCCTAGAAAATGATCTTCAGAAGTGTTAATTTTAATAGAACTACTGTTATTCACTAGTTCCTATGTATATTTTAAATGATTCATCACAGTCCTGTAAGCAGAGCAGGCAAATAGGAGCTCTGGGGACTCACTGGACCTCATTGACTGAACAGTGAACACCCAGTTTTTCCTCATTCTGTCAGATGTTTTGTACAGAATGCTGAGCTGCTTCTAAAAATTAAATTAAATGGAAATTTCAGAAAGCCTGGGTTTACAAAATCAACTTACATTTCATAAGAGGCTGTTAATAAATGTATGTATTATTCTTTAAATAATTTTATTTATAAATGAGTATTCTTTTACTCCTCTTTCAAAAGAGAAATGAAAATGTAGCATTTGCTTAAAAGAACTGACTTGGTTTACAGAGATCCAGAATGACAGCTGTTCTCGTATCCTTAATAAAAGAGAAGTTCATAAGATTCTTTTAAAGTAATTTTTATGAAAAGAGAGTAAATGAATATCTGTAGAAAATATTTGACATGATGTACAAAATGGGCAATTCCATAGCATGACATTAGAGAAAGGTTGCTATGCACAGAAATTCTTATTCTCAGAAAAAATCTGCTGTTGAATTTTTCAAAAACTGACACGTTGTGGCATTCTTTCAGCTGTAGTAATATGCTGGTCATGGATGCATTTTCTGAATCTTGCCTTAAAATTTCTATTGAGTTGGAAAAACTGAAAGTTAAAATCATCAGGGTGACAGGGAGAAAATGATTTACACCTTGTATTCAGATAAGAACAAAATAACCATTTCCCTTTGACATTCTTGCCATTTTTTGTTACTTCACTTATAGCAAGGGGCAGTCTTATTTGAACACCCTTTTAACACTACTTAGTATGTCCTTCAACGCATGCACTATTGATATCAAAAGTTCATTGTTTTAGAAACTTTTTATTAGGATTCATAGCCTTTGAACTTTGTATTGTTATCTGCCAAAACAAAATGACAATCAAATAATTCTGCCACCCCCTTTTTTTTTTCTGTCCTTCCACTTTTTTTCAACTTCCTTGCTTTTCGTTATTACTGTTACTCTGAAACTATATTATCACAGTGGAACATAAACAAAAGATTAGGTATCTCATCTGGATTAGCTTCACGGCCTCTCTCCTTTTCACCCCCAAAAGCTTGATGGCCTGCTAAAATATGATATCAGCTGCGTTTTCTTTGGCCAGCTTGGTTCACTTGACTTGACACTAGCAAGATCAAACTACTGCAGACTGTCAGCATAAGGGATATCCTTTGAAAAACAGAAGTTTTTCTTCTGTAGGGTCAGACTTTTTTCCTAACTCCTTTCTCCTTTGTATTTTGGATTCCCCTTCCCATCTTCACAGAATGAAAATAAGTCATTGTATAGTGACAGTTGCCCTTGCAGTGTTGCTCTATAAAACAGCAATTATATATTGAACATTCCAGCTGAAATTAAAAACCTATTACAAAGATAAAAAGCAAGTAATGTTTTTCCTCTATCTTAGAATGCAGATCTAAAAATTAAGAAAATTTTGCTTTTCAGTTTGCAGATGTTTAAGTGAAAGATAACTGAAGATAACTGAAAGATAATTCCTGAAAATTATGCTGGTTTCAGATTCTGATATTACTTTCTTCTAAACTCCATTATAGAAAAGAAAGAACTAAGTAGTTTTGAAATATTACCCTACTAATAAAGCTAAAAATACAAGCATGGAAAAGCTCTTCTCAGTGGAAGACAAGACTGTTCTTTAGTAGGTGAAAATGTGTAATTGCATGATACTGTCTGTCTTTACATGCACATTCAGAAAAAAATTGTTTGCATGGTTAATGATTACACTTGTTGTGATAATGACCAGTACAGTAAAGTTCTGTCCTTCCATCAAGGATACCATCTCCCCCCCTTACAGACATGGATCTGAATATTCCATTTGGTCCCGAGGGCATCATGAATTCTGAACAGGGTATGGTTTTCCATTTGGTTCATTCGTTCTGCTGCTGCAATTGCTCTGATATCAAAGGATTTTAGGGAACAGCTTAGCTTATGAAAGCTGACTATGATGAATGTTTTCAAACCTCTTCCACAAGTCTTGTGGAAGGAGAGGAATTATGACCTAGTAATTTCTTTTTCTTAATTAATCTGGAAATGCAACTGTGTGTCTGAAGAGCTTGGAACTCTATAATGGTAAAATATGAGACTTGATGAAATGAAGATAGCACTATATTTCACAAATTCAAGGTTGAAAGAATCCAAATTAAAAATGGAGGTTGAATAGGAGGTTGAAGCAGCTTTTGCTGCTTCAGGCAATTCACACAGATTTCAAGCAGCTGCATAGATTGTAGGAACCCAATGGCATTACTGAAAATTGAATATTTCTGGTTGAGCTTTCCTAGGTGAATGCAGAAACCCATTTCTATACAGTGCAATCTCCATTGTTGTTTTGAAAGGTACACCAGCTTTGTCTGTCGGCTTTGCTACTGTATGGGAGACTGAGCTGGATATAAAAGGAAGACCTATATATAAACACATAGCCTGAGAAGCTCAGCAGGGTGTCAAAGAATAAGTTGACCCACTAATAAGTAAGGGGTATGAATTTTATAGCTGTGATGTCTATCAAATCTCTTCAGTGAACTGTGTGTGTATGGCACTATTGTGTAATGGTTATGAAATATTCAAGTCCTAGCCTTTGGAAATATTATAGTTTACTGAAAAATAACTCCAAAATAGCAGTTATTTTAGATTAGTAGATAGCAAGACAAATGAAAATAATGTTGCTATAAAAGAAATTTCAATCACAGAAATAGAATACAAAGAACAGCAATATATACATATAAGAATATATGTACATACTATCTGTGTGTCTACATCCTGTGCAACTCCAGAGGCAATATTATATGATCCCAGTGTTTGCTTATAGGAGACTTTTTAAATTTATAATGACATTTCTCAAAGATATTATCTGTACTTAGGTATGAGGCTTGGTGATTGTACGTGTAAGTTTTATATTTTAAGTATGTGAAATTACAGTGAATTGCAGTCAGTGAGAAGCTCCAACTTCTGACTGCTTTTCTGCCACACTGTTCTTGCAGCATCACTTTATGACAAGTCTCTATGCACATGAGGGAGGAAAAAACTGGGCAAAAGCTAATAGCTACTGGGGCTGCCAAAGCCCCCAGTTAACAAAGGCTTCTGCCCCAAAGCCACAGCACTGACAGGCAGACACCTGTGGTCATCTGGCAAATGTCTTGGCCTGTGCCCCTTGTTCTGTAGCCCCATCTGTAGGGTCCATTTCTATCCAGCTCCTGCTGTGGCCCACTAGGCTGGCTTTGCTTCATGCTCATGTACACTCCCTTAGCAATTCCCAGTGTTGTGCCTATTTTCCCCCTTGTCTGTGCAGATGAGTCTGACCCTTCAGTTCCCTGTCAGCAGCCCATGCTCAGCCACCAGGCCTACCTGGTCATGTACTGCTGCAAAAAGCTCTGTCCTCTCCCTGAATGCCAAAACTAAACTTGAGCTCATGCCTCAGTGGCTCACTCTCACAATAAAAGAAGATTTTACACAGGTAACTGTGCAAAATCCCATGTGATGGGAGCCCCAAAGAACAACTTTACATTTATTTTTGTCAAATAAAACAAAACAAAACAAATTTGGTGTGTTTCATCAAAGTTGGTGCACAACAGCCTGGCTGCAGAAAGCCTGAGCTGGAGTCAGACCTTCCACTCTGCTCAGCATGGAGAGTCCTCACGTTGCCCAGGCAGATGGAATATGTGCTTCTCTGCACAATATGTCATTGTGAGCAGGAATTTCCATCATTATAAATGCAATTTAAAATGCATTTCCATATTAAATTCATTGCCAAAAGTTGTATTAGAGATGTTTGTTTGCCCTCATGCAGGCTTTCCAGACACAGCTTTCTCGTTCTGAGATAACAATGCTGGCTGTGAACTGCTAGTGTAGAATGGACTTGCACTTTGCTAGTCATATCATTATAGCTAATACAATAAACATTGAAGTGGCTTGGATTGATTACAGTATGCTGCATGCACAAAACCCAACATTTTCAGGGAATAATATATTTTTAAGAGATTCTGTCTATTCAGTGTATCCACTGAAGAGCCCACTGAGCCAACAACAGCTAACATAATGTACTTCTCAGTTTTTATGATGTATTTTATTTTATTTTATGACCTAGTGAGCAGCATCCCTCTCCACAGGTGTGGAGGGTTGGAACTAGGTGATCTCTAAGGTCCCATCCAACTCAGGCCATTCTGTGATTCTATATGTTTGTATGATTTTTTATTTTTATTCTCTATAAAGTTACAGCAAAGTGCAGAGAAGCAGAGTGACTGGTAATAGGGATAGCAAATCTCCCTGTTGTAGGCTACTGCTTCTTAATCTGGTCCTGGAAATGAACTTCAAGAGGAGAAAATCCCTGCTGTGAGCCAGCAGCTGTGGTGTGAGTCACATATACCTTTCCAGGACAGTTGGACTTGTACCACAGTTGTAGAGGACCTAAAGAATGTAATATTTTAATTATTAACATGCTCATCTTGAAAACTTTGGAAGTCAACCAAAAAGAGAATCACACATTCGTTTCTGTTGCCCATATGAAATGATGGCCTGGCATAATTTGGTCAGCAGTTGCATTGTAGAGCAACTCAGTCAAAATATTATTTTGGAGTCTTTATGAAGACTATTATGAAGTAGTTGAGATTTGGGGAAAATTTTTCCACTAAATTGCTTTTGGATAGTAAAAGCTAGAGCTCTCACAATAAACAATCACAAAAACTGAGGTACATTTCACTTTGTTCTTTGATAAACTATTAGAGTTGAGATCTTAGCTTCAAGAAATTTTTGATTACAGATGATGCAGACAGGTGATCAGATACTCAACATATTTTTCAATGTGAGGAGGATGCCCATAATCTACATAACTTTTGAGATAACAGCATCTGCAGGAGAGTGATCCTCTGCAGACTAAAAATAATAAAACCTTTCTCACTTATGGGGAGAATTGCAAACAGTGAAAGAAGTTGACAGAGGCATATACATAGTTGGGGGTTTGATCTTTGGGGAGTTCTCTAATACATGGAGCAGAGGCTATTCATAATTGGAAAAAAATATCTGTTGTGGACACATGATATTCTGTTCTCCATTAAAATTTGATTGGAGCTGAGTTTTCACTTTCACTTGACTGGAAAAGATACTTTGATCAGAAAAAAAAATTGCTATTCCTTTTATCCTTGGCATTCTCAGATACTTGGAGAATGAGCACAGTGGTCCACAGGAAAAAAAGTAAGACAGAAATAGGAAATCAAGTTTTTGTTTTGTCTTTGATTTCTGTGGGACTGGGTCCTTAAAATAAGCCTCCTCACAGCCATTCTCAGAAGAGGAGGAACAGAAGAAAAAGTAGTAACCACGCCACATAGTTACTGATGTCCTTCTAATTAAAAAATATAGCAAGGGCCCCCAGTGGTTTGTGATTTGCCTGGCTGCTGATCACCCTAGAGGTGATCAACCCATATCCTTCTCCCCTTTTCAGCCAAGTCTGTTATGGCCTCAGAAAACAATGCTGAAGACACAACTTCTAAAAATATAATTCTGTCACAAAGGCAGATGTTTCATTTGTTCCATTCAGCAACTGTTAGCTTGATACATTTTATTTATTCTCTATTAAAAGAATGGAACATACAAAAGGAGGAGCTTCCTGGATGATAGTTATGCCAGGCTCTGATGAAGCCTCTTATTTTCCAAAAATATCTTACAGCTGAGCAGATTCTGAAGCTTTAAGATTAGTAAGACATATATATATTAAAGGTCAACTTCATTGAATTCATGGCATTTGGATAATGTAAGGAGATAAAGGGAAGGAAGAGAATCCCATTTGAAGTAAAAGTATTTTTAATAAACACAATAGGGTCTAGAAACATTGTACTTACTAAGCATGCAATAATTAATATGACAGATATTTGGCACGTTAGTGATTTAATGCAGTTTCTCTTTTAAGTTCTCAAATTTCATATGCAAAACTGATATATCTGTAAAATTTGTGGATAAGGAAGAGAAATGTTTCTGATGCAAAGTGCTTTCAAGAATGACAATAAAAATTTTACTCAGGCAGTCATAAGAATAGTATCACAATTTATGCAGTAATTAGCACAAGTTTTAATAATATTACAAGTTTAACTGTATTCCAGATGCTTTTACTCACAGAGTGTTAGTATTGTCCAGTTACACAGACTTGTAAAATGACTTTTTTAAAGTATAAAATGAAACAAGCCTTCTCATTTCTTGCTGTCCTTTACTATGCCCATAGGTGAAAGAGAACATGTATTTGTCATTATAATAATTTTCATTTCTTAGCCATATGGATGCTCCAGAGCCTTTATTGCAGACAGATCTGTCCTGTTGCTGCATGCTGGAGAGCCTCCTGTCTAAGCCATTTTCCCCTTGAGCATACTGTTGTGTCAGCTGTGCAACTGTTCAAGACTGGTGCTTGGCCTCAATGTGCTTCCTTTTTCTTCCTTGTCATTTTGAACATATTCCTGAGGAAAACCCAGTTACCAGCAGTACAATTTTACTCGCACCATGCTACCAGATCTAATCCTGAATAGCTCACTTGCTAGTTTTGCCTGGAAGAAGCTGGTGGGGAGATGCCAATGGGTTGTAAAAAGCCAATTTCCTGCTCTTGATGCTCTTGACTGTCTGACTCTGGTGTCCTGTGTCAGGCTGTACCCCTGCAGGCCCCAGTGCACCCTTCACCAGGCAGTGCAGTGAAGGTGTTCATGTTACAGGGCTGTAAGAGTATTTATAGTTGTATTTACTGAACAGGTTTTCTGGTAAACCTTTTGCTGCATTTAGAAAAGATGAAAAGAGAAGGCAAGTTTAATTTAGCTACAAGGAGCATATATTACCTGAGGATGCTCTCGTGTGCTGGTTTCTGATCATGAGGGAAAAGCCAAGGAGGAAAAATACATAGTTTTGAAAGAGCTGAAGAGTCATTCTGGCCTTCAATTCTGCACCATTTTCTAATGGTGCTTTTTTCTTTTTTATCTGTATTACAGATAAAAAGATAATTAATTAATTACAGAGTCTTTATAATTAGAGGCAATTTCTATGTTTAAATGTTTAAAATGCTTAAAAGAAGTGGGAAAATAATGTTCAGAGGAAGAAGCAAGTATGTATTAAGGCTCTCCTCTGGTGAAGGTAGGAAAATACAGGATCAGGATTTGTAAGTGTCAAACAAAATCTGTGCATGCAGGGCAAAAAATTAAGGAGTATTATAAAATATTGGTTAGAGATTTTAAAGATTCCACTGTTAAGGTACTGAACATGCATGCATGCTTTGAAAGTAGGGATTAGTTACTTGTGAAATATTTTCTTTTCTTTTTCATCAATATCACTCCCTCTAATAGGTCTAGAAGAGATATCTTCAAGAACTTCCATTTTGAAATTACACAAGGGGAAATAATCCTGCCAAGAAGTTTTCCATCCCTAAGTGTTAGTGTCTCAGCTGAAAGCATGGCCAGTCTCATTGTGGTCAGCCTTGTGGCCAGCCTTCTTTCTCTTTCTTCCCCCATTTCCTTTCTATTGTGGAAGAACACAATAGAAACTTCACAAAGAGGAAAATACTTGTAGTATTTAGGGTGGACCAAACACTAATACAAAGACCAAAGAGGACATTCATCCAAATAGCAAGATATAAAAATTATGTCTTAACTAAAAATAACTATGCTTCTCCTAGATGTACTACGTAGGTAGTCTATGCTAATTCTTTTTCCAAAGTTAAGTTATTAATTATAAATCATCACAGATACTCTAAAAATATTTGAAAAACTAGCAACGTGGCAGGCTGCTGTTTATGGTACTGTTTGAACTTCTACCTTTCTTTCCCCTTTTTTTCCACTTTTCCTTTCCCTTTTTTATTACTTTCATCACAGATTGCACCCAGGCACCAAACACTGGAAAAATATTCCCCCAGAAAGAGTAATGTAAGACATGGGCTGAAAGCCTCCTTTTCTCAGCAGCTCTGCTAACTGTTTTCCAGATGCCTTTGCTCAGTCTAATCAAGGTGTTTGGGTAATGTGGAAACACTTCAGTTTCCTAGAGGTAGATGACTGCAACAACTGGCTAGAGGTATTTTGCTAAACTGCTTAGTATTTTCAAGGTACTTAGTTTTTAAAACTAAAAACCATATTAATGAGGACAAAACCATGTTAATAAACTCTGGAACTAATTTGCTGATTCTAAAGAATGTGTGAGCATTGAACACTTTGATAAAGGGCACTTACAGAGACCTCTTTTGGGACATGCTTTAGATTTTGGTACTGCAATGCTTTGCTCAGTCTTTACTCCTTATGTAAGTGTGTGTGTTAGCCTCTAATGGAGTGTGAAATCCCACTGACTGTACAAGGAAGTAGTGAGGATTCCATCACCTGTAACAAAGGCCGGGCTCCTTCCAGCAGGGATATGTCAGTACAACAGCAGTATAGGAAGAAGACATGGATATTGTTTGGTACAGAGTCAGGGTAGCTGCAGGCAATTCTGACATATCTAGGTCATAAGAAGAACAATAGTATTTCAATAGGTAACCAAGACCTTCATCTCTTTCCAGCTAATGACAGAATTATTTTGTTGCACTGACAATGTTTCTATGGGGAGATTATAACCACAGTCATTCTCACCTATTCATGTACACTCCTATAAATTTTGTTCATTTGCTGGTAAACAGCTGGATAGTCCCATTGTAGTTACCATTCTGTGAAAGAATATGTCTGAGTTAATTAAAACAAGCTTTGTAACCTCAGCTTCTATTGCTGTAATCCAAACAGCAAAAATACTGGATTTAGAAATAATAGTGAGCCAACATTTCAATAGTTTGTCTTTCTTTTTCTTTTCCCTGTAAAGAAGGTGTATGCCTTTCTGGTTCCCTGTGCCTTCCAACAAGGATCCTAGGAAAAAAAAACAACTGTGTAAATAAATATCTTTTTAGAAGAAACCATAGGGACTCCATCAACATATCCTTCACCACCCCAATGGCCATCAGATCTGCTTCCATCAGGCATTGATTTTCACTCCCTACTTCAAAACATTTTCACCAATTTTTTCCCTTGTTTACAGATCATGCTAAACTCAATTTTGTTTCCTTTGCAAACCACTAAAAATTGAAAATAATTTTTAATATACCCTTGACTAACACAATAATATGCAAAACAGTGTCAAATTTTAAGACTGTTGCATTCAAATAAAAGCTGAAACTTTCAGGAACGGAGTATTAACTAGGTATAGATTGTTTAGTGAAAAAGAAAAGGACTTCAGGAGAGCAGCTGGTTTTGGTCTGATGTCTACATATTTTTCATAGTTTGCAGGAAATATTTTCTTTTTTTTGCTATAAGAATTTTGTAGGTGGGCAGCTGACAAATGGATAGAGCAAAAGGACTCATGCAGTGTCAGAACTGAGCTTACTCGTCTGCTAAACCACTATGAGCTCATTATATAGCACAGGCCAAAGCAGTGTCAAAGCTATGGCATAATTTAAGGACAATTGTGGAAGGAATATGTGAAATACATAGAAAATTGAACACTGAAGTTATTAAAATAAATGATGAAAATTAGCTGTCTTTTAATTCAAGACAGAGAATAAAATGTGCCAGAGATTTGACAAATGTACAGCTGGAATAGCACTAAAATGAAAACAGTTTCTTTAGATACTAAAGTTTAATACTTGGCATAGGTTTTGCAGATTAATTTGACTTGCAAAAGTCAAAACTTCTAGATTAAATTAAAAAAAGCATTTGTTTGGTGGGTGTAAATATATTAAGAGGGGTCAATAAACCTTTTTCTCATTGTGAGTGCATTATCAGGCAAACCTATATTGCCTCATGCTGTGATAGGACAGCAGATAAGGCCTTTGCCATCTGTTCTGAAGGTCCTGAGTTTAATTCTCCATGGGAGTTAGTACATTATGCTGGTAGGGGGGGAAGGTATTCATTTGGGAAACTGTTTATCTTTCCCTTGGAGAAAAAACATTTAAAAAATAATATTATTTTAATCAGAAGAGATTTCAACTAATTTCTCTGCTTTTTTGAGGTTTACAGTGAACTTTAAGTAAACAATTCTTGTAGGAAATATATGACTATAGGAGACAGGGATATTTATCAAAAGTGCACTTTTATTTTATGGTTTAAAAGCAATATATAAATATCCTGTTTGTATTATATCCATCTTCACAAATTTTGCATGTGTACTGCTTTCTTGACCTTAGCATTGTCATGATGATTAAACTCCATTCACACAAAATTAATAATATTCTGATGCCTGAAAGAGAAAAAGCAAATTTGTGATATACAGCAACTAGTTTCTTTCCTTTTATTTTCTTGTTTTACTTTTTTCCCAAGTAGCAAACAAGTTTTCAGCCTATTGGTCAGAAGATGTGTTCTTTACTTCTTGTACTTCCAAATAACAAACAAATGCAGGACACTCTACTCATTGAGTGTTTTCTTTTTTATCCTTCCCTACCAAAGACATTTTAAACAGATGATCATAGATGTCACTCACATAGAGCTACCACCTGCTGACTTCTTCAAGTCATATGAAGGTTCACTTAAATCTATGCCAAAGACCCTGCTTTCTAATTGTATTTCCACCTTTATCATTGTGTGCACAGATGTATTTCTGTATTTCACAGATGAAATAAATGCATGTGATAAAGACTTTGCACACTGGTGCAAGGCATTGGCTCTGGCTGGATCTTTCAGAGGCTTTTTTACAACAATGTCCTTTTGCAGCCAAAGTTAACAAAGCCAGAAAGCCTCATTAATATAAAGTGAAGCTGAGTTTGTAACAACTGTTTCTCTCCACTCTGCTGTTTCAGAGTTTCATGACTTCTGCTTCTGGGATTGATTATGGGGGCAAGTGGTAATGATATATGAGCTTATAAGTGATTCTGTCTCACATATTGATCTTCTCTGACTAGACATGTTCACAAGAGAGACAGGAAAATGATGTGGATGTGCTCTTGGAGGAACAGGAGATGCAGTTGCAGAGTTACACAGCTGTTTTGTTCAAGCTGGGAATACAGAGATCAAAGGAGCTCTGCACTATTAAATGGCCTCTCTGGAGAGAGGGAGAGAGACAGTGAGGATAGAGGGATGCAAATAGGAATTATGGGTCTGCTGTTCTTGCTGATGAGGCAGATGTGAGATATGGATGTAGAGTCCAGGGGATACAACATAAAGCAATTGCAGTGTTTCCCCAGCTTCTGGGGAATAGTAAGGCATAGGGGATGATAGAAAAAGGTGCTGGGCTGTTTCAAAATTCTTTTTTCTTGGAGACACTTCTAATTATGCTTTGATCCAAGGAGGCTGCCAGGTACCAATGGCATAGCTCCTACAGGGAGCAGAAGCCATAAGCCACCACCACTGTTCCAGCTGGCAGAGGTGGGAGCTGTCTGCAGGTAAAGCTTTGCTTTAGGGTGGATTGACTCCACAATTACACCCCGAGGGAAGTGACAACTCTGCTCATGAGGCAGGGAAAGTGAAGATATTTGGCATTGTTCTCTAGTGGCACTAGAGAGCTTTTCTTTCAGGAGGCAGTGAGACAATATTGCTGAAGAGAGACCTAAAATGGGAGATTAAAAATCTCACATTGTATGTACACAGGTAGCAATCTGCTTTCCTTACACTACATTTTTCATTAAGAAATTCTGTCTATTTTCTATGTTTCACGTGTACGGAGTGGCTGAAAATTATTACTTTAACAAGACAATAAAAAAGCTCTTAGAATTACTTTTCCAGGTGTGTTTTGAATAAAGCAACTTTTTATTATGATTTCTACTGGTTCTGATCATAAATAAGGTATAGCAGTTTGGTGATAGTAATAGTATTCAGGTTCACAAATTTACACAAATGTTTTGCTTCCACCTTTGAAAAGGTCCAGATCCTTACAGTTATAAGGCATAAATTGAAATAAAGGACCAGTGACCTTATAGTCCAACAGCAGGATCTGTTCTTGTAATCAGAAATTACTTTGAATAGAAAGACCTTTCAGAAGCCAAAAAACCATAAATGTTTTGGTTCCCATGTGGGTTTAAAGTCATGGGATTTATAATTCTAACTTATTTAAGTGCTTATAAAAATGTTGCCCTTGTGTATTAAAAAATGCAATGAAGGTCCAAATACACTCAAAGTTTAGATATGCCCCTAAGTTTCTTTGATTTCAAGGCAAATTGAGAGCCTAGAGGCTTATGAAAATTCATTTAAACACCTAGTTTAGCTCAAAAGCTGAAGCCCGAGTTTCAGTCTTGTGACATAACTCCATATAGAATTAATGCAAACATTGTGGATCTGGACCTCTAGACAGTTTCAACCTCTATAACATTGATTACTGGTCAATGTTAAATGTAGTTTATTTTGAGATGACACAACTATTAGTGCTACTGGGACTTTTTTTTCTAGAACATTTGCCTTTTACTTTTTCTCAGGGTAATTAGGTGATTCTTTAAAGTTAACTGGATAAGCAACATGACAGAATTACTTAAAATTACTTAAAAATATTTAAGTAATTTACAAATTTCCAAACATCTTCCATAATTGGGTTTTGAGCCTGGATCCTTTCTGCTATGTGCTCTGCCAGTATGGAACTTCCTGAATTAAATAAATGGCAGTAATTTAATTTGCAATATATTTCAATATAGTATTACTGTAACATGAGATTGAAAAGCTGCAATGTAATTTGTGTAATTCAAGAAAAAACAATTACTTAAATTAGATTGCCAATCACCTGTACTTACATTGCTTGTCTTTGCACAGCTAAGGAATGCAAAGAATAAGGTAGCAGGAGGAAGCTGTGCAGGTGTGTGCAGTGTACCTGTGTGTGCACACATTTGCAGACATGCTAATAAATGGATTTATTTATACTTTCTTCCATGGCTGGTGAGTGTGGAAGCAGGATGTACTGTAATTAAACAATACTACAGCTGCCTAAAGGTGAGATGAGCAGACCAACTGTGCAGTTTGGATGTGGAAGGACTCAGAAAATTTCATATTAAAATTTTCTTAGAAATTGCTTTGAATAAGAAAAGACATAGTAATCGCAAGAACCTTTGCTGATCAATTTTAGGGCAAGATTTTCTGAAAGAGGTATTACCAGTTATTATTCTTATATTCAAAGTCAAAAATTGGATAATATTAATATATAATAAATATGGAAAATATTTTCAGTTATAATGAAATTTTCTGACACATCCAAATTGTTTTTACTGCACATATAGGAAAGCTGGCTTGAGATACTCAAGTAAGGAGTGGTTTTCCTGTATGTCTGAGTGTCAGCATGCCTACTTGGGGTACATGAAAAGCGCCCAGATTCCTCTCTCAACCTGGTAAGAAGAAAGTTTTCCCACCTTCCAAGCAACTGCCTTAAGCCTGGGGCTGCCAGGCATTTTGAAATGGAGATCTCCTGGGAAGATATCAGGCTGATGGAAGGAATGATCCTGATCCTATAGCTGTGTTACAGTATGAATAATACCTTATAAAAATGAAGCATCTTATCTGTTTCAGTTCTGTGTGTTTGGATTGACGTCAGACCGTTTGTCCTTCTGTTCCCTAGCTCATCTTGCGTGACCTTTTGAATAACAGCAAAAGAATATTGGTACTGCTCCAGTTTTCTGACGTTGACTCAGTTATTAAAAAGTCTCAGAAAATAAAAACAATCAGTTGAAATCCTCTCAGATTCTCTTCTGGGAGTCCTACGTGGAATTTCAAAATATTTAACTCTAGATAGCATAAGGTTTTTCTACATATTCTGTAGTAACTAGCCCACTCTGAAAAAGTTCATTCTTCCTTAAAGATGGAGTATCTCATCCTTCTTTCCAGATAGAAAACAGCACTGCACAGAATAAATCTTTCTACCTGCACTAGTAAACATTTTATTTTGGCTTTAGTCATTGCCAAGTACATATACTTTCTTGATCTTCCCAGTTTTCTTTATCAACTTTGCCTAGGTCATTAATTTTATGTAGTATATTTCTCTTGTAAACGTGGGAGTTTCTAAACCACAGTGGAGTAGCTGTGTGCAGAGGAATGGAAACTGCCTGATAACCTGATGGCTGCAATGTCCTACTGGGAGAGAGGGGCCTTTTTCCAAGTCAGTGTGAGCAAGCACAAGAGCCACAAGTAACCTTTGGCTCTCAGACAGAGCCAGAGCCATTTCCGGATGCTCTGCTGGGCCTTCTCCCCGGCTAACCTCTGCGCAAGTCCCAGCATGCAGAGCAGAAGGCCCAGCAGAGGGGTTTTGGCTGGCAAATCACTGTGATTTTTGAACTAGAAACCTACCTAGAAGCTGAACGCTCCTTCCTTCTGATGGTCATTTGCAAGATGTTGCCTGACACGAATACTGGTGGAGTTGGGCTTTGGCCTTACCAGATTCCCTCCCTCAGCCTGCCCTCCCCCTCAATCCTGTGCCCTTCTCATGCAAAGGCACCAATATGCTTATAGTTAACTTCCTCTGTGCTTCTCTGTTGTATACAATAGGTCAGTGAGGAGTTTTGGATTTACTGGAAATACTGCACACATTTCAGCATGCCATTAGCTGGAGAGGATGGTCAGCACATTCAGGTCTTCACCAATGCTCAAATCAAAGAGAGGAAGAAATCTCAGTCCATGTTTTCCTTGTGAGCTCTGGCTGCTATTGATTACTGTGCAGATGAAATGCATCCTGGTGTCAGCTTCTTTATCCAAATCACTTTATTTTTCTCACTCTTATGGCAACAGAATAAAACCAAGGCAGGAAGTACCTGAAATAAGAGTGGAATGAGTGCATATCATACAAGACCCCAAAAAAGTATTGTAGTGTTCGCAGAGCTAACAGCAATTTTGATGGTCTTCTAGAAGCAGGCATCAATAGTATATGATAAAGCTAGAGACAGGGTTTCATTTGATTAGATCAGTAAGTGCTTTGAAAGCATGGAAGAGACATTAAATGAATGTAGTTCTATTATACAGCTGGCTTTATAAAATGGCATTGTAGTTTATTGGTTTGTGACATGTGGCCCACTTCTGGCACTTTCTTTAGATGTTCCAGGGATCTGTACTCCCTGATACTTATCAAGTATCCTCATGCATTAACGACAGTTTGTGCTGTTTTGGGATGGAGCAGACTGAGGAGAGGACCACAACACAGCTTGTGTTAAATAGGAGGAACGAATCCAGAAAAAGATAGTTGCTGGTTATGAAATAAAAGTAATCAAAAGAAACCTTATACAATAAGGTTTTAGAGATCCACAGTTAGAGACCTAAATGGACAAGAATGCAAAACTCTCTGGCCTTATCAAACAAAGAACTGTATTATGGAAGTTGTCTCAGCACATACTTCTGCCAGAAAAAAAATGAACCTAAATCTACTATGTATTGTTGAGCTGTTTTATTTTCTGGTTTGATGTCAGGATTCATTGCAAGTTTGGAATTTCATTATTCTCTTTTTATTGCTTGGTACAGTGAAGGGTCGAGGTGTTTGCACTGAAAAGTTCTGATGTCTAGTTGCTAGGATACTGCTTTTTTCAAGTCTTTTATCAAGTAAAAGAGAATATAATGCTGTTTATTTTTTTTTCTAACATAGATTTTGCATCAAAACACAGCCATGAAAACTGGTGAAGATTTGTTTAAATCCTGCTTTTTTATTGTCTTGCTAAAGCTCTCTTAGCCGTTCAACCTCAGCACCTGAACACAAAGCAATTGCTACATTTAAGTCAAAAGTCAGTGGTTTGTTGCTATTCATATTTGGCAGACTACATTTCAGTATCTGAGACACAATTTCATCTATTCTGTTTGTAGGTACTAGAATTTTTTATAACTCAAATGTGCACTGTATATGCCCCAGAGTTACATTTCAAAATTTGCTAAATATTCACTGATCTCAGAAGAAGGAGCTTATAATTTGTGTACATTTAAAATATATTTATAACGTTAAAGAAAATTGCTTAATTAATTTAAATGCACAAGATGAGTTGAAGTGGTGAATTAAATGTTTTTGTAATTATCAAAGTATTTATAAACAAGCATGGCCACAATATAAAATCTCATATTCTTAAAGATAAGTCAAGAGAGTAGAATCTGAAAATCACAGAATGGTTGGGGTAGGAAGGGCCCTTAAAGATTATTTCAATTCAATGCCCCCTGCCATGGACTGGAACACCTTCCACTATCCCAGGTTACTCAAAACCCCACCCAACCTGGCCTTGGACACTTCTGGGAGTGGGGCATCCAGAACTTCTTTGGGCAACCTGTTCCAGCTCTTCACCATCTCCACTGTAAAAAATGTCAGGCTTATAACTGATCTAAATATATCTTCCTTCAGCTTAAAACTCTTGCCCCTTGTGTTGTCACTGCAGGCCCTGGTAAAAGTCACCATCTGTCACAAAATCTCCATGAACCTGTTCTTCTCCAGGATAAGCAACTCTATCCCTCTCAGCTTTTCTTCACAGGAGAGGTATGTGCTGCAGTCCTCTGGTCGTATTCATGGCCCTCCTCTGGAATTGCCACTAACAAGGGAATTTTACTTTCTTCCAAGCCCTCCACCCCATTTTATTCTGATTTATACATCACTAAAATATGTTCTCTGCTTTATGCATAATTAACTGTTTGAACAGTTTCAATGTTGTATTTAATTTGAGTTTGTGTGAGTGTTTTCTAACTAGAATTATAGTTCGGTTACATCAAAATTCTCCCAAGAACAGCCTCTGCACCAGAAAGAGGACCAGAAAAACAGCAGTTCTTCAGGCATTTTAGTCCTACTTTGTATCATCAGTAGAATCTTTTAGCAAAACCAGCAGTGATGAAGCTCATCATTCTTGCTCTAGGCCAAATCTTCGCTGCTCCACATCTGGTACACCACATTAATGAACTCACCTCACATGCTGAATGTTTTTGAGAAGTCTGTATAAAGAGTTCAGTTTAGCACTGGCCAAATGAATTACTAAATGCATATTTATGAATTTTGATCATCTTCTCACTTAGAAAGCCCAGAGTGCTTTGCTCTGTATCTTGGGCTTCAGTGAAAATATATGTCACTAGATTGGAAACAGTCCACTGGGATAACGAAGATATGTAAAAACGCTATGATAAGCATACTTATCTAACCAGCATAATTTATTTTATGTAAGCAGTCAAATCCTACATCTCTAACAGCTTGCTTTAACATCTGAATTAAGGTTGGATTTTCTTGCACTTGGATAGCTGTCCAAGTACAAGCACATAAGTCATGACACCACTTTGTTCACTCCGTGGTCTGTGAAGCATTCAGACCATGTTAGCAGGGAACCGTGTCTAAGCTTGTAAATCCTGCTTGGATGTGCTTCATAGAGAGGTTGAGAGGGTCAGCTTCTGAATCTCTGAAGAATTTTGGGACAATAAAATCTTGCGCAGTGCTTGGTCAGAGAGTGAGGAGTGAACTAGCTCAGGACAGTCTGCATCCGACTGCACAGGGACAGATCAGTGAGTAACAGCAGGGGTGAAGTCAGCAGAGTACCCCAGTGCTACACCCATTACTCTGAGATGATGTGTGTCAGCTGTGTTGCTGGGTGAAATTTCTTGTTGTCACAGGAAAACATAGATTTTTTTGGTGTAACAGATTCTCACAATGTATCTGTACTGCTCTGAATGCTCGGTGCATCTGAAGTCCAGTGTTGCATGGCATCAATAAGCCCACTGAAGTTCTTCCACACTGAGAGTTTCCTGTCTGCTCTGCCAACAGTTTTTGGTTCCTAAACAGGGGAAAGGAAACAGAACACAACTGAAACTATGACCTGCTACCTCATGTGTCAGAAATTATCCAGTATAGGATGGTGCTTTCTGGTGTGAAATGTTAAAAAAAAAAAATCTTAAAAAAGTTTTGCTCTGGCAAAACTCATGAAACAGCTCCCTAATATGCCCTAAGGTTCAAGTGATTATTGAACATTTTTTTACCATCAGTGCCACGCTGCTTTATTGTGTTGCTGTGCTACTCACCACTTGTTCTTCATCCTAGAAAACTTCGAAATAGTTCTTGGAAGTGGAGCTCCAAGCATATGTGATGGAAAAAAACTCCAGGAGTGAGGAACAAAAGGTTTTAGAGACTTTTTGCTCCATTGGCTCTTGTTCCCAACATTAATGAGTTCAACCAGAATTGAGGAACTTGTTCAGTACTGCAGTCCCCAGAAGTTTACATTTCAACAAACATACAATACGAACAAAGAAGACAAAAAGAACAGAGAAAGGAAGGATATGGCTTCAAACAAATGAAGCCAATATAAGTCAAAATATAACTAAAGAAAGAGAGGAAGAATAAATCCTTTAAACAAGTGATATTAGCCACAAAGCCCCAAATGAATATGGGGGAAAAAAAAGAACAAATGGGAATTATTCACAGAAGCTCACACCCTCCTCTGGAGCCTGCAAACTACTGAACATGCTGAGGCTCTGAAGGCCCTTCTTTTCCTAGTTTAAACCCCAGCACAGACCATAACATTCCTCGTGCCCTGAGTGCACTAATAGGCATTAGGGTCCCCGAGCACGCTCACCTGGGACCCCCACCCACACCCTCTCTGCCTACAGACTATGGGGCTCCATAAAGCTCAGACCTGAGACTCCAGCCCCTTCCAGAGCTGTGCTGGGTCTATGTGTCTGTCTGTCCACCTCTGCTTGCCTGACTGGACCTTGACCTTGCATTGCAGGTAGCTTGTTGCTTAGCTCTATCCCCTCTGTTTCCTGCTGCAGCCTTAACTCAAGCCTTGCTTCCATCTGCTCCCTGCTGGAGTGCCTGCATGGGCTCTGTGTCCAGTGCCTCTTCTGCCCATGGTGTTGGTGTGCTGTGGGGCTTTGCCAGGCCTGGGCTGGGCTTGCCCTGGGCCCCTGCTCCTGCAGAGCAGCCCTGCCTGTGCTGCTGCCTGGCACACCAAGCACTGCTGTGCTCAGACAGAAAACGTGAGGCGTGAGTGTCTGAAATCTGCTTCTCTGCAGCTTCAAAACAAAGTGCTTTCCAGATCTGGAATTTCAGGGAGGAGGGATGTTTTTTCAAAATAATCTTTTGCTGTGGGATGGCTGTCAGGTCTTGCAGAAGATCCAGCTCTCAGGAATGGTCAAAAAATAATGAATGGCTGAGTTTCAGGCTTCTAGCTTCCAGATGAGCTATACATGTAGGAGACTTGCGCTGAGAGGAGAGAATGACATCCATTTTAGGAGAGATTCAGAAACTTAATGCCTTTAAATTAGAATTTCTACAAAAAGTTAGATTTCCTTCAGAATGGAATGACCATTCTGTGTCCAACTTGACAGAGCACACAGAAGAGAAATGACAGAGAACAAGGTCTGTAGGACCTCTGTGTTTGTCACGTAGGCCTGGGGAATATGAAGAGATTCATCAGCATCCCTCTGGAGTGAGCAAGCCTGTGACCTGGTGGGAATCAGCATTTGAAAATAATTTAATCTGCCAGAATTACATTAAAATTGGAACATCTCTGTTCATATAACATAACATTTATGTTGTATGAAAACGTATTAACATTAATGGATAGGCAAATTGAGAATAGAATGTTCAACAAAAGGAGCAGTGTTGTTGTTTTCCACTCCAGTTGGATCCACTGATAATTCTCCTTGCATACCATAAAGCAGTAGTTGGTATGGTTCCATGTGGCTATTTTTTTTATTTGGAAGTTTTGGTTATTTTAAAATGTCTTCACTCATAACTATTGATTTAGAAAACAAAAACCTCTTAATCACTCAAGAGTTAAGAAATAGAATTAAGACTGTTGAGGCCATTATAGTTCAATCCCTGTGTACATTATGAGATAGTCTTTAATTACATGATCTCATCCTTTGTTTTCCCACAGGAATGCCTCATTCAGTGTGCAGGATGAACAGTGCTTGGAATGAATCAGCACAACACAGTGAAAGAGTCTGTTGTTTGCAAGACTCATCTCAGTTTTGTTGAGGAAGTTGGGATATGTGTTTCGAATGAGTTGGGATGTCAAGAAAAGAAAGGACAGTCTTGTAGCTGAGGAAACTGTGTGTTGCCCTGGAGAATGAGTTTCTGTCACTGTCTTTGCTAAAAAGATCCTGTGAGGTACTGTTTTGGGAGAGGAAAAGCAAAACACCTAATTTCCTGAGAAATCTGAGGGCATGGGTCCACATTCTGTACTACCAATATGAAAAAAAGTGTTGAATCCTGCGATTACTATTATTCTTGCACTTCGGGGAAAATGTAATGTGCTATCACATTACAAGTTGTTTTGCAAGGGAGTCGTATAAATGTATCTTGTGCCTTCATTACACCATATCCTACACTCATTATAGCTATTTGAAGTATTAATAATAGTTATCTGTATATATATATCTAACATTTAGTCAACTGTTAAATAGAAAACTAGAAAAAGTAACTAGGAGTAAGTCAGTCTTTGGTATATGTGGATATGAAATAGTAGTGCAAACTACCAAACATATTAATTACAGGTTTCCTAATTTATTATGACAATGTGCATTTATCTTTGATACTCAGATCTATATCCTACTAGAGTAGCTTCAAACTCACTGTGAGGGATTTTCTTTCTTTTACAATGTTTTGAAATAATCTAGTTTCTTTTCATTGTAAGGGATTCTTTTAAAATCACAACCAAAATGAAACTGGTGTATCAGCTTTCAAGAATTCAATTTGCATCTGGTCTGTTCTCCATGTACCTCACTGTGATTACCCTTTCAATTTCAACACCAACTTTTAGACATCAATTTAGCCAATGCTACAATGATGCAGTCAGAATTAATTTTTCCTCATTCTAGAACAAAGTAGAAGTAATCCAGTTGGCCTCCGTTCCTGTGTAACTAGGTTTTACTTAGGAAGGGTTTAATCAATGAAGAGTAGGATCCACACTGCACTTAAAAGCTGCACTGCAGGCTCCAGTCTGCTCAGATGAATTATTACTAAAATGTGAATAGGATTTTTCTTCAAATCATAGTATCATAAGATTAAAAAATTTTTTTGCCTCCTTATCTCTGACATCTTCAAACTCTGTCCCTTTCAACAATACAAACAGGATCTCTTTGTCATAGCTCATAAGGGGATTCCCACCTTTCTAAGATATTGGTTTCCAGTCCTCATGCTTTGAAGTCACTCCACTGAAAATCACTTTATTGTTTTAGAGTGGAAAATCAATGGGAGATTGCCAAAATTTTTATTCTTATTTTCTAAGTGATTAAATACTTAGCAAATATTCCCACTATCTCTTCACCTATTGCATGACAAAATGTAATGTAAATGGCAATACATTAGGAATCTAAAAATATTTCCTTGCATTGAGCATCTATCCAATTTTTTATAACTCTGCATTTTTAGCAGTTTGTTTTAAGGATTTGAATATTTAAATTCTTTAAAAAAATTTTTAGTAAGAATTTGGATTTTGGATTGACAGCAAACAATAAAGGAAAAGGTAACAAAAAATGAGACCAATCTGATGGCTCTCCTGGATTCTAATATATTTGAAAGTCATAAAAGGTTATCTTGCTTCTAAAGTAGTTATTCATCATAGAAGCTAGGCAAAATCATAAACTTGCATCGGATGTTTTTACTTAGGTTTTTAATTACAGCAATCAGCCTTGGCTGGGGATAATGAAGACTGAGCTTTATGAGAATATCCCAGGGCTGAGGAGGATGTGGCTGTGATAGTGAGCATGGCAGTGTGTGTACTCAGCACAGAGGGACAGAGCAATATTTCTGACACTGCAGCACAAGCAGCCTGAGCCACAGAGGACTCAATCCAGCTGAGTAAGTGAGGCTTCCAGCCAAGGGTATTCTCAACAAAGCAAAGCTCTGCTGGGTGCCACATTGTAAGATGTAGCTTAAATCAAACTTCTCCAAAACAAGCATATTGGATTTAGAGGGTAGAGAATGACTTAGAGAACGCCAGTTAAGTCATCGAGCTTATTCTGTTGATTTCCTGATTATGTACAAAAAGCTGTGCATCTTCCAATAGTCTTCTGAATCTTTTGTTAGAATCAAATTACAGCCTGGAAAAAAAAATGGGGGGGGGGGGGGGGGGGGCATTTCTGCCACATCTCTAGATTCTCTTATAAAGAGTAATAGCTGCGGGCCATTTCCAAATGGTCACAGCCATCTGTTTCCTTAAAACTTTCTTTGGATGAACTCTGAGAAGTGTTACTTTGATTTTTCCTATATCCTGTATCAACTATAGCAATCTGATGTAATTCAGGTGGAGGCCAGTATTTCTAAATCTGTCATGACAATGGGACTGTGTTGAAATAAATTAATTCAAAAATAATAATTAACCTTTTTGTCCCATTGTTATCCAGAGATGTACAAATGCAGATACTGTGACAGATCAGGTGACATCAGCTTTTCCTTAACACTAATATTAGTACTTAGCCTGGGGATATAGAAAGTTCTGTGCAATTCACTGCCTTCTTTCTGAATGATCAAATCTCTTTGTATGAGAAGGGCTATAAATACTCTCTTTGTTTATTCTGCAGCCCAAGGGCAAATCTGTGATAGAGACAAGATTCTGCAGCCAGAGTTATAGAGAACTCAGCATTCTACTGTGCCATTAATAGGAGCTTCTAAGTATTTTTGAGATGACCTAAAAATAAGTCAGTGTAGCTCTACAGTTTTATGGACAAATTTATTAGAGACACGGTGGGAGGGGGCCAGAGAAGACAAAAAATTTGTATGTAAACAAATCTTTAGAAGCAATGTTTTCTAAAGGATGTGTGTTATGGAAACATATAGGTAAAACTTGCACTTAAGTAAATGCCCAATGTGAAATCCTCATGTAAATTAAATTCCCTAACTCAAAAATATTGGTTGTGAGCCAGCCAGTGCTGAGAATCAAGCAGCATCTAATCAAGGTGCTTTTCACTTGTCGTGAAGAAGGATAAATCCAGTCTAAATAGATTCTGAGATTACCACTGCAAAAAACCCCACAAACTCTCATCTGTTCCACTTCACTTAGACCAGCTGAGACTGCCCACAGTCAACGGCTGCAAGTAATACTTGACTTTATCAATAGATAAAGGTACAGCAGCAGGTTCAAACCTGTAATGCAAATGAAATATTGGGCTACTCAGGCTTCCCTGGGACATAGATTCCATCACATTCTTAGACCAAGCAGACAGATCATATGTTCTCTTTTGAACTCTCTTTGAAGAGTAGAAGATGGGATTTCTTCCATTATTATTCCTTTTGGGCAGTGGTGTCAGACTCTCTTTACCAGATTTAATGTCATTCTTAAGCAGTTTGTAGACTTTTTTTTCTTGTGGTTTTTTTTTTTTTTATGTAGTAATTCGTTTCCCACTACTCTTATAGGAACCTAAAATATCCCTTCAAATGATTTTGAAGTGCTCTCTTAATAGTCTCCTGAAAAAAAGGCTCTCCATTCCTTTAATGAAAATAATGGAATATATGCACCATTTCAAGTAATGTTCATTGAGCTTGTAATAATGTCATTGATGTTTCTTTTTTTTAATTGAAAATATCTTGCCTCATAGATGTTTGGATTGTGTTTCTCTTTCATGGGTATAAGGACGTTGATAATAATTTTGTTTGACTATTTCATTAATATCATTCTTCAATCACTCTTTATGCCTGAGATCCCAGAAACAATGCTTGTTGTTATGCTTTATTTATGACCTTGTACTTCATACAATTCATTTTCATCCAATTACTATTACTTTGGCTTCCAAGGTCATTCACTTCTAGTATGGTAGTACAATTCTCTTCTGCGTGGATAATTCATCTCAATAATGTATTATCAGCAGATCTTAGCAGTAGATTTTCTTTTGTATGATGAGTTTATGAATGAAAATATTAAATAAATTTTGCCCTATAGTGGCCTTCTGAGAATTTCACTAGAAAATCAAAAGAACTTTTTTGGATCCAGCTTACTGCCTGTGTAAAGAAGGAAGACTAACAATTTATTTAGCATTTATTTAACTGAATTGTTGATCCTTGCAACATTTGAGAAACATTTGCAAAGCTTATATGAACTTTATGTTTGCATCTACACAGTTGATATTTATTTGAAAAATAACTACAATAGAAAAGTTTTAAAACTTCAATGGTGTATAGGAAAGCAATATAGGGTTTTGCTGTACATTTATTTTGGTAGTGAATCTTTCAGTCTGACTTAGGTGGTAGAAAAACTGGCAGTGCAAAAGTTGTCTTTCATGTGGAAAACGACAAGTCTTCATGTCTTCTTTCTCTGAGAAGAAAAAAAATACAGTTCTCTATAACAATATAAAGCAATGCTGACACCTACAGAGAATGTATGTAAATATCAACTTACAATTTGCATTTTTTGTAAGAATTTCCAGAATTATTTGGTTAAAGAACAAATTACTTACAGAAAGCTTTTATAGCGATTCTGAAAAAGTTAGATCTTTATTTTCTGCTTAGATCAGTCTTCAGTAAAAAAGATACACAAATCTGAACATAAACTATATGCTTTAAAAATTATATCATTTACTTTCAGTAATGTACACTTCCAGTTGCATAAAAATATTTTTAAACAAATCGATTTGTTCAGCAGTGAAGGACCCAATAGCCTTGAATCAAGCCACCAGCCTGACGTACATTGCTGGACAGACTCAGGTTTACTGCTCCTGATAGACTGCTTTCCCTCCCCTCTCTCAGTGTGACACAGCAGGATTATATTGCTATTTAGAGGGTTTGCAGCCTCTCTGCTCAGCCAAACACTTCTACAAAAAACTCCTCTGTAGTCAGTTGCCCATATGTGGGGCAAAGTTAAAGAAAAATTAACCCAGCAGATTGAGGAGAGATTTTGTAGAAGGGACACGGCTCTTTTACTGACTATTTCTTCACTCTGATGTACTATTATGGGTTATGCAAGCTGTGATATTCACCACACTGCTGCAGAAAGGTGAACTCCTTTCTCTCCTTTGAAGTATATAATATATAGGTGTTTTAAATACATAAAAGAAGTATAACTAACAATGAATTCTCCACACTAGTCATTTTCTCAGAGGCAATATACAGGTTTGACAGTATGTTGCTTAAAGTGATGATTTAGCAAAGTAAGCAATGGATAGGAGGCACTAAACCATGTAAAAGAAACTTTGGAAAAATAGGAGATGGTACTTGTAGGCTTGTCTAACATTCATATTATCCATGCTCCCATTAGGCAAACCTCTGTGAAAAATTCAACTCTAAAAGAAAATCGTTTGAGTGAGTTCAATGTAGGCTTTTAAATCTGAACTCCTGAAGATATTTAACTTTTAGTTTTGGTTGTAAGCAGATGAAAACTTCTGGGAAGACTGACCAGAAGGCTTGAATTTGAGCTTAGTGGGTTTTAGAAAGCTACGCATCAGAAGACAATTCTATTCATCAAAGGCAAGCCATGATTATTTTGATGTAAAACACTGAATAAACCCCCCTTATTCTAGGCCTCTACTGCTTCTTTAGAAATGAATATCTCACAAGAGATTAATGTGTGTCTTTGAAAACCAGGTGCATTTCATACCCTGGAATCTTTTAATCTGACAGATAACAGTGCTTCTCCAGTAAGATAGTCAACATCTTCCCACTGAAAAAGTGATATTATGTGTATTATAATTTCTATTGGATAATCACACTATTAAAGTTCCGGCATGTTTATTTTTAGCATTAGGCATGTTTCATTTGTTAATTTGTAGGCACTAAAACAGCAGACTCTCCCCTTTCCTACTGTAGCTGTGGCCCTACAGTATGTCTCTGTACAGAACACAGTTTGATATTTACCATTGTCTGTATATTCAAGCACATTCTGATGCACGTATACCAACTTGATTTCAGCTGAAGGAACTGAACCAAGTTAAGAAATGCCCTTTCCTCTTCAATAAGTGCATGTTTACATTTTCAGCTTTTAATTCATGTATGTGTTTAGAACAGAACCAATCATTGTTTTAAATTCCATTGTTCTGGGGGATCTGAGCATGATGACAACAGCGTAAAGCTTAGCTTGCAAATTTGCAGGCTGTGAGACTGACTTCTCACCAGTGTTTTCCTAGCACCAGTGGGCAAACAAACACATTTCCCTACTGATGGTTGCTATTTGCAAAGGCTTAGGCCTTACAGGCGGATAATTAAGTAGAAGTGGAGCCGGCAGTTTTCCTTCTGTCTGTCTTTCTTTCTTTCCTGGGGTGGTATGTAGAAGATGAGTCCCGTCTCTCGCCTCTCCCTCCACTGCCTTGAGAGCTTCCAGCAGCTTTTTGTGAAGTTGCCACACAATCAGCGCATTGTTTCGCAGCAAGCAAAGGCAAGGCGTTATGATGTTTTTATAGCAGCTTTCAGTCAGTTAACGGGGGAAGCGGAAATCCCACGGGAGATGTTTTGCCCGCGACCTGGAAATCGCCGGTGCCTGGCGGGAGCCCGCCGGCCCGGGGCGGGGGCAGGGGCGGCCCCGGCTCTCACTAGGGGTCGCAGGATGCCAAAAAATCACCGCCTGCTCGGAGGGCAGGGATGCCACCACACGTGGGCACCTCACCTCCAATGCCATCGCTTCCAAACTGGGCGCGATTCTTGGGAGAACACGCGCAAGCGTGGGGACGGTGTCGGGGCCGTGCGCTGCCCTCTCTGCGGGTGCTCCTGGCTGCTGGCTAAAACCGAGCTTTGCTGGAACACGAGGGCTGGGTCTGGGAAGATGAGCCATCCACTCACTATTAACTGCAGGTGGTGGGTAATCTGTAAAAAAGGCCTATCGCTGGGACAGGTGAGATGATTTCTGTTGCAGACCTTAACCTGGACATTGACAGCAGACTTGGTCAGGGAGTGTTTTCTGTATTGTCCTCACTGTTGAAAATGAATAATAAATGTTATTTATAAGTACCAATCTCTTTCACACAGAATCCTTGCTTGTGGCATTTTATCACTTCTCTGGCTAGCTACCTGATTAATTCAATTATGTGTGCACTCTCTGAAGAACTAGCATAGGCTACTTCAAAATGATTCCTTGTTAATGCTCTGATACTAAAATATAATCACATATTTGGTTTCAGAAGAGAAACTGAACTTCCTTGTCTAGTTTGCTACTGCTTTTTAAACCAAGCCTCAGACACGTTCCAATATCTTTATTTCCCCAACAAACAGATATTCTGTTCCTGTGGTGACACTGATGATGGAAGTTACAGAAAGAAATGTAACAAGTGATAATAACCAAAGATCCATATTTACTGATGGAGACATTTGGCAAACTGATCTGTTCATAAAAGTGAATGGAACTTGGACAGGAGTAGAGAACTTGTTGCAAATACATCAAACGGCTGTATTAAAATCAAATGAAATATGCAAATATAAAAAACTATATTCAATTGTTTGACATTTGACACCAAAGAAATAATTACTTATAAAGACAAAAAATGAACTGACAGTATCAATTTCTATAGAGAGCTGAGTGATAAAGTAATGGGTTTCAGCATATTTGTGACAGGTTACAGGAACATAATACAGAGAGAAGAAAACAGGTTTAAGAAGGAGGAAAAGTAGTAGTAGGAGAGTTTCCCAAAAAAGGAAGGCTGCTTGAATCATTTAGAAGTCATGATCTCTTGCTTTAATGTAGGTTAGTCTTAAACCAAGAATATTTCTGACTGTTTCCACTGCTAGCATTTTGTGCAAAGTTTATCTGCAATGTCTGTCCTGCAAACTGCTACTCATGTCCCCCACTGAAAAAGAGGATCCATGCAAATACAAATTTGGCCATGGTGTATGAAGGTAGGGAGCTTTTTAGATGTTGGAAATTAAGTGCAGTTTTTATATGGTAAGTGCAATTCTTTAACAAAGAAAATGCACATGCACACACATACTTAAAAAATAAATCTTGCCTGTTGTGCAGTTCTACATAACAATAAACAGGAATACAAATGTACAATTCTTATGCTTCGTACTCAAAGATTCGGAGTTGTTCATGTATTCAATGTTTTAAGCCTGTACTCATAAAGTAAGGGCTTCAGTGACTAATTTGACAAGGGCATTCCTGTCAGCACATTGGAAACACAAACTTAGATGTCTGGAGAATGTATAATAAATCCGACTCTTCAGAAAATCCTCACTGCTTTTTCAGTGAGAATGGATTCTATTAAGTGCAACACAGAACTGTGCATGCACAAGTGGTGCCTGAGACCTTTTCTTGGAAAGATAAAAATTTTATGTAAATGCTGGTTCCAGATTCTGGAATTAATTTTGGAAGTGCTTTGGTCTCAGAGTTTAGTTTGGGCGCTTTATATTGCGTATTCACTGATATGTGCCCCCAACTGACAATAGCTATGTCTAGTCAGTCATCTGTGACATCTCTACTATTGCAAATTATATAGCTTTGAGGTGGGGAGGGGAAAAAATGAATTGCAGGAGCTTAGTACTGTAATCATGCTGAAGGAAAATTGTACTAAAATGGCTGCAAGTTAAACGCAAACTGTAAAACATATGTGTATTCCATATATATGTGTGTAATTACTGTGAAATATGTATTGTTTACAGCAAATATTGGTTGTGCCTGCACAAAACTATCACCTTAGTGAGTGAAAGAGCATTCAGCTTTAGAATACAATATAATCCTTGAATTCTCCAGACAGAGGTTATTAATTATTGCTGCATGGTGCATCAGTGCCTTCTTTCAAAAGAATCTCTTGCTGGAAAATGTTCTATTGTAGTAAAGAAGAATTGACAATAAGGAGAGTGCAAATAATTTTGGAGAGGGCTGGGTAATGTGGATGCAATTAAATTAGTTTTGCCATGCACATTTATGATCTTATGATACTGAAGATAAGAAAGACGTGCCAAGTAAGACACCTTAGGTATATAGGGTGGTGGTTTTTTTTTGATAGCTGCACCATAAAATTCACTGGGTATTTTACTAATTGTATTAATGAGAAATATGTGTTAGACATTGTTGAAAACGGTAAAAGTTCTCTGCTGTTTAGAGAACTTTTGTAAGTATTACCACAGCTAAAACAATGCTGATAACTACAGGACAATATTTCTGTCATTGATAGAGCTTGTACCATAGTTTCATGCTGCTTCCTGTACGACAATTGCCATTCTTCTTCCCGGGTGCTGGTGATAGACCTTATTTATCTTCAGTGAGCCAGAGTTAGAGGAATACTTGTGTTTACATAGACACCCAATTAGGACAAGGTTCCTCTGTTTGCTTGGATTCCTTACCTCCAGTGTCACTGTTACATGTTTTCTGCCATAAGTGCCAGAGGTGTTATGAATGCTAAATTACAATGCAAACTAAAGCAGAGGTTTTTCATCTGAGTGGCTCATGGCTCAAAACAGTGACTCCTGTTTGTCAAGGTGCTGAGCTGCTTTGTCTTCCAGAAATGAATGGAAGATCAAAATGCTCAACAGTCACTCAAGATCAGGCTCATTAGAGGCTTTCTTCTGTCAAAAATCATCCACTGACTCCCAGCTATGTGACAGTGTGCTGAATACTGGAGGGTAAGATTAACCCTGTACACCTAGTCAGTCTAATAACAAATGTCACTTCTGAGTCTAACAGCAATATTTGTTCATAGAAGAACAGGTCTGGGAGTAGTACTATCATTTTTATATCTTATTACACTATTATCATAGAATTGCCAAAGAAACTATGTTCACCAGTTACCAGTGTCTAAAGTGATGACTGATAAGTGACCCTGATCAGCTCTCATACAAATCAAACGCAAATTTGCTGTCAACTTTGACAAGGAGCAGCATCTTACAAAGCTGAGAATTGGATCCTCAATGATTTATCAACTTGTAAACATAAACTGCAAACTTCAAACCAAACAGCTTTTAGCTATTGTTTTCGGGGAGTTGGGAGGTGTTGGTTTTTTGGGGGTGGGGTGTTGGGTTTTTTTGTTTGGTTTTTGTTTGTTTGTTTATTTTATGTTAGACAATAAAGTAAACCAAACAAAATCAAGTTAGCAAACATTTAGATGCCAGTTTTTCATCTAGCAACCTCTATCTATCTTCTGAAGAACTGCAAGCTAAGCTCTGCTAAGCTCAAAACTCATAGACTTTGTTTTTTTAATTAAGAGAAGGTCAGGATGCCTCCTAATACTTGGATGCAGCTGTTTTCAGACAAGTGAATATTTAATATGACCTCTTATACTAACCTCCTAGCTTTGAACATTGCTTTAACAGTTAAGCTCTTCTGGCCCTGTGTTTAAAAAGCTGTCCACAGCTACTGCAAATTGATTTATTGCTTGATGAGGATCAGGGATGCTGAGTAAACACAGAACAGTTTCTAATTTAAGTAGTGCACCAGTGGTTTTGTTGTTGTTGCTTGATTACTTGTTTTAACATCAGTATATGTTCTCAATGTGGTTTTGCTTGCTGCAGCTTTTAGAGGATTAAAAGTGGAGAGAACATAACACAAATCATGTTATAAACACAGTCTGGTTAGGTATCTAATATTAAATTTTCTTGACAATCTCTGCTGGTAGATATTTTTTAAGTTGCTTATACACCTTTGCTTAATTGTGAAGATTTGGCATATTTTCCATGCTAGTGTCAGCTACGAGCTGATTTTCAATTTTAATTTCTTTGTCAATCTTTCTTTCAGAATGTTAGCTTAAACTATCAAGGTTTAATAATAGGTTTTTCAAGGTTTCATTTGAAAATGAAACATGGAAATAGATGAGATTGATCCTAATAAAAAATCACAGCAGTATTTTTGGAAGGGGTTCAGTATGCTCAGCCTGTGGGAAATGTAAAAAAATCTTGAGCAGAATAAAAAGAAGGAGAATATCCATCCTTGTGTAAAGAGATGTATCTTTTTTTTTTCCTGTTATCATTGGTATAGACTTACACATGACCAGAGCCAGCCTTGAATAGATGCAGCTTTAACAGCTCCCTTACCTGAGTGTGCCACCTGCACATGATCATTTTGAGCAGTGCCTTGCTTGGATCTGTAACTTAATTGAGAAGAAGCCATAATTCCAAATGCTTAATCCACCTCAGCCATACCTGTGGAATGGGGAGGGCAAGGTTGTCTCACTTGAATAGATGGGGAGGAAGAACTGATTTTGCAGCATGGTAGAGCCAGCACAAAGCTCCTGAAAAAAAATGTGGGGTGTGATCAGGAGAAATCAGCAGTGGGAATGACAGACATATTTTGGGACAAAAATTTTTCCTGTAAGGAAACTGTGCATGAGGAGTAACAGAGTGAAGAGATGGATGGAAGGTAGCAAACAAGCAAAAAACTGCCTCAACAGCAATGTAAGGACTGGAGTGTGAGGACTTTCCCTCTGCAACTGGGAAATATGGTCAAGGGGCAAGAGCAGCTTTGTGGTGCACACCTGGAGTAAAGAATAGACAAGGAGGGTGGATGTCAACATAACTAAAAGTTAAATCAGGTGAGAAGACAAGAGAAAGATCAACTAGGTAAAGGGAGTGAAAACAAAACAACAGCAAAAACAACAACAAAAGAACCCTGCATAGCTAAAGGTGAATCCGAGAGTCAGAAGTCCCAGAACGAGATTAAAGAAAAGTGCAACTAGGGCAGCTGGAACTGGGATGAGAATCAAACACTAGCATTAACTAGATAAGAAAAACAAAAGTGGGATCAGCCAAGACTGAAGAGAGAATGAAGACAGGTTTGAAATAACAAGCAAAGATAAGGCAAAGCATGGACATGGGAAGAAAGCAGATGGGAGTGTGCTATTTAAAAACACCCTCTCCCAGAGTTTGGAAGGGATCCCAGGATTCTCTCTTCTGCCATGAAATCCAGTGGTGAAGAGGGAAACATCTTTTCAAATGCTGGGCCACACACAGCATGACATATTCATGCTAACAGGTAATGTGTTGAGGAGCAGAAGATTCAAAGCAGGGGATGAATGATGTGGGTATTATTAATGATGGGGCTGTTGCTGGCAGGAGTCTAGCTGTGTTTATTCTAGAAACTGAAGGAAGCATTGAAGAAAAAAAATTATTTGACACAAGCGGTGTCAAAATCTTGAGAGAGCTGAGCAGTTTGAAATTTGTGTCGTAGCTCTTGTCTCTGCCACAGAGTTCCTTGATAGAGTTGGTTCAAGGCTTTTAAATTATACTTCTTGATAATTTGCTTCTCATTTTCAGATGCTTGAAAACTCCAGAGTTTGATTAGGGATAGTTAGTCACTGACTAAAATTACTACAACTGAAAGCAGTGGCCTTGAAGAAATAAGCTTTTCTATAGTGCCAAGTCCTGACAGGTCTACAAGATATCAAACCAGGTAATCTGTAACTGTTTCCCAAAAGTAATATTCATATCCTGTCATAATATCCCCTCAACTGAGAGGTGTATTATAAAACTAAAAGAGTTAATATTTTGAAGCCCATGAATACTGTAGCAACAAGCTCCAAAAAATGCCCATGAGGAAATTAATAACTCTGTATGCAGAACAGGATCAGAATAAATGCATAATGAATAAAGCATGGGGCATGCTTTCAAAAGTAAAACAGAAAACATAACATTGAAGGGCTTTTTGTTAATTAAGCACAGAGGTTTGTAGGAAAAAATTATATGTGAACATGCAGTGAGCAACTTTCATAATATATGAGTACATGTAGGAGAGAAAGGGAGAAGTATGGTTTCTCTGGTGAGCTCACTGCTATGATCATGAGTGCTTGATTTTTAACTTCAAAAGTTTAATTTTAGTTTATGTGGTTCACTCAGTATAGTGTTACAATTGTGTACGTGCATGTTTGTTACTGTAGATACTTTATTTGTCACAATGTGCTTTCAGCTTCAGCATTTCCCTACAGAATGACCACTTGGGGAGTGGGAAAGTGAACATAAATTACAGCTGTCTCAGAAGTGCTCTAGGTACCTCAGAGTGAATATGTTTATCAGGAGATAAGGCAGGAAGGTAACCAGCTTCTGCAGAACTTCTCTGTTTTAGCCTCCTGAGAAGTCCCATGAGCCCTGGTCCCAAGGAGCTGACCCACCACGGTCTTCAGCCTTCAAAGCCTTAGGCATGTGCTGAGCTTGATGTTTGTGAATAAGCCCATTGTGTCCACCCACCTAAAACTCCACACTAGATGGAGGCCTAAGCAGCAGACAGATAGCCAAAGAATGAGGAGGAGGTGTGAGCAACGATGTTTCATATGTATTTTTTTTTTTTTTAGTTCTGTGATTGTGTTTGTCTTACATACTTGTCCTTTTTCAAAGTTTTTTTGGTTTTGGTTGTTTCTTTTTTGTGTAGGAAGAGCTGAAAAGCCTCCAGCTTTCTGGATTAGAAAAAATTAGTAATAAATAAATATATATATATATATCTATAAATACCACCACCACTTTTAACATAACTACATTTACCATTATCTCTGTCCCTGTATTATACCCACAGACCAGGAAATTTAAAAGAAAAGGGAAAATGGCTTTGTTGTTGCTGTTGTTGTGTTCCTTTGGTTGGTTTCCTTCCAGCTTAAGCATTCTGTCTTCCTGGCTATGTATTCGTTTCTTTGGAAACGGCTGTAGGATGGATTTTTGATTGACTGTGTTGTCAGATGGATTATCAGAGTTGTGAGCTTTTTGGAATGGTAGACATGAATGTGTGATAAGGAAAAAATATTTTTTACTTAAAATGTTTCAAAAATTTGCATCCTGAAAGGAGTTAGGTTGAATAATTAACAGGTTACTTAGGGAAAAAAAGTTTTTTTTAATGTGGAACAGTTTGGTTACTAGGAAAAAAAATTATTTTAATATAAAGAAAGCTTTTTACTAATGTCACTGATGGGAATATTAATACCTAAGCAATGTCGAATAGTTTCTGCAGAGCTGCAATGCATATTTTAAAGAGTAATTCTAATGTGTAGCTGCTCTGGGTTACAAGCAGAAAACAGCTTTTACCCTGACATATACACACATTTGTTACAGCACTCATGTGCCCAGATTTCTGCATGACTCCCATCTAGCGTTTCTGGGTTTGTTTCCTGTCTTAGTCAGGGCTCTGCAAGGCCAGCTGTCCTCAAGGCTGTGAGTGCCTGGTGCTGCTCTGCCTGTGCTGGGGATGCTGAGGTCGGGGCAGATTGAGGCTGAAGGTGACGTCAGTGCCTACCTTGCTGGGAGAGTTAATCTCCTGCTGCAGAGGCTCTAATAATCTCATCACTTGGGAGACTGGCATGCTGAGGATTGCATGTTGTACATTCCTCTTCTTGGGCTGTAAAGCAATCAGCAAAACCAGTGTTTCTAAAGCTCTGTTGACAAACATGTGCTTGCTAGACAGAGATTGCTCCTTTTTTGGGGTGGAGGTGCAAAGGCACAGGAAAGAAAATTAACTTTTTAAAGGTGCATATATACAAAGCAAGGTAACAAAACCAGGTTGGGGGATCCACTTTTTCAAATGAGCATGCAATTTTTAATAACACTGCAAAATAAGCTGCCTCCTTTGCAGGCATAAAAAAATAACAGAAACCATATTTCAGATTGGATCAGGCTGGTTTCTTTAGCAAAACACAGCCTGCCAAACCATGACACTGCAAACAGAGGCAGTCATCAGCCCTGACACTGCTCTGAGGGACTGACAGAAAGGGTCTCTGATAACTTCCTTGGAGTCAGTTCCAAGTGTCTGTGATGGCTGGTCATAGAAAGTATATTGAGGAAGAGGGGAAAAGAGCAGGCCACAAGTTTCTCAGGCTTTTCTTTCATCTGGTATGTGGTGCTTTTTGAGGGCTTTATGAAACACAGCAAACTGAACTGCTGGGACGAAGATTGCCTAGTGAAGGCTGCACCTTTTCAGTGGCAGCTACGCGTTCCTTGGCTTTCAAGTTTGCAGCAAAAGGACTGAGTTAGGAGCAATGCAGAAACAACCTGCACGCCAAAAATATAAGGAAGCACATGGGTGCTTCAAAGACACTGACGCTACTTGGTGCCAGACTTCTTAATATTGTTAAACACCTATTAGCACTGTCTTAACCGACCTTTCCAGTTTTAATGTTGTGACCTGCCGAGACTGCCTATCTATAGCAGCACTAACCCTTCATTCGCTGGACGGCAGGGGCAGACGCACAGTGTCCGGGTAGGCACTACAGGTTTCGTCCTTCGAAAGGAGGTTCTGCACCTTGCTCCTACCCGACCCCCGTATTTTGGGGGTCTTTACAAGTCTTGACAGCGGCGATAGGAAGTTGTGTCCCGTCCTTCCTTCCCCCCGATAGCTGCGATAGCACAGTGCGCCCACCCGGAGTTTGCGTTCAGTGCTTTCGGGTGCCCCCGTCCCCCGGCACCTGGGGCGGCCCGCGGGGCCCAGAGGCGCTGCCTGCGCTCCTGGCACGGCCGGGGGAAGGGACTGGCTCCGGATTTCCACCCCTGCCACAGAGGGAAGGCTACCGGGAAGTGCTGCGGGGAGAGAGAGCCTGCGCGGGCTTGGACGTGAGAGAAAGACGCAGCCGCTTCTTGGCGGCAGCTCTTTCAAAAGTCCGTGTTAAATGTGACACCCCGGCGAAATGGGAGCAGAAGAAACACCCCTCTACCCGCCCCTCGTCGTCCCCCCCGCCCTTTTCCATGGAAACTCGTACAAGGAGGAGGAGTAGAGTTTGCTACGGAAAAGTCTCACCTTGGTCTGAAACAGTTTCAGGCGTTCCTGCAGGATCGGAGCTGCCCGTCTCGGGGGAGGGGAGGAGGCAGGCAGGGAGATCTCTAGCTACCTATACGTGTATACATATTTTTTTCCCCGGCTTGATCTTATTTTATTCCAGCAGCACGTATCTCTACCCCTCCTCCCCCTCCCTCTCCAGGTTGATCGGCTGAAATGAGGCTTTGCGCGCTGATCCCTTCTCGGGCTTTAAAACAAAACCCGGCCCCGCGCAGCCGGCGGCAGCTCGGGGCGCCTCGGCGCTGAAGCGCGGCGGGGCCGGGCGAGGCGAGGCAGGACACCGCGGAGCGGGGCGGTGGCTCCCGCGGAAACTTCGCTTGGAAAATAAACCTCCACCACTTTCCTGGAGATCCACGTGAGAGCAGGAAAGCCCGACTGCAAGATCTCTGCGCTGCTGCATGCTGCAATTTTACTTTTTGTTTGCCTTGATTATTATTTTTTTTTTTTTTGCTGTTTGTTTGTTTGTTCTTACTTTCATTTTGGAACCGGCTCCCAGCTGCTTGGCTGAACTTCTGGAGACCAGTGGACCTTTTATAATGCCTTCTTCTGTTTTAAACAAACTGTGGGCTCTTAAACTTTTCTCTTTCCCCCTCCCCCTCGCTCCTTAACCCCCACCCTTCAGCTCATGGGGCTAACACTGCAAAGCAGCAGCAGCAGAGGGGGAAATATACAGACACCGATTTATTTTCCTGTCTCCTAAACTGTAGTTAATTCTTCTTATCGTCCTCCTCAGCACCCATTTTCTCGCGCTTTTTCGGCTGCCGGGTGTCGATCTATGCATTGTTTTATCTGATCTCGATCCTTTTGTTGTTGTTGTTTAAATGCCATGCACTGCTTATCTAGAGAGAAAGCTATATGGAGATAGAGGCGTATAGTGAATGCGCGTGTGTTTCCATAAGACACACTATCAAGGGAGCAGATCAGAAGCAGCCCGGATCCTGACCCTGACTGTATGAATAAGTAAGCAGGATGCTGACGACTGTGTGTTAGTTGCCTGTAAGGTTTTCGTAAGTTAAAGGGCGACGGAGGAGGGGGGACAGGACAGAGACAGAGCTTAGAGTGTTTGTGCAGAGGGGGGCGAAACTCTGACACTTCGCTCCTTCCAGCATAGCTGCTGCCTCCCATCAGTAGAGCTCCGCGGTTTGCTGTAGTGCACCCCACCTCCCTTTCCCTCCTCCCCGCTCCCTTTTCTTCCCTTCCTCCCTTTTTTTTTTTTTTCTTTCTCTTTTCCCCCCCTCTCCCCGAGGTAGTTTGCTGATGTGCAGCCCGAATCCATCTTCTGGCAGCACCAGCGGGACCGGGGTCGGCGGCGCGGCGGTCGGCGGGCGCGCAGCGGGGCGCGGGCCGGGCGCGGAGCGGGACGCGGGCAGCAGCCGCCGCCGCCGCCTCCTCCGCGGGAAGTTTGGCTGGGTTTTGACAGAGGCGAGGGGAAGCCCTGACAGACAGGATCTCCCGGACTGAGTCCACCCCCTGCGCCCACCCACACACCCAGCGACTTTTCCCCGGCGAGGGGGCAGGGGGGGCAGCGACGCTCATGCTCCTCACTCTGTGTCGCACCCGTCTGACTGGGGCTACCTAGGGAGCACCGTCTCTTGGAAGAGCCTCCAGGTGGAGAAGGAAAAAAATACCAGCCTCCCCCAAAACCTATGGTTTCTCCATCCCTTACCCTCCTTTCCCAAGCCGGCGTGGACAGCAGAGCCGGCCGCCTAGTTCACCCTCGCCCTGCTCGCCACCTCTCCGCCCGAGGGAGGATGAAGATGCTTTGCTGGAGGATGGCACTGTGGCTGGCCGGGTGGACGGTCTGCGGGAAGCCTTCTTCCTGCTCTGGCCTTGATTATGACTACACTTACGATTTCACTGAAGAGGATAAAGCCGAGGCGATAGATTATAAGGATCCTTGCAAAGCTGGTAAGTGACTTCCACGTCTAATGCAGCTCCCCGCCCCCTCCCCAGATGGTGACTTTGTCTCGGCTTTATTTACGCGGGGTGCGTGTGGGGGGAGTCCCGGGCTCACCTGCTCCCTTCCCGGGGCAGCGGCGGCGAGCGCAGCCGGAGCCCTGCATCCAGCCGCCTTGCTTGGGGAAGGTACCCGGGACCTGCTCTTCTGGGACTTCCCACTTACTTCCCTACGGTCTCCGGCTGGGCTGGGAGAGGCGCGGCGGCGGGCAGGGCTGGAGCGGCCGCCAGCGCTCCGCGGCCCCGGGGGCGTCGTGCCGGCCGAGGAGCCGCGCAAGTTGCAGAGAGCATTTCGGCGGGGCTCGAAGGTGTCGAGGCGGGACTGCGCCCCGCAGCACCGGCCGGGCACACGGAGCGGCCGGGCCGGGCTCCGCCGGAGGGTGGCGGCTTCTCCCGGGGCCCTCCCTGCCCGCCCCCGCGGCGGGAGCGGGTGCCGCCTCCGCCTCCCTCTCGCCTTCTCCCATCCCAACCTGTCGCTCCCTCCCCGGCCGGGCACCCCTTCCCGTGGGCCGGGGCGGGCCCTCGGCGCCGGCCGCCCCGTGGAGGTGGATGCGATAAGCGTGGCTCCCGAGCGGGAGGGTTGCGCAGGGGCAGACAGACACTGTCTGTCTGTCTGCCGGGCTTTCGGCCCCCGCGTCCCGCTTCCAGAACCCGGCTGGTGGTGCTGCGTGCCGGTGTGCCACAGCCTGTGCCGTGGTGCCTCCCGCCTGCTCGGTGCCTGACAGATCCCTTTCCACGCTGTGCTGAGGTACAGCCTCTTCTCGCTTTGTACAGTGGTTTTCTAGAACGTTTATCCTACTGATTAAGGACTGCAGCCTCTTTAATGCCAGATACAATTCTTCACCTATTGAAGTTATCGGTAACAAGAACTGACCTCAGGAACCGAGTTCACTGGTATTTCAGTAGACATGTGCATCTCGGTGATGCTTTTTTATCCTCCCCAAAGTGTTCTCAACAGCAGTGGTTGTCCATTCCCAACAGCTCTATTGTTAAACAAGCGCTCAAGTTTTCTAGCAGCCTCCTTTGCATTAATTAGTTATTTTGTATTCTGAAAACTAGTTCAGCCAAAGGTTGTGTTCTCTATATCTGTGTGGTTTTCTTTAATTTATTGAAGAGAATGTGTGGTGTACATATATGCCAAATATGCAGACGCTCTGTTTTTCTAATCACAAAAATATTTTGTTCCTAATTGTGAATTGTTAGGTCTGACTTGCTTACAACTGAAGAATGTTCAAGTTCAAAAAGAACAGAAGCAACTGCAATCAAAACATTATTTTTTCCTCAATTCACACTCACAAATAAGTAACTGGTCATTGTTAACCTTTTCTTCTGGTCTGCAATTATTTAAGAAGATTCATATGCATCATTTCATATAATGAGAAATGCCTGTTTACTCTCAGTTTGCTGTGGGATTCTTGTTTCATAGTGGGAATAATTAGCAATTATAATTCATGATACTAAGTGTTTTGAGGTTATGCATGAGAGAAAGACAACAGTAGGAGAATGCAATTTGATCTGCATTGCCAATTCCCTGCCATCACTTAGTTTTGCCTGGAGAAAGAAGCATTTGTTTGGAAAATTTGGCCCATGGAAACATTTTATTGAAGTTCTTCCTTGTGCTGCTTCACAAGTATAGGGAGCTTAGGTACTGCAGGAACAAGAGATAGGTAGGTAGGTGTATGAAGAGTTACCTGTGTGTAGTTCCTCTTAGTCTTAAAAGCTATCACTTTGAGGATGTCTATCCAGTGAAAAAAACTATTATTTTGTTTGCTTCTTAGTGTGTGGTAGTTCTTCAGAAATAAAAATAAATGTGCCTCAATGCTGCACACTGGGTGTGTACCATGCTTTCATTTTTTAATAAAAAATTGAAAGCTCTATATATCAATGAAACTGATCCTCCAAGAGTATTTCCCAATTTACTTTTCCTGCTAGATCTTCCTTAAAGGCTTCATTAATCTCAGCCTGTAAAGTGCCTGATCAAAGATGCTGGGAGCAGCGGGTGCTCAGCCTCTTTTAGCAGCACAGCCCAAGTGTGTGTTCTCCCTAGGTCAGCTCTTATCGTCTGGGGTGGGTTTTGGGCTCCCAGGAGTAAATTTACTGATCTCTGCCATTAGGATGGGTTCCACAGTGAGGCCCTATAGAAGGACAAAGCCAGGCTTCACACTCAGGGGTGTGAGACGTTCACACTCAAATTTGTGTGTCACTCAATGCGCAAGGAAACAGGATAAAATAAGAGAATTCTTGCTGAGATAAGGTATGCAAGCTTTGTAGATATAATTAACACCTGCTTTTACTGCATCTTGAGGGCCTGCAGCTGAGCCTGTAAAAGTGCCTTTTTTTTAAGCTGTTCAGGTTGGTCAGCTGGGTCAGTGTTTTCTGTTAGGAACCAGATAGAAGTGAGTTTCTGCAGCTTAGAAAACAAGCTAAGCCATTTATGGTTTTACCTAGTTCAAAAATTTCAGTGATACCAGTGCAAATCTTAGACATGTTAGAATAATTTGACCTACCCCCAAATATGCAGATGCAAGATTGTTTCACCTGTATTTTAGAAGTTATTTGCATTCAAATTTTCTCCAGTGAGTGGTGTTTGCTGCTTAGTTTTCTACTGAATAGACTACGTTTGCAATCTTGTGACAGAAAGCACTGCACATGAGGCATGAGATCCATAGTTAGATGAAGTTATAATTCTATAGCTCCTTATAGATAACTATTTCTGTTGAATAAATGTTCTCTTGGTAGGTCCTTTTCTCCCTGTTTTATTGTGAAAAAACTGAAGGAATTTACCAGAAACACAATGTGGCAGCCTCTAAGGGGTTATTTATGGGTATTCTGTGGGGATTTTATGGGTGCTATATATGTGTTTTAACTTTTTCACAAGGAAGGGATCATTTTAGTGGATGTGCCTAGAATCACACTGTTGCTTTGACTTAAAACTCCCAGGAGCAGCACAGTGCGGGATGCTATAGAGGCTGAAAAGTACATTTTATTACAATATTTCAAACTTTGTGAAAAATCTACAGATAACAGATGTCTGTCAGATGCCCTGTAGAACTAGGAGGTGTTTCTGGAGCTGATGTTGCCATTTGCATCTAAAACAGCAGCTATTTTATGCAACAACCCCAAAGTACAGTCTCAGTAGTAAAGCCAGCACATCAGGAGCCCTGGAGCTTCAGGGAAAAGAAGGGCCTGGAGAAATGCTGTGGTGCTCTTGGGGAGACAACCATTGGAAGGAAGCTGTTGACATTGTGCAGAAGGACTTGATGAGCTGTGTGGTTTCCCGTAGGTTTGTCTGCAGACCTTTAACCTGTGTGTGAATTTTGGGTCACGCTACTCCTCCTTCCAGCAAGAATCCTGGCACACTGTAGCAGCGGGATGTGATGTAACGCAGTTTCTGTGCTTCTGATGTCTCGGATATTTCCTTGTGTCTCTCTGCAGGATATTGCCCTCAGTGTTTACCGTTGTGAGTTCAAGTGTAAGGCATTCTTAGTTCATCTTCAAGATGTAATTTGCCAGAAGATGTGAAACTGGGAATGCCATAGTCTTAGGACATAGATCAGCATTTGCATAATCAGATATCATTCCAAAGAAGAAAATGCTGGGTTAGATTTCAAGGGGCATCATCAGACTTTTCAGATTGCAGCATGCACCTGCATTTATTTGTGGATTCCTGAGGTTTTTCTCTTTTTTTCCATTCTTACCACAGTTTATGACTTATTCAGGATATCTGCTGAGAAACATAGAGAGTGAGATGGCTAGAAAAATAATTTCCCATCCTGTAATACTTGTTCATAGCCTGCACTTAGTTGATATTCAAGGTTTTTTGAAGGCTTTTGTTTTGTTCTCTCAACAACTTTGTTTTCCTAAAACAAAGTAAAGCAAATAAAAAAGGTGGGTGTACTCTGGTGTGGTCTTCCAATTAAAATACCATGAACTGTGGGAGATTAGGCAAGAAGTCTTAGTTCCGTTGGATAGCCACAGTGCTGAGGTCTCTTTCAGCCTCTGGACAGCTGACTGTCCTCAGATAAGTCTCTTTTAGCATTTCTTCTGTAAGGTATTTCACTTCCTAAAACAAATGTTAAAGGTTTGGGGAATAAACTTGTAGTTGAGTTCCTTGGGCTATTATTTTTCCCTTTTGTGGGCCTGTTTTTTTTTCAGTAGAAATTTTGTCTTGTACTAGGAGAAACTTTCCCAAGGAAAATGTCACTGAAACTTTTACAGTTTTCACTGCCATTAGCTTGGATTACTCCCCCTGCCAAAACCCAGTTAATTGGGATTTTTTTCCTTTCAAATGATGCATGCATTGCTCTTATGTTTTTTCCCCTCAGTGAAGCTAGATAAAAATGTCAAAAAAAAGAATATTGTAAACAAGCAATTAAATTTAAAGCTTTATACCTTGAAAGTTGGTTAGCATGCAGTTATTTGACTAAGAACAAATTCAGTATGTATGCATGCCTGCCTGCTTGAGAATTAGAGAAAATTAAGACTGACTGTACTAATTTCTCCATTTCTCCCTCCTGTGAGAATCTAAGGAACTACTTTGTTTACTTTGCACTTTCATAAATAATAATAAAAAAGTTTGGACTTAAAAATAATAAAAAGGTATGTAGCAGGAAAATTAGTATTTCCCAGATCACTGAAGCATCTAACCTAATAATATATTTTATTGGTAAAATAGCTGAATAGGAAAAATTGATAGTAAATGTTGAGTACAATTGTTATGCAGTGTCATCTGTAACCGCAGTCTAACTATTGTTTCCTGATGTTGTAGCAGCAGCATTCTATACTGCTACATTTTTATTTTAGTTTCCCTCTCGTGCTCTGGGACATGTGTTCAGTTGTAAGCATTCTAATTGTGCATTCTGGTAATAGGAAAATTCTTAAAACCTCTGATTCTATATTTTGAATCTGTTGCTTGGTTTAGGTAAAAGAGATCTTTCATATTTATAGTTCAGTCATGTAGTAGACTCTTAAAGCTATATTGTGCAGTTTGTACTAATATAGAGGTTGTGCTGCTAATATTACTTGCCAGACTGACAGAACTGTGACTGTTCATGTGGTAAATGCATAGTGTAGGCAGCTGAAAGAGAAACAAGCTTTTCTGAATAGTCTTCCCAACTGGTTCCCATCCTGCTGTGGATAAACTTATATAAATAAGACTACTGAGAAATGTAGCTTTTGCATATTCCCCCCCCCCCCAGAATTCTCCACCATTACTTTATCTTTTATGCCCTTAAATGTAGTATCTCGACACCTTTGAAAGAGATTTGTGAAAGCATAAGGTTCTTTTCCTCCTCAGCTTTGTTGAAAAGATTAATTCAGTATGAAATTCTGGGAAAACTACATTAAATGAGTATGTTTTATGTTCTAACTTTGTGAATGTCCTTCCACACCAAAGGCTCAATTTCATGTCCAGAGCACTTTCCATAGGCGTCTGTTTCTGAATACATATCCGGTGTGTCGAACGAGTGACCTGCAAGGAGCAGCATTACATCACTGCAAAACAAGGCTAATTGACAAATCTAATTGAGCTTGGAATCAAGTCCCCAAGGCAAACTCTGAAACACTCACCACACCTGGATATCTGCATTATGTCATTCTGATTGCCCCTCTGGACAATAGGGTTGATAGGCTTATGACATAATTTCATTCACTTCTTTTTGGAGAGAAAATGATGTCTGTGGTGCATGGTGGTGACAGATGGTCTGTAAAATGGAAGAGCTGTAAGACTGGAGAGTCAACTTCTGGTTTTCACAAGCACAGTGGACCTTGTGGAGAGGAAGACTTCTTTTTTCTGTTCCTGGATGCATTATTGTAGTCTAAATTTTATAACAGTGAATGAACAATGGAAGAAATCTCTAGTCTTTGTTTAGACAAGATGTGTTTATGCTTAAACCGAAATAGCTTTTTATAGTCTGGCTTTCAACCTAAGAAAAATGTTCTAGTATTTATTTTTTGTTTCTACTATGTATCTGTAGAAAAGATAAATTCTAAGAGCAGTGTTATACAGGGAAAAACTAAGCTTTGGCCTTCCAAAGCTTTCAGTTGGATGAGCAACATTTCATAGGGTTTTTCAGAGTTTTCTCAGCCTCTTTAGGACCTTTCTAACCTCCTTGTTTCAGTCATTAGTGAATGCAGTCCATACCCCCCATTCTTAACCAGAAGCAGCTTCTCTCCACCTCCCTACTACATCTCTTCAGAGTAACAGAACTGAAAGTGTGACTAGAGAAATCTTTGTGTATTTTTAGTTCTGTCTTGTCAGGATATTTTTCTTGGCTGAGAGCTAATGGGCAATCTGTTAATGTGTTTTAATGCATATTCATTCTTTGTGTCTGCTGAGTATCTTCTACTTCTTTTCCTATAGTTTCTTTCATTGTTACTATGGCAAGTTTCCTTGCTTCTGGATTCATTCCCCCTCCACTGAATGCACTTTTTACTTGTTTTTCAGCTTTTCCTTGTGCTGCCTGATTGGTCTTCTTCTTTTCCCTGTTTTCTTCCCCTTGATGTGTTATTCTCTTGCTTACAACTATCAGTTTTTCCCTCGAAATAGAACTTCTAGCTCATCATCAGGCTTTCTGTAAGATTGTCCCCTAGTGCTTTGATAGCTCTGGAGCAGAGAAACTGGGCACCTGTGAGCACAGCTGGAAACGAGGAGGAGGAGGAAGATGAGTGGGCTGTGTGTGACCAGCATGTTCTCAGAGGCCTCATGCTGGATGCTCAGTGGGCTGCAACGCTCTGTGAGGCACTGCACAGCCAATCCTGAAATATCCAGCTACAAATGTTTGTGCAGAAAACATACAGCAACCTTCTTTCTCTGCTGGGCTCCCGTACCTAAATATCAAGATTTGATGTGAAGACAGCCCCTTGCTGACCAACCAGAGCAAGAGTACTCTAAGTACTTGGAGTGTAAAGGTTTCTTTGGTTTTACTTTTTTATTAAAAAAAGGGTTTTTGTTTTTGCTTTTGTATAAATAGTAGCACAGGAGAACAGGTTGAGCTGGCAAGTGTGAAGGTGGAGGCTGTGCTGGGGACATATGCAGAGAGTGCTGGTGTGTGACCCATGTGAGTGATTGCTCCTGCAGGCTGCTACAGAGGCAGCTCCCACTCAAACAGACACTCCCAGATGGCTTTTTTTTTTTTTTACTTTTGGCTTTTTGGGGGGAATTTTGCCTGAGTAATGGTCTGCAAGTGCAAATGTTGAGTGACTGTGAGTTATCAGGTGTTTGAAAATATTTGAGCACAATCAGAGAGCTCTTACAGAGCGATAATGCTCCAAAATTTAGGTTTGTGGGTTTTCTCTTCAACATTACAAAACAGAGATTCTCAAGACCAAAGTGCCAAAAAATCAATATTATCCTAAAATAACTCCTAATTTTTTTCTTGAGGTGTGTGAAATACAATGCCTAATAGGATATGCAGTGTTTATTAAACCAGTTTCTTTGCTATATATACTCTAATGATAAAAAGGTCCATCAATAATTGACTAGAATTGATTTTGAAGTTTTTTCCTTCATTTTGATGGTCATAAGTGATGCCTTGATCAGGAAATAACCAGCAAAATTAGGACACAAAATTGCAAAGGAAGGATGTTTATTTTAAAATTAATTTCCAGTGTATTGACATCTGACTTTGGAAATTCTCTATCTTGCTGTCCTCGTGAATGTCATGTCTTTTCCTACAGAAACTGAATGACAGGGACACATTGCTGCATTTGAAAGGTGCCAATACCTCTCCAGCCACATTGTGATCCCTGGATATTGCAAATTGTACGGTGGAACTTTAGTATCAGTTCTTGTAAGAAGTGAGGGGACAAGGACATCAGCTGGGGAGATTGTATCAAAATAGTTGCACAGATGAATTACATTATTTTCATGCTGATAGCAGCAGTTAAATATATTCCTAATAACAAGTGTAATTGTTATCAAACAAAAATAAATTAATTTTATTGGTGTCTGATATTTTAATAGGTGCTAGTTAGGTCTGTTCTTGCTGTCATGGGCATTGTGGCACTAAAGACCTTCAACACTTTTCACTTTCCCAAAAGTGGATAAAGAATTTTGCTTAGGGCACAGTGATTGTCCAAAGAGAACTTCTGACGTTTCCAGATGATGTATTCACATAAGGAAAGAAAATAATTTCAGATGGTTTTTATATAATATCAAGAATTATTTAAACAGTTTACTTGCAGAGTGAATTATATTTGCTTTCATGAGGAGTAGTTTTAGAACAACTCTGCGGGTGTGAGAACATGACGATGAACTGCCCAATTTCTCCATCTGGTAAAATGTCCTTATATTTATAACAAATTTGCATACATCTTCTTTTTCACTTGTTCTTGCTTTTTTCCCTTACTCAACATTACTCTTACAATTGTGCTCTTACTTCAGCTTTATTTGTAGGTAGGTTATGACACACTTTACAACTGTCTCCATACTTATATTCCTGTAGCTTCATCCCCTGTATAAATGTATAGGCAAATGGATAAATCAGGTATCTTGTGTTCAGGCAACATGCTTAGCCCTTTTCTAACGAAGAGTGTAGTCCATGAAAAATCGCCATCACCATGTTGAAGGCATGTTAGCCATTTTTGATGATGTTCATTTTAGTACCAGGATCTTTCATATGTCCGTCAGCCCATCCTTTTGCCATAATATAAACTGCTCAGTCTTTAACTATGGAACTCTTCAAGACTATTGATTCAGGACTGAATTGTGGAATCCTTTTTCTGTTACTGATATGCCATAATTGCATTATGTTCTGATAACTTACAGAGATGAATCTTTTATGCTTGGAAAAGAAATTGTTAAAGAAAAACCCAAAATAAACCCTTAGACAAAACACAATTATTCAGCCTGTAAATAGCTAAGGAACCAGGCTTGCATGGGTATTTAATTCCCCCAAGGTTGCATTATTGGAAAAACTGTTTAATGAAAACAGGGTAAAAAGTTGTTCAAGTTAGCAAAGAGAAAATGAAAGAGAAAGAACATGATAAACATGAACAATTTCAGAAATTATACAAGAAGATAAAATAGAAGATATTTGTTTCTACTTCTATTAGTCTGTTAAATTCTAAAGTGGAAAATTCAAAACAGAGACTAAGAGACATGGGGATTTTATGCAACTTTTTTTTTTGATTGAAATCTGCTAAAAGATTCCATGGAGTCAGTGTTTGGATATATGATATGACATTTACATAGGTAGCAGGGCTATCTGGATGGCTGGTATTTAGTAATGGTAACAATAATGATTTTCAAGTGTATGTATACCTCAGGCTTCAGAGTTCAAACCAGTATGTAGTAGCTTGAAACAAGGATGAACCCCAATATGTGGCAAAATTATGCCTGTCTACCTAGTGCAAATTCTTGTTTCTTTCTGTGAAGCAGCTGGTGGTGACTGCTGTCAAAGACAGGACCTTGGATATGATCCAGTGTTACAGTTCCTTTGTTCCTCAGCCCTCCTTAAGTGCTATTTCAAAAACTCATGTCTTGTAGTATGCCTAAAAAATAAATGCAATTTAGCTGTTTTGGGATGTGAATGAATTTCAAAGCTCAATATCGCTGAAAACACATTGACCAACTATAGCTGATGAAAATGAATGTATGCAGGCATACAAGAAGAAAACTGCATTTAGCTGTGTTTGAAGATTGTCAGTATGGGTCCAGTGAAGCACTTGTACACATTTATCTGTAAACCACATGTATGCACACACTCACCTGACTACCTAAGGAGCTACCATGGAAGCAAAGATGCCTGTAGAACTATCTGTAGAGGCTCTTTGAAGTCATGTGTACAGATTGTGTGGGTGCTGTTCTTCTTTTTGCTTTTCCCCCACTTACAAATGCCAAGATAACTTGTGTGTAAATCTGACCTAGAGGCCATTGGACTCACTCAGTGTGTTTCCAGTTACTTTAGAGATAATGTTTATAGGTGAATAAGTAATAAGCAGAGCTGACTAATTCACTTCTGTGTACTTGTATGCATGTGCTCACATGCTTTGCAGGCACATCAATGAAGGCAGTTGGATTTTTGCCCCAGTTTCTGTAGTTGTCATCACTAACACAAGAGTATCATGAAATCTTGCATTCAGTGACCTTGTGATTACAGGTTCTTTCTTGCTGGACTGGGGTGTGAAAAAATCCAGCAGCTTGAAGAGCATCTGATTTTCTCTTTTTTCCCTTTATGAGAAGCTGCAGGATAAGACTGGATTTTGATTACTGCAACAATTTCTCAACCTTTAGAGATAGGTTTCTTCTTGTCACAGCTGAATACTCTATTAATTGGGCAATCTGATAAATGGCTCAAGTTGCTGATAAACATGATGGTTGCAGTTGCATATACAGTTCCTTATCTGTATAATTTCAAGAAATGTAAAGTCAAAGATAAGAAGCCATTTGTTACAAAATACAGCAGGCATGTGAAACTGGTGTCAATCATGTACCATTAGGTGAAGTTTGACAAGCCCTGAAATCTTTAATCACAATCAAAGCACTGAAATCTTCAGTGATTTGCAATATCCCCAGATTACCACATTTTCTAATCCAGAGGCTGCTAGGAGATGAAGAGATCTTGGAAAACTAGGAGGAACAGGTGTACTAGTGTTCCCATTTATTTATTAAATTGAAGAATTAGTTAATGGCAAAATAAGAAGGGAGCAGAAAGTAATTTTTCCCCACAGCTATGTGTAGTTTGGATGGATTGGAAAAGCTCTAGATTGCTGTATAGAACTAAGTAACCTTACAACATAGCCTAACTCTGTGCAAATCTTGCATTTAACCACATAGTTTGTTACTTTTGTGTTTTGAAAACTTCTGTTTTCTTTCTGATGTTGTTTCTTTGGTGTGTTGAACTTAAATCATAGCCAGAGTGAGAACTGCAGGTGATAAATGAGTCTAGATTTGACTGAGGATTCTTGTTGAAGAAAGTTCTTGGCTTTATTTACAAAGTTTTCTGGAGTAGCTTGGTAAGGGAAAGAAGTAAGGAGAAAAATCTTTCCCCTTCATGAAAATATTAACTTTCTACAGCTTTTTGATCCTTTTATCACTAAATTGCAGGTGTAGTAGAGACCAGAGAGAAGAGGAGAGGGGTTTCCTGTTTTTTTTCCAGTTTTTTATCTGCATTCTTGAGGATGAAACATTTTCACACATGAAATACAGGTGAAAGTACAGAAACCTAGTCCACGCCTTCTGGATGTTTTCATTCATAATATCTTTAATTTGGAAGAAGCTGAATTAAATATGAATTGTACTGCTGATGGATCAGAGTCAGTGTGTCTGCACAAGTGAAGCATGAGTAAAGAGAATTTATAACATACGCTTCCCTTTGCATTATGGAAGAGAGCCAAACACAAAGATGCCTCCTAGATCAGTAATGTGTTTATGGATATATCCAGATCTTTTAGCTGAAGCTAAAATGTTAGGGAGAGATGCAAGCTATTCTATGGTGCTTTAAATAAAAAATGTGGAGAGCCAGCTAAAGTCATGACAATCTTTATCAACTTGGAAAAAATTAATTTTTCTTGGCTATTTTTTGAGATTTTTAATAACGTGTCTTAGATTTATTTGGTCTATGGTATAGCATTCCATCATGTATAATGTATTTTCACTGATTTATTGATCTAGACATTCTAGGTTCAAGTTTGTATAAGAAATTGAATAACTTCCTGAATTACTCACACTTATAATCAAATCTTTCCAACTATTTTGTTTGTATTTCCTAATAATGAACAAGGTCAGACTAAATAAGAGCCACAAGGAAAAAAATCAACAAAAATAAACATAAATAGTTTATGGTTTTTTTTAATTCTAACTACACGATCTTATAGAAGATGAAAAATTATTTGACCCTTGGTTTCTGCTCCCCTAATCTGGCTTGTCTTCATTGACCTAAAGTATCCTAGGTTTTATCAGTGGAGAAATGTTTTTCTCCTTCCGACAAGCAGATGATGTGTCACCAAAATTAGCAAAGACGTAGATGAGATTTTGGATGCACTTGCACGTGCTAGTGAAAAAAGTTAACATTCCCACTCTTTGTGTGATTTCTCAGTTGTGATTCCTTTTATGCTGTACTGATATGGAAATAATTTGTACAGCTGGCTGTCCATTGGAAAGGAGAATGTGCAATGTTTGCTCCTGCACTAATGGAGCTACAGGGATTCCTTGCCCCCCCCCCCGTCACAGACAAACAAACACTGCATCTTTCCTTCCTGCCCTCTTCAGGATCACTTCTGGATTTAGTTTCCCTCCCTGCTTGTTGCCTGAGGAGTCACAGGTATCTGTGTTTAAGGCTGGATAGGTGCTTAGAGAAATCATAGAGAATGAGTTGTTTGCCAGGCAAAGCCAGGTAATCAGAGATGGAAATGATAGGTAAATTACCTTATATGAGTCTTCTCCTAACAGAGGATTTCCAGCAGAAATTTCTGTGAGAGCTTTTTTTCTGCAGATCAAACTGCTCTCTGTAGTTTGTCTGCTGCTAAAGTAGTGACTTTTAATAAATGATACACATATTGAAATTCCTAGTGTTATTTTGTTCCAACCTGTTGCTCAGTTAAATATGGATGAATTGTTCTTGCTCAGATCTTTTGATTTTGCTTTTGGACACTGCTGTGGATTGTTCAGTAGCTCTTACACCTGGTAGAATGCCTTGGCTTATAAAGATTTTGTGTCGGGAAGTTTGTTACGCTTTTTCTTTCTGTGAGATTGGTCTAAGAAAAGGTAGCTACCTTCCTTGCCAACTTTGCATTTCATCTCTTTGGACTGTCATAGCTAAAATAGCACCGCCTTGTATCCTGCTGTGGGATACAGCAGATCCAGCAGGTGGGATGGGGAAGAACCTGCAGCAGTGATGTGTTACACACCCTGGATTGTGTTGGATGGGCTATGATGTGGACTGTACAGCAGGGAGCTGTGCTCTGGGCAGGGACCCACAGCAGCCAGTGAAGGTACTGTGTTTTGGGGTTTCTTTCCCCTTATGATATAGTAGTGTTTTCATTTTTTATCTGACTTTTGTGTCCTGGCCCATTTATGTATGAATACTAAGTGCTTTATGTGCTGCAACCTATAGGCTGAATTCTTCACTCAGGCTGTACTTCCTCTTAGGATCTCTTGTTACTTCTAATGAGATGAATGGCATGGTGGCATTCACCTTAATGAAGTCAGAACTTAAGGCTGAAGAAAAATTGTATTTAGGGTCACTATACTGAAACTTACTGGAGGTGTATTTTTTCAACAATCCATTACAGTGGAGTCAAGAGATAACTGGGTAATTATGGTGGTAACTGTTAGTTTTGGTATTTTGTTTTATATCTATATCTATATCATCTATATCTATATCTATATCTATATATATGTGCAGGCATTGCAATGGGAGGATCTTTTTAAAGTGAATTCCCAAGCATAATCAGCTGTTTTAAAGCAAACAAATAGTTGTTAATACACAGTAAAAAGCAGATAATCCATGTAGTTTAGGAAGCTCTTTGAATTGGGTGCAAAGAAAAACTAATTTTAAAAGCTTTTGTTGTTGCTCCCCCTTTACAGTAGGAAATTATATGGAGAGAAGATAGCAAGGGGGAGCATAGAGGAACTGTTCTGTGCTGTGAGCCAAAGGACATCATTAGGAACACTCCTATTATCTGGAAGCCTGACTTCCTGTCTCAGTTTCCTCGTGGGTCTCAATGAATGGCAGAAGAAATGGAACACTTTCCTGCTTGGCCAAAAACTCTGCTAAATTACTCCTTTGGCTGCATGCCACACCACACTCTGGAATAAATCCTGCAGCTCCCCCCTGAGTCTGGAGGGTACTTGCTGTAGTTCCTTGGGGCTGGTGGAGTGACTTTTCGGAAGTCCAGGAATACTGTAATGCTTCAGGTGTCCTTTTGTACATCTTGAAAAAATCTTTTTGTGATAGAGACCAAGAGATGCATTGATATTTTATTAGTTTAAGCTTCCATAGGATGCTAAAGAACTGCAAGTATGTTAGGATTTTCATATTTGGTAAATGATTTTACTACAATGAAAACAGTGTTGCATGCCTTGTAAAATATACCAGAAACATGTGTAAAATAAGACTTTAGACATGCATTCAACCAAATAACTAAATTTCTGGGTTTTTTTCCCCCATAGTTTTGTTATGTGACAAAATTATTTTATTACTTTTATTCCAAAGTATAAAAATAAGGTAGTAAAAACTTTTGTATATAGAATAAAAAAATTTCAGACATCTTATTGAGTGTGGTAGATGATGCATCTTCTATGCATAGAGAGGAATTAAAAGAATTTTTTCTTTTTTTTTATTTCTGGTCGTTGGTACATTTCTTTAACATGCATATTAGCCCCCAAAACTTTCAGTATCTTCTCTTAGCTCTGATCTTAATTAAAGCTGCAGCACCAAACTTTTGATTCAGTTGTTACTGGCAGTTTCTATACTTTCTATTTTAACTGCATTTGGCAAGTAAGAACCTTGCAGCTGACTCAAAGGAAACTTGGCGAAATATACACCATTTCCCAATAGCCTTTCTCTATAACAGAAGATATATGGGACAGTGTTTAATAAATTTTGTCTTGTTTTGCATCCAAGAAGAAAAATATTCTTAATTCTCTGGAGCAGGGAAATGCTTACCATAGTTAGTGTTCTGTATCTGTCATCTTTCAAGGGTGACAAGCAGCTGTCCAGCTGGAAAAGTTGGGCATACTTGGAAAAAAGTACAGAAAATGCTTAATGCCACTGGTATATTTCAACAAGAAAATATTGATCTGGTTCTGGTTTGTTCAGCTTCTTTTGTTTTTTGTTTCGTTTTGTTTTGTCTTGTTTTTTCCCCTGCTAGTTTGTCTCATAGTTTTTACTGTGTGTTCCTTGTTCAGGCTTTCCTGAATTTACTCTGCATGACTTTCATGGTGTACCAGCACAGAGGGTGATGTGAAACAATGCTTCTGCCACTGAAACAGCTGTCAGCTTCATCTGTCTGGATGCAATTGTGCCATACAGGCTTGATGCTGAGGTCACTGTTTCTTTTTTTCCAAGGGAGCAGAAGTGCTAGGTTATGCTCATCATGCCAACCCATCCTGTAGTCTGTCTTCAGACTCCTTTGTATAGGCAGCTAAATGCTTTCTAACATTTCTTTCTAATGCCCTTGGCTGACAGTCAGTGCTCCCAGCCTTGATACCTGTGCATTCTGAGACTTGGCACTAGTGGAGGCATAGTGGGTGGACTTTTCTATCTGTTGGCTACAGGAGGAAAGCAGAGAGTTCCTTTTTTATAGCAGTTTATTGATATTAAGGTCATGATTTTGAAAGCTTAAAGTTGGGAGACCTCCTTTTTCCCATTGCTTCCCCTCCCTGAGCAGTAATACAACCCTGTTCTTTCTATTGAACCTAAGAGTGCTCTCCCAGATGTCCTTTTCCTATCTCCTCCTGATGCAGAAGAAGGAGAGACTTCTGTGCCTGTCCAGTTTTCAGAGAGTCACTAGTAAGATGCAACCAAAAGTTCCTCATCCTTTGCACTCATGGCACAAAATGTAAGATTTCAACTAACACAGTGCAGAAACATCGATTTGTATTGTTAACATGGGTGTATTTCAGTGTCTGTAGTTAAGAATTTCTGGTTATTTTAAAAAGGTGTCATATAGTTACACATGATAAAAGAAAAACAAAAAACCCCCCACCCTTCTTCATTAGAGTATTTTTTGAGCTCCAAGGAAAGAGAGCATTAAAGGTGCAGAAGGCACTTTAAATACATATTTCCAATTTGTTTTGATTCTGTATTTGTGCAAGAGGAACTCCTCTCACCTTCTCTGGTCTAAATGAATTCCTATAGTTAAATGTAGATGTTCTTTCTGAGAAAAAGTTGTAAGCTAGCAAATTCTAGCTATTGTCCTTCAAACAGGACAGAATTTGACTCAACTATTTATGTTATTTTCATCCTGACTTTTGAAGTAAGGATTTGGGTCCAGTATTGAAGGTTTATCTTTTAAGGACTTGAGTGTATTTATGGTTTACCACTATTGCATATCATCACATTATTTCACTGTTTAATATCTCTATTCACTATGTAACATTTGTCTAAGGATTTCATATCACATGATTTACCCCATGGAGTTTTTGCTTTCCTGAGTTTCTTGTGTTTTACTTTTTTTTTTTTCCCCTCAAAGAGTTCTCTGAGATAAAGTTTGCACAGAGTTTCTTCCTGATGTTTTTCTGACACTAATGTGGAAGAAAGTAGGTCTTTAGTAGACAAAGGGTACTGCCAGTTTGTGTAAGGGAGTAGTATTTCTTTATGTAGACTGGCCTATAGATTGATTTGGTGTGGATATAGCTCGTAATAAAATGCAGTATTGGTGCACCCAGTGACGTGACTGTGAGGAAAGTTTGCCAGGCATGTAGGTATAAACTGAGTTAAAAATATTCTCAAAGAGGACTGCCTGAACGAGATTGTTAAAGTTTGCCCCGACTAGATCTGTCAAGTTTCTGTTCAACAGCAAAGCTAGAAGAATAGCAAGAAACTGGATAATTCTCAAATTCTTATTCCAGTTGTTGCTTATATAAATGACGTTTTGTTTAAATTCTTTTGTATTTGGGTAGCTGTGGCAGTTTGAATTTTTTTAGATCATCAACTTAGACTTGAGATACTTATTGTACTAAACAGCAAGTCTTGGTTGTAAAATGTCTGCTTCATTTGTGTTGTCAAAATGAACATAATGTGGTTACAAAACAAGACTTCACTCTCAGTCAGCTTCATGAGGTCAATTAAACTGAGGGTGCTGGAACATCTACCCGCAGTATATGTTGACACAGAAACAGTTTGATAGATCAACTGTAACTTGAAGAAGTGCATGAACTTGGTTTTTAATTGTGAAGGTTTAATGTAGTTTGGTAATGTAAATGAAAAATGGGAACTTGCTGTCATTATGTGTTCTAGGTAAAATCTTATGGAAGCATCTGCCAGCCACTTCACTGGTTTACAGAACAGACTAATATTAAATTTAGAGAAGTAAAATCTGCATGGGGGTACTTTGTATTTGAAGATGACTTGCTTTAAAGGCTTACTGATCTGTGCAGTATGCAGATTTTTCCTGGAAACAAAGTATGTCCTTGATTCAAACCATTTACTGTACTTGCAGAAATGTTTGTGGTGTAGGAGCTCACGTTATTACAAAACAAGCCATTCCAGAGTGAACGGCAAGTACTAGTGAAAATGTTCATAAAGGTAGAAGGACATAAACTACTTGGTCACCTGAACACATTGTTTCAAAGTTCCAAGCAGCTGAGGTGGCTTGGTCTGTTCAGCCTGGAGGAGAGGAGACTGAGGGGAGACCTCATTGCAGTTACAGCTTCCTGGTGAGGGGAAGGCCAGGCACTGGTCTCTGCTCTTGGTGACCAGTGATACAACCAGAGGGAATGGCCTGAAATTGTGTCAGGGTAGGTTTAGGTTGGTTTAGGAAAAGCTTTCTCACCCAGAGGGTGGTTGGGCACTGGGACAGGCTCCCCAGGGAAGTGGTCAGAGCACCAAGCCTGGACAGTGGTCTCAGATACATGGTTTGGTTCTTAGGGTGTTCCTGTGCAGCACTATGAGTTGGACTCGGTCTTTGTGGGTCCCTTCCAACTCCGATTCTGCAAAAAAACACTTCAGTTGTAGCAAAGTAACCAATGAAGCAGCTGGCTGCTTCTGTGTCATATCTGTCATTTAGGGTCTTGCTCTCAGATCTAGCTGTGTGTCTTGGCTTTCAGCAGCAGCAAGCAACGTGTCTGTGCTGCCTGCTGCCAATACCCCATGAAAATACTTTCTGGGGACTCAGATTCCCTGATGTACAGAGGTTAAGATGGAGTAAGAAGAAATCACCATAAATCTGAGGCTTCGTGGCAGCTCTGAGGGTTTGGCACTGTGGAAAGCAGTTCCTGTTGCTCAGCCTCTTAAAGCTGGAGCACAGAAAGAGAGGTGTGGACTGAGTAACGGGCTGGGACGAGCTGGAGGAGGGTGAGAAGCTGGATGGCAGCGGGAAAACGAAACGATGCCTTTGCTGTGCAGTTGCTGGGTAATACCTAGAAAAGCTAGAATTCGTTATAGCCCAGTTAAATGGTTCCACACACAGCTGGTTACTCTTTTTGCATGTCAGGGACAGGTTTTGGTACAAATGGCATATTCTAAAGCATATGGGTCCTGCTCTCTGGTTTAATCACTTTTCCAGACAGTTTCATGTTCAAATTTGAGTGTTACAGCTCCTTAGTTTCAAAAGACATTTTTTCTTCCACACTGGTCCTCCTCCTTTTCCACTCAGGACAATATGTAGTTTTGTTGTTGACAAACAATAAATATTTTATTTAAATGTTTTTTTAATTATTAAAAGGCTCTTGTCTATGTACAGAGCCTTTTTTAGGTTTGTCTGTTAAAATGCTTAACAGAGGTATTTAATGAATTCCAGGATTTCTGTCTCCTCATCTTTTAGGGGGATATTGCTGGAACACAGTCTTTTAAATTTGCTTTTGGTGAATGAAAATTTGGACAGATCAATTTTGTTTGTTTCTTTTCTAGTTAGACACATTCATTCCTGAACAGTCTCTGAAAGCTTTTATTGCCCTCTCGGCCCATCACAGACATCCTTCCCAGGAGTGCACCTCATGGAGTCAGGCTGTTGTGCACCAGTAGTCTGGAACCAGGCATCACCTTTCAGTTTGCCCAAGACACAGTTTTGTTAATGGAAACAGCAACAAATAAAAACTTGAACCCTGACTTCTGAATAATCAGGTAAAGTTTCTTTAGTGTAGGTCTGACCTTTGCCTTCTATCAGCACAAAAAACACCCTGAAAAGCAATAACAGAAAAATAACTTTCATCTTACAAACCATATTCACTTTTGTGAAACAGAATTGCTGTGTATCTATCCAGTATTATTTTGTTTTCCAGTGGACTTCCCTTCTAGAGCTTGCAAGTTATAAGGTTGTCTCTGGTTTTGTTCAATATATCTAGAAAAGCTCCTATTATATTTTTCTTTTCTTTTATTGTTTATACTGGCTGGAAGAACAAAACTAAAACTTTCATCTCAGGTTGGAACATAATTTGGTGTGATTGCTCAGCTTCTGATCTCACTACCAAAAACGTCTTCTTTTAGGAGTTGATAAAAATATTTGGCTCTGTTTCACCTCAGTCACTCTTGGCAGTTCTTCATCTGCTGTTCTGGGGTTTCCATCTGCTCCTTTATGCTGCAGTTTCTTCTTCAAGCCCCAATTCAGCAGCAACAATTGCAAATAAGTGAAAACATCACTGATTTTTCCGAGGGTATGGGGTTGGATGCAGGTGCTGTTCTGCATCTCTGGCAGAATCTTCCAGGATTTTATCTCTCTGCTAAAAGGGAGAATATGGCAATTCCCTGAGGCTTTGAGTATTCCTTTGTTCTTCCTCCCTCACAGGTGTCCAAAGATTTAATCTAGAGCTGTATACACTACTCTAACCTGAAACCAACAAATCTATGAAATTAAACATGTTGCAAGGGCTAAGGAAAATATTTTTTTTTAATCTAATGAACTTTTCAAATTAAAGTCCTCTTAGTTACAGAAAAAAGTGTATGAATGCATGTGAAATTAGATTTATTAAAAAGCTTTTATTAAGCTTTTTCCCAGTAACTTATACTTGCTATGTTATTTAAACACTTTTAACTTAAAAAAAAATCACAACTCATAGTAGGGGTTATTGATGCTGAATAATCATTTGCTCTCAAGTGATTAAGCTGCTAACCAGCACTCTATATTAAAAAAAAAATCACACATATACATGACTGTCTGCTTACTTACGTATTTCACTTTCAAATGTGTTTGCCATTTCACAGCGTTTTTCACCTCTTATCCATGGATTTTTATTTTTTTTTTTACAGAAAGCACAATCAAAGTTTCCTTCATCATCTAGCTGGTGAAAATGTAATTGCAGTTGTGTAGTGCTGGTGTACCAAAAGGCATATCATTATAGCAAAACCCCTATATTCGTTACTCGTAGGAGACAGCTTGTCTGACTTAATGTAAAGCTTAATCAGAAGGTTTAGAAGGGGAAGTAACAGAAGAAAAAAGACCTTAGTAGTGAATACATGCATAATGAATTGATTCATTCAGTGCTTTCCTTGTATTTTTTTTTCACTTGCTCTTGCAATGTACATTTTGTCATACTGAGAATTTAATTAATGGTAGGGGAAAAAAAGGTAATAGTCCTGTGTCAGCCTAGTACTGACATTTATGACAGCCTCCTATTGAGTTAGCAGGTTTTTTTTTTTCTATAGAATGCTGAAACTTATCATGTAAAAGCTTTTTAATAACTTTAACAGTGAAAAAGATTATTGAACAAAAAAGTGGTTTAATAAAAATCTTTACATTATCCATTTACTGAAGCATGCCTTCTACACAAGCTCTTGGTTTTCTTTCAAACAACTATTTTATATATCCCACTAGTACTTTTTGCTGTCTCAGAGCTATAGTGTAAACTAAAGATATTTACAGCAGAAGTGTGTATGGCAGATTTTTTTTTTGTTTAAATATTATCTTGCTTTCACTTTCAAAAATAACCATGGATAGAAGTGTTTTCCTTTGACCACTACAATAGTGAGAGTGTAATATTCAGCTGCCTGAACTGGAGAGGAAGCCTAAAACATCTTTTAAACTTAAAAAAAGAGTGAATTTACGAATGCATGTTGGCAAATCAGCTTTTCGTGGTGTTTCCAGGCACAGTGATGTGATCATGGCAGACAAAACCAGCTGGAGAAATGCTGCACTGATTAATCTTTCATTCCTTACATCTTCCTAAGTCAGCTTTTAGTGTTTCCTACCAACTCTGACAGTTGAAGGCAGGTGGTTCTTTCTTTCCCACTGTACCTGGGGCAGCTGCTGGAAGAATCGGGAGTGCAGCTGGGAGCATTGCACCAGCCCTCAACAGAGTTTGCAGACCTGGTGGCTGCTGCTGTGAGCCTCTTAGCCAGTGCAATCTCCTGTCTTTCTCTCTCTAGTGCACCTTGCTGGCTAAGGATACTTCCTCTCTTCTGTCCACTTTAGAGTGTAAGAAGGCACCTGGTATGTGGAGTCTGCCTGGGAAGCTGCCTCTGTTATTCTTTCCAAAAACAGAAGGGGAGAATTGATTCATCCTTTATCACAGGGGAAACTTGTTCCCTGCTTTAAGCCCTTGAGGGTTTAAATTAAACTTGGCAAGACTTGATGTGCCCTTAGTCACAAGAATCTGTTGGATAGCCCTACTACATCATCTTCTGTATTCAGAAGTGACCTGGTTTTCACACCTGTTGGTTCTGCAATAAACAGATTAATGCAGGCAGGTGCTTACTATTATTGCCTGTTAAGTCCTGAAAAACTCCTTCCTGCTGATGTCACCATCCCTAAGGGCTGGTGGATGATCTGTTGCCTGCATGGCCATGAGGAACTGCTAGCAGGTAGGAAAATTGTCAAGGGGGAACCTTTCTCATGATGGTGGCAGGGAAGAAGAAGTGGAACAAAAAAAAGATTCTTTTTCTTTCTTGTTTTTGGAGAGTCTATGGAAGTGATAGATTTTTGGAGCTCCTGAAGAGTCAGGATCCTGAAGAACAATTTGTGAGTCAGGAAGATGTTTTTGAGGAAGGCACTTGTATAAAGGCTGACTGGCTTGCATGGGGTGAAACAATACAAGTAGTCTGGTGAGGCAGAAGCTCTGGTCAGATGTCCATTTACTGCTTCACTTTTAGTCTTAGCTTAAAAGCTTGGGAGAAATTTTACTACTAGCTTCTATACAGGCAGAATTTGTCCTTTTGTTTTACTTGTAACTAAGGAATTGTCCTAAATAGTTTTTGTTCTGACATAGTATAAAAATTTATGGTGATCAGCATCACTGTTTGTAACATACTGGGTGCCAGTGGATTGCAGTATAATTCATTATAGGTGTACATGGGTAATACTGCCTAAAATACATTGTGAGGCAGGTGGTAATGTGTGTCAGTGGAGTTGTCTGGGGTTTCTTTTGGTCATTTTAACTAACTTTGAGGTCAGACAGCTGCTACTTATAACTTCACAGCTAGGTCTGACTTGAGTCCAAGAAATTCAATGTAGAGGATGAAAAAACAATTTTGAGAAGAAGATGATTGCTGAGATGAGATTGAAGGCTCAAAGGGAAAACAGCTTCCCAGTGGCTCTGTTTTTTGATGTGAAGTACATTGTCTACCATCTTATCCTATTTATTTATTCTACATTATTCATGCCATTACAGGGATAAAAATAGACCTTTTAAAAATGGTTTTGTTTCTATAGCACCTGAGGGCTTCAAATGAAATGTATCTTGCACTCCATCTGGAAAAATGACCTCTTGCAAATTCCGTCCAGGCAAATTCTATATTTGAATAGATGAATGTTTGGCCTGGATGATCATCTTTGATGACTCAGTGCATATGCCAATATGTTGCTATTGACAAAAATGGAAATTCTGGCTAGAATATTTCTTCCAGGGACTCTGTTAGGACTTGGCCTCATAAGCTCAAATTATATTTACCATTCTTGTGGCAGTATTCCCACACTGGTTCTAGGTGGGAAACAAAACTTCCATGACAGATGTCAGGTATTGTATACTTTATTCCAGAAATTCCCAGTTGCACTGCTGTTTGAAAATACAGGGTGATGCTCTCTAAGATACTCAGGTCAGTGAAGTAGTGAGTGAATAGAACTGTTTTATAAGTCATGTTGGTCTTGTGAGCAGGTGTACTGGCTGCAAAACATAAAGGAAAAGACAGCCAAGTTTCTCAGTAATAGTATGTTTCCATAAAACTGACATTAATAGTTTTTCATTTGTTTAATGAAGTAAATGGAGCTCACAAATGCTGTGGTTTTCTGCTTTTGTGTGTTTGTCTCTTTAGAAAGATGCATTATGCAAGTTACAGTGTAGGATTTGGATGCTTTCCTTTACATCCTTCCATAAGTGGGAGATTTATTCAATATTATTGAAATCACTGTGAGTTGCTCACTTATTTTCCTCCTAGTTTCTCAGAACTCCCTCCTCCCAGTCTTCCTTAGCTTGAGAACCAGCTTTTCACAATGAAGAAAAACCTTTTTAACTACACCAAAGACACAAGAGAAAACAAAAGAAAACAAAATGCTACATATATGAAATTAAGTGTGAAAACAAGGCAGTGTTAACTGCCTATCCCCTTGGCCTGTTGAAGGCATGCATGATGTGCTGTTTATCTGTAGAGCACCTTGCCCATCTGTGGGAAGTGGTCAGGTCAAATAAATAAATAGTAGTCCAGATTCTTGAGTTTTTTACTCTGGCAGTAAATGAAATGAGACTTCTCTCATGTTAAAAGCTAAATGAGTATTTCAGAGCAATAATAAGGTGATGGAAAATACCCAAATATGCTAGTACGGAAGAGCTGTAGAAGATCAGTGCCAAACCCTGGATCAAACTGAACGCCCACAACCACAGCTGACACCAGAGGTGGGTGTGGAGCTCAGGGAAGAGCCAAAAATGAACTGGGATTTTTACCTCCACCAAAAGAACTGTAGTTTGCCCATGTGGAAATCACACAGGAGGCAATGAAACCTCTACTAGCTTTTTAAAAATCTTTTTGCAGAAGTTTGTTGATTTCCTCATGTGTAAGGGATAGTGTGTAGAAAGCAAGATGATTTCCCAGTCACACCAGGAATGTATTGGTGGAATGGTATCTCTGACCTCTCTCAGCTGATAACTGGCAAAGTAGGAAAACCTGGAAAAAATGATGTCAAATCCTTTGTTAATGCTGTCCATTGTCCCAGGGAGCTTCATTTCTGAGTTGGCTACATCTTCCCTTCTTCTGATGCAGCTCTGTTCTGGAAATGAAGACAAATGAGGCAGCTATGACACACAGAAAACACATCACATATTTCATGGATTAATACTTTAGAAGAAAAATGTGAGACTTTTGCCTAGGTTTTTTACAATATTCAGTTTTCATCTAGACCCAGGTAAAGTATGGCTCTGTACTAGAGGAAGCTGTCTTGCCTCTGAAAATCTGCTGGAAACTGAAAGAGAAGAGGCATATAAGGCAGGAATGTACTCTGATAATAATTGTCATGATCTGATATAGCAAGAAGAATTGGCATTTGTCCCCATTAACTTGTGCAGGCGCTAAACTGCATTTTATGTGTGTCCTTACACTTAAATCAATGTTTTGTCTCCTGTATGAAGAAAGGAGCTTCCCCTCTGCTGTTAGGCATTCTGGATGTTTTTTATTGATTACCAAGGAGGGTGAGGTAAAAAGGGAAAATTTAAAAGCATGAGAGAAAAATCTGTGGGAAACAGGAAGGTATAGGAAAAAAAGGAGAAAAAAGTCTTTTATCTTCATTGATCTGGATGTGAAAAGTCAAGCAAGTGAACAGAAGAGTAAGGGAGAAAACAATAGATTAACAAACCCATCTCTCATATTTTATACAAGTATAAAATCTGAAGAAGCTATTAAAAGAATTGGAAATGAGGTTATAGGGCAGCTTGAAAGCAAACCACTGTGAGATTCAAACGCTTAACAATCTTGAAAAGGAGGTGTTTAGAGGGGTCTCTCGAGCTGCCCTGGGTTATCCAGCAGCTGGTGAGAATGGTGTTAAGTGTTGCAGGAGGAGAGGGGAAGCCACAGCTGCATGCCCTGGGCACAAGGACTGTCAAGCACTTGTCAGCAAGGAAGTGAGGGGGGCCTTGCCTCCCTGAATTATGGTTTTCTCCCAAGGCACTGTAACAGGAGCATGTGCACTGTCATCCACACAGGCTTCTATTATACAGAAAAAGGCAAGTACTGCTGGAGGAAAGTTCATTATGCAGATTGCTTGTATGTGAAATTTCCTTTCACAAAGATATTCTTTTGTTTTGCTTAGGCACAGACTGTGGTAAATGAAATCCTTTTTGCTAGATGTAAAATATTTTCTGAGTAATGCCTTTATTTTCTTTTTCTCTGTGTGTTTATGTGGTGCTGCATAGATTTTGGAAAAAAATATTAGCCTATCTAGCCTTGGCTTGCCTGAGTTATAATGTTTTAGTTCAGTGTAGTGGTGTTATACACCACTACATTTCTACACACAGACGAGTTAAAAATCTCTTCTTCCTTGTCATGCAAATACAACTATCCTAAGAGCTGTTAGCATAGGGCAAGCTGGTTAGGAGGGAGTAATCAAACAAAGCCTTGTGTACCTACTCTGCAGCTCGTTTTGGATTCCTGGTCCATCAAGCTTCTCTCCATATCCTCGAAGCCCCTTTTCAAGGGGCTGCTGCAACACAAAGGCCTTGTGTACACAAGAAAAGGGTAGTGATTAAATAACTTAAATTTAGAGATCAGTTTAAACAGGGCATTGCCTTCTTTAGGCATTCTTTCTTCAATTTAAGAGCACCTCATGGTAATGTTTCCAAGTTAAATCAACAGAAAACATCCTTAAAGCAAAGAACTCCAGCAAACCTGGTGTGTAAACAGCATTAATTAGTCTAATCAGCTGCTAAAACAATGTTCTCAGATACAATTGAAGGCTCTTCTATGAAGTGTCTTCTCCTTAATGCTTTATTGAAAACGCAGTAGGAAATTATGGATTAAGATAGGTTTGTTAGCTTTACCTTGATAGAACAAGCAAGGATAGGTCTGGCATGAAGGAAGAGGTTGCCAGCCCACCTCCCCCTCACCTGTCAGTGGTGCCAAGTGCTGAATCCCTCTTTGTGCATTTATGTACTGAGGGGTTCTGTAGAGGATGGTGGGAAGACAAAGTATCTTAAAAGTTAATGGAAATGATAATAAACTGGTTGCTACTAAATGGCTTTAGATGACAGAAGTAGTAGTACATAATCAAATGTTTCTTTCGTTTCTATAGTTTGGAAATGTATTATTTTTCCCTAATGTGGAGCACTAGGTCATTACAGTGAAATCACAGAGGCATCATACATGGCTTATTTTCTGATGGGGAAGATTTTTCTGAAGTAGGATTTGTGAAGAAATTTGTTTATTTTTGTCTATCCAGCTGAATTTAAAAGCGTCTCATACCAAATATGCATTTTTTTAATGTCTAATTTACCACAAGCATTTAGTTTGATGAGTTTTTTCAATTTTAGAACATATGAGCAACAAAACACATATTGAAAATACATGGGTGTGATTTGTAAGATACCATTCTCAGCTGAGCTTTATAGTATTTGGTTATATACCTGCTTACCATTTAGAACATTCAGAGGTTTTTGTTTTGGGATAAGCCAAGAGAAAGATTGCCTGAATGCTATGATTGAGGTGACCTGACTTGGCAGAGTAGAGAATAAGATAACATAGATAGTGATTCCACTGAAATTTAAATTAGTTTGATTTTGGATTCAATTAAATGCTTTGCAAAGAGTGCATCTCAGAATTGAGAGGTTTTGAAAGCATGCTGACTAAACACTGATCTGAGCTTCTGTTTAGGTGTCTGATTTCTATCAGCAGTGCTTCCATGTGTGGAATGAGAGGAAATCTGAATAAGACAGAGTGTGTGAAATGTTAATGAGGCTGAATTAGTTATACAAACTCAAAGAAAGATTGGAGAAAGCAGCTGAAATATTTAATTATTGAAGAAACTCAATAAAAACTCTTAAGTATGTGCTTTAAGTGAAATCTGTTATTCTGTAGGTATAAGAAAGAAGTCTAATTCTTTTGATTACATGGGTACTTTCAGTAAGCCCTTTAATTTTTACAGTGAAGACTTCTGTTTGTCAAACACTTTTTGATCCAGTTTAATTGACAAAACAGAAGCTTTTGCTGTGAATAAGGGCCTGGTGAGATAAGATGTTTCAAAAGTCTCTGTTCCTAACCACTTTGAGTGAAGCTCATAGTTGTGTGTTTGCTAAGCTTGTGCTTGTGTTGTTCTCCCACTTGCTCTGCAGCTGTAGTCAAATTATCTGAGCAGCTAAGGTGGGCCTGGCCAGTGCTTTTAAATTGAAGTGGTAGGCATGGTCGGGTTCCTCTGACTTTCTAAGCGTGTTATCAATGAAGATAAGCAGATTTTTGTCTTGTGGGCACTTAGCTAAAGTCAATAAATGAAGCTTCTGTTGACATCCTTGCCCAGTTCCATTGGATGTTCTTGTAACTAAATATTTGCAGGAACACAGTTTATCTCACTACTTTGGTTGGATGTGCAGTATTGGGTTCAAAAAGAGATTACACATCCCTCTCTGCATTGTGTTTCTCAAATCAGGCTTGAAGTCATCTTTGTTTCAGAACACTGATTAACAGCTTATGGAATAAATTTCTGCAGTTAGTGGGAATGTAAAGTAAATATTTACATGACCAGATTTTTAATTTGAGCTTTGTAGGTGTAAAATTTGTGCTTTATAACTATACATAGACCTCAATTTATTTGCGTATTTAAAGGATAAAAGTAAAATCAGTTTATATTAATATATGCAAATGTCACCCTTGTAGTCCTGATTTTTTTTTCTTGGTTGGGTTTTTCTGGCTTTTTTTTTTTTGTAGTACAAATTAGACAAAGTTGTTATTGTTAAATGGGTTGGAAGGTAACTACTAATCATAGAATCTTAGAATATATTCGGTTAGAAGGGGCCTTAAAGATCATATAGTTTCAAATTTCCTGCTGTAGTCAGGAATGTCACCCATTAGTTCACGTTGCTCAGGGACCAATACAACTAAATTAAAGGATGAATATTAAAATATGAAACTAGAAATGGTTGTAAAATTTTATATATTTCAAATGTCACTGGAAGTGCATCGCAGAATGCATCTCTTCTGCATTATATCTGTATACCACTCTGATTAGGTATTCACTGAGGAATAAGTTTGAAAGAATTCCTAGTAAATAGGCCAGTGGGTGAATTTTTTTCTCATGGATACACATGATGGATTTTGACACTGATAATCCACATGTGATTTCTAAGAATACTTTTCAGATTTAGAATTGCCATCAGCTGCGATACTGGAGGGTTTGTGTGTCTAAGAGGAGAAATTGTTTACAGTCAGGAAAATAAATACATTTTACCTTTTCATGCATTTTGATAAATGTATTCTGTAAATTTTGTTTTGTTTTTCTTCACATAAAATTGTCTCCTAAATACCAGCTGGCAGAGAAGTTGCCTTTTGCAGAACAGATGATTTTTTCACAGCAGTTACTTGATTCATTCCATAGCTGTCATTTTTTCAAGGAATAGATCACAGCAAGCCTTCCTAAAAGTAAGGATTTTCTTCTTGACCCTTATCATCACTGAGTTTGAAATGATGGAAACTTTCAGAGCTTTTTTGTTGTTTTCTTTGGATTATTGTTCCTTGTGTTTTGGCAATTCTCATTCATTTATTTTAATTCTCTCACTCCCGGAGCAGTAAGGATGCTTTGTTGCTTTGAGGCACTAGAGATTATACCTGGCTTTCCTGATTTTGGTGTTACCTTTCTTTAAATGTTAGTCCCTTTGTCAATTATGCACTAGTCTATTTGCTTTTCAACTTGGTTCTTTCTTTTCAGGGATTTACAGTATTATTGAGTTAAGGATTGTCACAGTAGATGGTAATGGAGAAATAGAGTTAAGTGAGTTTGTTTAGGAGTGCTGATTAACTAAATGTTTCTGAGACTATTGCCTTAAGGCACTGTGTAAAGAGGTTTCATTTTACTTCTTTTAGCTGAAAATGTAGTTTTATTGAACTCTGTTGTTTGTTAAGCACTAGCTTTTTCCTACCTGATATGCTTAAGAAAAAAATGTAGTGATATCTTCATTATTCTTAATAAAATGGATTTCTAAATTGTAAGAGGATTAAGCATTTTAGCTTCTGGCCTTTGCGCTTAATTGCAGAATACCTTTCTGGAGAGAAAAAAAAAAGGCCAACAACCAGTGTTTTATGCTCTGTCTTGAAGAACTTCACTCCTGGAGATAGATTTTCAAATGACACATTCTTGTAGGTGAGACCATTTACCTGGAAACTATCTTCCATTAGTGGGATAGTGAATGATTCTTCCTTGTAATTAGGCAAATTAGTAATTTAGTGGGTAGGTTAAGTTATTCTTTAAATTAAGGTAGTTGAAGTGTTGCCAATTAAGAGTTGGTGTGATACCATAAATTACATGTGATCTTGCATTTTGTCCAAGGACCTTAAAGACTAAATGTTAATTAGGCTGAACAGTGTTCCTTTGAAAACATATAGCTCATTTTTTGGAAAAATAAGATCTAGTACCCAGAGATACCAAAGGATTCTATTAAGTCTCATAAGAAATACTCTTGTCTCTGAAGCCCTGCTTAAACTTTGCCATAATGCTGCTGTTCAGACTCTTTTTTAGATGTCTTGAGAAAAACTGAAGAAAATGCAATTTTCATCATCTTTCAGCTTCTTAATGAGTCCCAACATTGCTTTGGGGACAAATTGATGATTATGTGTACTCTTGTTGGCTCAAAATATGAAAAGAGGGCAGGGGCTGTGCTGTGTTCTACTGATGTGATGGTTTTTATACAAGAGATGAAGGATGCATGTGGGCATCCTTCTGCCTGGCAGGCAGCCTCTCAGGACCTGAGCTGGTGGGGTCTGAACATTGGCAGTTTTGTTTGGAAGTGGTCCCTGGAGTGAACATTTAGGAGCATGCTTAAATTTTGTCTGGAAAACAGCAAGTTGGAGCAATTGGAAACAGTGAGGGAATGACAGGGAGAATGGATAATCACATGCCTGATGCTCGGATTTATTTGCTTTAGTCCCCTTTTTACTTAGCAATTCATGTAAGACCATGAGAGCCCTATTTCTTCATGTCTCTGAAACTTCTGGAGTAATTGGTAAAACTCTTGACAGGCCCTTAGAAAAAACTTTTCTAATGTAAAGTTTTATGTGTGGCTTAATTATTTTCAGAATTAAATCAAGATACGGGCTTAAAATAAAAACTACACTAAACATGGCTTTACAGTAATTACAGAAATCAGAATAAAAGTAGTTAAATTAACTGTGATACTTTTTTAGACTCAGTATTTTTTCAAGTTTGTAATTATTTGGTCTTTAACTTTTGTATAATTAATTTAAGAATCTACAGGGAAGATGCTATCCCATGTGGAACTTTTGCCAAAATTACTAATTACCTAAGTAAGTGGTAATTGCACAGTCCCCTGTGCAAATTATGTCTTAATCTTTTGATGGAGATTAAGACATAATTTTGGCAAACATGTTGGAGTATTCAGACTGCTGCATAGTAATAATAAATGAAGCTATTGATTTGTCTCCTCAGTTTAAGTGCACTGTTAGGTTAACATTTCAAATTCTAGAAACATCATTTAAATAGAAAAAACAGAGGTAAGTTGTATCTTGAAATGTGTAGAATTTTTTTTATAGGAACTTAATACAGTGATATTTTTTGAACTCAGTATTTTCATTTTAAAAATCACCTGCTCATGTATATATAGCCTTGTATTTTCTGATTATCACACATGCCACACTTGCTTGAAGATCAGTTACATTGCCTCTTGTGCTTTCATTGGAGAATGTAATTATGCTGCAAGAATAAATAAGGCACAACACTCTGCATCCATTTTCTCTATTGCATCTGAAAAATACTGGAGAGGAAGTGTGGTAAAGCATTATTAACACTCAGAGTAGAATTTATCTCCCTTAAGGGCAGCCTTGTAAAAGGCAGGTGTTTAGTTTAATCTGGTCATCTCATCCCGCTATAATGAGTTGAAGAGAGATGCAGCATTATCAGTCAGTCACTAGGTCTGCCTGTATTAGACATCTGCATTAGACATGGGTGCATGGCCTGGGCCTGAAATGCCTGTTATTATCTTTCTTCTTGCTGGAAAAGTGGGTACACATGTGTATGATCCAGTAAGATGTACTTGGGATACTTTTGGGTTTGGAGGGAATAGCTAAACTTCTCAAGTAAGTGATCAGATATTCTATTTCATTAAAATTGTCTGTGCCAATGCCTGTTTACCTAGTGAATTCACATAACTGGCATTTGATTTAGTTCTACATAGACAGATACTTCTACTCTTTCTGAGTTTTCCTTGTAAAGGACAACAGTTTGGAAGCACAGTATCTGTGCACTGGATGTTTCTTCACTTTGCAGGCATGGTGACCGCCCTTTTTTTCCCCTGATTTTCTCTTTTCCCTGTTTTTGCATGTTTGGTAGGCCTTGATATTTTTACATTGAAGAATGGGCTACAAGACATAAAAATGGTGTTGAAGCACTCCTTCCAAAGATTTCCTGATCTGCAAAATGTCCATTTGAGAGTCAAGTCTTTCATTAATGGTTGAGATGAACTATTGTAAAACTGGAGGGTACTTTGAAGTTTTTCCAATTACTGGAATTGACACAAATGGAGAGGAGATGTTCAAATAGGTCTTCTGAGGCATACCTAAATGTTCCCTTTTTCATCTACTTCCTGTTCAGTAGTTTAGCATTAGACTTAGAGACTTTCAGAGGATATTCTTAAGTCAGTGGAAGTAAGTCCTGGCTCATGTGCTTCACAATCACACTCACTTATGAAAAATAAATATATTACATTTTGGAAACAGATTATGCTGTTAAAGAAAAGAAAACATTACAAATTTATTCCTCAATAGCTTTCCTTTGTATTATGTATTTCTTCCTGGCTCCAACACTAGCTTTGTCCCCATAGCAAAAGTAAACATATGGCAAAAGCTAAACACTTTTGCTTGCTTACAAAGACGGAAAACAAGCACTTCTTTTCATAAAAATAGCCAGTGTTTTGGGTTATCTCTTCTTTAAAATAAAACTTAAAAAAAAAAAGTAGTGCCAACTCCTCATCCTGAGAAGCAGATGGGAAGCAAAGAGCTCTTTGAAACAGCTGATAGCATTTTAAAGGTGGTGTGGCTGGTGGGGTGGGACTGTGGGATAGGGGAAGTAACAGCAGTATGGTAGTTCCAAGAACGTTTCACTAAACCATAGAAAGCAAGTAATAGGCAAAACTGTATATTATTCATTTGTGGTTGGTGAATAATACTATTTTTGTGTAATAGGTAGTGACTACTGTTTTCCTTGATTTCAAATTTATTTTGGATTCAAGGAAGATGATAATTGAATAACTAAATCAAATATGTATTTTAATGTTCTAAAATAATTCAAGAAACTGAGTATTCACTTCCAAAGTTTCAGAATAAAGAGTTGATGGAAGCACCAAACTGAGGCACAAAGTTACAATTATGTAGAAAAAAAGTTTGCACAAAACAAATGTTAGGATGTAGTGAAAGTTGAGGAAAGGCTACGTGTCAGTTGGATGTTCCTGCTTTCAGTCCTCTGGGCTTTCATAGCCACATGCCTGCCTGTCTGTTCTTCCATTCACCAGTTACTTGGAACACAAGCATCACTTTGGGCAACACAGACAAATCTGAAAAATCTGTATGAATCTACAAACACTGTGTAAATCACCAACTGTGCTTCCTAGATAGCATTTAGAAGAGACTAAGCCAAGGACAGGAATTATGCTTAAATTCATTTGTGGCCTAAATAAATGGCAAATTTTTTTTGACTTTGCTTAAAACAGTTTCAAGCTATCAAGTAGATATAATCCAGTAAGTATGAATGAACCCACCCAATTTCCTCAGACTTTTGTACAAAAATTCTCATTGTTAAAAAATTAATTACACGATGGTTCCAGGCTACGTGCACAAAAGGGATGGACAAATAAATTTCTCACTGCAGCTTTGTTTTTTCTTATCTTTATAGGTGTTAGGGAGTGATGCAGAGCATGAAGTGCCCTACATGGCAATTCTAGGCTTTTGTGATGAAGATTCTTCTGAACCTGCCAAAAAAACTCCCAATTATTTATAGTGTTAACACGTGTACTGGTTAGTGCAGGCTGAGCTTCACAAATGCACTTCATGTAAGCTTCCTCATAGTTAAGCAGTAATGTCTGCTAATCATGACAGGTTTTAGACTGGATTTTAGCTACTGATTTCAGAACAAGTTTGGGCTTTGATGCCGAAGAGATCTCTCTTGAACTGTCACCTGCCCTAGTCTGTGTTTTGGCATTTGTCCATTTGTCCTCTCTGCCTTATTACTGAGCTTAAGAATGGGAGCTACAAACCTCAAATGCAATTTCCTACAATTGCCATAATTTTATAATTGGAGAGGATTACTACACTCGTCTGTAGATTTGATATTGTCTTTGGTATTTTAAGATTATTATGACTGTTGCTGGAGGATGGGATAGAGAAAAGCAATTACATTGTAAATCTTTGAAATTTGGAGGGGAAAAGACCCTGGAGCTAAAAACCCACTTTTTCATAATTCCCGTCCAATTTTATTCAGATTTAATTGAGTTTAAACAGTTCAGTTTAGACACCCAATTTCCCTTCACTTGATTTTTTTTCTCAGGAAACTGGTTTCAGCCTGCCAAATCCGTGTCTGAACGTGGCTGTTCCAGGGCGAGGGTCCCAGGCTGCCACGAAAGCACTGGACTGCATTATGCTGGGAGCTGACAGAGCAAGATGATTTGGAGGGAAGCAAGTTAGTGAAGTCCTGCTTCCTATCCTTAGCTCCATCAGCCTCTCTAGAATACCTCCTGGGAGAAAAGGTTCTCGCAATTGCTGGGAAACTTGGAGAAGCAGACAGCCTGAGCAGGCTATCTCCATTAAACCATAGTCTCTTTTCCCTCCTTTGGGGGCACAAATATGTGGCACAGATCCTACCTCCAGAGTGGGAGAAAAGACTGGGATAAATGGAGCCCTGGCTCCGCTGACTGACGTAGGATGTAGCACTCAGCTCCATGAGCCATCTCCCTCTCTGGGATAAGGCCTTCCTCTATTGCCAATTGAATTCCTGCATCTCAGCTGACAGAAGTCTCTGCTGTAATTTCAGGCTGAAACCCGTGATGATGGGTGCATGGCCCTTGTTGCTGGCCCTGCTAGAAACTGACTTTCCACTTTTTAAAGCAAAAGCTAGGAAATGACTTTAAAATAATTTTAATCTGTTTTGTAACTATACATAATAGAAACATATTATGACACAATCCTCGACGTTGCAAATTATTTTATTTTCAAAAATAAGCCTACAATAGAAAAGAATTAAAAGGTCTGTATATCTATTATGTCTAAATTTAGGTTCTTTTGCTGTAGGGGTTTTTTCCCCCCTAATCAAAGTGTATCGTAATACAAGGCCCCAAAACAGGAAGCACAGTGCAGTACTTTAGTTTACCTTTCTTTTAAGGGATTAATTAATGTGTAATGTCATGGGAGAGATGGAAGAGTTTCAGCTCCTCCAAAGGGTTTGTTTCAAATGTGCAGTCTCAATGAAGTTTACGTACAAGGAAAACACAAATACCCATGAAGACTGCTGTATTTGCAAAACAGCCTTAGTGTTATATCTGTTTCTTGAATTCATTAGTTAAGGTCTTTTGGCAGAAAACTTTATGAGTTTTACTAGTGAGATAGTCTTACATTTTATAGTGGTGAAATGTATAACAATGGCTAGATATTTATCATCTTTACAGAAATTTTTTTAATGAGTTACACTATCGCTTTCTTTTCAGAAAGAGTAGTTTTTAAATTCAATTTTATCTAAATGAAAGGTCATCAGAGCATACAGTTCAGATTAATTTTTCTTCCAAACAAAATACCATTAAATTTTAGTATTGCCAGGTATTCCTGTCCATGTTATTGTGAGGAAAGACGCGATGTGAATATTTGGCTGTCAGCTCATCTGATACTATCTTTTCTATTAAAGAGCAGAATGCACATTGCCAACCTTTTGTTATCTAGTTTCCCGACTGCAGCACAGTGTCGGGTTCTGCCAAACTGGCTTACGTTTGTTAAGTGCTCACCATGGACTTTAGTTATCTTTTCCTGGTAGTCTGCATCCTGCCACTTAGCTGTAAATGTCACACACTCTTCTTCATTCATGCTTCCTACTAAGAGTTAGTTTTATTGAAATTGTGTGCAGAAGTATGCAAGTGGGCAGGGGAGAAAAATTAAATTTATTCTAGCCATAGGTGCTGCTGAAAAGACTTCTGTAGGGAAGAGGTAAAAAATACTGTTCTTGATGGTTGTACCCTGTCTGGTGAGAGGAAAAATGGGAAAAGACCCATAAAAAAAGTCCAAATGTAGGAGATAAAAAAAAAATTATTCTGATACCTTAAAGCATAATTAGTGAGAACTAGTCTTTTTTCTGTATTTGCATAACATGTATCCAAATTTAACTTTCATATTTTAGCTGCAGGTATTGATTTTTCAGATGTAATCTTTCCCTGTAATTAAAGAGAGGACAGAAATAATAGAAATACAACAGAAGTCAGTACATGAAATGCTAAAAATTTGTTACCATTTAACTGGTTGCAGGATATGCTCCTTTTAAGTATCTGATCTGCTGACAGATTGAAACTATACTGTAAAGTACACCATCAAGCCAACCCCTTGGTACTTCTGAATAATACTTCACTATAAATCTCCAAGAGTGTTTTGCTTTTTAGGACATTTTACTGCAAGTAAAATGTTGTTATACATCCACACAGAAGATATTATGTAAGATTAGAAAAAAATGTTATTTTGTCTCAAACCAAGTGAAGGACAATTTTCAAAATGTTTCCATAGCAGGGAAGAAATTCCATGTACTCAGAGGGGGAGAAAAACCCAATCCAACAAAACTCCCAAAACATCTTATTGTGGAAGCAAATGCCTTTACATTATTCTGAAGAATGTCAAAATCATAATATTCAATAGCACAGCATACCTACATGTGATAATAGTGTGCTTTTGACTATTACAGAAGAAGGAGCGTAGGATGCAACTGTTGGAAAAGGTGTGTACATAGCTGCACACTAGTGTACTCTAACTGATATTTACTGGTAGGAAATCAAGCATTTCTCTCCAGTAGCTACTATCCCTAAGTATTTGTTATGTTTTGAAACTTGTTCAACAATTTTTCTTTTGTCTCATTTTTTTTATGGTGACACAAATTTCTATTAATGATTTTCTTTTCTTTTTTCCCTCTAAACCTAAGCTACCTTCTCTTTCAAACTAATCAGACTAAAGGCTCAGTCTTTCTCTTTTTCCTGCCAAGTGCAGACATGAGAATTTTGCTTTGTTTTAGTATTTCTCTGCTGAAGATGAGGGTGCTTCTGGGAATTGCAATTTCAGTAAATACCTTCTTCAGTGGTGCGTTGTTAATATAGTTTGTACAGTGTTCCATGTTAAATTTCACCTCATTGATTATCATAATACAGAATTGCTTCAGAAGTTTAGTTCTGCCCCAGGGGAAAATACCAAAGATTCCATTCCTGAAAGCTGCTTTTGCTTCACTGACAGATGACTTTGCTAGATCAAATAGGATGATAGCAAAAACACAAGATCAAAACTGTACATTTATCTGTCCATCATGTATAGCCAAGAGATTTTTGCTTTTCAGATAACTTTACCACAAGTCAAATCTTGTTATATGTGGTTTTTTTGTGATTACCTTAAACTCAAGGATCATGAGATTACTGTGAATCTTTATTGTCATTTCCTATCCCATTCAGAAAAATAATGTATATTTCTGTCAAGGCATCTGAACCAACTTAAACCAGATGTTAAGAATTTGTCCTGTCTCTTGAATTCAGAATTTATATAGGTTTTTAAGGTATTTTGTAGATCCATGGTAGAAAGTGGTGGGAAGCATGCTGATCATAACATAAAAAATTACTCTAGCTGGTACCAGTTGTGGTCTGAAATGGCACAGCCACATCTTGGTGGCAACAGCTGTTGTTGTCAGCTGTAGAATGCTCACTCACTATCTGCTTGCCACAAGTACCCTAAAAAGTTTTTGGGTGAAGTTCTTCTGCAAAGCATCAGGCATCAAGGACAGCCAAAAGAAGCCAGACCCATGAAACACAGGCTGTCTTGTTAATGTGTTTGCACTGACTTCTCACTGAGCAGTGAGAAGGAAAATGTTCTGTCAGTTTGTGTGTGTCAATTAAAGCATCATATGAAAACTGCCTTTTGCAACTGCTGGGATGCATTTTCTACATCTGTTAAACATCAAAATGTTCTACAACAAGAAGTTTACTTATAAGGAATGGACAGTAAAGAGCAGGTTTTCTGAAAGCTCTGGAAAGTGTATATTTGACCTTAATATATATTAAAAAAAAGTGTGAAATTTATCCTCTGAAAGGGATAAAAGAGGTTCCACATGGTCTTCAGAGAAGCTTATTAGAGCTCTCTGTTATTTTGATTGCCCATGCCAGATATGTTTTACATACAGCTTTCTTGAAATTGAGATAATTTGTCATTCCAGAACTTGATAATGTTGGTGTTTTCTTTGTTTAAGAAACTACTTAACTTTTGTTGGCTGCTACTTCTGATAAACTCGTATGAGAGTGATTTTGTTTTCTCATTGTCTCTTTTCCAGCCAACTGTGTCTTTTGTCCTGCCTCCAAGGGGAGGCTTTACTCTTCTGTGGGATCTGTAGAGCAATGACAGTTGTTTCTCAAACATTTATACTCAGGGATTGGAGTTCAGTAACCATAAAATGAGTATTTTGAATTGGTAATTCACTGATTGTTACCATCAAGCACTTCTACTTTTGACTGCCTACTACCATTCTGTCCAGTTCCTTGCTTTCTATTATCTTAAGGTGGCAAAGGGTGTATTTGCAACTCACTTTTTTCAGAGTGTGGAATATAGTCTTGTTCTTGATGAGCTACAGATAAAAATGAGTGGAGTGATGATTAATGATTAATAAAGCTAATGATCATTGCTACATTGTAAATGCCTTCCCAGCTCCAGCATGCCTTATTCCATAACAATGTCTTATGTCCAGTTTGATCTGCCCTGTTACCAGTTTCTGTTTTCTTTGCCATTTGTCAGTGGAACTAAGAGAAGTCACACAGTGAATAAGCTTCTTCTCTTTACCATTTGAATGGTGATAAAATAATTTAACATTTTTTCTGTTACATTTTATATATAGTGACTTCCTCAGGTCTCTCATTGTACCTTGAAAAATCATTAGCCTGAATCCCTTATGAACCTGTTCCAGCCTGTCAGCATTCTGTTGAGAGAGCATACATGAAAGCTGAACTAACTGTTCTGCCAGTGGCCTACTAAGTTTGTTTGCCAGGTGAAATATCTACTGTTCTTTTGTACCATTTGTCTGCTAAAATAGCTTACACTTCTGGGGCCACAATATTACCCTGAAAATCATGTTTGCTGTTTACCTGGTTATTCACCATTCTGCTAATTCCATTTTGTATTGGTAAGTGGGTCATTAGCAATTCCTCTTGTTTCTGTCCAGCTGCATCCCCAGTGAACCCTGGCCTTTTTCCCAGCTCTCTCCCTTGTTGTTTTCCATTGCTTGCCAATTTGATAAGATACCAGGCAGATTCTGTTTGATCCACATGCCTAATATTTCTCTGATGAGGTGGACAGAGGTATGAACAGTGAAAGGGTGGCCTCTCAGTTGTCAGTAAGGCATGCTCTGCTTCTTGGCTGCTGTTGAACCAAACTGTTGATTTTTAGACTGTATGTCATGCAAACTCACAATCCTTTTGGGGAGTTTGTTTTCTAGGATACATCTGCTTCCTATAATGTGATGTGCATTCTTCACAGGTACATGCACCTGTGTGCCCCTGTTCTGAATGTAAAAATGAGTTTTCTAAAATGCATCCGAGTTAGCTGTGAACTCTTGGTTTGCACAGTTGTGGTTTCAGTTTAGCAAGAAGTCCAGGTCACTCTGCATTTAGGACTTGTGTCTCCATTGTATTCAGTTAATGTAGCCCCATGCTAAATGCTGACTTTTTTCCTAAATGCTTCTCTATATTTTTCTAGTTGAAAAATAGTTGGTTAGCTTTGAGCAAAGAGATGACTTACAAGAAAATAGATGCAGATGAATGATAATTCTTTGTACTTAATTGTGCCTTCTTTTGTCAAAAAGCCATTTTAATCAATTTAATATTAATTATTCTAACTGATGGTTGTAATATGAAGATAACAGCTTCAGTTGTATATGGAAGAAACATTTAGTTTCTCACAAAGAAGTATGATATAGCTACCAAATTAAAGACAAAGTTAGTTCCTCTCTCTCTCTTTTGTTAAGCTAGAGATTTAGAAGTATTAGAGTAATTATTTTTATCTTTGAGTGTAAAGTTTTTCTGATAAGTTGACTCCAGCTGGCATCATGCCTTTCTCTAAAAGTCCACTTATCTTCATTACTTTGCTAGTAATTTTAAGCTATCTGTATCTTGCTGTACAGTAAGACTTCAATACTTTATTATCATTATTATTATTATTATTAACAACAACAATAATAATAATAATAGTAATAATAATAATAATAAGAAGAAGTTATCAACTAAATGCTCATACAGAATTTTATTGTATGGTAGGAATTCCAGTGATACTGTCACAAAATTTTACTCTCTGGCTTGATGTATTTTAAACTCTTATAGTAGGAATGGTCTCTACGTTTGTATTTGTGGTATTGGTTTATGGAAATTGAGTGGTACTGCTAACCTATTTTTCAAAAGATAGGTCTAAAGCCAAGTAAGAAAGGTCAGCTTTAAATTGAAAGACTCACAGGAAAAGTTTTCAGTAGGAACAGTGAAAGAAGTACACTGTTTTCAAAGTGGTTCTTGATAAGTTATGGGAAGCTTCATGCAATAAAGTTGGTGTGCCAGCAGGGATCTGAATTTAGTAGCTTAGCCAGCTGCATATTTCTGCTAACAGAACTTCAAAGTGAAATCTTTTTATTGTATTGCTAAGTACTGTGTTGTTAAATAAAAGAAAATTCCAATAAGTGGCTTTGATTTTAGTTCTATTTCCAAAACACAGAGAATGAGAAAAATCCATGTACCAAATGGAAAACAATGTAATCATTAGAAAGAAAGGTTATTTTCATCCTCCCATGCACTGATATGCATTTTGTCAGTTTTTCTTTTAAGCTCCTGAAATCCATACTTGATAGATCTTTAATTTCCTATATTTTTTGAAGATTTCTAGGAACCTTGCAATCCTTTCTATGCAGTCTTGAGCTCTAAGGTTCTAGCTCACTTTCTCTAGGTCACAGAAATGTGAAGTGCCCTTTGTCAAAGCCAAACAAGCATTCAGAAAAAAAATCCAACCCCCAAATCCTTCCTGCCAATTTCAGCTCTGATGCCTTAAGTTGCTCCAGAATGCTTTCCTGTCCTGGCAGATGTTTCTCCCATGTTTTATGAAAACAAATGAAGTCATTTTAGCACATGAAGATGTCTTCTGTTCTCAACCTTTGTGTTAGGTCATTTACTGCTCTCTGAAGTGTCCCTTGTGCATTCATGATTTTCTAACACATTCATTAAAGTTAAAAGCTTTTGGGATGCCACAAAGACAGTTTTCTGGTATATCCACAACCCAAAGCTATGCTTCTTACTTCTGTCTGCCATGAAAAAACAATTAACTCCTGTAGTACAGGATTTTCTTTTTTTCTTTTTTTTCAACATTATGTCTTGTAGATTACATGACAATTTTCTGTCTATCCCCATTCTGCCTTATATCTTTTTTTGGTATTTGTTAGTTCTAAGATTAATCTGTCAGTCCTTCAGTTGAAAATGAACATGACATTTCTAAAAGATTCTGGTGATATGTTTCTACTGATTGTACTAAAAAGCTGACTATCTTTAAATATGGTTCTTTTTTTCCTGTTCAGGTATAGAAGGAAATGTACTTTAGGAACAAGTGCAAGAATAATTTATAAATCATTTCACTCATTTTCACAGTAGTTAAGGTGCTTCTAGATGACACTTTTATAGATTAGTTTTTATATGCCATTTGGATTACTTGTCTACATGACTGCATTTATACTAGTAATAGTCATGTTATGATAATTTTTTTTACTTTTTGGGGTCTGAGTTTTTGGGTATATCTAGTAACTGAATAACTTATGATTTTCACAAGAGGGCTGTGATAGTACAGCTCTCTAATAAATGAAGCAGTATTCATGCTAACAATCCACAATCTGAACTCATCTTCCTAAAAGAGCTTCAAACAGATCAGTTTTTATAAAATGACAGTCTGTGCATATTTTAGTTGTGAACAGAAAATTTAAAGCATTTGTTTCCAAACATAGGGAGTGACCCAGAATCATTCACCTGAAATCTTATCTGTCCCAAAATACACTGTATTATTTGAGCACTCTCATATTCAAAGACAAATGCCTTAAAGAGCTCTGCTTTAGAGCACTGGCTCAGCAAATCCTTCTCTTTTCTTCTTTATTAGGAACTCTATTATCAGTTACTCTTGTATTAACTTGGGGAAACACAACAAGTGTGTGTACTGACACAGTTTGTATGTGAGAAACGTGGACGTGGAGGATTACAATTTGTAGAGCAGAATTCATGTGAGAAGAGATAGTGGGTAGAAGAAAGCATGTTTTGTATGCCTAGCTTTTTTTTCCTCCGACATGTGATACACAAATCTCTCAAATATTTACAGGAGTATGCTTTTTGATAATATAGGATTTGTCTCCAGCACCATGTCCAAGAGTTAAATGAAAATGGTTTTTAAACACAGTAATAATACGTTTGGTCTGCTTAAAGGGTAAGTGATACAGTAGCATGTTTTCTGACTGCTCTTTACTTGGTCAAGTGCTTTTCCTTGGTTTTCTACATATTCATGTTTATTTCTGAACTGTTTGCTTTGAAAGCATAAAAGAATAAAGAAAAAGATCACCTAGGAGTTAAAGAACCTACTACAGTTCTCCATTTCTAAAATGTTAATAGTCAAGGAAATTTGAAATTTTAGATCCTTAGTGCCATAGGCTAAACAGCAATCCTCTGAAAACGTTAATATTTAATTTGGCATATTTGCTCTGAATGTTAGCTATATTAAATATTTGTATTTTCTCTGAGCTTGAAAGAAGCTTAGTATTTTCAGCATCTTGTGTAATTCCTATTTCCAGAGATATATTAAGAGGTTATTTAAGGTCACCCCTGTGTTGCTGTCAAAAGACACAGCCTTCCTAGCCAGCAGACCATGCTAGCCCAGGGTGAGCTGGCTAGAAACATCATGTTTGGCTCATGTACTTTGTTTCAGCTGCTGAATTGTACTGAAAGACATCTGAAAATACTCTGAGAATAATTTATGCAGTAACTTCTTTATTAATTAAGAAACGAATCCATTAAAAAAATTTAAATACTTAGTATCTGTCTGCTCTGTATTCGTGCAAACAGCAGCTGCAATTAAGGCTGTTGTAGCTGAGAGGGGAGAAGCAGTGTCTGCGAGTGGGATGGCAAAGGGACCCTGGTACGCTGTTCCTGCTAACATATGGGCTGCTATTAGAAAGGAGCACAAGAAATCTGGTGGTGAGCAGTGCATGAGGAGCTGCAGTGCCTTAATGAAGACAAGAAGGGAAGAATAATTGACATGGAGAACAAGTCAGGATCTATTATTTGAATGGGCCCTTTGGTGTTTCAGTTTGACATGCAAGCTAAAATGCCCTATAAAATGAGGATCAGCATGAGGCTGACTTTATGGAAATAGAAAGCCTAACCAAGGTATAACTCGGTTTGCTTTCTTTTAAGATTTGTGAAATTCTTGAATCCTCACATAGCTACCATTTTACACCACAGAACAGTCTGTAGTTAAATTCATGGAACTCAGGTGTTTCTCACCAGGGAATTGATTTTATTTTGCTTGTGATGCATCAGCCTTATAACCAGCTGCAAACAAGTAGGAAACTGTAAGTCCTTATGAAAATCCCACTGCAAATTTGCACAATTTAACCTAATCAATTTGTGGCAGCCTGGGGGTGGCAATAGTGGTTGCAGCCTCACAAGTCTGGGGATAAATACAGTCTTGCAAAGAAATTATAGGCACAGGAGAAAGCTGAAGTTGTGTATTTTTTTGTTGTCCTCTCCCCTGCCTCCCCCGCTTAAGTTCTGTGGATGACACTTGAATTACCACCGTGCCAAAAGCTAGGAAATGAGTAAGTGTGGACTCAGTGCCATAATTCTCTTCAGAGCCGGGCGGGGATTCTGCTGGCTTGCAGCAGAGCACTTGCAAAAAGCTAATACTCTTTACTGGTTAGGAACAAGGATTTTAAAAAGCTTTTAGCAGTTATGCTGGATAGTGCTTTTCAAGAGCAAACAAATAAATGCAAAGATGAAATGAGGCTTCATTGTTTCCATCAAGAGGCAAAATATTACAATGATGGAATAAGTTCTGTCTCAGGTATTCTCATGGCTAAAATTGCTCAGAATAATAAGCTATGTAAGAATCAGATGTATCAAATATTAAATTCCACTTAATAACTTGGTATTAGGCATTGGACAACATCAATACTTTTCCACTGTACATTTACTGTCACTTCACTAACTTTGAGGCTCATTTTTCACTTTCTCTTTTACTTGCTGTGTCCAAAAAATAATCAGCAGCTGTACAGAGTCTCCATGGGAAAATAAAACCCAACCACTTAAATTACAAAGGGGGGAGGGAGAGGGAGGAAACAGTATTCAGAGGCAAGCAAGGAAAATAGTTGTGATGCATGAAACTCATCATTTCTATTTTAAATGATTACATGAATTGGATGACACAGAGTTAAGGAATCAGGCTTCAACTTTTTAGCTTTATTGACTAAAATTTGTACTCTTGTAAGGAAAAATGTAGTAGGAGACAACTACTGAATATGAAGACAGAAATGTAGAATTGCCTTGGTCCAATACCCAGAACTGACTGTATTAAGCACTGGATCACTGCCAAAAAAAGCAGCATTAAGAGCTATTTAGTCTCTTTCCTTGTCTTTTTCACAGAGCCAAGTCACAGAATGATGTGCTAAAATATGAGATGGAATGACTTAAGTGAGGTTCATGACAAAAATGATGGAAACAGGAAGCTGCAGCTGATAATGAAAATCATTTCTGAAACCTATAATAGGGGTTTATTTATATACAGTTTAATAATTCTCCATGTTTAAATATAAGATGATGCAAATGGAGCAATATTTATTTCATGTGGTATGATGACAACCTTGATCCTGAATGCCAGATAATCCCTTAGATATGCACTTTCCTTTCTGTGCCATTTGGCTTTATGTATAAATCTTTGGTTGCATTTAATGATTATTCAGGATTTTCTGTTTTCAAGGTACTACTTTAGCCTACTTGGGATTTTATGTCTGTGAGAAAATGAACATTTTTTTTCATTTCCCGTAGATGAGGGGAAGGTACAGAAGGAGACGGTTTCCACACGTATCAGTGCTGCTTTATTGCAACATTATTGTGACATGCTTCTTATGTTCTAATGCCAAGTTAGAAAGAAAGTGTTGCTGTGGCTTCTTATTGTTGTAGCAGAACAAAATTACGAGGGGAGTTCTCTCCCTAATTCCTGAGTTCCTTATCCCATTCCACCCCATAGTAACAACCTGTAACACTAGAGGGAAGATGTTATGGTTGTGGAATTTCTTGAAGACTGGTATTGCCAGAGCCAGATAGCTTATCTAAGTAGTTATTCCTTTTAAAATTTTTTTAATTGTGTTTCCTCTCCCCAGATTGCTACTGCTGCTTCCCCTCAGGGTTGCTGTGCAGTGCATGTGCTCTGCTGGCTTTGGCCATGATTGTGCTGTTCTTGTACCAGGATTCCTTCAGGGGAAACCACTCATATCTGACTTGCCTGTGTGTTGTGGAAGAAGAAAGCACGCAGGGAAATATGCTTACAAAGGTGTATGACCAGGAAGCTGCTACTCTCCTGTAGTGTTTATAAATTTTATCCTTCATCTTGTCAGAAATAATAATTATTTACTTGATTTTTTGACTTAGTGTCACTGAAAGGTTGGGATGTTAAATTGAAGTTGAGATCAAATCTGATGTGCCCCATACCAGCAGTAGTCTATTTATGTATACATATTTTATTAATTTTGTTCTTCATCTTTGAAAGGGATTTTATTCTCTGAAATCCTTAAAATTCAGTAATACCTCAGTTTCATGGAATAGTTTGGAAGTTACCGTTTTTCTTTTCTAAAGTCTGCAAGTTGGAAAAGCATCTATCTTTTTAGCTACTTAAACTAATCTTTTGACTTGTGCCATGCATTATCTGTTAGCTTGTAATTCACTTGGTTTGGTGCTGATATTCTGTTTTCTTGGTGTTTGAATGAAAATGTCTAAGACTTGCATCCTTGCAGCTGCTGTGTCTGTCTCAGCCCTAACAGCTGTTTCATGTAGGTGGCACACTCAGACTGACAACGTTCTTTCCAACAAGGATTTTTCTCCATTCATCTATATGTGGCTTATTTCTGAAGTTATCCATTTCCCTCTTCTCTAAGTAACTGAAATAATTAAAATCTGTTCTTAATTTCAGAAGAAATTAGAGTTTTTTTCTTTCCAGTCTTAAATGTTTATGAGTTTTCAATATTTTAAAAAAAGATTTCACATTAAGAGTAATAATTTTGCCTCATGGAGTCTCTTTTCTTTCTATTGTAAGAAAGCATAGCCATATAATTAATTTTGTAGATCTTGCCCCTAAGGCTATCCCAGGTAATGAAGTTTCAAAGTAAAATGAAGGTGAATATTATAGCATCATAGTGGTCACACAGGACTATCTGGGGTAATTATGACTGTTGTGATAATATAGATCTGAATTTGCCCCTGATGTATTTTTCTAGCCTCTTTAATGAAGCTAGCTATAGCAGAAGAAGTCAGCATTTGCAGGTGTCTGGGAACAGCAAAAAAACCCTCATGACCTGTCAGCTTCTTTTCCTATGCCAGAAGTCACAGTCAGTTATCCCTAAATTGAAGTTCAGCTAATATTGCTGCAATATTAGCTAGGGGTTTCTGCTAGGGGTGGTGAGCAACTTTCCCAGGAAGATGGAGAATTGTTTTCTCCACTCTGTTGTTCAGTGGCAGAAGGAGTAACAGGGCCAGGAAATGATGGTTTTCTTGCATGTGGTTTCACATAAAGCAGTTCAGCCTTTGCTGTGGTAACAAACATTATCTGTGATTGCCCTATATTTTTGGCACTCATGGATCTTCCCAGGAGTGACTGGTTTCTTGCTATGGCTTTCCTTTCAAAGTGGTTAATAACCACTCTGAAGAAAGCCTCACATTTCAATTTCTTTTTTCTTAAGCTTCTAACTATTTCTGCATACTAAAAACTTGAAATAGTAGAAAATTCTAATAAGACATATTAATAATAGGATGGATAAGTGAGTCTCCTTGAGATGATTTCTCTGTTGCTTTGTTTTGCCAATATCTGGCCAGAGGCAGTTATGAGTGGTGAAGAAAGTTCTCTGTGTAGCTGCTTGTTTTTCCAGCAGTGTGCAGGCACCTTTACTGTTTGCTGAGCAGTGTCCTCTGCCTTCAGTTCAGTGGTTAACCCATTATATGAGGAATCGATTTTACCCAGCTACAAAGCACATGTGGTGTTGATGATGATCTCACACAAAAAAAGAAAATAGTTACTCAAAGTCAGGAACCTTGCCAGCTTAACCAAGAACAAAACCTTTCCCAGAGTAGCTGTTGCAATATTGAAGAGCCGGTCCTCAAAACACACTGCAGTAAGCTTAGGAGTAAAGCTTGTCCTTTTACCTAAGAGTGCAACTTCTGCCAGAATTGTCTTTGCTTTTTTGAAATTTTTATTTTTATTTTACTAGTTTTAAAGAAATATGAAAATTGTCACTAAAAAACAAAGCAGAAGGAAAATAGATTTGAAAAAAATCACTATTTTGAAATTCAGAACAAAATAAAAACTGGAATTAGCTCAAAGTAAATGGTTATCTGTAAATTGATATTTATCTATGCCATCAACATGCATATTTAGCAAATTAGTGTCCCCTTTCAAAAAGATCAAGCTCTATAATTGTCTTTTTTGGTAAGTGAAGGTTCTACTCAGATAAAGGGTGTCACAGTTATTCCATTTTCCTCATGAGTATTGCTTTATATCAGAGGTGTTTCCTGCTTTGAAAAATCAGGGCATGCCCCAGTGCTGCGTGCCACGCACCCCGTGGCCCACCTGCCCTGTGATGGCACCCACCGTGCTCCTGGAGGGGCTGCCTGGAACGAGTTCACTCTGTGACATGGTGGATGGCTTTCCAGCAATTATTTCTCTTCTCCTGCCTTCGGCTCTACAGCTGGTTTTGTGTCCCCAGTCAGGTTCTACCTGGTTATTTTTCTGTCCTAGTCAGGTCAGTTTGGTAGTCACTTCCCAGAAATAGTGTGGAATGGCTGTAGTGAAATGCTGCATACCTCTGATGGGGCTCCATGAGTGTAACTTGGGAGCAGCAATAGGGAGCTAGTTCCCTGTTAGTTGCCCTGTCTTGTTTTGACAGGGAATGATTTCTAAGAAAAGTATATTGTACCTGAATATCCCAATAGGAATGTTGCCTTGCTAACGTCTTACCTATAAATGTGAACACATGGTCAAAGGAAGGAGGGAAGCCAAAAGTGTTGTGCATGGGGAGCACTGGGAAGATTTCTAAGGGTGGATGACATGAGACATTGGTGAGTTGCAGGTAATGCTGTCAACATGGAAATAGTGTCATAAAAGTTTACTAGTATCTAGTAAATTGCATTAAAACTTGTTCTTCTGAGGCTACATCAGTACCACATACAAGCTAGCTGATTTCTGGATAGCTTTGTGTGTCCATGTCAGCTGCTGTCAAAGGATGCCACGTTCAAAAGTATGGAGGAATGAATTTCCAACTGGTGTACAGTCTGGAGATGTTTAAAGATAGCTAATTTTTGATGTATCTTTGAAAATAGGCTACCTTGGTCTTCTATTTCATGCTGTTAAAGTTTCACTTAACTTCCCTTCTTGGACATATTTTTGTCCAATAAAAGGGCAAATTGATTATCTAACACTTGATTAAATTAGCTTTTGCTTGAAAGTTTTGTGGGCTCTGTATGGCAACGTGGAAATTTATTGCACAGTTACAGCTGAACGTAGCACTTGTGATGAAAAATGATAGAAAGAGTTCAGGGTATGGTGTGCAGTGTTATGCTCATGGTTGTACACAAGATCATTTGCTGTTTATTTGCCCTGTCTTGTTCTCAGTTTGATAATTTCTAAAAAACAATGTGTATTGCACCTGAAAATCTTGCAAAGACTGAAATAATTTGAAGACCATGGTAATACAGAATAAGGTTAGTTGCAGTAGTGTATGTTGCTGTCCTTGCAATGAGGTAAAATGGTTTTTACTTACTTAGCTTTAATCTTTCCATTTTCTGTTCAGATTTACAGGCCGTTATGTAAGTTGTGAATGGATTGTATGGAATAGTGTGACTCACCAAGATAGAACATAGTGCTCATAGCTGTGTTGGTACAGGGAAGTGCTCAATGACTCAGCTATAGAAGAGTCTGCTAATTAGAACTGCTGTGCATGTGGATTTAGATGAATATCTTCCCTGAAGCTGTCCAATACACATTCTGGCACCTCTTACTGCATGAATTACTGGGCAGGCTTTGCTTTGTGTTGGGCATATCACCTTTAAGGATGTTAAAGGACCTCTTGAGATTTCTTTGTTATGCCTTGCAGCTTTCTATTTATTTATTTATTTTTTGTTATCCATTCTTGGCAGCTTCTGCAATAGGGATGAGACACAAACTCTTTGTGCTTTGCCCTCCCAGTAGCATACCAAAATTTGAGGTTTTCCTTTTGAAATTTCTTCTAGTATTGCCTTAATCCTTTCATTGGTATCTTCTCAGTATAGGAGTAATCCCCCTGTCGAAATTCTGTCTACTCACAGGACAAGATCACAGTTTACATCTCAGTTTACATCTCAGTTTGGGAAGGTCTCAGTTGAACATGTTTCTAGGCTGAGGAATCATCAGACCAAATCAGGCCCTGGGAATGGTTTCTGGGTGGTGTTGGTCTCTAGGGGCTAGCTGAGTGCTCCCGACCTACCCCAAGTCAAGTTGGTTTTCTTTGGCTGTGCTGCGGTGCTGTAGGGACAAACACCAGCAATCCCAACTAACTTGCATTTTATGTTGTTACTAATATTGGTATGAATGCTAGCAGGAATATATTTTATTAAAAAAATGGCTGTTTATGATTTGAGTTTTAAAAAGCAAAATTGTAGAAGGAATTGTGATGAAGCTTAAAGTAGATAATTCTGTTATTGCAATTATAAGAACATACTCCTGTCTGTATTTTGCAGACTTACATGTTAATTAATATTTCAAATCCTAGAATAAGCCATCCTACTACATATTGCAGCCCGATGGTATTTAGCAAATAATTTCTTTCTTCCAGACATCTTGAAAGTTGTGAAAGATGTTTTTATTATCACTGTATATGCTCATTGACTCATACCATGCGTGTACATTTCTATAAACATAAAATAGTTCAACTGTCCTTTTTGAAAATTACACAACTTCTTATTTTCCGGTTTGTTTAGTGCTGGTGAGCTAATTGGCTACAGGTTGCAAACTTGTCTGCTTTTGTGGCAGTGTTTTGTGTTTATAAGACTTTTTAGAAAGTGCTGTTTAACTGAGAGCTTTTGAGTTGTGTGAAAGCAGAACTGCATTTCCTGGTTAAGTGTCTTCTTTGTTTTAACAGCTCCACAAAAATCCCTCTCCACTGTTACAGGAAAACCTCTATTTACTGCATAACCAGGTTTTGTCCACCTTTCAGAAACTGCTGCGTGTATTCTGTTGAATTTGTTTAAGTGCATCATGTTGGGACCGTATAAAACATATGAAAATAGAAAACAAAACCAAAAACTACTACCTGGCATAGAGTATTGTCTTTATCAAGTACTGGACAAAAAGGTCCATTTTCTTTTTTCTTAAGAACCTTTATATAATAAAAGCCATTTGAATTACTTTTTCTGTGCAATTAATACTGTCTCAGATATTCAACAGATATTTCTTAAGTTCATTGGCAGTCTTGCATTTTCAAAATAAACAGAGCAGCCTTGATATCTGTAATATCAAGTTTTTGTGATCACTGAATAAATAGGTAGGATAAGAGATAATATGACGCAGACTTAAATAAGTAGAGGTACCTTAAGTTCTGTTTGGATCACTTTAAAAGTTTTCTATCCATTTTTTTCAGTTTTGTTTCCTTGCTTAGTCAATTCATTATCAGATTCTTGTTAATTTTCCAGATGAAACATATGAATTAAATATGTGTGAAAAATGACTGAACAGCTGAACTGATCAAGACTGTCAGAAGTTCCTTAGAGGGAGCTACTAAAGCTCTTAATCCTAACATGCTCTTAGCAAAGCCTTTAACATCATGCCTTGCATACCCAAACAATCCTCTGCTTGCTTTCTGTAACGTTAACATTGGTTTGTGACATGATGAAGAATACCAAGCGACTTCTTCAGATGGTTTCAGGCCATAAAAGCTATAAGGCAGGAGATAAAACTATGGTCTTCTCTTGTTACAAAGTATTTTGACACTCAAACTGGCATTCCCAAAAATGAAAGGATATTTTTAATAGCTACGTGGGATAGTTTTTAAACCTTTTTGATAATTGTGTTGGGGTTATGCTTTAGGCTTTGAAGGGCAGAATTAATATTCAGTGCAGGCCTTTAATTGGAAAAAAGGTGAAATTTTAAAAAACAATTATCAACTCCCTTTTTGTTTCAGTTGATGATTGCTTGGACTACATTGAAATTAAAGAACATCCAGTAAACTGTTGTTTCTTTTGCTAGGTAAAGTTAAATTAATTCAGAAGATCAGAGGTGTAGTTCAGTAAAAATAAAGTGACACTTATTAAATTGTTACTAAAGTTAAATGAGATCTTTTTATCAAGGTTTCTGTGTTTTGGCATGGTTATTGCCCTCTGCAAAACAGAAGTAAAATGAGCCAGTGGCCTGAAGAAAGTTCCAAACTTTCCATTGTATTTTAATCAAATAATCTTATCTATTTCTGATCTTAGTGGTTACTCATATTTCTTTAGTATGTGTCTACTATTGGTCACATATTTGTTTATGCTTACGTGACACTTGTATCAGGACTTATTATTATATTACTGTGGTTATATTATTAGTAAACTCAACCTGGTCCTTGGTTGCTAATCAAAAACAAGATAATGCACCAGATGCTTAACAAAAATAGCTTTCTTTTCCTTTCTAAGGCAACAAAGTTACTCCACACTCGATGAACACTATGGTATATTTTACATATGCACACACAAATTCTATGATTTTATGTCAGACAAATTCACACAAATTAGTATTTCTATTTGAATTTTCATCAATGTTACCACAGTGAACTGGTAAAAGTGATAAAGATGCATCACCAGGACTAGGGCAGATATTTTCCTTTTTCTACTTTATTGTTAGTAGGAAGTTTGATTTTCTTTGGGTTTTCCTATTTATACATCAGTATTACACACAGAAACCAAAGTGATTTCTGCTAATGCATTTCTGTCAGTGGGCTATCTTTTGCATCATCCGCTGTTAATTTGGAATCTTCCTTTTGTTAACTCTCAGTATCACTAGGAAAGAAAAATGGCCTTGCTACTAAGCTTTAGCACATCATTGAGTTTAGTGTGGGCAATCCGTATGACTTCTGCTGGGGCACCTTGTGTCTCTATAGACAGAAATGTTAATAGTTTCTTCCTTTTACAATTTTGTTCTGATTGTTCAAGTTTGCAATCTGTCCGTATGCTTATACAGAGATCCCCATTATGAATGGCATTCAACAGAAAATTCCAGAAGATGTTTATAAAAGTAAATAATATTTAGCTCAAGCAGATGGAGACTACTGACTTTCTTCTTTCACTGTTCAAAACCCTGATAATTTGAGATATTTTTTTCCAAGGAGCTTAAGGGAAAAGAGACACAAACATCTTGAGCTGTCACTGACTTTGTGTCTTGATGGAAATGATGATAAAACCATCACTGGTGAGAACAGGTTAGCTAGAGGAATGATGTCCCCAGTGTGTCCAACATGAGCATGAGAACCGTGACCCTTGGAAGGATAGTGTTCCACAGTGTGCTAGACTGAACAATTTCAGTAATTGTCTCAAGTGCTTGTGGTTTCTAAGAACCATTATCTTGTGTAAAAAATTATGTGTGTAGAAATATTAATATTTGGAGGAAACATAAAATGTTGGTTTTTCTGTGAATTGAAAAGGTTCATTTTTCATTTCACTAATAATTCCATTATTAGCACTGTGCAGATGGTCTGGGGATGTTTTATAGGTACTTTACAAGCAAGGTAAAGTCAGTGAACATCATTTCTCATAGTTGCCTTTTGTTCAGGAAAAATCATGTAAACTGGAGGAGGCAATACAATATCTTGGACTTATTTAAAATACCAATCTTTTTGCTTAAGTAAAAACTAATTTTTTAAAGTGGGTTTAATTCAACACCAATAAATGTGAGCATCTTATTCTGAGAAATGAGTAACTTTTGCAGCAACATGAAACTACTGTGATGAGAATATTGTCTGATGAGTGGTCTTTAAAGTGTGATATAAAAAGCAAACAGAGAAGAAGAAGAATACATTTAACGGCAATGTTTAGGATCAGTGTGAATGGAGGAAGACTAGAGAGGTTGATTTGGTAAGAGCTGGACTTGGACTAGGGTTTATTTGAGTAGAAGTGAAGAAAATTTGCTGTAGAACTGTGTAACAAACAATCAAGCAGTTAATGATGTCTCCCTCGATGGGGGAAAGAAGCAAAGGAGTTGAAGATGAAACCGAGATTGAATCCAGGGGTTTTGTGACTCTGAGGGAACAGGAAAAGGAGGAATTTGGATAAGGATGCTAAACAACCACTTTCAGCTCCTGTTAATTGGTACATGCTCTGTTGTCTTCATTCCCAGCAGTTAAGAATATGGCTGTTGAGTTCAGCTTTAATGCTAGGTTTAAATTGGCAGGGAGATGTCAGGATAAAATCTCTGCAGAAATAGGTGGAGATGAAAGTTTGAGGTTATAGATCCCGAATTCCTGGAAGTGGGATTGTATCATGGTCCACTGAGTTGTAGAGGCAACTTAGGGAAGATGAGTTACCTATGAAGAAGTGAAAAAGAAAAAACCTGAAAGAAAAAGCAAAGAGAGAAGAAGAAATCCACCAAAAAGGCCAAAGGAAGGTTAAAAAGAGATTGGAGCTTTGAAAAGTAAAGAATTTGAAAGCATCCTAATTGTGACATTAACTACAAAAGGAAAGCATACAAATAAACTGAGGGGAGAATAAAAAATAAAGGGTTTTAGGGTTTTTCTTTTCTCAGTTTAACAGAAAACAGATATATTTAATGATCTGAGCAAAACATAATGCAATATAGAAAGCAACTGAAACGTAATAAAAACTCCTTCAATAATTACTATTTTTAGAAAGATGTTAGGAAACGTAAAGGTTCTGTTTTGTCAGAAATGTATATATTTTACTTCATAGTTCAAATATTGACATCTCAGGGTCTTTTATACTTTGTTGTATTTACATAGAGAAAACTACACGCTAAAAAATTATTTATAGAATGACTCTAGATTTAAGTTACTGCATTTAGATAATGTACAAAGAAACCAAATAGATAAAGATTCTGGAATAAGTTATTAGTCTTTTACTAGGTAGTTTTCTTATTTTCTCTGCATAAAAATGTAGATTAGTAAGGAAATATATGTGATGTAAATATATATTTGTCATATACTTTCCCGAAGGTTGTAAACATGGTATTATATTCTTCAGATTGGCTTTATTGTCCAATAATTCTTTAATTAAATTGAGCTCTTTTTTATTTAAAGCTGTCTTTTGGGGAGATATTGCCTTAGATGATGAAGACTTAAAAATCTTTCAAATTGACAGGACGATTGACCTTACGCAGCACTCCAACGAAAGACTTGGCCATAACACAGGTATGCTATTTCAAACTTGTTTTAATTTATTTTTCCTGTTACTTAATTCTGAAGACAATTTGTGTTTTAAATGTGGAAAGTCAGTATAATGTCTTGGATAACTTTAGTTTACACTTAAAAAAGTTGTTAAACAAAAGCTATAGATTCACATTAGGGAAAAGAGAAGCAAAACATTAAATTTTATTCCAGCATTTCTGTTTAAAAATGTCTTGTTGAATTGAGGAGCAGAAACTTGTAGGTAGATTAGAGTCTACTCTGCAGGTGGTCATGTGGGAAAGGAAATTGTACAAAGCTTTGATTTCGTCACTGAAAGTTCCTGATAGCAGAGCCCAAACACACTATGGAGAACATATGTGGTATCCTGGAGGCAAAATTGGAAGCCTAGCATTGCAACCTCTCCTTTTGCTTTTTTTTTTTACTGTTATGTCCAGCTCTGTACCCAGACCTAGATGAAACACTAGAATGTGTTCATCATCCTTTCTAGACATGCCTTGTCTAAAAAACCAATTATCTATTTGAGATTTAATAATGTTTCTATGCTATTGTTAACATACAATGCATTAGCACCAGAAGCTGCAATCTGATTAACAGAGGCAGCTGGGTATTCAGACAGATAGATAAAGATTTTTTTAAATGTGTAAATGTCTCTTTTCAAGGGAGAAAACATAATCCATGCCTAAATGGATGTCTGTCTAATGTCTAAAAATATTTATGCTTTCAGGCTGTGATTAGTAAATTGATAACTGAGAATTTGTAAACTTTCAGGTTATGATACAAAAAAAGCCAACTTACTGAGAAAAAGTCTGGAAAAAATGTTAATAATAAATTTAAAAATTTATTACTGAAATTTGTTTTCAGTTAAGCATGTTTTATGTATGCCTGAACTGAGCTACCATAACTTATTCCTGATATGTGGAAAAAAAATTTCAGACCAAAGAATCAATTTTGAATTTAAGCTTTCAATATTGATATATTTAAAAATATTTTTATTCATTCTAGGTAGATACTGTGATTAGAGTATTTTTATGACAACTTGAAAATTTATCTCCTTTTTACATCTACTTGTTTTTCCAAAATAGGAAAACTTTTGGTCACATCTAGATCTGGACTAGATCTAAAAATGTTAATAAAATTAGTGGTCTCTCTGCTCTCCTCTCCTCCAAACAAATAGTTTTAATTGCCTTTGAAGATATCTCAGGCACTAGTTTTGTTGAAAAAATGTAGAACATCAGTCATTTCCCCTTGCCAGTCAAGTGATTTCTTTGGCTTGCTGACTCCCACTTCTTTTTGCTTTTCTACTTTTGAACTGCAAAATTGTTATTATTTTTTGATTTCCACACAAATACACAAATTTCTAAGCATTTAAAAATTATATTTAATTTTCTAATACTTAGTTTTTTTCCTTTTTTATGTGTTTTGTGACACGCACATTATGTTTTCTTGTGGATGGTATCCTGTTCAGGATATTGGATCACCCTGTTAAGTATTGCTAATGCATTTGCACCAGTTGTTTCTACCTTTATTGCACAACAAGAGTCGATTCAATTGTGGTGATCAGTGGGACTAAACTTTGGAGAACAAACTCTCCTAAGTTAATGACTTCATAACTGCTCTCAGCAAACCCTCATCATTCTTGATCTTTCCAAAAAGAGCATTAGAGAAGTCAATTTTACACTTTGCATATGTAATATATTTTTCTAAATTTACAGCATTCTTGATGTGTAATCTTGGAATTGTGTGCTCGTCTCTCCTAATTCCAAAAGAGTAAAATTGTAACTAGCTCATTAGTATTGGGTAGCAACTGGAAAAGGAATAAAAGCAATCCTAGGTATCTGTAATCTAGAATACAAAATTTAGTCGTTGTTACAGACACAATGGCAACGAATTGTAAGCTTGATTTCTGTGCACTTTCTATTGTAGATTTTCACAGCCTAAAGGTGATATCAGGTAGAAGGATTAGATACTTGGTTGTAAACCATCAAGAGGAAGTGATGGAGTCACAGTTGTTATTGAAACTCTAATTAAAATCCTGAGGCTCACAGGCTGTGATTCACATTGTGTGACTGCTCCTTTTTGTGAGGATTATCTGCCTGGATTTGCGGGGTTAGATAATCTGTGAGCTTCTTGGAGTATGTCTCTGTCATTTCATTTTTCATTTTGTACAAGCAAAATGCATAATCACTGTAAACAGAAAACAAGAGTAAACCTGATAACATTTATGTGTATAGTTTTATAAGTCTGGACTTCCAAAAGTATCCTCCTTATCCTGCCTGAATTATGAGAGGATGCAGCAAATAGGAATTAAAACTTCTTTAGTCTATATGGTTTGGCAAGGCTGCATGTGAGACAGCTTAGTTAAGTGAGAAACTTTTTTGGTTTTTCACTAAATTAAATACATAGACTGCAATAAGACAGAAGAGTGTTTTGGGTGTTTTTTTTCCCCTAAAAATATAGTATAACACTTAAGTAACTAATGGATTCTTTAGGGGTTTTCTGTTATGTTTGACAGTTGATGCTTATAATGATTTTTTAAATATTTATTTGGAATGCTTAGCTATAAGCCTTATTTTATAAGATGAATGTGAACATGAGAGACAATTACATTAATGATGATCAATGTTCTATCCTCTGCACTTTATGTTATAGTTACCCTGTAACTTGTTGGAAAGGAATGTGTTGATCTATTACCTCATATATTTAAAATGTTTTTAAAAATTTGGAAAATTTTTCTCAAGGGAGTCAGCAGCTATGTGTCAGTGTAATGCAAATAATTAGGCACGTTGTCATTCACTGAGCAGCCACACACTCACTTGCCTTATATGGAATTTTCTCATCTGTAATATGAATTTAAGTTGCTGCTTAAAAAATATATTTTCTGCATAGATATTAAATTTTTTTATAGAAAGTTGGGAAAGGCCTTTTTAGTGGTGCTGGAAGTTTCAGTGGTCTGGTTTTTCATATCTTTTTACTTTTTCAGTTGTTAAAGTAGTTTAGAAACTCTCTTGTCCTATAACAAGTAGTGACTTGTAAAATAGAACTTACTGCAAACCTCTAAAATCACAAAACTTTCAGAACAATTCTGAATTATTTAATTTACTCATGTAGTGTAGTCAGTGTTATTGCTTCTGCTTTACTGGTGTTTGAAAAGCCACTTGTAGCTGCAAAAGGTTTATTTGTGAAGGGGGGATGTATCAGACCCAGATGCAGTAAACCCAGAAATGTGTTTTATTTCTGTAAATGGCATGGTAAATGTTAAAATAAACTTCTTCCTATCTTAGGCTTTCATTGACTGCTGTAATTACACAGACATATATGTGTGTATTACTGCAATATACACCAGCATGTGATGTTTCAAGGCCTTAAAAGTGCATTGACATCTCTATTTGCATGCTAGCAAAGAAAAACAAATATTTCATGGCAAAATCAACCATATTAAATTTTGCTGGGTTGGTTTGTTTGTTTGTTTTCTGATGAAACTTTGGCTGTTTGCTTTTTCTCCTTCCCCTCCCTTGAAATGAGAAAATTATGGAATGCATTCAGGAAATTTCTTTGAGAGTAACCCTTTTAGCTGTCAATCAATATGGCTCTGAGGATGTCAAGGTCAGCAGGAAGAAAAAAAGCTCCAAATAATAATTAGATGATGTAATTGTCATGACTTGCCTGAATAACAAAGACATGTTGGCTTATATTCATGGAATGTGTATTAGAAAAATTTTCAGCTAATCATGTGTTTTTATCGCATTGTCAAGAGTACTTGAAATGTTTTTATGGAAATTATCAAAGAATATGAAGCTTCCTTTAGGATGCCTCTCTAGGCTAATATGGTTGCTGTGTTTGTAAAATTCCACAGTTTTAACTTTTGGAAATTTCTTTCTTTTTTTCTTTTATTTTTAAAGGTGGCTTTGGAGAGCATGGAATGTCAAAAAAACGCGGTGCCCTCTATCAGCTTATAGAGAGGATAAGAAGATTTGGCTCTGGTATTTTCACTGTTTAAATTAGCAAGTTGCCTGATGTGATAGTGTATCATAAACATTAATGATGATAGTACTTTAACACTTTAAAGCCTTTCTGTATTACTATTGGCATAAACAAATTATAAAATTATTAGTGCAAGAATAGTAATGAAGAGATTAACTCTTTAGAGTTCTTCTTCCAGCATGAAATCTGAAAGCTAAAACACATAGTTTTAAATGTTATATTAAAAATTGCTTAACGTTGTTTTATGACTGCATTCACAGTTATGGGCTTAACTAATGTCAATACAGTGTCTTTACACTGCAAGTAGAGTATGCTGCAAAGCTGCTAATTTAATTTGTTTCCTACTTTTTTCTGGCTCCAGGTGGGGCACTCTGATGATTCATACCGTAAAGCATTTGTGGTGTGTTGTGCTGAACAAGCGTATTTTTATATTAATCATACTCTTGTCAGCATGAATGTAGTTAAATTGAGCAGCACATGGAGGTGGAATCCCCCCTAACTCCGGCTGAGTTCACACTCTATATTTGATGCAAGAAGACATCACTTTAATGTTGTGTGAAACCTCACTTCAAAAAGGAAATTATGTGCAACTCCATTGTAATTGCACCACATTGTGTTAATCGGAGCACAGTAACTGCCTTTGCAGAGGTGCTTTGATATATAATCTTCATTCTTTAAAGGAGAATTAAAATTTTAGTATTGCATAAATTCTTGTCATCTTTTGGGTGTAGTTTGGAATAATTTTCTTGCTTAGACCTCTAAAGAGCACAAATAAAAATTATTTGGAATGGTAAAACATCTAAATAAGTGTGTGATGTGGTTCAGTAATGACTGCATACTAATACTAATACATATTTTTACTAAGTGTAAAAATAGTTTTCCGTAAAGAGTCTGCTTATACTGTAGACACTTTGTGTGTAATTTGTTGTGTAATTCTCATTTACACACTCATTTAATTACAAAAATTAATAATTTGCTTTACCTGTATTTGGTTGGTGTTTTTTTTTTAAATCCTGTAATTTTCTGTATTATTCCTGGTACAATTCAAGTTGCATGTTGGCTGTCACAAAGGCAGGCTTTTCTTCCCAAGTATCAGAGCTTCCTCCCTGCCTTGTGCTGTAGCTTCTTCCTTGTCTTCCTATTGCTGCTCTCTCAGCCTTGGGGCTGTGCCGACATTCCTTACCATGACTCTGCCCTGGAATCCTCCCCGATTCTGACATGGTCATTAACACTCAAGTGCAGCTGGTACCACAGGGAATTCTCTCAGAGGGAAAATGTAATCTTCCACCAGGAATAAGAAAAAAGGCTTCAACTGCACTGAGTAGGATTTGTTAACCACTTTTTGAGGGATCCATTTTGATCAACTGGCCAGATCTCCAAACCAACTTACAAATTGTTCAGAAACACCTGTTTTGGTGTCCAAGTCCTTGTCTAACTACCCTTTTCCTTTTCTGTTCTCACAGTAGGTTTCAGCTGATTTAGAAAGATTTGCCTGTAATGGGGTTAATTGTGATAGTATCCCTGAAAATGGTAGACACTTTTTTCTCATGTAAAGAAATTCCAGCCATGAGTAAAACCTACCTATGGGTTTCCAAATGTTATTTTATGGAAAATGTATGATTTCTTACTGTCCAGTGCTTTAAAGATGGTCATTGTACTTGCTTTTTCCAGATCATACAATAAAATGAAAGGGATAGTGAATGTCTCGATTAGTTTGAGTCTGTCCAAACTCTGACATTCTTTGCTGGAAAAATCTTCATTTATTTAAAAAAAAGGACCAAAACAAGAGCTGGAGAAAATTGAATGCAGAAAACACCACCACAACCACAGGGAGTGTGATTTCTTAAATATTTTTATAAAATGAGAAAATTTAGTTGCACTTACACAATGTACATTCCAGTTGATAAACATATGTGCGAGATTGTTACTCTAGATGTATTCCAAAAAAATAAAGATTCAGACTTAATGTCTTTCTCAGAAAACTGTGTAATAATAGACTGTCATGTAACAGCCATGTCCTGCTTTGAAAGGGTATAAAGAAATCTGAGTTTGACTTGCTAGAAAAGAATTGCTCTCCTTTTTCATGTGTGTGTGATCTCATTCAATGTTTTAATTATCATTGCAGGTTTTGAGCAAAATAATACATCTAAAGGAAGAACTACTGTAAAATTCTCAGGGAAAAATGAGAAAAACCGATTTCCCAGAGCTGCTACATCACGAACAGAAAGAATATGGCCAGGTGGTGTCATTCCATATGTAATAGGAGGAAATTTCACTGGTAAGCTTTGTGCTTTGCGTGAAAAGAGGAAATATAATTTTTGAAAAATTGCCTTCTTTTTTTTTTTTCATTTTTAGAAGTGAAGTCATGCTATGGAAGTCAGTAGAAGGGTTTCTGTTGGAACAGGCCTGAAGTACATCTGTTTTGAAATATTAGTCATACTTAATTGTTTTCAAAGGCAAGCTACATAATAAAAAATGTATAGCAACATTTTAGAGAGGGAAAGCTCTGCTTCTTTACCTAATATTTCTTGTTGCACATTTGTTTCCATGAGCCTAAGTAATCGAATGTCAAGGAATTTTTTTTTTAAACGCAGTATATTTAGCACAATAATATCTTCAGTTTAACTGGTCTGCCATGTATTCTTCTAAACCGATTTCACTTAACAAACTGACTCAAATGTGTTTTGTCATTCCTCAATTTGGTTTTCAGATGGGTACACACAGACACTGTATATGACAGAAATAAAGACTGGATGCCCTAGATATAAAATTCTTATCAGAAAACTGTAGAAAAAGTAAAAACATTTGTTATCCTTTGAAAAGGTAAACAGGTTAATATCAATGTGGATGTAAGAGATAATTTAAAACAAAAACGGAGCAAGGAAAGCAAAGAGATAAGGGAAAATATATGAAATAGTATCTTCCCTGTATATGATAATACAGTGAACAAAAAGAAACATGCAAATGCTCACACATTGTATATGGAGAAACCAGTCATTCCTTTCAAACTGACAGCTATAGTCAGGCTTTCAGTTTGGGTATTTACATAGTACTGTGCCAAATGTGACCTTTGCATTAGGATTAGTCTTCTGAAATAACTGTAGGAAACTGTAGGAAAGCACCATATTAAAGATTTTGCCTTTTTCATAATGAAAGATAAATTCTAAAGCTTAGAAAAAACATCTTAAAGATAAAAGAAAAGGGCAAGATGGGATGGAATAACCTTTATTTGTTTTTTTAGAATCTGATGTGATTTGAACTTGTTCTTTTTACAAAGTTTCAGGTTTTGTTTGTAAGTTTTAAAAAGGTTAGATTTTTTGGTTTGTTTAATTATCTTATGTTTTAACCTGCAAGGTGAGTGTACTTCTGCTAGCATATTCTTGCCAGATAATACTCTTTGTGGATTTTCAGCTCAGAAGAAATACAGATATATTCTCACATGTTGCCTCTATGTCAGTGAGCTTTGTCTTTTGTCACACAATGAAATTACATTGCTCTGCTCTCTGAAGTTTTGTTTTGTGCTGAGAGTTGGCCTGGATGATTCTGCATCTAGGGAATAGTTCTGACCTTTTCTGAATGTATTTCTCATTTTAAAATCAAATACCTAGGTATGCTTTTACCAAATTCTGAATTTCCCACTTTTGGTGGATAGTTTGTTTTCTGAGAGATTTTGATGCAAAGAAGGGGAGACTGGTCCCTGTTCACGACAGCCTTATTTTAATCAAATGTTTTTACCAGTATGCCTATTGGCATGGCTTAGATTTAACTGGTGTCCAGACTGGAAGGCTGTAGGATTTTTTAAATTTTTTTTTTGTTTCTACTAGATAGATAAGTATGATGTAAAGTTAATCAGTTTTGGTTGTTATTTTACTTTCTGTTTTTTCGAGCTTTTTTTCTCCCCCAGTGTAATTCACTTGATAGTTTCATCTGTGAAATTACTTAGTGAATGTTGTGCTGATGGAGGCACATAAGCAACGCTGTATTTCTTCTGCTGTCTTCCTCTGGTGTAACACAGTCGTGATCTTTATGGCAGGATTTATATTTACTGGGGTGTGTCAGGCAGTGTGAGCCCCCTTGCAGGCACATCTGTTATGACGAACTGACGGCCTGAGCATCCCTTTAGCTGGAATCTTGCCATACACGGGACTGCTGGGACACACAGGGCTTTGTGATTCACTGACTACTGCCAGGCCCATGTTCCTAGTACGGGTTGTGAGAAGGAAGGTGCAGCTGGGAGGCTGCTGTGGTTTCACCTGCTGCACTTTTCGTTGCAGGCACGCAGCGCGCCATGTTCAAGCAGGCCATGCGGCACTGGGAGAAGTACACCTGTGTCACCTTCATCGAGCGCAGCGATGAGGAGAGCTACATTGTCTTCACCTACAGGCCCTGTGGGTAAGTGTGCACCTGGGGGAACACACAGTCCTGCTCTCTGCCTTTGGCTCTCGGCCACGTCTGTCAGCTTTGCACCCAAAAGGGAATATAAGCTTCACAGGAAAATCAATAATTAATGCATTTCAATGATGCACGTGTTCTGCCTGGCTTTTAAGTTCATTGGAACAGGTATGTGTGGTAACTTTGTAAAGTTGCACCTCTTTGGTGTATTTTTAGATAAAATTATCTTAATATATACACATATAGATATTACTTATTTCTTGCTTTCTGTCATGCTTCCAATATTCATATGTGTTGTTCTAAAGGTATTTCAGGTTTATTATTTGTTTATTCTTAGCTTTCTCCATGTCACATATTTACTGCTGAATTAAATATGGACATCTACCCCACATCCCTTTTCCAGCTAAATTGTTGTTTGTTGTAATTTTGACTCTCATATTGCTAGACTGTCCTTGCCCAGATTTGTTTAATCACCAAATTTATGGCCATTTTACAGATTCCTTCTTCTGGGTCACTGATGTGTAAAAGTGAACAGGACAGGTTTTATTACTCAGGAGTGCAGCTTTCCATTAATCATCATGTTTCATCTTCAGATATTACTGCTCACAAATGCCTCTGTCAGCTATATTTGCTATTTATTCTGCTCAGAATTCTTAATTTTATATGGTGCTTAGTGAACTTCCTGAGTGCACCGTGTTCATTTCTCAAGAAGAGTGCACACTGCCTATGGAAATTTTATACTTCTGACAGTCACCTCCTGTTTGAGTTGTAGGCTCTGCAGTGAACAGCTCTCTGTCTTACTGACTTCCTGATCATTGAGCCCTTTACATGTCTACTTTTGAATCATAATAGGATAGGGTAGTGAAAAAAAGTTTTGGGACCTCCTTGTGTTGTAGGAATGATCCTGGATGTATTTAACTTAGAGTCTAAAATTACATGTAGAATTATCTGTTTCAAGCACCCATTGTATTTTTCTTGAGGTATAGGACAGCATAATAAAATCTACTCCTGGGCTACATTTGAAAGTATAAAAAAAGCATTGCCTTTGCCCCCAAAAGCCTATGAGCCTCAGATCCTTGCAGCAGGGGAGCTTATTCTGTCATATTCTTGTGCCACTGTAGGTTTGCTGTACACTCCCCTTAGAAACAGTGCCAAATGAAATGCACTTTTGTTCTGAGCCAGCATGGGCATTATTTTAGTTGACGACAGCCCTGAGATAGGATTCACCCATTAAGTAAGATTCAGGGATACTGACACACAGCTGGAAGAAAAATGGAAAGCAGAGAATAATCATGATGGTTCCCTTGCACTCACAGAGGCAGAAAGCAATTTAAACAGAAGAGTGTGAAAAGTACAAGTGTTTTTAGTCACTTTAGAAAGAGATCTGTGGGGGTATCTTCCAAATGTAAATCCTACAACTTTGAAATACCCAAAGCCAAATGACAAAAAAATCTCTCCAGCCAAAGAACTGTTCCTTAGGCTGCTTGATGTTTCATGAGATCAAATCACTTCATGGGGAAGGCGGGATTATAACCAGCTTTAACCAGAAGGTTGGAATATACTCAGTATCCACCCCCAAAGTCTAGTTTGCTCTTTTTCATTAATGTTGCTTAATTGAAGGGTACTTCGCAAAATAGAGATAATTTACCAGGGCTGTAACAAGTTCAAAATAAAACCAAAGAAGAGTGTAGCTATGAAAAGTCCATCATTGATGAAATAAAGCCAGGCCAAACAGAAGGAACAGCTGAATGATTTTTCTGGGGGCCCACCAGTTGTTTCAGGAAGACCCAGATAAATAGGGACGTGCATTCTCTGGGTGAGCAGGAACTGTGCACTACCCACCAGCATTCAGGGCTGACGCAGGATTTTCCACGGAAAGAGCCCAGACTGAAGTGACACCAAACCAACTGCAAACACTCTCTGCTGCGTGGCCAGTCGTATTGGAACTGATCTTCAGCTCTTTCCCATGGCACCCTGCTGTGTTGGTTTGTTAGCACATTGTGTCAGTATTGTTTGTACTACCATGGCAGCTAACATTCACAGATGGCCGAGACTTTATTGTACTTAGCACTGCTGAAATTAAAAGCTGAATGATAAACCCGCCCCAAAGAGCACATAGTCAAAACAAAACACATTAACTGAAACAAAGTGGATAGTCATATATGTGGAAATTCAGGTGGTAGTATCTACAAAAGTCTCATATGACAGCATTAGCACACTAGCAAGTGAAGTGTTACTGAGCCTTTGTAAACAATAAGGATATTTTGGAGTGTAATGCATCACATCTTGAAACAGTTCATGGGAAGATCATCCCAGAAGAGCAGTGATTAAAAAAGCATATTTGAAATATAGCAGCTGGTTATAAGAGAGACATGACTTTCTTAAAGTTGAGAGGTTCCATATCAGCAAGGAACAAGAGATAAGTTTTGATTATCATAGACCCATAGGACTGCAAGGGATCTCAGAAAGATGTCTAATGTATTCTTAAGACAGAACAGTTATTCCTATATCATTACTGATATATGTTTATCTAACTTTGTTCTAAAAACCTTCAGAAATGAATATTTCATAGCCTTCTAGGAATTGTATTGCTCAGCATCCTTAATATAAGAATTGTAGGAAGTTTGGGCAGCATTTTTTTGGCATAGCTAAACAAGGTATTTTTTACTGCAATTAAAGGACATTAATTTTTTTCCTATGGTTATAGAAAAGAAATTCCTTTTACTTTTTGAAGAAATCAGTTGTATAGTTTGATATTGTTATTAAATCCCCCCTCTGTTCTATATTCTTGTGGGCTAGAAAACACTTAATTCATTTAATCTTTCCTGGTAAATAATGTTTTCTAGGCCTTTAATCACACTGCTCTTTGAGATTCTTTTCTGCTAGTCCACATCATTCTTGAAATTGATAGCCCCAAAACTAGGGCATATTTGTCCACATGAGTTGTCACTTCTACTGAGCCAGTGCAAGAGATCATTCATATAATTTGTAGCCTCTCCTTCCTCTTAGGTACCTAAGCACAGTTCCTCCCTGTTTCTCAACAGCTGCCATGTTCAGCACATGGTTGGTTGGGATGTTATTCCAAAAAAAAGCCAGAGGTCTTTCCACAACACAGACACCCCATCATTGGTTCCAGTCTTTACCAGGTTTTGCACATCTTAAGATGTCAAGTAATTCTATATTTCCCTTTCCAGTTCTCTTGTATAATTTCCTAAAGGTGCTTGTCTTCACGGTATTTAGCAGTGTCTTCTATGAGTGCAAGCTTAAAAAGTGTTTTCTCTGTCTAACTTCATGTAATATTCCAACCAGCTTTATATCCCCCTTGATATGAACTTCTCTAGTTTGCTTACAGAGTTCAGAAAAATGTCAAAAGCTTTATGGCCACATCCCTTCTTTCCATGAAAATAATTTAATCTGCTGAAGTTGTAAGCTACAATTATTTTCCAACATGTCTGGTTTATTTAACCTGAGTTTGATCAAAGTTAATTATTAAAATATGGTTTAATAATATAGCTGAATCACTTACTTCTTTGAAATTTTCTAATTAGTGATAGTCATTTATATCCATAAGCTGCAGATGTGAAAATAAGAATTATAGTATTAAGATACTAGTGTTTGTAATTCTACTATCAAGCAGTGTACACTAGCATTAATACCAATTACAGCAAGTATTTATAAATCTAGTTGATTAAGGCAAAAAAAACTCTACTTGGTAACAGACTCAAAACACTATTTGCTCACTACTGTTTCTCTATCCTTGTGTTTCTTCCTATCAAATTGGTAGGGCCCAAAGACTCAGTCAGTGCACTTTTCTGCATGCAAAGCCAAAAAAGGGGATATTTGGATAGCACCTAGTCACTATGTGATAATAAGTATTATTGAGTACAAGATCAAGCTTCTTTTTATGTAGTAGAACAAAAAAGAAAGGAGCATTTATATTGTTCTAGTAACTCAGTATGCCTTTGATCTTAATTTGTTCTCCATTAGAAGACTTATACTTTTATAATTTTTATGATAAAAGTCAGATGACTTATTGCAATCGCTGCTGTATCCTCTTGTTTAAGTATTTGACAGATCCATTTGAGATACAGGAAAATAAAATCTCTTTCATATGCTTCTCCAAACACTGTAGAGTGAACAGATGAATATTTTAACCTCTTTGAACTTGCCAGTGTGTTAAAAAAGCATTGCAGGCAAGTTCTTAAAGTTGGTGAAACAGGTAAATTCATTGCCTGAGGTGCGCTTTTGTAGCATGCTTCAGCTAAAGAACATGTTATAAAAGGTGCTCAATCACTCCTATAAAATGAGAAGAAACCAGAGTTGTGCTTAATAGTCTGTGCATAGGGGAGGGCTGACTCACGCTCTCAGGAGTTAAATAACCCTGGCAGCTGGCACAGCTTCCCTGCTGGCTGTGCTGTGGCTCCTGTGAGCAGGAGGGGTGTGATCAAGGCACAGGTTGGCACAGTCTAGAGCATGGTGTGCTGACACAAACACTGAGGGGTGATTTATATAAATACACTGGGATAGGCAGCTGTTAGCTGAGAAATGCTGGTTGAAGTATTGGTGTGGACATCTCCACTGATCAGATAAAGATGCAGGAGACACTTCTGCCATCACAACAAGTCCTCTTGGGGCCGTGAATCAGGACATTTAGTAACCACGATTGTGTGTCTTGATTCCTGAGAAAAGGCAAATTCGTCAAGCCAGTATCTTCTTTGTATAGGTGGAGTTATATCTGTGATTGAAAGAGGTGTTTTCACCAAGAAGAACACTCTGCTTCCTGAGTGAGATTTTGTTTGGAAATTTTGTGAACCTCTTTTTCTTGCTCTGTGTAACATAAAGGTGATCATACACAATCCTAGTATGCTTATGAAATTCATTCTCACCTTCATACAGTCAGTGCCATGACAAACTGATGTTGTGGTCTATGATTTTTATATTGTCACATTTTCAAGGGTGCAGCTTTTTTAAAAAAGGACAACATTGTCCCTACCTGATTCTCTTCCTTTGTATCAAGAGTATTTTTGATGGTAATTGTGAAGTAGTATTACTTTAAAGAATGAGCTTATTGTTCCATTCATTTCACTTTCTCTATGTCATTTGTTTCTCATTGCTCACTATCATTGATCAGCTAGACCGATTAAATGGAATTAGAGATTCATAAATAGTTACTGTCTCCAAATGCTGTCTGGTGCAATAAAGATTAAAGAGATGAGCTTTAAAACCTGCCAGTTGATTCAATTTAAGGGGTGTGACAAGTGCTCATACAGCACAGAGATCTTTTTTTTTTGTCAAACACTCCTGGGGTCAAACCCATAATATTACAAATTAATGTACTTCATAGACTTTTTAAATTTTAGTTTTCCTTATTCTTTGTCTCAGTGCAATTGTTGAAGTAAATTGTTGTAGCTTAATTGGATGTAACTGGTGTGCTTGACAAGACATTCAACCTAACAAATCCTAATGACCCTCTGTAAGTGTGAACTGCTGCTGTTATTTTAAGACTTGGTGTTAATTCTGTTTTCCTTGGCATGTAAAGAAACACTAAATAAATGTCTTTATATTTTCTAGGGAGTACTTGAAATCTGTCAAGTAACCAGTGTAAGGGAACTCTCACCCTCTGGCTGCTTACTTTTTAGGAGCAGGTTAGCATTAAAAAAATAATTCCCAATATGTTGGGGTTTAGATGTACAGTGGTAGACTACCTAGAGGAATATTATGTAAAAGTTTGCAATTAATTTTTTTCTTTTAAAAAAAGCCCTCTTTAAGATCTGTCAGATGAGGTGGCCTAAGTCATTAAACACATTTGAGAATATTTCTTTTTCATTATTATAAGAGTAAAATGTTAAATTATTTTGTCAGACACCTAAAAATCTATCTGATTTATGGAATACCACTAAGAGCTTTCAGAGGTGATCTAAAACACAGTCTTAAAAAGTTAGAGCCTCATTTGGTCCAAAAGAAGTAAGAAAGACAGGAAGAGAAGCTGTAGTCAAAATCCTATTTTATTATTTTGCCCTTGTTATCAATAGTGTCAATAAAAGTAAAGCAGGAGATGTCACAAAAGTTACTAATTATAATAATTTATTTTTCAGTTTTTCCTTTCTATCTGTTGATCTCCTAAATATCACTGTGAAAAAAACTATATTCAATATATAGAGAAATTTTTTCGTCCCCAAATATATCTTTTCCAGCTGAAGCATGTAATGTATATGAAGTCAAAAAAATAGGCATGTTAAAACTATTGAAAATGTGTTAAATAGTCTATGATTTTAGGTCTCAATAACCTATTGATTAGTTTTAAGCCATAAATAATCATTAATGTTCTTTAGTTCTGCATTGCAATTTTTCTCTGTAGAGTTTCCACACAGTGGCCAACATGAAGGCTCTGCAGAAGTGTTTAAACTGTTTTAAACAAAATGATTCTTTCTGCCTTTTCACAATTATATATGCTTATCCTAACTTTATTCCCATCGATCCCTTGCTCTGCCATCATGTGTTGTATTAAAATCATAAAGATTTTTAACTACGAATTAAATTCCAGGACTTATGTATTTAAATGTATTGACTCTACAAGGTGATTTTGCAGGATTATAGGTGAATGGAAAACTAAATAGGTTAAAATTGGTTGCATGGTTGGGTTTGAAGGGTTGTGGTAAATGGATTGGACTCAAGCTGTGACTGAAAGTGCAGTATCATGGGCTTATCCTGTGACCTGGCATTATTAACATTTCTGTCCATGACCCACAAAGACATGGTGGTGCATGCTGCCATCAGAGCATTGCTTATTTTTATTCTTTTGCTTAAAACAAGTTCCTGTGTCATTCTATAGAATGACTGAATAGACTGTCATGACAATGAGAATTCTGTTGATCAAAGCTGACATCTTTTAAGACCTTGAATAATATCAAAAAAAGCTTCACTCATATGTATTTTGAATAATTGACTGCTCTTGTAGAAGACCTAGAGTTTGTGAAAGATCTGAAATTACATTGTGCATTTAACTGTTGAATCTTTATATAATATTTTTTCAAGTTTTAATTGAATTTGCTATGTGGTTTGTAGACATATGTATGGAAACTTTCATCTGTGTTTGTGTTTCAATTACAGGTGCTGTTCTTATGTGGGTCGAAGGGGAAATGGTCCTCAGGCTATATCTATTGGCAAGAACTGTGATAAATTTGGCATAGTTGTCCATGAGTTGGGTCACGTAATAGGGTTTTGGCATGAACATACACGACCAGACCGTGATGACCATGTCACCATCATTAGAGAGAACATCCAACCTGGTGAGACATTCTGACAAGTATTTTGGGAAGCAAAACTCATGTGTTTGTTTTTGGTGTTTCCTTCATCTTCTCAACTCCATTGGAACTGAGTGCTGAATAGCTGAAATAGCAATTATACCTGCTATTCTTCTTACCTTGACTGATTTCAAATTGATTGACAAATAAAATACTGAAATTATAGTATAATATTTTCCAAAGGTCTGGACAAGTAGCAGATCATTAACATAGAGGGCTAGAAGGAGCAAAATAACAATCATGCTCAAAAACTTCGAAAGAAGCCACTGCTCTTAAGGCTCTTTACAAGTTCTATTTCTGTGCTTGAGGAAGGGCATTTCTCCTGTAGGCTTTAGTGAATGGTAAGTAGAAATATGTCTGTAGCTGCTCAAGGGGCTTTGACCTGGGAGGGTAAGGTGAAGAACTTTCAGTCTATGGCAGACAGGCACAGATCCTGCAGTTTACACTTTATTCACCTCACTCTCTACAGAACGTCCAGCTTCAGTCAGTGACCTTGGTGTTGTTGAGATAAAGCATCTGAGGAACTTGAGAATTTTAAACTGTGACTGTCAGCTCTTTGCCACCCTAGCTGTTTGTGCCCTTGCTTGTGTTGGGTAGGCAAAATGGGAGGGAAGTAGGCTTGGAGTAGCTTAGTCTGTTTCTTTAGAAAATATTTTAAAATATTTGAGATACAATGAGTTTTTGCCACTTCATCTAGGACTTGGAAGGAGACTGGCAGCTGATACACACTCCCTTAAGTCTCTAAAGTTCTGAAATGTCATGCATGTTTGAGCCTTCTTTCTTGTCTCACTGTATTATTGACTTGTGCAGATGCTCCTCCCCTTTTCTTTTACTATGATGAGAAAATCAGCTGGAGTGCCATCCTCAGCAGCATGCTCTCCCTTTCAGTTGTTTCTCTGGTTTCTGACTGAAACTACTTCTTGTGGTGTGGCATGAGCTTGAGGATCACTAAATGGGATCAGGAAGCCATGGCCACTGACACATTTGGTTTTTGTTATGTTATGCAGCTTATGTTGGTTAAAATGTTAATGTCACTGCAGGGTCTTTTTGCAAGACTCCAGTGGGAATATGAACTTGGGTAAGGAGTGCTTTGTATTGCTGATGTACTAATTAGGTCAAAGAACTTAGGGTATGGAATTATGAACTAAGTATAATTCCTTTTCTCCTGTTCTGCTCTTGTTAATTTGCCACAGCTGGATCTTGAAAATGTGACTTTGTAGTGTCTGCATTACATGAAGCCTCACAGAGAAAGCTTCAGACTTTGCTGAAGCTGAGTCTCCAGTAGTCTAGTGCTGGATTTAGTATCCAGTTAGAGTGTTAGTATCCAGTCTAATGAGTGAGGAGGGTTCTTCTGGAGTCTTTGCCATCAAAATGATTTCTTTTAGGAATTAAGAACCAAACCAGAAATTTGTATGGACTGTACATGAAGCACATCATGATGTGTGAGGCCTTAATGTGTTTGTTGCATGAAACTAGTCTTTCTAAATCCAAATATACAAATGTGATGTGTGTTTCAGAAGAAGTCTGCCCTATGAGTTAAGGGGGCATAGTAGAGTTGCACACTTCCTCCCAAATTGCAAAGATTTATGAATGTCAGTGAGTAATTAGGTTAGGATCTTTGTTGGTTTTCTTTTCGTGTTTGGTTTTTATCTTTACAGAAAAAGATATTAAAGAATCTATAATTATCAATCATTTGTAGGTCAGGAATATAACTTTTTGAAGATGGAGCCTGGAGAGGTGAACTCCCTGGGGGAACCATACGACTTTGACAGCATTATGCACTATGCCAGGAACACCTTCTCAAGGTTGGAGTCTCAGGTTATACCTTTTGGCTTTTAATTCTCTTCCTGTCTGTGAATGCTAAGAACTATGCTTTTTGAAGTATTTTTAAATGCCTTAAAATGTCCCTTGCGACATAATATTCCTACAGCAGTCAAAGCACAGCTTGTTTATTTTAAGTCAAAATAATTTAATTATATTTGAAAATGTGTTTCTTTTCTGTTCAGTTTCAAAGCAGCCTTTTGATCTTGCCTCAGTTCTTTAGATTTTCAGACAAGATAAACTGGAAACATCATTTTATATGATACTCTCTTTTTGTGTCCACAAAAATTTGAATTTAGAAAAATGAAATGAGTGAAATGGCTAAGAATGTTATGTGTAACATGATCTGTTTTCTAAAAGAAAAATACATCTCTTTAGATGTATGGAGTTTCATAGCCATGGATTATGCAGGTAGAGCACAGGTTATTTGGACATCTACTATGCAAGCCACATCCTTTGTTAAGGACTGCAGTCAAGCATTTATAACAGAGGCTGCAGCCTCCTCTCTTTATCTGACAGTATTGTTACTGTCATAAAAACCTTATAGTAAAGACTTCTGCTGGTTTTGCTCTGTCCTGTTGCAGGCTGATCCTTTCCCAGCTCCTTAGTGACTCAGTGGGGCTCTCTCTGACAGGGTGCAGGGTTGTGGGAAGCTGTACAATGAGCTGGACCCATAGGTCAGCCCTACCCTAGAGAAGAAGTGAAAGAAGTGAAAGAGGCATTCATCCAGTCTCCTATTGCATTTCATCAGCTAATTATTCTCTAAAGGTACCAGAGTAATGTAAAATTAAAAGAAACCTCCCAAAAACACCCAAGAAAAAGTTTTAGTTTGAAAAGATATATTCTTGGGTGTGGTTTTTTTTTTTTTTTTGTTTGTTTGTTTGGTCTGGGTTGGGTTTGTTTTTTTGGTTTTTCTTTCTTGTGTGTATGGGTCTTTTTTTTTTTTTGTTCAGTTTTTTAAAAAATATTTTTCAAATTCATGCATTTTAAGGTAAAAATACTGGACAATCTGACACTTCAAAGTAAACTGAGGGCCACTAAAACCTCACCAGCCGTTGCAAATTTGTTTGGCTTGTTCTCTCAATATAAATTCTATTATTATATAAAAATCCAACCAAAGGCTCTATTACTCAGCATTAGACATAATTCACCCCTGGAAGAGCATGGGAATGAGCCACATGAGTTAGCTATTAGTCACATTGCTTAATCCAGTTACCCATACCATTACCTTAAGGAAGAGATTATAAGAACCTGTATAAAATAGAGTAATTGAACAAGACAGAACCCCCCTGAGTCCTAGGGCAATGACAACATCAAGGTAATTTGATTTGTTAGCCCTGATTTCACCACTTTCCAAGCTGGCAAAAACTGATAGTGCCATGAACAGGCATGCCCTGCCCCAAGGTACAAGGGCTTGTTACTTCATACTGTCTAAAAATAGCCAGCCAAGCCCTGAGGTTGGGTATTGATTTGCACTAATTCATCCTGCAAGCATGAGTGATGCCCAGTGAGGCATATTGCCAGCTGTTTGTTAGACTTTGCTCACCTAGATAAGTAGTAGGAATCACAAAATATCATAAAGTTCTTGTCGTACACAATGATTTTGTTCATGCTGTATTTAAACTTACGGTATGTTCCTTTTTTAAAGTGCTAAGGCATTCAAGAGAGGATTGTTTTCAAAGTTTTTCAGTGTATGAGAAGCATCAGTTTGATGTTGTGCTGAAATTGAGTGGAAAATAGAATTATAATTTACAGATGCAATCACTTTCTAAAGAATAATGTGCCTTTGTTCTAGAAGATGATTAATGCCGTATGTAGTTTATTTCAATGTTTAGGGTAACATCCTGAGATTATTCTGTCTTTACAAAATTTCTAGTAATGGCTCAAAAAATCTAACTGGATAAAGAGAGCAATATGTACTTGCAATACTCAAAATGGTTCATCAATTTTGATTTAAAAACCAGTATGTGTTTATAAATGGTATTCCTAACTACAGGCATCCTTGCCATTCATTAATTTTTGCATCTATGTTATGTCTGAAGGTACTGGTTTTACTTTTCAATAAAACCCCTGCAGGTATACAGGTGATTATAAATAATTAAATAAAAAGAGACTATAGAAACATATTCTTCTGTTAACTGCTTTTTTTATGGGCTTTGAAGGATTTTAAATTCTGCAACATGGTAATAGAATGTAGTTTTGTATCTTAGTCTATTAAAATTTATTTGAGAATAGCAAAATGTTTTAGATCATATTTAAAATCTGGGAAATTTTGAATAAATTGCACATTTGGAACAAGTGTATTTCTCTGTGATGTCTTGTCATTTAAGGTTAATGTCACTAAAATCACATATGGTAAGTTGATATATTTTATTGCAAGGCAAGTAAAGGCTGGCAAGTAAGCATTTCTGTTTTGAAAGTGTCAGCAGTTAGAGTGGAGTTAAATGTCTTACAACACTTGACAGAATCATGATTGGCAAATGTCTTTGACTTTACCTGCTCTCACATGTAAGTCAGACTGTAGGAGTTCTTATAAAAACTTCGTTAAAAATTGGAGCTTTGTGATTAAGAATTTTGTGCTAGAGATGAACCTATGTATTTTAATGAAATTTTATATCTTTTTTTCCAATATAGCAATAGCTTAATGGCAGTGTCTTTTCCCTGTAAAGTCTTAATAGTAGTTAGAGATCTTCTTCCTCTTTTTTAGCAGAAATATAAAAGCTGATATGTTAATTGATGTGCTGAGAGAAGATTATTTTTTGGTAACTTTGCATAAAGTTTGCCAACCTGAGAAATTTTATGGCATGTTGTCTGCATTTAAAGTTCTGTATATTATCCTCTTATTTATGCCAAATGTAAAAACCAGATTTACAAAACAGGTATACATTCATGGAACTCAGACAGTTTTATGAGAGAAACCTGATAGGGTTTTTTGGGGTCTATTTTTATTTTTATTTTTTTTAGGGGCATGTTTCTGGATACCATTCTCCCTTCCCGTGATGACAATGGTATACGACCTGCCATTGGCCAGCGTACCCGTCTAAGTAAAGGAGATATTGCACAGGCAAGAAAGCTGTATAGATGTCCAGGTATTGCACCACAAACAAACAAAAACCACATACTAGCAACTGTTTGACTTGTTGTTCAGGAGCAATGATAAACTTTTTGAGTCAGCTGCTCAGTATTCTCTTTCTATGTTGGCAACTGACATAGGCTGCAGAGGAATCGAATCATAAAAAAACCCCTTATGGATAAGGTCACTGGAATGCAAAGTACCTAAGGACAGATGAACTGTATGAAACAACATGACATTTCAATCTGCTTCTCTTAGCTGTTCAACAACTAGAAAAATATGTTTAATATCACTTCTGGTTTGCATGCTGGCTGGAGTCCTTTATTTGAATTCAAGTTGAGTGCAGAAGGAACAAAACGAATTACTGTGCTTGGCTGTGAATCCATTATATTTTTTTAAAATGTGTTAATGAAAGAAGTGAGGACAACCAAATTGTAAACTCTTGTGTGGATGAGATGGTTAGATCTTTCTACAAAATTTCTATAGTTTTTAACAGATACATTTAAAATTTAAATATCTTCTGCCTAATTCTGTCATCCTATAATTTGAATGCATATTAATTTTTTATCTCAAAATAATGTGGTTGAGTTGCTGTCTGTCTCAGAGACATCAGTGGCAAGCCTGGAGTAACCCAGAGTCAACCCTATGGTTCGTGTTGTTCTCTAGTGCTCTTTCTTCACTAAGTGCTGCCAGAATGGTGGAGATCTCAAAGGAAAAGGTTTTAATCTCCTTGCTCTAGTTACTGCTGATACCACTGTTAACCTTTGATGTCAACCAAAGAATTTCAGAAGTGCCATCTCTCAGTCAGAATTTACCAGCAAGATCCTTGTGGGAGGCTGGACATCCCAGCTCTGAGCCATGTAGGCTTACAGCCATACTGCTCCTCATGGGAATGAATGACATCTCAGGAGCTGTTTTAACTTAGATACATTGCCACTTTCAACCAACTGATCAACACAAAAGGACTAAAGAAAGCAATCTTTAGTGTTAAAGTAATGGAGTTGCTTCAAGTTTGTACCAGCAGCGATAGATCTAATGAAGATGCACTGTACAGCTGAAATGTGCTTTTCCTTTGTGCTGTAAGCACGCTGAATCATGCTCTTGTATATACTGAGAACAGGCACAGAGATTCTGGGCCTGCTAAAGCAGAAGCCACTTAAACACCTTTTCTTTAACAACTGTTCCTTTGGGAACAATTTCTGCTCTTTCCTTTTGGTACAGAAAGTACTTTAATAATGACATGCTTGGCAGCAGTATTTCTAATGAAAGCATACAGAGAGCAATAGCTTCATGAACACAAAGAATATATACATATTTTGATACAAGGACAAGTTTTGGAGGAAAAAAGTATATAAAAGTAAAACTGCTGGGCAAGTAGGTAGTATCTCATGATCATTTTGACTTAAGAAAGAAAAAAATGGAAAGAAACTATAAACTAGTCTGTTTAGTATGTACATGATACTCTAATATACACTTTCAAAACTGTAAAAGATGCAATGTACATTTAGAGCTAGTGTTCAAACAGTTGATCAGAGAAAATATCCTTTTCATATATGTCATGAAAATGTACTGCGAATTATAATTTCTTTCAATGTCATGAAAGCCTTGTTGAAAGTTGATTTCACAGTATTGTAAAACCACTGTGGTTGTTCAGTAGCAGTTTGCATTTGAAAAGTAAGATATCTTTTGCAGCACCAGTGAACATGGGTCACATGAACAATGAAAATGAATGTGGTTAAAGGATTATGCTCCTTTTTTGGCACCCAGCTTTGCAAAATTTGGGATAAAATATATTGGCTTTCCAGCCTTACTTAAATGAGCCATGCCATAAAAGAAAGTGAGTTTTAAGAGAGAGAAAAAGACAGAAGTTTTTTCTACAAATGTTAACTAGAATACTATTTAAAATGCTATTTTTTCAGTTAATCTTTTTAAAAGAAGCTGCATAGCTGAATAATGCAACCCAGACTGAATCCAATAAAGAAAGCAAATCTCTGAAAGTTATCTAGTACTTTTCTTCTAATAAATTTTGCAGCAAATACTCAAACTGAAAATTCAGACAGGCATAAAGCTTTTGTTTTTATGTAAGGAATCAAATGATGATTCTAATACATAGCAATAAAATCCCTGATACTGTGTTGCTTTTGGAGGTATGTTTTATTTCCTATTTCAGACAAAAGTTATTAATCATGATGCCTGCTTATTGTAAAACAGCAGTGAATATTTCAATCCTTAATAATATCTGCATTTTTTCATATGTTCATTTGTGCTCCCTTAAATGCAATGCAATGAAAATGCAGAAACCAATGACTTAATCAGCATTTTACAGAGACCCACACTTCTATGATAAAGGATTTTATAGTATTGTGTGTTTTGTTTGGAGTTCTAATTATTTCTGCAAACAGTTGCAGTCCCAAGTCCTTTTTTGGGGCCCTTGAACATGAAGTTGAGCTCAGGGCTGCTGGAAAACGCAGGTGATCCTCGCAGCAGGGAAGAAGCTGAGCCTTCCAAGGTGTTTTAGATAGTCAGGATATTCAGGGTCATTATTCAGGAAGGGGCTTACTGACCAAGAAACAGTTTTGAGACTGGTGAAGCCAGAGATTTGATAACCTGCCTTTCAGCAGCAGGGTAAGTGCCAGGTCTCTAAAATGTAGCAACAGCAATTTTGGTTTGTTTTTAACTTTTCCTTAGGATTTTTGTAAAAGGAAAACGTAATTGCTGATAGGGATCTGTTACATTTTAAAACCAAATTATATTGTTATGTGATGGAATAATAAGGGGAAAGAAAACAACTAAGTTGAAGTCCTTCCTCTGCCAATCTAATTTTGAATTTTGATTGTCTTGGTATTTGAGAATAAAACTTGAAGTTCAAGGTTGGATGTACTACAGTTTTCAGACAGTCTAATTGAATAATAAAATGTGTTTTCTTCTAGCTGCTAAAATTTCAATGCCGGTCTGCCTCTATAGTTTTATATAGAAATTGTAGTTAACATTTATATGTAGCTTAATAGGAGCAGAAGAATAAGAAAGGAAAATGATGGAGAAAGATACTCATGTGCCAAAAGAACAAAAAAAAGGGTATAAAGTGGGAATGCATAATGGATAGGAAAGTCTCAGACTGGTGGGAGAAATTTGTTTAGAGGAAGAGAAGGTGGATGGACGAAGTTCAGCAAATTTACAAATTGCATGGGTTAGATTTGAAAAGAATGTTCATCTTCAAAAGTCAGCCTTTGTTTACTGCATAAGGAGAATTAGGGTTTTTAGATTAAGACAATTTCCTTATAACTATTATGAGGAATCAAGTCAATAGTAAGACCCTGAGTTGCAGTAAACTGATTTAAGTTTTTGATTTAACAAGAATATGATCAGCAGTAGATATTTTTAGGACTCTGTGGCAGCTTTCTATGCTATATATGTATAGTGGTACCGACTTGTGTCTAAGTGTTAAAGAACTTAAAGAAAAAGGGTGAACTCAAATTAGCCATAAATGATGCTATGCATTTGCTAGTGCTATGTGAAAAGGAATGAGACTTGGTTCCCTAAGTGTCCTGGGGGATCTGGGCTTCATCATTTGCAGATTTCACAGTAATCCTTGATGGGACTTGGCCATGTGTGCAGGCCAGCCCAGAGAGGTGTCATACTCAGGCTGTGTAATTAAACACTGCTGCAGAGTACACTGGTGGGAATGGCTTTGTATAAGCACATAATCTACCTGCTGCCTACACCCAGTGCTAATCTTTACAAGGAAAGCTAAAATAGTTTCGCTCTCCTAACCATGGGAAGCCTTATTAGATGTCTAACCTTCTCAAGCTGTAAAGCAGAGGAGAGTGGCTTTTATGGCTAGAGTATGTGTGTGGGGAAAGCTAAAGTGGCATTTCTGCAAGTGGTCTAGCCTAGTAAAATTGATATAAGGCATGACATTTGAAAGGAGGGAAAAAGTATCAGAGAAAACCTTGGCAAATGTTAATGATTAACAAAGGAATAAAAATGTACAAATGCTTTTTAAAGCATTGTAAAGCATTGCTATTTAAAGTATATAAGATTTAAGTTGTGATGATATCTTCTGACTTGAAATATACTAAAATAAGTATGAAATGAAATTTAAATAAGTGGCCCTTACCACTCATTTTCCTTCCACGTTTCTCTCCCAAAGTGGATTTCATTACTAGTGGATCATTATACAATAAAAAAAAATTGTAATATTCTGTCTTATAAACCTAGTCATGAATACTGCAGTTGCTACAGTCCAAATACAATCTTTACATTCTCTAGTGATAGAACTTTAACTGTTTCCCGTTGCCTAGAAATGTGCTTTTCAACAAGAAATTCCCAAATATCACCCTGTCTACTGCAGCTTTGGAAGCCAGCCTAGAGCTCAAATCTCATAGAAAATTAATTCAACTATTGATTGGTATAAGCTGTTCCTGTTATAGCTCCCTTGAGTAATCAAGAATTTACAATTAAAAGATAAATATGGCAAAACACATGAAGCCCAAGTGCGTTTTATAAATTCTGATTGTGTTAATTCTTAGTAGAAGCAATCTACTTACAAAATTTCATATGCCTCTGTTAAATTTAGAGATATTTCTGAAAATAATTTTAATTTGATCGAGAGCTTCCAGAAATTTAATAAGGATAGAAGGTAAATTTTCATATTAAGTAGCTTTATTCTGTAATTCCTGAGGAAAAAAAAAAAGTTCCATGACTCCTTTTGCAACTTAAAAGCCATTGTTTTAGGTCTGTATACATCTTCTGTATATTGAGCATGGATTTAATGAAACCATGGATGAGAGGAAGAATAACAGGGCTCTAAAAGGGGTGAGAGGAGTACCTGGATTCTTGTGAATGTCTCATCTTTAGGCCCTACTGTCCTCCAACAGTTTCACTGCTGGCTTTTTCTGAAGTGTTTTACTCAGGCACTGTAAGCTCTGGCACAGTTCACCAGCTCTGGGGTAACCCAGTACAGGACTCTGCAACTTAAATGACTTTGCATTCATTGTTGTGTTAAAAATAAATTGACAGATTAGCCCAGGTTAATACAGATACAGCCATTTCATTGAAAGGGCTTTGTGCAGAAATGTCACTTGCTGCAGCTGCCTGCATCTTTTTAAAGATAAAACTACATTTTTTTAAATGAAGAGAGGAAAATATTTTATTTTCCTGTTTAATTCCTAAAGGACACAGTGATGGTAGCTTCAGCTGTTACACTTCTTGAGAGCCATGCCACTCTTTCCTTTCTCTTCTTATCATGATAATCATTTGAGTGTCAGAGAGCATATTTAATGCCTTGAATATAATTTCCACCTGATATAACAGTGTAGTTGTCCAATCACATCTTAGGTGCATTTTAACAAAACAGCTTTACAGCTGTGTTGTCTGTCTTTTTGTCATAAGCAATCCTTTCCTTTGTCCTCTTTTATTTAAAGATTTTCCAGAACATTTATAATTCATCAATATTTTGATGACACAGTTGTTCACCTCCTGGCAATGGTAATTTGAAAGAACTGCAGATCTGATTACACTGTTAGTCATGAGATAATATCAAATTCATATCTTGTGTCACACCTGCAACATCAGTGGGAGAAAAAAATTTGATTAAGGTCAAAAAAGATGACTGACTAAGGTGCAACACCTACCAAAGTCAGTTTTAATGGTGGAGACTGGTAGTAACCTCCAATGTTAAATTTTAGTGTGAAGATGATTTATTAGCCAGCATCTAGCAGCATGATTGACAGGTGAGAGAAGGGTGCTAAAAGTTTCAATAATAAAGAATATAAAAGCCCTTGGTATTTTAAGACCTTACATTTGCTTTGCTTTTATTACTACAAATCATTTTTGCTAAGAGACTTTGTGGAATATAGGACTTAGTTTTCTATACCAACATAAATAAGCGAGTTTAGGTCAGATCAGTTTTTCATGTGGGTAAAGGACTAAAATAAATGAAACCACTGAAAAGATTTCAGTGTGATACAAGTCACGTTGTGCTAGCATTTCTTCTAGTTCTTGAAGGCTGTCTAACTTTTTTTTAATTACCAAAAGAGTTCTATGTATAATATTGCAGTTGATTGACAGCAATGATATTTTTAAGGCTGCCATAATTTTGGTTATGTCAGCAGACAGCACACAAGTGAAATAGTTCATGGAATAAAAACATGCTGCATAAAATGGAATAAATGTCAAACTGGCTTAAAAAAAAGCTTTTAATAAATTGTAAACTAACCAGTTTATTTTCCATTCTGCATCTGCAGTGAGTTAAATGAATTCTGAGTAGATATTGGAAAGATGCATTTTTCTCCGTTAGGCACATTACATTTTATATTTTTACTGTAATTTGTTTCTTTCAGCCTGTGGAGAAACCCTGCAGGAATCTACAGGCAACTTTTCTTCTCCTGGGTTTCCAAATGGTTATCCTTCCTACACACACTGCATATGGAGAATCTCTGTGACCCCGGGAGAGAAGGTATTTTAATGTTCCTTTAGCTAGACACAGATACTATTTTCAAAGTAAAATGTTGTGATTTTTAGCTTCTTTTTTTAAGTTTAAAAGATGCATATTAATTAAAAATAATGGAGTGTCATAAAAAATGGGACCATGGGTTCTGTACTATTGGCTTTACTTTGATCTGTGGCATTAGAATTCATCATCAATTCAATGGATGTGCCTGTGAAATAAAGGCATGAGTTCAATTTGCAGTATGTTTGCATCATGAACTCCCTTTACAACTGGCTCCTAGTTCAGTTTATGGTTTAATATAAAAGTAGAAGAGGTGATTCAGGCTCCTGAATGGTCCATTTCCCAGCATGGGCAAGCTGACCTGAGCTGTATGGGGCCGATAGCTTGGGCTTGACTAAGGAAGTTCTTAGTGTGTTCAATAAGATGCTTCTGAAATGGAACCATAATAACATGAGTAAAGAATGTGTCACTGTGGGTGTTCCCTGGAATTGGTTCTAATGCATATAGTTTTACTTTCTGGGGATCAGTATTGTGGTGGGGGGAGGAATGGGCTTGGTGAGAGCAGTTTGGAGAGAGAAGTGTGCCATGCTAGTGAAAGCAAAACCTGTCCTTCTTTGTGTACACTTTCAAAATGTGCTACTAAATCTCATTTAAATTATTGGCTCAAATATCAGGCTGCTTCAAAACAATTAAGGATAGAGGGAGTGATAAAAAGCTTCATCTGAGACAAAATATGCAGGAAAAGGATGTAAGTTTCCTCACGTGGAGCAGTGGCTAGTATTAAGCAGTCAAGTGTGACCGTGTTCACAAGAATGTTGCCTCCATGATCAGTAGGCTTGATTTATTATTTTATGATATATATATATATTACATTATCACTATACTAAAAAGAAAAAGAAGGACAGGTTTTCTCAGATGCTAACTAAGCTAAGAATAGAAAAGAAAAGAATGATAACAAAGGCAGCTCTCTCGGACTCTGTCCGAGATAGCTTGGTCCTTGATTGGCCATTAATTATAAACATCCAAGATGGGCCAGTCACAGGTGGATCTGTTGTATTCCACAGCAGCAGGTAACCATTGTTTACATTTTGTCTCTGAGGCCTCTTAGCTTCTCAGAAGGAAAAATCCTAAAGAAAGGATTTTTAGTGAAAAGATGTCTGCGTCAAGTACTAAAGACTAAAATACAGAATCCAAAGACTGGAATATCGAATCTAACAGATTCAGTACTGGCAAGTTCAAATAGGAAGACCCAGCACTTGCCCCCAGATGGTTCAGTAATTTGTCTCAGAAATCTCCCACTATGTATGAGTTGGACATTCTTTTCTCCTGATTTTATTACTTTGTTCAGTGTTTCTTTCAGGTCAGGGTCCTGGTAGATGCCAAGAATATACACTCTTGTTGTTCTAATAGATCCTGAGGAGCTGTAAGGGCATTTGCTACTGTGGGGAATGAAAGAAAAGTCATTTGGAGAGTGTTTGCCCTCCTTTGGGCAAGAGCCAGAGCCAGGAGGAAACCTAAACACTATCTGCTGGGAGGAAAAGGGTGGCTCAGCATGTTGTCAGGGAAAAAAAATGAAGAGATGAATAAGAGAATGTTTGTACAAAAGATGGAAATTACTCTAGATAGTAAATTTATGTCCCCATTATTTGTGTTGCATTTTAGACATGATTGTGATAACAACAAAAATGGCTTAAGTTTTCTTCCAGAGCTCCATTAAAAAAAAAATTAAAAAGTGTGTTCATCTACAATTATTTGCTCTTGAAAAAAATTCTAATGTATGAGTTAATGTTGATGTTTAAGTATTTATAGCATACTCCAACTTTGTGTAAGCCTATCTATAGGCACCAGTGTAATATGCCTTGAGTTTGTAACCACCACTGAAGCTGCATTATACTGGACAGAATATTAATGGGGGAAAGCCCCTGTGTTGAAGTCAGCAACGTGAGAGGACTGACTCCTTTCCCAATTTATTTCTTTACCTTTTACTTTTGAGACTTAAGACTACATGGTAAAATGTAGCTGTAAAAGCTGTACTCAGTATATCTATACACAGAAAAATCTTGGAGGGAGGATGGTGTTATTAATGCTGTATGCCCCCAGCCAGGGAGAATCCTGCCTTCTGGTGTATAGAAATTTTATTGGCATAGGGAGAGTTGCAACTGTGCCAATGTTTTATTTGAATCTGCCTTTTTGAATAGATTACACTACTTTTCCGTTTTCCTTAATATTTTACATGAAAGATGAAATAGGCCAGAAAAATCCCTGATTGATATGGTAAAAAAATGCCACCTGCAAATACCTTGGTTTGTATTACTGGTATTTGTTTTATATTTTGTGCTTTCTTAGGCAGTAGGAGGTATGATATATTCTCTTGGAAGCTGCAGTAGCACAATCCAATCTGCTGCGTAATCAATAATTCTTTAATTGTGCTGACAAATACCCATTGATTGCTTTTCCTGGGAAGCCTCTCAGCCATCCTGTCCCCTTGAACAAGCTCTGCCTTGTCTGTAGCTCTATTTAGTACTTTGCAGAACAGCAAATTGGAATCTTAAATATATTTAAGCTTGTTTGGTTCATGACCAGAAATCATGCTGTGACAGATTGGGGGTTCAGCCTATGTACAGCTAATGAATTCTGGTCAGTGTTAAGAAATTGCTGTATCATCAAATACCTTGGCGTGCCAGAGTGAGAAAAGGCTGTGAAGGTTATTTCATGTAGTTTCAAAAGCAGGGGCCATTGAGGAGGCTCATTAAATTTTAACCATTTCCACTTAGATAGCAGCACTTTGAGACATTGACATGATCACAGCTAAGTGAAACCATCCATTTCCCATCCCTATCCTGGCAACTAAGGTTTGGAAAAAGGTGAATTTCCAAACAAAAACCAGAGAAGAAATCTGATGTTTCAGCTGTGTCATGGAAAAAAGGGAAACTTGTGGTTAGAGTGGTGAGAGACCTCCAGGCTCTAAGGAGTTGAAGCAGTGGAGGAGGAACAGGTTGTGGCTTCTGTGGCTTGCTTCCAGCAGAGCCAGCTGGGTTTGTGTAAGCAGCTGTCTGCATCTCATCAGGGCAAAGAAAAGGGGCTCCCTCTTGTGAACCCCTCTGACTGCACAGATCGGGGAGTAAAGTTGGCATGGCAGGGAAAGGACAGGACTGGTGAGGGCAGCAGGCTCTCCAAGCAGTATGGCTAAATGCAAACAGAGATACCTACTTACCTTTTGAGAAAAAAAGAAGATAGGAGTTTAGAGGGAATCTGAACTGCAAAGTGAATGATTTGAGGAGAACAAAAGTTTTGTATGTTGGTGTGGTCTCTTGACTTGAAGGAAGAGTTGAAGGAGAAAAATTCTGCCAAAGACAGAGAATTTATGTGTGAATGAGAGAATGGTCTCTGCCATCTTCTGAAGTAGATTCAAATAGAAATTGGAAATGTATAAAAAAACTGAAGCAGAGTAAAGCATATGAATATTTTTACTTTTAGCCAGCTTTTCATATTTCTCATGGTAAATAGGTGGTTTTGGAATTCTGGCAATATTTGTGCATTTATTTATTCAGTATATCTTCCTGAAGGACTGCCCCTGCCCGAGTAGTAAAGGCAAAATGTCCTGTGTGTTAAATATCCATGAAAGGGTGCATGAAACCAAGAACTTTGAGATGGAACTCTAAACCATTTTATCTGACTGGGTTCATTTTTCCAGTTATGGTGTTAAAATTTTACCTTGCATCTGGAACAATGGTAAATTCCTCTCCTTTCAACTGACACTCAGAGCTGCTCCATGGGCTGCCATGGAGATGTATTTTTGCAGTGTGAGGTACTTGCTCCTGTGCAGCAATTTGTGTTTGTTTTATAATGGCAGGTTTCAACTGCAAATTTCTAGGATCAAAGCTAAGATAATACCAATTCTATGCTCAAATGTGAAGGGAGAAGAATTTCAGTTAGAAATATTTATTTATGTACACTGAGGAACTGATTCTGAAGCAGATGAATTTTTTTTTCCAAGTACACCTAAATCCAATTAAAAGGTATTAATTGGAAGTAATTTCATAATACAAAATATGAATAACTTTTGATCTGCTTGTTTGGATTTATCCCTGTAATTGCAGGACATGAGGCTAAGACTATCCCAGTCACTCAGGGTTTGAACTGTAGCTATTGTGTCAATGTGATCAGGAAAAATCCTATTCCTGTGTTAAAAGTGTAAGTTTATGGCAGTTTAGGATTAATATTTCTAAAAGAGGGATAATGTAATTTAATGTAAGGGTAGTCCTTGTAGTAAGTACTGAAAATATGCTTGTTTACAGATACTCTCAATAATACTTGGAGTCCAAGTTCAAAAGTTCCAGAAATGCGCAGATTTCATATTTCTCTATAAAAAGCTTTATTATAGGTTCATTAAGAATCATTAAGGGACTGTACACTGTTTCTTATTAGTGAAATTTCTTTCAGAATTACTGTCCAACATTGTCAACATTTATGTGTCTGAAAGTAAAATATCTTGTCAAAACAGTAGTAGGAGAAGCACAAACTAAAATAAAACAATTTTTTTTTTTTTTTTTTTTTTTGCAGCTGATTATAGTCTGTGCTGGTTATAGTCAAAATGTAATGGAAGAGAAATTGGCAGTAGAATTATCAAGTAACATACTTAAAATTATAGTACTCTAATATTTTACCTAATTAGCATTCTCAAATTTTTATTTTTCAGTGAAAAACTCCCTGTGTAGTAGTTTGTCTTGAATTTTTGCAAATATATAAGATTAAATAAAATAAAGTTTTCATGTTCCCAGTAAACTTGTACTTAGTCAAAGAAATAATTGAGGAGAGGCTAATTAAATGTCTGAATGGTTGGAATTCCATTACAGGTGACCACTCTGGCTTCAGTTCTTCAGAATGTTGTCGAGATTGTTTTTCTCTTATTTACCACACATGATTTATTTAGGCCTTCTCATCTGGTTGCAGATCGTTTTAAACTTTACCACCATGGACCTTTACAAGAGCAGTCTCTGTTGGTACGACTATATTGAAGTAAGAGATGGCTACTGGAGAAAATCCTCTCTGCTTGGTATGCAACTGTTAAACGCTGCACCGTCCACTGCACCGCACTCACTGGGCTCAGTGGACCTGCTCTTGAACCCACAACAAACTTCTTGGGTTGCAGGTGTCTAGAATGGATCTAAACCTGGGGATGGGAAAAAAACCCTCTAAATGGCCTTGACTGCAAGCCTCAAGCCCTCCTTTCTCTGCAGCTTGCTATTATTCAGCTGCAAGTGTGGAAAGATGACAACTATAAAATCTGCAAGATTTTGCTTTGCTTATGGATATTGAATTATGAAGCTGCCATAGTTTTTGGGTTTTTTTTCCAGAGAAATAGGGAAGATGTTTACACACAAATCTATAGAGCATGTGATGGGAGATTCATAGGTCGTGTGATGAGAACATGCATCTGCTGTAGAGCTGTTGTTACAAGCTCTGTGCCTGTACCTTTAAGATTTGGGGCAGATTGCGTCTCTTTGTTCCTTGTGTGTCCTTCCCTGCTCTTGCAGAGAAGACAAGTGCAAAGCAATAATGAATTAAATTTGAGTTGCAACTGAAATGTAAAAGCTGCAGTCATCCTATTTTAATTCAGAAGGTTGGTGGGAAGATTTCACCTCCCATAATGCTAGTGCCCATAATGTAGTGATACAGAGGACAGCTCTCTAACAGTGAATGTCTATTTTCTTGGCCTTGAACAGTAAATAAAGAAGAAACAGTTAAGATCAGACAGTAATTATCCTCTTCTCCTGTTCTCTATCAGCTAGAAAAACAGAAATTTTACCTACCTAGGCAGACTTTAAGAGGGTAATGTAGAATAGGTCATTTAGATGTTACTTTTTAAAATCTCTTTGGCCTTTAGGCACAATCAGTTGTATTACTGTGACCTAGATTTGTTCAATTTTTAAGATTAGTACTCACTTTCCCCTTCCAAAATGCATGTGTTTGTATGTATATAAACAACCTCTAACAATAATTTTTTTCATTAATTCCTCTAAGGTTTTATGCTTAAACTTGTGAGCCTGACTGCAATAAAAAGTTCTGAAAGCTTTATAATAAAATCTTGTGTGTTAGGTCCTGCTCTGCAGAAACACATGTGCTTAACCATAGGCATATGAATAGTTCCACTGAGCTGGTTCTGCTACTTCTGCCTATAATGTTAAACACTTGTATAAATGTTTGCAGCATTTGGCTTCAGAGGCGGCAGAAAATGCAGTTACTGGTTGCATGTTTTTAGGCAGGTTTTGTGGTGACAAACTGCCAGAAGTGCTCACATCCACCGACAGCAGGATGTGGATTGAGTTCCGCAGCAGCAGCAACTGGGTTGGGAAGGGTTTTGCAGCAGTTTATGAAGGTAAGCCTCTTATAGATTAAAAATAATTTGGTTATGGAAGAATAATATTAACCAGATACCTTTTAAAATTAACCTTCCCCCACCAAAACTAACATATGAAATTAGTATTTTCTCACTAAGAGACAGTAGGTGCTAAATTACTAGACAGGGAATTTGAAACTCCTCCCCTGACCAGATTTCAGCTGAGTTCTTTTTCAGGGAAATCACTGATAATAATCATAAACGTTTTTTACCGGTCTTTAATTTACTAAATATGCATGTTCTTGGACTTAGTGTTTGCAAAGATTTCTGTGTGTACTTTCTCTTTATCCTTCAGAAAAATCTGTCTTATATTTTCCATATACTCTGGAAATCGTTAACACAGGCACCCATGCACATTGGGTATATTAGCAAGTCAACATTTACCTGTTTAAAATAGAACCTGTACTTTTCATGAAAATATTTTTTAATTTATAGTAGCTGTTTCTTCGAACTGAATTCAAGCTTGAAGTGATAAACTGTTGGTTAAAATGCATAGATCTTTATAAAAGATGAGATTTTGCTTTCATTTGTCTTTTTCTAAAGGTTACTAAATATCAATGAAGAATGTTTATTAAGTATATTTCAAGGATGAACAAAAATTTCATTATTTTGACTCTTCAAATATATTCTGTAAAATGTATAGATTTAGATTATCCATAATTACAAATTCATCCTCAACACTGTAGACATGTTTAGAGCTATAAGAAATGCTAAATTATATTTGCTAACTAAAGTACATATAATGGTTTAAATCAATTGTGTTTTCAATAATTTATCCTTGGTAGATTTAAGTATTGTCCAGAACAATTTTATTGCTTGTTTTGAAAATGGAAGCATATAATGTCACTTTGGGCATGGGGAAATTACAGAAAATGTCATTATTGACAGTAAAATGTTATGCCTTTATCAGCTATTTGTGGAGGTGAAATCCACAAAAATGAAGGCCAGATCCAGTCTCCCAATTATCCTGATGACTACAGACCAATGAAGGAATGTGTGTGGAAAATAACAGTGTCTGAAAACTACAATGTAGGATTAACCTTTCAAGCATTTGAGGTAAAGCCTTTTAACTAATCTCAGACAAGCACCTAATGGCTAAGTGACAGTGAAATGTAAAGGAATATTTATTAAGCCTGTGAATGAATTTGAGTTCTCTATGAAAAATTATCTCCATAATCTGTGAAAGTTTCTCTTCCCCAGAAATTTTCAAAATTATAGGTTTTTTATGTTATCTCTAATATTTTAATTAGAATGTTAAAATTACTGAAGATAGTCACATTTTACCAAGTACATCGTCTAGCTCAGCAAGGTTACTTCAATACTCTGTTAAATAACGAGGACTTTTTATTTTTGCTAAATCTTATTGTCAAAAATGAATGCGTGGCTGGAGAAAAAAACCACTATGTTCTTTGGCCTCTGCTTTGAAAAGGAAAAAGCTCTAAAACTAATATTCAGATCAAAAACTTATATTTAGTGAGGAAAGAAAAAAAGATGTGGTGAGTCGTCATACCTGTATGTCTTTAGTGTCCATCATGCTGTGTATAACATTGCTAAACTATGGTAAACTATTACATAAAAAAGAAAAAGTAATATTTCATGTCTGTTTTATTCCTACACAATACCCTGGCTTGAACTTTGTAGATAAATTTAGTAGCATACTTTGAGTTAATTTGATTTTTTGAATATGCTTCAATAGTAAGGGCATCAAGAACATTTTTTAAAAATCTAGACTTTTTGCCTTTATGTTGTACATAGATCTAAATACAGGTACAGTAAACAGAGCTGTAATTTCCAACCTGACACTTTAGTCTTGCAGGCAGACTTCAGGGTTATGGCACATTTTTGCAATGATTGGTAGAAAGATTTGAGTATGAGACAATAAGGGATTAGGACTTTATCAGCAATTATGAATATAAAATATCAAAGTTTCATTATTTTCATCGATTCTACTTAATTTTCCTTTTTTTTTTTTTTTTTCAATCCTGAATTAATGTCAGTTCTAGTGCAGACAAGATCAGCTTCCCCTGATCTTCTGAGTCTGCATGATCTGGCTCAAGACTACTTACCATAGTATGTTAGTCTCTTTATTTAAGCCCTGTTGAAAATGAATGTTTTGAGTACCTTTTATATAATTTACTGACCAGATATGGAGCTTTTCTAGTCTGCCATAGGTGCTCAGCATTTCATAATGTGATGACAAGGGAAATGGCCCTATTCCTCTGCAAGAGAGACTTGCTGCAATGTTTGGTCTGGTTGCAGTTGATCAGCAATGGTCTACATGTGCTTGAACTGACCTCAGTTCAATATCATCGCTGGGAGAATCAAACATCTCTCTCTATCTTTCAGGACCTGTTTCTAATCACCAAGTTAGGGACTATTTACAAGTGTGACGATGGCATGCTTTTGCCTCACCATACAGGAAATAACCAGAAGCAAAGGACCAGCAAACAACAGAACATTTTAGTAGACAAGATTAGGGCCTTAGGAAGAAGTGTCCAGTTTTTCCTCCAGACTGTTTAGTATTATGGCACTCTCTAGAGGTGAGACGTGTGGACTAACACCTCATAAGAAGAAAGAGGAAATTGAGCAGAAACATAGTCAGGGGACAGACTGAAATTTGGGCTTATACTTCACGTGTTTTGAAAAGAAAAAAAAATCCAACAGTAGGGACTTGAAATACTTTTCCAGGGAGAGTCTGAGCTGTAATTCCAGAGTGGCAAGATGCCCTTGAGCACCGAATGAGGCACCCCAGGCAGGCACAAGACTGTTATATCTGTCTTTGTGGCACCTCTTACTGGCTCATCCACTGAGCTCCCTGCTGAGGATGGGAGTTGCTTTGGGAGCTGCTCTGGAGTGCCTGGACATTCACCACTGATTTCCATTTCTGCTCCCAGCTCTTGGAGGTAGGTGTTCTGGTTTTTGGTACTGAGTCCGACTCTGGACTGAATCCTTGGTGCACTGCCCAGTAAAACAAAAAGTTGCTTAAAAATCACTGTTCTTGGTGCCAGCTGAGATAGAAAAAAGTAAATGTCAGGCCAGAGACTTATTGCAGTGTGTTTGTGAGAAAATTACTTCTCTGTATTCTGAAAGGTACAGTTAAGTAAGGGGAATTCTCATTATCCCTATGTAATACTAGGAAAAAAACCCCTGTATAAATAACCTTCATTCTGAATTGAAAGCACTAGGGAAACTGAGAATTTCAAACTGTATCAATGAGTCATCTTGTTTTGCCTGCTGTGGGCAACACATTTTCCACTGAGTTGCAGGATTACACTTTCTTATTTGGCTGCTGTAATTTCCACTGTCTGTGTGAGAGTAGAGATGTTGGGACTGGGAACTCCATATTTTTCTTTGTGACAGTCACCTTTATAATATTGTTCTTTGAAAATTAGCAGCGTTATTTTGTTAGTTTGTTTGCTTTTTTATTTAAGAACCTTTTTTGGCATGCAGTCTCACCAGCTTAAAAAATCCAGAGGGTTTGTAGAGCAGTTTCATATTAATCTTCCTCATTTGAGTGACCTTGTTAAACTCTGTGCAGATAGTGATAATTTAAATTATTTTTACATAAATCAGGGAATAAAATTTATCTGATCTACTGATTTCACTACACATATATTCCACCTTTTATGATTGAAGTCAACAACCTGAGGCAGATATGTTTACCTGTATTGCAGTTTGACTTTATGAACAAAAAATTAACAATGACAAAAAATAATATAAAGATTTTTACTGCAATAGAATTGCTCCTAGATTTGCCCTTCATATCCTTTTTTCTCTCTTTTTTTTTTTGGTTCAGTTTTAGGGGTTTTTTGTTTGTTTGTTTTAATTTCATTTTTTATCTTCATTTTTTCCTGTTGGAGGAGTGCTAGAAGACAAAGATACTCTGGATGTGAATTTGTTTGTTTTTATGTGAGTTTTTGTTTGGGTTTTTTGGTTTGATTAGTTTGTAGTTGTTGTTTTTCCTAAACCTGAAACTACCTATGAGGCATCTTTTGAGAAGGGATGTAGAGAATGTCTCTGTCTTGCCATTTCTCTGGGAGACTTCATAGTTTTTTCCTGCTCTTCTGTGCCTGCTTTAGTAATTTTTCTGACATTTTCTCAGCTTAGTTCTCTGATGCTCTTTAAATTCTAGGTTTCCTCCAAGGCCTTCAGGAGCCGAGGTTATCTTTCAGTTTCCTATAGGAAATACATTTCTCTGTAAAAAAATTTTTGTATATGATTTCTTTTTTAAAATTTGCTAAAATTACACATATTTCTTCTCATCAACAAATAATATCACGTGAATATCTTGTGAAATTTTAGTGCTTCAGTAAACAAGATTTGTTACAACCAAACCAGGGGTCCTTTCATTAACTGGAAGAGATTTTCCTCAAGGAACAAATAGGAAGTAGGAAGAATAAGAAAGATAGATAGAAAATATAGGAGGAGCAGGAGGAATAAGACACTATTGTAAATGTAATAGACCTTTGTATGGTAGTGTTCCCAGATGAGAGTACCATGTAATCTTAAAACATAAGGTACAGAAAAAAACCCCCACATTTTATAATATTTTCTTTCATTGATTACCAAGTACCAGTTATTTCTCAAAACCACAATAATTATCTGTTATATATAGGTGTATGACGGTGTTCACAGGGCTCTTGGGTTGAGGGAAGAGACGAGGATTTGACTCCATGTTTCAGAAGGCTTGATTTATTATTTTATGGTATATATTACATTCAAATTATACTAAAAGAATAGAAGAAAGGATTTCCTCAGAAGGCTAGCTAAGAATAGAATAAGAAAGAATGATAACAAAGGCTTGTGGCTCGGACTCTCTGTCTGAGCCAGCTGGGCTGCGATTGGCCATTAATTAGAAACAACCAACATGGGCCAATCAAAGATCCACCTGTTGCATTCCACAGCAGCAGATAATCATTGTTTACATTTTGTTCCTGAGGCCTCTCAGCTTCTCAGGAGGAAAAATCCTAAGGAAAGGATTTTTCATAAAAGATGTCTGTGACATAGGTGTAACACTTTAATCCGTTAATATTGATAACGCTGGCATCACTTGCACTAGTAGTAAACTAAATATAAGTGAATATGGTAGAACAGCCAGCTTTCAAATAGGTTTTTTTGAAACTCAGTCTTTTTTTGGAAACTTTGCAAGTTGGTTGATTCTTATAGTCTTAGCAAGTTTAGAAACTTACTCCTATACAAAATGTATTTTTAGCTGTTCTCTTCTGCCCAAAATAAAGTGATCCTCAGAAAAGAAATTGCTAATTCACCTCAAGGGAAATTTGGCACATGTAACTCAGAGCTACACTGGGCTGGTGGATAATCATAATTTCCATATTGCCCATAAAAATGGAAACATGGGAAAAAAACGGATGTTAATTAAATGTCTTAAGTACTGAAATGACCACAGATGTGTGGGGAAAATGCACAATTCCTTAATTGATATTAGTGAGCTTTGGACCAGTTCACTTCTCAATTTTTACTGAGATAACAAGGCAGACTTTATTTAAAATTGGAATAAGATGTCATGAATTTATTATTTAGGCTAATGAAAATTTGGAATTGGTATTGTCAAAAACTTACCAGTGCTCATGTACTGCATTAGTTGCATACAATTGCCACTAAAATCAGCAATAGGTGGTGCATCCCAAATCTTCCTGGCTTTCCTCACTCATTCCCAAACTCTGTCTCAGGACAATTCCTGATCAAAAATCTAGGAAATTACAGTAAATGACAATATGGTTTGTGACAGAGGAGTGGGTGGGAGAAAATTATGCATGTAAATGCCTGGAGACTTGGAAAGTTGGAAAGAAGACAGAGAAATGTTGTGTGTAAGTGCCATATTTTCATGCCACTAAAATGGCACAAAATCAAACAGTTCCTCCCTCCCAATTTTTCCTTTTACATAAGAAATCTTAATGTGCTAAATGGAAGTTCCTTAGTCTGTGATGGTTTCTGAGCTTCATGTTGGTCGTGATGCACAAGTAGAGCAGAGAACCAGTGGCTACTTCTGCTTACTGTGAAGTTTAGGTGCAAGAAAAACTCTCTCTGGAGGTCAATGTAGATTTTTCTGGGCTTAGTTTAGACTTTATTGATTTAACAGAATGTGGATGTGCTGAATTAGATTTGAGGCTTTCTCCAACCCTTCTACTTGACTGTGATCCTGTTACCCTCCCTATCCTCTCCATCCCTAAGCTTGCCTCTCCCAATTCACTAGTTAGTTTAAAAAGAGTGTTGTTACAGGAATTACTTTTAAATGTTTGGATCTAGTTAATTCTTTTATTAAATAAGACTGAGGAATGTGAAATATTCCAGCAGTAAAATGACCCCACTCAAGAGGGTTTTTAATTTTCTTGAGAAAGACACACTCTCAATAAAGACAAGCAGCTGCTACTGCTTTCCTCTCTGGTGCAATTCCCATTCTGATGGACTCTGCAAATACTATTATGTAAGGAGCACAAGGCTCACTACTCAAGCAGACATGCACACATGCCTACTCACATATTAGTCTGTGTTTGAATGTCATCCAGCAGAAAGTTAAAATGGAAAGGGAATTTTTCAGTTGTTCTGGTTTCAGTAAGTTTCTCCATCAGTACAGCAAAGATTCACTCATTGACCCAGAAAATCAAAAGAGGACACCTGAAGTCAGGAATTGTGTAAGAGAAACTGGACACATTGGCCACTGAAAAATTAGTTTCTTTTTGTCCTCTGTTCTGTTGACTACTTCAAAGCTGATCATTTTATATGTGTCTTTGGATCTAATTTTTCAGATGCATCAAATTCCTTATGCACTGCAATTTTTTACCTTTATCCTGCAACATTAGCGAACAGTGACAAATGCAAAATTTTGCTCTGTCTGGAGGATAAAAGGAGATTCCAAAAAACTTATATTGTTGAAATTTGAGCTTTTTAATACTGCTAAAACAGTGAATATTTTTGACCTGTTTAGTTTCTGAGCCGTTAATCTTCTTTAGTTGAGTGTACATGAGAAAGGAGGACTTGACTTGAGATGAGAGTAGAAGTTTAACAGAGCACTAGGAAGCTTAGAGGTGAGCATGTCTTTTTTAGTTTTTTTTTCCCAGTTAGACTGTTGTGTCCTTAGTAACATTTCAATATTTTTTTTTGTGTAGAAAACAAGTATAGTTAAAATCCATTCGATGATGTTCATTCATCTTCCTGCTGCTTGAACCCTAATCAGAGACCTTAACCTTAACTTTGAAAAAATTTAAATTCTTTTTATTATCTGCTTGATATTTATGGTCAAGTTCAGGTAGGTAATTTTGAAAATTATGTTTTACAGATTGAAAGGCATGACAACTGTGCGTATGACTACTTGGAAATCCGAGATGGAACAAATGAGAACAGTCCTTTGATCGGTCACTTTTGTGGCTATGACAAGCCAGAAGACATTAGATCTACCTCTAATACCCTGTGGATGAAATTTGTTTCTGATGGAACTGTTAACAAAGCAGGGTTTGCAGCTAACTTTTTTAAAGGTAAGTGTTAAAACATATTTTGAGAGTTATGAACAGCTTATCACTTCTTCTTGGACTAGAAAATTATGAAGGGATATTAAAAATATTTCTCAATCTTTTTTTTTACTACTAGACTGAATAGAGTAATTCTTCCAGGGCATAAAATTTATTCAAAACAAAACAATAGAGGTTTTTGAATCTCCTAGTAAAATGTGTCCAAAGACTGAAGGAATATATTCAGCACAACTTTCTACTATCTTCAGGTTCAGTTAATCAACTTAGTTCTGAAATATACCTAATTTTGAAAAATGGCACATTTTTTACATTGTGTTATCAAATATAAAGTTAAACAGTGTAATTGCAAATGGCTTTTTTTTCCTGTTTAAGTTTTTTTTCCTTTTCTTTGTCTAAATCTTGTCAGTTTTTTTCTGATCTACTTTCTGGGTTGGTCTGCTTTATTACTCTCTGTAAGGAGGGAAAGAAACCAAAAAAGAGATCAGAAATCATCTTGAGCAATAACCTCATAGTCTTCTGTGAAGCTTAGGTGCAAGAAATGGTGTTTTTTGGGGGGAGGAGGGTGTCATACAACTGCACAAATGCCTGAAGCATTTGATACATGGAAAGTTTGTAATTTGCACATGGTGCTGCTGGTGGCACAGTAAAGCCACCGGCAGTGGTGTGGCCATGGTGATACTTGAAATAGAGGTCATGCCACCAGGAAAACCTTTTTGTTCTTTTGAAAAGAAACCATGGCTTTTCTAATCCCAACTGATAGTTTTAATTGTAGGCAATTATAATTTTGAAGGCTTTAGGCATGACAGTAGGAGCTCTTATTTTTTTCCCTGAGAAATCACTTGTCCTGGTGTAAGAAAATAATATTCCAGCATTTTAGGAATATTTCAGTGATGAATCTCATGGGACTATTTCAGAGCTAGCAGAGAGAACACACAATTCCTTTCCCTCCCCCAGCCCTGATTCATCTTGTTCCTTTTAATATCAGTAGAATAAAAACCTAGGATTTGAGGATTCTGTTAATCTGTTTTTGAGTATGAATTCAGGATAATGTAGAGATTGATTCTGAGGGAGATAAAGTGCCCTTCAAGTGACCCTACTGTGGATTTTCAATCTTTCCTTCAATACTTTGTACAATCTTTAGATTATAGCTGCCTGAATTACTGTCTGCTGCACACAAAGTGCTTATAAATTAGTTCTGCAGGTGTTAGTAGGTACTGTTAAAAAAAAAAAAAAAAAAAACCAAACAAAACAACCCAACAAAAAACCACACCCCACATAGGAAAAATTTTTATTTTCTCTATTGCAGGTCTCCTTAGCATTTGAAAATACTCTAGTCAGCAACCACAGTGGTTTATGCAGTGCATCTTACAATGGCATGCATACAGCTTTCTGGGTTAATATTGATCCAGCAGTTACAGCTGAAGAAGGTAATTATTTAACACATTTTTGCATTCTTGCCTGTCTTGGCAGAGGAAGATGAATGTGCCAAACCTGACAACGGTGGCTGTGAGCAGCGCTGTGTGAACACCCTGGGCAGTTACCAGTGCGCCTGCGATCCTGGCTACGAACTTGGTCCTGACAAGAAGAGTTGTGAAGGTACAGTGTGCTGCTGTCTTATGGGCTCTTAAAGATCTCAGAGTGCCATGGCCTGAATGAAATGCTACACGTCTCTTAGGCTCTGTCTGAGCAGCATGAGATCTGTGGAACCCAACCCAGAAAACCAGTGCTGTCCTTTTAGTAGTCATGCCAGAGCCATGTTTGTCCTGTGTCCGTCAGCAATTTCGTTTTGCGGATTTTGCTGTTAGTCAATCAGGAATGGCGCAAAGTAGGACTCCATACCACTCATTATACTATTCATACTCACTAAAGCCAAGTCTCTCAAGGAGACAATTAACAGCAGAGTAATGTGCCACTTTCTCAGAATCAGAGTGTTTAATGACCCCTCTGAGCACCTCTGACTGGGATGTGCCTGGGAAGCTGGCAGGTCTAGAAGAGCAAGGTCCTCTATTTTAGCTCAGAGGAATCCTCCCCACTCCTACTCACACTGTGGACTTTTCTTAATTTTCAGGGTGAGCAAAGTGTGTTCAAATAACCATTTGGAGAAAAAAGAAAGAGATAAGCGGAAGTCCGTGTAAACATAGGATTGAACTGAGATAAGATTTTGCATTCTATGCATATTTCATATCAAAGGAAAGAACCATAAGCTCTTGATCATTATGCACCAAGTATTGTTTGATTTCTACTCATAGACACTAATAAATCAAAGGATAGCACAAATTTATTCTTAGCTCATCTGTTTGACTAGGGAATGGATTTTGAAAATTGGGGTGCTTGGAGTCCTGGTTTTCTTCTGATGCAATTCACTGGTCTCTCTTTTTTCTAATTTCCTGTCTTTAATTTATTATTTTTCACAGTTTGGGGTAATTTTGCCTAGGTTTTTTGCAATTCTTTCTTGTTATTTTGCTTTTGGATCTGCAGTGTTGGTTTTGGTTTTTTGTTTGTTGTATGTTTGTGTGAGCTGGTGGAAGTCCTAGATTAAAGGCATGTTAGACTGTGGCTCTCATCAAGCTGGCTGGGAGTTTTTTTGGTTGTTTTTCCTCCCTCACTGACCTTTAGTGAAGAAAACATTGGAAAAGCAAGTTATTTGGATGTCTGCACATTAGATAGACAATAAGAAAATGAGTTCAATCAAAGGGAGGGCCATGAAGAGAAAGGTTTGATCTCTGGGCTTTTGATCATCAGCCCAAATTTACATAAGGAATTGAGTTTAGTCTGCTTGCTGACTCAAGTCAGAATATTAGAGAAGTCTGTCAGAAGGCTCTTCTCTCTGCCTCTGAAAAACAGAAGAGAGATACATTCCTGGCACCCAAACAGTAAAACAACTCTGTCAAAAGAAGTCACTCTAAGCACTGCAGTGCAGTTTAGAGCAAAAACCATGAGCTATCCCTGAAAGTGTGTATGTGTTTGTTCCAGCTGAGGTGGCACTCACTGTATGTAGATAGTACTTGGAACTGCTGAATCAAAATTACTGTGTAGTCACTGTGAACATTACATCCTTGTTATAGTTTGGGCCATTTGTGTGAGCTAGCTCTATTAATTCACATGTGAGTAGAAGCCTCTAGTCAGAAACTTTGCCTTATACTTCACTGCAGTGTTGACATACACAGAAATTTGCTTTATGATCTTCTAATCCAAGTCTACCCCAACGGCAGCATGTTAGAAAGGGTTACGATTTTCTTTTTTCACTATTTAAACATTTTCCACCCTTGCCTCAAGGATCAGTAGAACAATGTTCAGAAGCAGAAATTCAAATCTGGCATTAGTTTCTCTGACCCAGATTGGATCATTTGAGGGGACAGCTTGTGTCATCTGGGTGCAGTCTTTAAACCTGTGTCTGGTCTTTTTTGATACACTGAGGTGTGACCCAAGGTCTTAGTTCACCCATTCCCATCAGATTACTTTTACATGTATACCAAGAAGTGTGCTGCATGGAAAACTAGGCAGCAGGAGAAAAACTGGTGTGTGTCTGAGTTGACAAAATGAGCCTTGACATAGTAACTGGTGAATTCTCCCAGCTGTGTTAGATGGAGTAGATGCAGTATGTGAGATCATCAGCTAGACTGCTATAGCCAGTTTTTAAAGCATTCAGTGTTAGCGGAGAGCAGTTGAGCAGAGCTCCTTCCTTCAGCTCTTTGGAAGGAGATTTGTGGATGATTTCCAGTGCTGTCACAGTGCTGTAATGGTTATCAATGTAGCAGAGTGTGATTGAGAGCTTCTCTAAATCCCCTTACTTTCCTTTAAAAAAAAAAGCACAGATGGAAAAGATTAATGAGTTTATCCTTTGCTAGTTGAACTGCATTCAAGAACGTTGTACAGTATTTTTCCGTTTTATGGAGGTGATTATTTGGCATATACTTGGAAATAAGAGGCATTTTCTCTTTTAATTGAACATCCATGATTCAGCAAAAGTAATTGTGACTGAAGTGTATGTGACTGCTGTTCCAAAGAAGTGACCCTACTTAGTGGGTTATGGGAGGCATATACAGCCATATGAGCTGAGACAGGTAGGGCTGATTCTGCATCTGTAATGAAGGAGAGAAGCACATCCTAAGTATCCCTCTGTCAGAAGAGGGGTGGTCAAGGTCTTGGGGAGGGCAGTGAGGTCAGAGGACTTGCCTGGGAAAGGCTGTGAGAGAATAACCAGAGTCTCTGGAGGGAGGGGAAAAGAATGAATATGATAACGTCTTGTGTAGTCCTGAAACTTATCTCTGCCCACAAACCTGCAAGCTGTTCAAGATAGGGGCTGTCTCTTTCTCTTTGTTTGCACCAAGCATGATAAAGCAAGATTCTGATTAGTCTGTCTGGGCATTGCAGCATATAAGTAATGAGAGGACTGACTCTTCTTAGCATGTTTCTGTTTATAGTAAAACACACTGTCAGTCAAGAAATGATGTTCTCTTTTAATTTTACAGCTGCTTGTGGAGGACTCCTGACAAAGCTAAATGGGACTATAACCACACCAGGGTGGCCAAAAGAGTATCCTCCAAACAAAAACTGTGTGTGGCAGGTGGTTGCCCCAACGCAATACCGAATTTCAATGAAGTTTGAGTTTTTTGAGTTAGAAGGGAATGAAGTAAGTAACGAAGAGCTGCACAATCTGTTACACTCTAAGTGGTTTCACAAGCATTCAGAAATGGATATTGTCTTATAGAACCCTTGCTGACCTTTCATATGCTGACAATAAGCATGGATATTCTTGTTTTCGTTTTGGGACTGTTTCTGGATTCTTTCAAAACAAACATGGAAAGAATAGTTCTCTTTTACATATCATTGAAATGTATATGTATTACAAGAAATTTTAAAAAAGTGTTCTGAGTCTCAGCTGACTTTTTTTATCAACAAAATAAAACAGAGCAAATGGGGCTGAAGCATATTGGAAAGAATTCAAGAGAAGAAAATCTGGAGAAACCAAATCATCTTTACAGACTGACTACAAAGAATACACATGAGCTGTGGTTAGTGATGGAGTGAGGGAGCATTTAAATCACTTACAAGTATCTCACTGGGGAAATAGTTTGAAGTGAGCAGTACCAGAAATAGATAGAACACGATAGAACAGCAGCAGTTTTTGAGCTGGGCAGCCCCCAGAGGCATGGGGGATCTTCTGCCCAGGGAGGAGAAGGGACAGGGCAGAGCCCTCCATGTGCTGAAGGATGCTCCTTACAGCTTTAAACAAAGTGGTGGGTGTTGCAGTGCTTTTGGGATGAGAAGCAGTAAAATGTGTGTTTCAACATCCTTTTCACTTTTTGTTCTGCTTCATAGGCAATTCTCTGTCATATCATTGAATTCCCTCACCACACTCCAGCCATAACATGCTGTAACCACTGAGTTTAAATGCACATTTTCTACATGGCATTATGAACACAAATCCCAGGATGTTATTTCTGACATTTCTATTTATTTCTAAATAAATTTGTAGCAATGTATTTAGTATAAAGATGGCCTACTTTTTAGGCAGAGGTATTTGAAGGTACAAAAGCTGGAGTTTGATTTATAACTAAGAACCAAACCAGCCATGACTTCTCTAAAATACCTCAGTATTATTTTCAGAGACAACAATGTCCGATTTTTTTTCCCTCCATAATTTTTTGAAGTGGGTTCTCAAGTCCATGAAATTCCGATTTTCAGTGAGGTTTACTTTACATTTATGTCCTGTAATCATTATTAGTAGAAGTGCAAGAGATGTAATAAAAGCTTAAAAGTCCCAAAGAATTGAAATTTAATTACCATTTGAACAAGTCATAAAAACCTTTTTCTTGCCCTTTCTTGGTACATGGGCAAGATTTGCAAGGAAAACACCTGGCATGTAATGAAGTGAAATCACTTCTCTAAGGTCATAAAAGACATTCAGCATAAACAGACAGAAAAATTCTAAATGCGTTTCAGGAATCAGAACTGGCATTTGATCATCTCGTGCTACTAAATCTTGGCTTCATACTGTTAAATAGTAGCATTAAGGAGAGATGCCTGTGAAAATGAGAAGAAACATAATATCTGGAAAATTCTAAGATATTGTCTGAGTGCAGACATGAAATCTCTGAGTGCAGAGATAAAATTTATCAAGTACTCTATTTTTTTTTTATTTGTTATAGGAGGATTTGTTTGTAAATGTATTTTATTTGTTGTAGGTCCTCCATTTATGACCAAGTTTAGTATGTCTTTTACACTATTATCATTTTAATATTTTACATTTACATTTTGCAGTTTAACTTGTAATTTTTTTTCAGGGCAGTGTAGTATAGAGGAAGTTAGATCTATTTGAAATTACATTTGATTTCTGATCTAAAGCTAGGCAACCATAAAAACTCAATACTATTATATTGCTGGAATTGGTGGGATTTATCAACGTAGTGAGCTATATTTGAAAATCACAAGCACTATCAGAAATATGTCTTCCAATTAGTATAGATTAACATGTGGCAGTAACTCAAGTTTTAAGAATCTTTGTGTTCTTTATACTGTACAGAAAGAGTTTCGACTGAATTAGTCACTTTTCAACTCTGCTACATGTGAAAATTCTTCCGGTAACAATAAAAGTTTAATCTACATCTTCAGTGTATTAAAACCAATTGGAAATTATGACAATTTTTCATAGAGAGAGAGAACAACAAAGGCCAAAACATCCTTTTCTATTGTTCTCTTCCAGATCCCCTGATACTTTTTTTGACTAGAAATTGCAATTTTTCAAATACAACTTGGATTTAATGGACCAATATAAGCTCTGTATGAATCCTCCTGGACAATATTCTCTCTTAAGCTATTAATTGCAGACAACTGGTACATTTTTGATTAAATGATTGATAGTTGAGCCTAAGAAGCTTAGAAGTTTTTGGCTGGATGGCTTTAAGTTGACCAAGGGATTATGTATTGAAAGTATTATCATTAGAACTAGACCTTGCATAAGGCTTTTTTTTATGACATTATATTACTTTATTTTTAACCTTTTAATAAAAATGGCATGCATCATGTTCCAAATTATAGCTATGCTACTGTTGGTGAAAGTTGCATGGTTTTAATAGTGGAAAGTTATATATTTGGAAATAAATGAATATATCTTAAATATGTGATGATGAAAACTTACCTTGTAAGTTTCTAGGTGAAAATTAATATTTAAAAAACATCTTCAAGATGCAAGTAGTAGAAGGTTTGTAGGTATGGGGTATGTGGTTTATAGCACACAGATAGGTGTAATTTTTAGCATCAACATTTCTAGATTTTAGTTTGCTGTCAATGGAATATTTGCTTTTTAAATGAAGTGGAAATACTTTAAGTATCTTGAAGTTTAGATATTAAACATAGGTCAACATCTATAAAAATAAAATTTGGAACATAATTCATAGTATAGCTATGTGTTAGTGACCCTAAAACATTCTTCCCTATAATTAGCAAATGTAACAATTTACAAATGCTTTCAGAATCAGGAGAAAGTGAAGAAGGATATTGGTGATTTGTTATTCAGGAGTAATACACATACCCATCAGAATTCTGGCATTTGTAAACAGCTTCGTGCTTTTATTTTGATTAGGCAATTATTTTTTCTTTCATTCTTTTCTCAGGTTTGCAAGTATGATTATGTGGAGGTTCGCAGTGGCCTTTCTTCTGATTCCAAGCTGCACGGTAAATTCTGTGGTACAGAAGTGCCTGAAGTTATCACCTCTCAGTACAACAACATGCGCATCGAGTTTCGCTCCGACAACACTGTCTCAAAAAAAGGTTTCAAGGCACACTTCTTCTCAGGTATGGAACAGTACCCTTGAATACCTGTCAGCACCTCTGGGCGTCCACTGACTAGGTGGAGTGACCACAGTTTTGGTATGAAAATGAGTGGCTTCTTTGCTTATGATTTTCCTGGTAGCTTTGAATTAGTTTTATTTGCATAAACATACACCACTCTCCTGTCTTAAAATACCATTCTGAATTGTAATGTCTGTAGAAAATATATTGAACATATCTATATGTACTTAAGTAACAGCAGAAGCAAGAAAACTTTGTGAGATACAGAGGACAAAAGAAAATTTACTGTATTTCTATGTTTTTATTAGATTTCTTTTATCCCAAGTTTTGTTGCTGGTTTTTTCAAATCCCAGTTGTAAAGTGATACGAATTGCACACTGTGTACTCTTGTATTTTTTCTACTCATGTCTCTTAATGTGTTCCATTTGTTGGGAAATTACCACTTTGTGGTACAACATTTGTTTAACATTATGGCTACATCTGTGCCAAACTTTGCACTTCTTAATGTTTTGCAGAAGAACAGGGTTTAAGATCTTGATCTTGCAAAAAAACCCCATGTCTTTTTATTTATGAGTGTAATTTTACTGAGGGAGATCAGAGCGGTGGAAGTTTATATCGTATGAGGACTTAGACTGTTGAATAAAGTTACACATGAGTGAAGCTTAAGATGTGAGGAAATATTTGCTCAACAGTGGCCTCTGCAATTACCCATTGAGTGTGCAATATAGAAATCTGGCTCTGGCAGGAGACCACTCAGTGTTTGTAGCAAAAGTTTGCTTTTTGTTTTTCCTGCGTGTTTACACGCACACATAGGGATAGGTAGCTTACCTTGTGTGAAACAACAAAAAACACCAGTTCCATCTGCCCACCTCCCTAAACCAGATGTCAAACAGAAGAATTTGGGAGTTGAATCGTACCCCAGATTTTTTGATAGCAGTGAAAATTCTGAAACCTGGAGAATCCTGATTATACTTCGCATGTAGTAAAATATACTACCATTATTAGCATTTTCTTGCTAAAAATATTTTATGAAAAATGAAATGAAATGGTCTTTCATTGATGACTGCTAATAACTAATAATTATCACTAATAAGAATCTGTAGAATGTGTAAGCAATGTGGTTTGGAAAATGAAAAAAATATCTACCAAGGCAAACGGTTTAGACTTTCAGTATTTTCTTATTATGACTATTTTGATGCTTTTATTAAGCAACTATGAAATATGGAAAGAGGTGTTTTTTCTCATACAAAGACATAACAAACATTTGATCTCTTTTAAGTATATCTCTTTCCTAGTAACCACATTTCTCTGGTCATAATGTTCCAAAGATCCATCTTTACTTATAGTAACACTTCCTACTTTTAAATTTATGATTTGCATTAGCAAGAAGCATTCAAGGTTTACTCATTATTTGTAGTAAATACATATGTGCACACAACAGAGCTTCCTCCTAGAAGCACACAACTAGTCATTTTCTGTTGGTCTAGTTGTGCCAGCAGGAATTGTCACATTGTCTTTTTACAGGAATATATATTGACATGTTCAAGTTCTAAAGACTGCAAATGAAGTTTGTTGAATCTTTTGAAGATCTTACAGATATTTCAGATAAGACTAGCAATGATAGTGCAGTAATTTATATAAGCTCCATGGTTCAGAAGTTGTGTTTCCTGGACAACCTGGTCATTTATACCTCTATAGTTAGTTAAATTTTGGTTTTCATTAAAGTAATAGTTTATCTTCACATATGAATTTATTTCTTTTGCTCAAGTGATTTTCTTTAAATGAGTAGGTTCCACCAATGCTGTGTCTTGGGGAATGACTAGACTGAAGGTCATGGATTAAAAAGCATCAGGTTGTAATTCTTCACAACTAATTTTCCCTTATATATTTCAGTTCTGAAAGAAATGTTCTTATCTTTCCCTCACAAGGTAATTTCAAAAAGAAATTTTTAAGTGATGTCATTGATCACAGAATAAGTTCTTTAGTCAGGGATAAGTTTGAACTAATGTATTTTTCAATAAATAGAAATGTGTTATGTGTCCTAGATATTGTATATATCTAATCCCATTAAAAAAAAGATAGTTTGATATAAAAAGCCTTTGAATCTGTAAGTATGTAAAGTTACTGAGTGCTTCATAACACATTCCTGCCAGCATTTCATATGATTTCAAATATCTGAATATAATATGAGTATTTTATTTTTATTCTTTCTGAACTATCTTCCATTTATTCTAATTTCTAGCAAGTTCCATTCTTCTATGTCATCTGACTTTCATTGTTTGACTATGTTTTCTGATTAAAACAGAAATTTTGTAATGCTTGAGAAAAATCAAACTTCTGAACTTAAAGTATCTAAAAAGAAGATGCCATCTCCAAATAATTAATCAGACATCTTAGGACTGTCAGAAAACACTGTTACTTTCTTGTCCCTGAATTCCTTAATATGGGCATGATATGCTATTCATCTGCCAATAAAGAACAGACTTGAGACTTCAAGTATTTTGACTTTTGGGAGTTGATGACAGAATTTTTCAGCTGATGAAGTGCTGGTTTTTTGCCTGTTTATATGTATATTAAACTTCAGACTACTATAATTTTAGAATGATATCTGTGTAGAAATACTTTGACACTTGATTGCAGACATTTACCATTTTTATTAATTGAATCACAATAGATGTGGAAGCACTTAGTTATAAAGACATAAATAATGACAAAAAATGTAATGAGTAAAACACTGCATCTTGCACTCTTTTCACCAGTAAAGGCCATATGCAATGCTTAGCAATATAGAAAGGTGGATAAGTTAAATTAATGTGAAGATTAGGAACTGAAAAGTGTTCCTCAAGCACAGCCAAAGAACTACTCTTTTCTTCCGCAACTCTTTTGGTGGTGAATTCTGCACCACAGCTAGAGATGAGGAAGCATGGCCCAGCTCCAGCTCAGACGACAGAAAGCAGTTTTTGGGTGGTTGAAACCTGCTGTGATAAACTGTGAAAGCAAACAGTGACATAGGGCAACAGATGACCTGCATTAGGAAGGTATTTATGTTGATACAAGACAACATGTAATTATATTTTTGGCTGTAAAGTAGTGTTAACAGCCAGACAGGTGCTACTGGAAAGTGAGAATTTTTTTTTTTTCAGCATTCTGTAACATTTACATTTGATGGGACAGTTCTGAAGAAAGCTCAGTTAGGAGTCTTTGCAGGGATCTAGCTGAACTATGGAGAATCTATTGTATATTTATAATCACGTTTCTCAGATAAAGAGAGAAAACTGGGGGTCAATATATATTAAAAAAAAAATAATAAAGCTTCTTGGAATTGGATATTAGGCTTCCAATAATTAGTTTTTTATTCTTCTCCCTCTGTCTTTCTTCTGTCCTCCTCTGTCTCCCGCTTTTTTTATAAGACCAAGACCTCGAAGTAAGTCCCTGCAGGACTCAGCACACCCTACTGGGCCTGTAAGACTAGAGAAGTTTTAAATAATTTCAAAAAGATAACAATAATATATATATATTTAAATACCCTTTTTTTCTGTGATCTTTCTGAAAAGATGACCTGAGGATTAGTCATAGTTTGTCATTAAACTGCTTCCATTTATCATAGGTTTCAGACTTACTGTAGTGTTTTAAATAAACATGAGTGATTCTCTGCATAGCATTCAAAATATACATGGGTTTTGATATAATGTAAAAATGAGGTTTGTTGGGACATCTCTTCTGGTGGTATTCATTGAGCAGTTAAAAAGAGAAAGCTAGAATGTTTCTAGCCTTGAACAAAAACTCATCTCTGGTGCCATCCTGGTACGTTTTTTTCCACAGACAAGGAAGCTGCCTGCAAAGAGAAAATTTTTGTTTTTGAATCTTGCAAGGACTTGATACAGGTCCCTTCAGGCCGAGTACCTATTATTCACAGACTGGTGGCCTCTGAGGGTCTCAGAGGTACGACCATTTGTCCTCAGAATGATTCAATGTATTATTTTCTTGAGAATGGATCTTTCCTTCTTCTGGGTACTGAAATGAGAAAAGAAAGAAAGTATCCATTTAAAATTGGGGGTACTCATTTCCATCTGTCAGCATAACAAATGGTTTTGTTTTTACATGGCAAAACATTTGTTCTTGTAACTAATACAGACTAATTGTTGGGGGTTTTTTCACAAATTTTTAAACTGGGCAATCAATTTGACAGAAAGTCTGTTCTCAATTATGAAGTGTGAGGAAGGCTTGTTCAACAGTTGCATCCTTGATTAACTATGTACAAGTAATTATTGTAGCTCAAATGTGTTCCAAAACTTCTCCTTTGTACCTTCTGTCCATTATTTTATTTCTGAGGACATCCAACGTGGGACTATTTGCTTATGCGCTTGTCTCTTAAGAGATTATTTTGCAGAATATAAGCATATCTAAAGTTAAAATACTTTTCAGTGTTTTTATAGAGTTTGGTGGATGATGAAAATGGTCAGGGCTTTTATTTATTTAGAATTTGTGTGCCTACTCTGTACTTGAAAACCTAACTTGAATGCATTTTGAGCTTGCCTTCCTTTCCTTTTGTTATTCTGGTGGAAAATTACAAACTAATACTTAGGAGGGAAATATTGAAGAATTTTGTTCATAATAGTTCTAATTTCTCAGTTGATTGCTACTGTTCTTCACTTGCAATGTGGAATTAATTTGTGATAATGCTTGCTTTTGCAAAATTATGACTTTGGTTCGACATTGCATAGATTTGCTACCTCAGTTAGGGACTTGCTTTGCGAGGTGCATAAACAGTGCATTGTGGAGCTTCTGTGCTTCCTTTCATCATCAAAATGACAAGTAATATCTCTTTGAATGTATGGTTCCAAGAGGTATCTATGTTTTCAACTCTTTCTTAACCTTCAGATCTGTTCACATTTGCAGAAAGCTTCCGAAAACTTTAGGTGCAAACAGATTTGAGAGTTACAGTACAAAATGCAGTGGATGCTTGGGTTTGACATGCAGAATTTACCTATAAATGCACATTATCATCTTGTATTATAAGTAGAAGCTGATTTTTATGGAAAGACCTGCAAGTCAACAGGTCAAGTGCTGAAAAACATTTCGGCAGAGGAAGATGACGTGTATGCAATTACAATGCAAACTTCCTTTGTTGAGTTACTGAATATGAGCATCAGTAAGGGCACGGAAAAAAATGCATGAGTAAGACAGTGAAAAGAGACTTAAATCATCCATGGTGGCTTCTAATCTATAGAAATTCTTGCCATACCTGGTAAAGTGTGAAATATCACATTGCCTTGTTTGGGGATAATGTTAACGGTTGCTTTCCAAGGTAAATAAGACTGAAGGGGGTAAATGGTCTGCATTCCAACCCACAACAACCAGACCTCTGGGATGACCAAAATTCCTTTGCTCTTTTTCCTCCTCTTTTTTACATGTTGAAATGGCACATTTAGTAAAATACAGGGGAGGTTTAACATGTGTGTCTTTATATACATATATGTATATATATTTATATCCATATATTTTTATATCTAAGAATGTATACATATGTGTGTGTACATTTATAGTTATATAGATGTGCACACATATATGCATGTATGTGTATATACATGTCAGGAGAATAACCATATATTTTTATATCTAAGAATGTATACATATGTGTGTGTACATTTATAGTTATATAGATGTGCACACATATATGCATGTATGTGTATATACATGTCAGGAGAAGTCTGCCTCTTTTAAAGGGACCAGCCTCACCTAAAGCAAGAACAGCTGAATGACATAGAAGCATGGCAGCAGAGGCCTCTTGCTACTATGACAGCCTGTTAATCTAGTTTGGCTTTTTTCCATGCAATGAATTTGTAGCTGTTTAATGCAGGTCATATTTCCTTCACTACTCTCTGCTTTATTTCTAACACACTAAAAGCTCTTTTGAAGGATTATATGTTAATAAACAGAACTGTGTGCTACATTGTAGCTCTTGAACTAACTAATGCCAAATTCTTTTTTTTTTTCTTTCAATGAAATGTTTGTCTTTTTGTGATGGTCTATAATGTCCAGATTCATTAAAAGTAAAGCACACTGTCACTCTGCTGGGGAAAAAAGCCCAACTTATTAGAAAAGCTTATGTGAGATCTTTCTCTTCTTACATGTTTAATGTGTAGAAGTTAAAGTCTTTTTTTGATCTATGTGTTCCTTTCAAGATATCACCATTATGGAATTTGCACAAAGCTGGAATAATATGTGTTGTCTGTAAACTACACTACCATTGTTTACTAAGATAAAACTGGATATTTATGAAACTTTTACCAGCTAGACCACTTGAAAGAGTAAAAGCTGGTCAATCTCTTACCTCCTTTGTTCTAGCTTGTTTGTTTTACTAGTCTTCTTCTCCCTTAGGAACTAGTGCTCAATTTCTAGAAAGATGAGACAGACTCTGTGCCACAGAGCAAGGCTGCAGGCTGAGCAAAGAGTGACCTAAAACTAAGGCACCACAAAAGTGCCTCACTGGGAAGAGTGACTGTGCTGTAGCTTATCCTGCTCTGGCCTCAGGCTCCGTGCTCCTCTTGGTAGCAAGGTCTGCTGGGAGCTGTGTGCTCACCTGAGCTTGTTGTGTGTTTTGTAGACAAGGATGAGTGTTCCAAGGACAACGGGGGCTGCCAGCACGAGTGCATCAACACAGTGGGAAGCTACGTCTGCCAGTGCCGGAACGGATTCGTGCTACACGAAAATAAACATGACTGCAAGGAAGGTGAGCAGGAAGGCAGTGGAGTGGTTGGTTACACAGCTGTCTCACAGAAAGCTTTCTGTAGCTCTCCTTTCAAGCAAAAGAAAGGAAAAGAAGTTCTCGGTAATGGGGTTTTAGACATTTGGGCTTAAACGCAACAACACCCCTCCCCTTTCCCATCCCCTCCATCCCCAGCATTTGTGTGGGCTGAGTTTGAGGTCCACAGGAATGAAGTTTGGAAAACTTGGGATCGTTGGCACAGAGTGCTACTTTCAATAGTTCTGTGAAGTGTAGAATATTTAAAGCTCTGATAAAGTATTTATCTAAGGCTGTGTTAAGCACAGGGGTAGAGTTTCTGGAGAGAAGCCTGGTAAAGTTGTGATTAGCTGCTATCAGTAGCAGTTGGTTTCCTCACAGCCAGGTTGAAACCGTACCTACTCTTTCTGGGTTTGTTTTAGGCGACATGTTCAGACAATCTAAGTTCCAGCAAAGCCCTGAACATCTTTCTTCCTTTGTCTCTCTCGAGGTGGCTACCTTCAAGAAAACAATAGATTTGGGACTTAAGTAGAATTTAAATTCTCTGCAAATGAACCTCAAGTGTCCAATATCGTGAGAGCTGCTGTAATGTCTCAATGTTTTCTAGCATGGATTTAATCTGAGAGTAAAGACATGCCCTTTGTGAATTATTTGCATTTTCACTGGTTTTGGTTGCCCACTCTAAAAGGTCTTTTTTTTTTTCTTTCAAAGAATTCTATGGTATTTAGAAAGCAAATTGAGATTGCTAAAAGTAAATACAAAAATGCCTTCTTTTAGTTCTGGGTGCTAGTGGTTTAGTTGCAAATTCAGTGACTAGGCTGCTCTTTGGACATACTTACAGTTTAGTTATAGCTGTTCTCACACTGTGTATATGTTTACCTAGAAGCTGTGATTTACAAATCAAATTGATTGCTCTGAAGTTGCAGTGAAAATTACCAAGAAGAGAAAAAAATAAATTGTTTGAGAAATTTCTTTTGAAGTTGGAGTAGTGAGATTTTCATATGGATTTACACACTTACTTGTATGTAGGGTGGGGGGAATGGGAAAGTCCTTTATATTTATCTTATGTTTATTCCTGTATAAGACTTTCTCTGAAAAAAAGCCATCCATTGTAAACAGCAGTGTATGTTTCACAACAATCCATAAAGAAACATGCTGGGTTAATGCTCTAAAGCACATGCCTGAGGGGAATAACATGACTATGCACTCTGAAAAGTATGCTTACCTATCTTCTTAAATATCCTTTCCACTTGGTGGCTGCCCTGACAAAAAATAGTACTTTGTTGACTACTTCTGAATGCTGACCCCCAGATTAACTGCTGCTATCCCTATTGGCACAGCTGAGTGTGAGCAGAAGATCCACAGTCCCAATGGCATCATCACGAGTCCCAACTGGCCTGACAAGTATCCCAGCAGGAAGGAGTGCACGTGGGAAATCAGTGCCACCCCTGGGCAGAGGGTCAAACTGGTGAGTCTCTGCTTTCCCTTCCTTTTCAGCTTTTCTTCCATCAAGTCAGCTTCTCAAATGACTGCTCAATGATATGAAACTGTTACTAAACCTTACTGTCAGTTTGCATCCCAGAGGTAAACTATTTTAAAAACTTGTTGAATCCTGTCCATTTCTGGCCAACAGGGACTACTCAATATCATAGAGTTGTGATTTAAGTTTATAGTGATTGGAAATACTCTCTACAGCAAAGGCAGGAGGAACGCTTTCCTCCTGTCAGACTTTACTATATCATTGTTACAACTCATAAAACTTGTGCAAAGTTTTGGCAAATATGGCAGAAGCCATTTACACAAATTCCAATATATAGAAAAAGCAAAATTTTGAGTTATGAGCAGTCCTCTACACACACCTTTTCCTGTTCTGTTTTTTTGAGAAGGAAAAAAGATACAAAAACTCTGAGAATCTGGATTTCTCATTTTAAAGTGGTTTCAAATTTTAACTTAAGTAGAAGAGCAGCCTGGAGTAGGTTTGTGAATTCGGTGTCCAGCTGGCTGGGGACAGTGCTGGTGTCCAAAGACAGACCTAGCAGAGCTTAGATGGCTTTGCAGGTTTACTGAGGTTATGTGGCCTCTGTATGAGGCCAAAGGCACAGTCCTGCCAATAGGGTTTTTGCTTTGAGCTCAGCCCCAGCATGTCTTCTGCAGCTTACTTGCAGGACAGCCACAAGAAAAGCTGGCCTTACATATATTTAAACTTCTTAAATTGATTTTTCAACTGTTTTGGAGCAAATAAAGTTAAGAAGAGAGATATCTCTGTTTCAGAGGTACAAGCAATAGGCAGTAATTGTGCAGGGATGAAGGGTATATTCCAATCTCATAACTGCCAACCTTAGCAAACCCTAACCCCTTGTCCTGGTTTTGGCTGGGGTAGAATTAATTTTATTCACAGTGGCTGGTATTGGATTTGAGCTGAACAATGTTGATAATACAGAGATGTTTTTGCTATTGCTAAGCAGGGCTTACACAGAACCAAGGCTTTTTCTGCTGGCAAGGAAGCTGGGATTGCAGAGAAAGCTGGGGGGGAGACAGCGAGGAGAGGTGGCCTAAACTGACCACAGGGATATTCCAGACTATAGACATCATGCTCAGGATATCAAACTGGGGGAAGAAGGAGGAAGGGGATGGTATTTGGAGTGGTGGTGGGGCAGATGTGATGGCTGAACACCTGCCTGCCCATGGGAAGCAGTGAATTCATTCCTTGTTTTGCTTTACTTGTGTGAGCTGCTTTTGCTTTCCCTATTAAAATGTCTTCGTCTCAGCCCACAAGTTTTCTATCTTTCACACTTCCAATTCTCTCTCCAGTCCTACTGGTGGGGCAGTGAGCAAGCAGCTGTGTGGGACTTGTCTGCTGCCTGGGGTTAAACCACTCCTGTTACTGGTGCTGATGTGGGATTGTGTATTGATCCCTGTTTGCCAAAAGTAAAACAGTTGAACTGTACTGGAGGACATGGTGGTGGTGGAGAATGAGTGGTGTGCATGCTCTGTCCATTCCAAGGGTTAAAAAATAGGTTTCTAATTCAGGCAGCCTTCTTACTGCTGCTTCTGAGCAAGTGTTCTTCATACTGGCTGAATAAACTAAAGCCAGCCAGGTATAGGCATGTTATTGTAAAACCTTTTCCAATGCTTATACCCTCAGCAGGCGAAATTCCAACATTCAGATATCTTCAGCCAAATATTCCATGGTCTACTTTAGAAAGAAAACGTATTTTAAATTGGCTTTTGCCAATGGAACTGAAAAAATATACAGAATTTTACTAGATAGAATTTTCAACAATTACTCCATGATTTAGAGCCTGAGATCTGCTCTTCTGTGCAAACCAGTAGGATCAGTTACTAAATTCTGCGTGTACAATATCTTTAAGTTGTGCAGTACAGCGAGGTCCCATATCAATAATATTAATACCATAATTCCACATTGGGTGATTATTTTCTCTTTCACACTGTGTTTAAGTTTACTTTTCATAGTTTTCTTGTTCAGATTGAAGAAGTGGATTGGTTACTTCATGGTAACAAACCACTTTTGTGAGGCTGTGCTTTCTTTTTCAAGATGGGTGTGGGTATAGAAACTAATCTTTTGTTGTGATTGCCCTCACTCTGCTAACCATTGAAAAGTGTCTTCCTGTACGGGCTAAATTCAAGTATTTGGTGCAATTAAAAAGCCTATGAAAAAAAAGGGTATGCACTTCAGAACTTTTAAATGAAGCATGTAGATAAAGATGGCTTTGAAAATGTACATAGCAGAGCGACTGATTTCCGTGAGCTAATCAGCCGGATGTTTATAAGAGACAGACTTAAGTGTCCCCTCCAGGCAGCTGTCCATAAGTGCCACCAACGTATCTACTTGGTTGAGTGCTGTAGATAGAAAGGGCTGGATGGCCAGAAGCTATATGGAACATTTCTGAGTATATTCCCACTAAGGAGACATATCACATGGAGTTAAAATAGTCATGGTGGGGTAGGAATTCAAAAGTATTTGTCCCAGGAAGAGAGGGTGTGATTTAATTATACTACCAACTTTATTAGATCATTTGTGAACTCTGTTGGCAGCAACTATTCAGTTATGGTTAAGGGAAGTTGATGTCAGTTCTCCTCTTTCAAACCTGCAAGCAACTGGCTGACCTTTAAAAAACTGTCTTTGGGTATTTTAAAATATCAGACATTTTTTGATTTTAAAGGACTACGTGCATTAAGATCAGATTTTCCTTTAAAAAGCAAGTTTTCTTTGCATTCCCTTTGGAATTGCTAGAATAGATTGCTATACCCACAACAGATTTAGGACTTTTTCTGGTCATGTTTGAGGGACCCAATATAACATGTACTGTGCTTCTGCAGGTTTGGGAATCCCAGTGAGAAGTCAAATATTAAAAATAATAGGTGTGCCTTGTAGTTCATAATGAGATATGCTTCCTGGAGAGGGTTGGTTTTGTTGGGTTTTTTTTCATGCTGGTGAGAAGTCAACAAAACAGATCTAATTTTCCTCTAAAAAAAATGAATTTCTGCAGGCTGCTCTTGGATCATGCCTATTGCTCCCATTGATTCCAAGTTGGCTTGACTCAACACTGTGTTTAAGAAACTCCCTTACTGAGACTTAGTCTCTCAGCTTTCTGGGGTTTTCTTAATCCATCAGATTTTATTTTGGTATGAATGACAACACATAGTTGGCATCATAAAAGTAGGATGGCTGACCACAATTTAAGAGCAGCAGGAGTGACGGCTGTACAGCTGTTTTCATTGCCTCCGCAGTTTCAATCTCTTAATGTAAACCCCAAACTTTCACCATTAAATGAACCTGCATTCGCTGCATCACACAGTTCTTCACATAAAATAAGTGGTATTCTGAGTATTGAAGTTCACTGGGGAAAAAAAAATGTGTTAACTCTTTAGTCAGCTTTTAATATAAATTACCATTGCATTTCACGCTCTCAGGGTTCCACAAGTGATTTGGTAGGTCAGATTTGTTTTGGTGTACCAGACAGAATGCTTAATTGTGATATTTTCTTGGTATTTGATAGCTCAGTTTTATTCCTTTTAATTATTGTTTCTTAATCCTATTCTGTTTGGGTTATGGGGTTTTGTTTGGGGCCTTCTGAAGTTTTTTTTTCATAAACGGTCAGCTACATGACTGCTCATGAAAGCATGTGTACTTGGTGGTTTTATGCTGTTCTGTTGAACAAAATATATTTTGAATTCCACCTTAAATTGTTGCTTACTCTATACAAAATTCACAAAGATGTATATTGCCTTCACAGTGTTCACATGAGGAGAAATTACCAGATATTAAGCTTCAGGGTTGTTGAAATTTAGCCCTGGTCAAAAAGTCTTATCTGAAAAATCTTAGATGTCCCCTTGAAATAGCTTTGTTTATATCATTCTAGTCTTGGAAGATAGTTTTCCAGATCTGAAATGTGGGTATTAGTTGTATGTGTGTTAACAGTTTCTGTCAGGCATGGCATACACTTTTTGGAAATGCTGAAGTTTGTTCCAACAGACAATTAACACAATTTTGTTGTTTTTCACAATGCTTTTGCTAGTAAAAATGTGACCTTAGCATGAAGGGTGAAGCCTGAAACATCATTAAGAATAGGAAAACAAATTTCTAAATAATAGATTAGAAAATATAGCTTTCATGCATAAAACTTCATGTGGAAAAGTCATTCTCAGAGGCTTTAGTTGCAGTGTGATGTAGGTTTTAGAAAAGGGCAGGGGGGGAGCCATTATGCTTTGCAGATGTTTCTATCAATCCTCAACAATGCAAGGAATAGTAATTTCTGTCATTTTGCTGTTTTGAATGCTCTGTGAAATTTGGAATAATCCTAAAAACAGTGCAAATTTAGCAGAAAGGCAGTACTATTCTAGATTTAATATTCTCTTATAAGTAGTATTCTATTATAGGTAGTAGTTTTTATAAAGATGCTAATGCCTTTCTGTATGAAGGATGATGCACTCTTGAAGTTCAGTGCCTTAACTTTTATTCCAATAAAAGATCAATAAGATCAATATGTTATTCAATTCTACAGGCTTGTAGAAGCAGTAATGTTAAATCTGTCATTTTAACTGCATCCTTGTATTCTACAACATATTAACATATATATGTATGTACCGTGTAAATACAGTCCCACAATGGGTAATTTTACTTTTCTTTCCCCTAGACATTCAATGAATTTGAAATAGAGCAACATCAAGAATGTGCTTATGACCACTTGGAAGTGTTTGATGGTGAAAGTGAAAAATCGCCAATCCTGGGACGCTTATGTGGCAATAAAATACCGGATCCTCTCATTGCTACTGGAAACAAAATGTTCCTCCGCTTTATTTCTGATGCTTCAGTTCAAAGAAAAGGCTTCCAAGCAACTCACTCTACAGGTCAGAGATCATGGTGTGCTTTTTACTAATAACTTACCCATTGTTCTTTAGTGGTTGATGTGCAGACTTTTTTTTTTTTGTAGGAGTGGGATGAGTTCACAGATGTAACAGCTGTATCTAATGAAGCCTTAAACCCAGTAGGAAAAGTCTGAGATTGCAGAAAGTATTCTCTAATATTTTAGATATTCCTTTCTCTCTGTCTCTCTTTCTCTCATAGGTGAGAAATTAAAAGGTGTTAAAATACAGTCAAATAAGAAATGAGGTTCCTTAGGATTCTTGACTTGAGATCATAAAAGATTGAATATCTTTTCACTGTATTTGTAATGACAACACTTAACTGGGACATGTGATGCACCTCCATTACTTTCCTGTTCTAACTTAAACAAAAATCTGGGTTTCATGTAAACAGATATTTCTTTCCTGTAGTGCTTAAAACAAAAGACAAACTAAAGAAGAATAAGGAAAAAACAACATTAAAGACTTTTTAGGACCTTTAGAATATAATATTCTTCATATTTACCATTCAGTTTTCTTGTTTGGCAGAAGTCACTGAAGTTGGAAACAGTGGTTTGTAATTGCATTTATAGAGTTTCTGGGACATTTTCAGTGTATAGATTTTTCCCCTGATGTTGCTTGGCTTACAGTGGCCTCTAGTGCTGAACCTTTGAACATCCAGTGCCTGCAGTAAAACAAGGGGATTAGGGGCTTTTTGACGTTTACTTTAATCTTCAATTATAATGTCTGTCTTTACTTTCCAGAGTTCATTCTTATTTATCCAGGCAATAAATAATTCAGAAAATATTTCATAAATATATCTTCTAGGAGATAAGTTTTAATGATAGGCAATAGTTATGAACAGAATTATAAGGGTAGTGAGTTCTATTACATTGTAATAAAATCTAATAATATATAATAATATATATTATATAAAATATAATATTATTTTATATAAAAATATAATTATATTAATAATATATTATCTATATAATATATAATAATATATAATAAAGTAATTGTAATATTACAAGGTTAGTGTAATATGATATTACCCAAAATATCCAGCAAGTTGATGTGTAATGCTCAGCTAAAAAATCCTCATATGTATCAATGCTGGCCTTTTGTCTTTTTTTTCCTTCTTATTTGTTCTAAATAATTCAAAATCTTTAGTAATTTAATTTCCCTTTCTGAGAAAGACAGTAGACAACAGTATATGAAATCTTTATGATCTGGGCCTTGAAAGTGAAAAGTTTAGCTACCTGTAACTCAGTTTTTTTTCTTGTGGAAAATCCTGTTTTACAAGCATACAATGTTTTGCTTTCCCTACTACAGTAACATTTTCCCTTAGATGAAAATTTCGATAGAAGTAATAATTACCCATTTTTAATTACCTTAGAGTATATAATTAAAGGTCAGAACTCTTGCTAGATCAGGTATGGTAAAGCTGCTGTTTCATTTGTTGTCCTCACTTTCAGTTTGCAGAACTGTAGCAATCAGTATGTGAACAAAGTTCAGATATACACTCCCTAAATTCTGAAGATTGCAAGTTTTATTATGACCTGCTAAATTTTATGTGCCTTAAATATAAAAACATTTATAACATGGACAAGCATGTGCTTTTCTGAGAAACTGAGAAAAATAAAATCTACCCAGATTTTAAGAATGCTATAAAAAACTACAAAGTTTACCTCCTTAATAGGTAAACTTTTGATTTCTGTCAGCTGCTGTTGCACAGACTGCTCCCTGAGATGAGCCCTCATCTCTGGTATGCACCTGCAGATAGTGTTTGAATGAAGGACAGCTCAGTTCTCACACTCTCTTCCTCCAGCCTTGAGCCAAACACAGACCCTCTGTGAGAATTCTGTGAGAATTTTACCCCTGTGCTGTGGGCACATGTGAATGAGCAGATCCCTAATAAGTGTATGGGCCGAGGATTGTACTCCCTTAGTTCATCTTTTCTGGGAAAAAATGGTTGATGGTGTGCAATAGGAGCAGACAAGGTTGTGTTTGATCCTGTATACCTGTACAGACAGACAGGGAGTGCTGAGGAAGCTGCTCCCATCACTTCTAACATGTTGGCAGAACTCACTCACTGAAAGGACTGCTGTAACACAGCAGCAGTGAATGAGTAGCTGGATTCTGTGCCCAGAGCTGTCTCTGCTGCTGCATTCCTGGCATCTTCATCATTCAATGGCCCCTTATTATTCCAGTGGAGTTGTCAGTGATGATTTCCCTTCTATGACACTTTTTGGCTTGAAGTGCTATCCGATTTCAAAATTTCCATTTAATACTTCAGAAAACAGGATAAAAATGTAGCAGCAAATACAGTAAATCTTAAAAAATAAACTGGCTAGAAAGGCTTCCTTGGGTGGAGCAAAACTTATAAAATGCTGTTTTGAAAGTGCAATACAGTTTTAGAGGAGATTCTGTCATATTTTCTCCTCTCAGAAAAGGCATAACCCATCCAAGAAGAATTAATAAAAATGCTCCTGACAGAACATTAAACATCATTGCTCAGGGAGTGATCTGTCTGCCCTAACTCAGGCATCTAGTTCTCTTCTGGAGAGCTTCATTTATGGTGCCTGGCTTCCAGCCACTGCTCTAGGAGGTTGCAGATCTACTGTAGGTTCTATTCACATCTGTCAGTGCTGGGAGGATGACATCTCTCGGATGTCACTCAGTTTAGATGCCTGTGTTGCTTCCAAAATAGCTATAATAATTCAGTATAGGAGTGTTGAATCAAATTTATAATCTTGTCTCATTAGTTCAGATGGTGTGGGTTTAAGGTTCTCCCAACTGTCTGGCTTGTTGAACAATCAGGAAACTACTGCTCAATTTGTTCTTATGTTTGAAAGAAGCCTCAAAGTCCCCAGAAAGGTAATGAAACATGAGAGGGTTTTTGTGCCTTAGATGATCTAGAAAGAGTCTTTCACTGAAGGTACCAGATGACCATGGTTTTACAAGTTGGACATATTTCCTTGCAGTCAGGAGCAAACACCCTTCCACAGCAGGGCAGCTGTGCCTGCACAATGGAAGCCACAATGGGTCAGCTCCAGCACCAAGGCTAAGCAGGCAGTGCTGCACAGCTCTGCTCTGTGCCTGTCCCATGTGTCCCAGTGCAGAGCCTATTGGGCAGGCTAAATGTAGGCTTCTGAAACTACAGCGTAATACTTAAGAAACTGAAAATTTGGCTTGTAATTTCTATTCTAAAATATGAGGCTATATTCTGTGAGAGAAGGGCAGGGGAAGAGGAATTGCCATTTTCTGTGGTTGCATGGCTACAACTTTCCTTTAAGCTCCTGTCCTCTGTAGCAAGCAGAGGGAAAGAATGCAGACAGTTCATTAAATGTTGTCTTGTTTGCAGCTGTTTGTTGTCTGAGGCAGTGAGATGTTCCTAATGTTGTCAAGAGTCCAGTCAAACAAAAAATAAACCCAAAACAAACCCCCTCTCCCCTCAACAAAAAAACCCCAAAACATCAACAGAAAACTCCAAATGAAATTCAGAATAGGGAGAAAAAACAATAAATTAGAATATCAATGAGAAGTAACTGTTTGAACTATCTTTCTTGCCAATGTTTTATCATGTGCTCTTATTTGTTCTTTAAGAGGAAAAAAAATGAAATTTCATTATGAACTATTCATGCATAATGGATTACTTCTAAATTATATTTCCTGGTTTTATTCCTTCATTACCCTATTAAGAAAAAACCCACTCTTTTTAAAAAGTAAGGATTTGGTCATTACCGTTATTAACTCTTAGCTGAAATGTGACTCCTTGCAATATAATAGTGCAATTGGTCATGTTTAGTGTGGGTGGAGTCCGTGAAGTAAAATTCAAAGTCTCTCTTCACCAAAGCTTAGAAAGATTTGAATATTGCTCTTTGTTTCAGGTTACTCTAAAATGATCAATCAATAATATTTACATATTTTTAAATGCAGGTAAAATTATCCATTTATTTATAAAAATTAAATCTAAACTTGTGATTCTCAGTATTTTGTTCAAGCTCATTTGCACTTGATGATTTTATCAAGTGCTGTAAGAGATGATTTGTTCTTGATGAGAAACAAAACCAAAATTATTCTATTTGCATTGAAATCTTCGTACATGTAAAGTAACAAAGCCTGCACCCACCTTTTGGAAATGTGGTGCATATTGGAAACAATGCATTTTTTTCTTAAGTACAATTTTCATCTGTTCTTCATTGGGTTCTAATGACACTGTTACTTATTTGTTTTACACCTTATTCACCTTTACACTAGAGCTAATTAATATTTAAATTTTGAACTCTTTGAGCAGTTATAAACAAGCTCTAAAGCCCCACATCCATTTTGCAACTGAGAGATTACAAATAGAGATTTATGCTAAAATAATGGTTTTGACAAAAGGCATGGATCTCCTGCCAAAGGCTTGCCTCAAGAACAGGCTTTCAGATACAAGACTTCATCTGGTAGCAGCAGCTTTCTCCTGGCCCACTCTTTTACAGAGAAAAGCCTGCTCATGAACTACACAAGGCAGCAAACAAGGCAGCCAGCTTTGCAGTGGTGTTTAGTATTGAGCTGGCTCTCCAGATGCCACGTTATGGTTAAAGCTGACACTACTGTGAAACAAAAAAGTTTTGCATTCAATCACTGACTGAGTGTGCTGGATCTGATCCTCCCCTATCACTTGCAAACGGTGTCATTAACTCCTGTGGAAGCACCACCATTGAAATGTGGATACCCTTACAGCAACTGTTCTGCTGGCCACAGGAATCTTTCCAGTGCCTACTCAAAGGCTGTCATATTGCTTAAGTAGCATTCCTTTGGTGTTCCCTGTCTTTGTCTTTCAGTTGAAAATTCTGAACTATGTTCAAGTCTTTCTAGTTATAAAAGAGAATTTATATAAGAAAACTCAGAATGATGGAGTTCTATTCATACTGTGTAGTACTTCTTTCTCAGCTTGTTTGATTAACGTGCTTGCGACATTAAAATGCACACAGCCTGAATGAGACTGTGCATCTATGAAAAGAAAACACAAATTTGTACTGAACAGGCTTCCTAATCTTTTTTTCCCCCCTTCATTTAGAGTGTGGTGGTCGTTTGAAAGCTGAACTGAAGCCCAAAGACCTGTACTCACATGCTCAGTTTGGTGATAACAACTACCCGGTTCAGGCCGACTGCGACTGGCTGCTGGTGGCCGAGCGCGGCGCCCGCGTCGAGTTGATGTTCCAGACTTTTGAGGTTGAGGAAGAGGCAGACTGTGGCTACGACTATGTGGAGCTTTTTGATGGTCATGATAAGACAGCAGTGAGACTTGGTCGATTTTGTGGATCTGGGGTAAGTAAATAGTTAGAAACTTTTTTTTATTTTTCATTTCTACAAAAAGATAAGAAAGACAAGGCGGAGGAAGGTAAGGGTCGTGAAATTCAGTTAAAACACCTTATAGTAAGGGTACTAGATTATCTACCTCATATTTTAATGAATAAATTTGCAGGCCTGTAGTAGTAGTGAAATATTTTCATCAATAAATTTTCATGTATTTTTTGACCAAAGTATTATAATGTTATGGTAACCTTTAAGGAGCTGGCAGTGGCATGTCTATCAGCACACAAATAAAAGTTAGCAGCTTTTTTTCCTTATATAGACGGAAATGCATCAGTGTTAAAAATTATTACATTAAAGTTCTTTGAATTGGAAAGAAGCCATATTTTAAAGTAGGAGGGGCAGCTGGGGAGTATTTATAGTATGCTCATTGACTTTTAAGTCTGATTTTAGGAAAAAAAATATGCTCCTAACTTGGGTGATTAATATGGGCCTTAAGAAAGCCATGAAATCCTATATTCATTCTGGCATGTTTTAACTGTAAGACATGGATGAAGTTGGCCAGAGGACGCCCTGAAAATGCTGTATCCTATTTCTCATTTTAGACTTGCATTGATCTGCTGGCTGCCTGCCTTGAGAAAACTAATGCAATGATCCCACAAGTCCTCATCAATTCTTTATATGTGTGCCAGTGCAGGCACACTTTTGTACATATACTCTTTGCCTAGATAAAAGGCTTCAAAGACTATATAAGATGATGGGAGCTCTTAAGTAATTATGTGTCACTTTTTTCAGCCTCTGAGCTGGATCAAACATCTTAGTCATTCAGACAAGTTACCTGTAAACTGGCTTAAATCCTTTTAGCACATTTTTGAACACTAATTAATGATGCACAAAAGGTGCTTCCACTTGAGCTGCAGGGGATGTATTCTAGGGGAAATGCTACAACTGACTAAAATCTACTAATTCACACAAAACAATATTTTACTTTGTTACTGTGTTTAAAAGTACAGGGGCAGCAAACCAGAAAATGGTCTGAATTATTTTCTTCTTTTGGGGGTTTGGGGTGGAATGGTTTTGCATTGGTGGTGGTTTGGTTCTGATAAGATGTAAATGAATGGCTTCAGATGCCACATGGGATAGATACAATTAAATAGAAAATCTATTGAAAATAAAATGCAAAATTATCTAAACTGGAATGGGAAAAATATGTATGTTAGTACTTATTACCACCCTCTCAACTTTAGAAGAAGGAATTGGTAGTTCAGCTGCTACTTCTGATAAATGTGCTTCAGTAATACAATAGGACATCATGAAGGCTGTGAAAAATAAGATAGAAAATAGGTATTGGCCTCTGTTTTTTATCCAAATTTAAAATATTGTATATGGTCCTGCCCAGTCACTTTCTTTCTCCAGCAGAAGTAGAGAAAAACTAGGAGTTAGGTTATTTCCTCAGTCTGCCTCTAGCCTATAAGTGAGAGCACAATGAGACAGAACTGTTCTGTCCTATGATGACAGATGGCATTGTATGAGACACAGTGGAATTACATGATAAGGTGTAGCAGAAAAAGAGAAATATTCATAATATTCATAATAATATTCATAATATTCATAATATTCATAGTGTATGAATACACAGAGAGGACAGATAATTTTTTTTCTCTTATTTATTTATTTTAGCCACCAGAAGAAATTTATTCAGCAGGAGAATCTCTTTTACTTCACTTTCACACTGATGATACGATCAACAAGAAAGGATTTCATATACGATACAGAAGTATAAAATATCCAGATAGCATGCACACCAAAAAATAACACAAGAACCTCTATGCCAGAAAAAAAGAGTGAGAAAGAAAGAACGCACAGTGAAAGGAAGGAAGGCATGTCATTTTTTAAAAAAACTGAAGTTATTAGCACAAATGATTAATATAAGTTCAGTTGAAATGCTGACTTATAATACCAGAGACTGAAATAAAATAAAAGAAGAAAATCACCTATCCCAGTGGAATAGTCAAGAGGACGATGTGCAGGCTCCATACTTGACTGTCTCTGCAGAGCTTGTGAAAGGACTTGGCATGCAGGGAGAATAAAAAAGCTTTTTTTCATGGTCCAGTATTTGCTAGAACTGCGTGTGGATTCAATCAGTATCATTCAGGGGAAGTGACCCTCTAGATCATTCTTCCTTCTGACAATTGTATGGTGTCTAGAAGGAAGAGAAGCTCTTTTAGGTCACACACTCAAATACTGTCCTTCTACCTAGTTGCTTTGACTTCAAATTCTGCGTACTGTGTGTACAAGGACTTGGAAGAAGATATGAAATGGGAAGGCCTTCCTGCATTGTTCTGTATTTTTTACAAATTCACCTGTCGTATCAGGTTATCAGTGTTTTGAAACTGGAAAATCCTACTTCTGAAACATAACTGATCTATAGAGTATTTTGTTTTACTAATGACTGAGAAGTCTGAACTGTTACATCAGTCATCACTAGTGACCAGTCACTAGCTGACTGAATTTTAATTGTGTAAGCATCTGAAAATGTTTGGTTTACTGGTTAAGTAAGCTATCTCCGATGATGTGCTCTTATTTTGCACTGAATATAGAAAGAGACTGAAATAAAAACCTGTCCTGAATCAAAATCTGTATCCATGAAAAAGAGAAATGGTCAAGGATCATCTGAAACTCCTCCTACTGAATTTTTTTTTCAGCAGTACGTTTGAAACCACTGCTAAGCTTTATTTCTTTGGACCTTTTTGTGAATGAGCTATTTGCTGGATTCAGTTACTCAGAAATGAGGCTGCAGTAGTGTCCAAAAGACAAGTTTCCCAAAGAGGTTTTTGTTAGGTTTTTTTTTCTAAGAGCAAGACTATCCATGATGGTTAAAAAAGCAGAACGAAGCAACAGACCCAGGATCTTTTTGATACCAAGTGTGAATTTCTATGGTGCTATTCCATGAACATTAAAAAAAAAAAAAAAAAAAAACCAAGAAGTTTTAGACTTTTGAGCCAACAGTTTGCAGATCATGAATGTCTCACTATACCTGGCTGCATCTGGAGAAGGAAGGCTTTACTGCTCCGATGGAAAGTGGGTTGCAATGGCAGTGCTATTCCTGTGGAACAACTACTATTATTGCCTTAGAATCCTCGCACACAATCAGACAGATCTTCCTGTAGATACACTCCTAATTTGATAAATAATTGGACAACTTGAGCATCTTAGCATACACTAACAAAAGGATCTTCAAGCAAAAGCCCCATCTGCAGAGAGAGATCATCTGCTGTAAATACAGAGACCTGCTTTTGATGTAGAGATATGTTACATTTAGAACTGAGATATTCTATGTGCTTTAGGCCGTACATGGCTCTAGTCATAATGTATATGCATTATGTAAGTATTGTATGAATGAGTGCTCCAGGAGAGTGAGAGGTATTGTATGGGTGAATATGGAATTGTTTCTTTATGTGCCAAGTTCTATCAGGACCCTGTTTGACTGTAGCAACTTTTCTTTAAAGGCTTCATAGACAGATAACAAGGACTTCTAGTTTGCAAGAATCAAGTTTAAATGAAGTATTATGTTTCACTTACAAGAAATATTATTTTGATATCCTTTGATGTAAGTTGCTACTCAAATTAGCTTAGTTTTTGTTTCCTTCTATGAACATACATTGGCACTAATAAATCTGACCTTTTTTTATAAAAATAAAAACTGAATGTCTGTATAGATCTCTTTGCTTGTTTTAACAGTCCTGTTATTACTCATATATATTTTTCTTTTTAGATAGCTGATGTGTGTGAAGTTCAAAAATTTAATCATTTCTGTGTTTTTATAATGCTGCTCCACTGTCTTTTAGCTCATTTTTCAGGTTATTTGATCAAGAAATGAACTACAAACATTTTCTCCAAGGTCTTTTACTACAAAGTTCAGGCAGAGATATTACTAAAGTTAAAAAAATAAACTGTGTATTCTTGATGTTGTTACATAATTTATCAGCTGGGTGGAATTCCAATGCTTGAATTTCTGAAAGAAAAGCAAGCAGCAGCAGAAGCAGTCTCCCTGGCATGGTTAATCAAAAGGAACTGGGAAAGTCTGAGGCTGAAAGCAAATGCAAGTTTCCATGCTTTCTTATTTTCCACTTTTCTGTTCTCATCTCCCCATAATATTATCTCTCTCTGTTTGCTAAAGCCTTCCTTTTCTTTAAATTTGGCTTTCTTATTCCCCTCAGGATTACTCTAATAACCACAGGGTTGAGCCAAGATCATTACTTTTTGGAAAGGTTTCTTTTGTTGTTGTTGATTCATACAGGCCCCTGCATAAATCCTGCTGTCCTATATTAAATAGTGCAGCAGAAATGGATGAAGAAGAGGTTGGATTGGGGGCAACACATTATGGTGTATTTCCAAAGCCCTGTGGAAGGTGATTCTTTATGGTCATGTCAAAGTATTGCTTTTGAGCACAGCATTGCTGGGATTTTTTCACATGGAATATGTAGAAGTCAGAAGAGAGTAGTTGCCAGAACTTCAAATTCAAAGTTTGAATTCTTTGGTTGGTTATTCCTCTGTAGATCTCTTATGCTTCAGAGTGGTGAAAATGCAGGTGTTCCTAATGATTATCTTGCTGATAAATGGACCATATGGTTTCTATCTTCTCACTGGCCATGATCCTACTCAGTGCCTCGTGGTGCTATCAGATGCTATTAAAAACACAGCTATTTACAAGTCCTAGGAGGCTTTTCCTGATGTAATGAAAAATGACATACGCAGTGAACTCCGCCCTTATAGGGGAAGTATGCCTTATAACTAGCCTAACAATAAGAAAATAATGAAAAAATAATTTATTTTTGTTTTTGAAATTGTGGAAAGCAGTGTGGGTTATCCACATATGCAGATCCAGATTTGAGATCTAGTTACAGTGCATTTATTGACAACATTCCCATCAGGGTGAAGATGATTTGTTCTGCTTCCTATTTGACACAAACTTTTTTTAACTGTGGCAAAGTCACTGGATTTGAATTACTTTTCCTGGAGCATATAATAAGGTTTTCTTCTCAACTACCTAAAGAGCTTCTGACTTGCTGAGTATTATTCCTTAATGTTAAATTTAGCATAAAGTGTTGTTTTGATGGAATGTACTGGTCTGCATGGCTGACAGGCTCTTGGAGAATTTAAGTCTGTGGCAGACCAAATCCTGTGATCAATATCACACTTAGATTAGAGGGAAGGTAAGGTATGTTTGTAAGAAGCTTTCCTTGCGTCCTTAAAAAAACCCCTAAACAAAAGAGAGAAAAAGGTTAAAAAGAGTAAAAGTCACCAGTGAAAGCAGTTAAAATGGTTGCCTTTACATGCAAGCTGTAGAGGTCAAGCTGAAGTGAATAAAGCAAGGTAGGTGCACACACAACAGATTTTCTGTTCTTTGCTGGCCTTTTGTTACAGACTACAAATATTTGAGTAATATTGCCTTGCTGTGAGACCCATGAAATCGCGAGTTGACCTAAGCATGGGTGAGAGCCAAATCAGATCCTTAACACAATATTGCAGCATTACTTTTTCATTTAAAGCAGATTGCTTTTGAACCACTGTAAAAATTAAATTCATTGGATGGAAGCTTTATCCACCTGGGGAATCAGTTCTGCACTTTTTCTATGCTGTTAGGGTACAAGTGGCACACCCAATTTGTTCTAACAGAGGAAATTGTTGTTGACCTCACAGGCTGTGTGTGTGACCACCACAGACAGTGGTCACCGCCGAGGCTCACTGGAACTTTTATAATTAAATGGTTATGTTCTGCCAAAATGTACAGATCTCAGAGTTTAGAGACCTGGTACGTGTATGCAATTTCAGGAAAGTGTTCAATCTTAAAATAGACCTGACCAGTAACCAGAGGAGAATTTTACTTTGACTTCAAGTCTGAAGTTAGGTCCAAATGAATAATAGGAGGGGATGGTTTCTATCACATTAGCATACCTGATCATACAGATTGGCAGAACTTTACCAAAGGACTTGCTCTGATTTTGATTTTAACATTGCTGATTATGATTTGATTATTAATTGGTTAGTTAAAAAAAAAAGGAGAAGCCAGAATAAACAAAGTGCCTGAAAAAGCAAAATATAAAACTATCAGAGATACAACTAAATTACATTAAAAAAAAGGAGTCTCTAAAGTCAGCACTGTTACTGATGTATTATTTTTTCAATGCATCCTTCATATTCTTTAAAAATGCTTTATGATGTATTGGTTTCACCTACCTAGGGAACATTTAGATGACTAATTGCATTGGTTAGTGAATTTTTCAAACAAAGAACTAAAGACAACCTAAGAAATGGCTTGCTTTGGTTCCTAATCACGTATATCTGGAGTGACTACCCATTTGTGAGAGGGGGTAACACTGGGCTATAACTCTTGCAGGTAGAGATTTTTTTTCCCTTCTAGCACTATCAAGTTTTTCGGCTCTAAATTGTATACTTGGAACAACATTTTGATGTTACTCTGCTTGATTTAATTCAATTAATCAAAACAATAAGCAGCTGCTTAATATTGTTTCATAGAACTTGGATGAATGAAGCCTGATTAAAACAAAAAGAACAAAGGAAAACGCATTTTGAAAGTTAGAAAATGTTCTCATTTGCCCTGATATTTCATTCTGAGTTCACAAAGAAAACAAGCTCTAGCAGTGGCAAAAAATATTTATGGTACAGTGGTATTGGGTGGACAACAAAAGGAAATGTTAGCAAGGCTTGAGTCCCTCTATTTGGATCCCATTTCTGAAATTGTTTTCCCTGGTTTTTATTTGTAACCTATCAAATCTCATATAATGCAAGATTAAGTGACATGACAGACAAAAAGACAGATGATGGATTTTTTGTCTGTGTGACTGTCTTCAATGGCCTTCAGATGTAGTAATTCTTCCTGTGTTGTTACAACTACTGGAAAGGATCCCTGAATTTATGCATGTATGTTAGAGGATGTTTACTGTGTGATAGCAACATCTGAAATACAAGGAATGCTAATAATCATTAGGAATATAAAATCTTTCAGAGCACGTTCAATGACCTTTCTCTCCTTCCACAGTAATGTTTTCTTGAGACATGTCAGGTAAGTGTCCACACAATGAAATGCAATGAAGGGAAGTTATAGTGAAAAAGGAAAGATGAAAAAGACATTTTGGCTTCAATATGGCTTATCATTCATGGAGTAGAGTCAGATTGTTTAGAACATGTTAGAAGAATATATGTGGGAGTGAAAAAATGAATCTGAACAATACAATATTTTAGTTGAGTGTCAGGAGACCTCTCTAGTATTAGAGACAGAATAGTTTCCCAGGAATGATAGTCCCATTTCTCAAATATCAGGAGCCATATCGTACAGAATGTTGTCTAATGGAGAGAGAGAAATACCCAAAGGTGCCTTTCAGTTATGAAATTCTGCTCAAATTTGTACAAAACATTTGCTATGTGTTCAATTAATTTAATAGTAATAGCAGTACACTTTTGTAATTGAAAGAACTGTAACTAGTGAAGACGAAAACACTTCTATTACAATAGATAGAATATAATAATGACTCACATCTGCAACCTGGACATCTTGAGTAACAATTCTCAAGTAGAATATTAATATATAGCAGGTGTTGACAGTTGTTGAGATGCCTTTACAGAATTGATGTTCTGAAGAGCTGCATGGAGAAAAGCTGATTTTTTGAGACATATTTACTAATATGCTTGCCTTTTTTACATTCTTGCTATTTCTTCTGATGGTCATGAGACAAACAGTTTTAATTACTAAAATCAAGAGCGTTGACTATACTATACAGGAAGACCATACAGAGCTGAAAATATTACTTTTTGACATTTAATTAGTTGCTTAAAAATTCTTATTGTTATTATGTCAGCAAAGGAAATGTTATCGTGAAGATATTGAATAAAGTGTCTTTGGAATATTTCCAGGTAATCACAGTAGTAACTAAATTTTTATCCGATTTATGTAAAACTTCCTTGAGATTGCTGCACCATTGCCATAATACTTTTTAAAATGTGTATTTTAGAGCTGATAAATCCTGAATTTTCTTAGTCAGTTTGCCCTGACATAAAATTACGTTAGTGTTAATTTTAGTGTACAACTAAATATAGTTTAAAGTATGGGCTGATTCATTATATCATTGGAAGGAGTTGTTTTGTTGGCTTTTTTTTTAATGCTACAAAGGAGGTTCTTAACATTTGGGAAATTTAGTGAGGGCTAAATGAATTTAATGTGTGGTAACCCACCATTATGCCTATTAATGGTGGGGGAAGGAGAGACACAAGCAGGGAGGGGCATCTCTCAATGTTGTTTACACAAAATTTGGCTCTCAAATTCTCAACTGCAAAGGGCATATTAGTGTTATGTTTATGTAGCCACCATGAAAGTTCTGCTGAGAATTTTTCCAAGTACTTTTGTTTCAGGAAACCTTCAAAAAATATTGATTCTAATTAGGATAACTGTATGAATAAAAATCAGACTTTTATTATTTTATTTTGTTTTAATTTATTTTAGAAGCATTGATTCCAAGTCTTTCTTAGTGTCGGTTTGGCAGAACTAGGAATGAAAGGCTATTGGGTTTGCCTTTCTTAAAGGTTGCTGGCCTGAGGATCTCCTTTCCTGAGGAGACAAACAGAGAAGATGGTTAGTTTTCCCTTGAAAAGACAGTTGGCAATTCATACAGTTGCTGGTTTTTACCCAAAAAAACTTGGATTTTTTGTTGGATTCAGTGTATCACACTGAAAACAATGGAATAAAATACTTAGAAATATAAATTGGATTAAATTTGTTTACTTTATACTGAGACTACTTAACCAAAGTCAACTGGCAGCAAAGACATTTGTCAGAAGTAAGATGTGCAGTTGCCTCTCTTCTTTCCTTGAGAACAGCATATATCCTGTCTCTTCTGAGAAGCCACAAAGTCACTGCTTTTATTTAAAATCTTGAAACAAATGATATTGCAAGAGCAAGTTGGAGAAAAAAGAGGTTTGAATCTCTAAGCTTCAATTGCTAAAAACAATTTGACATTGTCACAATGTGCCTTCATAAGGAGCTCCTGAATCTGAAAATAGGATTTGACTACAGTGTAGAATGGCTGAGGAAGAACAGAAAACCTGAAATGTTGTGATAAAATACAATGATATTACTGCTTCTGTGCATAAGGGAAGACCTTTATTTTTTTTTTATTTTTACTTTTGGTCGTGGTCTTCATAGAAGTTTGCATATGAATACAGAAAATACCCCAAATGTGTCCTTTAAAATCCCTTATTCTGTGTGAAGTTGTTGAATGAAGAACAGCTGTTTGCATCCTAAGTGAGATTGATTTTTTCAAGTGAAAAATAAAAAGACTCTGGAAATAGTGTTCCAATGAAAAATGTACACTATTGCCAACATCCCCAGTGCTTGATGTCCTTCCAAAAAGGAGGACTGCAGTTGCCTGTTTTGGCACTTCATTAAATACTGTGTTCTGATACAAGTCACCTGAGAAATACTTCAGAATTTGTTGTTCTGTTTCCCACTTCATTTATTCAAAGTGTGAGAAACACAGTGGAAATCAGACATGAGCTTGTAGCAAAATTCATGGTAGAATAACATCGTGGTTGCATTTTGAAATGGATCCCTGGCATGAACAGTAGAGTTCTGAAAGAGACCTACAGTTACCCCAGCCTACATTCACATCTTGCCTGTTTTGTATTTTGTCATATTTCTTCACTGAACTGAATTCCCACCCAGAAAATCATTTATCAAGATGCTTTTTAAAAGCTGGTTTCATCTTTCCCACTGGAAATTTCTTTTGAGGGAAATCATCTCTTCTAGGCAATCATAATTAACTGCTCTTTAATTAGGCATGAAGAAGGGAGAAACTTTGTTTATACTCATTTCAGCTAAATCTTAGTGACTAACATGGCATAGTTTGTGACATTGTTTCTTTTGATTATTCCCTTATGGACTCTGAAATAAATTGTGAGTGCTTTGAAGAGGATATGTTGGATTGATTGAGTATGAGTGAGTTTTATGTTGGTTAGCTGGCTTCTCTTATTTTATTAAAGTGCAGCAATTTCTATTCTATTGCTGCATATCTCAAATATATTTCAGTGCAAGAGTAGCTCACCAACTACTATTTCATTCTCTAGCATGCCCCTGGCCTTGCACACAGCAGTGCAAGTTGTAAATGGCCAGTCTCACAATCTTGTTTGTAAGATAAGGCTCTGATAAGCAGAGTCTTCAGTCACCAGACAGTCACTAAGAAGAAGTAAAAATTACATAAAGAACAGGATTGAAAATATAATATTTTAGCAGGTTTTTGTAAAAAAAAAAAAAAGGCCAAATAAAGAAATGGAAAAATAATCCAGGAGTGCGAGAAATCTAATGAATGCAGGAGGAAATGGAAAGTAGAAGACCTTCCTTTCTTGGTCCTTTTCTATTTTAAAGAATATGTGAATGGCAGGACAAAACCAAGGCTAAGAAAAATGTGAAGAGGTTTGTGGTGGGTTTAACTATAATAGAGTTAATTTTCTTCAGGATAGTTGTCTTTTGGATTTGCTCTGGAAACAGTGTTGATGACACAGGGATGTTTTTGTTATTGCTAAGCAGGACTTGCACAGAGTCAAGTCCTTTTCTGCTCCTCACCCCACCCAGCCAGTGAAGAGGCTGGGGTTGCACCAGGAGTTGAGAGGGGACACAGCTGGAACAGCTGATCCCAGCTAACCAAAGAGATATTCCATACTATAAGACCTCATACTCAGCAGTAGAAGCTGGGAGAAGAGGGAAGGGGAGGACATTTGCAGTGATGGCTCTAAATTCTGCACCAAGGGTGCATTTCATAGAAATTGGAGGTGGAAATAGGGTTGTGGCCAGAAACTCCACAAAAGCTTCAGTGACATTTATAGAGGTAAAAGCATTTCACTGAGGTTTCTTTAAATGTCAGTCATGTTGTTATTTTTCACATTTTTCTATTGATCATAATATATCACCTAACTGCATTTGGCGTAGATTGGTGGTTGAATAGCAAACCTTTCCAGTTTTAAAACAAACCTTATTATCACTTTTTTTTTTGTTCTGTACAGAATGGTTTTAGTGCTTTTTTACCTTATTTTTTGAAATCTACAGACTACAGCACTCTTCTCATGGCCTGTGCCAGGACCATGTGTCCTTCATTTGAGATCACATGGTCAAAATAGGTAACATCTAATCTGATTTATAGAGCTAATGATTGCTATTAGTAAGCATCAGACTTCTTCAGTAACTTTATTGCTGTGTACCATAGCAGGGCTATAATGGCCATATCCAGCCAATCTGTGTTTTTCCAGGGTCTGTTTTTCATCCTACAACCCTATCCAGAATACCTGTATGTGACTCAAAAAGGGATAGTATCAAGTCATTAATTAAAACTTGTAAGAAAATTTGTTCTCACAACCAAAGTGATTTGAAAGAACTTTATTATATGCTGCAAAAACATAAATAACAAAGATACAATATTTTTTTCCTGAAATGCTATTAGCTTTTACTACTTTATATTATGGATTTAACCCAAAATTATATGGAATTTTGAAAGTTATTGCTATTCCCTCAGAAGGCATACTATGCCTAAGAATAGGTAGGCACACATACAAAAATGGAAAACTGTAGTTGTTGTGATATCTATGGAAATAAGAAATGCAACAACACCTTCCACTGGATTCCATATTTGTCATATCTATTATAAAATAAATCACCAGCAGCTTTCCTTTGGAGTTTTCTTTGACAAATGCTAGACAGAGAAACACCTTGTGTGCTTTCTGCCCCTGCACATTTGTCTTTAAAGCTGCTATCAGAGGGAAAATATTTTTTTGTTTGTATGTTGAGAAATGTAAATGAATAAATGTAAATAAAAGCAGTCATGTGGGTTTGGGGGTTGTTGGACTTTAAAAATTTCCTTTCCTACCAGGCAAAATTTTAGGACTATTTCCTTTAATTTTCTGTTTCAGCCTATCAGTTCACTCTGCCTTTTTCCCAAAATGCAGTTTATCTATTTGTATTTCTAGAAGCAAAAACATTTTTCTTACTGGGAGCCAGTTTGTCTTTCCCCCAATTTCACTTGCATACAGTTTTCAAGGAAGACATATTTTTATCTGAAGAGCAGTCTTTTCTAATCTGAATTTAGAGCACTTTATGATTCAGCAATTTGCTTTTCTCCTGTCTTAAATATTTATTTAATCTGAAGATTTATTAATGTTATGCCTTTTATTCTTAAGCCTGCACTTAACTTGGACTGCAAAAGGTCCTTCTGCTTTTCTCATTTCCTCTAAATTCAAAGATAGTCCATATTTCTTATAACTCTACTTCCTTATTTATCTGCCTGTCAATCATTATGTCTCTTGGGACCACTAGGGAATCAGGTCTTTTTAGCTCTCTGTGTAGCTTAAGTAATGAAGTTCTGCTCTGGAGTTGTGCAGGTCAGAATTTGACCCTTGCAGTTTATCACCCAACATCCTTCCGGAATGAAAAGACTTTAGCACCATTTATCTACTTATTTTTAACACACAGATCAAAGTTAATATAAGGCATCTCTGAAATTTAGTGTAACCTTTAAGTCCTAAAGGAAAAAAGGTTGGCAAGTCATTTTCAGAAGGCTCTTATAAATGCATGAAGTAGACTCAAAGTAAAATACATACTCGACTGAGACAATAATCTTCCTTTTGTTGGAAGGAACTCTTCACCTTCTGTATCCCATTCCCTTACAATTGCTTAAATAAGTTTTTATATAAGTGCTATTGGCTGCATGTGGACAGGGCATTGGAGTGGTCTTGGGGTATCAGCGATGTGGAGGAATGAGGCTGAGGTGGGAAGGGTTGTTTGGCTTGTTTGAAGTCCACCATCATTAATGGGAAGGTGAGAAGTTATCGTTACGCCCTTGCAATTGTTTGGACTTCTCATTCAAGCATCGCCTTTGTTTATTGGCTATCCTGGCAGGGGCTTGGGAGAGAAAGAAGCAGAGCAGTGCCTGTATTATGCTGGATGCAAGAAGTGAATGGGATTGATGCAGCCTCTTTTCCTGCTGCACAGGGAGGGGACCATTCAAAGCAGAAAATTATGAGAAACTTAATGTGATTTAGCTGTGGAGCATTGCCTCAGTTTATTGCTGTCTTTCTGCATCTGGCACAAATGAAAAATCATATAATACCATCCTTGGGCCCCAGAAGCCTGCAGGAAAGGGGTTAGAAGGTACAACCCCCTTCCATTTATATAAATCAACACCTTCAGCAGTGTATTTGGAAGAAAGAACAAGAAAGTCATGTCCCAAGGAGGAAGGGATTTGAAGGGCCATATGGTAAGGATCCAAAGGGCTGTGCAGCTCAATCCATGTAGGGAATTTGCAACTTCACTCAAAATCCTTTGCCAAAACAAAGTAAAACAATGTTGACTTTTGCAGTTTAGGCCACTGACCAGAGTACTATGCTCCAAGGTAAGGAATTTTAATTTCTAGAGGGATTTGTGTTTGTATGTCATCTTTATTTGATTTAATATTTTGGGACAATGAATTTGTGAAAATTAACTGCAATTTGCTATCATTTAAATTAGTAGATAGGGTGAGTTGTCTTCTGCTTTCTGCATGTTAGTCCAGCATCTAAATACACTCTTTTCTCTTTAGGATTACATTGTGAGTTTGGTGCCCAGCATGAAGAGGAATTTTTGTCCCCACATTCCTGCTTAAAAGAAATTGCTCCCTTTTCCCCTGGTGAGGAAGACCGTGAGATATCAAGTGGACTAACCTTCATTATAATGTCATTTCCACCTAGTCCTTTGGACTCTAATGACTACAGGAAAGGGTCCGCAACTCTGCTGGCCAGCGGCCTGTAGGGCTGCTTCTGCTGATGTATTTGGATAAATATGAAAGGAAGAGAGAGAGGGTATTATGAATCACATCCCCACAGGAAGAGGAAAATGAATTACAAGACTCAAGGACACCAGTTACTGAGTTAAACATCTGTTTACACCAACACAAAAAGGAGCAACCTTGGCTCATGCTCATGTAGGGTCAGGGTGGGAAGACAGTTGATTTTCTTCTGGAGCATGAGATGAGCAAATGAACACAACTAGTGTTCTTGGCTGGATGTTCTGTTTGGATATGCAAAGAGAAAAGAGAAAAGTCTTGTCAGGAGAAAATGATGACATAAAGCAAGGATTAAGCTGTTCAAGAGTGTTCCTCATTTTTAAAGAATTGAGAACGTCAGCACAGATAAACCTTGTTGCACTGTTGCTGCCTCCTTAGACAACGCCCTTGCTATTCTAGTGAAGTGCTCTCCAGTTCTTCTAGTATCTTCTCTCCTTTGGTGTCTCAAAGCATCCTACACTGCCACTCATTAAAGGGAAATCCCTTTCAGAAATGGTTTTTGGGTTTTGGCCTCATTCCTAGGCAAGGTGAAATTTAAAAAAAAAAAAGATTTTTTTTTATCCAATCGTATTTGTAAATAGGATGATTGAGATCTAATTGAGATTATTTTCCTTTGGAAGGTGTTGATGACCACAGTTGCAGACCTGCCATAAAGAACAAGTATTAATACACCAATAGTTGTTGCTCTTATTTCAGCTGCAGTTTGCCCTCAGAATATAAAAATTAAATAGTTTACTTTTGAATAGCAGTCAAGTAACTTCTGTAACGACAGATTCTGAAAATGTCCCTACTTGTGTGCTCTGGTAACAGGAATTGCTCCTTTGGCATGCCACCCTGAAAGCAAATATAAGTCTTCCTATCACCTTCACCTTTTGTAGCACAGTGGCAGGCAATATTTCTGTTACACCTGCAGTATTGCCTGAGCAGGTAAACTGGGGGCCAGCATCTCAACACCATAAGCTGTATAAGACAAATAGATGAAGAAAGACCCACAACTGACTTACAGTAAAATTCCAAGAAACAATAAGTACGTCTCCCAAACATATAGTTTTTGATGTTCTTTTGATAGCAGATGTTTATTGTCTTGTAAAATGGAGCTGCTCAAAGAGATAACCAGGCTTGCATAAATTGTTTTGTGGTGATCTGGGTTTTGCACATAAAGTCTAATCTAGACAATGACACAACTTTACTACTTGTTCTGTAAACACAAATTATATCAGTGGATCTCTCCCAGAAATCATCCATGAAGTTAGAGGAAAAGCCATCTGTAAATGATTCATTTCAGAATAGATAAATGCACTGCATTCATGTAGAGACTTTAGGTAGGATTTAGGTCACTCCATGACAGCAACACTGGTTTCCCTTTTGCTCTCAGTGGAAGTAATATGAATTTTACCATTGAATCAGTGCAAAAGATTTAAGTCAACTTATGAATAAAGGTAAGCGAGATCACTTTTGCAGGCATCTTCAGATGTGCAGTCTCTTAATGTTTTTCTCGTGTATTTATAAACAGGATAGTAGATTGAAGTGCAAGTTTATAAACCTTGGCCTGAGGTATGCAATTTTCTTTTTAAAAACATCTCTTTGGCTACTGAAGAAGAATAACCTAAGTAATTTTAACAAAAGGACTCAGAAATTTCTGTCCCTCCCTCTGTTAACCACTTAACTCATAATCCTGTGTGTAATCCTATTACAAATGCATAAACAATAACTTCAGCATTAAGCTGCATGCACTGCTTAAACAATTTAGGAATATATTACTTCCCTAGCAGTGACTATGGCTTGCAAAACACATACAGAGCTGCAGCTTCCTATTTCTCTTCCTTACATATGCTGACAGCTTTCAGATAATAAATACTTTGTTGTCATCTCTGAAGCAGCCAGCATTAAAATGAATAGTGACTTCCCCCTTCTCCATGTGCGGCTGGATTGGACAAGCTCCAAATGGCCTGGATGCCCTGCTGTTCACGTCTGATAGTTTTCTGTGGGGGAAGCACTTTACTGAGGGCATTTCAGGAAAGGGGAGCCAGCAGCAGTGGCTCAATGACTTTTACACTAGACAGCATGTAGATGAGCTAACAGTGTTGGCTGGGTTAAGAATTACTAAATATTGTGATCAGCTGCTGCAGACATAAAAGGGATAGAAGGGCTATTGCAAATAAGACAAAAACATTATTTTAGATTAACCCCTCTCCTCCTCCTCTCCAAATCAAAAAGTGTTTCTCATATTTACCTAGGGTTTTTTTATCTCTTTTAAAATACAGTGGTGATGGATTAGAAATAAAGCAGTGAATGTCTGTACTGAAATAATTTGATACACATCAAGTATTTCAGTTATGGCTTCAATCTTACTTTGTGTCTCTTAGATAGGAGAAAGTAAACAATGTAATTTATTTTAAGCTTATTTTTGGTATTTCATTTGAGACTACATTTGGATAGAATTTATTCAGGAGATGAAAGTGCTTATGAGTTATATGGTGGTTTTTTTAGTCATTTAAATCTACCTCAAATATGTCCAGTACTTGAGAAGAAGTTAAACTTTAAAATGTGATGCTATCTGCAATTAATTGACTGTTGGTTCTGGTTAGTACACACCTAACCTTTCAGAAGTACCAGACCTTATCAGCTATCACACCATTTTTATCCTACCATTCTATTGTCTTCTTCTGCATGAAGAAAATAACCCTTGCTCTTTTTTCAGCTCCTGGTTGGTTTTCAGCTTGAGCAAATGAGTTATTGAACTGTAATAACCAGATAGCAGAAGGAACTGCTGGGGCTAAAAGCTAGTTTAACATTTCAACAGCTTCTGCTTTAGGGTGATTAGTCAGTGTCTTCCTTCAACTGAGTGGCTCTGCTTCCCTCAAAGCAGTAGCAACGTACATGCAGATATATTTTTTTAATATGTAATAGCAAACTTGGAATTTTATAAGATTTGCTAAGTTAATTTCTTTTATGTTGTCTTCTATATAGAAAATACAGGCGTTAACCTGTCTCTCCTTTCTTTAACTTTGGAGCTTGTTGACTTTTAAGCACTGTAAAAGCTGTTGGTGTCTTTTGTTGGTAGTTTTTTATGGTCTAACAGGACACTGGTGCTAGCAGGATGCTAGCTGGAAAGCTTCAGTCTTGCTCTTCTGTTTTAAGAGATGACCACACTTTTGACTTAGGCTTGGCAAGCTTTCTTATCATGAGGATGCTGCTTGGGTTGATGTTCTAGTGAGGTGTCAGTGCTTGTATGCCTGGCAGAAAGCAGTGCTCTTTTGGTCAGTGCAGTGTTATGTGATTTCTCTCTCCAGTGATCAGAAGGTACATGCTGACCCAAACCTCCTGTGCGTGTGACCTAAACCACCTTCACTGCAGCCTCCATGAGCACTGGTCATGACCTGTCCTCTGATCCCCATGTTCACATTCCTCCCTTATCCTTGGCCATGCAGCATCCTGTGATTAATACATTGATCTCAATTACTTACTTCTGACAGGAGTGTGTATTTTGTAACATTTTCCTGACCTTGCTAGCACTTTGATCTTGTGTAAACTGTTTATCAATCAGTCACAGCTCTGTGCAGTCCCTTTTGGCCAACACTTCAGGCAGAGGTTTTATTTGAGCAGTGGGTGGTCTGAGCTATGTTCCAATGAAACTGATACCAGTGATACAGAAGTATACCCTAAAATGAGTGTTGTAGTAATTTAGGATGGCATAACTTCAGTTTAAAAATTATTAAAATAATGATGGTATCTGCAAAGTAATTGGGATGCTTTCTTTTTCTTAAAAGTGGAATGAAACTGATTTCCTTATGGTCTCTAGTTGATATAAAGGGAATGGCTCTTTTTGTTATGCCTATTAAAAGATTCCCTCATATACCTCCAAGTCTGAAAAGACAGTGACCATATATATTCATCAGAAAATTTTGTGATAAGACAAATAACAAAGAAATTCCAATAACTTATAAATTTTATTGGTGCTTAGAAATTGGGTTGACTAAACACCTGAGACACAGTCTGAACCTGATTTTTGACACAGAAAGGTAATTAAAAAATTTAACAGTTTCCTAAAATTTCCAGATAATTGTAAATATTTTTAGACAATGTACATAACATACATATGTTTAAGTGCATACTGTATGTATGTATATAATATACATATATTTAAGTACCTGCATAAGATTTTAGTGGAAAAGTGTAATGAAAACCATCAGACTTGACTTTTGATTCAATAACATTGGATTGCCACCTTCCCCCTTTCCATTTGCATGTGCTTTTGGTTAAACCTGTAATTATAATGATTACAGGTCCTTTCCTGTTACTGCAAAGAACAGAAAATTCTCATATCATGTGTGTGACTTTTTTGCTCCCCTGTGCAACCCAACACTTATTTCCTGTTCAGTTGTTCTCTGAAAAGATTTAACAGATTTCTTCATGATCTATGTTTTCCATTTCATCTTTTTTTGTACTTGGAAAGACTTTTGAAAGGATGACTTTCTTTTGAACACACCTTTCTTAGTGCATTCTCTGTTCATAGGAAAAAAACCGTAGCTGTATAAGGGAAGTGAGAAGCTATGGTGTGTGTGTGTCACACACTCCTGTCTCAAAGAATCATGCTTCTGTTAGTGATTAAAGGTAACCAGCAGCCAGCCCTTCAGCAGTCCCAAACAGGCAGGGGTAGCAATTACACCCTCTTTATATTCTTCCTGGCCAGATGAGCAGAGGTAGGTGGTTGTGATGAGAAGCAGGAAAAACGGAAAGAGGTATTTTATTTTTCAAGGAGGGGAAGAGGCCATCAGGTCATTTCATGGTTTAGCAGCCTGCACTGGATGCAGTTGAGACCATTCAGACTTTTGCATTGACTTGTGGTGTCATATAGGACTGGGGGCTGAATTCCTCTCTGTGTTTGGGACAACTGCTCCTTTTTTCCTTGAGTTTGGAGAAGTAAAACATTGATCCCATGTTTATAGCTCAGAGGAAATTCATAGTTTTGAGCTATGTGTGCTTGTCTTATGACCTGAGTTGCTTTAGATAATTTTAAAGTAAACCCCAGTTAAGAGCACTTAATGAAGGAAAGGGACACCTTTTACAAGTAATACTTCTGTGAATACTGGAGTAAATATATTAAAAAACCAAAGAAAATTTTGATTATTTCTGTGTTTTTTGCTAATTTTTTGTTTGTTTGGGAAGCAAGAGATTGCTCACATTTTTAATGTTGAGAGTGACCTTTGTGATTTGAGTTAAAAACAAATGGAGCAGAGCAAATGCTAGGGCACCCAAGCATGTTCTCAGCTTTGCCACACTGAAACATTTGTTTGTTCTGCAGGGGTTTGGGATGACAGCCCAAAGGCTTTGTGAGATTGAGGACCACAAAAGATGGAACAGGTGGGAATGCCTTATCTTTTCCTGTAGTAGCTCTTAATGTACCACTGCAGCATCTTTGGGGCATTTTTGTAAAATGTGCGTGCCAAACAAAAGAGAAGTGATGTAGACAGTATGTCAATGAGATGGCAATACAATTACTTGTTGTAGATGATGCTGAACAGTACTGCATCTATCTGCTCCTATTAAGTGAAATGAGATGTACTCCATTCTCTTTATGGGTAGATGACAACAGAGCACAAAACCAGGCATGTCAGAATTATTGGTTACCAGAGGCATTATTCAGATTATTCCATCTTTATTCTTCCACAACTCCATTCTTTTCTGGCTTTCTGTATACACATCATATCTCCTGAATTCTGCAGTCAAGAGCACATTCTTTTAAAATAGCCCTAGGATAAATGCCCATGGGCTTTCAGCAGCCATTTAGAAATATGAGGTTTTCTTAAAAAACATCTTTTAAATTCTTTGATATCACTTCAAGTGCAACAACTGGACCACAGAGAAAAGTAATATAAGAAATCTTTCAAAATGGTTTTTTATCTAAGCTAATCATTATAAATCTACAATGATAAAATTATTAATGTGGTTTTGGTACCTCTTTTGAATGAGGTCCCTCAGCTGTGTGCCATATAATATTTATTGCTTCTAGCTACTGTTAGGTTCTGATCACAGCAGTTTTAGTTGCTGAAGCAACTAAAGATTTGTGGCCCTACCACCAATGTAAAATCACAAATGAATGTGCTCTGAAAACACGCGTGTGCCTCATTCTAAATTGATATAGATTAGGTACACCTTCAGACCTTTTTTTTTCAGATAAACTTCCAATGAGGTTTAAAGCCAATCTTTAAACTTAAGAAGAACTAGGAACTGTGTTCTTAATTTTTTTCTGATTGCAGGTTGATTTACCACATGGCATTGGTTGGTGTTTTGAACATATATAGCGCTATGTCAAGGAGAACTGAGGTATGAGGTGCAAAATTTTTAATAAAAAACCAATGTTATTCTTAATTTCTTCACCCATCTCTACATGCCTTATTAGTCTTGTGATGTCTGTGAAATAGCACTTTTTTTTTTCATGTGACAGATTGAGACTGTAATAAATGAGCAAAATTCTTTCACTGGCCTGTGAAGTGCTGTGGAGATGGGACTGAAAGCACAAAGTCTGAAGAGTCACCTTACCTCACTTCAGTCTGCTGTTAATGGGGATGATTCCTCAGTGGGGTTTGTAAGTATGAGCAGAAGATGAACCTATTTTCTTTCCATTGGAAGAGACATTAATTTTCAATTTTTCAATTTCACTTTAAAATTTTCAAGTTTTCAAAAGCACCTGAATGCAAGTTATCTAAAATATATTCCAAAATTAAATATCTCCCATAGGGATTTGTGTTTAAAAGCCCTATAAAAATCAAAATCTAAAATGAAAGGGAGAAGGTTTAAGCAAACTGTTTAGTTACTGCAAAGGGAGCTAGTTTAATCTGCTTCTGATCAATTTAAATTGGATCTGCTTTTAATTCAATGTAAATTGAATTCCATATTACCAGACTTCTGTTGTTAACTACCCATTACGGAAAACTAGTTCCTTCTTTGGAGCCTTAGAAATTGCTAACTATCTTTGTGTGATAACCTTTAATTTTATGATGGGCTACCTCTAAAGTCATACTAGTGCAGGTGTGCTGAAGTAATTTCTTAGAACAGGAAGCATTAGAAAATTGTGGTCAAGAAAACAAAAAAAGTCTGGGTTTTTTAGCTGTTGTACATAAATGCTGTGAAAGCAGACTCATCTATCTACCACTTTTAGGTCTGAGTTGTTCGTACTGAGTTCAGTTGTATCATTTATACTTTCTCGGTGGGTTTACTACAAATGTCTGTGTTCTCTGTTCCACTGCAGAGTAAAAATATAAATCTGCTATGCCTGTGACCTCTTTGTGGAGAGGCTGGAAAAGAAGGTGAATATAGTATGCTGTGTATTTTACATACTTCTTTGCTGCAAATCCAAGGTCCCAGGCAAACTCCCTGTACTGAAAATCATTTAAAAGACTTTATTAGAGGTCACAGTGGTGAGACTATGCAGACAACCATTTTCAATGACTGGTTGAATTTAGAGACAATTACTTACTGTAAATTATTGGTCTGTAAAACAGCCCTGAAGAAAAGGAAATTGTTTCAGAAACAGACAGCAGATGGAAGAACCAGGCGTCTGAAGCATCTGAAGACCTGTAACCCTTGTGCAAGCAGAGGAAAAAAACTATATCTCTGAGATTTGGCACATTATTTAAAGCTTGGCTGGTAACTGTAGGCCAAGACAAAACATGGAACATGAACTACAAAATGCAGTTGCCCCTCCATATCTGCGAAATATTTTTCCTATGAAAACAACTCCAGCTTCAGGTCAGAGCATATTGCTGCCTCATATGCAAACCACCATTCACGTTGTCCTTGAATAATGCAAATAAGCCCAGTGCAGGTTGTTCAGAGTCATGCAGAAGAACCATGGGAAAATTATACTCTGTGAAAAATATTTTATGCCTTAGACAAACAAATGTGATACTGGCAATTGCCCCACAGCTGGCACTATTACACACTCTTCAGCTCCTTCATGGGGGGCAGAGTTTACATAGGAGTTTGTAGGAGGTGGACCTGCTGTTGCATCAAATCCCATAAAAACAGCTGGTCTTCTGTCAAGAGCCAATTCCCACAAAAGCCTCTCTTGACTGGCTCAGAAATGTGGCAAAACCTTCATAAAGGGTGTTCTAATCCCCTGCTGGATCATTCCAGCCAATTTCTGACTGCAGGTACGGAGAGTCCCAGTGAGGTCTGGTGTGGCTTCTGAGCACAGGAGGCTTCAGGGCACACATTCTCCACAAAAGTGTGGTGAAAAGTGTAGTGAAAAAAGCAAGTGTTATAAGAAAATACTGGACGGGAAGAGGAAGGTCACGAGTATCTGAGAAGATGAAGACAATCTGAAAATGGAAGATAACTTCAAAGAGTTATTTATACTCTTCAGATTTTTTTCAAAGATGTGAAGATAATGTTTTATTTGAATTAGGAGGTGAACAATCCGTGGAGATACTGGCAATACCAGGATGATGATGAAGGAGGAGACTGAGTACAGTAACTTGCCCCTGAGTCCACAATGAGCTGATGAGGACTTGAGGCTGTGACTGCAACAGGAGACAAAGAAGATTTAGAGAGTGGATTTGTGCCAGGCAGAGAAATCTTGCACAATCAGCGGAGAAATCAAACTATATGTAATATGACTATAGAAGTGGAAAGAAGAGATTGTGGCTGCATTCTAGGATCATATTAGAGACAGAAAATGATGAGAAGAGCAGCTTTTTCTGGTTTAAAGGCATTCAAATATGTAGCCTTAATCATTAACCAACATCATACTTGATGGGAGAGTCTACGTTTTAAAAAATGTAAGTTCAGCCATAACAGGACTCAAAAAATGAAGGCTTTAAAAATCAGTTATATAAGCAAAAAAAAAGTGAAAACTTCAAACTCAGAAAAAACTGAGGGGCCCATGCAAGGTTTCATGGTTCCTGCTGAGCATAGTTTTAATAAGTCATGAGCAGGGAAAGGCAGGCACAGTGGTGAATTCAGGGAGAGGACACTTGTGGTTTAATTTAAAATTTCTTTTGAGGTGAAAGTTCTGGCTGAAGTGAGAGGTTCCTGCCCAGCTGGCAGCCACGTGTGGGCAGGATCTGCTATCCATGGGGGCGAACATGTGTCACTGGCCTCCTGTAACTGTGATTTACTAGCTCTTGCTCCATTGAAAACATGAGATCTGGTTTTGGTTTGGCTTGAGACATAGCATTTTAATAACTCCAGTGGCAAACTTGTCATAGTGTAATATGATCCTTTCAGCCAAAAATCTGATTGATTATCTTTATCTGTGATTTTTTAAGGCTGTGCTTGTTAATTTGGGTTTGCGTTTGTGACAGCCCATTTGTACTCTGAGATGATGGGTAAGTATGTGATTCCTTTTTGCTATGTTATCGATATAGTTTTCTTTTCTTCTCTTTTAATTTCCTCTCTAAATTAAGTATTTCTAATCTTTTTTTGACTACAAACCTCCAGATGTCACTGAATAATTTTTTGTTTGTCCCTTGAGCTGGTTTTGCTGCATTTCCCTGGCGTTTCTTGGTGTCTGGAAGAAGAATCCTTACTTGAGACTGGCTCAGGAGAAGGAAGCCAGCCTTCTTTGCTCCTCATAAAGTCACCACCCTTTTCATACAGTTCTTATAGGCTGCTTTGCTTTAAGTTATAAGATGGTCAAAAAGACAGTGGCAAATGAGAGATAAATCAGTCTCTCCTGTCTTGATTCCAGGTTTGGAGGATTTTACCCCACAACTGAATAATAAAGAGAACAGAATTCAAAACTGTTCAAAACAATTCAAAGCAATTAATTTCCTCACAATTCCTGACCATGATTCAGTCCTTTTGGAGTTACTGTATAGTAGCTGACAGAGCAATTGTGACTTTGGAAAGTCTGGGCATTTCCATGGCATACATACACAGAGTCAGCACCATAGTACTGGAAAATGTTGGCTTTACTGTGCACATATTACACAGTGTATTCACAGACAAATGTCCTGAAGGCTTTGGATCTACTGCACACATGCAACGCAGTAGGTCATCATGTTCTCCATATTGGAGTTCCTTGAAATAAATAGAGCAGTTCTAATTTTCTTTTTCTAGATAGATAGCCTGACTCCTCCTTTCTTGAGCCATAAGTATCCAAAAGTTTCTTCAGCAATCAAAATTGGCAGTAGAAGACAGCCAGGAACACTGCAAAAAAATGCAACTATCTGTAGTATGAGTAAGGCACTTTGTGTAGGACTGCCTTCCTTGGCAAAGTGACCACAGTGTGAAGTGACTAAGACACTGTAAAATCGCAAGTGAGAGAAGGTAGCTATAGTATTTATTTCAGGGTAACAGGACCAGGTCTGTTTTGCACCTTCACCCAGGGTTTTACTTGATTCATCTCAAGTTAAACTGATATTTAGCCAACAGGAGCTGAATAAATGTGATCAAAACATTTAATCCTCTGCTCTACCACTATTAAAATGTCTCAGGATTATCATCTTCATTCTTGTTCCTTTCATACCATTTTTACAGCAAATAATAGGACAATGTTGTCATTCTCTGCTTTCCTCATTCTAACAGAATTACTAAATACAACTGAGCAAATGCCTCCTATTCAGACTCAGCAGCACAGTTTTAGTTTTTGTAATGCTGGTGGCGGATCATTCTGAAATTTCTGCTGGGTCTGAAATTGAGATACGATTAACTTTCTTCCACCCTTTTAAGCAGCATTATTCAATAACATATGAATTATGAACAATTGATTATAAAAGCAGAGGGTCCTATTTTTTGGTATGAAAAAAATTGAAATAGCACAATTTATTTGATTTCATTTCCCACATTGATTTCTTCTTCCTCCTCCCTCCATATTGTTAGAATTGGCATTTAAGGGTTTTTGCCCTGTACTAATATCAGATTACATGGTCATTCTCTTAATTTTATCTTCTTCAGATGTCTCATAATTGTTCTCCCTTTTTCTTTCAAATATCTTATTTTCTCTATTGCTTTGCTGAGTGATTCTTCAGGTAACCTTTTCTATTTTTTCCCTCCCAGGGCAATATTTCCATTCTCTCTTTTATCTACACAGATTTCTATTTAGCTTTCTCCTTTTCCTTTGCGTAAGAGCACCTGAGATCAGTAACCCTGGTACAGAATTGCCTGTCAGGACCTCATGGTCCCTCTTTCTTTAAGAGCACATCAGAACTAAACAAAAGTTGCACTTTTCCCTTTGCAATTTGTTCCTCTTCTATGTCATAAGTGTTTATGGTTTTTTTTGAAGAAGACTTCAGAAATTGACATCGGTCTGATAAAATATAGCATTGAAGTTCATGTAGTAAATTTAGTTTGCAGAAATTTTACTGGCAATGAATTTTGCCTCAGTATTTGAAAAAATAAAAATAAAGTACCAAAGCAATTTCTGGGCCCTGCCATGCAACGTTATTGCACTAGATGTCACTGTTATACTTCCTAGAATAATGGTGGTCATATAAATGCAGTATAACCTCATGCTCAAAGGCTCTTAAAGTCTGCTGTGTATGAGAAAGTGTGACCAGGAAAGCATTCAATAGCATGGTGCTTCCTGAAAGTACTGTTTTTTTTCAATTTTTGTCTAAGCCACTGTTCCTGAATACCGAATGGAAAACATTTCTTTTCTTTACAGCCAAAGACACTCTAGCTGCTGTGGATATGAATGCTCTTCAAACTATTTCAGTGCAAATGCTTTTTAGTCTACAAAAGCTGATTTTTAGCAGTGAATGATACTGAGAAATAATATAGCAATTGCCATGTTGACTAATGAGAAGTGGAAGCTCATCTCTCTGCTTTTTAAAAGAAAATGCAAAAGAAATGCAAAGCCATTATACTGACTGAAACTAGTTAGCAGTGAATGAATATGAATACTCATACCTGGCTTCCTCTTTGGCTTCTCTTCTATGTGGAGGAGTAAAAACCTGGTAGATGTCAATCCAGGATAAACATTACTTCCAATATCTGAGAAACATTATTAGATTTGTGTCATACACAGTAAATTGTAGTAATTTAAGAGATTAATTAGGTTTAAGGTTGAAGTGTCTTAGGGTTCAGAGAAAAAGAAAATTTCAAGGATGTAAACAGAGCTGCCTTTGACTGATGTGTGCTCTCTTTGGGTTCTCCTCAGAAGGAGGAGAAGGCCACCACTTTAGAGTATTCAAAACAATATAAACAGCCTCCTCTCTTTCTTCCTTTGCAGCCTGTTAGACAAGCAGATCAAATGGTATATCAGTTCTGTGAGTGGCTGGTGGACAATCTGTACTTCTCAACAGGCAGACATCAATTCATTTTGGCATGCCAAAGGAGATCAGATAAGCTAGGACTAGCCAGATGTTGCAAGAGAAAGAAGTTGCAGGCTGAATTTTGGAGCTGCAAGTGGAGCTACATCAGACTGTCTTTGCTGCCTAAAATTTCTGACACTACAGCATGTATAGCAGAGCCACAGCCAGTTGCCTCCTAGGATGCACTTCCAGAAAAGAGCTTACCTTGCCTGTGCTTAGGGACAGCAGAGCATCTCTGTGGGTGTATCTCATATGTGTGAGAGAAAGTATTTAATGAAAGCAAGATGTCAATTTTTCCAACATGTCTGAAACAGTATTTCAGTTTGTCCTGCCTTTTCTGTTTATACAGTACACTAACAGAAAATCAGGGAGAACAAGTAGCTCACATGCTGCTTGGAGCAAAGTTGCCCCCAAACACCCATTTAGATTTCTTACATGCTTGAGTGCCTGCATATAAAAATTGTCATTGTCTTTGTATATATGCCTTACGTGACAATCTCCAATCATCTTTTCTGTCTGGTTCAAATTTACTTGAAGCCTTTGCATGTGCTACTTCATTTTCATTCATATGTGAACTGCATTTTTAACCACTGCTATACTTCTCCCTTAAATTCCTTTTTCCTTCCTGGTTCAGCAGTTTACATGCCAAGAAAACCGATCTTTAGTGTTGTTTGGTAGATATCCAAAATAATAATTTAAAAAAAGAATATAATCCCACTGAATTATTTCATAGCCATTTAATTCTTCCTTTTTAAAGAAATTAAAGTAGTTTGTGCATAGAAGAAATTAATAATGCAAGAAATATTTATTTGTTTATCTAAAACTCAGGGAGTCTTGTCTTTTTTGTCATCTGAGCAAAGGCATAAGCATTTTTAGCTTTAAACTTTTCTTATTGAAAAATCACCCAGGAAAATATAAGGACATTATCTGTTCCACCAGTTGGATAACTGAATTTGTAATATCCTTGAATATTCTCACCAGGCAATGTAGGCTCTTCTTCAGCTAAAAAAACCCCACTTATTATAAAAAGTATATTGATCTAAATTATAGAAAGTATTATACTTAATTATGCTTGACTTTGTTTAAATTGGAATGATTTCTACCTAGTTAAGGTTTCACAATATAGACTTTTAAGACCATTTTCCATCCTTATGTGCAGTGCACAGCAGAGTAACTACATTCCTAGTGAGAAATAGACACTTTTCCTACAGGTGTTATGCCATCCTAGCAATTATCCTGAGCAAAAACAAACTGCAGAGTATTAAACTCTGTCTCCTCCTTATGTGAATTCTGAACTGCATGTCAGAACCATTAGAAAAAGGCAAATCTTTCCAGGCAGACAGTCTATTATTCAGCCAGCTGAGTGCACAGGCCAGAGCCAGAGGGCAAACTTTCACTTGACTAGGTCACTTATTTCATCTTTATCATATGCAGTGTTTACGTAAGGAGGAGGATTTTTAAAATGACTCACAAATTTCCTAGCTCAGTTGGTATGCAAGTGATTTCAATTCAAGCTGCTCCAGCAGTACAAAAATCCATAACTAACTGCAGCAAGTTTACAGCTCCAATATTCCGTGAGAGAGGAAACCTTTTTTGTTGATGGTTTTGCCTCTGTGTTTAGACAGTTTGATTTTCTCACTTAAAATTTTTGACTTTATAGACTGTTAAATCTATAACAATCTTGCAAATAGTGTAAAGATATGCAGATTTAAATGTCTGTTTTTTACCCAAATACCATACAAGCTAGATGTCCTTCCTGATTAAGTCCTGTCTTGCCCCATCTTTGCTGAGGGAAACAAGTGGGTTGTCACTGGGAGTTGCTCATGCTGCTGTAGACTGTGTATGCCCTTGTATATGTTTATTCTTTCCTTATGCCCACACACCAGATGGCACCTGCAAAAAGCATTTGAAGGAGTTCAGTACTCTTGATCATATTTAAAACAAACCAAAGACCACAGCAAAATAAAGAACATCCTGCTGAATACTACTGATAAAGGCAAGTAAATGTGTTGCACATTGCAGTGAAGTTATTTCAAGATTGTAGTATGAAGGTGTCTGTCTCAAAAAATGTAAAATTTAAGTTGCCAAAACTCTAACTGAAATTCCTCTATAAGAGAAGATAATAGTATCTTCCTATCAGCTTACAGTATACTTGTAGTCCAGGCTGCTTTTGTATTATTATATATTTTAAAATATCCCTAAGAAAACTGTTGGGAATCATTATGCCTGCTATGAAGAAATGCTGACTAAACTAAATACATACAAACATCTATCTGTCTATCTATCTGTCTATCTATCTGTACATTTTTGCCTTCAAGTAAATCTAAACTTCCACATGAAGTATGAAAATTTTTTCTTATCTTAGATGCAGCCTTATGGGGTTCTTAGGTTGGATGCTTTCAGACGTAAGAATACAACAATCATTATGATTTACTAGAAGCTATGTATGTGGGTGTTCTTCATAAGATTGATAAAATAGTGATGCCCCTACATGAAGTGAGATAACAGGACATAGGTGATTTTGTGGAGTTATGATTAATAGCAATCATCTTGCAATGATTCTTCAAAGACATCATATACAAATAGTATTTGTGTTTTCTTTTGTTAGTAGAAAGTAGCCACTGAGGAAGCCAGCGAAACTTAGGCATAGAGTTAAACATATGTATAGAGTAAAGTACCTTGTCAAATAATAATTGTTAAGGTGCACAGGTCCTGGCACATGAATTGGCTAGCTGAGAGAACCACGAGAAACTGCTGGATGTGACATGAGAAACTGCTGAGCATAAATAACAGAACAAGAGACTCACAAAATTGCATCTAGGACCTTGAGGAAGGACAAGATTTCACAACTAGTTAAGTGGAAGTGGTGTGAGAGACTGCCACACTCCACACACAATTTTAGAGGAGCATTGGGGGCATTTTGGAGAGTTCACTCTTGCAAGGCCAAACACAGCTAGGTGTAACTGCTTAAGTTAAGAGGAGATCTAGAGAGGGTTTAGGGCTGATGAGAGATGACCCAGCACAGAGCTGTGGAGAGACATGTGGATAAAAGAAGCTAGTCTCCTGCCATTAAGACAAGCAGCATGCTCACCAGGCTGAGCCAAATGCCTGATCACTGAGGGCTTTTCTTGCTATTGTCCTATTATTTTTCACTCTCTATACTTTCATGTGTAAGAAACATTTAGGAGATCCAAGTGCTAGGAACTGGAAGAGGGACCACAGGTGCCTTTAGACTCTGTGTCTGTGTGTGTGTATCTATGTTTTGGCTGGGATAGAGTTAATTTTATTCACAGTGGCTGATATGGGGGTATGGTTTAGATTTGTGCTGAGGAGAGTTGATCTCAGAGATGCTTTGGTTTTGTTACTGCTGGGCAGGGCTTACACTGAGCCAAGGCCTCTTCTGCTTTTCATACAGCCATGCTGGTGAGGAACGTGGGGGTGCATGTAAGGCTGGGAGGAGACACAGCCAGAACAGGTGACCCAAAATGACCACAGGGATATTTCAGACCAAATGACATCATACTCAGGATAGAAGGAGGGGGGAAGAAGGAGGAAGGGGAGGATATTTGGAGTGATGATGTTTGTCTTTTCAAGTAACCATTAAATGTGATGGGGCCCTGCTCTCCTGGGGACAGCTGAACACCTACCTGCCCATGGGAAGCAGTGAATTCATTCCTTGTTTTGCTTTGCTTGTGAGAAGCTTTTGCTTTCCCTATTAAACTGTCTTAATCTCAGCTCATGAATTTTCTCCCTTTTACCCTTCAGTTCTCCCCCTGATCCCGCTGGTGAAGGAGTGAGTGAGTGGCTCTGTGGGCCTTGGCTGCTGGCTGGGGTTAAACCAGAACACCCAGTGAAGGTCAGCCCTCTGCCTGTGTGTGTATTTAGGTGTCACTTGCTAGGGAACTTCAGCCCTGACTGGGTCAGTGAGGAGAGGCAACCTGCACCTGGAAAATCCCAAGCTCTGAGTTAGTGACAAGGGAAGGGGCTCAGTGGTTGGGCAGGGATAGGGGGTTACATCAAAGCTAGAGAGGGACTCTTTACAAGGGCATGTAGTGATGGGACAAGGGGAAATGGTTTTAAACTGACAGAGGGTAGGTTTAGACTAGATACTAGGTAGAAATTCTTCACTATGAGGGTGGTGAGTTCACCAGAGCAAGTTGCCCAGAGAAGGCCAGGTTGGATGGGGCTTTGAGCAGCCTGTTCCTAGTGGAAGTTGTCCCTGCCTATGACAAGGGGGTGTGATGTTGTTCACAGGGGTTCTAGGATGAGGGAAGAGACAAAGGATCTGACTCCATGTTTCAGAAGGCTTGATTTATTATTTTATGATATATATTACATTAAAACTATACTAAAATAATAGAAGAAAAGGTTTCATCCAAAGGCTAGCTAAGCTAAGAATAGAATCAGAAAGAATGATAACAAAGCTTCTGTCTCGGACAGAGAGCCCAAGCCAGCTGACTGTGATTGGCCATTAATTACAAACAAACCAACATGAGCCAATCACAGATCCACCTGTTGCATTCCACAGCAGCAGATAACCATTGTTTACGTTTTGTTCCTGAGGCCTCTCAGCAGGAAAAATCCTAAGGAAAGGATTTTTCATAAAAGTTGTCTGCAACAAGGGGGTTTGGATCTAGATGATCTTTAAGGTCCATTTCACGCCAAAACATTCTATAATTCTTTAATTTTATGATTGGAAGGAATTTAAGCCTTTATTATCCATAGAAAAAGTGGCAGTCTTATGAATCTAGAGAGTGAAGCTGGAGAGATGATACAAGCCTTGGCTATCTGTGCTTACCTGTCTGTAAGACTGGGTTTTATGTGGATGCTGGAAAAGGCACTGTGTTAGCCATGTGAGAAAGTGACAGTATTGATAGTGCCTGCATTTTGCTGCTTGGCCAGACCTGTCCATGGGAAGAGCAGGAATTCCATCTGTCAGGCTGGGATGGGAGAAACCTCCTGGGTTTGAGAGTGGTGGGTTAGCTCTGGTGGGTTGGGAAGGAGGGATGCTGGAGCTCCTAAAGTGCATTTCATTCAGCCACTTCCTAGCAGTCATGAAGTTTAACTTCAGACTGATGTTGAATACATCCTTACCAGGATTAGCAACAAGAGACAAATATCAAGAACCTCTTGTCATATTTCTGAGGACTCAGTAGATGTGCCTGGAAACACAGAGGTCTCTTCCTGCATACACAATGTTTTTGGTGCAGCTTTACAAGACTTTACCAACTCAAAAAAAAGATGGATTTTTTTTTTTCATTTCATTCTGGAGGGAAGAGCTCTATGCTTAAATTATCAGTCTAGCAGAAATGGGAGAAGTACAGCAGCAAATGTTGCTGTTTCATACTATTTGCACAGCTTCTTTGGCACTTGATGAATTATATTGTGTTGTCTTATTCTTTTTTATCTGGGTAACAGATATTTATTGCCTCTATCAGGATCCATCTGCACAAGGAAGAAAGATTATCAGCAAATGGCAGGAAGGAAGTCTACAGCTTTTAGATATGTTTGTCTGGGGATCTGAAATTTCCTTCAAAGAAAAGAAAAGAAAAGGAAAATGGGATCCAGAAACATGTCAGGGCCCAAATTTTTCTTTAGTGATCCCTTTTTGCTCTTTTCCCATTATGTTTCACATCTTTCATTAAGGAATTTGTTACGAACTCATGCCTATGGCAGAAGACAGGAGAAGAAAGATGTGTTAAGTTACATGCAGAGTATATGAACACATGCAGAGTATATGAAAAATTGAAATTATAAGGCAGCACATTTCTTTCTTGTAGCTGAAGTAGGTAAATGTGCAAGAAATGGACAATGCAGACCAAACAATTCTTTTTCTTTTTTAAACCAAGATACTTCTTGTTTCCTCTTTGCATATTTCATCTGTTGTATTGGGGTTTACATTTCAGGACAATGATGGGAAATTACTAGATGTAGGGAGGGAATAGAGTGCATAATAAAGGGATCTGGACAGGCTGAATCAATGAGCAGTCATATGAGGTTCAGCAACGTCAGTGCCAGGTCCTGCCCTTGGGTCACAAAAAAGCCAAGCAGTACTACAGGCTTGGAAAAGAGAGGCTGGAAAGCTGCCCAGCAGAAAAGGAACTGGGGGTGCTGGTGGACAGCAGAAGATGCCCCTGGCCTTCCAGCCCACCTGGGCACGCTGCCTGCTCACATCCAGCTGGCTGCTGACCAGCACCACGGGCCCCATTCTGCTGAGGGCTCCCAACCCACTCTACTCCGAGGCTGTGGCAGTGCATGGGGTCTTTGCAAAACAGCAACAATCCTTTCTTACACGTGCTTCTTGCCTTCAGGAACTGCTTTTGAATGACATTGTAACAAGCACACTGTGACACAAGTTCCAGGGATGTTTTCCTCATCTTGATGCTTATCTATCCAGCAGCCCTGCCTTCCTTAGGTGCAGAGGCAGTGCGATGGTTTCCAGCAGTGTCACGAGAGCTCCCACGACAAAAGGAATGAACTCAGCTCTGTCCTGGTAAGATTGGCCATTTCTATGTAGTTTTCCTGTGGATCCCCTTCTTATCTCTAAGAAAAAAGGGTGTTGTGTGAATTCCCTGTATTGAACACAAATTGGGTAAAATCTAAAAGCTACAGTTCAGTTGTCTGCTTTCCCAAGTAATCATTTACGTTCTACAGTTAAAACAGCAGAAATCTTGCTAGGTTACAAGAACTTGAGGGCTCAGGGATTGAAGCTGTACCTATCCATGATAGTAGGGAATAGGTTTGTGGCAAAGAGGCCTCACAGAAACAGCTGTGTGCTAAATTAGAAAAATCAGTACCTACTTTGAATACATACCAACAACTAATCAGGCAGAAATTCATTAACTACTTGAAAGCTCTGCAAGCTTGAGGCTTTGAAAGCTCTGTAGCTATGAGATTTTTTGTGTGGCAAATACATCAACAAGATCCAGGGTATCCTAACTTGAAGGCTACTTCTCCCTTAATGTTGTCTCACAGGATGTACAGCTGTATATAGAAGGGTCTTTTACTGCTTGCCTAAGTTTTCTCTCTGTTTTTTTACTGTATCTAATTCATATTTTAAATTCTAACCACCTGCCTTTAGAGTTCCCTGAGTGTTTTAATAATTCAGTGCTAAGCAGTGGGAAATAGAAAGATGTAATTGAAAGTTCTGAATCACCTGCTGCAGGAGGTGTAGGCCTTGTGCTTGGCTAATTGTCAAAGTGCTAATTGATAATGGTAATATTGTCTAAGCACAATTCTGTTAGGGGGAGGAGGCAGGGGGTCTCAAAAGTGGAAATGTGTACCTTTTGCCTATTACACTGCTTAACTCTTTTTTAAGCTTGTGCATGGTGTAGAAGGAAGGAGGAGTCTCAGAGAAGAGGCACAGCATGTTCCTTAATAGGTATCAAAAGCAGGGAGCTAAGAATTTGAGAACAATAAAATCCTGGGCTGTATTCTTTAAACTGGAAAAAGACTCTGCTCTCTGAAAATTACCCACATTGAAGATGGGCATGTTTTCTTTATGAATTGGTAACATGCAATATATGTAATTTTGAACACAATCATGTAGCAAGTACATTTAGCTGAGTTAAGAAATTCTCTTGTTTATTTGTGGAAATAGCAATGACACTGAGCAAGGAGATAGATTTTCTCACACAGAAACTTTCTACCTTATGACATAAAATAGAGTCACAAAGAAAATTATGTTTTCCTTGCAGCAGAAGCATTCAGCGCAAACAAGAGCTTTCTCTTTCATCAGTGTCAACCATATCGTAGCAACAGCCTTTACTCTTCACCTGTAAATTTTTTAAAAGCTACCCTTAAACCTTGACCTATGATGTGTCTCCTACTCTGGAGACGTATCATAAATAGCCACAAAGCTTCTTCATTATAATCCTTAAAATTCCCCTCTACTCACAGAAAACCTTGAACAAAACATGTTCCTGATATAGGAGGATGATTGTTAATCCTGGTCAGTAGAATTCCATTTCTATCTAATCCAGGAATCATTTCTTTGTCTAACCAGGAAACAGAAAAGTTCTGTTTCTTTGAAATGTCCATTATTTTTCACAGTATCCACCTGTTATCTATTGTCTATCTGGTTGTGGAATCTTTGCCAGAGACTGTTTTTCTAAGTTGTGTTTGTACAGACTAACACATTAGTGGGTTGGTTCTTGACAAAGGATTTTATTCATAGAGATAATGTAAGTGAGAAATAACAAAATAATTATGTTGCTTTATTCTGCCATTCTCTATTAATTGTGACACATAGACTTTAAGACCCTGTCTTCCATCTTGGGGGGCTGGGTACCCAAAGAACAACTGGTTTTGCTATTAAAGACTGAAGCAAAGAAAACATTGAGTACCTCAGCCTTTTTCTCCTTTTCTGTCACTATGTTCCCTTGGCATCCAGTAAAGGATGGAGATTCTCCTTAGCCCTCTTTTTAGTTACTGATATATTCATGGAAACATTTTTTGTTGTTTTTCACAGCAGTAGCCAGATAAATTTCTAGCTGATCTTTGGCCCTTTTAATTTTTTAACCGGCATAACCTCACAAACATCCTTGATGTTCCAAGTTGCCTACCCCTTCTTCCAAAGGACATAAACTCTCTTTTTTTCCTGAATTCCAGACAGTCCAGTCTTCTTGTCTGCCAGCTCATCTTTTAGCTGGGGGACACCCTTCTCATGGGGACACCCTTCTCCTGCGCCTTAAAGATTTTCTTGGAGAATATCCAACCTTCCTGGATCCCTCTGCCCTCAGGACTGCCTCTTAAGGAACCCTGCCAGCCATTCTTCCAAATAGACTGAGGTATGCTCTCTGAAAATCCCCAGTGGCTGCTCTAGTGCCAGAAAAATGGAATGCAGACTCTGGTTTTCTATGCTTTTGCATTAACCTTTCCACCACAGTGCTATTCTAATACAGAGGACAAACATTCTAATACAGAGCACTAACTCATACAGCCTCTAACACAGATAAATTTTAGCTATTTTAATGCCCACAGAATGATTAAAAAATCTTTCAGTAAATGTGACTGAGCTAAAGGAGAATTTTTGAAAAGAAAACACAACTTATGCTATCTAAACACAGGGAAAAAACAGAGGTAGGATAAGACAGGAGGTGAAGAAGGAGAGCTTCTGGAAAGGTCCTGACATGAAAGTAACTATGAAAGAAACCTGTAAATATGTGAGGCCTTCAACTTCTTCAGTGAAGTCATCTTCTCTGTTGAGACAAAACTGAACTATATGTAGTGGTGGTGCTTCCTTAAACTTGAAGTTTCAGAGGAAAATTTAAACATAAGTATATTGAGCTGCTTTTTGTACTTCTGTTTTACAAAAACTTAAAATGGATTTTATCAAATCCCTGGACTTATCCAGAAAACTAAAGAAGGTAAATATTGGACAGACTATACTATCTTGCTGATTTTCCCAGCATACTTTTGCTGTGTCACTGGTGAGAAAGATGCCAGACAAAGATTCCCTCATCTTATTAGTGCTTTGTTGTTTGTGCCACAAATACAGCTTGTTCAGAAAAGTCATTCTATCCTGAAACAACTCATTCCTGAAGAAGGAATGCATTAATTTCCTTAAAAAATAATTTTAAATATTACTGCACAGCCAGGAATGGGAGCTGAACATTCAGACTACATTGTGCTTGTTACCTGTCTGTCATGAGACATCACTAAGCACCAAGTTAAAGCAGGAAGAGGGAATGTGCCCCATTGATGTAGCCCTACAATTTCCATTGCATCTATCTGAGAGCAGTGGCAAGTTCTAAACAGAGTTAAGCTAAAAGCAAAGTCAGAACTGGGGAAGATGTACTGGGTTTGGGCTTGCAGAAGAAAGGAACATCACTCGTGCAGAGCTGCAGTGTGAAAGCTGATTCAGGTGAGCTCTCAGTGCAATGTCTATTCAACTGTGTCAGGCAGAGCACAGGCAGTACCATAAAAGCTCTGAAGTGTCAGCCTTTGATGTTCAGGAGACAGACTCCCCTTTCAAGCTGAAGTACAGAACACAGGTTTGGCAGTAGAACATGCAAAACTCAGTAGTCTGAGAGTGGTGATGACAGGAATTAAGTGGCATGAGCATCGTTGAACAGAAAAATATCACTTAAACATTTTGGCTTTAAAAAATTCTTAGAATTCAGAGTTGACATAGCATGGATATTTCTATCTATCAGAAGGAATTCTGTCCTGAATGATATCAAAAACTAAGACACAAATTAAACAATGTCTTGGTATTATATTATATGTCTAGAGATTTATTTACATATGTATATATAGATATGTAGATTTTAATGGAATTTGCTATTTTATATAAGTGATGCATAGTTAGAAAGTTTGCCCTAAGGAATTGCTCTTTTATTCCTAAAGATTTTTTTTTCAGGTACACATAAATGTGAAGTAATTTCTTGGTAATTGTAGACCATTGAAAGCTTAATTCTACAATACATGCTCCAGAGAGATTAGTTGTGCTCTTTTATCAGGGTCACCCCAGAATCTTGAATTGTTATATTAGTGTAGCTTTAAATGTAATTTTCCACTTGCTGCTAGCATCCATTTGTAAGATTCAGTCTTGTTTCTTTGTCTTATTATTTTATGAGCAGTTGAATGTCAAGCATCTCCTGGTGTCACTAACAGGAGTTGCTCCCTTAAGTTAGTGAGAAAAGTAATGACCCCGTAAATCAATTTATGTCTGAGTATGTACTGCTGTGTATTCCTGCTGCTACCTGATTGATTCTGGTTGTGAAAGTCACTGGAGAAAATACTTAGCTGGCATTACACATTGACAGGAACAATTTCCATAAACACAAACACCCCCAAAACCCCCAGACAGTTTTCAGAAAGCTCCTCATCTTTTAAAGGTAAAGCATTGCATTTTTAATACTGCAACACATAAAAGCATGTCTTTTAAAACACTTCAAAGCAACCTTGTCTCCAAACTGACATGAAAGCAAGCACAGAGCTAATTTAATATGTGTGTAGATATTTGATGGTTAAAAGGTATCAGTTAGAAGAGCACATCAACATTTTTCAGGAACACTCAGCATCAACATTCATAGGCCATAGAATGTTTCTACTTTTTTAAAAAAAATATGAATTCAACATTTCTGACATTAAGAACAGCAGACAAGACATTCAGTAGAGGGCAAATGACAGAAAGTGTGCATAGTGTTTTGTTGAAGTAATGCAAGTGTGGAAGTGTTTCGTTGAAGTAATGAAAACATAGATCACACAGGGGGTTGATAGGAGTCTGAATAGCGTGGTAAAAATCATGTTGATGACTGAAAGCCATGGCACAAATTACCTTGATTAAGAGATCATCAATGGCTTCAGTAGGGACATAAAGATGAGGAAAATTCTTGTGATGATATTAAGACTCTCAGCTGCTTGGGGAACCAGAAGACTGTGGGAAAATAGTACTTAATCTAGGAATGAAGAAAGAAATTTTTGATGCCAAACTACAGCTGTGCCCTTTCATGATGTGGAATTGGAGGGAGAGGCTGAAAAAAATGTACAGTGGATGGACCTGTCTTCTGGGTGATGCACTAGGTAGGAGATGCCCAGAGACTTGCTGAGGGAAGGGTCTGTAAGGGATAGAAAGACCTGAAGGAGAAAACAGGCCAGCACAAGTTGCTCTGCCTTTAATGATATGGTGGTCCCAGAACAGACACAGAAATATTCCTTGTTCCTGCATGCATCTGTAGGATGGGCTGGGGGAACCAGCAGGTCCTGGAACTGGTAATTGTTAATCTTTGCTCTAGAGGGCTGACAGTTCTGGTCACTTGAGTTTCCAAGACTTCCCTTCACTCCCCTGGTGCTGAAGACCTTTTCCCACCAGGGCCTCCACAAGCCATAGCATCTGTTGATAGCTGCTACAGTGGCAAAGTCTGCTTTTGGGCCACATAGAAAAAGTTTGGGCTGTTAGCTGTTTCTGTAGTTCAGTAGCATAAGTTTAAAAAGAGACTCTGAAATATCCTGTAGGTAGCTCATAACTATGTAGAATGGAAAGAAAGCAATAAGGTAGAAATTTTTGCTGTGGTTTAGTTGCCAGTTGTAGAGATGAAGAGGGGAAGGAGAAAACTTTCACAAAAAGATATTTTTTTCCCTGTCATTTTGAAGTTAGTATTTTAAAATAAGCCGATGTATTTTTTTCTAGGAGGACAAGGAGGAAAAGAAGGGACTAGCACTAATCATCCAGATGTCTATTGCCACTGAAAAGCCACTTTTTCTTTGGAAAAGCCATAATCCCAGAAGGATTCATGTAACAGAGAAAGGGTGAAAAGTAATGGAGAGAGTCTATACATTTGAATTTCTTCATACAGGGACCTCATTTGATGAATACTAAGGAGGGTAAATGAAAATTAAGATATCTATGAATTAAGACTGTTTCATGCCTTGCAACAAGAATTACAATAAAATAAAAGCTTTAAAGATGTGAAATAATTTCTAATTCACTCATGCTAAGACACTGACATAAGAGGCCTAAAAAGAAAGGCAGGAAGCATAAAGTAACCAGAAGACTTTTTTTCTCTGATTATAACAATATGAATGCCAGCTGTCTTCAGAAAAAAAGTTGAAAATTTTCTTTGTATTGTTAGAATTCTTTCCGAAGCACACAGGGAGGCTTTGAGCTTTGAAGGATACTTGTGTTTAGAAGCTATAAGCTCAGTGGAGTTGATCGTGGCATGTACTACCTACCTTAGAAAGAGATCTCTAGTGGTATTTGGTTCTCAGTAGCAAATTACCTGGTTGAAATCTGCAGTTGAAGAAATTAAGATTCATCAGAAGATGCAGGTTGTCAATGGTAACATTATTTTGTTTATCAACTTACCTAGAAAAGTGTAATATCTTGGATTAGTGGAGTAAAAGAATACAGCTCAGGAGTGCTATAGCTCAGAACAGTATTCAATAGTGTAGATCTCATTTGATTCTTGTTTGCTGTATAGCACATAAAGTGCAGGTTAGATGAGATGGTTTTCATTCTCCTCTTCAGCTTTAACAATTCTGACTTTAAAAGGTGGCCAGACTGGCAGCCCTGGAGCATGAGCATTTCCCTTTGTTTGCACAACAGGGACCACACAATGAGCTCCAGAGCACACATCCTTCTTAATAACACCAAAAACTTCCTGTAGGGTCCAACTCTGTGGAAAAGAGGGTGATTTCTTGAGAAGTGTCCATCCTGCCAGGGGACAAAAAGGTGGAGGTATGCCAAACAAATCTGGGATACTGTCTCTCTGTGAAAGGGAATAATTTTTCTAGGATTTAGACAGAGGACTAATTCATATAGCCACTAATAGTCAACAGATGGTAATTACTACTGGCTACTAAAAGCTAGGTCAGATTTGAGCCCAATGACCCAGAACTAAAATGCTCCATATGCCATCACTGTGCTGTCTGGTCTGCTCACTAGTTGTGACCCTCCCACTGAAATAAGGCCTTTCCCTTCAAGCAGGAAGCTTTCATGTTCTCAGTTAGATGAAACAACTGCCTTGACATTTCTGCTCTGCCGTTGATTTCAGCTCTTGCTTCGTGCTGTTTATAACAGTTTAGTATTAACCTTGGGGTGACCAGGGAAAACAAGACACTGTGAAAGAGAGGAAGTAATGGAAATAGTAAAGATCCTCTTAGAAGAGGACATCTCCCTAAATCCCTGGAAGCTCATGAACTAGAAATTAGGTTGAAGGATTTTTTTCCTTCTCACTGTGCCCTTCAAGACCTTTTCCAAGGCCCTGGGTGTTAACCAATTCTTAGCTGATATCAGTCATCTTGAGTGGTACATTTAATTACATATCTTTCAGTTAATTTAGACTGAAACTATCTGGATTTAATCAGTTAGGTATAGCCTGATCAAAATCTAGCTGGGAGTTGTTCATCAGCCATGTAGTGACGAGCAAAACAGCTTGCTGTGTCTGGAAAAATATGAGTATTACTATTAAAATATGAGCTTACTATTAGGTCATGCGGGACACATAGCAAATTTATATACCCAGTCAGTTATATGTTCTTCATTACTGAAGCATCTTGTGTTTTATATGCATACATAAAAACTCACAGTGTTCTTAGGCATTAATTTTCTGCAGATTAAGAGTTTGAAGAAGTTGCTGTGTAGTAAGGATTGAAATGTGACTACTTTAAGTGATAATTCATAGGGAGGGAGGTTTTCTGTGTGTAGGAGATGAAACATGCTGCCTCTGTTTTTAAGTTTCCTGTCTAACAAAACACAGTCTCTGCTGCCTACTGAAACAGCCACAAAGTTTTTAAAAGTCCTGACCTAGGCTTAATTACACTACAGCACCAAAGTCATACATTTATTAACACATGGGTTCTTTTCAGTCTTCTCAGGAAATGGTCCTGAACTGTTATTGTATTTATGGTATGTCATATACATGATTAAGAATTTCCCTGGCAGGAAACCACAAGTCTTCAGCTGCAGATACAGGATTTACTTGAAATCAGATCTGCTGAGTGCAGGCTTTCTGAAAAATGTGTATTGAACCTTATATATAATTTTGTTTCTTCTAGCTATTATTCTTAAGGAAATACCTGAAAATGCATAAGGTGTCTTCAGGACATTGCTTCTTTCTTTGACTGCTTCAGGGTAAGCACTTCCATTTTCATTATTATGGCCTATTTCATTATAGTGTAAAGCCCAACCTCTTAAAGAAAAACTTATTAGCAATTACATAACAAGAGTGATGCTGTCTTTTATTTTTCTAATTTATTATATGTAAAGTCCTAGCTATGTGTTAATGCTTTCTTGTGTCTGTGTGGTAGCTAAATGGATAATTTTTTATTTTATTTCTTTTTTCCTTACAAAGCTCATAAAATATCAACTAAAAGGCCAATATATGCATTAATACTAAAATAACATAATGCTGTATCAGCAGGTCTTATTTCATAAATTAAAACAAAGGAAACAATCCAAACAAAACTCTTGAAATACCAAATCATTTTTAGATGCTAACACATAAGATAGAGCAAGCAAACTGCAAAATCTGCAGTTTTATAAATTAGGAAGTCAGCAATAGGATAATAAGCCACAGAAGTACTAAAAATAAAAAAAAAACCAAGAAGAAGAAAACAATGAAAAACTCAAAACCATTTTTCTAAGTATAAACTCTAATTTCAAGAAGATGCATAAGAATTTAAAGTTTCCAGAAAAGTACCATACAGACATATTGGATGATACACAAACCAGAAAACCCAAAGTTATTTGTGACTGTCAAACTAATGTGTTGAAATTCCATCTTCTTTTCTTGAGTACCACTGCAAGGCATGTGCTGCATTATTTTCCCTGGACTTATTTTTTTCCCCAAAAACCATTACCAACCTGTACTCATTAGCAAACAAATTAGAATTGGTGGCTAAAGGATGTACAGTTAAATGTGTCTTGGCTGAACAGTTTATATATTTTCAAGTAGTTTTAAAAATTGATATCTATAACTATGGAGAAGGTCTATGCTGTCACACTGCTATGACATTTTGTCCACCTGCTTAGTGGTAAAATATCTGGAATGAAACCCTTGTCCCACTGGCATTAAGTAGATAACACTTTTGAGGATAGGACTTAGATTTGCTTCTCTTCTCATTTGAAAACTCCCTTTGTTTTATAATTTTCATTACTTATGAACCCAGAGCAGTCTGTATTTAGCATGAAAATATCTTGCTGGGTTTTCTTTCATTGGAGAAAAGAAACTCTTGAATAAGACTGATTCGTATGTCTGATTATAATCCTTCATTGTGGCTTATCACAAGGTCTCTGAGTGCAGGGTCCCAAAAACTGCTCAGACAATATAATAATTGCATACATGGTTTTGTGTAAGGTTGGAGGCTGTTGAAATGCAGCTCACTTTTTTAGCAGAGCTCTTTACACCTTTCTTCTATTAGAATATTGAAGTATTATTTGTATCAGTCACTAACCAACTTCAGTATTCATGGCAGTAAGTGTTCCTCCTGCTATCTGTGGCATCACTTAGTATCTTGTTATAAGGGATCTTGGGGCTGATGTCTCAAGCAAGGCAATTCTCAACAGGTACCATGAGCTGGAAAAACTTGAGAGCAGTAAAATAAAGGCTGTGATTCTTTGAAGGAAATTGAAACATGCAGTCATTCAGGAAAGAATAGAGTAATTAGAAAATGTTAAAAAAACCATCCACCACCCAACCCCAAATATATGTCATTTCAAATGACACGTGAAAGATTTTACTAAGAAGACTTTGCCTTTTCTGCCTTTTTTTTTTGCCTTTCTTTTATTTTTTTTTACAAACCAACTTTTTAAATAACATTAAATCAATTAATAGAAATGTCAAAGTAATATTTTTTTATATGTGCATACCAAACATCAACTGAATCACAAAAGACTTGGCTGTCAATCAGCACAGCTAAAACACTAATGGATATTGTAATGCATAGCATATTCTTCATGTGCTACAGCTGGGTCTTGTGCATGGGCACAAATTGATAGTTAAGTTAATGCTAGATTTCCAGTCTTCCACTGATGTCTTAATTCCTCATGAAGACTGAGAGATAATTACTGTTTTGCATGTCAGCTCATTCCAAAGCTGCCCTGAATTCTGGGACTGGGCGAAACAGAGGGAGAAAAAGGAGAGGGGGGTGGTGTGTGCTGTGGCTTCTCTGAAACTGCAAAGGTGCTGAATTGAAATTGGGCATCCACAATGGAAAAAATATGAACAGAGAATAATTAAAGATGGCATTTTGGGGTTACAACTGTAGAGTGTCTGTTCTAACCAAAATAAAATTAAATTAAAGCTGAAAGAAACAGCTGCACATTAAGCCCTATTTAATATTGATGCTAACTGAAGTATGGATTTGAGTGAGTCCTTCCTCAAGGTCCTTGCCTTGTATCACTGCCTTATTGTATAATAAAAAGGATTTCTAATTAAAAAACCATCGTGGTCATGCATGTATATGTCCTCACTGTACTTTGAGAAGGAAAAATCTTTTTCCCATTGTAAGGCTCTTTCAATGATGCCAAAATAGTTAGAAATGCTCAGTCAAAAATTAAAGCAAAGTCCCCATTAGCAAAATACCCTATGTTTTTAAGTAGGAGAATGAATCTCTGTCGTTTACTTAGATCTGATACTTTAAAAGTAGAGAATTCTGTTGAAAATCCTTTTAATCAAAGCTGTTTTCTCAGACATATTAATTTGCTCCACATGGGATTGCTTGTTTACAGAGGCACTGTTCTTTTTTATTTGGTCAGTTAATACACTTAGATGGTGAAGGATCTTGTCTCGACAGCTTTTCTTATTGAAAATCTAATATTCAGGTAGTTAAAAAGAAGCATCTTGTCCAGTAGTTACTTGGTGCTGGGTGGTATGTATTTACATCAAAAGCATTTGCTTTGCAGAGATCTGTATGTACTCCCTAAAAGAAATAAAGCAGAAAACACATTGTGCTGAAAATAATAAGAGGACCTTCTTCCTTACAGAAACAATAGGAGAGGAACATTTTATTTAGATTTATTGATATTGGTGTTTTAGTTGGTATTTTCTATGGCTTTCCCATTCTCCCTGTGTTGGTCATCTGGTAAGACAGTGCTTTTCTCAGCACAGTTTCAGGTCTGGCTTGGATTGCTCTTTTACTAGATTAGTTGTTTTTGTAAAGATGATGAAGAAACACTTAATTTCACTTGCTGTAGCAGCAGTGCTTACACTAGCATTGTGTTTTCAAACCTAGTCTCTTCTTCAGCCACACAACCCATGGCTTCTTTTTGCATCAGGGAAAGGTGATTGGCTGCATAAATCTGATCCCTTCAGAGGAAAATGTGCTTGAAATCCTGTAGGGGAAACCCAGCACACTAAAATTAGTGTTCAATCTGCAACACCAGCCACAGCCCAAAGGTGTGTAGCCTAAGTGGTCATTAGCACCATCTCTGCTGTTCTTCAGATGCAGTTGTGATGAGCTGCAGCTCCTGTTAATGTGGTGTGGCTATTGCTGGCATGTCAGCAGCCTATGCAGACCAGATAAGAGTTGCCAAGTGAGAGACAGAAGGATGCCCTTGATCAGGGAACTGCTGATGAGTTATCTGGTATCACAAGGTGGGTGAAAAAGTCACCAATGTGCACATTTTTTCTCACAATATCAAAAGGAACAACAGCAAACAATTATTTCAAATTTAGTTTAAACATTATTTGGTTAAGTTAGTGGAAGTCATAATGACAATGTTTTGGTTGGCATTAATGACAGAGCACATGTGCCCTTTGGATGTTTTCAGGGAAGCCAAGTAGACTTTGGACTAAAGTTAGGAAATACTGCCCTTGAAAGTACTTCTGGACAACTGTCAGTCACATCCTTCCCTGTTCAACGTGACTCTGAAATCACTCTGATGATTATTAAGGATGGCACTGGCTGAATTTATTGGGAGAGTAAGACAGTATTTGGATTAAAATAAACTCTGAGGGTTAACTGCCTTAGGCTCTACCCAAAGTACATTTCAGTAAATTTGGTACATTGGAAAATGGAAAATAAGAACAGATTTGTATTAGTTCTATGATTAAGAAAATGAACATATTATGGTGATACAGGTTCAGAGCATACAGTCACCACATGCCTGGCTGCAGCTAGAGTGGTACATGAATGTATTTTACCATTCACAGCTGGTGAAAACAGTACAAATTTCCTATGTTAATTAGATAGGGGCAAATATTTCTGTGCTGGTAACTTCAGCAAAAGAATATACCTACTTACAGAAGGAATAGCCCGTCTCTAATGTTCACAGACAAATTTTTCTACCTAATCCTTCTGCCTTCTGTACCTGTACAATGCCAGGACTAAGAATTAATGATTTGATTTTTTTTTTTTAAGGAAGGAAATGTCATTAATGGATGTTAAAGTATTCAGTGCTACTGTGTCTCCTAATACATTGTTTTAACAATTTTCTAAAATTTTCTGGTTTTGAGGGAAATTACTTTCTGCTTTGTGTATTATTTTCCAAGGTATCTAGATTTACATGTATTTAAAGACCTAATGAAGCTAAGAAAGAGATGAAGAAATGTGAGGTATTATTTTTTCTGCTTTTGCCTTTTACTGTCTTTGAATTCCATTATTCCATTTCCTAGCAGTGTTCTGGATTTTTTTGCACTCTTATCAAAATTTTATGAATCAAAAAAATAACCCAATGAAACAATGAAAATTCTCAGTTATGTAACTAAGGGTAGTCTCTTGACAATAGAGGCTGGTAGGCTGTGCAAATTCATTTATTTATTTTATATAGTAAATGGAATCTTGGTCCTCTCTGCTTGTCTGCCTGTCTCATATTGACATGTATCAAGGAATTTTTATAAGCATTTCCTCAAACATTTTAGGGAAAATAATCTGGGTTAGTATAAAATACTTATTTAAATTTTGAAGACAAGCCCAGCTGAGTTTGGCTGAGGATATCCAAAACTATTAAAGTGAAGGGAAGGAATGTTCAACAGCAGAGTGGTAGACAACTACTAGAGAGGAATTCCAATAATTTATACACTGGGAATCATGGGGAATTTATATAGTAAGTAAAAATTTCAATATTATTTGAAATAGCCATACCACTATTTTATTATTTGTATTTTATTATTTTCTAACTTAACTCTGAGGGTGATTAGACTTAGGAGATATTTATTTTCATTGAAGGTGATCCAAATGTCCCAGTCCTCATGTTTCCTTTTCAGTCATCATCCGTTGGAAAAATTATTTTCCTAAAGTATGTGCTTGCTGTTTGTAAAACCTTTTAGAACACTTCAGACATTTGACGTTTTACAGAGCTCTCCATTCACACACATCTTAAAAATGGTGTTGTGGTTTAGGTACAACTTCCATTCATGGGACACACAGGAGACACCTGTTACTGAAAGGAATCCAGGTGGATATCTGCACTTTAATGAGAGAAAGAGGGCTTTGCTATATAGGACACTTAAGAACCTTGGAAATATATTATAAGAGCTTTCAACTTCCTCAGCCTCAAGCTGCCATTTTACAGGTAAATGTACTTCAAAGGCACAATGAGGTCAAACAAGTGCTAGAAGCTAAAAATCCCTCAGATGTGATTCTGCTGCTACTTGCAATTTGCTGCGTGAAATTCAGTGAGTTGTTCGTCTGCACTTGAAATTATTCATCCTTACCGCAGCGATAAGAAAACATACAACTTCCAGCTGATGGAAATATTCCAAGACTTAATTAATTGTGGAGTCCTTTCATGAGAAAAATTGCCTTTGCATAAAACTCCAAGACCCTATCCCCATCTGGAATTAGTCAGAGATGTTTACAGGAATACTTTCAAGGTAAATCAAATTAAGTGTCAGATGCTTCCATTCCAAATAACTAAGCTTTGGACTATTTTTATGTACAGACAAGCAATACAAACATCAGTGTCCCATGTTATAATATTATCAAATGAGCAGCAATCAGCTATTTATATTCAGAATTATATATATGGTTGAGAAACAGGCGTTGAACAGTAATATTGTAAAATCATATTAAGGGTGTTCAATGAGATTCCTGGAAATATGAATATAATAATAGTAATAAGCTAAACATAATGCAATCTTTTTTCAAAAACATTACCAAGCAGCAACCTAAGGTGCATTTTTGTGCGTAACATATGTGTATACGCTGTGCTTTGATTACTAAATATTTTAAACAAAAAACTGTTAGTCTGTCCTTAGGTATCTCTTTCAAAGTCTTTTCCTGAGAAAGAGGTGCCAGCAGACTAACTATAACATTTTCCTCATTAAATAATCCAAACCAAAGTCAGTCGTTACACAGGATTTAGATTTCCTTCCTCTCCCTGCATTTTAGAATAGTAATAAATTTTTTAAGTGGTACAAAATATAAGGTATGGTCTGCCACTGTTGGTCTCCTGAAAACCATTTCTGTGATAAATTGAACATTGTATCATATCTCAGCACAGTAAGTCTGTTTCACAATCAGCAATGCTTCAGTTTATCATTTATCTATTTTTTACCATGGTCTTTTAGGTCCTAAGATATTCTGTGATTCTTTGTTAACATTAGTAAAAAGTATATTGAGTATTGATTCAATTGAACTCTCTCCCATATGCAAGTTTTGAGACATTGTAATTTCAAACTTGGAAGTTCCCAGAGTATGTCACACATTTTCTGCTTCTGCTCTCTCCACCTTTCAGAAAACTTCTTTTAGAAAGCAGCTGTTTACCTGGAGTTTTAAATATATGAAAAAATACTTGCAAAGCTTTTTCTCTAGTTACAAGATTAATTTATTTTAAAAGTAGTAATGTTCTAGGACAATGTTCTGAAACAGTTTGGGAATGGGGAGAAATAGTTTTTTTTTCCTTGACTGATTTGAACCATGAGCTTTGCAATGCAAATCTGATTTTATATTTTAGGTGGTAGAAGCAAATTTAGGTTGTTTACAGTTTTTGTTACATGTGGGAACTCTTTCATGACGAGCCAGCAAAACGATCAAATTTGGATGTAGCAGCACAGCATAGGTGAAACTGGGCTCCAGGGCAAGGAATGAAATGTTGTAATCTGTTCAAGAGGGCTTGATGCTGATCTTCTGCCACCTTCATAATCTGGCAGCTGGCTCTGGCCTGTAAGAGCTCAGAGAGGAGTTGTACCATGTATGTATGAGAGGACTCATTTCTGTGGGCTAGTGTGTAGGGGAGGGAAAGGTATAGGATGCATTTGATGCATTTGAGCATGTTTTTTCCTCTAAAAGACTTTCCTTAAAATTTAGGAGGCAGAAGAAGGAAATCTTTAACTGGTATGAATTACTATGGCTATAATGGTTGCTCTTCTCTGGTAAGAGTTTAGTGGTTGCAGCAAACACTGGGTTGCCACAGAACAAAGAAGAAGAGTGGTGCAAGAACACAAATGGCAGGGAGAAAACATAAAATGCTTCTCAGAAAATAGCTGTGGATTCCTTTGTGACAATAGGTACATACTCAGACCAGTTTTATGCACTGTATTTTTGAGTCACTTATAATTTTTCTCTGCATGAACCTAGACTCAGCCCCTTGGTTCTTGGTGCTGTTAGCAATTATGGTTTCTTTTACAGCTACAACAAGAATTTTCAGTCACTATCAGGTTAAATATTAGCATTATCTTTGTCAGAGAGTTTATATTCACTTTTGATATCAAGACAAAGGCTATCACTGATCCATGATGTCTCTACAAAGACTCTGGTGGAGACTTTGACTGTCAGTAGACTACGGTGGGAGGGACTGTAAAGAATGCACAGCACAGAGTCCTGACTGTTTTAGTTAATCTAAGGATGAACAGATGTTGCATTAACATATCAACAGATATGTTGCAGTAACATTGTATGTTTTTTCCTTTCTATCATTGCAGTGTGGAAAAGGTAGGACTCAATATCCTGTAAATATGTAAAAGTACATCAAGGTTCAATCTCAGCAACAAAGTTGAATTGTCCAATTTCAGCACTTGCAAATGAAGGTGTCTGCTTAGTATCATAAGGAGAACTGTCCTTTTGGGAGTGTGAGCAGAAAGCAGTAGCTCTGACAGTTTTGTTCACTAGCATTTGCCTGTGGGTAGTGATCAAAAGTGACTAACATGCCAGAATGGATATTTTCTGCACCAAGTTTTTGGGTTTTAGCACATTGGAATATTTTTTCAAATGTCCTGAAAACTGGATTTTCTGTTGCACTAAAGTGAACTCAGCGGTGCAGATGCTGGGAGGGTAAATATATATACTTCATAGTTGCTCTGAAGCTGATGAGAACATGCTATAAAGTTGAAGATAATAGATAATATTTCCAAGGGACTGTCAGCCTTGAATAAGCAGAACAAGGTATGCCCCAATCTCCTTACCTTCTAGCTAACATTTATGCAGTTAACAACTTCATCACACAGAAATTGCTGTCTGGGAAATTTGGATCTACAAGGTGTCTCATTCTGTATCAGGGAAAGGAAAGAAAAATCCTCCATTATCTCTTCTCTTCCTCTCTCCACACCAGCAAATATAAACAAAGGTCAAAGAAAGAAAGAAAGAAAAACACCAGTAATTTCCTATGTTTTCTTTGGATTGCTTCTTTTCCCAGTCCCAGTCAGGTGTACAATAAAAAACCAATATAGGGATGTAGTGAAAATTAGGTTAGGAGTTCCTGTCCTGGCATTAATCATTATAGGGTGCAGGATAATTTCTCATTTCCAGGTCATAGTGATGCTGCCTTCTCAGCTGATGTGGTATAACATTCTCTTCTCCTTGGCTGTGGGGATCTTGCTGCAGAAAGCTGGCCACCCAAAGTGTGCTTTAGGGTGGTGACATCTGTCTCTTTGTGCCAATTCTGCATATGAAAAGATATTTGCAGTGCCTGTTTCAGAAATATGTCTTTCCTCCTAACAAATCCAGCTGTATTTGTCATCATTTTGACAGAAAAGCTGAAATATTTGTCAAATGACATCTCAACATTGATGTTAATTAAAGGATGTTGAGAATATGATTGCAAATTCCCATTACTGTTTTGTCTTATAACATCAAATCTTTGCATTAAGTTACCAAGGACAAATTTTTCCAAGGAAATAAAACTATTTGAAAAGCAGGCATAATAACGCTAGGGTTTCTTAATATCATCCAGGGAGCCACCTGTGTAGACTAAAACAGCACAACACATAATAGAGAAAAAGTTTTTCCCTGATAACCTCACTTGACCACTGCGTCTTCGCAATTGATCTTCAGTCTGGCTCTTGTGGGTTGATTAGAAGGGGCCATTTCTCAGTTTTACATTGATTTATTCTGTCAGGAAACAAAAAAATGCCTTTGGTCCCAGGAAAGTGAAATGAAACTTGGAGTATTTTGAACTTCCCTTATATTATAAAATGTGAAACGCCATCATTTTGCACAGCTATATTTTCTTTTTGAACAATTTGTTGGGGTTTTTTTCCTGTTCCTTTAAAAAAGTTTTGAAAACTGCTTTCATACCTAGGATATGAAGGATCATAGGAAAAACTTTGCTAAGGTTTTCTCTCTAGTAGTATAAAGAAAATTCTTGCCACATTCTTGTTGAATCATATTTAGGAGTTATAAATGTAGACAAAACTATCCATTTGAAAAATTGGACAAATAGTCATGAGGTTTTATCATGAGTAATATTAATACTAGAAGTGGAGTTTTTTGTTATTCACAGAAAAGAGAAATACTCCCTATGTGTCTGCTCAACCATGTTATGTTAGTTCCAGACAGCAAGTGTGCAGTTGGCTTCTCTCTTACATTTGCAGTGATATGTAGGATATTGGTTGTGAAAATATTAAAGGGTAGAGTACCTTTATATCTGCCATGTCTTCTTGGGAGGCACTTAGCATCATGGAATATAAGATTAAACTTATCAGAAGAAAACCATTGAGTTCCAAATTGATATTTTTACAATGCCTATAATTTAGCAAGATAGACTATCTGTGTTCACAAAATGAAACTCAGCATAGCAGTTAATTCATGACCAACACAGATTCTATTACAAAGACCTATTGAATATGTTGTTATAGTGAGATGCAGTTAATGAGTATAAATTACTTGTTTGCTAAAATAAGAGAAATAGTATTTTCAGAAGGATTAATTTCTCAATCTCAGTGCAAATCTTGGTAAACCAGAGAACAGCAGTTTCAATCCATGAGTGTTCTGGAAATACTCTGTAACTATGATGCACTATTTGTCTAGACATAGGGAGATTCTTATTGAGAAACTGTTACCACAGATATTCTGAATATTAGATACCAATTTTATATTATTAAGGCAGTAATTTTATGTCTGTTTTAAAATTTCATTTCTGTATTGGTTTTCAGATATAAATACATACAAGAATTTTATGAAAGTAATATATCTGAGACATAAAACTTCTCTGAAAAGTACTTCAAAGATCTTTTACAGACTATATCATCCTGGCATTATTGAGCATTTCATCACATCTCTCTTTCAAACAAAGACTTCTCTTTTCAGCCTGTAACAGTAACCAATCCGTAAATAATGAAAAATAGAAAAGAAAGGAAAGTTTGATGTAGAAAGAGTTGTTGAAGGGTAAATTCGTTTTCAAATAGTTTTTATTGTTCTGTGAAAAGGGAAGTTTTCAATACTTCTTTTACCAGATCCCTTGTACTGCTCAAACTGTGATCTGGCTTTCCTGATTTTTCCTGGGAGGCCAATCTGTGTTAAAGATGCACTATTGATTATTATTCCCCTAAGCAACAGGTTCCACACACTGAATATTGGTACTTAAAAAAAATTTTCTATTTCCAGGCTTCTCTATCTTTTTGATGACTTTGGGTACTAAGACTTCTTCCAGGGCTGTTAGTGAATATGTAGAACCAGGTTTTAGCAAGCAGTATCTACCACTTTGTCCAGGTACATTTTGGGTGTAATGACAAGCCAGAGTTACTTTCATGAAGTAAGGTGGCATAATAAAATAAATGAGTGAAGGTAAATAATATCTCACTATAAAGTTAAACACATTTTAGCATAAGAGTTCATGTACAAATTAACTAATATTTGGCATAAATTTTCATGCCACCACCAAATTGCATGCTAACAACCATTAACCAGCAGTATGCTTCAACCTTTCTTCATGATCACACATAAATCTGCAGTTTTGTATCTACATCAATATTTGTTTTTATTTCTATTATTTGAAACTTTGCCTTACATATTTTTGTATTCCTCATTTTGCACATGGATATGTTAAAAAACTACCAACTACTCAGTTTTTTAAAGTACTTATCATTTTTCTGATTGAAACATTATGACATTGAATCCTGACATTTGTTTTGTTAACTACTTTGACAATGAAAATGCAATTCCTACCTTAGAAAGTAAGTGATCCTTAATTTCGGTATTTGTGTCAGACCTTTGCATCTTGCTTAAAACCAGACCAGCTGTAAATTATTGGATCATATCATTTTAGTTGAAATACAGTAGAGGAAAATGAACATATTTGCATGTCCTTTTTCAGATTAATATCTCAGCAACTTACTCTGTTTAGGTAGTAATTGTGATGAGAGTAGCAAGTTCTGAGTTCCATGTACTGCTAAACAAAATTCTTCAAGGAACAGTTGAGGTCAACATTCTTTTAGAAGTCAACTACACAATCACTAAATTTAGTTATGGTTGTTCTAAATATCAGTTCATTTAAATTTTCAATTACAGTTAAATTATGTTAGTGGAAAATAAGGCTAGAGTTGTACTCAGTATTCTACATAGTACTGAACCTGGATAAGCATTTTTCAACAAAGGGTATATATTTTTTTTTCTCTAATCAGAAAAAATACCAAGCAGTCCAGAAATTCATACTTGAGAATTCATACAGAAATTCAAGTTTGAGAAAGCTCACACAAAAGGCCAGAGCCCAGTGACCAAAATCTACCAAGCACAAAAACTGTGGTGTTAGAAAACAGTTACATTATTATTTTCTTTTCCTTCTGAATTTCCTATCACTTGGGAAATCTTCTAGAAGCTGACTTCTTCTAGAAGCTTCTATTACAGCTTATAAATTTGGGTTAAAAGACTACCATTAATTCCTTGAAAACTGGATCATGTCTCTACTATGTTCCTCTAAATAATAATAGGTTTTCAGACTAATCCTGTCAAGGCTGGGAGGGGCACTCCAGTAATGTGTGAGATTTATTATTTTGTACTGGCCATTATCCAGATTATTGGGGGTGGGGGGAGGCAGGGAATGGGAAAGGCAGTGATGGGGGGACCCAGGGAGGAGTACTTTGCTAAATGCATATTTAGGCCATTACAGGAAAGGTCTAATAAATTGGGATGGATGCACTGATATGTAATGCAGAGAAGAAAGAAAATTATGGCAGCTTAAGTTACTTGTAATGTGGGTAAATCATACAGTGCATATATGTTTAGAAGTTAAACCTAAAAGAAATATCAGAAAAGATGGGAGCTGTTTTAGGAAACCCTTTTCTAATTACTTCACTTTGTAGTCACATGGCCCTTATAAAATAATTGCAATATTTTCATCAGGTTTTAGCTGCTAGAAGTAAGTTGCAGTCTGAATGTTTTTTCCATAACTTGGTACTTTATATTTTAGAAAATTTAATTTAAACCAGAGAACACAGAACAAGCTTATATATAAACCTGTGTATATTATGTACTTAATGTGGAACAGACTTTCTGAATTGCATTCTTATGTTTGATGTTTATTCAATGAAATGTTTATTTTGCCAAAGCATGAGGTCTCTCTCTGACTCATAAAATCTTTTAGAGCACAAGATGACAAAACGTGTTTCTCTCTAGTTTTTCAGTAGCCATCATGACCTATGTGATCAAATGCAAGTACTTGAAAGGTTGTACAACAGAATAAAGGTGAAGATAGGACTTAATTTAATCTGACTCTTTTCTTGAAGAGTCTGCGTGAGATATTGGACAGTTGAAGCATAGAAAGCAGCAGTAACATTTCATTGTGAATGAAGTTAGCCTTTTATTTCCAATTTTATTCCATGAAGTAGGTTTTCATTATTGATCATCAATTAAATGTAGTCATATTAAGAGCCAGCTTAATTACACACTGAGAAAGAACTTGAGAAAATAGTTTACACGTTCTCTCTTTCTGTGTGGCAAGGTATTTCTGTGTGTTTCAGAATGCCAACTTTATCTCATGGATGGTTCTCTAAATAGGGAATATTAACAAGTAAACCCACTAATAAAGCAGTTGAACTTTGATGGGAAATCTATCTGAGATTTAGTACTGTGCCTCATAATACTGGTACTCTGGTACTCTGGTACTCTGATGTTTATCTTAAAAAGTGATTAGGCTTTTTAGAAATATCTGTGGAAAAGACCAAATCTTGATTTTAGTGATACTGACATAGGTCATGATAGTCTTTTGGCCAGAGAAATATGCATATCTCAGAATTGCCCAGAACATTTTTATAAAACTCACAGATTTGGAAAAGAGAAGTATCTTTTGACTATCTTATATTTTGCTTGATATCCTTTTCCTAAATATTCTTTCTTCGAGTTTAGGATATCATCTTTAATGCACAGCATTTGATTATCTCATGTGTTTCTAGACAGATAAAATAAAAATATCATAGTTGATCTGTGTTCATTATCGCTTGATATCAGACATGTTTGATGAACAGCACCAGTGCTCGTTCTTTGCTCACTTTTTGCAAGCTTGTAATGTACAGAGTTTGCAGTGTAAGCTCTGATGCTTACATTTAACGCCATTTTACTTCAGTGAAGCCCCTAGCAATCATTTTGCATTCTGGACTTCAGGTAGCTATTTCAAAATGTGGTTAATATGCTGTAAAAACTGCAGAGATGTGGGTTTTTTTAAGCTATTTCTGGTCAGTCTTGAAAGAGTTGTTGTTAAAAGAAATATCTGTGAGGAAATCACAGTCATTGTATCATAGTGTGTATGACATCAACAGTCTCTCATTAGCAGCATATATGGAATCATAGAGATATCCATGCATATGTATTTTATTGCATGGAAGACACCAGATAATTCTTAAATTTGTCATCCTTTTTTAATCATTCTTTATTGAAGATATTAATGAAAATTACCTGCTTGATAAAGAGGTGCAGTGATGTATGGCCAGACAGAATTTCTTCAGGGTACTGCCTAAGCACCCTGAAATACTTGGATGTGTTCACCACATGGAGAAGCGGACCGAGAATATCTATAACCATAAACATTAATATTTATAATTTGTATGCACAACTACTGTGATTTTTGTGTGATTTCTAAAATTACATTTTCCAGCTAACTTCATTTTGTAGATAAGAAAAAGCATAAAGCGATGGTAAACAGAATGTCACTGTCAATTATTTGTTTCAATCACATCTTCATGGAAGCCTAGAAGGAAGACTCAGGAGGGCAAATAACATTGTGTATCAGTTCTAACCATTTCTAATTTTAATCCTTCCCCTCAAATTTGCATTGTAATTTGCATTCACTTTCAACTCAGAGGTTCCTTTTCCTTTTGAATAGATATCACTAAAAGGTAATAAAGAATATGTAAATCTGCTGTGCTATTTTGTCATAGGTTCTTGGAGTGTAGAATAAATCTAATTGTTATTACTCTTATAGTTGTACTATAAACATTAGTGTTTATATAGTGTTTACTTTAGCTAAAGAAAGTTGACATGACTTATGTAAATTACTTAGGAGAATGTCCTGTACAGATCCTCTGTAACATCTGTATTGCTAGTTCCCCTTCTAGACCTCATTTTACGTGTATAAAATTTAATCAAAGTTCTCAGATTAAAAATTAGGCGTGGATGAATCTCTTCCAAATACAAGACTCTAAAAGTTTTTTCTTAAAGTAATTCTTGGTGAATTAAACCAATGTCCTTTTCTTATTCCTTTCTCTGGGAGTTTTTTTGCATTCCTCTCTAAATTGTCTAAATTGCCTTGAATTTATCTTGCACTCATCACAAGCTCTTAGAATGTACAGGTAAAAGGATCTGTAAATGCTGGTCTATTCTCAGTTTTTGCAACTACACTATTGCATCATTTAGGAAATATTGTGGCAAAGCTTCTAACAGGGATGCAGATCTGATGTTAAAAAGAGGTTCATCTCAATGTAGCACATTAGATGAGCTCTAATTATGATCAACTTTGAAGGCAAATTTCTGAAGGTGGGGGACTTGTTTGTTAACTGGATCTCTGCAGGTTTGCTTCCAACTTTCAGCTATTTCTGATGGTTGTATAATGTCCATGTAGCTGCTATGTTTAGTATTCAGGTGCTGTTTCAGTGCTTAAGTTTCTGTCAGTAGATTCCTACTTGCTTTCTACTGGCTAGGCATTTACATGCCTGGAAATATTTAACTTTAGATGCTGTTGGGAATGTTGTTCTACATGAAGTAAGTGTTTTAAGAGCCTTGGTTTTTGGACCCCAGACAGTAAACCAGAAGCCGGTGTTCTGTTTGTCCAGATGCTTGAACTGGCATTTTTCCCTTCTGCCCTGAGTTGCCCCAACTTGAGGATTGGCAAGCTAATGGCAATGCAGTATGCCCTTAAACTAAGATGCACTATCAGCAGGCTGCAGTGTGGGACACCCACTGCAGATTCTTTTTGCAATAAAAGATGGGCGTGTTCCAACGTTCATCTCTCTTTCCCCTTCTTTTGCCTTCCATTTCCCCTTCTAGCTCTTGGAGGGATACAATACCCAGGCAAACCACTTTAGCTGTCTTCCATGAAACCATTTGCAAAAGAGCAGTGAATTCCTTCTCATTGGAAAATAAAGATATGGAAATGGATGCATGATGACACCAACCAGCAAACTTTGGTAATGCCACTGCTCTAGAAAGCAGACACGACTGTATTGCAGCACCTTCCATTCCAGAATAAGTTTTCTGACAAGGTAATTAAATAGATGAGGAAAGCAGCTCTATGCTGCACCAGGAGCAAAAGGCACAGTTTGCAGAAATACACCATAACAGTAGAAAGTCGATTAACTGTTTTTCAGTTTCTTCCTTTCCAGTTTTCCCTCTGAAGTACACTAGTTACTATGGAAGAGTTGCTATGGAACAGTTACAGTGTCATTTACATGGGTCTAAGCATTCTGACGTCCACTGGTGCGGTAATAAGCCAATTTATTTAATGGTTAGGAGTATACAACATGTACTTGGGAAATGCAGAATTCGAGGTGGTACAATAAAATGCAAGGATGGCAAGAGTCCTACTCTTCACCTTGTAAAGGAAAACAAGTCATAATCATTTCATATTAGAAAAATTGCCTGAAATTAAATGCCAGGTGGAAATATACAGTATTGTCCTGTTTCCACAGAAATAGTGCCAATAACTTATTGACCTTGAGTTTTGATTTTCATAGTTCCCATAATTATAACTAAAAGCAACAACTTCCAATGCGGATATTTGCTCTGGGAAGAAAGTATTCTATTTCTGTGATCTTGCTGTGTCAAAATGCTTTGCTTTTGGTAAACTCCCACTGGCATGTTCTTCCCAGGAGCTTGCCTCATGGTGTTCAAACTTCTTCCACAGCCAGATCTACACTGGTTTGTGGCTTGGAGGCAGCCTTGGTATATTCTTGAGGCTATTTTGAAATATAAACAGTGGAAAAAATAAAAGTTATTTCCTAATCACCTCTACAAGGATTCTACAAAGAATTCTTACTGGATTTGACTGCATAATTTACCAGTTTAAGAATTGTCCTTTCTTTCATAAATCATGACATTGTGTTTGTTGATAAACTCATAGAAATGATACTGAAATTTAAAGAGTCACTGACTAGAATGTCATGGTGGGTCACATAATAACTCTACCAGATATGTGGTCCAGAACTTTTTAAACATTTTAAGTATTTTGAAAGTGTGTGTAAGTAGAGTGTGTCTCAGTTACGTCTTATATGTGTTTTGCATGTAATCTGTTAATTTAAAAATGTAGGCTGTTATCCAAGTTTATTTCTGCATGGGGTTTATTGTCCACATTTTTTTTTTGTTTCTACTCTCTTTTAGCATGAGATGGTTAACCTTTAAAGAATCTTGAGTTGTCTAATAAGTCATGTACAAAAAAAAGTTTTGATTTAATTTCCAGCTTAAAAAATGGGAATTAGATGATAATAAATTTTCATCAAAATAAGTTATTAAAAACAAATACGATTATAAATACAGTTTTAAAATCTGTGTGCTAATCATTCAATGTAAAGAGGCCAAGTAGAGGATAGCACCAAATTCCACTGAAAAATTAATTTTTGAAGGAATTAATTGTAGATTCATAGGACATAAAATACCACACATAATATCTAGGATGAGGTTTCTATTTGTGAAGGAACCTCCAGATGTAAACTCATTATGTCCTGTTAAGGAAAAATTGCAGGCCTTGTCATTTACATGATGAACTTTGACTTCATAAATGTTTTCAGAATTTGAGCAATTAACACAGTGAACTTTAGTCCTTGCTTCAGTTGGGTAAAATGCATTTGAAATAGCAACTTATTTGCATTTCATTGGAAAGGTTACCATTTGATGACCCAGTAAATGACACAGGTCTGCTTTCCAAACTGTTGATCTCTTTCAAGTACATTAGCTTCAGATGTTCATCCATCTGTAGATTGTATTCAGCTTATTTACATTGCTGGTTTTATGTGAGAGAGGGTAAGAATATATGTGGTGTTATGCCATATGAATTAGAAAGAATGCTAAAATAAAGAAGGTTTTTAAGGAATTATTAAGCTTGATAACCCTATGGAATATTAAAGCCAATATAAACCCATAGATTGCATTTTAGACTATGTGCTTAATACAACAATTATTGTGCATACTTCGATCTGAAGTCACATCAAGCTTTTAATTTCATTTAGTCCTCCATTTAGTGTACAGTAAGCTCTTTCTCTCTAAGCACATGTATTTAAAACATTATTTTTCACTTTACTGGCTATGTCTCTGTCAGTTTTTCTCTGTTTTCGTCAGTTGTCTTCACCATAGTCACTACTCTTTCCTCTCTCACCTCTCAACATCTCACCTTTTCCATATGCCTTAAATGGAATTTCCAAAACCTTGTTTCTCCTGTGCCTGAGTATGTTCTGAATTGTTATGAGTGAAGCCCAAGACTGTTAATCCTCTCTCTCTGGAAGAACACCTTTAGGCAGAAAGACCAGTGTCAACTCTAAACTTCTGATTAGATGGCCTACAATTAACAACATTTTCTGTAGAATACCTAAGGCTCATCAAACAGTTGGTAGTCCCTCTCAGGCTGTTGCCTTAGAGAATAATTCTCTATTGGGACTGAATTAACAATTTTAGACTGAAAGATCTTTACATTAGGACAATTTTCATTTACATCTGCTGTGGTACTGGACAGCAGTACCAGATGGCCATTTAATAAATTATAAGGATGCATGAGAAAACAGCAAACTTTCGTTATAACCCAAGCTGAGTACAGCTTCATATGAAAAGTAGCTGCTCTGACTGCAGCAAGAAAAGAACTTGAGATGACCTTCAGTGCTCAAAGATCAACTAGAAAAATCACTTCAAATCTTAGCACTGGAAGCCAAGGTAAGCAAATTCCAAGCACAGCAATGACATTCTGCGACAGAACCTTGGGTTCAGACCGAATGAAAAGAAGGAAAAACCCAGTTTCTGCAACATGTTGAATCACTCAGTAGGTATTTGAGAAATTCATTTTATATGGTTCTTTACTTGGACTATTAAATGTTTTCCTTTTATATCCAGTTTATCCCCATTTCTTAGATGCATGTCATTTTATTAATGGATGCTGAAAAGCAGTAGTCATTTTTTTTATAACAATCGAGGTATGATTGTTGAAAAATACATTTTACCTTTTAAAGAAAATGCCTTTCATGACAGATTTTTTTTTTTTTTTTTGAGGGAGGGGAAAAGGTAAAGTTGCAGGAGGTGTCATTTCATGTTTAGATGGAGTTTGAGTGACTTTAGTCTTTAACAAATGTAGGGGCATGAAAAGTAATATGTATTTCAAAGTTAGTGAAGCAGAGTTCAGGTTTCAATTACTATCTGGATCTTTTCTTTGTTTCATGTCTCCCTTAGAGAATACATCAAGCTCCCTCAGTGTTCCTGCCCCTAGGATGTACAGACAGTTTCTCCCTGGTGAACTATATCCAGTGCATGAACTCCTTGTATATCAAAAGGCATTCTTCCAGTATTTTGCATTTATTTTTTTATTGTGCCAGATATTCTGCTACTATTTTTATCAAATGCTCAGATTTCAGCTGCTGAGAGAGATTGTGCTAAGGTTACAATGCAATTGAAAAGCTGACAGTTGATTAGGACATTTTGTAAAATCAACAATTCTGTTGTGCTATACTGATATCAATCAGAATTTTATTGTGTTAGACGAGGATATCGTTAGATAAGAAAGTATTCAACTAATTTGTTGATACTGCGGATTTCATCATCTGCTGCAGAATGTTACACCATCAATACAACACATTCTTGCAACTATTAGCAGTAAAAACCACTACTGTGTTCCTTATGTGGCAGCTCTTATCTGTGCCATGTCACAGATAACGTGACTTGTAATTCACTTTTATGGTGTGGCCCAGCAGTGCTTTACTGGAATCTCCTATGTTCTTCTGCAGAGTTTGAATTGCTTTTTAAATGTCAAGCACAGTGCAAATAAATATACATGTACAGATAATGTGCAGAAGTACTGCAAGTGACTATTAACTATGGCACATTAATTTATAGCTGTCAGTGTTTTCCTGTGCGAATTCCTTAGTCTTTCTGGATCAAGAGAAAGAAAATTCTTTTTAGCTGTAAAATCTGTACTCTACCAGTGACTCCATGTAGGAGGCTTTTATGCGTAATGCGTTGACAGAGAACAATCTGCTGCAAAACACAGCTGTGCTCATTAGTGATAATGTTTTCAAAACAATGTTACAAATAACAAAGTTGTTCAACAGATCTGAGTTACAGATTACCAGAAACTACATTTAGCTTTAGTGTCCTTTCTTTCCTAGATCATTATTTTCTGCAAAGATGATGGGATTCATTCTCAAAGAAAGCTCTTCACTCCACGTTTAATTACCTCCATCTGTAGTTTGATATTTAGGGCAATAGGCTTCAGCAACCCTTCTAGGAATAAAGTATTGATCCAGATATAAAACCAAGGGGAAGTTCTTTGGTTCCTAGGTTATTGCTAGAGTGTGTCATTTTCATCTGAAGCAAGAATCTGTTTCAAAGAGGTTATTCCACTACTCTTAAGGCCTTGATATTCATCTGTATATTATATGACTAGATAAAGATGTATAACAAAAGAGCAAAATTGGCTACTAGTGCATTCCTGGTAAATCCAAAAGTGAACGAGGAAGGATGACAAAAATGGGAAGGAAACATGAAGATACTCTGAAAATGTTCATTTTGCTTGGATTAAAAACCTTTCTCTAAATGATAGTAGTGTTATTCAGTTTCCTTCTAGAGGGATAGATGGGAGAACAGTATATATTATAAAAATTGTAAGCACGGTAAAATAGTACAAGTAAGCCATATAATAATATGCTCACAAACATATACCATAATGCTGGAATGACCAAGACAAGAAACAACATGAAGGGATTGTTAAAATAGATCATGATTCACAAGATAAAAATTAATTTTAGCAATACATTAACTCCCTTTTGAATAAATATTTATTTTCCTGTGTTTGTTTATAAGATGTCTTTAAATAGAACAGAAACTAGGGTTGTTACAGAAGAACAATTTAGAGGCTCAGACTTGTAAATTTGATTTAATATTGAATTCTGGGCTTTCAAAGATATTTATACCTCAAAGATAGTATCTCTTCCTATTTCACCCTTTGGTCCTATCCAAAGTAATAAAAATGTAAATAAGTGCACAGTGCTATCATCATTTTCAGTTAGGTGCTTTGTAAGTCAAGAAAATCAACATTAGATTGAATAACTAGTTGAAATCTTTGAATCTTTCTGTCTCAACCACAAGGAAAAAAAACCCAAAATATTAAGGTAGTTCCCACTTGGTTTTTTGTGCTTATGAATTATTCCTTTTCAATACTAACTGAGTATGCAAAACCAAATGCATTCCTCAACTCGACACTTATTTGCTATATAAAGCTTCAGCAATAATGTGTTTTCCTCTTTCATTCTACTTGAGTTGATTGAAAAGTTTTACATATTTACCAAGCTCACACTTTGCCTGAGTTAATGAATTATGCAATTAACCATGAATGCAATTTCCTGCATTTTACAGTAATAGCTTTAATTGTGAAGTGTGATGCTATATAGAGACAGCTCATTCATAAACTACAAAACACATTAGAACAATTTCTTACGTGGTTGGGTATTCTTGGGCAAACATCTCAGATGAATATTGTAATTTGTCTAATAAACTATTTCTAGTCAGTTTATATGCAAGGGTAGCATTCCTTACCATATTTTCAGAAGCATTTTCATCAGGTTAAGTATGAGTAGGAAACCAATGCTATCTTCATATGTATATTGGAAATATTCTAGCAAATTCCTTTTTTCTTCCTTATGGTAGCTTTATAAATACACGTGGACATGAAGAAAGTGACAGAATATCATATCAGCAGTTGCTTAGCCCTTATAATTCTGCTGTGAATCATTTAGTGTATTTATCATCAATGATACTCAGATTATTATACTGACAGTACTAAATTCTTTGTGTTTTAAGCTAAGAACTTAATGAGAAGATCACAAAATTGTTTCTTTTGTTACTGAACAATTCTAACGCAGTAATACAATTACAAATCATTAGTATTTTAATTCACATTACATTTAGTTTGAAACAAATCTGCAATCACTAAAAAATTAATAGCTCTGAGCACATTGTTTACACCAAGGAAAAAAAGGCTCAGGCAGAATTCAAGAGAGAAGGGAGCTATGCCATCATGCAATAATATGGAAAATCTTATATTTCACGTCTTTTATTTTCATTTTTGCAACATTTATAACATCTGTGCTAATTTTGGCCAGCCAACTTTCTTATCTTAACCTGGCTTCCATTTACTTTGAGTCAGTGTATAATTTACTGTTTAGACTTCAATGGTTTACCTAATTTGCAAAGTTGCACTTGAGATTATTATCTACAGCAGGTTTCTCTTTGCATCAAAGTGCTCACATGCTCACCTCTTAGATTGTATTTTGACTGATCTAGTAGGTCTTTGTATGTTTTCTGTGATTAAGAATATTTTATTAGAAGTGGTTATGATAAATGTAGAAACATGGACACACTTGTGCTTGGAATGGCCAAACAGCCATTTCAGAAGTGCTCCTGACACTTGGCAATGTGTCAGGAGCACTTTCCAACACTGAAAATGTTGGGAGCAGCCATCTCAAAACATCTTGTCTTTCATCACCTGGTGTCAGTACAGTCCAGCCTGCTCCTCAGCTGCCTGGCTATCTGATTTGCTCTGGGAACCTCTTGCCTCACTGAGGAGCTGGGGACTGGACACCCTTGGCACAGTTCAGAGGCCTAAACAGAGACATTTGGTGTCATTCGGGGTGCTCAGGACAGCCAAGAAATCTGCATGGTAGTCAGGCAGATGAGTAGTGGAGACCTGCACGTTTCCAGGTGTCTCAGATGACCTTGCTTAGGTACCAGGGGACAGCTGAGTCCAAACACCATCTCCTTGTGAAATACACACTGGAAATTTGTGACGCAGTGAATTAAAGGGCAGCTGAAGGGACAAATTGGAATGGGACTCTGCAAGATGGCACTTTTCTAAGACCTAGCAACCATGGATGTCCATTTGCAGGCTGCCTGCTGGTTACTTCATCCATATTGGAATCCCTGGTTATTTAGAAAGCTTTTGCCAACTGACTTTTCTTTTCCCCAGGCTTCAAGCATTGTTTTAATATTGCCCATTATGTTTAAGTTGTTTTTCCTTTGTAGCATATGAATTGAGCTACAAGTACAAAATTTGCATTGGAAAGAAATAAACTTTTCTTTATTATTTTTATGCAAGTAATTTATGAAAATTCCACCTTTTTTGTTTGTTTGTTTGCTTGCTTTTAACAATATCTTGCTTTAATAATGAAGCAACAGCTTGCAGTGAATTTTCTGGTAATTTTTGGTTTATTATTTAGTGGCCTGAAGCAAGACTGAAGGTAGTAGATATTCTTCCAAAGCAGGGAGGAGCTGCAGTAATGATAAATCTCTTTGCTATTATTGCTGTTATGAGCCATTTTCAAAAGTTTATGATGCAGACATGCAAGCATGAAAGCACCCAGATATGTTTAACAAATAATTATATATATATATATATGCACACACATATATAACCACCTTTTGTAAAATCCTAATGCTTTCCAGCCTACATCTGAAAACAATTGCTTGACTATTTAATATTTTTTTCAAATCTTAGAACATGCTTCTCTTCCTCAAGCATTAGGTGTTTCTCAGGATCCAGATGACTGTAGAAGAAGCCATTATATTATTTTATCCTTTTACTTGAGGATGAATGCATGGTAAATACCCATCTTTGTTCTTCTGTAACCATTACTATTGCTCCCTCTGTCCTCTTAAGTCTGTGTGATATTGCCTAAAAACTTTGTTTATCATGGTTGCTGCATTAAATTTAGATTAAAGTGGTTTTTTATGGAAACAGGAAAAGAGGCTGTTGAAAGAAAAGAAAAAATTTCTGCAGCCTATATGGTCTTCAAGCTCTGAATAAACTAGCTTGAATGATTTGTAAGGAGAAAAGCTCTGTTTAAGTTTGGAGCTTTTCTTTCTGTCTTTCAGACAGATGCATATCCACTTGCTCATTTGTGTGAAGTGTTCCATGTGGTCCACTGGTCCAGCTCTACAATCTTTATTTTCAAAGTTATAGGCTGTACCACACAAAGAGAACACTTTAGAGAGGAACACTTTTTTAATGCATTCTTTTTAATGTACTCTTTAGTGTATTCTTTTAGTCTCAGAACCGTTCCTTGGTGAAAAGATCATGTCAGTTGCTAGACTAAAATTACAAACAGAACATATTTGAGCTTCATTAATTACAATAGGAAGTCAACTTTTAGCACATGTAAAAAGCAGTGAATCTTAAGGTAGGACAAACAAATTCTTACTGAAACCAGGTCATGTTTTCTAAGTGGTAAGACTGGTTTGATCTGGTGTTGTGTTTAGGCCCTCAGCCTAAGACATTCTAAATCCATGTTTTTATATATGTATCCTTTCTTGTGTTCCTAAATGAAGGGTATTTGTTACACTGGTCATATTTTTGGTTCTTCTGCCTACTTCCTTTTGTTAGTAACAAGAATATTGCCTGTGCAGCAATTCTGCCTCAGTCTGTGTTTGCATATTCTGATTCCAAGTTCTCAACCTTAATGATGCTGCTAGGTCATTCTGAACCCAGCTTTCTTCAGAATTGTCCTCCATTTTTGCCCATAGCAAATATAAAATGTCTTGGATTAAAGTACCTTCTCATCCTTTGCATCTCAGGGAAATCTTTTAGCAACAGGAATGCATTTACTAGTAAATGCAGTAGTCAGTAACTAGGCATTTATTCTGAGCTGAAAGAATCAGTACTATAGCTATGTTTGGCTACAAAATTGTGTCTTCATTTAATTGTTTTTATTCCTTTGTCTAATTCCAATGTCCAGATGGTTTATTTTAGTTCTTAACTTTATGCATGCCTGACTGACTAAACATTGATTTCTGAAATGTTCAGACTTCCAAAATCTAAAAATACCATCCTGCAGTGTGAAGATCATTCTTAGACATGCTCTTTTTTCTTGCTTGTCTTTGCAAATTCTCTCCTCTGTGCTTACATAATGTGGTTTTTAGCAATGTATCAGATGTTGTTAGAGAAAAAACAAGCACAGGTGAAATGGAAACTGCTGAAGACTTTAATGCTTTTAATGTAGCTCATTTAACCTGTATTCATTCCTTGTTGGATTCTAATGGGACCCAATCTCTTAATACTAGCAGGTTTGAGCCTTATGAGTATTCAGTCATTCTGGGGAAAACAGCCTGCTGCTGGAAGTGATTTGAACACAGTGAGCAGGGCTTGGTTGGTTACCCATCCCTTCACATTCTACTCAGACTTTCAGTAGTCTAAGGTTTTCCTGTAATTATTAGACTCCCAATAAACTTCCAACAAAGTACTGCAGGGAACAAGTTACCATGTGATGACATATCTTAATGCAACTGACTTTTATGATCATATATGATAGCTGAGTCACAGTTACATTTTTTAAAGTAATTAAAGTAAGTTGATTAACAGGATGTTAATATTCAGTACTCTTGGGATAGAAAAAATCTACTGAATTACTTGTAGATGAGTTACAATTTTTTTGTAACTGTCGTATTTGCTACAAGTTGTAATATATTAAAGATAATTTTTTTCCAAAATATTGTAAAGGATGTATTTTAACAAGCCCCTCACACCTGCTGCCATGCAATGTTAATAGCAGCCATCAAGAGTAGTAAAATAAAACACTTGTTAAAGAGCAAGTGTGATCAAAGGAGATATTTGAAGCAGTCAAACTTTTAACATAGTGAGAAAAGTAAGTCATTGTAGGGCAAAGATATTTTGGTGAAATAGTGGCATACTTAAACAGATTCTACTATTCACCTATGTAACAATTTGTGACACATCTCTAAGCAGGATTCAGTGAGGCAGGTGACAGCACATACTCAAAGATCAATGAGAAGAATGGATGTGCCTGAGAACTGGATGCTCAAGAGTAGTGAGAATTTTAAAACTTTGATAGCTTAGAAGGTTCATCCTTTAGAAGGAAACATCCACAGTTAATCTTGTATGCTCTGGGGAAAAAAAAGTCAGTATGCTCAAAAAAAGCAACCCAATATCAAAACAGATAGCAGAAGCAGTTCTAGAAAGATCTACAGAGAAACCTTACCAGAGTCCTGGGTTCTCAGAGTCAAGAGGCAGAGTGATCTGAAATAGGAGAAATAAGAAATTAAGCATTTTAAATGCAGGGGATGGAAAAGTAGAGCTCAATTGTACTTTTCAATTGTAATCTGACCCACACACCAATGTAGTGCATAAGGGGACCACAGCCTTGAATTCTAGAAGCTTATGATAGTATTAGTGAAGGACCTTGTAATAGGTAATGATGATATTAACATCAGTTATGTGATAACTTGGTAGCCAAAAAAAAAAGTAAATTGTTCTCATCAAATAATAGGGAATTACATATGAATGCCACAAAACTGTGAATCTAATTGGCAAAGGGGCTCAGCAAAAGTATGTGGTATGTTTGCATGTTATAAAAAAAACCAACCAAATAGGTTAGAATGTTTCTATCTGAATTTTTGCTTTAATGTTTATTTATGGTATTAATGTTTACTATGGATATTTATGATTAATGCAGTTTTTGGTAGGGAATAATAAGTGTATGCAAGATATCATAGCATGAAAAATGGCTTCTGTAAAAGAGACAGAAATCCAAGTCCTTTCTTTTTCCTATGTATAATGGAAAGCAATCCTGGGGGTGTAAGAGAAGAGATTTGACTTTTAGATTGCACTGTCGTAAAGAAGACTACTCAATCCTGCATTCCAGCTTGTTTTAAGAGAAAAAAAGAATTTTTGTTTTCATTGTATTTAAATTATTATATGATATTTGTTCCAGCCCAAAATTAAAAAAAATTAATTTTCAGAAGTTGTCAGAATATAGAAGAGTGATTTTGATTGTTGTTATTGCTGCTGTCACATATGGGGACTCAAAGCACCACAACTTGCAGTCGGGGTCTAGAGGGAATTTGTGTGTCTTACCTCTGTACAACTCCCTCTCCCTTGCTATGCTTTGGATGAGAACAGCTGAAATAGTTTGGTTTCCTTCTAAAGCTGTACCCACTGCAGCCTGGGGACAGCCTGCTCTCAGAAAGCAGAATATCAATTATGCTGTGCAGAAAACCTGTGTTCAAGAAACCGTAGAAATAAAAAGAAAAGTGAACTGCAGGAGGAAGACTGAGTTACATAGCTAGTTTTCTAGCAAGGATGGTAGAAATCCTAAAATACTTAAAAAACCAGTATAGAAACAAGTGCTGTAGATTCTGCAGAAGGGGTCTGTGAAATAGACTGGTGCAAGGTCCTTTAGCACTGCAACAGCTAACAGTGAGGACAGTACTTAGGAATGAAAATCCAACCAAATGAACTTCCAGGAACTGATAGCAGTAAGATGTAGACAATATTGCACAGTAGCCCCATAATCTCTACACAGGCCTTTTACTGAAAGGGGCAGCAAAGTGTCAGTAGAATAACGCACTGGTGACACTTCAGCCATGATTTCTCTGTTAAAATAATTCTTAGAAATAGGTCATGCATCAAATAGTACTATTTCCTTAAGCTTATAATTTCAATATTTATGAGCTGATTTGAATCCCAAATAAAAAAAAAATAAGAAGTGCAGTTGTGCAGCTGCAGCAAACAACTTATCTGATGCATAACTAATTGCCTGGAAAGGTTCAGCTGATTTCCTTGCCTCTCCTTCCCCTTCCGCTTCATTCCCTATGCATATAAGTTGGAAGCAAAGTTTCTAAAATATAAGCGTCTCATAAATTCTGCTAAATGCTCACAAATCAGTTTCACTTTGAAGAAACTCTAAGATATGGAAAACCACAAAATCAGTGTGAGATAACTGCGTTAAAATTCTTCTCTTGTTCCAAGAACCCTGACTTTTGTTTACATTCTGCAGCAGGTCATCTCTGGTCTTGTTCTTTTCTTGTTCTTTTTGGCAATTTCAGTTCAGGAGGGACAATGTGCTTGGCTCTGTTTCATTTTTTTTGTTGTTTTTGCTTTTGGTTTTCCCTGTTATATAGCTTTAGTCGGTCCTTCTATCTAAAATATTGCAATATTCCTTGTTATGTATTTTTCGTCTTCTAGGTACATCTCTTAACTTTTAAAAAACATGATTGTATCCCTGTGCAAAACACAAATTCTATTGTTGCTTAATAAATGGAAACACTTCTGCTGGAGATGGTAAAAAGAGAAAAACAGCAGCTCTAAATCACTCAAGAATTTTTTTTTATTTCAAAGAGTAGGATTTTAAATTCACATAGTTTAAAGTTATATATAGAAAGATTTCACCAGTATTCTTGCTAGTGAACCTTCAAAGAAAAAGGTCACTGCAGTGATCTTCTCTTAACCGGAAATGTTTTGTTTCACCATGGAGTGGAAGACAAAAAAGGTTTTATGGGGATATTGGCGGCAATTTATGCCAATTTTCTCACCTTCTCTATTGAGAAAAATAATTTATATAGGATAATTAAATGGATGGATGACTAGTATTTCACTGTATGAAATTTCTATAGATAAAATTCCCAAGACATTTTTTGGGGGTTAAGTTTTTTTTTGTGGTGGAGTGGTTTTTGTGTTGTTTGTTTGTTTGTTTTTTAATTTAAGGATTCATATGCACTTCTATCAATTTCAAACATCTTTAGGAAAGTATGACTAAAGAATGAATAGGGGGAAAGGAAAATGTTTTAGTATATTTGCTTTCTACCTCTTAGAGATTTTGAACTGTGGAGGGAAAAGATGTTGCTGACCTTGAGGGAGCAGAAACCAAAATAGTTCTGTCACCATGTAAGGAGAGCTAACCTGTCAAAACAGCAAAGAAGTGTCACCAAAACAGACACACCTGATAGAAGTGTCAAAGAATTATTAAGGGATAGTCAATATTTTGTGTAGGGTAGGTCTGACTGTGGACAGAGAAATATCATGATTGCCCAAGAAGTTCACATTCCTGGAGTTTGGGCTGCTTTGCTGGGGAAGGTATTTCTCACTTTCTCCTGGAGCAATTTCAATCCATGTTTACAGGTTGGTGCTAGACAAAAGACTGTTGCTATTTTTGTTTAATATCTTAGCACCCTGTATATAGGCCCGGGTTGTTCTGCAACAACACTTTTCAGACACTAAAGGAGCTGCCATGATAGCCATCCAACCAGCTTATTCCACCACCCTGAAAGCTCTGCAGTCTTTCTGCAATTAAAGTTAAGTTTTTTGGAGCTTGATAAACTTATTCCTAAAATCCTGCTGACTATGTGAGAGATTCAGCACTTTGATTTATGCCTTGACATTTCTGTCAAACATGCATCCTTAAACACAAAACCAATTGTTATTGATTCACTCATTTAAGGTTATTTCTTTTCCTTATAATTTCTTGGCAACTTTTAAAATAATAGCATTATTTAAACACTTAATAGTTATTTAACTCTGTAGGGAAATCTCCAATAGACTTGAGTTTCTCATAGCATAATTGTTTCCATGACATCAGTGTTGTAATTCTTAAGTTTTACCTAGTGCTAGTGAACTGGGTAGCCTGAGGGTTAATTAGATTTTGAGCATTAGTTAGAACCTGTTCTTAAGTCAGAAGAACCTCATGCCCAGGTGTGTTGTGACCATGAAAAACATCCGTCTTTAAATGGCTATTTTTTTCATTTAAACCATGTCTGTAGCTAGTACATAAATCCAAGGCAGTCACCCAGCAGTTTTTGGTTTTGATAGACTTCTTTGTAATGTTTTTGCAGGTATTTCCTTGGAAGAAAATAAATCTATACTACCATGGATGTCTGGATTTCTGATGAATGTTGGTCAATAGTACACATTAATAATATTGGCCAAAACAGCCAAAGATTAAATTAATTCTCTGACATATAATCAAACACTTAATTTTAGTTGTTTTTCAGATTATCTTCAGAAAAACTGCATTTCAAGGCACGTGTATTTCAAAATCAGATATACTCCAGTTTTGTGGTAAAAGTTTTTTGTTTTTTAGTTTTTAATAATGGGATTATATTCCTATGTATTGATCTAAGAAAGGAGAAATCCTTTCCTAAATGTCCATCATTTCAATAATCACTCATGACTTTATGTAATTGTTCATTAATGACAAAAATGGTATGGAGAAAGAAGGGCTGGGGGTTTTATTAGAAAAACCATAAAAATGCTACAATCCAGGCATCTATTTGTAACAATACTGCTTTTCAGTATTTTTGTTTTGGGGATTTTTTATGTACTATTCTAAGGGGACAGGAACATAAGGGCACATAAGTGGTTTAGGTTTTTCTATGGTTATAAGTTTTCTTTATGTGATGCATTGGAATTCTTTGGAATGCTGTATTTCCAACAATTAGATTAACAAAGATCACACTTTTTGTCATGTAGAAGTGATGTGTCTCAGATCAGTGGATTTGTGAACTAAAGCTATACCTTCTACTCTGAAAGTTCAGAAAAGAATTGGACCTTTATTTTCCCCATTATGTTTAAATAGAAATATTAAATTTCAAATTTGCATTCCTGCTGGCTTGGCAGAGAGTAGGAAAGGGACTCTGGGAAGTCTTAGTGTGCCAGAGACTCTACAAAGAGTTTGCAGCTTCTTTTTTCCAGAAACATATTTCTAACCTTTATTTTGACCTTATGCTCCTCACAGATTTCTTGTATCTGCATGTAAAAATCCTTTTGTTTTAAGACCTTTGACTCTCTTTAACTTGAAGTGATCATTATTTCTGCCTTTTGAAATTGCTTTCTATGTTTGAGGCATTGGAAACTATATTTCACTAGACTACTTCATCCAGAAACAGGTAAATATAAATGTTTCTATCATAGTTCTAAGAGCAAACATTGTTTATTTAAATGACTTCTTTCTTCTCTGAATATAAAACAGCCCTTTAATGTTAGCTCTTTTGCATCTCTCTTGAGCAAATCTGATTTAATTTATGCTAAACATAATGGGACACCTGTGTATGCTGGATAAAAACTAAAGTATGTAATATTAGATGGAGAAATTTCACATCCTAAGCCCAGAAAACAAGCAGCAAAGATCTGGAATGTCTTTTAACCTTTTTGTTGTAATTTTGAAATTAAGAAATACCTGCAAACAAAAATCTGTAGGACAGCTTTAGCAGGTGACTAGTAAAGAAGAAATATAAAGAAAAGAATTTCTATGCTGTTTTGCCAAAGCATGAGATAAATTTTTAACCAGTTTCTCATGTGTACTGAAGTCCATCCCATGCAGTGAAACCTAATGGATAGACTGAAATATTAAGAATAAAGTAATTGACTTCTGATTACTTTGTCAATCTCACGAGCAGTAAATTGGAAATGCCTTAAAATGTTGCACTGACTGTGTATCAAAGAAAGATTATAATAGAACCATCTGACAGGTTTTGATTTTTCAATGAGAAAATATGTGGCTTTTTTAAGAGTACAATATTTGATATTTTAATATTTCTTAATTTCGATGGAAGAAGGGATCAGTATTAGATCTGCAGGTATGGAATCAGCTACAGGTTGTGCTAATAACGCAGTTGTTTGAAGAAAGACCTCAGTTTTAACTTCCATTTTTGCAACATTTTTAAGCCTCCTTTTTTTGGCTTTGTTGTTGTTGTTGTTGGGGTTTGTTTGGTTGGTTGGGATTCTTTTTTGGTTTTTGTTTGGTTGGTTGGTTGGTTTTTTCTATTTTTGGGTCCATTATATTGTTGAAATTATATTCCTATATTATCTATACAGAGAACCAGAATACACCTTAGGAGAATGATGTGTAAAAGAATGGTGATGGGATAGAATTTCACAGAATATAAGATAAAATATGACAATTTATTTGAGATGGGATACCTCAACAAGGAAAAATGGCTGACTTTTCTAATGCATCTGGGAGTCAACAATTGGATCTAGGCTAAGAAAAATGAAATATGACCCTAAGACATATCACATGTGAAGTATCTCCACTGAAGATCAGGGACTACAGCCTCTATTAATTATGGAACTAATAATTTCCCTGTACTATTCCTTTCTTAAGGAAAAAGAAAACAAAATAATCAGCCTGTCTTATAGGGTGAAATTTAAAGCAATATAGAACTGAGTTTGCAGAAGTATAAGGGAGGTATCATTGCTTCTGTAGCTACTGCAAATGGATAAACATCATGAAGGGTAAACAGCTATTTAAGGTAAGGAACAAAGAATGCATCAAAGTAAACAATAATTATGTGAGGGCTGAAAACTGCAGAAAGTTTATTCTCATCAGAGGGAGATGTTACAGCTACAAATAAGTGAAGTAAAAGCCAAAAAGATTATTTGTTTTTAAGGGGCAGTTGAACAAATTTACAAAAGGCAGTATGAGACATGTTGCCTGTGAAGGAAGTTGTCTGAGCTCAGTGCAAGGGAGCTGCCTTCTCATCTTGGAGCAGTGGGTTGATGTAATCCTCAAGGCTGCTGTGGACTTCTCAGAAAGAGGAACATCACAATAACACTTAGGCAGTTACAGAGGCTTAAACGTGTCAGAAAAACAAATGTAAGATGTTTTAAAGTGAAAATGTTTCTTGCAGATCATTTTCAGCAGAGGAAAAAGGCACTATGAGGAAAAGACTCAGCTTTTCCACGCTTATACTGTTAGTTGTCTCCATTTTTTCCTATTGTCACAACTCTTGGAGTCCTCTTGGTGGAGCTGGCTGTGGATGCAATTTGTATCTGTTGTTAGGGTGAGTACGCAGAACACTGTATGGGGGAGAAAACTGAATTTCACATAGGAAAAGGCTGTAATTGCATCTTTCCCTACCCTCTCATCCAGAGCAAAGTTTTATTATCAGTTTCAATGAGAAACAGGTGGATACTAAGCTCATTAGAAGTGGGGCTACAAACAGCTGCTTTGGAAAGGAAATAGAGAATATAAAAAAGAATAGTGTTGTAAACAACAAACTGAAATACTGTTTGAGTGGGATCAATATGTGCTGGATCCAGCAGTGTTAAGGTGAAACACAGATTTCACTTCATAAAGTTTATTAATTCTTCCCTCCTTTTTAGTTCCGAGTAGTAAAGGATTGATCAGTTGCACTTGGAGAGATGGACAGAAATGAGCTGGCTTGCCCCAGCTACAGCTGTGGGTGGTTGCAGCAATGAGAGTAGGAATCTACTCCAGTTATGGTTGGGTCTCTCACCATCTGGCCTTTTGGCTCTGGAATGTGCTGACACTGCAGCATCTCTGTGAACCAGCTGGCAAATATTGCTTTGGCTTCCACCTTGCTCCCAGGAACAGAATCTGTCAGTTTCCAGCAGTGACAGGAAAATGCAGAGCTATGTTCTAAAGCCATTAAGATGTGCTAGGACAACTCAGTTCCTAACATACTTTCCATAGTTCTTGAGATGGGATGTTCTCATTTTACAACTGCTCATGTATTTTCAGTGGATATATTAAAAGAATGTTTAAATGCAAAGCTGATGAATAAAGAAAAGGTAAGTTTTCATATTAAAACACAAAGGTAAGGATGAACCTGGCGCAAGTGGAGTTTTGTGGGTGGGGGCATCTACAGCACTTAACTTGAAGATGAACAGCACACTTACAATTCAATCAGTAATAAATATCTCATGGGAATATTTCAAAGCTTAGTTAGTTAAGAGTCAAAATGCCTTCTGTGCTTCCTCTTACTTCAAAGTAGTTTTACAATCTGTCAAGATATTCATACTTGGGAAAATACATATTACTGATAAAACTTTACCGACTGAACCAAGAATCCAGATGGCCTAGCTCAGAGAAAGTGCTTGCTCCATCCTGCCCATGAACAGGATCATTAGACAATGCTCAAGTTGTCTCCAACATGGAGCTGGTCTTTGAGATGCAGACAGGTTTGCTTATCGCACACAGCGTTGTACTCAAGTACTTCAAGATCAGAGGACTCTGTGCAATATTCAAATACTGTTGTTCTCATTTTACAGCTGAGAAAAAAATTACCTGAATTGTCCAAATTAGGCAAGTATTTTTATTTTAGACTAAGGACAATTCTCTTCAGCCTCACCTATGGTCTATGTACAAATCTTCCTAATCAAGAGTAGTTCTAGTTTTAAAGGGTTTTTCAGGACAAAACCAGTGTTAAAGTTTTACAAAGTTTCTTCTGATGGTTCTTCATTGTCAGTTTAGTTGACTAAGGCCATTCACTTTGTATCCTTTGAATATATTGTTTATAATTAGAAAAAGTGCTTTCCTATTTCATGTTAGCTAGATACACATGTAATGTAAACATTTTAATGTAAATAAAAATGTTTAAATCAAATTAATCTGAAGTCTTGGAACATCTTAATCTGGCTGCTTAAAAGCAGTGAGCACTTTAGGAGGCTGATATCATTGGAATTATACCCATTAGCATGAAGAAACTGAACAATATTAGAATTGATAGAAACTTCATTATACCAAAATCATAAGGATGATCCAAGGGCTGGAGCACTTCTCTCAAGGCCTGAGACTTGAAGTTGCTCAGCTTGGAGAAGAGATGATCTCTAGGGAGACCTTACAGCAGCCTTCTATTACCTAAAGGAGGCTGCAAGAGCTGGAGAGGGACTTCCCACAAGGGCATGGAGTGATAGGACAAGAGGTGCAGCCTTAAGATGAAGGAGGCTGGCTTTAGATTAGACATTAGGAAGAAAACCTTTCCTGTGAGGGTGGCGAGGCACTGGAATGTGTTACCCTGAGAAGTGATGGATGCTCCATCCCTGGAAGTGTTCAAGGCCAGGCTGGATGGGGCTTGAGCAATCTGGTCTAGTGGAAGCTGTCCCTGCCCCTAGTAGGGGAGGTGGAACAAGATAATCCTTTTGGTCCCTTCCAACGCAAATCATTCTATGATTTTATGAAAATACTGATGCCTGTAATTCCCACATAGAATCAAACTAAGAGTTCTATTGACGTTAGTGAATAAACCCTCTCTCTAGTCTTTTTTGTTTGGGATAATAAGGAATCTTATAGGCCCCAAAAACTGCATGCTCTAGTGGCTGATATGCACTCAATGTTTTGTGCTGTTACATGGGGGAAATACCTGTCTAAATAAAAACACACTCTGACATTCTGAAGAATGACTGAAAGGACAAATGCAATGTGCTATGCTGGCCATAGAAAAAAGTGGTGTCTTAATTGATGTGGGTTATGTGACGAGGATGTTAAGAAAAGAGTCCAGACTGTACCACTTTTCGGTGGTACAGTTTATAATTCAGATAATATTGTAGACATAGTAAGAATATGAGCGCATTTCATGGGAGATTGATGTGACTTTCTGCACAACTGTTTAAAAAGGATGTGGCATATTTATCAGAGGCCAATTCACACTAGTAAATATTATATTAGATTACATTAGAACAAATTAAATGTATTTAGAAGAGGAGACCTTTTCCTATAACTTTTCAAGAGAATCTATTTGTTATGTTGCAATGATTAACTACTGTGATGTCAAACAATACAAAATAATGCCAAATTTTATCTGCATCTAGGCATGCATAGCTACAAAACAAATCTCTAGAAGCACTAGAGAAAGCGATGAAGAAACACAAGAAGAAAAATAATTGTCATTCAAAATGTCTGCTCTCAGTAAATATGTTGTTACTGGTGAAAGTATTGAAAAGTAGATGAGGTGGAGGTAATAATCCACAGCCACAGCAGGATGTATTGAGTTACTTATTATTGATCAAAACTAGCCACAAACAAAGTAATTATTAAATAATTTTACATTTAATTGATGAAGGCTTTTCTCTTCAAGTCTACTATACTTTACCAGTTTTTTTGCACAGAGTGGCAGCTCTGAATTCTTGTGGAACAGTCTTACCATAAAGTCTTAAAAAACATTAGTCAACATTTTGCATAAATCAATTATTGTAATGTATTCAGTTCCCTTTTTCCTTCTAGATTCTTCGTTATTCAGAGATAAATGTTTCATGACAGCTTCTATTTCTTGAGTTCTGCTTTCTGTCTTTATATGATAATTGAGGCAGTTATGATGCTATTTCTGTAGAAGACTCATTTGGGTTTATCTCTCCCTCTCTCCATATAGTTTATGTATTTATGCTTTTCCTTGTTACCATTAAGTATTGAAATTGGGCTAATCTGTATCTAGTGGAACTGTATACTTTATATGAGGAAATTCAGACATTTTCAGATACCTATCTACACCTGACAAAACTTTTCTGCAGCTTGTTTTGGCATTGTACTCCCCAAACCCAAGAGATTCTGTAGATTTTCTTGAACATGAAACTGTTTTGAAATCCCAAAAAACAAGAACATTTTTACTGATCTATACCTGGAATTTTGTGCATTATGCCCAGTGAGACCATTACCTGGAGCTCATTTATTTCTACTAAGATCAAAATAGAAAAACAACAACAAAAGGGTAAAGTCCACAGTGCTTTCCCAAAGTATTCATAAAAGGAAAAATGAATGGTGACACATCTCACCAGAATCACATCTATATCTCAGATTCTTCTCTTGGTGGAGAATTTATGAGAAATTTATATGGCTTGAGGGTCTCATGCTGATAAATTATAGATGGACAGAGCACAGAAAGAACAGCAGATATTATGTTGAGAAATTGGTTTTGTTCTCAGTATCAAGAGACTGGGTCTGTGGTGTTGTCTTGTGCTTTTGGAGGGGACTATTTTGAATAGTATTGAGCTTTCAGTAGTTTCCTGTAATGGGCAACCCTCCTCACCTTTTCATTAGAAGCAATTATCAGATAGAAGTATGAGAAATTGTGCAATGTTGTGCATTGCAGGAAGTGTATACAAAGGATGTAGCTACATAGAGAGTGGAGGGGAGTTTAGGGGAAGTAGGACAAGCATGTGCTGACAAACCACTTGAGAAGTGAGAGGATAGGAAGGAGATTTAATTGGCCCCTAGTCTCCAGTGCGCCCTGCATCCTGCATGGGACGTGCTGAGAAATGTAACTGGAGGGAGCCAAAAGAGGGATTTTTGTGCAGACTAAGCCCTTGCATTAAGACACCAGCCTTTCTAGGGTTCCTACATGGGAAGAGAGAGAGAGGAACATTGAGAAAGTAAAAGAAGCAATTTTCTTCCAAAGTGCAATTTACAGCAGGGGGAAAATATATTCCCCGCTGTACTGTAACTTAGGGCATAAAATAATCACAGTGTGTTTATTTTGATGTGGCATTTTTGAAATTATGTAAAAGTTTTCAAGTGAGTTGCAACTAAAGATTTTCCTCTCAAAAAATGATTCCTTCCTCTCACCTGTATATTTGATCACACATGTATTTCTCCTGAAATATCATTTTACACAAGTGAAACTGTGTTTTGGTTCTTCATGTGGGTATCCTCTGAATGTTAGAAATATTGATGACCAAACCTTGACAAATGCCATTGACAGTGTTTGTTGTGAGCAACATGCAGACACCCTTCTGATCCTAAAGGGGATGCTGCAGTCAACTGCTTCCTGTTGACCTGAGAGGTATCCCAATATTCCAAGGAAAAGGCTTATGTGAAAAGTGTTACATGATTTAATGTCCCTAATTGCACATAAAATTCACTTTGAAATAATTTACAGGTTCCTAAGCCCAAGCCATAGGTCTGGCTCTCACCACTGGGCAGCTGCCCAGCAGAGCTGCTTACTGACACCCCTAACTTTGACTTGGCCAGGGAAAAAGCACTTTGCAGGACAGAGACGAGAGAAAGAACATCTGAAAAACTATCCTGTAGCATTCTTGGAAATGACCAATTTGATTATCTGGCCCAACTACTGGCATTGTTTGTTCAAAACAGTGAAATATTTTATATCTCTTTTGCTGCTTTTGCATCATGATTTCCTATAGCTTCTGCGGTTCAGCAGTTGTAAGAGGTGGTAAGAAATCCTTAGCATAATGTCTGATCTCTTTCCAGGTCATCCTGTAGTGATTTTTATCAGGGCCTACTTTGTCTCTCAGATGAAGTTTGGAGATTGAAGGGAAATTAGAAGCACCTGGAAATGGATTGTCATGCTCTTCCATACACAGTAAGTTACCATTCATGAAGTCTGACAAATTACATATCTTTTATATTATTAGAACAGTGAGTTAAACATTATTTTCAAACTGTCTTCAGTATGTTCCTACTATAAGCATAAAAGAAAATGGGCTTGTATTCTTGTAAGCATTTGGGAGAGAGAAACTCATATGCTTAGTGTACCTGAAAAAACCATGCTGCTGCATCTGTTAAAAGAACTATGGGGAGAAGATATCATGTGCACATTTCACTTATATAGTTGCTATCAAAACTTATTTCTCTGTTTTTATTTAAGAGTCTCATTGAGTAGTCTTATACTACAGTTATCTGTGTAGTATACCCTTCTTTTCAAAACTATTGCTTCCTCTTTATAAAGGGATACTAAGACTGTAATCCTAAGTACTCACTGGAAAACCCAATAAAAGAAATATTTTGGCAATTATGCACCATATTTTTTTTTTAAGTTGCCATTTACTAAGTAACATCATGACAAGCTGTTAACAAACTGAATTAAAGACATATGGTAGCCTTGAATATTTAACACATTCATCCATCATCACATTCTGCTATCATTTAATCATTTAATCCATTATGTCATGTTTGTAAAGTCAGTACAAAGTTTATATATATACATGTATATATATATATCTCCTAATTATAATTTTATAATTTGAAGGCTCTTTACTATCCAGAGTACATTGCCCTTTTTAATACTTTTTTTGTTTCCTAAGGGTTGCATGCTCTGTTACTGATAAAGAAGTCAGCATTTAAATTTTGGAAGTTCATGGCGTGCTTAATTTATTTAGCCAGTACTGCCAAAGCCTTGGAAGCACAAATGTTTGTTATACTTGTATAATGTGAAAAAAGCAGTAACACTGAATACATTAATTGATAAAATTAGCCATGTTAGCCTCTTAAAATAAGCCAGAGGTACCTGTGCTTCTTAACACACAGTCCTTTTTTCCTCCAGTAGAAAAACAAGTCTAAAACCACTATTTACATGAACAGAAAAGTAAATTTAGTTCTTATTTATGGACATATTAACTAAAAAAAAAATAAGGCAAATGAAATGATCATTGAACATAAAGTCTGACAAACTAATTTCTTAAATTTTCTACTTCTCACTTGCCTTCAGTTTGGACTCAGTAGTGTAGATTGTATTATCTACAAGAAAGGAAAACAGATATGCTGTAACTCTACTACTTTTCTTTGATTTTTGCCTTTGAATTACACAGATAGGAAATACAGTCTGCAGCCTGACATTGCAAGAAGGACACTGGGGGCCTGGAGCGTGTTCCTAGAAGGGCAAGAGAGCTGGTGAAGGCTCTGGAGCACAGGTTTTATAAGGTACAGCTGAGGAAGCTGGAATTGTTCAGTCTGGAGGAAAGGAATCTCAGAGGAGACCTTATGGCTTGGCTCTCTACAGCTGCCTGAAAGGAGGCTGTACCCAGGTGGGGGTCAGTTTCTTCTCCCAAGCAGCAAAATATAGTATAAGGGGAAATGGCCTCAAACTGGGCTAGGGAAGATTTAGACTGCATATTAGGAAAAATTTCTTCACAAAAAGAAACATTGGAACAGGGAAGCTGAGTCACTATTCCTGGAGATTTTGATAAGGTGTGTAAATATGTCACTTAGAGCCATGGCTTAGCGGTGGACTTGGCAGTGGCATTTATCAGCTGACTTGGTGATTTTAGAGGTCTTTTCCAACATAAACAATATATGATTCTGTACAGTGCAATTGATTCAGAACTGAAGTCAGGAATAGCAATAAAATTACTTTTGTTTTTCTCAATACAAAAGAGGTGGAAGTAATTGTAGTCTTATCATGGTGCATATTCATTGCAAAAAACCCTATTAAGTCTTCAGATATAAAAGATTTTGAACTTTAGAATAAAAACAGTTCATGCCTCTTGCTCTGCAATTGTGCTTATCGGGTGGTATGACTTACACATGAATGCATGCCAACTTGTATATTTCTGCCAACAGAGCAAAGACAAGAATTAGAGCACTCTGTATCTCATCAAACAGGGGTGAGCATGCTCTCCTAGTCCTTTGGACTCAGGCTCTTAGTGTCAGGCTGAGTCAAATGTTTACCCACTGCCAAACTCAGTTTGAAGCACCACTGACACTTGAAAAAAATTAGCCACCATCTGTAGGTAAACAAAATATGAAGAATTACATTTAATTTCTTATTCTGTATTCACTGCACAAGATGTTTTAATGATAAACACTCATTTTTCTTGTAAAAATTTTAAGAAACATAAAAGTAATGCAACCTATTCCACTAGGTTTATTACTGTTATTCAAATTCCCTCTGGGAATTTCATACTGGAGTCCTCCTCTAAAATCCTAACTTTCATTGTATCTTGTTCTAAGCAACTGCCCAGATGATTGTACATATTTAATTTAGACATATATGTACACACACCTATATATTTCTATACACTCTATATAGCTGTATCTATAACTAATTTTGGAAACAAATGCATGACTCATTTCTGGTTTTCTCCCTTTAATTCTTCTTTATCTATTTTGCCATCAGGAAGCTGTTGGGTTTCATTACTGCATTTAGAGACAAATATACAGACATTTGACATGAAAAAGTAGAGGTAAATGTCTCTTATCTCAGTTCTGTCCCCTCGGCTATTTCTGCCATAAAACTGGACAGCAGCACAGACACGTCTGAGTCATCAGGAAGAGTTTCTGTACAGTCATGGACAGCCACATGAGGGAGTCTGACCTGTATCATTCTATCTACTTCAGTGTAAATCATGCATTCTTTATTCAACAGCATTTAAATAATGTAGGATACATCTCTCTTCTTGTACTTGCCCGGAAAACCTCCATTTAGTGTCTCTCATTTAAAATGTAAGTAATAATCTGAACAGAAGTCAGAAAAACAGAAAACAGGAAAAGAAAAACAGAAAACAGAGCAGGGAATGGAAGCATGGTCATTATTTTTCCCAAACCCTCCTTCCTCCTTCAAGAGATTGAAGAAAAACCACTTATCATCTCTTTTGCTGACTGACCTCATATCTTGAATATCACACCTCATATATTTTTCCTTCTCCAGTATAGTAAAGTGAATTGATGTTCATTATAAACACAATAATGGATGTGCATGTAAATTATCTGAGTCCTGCAAACACTGTGATCTGCACTATTTCCAACATCAGGCTTTTGCTCTGCCTGAGGACTAAAGTGTCTTGGTATCATAGATATGTGTGTAGAAAAGTAATTTTAGCAAGTTTCTGTAGTAATCGAGATCTCTGCAATTCCCACAGTAACTGGGATTTTCGGGCTGCTAATGCATTTACAGATAGAAAATAAGTAGGGCATAACTGGAAAAGGCTGTGAAAATTAATACAGTGCAGTAAAATGAAAACTTTTTGCATACATCTCCTCTTCTCAACTCTGCTTGCTTTGAAGATGTCAAAAGAATTTATGACTCCTTCCTCTGATCTTGTCATTCCTTCCCTTTGAATTCCCTTTACAGTACCATGTACCATGTTTTCTCCTTGCTGTTTAATCTCAGTCCTCCTAATATTCACTAAGTTGTGAGCTAAGAACATGGTTCTTACATGCTTGAAAGATACTTTTATTCTTTCTCCCATGCTGTCATTTTGGAGCTGGGGGACCACTGTGATTATAAAATATAAGCCACTTTTTTGGTTCCTGCAAAAATGTTTCAAAATTCCTCTTATTTGCATTGCATCAAAAAGCAAATAATGAGTAGACAGGTGGTGAAGAGAGCTGCATTTAATTTTATATATTTAATGGAACAATAAGGAAATTTATTTAAGGCAAAGTATAAATGATGAAGTTAAAAACCTCCATGCGCTTCCTTGTGAAAACCTTCTTACCTTTTGTTACTTCACATTTTTGTGGTTTTTCTTTTTAAAAAAACATTTTTTTATGGATCCTTTCAAAAAGAAAAAGCCCAGCAGTAAATCCTCAGCTTTAATTTGTCATGTGTGCCTTTGCAGGAAGCACCATTTTCTTGCACACCTTGTGTGCATCTACCCCTGCCTGAGCTGACCACCACTGGCTGTGTGATGACACATCTTCCTTCCATTTCTGATGATGCAAATGCAGTCAGTGGAGCTGGAGTCACTGCTGGGAACCACTGGCTGTTTGATGACTGCCTGTGTTATACAAGAGGCTTTCTCCTGACCTGCTGGTGAAAGCAAACAGGCTGCTTTTGGCCAAGGAAAAGGAAAGAACATCCTTCTCTTCCTAACTTGTCTATTTGCTTTTCCCCTTTTTTCCACCATAGGCAGACTACTTGTTTTTTTCTTTCTTGAAAAAGCCCACTAGTGAGACCCAGAAAAAATATGCAAAGTGAATATCAATGAGAAAACATCAGTTCCTATATTTTTAACCACACAAGTTTAATGTTTGGTCCACTGTGTTGGTCAGGTCTGTCTGTTTCCTGGAAGGTTATTATCTTCTATTCTTAAAATTTATAGTCACATACTAAAGCACAAAAAAGACAAACACTTCAGGCAAAGTCATATGTAAAGCCTATTATTTCTAAATCTTTATTTTAATATTTCTAAGTTTTCACTTGTAATCACAGATTTTTGAGAAGAAAATACATATTTGAGAAGAATACTTAATATGAATTGAATTTGTTATTCTTAATAAGAGTAGATGAATGCTAACTTATTGATATTTAAGAAGATCAAGAAAAGCAAAAAATTAAAAATCAAGAGATTAATCTGATCTTGCCACAAAATATTTGTTAATGATAATTATAATCTGCAGCCCATAAGCAAATGGAACAGCAAGCAATTTCATGTTATTGTTAAAAAATATTTTTCAATGTAAAATTCTAACAGTTTCATTTAAAATTGTGACAACTGTCTTGCAAAGGGAAGACTGAAGAGTATAGCTAGAAAAGATAATGTAGAATTGCAAAAAAAAAAAAGAATTTGATGTTAACAGGCTGGAAAAATACCGTAACGGTGGCTCTTATTTTTATTTTGTTTCTCTTGAATCCCAGAGTAATATTTTAAGATATAATTATTTTTCCACAAATATCAATATATGTTTTGTTACTGATTTTAAGCAGAATCAAAGTTCTGCCGTAAAATTGGTGATTCAATAGCATTTCTTTTGCTTCTCTGTTAGATCAGACCCACCATGAGATTAAAGAAGACACCCCAAGGAGGAAGAGGTTGGGGGGTACCACACAGAGGGTTGTCAGTAATGAAGATCAGTATTGGAAAAGGGCATAGGTTCTTATCTATTGATAAGAGTGTCATCCTGGTGGGTTCTTGGATAGATCAGGATATTTGGCAACTATTCCTTATTAGCAATGTCAGGCCAGCACATTACTGGGAACTGACATGGGAGCAGACATGCTGCATCTTCTCATATCATGGCTCCCTGCTAGGAATCCTAAAGAGTAACTACCTGTTCTACCTTGAAGGCAGAAGCTATTTCTATTTTAAGAATGGACATCTGAGTGATAGGAAGGGTTTCCTGAAATTTATATAGTCATCTTCTACATGCAGACAGTGGATTGCATTTTGTGTTAGCTCCCTCGGGAAACTGCTGGGAAGTCAGCAGGAATGAGATGTTGACTGCAGCTCATGGGTGCAGTAATCTAATCCCAAGGACATGTTCCTTTGCCATTCCACATCAAATTTTGTGATGCCAGAGGATGCACTCAAAAGCTGTAGCAAAATATGGCCAGGGAATTTGGGCCCAGTCGTGACCTTGGTGCTGTGGACTGGACCCTGGGTAGGAGGCATCTGTGTCCTGATCCTCTTGTGACTGAGGTGGCTTTCACAGGGCCTTCAGGCAACTTCTTCATGGAATTACTTGGCCCTTGGATAAAGATTGCAGAATTTTCTGTGAAACAATAACTGTGAGAAAAGAATTTGTATGTTTTTAGGCAAAAGGGCTGCTTATTCCTTTAGGCCATGGCAAAACATAGAAATTTTTTTATGTTTACAGAGTATTTTCATGCATATGTTAATCACAGTCATTATATAGCATTCATGAAGTTTATCCTAGGAAGTGAGAGCAAGTTTTTATAATATACTAATATACAGAAATATACACTAATATACAGAATAATAATAATAATAATAATAATATACAGAAAATACTCAAATTCACATCTCTGGAATAATTTTTTGATAGTAAAATGATCTTTTTACTGAATCTTTTTATTTGCCCTACAGGGTTATTTCGTTCTAAAAAAAAGCCTTATTTTCTGCATCAGTAGTCAAATTGCAGTCATATTCTGGATTTTCCCATAGGAGCATATTTTCTCATGTAGGAAGAGAACTAAATTGATCAATGCTTTCTAAAATAGTGAGAACCTCACCTGAACTTACAGGTGAAGGACCATTCCCACAGGCTGGCACAAGCAGACTTTGCTGGTCAGCCAGCTCTAGGATTGCATAAGAAACCTTCAGACCAGCTGAAGAATGCATGTGGAGTGAAGTCTTCTGGTTTTGGGGTAGCTGATGACAAATGCATATCTTCATCTCTGCAGGTATTTTCAGCCTGGCTGTGGGGCTAGCAGGGAAGGAAGGAACCTGAACAATCAGCTCACAACAGCCCCACCAGAACTAAAGATGGTTGTTAGTCCACCTTTTTGCCAAAAAGAGAATAACACATTTATCTCAGAAATAGTCTGAGTCAATATGTTTCAACTCAGTATCCCTGAGACATAATTTTCAGAAGATATGTTTGTTTTCCTATTGTGCATTACTCAGTCAGAGAAAAAGGTATTTCAGAAAAAAACAGTTATTCCCTGTCTATCCCTCCCTACACAAAACTTTTATTTTACTTTGGTCTCTACTTTTAAAGAGCTCTACAAGAGTTAATTATAAATATCTTGAGGTACATATATTGTCATTTGAAAATTCAATCTTTTTTTGGCACTCATTCCACTATCAAGGTATAAAATATTAATAGCATGAGCAGATTACTATTGCTTCCTTGGCTTCAAGAACATGTTTTTAATTTTTGAATAAGGGGAACAAAACAAGTGCAAGCAAAGTTGAAGGTTTTTTTCCTAAAAAAAAAAAAAAAAAAGAGAGAGGAAAAAAAGGTCAAGTAAGCCATAGGAGTATCCTCATATGATTATTCTGACATTTTCTGACTCATAATCTACTGGGTGTTCATTCACCTCTTGCAACTTGAAAGTGTCCTTGAGATCTGTAACTTCATCTACATGCCAGGCTGCCAATTCTATGCTCTTTAAAGTGGAATTTTCATTTATGCCGAGAGCTGAGCTGCATGGGGAGTAAAAGTCAGGAAATATCAGAACTTTAAAGGATATAAAAGAACAGAATTGCCTTTGATTTGACACTAGAAATTAGGACTTGATCTATGCATGATCTGGGATCCATGGTGGGGGTTTGGGCCATGGGGTTCAGGCCAGAAAAATAGAAGTAAGCTTTTTATGCTTGAGAAAATGATGTAATAGAAAAGGAAAGTACTTGTTTGGATTGCTTTCAGCTTTCTGAGGGGTTCCAATCTTACTGAGCAGCAGTGGGAACCAGAGGGTTTAGAGCAGAGAGAGAGTCACAAACCAGCAAGAAATATGACTGTGGGTTCCTGCTGACCCTCTGTAGCCTGAGGAAGGGGGGGTCTACAAAACCGAAAAACCATGGTGGAGGTTTCATTTGTTCTCATCCACTCCCTCTCAATTTGCCTTTGAAAACATCTGCTTTCCTCACATAGCCTGACTTAGTTGAAAAATTGAATGGCCCTACATGTTGCTCTGATTGCTCACAGGCAAATTATAAACTTATCAACCCAAACACAGGCTGATTAATAAAATTATATTACTGCTACAGATCCTGTTTCCAGAACCTGAGCTGCATTAAAATTCAGAGGAGATGAATTGGGATTGCTATCAATTGAATAAACTGCAATACTTCTGTGGAGGCTGTTTTCAGTCTTAAATTTATGATATTGTTCCACTTTTCTAATCTTCAGAAAAGTCAGTAATGAATCTGAAGTTATTGATTACACACTGAAATTCAACTCTTATGGCCCTCCCCCATTAAAAGCTTATCTTCTTCTTTACAAGGGTGTCTTGAAGATGCTTTCATTCTCACAGGCTCGTTGCAAAACGTTGTGCTTACTGTCACTGACATAGAAAGGTCAGTCGATGTTTGTAATGAAGACGTGCATTTATCAAAGCAGGTTACTTGCATCTTGTTTGCAGCAAGAAGGTAAACACAGGTTTCAGACAGGCAAACATCACCACCCCTGGCCTCCTATCCCCAAACAATCAAAAGTCTAGACTGTAAAATATTTCTCTCTTTTACAGTTGTCATCTACTCATCACAAAGAAAATTAACGTGGGCATCCACTTATAGTCAAACAGTATCTGGAACAGAAGGCAACTTTCCCAAACATCATTGATCTTAAAGGAGCCTTGCACAGAGGTAAATAAATGAAAGGGTTCAAACATTTTAGTATGCTATATTTCATTTCAATAACCCTCTAAACTGCTGTCTTTACGATATTTAAATGCGAACCACTTTTCCTATTCAGCAGTGATAAATGAAAAGTTTAATGTAACTTTTAACATCCAAACACCTGTAAGCACACAGTGATCAAGTGTCTAAGAAATAATTTGTTCCTACCACTTAGTACAGAGGAATATTTAATTGAAAGATAGCGTTACTTTGCACAAATAAGTGGAAGAATCAACTATAAATATCCATAAGGACGGTTTCAAAATAGCCTATTTTGAGGAGTGGGTTATGTACACATCCGGAGTGGTATTTAAAAGATAAGTGCATGTGATACTAAGAGCTGTGGTTTAGTGGTGGATTTGGCAGTGTTAGGTTAATGGTTGGACTCAATAATCTTAGAGGTCTTTTCCAACTTGAACATTTTAAAATATTCTGTATAAAGATCACAGAAAAATATGTGTACAAATCACTGTCTTGCACATGATATGCAGCATTAAAATTTTATGGAGCTCTGTCTGAACATGTGACTGCCTGCCCTCACCCAAGTTTGGCCTCCATCCTTTTTCGGTACCCTCTGACCCATCACTGCTTTACTTCTAGCACTACACTGCTCAAATGAGCCTCACAAAAACATGTTTGAAGAGTGAAATTACACAACTACATAGAAAATCTGAGAAGTTTTTTGGTTCATTTTCCACATCCAGTTTTTCACATCTGGTGTATGTGGAAAGAAATATATGGTCTGTATCTTCAGTGTCTAGAAAGCTAAGAATAACTATATGCTGATTTTAAACTAGGGCATAATCTTTCTCTTGCCTTCTGTTGGAAAATAATGCTATGAAATATTTTAAAAGATTCAGGTTCACTGGAACATATTGCCATTTACAATATATAGCTGAACAAGAGTGATGAAGCCAAAAAACACCTAGCAGACTCAAAATGTCTTAATTTCCTTAATTTGAGAATTTTCTTCATTGAAGTTTTACTTCAGTTCTAAAAAATTTACAGATGAAAACAAACCTCATACCTGATACAAAACATTTGATTTTGATTTGCTTGAAACTGCATAGACTTGTTTCTATTTTTCTCTCTGTGGTCTTTGTCAGATTTTTTGACCTTAGTTTGTTTAACTTCTAATTACATAGATGATAAAAAATATTCCCTTGAGAAAATGCCTGAGTTGAATGAGCACAGTATTATCTGTGAAAATCTTCAGACTGTAAATGATGGGGGACAAAAGGAGACAGTATCAAAATAAATGTAATGTTTTGTTGTGCTGTGTCACATGAACTCTACTAAATCAGCATTCTACAGCAGAAAAGCAGAGAAGACAGCAGTGCTATAATGCCTATTGATTGAAGGGAGAGACTAAAGTGAATTCTTTTCTCAGAGAAATGCTGAGAGAGCTGGCTTGTACACCTGGGCCAGCATATTGCACGCATGCAAGTGACAAGGTGTGAGGGTAGACAGGCTCCTTATTCCTGTTTTTCTGCATACTACAAAGGTTTTTGAAATTGGGGAACTTACAAATAACCTTGACTGGTGCTGTCACACCCCAGTGTGACCTAGATCCTTTGTTGTCTTTGGTATTTGCATTCTGCTGAGTTGTTTTGCCCTTCCAGATCTTCACTAGCTGCAAATTTATATGACAGCCCTGTCTTGATCTGGATGGAGCTTCATAAGTTACATCAACTGAGGATCTGATAGGTTCAAGTTGGACACTTTCATACTTCTGCTGTTAGTGTTAAGACCAAGAGGACTATTTACATAATGATGCAGGATATGCATCTCATATCAGAGATTCCAGGGTAGGTGTAACCTCTCTGGTTTTGTTGAAATTATTTTGTCTTAAAAGTGTTATATATCCATTGCTGAGAGAGTTTTTTTAAAGACTGTAGTATAAATATTTAAGTATTTATATAACCTTAGTCTTTTATCTCCTATAAGAGATTTCAAGGGTCGCTACCAAAACTTGATGAGCAGGAGACTTGTGCACTCACTGCAGAGAGGTTGGTCTCTCCTCCCTGAGGTCTGGCTGCTGAAGAAGTGCAGTCAGTGTTGTAGCTCCACACCAAAGCAGCCAGGGAGAGAGAAGCTCCATACTGGTTCATCTTTGCAAGGGCCATCTGACATTCCAAGGCTATTTTAAGGCCAGGGAAATAGAAGATAAAAGGCCAGAGGGGGTGTTCGTTTAAGGAGGCAAACAGATCTCAGGGAATGCCATTTCACTTGCTTAATTCATCACTTTGCTAAGACAAATGATTTGGAGAGAAACGGAGTAGAAAAGCAGATTAATCATGAGTAATTATTAGTATCCTTAACCTTGTCCTTACTCACATATTATTCCTTTGATCTTTATATCAGTGATACACCAAAGGCTGACTTCAATGCAAGAAACTAGTGAGTATTCACAGAACAGTTCACTAGACATGTCAAGAGCCATCATAATAAAAATTTGAACAATGCCATAAGATGCTGCCTTAAAAAGAATATCCATGCTTGAAAGATTAGGCTGGAAACACTCCAGATATTTGGTGACACTATAAGCAGGAGGCAGAGGCGTGAGAACTTTATCAGTGGGAGTGACAAAATATTTCAAATTTCTATTACTTGTCTAGATGATTGTCCACTGACACAGCCTTCTATTTCTTAGACAATCTCGAAAATCAAGTTTCTCAGAAGCGTAAGTGTTGTGTGGCAATGTAACGCCATTAATAATGAATGTCAATTATTTTTTGTTTAGTTTGAAAGAGAAGAAAGTGATCATTCATTCAATCTGAACAACAATTATAGATGGGCTGAAAAATCACATCTATTAACAGCAGCCTACCTATGGTTGTCAGGAGCAATTATTGCTGGCTTGTTTTCTCTCTTTTCTTTTGTCTTTGACTTTCTTACCAGTTCTGTCCTCTAAATGCTATGAAACAAAAGGTATAATTTTCTTGTAACTCCACATTGCCCTTCAGATCAAAATATAATATAAAATCACAACTTTCCATGCCCAGTTTCAAAAAATTCCTCTACTGTAATTAATGTACTTGTGAAGAAGTTAAGAAAAGCTGGTGAAAATAGAAACAAAAAGTGGTATTTCCAAGACAGTGGGCTGGTATTGATTGATTTGTGCTACGTGTTCATGTTCAGTGTGGTCTTGTTTGACTGTTCATTTTTCTTCCCTGTTGAAAAGATTTGCCTCTATGGTAAAACTAGTACATTTGGAGCATAATGAGAGACAAAGTGACAACTGAAAGAGTAAAAAGGAAGAGGCCTGTAAAAGGCTGTAATTTAGCACATTCACATCCAAAGTTAAGGTCTGAAAATTCACAGGAAAATTATTTAGTCTTCTTCCACAAACCTTGAAGAGAACTTGAAATTTTTAAAAGGATATATAATATTTTGAGTATTTTTATGCATCAGAAACAGTTTTCAGGTCAACATTTGGGAAAGTAAACATTATCTTTTAAGCTTCTTCATAATTATCTCATAGTTTTATCTGAGTGGTTTTTTATGGTGCTAATGACTTTAATCATCTGAATTTAATATATGGGTTCAATGGACAGAATAACCATATTAGCATAATTAAAGTATGTGTATAATGTAAGAGCTATTGTGATTGTGCAGTACCAGCCTAGGGCTAAATCTTTTTTTATAATACATGGTGTTCAAAAGGCAGCAATACTTAGTTCACAGTATGTAATCCTCTGCAGCTATTACTGCATTTCATAGACAAACTCATTGATTGTTCAGGAGTGCAATTCTTTTGAAAATTATTTATATGGCAGATTGCAATATTTCTACATTATTTAAGTGACTAAATTGATCCAAGTGTTTCTGGAATTATGCAGGCTGGGTATATTTCCTTCTTTTTTAAAGTGGAAATAGTTGCATAACACAGTTCCAATTCCAACGGGATACTTATTGTTACTAGTGAAATCACTATACTATCTTGCTTCACACTTGAAGCAAGATAGTAGGGTGATTTCACTAGTAACAATAGAGAACATAGAATAGAGAACATACAATAACATGCATCAAGCAGGAAACTATAGTTGTTAAAATGTTAGCAGCAAAAAAAAAAAAATAATGCTTTCCCTCAGATTCTTCTAGAACCTTGTCATTTGACTTTCTGGTTTCATGATCAATATTTTCTGTCCGTCCCTGCTTAAAATAAAAAAGGGATGTAATGAGAACAATGAAAAACAAGTTATAAAAATTTATGTACTGATTAATATTAATATTAATATAGTGCATAAAATCACCTAGAATTAAACAGTTTCTTGTGGCAAAGATGTTTTGCAGTGCATGAGAAAGGCCAAGAAGGCAATGACTTTAGAGGAACTGACGTGCTCTGTAACACAAGAAGTAGTTGGACCAACAAATGCTAAACAGTCCTTAGTCAAATGCATAACACCCTGTTCCTATCTAATCCAACCTGTAAGACTTCCTATTTCATCTAGAAAACATTTATCTATGCATTTGTTATGTTGTTTTAAACAGAGCAAGAGAATTGGCCTTCAAGCCAAAGCTTCAAGCCAAATCTCACAGAAACTTTACAAAAGCCAGTCTCACAAAGTTAGACAAAATGAACTTCACAGTGTCATAAATTTCAGGATCTTTTTGGCACAAAAGACAAAGAAAAAAAACCCTCAAACCCTCATTTTCAATACTGCATTCTGAGAAGCCAGAATGCTGGCAAAAATCTGGCAGGACACTTAGGGGCTGGAAGATGGCAATGAATATGGCAATGAATATGGCAATGAAGATAAAATCCACATCAGCTGCAGCAAGGACAAGAAATGGGGGCTCAGGGTGCTGATGTACAACCAGCTGGATATGAGCCAGGAGTTGTGCTCAGGTGACCAAGAAGGCCAGTGGCTACTTGGCCTGTGTGAAGAATTAGAGTGGCCAGTAGGTGCAGATTATCCCCCATACTGAGCACTGGTGAGACCCCACCTTAAATTTTGTGTTCTTCTCTGGACCCTTGACTACAGGACAGTCATTGAGGTGCTGGAGTGTGTCCAGACAAGGACAACAAAGATAGTGAAGGGTCTAGAAAAACTTCACCTGTGAGGAGTGACTAAGGGAACTTGGGTTGCCTAATCTGGAGAAAAGGAGGCTCTGGGGGAACCTTGTTTCTCTCTCCAATTGCTACTTCTCTACAGTCTCTATGTTGTTTCCTTCCTGAAAGGAGGCTGAATTGAGGTGGGGTTCAGTCTCTTCTGCTGAGGCTCATGTGAAAGGATGAGAGGAAATGGCCTTAAGTTGCACCAAGTTCAAATAAGATATTAGGAATTTTTTGTCACTGAAAGCGTGGTTAGGCACTGGAATAAATTGCCCAGGGAGGTAGAGGAGTCACTGTCTCTGAAAGCATTCAAGAAGCTGGATGTGGTACTTGAGGATGTGCTTTAGGGTTGATTATGGTGGTACTAAGCTGAAGGCTGACTTAGGCGATCGTGAAGGTCTATTCAAACCTTGATGATTCTGTGATTTAGGCTATTTTACATCTTTGTAAATCCTTTATATCTTTGTACATCCTGACTTCAGTGTCCATATTTCCCTGTTGAGAGAAGCGAGTGTTTCAGTTATGTGTAGTTATTTCTATGTCTGCATAGTTTCTTCTCCACTAAATATATTTGGAATGAAAAACAAATATTTGGTAATAAAAAGAGAAATCATAGGGGAAAAGAAGTGCTTCTCTAGTATCTAGTAATGGATAAAGAAATCACTTTACCATAGCTCAAGTATAATAGTCTACAGTACTTATATGTCAAAAGAGAGTTATGTGTTAATTTCTCTTAGATTTTTCTTTACTATATTTTGGGGGGTTTTATTTACTTTTGTCTACTTTGTTTAACAGTGGATTTCAGTCTTGTATTATCTTTCATATGACAGAAAAATACTGAATCTAATAGACTTGCCTAGAAAAGTGAGTGTTAATATCCAATACTGTCCAGTTAAGCCCTGCAGAAAAAGACTCCCTTTTAGAGAGAAGATTTTATTTTTTATTACAGATTTTTTTTTTTTTTTTTATATTACAGAAACATTGAGATTTCCTCTGGAAATCCCCCCTCTTCTAAAGAAAAACAAATAAGGTGCAGACACTGTCTGTGGGCAGAAATATGTTCTAAACATCCAAGAAAGTCAAGTCAAATTGGATTTGTCTGAAATACCTATGATAAGTGTGATTAAACAGAATACTTAAAAATAGAAAGAAAGTTTTATTTTTGATAGAAACATATTTAAAACACTGCACCAGCACTCTTATGAATGTCTTAATCCCTAGTCAGGGTTTTTTTAACTTATCTTCATTTTAGTGTTTTTTTCTGGCCATGACTTAGCTGCTGGGGATACTAATGGGGTGAAAAAGACTTCAGCTGGCTTTGAAAGATGCATCTGAACAAATCTTATCCTCTCCAAAATCAATTACTACATTCTCAATTGTCTACTGAATAATACATAAGTGCCCCAAATGTAATTCCATTGATGTCTGGTGATTTCTTCATTCCTGCAAAGGAGATTTTATTTTTCACTTTAACAACTCATGATTTATATTAGTGAATAGATTGTTTCTTAGTCCCCAAAGAGTCTTTATAAGCAACTCTGGCCTCTCTGACCACACAGTTCTATCCTTATCTATTGCTACAGCAGCGCATTAACATGCTAAAACAATGGTTCATAGATACCAGTGTTGCAGCAGAAGTGCTTTTATGTGGTTTGGTTGAAAGCTTTTCTCTGAGGGATAATTATATTCCTAGACATTAAGAAGAAAGAAAACGAAATTAAGTTCATTGCAGCTACATTGAGATACAAATGAAAAAATTGGAAAGAGGGACTGCTTAATAGTAGTTTTCCTCCAATAAAATGTAAATTCTGCTTCACTAAACCCCACATTTTTCATAAATTACTGACCCATCCTATGTCAGAAGTAGAGCCTTCATATTTTTTGGTTTCTGGTTAACTCATTTGGTGTTATGAGAATTTCCAAGGATATTAAGTCTCTTTTTTAGGAAGAGAAGCTCTGAATAATCAGAGCGTGCATACCCAACACTGATCAAAAGATTACTGCTTAGTCACTTTTCAGACTAATCAGTAAACTGGAATCAGGTGTCACAATATTGGTGACACTGTGCTTGAACCACGTCCCAAATGATTTAATAATATCCAAGCTAGACAACACTCTCTAACTGTGCAGCAACACCAAAGGACATCAAAATAATACTGAAAATAACATACAAATCAAAGGCGTAAGCTAGTTAAAGAAATTCAGTGAAGAGGTGGCACTGCCTTAAATCCCATCTTGCCCCAGAATTTCAGCATCTGCCTCTAGTCTGTGGGAGAGCTGTACTTTCCTGCCATGATGGTTTCACAAAATAATTATTACGTGTCGTACAGGCAGTACTTGCTTAAACAGTTGGAAGAGTAGGAAGACATTTTCTGTTTCTGTATATATTACCAACATAATCATGGCTGCAGCAAGGCCCATGGGGGTTTTCTCTCCTCACATAATTTTTCTGTATTAAGACTTATGATACTTATCAGATGTACTGAAATGATAACCATTTAGAGCTTGTTAATAGCTCACTAGAGTGATGTTCTGTAAAGAATTTGGCAGAATTATTATTTATTAAAGTGATGCAAAATCCTTGATAATGCAATTTATAAAATAGTCAAATCATTGTCTTTGAGTGGTGAGTGAAAAATAGTGCCAATAATTAAATTCGAAAGATGGCTATCGGAAAACTTAACAAGTTGGATAATTTGCAGCTCCTTGTTAAGTGAAACCCTTGATTAACATTTCCCAGTTAGCTGCCAAGAACATTTATAAGGTTCATTAGAAGAGGCCATTCAGAGTAAGAATACACTGAAAAACAAACTGGAGAGAAAAGCATAGAAAATGTCAAGATTTATTGGCATAAAACACAGATGCTAGCAATAATGCAGTACATTTCTGAAAAATTACAGCAGGTATGGAATAGTTTCTCCCATCGACACATACGTGTGAACACACACAGAGGAGATTATTTAGCTGTCTTTGCTGCTATAAAGTATGCAAGCTTCAGTAATGGTTCACTGGAAAAGATTATACCCATGCTGTTATGGACCCAGCAACATAAGAAAATAAGTAGTCTAACTTCTTGTGATTAGGTTTAGGAAGCTGATGTCCAACCTGATAATGCAATTTATGTATTATGTCCAGAATTTATCTGTCAGTGGATACATATGTCAATGTAACTAGTCTGGTTTTAAAATAAATGTTCATATAAAGCTAAGGGCAAATGTCCATTACCTCACTCTCCCATTACTGCTTAATGGTATTAATTTCCCCTCTAACCAGATTTGCATTGATTTCATGATGAAAACCAATATTATATCCTTCCTCTACATTTAGTTAAAAGAAAGGGATACAACTTTTCTTATGTTCAAATTGCAAAAAGAAACTTTGATTTAGTTGCCTGTAGATAAACTATAGTGCATTTCTGAACCTCCTCTGTTGATTACACTTTGCCTCTTTCACCTATGCCAAAGATTTAATTTTAATGAAACAATATTCATTCACTACAGCAAAAATGTTGTTTCAGTGGCTTTCTTTGAACTAGAAATCATAACCTTTTTGCACTGCAGACAAATGTACAGTCATAGAGTGAATTGCTTATATGATAAGGAAATGTTTTTAGTGCAGATCCTGTCCAAAGTGAAACACAATAGAACAAGTTTTTTATTCCAAAGCAAACCTAATGAAAAGAAACAAAGGGAAGATCTACTTATAATAGTTCCTTGGGTTTTTTAATGCACAGAAATAATTACTATTGAAAATAGTAATGGCATAAAACATCATTTTGAGAGCTGCTTTATCATACACTACTCTGCCTATTGAAGGAGTTGAACCCAAACAAAAGTTTGTTCATCACAGCCAAGTGCTTTATCTATGGATTTTCTGAGTGAGTGCAGGGCTTTGGTCTAATGAGATACCACCTGAGGCTGAGCCTAACTGACCAGAATGACACTGTTGCTGTCATGTGACAAATTTTATTTAACTGGCCCAAGTGAAAGAGAGAGCTAAATAGGAATTCTGCGCATTTTTTTGTAATCTTTTCTAGTTAAATTACATGAATCAAAAGCAGAACTTTAATTAAAAGGTTAAGCAAAAAATTAAGGAAGTTAGTAAGTGATCACATAATGGTAATAGAAAATGATGTTTTGTCTGAAAGCATAGAACTATTTGCAGGCTTCGACAATGTTTTAATGCACCACATATGTGCAAGGGGAATAAGGCAGATTTAGGTTGAATTTAAGCCTCACAAAATAGCATGTGGTTGATGGGGATCAGAAATTTGTACTGTGACCAGACATGTGCTTCCTGTGCTCCACTAAAAATTGTGTCTGACTGTAAAAAGTTTTTGGTATATTGTAGGGCCAATGTAAAACTGAACAGCTGAGCTGACTGCTGAAGGATGGCTTCAAAGAGTCTACCAGTCAGAGGTGGTTCAAGAAGCTGCTGCTCCCTCAATTGCTTGTTACAAACTCTCAACTAGTTGACAAGAGTAGCTGGGATTAGTACATGCTGATAGTCCAGTGTGGCTTCATGTCATGGAAAAAGCTGTGAGCTATAAAAAACTCTCCCAGCACCCTAGACAAGTTTTCAGGTTCAGCAAAGAAAGCCAGCACAAGACAAACACTCTCCTCCCCAGTAGTAGCTGCTACAAAGAGGCATGGTTTTCACAACAGCTGTACACAAAAACATCAGATGAAGAAATGGGAAAAAATTCTAAGTCCTAAAAATCAGCATTTGAGGGCATAGGAGTGACACATCATGTGAAAAATTTGGGTTTGATAAGGACAGGAGAACTGAAGACAATATCTCCAAGGGCATAATTAAGAGGTAGTGAACATGACTGAAAGTCTTGTAAAACACAGCCAGAGATCCAATTTGTGGATAATTGTCATCTCTGTGGAGAACATATGAGGCAGCATGATTTATTTCATAACAGAGCTTTTGCAAGGGTTGTTTGGAGCAGAAACTTCCCCCATCCCTACTGGAAAAAGGGAAAAACACAGCTTTCTGTACTCAAAGCCATAAAGTACTGGTAAACAGCACTGTAATTATTTAGACAAGAGTTGAATCTTGACTGAAGAACCCTGCACACCTTGGGGTAGAGGAAGAAAATTTTCTCAGGTATGGACCCATAAATCTTTCATATGTCTGAAGCTGATGGTTTGTGAGAAAGTCTGAAAGAGGCACTGTCTTGAGGCTGATAAAATGCAGTGATAAAGGCTTCACTTCCTATGTATCTAGGAGCTAAACCTGAAAAATAATTATTTCACAGTCTTGAAAGTATCTGGTGTACTGTCCAATAAAATATGATGAAATTCAAAGAGTGAAAAAATTCTTTTTTCATTTTACAGTAAGGGAGGAATCACTGGTAGATCAAATATGACAAAATGCAATGAATATATTTAGGAACTGACTGAAATCTGGGAAGAGTATTATGAGGAAAAAAAAGTGAAAGAATTAATATAATCTCTCTGGATGCTGGTAAAAAGTTGACTGGTTGACTTAGTGATTAAATACTGCTTTTGCATATTTCATTCATGGGGCTGAAATTATATTTTTCAGTATAGAAATAGAAACACATAAATGTATAAATAATTGTATAAAAGAACTTAGATTTCAATAATTTATATCAAGGCATTATTTTATTTGGTTATTATTTGATTTTAATTTAAAAATAAATTCCAATATAAAAACATAAGACTCTCTGAGGAATTAATATGTTTTTTAAAGCAACTTCATTAAAAATTAAGATCTTCAATACAATAGGCATTATCAAGATGTACTAATTGAGAAATGCATTATAGTTAGCTAAGTATGCTGAATCATATTCTAACATCAAATTGTCTTCAAGATATTCAGATGGTTTGATTCTACTGCTGACATTTTATGTCTTTATAAGTTTGGTAAGATTTTATGTCCTTTCTAAGTTTGGTGGGGTTTTTCTAATGTGAAAACATACAGGCAATTTCATTTAGTTTCATTTTTTTATTCATTGGAAATTAGTTTGAAAAATTGCTTATAGAATAATGTATCTTTTCCTGAGGCTTAAAAAAAATAGATATCAGAACTAATCTGGGTTCTATTTTCTCATCAATATCTGCATTTCCTTTCCATAGCCTTGGGGTTTTTCTAAAGCTTTTGGGAATCAACTTTGATAGACTATTGCACCTCCTATAACCTTTTTGCAGTTTCTGTCAATACAGAATGAATGACTAGAACTTGTATTAACTTGCACAATTGTAAAATTAGTATTTCAAAGTTAAAAACACCAGGGCAGTTGGTATTATAAAATAGAATCTACTTTTCCCTTTCAATTACTAGCAGCTCTTTTGGAACAGGTTCATATAGTTTTCAGGGTATGGAGTAAATAGATCATTCTCTCTTTATGAACTTTTATGTAGAGTCAGTTTTACCTTTAGTTGTGAACATTAAGATATGAATAATCTTCATTGATACTCCTAGCAGGATGAAGAATGGCTTAGTGCTATTGAGGATACCAAAATTAAGCCATAGACATGAACTGAAAATCTTTATTTATGGTCAGAACCACTTTTATTCTTCATGTAAACAAACTGTGCTTGAAATAAACTTGCTGACTAGCAGAAATAAGTAGTAAAAGCTCCTCATTAAAGAGTTGCTTATTTGCATCAGTTGCACTGAGGGTATTCTAAGGGGTTTTCTGTTATGTGAGTCAAACTTGAAGCAAGGCACAAGGGTCTAAGCATCTATTTAAAAGACAGTCATGTATTTTTTATTGTGAACTGATATTAACTATGAAATCAAGCTGAAAATCTTCATATTGATACCTTACTACATTAGGAAATGAAGGGTTTGGTTTTCACTATGTATTAGGAGAGACCTAAAAGTACTGAGATACTGTGACAGGAGTTAACTGGAACATAGTCTGAGTGGTGTTTGAGCTTCATTATCCTGCTTTAAAAAAATATTGCAGTTTGGACTTCACTATATAGAAAACAGAACTAAATGTCTGTCTTCCCCATGCTGTGTGAGGGCTATAAAAGATGGAGAAAAGACAGGCAGGCAGCATTCCTTTGAGGCTTCTTTTGGACATAAGCTAGGTACCTTGCTGCTCAGCACTTGAGACCAGTGTCTCAATATGGGAAAATCTGAAGTGGAAAAAAACTGCTTTACCATGGGAAGGTTAATGCCTGAAAATTTTGACACTCAGTTTTGAATATGAGTAACCAAGATCCTAGTTAAATCACATTTAAAATCATTTAAGAAGACAGAAAGTGGAAGATACCCCCAAATGGTGCAGAATTAATGATTCTGGAAATGCTATTATGCATGAGTAACTGTATAAATTGTCCTTAGAGAACAACAGAATTATGCTTGTGTACAGATGCTTTATGCCTATGACTTTTTGTATTATGATTTTAAGTAATCTTTAGATGAAGATTTAGCTTGGAAAAGGAAAAATAACATGTTTTCACCCAAGAGTTAACACATTCTTGCCTCAAAATGTTGTGTCAGATCAGATATCACATTTCAGATAGTTCACATGTGACAGTTACTTTTATCACAAAATCTGTTTGTTTCCTTAAAATATTTTATTCTATTACCTTACAGAATATAAAAGCTTTAAGATTTACTGTGACACATCCTTCTACTTTCTTTTTTCAGTTATGTAATCATTGCTTTTTTGGCACTCAAGAGAAGGATTTGCATTTATTATGTAATACTTGTGGTTTTGTTTTGCCAAGTGCTATAGAATAAAATCACCAATTGCTCTGAGTTTAGCAGTTCATCCATCAGTAGTGATACAGCTATCACTGTAACAATGTTATAACACCACCAGTAATAAACCTTCACAGTAAAAAAAACCAGTATTTCAGTGGCTTGGTTAAGAATATTCTTGTATATCTTTGCTGACAGTTTACTGGTGGTTGAGCTTCTCAAATTTCCATCTTTCTGGCCACTTTTATTTCTTTTTCCAACTCCACCACAGTGTTCATGTTTAAAACAAAAATGAAAAAAACCATTCTTTACAACATGAGTTTGTAATTAATCTGTTTGTCAGATTAGGCCTCTTTATATGCACATCTCAGTTTTCAAGAAGGTATTTTCACCTTGAATTTACTCACCATTTAAACATCGATTCTGTGTATATTTTACATGTCAATTTCATGTGTGATGATGTTTAGCATCCAGAATACTGTCTTCTAAATGGATTGTGCACATTGGCATTCTTTGAACGACACATAGCAGAAATGCAATTTCTTAATCTTTTCTGGCAGGGAGGTTTTTGCATGCGTTTCTTTTTTTTATTTTTTTCTCCACTCCCTGGTGTACCTCTCTCTGGTCAGATGTTCTGTGGGAAGGTAGCTTTGGTTGTTACGCCAGATGTGATGTCAGTAAATTATGGAATTACAGCAAATTTACATATGAAGAGGAAGAACACAGCGTGCCTTCTTCCTGACAAATTTTCTCCTGCAAAAAAGAAGGTACAAATGTAATCTTGAAGTTGTACCCGGCTGATGCAGAAAAAATTTTGTGGGACAGGGAGTAAGAAATAATTCTTTTAAATAGCAAAACTCTAGATTTTTCAATCCTTTGCGTCTGAAAAAATATTGTATGGCCTATAAAAGAAATTATGCTGCTCTTCAAATAAATATGCATTTTTTTCTAAGTAAGGTATAAAATTAATTGTGAATTAAAAGATCCTTTAGCACAGGTACATTGTAGCTTGTTTTTATCTATGTTCATGTTAGCTGCTCCATCACGAATCTCTAACTGTTGCATCTGCCTTTTCTTAATGTAAATCCTGATCTGGGGTTTATCACATTCGCAGTGGTTGATATTTTACAAAGGCATTCCCTGGAGCTAAACACACCTCTGAAAATCATGAAGCCTTTGCCTGTTTTTTTTCCCAGCCACTTCTGAAGGAAAAAATACAAAATAAATGTTTTCTACATAGTTTAGCTAATTTTAAAATAGCAGTGTGATTTTCTTCTTCAACTCATATGAACTTAAATGGCAATGTGCATTATGGACGCTGATTGTTGAATGAAAGCACATGTTCCAATGTCAAACAAAGTTCCTGTAATAATTCATATTCAGGCTTCCTGAAATTCAATTATGCTTTCATTTGATTTTAATTGTAACCATTTTTTACTGTCTCTTCATGTGTGCAGTTTTTATTTGTTTTCAAGCTCCTTTCCATTATGTTCACTTCTATTCTTTTTGGTAAGCTTATGGAGCGATTGTAATTTTAATCAAAAAACTGTAATTTGAATAATTAAAATATCGTGCATTAATTCCCCTGTCTTATGCAGTAAAATAGAAGGCTTAGCTTGAATCACATATACTCTGAATTTAACTAATTTAGGGCATCACCACTGTCCCACTGTGACCCCTGTCTTGTAGTTGGGTGTGAAAAGAGAAAGGTGGAAATGCTATTCCTGATGTATTCCAGGACATTTACTCCTATGAGCTGTGAGAACAGGCTGAATGCCACTGGCAGTGGTCATCTGCACAGAATTTGCAACATTGAGCTTTTCTGAGGGAGTAAAACCACAACACTGATTATGCCAGAGCAAGCCAAAGAACAAATCTTATTAGGGTGAGCATACCTGTATTTTTTCAGAAGTGATACGGTTATCTGACTCTCAGCATTAGCAGAATTATGTGTGACTGCGAGATTATACTAAAGAGAGTCAATATTATTTCTAGTTAAAGAGAGGCACAGTGATGGCTACTAAATCATGCTGTTGTCTCTGGGCTTTATACAAAATATGTTTTCTGTGTTGGAAGGCTTGTACTTCATTAACATTTAGAATACGGACTTAACAAAGCCTACCAGTTGAATGAATATCAGAAAATGTGGGTATGTATTTAAGGGCTTATGTCTGTGTGTTTTGTCTCAATATTCATGTAAACAGCTAGATGGTGCCAGGCAGGACTAGAAGTGACTGGCAGTCACACTGGCTCACTGCAGCTGAAGAACAGAGCAAAGTGACTTTCTGCCCTCCTTCACATCAGCACAAATATTCTCCCAAATTGCTAAAAGGACAGCCACCTGTATTTATGGCCCACCCCAATGACCGTCCATTCATGGATTTTTAAGCTGGTAGGCAGCCAATATCCATCTTTCTTATTTCTGGACTGGAAGCCTATCTAAATCAGCTAGCTGGGAATCAAATCTCTGATCTCAACCTCTAAATGTACTTGTCTCACCAGAACAAATCCAGCTGCTGATTCTGTCTCTGTACAAATCCAGTCTGTTACACAGATGCCTTGAAAGATGGAAGACTTTTAGTATGGGAGATGTAAGAGCTTCAATTCTTAAAGTGTGATTGAAATATCAAAAGGCACAAAGCCTCAGGAAAAGGTTTTAACAGCTGGACGGATATCAGAGAAGGCATCTGTGAAAGGATGCAAAACTTGCAATATTTGCTTGCAATCTTAACTGGTGATAGGACACTTTCAGGAAAAGGAGTGACATTATCTGTCTTCAAACTTATCATCTTAGGCCTTTTCAAATCTGCACCACTTAGAGTAAACCTGAACTGAAATGAAAGTACTCTTTGCAGAGACAGATTTTGGAGGATAGTTTGTAATATGCTGATTTGCAAGATATACTAAATATTTCAAGAAGATAATTCTGAAGATTAAGTAACACTATTCTCATAAAAGAGGAAATATTAATCTGTTATATTCCTTGTGTTGTCTTTTATTTCAGTTTAAATACCTGGGAGAGTGTTCATGGAAATGGAGTGTAGCTGTAATGACCATTTGAGATTCTAAAATAATCAGCATATTAACATATAACAAGCAACAAAAGCCATTTATTGTTGCTCATAATCTTGTGATAAAGCCTTTAACATTACTGTTAACAATTAGTTCTACAAGATTCATATCCTAACTTTGATTGTTCTCTTGCTATTCATACAAATCAGAGTTAAAACCTCTCTGTGTCGGAGTTAAAAGTCTGAATTAAAAGTCTGTGTCTAGTGAAAGCCCAGGATGTTATTTTTGGGGTGGCATTTTTCTTTTCCTCATTTACTTTGTAGCTCTCATCTCTGTTGTTTCAAGATTGTAATTAGATGTTATTTGAGCAGGCTGGCCTTGTACTGAAAATATATGATATTCTCATTTAGGAAATCCAACATTAATGAAGTTAGAATTTTGTTACTGCTTTTAAGAAAGTCAAAACTTTCTTAAAAAGTTAACTGTGAAAATTTGTAGTAGAGCTGCTATTGCTGTCTGCTTTCCATGCTTCTGCCATTCACCTGCTATAAGAGGCAGATTATCTTATATTTTCTACATGTAGTTAAAATTAAATCACCAATAATTTAGGCTTCTTAGTAATAATATTCTGTCTTAACACAGTACTAGCTTTTCATAAACAAATTAAACTTTTTTCTCTACGAAGATACCTCTGGTTTTATTCTGGAGTCTGCATGTGAGACAGAAGCATTACCCCTGTTGCCTCCACTCTCTCCAGTGTGACATTTGAATAGATGGAGACCTTTGGGTTTCCTTTCTCTGTCAGAGGTTTTATCCATTTTCTGTTAGCTTTAATTTTAACTCTATGGTCTTATGGCTATTCCTCAGTAAAACCCCAGTGCTTTTATCCTTCTAGTTTATTGGTGAGAACATCTTTCTTTTTGTCAGCCCAGCTTCCTGCATCTTCTCCGTTATGCTCTCCCATGAGCTTCACCTAAATCCCTTTGATGACACCAAGCACATTTTTCCTTTGCCATTCTGCTTCTTCCTTGCATTTCTATTGATGACCTTGACTATTTCTCTATCTGACACATTTGGAAAGCTGTAATCACACACTCTGAGAAATGCTTTGTGATTGTTATTGTGCAGCTGCTTCTTTTTCCTTTAGTTGTCTCCAAAATCCTGAGAGGACTTTGCCCTCAGAACATGTTCATTATTTTATGCATTTTCCCTGGAGAAAGGAACCTCGACTCAGTGCACCTGAGACAGCAAGCTTACAAAGCACTCTGTCACTCCACGTGAAAATGTAGAAACATGAGGGATGGTACAGCTGTGTTTGTATAGGCTGCACTGGGGAAGCACCCTTGGAACTGTTTCTGGCATAAGATAAGGCATAAATGACACTGAATAATGTCAGATAAAATGTTAGTGCAATAGCTGTTCAGATTTGTGACCCCTTTTGTACCTGACCAAAGGGACAAATTTTTTACCTCCAGTATAATCCTGTTTCTGCCGAAATTATTAATAAAATGCATGGAGTTCAATGAGGAAACAATTCATGTAGGTTTTTTTCCTTTCTTCCCTTTTTCTCCCCAATCGTCATTTGTTTCTTGTACAGTATTGTTTAATACTTCAGCTGAACTCAAAGACTAGGGGCCACATAAGTTTTCAGAACAATATTAATTTCAACAGACTGGAGATTTGTAGATCAAATAATGGCTTGTGGAACAGTGTGTTAAGAGCAATAAAAGCTTTGCCCTCATTTTGCTCCTGCATTTTCACTAAAGCTTGTAATGGCATGTGCTATTAAGAAAGATGCATATTAAAATTTTAGGAAGTAGTTAAGTTTTTTGCCTTTATAGCTATAGAGCTACATACAGGTAGATAGAAAGGTAGATAAAAGTTGAAATTTTAATCTTATAATTTGAAATACGTAGTTTTTTTCATTTTGCACCATCAGCTGGAGCACACTTACAGATGGAAGTCACCAGAGGTGAGCTGCAGGTGAGGTGCATCCCCCAGCTGCACTCCACAAACAACATCCATGCTGAAATCAAAGCTGAAGCAGTCTAATGGTAAGAGTGGGCTGGTTTATACAATTCAAAATCTTGTATGAGTTTTTATTTCTGTTTTTCCCTAGTGCTATGCTAGATTTCTCTGTTCACAGTGTGTAATACTTTCCATTGCAGAGCCTGTCAGATTTTTACAAAGTCTCTGTCAAGCTCTGTGTGGTTCATGTGACAGTAAACAGAATTCCTAGCTTTGATCATAGACTTAGTGGGATATGATAGTCAACAGCTTAGATAAAGGGAAAATCCTGCCTTGAGGGAAAAACCCCAACTCCTCACTTTGGAAAAAATGGCATAGTTGAATCTTCTCCAGGATGTGGATAGAGCTCAAATTTTTTTCCAAAGTGAATAAAGTGACAGTCTCTATGATGGCAGAGCTTGGCTGGGCTTTGTAGAGTCTGCATTTTGTGACAGCGGACTTATTGCTGAGGGAAATCTCTGCTCACAGTTGATGGATGGTTAATGTTCCTTTTGTTGACCAAGGCTGAGAGTTTCAGCCATGGCATCCACCCCATGGAGCCTGTTAATAAAGAGGTTTTTTGTGAATTTTTTGGAGATGGACTAGGAAAGAAAATGGAAGACAGCGGCTAGGCATCAACAGAAATGAAAGGGCATAGGATGCTGGGATGTACAACATGCTGAAAGAGGACTATCATTAAATTAGATTATCTTTTAGGTCCTGTCCAACCCAAACCATCCTATGATTCTCTGAAAAAGTCTCCTAGTGACAAATAGAGTAGCAAAATAACCTTACAATACTGAAGGATGTGGCAAGTACAGAAATAGAATATAGACTCATAAGGAAGGAGAGAAAGGCAGGTGATCCCATGGGGTAGAACAGATGCAAAAAGAAAAAATCTGGAGAGAAATAAGGCTGATAAATCCAGAGAAAAAAATGTAGTTATTCTTTCAGTCCATGTGGCCTTAGACCACATGGTTGTAGCACCCTTCTGCACCTGTCTTCTTGAATGGTAGCAGCTGCTAAGAGAGCTTGAATATAATTTCTCCCATTTTATCATCTTCTCCTTTAGAGAAGTCTAGACTTCATTAGCAATCATAAGAAAGAAGAGTATTAGAGGTGCCCAGGAATGCCATCTAGATTGAAACAGGCACGTGTTAAGCAGAAATGACTGACAGTAAATCAGATGAAGGAAATTAATTGCCAGGAACAGATAGAAATGGGGACTGAAAATTATATGGATGTGAGATGGAAACATATTTGTATGATATTTCAGGTGCTATAAGAATAGACAGGAAAATCAGGATAAGAAAAAATCTTAATAAAAACATATTTCTTAAAATAACAGAAGAAATTAAAATATGTACTGCAAGTCAGAGTGCTTTGATAAACACATAAAATATGAGATTTGGACTGCATGTGGATGGTGGGTTCAGTTGTGGAAATACCTCTTCCAAATAAAGATAAGAACAAATTATGTGAAAAATTAGGAAATTTTTTCACACAATAAAATGGAAAGGAAAAATATCAGGAAGAGTAATAATATCCACAAAGAGTGGATATCACAAATCCACAATGACTTTAATAAAAATTAATTAATCCTTTCCACATTTGTGAATAAACAAGTGATGATATAGAATTTTACTGAATCAATTATGTTCTTAATATATGGTATAACAGAATAATTTTATAGAATTATAAATAACATTAATGTATATGTGTTGCAGTGGAAAAAGAAGATGGAATATTTAAAGCTATCGTCTCAGAATTTGCTTAAAATTATATTTAAATAAACCATCCTTAATAATTGCATAGCTGATCATAGAAAATGTTCAACATTCCAACATAGCTCAGGACTTAGAGTAGATTCAAAGAGGCACTTTGTCACACACAGGTGTTGGAGCACAAGGTGATTAATTCTGAAACCCTGTGGTCAGTATCACTCAGTGCATGGGGCTTTAGACTGAGGGAGGTGTTACCTAAAATTAGAAAAAGATGTCTTTTTTAGGGCACTTCAGCTAATGACAGTCTGACTTTAAGTTGCTGCTTTCTAGAGTGGAGGTATGATTTTGAGACTGCCATAAGGTTTTCCTAAAGCTGCTGATTTAGGGAGGCAAGAGTAACCTTTCCTTTAGAAACTGAAATGGAAGAGAAATAGACGAACTCCCTTGGCTCCTCAGCAAAGTATTTACTGCTGTGAGTTGACTTATCAATTGCTCTTCTATAAAAATTTCAACCACATTGCTCTTCTCCACAGAGTTCTGCTGTTTATTCTGAAACTAGTCCTAAGAGAGGGACTAGTAGTGTGCCTATCCCTCTTTTAAAATTGTGTCATTACAAATGAATAAATGGTGAGACTTACTAGGGCAGAAATTGAGTAACAATCGACATGATTTTATAGCCAAGAAGCTAAAGGTGGGAATCAGATTCCAGTCTAATTCCACTTTTGCAGCTTTTCCAATGAGACTTGATTAGATCCGTATTTATTTTTCCCACGCTGAAAAAAATAATGGTGCGCCCGTATTTAAGAAAGTTTCAATTTTAAACCAGTGAAAATTACTGTAATTCTGTGTTTCTTCACAGATGTAGCCCATGGTGCAAATCTGTGCTACAAACTTGGCCAATCTGTTGCAGATATGACAGATGGACTTTGCTGGCTTTGGACTCCACTCTGGCTCTGCCCCAAGCAAGGAACTGCTGCTTTGCTCCCCCAGACAAAGGCTGCATCACGAAAGGTTAAGGATTCACAACCTGTGCTCTTTGCTGTGCTCCACGCCAAAGTAAGTGCACCAAACCAATATCTTTCTGGTTATTTTCACCTCCTACATATGGGCCACAGTTAAGGATTCCCCTGTGACTCTGCTTCTCCCATGGTGCTGCATGTTTGGTAGTTTGGCAGAGGAAAAAAAAGAGGAGTGAAAATATTGTCACTTTCCATATAATTTGAAATCTCATGGCTAGATGAAACTACATTTTAACCAATTTCTTGATGATGTTTGAATAATTCAGTACGAAGGGCATTTCATTAACTGTAAACAAAATAATAAAATATTTAATGTTTCAGAGGATTTCAGTTTGTCTGTTCTTAAAGAACACTTCTGTCACATTGAATAAGACATAGAGGATTGTCTGCTATTAAACTGAGGAACTTTACATAAAATCTTGACTACTTTTCAGATATTGTCACAGATTTCTTGTTTTCCTTCGGCAAGCTATCTATTCTTGTTTTCTAGGAAGAATATTAGTGGAAATTTTCCTCTGTAAAACACAATGCCATCTTTTTCTGGTGTTAATCACCTGATCAAATGATTGAACTTTGCTGATACATCCTGGAGATCTTTGGTTTTATGCCCTTGTATTTCAGTAAAAAATTCTCTCCTCCCAACAGCCCCAGGCTCCATCCCCCAAATTGCCTTCAAAGATTTCTACAGAGATAGGAAACTCAGAATTTCTCTTTAAATCAAACAGAAAAGTGCATTTTGGCCTTTTGTAGCCAAGCCACAGTCACTGTTCACAGTCCAAGACATCAGGGAGTCATGCAAATGCAGATATTTTGGCATTGATCCTGTGCTAATGTGCCTTCCTTCTCAGGAGGCTTTTGGTCTTCTCTTGGTATACCAAAGAAAACTTGCTTCTGTTCAGATCACAGGTAGATCAAGTTCCTGTCTACCACCAACATACTAATGTATAATATCAGCAAAAAACACCCCAGAGCCTTGGTGGAATAAAAGTAGGAGGTATCCTTTTTTTCCAAAGCAAGGAATGCCATTTCTCCAAGAGCAGCAGTCAGTTTATACCTTGGATTCTAATGTAGAGAGATTTATCTTTAGCATACTCCTCAGCACAGTGCACCACTGATAGGGCACCTGGCAAGGTGTCATGGGGAAGATTCATGAATGCTTGCAGTTTCTTACCCTGGTGTTTTTGAACATCTGTTATGACCACTGCTGAAAACAGCATCTTTCATTGGACAGACCTTTTCCCTGATCTAGTATGTCAACTATTCTACAGTTGTAAGTAATTAAGACAATTCATTTTACCTCTTGGTATACATTTAAACCCCCAGGTTCCCTGATGATGCTCATTTTTTCTGCTTGAATGAATTTACATGGTGAAGACATACATTTCTCCAGAAATATCTTTAGTCTTTAGCAGTTTTCAGAATTTTTAAGAAATGACCTTCAATGCTTAGGGCTTATAATTTTGAATTATCACAATTAAAAGTCAGTGGTCTTTTCTGTTATTTCTTTCTTGACATGAGAAATTAATTAGGGAAGTCTGAGGAGTGGGAGGCAAAACAGAGAACTTTTACAGTGTGTCAATAGAAGACAGAATGGCTAGATTTGCACACCAGGTTGTGAGTGAAATACATGCAATACAGAATTTGTCTCTTCAATTCAGTAAATAAATTTTGCCTTTAGAATATAAGAGTGACTCTAAGATGTCCCTAGCTGAAATGCAACATTGGATCCCACAGTAAAAACGATTCACTAATTAGTATCGGCTATATACCTGCACAACCCTTTCAACTCTAGATGCTTTACTATACCTAAAAAGCTCTCAGTTAACTGTGCACCTACATGTGAAGTATTAATCACTTAAGAAAGACAAATAAATATTTTTTATATTTGTCAGTATTGCATGAAGAAGTTGTCAAGTACTGTCTCTATATTTTTAACCAAATACAAAATAAAACAGAATAAAGCTAATTTGTTTATGCCAAAAGCAAGTTTTTTATACCTGAAAACAGGTGTAACACACCTGTTGCCTGAAAAAAGCCCAGGGCTATTACTCCAAAGAACAGACAAGCTTTAAAATGTATTTGAAGTTACAAATGGCACACTTAAAAATCAATGCTTTGCTTTGTTAAATGGTTAGTTTCTGAAATTCTACAGCTCTTCAAGTGTTTCTCTGTAATTTTGTATTTCTCCTTGATACAATTTCAGAAGGTAATTAAATACATCTTTAATCAGGCAAGCTATGTACATGCATGCTTGACATAAGGAGACGTGCTTTGGAGTAGAAGATTGAGACTGAGTGAAATGCTCCTGTACATTATACCTGGCAGCTGCATCTTAGTGTTTGAATTTTCAGGCACAGGCTCATGATTTAGCAATCCCTAGGTTGTTGGCCCTTGTGGTTGTGTCTCCATTTACAAATGGTAATTTATTTTCTAAGCGTGATACCCTGCTTTCCTTACAGCCCTTTTTGAGACTGTCATACCCCATTGGCAAGTGTATAAAGCCCTAGGACACAGATTGCCACAACTCATGCAATATCAAATTCACTGGCAAGCTCTTGTAATCACTAGTTTAAAATGGAGCTTATTTCTCTTTCAGTTTATGATGATAACATAATAAAGATGAAACATAAAGAAACATAAAGATGGGGGGAATAAATGAGTGCCAAGTTAATATATTTAGCCTCAGATTTGTTCATTTAAACTGAATTGTAAAAAACTGCTCAGTGTGAAATTATTTTTCTTGCCTTGTTTCCAGCAGCAGTTTTTGCCTTTCCTATATGCATACAGTAAGGCAATTCTGAAATGTATGTATATATCTATACATACACCTGCTAGTGCATAGTTGGAAATATGGTGTGAGGAGGCTTTTCTTTCTTTGAATTTCTGTTCTTGTTTTTTTCTTTTGAAAACTCCTTGATAATTCTAATGTGCATGGTACATTGCAGAAAAATCAATTTTCTTCTACCTCCTGAACTGTTACATTTATGTAAATAATAGCTCCAGTCTCTGTCAAAGGATCAAAGGTTTCACTTGTATCAGGAACAGTATTTTATATATCCATTGGAAGTAGTGAAATATAATAGCTCTTATGCTAATGGTAGTTTCCAAGTGAATAATAGGTTTCTTTTTTATTTCACCTTCAGTTCAATTTAAAATACTGAAGAATATACTGGAAACTAGAATCAGAATATACTAGAAACAATCTGCACAAATGAAAGATGGAAAATGGTTTTTAGGACTACTTAGTCCTAAGAACTAAGGACTTATTTCCATCTATTTCCAAATTTCAATGTCATAAACCTAAAAATTAAAGTAAATTTTGAAACAGTAAGTTCCTTAATAATATGTGCTGAAATAATTCACCTAGCAACATTATTGCTCAATCTCTGTTGCCACATTTATTTTTTCCTTATAGATCCTGGGTCTATTTCCTCTAACAGTACTGGTCAAAGCAAAACTAGTTATTGCATGTAATAAGTTCTTACAACATCTGCTCCTGGTGAAACTGTTCCTGACAACCTTGGAGAGTCAGCCACTCCCAGGTTTCCAGGGACTTCAATAGATCATGATGCTGAAGATACTGCTGGGTTGGCTTGTTGTCAAGGAGCCCAAAATGTCATCCTGTAGCCAGCATGGCAATAAATTCTCTCCTTGGAGTAAGTTCATGCTTGGATTGAAGTGACCCAGCCACTGTCCTCAACATTGCAAAGAACCTGAAAGAGAACCAAGTCTCTGGTCTGAGCCTCAGTGAGAGAAAAAACCATTCCTGCATACAGCCAAGTACCCGGATGGCAGATATTTGACAGCTACAAGGATCTGACACCTCAATATGTGTGGGATTGGGAAAACCTGCCTGAGGCCTTCCAGTTACAGCAGGCAGGATGATTGATGGCTTTATACATCTACCTCCTGCCTTGTACCTTGGTGCTCATGCTTCAAAGGAAGGATGGAGCACATGAATACTGGGACAGATTGAAGGATGTCACTACCTGTACAGACAAAATAATGCCTGTCTCAGGGCACCAAAGAGTGGGTTTCTTACCCTGAAGGGTTTTGTCAGAAAACAGAGCAGGCTGCTCTATTAGGAAGCGCAAGCCAGGAGCCAATGGTGACAGTCAGGCTGGAAAGGCAGTGCCCTCACTCTCAGGCTGAAGTCTTTCTCACAGTAAACTAAGAAAAGAGGAAAGAAAGGGTTCAATAACCAGATTCAGCTAACAGCCCAGTGATGAAGGGGCAAGTCTGTAATGAAGAGATATGCTTAGATATGCCTGAGGTCAGGGCAGAATGAAAAGTCAGGAAGGCAAAGAAAAATGCAATGCCAGGCACAGCACACCTCCACGATAACTCAGGCCAGAGCAAGAGACTGAGTGCAGCTGCAGCTCCTGAATTAATGCTCAGGAGGTTGCATAGGTTGGGGTCCCAGTTAAGACTTCCCACAACTTCACTGTTTCTATGGCACTCAGATCTAAACACACACAGTTGTGCTGTATCACTCTTGAACACAGCCAGGTAAGCATCCAGAAAAGGAGAGAAGAGGTAAAGGGGAGAATGACAGACCAAGAGTTATTAACTGGTATAGGACAGACTATGCCATTGAGAGAAATACAGCTAATGCGACTCCTTGTCTCTTGATTGCAGGTGGTGGCACTTTTCTTACCTTGCCAGGCTCAACCTGCAATGCATCTGTCAGCAGTGTTGGAGTTGTCACCACAGGAGCGCGGTGCAAACCTTTAAGTGAGGTGTCCAAGGTAAGTAATGGGAGAAGCTTCATGGGATAGGAAATGAAGGAACTTATGCACCAAGTAAGAGGGCTTATGTGAGGTACAGGAGAATTAACACTACCTTGGGCAAGAGTACCTCTTCATGTGAGCTAAGATGCAGTTTTTAAACTCCCAATGGACCTGGGGGTTTCTCCAATTTGATCCCAAGCACTGGTACTGGATGGCTTTTGGCCTCAAGGGCATGCCCGAGGGCAACACAAGCATTGCCTCTCATTAGGTATTGCATCTTGGATCATGCCTGTTTGTGCAGAGTTGTCCTCTTCACTGAACTAAGCATCCCAATGAAGTGTATCACTTGCCCCCTAGCCAGGAGCATAAAGTTCATCATTTCCACATTATGATAAACAGCTTCAAGGAGAGCAAGAAGCCCTTTGCAGAAAACCCGTAGATTTGTAGCTCAGGAGTCTGTTTTGGGATAATACAGCACTGAACCTGTGTAAGTAGAGATGCCTCAGGGTTTTATTGTCTTGGAGTTAAATCACAGAGGCAGATGCCCAAAACTGGTCCCAAAGAGCTCCAGGTTGGAGGGCAGAGCTGTTGAAGAAGATTGTGTGTTTAATGCTGTTTTTTGGTATGGGGAGACAGAGCTACTGTTTTCTGGGCTCTGGAGACAGATTGGGATGGTGTGAGCGGAGGAGTTTAGAAGTGAATAATGTGCACAGTCATTGCCACATTCCAAACATACCTAAAACAGGGATGTTATGTAACAAAGAATGTAAGGAAAGAAAACAGTGGAAAAATGAGCTGATAAAACCAGTGAATAATGGGAAACCTGAGAGAGGAATGTAAGACATGAAGATGAAAATTGTGTGAGAGAACATAAAAATAAGTGCAGATACAGAATGATAAACTGAAACTTAAAGATGCTTAAGAACTGCATTTTCAATCAGCTTTTAAAACGTCTTTGAATTAATTAATGGCAAAATTATTTGCCACAGAGAGCGCTGTATAGGGGAATATGGTTGGTAGAACATTTGCTAGTGTTCATCATTTTGTACAACAGCCATATGAGTTCTTTCATTAATTAAATTACTGTGCATTTTAGTGGCATAGTACCTTCTGAAATCAGGAGCAATACCTAGTCCTGACATGACACCTTGATGCAGTTAACATTTTGGAAAATATTATTAAAGACTGATTGAAATCCTCGCTGAATAAATCATATGAAGATATCATAGAAGGTCACACCTTTTAATACCTCCAATGTTTTTCAATACCTTTCAAAAAGTATATATTAAAAGATTGGTGTCCTCTCCATATATGAAATTTGAAACTCACATATTTTGCTGGAGAATTAATTGTCAAATTTTTAATTGGTCTGAAAGAATATTATTTTTTAACCAATAAAGGAACTGAGGAAAGATCAGTTTTTGACACTGGAGATCTCTAGTTTGTCAGTGGAAAAGGATTCATAGTGAAGTGTTACATTATATATTACATCTATGAATCAAAACAGCTATCTAATATTGAAGACCTGTGATCAGTTCCTTAAAACAATCATGTATTTAATTTTGTATATGCGAATGAACCAGTGGACTGGTTATTAGTAATATTAGGCATGTGCATATGTGTTTGCAGATTTGGAGCTTAATTATTTCCCAATTTTTGTCTTTCAATTTAAGCTTATTGTCTAGACAACATAGATTTTGAGAGCCCTAAACTAGTATAATCTTTCATTTATTCAACAAATGTCTGAACCACTTTTAGGCAAATTAAAAAAACTCTTTCTTGAGGCTTTGTACTTCCACGTCCATCACTGATGTTTTAGCACAGTAAAATAAGAAAAAGTGATGTCTCATATCTTCCATCTTAAAAACTCCACAAAATAACATCTACATAATAATTTTGCAAATGCTAGTTTTCAGTTCTTCAAATTATTTATGCTTCTGTTGATCTCACACCTGTGAGTATTTGTATAGCTGTAGAATCAAGGTAATTGGTAAGAATTTAAACGTATTTGGTAACAGACTCTACTGTAGCTCTCACCACAAAGCAATTTCACTTTTCATGACATTTGCATAATGTCAGTACTGAAAGAGTTGTTTACTATGTTTTAAATGCTAAAATGGTGTAGAAGTTTTCAAAATACCTTGTTGACTGACAAGTAAAAATAATTTTCTATAATCTAGGTAGAGTTAGTTGCCTGCATCAGGTTGGCAATTCTTTAATATGTGTTTGTTTATAAAAACATGACCAAACAAAAACCAAGCACAACCACAACCAAAACCCACCAAAAAAAGCCTGTTAAATGCATGGGTGAAATATTAAAAACACTTTAAACAGTATTGCAGAAAACCTATTTTAATAAATTGATAATTTATTAAAATAGTTTTTATATATATAAATTAATAATATATAATTAATATATAAAAATTAATATACTTCTCACCATACATACCACCATTGCATTTAGTACTTTAAATGCTCAAAATAGCATTTTTTAAACTCTCAGGGAAATCAGAAGAGCGATTTTACAACTAAAGTGTGAAACTCCCATCTTGTTTTATACATGAAACTATTCTTTTGTCAACTAAAACAGCAGGGTAACCTGGGCAAAAATAAATGTGATTTTTACATGGTTTTCAAAATGAAAATGTAGTCACATGTTATTGGATGGATAATTTTACATCTTTTCATTTAAGTAAGCTGGATAGTCAAAGTATTTTTAGTCTATTTATGAGTCAAGTAGAAGCAGATACATGGAAGCAATTAATTTTGACAACAAACCTTAAGCTTTTTATCTCAGTATTCTGTAATACATTCCAAGTTCTAAAGAGCTCAAATACAAAAATGTCAAGTAGTGAGTCTAGTTTGAAATATGAACACAAAATCTGACTTGCCTTAAGCAGTTCAGATAACATGATGTGCTGTTTCTCAGTAAGAAATGCATTCAAATGTGTTCAGCATCATGCACACGATGCACTGCCATAGCAGCACGTTTTGAAGGTATGCTCTGATTTTGCATGCCAGGGGACTGACACGTGGGCACCTTCTTCCTGTTCTTGGCTGAATATTTGTAGATCTTGAACTCTGGCTCCAATGTTGTCAGATACCTTTACAGACATTATTATAGAAAAAGTAGTTCCCTTTTATGGTTGAAATGGGCATTACTTTCCTGCCCATTCCTTACCAATATTTTAACCAGGTACTGAATTAACCTTGAATTTCTGTCTGCAGCTCTCTAGTTCCATGTTAAAATGAAGAAACCTTTGGGATCTTTTCATTATTTATAAACATTTTGTCATTTCCGCTTTGTAGGCAACTGCAGGTTATTTTCATAGTTGTGAATTTTGTACGTTTAATGCTTTTCCATTGGTATTTTTCCCTTTGTGTGAAGTCTGTATGCTCCCTTGCTAAATACTTGCTCTCGAACTTTGGGCAGTCTTTAAAGCAGAGCTGTGGATCATTACAATTAACAATGACTTGAGACTACTCAATGATGTAGATTCAAACTTAAATGGAGAAACCAACAGCTTATTATTTTTTAATGCACTGGATCTTAGCAGGCACCAAGCTTCTTTGTAGAGATGGTGCCCTCAGACATAAGAAAGGAACCTGTTAAAGCAGCAGAGGTCCATAGCAAAGATAATTACACACAATCAGTGAACCCACTTGAAGCTCAAATCCATTCTCTGTGTATCTTTTTTGCCTGTAATTGGCACAAGAATCACATAACATGATCATAAATGGATTTATGCATCAATTGGCCTTTCCCAGATTTTAAATGAATAAGACACCTTTAATCAGGTTTCTTCCTTTAAAACCTGGACACTGGTGTAACTTTTTTCCTTCACTCATAAATTAATTCATGTCTTGTGGAATGAAGAATGTGTTTTCACAATTTTCCCAAAACAGTGAAAGTAAACTTCTCTGGCTAAAGAAAAGGTACCAAAGAGGTACTAATTCAGCCTCATGTTGTGTCCCATAGTTGTTCAGGAGTCTTTTTGTTCTTAAATTTGTTTTATGAAGCTGCACAGACACAGAAATTACAAAATCCACATTTTGGGGGAAACAAAGCACATTTTCTTCCACAATTCTGATGTTGCAGAGGAATCCCTGAGTTGCCATGTCTCCCCAGAGACCTTAGAAGTTCCCTGGATGTTGCATGTTCAGGGACACCTACACTTGGTAGTCTTATCTACCAAATGCGTAAAATGTCAATATCCACTAGGAGTATTCCAACAGAAAGCACTGGCAGGTAAAAAAGTACTTTTCAGCATCTGATGTGCATCTCTAGGAATAGTTCAGCAGTGAAGGTACTGAAGTCTTTAGTTTTATTCAGCAGCCAACCAAGTTTACATCTTCATACAGGCTGTTTGCCTTGACTGTCATATTTCTTAATTGCTTCATATTGAAAATGAGTCATGACCTTGCTATCATTTACATCCTTGATATTTTCTCATGATTTACTGACTTCAAATTAGAGCTGAAAGTTTTCAATGTACATGAAAAACTTGTAACCTTCAGCAAAATGTTTCAGCTATGAATTTGTCAAGTAAGAGAAAACAATTTTGAAACATTTAGACCCCTTGACCTTTTATGGATGAAAATTAACAAAACACTCAACAGTATGATGGAAAAGACTACAGAGGGGAACACTTGGTAGGTCTCAGTTGTCAGTTTACCCAATATATCTCATTAAGTGAACAAGGGGAATGACAAAGCCATTTGTAGACATCTGTAATTCCAGTTTCAATTAAAGGACATATATAAATTCTACAGATCAACTTGTGGTCATGGAAGGAAATAAGAATTCATGTTGGAATCTACTAAACAGGAATAAAACAAACAGCTTGGCCAGGCATGTAGGGTTGTAACAATCCATTCGGGATCATGTTAGTCTCAATAAATGAAAAATTAATTATGCACATACATTCAATAAATACTTACCTGTACCTAATCAATAACAAAAAGTATTTTCAAAATTTTACTAGAATTAAGACAAAAAGTGTTAGTTCACAAAATTGTAATGGAATTTTGTTCAATGTTTTTTGTTGTTGTTTTGTTGTTGTTGTTTTGGTTTGGGGTCTTTTTGTTTGGTTTTTTGTTTTGGTTTGGTTTTGTTTGTTTTGTTTTCTTTTCTTTTTTGGTTGGGTTTTTTTTTGGTACAAACATGATAGTCATATTTATAGACTTAAATTTGCTACAGAGCAAAACAAATACGAAATTCGTGGCAGAATTTACATCTGCCACAAGCAAGTTTTAAGACCCCAACTCAGAAAGCTTCTAGTCCTGCAAATGAAGATTGATAGATATTTTACTCTCAGACCCCAAGTCAAGAACCAATAACCTGGGATATGCTTTGCCATATATTCACCTCAGTTCAGATGTATTTAAACCACAGCACGTAAATACATAATAACCTCCGACTTTATAGACTTAGCTCATTTAAAAATAGCTTTAATATTAGAGCTGGAGAAAATGTGTACCATGGTTACCACGTTCAAATGGGGAACACTAGGCAAAATGGCCACTACTTTTGACAGTGGTTTCACAGCAGAGAAAGATATTAGTGCTTACAACAAAGCTGCCTTCCAGACAAAGGCCAGGGCATCAGGAAGCAATAAAGAAAAAAAAAAAAAAGAAAAGGGTGAGAGTGGATTCATTTAGGCAGAGCGTAAGGGGTTGAGATGGGAATAGTTCAAAAGAGAGAAGTGGTACAGGTGTGTGGTATACTAAAAGTGAGTTTGTACTGTACATTTGCAGATCTTGTGCCAAGTGCTTGTATTACTGATATGGAATGTAGTGTGGTGTAATTTTTAAACAGATTCCATGAGAAAGGAATCTGTTTAAAAATTTGGCTCCTAAAATGAAAGTCTTAGAGAGTCTCAGAGACCTCCCAGGGCATTTGGGCCACACAAAGCTGATGTTTCATACTTACATCACAGGCTGTTATGCCCCGAGAGCTTTTTATGTTGTTTTTAATGAAGAGAACAGACAAAGGCAGCACTGTAAGTCAAATTCCCCTAAAGACAATGTAACTAGGCCAGCTGACACACTGAGGCCTTGCTGAATAGAGACAAGTGCTGCTCATCCCCCCTGCACACTAAAAGCTGTGTCAAATACCTAAAAGCTTCATAGTGCTCTTGCAGTCTTAATATAGCTCATGTCTGAGCATGCATTGTGTACTTGTGCTTGATGAGATGGACCCTTCAGAAGTTCCAGCTACTGGAAGATAACATCTACTTTATTTACAAATTGTGGTTAGGTTTCCTCAAAAGCTCAAAACTTAATGAAATTTAGTGTACATTCAAAGAAAAAATGAGAACCACTTCCTCATAGAAAGTTGTCCTCCTGATCCTGCCTGCAAAACATCTAGGGCATGATCTAGACCCTAAAGCTGTTAGTCCTCTTCTAAGGGATTTGGGAGAAAATCGGGAGAAATGTTTGGGAGCTTGAACAGCAGACTTAGGGATCTCCTGTGTGTGTGTGTGTGTCCATGTGTTGTGTGCATATGTGCATTTCTGTTTCAGCTGTTCTGAGCTGATTAATGAGTTTTCTCAGCTACCAGACAGAATTACTGCTCCAGGACTAAAGATGCTGGTTCAGTTCTGTAGGGAACAAAATGTGTCACTGGGACTTAGCAGAGTAAATGCAGGAGAGTGCAGCAAGGAGTGCACCCCACTGAGTTCACTCTCAGCATTTCCTAAAGAGCATGTATTGTAAAAATAGAAATGTACTCTCAACTGTCCTGGGTTCTGAAGGGTGGGAACTGTGCTCCCATACTGTTTGCCATCAGCTTCTTCCAAGAACATACATTCAGAGCAGGAACTCTGAAATTAACTCCTTAATTCAAAGTGTGCAACTCTTACAGGGCTCATGGCAGCACGTTGTACACCCTCAGCTGTACAACAGGTATGGCAATGAGCTGATGTAAAGGTGCTGATTTAAAATTCTATTATGACTTCTATGATTTCAACGTAATCCGAAATGCTGAACCTCAGTTTTCATGGTCTGACCTGTGCCACACCATGGGATCACAAGTTCCTAGCTGAGCCTAGATCTAAATGTGCAACTTCTGCTGACAGCTCAAAATCTGGTGTAACAAATGATAGGACCAAAGAGGGAGGGTAGATTGAAACCAAGAGAGGATAGGTTTAGATCAGATGTTAGGAGGAACTTTCAACACATTCTATTATTCTATAAATGCCCTGGTTAGAGCATAAGCAGTAAAAGGTAGTGAGTGTAACCAATACAACTGAAAAATCTGATTTGGTTCTGTGGCAGTGACCTAACAGAGTTGTACAGAAATGAACCAATACTAAAATTCTGTCTATTTATGTATGTAGTATTGCATAGAGGATATGTTTTACTAACATTTTTGGCACAATGAGCCAATGAGATTTAAACTGCAAAAGGGAACTATATATTCAAGATAGATATAAAAAGAAATGGGAAACTTTCTATTAAGGGTGAAGAAACAGAGCTGTAAATGCAGATAACATCAGCAGGTTAGATGAATTTTAGAATCCAGCTTATTACTGTGCCATGCCTTAAACAAGCAATTTTAAACAACGGCGTTCAGAATCATAGAGTTGTTTGAGTTGGAAGAGATGGGAGTTTCAAAGTCTGGAGTTATTGCTGTAATTAGAAATCACTTTTTAAAAATTTTTTTGTTGTTGTTCTTGTACATAAGTGGTCTATCAAGTTTACTGGGTTTCACAAAGTACCCTAAAGCTCCACTTTTTAATGCCAGCTACTGTTATTTCCTTCTTCATCAAGGTCTATTTTACAATCTTTGCTAATAGTCTTGAAATTTTCTTCACTACCAGACTCTGATATGACAGAGTTTGTGTTCAAGTAAAGCAATTTAGAAGAGAGAAACAGCATTATTAACCTCTGACCAATGTGTAACATTAGAGTAACAAAGATATTTGTAGTTGTATTATCCTAATTTATTTCTACAGTAATGGAAGTCTTAAATTTTCTCACTGACAGAGGGTAAGACCTATGCCAACATTTAGTCTGAGATTTTCAGAAAAACGGAGGATAAATTTAGGCTTTGATGTATCTTATGACATTCCAATTCATACCCAATATTCACAGCAGTCAAAAATAGCTCCCTAGGAGTACAACAGGACAAGCTCCATAGCAGCTGTCAATATTGCATAGCCTAAATGGGCTTGGACAAGGTGACTGTTCATCACCTCCAGCTCTGCACATATTAAGGCTCCTGTCAGTGAAACACACTCAATTTCACTAGGTGACAGCATGCCTCTGGTATGTCAGCAGAAAAACATGACTATGATATAGAGACTTTTCTCAGATTGGCATGGAATATACTTTGCCTCAATAGGTAGCTATTATTTTTAAAGAGATAAATTGCTGGAAATCACTCTTAGCAAAACAGCTCAGAGCAGAAAAAAATTGGAAAGGACAATAATTTGATCAACAAAAGAGAATTATTGAAATTGGACATTTCCCTTTGACAGAACAATCTCTGGGGATATGGGATTAGAATAATGAGCCACAGCAGTGTGAACTACCCTGTCTTCCAACAATGTTGTGATACTTCCCCCATGACAGTTGAAGAGCACAAGCACAAAATCACTACTCTGTACTTATCAAGTGCACCCTGACAAAACAGTGTGATACCTCAAGGGCAATGCTCCAGGGGTACATAGAGGCTCAGATTTTATTCAGAATACTGATAACTGCACTGCTTAAATTAGAGTCTACAACTATTTTAGCAGTCAGGAAGTTTGTTGTGAAAACCTTGGCCTGCACCTTGGAACAATATGAAATTCAGGAAGACTTGCCAAATTAAATGCTTGGATTAGGTTACCCACCCTCACAAAAACCAGCCAGTGAAGCAGTAGTACCACAGGAGAAAATTATAGTGGCAGATAAATAATTACCATCATTCAATAATGTAGTATTATAGCACAGAAAGAAGATATGAGTATAAAGTGTGCTAACAGAGTTGCCATATAAAATATATGTCTGAAAATTTCAGAGACTGGAAAAAAATAACTTTTCTGTTACAATTCTGGCTTTGTTCAGTATTGCAATTGGAGAGTCAGTCTTATTTCCAGTGAAAATGTGTTCCCCTGTTGTACAAGTGAACAAACACTAAACTATATACTGAAATGTTATGGAAAAAGTTTACAGTAAAGTTAATCTGAAGATTTCCTAATGGGGAAATTTCTACTTTTTAGGATACAACCACAGGAGGTCCACTTCTTTGTAAGGACTGGATGATATTTTTTATTCATGCAACAGCACAATATTAATGGGACAAGCCACTCTGTATAATAAGGACTGAAGTATAGTCCACAACAGTCACTTTCCCAGAGGGGCACACAGCAGCAATTTTTTTTATACCATATAGATCATCATCACAGTGCATTAAATAGCTAGTGACAGACTGTTTTGTCAATAGAGAGATTGTTTGTAAATAGGACAGCTGGAAGCTGACTGGTATTGTGTCAGGAGTCACAGAAAACTTCATAGTGAAAGACAGAATTAGAGTCCCTGGTTCTTAATTTAGCCCTTATTCATGAATTACATCCTAAATTGCCTTAAAAATTGAATTTAAAAATCAAATGTGACTGCTAATGGGTATCTCATTTCATGCTGCAAATAAACTACATGAGTGTAAAACAACAAGGTTGCAGTTTAGGTGCAGTGTAGGTGAAAAACAGGCCATGATACAGAGAGGCTGAAGTTACCTCTAAATACTTTCAGATGCCACAGATTGTTAATTGAATGAGTGTTTTGCTGCACATGATTGACAGGACTTTTTCAGAATAATAAAAATAAAGCATTGGAGAGCTCCATAGAATGACCCCCTCTGGAGAACTGACCCAGCTTTTAAAAAATCTCTTTGGGGATGCTTGATAATCACTGGAAATGGGACTTTAGGGACTAACTTCTCTCCTTTTAGCTACTGACAGTGTCAATGTCATGCATGCTTCAGTGACATGTACAGAGAGTTATGCAAGCGTCTGCCACGCTTTCCTAATAGGAGCTAAGCACCTGGGTGAGGATTGTTTTGCTTTCTCAGTCCCAGGGAGAGTAATTATTGCTCACTTGCTGATCAAAATACAATCTTGAATCTGACCTCCTGAAAGCAATGACTACACAGCCATCACAGCTGGCATCTCCATAAATGATGTTCAGACAAGGCTCCTTGTGAATCAGGTCAGTTTTCCTTCAGTAGACAGGTCAGCCCTCATGGCATATCTCCCATGTCACTGTGTACACAACTGCATGTGAGCATTATTCAGTATCAGATAAACAAGATACTAGCTAAAGTAAGGGGCAGTGATAAATGAATTAAGCCTGAGGGCCAGCTCCCCTCACCAGCTGTACTACAGGCAATGAAATAAAAAAAAATTCTTCCAAGTATTCATCAAGAGTAGGTGAAAGTTTTCATTGTTTTGCTCATTTTGCATGCTGTTGGAAAGGAGAAGATCACTTCCTACACAAGAGATTAGACAGAGATCAAGTTTCTGATATGAAGTTTCCCTCTGCATTTAGCAGGATTAGGAATCCCAGAGTCTCAGTGGATCTGCTCTATTTTGTGTGTGGCTGCAGTAAAGGATGATATGAAAAGAATTTTTGGGGGACTTAAGGTACGTATCAAAACCAGTTTAGGAATCCTGTCTGATATTCTCATAGTCATGTCCACAAAAGACAGGTATAATTTAGATGTTGTTCTTATTTCCTATACCCAAATACAGGAATACTCCTACTCCTGTAGAGTAGGTACTCTGCCTCATCTGAAAGGATGGCTCACAAGTTTTAAGGGCATTAGTCCCTTAGGAGTAAAAACTTCATAATACCTACAGGGGTTGTGCCAGAGATATGTGTATTTCTGTTATGAAGATAATGGTTTCTGTAGTGATTGTAAGTACCTAGTACAGCTGGAACAACAAGTACCTAATTGAAAATACACTTCCTGATTAGAGATTCTCATTAGTACACAGGAATCTCGAGTGCAGTGTGTGTTGAAGCCAAGCAATGTAGTTGTGGGTTTCTTAAAAAAAATCCAAAACCAATCTTTTGAATAGCTCAGCTGTCATAAGGTCTAGTTCTCTGTGGTTTATGAACTGCATTTCTACAGCTCATTTTCACAACACTGCCCACGCTCATGCCAAACGGATCCTAAGTAATTGTGCTGTGTGTAACAGGCTGCACAGCTGAGGCTATTCCCACTGCAGAAGTCAGCCACTGCATACAGGTATCACAAATTATTTCCCACTTTCTTCACAGTCAGAACATTGTGTTCCACAGTACTGGATATTCTTTTTAATGCTACACTTCATTAAGTGGTTAATAATCTTTTAAAAACAAAACTGCTATCTTCACATCTATAAGGACTGCAAAAGCAGTACCACTCAGGAACTACTGTAGGAACTAGGAGAAGGTACCAAAACCAAAAGACAATAAATTTATTTTTAAATTTAATTTTTTTAAAGAACTGTACTGATGACACCTTTAAATAGAACATTACACTCTCTAAAACCATCTAAACTACATGCATATATTCCTAATTCCCAACAGGTGTCTGCAAGTTTGATGGAATGAAAGAATTAAGTCTGTGTTTAGTTTGGAATCAATTTAAAATGCTCGTACATCCATTGATAATTCAAAGAGAATGGTGAGGCTCTTTTGCCATTCAAAAACAGCCAGTAATCAATGTTTGCAGATTTTCCAATGCCTTATTCAGCTGTCTCATTAAAGAGGACATTTGTTTTCACAAACTATATTTAACTTGGTGCCTGAACATGTGGAAAGAAGAGTGACAGAGGGAGGGAGAGGAAAGTCTCTTTCTTTTCCTCACTTTTCCTTCCTTTCTCTCTCCTTCTCTCTCCTTTGTACTGCTTCCCAACATATCAGGATTAGCAGTGGTCTGATGGGAGTTCATACAGGTTACCAAAGACAAAGGAACAGAAAGGATAACAAGTCTCTAAAACTATGCTGACAATACATTGATAACTTCAAAAAAGCTGAAATGATGACTGGAGAGGGCAGCAGCCTTTAAATGAGATGTCTTGTCCAGAACTTGTCCATGAACTACCAATTGGTACAACACACCTAATAAGATACTTATCATACACTGTCTTCCTCACACAATTATATTAAACGTATACAATTAGTTGTTTAAAATTTACACTTTTTCCTTAGTGAAAGGCACTGTATGGCTCAACTGCTCAAGAAAGGTTCCTGGGAATTTGCTTTGTTTCTAAACTCTTCCTTGTTACAACCTTCAAAAACATGTCATGGGGAAATAGGCTGCTGTCTCCCCATTAGGTCTGTCTGCAGGGCTGGATGTCTTGTCAAACTTCTGCCCAATCCTTTCCCTGGTTGGGCTGGAGCTCTGTTCAGCCTTGCAACCTTTATATGTGCTGAGAACTTCAAGTCCTTAGCAAAAGTGTAAAGGATCTATGTCTCCTAGTAGAAATTAGACTTGACTGAACACCTAATACTGATGGATAGTACGTTGTTCCATTGATACCTAACCTTGCTGTGACTGTCTAACTGTCTGCATTTTATTTCTAAAGTAGATTGGCCAGCTTTAGCTTCCTTCTGTTTTATCCCTTTATACTATTTGGGTCTTTATTTAAGTACAATAAACATCTATCAGCTATCTTCCCCTGTATGCACTTGCTCACTGTATCCAAGTTATCACTTTAATATTTTATGGTAAATTAAATAAATGAAACTTAATTAGTATTTATGGGACATATCACTCAGCAGACCTCAGAATACTCTTCTGAACCACACTAAATTTACCAATGTCGTTTTGAAACTGAAGACCTCAGAACCAGATGCACTAATTCTTTCAATGGTTTCTGAAACCTTCCCCATGTGTAATGTCAGGCTTCCTGATTAGGCATCTAATGATCAAGATCGAACCCATAACTTGTATGCATGTAGTTTCTTGGTTTATAGTCCAAGTCAGGCTTGTTTAGAGAACCAGACAGCTCTACAATTTGATGTGACAGTGTACACATGGCACTGACAGGGATAACTGAGGCAGTCTTAGTCTAGGCTGGGTAACAATGAACTCTATTTAGAGTTGCTCTACCTCACCATACTTATTTGTCTTTTGAAACCATAATATAGCAACTTCACAGCTTGTGATAACTGAGCTGGATAGACAACATTTGGCTCTTCCAATCTGACTCAATTTTGAAATTTTACTGTTAGAAATAATACTGCCACCACTAGTTTTTATGCACATTCAGTGAGGTGCAGAAATACTGTCTCAAATCACTGCAGCTCTGTAATTTAGGGGTAGGCAGCTAAAGGATTGTAGAGATGTTTTACCTACACCTTAAAACAAGGCCAAAATGTCCATAAAACCTTAACACTACCTCTAAAAAATCCCATTTCTCAATCACAAAATTTTAGTATGCATAAAGAAGTTCCCTGGAAAGAACTGAGTCTTTCACCAAAGCTTTGACAAAAGTAGTCACTAAAATCAATCAAATAACTCAATCACCATGTGAATGGTATGATTAAAATAGAGAGATGTCATAGGAATTTGAGAAACTACAAATAAAGCCTTTCAGTGATTGCCTTTTTTTTTCTAAAAGTTCATTCCTTTTTGCCTTGTCTTCAATGGTTTCTTTGTTTTAGTGTCTCTTTGCAATGCACAGCTCTTTTGTGTTCAGTGTGAGAGATTTACAGCTGCTATATAAGAAAGAAATGCTACAGCTGCACAAAAAAGTTCATCGTTAGAAGAAATTTGGATTTGTATTCCAAAACTAAATCATCAGTGCAGAGGGTAGGCATTAAGATCAATTATCTGATTCTATGTTGATTTTTTCATTAAATATTCAGCTCTGGCCAAATCCCCTCTTGGACTCCTTCATTACACATTCTAATTAGTAAGAAAATTAATGGCCTAATGAGAAAGAGAATAACATTTGGTGATTGAGCTGTTGAGGGACTTATGCAATATTACCTGTCTAACAGGATTCATGATTTCCATCTTGAAATTCTCTCTCCTCCTCCCAACAGATCTTTGTCTTGGAAAGCTGAGGAGGGTCTCCATTCTTGACTGAGCCACCTAACTTAATGACCGTGTCCTGATTAAATCATCACAGGATCTGCAAAATTTTGTTTGTGTTTGTATTATCATTTACAGTAAATCTTTTGCATTAAAACACCAAAACCAGACCTTTGAGTTGATGTGTGGGGGCACATCTGCGGGAAAGGAACTTAAGCTGGAGCAAGAATTGTGTACAAGTTTTATACATCTCAATGACATTTACATCCCAGGCTCAGCTGTTAATGTGATGAAATGTCCTTGCTGTGTTTTGAAAAGAAAGTGCCTTAGGTTGTTTTTCGGTTTTTAAAAATAACTTAGGTCTTCAGCTTTCAGATACAGGATGTTGGATATAAGGAGAAATGCCTCCTTCACATCCCTGCATAAGGCCACTATACCTCTAATTTTCTAATTGCTTATATCCTGCTATAAATCCCTTCCTCAGGGACCTCATTTCAAGGCATAGAGGAATCATGGGAATGTGATTTAGTTTGAGAAACTGGACTGTGACTGACAGGCACCTAAAAAGTCTAAGTATGTAATAATGTGAAATTTGAGCAGTGAGTACTGAGCACCTTGCTTGACTCCAAGATTCATTTGTCCTTTTTTTAATGACTATGTAATTATTGATATACTGCTCAGCACAGTAATATAATTTTTGTCCTTCATGGACCCACAGAAATTAAGTCTTTTTCTGTCCTATAAAATACTGGTCTGTGGAGCAGGAGAATTTTTTCCTATAGCTCTAGTAAGTCTTCTTGTAAACTTACAAGTGATTCTGAAAAGTAGTGTTACTGAAAATATTCTATTCATTTTTACTGTATAATATACCGTATTCAAAGTTGAGAACAAATGAAAGTGAAATTAAAATTTGTCCTTACTGCTATGAAAAGGTAGACATATAATGTGTTATTAAATTTAAAGCAATAAATACATAGAGTTTTCTTTTTTAAAAGGTAATTATTTTCTTGGTTACATAATTTTATCAATTTTTCAACTTTTCTCTCTAATTTCTTCTGTTTCTAAAAAGCAGTTGAATCTTTAATTTGACAAATGTAACAACATTTCTTAAAATATTCTCCTTTTCTTACATACAGTGATCATCAAAGACTTCATAAATGCAATATCACTAAACATAATAAGTATACTAAGTATGCTTTTAATGTTATACTTAAGGAACTGATAAGATAGTACTATTGCCACATACAGCTGACTTCAAATTATACTGACATTTAATTAACTCTAAGTTATTCCTAGAATATGAAATAATTAGGTAGTTCAAAATACTTAATTTATATAGTATTTGAATAAAAAAACTCCTCCCCAGTACTATTTAAATTAAGATGCTGAAAATAACTGTAATAAAATATCTGTAAAAATATCTGTAAAATAAAAAATCTGTAAAAATTTCAGATATTAAAAATCCATTTAAATGAGATGAAAAGATTTTAAAAAATTGAAAGGAAACAGTTTATAGAGCACTTCATACATTTCTCTTACTATACATATCAACTGGAATAAATAAAATTTTCAGAGCTACACATTATTTGCTACATAATTGTTAATGTGTCAGTCCTTAGAGATGAGTCCATCTAACTGACTGAACAAAGTTTTGAAATTTTATGAGCAAAGGTTGGGGTTTTTTTAGGAAGGAAAACTTTAATCTCATGTAAATAAGTATCAGCAAATAAAGGTATTAATTTCTGATCTTCTAATTTCCATTTATTTTGGTGCACCATACTATCCAAGATGAAAACAGTTGACAAGACTGTCATTTGTTGAGGGATTGCAGCAGATACGTAAGAGCAAAGATTGAAAATTTTCATCAGCTCCACTGTCCATAATTTACCATCACCAAGGACAGTCAAAAACTGTGTTTAGGCTATGCTGTGTTCAGAAGATAATGGAATAGGGAACTTTAAAAGGTACCTTAGGGCCAAGGTATTACCTGTGTTGATCAAATGGTGCACCAGATGCACACTTGACCCAGTCTTTCCTGTGCTTTAGAAGGAAGATAGGTAACTCATGTTATGCTCTGAAGTTGTGTACAATTTTCTTCAGATTTATGGTAACTGGGAGATATTTGTTAGATATCCCAGAAAAATCTTTTTCTTCCTTCTTTTCTTTTTCTGTAGGAACAAAGGCATTTTGTAAAAATTCAGTTTTTTCTCTTGAAAATTATGATAAGCCATTTTGAAAGTACAGCATCATATAAGAAATACAGTTCACATAAGTAATTTTTATATGCCTCTTTTCATTTGCTGTAGTGAAAACTTGTTTAAGTTAGTTCAGACTTGTTTCTTACCTTAGTAACAAACAAGACAGATTACTTTAAGTAAGGTGAGATAAGAAGCCTTCTCTACTTCCAATTAAAAAAGCTCCATTTTTAATGTTTCATATTTGTCTGCTGATAAAAAATAAAGCACATTACATTTTAATGAAATTGATTTCAATATAACAGCAACCTTTTGGCATGCAATTACTATTGCTGCAACTTGTAGATCATTAAAATATAGCGTGATTAAATTATATTTCTTTTTTTATTTATATTATATAGCTATATAAAGATACTGTGTTATATTGTGTTATATGATGTATTATAACATAATATATGTCATAACATATTGTATATATTATATTATATTATATTATATTATATTATATTAATTATATTTATTATATTCTATTTCTCTTCCAGAGTACAAAATGTAGTAAGGTCACTGTCATGACCCAGGCATCATCTTATGTTTATGTCATTTAGCATTTGTTTGACTTGTTTGTACCTTCTTACTGTCAAAGTTTAAAGATGTTCTGCTAACTTTCTGTGGGTATTTCAAACTGAGGGATTCCAACACAGTTTATCCAAACAAAAAGAACCTGTGGACCCCTCTAAGGTCAACAAAGGAGACAGAATCCTCATGAAAGAAATTCTGTCTGAAAGCCTGAGCTTAACTTAAAGCAAAAGTCCTGCTTTTGCTCAGATTATGTGACATGCTTGGAATAAGCCCTGTTTTTTGGAGCAATGTACAGTATGAATCTAAGAGAAAGTCAAATCAGTTTGAGTTGGCTTATTTTAACTGCAGATCAATGAACAACTTAGTCATAAAAACATACAATGGATAACTTATTAATTTTAATAATTGATGACTTAAATGCAAAAATTTATTTAATTCTTTTTAAGAACTCCTTCCATTGTTTTCAAATTAAAACACTGAAAAACCCCACAATGCTCTTATTGTATGAATATGCCAGGGAAAATTTGTAGCAGTAGATTTAATTAAACTATTTGACTTGTCCTTTGGCCTGGGAGAAACAATGCAGCAGTAGTTTTCATAATGACTGTTCTTTTTTGAATTCACTAGCGTTCAAACGTGCCTCTGGGGCTCTGGAAACTGGATCAGTGCTCAAGCTAATGAAGTAACTGGACTCTGCACCTAGGATGAGATTTACCTCTAGAGTTGAAGAGCTGGCCAAAGGTCTCTACTGTTTAAATGGAACTAAGAGTTTATTCTGACCCTCTGCACTGCATTAATCTTACCTCAAAGAAAATGTCTCTGCAGTCTTCACATTTCACAAGGTATATATATTTTACTATAAAAGCCTCAGGTGAACTCTTTTATGATTGTATTTCAGGATTTTCATTTTATTTTCATATTAAAATAATTGATCCAGTTAAATTAAATTTAAACAAACAGAAAACTCTTTTCTGACTTGCAAAATGTGCAGTTAAAACAGATCAAGATAACAATGAATCATGTTTTTTAACACCTAGTAGCAATATCTTGTCAATATCTGCTCCATTGAATGAGAGTTCAGTGCTAATTGTACATAAGATTATATAAATTACCACTGAATAGCAGATTATTTTTTCTCTTGAATGCCCAAAAAATGCTCAAAAAACCCAAAAAACCTTTCATCATGGATATGTCTATCAAATGTCCTTTAAACTGCACCATAAGGAAAAAATACCCCAACCAACCAACCAACCAACCAAGTCTGTAAAAAGTGTTTCTAGTGATGGCTGCCTTCACTGTCAGAGTGACAACTGATAAAGAATGGCAATGGGTATTAATTGCTTTTGCATTTGTTTGGTTTGTCTCCATTTTCTAGCACACGAGGGCCTTTGCTATTGTGTTGAGCAGCCCACCAAAAGCTGTGGCACAGCTGTTCCAAAGTGCTGCAGAACCTTTCCTCTGCAGCCAAATGAAGGGCTCATCTTGGCTGTGGCCAGTATCACGTCTGGCTGCTTGCTTGGCCCCTGGCTCAGGCATACATTTCCCATTAAATTCCACTGATGGAAGTGAAGGCATAAAACACTCCTTTTCCCTTCATCCACTGCAAACTAGGCTGAGGGCAGGACTCTGCTCACTCAGCCATGTACACTCCAGCCTAGCATGGAATTGTCTCAGCTTGATGCCATTGCTTTGCATGGGATAATAGAAAGTCATATTGAGTGTGTAGCTTGAAAAACACCGTTGCATTTCTAGAAATAATTTAAATCCAATATAAACTGTATATTTTATTAGAACAGGCTTGTTCTAAAATTCTACAGCTGAATCACTACAGGAAAAACACTGCATAGTTGCCTAAATAAAATTTTAATGGTTTTCAGCAGTATATTTACAGTGCGACTGTAATCTCAGAGTTGAAAGTAGGAGTAGCTTGGTCCAAAACTAGCTTCAAAATAATGGACTGCAAAAGCCATGAGCCATTATATTATGCTTCATGTGGCCATGAGGAAACAGGGAAAAAATCAGAGAAGGAAAGGAGAATCTGGAAAAAAACTATTTCTGGAGTAAAGGAGTCCTTTGCAAAGCAAATGCTGTTCCTGTTGAGGCAACAGGAACACTTGCATTCACTTGTTTTTTTTAATCAAGTTCCTTGGGGTAGGTATCCTGAGAAGTAAAGAAATAAACCAAAACTGAATAAGAGGAGCATGTGTTCTTTGTATCATGAGTGTATAACATTGAGGACATTGGAGTAAATTGGAAATAAGGACTTTGCAGTAAGTTTATTTAGCAAAAAGGAAGGAGAGTGAGTGTGCAAAAGAAATTGTGGCCTAAGGTTTTGTTACCCTTCAAGATAACTTTAACACATGCTCACATGAGCATAAGAAAAAAGATGATAAGGAGGATTTCAAAGGGAACTTAAAGTGAACTACAGTGGCTGAAAGCAAACACAACTATAATGAAAATGTCTTTGGAGATTTCAAAGATAAGTATGAGAAAATCATGCATCTTGTTTTCTATGTACTGAAACATTTTGCCACGTAACAGATATGACAGGCATCTGGTGTGACAAAGTGTTTGACAGCAGCTGAAAACAAGCTGACACTTGAACTGAAGGGCAAAATAATCACCTTATCTTGCTGCTTGAGCTCGTACAAGCTTTTTATTATGTTATGGACTGAAAATTCTTGTTTGCTTGCTTGTTTGTTTTCTCAGTGAGAAATAGACTGTGAAAAAATCGGTTAGAAGCAATGCCAAGTGCACAGGCTGTTCAGTCCTCGCAGTCACATCTCATGTGGCTTTCAGGATTAGCTCTGCTTGCAGTGTATGAAAGACTGAGTGCCACTATATTAGAGCACAACCCAGGCTGCCAGCCACCATAACCCAGTACAATGATGTAGGACTATTTACTTGTCACACCATTTTTGGAGCAATTTCTTTGGAATTGGAAGAAAAACACTGCCTTTAATGGACCAAGATCAAATCTTGCTACAGTAGTTTTCATGACTAACCCTGTGCATTTTGTATGTGAGAAGATGGGTGACATTGTGAAACACTAGTTTGGGTAGACAAGTTTCATGTCTGAGACCTGTCTAGTAAATAATTTCCAGGAAGCTCTTCCCCATCGAAATACTCTAAGAATAAAATTCAAATAATGATTTTAGCCCAATTTTCTGTTTAACTTTGTGACAGAGCAAGCGTCATTAAGGCAGAGGATAAACTAAGTACTACCACATCCAACTAAACAGACAAAAAATGTCTGATTTTCCTTTTTTTACATGAAAATGAATTGAAAAATTACACAGAAATAAAAGGAATCATGGAAATTTAAAATTTGTGTTAAGGTAGAGGAAAATTAAAGCATTTAATTTTGATAGGGCACAGTTGTTTTGTTATTTACCCAGTCTTCAAATTGAATGCACTGGCTGTATAACCAAATAAAATTACACACTCTGCTCTAAAATTTTTGCTAGATTCCTCCTGGATATTCGTCTTCCTGAAGTCTTGCCATGCCACCTGTTACCTGAATGTTCAAGTGCATCATGTTTCTCATCCATGACAGTAAATTGCAATCTGCTAAGAGGGAGTAAGCAGTCTCAGTTTTCAAGAAGGTACAAGTATTTCACTTGGTTCAGTTTCTAGAAAAGGTATGGCAAGTATATATTTTTGCCTCTCTTTCCATTCAAGAAAAGGGAATAGTCAAACTGCTAGGAATTTTCTCTGTGTTTTTGAAATATTCCAAATGTTTTCTTCTGGTACCTATTGCTATCTAATAAAAATAAATCTGCTTTATAAAATATATAGATACATATTCTGGATACAGTTTTTCAATCCAATTCTAAACTGCAAATGGACATTGTTCCCATTTCAGTTATATAATTTCTTGCTATCATGAGTTCATAGCTTTCATAAAAAATACTTGCTCTGTCATTTGGCTTAAAAAAAAATTGATGACTGATCTGATTTAATAACAGTAAGAATAGAGGGATGATCATATAGTTTAAGCAGACAGATAGATATCTACAATTTGTGATTGTGAAAGAGAACATAAACTGATAAACACTGCCCTGGATTACTTGAATTAATTTTCAGTGTGATTTGCAACATTCTGTGGTTGTGCTTTGCTAATGCATTTGAGAGAGAATGATAATCCTTGGGCCTGCTGGCCCATGCTCACACTTGTCAGTGAGAGCAGCCTGGAGCCAGCTAGGTCTCATAATTCTTGGTCTAGGACTTTTGCAGAACCTTTCCAGCTCTTGGACACTGTTTTCTCTGAGTGGAGGTAGTGAGGGTTTCCAGCTCAGAGTTCTCAGATGATGATAAGGCAGTGTCACAGTCCTAACCAAGGGCTCTTGCAGCCTCAGTGTGCACGTAGGTGCTTCTCTTCTGCATGTGAGCCTGTAGGGTGGGCTGTGAGAAAGTGATGATCCTGAACTTACTGTTGGAAGGGTATCTCAGACAGAAGGAGCCTGCACAATTTACACTGTGCTTATCTGCACTGTTTCTCTCAGGCATATCCCAGTGAGAAATAATGGAAAAGGCAGAAGGAAGTCATTCACATAGTAAGGGTGATCAGAAGAAGGCTGGGGTACCTGTTACAAAGCAGAAAGGACACCAAATTGTTATGATAAATGCATAAGGGTAGGTAATAAAATAACAGATGTTTTGCTCAGTTTCTGCTGCATAAAAATCTGTTATGGTTTCTTTCTGGACAATTGTCTATAAATTAAAAAGACATTCTAATTATTTAACATAGGACAGAATAAGGTTCTTGGGAGTTCTCAATCTGTAAGGTGACCCAGAATACATGTATCATCATTTCACTAACTCTGACTTCTGTAGGAGATCTATAATTTCTGAAAGGTCTTTATGCATGCTTCTAAGACATAAGCTTCATAGCCTTTCAGGGGACAGACATAGCAATTCTCTAGGGAAAAATAAAATGAAAATGAACCATATGTAAAGAGTTTTGGTAGTGCTAGAAGTGAAATACTTTTCAGTCTTGCACTGTTGTCATTCACTGGGATTTTCACCACATTTCACCACCAAAAAATAGTTACAGAAAGAATTTGGTAAAAATAATTGCCAAATAATATTTGTCCATGAAGATGAATAAGAGATTTTTCAAAGATCTGTTGGACTCCTAAATAATAACTAAGAACAGAAAATTTCACTTGTTGAAGTTAAACAGAAATAAAAATGATGGGGAATTACTGCAGCCTTTTTTGCTTTAACAATTGAGTAGAATCAAAGGCTCATTTTCCTAAATCTTCTTAAGATTGCCTTTTAAAATCTACAAATAAAAAATTAAAAGTTGGGGCACAAGCTTCCTATTTTTACCTTATATCACTTGTTTTACTCATTTCTGATATGATCTTTTAATGACATTTTTAAGAGGCTGTTAAATGGTTGTTTTAATGTCATTAATATATACATAGAGTTGAAGAATTAGAAATCATTAATAAGTAACTGGAACTATAAGAAAAAGTATTATCCTGAGCAAAACATCATTCCTCATAATAAAATAGAATTTATTTAAATTATGACATTGTTAGATGACACCAGCAGTGAAAAAAATGATAGAACATTGTTAATAGCTATGGTTTTTTCCTCTTTATCAAAGATACTAAAAACACATTATCCACACTATTTCCATGGTTCAGATACAAAATGTTATGGAATTTATAGGGCAGAAAATTATGCAGTAAAATGTTAGAATTGTTGTTTTCTGCCTCCTGTGCTCAAATCTGGTGCCAAGTTTTAGCTTTTAGTAATCAATTAGGCTTGAAAATGAGTTATTCATATTTCTCTGATTACCATGTTGTTGATTTCTACTAGTTAATTTTCAAATAAATACTATTCTTGCATGCATTCTGTTTATTGTTTTTGTTGTGCTGTATTTTATAGTTCCAGGTGTACCTGGAACCTTGATCACACTCCCAGGCTTTCTTCTATGTTTGTGAGGTTTTTTCCTTTCAAAAAGTTCCAAACTGTAAGACCGAAGTGACCTCCTCTAGCAGCAAAAATAATTTTTCATTCTCATTCACTCCAAGTTGCCAGAAACACACTTTCTATCAAATACTTTCCTTCCAGTGTTTCCTTTTTGTTTTGGCTTCTTTTCTGCCATTGATTTTGAGAGAGAGGAGGAGATATATCAGAAATTGCTTTAATTCTATAAGCATGCCTTTTCCTCCAGCAGGACAATTTTGGCTCAGATGGAGATATATGTTTTATGAATAGTTAGTGAAAGAGCATTTGCTTCATAGTGTCTTTAAGCAGAAGTGGAACTGTACCAAATAAATCTAGAACAACCCATAGACCCAACCCTTTTTCATGTCTATCTGAATAGCACCTGATAGGGAGCCAAGAATACAACAGAGAAAATAATAATATCATTAAAAATGTGAATATTTCTTTCTTGGGGCTTTGGTTAAAGAGTCTCTTTACAGTATACAAAAATAGCTTCTTACTGAATTTATCAAGTTCAAAATAAAAGTTGAGCTGATTTCCTTATGGTCTTATTTGCTGCTCACAAAGTCTTGGTGTCCTTAGGAACTGGGTTGGTTGGCAGAGCAGAAGAGCTAGAAGAACCACAACATGACAGCAGCATAAAAAGATCTCCTATCTATGGGACTCGCTGGTTGCTGGTGATGCTACAAAATGTACTTGGAAAAAGGCCGTAATACAATGACGTTGTAATTCCAGAGAATATGGCAAGGAGATCTCCTACCTCCTAAGAACTGCTATGATGACCACTGTGAACAAGGCAACAAGAGTAGCAGCATTGTTTTGTGGGGAAAGAACAACAATTCTGTGTGGGAGTTGAATGGAAGTTTGGCTTTCATGGCCATGAGTGATGCTATGCAGCTGAGAAAACAACTGCAATACCCAAACAATGCAGAAATAGCAATTTTTGGTTTGGTCTATTCCCAGATGCCCAGTTGTACCAGAAGGTTTTTCTACATTTTAAGCTGCTCAGTCTGCAACTTCATTATGGTTCAAATAAGGCAGAGCTGTAATTGTGGCAATGTCATATCAGAGATGTCATATTGGTTGCCCAAGAATGCAGGAATCCAATCTTGCCATTGCAGATTGCATTCCGCACTTATTGCAAGTAAATAATTGCTTCCTCTTCTGCACTCTGATTCTCTAAGGTCTGCTGGGACTCAGCCCTTTCTTGTAATTCTTCATTTCCCTCACTAAACGATTTTCAAATGTAGAGCAGAACTGCCTGCAAATACATGGAAAAAGTTGTTGTCAAATGACTATATTCACCAAGGGAAAAAGTCCACCATAAAATTGCTCTGCAGATTACTTTGTTTTTAATATTTCTCCCTGTAAATATAGTGCCCCAAGACACTGAGGCAGCTGGAAGTAATGAAATGTATTTTTCACACACTCACTTTTCATTTCAATGTATCAAGCAGCTCTTTAAACTGGTATTTTAAACCATTATGTCTTATTTTAGAAAGCCTTTATAATAATGGTGAATAATTAGAACTCAAAATGCTTGCTATTTGTAAATGAAAATAAATGCTTAGCCCTTCTTGGAGAAGCCATTTAAAGAAATCTTTTTAAAAGGTCATCAATTTTTGGTTTATATGACTGGTTTCTTTTATTTTGCTCAAAGTATATCCCGACAATTCAAAATGATGAATTATTCAAAGTTCTACTGTAGTAGAAGTGGTGTTATGCAAAGAGAATGTATATATGAAAGAACAGCAATATCATTTTTCATCTCTATTTCATTCTTTCTTGCTAATGGAGGAGCAGAGAAATGGAGGGCCTGATGCTTTTCCACCCTTACTCCCTACTATCCATGTAATTTTGGGCATTTGTAATATCTTGGGGCGTAAGAAGCGCCCAAACCTCATAGCGCAAAGCTAAAAAAAATTAGGAAAAAGAATAAAGTGCTGAAGTAAAAATGGTCTTTAGGAGGAAGGTCACCAGGAGACAAATTATCCATTGGTAATTGAATAAATGTAGGGAGATAATAAAGAACTGATTTAAATGTGCCGTTGGCATAGCTCGCCAAATAACCACAGACACTGTCACATTTAGAGGAAAAGGCTCAGATTCTGATCTGATGAATAAGCCAGCAGGAACATACAAATCTTTCAGCAATATCTGCTGGACACTGCTGAAATCCTAGGACAGGCTCCATGCCCTTGGCCTCAGCGTTGTTAGTTCTGGAAGCAGGTTTTCCCACACACACAACCTGGAACCCTGTTTGAAGTAATGTTTTATGAGACAGCCAGGAAACTGATATCATGACCAAACCTATTGATTTTATTATTATTATTTATTTTATTGAATATTTACTTCTGTCTGGGCAATTCCAGTGACTTGTACTAGGATGATGCTAAAAATTCAGAGTTTCTACAAGAAACCTATGCATATCCAGGTATCAACACAGTCATTCAAAGATGTATTGAAAGTAAACTAAATCACAGGTTATTAATTATTAAGGGAAGCCCCTGACAATTCCCTAAAATAACAAGGCATTTAACTAAATATGGATTGCCCAAAAATTGCCCAACAAAAGACAGAGTGATAATTAGAGATAGCAAGCTATGTAATATTTAGAGAAATGCACAAAATCTATTTTTTTTAAAACCTAAGAATAGTAAATGTTCTGAAATCTAGACTAAAAGCCATAGGAAAGCCAAAAATCTGCATTTGACCTTGCTCACATATTCCTTGTCTATAGGTATCTTGGTACCATGCAACAATTTATAAATATTCTGAAAATAAAAATCAATTTTATGTTTACAATGAAAGTTAACATATCCATTGAAAAACCATAGTGTGGAATGACAGCATACACAATGTATATGATATTAAGGAAATGTAAGGAAAATGTAATGGCATAGTTTTGCATTTTCCATGTCTCTTTTCTTTAAGAAGTTTGTAGTTAACAAATGAGCAGATCACTGCTGAAGCAGAAATTCTCTTCCAAGAACCAGTGTAAGAAACATTATGCTACAGGGGAGTTATGAAGAAGTGTGGAAATGGTATAGTGGCAGAAATAAAGTTGTCACTGTAAGATTTATGTTTCTAATTCAGGAGAAGTTAAGGCTTGTAAAAGCCAAATTAAAATAAGCACCTATGTCCAGTGCAGCATTAGACATCTAAGTTTTCCAAGCATTGCGATGTAATTCAGATTCCATCTTCACCAGCTGTTGTTTCGGGGTACCTTTCCCCTCAGCACATTGGCTTCTGTAAATCCATTCAGTTTTTCACTTTCCTTCATTATAGGAGCTCAAATGCCAAAAAATGGTTTGTGAATTGCTTGTGAGTATTTCCATACCCATGGTTTGATGTGGCAGTGGCCAGTATTACCATGCCTAAATTCAACTGGCGACTTAACATACAATATTATCTATATATAATTTGGTCTCCAAAAGTGCGTGGCTGTGTAGGTAGGTTACCTTAGCTATACTAATATTTTCTTAAAAGGAATTCACTAGGTAAGTAGACAGGTTTCAAAGCAGGAAAAAAGGTAATTTGTAGGTTAATTCTGTACTCTTAGGATCTCAGGATGACAGTCTTTTCCTAATTCAGAACACAAAAGGGATTTTTTTTCTTCAGATGTACCTTACTGAATAGAGCTCTGAGATAAAGAGATTTATTTTTATGGGGTGTCAAAGACACATTCTAGCTTCCCTAATGGTCCCACAGTACTTCTTTAGCTAGACATTAAAAACACAGTTGTAGTAAGAAACTGCTTTGCCTTTTATCATCTTAGTTATTGTATTTTTAAGATACACAGGTTAGCTCTGCTAGTCTCCTTAAAGACAAGAAAAGAATATAAAATAATAATATAAAAACACAGCTGCATGAAAATACACAACAAAGTCAAAAATCAGAAATGCTAGAAATGTAATGCTAGAAAGTACACCTAGAGACACTACCAGCAGTCAATCCTACACAAAATAAGAGTGCACGGTTATTTCTCAGAAAACTATTTTGAAAACATATTTCATTAGTGGACATTTTAAAGGGTTTGCAAGTTGTTAAAGATCATGAGTAACAGTCACAGTTAGAATTACTTGTGCATTTGGAGGTAATTTCTCTACGTCCTAAAATAGTTTCAATTCTCTCTAAGAATTGTCTTTTAACCAATTTTACACATTCATAGTAAGATATGTGATGTAAAAGTTAGGAAAAAAAAAATAATAGTTCAATGCCCCCTGCCCAAAAATTATTGCCTTCTATATTTTCTATTAATGAAATTTACTGTGTGCAAAACATTGGATAATATTAATCTTAACAATTCTAATCTTGAAAGTTAGAAGACAATATCGATTTAGGAGAGTGAGTACTATATAAATCGCATCTAAATCTGGGTTCTGGTATTGAAGTGATAAAATTTTAATATTTTAGTATTGATTTAGATAAGTTGATTTAAAACCCTTTTGTACAAATACCTAAAAGTATTTAAATATGATTTACACTTCATTCTGGGTTTTATTTTTACAAATGTTAAGAAACATTTAGAAATATCACTTTTTTTAAATTAAATCAGTGCAAGATTATCACAATGAGAATACTGAACTGAAATAACTAGGATAAAAAGTAATTTCTTGGTTTTTGCTCTATTACTTTCTGCAGGAAGTTTTCTAAAAAGTGGCAGACTCAAGGAAACTTGGTAATGAATGTAGGCATGTACATAAAAAGCAAGACAAAAATATTCCATGACTGCTTATAAAACTTTAGAGGTGGTAAGGTTTGGAAAACATTTTAGAAGTCTAAAATTAATTATTTCTATATTTTCCTTAAACTGAGACAAATTTCGACCCTTCTTATGAAATGATTTTTTTCCACATTCTATGTGTAAGTGTTAATTAGGCACTTATTCACAGTTTATTGTTTCAGGGAGATGACACCTAAGCAGCTTCACTGCTTCAGAAACTTTCAGCCAGTGACAATATTACACATAAAAACTCTACAGAGAGAACATACTTAGGTGTTGTACAACTGGCATTAATAGTACTGGTACCACTAGCAGCATCCAGTTTAATTCCCAAGATAGATCACATTACCATTTATTCCTCCATCCCAGATATACAGGCTAAGCCTAAGACTGACAAATCAAATAGTCTGTAATTTAATAAGGAATTCCAGACCCAAGACCCATTAAGATTGTTAAAAATGGAAATGTCTCATAACCTTGCTGTGACATTGTAATGACCGAAGCAGCTACACATCATTGTAATCAAACATTTTAGGTGCCTTTTTCTTCTGTCATTGAATTTCCAGCTATCTAATTTCATTGGATGGGAGCTGCTGTAGCTGTGTCAAGAGATTTTGAATAATGTCCAAATGGTATAATTTAAATGTCAAGAAGTAGGATATTCACAACTAATGCTACTATTCCCCTAGACTTTTGCCAGCAAATGTCTTATGATAAATACATGACATTCTTCAAAAATCATTGAGGTAAAGAATAGGATCATCTAGTTTCCAAGTTTCTGAGATTTGGGTATATGTGTTAGGTAGGAAATTTCATTCTTCTGAAAACTTTCTGAATGTACGTGAAAAAGTCCATTAATGCTTTTCCTTTTTAATGGGAGATAAATTTAGTTTTCTCTAATCTGTAGATTGAGCAAATTATTGGCTCAGAGAATAAAATGGCACTTTAAAAAGAAAATAAATTAATATAAAAATAATATCAATAAGAAATATAGGAAGAGTGAGTGATCACCTGCTTCATCTCTGCAGAAAAAAAGACTTTCCACTTCTGACAGGCTGTCCAATTATGCAAGTGTATTATTTTTATGAAAGACATTGCTTTTTCAAAGGTGCCAGCCGTGGCAGGATAATCACTTTAACAACATTCCATTTTAAGATTGGGAATACACAAGAAAATTGAATGTTCATTTTTTTTACATAATTTGTAACTATAGCTAGGAGATCTATTTTCAGAGAACAGGTTTGACAGCCATTTCCCTTATTTTTATCTGCAGTTTGGTGCATCCATTTTGATTTATGGTTACTAGTCATCATTTTTGGAAGAACATTGAACATCATCATATTACTGGGAGCACACTGCTTTAATTTTGTTTTCATCAAATGAACTAAATAATTTCTTAGTGATATTTTGCGCAGAACAATAGCCAGAAATAAACCTGAAAATATAAATTTCATTCATGGGAACTGAAATTAGAATGGCAGGATTTGGGTAGAAATTTAAGACAGCAGAAATGACACAAGAGAATCAGGACCAATTTCTCCAAAGTTCTCCTTGTTCATTAGTCCTAATCAGAGAGGAAATATTGTTGTAAATTCTTTATCACTGATGACCTTTCATCCACTTCCAGCAAGAGGATGCATCAAAGAACAAAAAATACAGCAGTAGCTGAAACACAGATAATGTGATGGAAAAATACAGGCAGAGTGTGCAGTTAAACACAAATGAATGAGGCAACTCTCTGCAGGACTAAGTAGCCAACAGAGTTATTTTATCCCACTAATGCTGCTGTACTGCAACACCTTTTTAGTCAAGTTTCTATTTTGGGTTAACACTGAAGCTGTGCACTTACTCTAAAGCCTTGAAAAAACTGGCTTTAACAATGGGCTTGGAACAACTCCAGAGAATGATCAAATCCTTAAATTCTGAAAGAGGGCCAAGATGAGACATATTTACAGTCATAAGTATCCACCTACAATACCATTTTAAACAGAACTAACTGCTTATTGTGAAGTTGGACTAGGGCTAGCACGAAATGAGAGGCCAAGGATATGTATGTTCACGTTTAAGTGTCTGAAATAAATGCAGGCAGCCACTGCAGTCCTTCCAGGCAACAACTTTGAGGGTCCTTAGGAATTTTTGTGAAGTTACAAGATAAGGATTTCCCAGTGTATGGGGAAAAGTCATCTAAAACTTAAGAGGTAGTGACAAAGAGAGAGTGAAAAAATCCTCTATCAACACCTACTTGCCTGCCAGTTCAGAGAGGAAACTGAGCATATAGGGGAGCATATAGCATTTAGCCCAGGAAAGAGATGTCCCAAGAAACACTTTCCTGTCTTTTCTCCCATTCTTCTCACTCTCAGCCATACTCAGACCTTCACCCTCCTCCCTGTTCATTCTCACAAAACTATATTATTTTGGGCCACTGTAAAACAAAGCACTTAGCTGATCTAAATAAATAAATGGATTTTTGGGGTTTTTTTTTTAAGCAGGGATAATTTAAATTACACTTCATATGACAATCCCTGAAAAGTTGTCCTAGTAAAACATACACAGCAATATAGTGAACAACAGCAGTTGAGAGAAGCGACGATGGAAGAGGTTGCCAAGAGAAGTGGTAGATGTTCCATCTCTGAAAACATTCCAGGCCAGATTGGATGGAGCTTTGAATTACCCAATCCAATTAATGTAGTTCCTTCTCATCACAGAAGGGCTGGACAAAATGATCTTTAAAGGACCCTTTCAATCCGAACCATTCTGTAATTTTATGGCAAAAAGCAGAAGAGGGAGGGCGGGAATTTTTCAAGCTGTTTTCATTGCTGAAGGTTAAAATGCTCCATTTTTAATGCTTTCTATGTTATATGGCAACTAGCAATAAAGAGGTAATATTTTAATAGCTTCCACTATGGAATATATATTCCAATATGGAATATTTACTTGAGATGACGCTCAAGTACTGAAGTATTATTTGCCCTGACCTTAGAGCAAGAAAGAGCCTGGTATTCCAACACCCATGAATACCTGAGTATCAAACCTTTGAAAAAATTGACCCAAATGAAGTAAACCAGAGCAGAGAAACATCACTGCTGAAATGCATTATGTTTTAACTTTTGTACAGTTTGAGAATCCTTTTTCTTAATACCTGATACTGTACATAATATCACATATTTTGGAGTAGGTTCCCAAAGTTTATCATTTTACTAGTAGAAATTATTAAGAAAAAATATGACATGCTCCCAGTCATTAATTTTAATTTACCTCTAATTAGTTTTTCTCTGGAACAAATTTTCATCATGTGAAATTGTAGTATGTTGGCATTTAACCATGTATTTAAGTGCAAATATTATAAACATAAATCATATTATCCACTATCAAATCAGACCAATTTTCTTCCTGTGAAACACAGTGTTTACATGAATCTAACAAATTGTATTTGAATAGTTTTGATTTTACAGAATTTCACTGTACAATCAAGTTGAGCTCATGAAATGAAAAATATATATTTTAAAATAGATGCTGAGTTCATAGGACAATTTAATAATGTTTCCCAGTCATTCATGTATGATGAAATTTTTCCTGTCAAAATCCTGGGCTGTCGCATTAGTGCTTTAATAATTTCTGCTATTCAAGCATGAACAATAGAAGTGTGTATGAGCAATGCAATGGGTGTTGACAACTTATACCATGGCCACCAGTCTGTGCACAACTTCCCTCTAGTGTCTCCATACAGGAAATAAATGATGTGAGAGACTGAAGCCACCATCCCCAAAGCTTCTAGTTACATTTCATGCTTCACACTCAAAGAAGCCCTTTCCTATGTATCTGCATTTTGTCCCTGACAGGTGCAAAAGAAGTGAAAGTTCAATGTTGTATTTGCCCAGGCTTTTTGTTTCATGAATTACTGCCTTTGAAAAAAATATTGATAGAACCTCATGATCTTTATGGAAAAAAAAAAAAAAAGCTTTTGCTGTGGCCCAAACAATTGTGCTTTCTATCATCACTGTTACCTCCAGCAGTAAGGAAGCCAGGCACTTGGACAGATTGTTCTGTAACATGTTTACTTTGATTAAATATCATTAAAACAAAGAAAAATATTAAAAAGGTGATGGGTAGATGCACACCTATTGTATATAAATAATTCATCAGTTTCTAATATCTAATGAAGTGATGAAATGTTCTTACTGTGAGTGGCTGGTCCTTTTTATTCTGAAATTAACCACAGTACTTGTATTGGGGTTTTCAATATACATATTTAAGTCTGAAAGCACAGAAGGCAGTAATAGATGGGGCAGCAATCTTGTGCTTTTTGACATCAGTGTCCTGCACTCTGCTTCTTTATGATTTTTTTTTAAGCAAAAGAGTTCATTCATAAGATTTTAGAGTCACTTTTCAATTCCAAAGTGTACTCCTAAGGGAAATATTTTCACGCTCCTCTATGAATGAGCCTCAGTTTGCAGACTCCACATGAGAATAACAGGAAAGACTGTTAACACTGGATCTATTCCTTGTATTTATAGTATTCAGAACTGCATAGATGATTTAGCAGAACATCTGTAGTGTCACCAAAGCACAGAATTCATTTAGATAGCAAAAATTTCAGTTCTTCATCACAGTCACAGTTTTGGATTCATCATTTGCACTCTGTGTACTGTTGCAGTTTCAAACCACAAATTTATGAGAGGAATGGAACTCCTCTCCTGTGAGGAATGACTAGGAAAGTTGGAATTGTTCAGCTTACAGAAGAGAGGGCTCCCAAGACACCTCTTTATGGCCTTCCAGTACCTTGAAGGAACTTAAAGGCAGGGACAGACCTTTTAGTTATGCCTATAGTAGTAGGACAAGGGATATTTACTATAAACTGAAAAAGGATAGTTTCAGACTAGATATAAGGAAGAATTTTTTTTACCATGTAGGTGGTAAAACACTAGAACAGGTTGTCAGGAGAGGTTGTAGATGTCCCAGCCCTGGAAACAACCTCTTGGGACTTTTTTTTTTTTTAAGCAAGAGTCATTTGAATGATATTTTTATAGCACAATGCCCCAAACAGTTGTACTAGTGCAACATAGACAGCAATATCAATGAACAGCAGTAAAGAAACTACGGTTGCTCAGAGAGGTGGCAGATGCCCCACCCCTGAAAACATTCCAGGTCAGGTGGAACAGCGCTTTAAGCAACCTGATCTTTTTGAAGATATCCCTGCTTATTGCAAGGGGTTGAACTAGATTACCTTTAAAGATCACTTCCAACTCAAACTACTCTAGGATTCCATGCAGTTCAAATCAGTATGAGATGTGGTAAGATTTTGTTTACGTCTCTCAATCTACATGTTGCGCTGTGAAAATTTTATTTAAGGAGCATTTGAGTAATTTTTTTTTTCTTTTTTAAATTGAGGATGACATCTTATAGGTACAGGAAAAAACAGGAAGAAAACTAGGAAAAATCACTTTGGAAGAAACAAGAACAGAGTGTACATTCAGACTGGGAGAAGAAGGCAGAGAGAGTGAAAAGGAACACAAACTTCCAAAACCTTCCACCCACCCAAACAGCCTAATATGTATCTCACACCCCGACACCTTTTCTGAGGGATGCACAGTCAACTCAACCAACTGAACCCATATTTTCTGCCTTTGAAGCCAGTGCACTAAATGCTATGTAAAGAGTGGTAATCTAAAAACTAGTAATTACAGTTATACTAAATGTCCATGAACTCAATATTATCAAAAAACTAAGCTCACTTATAGAACATGATGTCAGCTTTAGGGTCCTTGTCAGATTTAGCTGGAAAATTATCAAGGAGCTAAGGCAGTGCATTGGGTCAGCCTTGGATACATGGAAAATTACAGATGTAGGCTTTCAGGGAACTGTGGAGCTGACCTAAATGCTGCCTTGGGCATGCTGGACCCTCCAGTTTGATTTTGCAACTTATTGAGCCCTTCACAAGAATTTTTCAGCTTTATATGGCTGATGTCATCTGAACATCCTTAGGCCTCTCTATGGGGATGTGACAGCTTAAGAAAAACTGCCAGCTGTGTACGTATTTTCCATTAATCTCTGATTTTTTTAATCTCCAAATTACTTTAAAGACTTATCAGGAAAGAATTGGGTAAACCACTGGCATTCCTCCCTCTTGTAAGGAAAAGGCACAAAGATTTCCTGAGATTTTTTGTCCTATGTTCAGTGGAAGCTAAAGGATATTCAAGCATAGACTTCCTCAAGTTGGTATGACTAAGGCAGACCCACTTACCTCATGTCAGCAGCAGTTCTGAGACTTGTCTAGCATTGTGCCAAGAATGTGCTTAGTCATTGTAAGCCCTTCAGGACTTTTGTTTGTGAGATTAGGCAGATCTCTTCATTTTTCCTTATTTCACCTCTGAGAGCACATATGGTGTCAAATCTGGGGGAAAGACCATTATTCCTGGGGAGAGAAAAGAGAAGCCTGCAACAAGAAAAGGGTTATAAAATCTCACTGGCTGTGAGTAAAGCATTTACCAAAGCAGTTTTCAGCAACTATACATTCCTTGAGCTCATAGATAACCTAACAGTTGATTTAAAATTAACTCAGAAGGAATTTGTTTAGATGATGAAGTCTTAGCATATGTCTATAGCATTCTCAAGAGCAAAAACTAGCATCCACTGTAAAAGTCACACTAATGCCCTTCTTCAAATGAAACGTTAAGATATTTCAGCATGTCATTTTCAACTTGGCTTCAAGAAAACTGGCCTTCACTGTAATCATCCTACTGGCTTAAATGACTTTATAAATGGAGACTTTTGTATACTGATGAATGACAGTGAGTATCAATTTTTCTAGGAGTCACTGACAATATTCAATGTGAATTAGGTTTTTGGAAAAATATTTCCTGGAAGTGTGTAAATATAGACAGTGTAAAGTCTACCAAAATGATAGTTGGTATGCTAATTTTCAAATTACCAGCACCTTTCCCTTTGTCTATCTTTTCTAATCTCTGAGTTTGAGGTCTGTCCAAAAATGGGGCCTGTTCATACCAACTTTTATATTCATGTTCTACTTGTAAGAGGTGAAATATTTAAAATAGTTTAAATCAGATATAAACTCTACTGGTAAAACAAACATTGTGACCACTGGTTACAGGCGCAGTTACTGCCTTAGTGCACACACTTACGTGGGTGCTCCCACCAGACAGTCCCAAATGCCTCACTTGGAAGCTTCACATTGCAAAAAGATGTGGCATTTGATACACAGTCATTTCTTGAATGAGTAATTTCTGGCTTATGTGTGATCATACTCATGTACCCACATAGAATCCCACTCTCAGATATTTATTTCTCTTCTTGTTCTACTGAGTCCGTGGATCATCCCTGCCTGGGAATCATACATGTAGCTAGTGGGTGCAAAGCACTGAAGAATATGCATGGAATAGCTCAAATCTTGAAGGTAAAATATAGGTTTTCTAAAAAGTGATATATTTTCTAAAATTTCACACTATCAGAAACTATACCAGAGACTTTAACTTCTGCAGATGTTGTGGGCGATGGGGAAGAAAACTGTTTTCTGTCTTCTATTGTGATCTTCTGAGTAAAAGAATCCTTTCTATGATTCAGCTGGGTAGTGACAGAGATTTCCATCTTCAGAAACACTCTTGCCTCTCCATACTAAAACAACACATTGGAATAACCACAAATAATTCAATGTATGTGGCTGATTCAGTTCATGTGGGTCTTGCTACCCTGTGATGCTGTAACAACACAGGTTGCACGAACTCTTCCAAAATTGTAGGCCAGAACCTGGCACTATGGTTTAATAGGTATTTATTCTTTAGGAGCATAATAGTTACAGAGAAGCAGGAACTGAGTTACAGGTGAGTAAGCCAATGAATTTATAGATGTTTCACAGATTGCCAAGAGGTAATGATTTGTCAATCTTTCTGTCTCTCACTTGAAATATTACAATAGTTGGTTAGCAACAAGTGCAGTCAGGAGAGTATTTTTAAAGAAAGTATTACTGTAGGTTGACTGTATTATAGATAGGGAAGCTAGCTCTGCACTTCAGTGTACACTAAATTCAAATGCAATAAGCTAAAATCCAAAGCAGCTTAGTGGATATTAGGGAATGACCAGAGGATGGGTTGCCAGTAAAATAAAGGCAACCATATAGCCTGACTATGTAAACTGGAGATTTTTTCAAGTCTTCTAACACAGAAGACAGAAGAGAAATTGTGAAAGATACAATAACCCCATCATTTCTAGATGGGCACAGTCTCAGTGCAGTCAGAGTTTAATGTGGTCTTGTTGAGTACTTTTGAGTAATTTTCTCAGATGAAGCTCTACTTTTTTTACCATTACTCTTTAAATTCTGACTACATCTCTCCCCACATTTATTTCACAGCTGAGGCAGTCTGCATGATTATATAATTTGATATTTCAGGAACTACGAAACAATTGTAATGTCTACCCTGACAGCCAAACCCTGTCCTTATACTGAAAGAAATTGTGATTTTTTTCTAAAGCAACCTTTTCAAACCATCTTCACCAAAGTCATCCAAAACATTTTTCAAAGGTGTAGCAGAAAATAGTACACCCATAAAGAAAACTCATATCTTCATGCTTTAAAGCAGATTATAGATGATGACTAGAATATTAACAGTGTTGAAAGTATTAAGCAAAGGGTTTTTATAGAAATAACAAAGTTTGACATATGTGTTCTTTGACACAAATGTAATATACCAACAGAATATAGGCAGATATAAATTGAGATAATTTACAACAAATGTTAACCCATGTATAGATAAAGCATTATCCAGAATACCAATCCACTTGCCTAGCATGTGCACTGAGTCTAGATTGATTCACAGTCACACTCAAACCATGTAGATTTTTTAAGTCATCATTGACTCATTGGCTCATTATTAGATAGTGATTGCACTATCTCATTTATTAGTTCTAACTGCTGTGTTCAGCACTGTCAGTTCTAGTTGGATCTTACCTACAGCAGAGAACCACGACATTTTCTGAATGGACTTAGAGGGAAAAAATATTTTCTCAGATTGCCAGAACGTTTTCCTTTATACTGATGACTATTTGTAATGACATTTTAATGTGAACTTTTTGCATCCCAAAGCCAAATAATCAATAAAGGGAAAAACCATAAAGAGTATTACTGAGATGAAGAGCTAAATGAACACTTAAGATTATTAAAATTGCTCTTTATAGTTTTAGATTTACATATAAATATATATTTAGGTCTGACATTAGAAAACACACTCTGAGCTGAGCTGCAGCCATAGCATCCTGCTGTTTCCTACACAATCTGCACACTGACCTCATGAGAAAGGACAGTTGTTAGGGCTGTCCCAGCCAGGCTGCAGCTACCTGGGCTGTGCTCATGTCTCCAGCTGTTGAGACACCAGAACTGAACCCAGTGCATGGTGAGTCTATCTGTGCCCTCTAGTACCATGTGCCCTCTGTGTGTGCCCTCAGCCGTACCTGAACCAGATTTAGAGTCAGTGCCTGGCTGAGAGTAACAGTCCAGCCATGGCAACATGAGGCTTGGGACAACTGTGATGGCAGTGTAGTCAGAGGAGGTAAGTTATTCATGCAGAGGTGTTAGAATGCAGTGAGATCTGTTTTTTCACATTCTTAGAATGCATTTTCTAATCTTCCTACCGTGATTTATATTTTCTGATGTAAGTAACTTGTAAAGAGAAAAAGCATGGGAACAATGAGTGTCTGTGAAGAAAAAAAATTAGAATGAGAAACATCCTCTGAAAAGTAACTTGGGGGAAAGATTTGTGACTCAGCTATTGCTGTATACATTGAGGAAGATACATTCCTATACTAGTTTGAGTGGGGCATAAGAAATTATTCCTGACTTTTGTCACAAGACTATCCTATGCCCATAAAATATTATTTTTCTTGTATGAAAATTAAATCTTTACATGGTTGTATAACACAGTTCAGACTGACAGGCTAACATAGTCCTAAGAAGGAGCCATGGTTGTCAGAAGGATGAGGGAGAGACTTCCCATTTATGGAGCCACACCCAGTTCTGCTACAACTAAGTATACATTAATTTCTCATGTTGTGAAGGAAGTATTGTCTGTGACTCATTTTTAACAGTATTGGTCTTCTCTACAGCACAGCATGGCTTCAAATCTTTTGTTGCACAGGACGCCAGACAATTCAACATGATAAAAAATATGATAATAGAAGTTACCTCATTTTGCCTTTCCATGGTCCATCTGTCCAGCACCTCATTGGGGTAGTCAGGAGTTGTCTTTGGCATGAACACCATGTGTTCCTTACTGAACTAAAATTTCTGGAAACAAAACATAAATGCTTACATTAGAGAGATCCTTTTATTATTATAGCCTTTCCTCTCCAAAATTTTACAACCATTCTCTTTAGATTCAGCAGCCATCTTCCAACTACTAACAGGATTGATAATACCATTTGCAGTTGGAACAAAACCACAAATTTTTACTTTCCTTGAAAAAATATGAAAATTAAGAAGTTACTTTTCAGTGATGTTAAAATTTGATAAATTGAACTTTCAATGTACACTTGAAGACCAAATACCTGACTAAAAGTGGGAAATGAGATAACTATGCTCTTTCTCTAAGCACCTCGAGTATTTATGTATTTCATTTCCTACAGAAAACCTTAATTGTTTAGTCAGAGAACATTCAGAAATCTGTTCTTCATCTCCTCTCATGCTTTTCAAGGAATAAATAGATTCTATGCTTGAAAAGTGCTAATTCACCTGAGAAGGTAAACCTGGATTCAAATTTCTCCTTCAGACAACCATTAAATTTACAGTATTAACTTGGGAACTGAAATGAGGGTTTCCAACACTCAAGTGCATTCCTTGATTAGCAGATTAAAAAGTCTGGAAGTCTGGCCCCAGGAATCTTTAGTTATCCATATGTAAATAAAAGAGGTTTGGGAAATAGAGACTTTGCCCATATCTCATCCCAATCACACCAAAGTGTTGATACTTAAGTAAATTACAGAAATTATGGCTACAGACTTAATTCTTCAGACATGTGAGACATTTAAATATAGTCTAATCTTCCTAGGCTAGTATGAATTTTGGGGAAAAACACGTGAACAGGTAATCCTTCCTGCACTGCTCTGTGAGAAACAAACAACCTGATGTCAACTGTCCTACCTAAGTTTAAAGGACATTCGTAGCACATGGGTTTTTCTATACCTTCCTTATTTAAAAGAGGGGATATTTTCAGAGCTTACTGCTTGGCTTTAAGGTTATTAGTAATGACCGTAATAGTGCCCAGAAAAATGGACTTCAAGGAATATTTAAAAAAAAAAAATCAAGAGTGTTGTCTGGTAATATCTTCACTTCTTTTTCCCGCAGAGATTCCTAAGTAGTAAAATTAGAATACTAATTTTTATAAAAAACTTTTAATGCTTTCATAATATAATTTCTCTGTTTTTCTTTTATAGTGCTTCAACAATTCAAATCATCTGCCAAGATATTAATTTTACTTCAGGAAAATAGTGTGTAGGTTTATTTCTGGTCACTTTGGCTTTTTTCAGAGTATCTTTTCTACAGATCTTAATAGCTTATGACCAACAATTGAATCATAAAAGCAATTTTAGGTAGTTGGGCAGATGGTAAATGGCTCTTTCACAAATGTTAGAGTCCTTAATGAATAAAATAAGCACATAAATACACATAATTTTTGATGTTATTTCATATTGTATCAGATTTTGTAGAATATTAATGATTTTTAAAGCACATTCTATTTTCAAAAAGTAGGGAATCACCACAAGTGCATTAAGTAGGAAACAATAATTTAATAGCTATGTGGTCACAATTTGCAAAGGCAGTCATATTTTGTAATTTGGCCAAGGCAAAAAGTCTTTTACAACAGTTTAGTAGAATAGGTTATCTATGTAATTAAAACAGGCATAGGTCTAGCTTACTAAAATATTATGAATATTTTATAGTGGTTTTATTCATTAATGGATTTTGTTATTTTTTAAATGAGAAGTTGTTTTTCATCCAAGGTAAAAAAAAAATATTTCCCTAAAATCCATAAAAATGTAGGGAAATATTTCCAATATTTCCATTTAAAAATATAAAGACAAAGAGTGTTTAAACCCAAAGATTCAGAAGTGTAGACCGAGTCATATGTTCAGAGAGTGAGGTAATTGTATCTAGTTGTTTTGATTAAAGACTTATTAAGTACTCCTGTTAGTAATGGAATCCCATCTATACAGATATATTTTGATTGAAATGCTTGTTCTGTATACATACACACACAATCATAGTCGTTTTCTGGTGTTTGAATTGCTTCTGGATTAAGTTTAGCATATTTTAAAGAAATGCTTTCAGCTCCACATTTGCCTGAAAACTACCATGACTACTGTTCTATTTTTACTAAGCCATTAGTTTAATACATCATAAAACAATTGCAGAAACAATATTTTTTCTGTTGGTTCATAAATTTTTTTTGAACATGACCTTTGCTTAGTGATTTTGTTAAACTATCCAAAAATGTACACTCTATAGTGCATACTCTATTGCCTTCTGGATAGTTTGCTTGCATTAATGTCCCATTGCCATCACTATCATGCAGGATGGTTTTGAAAAATTCAGTTTTGTCAAAGCATTTAACACAATTTCTCCTGGGATCTCCACTTCTGAACCATGTTAACATTGTGAGAAATCTCAGCTCAAGGAAGATGGGTAGGTGTGAGTGTATGGTTCTTGTATTTATTTGCATTCCCAAGACAGAAAGGCAAAATCAAGGAAAAAGTCAGATATAGCAAACACGGTGAACCAACTTAAAATTCATTTCAAAGGGATGAAAATTTAAGACATTCTACTTAAAACATGTTCTTAAAGCTGATGAAAAGTTCAGTCCTCTTTGGAGTTATGTACTTAAAAAGATCCCCTAAAATTAAGAGTATATTAATTTAATTTATTAAAATATTGTGCATAAACTGAATTTACAATAGAATGTATTTGGTTCTCTTCTCTATCTAATTTTTAATTTACCTAGTTTTTTAATTCACAAGTCTTTTGGGATGCATATGATAATACAAATGTGAATTGCCATGACCCAAGGAATTATTTCAGGGAGTTTGCTGTGCAGTGTCACAGACCATTGTAGTGGTGCTACTGATGGAATGGCTTTTGTAAGTGGGACGAAAGGAAGGAGAAGAAAGTGAAAGAACTTCTAAGGGTAATATCACTGCTAAATTCCCATTGTGAACATCAGAGTTTTGGAATAATGAGCTGCTGGGTCCACCCAATAAAAAAAAAAAGGGGGTGGGGGGGCAGTTCAACAATTCAGTGAATTTAACAATTCAGTGAATTTAGTGACCTCTTAAAATGTCACAGGTTCAGCGATCTGTATCCCAGAAAGTCATGCTGGTGCTCCATTATGGGGGTTTGGGGAGATGGGAAGAAGATGCTGGGCCTTCAGGTGTCACAGATGTTGTGCTTTCATGGCATCCTCTTTGGAAATTTTCAAAGCTGTAAGAAGAGGAGCCCTGAACCACCCAACTGTGATTTCAAAATAATCTCTGCTTGGAGACGCAGACCAACCTAAATTTTAATGCTGCTGAAACCTCTGGCTTCCTCTGTGTAGGTGGTAAATCATCTCCATAACCATAACTCTTTTTGCACCTGGGGAAAACTCAGCTTCATGCTTCAGGTGGACTAGGACTAAGTTTTTGAGTACTTCTGTTCTTGAAAAAGTTCATAAAAAAAGACAGCTGCCAACTTTTCCTTTGCTCTGTGAAATCCCTGCTAATGCTTACATGGGTCAATTTGCAGAAAATGCTAAAAGGTGTTTGGTCCCTTCTTGGGTATTTGAGTGTTTAAATGACAGGCAATGGCTGTGCCCATGAACCATTTTACCTTTCCACTGTTCTTTTATAGATAGGTTCCAAGGGAAAGCACTCATCATCTCCTATTCCAAACCAGTTTTATCTCTGCAGTGACAAATATATATAGGTATGTGACTGTATTTTGTATCAGCTACATCCTGCCTACTCACACAGCATGGTATTGGTTTTTACTCACCTACTAAGATATTATGACTCAGGAAGAAATTAATTTCTGGGTTAGCATTCATGTTTGTGATGGTTAGCAGAGGACTTGGGTCAAAGAAATGTTCTAATTTTCTTATTCTGAATCTATAAACCTATAAGTTTTTCACTCAAGTACATGGCATTTCTGAAAAAACAGGAGTCTTTGAGACTATGTCCATCTTATTGTCCATTTTGTATAATACCTAAGTTTAACTTGAGTATACTTTTCTCCTTACTTTTGAAAGTCCAAGCAAATATCAATGATGTATTTAAACATTTAGATGAGGAAGGCCAAGGCTGCAACCTCGATTATTTATGTCATTTATTCAATTATGTTCATATATGAGCTCTTCTGTACATCCTTAAATTCTCAGCCCTCAGAATAAATCAAACAGATGACTTCTATCAGCAGCTATCTCTTGTTTCACTTCAAGGGAACAAGTAATTCAGAGGGTGAGGAAAAGGCCAAAATTTATTCTTCTCAGTATAAAACTCCCATTTCTATCAGTATAAAAGAAAAAGTTAATGAAATGCTACCTTGTTACATATTCTGTCTGCTACCAATATTTTTGTAAAATGCTCATAAATCTGTTTATAGTGCATTCTGCTATCAGCCACAAGTATATGTCCTGTGAGCCACTGAAGTAATTTAGGAAATATCCTGAATCACAAGTTTACAGAGGACATAGAACACAGCTATCAGACTGCAGTGGAAAAATTGAAACTATTTTGAATCTTTACCATCAAGAAGTCTATTGACTCTGTTTTATGGGAGGAAATAGGAGCTTTCTCAATATTCTTCTTACTCAGAATCTCACATATCTGTGATACATTGGGTGGCATTCCTGTTATGAAACTCCCTCAGACAAGCTATATTGCAGCAGTAAATTTTAGATCTAGCCCACAACGTTGGAAAACATTCCTGAACAGATGGTTTCATTCAATAAAACATCAAAGTACCATAGTAAATAATGCTGTGGAATTTTTTTGCCAGTCATTTTGCAGTGCCACATTAAACATTTCCAGAGGCAGCTGAAAGTGAAAGAGACAGAAACATTTGGCAGTGAGCAAAGTGCCATAGGGCTGTTTGACTGGTGATGCTGAGACCAGAAAAAGAAATGAGTATCTGAGTGGCACTTCTTGGGATGGTTTCTGACTTGTAAAGAGCAGAGAGTGCAGGGCAGTTAGAGGTCATCTGCTCTTTCCCTTCCTATTCCCCACTGCAAAGAATTTTGGTGTCTCATGCTCTTTCCCCTGTTGACTTCTTTCTCTCTGAGTTTGGAGAAGAGAAACTTGATGTGATGTTTGCTCACCTCACTTGAGTGTCTCCTCTACTTTGAGTCAGCACGTTCTACTGCCTGCAGGCATTAACAGAACACAGTCTCCTCCAAAATCAGTCAAATTCTTGAAGATCTGAATCAAATATCACCAAAATGGAGTGGGATTGTGGAATTTGCTGGCCTTGCCCACATATCTTAGGCTTCATATACTAAAAGTAGACTAGCTATCAGTACTTTGAGAATAGATTGTATCTAAAGAAAAAGGCAGCAAATAGAAGAGAATTACCTAGTCAGTCAGGCAAGCAATCCACAGGCTTCAGTGTCCTGCCAGTTAAATCAAAGGGAATGAAGCAATACATGGCAGTAAGCCTCAGGAAAAAAAATAAAAATAAGTGCTCGGTTTGTAGTATCCTGCTATTGAAAGAGAAGAATGTGGTTTTTTACCTCTGAAAATGCATTTTAGGAAGGACCACAGTTTTCAGATAATTCTGTGAATTAAGGATTAGGATGTAACTCTACAAGAAAATATCTGTTTCTGTTTAGATTCTTGTAATGGGCACAGTACTGCAAAGATTAGACATGCAAGCAATTTAGAATTTGTAGGACTTCAAGCATAAAACCAAAATCAGCTAATGCAAAACACAGTAGCACTGCCTTGGAATTTTCTGAAGAAGATTTGAAATCTTAAGCTCCATCCCATTAATATACAAGTTGAAGACAGTTTTCTTTTGTTCCCTGTCTTCTTTGTCTCAAGGAACAGAATAAAAAGTATCAGTTGCCAACTTCAACTAGACTTGCTATGGCAGCATTCACAGCTCTATCTTCTGCTGTATGCATCTGATGGTTTTTTTACTGTCATCTCCAAAAAACACAATTCAGCTGCAGCCAGAGCCACAGCAGTCCCATCTCTGCCTGGTTCCCAGTAGCTCCTGCACTGGATGTGAATTCTCATCATGTAACACACTCAGGCATGGGCCAAACAACTGCTTTTTACAGAACAGCCGGTGTGTGAGTCAACAACAGAGGCAAACCAGGTGAAATGCAGAGCCAGCCTGTGTCACTCTGCTGCACGTCCAGGTCCCCAAGGATGTGCACACCAAGAGGCCTGGAAGCTGTGGCTCCTCAGCCATACAATTTGCCTGGCCTCCCTCTCATCAGAATTCCAGTGGGCTAAAGATACAGAACTGTGATAAGAAGAGAGCAGGCAAATAAAAGAGAAGCATAAAATGATGCAAACAATTTTTTAAGCATTCTGGCTGTATCTCCCCAGGAAAAAAAAAAAAAAAAAAAAAAAAAAAAGAAGACAGAGAATCAGGTATAAACAGGACTTTTTTCTCTTTTATTCATGACACATTTTAATGAGATTTGAAATGAGCACAGGAAGACAGAGCAAGAAAACAAGGTTATCTTCAACTCTGAATCTTCACACTATTTATGATGCTAAATTTGCAGGCTATGCTGCTCACTTACATTTCCATAAAGTAGCATAATAAAAGAAAAAGAACAACTAGATGGTTGCAATTTTTCTTCTGAACTGTCCTTTCTGAAAAAATATATACAGTCCTCTGGGTTCTGATATTCTTTTTACCTCTGCAGAATAATGTCCCTTTTGTATTTCATCCCTTCTTTGTGCAGAGATAAAGAGAATGTATGTACATTCAGACTGCTACTCCCCTAAGTGATATGACTCATTCACACAAGCATCTGTACCCCTTAAGGGACTGACAGTGCCTTTTCCTCTTAACTCATTAATTTTACTTTTCTGTTATACTGAAGAACTGCTAATAAAGTAACTTTTCTCAATTGATATTCAATCTCCTCTGTGCCCCTGCAGGCACCTCTTCTTCTCCAGGGCTAAAAGCACAATGTGTTGAGCTCTCCCCACAGATGCCATGATGGAGGCATATATAGTCTAACATTCACTCCATCTTCTTGAAATATCATCTGTTTTGCAGATTGCAAAATTGGGACTAATAGCAGGCAGCAGGGTCTGCAACAGTAAGAGGTTTTAAATGCTTCCTACTACCATCCAACTTACACCTGTGTCTGCTACAGTACAGATACAAGACTACCTGTTTTCTAAAGCAGTTTTCCCTTTAAGCTCTCAGCTGTAGTTATTATATAAAATCTCATGGCTTCATTTGAATTTAGATACCTTTTCTCTGTGTTCCCAAGTTAATCTTAGGAGCAGCCTTTAAGCTATGGGAAACTAGAAGAATACATTTCACCGGTTCCATGATACCATAAATATATTAAAAATAAATTAATAAATAAATGAAGGAGAGCATGCCCTTTTAAATTACATTTTTGGTTTTTGCCACCCTCACAATGTTGTTAACAATTAAGTTTTTAATGTGAGCTTTTTAATGTGGGCTTTTAATGTGAGGTTGAAGAAGTTAACAGCAGAAGAGAATGGAGTCCATCATGTTTGACCCAGTTTACACTGGTATGAGTTGATATCCTAAGTCTTTCCCATGTTTATTACAAATGTCATCATTTTTACAGCTGAGGAACACGATAGCTAATGCAAATATTAGTTGATTTAACAGTAAAGGGAGCTTGCAATCAGTAATGGGTGGCATGCATATTCCAGAAGTTCCCTTGGACCTTTCAGACGAGATGTAAAGGTAGATAATATTATATTACTGAAAACATGACACAGGTAATTGTAAGATTAATTGGAAATCAAGTTCTCTCATCTCTGCTGAATGGAAAACATCCCATTTTCCTTACCAGTCTTTGATCAGTATACCTTGTCTTTGCAGAGACTAATAAGACAACATAAAAGCAAGTAAAAGTTCATATTTTAAGTAGTTTCTGTAGTGTTTCTGACACTTGTGAAACAAAGAGAGTGCTAAATATTGATAATCATGTCATTTCAAAGAGAAATAGCCTTTTTTTTCCTCACGTATTACTCACTTTAATCCTGAGAGTAGTGCAGTGTGCAGTGATTCTTTTCTGTGGAAAGTCATTTAAAGGTTTAAATAACTGAAGGTTCAGAAACTGCACATATACTAGCATCAATCATCATAGCACCACTTGAAAATACCACTTTCTTTGAAATCACTGCTTGTATTAAAAACAAGGCAATAAGCTACTTACTGAATATAATGGTTTTAAAAAATATGTAAACTGTTCTGATGGGATGTATCTAATAAATGGAAACTAGGTGAATGTAAAGTCCTGAGACTGTAAAGTGGCTGTACATGTCAGTGCAATATAAGGTCTGACAGCCTTTTAAATCTCAAGAGGTAAAACAAGAGCAAGGATTAGGAGGATTTGCTCAACACAGTAGGATTATGTTTTAGTGAACTCATACTGAATAATTTTTCTCCCACTGTGTAGAAAATGTGTAAAGAAATATTATAAGCATCCTACATGTATGTTCCAAATGGACCAAGAAAAAGACCCAGTACGTTCTGAATGTATCCCAGCTGGAGCCTCTAAGTCTGAAGGGAAATGCCAGTTCTGTAGGCAGAGTGTACCAGCCTAGTCCACATTTTGAGATCTATGCTTCTCTTAAGTGGCCTTACCAAGAACATATTTTTAGGTAATCATATGGCCAAACTGAAGGTCTGCAGATGAGTTGTCGAGAGTGAATGCTTTGATCCAGCTATTTGCATCCCCTTTCAAGGCACAGATACTATTCCCTCTTTCTTAGCATCACAAATACAATCATTGTGTCCACATGGTATGACAAAATGAAGCCCACTAACATGCAATGCCCATGTCCATCCAAGACATATTTGGTGTCTTTTTCTCAGCTTAAGCAGTAAGGCCAGCCAGCCAGGGCTGCACCACTGAACAGGTAACTCAGTGACCAGTGTTATTGCTTGTGGTCAGTTTAGAGGAGAAAAAGAGGTTCTCCAACATCAGATACATTTTGTAACTATTCTGATATATATATATAGACAAAGAAGGCTACATACATAGATGTCTAGTTAACAATAGTCTTACAAGGTAAGAAGAATTGTTACCTTCTGGAGGCTGTCTCAATACTCACGACCTTATGAAAAAGCACTTAGATATCATCGAATAGGTAGTTCAGATGGTGAATGAGGCATATTTGTGTGGTAATTGGTATTTTTTTATTAGTATCCAGGGAAAACAGACATGATGAAGAGAGTAGCATGATCCCTAGAAGAAAACACAAGTGGTATTTCTCAAGTGAAGCTATATTAAAGCAAGGCAGCTTGTAACAACAAAACAATGACAATGAAGTATAAGTAAAAAATAAATTTCACAAAATGTGTCTGACACAAAATAATTTGATCCCAGAGATTCTTTTGTTTTGGAACCCAGAACAGAAAACATCACTTAAATTCATGATCAATAATCATCAGCTATCACACACTGAAACTCATGCTAAGAAACTAGTCAAGGGGATAAAATCCAGAGTTTAGGTTTTCATTTTGCTATTCAGGCTCAAATGATCAACAATTACTGCACATTAATAAACAAAGAGCTATTAGAAGGGCAGCACAAACAAATTATCTGACAGAGTTTTTTGCCTCATTCCCTCTCACATTTTTTAATCATCTCTATAAAGAGCGCTGGAAAACACTGTTCATTAGCTTGTATTGTCTTATGTGTCAAACAGATTTAGATTATTTTATTCTGCTTATAATCATTTGACTCCCCCAAATTTCTTTAACAGTGCTACTTTAGGAATTAATTTAGTTTTGTGGTTTTTTTCTAACTATGACCAATCAATAACACTTCACTTAACACATTATGTGAGCACTGCATTCTGGGACCCCTCTGTTGACAATACAGCTTCAACTACTTGCCTTTTATTATTAATACAGCAAAGTCTAGTAGCTTACATGCCTCTTTCTTATAAACTGTGTTTGGAAAGAAGACATTAGTTAAGAAGATGCTTCCACCCTTATAGCAGTAAACATCCTTTGGTGTTTTGAACCATACTCAGTTACATCAGATATTTATTGCCTCTGTTGTTATGGCACAACTCAGATGAAGAATGAGCTGGATAAGAGTCAGTAGCATTTGAGGCATGGAAGTGCATACATGCTCCATCCCATATTAGAGCTCCATTCTGTTAGGAATGGAGAAAAAAAAATAGAAAACACCTGTGGTAGTCACCCTCTTATGAAGGGTTTCAGACTGCCAGCTGAGAAAAGAGGGAAGCATTATTACACTTTTGGGAAAAAGAAACATTGGACGATGAAAGCTAAAAATCATATTTGGCCTCAAATCCTATTTGCCCTGAGGAAAGAATCAGGCAGAGATTCTTCCCTTATCACTAGCTGAGCTGGGTCCTAACTCTAAGTGTTAGGGTCAGGTGAGGTGAATTCCATCACCATTCACTGACATGGCTCTTTTGATTTTGGGATCTCAGCAGGGGACACTCATCCCACTCCTGCTGAGCCTACAGCTGGGTGATTTGGGCTGGCCAGGGTCCAGCCAGGTATTTGCAGACGCTGAGAAGCGTGAGTGGGCTTAGAGACAGACAAGTCAGACAGCCACATATTGGCTTACACAGATTGCTGGCTGATGTAAAGACACTTCAGTGGGCTCTTCATTGAGGCACAACATAACAATTCCCAGTAAGATACCAATTGGTAAATTCTATTTCTACTTCTAACCTTTACAAAGATATGCACCTTTTCTCTATGTAGTGCTTATGTTCTACACCTCAGAACCAGAAGTCTTAACAAAACCACCATCACATAGCTCACAAGAAAGAGAAGGGAGACTGACTTGACAGACACAAACTATTGAACCTTCAATTTTGTAAATGTAGACCAGAAATTATATCAGCCCAGATATGCTGGAGCCACTAATGTAAGCTAAAGTTATGGCCAGTTTTTCCTTTCTTATATCAGGAAGAATGATGAGTTTTGAACAAAAGCACAGGAGGAAGGGAAGAGTGTGTGTGCATGTGAGAAACAGACTTCCAAACTCTCAAGCTATCTAGTGCCTTTATAGAGCTATCAGCAATTTACCCTTGGAAAAGGAGCTGTCAAGTAAATGCCTTCCTATTCACATCCTGTGGTAGGTAAAGATCCTGAGCTGATCTGTGCCTCATGATTGAGCAGACAGGTCTCTTTCCTGCAATCAGTGCTGATGAAATACTGATTTTTTTGGTAGTGACAATCTGACGGTACTAAAATAAAATCTCCTAGACCCTCTGGCAATGAAAAATTATCTAAGTGAAAGGAAGAAAGATTACAAAAGAATTACAGACTTCTATTTACCTTCAAAATTGTAGAAACATTTTTGGCCAGTAAGTAAATAGTCCTTTCTATTTTTGCTTTCATTAAGCATACTTTGAAGGACTATGAGGTGCTTTACCACGGCAGACCAGACTGCATCAGTTGCTCCTGAAGACAAAAAGCCTTACCAAGGGAGTGTGGAATAGAAGACAGTCAAAGTGAAATCATGTTAAAGTGTCATTCACCTTATTGAATCAAATGCTAACAGAATGTCGACATATTCTACAACCTTTAACCTTCTTAGATTTTCATTTTGGGATGTCCATGGACAATGTCCATGTCTTCTGGGTAGCAAATATTCAATTACATGTATGCTACATATCTGTACAGAAATGTAAGAGATATTTCTTCTTCCTTGTTTTCTTTGGGCAGAACACTGCTGTTCCGGTTTATGATGTTGCATTGTGCTTGGCCAAGTGGGGATAAGGTACAAGCCTGGCCCTGCTACAAGTTATAGAGTGGGATAGTTGCTCCCTTATGTAGCAGTTCCTTAATAACTTCACTGCATCGACCTGTGAACAAAACATCAGCTGGTTGCATATAATTATCACCTCCCTTCCATTTGTAACCCTATCCTCTAGTTTTCCATGTTAAAACATGGAATAAATCTTTTATTCTAAGGTCCATTTCAATGTAGAAGGTTTAACTGAATTTACATCCCATCTCATCACATTTAAATTTCTAGTTAATGATGATTAGCAAGTAGAAGAGGTAGACGTTTCTCCTAAAAAATTAAAGGACCATGATTCTTGAAAAGCATCATGAACTTCACAGGAGAAAAATTCAAATAATGATAAAAAAATCCCATCTCCTTCTAATCCTTGAGTTTTTTAAAGATGAAGTCAGTAAAGCTTTCCTCCTACTTAGAGTATCAGTGCTGGAGGAGAGGAAATGTGTCCTGCTTTCACTTACCAGAGTCTTGTACTCAAAGATAGCTCCTTTGATATCATTATATATTGAAAATATAAAAACAAGCTGCTTGCAATGTGTTGAAAAACAAAACTGGGGGCAAATTTTTAAGAATATAAAGTTTTTTTCATCTTATGAGATCCTGTGTGCTCTGTAGCAGAGGTAGAGGGGGCAGAAATCACATTGTGCTCCCATGGGCAGCACACTTTAGGGTTACAAACATAAAATCTGTTGAGAGTAAAAATTATGTTGGAATTTTAGCAAGTACTTTGGCTTGGGATTCTAAGAGTGGAGAGTGGAAATCACAACCAATTTGTTCTTCAGGAAATAGCTAGTCTGATTAATGGGATGAAGCCACCAGCAGACTGTGCATGAACTCATGCAAGAATACTTAAAGAGGCTGAGAATCTGTGAAATAAGGAAGTTTTAGCACTTGTGGGGAAATTTCTCCAGAGCTAAAGAAGCCTTAGAAATTTGTCTCCTAAAAAAAGAAATTGCTGAGAGATACACTAAATAAGAATCTAAACTTAGTGAATAAAGGCACCTGGAGGCACCTATCTGGCAACATCTGGTCCAAATCTGAAGGAAGGGAAGGCCCCTTAGCTCAGATGGCCAGGCTATTTCACTTTGTATTAAATACAGCTGGCACATGGCAGGGTGGATTGTGATTCAGAGTAAGAGCCTTTAGTTCTAGAATAAGGATTCTGACCACTGAAAAAATAACTTAAATCCATAATCCCACAAACCTGATGCCTTTGAAACTTGAAAAATCTTTGTCCCTGTAGTTTAAAAATACAGGCAACAAACAGAAATCACATGGAACTAATGCAGTCAATAGAATAAATAAATTTTAAGAAGGAAAGAAATATATCCAGCTGGTACAAAACCCACAAATGAACACAATTAAATAGTCAAAATTGAGGAAGTAAAGCACCTTTGACTAGCTCTGTAATTCCATGTGCCACATCACCTTTCATTTTATTATAAAAATAACATATAAATACACAGAGGTCTTTTACGTCATTGGTGTAAGTCACTGTTATACTGCTTATATATAATTTTCTCCAGAAGGCAGGAAATATTAGTGTATTATCTCAATAGTTATTCCACATTAAATCCCATAATGAGGAACTTCAAATTTGAAGCCTATATTACTTTGGAGAGTCTTTTGTACATGCCTCACTGGGGAAAAATGCATATATTTATCACTTCAAAATAAAAGTATTTGCATTATATATCACCAGAATCAGAAGAGTATATAAAAATTGAAACGTTGGATGCTTGCTGCAGAGGTTGCAGCTCTGCTGCTCGATTCCAGTGCTGGCACAGCATGGGCTGCAACCTGGCCAAGCTGCACCACAAAAAGCAACCATTTCTTTCCAGATGTTTAGAAGCCAGGCTCTTTTTCAAGCTCCTCTTCCTTTCTGAACATCAATTCACTGCCTTGTTTCTAAGCAGGCATCCACCAGCCTATACATTCGGACACACAGTGGCAGATGGTTTGGAGACCAATCTGCAATTTACCATAAGAAAGTTGAGCTGATTTAATAGCGAGCACGATGAAATGTAAGTACAACCCACACTGAGTGGATTAAGGAATGGCCAACTGACAGCCCTCAAAAGCATCTGCCAGTGAGGGAACTGTCATGAACAAGGAATTTTTTTTTTTTCTCATAGCAATACCCAGGCTCTTCAATCCAACCCTTACAAAAAAAAAAATCACTCCTTGTACTTTTTGTGAATATTTCAAAACTGAAACCTGCACCTGAAGAAGGTCTAAGGCATAATTTAAATGTGAAACCTAAATTATGATACAAACCCCTTATCTTGCTAAACTTTAAGAAAATCTCACCCTAGAGCTTTCCAAGCCACATTTTAACTTCAAAGTTTCCAAGATATGAGAGATCTACCCTTTTTCAGAATGGACCCTTTTTACCCACTCTGATATCTATTTTCTACTTCAACTGCTCAAGCTCTAGAAGTCAGCACAGCTAAGACACATCACAGCAGCTACAAAAGGACACTCACAAAATGCCACCCACCCATGCAAAACTGATTAAAAATTGTTTAATGCTCATGCTAGATTTGCTCAATATCACACGTAAAATAAAAATTTGAGCTTTAATGATTTTGTATAACAAATACCTGAGGTATTTTTCTGATATAAGCCTATATCAATGACTAATTGTAGCTTGACTATTTTAGAGATTTACTTTAAGTAAGGCAACAGGTTAGCAGTAGATAAAAGGTTTTATTTTTGATATCTGTGCAATTCTGTTTCCCTTGCTGTCCGAACTGGAATTGAGTAAATATGACTTCTCATGCCACTTCGGGTTTTTGGTTTTGTTTTGGCTTTTTTTGTTTTGATTTTCAAAAGCTATTCACACCTACATTGGAAAAAGGCTGCAAAGTAATACTCCATAATTCCATGGTAGCAAAGTCTCAGATATCTAATTTGTTTTCAGAGAAAGTTTGCTCTACTCTTCTCCCTCATAAAGGACAAATGGCGTCACACACAATCTAATTCTGGGCACATTTTGCTGTTTATTAAATTACCCGTGACCTTCAGATATGGATGTTTGATTTCAATAATTAATATAATTACTACATAGGGGGTTTTTTCCTTATGATTATACTGAGATTTTATCTGAAGTATCTGAACACAAGCCATTGCCAGAATCCATCCTTCACAATGGTATATTCTTTTTTGATAAACCTTTATCTCTATCTTCCCATTTTTTATTTTTGTGTCTGTTATCTCCTTAAATAAGGAAAAGATAACCAGTTATTGATATGTCTTTGTGTGTTTCATAGAAAGAACAGATGGATAATATATAATTTTTATCACTAAAACTGTATGTTCTTCATCCAGGATGCAATAGGAGTTTCAAAAGTATAATTTACTGTCTGTCATTAATCTAAGGATCATAGGCACTTGTGATTTTCCTCATATATTCTGAAAGTGCACTTAATAAACATTTTAAGTATAGTTTTGTCACAACGCATAAAATGAAATAAAGCTATCCTAAATAAGACTTAGAAGCAGAAATTAAGGCAGTATTATTACTTACACCATCCAGGGAGAAAAAAAAAACCCAAACATACAGTGAAGAAATCAAAGAAAAAAATCTGTAGAATCTTAGAATCAAAGAATGGGTGGACTGGAAGGGACTTTCAAGATCATCTAATTCCAACCCCTGGCCATGGGCAGGGATACCTTTCACTAGATCAGGCTGCTCAAGGCCTCATTCAACCTGTTCTTGAGCACCTCAAGGCATTGGTCATCCACAACTTCTCTGGGCAATTTCTTCCAGTGCCTCTCAACACACTGAGTAAAGAATTTCTTGTTAACATCTAATCTAACCTAAACCTGCCCTCTTTCAGTTTAAAACTATTGCCCCTTGTGCTGTCATTATCTGCTCGTGTAAAAACTCCCTCATCATGTTTTTGATGAACCCCCTTTAGGTACTGGAACGTTGCTTCTCTTCTCCAGGCTGAACAGCCCCAACCCTCTGTTGCAGGAGAAAGTGAGAGTTTCAGATAAAATTTATTCAAGCCCTCCCTTTGAATCACAAGGTGCAGAAAGCACTCCCTTGTAAACTTCTCAGAAAGGAGCCTAGGGGCAAATGAAGTCAATCTTAGCCTCAGACTAAGTCAGTCAGTGGTTTAAGTCTAACAAACTATAGAGGTTTGATTGAACCTTTGCACAGCATCGTCCTGCAGGATTAATGATAATGGTAGCAAACCAGGCATATTTATATAAAAATGAATCATTTCTTATGATAAATGACTAGGCAAAAATATCTTAATCAGAGTTATTTAGTAAACTCTAAAACCAAAAAACGCTAGTACAGTATAGTACAAGATACTGCACTATATCAGCGCAATTGATATTAATTGATATAAAGCAATGACATTAAAGCTGGGAAAAAGAAACAATAATTGAAGTAGAGATTGATGTAACTCACCCATATCACTGACAGGGCAAAATCTCTTTCATTCAGCCTTCTTCATAAGAGAGATACTCCCACATCTGATCACCTTCGTAGCCCTCCTCTGAACCTCTTTTAACAGGTCAATGTCTTGTGTTGAGGACCCCAAATCTGGATGCAGTGCTCCAGTGGGGTCACAAGAGGACAGAGTAGAGGAAAGCATCACCTTCTTCGACCTGGTGGCCACCCCTCTTTTGATGCAGCCCAGGATGCAGATGGCCTTCTGGGCTGTGAGTGCTCACTGTTGAGTCATGTCCAGCTTTTCATCCAGGAGAACCCCAACTCTTTCTCTGCAGGGTTGTTGTTCATGACTTCTGCTGCCAGTCACATCTCACCCTAGCTGCAGCCCCTTGCACTTGGACTCGTTGAACTTCATGAGTCCCTTGTGGGCCCACTTTTCAAATTTGTCCAGGTCCCTCTGGATGGCATTCCATCCTTCTGTTGTGTCAACTGCACCGCTCAGTTTCGTGTCATCTGCAGACTTGTCAAGGGTGCCCTCTACCCCACTGTCTGTGTCATTGGTAGAGATGTTGAAGAGCACTAGGCCAAAGGGAGAGCCCTGAGGGACACCTCTCATCACCAGCCTCTGCCTAGACATAGGTGAAGCTCACTGCTTCCCATCTCCTCTTTTTAAAAATGGGAGTGATGTTTCTGATGTTTCCCTGAAAAGCACAATGTTTGTTGAGCATTTTATAAATGTTTCCCTTAAAGCTGTTCCATTCCTCCAATGAAAACATCTGCATGCAGCTTTTACTGAATGGGTAAATGATTGCAATGTCTGTCTTCAGATTCTATGTAACTATAGAACAAAAAAAAAAAAAACAAAAGTAAGGGCAAGTCAGAAATACTTCATAATTCACAGTATTAAAAGAAGCACAGACAGAAGTTCTTACTGTGTCCAGGATCTTGCAAGTAGGTCACAGTTTGATACAACAAAAGTAATCTCTGTTCTGTGCCTGAGGCTGGTATCTGATTGTTGATTTAATGTCTCATTCAAACTTGATGCTTACTATTTGGGAGCTGGAAGCACAAGATGGGACCAGAACTGAAAGACTTTTGGTATTTTCTACTAGTTTCTTCAGAATTTAGTGGAGAAATCTACTTTCTGATCAGATTGCTTCTAATTTGAAATGGCAAACTTGCTACTTCAGGGAAGTACAGCCAAGTCCCAGTCTGTGAATGGTGCATATTAATCATACTGAAATATTTCTGCCAAGTATTTTTGTTTGCTTCACAGTAGCATCTAAGAAAAAGGGGTTAGGGTTCATTTCACAGAGGATGATGAGTAAACACAGATGACCCATGTGTGCAATGTCTAAACTCCAGTTACAATGCAGACCTGCTCAGCACATCACTAGTGAGTAAACCCCCAGTATCTACTTCAGGGTGAACTGAGCTGTTCTCTTGGCTGTTTTGCCCAGCTCTCCATCTCACACCAAGGGAGGGCAGACACTTGGAAGCAGATAGCTAAATTCAGATGTTTTAATCCTCTCCCTCTCAGAGAGGGAAACAGCTATAAAGGAACATCCGTAGTACAAAACTACCACAAGCCAGTTTGATGTGTCTGAGACAAGCTGTATCAACAGCAATAAAACTGCAGCCCCCAATGCTGCCCAGCCTCACCCATAGCCTAACCCCAAAGGGACTGCCTCTGAGGAAGCAGTTTGGTTTGCCTTCCTCTGCTCCACTGAGACTGCCAAACCCAGCCCAACTGTGAGGATGCCTTTATGACTCAGAATTTTCATCAAAAAAAAACAGATATATTATACTCATTTGGTTATTGCTGTCATAAAAAAACTGAAGAAACAATGAATCACATCCAGGCCTGGCATAAGTACAGACTGCCCCAAAATAACTATTTGGCTTCCCTCTGCAATTCAGTATGCATCCATTCATCAGTAGGCTTTGTCTGGGAGCCAGTTTGGAGCTCATGGGCTAAGTGTTACAGGCCAAATCAATTTTGATTATTTACTTTTTTTCAAATCAGTTGCTGTGAGACAATATGAAGTAATTTTCTAAAGCCACAGTGTTCTACAAATACTCCAGATACACCCCAGTCACTAATCCTATAACCTTAGAAAAAGTCATAATAGAAGAGAAAAACAAACAAAATCAGATTGCCCAGAAAACAGCTTTTTAAAATCAAATTCTACTGCTAACTCAGTGGTCAGGTTTTATTTTTAATACTTTTCTAGTCTTTGAAACTGAGAAGAAGGAAGACCTATAAAATATGATATGCAGGAGGATTCTTTCTTACCTAAATAAGGATAAATAACTTTCTTGCTTTTGTGTGTGTGTGTGTGCATGAATTTACAGTGTTCCGTGAATTTCCAAAAATAAGCTCCATTTGTTCAGTAATATCTCTCTTCTTTCTATAAAACTTGGATATAAACATTCTCTGGGAATATTGGATGAATTAGAATGAGATAAAAATGCAAAAAATTAAATGTTTATTCTCTGACTTTACAGTGTTCATACATATCTATCCTATATTTTTTTCAGAAACTACAACTTTTTAGCCAATCCATCTTTCCTGTTTGAATCTAAAATTATTACTTCTCACGCAAAAACATTTGACAGTAACCGCTGCTGCCAGTCTTGGTGTCCCTGATTTCCCTAAGACCTAGAACCCTTAGATGTGTCTAAATATATATGTGTTTGGTCAGATATATCACTGTTTTAACTTACAAACAGTTGTTAGAAACAAGACTGGAATTATCTTGCGTTTCCCTTCGTTATTGAATCCTCTGCTTTCTGATTTGCCTTCTTCTATATTTACAAAACCTTTGTGCATGCATTCCTTTGCTCTAAAACACATGAGCTCATTGTTGGTGTAAGCATGTCATTTGACACATTAAGTCTACCTTGGAGACAGCAAATCCATCTCAGATCCAGGCCTTGATCCTCCTTTGGTCAAGGATACAGACTGCACTCATCCATCAAACTGTTGACTTGCAGGTCAACTCCATGGGTAGGGAAGGCATTATTAGCCATTCCAGTTGTTCTGTTAAGACAGACAGGCTGTTTGCAGGTACATCATGAAGGTGAAGGGGTAGTGAGGAAAGTCTTATCTGTGGCAGGAAAAGCTTTCCATGAAGACAGGGTTTCCCACCATTCTACAGATTAAAGGAAAGCATTACTGGCAGTAATAATACTGCCAGTAAATAGTGGCAAAAGACAGTTTCCTCTCTCCTTTTAACACAAGAATGTTAAATTTATGTTTTAGACAAGTAACATTTTAGTAATTAATAAGTAAATAACAAAAAAAAAGGCAAACAGTTAAATTCTCCCCAGTTTTAATTTGCATCTCTCTGTCCAGAAATGCTTCAAAAATTAATTCAGTAATGAAATCAGAGTTTTAAAAAAGTTGTAATGGTTTATGTGCAGAGCTTCACCGTCCTTTGCCTTCACAGAACCCATAGAGGTGTCTGATAGATCCAGATTCAGAGAGTGGATTAAAAGCAAATGATCTGGAGTTGGCTAGTAGCAAACTCTGAGGGTACGGGGCGACAAATAAAAACTTCTGCCCCCTTGTTTCTTCAGTACCTACATGGCTAAAGATCCATTAATTCTGCCTAGAAGCAATTTTTCAATGTCTGGAGGGAAAAACACTTAGTCTTACATATCTAGTTTGATGATATAAATTTTATGCCCTGTACATATACTCAAATAGTAGCATGGTACCATTTATTGCACATATATCAATGCATAAATATCAAACCACAGCTATATGTTAAATACAGGTTCTTAAATAGCACTGATGTCTCCTGGAAAATGATAAAATAATTAGCACAGTGCACCATAATATTAGCCTTGGCAACAATTGGGCTTTCAACCATGTCTTTCTTTCAGATTATATGCTGAGGATTCTAATATTTCTATTTATCTTGAGTTGGGGGGGGGGGGGGGGGGGGGGGTGTTTTTTATGTTTCTGAAAATGTAAGCTGGAAAAGTCAGGATTTTAACAGCCTGGAAGCAGCCATTAACAGTGGTTGCCACAGATCTCAATTACTCCTTTGTGGAGCATGGATTGGCTGCTGGTATCTTATTTATTCCACATATATAACTGCCACACTAAGGATCAATGTATTTCATGACTCCGTAATAATTAAATGCAGTCCCTGAAATCTGAAGATTAAAAATGCACATTTCATTATTTTTTTAATAAATTGAAATTTTGGTAATGGTTGTGCTATGCAACATTGCAGACATAGTGGATGAATGTAAAATATTAGATGATATAAGAAGCACCTATGTAATTTAAACTCTATTGATAACTGAGTTATGTTAAGAAACAAATTCATGCACAATAATCCTCTTGCATTCACCATTAGTCTGTCCGTGGATCTGTGTGGCACTCAGACTGCCTTTGATTTTGCTGCATAGAACATTTTTCACTCTTGAAGTAGTACATTCTTATTAAAAATTAATTTAGAAGCATGTTTAAAAATTAAAAATATTATGAATTACAGTTGCAGTGGTACAGATCTTAGAGATTAAATTTTGCTAGGTTGGAAAAAAGCTAATGTGAAGACCTCTGCTTCTACCTGTTCAGCTGTAAATATTTCTGGTGACACTATCAGCAGACTTGCAGATCTCTTGAACTGAACAAATTATTGCTTTGCTCTTCTTCCTGCTGTGTTTTCCACCTACCACCCGTGCAGCAAAAGAATTACTTTTTGTCACTTTATCCTCAAGACTTTGGGATTAGCTGGTACTCTAAAAGTTGTTTTTTGGTAGTTGCATAAATAGATAAGTGAAAAAAGGAAAAAAACAAATCAAAAAACCCCAAGCCTTGTTTCCTCTCCCAGTGGGCTCTTACCTTGTCTCCACCAGAAACCAGAAGGCTGAACAGAAGCCAGAATAATGTCAAACTAACCTGAGAAACTTCCAGCTCTTTGTCATCCTGTGAACAGATGACTTTCAAGTTTAGTTTGATTTGGTAAGAATGGCCCACAACAGCAGAAGGAGTTGCTTGTGCCAAGTTATTTCATTTACAATTAGCTTGAAATGAGCTGCCTAGACAAATCCAGGCTTTGTTTTTGAATTTGTATTACCCAAAGTGTAAGACTTAAGGTGACTTGCACAGAGTACCAAGGAGAGTAAAAAAGGTCAGATTTTATTAGCTGCAACCAATGCAAAAATTTTAAATTACCACTGAGATATATAAATTTAAATGAGATGTATATATAACATGATAACTTTAGGAATATGGTTCATATGTGAACTTAAGGATTGTTAACACTAGCAGCATAACACAAAGGAGTGAGGAGCAAGATCTGATATCCTCAGGATGATCATACAAAGTAAATGGTTCTTTGTTAGGAAAGAACATAAAAACCTTTCCAAACTGGAGATTTGGGGCTGGATTTGGTAATTCTGTGTGTATTAATTACAATAATTTTATACTATATTTATACTGTACATTACATTAGTTGTGTTAACTCAAACATTATTCCTGTGGGTCTACATGTTCTTAACAATAAATGTTCAAAAGTATTCAAGCAAAATTATTATATGAAATATGCATGATAATCATGTAAATGCAGATATGTGAGATTTTGATTGCTTTCTATGTCAGGCTACAATACAGAAGAATAACCTCATGGGGATTTTTTGAAGTAATTTTGTTTCCAATCCCATCCAACAGTTGTGAGGTTAAAGATGATTTGGGAAGGGTGGGAAAATGAGAAACAAAATCATCATAACAGTCTTATACAGGAAGATTCAATTTTGAACTATCTGAAAGAACAAATAATGTCTCATGAGATATAAGAATAAAATTCCAATTTTAATTCCTTACAAGAATGTTGAGAAAGAGACACATGGTGCCTTCCATCTGGGCAACATATTCCAGCGATTAGAACAAAATCTTTTTGGTTTAATCAAGGTTTTTCTCTAAAACGTGTTACAGTTCTTTATGAAGGGTGGACCTTACACCACTGTGGTACTTATTGGCTTAATTTAACCATACCATGATTTGAAATGGTCTTGTGTTTTCAAACGAGAAATACCAAAACCTCAAAACCTGAGGTTTTTCTCCCCAATGTCTTCCTACAACTGTCTTTTTTTTTCCCCCTAAGCCAGAGTAAGTCCTGACCATAATGATCTTAGGTGACACCATGCCAAATCCTTTCCCATTGTATCTGAGGTGACTTGACAGTACATTACACAGTGAAGTAGATGTTACCACCATTGTGACCTCATGAAACCTAAAAAGAATGTTTTAGCTTTTATATTATAGATTATTCTGATTTTAGCTAGATAAAAGTAAAATACTTTGATCCAGCATCTTCATTTGCTGTTATCCAGAGAATAATAGGATGACAAAATTACTCCCTAGAATTGCATAACCCCAACAGATAAAGATATAAAAATATACTCTGTGGGGATTTTGATATACAGACATTTATAAAAGGATTCAAATGCATTGTAAAGTAGAAGCATTTAAATTTCAATTTTTGCATAAATTGACTGTACATAGGAAAAAAAGCAAATTTTTTAAAATCAAAAAAGCTATATTTTAATCTAATGTGGACCTTTTTCAAAACCAACTCATATTAGTTAAAGGTTGAGCCCTTCAGACATTATCCACTCAGTGAATCTCACAGGCTTTAATAGGATCATTTGAAAATGATGTCTATTTCAAGGTGAACAGGGGTGAAAGGAAAAGGTCTCCGATATATGCAATAAAGTGAACACAAACAGAAGAAATACTGTAGAATAATTTTGTTTTCCTAATATAAAACCTTTTTATATTACCTGAAAATTTTGATTTCATCAATACAGTTGAACAGGAAGCATATTTAGAATCTTCTATTTCTGACCACATCCACACTGATTTCACACCAACATGATTTCATATACTTTAATTGTATTATTTTTGTTTTTCCTCATTGCCGTCAGACCTAAACCCTTATTATCCCTCCAAATAAATTGCTCATTATTTTAACAGCTTCCTGCAGTCAGAGTTTCTCAGCATGTATCACATTCCTATTTCTTAAGATAGAAATGTAAAGCAGCTGGGGGTCTGCCTGATTTAAAGTCCAGATTTGCTTAGAGGAAGCAAAGATGATTTTATGTTTCTGTGTTCACTGATGATATGTGGTCTTTTAGCTTCTTCATCTATATTTAGAAGGACTTATCAGGCAGCATTACTGAGAAAAGAAACACAAAGTAAGGCCAAGTCTCAAACAAGGTAATCAAAGTTACTCATGTCCTGCTGGGGAACTTCAACCACCCCGACATCTGCTGGGAAAGTGGCAGAGGGAGCTGTAGGCAATTCAGGGCACTCCTGGAATGCATGGAGGATAACTCATGGAGCCAGCCAACAGACAGCTCTGCCAGAGGGAATTCAGTACTGGATCTGACCAACACAAGGCAGGTAACTGGGAGGACATCAAGCCTGGAGGCAGCCTGGGCTGTGGTGGTGGTGCATTGGTGGAGTTTGCAGTCCTGAGGGAAACGGCTCAGAAAGGTGTGAAGTTAGGCCCCTGTACTTTAGGATAGCAAACTTCCACCTTTTCAAGGGTATAGTCAATAGGATGCTCTGGGAGACTTCCCTCAGGGACAAGGGAGTGGAAACAGCAGGCCTTCCTTCAAGGAAGTCTTCCACAGAGTGTCAGAACTGGCAATTCCCACGAGCAAAAAATCAAGTGAGAGGCCAGCATGGCTGAGTAGGGAACTGCTGGTCAAAGCAAAAGGAAAGAAGCAAAAGCACAGGCAGTAGATGCAAGGTAATATACCCTGGAAGAGTATAGAGTGAAGTTTGGTTGTGTAGCGGTGAGGAAGACCAAGGAGAATCTGGAAGTGGACCTAGCAATGGATTCAAAGAATAACAAGAAGAGCTTCTATAGGTATGTAACCACAAAAGGAAGGTGAAAGTAGGTGCACCTCTCCAAAAAAACAACAGTAACAAACCAGTAACAGTGGATTAGGAGAAGGCTGAGGTAATCAACAGTCTTTGCCTCAGTCTTCAGTGGCAACCTCTCTTCCCAGATCTCTTGAGAGGACGAACAGCAGGATGGAGACTGAGGGAGAAAAGTGCCTCCCACTGTAGGTAAAGATCAGGTTCATGACAACCTGAGGAGCCTGAATGCACATAAATGTCTGTACATAGAGCTATGAGATGTAGCCCAGAATCCTGAGGGGGGAAATGGTCGATATTGCCAAGCCTCTCCATGATATTTGAAAAGTCATGGCAGTCAGTTGAAGACCCAAGTGACTGGAAAAAGGGAAACACTGTACCCATCTTTAAAAAGGCTTGGATTTTAAAGGTGTGAGTTGTCAGTCTAATCCCTGAAAAGAGCTATGTGCATATCTTATTTCAGCAGAAGTAATCCTGCTGAATTAATAAGTGTTTAAAAAGATGATGAAATATTTTCACATCTTAGAAAGTTGATGAAACACTCAAAAAATTAGTATTTTATCTCCTATTTATAAGATTGTAGAAGTATCTTATTTCAAGTGTGAAAACCGAATTATAAATTTAAAAAATAAACAGATGAAAAGGCAGGCCAGGACATTTGGGGAAAGATGCAAAAACTGAAAATCTCTGTTCCTAACTACTTTACTTGGAATACTAAAAATAAAAAGCAAATATAGATCTATATAACTTGTAAAAAGAAATTAAACTTTTGCATATTTCTGGCATAACCCAACAATTTAACTTATTAAATATAGCACTTGACTTTCACCAAAATCCTGAGAAAGACAAGGCTGCATTTTTTGACCTGTAATTTGGCTACTTCTTAATGCTACAGCCTGTCTAGAAAAGGAAGGAATAACTTTGAATTTCTTAAATTTCCATGTGAACAATTTGTCTATAATAAGACCTTCACCTAAGCAAATAATTTCTGGATTAAACAAAAGTGAAACACATCCTTTCTACATTTAGAGTAGGACCTTCTTTTTTTTTTGTTCCCCATGCAGAATCTCTGCTAGAAGAATCAGTACATGTTATGGAACAGAATCTAATCAGTCCAACAAAGAAACAAGATTATTATGTCTTAACTGGTTTAAAGGGATTTCAAGGGCTCCTGCTGAGCACTTAATACTTTGGACTTAGTCTCCTACTGAGGTATTTTTGTCAGCCAAAGATAGAATGGGAGATGCATCAATGTTTAATTCTATTTTGGCCTCCTTGTTCCATCTCAGAGCGGGTAACATGCGGCATTTCTTGTACAGTATCCTTTGGTGATACGGTGTATTGATACACTGATATTATAGTAGATATGGCTGTGTGTGTCTGTGAGAGATACACCCATAGCAAAGGAAGATTAAGGAATGATCTTCCCTGCAAGAACCAAAATCTACCCTATTGCCCAGCTGTTGGTTCGCTCTCTGGCCTCTGCTTGGACTCTGCACCTGGCCCTCTCCAGAGCAGTTTATTTAAAGACACCTTGGAAAAGGTTAAAGGAATGTCACAGCATGAATTTTAGATCCTTCTGTAGTACACAAGAATTATCACAGTTTCTACCTCATACAGCAGAGTCTAAAAATCACCTTCACAAAACACCATGGGCAAAGGTTTGATTCAAAGTTACTTTACTTGAACCAGCATCAAATCTAAAGATTGAAATAAGCTTTGAAAGTAGAAGCCAGTCTAGTGTCACATCCAAACCTTCTCTGGCTTCTGAAATGGATCTGTGTGAGTGGTACATGCTAAAGGATAAATCATACACTTGTGCAGACTAGGGGAGGGTACCATAATGAAGTGGAAATTGGTGTCTTTCCCAGAAGTCCAGTGTATCTGCTCCAATATCATTTCAGTGAGAAGTACGTGATTCCAGCACTGGCTAGAAAGCCATTCTGAAGACAAAATGAACCAGGCAGATAGTCCCAGAGGCATGATTTTAAACAAAGATAGGTTTTGCCAGCCAAACCAAGTGAAGCAAACAAATGAACTCAAACTGACAACCCTCATGACAGTAACTTCTAAGTTTTGAGAGTTAATCATGCTGCATTTTGACAGATCACTGATGAAATCTTTCAGATTTGCCTTGTCAGTCATTTATTAGCAGACATCTAATGAATAGCATATAAAGTAGGCTTGTTAAGTATAGTGCCTGCTGACAGTTCAATTTAAAAGTGAAGGGTATAGAAAATTCACTCCAGAGCAATTGTCAGTTTTTCCACAGGAGAAGCCTACTTCCTTTGTGTTAGCAGTCTCTATAGGTCTGGTAGGGATGTTCTCCATCTCCACGACCCTGGCTGCCGCAGGGATACAACAATTTCTTTAATAAAGAAATGGTCAAGCACCCAGGCAAATATTACTGGAGTTATGACATTACCATATTCATTTCCTTGCTGAGGAAAGATAATTAAAAGATACACCCTGAGGTGTATCAGTTATACTTGAAATGGATTTTATTGCAATTTTTTATTTTACTGTCTTTACAATATGATTTACGAGAGGAATTATTAATGTCATTAATTTAAGCTAACTCTTTTCCCAACATAATACAGCATGTAAATAATAATACCTAGCCTTAAGCTTACAACATAAAATGCATTTTATGAGATGTTTCCTATTAACTTTGGAAACAAAGTATAACAAAACAAAAAAATCCTTGCTGAATGTTCAAACCTTTAAGGAAAGAGATTAAAACAGATTCAAAGACTCCATTGACATTTTTTATATTGAAATATTTATCTTCTCAGATAGAAATACATAGGCCCATAAAAATACAGTATTGTAAAAACCACAGTAAGAAAAAATGAGTGAAATGTAGTTAGAAAAGGTTATTATGAGAAATGGATAAAACACCATTTTTTTTTTAATATATACTCTAAAGGACTACAGTTTTTTTAAAGGAACCTTACAGGTGGTTTTTGTTTGTAGTCTTCCAATTTATTAACCTATGTTGGTTTAAAGAAATTGAAACTCAACAAATTTTACAATTCTATCTCTCAAATAGGATAGGGACAAGTGAGGCAAGAGCAGATCAAGTGTTTGCTGATGGGCAGGCCAGGCTAACACTAAAGAACTTTTGCCTCCTCTTCACAAGATTATTTTCAATCCTTTTTGTTTTTTACCTGTTATTTTATAAACTTAACTATGGTTATGAAGTCAGGTATATTGCTGTCCATCATCATGACCCACAAACATGGGACCAGACTGGAGATAGAACACTGGAAGTAGAATAAAGGCACGTAGACTAAAGAGGGAAAAGGCAAAATACCGAAAACATTTCAGCACAGCTTAAAATAGGCAGAAAAATATCAGACCATGAGGAGAAGTCATTGTAAAAGCACAATGATAGCCCTAACATGTTGTGCTTTTTAAATAATCAGCTAAATTAAATAGTCTACAGTGGCTTTCTAAGATGAAGAGCTCCATGGTTTTTAGACAGTGATAGGAAGATGTGAAGAATATTAATTTCCTGGAAAGCATGAATCTTTAAAATGTATCTCTTTCATATGAGGAAAGAATAAAAAAGGGAGAAACTTTTAAAAGCCTGTAAGAATTTGAAACTACTGTTTCTAGTGTCATATTGAAAGGTTCAACACAAGCAAAGAGTCCTTAATTCCAACAGTGATTCTAGTGGTGTTCAGAAATTAAAATATTTTAATCACGTTGATGTTTATAATGGTTAGTAAAATAAAAATATACAATAGATATAAAAAGTTTCATAGGCTGATGCTGTTTATACATAGATGTACTTGGGAAACTCTAAATCCAAGACTTTATGTAACTTTAGCCAGAAAGTTATATCTGAAGTTTTAATATAGATTTTTCCCTGCAGACACAGGGATATGTTGCATGAAAAACAGATGCTGAACAGTAAGGCAATAAATACTGCCATACGGAGAATCCAAAGAAGTTTCAGCTGCTTCAATGCCCACAGCAGACTAAAGAGTGGTCCCCTAAAAAATTACAGATATGAGTCCTGCATGACTCCTCAACCTCTACAATGAATAGCAGCGTGTACATTGCTGCCAAATTGCACTTCCATGTATAAATAAAGGGTGGCATTTTATATTCATTGAGAAGGATATGACTGAAATGTGGCAATTCAACATCATGGGAGCTGAAATTTTTAGATCTAAATGTCTCATATATTAAGCAGAATAAGACCCTTGGAGAAGGGAGACTGCAGCTATTTATTTGTAAAGGACTCCTTAATTCTGAGAATTAGCATCTAGCAACTCAGATCCTGAAGCTAGTCCTTCTTCCCCCACTCAATCTTCACTCATATAGAGAGAAAAATGGTCTTTCTTCATACCTTTACAAGAACTAAATATGAATAAAGTCACAGCTGTTTCAAGACTTCCATATGTGTACTAATGAAAGATGAATTACTTTTAAGAGGTCCCTTAGCACAGACGCTCCTCAATTTGATACAGAAATCCTACAAAAAATCCTCTTTCAAAAGGAAGGAAGATGTTGGCTCTGACTGCACCTTCAATTCAAAGGAATCCATCAACACACAGCTGCTCCACCAAGAGTCAATGAATGCTGACCAGAGCAAGGTTTCCTGTGAAAAAGTCAAAAGACTGTTCAGGGACATCTATCTGACAGCTGAACTAATCTGTTCTCTTCTGCAGGATTACCACCTCTGCCTTTTGTCAATAAAGGAAACGGGTAAAGCCCTGTAACAATCAGTTATTTCCTTAGACTTACAGCTGTTTGTGAAAAATATTGCTCCTTAATCTAAGAAAAATAAAGTAAATTCTCCACCATTTCAACAGCAGCATCTCTATCTGTCTGCTATATATTACAAGTTCATAGAGGTAATTGCCTGTATCATTTGCAAACCTATAAGATGAAAACAATGATTTAAGAGAGAGATGTGTACTCAAGAGGGGAAAAAAGGCTTTTAAAAATACGCATTATAAATAAAATAAAGAAGGAGTCATACAAACTTAATTGTACATGGAATTATTTGAATCACTTTGGAAGTTTCAGTAAGTATTCACTGATTTCAAACATTTCCAGAAAGAAAGTCATCTGCAGAGTTGCTGATCTTTGAGAGGACCAGAAAAGTAGCTGTCTAAATTCCTCAAAAAATATTAAATCAACCCAGTAAAAATTACTGTATTCACAGAAAGATAAAAAAGCAAATTGAATGGACATCAGCAGCCCATCTTGTAAGTATCCAAACAGTAATTTAAAAATCTAACAACTTCACTGCCTGAGGAGGCTGCCAAAGCACAAAGTCATTTGTTAAAACAAATACTTTGGACAGTTGGATAGCCAGATTTGTGACAGCTGTGACAGTCCGATGACTTAAAATAAAGAAACCAAGAGAGATATGGCACTTAATCAAACTTTCCAAGAGTAAAGCACATTTCCCTACTTTGCTACTTTAAAAGGACTAAAGAACCCCCAAGTTTTTACAGCAAATGTATTTTTCGTCCTGAATTCTGTCATTCTGAGGGACAGACTTTCAGTCAAGTCTTTCCTTCTACAAATATTTGCTGCACCAAAAAGATCAAACTAAAATTATTGATTGCTGATGCATTTCAGAATAGCAAATAAACTGACGCCGTTGGGGTGGGGCTGGCTGTATCCCATCCCTTCTGAATCAACAGCAGGTCTGAAAATTCTCAAGAGCCCAGACTGGTGGGACAGGTAAACTCTTTACTGGTCCTTGAGGGACTTGCATGTTCTTAGGCACTTGGCTACTGCAGCTTGGTCACAATATTTGGAATAAAAAAATGGCAGATTCAGGATCGGGGAGTTTATTTTGATTTTACCCACTTCAGACAGGTAGAAACCACGGGACTCACATAAGGGTGAAAGACATCTCCCTCTTGACCTGTCTTTCCAGGGCTCTGGCACTGACAGCACCAGAGTCTTCTGTGCTGAGCCTGCAGCACCCCACGGCTCAGCCTTCTGCAGATTGAAATGGTTTAGATCAGCTTAAAACCTTCAGTTCTGTACAGCAGTGCTGGGCATGTCCCACAGGTGGAGACTGAAGAGCGTGATACATATGAACACAGCCTGGGATGCCTACAGCCCTGGTCCTTGGGATACGTCATAATCCTGGCATTGCCGGTAAAGAAAAGGAGCATGGGACACACACAAGCTACTACAAACCTAAGGAATATTACTCAGAACATTTCAATTATTACTTCTGGATTTTTTATGCACATTTAAATTTCCAGTTATTGATGGCAAATAATTACTGACACTTATGAGAAATTTGTGCAGAGCAAAACTCTTGAAAAACACCTATTCACATCCTTAGGTTCATTGTGGAAGACTTTAATCATTGCTATCACCACTGTGTGGGCTATAAACAGTAAATCCAGTTAACAGGAGCATAGAAAAGGTCAGAACACTGAAAAAAAAGTTTTCCTGTCATACGTACCTTCAAACTCAGACCTAGCAGTAACTTCAGGTTCATCAACATACAATGGCTACCATTAAAAAAGCCCCATCAAACTTCAAAACATTCAAACACACATCAAAATAGAGATTTAGTTGACTAGCAGAGTAAATTACTTTTCTCTTAGTCTCAGTCTGTGATCCCCTAGTTGGCAATAATGATAGTTAGGGGATATTTTTCAAGACTTTGTCCCAAGAGTCTAAAATTCATATATGCATGGCACTATGTCTTCCAGCCTTCATATTCTGCAAATCTTCTTCATGTCTCCATTCTTGTGTGTATCCAATCATGTTATGGTCACAACAGCTCCACCAAATAGCTCAATTTAAGGAAAGTCATACCAGTGTGTTTACTTTTGTTCAGATTTGTAATCCAGATTTATTTTTTTAGATAAAATATACAAGCACCTAATTTCCCATTCAGCTGCTGCAGTCGTTTGCAGACAACTGATTTACTTGTGCATTATACCAAACCACTCAAACAAACAGGGCTTTATACTTTAAACGACTTCTAGTGGATAAACATGACACATTGTTTGCTTCTGGGTTTAGACCTGTTCCTGTCACCTTTCTGGTTTGTATGTTTTCCTTTCAACTATGAAGTTCAGCTACTTTCCCCATGTTGGTTGTTATTCACATTTGGTTGCCCACAATGCTCAACTATGCCTCCATAAAGTTGTCCATGTGGGTTTTGTAACAAAAGCAAAAAAGACAAAAGGTTCAGAGATAAATGATTTAGTCTCTACGGCTCTTGGTAGTTGGTCAGCCTTTGACTGCTGAAAGATTAAAGGAAATGCATCTTGCTCTGAGTAATGAGTGAGGAAGGAAGAATCTATTTCTTAAAAGTAAAATGTTACCTAAACTATGGATCAGCTCGAATAGGGGTTTCAAGATGCAGCTTTGTAGGATTTTGATAGATTTCACATCATTGGCTGACCGATTTATTTTCTGCCAGCCAAAACAATGTTTGTAAACTGCACTGCCTGGTGACTGATGATGCCAAGGGCAAACAATGAACAGAGAATAAGAGAAGAGATGAAAAGAAGCTCTGCTGGCATAATGAGAAGAAATGGTCCTTCATCATCCTATCAGGCCTATGGCTCTGCAAGTTATAAATCACTGTCCTCTGCCTCACAGCCTGGGATAAGCACAGCAAAATAAATTCATTAAACTAAAGTGTTCAGAGTGCTGCATGTATTTTTATGTGGTAACAGGTTTGTTTTCCTGACAGCTTTACAGAAATGCCTCTTTTGTTGGACTTAATCCATGCAGATATAAACTGAGCTGAGTTCATGATACATTAATATCTATGCAACAAGAAATGTGACACACACATTATTTGATAGTGTAAATCAGTTTCAATACCAGCTTGAACTCAACTGTGCTTTTTCATTGCCTCTATGTCAGATTCAGAAGACAGGAGCACTCTACTAGGTCTCATTTCCTTTTGAATAATTCAGACCAAATGAAGATTGGTTTATGATTTGCTGCGGTTTGAAACTCTCAAATTAAGTTCAATAAGAAAGTTACTGACTTCAATTGTCTCTTTTGAAATCAGGATATTATGAAAACTAACTGTAAAGAGGGCTCTGGACCTTTGATTTTTAGTATTGGGGAAGAATTGCTTTTTGATGTGATTCATATAAACAACTGTTTATATATATATATATATATATATATATATATATATATACACACACACACACACATTTACACCCACTAATGAAAGACATTCTTTAATTACTGATGATAATGAATAGCCCTTCATGGAATGGTGTGTATCAAAACACTTACCCCCCCCATGAACAGACCCTTTTTTTGTATTTTCTCATAATTTCTGCGCTTTCAGAATTGCAGTCTGTAAGTGAAAAGCAGTTTCAAGGTAAATTGGCTTGTCATTAACTGTGATTTATATCACAATATGATTTGTATATACATCCATGAGTAAACGTAAAATAAACTGCTTTTGCAAAATTCTCAAGAAACTACCCTCATCATGATATAATGTATCTATCATACTTATCATTTTTCATTTCATATGTCAGGAAAGAATTAAACATTGCTGTAAGGACATTTAGTTTTCTTGTGAAATAGCTTTCTTGTGTAAAGATTCTATTTAATCTGAAACCAAAGACACAAGAAATTCAGTGTGCAGCGTCATAAAGTATTAGCACTGATTAATGAAGCTCTGCTGTCATTAAGTACTCATAGTAATATTTAAATTCAAATATAAAGGTTTGAAAATTCAGCTAGTGTTATCATAAGAAAATAGATAATTAAATTCCTTATAATACAGGAATTGAGAGAAAGTTGTAAAAAAAATTCCTAAAACCACAAAACAATTGGAATACACACTCTTACATGTTGGCTTGTAATATATTTTACTAATGTTAACATTTTTTACTATGGGTATCCCTACAACCTCTGCTGACCCACACTGAAACTTGCAGTCATGTAGGCGTCAGGAGCACACATAAAAAAATTCTAATCTTCTAGAAAAACTGTGCCAAATCACCCAAATGGAAAATATTCCGTCTCTCATAAGCAATCAATTTTTTACTGCATGCATATCCTTTGGGTAGCTACTTCTTTATTTAGTTACTTCAATTTTATTTTGCTCTAATTGTTTTAATTGAAATGAAAATAACATTGCTAATAAACTACTAGCTCTGAGCTTCAGATTACCTGTGTTTCCAGAGGACTTCTAAAGTTCAAATATGGGCACTTGTTCTGAAAATCTCTAAATATGGTGCACCAGAGGCCACAAGGTCTGACACAGAACTGTTACACAAAGACTACATTACATTACATGATGCTCGTTCCTGAGTTACATGTTATTTCTGAAGAGAGGGTGCAAGCCCAAAATGTACTTATCTACTAAACACTCCTCCCCACTCTGATGAGCTCTCCTCTGAATAAATGGGAGTGACAAACAGAAGATTTAGTCCATAAATACAATTAAGTTAACTGACTAAAATCATAATGCCTCTAGCAGACATTTGTTGTAGATAGAGCATGGAAGAGTCCCCTGCAGTCTAGCACAACAGAGAAGCATTAACTCCAACCCCTTCAAAGAATGAAGTAATTTCAGAAAGCAAGCTGGTTATATGACTTTGTGATGAGTCACTACCTTGAGCAGTGCTAAAAATTCCCCTTGGTACAATGATACCCCACAAAGTCCACAGGCCCAGTGGTGTGATAGCTAAAATCACTGGATGGAGAGTGGGCAAAAGGGGGGACACCTGCATGGTTCAGGGGAAAGGGAAGGGAGAGAAGGACATCAGTTATCTGCAGGTTCTAAGAAATCCAAAGTGCTTCATGGCAATCTCTAACAAACCTGGTCAGAGTCCTAACCAGTAACCAGCAGGAGGAAAACTGGCATGGCCGGGTCTCTTTGATTTAACATCATCACACTGTAGAGAAACCCCTACCTCAAAGGCACACAAAACCTGTGGAAAGTTTCAAATGTGGGGAGACTTAGGAGAACTTAGTAGGCATGTCACGGAAGCCAAAGTAAGACATTGTTAGAGCTCCTATGAGGAAATGTCCAACAGCATAGGATATTTCTATACCACTCCCCTTCTAATCCAATGGTGAATATTTGCCAGGACACCAGCAATCCAGAGTTGATTGTAGTCCAGAGAAACAGACAACACTTTCATATAGTTATGTAAAAACATTTGCTTCCTCAAGACTAGGAAAGGTTGGGAGCAACATCAGTGGGAAAATGTAAATAGAAAAATGTATGTGAATCTCAATACAAGCTACTTACTTTGTGATATAGGAGGCCTCATCTAATCAATCATAATTCCCCCACCACAAAGGGATAAGTGTAGCCCAAGCTCTTCTCATGCAGTACAAAACTGTTAGAAATACAATAAGCTTTCCTCATGAATTGAGAAGAAGGAAAATATTAAAATTAGCAATTAAATATTCTAAAGCAAATTGAGACAGGTGGAAAAAAATTAAAGGAAGCCTTATGAAAGCACAGAGAACCAAAGAAACATCAGCAGTGACTTAGGATCCTTAGCAGGTGGCAGGCAGCAAGATGCTAAAAATGACAGAGTTCATGATAAATAGTACCAAGTGTTTAAAGTTCAAGTATGATAGCTGAAAATCACATTAAAATTGCCAACCATACAAGTCTTGTACTGCAAAATACTCACCTATTGCCCAGAGCCAGGAGTGCTGCACTCTTCCCTGCAGCACAGGAAGTGCAATCTGGTGCCCAGACAGAAGGCTCCCATCATCACACAAAATCAATAGGACATGGATGGCTGTAAGCATAGCTAGGTGCCTCCATGATCCTCTTTCCATGACTGGAAACTAAGGAAGTGGTTGTGTGATGGATAGGGAAGGAGGGGTTGCTCTGCAGTAAGTAATTTTGGGGTTTTTGTTGTGTTTTTGGTACAACTTTATAACAGGGAAAACCCTTAGGAACTATGAACTATTCCCATTTTATTAGGATGTTTACATAAAAATTGAAATATCTCACTAAAACAATGGGTCTTGCAGGAGTATAACTGCTGTGAACAGAAAACCATATTAATGGCATGGCGGCATCTGCTTATAGAGGTGTCATTAGAAAATTATATTTTCCTATAACAATACATGAGATTAGAGACCCTATTTGAAATAACTTAAAATTAGATAGACTGTTTTCTGCCTATGTGAGTGGAATCTAAATTACTGAACAATCTAGTTGGCCTTTTACTTATTGTAAACATCAAGACAGAGCAATTCTCTTGGTCTTCAATAAAAAATAATAGCCTGGAAGGTTAGGACTCCATCACCTTTCCTGAACTGATTATGAAATTACCTCTGTAAGGTATTGTTACTCTTCTCAGCTGGAAAAAATGTAAAGGGTCTAAAACATGATATCTCATTATTCTGCCAAGTTTGATACTCTGGATCACCCAAGCGTGTTTTCATGAAGAATTATCCACATGCTGCTTTATTATCTGAACAAAAATCTGTACAAAGGGTTGTTTTCTTATTCTTCTCACCATGGATGAGTTCATCCAGAAAAAAATTAAATGTAATTTCCTGTCTGATAGCTTGCTTCCCAATTATATTTCTGACCCTTCACAGAAAAGTATTTTCAGAAAAAAAAAGAAGGCAGGAGGAAGGAGGGAAAGAAGGAGGGAAGGAAGGCAAATGCCTTGGAACTGAGGTGACCTGCTTACCATACAAGGAACACAGAATTACAGTACCAATTCCATACCTTTGTGCCATCCACGTGAGTCACCTCTCCCCGCACTGTTAGCTATCGCAGACCCAAATTCCACCTACTTACAAGCTTTCTGTCTATTCAATGATCCACAGCTCTCACTTCATTATGAAATCAGAGGGAAAAAATGAAATTTATAGTCCTAGTAGGAATCAGAAAGAGCATATTCATGAATGCAAGGAAGGCTCATTTAACACATTTGGAAGAAATATTTCAAGAAATCTGGCTTTGGAGGACTCACAGAACATTCTTTCCTACACTTTATTCCAACTTCCAGCATGTTTTAAATGTTTTATGAACATTTCTAACCTCATAAGAAGGGTAATCATCAAATAATACCATAAAAACGTTTACATTTTCACTACCTTTCCTTGAGTAACAAAAGAAATACTAAAACAATAGAACTATGTCTTCCCCCAGTGTTTTACTTATTTAAAAAAACACTTCTTCTTGAGTTCTGTCTCTGTAAAAAGTGATATAAAAGCAGTATTTGGAGGATGGGTTTCTAATTCCATCAGACAGAAAACACTAAGGCTTAGGTAAAATCTGATATTTTCAGGTTTTTCTCATAATTCATGTATGTTTAGATATAGGACTGGAGTTAATGGCACAGCATTATGAAACAATATTAGCTATAGTGAAAATGAAACAACTGTCAATTAACATTTGGCCAATACAAATTGGAAGGTAAGTTTTTATGCAACAGAAAAATAAAGAAAATTACTTTTTAAAGGACTTCAAATACATTTTTGAAATAAATTAATACAATTTTAAATCCCATCAAACTGTAGGGATTATTTTAAATTAATCTTTTAAAATCCACTTTTAAAAATCCTTCTAGATGTAATCTATGGTTGAGATAAAAACCCAATTCCATTTTATTTTTTTAGTTGTTTATTTTCCTGGCAAAACAGACTATTCTATTTTAGATCACATGAGCTGCTATTAGAGTCAATGAATAATAATATTTCTTATGCAGCAGGGGCTTAGTCATTCCCCATCATCTGTGGTTTATCCAAGAGGATTAACCATTTATAATCAAATCCAGGTGGATTAATCATGCCCTGGATAGAAAGACTCAGAGCTGGCTCTGTGCAGAGCCAGTCTGGGTCATCTGGGCTTCTCAGGGTAGGTGTGGTGTAACAAAGGTACCACTCTGCTCCCAGGCCACATCACACACAGAAAAAGGTTCTTCTCTTCTCCATTGTGCAGAATTTATCAGGCCACCCTCAAAAGCCCAAGCTAGTGATATTCACTGAAAGTTAGTTATCTTGAGCCCATGAAAGTATTGAAAAATGTGATGCAGAGACATGGGTGGTCACATGAGGTCAGTTTGAGTGCTGTAGGATTTACCAGTCCCCTTTCAGATACTTCTGCAGCTGAGAGCAGCTGTGCATAAAGGACAGAAACAAACCCTTGTTGCTAGTGAACGACACACTGGCTACGTTTGTCTTGGATCACACAACTCAGAAATTCAGTGTTTGTTTTGATACTGTCCTCTCTAATTAAGTGGCATTAATGAAGTACTACACTCAGGTACAACCTTGATGCTACAGGAGCAGAGCACTGAGGGGTTTACAGGCTGGGTGCCTCTGAGCCAGCACTGTACTACAGATGTAAACAGAGCACGGCTGAGCTCCCTGTGCTGGAGGGAAAGACAGAACTCTTCCTGAGCTGTATTCCTTTCCTTTCCTGTGCAAGGGCTATCTACAAAATCAGTCACAGTCTTTAACTCTACTCTCATTTTCTGCACTGGCTTTTATATGGTGATTTGGAGGGGAAGAAAAAAAGCAAAAAAACCAGGTAAGAAATAAGAGTTTAGAGGAAAACTCATTTACTTAGTTGTTTCATGTAGAACAAGTCAATTTTCTTCTTGGCTTACAGCAAATATTTTTTCATCACCTTCCTTATGTGCAAAACATTTCTTTTGGCTACAAAATCTAAGAAACAGCTGAAAGTGAAGCATGAGTTCAAAGACTAATAGGAATATAAAGCCATTTGAATTCCACACAACAAAGACATGCAGTTTGCTAGCAGATCACAGGCACAGGAAATATTTTTGTTTTGCTTATCAAAAGCAACTATATGCTTGCATGGAGTACGAGTAAATTGTTCTTATAATTTCAATGGTACCTCTAGTATATCTCTAGCATATCAGCATATCACTGGGACCACACACTGAAAAAAAAAAAGGCCTACACATATATATGCCAGAGAAAATTTTGCTTTTTTATTGCTCCTCAGAAATTACTAATTAATTTTAAAAGCCTAAAATGGAAACAAAATCATCACCTGTATTGTCCAGATCTTTGTAATAAGCAAACTTTTATAGAGTATACTTAAAAGCATTTTTGATTATGAAAAAAACAAACACATAAATGCAGATTTTGAAAACCAGCTAACTCCCTTTCAAAGTTTCATCAACAATCCTGAAATCATTTATGTGTTCAGACATGAAAGGGATCTTAGTAACTGTAATTGCATATTTTACAACAGTCTAATCAAAGCCCCCATCTATTATATATACTGTGTTGTTTACGGTGAACAGACATAAATCAACCTAGGGAAAAGCAGGCAGTCTATTTCCTCTCCCCACCTGCTAACTCTACCACAAACAGCTTGAGGAGAGGGCAGTTTCCCAAGACAGAAGAATGATAAATTATCTGAATTTCTATTGCTGCACCTTTGGACTAGACTGGCTTTTCTCACACATCCTTGCAGTTCTCCAAATAAAGGCAGTACCTGCATGAATAAGGGTGGCACTGATGCAGTCCATGGGTAGATGTGCCTCATCACCGTGACCCCTTAGACTGCACCCAACAGACTCTTTTGGTAATGAATGGTTCACTTCTTTCTACAGGAAAGATCAGCTCTTGGTTTCTGAGATCTTCATCTCTCTCACCTCTGGGAAGAGAGACCCTGCCTTGGGAAAGCCGTCTCCTGCTTTGGCACTCCATGCACACGCCTTGCTGGGGAACGATGGTGCTGTGGCTCTGACAGACAGACAGACAGACAGACAGACAGCTGTGCTGTGCACACCAGTGGACCTGGATAGTCGCAAGTCAGCTCTGGCCCTGAAACTGAGAGAGAATTTGGGTGACCTGTGCTTGTGTTAATGAGACCTGAGAAAACATGGGGTAAATGAGGTGGGGCACTTACTTGCAGACTAGAGCAGGGCTGGCTCCAGACATCCAGGAGTACAAAGACAGTTATTCTGCCTCTTTACACCATCTGGAAAGATGCATTCACCTCTACCTAATTTGCACTCAACTACTTCAGAGTGAAAGTAAATGGAGTAGTCCTGCATATTAACAAAAAGCAACCTGGAATTCCACCTCTGATTCTTCAAGCAATCTCAGTGTTAGAAAATTAAAAGCCTGATGCTGCCCTAAAAACCACCAGGTACATCACACAGAATGAAATAATTGTTTCTAATGGTACAAATGCACACTGATTGTCATTCTTTCCAAGTAATGGTGCAACAAACTCACTAGGACCACAGATGCAAAATTAATAGTGTCTCAGGTTTTTTCTCCCTGACACAGAGCTTCAAGTGAAAATAAGCACATAAAATGAGAGAATTTCTGAGACATGAGAACCTGGTGTGCCAAACATGGACCACTAGATGATCCCAAGGAATTTCGTGGGGCTACCAATTGCCAACAGGTGTTGGACTCAGGGTGGCATTTCTTGTATCAACTTAGGTGCTCTGACTTGATAGATAGTGCAAGAAAATGAAGTATCTCAAGAAGAAATCTGGAGAAAACAACTGACTGAAAAGCAATGAGGTGCAGAAAGGACCCAATCAATAGATGTTCCAAACAAAATTTCTGCTCCATTTATTCAAATAATAATAAGTTGGGCAATATAGGGTCAAGAATTGAAGAAATTGACTTTAAGCACATTGTGGACTTGGCATGCAATTGGATATGGGATCTCTCCTTTAACATGGAAAGAACATTAATTTGAATTTGGATTTCTCATAGTCTGTTTATGGGCTCTGAATGTTAGTGCAACATTAAAATAATAGTTTAGGCTGGTGGGGAACCCTCAAGATCATCTAGTGCAAGGTTCTGCTTAGTAGAACTAACTTCAAAGGTTGTTCAGGACTTGAGGCAGTGAAAAAGCTGTAGTGTGCAGAATCCACAGCCTCTTTGAGCAAGTTATCCCAGTGTTTAACCACTCTCATTGTGAAATATTTTTTTCTCTTGTCTAATCTCATTTTCATTGTTAAAACATGCAAAAAATGAAACTATTGCATCTTTATTCTTTCAGTGTTCACCTCCAAGATATTCTTTCTGTTCAGGTAACCACGAATCTGGGCTTCTCATATTCATGATCAGTCTAACGGTCAAACTAAAGACAATTTCAAAATGTTTATTCCTCTCTGACTATTTTTTCTTTAAATTTCAGTTTTGTAATACATTGCTTATAATATTGACTGAAAGATTTAGACACCAGGTCAGCGTCAGATCATTCTCCTATTCATCAGAAATTGTGCTTGTTACTGAATGAAAAACATGCCTAAAAAAATAAAATTTCCTGCTGTACCTTCCTCCCGATACAGTATAACTGTCATTGTATATGGAAAAAAGAAAATAAAAAGGATACCGTACACCTCTGCTGAAAATAAGCCAAGGGCTTGTATGCCAGCACTTTTTATAAAAAGTAAAAGTAAGGAAGTGAATTTTTAAGTTATGGACAACAAAATGTCATTCTCTTTTCTTCCATTCAAAAGCAAGATTATTCTTGACCTCTGGAGAAACCCAAAGCTTATTGTAAAAGAAAACATCAGCTGCAGGTTGTACAAAGCTAAACAAGAACAAAGCCATTCTAGTACAGTAAGTCCAATTTAACATATATTCCTCAAGGACTTTTGGTGTCACTTGCCACATGTTTAGAGGTGTCTTACACTAAAAAAGTTATAAACAAGTTATTATCTTTTTAATTTAAAAAAAGTTTTTTTACAGTGCAAGGAACAAAGCAAGTCATCTCACTGCAATTCAAATTCAAAATTCAAGAATAAGTTAAAAAATTGACTTCGTCTCCTTGAAAAATTATAAAACCAAGTTCTGATATGGAAAATTCAAATAATAATGATGTTTTTCAGTGGTGACTGAAAATTAATTGAATAAGATAAACAAAGGTGAGAATTTTACAGTAATTTTTTTAAAGCATATTTTTACTACATATCTTTACTTAAAGAATAAATGACAAGTTGGCATATACCTCTATTTACCCTTGGTTCTATCTACATGAATTTTGAAAGGCGAAATATCACCAAAGAGTTCTGTAGTCACTAACATTCAGTGATAAAATGATCAGCAAATCTGTAGATAGAAAATAGCTTTCTAAACTCAGGCAGAAATGGAAAGGTATTTTTGCAGGTTTTTGGGGGAAGAATGTCTGGTATTTCCTTTTCTTTTTGAAGTTAAAGTATGGACCAGCACCCCAAAAGCCCTGTAATGTTTATGTAATAATGTCTACTTTTGAAGGGCTTCTGGAAAAGAAAGAACCCCCACCTTTCCTGCTCTTTTCTTGTAGCCTTCAGTCTTTTCTGTAGATTGTTGTATGGAAATACATAATGATGACATCAATATTCTTTATCAAGCACCTCCTGTTTGTGATTATAGAAGAACGCATTTTCCTGACCGTTTTCACTATGTTCCTGAATCTGAAAATAAATTGGTAGCAGTATCATTGACTTGGATCCACACATAGAAAGGATTGGATAAAAAAATCAATCCACTGATTGTCATATGTAAAACTAACATCTTCAGCACAACTTGCTGAAATATCAATTCTTCTTGGAGAACTGCTCCCCCCCAAAAAAAAATCATAGAATTTCACAAAATAGCTGAAGAAATCAGAAATGTATTCCTGATACATAATGCATGACTGATAGAAAATTAAGATGTGCTTAATTTGAGTGACATTGGCAAGATAAAAAATGAGATGAAGACAAAATTTTTTTGGTGAGCTCACATGAAGGAATGCATGGACATCTATTTATTTGGCTTTTAAAAATCAACTTGTATTAATTCATTCAGCTATATGTATTCTAATCCTGAGGTTTAACTTTTATGTTACCCATCGGTTTCAGTTGTCAGACAAAAAATAAACTACTACTTCTTGTGTTGTGCAAGGAGGAGGAAGTCAGGCTGCTGCTGTATGTCTTCTAACCCAGAGCACAGACTAAAGGGCAGAAGACGTAAGACTGCTGCAGTGGAATGGAAATGTCTTGTAAAGAGGTGAAAAGCTGTCAGGGACAAAGAGACCTGGAGAGGAAAGGGAACTCAATGAACTGGCTTATTCAGTGTCCTTACAAACATCCCTGATCTGACCTTTATGATCACTGCATCTTAAAAAATTCTTTGGAACAGTTGTCTGGCCCCATTTATTACCATTATTGTAGGTTTTGTAATAGCAGCAAACATGAATCAAGTGTATTTAGTTTATATTTTTGCTGCATATTTATGCTGCATAAATGAGGAGAAGAAAGTTTCTACTGTTGTGAAATAATCTGTGCAAACAGATATCACCAGGGAGAAGGAAATGCATGGCCTTAAAGTAACCAACCTGAAGTCATTACAGATTAACAAAGGAGATCAGTTAGAAATAGTGTCAAACTATTTCATACTGGCTTTAAGAGTTTTTAATGCAATAAACATTATGTAATTATTATTGACTCACCCATTTTATTTTTAATTCCTTCTGTTAAAATGGTCTCCAAAGTCCAAATAAAAATAGTAGCTCTTTTCATAGCACCTATGTAATCAGTGTTTTAGGTACCAGGGAAGCTGACAAGCTAGGAAGGAAAGAACAGGAAAGCAAGGAGAAATAAAGGTAATAGAAAATGTCTTTTGTGAACAAAAACCTTTGCATCCACTATAGGCATATAGATCTTTGATATAAAGAAACAGCAAGGTAATTTTCTTTTTGTATCCCACCCCATCTATGGTAATTTGAATGTCTATATTTATGGAGACAAATCTTCTCACTGTATATTAATCTCCTTTTACCACTATCTGTATCCTGTAACTTCTTCCTATTTCTCCTTATATTCTGAACGTCTTCTTCCAGTCCTGTTCTTTTATCAAACTTTTGGCAGGTGTCTAGGACGTCATAGATAATGACAGAGGTTGTAGATGTTTATCCAGTTAGTGGGTTGCTTAAATACTGGAGTTTATAAAACAGCAGCATTATGCTGGATCAGAATAGTTGGCATTTAAGAGACATGAACTTCTAGTACCATAAGACCCTTCTAAAGCTCAGGTGAACATATGTTCAGTGGATATGATCCAGATCTACAAGCTTGAGCTGCAAGTGCAATACACAGTGCACTGTATATAGTACACAATAATAATGCAATATAATCCTTTGGTGTAACACATGAAAATACCCTTAAAAGATGAAGAAAACAGGCTAGTGTCCTATTTGTTACATAAGACAAGTGTAATTGTGAACTATTGCCATCTATAGTTTCATGACATCTACTGAAGAAGTGTCAGAGATTGGAATATGAAAGAAGGAAAGAGTACTCTGTATAATGAAACGTTATTTATAAGCATGGTCTCATTTTGTAAGGAAGACGTGTGGAAAAGACAAGTAGTTTAGCTGTGACTCATAGTAAAAGAGATCATGACTGGAATTGCAGGTAATTATAATTTCTGAGAAATTCACCACTGAATTTGGACAAAGTGTCAAGGACTCTTGATTAGCAATCTACCACCTTTATAATACTGTAGAAGGCACAGGAAGCAGAGGGCAGTCAAATCAACCTTCATTAATCTTGTATGCTTATGCTTACAGCTCTTGTATAAATAGAAAATTAGGAAAAATTACCAAGAGCCAGTGTTCTGCCAGAAAAAAAATGTCTCAAGCATTTTTTTTGGCATAAAACTTCAACAGTGTTTCAATCCATATTAACTGTCTGTGCTATATTGCAAGTTAATGTCCCTCAAGCAGATGGCACTCCAATTACTCATAGTTGTAAAAGGCTTTTTCCCCACTTCAGAGAAAACTAATGTAAGCTAAATTTTAAGCATCAAAGCAAAATTTTAAAATTGCTTTCAGTTGGTGAGCTAACTGTGGAGGACTTCTTAATCCTCCTACCTGTACTCTTGTGGAGATCCTTTAGGTCTCTTTTTATGCCATATTGTTTCCTCATTATATCATCATGTGTTTTCATTAAGCTTGAGGCAGATATAACAAGCTGCACAAATCACAGTGTCCCTCAGATACAACTAGGTTTAGAATAAAAGAAGCAGGAAGATACTGTAACTCAAAATGTCTTTCTTAACTAGGATATGTGTCTTAGAATATATCCAGTCATCAGACTTGAAAGCTGTTTTAAACTTCTTTCTTTAGCATCCTAAATGCTCACAGGTCTTAAGGAACAGTAGCAGGAAACATTTTTGAGCCACCGAATTAAAATCTGAATTTGCACCCGCAAATCTTAAGGGAGGCAATATTCCCTTCTGATGGCAATGTTTAGTGCATCCTGTTAATACTCTGTGTGTTGGTTCCTTATGGACACCAAAACCCAGGTTTTGAGAATTCTCATGGTTATATTTTTGCATTGCAAAATTAGTTTCTGAGATGTGGTGATACGTGTAGATCTCTCACTACTAAAGTAATAAGACAGAAAACTGAAATGTGGGATTGGGGTTGAAACAGGTCAACTGGACCAAAATAAATAGGATCTGGTTCCAGTGACATTTTCTGTTGAAGCTTAAAAGTGATGATGAATAAAGAAATACTAAAACAATATGGTTTTCACTGATGAAGGTTGCTATAAGATATAAATGACTGAGCAGTCTGAGCCATACTGGAACAGCATTTAGGTACAGGTTCATGCAAAATCTCCTTTTTCTAGGTGGAACTGATCTATAAGGAGTAGGAGATTCCTTAAGGACAAGGAAAATTATAAAAAGTGTTCTTTTGGAATTTTTAAATCAATGCATAAAAAAGAAAGCTTAAAAATGCATTTGAAAATGTCTGTGATTGAGAAGAAAATTATCCCACCTAAAGCATCAGCTTATGCAACTCAACACAGAGACAGCCTACAGAGGAAAGGAGGTCTTTGAGCTGGTCTAAACTGCTGTGATAACCTGTTCACAGAGCAAAACTGTGCCAATACAAACAAACTTCTCAGCTTGCAAGTCTTGGTAAAAAATCCATGAAGCTGATTATGTAAAGCTTAGAGTTAACCCACAGCTACTGATCATAGTAAATGCCACTAATTCACATCCTCTAATAACAGAGAGGAAGGATGTGTATGGCACATTGATCTTCCCCCTGTTAACTTCTGCCACTTCTGTGCTAAACCACAAAGTTCCATAACCCTTTCTGATTTATGGCATGGAAAGCTCTAATTCAGACTTATTCACTAGAAAATGGGCTAATTAAATTCCTTGTAGCCTTGAAGCACAGAGCTATTTTTTATGAAAAAAAAAAAAGAAAAGAAGTTATGCTTCTGCATTTAAAATTTTGTGACCATTTACATGATGTTGCACTCTCCTATCAAACCATTGAAGCATCTACAATTAATAATCCAGTTTCAGATGAGTCTGAATTGCTTTGCAAAAGTAACTGATCCCAAATTTAAAAAGTTTTTGAGCAAATTTGCAATCAAAGCATTACATTTAAAGGCCAGATTCTCAGCAAGCATAAATGAATGCATGAAAACTTATACAAGATGACCACTGGGCTCTTCTTCTTAAGCACAGGCACCTGACACTAAGAATGCTTGACAATTTTTTACGCCTTTACCACGCTGCAACTATTTTAAGCAGGGTCAACTTATCATTGAAGTTGTTGCTGCAGTATTGTACTCATTAAAAATACCATGAACAATCACTCATCTTGTTAATCTCCTTTCTAGCTAACATAAGTAACTATAGTACAGTATGTTTAAGCACAGAAAAAGTAAATTAATCAACTCTGTGCATTTAATTCACTGAATGGTGGTGGATCTGCCAGTCTTATCATGTGTGTTTTTAATTGTCCTTTCCCTGTTTATTTTAATGTACATGCTCTTCTAGTCTGTGTACTAGAGAGATACCAAGTTTGCCTGGTACCCTTAACACCAGTAGTCATGCCATGTGCCATCTGGAAGGTCATTTTCTCCCCAAGTCTTGCAGAAATACCCAGATTTTTTTTCTTCAGTGTGACCAAGTTCTGGAAGTCAATATTATGGCAAATATAATCACTGTGCAATAGCTGGGAATTCTTGCATGCTGCTTTTGCACTAAGTCATTTACAGGACTTTCCAGTCTGCCATACTCCCAGCAGGTTAACATTTTACCTTTTTTATTTTGAAGGCCGGTTCAAGGAAATTTGCCATTTCCTTTCAAATTCACTTTGGTTGATCAAACATACCCTGAAAAAGATGGAATAAAAAAACATTTTTTTTAACTGTCTTTTTTTTTTACCGCAACTGTCAAAGTTTATACTTTTGAGATTTCAAACACTGTGAAATGATCACTCATGATAGACACTCTGAATATTGCTAAAAGTAGAGGCAGTGTATTTTCTTCAGCTGGGTAGATTTTTCTAAGCAGCAGGCATGTTCTTTTGTTTCAGGTACAAAATCTGTTCTCCTCTGCTACTCACGCCAGTAAAATTACAGGTGTTTACTCCTATATGATTCCAGAAGGCTCAAATTCACTATTTTGTGAATAAAGAATTTTCAAAATAGAATTCTCCAGCTTGATGGATAAGTTTTTTTGCATTTTGAGGTTCTGGGGTTTCTTTCCAAAGAAAGAAACACACATGGTGGTCAGATTTATCATAGCTGCAGAGATTCAAAACATTTTGAAAGTGTTTTCTCCTACCAGGGCATAGTAAAATATATAATTAAAATAAGTTATGGAATTATGTAATGGTGCATTTTGTCTAATGGTAGAAAATAATTAAGCTATAAATACATGTTTAAATTATATTAAGTGGCATATTTTCCAGTTGATGCACAGGAAATTAGCCTTAAAAGTCCTATTAGTGTTAAGTGGAAGCTGTATTACTAAATCTGTTTGCATCACTTTAAAGGTTTATCACTTAAGTTAGAAGTAGTCATGAAATTCAGTAAGAGTAAAATTGTCCTTTTCTCACCGTATATATGTCAGAATTGAAAAAACCATCATCTGATGATATTCATCAGATTAAAGGGTAATTTTTAACTTCTGCTACAAAAATTCATATGTATTTCTCTGTCAGATGCAATGTAACTCATCCTCTGAATTTGAGATAGACAGTAGATTGAAGCAACATAGTACCAACCACAGAACAAAACATTACAGCCAGCAGCTTCAGGATCCAAATCTGTCTCATGTTCCCATTTCTTTCGTTAGATAGATTTATGCAATCAGAATAGATGATAGCTGGGTGGAAAAGTCACTTTCTGTTTGCCTGTTGGCTTGTCAGAAATTATCACAATTTTTGCAAAAATACCATCTGTGTAGAGGAGAGAGTGTCTGCCAGAGCAGAGCCAAAGTCCCAAGTCTCTGCCAGGGAGCTTGCACAGGTCTGGGAGAGCCATTGCCCCTTTTGTCTAAACCATGGTAAAAATCTTCATAGAGAATAATCTCAGGCGATCCAGTTATAAGGAGTTTTTGCATGTACAGGCATGAGATACATGAGATTTCAAAATCAAAATTAATGGAAAATGGGAAAAGAAGAAAATATGTATTATACTAAAGCAGATAAAAGTGATGCAAGAAAATGCACATATTTTATTATTCATGCCCTGAACAGTTCCTTTCTCTTGAAGAGGGTCATAAAGAGATACAAGTTCTAAATATAACAAGCCAAATGTAATTATATGTTTCTTACTACAAGAGTCATGCAAATGAAGCACCTATGCCTATGAAGAAAAGAATTGAAATTAAAATACAAATTTTAAAAACGCACTTTTAAAAACCAATATTTAAAATACATAACTCAAAACCTTAAAATATATAACATTGATACCATTGTATATACCATTAATAAACAGCCACAGCCCCCATTATCTATTGGAAAACAAATAAATGCACATAAACCAAACACCAAATAAAATATATTTAGCAGTATGTTCAAAGCTCAGATTTTTTTTTAATGGCTGAACAGACAAGTCTATGACAAGTTCCTAGCCTGCTTTTAGATCACATTGGGTTTTTCAGTTGTAAGGATGATAGTCAACAGAAACACAAGTTTTTACAATTATTGTCTTTAAAATATAATGTACTTTTAAAGAAAAAGATGCAAAAAAATTATTTCAAGAAGCATTTATATTTAATTTTGGTTGTTACAGTTTCTAACTAGAAAAATGCAACTTGAAGGTGTCAGCACTTCACAATGCTACAGACTCTGCACAAATCATTAATCTGAATGTCCCCTTGCTAACTTCCTGTTGTGCTGAGGAAAAATGATATGGTGTTTCCTATCACTGTATCCTTTGCTATTAAAATACCTTGATATGTTTTTCTGCAATATAGAAATTGCAGTAATGAATAAAAACCTGGAATTGACTCCCATTCACCAGCACAGACAGTCAAAAAAAAAAAAAAAAAGGAAAGAAAATAAAATTCAATGCTCTAAAAGACATTTATTGCAGATCTCATGCTCTTCATCCCTGGATGTATCCATTGAGCTCTAAAGGCAACCTCAAGCATCTCCCACACCACCCATGACACAGCTACTCCAAACTTCATACCAAAACTATAACCAAAGCCTTTCTGATATACATTGTTTGTGCTGCTTGTCAGCACCTTGATGGATATACCCTTGGAGAGAAAAGCAAACATATGGCAGATGCAGAGACAGCGACAGAAATCGTCTGCAACTCAGCCCAGCACTGCTTGGTCACCTACTGCTGCACTAGACCACTGAAAAACTTACCCCGACACACAGACACAGAACAGTGCACCCAGAGATGCCACTTTGCATTCCTTTCAAAATAAACAATCCTCATGTATATTAAAGTATCAATTTAAAAAAAAATTAAGTTATTACATACTGAAGACTATGTTCCGGGAAAACAGGCAGTGCTAATTTTAGCCCTATATAGACAAGAATATATTTTATTGCAGGTAAATACAGTAGACCTAAACCAGCTGATGAATATTGATGTTAACTTATGAAAATTCATTGTTTACATAGTGCATAGATAAAATAGGCACATGCTTCTCTGCTTGTTATCTCACTATAAAATTCATCCTTTCCAAGTTGTGCAACACAGGGGAATTTCAAGCTTCAGGATTTGGTGTACATGTACCGCATAGATATTCCATCTTCTGAATGGAATCTCCTTCTGGAAAAGTAGGTCCTGTGATAAACTACGCAGTAAGATTTCCCATTTCTTAGGACAGCCTCTATAAATGTAGATAGAGTTTGTCTCCCCTTCAAGTAGAATGCCAGTACATAAAAAAAATTTTTCTTTTCCACTGTAACATTCCCTGGATTTTCTACAACCCGAGCTTTTAAAAGCAAGATTTAGTTCCACATTTCCTTTAAAAAGTTGCTTAAGAGATTGAAAAAATACTTATTCTACTTACAAACTTGCCATACAATCTTTTTTGTGAAGAATTATTCAGACAAGCCAGGTATGCAAACAGCCAGAATAAAATATCATGTATTTCTTCTAAAAACAAGTTGAAATATACACACATTTCCTTCTTTTTAAAGCTGAGGGGAACTTTACATTTAAGAAGTAAATATGAAGCTTATGAAGATTCAGATTTGAAAAAGTGATGGAGGACCTGTTTCTGGACCCTACTCTGGGAATTTAAAATGATGTACATTGTCAAAAATGGTGCTAGCATGCACTAATATGGCTAATATTTTTCTTTCCATAGCACACATAGTGTGTGACCAATCCCATAAATAAAGCCACATTGCTGATGATTTCTCATCCAAGAAAGCCTGCCCCATGTGAGATTTACTGAGAAAGATAGACTTTAAAATTGATGGCATGCTGTGAAAATGTTAGTTTGTCTATCGCACAAATGCAGCATACATAGTGCTGTGCAAGTGAATTTTGATTTTTTGTGTGATTTTGGCAGTTGAGAAATGTTCTGGCTCAACAACACTAAAGACACAAAAGCCTACATATATCTACATCATGGGGGAGGCAGAGCACAAAAACTTTACATTCTGCTCTGCCTCATGAGTGCTTCCTCCACCTTCAATGAAATGAGTCTCAGCTGCAGGAGAACAAACCTCTGTGATGTGGCAGAAGATGACCTCATCTCCAGGATCTCATGCTAAAAACAACAGAAAAGAAATGAAAGGTAGGCAAAAATATATTTATGTTGAAAGCAACCTTTCACAAAGGTTTGTGGATTGAAGGAAATCCTGCTCACAGCAAAGAACCATTTTGCTGGAGGAGATATTGTCAGAATTCAGGCAGAAGCAACTTTGTTACATGAGCAATAGTGCACCCAGCTTGAAGTATTTAGGCATTCAGATTTTCAGAAACTTTGAAATACCTGCTATTTCTGAGTTCTTAATATGTCTTATAACCTCCAAACACTTCAGAAAAATTGCTTTGAGAATTGCTTCTAGCAAAAGAAAATTTTAGAAATATAATAATCTTTAAATCCAAATATATTTTTTTAGCAAATTCAATATAAATAAATATTGGGGTTTTTTTATTTAAGTAACTAACACATTAAATTTGTATCTCTCTTACCTTTAATGAAGGTTTACATCTGACACTTTTTCTCCATGAGATTGTTGGGATCTAGGACAGCATCATTTTCTTATGAATCTCACCTATCACATTTTCTGAACAGCCAACATAAAAGTTCTTTTAAATTTAATTTTAATTAAGTTTCTCTGTTTGCATGCTCTCAAAATATTCCACAGAGCTCTTTCTTCCATATATAATAATTTTATGCCAAATTAAAAGATAAGCATCAAACTATCCTATATCTGATCTAATTTCCATCTCCACTGTGCATATCCCAGCTGTTTCTTCACTTAATATTGGAGTGAGAATTAACCATACAATTTTCCTCCCTAGGTATTTCTTCCCATGATGAACAAGTATCCCTGAACAAGTATCATGTATCCCTGAAAACAGATATGATGTGTTCAACACAGTGTTTCATATGCAGTCTTCATCTGCAGGGTTCCTATGTTAGTTAAGTTGTGGCAAGAAACAGAGCATCCAAACACAAGCTAACTGAGGGAACTTCTCAATTCAATCTGCTCTTGTCATAGGCAACTGCATCCTGTACTCCTGCCATAAGAGTTTCCTCTTAATTCTAAATGCTACAAAATAATACAGTATCTAAAGACATGCCCAAAAGGCCTTGCTGTTGGGAAACTGTGGGCAGTCAAAAAAAAAAAAACAAACCCAAACCAAATCCCAACAACAAAACAAACACAGGAACACAGGAAGACATTTGGTTTTTTTTAACAAGGTATAACATACTTATTTCTTGGACTAGAACCTTAAGGTTCATTAGAATGTTTTGATGTTATTTGAGAATGACTATTTAAATGGTTTGTCACACTGAGCAATTTTGTAAAATGCTTGTAAGATAATGAAGATCAGATCATAGAACTACTGCAAGTATAACTGTAATAGATATTTAATTAGGGGCGAAAAACATAATGCATTGGGAAGCATTCATTAGTTAGATGCTTTGAGTCAAAAAGAGGTTTAAAAAGGCTGTTTAAGCAGCTTTATTCACAAGATGTCACCTTTTACATGTGTTGGCTAACTTGTTTTTCCATATCAAGAAGGTTGTGATTATTTAAGAAGAAACCTTCAGTTCTTTGATCTCTGTCACGTTATTGTCCCTTACCAAAATAAAACAAAAATTAAAACCCCATTATGTGAAATGTGGTGACTAAAAAGTCACCTCTGATGCAGTTCCAGATGCTTTCACTAAACTGCAATGACATTCTCTTACAGAGAAAGACATTGTACACGGACTTCCCATAGTATTGTCCATCAGCACTAGGTCTTTGCCAATGATTAATTCTTGTCAGAAAACATCAAATAGTAAAAATCAGACCAAGCTATTTTCTAGATTACCTAACCAATTTATTTTACAGAATTTTCAGCCAAAATCACTTCTAATTGAAAACATGTAGGCATTTTAAGCAGACTTATAAGTGAAAAGGAAGTGTCAAAACTTTTTCTGGCTTTCTCTTTTCCTCATTTTACACACCTTCAGTAACAAGAGACTATTTAAGCTGATACCAAAACCGAATTAATTCAGAGCAGCAGTTCAAAAACCACATCAATACAATGGCCAGGGTGTAGGTAAGTGATTGCCAAATTATGACTCACAGGTATTACCTTGCCTACAAGATCCTCTCAGGTTGTTAATTTCTCCCACTTGCCACAATTATGTCTTCTCCTAGGCTGATTGGAAAAGCAATGCACAATGTTGCTTGCAGCATCCTATTAGAGTGGAAAAACTGAAGATCACTGTTTAAAGCATGAGATTTCATTCAAGTTATTGAAGCAGGAAAACCCAGATAATTCAGTAGCTTCTCATCACCCAGTAAATCCTGCAGCAGCAAATTAATGCTGTTAGTTAAATATTTGTTTTAATGTGTCTCAGAGTTTTGGAGTAACAAAGTTGTGGCTGTGTTACTCTTGCAGTTAAAAACTTTTTTGCTACCAAAAATAGAAACCAAATAATCAAATCTCAGTTGGTTCCTGTACATGTCTATTTCCAGCAATTAGTATTGCATTAGTAATACATTAAAATTCTCCACAAGCACAATCAATTCTGAAGTTAGTTAAATACTAAGCTTTTCCTCATTATAATGCCATTAAGGAGGGAAGTGTCTCTTGATGTGATTAATGGACTCATGCAGAAATTTGTGTTAAGCACTAGTCCGTTGCTGGTACTTGCTTTTTTGGTGGCATTTATCTTGTAGCTTTCAGGGATCTTTTCTTTAAGATTCAGTAGACCTTTACCTGGCTCCAGTAACTTTTAACTTCTGCAGCTGGGTGAACTGGGTACTGAGCTGCCTGGCACTTTGTTGAAAGCATTTAATTATTATTGACCAAAGTTATCCTACCGGTAGGACTGCAAATCTGCTGACTTCTGTGGTGCCTGTGGGAGAGAACTGTTCAGTTAGGGGGAAGAAAATATTTCTTTGCCTTGATTAACAGATGAAAGTGACAGTGCTGCTGAGAAAACCTAGGGAATGGCCATGGTGATGCATCTTAAAGAGCTTTACACTCTTTTAATACTGTACTTATATTTTAAAGCACCTCTGAATGGCTTCTTTTCTCATTATGCAGTGGGTCTTCTGTGTTGATTTTTAGCTTGCCATTATTTCAAGACTGACTTTTGTAGACTTTCTTTTCTTGTGGTTCCTGTTTTCTTCTGCACTCTCAAGAGGTCTGTTGTGGCAGGAAAACAGACTCCAAAACGTGCATTTCACATTGACAGCAGGGTACGGATGGGGTTTCCAAAAATACTTCTCTGGTGAAGTCTCACTGGCTCTAGTAGGAGCAGGATTGACACTTTGCCCTTTAGAAAATTCTGCATCATTTGTGGCTGCCATTACAAACTGGACTCCTTACTGTCACAACCACAGAGATATGTCTGCAAATTTGGAATTCCACCGAGTCTATGGGCGCTGACAGGGGCCACCATCAGAAGCAATCCTCTAATTATCAAGACACCTTTTCTTCAGCCAACAGAGTTTATGTACTCACAGCCTGATGCTTCCCACTCAGACACAGCTGCTTTCATTTGTTTTGCTCATGTTTATGAAGAATTCTGTGTTTAAAATTTTAGTAGGATTTTGAAATGGATTTGTGAAAGGAAAAGCAAAGAAAGTATTGTGGCAATGCACTTACAAGTAAATACACACAGGCTAAGTCTGGTTTTCAGGAGGGGATTTTTTTCACTATGCTGAAGATACATGATACTCCTTCAAAGTAGCCTTAAAAGTATTCTCAGTATTAGCATTAAGAAATGCTCAGTATCAGTTAGAAACTAAGAACTGATTGATAACAGCGGTAATCATTGGAATTTAATCAATAGTGAGGTTATTAGTATTTTGGCTCTTTGTCAAACCTGCAGAAAAAGGGGAAATAATACAGAGAGTAGGAGTATTTTTTCTTCAATTTGTGGTATATGAAGCTTGCTAGAAATGTGGCCTCATTTTAGAAGGCATACCTGACATTTCCTAAAGGCAAAATAAAATGGGTCAGAGAAAAATCATCTTGAAAAATTTTCATGCCATGAGAATTTAAAATTATTGCTAGAGTCTGTGTCCTATCTATGACAAGAACAAGAATCTAGGAGTTGGTCATTTTGGCAATATTCAGGGCCTTGGCTTGTCAGGTTACTGCCAGAACATCAAAAGAATAGAAAATCTGAAAATAACAAACCTTTCATCTTTCCCCTCATGTACTGCAGTGACTTTCTTCCCTCTCACATTCCAGGAAATCAAGTTATGGAAACTGCTGGTTTCCCTGTGTCTGAAGCACATTTCAGGCACAGTTTTACTGTGCAATCCCCTCTAGGATCTCTTACAATACTGTGCAATCACCCAAGTTTTTTGTTACACTTTAAATTTGCCAGGCTAGTGATTTTCTAAAAAAAAAAAAGGAAAAAACTCCATTCTATTGAATGATTATTTAAGACAACATGACTTTTTTTCCCCCAGTTTTTCAAAGTTACCTTTTCTTTTAAACCATTCTGAAAATTATTCTTCAAAAACCTTTCACATGCCTTCCCTTTGAAGCGTCCTGCTTACTGCAGTGTATACTTCAGGAGCTCTGTACCTCCATGCCTCTTCTGCACTGGGTATGTATGCCAATAGTGAAGCAATGTCACCTATGCTAGCACTTCAATAGTGTTCAAACAAAGTCTTTACTCACTTGGCTGGTAAGAGGAGTGCATGTTTAACAGTTTGAATCATTCAGTATGTAAATGTTTGAATGAAGATTAATGAATCCATATCAAGTTGAAATAATAAGTGCAAATGTTAGCATTTCCTTTGTTGCTAGTTAAACTGAGGGTTTAATAGAACTATGTAAAGGCTCAAATTAATTTATTTTCTGAATTAATGTTCAAAATGTTTACATCTTCCTCTCTTCTTGCTCCCCTCCTTAGAACGAGCAGGCTGGATGATAATATCAGGTAGTGCATGATCATTGCTGATCCAGTGGCATTTCCTTGAGAAGGAAATGTACCCAGGTTCAGAAATTTTAACTTTTGGAAATGAAAAATTTCCATATTGAGCTACTCACCAGTCAGCTACCCTAATGCAATCTGAAAAAGAGGAAGGGAGGAAGCCCCATTGCTTCTTACCGACCACTGAGAGTGAAAGAAAGAGGGAAAAAGTGATGGAAAGGTGTGGGAAACTACAGAAAATGAGTGGAGATTTTGTTAAGGAACTGAGCATAGGATAACAGCTGGATTACAGTTGATTGTCCACCCTCTCCTCCAAGTAAAGAGAAAGCTCTAAATGTATGGAATATCTCAGACTGAAGGAACTTTTCTATCCACTGATTAGTACCTGTAGCACTCACACCAGTAATGCCAGTAGCATTGGTACCAACAACACCAATAATTTTTTCTTTGAAATAATGAAAAATCTTCAGACACACGGCTTGTACACATGTTGAGGTCCATCAAAAGCCTGGTAGAGCCCTTTAAAGTGAAGCTTCAGTACAGCAGAGAGAAAAATACTAGGAAAACTTCCCCTCTATCTTTAAAAATGTGATTTAGGAAGCAGTGAGAAGTTTTCTGAATCTGAATTTTTTTGGATTACTTACCTGACTTGGTAAAAAAATCCTTTGAGGAAAAATAAATTAGGACTTTTATTTCCCATTTCAAACTGTGTTTGAATTTGCTATTTATTTTGCTTTCAAATTGTTTGAATAAAAAAAATATTTATCTCTTTTTTTTTTTACATACTAAGCATTTAATTATTTTTTGAGGCAGGACTAAATACAAACTAAAAAGCAGACCAGAATTTTGTACCTGTCAGTCAACTCTTAATGCTACCAGTAGGAAAGGACAGTGTCTCAGAAGAAAAGTGGACAATTAAAATATTTTTAATTGATTAATTATTTAAAAAACTGGCTCAGCCAACTTCTTTGTGACTAAGTATATTATAAACAAAGTGGCTGTGAACATACACAGATATTATTGTCATGAAAAAGAATTCCTGATGTTTTCCTGCTTATATTATGATTGCTGAAAATTTATCTCTGCTTTCTTACAATGAAGTCCTGTTACGAGGTAATCTTTTCCTCATGGAGCAGAAGAAATAAAAGTAAATGTAAAATAATCTAGTAATAAAACAGGAAAAAGCAGATTATATTAATACTTTTATACATAAATTTTTAGTGGGTTTCATAGCTACAATAATGGGACTGAGAGAAAGATCAGCAAATTAATTTTAATTAATGAGAATTAACCTCAAGGCATTCACATAAATAAGAGATTGATTGCTTTCTTGCATCACCTATAGTATTGCACAGTCAAAGCACATATCATGTAGAAATCTAGCTCAGGGCCAGAGAAAAGAAACACAGTATGGGCTTGTCACAACATCTAGAGAAATGCAAGGAGAACAGAGAAACAGAGGTAATTACCAGTGTAATAGGTATTAAGTTTTATTAATAGTGGGGAGAGAGTTTGAGGCTATCAGCTTTTAATTGGCTCAATCCTAAATTCACTGAAGTCAATGAAAATTTTTCCAGCCATTTCAGTGGGATTTGGAGTAATTTTCAGTATCTTACAACAAAGATGCAGTTGCCAAAACAATTATTTCTTCATTCTTCCTAGTAAGAGTCTTCTGAATAACCTTTAGTGGCAGTTAGTGCTTCTTAAATTTGAGAGTTATTACTGAGGAAACAAATACTTTCTGAATATACTTCCTCAGAATATGGTCCCTGAACAAATAACAACAGAAGGATTTGTAAAAAAAAAACCAAGAAAGTATCATGGACAGCTTTCTGTTCTAATTACTACAAGAATTGTCATTGCAAGATTTAGAATGCATTTTATTTATAAAATGTGTGCAGGGATGCATCATTTTAAAAGACATTCTACACAAGAATATCACTAGAGGTAACTGCTTTTTTTATCCTTGCTCATGAAAAAAAGACCTTTTTATTATACACTTTGTGTAGGTATTGCACAGAGAAGCTGTAAAGAGACCTAGCAAGCACTTTCCTAGCCTCCAAACAGTCTCCACATTTCAAACTATTTGTACCTGAGCATCAGCTCTCCTTTGAGAGAGATTTTCTCCATCACTGTTCTGAAGGCATGTGTTACTTAAATGTTGCAAAAGGGAAACATATGGAGAAGCAAGATGAGGAAGTACTTAGAAAAGCCTCAGCAGTAAAGTAAAGGAAATAATAGCACAAAGTAAAGGAAATAGTAGCACTGTTGTTCTTGCTTTCATGAGGTATTTGTTCAAACATATATATGCATACATTATATCATGATGTCTCTACCATCTGTCATTTTGGACACATAAAATCATGCTCAGTTTTTGGAAAAAAAAGTTGCATGTAAATCTGCTTCTGCGGGGAAAAAAACCCCACACCAGTATCGATTTCAAAATAACACCTGAGTGGAGAAAGGTGAATCCTCAATAATAAACAAATTATTTCTTTCAGCATCTCAAAGGAATGTCCCAAATTCAAGGTCTTTTTGCTACTATTTGCTGATTTTTGTCCTCATATTAGAACAAAAGGAATCTTTTGCCCTCCATTTGCTACAAATGTCTTTTAAATCTCTCCTCTGAGCAACAAGGTTTTCCTGACATATATTTATAAAGTTCTGCATCATGCAGGAGAAAGCACAGAAACCTGAGTAGAAGCCAATGTAATTTTGGCTGATGAATCTGTTATTTCAGAGCTCTGGAGCATTCACATGGTGACAAAGCCTTGCTGTAGAGAATAACATGAAATTGAAAAATTTTCACATACAAAAATGAATGAAGTCTGCACCTGAAACATAATAAAAAATTACAATATTTATATTATAAAATATAATTTCCATGGGCTGGACTGCTCTATGATAGAAGTATAAATTTTTAAAGGCATAGAAGTGCTCTGGACATAAAGCAGAGAAAAAAAATGAAGCAGATACACATGATGTCATGTCTTGCATAAAATCTAACTAAAGGTCACTTTTTTAAGTCACTTTTTTAATGTAGATTCAACTTTTCTTATATCTGTTAAAAGACTCAAAGGAAAGCCTGAAAAGAAGTTCTGAATGGAGCCTCTATATAGGTCAAGTGAAGCAAGAAAAAGGACAGTCCAAACAACATGACATTTTATAGATTGCTTTCAAAGAATACCTCTGGTAATTCCTAGCTCTTAAATCAGAATGGCAAAAATCTTTTCCTTAACTTTGAAAAGAAGACATTCACTGATGTGGAATCCTAATTTTTTTCTTAATTTTTACATTTATATACAATTCAGTGGAAATTTTTGCATTGTCCCTTGGTTATGCCTCCAGTTCTGGCAATATCTGTCTCACATTATATTAATTAAAGATTTAATTTCATAAGCTTGTTCTTTCTCTCTCTCTATTCTGTGTCCTATATATGGGTAAGGATTAGTAACAACAAGGGCACCATCAATTGCTGTGCCATGCTCCAAGCATGGGAGAATAGGCTGAGTGTGATGCTGTGTTTGTGACCTGAGAACATTACCTTACTCAACAGGTGGATAGCTAGTGAGTTTTATGGGGTGAATTGAATCCCAGAAATTGTGTATATATATATGTGTGTGTGTGTGTGTGTATACACACACAGTGCCTGTTTATGTCTAAGACAAACCTTCTACTGTAAGATGGGAATGTAGCACCCCAGCAGGAGAGGGGAGCCAATGCACACAGGCTGCTTCCTTCCTTTGTCAATTTGGAAAGGCAAGAGATGAAAAGCAGAGTAAACAAGTACTGACAGAGCTAGGAGCAAGAAAGATGTATATAAAAGAATAGCTACACAGAAGTGTATGTCAATGCCTGACTGTAGACATGCAGATTTAGAAATTGTTTAATTCAGTTGTCTGGCAAACAGTTATTGTGCAGAAAAAAAAAATATGTTCAGAATATGAACAGAGAAGAGAATAATTCTGACAATGTCATGTACAAAGAAAAAGTTATGCTCAAGGCCTAATTTTGCTGTTTGTCTAAAGTAGTTACTACTTTTCCTACATAAGAAAACTTCTTTTAGGAAATTCATAAGGAATTATCTGACAGTTTTGAAGCAACATATTATTCTTTACTGTCACTGACTTGTCACTATGTGGCCAAATCACCGAATGCTCTGCCTACTGTTAATGGATATCTTTGATTTGCTTCTAAAGTGCCTGAAATGGGTATTAGCCTGCTGAGAGCCCTAGAACAGCCTTACAGAAAAGTAATCTTTCTTCAGTAAAGACATTATCCAATATTAGTCACATCAACAGGTATTTCAGATCCATTCTGGATGTTCAGTTCCTGAGATTTGAACCTACTTGATCTGAAATTTTTGGCAATGTTGGGGCAGAAAATAGCTTCCTTTGAGAAAGATTTTATTTTGCTACCTGCAGCAGCTTGAAAAGCTTTTAACTTAGCAAACATTTCTGGGGGCAGAACCAATTATTTTTTTTCCTGTGTTTTGAACCCTGTATGTGATACTTAAACATATCAAATAAGATGCTGTCCCCAAGAACACGAATGTTGGCTTTGTCACACTGAGTAATCAGGTCTTGTTGATTTTTGGAAGCTGTCTGTTGTCTCAGTAAAAAAATCCGCAGGTTTATCTGACAGTGACAGATGGTTTGGTCAATAAATGTGGCAGCGACTCTGGTGGTGTCACAGTCCTGGCAGCTGGTACTCCAGGGCACACCGTGCAGCAGTGCTGAGTCCATGCACTGTTGTACACCCACATATCTATAATCAACTCACCTTCATTCTTTCTGAGCTGTTCAGAAAACAATTTGCCACAGACCATTTCAAACGTTCCTAAGGACTCCCTTGGCAGAGCAAAGTTTCCTCTTCTTCAGTAACACAGAAGGAGCAGTGACTTACTGAAAAGGCTTCTTTTAAAAACTTGCTGGAGGAGCAGAAGGCACAAGCACCTAGCTCTTTCCCTCTCTACCCTAGTACAATTATAAAGACTCTTCAGAGTCTCTTCTCCTACTCCTTGCAAATGCCTTTGTCATTTCCTCAGACATACTGCTTCCTTCTTGGACATGTCCACACAATTCAGAAAGCACACGAAGAAGATAAAGAGAAGAAAATGGCATGAAGTGATTCCTAAGCAGGCTTAGCAGAAAATGTCACAGTAAAAGGCTAAAGTAGACTGAATGTGTCAAAAGATGAGTTTAGAGATTAATAGATGGGTAATTATAATTATTTAATTAATTAATTACCAAACATGGAGTTGAAAGACACCACATAACAGATTAGAGCTATCCTTCATAATTTTCAACAGACTCCTTTTAAATATACTTTTCTTAATAGAAGGGAAAAGGTATCTGCAGTGGAGAAAAACAAGCCTTCCAGTCTAGTTTCTTAAAAGTCAAAATTTAATTTTTTTTTTGTAGAAAAGTTTTGTTTCTTACGTCTTCTTAAAATAGTAATAAAGGGCTCTGTATCTTGAGTGCAGTATCTAGCAGAAATTTCACCTTTTGAAACTCATGAGTTTATAACCTTGTATTTTTTACATATAAAAACAGGACACATTGTGCACACAGTTACATAGCATGAACCAGTTTCCAGGAGACCACATCCAGGAACAAATGTAGGCAGTAATTCTAAAGGGAGCCTTATAAATGCTTTTCCAAATATTCTAGGGACATGGTCTCTGTTCCTGCCACATTGAAAGAAGAGAGGTAAGCAAAAAAGGTACTTCACAGAATAGAAGCTCATCTGTGTAGCAGTACAGTACCAGAGACTAGAAGGCTTTGAATACTTAAATAGTAGTCTCTCTAAACCAACAGACCAGTTTTAAAATTGAACGGTTACATTCTCCTTTTCCCTTCCTCTTTTGCTTTTTTTTTAATGACATCTTTAATTTTTTTTTTAAGCCATAACATCAGTGACCAGTAGGCAAAAAGTCTGCAAAAGCCCTTTTAAGAACAGAAATTTACTCCCCACTGCATTTCTGTTCATCTTTCCAAAGACTGCACCATGAGTCTGGATCCCTCACTTAATAACAGGACGGAACAAGATAACAAGACACTTGTATAATGCAAAAAAAACCCCAAACCAAATAAAAGCAGCTCTTTCTCTTTTACCCACTATAACCTCCAACTTTCAATTCCATTTTGTAATCCTATGCATTGATAAAGTGATTGAGGAAAGGAATTCTTTTATTCTTTTACCTTTGCTTATGGAATATGAGTAAAATTACCCTGAGCAACACATTTTTCTCCAGGTGTCTTCTGCCTCCACTCCTAATGAAAGCTTTCTGCAAAGTGCCCCCTTTGAGGAGATGGACAGGGTTATTTACAACGTGGTTACTATCACTTCTAAAACAGGTGTTTCCCTACATCTAAAAAAATGGCCTGTTTTATGTAATAATACATTTCTTAAGCCTTGGACAAACTTCAGCTAAGTTACCTATCAGCACTAATGAGGTAATGAAAAGAATAATTGCCCTCATTAAAATTTCACATTCTTTTTCTATCCATTAACTCCATATTGAGAAACTATTGCCATGGAGGATAAAAAGATAATCACATATGGAACAGGCTGCTGGTTTATGAACAGTCATTGTCCTCACCCTGTGTGTCTGAAGGAGAAATGGTCACCCAACAACCACTCCTGCAGCTGAAAGAGGCTAAAATTCAAAATTTGCATATTGCAATACTACAGGGATAAATAGTTATGTCTGTTTATTGCCTTTCAACTTTGCACCAAAATGTAAAAATTCACAAATACTATGAGGAAAAGTTTGATACACTAAGATCCACTTAAATCCTTTGCTATGGTCTATTTGGAATTCAAATGTACCATTGTTTGTGGGAAAATACAGGGAAATATCTCAGAAACTGAGTCCATGCTTCAGATAGTCAAGAGATTTACCAATTCTTATCTTTTTTTCTCAAGATTAGCCCAGGTTTGTCACATTTTGGCCAAGAAGAGATCAGCCTCTAAGTTCACTCTAACTCAGTGCTACATCTAATTAAATGCCCAACACTTCATACTTCTCTAGCAAATTCACAGGGACTAAACACATAACACAGAGGCGCCTGGTATACCTCAAACAGGTGCTTTCACCTCTATTTCCCTTTTCCAAGGCCTGCTGCAAGGTCATCTGCTTGCTTTCCCCCCTGCAAACAAGCTTGTCTTCTCCTTTGCTCTTCAGGATACAAAAACCTCTGAGCTGAAGTCTTAAATACCATTTTATTTACAGGAAAGCATTTACAGCAGATGAAACAGAGAGAGGTAAGAGTTCCATCTGGAAGGATATTGGTTAACCTCATCTATTGCTCACCTCAGAGACACTGCACACCTCAGTTTAAGAAATGCCAGTAATGCTGCAATTGCTTTCACACTAACATAAAAAAGAAACATGAAATATTTAAACATATTTACAATTAATTTCTTCAGGTAGGAGATCACAAGGTAAAATATGCAGGGAGCTGGCCTATATTACTTGTTGGTAAACTGCAACTCAAAATGTATTTGCTAGTTTAATTCCTGTATCTAGCTGGGCAAACATTAAATGTATTATGGGATGCTGATTGTCATCTTTGTTTACAATTGTTAAATGACATCACAGATCATAGAATGACCTGGTTGGAAGGGACCTTAAAGACCATCTGGTTCCAACCCCGCCCACTGTGGGCAGGGACATCTTCCACCAGACCAGGCTGCAGTCCCAACATGGCCTTGACTTCTTCCAGGGACTGGTAACCTGTGTCAGTGCCTCACCACCCTCACAGTAAAGCATTTATTCCTAATATCCAGTCTAAACCTCCTGTCTTTCAATTTTAAGCAATTCCCCCTTGTCCTGTCACTACATGCTCTAGTATATAAAAATGTGCTGAGTGATGCTTTGAAGTCTGTCATTATATTTTGCTTCCAATTACAGCCACTGCTGTAGGAATTCACTCGGTGAACAGCCAAGGGACTGGCCCAAGACATTGCTTTTGTGATCCATCTGGATGAAAATGTCTGCTGTTCCTCACCCCTCCTACTCCCCATAGCACTGAGTTGTAAGTACCAAATCAAAGTATGGAGTTGTAAACCCTGAATTTACAATGGCACCATCCAAAGCATTCAGATTCTAATTCTTGGAGAGAATTCTTAAAAAAAATTACCATAAATACCCCTACCCCAGGTTCATTAAATGTTATTATTTAATCTAGGAATATCCCCCCCCGCCCGCCCCTAAGACTGACTAGTTTTAACAAACCATTCATATTGGAGAGGTTTTCGTTTTGTTATCATAAAAAAAAATAAGGAAGGAACAGATTTTTAATATTCATTTGTCATTTAATGAATTAAGTGTCACAAAGGGCCTCTGAAATTCTGGACTATTACTTACCTCAAAAATAAATTTCATCCTTACAGTCTCATGGGTAATTTTCTTTTTCACTCAGAAAAGTGAGGAAATTTCTTTTTCAGAGAAAAGCTGCAGTTTAAATGCAAGCACTGGCAGGTGAAGTGTGTGGGTTTCTACTTACCTGTTTGTTAGTCTTGGCAAAGAAATGAAATTACTATCTGAAAAGGATCACAGTGGTGTATTGCACCTTTCACACTCAGCAGAGCCATGAAAATAGTGAGAGAAGAGAGTTTGTTTTCTCTTCATAAAACATCTGACTTATTCTGACAAAGATCATGACACATTAGTGGCTGGAACAAGACTGAAAAGAACAAACAACTGCTATGCATGTTATTTTTTTGGTTTTTAACATTCAGCTCTAAATAATGCCTTCCTTTTGCTGTGTACAGGTGACAAAGAGTTGCTCAGAGAGGTTTTTCTTGACTAAATATCTGAAATAAATAGTAAATAATGTCATACCATTATGCAAAGTCATGCAAGGCAACAACATCACATTTTAAAAGCCTCTTAGAGAGTTCTCTTTCATCTATACAACATGAAAACAAAATCAATTCTCCTTAAAAATAACATAAGTGCTCTCATAATTGAAGCAATCTTTTCAATACAGCTTGTGCAGTGACAGGAGAAAATGCAAAATATTTTTTATTCTCTAGAAAATGGCTCAAAGGCAAAGTGAGCATAGCCCTTTGAGACCTGCAATAACCTACAATGAGGGCAATAGCCATCAAACAGAAAATATAACAGATGGCAGCATGGTTGCTTTACTCTCAGATACAGGTTACTGAACAGATGCCTTTGGGGCTTAATATTAGATACTTTTCCCCTTTCTTCTAGGCCATGGCATTGGTTTGTGCACATGCCATTTATAAAACCAATGCAAAACACCATAGGGAAATGAATAAAGTTTCAAATGGCAAAATGTCAGCAGAAATACAAATTTACAGAGGATAATGTGATTATCAGTGTTGCTGGTATACACTGAAACATAAGCTTACCCTTTAAAGTACACTGTATCTATCACACATTATTTTGAGCTATCTTACACAGTTCAAAAGTATACACATAAAATCTGTTATAAACCCTCCATTTCTTTGCCAGAAAGGTCAACCACCCAACAGGGTAAAAGTCAGCTCTCTTGCTTACGAGGTTTAAACACTCAAAAGCAGCAAGACTAGAATAGAGAAAAAAAATTTGTCATGCACAGTGAGAAGGGAGATTTCTACAACTACCTAAAAAGATAAAGCACACAGAGATATAGATCACACACTGGTAAAACAGATGACCGCAAGAAAGATTGTTTCTAACTCCTCAGGCACTACAGAGTTCCCAACTTGACCAAGTCAAAAATGTATCTTCAAAATATGTTACTATGCTTATGCTGATCATCCTCCTAATATGGATTCAGTCATGATAAATTGCTGGGATACGTTATGAGACTCCTAAGGACTGTGGTGGTTTGACAGGAAATGTGTTTTTTGGGATGCTGTGTTTTTGGCCAATGGATATTCAGACTTTAATATTGGCATTTAACCTGGCCATTGGGACATGGACACGCCTCTGAGAACACGGGGTTAAAAGCAGGGCTCTCCCCTGGGAGGGTCCTCTCTTGGGTTTCCGGCGGGAAAGGGGAAAGCCATGTGGCCGGGAGAGGTAGGCCTGAGCCCCGGGGTGGAAGGGTGGGAGAGAGAGAGAGAGAGAGAGAGAGACACCGGGAGCCATCGGGCAGCCCCCCCTGAGAGACAGAGAGAGAGAGAGAGAGAGAGCCGCTGCCTGAGACTGTGACCTTGAAGCTTGATAAACATGGGCCTGTGCCGGCAGCACAGCTGGGACGGAGAAGAGGGGGGGGTTCAGCCGGTCACTTGTACGAGCTTTTAACCCCTTTTTGGAAAATGAGAACTTCACAGAACATTGACCTTTCCTAGAAGATAGAGTGGAAGATGAGGAAGAAAATGGGCCAGTGTGAGAGAGGTCTGGGCAAGCGAGAGATAGTAGAAGAGTAGAGAAGAATCCTAGTGGGAAGAGATGATGGAGTGGCTTTTGCTGGACTCTTTTTGTATAGCCATGGACAGAACCAAGAGGGTTCAGGGTTGATGCCCCTCGGCCCCAGGGGGTGGAAAAATATGGGGGGGACAGCTGTCCCAAAGGAGAGATTGTGGGGACAGGTGTCCCAAAAGAGAGATGACGGCCTCAGAACCAAGAGGGTTCAGTGTTGATGCCCCTCGGCCCCAGGGGGTGAAAAATATGGGGGGGGACAGGTGTCCCAAAGGAGAGATTGTGGGGACAGGTGTCCCAAAAGAGAGATGGACAGACCCAAGTTCCTTGTGACACAGAGACTGCATTCTAGGGGGAGGCAATGGCCTCAGAACCAAGAGGGTTCAGTGTTGATGCCCCTCGGCCCCAGGGGGTGAAAAAATATGGGGGGGACAGCTGTCCCAAAGGAGAGATTGTGGGGACAGGTGTCCCAAAGGAGAGACTGTGCCTTTTTTGGATCGGGACAGAGCATCCTTAAAAGACAACCCTAGAAGCAGTTCTGGTCCGTGTTCAGTGGTGAGAGCACTGGACATGAAAAGGAAGAAGTCACCACGGCAGATGTACTCCGGGCGGTGCCACGAGTGACACGGAAACACACGAGGCTTCGACTGTGTTTCCAGGGGAAGCCCATGGTACAAGAAGGACTCCTCTCCTCTTGATGAACTGAGGATTGATTGTCCAAAAGGTGCTGCTGGACCGAGAGTTGGTGATTTGAGAAACAAATGTATTGTGTTGGAATTTGGTGGGGGGAGGAGGAAATGCATTTGTGAGGTTCTCATTTTCCCTGTGTGTGTGTTCCTTTTTATGTAGAGTAGTTAATAAAGTTCTAGTTCTTTTTTCCCTAAGTAGGAGCCTGCTTTGCTTATTCCTGGTCACATCTCACAGCAGAAACCAGGGAGAAGGTATCTTCATGGGGGCACTGGCATTGTGCCAGTGTTAAACCATGACAAGGACATACTAGGTTTTCAAGATCCTGAATCTTTTCCCTGTGTAGCAAGAAAAAATACCTTTCGTCTTCATAAAGACAAGAAATTCATCTTAAAAATGTACACAAAAATACACTTGAGTTGTGGGTTTAGTTTGGTTTTTTGAGGGGCTTTTTGTTTTGGTTTAGTTTTTTTGTTTTGTTTTTTAAGTCTTTTAGGACAAATTACTACAGTACCAAGAAAATAAAGGAAATAAAAGAATCTTCTAGAGATTAAGCCAGTCTCTCTTTAACAATGGGATATTTCAAAAATAAATATGGTGCATTCTTCAGGATATTTTAGTAAATATTTCTTAGAACAGTATTTGTTTTACTAAAAGTGTATTCCTTAACCAAGGAAGAACAGTGTTTAACAAATAAACTGAGCCTCCTTGTTTAAAAGAAAAGGCACATTGTTTGCAGTAAAGAAACATTCAGATGGAAAATACTGTGGCAAATGGACATCACTGTCACTTCTACCATTTTGGGGAAGGAAAGGAAACTCTATTTTTAATAGCCTGGAGGAAAGTTGGAGGAAATACACATGGATAGTGAGATACCAGAAAACAGATATTGTGTGACAGAGTATTTGCTGCAGCTTATACTTCTTTGCCAGAAATGTGGTGTCAGAAACACCACAGGGAACCTTTCCCAAGTTTCACAGAAATTTTGACATGATATATTTTCCCAGAGAAAGTAGGATAACCTTAAGCTGAGGATGAATAGACATGGTTTGCTTTCATTTTATTATGAACTTGTTATGACCTTATATATCCTATTTTCTCTGCCTCAATTCTCATTCAGCATTCAGGCTACTTTCCAATACTTTATAAAATGGTTGGAGACTGTAGCATTGAAGGTCAGTGGAAATTCAACAGAAAGGCAAATTTCAAAGGCTACCCCAAAAAACTTTAAGCACCCTCAAGGAAACAAAGTAATCTAGGGTTAGGGACATATATAACCCCCTAGGCTGGTTTTCATCATGCTTGAGTCACCAACACATTACATACTAATCACAAAAAAAATTATTTTCCTGAATGCTAATTACGGACACACCACTATCTTTGCCATCTTATTTGAATTATTAAAACAAAATATTAAAAAAAATAATCATAAAAGAAAACTCATCCAAGCCACCATACAGAAAGTAGCTACAGAATATGCTTTTTTCTTCCTTTTCTCTTTCAACATCTTGAAGTATTCTCTTTCCATAGTAAACACACTGACTTTACCAAGACAACTCAGTAATAAAAGGATTTCACATAAAGAAAACCTGATAGAGTCATTCACAGGAAAACTTATTCCATGATAGAGACATAGATACTAAGTGCAAATTCTGAAAAATAACTGATAGTTGTTTTAATTTTAGTCTGAAGATGCAAAAGACATACTCAGATTAGCCAAAATAAAAAAAGTTGTGCCAGCTCTAAGAGTAACAGGAGCACTGTGCTGCATCGCTGCATTTCTAAGCCTGTAGATACGAGACAAATATTGAGTAAGTGGAAGAGAATTGTAAGTTACATCATCATTAAGTAAGGGTGAACAGGACAAAACAGGAAAGAAACTGGCACCCAGGTTAGCAGGTTTGCATTTGGCAATGCTCTCAAGGTTATATGTTTTAAATACCTGAAAGATATAAACCCCATGGGGTTGCATAGTGATATGAACAAACCCTTGTAAAAGGAGTTGAATTTATCATACAGCTGGACCTACTTTGAATGAGGAAATTTCTAACTAGATTGTTCAGATTTCAGGCACTGAAAGCACAGCTTTTTCTTGCTTCCTTGTCAGTACGGTTTATTTCAAGACATGCGAACCCTCCCAAAACCCCTTTATCTTCATACCTATATACAAAAGGTTAAAAATATGAAATTAACATAAGTAACTCCTTGATCTGATATTCAGACACCATCCTGCATTAAGCCAGCAATATAAATAAAATTCAGGGTCTATTTGCAAACAAGAAGTTCCATGGCTGGTGATATAACCAATCACCAATTACATGCCTCATCTAGTTGAAGAAAGGTAGGCTGACTTTGCTAGGGAAGTGCAGCAACTTGAGCCTGCAGGGACCATTGATTCTGAATGTAAAATATGACAGCAGGCATATTATAAACTGCAGCACAAATTTAAGATGTTAACAAATTATTCTTTTCCTTCTCTCCCCATCACTTGTCACTCAAAGCATGTACTACATTGCAGATTGCAAATAATTTTAGAGGTGGGGGGTGAGAACATCTGGTTAAAATGATTGCCCTTTTTCTATTTATGTTCACATGCACTCATTTGTGTGTTATCAGACTGTTTCAGTGCTCTGCTTCTAAGGAAAATAGTCTGGTTGTCTTCTGAATCCCTTTCAGCTTTCCAGAGCTAACTGCCTTTCCCACATGTTCATTATTCTGTGCTCTGCAGGTTTTAGTTTGCCTTATTTCTCTGGATTTAGGTAGTATTGACTTTCTTCACTCATATTAGCACAGTTAAAGGTAACATTGTAAGTACTCAGCCCTTTCCAGAACCAATGTATTTGGTATATTATTTTAAAAGCCATAAGGTGAATAAAAATCTTTTAGAGAAGCCACGTACTGAAGAGAGCTTTCAAAAAGAAGGATTCCAAGCCTACAAATTTTGCTTTCCTCCCTCCTTTCTTGTCCTCTCTCTTTTATATAAGTGCTTTTTTACCTAAGAGCAGGTAAGGAAAGACACCTCATTTTTCTGTCGCAGCCCTGCCTTCTATTATCTAAAAATTGCCTACTGATATGAAGCAATAATCCATATCAACAGAGCATCAACTGGATTAATTTATGCATCCAGTATTCATGTAAGACTACCTTTTTGTTGCATATAGGTAAAACCTTACAAAAGGAAGGCCTTGTAAAATCATGGCCCAGACCTGTTGCTGCATAGAAAAGGATTATGTGAATGTGACTCAGCTGAATTAGAGGTGGAAAGATGAGTCACGTCACCATTACCTGTTCACATCGTGGTGTGTGGTGGTAGTTTGAATTATGTTTGTTATGATTTAAAACTGTGTAACTGATAAAGTAAACTGTGTAACTGCTTTAAAATGCCTGGTTTCTGCAGAAAAATGGCTCTCCTTTCTACCTGCCTGAGGACTCTACATTGCTCTGCTTCACACACTTTTCTTTAGTAAATCAAATAGCAAGAGTTAAAGTGTTCTCTACTGAATTGGTTTAAGCAGAAGTGACAATACAATCTCCAAGAAAGCATAGGAAAGATTTCTACCCAAAAAAGGCACAATCCCACCATAGTCCCTCAGAGCTGTCAGGACAGAGCACCTGAACATCTCTGAGGTAGAGGCAAATGTATCCGACAGTTTCTGTGGTATCTGCATGTGATGCTCTGATGAGCACTGTGCAGAGGTCATAGAACTCTGCTTATGGGGATTTCCATACACAATGTTGCTTGGAGACCTCTTCTCCTTCCTTTTTCTTCTACTTCTCTCCATTTCCAACTAGGAACAACAACATCATCTCCAACAAAGCCAACCCAAGAACCACATGTCAACCTATAACTTCAAGAGCAGCAGTACTGGGATTTGTGGCTTACACTTTGTAGGAAAAACATGAAATATTATAACATATGTATGGTTGGCCGAAATATTATTCTGCAACTATGATACACTAATTAGTGTCTTCACAAGTCCTTTTCAGAAAAACTTCTGCCTAACACAGAAGAGCTAACACTCTACATGACAGCCTTATTTGCTACCCAGATACATGGCTGAATCTTTGCCTATATAAAAATTACTTCAGGGAGTTTGTGTCTAACTAACAAGGGAACTGTGGCCTGTCTTCTTCACTGTTTATGACTCTGACAGTCTTTGTGTCATTTGCAGAATTTCAGTTCTCTTGGAAAAAACCCCAACGAATAAGAGGAAAAAAACCCCAACCCTAAATAGTTTATATGGGTCCCCAGTAGCAAAGAATTAATGAAAGGTAAAATAAGAGATGCTCAGCTGTTTCTCTACCAAATATACTTCAATTTTCCCTACCAACTGATTTCTAATTTCATCAGAATTTACAAGTTCTTTATGAAAAGATTCATACCATTATCAATCAACATGATTCCTGAGATTTTCCTCCACAGAAATGAATATTTGACTAATCCATCTAAAATACATTTCAAAAAATGTTGGTTCAAAACTTTTTTCTTTTAATAAGATGTTATTAGTTGTATAAATTAACAAGTCCTTTTTCTTAAACTTCTGCGAACAATTTAATATTAATTCATGTAGATATTACTGTAATTCTTTTTGAGCTGTGAATCTTTAAAAAATGTATACTTATTCTCCCAGGGTTCAAGGAAAACCTAAAAAATATTTTGTATCTTTTATACAAATGTCTTTTTGTCTCTGTCTGTTTCCATGTCAATATGTTACTGCTTTGGACTCCTTTTATGCCTGCTACATTATTTAAAAAAGGGAATGATGAGAAGCTGAGTTGTCTGAAAGTTAGTTCAAAAGTGTCATGGCAACTTCAGTGAAAAAAACTATTGGCTGAATTTACACCCTGAATAACCTCAGGGGTCACTTTCAGTGATTTTTCCAAAGATGTATCTGTGCTGCTGAGAGAAAAAAAACCCTAGCAAAACAGTAATACATTCTGTGGTTTTGTAAGTTCCATCACTGAAACATAGTTCAGGGCAGCAGGTGTGCTAACATGACAGAGGAGAGTTTTGCTCATTAACTTCAGTGGTTTAAGTTAGAATAAGCTTTGACCCTACAGCATTATCTTCTAATCTTTAGATGAAAGTAGGAAAAGCTACTTATGATATACCAGGAAAGAGAAACAGATGTCAGCTGCTGACCACAAATCAAGCCTTTGATATGCCAAAAAAAGGGAATGCTTTCCAGAATTTCCTATTACCGCTCTTTTGAGCACATATCTACTTGCATGAGCCCAAATATATAATAAGTTTTTTTCATTCAGGGTTAAATGTAAACTCTAACCTGTTTCAATTCAGCCTTCACACAGATAAATCATTTTCTGCAGTGAAGGATTTTTCAAACTGATCCTATTTAAGAAGTGTTATTGAACTTCACAAGAAGAAGAATGTATCTTCAGCATCAATAACTTCAACAAACACCCTATTCTGCTGTCACAGCTGTCAATTCTTTACAGCTTATGTGTTTTTGCTACCAAATATTAAAAAAAAAAGGAACTAAATGAAAAACATGTTCCTTGTTCAGACACTCTCACATATAAGCCCTTCTTTTGTGTTTTTCCTTCAGCTGATATCTCATGTCAGGAAGCCAGATGAGGAATGAATACCACAGTCCAGCAACTATTATAAATATTTCACCTATGTTTACAGAAAAAAATAAAAACTTCCTGTGCACACAGACATTTCAGAAGCTTCTTGAAGGCACTCTGTCAGAGAATAGGATAATGTAAACAATAGATGAAGTAGATCTATGTTCAGACCTGAAGCACTGCACGAGGATATCCTGTTTGTCCTCAGTTCCTGACCTGTGCCCAATAAGGCAACAACTGTCCAGAGGCACACAAGCAGAACTTCTTTTTTGTGAATGCACATAAAAATATCTCTTTTAATGATAGGAAATGCCCAGCTGCCATAGTTACCAAATTCAGAGAAACAGTCATTCAGCCCAATATTTCTTGGCTACACTCAAAACTACATATGAAAAATCACTGATGTTCTATACTTGTCTCAAAAACAAACAAACAAAAAATTGAAAGAGGTACCTGGGACTCCATATGAACCTGGTTTTTGAGTTCCCATATAAAGCCAGAAGCCTTTACCACATTAAAGGCTACCAAACTAGAAACAGCAGATGGAACTCTGCTGTGTACAGGCTCAGCACAGGTAGGACTGTTCTGACCTGGCAGAAGTGTCACTATTATCTGATTTTGCCATTAGTGCTGGAGAAGGAGCAGGTTTGTCCCCATCCTTGATGGCATGGCATGATTCAAGTAGGCTCATCAAGGCTGCTTAGCTTGTTGAGAAGAGCACCTTGTTACATAATCACCAGCCATGGATGAAGATACAGACTGGGCTTGAAGGGTTCCCGCATCTTTTATGTTATGGATAGATTTTAATAATGCCTATGTTTATTCTCCTTCCCTTTAATATGTCTACATGAGAAAATAAATAAAAAGGTAATATGATAGTGACAAAACAGGCAGATACTGTCAAAGTTTTTCTGCACTTAAGTCAATAAGCTGGTGAAAAAATGTTTCTAGAGGTTCTGTTTTCATTATTCAACTCTCTGCTGGCATTAATGATAGGTCATAGTGTTAATGCCAGCCTGGCAGTAACTTCGGTGTTTCATTTCTCTACAATACAGTTTTACAGAATTTTACAGAATAGAGGGAAGGCAGAGCCCTTGAGGATCAGGACTATGAGTCCTGATACTTATCAGTAAGTGATACTTGGAAGTAACAAATCAATGATCTAAAATATGGATTCAGGGGAAACAGCTTTTGAGTACTAGGACAGAACTCATATCACAAAATTCATTTCTATTCCCATCAGCTCCATTCAGATAGATGCTTTCTATCCTGCTGCTAAAGGGATCTATACATTCTTATGACCACTAGCTCTGACAGTTCCTCTGAGAACTATTTCTCCCAGTACATCATCATAAGTTTGCTTTTAAAATGAATATAATATCTAAGCCTGAAATATGCTAGACTGGCGGTTAAGGAAGTTCAGAGGAAGAGAGAAAGGTGCTAAGCCTGTCAGGCTGAGACAGCAGAATGTTAAGAATGCAGTTACCTTGCAAATCTGTCACAGGAGAAAGTTAAGCAAAAAGCAGCAATCTTCTTGAATTCCACAGTAAATCTGAGTGTGGAGTATTTCCACTAGAAAAAAACCTTATAAAGCTTTTTATTGAGACCAATTGAGAAATTGAGAAATTATTACATGGTAAGCCCAAAAATGTCAAGGTCAGGTAATGATTTTGAAAAAAAATTCCAATAAAATTTTCCCTCCATGTTTATAAAGGTGGCAAAATAGCACAAAATTTAAAGCTGAAGAGTGACTCTACTTTGAAAACTACCTAAGAAGCCAAGGACTGAGGTTCATGTAAATATTCAGTATCAAAGTCTGAGTCTGAATAACTGAACAAGAATGCATAAAACACCCAGGATTTTTTGCTTCAGTACATGTTCATCTGCATAAACAATCTCTTTTAACAATAAACTTTGTCTGACTGGAAACAGAGTAGGTCAGGGTAATAAATGATCTCTTTTTTTATTGTAGGTTTAGTACCTATTTGCCCTGCTCCCAGCCAGGACAGGGTTAATCTTTTGCAGTAGCTAAAAGGGAACAGGGCTAGGACAGGGATACTACCTCATGTCAATGCCAGGGACAGGGAAATCGACTCTCTTCCAAGGAGAACAGGTTCCTTCTAGTAAAGAAAACGTGGCACAGAAAGATGTCTGGTACTGTTTATTGTCGTGGGCTCTGCAGTGAACATTCTTGCATCTGAATCACTTATGTCTTTTGTACACTTTTGTTACTAATACTTTTGCTGTTACTGTTTATTTTCTTATCTCATTGCTATTTCCAGTAAATTGTACTTATCTCAACCCATTCTCTTTGCCTTTTGTTCTTCCAGTTGGAGGGGCAAGGGCGAGTGGGGCATGAATTTTTTCTGTGGAAGTACTAAATTGGAGAATCCCATTCCTAAACCACAACACTGTTACATGTTTCATGTTAACAAATGTTAAACCAGATAATCACAGAAATCTCATTTCAACGAATCTCTTTGCTGACGGCCTTAGTAAACCTTTCAAAATCTTCACAACTATAGAGAATACAAAATCCTCTCCGCAGTGGTGTTTTTTCCAGATAAACACATTTTTACATGACAAACATTTAGGGAAAACAAGCCTCAGACAATAAATTTAATCCCTTAGTTCCTCTGGGCTTCAAACTTCATTCACTACAAAACAATTGGAAGAAAGGCCAGTCAACCTGCTAAGGGGAAATGTCCAGCTCCCCAGCAACTGAAGGACTGTTAGATGAGAAACAAATGTGCACATTTGGGAAAGAGAGCAGCTAAGAAGAGTTTGATCTCCTAATGGTGTTCATCTAGAGCTAGAAGTACACAAGTAGGAAAGGACGTCTGGCTTATTACATAACAGCAAGATGCTGGCACTTCTTTGTGATCAAGTTCTCATTTCGCACACCCAGACTATAAAGTCATACATGCCAATGCATTGCTCTCCCACCTTTCTATAGAATTAAATGTGCTAAAATTAGGCATTAGACCCTTTCAAAATTTTCATGTCAAAGTGCTTTAAATGAGAGATGAATTATACCATCTGGCTTAGGGAATTCAAATGACTTCCCACTCACATTTGGTATTTAACTATAATTAGACCAATCTATCTGAAACTTTTCACGAGACAAACAAAAATGCCATTACACCCTTGTCCTGCATTTCTGTCCTTGCACATCATGATGCAGTCCTTAAAGTACAGAGCTTTTGTTACCTTGGCATCCATGGAATATTTTCACTAGCAGAAGTTGGATATTTGGAACAAAAATATTTTCTAAACCTGCTATTGGCTCCAAAGAAGAGTAGGATGAAACTTCCCATTCAATGCAAGTTCATGTCCCTGCAGCAGAACAGCCTGGGGGATGAAAAAGGCCCTGAACTCTGTTGGGTGTTGACAGCTGAGCAGGACTGCAGTGCTGATCTACAGCTGAAGGGACACACTGCCCATGGACTCCAGAAGTGGCATGTGGGAACAAATGTGGATCCCACATGTTAATGTCCATTTTTAATTTGATTTTACAGCACAGCCACCTTGTCACAGCAAGAATGAATATGAATCTTCCTATAATAGATATTCATTGTTTCTCTGTAAATATATTCCAGACATCACATAGTCATTTGCCAGTAACTTCATTACGGGGCATTTCCAAATCAACAGAGGAAGAGTGATTTTATTTTAAGCTCTTTTAGGCCATTTAATTTTTTTTTTACAGCTATTCAGGTCTAAAAATGTGACAACTTGCTAATTATTATGTGTTTAGGGGATTAGCTAGACTTCTTTTTCTTACATTTGACAGGCAATTCAGCTTTGCAAGGCTGTGAAGACTTCAGTGATAAAATGTTTTTCTGCATGTTGTCATTAATTTTTTCTTTTGACTGCAAAGCAAGTCAAAGTTTCCAAGACCCATTAAGGACTTTTTGTTTCAGGATGGTAAAAGGATTTAGAAATTTGCTTTCTTGCCTGTCCAATGTTAACTCATCCAGATACCATAGGGGAGACTGAGGTTCAAGATTAGCACTAACAAATATCTAAGGTGAAGGAACATGACCTTAGAGGAAACACAACCCACATCACTTAGATTACAAGGAATTTATTAAACGCATCCTACAGCATTTAGACAATAAGGCAAGACTCACTTTTACTCAGGACATTTTTCTATTCTGTCTCAGACAAAAATACTATTTACCAGACAATGAGGAATTATTTTCAAATTGGGTAAAGACTTCTGTTTTGCTTCTGAATCACAAAAACTTGCAGAGAATAGGCCAAAAAAAATCTGGTATCCCATCAATCATCCCTTTCCATGGAAATAATACAAAAAGAGTTTCTCTGATGCTTAAGCTGCCACATCACATTGTAACTACTCACTTAATCAGAGATCTCGCAGCATGCTGCCAGCCCCAGTCCCTGCTGTCACTGGAAAATATGTCCTTTTCTGTCATAACTGTGGAGTTACTCAAATCCTGATTCTCTTTACTACTTAGTCACAATAACCTTTCTTTCCAGACAGCCAACATACAATAAATATTTAAGCAACCTAATAAAAACAGACAGCAGAAAGAAAATCATCCAAAGATTTCTCTAGTGATTTCACTTGTACTGGCAAAAAACCTGCTATTGAGAGTCCTTGTGTGTAAGAAATGGGGAGAGGATTCCTTTCTCCTGTGACTGGGCTTCCTAGTGACATTTTTTTCAATATTTCTGGGTGAAATCCAAACTACTTTTGCAAGTAGTCCAATGAAACTATGGCTATCTGTTCCTGAATGGTGAAACTAAATGAAGCTTTTAATCCCAGATTTATTTTAAGGTCAGATTGGTAGTGAAATAAATCAAGCAGGAGGAGAAAGAAACTGATTACTAAAACTGTTAGCAGAGAGGATGCATAGACACAAAACAATGACATGGAAAACTTTGCAGTAACTTTCACAAATATGGAAATGGTAAAACATCACAACTTTTTTTTACTAAAAGAAGAAAAAGCTAGATCAACCAAAAGTATCAATTGAGTAAAAAACATGAATTAGAATATTTTGTTGAACAGCAGAGATCCACAGCCTGTAGTACTCCTTGACAAGGACAAGAGTTTGGTTGTATTATTGAGTTAAAAATAATAAATGGCACATGTTATACAGAACAATTCTATTTTTGGGAGAGGGAAGTCTTGTAAGTATATTCATATCAAGTTCTGGCCTTTCAATTAAAACTTCTTTCTATAAATCTCTTCTTCTCCCTGTATCCTGTCCCCAAAAAACTCCCTTCTCCCCAGAAAAGTAATAAAAAAATTATTCTCTGAAATTCACCAAGGACCAGCAGAAACTCTCATCAAATAGGGACATGCGTCTGCTTTATGTATGAAACCGTTGGTTACTCTGATCTGCATCACATCAACACATGGAGGGCCCAGAAAGATCCTGGCTCCATTTCAGTTAGTGCTACTTAAATAATGAGGACCCTAAATAATGCCAGCTGTTTTCCAGCACTCTTTAACAGGAAACAGGTGAGGAAGAAGGGTTGACATGTCCTACCACTCTCTACAGACTCCCTGGAAGGTGGTTGCAATCAGGTGGGGGTCGGTCTCTTTCTGCAGGCAGCAACTTTCTGCAGACAGAACGAGAGGTCACAGTCTCAAGCTGCACCAATGGAAATACAGGTTGGATATTAGGAAAAAAGTTTTCCATGGAAAGAGTGATCAAGTACTGGAATGACTTACCCAGGGTGGTGGTGGAGTCACCATCCCTGGATGTGTTTAAAAAAAATTGTATGTGGCACTCATTGCCATGGTTTAGCTGAGGTGCTAGGGCATGAGTCGGAGTCAATGACCTTGAAGGTCTCTTCCAACCCAGGGATTGTGTGATTCTGTGAATCCTATCTAAGATCAATGACAAACAGTGAGTAGAAGATGTTTTTCTTACTTCAGTTTCACAGAATTACAGAATGGCTGAGGTTGGAAGGGACCTCTGGACATCACCTTGTACAACCTTCTGTTCAAGCAGGATCACCTTGAACAGGTTGCCCAGGACCGTGTCCAGATGGCTTTTGAATGTTTCCAAGGATGGAGATTCTAAAACTCTTCTCCCTTCATTACAGAAAAATTATGTTCACCAGAAAAATCATGAAGATGTCTTTAAAATAATACAAAAAGGAATATAAATAGTGTTTTGTTTTTCATTTTTGAAGAATTTCTAATGAAGAAAAAATCTAAAAATTTTGCCAAAAAGTTTTGTTGTGTTTTTAAATTGTTTTTAGGATCAGGATTGCTGATGGTCAAGATTTTATCAAGATTAGTGTTTTATATGATCAGGAGAAGAACCTAAATACAAATAGAACATTTATAGGTTTATCCAAGTTATTGCATAGCACACATATAATATTTAATATACGTACACTTGTGCAGTACTTTGCACATTTTAAAAGCAAAATGGGAAATTGTGTAACTATATTTTACCAAAATCTGGAACATATGCTATATAATAAAAACTTTACTTATTGCAATTATTTATTTTTATTTAATTTCCTGTTTAGAAACAAGGCCTTCCTGTTTGTATATTGCAATGGAGGATTTACGATCACCCTTTTGTAAGCAGAAGTTTAAACTTATCTTCTGTGTGGCAAACACATGCATGTAATAATCCATTAGTTCTGTCATCCAGTGTTCATCCAAGAGTAGTCACTACCACAGCTTTTCTGGAATCCACTCTTCAGAGACTGAATTCCATTCTGAAGCAATAACCATAACAATGCACTTTGTCCACAGAAAATTTTAGTTAAACACTATTTTCACAGATAGCATTAATCATATCCCTGGTCCTAACCTTGCAATATCAAATAAAATTGAAATCTTTTCATTACGTTGAAAAGTTTCAGACGTTACCCTCAAAAATGAAGATGATAAATTTTGGTGTCCCAGAGGTTGCACATTAAAAATACCTAAATCTGTTAAGTGCAAGAAGACACTGAGTGACACTTTTGTGGAATGACTCTATCTTTCTAAATATCTACATACCAAATCACTAATTTCTGGTGGACTACTAAAAATAGAACAAATCCTAAGAACAAACTAGTGTAAAACACCACCACTATCATGTGAAACACCTTTGGCCACTACTCTTCAAGCCTACAAGTAAATACAAAAAGGAAAGACACAAAAGGGGGAAAAAAGCCCAAACAAACATGTCTAAAGGAAATTTAAAAATTATTTCATAGGTAGAATCCTGTACCAAAGGAAACAGCTTCCAAAAAATGCATATAAAAAAGCACATCTGAAGGCAGTACTAATCCTTCTTCTCTTCCATGAATCCTTCTTTTTCACAAATTTACACATTTGGTCTTATAAATAATTCCTCATAGAAAATAAGGAGCCTGAAAGGGCTAAATAAAAACAGTTAATTCTGGGGAAACTTTGGGGAAAGATCTGTCTCCTTTCCCATTTATGTCTCTCTGGGGACATAAATGGGATTTGACCCTAGCTGAACTTGGCCTTGTCCCTAAATATACACTATGCATACTGAGGAGATGTACTTAACCTGAAATGGGCAAGTGCCAAATGAGAAAATTCTGAGGATTGACTCTGAGATGAAAGCATTTTGGCAGCTCTTAAAAAATTTTAGGTCTGGAAAACATATGAGGTTTCCAGGTGAGATTTGCATTGTTTTCTAGTGTTAGCAACATTAACAATAAATTCATGTTAGTTACAACACTGCTAGCATAGTCACTATGGCATTATACTACTTCCATTATGGGATTTGGCAGGTGGTGGCAAGTGCAGTTTTAAATTAAATTAAAGTAGCTATAAGATACAGGTTTTGCATGTATCCATTTCACCTACTAGGAAAAAAAAAAAAAAAAGAAAGAAAGAAAAAAAAGAGGGAGAAAGAAAAGATAAAAAAATGTCTTTAAACTGTCTTAGTTAAAAAAGCATAAATTACTTCTTACCCAGTAATAAAAAAATAATTAAATAAATAAACTTCAAATACTTTCAAATTATCATTTAACCAGGATTGACATAAAAATCTAGGTTCTAACATGAGTGCAGTATTAAATAATTTCTCATGAAAAAATAAAATTACATTTGAATTGCTATAAAGGTCTTTTTCTTCAAAACCATGTTAGAGTAAATTATCAGTGACTCCTTTATGTCAGTCAAATGCTATTAATGTCAAAAATGCTGGTGAAAGAAAGCTCACTATTTTTTCATCCATTTTTTTTAAATACTGCTGGATGAGATCCTTAAGTAGGATAAATCAAGCAATGGGACAAGAGGCAGTGGGCAGAAACTGATGCACAGGAAGTTCCATCTGAATATGGGCAAGAAATTTTTTACTGTGCAGGTGAGTGAGCACTGGAACAGATTGTCCAGAGAGGGGGTGGAGTCTCCCTCACTGGAGAACCATCTGGACACAGCCTGTGCCCTGTGCTCTGGGATGACCTTGTTTGAGCAGGGAGGCTGGACCAGATGACCTCCCGTGGTGCCTTCCAACCTGGCCCATTCTGGGATTCTATGTGATTCCTCTACACAGAATACCAACTCCAGCCAATAGGTCACGTACTGGCTTTTTCCCTGAGGATCCAGATGTGGGTTTCCCAGTCCTGTTTGACAAGTAAAGGGTAATAAGCCCCTCAGGAGCTCTTGCCTACCAGGATGTTTCCCTTTGATGAATTTACAATGAAAGTCAACAATGGCAAGACATGCAACTTGATTATTTGGACTTTTATAACAAATTTGACAAATTTCCACTAGGTAAGCCTCCTTTCAAGGAGCATTCCAAAGAAACAAGTGTGACAGCAAAGATATAGTATAAGAGGAAAAAGAATAGTGTAAACTTTTCTGAGTCAATTGCTAATTCTCAAGGAATATGAAGTAGGCCATCTGCTGCTACACAAATCATGTGGAGTCATCTGCTTAAAGAGATTGATTGAGCATATGAAACTCTGAGACCAAGAACAACCTTGGAGCCTCCTGACTACTGCTATAATTCCTAGAAGAGTGGAATTTAATGACAAAAAGGATAAAATGAAGGTGTAGAACAGATGTAGATGCATGGAGAATCGATTTGTGCAACAGACAGCTATTAGCTGTGATAATTTTCAGTAGAGAGTAGCTTAAGAGAGTAGAAGAACAATGATCAGGCTCTTCAGAAAGAAAAAGAAGTCTCACCACTTCACATTTCATTTAAAGTTTCACATTTAAAAATGGGAAAAAGATATTAGTTTAGCTAAGTAAGAAGATATACAATTGAAAAGTCATACTCGCTGTTTTTGTAGGCAAGGCCAATTCTTCAGAGCGTGTGTTGAATGCTTTGTGATCCTGCTAAGAAGATGCCACTTGAAGGCCAACTTGTAGATCAGGGGGAATGTACTAAAAAAAGTTCTGGTTTGCTTCTTTTCAACAGCTTCAATAAGGAAAGTCAGCATCTACCATGTTTTTTCATAGTTTGAATTAGAAGAATTAGAAGTCACTTCTAGTGAACCAATAAACCTGAGCAATGCCTAGAAACATATTTATAGAAATTAATTTTCTGAAAGAAAGGGCCATCTTATAGGTGTCATTAATGGCTGTTGCTCTTTTTGTTTACATGTTTGTGTAGTCTATGTGTTGACCTTCTGAATCTATTTCAGGCAAGAAATGACAGTACCTTGTCTAAAACCTGTATCTGGTCCAGTAAGATTGAGGGGAAGGGCCAGGTTAGGACTACAAATGGACCATACCCTGAAGATGATGTTGTTGTAGGGGACAAAGAGAAACTATTGTCATAACCAGTAATCCTTTATATTTGTTTCCATTTACATTTGTGCATTTCTCTTAACTTTTTGCCCGGTAGTGTCTGCTAGACAGCACTACAACGCACCTTTACTAAGTCACAGCTGTGTGATGGTCTTCCATGGGGTAAAGGCAAAGCTCAGTGGACATCAGTTCCTTTGGTTCAATGTATCACATCTTAGATGCTCTGGTATTCTTATACTGAGTTGATGATTATATTTTGTGGCATGTGAGATTGGTCCTACAGAACTCAAGGGAATGGAAGAAATTATACTGCACCATATTAATGAATGAATTAGACACTCAAAAAACAAAAAAAATCACATGTTGAGCTTTATCCATTGCAATTATTGTCTTAAGGGAGAGTGACTGGAATTCTTCCCATGAGGAAAATATAGCTTTGGCAATTTGCAGATGTTTGCTCCATGAGCTGGTGAAATCCCGGAAGTGTTTAAATTAAATGCTGGCTACAGATTGGTGCAGACAAAGGTCACAAAGCTAAAGTAAGTAAGTTAGTTTAAGTTAGGAGGAGTAAGAGTGGTGTGAGGCTTTCTCACCCTCAATATGTTACTCTTTTCCACAATTCTGTGTTAGCAGTTTACTATTTTTTTACACTTCTGCCTTGTTTTCTTCTCCTGTTTAGACTATTTTTTTTAACAAGAGTTGGACAAAGAACGCTTCAGAAAAATGAGAAACAAATCTCACAAGCACAGTATTTATTTCTTTTTGAGATAGATAAAATGAAAGGGAAAAGCAGCTGGCTATTTTGGGCTGGTACAACCAGGAGAAATTGAGAAGTTGACACACCTCACAGAGTGAATATCTTTTGTGAAGATGAAGTGCAGGCACCAGAGGGGCCACTGTTGTGGGACTATCCAGTCTATATAACCTCACTATTCTAAAAGAGAAAAATCTCTCCCTTTCTTCCACCACATTCAGGCAAGCAGGAGCAGCAGCAGCAGTACCACTAAGCCCTTCAGGAGGCACAGGCAGTTCCCCTTCAGCAAACACAGCCTGTGTGCAGCCTCTGTGGATCCTCTGTGGCCAGGTCAGCACAGCTGAGCCATCGGGGAGGGCAGCACAGAGATCAGCTGTGCCAGGCAGCAGAGGTTCCCAAACCCCTGCCCTGCTCATGACAGCACCATGCCCTCAAAGGACACAGGGGCTGCACAGCAAGATTCCTGTCTGCACATAGAAAGAAAAAGACCTACTTCTGTACAGCAACAAATAATAGAAATCTTGTGCAATTTCATTCCTGCTGTTGAAGATTATTAGCCCCTTTTTTTTCCCATTTCTGCGTAATGGCATTCAAGAAGCAGTAGAGTGGGAGACAATTTAATACAAACTGACCTCTAATTAACAGTAAAAGATGCATTATAGATTTGAAAGGGGGGAAAAAGAGAGCTTCTCTCACTCACTTTCTCATTAGAATTGAAATCTATGTATAGGCAGACAACAGCTAACCAGGCAGCTAGTGCTTATGGTGAAAGGCAGATCTATGAATCATAGGAGTGAATTGTATTAGGGGATCTACTCATTACCTCTTCGGCCCCTTAAGACATCCCTTGAGTCAATACTGACGGTTTTTTATCTTTACAAAACTGATATAGGAAATTTACTTAGAAGACAATTCTTTTTCTGCTATTATTGCTGATTCAAATTAAAGTAGCTATGCAGAGAGATAAAATAGTAAAACCATTTCCACTACATGAAAATCAAGCTATCTTAATGTACAAGAGATATTACTGTCAATGGTATGCCACTTTTATGTCAGAATCTGAGCAAATTACCATTTATAAAAGCAAAAACTCTGGTCACTTCCTTGTACTGAGTCAAACAAGCATTTGTAATGGATATATTAAAGTACATCTGGACAAACACCTGCTATAAAACTCCTGAGGAATGACAATGTGTCAGTAATGTCCTCGGCTTCTGGGCTGCTTAATGGTGCAATTCCTACAGATGCCACTGTGGGAACTGAGCTCATCTCAGCATTTATGTGTTATTTCTGATGTGAAGATATGCTAGAAGGCTACATAGCCTAATAAAAACACATGTGGTGAAATTATGAGGGGAAAGAGCAACATGAGCAATGAACTTCAAATCCTCGCAGTTTTTAATTCAGTGACAGGATCAGTCAGCTACTCAGAGACATAAATGCCATCCCAATGCTGTCACATTCTAATGTTTCTCCTGCCTTCCTTCCCTTTGAACTTGCCTTACTTTCAGCATTACTGTCTTGGGTTGTTTCTTGGTTTGTTTTGTTTTGGTTTTTTTTTTAACTAGGAATTGTCTTCTGACGAGCAAAGATTATATTCAGGTACATTTTCAAGGCATAAATTTAAACTATGGGTAGGTTTTCTTTTCAAAACTATTAAGAGTAATTAGTCTTACCTAAATCATGCATTTGAAGCTGCTTGCCTTCAAAAGAGCCTTCTTCCTGTATTCTGGCAGGATTTCTAGGGACAGATCCTAGAGTTCTTACTGCTGAAGGGAGTAGCCCAACATTTGATTTCTGTCTTTCACTGAAAACTACTCTATCTTTCCAAACATGTGGGGAAATTGAGGGAAACAAGTTCACATGCACATGAAGAAATACAGACTGGTACCATCATCTTGTGCTGTTGCAGTGTCATTTCACATTGTGCATACTCTGAGTTACACTGACCTATAAACTGGTGATATCCATTAATCACAATGATGACACAGCACAGACACACAAATCTCTGCTTTGCAGAAATCTTCATCATACTAAGCAAATGTGAAAATTTATCAACACAAAATAAATACATGAACTTCCTACAGATACATTTGTTTTGCTCAGGTAGCTGCCACAGATGTTACAGCAGGCAGAATTCTTAATCCACTTTTAACCACTTCATACTCAACACTAAAATCTATGCCTCCTACGAAAAAAACCCATGCCTGAGCATGGTTTTTACAGTAATTTTTTACTTTGGGTGAATTGGCTTGGATTTTACTGGTGCCATCTGTAAAACCATCTCTTAAATTTTGTTTACTTCAATAATGAATGTTCCCACTGAAAAAACAAATAGAAACTTCGCCCAACAGATTTTGGATTAAAGCATGTTTCAGTTCCTTAACACTAATGCAGCCCAACGGAATTAATGTACATTAATAAAATTTACTGCAGAAGTATAATAAAACTGAACAAGTTCTGAAGATATTTTGCATAATGCCCACAACCAATCAAATGTGACTCACAGTGTACTTTCAAAGAACTGCATTATTGTTAAGAAATAAGGAAAAAGAATTATGGCACTCTAACTGCAAAACTGGATTCTTCCTATAAATTGCTATTGCCAGGTGTTTCCTAAAACAAGTGAAAAGCTCAGTAATCTTTGCTAGTTTTCAAACAAAATCAACATGTTTTAATAGCCAATACTCTCCTCTTAAACCCCAGACTTGAGAAATCTTCTTGTGGCCCTCCATCCCCTAAGGGATACGGAAATAATGATCTGAGTTGGAAGGATATGTATTAATTAATTTTTTTTTTTTTTTTTTAATTCAGCAGACTGCTGGATGCTCCAGGAGTTTACAAAAGAGCTGCAAATATTATGGGTAGAGAAGGTGAACAGGTGACCTCTCTGTTCATCTTAACTGATAAATTTCAACCACCTTGGTAAAAATGGCTACAGGTGTAAACACCAGCTTTGTGCATGTCCCTGTCTGAAGTTTGGATGAAATTTTTTTATGGAGTTGTGTGGAAAGCTGGTGAAGAAATATAAAATGTCTTGCACTATTGCTAACACTATGGCATGGAAATTCTTTTAAAAAATATGCACATGTATTTCACTTGTAAAACTCACCTTCAAGGAGACACATAGTGTGCAGAAGTCTCTTTTTCAGGATTTGATTCAATAGCATCTGAAACACAACAAAAAATTCAAGTGGAGGTCTCATCTTTTAGGCTAGGCAACTCTGTTTCCCATTCTTGCTCTGGTTCCTTAACTTCAGAGTAATTTCCACTGCCTTTTGACTGGAAGAATTAACAAATTAGAAAACTGTACCCCTCCTGCACAGTAAGTACAGAGACAGTGTGTTAACAAAAATCCAATTGTGACATGAGGTTTAATTCAGCATATTTGATTAATTCAACATTGTATTTGCCTTCAGGAGGTGGCTGAGTTTCTTAAAACTTGGTTTTAATTACTCACCCAAGTGGTACCTGGTTAAGCTAGAGATTCTTCCAATCTATTGGATTCTTCTTTATGTAATACCAATCTCTCTTCACACAGGAACTTGCTGACAAACTACTTTATTGTCCACTGCACTCGCTGAAATGAAATTGTGAATGATTTGCGACCCATATATACTTGAATTAGCTGAAAAAAAAGTAAAAAGAATTACAGTATTTCAAATAAATTTGTGCTGCCACCACTTTATTTAAATTCAATTTTCAAAAGCTTTTAGTAATTAGAAATATGTTCACTGCTTTCACAAAGAATCTGTAAATAAAAATACTTTTAAATTTCCTATGAAGCATAAAGCTAATCCACATCCTGATAAACTTTTATTATTCTACCCAGCTAGTGGAATTTTTAAGTAAGAATAAGAGAAATCCAGTTCTTGTTCATGTGCCCAAAATAGGCAAAAATGTTCCTACTATCATTATGATCCATCTTCCTCAGTCTTGTCAATAATCCAATTTTCATATAAGCAAACTAATGACACTAATTCATTTCCTTCTAAACTAAGCACATCTGTGCCTTGACCCAAAATACTTCGTTCAAGGGCTATATATTTTGTTGCACTGAGCTTGGCATTCCTTACTTTTCAATGAAACTGAGACTTATAATTCCACACATTCTCAGAAGAGCATAAGGATTAATCACTCTGCCTGAAAATCTCCAAATGTACATCACAATCTTTGCCTATCTATAAATACATGTGTAGAACTGTAAGATCAGAAAAAACAAAAAATGACAGCAACACTGTAAAAATAGTCAAGGGCTCCCGACTGCTTTCTGCATGACTGTAGTCATGAGGACAGACATCTGTGCAAATTCTTGCATTTTATAGAAAGCAGGAAAAAGCTTCTGAATGGTTTAGATATTCAGTAAATTTACGTTATCAGCCTTTGCCTTTATTTATTCTAGCTGCTCCTGATCTCCTGCATTTCTTGAATGCAGGAAAGAAGCACACACTGAAGTAGTTTCCAGTTCCTCTGGTATCATAAAAGGTAACCAACACTACTGTATTGATCCATAGACAGTTACCTATCTTTTACAAAACAAAAGGATGTTTTCAAGGGAAGATTTACACTGTATCAGCCTCTTCTCTGGCTTTTCCTCAGGAATATGTAACAATTAAAACTTTTGTTGTTGCTGTTTTAGTTTTGGACCACAAAAATAAACCAAAATTATCCATATTCCCCACTGTCACTGTTCTTTAGTGAATTTAACTATCTTGACTTACTTCTGAATTTATGCTAAGTAGCTTTAATACTCAGGGACTAAAATGCATGTATACTCCTCTTTCAATTCAGTGGGGAATTTTCAGGGAAGAAAGAATATAAACATCTTTCAGGCTCTTCTGCATGACAGTTGTTTTCAGAAAGGTCTTCATACTGTAATCCCTTTAGACAAAACACATTATGAATTCCCTTTAATTCTAGTATCAAAAGTTTTAATGAAATTCATTTTCAGTTTGTCATCTAATAACCACTTGTCACATGCAAAAAAATTCCCCACAACAGTACTTACTGCATCAGCCAATAATGACAACACTTTTTCTTTAGCTTCTTTATTTAAAATCAGTTTATATATCAGTGAGTTTCAGTCATAAGAAACTGTTCTTTGACAAAATCCCACTATCAGAATGGTAAACTCTTAACTGACTTTATTTAAGAAAATAATACAACTATGCCTCACAAATTATGACCAAGCTTAAGAAGAAGTCTGTCTCTCTTTCTTTACTATGAAATGAAGACAATGTCATAAAAGTACATAACAAAGCTATAGAAAAATCAGTGGAATCACAGAAAATCAGAAGCTCCCTATGTGTTTTGCCCTATTCAAATACTTTTAATGAAAATAAAACATTAATGGCTTTATTCAAATAAATACATATTTTAATAGGTAAAATGTATCTGAAACATGAATTCTTCCTGATTCTACATTTCAGACTATGTAAAAAGTCAAAATGATGGGCTATGCTGGCCAAAGGTTGGTTACAAGAGTTTTTATTTTGCAAACTATACAGAAACAGTAAAAAAGAAAATGCATTATACTTTTTAATATTACATAAGATAAACATTAGATTTAGTATTTACTGTGTAGAAATTAATTCAAATAAGAATCTGATTTTCCTTTTATTAATGAGGAAATCAGGGACTCATTTTTAAATTATACAGCCTGCAGTAACACATTATGCAGGTCATGTCAATTTTATTCTGGGCAGAAAGAAACAGACAGGATATGAATGAAGATGGTGGAGTCCCAAAATGTCTACACGATTAATTAACATGCTAACATAAATACAGCGATTAAAGTAATTTTCTCTACAGTCAAATCTTGAGTGCTACTCTACACAATAAGTATAATCTAGACCACATGGTAATTACATAATAATAGGAAAAAAAATTAAAATAATCCATTTTCTTCATTCCAGCAGCAGTACCTACACTGGTATTATTTTGGTAATTGGGTGTGCTTAGCTATTGCCTAACATCCTATACTGGTATGCATGCTAAAACCTCTCTAGTTCTATTTTGCAAGGCACCTTTACAATACGTTCTATAAGTTTCTGCACTAGTAACAGAAAACAACATGAATCAAGATAAAGATCAAAACTATTTCCCAAAATATGAAAATAAAACGCATCATTATACATTTATTAAAAACTACCCTGGGGCAAGTGACAATACTCTGAAATACAGTAATGTATAAAGGTAATAAACTTTAAGCAAATCTTTTTTTCCCAATGTAAATATTTTATGCTAGTCTGATTAGAGAGAAATATAGAGAAACCACAAAGAGTGAAGCAATGATTCAGTAAATAATGATAAAGCTTATATGACCTTGACATGAAACCAAAAAAAGGAAGGACAAGAAAATTTTAGAATTACAGAACTGGTGCTTGTCCATGCTACTGATTTTGAAAAATCCTTTCAATAATCTAGCCATTTCCCAATAAAAAACATAACTACAAATGCAAAGGAGGACTTTGCTACAGTTTTCCCTGCTGATTTTTCTCCATACCTTTGGTTAATTAAAGGCTGGTTGAGATGCTACTTGTGCATCAATGTTTTTCTACTGCAATACATTTCTGATTCATTAAATGGACATTTGCAGGGCCTAAAACACTGACAGAGCTGAAGGTAAGTCAGCTGAGGAGGACATGCACAGTTCCAAGTAACGGCAAATATTTTTTCAGCAGAATTTTGAAGAGACTGGTTGGCTTTTTAGTGTGTTTTGCACATATATATATTTTCAGTAGCACATAACATTTTTTTCTTCAGGCTAGAATTCCAATGTGTTTTCTTCAGCACAACGGAATTTAAAAACTCAAAAGCACATGATATAATTATTCTTATTTAAACAAAAAAAGTCTATGACTCCAGCTGCAATGTTTGAAATAATCATACAAAATATACATATTTGTTAGAACCCTTCTGATCTTGGAGAGCAAAGGGATTTTATGAACTATCATCTTGTGAAATTTAGAAAGGTACAACATAGGGACCTCCTAATATCATCAAATATATCCATCATGATCATCGTCATCATCGTCATCATCATCCCCTTCATCTTCATCATCATCTTCAATTTCATCTTCATCGTTCATTATTTCATCTTCATCATCTTCATCGTCTGTCCATTCATGGAAATCACCAGAGGCAAAGTCACCTGAAGTCTCTAAATCGATAGCTAAAAAGGTACGATAGTTATAGAAAAGACTCGCAAGATACACTACATAGTTATAGTATATTTTACATAATCATACAAAAGGCACATCAGAATATTTACTTTCAGGACAACTGCAGAGTGTTACATAAAAATAAAATATAAATAATAGGAAGATTCTTTTGTCATAAAAACCCACCTCAATATTGAATTAATTTCTCAGTGTTAACAAAAGGAGACAAATGTTATGGATTTGTAGAACTGTAATGAGTGCTAGGAACAATTTAAAAAATTTAAGTCCAACTTACAGATGGCAATAAGGACCACTGATAGATAATATACCCTGACTATGGCTCACTTCTTACATATCATCTTGAATTATACCAAACTGTCCATTTATCTAGAAATGATCCTGGATAAGATGGACAATAGGCCTGAGCTTGTACCTCAAATACTGTGTACAATTTACTCTCTGCTTCAGGCTATGTTCTTTTGTTGGAGAAAAAGTGAAAAGGAGTCATAAATGACTTTTTTTAAAAGAAAAAGGAAAAATACGTTTTTTTTCATCTTTTATATCTGGGACATCAAATAAAGGTGACATGGGAATTCTTGGAAGAAGCTGCACAATGCTGTAGGGAAGGGAAAAATAAGGGAAGATTTAGTGTGCTAAAAACATTGTCAATTCCCTCAAATATAAACTGAAAAAAATATCAAATTGAATTCACTTGCATGCTGATTACCCAAAGGAATAAAATGAAACATTATGGGACTTATCTAACGCTGCTCTAGAAAATTAATTTGTCCTGGGTTTATACACACTATGCCAAGCATGTGTAAGGGGTCTATTAATAGCTGACACAGTGACAGGAGTTCCAAAAAATAATGCAATAACAATAACAAATTATGTTTTTTTGGGTTTTGTATAAAATTCCATATAGTTGGGTCTCACACTTCTCACTGAAGAAATTTAACCTGGCTGACAATCAAAGGGAATAACACTTCTAAACCAAACACCACAGAAGGTTCTTGACTTACCACATTCCGCTGCGCCATTTGTTCTGGATCCTGACACCTCATTGCCGTATCTGTCCACACACCAGCACTGCCCTAGGCTTCCATGGCACTGACTCGGCTTGTAGTACCCATCCTCATCACAGAAGGGGATGTACTGCCCTGAAAGATAGATATAGATAGATATAGATATATATGTTGAATAAGTATATTAAAGTCCATGTCTTGGCCGATGTCACAATTACAGCAGAAAGCAACTGGCTTTTCCTGTTTCACCATTTCAGACTCTGCAGTGACTGCTTTAGTACTAAATTCAGCTGACTCAAAGTGACTGAATGGATCAAATGTGGGAGGGTAAATATCACGTAGCAGTCTTGGACTGATTTCACGGCATAAAGCGAGCAATCTTCCTTTAATTTTTTTGTTGATCCTGTGATACGTATTTCTTACTCCCTGAATATCTCAGTCCAGATTTTCACTGGTGAAAAGGCTCAAATGTAGGACCTGTTCCTGACTGGGAAGTTCTATATCTGTGGAGTACAAACAAGTCTGGATAGTAAGGGCCAGACTTCGTGACTAACAAACTATCTACTACAAGGAGTTATTTGTATTTAATATGTATTTTACAAACCACCACATGCTAATATTTAATTATTCCACCACAGAAGACAAATGCAGCAGAACACACCACAAAAAAAAAACCCTGTAAAAAAATTAATACTAAATTTGCATTTATATGTACAAGAGGAGCTTATTTTGTGAGGCAGTGACATGCCTACAGCTGAATAATCCACTGTTTATCACTTGGACCAAGTGGAGACCACAATCAACAAAAAATTCATATGAAAGCATTTGAAGTGTATAGTTCTTGTTAGAAACCATCCTTATGAGAAATACAGTTTTGACTGCTTCAGGCCAAGCCTTTTGGTCTACAGAGCTTTCACACAGTGGCTAGTTGTAAATGAAGACGTTACACTTCAGAAATATTGATGCAGTATAAACTGATTCACAACAAGGATTTCAATGACTTAGAGAATATTACAGTTAAAGGATCAGCAGAAATACTACATTTAGGAGTACCTTGTGCTGTCCCCTCTGTACTGTAAAAATGTACCTTCTATCAGGGTAATAAAACAGAAGTAAGAGCTTTTGGTAGGTAACGTAATAAAACCAAGTTTAATAGCTTTCAAAAATTTCATAAATTTTGCTGCTGAGATTTACTGTGGTCTATCTTCATTGGATTAATATTGATTTTGTGTTGCTGTTTAACTAGGGTTATTTATGTAAGTAATAAAACCTTCAAAAGAATGATCTATGGCTCACCTAGGAGCTTCTTTCCTCCTTGCTGCTTCTGAATGTTACTGAGTTCTGTCTGGCAAGGTGGGTCTAAAAGGACATAAAAAATATTAAACAGGTTACAAAGTATCGAGGACAGAAAGCACATGACTACATTTTCACAGTTTGCTATGTTGTAAGGTCACTCTAACTACTGATCTTATGAAACACACACATCTGAAAGAAAAGAATTACCACAGCTTGCTACAGTTTCAGAATTATGAATCTGCGCACCACCATGGATATGTGCAGAACACCACTCATAGTTAACTCATCTCCAAGTGAGCATCTAGTCACTAGTCTGGAGGATTGAGGAATGCTAGACCAAAATAGCAACTCTATCACACCCTACTTTACTGCTCTATAAAAATCTCTGCAACTGTGAAGCTTGCCTCATGTATTAGCTAAAAACAGGACAGCTCTTTTAATTTCCTCCCTTTTGTCCTTTTTAGAATTCATGTTCCAATTTTGTATTTCACATACTACACTAAGAAAATAAAATCTTTTTCTTCACTGAAGTCTGCAAGATTCAATGATTCTCTGGCAACAATGTAAGACTGGATCCCATAGGTACAAAGCCCCATCTGCAGCAAACTAGCTTAAAAATGGAGGCCAAACTTTAGATGGCTCTAAGAAGCAGAATATGTATTAAAATTCAGTTTTTCATTATTCAGCTACAGCTGAATATTGGAAATACTGAATTCTACTTCTGAATAATTTAATTTTTTACTGTCCATAAAAGAAAGTCGCATTATGCACCATGAATGGGAAGAAAATAAGTTGTGAATGTGTTTACATCACTGTTCAGTAAGTGAAAGAATCAAAGACAGCAAAGCACTAATTAATCTCTGAACACTGGCACTGCATACCACATTAGACCATTATTAGCACCAGGCATTTCTCATTCTGAACCAGCAATAAAATTACTGAGTTTACTCACAGGTGTCTTTAGCCTGCACCATTCCCAGACAAAATGTTACATTGCATGAATATTAAATGCATTTTCTATTTTAGCAGACTCTGATCATTTATAATACATCTTTGCCATGTGCTTAACTCAAGGATCCCTTTTTCTCCATGCAAATAGAAAAAGGTGTTCTAAGCTGGCTTAAAATGAGTAAGACTAGCCCAGCCCATTGATGCAGAGCACATGGAAGACCAGCACTCAGTCAGTACGTAGGGCACCCTGCTGAGAAAGGCCTAGATGAAGTGGAGCTCAAAAATACAGTTCTGGTGAACACAGAGCCTCTTGGCTGGCACAACCTAGTTATTCCAACATACCGTTGCTATTATCTAACAGTGTAAGTAAAAACTAGTATACAATAATAATCCCTTACTGGCAGCAGGATGTTCATTTCTCTTGTTTTTACATTTTAAATAACACTTACATATGCAATATATTTAAAGAAGCTCACAAATGTCTCCAGTGGCCTCAACTCTGGTGGGCCTGGCTTTTCACACTAAATCTGTAATGATTCTTTTTAGAGTGAAGGCCTTAAGGGTAGGCTCCACTTTCAAAACACTGTCAACAGAAGTCTTAATGCCAGAAGAAATTTTAGGATTTGTCTTTCCAGACAACGAACCAATTTCTCTGTGTGCTCTTGAAAAATCACTGAGATTTGACATCACTGGGTGGGTATTGGATTTTAATAATTCAGTTTTTGACTACTTTATGAGGCTACATGATGTTTTACTCTTTGCATTGTAGGAAGTACTTTGAGGATGATCATGCTCACAGTTTCATTACCTTTCAAAACTAAGGTTCCTGTCTTTCCCAATACTTGATGATTTAAAGTCTTAATGCTATAACATTCTGAGGACCGATTATCTCTTAAACTAAAGGTATTTTCTACTACCATTAATCTAATAAATTACAGTAATTTATCATACAAATATTACAGGTTATAAGAATCTAGGAACAGGGTGGATTTGGCAGGGTTAGGTTAATGGTCGGGTAATGTCACAGAACTATTCTATTCCATTCTCTCCTTTCCTACAAAAGAGATGGGAAATATGCTGACGAAGAAGAACTAGTCAAATAGGAAGAATACATGCATTTTTATCCATGAAAAATAATCCTAAATTAGAAACCTACATATGCATATTTGAGCACTAACATGTGGAAATGTAAAAATTATGGATGATGCCTAAAGAAAAAAAAATCTTCTTTTATAGCTATAAATCTTTGGTGGCACAATTACAAAAAGGAATACCATTAACCAAGAGGTAACAAGGCAACTTGAGGGAGTTACTTACCCAAAACACTCTTCTCAGAAGTCTTCAAGATTCAAACTTAAGCTTTGCTTCTTAGGGCAAAGGCAGCAAAAACTCTTAACAATACTAAATCACTCTGGTGCTTAAAACTGTCAAAGAGAATGGCAGGCTGGAAGTTCAACCAATCTCTTTTGGCTCAAAGCACATTCTTTTTCCTATCTTCCTTCAAATCATAATGCCTCCCTCTTTATTTGCAGGTTAGCTCCTAAGTTTGTAAAGCTTTTTTTTAAGATTTCAGAAATTATTTTTATAAAAAAGCAATCGCCGGACAACTCCTTGAGCCAAACAGTTATTTTCAGGGAGGAAAAAAAAATCCTTTACAAAAATCAGGGTTGTAGTTTCTCTTGAAATAGCAATGAATCTGACATTAGTCTGCCTGAAAATCTGTATACAAATAAGCTATCTAACAATCTTCATCCTTAATCTGCTTTCACAGCTGTGGGCAGAATTGTTCTTCTGATAACACCAGTGCATGGCTAGGAGTGAATCATGAACCACACAGCACCAGCCATTCACAGTTTGTCAGTGCTCAGAGCACTGCTGCACATCAGAGTATCCAACACTACTAATGCCAGCCCTTCAGACACCAGTATCCAGTCATGTCAAGAAGTGCTTCAAGGCTAGCACAATTAAGCTTTGATTTACCAAAATAGCACATTACCAGATCAATTGGAGTCAAACCGGTAGGTTTGACCACTGTTTTTAACAGATAGGTCTCAAGGAGCTATTACTCACACAGTGAGCCTCCAACTTTCAGAGATTCTCCTTCTTACTCAAGAACAAAACAGTGATCTTTCACCAATCAAGTAGATAATATTTGGCAGAGCCCCTAAGTTCTGGATTATGGTCTACTGCAGATAAGGCTGCAGTGGCATCTTGCCTGTACTTGGCATCAAGCATTGTAATTGTTGAACATCTGAGGTTTGTACTTCAGGGATCTGAAACATCAATACAACAGTTCAAGAAGTCTGCCAGGGGATCTCATTTAGGACCATCATTTATCTTGATAAAAGCATGTTACATCTTCACTTGTAACTACCTATAAATATATTTGAAGTCCTTGCAATCTTAAGACTGGCAAATATAAATCATGATAATTATCAGTCTTCTATAAGAGGGACTGTTTTTAAAGTGACGAAGATGTCTTCCAGGTATGGCAGACAGAAGGGCCTCTAAGAAAACACACCTAGAGAAGTGCTGAACTAATAGATCCATGCAGAGGCCTGTAGTAAAGAAATACTTTGCTGCTAAGCATTAAAACTCTCAGCAAAATTGGCTACTCTCCTACTCTGAATCAGTGATGCCACAAAACAAGGCTGCAGTAGTCAGTCAATTATTGGCAGAAAAAAATTCAGCCTATAAAAAGGCCACCATTGCAAAGGCCTCAGCATTTCAGCATTTAAGTAAGCACTGAAGTGTCACGTTAGCATTGAACAACTAAGGAAGTAAGTTCTGAAGATGGGTGCTGAAACACTTGCATGGATTGTTGAAAATAGAGGGCCACAGTGACCAAAGCATACAAAAAGACTTAGAAAGAGCACTGGCACAGTGCAGATTTTGATGTATTGCAGAAATGCATTTCAATGCCTTGGATGTACCTCAGAAATACTAAACTACATTTAAGGCAGAGTAAGGGCAAGAAAAAATTCAAAGCACATCACTGGACTATACCTAAGTGTTTAACCATTAGTCAAAGTGAGACAACTACTAGAGGAAGATCATCTTCTCCACAAGAAAGATCTGACTTCGGGATTCATAAAAAAGTTGCCTATATTGACTAGGAGTTGTTAGCAATGTTCAGTAATATGTCTAGTGTAGTGTAATCAAGCGGACAGAAAGAACGAAGAGTTTCAAGTATTTGTCAAATGCTGACAGTCTTGCATGGTAAAACTAAGATCAAAGACCACAGGGCTTCTCAGGTAATGACTCAAGCTAACACTATGTACTTTTAAAAAGCACAGTGAAATTGCTATCCCAGTATGATACATATGGTTGACTAAATTTTGTATTCCCTTCAGAACAACATTAATCAAGAAGAGTACTGTAAAACCACTGATCTACCCAGAAAGCACTAAGCTCAATGAATACAGAGAACTGCTCTACATGGCTGGAAGCATTCTGTTAATATCAGCTTATTTTAATAAACATCAGAAAGAAGCTGCTGAATTTCTCAGCTTTTCCATCTCCTTGCTATTAATAGCAAAGGCTTAGTTAAAGGCCTTATTTAGATCATTCCATCAAGTAAAACATAATCAGACATGAACATATTCCACAGCTCAGCATAACAATGCCAATTAGAGAATTCAATGGGTCACTAATACACACAGGAAGTAGGGCTCAGACAGTTGTGCAACAGCTAATAAGACATGACAAAAGAAGATAAGATTTTTTTTCTCCTTACATCAAAAAATGGAGAATACAGATTTTGATAACTGTTAATTTTGAATGATGAAGTGCATGTTTAATGTGCAAGGGATGCTGAAACTCAGATTTCACTTCATATACAATGTTTAGGAGACATCTTTTTACTATATACTCAAGCACACTGTGCTATCAAAGACTATCTAATCTGTTTGAAATCAGCACCTTATTTCAGTACCATTATCAAGACAGCGAGGAAATTGGTAAAAAGGGGAAGAAAAGCTTGATAATGTTGAGTCCTGCAATGTGAAGAATCAGTGTCACTGAAAGATGGATCTGTTGAGGTACCATTAATAAAATTCCCTAGTGTTTAGATCAGTCTTTACATTACCATCCTCAGGTTCTAACAGCACACTGAGCAAAAATTATGCACAAAATGTGTTTATTACATAAGAAAATGAAAAACTACTTGAAACTGATCTGTGGAATGGTTTTGTTAATTTGGTTATGCCATTATATGAAATTGGTGGAAAAAACTTGGACCACAGTAGGCCATATGTAATTTTCTGTACTTCCTGTGGCAATAGGAAAGAATTATACTGCCCTCCAAAGACTAAGGGTACTTATATATTAAGCTGAAATTACTGTGGTGGGTTTTTTTTTTTATTTTTTATTTTTATTTTATAGACAAATGAACAAAATGTTATGTTCTTTAAGAGCTACATTACTTCTAGGATGGGTTATTGTTAATTTGCTAGTGTTGCTAGCAGTACATACATGCTTATAAAAAAAAATCACACAAAAGTTAATGTTATACCATTAAACAAACAAGGTGTTTTGAAAGTTTAAATGTTAACCTTTTAATAAGAAAGTTACCAAAGAAAATATATCTGCTATTTAGTGCTTATCTTCAGAAGTACAGCTTTATTTTTACTTAGATTTACAACGGGCAGATGTAGCATGATAAAAACCTTTATTTCCACAGAAATTAGAATGAAACCATAAATGTTGAATGCTAATGCGAATTTATCATGAGAGTTTTAAGGGTACAAGTGAGAATTAAAAACTGATACTAAAACTTTAAAAAACGCTGAATTAGCTAAGCAAACTTTCCACCAAATCAGTTTTATCTCCTCTATCAGCAGTAGAAATTTGAAGCCTAGTTGGTGTTTATCCTTTAGAAAAACTCCCTCATGTTAGTAAGGAAAATGCAGGGGTTATTCTGACCAATTGCAGACAATATTCAATGAGTGAATTCCTTGATACATTACAACTAGCTTGACTATATAATTTACACGATGCTTCACCTATGACTAAAATTGTTATATATTCCTCAGGAAAATAATGCCTATAGGTTGTATTTATTTGTCTAACCAAAACCACATCAGGACATTAACAAGAGATTCAATTAGGCAATAAAAACCAACTGGTTTTAGGTCTAAATGCCTGGAAATAACTTTATCCATAATGTTCATTCAACTATTTTACTAGGCTCACTGAACATTAAGATACCCTACATTAGTAATAAAAAAAGTTTATTTTATAATGTAGGCAAAGTAGACTGGGAAAGAAATAATTTCAGTAAACTGTTCTTTATTTTCACCTCTTTCTCTCCACATACATACTAAATTTTGGCACGAGGAACAATATAGCTGTAAAAGCATTAGTGGCAGTGTTGCACTTTATTTAGAATCCTTGAATTTCTAGCAAGCCTTTCTATTTAGCTTGAGTCGTTTGGCTACTTTGTTTGTTTGGTGGTTTTTTATTTCATTTTAGGTATTCACCATATGTCACAAACCTTAACACAACTTCATTGCACAGCATTTAAGACTTGTAGTTCACTGTAAACTTCTTAGTATGTTAAAAAAAAGATAAAGCCCAACAAAAAGGTCAGACATACACATATGCAGGTTGATCTCATCTCTTACCTTGCTGTCTTTGGAAGCAGTAGCACCACTCATTGTTAGATATCAAACTGTCTTTGTATGTGTCACAAGAATTGAAGAATGCCCTGGTGCATGGCTCGTTCTTGTCAAGGTAAATGCTTCCAAGTTCTGACTGGTCCAACAACAGGTCATAGTTCGTATCCAGCCTATTAAACATCCAGCCCAGGGAGTCTTTGCAAATTGGCAAAATGCTGGTATCAAATCCTAAGAGACAAAACAAAAATAATCAAAAATTATATAGGAGGAAAGCTGGAGCAGCTGCTTATTTTATATTATATAGGAGGAAATAATTAATTATATAGAAGGAAATAATTTTAAATTATATAGGAGGAAAGCTGCTGCAGCCACCACAAAAGAATGCTGCATCATGGAAATAGCTCTGGTGGTACATAGCTGACACAAATAGTATATGCTATTGAAATGCACATAGAAATTATATGTCAGATTCAATTTTAAAGTCACTAAATTAATCTGCTAAAAAAATCAATCCTAGAGTCAGCCTCAAAACATTTAGAAATATGAGTTTTCATGTCAAATGTTATATATATAGCACACACATTATGTACAGTAATAAATGACGGATAATCATTTCCTGGAAAAAAAACTAATGAGGAATTTAAGTGATATTACAAATCAGGAGAATGAAAATTAAGTGGTTTGCACAGTTTACAGAACTAAGAAGAGAATAAATTCCAGTTAACTTCTTGGAATCCCTGCTTGGATTTTTTTTTATTTTTTTGTTCTGATAACATACATTTAAATCTATGAAAAAGTAACATGATAGTCAGTCTCAGCAATGCTTTGAAACTGTATTTTATCTTTACATGGTGTACTTTCTGTCTTGAAGGAAGCCATGTAAAAGATGATTGCTAACAGCAGCAAGCTGCTAGTATCATACTTACCTATACAACTTGCATCTTCCTAAAACACTGCTTGAAAAAATGGCCAAATGGAACAGGCTGAGTTAATTATTCCTGTAGCCAGACCTCACACCTCCTATTTATGTTTCCTGCATAAACTTTAAAGTACATGCAGACTTGCCTATGGACATGAAAGGGAAATGCAGAAAGCACCAAGCCTCTTGCCTGTGTCGAAGCTGTGACCTGCAGATGATACAAACACACACTTTTTCTGCTTCATGCTCTGTGGATCATGCCACAGGCCCGTGTGGCCAGGCAGTTGAGTACACACCCTAATACAGAGCAAGATTTAGTGCTACTAAATATAATTCTTCTCAAAAGTTAATTCTTCTTTAAGTTAAAACTGAGCACTAAAAAATTTGATTGGTAGAGATGGCTATAGAAAAGTTGACATGAGAGCCCACAGGAATTCCCCGTTTCTACTGCTGTTGAAAATCAAGCCTGTCTGCCTTTTTTGTTCTGAAAACGGTAAAGAAATCAGAAAAGTGCTTCTATACTGCAAAACAGGTTTAATCCAGTAATTGCATTTAGAAGTCATTAGATGTCCTTTTAGATAGATACCTATATGTGGAAATGCCTATTCTGTGATAGAATGACCATTTCAGAAAGGAAAAGAAAACTGATACCATCAAAACTCCCTGTGCAAGTCAGACAAACACATAAAAACCCTTTCCTCAGAAATTTTAAATTAACTATGATTTTTCATCAGGGTGATCTCGCTTTTGCTAGTTCCCTGATGATCTGTTGCATTAATTATGATTTTTGTTTGATAGAAAGAAGACAAAAACAAAGCAAAAAAATTTAAGCGAGCCATTTCCTATTTATGAAGTTTTCATGTATTTAACACAATTTAAAAACATATCCCAGCATTCAGCCAAAGATCTCTTTTCCTTCGTCTTCAGCCCCTGATAAAACACCAGCACAAAACTTACTATTTTTTCTGTGGATTACAAAGAGCAGTGAGATACAGGACCCAACTGAATGAATAAGGATATAGAGTAAATGTCTTATGCAACCTCATCTGTAAAAGGTATCAGAATTATTCAAAAGGTGTCTCTGATTAGAAAAAATCTGGAAGATTCCTCCATCTTAAAACATTTTTTTCTAAGGATTAGTGTTCAGTGTAACATTATTTACCTCTAAGGTTCTGTTCCTGAAGGCCTCTTAACACTTTCTCTCTTAATTCTGCTTTTAGCTCCTCATGACCTTGGTTACCAAAAGAGGTCAACGTGAAACATACTTCTACCTATCCTGCCTTTTGTGCACCTGCATGACAGGAGAAATTATTCTTGCACTCACAAATTTTTTCTGAATTTAGCACTCTGGCCAGCTCACCCAAGTCTAATAGACAGGGCAGAAATAGAGCAACTATGATTTTAATTAGTAAGATGCCAACTAGAAGGGACTTGAAGATAAAAGACACTTTAAAGGTGTATTTAAAGATAGACTTTGTGGGTCAAAGTAATTGAAGAAAATACATCTGTGTGTGGAGATTCCAGCTTAAGTTTATTGAAAGAGGCATCACTTTCAGCTTGGGACAAAATATTTTTAAATTAGCATCTGTGGTTCATGTTGGCAAAGATCACATTGTAAAATATTTGTATTTTAGGATACTCGAAGACAGTTTTATGTTTTTAATAACTATACTAAGAAAAAGCAGAAACCTTCACAACATCTGCTTATTTGACAGAATAAGCTAAGTTGGAGGAGACCCACAATGATCATTGAGTCCAGCTCCTCAGTCAGTTTCAAATTCTCCTCTAAGAAGAAATAAATTTATTTGAAGAACAGTGTAAGAGAAATGAACATTTCAAAGGTTGTACACACCACTAAATTAAGGTTGGAACAATATTGTACAACTGCACAAAATTTTTTCCCTATCTTTTTCTTGATTTCCTTAACTATCATTAGCCTGTGACTGGAGCTCATCCTTTGCTTCCATTCCTCAATTTTTTTTCTCACTTCTTTCTATATAGGTTTTAGATTTTTTAAAAAGTGGTGTCCCACCAGCATCTTCTCTTTTACATGTTTCATAATTAAGGACAAACTTGCAATTAAAAAATTTGCATTGGAGTCAGCAATATAATTAAAAGGCAGATCATACTGATGATCTGATACCAACAGGATAGCACCAGAAAAGTGTTATTATGTTCTAATATTTTCAATAAATCCTGTGAAAGTTCAACATAACTACAGCTGATTATTTAAATATAGAGTATCAAGTCTGATATTCATGACATACTCTTCTGAGAAGATAGGAATATATTATTTTGGTACACCAGAACTAATAAACCTACTTCAAACAATATTTTATGTAAGAAAAGCTTACATTTATTAAAACTCTCATAACCTATCTGCTAAATAGCATCAGATACTGGAGGAAAAAACTGTGGATCATGGGGTCTTTCTACTAAATAACTGTATGATTTAATAACTTCTAAAAGTGATTATGTTTTATCTTGAAAGTATTTATGTTTCTTTTTTAGAATTCAACTCTGAAGTAGTTTGTATTCTCATTTACAGTCCAGGAATATTTGTTTTTATTACTAGTTTTTTGTTCTTCCTCTTGTCTAGTATATACAATTTTAGTGTGGCAAATAGAGAAAAATCACATTTTTTCTTAGTTTTCACTGGTCTTGTTTCATCAAGCCAAAGTCTTTCATGACCATCAGTCACTGCAATAGAGAAATGTCTGAAATCTAAGTAAAATATTAGTTTTGCTCAAACAAATAAAATAAATAAAAATGGCTCAAGTATTTCAGAGGTAAACCAGTCAGGTGTTGATAGAGATAGAAGCAGCTTTGTTTGATATAAAATAGAGCATTCCTCCTCATCCAGAGGTACTACACCACAAAAAGATCATCACTTCAGGTCTATATACACATTACCAACTCTTTTAGAGATTATTGTGCTAAAATTCTTGACTCATTTTAAAAGAACTTTTACTGAACTGTCCAAACTTAAAATTATCAGAAGTACTTTCTCTCAACAATGACTTGCTTCCTCTATTATAATATTGATGAAATAATACATCTTGAAGGTGATATACTTGGGTAAAAGAGTCAGAAAAGCCTTGATGTTCATATCTAGAGTTCAATATCTGCTCACGTGGTTTGACACGTGAAGGCATCAGCTGATACAGAACTAAGAAACAAAAAATCACCCAGTGACCGAGACCTAGGAAATTACTGCCCAAACCACGTACTACATATATTATCACTTGGAACACCACCTAGAATGCTGGTTTGACACATTTTTCACAGTTGGAACACAAAGCAATAAGCAGAACCTAAGGAATAATTAGTATAATTGAATGATAGTAATTTATTCTTGATTATTAAGTAGCAGGACATTATGCCAAGGAGTGCAAAAACTGCTGCTCAGATGACTAAATTATGAAAGATGATTTTTATTTTAACCACTTACTCAAAATCTATTTCCATATACCATAATGAAGTGAACTTTCATGCAGCTATTTCTGAACACTATCTAAAAAATATAAAGTACCAGCTCATATTCTTTTCCTGGTCAAAACAATCCCAAGGGAAATATTATTAAGAAATATAACCATCCTCCATGGCTTACATACTGGGCATTCAAAACATTTGCTCAAAAGGAACTAACAGAAATGCTCCTCTTTCTGCTTATTTCTCTGGGGAGAATTTCAACTCTTACCTGCTTTCCAAGGCAAAACTACCATTTGCCTGCTTATTAAGCACATAAGAAATGTGTACATTGAGGAAGACAGCTTCTGAAACCATGTGGGAATCAGAACAGCATATACACTCACAGGGCTCACATATTGCATTATATAGAAATTTTTTATCTCATGTGCCAAGAAATGCACAATTTTTTTCCAATACCAGTGTGCTGTCTGAAGCAATAAAAGTCTCAGGCAAATCACACATGTGAATGAACACACATGCTCTCTTTGCCAGACTCCTGGCTGGTATCTAGACCATCCATTTTACCTGTTCAGTGTGCAAGCTGCATAGCAAGAAAGTTTTCTTTTGTAATGTTAGTAGAAAACCTTCAGTGAACAGCATCTCACAGCTGAGACCTACTGTGCACAAGCTGGGAAAAGGTTTCCCTTCCTAATGCAATCAGGACAGAGCACAGCAGGAAAGACTAAAATAAAGAGGACAAAGCAGCAGTGAATGCTTTTGTACTTGATCACAAAAGTGGTGATCTTGGTGAGCTTCATCTGGCTCCACAAGAGCCAGGAGACAGAATCAGGCATAATTGTGTCCCCTGTCTCAGGCTGTAAAACATTCCTGATGACTGTGGTTATACAGACACAAGCAGAGCCCAGGTTAGGGCAGGACACAGAATCCCAGAATATCCTGAGCTGGAAGGGACCCATAAGAATCACCAAAGGCCAACTCCTGGCCCTGGGAAACATGGGGAAGGGACCAAAGGTATTTTGATAAACCTAGGAACACTGACTCTCATGTCACAACAAAAGGTACAGGAGGAAAGAAATAAAGTACAACTGCAATGCCCCTGTGAAAGTTTGCATTCTGAAGTCTCTTCCAGTGTTTTAAAGAATTTTATATGGATGGGGGGGGGGGGGTGGGAAAGCAACAAAAATCCTATTCCTAGAAACTATGTTTCCTAATAGATTGATGGGTCAGATGAAATTTGTTACTTGGGACACCAGACTTACCATTTTATTAACAGCAGTGACTGTTAGAGGAAAGCAGATAACTGAAAACAAGATAAAATAATAAAGACCCACATGTTTCACTGTGTATAAGGATAGTTGAGTACAAAAGATTGAGTCAAAACCAATTTCAGCCAGCAACACCCAATGTGGTACATTTAGAGAATTAAATTTAAGTAGAGATGTATTCATTAAAATTCCTGTTCAGAATTAATTCTAGGCTGGATTTCTTGTTCCAGACTCTTCCATTGAGGATGCCTTTGCATGAGCTACCCTGACACATGCAGAAATTCACTGGAAGAACTTTTCCTTTCTAGCAAACTAGAACTATGGTTCAAGGTTGGCAGCCTGTTCAACTCTGCAGTTAAGCTTTATGGAACATTTTCTGAAATAATCTCAGGAATTAGACAAATTCTCAAGCCATCAGTGTTCTGAAGACACCAAAATACTGTTTAACATCACAATCCTAGGAATTCTTTCCTTACTCTAGGAGTAAGGAAAACCCAATTGTTCTCATGAGTTCTATCTGCACCTCATGGTTTTCAAATATGCTTTGGCAGTGAAGATCAGGGAAATATAATTTAGCACTGCATAGTATCAGTTTGTCTCTTCATAAGTAAGGAATTTATGATAGTCAGAATGAAATGAAAATCTTCAAGCAAAAATTGGAAGTTGCTTATTTTATTTACTTTTCTTTACAAAATGAGTATTTTCCTCCCATAATTTTGTATGGAAATTTGTTAATTTTAGTGTAATAGTATCTTCCTATACTAGTTCCAGAAAAGCCACTTAAAATTAATTTTCTTTCAGAATTCTTGATTTTTTAAGTTATTTTCAAAATTATTAATGTATTAGACTTCAAATAATGATATTTCCAAACCATAAGAAGATTCTCTTTTTATTACTTTTGGCCTCGGGTTTTTCATATTCTAACACAAGAAGGTGCACAAGTATTCTTCAGAAATAGACTGCCTGTTAGCAGAAATATCTGTGGGACTATGGTATTGTTTGTGCTTTACATATGATGCATTAATTTTGTGTTCTAGAACACAAAATTAATATAGAAATAGAATGAATATTCCAATGGATTTTAAACAGTTATATAAAATGCCCCTTGATTTTTTAACTCTGCATATTCTGACCCACAAGTGAAAAATAATGGGGGTATTATTATAGTATGGGGGTCAAATATGCTTTTCCCCTTTGTGTCATCTATTTAGACCATAAATGGCCTGAGGAAAAGATTTAAGTGTATATGTAGCATCTATATTATTGATACTTTTAGATATATTACATTTGACCACATCTGAACCCAAAAGAGATTTTGGAAATAACACCCTATTATTTTTTGAAACATCCTACTCTCAATTACATTCTGCTTTGGAAAAAAGTGTCAGTAAGACAAAATTACCTTACTCTTCTAAAAACACAGCAATGTAGGCACCTGACATTTTTAACTTTTTAGCAGCATATTGATGGCTCTAGCAGAACACTACTGTTTGGTTTGTTTAGGTATATTAATGATTGTAGGGAACAAAGTGGATAATTTAATAACTAGAGCAACTCCAAACTTTCACCACATCTGCCTTGGTGAGGAGGACTGTGCTCAAGTCTTTTAATACTAAATGCCACCAGAGTGATTGGAATATGAAAAAAAACTATATACAAACAGACAACCAGAGATGATGCCACAAACTGCTTCTTTGAATGCAGAATGGTTTTTCAGTGAGGAAGGAACTTCATGATAAGAATACAGGAAAGCCTAGGGGAGAAGGGTGACAAAACAGATTTTTAACTCCCCAAGGGAGCTGAGCAACTCCAGGGATCTGTTACATGGGACTCTGAAAGGGTCTGCTCAGACCACCAAGTCTCATTTGCTAAGTGTAAAGACACTATGCATGATAAGAAGTTCTTTGCAAGTTTTATTTGTAGCTGTAGCTTTCAGGCATCTCCAAAACAGGGACTGGACAGCCCTGGTACACTAAGATATCAATATGGCTGGATGCCCTGATATACTTAGATACCAACAGGCCTGATGTCTTGGACCTCTTATGACTTTGGAAACAGACAATGAGGGACATTACTTGAGAACTTTGCTCTGCAAGAACAGTTTTAAGAACTTTTAAATGGTATTAGAAAGGACATTACCATGTTAAATGGTTGTCATATTTCATGGGTTTTTATGTGTTTACAGGGACATATGCCTGTAAACACATAAAAAGTGTAAACATTTTAAGTGTAAAAACTGTAAACACAATATTTTCTTCTAAACAACAGACATGTTCATTTCCCATAAAATGCAGTATGTATTTTGCTGTCTTAAATAAGAAATTTTGAAGTACAGAAATTGACACAACAGGAAAAAATACAGCACTAGTAAAACCAGTTTTAAAAAAAATTTGTACATTCTCAAATCTACAAGTGAAAAAAACTACTACTGAACATACACTCATTCAATTGCTTCCTGTCTATAGATGGACTGGCTTCCTAAAGTAGTCTGTCAAATTATTACAAATTATTACATATAAATATTGGCTATTTATAAAATCAATACTGCACAAATAGGATGTTTAATATCTAAACCCAGTATTTTTTCACAATTAGCTATATCCAATTTGAGTAACTGACCACAGTACTGAAACATGACCCACTGAACAGTTACTGTTCAAATGTGAAACAATGGAGGCATTTGTTGAATACCTCTTTTTTGAAAAGAAAAAGAAGAAAATATTCAGAACATTTAGGACAAACTGAATGCCTCACATGTAACCATTTTGTAAAACTTGATTTGTTTTATTTTAGTAAAAAGAAAATAAACATCTCAAAGCCTATCATCAAACTTTGAACAAATTTAGAACCAGTAATAAATTAATACTTAGTACAACATTCCAAATTCTGGTACCATGATAAAAACCTAAGTCAAACATTTATGACAGAATGATGTTGACATGTAACTGAAAGTCAGTAATATGCAGGAAACAGAATTTTCCACAGAGACTGTAATCTTTTACATGTTGATGAAAAAGAGTCTTGCAAAAACTATTCTTAGCCATCCAAATCAACTCTTGATTCTATCTCTCTAAAAATGGTAGAATAGCATGCAATCTAAATTGTGCCTAAAATTTCATGCACCTCCTACAATACGTGCAGATTCTGTACAATGCTAAAAGAGAGAACGTTATGAATTTGAAGGCTTCCAAAATTGAGTGTCCAAAAATCCGTAAGATTCTTTCATTTTTAGCCTCACATATTAAAATCTTGGATCTTAAGTCTAAATATAGTCTTTGCTTGCTATTGTAAAGTAAAAATTTGCAAACAAACTGGTGACATAACAAATATGACTGTATTATATCCACAAATGCATCATGGTACAAATGCCTGTTTCAAGTAGAGATTGCAGGTCATATCAAAACCACCTGTGTGCTTAAGGAAAAAAAGCTAAAGGAAAAATCTCACTCTTTGAGGAATTTTGTGTTTGCACTACATCACACTGTATTCAAAGCATTAATTATGAACTTGACTTTCTTGCATTATATGGAACCAAATTTCTTGAAATACTGACTTGTTATTTATGCAGGACATAATACTTAACAGCTCTGCAGTTGCTCCTTTATCATTGCCCAAATTTCAAAGTAAGCATTCAGCAAGATACAGGACCCTACATGATATTTCAGTAGTTCACCTTCAACTGAGCAATGCACTAACCTACATGATTAGATACTCAATAGTTAAAAAAAAATAAATTCTTACTTAAGGGCTGCAAAATTTGTATTTCTATTGTTTTCACTGCTGCATGAGAAGCAGATCACATGCCGGTTATGGGCACCAACCAGAATGCAAATTGGAAATATATAGGTTTAAATGTCAGTTTTTTTCAATACCAATAAAAAGTGGCACTACTGTATTACCACTGTACCTCAGAAACAATTTTTCTCAATGTTAAGAAAAGTATTCCTAGATAAGACAGAATCATCTTTAATTCATTCTGTTTTACAGAATTATTCACATTTTCTTAGCATGAAAAAATCACACAATGAAATGACATTGCCAATTATGTGAAATTAATTGATTTATTGAAAAATAAAAGAAAAAGTAATGCTACAAATTGAAACAATCAAAAGCTAAAAAAAATTCTCAAATATTTAAAAAGCTAAACATAAAATAAGTAAGGTAAGAAGCCAGTGGTGGCTAAGTTCTATGACACATACTCTGGAAGAATGCATAGCTTGCCCTTCTTACTAATAACAGCTAGAGCATTCTGGTTTATGAAATCCTATTCCCCTCCCCTCCCAGTAGGACTTTACTTTTGGAACTATTAATGCACACTTCAACTGCTCTTCTAAATTAGCCCTTTGATGATTACATTTTAAATTGTAACTACTTTCCACAACAAAAAATTATATTTAAATATTTGAGGGGGTTAAAAACAAATTATGCCCCTACTGTTTCCATTTCATTAGTACTCCTGAGTCTTTTCCAATTTCAAGTATAACTTTAAAAATTCCTTTTTACTTACAAACTTCTTTTCCATCTGTTTTTCAGTGCCAGTATATACACTGACATCAACTAGCAAAGATGGGTCACACATAATTTAAACCCCTTTATTTTATTTCTTTTAATTTGATGGCATTCACAAATGAAAGCATTGTGAATGATAGCTGTCCTGCCAAATGATATTGAAAGTCTGAAGTGAACATCTTGTATTAGTACTAAGCCATAAATAGGAAACCAGCTCCAGAAGAGCCCAAAGTTATAGTTTTGTACACTATATGTGCATGTCTATCTAAAGCACACGAGAATATGGCAGGTCTTACCAATGGAAAAACAAAAGAACAGAAAAGGATCAAAGAAAACATCAAATAAGACAAACAGAAATCACTTACTGCTTCTTTCAGGCCTCTGAACAATCCTAGTCTTCTTATTCTGAATTCCACTTTCATGAAGTGCCTTAAACCAGTCTCTCAATCTGTTTGCAACTTCCCTGAATTCCAGGTCACTGCACACTGAAAAACAAAATGTAGAGTTGTTTAAGGTTTTTTCCAGGGTGCTAAGTAGAACTTTTCAAATTATGCTAAAAAAAATCCCCCGACCCCCACAAAACCCCAACATAATAATACAAACATATATGTTCCACAGCTTTTAAAATTTATTTAATTCAGCTGCACTGCTTAGGTATGCCTTCAGAACTCAACAAAGGTCCTGAGAAATAAATACCTGCTGTATAAAGGAATTATAAAATTACAGGTGCCTAGGAATAGAAAAATTCCTTTGCAAACTACTATAAACCTGCAGCACAGGTATTTTTACACCTTACTGCAGATGAGGCTGAGACACTCAAGACATTTTTTGTCTTTTCATTTCTATGTTCATTAAGGCAATACTAATCCAAGCCCTACCAGAAGAGGTCAGAGGTGTAATTTAGGCAGATAATCATGAACACTTAGCCTGCTTTCCTATGCTAAGGAAAAGAGGAATTAGGATTGCCAGCAAAAGTATTTCAACAACATGATGGAAGTTTATACTTGGAATGGAGTTTCACAAGCCAAACCTGTGAGCACATAACGGCAAACAGGCGACTCTACAGCCACTTGGTGATGGAAAGGATGGATTCTTTGACCAGAAATAGCAAAGGCAGAAAAAGCACACCAGACCAAAGAGAGCATCCGTAGCACCAAGAGCAGCAGATTAGCAGCAGACTGGCTGAAGTGCTGTAAAGTACTGGCAGTTTGTACAGAAGCCAACAGAAGTAGGTATCAGAAAGAGATGTGCAGTCAAGAGGCTTATTCAGTGAGAAGACAAAGAAAGGACAAAAGAAATAACACTGTCTGGAAGATGAGAAGAGCAGAAAAGACAAAAAATGTATCTCTGCTCAGATAACAAAATACCTTCCACTGCCATTCTCAATAGCTATCATTTCCAAATTGGGATCCCTTTCCAGGTCTACCAGTAACCAAATAAGCCATGATCTGAAGAGCTCATACCTAAGTTGTCTGAGCTTCACAGTGACACTCTTCATAATAAATCTCCAGCTTGCTTACTTTTCTTTTATTGTGTAGCAATCCAACACATTTAGTGACTTAGCTTTTTTAGCACTTCATTAAATTGCACAACACTATGAAAAACCTACTTGTATTTTGGAATAAGATAGAAACATATCATTTTGTCAACAACTATCAATGCCTGTACACTTGTATGCATTTAAGCACGGGATTATTTATTCTTTACTGAAGTCCCACTTGATACTTTGATTCTATCCATGAAAGAATGAAAGACTAAAGTACAATTCATCCATCCATATATTTGCATATGTTATGGACTGATGTTTTTATAAATATTGTATTTGTGTTTCTCTATTGTGTAACAGAACTATTTCTTTTCTGATAATTTAGAAGGGAACTGGGGAAAAAATAATGATAAATAGGCATGTGTACTAAAAAATGTATTACAACAACCAGATGAAAATGGTTTCCTGATCCAAGACTACATATTCTAATTCAAACATGTGGGATTCCTATGTTTGCTATGGTGACACACACCTTCCTGTACCAACTCTTGCAATCAGCTGACAGGTCAGCACAAAGAATCAGCTGTTAACTTGGGACACTCTGCTCCTCTTTAATTTCTCCTTCCATTACACCGGTATATTGGTTTTTATGGCCAGGTTTTGGTAGCAGGACGCTGCAGGGGTGGCTTCTGTGAGAAGTTGCCAGAAGCTTCCTCCATGTCCAGCAGAGCCGATGTCAGCTGGCTCCAGGACAGAGCCACTGCTGGTCAAGGCCAAGCAAATCAGGAAGGAGATAACATATTCATGTTCAACTTCCTTTGCTATAACAGAGACGATCAACCTAAAAATCCATTCACCAGAATGCTACTTGCCATTGAAACATGCTTGCTCGAGGTAATTCTGTATGATGAAAAACTATATTAATTAGCTGATACATACTAAAAAAATGTTTAGGAACTTTTCATGCCAGTGATGAGCTTGTAAAGATACAGAGTAGTGAAATGATTGTGCAAATTTGTCTGTACTGATTTAAAATAGATCAAGATGAGGTAATTCAGGTCTATTCAGACTATTATTTAACCTGATAGACTGGGAGATGAATCTTTAATGGTGAAAGACAGACAGTAAAGGTTGTAGAAGGTTAGACAGTAATCAAAAAATGCATATTAAATCACATTAATCCACTCAGGAACCTGCCAAGAAGTAATTCTGTTTTTGTATAATGCCAATGCAAGGCAATCCTGCTATTACAATCAATTTTAGTAGCCATTAAGAGAATTAGTACAAGGTAATACGAAGTCACTAGCTCAAAGGTTATGGGAGTCTGCTGTCATTTCAAGCAATGAGACTGTCTTCTAAAATTAACACCTACGGCTATGCAAAAATGAAGGTCTCAGAAAATTTATAGGTACTTAATCCAAATATAACTTTATGATAAATATTATTTAAATGTTAGGTGGAACCAACTGTTCAATCTGTTTTCACATACAGTAAATGTTATGATTTATGTTGGCATTTGAAAATACTTTACAGATTGGAAGTAAAATATTTGAAAATGCTGTATCAGCCTGAGTTCTTTAAGTGCCTTTCAACTCAAGTTAATTAATGAAGTAAAAATAGTGCTACTGAAAGCTGTAAAGACATGTAGAAGGTGTTTTAGCACTAGCATAATGTCCTGAATTCCCTAACATATTTAAACCAGCCTTAGCTTCCTGACATAAGAGGAAGTAAGTTATTATAACAGTGCTTCCTTTTTATGTAAACACAGACACAGAAAAAAATTACCCATAGCTTAATAAGTATTGAATGGACATGGACATAATGAGCACACTGCAATACTGTTATATCCAAGAGTAGCTTTTGCTAAGTGAAAGATCAAAAAATTTATTTCGGAAAAACAAAAAGGCAAGAAACACACTGCACACTATGCAGATGATCTTCCTCAGCACACAAGATCTCATTCAATCAGGCAGAACTATACTCAAATTCATGTATACAATAAAATAACCAGGAAGTAAACATAAAGAGAGTATCTAGAAAACTTGAAGAACGGGGTACACATCCACCATGTTCTAGAGTCAACTAGTAATTACTCCATGTGAGATGGGCAACTGATCAGTCAGTGCATGCTGAAGGAAGACTTCTTGCTATTCAAACTTTTAAAACATATTAGAATCACTGCATATGACTCACAAAAGCATAGAAATCAAAAAAAAACCCAATATGATATTGTTTGATTCACAGAATAAATATGTTAATAAAATATGTTAAAAGGGACCTCCAGAAGTAGTTCAGTCTTACTCTCTAATAAAAGTGGGTCTAGTTACATCAAGCTGCTCAGGGCAGTGTCCAGTCATTCATGTCCTGTGACCATCAGACAGCTCATGTGAGGGTTCCTCAGTGTTTGAGAGACAACCCCTCTTTGAAAGGAACTACTATCAACTGTTCTGTAGCTCTATACTGTTCTCCCTGAAAAGTGTAAGAGTATTTCCTATGCTGTAACTTGAGGATTGCAGCCATCTGTCCAGGATTGCTAGACACCCAGAAACCTGGTTAGAGCAGCAATTCTGAATCAGCTGTGAGCAGGATTATTAGGAGCTGTCCACAGCTGATGCTCATGCAGCCCAAAGCCCTTTGACAGCATTACCTACCAGTCATGTACTATCATATGGCTGCACAGGAAATGCTGAGCATCTCATCTGTTCCAGCACGAGCATTTAAACCTTCTGAAAATCCAGTAACCTTGAAACTGCTATCAGAACTCAGTGCTGCCTTTAGAGACATTACCTACTATAGTAAGCTGGAACATTATAGCCCATGTAACTACTCAGTGACAGCACTCTACAAGTACCCTGCCATTCTGCAGAGGTTTTTTTAGGAATTTAGCCCTGAGGAATTGATTACTTGGACTGAAAATTGCAACCTCCAGAGTAAGGGCTAGTACCCCTGTGACTAACTCTAAATGTCTAAGAATTGCATGCAAGTGACTTACAATTCCTGCAATATAGAGCAGCACTTCTAGCTCTGCATCATCTGTCACAAATGGGAAGAGTAACATATGGCAAAAAGAAATGTGCTAGCAAAACCCAATAAATTTGGCAGAAGCACAAAAATCCCTCCAAACCTGTAACTAAAGGATGGGACAGTCATTTCAGTCATCTTTTTACCATCCTGGAAGTACAGTTAGAACTGGTATGGTTTTTTTTAAAAAAGGCTCTAAACTGAAAAAGTTCATGCATATATTTGTATTTCTATAAGCTGATATTTATCAGCCATCTGTTACCTCTAGGGCCAATGATTTCAGGAAGATAATACCTTGAAATTAACTAATAAAAGCATTCTGATTTCCTTACTATTTAACTAAACAAAATGAATTTTCTACTTTGGTTAGTCTGTTTTATGAGATAATTAATACAAATTCTGCAGATACCATATCAGGGAACTGCAGCTGCTTATTCTTACTGCCCCAAATTAATGTTCCATACAGACATTCTGCACATGATTAATGCTTCATAAAATGCAAAATGATTTCAATAAATTACATTTTCATAAAATAAATCTGATCTTTTTGTGTCCTCACAGTTTTTAAAGACTTCACATTTAAACATAATAATAATTTCTGAGTGCAGGAAAAATACTAGTAACCACAACACACACAATTTACGTGTCAAGTTACTGTCTTCAACTTAAAATATGTGGACTTGCAAAGACATTGCAATTAAGTAAGATAATACTGATTCTTTAGTCTCTCAGAAGTATTACAGACCTCTTGTGGAATTTGCTAATTTATTTTCTGGACAGTCAATGTATACAGCTTCCTTTACTAACTGCTGCTAACCTTTAGTGTTGGCTATCATTTCTCATCGTGCTCTGCCATTCCAAACTATTCATTTCTGAGGATGAAAATGATGTTATTAATCTGTAAATTGCATATTTATGAACACAGACAACAAAAGAAGATAGCAAAGAGATGTTCCACTCTAGTATGCTATACTCCAAGATAATTTTCAAATATTTCTGTATATTCAATTGAATACAGTATTTCATGTAATAAAAGATATGGGAAGTATCAAATAGGGACAGACCAAAAATTGTGTTAGTGGTGAAAGCTTTCAAGGAAACCATAACCTAAAGGTATGGTAGTTTTCAAAATTCGGCTTTAAGGATTCCTGAAAGCACTACACAGCTCTGGGACACAGTCTGGACATTTTCTTACCTTCAAGATCATGACTGACAGAGACCTGCAAAGACTTTTGCATTTGACACACAATCCCTTGCAACATAGTAGACAAAGGTAAAAAGATCACTGAATAATGTTCTTTATAAAGAAAATATAAAATTATGTCTATTATTATTTTACCATTTCCAATTAGGTATTTTCTGAAATCATAAATATTCTGTCCTGACAAAAGACTCTAAAAGTGCATTAGATCAGGTAACCATGCAAAGAACCTAGAAGGGACTGATGGACCTTTCTTTTGTGATAGACAATTATTGCTCCTCATTTTGACTATTTACTGGTTTGCACCTTTTCTCTCTCATGGAAGGGCAGGAGAATTAAACAGTGGGCTGAAGAATCACCCTTTAATAGAAATTAACTACAATCTGCTCTGCAAGTGTCAGGCATAAAAGAATCTTACATCATATTGGATCCCTCTGAAGTCTAACAGATCTGAGGCTGTGTTGCAGCAATTTACTTTTTTCATATTTAGATTGTTATCTAATGCTTTAAACCACTTTGTATTTACTCTAACCATTTGCTTGTGTGTTTTTCTTGAATGTTTAATCACTAACATTGCTGTCAATCTCATAATATTGTTCTTTAAAAGAGCACAGTTGCCTGTAGACCTTTCAGAGAGGACCAAGAGGGAAGAATTGCTCCAACTTAGTTAATTATTTGTATCTTCCCTAAAGTAAGGCCAATAGAGGTAGGAAAATTTTCCTCTACTATTGAAGAAACCTATGACAGTTAATTCATTATATAGTAATGTAACAGCAGGACTCAATTCCCCTGGCCCAGAATCAACAGCCAGTGAGATGCAAACTCTAGTACACTACCACCACTTCAGTAAAATTAGAATGCTGGTTAAGTAATCTGCAGCTGTGTCTCCACATAAATTCAGCAAACAAAAGTGTAAGGAAAAATTCAGAAACTAATGAGTTTAAAAAAACATGGTTAGGGCACAAATACCCAAAATGTTTACAAATGCATATATGAAATATGTTAGCAAAGTGCAATTATGTTTTGCTAGTCTATGCATTCAGTACTAAATGGATTGTTCATGAATGTCTGGTGTAGATCAGGGAATTTTTGTGAGGAATTTTTATTCATACAGATAGGAATTTATTTAGCCTTGCTAATTTCTAATGTGGTTATTACTGTATGTATTTTAAATCCAAAATTCTTGCAATACCAACAGTGATCCTCATATGTGCTACGGAGAACCTTTAACACACTGAATGTGACATAAATCAACATCAGATCCAAACCAGACACCATGAGGTATCAATCTTGGTATCATGGTATCATTCCAGAAAGTTCTTTCCCGGCCATAGTCTCTCTGCTGGCTACCTGTACACAGTGCTGTCCGCGTGTTGACTGCGTCAGTATGGAAGTTTCCAGAAGGAGCAGCTCACAGAAGGCACAGATCAGCACCATGTGTATGCAGAACCAAACAAAGCCCTCTTAAAATCCTTACCCTATTGAAAACCGTAGTAAAATTATTGCTGACTTCAGTACAGCCAGAATTTCACCCTCAATTTGCTGCTGTCTAGACCAACTACTTGGTTCTTTGAAGAGGAAAGGAATGCTAACACTGATCAACACAGTAATGATTGTTTAAACAATTCTGTTGACATTTTTCACAATGAAAAATTATATTTAATAAAGATTGCAATCTATTAAAAGGAAAAGATAACCTTTTTGTTTAAAGAAATATGTCATTATATTTTGAAAAAATCTACACAAAAAACATGATGCATTTTAGACAAAATCTCTATAATTAGAATGTACATTGTTTTTCCACATGGTGATTGAGAACCTTTCAAGGCAAAAAGAGTATGGGCAATTAGAGATGCCAGGTAGTAATCTATTCAGTTATAATTTCCCTTGCTAATCATAAGCCATGAAAGGCATTTATACTAACTGGTTGTGCTGATTATCAGCACCGTTGCCTACAGCTGAAAAGAACTGCCAAGTATCATCAACTGTGAGCCTCTTCACCACTGCATCTGAGACTTCCAAACTACTGTCCTAATAATGGCATCACTGTTTTGCACTGTTTACAAAATCTGTAGAAGTCTTTAAACTGTCAGTGACATCACCAAGAGTCTGAAAATAATGCATCAGTACCTGAGACTTAAAAGTGAAAAAACAAAATCAATACTACAATTATTTTAAGAAATAATTAAATTCCTTCTGATAGTGGTTTTGAAGACATCCTAGTAAGAAACATTTATAGTGCAAAATTATGTCTATTTCTCACATAGATTCTTCTGCTCTCTGTCAAAAGACTTTTAACATAATTTTCTAGCTGTTATTCCTTTTGTTACTGAAATTCAATTTTATGCATGTTTTTCTTCTGCCCTTTTTGGGCCATGCTCTTAGAATTATTTTGTATTTCTTTAAACACATCAATAACTACAGAGAAACATATCACAGTGACACCTGAATCTCAATGGTCACACAAAAGCTCCTCATTTCTTTGACAACGATCACCATTAAATCAACATGGCACTACAGAGTCCTGCCAGATTATCCTATTCCATAACGCCAGCTGCATCACTAGGCTATTTAGGTAGTTTTAAAAGATACAAGCCCTGACAGCCACCTGTGAATTCACTGTGGTCAAACCCCATGTTTTGTTACCACATCACTGAGCTCAAAAATTTGTTGCTTTCCTGTCTGCGTGGCTCATTCCCTCACTTTCAAGATGTTGATATTGCTCCTCAATGATTTTCAGACAACAGCAAATTCACATTTAGCAAGGTGAAGCTGAGGCACAGCAAATGTGTGCAGAGATTACTGGACTCAACAGCAACCACCACCACCAAAAAAATTAAGTTGTAGTGTAATGAGTCCAAGTTTAAGAGTTTCTCCACGGCTCTTATTTCATTAAACAAACAGAAACCCTAGTTCCATTTAGTGGGAGTTTTGTCACTGATTTCAGTACCAGTTTTGCATTCAATGAACATGAAAAACCTTTATTGCTACTGCATAAAACGTCAAAACTTCCTCCTGGTTTACAGTTGTAATTTGAAGGCTATTGCTTGAATACCTGAACAGATTTGGGATCTTATTTACTTGCTGCTCTCTGCATGTATTAACCGATTAATTGAAAGGACATCATCAACACATTTCTACTTAAAGAACCAGCACTGCTATAATGTCTTAATAAGCAATCAACTTACAGAGAAAAACCACTAGTTTAGTCTCATTTTATACTGAATTCCTGATGGCTGAAAGAGTTAGGGCTGTTCAGCCCCTGGATGGTTGTATGGAGACCTCATAGGAACCTTCCAGTATCTCAAGAGAGGCTACAGGGAAGCTGGAGAGGAACTTTTCATCAGGAGCTATAGTAATGGGAGAAGGAGTAATGGACATAAACTGAAAGAGGGGAAATTCAGGTTAGACATTAGGAAGAAATTATTTTCCATGAGGGTGATGAGATACTGGAACTGGTCGCCCAGGGAGGTAGTGGATGCTCCAGCCCTGACGGGTTCAAGGCCAAGTTGGATAAAGCCTTGAGCATCCTGCTCTCTTATAGCCTTTAGATACTGGAAGGCTGCTATAAGCTCTCCCCCGAGCCTTCTCTTCTCCAGGCTGAGCAACTACAGGTCTCAGCCCTTCTGAGCATCTTTGTGGCTCTCCTCTGGACTCACTCCAGCAGGTCCATATCCTCCCAGAGCTGATGGCCATGACTAAATAAATCTTTTCAGGACATGATGCAGTATGGTCAGCAGTTGCCTCTATGATAGTTTAATGTTCCATATTAAAAAAAAAAAAAAACTTCAGTAAAACTTCAACTTTTGAAATCAGCCAGTAACTTGAGCTGTGAAAAAATTTCTAAAAAAAAAAAAATTACATTGAACCCTAATGTTTCCAAGTTGATAAGGGAAGTTACAATTAGAACAGACTCCCCACCAAACCCAAAGGCATTGAATTTGCAATTTAAAATGGTATCAAAACTGTTGTTTAAGCCTTAGAACATAGAAATAAACCAAAAACCCATTAAAGCTTCAAACTTTGCAAAAAAATGACTTTCTTGTACAGGCTGAGAAGAACAAAATATATAAAATCATATAAAAGAATTTGGTTTTATTATCTTCCAGGTGCTAGAAATTAAATTTTTGAATTTTGCTGTTTGTGCCTCAAGGTATGTTATACTGCATTTGGGATAAATCTATTAAAAAAGCAAGTGGGCAGACTCCTAAATAGAACCATAACTTAGCAATCAAATTAAAATAATTCCTATTCTCTTAGAATAGTATTTCACTTGGAAGGGACCTACAACAGTCCAGCTGCCTGACCAGTTCAGGGCTGACCATAACCTAACATGTGTTATTAAAGGCATTGTCCAAAATGCTTTTTAAACACCAGTGGGATCATCGACCACCTCTCTAGGAAGGTTGTCCCAGGGTTTGACCACCTTCTCAGTAATAAAATGCTTTTAAACATCCAGTCTAACCCTCCTGTGGCACAGCTTTGAAGCATTCCCATGTGTCCTATCACTGGATACCAGGGAGAAGAGCTCAGCACCTCCCTCTCCACCTCCTCAGGGAGCTGTAGAGACCAATGAAGTCACCCTTCAGCCTCCTTCTCTCCAAACTCAACAAGCCTGAAATTCTCATCCTTTCCTCACAGTACATTGTTTCTTTCCCTGTCACCAGCTTTGTTTCCCTCCTCTGGATGCAACCAAGGACCATCACATCCTTCTTGATGTGCAGGGCCCAGAACTGCACACACCACTCAGGATGAGGCTCCCCAAGGCTGAATGCAGTGGGACAGTCACTTCTGTTGGCTGTCTGCTCTTTCTGTGCTTGATGCACCCCAGGATGGGGTTTTGCCCTCTGGGTTCCAGGGCACACCCTGCTGACCCACACTGAGCTGCTGCTGGCCAGCACCCCCAGATCCCTCTTGGCAGGGCTGCTCTCCAGCCACTCCTCCCCCAGTTTAGAGTTGTACCCAGCATTACTCAGTAATGCTATTTCTATATGAGTCACCATGAGGGAGCTGTGATCAAATAGTATCAATGTACAACACCCAGTCCACCGAACTCAAGACCAATCCTGCTACCACCATGACACTGCTGTGTAAAATATCTGATGTAAACAAATAGCTGACCAAAATTAATTAAATGAATACTGAATGTCCAGTGACTGCCTAAAGTCCAAAAATGCTCAAGTGTTAGGTAAGTCTCTTAGAAGTAATTAATAAATGAGAAAAGAGAGACCATGACATTTTCAACACATTGAAACAGGCAGTGGTAATGGCCCCAAGGGGAGCAATTCACAAAAACTCTCAAAAATCTCCCTGAAAGGAGTCAGCTAGGTATATTAGGTATCTAGATTTTGTTTCACATTTACTAGACACACACACACACAAAATAGGTCAGCTCATCAGCAGAAGATAGGAACATACATAAATATATGGCTGAATAAACATAAAAAATAGTGAGTTTTTCTCCTCTCTTCTATCTAGAGAAGGCAGCCAAGCACCTGCCTGGTGGGCACAAAACTATGCTCCTGAGCCAAAGATGTAATTAAAGAATCATCATCTCCTTGCTATTCACATTTTCCTTTTCCACCTTCTTCCCCTTTCTAGGCTGTTTCTTGCTTTAGTTCCTCACATTTTGAAGTGTCAAGAGCTAACAAATCACACATTACTTGTATTTCACTGTACACCACATAATCAAGGTGTCCTATTTAATCACTTTGGTGTTGAAAAGTTTCCTGTGAAATAAAGTATTTGTTACTCAACAGATATTTCTGTAACAAAACATCTTTTATCATTATCATACTGTTACTGAATGATTTTTTTCCTGAAGAAAATCATAGATACTAATATTTTGAAAAATACTTCAATGTAAAACATTTTTTTCAGAAAGGTAAGATGCTGAACATTTTAATCTAAATTAATTTATATTCATCCAAAAGAAATGCAGATATGTGCAATTTTTGAGTCCACATAAAACCTGTCTCTTATAGCATTGAAAGAAGTAAGGAAATTGTCTTCAGGAAAATGTCCATTTTTTATATAGCCTGATATTGCACAGATAAAGTAAATTCAAAGTTTAAAAAAATAAAATAATGCAAGCTAACACTGAGACACTGATAGCAAAAAATGAGAGCTCTGTAAAGACTGCAACAGGTAGATGTTTTGTTTTCACAGTTACCGTTTGGCTTCCATTGCAAAAGAAATTCCTCATCACTCAAAACAACATTAATAAGCATTTATAATGCTTGATAAGGACAGTATATTCCATTTTGATTTATGCAACAGAATGACCCAATGTCCACATGATACACTGGAACAAACTGCTCAATCATATAGGAAAAGAGTTCCCACATTTCAACTTTTTAGAATGCTGTTCTTTATTTACCCCAAAACTCTGGACATCAAAAGGAAACTCAGATTATAATAGAACAAGAGCAGAAGTTCTGACCAGACCAGTTGGTGTTCAGCTCTCCCAGAAGAGTGTACCACACAGGTTTCCAGTCATTAAGCTGCAAGCCTCCAGGACAGCCCAGATTCACAGCATGTGCAGTGCAGGCAGCCTGCACATACAGACTGGTTGTTTGCCTGGTGCCTTACAAACACATGCCAACACCATCAATCTGTCTGCAAACACCTTTTTAATGGATAGATGCATTTCTATTTCCATTATGGAAGTCCTTAAACTGCACAAGAGGCATTCTTCCAGTCTGGAGACATCCTGCTTTGAGGTAGAGCAATAGAGAAAAATGAATAGTAGATTGTGCAATTATTCCATGACCTCTGTGGTAATGAAATTCAGTACAATTTTATCTTTATGCTGTGTATAGTTAGCTTGCTTCTACATATAAATATATATAGCTAGGAATTTAAAAATTACTTCCAAGGCTCCTTGTGTCCCTTGTCCAAATGTCAAGAATAAATCATTACCCATTAGAATGCTTATTTCAGATAGAATTGAACATTACATCACTGTGCCTGAAGCAGATGGAAAGTAAAGGCTGTTTTGCAGGCTTTATGATTTGCAAACACTTTTCATGAGTTCGTGTTCTATAAAATATGTTGGGTTTCTAGACTACTACTACTGGTCATAGCTTTCAGTCTATCTTGTACTTTATTATGTTACCCTACAAAAAAACCCACTCGGTTCCATACAATTGTTTCAATGTTCTAGGTGCTTCATATATATAAAAAATAGTTTATATGTATATATATACATATATGCATATATATATTTGAAGTATGACAACATCTGCATTGTGTGTGCATGTAGGCAAACAAGACTTTTTTCTGAGATTTCTCTTAGAAATTTAGCATATAAATCTAGAATCACTGTAAACTGTACACAGCTAGGAAATTTATGGATTTACATCATGACTTTAAAATGACAAAGAATTTTTTGTGATAAATATATTTTGAGCTACAAATCACATTATCCTGACTATATTTCATGCTATATGTTAAGCTACACATTTCTCAACTCACTCCTCAAATGCATGAGATCGACTCTATTTCTTTCTCTATATTTTGGCTAAAAAAGAAAAACATGCATTTGCACACAGAAGCAAGTGTAGTATTCCTTAATATACATACATGTGCTATAGTTCTCAGAGCATTTAAAAATTTTTTTCTCTTTAACAGGTATTCAGAGCTAACCAAAATTGTCTCACTAACTGCCACTGAAAGTGACAAAACCACTCATGAGTTTCTATTAGGACAGACAATTTTGGTTAGCTAATTATAATGTGGACCTTTACATTTTACATTTTGGGCATCAAAAGAATTTCATATGATGAAATGTTGAAAGCGCTTGGACCATTTTTGCTGAAGAAGAAAACAATGGGATCTTATAAATGTGAATAAATACCTGGAGGGTGGACATAAAAACAGAACCAGGCTCTTTTCAGTGGTTCCCAGTGACAGGGCAAGAAGCAATGGGCACAAAGTGAAACAGGAGGAAAGAGCTTGCTGTGAGAGTGACTGAGTTTTCCAGAGAGGTTGTAGAGGCTCCATCCTCAGAGACATTTTAAAGTTGTCCCAGCAACCTCTCAACCTTGAGCAACTTCTTGGTCTTGAGTCACTTCTTCTAGGTGGCCCTTCTTGAGCAGAGGGGTGGAGCAAGATCATCTCCAGAAGTCACTTTCAAACTCAACCATTCTGCTAGTCTGTGACTCTGTAATTACTGGTGTGTAGCTGGGTAAAAGTTTGGTAGCAGGAGTATTTTACTGATAATTTCAAACATGTCAACAAAAATCAATTCATGTGATGGTATAATTTAATTCTTCATTTACTAGACCTTTATTCAGATTCTCTGTGCTAGTTGCACAGATTATTTGGGAAAAAAATTATATTCCTTTCTTGCTCCTTTTACACTAAGCAAAGTTTTCCACCTCCAAGCTTATTTCTATATTTGTTTCAGGTTTTGAGAAGAGAAACAGAGCAAATCAAAAGCCTGACCCCTTTGTCTGATCTTACAAAACAATTGATTTTAAAACTCTCCCAATACAGTGAAGGAATTTAGAAATGAGGTTTATAAGAAAAAAAGGACAAATCTTTATGACACTAGATATCACTTATGCAAAAAACTGAATTAATTTCAAATAAACTAAAATAGCAAATGAAACAATTGAAGATGAATAATTAACTGCTTATCACTCACTCTAACTCTTCTACCCTAACTTACAAGGACCAATACCTTAGACTTATCACTTGCAGAGTAAAGTGTTACATGGTATGTGCAAAAATAGTACCAAGTGGTCTAGGGAGAGGGGGAAAAGACAAAGAAAATAGTAATATATAGTTCCTCAATATAAGAAAATTAGGATGGTCTCTGAAAAGGGAATATACTTCAGCTAGAAAGCTGAATTACTGTATTTACTCTGTACTGAGGCTACATTCCTGCCACTGCTGAGAATCTCTTTCAAGAAGCTAAAGAAATCAGTTCCCTGGCATCACTTACTGACATCAATGAACTTCTAACAGCCTCCTCTGTAATGCAGGAGAAACATCCTGACAGACTGGCATCTTACACGACGAGATTCATGCTGCCCACAAATGAACACTACAGAGGGGCAGGCTGCTAATCCTTACTGCCAGTGAGAGCTCTTACTGATAATTAAAAGACCATCTGGATGAACTGTGGACATGGGAAATCAGTGCTTGCATTACTAAATCTACCTTTAGTCCTAGTGAATGAAATTCTAGAAACATCAAGAAATAAACACAGGTACACAATAACCTTGTGAATAACTGCATTAATCTCTAGTTTTCCTTTCCTGAGCAGTAAATTGTCACAGATGCTTGTCTCTGACACGTCTGCATCCTTTAGCCTTCACACACTATACACTGTTGGCTATTGTCAGCTTTTCACTCAGAAAAAAACACTTTAAAGCTCTCAATCAGTAACGTTTAAAGTTGGCGGACAACTCTTCTAAATTATTCCAATCTGTAGTGATTTTCTTTTAAACTTGCTTTCCTAATGTTATATATCCTGTTTTCTATGAAGTCTAGTTATGATCCAATGCTCAATTAAATGGTCAGAAACATCCCAACTGACTTGGATATGATTTTACAAACTCTCTTTTTTTCTCTTTAATAGATTTAAACAGGGTGAAAGACAAAACCAGACAGTATTACTATTTTCTTTGTTTTTCTGAGCTGCAGCAGTATTTTTTCACTTTGCTAAAACTGTAAACTCTTTTTCTATTCCTTTTCTGAAGCTAAACCTTTAGAAAGAAGGTAACTACATAATACCAGCGATTTAGTGACCTCTATCTTTGACGTATCTTTTAATCCTCTTAAACTGTATATACAGAAATACTGAAGAGGTTGGTCAGCTTCAACTACTGACCTTAAAAGAAAACTAGAAAAAAACCCAAGATTCCTATGAGACATAGTAAACTTTCTTAAAACCTTCAACCACACATGAATTTGAGACAATCCTGCTGAAGAGACCAAAGAGAACAAAACTGTCTTAATTACTTACTTTCCACTTACACAGACTTTATTGCTCTCTTTTTAAATGTTCTGTACTCTACTACTGTTCTCAGCATTCTAAGAAATTTCTACTAAAAAGAGGAAAAAAAAACCCCAAAAATATTGACAGGAATTATTACTGAAGATTAATCAATCCAGGATTTCTTATGACTTGTACTCTTAGAAATGGTAAATATAAGATTTTTTTGCTCTTTTGTTTCATACCTCTCTACTAGTAAAGACATACCTCTGTATTAGTAAATCATAATATAAAGCCAGTTAATTTTAGGGGGTAGTTATGTTTTAAAGGTGCTACCATACTAATGAGCCAAAGCTTAACAAGTGGATAAAACTGAACAAGTGCTGATGCCTGCATGTGAGATGGCTGTAGCACTTGATGTTGCAGTATCAGCAGAACAGTTAAAACAGGTGCCACAGCTAATTTCATGGATCTGGGTGCCTTCAGGAAGGAAGTAAGGTTTTTCATTTTCCATGAAGACTTTAATGCTTTACTTAGAGAATTTCTGACATGTAAAGCAATATGCACCTGTGATATAAAGAAAGATATCAAGAAAAAATAAAATTTGTATTGTATTTTGTGATGCAGATAAAAAGCAATACAGTTGGGTAATTACTATACTTTGAGGCACAAAGGGTTGATCTAATAATTTTATTAATACATGTTTTCATAATGCTGATTCATGAAGAATATAAAATAAATCTGAATTTAAAAATACAAAACCTGCCTTCTTGGCAGTAAAAACATTCAAGATGTGAAAATCAACACTTGAAATAGATTTAGATTGTGCTGACACTAGTACATAGTCTTACCAAGACTGAGTAAAGCTGTAGTAACCTACATAAAGACTCAAAAGGTAGCTATTTTGCATGCAAAATAAGAACAGGGGGGTTTTCAAAATACATCTTTCCCTTGCTTAAAGACACTCAGAAGCATGTAAAAATTGTCCTGCAGAGTTATTGGTAAACAAATTTCTACTAATACTGTTTTTTTTTTTTCCTAACACTGCATCATCATTTCAAACTTTTAGAAATTATCACAGCTAGAAGTGAGTGATGTGAACATGGCCTAGGTGTTATCATACCCTCAATGCACAGACAGACACATTCAGAGTATCAGTGAATACACACAGCCACATGAAAATGTTCAGTAGTGCCTCAAAACTTCACACCAACCAAGAGAACAATGTTCCCAGCTGGGAAAGAATGGTCAAACATTTATGCAAGAAAAGCAAAAGTGAAACAGTAAATCAATTCTGTACTTCTGTCTGTGTGCTCAGGAGAGGTGAGAAAGATTTTTTAGAGAAAACTTCTGCTTTTATGTGTAAGAACCAATTGTATATTTACTATTGAAAGAAAGAGGATACTGTGTAACCAAGTAAGGATATGCTGGTACCCACTTTTTTCACTGAATAATAAGTTACTAGAATATTTGCTTAAAATTAGCTCAAGTAGAAACTAGTTACCACAACAGAGGTCAGCTTCAAAGAATAAATGAGATACAATATGCATGTTAAAAAAAAAATAAATTGCAAGGGCTACCATATCACCAGGATATTAATGAATTTCTGTCAATTTCAGTGTAGCAGTTGTAGAAATATCAGCAATAGCTGCCAAAGACAGACATTCCAATCCTTCTAAAGGACTTTGATATTTTAAAGAAAATACTAAAAAAATCTGGCAGCTATTAAAATAGTCACTTCAGAAAAAGTGATACTGCAACTATTTAACAGGGAGCACAGATAGCACAGTTGAAGTACTAAAGTAAAAAGGATATTGAAGTACTAAAGACTCAATTAATATTATTGGGAAGTGGTTGCCAAAAGGTTATCACATGTTCTTTAAATACCACTCAGCTTACATCCTACTTGAAGAGAACTTCATGAATCTTATTGATCTACCTTCAGAACACTACTGAACCATCATCAGTCCATTCCTGAGCTTCCTAAGGATCTCAAGCAGCTTCACTGTCAATAAACTGACATACATACAGAAAAAATAATTCATAATTAGGTTATGTAATTAGCACCACATGTTTTATCTTCAAAAAATAAGAAGGAGGCGCAAATTAAGTAATTTAAAGTAATTACCTGATTTACAAAAAGACCTGATTTTTCTAGCAGTTATCTTCCACTGTTGAGTAAGGAAAGACTTTTAAGTATTACTGCATATTGATGGTATAAAAATAGTATCAGTTAAAAAGTATTACCAACACATCAGTAAATGAGACACAAACATAAAGGCATCCTTAGCTTATTTGTACATTGCATGAACAGAAAGATGATCCACTTAGCATATGATCTGCATCTCTTTGGTTATTTATTCTCAATACAACTACTGTGACACTCTTGTAAAGCCTTTAATGTACCATAAGATTGGCAAGGCCCCTTCATTTACATGATTAAGGCAATTATAGCCATAATAATTGAATGCAGCACCATTTTAATCGTCTGGACTATATGTAAGCTTCTGCTTTATAATCCATGGAAGCTGGTTGGTGAAGTGCAAAAGAAAATAATGAATATATCCTAAACGAAGCATGCTCTCATGAGTAACTATAATAGAGTTTATTGTGCTACACAGACTAAACTTTCCAAATAATTTGCATGCTTTGGGGACTCTAGAACTGAATTTGTTCATTAATTGTTTCAAGATCTAAGTTAACATTAATGATTATAAAACCTAAAATGAAAACAGCATTAATTATCTTCCTTCATTATAACAGCTTGCCTGTCTTAAAATTGCAGGAACACACACAAAACCACAGGCTGATACACTGTAGATAATTTTTTTGCTTCTAAAGAAATATTCACCATTGGGTTCATTGGAGCTTCCCCTCCTACAAAAACACAAGGGGAAAGGAAGTAAAGAAATCAATCAAGCTAATCAAAATTTTCATAATAAATCATTTTAAAGCAACCTCCTCTAGAACAGTCTTTTCCCCTGTGACAAGTATATGAATACTTCATAAGAATACAACTCTGAATGACTGATTACTCATCTTGTATATAATGAGTCTTTACCTAAAAAGAACCAGTGCATAAATGGCCCTGAGTCTTGGAACAACCCCACAGAAATCAAGGATTACAAAAAAAAAGCAATGTAGTCTAAGCATTCACCCCATGTGTATAAGCTTGCTCCCACATACTCATAGTGAACCTGCTAGCTTTGGGATGGAGTTGGGGAGTTCACCCTGAACTGCTCCCTGCACACAGCATGGACAAGCAGTGCCATGCTGTGCCCAGCTCCTCAAACATGCACACCTGTTTTTTAAGCCACAGTTTGCACAGGACAGGCGTGCCCTCGGTGCCCTGTGATAAAAAGGACTCACACAGTGAGCAGCGAAGCAACACTGACATTATTTTAGAAATCAAAAACTGTATTACACAACTATTTTTAACACAAGGCCAGATCTGCCAGTTCAACACTCGCTTGTAATAAGAAACATGAGGAGCAAATTCTCCAAGTGCAGTCCACCACAGTAGGATGGAACTGCTTTCCACAGCATTGAGATCTTAGGAATTTTCCATTTAAAAGTAAATTTGTGGATATGACATACATTACAGGATTTGACAATACCAGGATTTTGAGTACTCAAAAGCTTCTGAAAGCAGCCATAAAAATTGGAATGCTTTGGAAATAAACAAGCCAAATGAAGAGCAAAGACAATGTGGTTCTAGAGAAGATTGTTGTTGCAAAGGTGTTTGGGAACTGTGAACAAAGAGCTATTTCCAGTGACAGGCATGTAATATTCCCATCTTCCCTTTAGTGCCATAGCTCTTTGCAATACTGCCTACAAGCACTCAGCTAACAATCCTTCCTCAGTATTACACTTCATCCTGGAAACCATAAAATGTTCTTCTTCAAAGCATTCTCGAGTATGTTCTACAGTGTTACAGGGATTACTTTTCATAAACACAGCATATGCACTCTAGCTTTTTTTACAGTATTATTATGGAATGAGCAACCTTCCCTTAATGCTTCACTTTTTCCTTGTAACAGCCAAGCTCAACCAAATTTTAATTTGCTCAGCAATTATGACCTAATTGCAGAGAATATCAAAACTACAGATGACTGCTCAAGCACATTCTACCTTTTCACTTTTTTTACATTATCAGCTTCACTCTGATCTGAACTAATAGTATTCTTTTACTAGAATGTCTCTGCCTCATTGCTCTATCTGCATTTGTGATACCACTGATTTTCTGCACAACACATACTTCTACTGCTTGCTCTCAAATATTCTGATCCCTGTAACAACAGAAAGAAAAACCAAAATTTTTTTAGCCAAAAGGTCATCTACCAGTGTAGTAACCAATTCTAGTTATCCTTTTCGAATTATAAAGGTGTTTTAAACAAAGTGGACACACACTATCCCATGCAGGAGAAGTTTGAAATTTTAGGAGAAACAGGCATTTGGAGCAAAACTGAGTCACTTCTAGAGCCTAACAACAGCTTGCACAGCTGCATCTCCATTTCTCCAGTCCTTCAAATACAGCCTCAGGCCCCCATCACTCCCACATCACACATGGACAATACCTGGCAAGCAGCCTATAAGACTCCTTTCCAGCCTTTCCCAGATTCCAGAGGAAGGAAGCCCAGGTATGTGGGTGTGCTCTGGCTAAGCCCAGGCTAGCTGACAAGGGAACCAGGGATGGTGGGCACACAGGTCAGACCACTCTCATCCCAAACACATTCTCTGTCATTCTACACCACATTAGATTGCTACTACTCACACTACATTAGATTATTACTAATTATGTTGGAAAAGTGTCTTTTTAGAAAGTCTTAGCATGGAGTTTGATTAATGAAAAGAAGATACTGCTGACAATTTTACTTGGCTCAGTGTCACTTGAGAAAAAGAAGATATTCAGTTAAAAAATTTTAAAGAATTATGTAAAAAATTTACCTTAGCATTGAAGAAACAACCAATAAAATTAACTCCACTGAGTTTCTGTTATTACACAAAGTAATGAATCCTAAATAAATGCCTTTTCCAAATACAGTAACACAGTATTTTTGGGCTAGCAAATTCCCTTTTCATCATATATATGGAAATAATTTACAAATCCAAATGAATTGTTGCAAAGATTATTATTCTGCTATCTCAGAAACAACCCATCATTTACAAAATATCTAGTAAACTCTAAAATGTGGTAAAACAATGGTACTTCTTATTAAAGATCAAGTAAAAAATGGTCTATCACTCACCTTATACACAACAGAGAAAAAAAGAACATTAGGCTACCAAATATAAAAGCATAAAAATCCACAATCCATCAATTTTCACTTTATCTTCAAATAACTTCAAATTATACAGAAGGTATACTTACAGATCACCATTACTGTAAATGTATGTAACAAAGTAAAAAAGGTGAAAAACAGTAGCTTGAATGGTTGGATAAATACAGGTTTAAGATGAATAGCATTAAGTTTGAAAAGTAAAAATCATGTATTCTAGTAAAAAAAGCAATAAAAGAAAAATGAACATTTACTTGTAAGTCAATACCCTCTGAAGAACTACAATGTATATACAATAATACGTTTTAGTTTCACAGCACTTTTAAAATCAAAACGTTTCAGAAAAAATAATAATAGAATGTTCAGAAACATCAGTAGAGTAAGGAAGTTTACCTATGGATAATGCATTTTCCTCTAACAAGGAAACTAAGTCACAATGTTATAGCCAATTTACATTTAAATCAATAGCATGATTAATGCTGATGCCAGCAGTAAAAGCAAGAGCAGAAATATTAGCCCAGATTCAGTTTTTGTTGTGAGCCCACAATGACACCAACCTCAAGTAGTGTATATCAGTACAGATAAGACAAACTCCTGGATTTGAGTGCTTCCACTGATACCACTCATCATTATGCTCTGGCATTTCAGGCTTTATCTAAAGACTATATTGAGAAAAATCAGCAAAAATTATGAAAATTAATGAAATTAATGAAAATTAAGCAACTAAAATAGCATAGAGAATTTATTTTATTGTTGCATTTTATAGAACTGCAGTAGGAATTACACAAAGAAAACTTATTGAATATAAATATATGGCTAAGAAGCACAGTAAACTAGAAAGCTGACAATTACCCAAAGCAAATTTAACTCACATATAATAAATGTTGCTACCCACTATGCTCCCAGACTACCAAGACCACCTCCTTCCATTTATTGTGCACAATCCTCTGAGAATGTTAACTGAGAGCAGCTTGCCTGTGATGAGAACCAGCACTTTTCCCTTTGCGTTTCTTTTTATAGGCTCTAAATTTCACTTTTTATAGTCACTAAATTTCCTGTAACAAGCATGACAGTATGAAATTAAATGTTACAATTAGATCTTTTAAAAAAAATTTAAAACACACTACCGTATTGGTAAATAAAGGTCAAACAGCAATATAACATAACAGGTCACTGATTGGCCTAGAACATGTTGGTTTGAACATGGATTTTTATTCTATTGATGTCCTGTAGTTACTTTTCAAAAGAGAAATAGGGGATTATAAAACAGCAGTATCTGTCATTGAAAGGCAGAAATACAAAGAAGAGATTAAGGAGTTAACACAAGTGGTAATTTTGGCCCACAGTCTCTTTATTTGTGCAGTCTGGACACCAGTCAGTGTTCTCTCTGAATGTAAACAAAACAAAAGCTCTTTTTTGGCATCTATACCTGTACTATATGAAGAGTAGTAGAGGTCATGTATTGAAAAGATGATGCTATGCAAATTAAATCAGAGGATTTGGGAGAGTGCTGCTTGGTTGTTTGTCCCTCTATTTGTTTTTCAAGCATTGATGCACACAGAACAAACCAGTATCCACAGTGTCTTTAATCCTACTGTTATTTATCCCCATCTCTACAAAGCAATTAACAATTTGGCAGTATTCAGTATAAAACAGGATGCAGCTGAGAGGACAGTCATATTCTGTGATTAAAGTCTTTCAGACTGAAAATACTTTGAACATGCAACGTTGCCTTTTTACCTCCTTCTGGCAAAAGCTTAGAGTCAAAGAGTATGACATTTGTAAGAGCTTCCTTGTTACCTACATAGTGCTCCTCAGATGCTGAAAGATAGAGAAGCTCTTTTTTTTCTTCCATGAATATAAGCCTAAATCTCTTATTTTAGTGAAAATATCAAGTGAGCTCTTAGCACAGGATTTATTAGAGATTAACAAAAATATTATTGAGACTAAATTCTTCTATTTCAATAGCTACTAAAAATGCATATTCAGTATTCTACCAACAATGATACAGCTTTTTGCCATTTAAACTGCAGGGCCTTCAACTGGCCCTGAGCTTTTGGGTGTGACTGCATGTCCCAGCTGAATCTTAACTCTATGTCAGGGCAGAAGCACACCTTTATTTCTATGATGAAGGTATCCAAAGATATAACTGAGAAGGATGCTGTACTACACATCAGCCAAATCTTTGAAATAGACTGTCTGGGTGACCAGGATCCTGGGCATGTCACAGCACACTTTCAGAATGTTAGCGCAGCTTGACGGGGAAATAAAACAAAGCACTCTGTCAAGATTTTTAATTTTAAGAACAATTAAACTTTCCCAATGTGTGCACTCTGGAGTAGAGCAAATTTGAGGTAACTGACAATGGATGCTCTTCTTAGATACCTTTGAAGGTCTTTAACCATAGGTAACAGCTTCAGCCATACACTCATCTGCTGACAAAATTTATGGTCTTCAATGACCATACCTTGCATCATCTGCATTTTTTCTTACCCATCAGACTGAAGAGCACGACAAGCAAGGGACAGGGCTCACTACATCTGAGAACAAAAGGAACATGATCCTATTTGAAAGAAAAAATTGTGCCCAGACCAGACACTGCCAAGGGGACAAAAGACTCCTCAGTTTTGTAAAAATGTGCAGTGCACAGAATCCTTCTGAGCTTCTGGTTCTGCATAACTACTGAAAAAAGCCTCAAGAGTTCTTAGGAAAATCAAGATCTTTAGATTCTCACTCAATGAAATCCTTTCATTCAAAGCTGTGCAACTCAGTATGACCTGGGTACCCCAAATCCTGGCACATGCTTGAAAAGGAGATCGGATCAAAAGCAGGACATGAGGCAATGGCTATGCTTGGAAAACAAGATGCTTCCTCACATGTCTCTTTAACACCTCTGTCACAAGTGCTACTGCTTCCCATCCATTCTGCTTTATCTTCTCATTGTGCATCTACACAACTTCCAAAGCCCTCCCTCTCTTCTGTACTCCCCATATTCATTTACTTCTAATTTTGTGTTCCTCTAATATTGCCTCTAATGCTCTGCAGATGTCCCTCTCTCATTTGTAACCCTAAGTTTGCGTTTTCTGTCTCTTTTTAAAAATTACTGGAGTACCTATTTTAGTTTATAGTTTATGTGATACCCATTGCTTTATCTAAATTACAATCTAAATTACAATCAAAGATGGTAAAGATTTTTATCTTACTGTGAGGGTTTTTTTTGTTTCTTTTTTGTGGGGGTTGTTTTTTTTTTTTTGCTTGTAATTTTTGTTTCTAACAACTTACACTCTAGATCCAAATCAAGTTCTTAGCCCTTTCATTTATGGATTTGACCTAAGAGATCCTGAGCATCAACTGGGTTCAATGTTTCTAAAGGTATCATTAAAATGAGACAGCCCTCACAAAAGGCTGGATCCCCTCATCTGCCTCATGCATTCATCAGAGATAAGGATTAGATTAGTTCACTTCCAACTAAAAGGACCCTATGATTTCATTACTAAGTTCATACACATTCTAAGAAGAAAATCTGTTTTTCTGAATAGTGGTTTAATTTTGTTTCCCAAAGGAGTATAGGGATACACACCAAGACTATTTTGGGAAAGTTCATAAACATAGTATGCTCTCCAGATACACCAAAAAATCGGCAATTTCAATCTGAAAAGAAGAAAAATTGTCCCAAACAGCCTAGGTAGGGGATGTATTTTAGGAAACTCTTACTTATGCTATCCCTGAAAAAGGAACAGTAACCTTACCTTGCTTGTTTGGCTCCATCAAATTTGTAAGCAACTGACATAGGTGTACACATCTTAGAATCATGGAACCATAGCAACATTTAATTTGGAAAATATCTCCAAGATCATCAAGTCCAACCACAAGAACAAACTCCATTTACAGAACTCCATTTAAAGACAAAGACTGTATTCTTGTAACTGTTCTTAGAAGAGTTTCTGCTGTAAGAAATTTTGTATTGTCACAATAAAAGCTGAAATTTCACTAATGATGCTCAGCTCGCTTTTGTGTTTCTCAATTTTCCTGGCTTTTGGCCTTGTAAAGAAAATATATTAACAAATTTCATAGAATTTGGAAAAGCCCTGTGTTTCGCTTGCTCTGACAATCTGTCTGGACAGGATTAGAGTTAATTCCTATACCCATGAGACCTTTTTTCCTTTACTTTTACATAACTAGGCACAAGTAATCTTGACTCCCTGGCAACTTAATTTTTTTCTTCAAAAATTGGATTTTTTTAAAAATTAATCTTCTTGATGATTTATCTCTAGATTTTTTTCAGTGTTTTAGCACAGGAATATGAAAAATTAAATCTGCTTAAAAGAATACACACAAAAGATAATGGCATCAGATGAAACAGCTTCCAGCAGAGAGAAGGCTGATCTTATTTTGGTAAAAACTAAGGGCAACGATAGCATAATGAAAGACTAACACTGGAGAATGGTAGGCCTACTACTCACAGAGATGCTTTTTGCCTCATTATCTTAATGTCACTTCATGCCCACTGTTAAGCAAATATTCCCATATCCATCCTGGAGATACAGAAATTATTGCTAGAGGATGCTGCAGCCACATTAAGGTTACACTCACTGTATATCTTATCAAAGGGGCCACAGTAGCCACACAATGCTGGGTCTTCCAGTACTTTTCATTTTATTTAACAATGAGAGAAGATTATATATTTATCTATTTATTTTCAAGATGCTTCATGAAATTGTAAATTAATGCTTTAAAAAATGTCAAGACTATCATTTTGTAGAGGAGCTCCAGCACAAGGAGTATTTGATTACATATATTCAATTAATATTTAATTACACAATCAATTATATTGCCAAAGATGAAAAAAGGGACCTAAAGAAGTGTTTCAGAGCAGTTTTTTAATTGACTTGTATGCCTGCCCACAGTTTAATCTTTATAGTGGTCATCTTCATTCATTGTTAAACGAACATTAATTTGTTTTTTAAACTAGAAAAAAAAATACAGTTTTGGCAGTAGCTACAGCTTATAATGGAAAGTAAGACCATCCTGCACAATAAATCTGGAATAGTGCTTCAAATAATGAAATATCAGCATTAATGCAGGAATGCAATATTTATTTTATTGTTATAAGGTTACTACAGGAAAAAAAATTATCCGTCAAAACTAATTTTTCTGTTTTTTTCAATGTATTTTACTCATCAAAAGTGTTACTATACAGACAGAACAAAAAAATGCATCTAACAGAGATCAGTCTAAAGAAATTTTAAAAATGCAGACCTCCAATCATGCTTTCCTTGACAGATTCAGGCCCATGGTAGCCTAAAACCTCATGACCACACTCTATTCAGAAACACCAAAGACAATATCATGTTTTGTTTAATTCCACCTTCTGTAATCACCTTGGAGCCACTGAAATACAAATATGCTCAGCCACCATTTTTCCTCTCCAGTTTGTTCCAGCTGCACCTAAAATGCCTCCTAAGAGGCACTGCAAAGCAACTTCATTTTCTAGCAGCATAATCTCATTCATGGTCCAAAAGGAAAGCTGATTTACTCCTATCAAGCACTTTTCAAATGAACTTGCTTACATAATCCAGCCATTACTAACAGTTCTACAGCTCAACTGCTTGCTCCTAGGACCAGCAACATGGACTTTTAAGTTTCCTTCCTTTGTACCACACTCTTGTTTTCTTGAATATTCAACTGAAAACACTGAGAAGCAAGGAATTAATTTCTTGACTTAGAAGCATCTCAAGGAGTATTAAATAGAAAATGAAAAAAAGAAAAGAAGAACAGCACTAACTCATACTACAATAGCTCATTTGAAAAATACCATGGTATTTTACTATAGGTACAATTTCAAAACCCTTGGCAGAGAAACAACCTTGAAGAAAATATATCTGGTTTTATTCAAGAATAATGAGTGTTTCTGATAACTGTAATATTCCATGTGCAAAATCTTCCTTCCTTCTGGAAATAAGTATTAAAAATATTACACAAATTACCATCACTCACCTCTCCTGTCATTTCTGCCTGCATTTGTGGATTTGTCAGAAGGGCACGGGCAACGTCCTTCACATTTCACTGAAATCTGTTTTCCTGAGACACAGGCTTGATAGTCTAATTTGCACTGTAGGGAGACAGAATGACTATCATTAACATAAACATATCTTATTAAAAATATAAACTTCGAAGAAATTTGAAGCAATCTCTCACGAAATGCTTAAATCTTTGCATACAGGTGCAAAGAAAAGTCTTCTGCAGTATATATTACTTTTGTAACAAAAATTAGATTCAAGACAGGTACAAAGCTTTTGGTTCCTAGACTGGCTAGAGTCACAGACTCAATTCAAGCATGAAGGCACTTGTGGTGTGAGACTGATTTGAATATCTGTGCTAAATGGAAGCAGACTGCATTGGTTTTGTTTGTATTCAATGAGCAAATAAACAAAACAACCATATTCATTATTGATAGGAAGCAATAAACAGTCAATTTTCATAGAATTTATCACTGAATTTCTATCTTTAGGAAGACAGTGTCATGGCAAAAAAGCATTATTGAATAAAACAAAAAGCTGTGCCTAATGTAATTCTGCATAGTGACTATCTTTTCTGATACAGAAACAGATTCATTTGTGAGGTTTTGATCTGTGCACTTACAGCTCCAACCCAGAAACCACATAAAAGTTAACTATATCTGAGAAACAAAATTGTTGTCTCAAGCATATAGAAATAATGTAGTTAAAAAACATATACATTAGTATCATTGTAAACATTGTCACTCTTACTTTTTCTTCCAATAAAACAAGTTTTTTGCACAGAGATCTTTCTCTGGGATGTTTTGTCAATGTATTATCAGGAAAAATATAAAGAAACAAAGAGGAGAGAAGCATCTACGAAGAGCTTTTTTCCAAAGCAAAAGAAGAAAGATTGTTATGGAGAACACTTCATCCTTGAACAAAAGATGCCAGATGTCTCATTAAATAGGTAAAGGACACAGAAGCATATGAATCAGAAAAACACTTCAAGTAACAAATAAAAATATGAAGTGTTTTCTGTGCATCACAACACTTCAGAACAATCTCACCAGAATTTGTCTCTTTTATTCCCTGACTCATATTTTGTTGGGGTACATAACTTCACTGTAATGTAGTTCCATTATTTGATTCTTAGGATTTCCAGAGAATGCTAAAGTCAAAGTTTCTCTCTCTCCTAAAAATATGTAAAGGGTGGGAGCACTGTAGCTATGAAAGAATCAAGGAGCCTCCTGAAAGACTGCTAGTTTCCACTAGTAAATAGATGTAAGCACTGTGAATTTACAGAACTTTGTCCACTTTTTAAGCAGTCACACTTCTGGTCTTGTCACACTCTCATGCAGTTCTATATCTTGCATAACCCAAAGGGCATGACTGTAACAAAACAGTATATTTTTGCACCATTGCCAGTAGTAAAAAGACAGAAATAATTACCTCAAATTTTGTGTACTTCAATAAAGTCATTATTCTACTTCAGTTCTGAATGTCTCACTTTTTGCCAAAAATGCATGGTTAAAAGAAAATGACACGAACAGAACCTTTAAACCCCCCCCAAAAATCCCAACATAACTGTTCCAATTGAAAGCTATATAGCAGTAATATCTCATAAAGGACTAAAAAATGGAAATAAAGCAAACACCTTCCCATGCTGATTTTGAAACCACAGAATACTTTTCCTATCTCAATTATCCTGGCAGTACAGGAGAGTGCTTGCATTACTATGATTCCTACCAGTCCTCTCTCCAGGAAGTACATGACCCAATTCATATTTTAATGCTCCAACCAGTATTTGGAGTTTGTGGAATGGATTACCACTCAAATTTAATACTCATGTCTGTTAAAAAGACATGTCTTTCTAGTTTTAAGATCTGAGAGTTTTTATTATTCAAACTTAGTATTTTAAGGATTCAAACCTACAGACAGCTGTACTTTAGGCTTTTGATTACACCCCTTGGTGAGACTGCCACTTAATATTTAACATATAAACCCATTCCAGGTCTAATTTACTGAGAAATAGAGTATGATGAGGGAAGAAAAAAAAAAAAAAAGTAATACTTCCATTTAATTTCTGAGGATTTCTTTAATCCTTTCTTGAGAGATTATTTATTATATTATTTATTATAATCTAGAGAGATCATTTTTTTACAGACTCCAATGCTCCTAACTTTGATTCACTTGACTGTTGCTGAAGAGACTAGTAAATACATCGTAGGTACTTCAGCTGGCATCATGAGTTGCAAGTTTAGTCTTTTTTGTTTATTTTTCTTTGAAGTTGTCTACTCAGTCCTATTTGCAAATAACACTATCCTTTTAAACGCTAAAAATTTACTGCTCAACACCTGGCACAGGCAGATATACATGAGATACTGAGTGCAAGGTCAGCACACAACACTTCCAAATCAGTACTCCCATTCACAGGTATGATAAAATTTTACCCTCACTGAACTCCTTTTAAAGACAGGTAGGTAGCAGAGATATATTCATTGTTTTCAGAAACAAAGTAACATAATGGTGCTTGCATAAGCTGAAAATGAATCAAGGCAGTTGTGACAATTTCCTATTAACTGCTAACGACACCAGGAACAGAACTCTGGTTCAAACCTCTTGTCATCATTCCCCAAATTAACAGTGCACTAGGATATTGTAAAGATAGCTCAGTTAAATAAAGGTGGGTCAAATTTCCTTCAATGTTACTCTTAAACTGGTAGAAGAGCAAGCAACATACCTGAAAAACTTCACAGAAAAAAAATCACTGATATGCAGGCTATGAGGACACAATGAGAAATAGTGGTCAAAAAGGAGAGGTGGTGTGAGGGGATTCATGCCAGGGCAGTAGTCAACTTGATTTCCTAATCTCATCTCTTTCCATGACTTTTCAATGGTCTTGGGAATCTGGAGAATTAACAGGAAGCTGGCAAATAGTGACCCAGTTGCACTTCCATGCCTCGTAAAATTATGGAGAAGATTATTCTGGGAGTTAGAGAAAGACACATGAAGGACAATGCAACCACTGGTCACAGTCAGGACAGCTTAATGAGGATGAGTCCAACTTGACAATTTCCTTTTATGCCAAAGTTACCCCCCTAGCTGACCAAGGGGGGCCAGTTGATAAAATCTTTCTGGATTTCAGTAATGCTTTCCATGCTGCCTCTCACAGTGCCCTTGTGGAGAAAATGTCCAGCAGACAGCAGGATAAACCCATCAAGCAAAGTGTGAGCACCTGGCTCATGGGCTGGACACAAAGCTCTGTAGGGTAAATGGGATAACATTAGGGGATTTTATTAGGGGAACATCAGGCTGGTAACCAGACACTACTGGGGTTCTACACAGCTCCACTGTATGGCCAGGGATCTTCAAAGTCCTCATAAACAACTTGGATGCAGGACTCAAAAGTACATGAATCAAGTTTGCCAATGATATTCAGTTGTGAGGAGGTGTTGATTCCCCCCAAGGCAGGGAGGTCCTGCAGAGAGACCTGGACAAATAGGGGTGGGCAATCACCAACTATATGAAGGTCAACAAAGAAAAATACCAGATCCTGCACCTAGAATGGAGCACCCCTGGATGAATAGAGCTGAACTGGGGAATGAGATGCTGGAAAACAGTGCCATGGAAAGTAAACTGGGGTCCTGATTAATGGCAAGTTGAATTTGAGTCATTGTGCCCTGGGAGCCACATAGGCAACCATGCCCTGGGGTGCATCAGGCACAGCATTGCCGGCCAGGCAAGGAGGAGGGGATTGTCCTGCTCTGCTCTGCTCTGGGGGGGCCTCACCTTGAGTGCTGGGGACAGGTTTGGGTGCCACAACATAAAAAAGGTCTAAAGCCATTAGAGAGCCTCCAAAGGAGAGCCACAAAGATGGTGAAGGGCCTTGAGGGGAAGCCGTGTGAGGAGTGGCTGAGGTCACTTGGTCCATTCAGCCTGGAGGAGAGGAGACTGAGGGGAGACCTCACTGCAGTCTGCAGCTTCCTTGTGAGGGAAAAAGGATGTGCAGGCACTGATCTCTCCTCTGTGGTGATCAGTGACAGGACCCGAGGGAATGGTCTGATGCTGTGTCAGGGCAGGTTTAGGTTGGATATTAGGACAAGGTTCTTCACCCAAAGGGTGGCTGGGCACTGGAACAGCTCCCCAGAGACATGGTCACAGCACCAAGCTTGGCAGAGTTCAAGTCTCTCAGGCACATGTGATTCTTGGGGCTGTCTTGTGTAGGCCAGGAGCTGGACACGAAGATTCTTGTGGGTTCCTTCCAACTCAGGTTATTCTGTGATTCTAGAGGGTTGGAAGGTGAGCTAAAGGATATCCTATTAAACATGGAACAGTTTTAGAAGATAGAAATACACAAAAAATAGTCAAAATATTAAAATAGGCTGAAATATAATGTAATTCAATACAGAAAACTCCTATGTTCTACTGTTACACAGACAAAAGAATCAAGATATTAACAACAAGCTGGAGCAACTGGCTAGACATCCATTCTAAAGGAAAAATAGAATGGATGATCTAGTGATCATTAAGAACAATTGAACAGTTTTTAAAAACATCATACCAGGATATATAAATGTTAGTGCAACCTACAAAACATCTAAGATAATTTCACATAGCTCTGGCAGCACTGTACAGCTTGCAACAAGGTTTCAAACAAGACAGGAATTAAACAAAAAAGGAGTAACAGGAATAATGAGAAATCTAGAAAATAGTCACCAAAAAGAGACTGAAGGACTGGGTCTTAAGAAAAGACTATTCACAAAACAGCTGTCAAATAGTCAAAAGACATCTGAAAGGTACCTGAAAAGAATACCACAATGAATGTTACAAGAAATAATTGTCTTGAACTCCTGCAGAGAAGTAATAAATTAGATACTAGGCAGACTTTTTAAGAAGGGTAGTGACATCTTAAAAGAAATCATTGGAGAAGCTTTTTGAATCTTAATAATGGTCTTCACAACCAGGATTAGATAAATCCATCAGGAATTCCACCTGTGTAGCTTATCTTGCCTTGGAGAACATGGGAGGATCATTGGCATCAAGCCTATTCAGTTGGGAAGCACAGTACAGACCTGCTCCAGGAATGAACCAGTGTCAAAAGATTATTGCTTGCATAAATCTTGTTCATTTGGAGAAGTGTTTGAAATCTGTGTAATGAATGAACTAGGGAGATGGCAAAAAGGGAAAGAAAAATAAGGCTTATACTGGTCTATTGATCCTAGATAATTTCAGTAAAATTCTGTTTGGTACTGAGTGTATTTGTGCTCTCCTGAGCTCTTGAAAACCTGATATATGATCTGGGAGCATGGTAAGTATTTTTAGATAAACTAAAACAAAAATTAGTTGAATATATAAATGCTTTGCAATGTGAAATATGAACAAAAAATCCTTAAATTGGATATCCACATCTCACATATAATTTATTTGCTTTCATCTGCAGAACCATCATCTATCTGTAAAAAGACATATCACACAGAGGGACAGTGTGTGAGACACCTGTAAATTAGTTGCTATTTGCAGACTTCTCAAAATGTACAGGGAATAAAGACATATTAAATTAGATGCGAAGTTTAGTTTAACTGTCTGGCTACCATATAATAAAAGACATAAGAGTGTACTGACAACAATTTCCCAATAAGATACAAGGGAGGAATGTCCGTTCTGGGTGCTAAGTAAGTAAAGAGTCCTCTGGAAGAAAGCAACAGAATGAGAACTGCATTGTAAGTCTACCCAAAAAGAAAGATAAAGTCCTTGTGCAGCACGGACTCTGGCATTTCCAATAATTTTATCAATTTGCTTTTTCTCACAGACTTAATTCTCGCATTCCTTTTTGAGAATGCTTCAACCTCAGTGCTAGATAACATTTTTCCACAACAGTACTGTCTTGCCAGGAATGTCTAGTGGCTTTTAAACAAAACTAACTCAAACTAAGTAATGAGGACGGCCTTAACTTCTCTGGCAAGTGAAGAACAGAAGCTCACGAACAGAAGCCTTGAGGTACAATCTGCAGACACTCCCCTCCAATCCCTCTTTTCCATCCGTATACATCCTGGGCAGCTGGAAGCAGATCTGATACATCCCTACAGCACACAAGTCAGCAGAAATTAGCTGCCAGGATATTCATCTAGATGTCCAGTGAACACTCAAGCCCTTCAAACTGAAAGACTGAAGTCTGGCCAGATGCATCAACACATCCTTCTCTAAACAGGAGCATATCTGTAATATTGGACAAAGTGTGAATTCAGTGTTAAGAGTCTTTCAGATATTTTCATCTGCTGAGGTGCTGATACTTACAGAAATACTTTCTAGAACACCATCATATTTAATACTGAGCATTTAGTAAATTGCTTTTTAGAAAACTAATAATTAATATTTATGCAACTGTAGTGTGTCTCATCTTTGGAAAGTAACCATCCCCTTTAAGTATACCTTATCTCAACGACAGCTCTGTAGAAGTCTCTGGTGGTTTTGTACAATTGAAAATCAAACAGGACATGCTATCCAATTCCAAGGAAAAATACAAAAATAATTAAATTCAGATTCCCCCTGATAATTATCAGTTCATAAGCTACAAATAGAATTGCTGGGTTTATTTGGAATATCTATTTAAGCCTATATGTTCCCACCAAAACATGCTCACAGCTCTTTCTTTCCTGTATATTTTCTGGATGATCAACAATTCATGGTCAGATGAATGATGAATCCTGTATGATGCAATCAAGGGGATCTCTGAGAAAAGAGCTCATTGCTAGAGTACCACACAGATATATTTTTCCTAATATCATTGTATGCTTCACAGGTAGAAATCCTTCCCACAGAGCTCCACATTCATGCATCAATACAGATGTTTTCTCTCTCTTGTTAGAAGCTGGTATCTCTGACAGCTGAACAGAAAATATCTGATTACTCAGTACTATGTGCTTTCAACTTATCTTCATGCTGTTTTCTTAACCACCTTCCCCATTTTCAGACTTTATTCCTATTTCACAAAGCTTACATCCATTCCCCAGCACAAAATTTGCCTCTACTGTATTTGGTGCAAAATGTTATGTGAAATTATGCCCTCAGATTTGAATCTAAGTCAAATATGTAAAGAAAGTATCTTTTTAAACTCAGTTGGTGGTTCCTGTCACCAAACACATTAGCAAGGTGGGTAGGGTGAGTGTTGATCAGGTGCGTTCCAGGTCCAGTTCAACCCAGACCATTAGCTGATACAGAACATGGCAGAGAAGCAAAGGACTGCTTCATTCAAAAACTTTAGGCTGGCTTAAAATGAAGGTGAAAATATGGCCAAAGTTAATGATATGGTAAACCTAATTTGGAAAATTGTATGTAATTTGGTTTTTCTTTACAAAAAGCAGCCAAGAAGGTATAGAATTTCAAGCCAAATGCAGTTAGGCATAATGCCAAGAAACCACATTTTCAACCAATTCAAGTTTAAGAATGGAAAAATTAATGTGCAAATCTATCCATGAAGCATCACCCAGATCTACAAATGCCTTTTTGCCTCATCAGTAACCTGCTAAGCATGTGTATTACTCACCTAAAAAATAGGAATTTGGATAAAAAGCTTTTCAGTAAACAAGTACTGCTATTTAAAATGAAAAGAACTGTTGAATATATCAACCATAAAGACATGCAACTAGCATTTTGATCAGAAAAAAACAGGAAATGTGTCTATTGAACCAAGATCCTGAGAAAAGAAAATATTTTGTCATTGAAAGAGCACTGATGATACATTTTTTCATGAAACTATGAACTAGAGAACGCTATTTTCATGACAAAATGAAAACCTGTATGCACAGTTTTCTTCCCATCCACCTTAACTAACGTCTGTTTAATGCTCTGCAGTGCAATAGTATAAAATTTAAAGCTTGAAATCACTGAAATCAGGTCAACTAGATAGTCAATCTTTTTTTGGGCACCCTGGAACACACATTTAATCACAGAAATATGCCAATAGATGCCTACGGGGATTATTTAAATTAGGCACCTACTTATCTTTGCTTTCCTACTTAGAGGCTATTAGACACATATGATGCTTAGGAGCTTCTGCAAATCCTTCAAAGAACTTATCTGCTTTTAAAATCAGCTGTCTGAATTTTTAGACACCTACTCAGTTCGGAAATATATAGTTCACTATCTTATGCTATACATATGGCAAACAGGCTAACTACTATTTTATATCCTCAAGTAAGAACACAAAGCTTAACTAATGGTAAGTCCCTACTCGAAATACACTATTTCTAGTAAATTGAGAATAATTCATAATAATGCTTTTAGTATTTGTGTAACAAATGTAATATATTTCCTTAAGTCCAAATCAGTATTTTAATATTCCTTGAATACAATAAATTGTGTAAAAAGATATTTAAAATCAAAAAAATATTGCTTTTTAAAAATTTATTCACAAAAAGTGTAAAAATATATAACTATGTTATATATTATATCATGCCTTGGCTTATTCCAAAAATATAAACATTGATGCAGTCCAGACTTTTACTAAAAACTTCTGGTAAGCATTCTTAACACAAAAACCATAAATCTCTTTCTGATATATTCAAGCATATGCTCAAATTCTGGCTCTTATTCAGAGCTCTTGCCTGTATAGTCCAAACCTCAGCACTTCATCAGGCTCCTTGTTTCAAACTTCTCCATCACATTTATCCCACCTTAGCTAGAGATGCACAGAATGTGACTCAACACTGTGTCTATGCAAAATCCTTGGTGCACCCCACTGCTGGCATTCAGTATTTTGCAATTTGAAAAAATTTTCTTGAGAGACAGAAAAATAAATATTCCTCGGATAAAACAAACTTTACATTTTCAAGTTCCTACTACAAATTTGAAAATTAACAGTCAAACAACAGACATTCACCCATTTTTAAAGGTGAACGAAATAATTTCATTCTCCTACACAACCATCTTAAAAATAGCTGACTACATTGGTTCAAAACTCAGCTAGCAAAGCTCTTCACTGATTTTCATCTGGCATGCAAATTTCTGAATAATGGCAGTAGTAAAATAGAAGTAATGGCAAAGCTGTAAAACCTTGTAACAAGACACAAATGGGTTCTAAAATTGTGGAATTTTTTGTTAAAACAATTTGCTTATTCCTTATTAGTATGCATTATCACTGTATTTTTAATGTAATATGACTTCCTAAGCCATGCCAGCTGATTGCATAGCTAATTAAACAAGTTCAATTCATCCAATTATATCTAAGTTGAAATATTTATAAAGTTGTATGTGAGCTAAAATAGCATCTAAAGGGCATGTTCATTAGTTTCAATTACATGAAAAATTATAAAAGTACTAAAAGCAACATGCACAGACCTAGACAGTCCATACTGGGTTATCCCATCGAAGTTTCATAGACATTTAAACAATTCTTTGTCATCTGTGGTGAAGGAGGAAGGAAAAAAAAAAGGAAAAACAAGAGAAAGCAAATAAAAAGAAAAAAACATTCTATATAGTTGGTTACAAGTAGGTGAAACACTCAGGCACTCTCAGTTTTCTTATTAGCATATGGTCTGTACAGCTCTCTGCTTTTTCGCTCACCTAAAAATGTATGCTAATATTCATTTGAACTGCAAGAGCTAGATTTAATTTATTAAACAGTCCAAAATACAAGGCTCCATGTGCTATCAGTGACAAAAATATTTCTGAAATTCCACATGCATACTAGTTTTCACACAGGGAAGAAACACTGTGTTGCACAAGTGGGAATTAATATTCCAAAGCATGACTCTTTTTCACTAGATCACATATCTCTTCTTGAATTTAAAGAGATATATCTTGTGTAGAGGCACACAGAACTGAGCCTAAATCTTTCCCCTTTGTGCTGTTAGTACTTGATTTCTAAAACATGCAAAAATTTTCATTGTTCTGTGACAAACACATATGGATTAATACCAGGACAACACAAAGCCAAGTTTTCATATGTTATGTTTTGAACGAAGACCCAGAGTGACAAATTTTGCTACACCAGCGCTTATTTTTCTTTTCCAGTAAGTCCATGGTGGCCTAAGATGTTACTATTTTTTGCTGTCATTGACACATTGCTGTGATGCAGAGGACTTACCTCTGATACTCAGTCATATGTCTGAATTTGTTTTCAAGGAAATATCCACATAGCAGTTGGCTCACATTTATACTATTTCATTGTGAGTTTGCAGAAATTACAGATTAAAAAAAAAAACAAACCCAAAACATGAGACTTGGAAGAAAATTCTTTAACGGTACAGACATTTTTCCTCATTGAAATCTGACAAAAAAAAGAATGAAGTTTCTCTTTTTCTCCAGGCCAACATGACTAGTTTATAGCACTACAGCATTGCTGGTCTAAATTGCTGTTACAGTGTCTGAAACCTAAATTTCACAGTATTTCAGCTTCTTTCTAAATGTGCAAATGTGACCTGCATGAACACTGTGTAAGAATATATTTTTAGAAGCAAAACACATTTTTTCCATTTCATTAATAAATTTAATTGCATGTTCTAAAAAATTTAAGTTGAATAACTACATTTTTTTCTAGCAATTTTCACTTTATTTGCAGCTTTCACTGGGCCAAGATCTGAGCCAGTTCTCATTTGCCATTTGTTTGTTTCCATCTCAACTTCTTTAACCCCATTCTTATCATAGATTGTTACTATAAACTCTCAAAATCTGTTTCTAGGTCGATGTTCTTTCACTTCATGTCATCTTTAACCATTCTCTCCCTCTATTAAAAGCTTCTTTTCCATTTTTTTAGAAATAAATGCCTAAACAGTAGCCTCCAAAGAGCATAAAAATACTCTAAACCCACCTATCTCTTGAATTATTACCATCCTTCTCTTCTACTCCACTGAAACCATATGCTTTAATGGATTCCACTTGGTAAATCTGAGTCGCTTGATCTCCCACTTGCAACTGACACAGCTCATCTCAAACTTCTACACTATTTGATTAATGTTTCCAGCAACTCCAAAGCCCATAAGAGCATTATTAATTGCCTCAACCCCCCAGACCCTTCTCTCTGTTGGTTTCTTTACAGAGTTGGTTTCTGCTCCACAAGGCCAACTAAGCCAGCTCCTCTGTTTGGCTCCTATGCATTTCTGCCTGCATATGATATAGACCCATTTTTCTGGAAAAGAATTGCCGTGCCAAAATGATTCCATATTATTTTAGTTGCAATTCTAGTTACAACATTTTAAATACTGTTTTCAAAAGATTAACTTCTGATGGTTGAACCTCCCAGAGAAAAGACTGTTCTCCACGTAAGTATGTATGTCTCTAATGAAATCTGAAGTTTAAGAAATCTGAATCTTTAACTATAATCTCCACTTTCAGAAGTGTGACTTCTCTTGTTTTACTGGCTGTCCCATTTGACAGTTAACACACAAATTTACAGTTGGAATTTTGTTTCTATATCCTACTGCTGTGACATGAAAGTTCTTTAATAAAGGCTGATACTTTCACTTACCTGTTTGTCCTATTCTTTTATAGATTTTTCCTTCCAGCCTAGATGCTTTCTATTCCAGAAAAAAACATAAAAACTTTTTTAAAAAACCACTCACAGTATGACTCCATGTATGAGGGTTGGAAAGGCCCTTGGAGATCATCTAGTTCACACTCTCCTGCCATGAGCAAATAAATCTACTTTTCCCAAAGCCCCTTCCAAGCTGGCCTTGAATACTTCCAGGGTTGGGGCATCCACAACGTCTCTGGGAAAGCTGCGCTAGCAACTCATCACCTTCATAGTAAAGAATTTCTTCCTGATATATAACCTAAATCTACTCATGGTCTGTTTAAAACCATTCTCTCCCTTATCCCATCACTACATGCACTTGCAGAAAGTGTCTCTCTCCAGCTGCCTTGCAGGTCCCCTTGCTTGGCTCCTCTATCACTTGGAGGATGAATTTCTCATGAGCACATTCCAGGGACACCCTGCAATGCTGGTGGCCCTGCTGTGCTGTCCATGATGTCCCCCACCAGCAGGGCAGGTGAAGGCCCTCATGAGGACCAGGGCTTAGGCAGGTGAGGCTGCTCCTGTCTGTCTACTGAAGTCCTCATTCACTTGCTTTCCCTGGTGGGGTGGCCTGTAGCAGTCGCCCACTTTAATGTCACCTGTCCCTGTCTCACGTTAATCCTGACCCTTAAGCCCTTGGTCAGCATCTCATCCATTCCAAGGTGGACCTCCATTTAAAGGAATTTATACAGATAAAATCTTTAGAAAATATTTTCCAAGTCTATAAAGTTGCAATTTTTTTTTCTTTTGTTTTTATTGAAGTTTTTATTAAATGTCAAGTATTAAATTTTAGGTATCTCTTAATGCAAATTCAATGTATCAAACAAACATGAGATTCTGGAAATGAAAAAGGGAATCAAATTCAATTCCTGCTCATATAAATACATCATCCTAGTCTGAGAAATACTGAATTGCTCAGAATTTCAAAATATTAAAGTTTCTGTAAAGCATTTTGCTATCTAAGCTATTGTATTTTTTCTCTACAGTTTTAGCAGCTATTTATTTTCAATGAAGTAGATAAAGAGATCAGTTATGTATCATTTGATATAACTTGGAATTTTTAGTACATCAGCCTATATGAAAATCTGGATTTTATAATTTATAGACTAACTTTAATCACCCTTATGATATTTCTCTGCCTTTTTTTTTTCTTTTAATACCACATCCTATCAATATAAAGGTTCCAGATAAAATTTCAGGCCTTACTGGCAAAACCCATCCATGTCTGATTTTCCAGCTGCAGCCAATCTCATTTCCTTCTTTTTTTTTTATTGTTTGCCTTTTTTAAGCATTTAAACAATAAAGAACCAGTTTCTACTATTTCTGTAAAGACCCAAAGTATAATCCAGGATCAATCAAGGATGATACATTTTATTTTTATCACTGTCTATTCATCAGTCTCATTCAACAAAAGTTTGTTGAAAACAGGGTTTGTTGAAAAGGTTTTTCATTGCTTGTGGGGTTTCTTAAGTGGAGAGAATGGGGCAGAAGAAGGGCTGGCCATGGTTTGTTGGCATTTTTTTGGGGTTTGGTTTCCCCCCCCCCATTTACCAGCATCATTTTTCATTTTCCAGTGTACCTCAGCCACAAGTTCATTGTAACAGTACAACCCAGATTTGGTCTGAAGAAGTTTTTGAATTTTTTCCACTTACAAAGGGGTGATTTTGGCTGGGTGTTCCTTGGGCTAGAGACACAAATCTTGATTTTGAGATGTCCCTCTTGAGATAATCTACTTTTATTAGAAAAGCAAATCAGTCATGGTAAATCACCTGGAAGAAGATCCTTGCAGCTGCAGAAGTAAAAGAACCTCTACACTGTCAAACAATTTATTTCAGAGAGATTACATGATTTTATTACTAAAGGTGGCAGGCAATGATTTCACCTTAGTATTTTTGGCTACATTTCAACTGAGAGTTAAGTCTACAGCAGATTGCTTAGTAACAAGGCAGATAAAAATGGAAAGGCATAGTGGATTAGCCCAATTTAAGAAGTAAGACTGACATACATTGAATCAGGCTTGTGAAAAATACTTTTTTTTACTAATACAAAACATCTATTTTGTAATAGCAACTCTGTTTCTAGCAATCTCTCCTGAAGCAGAAAAAAACTGTCAGCAGCTCAGGAATGTGATCTGAAAGCTCACAATACACTAATTAGTACATTTAAATCAATTTAAGTTATATAAAATCACAATCCTTAAAATAACAACAAAGCTTAAAAATGCCAATACGTATTTTTTTTGCTTCTTGCCAACAAGCTGTCTTATACCAAACACGCTGCTAAGAGATACAGATTATTAAGTTAAAATTTCAAAAATACCTAAAAAGAATAAAGATAGCAATGATTTTAAAACGAAAAATGTTAAATATGGGATGCTGTCAGAATAAAAATCTATTTCTGATTCATGCAAAATGGCAAAGGAAAATTGAATGGAATATTAAACTCACTCCTTCCCACAGTGCAATTTTATCCCCAACTTTTTCAAATCTCCTCATAAAAAGGAACTGTAATTTGAGAGACTGAAGTAAGTATATGAATATTAAAAAGATCTAAATACACATACCTGTCTATCTGTGGAGTCTTTCAAGATCTTTATCCTCTTTTCTGATTACTTTTCTGTACAGTTTGCATCTTACTCTTTAGACCCATTACTTATGAAAAACATTATTATGGCTATTTACACATACAGGGTTGTCATCAATAACATGAAGCTTCCATAGGTAGGAGAAAATATATATTTCATAAAAAATTCACTATCAATGTGAAGCCATCTTGAGCAAATTGCTGCTAACAACAGAACTGCCAAAGCAATCCTGGCATAAAACCATGGGGCAATGGGCATAATTTAAAGATTCAGTTATTTCTGCTGTGTTTTCACAGTACTGCAAGCACTGTTCAGTGATCTTATTTAAGGTTAGATTTTGCTGAAGTGGGACTGTCAACTGTATTAAACTTAAGAGAGAAACTTCAGCCTATTATACCAAACACCAGAGCTGAAATCAAAATATGCAAAATCCACCCAAAAGAAGATTCATCTGCATGACCATATTTTTTTTTCTCCTCTTGGCCATTTTCCTGAAAGTTCAGCTACAATATAGTGCAATATGGGAGAATTGTTCCAACAGAAGCACCCAAGCCTGAGCATCACCATCTCATCCCAGCTACACCAGCTTTATAGTGTCTGCTGCACAGCAGTGAGTTGCTTCCCTGGGTGAAAGAATGGCAGCAGCTGGGTTGCTGCCTCTAAACAACCCATCTGAGCTGCATTCATGTCCTTTTATTTCCCTGTTAATCCCAGGAAAGGTGAAGCTACAAACAGGCTGTGTTTTTCATGGAGAATGTCAAGTACGTGGTTGTACTAAAGCCTCATGAGACTGCACTTCTTGAGAATTCCTAGTGCAAAAATGCATACTGCACTTTCAAGAGCCAAAGTTTAGAGAAATGCAGAAGGTAAAAACACACTACCTGTAGAACACATGCAGTATTATTTAAAGGCCATTAAGTAAAAATTGTACCACCACTGTGCCAAGGCAATGGCAGGATCTCTTTATACTGAATTTCTTCCAGCACAATGATTCATGTTCCCTTTGATTACTCAACATTTCAGCATGTAATATTTTTGTTTCAACACTTTTGTTATGCTAGTAACAAATATCTTATACCTACCATTTTTCTTTTACACTGACTTCATGAGGCTAACTGTGAGCTGAGAAAACAGTAAACCTAACCTGGACTGCAAAAATGAAAGGGAAACAAAATATCCTTACCTGACTCTGGAAAAGTTCAATTTAGGCAATAACTTTTCTTTCTATATAATCCACGTATGATATCTTTTTTTGCTTGCTTGCTTTCCAAAGCAAAAAACATGTATGAAATTGCTGTAGTTACATCATCTAATTCAACCATTTCATGGACTTATCCTGGAAAGTAAGGATACACTCCCAAAAAAGCATCTATCTGACAAATGGCAACTGTCTGGCTGTGTTCTACAATACTATTACTATTTAATGACTTCTTTTCTGAAAATGTATTATACAATTTTCCAGAGTCGTTGATGAATGCTTTCTAAATACAAGAAAAGTGCGGTATAAACTCCTACTGGAGCTTGATGACATAATGAAACAAACTTTGTCTGGAGTACAGGAACACAAATATTTGTCTTTAGTCAATTTTTAAAAACACTTTACTTGAAATAACTTGGCAAGGGCCTCTGTTTTGATGCAACTGGTAGCATAGAACACAAAAGCCTCATATCACTGACAATAAATAAAAATAAATATTTTTAGGCTAATATAGATATTCTATGGCAATGAAAGTTTTTAGAATTTTTTATTCTGTAAGCTGAGATTTGAAATCTACCATTACAAGGCAGTGGAAGAAAAAAGTACAACCAAAAATGTCTCTGATGGTTATGTTACTTCTGCATTGTTTGCATGCAAGGGATATTGAGGTTGGGTAACAGGTACTGCAGCACTGACAATGCACTGGAATGGGAGCACAGTGTGCCTATTTAGTCCACTCATTCCTCATCATTCCCTTTGAACAGCTGCACCTTTAACACATGAACTGATTTAAAAATATCTGCATCTCATCAATATTTATAGACTTTTGTAATACTACTTTTGTACATCTACTCCAGACCAGGCCATGAGAGGCCAGAAAGGTGACTTCTACCTACAGAGCATTTTAGAACACAGAATTCCTATATGGTACAATAGGAAATAAACTATGAGATTAAAGTGGGGTGATCTTTGTATTACATTAGCAAGAACATAGGGAGAGATTGCAATAAATGAAGTATACAGTATTCAAAAAATAAAAACGTGGCTCATCCAGTATTAACTATATTAACTTATCTACCTCATGTATTTAAATTGCAAAATTGTAGAGACTACCATCTGTATTATATCTGTGTGCAGCCTGGACTTGAGACTTAAAGACTGCCTGAACTTTTGAACAGCAAGGCAAAGTAAATACTAAAGGACAGCATCACCTAATGTCTAGTAAGAAGCAGCACACTTTTAGCTCATAAAAAAAACATAGGCAAGAGATCACAGTTAATGAAAATCAGAACACTTATCAAATTCCTAAATAAAGTCATAGTGTCAATGAAAGGAAGTATTTTTTAGCTGTGCCAAAGACTCCAGAATTCATTTGTAGGGCCTCAGATAAGCTGGTGTAAGCATTAGAAGTTTTTTAATTGCTTCCTGTAAAGGAAAGCTAGGGTTCTAGACCAAATCCCTATAATTAAATATTCAAATTAGTAGGGAAAACATTTTCTAATGTAAGATTTAGGATAAAAGCCTGAGTATTGTCAGGGTTTAGGAAGCACCAGTTAAATCTGATGTTTTTAGTTTATCAAGAACAAAATATCTATGGAGAAAATACTTGGTGTTCAATCCAACACCCAGTCCCTCCTGGAAATTAATTCTTTTTTGTAAACTTCACACGTGACTACAGATTTGTAAACTTCAGATGGGATTAATTTGTCATTATGTAAAAAATCAAAAAAATTATGGAAACTCTTAAAATCTTTAGATACTAGGAAATATCTTAATGTATTTTGTTTAAAATGCAATACACAATTTTTTCTTCATAATTAACAAACACAGAGCTTTTATATCTTCATCAATTTAATCTATTATTATACTTCTCTTGAAGCACTGGATATTACCTACTAATGAAACAATTTGTTAGTGTAAGGACACAGTGTCAGAGTAAGACAGAATACAGTAGCTCCTTTCACACTACTGAACTATGTGCTGTTCCTGAGAAAAATGGGTTTATCAAGAGCCCACACTTTTTTCTATTAAACAAGACTCAGTTGTAAATAGTGGCTGAGCATTCTTCTGCTCAAAGTTTTAATGAACAATGCTAAATAAATTTATCTCTTTTCAGCATTATGAAGCCCCTCTATCTCACAATTTCACCTCTGCACTGTAATCCAGGATTTTTGGACTTTAGCAGGAGCAACACAAAATATTTAATCCAAACAAGACTGGGTAAACTGATGGTAACATTTAAAATTATTACTTTATTTCTAACTATATATGAGAGAAAAGACAGGAAAGTAAGGACTAGAAAGGGAAGATTTGATTATGATCTTAAGACTCATAATAGATTGTTGCAAGGAAAGAGAGCCAACAATCCTTTACATTATTATATTTTTTTCTGGCTATGTTACATCTATGTCTAAGTACCTGGAACTTAAAGCACACCTTAAATGCTCAACTGGAAAAATCTGACTTAGCATGCCTATTCTACCCCAGCTGGGGACACCCAACACTTTTTGCTTACTCAAACCCTGCCATGGTGTCTTGTCACACAGCAGAGCACTCAAGGTGCTCTGTTAAATTGTGGAACACTCCTACACTTTGCTGCTCCAGGTATTACTGGTTTATGCTGCTTAGGGTTTGCTACCATTTTGCTTTTACATCATACAAAATACTGGAATTCCTGTAGGTTGCATTCAGTAACACATATTTTAGCCAAAACAAATAAATACTGGTTTGTGTTACAATACATTATTTTATTTTCCAAGAGCTGGAATTGACTGGAACAATGAAAGATTAATTTAGTTCTTTATTCAATTCTTACCTGAGAAGAATATGTGTGACCATCTGATCCACAAACAGGATGGGTATAAACTACTGGACACTGCTTGCAGTTTGATGAAATGGGACCACCCCTCCACTGTTTATGGCCTAAACCAGCCTCTTTCATACTGTAAGTAAACAAAAAGTATGTAATTCTGATAAGCAGTATTGAAAACAGAACATATTCAGGGTATTTTAATGAGCCTTTACAAACAGTAAGCCATACATAATTTGAACCATAAAGTTTTCTTTTACCTAAAGGTTTGCCAATGTCTTTGGCATCAACTTCTTCAACTTTGTACTTTATTCTCTGTAGTGATTCTTGATGCCTGCATACTATTTCACTAAGACATATGAGCAGAAGAAGATAATTAAGATGATGCTTTGGGGACTGTTACACTTATTGATCAGTGAAAGATGTTGGAACTATGTGACACTTACTCTTTTTGTTATTAAACAGTATGAATAGAACTATTTATCAATACTGGTATTTTAGGAGGCACCATTTAGGTTTTAGAGAACTGTGTCAAATACTTCTAGAGAAACAGGGAGGGGGTCCTACTGTTTGCCCCACTTTGAACAGTCTTTCACTGTCTATAATTTGCAAAATTCAGTCAACACTTAATATATAGTCCAAAGGGAAAAAAACAAGTTAATCCATTGGAGCACAGAATCAGTCTATACAATCACATATGTGCATCCTCATATAAACACATACAGAGCTAGATGGATTATTTCAATTTAGGAAGGGGCTATGCTGGGTCAGAATAAAAGTCTAAAATAGGTTACTGATGCTTCTTCATAATACTTTTATTAGTTATTAGTTTTAAATACTTTTACAAGCTTTCAGTTTGTGTTATATGGCCATCTTCAGACAGGCATGCTTTTTTTCTGTAGCTTTCAATTAATTCTTATCCATTAATTTTTCCTCTTATTTTTCAACTATGAAAGCATTTAGCAGCCACTGTATCATGAAACAGCTCCTTTATGACCTCAAAATATATAAAGAAGTTACTTCTTGCATATAAATAAAAAAAAAATTAACAGCAGTACATGATTTTTATACTGGATGGCTTTTTTTTCCTTGGGATCTTTTGAGGAACCTAAAATTGATTACACTTACAACATAGCAATGACTTATCAGGACACACACAAATATTCAAATTTATAAAATCTCAAATCAAACATTCTTTCATGGAGCAGAACTCTCAGAGAACTCCTTCAACACTTTCACCTACAAATAACCAAGAACTATTTTGCTAGTAATGAATCATTGTTTGAGAAGAACTTGTGTGGAGTAATAAAAAGAAACATGAGAAAATAAACTCCTCATCCTCTGGTTTTATAATGAGCAGAGTAAAAGGCTAAGAGCACACACCTAACAGTAAACTGGTGATGACAAAAACTAAAAGCCCATTTCCAAGCCATGCTAATGTTTATGTGAATAATTTTAGCTGTAAATGTGGTCTTTTAGGAAAAAAAAAATCAGGAATTATAGAAGTCTGCATTCAGGTTATGCTGTTTAATGAAATTTTGAAATGCACAGATTTTTTTACAGTGTACACAGGAAGCTGAGATGCTGCACACAGAAGGTGTCAGTTACTATCGAAAAAACCAGAAATAGCTTCAGTTCTATGTAGCATAATGAATAATAAATATCAATACAGGAAGTTTTTATGTCCACCAGGAAGCACTAAAAAGGAAACAATTCTAATGTACAACCTTAATTAACAAATACCAATCCTTTCTGATGAATTGCACAATTTGAAGACAAAGCAAAAATCATCTCATTTCTAATATAGCAAAAAAAAAAGGAGAAACTGTCTTTGATTATGTACAATATATAGTAATAATTAGACTATTGCTGCTCCTTTCACTTGACTGAGAGCTTTCCAATCATTCACATGAGTTCCAGCATCATTAGATTATACAGATGGCTGCATCTTTCTCTAACTTCTTGTTACTTTTATGGCTCACAATTATCCAGAAGTGCCCCAGTAGCCTGAGGCTACTGACAGGACCAGCATCCCAACTATCAACCTGATGCAATTTCTGTTTATCAGAGATACAGTAACTTTAAAATACAAACAAATTGTAGAAGCTGTACAAATAAATTGCAGAAGTTACAGACATCAACAGAGAGAAGCTCATTGACATCAGCAAAAACCAGACTGGAAGCAGAATTTGTGCAACACACAAGGGGACTTGGTGTAGATGCTTAAAATAAATCAAAGAAAGGACTAGTGGTGGTGCTTAGTGTTTTAGTATATATACACCCTTTTGCATGCTCTTGGTGAAGACAAGAAAAAACAGAAAGAGGAGGAAAAGCCCTCCTTTTAGATGAAGAGAAGTAAAATCACCTGAAGGGAGAGAAAAGAGATGTTTCAGAAAATAAAGCAAGGACGATGGAAACCAGAACAAGCTCACAAGGCAGAAATTGCAGTTCTGTGACAAACAGAGAGGTATGAAGAAAACAGAAAACATTTGATATAGTCAGATAAATTACCTTCCTCAACTAACTTGTGCTTTGTTAGGCTTTTAAATGTAAACTGTCCCAGGGCACTCATTCAAGCTGAAGAGTGTCAAATTTCCTCTTTTACACAGAACTCCTCTGAGACCTTCAGCAGATCACTATTACCAAATTTGGCTTCTATATAACTAATAATATTTTTGAAAATAACACATAAATCTGTATTTTTCAAAAACTGTAATGAAAGGCACAATGATAATGAAACCACAAAAAATTATACTTTGAAGGTATCAATCCAGAGACCTGGTCATGGGAATGGTTTAGATGGATATTTACTTAAAGCTTTAGTACAATGATGCTGAAAGTGACTGTATTATCAAAGCTGCTGAACAGCTATTTTTGACTGTCAGTCACTGACAGGAAACCATGAAAAGTCAATTTAAAATATTCTTAATGCTAGTTATGGTAGATACATGCATTTCATAAAATACCTGAATAATACATTTTACTTACATACTCAGACTTTTCCTTTCATCATTATTTAACTACATCAGATTTGTTTCTGTTGACTATTCCTTTTAACCAGGTGTTGAGAGTTATGTTTTTTACAGCTAGGCAATGATCACACACACATTGACATGGAAATAACTGAGAAACTACTGTGATGTTAAAATTATCTTGAGATATGATCATTGATGTATGTCAACAATATCCAGAAATAGGTACAAAACTGTAACACATAGAATTAGTTATTAATTATGTGAGTTATGTAATTAAAGCAATGTATATGTACATTTTAAAATGTTAATACATGGAAAAAATAGCAAAAAAGGCAGTTATTTCACTTTAATAAATCATTTGTTTCTTCCTTGTATTTATTATAATTCAATATGCAAGAAGAAGACCCAGATCACTGCAACTTGCAGCTAATAAAATTTTGTCATTTAATTTTGCAATTCTACTGTAATCACTATAAATGTTCTTGCATTTGTTAGTCTGTTGTCACATTAAATACATGATGCCATGAGAAAGTCAACCTCTTCCACCAAAAATTTTCTGAAAAGGCTTTGGTACCTGTCTCATAACAAAATAACTATTACTGAATGCAAGCTCCACCTTATCTGATATTGTTGACACCTAAAGGGTAAAATTAAATATATGGGCCTAATTTATGAGCAATGCTTCTGATTGCATTAATTTGCATACACCAAACTGTGCATGCCTGCCTAGAAACATAATTAGCCAATCTGCCCAATTAGTCTAGCCTATGTACCTGTTTGCATACATAAACTTACCTTCCTGTATACACAGTGATTGTGCCTGCAAATACTTTGAGAATACTTAATGTAACCTGTTTAAAATTTAGCTTCGAGCAACTCTTTGGCAACATTATTATTTAATAATATCTATATATTGCATGAGTGCCCAATTCAATTGAAAAATGGTATTTTATAGCTAAATTTGATAATCTTCAAACACATTTTTCCAAAACTGTTGAAAAAAGTCTGAGTTACTAAAAACTAATCTTTGAAAGAGCTCTTGCAATTCTCCTCTGATAACTACATTTGCATCTTTAGGAGATTTTAGAGTTATCCCAATTTAGAGATTCTGTCTGATTATGTTTTGCCATGGCCTTTGGGCGACACAATCAGGCTGGGTAAGATTAACATAATCAGAAAAACCACTTGTACCATAAAATCTAAATTCCTTTCTTTAGAGTTGCCTGAATTTCCTTCAAAGCTGCCTTTTCATGTTCAAGCCTCTTGGAAGAAAATCATAGTTGTCAATATACTACTAAGATGTTCCTTTCAAATGTCAAAAACCTCTCAATTCATTACTACCAGTCTTTTTGAATATATTATTTTCACTTGTTTCTTTACTTTGCACTACTCCTAAAAAATAGAAGAAAAATCCATCTGAATAAACACCAAAAACAACTGAATGAAACTGAGATAAATAGAACAAAAATTAACAAGATTAATGTGGAAATCCAAATAAAACATATTTTAGCAATTTTAGCAATTTACAAATTAACATTGTTGGTAAGACATTTGTCTTTATTGAGAACCAATCTTAGTGTAGACTGAAGGAGTTAGCAAGTGTACTATTTTCACAAGACAAAAATACAAAGACTGCACCCCAAGACAGAAATCATAGGATCTTAGAACGTTTTAGGTTTGAAGGAACAAACCTTAAAGATAATTTGATTCCAATCCCCCTGCCATGGCCAGGGACAGCTTCTCTACAGCAGGTTGCTCAGAGCCCCATGCAGCCTGGCCTTGAACACTGCCAGAGATGGGATATCCACAGCTGCTCTGGGCAACCTGTTCCAGTGCCTCATTACCTTCACACTGAAGAATTCTTTGCAAGTAAATAATCTAAACCTTCTATTTTTCAGTCCCATCACTATATGCCCTTGTAGAAAGTCCCTCTCCAGACCCCTTGCAGGTCCCCTCTAGGGGGTACTACAAGGGCTCCCCAGAGCCTTCTCTTCTCTGGGCTGAAAAACTCCCATGTCTCTCAGCCTGTCCCTGCTGGAGAGGTGCTCCAGCCCTCTGAGTATCTTTGCAGCCCTCTTCTGCATCTGCTCCATCCCATCCACATCCTTCTTATGCTGGAGGCCCCACAGCTGGGTGTAGCACTCCATGTGGGGTGTAAGAAGAACGGAGTGGAGGAAGAGTATCACCTCCCTCAACCACTGGCCATGCTGCTTTGGATGCAGCCCAGAATACAGCTGGATTTCTGGGCTGAGAGTGCACATTGCCAGCTCATGCCCAGCATCCCAAATCCTGCTGCCCAGGGCTGCTCTCCATCTGTCCATCCCTCTGCCTGCATTGATTTAGGGGGTTGCCCCGACCCAGGTGCAACACCTTACACTTGGCCTTGTTAAATCTTATGAGATTCCCATGGGCCCACTTCTGGAGTTTGTCCAGAACCCTCTGGATGACACCCTGTCCTTGAGGAGTGCCAACAGCACCACACAGCTTGGTGTCCTCTGCAAGCTTACTGGGACCCATTCAGGTGGAAATTCCTGTCCAACATTATTTATGGATATGCCTACTACAGATCTGACATAGTTCCATCCATTTCCTGTATATTTAACTAGAAAAGATTACATACATACAGCTGAAGCAGATTTCGCTTAGCAAATGCCAGAGAGGTGGAAAGCAATCCTGTATATAACAGATCTTGTTTTCTGTCACAGAAACCATGCACTCAGATGTTTCTAAAGACAGAGATGCAAGCTGACCCTTAACATCTGTAATAATTCTATCACAATACCTGTTTAAATTAGCAGATCAATAAAATTACACCAAGAGAAACAAGTGAGGCACATTTGCAGAAACAATACCTAGATAATAAGACTATTAAACAAATTAGCATTTACCATTTTTACCATACACCTTCGTTTGCTGTATGATTTCTATGAATGTTTTGCCTTTTATTCCTACCTACTTACAAATCCTACTTGGAAGCCCTGAGCTACAGAAGCTGTCAAAACTTTAGACCCACCCTCTAAAGGTAAGACTTGAACATAAACCATATTCCACTGTCTCTCAGAAATTTAGGCAAGCTGGCCAATGAAGCAGCAAAGCACACTCCAACAGCCCAAAAGTATCTGCACTTCAGACCATGAGAACAGGGAAGAATGGCATGGATTTCCCAGTTAACTCACAGCTGAGTGACTTAGTCTTCTTCCTCCAAAGGACTGAGGTTTTAATATGGCATGGATGAATAACCTTGGCACACACTACTGAGGAAACTACTAAATTGTGAGGAAGAGGTATCAGAAATTAAATTGTGTGGAACTATGCAACGTAAGAAAGGTAAAACTGCAGACAGAACTAAGATTGTTGAACAAGGTCAGTCAGGAGTGGCAGGAAAACAAACCACAGATGCAAAAAGTCATAAAATCATAAAAGCAAAACCAGAGACAGAAGTTTAAACAACACTGAGGATCAGTCCATTGCAATGAGCCATGGAAGTCAACACGTTATATTTGAACTGTCTGGCCAGCAAAGACCCACTGAGGATCTGGAAAGAGGTGGAGAGCATCATCAGTAGAGTCTAACAGCAAATTAGTCCCAGCTAAATATTGTGCCCAGTGAGCAATAAATAATTTTATACTTTTAGGTAGCATGTATCCTGCCTACAGAGCCTTTGTGCCCTGTAAAACTACTTTAATAAAGTGGGCTAGAAAGCAAAGATTACAAAAATAGCTTCACAAGTTAAGCATAAACTGGAAGGAAACCTTGGATGAAGAAGGTGTTTACACATGGCAAATGATCCACCTATCACAGGATGTCTAATTTTGCTCTTCAGCACAGTTATTTTGGCCTCCAACGTAGGAGCTGGAGAACAGTAAAGTTACAGAGAAAGGTCTTTCCAATATTTTGATACTGTATGAAAATGTATCCTCATTTAAATGATAAAGATGCTTCCTTTACTGGATACTGTTTTCACATATTGAGATCATACAAAATTACCATTGACTTCATAATTTTTAAGCTTATCAACTCACCCACTGTTTTTCCTAATTCAAGTTTTTAGAGGACTTCCTGTACTTCATATAAGAATCGATCTGAACATGACTCCTTTCAGTGGATACTGATGACTTCTTTCCTTTCATTCAACAGATGGTAAGAAACTAAGGATATCCTAACTTACAAAGTTACTTAAGTGTTACTAATTTTTTTAAAGGATTTATTTTTTTATTTTAATCTATAAAATCTTATACATTCTATGACATATCTCAATAATAATCAATAGTTAAATTTTTCACAAATCAAACTGATGGAAATAAAGTTGCAAAGACTTGAGTAACTTGAGTGACTACGTAGGATGCTCACAATTTTAAGTCATTCCAGAACTGAAGCCTCAAAAAATTTAATACACATTTTAGTTGACATAACATATAAGCAATATTACAAAAGAAATTGAGATTCATACACACACACACACCCCACTTTGGTAAAGCAATTATGTATTATTTTAGAAAGATTTTTAATTGTGTATATTAACTTATGAACTCAGACTTCACCTTTTGATCACCAAGATATGCAAATTTCTTTTATAAGTGCTTTTTATGCTAATCTAAGTGCCTGACCTTGTAATAATGCAGTGTTTTAATAACTTCTTAGAGATATTTATTACCTTTTCCCAGAACTGCTTTCATTTTATAAAGCCAAAAGAATTACTGAACACATTTCAAACCTATCATATTCTACTTGCAAAGACAGAACATTATATAGATTTTGTGTGTGTACTCGGCCTTGCAGAGTTTACCTCTTTGAATATAAATATATTCACTATGTATTACTTCTACTGGAAAAAGACATCAATTTGTGTGCCAAAGGAAAGCAGACATTTTTCAATGTTTTCTAAAACAGGTAACATAGAAGCACAAGTAATCTCTTTTTTCTTTTACACATTATTTAATAAAGCAGAAACCTTTTTTTAAGGCAGCAAATAGTTCTCTTTAGTCAATAGATGTAATTTTAATAACTATGTCTAATAACCAGAGTATGGTGTCACATGTTAAATTATTAGTAGTTTGCTGAACAGGAATACAAATTCCCTTGTATTTAGAAAAATGTAATAATTTCATCTGATTATCATCACTTAAATGGGGTTCCTATGTATCAGCGTGTTTAGCAATTGCAAAACAGCAAGGTAGGGTAATGATTTAACTTTTTCAATGATTATATATCTATTATTGAGAGAGAATTCAAAGTTATTAATTCAGAATCTGTTTTGCATAATATGATGCTGTCTGTTACCTGCATTTGATAGCCCAATTAAAGGCACAGTTTTCATTAGGGAGCATCTTAATGCTTCTGATTGTGGTGGTTTGACAGGAAATGTGTTTCTGGGATGCTGTGGTCAGGCCAATGGATGTTCAGATTTTAATATTGGCACCTAATGTGGCCATTGGGACATTGAATCGCCTCTGAGCACACGGGGTTAAAGCAGGGCTCTCCCCTGGGAGGCTCTCTTGGGTTCCGGTCAGGGAAAGGCTCAGAGCTCCCCTGCCTGGCTGCGGGCTGGGCGGGGCAGGGGCAGCCATGGGGCCGGGTGAGGTAGGCCCAGGGGCAGCCATGGGGCCGGGTGAGGTAGGCCCAGGGGCAGCCATGGGGCCGGGTGAGGTAGGCCCAGGGGCAGCCATGGGGCCGGGTGAGGTAGGCCGGGCCCTGGGCAGAAGGGAGGGGAAGGCCCCTGCAGGATGGAAGGGTGGAAGAGCACTGAAAAGCATCAAGCAGACCCCCCCCCCCCGCCTCAGGAGAGACAGAGACAGAGCCTGTGCTTGGCTGGCCGAGAAAGAGAAGGGGAGGGTGTGAGCCCGGCAGGGCAGCCGTGAGAGTTCTGAACAGACAGGGCCTCAGATTTTTAAGCCTTTTCTTGGATGATAGAAACCTTGCAAATGCTAATCCTCCTAGAGCTGAATGAGAAGAGAGATATAGATGAGATAAGAGGAAATAAGCCACAAGAGAAATAGAGAAGAACTCAAGCAGAAGAGATGATGGAGTAGCTTTTGCTGGACTCTTTTTGTATAGCTATAGGCAGAACCATGTTCCTTGTGATACAGAGACTGCATTCTAGGGGGAGGCAATGCCTCAGGACCAAGAGGGTTCGGTGTGAGAGTGAAAAATATGGGGAGGACAGGTGTCCCAAAGTTGAGACTGTGCCTTTTTAGAGTGGGACAAAGTATCCTTAAAAGTCGACCCTAGAAGCAGCTCTGGTCCATGTTCAGTATTGAGAGCACTGGACATGAAAGGAAGAGGTCACCATTAGCACAAGAAAAACTCCTTCTCGATGAACTGAAGATTGAGTATTCTGAAAAGTGGTGCCGAGAATCGATGAGTGGACTGAGAATCGATGATTTGGGAGATGTATTGTATTGAGAATTTGGGTGAAGAGGAAGAGGAGATGTATTTGTAGAGTTTTCATTTTCCTTGTGTGTTTCTTTTTTTTTTTTTTCCCTTTCCCTTGTTGTTTAGCTAATAAATTTTTATTTCCCTAAGTGAGAGCCTGCTTTGCTTATTCCTGGTCACATCTCATAGCAGAAACCAGGGAGGGAGTATTCTCATAGAAGCACTGGCAATGTCCCAGTGTCAAACCATAACACTGATTTATAAAAAAATGAGTGAATAAAAATAATTTAAACATAAAAAGCAAATTTAAATAAATGAAACAGTCAAATAACTAATAATCACTTCTACAAACCAAGGTAGACAAATAGTAACAATATTTTGATCAATATTACTACGAGGATGTCTACTCCTACAACACTCACTATTTTATGCTGAATTACAGAAAACTTTTCACTAGAAAATAGCTACTTTTCCTATTGGCTCAAAACATTGGCTGCCACAAAAATGTTCTTTCACCACTATAAGAATAAATTGATATTCCACTCATCAGATTCAGAACCCTGCAGAGTGATTCCCATTCAATCTATCTCTCTCATTGCCTGGCAGTGCAAGTTGCACCCCTGCTGCCCACGCTCACAGCTCTTTCTTCCCTCATGCAGAATCAGTCACAGTGTCTGCTTAAAAATAAAGACAGAAAAGAAGGAAGAAAAACCAATTTACAAGCATCCCAGCAATCAATATCTGAAAGAAGGATTTCCATTTTCTTCCCTTAATATTATCAACATATATCTGCTCTGTCAATGACTTAAATTTGTCTTCTCTAAACTAAACTCTTTAGGTAGGATTACAGGTAGAAAATATCAGTAAAGTGATCAATTTCAAAAGAATATGTCTGGGTTTTTTTTCTTTCTGAAGAGCAAGTATAGAAGGTAACTAAAGAAACACACTTTTTGAACCACAATGGAAAAACTTAAGCAGAGACATAAGTAACTATATGTCTCTCCAGATTGTATTTAACAATTCTGAGCTCCTCATTACACCTGTGAGGAATAATAAGCCACTTCTACAAAGAATACATTCAAAGTATTCATGTTCAGGGATCTGAATATCCCTTAATTGCATAAGTTACTCAGGGTGGCCTCACAGTATAGCACAAAATCTTGCAGCCATTCATTTTAACAAATGTTCTTTGCTCTTTAGCACAGCTTTAGAGCAAGTGATACTTCCCTGCTCCCCAACCCCTGCTTCAGCTTTTATTGTACAGTACTTAACTCCATTCGTCAGTGTGTCCATCTGTGTGGTTGATGCTGCACCCACCACCTACAGCTCAGCTTCTTAAACCTGCCAGGTTTAATTTATTGTTCTCCCCTCCTCCAGAAGTAGCACAACTCATTTGCTTAAACAGTAAAAGTGGGATTTTTTTTACTTTAAACTGCTATATTACAGGCACTGGGTGAGATAATTCAACCTACCCTGGACGCACTTCCATTAAACAACTTTGAACTGGACTCATACTCTATCTAAATCAAGAATAATTCTGCTAAACAAGAAAACCACAAACAGACATAATAGACCTTTTTACGTATTATTGACTGCCTGGTGCTGAGGAGCAATACAGGGGCACGTAGGAATAGGACAAGTGGCAATGTCTTTACACTGAGAGAGGTTAGGTTTAGATCAGATACAGAAAGAAATTCCTCACTATGAGGGTGGTGAGGCACTGGAACAGGCTGCCCAGAGAAGTTGTGGATGGTCTTTCCCTGGAAGTGTTTAAGGCTTTAAGAAACCTGGTCTAGTGGAAGATGTTCCTGTCCATTGCAGGGAGGGTTTATCACCTGATTTTAAGTGTCCTTCCAACCCAAACCATTCTATGAACAAGGCTTGAAATAGGTCAGCTATCTTGATAATTCTAGTGCTGGGATTTTTTGCCCTTAATTCTACAGCCAAAATAATTTCAAAAACAAAGATAATAACATATCGATGGTTACAGGTTGTAAGACACAGCACACACAGACAGAAAATTGTGTTATGCAATGGTGCTCAGGATTAAAAGTACCATCTATATGGTATTTAAATTAAAACTAAAGAACTATTATCTCAAACTAGTTATGCTATTGTGGTTACCCTAGGTCACTTCTGACAAAGGCTGTGATGTTTTTAGATGGTGTTGTTAATCAGGTGCTAAAAGAGTGCTGTTTTACAGTTCATGAGCTTTTAAGAGAAATATCTGTGTCTGTTAATCAGTACCTCATAAAAGTTCTGTATTCTGGCACTGGTTAATAGCTATGGCATGTCTTTGAAAGAGAGAATTCCTTTAGATCATGTAGACAACTGTCAGCTTACTGTACTGTAATCTTCCAAAGTGCTCCTTAGATAGATGGAAGAGCACCTATCAGCACCGACTTTCTCACTCCTGCAGAGGGAGAGGAAAGGAGAAAAAACAAACAAAAAAGAGACAGAAAGGCCTTTCAGATTGATATTATCTTTTCTGCCAGCAGGATGTCTTCTGAGTTTAAGAATTAGTCTGATAACATCAGAAATGGGAAGATAGAGCTGACAAGCTTTCATCATGTAGAGGTCTGCTCAGATAAAACATATAGCAACAAGTACATAGTAAGATGATAAAAGAGCAAAAATAGGTTGTCAAACAATTAGCCATGGAAGATCATCTGCTGTAATGTACTAACTTATTCTATTGATATTCTTTTATATTGAAAGAACATAAAACTTTTCCTTTTTCTTTTTTCTCCTTGCTTACCACTGAAGGCTAAGTTAAGGTCAGGAGTGCTTCTCCTCAGATCTCACACAGCTAGCTCAGGGCAGAGCCTGCCTAGGCAGTGACATCCATGCATGACACAGCATGTCCAAACCATCAGCAAGTACCATTTCTATTACACACTCACTGTGCAACAGGTGTGTACACTGTGGTCACACATACTGCCAAATATGCGGAAATTCACTGAATGAGTATCAAAATCTGCTTCGATAAACTTCATGGGAGAAGAGGGCAAAACTCTGATAAAATATAAAACCTACTTCAACAAAGCATTGCACCAGCTAAATGCACTAAAAGAAACAGCAAAACCTGCACAGTCTCCATTTTGGCTGCATATTGCTCGTGTTTGCCCTTGTTCTTCAAAACTTGACCATATTTTGCAACAATACTGATGTTCCCTAAATGCTGGTTTTAATTTGTAATTCTCTTTTCCTCTGATCAAATCCAAGGATGGTCGACAGTGACTCTCACTGGGGGAAAAGTTCCCTTCTCAATTAGGAAGCAATTTAGCTTTTTTTATATATTGCAAGGAATGATTTTTACAGCACGAAAACATTAAAATTTTAAAGAATATATAGTTTGTTTTACTTATTAATCTGCTTTTGTCATAGATATATTATACCCACAGAGATAGGTACAGTTATTGCTGTATTGGAAATAAACCAAACAGTTTAAAACAAAACTTTGCTACTTTCATTGCCATCTATAAATGAAGGTATTTTTAAAACATAAAAGATTATTCATGCTATTGCTCAAGGCAAGAAAATCAAAGATATTTAAAGCGTGAGGTTTTCTAGTCTGATAATTTGCACATATAAATAGATCATTTTACAGATGGAAATTTAATACAAACCAGACATATCCATGATGAAATATGTGTGCCAGAATATCAATGTAAAAAAAATTGTAAATAATACTGCCAAAAGTAGTTTTAATAACTATTGTATTGTTATTTCACATTATTTAGCCTAGCATGACATAAGTTCTCTTTTATTACTTATGATGGCATTACATTTCCCCTTATGCCTGTAAGAAAAAACAAATTCAACTTGATTCCATGAAATAATCTGATAGGCAAACAACTGGACATAACTTCTTTCTGCCACTAGGAGGTCAGTAATATTCCAATTTTAATACATTTTCCTTTTCTAATAATGTTCATAAACATCAGCAGTAGAGACTCTTCCTTACTTTTTCTTTCTTCCTTCCTCAATTACTCTAATGTGGGTCCCATAAAATGGTACCTACAGGATAATACATAATCTATTTCTTCTCCATTCAAGCCACCATAAAGCATCTCTTACTGGATATGAATGCATAAATAATAAGCCATGCTGAGTGAAAACACGAGGTTCTGTGATGAAGAAAAGTAATATAGAAAAATGGAGAAGAGTTATTTGGAGAGAGAGAAAAACAGTAAACAAAACTACAGCAAGAATGCTAAAAGAGAAATTCTTAAATAAACAAAAGCATGTTACAAAAGCCAAAACAGCAATAATCAATATTTCTGGGATGGTAACACAAAGGGAATTGTGGTTCACCTTTCAGGGCTCTTCTTTGATGTCTTCATTCTGCAGCACACAAAATTTGGAAAATTCTCTGAGTATTTCAAAAACTATTTCCAACTGTTCAGAAAAACTGAAAAATCAGATACCTAAGGCTTCATCTTTTCCTTTGCTTAATTATTTCTAGAGGGTCTACATTTTCATACAACTGGGGCCCTTGCTGGTGCCTCAGCTGGACACCCCTGGTACTCTGCATACCATAACACAATATTGATCCTGATTCAGCTGCCTAATTTCATCTTCACAGTCATGACTCCGCAAAACAAAAAATTCACCACTCAGCCTCATGGCTGAACACGCTTCCAAATACTTTGCTTTAGAAGACTAACCACAAATTCAGCTTTGAAATCCCAAAATCTCAATGCAGTAAGAGAGATAAAAAATGCTGTGGTTACACAGAAAAAGGAAAAAATAATCTATTGAGAGATGAAAAATGGAAATAGATATTTGCTGCCCCCACTGTGGGGCAAATAAAAGAATTTCATCATTTTCTTGGGAAATCATCTGCTTGCAGAAAAGGATTCTTTTTTTATTTTAAAAATCCTGAGAGCAGACAGCATACTTTTTCCAGCGGCATTTTTCTTTCCCTATTTCATAATTTAGCTCAACTTTTATTTTTATTGCAGTCTTAATAGGTTCAGGTATATATAAATAATTGTCTTTTGGTATCTAAATTACTTTGGTAAGACAGTAAATTGTGGACCCTAATTGGACTTGTATCCAGTATGTTGATCAAATACAGAACCTCCTTGTAGAAAGCAGCTGGAAAGGAACAGCTAAAAGGAACAGATAAAAGGACCTTAGGAGTAAAGTGACCAGAGGCAAAACTTACAACTCTGTTGTGAAGAACAGGTTTGCTACATGCCAGAAAAATCAGTTGTCTTACCTGCATTCCAGCTTAGAGCATTGTTCTAGCTCTTCACGCCCACGTTTCTCAACCTTCCTTCTAACCACAATGCAGACCAAGACCTCGGTGGCAGCAGTGTCTTTCAAAATTAAACAGGTTCTTAAAATATGTTTGGAATCTGCTGCCTCATGTAGTCTCCCCTTCATTATGAGAGTAAATTAAAGTAACTGAGTATGATTACAGAAATAAAATCCTGTCATAGTCATTCTTACTAAGTTAGTGCTAAGTTAAGTGCCCATTTTCCAGTGTCTTCATCCAGACATCTCTTTAGGTCTTTGATCCTATACTCAACAGCTCAGAAGTGTTTCTGGTATGTGCCATTTATCAAGGTGGCCATACATAACAGGACTATTAAATAAATTGTGGGACCTTACTCAAAATGATTTCTTAACATTTACAGACTATCCTCTTCTCCATTCTTTACAAATTTCTGTTGTTTGCTTTTATAACTACTGCATCTGGATAAGTTTCCAAGTGCTTCATAATGAGCCTTTGTGTTTGCTTCTCAGTTGAATATATAAACAATTACTGATCCTATCAGAAATTACCTTGTTTTCCAATTTGAAAATAGGAGAGGTGAATTAGAGCATGACAAAAATATTGCAGTGTAGGTAAAAAACCTCCAGCATTTGTACATTGAAGTAAATGATTATAAGATGTCATATAACTTCTAGATATTAGTGTATATCTAGAATATGAAAGAAATTCAGTTGTCTAGACATCTCAAATGTGTACCAAAAAAAGCTGAAGTTATCCTAAAAGTGTTACTATTGTGAGTTCTCTGTGGAAGAACTGTATGGGTAGAAAGCTCAATAGTATAAAGGTCTTCAGAGTTCACTGTAATAGTGAATTAGGGAATAGCAAGCCCACACCTCCTACTACCCAACATGTATGTTTATTTTATGACATCTAAGAGCATACAGAGGATCTCGGCTGTACCTTCAAACCTTTTAGGGACTCAAGTAACATATTCCAAGTATGCAAAATCAATTGCTGATAACCTCAGGATATCACTTTCCTGTAGTCTTATGTTTATCACCCTAATCCCCAGCTTAAATCTCCTCTCTGACAATTTTTTCTCTTATTTGCTTCTACCTTGCACCAATGAGTTTGGGGTTAAAGAGGAGATGATGTCTGGGGTTATCTTTAGAAAGAAGACCCAACAGAAAAAGCTCGGAACATAATTTGTGTTGAATTTCGGGATCAAAACTTCCGCTTTCATAAGTATGCAAATCTTTGTACTACAAACATTTATTGGCAACAAATGTGCAAATGGTGAAGAGAAAGGCAAGGGGAATGCATTCTTCAAGATGTGCAAATGTTTTAAGTAACATTTAGGCGCCGAGATCTTCAGCTGATCAAGAAATGAAGTAATCCCTAAATTACAATAATTATCTAAAATATTGACACATATGAAACTCTCTGACAAGAAAAAGCCCACATAAGTATATTTCTCTATGAAACATCTTTCCCAGAGGCATTATTTCTAAGATTCAAAAGGTTGTATTTTACAACAGTTGTTATTTTAGACTCTGAACTAAAATAATCTACAATTAAGAAAGAAAGAATAATAATTAGAAAGCAGATATCATACACAGTCATGCTCAAAAACACGAAGAATTAAATAATTTTAAATCACAGTGAAAAAGTTAAGTATTGATGAATACATATTCTCCAAGATGATAACTTTGGATGGCTGGATCCATAGGTGCTATGAAGCAGTTCAGCAGTCTCTTAATCTTTCTACCCCACCAGTTAGTGGAAAAAAGTTGTCCTGAACACAGGAGAGAATCGATGCTCCTTTTTCTGTGTAATTTTGTTAGTTTCGTTTGGGGTGGTTTTGTTTGTTTACTTTTTATTGCTTTATGGAGCAGTCGAGGAATTGCAAGTCTGTGTCTATTGGGAAAGTGATACACTGTAAGCATTGTTGCTATTGTATCCACAACTTCAGGCAACACTCAGTCTAAAAAAATTAGGATACATTCTGAATGTTTTGTGCTTTTGCAGTCTGGTAAAAAACCACACTCTACTATTATAAAATACTTATATAAATTTTACCCCCAAAGCGTACCTGTGCCTGAATGTTCAAATGTACCATTGAAGGTCTGTATTTGAAAAAAGCATCCCTCAGACAAATTGAACCAGAACATGCTGGAGTCACAGCTACTCTGAGTTCAGGTTTCCTCAGATGCAATCTCTTCTTTGCCTCCCTCAGGAGTTCTGTTTAGACAGAATTTGAGTATTTCTTGGAGATTTCTGGACAGAATCTACAGTGCCACACATCATGTGGATAGTCTGTGCATGTACAATAAACCCAAAATAACTCTTGAAACCACTTCAAGATAGTGCCTCAATTAAGGTAGTGGAACCCAATGATTTAGGACACTTTAAATCCAGCCTCAACTGTACTGTGATTGTAGGACTTTTTCATTATTATTATTATTATTATTATTATTATTATTATTGCTACTACTAATACAGAAGATGCATAGGCATTTTAGAAAAAGTATTTGCATGGTGTAAGCATCCCAGTATACAGATTTTGGCGTAAAATGAAAAAAAAAAAGATACTTTTTTTAGGTCATAAGTATCTAATATAAAAGACATAGTCTGTGGCAAAAGCCACACACCTAAGTAAAATAATTCTCTTCTCCTGTAGCAGACAACAGCATTTTGTAAAACAAACCTGTTTCAGACAATCCGGACACGAGAAAAGGGTTTTACCCATTGATTTTAAACAAAAGATAAAAATACTGCCAGACACAAAACCCCCTTGTATAATTGACCATGTCACAAACATGAACATTTTGAGACTCCTCACATGCCTTTAGCATACTGAGTTTTCTTTTCCAAAAGCAGTAATACAATTTACTGTAAAGTAGCAATATATGCACATCACTCAATGATGACAAACACCTCCAGCTACTACACTTAATGTATTTCTCAACATTGGAAACCTTAAATGCATTGTTTTACATAAATGGAAATTAGTACAGTGATTTCTATTCCCTGAACACTACTCCTACTTGGTTTCACACACTATCCTTTTCCCACCACTGGTACATAAGCAAAACAACAGATGTATTCAGAGCCTATACAGACAACTTATGAACCATAACTTTCACATAAAATGAAATGCATAAGAACTGATGCTAGGTAGTAATACAAGAACCTCATTATAACCAAAATAAAACTTTTAAACCTGTAAAAGAACCTTTCATATACAAGCACCCTGAAATTCGACTGTGTTCCATCACCCAGTATTAGAGTATTTCAGTAATACTGGAAAAAAACAAAACAAAGAACCCCAAAGCCCTGAACACACAAACCACGAAGAAACTCCAAATTAAGCATGCATTAACTGATTACAAATGTTTGCATCAGCTATTTTAGAATTGATAATATTTTCTAATAAAGTACACTGAAAACTGATTCTGACAGCTAATTTTTAAAGCACCATAAAAATATATCACAAGCTTAACAGCCATTTTTAGGAAGGGGCATTGAACTGTTCCTGAATTCACTTTACCTACCTTTTCTAATAAAGGAATAGTCAAAGATTTTATTCTAATATTTTTGTATTATTTTAATGTTTACACTTGTACACGGTGAGTCATTGCAGTGGACTGCAATCACAACTTCATAATTAAGGGTAGAGAAGTAATTTAAAAGCACTGCCTTCATCACTCTTCCTAATATTTTTTTTTTTAAATGCCATCTTTTAAAGTAGATTCTCAGGAATACTGTAAGGAAAAAGACCATTTTAAAACAACACAACAAAAGCTGACACACCATTTTTTACAAGCAGGACAGTACATTAACATCCCCCAGTATTAGTCAAAATTGTACACTCTACCAACAAAGCTTTCCGAGATAGTCAGATTTCCTAGTCACATTCTTTCCTGTTATCCAGTTTATGAACAGAAGTTTTCTAACTCACTCCTTCTTAGGAGATGGTACAACTGAGTGTGCCTTCAGCCACCAACAGCAAGACAGAAAGAAACACAGCAAGCTGAAATCTGTTTTCCTGAAAAAAAATCCTAATTTATAATCTCATTGCAGAATTTCTAAGTAGAACTCTTTTGATCACAAAAAAAATCATCATGTGCACTGATTATCCAGTGTACCCTCTCACTCCTACAGGCAACTGAGAATCTGAACAAGTTTCTTGCTAGAGCAGATAGAAAATGAGTAGGCCCACGACTTACTAAATTAACTAAAGTCCATATGATTTAGCCTAGCATAGAGCTCCACATTTTCCTTAAAAAAATCATATCATGGCTTTTTACATGGGGAAAGTACAATGGACAAGTCCTGTTCTGCTAACAAATAGAATACAAAGGCTCTGTTTAGGTGTCTCTTATTTAAAGTCTGTTTCACATACTAAAAAAACACCAAACCCCAAACATTAAAAAAATTAATATTTTCAATTTTTACAGACAAAATTTGAGAAGGCCAGGGGTTGGATAAGTTTGGGGTTTTTTGATAAGAACAGCAATTTTTGAGTTTTGAAGCTGGACAGCAAGAAGTATAAATACTGCATGGCTGAGTAACAACCTTAATAAATAGTAATGCTGATACAGACAACACTGACACTGCAATATACAATGCAATCCACACAGAAATCTTCCACTAGTGTTGGCAAAAGCTCCATATAGAGAGAGAAGGAATTCCATGAGAGGATCCTGTTTTCCTCTAGCTGTGTACCCATAACTCCAACTAACACAAATGGAGGGAACACAAGCTCACCAAGGAATTAACAGGCCTTCACAGCACATGCAGAATTAGGATGCACAGTGTCAGTCACCTTCTTTCCTCCCCAATGCAGGGAAATGGAGAGCAAAAAAAGAAGCTTCATTTTCCCACTTTAAAAACTTAAATTGCATAGCATATAAAAATCTCCAACATATTCAAATTTCACCTCTCTTAAGCACATAAAGTCCAAATTATTTTCTCAGCAAGTTCAGTGAAGCTACAGCTAAGCAAATTTCCTTTTCAGTACTTTGCAGAGTGCAAGTATGATCACAATGGCATAGTTACACAATAATTGGTCTAATCAAAGCTATATAATGTTAGTATTGTGAATGAAGTAGTGTTGCTCATTAGCCTATTACAAAAGAATTACTGTAAATTCAGCCTACATGCAGCATCACTTCCTGTGCAAACAAACACAGATAATGCAGCAAGCTTGAAACACTGCCAAGCTGGCAGACTGGCAGCACAAATTATGCAAAGAACCAGAAAGCCTTCAGTAGATTCAATAGAGCTTGGAGGATAAGAATGATTAAGTGTTTCTGTGTACAACTACAAATCACAGTAATGAATCAGACTAAAATTTCCAATAAGGGACTTAACTGCACCAGCTGGCCTTCTTCAGCAGCATTATAATGTGAAACGATGACATCCTAAATAGTGGTGTTTGCAACTTTCACAGAATCTGCCCAAAGCAAGTCCTTTGTTTTCCTTCAGTTTTCTTAAAGCTTGTTTGTTTTTTTGGTTTGTTTTTGTTTTTTTAATAATAAAACATTGCAGCACCTAAAATGACAGGAAAGCTACATACAAATCTATACTGTTCCTTCTTCTCTGCTTCTTTTCCTTTTTTCCTAACCAAATGAGAAAATCTTCCATATCAGCTCTAATAGATTTGCTTTCAAAACTGCTCAGACTACTTAATACAACTACAGATTTGCAATTACATCCTTTTTTCTCTTTTTAATCAGAAACTTAGTGGTAGCAAGTCTAAATTAAAATCCCTCTTTCCTTTGTTGCAAAGGAGGGGAGATAGTCAAAATACCTCTGGTTCATAAGTATGATGTCTTGGAAATCTAGGATACATGTATCCATACAATATGAACAAAAATAATACATATACATGTGTGCTTATTAAATCATATATATGCATGTGCACATATATATGCACACGTATGCACTTTATATGTGTGTGAATTTTTCTCACATATAGGCACAAATAAGCCTCTCAAAATTTGACTTCTTCACTTTTTCTGGTTGGGAGCATGATCTCAGCCATGCAGTACCCAGATGAATAGAAACAGAAGAGGTTTTGGCTTTCTTTCACAGCGTTACTCTGAGCTTCTGTCACATCATCCAGGCTAATCCACATCATGCTGCAAGGCTCAACACTCATCACTTCCAAGCTGAGATGGAACATCTTTTTCAAGTTGAAATATGAAGGTGACCAAACACAGGGAAGATCTTCTGATAATCTTCCTCATATAAAAAGTATTCAGACTGATTTTCCATATTCTTCAGAAAACTGGAAGAGGACAGATTCCAAGGCAAGATAATGGTCTAGATGGCCAATGACTTGAATCAAATGAGCACCACAAAATGTCATTTAAACCAAAACCCTGAAGGAAGTTTTAACAAGATTAAATGCCACCATAAAATCTATGAAGCTATCCAACTCCTCTACCTTAATAAACTGGATTAGGTGATGCAACATCTTTACCACTATCAGCTTCTGTGAGTCTGTAATAAAGTGACACTCTTTAATACACTTTAATAGTGAAACTGTCCTACCTTGAAGACTGCACCCATAGGCAGAAATATGACAGAATTTTTATTAATCCCTAAATTCAGGTCCTATTCCACATAGGCTTGGGGCAGGGAAAAATTGTCACTAAATCTATCTTCATTTCACAGAACTCTGAAGAGTCACTAATTCCTAGAGAGTGAATTCTGTATCATTAGGCCTTCTATACTGCTCACCTCCACCCAGCTGTGCACCTTACAGATGTCCAGTCTGCTCACTTATCTGGAATCTGCCTTGTGGAGCTCTAAGAGAAAAAGAGCCGCTAGAATTTTTTATTTCTTACTTTTAACCTAGAGAAATGCTTTCTTATTGTGACTCTAGATTCATAACTGGTGAACTCTCATTATTTTCCAGGTGATCAACATCTGTAACTGAAATGTTTTTACCATGAATAAGTCGCCAGTCCTACCTTAACCCTTAATACAATGCGGTAAGGTGGTTTTTTTTAGAATTGCAAGTATCACCAGAATCTGGCTCAGTTACTATTTACTGGAAACCAGTTACTATTGCTTCCTACTCTGAAACCTAAGAATAAATGATTGGTGAAGGTAAGAAGTCCAAAGAAATAAGGAGTTCAATATCACTACACAAGTAAGTGCTGTCAGGTCCTTGAACATTGTTATTCCATATTAACATGCTATGGCAGAGACAAACGCAATCCATTTCTGCTGTAGCAAGGGAGCTGTGGGGTCCAGCTGCACAATTCACAAAAACAAACTCATAAGAGCATAGCAGGACCTTCACAGTGGGGGCAGGGGGCATCATGTCTTGTGGGGAATTCATAAAAGAGACAGATCTACATCTGCCTAGAAAAACTGCACACACCTTCAATGCACTAAATAATTTAATGCCTCCAAGCATTGATTGATTAAATGCATCAAATCAATTTTACACAGCACTTTTCTTCTACTTATGGAAGAAGAAAAAGAGACTGGTTTTTAATCAGAGTCCACTAAGATCAATGAGTAAGTACAATATTAGTCACTAGGTTCTAATACATCAAAGACACTGGGATTTACTTGTAACATGATTTTTGGCCCAGAACTGTTTTGCAATTTCCTAATTTTCAGAACTTTTAGACTAATCATGTTAAGAGAGTCTTCACTGGTTTCCAGCTGTAAGCAGTCAAATCCTGGAATGGGCTGTACAATAACTAGGTCTCAACTGAATTCATCTCCTTTATAAATTGTCTCCTGCAGCTGATTTGAGATAAAAGCAAAGAGAAACATTTGAAGAAGAGCCTGCACCTCCTCTTCTTTCTTTCACCTTTAAGTGTCAGGTTTAAATATTTTTGACAAACATGCAGAACAAAAAGGATTTCAATAAAAGTAATTCTCCTGAAACCACAGGCACTGCCCCATGTTTACTAGTATGCTTACATTAAAATTCTCTGCTGAGTAGCGACCCTTACCCTTTTATTCAAGTTTTCCTGCTCTTCATCTGCAGATAACCTACTGGCTTAGAACTTCACCTATACACTGCTTAATTTAGTACTGCAGCCTATTATCCACAGAATGTCAGTCTTAATGAAAATTACAGTATGTGTCAGTATCATAATTGTCCCTTTCAAATATAAAAGAAAGTTAACACACTACTTATCAGGACCTGAATCTAGGATAGGTCAATGCTTGACTAACTTTTCCAGTTTTCTGAGCCTGGTTAGTTACCATCTTGCATGGCCTTAATGAGCTCCTGCACGTCATGGTGTCTGCACATATCCTTTCTTTCCTCACTCAAAGTGGCAACAAGAAGTACATGGAAATTTGAGGATTTATCTCCACCACCTGCTGTGCTGAATACACAAAAAGCACACATACCATTGTGGGCATTAGGAAATGTCCATTACCACCTACAGCCCTCTCCTCTGACTCATCCTTTTTATTCCTGTCCAAATGCCTTCTGGCAGAACACTCACATCACTTCTTTCCTCTTCCCCAAGCTCACTGGGGTGAACTCACAGTTGCCAGAGATTCTTAGTACCACAGATGCAAATAACTAAATCTCCTGAGAGTGAAGAGATTGGAAACTAAAATGAGTAGATGATTTCTCCCAGTGTGATGAATATCCTGCCTGTCACCGTAACACTCACATCAACACATCCCAAGATAACCAATACTGTATTTAATATTCTCCAGGCTGTATTTGTAATGGAATAAGGCATACTCTGAAGCATTTCATTATTTCATATAGACACCTTTTACAGGTTTTTTTCCCCATAAAGTCCTTTTACTTAACCAACAAAGATAAACTGGAAAGCACAATGGGATGACAAAACACCATTCAACCAAAAGGAAAAGTTAATGACAAATTCCCAAATTTCAAAGAATCAATGAAAATTCTATTTTACACCATAGTTTGAATTACCTGTTTATGATGCATTGTAGTGCTGGCAGATACTCCCTTTCCACAGCAATCCACAGGGGAATAACATGAACATTTATATACATATCCTGCATATTTTCCCCTCAAGTACATTAACTTTCCCAGCAGAGAGCTAAGTGTGCAGAACACAGAACACAGTTTCCAACACAGTTAAAGCCAGCAGAGAGGCAAGTGCTGTTACCTGCTACCAACAAAAACCTTGCTCCTTTAAGCACGTCCCTGTGTTTTCAAAGTCCTGGTACTTCCAACTATTCTCATGACCAATGATCTACAACACCTATTTCATCTTTTTGTCAAACGCTATTCAGTCTTTCCAGGACAGCACATAAAGGAAGCTCTTGTGCTGTGGCCCTGCAGGAGTGTGCTGGGAGAGGACTTGCCATCTTGGCAGTCTACCAGAAAAGGAAATGAGCCATGAGAGGAGACTGAGGGGAGACCATGATCTCAGCTGCCATGGAAACTGAGGAAAGAGCAAAACCATAGGCTTGACTGACCCACAACTCCATGAAAAGGACAGTGAGACACAGTAGCTGGTTTTGAAACTATACAAATGCAAGCACACTGCAATAAGATCACAGTGCTGAGATCCCCAATCTAATAGAAATTGTAATACTTCTGAAAGCACAGGTAGAATCATCACTAAAGTGTGCTGTCACATTAATTGATCCTGTTGGGACCTTGTCATATCATGTCACTACCAGCCTTGCAGGTGGCTGGGATATCCACCCATGCTTCACTGTGTGGTGCTGAGGGGCCCTGGGCTACAATAGTTTGGAGATTGCACTGTACAAAGAAGAATACCTAGGACAGCAGGGACTGAATAACCATGTCTATGCCTATGTGTTTTTTCTGCAAGTTAGTTTCTTACAAACAACAAAAGAAATTACTGAGTCCTCAATTTGATACAATTATCAGTCTTCACTGATTAGCAACTTCTCTATGCTATTACCTAAATAAAGTAACAGAATTTATAAACAGAAATTTATGAATGAGGTAATAGGGCTGCTTGGGAAAGCTGCTTCTAGTAATAGAGAATTCAACTATAAATCAGAGCATTTCATGACACTACAGAAAAATCTCTTCAGCTGTAACTATATTTCATGCCTCCTTCCCTGCGGGTAGTCCAAAGGTGCCCATAAACATTTTATTTATCTTGGAAGTGTGCAAAGTCTCCTCTTCCCTGACAGTCTCCTGGGGATCATCTTTGCCACTGTATCAATTCACATACTTTAAAATACTTTTCCTTTGCAAGAGTCTTGGTAAAAATCTCTGGGACTTCTATGGATCTATACAGCAAATATGTCCAAATTAAAATCTATGGGCAAGTTCCTTATGAAGAGTTCCCAATATTCATGAAAAAGGTCCTGACTATTTTTTTCAGAAAACATCCCCAGCTGCCTTTTTTAAATTATTCATATTATCCAATCTGAGAAGAACACCACATGTGCACATACACAAACTAAGCAAAAAGGAAGGATTACTGGGATGAAAATTTTGTAAATGTTTATTTACAACAGATGACACACAAATGACATATTAGAAATGGAGACTGGTAGATAGGTTATATTATCAAGTGTCAGGTTATGTTTTCTCATGTAATTTTTACCAAGACTCATACAGAGTGTACTAGTCCTTTGGGAACTCTGAGAAACAGATGGCCCTACTGATAACCAGTATGCAAACTGCAGATACAAGTGAAGGAATAACATGTTGGGCAAAGAAACTCAGTCATGGTAAAGAGACCCAGCAGACACATCTCCTTGTGTTTATGATACTCATACTTTAATCCCATCATGCTACAAAAAAGGTCAGAAACTGCATGAAGGAAAACCTTTTTATAGGAAAAAAAAGCACAAAGCAAATTATTTTTCCTTCTATGTGGTAATCTGGAAGAATAAGGAGGTCTAAGCTTGGGAAAACCCTGCCCTGGCTCAGCACAGGTAGGTAAAAAATTGCCTCATCTACCTTACGAGACTAGATTTACAGTGCTTTTTACAATCAAGTTTCTGCCATTCCAAAGTTTCCCATTATTGACTGCATTATATTCAAGCAAGCTTTATCTTTTAAAATATTACCTTTCTAAAAGAGTACTAAGAATTGTGGGAGGAATAATACAGGGATGAAGGCTGATGTCAAAAAGTTTCTTAATTCAAGAGTAGACATCTTCATCTAATCTAAAAGAGTTTTCAGTCATCACCTACTGCAAGTATAATTAACTAGAAAATGTCATTATTTGCATAGTTTTCCATGACATGTAATACTTAGAAACTTTGAATTATTATATTGTTTGTTCACAGTTAACACTCACACATTCCCGACACTTCACAAGAAGTTGAAAGCAGGCTACCTACCTTTGTCTGATAATAAGGTGCTATATATGCTGCAAGAATTATCAAACTAAAATGTCTAGCTCTACACAGAGATTGTTTAATATAAACAGTGAAACTCCACAAATACTGGTCTTTTGTTAATTAAGTACAGCTGCAGATCCAGAACAGTTTAAGCTGTTCCTTTCACTATGTACTATCTTGCTTGTTTGAAAAGCTCCAGATGGATGTATTTAACATAACGAGACACTCAGAAGAACGTTCCTTGTATCATTCATAAAACTGTACTTGAAATTATCCACTTCCAACACACAAGGAAGTCTTATTTTCCTCAGCTCTTTACAGCCCCTACTGAGCAAAGCACTTTAACAGACACTTATTTAAATCAATTTATTGAAATTTAGCCATTCTACTGTGTCCTGTTTCCCCTAATGAAGCGTGAAAAAAAGAACAATGTCACATCGAAAATGCAATTTGACTCCATCTCCTTAGCACACAACTAAGTGTATGGCTCAGGTCCTACATATTCATATTTCTGCCTCAGATAAAGCCACAAAAACATATGAAATTGTTATGTATTTTCTCCTCACATTTAACCAGTCCTGCATGCAAAGAAAATCAGAATGCACAGGAGAAAAAGAAGAGAGGAAAAAACTCCCACCAATCTCAAACAACTTACACTGCATCAGGCTGTTATCTACACTTCAGCAGGCAGTTTTGAGTTCTCTAGCTTCATATAAAAAGTGATGATGTCAAAGTAATGTACAGCAGTAGGATACTATCACAATAATTTTATTCCTTTAGTACTGGCACAGTGGGTATTTCCCTAAATGCATTTGTACCGGCAGCTTGCAATACTTAAATATGTATACTTTTTTAATATTCTAGTTCAGAAGAATCAAGTAGTAAACATTATAATCAAATTATGTATACATAATGACTTCTAAAATCCACTTCTACTCTGCTCACATGTTGTTAAGTAATTAAACTAATTAAAATGGATTTATGGTTTACAAGTCATGAACACTACAGCAATGTCTATAGGATTAACTTTTGAAGTATTTACCTGTGTGTAAGCCTTCGATGACTAATGCAAACTGCAGTTTGTTGATCCTGTGCAACACAGACCTTATGGCGACTACATTTCATCTTCAAACATGGATCTTTAGCCGGATCTAAAGCTGAAAATAGTTTTAGAAAGTTGTTAACAGTTATCTAGAATATGAAATTAAGGCGAGAAAGACCACACATAAAACCCACCCAGTATGTGGAGGGGGTTGGCCTGCTGCTTGTACAGTGCTAGACTGAAAGCAACCAGGAAAAAATACAGCTGTTGTGTAGGTAAGTACCTGCTATATTCTTTTAACAATTGCCACTCTCTGACTGCAATCCCCAAATAACGGTATTGCTACCTTAAAAACAGTTTCCCTTAAGTGCTTACTATGACACAACTGGGTTCTTCCTACTCAACATTACATGGTGAACAATGACACTGAATTTACTAAGAAATTATTACTCAGATGAGATTTAGTAAACTAAAATACACAGGTGAGTCATTTGTGTGACATCTTTAAACACAAATTTTACCTCCTTCTAGGTTTCTTTTTCTGCTTTGTGGTTTGTTTTTTGCTTTGTTTTTTTTAGCTGGTCCTTTAGTCATAATCCATACTCATTTTTGAAGTACAATTCCAACTACGAACAGTGATTTCTGGCTATAATACTGGAAGAGGCAAATAATGTTGTTTGTTGCTTACCACTAAATTTACATCTTCCTGGAGTAGCCATGCCTACATGGCTATAATATTGAAAACCATCTTCCAATTTAAGCACTCTCAAGAGACAATCACCTTCTCCCTTCTCCAATCTTCATGGTGTCCTTTCGAGTAATCTAAATATTCCAAAACTGGTTTTTTCACCTCTATTGGTATCCCTTTTTTAATCAAGTAAGCTATGAACAACTGGAATTCAGTTTTCCTGTGTTCTTCTTCACATTAGCATATTACTGTGCAGTATACAGCTGTGTTTCAGAAATGCTATTTCCCCACTTCTTGCATCTGCTTATAAAATAGCACAGCATCACAGAGTATTCTGAGTTGGAAGGGACCCACGAGAACCATCAAGTCCAACTGTTGGCCCTGCACAGGGCATTCCCAACAACCACACCATGTGCCTGACACCATACATTTGCCTATATATTTTCTGAAAGAAAATTCATGTTTCTTCTGTTCTTCACAATCTAAAGTAATCTTTTAACCACATCTCTGTGTGACTTGACAGAGGATATTAACCTAAACCTCCTAACCATACATGTACCCAAAAAACAAGACCAAGCTGATCATTAGTTGCAGTTTTGATGCATGATGTTGTAGTGCTAAGTGTGATTAAATAGTCTGAGCAGTGACTTTTTCAGGGTTTTTTTTAATAATACATTCAGCTGTGCAAAAACAAATATATCAAACTACCATCAAAGCAGTAAAGTGATGGAATCATTGGTATAATAATAATTCAATGCAGACAGAAAAGAAGTATTTTATTAACTGCAACAAAAGACATATGAAAAGAGGTATTCTTCCACACATTTTTATTTCTATGGCAAACTAGCCATAAAACCAGCACAGATAATCCAGAATAAATCTGGTTACAACAATTCTATACAAATGGGAAGGAACTGCAGCCAAAAAAATGACTGAACTAGGATTAGAGAGTTGGAATCAAAATTAAGGAGAGCATATCCTTCTCCAATTTACTTTAGAATTTAGATTCCATTTAACATATTTTCTCTGCTTGAAGTCAGGCAGAATGTAATGTCAGCCACTAGTAATCATTTAAGGTACTGGTCCAAGTACCTCTTCCCAGAATGTTCCCTGATGGAGACACTAAGGTAGCAATACTGGAACATTGCCTATCTTCAGATAACTCTTCTGTAAAATAGAATAGGCTAATGAAATAAAAAAAACCCATGAGTAACAGAAATCTGAAATCATATAAGGACACTGAGTTTAATACCAAGTAGGAAACAGGTTACAGAAAAAGGATCAACAGAGGAGATCTTGTAACCATTCCTACTGAAATGGTTGCTTCATTTCTACAGTTCTTGGGAATATGAAGGTATTTTTGGACAGTTCCATCAAATTTAGCTAGCCACAAAATACAGTTTTGGCAATACGTTACATTTTGGCAAAACATTACAGGTGGAACCCAACTTAACAAAGAAGAGATTGTAATTTCCCACTTTGTCTTTATGACAACATGAAGATGGGTATCAAATGGAAACAAGGACTTTCAGTATTTACTGATATAATATCACCTTTTGCTATTTGCTGACTCAGTGGTCATCATGCCCTGTATGTAACCCTTGATCACCTCAGGTGAGGTACAGACTCACTAAGCAAGGTGAGCAAGCCAGCAGAGCCACAGGTGCCAAAATCACAAGACCATTTTTATATTCAAAAGCCTGTTCAGCACTCACAGTCTTGCCACTGACACAAGCTCACATTATCACTCCATGACCTGATGAACTTGTTCTCTGTCAGCTGTGAGCTCCCTGTAAAAGTGTTTTTTCCTCGCCTTATGTGTGACACATGGCCTCCCTTTTCCCAGTACTTTTTCTTGAAACTTAGTTACTGAACTTTTACTGATGGAGAAGTCGAAGAAGAATGTATATTCTTGGAAACTTTTTTTTTAAAACAGCAATGCAGGGATCAGATAAAAAAGCGCAAATTTTTGCAATGTGAAAAATTGAACTAACTGAAGGGTAAATGTCTGCCTGGACTAACAACAAGCCAGAGGATAAAATAAGAAAGAACATAGAAAGAAATTTTGCTAGAAATCATGAAAAACACTATAAGTCTTCCTCTTTTTTCTCTTTGAACACCAAATGCTCTAGTCAATCCTATACTATAAAGTACATAGCATCCAAATCAGATCGCGTTACTAATTTTGCCAGCTTTGAAAGGACTAAAAAAAATTAGATATTTACAAAAGCATGGAAATGGCTTGCCTTTCTTTCTCTTGAGCCTGTTTTATTTGATACTTGGAACTGACAAATGAATAATTTTCATGAGAAATAAAGCCTAAACCACAAGAAAAACAGTTTTCAAATCCAGGGTCTGAAGTTCTTCATGCTGGGGAAGAACTGCACTCCCCATACAATGCAGGGACACATCTGACTATGTGTCTGTCTGGTCTCTACAAGGAATCATCCTAAATATCTTAATCTACTATGGAAATGCATAAAGTTATTTCAGGAAAAGTATCATAGTTTCCCGCTAAGCAGATAACTAAAATATTTATATCAAGAACTACATGGCACTAAGTCTATTTCTTCAGTCCATCTTCTAGCTATCCCTAACAAAAAATTCCTGGCACCCCCCACCTCATTCAGACTATGCAGACTTGCAAAGACAACACTGCATGTTTCTTTCCATTCCTGCCAAAATAAGCAGCTTTGAAAAAGTACAATATTCACAACAAAAATCATCACAAGGGTCAAAATCCTCCAGTGGGATGTATTCCTCACAGCTATTGTCTTCAACATGAACAGGTATCAATCCAAGTTTTTACCCAATCAACATTTACTAAAATATCATCCTATTTATGAAAATTAGAGGCTTCCCCTCCCATCCCCATAACTGAAATGAAAACATCAGTTGTACAGCACAATTACACTGCTATTGAAAACAGGTAAAGTTTGCACTATGTAGAGGAGATTCTAGACATAAGAAATATGTTTATGCAAGTCTTGTCAGAAATCATCTCTTGAATACTGTATCAGCTGACTTCCTACAATGTCACATACAACCAGCTTCTAAAGATGCAGGTCTGATATGAGCTTGAACAATTTGATAAAGTTCAGCTTTACACAGCTTCTAATATTCAGAAAAGTGTACTTGCTATAGGTTACTTGTCTGCATGCCTACTGTACATTTGTCTAGGTATCTGGCTACAATACCATGAAATGTCATGTTACCTAAATTTCAACAAGCAGAAAAATATCACTGTCACAAAAAGCATATCAAAAGTATAAAATGGTTTTTATCATCTACTATTTCTCTAAGAACTTGCATTGTAAATGACAAGTAAGTTGCTCTGCCGTTAGGAACTCCTGCTGACTTTTATAGATTAGTATGGATTTGATCTTCTCACATGGTAAGGAAGTAATTAATATCTGAAAACTTAATTGAATTATTACTAATAGATCTATTTATTTATAGTTCAAATTTGAGAACGCAATTAAGTAAAGCTTCCCATCATCCCTTCTGTAAGCTAGTTTACAGCTGGCACTCCCCAAAACTGACATTACTCAGAACATCATTTTTATAGGGAATATAATAGGAAATAAAGACTAGCAAGCCATAACATAAGAATATTCTTAATAGTAGCACTTCAGCAGAAACCAGAGTAAATGATCATTATTCCACAATCTTTTAAGTGCATTCTAACATGTTCCGTACTTTCCACTCCCAAGTAAAATGAAAGGTGAAAAAAGGTTAAGGACAAAGTCTTAAACTTAATAGACTTAAAGTCCTCCAATGTTCTGATTCATTTCTGATGGGCAAAATAGAAGCAACTACATATTTTGTTTCCATTACCAAAACTTCAGCTATGTTTTGTGCACCCCACTACTTTAAAAGGCAAGTCTTGACTTCTTTGCAAAGTTTTCATCTTTCTCAGGGAGAAAAAAAAAAATTAAAAAAAGAATTAAATTATCTAAAAGTTTTAAATAAAATATTAATAATCAGGTCAAATGCCTAGTTATAACCCAAGGCAGACAGAGCCATAGAAGGGAATGACTCATATTGCCTCCTTTGATAAATCACACGATTCCTGAACATACCTGAGGACCATGAGTATCTTTACTTCTCCATTTTGAAAGATGACAATTTCTCACCTGCTATAGAATGATTTCTCACTGACAAGTGTTGTGGGTCTAGATAATTGCAGAATCTCAGCACCACAATTTCCAATAACAGTAGGGAGGAGAGCAAGGCAGAGCACATAAATACTCAGTTGATATTGCCAGCTAACACAGCCCAGAAAAATGCTTAAATTAAAATTAATAGTGGTAATTGCTATCTTTTGCCTAAATTGTACAATGATCAGCATTCAAAATTTGCATGTGCACACATAGACCCTCCTCACACTGCTGTGGATTCTTAGCAAGAAAAGCCCATCTTACTATGCAACATATCTACTGAGAATCAACACCTTTTAACTTCAACATGAAAATTAATCACTGTGCAGCTAGAAATCTGAAATTTATAAAAAAAAAAAGAGAACAAATAAGAAATAGCCTACCTCAGTAACTTGATAAGAACGTTCTGAAAAAGAAGAACCTCAAATTTTTGTTTCTTTTCCCAGAGACTATATTTGCCACGTAAAATTCACTGCATAGCATAAAAAGCAGAATGGCTAACTACAGCTGGATGTTCAGAAGAGCAATCTTTCTGAACACTAGGTTCCATCTGGACATATGAATGTACAACTTCAGTAAGAAGGCTAGAGTGGAAGTTTTTCTGTAGGTGGCCAAAGAAGTAATTAAAAGTTTAGATTTAAATCCCTGAACATCATTGGTTGTGTAGTTTGGTTTCTAACTTGTGAGCAGTTCTTCAAAAATTAAGGTGGCTGTGTGTATGGAGGTGGCTTCTACACAAGAAATTCTCCTCTCAAGAGTGCTCAGAACTCTCCATACTGAAGACTCAAGGACAACTGTGTAAAGTCTCTATCAGGCTTCTATAAAAAAATCACCCACGTTCCTAACGTTCTATATTAGTAAGGTCTGGGACATGAGCACTGAGTTTCTAGCTGCCCTGCAATGGTTGCAGCTGTACTACACAAAAGTTCTCAAACAAAAAAACAGAAAAACAGCTAGTACCAATTTATAACCATCTGACACTGGTTATAACCATCTGACACAAAGTACTGTGTGTTTCTATTTTGCTCACTGCTGCAAATAAAGTTTTTCTAAAACGAACATAAAAATGCCATTACACTGATTCATAACATGGTATTTTAAGTACTGATAATATAAGTTAAAATAAGTGCTAAAAAAGTAAAATTGAATCTGCCAGTCTCTGTTCTTCCTCTGGAACAAACCTACTAAAGCTTGATCTCTTTTTCAAAATTTCAAATACTTCACACATTCCTTCTCCACTCCCTTTAAAACAATCATCTTCACTGAGCTAAAAATCATCTTTTTAAGCTACTTGTGCAGTGACTAAATTATAAGAAATTCTCCCCCTCACAAATATCTATGATCTCTGCTTCAAGAACATTCCCCTTTTTTTGTGTTTTGTCTTTTGGGTATTACTTGAAAGTTTACAAGAGAATAGGTTACACATAGCTCAAAAAGAGATGGAAATGAGAAATTCCACAGAGTCAGAGTCTTATTATTTGTGACAATTCAGAAATGATCCTGTTTGTTTAAACTGCTGAAAAACATAGCTATTTTGGGCTCAGACTGATGTAAGTGACAACAAAATTAGGACAATTATATGGAAGTTCTTCTATATATAATAAGGAACTCTCAAATATTCTGCAAAGATATCCAAACCCATTAAGACAAGGAGAAATGCAAGAACACACTTCCCTGGCATACTTTTTAAGTTTTCAACAGCTTTATTAAAGCACTTTTGTTTTTTATTTTTATATCAAAATGTTCACTTTTTTGATTTGGCAGAAAATAAAGAACACCTTAAGACTACTTGAACATTCACAATAGTGATATTTCACCAGCAAACAGTTAAGCATTATATTATCCTTTTCTAAACACACTAAATCATAATTTAGAGACATGCTGGGTGTGTTAGAACTGGCTTCTGGGTTCTTCAAATAGGGCAACAAGGGCAAAGAAACATCTGCAGACCTGTAAGAGCAGAAATGCATCTTCTTGAAAATTCCCCCACCTACTGTCTCACTTGTCAAGATGATTACTCTTGCAAAACAAGATGCTATAAAATACAGCACTGGTGAAGCCATGCCTCGAATCCTGTGTTTAGTTTGGGGTCCTCCCTACATTGAGGTGCTGGAGCATGTCCAGAGAAGGCAACAGAGCTGGGGAAGGGTCTGGATCACAGATCTGATGAGGAACATCTGAAGGAGACAAGTTGCTTAGCCTGGAGAAAAGGAAGCTCAGGGGAGACCTTATCACCCTTTCCAACTCCTCGAGAGGAGACTGCCTTGAGGTGGGAGTTGGTCTTTTCTCACAGCTAATGAATGATAGGACAAAGAGGAAAAGGCCTCAAGTTGCACCAGGGAAGTTTTAGATTGGATAGTAGGAAAAAGTTTTTTCCCTGAAAAGGTTGCCAAGCACTGTAAGAGGCTGCCCAGGGAAGCAGTTGAGCCACTGTCCCCGGGGGTAGTTAAAAGATGTGCAGATGTAGCATTCAGCAACACGGTTTGGTGGTGGGCTTGGAAGGGCTGGGTTAAAGGTTGGACTCCATGATCTCAGAGGGCTTTTCCAACCTTAATGATTCTATTTTTGGCTCTTGGAGAACTCGTCTTTCTTGTATTTCATTATGTATTCTTAAGTTACATAGGGAATTTTAATCAATTTCATTTTACTGTAATCAACTTCAGCGTTTAAATTTTTTAAACCAACTAAACCAGAATCCAGTAGACTTTTCATATGAAGTATCTAATATGAAGTATCTATTATGAAGTATCTAATACATCAGAAATATAAATACATCTGCATTTTGAAGAAGCCTGGAATAACAAAATTGACCAGGAAATGGTAAAATTGTGGCAAAATTGAATGATAACCTCCACATAAAATAAATTCTGTAAAGAGTATATCTTAACATTCCTTATATTTGTAATATTAAAGATTAACAGGTTTTTAAATACAAGAAGTTAAATAGGTCAAAAAGGCAGCTTTTAAAGTAGGAGAGATTTGCAGGACTAAATTTTAGCAGGTCTGTAAGTCCAAAGAAACAGTCCCACACACCCTTTTCTCAGTATGCTGCCAGCTCAAGAAGCTCTGGTGCTGTAGCTCTGGACAGTCACTGTCACCCTGCAAACACATTTCCACTTTTCTGACATATCTGTGGGTCTGAACAGACACCTAAATCCAGGATTTGGCCATGTTAAAAACAAACTAACAAACAGAAAAACTTCTTACTTTATCTAATAATAATCCTCTATATGGTGACTCTAAACCTAACATCTGGGCATAAAGCAAAGATGTCAGGACAGCAGGAAATAAGGGCTTAGACTGCTACTGAAGGCAACCAAAATCTCTTATTATGGGCTCAGCCTAGCCTCAATAAAAATCCTTTCTAAAGAATCTTTTAAAAATCACTAAAAAATTTAGAATCCATTCGATGACCCCACAGAAATAAATCCTGGAACAAATTGCAAGCCATAACCAGAGAAGCAGATGTGTATTATCCAGTGAACCTGAGCTAGGAGCCAAGTCTGTGAATTGTACAGGACAAGGCACTTTTGTGATGTTAACACAATAGATAAATTGATAAAAGAGAAATAATAAAAGAATCATCTAAACACAGCATCAGATAATTAAGAAAAAGCACCATGAAGTGTTCCTCAAACATCTACGAGAAATCTTTCCAGGCAAGGGCTAGCTGATAGCATCATAAAGCAGTGGGAATCTGTTTAACATTGGATTTAGTGTACTTCATTAGTGAGAAGAATTCCCAAACATACCTAAACACCTGAAACAGGGAACTGTTCACCAGATTAAATATAGCTTAGTCTTACTAGTAAATAAGCATGAAATACTTTAAAAAGCTTTTCAGTTCTGCTCTTTTTGAAATTCAGTGTCCTCCCACAAAGACATCATTATTTCTTTATCTGAGACAACATCTTAAAGTACTGTACATTTAAATTGCAAAGCACTGCAACTTATCTTGAAAGTGATGGATATATATTTCTAGTTTAAAAACATCAATAGTTCTACTACAAAAACTAGATATTGAGAGCACATATCAAATGCAGAAAAGTTAATTCTACACCACTGTTTTCAGTCTTCAACTAATGGATCTTCATTAAACTCCCTTATGACTTCCCAGGGCTTGCAAATGAGTGAATCAAATTATTTTATTGAATATGACTCTAAATTATTTCAGTTCACAGTACAGAAATGTATTTGCAAATTATAGTGTTTGCATATATTTGGATATCCTTAGTTACCCGAATTATTACAGAACTAGGTAGATGAAATACACGAGCTAAAAGGCAAAAAATTAAACTAATATAAGTAAAAAACTTTCAAAATCTGGTTTTGTTGTACAACAGTATCTACAAAATTCCTGCTGTAAACAGACATCTAATATAACCTGATACTACAAAAGCCAAAAATAATTCAATGGAATGGTCTGCACAAAATTTCATAAATACATCTATGAACCAACCATACCTTCAGAGTCTTCACAGAAAATGTCATGTTGCATTTTTTCAATTACATGAATATACTCCACTTTTCCTCCAAGGTATTTCTAGTGAGCAAAGGAAAACATCCTTTCCACTTCACCAAATTACACCAGTGTCTTTGTGTATGCAATTTCATTCAATAGTTACACCCTCCAAGCTCTGCTAACATCTGTAGTCTAAAAATAAAATGTACCAGAAGTATTCTGTATATTTTCATCTGATGTAAAAGTGTTGCATGAAGAAAATGTGTCAGAAAATATTGTATGCGTATAAAACGTTGATAAAGTACTAAAAGTAGTCAACTTTAGTCCTAAACACAAAACATTCTACTTGCTTTCTAAAACCACTGAAACAATAAAACCTGCCTTTTAGCAGTAACTAAATATGCTACAAGAACACTCAGATTTATTCCAACAATAATACATGCCCCACATAATTGTTTATGAACAAGTTACATTGTGGTATTTATAGAAATACAAAAACATTTAGAGGTGTATATACATATGCACATATATAAAATATACAGTGAGAACATTTAAATATGTTTTTTGAATCTTTTAAAGATAGAAGCAAACAATAGTTCAATGGGAATAGATCCTCTTCTTCAAACAAATGCTAGATATTGCTTTAAGAAATTATGTTGGTGGATTGCAATGCAAATCACAGCTGCAAATCAAAGTTTTCTATCTTTAAAAATAGATTTTGAGGCCCAGGAATAAATACCACTACACATTTTCATAGTAAGGGCTACCCTCCTGGTATGCTTGGACATATATTTATTTCCATATAGAAGCTCTTATTAATACAAATAGAATTACACAAATCTGTCTACATGAGCAATTTTGACATACTTTAACACATTAACATAAGAAGGCCTTTCAAAATGTGCTGAAATAAGGAAGAATTAAAACACTATTCACAGAATCATGAAATAGTTAAGGTTGGAAGGGATCTTAAGTATCATCTAGTTCCAAAGCCCCTGTTCGCTGCTGGCAGTGAACCTTCCACTAGACCATGTTACTCAGAGCCCCATCCAGCCTAGACTTGAACACCTCCAGGGATGGGAAGTTCATAGTCTCTCTGGGCAACTTCTTCCAGTGCCTCATCCCATCTTATGGTAAGGAATTTCTTCCTAATATCCAATTTAACCCTAGCTTTCTCCTGCTTAAGGCTATTACCTCTTTTCCTATCACACGTCCTTGTAAAATGTCCCTTCTCACCAGCTTTCAAGCAGAGCCCTTTAGGCACTGGAAGGGTTATATGCAAGACATTCATTGTTTTTATAATATGCACAACTACCAGTTCCTTCAACCACAAATTTTTCTAATATTACAACAAAGTAATATCCCTCACAAGTCAGTTTCCATTGTGGAGGAAGTTCTTGAAACTGAATAAACACTTATCTTCACAACATATATTTATCTTGGTCTCGTCTACGAGCCCCTCCACCGTTTCTTCATTGCATTTATGCCGCTGGCACTACCAGACAAGACAAAGCCCTTGAATCACTTCTCAGAGCAATTAAAGAAAGTACCAATATTCTCAGCAGGTCTAAAATGGCAGCAATACACTTTGAAACTGCATACACGAGGGAGATTATATTGACAGCAAATATTAAGTTCCAATGCCTGGGGAGGGAATGTGTAATGGGAATGTTTTCTGCATTTGCTCATAGTATTCTCTGCCTAAAACTGCTGTACTGCGGCATTCCCAATGCTCCAGCTGCATTTTGCCTCAAGATAGATCACTTGAACATGACAGACTCCCAAAATTGTTTTTCTAGATCATCTTTTATCCGTTAGATATAAAGAAACACTCAAAAATCTTAATAATTTTTTGTCTTGACTCCAGAAGACAAGTATTAGACTGCATGCCCGTTTTTTGTCAGATGTCCTACGGAAAAGGCCTGAGCTCTTGACTTAAATATACAAATGAAACAAAATCTTCCAAAGCTCGTGTTTTTCCAAGGGAAACTTTAAGCTACTTTGGAGGTTTCTAATGCTCCCATTTCTCTCTAATCAATAAATGTTTGAAAAAATCAGACATAAAATGATAATTAGGCTGAATTTCTGGTTCTCTTTAAATCAACTATTTGAAGGCAGAGAAAAATACAGAAATTAACAGAATTCTGTTAGTATTCTAGAACAGGAGCACAAATATAATTACTTAAATTTTATTCCACACAAGTACCTAGGAGCAAAATCTTACCTTGATCAAATGGTTTACCCGGACTCCATGTATGAAAATAATCATCCTGGAGGGGGAGAAACAACCTAAATTTAGTAAAATATAAGGAATCCACGAAAAGCTCACAGTATCATAAAAGACAGAAGAAGCATACCAACCTCTACTTCCTAGAAAAGGCAAGCAGCAAAACAAAATAAAAAAGGAGAGAAAAAGATTACAGTTATCATAATGGGACAAATTACTTATACAGAATAAAACAGTGTAATTCAGAGGCCATTTGCATCACTCATAGTAAAAATGCTATTCAAAAATGTTACTTAATGGCCTTTAAAATAGAAAATGTCTTACTCACAGTACTCACACAGGTAATGTTTCTAGCACTGTTTTTAAAATGTTACAGTAGTTTTCCTGTACTTTAACTTCAATTCTATTGAAAAACCTAACTACACTTTCAATGCATGGCTTTTCAAAAGTAAAGCTTCGAAGTCATCATCAATAAAATACAACTATTTTAAACAATATATGAATTTTGGAAAAATAATTTTCTATGTAGTTTTAACCACATCAGTAAGATCTTTCATTTAGTCAGTCTAATTAACTCTATTTCCTATAAATCATCTTTATAAACTTAAAATATCTTCCTCTTTATGTTATCAATTACATTAGGCTTCAATTCCAAGAAGGAAAAACTTAATTAAACTAATTGCTTTCAAGATTATGTGACATTTGATAATAAATTACAAATTCACAGCCAAGACAATAGATTCATCAGCACATCTCAGATAACAGGTGTCACAAAAAAATGGCTGGAATTGTTTATTATTATGTCTTAATCCAACTAACTATTCTCTAGAACAAAATATTTAAAAGACTGTACCAAATATTTTAAAGTCTGCATATATTAAACTTAACAAAATGTAGTGGGTGTACTGTCAAATCCAGCAGTTCTATCCCACTTGCTAAAAGATCACTGTAAGAAAACATCAATTTATACAAATTTTAAATACTGCGAAAATGTAAATCTCATACAGTTGTCAAAGGCATCCAGTCAGAATTTAGAAATTATCAAGCATCAACTATGTCTTTGCAAGTACAGAACACTCATTGGGTTTTGACCCGAAAAGAAAAAAAAAGTGGTTGCAGCCTAATCTGTATTTGACTGATTATGTTTTATTAGAAAAAATGTTTTTATGAAAATTTGTGTTTTGAAAGATAAAGACAGAAGTGAGCAGAATCTGGAAGTGCAAAATAGAACCGTATTTCTGTACCAATACTTAACCATTCCTTTACTCTGGTGCTGCACACATTAAAAATCCACAAATCAGTATATGTGATTTGTCTTTTTAATTACTGTATTTTTGAAGTAATAAAATACACACAGGCATATCATTATTTTCCAACACACAAGAAGTAAGCAGAAATTACAATTATGATGGCATTTTTGAAATATTCCTCCTAATATTCACCATGGTGTTATTCCTACAGTGGTGTTCTGAACAGGTCTGAACCAGCTGCGAGGCAATTCTGTTCCAGGAGTCACACCACAGTGGCAAAACTTAAGATTCTTGAAAAAACATCAAAGTGGTAGATTCTCTTTCTATGTCCATTAAATCAACAATGTTCATTTACAATGAGCCCATGCAGAAAATTGAGTATTATTATTAAAATAGTGAAAAATTAGAGTATCTAGAACATTCAGCTATTAGAACCAAAGAGAAGTCATCCTGAGTGTGACAAACATCCCCTCTAAAGCAAAGCATCCAGCATTTTGCTTAAGGAAGAATGTACAAGTGGGGCTTGTATAAATTATATGTTCTCAAGTTGGCCTGAAACCATCCAGGAGATAAATCAATTCTTGTTCATCTCTACTGCAGACAACTTCACAGACACCAAAGATAATATCCCTCAGGCATTGCCAAAAGTCTTGCTGACTGACTTCTGTCTACAAAGCAGCTCCCTACCTTTCTTGTTACCTTTCTGTGAATCTTTTCCAAGTCTGCTCTCTTGGCAACTGGAATTGTGCAGAGCATTCAAGACGAAGCAGCATTATGGATCTATACACAACACAACACTATTTTGTTCTGTATTCTTCTCCCCAGTAGGCCTACCCCTCTGTTGTCTTTGTAGGTTGTATCTATGTCTTTGTTCTTTTTAATATTATTTGAATGGTTTGCATGGAATTCTCTACTATAAATCCAAAATAAACCAGAAATACCCATAAACCATATGTACCTATACTGATTTTCCTACAGAATTAATTTTTCCAATCAGGTGCTACTTAAACACAATCCACTATTGGATATGTTAAACAAAACCCCTATGTGCCTCTACAAACAATTAAAATTGATAATCAACTGTCAGATTATGTAAAGAAAATGTTTCAATAAATTATAGCTTCACAATTTTACAAATATTCCTGAAGCTATTTAACCTTCTGCATAAGAACCTGGCTTCCTCTTACAGTCAGACCTTTTCTGATCTTCAGTCAGTAAGTTTGATTATAATATAATTCAATATCCTCTGAAGAATGTAATCAAGATCATTATATAATGTACAAAGCCTCATTTTCACAATTTCAATATAAAAACATAATGAAGGAATACACAGTTTACAGTGAAGTCTGGGTAGCATCACAGCATCTCTAGGTAAAGTAGCAATCTATAAATGCAAAAGTCAGGATCTCAGGACAGATCCTAAGTCTCCTGAATTTCTTCAGGGGTTGGTTTGCTTGCCATTGTCCTGAGCATGTTAAAGGGCAAGTTGTAAAAGTAAGCAGAATAAAGTCACAGATTTGTAACAGTAACCACGTCGCTTTTTCAACATCTTCCAGCTAACGCTATTCATGCATTTTAAACAGAAAATTCATCCTTACTGCTCTGCTTGAAACTATGTGAAATGTCAGGATTTCTTTCAAGTGTCTCTTTGAAAGACACAAAGCACTTCTAATAGCCATGGATGATTGATTTCAATGAGTTTAATATCCATGCCTTAAAATTGTGCATATTTAAGCATTACACTCATTCAGGGTCATAGTGATGAAGTGTTTCTAAGAACTTAAGCTCATGGTGCAGTTATATATGCAATTTGAGACTAATAACTTTTTTTTCCTGAAAAGCTCTTACTATTAAAAAAAAATTACCTCGTCTGAAAATCTGACAACTCTATAAAAAGAACCAAAACAGCAGCTTAATGAGAAAAGATATTAAAAAATAGGAAAATATATATTCTGCCTTGAAAATTTTTATTGCTTCTTTTTCGACTTCAATATTCTTCTATATGTATTCTCTTATTGTTAAAAATGAGTTATTTTTATATATATTTATTATTTAATTCTCCTCCAAATTTTCCCTAAACCACGACAAAAATACACATTATGGTAAGAGAGAAAAAAGCTCAATGGAAAAAAAATTAAACAACAAAAAACCTAGACCATGCATGGCAATGTAGTGATGCAGGAGAAGTTTTCATCTTTCAATAGACACAGAACCTGGGAGCCTATTGCTTATCTTTCCTCTGTAGCACATTTGTTACATTATTTAACCCATCTCTTCTCTGCAACATTTTCTGTAAATGCTGCCACCACTTGAACAGAAATCTATATTCTAAAGAACATAGTTATACATGGTTGATGAGTGACTCAGAGAACAGCAGGTGTCCATAGGTGAGGAAGGAAGTTTCCTCACAAAATATTTTCAGACCAAGGTTGACCTGAAAAATCGGACAAAGAAAACTCAGCCCTTGTTTTGTATTCAACGTTTTCATTCTAGTATGGCCTACACAGTAAAAGCTAATATATTAAAATAAAAGCTGATTTGTAACAGAGAAACCACTAAAATTGAAGCAGTTTTCTGAACTTATAATTATCTTTATATTTTATTAAAGTACAATTTCACTGGTGCAGCACAGTGACTTACAAACTACCAATTTTAGAAGGCTGAGAAATGTCAGGCTTCGTTTATAATAACTTCTCAAGAAACAATACTTCTAACAGTTGCCAAAGCAGGAAAGACATGACTTCCTGAACACCGTTCAACGGCAAATTTAATTCTGCCCATACAAAATTCCATTTATATGACTTACTGTAATGCAAAAAGTACATTTTACTGCTGGCCTCCCTATTCCTACAGAAGGGTTGGTTTGTTTTTAACAAGGAAGACTTGCATACTTCATTATAGAAGGACATGGAATTGCCTTTGACAATTTTAGAAGCAAAAGTTTTTCTGGTTGCCCATGCTGCCTAAAAACTTAAAATCTACAGTATTAGATTCAGATTATTTTTTCCTCACTGCTGTTAGCTGTTCTCCTATTGAGTATTTCACTCTTTTTAATTTCAAGGAGTTCTTAATGGGCTTTCCATTCCAATTCTTCTATCTGCATCTCAAGTACACACATCTGCTTCTCATCCAACACGAAAGCTCTTTACCTCTTTCAGGCTAGGTCTTTGCTATTTGGTAGCTGTGCTATTTTCAGACTCCACTCCAACAAGCCAACTCAGTTCAGCCAACTGTCTCACATCACAGCTCTCCCCTTGCCTCAAGCTCTATTCTGCAGCAAACTTGAGCTCCCCAAGTATCTCCCCCTCGCATCTCTGCACCACTCCAATAGCAGATGATTTGATTCATCTGCCCCAAACCTCCCCAGTGTCTGTAACAGGATTTGTATCCTAAGTCTCAAAGAAAGAGCTGGGGTAGAGTTGTCATCTGATACCTCTGCACCAACCTCTTTCCAGTGCCAGAAAAAGAAAGCACAAAATGTGTGCAGAAATTTTTTTTCTGCTTGTAGTTTGCTCCAGGACCTTCAGTCTAATGACAGTGAGATTGTCATTATCCTACAAAACCTTAAATTGCTGGTCACATGAAGAACTGTTACAGTAATAAAAGGATGAGACAACAACAAAACTGCCATCATATGGGAAATACACCAGTCCTAAATACTGTAGCTTCCTTAAATAAATTAGGGTCACAGACAGCAAACTCAGAGTAACTGAGTTTATACACATCTAATGAGAGTACTACCCCAAAACATAAACCATAACTGAGGAACTACAAATTGCACCAGGAAAATACATTATGCTTATGTATTAGAAAATTCCTCAACCTGAAACCTGAGCCAGTCTGGAATTCTCATCCAGGATGCAGACATGCTGTTCAGCAGCATGTGGATACTCACTTGCCTATCAGATGCTGGTTTTCATCTCTGCTGAAGTGCACAGACATCTGATCTATCATAGGCCATGTGAGCACTCTGCTGTACAAATGTGGAGGGTCAGTTTAGCCCATTAAATGCAGGATAGTGCACACATGAGAATAAGGCAGACACTACACTCCCCAGAACCCTATTTACTACCACTGCATCTCACATACCTCAGAACATCTGTGAAAGCAAGAAGCCAGCATGGACCTTGTGCTCCTTAGCACATTTTTTACTAATTGTCCCAGAGGCATGTAATAAGTTGCTTGATCTGTCAGACCTTATGCAATGTCACATAGCTACAGGTCTGCAGTAGAACTAGGGACAAAACTAGTTCCAGGAGAGCAGGGACTTTTGCATCTAGCACATTTTTTGGCTCAATACTTTCTTCTCAACAGGCTCTCCCGTTTCCCACCAGCTGAAATACCTGTTTTGCTTCCCATAAAGCCAAATTTAAGAACAGCACAGAGCAGGAAGCATTCTTGAGTGAATCAGTTAAAAAAATGATTTAAAAATCACATTTATTACACTTAAGAAATTAAAGAAAATAAGCCCAGAAGGTATTTACAGACTAGCAAAAAGGAGACTTCCGCCAGCTTTGACTGCAGATTAAGTCTCCCATTAGAAACATAATTAGTTTAGCCAAAACCACCAGGAGTTCAGTGCTCAGAGTACTCAGATACAGACACAGGCAGCAGCCCTTCACATCAATACTTCTGAGAATCAAGGAGCCAAGATAACTATCAGTTAATAACTCAAAGAACCAACACCAGAAAAACTCCAAAATAATGAACCACCCCAGAGGTAATATAAGCATTGTTCCTCTGGCAGAGAAAGGCATCATCACCTGCAGGCAATACAGAGCCTTGCTGCAAAGCCCCTTCCCTGCTTGCCTGGCAGGCAGCCCCCAGGAGCGGGCACAGCACTGGCAGGTGAAAGGACACGGCTTTGCTGCTCTGTGCCAGCCTGCAGGGAGCCTGATGGCAGCTTCCTCCCCAGCCCTGGGCCCTGCCACCCCTGAGGCCAGTATTCATGGGGCTGCCAAAGCAAAACCAGAATCAATAGCTGCTTCCAGTGACTCTAGCACTCAGCTCCCCACATCCAGTGTTCATCCCGCTCCCTTCCTTGGCCTCGTGTTTCTAGCACCATTGATGAAGCTGGGCTGGGAGCCACCACTTTTCAGCCCTCTCTGTTGCACAGCTCCCATTCAGTAAGATTTCTGTGGATGCTGTCTTTTTGGTACTAGCAGCGTTACTGACAGCAAGTTTGAATAGCACAGTATTTGAAATCACTTGTCAAGAAATACCAAATGCTCACTAAAGCATATATTCAGAAATATGGAGAAAGTACTGAAAAACATTTTGAAAAGGAAGGAATTAATATCAAAGCACAAGCACTATAAGCTTCTAAATCCCAGTAAAAATTAAAACATTGTTTCTTTAAAAGTGCATCTCATATTTCTCATCATGAATAAAAGAAATAATGGACCATCTTTTCACTACAAATACAAAACGTTCTGGTCATTCTTCTATTATGCTTTCAGGATTGAACTTGTGAAGAAGGTCTTAAAATATATTTCCTAGACAATAGGAGAAAAAAAGACTATCTGTGGGACTTTCATATGCCTGCTTAGGCATTTCATGCACCTGGTGCTGTTCCATTTCCTCAGATGCCACTTCACTAATGCACCAGCCCAAGCAACAAGGGCAAAAATTACTCCCTCATCCTCTGCATACAGTTCCTCAGACAGCCAAAAGCAAAACAGAAAACAGCAACAGACTATACAGAGAACTCAGATCCTATATGTGGGGCTGGAGGGAATCTACCTTGGCATGTTGAAAGAGAATGGCAATATGATTGTGAGGCTATGGTTTGTGTCTATAAAAAAAAAAAAAAGGTGAACTGTATAAAGGAGATCTTTGGAAACTGGAAAAAAAAAGCTAACATCTTAAAAAGATAAAAGCTAAGAAAGAAAATACTCAGTGCAGAGACCCACCAATGACCAGTCAGAGAGGCTTGCACAATGAAATAACAGTTTTGTGCACAAGGAGACAATGGGGGGTGTGTGCACCTTCTGTATCAAATGCTGCACTATTCCACAAATGACAGGAGCTCATGTAATTTGTCTTTTCAAACTCTTCTTTCTCCCTCCACCAGCCTTTTTTTTTTTTTTTTGTATAATGCAGCAATACAAACTTGTCATACTCAGGACAGAAGCCCTGTAAGATGTGAAGGACACAGGGAGGGCACAAGGACAGGAACAGTCTAGGTTTTAAAGGTCTGCTAAATGTCTAAAAGGATTTGAAAAGGCCTTGGCTCTTAAACAATTTTTGGAAAACATTTTTTCAACTGTATCTGACCACAGCAAGAGAGGAAAAGAAGTGCTAGTCATCAATTTTTATTCAGGAAGGTAAAAATTTATGTCTTTTCAGCATGTCCTGGGATCACTTACAATTACAGATACTATACTTTTAATGACATTTCTTTTGTTTGCTTGTTTGTTTTCCAACCTGGAGAAAATTAATTACAAAGACAGTCATGAGATCTACCATATCATGCCAGCTGCATGGACAGATTTTGGTATGTTTCTCCCAGCAGAGGAGAAAAGTCTCTCACGCTAAGGCTCAGGACAATGTTCTAGCCTACCCCTCACTGCCACGGAGACAAAGAACACCTTAGTGTGAAAACAGTCCAAAATTGAAGAAATTAAGGAATTTAAAACGTTATGAGAGAGGAATTGCGGTGCTATTATCATTACAAAGCAAGTAAGAACAGATGTGTCAACAGAAAATGGGATGGAGGGAAAACCACACATATACAACATGAATAACAGAGGGAAGTAGTTAAAATTGCTGGTCTCAGCTCAAGAGTGCTACACAGATATTAACAAAATAATTCCTATCTACAATTAAAGAATTTAAAAAAGATGCCATGCAGTTTAACATCAGTAAGAGAAGTATAAAGACAAAAGAAAATAAGGATGGTAAGAAAAAGAGAACTATATTCTAAGTAACTCGGTCACCCTTTTGATTGGTAGGATATAAAGAAATTCCCACACTTCTTGCAAACATTAGTAAATTACAAATTTAGCAAACTGAAGAACAAGACAGAAGAAGCACATACACATTTCAGGGTGAGAGGTGATTTAGTACAGGAATGGTATTTTATGGTGATTTGGGAAAACACATATTTCAGCAAGCAATATGTTTTTGAATTGGGCTTATTGATTAGGTACATTTGGAAAAGATCAGCTGTTTTACCAAAAAGAAATGGTTACTCTCCAGATTAAAGGGATTTCACTGGCATATCTTAGTCTGTTTGTTTAAACAGAACCAAGTCAGGGTTCATTTCTTAGAAAAATATTTACAAGCCAAATGTCCCATGTGCTTAAGAAGACATTTAGGCTTTAGTAGCCTAATTCCTGTATCTCCTTAAGAATGTACTTCACAACTACAACTTATTTTAAAAAAACATGCCAGTCTTTGTAGGAAAAAATGATAAGATCTGTGCTCATTCAACCTATATTTAAAATTTAACTCTAAAATTCACAATATTGCTATATTACTTACCTATTCTGAACTTCCCCTAATCAGATACTTCCTTTCCAAGAAAAGCTCTGTTTATATTAGTGAAGATTAATATAATATCAAAATATTTCTCAGACAAATCAAGAGAGGCTGCTGTCTCAAGAAGCTTTCTAATGTTCCAATTTTTCAAACACCAGTTCTAACATGTCCATAATTAAGTGTTTTTCCTCATCCCTTAAAGAACACCTGTCTTGTGACATTTTTATTATTGTATCTGAAAAATTGTAGCAAAAAATGTTGACAACACTGCACATTCCAATTATTCCCTCCCTTGACAAAAGCTTTGCTAAGTTAAGGCAATAGAGTTGCAACAGTTTCAAGTAAAATGCAAGACGGTGATACCAGGTGGAAAAACAAGACAAGGAGTTTAGGCTGAATCCTACTGACAGTGAAGATTAAGAATCCCAAATAAAAGTAAATTAATTTTAAGGAAATCACGGATGTTTTGTTTCCTAACTCCAGCCACTATGCCTGTGTTATGGAGAGTTAAGGCTCTTTTGATATCTAAACCATGTGTGGTGAAAAACATATAAGAATCTCCCACACTAAGTAAATACTCCCTAGGATACTCTGTAACTTAATTCATTAGCATGTATTAAAAGTACCAAGAAAATCAGGATATGCTACAGAGAAACATGAGTCAGAAGAGCCTACTTACTGTGCATCTACAGATACCATAAAACACTGAGAAGCAGCAGCCTTCCTCTGTCTTTCAAACTGCAGCTGTAGGCTCCCTAACTGCAGGGCAACAGCAGCAAAAGGGGTTCAGACTGGTTCAGCTTCCCCTAATAATACTGCCAGATATAGCACAAAATCTGTGTATGTGACATATTTGCTTGGCCCTCCTGATCCTTTATTTTTCAGAGAAGCTGATCTAGCCCTGGTTTTAGTCCCAATGTTTAGGAATAGTTCGGAAGAAGTTTCTCTAAGTCAGCTCCTACAGTGCTCTTCTCTTAGATGTGTAAATGTACCAGGTATCATCTCCCTATTTACACACATCTTAGCTCAGCAAGCCAGGAAAAGAAAAAGAGGGTTTCTCTTTTTCCTAAGTATATACAGAAATACTACCCTGAACATCATCCTTAATGTCTTTATTGAGCAGAGGTGACAATATGTACAAAACCACACTTCAGTACTGTGTGTTTTTTATGGCTGTTTTTAATCACTAAATGCTGTCTGTCAAATCTGCTACATCAGAATTGTCTTCCTCAGAGAAATCACTGAAGAATGGTTCTCCTCCAAAATGGTTATCTTCCATCGGTTCTAAGGAAAATAAAATCATTATTCATTATTGTTAAGAGCAAAGTCTGGCTTCATTCTCATCATGAACAACAGCAGATATGCAGAAAAAGAACAGTTCAATATGCAGGGCTCCATAAGACAATATTATTTCTCAGACCCTAAAGCAGTAATTTTTACTGATGAAGCCTAAAGAATAAATAAAAGCATTCAAAAGATCAGCAAAAGATTCTACGGGATTTTAAACACAAACCGAAGTTTAGAAACACCAGCACTACTCTTTTAATTAATTCACATAGGATAATAAAAAAGTATATCACCAAGTGCTGAATTTCTTGAAGGAATTATTCTCACATGCAATCTAAATTTATCTCAAAGTAATTGACCCATTTCTTGTAGATCTTAGTCATGCATTATTCTGAAATATGTTTTCATATGCACTATATTATGAAGTTCCTGCTTTATATGAAAACTCCAATCAACCTCAGCATGTGGTGCTGTAAGATGCCCTGCAATGCATCCCTTATTGAAGGGCAAAGCAAGGATCAAGAAGCAGCCCATTCCTAAATGGTTTCCAGAGCATTGGTGTAAGATCCTCTGATAGCAGACATCCTGAACATGAAACAGGACAGGACAAAGCTCTACAGTAAGAGATGTCAGCAAAGACCAAGCATGAGTAAGGAAAGCTCCATTACCTGTGTTGGGAACTGATGAAGGAAAAACTACCCTAAATTTAAGACTAGAAACTCTTGAAAGAAAAAAATCTCTCAGCTGGTATCCCTGCTGCAGCAGCATCTTATAATGTGCACTAATGGACTCATCATCATCTCCAAATTTCATTAACTAATCACCTACTCCTTATTCTTAGTCACTATCATTTGAATTTTTTCTTAAAATTTTTCACTGCTTTTTCTTTAAAAGTTACATTTTGCTTATTTCAGTCTTTAGGGCTTCTCCAGATCTCAAGGACATCAGCAGAAATATTTTTAGACAAGGTAAATATTTGAATGCTAACTCACTTTCACTGATTTGACTAAAGGACTAGTTTACAGACATCAAAATTAGAAAGCCATGTTTATCACAATGTTTGGATCTTAACTGCAAACTGCCAATACAAAATATCTGTGAACTATTACCATAAAATACCATGACCAAGACAAATTATTATTTAACAATCAAAGAAATTACATCATGCTACTTCTTACTATACCCCTAGCATCATCCTCCTTTCCTATCTACAAGAACATTCTGTTATCTCAATCCCTCAGGTCTTATGTCAGGTTATCATGGACTTTAATCTCAAACCCAGCAGACTCAGACCTTGCCAGGATGAGTGACAAAGGGTAATCCCAGTGGCTGCAGGAAACCCTGCTGATGCTTCAGTACATGACACACCAAGTCCATGCTGAACTCACGAGGAGCAGTGTATTAGAAAGGACTATGCTGTCAGAAACATTTTTACTTTTGAGGGATTGCCTTAACTTAACACCAAAGACTTGACTATTTTACCTGGGCTAAATTCTTACCAGCTGCAATTACAACTGACACAACTCTGTGCACACAGACACACACACACAGCCCCTGAAAAGGAAGATGAGCCCTTTTGGTATCCAACTAGGAAACTGCATTCTGCATTCTTGAGTTTTCCCTGTGCTTCAAAAACAGTGAGTCTTCAATTTGGCTTAAAATAGAATTTTATTGCTGAGCACTAAAAATCTGCCGTATCCTGCCCCAAAATGAGATTAATTTCAATGTTGCCAAATGTTAATCATTTGTACAACATACAGGGCAATTTATTTTGGGATCTTTCCAAATAGAAGGCAATTTGTGAACTTCAGCCTCCTCCTAATTCTTCTTTCACTCTTAGTTTCTGAGTTAAGCCCTGATGCACGGCCCTATGCCAAGGATGACAAAACACAGAACTCTCTATTCCTTCTCACAAAAAGCTATTGTCTTTTCTGTTCAGAAATTTTCTCTAGTACTTTAATGAGACTTATCTTTGTTAAAAGCCTAAACTGAGCTAAAATGATAGAATATCAAATTAAATGTTCTTTTTATAGTAGCTCTAAACCCCAGTCCACATTCCTTTAAGAAGCTCCATAGCCTTATGCTATCCAAAAAAAAAAAAAAATCCAGTGAAAATCATCTCACCTCATTTCCCATTTTGCTATATCAAGTTTCTAAGCCTAGATTTCAGGAACAGGGCTTGACCCAAAATCCACAGAAGCCCATTAAGTCTTTTCTAAATATTTTTCTCACCTGAGGGCCAAGCTTCACCATTATTTTAATCACTATAAGAAGAAGAAAAAAAAAAGTCACGCTTAAAGTATGCAAAAAAGAGATTGACATACAACTAATTACAATGATTTGTTGAGCATATCCAGCCTACCTGTTGTTGAATTTTTCATACTATCCTAAACTCAAACACTAAAAGTAATTACTGACTGAGGGTGTAATTACTGAGGGTGAAATTACTTGCCACTACTTTTTGTGTAACCCAGAGGATCTGTATTCAGAGCTCACTTCATGCGGAAATAGCAAGTAGCATAACCTGCCTTATTAAAAGACCAACACTAAATACTTCTATCACTAATCACACACATTCTCTTCTTTCCACATTACAGCAATGTTGCTATAGAAATGATTTTCTAAACACAGTTTATTAAATATGGCATGTCAAATTCAGCAAGGCACTATATGTGTCTGCCAGTAGATTTCCTGCCCAAGTAAAGCTTGGCACAGAGGAGACTGATGTGGAAAAAACAGCTGAGACCTCCCATTTCCAAATAGGGAAATGAGATTACAAAGAAAACATCATGGATAACTATTCTGCTAATTTAATTCCATGTTGATTCTGGAAGAAGTACACTATATATAAGCAGAAGGAGAATCAGACTTTCTGTCTGCATGTCCTCTTTGGCTGACACTTTCTTGAAATGTTGATGTTAATATTTGACTCAAATTTGTTGTGTAAAGAGCACAGGTTTTGCAGCTATCAAGTGTACAGCTGCTAAAACCAGAAGCACTTTGGTAGTTAAACCAGCTATACTTATAGAGAATGACAGCTCAATGCAGTAGACACAGTGCTAATGACAATTTAGAAAATCCTGATCTATCATAAAACTAATCTCTAAAATACTGCACGTATCATTGCCTTTCTCTGTCATGTAAGTTTTGCAATAAAAAAGGTATATACCAAGACCAGGGATCAAATCCTTGGTGCCCTTACTGTGTGTTTACCTACAAACTCTGCATGTTGAGTTGTCTTAGTTACGGTGACAAACAAGGAGCAGCAGAATGTCATGGCTGTCAATGTGCTAGTTACAAAAATAAAGCAACATACCCAATCTTTGCAGTGAATTCAACAATAACAACAACTACAGCTAACATTTAAGACTGGGTGCCAACTCCCTTTTTCAGTCTATGGAAATGTTCAGTAATAACAGACTTTATATATGAACTGCAATCATAGCTGAAGACTATCTTGCTTTATTTCTAATGGCCTATATGTGCCAGCTTACTTCTGCTGAAAAGAAAAACAATGGCCTAAAAGGGCACTTGAGTACATTAACATTTCAGTTCATTTCTTCTCAGTGATACTTTAAAGACAGATTGAGTTCCCATCCTCAACTAGTCATATTTTTTCAGGATCATGTGTAGTTTGCTTTGGTGATAAAAGCAAAAAAGCAAAATGTTTTCCAGGTCAACAGCTATGACCAACTGCATTGAAACAACAATCTTTCCTCTTAAATACTTGAGAGCACCTGTCTGCTTTGGACCGTGAGGCCAGTTGGGATCTGAATCCTCATGCCAAGCCTCTGCATTCAGAGTCCAGCTTTCTCTGTGGACCTTGAAATACTGTTAGAAAACCATGGTGCCTTTGAGCAAATTACGTTTTGTCCTAAATCCTCTACTAGAGCATCTCTCTCAGATTTTAGGAGAGATGATCCAACAACACTGTTAGATCCAAAAATGGATAGCACTGCATCAGCCTCGCTGGCCTGAGATTGTGTGTTCCTCCAGCACGCCATCTTGTCACAATGAAATTTAAAATTATTTAAAAAATAAAGAGTTGCCTCAGCAGCATCAGTGCTAAAACATTTAAAAGGCTCAGAGGAGAAATATGTCTTTAAGCTGCCCTGCTGAGTAATTCTAACAAAATCCTACTGATAAAAGAAAGGAGGTAGAATTAGTCTACTCTTTGCTATTATGATCAACATAGGAACAGATTTATTTACTCCTGTGAGATAGGGAAATCACTACATCAAAACCATGGTGCACACAGATAAAGGGAGACAGTAAGACAACCACAACAGAAAAGGACACTACCTTGGTAGTGTCCTCCATTCTATGTTCTTTTTAATCACACTAGAAAGCAATTTTCCTAGTCTGGTAGTGGCACTTAGCAACAATTTCTAGATTTGTAAACCAGTGCACAGATCTACGTGTTTGTGGTAAGATACATATAAATACACATAATTTTTCTCAAATATATTCTACAATTTAACTTCTGTAATTATGTATCATTTGTGTTACATCTGAAAAGAAACTTATCTATTGTATCATTCTCCCTCAAGTATTTCCTCTACCCTGTTGATTAAATAAGCTAGCAAATAATGGATAGTTGCACATTCTGACTTAAGAAAGAAGTGAACATTTTGTAAACTTCCTCAACAGAACAGTACCAGATCTAATACTTAAAGCCTGCAATTTGCATTCACAAATTACACAAAATACTATCACAAACTGTTTAGCAAATGAGGTCTTAAAAACTCCCTAGTGTTTCCTAAGTATAGCAAAGTCTCTTATTTAATATTAATTTTCCATATAATCATAAAATGATAACTCAAGGTTGTAAACAACCTCTGGAAGTCCTCTAGTCTTAAGCACTGCTTAAAGCATGTCCAATTACAAAAGGTTGCACAGTCATGCCCAATCAAACTTTGAGTATCTCTAGGAACAGAGATTCCAACTCTTGGTCTGGGCAACCCATTCCACTGTTTGTCTACTTTCACAAGAAATTTTTTTTATTTCACTTAATTAGGGCTTTCATGTTGTAACATGTCCTTTACCTCTAAATCCCATGCCTGCCAATCAGTAAGGAAAACAGCCTGGCTCTACCTTCTCTGAACTACTCCAAAGGACAGTTGAAAACAGAAAAAAACCCATCTTAGTCTTCACTGTTTAAGATTATTTTCTCATCCTCCTCTCATGCAAACACTTTTCAAGGACATTCTAAACATTTCTTGAGAGACAATAGGCAAAATCAAGTCCATGCTTTCTCATTGTAATGCACTAGATACCATACCCAGTATTACAACAGATTTCCAAGTCTGGGATTAAAAAAATATCTGTAGCACATAAATGAGGATCACAACCTAAAAAATCAAATTTTTACCCTATACATATAGCAAAAATAAAAAACAAAACAAAAGCCAACCAAACAAACAAAAAACCCAAAAAGCACCAACCCCACAGATCTATTTTTTGCCTGTCAGGCCCTAGAATATAGCCAAGTCAGCTCTTCTTCTACAGCATAGATTGAGTACTGGAGCTGAGCCTATGAATATCTTGCCAATTTCTGAGTTGTTACAGTGTATCTGCATTGACAAGCCTTATTTTCAGCCACACACAATATTTTCAAAAAGATTACAGCCCAACAATTTTTTCTATTAAAGTATTTAATGTGTGATGTTTTGTATGATAGCTGACATGCTTAGATAAAAATAAAATGACCTATAAAAGAACAGAAGCACACCAAATATGTCTATAGTGATAAGACAAGGGGTAATGGCTTTAAACTGTTTAGAGCACAAACACAGACTAGATACAAGGAAGAAATGCTTTTCCATGAGAGCAGTGAGACACTGGAACAGGTGGCCCAGAGAAGTGGCAAATGCCCTGTCTGAAACCATGCACAGCCAGGTCGGATGGGACTCTGAGCAACCTGGTCTGGTTGAAGACATCCCTGCTTACTGCAGGAGGTTTGGCCTGAAGACCTTTAAAAGGTCTCTTTAAACCTAAACTATTCCATGAGATTATAAAATACATAGAAACCTTTTTTATTGTAAGAACTGTATACTACCATATAATATACTACACTTAAGTAGGATAATACTTAATCAAAAGACCAAAACTATGAGGAGAACTGTTCTACAATGCCAACTATGTCTTTATTTCAAATCTCTACTCAATACTTTTTGATTTATTTGATGTTAGGTTTTGATTGCCTTTTATGATGAAATCTATTCAGTAAAGAAAAGCATGTATTTCCATGTTTTTTCTGGTTTGACAGTACTGCTTGCAGCTACATCACAATCAAATGCAGCACCCATTTGCAAACTGGAGCTCTCTTGTCACCTTCCAGATCCCAGTTCTATATTTCCTCTAAAAGGGGCAAACAAGATATTTCAACTTAATCATGATATCCTGATGAAGAGACTCCCATATTGTCAAAACTCCTTTGGCTTTTTACCCCAGGTCCCTTTATACAAGTCACCTTTAAGTTTTCAACACAGACTGAGAGACTGGACCTTATTTATTTTGCTTTACAGTGAAGGAGGAGGAAGAAGAAACAATACTGACCTTTGAATTTGGATGTATTTTGCAACAGATTTACTGTTTAAATAGCTTTGGCTGATATTAAGGAATTTATTATCTCAGAGCTGGAGTTCAGTTCCAGATTTTAAATAAGGTACAGGGGCAAAGTGCTTTTCAATACCTGTCCACCCACTATACATATCATTAGCCTCACTGCAGCTTTCCTACTTACACAGAAATATTAAGACTAGTCCTGGAATATTTACAGACATCTGAATGTGGACAAGCACTTTTCACAGAGTTCTCACACATAAAAGGCAAATACAAAGAACTCCACTGTATTATTGCCATCATCAAGAAGGATACCTTCACTAAAGCACTGATGTACTTACATTATAAATAAGCCACACATTTTTGGAATAAAATATCAATTTTATAATAATACATTTTGTTTTGGTTTTCACTATAAAGTAGAGACTGTGTCTAAAGTGGCCAGTGAAAACTACAGGTTTACTAAACAGTGTGATGGTTTACCATGTACATGCACACAAATCCAAGAAATTGCTCTTATCTACCTGCTTATAAGATACCAAGCCAGTTATTTTCCAGACATCTACTGAAATAAATCCTGTTTCAGAACTACATACCCAAGTCCATACAGATATTCATTACACTTAAACAAATAAGCTTTTCTTTCAAACTGTTTACTTAATGCCACAGTAAAATAGACAAATTAGACAGTTTAGTTATGAGGCACACAGATACACACATACAGGCATAAGCAACATTACTAACAGGAATATGTGCCTCTATGTAGATCATGTTCTGCTTTATTTTTTTTTAACAATCTTCATTTTAGCTTGCGAACATTATATTTAAATAGAAAATATTTTTTCCTGAAAAATTGAGGAATATGAAAATGAAGCAGAATAAATAAGTTAAGGTGCCCACTTAAGCAACTGCTCACATTAAACTACTAAACACAGAAACAGAATTGTCACAAGAAATACACAGACAAAGAAGAAACTCAATATTCAGGTCTACAAGAAGGAAACGCTGGACACAATCCAAAGACCTATTTTCTTACTCTTTACAAACAAAAATTATTTAGGACAATAGGAAACAACTTTAAGAGTTGGCTCATTTATGTTTTAATATGTGTGCGTGTATATGTAGCACATACTTGCACTGGTGACACTGGAGTTGCAATAGAATTCTACCAAAAAGCTGTGTGCTAGGCTCAAAACTGGGGCAAATCAAAATGCCTTAAAAAGCATAACAAAACAAAACAACAAAAACACCCAAAAAAAGACACACTCAAAAAATACCAACCCCTAAACAGAGAAGGCATTCTAGAGTTTATCAACAGCCTACTTGAACACATGAACTTGAAAGCAATAACTACCAGCTTCATCTGTTAATTTGGGGAACTATAAGCATCTGCATTTTACAGGATCAGAGAAAGAGAAGTTCAAGTTGGCATGAACAACAATATTTTTAATTTCACCCATGCTTCATGCAGGGTCAACCACAGCAGGCTGCTCAGGGACACATTCACTTGGGATTTTAATTCTTTCATTCACCATGACAGCTTGCATGGAAAAAAACTTGATTGAAACTTTACATGTAATCTCTGCAGTTTATTCTGCAGAAAAACATTACAGATTAAGCAGTTGAGTTATATTTTAAAGTAGAATCAAGTTTAAGGACTTAAACTGATTTATGGTGTGCTCATTCTGGGGGATATGCAACCTTTCTCTGAGATTCAAAGATAGAAAACCTGTGAGGGACCCGCCTTAAAGAAGCCTTTGGATAAGAGTAGTGAGGCTCCCAAGTGTAAGATTCTCTTCAGGTATTCTCTTCAGTGTATGTTCCATTAGACATGACAATGCTACAGTATGGATCCATCACTTCTATTTCATTAAATACTTAATAGCTGGTTTTGTGCAAAAAAATTTACTTTTTGTAACTTTTTTTTTTTTATGTTATACTCAATGCTATTATTTTCTTCAAGTTAGAAAGCTTGAATATTTAAAAATAAACACAGAAACCAGAGATAATGTTTCAGTACACATAACTTGAAGTATAAGCTAATTTTACCTTTCTTTTTCTTCCTGTAGTTCTGTGCCCTCACTATCTATTCTGCACTTTGAAACATGACTGAAACACAAGTATAATAATGACTCTTAAGTCCTTTGCCCTTGAAGTCAAGCATGGCTCACAGAAAATCCCTTCCACTCAAGAGGTGCAAGACATGAGCATGCAGGTACAAGGCTGTATCATACTGTGTAGCAACAGCAGGACCAGTAAATGCATCAGGCTGAAATTTTAAGTATAATTTCTGAATGCTTCATTTCTTAACTTTCATATTCTAAGGATCAGCCCAATATCTGTACATCAGATTGGGAGTATTAAGGAATCTGGGCTTTTTCCAGAGCTTGGCAGTGAAATTACTTGGCCTATATAACACAGGACATTAGGGTAATTAAATATTGCTTTTTTCTGGCCTTAAATTTATAACCAAGGATCTTGGCTTCTCTGGGTCTACTTACAATATTACAGGAACACTATATGGAAAACTGGAGACCATCAAGTTAAAAAAAAAGTTGACATTATTAGAAATGACCTGACAAGAAAAAATTTGGACACATGTTCCAAAGTCACCAGTTGCCTACATTCACTGCAAAGAACAATTAGGGCCAAAACTACGAGCAGAGTTAGGCATGTCTCTGGGTGAAAATACTCAGTTACATAAAACAAGTTTTTAAAAAAACAGCAGTATCAATCTTTGTACTCCAAGTAGTCAAAGTAATATTGCTAATGGTGCTACTAATACAGAGCTCACTGTAAAACCCCTTTATACATCATACCAAGTTCCTGTTATACTATCCAGTCGTATCCTTGCTAAATACATGTCTTTTTTTGTTCTGTTTCAATAGGAAAGGATGAGTTGCCATATTTCTTTTATGTCAATATATCATTCACTACATGGAAGAAGATATCCTGTTTTACCACCTAAAATCTCCTTACTTTTGGTTGTTTTTTTAATTCATCAGCTTTTTCCTAACTCTAGGCACTTCAGTGGTATTATCCTCAATATGCTACTGCTACTTACATCTTCATAAATTTCAGTATTCATTTATGGGTTTATTTATTCTTTTCTCTAACTTAGGATACTCTGTAAACAATATGAATGACACTATGCAATTTTAAAAGAAAATATGACTTTAGAAACATGATGTTACTTATGTAAATAAGTAACATGGTATTGTTGGGGCATTATCTTTGCTCATACCATAAAAATGCATGCTATATTTATATTTTCTGAAAAATTGCTTTGCTCAGGATTTTTCTCCTGGGAAGCTGCGAAACTTCAGAGAAAAAAGAAAACAATATTATTTTATTCCTTCTATTGTGTTTTGCTGCATTAAAATGTGTTTGGAGATTGTTTATCCAGCAAGTGATTGTTTCATTGGTTTTTGCTTATTTTGACTTATTGGCCAATCAGGTCAAGCTGTGTCAGACTCTGAAAAGAGAGTCACGAATTTTCATTATTATCTTTTGAGCCTCCTGTAAATATCCTTGCTGTATTCTTTAGTACAGTTCAGTATAGCATTCTTTAATATAATATAGTATCATAAAATAATAAATTAACCTTCTGAAAACATGGAGACAAATTCATCATTCCTTCCTGCCACGGGGCATCCCACAAATAAAATAAATGCATACTGGAAACTCCACTGGTCTGACTCAGATCTGCTTTATTCCTGCTTTACTAGAGAAGTATCAGAATAATTCAACAGTAATATTTTTACAGTTAGACTTGATGATCTTAAGGATCTTTTCCAAAACTTTCCTATCCCTGATTCTAAGTAAGTCATTGACCAGTCTTAAATACTCCACACCCTCTCCATTATAAGGAGACAACTTTAAGCATCAGCTCTCTTACATACACCACCATGCAGATATGAATCAACATGACAAAATAATACAAAATTTGCAGCCTATTATTTCCACAAAATCCTCCAAGAGCATTTGAGAAATAAAGGAGAAATTATGGCCACACATGGCCCAAGCTGATTCAAGCCAAAAGAAAGAAGGCAAATCAAAAGGGGAAAAAATATTACTTTAAAAAATGATATCACTGAAATGACTCCAAAACAAAGCAATTTTACACTTCACATGCTCAACCCCTTTCTGCCAGCCGAATTCTCTTCTGTCAATTCAGCTTACTGTAAATCTGAAAGTATACTGTAAATCTGAAAGTTTCAAGCACCTTAGGGCTTGGGTGAAATTTCCTCTGAATATTTTGTACAAAATGTGCATGCTTTGACTGACAAAGCCAATAACTCATTCTGATACTGCATCTCTTTCCAACAAATATACCAGGAAGAAATTAAGTCTTTAGACAACTAATATAATTTATGCCAAGTACCAGTCCTTCAACCCCTCTGCAATGAATTTCAATGCTCATTGCTCAAGCTGTTTTTGTGGTGCAGAATGTATCCTAGAAGACTGTTCCTCTAGGTTATTTCTGTTTTGGTCCATCTTTAATATCTTGTAAACCAAGTAAGAGGAGCAGAACTTTAAAGGCATTGCTGGTTGCCTTTCTGAAATGAAATATCCACTGTCTGGCCATACCTTACCAGAAAGGAAAAAGATAATCATCATCAGAAAGTTAAAAAAAGTAAGTAGTGCAAAAGCAAAATTTAAAACCTCACTTAATAAAATCAAAAAATAATCACATCTCAAGCTCTACTTGTGCCATATTATGAAATTCCTGAAAGATACTGAGATCTCAGTGATAAGGACAAAGCAATCTACAATCACAGAACAAGTCCTCCTTATCTATACCAGTCACCAGCTGGCAGTTTTGTCAGCAGCTCCTCAAAGAAAAGTGCTGCAGTAGTGATATTCCATACTTATGGCTCCAGCCTATCTCAATTAATAAAACCTACCACAATAGTTCTATTCACAGAATAGTGATTAATATGTACAGTGATTAATATGGGAGACTGGAACTACTCAGAATAGGACTGATAAATTCCAGTTCATTAACACAGGTGCTGGTTGTGTTTACTAACCTGCAGATCTTTTTTTTTTAAACTCAGGCAAAAGTAGGAAAACCAGAATGAGTGGAATTAAGGACAAAAAAGGTTAAAAAAATCATGACAGGTTTCATTTTTTTCCTTAGTTTTGTTTCTATTTTTTTTTTTTTTACTGATGTGAATTCTGGTTTTTAATTGCCATCTTGCTTTTCATCCAGTACCAAGGACAACTACATAATGAACTACACATGATTTTTGTCTTTAATGCAATGGAAGCAAATCATGTGTCCACACACCATGACTGTTATTATAAAATAATCATTTCAGCAATACATTTCAAAAACATGAAATCACCACCTGCTTTTCAGAGCTCTTTTTGGTCACTAGTATTGGTTTTGGAGGTAGATTAAATAAAAGATTCACCCAGCTTGTATTTTTGCTAGGAGTGGCACAAGCTGTGGAAAATAAACTTTTCAGTTTCCTTGTGACTCTAACTGTTCCTCCTGTGAAAGTGAAATTCAATGACATTGAGCCAAATTCAATGAGAAGTCCCTCTTTTCTGCTCTCAAAAGGCATGGTCACCCACAAGACTGAACACCCAGTAATGTTTCCATTACTTCTGGTACACACACTTTTCCATTTTCCCTGTTAAAAATATTCTACTGTCTTCAGCTTTAAATTTCAAGTGAATCCACCTTGGATTCATCCACTAGAGTTCCTGTGCATTCAAATACTTCCACTGACACAAACGTTTCTGGTTTTAGAATGTATGCCACTGTATGTAGGGATCTAATGCTGCCACATGGAACCATCTGCCCTAATTTCCATCTCCAGCTGGAGCCAAGAACAGACAGGTGCAGTCTATTACTGAAGAGATACAGACTGATCAATAATCAAAGATAGAGGTCTTTAGAGAAAGAAAGCAAAGCAACACTCTCATTACCATTCCTTCTCCCTATCAGAGTTCTCAAATATTAAGGGTTTTTTTAAATTAAAATCTACTTTTTGATACCCTTCATCACTTATTTTCCTCTTTTTAATATTTACTCTAATTCTATAATATATCTTGAGGGCAATATGACAATGACAACGTGCCCCACAGAATTACACAGGAATTTAACCACATCTTCTAATTTGTTTTCTATTATTTTTTAATAGTTGCTAATTTATTATTTGATTTTATTTTTGGTCAGCTGGTTCCAATTAGCAATAGTAATGTCCTGTAACTCATTACCTGAATTCTGAATGCATACTAACTGGACTACTTACAGAACAAACACTACTCAAAATTAATTAGAAGTTTCCACTGTTTTGTGCTCTCTCCTTTATTCCATGGAATTATCCCACAAGGTTACAACCAAGTGAAAAGAGAGAGAAAATGCAAAAGAACACTTAAACATAATTTGAACAGTGTTGTATTGAAACAATTGTTATAAACAAAAGTATTAGGTCTCCAATGTTTTCAGTTCACTGACAAACAGCAACTAAAAACCAAATGATTCAATAGTGACACAAGAAACACAGCTAACAAGGAAAAAGTATAAAGCCTTCAATATTGCAATTTTAACAGGATCCCTGGCAAAGAACCAGGGCACATAGCACCCTTAAGACATAAACACCTGGAAAGTATCAGTTCTCAAAGTTGTTCAGGCACACAGCTCTGCAACATGTTATTAACTACAGCAAAATTTTACAGTACAATTTCTGTAACATGGAAGTTTATGTAAAGCAACAATCTGCAAAGTGCACCAAAAAACAAAAGTCCCCTCCAATACTCCTGATGTGCAATAATGATTGTGAACATCTGATGGTACCCATGCTGCACATTGATGTATCTCTTAAGAAAGCCAAACTCATTACAACTGAAAGTCCTCATGCATAGCTTATTCAATACCATATTTTTAAAACCCCATGAAGAGTTAAGCCAACCATTCTCAAGTCAACAATTTCAAGTATTCAGCACGTTTCCATTAAGAAATAGCATATTTCATAGTGTTTCTTTGATAGTCAAACTCATTAGGATTCTAAAATGTCTGAGTCATCCTTTGTTTTGTCTGTTTGCCAAATCAAGTACCGATTTTGAATTGGGGAAAGGACAATAATAATTTTAAAAGATTAAACTATAATTAAGTTCATCAAAAAACAAGTTTTTACACATCTGTTTAAATACATACAGAATTAATAGGTTATCTGCCCTGACTGCAGCTGATGTGGTTAAAAAGACAGAAAGCAGGCTAAAAGAAGACAAAAGGGAAAAAAAAAAAGTAATGCAAAGTGAGTGGGACAGAAGACTAAGTACTCAACTCAGTCTACACTGATGAAGTGTGTAATTGTCCTGAAGAGAGGCATACATGTGGGGGAGTACTTCAGCACTAATTCATCATGTACTGCTTCTAAATTAGAAGCCAAATGGGAATCTGGGAGAAGCAGCTACCTCTGACTTCCACAATTTATGAACGATGTATGATTACAGCAGCAAATCAAAGTTTGAAAAGTGCTCTTATAGACAGAACAAAGAAAAATTTTGTGAATGTCTTGTCTCTCACAAGAGACAGGCTTCATAGCAGGATAGCAGAGAAAGCAAACATGAGAGAAGCAAGGAGGAGGCAGAACTCCAGCAAGACAGAATAAAAGTACTCAAAAATAGAAGCCATGCAAGCAGGAACTGGCAGCAGGCTATACTGAGTCTGGCTGGAATAGAGTTCACTCTCATACAGCAGCTTGGACTGCTCCATTCTCCAAGGCCATGTTTGGAAGCTGCTTATCCAAAGTATCCATGTACTGCTATCAGTGCACATCATCAGCCATTTAAAACACAGGTCATTATTGCATGGGGAAGCACAGCATGCATTTTCTTCCAAACAATACTTATGAAAATGATTTATTTAGTTCAAAACTAAACAATAAACTATAGACTGCATCTAAATTAAAATATCTGTAATCCCAAATCTAGTATACATCTTAAATAAAAAATGGATCAGATCACAAACTAACTTCTTCCTGTTTTAAGTCTTGTGATGTTACAGCAATATCACACATAGGTTACTACCTGCATAGTCTGTCTGGTACACAAGTTAGCTAGGATGAAGAGAAAGGTGATTCATGTATGAAAAAGCCTTTTTCCCACTATCATTTGTCTCCTGTACAAAGACAGCTAAAAGTAGGGAGGGGAAAAATTATTTTAAAAGACACCACAATCAAACAGGTTTTTTGAAGGTAAAGAATAATGACACTTAGAATGGAGAGAAAACCCAATGATCTCCAGTCTACAACCACATGATAACTTTGAAACTGAAAGACTGAAATTGCAAGTAGCTATTTGCAATATCCAAACAGTCAGAGAGAAATTGGCTCTTCCTGAACTTCCAGCAGCATAAAGCAGCATAAGGTTCAAGTACAGAATACTTGATGCTTCCTTTAAAGATTACACACTGGCAAGAGACCCACATAAACTCTGAAGACCTCAAAGAAACTTCATAATGTTAAAGGTGACACACTTGACTGACTCTGCTATCAAAGTAAACAAGTAGCAGTTTACTTCAGTGACCAAACTTTGAGATTACCTCACTCTTTTCTAGAAATGTAGCATTCTGGATTGAAATACATACTCATAATGCAAACATTTTTCACTAGATGATAAAAGTATCAGAATATGATTAAACTGAAAAATCCATATGCTCACTGAAGAGTGGCAAAGCTCTGGCACGTGACACATTCCATTTTGCCATCACCATCTGCCAAATTATATCTATATTTTAGATCATTATCTATAAGACAGTTCCATAACATCAGCTTCAGTTATGTCCACATTAAACCTAAACACAATATAAATCCAGAATTATTGATCACATTCCACATATACACTTCACATGCTCATCCTGTAAATTACATGGCTGTTACTGAAAACTGTGTGTCATAGTTTTGTTTCATTTATATAAATCCTCTTCAAAGAGATAGAAAAACCAAAGAGTAAAAATGTAGAATATTAATTTTGCAACTCTGCAGGTGATCTGCACAATCTTAAAATTTCCTTGTCTTCTAGTTGAGGCCTGTGTATTCCAAAACAAAAGGCACCATTAAGATTTCTATCCACAATTTTTCCACATTTCACCAACTCACAATTGTACTATATGATCACTGGGGGCCCATAATATCTACTACATTTTTTTCAATGGCCTCAGTACTGTAGATTCCTCTAAAATGAATTCAGTTAAGTCCTCTAACAATCACTTTTGTAGCTTAGTTATTCTCCTTCCCCTCTGTACTGAATGATGCCTAAATTTTCAGAAAATTGCACCTTCATTGATGCTAAATGTTTTGTGATTTGTGAATAAAACAATTAATACTTAGAATAATTTTATACAGTGATCTACATTTCTAAGAAGCTATCTCATATCTCAAAGTGTACAATTTGCCTTTGAATAAAATGGACTAACCCATGTCAGAATGTGTTTCTGGAGATACTCATTTGTTTTTCTAACCTGCATTGCTCTATGTCTCTCCTGTTTTTTGTAGCAGCAATACATCAGTTCATTCCAGTTAAATCTGATGCCAAGAGAAAGTACAGAAGAGCCCACCTTATAAAAAAGCCTAAATATAGTCCACAAGCTCTAAATTCAGTCATGACTACCACAATTCAGTTTTTTGCTTAAGATAAATTTCCACACAAAACAAGGTGGCAAGTAAAGTACCATGACAGTGCCTAATGAGAGCTAAGTTCAATGTGACTATCAAATTCACTCTGAAATATGCACCATAACATTATTCTCTAAGGAAGGCCAAAGAGTAGAGGACAGACTACACAGGAATTAGATGAAAGTACAATATGAAGAGCTAAGTATTCAGTTAACAAATTCTCTGGTAAATTGCTGGTTTATCCATTTTCGTATCTGATAATCTGATGAGGAAACAGCATTGATAAAACTAAAACACCTTCACAGTTTGTAAGTACTGCAGTACCTCCTAATTTGTAAGTACTGCATCTAACAAACTAAAGCAGCTGTTAACCTAAGGGAAAGAAAAAAAAGAACTACATAATTGATTACAGCTTGATAAGAAATGACAGAATTATTTTACTAGTACACAACAAAACCCAAACAAGCAATATAAGTGACAACTGAGATTCCTTAGGAATATCACTGTTTTCCAAATAGCAGCAATTCCACAGCCACTCATAATAGTTAAAAAACCCTTGAGTGTTAGAGGAAAGAACACTAATCTATTCTTAAGTTTTTAGAAGTTGGAAAAGGGATCACTGACAGACACAGGTACAAATCCAGTGCCAGGGAATCCAAAATATCTGATTAAGAAAGAAAAAAATATAAATATATGGTCAAGCTTAAAGACAGCAGGAGTAGCTTCATATTAAGACCGAAGCACAAACCTAAATATGTTTTTCCTTCATTATTGGATGCAAATGTTTGTTGGTTAACTGTTGAAAATCAAAGTTGAAAATATCTAAGATAATTTTTGTTCCTCATTAAATAGAAGCCAAAGGATGTAGTCACAGCTGGTGAAATCCTTTTGACTCAGAACTATCTTAAGATCTATTTTAACCAGAAGGCCAAGTCAGCTCCTGGTTAAATTCTATTGAAACACAGACTATATATGGTTCATGTAATTCAGTTAAATAGAATGCTGCTCTTAATTTTTATATATCCATATAGGAAAAGGTCTGGAATACAAATAAAACCATTATCCCACCAGAAGGACAGTAATTTGCATTCAAAGCTGCAACTACAGCCATGAATGGCAAAACAGAACACAAAAAAGGGGAGCAGCTACAGCACACTACAGAAATATATGAAGATACTGTAGCAGCACAGATTTTCAGAGATTTTTTTTTAAGAAGAAGGCTCTATAACTATGTTGATGCTTTTATCTGCTATTCTGGTTGCTTGTTATTGCTGACTATCAGACATAAGCTGAATTAGAGACATTGATTTGTTTTATTTTCCCTCACATATTTTATATAAATTAATTACTATGGATGTATGAGACTTCCTTTTTGTGATCAGTGGGTTACTGACCATGTACAATTTTTCATTTTCTCCATATTTTTCTGCTAAAAAAAAAAGAAGACTGTAGACAAAACAAGAGCAAGAAAGAACACAAAGGGCAAGCCAATGGCTAGCTTAACACCTCTACAGTTGTGCAACACTGGCTTCCATTCTGCAAGCAAACATTGTATGTTTTAAACATGTTTCATACAAAGCTATAAACATGTGAGCAGGACATGCAGCTTAAGCCCAACAGGATAGCTACATTCAAATTAGTGCCATATATGCCCTACACTTACCTATTCCTTACAGCTTATTTGATTATGACAGAAATACTAAAGAAAACTAAAATATAGACATTTGCATGCAATCTTACCACAATCTAAATGCTACAAATATATCTAAAGTTTGATATATGGACTGAACGTATTGGTTCCAAACAGCCTAATTCTTGTATAACTTAAAGAAAATTGATCTTATTTCCTCTGTCAACTCTGGTGCATCTGTAGAAAACATTCCAGAGACATTGATACGGTTACTTCAGAGACTATTTTTCAGGAAGATAAAGTCCAAATAATTTTTATTAGAAGACAAGATCATAACTGACTCCTGGAAAAACTCCAGATTTAATTCAAACATGGAAGAACTACAAAGCAGACTGCTAATAGCCAGCATCACAAAAAGCAACAGGCATCTGTGGATCTCTCTGTCAATGAAGGCATTGGGGCTTTTTCCTCTAAAAGATCTTGAGCTTTAAATCCCCACAGTATTTACACTATCAAAGATACCAACTGGTTTATTTTTAGAACAATCCACTTAAAAGACCCTAGAGAAGAGACACAAAAAGCTGAATGAGTGTAACTACAAATTTGATTGCATTATCCAGCAAAAGACAATTACACAGTGTATGCAGACTGTTCTTCCCTCAATAATTACTTCATTAAGGTGCAGTCTATAATTCACTAAGTGCACATTACTAAAACAATAATAATAAAAAGAACCTTGAAAGTAAGACAGTTTGTTAAATAAACAAGCAAAACTGCCTTCAAAAATGCAGGATCACATAGTTAAATATACAACACATGTTCATAATGATAGAAAAACAAGATTAGTTGTAAGAGAAAACAAAGCAACCATGCATTCTATGTCATTAAGGTTCAAGTTGTCAACAATGTATCTGAACCAGTTTTGAAAAGATTTTTTCTTTCCTATGTTCCATCCTTGAATTGCCACCCATCTCATGCAGAGGCAGCAAGAACTTATATTTGGAACAGAAAAGGCATAGAAAGGAAAACCATCTATGGCAGTTTTTCTGATGTATCTGGAAAACCCTCTGTAAGTGTGTGAACACAACATTTCTGGGGAATTCTTTTGTTTCAATTACTCAGCCGATGAGTCATGAATCACCTCCTTTAGAGTTGCTCACTACACCCTGTTTGAGAAATGTAAGTAATACACTAATAAATACATCAACTTTCTATTTTTACAGACACTTTAAAAAAACTTTTCCCCTCCAGGAGTCATTTGGAGTAGATATCCCTGCATTTATTCAAGTGCATGAGCAGGTACGTCAAGTCTGAGGGAGAAGGGAAAAGAAATGCTCATTAATCGTACAGATAAGAGTTCAAACTGGACAGGAGTTGGTAGAAATGCCATAAAAACAACTTCTAAACTAATTGAAAATGTTTTACTATTCAGTCAGGAAACAGTCTCATGTAAGATCACAGGTATGCTTCCTTCAGTTGCATATGTTAGAAACACCATTTGAGTTTTAAATATGAAATTGTGCTACAATAGGAATTGATTTTTTTTCTTGAAATAACCAGATTTGTATTAAGGTATTATAAAATTATCCCCCACATTATTATTATGATGTTATGAAAATCAATGCAGACTATTGTTCCAATTGCAATGTCATCAATTCTTTTCTATAATGAAAGGCTGCCTGCTACATGGGATCTTCAAAGCCCTTTCTTAGACATTCTGAAGGAACACTCCCAAAAACTGGCTTTTTTTTTAATTTCAAACATCTTATTTTAATAAAAAGTTTATATTGAGTACAGAGTATTTGGGGGAAAAAAAGGAACAAAATATATTTTTTTTATACATACAGATTTACCAAAATAACAGAGAGGATTTTGACTCTTTACGTGCTGTGTTTTATTTGAAAAGATAAGCATTAAATGTATCAAATGAGTCTTAAAGCTATTTCATTCACCACAGAGATGAGGCACAAGCAAGTATTTTAAGCTTGTCACTTTCCTGCTTTAAGAGACTTTCTAGCCTTTTTTGTGTTTTGGTTTTTTTAATGATTCAGGACATACCTCCACACAATGACATGTTCATCTTACCCACACAGTCTTTCAAGAGAAAACCTCTGTGAAATACAATGGATATGGCCAAGATGTTGTGGAAAATACATCAAGCTGCCACTAATGAAAATGGTCCTTTACTACAATTCATGTTAGCTGTACACAGATGCAGAGGTTCAAAATCTTCTTCTGCCAGACATTAGAGAAATATTATATTGTAAATAAAATATATTTTAGATTATATTACCACATATCATCTACAAAGCAGACCCACTGAAAACTTGTCAAATACTTAACATACTCTGTCAGGATCATTTTCCACCTAGTCAGTTCTCTAATTATAAAATGAATCTATATGAATCAAATCCAAAATTCCTACAAAGTCACATGAATCCCAAAGGAAAAGCTCAACAAATATATTTATAAATGTTTACAAAGAATAACAGAAAAATGATATGATAAACATACAGTCTACATTAATTATTGTCTTGCACATAAGGGCTAATAAATCCACAGTTTCCTAATTAAATCACTGTACTATTCCCTTCCAACGAGATAGCATTTCATTACATATAGTATTTATCTGACAACCATAATTTTATGTCAAATAGAAAAGATACTCTTTCACAGAAAGACAAATTAAAATTAAGATCTATCCATCAGTACACAATGACAGAAGATAATACCAATTTAAGCTAATGAATTTCATTACTATAGTCAATTCCCTGCTTGTTAAGCAATTGAAAGGTTTAGAGTAGATGGTTTTATTTATTCTTTCTATATTTTAATTTTGTACATAATTCTCCAAAGGTATCTACCCTGTCTATTTCTACTGGCCTACAAATGTATGAACATTGAGATGTGTCATCTTTCATACCTACACTGAGAACAAATTCAGTACCTGCCTGAGCAAAACTTCTCTACATTTTTGTCTAGTAGAGTGGTTTGCCTTAAAGGGAAAGTAAATATCAAAGTTCTATGCAAGTGTAAAAGGAAACTCCTGGAACTACTTTTAGTTACAGAACAAAATTTTATCTTGTTTCAAACATACAGGAAGAATGTCAGCATCTGCAGCATCAGGGAAATGGACTTTAGAATAGTTATTCCCAAACTTACATGACTAAGGACTTCCTACCGTAAACGAGAGCCTCTTTAATTGCCTAATACTGACTAACGCTCTTTCTGATCATGAAAAGAAGCAAAAAACTCACAGATGATCTTCTGCTTGCACATGCCATCAAAAGCCACCCAGCAGTAAGATGTAAAACTAGCCTGGTGATGTTTTAGATCATTCCTATGAAACATGCTGTTTCAAAGTTGGTTTTTCAGGTTATTGTTGCTACACAATGAGTCAAGACAAGATGACCTCTTCAGTGAAAAATAATATTTTCTTTAAAAAATATTTGCCATTTATGTAGAGGGAAAAAAATCTAATAACATTGACATGAAGAATTGCAGCTGGTTTTCAAGAACATATAGAAGTGGGGAGCATCCACATTTAGTTTGCCCTCTGGTGGCCAATTCCAAGGCTGGCTATGTTTAGGCAAGGGTGCACTGAGGGATCGGTGCCATTGGAAGGCAGTAGGTATGTTACAATTACTTTACAGTTCTTCATCTAAGTCCTCATCTATTTTTAGCACACAACTGCAGCTGTTAACTTGGTACTCCTTCTACAGTTTACAGCTACATACCTCTGAGTGTCTACCTAACCACTTGTACAGATCCAGTTATTGGCCAGGTTTAAGATATTTTAAAAACTAACAGAATGTAACTCTTTAATCTCCTGGAAAAGATAAAAAGGTGCAAATGGAGGGCAGAGAGTTTTGAAGAAAAAAATAACAAACTGATTTATGCCACTAGAATTCATAAACCAGTGGATAAAAGAGAGCTCTGAAAAAATTAGTGGAGTTTCTCAAAAGCACTTGTGAATTTATCTGCATAGGTAAGTGACAACTACCACTCAAAAGCAAATTGTTACCACTATGCACTTCTAAGTGTGGAGAGTTTGATTCAGTAGAATCTTTGAGAACATTTCTCGCAAGAGATGGATGAAAAAACTCCCAGCAGAACAGAACAAACCTAAAATAATCTGTAGCTACTAAGTTGTCAAATGAGATAAGAAGCCATTTCAGATTCTGTAGAAGATCAGGTCTGACTGCTGAATAGAAATAGCACATTAAAAATTTCACAGTTTTTGGTTCTAGACAGACACTCTTCTGATTATTTGAGACTACATAATTTTCTGTGGTTCTGAGCAGACACACATAGAGTTGACCAGTATGCAACAGGAGACATAGCTACTTAAAAATTCCTTTCCATTTTCTTCTCCCCAAATTGCAATGGTCTGAAACAACCACATGCCTCAACCACACACTTCTCATCACATTCAAAATTAATGCCATCCTTCTTCGCAAGCAATTAGCCTGGTAGATTCTCAAAGGGGCTTTCTTTTGCACAGAGTTTCAAGTATATGAAAATTTAAAAGAACTCAAGAATTCAAGAGTTTGCTGAAAATACAGGCTTTATTTGCCGACAGTGTTGACATGAACAGTTTATTCCAACAAAAATTTCAGGCAATGCTGCAGCCCCATTATTGCAACATCCAACAAAAGTATTCTGATTGCAAACATTCAAAAAGCTGCCAATTCTGCCTCACATGCTAAATAAATGCACAGAGGCAGCTGCCTGAGGATTTGGAAAGACCAAAAGTGAGATGAGAATCTATTACCCTCTAGTGACTGCCTACCAGCTAAAGCAAGATTGGTAAATATCTGCTTGTGTACTCTGTGTAATACAGCCAAGTAAAGGAGGATTTTCTATGTGCAATTAACCCCCAAAAAAATTCCAGTGACTTGAGTAGTAAGAGGTGTTCTTGCACCTGAGCCAACTACTTAGTCTGAAACAGCCTGCAATAAGCATGGCTTCAAAATTACAAAGTCTTTCTCAACAATTTTTTTTCTAGATGAATTGGGCAACTGTGGATGGAATGATGAAATAATTACCTTCCTTAGTTGCAGTCATTTTAACTGTACTGGAGATTTGTAACATCTTTTCCCTTACATCACTTTTGTCAAATATCTATTTGATTTGTGTAGTGAAAGATTTAGGAAGGAAAGAACTGATGCAATGCTGATAAAGCCTGTAATATTACTGGCTGCTCTGAAGTGCCTTTGTATCATTTTGAAATGACAGCATTATGCCTTTGTGGCTTTTGCTTTTTTATCTTAAGTAGTTTTGATGCTTAAGTACATGGTGGAGTAAATGGACAGTCTTTTTGTTATAAAAGAACAGATTTGGGAATAACAAGTTACACAAAGCCTTCCCTCCCCAGGTGTATCTTTCATACATGTAAAAAGGATTACAAGCTAGACACTTGCCAGCAATATAAGCTACTGCAAAAAATTCATGGAAGAGAAGAGTGGGAAATGCCCCAGAATATCTGCCTGGCTTTTCTTCACACAATTCTGTAATATGATGATCTAACCAATATCCAGGGGATAGTAATCCTCATCCAAGGTTTCTTCACCAGTCACAATAATTGTAGCATCAAAACACCTTTATTTAATAAAAGTAACCTTTTGAAACTGTCTAATTCTTTCCTTTCCAGAGAAATGCGGCATTGTTTCCCATCCATTCTATAGGACTTTGTGTTGTTTTTCAAAATATAAAGTAGAAAAAAATACCATTTTCTTTGTGAATGTATACACCCTTTATAAGGAAAACATACCCACATACACAGTCAAAAGCAATCTTCTGTTTAGATGTCAGAATAATCTAGATCTATAATAACCTAGAATAAGAAACTGGCCACTGACAGAAGATACTGAAATAAAACTGAAGAACTGGAGTTCATCTTAACAATATGGATTAAGTAAGCTTTCTCTCCAGGACACTGTTAGAAAATGGGAGCATTCTATCCAGATAAAAAGTATTGCCAGGGCTCTTCAGAACAGAGTTATTCACTCTCAATGGGATTAGAGAATATTTAGGTTCACTAAGGAAAAGTACACTTCCAGGAGGAAAAAGTAAGACATCTACCACCAGATGGTCACAGCTCTGCATGACAAAAACTCCAAAAAAACTGCTTAGGACTTGCCAAGAACTAAAGAGCTCATCTTCAGGCTACCCTAACTCAGGAGAAGTCACAAATCTAAAGCCTGCGGGTACATTCAATTTGAATAAAAAAGGAGTCAGACTTCAGAATAAAAGCTACTGTGCTGTAAAACTACTTTGCCATGTGGCATTAGTGGATAAACTGTTCTCTGGAAAGAAAACTGTAATCTATTAATTTTAAATCACTGCAATGAAATAGAACTGGAGGTTTTAAACAAAATACAATTTCTAACTCCATATAAATACCACATTTTTTCTAGTTTCACTGGAGAAAATAGGAAGATGGGACTAAACCAATCTGTAACTTCCTTCACACTTATTCAAAAGAAGTGAGGTTTCAAGAGCATCAAAAAGCAAATTGGCAAAGAGTATCAAAGTTAAATGAACCTTATAGAGATAGAGGCATGAGGATCTAAAGTTAACACTTCTTATCCCAGTCAGATTTTTGAAAAGGTTGCTAGAACACTCAAAAACTAGAAGATACTATAGAAGCACAGAATGTTTTGGGATGCCAGACATCTTAAAGGTCACCTGGGTCTAACTCTCCTGCCACAGATGGGGAACCTTTATGTAGACCAGGTTACTCAAAGCCCTGTCCAGCATAGCATTGAACATTTCCAGGAATAAGGCATCCACAGCTGCTCTGGGCAACATTTTCTAGTGTCTCACCACCTCACAGTAAAGGATTTATTCTTAACATCTTGTCTAAATCTCCTCCCTTTCACTTTGAAGCCATTCCCCATTCTCCTATCACTACATGGCCCTTGTAATAACTCCCTGTCCAGCTCTTTTGCAGCCCCCTTTATGTACTGGAAGGTTTCTCTAAGGTCTCTGTAGAGCCTTCTGTTCTCCAAACTAAACAACCCCAACTCTCTCAGCCTGTCTTCACAGGAGAGGCATTTCAGACCTCAACCATTTCCACAGCCCTTCTCTGGACTTGTTCCCTCTCATCCATACCTTTCTTATGCAGGGAGCCCCAGACCTGCATGCAGCATCCCAGGTGGAGTATCATGAGAGTAGAACTAGAGTAGGAGAATCACCTTCCTCAATCTGCTGGCCATGCTTCTTGTGATGCAGCCCAGGATGTGGCTGGCTTTCCAGGCAGAAAGTACACATGGATGGATTGTGTTGAGTTTCTCATCCACCAACACACCGAGTCCTCCTCAGGGTGCTCTCAGTCCATTCCCCACCCAGCCTGTGGTTGTGCTTGGGTGGAGCAACCCAGGTGCAGGACCTTGCCCTTGGCCTTGCTGAACCTCATTCATGAGGTTCACACAAGCCTATCTCTCAAGCCTGTCCAGGCCCCTCTGGATGCCATCCCTTCCCTCCAGCATTATGATCACACCACACAGCTCAGTGGTGTTGGCAAACTTACTGGGGGAGCCCTTGATCCCACTGTCCATGTCAATAACAACGATGCTGAACAGCACCAGTGCCAACACCAGCCCCAGAGGAATGTCAGTCTTCTCCATTTGGACATCAAGATGTTGGCCACAACCCTTTCAGAGCAGCCATCCAGCTAACTCCTGATCTGTTGTCATCTTACTGCAGGGGTTCCATACTGTTGTCTCCTATCACAAAAGTTTCATACCTTCTTGCTGCTTCTCATGGGCAGCCCCTCAGAGCACTGACTCCTCACAAAGCAGCCAACCAACTCCAGTTCCCATCCCAACCAGCCACCCCACTCTTTTATAGCACTCTTCTTCTCATTGGTTACAGCTGTGGCCTGTTAAAGTCAGGCCTGATCCTAATCTTTGCTAATTGGCCCAGCTGCAACTCTTAGGGGTGAGATTACTTCCTACACTATCTTTATTTTCTTATATTCTATCCCACTACACCGATGCCCTCAGTGATCCAACCACCACGCGCACGCCTCTCCAGTTTAGAGATTATGATGTTGGACAGTGTCATATGCTCTTCACAGTTCTCAGGAGGTGCTATCAGTTGCTCTTACTATATCCACCAACATTGTCATCCCATCATAGAAGGCCATTTAGGCTGTCACAAATCACTCAGTTTCCAGGAGGAACTTCTCCTGGACTCCTAGGTAAGACTGACTGACCTGTGGTTTCCAAGGTCTTCCTTATCTACCTTTTTACAAATGAGGGTTAAGTTTCCCCTTTTCCAGAACTTTCACCAGACTGCCACAGCTTCTCCAAATATGATAGGCAGTGGCTTTCCACTTCTTTGGATGGTTCCCACAGGACCCACAGCTGTACCTCATCAGGTCCCATGGACCCTCAGTTTCCCTAGAAAGTCTCACATCTGATCTTCTACGGTGGGTGGTTCTTAATTCCTCCGGTCTCTGCCTTTGCATCCTGCAACTCAGGTCAGTGTGACTGCCACACTTGCCAGTCTGAGGCAAGAAAGTTGTGGAGTACGTCAGCCTTCTTCACATATTGTGTGACCTGGTTCCCTGCTTCCTTTCTGAGAGAAGCCACACTTTCCCCAGCCTTTCTTTTACCAGTGATAGATTTTCCTGTTGCCCTTGATGTCCCTAGCTGGATTTAAATTTATCAGGACTTCAGCTTTCCTCATCTGATCTCTGACTCTTCAGACAATTTCTGTTTTCCTTCCAGGCCAACTATTCCTGCATCCACCTTCTGCAGGCTTCCTTTTGTGTTTGAGTTTACCAAGGAACAGCCTGCTCATCCATGCAGGCCTCTCAGTGATTTTGCCCAAATTTTTGTTTGTTGAGATGCATCCTGAGCTTGGAGGATGTGATCCTTGAATATCAACCAGCTTTCTTGGGCTCCTCTTCCCTCCAGAGCTTTATCCCAAGGTACTCTGCCAGTCACATCCCTGAAGAGGGCCATCTCTGCTCTCCTGAAGTTCAGAGTAGCAAGCTTCCTGTGCATCTTCCTCATTGCCCTAAGGATCTTGAACTCCACCACTTTATGGTCACTGCAGCCAACACTGCCCTTCAGATTCACATTCCCCATCAGATCCTCCTTGTAGTTTAGAATAAGGCTCAGCAGAGCAGCTCTCCTCACTGGCTTCTCTATCACTTGGAGAAAGAAATTGTCATCAACACATTCCAGAAACCTCCTGGAATGGTTATGCCCTGCTGTGCTGTCCCTCAGCAGGTACTGGGTTGGTTGAAGTCCCGCACAGGAACCAGGATTTGTTCAAATGAGGCCATTCCTATCTGTATTCCATAGAGGGCCTCATCCCCTTGGTCTTCCTGGTCACGAGGCCTGTAGCAGCCCCACTACAATGTCACCAGTCCTGCCCTCCCTTTAATCCTGACCCATGACTCTCAGTCAGCTCCTCATCTGCCCCTAAGGGAGCTCCATGCACTCCAGATGGCCATGGACACAGAAAGCAACATCCCTTCCCCACCTCCCCCTGCCTGCCTTCCTAAAGCCTGGATCTTTCCATTCCAACACTCCAGTCACAGGAGCTAACAAAAAAGATCTCTGTCATGCCAGGAAGATCACCTCTCTGCAGGTGTGCACACATTTAACTCTTTGTTTAATTCTACACTGCGTGCACTAGCATAGAGGCATTTAAGCTGGGCCCCTATGAAGTTGACTTCCTGACTGGAATTCCTTTGTGCCACCCTTGAGATCCTCTCGTGTTGCTCTGCACCCCCTCTCCAGCCTCTGGCTTCTCCTCTAGCTCTGGTAGCAAAGTGTTAAGATGTATTGCAGTTCCCCTTTCCCAGAAAGTTTAGTTCAAAAGCTCCCTTCACCACCTTAGCAAGCCTGTGACCAAACATACCCCTTCCATATCTAAATTCATCTGAAAGAAACACTAAAGAAATAAAAAGCAAACTCTTAGATTTTCCTGCAGTGTACAGTACCAATTATCCTTACCTTTTAAACACAAAATCACTGATGATCATACTAACATCTTAATTTCTCTGAGCAATACAGAGCACCAATTTTAATTCACATGCATGTATAAAAGCTGTGTATTCAAAACAGCACGTACTCCCAGCTGTTCAAAATTTCTTTGCTCACTTTACTCCATTAAGAAAAGTTTCCATTTAATGCACTCAAATTACTTTTTTAAATTATTTTACATTTTACATATAATGCAGTCTACTTGGATTCTTCTTTCCAGAATAGCTTCCTGAGTATATCCTGCTGCCCAAAATCACTTTAATTTTATAAGCTAAAGACAAGCATTCTTATAGTCCACAATAAAAGACTTTTTGACTAGCTAGAAAAATAAATTCAAATCACTGAATGTTTGCTAAAAGAACTACTCACACACCTGTCTTCCATTTTAGCTGAAGGAGAAAGAATGTTTTTTAGTTAGGATGTTTCAGGTGTAAATAAGCCACCAAAAACCATCCTTAGCCTCATGCCTCTGCCTTCACTCCCATGCCCCTTTCAAAAACAAAGTCCCTTACTTAACACTCTACATTCAGAAAACTCATACCCTGGACTCTCACTGCCTCTCAGGCTAAGGCTATGTAGGACAAGAAAAAATATCTGCAGTGAAAGCTGCTTCATATCAGAAAACATGGTGAAATAGTCATGACATCTGCTTTTTTCAATGTTTGGGGCATTCTGGGCTAAAATCTCAAGCTTTTATCTCTGCATAGGTAGTTTAATACACTGGGGAATTCTCTTTTTTTACTCAAAAAAAAAGAGTTGTAGTGCAAAGCCTACAGGTTTACAATATTTTTTTCGTATTTACAGTATTTACTTTATAAATACTACATATGCATCCCTAGATTACTGGATATGGCAGCTAATACACACAAAGTGTTTTGTTTACTTCATTTCTTGTTTTCAATTTTTTGCCTTTTCTTTCTTGTATTCAGATTTTTCTCCTTTCTGGCATTCCTATGCATGGATATATCTGTATATTTTTACCTCATATTTGCATTCTTTTCACATAACTTATGAAGTAAAGGGTTTTTTTAAACTCTGGCCTTATCTGTTTTCATTTCCTCTTCAGAATTTACTACCAATCCTTCAATTCATTACTCCGATCAGCAGCTTTTGAAGGTTCTCCCTGAAACTATGGAATATAAATGGATGTGGCGAGTTGAGTGACAGAAGAGCAATTCTGTCACTCAAACAAAGCTACACTTCCTTAACAAACCACAGCACACCTAAGAATGTTCTTGCTGTAGCTCCCTGGAGAAACCAACACCCACTCTGCAGACTGCAGCACTACTGCAAAAACAGATTTTTTTGACAATATACATGCCTATGGCTCCTTCAGAGAAAGTGCTGTAACACAGTGCACGTGGGGCAAGGGAAAGAGCATTCTGAGACATTCATATCCAGAGTACATTAACCAGGATGGCCTTCAAGGAGCAGCCCACAGCACACTTAAGCACTCCAAATATTGCCAAGAATTTCGGGGTCATGCCCTTTATCAGTGCTCCACCATATATAAAACACACTGCAATATTTCACATTTAAACAAGCTATTCTATTGGACACCTCTGTGACAAGAAATGAAAAACAATTGATTAAAAGGATATAATGTATCTTCTCTAACATAGCTGTGGTCATTAAAAGGTATTAACTGCTTATAAAGTATATCAAGTCACCAACAATTTTACTGAACACCTAAGGACAGAAAAATTAAAATCCAGAAAAGTTCCTGTAGGTGATAACTCTATTTTATTCTTTAGGAATAACCTCAAACATGATTTGAAGTAGAAGAATGATGAAAGAAAATAATTTAATTTTTAGTAACTACATAATAGCTATACATGTCAGGGTTAAAGGTTTCCAACTTCTTTTAGCAGTATTATGCTGCACTATAAAAATAAAATAATGTACACATATGCAGGTTCAATACTTTATTCTTCAAATGATGAATTTACAGAATAACAAAGAACTATCTTTCCATCAACTTGTACAAAACACCTAAAATTAGAGACTATTTGTACCTAATTTTAGCATTTCAAAATCAGTTGTTCCATCTGTACAAAGCACCTAGGACAATTAGCCTTCCTGACAGAAAAAGGTGACCACTTTGAAAGGATGATGTGTCACACACAAAATCACAACAAAAAAACTGTTTAAAGCAGACATCTGTCTCCACTTGCCATATAAAGTAAGTCTGCAGAGAATATGCTTATGCTAAGCTTCTACACTACTGCAGTTAGGCAAGATGAGTCCCAGCTTCACCTTCTGAATAACCATTTCACTGCTCAGTAGTTATTTGGCCAAGCAAGGAAACCCTGATTATCATCCAACACACAAACCCAGCAGTGTTTTACCGGGACAATCTACAAGTTTTCCTTGTTTTGCAAAATTTACCCAAAAATACAACACTGTTTTTCCAAACATGGCTATTTCTGAAGGAATGGGAGAGGCAAAATGCTTTTTGTTGGCACCATTTTATCCCTTCCAGTTGCACTACCATGGCCTTTTAAATCAAGGTAGCAGTTTTAGGCTGGAATATTAAGCAACTCCACACAAAAAGAAACAATACATTACTATCACAGTTGATTCAACCTCCATCAGAATTGGCTTTCTGCAAGCTAGCAAAAATAGTTCATTTACATCTTTTTTTTTTTCTGAAAAAACTGTTGAAAAATCTTTAATGTTGATATTTTTCTAGGCAAAACAATTCATTATCTCCCCTTGTAACATAGTAATATCTAATTTACAGTCTATTCCTAAGGAAAGACAAATTAATGTCTAGCCCCAGGTGCTGGTGAAAATAATATTCATAATTTACAAGACTTGAAAAAGAGAAATAGTTGAAATGTAAGAATAGAAATCAGGTAAGAAAAATAAGGGGAAAGAAATTCCTGGTTGTTTAAGGAACCAAGGTAAGTGTCCCAGCACTGAACAGTCTTCTTAGTTCAACAAAAGCCATAATTTTATTTCTAATTTTTTCCTAATTTTATTTCTTGCCTAGTAATAATTTTAATGGAAAAATTAACACAAAGATATGTAAGTTATACAAAGAAGATTTCTCAAAAATTTTTCCACTATTAGGGTGATATATGTGTCTATCCATGAGGAACTGCACATCCTTGAAAAGCAGCATTCTTGTTATCAAAACTTCTCTTGAACTGGTTCTTTCCTTTATCTCAGCTTTTAAGGATTTGTATCCCAATGGCAAAGATACAAATAATGATAGAAATCATGATGGGCTATAGAAAAGAATAGCTTTTTTTCTTCACTTCTATTTCTTTACCAAAACTTTTCTGAAAGAAAAATTAAAATTTTCTCTTGCCTTATCACAGGACTCTTTCTTTTACCCATTTCTTTGTAAAAGAAATAAATGCATGAAGCTTCCAGGTAATTGACTTCAGATTAAAGCTGAAGTCCTCCATGAGGAATACACGAGATTAAAGCTGAAAAAGTCCTCCATGAAGAATACATTCATCGCTATGAAGAAAGACAACAAATTATTGTAGAGTAATAGACTAATAGTTATCTACAGTGGAAATTATCCAGAGCAATCCTACCAAGAATTATTCAGCACTGGAAAATTTGACACGACAAGTTTCTGCCAACTGACCATTGCCACATGTGATCATGTAAATGACAAAAAAAAAAAACAGCATGCACAAAATGGGGAGGGAAACAGGAAAGAAATTTAAGAGCAGGAAAGACAGAAACATTGGTAAAATATTCATATCTTGGTATAGCAAAAGTAAATCAAGTGTTTACTATTTGCAGCTGTGCTTAGTGCACACTTTCAGACCAAGATATGTACAGAGAACAGAGAGATGTACAGGAACAGAGCACAGACCTTGCACACACCACATGATGTGATTTAAGTCAGAGATGGTAACAGCCAGGTAGCAAAAATAACATGGCCATCTAGAGCTTGAAGTTTTTTCATTCCTCTGATGATAATGCTAGCAATTTACTCCTCCCTGAACTGTATTCTTAGTGATTCGATGGAGGGAGAAAGACATTTAGGTATAGTTTTAAAAGGCTCATACCAGGAGGAAAGTGAAGAAACACCTCCTGAGAAACTCAGGCACTTGGGAAGCAGAATTTTTACTCACAGCAGATTTGCCCTTTCAAACAAGTATAGTATCCATTTTAAACAACTCTTCCTATTCATTACAGCTCAAAGTATGTGGAAAAGGGATGACCTTTCAGGAGAAAAACTTAAGCAAAATTTCTCTCTCTTCAACTGTCACATTAATCAATGCTGAAAGGCTTAAAAGCCTTAAAAATGGCCTACTAATTCCTCCATTTCCAGATTGTTTTCCGTTTTTCATTGTGAACTGAGTCTAACGTACAGGAGCACAGTTAACAAAGTAGAAAGGCTACTGTAATAATAACTAATACCTCCTACTTTAACAGAAATTATATCAAGACTATTATGTACACACTTGAGGAGTCTTAAGCTTGTTTTAAATACTCTTATAATAATAATAAAGTGTCATGGAACAGTGACAACAATATCCAATCTCAATCATGTGCTTTTTCCTTACTGTGATCTTTCATTTTGGTACTTTGGGGTCGAGCTCCTCATCTATCCTTACAGGAAATGGGGAGATGCAACAGCCTTAAGCAAATTAAATTACACCTCTAATAGTATTTGAACACATGCCAATTTCCCTTACGCTGCTTTATCTTTGAGAACCTTCAAGAAACACATCAACAGAAAGAGGCTGCTCCAATTTGATGCTCAACAGGCAAATTACCTAAATATTATGTGCATACATAGCAGAGGATATGAACATCCCAAACAATGCTTTAACTCAGTTTGTAGTTTTCCTCTCTCCAATCACTGTCAGAAGCAGACAAGGAAAAAACCATCTCTCCCTTCTATTTTAATGTTTTCAGTGTGTGTACACTTATTTTCCTCTCTCAACTTAATCCTTCTCTTTGCTCTTCATTCTTTACCTCAGAAGTGAGGTTAACCATGGCCAAAAAATGCCTAATTAAATTTCCCCCACAAATTAAGGACTCTTTCCTCCTCTCATACCTACTTCAGTTGCTAGAATAAAAAGATTCAATGAAAACATGCACTCTGAAATTCAAAAAATAGTCACTTCTAACCTTTGAGGGGTCCTAAATTAAGTCCCAGCTGAAATACCAAAGTTTCTGTAGCAGTATAGCTGATTTATGAATAGCATTAGTAAAAAGAGTCCCTGATCTGCATGAGCTCTTTCTCTGATAGTCATAAGCCTTTGGAGAGCTCTGAGCATTACTGAAAGAAAAAAAAAAATCTGAAATGTGTCAAATACATTCTTTAAAAAACTTTCTTTACTCTTTCATTTGAATTAAAATTTAGTTACAAAGTAAAAAGAAACAGGACATCAACAACCAAAATATTTTTTTCAAGTTTCAGGTTTAACAATGAATAAGCTAAATATATTTGGAATGTTTTTAATAATAGCAGTGATTTTCAGTTGCCTCCAAACTATTGCACACCAAGAATCTACTTTTACAACATTGCCACTGAAGCTTTTTTGGTTTCAGAAAGCAGCAGTAATACACCTCCTGCTACTACGATACATGCAATTGTTTAGTGGGTGTTGTTCAAAAATAAGCTCAATGGACTAACTCCTGCCTACAAGCAAGCTGGCTAACTGTTCTGCATTAAGTTTGCACTTGGAGGTGGTAAAAATGAGGTTTATATTAAGCTACTTCATACAAAGGCACTTAAGCACTTTTACACCAAAAAAGTGCATATTTACATAAAATATGTAAAACTACATATTTTGGTCAAAGAAACACACAGATCTATTCTAATCACCTCTGCACACCAAATTCAAATACTAAAATCACTTAAAATGTGAGCATACATTGCTTTTTTAGGCATTGCTCAGAAATAGGATAAACTTGTTTATTTACTGCCCTGCATTACTAGAGCTATGCTATTTCTATATTATTATTATTATTACCTCTATAGCCTCACTCATTACACGCATCTCCTGAGAGCATTTTGCCACCTAGATGCACCTTTACTCTCTCCACAGGGAGCTACCAGAAGGAACAGCTGAAGCATTTGCTCTCTATACCTACTTATTTTACATTAATCATCATATACATGTATCAGTTGTTGATAGCAATTTTGTAATCAGGACTCAATTTAAAAGATTACTCTTACTTCAGAAAAATACTACCTGTTTCTGCAACTTCAACATGAAACCCAAAGATGTATTTCCATCACTGATAGAAAAAGTGCCTAGTAGAAATTAATATCCATAGGAGTGACAGATGCCCTGGTGACAAATATATTTTTTAAAGCAAATAGAGTTTTAGTAAGATCTTCCATTTTCATTTGGAGAGAAAAGTTCTTCCAAGATTCTCTCTTTACTAGCTAAAATTGATACAGCAAGGATAATATATTGTGGATTTATCACAAACTGATTTAACTCTTCCTGGTATTCACAACTTAAATGAAATATTTCTACATGAGACCAGAGTGTTAATTATACACATGACAAACTGAAGAAGTCAGTATTTTTGCAAGAGTCCTTTTAAAGCAAAACAATGCAAACTTACAATTTTTGACTGCAAAAGAAAAAACCCAACAAAACCAATAAATAAAAAAACTTTTAATTTTCCTACAAACTTTTGCCACATCATATGTGGCAATGTATACCATAAAAAGAACTTACACCAACCTTTCCTCGAGTTTAGCTCTGTAATTAGAATTACAGAAGATGCAAAAATGAGCATCCAACCTCATCTTTCTTTTTTCTTGCAGTCTAAAAAAAGAGAAGAATATAAATGTCTCAGACTTACAGTCAAAGGACCTAACAGTCAAAGGAATTTTATACCAAAAAAATCCACTATGTGCATATATATGCACACACTAAAAAAACCTGCTCCTCCTGCAAACAGCCCCATATTTGCCCTGCTGTTTTATGCCTAAATAAATCTAAAACACCTAACGTTGGCTTTAAAAATCCAGCTATGAAGAAATTACCATCCTGTTGCTATAATTTTTTACATCAGTGAGAATATCCTTCTAGTGCTTGTTGTATATATATCAACATTTTATTCTCCTGTTTCCTCTAGAGAAGCACTCAGCTTCTTTTGTTCCATTAGTTACCTAATAAAGCAACACAAAAGTAAACACAAGACACAAAGATATGGACAACATTGTAGCAGACCAATAAAAACTATCAGTAAAATATATGAAGATGTAAAGTATATGAAATTACATCTTAAAATCAGAAAGAAAATACTAAGCATATTTATTTTGTCCCTTTAAATAGACTAGGTATGTTAAAGAATTATTCACCAAGCAACCAAATCCAAATGTTAACTTAATAACAAGAAAACTTAATTAATTACACGCAGCAAGTTTCTGCTTCATTGGTTGCTCAGTCATTTGGGTTCATTGGGCATTTTTAAAATGCAAGCTAAGAATGACATACATCTCTACATATCACCAAAATCCATCAAAAATATGATGCCTATTGTCAAACCACACTGCAGTATCACACTTTTGCTCCAAATCAGTGATGTGGGGCAGCAAGGCACTGACAGAAACCACCAAGAAACACAAACATACTGTAGTATTGTGAAATACTACACAACTCACAACTGTGAGAACTGCAAGTGCCTAACAGCACTCATACAGAGCAATACACCACCCATTTAGTTCTACCACATCTGGTATTTTAGAGGGCTTTTGTCCATAGTGTGATAGAGTACACCATTTTTGTTCTTAGGTCAGAGTTCTACCTTGAATTCACTACAACCCGTACTGTTTCACATACAAACAGTACTTCTGGTGATTTTTTTTCTCACTGGTAGTGCTGTGTAACAGTTAATACTACTAAGTCCATGAGCATGCAACTAACTTTCCATACCACATTTCTCTAGCTTCACTTCCTACGAAAAAAGTCGTAATGAAGACAAACTGACTGTTTACAGTTTCAAACATTCCAGCAAAAATCAACAGATTTGCTGAAAATAATTAATTTTACATCAAAAAAGTCCACATTTTATAAGAAAACGATAGGGAAATCCCACTGGATAAGGCTATTTTCTATCTAGAAACTGAGTGCTTTCTGCACGTGTTCTGTTTTAAAGCTACTTTCATCTTCTGCTGAATTCATCAATAGCCCTACAGAACCTGAAACAATTTCTTACCAACACAAAACTTTCCCAAGTTACTCCAAAAAACATACAAATCTATTTCAGAATAGAGTTTTCAGAGTAGCAGCTCTAGCTGAATGCAAGCACATAAACTACAGGGGTTGGCTGCTAAAAGAGACTGGCCCATAGTTCATGATATTCAAGTTACATTTCATATAGTAAGTGCTCCCCTAGGATATAAAAAAATTGAGGTCATGCTCTTGATTCCTGCTGCTCTTGATTAGTTATTGCTTATTCTTCAGCAAGCTATTGTGAAAGACCTACACATCTGCAGAAGAAGTAAGTTTACAAACAAGGCAAGTTCTACAGTTCACGTACTGTAAGCCAGTGTTCAAAATAAACCGCTGATTTGTGTGTTACAGAAATGTTTAACTTCAAAAGAGCTACGAACACAGGAATGGCTGAGTGGCTTGTGTCCAGATAAAAAGGAAATACAGAATTTTTAGGCACAGAAGACTACACTAAAAAGATGGGATACATAGCTGAAGCTGCAGAAACTGAGTACCATCTTAAACTCTAACACAATCTCACTTTTAGCTTTGCTGTTTAGCATAAAATTTTGAAACATGTCCAAATAAGATAAGCTACGTAAACTACTGAAAAGATTTTGGGTTTTTTGATGTATACTCGTCTTGAATAAATTTTTTAAAATTGAAAAGGATAGTGTTTTCTCAGGCTAGTTATACCTGCAAATAACTATCTAAAAATTAATCTACATGTTTTGACACACCTGATCTGGTATTTACTGGCACTAACATTTTTTGTTCCTGCACAGCAGATCCCTCTACAAACTCTATGCTTTGGGTACTTACACTACATCAGTAATGGGAAACTTAATTTAAAAGAAGTTTGCAAATTTTAGTGGTCAAAAAATACAGTGGTTTTAACACTTTCTTAAAAAAGAACCAAATAATTTCAGACACTCCAGTAGTTTGACAGTTTATCATATTTCCTTTTTCTCTGTGTATGAAATGTGAATTAGACTGTCAAAGTAACTGGTGCTACAATTAATCTTTCCAAAGTAGCAGAGCTTAGCTTTCTGAAATGTCCAAGTAATATTGTCATCTCAAACCCACCAGTAAGGCATTACCTATGCCAAAAGCAAACAGTTCATCCATTTCATCTATTAAAAAAAATGCACTTTTGGAATTAACAGCAAAAATAGAAACTGGCCAGATAGTAATGATCTTAACACAAATTAATAATCTTACTTAATGGAGTCACAGCAAGTGATTTCACAGGAAGCTCGTTCCCAGGCTTACATTAGCCACAGCCCTAAACTCTTTGCTGGATAGAACACAGAGCACTCCAGATGTGAGATATTCAAATTCAGTGAGATATTCAAATTCAAATTCAGATATTCAAATTCAGAAATCAGTCCCAATGGTGATTAACTAGGATGACTGCACTTTCACTTTGGTTAAACTGAGAAATCCAGTGTCAGATCCCCTCTAAGACTGATACCAACCTGTATCACAGTATCGGTCAATGGTATTGGACTTGAAAATTGAATCTTATAATATAACCTTTATAATGCTATATTAACAAATCATTATACCTGACCATTTCATCACTGATGTTTCAGGATGAAACATTAGTGATGTTCAAACATTAATGGTTGCAGTGAAAATTAAGACTTGGCACTCAGTCTTATTTTCATTGGGTTACTAAGTGATTTAAGGAAATAAGCAAGCTCTTTTCAGTGTAGTAAAATACTGACTCCTAGAAATTGGAATCTGATCTAGTAAAAGAATCACATAAATTCCACTTCTCCAAACAAACACACATAGTAGGCTGCCTACAGAGGGTAACTAGACATCCATAGGGTAAGAATGGGTACTTAAATGCCTTTGGCTGAATATTGTTTTGCAAATAGTGCAGTTCCATTCTCAGAAGAAATCATGAAACAATACTCATGTGATAATAAAGCAGTGATTTTTCTTTAGAAACCCTCTAAATTGCTCTTAAGCTTTCTCCCAAGAATGCTGATTTAATTGCTGCATGCAAGAAAGTAAATAGAGAGAAAAGAACATAAATTGACCAATGACAAAGAACTAGGTGAGAAACAGTAAATCAAAGGACAATATGGAATAATTATTTCATATTTGTGTTATTTTTTAAGACAAACTTTTCTCAGAAAGCTAATACTTAGTGTTTGAAATTTCAGGATTCTTCCCTGTCCTACTAATCTACTTGGGAGCCAGTCATTACAAATATCTGTTCCTAACAACTCAAGCCAAAAATCACTCAGAACAGCAATACACAGCTAAAAACAGTATCAAGTCCTTAACTAATTTTACGCTATTGGAGTAAAACCCTTAACCTCTTTTTAATCCACTATAACTCAATTACTTCTTAAACCTTTGTCCCAGTGAACAACATAGTTTTTTACAGGACATTTTCTGTGCCAAACTGCCCTGGTTTATATTAAAAATTAGGTATATAATTCCTTCTAAATTGATAATAAAACAAAAAAAAAACCATCAAATGACAAAAAAATTCTTCCAAATTCATGACCTAAGTGATAAGATCTGGAATTCTGAATTGATACTCAAGTTTTTTAGATAAGATGTTCTATTTCTGATACAATGCAACTGTACTGCCCAGCTTTCCACTCATCCAGGTTCAGGGAGGGCAGGCAATTTGCATGCTCACTAACTCCAGCCCCCAAGGATGGCTGGTGCTGTTGACCTTCAGTTTCAGAGTTTATAGTCTCATGCATTTAACTGGTTACAGCAGGAGTGATCTTGATTATTTAGATCCAGGTTGAAAAAGGAAGAAATTCTTCCTTCACCCATTTGTCCAGTTCCTTCATACCAAATACATAAAAATAAACTGGTGTAGAAAAGGCATAAAATCACTGGTTCTTGCCTGGAGACTCCAAACAACACTTGAGGTGTTTATGGGACTGACCAGGGACTTGAACCTGGTGTAGAGGTTGAATAGAAAGGGACATTTATCACTGTGACCAGTGTGAAAGAAATCTCCACATGGATAAAATAATTGCTGCAAATCCCTACAGCTGATATAAGAGCAATACAATTTTGACTTTCATTTCATTCTACCCTCATTTCTAATTTTCTGGTGAATGCCATAAAAGGAAAGTGACAAATATTTTTATTTTAGCAACAATATGTAAACATTAACAACCCATTGTTTTGCCTAGTCAAGGAAGGAAATAAATAGCTTAGCAGATTTCTGAATAAAGATTCGGGAAAAATACAAACGTTAGAAACATCAAATGATTGAGTAATTTATTAAGAAAATAAATCTGAGACAGGTGTAACAGAACTTCACTTAAAACTTAAGCAGGATATACCATAATATGAACAGAGATTAAATACAGACTTCAGATAATATAGTTATAATTACACAACGGTATATCTTACCAAAACCTGGTTTTGACTTGTTCTGCTTACAGATTTGTACCTTACTTGGGACATCTAGGAATTAATGATGCCAGATGATCAATCTACTCTAGCACCAGATGCAAGAAACAGCTACTGTGTAAATCTATCCCAGTGTTTTGTTTTGCCATCAGCCCTGTGATTTTCCACAGAATTAAGCCATGCAACAGATGCTTTAATACCTCTGACAAAAGAGGTTACTCAGCTTTAGTTTATAACAATATTATTATCTATATAAATGGCCTTTCTGATACAGGATGAAAATCTTGCCTCAGAACTATTGTCTTGCTATGCACTGTGCAGCTTTTTTAATGCTTGTCTGACTTTATTTATTTCTACTTCATAACTGTCAGCCTCCAATTTACTTGACTTTCTGTGCTGCTCTGCAAGTGCAACATGTGATTCAGCAGAAGGGGAGAGCAGAGTGATCATACAATCTGCAATTCACTGCAGGAGCTGGGCATGTAAAGGAAGCACAGGGGCACCTACACTTCCATGAAGCAACACAGCAAATCAATCAGACACAGAATTCAAATACACAAACAGAAATCCTTGAAGATTAATTAGCCAAAATGAAGTACTTCGATTCAGGTCAGTGAAACTGATTTTTTTGTGCCTACACCTTGCAAATGGCTGAAGAAGGGAGGCAGGGGGAAGAGCTGTAGAATAACAACTTATTCAGGAAAATAACTTTTTGAAAAGGAAAATAAAATCCCCAGTCAAATACAGTAACTTAACAAAATAAAGAAATGTTTTCATTGTACTCCATAAGTTGCAACAAACTTGTAATTCTCTTATACCTCTAAAAGCAAAAAGAAAAATAAAAGAAAAAAATCCCCACACAATAATCTTGTTATTTATACTACTTTATACCACTAGAGAGGTTTTTCTAATGTAAAGGACTTATTGGATAACTTAGTTTCTTCTCCAGTTCAAGTTTGCTTTCTTTCCATTTTTCAAAGATGCAAAATATATCCAGAAGCCTGTTTTGTAGACTTTATGGTCAAATAATGATTTCAAATAAGCAGACTGGCAAAGTTCCACCTCTCACAAACATCAGTGAACATATCCTCAGTGACCTCCATTAGACAAGAGTCCCTGAAAACCAGGTTCAGATCCAGACTAATACAGCATCATTCCAGAGAAATCCAGTGAAGATTTGATAAAATGGAGAAAAGAAAACAATCCTAAATCTTCAAGGAGAAATGTTTCACTTCCTGAGAAAGTCCTTAAAAATACACTATTTGAACAACTTCCTTTAACAATTCAGATGTTATAAGGTTGGCTGACTACACATCCCTTTGAAATTATAATTAATTCAGCATTATGAAGATTATTTCCTTTCCTTCATTTTCCTTCAATCAACCACTTCTCTTGATCAACATGAGACATAAAATAATACATCATAATGTCTTTTGTTTCATCTCTATGCTTGATTACTCTTGGCAGGTTTTTTGTTCTAATGAGCAAGCTGTTTGGTTACAGCTACCTAAGTTAAAATAACCGAAAAATTAACTTGTGAAATCTGAAAATACTTCATTTTCAAGCTTAAATTTGTTTTAATGCAGTATAAATGAATGATGCCTATTGACATATTGTAACTCAGTTGTATAAATACTGTGAAAAATTTTACAGCTATAGAAATTCTAGCTTCAACTAGTAATTTTTTTGGTAATTTAAAAAAAAACAAAACATCTTTCTGATATAACAAAGCAAGAGTAGGATCTGTGTATCTGGGAATTAAGCACGTACAAATTACTAACCTTTATCTGCATTAGACTAAAAAGCAAAGATATCTGTAGAAGAAGCAGCACTAAACAGATATTACTAACCAGATAAACTCTTTATTATTAATAAGGTTTGACAGCAATTTACAATATTTTAGGGAAAAAGATTTCCTAACGTTCATGCTGTTGAATAGTCCAACTACAATCAAACTGGGCTGGAAAGCCACAGTCCAATTGTAAAAAAATTCAAGATTCCTTTACTTTCCAGCTAAAAGAGTTTGACAAGAAGGATCTTTTTAAAACCTTGACTATGTAAGATGCCATCACCATCACATTTTACAATCAGATAAGCACTGTTAGAAACAACATCAGCTTTGCTTCACAGAATAATTTCTCACATTTTCTTTAAGTATTATTTTTATAACTTCTCCCACCTTTCTTGGAGAAGCTGGAGTTCAAACAAACATTTCTTGATAATCTCTACATGTTTGTAGCAATACTTGCCTTGTTCTTATGTGATATTTATAGGAATGTAAAAAAAGATGTAGTTATTCCAGTCAGTGAGCTGAAACTATTGCATATAACTGCCTCACAAATCTGAGATATGAATTCAGAATTACTTCATTCTGCACACCACAAACATTGTTAAACCCGTGTCACCTTCAGTATATATCCAAAAATGATCTGCAATCAATGGAGTATCAAATGGTAAGATAAAACTGCAGACATGGTGGGGTTGGACCTATAAAATACTTCTAACATTCTTTGAGGTATTTTGCTCCACAAAATGAGGGATAGACAGCGTAGAATCACTTTACATTTTTATTGATCTGAGGTACCAGTTAGCATAAGGATGTGTGCCCTCCCACACACATAGCCTCATTCACTTATTAAAAAAAAAAAAAACAAAACAAAAACACCCAACACAGTAGCTCAACTTTTCCATGTGCTGGACATCAAATACTCTAAATATCAGTACTTTAAAACCTTCTGGGGGAAAAAATGACATTGTCTGCCAATGGGTTATGGTACTCAAAAATGTCAGAATTCTATTTACAGAGTGTGCTACAATCCAAATCTAGAAAGCTTGCAGGAAAAAAGTGGTAGTTTCATACACCCTAAGAAACTATCATTTTTACACAGGAATGAATAAAGGAAAGATAGGAATTGTAAACATTCAACATAGGAAAAAAGCAAGCAAAGACAGAAGGTTATGGTAGCTTTTGTCCAAACCACAGTTCTACCACTGTGTAGAACCCAGTTTATAAATCCACATTCAGTACTAGTGAAAAATGTTGAAATATTTTGAGGTTTTATTTGTCTATCTTATTCAGTCAGTACAAATCTACATAGTTAATTCTACTTCTGCATATCCCTCCCTCTCCATCCTTATGAGACTTCACCCACAGATCTCAGAGAGAAATCTCATGATTCATAATCATGTTACATTTAAATTAGCTAAGACATTACTTACAGTGACTGCAAGGCAGTTTTGGGCATACATCCCTGCATGCTTTGAGAGGATACTTTCTTTTGAGGAGCCCAGAAATATCACTGGATATTACAGGTGGAACTAATTGCTTCTTTTTCTAACATAATTGAGTCTTTTTCTTAATAGTGTAAAAAAATTCTGTCCCCTCATGCCCCAAGTACCAGAGTTCATCAAAACAGGACCTTGTAACTGTCTACCAAGAAGTCCTGAATAAACTTAAATATATACACCTGTAAAAATAAGCACATGTATGAAAAATGGAACAGTTTAATAGTTTAGGAGAGAAATGCTAGACTGAATAAGATTTAGAAAAATTGTTATGCACTTAGTGTGCTTTAATCCAGTTCACATATGAAATATTGTGCACTATTTGCAATACAGTTAGCAATCTGACAGCCCTTTGCTGGCTTTGTAAAGTAGGAGCTCTTCACATTCATGTGTTTTGTTCCTGGATGTTGGAAAAAAGATTGCCTACCTATTTCTTAGTACGCTTAAAGACTTGAAAACCAGATTAAAAGTATGTATCGTGGGGACTATCATAATGAAAACTCTGAAGCCATTTCTCTATCTTCCTTAAGATTTGAATTGGCTTGCAACAAGTTCCAACATCAACTGTGATTTTTCACATGAAAGCAATTGGCTTTTATTGACAACACACACAAGAAAACGCTATGAAGATGGTAGAATAGAAATCCTTTGAAATAGCAAATTAGCATAAGAAAAATCAAGCACTTATTCCAGTCATTTCGTATTTGGGCCAAAAAGGAAACACTTTCAGATCAGACCAGTATGAATTTAAATGGGGATCTTCCTTACTCTTCTGCAAAACAGCATAAATCTGTTTCCTAGATCATCTGGGAATATTGCAGCTAATTAATTCCCTCATAGTGCAGGCCTTAGAGAGCAAACCTTTATCTGTGCCAGTAGCACACAAAGATTGCTGAAACCTGAAATGCTTTTGCCAAAGAAGAATTTTTGGGTGCAATATAATGTGTGAGGATATAAGTAAATAAGCCACTATACACAGGCAAGCATGTTGTCAAATCCAATGGTCTTCTCTGGCCCTAAACTTTATGAATACCAAGAATTCTCAGAGCTTGACACAGACTTTCTAAGCCTGACTAAAGTGGTTAACTTGCTCTGTCGCAAAAGGCTGGAAGGCCATGTTATACAATGGCTTCTTGTCACTGCTCCTTTACCTACCAGTCTATTCTTTTCACTTCTAAGAATCACTGCTTGGATTTTCTCCTAAAGTGATGTTCCAGTCACCAACACAAGCCCTGCCAAACCCTCAAAACGTATATGCATCATTAAATATAGATCCCCACACTCTTCATATTAATACCTTCCTGCTGCTTTAATGAACAGCTGGTAGAACACATCATTTTTCACATGCAGTAGCATATAACAAGGACTAACTTCTGTGCTTCTCACTGCTATGCTACAAAGATTTAACAACTGGAATGAATTTCATCACCAAGAGCAAGCTCAAAAATGTCAAAGGAGTTTGTTTTCAGTTGCATATAGGCCCCAGTGTAAGTGCACTACCTAAAATTGTTTGATGACTTGCAGACATTTTTAGAGAGATACTGAACAAGCTCCAAACTGACAGTCTCTTCTGAGTCAATGATTATATATCACACAGGAAAATAAAAAATTAATTCAGAAGAATTTTCTGCAGCAAAATGTCAAGCACTGGACGGTCTTTAATAACAACATATTAAAATAATACTTTTTGGAAGTAGTGAAGTACCAAAAATTTTGAATTATTTCAATCTTTTTAACCCATTCTCCTATTGTGTTCTGTTAAAGCAGCCACTTGCAAAGATAGTAACAGAGCAGTGATACCACATCTTCATCATAATGTGATAAGCTTTGTCATGGGTTATAATTTCATTCTATCTCTCCTTGTGTCCTGTCCAAGGTTACTACCTTAAACTGCACCACCTTTTTTAGGTACATCATTAATTCCTACATAATTTTTCCTGCTGCCATCTATCAGTGTCAAATGGGAAAGTAGAAGTGAAAAACCATAAAAAAAAAAGTCTAACAAATAACTAAAGGTTGTTCAAATTAGGTAAGAATGCCCAGTGAAGCTCTGATCACTGATATAACAAGCCACTACCTTTTCTCTTTCAGAAATAAAATTTCAAGAAATTTGAAAATTACAAAAAACTTTAATACAATCCCCTATGCTGGCATTTACTAGCATGGCCTCCATAGTATTTGTTTCTAAAGCAAACAGGCAAGATTTTTAACATTAGACATAGTAGGACTTTGAGATGCAGAAAAGGAAATGATCAATAGTTACTATTAAAATATGTCAAGTTCAGAAAAATAGGATAATAGAAAAACAACAAGCAATAGGAGAAACACCATTCCAAAATCAATATCAAAATTTTTAAAAAGGTCTACATTAGAAATATTAGCACAAAACAAAACTACAGCTATTTTACTGAAGTATTTTTTCAATACTGATAAAAAAGTGATAGAAATACTGTGGTTAGAATAAAAGTTTCCTTAGGCTTGAATACATGGGAGTTGCTCTAAAACTAGCTTCCAAAAAAAAGTACCAGTTGCTGAAAGGTTTTCTTTTTTCCTTTGGCATATCTTGCAGGGAGAACGTGGACACACCAAGAGTCATGACAACATGGACATGACACAGAAACAACAGACAACTTCTTCAACTCAGTCAGGGGAGCCACACTCAGAAACTGACCAACACTTGCAAACATAATAATCCAAGATATTATTTCTCTTTTCTGCAGAGAGTTACATCAAATGCTTCAATTACCACGAATTAATAGAAACAAAGGAGATAGGCAAAAAGGATTAATGGTGTCAGTCTAAAAATATTCCAATTCTGCTCAATCCACTGTTTTCTATGTTCTGCCACCCCCTATAAAACCTCTTAGGCATCTTTCCCTTCAGATTGTAAAGCCAAGATAGCCTATGCAGTTTCTGCTACTGTTACCATCTATTTGTGAATTACAAAGCTATATATACTACACCATAATAAGCACAGATGGCTAGAGTCAATCCCAATAAGATTTAATGGAAAGACAAGAGAAGACTGGGTATCCATAGCCACTAAATAACCTACAGCATATAAAATAAAGATTATTCTTCAGAGAAAGGAGATGAAGATAAGATGAAACAATGTTATCAGCTTTACTTTAGATTATGAGGGCAATCTAAGGAAAAGCACATTACCATTTACTTAACTTCTAAACGTCAGCTACATAAAGAGCTTCCAAGTTAATGCCTTCCGAGAGACATTTAGGAGTTCAGTGTTAACAATAGCTTGAGATTAGTAGACTCTGCCTTTTCAGCCAAAAAAAGTATTTGGCACTAGAAACAGGCAGCAAAAGCAGACCATAGGAAAAGTAATCTGCAAAAGAAAACAGGAATCCATACTCAAGAATGAATTAAAGGCACATAAAAATTAGACACTTTTGTCTATAACACAGAAGAAAGGAAAAATTAAGATTTGCATTATTCTTTCCCATTATAATTTGTTACATTCTATCTAGAAGTTATGAACAATTCAATAGCTTCTTAAATTTCCTAATTAATTAAAATTAATACAAATTCCGGACACTTTCCCATATTTTACAGTTTAAAAAAGAGCAGTCAAGTCCTTATTAAGCTTCATTTCAAAGGCAGTAATTACAGGTGAAGGTACAAAATACTTATTTTGTCAGACCTCCTAGGCTTCAAAATTTTTCCTCCTTCACCATATTAATAAAACTCAGGTCATACAAAGTAAGTCATGGGTAAAAGGGACTGACACTACTTTAGAAGTGCTAGTTTCAGCTAACAGTGGCATGTGGAAAAGATTCAAAGCCTTATTTGCAAAAGTAACTTTATTACAAGATCTTGGTTTAACTTAGGTTTAAGGCAACACAAAAAAGCAGCTCATCTTTCATGTTTTCAATTGCATTTTCTCCTGACATCATGATCATGACATATGCATGCTGTAAAAGAGCTGCTATACCAAATAACCCAATAATAAGGTTTTTTACCCTGAACTATAAAAAGTACTGAAGAAATAAGACCACCAAAACATTTTTCACAACTAATGAGTTAACATGAGTTAGAGAAAAGACCATGACTGATGCACTATCCAGTCCTAAATACTGACTTCCTCTAAAGTACATTTAGGATCCTCCATAAACTATGAGGGCTTCTTGTCCATTGCAAAAATCTTGTTGAACAAAAGTCCTCCTCCTCCTCAAGTCAAGTCACTGGTACTCCACTCTTAAAGCATGAAAACCTTCCGAATATTTACACGGTAATCCCACAATAAAGTGCAAAGAACTTGTGATGAATCCCCTTTAAAAGGGCCTTTGGCTTTCTCAACTGTACAAAGATGTAGTTGTGATCCACACAGAGATGTTCAGCTCAAAACAGTAACGCACAGTTGGCATGGAGCTTAACTGAGGGGCAGTGTTCGTTTTTGAGAAGCCTTAAACCTCCAAAACAGACAAGGGAATAATTAATGCTGGCTATTCTGAATTGCTATGGAGACCTAATGTTCAATTTATCTCCTTTCCAAACACAGAGGTCTAGTTTTCACTAATGTTGAAAAAACTTACTCTTTAAATACTTCCAAAAGACTCCTCTGGGAAGCCAAGCTGCCCGAACTTGCCACATGTAGAAGGCAACACATTCAATGGTCAATGTGAGAAAACCTCACAGCAAAGCAGAGTAAAAAGGAGTACTACCAGTGCAAACTTCCTCTTCCTAGCTGTTTGGTTTTACAGTCTGTTCAATTTTCTTCTACTTTCTGCACCCTTGATATTAAGATGGTGGGATGATAGTTAACGCTATAGTATGATGCAGCTGGTTACAATGATCAACCAACCCTATTATTCTGTAGCAATACTATGACACAGTTGAGTTGTGGAACTCATTTATCAACTTAAATTTGAAAATACAGCAATCACTTAAATTTTGACCTGTGAAAAGGTATATATCTCATTTAACTTGCTTTTACCAAGCAAGTAAAACCCAACATCCCTCTTCCAGCTGCAAATAAAATTTACCATGTAAAATACAGTCTTTTTAATGAACACAAATGCACAAGACACCTTACAAATATCAATTAATAAAATTAGTTACTCTATAGAACCTTGCTTCATTATATTTTAAAGAAATTAAAAATTCTGAAAAAAGCTTGAAAGATTTTCAGGTAGTGATACAACAGACAACTAAGGTTGTATGCAATTTTGTCCAACTGACTTTAAAGATATAAAAAGACAAAATGATTTTAAATGACAAAGCCACTCTGTTTTGTTCTAAGATTAAAAACACTACCACTATTTGGAAAGTAATCAGAAAGAGAAAAATAATTGCTATATTCCAATACTCTGTTTTTCTCCACAGATTTACAGCATTATGAGTAATGAAGGTTTGCTAGATAAGATTTAGGATGCTCAAAGTAGGAGAGCATAAATGTAATGCCATTTCTCAATCACATTTTTCAAAAGCAATAATCTTTATTTCAGACAAACTGCAGTATATGTATATATATTTATCAAGTGTCTAGTGCTATCATCATAGATAAAACCATTACCACAAAGCACTATCAATATAACAAAATATGAATGAAGAAGATTTCCCTAACAGCATCTACTGAAAAGCCTCAGCTCCCAAGCCTGAAATAAACTGAGGATCCATTCCCATGGGCTAGAACCTCCCAGCATCCTGACAGCACTGGCTGCTGAAGCAGCCTAACCAGGCAGCTTGGAAAACCTTAATAAACACATGAACCCTGAGACTTACTTTACTGACAGATGTGAATAGTTGCAGCTACTCAGCAACTGGACTGCAGCACAAGATGGGGTTGAAAACTCTTCCTCCCACAAATAAATGTACCCTTGTATAGAATCCAAAATGGTTTGACTTGCACATACAACTTAACGGAGATGGTATTTGACACATCCCATCTCCTCCATCTTTAAGATGAAAAGTCTCCTATTTAAAAACAAGACCATTCTCAATTTTTGCTCAAGTAAAAGAAGTGGGAAGGTAGGTAGCCTCTAACACACATCTAGTCATCCCGCTGTTATATGTTAAGGCACAGTTCTTGCCTAGACCTACTGCATTATTTCCAACAGATTTGTCAGAATTATCAAGATCTTTCACAAGAAATGAAAAGTCAGTTACAGTTCTGCCTGTACAAAGTACTGAAAATATCTTAGCTAGTAATCACACATTAATAACACTTAGTGACAAAAATGACATTTTAGGGTACGTTAAGAGAGCTAGGTTTAGAGATGGCTTGGCTTTTGGCTTTTTATAAATAAAATATCATATCCTGGTTTAGCAGGTTCTGTAAGGGCTCCCTTTCTGAATGACTGTGTTCTTTCTCACTGTGATCTAAAGCTCTTAAGAAACTGAGCCAATGAGCCAGAAGTCAGGGTCATTATCTTTCACATTAATCAGTCCTGTCAGTTAAGTCTTAAGTTAAGCTTTTAAATACTTCTTTTCACACCAGAATTCCATCTCACCCTTACATCTGTAGGGTATCGAAAGCCTGCAAAAAATATCCTACTCCGACCAGAGAATTAAATTACAAACACAGGCCTTGCATACCTTGATTTTAACTCTGCAAGACAGTTACCCCTACACATGTTTCAAATGCTGCTGTCCTGTTCCTTAACAGGAGGCCACTTTGGAATCACTCATCACATTGCTAATCACAATTTCAAAACCAACAAATTACAGTCACACAAGTAAATTTACTAATTTTATAAAAATGTAGGATGGCAAAACTTCTCCACCATGTTATATTTAAGTATGATAATTGATAAGTGTTCTTACAAGATATTTTTCTAATGCATTCTTGTGCAGGTAGATTAACATAATTTTGGAGGGTGGTCTACAGTTATATGTTATGAATTACTGAAAACTACCCATCCATGCTTTACAGGGAGAGCCTTGTAATATTAAATAAATATTCCAGACTGGGTACCAATCAGCAGGACATAAGCATGCTGCACAAGAAATAAAAGCATACACTTCACTGAAGCACCAGCCTTATAAAACTCACACAGTGTAAAAATAAGCCAGCATATTTGCAAATTGCCTCAGAAGAATCAGTATGCAGTATTCCTCAAAGCAGTCACTCTTAAAACCCTTGGGGACACCTACTTGTCACAGAATAAATTATCTGGCTAATATCCAATATTACAGTACACGTCAGTGGGCACCCAGGAGACGGGCATTAGAGAGCACTTAGCTTCCTCAGCCTTGCAGGTTAGTCCTTACATAAATGACTTTGCCCAATTACAAAACATAACTGATGATTGTATTTTGGAGTTTTCTAGCAGCAGTCTTTAATCCTAGAACATTTTTATAGCACCAGATTTTCGCTTGTTTTTTTTTTTTTTCCCCAAAATCACAGGTCCCAATGCACGACATACTGAACTAATATTTTTCACATGAACCTAAGCTCTTTTATTTTTAAGATATGCAAGGCAAACAAAAATATCTGATGACTGACTGGAAGTGCTCTCAAACACCAGAATTAGGCTGTATAATAAAAACTATTGTGAAAATAAGTTCTCCCACAACTCTGGTAGCTCTTTCCCAGTTGCTTAAGATAAATAGCCAAGTTAGCATCCCACAGACATAAAGCTAGAAAATACATCCATCACAAGACATTACAGGTCTCAGAAAAATAAGAGACTTATTGGAGACATTTACTTTGCTTTGCTACAGCAAACCGCAGTCACCAGCAGGCTGTAGAACAAGAAGAAACCTGTTGCCTCTGAAGTTGCAAACCAAATCAATGCTTTACACCAAATCAAAATCCAGTACGTTAAACAGTAAAGAAAAGAGAAAATTATTTTGCATGGTTGGAATTCGGATTTTTAAAAGTGACACCAAGGGACGCAGGATACTGGATGCTCAAAGAAAAGCTTTTCCACTGAAAGAAATGTGAACGGCTTTTGAAAATAGGTTGCGTTTTACTGAACTTGCGGCAAACGCAGCCCGAACTAGGCGCACAGGCGAAGCACGCTGAGGACAGAGCCACCTTACAGCGGCAGGTTTCGTAACTGATGAGATTCGGGTCAGGCTGGGGCTGCTGCTCCCGGGCTCCGGGCACGGCGCTCCGGACACGGCGCAGCGCTGCGCCGAAGCCCCGCACCCCCGACACCGAGACCCGGCCGTGAGCGCTGCCCCTTCTCCCCCGCCCTGCCAGCCGGCACTAATGACAGGGCACGGCGAGACGCGGCGGTGCCGGCCGCTGCCGCTGCTGCCAGGTGCCCGGGGAGGGAGAGGGGGAGGGAGGGGGCTCTGTCCCAGGGGGCTCTGTTCCGGCGGAGCGGCGAGCCCCGGCCCCGCGCCCCCACCGCATCCCCTCCCGCAGCGGGGCGGGCAGCGGGAGGAGGGAGGACGAACGCGGCTCTCCCCCTCCACGCCTGGCGCCCCGCAGGGCGGGAAGCGGCTCCCGCGGCCCGGCCCGCCGGGCCCCAAGGTGCGGGCTGGGTGCCCCGCACAGCCCGGGCACGCCGGGCGCTCCTGCCCGCTCCGCGGCGGAGCGCACCGGGAGCTGCCCGGCGGGACCCCCAGCCTCCTCGCCGAGGCGCCGCAGACAATTATTTAAGAATTAAAATTCGGGGAGAAGGGGGAAAGTTGAGGCTGTACCCCAGCCCCCGCTCCTCGAGGGATGCCCTACACCCTGCAGGAACGGAACCGGCGGGAGCGGGCTGGGCGCGGCTGCCGGCTGGCAGGGTGGAAGGGCTGAACTTACGTCTCGAAATTTGTTCCACTGCCCGACCTCCTTGTCGTACTGGGAGACGGTCGTGAGCCATTGTTTATCGTCCAGAAAATTGCCGCTGTCCGGTCTGCCCCCGGCCGCCGCCGCCGCCGCCGGGCTGCACCAGGCTGCTGCACACACGCACACCAAGGCTGCCGCCGCCGTGAGCATCTGGGCGAGAGGAAACACGGGCAGGGGGGTTACCCACGGCGGAGCCCGAGCCCGACCCCAGCCGGGGGCTGCCGGCGGGGGACGGGACAGCCGCCGGCAGGGGACGGGACAGCCGCCCGCGGCGGGCCCCCTCGCCCACCTGAAAGCGACGCCCCGGGGGAAGGGGAAGGGAAGGCAGCCCAGCCCGTCACCTTGCTGCGCGCCCCGCACCCGCGCTCCTCGCCGCGGCCGGAAAGGCGGCCCCGCGCCCGCTCGCTCCCCGCACGCGCCGCCGTCTGCGGCCGCCCGTCCGTCCGCCCCGCTCCCGCGCCGCGCGCGCCGCCCGCCCCTCGCCCCGCCCCGCCCCCGCCCCGCGCCGCGCCGCGCGCCGCACCGGGAGAGGCGCGCGCCCGCCTCTCCCGCCGGGAACCGCGCGGGGCCGGCAGCACCGGCACATCCCGGGCACCGGCACATCCCGGGCACCGGCACACAGCCCCGGGCACCGGCACATCCCGGGCACCGGCACACCCCCCCGGGCACCGGCACACCCCCGGGCACCGGCACACACTCCCGGGCACCGGCACACACTCCCGGGCACCGGCACATCCCGGGCACCGGCACACCCCCCCGGGCACCGGCACATCCCGGGCACCGGCACACACTCCCGGGCACCGGCACACCCCCGGGCACCGGCACACACCCCCGGGCACCGGCACACCCCGGGCACCGGCACACACCCCGGGCACCGGCACACACCCCCGAGCACCGGCACACCCCCGCCGAGCCCTGCCCGACTCCGCAGCAGCCGCGCGGTGCCGCCGCCTCCTCCAGGTGGGGGTGGATGCCGCCGGAACTTCGCTCCAGCTTCGCTGGCTCCTCGCAGCCCGAGTTAGATCGGCGAAAAGCCCCAGGCGGACACGATCCTTCCGAACTCACAGGCACAGACAGAACTTCCCGCGCCTGCGGGACAAGGAGAGACACGAGCTCGCGGGGCGCCTCTGAGCGCTGATGGAGGCGCACTGTGATGCCGCCTGCCCGTGTTATCCCTTTCGTAAGGATCGTGCACACTTCCCTCTCTTTCTGGCTTTTGTCTTTTAAAAAAGCAAGAGTGGGTTAACTCCAAGTCTTTAATGACAACCATGAGCAACCATGCTTTCCCGAATTAGTTAAATTTAATTTAGAATTGAGCAAGGGGCAAGAATAGCTCATTTACCTATCCAGCATTCCTGCCTCCATATTTAAGTTCTATTTGCCGTCCTGTTGACCTCTCTAATCCAATTTTTAATGTTAGCTTTATTCCCTAGACTTGAGTCACGCGCTGCTTTTTAGGTTTGTATTAGCCGCGTGGTGCAAGGATTCGCCAGAGGGAGCGGGGCAGAGGCTGAGGGGTGGCCTCTGTGGGAAGAGGTGTGGGACTCTCCCGTTTCGGGACCAGCCGGCTCCTGGCAGCTCCACTGCGGACACTTCGCGGCCACAGCTGAGCCGTTCGGCCAAGCTGGCGGTGCCTCCGTGAAAGCATCGCTGAGAAAGGGCAGAAACGCTGCGCGGGGAGGGGAAGTGGGGACAGAAACGGTGGCAAACAGCAGGGAACGCCGGGGCCAGAGAGGGAGGAGAAGGTGCTCTCCGGGGCAGAGCGCTGCAGACCCTGACAGACTCATGCCAGAGCAAAGGGATTTACCCAGAGAAACTCGGGCAAGCCCAGACCGGAGCTCATTTTCCGGAAGGACTGCAGCCGATTGGAAAGCCATGCCAGAGCAGAGGGAAAGTGTAAGAAGGAACGAGCAGTGAAGAGAAATTGTTACATGCTGACTGTACGTGCCCTCAATTCTCTCTGTGCTGGTCACGGAGAGAGGAGTTTGGAATTAAGAGGAGCCTGGGAAAAGAAGGGAGAAAAGTTGTTCTTTTAACGTGTGTCTTCGCCTTTAGCATTACTCAAACTAGCTGTTACATTTTTATTTTAATTGGCAGTAAATCTTCTTCCAATCAAATTTGTTTTGTCTGCAACAGTAATCGATAAAGAGTATTCCTGATTTTATTTAACCCATGAGCTCTCTCACTCCTATTCTTCCTAGACTCGTCCTGCTGGGGAGAGGGGCTGTGAGCAGCTGGGTGAATGTTTGGCTGTTAGCCAAGATTAACCCACTGCGAGGTAGCCAAGTATATCAAGTATGCAACACTCTCAGTGTCGTTGCTGAAAGTTTTTTCTGTGGTAAAATATGAGTTACTTTCAGACCTGGTACTAGGGTCAAGTCCATCAAGAGATTCTCTGATGGCATAAAAATGCCACTTCATGCAAATAGAGAACTGATTATGAGATTGCCACTGATTTTAACAAGTTTTGATTTTGGTCATGAACTGTAACTACAGACAGATAGTAGAGTATTAATTAAATCAAATAACCTACATCATACAGTACATAATACATGCCATTTTGTTCCTAAACTTGTGTCACTAAAATCAATGAAAATCCTGTCACTCGTATGACAGAGGATGATTGCCAGATTAGGATTTATGTGCCTGACTCTAAAAATGCTACCTATCCAGAATGATATTATATTCTGTAATAAATGAATCATAAAATTCAAAGCAAATGGATAGAGGGACTGCACAGAGGCTAAATAAGAATCAATAAAACAGTCATGTTATGCTCAGGGTGGGTTATAGTGTCAGTGCTTTACAGAATCATTCTCTGACAATCCAGTTTGTACTTGTCAGTCTTAATGTTAATTTCCTACAAATTGCTTTGCCCTTTGGCAAAGAAGAAAGTTCTCAATAAAGCTAATGTGTTGTTTGGGGTTTTTTTTAAGAATTACTTATTTAAACTTTTTTTAACAGCATCCCAATTCCTGAATTTGTGTTTTCACTTACCCAGCAGTAAGGTGATCTAGTTTTGTTCTGATTTGCTTCACCTGTGTTTGACGATTTCCTCCAGATAATGTTAGTACTTTTAAGTTATTGTTCATCTTTCTATACTTAGAGAAGAGGAATAAAAGTGGCTAAGATTTGCATTCAGTAAAAATCCTTAGAAAGGGGAAATCTCTTATGGTTTGAGTTTTACAGAAGTTTCACTGCAATTTGTCTAAAAAGTGATCTTCAACACCTATCACTGCAGTTTCTACTGACAACACATACTAATGATCAATTATATGTAATTTTGCCTGAACCAAGCTATTTGAAGTCTTTAATAATTCTAAATGTATTCCTTATAATTTTAACCACTCTGATCTCCACATAATTGGTTTAAGAGCCTCATTCTGATCAAGGACTTTATGCAAGTTGGTAATTCCATTTATTCAAGTACACAATGATACTTGATTGAAATGGCATTTTGAAGATACAAAACTAACAAGTTTTCTTTTTCTTTTCCTCAATAATTTCACTTCTCTTCAAAGATTAAATCTATGCACCTTGAGAAGTACTCTTTATTTTAAATGTACATACATTTCTTACAGAAAATGTAACTATTGTTACATGCTGACGTGTTTAACAATAGCATCTTAAAGATGTGACAGGGAATCTGTTACTGCAGCAGTGGTAAGAGAATAATACTAATGGTAACGGGAATATGATTTTGAAATGAGAGTTTAGAAACTCTGCCTCATAGCTCTTCACCATTTTCCAGTCAAGAAGCATTGTTGTTATTAACAAAAAAACTCTTTCTTCTCGATTCCAAAACATGATCTATTTTGCAAATTTTTGGTAACAAATATTTCAATATTAAGACTTACTAATTTAGAATAATAACTTTTCAGATGTCTTCCCCTCTGAGTAGTTGATGAATCCTACAGGGAGGTAGCAATGAAGATGGTGTAGCTGGTAAGTTGGAATACTGATGTGAGTAATATGGTTGTTGCACAAGGAAAAGGATGGAAAGAGAATAAAAGAGGGAGTATACATTTAAATATGTATTTTGTGTACACATCTGTGTGTTATATGAAAAAGCGCTGGAATTCCGTAACGTATGCATGAAGTTATACATTGGAAGAAAAGTTTGTATGCATAGGTTCCATATGCATGGAAGAGAAGGGACATGCTGAGAAATTATTAGGAAATGGAAGGAAATTTATGCCCTGAATAGTGTCACAAAAGTGCTTTACTCACTTCCTGCAAATGAAGGATATGTTCATTTAAGGCAATTAAGTATGGAGGTCATTTTTTGAAAGTATTTTAACTGCAAGGGCTGTGCTATTATATTTGAATAAACTTATGTTGAAGGGAATCCCAAGGGAACACCTAGGCATCCCACTGCCCACAAGCAAAACCAGAAATTCCTTGTCACTGCTGGTAGATGTCAATCCAAATCTACTTCTAGAATCACCACTGTTGGAGTCTGTCTGTGGTAGAAACTCCACACTGATCTGTGTCAACAGGTTTTACTAGACTAATTTTGGAAGAGGTTTCCAATACCTGAAACAAGTTGATCTTACTGCAATTTAAGCTTAGAATTTATGGTTAATCCTATTCACCAAAAATATGAAGAACAAATTACTCTTTTCCTCTAATCAGCAGTCTTTCCCATGTTGGAAACTATTGTAACCCCACTTTGTATTTCGTCCCAATGATATGTTTATTACCATATTTTTACCCTGTTCTTTTAATCTTATACCATGATTTTGAGATCTCTGATCACTTTATTATCCCACTGAATTGGGCATTGAGGTTTTTCCATCATCAATGTCTAGAACACTAGAACACCATTGAACAGAGCAGAGGATTTACTTCATAAACATAAATTATTTTGGCTTGATTGTCTTTGGTATCTTCCAGACATTTGGACATACTGTGCTGAATTACATGTCCCTGTATTTTCCAGAAATTGAAGGTTGAATGATAAGAGTTTCATTTTCTGACCCTTTTTCATCCACTTTTTTGAAAGTCCCTTTTTAAAGAAACCCTTTAATTTGCTTTGGTTTTTTACAGCCATCTGGTACCTGCTTGTTCTCTACAGTTTCTCAAAAGCAATGACTAACAATTTTGAGATCCTTTCAAACAATTCTGTGAATATTCAGGGCAGAGTTCATAAAATGATTAGAACAATCTCATTTTTACAAAAATTACAAAATAGATTTGTTACAGACAAAGTCTGTCAAAGCCCTTTCTTGTCATTGCTGTGATGACTGAGTTAACAAACTACATGCCATTAATGACTGATGCATAGGTTTTAAATTTCTTTTTCTTACATTTCTCTCCTTACTGCATTCTTCCTCCACAATGGGACTCATCCTTTCCTTTAATCTTCTTTATAGTAATACTATGTTTGCAATTATTTCTTATTAACCTTGGTGTCTTTTGCTGGCTGCATCTCAACTTCTCCTTGACTTTTGTTACTTCTGCCTTGAACTGATTTGAAGTATTCATCTTTCATTCTTTAACATTCATCTTCTACTTCAGGCCACTGCAGACTTCAAGGTTTAGTGTATTTGTCTTCTATGGATTTCCCCATTCTTCTGCTATTACTGCAATTCAATCCTTAATATTTTTCCTGGAGGCTAAATGCTCCAAGGTACTCATATTTCTCATTCTTCATGAATTTGATTAGATTGCTAAACACCTGTGGTTCTCTGCTAAAACAAGTACTGTCAAAAAGGCAGAAACCACAAAGATCCAGAGAGCATGGTAGCTCAGATGGTCGGCATTAAGGACACATCCATCTGTTTTTATGGACAACTTACATAGGCTTCAGAATAAGGCATTGTTATGTGGGCCTATCCAAGATCAGAGGCAGAAGATCATCTCAAAACAGGTCTAAGCAAAGTCCTCACAAGCCTACAACTGCAACAGAAAATATTTTAATGGTGTGGCATCTCTGCCTAACACTGCATTTAATCTTTCTGATGTTCTATATAGCCCCAATACCCACAGCAGCTGCAAAAGAAATTCACGAAGATAAATCCTGAAACTCAGGCCTTCAAAAATAAGAGAATTTCTTCTTCATCCAAATTTGTTAAACACAGAAAGATCTGGCTTTTTATATAATACAAAGTGAAGAACCTCCCCAGCCAAACTCAGGAACTCAGATTTGATCAAGCCTAGTCAAGAAAAAAACCTTGTCTATAGATAAAAACTTAATTTTTCACTTTGGCCATGGAATATTTTAAGTTGTCATGGTCAAATTAAATTTTATGTCTCTAGAAAAGCATGCAATGAATTTTTCTATTTGTTGATGTTCAAAAATTCATAATTCTTTTCTTGTCCAGTGAACAATTTCAAATGTATGTTAAAATTTACCACACAATAATAAGCAGTGCCTTGATGCCAAGGACAATCTTCTATCTCTAACGTATCAATTCTTTTAGATGCAGTTTATTCATTATAAATTGGGAACTCCTCTCATCTGACTGTTCTCAGTAGACCAAAAAATATCTGAAACTTTTCCTATCCTGGAGTTTTATCTGGCACACATCGCAGCTTCCAGAAAAAGGCAAATGTCTCCTTGTGTCCTAGTCTCAGACACACCCTCTCAAATCAAACACTGTATGCAGTAGATTTTCTATGAACAAAACAGTCAAAACATCATAGGATTGGTAGAGCTTCTAAACCAATGCCTGTTAAGACCTTCCTGTGTTATTCACAATCTCCTTGAGAAGATGTTTTCCTAGTTTAAGCATCTCCATTTTACATGTTCCTTGTATAGAATTACTCACCTTCAAGAGCTGTGGCTGAATTTTCAGATCTGGTTTTATTTAAACACCAAACAATGTGGGCATCAAGTTGACATTTGTGTGTTGGATGGTGATGTGTTTTAACCATCTCACACCATAAAATCTCAATAGAAGCAATTCAGAAGTTGGGTTGGACATAGGTACCCCTTGTGAGCTTTGACTTATCGAAATTTCTTTCTCGCCACTTTCTGTAATTAATTATTCTAGAATTTTATGGAGTAGGTCAGCAGTTTTCCAATTCATACCCGCTGTAGTTTATGTTTTCCAGAGTATGATTGAAGAAAGTCTTCCACATGTTTCTTATTTCTCAGGCAAAAATGAGAAATAAGGATAAGCAAAGAGGATGTGATACTGCTCCTATTTTTACCCACTGAAATTTTCCTGTTTGCTCAAATATGTTGGTCAGAAATATAGATGTACAATTTGAGTTATGCTGAACAAAAGGTACTATGGGTGATAGTATGATATGAAAGGTATATTTGGTTTGGGTGCCCTTATTTCATGATGCATTTTCAAGCCTAAAGTAAGTTTTACGAATAATATTGCAAATTCACTTGTATAACTTACCTGGGCAATTAATTCTAGTGCAGACAAAACTTGAAGATGAAATATGTAATGAAACTTTTAGCTCTTCATTCTTTTGAATAAGAATTAAAATAACATGAAAAAAAAGAAGCATATTACATAAGAGAAGAGTTTGGGGTTATTTTAAATTTTCTCTCTGAAACACACTCCAGTTTTTCTTTACTATTTAGATCACCAGCATCTTTTAAGAAATGTCTCTGCACCACAGTTTGAAAAAACATTAATTATTCTAATCATTGCGGTTGATTAAACAGGTAGGGGACCCTTTTTGATTCTTCATTTGCCACTTTTTCCTCCTTCCTGAGGGCTCTGCACAGCTGGAGATTTTCAGCCCTATTGTAGCCTCCTCATCTTAGTAAAGTACTTTTGGCATGCTAATTAATCTCCTTCCCAATATTTACTCTCCCTGACCACAAGCCATTGTCTGCTCTTACATCTTATTTTGAAGAGACAGGGTTCTTGAAATTCTTGAATACTTCTCTCAACAATAGCTCTAGCCTATATATATAATGTAGCAAGCAAGAAAATTATTTAATGATAAATTTCTAACTAACTTTGACACTGTTTTCATGGGGTTTTTTTTAACACAATTTAAGACTTTGCTTTTCTTTGGGGTTTTTTTGGGTTGGATTTTTTTTTTCTGCAAACTGGGGTTAGTTTTTTTCTGTTTTGCCAGAACACTAATCAGAATGGCAAGGTTTAGCCAAATACTGAAATTCCAATTTGTCCAATACAGAAACATTCTGCTTTATATTAGTTCATATTTCAGATTTTTTTGAATCTTATTTATTAAGAAACTAATGTTTACCTGTAAAATGCAAAGCAATTGGATGCAACATATTTTGTTATTATATACTGGACATAGATTGGATATATGCTGGTCATTGCATATCAAATATCCTACCAAGCTTTATCTTCTTAATAGAGCAAATACATATTAGACACTTCTAATGTATTAATTGCCATTGGGACTGTTACAGAAGATTTAATAAAATCTAAATCATTCCAATAATATCTAAAAATGTCCACAATAAGGTGTCATTTATGAAGAAAGCTATCCTTTATCAAAATGTTTTACATGAGGAATAAAAGAAACAAGGCTCATGTTTTTACTCATCAAAGATGGGTAGCTACAAATTTGGCCTAATGTCATGTCTCTGAAAGATATGTCTTCACAAAAGTCTTCACAAAAGCAAAAGCTAAGCTGATCAAAATAGAACCATCTTGTCACTCTCTTCTGTCAGTAACTGAGCAAAGGCCTTTCCCCACAAGCATCCTGTATTTTATAGTGATGACAGGTTTACATGCAATACTTTATTGACTAACTGTAGGCTGATTAATTAACCTAGAGCTAGAGACAGTGACAATACTTAGAGTTTGGTTGAACTCACCATGCCATCTCCACCTAAAACATCTCTTTACTGTAGAATCATAGAATCATTTAGGATAGAAAAGATATTTAAGATCATCAAGTCCAACCATTAACCAGCACTGACAAACCCATCCCAAACCACAGCTGTAAGTGCCACATCTACATGCCTTAAATACTTCCAGGGATGGCGACTCAACCACTTCCCTGGGCAGCCTGTTCCAGCGCTTGACAACCCTTTCATGAAGAAATTTTTGCTAATATCTAGTCTAAACCTCCCCTCACTCAGCTTAAAGCTATTTCTTTTTGTCACCTGGAAGAAGTGAGCAACTCACACCTGGCTACAGCCTCCTTTCAGGCAGCTGTAGAGAGCAATAAACCCTGAGCCTCCTTTTCTCCAGGCTCAATAACCCCAGCTGCTCCTTGTAAGATCTGTGCTTGAGATCCTTCACCATCTCCACTGCCCTTCTCTGGACCTGCTCCAGCATTCCAGTGTCCTTTCTGTGTGAGTGGCCAGAAATGAACACAGGCTTCTGGTGTGGCCTCACCAGTGTCATGTACAGGGGACAATCACTGCCATGGTCCTGGTGATACAATCTGATGCCACTGTTTCTGATACAAGCCGGGATGTCACTGGCCTTCTTGGCCACCTGGGCACACTGCTGCTACCCCAGCACCCCAGGTCCTTTTCCAACAGGCATCTTTCCAGCTGCTCTTCCCCAAGCCAGCAGGGCTGCATGGGGTTGTGGCTGAAGTGCAGGACCCAGTACCTGGCCTTGCTGAGCCTCAGACAATTGGCCTCAGCTCATTGATCCAGCCAGTCCGGATCCCTCTGGAGAGCTTGCAGCCCTCCCGCAGATTAAATCTCCCACCCAACTTGATGTTGATCTGGAGGACTGCACATATTCAAAACAATTTTGCTATGAAAGTCAAGCCTTGCTTAGTTACCATGATAGATTCTGGAGCAGTGTAGGCATTACAGGAATCTGTATTACAACAGAAGAAGAATCTCAGTTTTACAGTTCAATCACAAACCATATCTATTCTTTGGCTCTGCTCCTAGACCTGTGTAAGACATTTCAGAATTACATGGGTTAACTGGCTTATTTTTCTTCTGCAAAAGCACATGTACAGTTGAAGCCAAGTCCATTCCTAATCAAATACATAATTTGACAGGAGTTCACATTTGTGCCCATTAAGTTAATTTGTTTTGGGCCTGTAGGCACTATCACACATGCTGTATGTCTTACCTTGTTACCAACTCAGTCAGAAGTGAGAGGAGGCCACGCAAGTAAGTACAATTTCTTTACAAATAACCTCCATATAAAGTCTAGGTCTCTGAAATGACATTTCTTTTCTTATTATGAATGTGCTGTAATCATTAAACTTTCTGTATAATTTAAAAGCAAGTTAAATTGATCATAAATCTTGAAAAAAAAAAAGAATTTTTAGGATATAACTCAGAAGAGCTTCTGTACATTTCTACCCAATTTTAAAATATGAAAATATAAAATTTACTGCAGGAAAAAACCTAACAATGGCACAATTCTTCAGAGAAATTTCATTTATTAAAACCTCTGATCCCTTTTCAACTTTCTGTAACTTCCTGTCTTTCAAAATCACTTCTTTCCAATTAATTTCTTTTCTGTGATTTTCAGAATACAGATATATAGTTTCTCTTTTGCCTATTCCTTTTCATCTTTTTTCATCTCTCCCTCGTTCTCTCACTTTCTTCAGGTAACGGCTTTGGCTGTATTTTATCTTAATAATTATATACATGGTCTATTTCAGAAGTAGAGAATAGATGTAGAGCAAGAAGACCACAACAAACAGCACTGCTCTGGAGAAGTGCTGGCCTTCCAGATTACCAGGACTGATGAAGCTATTGGGAGCAGATTGGCACTAATTTATAGATAATTGCAGTTTCCAGTCTAATCTCTTTGTACTGAGCTGGACATTTTAAATTGGCAGCAGGGTTTCACAATTGGCAGCTTGTCTTAATCAGGACATCTAAGAACTATATATTTTTCCATTTGATCATTCTTGTAATTATTTTGATTTTTTCATCACCTTTAATACATTAAAATCAGGGGGAAAATTCTAAACAAACAAACAAACAAACAAACAAACCCCCCACAATCAAACAAAATAAGTATATAAAGTAAATAAAAATAAACAAACAAAATAAACCACAAACCACCAGAAAATAACCCAAGGAACACAGGAAAGGAACTCCAGTTCCATGGCACTTCAATTTAGAAATAACCCAGGTAAACAGTTAAAATTTGTTTGTGCAAAATAATTTCTTCTTCTATGAAGCTAATTCTGCTTATTCTGTGGGCATTTTCACACAGCAAAATTTAACACTTTATCCAACCAAATTGAAAGATTTCATTTTTTTCAAAATTGAGGTGACCTACTAAAAAGTAGTTTCTGCCGTAATTAATTGGCTGCAATTTTTAGTTTCTGTATTTCAAAGAGTAAGTTTCTGAGTCCTGGACTCTGTGGGCCAGATATGTCTAAACCTCAAAGGAGACTGTAAAAAGTTGTAGATGATGTAGTTTTGTCATAGAGCCTGGAAATTTCTAACAAACTGCCTTCTTAGGTAGAGCATAGGAGAGAATAGGAACATAGTGTTTAGACAATAAAAAAGTAATTTAGAGATACATATATGCAATTTGACATTCAATTAAAATTATTCTCTCAATTCAAGTCAATTAAAACACTGAACTTAAAGGAAAAATCCTTTTTAAAGTTTGGATTCTACAAATAGTTATAGGACACTGACTTTTCATCTCAACTTGACATAGAAAAAAGTGTGAAAGGAATGAAATATTGTACATATTGTGAAGAGTCTGGAAAGCAATTTATGAATCTATTGGAGACTTGCATGCCCCTTACTTAAAGATGATTTTCCATTAGGGTGATCTGTTTCAAAGGGCACAAGATAGCATGAGGAGAATTACCATAATTCCAATCTCAAATCTAAATCCCTCTGAGATGGCAGTTTTTCTGCATCCATAGCAAACATTTTCTCCCTAGCATAGCACATAGTATGCCAAAGGCTGTGCATAGGAAGTGGGGAGACTTTTCTCAACTTCCTCCACTCTCTTTGACAAGGATAGGCCTTTAAAGGTCTGTGATTTACCCAGAATTTAATCCAGCTAGGTTTAAATAGATTTGTTAGGTCACAGGTTTAACATTTCTACTGAAATTTTCTGCTCTTGAGTAGGGATCACATGCTTTTCTACAGTTTATTTTGTTGTGCTATGGTGCCTTTCTGGACAGCAGTGAAGATGCTACTGTCAGTCTGATGGTAACCCACCAAGCTACCCCCTAGATTCAGCAGTACCCCACCAGTAGACCTCAGTTCCTCCAGAGACTCCTACAGAGCTCAACAGAAATTCAGAAATGTATTGACACAGCTGATGAATCCTTCCTCTCACTTTGCATGTGGCTAGGCTGCCTACTAGACCATAACTTGGCCTTCAATTAATAGCTCTTCAAAGAATAATTGTTGGGATATTTTGTTAGCTTAAAACATTATGTGTCCAATGGTTTTCCAGTTTATTAGAGTAAAATAATGGTATGTTAATACACAACATGGTATTAAAATTTTGCATTAAAAAACAAAAGGTTTTTTTATATCTATGTCACCATAAAACTATTATGATTTATACTTTTATTATATTAACATATATCACACCAATCTCAACTATATCAACCCTGGAGATACAACAGCAAGTAATTCTGATCTCTCACTGATATGGTTTTGAGGTTTTTTTGTTTGTTTTGCTTTTTTATTTTTTATAGTTCTCCTCTCCTTCATATCATCAAGGTAAACACAAAGAATCCCAAATTTCCTTTTACATTGTGCAAGCAACATAATTTCCCTATATTACAGATAATAACCTTGAGTGCTTCTTCCTTGCTCCAGGATTTATTTGAAGGAGGCTGCCTGTTTTTCAGAGAAACCCATAATACCCAGCATAGTCTCTCCAAATACCAAATAGAAGTCATCACTTAAATTGTAAGAGAGAAAGAAGGATGGACAGGGTGGACCTTTCAAGATTTTTTCACTCTTTGTACAAGTGCCATTCTGGATTCTATACAGAAATTTAATTTTCATGTATCACTCTGAATGATACACTCAATAGTAAAAGGGAGTCAAGAACATAGGAACTGAAATTTGCCAGCATCTTTGAGAATCCAAACCCCAAACTGCTAGCACCTTTGAAGGAGGGGTTGCATTGCATTCATTAAGGGATGCAAATCTGGGCTAACTGTATGAAATCGATGTCTGAGTTTTTTCCCAAAATCCTGCACAGCATCCAGCCTCATCAGAACAATATCAGAACAATATCAAATAATCACCTCATTCCAATAACAGGATTTCCCTCAGATTCAGAGTTACAGAGCAGGAACAGTTTTAGTCACATGATAGAAGACTATCTTTTAATCAAGGTGGAGGAATGTCACCATTCTTCATCACTCCGTAACTTTTTGTATTGCTGACCACGTATCAGAGTTTTTATACAGTGTCCTAAAACTTGTGCCAAGGAAATCATCTTGATATCTCCTCTCAGAGATTGTTCTGATATTGCTGCACAGAATTAGAAGAATAGAAGCAAATTACATCTTCCACATTAAATGAATAGGCTGCATTGATCAATATACACCAAGTAGCATTACAAATGCCAGAAGTCTGTACTAATCACTAAAGACTTGAAATTGTGTTTTGAATTTGATTATTCGTGATCTTAGGCCATGTACATAGATAATATAAAAAGACAGAGAGTTATAAAGCATGCAATGAATGCTTTTCTCTTAATAATAAACTAGGTATTTAAAATAGAATAGAATTGTCCTTTCCATAACTTGTTCAAAGCATTTTTACCAATCTGAAAAAGTGTGCCTACATATTGATTAAAATTGATTAAAATGCCTGTTGTTCTAATCCCTTATTAGATTTTTGGAGGGAGGTATTTAAGAGGTTACAGTAACAGTAAACAAAACTGAAAGGTAAATGGCAAAATCTTTGGGGTTTTTATTTATAACAGATTCATGTTTTATAGTGCCACTACTCAATTTTTAAATATTTTATTTTTTACTTTTTGCATGGCAGGTGTTTCCCTTTTCTTTTAATTTCTCCATTTCTCTGATCCTATTCAGATATACTCACTAGCTAACTGTTTAATGCAGCAGGAATGAAGTTGTTTTGTCCTGAATACAATGCCAGTGCACTCACAGGGAATGAAATACACGACATTGGGTTAAAGGTCTGAAGAATTGTAGTGGTAAATAATATATATACTCTGAACATTTGGAAAGCTTTTATCTTTTGTTCCTTTAAGTCAAGGAGTAGTAAATTATAAATTCCTTCAAAAGTATATGGATAATAAATAGGGAAGTATTAACTAATGTTAGGTTAATGGTTACAAAATGACAATGAAGATTAGGAACATGACAGTTTTATGACAGTATCTGTGAGTTTTAAGCAGGAATAAGATATTTAATAATAATCTTCATCAACTGAAATCAAGGAGAATACATTAAACATTCCAGTTCCTTAAGACACAGTCATTTCTAAATTAATTTTTAAATTGAATTTAGTCAAAGATTCAAGAGTTCCAGGAACGTGACTAAAAATTAGCTGCCAAAATATTCTTACCTTTTAAAATTTACTTCTAGAAACTTCTTTCAAATAGGGCAATGCTCGTGGTAACCTCTCGGCGGGATAGCCCGGAATGTGAAATTTGTGCCTTTCCCGAAGTACTCGGGAGAGCATCGCCCCCCGGTGGCGGCGGGATCCGCATCAATTCCACTGAACCTCAGTCGACATGGGGATGAAAGCTGAGCAATTACATCTCTGCTACTTGCTCGCTGTCCTAGCAATAATTCTTTCCATTCCTCGTTTTAAAAATATAATATTTAATTTCCTTCATAAATATTTAGTTAGAGAAACTGTATATTATTTGTGCTTCTGTTTCTCCCTTAGGCTGTAACTAGTTATACCTACAAAAATTCCTGATCCTGGAAGCCTTGCTTGCAGATACCAGAACCCATGCCTTTACAATTATCCTAAGCTTTCTTTTGGCAGCCAGTGTGACTGCAGACATGTTTCAGGACTGCTGTTCTTTGAAAAGATAATGCAAGAGTGTCAGTAAGAACCATGCAGCAGATTCTTGTGGTGACCAGCATTGTAATGCCCAGAGAAGTCCACTGTGCAGACCTGTCTCTAGAATCAGCTGTGTTTCCTCTCAGCATGACATTTTCCTGCTACAGCAGTGCAGCAAGCAGTGCTGTCACCCTGCAGTAACATGATGACAGACCCAAGTCCCATAGTCTTCCCTGCAAATCTCTGCTTCCTTAGAAGACAGTAGAAGCTGGAATTAAAGCACTGTGACAGCAGCTTATCTTCTAAAGGTTCTTGGAAAGCATGTGCAATTGCTTTGCAGGAAATGTAACAATCTTTTCAAGTGTAAGCCTGTCACAAATTAATAGATCTGTAGGTGTGTGTAGTAAACCAGATTATATGGCCAGAGGAAGGCTGCTTCTGGTTAATGAAGAAAACATACAGGTCATATAATCAGATGCTATATTAATGTTGTTGGCCATTTCATGGAAAATTACTGAACATTTTTTAATACTATTTCCTACAGATAATATTTAGTGGGAAAGATTTAAGGAAAGCAAATTCATTGTTAATAATAAATGCACTTTCATACAAAAGGAAAATTTATGTACAGGTCATAATTTTGACATGGCAAAGGAGGCAAGATCAAAATAAATGCTTCCTGGAGAAAGTAGCCCAGTCTGGAGATGTAATGAGAAGTGCAGCAGGATAGTTTGTCATTTTCAGGCAGCAAAGACAAATTCTGCAAAGACACCCACAAAACCTCCACATCTTTGGAAATGTTTACACTTGAGCTGCCTAGGAAATATATTTCAAAGCAGCAAAGCCACCCACCCAAACCAAGACAGCAGTCAGGTCACCGGCTCTGTCACTTAGAAAACAGGGCTAAGTTCAAATATAGTATAAGGTTAAGCAAAAAGCTCACAGTCAAATTTTTTAAAATATGAAATTTATATAAGACTACTTTTCATAAGCATTGACTGTTATTGTTAATGTGTCTGGGCAATGTTATTGCTTGAGTCTAATGATATACTGCATCAGAACTTTAATTTAAAATGGGCTTTTGCAAATCATTTACTATGTGTGCTTGATCCAAGTACAGCCAACAATTACAATGATTACCCATTTTTGACTCTGCTGGAGCTGCATCAAAATATATGAGGGATGCCTGGCACTGAGGCATTCTTTTAAGTCACTCTCAGTCAAGCTCACTAAATGAAAGGCTTCTGTAACTTCTGTCTAGCTGTTGAAGGAGCAGCTTCCTGTCAGATTTATATTTATTCTTTCCACTTAACATTTTAATCTTTTTTCTTTATAACAGTGTCATATTCCCCACTTGTGAAACAGCAGACTAGGTCCATAAAGACAGTACTACTATCAACCAGATCTCCCAGTGCTTCACTTGTACTCTCAAAAATACTTTGTACACACAAACAGCATTAGGGATTGACATGTTGAATGTACCCAAAAACACAGTTCTGATGTCTTGGGAGGTGTTAACTCTTGTCTTCTGCATTGTTTAGAAACACCTTTCCATAGGACTCAGAACCTCCATCTGTCACCAAAGGAGTATCAGGGACAGACAAAGGTGATACAGTGACTCCATCATCAGAAGGCACGAAAAGCACATTATTATTAGAAATACACAGTTCTTATGGAAACAATGGTGGACCTAAGACCTCATTGGTCTTTAGGAATCTTCTCTCACACTATTGGTGAACTATGAATAGCACACTGGAGAATCATATCTATAAACAACAGTTACAGAAAAAGAGATAATGTTTTAATTCTTCCTCCGAGCTTTCTCCCTGCTTCCCAGGAAAATCCTGGGACAGCTATGTCTCTCTCTGTTCAGAGGATATGTGATATCCACTTGCCCAACTATCATCCTGGTGGAAACCACTCAGGCACTGGCATGTATCAGTACAGAGGTTCCTGTTTCCCCTCTATCCTGTAGTGCTTCCATCCTTAAGAGTCCCACGAGGCAAGCTCCATACTTGAATGATTTGCACATACACATTTAATTATATTGTTAATACTTCCTAATACTGCCTGTTTTCCACAAATTTAGAAGCACCAGTTCACAGGGTGCAGAACAAGTTGCCAAGTGTCTGATGATAGAACCTGAAACAATGGCAGGTTTTCATTACTTTCAAGTTTCTCATTCCCAAGATAATACATAGTGGTTTAGTGACTGAAATGCTGTAGAAACCACGCATCTTGTTTCTAAAATGGAGATGGGAACGCCTTGAGCTACACAAGATTACCTTTGAGAGAACAGAGAGGGCAAAGGGAAGTCATGGGGGACCATGGAGGAAAGGCCTAGATATGGGATAAAATTTTAACAGGAAAAGGAACTATGACTCCTTGGATTAGAATACCCTGAATTTTTCAGGTGAAGCGTTTCTACCCAACAGTAAACCAGGTGAAGGTATGGTAGGCACAGAAATCTACTGACAGAATTTCTCTTGAGAAATTTCTTCCTTCATTTTTAACAAGGAGGTAAATCAAATAGAACATCTAGATGAGCACCTGCTGTTGTTACCTGTTTACTGGTAGAATTTCCCAGTACAGATGTGACTGTAACTGCAGGAGACTTTTTAGAACCTTGGGGATCTTTCCGGATTCCTGTTTGTCTTTCCCTGGCTGGAGAGCATAGGTTTCAACAGAGGTAACATCAAGTTTATAGATACTATGTTCTGTTGTACTGTGCATGTAGTTGGTTTTTTGTTGTTTTGTTTTATTTTTTTTAACGATGGACTTTTATCACAAAAGCAGTTCGTATAACAAATTTTGCTTAAATGTAAAATGGCAGTCTAGAGCTCTTTCTTTCCTTTCTTCTTGTATTAGCACTTTACTTTGTCCTCCAGGCTGCCAGAAGGATGTGCAACTTTTGAAAGTTTATCTCAATGGCAGAAAGCATCTACCTGTCCATTAGTTTCCTTACATTGAAGTAATACCTCTTCCAACTATTCAGTGTCTTTATTATCAGGACACGCTTTTCCCCAGTGCCCCTGGACACTAATATGGTGCTAAAAGAGGCAACGTGTCCCTCCTCCCTCACCCCATTCTTTGGCTCAAGAGTAGCATGCTTCAGAGTCTCTAAGATTTTAATAGAACATCTATAAAGTTTGAATAGTCCTCACAGAACAGATGTTCCTTCAAAATTGTGACAGAATGCAAAACATACTACAAGTGTGCGATTTATATTTTGCTGCATAAAATATTCTAAATTTTGCCTTTGGAGATGAGTATAACATTTTCAGAAATTCCATTTAATTGTTCATAAAATAGACTCTGATTCTAAAAATGCAATACTATTTTTAAGATACACATTTTTACCCCTGTATGTTTTTCTTTCTTACCAGTCAAAAACACCAAACCCAAAAGTTCAAATTGGCATTGCTAAATTTAGCTTCTGGATATTATGGATGCAGTATTAAGCACTTAAATAACAAGCTCCATCCTTCCAGAACACAGTACAGGAAACAGTGCATAGCAGACTCAGCTTACCTTCTAGAAAGGCACATGTAATGCAGTCAGGTTGAGTGGACCTGGGTCTTTCCACTCAGGCACAGCAAAATGTTGGCCTCTTGTTGAACTTCTGTCCACAGCTATCGGTCTCAAACAACTTCTGGAGAGTGGAAAAAGTACATCAGCACTACTAAGCTGCTTTTTGCCTCCCAGATAAGCTGTGCTATACATACTTCTCTCTGTTCCCTTAATCCCTTCAGTGTCTCACCTAATGCAGTCTTCATTGATTGAGCTTTACAAACACTCCTTGCAAATGAACATTAACCAAACTCTGAAGGGCATTATCGTCTGTGAACAAGACCTTCTCTCAGACAGTTTTCTTGAAGTAAAGGAGGTGAATTAAGGACTTTTGAGGAAATATTAAACCATGTTTGTGCCAAAGTACAAGATCATCAAAACTTTCCATTAATCAAGACTTATGGTTTAACAGAAGACTGCAAATTCGACTGAGCAGAACTGAAAAGCAGTAAATCTCCAAAAGTACTCATCCACCACAGGATTTTTTAGCTTTCTTTAGCCCCTCAGTAAGGTCATTTTCAGCACCCAAAAACTTGGCCTTCAGGAGATTCTTGCTCCTGACTGTCAACTATGGTATTATCAAGATTGTAAAAAAGGGAAAAAAGATGCCTTGCAATCTTAGAGGAAGTTACACTGTTTCATTTTTAAGGATTACTCATAATTTCATCTCTTGTCATTCTCTTTACATCTTCTTCGTAATTGGTTTGATTACTTTTTCTTTCCTCTGAAAAACTCTCATTTTAAGACAAATTCCAATTCCACCATCCAACTAAAGAGGAATGGTCTCTCCTTTCATAGATAGCCTCATGCATATCATTGCTTGATACAACAAAGTAATCTGTAAGGCAAGGACTTTGCAAGTCTTCTTAAGAGACTGTGTGACAGAGAGGGAAGAGTGGAAGTCTGAAAGTTGTTAGCAGAAATAAGACATTTGAATCTTTTAGTTACTGTAACTGAAGAAATTAACTCTCAGTGGGTAAGAGAGAGTTAAACAGCATTACACTCAACAATGACTATTATTTAAATGTAATGACAATTTGCATTTTTTCCTTACACCATTTGGAAATAGCTTAAACCAAGCACAAACATGGTTAGCCAGTCCTATTTCCCAATTCAGTCAAATTTCTTCCTTCAATGTCAGTATTTCATGTTTCAAAACTTATTGTGACATCCGTATTAAATATGTAAACTTAGTCAGAGTCCAAAACACAGTCAAAGTCCAAAACAAATTTAGATATTTCAAATTTGTAACTCAATCTGAAGTCAATAATGTACATACAAAATATGCATATTATTGAAAAGATGCTCGGGTTTTCCATGCAACATTACTAAAATCCATGCTGAATGCTTTTCCCTGTCAAAATATACTTTAAAAAATACAATACAATAATTTTCAGCATAAAAACAGTATTTCACAATATTAAAATTATTATTTTCCATATCTTTTATAATACCATAACATTTCTTAATATTTTTTAATCTAGTATTTGTATATCTGTTTCACAGAGAAGTTTATCACATCAGGTAGAAAAAAAAACCAAAACAATAAAGAGTTGAGAACTATGTGAACAATTCCTTGATCAAAATTTGGTAAACACAATATACGGTAAAAGCTGGACCATGTAATCATATGGTTTTGCTCTCTCTCCAGCCTGTTGTATGTTAAAGAAGGCTTCACACATACTGCTAGGTTGCTCACACTCTTTGGGGTTTTCTGGTTGTTCCATGTCTAGTGGGTTGTTCATGTGAGGAGTTACTTGTAGATGCATAGCAGCTGGAAAGCTTGAATTCATCTCCGTGGTAACAACCACATTTTCACCGGAAGTATCAGTTACTTTGAAGACTTTCCACATGAATGTAATTAAGATGGAGGTAGAAAGCATAAAGTATTGTTTTATTAGAATGCAGGGTGATACATCAAAGTGCTGTGGAATTCATATACAATGGTATTTGGAAAGACAACTGGTAGGCAAGAGTAGAAGTAATTTAAATCTAAGTCCTAGTACTGAGGCTATTTAATTTCTGACTAAATAAGGTCATTATTACTATAGGAGGTTTTCATGGCAACAGTCTGTGATTATTTCTTCTAAAAAGACTATTTCATTACACTATTTAGTACTGAAAAAAGGAATCAAATATTTCTCCAATTTGTGGGCATCTTGATGGAAAATCGATGGAGAAACTATCATAAAAGTATATTTTATTTGCTCATCTATTTAGTTTTCTTTAAAATCTAGGTTCAAAAGTAAATATAAAATACTTTAAAGACTGTATTAATCTCTAAATGTGCATTAACCTGGTACAAAGGTCCTATTTCTTGTAGAACTTTCTAATTTTTTTTAATATGATATTTTCAAATGAAACACAGTATTTCACTTCCTTCTCTCTCCTCTTATTTGAAGTTTTACACAGGAAGGAGCTGATATTGGGCAACACAATGTCCCTTCCTGGAGAGACAGACCAAGTGAAGCTAAGTCATCAATTCCATTTCTGTAGCCACTATGTACACATCTTCTATTTAAGATAAGACTTTTCTTTGTGATTTTAGTGGGCATCATTTATAAAGTGATTCACTGTCAGTTAAAGAAAGTTCTTCCAAGATACATGATTTGTTCAGCTGATTCTTCAAATTACATTCAATATCTATATTTTGTATTCTGCTATTCAAGTCTTGCAGTTTTTCAGTAATAATAAAACAGGTTAGAGTTGCCAACAACCTCCTGCACTTCATATACTTTGTAAATACTATAATTTTTAGAAGTGTTCTTGTGAAAAGCAAAATTTAATTTTCAATATGTCTTTTAGACTATGGTTTGGTAAAAGCAGTTAATGTTTAAAAAATAATTTTTCTTTTAAAACATTGTAGAAAAAAATACTAATCCCTGAATGACAGTGTTTTCTACTGACTTCAATCATTCCTGGCTATGATCTTGCATTCCTACAAAAGATACTATCTAGACTCAGTTTCAAAATTAAATATATATTTAGCATTAATTTCACCTGTACTTTTTCAAAAGATACATATTGCATTATACTCTATGTATTAATATACTTCACATGTGCAAATTACAAAAGGGACTTATGAAAGCCTGTAAAATCCAAGATACAAATTATGCTAGGAACTTGCATCAATTCAGAAGAGACAATGAAGGAAAAAGGCAGGACATAATTCAGATTTAAAACTTATTTCAGTTATTAAAATGAAAGAAACCCAATTAGAATGACAAAAACCCAGACAACAGTGCAAGACCCACCAAAAAAGCTCCAAGCATTCACAAGATCTACTCAAAGAATATGAGTACTTTGTCAGCCTTAAAATATGATTTGTTAGCAAAAGTGAATCTGTAAAACAACACTGCAAGAGAATCACAAAGTAAGCAGAAAATCCCTTATTCAGAATTCCAAAGGAAATCAACAAAAGTTTAATCAATGTTTTTTTCTTCAATACACTCCTTGAAAAGGTTTATTGCATGTTGAGTATTTGAAGTACCTAATGAAACATTCAGAATGAGCACAACGTCATAGGAAGAAGCCTTCCCTGCAGCTAAAACAAATCAGAGAGAGAAGTGAAAATATTTCTGGGTAAATGAACTCTTAAAATGAAAAATGGGACAGCTGAGTAGAGAAATAGCACCACTTAGGAAAGAATCAAAATATCCTGAGAATGCTATACAAAAAAGTTTCATTGTATTGTCTCATAGCAAGATTATACTGTCCCAGATTTTTTCTCCCAAGTTGTGGTGAATGTAGGTCAGATTTTAAATCATGCTGTTTGTTGAACTTTTTGGTTTATTGTTATGCAGGTTGTGATGATATCCCATGGTCCAATCAATTCTACCATTGCTCTATGCTGTATTTTCACAGCTGAATGGCCATTAGCTCAATTCAAAATGGATTTTTAGAGAAGAGGCTGTGCATGACAAACAACAAATACTGTTATCTGATGTTCAACAGGAAAATTCATTTTGAGATAGTTCTTGGGATCCCTGGTGAGTAGGTTACAGTCCCTGAAAGTCTGAAGGAGAAACCATGTGGAATTTTCCACCAAGGCAAACAAGCATTATGTTTAGGCAAAGAGAACAAACGAGCAGAGAGATCAGTAAATCAGTCTGAATTGGCCCACTCAAGACACTGAGGCAGCCTAGATCCAAAGCAATTTACTGTCCTTCCAGGAACTAGAAGGCAGCTAGGGAAATAACTAAGATTTGCAGTGTAAATACTCTCACCTTTCTTCATTCATAATAGAAGTCAAGCTAACAACTTGATCCTAAAGATTTTGTTTAGTAAATAGATGTGGAATGATGTTCTGTACAGGGATGTTAATCACAAAGTTTGAAAATACAATAACTGAAAAGAAATATTGTGTAGCACTTTCAATGTGGACAGTTACCTATCTGCACCAGCTCTTTATAAGCCACAATATGCTGAATTTACATTTTTTTTTCCTTTTTAACAGGTTATTTTTCTCTGCTTTAGTTCCTTTCTTACAACAAAAACAATAAAAAAGATAATAGTGTTTACTATTTAATAAGATTTTATATTTAATTTATTCCTTCTCATTTTACTTCATCTTGCTCTACTTGTGACTTCTTTTACTTCCTTTTCTGAAACAAAAAAGAAACTCTCCCAAGACTGTAAAAGACATTTGATTCCTGATTCTAGTTCCATACATTATTGTACAGCTAAGTGGAACTGAGTCAGTGAATCCACATGCCCTTTAAACTGATCTATTTGAAAGATAAATGACTTTTCTTATTCCACCTCATTCTGGTCCTACCTCTCCACTTTAAGTGTCTGAAATTAGCAAACCTCTCTTTTAACCCATGATCTAACAGCATCTAACACACAGCACTGATGATGGTCAATCATAATTTACTCATACACAGTTAATATCCATTTTTAAGCCATCTTTGTCTTAAAAATCCTCAAAGGAAGGCTACACTTATGTGGGGGAGAAGGGGAGAGGAAGGTTACTTCAAGAAAGAAAAAAAAATCTTTATTCAAGGCTGTGAATAAGCTTCTAAATAACAATTCATAAGCTCTAGCATAGCCAATTAAATAACCCTGAAGATTTAATGCATTTTATATTTTTAAAAGTTTTGAAAACACTGATATTTCTAAAATTAAATTCATATCTCTTTTATCTGAAGTCTCTAAATTTGTTCTCTAACTTTAGCAGACAGCTGTATACAAATGAAATTGTTCTGAACACCAGGAGCTGTTCCTGTGAAGTGATATTTCCCTGGTCTGGTGTCTGATCTGATTCCTTGGTGGCTGGGTTTCCACCTCCTCTTTCCATGGCAAAATTGACTTTTTCCCTTCTCTGCTGTTTCTGTGACTCACTGGTGTTTACTGAGCCTTTGCACAGAAGAGAGTGTGCCTAAGATACCAACAATCCTATTTAGTTTTCTAAGTGAATAATTTCTCACTATTGTGCATGTTAGGAGGAGATAAGGGACTCTTAGATGATATGGAGACAAGATACAGAAGGTTTTATTGTTGTTAGATGCTTCTGGAGGTGGCAAGGGAACCCAAGAAAAGAGGAAGAGGTTTAAAGTTATCATTTATACCTGAATGATTCCTGAGTAAATGCCATAAATTCAATTAAAAGGTACCTTAAAGGGAAAAAAGTATTTACCCATTAGACTGCATCATGATTTAGACAAATACCCCATCTGAAACCTGAAGCCTGTGACTTAACCAGCATCACTGATAATATGAAAGGAAATATTTTCCTTTATTCTATGAATTTAGAATAAACTAAAAAACAAGAAGGATGCATATAAAGCTACAGAAAATACCTGCTAGCTCACAGATGTTACAATGGTGTTGTCATCTGGGGCACTGATCACCATCACAGTAATGTCAAAATTATAGTCCTGCTTTATGAAACCCTTTGTCTGAAATAAAAACATAAGAAGTTTGTGTGCTGCCAATAAAAATTGGTAGCTTTTAAAATAAAAGAGCTGATCTATTCCCATCTAAATTATCAGGCTGGAGCATGGTGCTGGGGATGGTGTATGTACTCAGTGCTACAGGCACCAACTACTGCAGTGGTGCCATTTTAGAGATATATCCAATTTCCCATAAACAATAAACAACTGCTGAAAAAGCAGGATGTTAGAGCAGGAAAAAAAAACATGAACAGAAAGTTCACTCTGAAAATATAATTCTAAATTTTAATATATGTCATTCTTAGACTATCATGATGGGGGAGTAAAGCTGAAAATGATTTCTACTTGATGGTAACAAAAGTTTTAAAGCAGCATAGTTTGATCACAGAAATACACTTTGCAGAGCAGAGCATACTTTACTGAATAGTTTGAGAAGTTTCTGAGATATTAAATCAGACCAACAGATTATTTTAAAAGTGTCTTCCAAGTGGAACTCTTTCATAATTTTTCCTTGTATATGAGGAATTTCCTTGTTTGTATTTCCTTCAGCAAGACTGTTGTGCAGCAAAGAGATTGCAGTTGGAGGAGAGAATACCATGCAATTGCACTGGTTTTTGACTGAGTAAAGACAGATTATAACATAAACCTACAGGTTTTCTATCAATTTTAGAGAATTTCTTAGAAAAGAAACTATGGCTTTGGTAGTAAATGGAAACTGAAAAACCTAACACGTTCAAAGATGAGTTCAGAATGAGCAGGTAACACGTTCTTCTTCAAGTTCTTTGAAGATGTAACTGTTAATATAGATAAGGGAAACTAAGAAAAATAGCACTCTGAAATAATCAGATAGCCTTGCACCACTTCCTTCTACATCAAAAGGAAAAATAGTTGAAGTAGAGAGTTACTGTGAATAATGTGTAAGATGAGCCTAAGTTACAAAACTGAATTTCTGGTAGCTCCACACTTGAAGTTGAACACTGAAATATTTCTATACTTATTGAAGAACCAAACAAACTCTTTTTTTCTTTTTTTTTTTCTTTAAACATACACGTACATTATGATCAAAATATGATATGAAGTTTTTAAATCAAAAAGCATTGTTTTCTCAAAATAGCTGAGCTGGGAGACAATGATCTTGGACAATTACCCCTGCATTGTGAAGACAGGAGTATGCAAATAGTTTATATCCCATTAGCAAATGGTCCATGACAATGGAACAACCCACCATATTTGTATGTCACCTGGACATCAGCCTTGCTTGTCCTGGGTCAGTGCAGACCTAAGAGCTCTGCTTTGCTTTTAAAATACGATCAACATTTCACACAGCTCTGATATCAAAACTTTTCACAGCTCTGCTCAGAAGATCCTCTTCAGAGTCAGTATCTGACATCACCAGCCACCATCATAGCATGATGGCATTGTACTGTTGTGCTCTGCTTCTATCACTCTGTTGAGGTAGGTGGCTCATCCCAGCATTAAACACTTAGAAGGCACCGATATGTTTGTTTAATTACAATCGCATATGGCTCTTCCTCTGGGTTTATCTGATTTGCAAAGAATTTATCCCAGAAGTTGCCATAAAATTTGCTTTACCTTCCTTGGAGCTTTCCATCACTGAAAGGACATCTTCTGAACCACAGTCCTGAAAGATGAAGTTTTCCTCATTTCTTCAGGGATTTTTTAGTTATTATTTAATTCTCCAATTATTTTAAATTTTATTTTAAAGTTATTTAATAATTTACCCAATTAATGTTTATTCTACCAAAATTATTTTTACTTCTTTGATTATTTTTTACATGGTTGGAAAGTGATTTGGTCTTTACTACATGAATAAATAACATAAGTTAAGAGATTCTCCTCTTTTATCAGAGCTGATCAGTCAATCAAGGACAGGTGAAAGTCTTAATACTAGATTGGATTAGATTCAGTTCTGAATATTTAAATTGAACAAGGCTATTTAGACTTCTAGTTTTATTCTAAACATCTTTAAATTAAAGACATCAAAGGTTACCCATGAGATGTGCAGGCTACAAAGTTTCTTTAGGTAACATCCACCATCTCTCCAATGCCGAGGGGGAAACTGAGAGCGCAGCCCTGTCTCCCTTCTCTGCCTGCACACACACATAGCTGATGGCTGACCTCACATGCGCATCTCTCACTCGCTTAAAATGCCCACTTGCTTTTTTCCCCACTTTCTTGGAAGGATCTTTATTTAATGGAGGAGAAAAACGCAGTGTATTTTTATTTGTCAAGTAACTTAAAAAAACACAATTGACCCTCATACTCAAAGCCAGCCAGCTTCAAGTCTCCTTCTTCACTTCTCCAGGTTCCATATGCCAGTTGTTCCTGTCAAGTGCTGCACTTCTTTTACCTACTTCAGTTCCCTGGGGAGAAGTTCATACTCCCATGTAGGAGTTTGTTATTCTCCAGAGAAAGATCCCTTTGCATTGATTCCAGTCCACCTATGAAGGAGGTTGGAAAGCACTGTGTAACCCTTGTGGAGGTTATACTGTGGAAAGACCTACTGTTTAATGGAACACAGTATCCTAAAGCAACTTAGAGGTAATAGGAGGAAGGAATACAAATGGATGGAAAACACATGAAGCTCTCCTTTATCTACTTCCAACAGGCATTAGAAATGGAAAAAAAGTCAGTCTTTCACTTTTTATTGCTGAATTTAAAATATGTGGGTCTAAATTAGATGCCCTTGCTCCCTGTTGCTTTATGTAATAGATAGAGAAATTTTAATGGACTTACAGATGTCCCAAATTAATTTAGTTTCCTAGTGATCCAGTTAAATGTATTTTCAAACTGTCGAGATAGCTTAAAAATCAATTTTGATACCTCCCTAAGCTCTAGCAGTTCCTATTTGCTCTCCCAAACCAGCTGGGAAACAGGTGGAACAGCCAGCTTTTTCTCATCTCAGTATGGAAGGAGAAATTTCTAATAACAATTCTTTCATTTGTGAATTTCTTTATATTCTGTAGCAGCTGGCTAGAAATGAGTGTCATTATTCAAAACGCAGGTCATAGTTCAGGGTGGATATGATGCATTTAAAAATCACACACACACATTGCTCAACTTCTCTCATAAAGTGTTGTTACACCCTTGGTGTCTACACCCAACACCACGACAGAAGATCAACACTGCCAACAGTGTGATAACATCAGAAGCATCACTTGCAACTAATTCAGAAGTCACCAACAGAAGCAAAAATGATGAAAAAAAAATTAATAACCATGTGACAAAGTAAAAGTTAGTGGTATCTTAAAGTAAAAGTTAGTGGTATCCTAAATACTGGATATAATGATGAAAAATAGATCACAGAGCACTGTGGACACCTCTTTGAAAAATAAGGTCATAGCAATAAAGCTTAAGAAACCAAAGCATGATAAAATGGCAAAGGCTTAATCTTTATACCCACTTTCTGTACACTTTTGCTTGACTGAAGGAGGTTTCATTTTGGCTTTATATAAAACTACATTGTAATATAACTTCTGGAACAATGTTAAATTTATTGGTGATAAATCCGATTGCCTACGTTTTACAGGAGATACTGTTCTCTAGGTATATGCTCCTCAAATTCAATAGTAAATACAGCTACATATAAATACAGAGGAAAATGGTTAAAATATTTTCTCATAGCTCACATATTTATAATCCTAAATCTGTAGCGGGCTTATTTAATGAATCACCTTCCTAATATACCGTGGGAACCCACAGAGAGAAAAATTACAGAGCTGTTGAGCTCTTCTGATGATTAGTACTTGTACAGAGCTCAAAACTTGTAGATTACATCTCCAGAGGTCTTGCTTCAGGAGATTGCAATATAAATAGCTGGTTTCTTCAGAATTACTTGCTGGATTCTTTAGGGATATATTAGCATATCAACTCTAAGTCACTGTATACTGCTTGTGACCTTCTTTCTGAAGCAGGAAACTTTGCTCTTAGAAAAGTTCTCTTGAAATATAAACTATGGTGGTATGGTCATACCAATTCTCAAATTTATCAATTTGTAGAACTGTTTTCATGTACAACTGTTCCACCATATTTTTTATCTAGCAATAAAAATGAAAGTATAAAAAAAAACCTCATTCTGAATTTTCTGTGTTTTTTTAGTGTTGAACAAAACCAAGGATTTATAGCAGAGTATGGTGAGATTTAGCCTACAAGCCATTTTTTTTTCTTTACACATTAGCACATATTGAGTACTCCTGCCATTGAACATTGATAATTTTTCTAGTGGGGCAAAGAAGTCTCTATCAGCCTTGATGAAAAGTATATATTCATTATTCTGAATTGCATTTATAATCATCTTAATTTTAAACTTCCTGCTTTTCTTTGCCATGGCCTGTTTTCATTAAAACCTCCTGTTGCTGTTCATTTCCACACTCCACTCCAGAACTCTATTCCTAGGCAGGGAACACCACAATCATGAAAACTTCAAGGGACTGTTGAATTGCTAAGTTTCCCCTTTGCAGGACAAATGGACAAATCAATATGTATAAAGACAAGTAGGCAGAGTCTCAGTTCCAACCCACATGGACTACTCCTATTGCTCATTGACCAAATTCAATCAAATCATTCCAGGGCAAAACAACATATTCACTTTCTTTATTTCTGAGAGGAACACTATGATAAACAAGTTACTGATTCTTCTCCTATATTTAATTTGGATTGAGAAATGGGATTATTGCTTTGCAGAACACTGACAGAGAACAAACCAAACACACATGCACATGAGTCCAAATTGAATAAAAATCCTCATCCTGGCTATTCTTGCAAAATCTAGATACATACTTGAGTAATAAATGTACTTTTACCCATTCTTTCCAAAGTTTTTAGACACATCTAAGTGAATCAGCCACTCCCTATTGCTAACCAAGATGCCTCCAGTACACAGGGATACCCAAATTATCCAAATACCACCAGAAGATGACAGATGACAAAGATGTTGGCTGGGAGGAGCTGGCCTGCAAATCAAGTCTCAGAGCTAAGCCATTGTGCCTGACCCTTGCTGGAGCTCTAGCTAGGCTTTCTGTAGGGTGACCAAGCACACAAGCTCTCTGCTCTTCCCTCCAGCCAGGCTCACACATCTAAAGTCTGTCTCTAAAGATCTACCTGCATTCTGGTTATGAGGCTCTCCAAGCAACATAGTAAGAATACATTCTTGGTTGGTATGAAAACATAATTAAAAATGTGAAAATGAGAAAATCTTTTGTTAATAACTTTTTGATTGATTAGATGGGTTTTACTGTTTGATTGGTTTTGTTGTTTGTGATCTGGAGTTGTTTTTCTTCACTTGTAGAGCAATGGGCTGATGCTGTTAAAAAGTAATTTGATTGTTGTTATTGTAAAGCAGAATTTAAAATTACAGTGCATTTTACTATAAAAGATCGGGCCCAGATTCAAGCTTCACTTATATGGCTATCAATAGGGAACAAATCTGATGTAATAAATTACCCCAGCTACACTAATGACAGAACTAGATCTCACACTTCACAGCTGAAATGTTATTATATATGCTACTTGCTCCCAGCAGCAATGCCAAAAATTTAAAAGAGAAATCTTAAAATTTGAAATTAAATCAAATGAAGTATATTATACAGCTATTAAACATAATTACTTTTTTCCAACTTCTCACACTGTGTTTTTATTGTTGTAGTCTCAGGTATGTTTCTGTTGGCAGGAAAAACCAACACATTTGAAAAGCTTTGCATTAAATTGCCTTTCTATGCCATTCTGCATGCTTGGCCTAAACAGAATAATTTTTTCCCCCTTAACTTCTCTAAACCGCATGGAAAGAAAGAAATTATAAAACATGATTTCCCATATGAATTATCGCATTTCTTGTGATTAAATTTCGGGCAGTTATAATGTTATCTGTTTCTTTTGACAAGTACAATTATTGTTGGCATGTGCACCCAAATTGTATTTCACTTTCTGAAAAAAGAGCTCATTACAACCGGGAAAGTCTCTAGTAAAAGGAAGGCATAGGAAAAAGTACTTTATAAATATTGACTTACCCTTAGTACCTGTCAGCAAAAATGCAAATGGTCACAAATCACAGCTGAAAAGGAAATACAATAAAACCCAGAAACAGATAGTAATACATACTGGCAACAGTAAAGTGATTTCCAGATTCCCATTTGTCCAAACTGAAAACAGCCTAAACAAAACAAAGATATTCTAGATGGATGTTAAGTTTCATAATTAATATCTCACATATTTATTTATTTATTTATTTATTCTGTATCATTACATGCTAGACTATTTTATCGATGTTGGTTTTTCATTTCTGATCTGAACCCTTCTGCTGTTGCTCATTGTCAAGAATGAAAAACTTTACAGGGATGATACTGAGCAGTTAGCAAGTGGATCATTTCCTCTTGGAGAAATGGTGTTCCCAGACCTTCAGAGAATCTCCATACCAAATATCATGTTTCCTGATGCCTTAGAAATTAGCTTACTGTTCCAGCAATAAGATTGGGAACATGGAATAACATTTCTGAGGCCACTGGAGAAACAGTTCTTTTCAAAATCAGAATTTATTTATAATGATAGTACCCCTATGGTCACTACAAAAGAGAGCCTGGGGAGAGAGAGAGAAAGAGGGGTGTGGTACAGGGGAGAGAGAGAGTGAGTATGCATTCACTGCTGCATTCCCTTCCCACACAGTAAATCAATTCCTTTAAAGTTTACTGTGATCACTGTGTGTCATTATCTGCAGTGGCTTAGTACAGTTCACATCAACTTGCCCCACTCTCAGCTCCAAGCCTGCAACCAGGACAGCTAGGAATGTCTCCTGGCTCCTCAGCTGAAACCTGAGCTCTGCTGAGATCTGTTCAAGTTTAGCACTTCACTAGGATCAGACCTCTTCAGTCCCCACTGAGCCTCCACTTGAAACATTTTGCATTCATGTAGCTGCTCCACCAAAGCAAGCTAGAGGAAGACACATCCTGCACAATGGATTTTCCGAGTATATACACTGGCAATTTCTGTAGAAATCCCTGAATTAATTTATGATTCAAGTCTCAAGCTGGCTCATTGTTTTGTTTCTGTTATGAGGGTCTCCTTTTTTTTAAACCCCTCACAGATACAGAACTAAGTGGCTCATAGACATGTCATGTAGAAAAAGAATTCAAAATACTACTTTATTCTTTTGCCTTCTGCCTTCCAGTCTTTTTTTTCTCCTCCTGAACACAGAAGCCAACTTCATCTACAATGCTGACACAAAACAATTTTAAGTTTCTTTTCCCAGAAATAGCTTGTTGTTACAGGACAGAAAAAGAAATTATTCAATTTTATATTTGTTTTATTTATAGCAGTTCCAGGCTTTTACTAACATTATCATGGCAGAAGCATAGCCATTTAAAACAGACTTCACAGATTTTAGTTAGTGAAGTCACCTGGGCTTTAACTACAGGTATAAGCCTTGATATTCAAGTGTTACACAGACAGCAAGGGCTGGCTTCCTTTTTACCTACATGAAGACATTTACAAAACACTGATTATTAAAAAAACAAAAAAAAAGGTAAAAAACCCACTCATGCTGTTTTTTCCACACATCCTACTCACTCTAATATATCAAAGGTTGACTGAAGAACAAACCTATGGAACAAAAAATACAAGAATGCACATTCTATCAAATATATAGCAAAAAGCAGGGCAGGAAGCAGGTCAGTTGTAAAGGTAAAGAATGATAGATGGTAAGAAATACAGGGAAGTTACCCTGTTCATTTTGCCTGTTAGATGAATGATGTATCCTGCAGAATGTCTGTAGAAATGTTTCATGACACCTGGGAAAATTCAGGGGTATAGTTTGGGAGAAGAACTGCACATATGGAACTTGGGAGACATTTCTAGGGATATTTACAAGAAGCCTCAATCTCACCCTTGGATAAATCAGAAGGATTTCTGCCACTTTAAAAGGGTGTGAGACTGATCCTTTCAGGGTCCTGACAAGGCCATGTGGAAAAAGGCTGTCCATAAACTTATATGCCAAATGGGAAAAAGTAAAGCAGGTGAATTTAATATTAGAGAAGACTTCAATAAAGCACTTTCACTCAATATAAACATCCAAGAATAAAAGCACTACCAAAAAAAAGGGCTATTTTTTTAATATAAGTATCTTTTTAAAATGCAAAATATCCTAAGAAAATAGTATCAAAATTTGCAAGGACAACAAGAATAGAAGATAATTGAAATTCACCCAAGGTGAAATGAAAATAGGGCAACAAAGACCAATTTTATCAAGTATAATTGAATAATCAAGAACAATAGAAGTAATGACAATAGTTTTAAATATGGAATACTCTGAAAAATTGAAAGGAATTTAAAGTTCCTAGGTGAATCAGAAGCAGACTGAAGAATAAGAAAGAGGTTATCTCTCCATTATAGGAGGGAGAAAAGAGAGATATTCCCACACACAAAGCAATCTCCCTGCAGGAAGATCTCTGATTATAGTACACACACCTAGCTCTTTAAAAGTCAGAAAATTAACTGGATGTGGCTTTCCCATCTTTAAGCAGGAATTCTATGGTGAGTCTGCCTTAAGTGCTCTTGTAACTACTTTTTAAGATCTACAGTCTTAGAATATGTCTTTGTTCCATATAAAATACAGTTCTGTCTCTTGCTGTGCTCATTTGTCAGCATTAAAATATACTCATTTAAAATTTGAGATAGTCTCCCTGCTTGTGCAGCTTGTGCTGGACCACATGCCACAGGAAACCTGATTCATGTCACAAACTCACTATTTGGTCCATTCTACATCTGAAAAAAATTACAGTAGGAGATTCCATGAAGAAATATTTGTTCAGCTTAATGACAAAAGTTTTTCTCTTTTTATTTTTCCCATTATGTTGAAAATGTAAACATTAAAGCAGTAATTCTTCCACATTATACTCCCTTATGTACCTCTACTCCCCCAGAAATAAAATCTCCTTGGTTCCCTGAAGCGTAAGGCCGGAGCTGTGTGTCGTACTATTGTACTTACTTATTTCAAAATTGCTTATTCCTCTTGCTTTGGCACTCAATTCAAAATAAATGAGCGATTTTATATTGCTCCTGAATGTTGATGTAGGTTGTAATAGCAGCAAGTAGCAATACATTTTGGCAGTTCTATGGAAATCCTCCAAAGATTGCATTCAATATTTCCTGGGTATTTATTTAGGCAAAATAACTAAATATCAGCCATGTGTTTCCATTTATTAACAGTCCCTCGAGAGCACAGGCAATTAATGTCTTGACTTAGTGACTTCTCCAATTTGCTTTTAAAAATGTTTGGTTTGGGGATTTTTTCTTCATTTCTGTCTATTGCTATGTATTTATTCTAGCAAGGGCATAGTTTAAAGAGAGGAGACGCGAGACTTGTATTTGTCAAAATTCCCTGTTTAGTCCATTGTCTCAAGCAGAGCCTTTAAGAGTTTCACTGTCATCAGAAATGAGATTTAATCCTAGGTAGGATGGTGCATCATGCCAGTTCTCCAAAACAGCTTTTATGCCATAATTTCTTAAATTATTTTAGATATCTGAAGATTTATGGAGTTCTCTCAAGATGATGACAAAGATCTTGAACTTGCTTTCGCTTTCTGACCTAAGCCAGAAAAATAGTAGGGATGGGATGGGCCAAAGATGTTTACAAAAAGCTGTTTTGCTGGTGAGATATGCTTTATGAGTGTGCAGAGGTTCATGCTTCCTAAATGCTGAAAATTTTCACTATCAAATCAGAAGATTTGCACAACAATCCTGTTCAGAAATGGCAAGAAGTACATATATAAGCAAGACCTGTGATAAGTGCCTCCTTGCACATCCTCCCTATCACATAGCTCAAAGTTCAGAAGGGAAACAATTATTAGAAAATTAAACTTCAGTTAAGGAATGGGGTGTTCTTAAGCTTCAGCGCAGCACAGAATGAGGTATAAAAGACGAGTGTGGTTAAAATACTAACTGAAAGCCTTTGTGCTTTTCTTAGCTAGACATTTTAGATTTCTGAATGGCAAACAATTCCTGTCAATTCATAAATAACTCTATACATAAAAACCTGAAATCATTAATAGTTTCATCTAATAGGAAATCTCTGATACCATAGAAGAAAAATAAGATCACACCTGGTGAACCTGTCATTGCTCAGAAAGAAACAAAAAAGAATTCCTTGTAACAATAATATGTCACTATTTTCATAAAAAATATAATAATCCTCTTGAAAAGAATAGGTCCTAAGGATAGAGGAAAACTGACCTTGCTGGAATTCAGCCCTGAGTTTGTTATCAAATTATTTGTGCCAGAAAGCAGGAAACTTCTTTGCATTACAAGCCTGAGACAAATGAAGAGAATACTATCCATCCCAGGTACCCAGGACAAGTTCTGCAGGGGTTGAAGCAATGCATGACATTAACTATTCCATCAAGATTTAGTATCTGTTATTAATAAAAAAATATTAATTCACCATAGAATCCTATTGCTTTCTGTACTATAAAATTTAGCTATCGTCCTGTCTTGGTTAGATGACCAGCCAGCCCTAAAGATAAAAGTACTAAAAATGCAAATGGGGAATTGGGAGACTGAGATAAAGGAATGGCAGATTTATTAAGCAATTACTATATATTTTCTGCCTTTAGATGAAGAAAGAGGATTGATGGACTGCTGCACACCATATTGAATGGCATAATACAGTTAGCAATTGTAGTGCACAGATAGCAATGGAAATGGGTCTGAAAAGATTAGTCATGTATTAAAATAGACAAAGTACTCTGTCTAGCGATACATCGCTAAGAGACTGGAAGGAAATGAAGATGGAAATGAACAAAGTTTTTTTGTCACACTAATCAAAAGCCTGAAAAATATTAGGACATTACAGCTACTCAGAAAATAGCCATAGAAGAGACTCTGGTGGCTTTACCCTGTCTGAAACAAAACTATCATGACACCCTCTTAATTCACAGCCAGGAAAAAGAAAAACTTTCTGGAGAATGAGCCTTCTAGCACTACCTGAAATACCACAATGCATTTGCAATCTCCCTGACAGCAGAGTGCAAAACCAGAATTCTCCTGTGCTGTCATGGCATAAACTAACTTACCCTGGTACTCCAGAAGGTTTTGGTGCATCCACTGATCTGTAGATTATGGCAACAAAACTTCTGACTTCTGGAAGTCCAATGACTGCAGAGCAGATAGCTACAAACCAAAGTCTGGCTTGAAGAAAGAGCAGAGGGAGAAAAGCTCAGTTGCCCTGAACCTTCAGTATTGATTTCTCCATACTATTACTTTGGCAGAGAAGTAAATGAAGATTTCAGGCATTTAATAGTGCGTGCTCACATCCCATATGTTAAGATTCTCTTTGCATAAAACATAAATCCACCCTCCCATAAATGACAGAAGATACAGTTTTAAGACAGTGTTCTTAGAAGGACACTTGCAGGTCATACTTGCAGTGCAAAAACAGGTTCAGTGTATTTATAAAGTAGCTGAAACTACTGAAGGAGGATGAACAGAGTTACAGACATATTAACATCAGATTTAGTATAAAGAGTATATTCCACATTGAATGAAAAACATGCTCTGACAGAGACCAAACATGAATTTGAGAAATAAATGTCATAAGTGACTTGTGGGAAATTTTTTAAGATCTTACCATAACAGCAGGCATGTGGAAATACTGCATACTTTAGTTTTTCAGAAGCATCTGATAAGAGCATACCCTGAATATCACCTAACAAAAAAAAAAAAAGGCAAGAAGGAGGCATAACAAAAAGATCCCAGCACTGCCTTGTGGGGTAAGAGCAATGGTGAAGCAAACAGAAGCTGCTGACTGGTGTGCAGGCCAGGCCACTCATCCTTATGAGGAAGCAAAGGAGGCGTTCTGCTGATCTCCTGAACTCCTCTGGGGGGGATGCCAGGCACTTGGTATGTGAAGCAAGGGACTTCTGCAACAGACAGACAATCATTTTTGCTCCCAGACAGGGATGTGAAGCTGACACAAATTAAGGGGAAGGGAGATGCAAGATACCCCACAAGTAAGAATGAGAGATTTTACTTCCCCTCTGATGTTAAGCAGTAAGCGAGCTGTGAGTCAAGGCCTCATCTGATCCCTGCTGTTTGCCAGGACTGTGCACTGTCAGAGTCATGAATGAGCTGCAGAGTCATGAATAGAGCTGCACCAAATTGCCAAAGGTCAGTTTATAGGATCAAATAAGTGTATTGGAATGGAAACAAAACCAAACACAGAAAAACAAATTAACCCAACCGCCAAACACAAAACCGAAACACATCTTGCTGCTTGTGCTATAATTATTTTAAAAGTAGGGTACTCAAATTATTGTCAAAGTAGGGAAATTGGTATTTTAAAATGCCTTGGAAAGATCTGCCATTTTGCATCCATTTAGAGAAAGTGATTTGTTATAGCTTGTTAGGAAGTGGGGGCAACTGCTTGGCAAGTGACAGGATCACATAAGATGCATACAGAGAGAAAAAAAGGTGGGGAAGATGGCATTGCCACAGTAAGCAACAGAGTAAATGCATTTTTGGAGGGAGAAGAAGAGGAAGAAGAAGAGGAGGAAGAGGAGGAGGAAGAGGAGGAGGAAGAGGAGGAGGAATATGGAATAAATCAGGCAAGTGCTATCAGAATTCCCTGGGAGTGCTTTTTCCTAAAAACCCCACTGAATAAAGTTAAGCTTTTCAAACAAGGTACCTTGCACAAACGCATAAAAGTAAAATCTTCCAAGACCTTATTTTGCACTAGTTTTCCCCATATAGCTTCAAATAAACAGGTGGACCTGTTTTCTACCAGATATTACATTGTTTTGGGGATTTAGAACGTGTATAGTGAATAAATACAAGGGCTGTCTAGAGGCAGAAGCTGCTCCTGTGAACAAGGGCACAAACAGCACAGTGCCAAGCTGGATGCTCCTGCTACCTCTGACAGGATCTATGTCCACAGCACAGTGCTGTGCTGGCTCCACTGAGGCTAACCAAAGCAGACAAAGGGGGAATGCCATGCTGATGTAGATCTGATGAACTCTGCCTGTAAACAAAGAGATATAACTGTGCAGCAACACACTAATGTGAACTGTGATAGAATCACAGAATTATAGGATGGTTTAGGTTAAAAATACCTCTAAGATCATCAAGTCCAACCATTAACCCAGAACTCCCAAGCTCACACAAAACCATGCCCCAAGTGCCATATCTACGTATCTCTTAAATACCTCCAGGGATGGTGACACTACCACTTGGCCTGTTCCGATGCTTTCAGTGAAGAAATGTTTCCTAATATCCAATCTAAACCTCCTTTACAATCCTATCACTTGTTAGCTGTGAGAAGAGACAAACTCCTCTATAATATCCCTCCTTTCAGACAGTTGTAGAAAGCAACAAAATCTCCCCCAAATCTCCTTTTTTCTAGGCTAAACAACCCCAGCTGCCTCAGCTGCTCCTCACGGGACTTCTGCTCCATATCCTTCACCAACTCCATTGCCCTTCTCTGGACAGGCTCCAGCACCTCAATGTGTTTCCTGTAGTGAGGGGCCCAGAACTGGACACAGAACTCGAGGTGTGTCCCCACCAGAGCCGAGTTCAGGGGAGCGGTCAGTGCCCTGATCCTGCTGGCCACACTATTGCTGATTCAAGCTGACATCATGCTCGCAGTCATTGATATTAAGCTTCACAGCTGGATACCAATATCTTTTCTATTTGTATACACGCATCTTGAGACTGGAGTTCGAGTCCCTGAATAGTCACAACTGTGTCTAAAGCTGATCAGACTTGTGCTTTCAAGACCTGAAGTTTGTAATGCAAGCTCTTCTAAAGAAGAAAGCCAGAATCAGTTCCAATATTGATGCTACTTGATGTCCCAGGTCTTCTATCTGGGAAATGGAACTAATGGAATGATATCCATTTTCTCAGTATCATGAAAAGTAGTTTCTGCATTTGGATAGGATAGTGAAGATTAACAGAAAAGCATATGGGTAATATAATTTTGTATCTCTCAGAAGGTCAGAATAACAAGCTAGATAAACTTGAGTGCTGTATACTGAGCAGTAAGATTAAAAGGTTAACTAATGGTTCCTCCCTTTTAATGGCAAAGCTCATTCTGCACGTTGAATAAGTCTAGTGACCTAGAGGGGTTAAGGGAGCAGTATGTGACCACATTAAGGTCATTGCCACTCATATGCTCAAATTGACAATGAGCCTGAAATGATCCTGGCAGTACCATTTTGAAATATTTGACTTTGCAATTCTAGAAATAATGTCAAATTCTTTAAAAAGGCTTCAAGTTAGGCCATAACTAATGAAGAAAAGCCAGCCTGCCTCCTAATACATTTTTATGATTCTCTTCTCCTCATCCTTGCATTTTCCCAAGGGGCAGAGATTTCCCCTTGAATCCAAAATATGTAAATTAATCCAAAATATGTAAATGAACCAAACACAACACTATTAACTTCCAGACATACAAAGGCCTAAAAAAATATGCCACAGAGCCAGTACAGTAGCAGATCTATGGCTGACAGGAAAGAAAAATGAAGCTTATATCAGGATAAAATAGGTGTCCAGATGATCTTTTTTCAGTCTCTTTTTTTCTCTTGTCCCCATCCATTCTCAATGCAAAAATAAATAAATCTATGATTCTTCATGGTGATAATATATCCTAAATACTCTGCTCTCTGTCCCTTACATCACTGCTATTGGCTCCCACTTGTAATCAAAACTATGAAGAAAAAAGCTCTGCTGTTATGTCTTCCTGGCTTCCACATGTACAAGACCTGAGATAGTTTTACCACGATTGCCTGGAAATGTAGTCATGTTAGTACAAGCAGAATTTGTATCTTATTGGCAGCACATTAAAAGGAAAAATCAGTTGCTATCGAACTTGAAGTCCAACAGGTACTTATTGTAACAGGTAACAACACAACTACACATGACAATGAGTTTATGGCCATCGCTCAATTACAGTGTCAAGCTACCCTTACCCACTAACAGACAACACCACTTTTACAGTCAGTTTAACCACAAGAAAATTATAATCTCATCACCCATCAGCATCAATTGAGCATTGTGTCAGGTTGAAGAAATAATTAGTTTCCACACTGGAATTCCCCAGGTAGAGTACATTAACACACACATGCACAGTTTTCATTTGAACATAAGCCATGTAAAACAACAAACATATGGGTGCAGAAGTACAGTGCACAAAATCCAGAAATAATTGAGCAGCTTTATATAGTCAGATCTTTTCATTACCTTCCTGGCAGCCTACCATGGAAAACACACATTTTATCCTCATTATTTCACAGGAAGTTTACCAAAGAGAAAAACAAAATCATTATTTTCATTTTGTTTTGCAGGGAAAGTGTCTGTATTACCTACTAAACATTATTTCAGGGTATGAAATCTTTGTAGGTTTGTGTTTGCACCCTGAGAGAACACCGACAAAGCTGCAAGTTAGGCTCCTAAGCATGACTGCAGGTACACATGGAAGCCATCTTTTAATGTTGCAGGATGTTGATAGTCTTTCTAGTCCTCTCTTCAGAAGCTCAAAATGATTGTTTAGCAAATAAAGAGTTTCTCAGAATGCCAATATACTGGTTTGAGTCCTTTAATGAAGGGTTTAGATGTCCTGTTAGAGAGCCTCTATTTATCCCTAAATACTTTATATTTCACTGTAATGATAAAGAGATGAGGCATTTAAGACTACCCAAAAATCTAAGTTCGGGATCAAGTCTATAGAGCAGTGTGATTGAGGCAAATAAATGATTTTTCAGGTTTTTGATGGTTTTTTTGTTTGTTTTGGTTTTTTGGGTTTTTTTTTCCCCTACAGGAATAGTTCTATATTGTGAACTGACACCAAATAATAGGCGAAATTTACTACATTTCCTTTTTTTGGACTCTTTTTTAAAAAGAGTTCAGGGAGACCTGGAGGACTTGTGGACTGCAGATTGGAAGCCAGTAATTTAGCACCCTCCCATTGCTCTTCCACCATTAGAAACCACAGAAGGCATCTGAAGCTTCTACCCTGAGGTGCTCTCCCAAAGGCAGCCAGGCTGTCTGACAGTGGGGGAAAAAAAAGAAATAAAAAAGGCTGCCATGCCTAGCCAGTGTTTCAGGCCTAGTTATAGGGCACCCATAGAGCAGAAGTGCCAGAGGAGTCCTCCAAAGGACTAAAGCATCTCTTGCCCTAATTTCTAGATCTCAGCAAAGCTTAGGTAAGAGTCAGATGGTCAGACTGGGGAAACTGCATGGCTGTATCAGGCAAGAGGCTATGCAAATGCCAGATCAGATAAGCAGGAGGTACTGAGTGTTAGGAGAAGATGACTGCTAAATGGGACTTTTTAACAGAAGTATGGGCTTGAAGTCTCTTTAAATTCTGTTTTAATGTTCAATGTCTTTCTTTATGACTCAGTAAGACTTGTAGACGCCTGTGCATTATTGAAAGTCAATGAGAAGGAAGTCCTGAGTCATCAAAGTACTTTTTTCTTGATTGTTATTTCCACCAGAGAGTGTGATGTAATTATTTAAGCCAGATATTAAGGCAAGATTTTCACATTACAGAGACACAAGACTTTCAGAATGACATTAGGTGAGTAAAAACACAATGTTACATGAGTTTTATAATCCTAATAGAAAGAGAAGTTAAGTTGTCTTCTGGACAATTGCAGCTATCTAAGAGAAATGAAAACATTAAATGCAATTATTGGTCTGCAATGTCTCTAATTTTTTCTCTGTGTACATAATTACTTCTGAAAACAACAGATGTGATTTTTTAATTATTTTTTCCTATACATCTTTTGTTCATGATTATTTGGCTGTACTTAGGAAAAAAGGATTTGTAAACCACAATTGTTCTTTGAAGTACATCCAAGCTAATTACACAAAAAACAATATCAACCCAACATAATTCAAGCAATTTTTAGCACGAACACATGCTCCTTTTTTGCTGATAGAACTTCCCAATTTGTATTCTGACACCATAATAGCAGTCCTTTTCTCCTACAGACTTAATTTTAAAAGGTATGCAAGTACTGGTAGTACATACTTTGGAATGCAAGCCAAGATATGCAGGTAGGAACTGACAGCTCACAGAGCCACTGTCCTGTGATCTCCACTGATCAGAGATTCCACTGCAGTGCTATCAGCCTGCTAGTGCTAACTGCAGGAATGCAGGCCATTAAATTTAGAGACATTACATCTCAATTCCTTTTTTCTTTCTTACTGAAATTTGCTACTGGAGAAGAACTTCAGCTTTGAATTGTGAACTCTGAAACAAAGGGGAAAAGTAAAACACACCTTGTGGGAAGGATCAAACATTTTCTAGTTTTGTAGCCAACATGACAACTTCTGGAACAAAGGAGAATTTTCAGATCCTAATCCAGAAATTGAGTCCACAACAGAAGGCAAGCTTTTCTCTGCAATAATCTGAGAGTCAGCAAGCAAGGGGCTCAGCTGCAGAATCAGGAAGCACAAGGGATCCAGCACAGTGTTTTTTAGCATGGTGCAGAAACAGAATTTGGTCTGCTCAGGACAACTTAGTAAATATGAAAGAGGGTATGGGCAAGGACAATAGGAAAGGGAGAAAGATACAATAGCCAAGTGACTTGCCCAGTTCAAATTTCTCAGTCTCTCTCTGTCTCTCTGATACCAGCCAGCATAAGTACAGTTTACCACTTATTTTCCATTCTGCACAGAAATCAAATATTCTGCTTTTCTACTACAAGTGCTTCACAGCCCATAAACTCAATTGCATCAGAATACGATTCCCACTGGGGCAATGCCACCACCCTACTTTAGGGCACCTACAAGGAAGCAGCCTCCTGGAAGTGCTTTTCCCCAGGAGCAGCCTTCTACTGAAAACACACAAGCTTGCATAGGCTCATCAAGCACACTAGTCCAACTCATCTGCTACCTTGTTCTCAGGTCTTGAAACCCAGCCTGACACCAAAGCCTCCTACATCAGCATTAAAGTAAGCTGAGCAGTCTGGCAAGGACTCACATCTCCTTTCTAGAGCAGTGCATCAGCTCTCCAATATACAGCAAGCAGCTCATTCTGACAACAGCAAAGCCAATAGATGAGTGGTGTGCTCTCATTTACAGTGTGATCAGCACTGCCTTAGTCACCAACACATGTTTCTTTGCTGGCTTTTCTGTAGCTTGTATTACTGGTACCAGAATCTCCCTTTTCCCTACTCCCAATGAAAATAAGAACAAACCATAAACACTATACTTTCAGGTAGAGGTAACAATATACAATGTATTTCTACAGCACTGAAAAGGAGGCTATACAACATCTAACATTGGTAAAGAGCTCTGCAGAGATATAGGTCTTCATAGGAAATCATGATATCTTGGGCATATGGAAAAATCTGGCAGACCCTTCACATATTTAAGCAAATCCCAGTGCTGCACTGCAGGAATGAATTTGTCACTATTCCACTGCAGCAGCAGGCAGTGAAGAAGGCACAACTGCCTCTGCCACCTTCCTGTGTGCCTTTGCTTGTGGCACAGCTTCAGCTTCCCTTCCAGCACAGGGGCAGCTCAACAGCAAAATAGACACACCAAGCTGAGAGATGAGCAGTAAATCCTTGACTAACCTCATCTCCTTTATGACAAAGTGACCCACTTGGTGGATGAGGAAAAGGCTGGGTCATGCCCTTGGTCCCAACAATCCTATGCAGTGCTACAGGCTGGGACAGTGGGAAGCTGCCCAGAGAAAAAGGGCCTGGGGTGCTGGTTGGAAGGGGCTGAACATGAGCCAGCTGTGCCCAGGTGGCAAAGAAAGCCAGTGGCATCCTGGCCTGTATCAGCAGTACTGTGGTCAGCAGAACCTGGGCAGGGTTTTTCCCCATTTTTTTCACTCAGTGCTGGTGAGGCTGCACCTTGAGTACTGTGGCCAGTTCTGGGCCCCTCACTACAGGAAACACATTGAGCTGCTGGAGTGGCAAAGGAGCTGGGGAAGATCTGGAGCACAAGACCCATGAGGAGCAGCTGAGGATGTTTAGCCTGGAAAAAAAAGGAGGCTCTGGGGAGACCTCATTGCTCTCAACAGCTGCCTGAAAGAAAGGTGTGGCCAGGTGGGGCTTGGTTTCTTCTCCCAGGTAAGAAATTACAGAAGAGAAAAGGGCCTCAAGGTGTTCCAGAGGAGGTTTAGATCAGATATTAGGAAAGAATTTTTTCACTGAAAGGGCAATCAAGGCTGCCATGTGGTAGAGTCACCATCCCTGTCTGTGTTTAAAAGACATGTAGACAAGGCACTTATAGCCATGGTTTGGCATGGGCATGGCAGGGCTGGGTTAATGGCTGGACTTGATACTCTTATTTTCCAACCTAAGTGATTCTGTGATTCTATCCTCTATGCATGAAATGCATCCTAAGGCTTAATGCACTCAAATTAGAGACTCCTGCCAGGTGATCACAGATATTGCCTGGCAGTTCTTCCACCCCAAATGTGCTAGATGTCACGAGGGAGAGCTTCCATTTCTTCAGCTTCTATGATTTCTTCAAGAAAAGTCCACTTAAACTTGGAAATATGGACACAATTTCACTTTCCAATTGCAGGACACAATTTAAATGCATGACTATCACTGAGAATAAATTATCTTAAGTGCCAGGAGGTCATTATACTTATTCTATTATAATTGCTTAGTTTTCATTTTATTATTTCAGCTTTTGTTTTATTTATTCTGTGGAAGGTTCTTGTTTGCGTCTGGGTTTTTTTGCCCCTATTGTCCTTGTTACATAATCAACATTCTTCAGCAATATAAATAGCCTGAAACCAGAAAACAAAGCCCTTTGAAACAGAACACTTTCAGTACTTACCTTTTAATACTGTATATCATAGTGACACATTCAAGTCCATAGACTAGCATGTCCAGTTAAGCATGTAATTATGCTGATCAATGCCCTTATCCATTTAAATACCTGAATGAGGCCAGTTTCTCTTTCTGCAGTCTCTTGTTTAGGCACACACTGATTTTTAAAAAACTTGGATAAGCATGAGCTCTGTGAGATTTTTTTTCCACCTTCTTATTTTCTTAAGTACTCCCATTATTATTACTGCTTTCTCAAGGATCAGGTTTTGATATACATTAAATTCAGAGAATAATTGAGTGCTCAGTTAAGTGCACAATAACCCAGGCAAATATGCAGTTCCATATATGCTCTAAAATTTGTATTTCTAAGTAACAGGCAGTATGTTTATAAATTACTGGCCTGATAAAAATTACTTTGCTGATACACATTTAGTTCTGTTTTCAGTCTTTCTAGCAGGCTCTTGGGAAGAAACAGATTACTAACATAACAAATTCCAAAGTGCATAGATGTATATAAATCAAGAAGAAAGCAAAACCATGAATGCTGCATCTTAATTTTGCAAAAGGATAGAAAATGATGGCAAGGAACTTTTACTCTGATGAGATTTCAATAGCCTGTACTTATGTTGATGGCCTTGAGATTTTTTTCTTCTAAATCTGTAGATACTTCTTCACAAAGTGATATTTGTTGAATATAAAGCTCAAAGCAGCATACTTTTTTATTCATTTGAAAGAATTAAAATCTACTAATCATAATTATTTCTAAATATTTAGTTGTCCTAAAGTGAGTTATCTTACATATAAGAGATAACACTCTGTTGTATGAATTTGCACACAACTCAATTACTGCCTTTACTGCAACTTCAACAATTTCAGAAGGCATTCATTCTGTTTTGCATGTAAAAATTATTCCTGAGGAAAAATCTATGTCATTAAATTCCAACAAGAAGCATGCACACTTATACAAGATGGAAGCCCCATATGCATGTTGGATCCTAACCCTATGGAAGACCATCTGTCTACACGAGTTGGATGATCTGCAACAGGGCCATGGATGAGAAACAGTGCTAGTCATGCACTTAAAAAGAAATAGTTCAACAGAGCCTTCTCTTGTGACACATTAAATATGATAGCCAGAAGTGGCAGGGTGCTAATTACTCTAGTGATGTGATCCATTTTCTAAATAGTGAGAACATCAATAATTCAGTGGAAGTGGCTGTTAAAAAATTTAATGTCTGACAATCCAAGCCTGGCAAATAGAAAGATAATCATTTGTGTCTACTAGTTGGCATTCAGAGGCTTTCTTTCCATTAGAAAACATAAATGCATTGCTCCTTTTTGAAGCAGTCTAGATTATGAAAAATGACAGATGGATAATGTGTCAAGTTTTGATTGTTTCAGGTAGGAAGGCAGAACCCAGCAGACAAAAATGCAGATGTCACATATTTAATAAAAATTAGGTTTACAAATATGTTTAATAAAGTCTGAATGGTTTCTGCTAATAGTAGCAGCCCAATTACATGGAAATGAGTATAGCTACATAAACAAAGATATGAAGTAATCAGGTGTCTCTGCTGGCTGAATATTGCATTTGCAGTTAAGAAAAATCCCCTGCTTATTCACAAGAGCTTCATTTAGCTGTTGGCATCAACATTTCAGAGAGAGAGCATTAACAACTACAAAGTCAAAGCATATTGAAGAAATGCACTGGCAAGGCATTCTTTGCTTACATAAATGTCTAGCTTTTATATTTCTGCAGCAAAGTAGACAAGAATAAGTGATAAAAGCCTTCCTGTTTAACTGTGTCAGACTGTAATTTGCAGGTACGTGTTGTTTGCATAGAAAAGGTTAGAAAGGTGTTTCCTAGTTTGACAAAAAATTAGAACATAGGTACCTGCATAAGCTACAGCTCTGAAAAAAAGTGTTACTGATCAGCTATTCCAAGATATTTCAGCATTTAACTCCCACTCTGGCAAGTCCAGTCTCCAAAAATCAGTAACAATTAGGTGGTCAAATAAGAATTAGGTTCTCAGATAGCTTTGTTAGGATATGGGCCTATGTCCCAGACCTAAACAGGTTAAATGCTTTAATTAGAATTTAAGTGGATCATAATATAATAGTCCTACTACAAGAAAATGGGTTTAGCAATGCTATTTCTCTCCTTTAGCTGCTCAAACAGAATTTTAATGAAGGTCTTCTAAAACAATCTCAGCATAGACAAACTGCTTAAACACCCAAATCCTTGAATCATCAATATTTCAGCCTTCATGATTTTTCTCACCATAGACCAACAGAGAGAGCTTTATATTGTTTTCAAAGTCCCAAATGTAATCCTTCATTAAAATTTAGATTGATCCCTAAAGAAGATACTTCACACATTCTTGCTTCTGATAACTGATAATTGAATTTTATTAGTCTTATGATTAAGGTAGCAGCTGAGAGAGTGCTTCAATTATTTGCCACATAATGTGATGCACTTGAAATTTTTACTTTCTAAAATTCCTCTGACATTAGCTGCAACTCTTCATTTCTGGCAACTCAAAGTAACACATTTCATCTTAACCTCAAAGTTGTCTCACAAGCATAAGCTAGCCATAAGCAAAGAATGTTTCTAGTCCAGGATTAACAAGTACCTACAGATACCAGTGATCTTAAATTATTTCACTTTAGGCTCTTGAAAGAAAACTTTTCTCTTATTTACCTACCCAGACCACTTCCAAGGTAACTCAAGCTGAAATTCAAACATCATACAAGTAGTCATTTTTCAAAACTTTGGAAAAAGAGGGTTATTTCTTTTCCGAGAATGGGTCCATGAAAATCCAGAAATAATCTCTCAGAACAGTTTATGTGAGAAGATGGCTGATCTTGTAGCATGTATTCCATGGGCTGCATGCATATCAGAAAAAATGTATCTGTGAACAAGCTGAAGGAACAGTTCTCAAGGAACTGTAAACTTGTAAAATCTCATGCCAGGAAAACTGTAGACAAGAGTATTTAATCCTAGTTTGAATGATGAGATGGGAAAAAAAAATCTCAAGAAAACACTTACAAAAACTCCACTAACATTAATCTACCTACACTGAGTCTAAGGGAACCATTGTCAAAATCTTATAGCATACCTGATATATTAAAAGAAATGGATTTACACTATTTGTACAGAGAGGATATTTTGCATGAACTCCTACCAGAAATGCCCAGCCTCTATAATTAAAGGCTGACTTTAATGATTTATCTTCTGTCTGGATTATTTAAGGTTTATTAAATCCAGCAGTTAACAGTTAACCAACTTTGTTAATTGCTTTTCTCTGGAAAAAAAAAAATCAATTTTACTTCTTTTCCTGTCACTAAATCAATGTCTGGGAAAAATAAAGATATATTTTCAACCATTTAGATTTCTTATTTATTTTTATTCTTGATAATCACAGGTATTCTCCCCACATATTGTTGAGAATATAGTCCCTTAAGTATTAAAGATTACTTTGTGAAAGTCAAATCTATATGTTAATGGGGAAAAACCTAACCAAACAAGAAAACATCACTGACACTTTAAAGATTGTTACATATCTTCACTAGGAGCCAGTCCCATCTGAATGGGAAATAAAGAGGAGGAAAAACCAAACATGCGACACAAAAAACCCCCACAACCCAAAACAAACAAGAGGCAAAGATATCCATTGAGCCACGTTCTGTGACTCAATCCCTTCTGACAGCATCAGCAAGGACATGAATGGAGAGATTTCCCAAAAATGCTAGTAGCTCAAAGTGTAGTAACTTTTGAGGCTTTACTTATGGCTCATCTTGCTTTCAAGGCCAAGCTAACCAATGTCCCCAATTAATGTTGGAAGAAATGCATTTCTGGGGGTACAAACTTTTTCACTGAAAAAAAACCCAAAAAAAAACCCACTTACTGACTGCTGGGTGGAACACTGGATCTTTAGGCAGAAGTCAAAGATGAACAATTATAATTTAGTGGAAAATTAGAATTAAATTTCACAATAAAAGGAATAATTGTGGGCTTTTTCCCTGCATTTTGTGTAAATATTTCTTTCAAGGCCAGGTTGGATAAGGCCTTGAGCAACCTCATATGTTGTCACTGCCCATTGGAGAGGGAGTTGGGAGTAGGTGCTCTCAGAAGTCCCTTCCAACCCTGTAGAGTTCCATGAATATTATGTGGAATTAAGTTGATATGTCAGCATAATGTTGCCTACATGCAAATATAACTCAATTTTAATAAAAAGATATACAAACTTAAAATTAAATCTCTTAAACTTTTTCCCCTTAAAGAAATAATACTCTCACATACTCAAAGTGTATTGATCCACTGTTCTGAACATATCGAATATCAATATAGCAAACTCTATTCTGTTTTATAGAAGTCTTCTGTAAACTCTGCTCCTCATTTCATCTTAACTTAGGAAATTTTTCAGAAGGCATTTGCTAGTTTGCATCAGCCCATATGACCATCACTTAGTGTACTTCCAGCTGCTACCCTGGAGCTACTCTGGCACAGGTTCCTTTAGTCTCTACTGCAGCCATTACTTTGTACATCTTACCAAAGTGTTGGTAACTTTGTACTTAATATTTAATATATTTTTTAAAGTTGTTCTCTCCCAATTTGCAGGTGAAATACTCTGTGTGCCTATTCAAAAAACCTATGAATTTGGTACTTTTTGAGGTGTTCCTTTGTGTTGTTATAACCTACTAAGCACGAACAGAAACTGTAACAATATAACTTTGGAGAAATTCCTAGTGCCCAGTTTCCAACCATTATGTAATTTGATGATTTGCCTATTTTTTTTATATTTTCTCCCTGCAGTAGTTAAAATATTTACCATGTAAATATCTGCCTTTTCTTCCTCTGCAGGTGGTTAAAGCATTGTTTTTGTGATAACTTGAAAGGTCATCTCCATCAGGCAGCATTAAAGGAAATCATCTTTCACAGATGTTTCTTTCCAAAGCAGACTACAGAGAAGTCATCAGAATGTTACTGTGGTTTTGTTACCTTTGGGGAGTGTTTATTATTTAGCTGCCATCATTAAAAATTCAAAGCAGTGCATTGGCAAAGCGAGCTGAAATGAGATTCGCCCACCACCACCATTTATGGTTAAACAATTGGGGAAAGATAGATTTCTGAAAAAAAGTGAGGAGAGAATAGGTTGCTCTTAGAAACAGTAACTTTAGACACTGTAAAAGCTGTAAAATTTGACTTAAAAATCCACAGATTTAAAGTGAGTTTGTTTCCAGAAACATTACCCAACATAAACCTAGGTAATGACAAGAAATAGCAAAGAGGCAGTGATTTGAACAGCTCATCAATTTGAAGAGGAGGACTCAAGCCATTTGGACACCCAAGCCATTTTGGGTTTTTACCTTAGAAGCAAGAACTCAGTATTGTGTACCATTAAACCACCAACAAATTATTTGCACTAGTGTTCCTCTTTGGTGTAGTATCAAGTAATGCATTTGCCATGACCAAACTCTTTACTTTGGCTCTTTAAGGAGGAAGGGAATAAGGACCTCCGATTATTTCATTGATTTAAAGCTGAGACCATGTTCTGGAGATACACAGGATATGTATGACCTGCCACATCTGTCCTTTTGCCAATATCCACAGCTGCTCAAAGAAACTGAGAGGTGAGAGAGTAAGGCAGCTCAGTACTGCTCTTTCATCATTGCCACATTGTCAAAAGGGACACTACAGCCCTGGGCAACAGCTCTGTGTAATTTTAATTATTTTTCCTTCTTTTTTACTCAAAATTAAATTTATGGTTGATTTCCTACATCCTATAAAATTTTACTAGGAAGCTGTCTGAAGGGGCCAGTAAAGGAAGCTAGAAAGAAGAATGTACCAGAAATGTTACCCTTTCCCAAGTTTAGACATTGATTTATAGGATGTAGAGAGAGTCCCTCTGTGTGAACAGGCTTGTCAGCACACATCTTTTGAACTAGAGAAACAATTCAAAAAACCAAGAAAAAATAGCAGTTTTGGTCACAAGTAGTTCTATTCACCTACCTCACCACTTTGTCTTCAGTAGTCAAAGAATTCTCAGAAAAAATAAAAAACAAACAAAACACCCACAAACAAATAAAAAAAAAGGCAAGAAATGTGAATTGAGCCAGAAGAGCTGAAAACTGCTGTCAGGGTCCTCAGCCCAAACCACCAGTTATCCTAGCCCAAGGATACTCCTCCTACTAAAACCAAGATATGACACAGGAAGGAGTTTAAGGCCTGTAAGTTTAAATTAGTCATCCCTATCAATCAATTAACACTTAGCTAATAATTTCCAAGCCACATCTAATTAAGTGCCTTGAGCTGAGTGTAGCTATCTAGACTGTCATCAAAGGAGCACCAACATCACCTGCCTCTATGGGAGTCACTCCCTGAGGGCCTCTTGCTGTATCACCAAAGTGTACAGAAGGAGCAGAGAACACTCTCTTTCTCAACTTAAACATCATGGTTAGAATCTTAAAGTTCATAGGGATGAAACTGAGCTGTAGAATCAGTAGGCATAGAAAAAGAGAAAGGTTTTACTGGGTTGGCCACAGCTTTTCTCATAGAGAAATGTGCCAGTATAGGAGATTGAGATAGGTCCCTTTCTGAGGAATGTGGCCTAAGTGGATTTCCACGACAGAAAATTAATTTATTCAGCCATCTCATGAAAACTAGTGAATGACCTAATATCTATGTCTACGACATAAATCTTTCATTGATGTATTTTTGTAGAGAACTTGCCAGTCATGTAGTGCATATTATAAAACCCAGACATCCTAAAACTGAATATCTGTTCTCCATGTGAACAGAAAAGGACACCACCACAATCTACATCTGTTTGAGAGTTTATAAAAAAGCATTAAACCTATAAAAACTTGTTGTCTAAATTTGAAGTTAGAATAAATTCCCCAGTTACTGATAAAGAAATTTGATTAAGAAGATTTGATTAAAGTATATTCCAAGGAATATACTTGGAATATATTCCAAGTATAAAGACATTAAAGTATATTCCAAGGAGAAGTGTTTGAAGTCTTGAGGTTGTATTGGTTCCACCTGGTATAGACTGTTAAAATCTTGGAGCTGCTAATTAGTCAATTCTAATGCAGAGACAGTAGAAGCATGGCAAAGTAGAAGACACTGCATGCAAATTTTTTTTTGGATTCAAATGGATATCCAATGGTCAGCTCAATAGGTAGAAAGTAAATCTTCTGTTACAGACTCTCTCATGTGTTCTGTTTCTGTAAAGTGGTTCCATTTTTCACACCCTTACTGAACATGCTCTTTCCCAATTCAGCACTCCTGAGAGAAGCATGTTTTTCAGGGGTCTCTAACTGATGCTGCTTTCCACTTGCAGACTTTGAGTCCCCTTCCCCTCTAGTTCTGCAGCCAGCTCTGCTGCAGGCTCATGCAGAGACACGCTGAGGTCACTCAGGTTTCACTCAGGCATCCCGGCACGCAGCAGTAAAGCCTTACTAAACAGTGAGGATGTCTGTGGGCCCAGGAGGCAGTGGTATGTGGCAATGATGTGGCTAAAGCCACACATTAAACACTTTTATGATTCATGTCTCTCATTTGAACAGAGGCTTTATTTTCTCCTTGCTGCCTCTAGGCTTTTAAGAACTTCACCTCAATGTGGAGAGGTTCATGGCTCTTATCATCTGCTGAGAGAAAGGCTTCAAAGGAAGCAACACAGTTTGCCTAGGACCAAAAATACCCTCTGAAGATGCTTATTTTTCTCTTTTCTCTCTAGAAACAAAGGCTAGAGTGACTCCTAATTTAGGCAGCCCAGCTAAGTGTTTAACATTACCTCTGCAACAATCAGCCACATCAATTTTCCTCTTTGCTTTTCAAGTTGTTATGAACTATAACTGTACACGTTTACTGAGAGAACAGTGGTCATGCCTGACAGATTGCCCTGAATCCAAAATATGTCCAAAGTGATGGCTCTACACAGCACAGCTATTTGAGATAATTGTGTTGTTTAATTTTGGTAATGACATTTCAAAATAAATACTGAGGCCCTGATGGAAAAGTATCTGTATTCTTCTGTTCCTTCTTCTTGCCCATATTGTTGTAGCTATTGTTTGGTAATATCTTCAACAAAATACAGAACACTGGAACAATTAACTATTATTGTCTGTCAAGTTTTGATACAAGAAAAATCACCCTTTAGTAGAAATCTACTTTCTGACCTTGTGTCTTCATATGTAAGATATGCAGAAGAGAATAACACAGATAAAATTTGCCTTGTATACTCCACTTTTATAGCAAAAAATACTCCTGAGAAATATTTCCAAACACATGAAGCTCAAGAAACTTGAATTGAGAACAGTCAACTCAGGAAGGGGAAATCCCACTTGACCAGCCTGATGGATGGATGGTGGATGAGAGGAGAGCTGTGGATGGATGTTACCACAATTTTACTGGGGCCTTGGTCCAGCTGAAGGCAAGTCCTGAGTGCTGCATCTCAGAGCCCACTAATGGGCCCAAGGCTGTTCAACATCCTCACTGATGACCTGGACAGTGGGACAGAGAACAGCCTCAGCAAATTCACAGAGGATAAAAACCAGGAAGGAGTAGCTGGTACACCAGATAGTTGTGCCATCTTTCAGAGGGCCTGGACAAGCCAGAGGGTGGCTGAGGGGATCACCATGCAATTCAAGAAGAAGTGCAGGGCTCTGCACACAGAGAGGAGTATCCTGAAGCATCTGTACATCCTGGGGGCTCACCAGTTGGAAAGCAGCTTTCCTAAGAAGGGCCTCAGTGTCCAGGGGAAGAGCAATAGAAGCCAGCAGTACACTCTTGAAGCAAAAAATGTCCCCAGCTGTGTAAGGATCCTTCCTGTCAGATGATTCTTCCTCTCTTCTTGGTAAATATGAGTCCACATCTCAAGTGCTGAGTCCAGTTCTGGGCTTCTGAGTAGAAGAAGGACATGGACTTGTTTGTGTGAGTCCAACACAGGATTGCAAAGATGATTAGGAGACTGGAGCATCTCTCATATGGGCTGAGAGAGCTGGGACTGTTCAGCCTGGAAAAGAGAAGGCTCATGGGGGATCTCAGCATGCACAAGCACCCAATGAGAAAAAATTATGAAGAGAAGCCGGACTCCCTGTGCAGGGAGATAGGACTAGAAATCCAGTGATCCCTTCCAAACTTACAATTTTGTGATTCTGTGCTTCTGTGAACTAAGTATTAATATTGCATGTATATTTTTTTTAAACCTGAAGATCTTAAGTAAAGCATATATCTCCAGACAAAATTCAAGAGTAAAAACCTTAAAAACTCCCCAGTTAGATAGATGAAGCTGAGCAGGAAGAAGGAATCAGCACAGCAAAAATAGCTAAGATCTCCTGCCTCACCTGAAACCACCTAAATTCTGCTTTTGTAGATATGTACAAAAGAGCTAATACAATTCCTGTAGGTAAAGAGGAAAAGGGTAAGGAAAAAATGTAAGCCAAATTATATCATTAAATGGTGAAAAACTTTATGTGGAGCACCAAAACTCCCTGGAGCCAGTAAATGCAGGGTCACTGCTGGGGCTTATCCTATTGTAGCTCAAAAGGGGAAAGATGAAAATAGGAGGAATTTACACTGGATAAATGGGATACATTCCCATTAGTCAGAATGCATTTTTGAGACATCTAGAAAAGTAATTTCTTTCTCAAAATCTTGCATTGAAAATATATAAGCCCTGTTGCCTCCAGACACTCTCTAGAAGAAATATTCCTTTACTTTTTAATCTCCTCCTTGTAAGAGTATACTTAATCCATTCTCTACCAGCTTCAGTGTTGTACCTGTAACTGACAACATTTTTGTCCTTTTGCAGGGTTTCCCCTTTCTCTGCCTCAGTTTCTCATGTTACATGGCAAAATCACATTTTCAAACTTGACAGGAATATTAGTACTACAGTATGTTAAAGGCTAAAGGGTTTAGATATTATGATACAGACTGTACAGATTATAAGTAGTTCTATCATCTGTATTTATAAACACCTTAATGGAGATAATCATAGAATTATCTTTGAATTCCACTTTTAAAAGACCATGGTGGTGCTGATCATTCATTTACTTCATTCCCATAGGAAAAATGGCATCTGTAGAACAAACTACTAGAAAATACACTAAAATACTACTTTTTCTGTAACTCTCTCAATTCTCTCATGTCTGCTTTATATGCTATATTTTCAAATTCCATTTATTCTATTTGCACTCTTTCAAAATCATCCTATTAGGTTCTTCAGTTCCACTCCTTTATGTTTAAATAAATAGTGAAAAATGAAGTGTTTTGGGGTCGAGGGTACTGAGGGGTTCAGCCTTCTGGCTGACATCATTGTTCTGTATTACCATATGTTCTCAAAAAGGTGGAGGCATATCTGAAGAACTCAAAAAAGAACTCCTAAAAAATGCTACAAACCTAAAGCTGCAGCCATCTGGAGCAAGAGCAATGCCTGCCATGAACTTACATACCTCAGACTCTGAAGAGTTTTCAAGCTGAATGAATTCACATCTGTCAGGGAAACAGGCAGACAGGTTACCTGATTTCCAGCATAATTGCTTCTTAATACAGGTTATATAAGAAGCAAGATGCATGCTGTTTATTAATGCTGATACCCACTGGAAATCTGAGCCAGCCATGTACTCCCTGCCTATTTTGTTTCACTCAGAGAACCAAAACTTCAGTCCATGGGTCTGAGACCTCACATGAACAGGGCAAAGCTGCCCACCTCATTCATATTCAGCATGTGGACAGATTTGCCATGGGAAAGGCAGAGGGTGAAGTGGATTCTGGTCTCCTCACAGCTGAACACTCGGCAATAAGATGGGGCCCTGAGTGGCCATAACTGTTATAGGGGCTGCCTATGCACTGGCTCCATGCCCAAACATCCTCAGTGAAAAATTACATTCTTTTAAGTATACTTTATCATCTATGATTGTCTCTTCCACAGAATTTTGATTTGTCTTATTATCTCTAGATTCAACATAAATATGAAAAAGAATTTGGTATAAAGTTCAAAGACTAAAAAGCAGCTAAAAGGGCATATTTTACCTATTGTAATGTCACAGTATGGATAATTGAGATTTACTTACGATGCCATTCTAAAAGAAAGTAACAAGCAACATTAAACTCTGTTTTCTTTAGTAACTCGTAGAAATCATAAAATTTGTCTTTCTAGAGTTTATATATTATTAAGGAATGATTTTAAATATTTCCAAGAACCCGATAAACTTCTTTACCTGCAAGAGACTTATCTTTGTTGAATCTTTGGCTTTAAAAATATGAACGCCATTATAGAAGAGCAGGGCATAGCCTTACTCATCTTGACCAGCTCAAGGCAATGATGAATGATTTCTAAGAGAAAAATCTGTCATGGCTTGTAGTACTCAAGGGAAGGAACAATAAATAAACCACTGAGTAAGTGTTTGGAAGCCCAGTGGTATTTTTTGCAGGTGTTGTATAAAATAATTTTTAATAACAATCATCAAAGGGCACTAAGTCCATCAATTGTCATAATGAAATGATAATATATTTTTAACAAAGTTGAAGTCCTATAATTTTAAAACTGAGTCTTCTGATGTGAAAAATCAGGAAATGAAAAGCAAACATCTTTTCTGAATTCCCTTTTTGTTCCCTGTGTGAGATAATTACATGAAAATACAACCAGAATTCTATACAACACCTGTATCAGCTTAGGAAGAAACCAATTCATTTCACTGTGTTTAGGTTTTTTAAGTGTAACAGGCAAATTTCTGTGATCTACTGCTTTAGTTATTTGACTAGGAAGACTGGGGCTCTCTTGTGGAAGAATCTAAGGAAGTAGAGTTGGAACAAAAAGAGTGTTTCCTGACTGCATTCTCTAATGTTCACAGCAGACTGCCAGAAAGGTCCACGGTCATGAGAAACAGCATCCCCCAAGCTGTGTCCCTTGAGCTTCTCCCTTAGCTGTCAAGCTCCAAAGCTGAGACTTCCTTAACCTGAATTTCAGACAGCTTGCTTCACTCTGGAGCTGAGACAGGTAAAGATTCATGCTGCCTGTTCCTGTAGCCCAAATGAGACAAGTAAGATCTTGTTAGGCAGCAGTAACATGGCCGAGATCTACCATGGGTTTGAACCCTGCATCATGCACAGTTTGCTTTTAGCTCATGTGTCTTGTCACCTACAGTCAGGGTCCCTAAACTTCACCTGTGGCAAGTGTGAATTGGCAGGTGACAATTGTGTCCTTTGGCTGCAGTCACAGTTTCAGCTCATTTTAAAACAATTAAGTTTTTCATTCGAGAATGTCTTGTACAATATAAAAGCAGTTTATTCTTTTTTAATGGACACATGGCAAATTAAGGAGTTCAGTATGGTTATTTTTTAATGAAAAATATGCTTGAGTGCATTGCTGTTATACAACTGACATCATGAAGTAGAGCAGGACTTTCAAAAGCATCGTTGGAAGCGACTCTCTTAAGAGCACGTGATGCTTTTAATCCATTAGCTCCTGGCTTCCTGACTGCTTGAAGCTAGTGGTAGAAACTCCAGACATTACAGACAGGCCACATTTTCACTCTTGATGTAAGTTCTTCCAGTTACAATAAAAATACAAATATTTACTATTTACATGCCTTATTTGTCAGCATTTCTCTCCTTGTGTCATCACTAAGCTTAAAGAAATTATTGCAGAGTTGATGTGGATTTTACATCTCTCTCTATTTTAACAATATCATCTTTCAGCTGAGCATGTTGCCCACAGCAAAGAACTTAGAACCAATATGAATTACATACATTCAAGTGTAAAGAGAATTATCTCAGAACTGGAAAAGATATTGAAAATCTGAAAATGTATTGAAAAATGCATTGACTTAATGATAAATATAATTCACCATAAATAATGTTTTTTTCAAAAGTCAAAAATACCAGTGCCATGTTGTTTCAATAAATGATGCAAGGGGACTGGCTGAGGCACAGCCATTTAAGAGCTCTGGAAGCCAAATTTTGAGATACACCTTCTGTATTGCTTTATTGAATATCACTGTATGCTCTTCCAATCCATGCTAATGGCTATAGTATCTCCCACAAACATGATAGAAAAAAAAATGAACTACTACTCTGCTATTAGGAAAAAAAATCACTAAGAAGCATCTATGGGTTTTCATATCTAGTTCATACAAATTTAAAGACTAAAGTTTGTCTTCAGTGTAAGCAAGGGGATAATTTGGCCAAAAACTATAAAACCTCCTGTACAAGCAATAAAAGTGTGACTATCAATATGAAGTATTTGTTATGTTTCTGGAACATGGGGAATGTTCTATCAGCTGAACAGAAAATAATCAGAGACGGATCAGAAAATTGCATGGGAAAATAATATTGTGGAAAAAGAACCTCCATCTAACAGACTTTTTGAAAATAGTATACATATTTACTTTAAATGTATAATAATTTTTCTATATAATGATACTTTTCAAATATTTTTTTATATAATGATCATTTTCAAAATAAAAGCAAGATAAAGAGTGTACTCATACTAAAATCAGGTCAGTAGGGTGTCTGCCTTTCACTGAACTCCTATCTTAGTAAAAACCCTTGCTTCCCACCAATGAGTCTGCATGTTCACAGCAGCCACCAGATCCTTGCCTTCTTGGCCTGTGCAGCAAATCAGGAATGCAAGCTGAGTCTTAAGCCAAGATCAACCAGCCTTCCAAAAAACAGAGTTTGAAGGTTGCAACAATCAGTGAGATGAAGTCCTTTAAAGACAAGCTTATCTTACTCTGCTAGAATCATTGTACATCATTGTTGACATACAAGAGTATATGGCAAAATATTTCTGTATATTTTGAGTTTCATAAATATAAAGTAACAAAGACTTACGGAAGCAGGTGCTTGACAGGAAAGAAGACCAGACTACATTTTTCAGCTTCTGATCCACAGATCTTCTATCTCCAGCTGCAAACTTCAGATATTCAATGTAGGACAAGAGTTGGTTGCTAAACATATCCAGCGTTCCATGTGTGAATTTTATAGAGAATGTTAGGACCATGAATTCAACCTTGAATTAGGACCTTGAAGTCAACTCTTCTCATTTTTTGCCCTTTCTCAGTCCAAACATCATCAGATTGATAATTTTTTTTAGATGGCAAGTGTGCTGGTGTTTGGCAAAGCACTGAGCAGATTCTTAGCCCATTTTGATGATGAGTAGAATTTTTCACCTGTACAGTCTAGTACTCTGGGACATGCTTTAGTACTGGCTCCAGATATGATGTTAATCAGAAAATTTGAGGTGATTATGAGCTTTGGGATAATAATCTAAGGCTTCATCCCTGAAACGTAGAATGACAGACACATTTAAGCATAACTGTTGTTTTCAGTTGTTGTAAAAATGATGATTCCCTTGGGAAGTGCACAGACTGCAAAGTGAAAAAAACTGAGTTTGATTTTACTTAATTAAAATAGAAGAGAAAAATATTAATTGGAGTGGAAGTTATATTGTAATTATTTTGAGGATTTCAATTTAAAAAAGAGTACTCACTTCTTGGAGTCTAATTCTTATGTTTTTGTGTGCTCAATAAAGATGTCACATGTTAAGCTAGAAATCTGGTGGGCAATTTACATTTTAATAGCTCAGAAGCAAGTTTCTGTGGAGTGCTGTAGAGGAACACATCTCTCTTTTGGATTATCCAGGCATTTATAATGTGGACTAGTCATCCAAAATTTTTCAGGATGTAACTTTTTCCAACAGAGTTTAAGCTTCAACAGCTCCACAAAAGATGGCCATTCAAATAATTATAAAAAGAGAACATATGACTACTTAGATAAATTCATGTCTTGAAATACTTTTTTTATCCATCTGAGCCAATTTTCACAATCCTTTTTCCCTTTAAAAGAACTGTATTAATACCATTCCCCAGGATTCTATTGCAGTAGATTGATTTGTCTTTCAGGCAAAAGGATATATTTGAGAAATTACAAAAATGCACTTTTTTTTAAGCAACTAACTTTCACCATAGTTTCAGTACACTGCTTGACCTTTTCTGTATGATCTTGAAAGAGGAAAAGTATTGACTAGCTTGACAAAGTCCTGTGGTTCAACACACCTCCAGAAAAGAGGTCCATGACCCACTCCCAAAATTACTCACCCACTGCAGTGAGATAGGTGCACAGTAGGAAGCTGTGCTTTAACCACAGCTCCATTCTTTGCTCTGCCAGTGTTACCAGTTAATACACCTTTGTTATAAATGATCAAATCGGCAGCCAAATTTATAAGAGAAATTTAACAGTGATTTATTAGATCGTTAACAAAAATAGAATTTCGAAAAACCACCACAGCCAAGGCAGCATCAACCCCGGGTGCTGGCGCTGGGTGAACCGAGATCAGACCAGCCTCTCCCCAGTGGTTCACCCCGACTGCTTCACGCTGCTGGCAGAAATGACCGAATGCTCCTTTGTGTCCCTTCACATGTAGAACTGGGGCCATACATGTGCAGGGGTAGACAAAAGTGAGTCCAGGTGTCTAGATGGTTGTCTGAGCACTTCGGAAGAGCCTGCATTCACATGTAGCAGAGTGGCACAGGTGCTTGAGTATGGTAGATGCAATCTTCCCAGGTGCAGGTCCTCGTCAGTGCCTTAGGCATTCCAGGGAAGTCAGCAATCATGGCCCCAGGAAGGTTTGAATTCATATGTTAACAGACTTGATATTATCTTAACTATCAAGTCTGTTAACATATGAATTAAGACTCTGCTCCCAGCCAGGGTGGTCAAAGACATACTTTGGATTCTACAATATTTTGCACAATATTTACAATATATAGCATGAATTATCTCTACCATATACTACACCGTGATGGGAACAGAAATGCAGCCAGGGACTGCTCCTGTACCCATTTAAGCTCTCCTTGTTAATAGGCACCACTCTGGACACCAGACACTCTAATCAGCTCCTTGTTCCTTTTCTAATGAAGTTGCCCACAAGTGTCTGAAAAGTGATGTCCCTGAGACTACAACTGCAGAGGAAACAAGTGAATCACAAGGATTTTTCAACTGTCATTGAATTTTTCTTTCAAGGAACTGTATAGAATTACTGCATAACCTTTGTCAGTGCTTTATATATGTTTGGCTGATATATATCCCATTTTCTTAAACACTGGAAGCTATATTTTCTTTATGTTTTGTGCTGTGTATGTCTGTCATAAGATCAGGACTATTTTAGCTGTTCAACATTATGAACAAAGTTTTTAATAAGCCTTCAATAAACTTCTCAATATTCCATCAAGAAAATTAAAAAGACTATTATAAAGACTATTTATTTGAGAAAAAACCAAAAAAAAAAAACCAACCAAACCAAACAACAAAAACAAAAAACCAACCAACCAAACAAAAAAAACCAAAAACCAATAAACAAACAAACAAAAAAAAACCCAAAAACCCAAGAGACTAAAGTTCAAGTCTTGAAGAAAGCAGGGAATGTTTTAATTCAATGATACTTTAATACAATAAAAATATTGTACAAGAGTATTTCAATGGTTTGTTTACTTACCATGTTCCGAAGTTATAAGTCCTTTATATTACAAAGTTGTTATTGCCAGAAATCAATTTAATCAACTCGCTCAGTGCAGGGAATTTGGAGCCTTTTATGTTTTGAGGGAGACAATTATAGCTCCTGAAGCAAATAATAAAAAATATTTTTATTATTGTAGATTATTGCTGACATTTCTCAGTGGATAGATAGGTCTTACTATGCCAACTATTTTAGGAAAAAAAACCAAACTAGTAGGAATTAGTTGCTTCAGTGGAAAGTTTAAAAATAGACAATGGTTTTAAACAGAAAAATAATAGATCCTTATAAAATCCTTAAAATCCTACATATATAAAGCATATTGTTGGTTACCATCAAAATGATTCAGAAGTGCAGCTAAAATGCACCTGAAACATGAGAAGTGCAGTATCACTAAAAAAAAAAGTAACAAAACAATATCAGTATCAACAATAACAATATAGAAAATTATATGTGCACTAAGCAAGCTGAAGAGGTACCTCATATTTTGTGTCAGCACCATGAAATATCGCTGGACCAGCAGTTTTCTTTTTACAGATGTTTTACTTTGACCTTATTAGTTTGGCTTTTGCAAAGACATGGCTGTCAAATTTACAGCAAAAGTGGAAAAAGTGTTGATCCTACTATTCAATAGTGCAGGGACATCCTTTCTTATTTTTCCCCATCAGCAGTATTTTATATCAAATTAATGATTTGGTATGAGTTGCAGAACAACAAAAGAATTACCACAGGGGGTAAAATTGATACATTAATATAATTTAACATGAACACTTTTACTGGAACTCATGCTTTTACTTCAGTATTAAGCTAAAAAGTACTATTTTGGTCATTCCAGTTGTCTGACATGATTTCCTACAAGATACAGGTTAATTTCACTTTTTTTTTTAAATTTAGGCTTTAATGCTATTAACAATTGTCATGATATTTCTTCAAATACTGCCTTTACCTGAACTTATCCAAATGAATGCTAACACTTGTCATTAAGAGTAATTATGAAGTGAATTATAATCCATAGATGGATAACAGAAATCTCTAAATTTTGCACTTGAAAGGAGACTCGAAACTGACCCATAGGAATTGGGGTGGAGAGGGAGAGGAGGAGGGGGAACAGGGGGTACAGGACATCTGCACATCCACATTTAGTGCTTTTTCCCTTTTCCCAGCCAATTTGACACCTCAGAATTAACATACTGAGTGTTTATTGGTTATCATCAGCTATTGTTCTAAAAGGACACTTCTGAATCATTGTCCTTAACACTATTTCAGGAGTAAATTTTAAATGTGTTGATTCATGGTCTAAATTCACTTGTCCATGTCTAATAACATTTTGGTTATTACTTAGCTACCTGTTTTTCTCTGATACATCCTTGGAGGACAATGACCCATACAGAGTAAGAAAATAGGGCAGGGGAGACCCACACTACTTTGCAGCAGTGACTGGAAGGCACACAGGATGCTTTAATATGTCTAAACTGTCACTAGATGCCAAGGTGTATGGGAAACCAAATCTCACCCTTAGAAATTAAAGAAAATATGGAAGAATAAAGGAACTTGACCTGCTCACTCACCTTTTAAAATGATCTTTTCCAAATGAGGTTAAGGAAGACAGAATGTTGAGTCCCTACTATGGCAAATAGAACCCTTGGCTGTGAATCTTTGACAATAGCTGATGATTAGTAGGAAAGACCCTGTGAGTATCTACAGGAGGATGTGCATCAAGGTCATGTATAACACAGTATGAAAAAAATCCGTATGATGCCCCAAATACTATTAAGAGTGGAAAAAGTTAAAAACAATACTTAAAAAAGCTTTCCTGACTCATAAAAATCAAGTTGCCTAATAGCTTTTCAAATGCTATTTCTCTTTGATGCTTAGAGTCTCCTACTGCTTGAGACTCCTGACCAAAAAAAGCAAGAATTTGTTTTTAAAAATATGTTTTATGAAGAACAATCCTGCACCAGAAGAACAGAGACCTCCAAACCCAGAAGATCTTTTCTGATCCCTACTCACTGTGTTACATACAAGAATATCCAGTCAGACTTTTTCCAACACCATACACCATCAAAAACATGATTCATTTTCACCCTCTGTTTCAGCTGTCTCGAGTTTTGTTTAGTTGGTAAGATCCATGGGGTGTACATATTTGTTACTTTTGGGATGTTACTTTTCAGGGGGTAAGAGCCAGGGGAGAAAAGCAACCAAAACATACTCCATACCATTCCATTTATGTCCTCCACCAGACAGTTCAGCTTCTTCAGTGTACAGCTCACTGGAGCAATGCTCAGGTGAGGTAACAGGGGCTCCCTCCTGGCACGGCAGGCAAAGGCCTCTCGCTTTGGAGGAAAGACAGGGCACCCACTAAGGTGCTGGCCATGCTGTCCTACTTCCCCCCCAGACATCCTTGTCACCCAACACGTGTAGCCAACATGATAAAGAGGAGCTGGAGAGACACTGAAGTCATGTCTCAGTCTTCTGGAGTTCAGCTGTGACATTTTGGTGTCTTCCACTTGAAATACTCCTAGAGGGTGGCATGGTGTTCTGTCACTGCAAGTGATTCACAGATTTAAAGCATGAAGAGCCTCAGTAACAGTAAACCTTGGCTAGCAAGGTTAAGACATTCAATTAGGGGAGTCTCTGATTTAGATATGCAAAAAGACTAAAACTGAAAAGCAGGAAGCTTATCTCTAACCCTGGTAATTAAGCTGCAATTTCTTCTTCTGTGACCTTCCTGTGAAGTGCTTCCAATAGATATGGGGCCTCCACTAAGAGCATGACAATCACCTGATAGAAAGGATCTTCTCCAGAGGAACTAATTAGCATAAAAATCAATACACGGATTTTGCTTAATTATCATAAATAACTCCAGTGAGTCATTAATGGCAAAGGACCCTTATTTTTTCTGTACAGATGAGTTTTTCTTGGTTTAATATACCTAAAAATTACTTTGGGTATTTGCTTTTGCATTTGTGTAACATTCTACTTGGTAGAAACTCAGAAACTTCACTGTAATAGCACAAAATAGTACAAAACTTTTAAAAAACATTATAGTGGAAAGGAAAATTTCACTGTAAAAAAATCCAGAAAAATGAACAGAATGGGCAAGAGAAAAAGAAAACTAGAGGAATAAATTACAGAATTTTATGAGTGAGGACAGATGAATGTAAGTTCATGTAAACTGACAGTTCTAAATATATCTCATGCCTATTCACTCAAATCCCACCCAGTTTTGGTCTAACACAATGCTCATGGTAAGGCCTCGTGTTTGCTGAGAGCAGCACCAGATCAACATATTCAATGAATGTGTTGACCTGTAAATTTAAGACATCCAGTTGAATAAATATTTGGTCCAAGTGAGCAAGAAATGTGCGTGAGCACAGTAGACAAGAATATATAAAAAAATATGAACAAATACTTCCAAGATGCAGTTATATCAGGTTTTGATAACCCTCTAAAGCAGATGCTAACTGGGATAGTGCATTACAACTGAATGCTTTTTATGCTCCCAGGAATTATATATTATGAGATTGAAAATATACTCTGTGTGTGATACCTACAAGAAAGGCCATTTAACTCTGCCTGCAAAAACAAGAAAAAACTGTGAAAAACTACAAAAAATTGTACTTTTAAAAATATATCTACATGTTTAATCTTATGCATTTATTTCACCACATAAAAGTAAAAATTGAGTTGCGAATCAGAAAGTCTTCTGAATTTTTAGAATGGATCAAATTTACTGACTTAATATAATTTGCTTTTCATGTAAATTCTCCCCATGATTAAAAGAAATATTTACACTGCTGAAGAAATTCCAGATCTTTCAAACATATATTAAGAATGTTAGCAACATAAATAATGACAGCCCATTAGACTAATTATGTTATGGATATAAATATGCCTGAGTCTCAGAAAAACATTTATTTTTTAAGTCTGAAAATCATTATTTTTGTTTAGAAAGACACTTCACTCTACTAGCATGAAGAAAGAGCAACATATTCAGCACTCCTCATAGAAAGTTGATAGGAGTTGCTGAGTTATTAGAAATGCTTCTCATCCAGTATTGCATGTTTTATTTTAAAAGGAATTTATATTAAAAAGTTTCATACCATAGCAATAATCTCTTCCACTAGGAAAAAAAAATGGCAGTATGAACTGGTTACAGATAGATAAACAGTCCTAGAAAAACTTTGAGTTATATAATGTAAACAAATGCACTTCATTTTGTAAATAATAGTAAAAGCAGCAGTAGTAGTAGTAGTGGTAGTAACAGTAGTAGTAGTATCACAACTTTCTTTCTCCTGCGAACACTAATTTAGGGTGAAACATCTCAGAATCTCAGCCCTGGGACCCAAAAAATTGGAACTGCCATTTTCAGATATTTGAGTGAAGCATGGGAATAATACCATTTTTATAACCAAATTTTTTAAGTTTGCAGATTTGAGCTTGATCCAACCCTGGAGTTCACATAAGCAATGGGAGCAGAGTGCAACTGAAAGAAAAACTGGCTGTGCACAATCTGAGTATTGTCACTGTGTAACTCACAGTAACATTGACTGGACATTCCAGCATTGCCAAGATTATTGCTGAACTTTGCAGAGCAATATGGAATCTGCTGCTTTGGGACTTAGGCTATTATAAACCAAATATGGGAGGATAATTGGCTTTATGTACAAAGTCCTATTCCTTTCCTCTGAAGCCCTAGTGCTGGCTGGGCAAATGGTTGGCTATCTCTTTCCAGTTCAAGTATTTACTTTTCCAAAAGTACATTTTCCAAATTAAAGCTCTTAATACAGTTTCAACGTGCATTCATTGTGCAGTTTAACCATGATTTAAAACTGGGTTGAATCCAAATATATGATATGTCACTTCTGTAGCAGACAACCTTTATATGACTTAATATAATAATAAAAACACTTGCTGTATAATTAGGTAATTAACTGTATGAAAAAACTGAGCAATTTCTCTGCTGTAGTTTAATTTCTAAAAGAAATGTAAATCACCTATAAGTTGGTAGCCTGTATGCAAATATTGTTTGTGTACTGTAAATTTTCAATTTCCCTGTCTTAATTTGCATCCCTTTTATTTGTCTCATCAAAATGCACATTTTTTCATTAAAATGGTTTGAGTAATGATATAGGGATGATATTCTTCAGGGCCTATTCATTTTCCATTCTAGTCACCTGTGAATTATATATTCTTTAATACTTGAGTGAAGACATGCCATTAGTAAGATCATAATAAATATGACTTGTTATCAGAATACAAATGGAAAATAAAACTATACTCTAAAAATTATGAGCCCCCTGGGATGAGTTAGCCCTTGATTTATACCAGGCCCCTGAAGACTATAAGGCTATGACAAACCATTCTCATTACCTATGCTCTGTCTGCATTTATCTATTGCATACTTCAGGGCAGACAGTTGCACATTTACAATATGCTCATTACACAAAAAAAAAAAAAAAAAGGCAGATAGAATTCTAATTTTTACACATAACCATACATAGTCAAATAAGAATTGGAATGGTCAGATTTCTTATAACAATTATCATTAAGTTAATCTACAAAACTGCTGGCAATATTTTCTCTAGAAAAGTAAAAATACCATTGTAGACATCACTCATGTCAAACAGGTTCTCTCCTAAACACCTCTGATTTGGGGTGAAGATGAGGGAAATGACTGGGTCTAAGAATTTTCGCTGTGTGGAAGGAACTTCAGAGTAGATCATCATCATCACCCCAGGAGCTCACCCTTTTCTAGGCCCTTTCCCAGCCTGTGAGGAAGCAGAGTGGTTTGCAAAGGCTTGAATGTGCTATGCTGTTTTAGGCAGGCAGCATTTTTCTCTCTGTGTAAAAAGAGATTGTATCTTAGGGGAATTTTCCTGTGCTGTATAATAAACTCTCCTCCTGTGGCTCTTTTTTCTTTTATTCCCTGCTATGTTTTCTAATATTTTACTATCCAATATAGAATAAGAAAAACAGAAAGGTAGAAATTAAGGGGAATTCTGACAATTCTCACCCAATAAGGTACCTAGCAAAGTTAACAATGCTGAGTGTGTGACTTGAAAGCTGCTCTTTAATTCAATACATGGTGCCAGTTGCTAATGTGAAATATCTCACAAAAGGAATATTAAAAGTCTGAGCAGCATGAGTCATGGGAATTTTCATGAGTTCTATGTGCAGATTATACAGAATATGTTTGCACAGAAAGAGCAAGAAACTAAGAGTTGGGTGTTTTTTTGTATAAACAAGTGGTGTGCATTTTTCTTTCTCAAAAATAATAACTGTAAGCAAGCATTTTATTATCACTCTCCCTTCCATATTTATGAGAATTCTGCATCATAGCCTGTCCAGAAAACACTTCCTAACCTCAAATCAGGTTTTCCACTTGTTTTTTCAAGAGAAGTTTTTTCTCATGGGACCATTTTACTCTCACTGAGGTACATCTTAATCAACAGACAATTTACTGAATAGACTCAGTTTGAATTCTTGTTTCATCTAGTCACACTCAATTGAGCATAGATGCTGGTGATCATTAAAGGCCATGGCCTTCTTCTGGCAGTTTTGTGGAAAACATCCAAAATCCACAGAGTGACTGAATTTTATATTCCCCTGAAATGAGAGGTGTGCACTGTGCAATGAGATGACCTTCTGTTGCTCTCACCCTGGTGCACTCACACGTGAACATTCTCACACCTACAGCAGAAATAGGCAGGAAAACTCAAAGGTACAAAACTGCAGGTTGAGGAATCCTACCAGAGGTACCTGTTATCTCAGCTTGCTGGGAGCCTAAGAGATACAGTTGAAAAGCATGGACCCACTAAGTCAAAGGCTGCCATCTCCACAGTGGATGTAGGTAAATTTCACGTTTTTCCTCTCAGTGAGTTTTTACCAGGAGTTCTAAAGATAATCCAGGATGAAAGGTATATATGCTTGTATACCTGGGACTTATTAATGTAAATGTCTTCTTAATTTCTTGGTATATTCTCAGAAGGTTTCAAGCATTGCTCTCACCCATAACTTTAAGACAGCTTTATAATATTTGCATCAATGCAAAGAAAAGCATTGTCTTGAATATATCAATGTCATTATATAAAGCTCCAAGATATTTCACAATCTCATCTTTAAAATGGATATTAAAAAAGGCAGGGGGGCTCAAAACTCATTTACACATGAAAAAATATTCAGATACCTTCTGATCTCACTTCAGCAGAAATGGTATTGATTGAATCACAGCAGAACAGAAAAAAGTCCAAATATAATGGAAATTAAGTAAAACAATTTATATAAGAGAATGACAGAAAAATATTGGATTTTGGCTGGTTGTATGTTGACCTCAGAGAAGAACTTACGTATGCTTTAACCAAAAATATAGAAGCAAAGTAACAAAGAAGTAAGTTCTGTTCTTCCTAGTGATTCCAACAAAAATAGTTCTTAGTCATTAAGAATAGAGAATATACACTAGGTCATGTATTCCACTTCCTTACTGGGCCAAGACATTTTGGCTAATGTACAAGTCATTTGGAAAAAATCACATTTTTTGTGCAAAAGAGTATAGCTTGTTTAAACAACTTTGAAGTAAGAGCAATATTGGAACCTAGGGTAATTAAGCTCATACTTCAATTATTCTACTGTTTGGTTCACAAAGATTTTGCACAAGGGCAGTTTATCGAGAAAGTGGTACTTCAGCTCACATTATGAATGCTGGTTTTGTAATGCAGGAAGCCTGTTTATTTATTTATAAGTGACAGCTTAGATTCTATCAGCTGCAATATTGTCAGGCAGCAACAACCAGCTGACTCACAGACACTGGGGCCAGAGCATGTCCTGGCAGAAAATCCTGCCCACACAATGGCCAAGACAGAAATGAGGTTAAATCCAACCCTTATGGTACCAGATGGGGCTGTAAAATGCACCTTTTTGGTAAAAACTTCTCCCAGAATCACTGGGCTTAAAACACTTCTGTAGACAGCCACAGTTTTCTTCCTTTCAGCATTTTTCTCCAGATTTTTCTAATTTTTGAGGCTTTTACTGGGGATTTTACCCTCAGGCAATGGTCACCAATGTTTAATGAGAACAGCCAAGCCCAATAATAGCACTTACCCTAGTGTACAGTGAGATAATAAGGTGCCAGTTCACAGTGCATTACACAGGAAAAGAGCATGTCTCCATTTTGCTCCCTGTTCACTGTCGGCTGTTAAGGGAGGTAAAATCCCAGCATCACAAACAAGCTATAGACAAAACTGCAGTCATTAGATAAAGTGTTCTGTGTACCTTCAGACTGCAGACACAACCATCACAGCAGACAGCATATTTTCATACTTGTGGATATTGGGCAGATATTTAAATTCACAAGAAATAGGACTAATAAGCAGGAATCTCAGGAAGTAAACAAGTAGGTTATTAAATCTGCTTACGACAGTAGCTAATAATCCTCATATAGGTAAGGCACACAAATATCGTCACTGCAACCAATTATCTTCTGCTCTCCCATTTTTCCTGTGTGCACTTAATAACATTTACTAGACACATAAAAAATGCATGAGGCCCTAAAATCACAGAATGAATTCTTATATGTCAGATTTGTTGTAGGATCATAGAACAAGTGAAAAATATTCATAATCCTTCATATAATGTTTAAATGGGGCAATCTGTATAGATTCAGAGTGTGGAGTTGTACAGAATAGGCCTCCTCTAGCTATTCTATTCACAGAACAGGGTAATTTTTCCACAGATTATTTATACAGTACACAGAGAAGAATTTGAAGTGATTGAAGAGGCTGCCAAACACCATACTCTGCCTTCAGGATATAGATGATACCTTTAAAATGGGTGAAAGGCTAATTAATCTTGAACTCTTCATGGATGATATATAAGATAATATGCCTTAGCCTGACAGCATTTTGGGAAGGCAGACAATTAAAAATGGAGCCGTGGTTTTCTTCACAAGACAGCACACATACAAAACTAGACAAGAGAGTTTAATATACAGATTAATGAGAATTTGAATGCCACTTGAAATACAACTTGAGACTCAATATTCCCTGGGAATGTTATAGATAGCTACAGGGCAGACTGGTTGAGTTTGACAGAATCCACAGCTTCAGGCCTTGAACAGGTATTTTACTGGGGGGAAAGGCTGCTGTATGCATTTTACTGTACTATTACTTTCTAGCAATAAATCTGCTGCTTTCTAACAGATGCAGCTTTCATGACAAATTACAACTGCATTCTTCAATTTTCTCAAAGAGAGCCATCAAGATATATTCATCCCATAACGAGGCACAGTCTTCTTAACTGTTTCAGTTATACTTGTTCAATATATGTAAACACCTATCATTATTGTTCTTATTCTTTATCATGTCTAAAATGATGTGACAAGCTTCCTAAACAATTACTATATCAACAGAGAAGTCATGATTTTATCCTGAGTGAAAGAGAATTTAAAGATTTCATTTCAAATAAGCCTAAACTTGGAAAAAATACAGCAGTGAAAAATAAATTGCCTTGCTTCCTAGATGAATTTTACAGCTTTCACTGTACTTCATGGCTAGATTTCTTCCTGTACCTGACCTAAGATGTTTGATTGACAATAATCAAGCTCTTTTGTTGTACAGAAGTACCTGGCAACTTTTGCAGTTAGACGAGTAATAGATATAGAACGGGTGAGATTTTTGGATCTTTTTGTGCTTAGTGCTAGGCTATAATCTTTAGGTACTGAACTGTAAGAAATATATGGGACAAAAAAAATTAGTGATACAAGCATCTTTTTCCAATTCCTTTGATGGACAGACATAATATCTGAGTATATCAAAACTAATCTGCATGAAATTTTACTATAACTTCCTTCCTGGGTGGTGGGAGAGGGCGAGGCAGAGATGACATGGTTTTATCACCCAAGAGAACACATATTTCACATATTTTTTTATCACATTCCCCTGGCTTGCACTATTTCATGCTGTACATAACACAACTGCAAGCGCAATCAAAAGCAAGATTCTACTTGCATTGACATTTGAAAGAAACATTTGTACTTTTGAAAATGGTATCAAGAATGATGCCTACTTCTTATTTAACCCACTGGAAATTTGATTACTTGCAACTGTCCAGATGGGTCAGTGCAGGTAGCAGATGCCCCCTGTGGCTCATGCATTTTTAGCATAAGTCTGCAATGTAAGTCTCCATCCTTGCTTATGTTTCCCAAAGAACCTTTTTCAATAGTTTGTTTAATTATGGCTTCATTTGAAATGGCCTAGCACAACACCTGCACACTAGAAAAAGACCTACTTTCACAAGTCATGTTTTTGATCTCAAATTTCTGTGTTTCCTTTGGGCTTGGTTGTTTTTTTCAATCCAAACTTATATCACTATGACATCATGTCCCCACTATCTCACTTTCAGTGACTCAGCATGACACCACATAGTAAGGGGACATGCCTCTACCAGACAAAAATAATTTATTCATCATTCACAACTCTCCAGAGTTTCAGTACAACTCAGGTGAAAATAATTCTCATACAACTTCTTTAACACTCCATTGTTCAAAGGATTGACAAAGAAAGCAGACACCACATACTTCTCTAGGCAATCCACCACATTTGCACCTGTACCATTTTTTGTACTTATTTGTCTAGATACTGGGATGTATGAGAGATGCTTGTGCCACCTATCTTTCTGGCACATGAACCATAATTAAGAAAGTGTTTAGTTCTGGAAATGTCAGCTTAGGAAAAATTAACAAGGCTGTGTCAATATCCAATGATGCAAAGCAACAAATGATGCAACGTTGCTCTTTCATTACTGCCAGCACTTAAAAAGTCTCTAGTTTTATTTTATAACTTTTTTACAGCCAAGTAGTATACTCTAGGGATAATCAATAACTCTAAAACTGAGATAAAGATACAAGGAATGAACTTTTTTACAAATTAAGTCTGTGTAAACCTCTAATTCTTGCATCCTTAGATAGTATTTCTCCAATATTATGAAGTAAAGCCGTATTTATATTTTTCTTCACAGAACCTTACTGTATACAATAGTATAACATACAGTACAAGACAGTAGAAAATAGGCCTATGTTGTTATCTTCTACTGAGTGGAAACAAATTTACTGACTTGTAGAATTAGAGAAATACTCTTTTTGGAGCACTGTCATTGACTCGATAGCTATCCTTGCATGAGGTCAATAGGTCACTGAACTGTTGTGAATTTAATTACTCCTGCCAAAATACTTAGCAGTTTCTGAACAGAAAAAGTCTATATAACATTCTGGGTGCTTGGGTTAACTTGCCCTGGTACTGACATACAAATAGCACACAGTCTCCAATTTAATCAAGTAGTTTTTGCTGTAATATAAATAACTGGTACTTTATTAACTCAGAAGAAAGTCTGTGTCAGTGCTAAGAGAACTGAATGTTGCTTTCCAAACTGAAACTAGGAAAAGGTAAGTAAAAATTTAAAAGTTGGTATCTGGCAAAGAAAAAAATGGATTTTGTAATCAGCAAAAAACAAAAAGGCTAAAAACTGGAAACTCCCTCAAGGGCCATCAAGCCCAATCTCCTGCTATGACCAAAAAATGTACATAATTAATCCCATCTTAAACTAATCAAAGAAGACCAATTAGTTTTGAGGCCTTCTTTCTCCACAGCTTCTGTTTCAAGGGTGTTCCAGAATATAACTCCTACAGTATTTATACTCCTTTTTCCTTAGAACAGAAAGTATGTTCACTCAGGCCCATTACCATTATTGTTAAAGTTTTCTTTACCTTTTATGTTAAGTAGTAGCTCTCTATGTTAATGCACTTACCCAACTGAAGGCATCCACAGGACTTGGAGGGAAAGCAATCCTCCTGTCCTGTGTGACTGCCAGAGGGTCTCATGAATGGTCAGACTGGAAAGTTTCCTTAACATAAAGTGAGCAGGGATCTTTCAGTCTTGCCCCAAAATTTCCCTCTTGTCCCCATCAACCCACATGCTCCTCTGTGAAACTTTCACTTTAAAAGTTCACTATTTTAAAATCCATAACCTGTAACTATTTTCAAGTACACATTTAAAATAGCAAATGACTTGAATCAGATGGGACTGGATCAGGAATAGTCTGTTGCTGTAAAAGGCTGTGGCTATAAAAATGTTAGGAGAGGCACTTGCCATAAAGAAAGAAGACTCTGAAGTCATCAGGCTGTCATTTAATTTTCCCTTATAAGAACAAACATATAATACACGAGGCTTGTGAATTAGGAGGCAGGGATTAATTTTTGCTGGGTTGCTTGTTTTTCTTTAACCAGAAAATTCTTGAATTATATGCATGAAAGTATGCTAGTAGTTTTGGAATATGACCATGATTTCATCAAAACCTTTTACAAAAGCACAAATACTTTCTCTGTCTCTGAACTTACAGAAGGAAGGCTTTTTCTTTTTCAAAGCTCTATTACACAGAGATTCTATTATTAACTGCATCTCTGTCTTTATCACTCATTTTTAATTTACAGTAGACTTTTTATTAGCAGTTCTTAAGCACCTGACCTTGTACTAGAACATTTCATTCCATTTCTATTAATGCTGTTTTAAGGTCACCCTGATCTTCCTATGTATTATTCTCATCTTCCTGTGAATTTTCAGTGTGTCTCAACTTTGACTGATTACCTGATTTTTCTATCTGACCCCTGACATTTCAGTAGTACTTTATTGTTTCACATCATTTAAGATGATTTGGATGACTGAGAAACAGTGGCAAAGAACAGGTGGATGCAGTATATGGAGCTGGTGAGAAACACTGGGTTCACTGACTGCCATGAAATTAGGCACAAAGGAAAACAGCTGGAATGCCACTGCTCCATATGGGCTCCAGATTCACATCAATACATTTTCAGCATTTTAATGAAATCTATTATTATTTCTTATTCTATCAATGATTTTCAAGTAAAATCACTTTCAAACATTATTCAGCCCACTGAATATCTAACTCACCATTAGAACTCAACTTTCTAATTCAGAATCCTAATTTAGGTATGACAGCCAGGTGCCCACACTGTCATGGAATTATCCAGGATTTTGTGACTAGTTTCTAAGAAATGGAAATCAACCTAATCCAAACTTTTCTCCACACAATGGCACTTTAAAAGACGAAAAAGAAAAAAAAATTAAATGTATTCATCAAGAGTTTGGAATTTTTCCTATGGATTATTCTATGGACTTCTTTCTAGACAATTTGGTCCTCTGAATTTGAAATTGAACATCCATAAAAACCAGTATTAAAGTACAAGTACCACATATGTGAGCGAGTGTATGATGCGTGTCAAACAATACATACAAATCCCCTATGTGCATTTTGTACTCACAATACAAACAATGCCATTTGTTTTGCTACTTTACATATTTTGGTACTTAAAACTGATAAAAATTAATTTTATTTATCTTGGCCTTTATCAAGGTAGTTTACCTACAAATTCCATCCCAGACACAGATTAGATTCTCTCTTGAATTCAATTAAGAAATATTTTCTAAATCAGTCTTAATCGGTCCAATTTTATCTACAAAACCATGTTTTCTCTCTTAAAAGGACAATTTATTTATTGCCTATTCTGTCAAGAACATTTTTCATTAAAAATCTTGTTGATTGCTTTGGGTCCAAACGCATGTGTGATATTTTTATAAACAGATGTGAGTGGGTGAACAGAATGATCTTCCTTGGCTCTTTTTTAATTAATTACCTTAAAAAAACCCCAAACCAAACAAACTAAAAACCCCAACAACTTGCATCATTCAATACAAGGCCTTATTGGATTGGTTAATGCAAATCCAAATGGGCTGAACAGAAAAGTGCCGTGGCTCTGCTCCCGTGCACCTGCATAGACATCCCTGACTGCTGCTCTCAATCCTTCAGTAGCAGAAAGGATAATTGTATTTCAGAAGCATAAATCTTTGTGTTTCCTCTAGCAGATGCTGGAGTGAAGCATCAGCCCCATCTCTGTGTCACAATTTCTGCTACCACCCTGCTGCAAAATTGTGGTTCTGATGTCGTAGAGGGGATATTTGGACTGTAGTAAAGAATAAAACAGGCAGAAAATGGTTTATTTTGTTAAAGCACCCCAACAAGTACCAACAGGTTCAACATGGGATATTGCAACCCAAATTCTACTTCTGTTCTACATTCTACTTTAGGATCATTAAGTTCTTTTATAAGCTTTCTGAGACTGAATAATAATTAAAGAAGGGAAAGTGATGTGAGGATTAAGCACCTGAGCAGGAACTCAGGGGAAATGCACTCTTAAAATTTGTGGGAATATGAGAGGGATACACAGCACCTCACAGTGGTGGGGCACCAGGAGAGAACAGAAGCATGTTACAAATCAGCCAGAGAAAAGAGCAGTGGGAGCTGGATATTCATTGTATCAGGGGAGTCAAAGACAGACTTTCAGGATGAGAAATATGGCTTTTACATGCAACCACAGAAAGGAGAGATTTGCCTTTCTGAAAACCCTTCCCCTCCTCCTTCAAACAGAATATGCAGCCTGGAAGGCTGTCGGCACTTCCTGTTGTGCCAGGCTCTCTGTTTCTCCATCTGCATTTGTCACACATTGTTTCTGCAGTGCATCTGTTTTTTCAAGGCAAATCCAGCATTGTTCAATACACATATATTTCTGTGTTTTGCATCTCTCTGTGTAAAGGAGATGAACAACATCCTTCCAGAAAAATCTTAAGAATCTTTAAGGCAATAGACTTGAATAAGAAATATAGCATTTTCTTTTCATGAGAAAATGAAAGCAACCACTCTTCCACAGAACACCCACAGAATCAGCTGAAACATTAATGAGCAAAAGGGAACACATACTAGTTCCTTTGCCTGCTTTATTGGCTCTACTTTTCCACGAATGGCAGAAGAGATAAATATTATTGTTAGCCTTGGGGCTTTCTTCAAAAATGCTTGTCTGTATCAACTCATATTGTGAAAAAGTGTCAGTAGCTGTGTTAAACCACTGCAGGCTGAAACTGAAAAATGGCACAATAATTTTTTCAACCAGTGCATGCAAGATCAAAGCTGTTACAAGGGGATGACAGGTGGCATAAATGTCCCAAGGCCCTGACTCACTAGACACATAACAGCATCCACTATAACTCTAATAAAAACAGTTCCAGTAAAAACATCATAAAAAGCAGCAAGTAGCCTCTTATATCTTTGACCTTGGGGTCATTCCACCAAGAAATCATCTGGTAGCCCAGTGAGAAATGTGTAATTGTATTTTATTCTCACACACTAGGCTAAAAGTGTCAGAGATTAAAATATCAGAAAGACATGTTAAAATACATACTTTTATTGATTTCAACAATAAAATCAATGCCAAAGTATCATCTCCTTATGGAAGCCCATTTTCAAATGAATTGTATAGTTTTACATGACTCTGTTTTTGTTCTGCAATTTTGTTAATGTTCTGGTTTCAGACTTGTAGCTCTTACTTCAGTTAAAATAATTATTTAGTTATAGTTAGTAGTTAATGAAGATTAATGCATAATCTGTATGACAATTAATAACATTTTGTAGAAGGTAGTACAATGTGTCAAAGCTAGACTTCTAGTAAACCACATTAATACTTGCAATTTAAGAATTAAAAAGACTATACCTTGTCTTTGAAGAAAGTTATGGAAATAAAACACTTTTTTCCCTCTATATTCTGTAATGTGTTTTGTTCAATTCCTCTTTATTTTTATATGACCATAATTGTATTGGAAACAAACCTGTCTAACCTAACAGTTTTTATTTGAACTACTTGCAGCATCTTGAAAAATATATCAAAGCAGATGGATGAGTGGTAGTTAGGTATCTACTTAGGAAAGAAATAGAATCATAATGGGAATTAATAGAAGAAAGGATTTCAAGTATCAGTACTACACAGACTAGATTTAGGTGTTAGCTCTTTAGGTTGAAGGAAAACAACTTGTCATTTCCTACACGGTACATAAAATGTAGTGATATTCACTGTGATAACAACCCGAAGGCCTTAGGAGACACACAAAAATGCAAAGTTCACACAGGAAAAAATAAAGCTAAAGCATTATTTATAGAGATGTGCTTGGGCCCTTAACCTGTAAATAAATCATACTGAGATTTTTTCATGTGAATGAAGCTTCAGATTTATTCCTTCAGAGAAAGACATGAAAGCCTGCACTGCTTTGTGAAGCAGACCTGCTACAACAGTAGCATGGAGGTGGAATGGGGTTCGTTTGAATATTATTTAAGCACCATCTCTGCAGTGTTAAAAGTGGTCTCTTATCAGCCCAGCTGGCCTTTGAGGAACAGATACAAGCAGAGCTTGCAGAGGGGAAGGGGTTTTGCTCAGCAGGCAGTAAGGACACATGCTCCCAAACCAGGCTGTGAATTCCTACTTGTTCATAAGAGGAGGGTAAACTGGCCACTGATTAATGGTCGTTTTCAGACATACACAGCACATAGTAATTGTTTACCTGTTGTTTTTACAAGTAGCATAGGCATTAATTAAGCATCCCACTAAAACTTCAACTTCAGGTACTTCTTATTGAGCATGACCAGCTGGGCACTCTGATTTTGATGAAGTTATGTTGCCCTGCACTACAGCTCAGGTTTACCACCATTCTTTGCAAGTCAAGGAGACCCACTGCCAAATCCTGGCAAAGAGTTCATGCTGAGGCTGCTGTGGCACATGCACAGCCCTGTGAGGGCAGAGGACATCCAGAGCCCCTTGCTGGTGTCACCCAGCTGGCAAACAGTGCCCTGCTCCACCTGTGCTCCCAGCCAAAGAGGTGAGTCTTGCCCAGAGCTGCTGGGAGACAGACACCTCCCTGCTATGCAGGCAAATCTGTGACTCCCAGTATGCAGGTGCTGTCCAGGTATGCAGATTACCCAGACACCTTTCTTGCATAAATTTCAATGTCAGTGTGCTCAGTGTAAAGGATTATTTTTTCACAAGCTCTTTACACCATGGTTAAATAGGAAACTTGGTTCTATCACGTAAAAAACGCAAGTGTTTTATGAATTCAAACACTCCAACCCATCCACATGATAATTTCAGTTGGACACATGTTATTCTGACACCTAAGTGAGAAAGGTAAAGGTAATATTTTTAAAAGAGAAAAGCAAACAAACAAAAAAACCCCCACCCCAAAATCCCTACCAAACCAGTTCCCAGACATTTCCCAACTCAATCATGCTTTGAGAATCCTAATGTTGACTGAATAAAGCAGTAAGCCTCAAATGCTGCACATACATTAAACCATCTCTAAGCCTCAGCATCAGTTACCACATTCAAGCTGAATTGAAAAACGCTTCCAGTGCCTTAAAATGGATGTCTCTGTCTTCAGTTAGAGACTGCTGCATAATCCCAAACAGCAAATGAAAGGACAAGAAACTGGAAATCAAAGCCCAAAAGGGAGGAGATATTTCTGTCAATTTCAGTATACAATCTTTTTTTAATTGCCAGTTATACACACTGGTTTTCCATCAAGCAAGTAAACAAATGTGAGTGTCTCTATGGAAGAGACATTGCTCTTCTCTCTCCTTTCCTCTTACAGTCAAGCAATTATGAAGTTAAAAGAACAGACAAGGAGAGGCAGCAAATCTTTTCTTAAGTGAACAATTGTTTGGGACTATCAATGTGATAGTTCATGTAAGGCAAGTAGTACTTGCCCCTAAAATAGTTTGCTGGTAGAGACTGTATGTTACCATAAAAGTACACAGTGCCTAACATTTAAAGAAAAGCAAATCGTAAGTTTAAAAATAAATCAGCCATACTATGTGTTTTACAGGTGTAAGGATGGCTCTTGTAATTTTGCTCAGTGCTGTGAGAACATGCCATACCTGCTGTGTACAATATCTGCTGATCAGGTTTCCCAAGAGCAGATGTAACTTCATAGCTGATTTCTAAGAATTACCTGTTTATCACAGAGAATACTATAATTTTATCTCTCTTGAGAGATATGATTATTTTTTGCCTTCTATCCTTGTCTGTAATACAGCTACTTGTCCTGTATCAAACGCCTACTTGAAAAGGTAAATGCTAATGCCAAATAATTTACATAAAGGAAAAACAAAAGCAATTTTTTTCTAATTGTTGGCATAAAGCAATTTGCCTTTTGAAACAGTAAAGATAATTGGTAACAATATTGTTACAACATATTTAAATGAGTAAAGCATTGATCCTACAGGGGAGCATAATTAGCACAGCAGAAGTCATGTGGGGAGGGACTTAAAAAAATTATCGGAAAGTGACTTGAATTTTAAGTAAGTTATATTGTTATTTTTACTACACATATTATGCAGAGAGTTGCCCAGATACCAAGACACTGAGTCTTGATGGAATAAAGAAGAGCATGAGCTACAATGATTTCTTTCTTTAATAAATACTTGAGTAGGTATTTTCATTATTATCCTTCCTGAAGAGAGGTGCAGTCTGACATGCTGGTTTCAAGCAGTGTGGCTCAGGCTTTCCCCCTGCTATGTGGCACTGAGTCTCTAGGTGGCCTAGCCCGCAGGTGGCGGAAGGGAAGTTAAGGACAGCTCAGGAGCTGCAGCCCAAGGGGGGGAATGACAGGGAAGCGGGACCGAGCGGGAAGCACCAGCCGTGATGGGGCAGTGGAGCAGGAGGAGCAGCCGGCTCCGGACTGAGTGGAGCTGCTGCCTCTGCTCCCAGCATGTCAGGGCGAGGAAGGGAGGCTAGCACCACCTGCCCATGTGGAGCATGTTCAAGAAGAAGGAAGAAAAGAGGAAGGCAAGATCTAATTTTTAATTTAAAAACCTAAACTTAAGCCCGATGATGCAATGCTTCTCTTATAGTAATTACAGCTTAAATCAAAGAATCCAAAAAGCAGAAGGGCTATTGCTATGGCACAAGGTGAACCTGGAGGCCCTGCAGAGCAGTCTCTGTGGGTTTGGAGAAGGCTCCCACCAAGGCAGCCGGGAGGGGTTCCGAAGCGCCCCGCACAGCGGTGCCAGCAGAGCGCAGCTGCTGTGCTGCACAGCCGGCCGCGCTGGAACCGCACCCGGAGAGGCACAGGCAGGGGCTGGCAGAGCCCAGAAGCATCAGGGATGGCCCCACATGCTACAGAAAGGGAATGTGATGGCACACTAGCATTCCAGGGGCTACCAGGAGGTGACCAGAAACTGCTACATCACCTTGAATGTTTACGGGTTCCCCATTTGTGAGTGGGGAATTACAGAAGTTGTTTTGGCTCCAAGTCTTTAAAGAAAAGAAATACTAGTATAGCTGTGTTAACTCTTTGATATTAATGATGTTGCCAATGCAGGACTTAAATAAATGTGAGTGACCTATGCGGGTTTGGGCATTGTAGTATGAAGGGCAGCATCTCATCCTCTGATTTTCACATTAAAGGAATGTTTCCTCATGTCTGAGTCTTAGCTGAAGTAAAACAGTGGCTCTTTAAATGACAAGCAACCACGAGCATGTGTTGGATAGATTCTGTCCAGTTTCATTCTACTCTGGCAACTGACACAGCTTTCCTGTGATATAATCATGATTAATAATTTATAAATAATTCATAATTAATTGTTCATTTACTTTTCCTAATTTTAAGTAATCACTGTGACAAAACCATCTAATTGAAATCAGCAATAGAATAAGACTCACAATTTCTTGGCAGGAAATTTAGACTAATATGAAAAACATATTCTGAGTTGCTATACTTGATCATTAGGGAAAGCTGGGTAATTACCATAAAGTGATTACAACACAGGCTGAAGTATAAACTGGATTGAATCCTGTGATCATCAATGTGCTCAGGAAGCCTGTAACTAGGCTTGTCATCTCTAGAAATTATACTTTATGAGATCTCTAACCAAAGCTGGCAGCACATCAGAGAGATGTAAGACTGAAAGGAAGAAAAAAAATAAAAGAATAGAAATATGTCATAGTTGTCATCTCTGTTCCTCCAGACAGACATTTTTATCCCAAAATCTAGGTAAAAATCCTGGGAAGGAGATAGCACAATCACCACCATCTCGCTGAAGTCAGTGAGCTAGGACCCTCCAGCTCACACAGGTGTTTGTTTTGCTACTACAAATACTGGGACTGCCAAAAGTGTAACTATTTTTGTTCTCAATTATTCAGCTGCCAAACTTCAAAACTTAGTCTTGTGCTACATAAAAAAATAGAGAAGTTGTAATCTATCATGCCAATTTACAATGATGATAGAGGAAAATAGCCCAAGATAAAAAAAGAAAGCAATTTCAAGTAAAGTAGTTTTTTCTTCTCTCACTGTTTGCATAAGAGCACTCATACCAGTGAAGTGGTAGGGAAAGTGGATGGAGACACTTTTAAGAAGAAATCTCAGGACAAAGTGAGTGATCATTGTTCTCAATTGGATTAAATGACTGTGAGCTATATTAAGCATTATGGGAAGAAAGGGAAACTTACTGTGGCAAACCCCTGAACAGGGAATAACGTGCAGTGACTCCATGATTCAGGAGGCTGAACAATTGCTTTATTAAGCTATACTATATTATATTATACTATACTAATACTAAATTAAAGAAAAACCCGTGACCCTTTCAGACAGTCATGACACAGCTTTGACCTAATTGGTCAATCCATCCAAACACCATCACCAGTGTCCAATTAACAATTCTCTTTTTGGTAAAAAATCCCCATAACACATTCCACATGTGCCAAACAACACGAGTAGCAAATAGAGATAAGAATTGTTTATCATTCCCTTCTCTGAGCTTTCTCACTGCCTTCCCCAGGAAAAATACTCTCTGTGAAGAAACGAGTGGCCACAGAAACTAGTATTAAGCCTTGAGATAAAAATACAGAGAGTATTCCTACATTACCATTGCTCACTGAATGGGCCTGCAGGCTAGGAACAAATTACTTTTACATTTGAGAACTAAAAAAATCTATGAACCAAGACTACCTTCCTTTTTCTGATCTTTAATTTTTCAGTGTTTAGGAAGTGATTCTTTCTCAGTTCCTGCAGATACTGTTGAACAAAACTCATGCATGGGAGCTCTCCTAAGGTCAGTGAAACTAATCACAATTCACATGCTTACAGCAAAATGCAAGCTTAAATGTAGCTGTTTACTGAACCACTTTGATGGATCTGATTTTGTACAAGATGGTTGAGCTTATGCAAACACAACATATTCTTGCAGCACTCACTAACAAAAAGCTTCTACTGAAATTTACATGACAAATCCAATTTAAAAGGGGAGGAGAGTATCTATAGGTCTGCAATTTTTAAATTATCCTCTTAAAATTAATCTTAAAGGCACATTACAATACATTAAATTAGCGCACACTGCACCGATGAGAGCAATTTCTGTTCACACAAAGCTTTCCCCTTTCATTCATTAACTTATTACATACTCCACATCAAACTTTAAAGCTATCACAAAGTCTCAGGCCAAAGAGGTGCTTTCTTCTAAAAACAGACTAGTTTGTCTGGTAATCCATTCTTTATTAACCACCTGGATAGCCAATTCCTTCCTTTGGGCTTAATGCTTCTCCTAGCAGCTCACAGTCCCTATTGCTAAGGTTGCCACAGAATCATCAGGAGATAAAGGAAAGTACTTGTAGACATCTTGAGCAACCTTCCTTCCTGCACACATTCAGATTTTATGTCAGAGCACAGCAACACCCCTTCCTTTTCTTCTTTCCCTCTCAAATTAGGTCAGGTAGCTGGGATCAAATATGAGACTCCCTCACATCTCATTGCTAGAGAAGAGGCCTCTCAGTCTGATGTGTGGGGGACACTCCCTCTCTCATCCACCTGCTTAAGGTTTCATTGAGATTGCTGTACTTCTCCAAGTCATACTTTTCTGGCAAAAAAAATAAGCCACAGCAGTGGAAAAAATCAGAGGTTTGCTCTGTGGCCATTTAATATGCAGACAAACCAGCTTGCCTGAAGTGAGAGGCTTTTACAGTTACCTACTAGCTACCAGTGGGAAAACACAGCATTGCTGGCACATTTATTGAGTGGTTTAAACTTACTTCCATGTTTAAATTAAAGCTGCACATAAGCATAATGTTTCACAAGTTGCTTGAGCGAGTAGTAAGGGAATTAGAGGCTTAATGTCATTACCACAGTGAGTGCCTTTCTCTGCTCCACTAGCAAATGCAGATATATAGGAGCTTTTTTCAGTTTATGAGGAGACTGTGCAAAACAGATTTACAGAGAAGAACTTCATCACACACTGAATTCTGTTGCCTCCAGAGCTTCTTTAATGTTAACATCAGATGCTTTTCAAAACTTAATAGATTAAATATTCCCTTCCCTGACCAATTTGCATCTTTGAAATTTCATGCAATTAAATTTCATCTAACTTCTTGCTCTTCCATGATGATGAGTTATGAACTGCAGAATTTAGAGGCATGGATTAAAAAAAAAATGCCTTCAGAGCAACATCAATACATGAGTGAGTGTACATCTTAGTTCCATTACTCTTTTCCTGGTGGCAAGCAGAATTTTCAGAGAAAAATTGCTAGTGGATAATAAATGTGATGCCTGGTGGTCCTACAACAACACTACATTTTATTACCAAGCTAAATTAAGGTCACCTTGATATAAAATTGATATGGGAAGGGATGAAGAAAGCAAAGTAAAAAAGGAACACTGAATGATGCATAAATCTGGGGAATAGAGTTATACAGTGAAACTAGGCTTCTTTTTAAAAATGGAGAGACAAGAAAAGTAAGATATGGAAAACTATGAAGATAATAGGAAATATGAGCATAACTTCAGGTACCTAGTTCATACAATATGACTAGGATGTCCATTTATGAATCCCTGTCTTGAAGTTGCTTAGTAATAAGATCCACAAACTGAAGTCATTACAAAAAGACATCTCTATACTATTACAGATAAACTGTAGTTTAATAACCAAAATGTGCACTCTAAATTTTTGCTTTGAGAATGTCATTAAGAAAGAGCAAAACAAAAACCAATTCCAATAAGAATTTCCTTGACAACTGTGAAAAGCTGTCTGCTAATCATGCAGCTGATGAATAATAAGAAAGCTAATCCAAAAATAAATTAGTGAAAAAAGCTATTGTTGTAGAAGCTGATAACTATAAACAAATACAAGGAACCAAAATTAAACAACCCCAGTCATTTAATTTAATGTAATCACCAAGTTCCTATTGAGACCCAGCCCAGCTCAGCAAATAGCAGTAGGAGATTATGAAACCCAAAACAAACTGTTACCCCAGCCCAAACTCTCAGCCTCACTAGCAAAGCTGGCACTGGGGTCACCTGGAGGAGGAGGAGAGCTGAGGTGTGGAGAGCTGTTCTGACACCACGGCTGCACACGTGTCAGCACTGCCTGAGCAGCACAAGCAGCTTCAACCAAGTGGAACAAGGCAGGGCTAAGCTGCCTGGAAAAGGCAACACTACTGGAAAAGGTGACATGGCAGAGAGCTCCCTGGAAAACCTCTGCCTCGTTTTTCTCCTCTGCAAAGGGAGCCTCATGTCCTTTTTGCACCCTTCTGTGCCATTCCTTGTGCTGACCCAGAGTCAGAGGAATAGAGGAAAAAGTAAATCAAAATTTTTTCTTTATGCTCAGTCTCTATTAAGTAATGACTCTAAAGTTACAAAAGGGTGGAGCAGAAAAGTATGCACATAAAAGCTTCACATCCTGGAATTTTCTGTCTCCCTTAAAATTTACGATGATGTATTTCCAGCATTTACTGTATCATGGTGATATGGAATGAGAGCAGCTGCAATTTTATAGTGTATTAATTTAAATGAATGAAAAATTGACATATAAAAATATACATTTCCATCTGAATTCCTAATATATATAATTTGGCAAAAATTTTCATTTAGAAATAAAATGTTGCTTATGTTTGTCCATGGAACTTTAGAAATTCCAGGAGATGAGGGGTTTTTCTGGGCTTTTGTTTGTTTACTCGTTTGCTTGGGATTTTTTTTTTACTTTTTTCTCTTATTTTTTTACCAGGGATGGGGTGGCATGATATGCCTTCTTGTTGATGTCAAGTTTAAGATTTTTAACTTTCATTGTAAACAGGTTAAACAAGTTAAATTTTATGTTCAGGGAAGGCATTTCAGAGTTTTATTTGCTATCCTACAAGAGTGGCTAACTGTTCCCAATCTGAAATTATTTGTGTGGATCACATAGGCTGAAATGAAAAACACAGAATGTAAAAGAAGACAGAAAAAGGCTTATGCTTTTTTAAATCAAATGGTTAACAGAGGACTGTTAATCTGGAAGAAAATTGATGAAGCATTTCAGGATGCTTTCTTTGAGATAACAGATCTCTCTGCAGTTCAGTCTTCAGTGTCTAGAAATCATCACCTTATTATCAATAAGAAAATGGAATAACAGTTGTCTGTAGTGTGTGTATTAAGTTTTTTATATGTAGCAGCAGATGATGAACAGTGCAGAATAGATTATATTCTGCCATACTGGCAACATGGTTCAGCCAATCCTCATTTTAGAAGTTCCAGCATAATGAATAAAAACCTGAGGATAATAGTTTTTGTAGTCTTGTTATGAGTTCTCAAAGCAAGGATCTAACACAATGTCATCTCTTAAAATTTAATCTAAAAATCCTAAATTTAATCCTTAAGAAGGATTTTTTCCTTGCTGCAGCCCAGGCCAGCCTGGGTGTGTTGTTTTTTCCTTACTTCTATCTCAGCAGACTGGTGAGTGAGCAGCTGAGTATGGCTGCAGGAGATGCCAGAGTCCAGTTCACAAACACACCTGTGTGGTGTGTACTCTGATGGATTTAGGCAATGCCAAATTTAAATAACTGTATAAGGACTTCTCTGCAATCCACTCCTGCCAGTGACTAATAGATTGTGAATAATTGAGGCATAATTGAGAAAAGAATGTATTTCATGTGTTTTACCATGTGTTAATATAATTCTGTTAAAGCTGCTGTTTGGTAACTTCTCACAGCCTTAGTGGTGGTTTGTCCTTTTAGAGCCTGTGTCAGATTTTTCACTTCTTAAGTTCCTCAAAAGGAAAGAAGAAAGAGGTGCTTCACTTCTACTTGCAAAGTACCACCCAAATTTCACATCTGGCCGGAATGCATGGCACAACATCTTACAGAGGAGTTGCACTGTGCTCTCACATGCAAATTTTACTTCTTTTTTCCTTTTTTTTTCCTAAACTGCAAAGTAAGAGCTGTTTATATGAGAAGTGCATTGTTTCTATTTTTTAGGGCAGACAACAGTCATAACACTAATATCTTATGTTTCTACTTTTCTGGCATTTGAAAATTTCAAGCTGTTCTCCATTTATTCTCCTCAGTGTGGTTTACAGACTTTTCTCCCTCAGAATCTCATGGTGATTTAGTATATCTAGCCATGCAACTCCCTGTGAGATAGGAAACCTTCAGAATTATATTACAAACATAAGTTTACAAGTATGAGATAAATATGAGGTTGCATCAGAGAGAGATTATGGACTAAAAATATGCAAGTGCCTAGGTATCCTCCACAGTGCATTGGAAACAACAGGCTTTTCAAGTGGGACACACACAAAAAAAACCCCAAGCCATAATATTGCAATCTTAGTAATTAATCAGGAGAAAATGTTAGGGACAGTAACCAACACAGATTGGTTCTCTAATACACACAGTCCAAAACCTCTTCTAGAAAATTTGTGCTTTCCGAGTTTCTTCTTCACCTTGGAAAGATACTCTTGTCATTGAAAAATACCGAGGCTGTATTATGTAATGAAACATACCTTCATTTGTTGTTTCCTCCCATCGAAAAACAGTGGAGGAAAGAGCTGAAACTGCACTTCTAACAAGAATCTAAAATTCTTGTTACAAGTTACAATTTTATATACAATTCTTGTATATAAAATTCGTGGCAGGCTGGGGGTAAATAATGTCGTGGCCTTGATGCTACCAATGCAAGTCTGTCTTAGACATTGCATGAATGCTATTGCATGGAGCCTTCCAGGGAAATCAGGTATAAGGTGTTGTATTTCTAGACCCCAGCTGGAATCAAAGCTACAATAGTCCAGATCAGACCTTTAGAAAGGAAACACACAAAACACACAAAACTTTGCCTTTGATCTCTCAGTCCTAAACCTTAAGGGAGACATAAAAAACACATTTAAAATGTAACTCTTTGCAATGCACTCAGATACCAAATATCAGGAATCCAATATAGGTGAGGGGTTTGTGACAAATAATACTCTCTCTCCACAATAAACTCATGAAGTTTCAAAGCCTGGAAATAAAATTACCTGCTCTGCAATGAAAATATTATCACCTTACAACATTTTGTCCCTGGTGATGTCCAATCTATCCCATAGGCACTATACCAGTTCTCTCAGTCAAGCTGATCCAAGGGGGTCTTGTGATTTGGATCCATCTCAGTCTGTCCATAGCTTTGAAGTTTGCTGCTTTTTATTTCTGGATGAAAGGCATGTGCACAGAAGCTTTTTGGTATTTCAAAACTCTAGCAAGACTGCAGCAACACTTTTGTAGAGACCTTTGTATCTAGCTCTGTCTTATACATGTCATATTAAACTAACATCTAACAAGGACAGAGTTGGAGAAACAGCCACCAACATAACTTTTACCTTTTAGAGACAGAGTTTTGTATCAGTTTTGGGATGAGTTTGAGGTTTGCAATGAGTGGGAGAACTTAAAAGAGTATTCTAGGAAGCCATACTACATAAGCTGTCTACCATATGGCTCTTCTCATTGTGTGAAGTGTGAGCAAATGATTCAAGCTTATTCTGCCAGTTCTCTGTTAGCAGGTCTATGTCAAGCAACAAAAAAAAATCCCAGTAAAGTTAAGAACTCAATTTAAGTCTCCTCAATTAGCACTTCAACTACCCCACCTTCCTTTCTCTTTAATGACCTAATAAAATATTTAAAGTTATTAAGTCAACCATATCTATTTAATTAAGAGATTACAGTTATTTTGGGGGGACATATATTGGGAAGATCATAAGGTTAATTAAATTTGCTCACTTTATATATACACTTGAAAGAAGGGGCTTATTTGAATTTCTTTTTATGGCTCTTTTAAAAGTGCACAAGTTTTCACAGTTCAAAAAATTCAAAAAAATTCCAGAACATGATGAATTTGAAAAGACCATGTCAGTGATTCTTGCAAGTGCTGTTAAGACAGGTCTGAGATCATAAAAAATGTGATAATTCTGTCAACCCCGCAGTTCAACTCTTACTACAGTGGTGTTTCAGATGCTGTACTGGTAAAACACGTGGCTTTTCCAAATCTCAAATACTGGTTGCCCATTGCATTTCCAGATGATAAAAAATTGGCAGGATGCTCCAGGTGGTTTTGTTACCAATGAGAGGGACCTGGACAGGCTGGAGTATTCAGCTCACGGGAACCTCCTGCAGTTGAGCAGAGGGAAATGAGAATTCCTGCACCTGAGGGGTAACCCCATGCACCAGTATGTGCTGGTAGCTGACCAACTGAAAATCATGTAGGCAGAAAAGGTCCCGAGGTCAGTTCCATTTAAATAAAAGAAAAAACCATTTTACATTGTAGGTGATCAAACACTGGAATAGGCTTCCCAGAGACATGTGGAGTCTCCAACCTTGCAGATATTCAAAACAAAACTAGGCATAGTCTTGAGCAACCTGCTCTATATAACCCTGCTCTGGGCAAGAGAGTTGGGCTAGAAAAGCTCCATAAATTGCTTCCAGGCTCATTTATTCTGAGGCACACAGTTTGGAAGCTCAGAAAAAAACTGTTTGAGGCTTTACTGGAGTTCTGAATTCTGTCAAAATGACCTGTAGATTCTCATTCTTCTGGACATTGCACTCAATCTCAGGTAAGCAAAGACATAAATTAAAAGATAAATCATTCAGTCACTTAAAATTACAGGAAAAGCAGTTACCCAGACCAAAGGATAAAGTGAGTTGTAGTTAAATATAAAATATCCAAACTCAGAGAATGATGAGTTCTGCATAATAGAACTAAATAATGTAAGCAGATAACAGGTGATATATATTTACAAATTATTTGTTCTTTTTGTTCTTTTCTCCTTCAGGAAATTTGGCTAGGATCCCTATATTTTCTGCTCTAATTGTACACCTCCTGTGCTGGATTGGCGTGGCAGGGTTCTGGTACAAGGCAGGCTGCAGGGGCAGTTTCTGTGAGAAGCTGCCAGAAGCCTCCTCCAGGTGTGACAGGGCCAATGCCAGCTGGATCCAAAACAGACCCACCAGTGACAGTGGCGCCTCGGTGGGAACAGATTCGAGAAGGGGAAAAGCTATTGCACAGAAGTGATTGCAGCCAGAGAAGAGAGGAGTGACAAAGTGTGAGAGGAACAGCCCTGCAGACACTGAGGTCAGTAAAGAAAGAGGGGCAGGAGGTGCTCCAGGCAGTGGAGCTGAGATTTCCCCTGCAGCCTGGTGAAGGCCATGGTGAGGAAACTGTCCTGCAGCCCATGGAGGCCCATAGAGATCCACCTGGAGCCCATGGAGGACTCCCCACCAGAGCAGGGGGATCCTGAAGGAGGCTGGTACCCTGTGGGAAGACCATTCTGCAACAGGCTCCTGGCAGGAGTCCATGGACAGAGGAACCCATGCCTGAGCAGGTTTGCTGACAGGACTTGTGATCCTGTAGGGACTCCATGGTGGAGCAAGTTGTCCCTGAGGAATTGCACCCTTTGGAACGGAGAGCTAGAGCACATTGTGAAGAGCTGTAGCCAATGGGAAGGACTCATATTGGAGAAGTTCATGAAGGACAGTCTCCTGTAGGAGGGACTCCATGCTGGAGCAGAGGAAAAGTATGACAAGTCTTGCCCCTGAGAAGAAAGGAGGAGCAGCAGCAACATGTGAAGAACTCAAAGCCCCATTCTCCATTGCTCTGCAATACTGATGGGGAGGAGGTAGAGAATTCAGGAATAAATTAAAGTCCAGAAAAGGGGTCAGGGAAAGTATTAAGATTTGGGTTTATTTCTCAGTATTCTACTTTGACTTGATTATTAATAAATTCAGGTAATTTCCCCAAGTAAAGTCTGTTTTGCCCATGATGTAATTTGAGAGTGAACTCTCCCTGTCCTTATCTCAATGCAGGACACCTCTTTTATTCATAACTGCATAAGGTCTGCATCTGACACACTCAAATGCTGATGTGATACTGCAGTTCAAACATTGAGCCATTTTATAAATTCACATCCTTATTACCATCATACAGCCCTTTCAAAAGATCAGCCTTCAGGAATGATGCAGCAGTTAAAGCAATATTCCCTGGTCAGGATGCTTCCTGGGTAGAGCAACTCTTACTCAAGTTGCTGCTGCTGGTGCTGGAGGTTAAAGACAAAAAAGAGTCAAGGGCTTTGAACCTTTTTGCTCTGTTTCTATCGGTTCTTCTAAGACAAACAGGAGAAAAATCCATATTTTTGATGTTTAAAGTCTGTTTCCTAAATGGGAAATAAGGGCTGCATGTGAGCAGTGCTGCATAATAAAAATAAGCAGACATTGATCAGCAGTAAAGTTTTAGGTAGCTCATTACACTTCAAATAAGAAATGAATCTTGATTGTTAAGAGTACTCATTACACATTTCTATAAGCACAACAAGCATAACAGGTGTTAAGATGTGCCTTCATAACTGTTAAGCTTCACCCCTTCTTAAATTTTTTTTTACTATTAAAGCCCTGCAATGAACTTCCCCAAAGCAACCTCAGCTGTCTGCTGCATCACTCGACCATGGTATTTTGGCAAAGCACAATAAGAAGGAGAAGCACATACCTGCAGCAGTGACTTATGTCCCTGACTCTCAAAAGAACACAAATGCCTTGTTTCAGTGTTCCTGGGCAGCTGCTCACACCCGGCTGCAGGTCAGGATGAGGAGCTTCATAGATGCCTCTTTCATCAGAATTAGACTGTATCACTTTGCAGAATAGGCTCAAAATTATCTTAATGCAGTAGAATGTTTGTAAAGAAACTCATATTACTTTTCCACTTAGAGCACAGGGTTTTTTAGGACTTTTTCCCCTCACAACTCATTTGAGAAGTGAGGAAAGTGACTACAGAGATACTTGGCATGAGGTAGGGTGAAGAGCAGCACAGTTTATACCACTCAAAGCTTTTTTATCAGACTTACAGTAACTGATTCAGGAGAGAAACATATCTGCTTATGGAGGGAATCTGTATAGAATCAACTGGAAAAAAAAATAATATAAGCCTCAATCTCCTGACAAAATTTACTCCCACTTGTTGAATTGGTTTGGAGCCGAAAATGTGCTTGGTTGAGAATACAAGAGTGAATTGGACAGCAGGTTCACTTTAACAGGATAGCTGCTTCCATGGCTGCCAGCACATGAAGTGAGGCATTTTCTACAATGTCTTAAATTAAATGCATATCATTCCCTACTTCTCCCTACTTAATTAAACCTATTCTTCATATAATTCCCAGAGCTCCTTTCATTTCTAAACACAGAAATACTTATGCTGTCTCCAAGCAATTGGCCTTGATGCTATTAATTTGCAGGACATAAAACAACACATCACATCACAGTAAGTAAGAATACTAATAAAGCACTTCAGCAATTAATTGTAGTTTTTGAGCTTCCATCAAGAAAAAACAAACCCCCAACAACTCTCTTCTAAGTAGCTTTTTGAAAAAGATTTTCTCTGACTTTACATATCTCTCTAAAGGAGAGCAAGTCAAAGCCTTCAGTTAATATCATTGACTTCTGACTGATATATCTGAAGGACTTTATTTCCTGTTTGGTTTATATCTATTATTTGAATATTTCTACTCTGCAGCAGAGGTATAAAGCTACCATTTATTCATCATTCATTTAGTTGTTTGATCACACGCAACTCTACACACTATTTAGTTTAAGGTAATTTTAGAAATAATGTTTGATAACTACTTGGAGATAGAAAAAGAAAGTAAATTAGTGTGTAAAAGTCTGCACAAGCTGCTATAAAAGCAGTCTAAATCTTCTTAGTTTTACTTAGGAATTAGAGAATGGAAAAGTCAGAGATCCTAGAGACAGGTGGTTCTGTGAGAAACAGACCTTTATGACAGGCAAAAATCAGGCAAATAAGTTGGCACAAAAAGTAGCCTTAAGTCTAAAATAATGTGGATTAAAATGCTAAAGGCTAGCATATTGGATTACCTCATATAGATTAAAATCATTGTACCATTATAAAAGACAGTAAAATCAGGATTCAGCACCAGGATGCTTTCCCCAGGTGCTGAGTGTGCATCCATGCAGAGGATTCTGTCTGCAGTGTCCAAAAGCTCTTTTAAGCACAGATTAAATACAGATTTTCTGCTCTAAAAAGTTAACTATTTATTACTGGTCTTCAAAATGAGTTTAACTATTGTATTTAAACAAATACATATTTTTTTTCATTATTTATATGTGCACCAACTGCATATATTTTATATTAATGCATCATACAGATGTTTTGTGTTGTATCTGAATTGCTTCTCTTCTATTACTCATGTTATATGCCATTAAACTTTTGAAGTAAATTTTTTTCTTATACATTGTTGTGAGAATTTGGTCCATTTGAGCTCTTTAGTATTCTACTATAAATGTCTAGTAATCTACAGAGAGCTACAGATCAGAGAGAGAATCACAGAATAGTCTGGGTTGGAAGGGACCCAGAAGAATCATCAAGTCAAGCTCTTAAGTGAATTGAACCCACAACCTTGGCGTTATTAGCACCGTGCTCTAATATATGGCCCTCTATTAATAAATTTTATTCCTAGATCAAGTTCTGCTTGTAGCACCTATACTAAATCACTCAAAACTAGATCTAAGAATGGAAAATGCCTTGACTTGTTCCCTTCATCAATGGCCCAGTCTCCAAGATTCATTAAGTCGCCAGTGTTTAGATGTCAGAATAAAAAACATTTCTCTCTAAACTATGTGGCAAAACCCCTATCAGACTCAACATAATCTCTTATCTTCATTTCATACATCAACTGCCACTCCATGCTGACATATGGAGCACTATAGCTTCCTAAAGAAAAAAATACAGTTATTAAATATACAGCTCCTGGGCCTAATCTCATTCCCCAGGCTGGGATGATGAGGTTGGGTAGAAAATAAAATTTAAAATTCTATGGCAGATTTTAGCAGAAAAGTTTAAAATTGTGTAGGGTTATTAGGTGCTGAAAATATCCCAAGATAAAATGAAAGGACAAAATCTATTGTCTTTTAAATAATGAGAGAAATGGAAATAATATCAGATCTCCTTTTAATCACCTTTCTGCCACCCACTCCCTCAGCTACTGAGTGCCCTTGTAAGGCTCTATGGAAAAAATCCCAAGCAGTATGTTTGATTAATTAAGGTTACATCACAGCACCACCTGTCACAAGAGCATTGTACTCTTTTGTTTGTAAAATGCCTTATCTGCATGAAAGCACTGCCTGGAAAAAGTGTCTTGAGAATACGTAGGACAGAGATTTACTAATTCCAGGAAAAAAAGCATGCTGGAAACTAGATAGCACAGGTGACAGATAACTCGTAGTTATAAGGTGACTTAAAATGAGGAGTCAGTTTTGTAAAAGGCTGCCACATATAAATTTAACTACACAGATTCATGAATTTTAGGGCTGGAAAGGACTATTTGTTTGATACTGTTTAGCTTGACTAGTGTGTACCACCATTCTCCTGTACTAGGTAGGATCTGTAATTTGGGTTTAGCTAGACTATGAGGCCCAGGAGGGCATTCTGTCCTGATCTGGGGATATCAAGAGATGAAAAAATAATGACTTTCCATGGGAGGCTGTGCCAAAGATTGATAATCTCCAGTATAAAAAAAAAAAAAAAAGTTATGTATATAGGTAATTTAAATTTGTCTATCTTCTAATCATTATTTTGCAGCATACCTTTTTGCCAAGTCTGTTAAAAAGCTTCTTAGTCTAAAAAATAATTTTTTTTAGAACATGAATCAAAGAAAAAACCCCACCACTTTGCAGATCCAGATGCCTATCTCTTTTACTCCAAGATATATTTTTGAATCAGCTTCACAGTTTCTGATTGCATCATTGTATTCCTTTGAAACGATGGATACTAGAACTGTGTGCAATATCCTGGTCATATGACCATAAATATACCCACACCTATTTGCAAAATAATGTATTATCCTACAGACTGCCTTACACAGCAACTCTATTTGCTATCAGGTCACTCAGAGAATTGTCATGCAGCTGCATGTCCACACTGCACCCTTTTCTGGTAGGAATTACTTTGGACTATACCCAGGCTGGTCTCTCAGACTGGATGTTTCTCAATGGCATGATTGGGAAACAGATTTTAAAAGCATGTTCTTCATGTGAACTAAGGTACCAATATAGGCACTTTACAAAACCTAAGTGGTTGCAAAGCCACTGCTTTCATGGACAGGGTCTCTAAATTTGTGGGCTGAATCCCTTGTCCTTAAATATGACTTGTCTATGGTTCCAGTAAAACACCTGGTCACAAATTCACATTAACCATCTGCCTCTTTTAATTATTGTTTCTAGTTTTTCTGTGTCTTTCATGAGTTTTATCAGTAATCACTTTATAGTTAATTTTTTTTATTATTTATGTAAATCATGCAAAACATCAAGATGAGTACTAATTCTGTAAGAATCCTGCTTTGGATTTTCATGAGAAAGGAGAACACATTACGTCTTATACTGCTGCAGTCTGCCTGTCTCCAGCCAGCCAGCTGCAGTAATAGCCCCAAGGGACTTCATATAAGACCAGCCTCATATGACAGAGGAGAGGGGTGGCAGCATCATCAGGGAGTTAATTATAACCATCTCAAGTAAGGAAACCCTGAGCTGCCTCAAGACAGAGCCATTTCAGCTGGCAATGGACTCTCAGGGATTTGTCACTCAGGGGAAATGGCACACCTCTGCTTTGGTCATTTATCCTCAGGCTGCCCACATTAAAGGAAGGAAGAAAGAGTGACAGAAGGACACACATTGTTGAGAAACATATGTTGTGGAAAAAAAAAAGGTTTTGCTACTACTTTGCTACTCAGTAAGGCAAAGAAATTATCATCCTTTCTTCACATCTGCATTATGAAAGCCATTTAAAGAATAGATAATTTATTCAGATAAATATTTATTCTTTCAAAGAATGAAAGAATGGATAATTTATCTTCATAGCTTATTAAACAACCAGATTTCCATGAGTGGCTCCAAACACTTTGAAAAATAAAGGTAGGAGTATCATGTCAAATTAATTCTAGGTATGTCCATAGGTTGGACCTTAACCTATGAATATCAGGTGTAGGATGTGTTTCCCATGAGTCATGTAAATAAAGTACTCCGTTCCTCCCATAAGACTCAACCAGCACCCCTTTCCACTCAGAATCAAGGCTTTTATGTCACACACCCCATCTGCCAGATTTTCTCAGCAGGAATAAAGGGCTGCAACCAGTGGGGAGATGAGGACAACTGAAAAGAGCACCAGCCAGGAGCCAATGTGTGCAGTAAACAGCTGTGTGAGAAGACAGCAGCAGGAGGATGAAACAGTTGCAACCAAAATAGGATTTCAAAGGAAGGAGGTGTAGGAATGTCAATGGTACCAGAATGCTTTTCTACATCAGAAACAGTCAGGAAATTTTTTTTAAAAAGCAAGTGACAGCACAGACTCAAAATCCAAAAATCTTCTGGGCTCTCTGGATTCCTTCCTGTACTTTTCCAACATACAGAATATATTTATTTATTTTACACATCATTCTCCATTTCTCACAACTATACTTCTGTGTTTTATAGGGCCATCTTGCCAAGATATATTCCTCATCATAGAACAATTTTTAAGGAAATGGCACTTACAAGAGACTAAAAGTAATTTATATTGATAAACAGCAGTGGGAGCTTAAAAGCTCTGAAAATAGGCAGTACCTTTTAAAACTACTTCTCACCTTATCAGCTGGCAAAGAAATCTGAATTTCCCATGAGTTTCTCCCACTGCGGCTGATGGGAAGGAAAAGTGAGGACTCCAAATATTAAGCATTTAGTGAAATAGTTATGGCCCAAGACTAAGACTATAACATAAAATAGTAATTCTTGACTTAGATTTTCTAATTATTTGTATATTGACTATTATCTGACCATTGTGACAATGGATTATCAGAATATATTGATCCAATTTTCCACCAGAGGTGGGCTATACAAATCAGGTATCCTGGTTGCACTCAAAGTTCATCCACTCAATAAACATATTTGGTATGGCCATATTTGCCCATAAATCCATTTTATTTCAAATTAAGATTAGTCCAATTGTTTACAAATGTACTCAAAAAGCAGACAGGAGTATTTTCAAAAAATTATAGAAGGATAGCATGCATAGTTCCTGTTTGCATAGCCTCCTGTAACAGTGGATGTGCATCTAAAACACTGCTTTTTTTCCCTCCCTTTTCTTAGCTTTGCTTCACCTCTTCATGGAGCCTATAGCTTGTAAATTATTGCTTTGCCTTTATTTAAAATAATAAAGTTTGTTTATCAGGTAAAAGCAGATGCTAAAACTAGATTCTCCAATTATCACATAAAATGGATCCATACATATTTATGACTTTATCAGGTAATAACAGGTACTGAATAGCTATCCTTCCAGTCACAATGGCTACACATTACAAATTTATGACTGCACAGTATCTACTATGCAGTCTTTTTCCAGTAGGCTCAAATGGACAAATCTCACTTATCTCTCCTGAGGCAGTGATGCTTTCTGGATTTGCTTTGACTACATTCAGATTGTGTCATCACAACTGTTATGCTATTGTGGCGCCCTCAAAAAAAACATATATAATTAATACCCACCAAATTTCAGATTTTGCTGCCAAGGACCTCTGTATGTCACGATGTTAATAAACACACAAATTAAAATTATTAAACAGACAAGTCATACTTCCAAATCAAATGAAGACATTCTTCAGGTGACCTTGAGATACAGCACTTGAAGCATCTCATAAATTTTCCATGATGATGACCTGAGATGAAATCCCTATAGCAAACAATAAAATCCAAATCTTTCTGTCCCTGGATAAGCACAGGATTATTTATGTTTCAGTGAATATAAAAATAACTTTCTCCCTCCTTACTGAAAGGAGAAACTTCACAATATGAAACTAGTTAAGTGTCTAAGCCAACCTGATCACTACATAAAGAACTGGAAGCATGGCATGCACATACTTTCTCAGTATATTGTAATTACAGAGTACAGTACCTTTATAATGCAAAACAGTTCAAGTTTCTATTACTATGTCCTTATAAAGCACACTCTTGCTAGCACACAGTGTATGTGAGGTTATGGAAAAATCCAATAGCCAAATTCCAAGTCAGAAGATTGCTTAAGTAGGAGACTGACAGGGCAAAGTAGACAGCAAGTATTAATGTGAAGTATCTGACATTGTTATCCTGCTCTCAGCATCTCCACAGGCTCACTGCCTCTCAATCCAAACCCAGAGCAAGGGTCTGGGACGATTTCAGCCTTCTATCACAGCTGGATAAATTGTTTTGAGCATAGTGACTGTAATAAAGCCTAGTTCCCTATAGCTCTGTGCCCTTTGATCCTTTATTTCTTACCTTCAGCTTCCTTTTTCCCCTCCCTCTACCTTCTCATGTCACTTCAGTGAGGAAGAATCAGCACATTCTACAGCTGAGAGCTGTGAATCTACAAAGTGAGTAGCAAACACATCTGTGCTGATTAACCAGCTGGCTGCTGCCAAATATCACACAACTGTCCTTCTCTGTGTGCCTGCCTTTTGTAGCAAGGCTTCTGTTTCCATTTGCTATCAGTAACTTCCCATTATACTAAAGCAGTGCCCAGGCTGAAATTTTCTGTGCTACTGCTTCAGTGGGCACCTGCACAGCTCCACCTGAAGGTACAGGAGTGGGGTTTTGGGCTTTTCTAAATAATTTAGTACAAAACAAATGGAGCCTAGCCCCCACATTTGTTAAACTGTTCAGACATAATTTTAATGTGTCCTCCTGACTGAAAAAAAGGAAAATATCATAGCCCTTAGTTCACAAAATGTTATAGATTTTTTTCTTAGTGGAAAGGACAGTCTGTTGACAGAAGCAGCAAGAAAATCCTGGTTCTGTCTTCAAAGCATAGTTTGAACAAGACTCATAAATCAGGAAATACATAATACATTTCATTCACAGAGGTATGAGACTAGAAACTGATCTTTAAACGAGTGCCATGAATTTACGTACTTGTAAGCCAGCAGGCTTTGGAAATATAATACATGATGAAATAATTAAAGAAAAAAATTAAGGCTAGCATGGACTATTTGTTTCCTGTTCCTAATGAGAACATTTTCCACATTGTTTCAGCAAAAGCTGGCGATATTTGAAAACAGGCAAGACAAAATTGGCAGACAATTAATAGCCTCAGCATCAGAGAGAAACAAGGGAAGTCATTAACACTAGCAGTCAGCAGTATTGTTTTAATAGATTCATTTTCATTTGACACTATGAACTATGAGCTTTCTTTCCCATTGTAAAGAAAAGGTGAGTCAGAGTAAAAAACTCACTAAGAATTGAAGAATGCCAGCTTTCTAGCCCTATATTCCAATTGAAAACTAAAGCCCTCAATTAATTAAATATCTATATCCACAGAAAGTGTTCTTTGCATGGTATCCATTGCTCTAAAGCACAGATTTTTATTTTTTTATCTAGAAAGTGATCAAAAAATAAAAGCTAAATCAGCTTTAAAGTGCCAAGGAATACCTAGACATATGCTCAAAATGCAATGATATATCCAAACATTTGTGTCGCAGGGCTTTCAGTTATTCTCCTTCAGTCCAGAAGAACTTTTCCAGTTTTTCTAAATCAGGATTTATCGGTAGTGGATCGTGATTTTGTCTTCAGAAATCAAAAGGAAATCCTGGTCCAAAGACTGTTGAATCTCAGCCATTATCCTAATCTCTGTTCAAGATACATTCTCTTGTATTATGCTACAGTACAGAAATCCTTGGCTTTCCTTCAAGAATGTAACATCTCAGCTTTTGGAAGACTATTAAAGTGATTATGTGTGCATATTCAAATGTGAAGCGTGAGATCATCAGTCCTACAGAGATCACTGGGATTAACAAGGCATCTTTTTTAATTGAACAAGGCAACCCTGTGAATGAACTCAGCATCTTTTTGCAGTCTACCACCTTCAAAATGCCACACCATCTGCTTCTCTTATATTTTTAATTGTTTTTACAAAGTGATATGTGATGCTTTTGCAGTGCATAGGATATTATGAAAAGGAGATTATGACAGACTTTTTAATTATTCAGGATACAAGTATTTTTGAATGTGGGTATAGTGAGATGTGGGTATTTCAGATGAGAACTTGTCTGTGAAAAGAGCATTGTAAAAATGGGAAGAAAAATGTCAAAGCCAGTTTTCATGCTTACACAATGGGTATTGATGGCCTTTTCCCTTTGCTAAATCTGATTGTAATGTCTCCTTTTCTTGGTTTTAAAGGAGAATGGGCAAATTATAGGAAACACATGACTATCCCACCACCAGATGCATGCAATTTTTTTTTTATTTCACCTGGCTATTCCTATCCTGTAGTATAAAACTGGGTGCAAGTAAAGAGGAGGAAGTTTGTATTTGAACAAAAGAATTCTAAACTTCAAAGCAAAATTGAGAGATTGACCTTTTGTTGCTGAATGTCAAAGTTATTTGTTCAAATCAAAGCTGATAGATAAATGTCATCTTCATAATATGACTGTAATAAACAAGCAGATATAATAAATTAAACTAGCATTGTCTTATCAGTCAATAACAATAGTCATTTTACTCAAGCTAGTTTAACACTGCTCTAAAAATATATTCAATGTGAAAGGGTATGAGACTTGTTTCAGGCAATGGGTGCTGAATCTTTTGTTAGAACAACAATTTAGGGAGCTTATTGTTTTCATTTTATGCATAATACCCTTCCATCAGAGCATGCAGAGAGTCACAGGCTTGCATCCAATTCTCATCTCAGCTTTGAACCTACAGATTCAGGGGAAATCTCTTACAGCTCCAAGGGGAAAATTCCCCAAAGCCAAACACTAATTTTCAGGAAGCCAGATCATCACAGAGGATAAGAGAGTTTTAGCTCTCTACCCAATAAAGCATGTTCTGAGGAGTATACTCACTTTTGCAGACTGCATATTTTTCAATAAGTCATTTAATAAAATAGATATTGACATGATAGTAAGGATGACAGTGAGGAAGAGCTTTGATTTGCACAGCCAGGTCCAATGCTGATATTTGGAATTTTGCAACACATAAAAGTGTACCATCACGTCAGACGCCTCAGAAAACTATGCAGTAGTAATTTTCTTATTCATGTACATAACCCAGGAGTTTTATTAATAATGGCCATATTAAAATGCTAATAAATAAAGCTTAGTAATGAAATACACAAGTTGGAACATGAAGATATCATTAAAACCAATTCACTTACAATATGCCATAAAATTCATGGGCTTGTATTTTATATCACATCTTGGCAGAGTAATTAAAGAATAATCAAGCCTTTATCAATAATTTACATTGTTAGTAAGTCTGGATGGTATGAAAAATATAAAAATCAGATAAGCATTTTCAGTATTTGGGATGATTGGTAGATTTTCCCTCTCTTGGAAAGAATTTAATAAAGATACATGTGAAAGCATGAGCATCATTATACTTACTGGAAATCAAAGAAAGATAATGAATGGAATAAGAGGTTAGAAATTGGGAGGTATCAATTTATCTTCCTCATTATGCTCCATTAAGTGAATCCATGTTATCAAATCAAAATTATTTTGTGCATCAATGTAAAATTTTTTCTTTCCAGTTGGAAATTATGAACTCCGAACATTTGCATGTGCTCCTCATCTCCAATACTTTTATGACAATAGCCTGAACTTTCATGTCTTTTTAACTCAATTTGGACTGAATCCCCAGAAAGTATTTAGTGTGAATTAAGTTCCTCTAATGAAGAAATTTGAGCATTTTCCAGTAAAGTATTTTTTTCCTACAAAATTAAGATATATCAGCAATGATGGGAACATAAAGTTTTTGCAAACTTTAAGTCACAAGCATGTGTCCCTCAGAGACCATCTTAATTTTTTATCATCCTGGCATGCACTGTTCAGATTGCCAGACTGAGTCTGTTGTTTTAAAATAACTTTAGGAGGCAGATTAATCAATCCATTTTTGGGAATTTATAGGGTTATCAGTTGCCTTCCTCCAAAGAGAGGCAGATAAAGGGAAGCAAATACCATTTGAGATCCCAAGACTACCAGCACCTATAGGACTTTCTGCAGTCTGCCTTTGGGTTCCTGGCTGTTTAGCACAGCATCAGGTCTATGTCCTGAGTATTTCAAGTTCAAGCAGAACTTCATTTACAGAAATATCTGAAGCCTACCAAACCTTCAAGATCAGACCCCAAGCCAGGAACTCCTTGAACAAAAGAAGTAAGCAATCTATTCTGGAAGAAAATAGAGAAGTCTGTGATACCCAACAGCTTAATTAGGCAGATTATCATTATAAATGTGATATCACAATAATACCTTCATTTCCATCTCAGGAAAATAATTTAAGTTCTTTATATTTCATCCAGATCTTTCCTGTAAGCAGCCTATGCTGAAAAGACTCTATGCCAAAATCTACATGTCATGTTCCAAACTTTATGATTTGGGCATGTGAATCATGACTAGACAGCCCAACGCATCTGTTCATATCTAGGAGGAGCAGGGCTGGCTTCAAGAAAAAAAAGGGCAACTTTGTGGTAGTGTAGATGTTTGTACTAAACTCTGTCAGATAGACTAAAGATAAAAACAAGACTGCCAATGGTTAAGAAACAATCCTAGAAAGAGGATCTTGAAAACACAGAGTGAGCTTGAAGGGGCAGTAACCTTTCAGAGGCTCACCTGTTGGTTATATGACTTCCCTTCAGGAATGCAGGAAAATGAAAATGCTTCTAGCAGCTTCAGATGCTACAACATATTTTATTTCAGCTTCCAGCACAAGGATAAGTATAAACACTGTTCTTTCCTCACATCAGCAGAGAATGAATTCAGCCATTTGGGAAAGGAGAAAACAGGAACCCATGATCCCTTTTTCCCACAGAATGAGAACTAAAATGACACTGAATATATGCATCTCATCTAAAGGAACAAACAGTATCTACATCACTGTCACCAGATGTTTTTGGGAGCTATTGCATTTCAGATCTTTTTACAGTTAAAGCAGGTCCATAATTTTAATGGCAGTACACTATGACATCTTAAATAATAGAATGAGTCTCAAAATATTTAGCAGTTTGCCATTGTGAGAGCAGCTTTATTCTATAAATTCACTCTTTTTATTCTATTTAGCTATGAGAAAAGGATTAATGTTCCTCTTTATTTATTTTTCCTGTGGTTTTCATTATTATTTTCTTAATCTATAATGCTTTATTTACTCTATTTCATGGTCCAGAGCCTTTTTGCAGTTTCTTCTTCCAGCATACTTTGCAGAAAAGCCACTGAAATAGTTCGATGGTTCTTTTATCCCCTGTCAATTACTGATAGTACACTGATTGTAATATTTTTGAAGAGAATAAACTGTATTTTTCATGATTAAATATTGTTCTTTAGCACAGATACAAACAACTATAAAATCAAATCTCCACTGGGGTTACAATTTTGCTTTGCTCAAGAAGGTATACTCTGGCTTTTCTTCTATATTTGGTTTACACATGCAACCTAATTTGGGTAATGCAAGTGAGTTATAACAGTAATTATATCTTTCTAATAACTACTAGACTCTGAAACAATATTACATAAGCATAGAAATATCCAATGTCACGTATCTCCTGAAGCAAAATTCTAGTTTGTAGTGTAGAATTTGGGTTTTAGTGCCTGGTTTTTCCCTTGTCCTTTCCTGAAGGAAAATTTACAGTATTCTTCTCTCAAGATGAACAGCTAATCAACAAGGTAAATGACAAATGGACGTTACAGCAGTATCAGAAAAAGTTCTGCTAAAATTATAATGTGATGGTAGTCATAAATTATCTCTCAAAGTAGCAGGTATATCTCAGTGTAGGACCTATAGCCAATTCACCAAACCCAGAAGTGTTTCTTGGGGAGTAATATTAGAAAGAACCATGCTGAAATCTTCTGTTGTAAGTTTAATGCACCAAATATCTACAAGAAAAAATTTAAAAAAAGATCATATGGGAAGTGAAGTGGATGTAGCATGGAAACTCACAGAATTCACAGAATGACTAGGTTGGAAGAGACCTTCAAGGTCATCAAGTCCAACCCATGCCCCAACACCTCAACTAAACCATGTGAAAGTGATGGAAATTACAGCTGGAGAAGAGTTTTGGTTTTGTAGGATTTGTTCTTCCAGCTGGCTTTTTAGGCAAAGAGGACCAAATTCGCATGCCTATCAAAACTTTGATTACATCAAAATAAATACCTAGTATAGAAATTTCTGAAACTTATGAAGTTTTGTTAATTTAAACTAAATTAAGAATGTAACAAAGCAGTAGGATGCAATGTGGAAAGCTACTGACACATTTTTGGAAAGGAAGGAAAGTATCAAGCCCATGAGGCACATATGCAAAAAAAAGTTGAGGCTGGATAATATGCAGGGAATGAGAAATAAAGCTTCATAGAGAAAAGATTACCCATAAAGAATTGAGAAGATGTCTTAGCAAATTCATTTTATCTAACCTTCAGTCTAAGCAAGGCAAGAGTCTTTCGACAAATAAAAGCAAGTAGCTAAGCCCCTAAAAGCAAACATCTGAGTCAATTAATTTTAGATCACTGATGACTCAACTTATCTATAGCACCACTTCCCTGTGACACACAGGGAGGAAAACCATTTAGTCTGGTGCTTCTTTTCTTGCTGCTAATCTGTGTTAAATATTAATTTGTACTTAAATTGTTAGTGTCCTGTGTTCCACTTGTAGACAAATCTTATGACTTCCTCTTTGACATTATATTCAATTTCCTAACTATTCTACATTCACTTCCATTCAGAATTCTGAAAAAAATTAGACTTGGAGATGGGAAACATCCCCACTGTCCCAAAGGTACAAGTGCTTTAATAGCCACCAAAAAAGCAGCATCTTTTACCTGCCAATCAAAAATCTGGCATCAGGATCGGTAGTCACTAATTTGCAAGAACATCTAGAAGCCTTTACTGTCTTCCTAGAAAACATTAAAGCCTTGAAAAAATTGTTGTTTATCTATCAAAAAAATTGACAAGTTTGAAATCTGAGCATCGTATTTCTTTCCATAGTTGGATGACATGATAAACAGAGTTTTTCCTATTCCCTATAATACTATATACAAATGCAAGCACTGAAAAGGTGTACTTAAAACAGGAAAATAAAAACTCTCAATGAAATCTCTCATGCTAAGGAAGCTATGGCACTGATTTAATTCTATTTTCCGCAAGAAGAGTAAATGCCTAAGTACTACTGGATTCCCTGCTTTAAATCAACATAGCAAATCATCTGAACATCTAAATCACCTAATCATCTAAACACTGAAGGGTTTGCTTTTTCATTATGAAAAAGTCAGAAATGTGGGCAATTAAATTATGTTAGTACAAACACTGTGCATTTTCATGCATAAAGAGAATAATTTAGATCATATATTTTTGTGAAATTTCTTTGTTGTTGTTTCAGAAATGTTTCTGAATGCCAAATTTATTATTCTACTCAGGTTGCTTTAAGCTTTAAGCTGATTAGATGGTCAAATATTGCCTACTTAAATGAGATAATGACTAAGAGATTAATCTAAGGTGAGACAATATACCATAGATCAGAAGGGAAAGGGCTGTGAGATGACTGCATGTTACCAGTGCAATAAAATCAACAGGAAAAAAGTACATACCACTAGAGGTTTGCCAATTGGAGTGAAAGTTAAATTAGAGATAATTTAATGAAATATTTATTACTGACTGCAAGATATGGCTTTTGCATTTTCCCAAATGGGGCTCCTTTGAAAGGTGTATTGATTAAACCATGTGCATTATCATGCTCATGTTCATAGCAAATCCAAATAATTTATCAACATTTTTATATAATTATAAAACCTCTATGTCTTTTGATAGTTATGATACACTCTTGGATATGTGTTATTTATAAATGTCAAGCTTTAGTGACTTACAAGTAAAAAATGTCACCATGGAAAGGAAAATATACACCTATGTATATTGTCAACATTTACAATAGCACTTCATTTAGTAGCAATAAAGTATTTTGCAAGTAGTATTTGATGTGTATTTTGGGTGCAATAAGAAGAATATTGATTCAGTTGCTAGTGTAACTGCGTCTTATTTTAGCAAAGCTCATGTTCATTTTCCTAAGATCCCCACATACTGTTTTACACCACAGACAGAGTTAGCTTCTGACACTCTTTCCCCTAAACAGCTATGTGAACAGATTTGCTGAAGGATGTGAGAAGGTCACAGCTGCATTAAGACCCCTATTTCTGCAGTATCTGACTATCCCACCAGGTGAATGCATCTACGTTCACAAGTCCTTTGCACTGCTCTTCAGCATTTCCATGTGACCTTGGGCATGCAAATGCCCAAGCAAACAAACACCAGTTTCAGTTTTGCACCTCTGCTATGCATTTGTGTTATAGGAAAAATACAAATTGGAGATTTAATGGAATCCATAAATTTTTGGTACCTGATGCAAAAAACCCTCTGTGTTTATGATGAACCCCAGAAAGTGGCATAACCTGAGCTGTGACCAGAACAGGTCCTCAGTCATAATCACTTTCACCTGTGACACAGCACTCCCTATTCCCTGGTGTTGCTTGCATTTAAAGTGTTACTATCTGTTAATGGGTATGAATCCATACTCTTTCATCTTACTAGCACTACTTGTATGTTCATTTCAATTATCCTAAAATCTGATCATAATGGGCACTGAACAAACATGTAATCTGTGTGTAAGACAGTAAGAAAGAAAGAACTGGAAACAAGAGGCTTGTGCTGGGCTCAGCCTAAGGATGTAGTGAGAAGATAGAGAACAGTGGAGGGACATATATAGATGCTTATGAGAAATCTTCAGGGTGCTCTCCAAAGCAGGAAAGCAGTGCAGAAAAACTGCCACACTACTTGTTTGAAAACTTGGCAAGTGCATGATGGATGAGCAATAAAAAGAAAACTCGTCGCACACACAGGAGAATGCAAGGCCTAGGATGCTAACAGCTGCAGGATTCAATCACTTTGTGTTTGAGATAACAAAGAACTAGAAATGGAAATGGGGGGTAGAGGTCAGAGGTTTGGAGGAGAACAAAAAACAGTCTAGCAGAAAGTTCAAGTAGGTATGTAGCAGAATTCTTTGTGAATATTGCTGCAACAAAACCACATTTGCCAGCACTGAAGAAAAGCCATGAGTGATAAGGTCCAGGACACTTTAAATTTTGTGGCTATGTTGGAGAGTAGATAACTAATGACACAACTGTATGAAATTGTCAGGCAGACAATAATAATCCATGCTGGTATCAGCGGGATGCAGAATAGAAGATACTTTAGTAAACTGGACATAGAAGTCCATGGGATTTCTGATTGGAGGCATGTTGAGGAAATTGATATTATTGCACTGTTGATTACCTATCAATAATGAATGCAGTTGGGAGAGGTGTTTGAGGACTGGATTGTCTTCACAAAGGTTAAGAAGCAGGACCCAGAAAACTACAGGTTGGTCAGCCTGACCTTGATCTCTGGCAAGGTGATGGAGCAACTAATTCTGGAAATCATTTCTAGCCACGTGAAAGACATGGAAGTGATAAGGAGCAGTCAGCATGGATTCATCAAGGGTAGGTCATGCTTGACCTGTCTGATAAACTTCTATGATGAAGTGACTGGCTTGGTAGATGAGGAGAGAACAGTGTTTATTCCCTTCCTAGAGCACAGTAAGTCTTTTTTGACAGTGTGTCCAATAGCATGCCCCCACAATAACCCTCCTTGAGTTGGCGGCTGGGCCAGGTGACATCCAAAGGTCCCTTTTAAGCTCAACATTTCTGTGTCTGTGAAGTCCAAAGACTTTGGTGAAGGACAGGATATAACGTCTGAGGCGTTTAATAGTATTAAACATCATCTATTTGGACAAAACTGAAACCACAGCTGTCTGAAAAATATTGTATAAATGAAACACACAAAAAAATTGGTGGGATTAAATATAACCTCAGTCTAAAAAATCTATCATACATATCTTTAAACTTGAAAAGCTTTAACTGAGAGTATAACAAATAAACATAAATTTTGTGCAAAACAAAAGCACATTTTTCTGAATTTTTTTCTTCTTGTTTTCTAGCTTATTTAGAAGTGTGTTCTTTGAAAACATTACAAAAATCAAACTGAATTCATTGTCTTCTGAGAACTGTATAAAGTAATAGAATGATTAAATGCAACCTCAGTACTAATTATCTCCTGAATGGATTCAGCTACATACCATGTCTCATCAGGTTCGAAAGGCTTTAGTCTAGAACACTGAATATTATTTGCAAAGGTGAAATTTTCATTTCATCCATTTGTAAGCTCATTTATTCAGCCTAGACTCACAACTGTGCTAATTAATACCCCAAGGCAAAAAAGGGGGCTTCATGTCCCCCAACATATCTGAGCTAATGAAAAAGTTTCTCAACACAAACAAGAGCATCAAACCTGTTAATTTTCTTATATGATATTTAAAATCCCTTAAAAATATTCACCTCTAACAAAAAGTATGCTTTTAATTTGCTGAAGTTGTACAGTATTTCTAAATAGCTCCAAAGTTCCAGCAAATAATAAAAAGCACATATATATTTGAATCTTAATCTTTTTGCTAATTTCTGCTATTTATTGGCATTTCAGGGCATTAATCAACAGATTTTCTCATTGAAAACATCTGTCACATTTCTTGCTCTCATGTTGTTGTCCTTTCTGTCCATGTAGCTGTCCCATTCTTTGCATAATACTATGATTTCTGATGCACTCCAGTATAGGATCAAAGTCTGCATCCATTTACAGAACACCATTTTTACTATATTTCTATTGCACAGTAAATGACTGCAAAACAATGAGTCTAGGTTAAATATGAAACTCTACTTGTGTTCATAAAACAGCCATTGGCTTTTGGTTCTTTGTTCAGAGAGGTGTTCAGAGGTTCTCTTCAAAGATAAGAAGACTTTAAATATATGAACTAGCATTGAATGATGAAACTGAAATGTAGATTTATAATGTAATTGTATTAAAAGTTGTAGTTCAGTGATCTGGATCTGCGTGGCACTCATCTTCAAAACCTCTCTGCTGTTTCTTAGGTGCACTGTCTTCCAAAAGTTGTGTTTCATAGATATACTATATATGTTCTTTTTGTGTGCCATGGAACTACAATCTACTGTAATTTCCTTTTATCTGTAAAGGGTTAGCAGATGTTTTAACAGAGCCCAGCAGGTGTACAGCTGTGACTCTGAGAGTTGATATCCTCTGGTGCTGGATTCATAACATTTTGAAACACAACCTTTTCATACCTATAACATGTTCATAGTAATTTTCTTACTAAGGCTTATTATCTATTGACCAACATAATTTTTTTTCCCAGATAGAGAACGTGATAATTTGGCTATAACTATTTCCTCTCTTCTGAAATATGCTCCCACTTACAGACTTTTTGCTTCTTATGCTGGAGATGTTTAATTTCTTAGGTATTATTTTTCTTTTCTCTGGTATTTCTCACTGCATATTTAGCAGAAGAGTCTTGAACAGCATTTGGCATGCATATGGTTTATGTTAGAGCAGAATTAGTCATACAGACTGAATAGATCAGACAACAAGAACCATTCAGCTTCCTGACATGTACAGGGTAATTAGTAGGCAATGTGGCAAAACAGAAGCATTTACTTATTTACACTCAGCCAGTGAGAATAAGCAAGACTAAGCACTTGAGAAAGAGCCAGGGCTCTGCTTCCACCATTATATTCTCACTGGTAGAACATGCAGAGGCATATATAGAGCAATGACAAGATTCACAGAAAAGTTACAATTCAGAGTTAATATCTCTGAGACATGATGTCTCTTCAGGATACTTATAGATTTTCCTTGTTAAATATGAGTTCTTACTCATGTCAATGTCTGAAACTCCTAAATATTCTGTATTTGTTCTTGCACACCTGGTATTTTAACCTTTGACTTAACTCCAGATATGGTTTAATGTGGACAAACAAATGGTCAGAGTACAGTCTATCCGATTTCTTGTTTTTGAAAATTTCTTTTCCTCCCAATTATTGGTAGAAGAACTACACCAGAATCAGAAGTTTGCAGCGAACTCCATCATCATCCAGGAGACTACTTGTGAGATGGTTCCTCTATGCCAGAGTACACTTTCAAACTGGCAAGATGCCATATCATTATACGACTCCTTTAAATGATGACAGTGTAATTTCCATAGCAAGACAATATTCCATTTCTCAGATTTTCAGAACAGCATCAGTGAAACTGCTGCCTTCCCTCACACAAGTCCCAGGGGAATCTCTTTAAACCGAACTCATCATCTCAGAACTGATTTAGCTATTGGTTTTAGCCTTTTCCAAGCAAGGTGTATTATGTCCAGAGTAGCAGCCAGGACAGAGGTTATGACAATCAGTTCCAAAACTGAATAGCTGAGAGTTTCTAATGATATGACCACTGGCATTAGGGAAAGCACCAAGAATGTTGGCCCCATGTAATGCCCAGTATGTAGCTAAGAAGCCTGTGTAAGACAAAGTCCTCAGACATTCCTCCTTCTAGTAGGTGCCCCTGCCCATGCCAAGGGTGTTAGAAGCAGATGATCTTTAAGGCTCCTTGCAACCCAAACCATTCCATGATTTTGTGACACTTGGGGGCCACTATCCAATGCCATTTCAGCCAGCCATGGCCTCTGGTCTGCCTGTCCTCACGCTCAGCCTGTATCCGCACTGCTCACAGCTGCTGGGTGACCAGCACCAAGGCATTCATGTTGTGCCATAGCCACGTATCAGCATTGCTGTCGTAATCCTCTAACAATGGTGTGGCTGTGGTTGAGCAATCTGAACTGACCTTCCATAACCAGCAGCACAGATACAAGAAGCTATCACACTTTGGGCTAAAGTTGCAATTTAAAGGTTTATTGTTTTCTACTCAGGGTCACCGTATCCCAGACCAGAAACTCACCCCCAGGCACTGCTACTGCCTGTTACTGCTGACACATGCTGGTCTTACTCAGCTTATGAGGGCTTTTCAATTAACAGCACTGAGAGAGGTTGTCTTTTTTTCCCCTTGACAAGTCTGCATCTGACCTCCTTAGCAACCCTGCTCACGGATTAGATTTTTCCAGACAGCTTTCCTCCCTTCCTAGTCATCTGCCAGTACTTTTTCTGTAGATGGGTCTCTATAGCTTTACATCCCTAATTGCTGCTGGAGTTAATTCCTTCCCTGCTACATAGTGCTTATTGATCCATCACTCCACAAAATGGTAATTTTACCCTAGACTGTATTAATTTACTTTGCTTATGACACTGTCAAGATCTATAATATCTATTATTTCTCTCTCTTTTAGTAGCTGAATTATTATGTCAAATAAGAAAATCAGATGGATTTTTCGATAACAAATCAATGCTTGCTTTTACTTATTTTCCATACATTTGTAGGTTGCTTAGTAATTTGTTCAAGTATCTCCTAAATTAACAAAACAAAAATAGATGGGTTTGTAATTTCCAGAGACCTCTAACATTCCCTCCCATCTAACCCCCCAAATTGGGGAGAATTTCTACACTACAGCTACTTTAGTTTTCAAGGATCTCACCAATTTTCCACTAGCTCCCCCAAAAGTCACTAGAAGTTTTGGCAAGATTCTTAAGTATTCCAGAGTGAATTTCATCAAGGCTTTGCTAAGCTGAAGTTATTTAATGTCTGAATTGGTTATATATAAATTACTCATCCAGTTGCATATATCATAGGGCATATTTAGATATTGTTTTGAGAATAATGGAAAGATGAATTCCCTATGAAGGTGAGTAAAGGCTTTAAAGCTGTCCTTTGACTACATTGCCTTCTAAAACTACTCCAGATCCCTGTGTGTTAACTCCCTCAAGGAAAAGGGCCTACACTGAGAATTATTAGATAAATACCTTCTTCATCTACACTGAAAGAGCTTATCCTTGTAAAATGTTTGATGTTGTTGATTTCTAAAAACTGGTTCTTTTGATAACTGCATTTACCCTGTATTCCTGAGGTGCTTACCCAGTAATAAAGCACAATATTGCATCCTTTAGAAATTATAGCACTTGGCTTTTTAGAGGGAGAAAAAAAAGCACAGTAATGCAGTAAATGTTTATTGTAGAGACCTCTGTAGCACTATAAATGTTCTAATAGCACTGTTGGAGAGCAACTTTTAATAAAAAGGAATTCTCCACCTTTAAAGAGGTTCCTTCAAGAATTCTTACCCATCTATCCATTTCTGGTTTTGTAGATCATTACCCCTTTAAAATATCAAAGTTGAATATTCCCATTAAAGAAATTGTGAAAACATAGATTTTAAAGAGCTTTTAAATTCTTCAATTTTAATATTATTGAAGTTTTCCACTGCTACAGTGCAGGATTTTTTAAAAATACATGTACCTGAAAGCACACAGTTCTCACAAGATACCTTTTACCAAAAGACCATTCCAGAGCTATCATAAAGATCTGTTTCTATCTGTTTCTCTGGTTTTAAATGTTCTTCTAGTTTCCTTCAAATGTTATAAATATAAAAAATGTCTAAACATTGTGACTCACAGAGAGGTTTGTATGCATTAGGATTTTCCCTTCTTAGCCTCAAAGTTTCTTATAACTCAATTTTCTGAAAATTGTGACAAAAATAATTTGATCTAACATTTTACTCTAAGAAATAACTTGGAACAGAGTTTTTTGTAGTGTATGAAGTTTTCTGATAGTGAAATCTAAAACTTCCACAGGCATCACAGATTTGGGGGTTTATTTACTGGCAAGTTTTAGTAGATGATTTTTTTTAAGAAACATTTGAAATTCATTTGGTGTTATAGGATCAAGTGATGTTCCTTTATAGAAACAGATCTTTATGAACAACAAATGTATCTGACATAGTAAAAGGCACCTTGTGAGAACTGTGTGCTTTCAGGTACAGGTATTTAAAACAATTCCTGCATTGTAACAGTAGAAAACTTCACTAATTAGAAGCACATCTTGTTTTGGCACAGCATGAATGAATCTCTTTTGTTGGCTATAGAATAACTTAATTATCCTTGGCAGCAAAAGTTGCATTTTCTTGATTAGTACTACTGGAGGTACCTTTGAGGAAAACAGAAGTAACTTGGCACTGACTGTGTTTGGAGTAGAACTATAGATGGAATGTTTTTCAGCATAAATATCATTCCTTTTTTAACTTTCTTTCCATTTTCACATAAAACTAAGCCAAATTTGGAATGAGCAAAGGAGTTAAAACTGATTTGTTAGAACTTCAGAAAATCTTTTGTTGGAGCTATGAAATAAGGAAAAAATTCAGAGAAGACAGTAATGTATTCCTTGGACTGTCTAGGAGAAAAATTCTCCATTTCTTAACAGTACTTTCTATTACAAGATCTTGCACTGTGGACAACAACTTCAGTATTAAATAATCAGAATCACAGTTTGTAGGTGCTTTAGGTATTAAATTGTTATGTTAACTGGCATCTTCACTAGTAATATTATTGAAAATGAGAGGAAAGCTAATGTCTTTACAAACAATTTGATGGGTAAAGATATCTTTGAAATAGGTCTTAATGTCTCTACCAACTTTGGGCAGCAGGTTTGTTGCAGACCCCAGGCAGCTCGGCTCCTGAAACAGGAAAAGGTCTGCACAAGCCTGAGTTTCTGAGCTTTGGGGTAAAAGAGTAGGTTTAAGGCAGGAATATGTGGTAGGCAGTTCAGGAAGGCTGTACCTTCCTAGTGCCTCAGCCAGTGGGGAAAGGAAGAGAGCAACATGCAGCCAGGAGTTTGGGATAAAAGGAGGCAGAGCTCTCTGAAAACTCAAGAGAGAAAACCCAGCAGGTGTGTGCCCCAGGGGACTCTCTCCCTTTATTCGAATAAAGTTGCAGGACCCCTCTGTCTCCTTTTTGGATGTAAACCTCTGGCATTTATGGATTTTTCCATAAGAGATGGACAACATTCATCTTATCCAAGGACATCTGAAGTAAGCTTTGATAACATTACTTCCAGCACAGACACAGATGACTGAAGACATGAGCATACACCTCCTTAATTTAAGACATGGTCCAATCTCCTGACGGTATGCAGCTTAAAGGTACCTTTTTCTGTTTATGTGAAAAAATACAATACAGAAAGTCCCAGAAAATAGGATTCTCTTCAGGATTGGTTTAAAAAAAAAAAAAAAACCCAGGACACATACACTGTTAGTTTTCACTCACTTGAACTGCAAAAGTTTAACAGAAGATATATGAATCCTCATGGGCTAGACCATACTAATCTACAAAGAAAGGGAAGAATGAGAAAGTAGAGAAAAAGAAGCAAACAGAAATCCAAGGAACTAAAGCCATAAATATTTAAGAAGTCTTTCTCTTTGCTATCTTTTTTTAGAATTTTTTTCTGTACAAAAAGCTGTCTACTATTTTAGACTTTCTCAAGCAAGCACACCTCAGCCTATGCAGCTATGCTGTGTGTACTGAGCTGTATCTTCTCTCACAGACCCATAGAGCTGGCAAAGGAGTATGTGAGTACAGTAGGTTAGATAGTAGCTTATATTATTGCATATAAGCTAACATGTTAAATGACTCCAAAAATGTTTCTGAGTCAAGAATATAAATAAACATGTTGTCAATACCATAGCATAAGTCTGAATTTATTCATGTGCAGAAACAGTTCTGCTCTGAGAACTTGTTCCTATAATGTATAGGATACCTTAGCCATGATCCACCAATAGGTCCGTACTGGAAATTCCAGCTGGTTTTAACATTAGATAATCTCTATTAAAGTGCAGGACTTTATATTTTTACATTGTTACTATGCTACAGAGCCTAAGTAGATTGAGATCTTTGGCTTAAGAATGAAAATGTGGAAAAAGCCCCATGTCACCATGTAAACTCTTAATATTAAAAGTCTCGTTCCTACTCTCCTGACTCAGCCCTTACTGAATCTACCAGGCTGCTAGTTTTTGTAGCTTTTGCTGAACTGACCACCATAAGCAGGCTCCCAGCTGTGTCCATGTGGCTGCAAGGAGCTGGGCATGAGGTGCAGGGCTGCAGCCTGCGGGGCTGCATGAAGGGGGTCCCGGGCAGAGCCCACCCCATGCTGCCCACTGAGCCTCTCATTCACACTGACATTCCTCTGAAAAGCTGCTTGAAGGTGTTTCAGGCAGTTGCTGCTTTTATAAGATGTGGGCAGACTGCAGGTCCTAACTATAATACTAACTGAAATATTTCTGTATTTATGACTAAATATGTATATGAATGCCTTTTTTGACAGGATTGTAAAGCACTATACATTGTAGGACTAAGATCCAATCCCAGGATATTGGTTTTCAAAGACATTTTGCACATCCTGAAAAATCCAGTAATAATAATATGCTATGGTAGTGACACCAGATATATATCACTTGTTGTTTCTCTTTCAAACTTATTTCATATAAACACTTTTATGAAAGTCATTCTTCTAACCCCACAACTACAAGTCATATTTAATTCTTCACTGTTGTGAAAAAGAAAAAATTGGTTTATGATCTAAAGAAATATCAGTTTTATAAAAGCTATACAGGAATATTTCTTAACAAATTTGCTTTTAAAGGTCCACTGAAATGAATCAAGTATCCAGATTCATGGCAATTATTTCAATGAGTCTATTTATAGCTATTCAGTATAAAGAAGATAAATTAGCTCCTTCAGCCTACAAAGGTTGCATATTTATCTAGCACTTATTACTGTAATAAAATTCTAATTTAATTCAATTGGCAGCTCTGGTATGATGACTTCATAGTGTGATTATTCAAGGCACAAAGGATTTTTTATAGTTTTTATTATTATTTTCTTGTTAAAAATGTATGGCTCTTCAGACCAAAGCATGTGATGTTTTAAGATCAAAAGCAGTAGTGAACTTAGTCATTATGTTTTCGTCCCCATCTAGCCAGTTTCCAAAATTACATGACAGTCAGTTTCCTATGTGATAACTATAAAACAGAGAACAGAATTCTTTTTTTGTTTTCTTGCGAAGGAAATGCATCAGTGAAGAGCCTACAGCTATATACATTACACGCATTATGAATAAATAACTTCCATATTCTGTAAGCCCATAGAGAAACATGGGCTTATTCATTAACTCTCTAAGTTAATAATCATATGCCTCCACTACTTGTGAAGATGAGAAACACACACAGACCAATTTTTGTCCATACATAAAATTACACGAGCATGAGAACTGCATAAAGAAGAGGGTATTTTTAAACAGGAAAAAGAAATTAGCTCATTGTTCATTGTATAATAAATAATGATCGCACATAGAGATGACCATGTTTTACAGAAACTGAAGTCTTAATTTCAGTATTAATGTCCTAGAAAAACAAATCTAAATGTATAACACTTTTTATCAAAAGAGCCATTAATTTTTTTAGAGAGGAAATATATCCATGGTCTCTGTTTGGGAAATAAAATTAAATTTGTTTTATTGTTTCCATTCTAACTTTTTGTCATAAGGACCACTATAGTTTGAATTGTAAGTGGTGTAATATGAAATACATAAATCCCTAGAAGTATAAAACATAAAAATAGCTTTTGTGTCATTGCTTTTCTTAAAGAGCATGTTTTCTAGTTAAATGGTACATTTATAAGCAAGTGAGCACTTAGCCATCTTAATCCATTTGCATTCTGTTGAGATAAGTTATCAGTAGCTCAGTAATTTAATTTCTTTCTAATTCATATGGAGCCTGCCTGCAGGGGACACATTAACTGCTAGGCCCAAAATTACATCAACTTTACAATGTTCTGCTCGAAATCAAACAAGAGAAAGCCAAAACAAACACAAAACAAAGCTTTAAGACAACTGAATTTTAAATTGTTTTCAGGGTGAGGGAGGGGTGAGAGTCACAAGTTTATTCTCAAGACTCAACTTATCCAGTTTACCAAACTGGTTTAAAAGATGCCTAAAATACATGTCAGTGTCAGTATACACACAATGCTGACAGTATTCTAAACCAGAGGTAGTTATTCTGTAGACCTGAAAAACAGAAATACTCGAATGGAGGGATGAGTTTGGAATACCACCCTCTCCTGTGTGGTTTGCTTTCCGAACAGCCAATAAAAGTGAGTCATTGAACATTTCATGTGAAGAATGGATATGTAAAAGGATATATGCCTGCACAGACACAGTTCCACAGAAAATGCATGTTTCTACAGTATTAAGCCTGAAGTTATTTTTTAAGTGTAGCTATGTAAAATATTGGCAGATAATAAATCATATGACAAACCACGTTAGATTCTCATCTATATTGAGTGTTGCTGACATGTCTCTCACCAGTACTTTGGCATCAGTTAATCCTATTTGTGGATCCTGCCTTTGAGCAAACAATCAACGGAACTGTAAAAGAAACATGAGTCCAGCTCTTCCTTTTCTGCTGCCCTCTACACCCACACCCGGGATTCCATCAGCAGCACGCTGCACCAAGCAGAAGCCATAATGCTAAGATGAACACCCAAAAGTTACTACTGCCACTTTAACTCTGTTATTGTCACTTGTCCTCATAGATTCATAGAATGGTTTGGGCTGGGAGGGACCTTAAAGATAATTTATTTCCAACCACACTGCCATTGGCAGGGACACCTACCAGTACACCAGGTTGCTCAAAGCCCCATCCAACCTGGCCTTCAGCACTTCCAGCAATGGGGTAACCACAACCTCTCTCAGTAACCTGTCCCAGTGCCTCACCAAACACACAGAAAGTAATTTCTTCCTAATATTTAGTCTAAACCTACTCTCTTTAATATTTAGTCTAAATCTACTCTCTTTCAGTTTGAAGCCATTGCCCCTTGTTCTGTCATTACATTGTATATAGTGTTGCCATCTTTCTTGTAGGCTCCTTTCAGGTACTGACAGACTGCAATTAGATCACCTCAAAACCTTCTCTTTTCCAGGCTGAACAAACCCAATTCTCTCAGCCTTTCCTTATAGGAGAGGTGCTCCAGCTGTGTGATCATCTTGGTGGCCTCCTCTGGACCTGCTCCAATAGGTCGGTGTCCTTCCGGTGCTGGGACCCCAGAGCTGGATGTAGCACTGCAGATGGGGTCTCACAAGAGTGGGGCAGAGGGGCAGAATCCCCTCTCTGGCCCTGCTGCCCACCCTGCTTTGAATGCAGCCCAGTTGTGCTTGACTTTCTGGGATGCAAGTGCACATGGCCAGGTCATGTTCAGCCTCTCATCCATCAGCACTCCCCCGTTCATCTCCCCTGGGCTGCTCTTAACCTGTTCAAGCCCAAGCCTTTGTTGGTACCAGGGGTTGCCCCAACCCAGGTGCAGAACCTCACAGCTGGCCTTGTTAAACCTCAAGAGATTCCCATGGGCTCACTTCTGGTGCTTGTCCAGGTCCCTCTGGATGTTACCCTGTCCTTCAGAAGTGTCAACAGCACCACTTACCTTGGTGTCATCTGCAAATTTGCTGAGGGTGCACACAATCCCTTTGTCTATGTCATTAATGACTACATTAAATATCACTGGTCCCAGTTTAGACCCCTGAGGGACATCACTTGTCACTGGTGTCCATTGTGACTCTGCACTGTTGAGCATTACTCTCTGGATGCAACAGTCCAACCAATTCCTTATCCACAGCCCATGCATCAATCCATCTCCGTGCAATTTAGAGATGAGGATGTTATGGGGCACAGTGTCAAAGTCACTGGAGTCCAGATAAATGACATCTGTAGCCCTCCCATTGTCCACTGATGGAGTCACTCCATCGTAGAAGGCCACTGGGCTGGTCGGACAGGACTTGCCCTTGGTAAAGCTGTGCTGGCTGTCTCAAATCACTGCCCTGACCTTCATGTGCCTTGGCATAACTTCTGGGAGCATCTGTTCCATGACCTTCCAAGGCACAGAGGTGAGGTTGACAGGCCAGTACCTCCCAGGTTCCTCCTTTCTACCCTTTTTAAAGATGGGTACAATGTTCCCCTTCTTCCAGTCACCTGGGACTTTACCTGACTGCCATGGCTTTTCAGGATTCTAGGATGTATCTCATTGGGTCCCATAGATTTATGGGATAAGTGATGTCCCTCAGGGGTCTAAACTGGGACCAGTGTAGTCATTAATGACATAGACAAAGGGATTGAGTGCACCCTCACCAGTTCACCTCAGTGAGTGAAGGTCTATCCTTGCACTACAAAGGATTCAATTGACTTTATTCCTTCAGTTTGAGACTGAGCACACGATGCTGCTGCCGCCGCTAATTTCAAACCCAGGATATTGCATATGGATGGTTTGAACATGTTCATACTCAGATGGCTTCCTATAGTTTACAAAGCTCTCTTGGACCCACACTGGAATTAGGCTTTTAACTCCCAATGGCTTATTCCTGATATTTCCACTTGTTTTTAAGATTTAGTGACAAAATACCACATTTGGGTTCACCAACCTAGAACTGGGAGTGACTACTGAGGAAATTTAGAAGCTACATAAATGATTATTATTCAACATAAAGAGTGAGAAGAGAAAGCAAAGGGCCTATTTCTTGGCTTTGATAGCTCCTTTAAGCCTACTGAGCACCAGAAAGAAGAGGTGGAGAAACTGTGATCTTAACACATTTCCCAGATGAAATTTGACTGGACTTGATCAATACTTTCACATCAGTAAGCTGTATTGCTTCCAGCAGAACAAAGCAACTTCCCTTAAATATATGGTACTGTTGACATTTAAATGCTATGGATCAGAGATGTGGCTATACCACTCTAGCATACATCACGACCACCTGTCAACTTCAATTTTTCTCATTTGCAGTTATCTACAGTTAACAGCAGTTAAAAATAGTGAAGCCCTACTACTGCTATTCTCTGCAAATTCCTGGCTGAGGTATCTGGAAGCAATTCTCAGCCTGTGCTGCTATTGAATAGTGCTGTGATGCAGACAGTGTACACATCCCTGCATCAGCTGCAAAAGGGATTAGAGACTTAGAGATCTTTTAATAAAATCTTCTTTCTCCCTGCTTCCTCTGCTATCTCAAGGACTTTTGTCATATAAAACAAAAGCAAATCTCCTCATATTTTGTAATAAATGTAGCAAAAAGTCATGGCTTTTCAAGACCCCTAATGTATGACACCTGTCTTTTATTTTTTTACCCCAGTAAATATCTGCAAATGGGAATGTGTGAGATCTGATTCTATTTTTTTTCCTAATAAATACAGGTGGCAAGCACAGATTTTTAAAATGTCAAATGCTGGCTTTACTAAGAGGTTGCTAGCACCCTTGCATTACCTCAAACAAATAATGCCCAATGGACAAGTCACAGATTCAGTGAGAATAAACGGCAAAGGAAAGTATAGGGGATATGGAAAGTTCCAACACTAATGATCACAATTAATTAAAGAAAAATGCTTTTGAAACTTGATGTGCATGGTTCATGTGAGTATCTTTTCTTGAATGTAAATCTTTCATTTTTCCACTTCTGTTAAATACAGAGCTGGAGAACACCAAATCTCAAGTTTCTAAGACAGCAGCGTTACCTGTTCATGAACATAGACTGAAAATAAATGCTTCTATAAAATTTTACTTCCACGGCCTCTATAGAGTAAATAGGCTGATCCATTGACCCTTCTTCAATATTTTTACTATATATTTGATGTTATGATTTTATTTTTCCAGTTCACTATAACCCAAAAAAAACCAGTACATTAAGAAATGAAAGATGAAGTGTACCCTTTAGAGTAGCAAAGAGCCTTGGTACTAATCATTATTGCAGCAGAAATGTGAGATAAATGCAAATTGGTGGAAAAGATAGAGAAGCCTACAGAGATATAACACATGAGTAAACCAAATTAAAGCTGTTAACTATATATTGATGACCTGGTTTGTCAGTTATTGTTGAAGCATTGTAGATGAAGAATCCCTGAATAAGTTTCTGTATCTGAGAATTGGAAAATGAAGCTTGTGGATTTTTATTGCCAGTGATACAAATGTAGTAGTTTAAAATTGATAAATTACACTGCTCTTTCTTTATAATTTTTTTAGTGCCAAAGTCCATAGCTGAGGCTGATCCATTTTAATGAATGGATTCTGCATGACTACAAAGGACCCAAATTCTTTTTTAGACTGATTGCCTGAGCATAACTCATTATACTTGTTTGTTCAGTGGCTTTGTTTTTCACATCATTTGAATTACCATTCACTTACATTGCTGCTAGAGTTAATCTACTTCATCTAACAGGTTGCAGATCCATTTGAAATTATTATCCACCTATTTCTAGCCTTACAATTTTCCTTCTGAAGTCTTAGGTGGGGAAAAAAAGATTTGGGAAGGGGAAGAGAGAGAGTTCATATTTTCAGGTCAGCTGTTTTAGTCTGAGTAAAGTTGGAGACTAAGAGATTTGGATCAATATGACCCTACTAGAATACCAGTACTGGTCCTCTTCTTGTTTACATTGACAAAAGCAATAAAGACTGGCAAAACTGGCAAGAAAAAAGCCTGAGAATCTTAACTTTATCAAGGATTTTAGAATATTCCTAGGGCAGTGAAAGGACAGGGATTGACCTAAGGGAGCAATGGGGGCCTGGCATAACATCACCCATAAGAAAGTGTAAATGGCAAAGACTGTCAAACCGTGCTGGGTGGGAAACTGTTAATATCACTACAGACACAGCCTTTCTAGTTTGAAGCTCAGGGATTCTTACTAGGGCTGTGGGTCACCCAAAACAGAACTACATGCACAGCTTTCTGAGAAATTATACAGAATTTTAAATGTCTGTGCAATTCTGTGGTAGAGATTAAATAGCACAACAGAAACTGGGAAAATTATGCACTTGTTGGGCTTTGGCTTGGAAGTCATTGATGACTTATTAGAAAAAGATACTATGACAAAGCTGTTCATATGTATGCCTAAGGTTTCAATGAGGAAAAGTAAGACGGCATAGAAGATGTATTTTCTGCAGAACTTGAAAATGGGCTTTTTCAAATTTAAATTCCAAAGAGATGCCATTAAAGTTGCTCTTATGGACTTAAGTGATGACAGATTAAAGGAAGATGTAGGGAAATGAACAATAAGCAGTGAATCCTATCATAGTGTAATAAGCAACAGTAAAATTAGATTAATTAATTTTGTCATCTATAAAGACTCTGCAAAGAGCACTATGTATTTTCATAACAATATAAACAGGCATAATTGGATACTTACATCCAAATTCACCAATCAGCTTAGCCAAATACTCATTAGTTCAAGACACATGAGTAATGTCCAAAATTATCCCACTGTCAGAATCTAAGAAGACTTAATTATGGTTAGGATTAATATCCTGTGAGAGCAACAGTATGTGTATGTGTTTCTGTAAGTCCTGTTGTACTGTACAATAGACTGAAGCAGGCAAAAAAAGCTAGAACTGAGGATGACTGAGGAAATAAAAATCTAATCAGAAAAAATAGTAATTAGAAATTGATTTGCAAGTGTAGAAAATAGTTCTTTGATGCTTAGGGATAAAGGTAATATCAAGAGGGATGATTAGAGACATGGCAAAGGAGGGATAATTTCAATAACTCAGAGTATAAACAACTGGATAATTCTTGTTTGTAAGAAAACATGCAACTCAACCTGCGAAAGGACAATGCACTTTACACACCAAGCATTTTGACATAGAGCAATATTGTGAATAAATCCAAAACTCCACCTCAACACTCAGGATATGAAAGCAGGTGTCGACAATAACTTTCAGGGAATTATTAGAAGAGGGAGAAATAAATAGAGTCAAACAAAACCTTTTAAACAAATGACCTTCATAATATAGATCTACAGTCTCGTCCAGCGGCCACTGGAGCTGACGGGTGCCAGCTAGCCGCTCCCAGAGTGACTGGTGGAGACCACGAATCCCGCCACTCCCAAGTCCTCTGCGAGAACCCCTGAGTAGTGGCTCCGTCTGCGGCGTGGTGACGCAGGCCAGAGCGGGACTGTGAAGCACTGAGGCGAAGGAAGGAAGGAGTAGACACACGAGTGGACGCCAAGGCACTTCATTGACCCAGGTGGGGCCAGTGATGGTGTCAGAGAAAAACCATTGGGGAGGCACTGATAAAGGGGAAGGGCATGAAAGGAGGAGCCATGAGGGACCAATGAACGAAGCCCAGGGGAGGAGTGAGGGACACAACCGAACCAATAGAAATGGCCCAGGGGAGGGAAAAGGCTCAGGGGACAAATCATATGTTAGGTAAGGGAAGATTGACATAGAAAGTTCTCGAAATGAAAGGGGGTTGGTTACAATGATGGACAGGTAACTGGCGGGAGGAACAAACCATTATGAGGGAGAGCATGGGGGGAACCGAGGGTCAAACCAAATCTTAACTTATAAAAAATAACCAACTTTACAATAAAACCCATATAAACGACACAATGCTACATAGATCTTCAGAAAAATTTCCTGAGGTCATGGTAGTAAGAAGTCCTACGATTGCTTTTGAGAAAAGTGAAATGTAACTATTGTGAAATGTCCCATTTCTTTATATTGCACAGAGTTTCAACCTTCCACTTTTTCAAGACACTTGCACAGCTAGTTTGGGAAAGCACCAGCTGGATTCCACACAGACAGCTGACCTAGAATCAAGTGTTTTCAGTTGCCCAAGAACCTGACAGATGTGAAGCTATGTAAAACACATTTTCTCAAAACTTTAAAAAAAAAGCTTATATTTACAGATCAGTCTCCAGGTTGAAATGACATAATTTTAGAGCAGAGTAAAATTACTAGAAAGAACTGTATGTCAATATAGGAAAAGATCTCTTCCATTTCCTCTTAAAGTGATTTTGGATTAAGCACAATGTCTGTACTTTTCTTAGCATACCCTCACAGAGAAATGTAAGACTATTGCTATCAGCTTGTTAGGCAGTTAAAATTCTAAAAGATCATGTTTTCTGGTAACAATTTGATATGAGAACAAAGAAGCTAAAGGATGATTTTTTTTTACTTACTTTGAAAGTAAAAGTTCCTTTCCATGAAGATCATTTTTCATCTAAAACACCTGAAAAAATATAAATTCAGTTATAAAAACTTTCTGGTTTATGCTGGCATGAGAAAGGGCAAGTAAATATAAGGTAAGATAAGCTCCTGAAACAGTTATGAAAATGACTGTATTAAGGAGAATTTTGTAATAAGGAAAGAATTATAGATGGAGAAGAAATCATAAATACAAACAATACAAAATAAATACAATATAAATACAAAAAAAGATAATTAAAGTGGGAGAAGCAGGTATTTAAAGACTCAGAGGAGAAACATACATTAATAGATGTGTTTCCTAGAGACATGGTTTAGTGGCAGACCCAGAAGTGTCAGATTAATGGTTGGGCTTGATGATCTTGGAAGCCTATTCCAACTTTAATGATTCTCTGATTCCATGGTTTTATACAAAACAGTATCTAATAGCTCTGAATATGCACTAGTATAAACAACAGTGAAAATCATAATACAATAAGTTAAGGCAAATTAGCCGTGGTATTTTCTACTAGGATTACCAACCTGAATCAGTTACAATGTGACAGATAGGCTATGCCTGCATTAACACATCTCGCTGGTCATTAAAAAGAAATAATTTCACCAAAAATACTAAAAGTAAACTAACGATAATATATTCCACTGTCAAAAAACATGCCAAGTAATGAGTCTTTATAAGGGTCTTTCTTTTTAAGTAACATTATCATTTTTAAACAGATGTTACAGCATGTAGTCGAGATAATAATGTACCCATACCCACCAAAGGTGTAATTTCTGTGTCAAGTGAACTACTAGTGACCTTAAAATAAGTATGCAGAATACTGATTGCAGAACCAGGAGCCTTGGAAGCACAAAGCATAAGCACAGGTTGAAACCTGAAGGGCTAAGGCTGAGCACAGATGGCCACATCTTGATCAGAGTGCAAGATGAGCAGGGGCTGGGTTTAGAGCAGAACAGAAGTAATGCCCATGGCTCAGTTGTGCTCATGGAGTCATTAGCAGGTTCTCAGAAGGGTGTGCATCCTGAGCAGCAGGGAGAGAAAACAGGAATTTCTAGCTCAGGGAGGCTATATGGATTGCAGAATGGTGAGGGAAAGAGGGACTTCCTTTTAAATTCTTTGTCACTGAGTGTCCAGGGATCATATGACCTAGTCACATCTAGAGGCGTGCATCAGCCTATGAAAACTGTCCATGACTGATCATCTGCAACAAAACATGCTGCTTGTGTTGGCTCCAAACAGATAATAATCAGATATCCTGAGCAGATCTCTCTGCTAACCTGTATTGTACTACTATATATACACAAGTGTTGTCTTATTATTGAAGGGAAATGCAGTTGCACTTTTGGACTAAGGACCTGATTGTATTTGACCTGTCTGGTCATTTACTTTTGAGGACTGGCTGTTAAACAGGGATGCAATGGTCAGGTTGTAATTTTTCTTTCTATTTTTAAGACGCTAGCTTTTAGTTCTCTGATAATCTGAAGGTATTGAAGACTGAAAAGTCCAGCCTGCTATTTCGCTGGAAATAAGTAATTACTGTCAAAAGCTGTTTGATAAAAACCCACACTAAGATAACATAGGAGTAGTTTCCTACTCTAATGTTGAAGTATATTGTATTATAGCTCAACTGTACCTTCTCCTTAAAACTCTCTTTAAAAAGGTTATTCCTACTTCAGATACTGCCGCCTTGAACTGTGACAGCAAAACTCATTTTGCCAGCATTTAAGGTTATTTGGAAAAGCTATTTTTGATACAGAGAGCTCAAGAAAAGGTGCTGCTCATCTTGTTCAAAATTTCCTCCAAAACTCCTTTAACCTGGTCTATCTCAAAAGCAGCTTTTCCAGCAGTAACTGGAAAAGAAGGTTATTTGAAATATGTGTTGACATTTAGCATATAGGAGCATTCTTCAGAGGAAAGAAAGTTTGTATAAGAAGTTACTTACTAGTAAATCAGAAATGTCAGTTATCAGACACCAATATAGCATATCAGTATTTGAACATCCAAGATCAAGCAGACAGGCAACATGTCAGAGCAATGCCTCATCTCCCACTGTGAGCTATGTGTAATCCCTCTAGCCTTTTAAAAACCTGATTTATTTGATTATTAGATTACATACATGTTTTGTACCAGGAAATGATAGTTCATTTATGTACCATCAAGAAAGGCACTCAGACCCTGCAGGAAAGCATCCCTTAAAATGCCATTTATTGGAGCTAAAGCTATATGGAAAGACAGGATAGTGTAGAGAATCCTAAGTGCATTCACACAGTGGAAACCCTGAGGTGCAACACTGAACAGATGTCCAGCGAGGGCATGGCCTGCTGTGCAGACCAATCTCATTTCAGTCTTCTGTGCCCTTATAGGATTTTCTTTAAAAAAAATTCTAGTTGCCATTTCTACTACCAAACAAAAAGCATTTCACTTGATAACTTGTTGCTGCATAACCACCAGCCTACAGACCAAGTTCATCCTGTGGCCAGGGGACATGCAAAGTCCAACACTGGCTTGGTGTCCACAGGGTACATTTGGCAGAGCACAGCACAGGGCTGCACCCACACAGACTCATTGGTACAGGGATCACCAACTCCACAATGAAAAAAGGCCTCCAGCCAGGATCACAGCAACATGATTTTTTTATTTTGAATGAAAACAGAAAGGAGGAATAACCTTTTTGGACATGTGGTCTTCACTGACTTGACCAAAGCTAGACAACTAGTCTTTGAAAAGTCCAAGTCTAGAAAATCAGTTCCTTGATTTGCATTTTACAAGAATATAGCAGAAATAAAATTTCTGCACTTATTTGAACAAGAGTTGTTTGATATCTAATTTGAGTAAAATGATATGCTTACAGGTGTTTAAAAAAACCCCAAACCACAATCAAACAAACAAACCAACCTAAAATAAACCAACAAAAAACCAAACAAAAATTTAAAAACCCAAACAAAAATAAAGCAGGTACCAGCAGAGTATTTATCTTTCATTTATTCCACTATGATCCGCTAATTTAAAAAAAAAATCTCATAGTAGCAGTTTCACTCCAACTTTATAGTTGATAGGTCACATGAAAACTTAAATTGAGGCTTTTTTTGTGATACATTATCTGTTTGGGAGGGTGAGAATTTTATGGTTCTGATCTAGTTTTCTCAATCCCTAAAGTCAGAAAATGTGGAATAATTTTATATACTGTGGAATGGCACAAATAATTGACTTAAGAGGGCCTCTTTAGCTGTGCAACACTGACATACAAAGTATCTTCTTGATTTTCTTGCTGAAACATGTTTGTGGTAGAGAGACTTTATACAGCTATACAGTTTATGAATTACTGCACTGTTTCCATGGATACTTCTCAACGCAGGCACAAGTAGTATCATTAAAGTGGAACTTGAAATTCTCCAACAACATCATAACTAGACATTTTCATACTCTGACACCCCCATATTAAATTTGAATAAACTACTTGAAATAGAAAGGAAGTTTCCAGAATGTTAAATTAAAGCAGATTAAAAAAAGCTATCTTTCTCCTCATCTTGAAGCAACTCATTTCCTTTAAGTTATGGTCTGTACAATCTTTAAATAATGGTTCTACCTAGGAAAGATGATTCACTGATGGTAGAACTGTGTTATTGTATCTCTGTGGGTTTTTTCTTATATACCTGGTAAATGTACTTTGTCTTATGTGGCATTAGCTATGTAACTGCATACACTCTGAGCAGCTGAGCTGAATATTTCCTGGTTCGGAATCATTCTTTGCTGCTATAAAATTTTCCTCATCACTTCTCTCTAAAGCTGTCAGTGCCACAAAGGAGCACAGCTAGCAGAGCTTTCAAGAGCGTGACACAATGTGCTGGTCTCTGACATGGGAGAACAGTTCTGACTGGCGCCATCCAGAGTGGCTCTTCCAGCTGTTGAGACTATAAATATCAGTCTCTCCCTGTCTTCCTGCTTGCTAACTGAAGCTATTCACAAATGAGAAGGATGTCCCATGCATGTGGGAAGGGAGATGCTTTCATCTTCCAGCTGCGAGTCCTGGACACCCACCCCATACTAAGAGTCAGCTTGTTTTTACCTCTTCCAATGCCCCCACCTCACAGTCCATGTTAGCACCTAGACACATGTACACAAACTCTGTATTGTCATGGTATCTAAATACTTTTGTTGTCAGAAGTGAGCTTTCACAGAGGAAAAAGACTGGAGAACAATAAGGAATTGTGACTGCATATTAAGACAACAGTGAGCTGACCTGAAAAATATAGTGTTGCAAATGAAGGGATGGGTGCTTAAGATGATGATTGATAAACAGCTAGATAATAGACTAATGAGCAACATGTGTATTATCTGGCAGTGAATTACCATGGATCCACATAAAGACACCAGTCACATTGCATAATGAGGATGTGCATGATAGAAAACATTATATAGCATTTGAAGATGTCTCATGTGAACTGAATGCCAAAGGGCTGCTCTAACACCTAGAGCAGCATTCTCTAGGCTGCTTTTTGCCTCTTGGCTAAATCAGTTAATAAGTCAATAAAAGTATGAATGTTTTATAGCAGGCAACAACCTTCAGGAAATAAATGGTCCAAGATACAAAGACCTGTCAAAATTAACTGATAAAAGATGCTTAGGCACAAGGAACCCTTGGGTTCATTTCTTGGAGCTTGGTCTGCTGGAGAGCTGGGCTTTACCAAATGTTTTTTCGACATTGGTATGTAGTGGTTTCCTTTTATTTGCCATTATTGCTGAATAAAGATGCTTACATATAAAATTCAGTCTTCAGCTGTAGTTCCTACAATACCCAGCTATCATTATGAATCTGGGGAGAGGCAAGATCTGTTTAGAGCAATGCACCACATTCTAGAGGAAAATATACAATACTTTTCAAAGGAAAGCTTGTACAAGACAAAAAATTTTGTGTTTTTTAATCAGGAATTCATCTTTGGTTTTCTCTCCTTTTGGTTTGTCTTTTTTTTCCTCTTCCTTATCAAACAAACTTGATAATGAATCCAAATCTCTAGCTGGACTGTCAATGATACAAATATTTCTCCTCACTACTTACTTGATACATCAGCCTCCGTTCTTTTTTTCAAGTCTCTTTAAACTGGCAGTAGACTGGCTGCCTTTTCCCTGAGCATGAGGTAACATTTTAGGAGCAGTCTTGGGGCACTTAGCCCTGCATGTGCTGGGTCAGGCATTCATCAATCTGCATGGCTATATTGACTGCCTCAGCTCCATAGTCACCTTCCTTAACTACTTACATGTTCTCACAGCATCACTGAAGATAAGCGTATAAAATTCATGCTCTAACAGGTCAGCTGGAGGTGTGATTTTTTATTTTCTTTTTTTTTAATTTCTGCTCTTTCAGCTAGCACATGACTGATGTTCTGTCTGACTCTGCTGTGACCATATCCTTAATTTCCAGTGCTACATCCCCACTTCAAAACTAAGAGAAGTTGCTAGCTTGGATAATACCAATGGCAAGACACAATCAAAACATGTCTGCAGCACTCTGGAATAAATAAGATCTATATGAATCATGCTCAGTATTTGACAAGTGGGAGTCTTTCCTTGAGAAAGAAATCAGTATAAAAACATCTAATAGGGAGAAAAACAACAAACAATACCATGCTGTCTAATGCTACTCTTTCCCTTCTCAATAACAAATTAAACCTAATTTATTGCTTTAAAAGTACTCCCAGTTCACCATCTGCAGTATTTCCTGTAACTTGTAACACAATTTTGAATGTTTCTTTCTTTTTTATGCTTTTTTTCTGCTTTCAGTGACTACTTTGTCACTTTCTGAGATCCTCAGTATTCTGTCCAAAAGTTTGATCAAGTATCTGTTGAACATCTATTCCCTTCCACAAACCAGAGCTGAAGCTGTTCTGTTCTCAAGTGTTTTCAATAGTCCACAACTTATCAGCTATAAATTCAAAGAAAAGCTATTCAATGAGTTAGTACAAAAAATACACAGCCAGAAGCTCCGACATCTTTTTCTCTCTTTCATATTTCTGCTGTTTTCTGAGAGAAAACTAAAGCTTTGAGGAAAAAAATTTGAAACTAAATAGTAGAAGAAATAGTTATAGATTAATATAAAATGTCATTGTCATTTATGGCTTTCTTAATTTTTTTATATAATACTTATGTCACCAATATCATGATTTAGAATCTTGAGATGTCACTTGAGGATCCTGATTGATCTATTGTTTTTCACTCAAAGATGTCACATTCCTAGACAATGTATCTTTTTGTGTGCAACTGTACACAAGAGGTGTTAAATGTCTCATTTGTTAAGATTTACAAATATAGAAAACTGGATCTTCTCCTGCACCACTGGTGGTTGTGGTACTGGCTTTAACAGACTCCATGACAAGGCACCAGCATTTACAGTCAGATGACTGTGAAAAGGTAAGTTTACCTATTATCCCTTTTAGGAACTATAAATAGTATATGATGTAACATAAAGTCAAATCTCTCAGTAAATGAAACTGACAAATAGAGATTTCATTACCTCCTGAAGTGGAGGTAAAGAAATAACACTCGACAACCTCACTGGTGGTAGAATTATCCTGCTTTTCACAAAGCATCTTCCTGTCACTGCTAGGATAGCAATGGACCATGCAACCTTGCCTTTAGGCCAGGCCAATCTGAAGAATCTCCCTTTCAACAGAAACAACCCATATGGAGCTCTCATAAACCTACAGATTTCAAAATTGCAAAATGTTAAATGAGGACTATGCTTTTCAGGGGATCCTGTGTAGGTTTGGATCCTGAATAGATATGAAGTACAATGTAGATTCAAGTGCCCTTTGAGAGCTTAAGAAAATTCCATCCTGCAGGCTCTAGAAAGCCTTTCAAAAGCTGCATTTGATCATGATAACACTCCCCACCTCAAAGTTCATGCAAAATAAGGCAAGTGCCAATAACACGTCTCAGAAATTTAAAGGAACGGTAGTTAATAGCAATAATGCTTCCATTATTTTAATAATTTCAAAAGGCTGAATTTGCAGTGTTTACTCCAATTTTGCTGCAATCATGACATCTGTAAATTATAATTAGGAACTGAGCTTAGACCTGAATATCACATCATCTTTCTTTACAACTTAACTATGCAATTCAATTCTAATATATATTATATTCAAGCTGTGCTCTGCTTTGGATAATAAACCTGATAAAGCCAAGACCATAAATACAATGCTCTCCTCTAAGCCACCAGCTGGTCTTAAAAAAACAGGTTGGAAAGCATCAAGTGTTTTCAACTTCAGACATTCCAAACCAAGATTTCACTCTCTTTTTCCAAACTTTATCTTAGAGGTCAGGCTCCTGGTTCAGCTAAACTGAATGTTTTTCTACTACTATCAGCAGAATCATTTTTCCAGACATTATGAATGGGTGCAAAAAAATGTTCCATATATTCTTATTCTTTTAGAATATGATGTTTCTAAGGTAACTATACCCAGGAGATCTACTAATAGCAAAAAGTGGAAAATAATGTAACTTCTACTTTAAAATCACTTTTCTAAAGGGAAGAGGAATTGTATTCCCACAAACTTTTTCCTTTGTAATTCTGTCACTCTCTTTAACAAAATCAAAGAATTCAAAATTTAATGCTGAGGTTCTATATATAATCATGTTGGCAACAGACAGAGAGATTCGGAGATGTACTGTATTATAGTGTTAAGAGTCAGCTCAGAAGAAAAAATTGGGTAAAACTTAGTTACATGTTATGGATGGTCAAAATGCTTCAGATAAAATGAGATCCAGCACTAACTTCTGTCCAGATGTCAAACCAAACTGGCACACCATTTTTTTAAAATAAAGTTTAGTTTTTAATGTTTGTTAGGAATGGCTTTAAAAGTGCTAGAGAATATTTTGATAAAACATTCCAAACAAAGAAGGAAAATAGAATATGTTTAGAAGTCTATCACTCAACCTTATGAAGTTCACATTAGATTGTCTCATGAGAGCTCAAGACCAGCACATCATGCAAGATTTCCAGCAGGGTTAACTCTCCAATGATACCCAAAGGCACATACAAAGTAAACAAATTGCAAATCCAATTACTTACACAAACATTTACTCAATTGCTTTAGTGACTTGTAATGCATACCCAGTGTTTATCTTATACTACAAGTCTTTAAACACAGCCTAATACAAATACCTAGGTTTTGTTAAAATGGCAGAGGTCCTCAGATCTGAGGTTTTTGGGGAACCCATGCTAGTAAGCAACTTAACTTACTGGTAGAAAAAATAATCACATTTTTTAGTGAAATGTTAACAGAGGATTAAAAGAAAGTATGCACTACAAAATATCTTTTTAGTAACCCCTATGACAATAGCTGACCACAATAAAAATAAAAAAAGAGAAAAAATAATTACTACTATCTGCAAAAGTAAAGCAGAAGAAATCCAAAAGCAGAATTCTTAGAAGTGCACTGGACTACATTTTTTTTTTTGCACAAAAGGGCTGTAGGGACTAAATTAATTTTGGCAGAAAGTAGAAAAATATCTACTGCTCTTATATTGATTGATTAAACTGAATCTCTGATACACAAATATTTACGTATAGTTAAGTGGGATATTTTAGTTGCTAGGTATTCCCACAATTGTTGTCTAAAATATTCAACCTAAAGCTGATAATAAAATAAGTTGGAATCAGATTTTTATTTTAGCCAGAACCTTGAAAACATAGCCCAAGGTCTATAGTTCTATGTACTTGTTGCATAACAAGAAGAAGCATTAAGTTGTTAAAGGCAATACTTAACAGCAAAAACAACATTATACTTTAATTTCACCCATTCCCTCTTCACCCTGATCAGCTGATTCTTACTGTTTGCCTAATATGAAGCTTTCCAACAGAGATCTTCATAGCAGGCAAACAGGAGCCAAGGACCAGCCAGTGTCAGGCAATTAAAACTACCTTAACAATGGCAAACTGCAGCTCAGAGTTCTTTGTAACACAGAGGGGGAAAACAAGCACCATTTTGATGCCAGCCCTTGCCATGTTTCTGCACCATGACACAACACTGTGCCCACTCACTCAGCACTGTTGCATTAAGTGCAGAGCAGTAGGCTTGTCATTTAAACACATGAACAAACTGCCAAGTCTAAGCCACTATGCAACAAGAACTCTTTTTGCAGCCAAGGCATTACACTGAACATGTTGCAGTTGAGACAGCCATGACACACAGCGTATCATACAATTTCAGAAAGCTTCAACACATACCAAGTAACACCACACCAACTCAGAAAACTCCAAGTGTCTGCTCTTCTTGGTTTTTTAGCCTAACCTTTTATACCTTCACGTTGATGCATTGCACCTGTGTGTCCCTTTGGTGGTTGGTCAGTGCCCCTGGGCACTCCATGGCTCATTGCTGTCAATGCTGCTCACCTGTAGCCCATTATTACTCCCAACTATCACAAACTGTGTGCCTACATGAACAGCCTAAACAGAAACTATCACCAAACTAGACAGAAAATGAGGCATTTCATATAAAAGGAGTTGAAAGGCACACTGCATTTGACTCATCAAGATCCTTCTAGACACACTAAATTTTACTACTTTTACCCTGATTTCCTGGAGTCTGACTATGGATAATTCAGGTCTTTCCAAGAGTAGGGAATAAAAGTAGTGTAGCAAAAGTTAAAGAAAATGATGCAGTATTACACTTTTGAACTATAGAGGCTTCCAGTGTAAAAACCCTAAGAAAATAATAAATTCAGTCAGATGAGAAAAACTTATTTGTGCATAAGCTAGAGGGCTAAATGTTCACATCCCAGATTCTTATGAAAACAATGGTGTGGCAAAAGCAATGTGCAAGGGCACGTGGTCAGAGCAGCAGTGAGAAGGAGGGTTAGCATGCTAGCTGCTCTTTGTTGTGATCTAAAGGGACAATAATATGATTTATATTAATATCACAGGCTAGCAGGACTATCAAACGAATTTTTAAATAACCAAAGGGCATAAATTAATTAATTAATTAAAAAGGAAGTTTAAAAAATCATCTATTAATTGGTAGCCTGTGATTTTAAGCATAAGTAAAAAATGAGTTAAAAGACAGATGGCAGAAGAGTAAAAGGAAGTGGAAGAGAAAGAATGCAGGAAGAAGAACTAACTTCTACATATTTATCCAGAGAACTGAGATGTTCATACATATTCCATGAGGTGATGTGTGCCAAATAAAGACCACAAACTAATGCACAGAAATTCCTCAGGGCATGTCTCATCAGGGACGGTGAGACTCTGTGATCAGCATGCTCCATGATCAGGATGTGACCACTGTAGTTGGCAATCAACTCCACAGGTAACTGACACATCATAAAAGCTCCTTTGCTACTTTCAAGTTTGCAGTCATTCTTGCTCTCAGAGTAGGGGAAAATGGAGCTCTTGCTACACAGCTATAAGCCATACATGGTTTCACTCATTCTATGGGGTTCCCTCTTTTCTCTCTCCTCCCTTCAAAGCCTGGCTCCAAAACAGAACAGCATCTCAACAAGTCCTCTCAGGTTTTCTCTGCCAAACCATGATGCCCTTGTGCATGTTCATAATTTCACTGGAAGGGTAAGAACTGTTGGAGATGAATGTACCAGCAATTCACATGTAAATATTACATTATTTAAACATCATTATATTTAGTTTTCCTTCTCATTGTAACTCAAAGGAATAAAACTCATAGTCCTTTACCCATACTGATTCTTACATATTTTTTTTCCTGAGTTGCCCCATTTAATCTTGAGCTAGGAGAGTTCCTAATTCCATCCACTCTTCCAAAATCTACCTTAAAATTCTCCACCACTCATTCATTTTACTGCCTCAATCCCCCTTGAAATTCTTCTTGGTCTTCTCTAATCCAAACAATTAGCAGCTATCCATTACCAACTCTCTCATCAGAGATAATGCATTTCCAGATAATTAATACCAACCTTAACCCCTTAAAATTCATCAAGCTCTAGAAAGTTGTATGCAAATAGCTTAAATTACTGCAGCTATCAAACTGCTTTAACATAAGCTAGAAAAAGGATCAGTTGGAAATTCCATTATTTCTTTTAATAGCACTATTTTGCAAACTGGATCTCAATCCAAGAATTAAAGTCCAAATCTTTGAAGAGTAACCCTGAAAGCATACAGATGAGCATAAGCACACACTATTAAAGCCAAACCCATGTAATTCTATTTGTAGAAAAAACTGCAAAGAACAAAGATCTCCTGCAGAAGTTTTGTCCAGAATTATCATAAATAGAGCCATCTAGATCATTCTGTTGCTGCTTGTGTTTTGCAACTCATGCATGCTCAAAACTCGACTCTTGTGTTTCCTCATTCTCTTTTTTTCCCCCTTGGTTAGATCACTCCAGACAATCTGCCCACTGTTTATTCTCTCTGCTCTTCCCCACACACTCTGTGGTGTGTTGCCTCAAACTGGCTCCACTCTTAATAATATCTCTATCTCCCACAGCTGGATAGAAAAAACCCAATTTTTTGTCACAGACATTCCTTTAATTGTGTCCATTGCTTATTAGAGTAGAATGATGTTGACTTAGTCAGACTAGCTAGAAACTTTATGTCTTTTCCACAAAACTTGCCACTTGTTCTCCAAAAAGGACTTCCATGGTTGATGACCACTGCTTAAATGGGAGATTGCACTTACCCATATTACATTAATCCAGTGGCATCAATTTTTTTTCTTATGATTTTCCAAGAATATTTCAAATTCAAGCTCTGTCCTCTAATGTGTTTACACCTTTAGCAAGCTTAATCTTTATTCTATTATTTATGTCTTTCTTATGAGCCTAAAAATGCACTGGAAACACCAATTCTTTTGAGTACAGTCAAGCAATGAGTTTTACATTTACTTTATAATAGTTTAACCTAGAATATGTTTCCCTAGCTTATTTATGAAGATGTGAAAAGAGACAGACATCTTTTACTACATTGAAAATGAACGACTTCTACAGCTTTGTAACTCACAACAAGGCCTGTTAATCTGTCAAAAAGGAAATTAGCTAGTTTATGACAAATCCGTGTTGCCTGGTACTGGTTTCTTTACAACCATCCAGATGCTTGTAAATACTCTGATTATTTTTAAATATTGAATATGAGTGGTTTGATCTAGAATTTCTGACCGTGGGTGTCCCTTCCATTCACATGTTTCCCTCCTCAAGTACTGGAATACTTCCACCATTCCATCTTTGGAAGATAAAATCCTCAAAGACAACAGCTAAGACTTTTGAAAAGGCATCAGTCATTCCTTTCAGCAGATCATGCCCAATGTATGACATGTCATCAGCCTTCCCATTGTGTGTTGCCATGTCTGACACTTTGCTAATTGCCACTGCCATAACAATTAAAGGTATTTTCTAGGTTATGCACATTTTGAACTCTGAACCTACCAATATCTGTTCTTAATGGATTTTTGATTTTGAGAAATAAAACTAAATAATGGACTTTGAGATTAATTCTGCTCTTTCCATTTAACATTAATTAATCCCCCTACTGTCTTCCTGCATATGCAATAAAATAGGTACTCAGAGACACTGAGAATAGGACAAAAGAGGCTGAATTTTCTAATCTTTAGAACAATTTAGGGCCATCAAAAATATTTGAGGGTTTTTGGTTGATTTTTTTTTCTGAGAAGAGTTACTGCAGCAGTTTCTCCCTTTGTTAGGGTAGAAGGTTGGAGTAAAAAGGTCAGTAGCATCCCAGGGGTGAAGTACAGACAGTCAGAAGAACTATCCAAACAGAGCCATTATGCCCAATATGCTAAGACATAATTTGGGGCTGACAGGGACCTTATGGTTCTTCTCACTTCCCTGATTTCCTGAGCAAAAGAAGAGCAGCTCCTGTGCCTTTCCTGACAATCACCACTACAACCCCACATTCTTTGTTATTCCCCAGTAATGATTCCTACAGACACTGTAGGAAGCAACTGCTGGCATGACTGGATACTTAGTAAAGAAGAAACTGTGGGAGGACATACCATGAAGACTCTTGCACTGGAACCTAAACCTACACTCTTGGCCCTTAAATGTATGTGGCCTGAGACACACCAGTGCCATTTAGATTTACTTAAAGAGAAAAATATGAAGTACTGAAAACTCATGAACAGAGACAAAGGTTATACTGCACTGCAATATCAGAAAATTCTTTTAGAAGCATTTGGTATCCGTGCAAAATTCAAAGGGCAATCTTATAATTTAGGGTTTGTTTTCAGTGAATATAGAATTTGTAATGGCTGAGTCCTTGGAAATTATTATGCAAAAACTTCAACAGCCATTTTTTTCTTTGGTATTTATGATCATAAAATCATAGACTTGTAGAATGGGGCTGGGAGAGACCATAACGATCGACCCTTCTGCCATGGGCAGGGACACTAGACCAGGCTGCTGGTGTTGAACATTCCCAGGGATGGGGCACCCACAGCTTCACTGGGCAACCTGTTCCAGTGCCTCCTTACACCCACACTTTCCCATATCTACTCTTGAGCCCACTCTTGTCCATTTACTGCCTTGTCCTATCACTACACACCCATGTTGAAAGGCCTTCACCAGCTTTCTTGTGGGCACTCCCTAAGTGTTGGAAGTATGCTATGATAACTCTGAATGCATTCATTATATGCAAATAATCATTTTTTTGTTTACTTCAAGAGTTATTTATGCTCTCTGCATTTACTTCTCACTTTAGATATTTAATGCTTTTTGATTATGGCATGGAAGTGGTCCTTTAAGCCATATTGATTTTCCTCACTGACTGGATGACTGAAACATGTAAATTGAATCTTCTAACCTTTAAACAAAACAGAAGCTTTTAAAATTAAAAAAAAAGACAAAAACCCCTAGACAAGTGACACAAATTTAGATTATTCTGAGGTTTTTTGCCATTGCTGTGATACAAAAACAAAACACAGGTGATCTGCATTAACATAAATAAGTAAAAGCCAGAGTAAACCCTGTTTTCTGGAATACTTATTAGTTTTAATAAAACCACACCCTATGTCTCATAAAGAGTTACCTGTCTAGTAATAAGCACTCTTACATTCCTGAGACACACAAGAGATGTGTATTTTGGTATACCATGCATGTAGAATTTATTAACATCATTTGGGATTCCAGAAAGCTAATTTCAAAAGCAGCAGGATGAATATTCAAGATTTAAAAAGTACAATCCATGCTCCTTGCACTTTGGATTGCATCCCAATTCCTGTTAAGACTGAGCATCTAAATGACAGGAAAACTTGACCCTGCCAGAGGACCTCAAATATTTCACTATTCTTTACAATTCTACAGAAGTGTGAATGATACCTTCTAACTTTCTCATGTTTAAAATAGTATACAAAATACACTTTCAAAGGAGTATTTTTAATAAAACCAGAGGAGAAAAACCTATTGAGTCTTCTACACTACACTTACATCTACCTACCCTTTATAACTTCTTTTGATATCATATAAACTAGTAGTCCTGTAATTTCAACATTTCTTTCTGTAGATAGAAAGTAATTTCAACTTTCATATATATTTTTGTTTGGATAGTCAGCCCCAGTGAATTTAGAATGATTAATTCCTACCAAGATTCTTTTTAAAGGCATCATTAAATCCATAATGTAAAATCAAACCCACATAATATAATTGTTGGAGGGACTGGATTGAAGGCAGCATCCTGTCAGAAGTTATAAAAAAGGTTGAGTGTGAGAGTAAAATAGGAAAGTAATAGAGAAAAAAGGACTGAAATGGGAAAATGAACATTATTATTACTGCAAGATCTGAAGAGTACTGTGAGGTTTAGAAGGTTTCTATGACCTGTTAAATCTTTTCAATAAAAAGAAAGTGAGCAGGGCATACTTGTTAACCTGTGAGCTACGCATATTATTGTGGTGCAGAAGTGTGAAACAACAAGAAATGAAATTTGTCTGTATTATTCTTTCAGGTTCCACTGAGGAACAAAGAGCCACAGAGAGAATACAGAGCATGGTAAAGATGGTTTACAGCAGTATATTACAGTTACAGATCATGCCACTGTCATTTAAACTGAAAGTATTCAAAGTCTACATTTTAAAATGCTACATTGCCTGTAAAATACACGAGTTGCCTTTTCTGCAGAAAGCAGAGATACTTTTCACTTTTTCGTAATACATAGCTCTGGCCTCACACAGGTTAATTACTACTTCTGAGGCCAGATAGCAAACACTTCTTTTAAAATATTACTGTAATCTTTTCTGCTTGCCATAGAGCTTATCCATCAGCTGAAAAGCTGCTTTATTTTTTAAGGAACTCTTTCAACCCATGTTGAAGTCAAAAGTCAGACTGGCAATGGGAACTAGCTTAGGATCTTAATAACATTTTAACCCTTGGCACCATCACAGCTGATGATGTGCTTCAAGGGTCTAGACTTAACACTGATTTCATTTTCCTCTCCTTTGAAAAAAGTGAGCAGATAAAAGGTATCTTCTGACATGTTTGCCTACAGTGTTAGGACTATTGCTGACAGTTTCATTCTTGAAGCACAATAGAATGTCTTGAGTGCAGAAATAAAGCCTACCTGTGCATGACTTATTCAGAGCGAGCCTGAGGCTAAGGAGCAAACTTCTACAAGCACCAAGAAATGGCTCTAATCCTTCTAACATCCATCTTCCAAAATAAAGACAGTCTGCTAAAACCTTGCCTCTGGGAACATGTGCTTTCAGAAATGCATACATTAAAAAACCAGGCCCCTGTCAAAACAAATCCCTACTCTAAAAATGAGGCTGTCCAAACTATCACATTATCTAGGTAAAGACAGGAAAGAATGTGGAATTAGTAGAAAGCATCAGATTCTTCATTCATTACACCTAAATTACACTTACCTTCTTGAAAGGTAGAAGTTTGGAAGTAGAAGGGAGGAGCAGAATAAGCAGTTGGGGAACAGAGGACAATGGGAAATAGAGATAAGAGTGCTGTGCCTTGTTTGGGAGGCATGGGATGAGTAGGTGTGAAGGGTGGGAGGAAAGATCCAAAGAGCCGAAAAAGACTGGGATAAGTGGTGACAGAGATGGGCAAAAGGGGTGAAAAATTATTTGTATGGTAAATTAGATCTGCCCTCATAAGCCCAAGATAAGCATTGCCCAATTACACTGCCTCCCCTTACATGATGCTCTGAGACTTTCCTTCAGGTAGTGAAAGATGTCCATGAGTTCACTTCAAAAATATCACCCCAATGCACTGTTGAATCCTGAAGTGGTACCTTTATGGTAAGTGACTAATAAGCATAACAGCCTCTAATGAAAGAAAATTAACAGTGAATAAATAGTGCATCACAAAGCTATTGTAGAACTCTACAGCTGAGGAGTTATGCAGTATCATTAAGGGTTTCTTTAGATGAATGCAATGTGACTTTGGAATAGGGTTGCTGTGAAAATATTAAAAGGCAAATTATCTGAGACAAGTATTGGGTGATTTTCATTTCAGAAAAAAAATTGCACTGTGTGTACAACACACAGGCTATTGCTAAACTGTTTATAACAAGAGGAAAATGGATAAAGTAACTGAAAATATCTGGAAAGAACAATAAATCATAACTGAACTTCAAGTACTTTAAATCTGCAAAAGCTGCAAGCTCTCAAATTCCCTTAACTTCTTAGTTAAGTGATACCACAGCCAAATGTTTCATCAATCTGCAAGTGTTTCATTTATTGCCTTTATCATAGAAGTCTGCCTTTCCTTTGTACATCAAACCACTGGAGGGGAAAGGTCTGGGACATAGTAAGACATAATGAAATTATTCAGAGATGATGAAATCATACAGAAAATTTTTGTAGAAATGCTCTGAGAGTGATTAAAAATCTACCAAAGAACCAGTCCAAATTAAACAGTCCTCAGACTAGAAATTTGAACAGCTTGTGAAGAACAAGAAAGTAAAGCTTAAAATCCTTATCAATATCACAATTAACAAACCAGCTATAATGTTTTTTCCTCTTTGCAATTAAGTTGCTGCATAAAGGGTTGATGCATGCTGTGTAGAGAATGCCTTATAGTATGATTTTTGGAAGATGTTTAATTTTCACTCATAAGAATGTAACTTCTACACACAAAGAGAGAGCCATTTATTTCTTGAATGAAGAGACATTTCTTCAAAAATGGAAATCACTTTAATATCATTTACGCATTTTCTTCTTCCAAAATATAAGCTGAAAAACTGTTGCATAGACTAAATGTGTAAATATAAAATAGTTAAAAAGGCTATTTCACACCCATCCTATCAGCCTGAAATAGTATGATTATCTTACTGCTGCTTCCTGTAAACAAAGAAAAAGTAAAGTCATTCTTTTCTCCCAATTAAAAGCTCTATGGGAGGAATGAAAGACTTGGGAGTGAGAGAAGAGTTTTTGAATATTTTTCTATTAATTATAATTAAATAAAACAAGTTTTCTTAACTGAGATCGATTCAAAGATGAAAAAAAGTGCTGCACAAATTATTAGTACTACCATCTAATTCTGAAGTGTCATTTCTACACACTACCTAAAATACTCCATGCAATGCAGTAGGACGTATCACAGAATTGGAGAAGTTTCCTCTAACTGCAAGCTGAATAAGCCTAGCACTGAGGCTCATGAGCTTAGCTTAATACAGCAATACATTTGCATAATTGTCCAAAGACTGTCCAAATTTATTAAGACACTGGTCTTCCATTCACTGGAAGAGGATACCAAAAGCACATATATCCAGACACTAAAACAGAATATATGTAAAACAGCAGGAACACAATATCTGTATGTCAATAACAATAGGCAGGATCTTGCCTCAAAAAATGCAAGTATACATGTCATAGAATCACAGAATCATCTAGGTAGGAAAAGACCCTTAAGATCAACAAGTCCAGCCAGTAATCCAGGACCACCAAGTCCAACACCAAACCATGTTGGCTAAGTGCCATTTAAGTACCTCAAGAGATGGTGACTCAACCACTTCTCTGCGCAGCCTGCTCCAGTGCTTTGAAAAGGTTTCAGTGAAGGAATTGTTTCTAATATCCAATCTAAACCCTCTCTGGCTCAGCTTAAGGCTATTTCCCCTTATCCTATCACTTGTTACCTGGGAAAAGAAACCAACAATCACTTCACAACAACCACATTTCAGGCAGTTGTAGAGAGTGGTAAGGTCCCCTCTGAGACTCCTTTTCTCCAGGCCAAACAACCCTAGTTACCTGAGCCACTCCTCACATGATTTGTGGTCTGGATGCTAAGCACCATATACCACTTCAATACAGACAGCCTGAGGGACGGGAAAAGAGAAGCAAGTGGTGAATGAGGAAGAATCAATTATTAATAAATAAAAGCTAATGAGAATATAAAGAAACCTAAGGTAAGCAGGGACAGGTCCTTATGCAAAAGAGGAGTCATAGAAACAGAAGAAATCAGAGACCAAAAGTACTTTCTGATATGCAATATTGAATTGCTTAGGGCAATAATCTAAATGTGCATTATTAACATTTTTTTTTTCTCATATACCTTCTATTGTAGACAACTATTAGTATTTTCAATTTCTAAATAAGAACTAGGATGGTAATGAGCCTGATCCAAATCTTACTGAAGTAAGTAAAGCTCTCTGTCAAGATGGAGGTAATCTACGTAATTTGTAGGTTGCTGACACTCTCAACTGGGCCTCCAGATTGAGAAGAAGTAGTTGCCTCTCTAAATATCATAGGTGTAATATTTATAGTTACAAAGCAGGAATTTATCAGGCCTTATTTCAGATAAAATAGTGTCTGTGCAACAGACTGTGGTCAGGCCATCGCATCTCTTAATAACAGATCCATGAAGACCTAATAGACTTAGCCTATTTTTGAACATACAACTCTGAAATGAAAAAAAAAAAAAAAAAACCCAACAACAAAATCATTGGTTTTCCATTTAATCCCAATACAGTCGGTTTAAGCAGAAAAATTATTAAAGCAGCAATTCAAGATCTCTGATCTATTAACAGCTGTTCTATTACATCTTAGCCAATACATTTCCATCATTAAACCACAAAAAGTTTATCCCTGAATTTCCTTCAGACAGCGGTCTGAAGGAAACACGTAACACAGCATGTTCAGATTATATTCTTACACACCAATATGACTGGGGCAGTTTACCCGAGACCTATATAAGTAATCTGAAATGCAGGGCATGACAAGAAACAACCTACAGAGTGTAGTCAGAAAAAACCAAGATCATCAGTAGCAGTGAGTTCCTGTCAGTCATTCTTGTCTACAGTTCCTGCAGGAGAGAGAATATTTGCTCAGATTGGCGCATTTATTTGCCTGCTGTGCTTGTTTTGATATCCACCTGGCAGTGTGCGCGGAATGAGTGGCACAGGCAGATGCTGAGGAGCGCTGGGATGAGATGAGGGCTGCCTGTATTTCCATTTTAAATGGCCTGCCTGCCGAGTGCTCTGATTTTTCCTTCCTCCCGTCCCTGTCACGCTTCATTGAGCGGCGCTCTCCGCAGCGCCGTGCTGCCGGGAGCCAGCTCATTCCCTTGTTCTGGAGACAGTTCTGGCTGCCTCCTCCTCCTCCTCCTGCGGCAGCAAACCCGGCGCTGTGCCACTCTGTGTGCCAGGCAGGACGGGCCCGCAGCGCCGGGCCAGGCACCGCGCCCGGGCCGGGCCGCTGCTGGCTCCTTGCAGCCGCCCTGGGGCTCAGGAGAGAAATCCTTTGTTCCTTGCCGTGCCATCGACAACGCCTCTGAGGCAAGCGAATGGTCCTAATAGAGCCAGCCTGCAATTCCCACCAGGGTTTTGACAGCAGGCCAGCGGGAACAAAACACCACCTGCAGCTAAAGCAAAGGAGTTTTCTCTCTTTACATTTATAATTTATATAACTACAGATAAATTGAACAGCATGATCAAACTGGTAATAGAAAACCTGATCGTTTAGATACACAGTAACAACTTTTTTTTTTTTTTTCCAGTTTAACATTCAGTAGTTGGATTAGCTTTTCCAAAATATAACCAGAGCTCTGAAATGAGAGAAGAGTTCTCAAATGATGCCTCTTTGGAGCACAGTCATTCCTGGATGAACATTCACAAACATTTCATCTAACTTCTTGCATAAAATAAACCTGATTCTACACTGTACTGTGTAAATAGTCAGTTTTCCTGGTCGTGTGTGCCTTAATCTTTTGAACTATGAGAACTAAGTTGGTTCAAATCAGATGGACATTTGTCAAAGAGTGGACAGGAGCAGTGAGGTAGTGATTTCTGAATCACCCTCTCTTCCCAAACATAATGTCAATAATTAGGAATAAATTCAGTGGTTATATGCAACTTTGGAATCCTTTTCATTGCAAACTAAAAAGTATTACAGTGCATTTTGAAGAGTAAATTTATCATTCTTTGAAATTCTTTGGATGCTTTTTTCCCCAGTAGTGGGAGAATAAATGATTAAGGTTTTCCTTTCCTTTCCTTTTTCCTTTCCTTTCCTTTCCCCTGAAAAATTAGAGAATACAAAATCAGCAAGGGAAGTTTCCTCAATTTTCTCTCCGTTATTAACCTTTTTCTGTTTTGAAATATGAACATCTCAATGCTTGCACACAGAGTTGTGTGCTGTGTAAAGGTGGATTTATATCTAATATATCTTTGTTATATATTTTGGTTTAATTAATGTTATTTTTCTTGTATGCAGAAAATGCATATATATGCAGAAAGAGTTTCTATAGAATCAGGCAGGCAGATAAGATGCATGGTTTGATAAACTGACTTTTAGAATGTAGTCTCAGTTTTCCTTGAGATTAAACACTAGAGCAAAGTTGCTGGTGCAAGGCCAGGTGGAGGAAGCAGAGCTCTTGTGACCTTTCCTTGTTGGACCAGGTTTCTGGAGGGTTTAGGGTATTGAACAGCTATTTCAGTAAAGAAACTACCTTAAAAAACCCGCTTTGGCTTCTTCATTTGCCTTCCTTTGACACAGTTTTCCAGGCCCCTACCTGAGAATAAGGTTTCCAGAAAAATGTAATGGAATCATAGAAAGGTTTTGGTTTGAAGGGACCTTAAAGATCTTCTAGTTCTTGCTCCACTCCTGTGAGCTGAGATCCCTTCTATTAGACCATGTTAATCAAAGCCCCATCCAACCTGGCCTTAAACATTTCCAAGGATGGGGTAACAATAATTTCTCTGTTTCAATGCCTCATTACCTTCATAGTAAAGAATTTCCTCCTAATATCTGGTCTAAAAATCTATCCCCTTTCAGTTTTCCAGCAATTACCCTTGTCCTATCACTGCATGGCCTTGTAAAAAGTTCTTCTCCAATATCAATGCCATTATCACATTGTAATTTATAGTTATTAGTTCTGGTTTTTTGAATGATAAACAGCATCACAAAACCTGGTGATTCCTACACCAACAAGGAATCTGTACTTTCTCTCTGTGGTCAGCTTTGTAACATCTTCATGCTAATAATCGGTAAGAAAAGCACCACTGGAAAAACATTTTGAATAAGCAGTGATCACTAATTTGTATTTTCCTAATAAGGAGCTAAAAAGTGCCCACTGCACTAGAACATTGCTCAGATATGAGTCAAACATATGAACAGAAGATGCTACAGAAAATGCTACAAAATAAATTCTAAAAAAGCAACAGGTTTAAACACTTTAACAATAACTCAACCAGCCCTTATACAGTCTCCATGCTTATAGTCCTCCTTAATTCCTTTGCTGCAGCCATGTATATTTATGCAACAACACGGTTTTTCAGAGGAAGTTGATTTAAATGGGAGGAAAAGTGGAATGCAATGAAAAGATACAGGTACTTCATTCAGGCTCATGGTGTTGATAAAAAATTCAGAGATACTGCTTGATACAGTGCCATGAATATCCACTGTAATGGCTCTGCATAATTATGGTCCCCTCAATAAATATGAGATTCACTATAACATTTACACCATAAAGAATGTCTTAGCCCTTGCCTTTCAGTAGTTTATGAGCACCACCCTTTAAGATCAAATAGCAGTTACTGACTCTGGGTGGATTAAAGCTTAAGTGCTTTTTTCAATATGAATGACAAAAAACTTTTTTTTTTCCTTTTACATTGAAATGTAAAAATGCTAGTAAAAGCATAAAGAGTATTAAAATAGAGCATTCCATGAATAACAGAATCACAGCATCACAAACAGGCAAGAAAATAATGCATTCATTTTCCACATTCTCTTATAAAATCTATAAAGTATACAGCCTTCAGGGAGTATTAGATATCATTTACAGTATGAAAAGCACGACTTTCAGATAAGGAAATTAATCAGCATGAGTCTTGTGGATCTGTTAACTACAGATAATAGTCATGAAAGTTTTTAGGACCCAAAATCAATAAACTCAAGTTGCTCTCCCTTTGCAGCCTCTCCTGACATTGTAAGACATACCAGGACTCTCTTGAATGATTACTTGGGTCATTGCAAAAAGTGACACTCCAATAAGCTGTTCAAATTGGAAAGTTTACATTTAAACTTTACTACCAATTTGAATCAATTGTAATTAATTTATATATTTAAAAACCCTACCTCTCTTGTGTTCACTCTGTAAACACAAAACAACCACCTCTGTGAACTTCTAGTGTCTATTCAATCAAATACCCTTAATTCAATCAAATATCTATTTACCTATCTTTCTGTCTGTCTATCCCCATTAGCCCTAACAATAGAATATCAGTTTTACTGGCCAGCTTTCAGACACTGATACAATTGCCAGGTATGTGCTGGCCTTCCTTGCCCATTTAAGCTGGGGCAGGTGATCCCACAGCCAAGAGGATCTCTGTGTGTGCAGACTGCAGAGGTCCTCACGTCCTTGTCACCAGGATGCTCATGTCACTTAGATCCTCTGGCTCTGGAAAGCACTGCTGACAGCCCAGAAAGTGAAAACAGGATACCAGAGCTTTTATCATCTCTGCTCCAGGGCCAGATCCAAGCAGCTTCAACCTGTGAGATCACATTTTCCAGCAGCTCTGGCCATAGCACTAGCACAAAGCAAGTTCTTGCACTTTAACATCTGAATATCAAACCAATAATTCAGGCTTTGGGCTCATGCACTTAATTCAGAGTGATCTTGCTCATTTTTATTCCCCAGATGATTCACTTTTCACACAGATGTACTGTCCTGTCACTTCAGTGGCCTAAAATTATTTATAATCTTGAAAACTGGAGTTATAAAATACAGTCATTCACCCTAAAGGAATAAAATCATAGCATTTTAAGCAAGAAAGAGATCCATTCCCCCCATTTGGAGTCTCTTTCACACATCATGTTTCACATTGGGCCTTGGCAGGATGAGATATGCCTGTGCTGCTGGAGATGCTGTCTTTCAGATAATGAGACATAAAGCCAAAACTGTCACTTACATCACTAAAATACCTCATAGCACTTCTTTAGATGCGTTTCCAGGACATAGAAAGAATTATACCATGAAAAAGAAGAACCCAATAAATACTCCTCTAAACTATAAAATTATTCTTAGTAGTCTGCAGTAGTGGAAAACTACAAAGATCATATAGCCAGTAACTTGGATAGCTCGAAGATAAGACTCTGAAATAAAAATAAGTAAGCAAAAGAGCTTTGATTTTCAGCGGCTTCCACAGTAAAAACAGTGAAAAGGATTTAGTGTAAATTTCATTAATTTCTCAAAGGGAAATTGAATTAGCCAAACAGAACCCTCAGTAGACTCTGACTTTAAAACTAACTAAAGACTCATAATGAGCTCTAGTGGGAGGTATGATGAAGTCAGCTGTTGAGGTAAGCAGATGAAATACTAATTTAATAAAATATTTTTTTCCAGAAGTAACAAACCACAAGTCAGAGAGATGCCCACCAAATGGTACAGTCATTGAAAAGTACAGAGAAATATTATTGCGCATCATTTTTGTCCCTTACGTTTCTGAATTTACATTAGCAGGTTTATTGATATGAGACAGGGGTGCCTACAACTGCCAGAAAGTTGTCATCAGTCCATGAAGTCTGGAATTAAGTGGTCCAGCTATACATTTTTTCTCAACACTGTATAGTCTTCCATGACACAGGTTTTCTGGAGTAATTGCCTGTGGATACCAGAGTCTGTTGGAAGGAGTAGGTCTCTCTTTGCTTAAGGAGTCCCTATCATGGGACAAGACTGGACTGTTGCTCCAGATAGCAAAGAGGTCACTTCACAGTAATAGTAATGTGACACAGACAAAAATAAGCATGAACAACAGATTACCACAGAAGAACAGCATCCTATATAGCATCACAAATTGTATTGAGAAAATAGTACTGTCTCTGTTGTAAAAAAATGCTCATGCTCCCATTTTCTCCAGTTTTTACATTTGTTAATAAATTCAGGTTATGGTGATATGTTAATCTGGTGTCTCCTATTTATTTTCCTTGGCTTATAATAGCAGCAAATATCTATTTCAGTCAAAAAAAATATACTAAGTACTTAACTCTGTGATAGTACAAAGTCTAAAAAAAATTTAATCACACAAACAAGTTGAGCATTGAATTTATACAAAGTGATGAATACAAATATTTCTAAATATTCTTTTAGATGCATGAAGAGCCTGACAGGTTTCTCTGAACAATTTGTGATGCTAGTAGAAATGCATTCTTGACAAGACTGTAAAATGACATAAACCTGTAACTACATATTGCAGTGACTACCACCATAAAATCATCACTTAGTGTGAAACAGAAAGATTTCACAGATTTTTTACAAGGTTACATCAAAATGCAACTGCTGAATACCAGGTCTACTAGCTACAGTTTTCCTTCTGTTATATTTATGATAGCAAATTCTGATAAAAAATGTTGGGATTTGTTGTAAACTGTGTAAGCTAAGGGAAATGAGTATGAAGTCTTTAATGAGAAGATCTGAACATCTGCTGACTTAACACATGAAAGACACACGTAGCATTCTCTCGATTTTCTAGAAAATCCACACTTGGAAGCAGTAGTTCACAGAACATTTGCTGTGCTCCTATGCCAGACAGGGAGCCAACAGAACAGAGGAGTTTCTTCTGAAGTTACATTTTAATTCCTAGATACTCATGAGAAAATCTAGAACATTTTTCCTCAGTGGAAAACTATTATTATTTCTAATGTCTACTGGCTTTTTGTGAAACCATTAAGTCCTTTCCTGAACATCCAATGCACTTCTCTCACTTGGGAGAACTTCAGGGTCAGAAAAATAAAGTAACTTTATATAAAATAATTTTCTGACAGAAGGCTTCATCTTAGAAAATGGATTCCATGATGGCTTCTTTGACGAGCATTTAATAAAAGCAACTGTACAGTAAGGTCACATACAATATTGACCATCCCACCTGTATGAAAAGTACAGACACACAAGCACAAGTGTACTTAGCAAGACTTCTGGAAACATATAACCCAAAAGCTACTGTGGAAAGCGTGCAGGATTCATATTTAGATTTGCAGATATTTCTCAGATCATTAACAGTGCATTCAGTCATCAAGGCTTGGGCGCATATTTTCAAATTACCAGAAATTTATTTTTGATACCACATAAAGCCACTTCCTCAGCTAGCATAAATTATTACAGCTCATTTAAAGTCACGAATGCATGACAGTCTGGATATGTGCAGTGTACCTGCTGTACTATGTACATGCCATAACCACCACAGGTACCAAGCACACTTCCTTGCTTTATCAGGTCTTCTTTGAATGCACTATAATGTTTTTAATTGGATATTCTACAAGGGCTGTGGCAGCTAAACAGTGCTCTGTTGTGTGAGGATGCTCTTTACTTCACTATTCACAGAGTCACTGAATTTATATCTAAGTGCACACCCTGTGGCTATTATTGGATGTGGCTATTACTTCTAGACGTTTTTACAGTGAAGAATCCTCATGCAAAAAAAAGGCCAAGGCACATGAAAGGTCTACCTGAGAGGAATGATGGAGACATCAGTAGATATTACTAGTGGGATGGACTGGGGTCATGAGCACGCCGATTATGTGCAGATGCTGTGGCATAATCTTTAGCATATCTAAGTCTCTTCTGTCCATGGTGTTCACTGAAGATGTGTTGCAGCTGGTGCACAGGGAACTAGAGATCATCTGTGTGTCACTGATTCTTGCTGAGAGACTTAGCTATTTTAGCTCACAAATGGAGACACTGATGATCTGGGAAATGGGATGAAGACTGAACATAAAATTAGCATCACAGTGACAAAGGAACATATTCAGAATATTTCAGAAGTCACTGAAGCTGCTAATTTGTGGTACGAGATCTCCTTTTGCTATTCTACTGGAACAAATACAGGATGAATATTTGTAAATTCATATTTTGGTGGACAAAACCAGCTCCTTTGTGACCGTCGTAGGAGACGACCACGTTGGGTGCCACCTGCAAGAATCCGTGTGTCTCCGGGCTGTTGTATGGGTCCAATCCGGTTAGCTCGAACCCTGGCCCACACAGTCTTACATGGACAAAAATAAAAGACGAGAAGCGCTCTTCTCCACGTGGGGACAAGTGTCCTGTTTATTGGCTTGGGACACAACGCTTCTGGCTGCGGCAACCACCCAAGTAGAAAAGAGGGCGTGGTACCCTCGCAGTGGGGTTTTATATCCCAGGGATGGGGGCGGGGAAAGAGGACCGTGGCCAATGGGATACCACTGGGGAGGGGCGAGGGGAGGCGTAACCAGGGGCCAAACCACCAGGGTGTATAACAGGGGGTGCATGGGGGAGAGACCATGTAATGGGAGAGGGGGAATAACAATCTCTGTGACATAACATACTCAATACAAATTTCCCATCACCCAGTGCTAACAACAACTAATAAACTATTTAGTGCAATACAACAATATTTGATTGGGAAGAGAGAAGTATGAGCTGTCAGATTAGTATTTATGCATTGTGGTGGATAGCTAAAGGTGAAATATGTATATGACAGTGTTATCATTTCTTTGTTCCTCATGAAAGTGCATTTTATCCATATACAGTACACCCCTGCTATTTATTATATTTGCAGACAGTTCTTTATTTCATGCCCTCTCACTGCCTCCATCTCCAACATCATTGCTACATATTTCTGAAATATGTAGCAATATTTCTGAAAATCTATGCAAACAGCGTCCAATTAATATGTATGGTTTTCTACTGAAGGTGAGTAATTCTACTGAAAGTTTGAAAGAATGTAGAAAATTTAAAGCAAAGACTTTATACCCTGTTACCTACTGACAAAGTTCAGGCACAACCTTTTCTGTGCATCAATCTTCATCCTTTAGAAGACCCACCAAAGTCAATTAGGACTATATATACGAGTCCTAAAGTGAGATGTGATCAATCCAAGGGAAAAAGTGGGAAAAGGAACACATTTCTGAAGCTTGCTCCATCACCAATCTCACTGGAAATGATTGTCAAATCTGACAAAACTGGGGGAGACATTTTTACCATGGGAACAGGCAGAGCATGACAGATGGCAAGGTATGAGAGTCTTTTAGTGAGAGACTGTGTCTGAGTACTGACAGATTCCATGACTGAATGTGTTGTGAAGAACAGCCAGCTTCAGCAGTCAGCTTGAGGGAACTGCACTGTGTTTTGCCTGCTAAAAGAGTCTATGTGGTTTTTTTTGTTTGGTTGGGTTTTTTTTGGTTTTGTGCACATCTCAACCAAATCAAAGATATTAAGTAGTATATGGGATAAGCAGGAATATTCTGAACAGCTGATCCACCATGGAAAATTCTGGGTCTGCAAAGTATTTAACCACTTGAGAAAAATTATTATGCTTCCCAGGACAGTCCTTTAAGTGATGAAAAACACTCATCAGCATCAATAAGCTGCAACTATTTAGCACTAGTGAGCAGATGAATTTTTTAACTTGAAAATTAATAACTTGTTTTTGAATTCTTATCAGTTAACAACACAGACCCTCACAACATGAAGGAATTATTACAATGCCAAAAACTTCACTGTAATCACCACCAAGTATCATTAATCTGCTAAATTTTCAGAATGTAAAAAGATCAGTAATTGTGTTTAAAATGTTTTAGCTATATGAGTAGCAAGTGACCTCTAGGTCACACCTTCCCTTTCAGAGGATGGCCAGAGAGATTATGAACTCTGCTTTACAACAGAGTTGCCCTTTAATCAGACAACTCTCAACTTCCAAATAAAGCAGCTTTTGTCAATTATGATTACACTTGCATCTTTGTCCCTGCAGTGAAGGAATCATCCCATGCTGTGTCATCACCAAGCCTTCATGGAAGTAACTGGAGATAGATTCAGAGAAATATATACCCACTGTCCTCAGGGCCCCTGCTCAGAACTCATCACCACCAGGAAATTTATGTTCAGGGGAAGGATGGACACAAAGTGTGCCTTATGAATTATAAATCCATAGTTCACTACAGTCTTAACTTGGTCTCTCAAAGCATCTGCTCAATAGAAAGGTAAAGGATCAACTGTAAATGTAAACGTTGTAACAAGCCACAGTTACAGTCATGTACAGTCTTGAATGAAATTGTTAGTGAGTGTGGCAACAATTTAGCCATGTTTATCACTTGACCTCATCTTCTAAGGTATGTAAATAAAATATGCCTCAATTTATATAAAATTTGAGCAATCTGATTAGCTGCATGTCCTTTTCCTATTTTTAGTTTGCATTCTGTGATTAAATGTTGCTGCCCTTCTAACAAAAATGCCTCTTCTATTAAGCTCAAAATTGCCATCATTTCTCCCCACATTTCTGTTTTGTCAGAATTCACAGTATATTTCAGAGGAATTTTGACTAAACAGAGCCTCTGGGCCATGTAAAAATTTACAGAAATTTGGCCATATTCCATATCTCTTTGTATAAACACTTTGTATGCACCTCTCCCTCTCAAAATAGCATACATTGAAAAAAACAGAGTAAGAGACACCCAGTGAATTGCTAGTAAAAGAAAATACATCATCAGAGCAGTGGAATTAATTGTTCCTAGTTTGTTTCAGAAAACTTATAAAAGTTGTCCACACACATATACTTGGAATTGCCAACACTATTCCACAATAACACAGTCACACAGCAGTGTCAGAACAGTCCAAATGCTGCATGTCTTCACAGGCCTCACCATTTTTCTCTACTCCTACTTTTTTTTTTTTTTTTTCCCCCTTACAAGAGAAGAGTCTGGTACTAATACAGGAAGTCAGAACAGCACTAATTCTACACACATCCTTCACGGTTTTTTCTCCTATGGTTGTCCACGCTAAGTGCTCACAAGCTATGCTATTTAACAGTCCAACAGTTTGCTTTAGTTTGCTAATCCTTATTATCTTCCACAATATGCCTACAGGATCCCATTACACACACCTTCCAGAGAGCATCCCAAACTAAGCCAGCAGGCTGAGATTCTAATGCCTGCACTGTAGCATTACAGTAACCATCTACAGAAAGTATTAGAATACAGATCAACACTGGATCATACAGAAATCTTACCTTGTGATCAACAGGACAATGTAACGTGTAGAGATCAGAAGGCTTTTAAGCATATCATCTTCATTAGATATTTTTACCTGTTAAGAGAGCAAAACAATTTAGGTTTAGAATCTAATCTTCAAATATAAATGATTTCAGAGGTAAAAGGAAAAAAAACTGTAGTTAAGTATGACATAGAAGAAAAACAGAGGATTTTATCAATCAAAGGTAAACCACTTAAGTCATACAAATTCTGAATTAGTGGGTCACTTAGTGGTATCCCAGCAAAAAAAGCCTGGAGTTACCCTTCCTCATCAGCAAAATGACTCCAGCATCACACTTGATGTAAGGACAAAATACGGTCAAAAGTAGTTATGGGCTCTTGATCTGCCTCATTTTGGTCCAGATCACAAAGGAGAAAGAAAATCAGCAGGGGAGGTGCTCTTCCTCATAAATGGAAAGACATAGAGAGGGCTGCAGGAAAAGAGAAAGAAAGAGAGTTACTGGGTCCATCCACTTACTGTGGTCAGGATGTAAAGACAGAAAGTTTTCTGCTTCCCACAGAGCAGTCATGAGCTGTTTGCAGGGTGTGTCAGGTGGGTCAGTCAGCCTTTCTTTTTTCATCCTGGAAGCACAAGCTACTTTGCCTACCTGTGGGCTTTTAAGATGCATCATTTGTCATTCTGAATCGTGGCACATGCCTGGACACTGGTAATAATTAGCTTGTTAACCTAAACCTTCTCACAGTGAAAGGAGGTAGGAAGAAAGGAGGGAAGAAAACCACCCGAAAACAACAATAAAACACCCCAGCTACAGCTTAGCAAATGTGCTGCAGTTTAGTCATTAAGCATGAATAGCGAAGGTATATTACAAGTCATTACTCATTAGTAGGAATGAATATGTTATTTGGGTTTATTTGCCAAGTAAACTGAGGGGTAATTGTCAGAGGACAGATGAATAAAGCATCTAAGCTCAGAGAAGAACTTGCTGAAGAGGGTAAATGTCAGTGATGCTGCTGTTCCGAGCACATCTGCTATTGAGCGCTTCGTGTTTGGCCTGAGGGCCCGCTTTTGTTTTCTCAGGCTCCCTAAAGCTCAGGCTGAGGTGGGCAGGGATCCAGGGCACGCCTGAAGCACAGGAACTGTCAGATGCAATACGCTCAGCTGTCAGCTCTCTCCCAGGGAAATTCACGCAGGGTTGAGCCGCGGCTGACTGTGCCGTGGCACTGAGCTGTGCTGAGCTGGATCCCGCAGCAGGGGCTGACACAGGTGGGAAGGGAGGGACAGCCAACACTGCCTGCGACAGCCGCACTCCGGGGGAGTGATTGCCCCACGCTTTTCTACAGCCCCGCTCAGTGCATCAGATTCACAAAAGCTGTGACAACTCACACTGTCCTCTGCTGGGCCCAGGGATAATGGAGCGCCAAAGGAAGCTGAAACTTGAACTTCCCAAGGAAGAATAGTGAGGCACAAATGAGAATCTAGGTATTAAAGGTACACAGAACTTGTTTCCTGGGAGGTAAGAGGCAGTTCTGCCTTGCTTTAGAGACAGGCCCCACTGTCTCTTAAAGGTAGAGTTTTTTAAGGTAGAGTTGTCTTGCAGGGCTAGGGGGGCTGAGTGGTGAAGAACAAGCTGACACACCAGAGGATCCACCTAGAAGCAACGTGCTAAATCCTGCAGAAGGGCACACAACAGGAGCAGAGAGAGCACAGAAGATTATCTGAGTCCTGAGAGAAGTCAGGGAGTGGCAGTGCTCCAAGCATCCCTTCTGCCTTCTTCACAGGAATGCTGCCTTGCAATGCCTGCCAGTGTTCTGCTCAGTGCAAGCCACCGTTTTGTCCTAGCTCTTAAGACTCTGGGCTTTTGAAGGAATGCATCTTTCAGCCTTTGCACCCGAAAGAAACAGGGCAGGAGACTTCTTCTCCTTTTAATGCCTTTATTAAAAGTGATCAGCTCAAGGTTGGGAGGTTCGACGGGTCCGCGGTCTCCATCGTCTCACCCAGGATGACTCGGAGGAGGAGGAATGTGCAGCTTTGTCCACTGGAGCAGAGCTGAAGGTCCCATCCACACGACAGTAGTGGGCGTGGCCCCTGCTTCCTGATGGCTCCAGCCAAGGTCTTGCCCTCAGCTGAAGTCTTCGCGCTTAGGGGAGGGGCAACAAAGGTTTTCAGCATCTCTGCAGGCTCGGTACTCTGTTGCTCACGTCCAGATATCACTCTAATTTCTTAATTCTGTATTGGCTCGTTGTTTTTGGGGTCTTTTTGGTAAGTTTGATGAGGTTCCTTCCCATGGCAAGCTGGTCTCGAAGCTATATTGCATTCTCTCTGATGCCCCCCCCCCCCCCCCCCCCCCGTCTGGAGAGAAGTACAATTTAGCCCCAGGCAGGGCCTTACCAATACAAAAGCAGCTATTAGCTACAACGACCAACGTGATTACAATAACAAACAGGTAGAACTTCACTTTAGCAGAAATCTGGTTTGATTGGTTTTGCAACTCTTTTTTTTTTTTTTTTTTTTCCACAAAAAAAAATTGGCAGATTTTTGTTTATAACAGCACCCAGGTCGAGTTCCCAAAACTATCAGCAGCAGGGAGAGGAATTGTGTCTCTCACCAATACTGATGTTCTGCATGCAGGGGAGGGCAAAGCTGGATCCCTACTCATGACTGGCAAGTAGCTCTACAGATCTGCCAAGCACTGTGCTCAGGTAGCACTCAGTTACAGAAGAATAGCTATTAAATTATATAATACTTCTTTATCAAAAGGCAGCAAAATTATTATTCTGAATACACAAAGAATTCATTGTAACATGTCACTTTCTATAGAGTCTTTTTTTTCCTTTTCTGCAACAGGAATGAAAATGAAGCAAAAATGCTAGTTTCATGTGCTTTTCTTAACAATACTTTATAATTAAAAAATGAATTTCAAATGGGATTTAATTTAATGCAATTGTTACAAATTGCACTGTAAATGCTTTAAAATTAAGTAATCACACCTAAATGTCACATGATTACTTACATTTCTCATCTACCAAATTTATACCACATTCCTTGAGTGTATATCCTCTTATACTAACATTGAAGTGCACATATTTACCTGGATTTCTAACTATTAACTTTTACTTACCTTCTGGTTTGAAATTATTAATTCAAGTAAAAACAAATATTTGACATTGGAATAATGATTTCAGAAACAAAAGTGCTATATTCAGAGTTTAAATACAGAACTTCAGAGAGGTGCTTCCATTCCTAATTGAAATATTGTTGTAAAATTGATATAAAAATAAGAGGAACAGAAATTCCTCTTTTTTTAATGTTTGGAAACCTATACTGGGAAGAGTGGAAGTGTACCACTGCATTTAAGAAAACACATCTCTTACTGGCAGTGGACATTCAGGTAAGCATAAAATAGACTTTGCAACTTAAAAGGAATGTAGACAATCACTGCAAGAGGAATCACAGCCATTACACATGCTGCTGTATAAATCATAGCACAATCACCCATGTCCTAAATGAATTTCTGAACATATAGACTCTTATTTTACAAGTAATCTATTGCATTTTGATATTGTATATGGTGGTTCATTTTGTACATAATTTCTAGCTCTCTGTGAAAACTAATCTGTGTTATGATTATCTGCGTTTCTTCTGTGTTATGAATGAGACTGCTACTTCTGTCAATACCCTCTCAAAACTATACAAGAGATCTTACTCATTTTTGAGTTTCATTCAAAACTTATCTTCACTGGAATATATGAGTACAAATAATGACAGAAAAAAAGAATTTTAAAAGGCCAACTGATACAAGAAAATTATTTAAAATTAACCATTCTGTCTGCTTTTATGTGGTGCTGTAATAGGAAATGGCAAGCTGTAAACCCTACCCTTGTGCACAGCATAGATTTGTCCCTCCTGCCACCAGACAAGCTATCAGGAGGAAGAAGGCAGAGAAGTTCTATTTCACTCATGTAGAACTTTGCTCATGAGTGAAAAAAACATCTGAATGCATGTCCAACACTAAATACAGGCATACATATGGGGTATGAGGCAGTAAAAAACATACTCTTAATTTTGATTCTCAGTTTAGTAGCCTCTATGACTCAAACCACTCAGAGGTTAGCATATACAAATGGCTAATTTGAAGAGTTCGGCTTTGAACTTTTGAGAATTTTTCTTGGTTTGGCTGGATATTCCAGGTAGAGAAGAAGAGCCATACACATCATTATAAAAGCAAACTTGCATTTTTAAAAATTTAAATAGTACCATTGCGACTCCTCACTGATTAAACTTAGCAGATTGATACCTCCTCACTTTGAATCCTGATCTATCACTCAGGCTTTATGTTGATGTCAAGAATGCTGAGGTAAGCTCAGCACTTTTATGCTTTTATCTTCAGAAAAACTTTTTATTTTATAATCCTCTGTAAAAAGACAGGTGCAGAAGCTACCATTTATATAATCTACCTTCTGAACAGATTTACTAAGACAGCAAAAATAAGCTTACTAATGTTCTACTTTTACAACTTCCATCAGAACATTATTGCATAACTTACAAAATGTAATGCTGAACAGCCTGCCAGAATCAAAAAGAAAACAAATCAATAGCAAGTAAATGAACTACCTCCTCATGCATGTATATACATGTAAATAAATGCATACTGTTTACACTACTCTAAAGATCAATGACAAATTTGGCCCACATGAATACTGGAATATGTATGTAATAACTACACTGTCAAAGGGAAATAATTGATCACATATATATAGACTAAAATCCAAGCACAGTAGTTTGAAATATTACAGAATCATAACAGCATCCTGAGGTGCACTCTGGCTTGCGTGTAAGTGAAATAAAATATCAAAAGTAATACTCTCAATGTACTAAATATAGCACTGTGGGACTGGACAACCTGGATCAATTTAATATATTAATGAATGCTCTAATAAGGCTAGCCTTTCAAAAAAAAAGGAAAAAAAATGTAAAATTTCTTAAAATGAAAATAAGTGTTAAATACTAATCCTATAAATCCCTAAGAATCATTATTGGTGGATTTAGACCAGGTCTGTAGATCAGGTTTACAAATTATCCTGGCATCCTTCCTTCCCCCCCTTCCCTCCCTAGTTAGTCTTGTCATTGTGATGACAATGACAGCACATCTTGCTACTCCTTCCAAGGAGCAGTGGAATTTAACCCTTAACCCTAATTATTCCCCATTGTGTCAGTAAATTGCACATTTCTTTCTTATAAACCTAGCATGCTTTATACACCTAGCATGCTTTATACCTTCTCATTTTATCCCTGACTCCATTGCAAAGTTCTCCTTACAGCTTAGGAGAACTGCAGCACAATCTAGGAACAAATGCATACACACTCAGTCCCATGTCCTGCAAGCAATGACAGACACCTCTGTATCAAACACCGCCCTGAATGCAGTGACGTCACTGTCCAAGGAAGGAAAGGAGTCCAGGGGAGAAGTGCAGAGTCTGACAGATCTCTGCTCAGGCTGCACTGCTTTGCTGCCTGAGGAGAAGGAGAATCTGGGCTTCTCTGGCTCCTGTCCCAGAGGATTTCCCCAGCTCAGATAATCCTCTTCACGCTATGGCTACTGCGCAGTGATGTGGGCAGTAAGTGTCTCTGTATGACCCACATGAACGAGTTTATTTTTTCAATATTCTTGTGCCAGTAGCTTTGCCTCACCCATCACTCTAACCAAACCTGTGAGTTACTATTCATGTTGGGTGATCTCCCAGATCTCCTTCCTCATGAAAATCTTATGGCAAGCACAGTTAAAGAAATAAATATTCACAGAGTTTTGCTATAACTCTGCTTATACCCATCTCCACTTTCACCAACAATGGTTGCAATCTGCTGCTTATTTCTAGAGTTTTGACTGACTCACTGAATGTTTTTCTGAAAGGCATGTAAAAGCACAAGTATGAAGCAAAACTTTCATAAAGAGGGTTTAAAATATAATCTCTCCTCTTTATCAAGGACTTTAAAAAAATCTAACAGTTCTCCATCATACATTCAATTACTTTATAAAGAGCTATTGTAGAATGAGCATTATCATGACCACAACCATTCTGAGTCAGAAGCTGAAGTTTGCATTTGCTTTAATGAATAAAAAGACGAAGGAACTACGGGAATCTGTCATCATAATAAAAGGAAATATACGTTTCTTTGCAAGGTCATAACTAGATAAAGTCATCATCAGTGCAAACTGTAATACTGGAAGATTTCCTTTCATATTTTATCTGAGGAAGACTATAGAAAATGAAATAAAGTTTCTTAACTTTCTTCATAGTATCTCTAAAGCTTTTCATTTTGGAGATGACCCATTAACCAACAGATGTACCACCATGCATTTTGAGGTGAAAACTAGGCAGGTGTGATGAACAAAACTATAAACACCATTCAAAAAGCCTAAGGTTTAGGAATCCCATATCTATTAGAATAACCACTTTCTTTCATGAGTTCAATGGCAATACTCTATGTAGTATTTGAAAGACAGATTAATTGTGTATGGACCAAGGGAGATGTCTTTGACATAAGCTTTCAAACGCATAGGCTATATTTTTATTTCTTAAGCAATTCCTAATGGTTATCTCCCGTACTCTAATGTAGTGTTCAGTGTCATAGGCTAGGAAAGTACTTTCTTACTCTACAAATCACAGAAAAAAACTGTCTGTGATTTAAATATGACAGTCAGAAGATACTTCTTGAAATGTCCAAGCTAATTACAGAAGGGCTATTGTTTCCTGACTGTGGATACAGGACACTTAGATATTTCATTTGTTCCTTGAGGAGGAGACTTTCTTACCAAAATTCTCTAAAAAATGAGGAACACTTTTTAACAGATAATTTTAGTGGCACATATTGTTTCTCATAGTAGAAAAAAAAAAAAAAACAAAACAATGACAACACCTCAAGAGCTGACATCACATGGGTGAATTTTTAACTTTAAATTAATATTACTCACATATTATGGAATTTACCCTCCATAAACTAAGACTAAGCTAAACTAAGCATAAGCTAAGATAAAAACAAGCCAGCAAATAAATCAGCACTACACATAAACCACACATAGATCATCACTGTTCCTTGTACTATCCAAAAGATCAGAATAGCCCCTAAACTCCCTCACTTTATTCAAAGAGAATATTAAAATTCAGCTAACATACTCAAAATGGATGTCCATGAGCAATTCAGCTAACAAAGGACTTTTCCAAGAGTATATCAAATCAGATAACCTATTGCTATGCTAAATACTCCTTTTTTTGCTTCTCTCTGTAACTAAGAAGCAAATTTATTTTCTAGATTTATTAGACTTTCTTTCCTTCTTTTTTTTGGAGATGCTGTTATATTTTGCATTCGTACTACAATTGAATTTTTCTTTAGATTGAAATCAATTCTTGACTACTTTAATAATACTCTGAAACAAGACAGGAACTAACGAATATTTTTTTAAATGTTCTGCAACAAAATTATATCTATGGAAGATCCCAATTTAAATTTGAGGCATTTTATTTATTTATTTACTTAGTATGTTACATTTTTTTCTACTAACTTTTATTTGTGTATCTTTCATTCTTTTTTATAATATAGTGTCTAAAAGAAAAGACTGTCAGGTAGGAAACTACCATGAAACTTACTGTGCCTTCAAACCTTCATGATGTTTTTTCTGATGCATGTTAAACAATTGCAGGTAAAACGTCAAGTAAAATAAATAATAAATAAATCTAAACAATGTGTAAAAATAGTTGGGTTGATGTACTCATAATCAGAAAGTACTAAGCATTTATGAGTGATGTATTATGTAATAGGTAGCTCTGCATGGGAAATTCCTCTATGATTTACAAATGCAGTTCAAGGTTGATGATTTCATCAATTTCCCCTCTCCATAATGATTCCTCTACACATTTGTGAAGCAGCAGATCATCACCCTAATTGTCCTAACATCTCATCAGATTTAATGCTAAATTCATAATAATGATGAATCCTTTCAGCCACCAGATCACTGGCTCTGTCTTTAGCTCAATCACTGGCAGTCCCAACATCTGGCATATTCAGGCTATATGAAACACAGTGACCTTCTCCTGGAAAATAACTTCCTAATGATCTGGGTGCCAACGTGTGCCAAGGCATCAGTGGATAGAAAATTTGCTTATTTTGACTGTTCATAAGTCTTAGGAGATGAATACAAACCAGCTGTTACTGCATTTCTTTGAATTTCTATTTGCAACACTGGGTTTTGATGAAAATTAGTCCAATTTCTCTAAAGAACAACAAATCTCTATTTTCTTTTGTTTCAGAATAAGAATCACTTTCAGCCAAATACTGTGTTAAATACAGTGGGCCAGAAAACAAATCACTGGAGAAAAATATGGGGGTGGAGAGGGGCACAACACAGGAAAGTGGCTATGGGTTGTTGGGTTTGGTGTTTCTCTGAGAAGGTGGTGTGAAGTTTTTTGGAGGGGGTGGAGAGATGTCTTTTATTAACTTTTAAATACACTTGATGTATTTATATTCTATGTTAAATTTTATAGTTTCTTACAGTGTTGGAAATGGAAGAGTATAAAGAAGTATTTAGAAGAGATGTAAAGTATAAAAATTAGAAAATTAGGCAAAAGCTGAGATAAGCACAAAAGAAAAAAGGAAAGATAAAAACCTCACATTGAATATGGATATTAAGGTAGGAAAGATTCAGGCTGAAAAACTAGGATTCACTGACAAAAGGTCAACAGCTAAGTTTTAAATTGTCAAATCAAGGTAAATTCCCACTTAGTGAAAATCCAGCTTGGATTCCTCTGCCTGAAGAACAGAGCAAAATGACAGTAACTATCATTGAAGCATAACACATCCTGAACTTCTTTCTAATTGATTAACACCCAGAACTATGCAAAAAGGAGAGAGAGCTTGTTCATTCTGGTCTGCTTAGATGTAGAGCAGCAAGTTCTCTGACAGATCTGCTGACATCTGATGATTTCTCTCTCTCCAGGAGAATACAGGGCTTTACATACAGAAAAAGCTGGGAAGAGGGAAACCTGATAGTGACTCCACATAACTCCCTCCTCCTTGAAACTCCCTGGGCACAGGAGCATTTCACAGCACTTGCAAGCAGCTTCCAGCAAAGATGAGAGAGTCTGCAGTAACACTTGCAGTATGTTCTGTCTGCAGCATAATATTTGCCTTCAGGGAGGATTTTTAGAGTCTGTAGAAGCCTAGTAAGAATTTAGGCTTTTGTGCAGGAAAGCACTTGAGTTCATACTAACTCTTACTGAATTCAGCAGTTCTTAAACTTGTGCTGAGCCTTTAATGAGCTGGGTGGTATTCAGACTGTGCTAAAATGTGGTTGAAGTACATCAATGAAACAAGGCTTCAATTGTTGAAAATTATTTTGTTTAGTTTGGGGGTCCTCTGCATGCAAGTAGTTTGCAAGCTCTGGAAATAGACACTGCAATAATTAATCCTATATATACTCAAGAAATGCCAACAATCTTTCAAATATATTTGCTCTGAATATTAAAGGATTTCATAGCAACAGATTCAAAAATAAATGTACCTGAATTATTTATTTCTATTATTAACTTATTTATAAGCCATGGGAGTCACCTACCCAAGCAATAAGCATTCTCTGTGTAAATAATTTACATTTTAGAAATTGTTACAAAATGTGTGATGACTTGTTTATGCAAAACCTGATGGGGGATCATTGTTAGAATGGCATAAATGAAAGCCATTACCTGCACAGGAAAATCAGCTGCTTTGCAAAGTTCATATACTGACAAGCTAGAAAAAGTTCAAATATTAATGTTCCCATAACAAAAAAAGAACACTTTTTGTTTATGAACTTGTCTGCATGTGTGCAAAAGCGCACATACGTGACTATAAATAAACACATCTCTTTATTTATAACTGTGCAAGAGGTTGATTTGCCTATTAGTACATTTGACATGACTGATACTCGGAATCAATGTTAATATTGTTCTCCTTGATACAAAACTCACTTGGATATTGAATCTCTTGCCTGCTTTTTCACTTTAATTTTCAAAATATCTTTCTCCAGAATCCCTTCAGGATATTCCCCTGAACCTCCTCTTTAAATGTGTGAAGAACTTCAAAGATTTGTTAGTAATTTATGGATAGCATGATGGACTGGGGTCAGTTCACAACTGATTTCCCAAGGCAAAAAAATTAGATGGAAAAGACTATATAAAATGCTTCCTTGCTCAAAAGTTCACACATGGCTCTGCATGCCTTGTTCTTGCAGGCAGTCCCCTTTGAACCCAGACCTCTTGCTGCCTTGAGATTTTCATAGTTGTTCACACCAAGGTGGATAAATGTCAAAGATGCCAGACCTTTAACCTAGCAGCAATTTATCACATGGGGTTCACTGAGCCTCTCATCAGACATGGTTCAGTGGAGATGGTTTGCAGTTCTAATCAAATACAATTATATTCAGATACAATATAACCAGACAATGCCAGAGCAAAGCTAACTGGCCAGCTGCCTGTGCAGCTTACTTCCTGAAGCATTCCTCACTGTTTAGGTGCAGGGTGGTGCAGTAGCTGATGCACCACAGGGAGTGCCCTGATGGAGCCATCCATCCACCCCACATGTCAACCACTTGATCTCATCTGGCAAAGCACAGGACAGACCACTGAGGGAACATCACAGAACAGTCTCCTCAGCAAAGGCTCCTGTTGTTGTCCAAGGTGAGTGCAGAACAGGCTCGTGGGCACAGTGGATTCAGGCTGTCCATAAAGACAGTGCAGTTCAGTCTCCCTAATGTTCCCATTTGCCCATCACTGCTGGAGCCAGCCATCTCAGGCAAGTGTAGGTTTTGCCCATGCATATCTAATGACATCAAGATTTTCTTGGGTTAAATGTTCCACTTTTGCACTTCAAAACCCAAACCCAGGTTTTTGGTTAGCATACTTGTGGAGCAAACTTGATATAGAATGCCATGTCTGGTTCATTTGACTCAAATGTAGGATATAGGAATACTTGTCCCTGCCATCACTTTTGTCTACCAAAAAAAAAAAAAAAATCTTTTGTGCTATACAAAAATATTAATGAAACTTTTAATTACATTTCTAAACCTATATCATGTACCTAAATCTGCCTGACAGAGCTGAAAATCAGGCCACCTATTTAAAGTGTAAAATAAATTATTCAGAGAGAACATCTGCAAAATTATAACCTATTTCTTCTTTCCTATCTTCTGTTTTTAAGTATTCCTCCCACCGCCATTTTGACTTCTTTTCTCTTTATGTTTTTCAGCCAGTATTAATAGCAAATAATTACACCATACACTTATACTAAAATAATAAAAAATTGTTGATATCAATTATATATAAAATATGTGCTCCAGGTTAAGAAATATATTTTCATTTCTACATTGGTCCACACAAGTCAGTGAATTGGCTAAGTAAAATGAAGGAAATTAAAAATATAGGCAAAGAAGTGTGTATGTGCATACACAGCAGCCATTGTCAACCTGAAAGTTGGTACAAAGGTTCAGACTATGTCCAGAAGTACATCTTGTTACCAGTAATTTTCTTAACTTATCAAGATGATCATAAATGCTGATCATATTTTTAAATGTAAATTACGCCTACGTCCAAATAGTGATTTAATGACATAAAACTCAGTATTAATGCTGTAATTACTTCTTTCACTGTGTGCTGATAGGCAGATATTCATCAGCGGATGCTCATAGCATCATGTCAGCTTCTCATGCCATAAAAGAAGCTATGAAAATACCAATGTATAAAAGAACCTAAAAGAGAGATTTATTAAAACTCATCTATAATTTTCATGGCTTTTCTGAGCTTGTGACCTATCCTCTTACATTAACACAGTTGCCTCTGATCAGTATTGCTTTTAATTGAAAGTGTCTCCAGCTTATTATTCTAAAGAGATATTTGTGAGGACTGCAGAATGGGAAGCACAATTAGAAAACAGCTGCTGTTTAGCATTTGCCATAAAACTTCAAGATTCCTGGTAGGTGTTCTTTAGAAAAAAGTCAATTAGTAATTTAGAGCAGAACAGAACTCATCACAATTTCTGTTCTCAGTAGCACCAGGGGACTTCTCTTTGATTAGAATACTTGCGGTTGGGACTTCCTTTGTATCCTTCATAATGGAGTTTACGTTGTAAAGACTTGCTTTTTTTTTTTTGAACACTACAAAACTCAGAGCACTGATAGACAGCTCTGTCTCTCATCTTTATCTCAAAGGACACAGATAAAGTCTGTTGTCAAATTAGTCAGTAAGGATGGAGGATAATCCCTAGCAGAGAGGCTGTTAGGCAGATCAAAGATGAAAGTGTCTAAACACAGGGCTCACCTAAGTGATTAATTGTGTTCATGCAGAAGTGCTGAACCACTAGCACAGTCCCGCCATTCTAGGATATTGATCTCCAGGAAACAAACTATATCCTATCTGGCAATTGCCCAGAGATTACTTCTTAATATCTCAGCTAGGTATCCAGGGGAGCAGAAAAGCACAGGGAGTACACAAGGAATTATATCTCCAGCCACTGCAAACAGCAGCCCCGGTGGCTCCACCAGTGTCAAATTCAATCAGATTACAAAACAGTTGTCACTTGCATTCAGGTGGGATGTAGCTAAAGACATTTACCATTCCCCATGTACTGCTTCTGCTTGGCCAGGAGGAATCTAAGAGTAAAATTCTCTGATTACTCACCACTGTTGAGCAGCAGAGTATGACAATGTGGAATTAAAAATGCACTGCCAGAAATCTGACATTAATAAACAAGAGGATCAGATTTGTAGGCAAAAGATACTAGGCACACTGATCTCTACATAAGAGGCTGATAGAAAACAATACTGCTTGCAAATATTATTAAATCAAGCATATTATACTAATCAGTTAAAAGGGCTGCTTTAGTACATTCACAGACGAAGCTTTTAATTTGCAATGATAGGAGTACAGTCAAAGACACTGACCTAATTTTGGCCTGCTCCAAACAAAGCTTTGTTCAGTTAAGTACCAAGATTTGACACATACCTAGCATGCATTAAAGCAGTTGACAGCATGCACTCTTATTCAGAATACTTGTAACATCACACAGCAAAGTGTTTAAAGATACTTGAATTCACAACAGTTGGTTGCACCAAACTATGACTGACTGCAAACTATGACTGACTGCAAACTATGATCTAAATCTTCCCATGGTTTCCCATTGCAGCTTTACATTCAAGCTGATGATGATCAACAATGCAGGCTAGGACAGGGGCACACTGCAATGGTCAGAGGGCCCTCACCTAAGGGCCCTACACTTAAGGACATGAGGTGCAGAGGAGACTCACCACTGCTCTGCTGCTTGTCCCACGTACTGGACACAGTGAGGATGGCTTTGCCAGAGCCTGTAAAAGAAATGGCCGTGCTCAGCACTGTGGATAGACATCAGGCTATTCAGAGAACATCTGACACACCCTAGTTCTTCCACCATTGATTATAAAGCCTTTATATCTCTGGAATAACTTCTGGAAGGGAAGAGAGGAGTCATTCTAAGCTAGCTCCTTATCTTTGTCTTGGCAAAGACAGTAGAGGTTTGTTTTTAGGGCTTGGTCATCTTCTTTGAGACACACAGTGTCCCACTGAGCTTATTTCAATATTTCCTGTTAAACACATACAGGAGGCTACAAGAGAACACCATGAACTGACACGCTGTGCAATCAAATAACAGCTTCAATGCAATACAGAGGGTTTCTCTCCCAGAAGTTGTGTTACAGAGCATCTGACATGAATTTTTATTTGCCTTTTTTTTTTTAATAGAGAGGATGCTGAATTAATGATTTGCTGTTAAATGTTTGGAGGCTGCTAGCAGAGCTACTTCACTTGCAAATAAACTAATTTCTTTACATACTTAAAAATTGTAAAGGATAAGGAATATCATATAGGTGTTTAATTTACTAGCTGAGCAAGACACATTCAGGTAGAAATGTAACTAAAAAAGATGTCTAAATAGTAATGTTGCTCTCTTATTTATTTACTCAGCACTTACTGTCATTGCCTGTGATTTAATTTGCAATGATATTAATGAGGCATATATAAAAAATTACCAGCAGCTCTTCAGGAGATTGCTTAATATGAATTGATAATGTAAGGATTTAGTAATATCTGTCCACAGTTTTGTTAGGGCACACTGAACCATGCACATTTTCATTCATTTCTAGTCAGAAGTTCCCACCCGTGTGAAACTTTCAAAATGCTTAAATAGCAATAATAAGGCATCAATACAGCCTTAATCTAATTGAGGGGATGAGACAGCTCTCCAGTTTGGCAGCTGCTGCTGGAGTAGAAGAATTTGGTTATCTTATATTCAGCAATTCATCTTGTATCAGAATTTTTTCTGTTATGTTTCCATAAGCTTTGCTAAAAAAAATTGAAACAAAAATCAAGAGTTATCAGCTGAATAAAGTACCATTTTAACACTCTGAGAAACTGTGTATGAAGTGCTAGTAAGGTATCTTTATAAAATAATGCTACCAAAGTCACTTTATGTACTGCTGCATAAGAATGTAACATTTTGAAAATATTTCTATGTCACAGCACGATGTTATTTCATGAGACTCAACTCCTGCAGACTAAAAAGAACCATGTTAACATCAGAAATGCATGCATGTGGATTTTAGGAAAACAAGCTTGATTTTTGATTTTCTCAGATTTTGGTTGCTTTCGAATACCCCCATTGCATTTTCCTCATCCAAGATATAAATTTGCTTGTGAAGAAAATCAAAAGCCATATTAGAAGTGTAAATAGAGTAACTACATTTTCAGCTGCTTCAGCACTTTCTGTACTTTTTATGTGCATTGCTTTGTTTCCATGGTTGAAGAAGGGGAACATTGCAGGAAAAATTCTAGCTTTTAATGAAAAGCATCTACATTATGAAGAAAACTCAACAGGACTTCATCCTGATGAGATGTAATTTCTTCCTTTGTCCTAGCTTCTGGACCTATTTAATATGCAAATGCTGGAACAAGCTGAAAATATCTTCAGGTAGAAACAGCCACCACAAAAACAATCCAGCAAGATCTAGAACCATAAGGAACCAGCATGAGTCTGAATGACACCTTTGGAGTGTAACATGCTGTAAATTTAGTCCCAGTCACGTAGCATGGTAAATACAAATAAATACTAGATACATTATGCCAAAAAGTGTGTTTTGTTTCTTTCAAAAAAAAAAAAAAAGGCATTATAGAGAATGCCTTTATAGAACAGATAATTTCAACAACTTAATGCAGCACTGCCAGAAATTAAATTTCCACTGATTAAGAGGGTTTTATGGAGGCATAACCACAGAAAGATGGAATTGAATGAGCTCTATTCATAAATACTGTCAGACTGTCAGGACTGACAATCATTTCAAGACTGCTGGCAAATTAAAATACCACTACTCATACAGATAACTATATTCTAGTTAAGTCTTTATGACTCTCACTCAACCCTCTTTCACACATAAAATTGTCAGACTCTTGAATTTCTGTTCTGCTTAAAATCCTTTTTTCTTATTTCTGTTATAAATAATATCTATTTCAGTTTTTGTTTGAATTTTCTTGACAGGTAGGGCAGGGAGAAATTGTGAAGGTTTTCTTTGCAATAATGGGAAAATCTTAATAAACTTTCACCCATCTGAATAGGAAAAAAAAAAAAAGAACTCCGACAGAACTTTGACTATTTCCCATTGCAATTCTTTCAAGTGGTTAATAACAGGTTTATCTCTTTCTTGTTTAAAATCAATGCTTAAAGGAATCTTCTCCAAGAAACTATCCAGAAGTACAAGAAGGCCTTTGGTTTGGAAAACATGTTATGTTACATAATATGATTTATACTATGAAATATCTGGGTCATATGCAGAGAAAGTTTTTTCTAATAATAGCTCTAGCAAATTGGGTAGTTCTACTCTAAAATACTATTTGTTTCACATCATTTTTCGTCATCTATATGATGTGTATAACAGCTGCTTGGTTTTTGTCATTTTCAGACTTTGCTTCTGCATACTGATCTTTGATACTAAGTATTGTAAAATAGTACTCTGTAAGTTAATTGCATCAATATTAAAACAAGTAAGACATTACAAACTATATTTATCACTTCTTTATGAGCTATGACCTGCCAGGGAAGCTCACTCAGCATTGATTGGTGTCCTCCTTACTTCTGAATATGCTGCTAAGCACACTTCTATTTACTTGACCTTACGGAGTTATGTTAATTACTTCTTAATCACCTGTGAAACTCTTTTTCTTAATGTATCATATAACAATGCCATTAAAGCAGATGTACACTCTCTTTCAGTTAAAAAGCCCAAGTTGAAGGTATGGGTTTTCAAGCAGGATCTATAATCCATCATTTCACAAAAAAAAGGCTCTCAGAAAAAACTCACATTATATTTTTCCTGAATACAAAATGCAAGAAGATGTAGACATTATTTTTTTTTAGCTTCTTGGTCCAACATAATGGAATCCTCTGAAGTAAAAAAATCTTCTACTAACATTGCTGTTCAACTTGCTGCACAAGAACGACAGGGTTTGAATGGTCTGTAACCATTAATTGCCTCAGCACCTTGCTCTGAAAGATTACCACAGACAGAGGATTTTAATTTGGGAATTTAGATTACTGAACCAGCACCTTTCCCATATTCACATGGGTTACGCTGGCTCCTCTTGTCAAGGAAGAAGTGGGAATTCCTGGCTTCTCTTCCCTTTTCCCTTGGGCACAGTACCCCTAGGAATGCACACCAAGCTCCATTGCTGCAAATCACCTGCTTTATGGGAACACAAAAAGGATCAAACAGCTTGCAATTAAAAAAAAACCTAGAAGCTATGTACAATAATCAGCTCTTTGAAGCGCTTGAATTTATATGAAAAATGCATGGAGAACAAATTGAGAGTGAATGTGTGCAAAGGAATCGCTTCCTAAATTAAAACGTGATCTTTGAATTATCCCAAGATGACTATGATTTTAATTTGTTTTGTCATCTCTTTCTTTGGATTCTATGGCTGTGAAAGTGGAATGATGTAATTCTTCCATAATTTGGTTATTTAGCATCAGCATCTGACAGTGTCATTGACTGCGGCATCAGGGTCCAGGTAAGAAGGCAAGTAGTAATAAAAACTTGGGTTTACTGCATCTTAAATGTAAAAAAAAATTGGGAGAGGGTTGCAAACATGCAGTTTAGGAAGAATTGTGGCCCCATCAACAACAAGGGCAAAAAGCTTCACTGTTTATGCAGGTATGTGGTTAGTCATTATTAATTTTTACCCTACATGGATATAAGGAGAGTAATGACTTTCTGCAACAGATCACCATCCTCCAGATATTTGTACATCCATCTCGGCTTTGGTTTAGGCTTTTATAAAAATATGAAGGTGTCAAGGTATTCTAATATTCTAGAAGTAAACAGAAAAGTAAACGTATTTTCAAAAAGGTCAATCAATCATTTACTGTAAGTTTTATGCTCAAATGCTGCATGTAACTCTCTTGGCAAAGTTTCAGAAGATCCTTAAGACTCCTTTATGTCATGCCTAAACTTCAGAGTAAAAACCAAAGATCCTTAAGACTCCTTTATGTCATGCCTAAACTTCAGAGTAAAAACCAAAGATCCTTAAGACTCCTTTATGTCATGCCTAAACTTCAGAGTAAAAACCAATGTGCTTGTTGCTGGGACTCTTTTTGACCCTTAACTTTATATTTTTTAAGTTATGTGAAAGAAGAGAGGAAATTTGTTAATATGCAAGGCTTGGGAAGCTGAATAGAAGTACCCTATGAGTATATCCCCAGGTGCAGGCAATTCATGCTTGAAGGCAAGGTAACTATTTTTGGTAGTTTCTTGGAAGTTCCATCTCACAAATGCATTCAGAATACAAAGACCAAGTAGTCAATAAGATAAAAGCACTGCTGCCTTTGGCTGTTTGGAGGCCACAAACACTACAAGAGCCCACTTCAGAAGCCAAGTACTTATCTAAAACAATAAAAAAATGTCATAAACAAAGCAGTCCTTGAAGAGACAGAAGAGCTTTGTGTTCAGATGTTGAGAGAAAACATGAAAATTTAGCCCTGGATTTTTCTCTCCTGAGAGCTGAATCTCCAATGTTTTGCTGGAGTTCATACAATGAACAAATAAATATAAGTTTTGCTACACTTGAGTAAGTAATGTTGCAAAGCTGAGATAGGAAAATAAGGGCTGAAAGGAGCAGATTATTAAAAAGCTGAAATTTCTGTTCAGCTTGCATTTTCCACATCTGTTGTCTCCTTCTTATTCCCCAGCTTAAATATAGTGAAAAGTTGCTCAGATGAGCAGGCAAGAATTACTTAGACACACAGCATAGATTAAAATGGCAAACTGCCACAGTCTGTAGCACGGAGGCACAGTACTGTAATCCTACAAGGCCTAAACTGAATCCAATTTAGGTTTATAGGATAACACAGCTGAGGAGAAGGGGTGAAACCAAAGTACTTTTGTCCACTCAGCTCAAGTGTAGTGCCAAGAGATAGGAGTTGTTTCCCCTAGGATCAAAGGTCTGGCCTTTGTACAAAGCTCACCCATGCAGAAACCTCTTGAGAGGCAAATCCTGGCACACTGATGAAAGGCTTGACGTCTTTTATTTTACTTCTGCTAACACTGGACCTCACCTCCTCACTCCCCCAACTTCAGGAGAGCCAGGATAGATATGAAAGAGCATGGTTTTTATCCTGATGCTATTAAAAGAGCCAAGCTGGCCAACTCTTGCCCATCTAGCTGGAATTGTTACCACAGAGGGTCATTCTTCAAATCACTATCTTCTAGGCCAGCTTACATGAGGGCTAATAAAAGAATACTTAATGGATATCTAAGAAAGGACAGAGCTCACTCCCTTCTTTCCTGCCTAACAGGAGGAGGGCAGCAATGTCTCAATAGTTCTGAGGACAAAATACATTCATTTTAGTGATAACTCAAACACCAACACACCCAAAAATCCTACTGCATACTCATAGATGCACTGAAAGAGAGAGATTGCCATATTATGAAGGTTGGCGCAATCTTTTTTCACATATTTCACTGCTGCAAATAAAGGACTACTAAAAAAGGCGTACAAGAGAGCTGTGTGTGAGGCTACAATGTTTGATAAAGACTAGGTTGCTGAAACTAAAATTGTCTTATAGAAGACCTGGGAAACCTTGCAATGACACTGAGTGATGTGAGTGAACAGATCTAGAATGTAGAAAGTGTTGGTAGAGAAAGCAATGTTAAGAATTGTTAGCCACTATTTAGACACTACTGAGGATGGAAAATTCCTTAAAGAAGTGTTTATTTTTTCCACAATAAATGTCATCTCCTAAGAGAATGAAGTGTCTGATGCTTCATGGGAAACCTCTCTCTGGAATAATTTTGTTCAGACTGATAAATCTCATGCAATTGATCCTCTACACATACAGGATGTATTGCAAACATCAATAACCTGCTGCTTGGCAATAGTACTAGATGTGTGAAATCTGGATTTGAGGTTTTAATTCTCAAAGACAAAGCCAGTGGACTGCACAATTTTGCTTCTTAAGTGAATACCTAAGTAACAGATTTCTGAATAAAATGATATATATTCTTGCTCAGTACAAGTCTGATCCAGTCCAAACCTGGTCTTAAGCATGTTTGAGTATTACCTGGCACTTAGGCATAAGCCATGGCATTACAATCACTTTGGATTTGGTTTATGCTGCATATTAGCAGGGGTAATCTGGTGTTTGAGAGCAGATGATGGGGCAATTTTGGATTTCCATACAGGCTAAATTTTCTGAAACAACAATCTTTTTAAAGGGTTTTCTCTTTTTTTTTTACATTTTTTAAAATTCATTACCTCAGTCTGCTTCTTACTTCTATTTCAAGAAACCCTTCATCATTTGTGATGGACTTAACACCTCTGTCCTCTCTCTGAGGAATGTCTTCCTCTCAAAAGTTTTGCAGTCAATGGATTAGGGTCATTAGCTTCTTTCTTTAAGTTTCCTTTGGGGTTTTATTTTCAGTTGTTTGTTTGGGTTTTTTTGGTCAGAATCAAACTAATGACAAATATTTCTCCTTCCAGTTCCTGTGGCTTCACTGAAATGTCTGAAATTTAATTTTCCTTGCTTGCCATAGTAAACAAATTAGTTGGTTGAAGCATAGCACATGGAAGTTTTATATTCTCTCTGAGAATAACAGTCCATTCATTTAGACCAGTAGGAACTAAAAGGCTCATCACTAGCCTCATTTTCAGGACGCATCTCAAGGCAATAGGGACCAGTGCAGTCACCAGGGCTCTAGGTTATGGCTTCCCAACTTCAACCCAAGGGACTTGATGCTACAGGCAGGCATAAGAGAAACTTTTGCAGAAATGACTTTTGGCCAGATAATCCCTGAGAGTTGTCTAACTTCTTTCTCCTTTGCATCCCTTCAGTGGTCATCATGATAGTTCTCTGACTTCTACTTAGACTAGACAAAATAGTTTAACTGCTGTTAATATTAAAAGCTGTTCAATGGCCTGGCAATCTGCATGCTGAGAATACAATATGGAATCAGCAGGGCAGATATGTTTGATATGCAAATGTATGTATATATGTAAATACTCCACCACAGCTCAAGATGCATCTCTGCCTTTTTCAAGAAGCACCTCATTCCCATACAAAAGGCAGTCTGCTGGAGTTCTGATTGTACTTGTTACAGATATTATCCCATCTCACAGGCATAATGATACCGGATTCACGGCATGCAAAATCTATGCCTGCAAAAGCACATCTGATCAAACTAAAGTGGAATGTCTGCTTAGCATTGTCTCTAACATGAAACTGCAGACTAGGACCGGTTGAAAAAATATTATCATTAACTTATCTTTGCTTATCACTTCACCCGCCCCCCAGACTGTCTGTATTGAGGCAAATGAGAGACCCAATCTGTATGGTGTTTAGAGTCCAGAGTACAAGTCTGATGAAGAGGAGTTGAGGTAGCTGGGGCTGTTTAGTCTGAAGAGAAGGAGCCTGAAGGTACCCCTTATTGCCACTTGGAATGTGATCATAATGAAATGGCTGTTGTCTCTTTTCCAGGTACCTGTGGACATTCAAATTCTCTGAAAAAATTCCTTCGCCCAGGATTTTTCTTCTGGGAAGCTGAGAAGCCTCAGAGAAAAGAAAAACAATTCTTACCTCATTTGTTTCTCCTGTGTTTTGCTCACGTGGAATGTGTTTGGAGATTGTTTACCCACAGGTGATTGTTTCATTGGATTCTGGTGTGAGTAGTTTTGACTCATTGGCCAATCAGCACCAAGCTGTGTCGAGACTCTGGAAAGAGTCACAAGTTTTCATTATTATATTTTTAGCATTGAGTAAGTATCCTTTCTGTATTCTTTAATATAGTTCTGTATTCTTTAATATAATACAATATCATAAAGTAATAAATTGTTATTTTATTATTATAAAATAATAAATTATTATTATAAAAGTAAATTATTATTATTATTATTATTATTATTATTATTATTATTATTATTATTATTATTATTATTATTATTATTATAAGACATGCCTTAATTATTATGTTCTGAGAACATGGAGTCAGATTCATCATCCCTGCCTTAGTCAGGGCATTCCCTGCAAATACAATAGGTACCAAGTGATACGATGAGAGGAAACAGCCTCCAGTTTCACAAGGAGAGGTTTGGAGTGCATATTAGGAAAATTCACTTTGCCAAAAGGGCTTTCAAGCACTGGAACAGGCTGCTTAGGGAAGTGGTTGAGTCACCATCCCTTGAGGTGTTTAAAAGACCTGCAGATACAGGTCTTATCAACATGGCTTAGTAGTGGGCTTGGCAGTGCTGGGTTAATGGTTGGATTTGTTGATCTTAAGGGTCTTTTCCAACCTAGGTGATTCTGTGAGTGTATATATTCCTCGAGGATCTTGAACAGCACAGATATGGGCATCACAAATACATGCTTCTCCCTGAACTCCAGCACTATAGAAAACACATGTGTGGACTTAGTCAATGTGCACATGAAAACCTCAGCTATTCCACTGCTATTTCAGAGAAAAGAACCACAGAAGAACTTAGGACAGATCTCTAGAGGATGTAAACTGAGCAACTCAGCACTTAATCAGTCTGCCTAGGATCCTACCAGGTAAAATCTTGTCCACAGCGTCTTTGGCAGTGTGTTTCAGGGCTTGGCCCTCCCGTGGTTCTCAGCACCTCTGAGAAATTACGTTCTTTGCTACAAAGACTGAGAAATAAATACATGAAGAATAAGTGGGGACTTCATCTGTGCATACAGCTAATTTGATCTCAGCCACAATATGGCTGCAACATTATACATTATATATTATGCCTAAAGTAGTTACAATAACACCATAAAAATAAGAAACCAGTTCTAAAAAATCATTTTTGTCACATCCTGTTATCTGTGCATATTTTAAGGCCCAGATTTCTTAGAAAAACATAAATTCTTTTTCTGTTATCCCTTTGCGATCTCTTGACTATAACTCTCTATATTCAGTAGTAAGTGATTTTCAAGGCTTCAGAAAAAAATTGCTTTCCTGATATTTTTCTGAAATATGCTGTGAAATCTGTTTGCAACAGATGATATTAGCCATAGAGACTTTTAAACCTCTGTTTACAAATTAGTTTTCTGAAGACAGTCACCATTATGAACAAAATAATGCAGGCTTATCCCTCTCTTAACTCTCAATGCAAGAGTTCATGCCTAAACACTCCCCTTTTTGCATGGCAGCTTTTAATTGCAGAAAGTAGTTCACTGAATTGGTTTTCATTATTTAGATACCATGCTGGTTTTCTTGCTAAAGTTCCATATGGATTCGGAGTCTTTTTCACATGTTTACCAAGAGCCATTACAATCTTTTTTTCCTCTGTATCTATCTTCACATGATGGTTCAGTCCCACAGTTGCCACTTGTTCCAGCCCATCTGTTTAGAAATATGAGGACAAATTATGTAAAACACAATCTTTTTCCTCTCAATTTTAGAATTAAGGACAATCCAGTTTGAGGACCAGACCAAAGTTTAGACTTCATTTCCCATTAATGTGAAAATAACCAAGTTCATGAAAGTTTCCCCATATTTCAGTGGATGATGAATGATGATTTCACAAAGGGACTTAGACACCTGATAAGACTTTTCCCCTTTTTAGCTGGAGGACTACTTAATGTCACAGCTGTTCCACCTTTAATTCTGCTAGTAGCCCTGAAACCCAAAAAAACCAAAGGAGCACAGCTGAACACCACCACACAACAAAAAGATAAAAAAATAAAATAAAGCAGAAAAAAGCCAGAAACTAAAATATGATACGGCACTCTGGACTGAGTGTCTCCAGTGCTTGTGTGCTACATAATGCAGCCCATGAAAACCACAGAATTTGGTGGATTTCGTGAATACATTTTTAGAGACTTAGGATGTTGCTTTAGAGATTTCACTTTGTACAACTACTTGAAATTTTGCAGAATGTCCAGTAATCTTCAAAGGTGCTGATTTATTTTTGTGGTGGAAAAGGCTGATGATTTCATATTGCACAATGAGAGAATTTCTGGTTTAGTAACTAAGAGAAAGATTTTGTTTTTTCTGTTCTGTTTACAATACCATTTATCCTTATATCATCACTTAAATGAGTATTTATTTAACACTGAATTCCCATCTTTCATTGAGATGTACAAGAAGAAGACATGCCTTAATTAAAAGGAAGATAGACTGATGTGAAAGTAGTGGGCCTTTGATTGTTAGTGAGGAGGGATATGAATTGCACTCATTAAAATAGAATGTTGAATAAGGACAGGCTATAAATCTGAAAATGGGTTGCCCTGGAGATGGGTTTTAGAAATAATTTTGCCTGTAAACCAAGGACCTGACAATAAAAAAAGTGACAGCATTGCTTTACACAGTGTACAAGAGGAAGAGATGTTTCTTTAGAAAGCTAAAGACAAAAGTCACTTTCTTTATAACAAATATATGCTTAAATTTAAAAATACCTGCATTTCAAACATTATCAGGGAAAGCAATTATCATTAAATAAGTAATACAGTTTGATTATAACATGAATATGACAAGAAAGAAAAGGACAAGAAATGATTGCTGAAATATGAAATTTAAGAAAGGGCAACCTTCAGAAATAGTGCTTATATTTGAAAACTGAGTTAAGCTCATTTTGCATGAAACAGAGGCTCAAAATGAAAGTTTAGCACATCCCCTTTTTAGGCATTCTTTTCTTGATTCAGAATTGTGCAGCACTATTAGGAGAGCTGTAAAACAAAGCCTCTTTCAGAAGTTCTTCCTAGAGGTGCAAATGATGTAATGACCCTCAACTAGACAAGCTGGCATTTTAATCTAGACTGAGAGGACAGTGTAAAATTATATCATAGGTCAACACAGCCCTAACCAAGCTGGAAAAGAGAACAAGCCTCTCTGCCTGTACACATTGGAGGATCATAGAGCTGATAATGCAGACAGATGAGCAGAGAGATTCAGAACAGCTTTGCTGTGAAAAGTAAAGCTTCAGAAACTAATATAAAAGGCAGGAAGTCGCAGAATTAAGAAAACAGTAACAGGGAAGAAATGAACGTAGAGTGAAGGAGGTCATAATACAAAGCAATGTGGCAGCCAGATAAGCAATTTGTTGTCAGTGGCAGAGAAGGGAGGCAAGCATTAAAGAGGAGAGTGAGGGTGAATCCAGCTAGTGTGCTGGTTTTGACAAAACATTCCTGCAGCCCAAAGAATGTGTTTCTCTTTAAGAAGACTTTTTCTGCACAGTCTCATAAGGGAAGAAGAAAATGACAAGGAAAAATAAATGTGCTCCAGTAAAAGGGGAAAAAAAAAAGAACAGGAAATATGCGATAAAATAAAACTGCAATAACATGTACTGCACTCAGCTTAAAATCTTTTAAAAATAATCAATAGAATCAATAGTTAGTTTAATGGCCTTCATAACCACTGATCACACAACTCGAAGAATTCTAGTAAAGATGCTGATAGTAATAGCAGTAGCATTAGAGACCTGAAATAATGGAGGTGATGTTTTTCTGTTGTAATGCAAAGTAACACCTGTCATTTCTGCTTAGCAGAACTGATTCCATCACAGATCATTTGTTCCATTGAGCCAGTTATTATGTAGCCATAATAATTTTACAAACACTAAATATCAAAGCATATTGTTAAAGAAACCCACTCTCTTCTGCAATACTGCTGAAGATGTAATCCAGAAAGGATAGAGTAGTACTATCTGTTTGCCTCCATATTACTAGAACAAGCTGCTCCATCTTGGAATGTTTTATTTATGTAAATACATGGTAATTTTTGATTCAAATAATATTTTCTTTCACTCTAAATTTGGCAGTACTATTACTTTGACTTTAAAAAAACATTATCCCAAACAGATATTTGGATAAATAATTACTTAGAAATACATGCACATGAATACATGAAATGATTTGCTTTGAAATACATGCAAACACCAGAGTTGCACAGTAGTAGAATGAGCCAATTACTACTCTTCAAAACATGCAAACAAAGCTGCACAATCAATACTTTTTCTGGGTCTTTACAATTACCCATGCTGACAATGTGACCAGTGTAAATATATCTGCTCAGCTGCTATTCAGTTTATCCCTTCTGACTAAGACAGTTTGGAAATGTCTTACTGATTCATAGTGAATGAAGAATGAAAATTTCTTGGTAATGGTTATAGGAATCGAGATGCCCAAAGTTCACAGTCAAACTTTAACCTGCAGAGAATACCATAAAAGTAGCCAAAGAAAAAGAGAAGAGCCCTTCAAAAAATTCACACAGCTACTTGCAAAAACTCACAGAACCAAAAGAATGATACTACACCAGAAACAAAACTTTCTCTGTAATCAAGCTACACATTATGCTAAAAGGGCATTTGAACCATACATTACTCCTGACCAGTAGTCTGAAGATCTTAGGGGAGGTTACCTATGGCAAGAAGAGGTGATATAAATATCCTGAAGAAAAGACTGAGATCTACTTGATTAGCAGGAGTTGTGATTCTCTCCAGGTAAAGCAGACCTGATCCTTTTCTGCAAACACATTTCTTGTCCAACAACATGTTTGGATATTGTTCAGCAATCCCACCATCAGGAACACTTCTCACTTCTACATTAAGTCTCAGAATGAAGATTACCTAGAGCTGTAGGTAGATACACAGTAAAGAAAGAAACTTGCAGAGATAATAAAGAGCCAAATTGGGAGCTCTGTCTTTTGGGGAAAAGATTATGTGGAAATATGCATATATAAAAACTGCTCTAATATTATCATACATTAGTTTCCACAGAGGTATTTGAAAAACATTAATAAAATTCATTAAATCATTTTCTCGTAAAGTCAGCAGTAGTTAAAAAATATTTTAAATGTATGATGAGCAATGTAGGTCAGCAGAAATTCACTTTTCCACTGGGATAAATGTGATCTATGTGTAGAGGTGCTGAGCAGTATTTCCATTTAACCCAGCTGAATACACGCATCCTTCATAAACTTGCAAATTCTTGGAAGGAAAAGAAAGAAAAGAACATCTGAATTTTTCAGGGTAAAATGCGACTGCTATCAGCAAAGGGATAGTCAAAATATTCAATAATTTTAACTTTTTCTAATCTAGAACATTTTGTCCTGAAAAGGTGGCATACAAACTACACTAAAATACAGAAATCACACTTGAAAAAATCAGCAACCATTAAAAAAATTCTTTTGAAATACCTCTGTAACAGCAAAAGCATAGCTCAGAGAGAAGAACCCAAGTAGACTGCAAATAAAGGTAAATACTTCCTTGACCAGCCTTGCAATTTTGCATCTCTGTAAGTTGTTCCCTAGCCAATCCTTTAGCACTGGCTTGTGAAAGTTTGGGCTGCCCTATCAGCTGCAAATCACAGCTTCATCTGTTTTCCAGTGTGCTTCCCACATATTCCCACACCATGGGTTGTGCACTCTGCCTCCGTTACTTAGCACTACAACTACAGAGCTAATAATTTGCAGTAATCCCTGGCTCTCTGGGCTTTATATGAGTCCAAATCCAGCTAGCTCTGGACTCTGGCCCACACGGACTTGCACAGACGAAGTAAGAGACGAGAAGCGCTCTTCACCACGTGGGGATGAGTATCCTGTTTATTGGATGGGACACAACGGGCGACGGCAACCGCCCAGGTGGAAAAGAGGGCGTGGCACCCTTGCAGTGGAGTTTTATACCCCAGGATGGGGGCGGGGAAAGAGGACCGCAGCCAATAGGATACCACTGGGGAGGGGCAAGGGGAGGGGTGACCAAGGACCAGACCACCAGGGGTGTATAACGGGGGGGGGGGTGTGAGGGAGAGACCATGTGAAAGGGAGGGGGAATAAACCATCCACGTGACCTGACATACCCAGTAAAAATTTCCCATCACCCAGTGCAAAAACAACAACTAAATAAACTATTTAGCGCAATACAACAATAATTCTTTTCATTTTCTTAAGAAATCTGTTCAGATCTATATTCTGCTCTTTGCCTACCTCTCCTCTGCACAGAAAGTGAGGAGGCAACCCTGCCAGCCAAACAGATGCACAGGAGATTGCATTTCATTGTTCTGCCTAGTTCACAAATTTCTCAGTAGGTTGGGTATGATGAGTTAATGCATTTTGTAACAATTATTATTATACTCTCTATGTGGCTGCATCTCACCAGAATTTGGGATTGTACTGCTGTTCTACTATAGAAGGCTTTGTCATTTTCTCAAAGCAGCATGCTTTTAAGCTCTACAAATGCATTTCAAGTTTCTTAAAGAAATACATCATTTAAGAATAAATGATGTATTTCTTTAAGAATAATTAAAGAAATAGACAGATATAAAACATTCCTGGTGGGTAAAGGACTTCCACTCTGTACAAAACAATTACAAAATGTGTGATCTAAAAAAAATTATTTAATCAAACAATATGAAATACTCATTGCTGTTTTATTTTCATTTGCTTGTTTCCTTGAGAAAAACACTACTAATTTTTTCCAGGGCCACGAATTTCTCTGCACTTAAAAATTTACCCCATCTTGTCAACATGTTCTCATTCGTCCAGTTTTTCCCAAGTGTAACTGATTGCAAATCACACCTTTCCCTACAGTGCTGAGCTTAGCAAAAAGTACATCCATTAACCTGGTGGCTAAGAATATTTGTAATTTCTTTTGTTTCTGTTGACAGCTTCTTATCAGTTTTTCTGTCAGAAATTCTTTGCATGGTACTCTTTGTTCTCAGTTTTGATTCCTCCTTTAAATTCTGGTATTATTGCTTTTCTGACAGCTAATCTCCATTTCCTGTTAAGTGCAAGTATCCATCCATTTGCAGTCAGAGAATTCTCCTCCACAGCTTGTTACACCTTCCCATTTGGCATCTTCTAATACACCACAAACTGAATGATATTATTTTAACCCTTGCCTTTGTCTATGGCTTGGATGACTTGTTTTACAAACTGGCGATGAAAAGTCAACGTGGATTTTTGGCTGATTCCCTGATTCAGCAGCTCCTAATGTGTAACCTGCAAACCAAAGAGAGGAAGAAACATCCTTCCCTGTGCTGGAGGTGCTCACCAAACAGTTCAGCAGGTAAACACAGTCAGACAGTACCAGATTTTCACACTGCAGACATATTCTTTACCCTGCACAACATTGCAGGTATCCCAGGAGAAGCAAATTTTAAACAATTTTGAAAGAAGACAGAAGCAGAACTGGAAATATGATTTGAATTTCTTGAACTCCTGTTCACTTTTCTAGCTATCAGCAAGCATTTCTCCAACTCTTTTGCCTCTACTAAAGCATTCAAAAGTACTCCAGTGCAGAGACCCAAGAAATTACACAGAAATTGTATCTGCTAATGTTTCGCTCTGATAGAAGACTGGGCACAAACATAGAAATTATTCTTGAAGAGGTGAGACAACAACAACTATAATTACCTTTCACTGTGGAACAGTGCATTGTTATAAATACTCTTTTAGTAACACATCAGGCCATTTACTGAGTCTCATTTGTCTGTGAGTCTGTGTGTAAAAATCACAGCACTGAGCTAAGAATCCCGTGCTTTTACCATCTGGAACTATAGCAGGAAGGCTACTTTAGTGTAGCCTGTCCTACCAAACATCTTAGGTGATATGCTGATTTCTTTAAAGCAAATTATGTCTGTCTTACATGGAGCATTTTAAATCCTTCTATGTCTAACAGTGCAGGAAAAAAATTCCACTAACACTTTGTTGAGATCTGATATCTCTCTTTGTTGGTATATTCATCTATGCTAAGCTCATGTTGTTCATCTTTCTGGGAAAAATAATAAATGATTGATCACAGACTTTCAGTTAGGTTTTTTTGGCCAATGATAAACAGAGAGTGATGTTTGCCTATTTTTAATCCTGCCATTTAATAATAATTTCCCTGTTTTAAAGATGCTTTTTTAATCTTATATTTCAAACAATTATTTCATTGCATACCTTTTAATGCAAAAATAAGTGTGGAATATTAGCATTAACAAATACTTTGAGTTGAAGTTTCTGCAGAAACTTCAACTTATGTTCTCTAATTTATGCATTCTTAACATTCTCTTTCTTTAATTTTATAAACAACAAGTAAATAAAAGAAAGTATCATTATTTCTCTATTCAAGCATTCAAAAATGTGGTAGGAAATCAGAACACACACACATCTCTTGAGATAAACAGAATTTCTTTTTACATACTTAGTATGCTAAGTTTAACTATTTTGCTGAAAGCCAGATTAAGACAATGGTTTCTATTATTGCTGACACATTTTATTGCAGCTCTAGGTTCTTAAAAGAGTAGAGAAAATTTCCTCTTATCAGCCTTTACCAGAAGTGTAGTGTTACACTGCAGGGGAGATGCCACACTTTCATGTTTTTGTTTTTTTTTTCTCTGAGAAACAGAAGGGTAAAAAGACAAGAGGATGTGGCTCATTATGCAAGAAGAGGCATGGACAAGGCTTCTTGGGACTTTCGGACTCCTTTGGCATCCAAGCCAAAGCAAGTTAGCCAAGCTAGCAAGGTTTTATCTCAAATGTGTTCCTCAAACACACAACTGTTTGCTAGGTCCTGGTCAAAAGCAAACTTATGCATATGGGTAACAAGGACAGGCTGGATAGAGCTCTGAGCAACCTGGTCTAGTGGCAGGTGTCCCTGCCCGTGGAAGGGGGTTTGGAACTAGACTATCTTTCAGGTCCTTTCCAACCCAAACTATTCTATGATTCTATGGCTCAAAATTCAATAGGATTACCCTAAATTTAAGAAGGTGCAAAAAGCACTTAAACACCAAGGCTTCTAGTGTGAAGGAAGAACTGTGTCAGCATGTGCTTATACAGTGTTTATACAGGATGGTGGGACTCCCATCCTAATTTTCTCAGTGTTCACACCATAAAAATTCTTATGACATTTCTAACAATTCATCAGCTAATAATTAATTTATATAGTATTTAAGGAATGACAAAGAATCACCTGTTTGCTAAAAAAAGGTATAAATTTGCATATCTTGAGATGCAGAAAAACTTTGAGTTTATAAGTGATGTCGTTCAGTGATATAACAGTTGCTAAATAGTGTATCTTCCCTATTGGTCTTATATGATCATTAACAAGAGAGGAATTAAAGCAAAACAAGAATATAAGGAAAAGAGGGAAATGAGTGAATAAGAAAAAACTGGGCTTGCTAGAATATATAGTGCTCATTTCTATGTCCATATAATTGAAAGGGAAAAGAAAAAAAAAACAGAAAGAAGAAAAAAAAGAGAGAGTAATCAACAGCCTTTTTGTGTTTATTTTCTGACTTTGCAAATTAAAGTCTTTTCACTAGTGCTGTCTAGATTTTACACAGTTTCAGAAAAAAATAAAAAACAGAAAATATCTGAAGGAAATATGGAAAGTTCTAAGTAAAGACAAGTTCATCAGCATCACAGGACATTCAGTTTCTGAAAATGCTTTATAATCTTGTGCCAGGCCCACAATAAGTTTAAAAAAAAAATGCAATGTCTCCTAAGTACTTAGCCCACTGTATTATATCTGTTCTAGTAAATATCTGGGACTTCAATACATTCTGGAGGATGAAAAAAAACCTCAAACATCATTCATATCCTTTTCTGTCCTCAGTTGACAGTTATTTTGTATTTGCATCAGAGGAAATGTTTCCATGTTGGCAAATTACATCATTATGAATTTAATAATTTTAGACTAGAATGATAGAAGTCTCCCCAACTTTTAGCTATGTTCAAAATTGTTTACTAACTCTTAATTATCACAGCTCTAAAAAAAACAGCTCAAACACTGTCTTTACTTTATGGATTTTCATAAATACATTACATTCTAAGGTATTATTCTGCATCCTTTTAGTCAGCTTATAGAGCTTTTTCCCCCTATTGCAGTGACACGAGTTGTGTTATCTCATTATAACTATAATTATTTCATATGAGTTGTGTTATGGAAGAGGTGTATTTTAGAGGTACTTAAGTGATTTTTGCACCTCAGTGAAAATTTAATTTTCAAAAGAAGTTTAAAGAGTAGGGTAAAAAAAAGAGATTCCTGAACAATTTGAAGCACATGGAGTTCATTCATTAAACCAGAATTGTTCTCACAAGCAATCATCCAGAAAAAGAAAAAAGCTTTAATTTTCAAAAAGTTATAATAATGGTCAGCAGCATTAATTTGTTATGCTTTACGGTGCCACTCATTTCCAGGGATTACACTGGAAACTAACTTTTGTCTTTCATGGTAAAATAATTTAAGGAGCACATTTTATTATTGCTTTGGTATAAAAGGCTTCCCTCTTCAAGTGTACCAGTTATAGATGGTGTTGACATTCCAATGTCTTGTGTATTTCTTTAATGACAACATTCCATTAGTGTAATTACAGCACTACAACGTAAAGGGGAAAAAAAGTTAATTACAAAATGACCTATGTTTCCGATTCTAGCTTTCTTTGTTTCCACCAAGGTACACTTGAAAAACTTAAAATTCTTCATTTTAATTAACTGTTTGAATTCACATGACTGGAACTACTGTATCTGAAATGTTGCTTATATTTCTCTTGAAAAATAACAAGGGTAACAGTAATAGATTGATTTTAATGGTATAATCAAGATCTGCAACACAAAAAGAATTCTGCTTCATACTCTTTTGAATTGCATAGTTCATATACAGCTAAATCTCATTCAGTCAAAAGGATACTGATTTTGCAGAGGGGCATACATATGAGTTCGTGGGTGAAGAGGTATCAGAGGTATTCAGTCAAGTGACGATGAGGGCAACCCAGCCCAAAAATTTCTATTACAAACTTCCTATACCTTCTTGGACAGTTCTCAGAAAAAAAGAATATCTCCTTATTAAGGATGTGCTTCAGAGCAGGTGCATTATCAGGAGGAAAATATGTTTCAAATTCACAGTATGATAGCCATGGTGACACATGCAGCAGTGTGCCATTGATGAAGGAAAGCAAATTAACAATGTCCAAATAAAGAACATCCCTTAGGTGAAGGTAAAATACAAAATTTTACATTATCAATTACTTCAGTCAGGAAGTTTGGTTCATAAAAAGAACTTTAGCAGGTGGTTATAAATTGCTGGGTTATTATCTGCTTTCAATAAATTGATAACAAATTATTTAAAAATACATAGAGCAGGAGAACTTCAGTTGAAAAGGTTATCTCTAAGTTTTCCCATTCAGCAATTTAATGCTAACAAAATAAAACTATATTTTCTCAACAGAAACAGCATGGCTGTTTATGTTATGACACGGGGTTCATTTCTCAACCCTATATATTTTTTCAAAATATTTCTTGAACCAAAGTTTTTGAAAGGGCTATTGTTTTGAGAAGCATCTCTGGCACAAATCATTGCAGAAAAAGAGCTTGTCAAGAAAAGATGGGCTTTTCCCAAATAATCCATATATTTGGTAAACAGCAATTATTAAGGTTCATAGAAAGCAGTTGATTTTACTTTACTTCTTTTTCAGTTAAAGAATATCATAATTTAAATGAAAAGAAAGCAGAGAGAAAAATATTATCCCATTTTTCATTTGCCTCCTCAGAAATTGAGGGGGGAGGAAAAACAATTTTACCTGCCATTTTGAGAAGTTATTGTCATTTTTGCATAATAACAATCATTATCTCCCAGTCTGGTGGTCAAATGAGCTTTGAGTTACAAATGAGCGTCTTGGTTTTAAGCATAAATACCTTTCTAAAAATATTTAATAGAACTCTTATGGAGATTTATTGCATGAGAAGCATAATATTTACAAGTAAAAGGCAAATTATTTACTTTTAGACCTGCTAGCGTCTATCTATTTCTGAAAGAGTACTTTCGAGCATATTTTCTTTCTCTTTTACCTAAATAGAAGTGTATGGAAAAAAATAAACTATGAGGTAATCATAAATGAGTGCATTCTAATCTTGCAGATATGGCCTTATATGTGTTCCTCCCTTTGACATAATGTAAAAAATTAATTTAAAACTCTAATATTCCAACACAAATACTGAAGAAAAACCGTGGAAAATGCCTGATTATGTATCATATTATGCATGTACAAATGATAGGACCATCTCAAAAAGAAGACCTTTACAGTTTTTCACAGGTGTTATTATTTCTCTGTTCTCATTAATATTCAATATTGATGCAACTCAGACTTGAAATTAGGTATATACTTAAGTAATCCATTGAGTGGCTTTCATACTATATACTTGGTTGATTTTACTTGTACTTTTCCTTATCTCATGGCAGACAGAAAGAGGCAGAACCACAAAACAGCAACTTGTCATGTTTGCCCACACCTTGTTTGGAAGAAGCATTTGTAAAGAGCTTATAGAAGTTTAATAATGCCTTAATCTCTAAAAGTTCAAACAATATGGATTGTTGTCTAAGCTCTCGTGTCAATAGGTTGTTTACAACCACAGGTATTTCTTGTAAGAGGACAATCAGAATGTCATTACAAAACATGAGATAAATACATATTAGATGCTCTTTCAGTATAAAATTACTCCTGCTTTTTTTTTTATTTTTTGTAGTCATCTCACTCCTTTATGTGGATATGGTAAAGCCAATTACAAGATAATTTAAAGAGATTTCAACATAGCACAAAATATAATCCTACAAAAAGACCCAAATTTCAGACCTGCATAGCTGTTACTTTGGCATTTTGCATGGGTTTCTCAGCCCAGGAGAAACACTGCTACACTGGTTACTGTTGCTCAAATTACTCATTCCTAACTGGCACCCATTAGGCCTTTTAGAACTGCAGAAATGTATGCCCAGTATAAAGCAGCAGCAACATCTTGGATGTCTGTTTAACACCAGTACCCTTCTGAAAGACTGGTGTGGGGATGCATAGGAAGCCAATATGCTGTAGAGCCCCATTTGCTCTTTTACTGTGCCTTGTTCTTTGTCTGCTCTCAGTTTCCTCAAAAATGCCGAGACATTGACGCTTTCAGTCTATGGAATGTCACAGGTCTATCAAAGTGTTCCCTTTCACAGGTGCAACATCTGGCATGCAGTACAGGAAACCCCACCTGCAGCTCTGCCAGAGCGTACCCCTGAGGACAGCAGGGCCACACTTCTAATTTAGCCCTAATGTTCACTCTGGGGCTTTTTAAAGCATTATCCTTCATATGTTATTTACTGTACATGTGGGAGATAAGTCTGCATTTTTTGTTTCAAGGTACAGGTCAGCACAGCCTGAAGTGCATGAACAACAGTTTTGAGGCATTCCTCAACAAGAGTATGTGCTTAATCAGTAAACTGCAATGCTGGGATTTAAAGAAATGCAGACCCAGAGCAGAGTCCCCAAATAAATGTTGTGGACAACACTTAGGTGTAAATCTTTTATCACTGTAGTCAAGGAAGACAGACATGTATTCAGACAAAGGAAAAAAATTCTAACCTCTACTGAAAAAGGAAAAAAAAATCAGGCTTCATTCTTGAAACAAAAGCCCTCAGGGAACTTATCATAATGCTTCCAATCTTTAGTCCTTTTTCATAGCACAAAAACATAAAACAAGAAATTATGTTCTTAAGCTAGTGAACCAATGAAATGGGGAGACATTAAGAAAGCTCGCTGCCAAAATAATTTGTCAAAACTCTAACTCTTTCAGAGCTCTCTTTTGTGCTACACTGAGTCTAGAGAAAAATCTCGTTGATTTCTTGTGAGATTTTAGTCTGTGTATTCTAGAGTTTTATGCATATTTGGAAGGTCCCCAAGGGAAAGCTTTCTGCAAACTCAAAAAGCATTTCTAATTAATTAAAAGAGCTTTTGTTTCTATGTTCTTATGGAATTTTTTGTGGCATTTTCATGCTAAGGCTTCTTGAATTATATATAGAAGCCATTAATCAGAAGAAACTGATGAGGATTTTCAATATTCCAAATGTAAGCACTGTCATGTCTCTTTAGACAGTCAAACAGCAAGCCTAATTTTAAAAACCCAGAGCATCAAGATGTTTCAAATTATTTCCAAAGAACTTCCTTTCTAAAGTCCTATCTAAACCTGAAACCTGTTGTTCACAGCTGCAGATGCTGAGGAAAGCAGGAGTGAAGCACAGCCCGAGCATACAGGTGTGTCCTCCTGAGTGCCTTCGAGGCACTCAGCATTTGCAGCTCAATTGTATTTTCACTTCAGGAAGCAAATTCCTGTGTAGGACTGGAAAAGTGAAGATCCTGTTTTACTGAGTCCCAAAGGGATGAGAGAATGGAACTTTAGGGGGAAGACTCTTTCAAGCATATTCCTACATGCAATCTCCCCTAACATTCCATGTGTATCCTCTCTTTTTTTTCCCAGCTTTCTCAAAGATTTAACTTCCATTTACAAGCATATTATACGTACCAAATATTTTCTTTACATTTACTAACCTGATTGAAGGACACATCTCTTTTAACTGCCTCCATGGCATTTCAGCCCCACCTAACCTATGAAACAGCATAAACAATGAAAGTCCCATGAAATTATGCCACTGAAAGTAACATTACATAAAATAACACAAAATTATGCATAGTTCTGAGACCTAAATGTAAACATATTTTGACAAAAATAATGAAACTATCTGAGCAATAACTAATAATAAAAAAATCTTAAAGAAAAGAAAGAACAGAACATTACAGAAATAAGGGAGTATGGCCATGCCTGAGATAAAATGGCCACTTATGCTATTTGACAACAGAAATGCAATTATCTACAAGGAAAGAATACTCTAAGCCAAGAGAATTATGAGACAAAACTAATGGACAAGGAGAGAGGATTCATACTTCATGTTTTCACTCACATAACTCCATAAACAGTATGTGTTGCAGGAAAAATGTCATAAAAGAGGGAAGCAGCAGGTTGCTTTTCAGTCTATAGTTTCATCACTAAATTATTTATCTTTCACTCCCCCTCCTCCAGAATGATCTGGTATCTTCAATGGCAAAGAGGATACAAAACTCTAAAACTAAAAATATTTGAAGGTTTCTGGAGCTATTCCATGACTACATGCACTTTGGTTTACTGTAATGAAAATATAAACTGTGTAATACAACAGGAATTAATTTATTATGGACAATGTGGGTCCAGAAACAAGAACACATCTTTGTAGTTCCACTTTATGATTCAGATTCCCTGAAACTTGAAACACATTCATCAATCTCATTAGTATTTTTACAATGCTGTAAAGTTTAAAACACAATTTAGAATTAAGTCTGATGAGTACTGAATATGTATTAATGAACACAACATGTGTAACACCTAGCTCACGAAAGGCCCTCTGGATTCATTTCAGTCAGCTGTTTTCTGTGCTAACAAGTTTGTTTTCTAAAAGAACATACCTAAATGAATATCACAGAAGATGTTTCAGCCATTGAAAAATAAGTCCAGTTTCAGAGGTGCAATATGATACAATCATATCATGACAGCAATAGGTAGCTCAAACAAGTGAAGATTGCTTTGTGTCTCACACCAGCCTCCATCCAACAGTACTGTATGCTTATTTCTATTCCAAAATTTTGAGCTCTCAATACAACACTTTATATCCCAGCCCAAATGAACAAACATGGGAAATGTTTTCACTTTTTTAGGAAACAACTTTGTTCCCTAGCCTGAGATATCTATGCTTGTCACTTGATCAAAAATCCATGGTAACTGGTTTAGTTAAACTCCTGAACTGGTCTTCTCGGTTTAATTATATATTTGTAAAAGTGTACTATAATAAAGATGCCAGAAGAGCTAGGTTCATAGCCATAGTAAACAGCTTAATTTTATTTACTTGATTAAAGAATTTTATCTGGTTACTGAAACAGCTTATTCAAAACCTCACATTTCAGTTCTAGAAGTGACACCATATTGCTTTGTTGTAACAGTAGTAATATTTCATGCTTGCTAATGTCACTTTCATGAAACACCCTGTGTCCAACATCATAATGACCTCTTGAAAGGTCATGCAGTGATATGCATGTGAGGTCATGGCTGCTGAGTTTCATACAAGATGAAATCCACTGAGGGGATAACAATATTCACAACTACTTCCATTTTTATGAGACACCCTGATGTTATACCAGAAAAATATATTTCTTCCAGCAAGATTTATTTTATCTGAGAATCTATGAATGAACAACATGCACAACAGAAACTCTAAAAAGTGACTTTTTCTACCGACTGCAACTGTTTTCCATGAAAATATTTCAGAAACAAATCACCCCCACTGTACGCTAGAAGTACTGCACTGTAAGCTAGAAGTACCTGTGACTGTAGGAAATACCTTAGCAAGGCCATCACAGCTGAAGAGCTGAAATATGAACTACTTTCACTCCAGTTACAACTGTTTAAGTAGCTCAGCCTCCATAGAAGAGAGTGGCCAAAATTCCACACATTCATTTTGAATCAAAATAAAAGCGTGTCACTGGGAGATGTTTCACTTTCATTTCTTAGAATTTTTTTTTCTGCAATGTTCTTTAGATTTGTTAAAATATAATTTTTTTTATTAACTTTTTTGAAAAGCTATACTCTTTAATAGTTTTGGTTTTATTTAAAAATTGCACTACCAAAAATTTTTCCATCCCTCTGTAGCTAGGAAAACACACGCATTATTTTTTTTTTTAACTTCTAAACTAAAACAAAACTGGAAATTTAGAACAAATAGATGGCCTGTGACAAATTATAGTTCTGTTCTGTATTATTCTACTATATTTCGGTTTTATGTTGACATTGAGAGAATTTCAGTCACAATGGAGAATGGAAGACAGAAGATGCTAGTTACTTTTCCTGTCCAATTAAACCTGTTAACCCAGAAGTCCTTAAAATACATTGCAAAAGAAGATGCAACTTATACCTAATGTAAGGCAGGTGCGTATCAGTCTCTCAATTAAAAATTAAGGAAGCTGAGAGGAGATACCTTAAGGGACTTTCTCAAGGTCACACAAAGTCAGGAAGAGCCTGCCAGTAGTTTCTCCCAACCCAGAAAAATAGGCAATATTTTGTCTATTTACAAACTTACTTATATCCATATATCTGTGCATGTTTTCAAAGTATCTTATATTTCCTTTAATTCCAGAACAATTCCATATTTTCAGCTGCAATGTTAAAGAGAAATAAGCAGTTTTCAGCCTGATGAACAAACTGGGTTTGAATGCTGAACTTATTAAGGACTCAGGGGAAGCTCACAAACCACCCTACAGAGGCAGTCTGACACTAAAATTTGCAGGCTGATGCAGAGCATAGCATGCTCCACATATGTCGATGCTGACACAGGAGGAACATTATGCCTAAAACACCATCTCCCACACAATTAATTAATCAGAGATGGTATCTTAAAGTCTCCTTCACTTATTTCTGACATTTAACACCTTTGGAGAAAGGTACCATAAGAAGTTCCTAAGTATTTTATTTATTTGCAAACAACAGACACAAGTAACAAAGACAGCTTCTTAAATGCAGGCCATAATAAAAGGCAAAGTTAATTACTGATTAATAGAAAAGCATAAGAAAGAGACAAGGTATGATTGAGGTCATACATTGCAATGATTAATTACTGTTTTCCAGAAAACATTCACTGAAAAATTACTTGTAAAATTACGTTCCTCTAAGAATTAATTAATCTAAAAGCTTTAAGAAAACATAAAAGCACAATAATCAGGAAACTGGGTAAGCAGTTTGCTCTAATTTGTAAAAAGAAAATTTGTATAATTGATTAGTCTGAGAGCAATTACAGAGCTGGCAAAGCCTTCAAACAAGAACCAACTTAAGAACAGCATACTAGTAATTGGTTTTTATTCATCTTCCCAGTGCACTTATTTGCAAAAAAATAGCCAGAATTGTTGTTCCATTTTTTGGTGTATGAAGGAAACAATACTATGCATGTGCAAAAATGTGGTCTGAACACACCCCACTATGAGCCTGCTGTCTGTGACTAATGGCAAAAGAGAATTTCTACCACATCAGTGAGATTTGCATTCCAGCTTGGTTTATAAGCCATATGAAAAAGAGCTCAGACAAAGCTCAGTATCAACCTCTTTTTAAAGTTTCAGAAATCATCCTCCTCCTGTTTGTGATCTTCAGAAGTGTCATGAGAGGGAGTTTGTGATATTTTTTTTTTCCTCCACAAGTTGCAGTGATGGCCACACATCACCAGAGTGAATGCTTGTGAGGAGCAAGCCTGATAAATCAGTCACAACTAAATTTGCAATGCTACTGTCTTCTACATGTGGGACACTGGAAAGAAAATTTACCTGTGATGCTACATAAAATACTTCACGGACCACATCTGCCCTGCAGCATCTCATTTGTGAATTTACACCACAATAGATGGCTTGAAGCCCTCTATTGGATGCTATGAGTGTATTTTGCAACAGTGACTACTGCTTAGTACGTGTTTGTTTCACTTTTGTGTGCCATAGAAAGAGCTACAGATGATCAAAGCCAGAGTGAGATTTTGAGGTGAAGAAACACTGAATAACTGAGAAAAGAAAATGTCATTTGAGATGTCTGTTGTTTATTTGAGGTCACTGCTATAACAGGGCAGCAAATACACCATAGCACAACATCCAGAATATTGAAAGTGCCAAAGGCAGGGTTGTTCATGTAGTATAGACTATATGGCTTGTGAATACTAAGTCCTTTTGCATCAGCAAACCTCATAATTAAAATTGACAAAGGACATATAAGAAGTGATGTGACCCCTGACCAGTAATGTGGGAATATTGCTATTTAAGATCTTGCTGACTCAGTTCAGTTCAGAGTTAGCTCTAAACACAGGCTTTAATATCATTTGACTTTCAGTACCTGCTTAAATTTAAGTTCACATATATATAATCTTTTCTCAATCAGGAGTTGGTATAATATATCACTAGTAAACAGATGTAGATGAAAAAAGGAAAAAAAATTCTTGGGGGTGAAAATCGAATTGAATTTTTTTCCCTCCACAGAAATTTAGAACTTAAAGAAAAATCAGTTATAATTTTTCAAATAAATAGAGCTGTATTACACCTGCACTATAATACCTTTGGACTTTTATCTACCTTATGAAGAATTGCAGGAGAAAACCAATTAGCAGAAATGCTAAGCTATTGCATATGCATGGCACACCTTAAAGCATAAAACAAGGTCCTCAGAAGGAGGAGCTCTCAAAGCTAAGGAGAGGATACTAAGCAAGCTCGGAAATGGTACAAAATTGGGAGGAGTTGTTGACTCCTCAAAGGCAGGGAAGCCCTGCAGAGAGACCTTGATAAATTAGAGGGCTGGGCAATCACCAACCACATGAAATTTAACAGGGAAAAGAGCTGGATTCTGCACCTGGGACTGGGCAACCCTGGGTGTATGTACAGACAACGGAATGAGATGCTGGAAAGCAGCACTGTGGAAAGGAAGCTGGGGTTCCTAGTCAAGGGCAAAGTGAACACGAGTCAGGGTAGCCTGGCAGCCAGGAGGGCCACATGTGTTCTGGGGGACATTGCCAGCTGGGCAAGGGAGGGGATTGACCTCTCTGCTCTGCACTGGGGTGGACTTGCGTGCTGTATGCAGTTTTGGGCACCACAACACAAGAAAAAGAAAAGCTATTAGAGAGTGTCCAAAGGAGAGCAACAAAGATGGTGAAGAGCCCTGAGTGGAAGCTGAATGAGGAGCAGCTGGGGTCACTTGGTCTGTTCAGCCTGGAGGAGAACATGTTTTCTACACATTCAGGTGGAGCATTATTCTGGTCAGTCTATTAGAGAATGAACTTAACAAGCAAAAAAACCATTCAAAGGGAAAGACAACATTCAAAACATATTTCTAGATATGAAATAGATACGAAATACGACTATTTTAGAGAAAATAATAAGGAAATGCTGCTAAGAAGAAATTATCATTGTACATACCCATGGTGGGTAAGAAAAGAGGGCTGAACTGGGTCTGTCTGAGATGGAGTTAATTTTCTTCATAGGAGCCCTAGTGGCTAAAACAGAGTAACACTGATCTCACTATCGAGAAGTAGTTCTTGCATTATTCAAAACTTTCTCAGTTCCTTAGTTGGCCTCTGCCACCAGGTAGGCTGGGGTTGGGCAAGCATTTTGGAGGGAACACAGCTGGCTCAAACTGGCCAGAAGAGAGTTCATGCCATACATCATGTTCAACAGTAAAAATGTTTTCTTCCAGAGTAGCTGTTGGTCAGAGATTGGTTGTTGGCCAAACCCAAAACACACAACTGCAAACAAATATGAAAAAACTCCAGCAGAAAGTTTTCTGGGGGTGTTTTGGTTCCTATCTTCTTCCTTCCACTATATTGATTATCAATGTGGAACACTTGCTATGGGGAAAACATTTCTCCATATTTAAGACCAAGATATTCATAAATATTATCCAGAAAACTTGACTTCAAATTTGAGATCACTTTAATTAGATAACCACTTTTAGTTAACACAGCATATGATCACTAGGGGAAAACTTTGCTGCATATAAAAATAATTGTTATGAAAATACTGCATTAATTTAAAATATAACACACGTGAACACAGGTATATGTATCATATACAAAACATACAACAACATAGAAACGTTGTGTGTATAGAAACAAAGCAGGTTTGACCTGCTGCTGTTTATATAATTGTGTATGTTGGAATGACTATTTTTAGTTAACAGAAGTAATAGTGTCATTAACATTGAAAGGATGCAGTAAATTTAAGAATTGATTGTTAAACAAAATTTAAGTCATGTCATTCTTAACAGTAGAGTGGCTAGAGTCAGATTATCTGCAAATACTGCAAGCCTCAGCCAGGGAATGTGTACTTTCAACTGGAAACTGCTGTAAGGAATCAACTTGCTCATGGAGACATAGGGATGATATGTTCATTGGGTTTTTTTTTCAAATTGTGTTAGCACAAAATACAACTTACTTGTGAACTTACGAACACTTTTATTCTACACAATAAATAATTTCAAGTTTTCACCTCTTGTTGTCCTGCACCAGGTTATTAACATTACATTTTACTTCTGAACATTAAAGTACCATTACTCTGAGCCAAGCTGTTTTTACCTTCCCTTCCCTTGTTAGCACAAATAGATATTTCATGCCAAAGTGTAGAGTCCATACAGGTCAGACTCAAAAGTAAATTTGGGGAAAAAACACCAAACATATTCACTTCAACAGCCTTTGGGACCAATTACAGTTTTGATTAGCAATTGGAAATGCCAGTTTTAATATACACTTGATTTTTCTCTCAGACAAACATTCAAATGATTTTGGTCTGTTAAAACAGATTAAATACTCCATGAGAGTCATTGATAGACTACATTCATAACTTAGCAGATAGATTAGAAGATATTTTGAGTAGCATTACCATGCAAAAAAGGGCTAGAAAATATATATCTATTATATACAGACACGCCAGTGTCCAGGGGCTGAGAGATGTATATCTACACTTCCACAAATTTCTAAATACAAATGTGCACATGAACATTGTAACAAAATATCAATTACCTCATTAATGTTACATTTGCCCAGTTCAACATAACTAATGGTAAAATCATCCCAAAGGAGTTGGTCCCTATGTTCCATAATTAATTTTCTTCTTTAATTCTGCTTTCCTGGATTTTACAGTTACATATATCAAGTGAGCTTCCAATGCTGTTAAACATGACTTTAAGAATACGGACACATCTTTGGCAAAAAACAAAAAAAAAAAGGAAAAGCTGTCTAGAACCACTTAGTTGTTGCTTTGCCATTATCCAGAATAAAGTATCCACGTACATCTAATTTTTCCAAAACTTTAGGTTTTGGAAACCAAACTTTCGTCCTACAGCCTGGGCTTTGTCCCATGACAGCATTGCAGTCACCTAAATTCAGACTACATGTCACCCACCTTGCTCAGAACTGCTGCATGACTCATTTTTAAACAAACAAACAAACCAACAACAAAAAAAGGCTACTTCTAAATAACTTTTTAAGTCATATTCTATGCTTAGATGCACCTGATGCTGCCATTAAGAACACAAGATCAGAACACCTATAATATCAACAGTTTCCCTTTGGGGGTTTGTTGACATTGTTTTCTGGCATTTTTGTCACTCAGTGACAAGAAATCTGTAAAGCATTGCCTTAAGGACAACCTTACAGATTCCACCCTTTAAGGAATCAATGTCAATTTCCTTCAGCTGGCTGACCTAAATTTGAGGCCCATATTTCCTCTTGGTTTTCCTTTATCAGTGTCATAAATAAATCACTATAACATTCAAACCTTTCAACCCAACAAAATACAGTTTCATTATATGACCTTTCTCATACAGCACGTTATCAGATTCCGATATACACTGTCCCATGATGTCACAATTTCTTGGTCATTTATTTTAAAGTCTAATTCTTACCAGTTACTTCCCTCTGTAGCTTCAAGAGCAGTTAAAAGCTCAAGTTACTGCCTTTTTAGATTTTTTTCCTACATCATTCCATATCCTACCAAATAATTTACTTAGAATGGTCTTCAGAAGCATTTGGTGTTCTTTCATGTATGAAAAAACACCTGAATAATAAAAAAAACACATTGAGGATTTTTCACACAAGTTTTCTCCTAGAAACTACAATTAGCTTTTATTAGGGCTCATGGAAAGTGGAAAAATTCAGGAGAAATATTTTTTTTCTTTATTGCTTGGCTACAAGAACTTAGCTCATGGGACCAATGATTCATAGTAAGGTGAGTAAAGAGATCTTTTTCAGTATCATCTACTACAGGCATAAATATATGACTTGAATTTAAAAATTATCATTCCTTGTACTCCTTTCATTTTGCAACCAAATCATCAATGCTAAAAAACAAAACCCCTAAAATATATAGCTCCCCTAAGAAACACAAGCAGTCCCAGAATTTTAACTCTTCAATAGCTGAATTTTACTAGGAAATATTTTCAACACAAGGCAACCCTGATGTAAGAACTTAATTTTGTCAGTTAACATTTTAAATCAACAGTGGGCAGAATAAGGAGAGCAAAATGGTCTGAGAGGAGAACTGCTGCTAGAACAACTGAACAAAATCATGTCTGAGTGAAGGACACAAAGTTTGAAGGAAAACTTTGATATCTCAGAACTAAGGAAAAAGGCAGAGAGGGATAACTCATTCATCATTTTACAAAACTGTTTTTACTAAAATATGGCAAATGCTGTAAGTCAACACAGTCACACACAATGCATTTGACTCAGTAATAGAAAGGAAAATACAGCAAAGCCTGAAGATGCTGAATAATATTCTGGATAATTCATTCATTGATACCTCATTTATTATATTTTTTTTTAAATTCTCTAGCAGCATCAACTTTTAAGTTTGCCACAATTCAGTTCACTGGGGTTGACGAGGCATGCTGTGATCTGGCCAAGATTTGATTATTAGTGTTGTACAGGTTCCAAACTGGTTTTTAGAATGCCAAAATTCAGAGAAAACATTATATGAGCTTACCTGTTAACTCAAAGCTATCTTTTTCTTACAACACCAGGCAACCATGAAATCAGATCTATGTCAAATACAAAGCAACTCTTCCCACCTTGCTGCAGATGTTTTGCTGACTGCTTGTGGTAAACATGCACAATACACATATTAGCTCTTTCATCATTAAAGTCTCTAAGTCTTTCAAAAGAAGATGATGAAATCACACTTCTTTCACACTTAATCTACTGAGCTAGCAAATATACCTAACATTACTACAATTTGTTCCATATTTTGTCAGAATTTTTTTAAAGAACATCCATTTATTTGTTCATTTGGTTAAGTGAACCTTTCAGTGCATTTAGTCCCAGTAGATTTTCACAGCTGAGAGAAACTCGTGGAAAAACAAAAAAAGGCAAAACAAAACCCCCCACAGCAGCCACCATTTGAGTCTTGGCAATTCTGAACAAAAAATTGAGATTAGATGTATGAAAAATATTCTTATATTAAACCAGCTATCATAAGAGATAGTCTTAATTCACTTGTAACACTCCATAAATATTACAGCATATATTTTCAGTCTCCTCCAAGAAACAAATATATGCTTCTATAATTGTACAGATAAGAAAACCGTAGTATGGTTTACAAAAAAGGCTTTTTCATCAGGAGTTTTGTGACAGAATGTGAAGAACTTAAAGCTGCTGAATTATAGCTACTTAACTGTAAAACGATTCATCTATCTGCTTTTGTTCTGAAGAGCCATTCTAAATACTGCATTTGACTGTGTATTTCTGTAAACAGAATGTGCCAGAATGTACTAAACAAATTCTATCAGGTTTCTACAGATGAAAGAGATTGAGATGAAACATCTTCTCACACACAATCTGGTCTCTTTGATTACATTTACAGACCCTCCAGTCATTCCACAACCCCACCCATCCTTTGCTACAGCTTTCAAGCTGTGACAATTTAGATAAGTGAAACATTAAATAGCTCATTATAAGTCCACTTCTGCACCATAGGAATTGATGGCAGCATTGCCATTGACTTCAATGGGAGTTGGATTACAGCTTGAAACACATCACGTATACATTCATCAGAAATATTTAAAATTCAGAGACTTTCCAAAGTACTTCAAATCAGTTATACTGAACCAATCTTACTACAAATTGGAAAGAGGTATCAGGCCAGTTTTTAGAGTACTACAAAAAGCTGTTGAAATAAAGTTTTACTTGTTCTGCCTTTTTCATCCAAATTTCTTGCTATGGCTTTGTGACACAAAATCATCGGGAAGTGAAAAGCCTTTTCCAACAAATTCGACATAATAGAATAAAAAGAGCAGGGACAAAAAGCTTTCAAAATTTTCTTCCAAGACAGGCAAACTATTTATCTGCCAGAAACTGATCTACTATGAAGAAGCTACTAGGATGCACATAATTCAAGATTTCAGTTTATAAGAAATCACACAATTGAGCAACTTTGGTAATTTAGTATAAAAGATAGTAGTCCAGTGTAGTCAGAATGAGACATATTCCAAGTGGGTGTGCATTTCCTTCTCTTTTATATCAGACTAAAGAGACAAAGCCCAACCAGCCTATGATACAACAGATAGACAGATTCTAAAAAAACCCAAAACAACTCTTCCAGAAAGAGGCTTTATACCTCTGTGTTATTCACAACAGCCCCACTACCTGCCAAGCAGTTTGTTACAATACATGAGAAAGGCCTTAATTCCAGATACCTTTCATTATGCCCTAATGCTAGCATCCTGCATAGGTAAAAAGCTTACTTGTTACTTTTTAAGAGGAGATAGTGTTGCATGGCAAAATTGTGTCATTGCCAAATATCAAATAAAAGCCCCTGTAAAGCTCAGAAAATAATGGGAAAGGTTTGTGATAAACAAATTGTCATATTTTCAATAATTTATTTTCAACCCTATTCAAGACAAAGAAACTGACTTGAATTCCTGAGAAATTTGAGGAAGAGAAGATGTAGAGAAGCGCCTGCCATATCTGCCAATTTCTACATGAGCTTTTATATTAAGTGGGCTGGAATCAATTCATTAAAACAACAATTTAACAGCTAAGACAAGGACACCAAGAAAGCAAGCAGTGGAAGAAGTAGTTTCAAGAGAAAGAACACGACATATGGACTTTTTTTGATTTGACCTGGAAAAGTAAGGAAATAGCTAATATTAGAGTCCCTTGTGAGGCATTGTGGTCTTATGTTCAAATAAAACAGAATATTACCTTTTCTAGTGTTTTGTAAAGGATCTGATAGGTATTCGAAGGTTTCACTTAATTTTTTGGGTGACATATATTCAGACATAAGCCTCAAGTACTATTTTTAAGTCCTGTCAAGGAATTTGGCTGATCTTGTAAAATTTTAGAGCCCAGAATTTTACTGGCTACATCTCAGCCCCAGCACTTGAGCACATACCCTGACCACAGGCCAGCTGCATGCCAGGATAAGAGATTAATGTGCACTGTAGTTTCCTACAGCAGAAAACCCAGACATGCAAAAGAGCAGCAAGTTCCTGTGCACCTCCCTGCAGTCCTCCCTTTCCAGGTTTACCAGGGAATGAAGCATTACTGTGTCAACTGTACCTGTCCTTAAGTGTAGACACAGCCATTTTCCTCAAACTGTCTAAAGAAAGGTCAGAGGTACCAACACTGGGCCAAACTACATTGAGAACAGTCCAAAACTGAATCACAAACTTAATGAATCACTACTGTGTAGAACAGGTTTAAGCTTCTGCTTAGATTTTAGGCAAAAATTTCCAAAACTAGTTACAGCAGAGGATGTACATTTTGGAAAAACTGCAGGAGACGTCTGGCCTTGAAATGCAGAATATGTTTTACCTATATAGTTTAAAGCCTCATTTTAAAATTAACTTAGTTCAACCGACACTTGCAGTCAAGCAAGTGCCACAGCATTTTCTTTCTTATAGATACTCATGCAGCATACTTCACTGGAAGGATGAAAGTATATTGCTAAGCATTAAACCTCCTGAAACAAATCCCTTTTGGTCAGTACAATTGCCAAATCATAGCAACAGACAAAAAAAAGTTTAGATTTACATATTTGTGTGTGTACATGCATGGAGACAAAAATAAACCACAATCAGTTTAGAGGAAAGCGTTATGCTACATTCAAATGTCAATTTACCACTTTCAAAGGCTAAAGATTTCTTGGGCATCATTTTCAAATAACCGCTAAGGACATGAAAATTTGCACAGCCCTGGCTGTGTTTGAAGCACTCTGTGTATTAAAACTGCAGTTAACTTGAAATTGTGTGACAGAAAAACAAAACAGTCATTTAGTGTTCAATCTGAACATTTATCAAATGTTTGCAACAACAAAACTCTGAGGCTGATTGAGCTGTTACAGTCATTTTAACGTGATGTAAGTTCACTAATCTGCTCTGATGACAGTGGAGGCACGCACCTTGGGCTGGAAAACAGGAGGCATTGTTGCAGGAATAGCATATTGCTGTTCTGTAATCACCACATTAAAACAAGCACATGAAGACAAAACAATTAAGAAAAAAAGTTTTTATTTCCCCCCACAACAAAATACAATAATTAGGTTTTTTTGGGCTATGTCTAATAGAGCATACGTCATTTGGCATACTACTGTGAATGGCAATGAGCAATGATTATAGAGATTTATTCTTCCCAAAGTCTTCAAAATACACTCAAAACTTGACAGATAAGATGATGATGATAATAAACCATTTATCAAATTGAAATGCAGTCACCTCTGGGGTGAGCTGTAATATCAATATTTTCTTCTCTGTGTTCATTGTACCCCTTAGAGAGTAGCATTATCTGATTGGACTGCAGCTACAAAATTGCTTCAAGATCCCTACCAACAACTGGGAGAATTTCTTCTGATTTATAGGGGCCAAAAACAAAGGTATTCATGCTGCTCTGACTGTCTGCATTGGAGATAATACAGATTTTTTCAGCATAGCAGGATACTACAGCAGGAATGTAACACGTCTGGAAGACAAGGTCCTATCACTCTATTACACTGCTAACACAGGGGCTGTCCAGTCTCATCAGATCTCATAAAAGCTTTTTTAACCTTGCTAGATTAATTTCTAAGTTTAATTGTCTCCTCTTCAAAATGAGATCATGATTTCTTGTCTTACACAGGTTTTCTTTGGCTGCCATTTTTTAAACAAATTCATGCCCTTTGCATGCAGTAATTTTAAGATCTCGTGAGTTTTAAACTAGTTCTGCATTGAAATGGGAAAAAAGTTTTATTGCTCAATTTAATATTAAAAAAAATATATTTCTTCTACAAGTACACAGCATAAACCATTACTTCAAACATATTCATTAACTAAAATAACTGCATCTCACCACATAGAAAGCCTAACAGCCAAGGGGACTTTTCATTTTTTTATATATATTTATATAAAAGGAAGAGTAAATCTTGATAATAATACTCTTTCCTTCACAAAAATAAAAGTAATCTTTTTAAAGCATTGGTATTAGCGATACATCATCCCCTTCTTAATTATGCTATTAAGAAATTGGAATGTTGATACCACATGGTGTACCTTTAAAAAAATATACAATACTAAGAACAAAAATGGTTCATTAATTCCTGAAAATCCAGATTTTTAAATGAAGAAAACTAGTAGAATAAATCATGGTTTCTTCTAAATAATATTTCAGCAAGAAGAAATATTATTAATCCTATTGACATCCTTTTAGTTTAGAAACAGAAATAAAAAGTACACCAATAATATTTAAGTCTAGAGTTTTCTCTGATAGAAGACCTCAGTGCCATAGAATGCATCAGCTAGCAACATTTCACTGAACCATTTGTGCACTTTGCTCATTGTAACTCATGACCACTCACCCCTACACTGACACTCAAACATGAGCGAACAAATTACGTGGAGGAGAACATCACCACTTTCTCTCAGTAAACATCACGTGTCACATCCCAAGAGTTCCATTAGTGAGTCAAGTTTAAAAATAATTCAACTACAAGGTTGGGAATTAGACTTTTTTTATCACCTCACTACTTTCAGATAGTTTGTGGAAAAGCAGAATTACTGGCAAAAGTGCAATGGACCCACATAACAGATATGCCTCCCAGGCGCAGTAAGGCTTAGTGCTAAATGCCGTCCAGAATGGCTAAAATACCACACTCCTTCCTATAAAGGGTACAAGTCTCCACTTCCTTTTCCTCCACTAACAAAATCTCATTGAGTTACTTAAACCAACATACAAATAGTTATGCTCTTGTTAAGCACAAAACGCTAATATTTTCCCTATTGATGCTTTCTATATATTGCAATTTTCCACAAACTAATATGCCAATACAAGCAAGATACACTGTGCATAATGACACATCCTTGCATATCAAATAACTAGTGAAATAAAAAGCTCAACTCATCTCTCCCCTCAGATGTGCTATTCATTGCTTGAAACTATGTAATTGGCAAGTTCAAGTCCAGATTTTATCTGGGTCAGATTCACTTGATCTAAAAATAAAACTTTGTTCCCTGAAACCTTTCCAACTAGAGCAGGCATTCCCTTAAGCCTATAAAATAAAAATAATATCAGCATCAGAGATACTAAAATATGAACATAGAAATAGAACACTGAAAGGATTTGGGATGCTTGAATTTGGATTATAAATTCTACAAATGTAATTCCAAGTGCTTACTTTACAGCAATATTACTATAGTGGATATGTCTCCTTAGAAACAGAGTCGGCTTTCATTCAGCTTTAGTGGGAACATTAATACTGTAATTTCTTACCACTTTGCAGCTTTGAAGGATGACAGAAATGAAATACAGAGGCAATTATTTTAGCTTCTATTGGAATACTGGTTTTCTTTTATGCGCACTTAAAAAATTCCAGTCTGATATATCTAGAAATTTCTTTTCAACTCTTTTTATATTGGCAATGCTAACTCCTCAATGCTTCACTTATCGGTGATCGCTTTTTTTAGTGCAACCCTTATGTTTTACCTACTCTGCTGAAAAAGCTACCTACAAAAGTCTCAGTTTGCTTCTCCTCCATACAAGCTCCAAATTTCCAATTTTGTTCCATTCTCTTTTTGTCCATTCCAACATTAGGAGTCACTCAACAACAAGAGGAAGAGTATTTTGGTGATGAGAGGCTGTGTCTCAGACACTTTGAACATGGATGCCCTTCCTCTCCACCAGCATCTTTTCTTCCCTGGGGTGAATTCCCTCCTACTTCTCCATTTGTGAAAGGGGAAAACAGATGGGCAATGCTACTAAGGAGACTGTAAAATATGCATTTAGTAACCAGAAAGTGTTCAGATAACCCAGCCAATTAAAAAACCACCAGTCAGAAGTCAGCTATTCCATAATACCCTGCCCAAGGACTGTACATCCCATTTCTCCCAGAAGTGTTGCCTGGAAAGGTCCAGGTATCTATCACAGCCTTCTTTCACAGTATTTTTCAACTTTTATACCAGGTAATTTGCACAGGTGATAGGTGATAAAATGCCAGTTGTGGAGGAAGGCAGACTGGAAATAAGCTCTATGTTTATGAAATAAACAAACATCAAGGACTTCCAACATTATGTTAAATAATTACCTGAACCAAGAGCGTTTGATCAGAGCAGAAGAGTTGAATTTGTGCTGATGGAATGAAAAGAAAATAAAGTTACACAGCCCACTCAAACTGTTGCCCATCCGTGTTGTGTTCACATAATAACCATGACTGTCAAATATTTTTTCCTGCTTTAGGCTTCTTCTGGCAAGTCACAATAATAATAGCTTCTCAAATCAGATGGATAAAAGAAGCACATCTAAACATATCATTATTATGGTGGTCTACTTCCCTGTAATCCAGGATTACAGGATTGCAAATGAAACCGTTGAAGACATTAATTCAATACAGAAGTAAAATAACCCTGCTAAAAAGAAACTGAAAATCAAATTTTTTTTTTTTTTTTTTTAATTTTGGAAGCATTCTGGAAGTTGCTTTGCACAGCAGCTGAATGGAGTCTGGATTTGAGAGTTTATATTCCCATATCTTGCAAGGCAACAATGATTTCCAATCTGTGTCATCTTTCCTTGATATAATAAGAAAGGAAGTATACATAGGTTCGTTACCATATGAGACAAGAAAAGTCATCTCCAAAACTCATCAAAATCTTTTCCACGCTCAGTTCCTATTTCTCTGGGTAGGATGCTAATTTTTCCCTACTGGTAAGGAGCTGCGCCTCATGCAATGAAAAAGGCATCCTTGATAAAGGTCATTCTCTGTATAATGTCTATAATTTCCTTTCTAAATTTCCCCAGTGTTTTAATCTTATCACACCAGGTAGGAAGTAACTCAGTGATTCATACTGCACACACCCCAAGAAGGAAGATAAACATTCAAAGATCTGCTATGGAAATACCTTTTACATCAAAAAATTACCAATTCTTCTTTTCTATTTCCACACATTTTTTTTGCTTTCCCTAATTTACTTCTCAGGTTGTTCATTATCAGCTTTACTTGGTGTTCTTTTGATGTTTTACCACAGTTTGTTCTTTAGCTTATCAGCTGCTTTTTAAAACACAGGCAACAACCACTGGAAGCCATTACCATCCCAATTGCCTTTCACTCTTCTTTCTAGAGATATTTCTATTTTAATAGCACCTTTACAAAGTGATAAGTACTAGCTGAAATTTAGATGTATTTGTACATAACTTCAAGGTGGGGAGGAGAGGAATAAAAATGTCTGCTCAGTCACCAAGGACCTGCCAGAAATACACACCTCTTCCTAAAGGAACTTGACTGAACCAAACATCCTCTATGCACATGCCAAACACAGAAAAGTAGAAAGACTAAACCAGTAAAGCACAAAGCCTAGAGGTCATTTTTCCGAACAAAGATGCTCACACTAATGCTTTTAGTGTCAAAGCTGATCAAAGAGAAAAGTCAAATCAAAACAAGAAAGCACAAGCTGCCACACCCCAAACTGAGGCAATTATGGAAATGCCAATGCCCATTCTTTGCTTTAGCTAGATGGAAGCCCCTCTACACTGTTCTCATGTGACTCCACCTGGAGTGCTGCAGCCAGTTCTGGGCTCCCCAGCACAGCAAAGACATCAGCCTGCTTTAGTGAGTCCAGAGGAGGCCATCAAGTTGATTAGAGAGATGGAGCACCTCTCCTATGAGGAAAGGCTGAGAGGACTGGGATTGTTCAGCCTGGAGAAGAGAAGGCTTCATGGTGACCTAACTGCAGCCATCCAATAGCTAAAAGGCACCTACAAGAAGGCTGGAGAAGGACTTTTCATAAGGACAAGGAGCAATGACTTCACACTGAAAGAGGGTAGGTTTGGACTAGATATTGGGAAGAAATTCTTTACTGTGAGGGTGGTGAGGCACTGAAACAGGATGCCCAGAGCACATGCTCAATCCCTGCAAGTGTTGAAGACCAAGTTGGATGGAGCTCTGAGCAACCTGGTTTAGTGAAAGGCGTCCATGGGACAGGGGAGTGTGAACTTGATGACCTTTAAGGTCCCATCCAACCTGAGCCATTCTATGACTATGAATTCACACTGCCTACTTCATTGCTTCTCCAGTGAATTGCCCAGTCTAAAATGCTGGGAATAGAATCTCCAATACCCATTGTGTCATTTATTTAACAAGGTATTGTGTTGTCATACATGAGTTAAGAAATTGGCAGGGGTAAAGGGACTAAAGGAGGGCAGGAGGTGTAGATAAAAGGGGGTTGGGATTAGTTTGTTTTTTTCCCTCTCCCCTATTATAGGACAAATTTATAATTTAGGTTTCATTTGTCCAATTTGCTTTAACCTACTTCCATGCTAGCTGTACTATGCTAGCTCTCTTTATTTTGGGGCAGTTGAGATTGAATTATACCCTAAAGGTATTTTGCTGTATCTTCTGCAAAGCTTTTCCTATTACTGTGGCAGCACCTAAAGGCACATTTTCACTATACTGACACCTTAGATAAAAAATAGGAGACAATCCTGTTTACCCTGTAAACTCTTTTCCTTAGAAAGACAAGAGCACAAAGAACAGTATGGACTCCTGCTGTTGTATCCAGCAATTGACACAAAATGCTTAATCCAGGGACATTTTTAGATTGGGTAGGAGTTACCTGAAAGATGGCAAGGTAAGGAATGGCAAAGAAGATGATCAGTTGCTCATTTGGTACAAAGAGTGTGGATCAGCAGATTGGCAAAAATGGCAACTGTAGAAAGAAACCTCAAGCTATTTTGCCATAGCTCATAAGTAGGAGATCAGAGTGGAAAAAACTAGTTTTGTGAGAGGATCTTTTGTTGTCATAGGCAATTTCCCACTGCTCAGTTGAGGGCACAGTAATAAATAACAGCTGTGGATATGATGTCTCCATCTTCTGATTACATTGAAAGTAGGGACAATAAGGCAGGAAAAATTAGATGCTGCTTTGGCTTTGCATATGATAGTTGCCTTTGTCAGAGGCAAAGTATCAGCATAGCTAGATATCTGGGTTTTACTTTCCTATCTAACGAAAAAAGTAGCTTGAAGACACATCTCCTCAATACCTTATTTTCTTGTTCTTCTTTCTTTTTTCTCTCCTCCCTGACTAAAGTAAGAAATAGCATTAAGCAGGGAGATGTGTTGTATCTGAGATTCCTTGAAAACTAAATTTGACAAGAGAGCTTCTTTGAAAATATAAGCTGGAAGATTTACACCAGATAAGAGAATATAAAACCTTCCAGTAGAGAACTAATCTCACATGCAAGAAATTAAACAGGTTCAAAAGTAGTTTGTCATTATCTGCCAATGAAGGTAGGCTTGTTTCCTCCTACCACTGTCTTCAAAGGGTGAAATGAAACTACAATAGGATATTTCACTTTGAATGTGTTTCTTTCTGTCACTGAGCTTTCAAATCATGTTCAGAAGTTAAAGGGAAGTTATGATTTTCCTTACAGAAAGAGACAATCTCCTTTCAATAACTTTTTGGAATATTTTTGAAATCCAAGCTTGCATCCTAGAGCTAACATTTACCATGTGCTAGATAAGACCATTCTAAATTAAAGAATGTTACATGTTCTTTGAAGTATTATAGTGGTACATATCAGGAAGACTAAAACATGTAATTGAATCCTTTACATTAAACTGGATGTTTGCATTTTACATGTGGGTTATGTAAAGAAGAGAATAACATTGTTTACAACTACATCTGAGAAAAAATAAAACAGAAAGTGTTTATAAAGATAAAGTAATATCCTGTATACATATACAGGATACGTATAGTGTATATACATATATATCCTCTATAGAATTTGTGCACAATCCTTTCAGGACATGTATACTAATGAATACATTTGGTAAATTACAGTAGTCCAACAATGCCCAGCATGCTAGAGACAGGATGCCAGGTCTAGCAAATCCCAGTTTCACCCACAATGACACAGATTTTTCCACTTGAAAATTACATTCTTCCTTCATGATTCTTCTTGTTCAAACCTCTAAACTAAACTTTTCTTCATGTTTTGATAACAAGTATATCCGAAAGCTTTGAAAAAACTATTAAAGTTTTCTGTAAGCAAAATTATTTTAACTTGATTTAGAAGGCCTTTTCATACTACTTACAATTTGTAGAAGGAATATACAAATCTTAAATAACATCTCTAAAATTTTGCATTTCTAGTGAGAGAGATCATATTAATGAAAAAAATTTCAATAATTGCAACTCTTTTTTCTTAAAATTAAAAAACTCCAAGGAGTTACTCATTTTTCTCCTAAATTCATCCATGCAGTTCCAACATGTGCATATTTCTTACCTGCAGGATTTGTTAAAATTTTGAAAAGCTGTCAACCCTCTAGAATTAAAATAACCCTAAAACACTGTTACAATCATGGAAGCTATCAATTACAAATCTCCCCTTAAAATTATCTTTTCAAGTGATATCGGAGTTCATTGATAGGCAACTCATGGGAAAAGGACCTTTATCAAGATTGAGAGTATTTGTAAGTAACAGAATAGTTCTGAAGCCTGCAATTACTGTATGTTTCATCATGTTCATAAACTTAAGTAGCATAAGCATTCAGGAAGCAGAATTTCCATTCTTCATTACTTGAATCAACTGATTTATGTGTTTCCCAGTCTTCACTCTAATAGAAGACAAAAGGTATGTTTAAACCATATTTTACAAACCAATTTTCTTTTTCCTAGAACAACTCAGAGGACTTACTCACTCAAGCTGAAACTCTGATTTGTTTTTTGTTTAAACTTTGGATTGCATTATGTTCTACCCTTCTTGGCCAGAAAACACTATAGCTGGGTCTCTCAGAAAAAGGCTGCTCAGGCTTGAAAGTCACAACCTCCTCATTTGCTCTTGAATAGTTCAGGAAGCATAAACATCCTTCACACTTCTGGGTTTTCTCAGGGACCACATAACAGCTAAAGCAAGTGACAGGGAGATTTTTTTTTTTTTTTAATAAATAGTCATCTCACTTTTTTTGCAGAGATTAATGAAAAAATAAACTAAAAACTACCTGGGAAGTCCTGACAATGTTTCATGATCATGCAGATTTCTTTAGGTTGCTACACACAAAACAGTCCTTGACAACTTTGTACTCTGATTTTTCTATGCCTTCTAGAATGATTGATAAAAAAGTCTTCACTTTGTTCAGTCCAATTCTTGGCCCCTTGACTGAAAGAAAATGTTATTTACAAAGGCACCAGACATTTCCTTTCTGTTCAACTCATTGATACTACTGACATTTTTTCACAGTATCATTTGTACTAAACAGTTTTAAGAAACAGTAAATTAATATAAAACCACCAAAACTAGCATTTACGTTCCTTTTCCTCACCTGCTAATTGCTATTCAAGCCTCCAAAAAACCAAGTGTGTCACAAAGCACTAGTTGCTAACCATTATGCTGTAGAAAGAGTTTCTATTGCCTGCATTTTAACCAAAGCATTCAGTTGTCCATCTAAAATTATCTGTAAGCATAAGAGGGTTGACTATGAACCACACCTCTCAAGCACAGATTCATCAGGAGCAACTGATAGCCTAAAATATACAAATGGAAATTGATGGAGCACCACTGAGAGAAGTCTGATGTGATTCCACAGGTATTTTCTAAAACTCTGAAAGCTAACATCTGAAGAACAGTACACAAAAGAGTCAAGACATAAAATCCCATTAGATAAGTTATACTCCAGAAAATCCTGCACTGCTTTTATGTTTTATCCTCAGCTATAGAGGATCATAGCATAGGAGCACAGAGTCACATTTAGGAACTACCCTTTCAGCTTTGAAAAAATACCAGACTACCATTTTTGTACCTAGACAGGTTTATTGAAAGATTGATGTAAGATCTGCAAGCAACACCATCATTACACTGATTTCTCTAATGGTGAACAAGTTTTAAGGTCAGATAATTGGTGTGCCCTTGGGGAAACCAGATTCACAGCTCCTTTCTTCTGTGCTCTTCCCAGATGCCATGCAGACCAGCCTCCAAGAGAAAAGTGTTCTACACCTGTCAATAAGCATATGCCAAAGTGGGACATGTTCCCACTTTGAAAACCCTCACACATTGTCTGAGCACAGACCCATATTCAATAATCACATCTGAAGAACTGTTGGGAGTCCACTAGTGCCCATTATAAATCAAAATTAGAAGAAATGTCTGAACTCCAGTTGACCAGAAAATACCATTTATACACTCAGGCCCACTGTGGGCTCCATTCACAGTCAGCCATTAACTGTTGTCTGGTACCAGGCCAGTTTACATTTACAACTTGCTTAGGGTCACTAACTTAGCATTTTTGGGGTTCATACTTCCTTGACATAAATAGTCCGTGACTATGCTAGCAATGACCTCTTATGTTTGTGTCTAGAGATGAGTGAAAAATAGACACACACCACAGTTGTGCCTCACAGGTCTCTTTAGAAAGGAGCTCTCACTCAGCCAGTTGCAAGGCTCTCTATTTCAAACTGTCCTTAAGAGTAGAACAGAAGCTGAAAAACTTCTGAGCACGTTTGGACTTTGGTGCTATCTGCTCCCAGAATCTGGTCTTTTTACTTATGTTCAGCTTCATCTGTTGACCTCACCTCCTTGCTCAGTACCTTGAAGTTTAATTAAGAACAATAGTAAATTATATAGCATCTTGCAGTTATTTTACAGAAGACAATTTGAAAATGTTTGAGAAAAATTGATAGAAATGAAAAAGCATCTTGTTTCTTGCTTTGGTTGTCTTGTTTTGACAGCACCTCTAGCATTTGCAGCTTTAATTTCTCTTTCAAGCTGGAGGCATGAAGCAAAATGCCAAAGAAAAATATTTTGTCCAGACTCAGCTAGTAATTTTGAGGTAATTACAGTGCTGAATGTTCGGCCTGAAGTTTTCTACATAATTAGAGGTTTAGGTTAGCTGCCTTTCTTTAGTAAGTACTTCGATTCCAACTCATCTCTGTTAAAACAACCCCCCAAACCACACAGAGAACAATATTCCCTGGGTCCAAGTAAACAGATTTATTTAATAGCCTAGTACTCCTATAGCTTTCCTCAAAATCTAGGTAAATAAACTAAACTAGTTATTCTGAGTTAGAGAATAGCTCCTTATGATAAAGGATTAAACTATTAAAGCATTAAACTATTTGAGGCCAAACAAATCAGTTATTCTATTTATTTATTTTCAGTGTGTTATCAGCACTAGAGAAGCAGTCACAGTTCAACTTATCAGGTATTTCTACATTAACTACTGGCCTACAAGTTAATTTTCTTCTGATGTGCTACAGCCTGAGGTGCCACTACATTGCTGCTAACTAGCAGCCAGGTCTGCACCACCTTCTAGCCTGGGGTCACAGACTCAAGTGCTCAGAGAGAGCAGCCCCTGGAGAACCCGGCGGCCTTTCCGCAGAGTGCACCGGTGCTGCATTTCAGATGTGGCTTCAAATGCAGCACCCCACTGATATGTTGGAGTGGACACTGCATGAATCCAGGTACCAAGACCAGGCCAATTTGTTCCTTAAAAGATCCTTTCCAAAGCTCCGAACCCATGCACTCACTCTGCTTGCTAGCAGACCAATGTTTAATATCATTCCAAAGTGAGATCAATGACACCAGCAGAACTTGAACTCCTGGTCTCCATACTGATATTTCCTTTTCCATGCATATAGTAAGGATCCTATACTGGTATGCATACAGATACAAATAACCTTCCACATACTCAAACTTTAGCAGTGTTTTAGTGCAGAGCAACAGGAATAATATGTGCAGATCAGTGTAGCATAGGGAGAAACATTTTTTTTTCATTTTATACAATACTATTTATACAGCCAAAGTCCCTCACTCAGCCAAAATTAAGAACTCTGGCAGGATTTGAGCTCTTTCAAATAAATACTTTGAATAACACTGAAATAAAAATTATCAAATACATGGGTTTTGTATGGTTTGAAAAACAACAAATAAAAATTTTAAATATTTCAATTATTCAGGACTTAAAACTAACCAGCTAAGCAGAAACAAACTTGCACACTGCTTCAGATTTCTTAAATATAAACTTCCACCTTCTAAAAGAAAACTAGAAATTTTAGAAATCTAATCATATGTTGCAAAACAACCGGAATATTATCAAACTTTAGTAATTGCTTTTTTAATATCTAGTTTTGAACACTAAGAACATCCAAAAAAATTTAACCATCAATTATGGTAAAATCTACACTTTACATGTGGATTAATTATGGAGTGCTATTTATCACTTTCATATATCACTTCAAGCGAGGAATATGCCTTAAAGGATTAAGTTTTGCACTTTGTCAAAATACTCAACTCACTATTACAGCCAGCGGAGTGTTTAAAAAAGCCAGAAGTGCAGCAGTAACCCAGTTATAAGTCTCATTTTATCAAATTAAAAGCCTGGTGCTGCACCACTGATTTAATGAACACTTTCACCTTTTACATTAATGGCATCTCTTCAACTCCCTGAAGAAACAATAATATATTATGGATTCACAATCAAGAAATGCATTGTGAGTACAAATTCTATTTCATATATCTCTCTGCACATAATTAAGATTTAAATTCCTTGCACTGTATTTGAGCTATAAGCAACCCTCCGATGGTTTTTAAATGAGCTTTAATGATCAGCCCACATGAGGATTTTGAATACTAACATTATCAATAAAAACAGTTCTATAAAATATACCAGCTCCACAGATCTATTTCTCATAATATAATGTTATTGTTATCACTGAAAAGAGCTAGATCAGCCTACGGGCAGAGGAAGGTAGGATAGTCCCCGTTAGAAAAAGCAAACATTATATTGAAAACAGAATTGCTCATTAGTATTTCCTGCTAATATACCACTAAGGCTGGAGTCCAGCAGACCTTTTCTTGTTTACTTCATCTTAAAAACATTCACCCCAAGAGATGCATAGCAAATACCACTGAACATCCAAGTAACATTTGCATAGCACTCTAGCCTGCCCATGCTGAAGGGCAGCTATTCCTTTTGCACGTACTGGCATCTCACCCACAAGAACTGCTCCCTACAGCAGTAACAGCCTGTACTAGTTAGGCATCAGCACCCAGTTCCTCATTGCTGTCACTTAGGTAACAGTACTCCTCAAAAATAACACCAAAACAACACACAAACAAAATCCCAAACTTCTTTCCAACAGCTATGAAAAACCACAAAAACATACTTGAAGTAAAAGCTTGTGAAAATAAAAAATGGATGCACACTAGAATAAATTTAATTCACAATTATATTTATATCAATTCGGCTCTACCCTCACCAGAAGTTATATTGCACTTCTCCTCCAAAAGGCAGCAAACAAGGTCCTGGAAGAGCTGCCACTCGGCATGTCCCAGGCAAGCTTGAGGAAGGGTACTAAGGGAGGATGAAGTTCAACCAGGCCAAATGCAAGGTCTTGCACCTGGAAAGGAAGAGCAAGATCAGACAGGAACCAACTGCCTGAGGAGTAGCTCTGGAGTAGTCCCTGGAGGCTCCCAAGCCTTCTAAACCTATTGGACGTACCCAGGAATTTACTGACCACCTTGGGCTTCTCCAGTCATCCCAGCCTCCACCCAACTCCCACTCCTCAGGCTCCAGGGCTGACCAGCCCAGGAATTCCAGCCTTGGCAAAAGCTCTGCATGCACTCCTGCTGCACCAGCCCTTCTTCAGAGCAAGGGCATCCCAGACCCTGAGGGTCTAATGGCTGTCCTCCCCACAAAGCAGATAGCTGTGAGCTCTGTAACACTGTTCAAGACCTAAATCAAATTTCTGAATGAAATTCATTCTGGGGAGATAACCATCAGTGACCTCTACAATCCCAATTTTATGATCAACATATTTCCCCTTTCTTTCCCTCAATTATTTACAACAGAGTTGAGTAACGTGAGTAAAATTTTCACTAGCCTGGTGCTTTGGATTTTATCCTCAAGAACACAACTGATACAATGATTGATATAAAACATCCAAAAGCATGCAATACCCCAAAATGATCTTTATAAAACATAAGGGAAACAGAAGTGTGTGACTTTGAATAGAGTATATTCTCATGTATTTAAAGTACTACAGAGCTTGCCTTTCAAAGAGTAATTTACAGAAGACATATTGAAATCTTTGTTTAAAAGCAGGGTGCCAAAAAAATATGCATGCATGTAGTATAAATAAGGCTTTTCGACTTTTCTTCATAGAAAAAGAGATTGCTCCCTGAAAGCACAGTGGAGGCAAAAAAAAATGCCATCACAACAATTTAAATTGTATTCTTTACAAGCATTGCACCTCTAAAAGATCATTTTGCTTTTTTGCAATACTTTCCTCATTAGCTTTTATATGCTGGCTATCTACCACATTTAAAAAACATAGAAAAACATATGTGGAGCCTTGAGTCGATTTTAAAATCAATAGAGGCCTTTGGCATCAGCAAAGATGAACAGTCTGAGAAAGAGCCAAGCCTTTATCTTCAATTTAACACTCAACATTTCTTACCAATGTTACTTTTGGTCAGTGCTGACACATTCTGGGCAGCAAGACAGCATCACTTGAAGAACCACTGCTGCCTTTGTGTCCTGCACACCAGAAAGGTAGGAGTTGGACAGAACATAGACAGCAGCAAGCAGTGTTTGGGAGCTGGTTATATCAAAAACCCCGAAACACATCAATATATGAAATTCTCTACAAAAATACATATTCTGTTTATGTTTTAATAGCTCTCTCTAACACTTACTCTTCTTTATAAAAAATGGGTTTTCTTCTGAGAGCACTTGCATCCAAATAGTAGTTCAATTTTCATAGAATCCAAATTGAAGTGTAGGGAATGCAGCTCTTCCAGGAAAATCAATATTCAGTCACCAGGATGCTTAGCTTTACATTGGGCTGAATGCAATATGAGCTGGGCAAAAAGTGCATAACTCACAAGTTTGCAGGAATATATGTGTAGGTCAGAGATTAGTTCAGAACAGACTTCATAAACCTGAGCATATTTAATAAAAGTGTATAATAATGTTTTGATTAAAGTGCTTTAGATGTATTAGAAAGCATTCTTTGTTTAGAAAGTGATGTTTTTAAGATTTTTCTTCATGCTCTGTATTACACTAAAATTAACATATAAATCTTTTAAATATTTTTCCACATTCGTAAAGGCATAGAAGCATTTTTCTGCTTCAGCTTACTGCAAAAACTTTCTTGACAAAGGCATCTTAAATCCTCAATAAATTATTTTACAGCATTTCAGATACAGAATCCAACCTCAAAGATCCAGTCCAGAAAACAATGCATAGAGTCACAATGATTGTTCTTTTACTCCTATCCCCAACAACAATCTTCAGTTTTCTATACTGAAATGTACACAAACTCCAGACTGTGTTCCTTTGTGCTCAGTAGGAGCTCAGTAGACTGCAGTCTCCAGTAGTGGAGAAAATAGAAGCAGCAGCCTAAGTAGCATTCAAAGTGATGACAAGAAGATTTTCTGCATAATTACACTGGTGCCAATCTCCACTAGACTCAGAACTAATAACATTCCCTGCAGGGGGAGGGAGGGTGCCACTCCAGTGAAAAATTAACTGGATTTACAACATCTGCATTACACAATATATTGTTTCCTATGAAGAAGACACACACACACAGAGTCTTTGGGTGGGGGGGAGGGGAATGGAGCAGGGGCAGAAGGCTTTCCAATTTTTCGCATCATACTTTTCTTCCCCCAATAATTTACTTGGCTTCTTTGTCTACAACAATTGGCTCAAAGTTACATTTTGTGACTAAAATCACTAATAAAGCAGAAAAATTATGCTATAGCTATCAACAGTATAATTACTACATATATTTATAATTCAGAATACTCTTTCTGGCACAGAGGATAATAAAATTGTCATGTTCCCCACACTGGATGGAAGAAGACTTATTTACACAAATGGAGACATGTATCATTTGTTACACAAGAATTTACAAATATTCCCTTAAAGAGTGTTATGTTATTTTCCTGTAAAGTTAAAGCCAAGTAGATCATATAACTGCAAGACAGTTTCTGCTAATGAAGAGTAGGAGAGGCCTCCTAGATCATGAATATAATTTCTGTGCTGCAAAAGTCAATTATAATAAATTCTCTAGATTTATAAGGTCTCTTGTGGAGAACAGTTGAGACTTCTTTTTCTCCCACTCCCATCAAAGTATGCACAAAAATAATTTCCTCTTACAACTAGACTGTATCCTAAATTGTAGCCCCATTCCATTGTCTCCTTACACAAAGTTGTCTTAATTGTTTACTTGCTTCCCTCTTTTCCTTTTATTTAACCCTTCTGCATATTAACAAAGAGCAATCACATGCCTAGATAGGCTTAATTTTGCTGAAATAAACAAAATCAAAAAAATTCTGGGTCCAAAGATGCCTTCAAAAATGGTGGATGAAAACCAGCTTTGACTGCAATTTCAAGATGTGGGATCTCAGCACATCGTTCCCGATGTCCAGAGATGCCAGGAGAACCCTTGGGGGTCTCGAAAATCCTAGAATGTTGCCAAGAGTGTTTGGTGGCTTGATTTTGATCCATCCACAAAAGTAACAAGAGTTTGAAGACAAGAGAATCACTTTAGAGTAAAAAGTGTAAAAGAGACACATTTAGAAGGTGAGATATAGACTTTAAGGTTTTTAGTACAGGGGGGTTATAGAGACAAGATAGAGGAATCAGGGCGTGTCTTGTCCTTCTTCTTTCTTCTTCTTGTCCTCCATCTCCTGTGATGATGTTGGCATTTGGAGATTGGTTTATGGTGAAGGTACACTTGCTAACATGGGTGAAAAGCATTGGGAAATAAAAGTAAATATTGTATACGTAAGTTTTAGTATAAAAGGACATGACCGCCCCGTGGGTGGTCAGAGAGTGCCTGTGACTGCTTGCAGATCAGACCTCTATTAAGCAGACAGAAAATTTTGTAGATAAGAAATAATAAACAACCTGAAGACCGAAAAACTGAAGAGTCCAGACTCGTCCTTTGCATCACGTGCCACCCAAGAACCACTCTACCCGTGTCGGGGCAGAGACAGACAGCCGGACCCGACACAAGACTGTACACCTTACTGCAAAGGCTTACCTTTTTTGTGTTGCATTAGTATTTCAATGTCTTATAGCTGCACTTTATATTGTTAAATTGTTAATATAGTCCTTTTTCTAAACACTAGTGATCTGCAAACCTAGCAGCCCTCCTGGAGACCAGCAGCCTCGTGCCCTGAAACCTACCCCATTTTTCAGCTCAGGTCATCTATAAAGAAAGGCAAGACTCAAAGGCACTACAAGACTAGTGTAGCATAAGAGACACCTTAGCAGGCCTCCTTAGTCTTCGTATCTCTCTGCATTAACTTATCAAGAGAATCTATCACACACGTACAGCCTAGGATGCAAGAGGTTAGAGAGAAGCACTGCAGAAAGACCTGGATGTCCTGGTCAGTGACAAGTTTAGTAGGATTTACCAGAGTCCTCCCAGCCATGAGGGCCAACCCTGTCCTGGGGTGCATCAGACCCAGCATCACCAGCCAGGTAAGGGTGGGGATTTGTCCTGCTCTGAGCTGGGGTGGGCTCACCTCAAGTGCTGGGGACAATTCTGGGTGCCACAATATAAAGATACCAAACTGTTAGAAGAGTCAAGAGGAGGGTAACAAAGATGGTGAAGGGCCTTGAGGGGAAGCCATATGAGAAGCATCTGACATAACTTGGTCTGTTCAGCCTGGAGAACAGGAGGCTGAGGGGAGATCTCATTGCAGTTACAAGTTCATCACAAACAAAAGACAGCGGGACAGGCACTGATCTTTTCTCTGTGGTGACCAGTGACAGGACTCAAGGGAATGGCCTGAAGCTGTGTCAGGGCAGGTTTAGGTTGGATAGTAGGACAAGGTTCTTCACCCAGAGGGTGGCTGGCCACTGGAACAGCTCCTCAGAGAAGTGATTACAACACCAAGCCTGACAGAGTTCAAGGAGTGTTTGGAGACTCCTTAAAGCTCTCAGGTACATGGTGTGACTCTCGGGACTGTCCTGTGTAAGGTCAGGAGTGGGATTCTGATGATTCTTGGGTCACTTGATGATCGTAGGTCACTTCTAGCTCAGGGTATTCTGTGATTCATATTTGTCAAAAACTAGACTGAAGCATGAAACATTTCCCAATGCTACTGATTTTAATTAGCAATCTAAGACCAAACTTTTTTTTTCCCTTGTGGCTCTTCTAAATCCCTGGGGCAAAGTCTATTATCCCAAATGGATTTTTCACAGTAATGCTAAATTGAGCATCCCAAATTTGTAGTACACTAATTTAGCTCAATTTGATAAGTGTTTTCCATCAGCAAGCCTCAAAATGCTTGAAGGAGAAGCACAGGGCTACTTGACATGAGTTTAACTCTGTAGGATTCAGATTTGAGAACAATTCACAAACTGAATTTCTCCTGTCAGGGTTATTGCTCTCATGTGAGAAATGGCATCACTAACAAGGTGCAGGAAACATGAAAGCTAGTCCAGACCAAACTACAAATACACTGGGGACAAAAGAGTTCCCAGCACAAAGTCCAGAAATTAGTCTCTCACACCTCTAACTTCTTTTGTCATCTGGTGGGAGTAAAAGTTAAAAGCAAATGTGAAATGGAGGTATTCTTAATGAATTAGTCACACTACTTACTGAAGCTGTCTGAAGCGGAGTACATTTTATCTGAAATATTTTGAACCAGATCAAAAAGCTACATACTCTTTCTCACCGCAAAGTAAAAAAAAGCAAGTTGATCAGGGATCAAATTACACAGTTCCAAAAGCCCTTTCCAGCCTACACCAAGCATGATTTATAATGAATGGTTAAATAAAAATCTAGCAACTTACACACAAAAGGTGGATTTAACATTTAGGGCCCTGATTTCAGTTGCAGCCTTTTGCATCAACTGCTTGAAGGAAAAAAAAGAAAAAAAAAAAAGAACACCAACTACCTAGTACTCAAAACACTAAAATACTCAAGAATCATTTCTGTCCAGAGCAAATGCAGTTCTAAGCTACATCGGAAGCTCTTTCTGAGTGCCACACAATCAACCAACCTCACTACCACCAGCTGTTTTTTTAAGGTGACCCAGAATCGTACTTTGAATGTTATGGGTGCTATCCTTCTAAGCCCCTTAGATGTCTCACCTTCCAAAGCTGATCCAGATCCACCTTTTAGCAGGTACATTTTACTATTCATTTGCTGTGACAGAGTTATTTAAAAAAAGCATAATGTTACATCATAGAATTTGAAGCAAAATTTCTATATCTTGGTCTAAACCAAATTATGTCATCTTCAAGAGACTTTCAGCTTGTGCTCTGAAAATAATACATGCACAGGACATTAGGGAAGGCTTGAAAAGGGAAGCATCATACTGCCAGGCCTTAGGACTGGCTCCTGTAAGTAATTCATTATCTCAGGTGCTTCTAAACTATTTCTTCACAGTGATGGTCAGGTTTGGTACACAATGAAGTATCTCTTGCTGAAGAGAAGATTTTGAGCAACATGTCTTAAATACATACAAAACCCACACCTAGGCATCCACAGACTTACATGGTGTATACTTCCCAACTAAAATAAAAATTGGTATTTTTTCCCTCTATTTCACTGTAGTTGATACTTTTCTCCCTATATTCATCTCCATGGAATAACAAATTCTTCTCTGATGGCTCCTGCACATTTGAGAAGATTGAGCCTTCACTACCTAACAAAATATACAGGCATAGCAAAAAAAATAGTTCATCTGATAGCTACCCTGGCTGTTTCTCTTTTATACTCCTTTAAAACAGCCCTACTTGCTGTCAGTATAAGGACAAAGAACAGTGTTGTGCAACACACTTGGCTCCATTCACTTGTGTTCAAAGTTATGCTCAGTAAAAGAAGTTTACTCCACAATTATTCAGTGATGGCAGCATTCTGAACTTCCATCACTCTCCTCCCCAAATATGCATGTACAGAACAGTACATAACAAAGATCAACATTTATGCATAGCACACTGAAACACAGGAGGGGTTTTTGTTTTTAAGATGACACTACACTTTATCACTTCCAGAAGAAGTGAGGAAGCAATTTTCCAAGTCTTTGACTTGCTTTCATTGTCAGGAAGGATATTGAGTCTGAGGCCAGGGAGTTACTCAAAAACAGTGAAGAACTCAGGGATGGGCAACTATGAAAGCCCTTGAATTCTGAGGACAGCTGTGTCAGCCAACCTGCAACACAGTCTTGTCGGTATTCATTATGCTGTTCCCACAGCAGAAAGGAGCTTAAATGCTCATTAAACCTGGAACTCTTCCAGACATTAAAGGAGTATGCTGACTTGTCTAGCCTTTCAGATATGCCAGCAGCATACCACCCTCCATTTCTTATGAGTGTATCACCTCTTCACTGAAGAGTCCCACATCTAGGCCACTTCCTTAACTTTTAAAAAAATAACAGCTGTTGTCTTATTACTACTCATGGTTACCCACACAAATATGTGGCACAAGAATTAAAAAATCTTTTTGATAGCACCGCTTGATCATTTAAACACAGATGTTCACCAACAGCAGCTCTTCATTCTAACTGATCTTATGATACTAGCTTGCAACAATTTCCAGCAGCTAAATTGCTAAGGAAGACAGGTAAAACTCATTCAGTATTTTCTCAATATTCCTTAGTCATATAAGCAATTGGTGTTTTACCCTATTCACCCAGCATGACAGTAAATGAAAGGAGATTGCAGTTGGATTCTCCAATCTGCTCCTGCCGTGCTGCATCAATGTGCTGCGACTTATCCTTGGCAGAGTACTGAGCCATGCTCCAGTTCTAAATAACATTGCCCCCACTCAGTTTAGAGGTTACTTTTTCCTGAATGAATCCCTCCACTCTATAATAAAAAACAATGCCTTTTATTTCATCTTATTCAGGGCTTATTTTCTTAAAACTTAACAACAAAACCCACCAACTGAAGTCTGCCTTCCTATGTTTTATGTGATTTTTGATAGCAAACATTTACAAACAGGCAACTAAACCCAAAAAGCAGACACAAGAGAAAGTTTCCTAAATCAGTATTTGGCTGATGAATTTACTTACCAAATTTATAGGACACATAAGAACAACTCTTAGCTACTTAATCTGAGTTATTAGTTTACAGACATAGTCAGGTGTTACAAAGCTCAAAGTGAAGCCTAAACAAGATGGAGTGTATACTCCATAATGGGGAGAGGCATCTACAGCAGAATGCAGACAGTGAAATAAAATTAAAATCCTTACCTACATAGCTCCTTTAAATCACAGGCACCATCATACACCTAAAACAACCTTCAACAAATACAAACTACCACCCCTATTTTCTCCTAAAGTAGGCACAAAACTACTATGGACTTCATTTTCTTCACTCAGGTAAACAGAACTTAAAAATAATACACCCAATACCCCACTCTCCTCCCCACCCCTTTAATGTATTTCAGCAAACATAACCACCTGGCAGTCAGCTAAAGTAATTATTCCTGCTGCCACCTCCTTTGCATTGCAACAGATTCACCTGCTCCTTTTAACCTTCGCTGGAACATGTGGAGATGTCCTGAACCAGGCCTGCAAATTAACACTTTCCAGGTCTTTGATTTGTGTTGCACATGCTCTTGAATTGGCACAATTACATTCTGAGTCTGTAAAAGAAAACAGCTATTTGCAAGTGACAAACCCAAGTTCAGACTGTATATGAACAGCATACATTTCTTGGGTAAGGATTTTTGACAAATTAAAGAACAACCATATGATAAAGCAGAGATATAAAATTCAGACACCTTTGGTTTGGTTTTTTATTGGTGGTAGTTTCATTGCATCCACAATCCAACAAGAAATTTGGACAGTATGCAGGATAATGTCACAAACCAGTATTTTGAATTGAAGGAATGTTTTTGATAATTGAGCCCCCATTTGTTCTGGCCATGTTCTCAGTCTAGAGTACATCTACCTAGCAGGTTGCTGAGCTAGAAAGAGCAGCTTCATTAAGTAATTATTTGATATGAAACTGAAGATTCCTCCCCCACCAACTAACCTTGAACTCACAGAAATATCCATATATATCTACCAACACAAATTCAAAGTAATCTTACAACTTTTTAAAAACAGATGCCTACTTTGAAAACAAAGGTGTGAGGAACATTAGTGGGATTATTTGGCAGCACAATTAAAAAGGGAAATCTAAAGACTCAGAACTGAAAAATGAAGATTGGATAACTAAAACAGATTTCTCCAAGTTCACTTTTTTAGTCAGTATATTAGCATTATAAAGCATTGAAATATTACAATACTATATTGCACTCTCCTTGAAGACCCCATATATTGTAGCAGAGCCATAATACAAGCAATGAAATGGCAGCTAACAGAACTGATAGGCAAGTGAAATAGAAATTAATTTCCCTATATTGTATTTATATATCAAACTACAGTGGTCTGTCAGAAGTTTGCCACTGGTATTTGTTGTTTTCTTCCCTACATTTGCCTACATTAGTTTTGCCTACATTATTTACATTTTACATCTTTTATAACTGCATAACACATTTTACTTGTGCTGGTTGCTTTATTCATAAAAATTGTGTTCTTCTGTGCAAACAAACCACAAATTAAAGAGATATTACACAGTGTCCATTCAGGTGGGTTAGTGACATGAAACATGCCATTGTACCATACAGGAAGCCTTTATAGAAAAGAGTCCTCATTATGAATTGGTACAAAAAGGACCCAGAGCTTAAGGAGAACCAGATTAATGGGGCTTCATTTCTCTGTTTGAAGTGGAGGTAGGTCCATGCCCGGCTGCCCTATGTCCTGCTGTAAATTCTCTTGCAAGAATCACAGACATGCAATGCAAGCTTGTTTGAGAGTCAGCATCATAAAATTTTCTCAAGCTACAAGAACTTGAAAAGCAAATTAATTCATGCAAACGTATATGGGACAATTTCCCTCCCAGATACCTCTCATTCTTCTTCTCAATACCCAGTATTTTCTGTTGTACAGTAGTTTTAACATGCCACTAATCAAACTTTTATAAACATGTATTTATGTAGTACATGAGTTCAACTCCTGTAAGCTCTTTTATCCATGACCAGCTGATGTACTTTTTTTTTTCCTTTTATGACCAGCAACATGTTTGCCAGCATTTTCTTAATTAAGAATTATTTTGCATATACTAATATGCTTTTACAACAATAAATGAGAATACCATACCTGGAAACAGGATCCCTCTTCACACTTTGGAATAAGCACTGTGCCTTTCCTCATGCCACGGCAGAGCAGGGCACTGACAAGTTGAGCATTTAGAGATCAGAAGTTGCATCAGTGGATAGAGTCTCCTGGCTGCCACAGAGTCAGAACAAAGGCAGAAAATACCTTCTCAGATATGTGGTTTCTCTTCATACAGCAAGTTTTGCCAGTGGCAAAATAACTTCCTACAACTATGCCTAGATCATCTGCAGACAACCCCTTTATTTGAGCAATTCCTGCAGAGGGAATGGGCAATTTTTAGGAAGAGGAAAATTGTAACCAATTGCTATGATGCTTTCGGGACTAGTCCCCAGGAATAATAGGTCTAGAGACAGTGATGAGTTTCAAATATCTCTATAGCAACTACATTTATTAAAAAAAAAAAAGAGAAGTAAAACCTTTCTGCATCATATAAATAGCAGTTTCTGTCTTGTGCAGTTAGAAGGGATTTTATGTTGACTGCTGCATGCCCATCACTGCTGCTTCTTTAAAACCAGTGCTTGCATCTTCTGCCTACAAAGAAAAATAGTGTCTGGCTACAGAGGCAAATTAAGTTTTTACACTGGTCTCCATACATTAGTAATGTTTCTGCTAGGTAAAGAAACAGTGCAATTTAAGTATAATTTATAAAACATGACTAGTTTATAAATTAGAAGAGAGAATTTTTTTTCCTAAAAAAATTACAGCAGAATATAGTGAATAGCAGACATCTGCATAAATACAACAGCATTCAAGTGAATCAAACCCCAATTCTCTTCTTTCCCCAGCTGACTGAAGAGTGGAGTATTTCTTTTCTCACCTACAATATAATGCATTAAAACCAAACCTTCACTTTATCAGTGCTGCGTTTTTCCTAGTTCACACGGACCTAAATTTGTGCACCCTCTCACGGAGCAAACTTACAGGAAATTGCATTTATGGTAACACAAGTATTATGAATAATAAGCAGTTTTCCCAGCTCCATACTGATGTAGACAGGATATTTCCAGAGCTCAGCCTCACCTAAGGACCACCTTGTCAAGCAGTGACTTTAGAACCTGCAAGTATGGAAGTTGTGAGCTGAGCTGGTGGCTGAATTTCTGGGGAAGCACCAATCCAGCACACGGAGCAGCACTCACAGCAGATCAATACACTGTACCGATCTGCAGGGCACAAACTGTTTTCCCTTCGTGGCAGCTCCTACTAGAAATCTTTGATCAGAAGCAGAAAAAGGAACTACAACTGCAATTAAAGCCATAAGGGGGAAACAAAAGATTTCAGTCACAGGAGATTTAGGAGCAGCTATTCAAGCCAGGTTGTATAGCTGAGCACATGTGGTTCACAGAAGAAAAGGGCCCACTTTAAAAAAAACTCAAGGTGCTTTTAAAGAAGGCTGGATTCTACAGTTATGCCTACTGCACACCACTGAGGAGATTCAGCTCTCCCACACAGGCTTGCTAAACTCTGTAGCTGAACTGACTCAAACTAGAGATTACTGCCATGGGCAACAAGTAACCTGATGGGTCCAATTCAGTTCTCTGATTTTGGAGTACAAAAATGTTTTCAAAAGTATCCTCAATGAGGGAATTCACACTCATATAAACACACACCAACCCCTCTTTGGAGTATTTTTGTGGTTTGGCTTTTGTTTTTGTTCTTTTTTTCATTCACACATTCATTTTTAAAATATATATCCACCTGTAAGCTTTGGGTTCAGCTACTTCTATCATCCCTGAGTACTGTACCACTTCACTGCAACAAAAAAGGAGGAATTTGATCCAGGACAGAAGATCTATTTAAAGAAGTATTCCCTAGTGAAAATATTTGTTTTAGAAATTACAAAAAAAATATTTCTAACATTTCCAGCATATATAGTAACTTTGGTCTAAAGAAACAAAAAAATTTTGGTTTGAATTTTGCAATACAGAAACATACAATAACTTAAGAACAGATGTCAAATGGACATACCCAGAGTATTAAATAAGTTCAGGTCCAGCTCGAAAAGTATCTGCATTGGCTGAGAGCTTATCACAGCCTCATAAATTATTTATTGCACCTCTGTGAGTTTTGAAGTCTATTCTGATACTTGATAGCTAAAACAGGTCCATAAGCCCCTAACCTAAAAGGAATTTTTTGCTTCTAATAGCCACTCTGCCCTGGAAAGAGCTGGAATAAAAAACACAAGTAGATCTGTCATCACTGCCTTGTATGGGTCTACAAGATTTTGGAAATATAGTTGCATCTGAATAAACTACTTTGTAGTTAAACTAGATGACTTTTCAATTTATTTTATAAATAACTTGTAGATCACATTTTGAAGCAAGCAAAGTAAAATGGTAACTGTTGAACAAGTAAATTCAATCTTACAAATTTTCAGAAATCAGTGAACAACTTAAGTTCTGGAAAAACTATTTTTTAAATTTAAGAAGTGTTTAAATATTTTTCACCTTTCAATATGATCCTAAACATCAGCATATCTTTTAATATATTCTCAGAGCTGTACAAAATACAGAAGGAATGCAGACTGCATTTTCAAAAACCAAACAATATAAAAAGAACCCAGAGACTAACAATCTGCATTCAGACAATTATTTTTTCATTTTTCAATAAAATAAAGCTTCAAGAAATTTGGTTTGAAGGATGAGCATTCTTATTTGTTTTCATCTCTGCTACTTTTAGGAGGCTGAGCCTCCCTTATGAGGTTTTATCCTTTGGGTTGGGGTTTCTTCCTAGGTTTTTTGGTTAATTTCTGGTTCATTAGTTTGTTTCTATACACTTCCATACATAGTATATGGCTTCACAGCACAAGAAATTTCTGTTCAGCAAGACAGATTGTTTGCAATGGGTAATCTATACTACTGTCTTAAACCATTCCAAATGCTGTTTTTAGACCTCAGATTGATGTTTTCACAGTTACTTTGATTCAATAATTATCAGTGGAATTCCTTTTTACCATTATTTCTTATGTGGCCCCAAAAGCAGTAAAGGCTATAAAGCTGTAAAGGAAAAAATTATTTTAAAAACTTCAATACCAGAAGATGGAAACCAATGAACACTAACATTAACCAGGAGACCCAAAACCAAGAGATCTGGATTTTTGCTAGGAGCGTGATAATAGAGTAACAAATAACCAATTAGTCTGCTAAAGGCACTCCAATATTTTCTTCTATTTATTCCAAAATTGTATGTGTTTATAGAAGGAAGCTATTTCCAGCACTTACTCCCTTTCACAGCTGGTATTCCTATCCCAGGCATTCTCTTCAGATTGCTTTCCTCAAGTACTCCCGGCATAAAAATATTATAGAGCAACAGAAGTCCTCTTCATGAGAAAAATTATGCTCAGGAAACCAAATTTATCTTTTAATCATATAATAACTTGTACACTCATTTAGTTATTTTAGCAAAAGTCACTAGGAATCTAGATATTACCAAAAACAAACCAACCACTGTATTTGCTAAAAGAATTGTCACAATTGTTTTAAGAAAACTTTTTGCAGCATGTAAAAAAGCAATTAGCTGTATGTTTAATTACTCTCTTAATCAGATTCATTTGCCTAGTGTGTCTATATTACTTAGCTTTGTATATCTTGCAGCTCAAGATCAGGAGTCTGCTAAGCAGAGCAAAGGAAAAAACATTAATTTTTGGTAGCTTGGTCTATCACCAGCTCTTCAGCTTATGATAGCTATCAGAAAGATCATATGCGATAAGATAATGAGTTTGTTTTTCCAAGGAATTCAAGTAACACAAAGATAACAAAACCAAATTCATTATGCAAATTTAATCATTGTCTTTGCCTCACCTTCATGAACATTCTATCTCTAAAAATGCAGGGAGAAGAAAGAAAAGATATTTTACTCCTTTAAATATTGGAAGTTTCTCAAAAATCACAACACTGACCCCACTTGAACCATTTATTTTGTCAAACATTGGTTGTCTGGGCCATACCTAAAGCTGGAGCCCTCTTGGAGCCCCTGGGAACAACATTCTTGCATGGTGCCAGTAGACAGAACCCAGCTTCCAGCTCCTCCAGGGCACTCTTACATATACACAGGTCTACCCACATGTGTTGGTGATTTGGAAAGACAAGTGCCATCACCCCAAATATTCCCCACTTCCTCTTTCTCCCACTTTATACACTGAGCATGAGGCCATTTGGTCTGAAATATCCCTTGGGTCAGTTGGGGTCATCTGTCCTGGCCGTGTCTCCTCCCAGCCTCCCATGCACCCCCAGTCTCTTCACCAGCGTGGCAGCTCATAAAGCAGAAAAGGCCTTTGCTCTGTGCAACCCCTGCTCAGCAATAACAAGAACATCTCTGTGTTATCAACTCTCTTCAGCTCAAATCCAAAACACAGCCCCATACCAGCCACTGGGAAGAGAATTAACTTTACCCCAGCCAAAACCAGCACTCCATCTCAAAAATTTAGTCACATGCCATATCCTTTCCTCTGCTCAATTGAGCTCCATAGGTTCATGTTACTGACTGAAGCCCCCATTGATTTACCAATTATTAAACAGAAGAGCATTGAACTGCTTCCTCATTTAACCTGGAGGAAGGAACAGCTGCTCCAAAAGTTCAGACCCAAACCACACCTGTAGCTAGCATGGAAGTGATTCAGCCTTGTGAGCTAAGAAATCAACATGGTAGAAGCAATAAGCATGAGGGTCAATAGAATAGTTATTTTAGTTGTGTAACTTTTCAGGCCTCCACTATTTTTCCTTTCCTCCTATACATTCTCACATTTGAAGTGATCTGAAAACATGATGTATTGCAGACTGTTTTCAGAACTAAAATGTGACCGCATATGCAAAATAGGTATGCACACTGGCAAGAGAGTCAAAGATGGAAGGATCACACTCATCTTTCTCACAGAAACTAAAATATATGATGAGATTTATGCAGTTCATTTTAGCAAGTTCAGTTTAAAGCATTCATAAAAACCCTCCTCAGACAGTTAAAAATCTGCAAATGTTTAAAGAAACATTATGCTCAAAACTCCAAGTACTAAAAATACAAAGATAAGAAAAAAGCCAATATTTTACTTAATGATTCTACTGTTTCACTGCATGTAATTGCAACTTGGATGACCATGCAAGATGTGACCACAGTTTGTACTGCTTATTTCCCTTAGTTTTATTAGCCCTCCTTTCCTTAGGGTTTCAGTGATCCTGAAAGTAATACTTGACTTCTCCAGGGAAGATCTTATTAGTGCTTCTACAGAGTTGGATTTTTGTACAAACTGTTCAGTTAATCCTCCCTTTCACTTAGGCAATAGCAAACAGTGTAATGGAAACATAGAACCACAAATCCTACTGCCTGGAAATTCTTTTCAGATATTGAGCTCTTTTAATCACTTCTTTTAATAATGACCACATGCAATATAGGTGCACAAATGTTAAGTATAACAAAAATAATTTGTGAACCCATTCTTGAGTAAATATTGATCATATGATATTTGTACATGAAACCTTTTTCTTGCAAGAATATTTTAGTTCAAATAACTGTTGAAAGTACCACAAAAATTGTATAGCATGGAGGAAAATACCAATAAATAGTACCACTGACATCCAGAATAATAGTAATGATTTTTCTAGCCCATATATATTGCACATAAAACCTCACACTGCAGTCTTTCTACTTATTTAGGTCAAGAATTTGTATTCCAAATTGATTATAATGTTGTATATAGTGCCAGTATTAAAATTTCTCACACTACATACAATGTGTTCTAGGATAAATAATACTTTCATTTATTTTACATAGCTATATGTGAGAAAATAGAGCATATGAGATAATTTTCTGATTTTTAAGAACTCTTGGCAAGGTAATCTTTCTGTTCAAGTTTTACCTGTCAGTTTGGAAGGAAAATAATATTCCTTTTTGGTTGCTTTTTCTTAATGTCAAGATTCTTCCAAGGAACAAACTTCTAGAGAAGAATGATTACTCTTTTTCCCCTATTCCTTTTCTGATGAGTAATTTCATTAATATTTCATCTGAAGTTGCCTTTTTTGTATAGCAAAAGCATCCTCCCAAAGAGGCCTTACAATATTTCTCCTGCTAGAAATTTAAGACAGATTATTTATTGTGTATGCTGTTTTTTAAGAATACCCTCTTTCAGCATTTTTTTTAAATTGGGCATTGTTTGCCCTCTGTTCACAAATTCAGTTACCCTTCCTTAATATGGAATAGTCTTTTACATTATTTCATGTTGCAGTGTTTTCTTCCTGCTGATTTTTGCTTGGCTTGCTTATTTAAGTATTCCTGTCATCTTTTGATGATGTGTCAGCAGGTCTTATCATGGAGGGAGGAAAAGAGTCAAGAAGTAAAAAGTAGCTTCAGTCCCCATTTTGAATTAAGTTAAGGTGCAGACTTCTTGTTTTCTTGCCAAGACTAAAGCTTTTTAGTAGGAGCTCAAACATAAGAGGGTCATTCCTCACTAGAACAGCTGAAACATCATCATTCTTGCATGGCATCAGCTGCAAAGAGAGCTAAGAAGAGGCAGCTAAACAGAGTTTATGAGTAAATACTGGGTGACAGGCAGATGCTGACACAGTCAGCCAGGTTTTCATTTTCATATCCCAAAATAAGTCTGTGAACATGGCTATGTACAGATAGGTCCCAGAAGTCATTAATTCAGTCAATATTGATATTTGAATAAAAGATTTCACCCAAGACACTGATATTCTCATAAGACACAAAGAACTATTATCCTAAGTTAGTATGAAATGATGAGTGCAAACAAGCACATTTTTGATACGGGTGTCTTTCATTATGTCTAAAAATAACACAATGCTGAGTTCATGTTTACAGTAGGCCTCAGCATTTCAGTCCCCAGGCAATTTACTGTCTGCAGTTATAGCTAGACCTGCTCTTAAAAACAAAGTGTACTCTTGCTCCTCATCACCACCTCAGATGTCAAGCTACCCTATCTCTCAGACTCTCTGCTAGCTAAAGATTTCAACAAATCCTTCTCTATAATTGTCACTGATGCTGCACACATATCATCACAACACAAGCTGAATTTCTGTCTTGTTTCTCATTTCCCAGGCTGGCCTCTTTCTATTCTCAGGTCTAACTTCGTTTCATTACAAGGACTTAGGAGTGAACATTAGACAACATGTCCTGCTGAAGAGCTGAGATGACCTAGAAGTACTGACTCACCAGGTTTTCTTGTCAATGATGATTGCTCAGTGATGTCAGCCTCTTCTTCTGGAGAAAGTGTTTCACTCTGAACAAAACCTGTGACATCATATATTTATGTGACTTCCTCTAGGACACCATCTGCTGCCCACTCTTTGACATGCTGGTGGAAATATGGAGCTGGACTTCTAAAACCTGTTTGAAAAACAGAAAAGGAGGCACTGTGATTCTATATCTTGCTAGGACACACAAATGTCACTACCCACTAAGCATGTATCTCCTTCTACTACTGCTTTGAGAGAGTTTAACAAAAGGTGAATTTCTTCTTTCCAAAGGCTGTTTGGAGACCAAAAAATTCCAAAGAAATTGATCATGAAACAAACAATGTGGTGATAAAAGACCATCACAAAGGATATGGGAGCAATTTAGCAGAGCTGTTCCTGGGTAGATAAGAAGAATGGGAAGTTGCAGCTGATGTATTTGTGTAGCTAAATCCAGGGTGTAAATCACAGATAAACTTCTAAGAAGAGGAAGAACTGTACAAGTTTTGCAATCCTATGAAAAACAGACCTTACATTGAGGCGCATTGAGGCAAAACCTTTTTAAGAGTCTTCATTCAACCAGTCTCTGCCAAACTGTAGATCTCAGGTGTTTAATTTTCTGCTACTTTCTCCCGCTGTTGTGATGCTTAAGTGTTTTTCTTTCACCCAAACAGGTAATTTTGGAAGAAGGCTTTAGAGAGAAACCCAACAGAGAAAGAAAAACCATTAAAATCCTGGACATTCATGTAATCAAAGAAATTTCTCCGTGGAGATGGTCACATATGTAGCCTGGCATTTCTCACTCCAGTTTTTTTTTTTTTTCAAAGCTTTATTGCTTCTGTTACCTCTACCTCTTATTTAATTTCTCTTATTCAGTGTGCCCTCTAGACTTGTTAACAGTATAAAGGTATATCTGCTACCCCCCAGATGCTGATATTTCTGGTACAATGCTTCTTTTGCTCATTGTTGGCTCTGCTTTGCCTAGTTTGATTATAAGTACATATCAGACCTGCTGTTACTACAGAACAGTAAAATCAGTGAAGACCCAAAAAGCAGTACAATGTATGTGCTGTTACCCAAATGACTGTGGGTACAGAAATTAGCAACTAAATCAGACCCTGGGACTTATAAATTTTCTATCAAAAAGAGTCATTGGAGTCTGATCTCCAAGATAGTCTTGCCATTCTGGACAGGTGGCTCAAGCCATTTTAATTTTTATTTAATAGATATACAGATGAAACAAGGGTTACATAGCAATGCCTTGGATCAAAATACAGTGACTCCCAACACAGAAATTTTAAGTGTCTTAACGAAAATATTACAGGCCAAAAAAGTTTCCCTGCCATATTGGTAGCATTTCCCTTTTTGGGGGTTTGACAGAAAACAGAAGAAATTTTTAACTAAGCATTTAATAAAAACCCTCTGTAAACTGTTCACAGAATGCAGAAATTTCTTTCTTTGAATTTAATAGCTGACAGACAAAAAAATCTTGGTGAGCAGGAAGATAAAGTAGTCTGATAGGTTGCTAGCGGTCAGATTATTATAATCTGAAAAATTACATTCTGGTGAGGGTTATCCTAAATTTCTGTGGGAATTTTCCATTCTGCAGAGATGAACTTGCCAGACACCTTCAGTGTATCATTGCAGGTATCTACTGTTGAGGCTACTGTATATCTACTACACATTTTTGCCAAGAATACTCAGAAGAACTAGCAAGATACTAGCAGATAAAAATGGATCACGAAGATCTGAAACACGTTCTACTACATTTACAATAAAACGTTTCATTTTGGCTTGGATTATTCCTTCTCTAAAGCCAAATTAACACAAAAATAATAGCATGCCTTTAGTCAGCTAATACATTCTGAGTTATTGCATTAGATGTCACAGTCATTTAGAGGAACAGTACAATTCTGGTCTTGGTGGACTTCGAAATGGATAGCTTAAGGGTGAATAAGTTCCTTCTAGCTCATCATACACAGACACAGTTCCATTTTTCCTGATGGTTGTTAAAGGTGACAAATAGAATGACTGTTGGCAGTTGTTCTGTGGGGAACAGCACTCCATTCCCCATAGAACAAGAATCAAATTCAGAATATATGCAATAAAAGAATGTTGCCTAAGTGTGCTACTGAGTTTGACAGGTTAAAACAATCTCAGTAGGATAGCAAGGACAGCGCAAAACAAAACAGATTTCATAAAGGTGTCTACAGGGCCTAGGGACTATATTGTTCAAGTGACAGAAGTGATGGAAAATTACCATACTGCTTCCCTACAGCAAAAAAAGTTCAGCACCTGCCTCCCCCACACCCTGGTTCCTAAGATAATAACTGCTGTATAAAGACATTGTTATAACACGAACTCCCATGTTCAGGATAAAGATGGGATGGCTAACTGTTGGCCTGTAAAAGTGGACTGTATGTTGCATACTGAATTTGCAAGACATCAGGGTTGAGCTGTAGCATTGTGTGTTTTAAGGTATTTATACAGATTTTGTTGTAAAGTTGGTTATTTTTTGTAAGTTGAGATGATGGTTTGATCCTTGGTTCCCCCCATGTTCCTCCCTCACAATAGTTTGTCCCTGAGTTGTTTCTCCCTTGTTTTCCGGCCAGTGGCCTGTCAGTCAAGGTAACCGATCCCCTAGTCCTTCCCTTTATGTCCTTATAAGTCTACCTCCTCCCTCCTGGTGCTGCCCAGTTTCCCTGTCCATCATTGTAACCACCCCCCACTTTGTTTCGAGAACCTTCTATGTCAGTTATCCCTTACTTGAGATATGATTTGTCTCCTGAGCCTTTTCCCTCCCCTGTGCAATTCTTATTGGTTCAGTTTTGTCCCACGCTCCTCCCCTGGGCTTCGTTTATTGGTTCCCTTGTGTCTTCTCTTGTCATGCCCATCCCCTTTATCAGTGCCTCCTCGAAGGGTCTTTCTCTGACACAGTCGCTGGTCCCGCCTAGGACAATGAAGCGCCTTGGCGTTCCACATGAGTGTCCGCTCTCTCCTTCCTTCGCCTCAGAACTTCATAGCCATGCTCTCACCTGTGCCACCCACGCCGCAGATGGCGCCACTACCCGGGGTTCTTGCGAAGAACCTGGGAGTGGCAGAATTCGTGGTCGCCTCCGGCCACTCCGGGAGCAGCTAGCCGGCGTATGCCCAGCTCCTGTGGCTGTGAGGCAGGCTGCACTGAGCCTTGTCTAGCTTTATCTGTTGAACCTTTTCTTGACCTGCCTGCAACCTCTTCTTTATTTTATATGCACTAACAGCACTTTTCCCCAAATGATCAGGCTAATTTTTTTATCTGTGTGTCCTGGTTCAGGGATAGCCAACCTAGGACACTTATCTTCTACAGTACAATCATAGTTTTAGACAGGTAGAAATAACGAGTTCCATCTAGAATGAGACATTCATGGATAACATAATACAGAAAAACAGACCTGGTGTAACTGCAGTGAAGAAACACAGTGGAGCAGAGAGGAGTACAGGCATGAGAAAATAAAAGATGGTCTGGAACTGAAATCCTGCAACTATGAACTCAACAATGGTCACTAAAAGGAAAGCTGGCTTGCAACTGAACAAAAAGGGGTATAGGAAATAAAGTCATATCCAACACAATATGTTATTTTCACCAAAGGCTGAGGAGCCCCTGTAGCACCTTCACCAACACCAGAATGAAACCACTGGAGGTATGTCCTAGAAGTATCAGGAAGCTTATCAGCTTGTGCATTTAAACTCTTTTTTGCATTATTAATATCATTATTATTAAACTTTTCTGCATACATGTACTAATTGCATTTGGACTAGTAATGGCTCTAGGATTAGACTGTTAAGATATCAGTTGCATTAGAAATAAATTCCTGGGTTTATGTGAGATGTCTCATTTCTGCCCACAGACAAAGTCTGGGGGAGAACAATAGTTGGCATTTCTACCTACACAGTAGCTTTGAAAAGAAAAAAATTAAACAAATGCAAAGGAAAGGTCATCTTCTGAAGAGCAGTTGTATCTAACTTAATTATTCAGTAACACTTAATAAAAAAGGGAAAGCAGTTATTCAAGTGTTTTTCTTACTCTCCCAAATACTTCTCTAACTTTGTGTATAAATGAGACTATCTCTAATTTTGAGAACACAGTATTTTGTTCTCCTTTGTGGTATACTGGTTTATTTTCAAACAAGTTGAGGAAAACATTATAAAAACCTTCAGATGCCAGAATGTTGGTCAGTATGTCAGAAAACCTACTACTCTTGCTACTAAGATTAGGTCTATTTTGTCTAAATATATTTGTTCACGTTTTGTACTTATTTCTTCTAATGTCAAGACTGTTCATCACCCAAAAATTATCTTCACTACTCATGATGTTTACCAATATAAAAACTTCAGTGACTATTACCATACTTTTCAGCTTTTATTTTGCCAAGCTAGAAAGCTTTTTTAACTTTCCCATTGAGAGAAACCTTATTTTTCCATAAGATCATTAATGCTTCTTTTTACTCATTTCAGTTAGGCTCCATCTGTCTAGGACATGAGTAAGAACTGATAGTCTATCAATCTTAAATGTTAATCCTTAAGTGTTTGTCTTGTCCCTTATACAATTAGATTTACTGTTTAATAACATCATCCTTTAGTTCCTTTTGGTCACAGTCCAGCTTCTTTTCCACCTGCTGCTCTGCACACTTTCTTGAGGATCAGTCAGCAGATTGCAAGAGTATATTGAGCAGTACATTTTAAAAGTGTACTTTTTATGCCTTAAGAAATCATTACATCACTTACGAAAATATTAAATATTATCTGTCCCAACCTCACATTCAGAGGAACCTGGCTTGAAAGCTCCTTTTATTTTGATCATTTCCCTGTAACACTTCCTGTTTAATCTGTTTCATACATAAGATAGGAGATAAAATATGGAAGTTCACAGTTTCCAATCTTAATCTGACTACTGCTTTCCCATGCATCACTATGTCAAATTCGTTGAAATCTATACATATGAATTATCTGCAGTTTCTTTTGACTGGCAAATCATCCTTCCAGTCAATGAAAAGCATCAGGTCAGCTGGCACTACAAAAATATTCCAGCTTGAACTTTTGTGATAGCCTGCTTTTCAGCTTCTTCCATTAATCCAAAAATTAACTTCCTGCAGCTGAAGATCTTGCATCTCACTGACCTCAAAGCAAACAATTCCATAGCACACTATTTGACTTGTCTTCCTATATTATTACAGGCTGAATAGAAAGTGATCACCAGCTTTATGTTGATATCTGTAATTGAAGAGCTACACCACTCCACCAAATCCATAATCTGTGTGATTCTATACACAGTTCTTTAATACCAGGAGGCTTTAACCAACACTGAAAAGCAAAGACATTAACTAAGTAGTTATTTAATGGGCATTTTTACAACAACAAACTGGAGAAGAGTCTGTCTGTAGATGAAATTGCTATTTCAGCAGTATAGCATCCTTTTCACATCACCTTTTATCCCTGTACCCATATCAGAACTGTATGCTTTAAAAATTTCAGGTGAAGAAACTGACTATTTCCCCAAGCATTTAGCTGACATTCTGAGCACTCTTGAGTTTCCTGCCTAGCTGATTTGCTTCATCTGTATAATCAAAAGCTGAAAGTGCCTGTATGATCCTGTAAAATAAAGCAGCCCAAACCACTCATCTTCTAAACTGTTAAAGGCAGTTCTAGCATTAACCAGAAATCTTTAAAATTATTCCCGGCCTGGATACAGTTCAGACACTAGCACAGGATGGGGACAATTATAAAATCTGCAGTTACCTAGTAGCTGGTAGCCTCATGTTTCTTAGGAAGTTTCAAAGTAGCACTGCAGGCTACTCCATGTCAATTACTTGGTATCGGGGCTCAGAAACATTCCTGGGCATGCCTAACTTATTTGTCTAAGTGTACATACACACAGCCTGGGCCTTCAGCTGAGGAAATCTTATACTGCAAATTAAAAACCAGATGTAAACAGATCTCTTCAGCCTTTAATGTAAACAGAACAAGAAATCAGTTTGTAATTCCTTATTTCTCCTTTTTCTCACTCTGGAAACACAGGGATTAACAGACTGCGCCAGGAAGAATTACTCTTTGCCACCGGAAGTTATAACCCCAAATACACCCAAACCCCAAATACATTTATAGGTATTTTATCTAAGAAGCTATTCTCAGACAAACTCACATTAACCAAATCTGTTTCTTTTCACACCTTCAATTGGAATCATGAAATCATAGCATCAGTATGGCTGGAAAACATTTTCAGGATCATGAAATCTCTAACCTCAGCAACTAAATGTACACCAGAGACCTGACACTTCGATGTCTTAATGGCCCTGGCCAGTTTTTTTTCTGGGGTCAGCTCCCACGTTATAACCCCCAGAGTCTACTTCATCTCAGCCCTGGGCTGCAGTCATAGAGGAGTACCAGCCCCCAGCTCTACCATACAAGCCATGGGTTCCAACCCTGACCTGTGCAATGGCTTGCCAGCCTGACCTCCTGTCTGCCTTATCACCACAAACCCAGCAGGAAGTCTCAGCTGTTGCTTCAGCTTGTCTGTGAGCTCTGATCTGCCCTGCTTGCTTGATCCAGGTCCTCAGCTGGCCACACCATCACATTCAGTTTCCCACCCCCTAGGGAGCAGACAGCCCCTGCTGCTCACTGGAAGTGTTGCATGTGTAATTAATTTCTTGTTAAAGAACAGATTTTAATTTTTTTCCAACAATTCTTTTGAAGTTCTGTGACATACACATTAAGCATTTGACTTCACAAGGTCAAGGTAGCTACATCAGTCACATCAATCGGCTACATCAAAACACAGATTTTCAGCCTAGAAAAATGTTGCCACTGGAGTTCCTAGTAGTTGTTTTAGGGAAAAGTCTTATTTACTATTTCCACTCATGGCCTTTGCTGGAGGAGTAGTTATATGTGCTAAAGACTTGGACTAGTGGCAGAGTTGACAAGGATACAAAGGAAAACAGGAATATGCTGGTGAAAAATAAAAAAGACAACCTGAAAAACTGGACTAGTACAAGCTGAATGAGATCTAACACAACCAAACAAGCATAGGAAGACAGAAGCTTCCCACATGAACTTCTACTATAAGCACACATCAGTTGAATATGAAAAAGGAGAGACCTTAATGGACTAATCCAGTGTCTGGTGGCTGCACAGCAATTTTATGAAATATCTCTTTAGAGTAAAAACATGAACAAAAGTAGCCTGACTCTCTTGTGACCAGAGTGCATTTGATGAATATCTACAATTCATTCTCCATCTGAATTAAAACATGAGACTGTTCCTCATTATAGCACTGATGATCTTATGCTACAGCCAGTTTGAGATGGTTTTTTGCCTCAAGAAAAACATTTAGCTCACTCCCCCCACTGATGGCATGACAGCACTAATCAAAACCACAGGCAAAGCACATACTTTATGAACAGTCATTGCTATGGCTTGTTTGAGAAATGGTAAGCTAGTCACTTTTCTATCCTGTCCTATGCTTAACTAAATGCAAACATAAGAAAGGAAGTTTCAAGGCCAGCCTGAATTATTTTGTGTTTTCTGGTCAGGCCTTCCCCCCCCCCCCCCCCCCCCCTTCATTTAGACATCAATAAAACAGTTGTGAATGCCTGACTTGTTCTATTTCCAGCAGGTGCACTCCAGACTCATTGCAAGGCTTTTCACTTCAAAAATGTTTTTTAACACAACATTGCTGCTTTACCATCTGCCTGAGTGACAAATCCCAGATAAACAGCTTCATTGGGACACTCTCTGTCCCTTTACATCCAATCTATGCTAAACTTCTAGGGGCAGTTTTAAGTATCTTCAGCCCAAAACCAAACACTACAGCTTGTACTGTATGGAACACATTGAAAAGTTACATTGGAATATACAGTATGAGAAGGCCAGTACAGAGAAAGGAAAGTGAAAAATAGTTATGGCTTTGAGTATTTATTAAGAAGGACCAAAAAAACCCAGACAGCCTACAATCCAAGCCATGCTGCTTTTTCCATCTTACAATGGATATCATAAGCTGCAAGGCAGCAACAGGAATGAAAGTAGTGAGTCCTCTCCCTTGGAGGCAAGCTAGGAGTCTGAATGTTTTCTGTACTTCATAGCAAATGCTGAAAGAGCAAAGGTCCTTTACTGCCATCACCTGGCATAAATGAAACCAGAAAAAGAAACTTTTCAAGCAATACAGTCAAAACTCATTATAATGTGCTGTTACACAGATACAATGACAACACAGCCTGAGATTCTCATGAGAGTAGTCAGAGAAGCAGCGAAATTATAAAACAATGCCTCAAGAGAAATGCATATACCTTGATTCAACATCTGCACAATGAAACCAAGCATGATCTCTGCAAAACACAGACACCATTTCACACCTCAGAATGGCCAGGGCTTTCAGTCCTGGTGTACTCACAGAAGAATTAAACCTGAAGTTACCAAGTTGATAAGCAAAGAAAGCAAAACTCCAGAAGATTTATCATAATGAATGTCAGAACGGAAAGCAGAATGATCAGGTGTATCTGACACAAAGGCAGTGGTTCTGTAAAATCTCCATTTGTTGATTATGGTAAAAATTAGTTAAATATTATCACTATTTAGTTAAATATTATATTATTCTCTGTGTTCCAAACCATCACTAAAATACATGCAGGTGGTGTTTGGAGAGATTATTCAACAAAATGTTCTTATCTACAAACATATGCAATTTGTCAGTTCTTCAGTAAATCCCATACAGAAATATATCTTACAGCTTGGTGGGACATACATTGCTACAGCTGACACCAAGGAATGAAAGAGAGACCACAGTCACTGAATGCCCTTCATCCTCCACTGCATAATCATTCAGGATCAGGCTGAGCTGCTAAACATCGAAGATACACTAAAAACCAATAAGAGCTTCCTTACTTTAACAGGCCCCTCAAGCCATTTTTGGGTCAGAAATAAAGATTAATCAACCAACTTTGCATCACTTTTCAAAGATTTCTGTATCCACTTTTTTAACTCAACGCAGTGATTTAGTTCTAAAAAATATCCATTTGGTATATGGACCAGCTCTGTTGTTTGCTGTTCATATAAATCATTAAGGAGTTTTAAGACTCTCAAAGTAACCTCAAAGTAACATGGGGAAAAACATCCATAACTCTTTCAATTAGATGTGTGCTGTCAGGAGAGAAATATTTTCATAGCTTGATGTTCAATATATAGTCTTTTCTTATTCAATAAGGTAAAGAAAAATGACACTAAAAATGTTGATAATGCATTTCAAAGTCTGAGAGAATGAAAATTCAGAAAATTGAAAGAATAGAAAACTCAAAATATTGATTTAATACATTTCTCCATTTAAGTATGTATTAGCAAGGGAGGAAAGATGCATAATAACTGTCACTTTCATATTTCTTGAACACCTGGCAAAAGCTGTCAGCTGAGGCTTTGATTTTGAGCAATCAGTAAACAGGTTAGTACCTGTTTACTCCCAAGTTTACTGGATGCAATACTAGTTAAAAACCTGGGCATAAAATTCCTTGGTATAGATATTTAGGGCTCTTTCATATGAGATACCTATTCCTAATATTTTTTGTCTCTTTTCAAATATAGTCAAAAAGAGAAGTGAAGAACAAAAAATAAAAATCAGAGCGAAACATGGAAGCTCAATTCAAGTTTTAATCAAATCCTTGTGCCCACTTTTTGAAAATAGTTTTTGGCTGTAACACCTATCCCAGATCAAAAGTAACAGACTTCACTGACAGAAAACCCAGTATAATAAAGATATTACATGAGAGAAAAAACAATATGAAGCATAAGAATAGAAAAGGAGCTCTGTGAAGCTGGAGTGCAAATGTTTCATGCTCTACACAAAGAGGCCAGCTCATGGCAGCACCCCTGAAATGGCAGTCTTGTGAGAAGCTGTGCTACACTGAAACTCACTGCTTGCACACACACATATTTACAAACGCACTTCTGAACATTTACTTGGGAAAAGCCATTCAACATTTTTGCCATGACCAACTATCAAATACAGGAATTTGTCCCAAAAGAGAATCTGCAGTGGAGACAAATTTTGAAAATAAACTAAGACACCATTAACAATTGTAATTGTAGTAATTGACATTATTATGAAAACCAGAAGAAGCAAAAATGAAAACCAGAAGAAGCAAAAACATTAGCATAACCACTAATTTTAGTTTTGCATGTATCACCTTAACTTATAAAATAAGCAAAGCACCTAAAGGAAGGATTTCAAAACGTGCTACAAACTGTATAAGCCCATATCCCACCAGAAGTCAGAGGTTTAAGAAGATTATTATGATAAGTATATGATATTTATATAGCGTTTTGTTCAAATTCCTGTTGGACCAACAGGATTAAATTTCCAGTCTTGGCTTTGTCACATATACACAGAAGCAAAGAACCATGGAACAATGCAGTACATTGGAAGATACTTCTGGAAATCATTTCACCCAAGCCCCTGTTCAAAGCAGAGTCACTTCTGAAGTTAGAGCAGGTTGCTCAGGGTCTTATCCAGCCAAGATCTGGAAAGCTCCAAGGGTGAGTATTCTGCATGCTCTGCAAGTAACATCTTTCACCTCTGGCAGGTCATTCAAACAATCTGACTACCATCTGTAAACTGGAGGAAGGACACTACCTTAACTTCAAGCAGTTTTACAGGAAAAAATTCAGTGCCTATGACACATTTATTAGAGCTACATAAACACAATGTGTCTAATTGTCATTCTAATTTGAATCTCTCTCTACTAATATTTCATAACCTGGAAACAATTTGAAAAGGTTAAATATGGATATATGGATATCATATTTCCATAAGACAATTCTGTTTTAGAGATCCATTTTGGAAACAGAACAATATTCAAAATGATAGAAGAAACTGGAATCACGTGCTTTATGAACATCTAAAATACATTCTTATTTTTTTCATAAAGGTAACAAAAGCTTCTTGAGAGGAGCTGTCCATTACCTTGTTTTTACACAGCACACTGAAAAACAAGTATTTCCACTTTTCTGTCTTATTTCCGTTTCAGTTCAGGCCTTTTAGAGCTGCTATAAAACCAAGTTGTAATAGTATATTTTAATAAACCCATTCAGATTTTATAGGCAATTGTTTTTGCCAGAGTCACCCTCCCTCAATTCAGGCACTGCCAAGCAACAACTTCAGTCTAAAACATTTCCTGATACATTTTCTGTAGATGAAGTTAATAGCCCTGAGCCATTGCCTCAGGCCATCAACCCTCTCAATCAGTCATTAATCCCCTGAAATTGCCCAGAGCATCAATTGTTAGTGCTTAAACAGACTAAATTAGGTTTTGAACAAACAGAGCAAATGAAGGTCAATGTCAGGAAATAGAATTCAGTAAAAATTATAGAAAATTTTGGGAAGCATGTAATAGGTCTGGATCAGTTCAAGGGCTACAAGGACTTGATCACAAGATCTTCCCTGGTCACTGAGGAGAAGACCAGAAGAACAGAAAGTTTAACTTCAATGGTATTTAGGTCAGATGTTTAATGCTATAAAAGCTCTCACTTCTGTGACAGGGTCAGGCCATAAAAGATGACTGCAAAGTCAAAACAGTGAAAATAAAATACAGTTGCATAGTATTTTCAGTTATTGTGGGGTAGATAATGCATTTTAAACACACTATGTCACAGAATTCTACAAATACCAGGAATACTTCTTTCTAGACTTTCCAAAAAGAAAAAGTATTTGGGAGCTACCTTTATTACAGATTTTGTTTTCCTCTCCCCTCCCACCGCACACACACACAAAGGAAAGCATATTGCTCTTTAATGTAACAAACTATATATATATATGAATCCTTGTAAAATTTGTTGTTTCTCCTTCCCCTCCAGCCCCATTAATTAGTCATCTCTATTGCCACTAAGCAGTTATAATCAATATTCTAACCAAGGAACAAGAGTATTACTTGCCAGCTGTCTTTGCTTTAGCTTATTTTTCCAAATGGCATAGTCAGCTGACCATACCTGGCCCATAGAGGACTCCTGTAAAGGCTAATTCCCCCTCTACAAAACCAGTTGAGGTTGCACCATTAACACCATCTTCCCTTCCAGCTCCTCTGGGAATTTATACATGAATGGACATTGCAGCAGCATATGGGCTAGCGAGGCTAAATGAACCAGAATCAGCTAAAACAGTACTAATATTTAACAACAAGAATGCATAAGCAGAGCACAACATTCATAAGCCTAAGCTAAACAAGACTTCCCTTGTTACAGACTGTATTATATACCTGTGCAGCTCTTACAGAGAGTAACAGAGTAGAACTGCAGCAACTGAGAAGCTGTCAACATTGCTTATAAACTGGGGTTGCAGAAGTAAAAAATACAACATGTAACATCTGCAGGAAATATCAATATCATCATTTTATAGTCCATTAAATAACCAATGAAATATGAAAGTTAGATAATGCCAAATAATTGGGTGAGCAAGGCTTAATGAGGCCTCAGGTTGGTCACTTCAGTCCATACAAGGAAACTAACAGGACAAAGGGAACATTTTCACCCAAATTCAGTTTTTCCCATGTGTTTCAGAAATGCCGTGCAAGTAAACGCCCTTACTTTTGCATGGTCTCTGCTAGAGCTCCTAGATATTGCTACTGTACCAATAAATTGGTGTATTACACAAGTAGAACCACTGGCTACCACTACAAGGTAAGCACAAATTAAGCAGAAAGAATGTTAATTTTCTTTTAATCAATACATGATTTTTATAAGTGATACCCACTTTCACAGCTTTCCAACACAGCCTAACAGCACAGGAACTATGTGGGCATTGGTCACATGTGATCTATATTGCAAAAAACAGCTCTTGTTATCTTTTGTGAGTATCACAGACTGTGCCTGCCATGGAATCTGGCAGATAGGATACTTTTATCCTCGTTTCCACTTTTGTCTCGGAAAAATAATTGCAGCAAATGGAGACCCTTAACCCATTCTGCCAATATACCCCAACATTTTTACTTCTTACTGAGTTATTTAGATCTTGGGAAGGTCATATACTTTGTTAAAAATCTATCATTGTCTGTTGAGTCTCTTATTGAGCTGGTATTGTGCACTAATGCACAGATACAGAAAATGATATTAAAAACTACATACACATCAAAATACTTTCATCTCCTTTGACTTCTATCTTATTCTGGACAATATGCTTATGACCAAAATCTGCAGCAGTTAAAATTATCTTTTTGCTTTTTCTTTAAATTCTCTCTTTTTTTCTTTTATTTCTGTTGCAAATAAAGATTTGTCAAGGTAATCACTTTTACTCTGCTACTACTGCTTGCTAATTCAGATCAGATCAAGCTAAAAATATCTATGGTTCCCAGAGAAAATGAATAGCACACTGAGTAAACGTAAGCCAATGGTACAGATAACCAGCTCTTCATCTGTACCAAGGAAACCGGGATTAGCTGTTAAGTGACATGTACAGCCCAACTGGTCTCTGCCCTTCAGCAGTTTCTGGAGCAGTGTTAGTTAGCAAGTTGCAGTCAGAACTAGCTACTGTTTTGGGAAGCAGCCTCTCACATCAGCAAGAGCCACTACCCCAGCCCCTCCTGGCAGCATCAACAAAACTTCTGCCTGGGTTCCTTACAGAAGCCTTATGGAAAGCTTCCATGTAGTCAGCAGTCACCCAGGAGAAACAAAGGCTGCAGCTGGGAGACACAAGCATTCTCCTGTGGTTATGCAAGTGCAGGTATAGTGGTTTTTTATGAAGGACACCGGAGAGGAACGGGCCTGCCTGAGAGCAAGACAAGGGAAACCATTCCTCAGTCTTTGAAGACCCTCTGAGCACTCCCAGCTCACCTTCCTTACCAAGAGTCCTCAACCAGCATTCTCTGGCCATCCACCATGACCCACCGGCCAGTTTAACATCTCAGCATAATGTCATGTTCTTCCAGCAGACCCTGAGAACCCATATGAGTCTCTTCCTAGTCCTCCATGCCAACCTCCCAAAGCTTCCTCTTCTCCTCAGTCCCAAATTCTCTTTAAGTGAGAACATAATGGTTGCATTTCAATAAAACAGCATAAAATATACAGGGAAAAAAATTCATAAAGAATTTGACAAGAAAAAAGCCTGCTATATTCTTGGTCTACCTTTGCAGTCCTGTCTAAGCACTTACTGTTGGCCATTCTTAGAGTCAGGAAACATATACAGTATTGGTCTGATGTGCTTTTACAGTCATGGTCAAAAACAATCAGTTAATTATCAAAATTTTTAACACCACTCATCTTTCTTTAGTAATTCTTTTCTCTGTCATTTTGCTTGGCATTGTGAGAACTACTGATCCTGTAAATTTGACTCCCAAAGTAGTTGCCATGGTAATCAAGGGGATCTTGCAAATTATTTATCCAGGTATTACAGATGTACATGTCACATAAGTAAACAAAAACTGAAGGAATTGATGACACTGAGTATCTACATTAATCTCTGAAGAAGCAATATGTACAGTTTTGTAAGTGCTTACTGAAAACAAATGGCTTTGAGTTCTCTTTTGTTTAGGTCCAGATAAAAAGAGTAGCTGTTGGTTTACTAAACTTGTGATAGAGGATCTCAAGTCTCCCGATTATATTCTCTTGCAAAACTTTCTACCAGTTTGAAAGTCTCCATCATTTTACAGTTTTTCTAATCCAGATGCAGAAAATTCCTCAGACATTCTCCAAATTAATACAGGGCAAGGGCAGTCATATTTGCCAATAGGGATTTATACCTCATTACTCAATATAGATTGCATGCAGATCATGAAGAGCTCAAGTAAACGCCTACATCCACTTTTTTGTATTTACTGACTTCTCTTTCTTCAAACTCCTGATTAGGTAGAGTTATCAGAAGGTTACATCACCTCTTCATTGCTTCAAAGGAGAGAGACCAATTAGAATCCCACCTACTGTATTTATTCCACCTACTGTATTTATAGCAGCTCCACTTAACATTTTAGCTACTTAGGATTAGGTTCTCAGCTCAATGGCATCTCATCATACTTGTAAGATATTTCTATCATACAAAAGTTCTGCTAAAACTTTTTACTTACATTGGAAACAAAAGCTTTGCTATCAAAATTACTATTTGCTACATGCTTCTGTAGTTTAAGCTTCAAAACCCGTTGGTTACAGACTCAAAACTTCATTTTTTTGATTAAGGTTGTGTTTTGGTTTGGGTATTTTTAAACAAGTAATTAATTTGTGGTAGCCAATTTCAAAAGAAGAATGATTCATCTATCTTTTTTATAGATGCTCCTGCCAAGATTCAAAGCGAGATGTTAGAAGTGTAGGAACTTTGAAAACCAGGATACCTAATTAGGCATGAAAATGAGATTTGGGTACTATATATTAGGCATGAAAATGAGATTTGGGTACTATATGGCATGCATTTCAGTTCTGAAATCCTGGAAAGAAAATTCACTGGTATATCATCAAATTAGCTTCATATCAGGGTTCTACTTCATGATAATATTAAGATTAAGATCTTCAGGAATATTTCTTTGAGAAGCATAAATGAGAGCAGTGGAAAAAAAAACCCACAGAGTTTACATTTTCTATTAGACCCATATAAGCTGCTCTCACTTCAAAATTTTAGGAAATTAATACCCAGAATTCTGTCTTAGCCTATCAAGTAAAGTTTCAAGTGGTATGTCTCTACAATGAAAGGATACACACGCAGTGGATGTTGAAATTTATCGCTATTTCTTCACCTACACACACCATTTGGAATGCTTATAAATACAAAATCTATTTTGGATCCTTGAATATTTCTCCTCATCCTATTCAGACACTGTAGAATTATAAGAAAAATACAGACACAGATAGTCAGCACCGTAAGTTTGGGTCTGTTTGCATGTTGGCTGATGACCTAATTCTTGAATTTATCCCCCAAAATCTAATGAAAGCACTACCTTACCCCAAGGAAAATGTCATTTGCTCTGTTGGATTTTTCACTTTTTTTACCTTCCAACTACACTTACACAAATAAAGAATACCCCAAATCTGGAAAGGGGAAAAAACCCACAAACCCATCTGCCAGATCCCTACAAGGAATTTTTTTCTTCTCTTTACCTTCTCTTCTTTTCAGTACTGGAAACAGTGGAAGTGCAGCCTATAGCTGTAGCCAAGGACACAATCACAGCAGTAGAATTACAAGCCCCCAGTGTCATTTCCCCTCAAGACACATAATGAAACATTCATTTCAGGTGTCTACACTTTTCTCTTTTCCTAGACTAAGAAGTGGCATGTTAACAGAACAGTGAAGTAGTTCTATCCTCCTTTATTAACTTAGTGTTCATAATTAAATAGTTGTGGGAGGACAAGGACAATATCTGTCACTTGTTGCATTTCAACCTTGAAGGATTCTTCCATTCAGCACTTCCATTTGCCCTTTCTGAGCACACATGCATTGCCAGAAAAACCCCATTGAGCTACTTCACATTAACTAGCAAAATGTGCTTAATCATCTAATAAACAGGCTGATGGATAATTTGGATAATTTTCTTCTAAAGCATTGCTCAGATCATCAAAAAGTACATATTATTACAAAACGAGTTTAACATCATATACAGTACATATAACTCTAAATATTTAGGCAGGGTTTTACAGCATTATTAATAGAGATTAACAGCACTAACAGCAGGTCCAAACCCTGTATTGTTAGCAATCTACTGAACTGCACGCAATACAGCATATGGTTCTACACTGCACAGCTACACTGGTTTGGAAGCTGGTGCTCTGCAAGTACCTGCTATTCAGGTGTTTATGGGATTTGTGTATTTTATTTTTTTAAACCCTTAAAAGATGTCAAGTGTAAAGGAATAACTATCAAATATTGATTAAATATACCTGGAAAATAGGTTTCCAGCATCATGCAGTACTGGCTACTCTTTGTAAAGGGATGGTTATCAGAGGGCCTAAATGCTGCAGGAACATATAATTTGTTCTGACAAAAATGTAATGCTTAGAAAGAACAAGAAGGAAGTGTAATCCAAGCTGCACAAGTTCCTACAGGATAAAAATTCCATACAGCAGTGTACATCCTCAGGCTTAAATAAGATTCTACATACAGAGGACAATGAAAATTGTGTTTAAGTGTACATAAATTGTGCCGTCTGGAGGCCTTTGCTTTTGACAGTGTGCAAAATTAATGTGATGTTTCAATACAGAGATCAAACCAACCATAAGTGAAGCCTCCATTTGCCTCTGAACAATAAAATAAAGGGCACTTAACACCTTCTTTGCCATGGAGATTTTGGAAATCAAGCTTATACTGTTTTCAACCTAACATAGTGTTTTCTGCCTCCGACATTTTAAGTTATTTACACTCACAGAATAATGTATTGCATTATTTATAAAGACATGTGTACCACTTCTTACTTAATGCTCTTCATGGACAGCACCTAAGGAATTTTATAAAATTTAATATACCTGTTTATGGAGGGAATATGGAGACAGGGCAGTTAACTTTCCTATGGAGCCTCAACCCATTGGTTGCTTATCTAAGAACACAAACCAAGTATCCCAAAGTCCTCTTGGGGGCCTTTTTGTCTTTCTCACAACACTGAAAATTATGGCCAAACTACAGAAATCATAACTTCAAATTATCACAGAAAAGAGCCATGTTCTCAACATCGGGGAGCAGTTTAAGATAATTCTTTCTTTTCATAGCCAACTTTGAAATGTTGGGCTTATGTTACAGGCTATGTCTCTAAGCTTTCTTCCTTAGGAATAGTAGACATAAATTACATTTTTCAGATGAAAGTGCATATGCTAGTGCCAACCTAACTCCAGTTACTAGGGTAACAAGGAGAACACACTCACAAAATGCACAAGCCAGATAAAATCAGCTCCTGTTTAAACATGAACTGTGACAATCAGCATTGGCAAAGAATTTAAAAACAGATGATTGGCACTGGGCTATTAAACAGACAGCGTAAATTTTTCTCTTTCTTCTCCCGTATGCACTACATTTCACTTGCATCCTTTTGACTTCACTTCCTAGCAGAAAATTGTTCTAGCTTAAGTGTGGAAGTTATTATCATTCCTTCCTTCAGATTCAAGCATCCAAATAAATGAAGCTTAAACAGTGTTTAGCATCAAGCATCTTCCAGTCTCCAAGGCAAATAGACCTGCTAGGATTAAAAGTGGTAAGAACAGGCTTAACTATCTGGAATAATGCAGGCAAAACATCATGTCATTTTTATGTGAAGCAATTAGACAGTGAAAAAATATCAAGCCTTACATTGAACTAATCAAGGCTAAGTTACAGCATCATATCAAAGCTTTATTAAACTAATCTTTGGAAAGCAATTCTCAGAATTTCATTCACTCTATCAATAACACTTCAGTCACAGCAGTTGCAGTTCTGTTGTAAACAACTTGCTAATTGTATTTCTCAGTCTGTATGGTAAGACACATGCTAATGGATTTAAACATGTCATTACAACAGAAGAGTCCCTCACAAGAAACAGAAGCTCACAAACAAGTTGCTCTCTTCAGCTAAACCATAGCTGCCCCATGTACACACCCACAGCCACTTTGCTTCTTCCTGAGCTTGCATGGGAGAGGAGCAAAATCCACTTTCAGTACAAACATGCAGTAGAAAAATGTTCCATCATCTGCAAGACCAAGTGCTTGCATAATGGAAACAGTGATTTAATTTGACAGCATACAAGAAATCATGCATTCATTATGATTTCTACAAGTGTCCCTGTAAATCAGTGGTCTATAATCAGTAATTTTTTGTATACCCTGATTTTGGCATAATTCCCAACATATGATAAGGCTTAACAATATTTAAATTAGGATTAATGTAAAAAATTATAGCAACATCTTCCAGACATATCTGGGCTTAACAAATTTCCCAAATTCACAATATTTATATTTATTTGTGTACATTTCATTTAAAAAGTAATATGCTATGGGAGCATAGTGGGCATTTAATTGTATATCAAAAGTAATTCTTAAATGCTCTTCATAAAAACATTGGATCCTTCAAGTGCTTTCAGGAAAATATATATGTATAATTATCTGATTTATTTTTGAAACTGTTTTTGGATAAGTAACATGTCTACAATTCATATGCCATGAAACTAATAAAGCTAGTAATAAAATACTCTGTTAACCAGAACACAAGAGTTCATCCTTGTATTTTCCTAAAACCATATTAAATCTAAACTGGAACATCATTGTATTAAGAACACTATGAAACACTGCTGCCATCTACACAAATTAGTATTGAAGAAATTTGGCATCTGTTTCACTTTCATTTACAGTAATTTTTTTTTAGGCAGAAGCTTCTGGAACCTTGCTGCTGGGATGATTATGCACTTTATTGAATTTACTTATTTTTAACTTGTTGTGTATCATTTCTCAAAGGAATGGCTTTTTCTTCTGCTATGGTTCTCCAGCAAAAGTTAAACCCGTAAATTTAATAAAACAAGGACACTGTGATAAGCATCCAAGAGACTGTTTTAAATAGTATTCAGAACAATTCTGCTTAAGCATAAGAAAAAAACTCCTAGGAAGATTCATTTCCACTCACCCAGATTTCCACTGACTCACTATGTAACTTCCTGAAACATCACTATGTAACTTCCTGATATATTCTGTATATACTATAATTTTCCATTTGTCTAAGGTAAAAATAATTCTCTCCAAAATAAAAAACTAACTCTCCTGCCCAACCAACCTATGAACAGCTAACCATCATTTTAAGAAGTCACTAAAGAAATAGTTCATATAGTGCTAGACTACAGCCAGTTTCTCTATGTCAGTAGAAATCTTAGTTCATACATATATTTCCTTTTTATGGTGAATATATTTAATTCCAGATAGTCAAAAACATCAGTGCAAGTTTAGCATAATTCCCCAGTATCCAATTCTGTGACATTCAGGATTAAGAAGCACTCTGTAGGCCCAAGGTTTTTTTCCACTCATGAAAACCACAGAAACCAGAAAATCGCACAAACCTGGAAAACACAATTCTAAATTATATTGGCACAACAGTGAAACCGGAATTTTACAGCCACAAAGTCATTGTGCTTCTACTGTTCCTATAAAGCTACACCCACCACTACCTCTCATTACCCACTGTCTCATTCAAACCCTTTTCCCTTCTCCAATAGTCTCTATCACCTCATGTGGTCAGCACTCTGTCAAAGGCTATATGCCAAAAGGGAGCTGGCAGTCACCTTCCCAAGGCACAGCATAACAGCACCACAGCCCTCACAGTTGCCTTCAGGAGAGGAAATGAAATCTTGAAAACAGAAAGGAAAGCCTGACAAACACACTGGAAAGGAGATATGATCAAATAAAATGCAACTGAACAAAAAAAAGAAAATTAGCAAATTTAGTAACTGCAATCAAATGGACCAGGATGAAATGAGGTGCAGTGAAAAGGGCCAAAACACACCAAAACTAACCTCACAGATGTTGCAAAATCGGCGGAAAAAACCAAACATGAAGACAGAACATCGAGGGGAAGATATGAATGAAATGGCATGGATACTGAAAAAAAAAAATAAAAAGATCTTCACTGAAGGGAAAACCATCAAAAGGCATGGGATGCCATGAAGTACAGGGGTATGGACCAAAGCTTGCCAAATTGACCCTCATCAAAATGGCAAGATTTCATTTCCTTTCCTGAAAGGATCTCAAATTGCCTCCTGTGTACACATATCATGCTCAGAGCTCTTCTCAGAGAGAAGGCAGAACTTGGCCCTTGCAACCCTAAGGGGAATTTCCAGATAGATAAGCATCCAGGTTCTTTTAGTAATATAAAGACTTGGGAGTTGCAAAAGGTGAAATTTGAGTCATAGGCCCTACAGGGACTTACTGCATTATGGTATTTGGCATCAAACACTTCATTTAATCATGGTGAGTAACATGCCCCACACATTCTACACAAGCTCCTGGAGACATTTTTCAAATGTCCAAGGCTGTAACTACTACACTAGAGCTAGAGATTACCTTTCCACCCTTCCTTCGTGACCTCTGTACCATGCTCACACATTCTGTGCTCTGGTGAGAGCTAGAAATTACACCAGCTCCAGTCAGATTCAGATTTTCTTTCCACCACAGAAACTACATGCTCAGCAGCATGAAGTCCCATATTTTACTGCTTGCAGCTGTAGTAATACTGAACAAACATTTCAATTATTTTTCTACTCCAGAGCAATACCTGAAGATTATTATACCAATAATGTGAATTTTGTTTTTAATTTATATGCAACTGATATACTGGAAGCTAATTTTCAGAGAAAACAAAGGGAATAATTTCATATTCAATAATATTTACTTCTCACTTTAAATACGTAATCATTTTTAGATTGAACTCTAATAAAAATTGATTATATTTCATTATTTTTACTCAAAACTTCCATTAAAACAACATTGAAATGGTCAGTTGCAATGTTTAAGCCTAAGCATATCAATGAGCAGGACAGGGAATGTTTGAGGAAGAAACTTTAGCACACATGAGAAATTCCATTGTTTGTAGGGACTTGAAGAGGAACCAGCCTCTTCATGCTTCAAGAAAATAATTAAGACTGTCCAAAAAAGAAGAACAGGTAACAAAGTGAGGGAGGAGAAAATTAACTAAGCATAGCAACAGGAAAAAGAGGAAGGAAAGCAAGCAAGCAGCCAGAACAGTAATGAAAATCTCACTTGGTAACTGTGAGAGAATTGCAAAGATTAAATAGAGGTGAAACAGAAAAATAGGCTTTAATTTGTCCACTTCATTGTGAACTCCAAGACTTTTTTTTTTACCTTCCCCTTGCAAGGTCTTTTATTTCCTCCAACTTTTCATAGTCTCCTGCAAACCAAGTGTTTCCTGTCTTTCCACATAAGTAATTATTGCTACTCTCTTCTGCTGTATTTTCAAGTAGTCTTTTGTTTTCCTTTTTCCCAAAAGTGAGATTGCCAAAACCTCTGGGAACACAACTTCTTTGGCTTTCCCCTAAAACAGGATAAGCTCCTTCCCTAGAAGTAACTCACACCTCTGACCTACTGAGTCTTGAAGAAAATGTGAAGGTGTGGCTCACTCCAAATACTGGGTCCATTCTGCTGAGCATTACATGGACAAATATATTATTCATTTCCTTGTTGGTAAGCCCTGCCTCTCACCTTGGGGGAGAGATGGCAGGAAAGCACAGCCTTTCAAAGGGATATTGAGGCCATTCAAAGGCATAAGGCCATTCAAAGGGATAAGGAGGTTGAAACATTTCTCCTGTTTCCTCTAGACTCTCTCACAGCTTTTCTCTAAAAGCTTAATTAAAACCAGAATCTAGTTCAGCAAACAATTAAGTGCTTTCATCACACTATATGCCAGGGATGAATATTTCATAGAACAAAAGGCTTTGAGTATTTATTTACACCCTATTGTTCTTAAAGATTTGGGCACTTGCAGACCAAAACAATCCTGTAAACTCAATCTGTTTCCTGTTGGACTGAAGGTTAACTGTATGAACATTTTAATCACAGCAAGAAAATAGACACAAAATTAAGAGCCTGTAAAAAAATAGGCTTAAATTATTCTTTCATTGATATAATTGCTTTAAAATATGTATCATCAGGAGACTGAAGCATACTCTAGGTACCATCTTCAACATCTCTAACCAGCCAGACCAGATTCTTTATGGATAACTTTTCTTACCTGTACAGTAGAACTGCATTCCCCAGCCACCCTCAAAGAGCACTCAAGATACAGAGATAAAGTATGTACTTAGTACAATTACAATAAAGTAAAATACCTACCACAGCCCCAATGAAAAAAAGAGAAAGTAAAGGCATGCCACTGTGAAGCCTACGTTTTACGTTTCTTTTTGAAAATCTTCCATTTCTAAGGTTGTACCTGTAGCCTTTACACAACATGAGCTGACATGAAAAAGCTTATACCCAAATCACTACTGCTGTGTTTACACAAGTCCAGAGATAACTTTAAATATTTAGAAGATCTACTAAGGTATTACAGCTACAAAAAAAAAAAAAAAAAGGTTTTTTAAATTCTTTCTAAAGTCTTCCTAGATTATAAGGAAAAAAATCTCCATGCATGTTTTAATAAGTGCTCCAAAGTCTGTGATGAGTACATTAAGAAAACCAAGAAAGTTTGGAGTGATTTAATTCTGAGCTACAGTCACTGTACAACTACTGGAAAACATTACCCCTCTAGAGTGGACTCAATCAGCATAACAGTAGCCCATCCTTCCATTCAAGTTGCAGGACAGGATACAGACTGATTTGGCACCTCTATTTTTATGTTCCTCTATTTTATATTCCTTTTGTGGGGGTGTTTGTGAGAAAACTTCATGTTTTAGCAATGGTTTATTACAATAATACTTATAAGCAGAACACTATGGTATTAGCCATGAAGAATTAGTTTACTGTCAGTTGGATAGTTAGGATTCTGTGTAAGTCCTTGGATAAAGCAACAGTAGAGGATTTTTGATCAACTCTTTGCAGGATTTTGCAAGTTGTAACTTGCATGAAAAGATGCTCATTTACAGAGCTCCACTAAGCCTACCTGATTACTCTGGGAGACATACAAGGGCTATAAAGCATCTCCTGTGCATGCCAGCTACAAATAGATACTAGAGCAAGTGATGAGCTGAGCAATTTCAGCACAAGGATGAAAAAGGAACTAGGCCAGATCCAATCTGAAAAGTAAATCATTAACACAAGCACTTTTGGTGAATGCTTCATCCTATGACTAGCTGAGTTCTGATTCCTAAAATCAACACAGCAGAATAGAGGGTGTTGGGCTAATGACTCTGTTTACTTACATTATAATCACACTTATTCAATGCATGGTTAATGACTAATCACACAGTATATCCATAAAGCCCAAGGACACAAGGTACCAAGGTTCTGCTTCATTGTTACTTTGGAGCCTAATATACTTGGTGTCAGTTTGATTGGATGGCTTCTCACAAATCTCCAAAGCAGAACAAGATTTAACAACTGTATTTTCTCTTGCTTTAAGTCTAGGGAAGATACTACTCCATCTCAACAGAACTTGAAGACTCATAGCAAAATGTATTGTGGAGATTATGTGAGTATAATTATTTGTTCTCTAAATCTTCCAAACTTTTTCATTCCTCTTGAGTTGTTGTCACATGTTGGTATCCATTTTCCTTCACTGGTAGAAATTAATCTTAGGGGAAGATAATTTATCTGTGATTTGGGTCTAATGCTGGTGATATATATATGAAGTGTCAGAAACAAAAACTAAAATGAAGAATTATCAGTTCCCATCTTATAATTCCAGACCTTTCAAGAAAAAGCAATGCAAGCCTTCTTGTGAGGTCATTTAGGTGGGTTTGCACCTAACTGCTAAACAAGAAGCTAAATTACATACTATCACCCAACTGTATTAAAGATACAGATGTGAATTTTTCAGAAGATAGCTATTTCTGGCACTGTTTGGGGGGTATAATTTGACAAGACCATCTATAGCCGCATAAAGTAACTAAATAACTTAATCACTTCTGAAAATTTGTTTTGTTCATAGCATGAAAAATATTTTAAAGTAAAAAAGTACTACCTCTACGAGAGCCACAACACAGGAAGAGTTATCAGCAATTGTTCCCCATCAAAAAGCTGTACAATATATTAAATGGCCTCACTAGAGCTCTTTGAGGAAAAAAGGTTATAATGAAATTTTAAATCTCCATTCTGGAAACTGTTGAAGTTACTATTTCATGACAGCAAAATTTGAAATTTCTCTCTGTACCTAGCATACTGATAATCATGTTCTCTAAGGATTTTCTTTCAATTATTACTGACATGAAAAATTTGTTCCTTTCAAAGGCTTTTTACATGTACATTCCCAACAAACTTAGAAATCAATATGGAACTTTCTGAAGGATAAATATTTTTCCCTTTCTTATTTTAATATAAAGTATAATTGACTAATTATTCCAATCTTTCCAGTAAAGTATTTATTCTGATAAAATTATATACATAAAGCATATATTTGCTTTTCTAAAGTGATTGCTATTTAATCAGGATTAGTAATATGGTTGGTTTTCTGCAATTTGGGATCTTGCATCCTTGGCTAGACAGTTAAGAACTTAAAAGAGAATTTCTTCTTAGTTTCTTTTTTTCCTCTTTTAGTTACAGTAATTTTGTAATCTCTTCCTGTTAATTTAAGAATGACAGAAAGAATACTACATCTTAAAAAGGTAGTAGATCAGATCCTGTTGGAGAAGAAATACAGTTTCTTTTCTTCTACTGATTTACTGCAACCAATTACATTTAAATAATTGACACTGCATCCGCATAGAATATGTTGTCTAAAACTAATGGCAGTACCTTCTAAAATAACTTACAGAAGAAATATTTTAAAGTCATTACAATTGGCAATTATTATATTTGCAATAACAATGCAGTATTTTGATAGCATCATAAAGAAAATCTAATAGATAAGAATTTTTAACTGCAGCAGATGTTTACAATGTTATGAAGCTTAATATAATGCAACTATTACATATTAGCCTAATGAACTACTTGAGAAGAGGGGATACAAGTTTCTAATTCTAATACACTGAATTATATCAAAATACCCAGAAAAAATGGTTTTAATATCAACTCTTTATTCCCTCTTCTTCTAAACACAAAAAGGCACACTGATAAACCCTTTTTTTTATCATCACAGAAACAAAAGAGCAGAGAAGCAACTGTAGACAATGGGGAACATATCAGTCCCAGGAAAGTCAGAAAAACCCAACTCCAGGCTTTCTCTGAAAAGCATTGGGATGGGCTCCCAGGTTAGATAAATTTTTACTGTTTATTCCAATTTCCATGTGTTATGGAATGGAAAGAGAGAGAAATTAGGTACTTTCGTGAGCTAGATCACTGGATCCTAGGAACAGACTTCCCTACTGAGGCATCCAGACAGAATGAGGACATGTAAGGCAGAGCTGCATGTAAACATTCTCCCCTGAATGCTGCTAGCATTTCAATAGCAATTTGGTCATGGAGCAGTGGCAGTTTTCTTTAAAGAGACTCAGCAACAAAATAGCAGAAAAATCACTCTAGCAAACCTCAATCAAGAAAACAGGGCTTCTACAGGACTGAGTGGTGAGACCAGAGCATTAATTTCTTCTCTACTCTTCCTAAACACTATCCTAGATTGCAAAAAAAGTCCTAGAAGTACACTTTGGACTTAGAGATATTTTTCAAGGAATTCCAGAATTTTGAATATACCATTAATTCAGAAGCATAAGAAAAATTTAGAAAAAAAATCAGAAGTATTACTTTCAAGATGTGCTTTGTTCTTTAAGATGATCTTTATATTTTATGCTATCATATCCATAATTATGTACATTATCTGTGAACCATCAGATAGGATGGAGTCCTTCAAGATCAACAATGAGATGTACAAACTATTAATAGCAGCAGTCTTGCCAGATTCAGCAATTCAAGACATCATCCTTATCAGAGATTACACACAAAAAACACCCTATAATCATTTCCACAGGCAAAACTACCAGAAAGTAGACAAGATGACATTTATGACCTCTGAAATACATATACAGAGAGATAGAAGGCTTTGGAGAATGAATTTGCTATGCTTAGACATATCCCTTCAACTACTGTATCATATATTATTGAAATTAAATGAAACACATAGAAAAAACTCAAAACAAACCAAAATACTAATGAAATGTTTATTTAATAAGTTTCACTCAAATGATATCTTTGCAAAAGTATAGCTAGTTCATAGCATGTGGTTAGCTAATAAAGAAAACATTTTATTTTAGTAGACATCCCCTATGGGAAATATTCAAAGGAGTCTGACTTCAATTGCTTGTTATCAGCAGAATGACTTACTGAACAAATATTATTAGAAGGTTGTTCGTACTTCAGAATGCTTTTCCATCACAAGACTGAATTGCCTGAAGTTTGCACATCATAATTTGATAAAAGCAGCCTCACCTTTTACTGATACTTTTGTTGAACTGCTTATGACTTTGGTAAGAAAAAGCTGTTACTTGCTTGCTTTTGCACAGAAGGAAGGTGAACTGCAAGTATTATTTTCCAGAACCACTATAAATTCTTCAGACTGTTTCCAATCTTTTTCATTGTTCTGATTCATTCCACCAACACCACACAAACCTGTCTGATCAGCTTAATTTGGAATCACTTTCTTACAGGAGAGTTAAAAACATATGCAAAGCCAGAGATATGTATAGAGTGCCCACCTGGGCTACCTCTGTAGAGACAGATCTGCAGTTTTGAATGTGAGGGTATCCTGAGATTAGAGAGAGGAATAAATACCTGAATTAAAAAAAAAAAAAACACTGCATCACTTTTGGAGATTGACTTGCCTTATAAAGTGCTTTGACACTTTGTGAGGAAAAAAGCAAGATGTTTTTTATTTTTTCCTCCTGAAAAACAGAGATCCTCTTCACTAGGATGCTGCAGAGGAAAGACAGCATGAAAACCATTTTTCCATGTTCACATACAGCAGTTTGTCTAAACTAACTCACAAAAAGGCTAAATTGCTCTTGGAAATTACTTTCCTCTGATGCTTTTTTGAAGAGATTTTGTCATGCTGAATTCTAATCTTGCAATGAGAGCTCCAGCAAAATGATTAACATGTTGTGAGTATTCTAGAATCCAGATATCAAAATTAAATTGTACAATTCTTCACATCCTTTCAGTGACTGCCCCCATTTCCAGAACAGACATTTCCCCCATTTTCTTCAGAAAATTTGTCTTTATTTGTGTATATTCATCAATCAACCTGTTCCTAGCTGTAACTTTGAACTTTATAATGAATTTTAATCATATTGGTAGAGGAATGCAATCTCTTATGAAGTTTTGTGGAAACACTGTTCACACAGTGAACAGTGGGGGGTGAGGAAACTGAATTCTATTACCAATTTAAAAAATACAGCAGTTGAAACTCAATAGTCATTTATTCCATTGCCCTGGCATTAGCCAAATAATACATTCAGACTTTGGACTCAGTCATGTGACTGAGTCATATTTTATTTAGCCAGTGGTTGTCTCGGAAAGGACCCACGGCTTGTTCCTAGATGGAACAAGGTGAGGAAACAAACTGCAAGTACATAGTGAAACAGAGACAAAAGAACCAGGAAAAAAACCCCAGTTGTTTTTATCTGCAGTGTTCACAGAACGAGTCAACACCCAGAGCATAATGCAAGTTCCTTTATCACTCAATCCCACATTACTGAGACTAATGGTTGTTTGATAATGCTTACTTACTTTAAAATATTTTTTATTGGAGACATTCCTGTTAATTTCTTTATTAGAAAAAAATTATAGAATTATTAGATTGAATAGAGAGTTGGTAGGCCACCTATGCCAGTCTTTGCTCATTAAGGGTAGGAACCAAAAGCTCCCCGAAATCAATAAAAATACTTTCATTTATACTGTCTGTGAAATTAGGATAAAGCTCTCATAGTAAGAATATTAAAGAGGGCAAAAATGTCCCTGCTCTTCTCATCTTAAAAGAATATTTCTGTTACTTGGTCACAATTTGTTTTACTTGTGTGGATGGGTTGGAGAGCATTGTATTTAGAGAAATTATATTCAGTGAACATAAACTTCTTCTGAAAAGAAGAAAACCACAATGCAATTTTCACTTCTGTAGATTTAACCTTGCCATGAAGAGCAATTTCTGCTCATCCCTGTAGTGAGCCATCTTAAGGCATGAAGAAGAGAAATCATGAGATCATACTGGTAATTTTCCTATCCCTTCCAGAGCTTAGGGAAGCAGAAGATGTTGTAGAAGTACAACAGAAATGGCCATAGACTAAAAACTGGTCATCCTGATGTCAGAGTCCAGTACTCTCTCACTAGGTTCTTTCAGTATCTGTCAACCTCAGTTATTTTCATCTGTTTGTATTGGTCTGTGATTCTATTAAAGTTATTCACAAATTTCTTAGAAAGAATAAGAAAAAATACATGAAATAAACTATCACTGAGAATGAGCTGACAATAATTAAATCAGTTATAAAGCAACTAGAAAAATTGCATTGTCTTCTACATGTCAAGCTCAAAACTATCTCACTTGACAGTGAGGTAACATCACTGCTTTAATAAATCACCAGGTTCGTAAGCAACCTATGGATCTCATTCATCATTTCCTCATTAGTCCTTTCAAATTAGAAATACCATGAGGAATAAATATTGAAGACTGTCATGGATACCACAGATTAATATTGAAATATAAAACTTTTTAAATGGGTTTGCGAAGGGATTTACATTTTAAGGTAAATCCTCACCTTTTTCTATTGAGGCCTTACTGATGCTAGGGGCAACTTCCTCCAATATGGTCTGTCTTCCTATGGTCACCTGCAAGTTTAAGTTCTGTTTCAGAAATCAAAAACCACACATGCTCCCCATGAAGCAAAGACAATTTAAAGTTATGATTATTGGTTTGCAGCAGAATTAGGTATATCATATTAAAAATGTTAAACACCTGAAAGTCTGCTTTTTCCTTTTGTAGACACAGGGAACAATTCTTCCTGCTCCAAATTTTAACCCTGTAATGGATGCCCAGTTGCTAGGAGGAGCCCTACAGGGAATTTGTGAGTATCTTGACTGATTCTAAAGCAAACTTCCTCTTTTTCAGAAAGCTCTCATAAAGCATTAGGCAAAATATAAACTCAAAATTGTCACCGCTTATCTGCGGAGTCTTCAAGGAACCACAATAAGACACACTGATGATGTCCAAATAAATAGTTCACATTTACAGGAACTAAGAGTTGATCAAGATTAATCTAAAATCCATACCAACACTTAGACTAATGAACACTTAACAAAACAAGAAAAACAGAATTCTGTGTTGCATCACTAGAGTGAGGGCTAAGAAATTAAAGGATTTTAGTTGTAACGTCAACAACTAAGTGTTACCAAGGTCTGCTAAGTCTCTTATTCAGTCACAAGAAATAAAAAGAGATGGAGTACAAAGTTTAAAGAATTCATTACCTTCTCAGTTTTTGTTTTCAGTGTTAGTTCCAAAAATCTTTTGTTCACAAAAGGATTTTTCTCAGTTCTGATTTTTTTCTTTTCCTATTGAACTTTGTTGGTATTGCTGAGGGTCAAAATATTGATTTTTTTTTTAATCTTAAATGTCTTCCTCACTTTAAAACTGTTCTCTGTATCAGCTTTTATACCCCTTGGGCTTTTCACAAGATTGTACAGCACCAAATCTCACATGCTGTTTTCAATTTCTTTAATGAAAATGCGAGGACTCAGATTTAATGTCAAGTGAACCACAATAAGCATTATTCATCAAGGGGAATCTAAAGTATCTTTATGACCAAATTGGCTACAGATGAAAAGTTTTAAACATCTTCCTACACTTCAAAGAGTACTTCTAAGATAACATTGATAAAATATGAAATATTTTAATGTGGCTAATATATGAAAATATAGAGATTATATTCTTCATCTAATACTCTAAGTACAAGTACATCAACCTTAATTTTAACCTTCCTATCAAAGTTGTAATTTAAGGGACAACTGAAAAAATAAATAGTTCATCTTCAGAGACCATATACTTTACAGGCACTGACATTGACCCTTAATCCTGCAAATGGCATTCATACTTATGAGGATGTTCAGTCACCCTCTGCTGATACTACACAAGTTGTATATTTATATTTTATAATATTCCCTATATCTGGACCATTCTCAGTTTTTTACTAGAGAGATCATATAAGCTGTAAAGACTCCTAGTGATAACTATTTTCTGAAATGCAAAAAGAAATCATTATGTACAGTATCCCAACCCTTTGGATGCAAAAACAATTTTAAAACTCAAAAATAGGTTTCAGAATATGCTAATAATATTTTTTAAGCAATAATACTGACTTCATTATAGAAGTGTACTAGTAAGTTCTACCTATCAAGCAAACCATCATAGGTAACTGTCAATAAAATGCTCTTTTTTAAATGGAGCAAGATATCATTTTTAAAACTTTATACAGTTCCTCTGAAATTATAACTGAGTTTATCAATAAATGGTCCAACAAATTTATCATCCTCATAAAACAGATCCCTAATTCTTAAATGACAATTTAATCAATATCAACAGAACACACCAGTACAACTTCCAAGGCTCAGCCACAAATCCTGCTACCGGGCCTAGATTTGAATCCTTGAAAGCCTGTTTTATTGATGCTTTCAAACCCACTGAGCTGGTGAGAGGTGATGATGCATCTAGTAATAACAGACTGCTTCACCTTCTGATGGTATTACACCAGCAAGTGCAAGACACACAAGCACGGTAATATAACTGATGTTAGTAAATATTAGTGGGATATTAGTCTATTGATCAGTTTTTCTAAAAATTAGTATAATGTTCTTAAACAAAACCAGAACAATCACAAATGTAAGTAATTAACACCAGTTTGTTAATTTAGAGCCTGTGTCATTTCCTTTTCAGGTTGTGAAAAGGATGTGTTGATTGAAATCCTAACTCAGCGTTGCAACTCCCAGCGGCTCATGATTGCTGAGGCATACAGAGACATGTACGGCAGGGTACGACAGAAACACTTGGTGCTTTTATTACTTCTTTCTCTCCTGTGCAGCTGTCAGCCCTTCTCTCAGGTCACTCACTGGAACCACAAGCCTGTCAGACAGCTGGCTGGCACAACAGGTTGGCACACAACTTGCTCATTGGCTATTGGTACCTCTGAGGGTATCACCTTGTCATTTCTACAGCAGAAGTGTTGTCTGCCATGCAGTTAGAAAAGAGCAGGAGAAGTTCCTTTTCTTCTACAGGCCATTCTTCTCTATCGACAAAGCTAAAATATCTGAACAGACTTTCTTGCTTTATGTGCTTTTTTGGAATAAATAATAAAATAGTATTGAAACCAAAGAAAAACACCATACACAAGAGTTATAGGCTCTTCACCTTACATAATGATTAATGTTCACATCTCAAGCACTGACAGTCTCACACCTCATTCCATATAGTCCCATGTGTACATTAAGCACAATAGTCATCTGACCTGCTTTAAAGGCATGATCTTTGAAAACTGTTTAAAATTTTTTTAAGACAAAAAGTTATCTTTAAAAACTGTATTTTACCTATATTTACTGTATATAGCAATAGAATTTTTGCTATCTGAGTTCTTAAACTTACATAGAGATAGATATCCTCATTCTATTTCCAGATCTATTGTTGCTAACCAAATAACTTTGGGTAAGTTGCAGTGCCTGCATTTTCCTTAGTTGCTACAGCTATACAAGGACAAAAATAATAGTAACATCCCTTGCAAAATTCTTGTGAAAGTCATGAAAAGTACAATGTAAAACTAGATACTATTTGATTAAGTTGACTAGACATGCCCTTCCCCTGAAAGAAAGCAGACAAACACTTAGAAGAAAATCCATTTTCTTCATTTCCTGAAGCCTGTAAAAACAAGGGTTCACTGGAAAATTCCTTGCAGGCCAGTGTCTGCTTGTCATTGAATCAATCAGCATGAGTGAGAACAATGAGTTTGCACAAATGCTACCACAGAGCCATTTCCCTTAATTAGGGTTAACTAGAAATGGTTCATTCAAAAACTCCACATTTTATGGTGCTTTTACACCTCCAATTCATTAACCAGCAGAATACATTTGGGTGGTCAAGTTTTCTAGAGACAACCTTTGTACCAACTCTACACTAAAAAAACCTCAAAACCACTGACCCTTGAATAAGCTCAAACACCCATTTACTGTCCTAGAACTGGAGGAAAAAGAGCTGGGTTTAATCAGTGTAGCAGGTTGATTTTGTATTGTTACTCATCTCCAGGAGATCAGTGACTTTATTTGGACTGTTAAAAGAAATGAAACACACAATAATTGTGATGTTTTAGACATAGCCTTGAATGAATAAGTATATTTTATAGAGACCATAAAAGAACAATAACTGACAATCACAGCTATGCACCTTCCAGAGACCATGACAATGATAGAAATCAGCACCTAAATTATTAAACCTGTTTTTTCTATTATGAGATATTTATTAGGTTACCATCACACATGCAAACCATACCAGTTCAGTGTTAAGTCATGCAATATTCCTAGGTTCTGATGTTACTTACAGCAAACTAAAGTATGCCAAGCTACCCAAAGGTGCCTGTGACATGAAGCACCCAAGCCCATTCTTCCCAAGTGTTCATTTATCTCCACCACTGGACAGTCCTTCTCTACTCCATCCATAGCAGCTGGCTGGTTTCTTTTAACCTTTTCTCTACAGTGTTTCAACAGGACCTATCACTTTAACAAGGGAAAATATTTAAAAGCTTTCTATCGTGGTTTTATCTTTAATTTCTATTCTCTGGTACACGATGATCTAGAAATAATACTGTACCACAATAAAGACTTGGAAATGTCCTTCAGGAACACAGTTATTTCATATTCACAGAGAACAATTATTGATTTGCTCACCACTAGTCTAACTGGCTCCTCTTTTCAAAACAAAAATATAAAAAAATCAGTAAGTGCCTATGAAAACATATCACCTTTAAATTCATACCTCTTTCAGCCATATGAGTTAACATGAAGTGCTATAAAGGCAGTGGACACAGATCTAATGACCTAGAAGAAAGAAAAAAAGCCAAAGATGTCAGATGTCCTTTTTAAGAATCAGTGTCTAAACCTATGAATAATAATAGAAGGGATAGGCAAGAAAACAGTTTTCATATTCTAGCAATGGGCTACAGAATACTCTAAAAAACATGGAACATACTCCAATACACCCACAATTTTAATTCAAATGAATTCATTAGGCACTGGGTACACTTCACAGTGCAAGATTCATCATGATACCCTTGACAGTTCCTTAAAAAACCCTACCAAGAATGTGATGTATCTTACATCAAGTTGGGCCAGTTTGCGCTTTGAAGGAATTTAGCGCACATCGCACTTCCCTGGCTGCAATTTGTCCCACTGGTCACATTGCATTGAACAAATGCACCATTAGGCAAACCCAGTTTATGAGTGGTAAACATCACAGGACAGAGAAGAGATGTGGCATGGCAACAGTAGTTTTAACCTTCTCAGTTCAATTTATGGTAAACCTGTTGGTCCCATCCTTCCCCTCTTTATTTCACTTCAATCTGCTCAATATGGCAGCCACCATGCCCATTCATTAGACAAATGTAAACAGACACATAAGGAGAGAAATATTAAAATTAAAAAGACCTGAACTAGCTGCATGATTCAGACATACAGAGAAGTTTTAAGATTCCTTCTTACAATTAGGCTCCAAGGATTTATTGTAGCAAAGATGATTAGGAAATTAAAATAGTGACAACTTAGAGCTGTCTTTTATTTTTTCCAATACTTCCCTTAGTTCTGATTTCCGGAGTAATTTTTAAGTAGTATCCATTTGTATTATTAATTCATTTTCCCACAGGCATGTTGTCAGAAGTAAAATGTCTTAATGAATTAATTTCTACTCCATGCATGATTTAGTTGCTGTCAAATGAATCTAAAGTGCATTCACCAAAGACTGTATGTTTCTTCATCATAAATTTAATTTTTAAAATGCATATGTCTTCCTTCATTGCTACTCTAGCTATTAAATTAATTATATTCAGAAATATATTAAAATCAAAGTACAGGCCTGAAAAAAAATACAGCTCTGGAAATATACTAGTTTATATAATGGGAACTGTTTCTGGCATGCCTTTCAATTCAGACAGACTAGAACATCTTACAGGTGTCTAGTGCTGCATACACATTAAAAAAGACCGCACAAGTGTCCTCAATCAAAACCAGTAACTAGTTGTAAGTTAACAAGCTTTTGGCATTTGCAGTGTTTTGAGGGATGCTACAAGGAATGGGGAGGACAAGGAGGAAACTCTACTCCATTACTTAGCTATCTGGCAAGAAAGAGCTGAGAAATATGAGGAGGAGGAAAAAGGGGGTCCCATGTTATTAATCCAGTATCTATCAAAAGTAGTGAACTAATTTAGAATGTAAAATATAACTGAATTGAAGTACATAACCTTCCAGCTATCCAAAGCTGATATTTTCATGTACTAGGAGCAATACAGATGATTTTTTCTTAAATTATTCACATGGTAACATTACAAAAAAAATCAAAAGAAACCACCTGTGTTTTATGAGCTTGATCTTCCAAAGGTGCTTACACCTCTCAGATTCACACAGGGAATAAATTAAGGGAAGCTGCAGAGGCTCTGATATGATATTCAGTTTTCTAAGACTTGAAGTAATAATTGCACTTAAACATCTACATTTTCTTCTCTGTTCTAAGAACTGAAAGCAACAATCCATTGTGGCCTACTGGCTTGTGCACCTATTCTCATCTTGCTCATACTAGTAAAATAAGCATGTACTACTTGAACAACTTTTTTTATTTTACTTAATCTTTGCCAAAATTAATCTTTACCAGTTCATCCTAAATCATTTAGGGAGAAAACCATAATAGTTTTTTAAGCTGTCTTAGTAAAGTGTGACTATAGAGATAATCCTGTGTGCGCACTTTCTTTTTCTTTTCAAGGATTTGATAACAGACCTAAAAGAGAATCTCTCTCATCACTTTAAAGACGTTATGGTTGGCTTGATGTATCCACCTGCATCCTATGATGCCCATGAGCTTTGGCATGCCTTGAAGGTAATCTTTATATTCAGAATTGCTTAGAGTAGCAGTCATTAATTAGAGTTCTGAACACATATGGTTTTTTTTTACATTTCATTGGTTGATAAACTACTGAAAGTTAGTACACTGGAGTAGTATACTACCACTTAGTCCACTAGTCAACAGAAATGCAGTGCTATTTCAAGTTTATCCATCAGTGTGCTAAAACCAGCATAAATAATATCTTTGTCACAGAACATACAAAGCCCATTTAACACCCATGGTAAACTCAGAAAATGAATAAAGATTTACACAGGGAACCATAAGGTGCTGGGTTTTGCAAGCATTTATATATGCTACAAACCAAATTTATTTCCACAGCCAGTGCCATGCACTCAAGCACCACCTCTCTGACAACCAATACTTCTTTAGCAGAAGATGTCTCTGTAGAAACACTTACAAATTACTCTGTACAAAGTGTCAGAGCATACTGCACAGTCAAGAGGGCCACAATACACAGAGTATCACCATACAAGTTCAGAAGGCTTTAAGCATTCACCCAGAGTAACACCATACCTCATCTGAGGGCTTCAGGCATCTGCCCATACACAGTAACACCATTCCACTTCAGAAGGCTGCAAGTATGTGCCCTGTTTTTTAGCCCAACCTTTTATACCCTCAAGTTCATGCACTGCACCTGTGTGCCCTCTGCTCCCTTTGGTGGTTGGTCAGTGCCCTGGGCACTCCATGGCTCATTGCTGTCAATGCTGCTCACCTGCTGCTCACAGCTGCAGCCCATTGGGGATGAGGCTCAGCCACAGCCCCACTCCCAATGACCACAAACTGTGAGCAGTTCTGTTTCAGTATAGTAACTCCACTGAAACAGAACTGATTTCCCATTTTGAAGGAAATGTTTCCTTTTCTTCCATGGATCTGAGACTGCAATCCTCACACAACTGAAGTTTCTGAAAAAAAAACATTTTTTCAAACATTAGGTTATTTAATGGTGAAATTCATTCCTACAGGGCATTGTGAAGACCAAAAACAATACTTACTTCATAGAGGACTTCAATATATTCTTTGAAACCAGGTTGATTGCTGGCTATTGAATATAATAATTCTTCTAAGGAAATTCCTGAATTACCAACTCCTAAAAGACAGGAAGGCATATCAGAGTTCAACACTGTTTTCCTTTTCTTTCTATGGATGTTTGCTACTGTCTGCTGTCACAAGCAAGACAGAGATTACAAGACTTTGGGACTTTGGGCAAGATGACTTATCTTGCCAATTTTGAGAATTCTGCCCCCTCTCCCAAAAAAAAAAAAGTTACTAGTTTTTTCTTGTTCTTCAGATACTTAAATAAATTTTTAGAAGTACTGGTATGTCTTTATTATAGTTGGCTTCAAAAGGATTGTGAAATATCATTGCTAAAAAAGGAATCATATCTTTCATTAACATTATTGACAAAATTGCAAAGTTTATTTTTTCCTGAATGTGGGTCAAACTTGAACTTTTTTACAGTACTCTCTTTTGACCTGGATTCATATGGCCAAGGTAAAAAAAAACAGCCCATGTGTATCTATGGGCTCTAATGCTCTTCCTTTATCCCAAATGCAAAATATTCATTAACATTATCCATGTGTATGTCAAAAGCAGCATATGCACCACATCTTATGTCAGTTGAAGTTTAAAAAATTAATTCAAACTCTGTGGGAAAATACAGTGATTTGCAGCACTGCATGTACTCCATGATGCTTTCCTTTAATACCAAGTTCCATGCTAGATATTGCAGACTACAGCATTCCTAAATAAACTATTAAAAAAAAAAAAAAAAGATGCCAACATAATAACTATGCTCATGTCTACTTCAGATTTCCTAACACTTGCTAGGGATGTATGCTCAATCTTTGCATCTGATTTCTTTCAGCAAACAACAATTCTTACTAAAATTCTAAAATTATTTCCATTATGTTTCTGTCAACACTAGTGTTGCTTCATTTCCCACTTGCTAAGGTACATGCTGAAATTCAGATTTAGAAATATATTTGAAACATATTAAAGTAATTTGAACAGGTAGGTTATGCAAAAGTACTACAGAAACTGCTATTATTTTGTTATTTCTAGTAAGGACATCACTGCTTTCTCCTAAAAATTGGGGTTTCTACTACACATCATCTTTTCATATTTACTTCTTTCCATACAGGGAGTAGACACAGAAGAAAAATGTCTAATTGACATATTAGCCTCAAGATCAAATATGGAGATCTTCCAGATGAAAGAAGCCTACCTAATGCGTAAGCTTTTTTACCAAGTGCAGAGTAGCAGTTGTACTATGTGTGTTCTGGAGGTATTAGCACACACAAAGGAACAGAACTACAAAAATACAGTACAGACCAGTACAGCCTGGTTCCCTCTCCACATCCTCTCCCACACCTCCATACAAAAGGCTGAGGCCATGTGGGGGGTGGGCAGGCCAGTGGGGACAGCGGCTGAGGGCCCCCAGCAGGGCCAGATGGATGTGCCAGCCCCACAGCCAGGTCCTTGTAGAACCTGCCCAAGCTACACTGGAATAGAGTAAGCCTATTTATCCTTTATTTGATAATCTTCATTTGTACTATTCAGAGCATGTTCATTTGTGATTTAAGATTATATGGTTTTGGTTTAACCTAGAATATAATTCTGATCTTCAACAAGATATCGATTCTGACACTTCGGGTCACTTCAGAGATACACTCATGAACCTTGCTCAGGTACTGTAAAAACAAGAACTGTGACTTTCATTTCTAAAAGATTCATAATTACTTTCAATAATATTTGATAAGTTTTATATTTTAAGGTGACTGTGATTAAAGCTAGTTCAATAGGGCTGCACTTTTAAACAAGAAACAGGAAGGAAGATGATGAAGAGAAACTGAATTCCTTCATCTACTCTGACTTAGACTTTGGATATCAGATGGAAGCAAAGGTAAACAGATTATTTTATAAATTCCTATTGGTATTCACCTGCTGACCCTTTGCTCCATCTGTCTCATCTCAAAATGTGTCTACTTGAATGTACAAATGTGATTGTCATTTTTAAAAGCATATGTTTTCTCCATTATCAGAAAACATCATAAACCAGTCAAACATTATGTGAAAATAGAGATATATTCACATTTGACTAAGAAATAAAGAATTAAAGAGTTCACTGCTTAAAATATAGTGCTCTTTGTGCTATTGCATGTGGTAAATCACAAAATGCTAGCACGGAAGAAAAGGAAGTATCACTTTTACATACCAACTTATGCAGTTTTACCAGTCCATAGTTTATACAAGAGAGTGGTCATCCTTGTCATTCTCATTGCAGTCACTGTGCTTATTATCTTTAAAATTTTTTGTAAACCAGAGTAACAAATAATAAAGGACTGCCATGGGATAACAGCATACATAAGGTGTATCTGTACTTTTAAATACGTGCATGTCTGGGGAAAAACTGCTTACACAAATTTGAAATAACAGTAGGCTTCACTGAAGTTAAAAAGACAGAAGTTTCAAAAGTAGAAGCTATAAACAGGAAATTTTTTTTTCTCATGCTGGATGTTTTTTCCCTAATAATGAAAACTTTTCCTTGCTTAAAAATGAAGAGCAACCTTACTTAAGCAACCTCACTTCTCATAATTATTAAAACCATGGGACATATTTACCTGTCAAATGAACCAAATTTAAAAGAATCTCTGATTATATATTATTACTCCTAATTTTCTTAAACCCTAGGTATTGATAAAAAAGCCTAAAATCAGAAATTTTGTGTCTAACAAAATCTGCTATTTCACTCAAGATAAGAAGAGTTGTAGGAAATTTCAACTTGACTCAGTTATGAAGATTGTTAGTCAAATCACTCATGCTTGCATACCATCTTATATTAGTACTCGGTGATATTCCATTAAAACCCTTTCTAATTCTATAACCATGGAACATTTCCAGTGCATCCTTTAATGCTTTTTTGCAGAAAACCTCTGCTTTGATTTCTATTAAATCAAACTACTGAGACAAGTAAACATGCTCCACATATGCAGAGCAAACTGTTCAATTGCTATAGTATTGTATTTATGGTTTTCATGTCCAGCCTGAGGCAGATTAGATTATATTAACCATATAGGTTATGGTCCTTTCTACAAAATTAACAGAGATAAAAGAGTTTCAAATTCAGGCTAACTAATATTCTAGTATAAATCAAACAGATTTTATTCTAATTCTCTTTTTTGGGGTATTAACTAAAATATGATAATTTTCTACAATTTAAAACATAATTACACAAATGTTACTGGAGAAATTGGGCATTTGAGTCATGTAGAGTATTATTACAGTTATCTTATTGTATACTGCCCTGTCTTTATTCCCTTGTTTTCTTGTGTATGTAATTTTATGCAGCTATTTCATCAAATTCACTTCAGATAATTTATCCTACTACTAGAAATTTCACTAACTGAAATTCTCACCATTTAATTAACATGTAAATTAACATTTTTAACAAAAAAGAACTATAAATAAATCATTCTACAAGCTGACAGCCAATACCTAATTTTAATCCTTCCCTTCATATATAACACAACTGTAAATTTTAAACAAAATTGCTTCAAGCACATGTTATTAAGGCAGAAAATACATGAGCTACAGCTTTTTCTGAGTTCTGCAGACAAGGCTGATTTGTATCTTTACAAGATGACTATGGTTATAAAAGCAATTCTACAAGTAGCGTGTTCTTCTCTTTTTCTGACTATATAATTCAGAATGTAATGTGTTTACTAAAGAATTTAGCTTGGTTTGTGTAACTGAAAAGCTAGTGAATGTATGGGAATTTTAGAAATATTCTTTTGGGATTTATGTATCAAAGGTGTCAAACCATTTCCTAGCTCTGGATCTTAATTTTAGACAATTATGAGCAAGCAAAATATCTATTATTTTATGAGCTTGATCTATGGTTTGTGCAGGAAGAAAAATACATTGAGAAAATATTTTTCTGGTAATATGAATATTGATAAGAACTAATCAGTATGGCAAATGTTACTCCTATCCTTATTTTCCCCTCAGAGTTGCATATTAGAGTAAACAATATAACATCCATAATTCTGAAAATGATGGTGGGATTGTGGTGGTCAGGTAAAAGATTTAAAATAGGACTAAAAATGGGATAGGTTTATCTACTTCCCCCACTTTTTCATCTCACAAGACTGTTTTTTATTCCAGAATTCCTCTCATTAAAGAAAATTAAGACATAATGGGACAACTTGAAGATATTATCCACATTTGCAAATTCAACCATGCAAAACACTGATCCAACCTAAAGGCCTATATATGTTACCTCAAGAAATTCAACACAGCTTCATACACAGAGAACTTTATATTCCTACAGTGGTTTAGGATTTAACTTTTGAAGAATATGTATCTCTTTTTTCCCTCAGGGAACGAGGATGGAAGGATATGCAGACCCTTCTACAGCTGCTCAGGATGCAATGGTAAATATGCTCAGATGTTCTCAAACATTAAAAAAAAAACAGAAAAGAAATGTTGAAAAGTGATTAAGGATTTACTTTAAATATTTTGCTTTTTTTGTTTTTTCCATTTTTCTGATTTATTAGATTCTGTGGGAAGCATGCCAGCAGAAGACAGGCGAACACAAAAACATGCTGCAAATGATTCTCTGCAACAGGAGTCAGCAGCAATTGTGGATGGGTAATCCAGCAGTTCAGCTGTTTGAATACAGAGTGTAAAGGGAAAATGTGACTTGCTAAGAAAGCCATGCTTTGCATACCAAGACAGTCAGTGTGCAGCAGGACATTAGCCTGAAACCAACTGTGAACTGTTGCAGCTCTCAGACTTGCACTGATGTGAATGGGAATTTGGAAGTAATGCAAAACTGAACTTTGCCTGATGACTACTGACAGCTGTAGACAGAACAGGCAGGCATCAGGATGCCTAAAAACCCAGAGAAGAATGCATGACCAAAGAAAGGCAAATGTTACAGCTGCACTGAGTCTATACATGATAAAATAGGATGAGGGAGATTTTTCTTAACTATTTTATCAATTTTTCTTAAGCAACTCTTATGAGGGAAAACACTTAGGGAGAGCTGGAAAACATTTCAACAAATGTTTGCATATGAAAACTAGAATGTGTGGAAACTTTTCCCCAGAAGTTTCATAGAAATTTTTGATGGGAGCACTTCAGTGTTCACATCTGCTCTCCAGTAATGAACATAAACACATAACACAAGGGCCATTTTTATTAATAGGAAATCAGACATAGCTACAGATTGCAGGAAATTTATGTGAGCTTATCCAAATCTTCCATTGTAGAAAATAAACCCATTCACCTGGTGGCAAGTTTGAGTTTCTGCTCTGCAGTAGAAAAACAGTCTGTCTGCTGACAAGTTTATCACTGTGCAGCCAGCTGTATTTCTTACATCAGCTTCCCACAGTAGCTTAGGACTACTTTGCTATCACAGATCAACAAATTCATTCAGCTGATGATGACAGGATTAACACACCTGCTCTATGTTCTGCTCTCTTCTGAGATCTGAGGGCTCTGCCTATACTGCAGTGCTCCATAAGTTCTATAGTCAGCAGAAAAAGAATTTTCCTCCTTCCATAATGGAGAAAGCACAGCCTGGATATTTGTGTGTGTGCATATCTGCAGCGAGCGTGCGCGTCACGCGGCTCCTGGCTCCTTGCCACCATCCACGAGCCTTGCCAGCTTTAGCCAAGCCAAGCAAGGAAGTGTCTTACTAGCAGGATGTTCTTACCAGTGTCATAAACAGATGTTGCTAGATATGTGGCATGCACTCATTTTATACTCTAGGCTGAAGAATCCAAGGGGGAATGCCCTAGAAGCCAAGTTTCAAGCTACTCATTTAGGTTGCCTGACCTGGGCAATATAAACATAATGAAACACTGAGAATAATAAAGGTAAAAAATAAACTCAATAGTTATAGTACTGGGGAGAAGCAAAGAAAAAAAACCATAAAAAGCAAGTTGATCGTTATTAATGAGCTAGAATAAAACAAGATCTTTTTTCCACCCTAACTCTTCCCCCCCAAGTTTTCCAGGAGTTCCAAAATATCTCTGGGCAAGACATAGTAGATGCCATTAATGAATGTTACGATGGATACTTTCAAGAACTACTGGTTGCAATAGGTAATGTAAAGGTATTATTTTTACTAGCAGCAATCTCTTAATAAATTCTAGTATATTATCTCTTGTGCATTAAGAATATTATTTTTCTGATATTTTATCCACTTTAATCTCCTATATTATGCAATTAAATTTTCAGAGAAAATTAGGAAAGAATATTTTAACTACTTTCCCCTGTTAGTGTAAATCTAAAAATGTATCTGTGGAGCACTAGCTTCTGACTGAGCAGAACTAGTATCTACTTTATTTGATAATAAATTTTGTGAGATAACTGCATTTGCAACTGATTGTACATATATTAAATAACCAGCGATGCTTTCAGGACTTTGGTGGTATATAAATTAGTTTCAAGCTTTATGTACATTTATCTTTCATTTATAGAGTAAGGATAGAAATATTCCTACAAATAGAACATGTGAGTATATTCAATGATATTTAATAGGCCCTTTGAAGCAACAGCAATGAGGACCCACCACCAGACTTTCAAAATTATAAATATGGTTGTACTAGTGAATATTCGTAGCTTAATTTTAATCTGAGGCATGGACAGCACTACCCAGATTTTTATTTCAAGGAGCCCAAAGCCTAAAGAAAGTATATTATAATAATCTTCTGTTTACCTGTTGCAATTCTTCCCTCCTAGTTCTCTGCATTCGTGACAAGCCTTCCTACTTTGCTTACAGGCTTTATAATGCAATTCATGTAAGTAGTCATTCTACTTCACATTTCCTAGACATAAGATTCCCTTTTTTTGTTGTTTTTGTTTCTTTGATTGATTATTCTAAAACCAGTACTTACAAATCAGTCTCTTTAATCTTTAGGTGTGACTGTGTGTTTTAAAACTGCACCTACATAAATTTCAAAGCAGTAGTGCCTAAGCAACTAAGCAGCAGAAGTGCCTAAGCAGTAGAAGTACAAGTTTAAGTACTCAGACACCTTAAAAATTATCTATCTGGTAACTGTTGATTTTTTTTTAATTGAAGACTTTTTTTCTTTGCATGGAAACTCCCCCTGCTGTGCAGAACTCAATGTGCATTATTCTTACTATATAATTTTTTGTCTGTAGAGATTGAATAAGTATGGCTAAAACTTAATGTTACATGGAGACAAATGCTTATATTTCTTTGTAGGACTTCATGCAGATTATTTTTTGTGTAAGTGCTAACTTCTTTTGACGTTTTATTGCCACTAGATGTCCCCATTCCTCACAGAATTATATTATGAAAATTTATTTAGAAACAGTTAAAATAAAACACATCTGAACAAAACCTATGTAAATTCTAAAGCTATGGTTAAAAATCTCGCAGAATTCACATGAGGCAGCAGTTTTTGTGAAATTGATTACTGGCCTCATTATAGTTTGAGTGGACTCTACAATAACAGTCAACTGCTACTCAAAAACTGAATTCCTAGGAATACTGACAAAAGTTTGTCGTATTTTCCTTTTTTAAAAGTTTCAGTGCATGGATAAGCCACTGGCATAGAGGGCCCCCTTGTTACTCAGTTACATGAATTCTATTATTTGAGTATATGAAAACTCAGTAGAATAAAACCCTTAGACTCTTTTAACATCTAGGATATCTTTATGGGTATTTTCTTCTCTCATTTTCTTTTTTCATTTTAGGACTTTGGTTTTCACAATAAAACAGTTATTAGGATTCTCATTGCCAGGAGTGAGATAGACTTGATGAACATACGCCAGCGATACAAAGAGAGATATGGGAAATCACTCTTCCATGACATTAAAGTAGGTTTTTACAAACTTCTGCATATATTCAGCACTGGTATCACACAGACTGTACCACTCTGTTTAACCATTTGGTTTAAAACAAAGCAAACAAAAAAGCAAGGTGTAAAAACAATAACACATTTTCAGTGCCTCAGTTTGATTTAAGTGCGAAATTAATTCTCAACTCACTCTCTGATTTTATCCCTCTCCAATGCAAGATGTGTTTATAAACAGGGCATGGCAGTGTGTGCTGAGCAAGAGTTTGTATGAATGGTTTCCACACTAATTGAGAACATCTTATCTCATGTTGATCTGTAAGGTTAGGCTGGTACCACTTTTGTGCAAAACTGAAGTAAATATCTGGTTTTATCCTTGTGCTTAGGTAGTACCTTCACAAACCCTGTTCCTCTTGTACTCCTGGTCTGCATCTTAAAACAAAAAAACTTTGAATGTGTTTAATTGTACAAAAAATGTCTCTTGCTAAGACACTACATTTTTATGTCACTATAATCCAACTGCAAGATGCGCAGCAACTTTATGAAATTGGTCATGAATTTTGGTATTGAGCTTGAGAATTAATAAACAAATTTGATCAGCCTTTCAAAGATAGATGGTTTCTAGGTGCCCAAGCAACCAAAGGCCATGGCAAGTGAAATTTAAAAAAATCTCAGCCTAGATTTCTTATGAAAACAATGTAATGTTTTACAAAACCTCATAATATTCTAGTTCTTGTCACACAGCAAAAAAAGAAAAATTCAGAAAATGTATAGTCACCGAAATATTGATTTTTTTTTTTTTCTTTGCAGCATTTTGCTTCAGGGCATTACGAGAGTGCTTTACTTGCTATCTGTGCTGGTGATACAGAAGATTATTAAGAAGATGCACTCTGAAGGCTGTGCAAACCTATTTTAAATAGAAATTGAAGCTATATGCAATGCACTAACTGTAAGAGATCCCTATTTCATATAACAGAACAGCAAAATTAGTAATGCACGTTTGCAAATATTAAATCTTTCTTGAGACAGGAAAAAATGTTGGCAGGAACATGGTTTTATCTCTAGTTCTAATTAATATTTCTGATTTTATGATTAATGTAAATTAATGCAACAAGTGGTAAAATGACTCAGTGCAGGCATTCGTTTATCATTTAGTGTCACAACATCCCAAACATTCATCAACAGGCTCTGGAAGAATTTATTCACTTCCACACTAGAGAGAAGAAAATATTTTGCTTTATTTACTTTTAGCAAGATGATTTCTTTCTTTAAGGATTTTTTTTCTTTTCTTTCCTACTTCTTAATGCCTCATATTTTATGCCCTTGAACATTATTGTTTTAGTTGCAACCACACTAAGCATCTGCCCCCATCTATTATCAGTCACTCATCAGAGTGCTTTTGTATTCTCTTTTACTTTGCTCACGTACTTGATGACCTTTCCCTTATTCTGCTTGAAACAAAAGTAAAAATTAGAATCAAGTACTCCATCCATTCCAGTGCCATGAACTGGGAAACCTGGAAGACGAAGCGCTACTTAACTTCAAGCAGGAAAGTTCCAGAGGACTATAATCTCTATTCCATTTTTACCCATCTCATTTTAACCATTCATTGAATATTGACCTTCAGAGCATGGAGGTATATCCAGGATGCCCTAGGCGGCACAAATCAAGAATTGACTTATCGTGGGTAACTTTGCACCTCCTAGAGAGGCCGAAGGATGCGGCGTTCTCTGGAGCACCCGTGAACAATCTGACACAGCAACGAAGGGAAGGAAGGTGGCAGAGCCCGGCCTCGAGTCCTCGCCCCACGGAAAAACGTGACACTGCTTTTAATTCCCCGGGGCTGTTCAGGGCATCCTATCCTGGGCCTCCGTACCTCCTGCCAGCCTCTTAATCAGGAGTGAGGGGAAGTACCACACTTTTTAGTGCTCACTAAAATATCTGCCCGTGGCTATTCCTCCGCCGCCACAAGGTGTCCAACTGGACACAGACCCTGTGGATGTTCTTACAGAGGTACTTTCTGCAAGTGCAGCCCGTGTGACTGAATAAAGCACTGCTACAGAAAGGCACAGATGCCTGGTTGCTTTTGTGCCGTTTGCGCCTGTCGCTTCCTTCAGCCTCTGGACATAACACTAATTACAGCGCGTCTTGCCTTCATTGCAAATACTGACATCGTGTTGCTAACATGTTGATTTATAGTAAACTTAAAATTTCTTTCAAATCTCTCTTGAGTTTGACTCATTTTTCCAAGCACTTCGGCCGGATAATAAATTTGTTAGGTTAGAACTTTGGGGCGAACGTGGCTGGTAGTACAACAAAAAAAAGGGGGCGGGGGAAGGAAACTGAACTGAGCTCTGCGCCAGTTACTCAGCACTAACATCATTCTAAACCGATGTTCTGACTTTGCAACCTGTAGCTGGAGGTAGCTCCCAACAGCCGTACCTCAGCATTGCGGAGTCACTTGGTTTCAACTCTGCAGGTTTGCAGAAAAGAACAAGGACACGTCCCGGCACTGCAAACGCTTCCCGAGCACTGCAAACGCTTCCCGAGCTCCCGTTCCTGCACGTGAGGAGGGAGCTCCGCCCACAGCCCGTCACAAAAATGGCGGAGGCGGCGCTAGGACCGCGCGGGCGCCACGGCGCGCCGGGTAGGAGGCGAGTCCCAAAAACTTCTGTCCCGCCCCCTTGGCCTCGCCTGCTTTTATTGGACAAGAGCGATGTCAATCTCGGGCCTCCGCCTATCGCCAACGCTCATCTTCTGGTCCCGCCTCCCGCAGCCGGGCGCCACTTCTTGGGACGTTGACGTCTGGAAGCGGCGTTTGGAGCCTGGCGCTCCTGAGTTCTTTGGCAGCCCGGCCGGCAGCCCCCCCGGTGCCGTCGAGCTGGAAGTGGAGCACTTGTACGAGCGGAGCCCGAAGCAGCAGGAGCGGCGGCCGCTCGACCCCTCGCCGCCGCCGATGGAGGCGAGCCTGACTTGCGCCGTGTGCCTGTCGCTGTTGGAGGAGCCGGTGACGCTGCCGCTGTGCTCGCACAACTTCTGCCGGGGCTGCGTGCTGGAGTGCCTGGCCTCGGCCGAGGCCGCCCGCCTGCAGCAGCTGCAGCGGAACCCGGGTCGGGCCCGTCTCGGCCGCGGGGCGCCGGGGCCGGGCCCGGGCCCGTCCTGCGCCCGGGTGCCTTGTCCTCTGTGCAGGAAGCTGTGCCTGCTGCCCCGCGGCGGCGTGGCCGCCCTGCCCGTCAACACCACCCTGGCCGAGGTGGTCAAGCTCTACCGGTCCGGCGCGGCGGGCGCCGCCACGGCCGGGGAGGCGGCGCTGGGGTCGAAGCCGGGATCTGACCCGCTCTCCCTGCAGGCGTTCGGGGGAAGCTGCCAGAAACATCCGAGCCGGCCGGTGCAGCTCTACTGCCGCATGTGCCGGCAGGCGGGGTGCGGGCAGTGCGTCTCCGAGGAGCACCAGGGCATCTTCCACTCTGTCAACCTCATAGACACGGTGTACCAGGAAGAAAAAGTAAGTGCGGCGCTTCTCCTCCGCTCTGGGGCCTGGCTGGGAGGTTGGGCTGTCCCCCACCGGGCGCGGGTTGTTGTTACTCAGAAACACGGGAAAAGCCGGGCGTGCTGGGCAGGAGAGGGGCTTGTGCTGCTTTGGGGCAGTAAGGAGTTGTTGGTGACCCGCCGGGTTGTGCCTTTCCCGGCTGCCGTCAGACGGCATCCAACGCACGCAGGGGACCAGGCAGTATTACAGGAGCAACAGATCTGAACCCAATTTACCAAAGGACCTGCAGAGTTATTTTGGAGTGATGTTGGAGTTTTTTTTTTGATTCGGGGGGGAGGAGTGTTGATGTTTGGGTCGGTTATTGTTTTTCCAAGTGCAGGAAGATCCAACAACTCCAAAAAAAACACCCACAGGTGTTTTGTTTATAGGCTCTCTAGCTGTGATAGGTAATTTGGGTCACAGATAATTGCATATTTAGGGATAGATAGTTTGGGTGAGTAATAATAAATGTATAAGCAACATGCTCTACAGTTTGCATAAGAAGGGAGCTGCCTGCCATAATGGTTGGTTGCCTGGTTGTAGAAGTTGTGATTTTTAACAAAATAGGGACTGTTTAGGTAGAATGAGCTTTCCATGCCCTGTGCAAGTTGAGATGCAGGGTGGCAGTTCTGTTGTGCAGTAATTGAAACAACTACGGGGCAGTGATGAGAAGTACAAGTATAAAAGTTTAAATACAGCACTGACTATTATTTAAGACAAAAGTTGCTTTTACACTGATTTTCCTCCTGCCTTTCACATTACCAATTGTATATCACAAGTGGGAACCAGGGAAAAGCAGACTTTTCACTAAACATATTTAGTAAATAATGTAAAGTAGTGATTCTGTAAAAATGGAGCAATTCTGAGAAATAAAGGAGGAAGACTCAGTGATAATATTAGTTTAACCTCAAAATGAAACGTATTGATTATGAACAGCTTTCTGCTTTAGCAACATGAGGCATAAAAAGAAAAAGTGAGTATCACACAGCTTTTTGCTAAACTGGAATAATACCATTAAAACTCATATTGTGATAAATGTATGGGAGTGGAGGGGTTAAAAAAGCCTGAGAAAAATAATGTTATAGCTATAAACTAGTCACTCTTTCAGTATGCACTGTAGGTGAGCCTAAGAACATTACTTTGGGAAACAGCAGAAGAAGGTTTGTGTACTGATCCAGGGAAGATTTAAATGTTATTAAGTGATGTTTTGAATCACAAGCTTTTTTATTATATTGTTCAGAATATCACAGAATTGATAGGGTTGTAAGGAACCTCTGGAGATCATCCAGTCCAAACCCCCGCCAAGGCAGGGTCACCTGGAGCAGGTGACACAGAATTGTGACTAGGTGGGGTTTGAATGTCTCTGGAGAGAGAGACTCCACCACCTCCTTAGGCAGTCTGTTGCAGTGCTCTGCCACCCTCATTGTAAAGACATTCTTCCTCGTGTTGAGGTGAAACTTCTTGTGGTTTAGTTTATGGCCACTGTTCCTGTCTTTTCAGTGGGCACCACTGAAAAGGGTCTGGCACCCTCCTTTTGGCACCTGCCTTTGAGATACTTGTTCTCCAGACTAAACCGGCCCAGCTCCTACAGTCTCTCCTCATAAAGCAGATGCTCCAGACTCCTGGTCATCCTTGTGGTCATCCACTGGACCCTCTCCAGTAGCTCTTTGTTTGTCTTGATCTGATTCTAGATAAGCACTGAAAGTACCTATGTTATGGAATGGATAAAGTTGTAATAAATGTTTCAATTCTCTTGCAGTTAACCTTCTTTAGCACTCTGAAACAAATGAGGACAATGAATGAGAAGCTGGTGAATGAGATCTCAAAACCGAATGATGCAGATGTGAGTTACAAATGCTGGATGTTCTCTGTGTGTCTTTGATTCTCTTCTCGTGGTAGTTTATTCACAACCTGGAGCATACAGGTGCTCCTTGTGGCATAGATGTGCTCTGAGCTTACTTAGAGAAGTGACTGTGTGTGGACATTGCTATTGCATTTACATCTGTTCTTGTGCTTCTAGATGACATTGAAAAATGATGTGGAGATAATTGAGCTGAAATTTGGAGAAATTTTCAAAACTCTAGAAGTGAAAAAACAGCAATTACTAGAAGATGCTGGAAATCAAAGAAGTAAAAAAGAGAAGGAATTTCAGATTTGGAAGAAAATGAAAGAAACTCACAAGAAGACCATTGATAATTTTTTGAAGGATTGTGAAAAGCTTGTCCATGAGTGTGATCCTCAGTGTTTCCTGGAGGTGATGGCATTTTGGTTTTGATAGCATTTGTCTAAAGAACTCAAATAGAGCCTGCTGTATTGTAGATAAGATTATAATCAATCAGGAAAAAGAAAGTCAGCAAATGAAAAATATAGATTAAAATTACTTAACACTTCATACTATTTGTAACAATGTTTTTCATTTTTAGAAAAGTTTGAAAAAGTTTTATATGCTGCTTATCAGTGATTTTTAGTCTTTGCTTTCCTAAGAAGCTGCGTATTGCTGATTTCTGCAATATTTTGATTTCTATGGTGCCTCCAGATAAATGGGGCATTAAGAAAGTATAGAGTTTGACTAAGTGTGTGGTCAAGGACTTGTAAAGGAAAATGTAACTTTTACTTGAAGTAAAAGTAACTCTCACTTTTGGAAAAAATACTGTGATTCCAGTGATTATTATGTCACTAATCACTGCCACAGCTCTCTTTCTCAGCTTACTCCTTTTCTTCCTGTTGTTCCTCCTCCGCCTCTTTTCTTGTTATTCCCCATCCTGTTCTCATCTTCTTTCTCCTATGTCTCCTGGTTTGCTTCATATTCTGCCTGTTTCTTCTGTTTCTCTTTTGCTTTCTGTTCTTCCTCCACTTTTGCCTTTGGTTCTTTCTTGACTTCCTCATCTTTTTCCTCCCATTCCTCCTGTTAATCTATTTCCTCTTTCTGCTGTTTGTTTTCTTTCACTTTCACTTAGCACCTCCCTACCTGCCCTCCGTAACAGTGCGTTGGGTTTTTTGGTGTAAAGACCCAGTACAGTGAGATCACCAAGTTTTATAGGGAAGCAGCTCTAATCCTGTCAGGTCTTTTCATTACATGTTCTTTGGGAAGTCTCATGTGACCAGAAGAAGTGCACTGCACTTCTTGCCACCATGATCTGCCTGATTTAAAACTAGAAAACAGCATTTTTAGTAGTATAATAGCATATTGAGAGCACATAGCAGAGCCTTTCCAAGAAATACAAAATAGTCCTTCATTTGAATGTTTACAAGTATTTGAACTTCTGAAACTGATCAGGTGACAATATTGGCCATAATTTGAATGTCTTCATTTGGCTCTGAAGGAGTTTTTTTTGTATTATCACAAAATATTACAAGATAAACAATTGTGATAGACATACTTGTTTAGGTTGGGTTTTTTATGTCTGGTTGGTTTTTTAATGTTATCAGCATTATTTTCTATAGTTCTGTGAAATAAAGACAGATACTTTAGTCTCTGAAGTATTTTGATAAAGCAATAATTTCCTGGTAGTTGGAGAAATGCTCATGTCTTACAAATTCTCATTTTATTTATAGGTTGCCTGTGGCTTGAATTCAAGGTATATTTTTTCATGTTTTGTTAGTTCTCTAGTTTTCTTTTAGATTTTTAAGATTAAAAACTAAAAAAATAGCTATATTTGATATCTTAAGCAATTTTAAATGAACATAATATTGAGTAATTAAGAGATTATAATACTTTCAGATTTTTGGATGCCCAATATTGCAAATTTTAGGGAATGTGTCAAGAATTTGAGTGATGTACTATCTGAGATTAGAGATAATCAAGCTTTTGAATTATCTCCCTAATAAAAAGCAAATATAGAAATTCATTAATACTTGGGGATTAGATATTTTCAGATATCTTATTTGAACTCAGGAACACTGTGAAGCATGCTTGGAACTTACAGAAATCTTTCCGTATAAGAGAGTGTGTGGAGATTGTGCAATACCTTTGGTTTTGTGTTGGTAGTGCACATACCCTGTAATGTCTTCTAAGAGAAGAAACTACATTTCTGAGAACCTTTTAATCCCTATTTAAGGAAGAATATTGGAAATGGTGTTCTTTAAAATGCATTGTGTTTCAGACTAAAATTAACAATGCTCTCTGAAAAAGGAGTATAATTCAGATTCAGGCAGTGTACACTAAAGAGAGTGGAGGGTGTAACTTTTTGCTGACCTACCAGCATTACTTCTTGCACTTTTCATTGATTATGAAACCTAATTCCAGTGAACAAGTTCTAAGAAAAAAAAAACTAGAGAACTTGAAATTTTTTTTATGTGAGGCAGGTATAATTTAGCTAGCATGTAAGCATGAAGAAAAATGTTCAAATTGCATTTTTGCAACATTAGTTTTTTTTTTCTTTTCCAGAATGAAAACTCAGCTTGATGTGATGAATATAGCATCCAACTGGGAAAAACCACCAGTGTATATACCAAAGAAGATAGATATCAAGTCTGTGGTTAATGAAATCTTAGCATTGGAGTTAACACCTGTTGATGCAGGTATTGTTCAAGGTCAGGAAGAGGGACTTAATTAAGACAAGATTTGGGAAGTCTAGAAATCTGGAACTTGGGGATCCAATTGCTGATAAACAACCTGCATGGCAAACACATGCAAGAAAGCATCTGAGCAAATGAAATGGATGCTAAATTCATGAGGGGTTTTTAAATGGGTGTTATGAATGTACTTTCTGTAGCAGGTTCCTAGTCTGTGTGTTTGCAGCCTGCAGTACTTTGGACACCCAGCCAGCAGCGCCGCTGTCAGGAGCGTGTTGCTGAACTAGCCAGGCGTTTGTTGTGGTGTCATGCCAATGTTGGCTATGCTCACATTAGGTGCCTTTGCCTCCTAGGAGTAGGTGTTATGTTTTCTGTAAGGCTAGGCATTTCCAACATTTAAAAAATGTATTAGACAGGCTTCTTGCTGTATATCACAGAAAATTCAGTGAGGACTGGGGTCTCACTTAGGGCACTATGTTTTTATTCTTAAATGGAATCCATTTAGGTGCATAGGAATATTTCAGTGTTTTCTATATTTAATATATTGTTCATCACTATCCTTGTGTTTTTTTTCTAATAGAGCTACCTTATGAAGGAAATGAGAGCTCAACTCTATTTAAAGATACCTTAAAGCAATGGCAGGACCAGAAGAATATACCCAACACATTTCTTGTAAGTTATTGGCTATGTGTTCTTCAGCATGGTACTATTTTGTCTGTTTTGGCTTATCAAATGAAATATGTCTGCTGCAAAATATTTTTCAGCCTGTAACAGGACAGGATGAAGCAGACGGTAGCCGGATCCCTACTCGCTTTATGTCAATATCAGAAATGTCAGCATTTCAAAATATGAGCCATGAGGTATGATTGAACATCAGTTGTAAGTATGGCTGAGTTACTATTTGTTGTGATGTAACTTTCTAAATAAGCTTTTAACATGTTTTTCAGTTTCCTCAGTAGAAAGTTACCATTGCAATTCTGGAATGAAATCTTACTAGGTATTAAAGATGTCAGAATTGTACCTTTTTTTTGCCTTTAGAAAGCTGAAACTTAATCTTACTACTGACTTCAAATACTTACTTTTATATTTAATGTGGCTTTTTGAGTCACATCTGTAGCTTTCTAATCCAAATAAACTTCTCTAGTGTCTATTTGAAGAGGCAGTTATCTGCCTGTATTCTGTTTCCTAAAGAATAGAGTTCCATCTTGTAAGAACAGATAATCATTTGACATGAAACTGGATTCAATCTCTTTTTTGTTTCATTTCAAATGATGCAGTTATGCAACTAGATTTTTAATTTATTTTTTTTTACTTACTAGCAGCTCCATGTGGGTGGCTCAGTATTGTTCTGCAGAGAATGATTCCAGTTACAGTTAGTGAAACATGGCTGGCAGTGAATCACATTATGCATGTTGTGATAATACCAGTGGCAGATGAGTGCGTTTAAAAGTTGCTTAGGTCCTTTAAATATAGAAAATTTTTTTCTGCATTTTTTTTGAAAATACCTATTTTCTATTGCTATTAAGAATGCAATTATATATAATAACAAAAGAATAAAACCCCCACCATCTAACTTAATTTCAGATGGCTATTTTTCATGAGAATTTGATTGAGAATTTGTTGCTTAATATCTAAGTGAGTGTTTTTATATACTTTTGGTTTTGATAGTGACTTTAAATACAGTTTTCTGTAGTCTTCTCTTTCAAAACCTACTTTGTAATCAGGATTCTACGTGTATCTTGTTCAATTGTCTTTAAAGCACTTTTTTCTGTAAGGACTTGTGTCCTGTTGCCTTCCAGTAGCAATGGAAAAATACATTAGAATTCTCTAGAATATAGGAAAACTTTTCACTTTTCTTCAGTCTTAGTCATACATGAGTTTTATAACCTCTGAATCAACAAATACCATGTTGGATAATGCAATTTTTTTTTTTTTTCTGTAATTCTAGGAGCTACGTTACAAATACTATATGGAACTTCAGAAGCTCACCAATGTGTTTAAGACTCAAAAATTCCCTGCAAACAGAAAGTATAAATTTGTAACTGCTGAAGCCTTCAAGGATAAGTCCTCAGGAACTTCTTTTGTATCTTCACCTACCAAAGCAAATAAGACAGATAAAATAAAAATGGGAGCCCTGCAAAGAGGAGGTGGCTTTGACAAAGGAAATTCTTCTGGAAGCACTGCTCACAGCATCCTATCCACAAGTAATGGTGGCTTAAAATTATTTCATGAGGGAAGTGGCCAGGAAGCATCTGGTGTAGCCTTGTCAGAAGCCTCTCCAGACTTGTTAACTAAAGAAAAATGGCCAAGACAGGCATCAGCAGGTACTGTTTCCAAGGAAATGAATGCAAATTCTGGCACTTTATTGGACTTAAAACCAGCAGCAACTGTGGCTGTTACTGTTTCAACTTCAGAATCTGTAGATGTTTCAGCAGAGAGACCTTCAGGTGTACCTTTTACTTTCAGTGCATCTAACAACTCATTACGAAGAATTAGTAAAGAGAGAGGTACATTTTCCTTTAAAAAGCAAGACAAGAGATGTACTTTCCCTCAGTTTTATTTAGGGAAATGTGATAAGCTGGATAAAACCAATAACCAGGATAAATATGGTCCTGAAGCCAAAAATGTAGTTTGTGATGCTCCAACAAGTCCTAATTTAGTCTCACCAGAAAGTGAGAAACCACACTTGTTGTTTCCCTTTGGCAATTCAGAAAGAGATTGGTTTGCAGGATTGGAAGCTAGCAATTCATGTAAGGTGTTACCATCATCCTCATTTTTCACCCAATCTGAGAAGCCATCTGACAAAACATTATCTCACATGAGGGAAAAAACACCTAGTGCAAAGGAACCTGGAGGATGTGGTACACAGAAACCATCTGTCTTAAGGGAGCAAAAACCTCACACCTCAGAATCCAGCACAACTGTAGCTTGTGGGACTTCAGACACCAGCACCGGAGCTGGGGTGAATGACATCTCCAAGACCCCTCTTCTCACCAATAATTGTGTGTTTCCTTTCAAAAGTAACTTTCCATTGCCTTCATCAGTATTTTCATTTGGAGGCATTCTCAGAAATACCTCTGATTTGCTGACTTCTTCTGTGTTTTTTTCTGGAAACAGAACAGAAAAAATTGATAAGGACAAGATGAAATCTGACAAAACACCTCTAAATCTAGGGAAACCTGTAACTTCAGAGTGTGCAGAGCCTGCGTCTCTTCAGAGTCATCCAAAATGTGAAGGCTCATGTTTGCCTATGAACTCATCTGAAAACACTGAAAGTGCAGAAAGGCTTGGTGATGGTAACACTCCTTGTCAGCCTTTATGTTCAGGAGCCCTTCCTGTTGAATATGAAAATGCATCTTCCACTCAACTTCCTGAAGCAACCCAACAACAAAAAATGGTAAAGGATGAAGAAGCTGTTGCTGAAAACAACTGTGTGTGCCCTAGAAAGGAGGATGAACCTGAGCCTGAACAGTTTCAGAGCACAGCTTGTTCTGTTCCTGGCACGTGTAATGATCCATCTTTAGGAGGTTCTGTGCTTGCAGTAAGTGAGACAGGAGAAATGCTAAGAGACAGCACTTCTGACACTTAAGAGCTAAGTCAAACATCTGTCTCTACTGATACAGCCATGCATCAGAATATTTTTCTGTTGCTGAAGACAAAATGTCAGGTAGAACAAAATCCGATGTGAAGAGAGACTGAAAAGAAAATAAGCTGGAATGAAATAAATGTTACTTAACACATTAAAAGGTGGGCATAGTTGTGATTTTACAGCTGTTCTACCCACTTCTCACCAATCAAGGTATATCTGTGTCAGAAACGTTACTGCTTATGAGCAGTACAATGCAATGAAGTGACTTTTATAGTATAGTCATTATCTCAAGAAACAACCAAAAATGTCATGTCCTGCTCAAGACCAAAGCATAGCCATAGATGCTGCATCTTGAAGAATGCAAACCTTCTGGGGTATGTTTGGGGGATGGGGAGCTGAGGTGTCCCAGAAGGTGAGCTGGGGGAAGCCTCAGTGGCAGGAGGCAGTTAATTGCTGTCTCTGTGCAGCACACTTGCACTTAAATGGGTAAGAGAACAGCCAAGAGCATTCACCTCACAGGCAGGGAGGGAGGAGAGCCACAAAAATAAAGGATATTGAAGGTGTTACTAAAAATTGTTTTACTTATCTCCCCTTGGCTGTTCCTTTTTCTGTGATGTGTTTAATGTATGTTGAAGGTGTAAGTTCAAGTGTAATTTCAATAATTTCTCTTGTGCTTTTGAAATGGAAGCATCATATCAGTGTTCTTGTTACACATTGCAGAAGGGTGTTGGCTACACTTCTGAAGTGCTGCTTTCAGGAAAAAGAAACATCACAATTGAATTTCAGCTCTTTTTGGCAACAGTTTGGGGATACTTGGACAGATTAACTTGCTGGTTTATTGAAAGCTTTTGGAGAACCTAGCTTTTAAACCACAAAAACTTTATTTTGACATCTGTGTGTAATAATAAGAAAAAAGGAAAACAGCATTTCTTACTGTATATTAATGATTTGGAATTCATGGAGTTTTTTGTCTGAAAATCAATCAATCAAAAGTAAGGATAAAAAGACCACCTTTTCTACTTTGCTGGCTATCTTGTTGCATCCAAGAGATAACTGCTTTAGTTATTGGAATCACAGACAGAAGCACTGTTTCAGAATAAAGGTCTATTTTGTTTACTGTTCATGCTTCAGCAAAAGCTGCTGCTAGGCTTTAAAGAAATTAATTGTGTATTAGATAGATATGTCAACTGGCAGTATTAAATCAAAATGCAGAATGTTTAATATTACTTCAGAAATTTTCACTGGCAACTAGAAAAATCAATCTCAATCTGCAAATTACCTCTGTAACTCTGTAAGAAAAATATTACTTAAATTCAAATCTCTTCAGTGTTTACTAATATACTTACTGTGACATAAAACTTAGAGAAACCATTCTTTCAGGAAATTTTGACCTAATTTCATTTGTGTTCAGTTCTTGGCCTCAATTTTTCTGTGGCAGTGCATTCCTTTATTAAATGTGCTTAAAATTATTAAATATTTCTGCTATTTATCACAATAATACAACTTTTCTGTCTGCATTATAATAAGAAAGGTGGTGAAAATTCTCTTTATGCTTAGTCTTTTAGTTCTTGATGTTCATCTCTTAAATCTTACTGTATTTCAATTTCTCCTAAGATTGTTTTTCTGCTGTTATCTCTAGACATTCTTGTCACGTTCTGCATGTGTAAGAGAGAAATGTTAATTCAAATCACTGGAAGACAAATGCTCAGCAAGATGATAATGGCAGTGTCACAGGTAGCAGTTGGTCTCACTCTAAGAAAAGCAAGAGAAATTGAACAATTTTAGAGTCAGATGAGGCCACCTGTAAAATTCAGTGCCAGAAAGTTGCAGAAAATGTTTTCTTCTACACTGACAAAAAAATTCCTAATGAGCTAGGGTTAATCAGAAACTATAAAAAGTTTCTGAAGCTTAACATATTTTCAACCTGTCTTCTGTTAATTTCTGTTATTTCATGAGAGTTTGATAAAGTCCTTCTTTTGAGAGTTTGAGGAAGTCTATGTTCCATGCAGATACTTTGTCTCTTAGTGAAAAGACACTCATAAAGCAAATACTTCTATATACTACTTTGAAAGTAAAAGTTGTGGGTGTGGGGGTTTGCTCCAGTGCTGGGGCTGCTTTTCAAGCATTGCTGTCCAAGTGCCTTCCAGCGCAGCATTCAGGTTTTACAGGGCAGATCTGATTCACATAGAAACAAACAAGATCCTTGCCCACTCCCTGGGCCATACTATGCTGACCCAGAAGGGAGCCCTTCCCCTGTTCCCTGAAGATGCTGTGAGGTGCAGAATAACCTCTGGGTCTTAGGCTTGCCTCCTCCTGACTACTGTAAAAATTAACCCTTTCCTGGATGGAAGCAGGACAATCAGTGATCTTGGGCGAACCAGAGCTAATTCAAAGAAATGGGATTCAGAGTTGTCCCTAATGCATATTTGGCTTTTTATCCATAGAGAATAACTTATACCACTGTCTTGGTCATCATTATAAAATTCTGTGTAGCAGTGAGGACTGATGTCAAAGCCTCACTTTCCTAGGTTATCTAAACTTAGGTATGTATGTATATTTTTTTCAGATTACAGGTAAACAAAGAGGCAGTGTTAAAGTGAAGCATTTGTCTGAAAATACTACTGAGAAATTTGCCCTTGCTGGGAAAAAAACCCAAAACCAGACAAAGATTAAAAAAAAAAACCAAAAAAAAAAAAAAAAACAACAAACCAAAAACAGAAAAAAAACCCAAAGCACCAAGGAAATAGCATATTTTTCTAAACTCAGTAATTTGTTTTACACAATTCTGTATCTTTCTGATTCCTTAAAATACAGGGGATAAAAAATAAAGCAATTCTACATGTGGTTGAAAAATTTTATTCATCAAGCTTTGTGATATTGTTATGAAGCTCTCTATGTATTTCAGATTTTGTAAACTAAATCTGCAGGCCAGTTTGAAAGCTTTTTTAGTGGTTCATGACTACTTGATGATTTAATAGAAACCTTGGAAAGCAATTAAAACAGTTTATTTTATTATAATAGCTAAAGTACTTGTTGAACATGCTTCACAAATGAGCTGCAAGTTTCTAGTGCTGTCCTACTGAGGCTAATCTCTCCAGCTGTCAGAAATGTGATGTTTGTTCAATATATGTCTGAGAGCTATAATAACATATAATAATATATATGTCACTGCCTGGATAAAAGGTGCAACTGAAAGATCAAGTACAACTATTTGGTTTTGTAACTATTGAAAAAAAATAAAATTTATTAAAAACAATTGTTTAGTTGACACTAGAGCTGCTTAAATGTCAATATTTAAAGGTTAACTTTCTAAAGCAAACTTTGCATTATTTTGTATTTTTGGTTTGTTTGTTATTTTATTATTGGTTATTAACTAAAGCTTTATTCTGAAATTGTATTTGATAACTCAGATCTAGTAACTTTCTAACATAAAAACTGATGATCTGTATGGTAAGACTGTTAAGTACTGGTGCTTTGGTTAGTTTTCGTTCTTCAGGTAACATACTTCAGTTTCCCTTCATAGTTTTCTTCCAGCTGTTTAAATGGCAGTAGAACATTCTTATTTGGACCATCACAGTTCACTTAGACTTGTTTTGGTTTAATAAAAACAAAGGAGCATTGTTTCCTTTTAAGTTTCTTTACAAGTGAAGTATATATTGTGTTCTAAAAAATTTATTACACCCAATAGATTTAATAAGCAGTGAAAAATCCTTGAGTGCATAGTAAGCGTGTTTAACCTGAAGAAAGAAATAAATCATTCATCATTTACCCTGAAGAAAGAAAAAATCAAATAGATATGCACTGGAACTGTTTCATTGTTAATAAACCCTGGTCTGTAGGTAGAGTAAGGATGAAGAGAGCATTTGGCATGACCTCAAATACTGACACAGTAGTTCCCTGGGATCACTGCAGAGAAGCTATAAGCTTAAACTAATAATGCTGCAGAGGCTCATGTTTCTGTAATTATATTGAGCATATAAGACTCATAAGTAGTATTAGAAAAGATAATTTATTAATATTATATTGAGAACATGGTATCAACTGTTTGAATAACCTGTTGCAAAGCTAAACTGGAACACTGCTGACAAATTTGCTAGCTAAATTGAGCAGGAGATTGTGTGAGCTTTCTATCAATGATGAAGACCCTATGTTTTGCAAAAAGTACCCCTAATTACTGAAAAGTAACTTAATAAACTCAGTTCCTCGTAATTAAGAATGCCATGTGGGTTTTTTTTTTTTTAATGCAGGCAATATTTTGTTGAAATACTGGAAATATAGAAGATTTTGGACTGGAAAGGATGTTAAGGGCCATGTAGTCAGTCACCTGGGTTGGTGCAGTCTAAGGCACAAATCCAGGCTGAGCAAAAAATGGATTGAGCCCTGCAGAGAAGCACTTGGGGGGTGATGGTTGATGAAAAACTCGACACAAGCCAGCAATGTTCATTCACAGCCCAGAAAGCCAACAGAATCCTGGGCTGCATCAAGAGACCTGTAGCCAGCAGGTCAAGGGAGCTGATTCTCCTCTTCAACTCTGCTCTTGTGACTCCCCACCTACAGTAGAACATCCAGCTCTGGTATCCCCAATAGGAGAAGGACATGGAAGTGTTGGAGTAAATCCAAAGAAGGGCCATGAAGTTGTTAAGTGGAGTGGATCACCTGCCCTCTAAAGACAGGCTGAGAAAGTTGGGTCTGCTCAGCCTAGAGAAGAGACAGTCGTGTGGAGACCCCACAGCAACCTTCCAGTATCTGAAGGAGGCCCACAGGGGGAAGCTGGAGAGGGACACTGTCAGGAAATGCAGTCATGGGACCAGGGGAATGGCTTCAAACTGCAATAGTTGGTCTTGATTAGGGAGAAATGCATTACTGTGAGGGTGGTGAAGCACTGGAACAGGATGTCCAAAGAAGTGGAGGATGCCCAGTCCCTTGAAAGTCTTCAAGGTTGGATGGGACTTTGAGCAACCTGGTCTAGTGGGAAGTGTCCCTGCTTATGGCAGGGGGTTGAAAAAAGATAATCTTTTAGGTCCCTTTCAAGCCAGGCCATTACAGAATTCTATAGTCTCAACTCCCCTGCTGTGGGCACGGACATCTTTCACTAGGCCAGTTCAAGGGGTGTCTCTCAGGGCTCTGCCTTGGGACTGGGGCTTGACAGTGCCTTTAGCAACAACACCCAGGGGCACTGAGCACCCCCACATTTGCAGGGGACAGGAGCTGAGCAGGGCAGGGACACCATGGAATGAAGGCATCATCCAGAGGCACCTGGACAAGCTTAAGAAGTGGAACGAGAACCTCATGAGGTTCCACAAGGCCAGGTGCCAAGTGCTGCACCTGGGTCGGTGCAATCCCTGAGTCACAGATTTTTCCAGATCAGAAGAGACTTCTAAGTCCCTCATTTTAGTGCTCCCACCATCTCCAGAACCAGCACTTGGTTGGCCCTTGGGGCTTTCCCGTGCCCTTGCCCACTTCCAGGAGTGCTGGCCAGAGGGGAGCACACACAGCCTGTGCCTCCTCCACAGCCCTTGTGGGCAGCATGTCCAGCCGCTGTGCATGGGCTCCACTGGGGAACGTCTTTCCAGAACAAAGAAATCAACAGCTGTGGCAATTATAGCAATCTATACTTCTGTGATGCCTTGGCCAATTTTTCCTGACTTCTACCATTGTGTAATAAGAATTTCTTCTGGTGTTAAAGCTAGGTCTGAAGAGGAGTCATATTTTCAGTGTAGTGTTCCAAACAAAAACATGTGAGGACTTTTTGCTCCATCCTGGGTCACTGAACAATACAGAATTTAATATAAGTAGCCCAAAGGATAGGGTTATTTTCAGCCTGGAGCATGCCAGTGTTCCATCCATATAGTTATGTACCAATATAAGCATCAGTACAGCTACATTTACACTTGCAGCTGATGAGCAGCAGAGGGAGGAAGAGCTGCAATCTATAAGCTGTTTAGTTTTCCCTGTTCAGTCTAACATTGTAAGTATGATCTACTTTGTTGGTATTTTCTGTTTTCTCCTTCTTTTCTTTGAAATCTGACAGTAAATTGGAGATTTCTTCTTTCCTCTCAGCATGTTCCCACTATCTCTTTACTGTAGTAACAATCCAAAAAAAATAGAATACAATACATTGTATTAGTTTTCTAGATTTAATATAGCTATACAACCTTGGAAACCTCTTCAAAATAGCAACAAGAACTAGTGCTGAATCCACAGGTCAAAGTGTGATGTTATGTCACTAAGAAACACAATTTTTATTTCCATTTGTCTCACAGCCATTGGGCAGCAGATTAATAGTATGTAAATGGCCTGCTATGGACCAAAGAGTTTTCATCATTTATGTAGTTTGTGTCCAACTCCTTGCCCTGTGCAGGACACTCCATGAATCACACCATGTGCCTGAGAGCATTGTCCAGATGCTTCTGTACTCAGACAAGGCTTGGTGCTGTGACTCCTTCCCTGAGAAGCCTGTTCCAGTGCCCAGCCACTTCCAGCTGTGGAACCTTTTTCTGATATCCAGCCTAAACTTAGGTATGTGTGTATATCAGTCAGCTGCCCTGACTCAGCTTCCTGGCGTTTCCTTGAATCCTGTCCCTGGTCACCACAGAGAAGACATCAGTGCCTGCCCCTTCACAAGGAAGTTGAATGCTGCAATGGGGTCTCCCCTCAATCTCCTCTCCTCCAGGCTGAACAGACCAAGTGATCTCAGTTTCTCAGTTACTCCACATACAGCTTTCCTTCCAGACCCTTCAACGTCTTGTTCCATCCTCTGACTTTCTCTAATGGCCTAATGTCATTTTTATATTGTGGCACCCAAAACTGCACACAGTGCTCAAGGTGAGGCTGTACAGAGCAGGACAATCCCCTCCCTTGCCTGGCTGGTGATGCTGTGCCTGGTGCACCCCAGGACAGCGATGGCCTCCTGGCTGCCAGGGCACCATGACTCAGGTTCAATTTACAATCGACCAGGATCCCCCAGGTCTGTTTCCACAGTGCTGCTCTCCAGGCTCTCATTCCTCAGCAATCACAAAATAGCAATGCATCACCTGCAGCAGGTCCTGCACTCCTTGGCTGCCACTGCTGAGGGGCATTACTGAGCAGCAGAGGCCATCACACCCAGTGGATGCATACCTCAATCAGGGACCTTTTTACACCTTACTGTTCATCCTGTGAAGAATGCATGTTCATCATCATTGCTAGGAATTTAATAGAAAGAGAATGTACTGAGATGTGTGAGCTTGACATAATAAGTACACCCTCAAAAAGCACAATATGGGTCTATTGTGTACTTTAGCATGTTGAAGCATTCTTTCCTCTTCTGCTACTCAGCTGGCCCAACATAATCTACAATATACCTATTGAGAAAAATAACTTCTCACAAGTCTCAGCTGATGCCAAGCTGATGAATTGCTGTTATGCCTAGAAAACTCCTCAGATACAGAATATGCCTCTTTCACAAACTAATTTCATTGAAGTGATCTGAGCTGCACACAAAACTCTTAGTATGGAAACATTACCATTACAGTAGGCAAAGTTTATTAGTATGTTCTTCTCTAATCGTCACAGAGTTAATTCCAGCCCCTCCAAGAAACCACAAAAATATGGACATTTACCTTTATCTATGGATTGTTCTTTCCACAGCTGAAACCAGACATTTCTGCAGTACATTTCACAGAATTACTTTGGCATGTTTCCAGGAAAACCTTTACCTTATTTATTCCAGACCGAAAATTGTGTTTATTTTGGTTGTCAATGCATAGCTTTTTCAATTGTTTCCACTTTTTTTCCCTATTCATCTTTTATCCTTTTCTGATTTTGTTCAAGGATTTTGCTTTTGAATTCTATTGATTGATCAAATTACATATTAATTATTTATGCAATTTTAGCTGAGAAATGCTAAATGTCTTCCATAAATTCCAAGTTCATTGCTTTATAAACCTGATTTATGTTTTCCATTTTCTCTCACATAAGATATTTACAAAACAAATCATAGTAAGTGCATATAGCACCAGCAGTAACCCAGTGGTAATGAAACATATCAAAACACCATGAAGAAAACATGTCCAAGGATGAAATTATATTAAGGCTTTGAGAACTCTTGATTTTTGAGTAAAAGGATACAAATGTACTTTACCAGACAAGTAGGTTAATAAAAAACCCACACAAAGCAGCAGAGATAGTAAACTGATTACATCATATATTCAGTCTAAAATACTTTTTCTATTGTGTTTTTCAAAGTTTTATAAACAAATTTATATGTTTTCACTCTGTATCAGCTACTATAAAAATATGACATTTACAACAAACAACCATTTGAAAAGAAAAAGATTAATCACTCATTTGCAAATTAATAATAATAATGATGATACCTAAAACGCTGATTCCCTCGTATGCATTTGCCATTCCTCTGTCCTGTTCCATTTTGTGAGTATTACCCAAGAAGCAAAGTACCCGAAGTTCTACCTACATAATTGTGTAAACAACCTCACCTTTAGGCCTCTATTCCCATAAGAAATGCTCTGAAAAGATGTGAGGGCTGCCAGCTCAGTAAAGGGCCAATACTGACCCTTTGTTATCACTATATCAGACAAGTGTTAATACACAAGCCATTGTTCTATTTGCCCTTGCTTCTTCTACAGTTTAAATAGTTTTTCTGCTTTAGCTCTACTCACAGTTCTGCTGTATCTGAGGCTTGCCTTTTGCAGCTTTCCCTAAAACCCTCTAATTTTCCTTCTAATTTTGTAGATTCTCCCACATGCATCACTAAACAAACACCAGATTGAAGAGATTTATGATGAAGGCTTGTTAACATTTTGAACTGTACTTCTGAGGAAATGTGTGTCTGGATGTATTAAATAACAATCATTCAGATGCCAGTGTACAAGGCAGAACTTAAAAACCAAATTAAACTTACACAGAGAGATCACATGATGAAACACTAGTTCGTGGAACATACACCGTGCAATTTAACAAAAAGTTAAATTTCAAAAAGGCTTAGCAAACTGTCCATATAATCATGTCCAAGTATATCTTTATTCCATCTTTATTCATGCAAGGTACAGGAATAATATTAAGGCTGTGAAATCAAACATTCAGAAATCAAATAATGATGAAGGGAAAGGCTTTGTCATGTAAACCTTATGCAGCCTCTAGGAGACCTTAGCAGTGAGGCAGACGTCCAGTCTGTACAACCATGAGTGAACAAATGTACAGTCTGCTTTCAAAGCTGTTACATTTAGGAACTTGAAAGACTTGTGGAAGGACTGAAGCGTGTACTAGAAAGGCGTTAGCTTCTACTCGACTTAAAACTGACCAAAATTTCAAGTATTTCGTTAAAAACATTTTCAAAGTTACCAAAACAATAGCAAAGTATCAAAACAATGATGTCTACTCTAATAATAGTGAAATACTTAGAGTAAAAGCTCTATATTAAACATTAACAAAAAAAAAAAGAGTTTAGATGAGTTTCCTCAAACCGTTTCAAAGTTTGATACAGACAAAAGAGAATCAGCTTCTTTCCTGGATTTCTGATGGGATATTTTGGGTGAAACTCACTTACTGTCAATAACTGCTCTATTTCCTCTCCAAGAAAATGTATTAGAAAATTCTCTGCAGTTTTATTTTCGCCTTGATTTTCAAAATATACTAATTTTTCTTACAACTTTAAACTGTGAGATTGTCCTTATCATTTCCTTTTTGAAAACAAACTGTAGATGCCATCACTGTCACCTCTCAGTTCATGTAGGATTTTTAGGAGGGGTGATTTATCTCCACATATTACATTTTGTGTATATTTGTAAGGAAAAAATCTTATGAGCTTTATTATTTTATAATTATTTATTATTTTATTTATTATTTTAAGTAACTTTATACATTAAGTCAATGAACTTTGAAAGATGGCAGCTAACTATTCTTAAAAGTTTTGTCACATTATATTTACTAATTTATTTCATAAGGGTTTGAAGTCAATGGATAGCAACAACCCTAAGCATAGTCTCTGACATCTCCTCTGTGCAATTCCCAAAACTGCAAACTCACTCTCACTCTCACCAGTACAAGTGCACAGAAAAATGAAGAGCATCAAACCTGGCTATGCAGAAAACCCTTGGGGCTGGAACCCCTTCATTGCTTGTTGGAATACTGCACCATCCATTCAATTTGTAGAACAAAGGTAAGGAAAGAGTTCTTGGTCAAACACAGCTAAATGTTTTCAAAGGAGAGGTGCTAACTTCTATGGGATCTTGAGGTAACCAACTCTTATGGTTAAAAACTCACAGCAGCATTTCCCAAGGCAAAGCTTTAGATGTTGATGATTCCTGAGAGTCACTCACAAGACTGGTTTCAATTTAGGATTTAAAATGCATACTGCAGGAAAATGCTATGAAAAACAGAGATAAGAATGTTGTATTGGTTTGTTTATATAGATGCTATATATCAACTGATCACAAAATTGTGCAAGATATTCTCATACAGTAAGTACAACTATGTCAAAATAATACCATTTTTATGTTTGCTAATTCCTGAATACAGTGTATTTACATATTGTAGCTGTAATATAATTATTCAATTATATTATATATATAATTATTACGTATTTAATCCATGTATTATATAGCAGTTATTATTCCAGTTCCATATAAAATATATCTAACACCTCTTCTAAACCTGCTTATATCAACACAAACTTTACCTCTCCAGACTGTTTGGATCTGAGAGTGGAAACAAAAGGAATTAAACAGCTTGTAGTTTGGTTTGTTTTGGTTAGATCACCCTTCCTTCTCTCTTATTATATAAAGAAAAACCTGGATTGGTTGGCTCTGTTGGATCCTAATCGTGCCCACCAGCTATGCCTGTATTTCTATCTGTACCACATGTGCAACCATACAGTTAATGCTTTTGCAAAATGTTTTTCAGTAACAGATTTATTGCCTAAATTCTCTGGGTTATAGCCAGGTTTTACCATTGCCCAAATTTCAAAGCAAATAATATATGTACTAGATTGCTCATATGGCATCTTAGAATTTTAGAGTCTTTTGGGGTAGTATTACAAAAATCTCCTCTTTCATCTGCCAGGTTCTTTGGATTTAGTCAGGTTTTGATGACAAAGCCAGAAATTGTATTCCAAACAGTCTGAAAGTGGTGTTTCCAGTAATCCTTTTAGATGAATCATTGTTTCAGTGGCTCTCTCAGTTGTCTCACTCATGCTTTTAACTCTCAAATGTGTACTTGCATCATCATTAAAGGGTGATTGTCTTGGTTCTCTAGGCTGCTTCCTCACAGATCTGCATTCTTTCTCTGACTCAGTGAATATTTTGCATGATTATCAGGGACATTTCACTTTTTAAAGAGAATTCATTAGTTCACTGATCCATCAGTCTGACTCCCTTTTCTAGACTAATACCACCAGGCTCATGTAAGGACCAGAAAATTGCTGTGTGAAGAACCACTGAAATTCAAATGACATCTCATTCATCAACTATGAAATACATTAAGTTAAAATTAATTTTTCCCACTTTGATACAAAAAAAACCAATACAAGGTCCACACCTGATGCTGGAGAATTTAAAGCACGTAAAAACATATCTTTAAATAACTGCATACTTTGCCTCTTTATCTTGATTCTAATCAAGATATCAAACAGGACAGAAAGGAGGTGTGCACATCTTATCATGCACTTTTCATGTTTGATGGCGAGTAGAAATTATCATGTTTTCTCTGAAATATATTTTTAATGATTTTTCATCACCGCCTTCTAAATGTACTCAATTTGCCGCTGCAATTTATTTTTTTCACCAGAAATAATCACCTTTTAAGAAAAAGAAAAAGCTGGATCCTGTCTAAACAGAGATGGTGTTTGACAGCTTGTTTAACTTAAAAAAATTCTGACTGTCAATTTTTCCAATCTGTCAATGCCAAAGTACCAGGATTGTACCCCATCAATGTTTAGTCACTGGCTCTGAAGCTATAATGCCTAGTGAGAGATGGACTTATCAGTACAAGATCAGTACTCTGTCAAAATTCTAATTTTTGCTTTTGACAGAACCAGTGGATTCAATTTTGAGGTCCAAGCTCTAGAAATTGAATCCCAAATGAAGACATATAAGCATTCTCAGTGCTGTCACACAAGCTGTCCTTGCCACTGAAAGGCTCCTTCTTCTCTCACAAGCTTGGAGGCCTACTTTGTGTCATTCCTAAAAGCACCTATTTTTAAAAACAGTTTGCTACATGATTTCTATCTAAAAGGAAATTTTTAATATATAATGCAATAATACATTTCTGTTTGAAGGACACAGACTCTTTAAACACAAGAAAACCCACCTGGTTTTAGTTTTAAGGTGTTAAACATTTGCTATGGTAGAACACGCCCCTCCCAAACTCTAAATGCAGGCAATTGTATTTTCAACCAACATGAATCAGTTCTTTGTCTGATCTCTTTTCATTTCACAACAGGAAGAGAGAAAGGAAAAATTCTGTTATATTTTTACATGGTATACCCTATCATAAAACAAGAAGTAGGTTGCTGTTGCTTGTCTGTGTGTTATTCACCACGTCTGCAATATTTCTGCCACCACCTTTTTCAGCACCTGTCTGTTGGCCAATCAGAAAAAAGCAAAAGGCCTGAAGTCTCTCCAACTCCAGGGAAACTCTTTCCAAAAATATCCCCAAGCTAAGTGTCTCCCTAATAGGAGCTACTGACTGACAAATCTCTCAGCAGTTCATTCTAAATAGCCAGCTGTGTTTTAACTTTTTTTTTTTTTAATTTAGTTCTACTGAAGCTAACAGTGGAAGTAATCAGCTGTTCCATGTTCCTCCTTCAGCATTCATTCCTCTTTCCAGACATATGGATGTCACATTCCTGCACATTTGTCTTTGTTAGTGCTGTGACTCTGGCAGCAATACACAGCTGTCTACCCCTATCTGGCATCAGACATGGTTTTTGGTGGCAGGTGGAGTCTTCCTACAGCAATACATTTGGCATAATCAAAAGACAGCATGCAATAGCTGCTACAAAGGTAAAGCAATGTAAAGTTGTATTATGAAAAAAGGAGAAAGAAGTAAATATTTATTTTCCTACAGATCAGCATCTCACATTTTGTTGAAAGGAGCACGTTCCATTTTCAAAGTTAATCCCCTTGTAAAGAAAGAAGCTTTTATCTGGTATTGAACTTCAGCTCTGTCTGTGCCTGCTCAGATCAAACACATTTCACATGCTAAGAAGGAATCCAAATACATGACTGGCTGTGAATATAAACATGAAAAATATGCACTGTAGGCTTGCAGCTAAAATTGATCTAATAGAGATCATTTTCCTCACGAAGAGGAAAGTCTAAATCTTATCACATACAACATAAAAGGATGACATGTGATGCTATAAAGCATTTTTCTCACTGCCCAGCTATGGGAATTTTATGATATGCATAAGTGCAAGTAGTTCTTATATAAAAGAAAAAATCAGCTCTGTTTGAAATATAATCTTCACAGAGGTGAGGGTAATATCGAATGTGAATAGGACTGCAGCACTTAGAATTAAGCAGTTCTATACTAGAGGGATGAGTAACTTTTCGGATACAGCACAGGTAGTTATAACATATGTAATTAATTTTAAAATAAAAGAATTGGTAATGTCATAATGAATATGAGTAACATGTACAGCATACAAGACAAAATCAACTCAGAGAAGAGTAACACTTAAAGCATTTAAGTTAAACAAAACTGGGCAGAATTAAAACTAAGGTCTTGTATATGGACTTCTTAAAAGAAAATTTTAAGAAAAAGACTAGTGTTAACTCTGCTTTGCAGAGTCAGGACAAAAATTAACTATCTAACATTAACGGGTTGCTTTTCTTCTTTCAAACAGCTTGTTTAAGTTAGAGCATTACTTTTGTGACACAGATTTTCCACTAGAGTGTTTTAACTCTAATTTATTTCCCTTCTTTTATTTAGAAAATTATGTAATACTACAATTATGTAATATTACACTGAGCTGATATAGCTTAGATTTCTTAAACTTATCATATAATTTGAAATCTTTACTTGCTCTACTATACAATCTCAATTATATTGCCATGTGCTACACTGACAAATTCCATCCTTGCTTTCTCTATCCTTATGAGATTGCATTGGTGCTGCCTTCTTTAACTTTCACTCATTTCCCTCTTGCTTCTTAATTCAACATGAAATTGATTTAAGTTTTTGCACTAAAATCAGCTGTAACACATGCTTGCTTAAATTCTTATTTGTATACATTCCCAAATGCTAAAATCCGGAATGGCCTTTCTACTTGAACCACAGAAGACTGCCAATTCAGAGTTTGCTGACACCTCATCTCTTTTCTTTGACACCACTAGATAACACGCTTTAAATATTTTAATACAACCGGGCAGTGGGAAGGCCTTCTCCAGGCCATGGCACAGCGGTGAGCTCCGCCGGTGCAGTGAGGCCTTAGCTCCATGGCACAGCGGTGAGCTCCGCCGGTGCAGTGAGGCCTTAGCTCCATGGCATGGCTGTGAGCTCCGCGGCTGCGGTGTGGCCGGGGCTCCATGGCACGGCTGCGGGCCAGCGGCTGCGGTGAGGCCGCAGCTCCATGGCACGGCGGTGAGCTCCACCGATGCGGTGCGGCCGCAGCTCCACGGTACTCTGCACAGCAACACATCCCGCAGGCCGAGCTCGGCCCGTGGGCACCCGCTGCCGCCACAGCCGCACAGAGCGGCAGGCTCCACGCTCCCTGTCCCTCACCACAGAGCCTCACCCTGCCTGCCCCGCCTGAGCAGCCGCTCTCGCCAGCACCTCTTCACCGCCAGCACCGTCGCCATTCACCGGCGCCCAGTAGCTCCTCCAAACCCGGAGCCCGCCCGCGTTTTCTCCTCAGCGCCTCACGCAGCAGAGCGTGTGCGGGTCTGCGAGTGAAGGGTCTGGCCAGGCAGCGAGGCAGGCTCAGGAACCAGCGTGTCATGGTGCCATGGCCCTGAAGGGAGGCTGATGGACACAGAGCCTGGCAAGAGGCAGTCAGGAACCAGCGTGTCATGGTGACACGGCCCTGAAGGAGTCAGATGAACACAGAGCCTGGCAAGAGGCAGTCAGGAACCAGCGTGTCATGGTGCCACGGCCCTGAAGGAGTCAGATGAACACAGAGCCTGGCAAGAGGCAGGCTCAGACAGCACCGCCTTTCGCAGGGCGCCGCCCGCTCCCAGGTAACGTGCACAGAGACATTTCTACCCTGGGCACCGTGTTCGTAGGCAAAGATCAAACAGCTTTGCCCTACGTGTGATAAATCCGTGAGGGCACAATGTGCTTCACAGCCGCAGATGCAAAAGTGAATTAATCACAGCGCACAGGGATGCAAACTCCTGACATTTTAAAATTCCTTTGACATTTTAAGGGATGCTGGGGACACTCACCAGTCAAGTAGCTGTTTGTGCATGTGTTCCATTATTACCTGTTGGGCTAATAAAGAGACAGAATGATCATCTTGAGACAGAATGATATTCCAAGTGTTCTAGTAGTCTTGAGATAAGGGAAGCAGAATGACAAGTTTCTCTTGATGAGGTAGTTTGCCTCATCAAGACCTTAGACAGACTATAGATCTTGGACTGAGAAGTGTTCATCTCTTTCCCAGTTTACAGAATGGAATTAGTTCTTTGTGAGTTATTTAGCCTTCCATTCTGGTTATGGTTTCCTTTCCTATTCACAGCTGTGGTAATTCTAGCAAGTTGTACTATTTTCAAAGTTTATTGATGTGTTGTTACTTGCAGCCCCTCAATCTCTTTGTTGATGAAATATTCTGTAAAAGAAGGCTGGGTGTTATTATTACTGTTCTGTTATTAGTTTAATTTGAAAAATTGCTGTATTTCTTCCAGACTGATTACCATACAACTACTAGGAAAAGCTGAAGGCATATAAGCTTTCCCACTGCACTCCCAAGATTCTCAGAGAAACTTGGAAAAATTTTATTAGAATATCATTGACACTGCTTGCTACATTTGACACTTCCATACATATATGACAGGTAGATACTTCCAATGCACTCTATGAAAACATAGATTAGCTCTAGCTATGTAAAAAAATCCATTTACTATGTATTTACAAGCATAATTAAATGTTTTTTGCATACTGAAGGAAAACTAAAGAACAAAGCTGTGTATGGCATCGAACTACAGCAAGACATTGACCCAGTCTGTTTAAGCACAGGCAACCAGATTATTTTTTTGCTCTTTCAGAGGTGGAAAAAAATGTCTGTTAGTAACTCAAAATAACTGGAGGTTTCTGTGGCAACTGGTAAAGGAGGTTGTATCTCTCCCTGCTGCTTAAAGTAGAAGCAGTTCTGAGAGATTTCTATTTGAAGTTTGCATACTGGTGTTTGACTTCAGGTCTTGGAAAGGAGATTGCTTATCTACTTGTATTTTATCTTGTTGCTATTTAGAGTAAGAAACAAATTAACAGGGACCATAACAGAGGCGCTCTGCTTTCTCAGGTAAGTACATTAATCATTTGAGTATTTTATATTATTATATTTTGTATTTTGGTTTTATACAATTAACGATGAAAATCTTTTGCATTATGTAACATCTTCATCAGATCAAATGATAAGCTTGTACAACCAGAATAGTTTTATGGGTTTTGGGATGGGATTTGGAAGGACTTGAGCTGACTAGTGTTAGAAACTATTATTAAGGTTTCAGGGAAACTGCAGCTGCATTCCATCAAATGTATTGGTAGTGAAAACTGTTATCTCTGTGGAGTTCTGTTCATCAGCTGAATTTTCCATAATACTGCAATAGGAATGGAGTGAGCATATTAGCTGTATATCTCTAATCTTGCTTGATGCTATTATTAATTTTAAAATATTATATGCAAATGCTAAATTGTTACATCATCACATATTAAAGTGTGTTTATCTTACAAAATGTGTAGCTGTTCCAAAGTTTTAGTCTGTTTGCCATTTGTTTATAGTGATTTACTGCCTTTACTGTGTTTATAAAGGAGAGCACACATTGTTTTTGCAATAAAAATGGAAGATCTTGATTCTGAAATATTCAGTACACATCAAAAAATATAAGCATTCCCTAAATCATAGAAGAAGAATGTTGGGAAACTTTATTCATGGCTTAATAGAGCTTTAATAAACCTTGCCCTATTTTCAGGTTATGAAGACTATTTCATTAACTGTTGAAGAGGAATTAATTGAACACTAATCTTTCACTTTCTGGGCAAATGTTTCTATCATGCTGTACAAAAAGTATTTGGCATACTTCATTTACAAAAAATAATACTTTATTTGTATTCAGAAAGCTAAATTTCTTTTCAAATATCTCTGCAGATATCTACAGGCAGATATATTTTCTTCCCAGAAGTGAAAATTTAAACACATAATTGCACGAACCAGGATTTCTTCCACCCACTCCCTGTAGAAAATGCTGAAGATAGCCCAAGGCAGCTTGTTGCTGTTTATATGCAGGCTATTTTTGACTCCCATTCCAAGGTGGCAAAGTTTTGGTTATTTAGTGGAGATTCTGGGTGCCTGAAAAAGGACATTGATTTTACTTTTTGGGATGACTGCTTAAAAATTAGGCATACAGTGGTTAACTCTTGGATAACCAGCTCCTTCTTTGTGCACAGTTTTCAGCTTGAAATTTTTAGAATCATGGTTCTGTTCTTATTTGACACGCTGAAATCACTGTAAAATTACCTGGAAAAAAATCCTTTTAACTAATTTCACTACAACATGGTAAGGATCTCAAGCTGCAAAAATGGGGTTTGTATAAATTGTGAAGCATTCCCAGTCCAGCAGTGAGTCTGTTCAAGCTGTGATTAGGGGACAGAAATTGCCTGTATGAAGATGCCAAGATGCTCTATCAAGCACTGAAATAGGCTGTGTGGTACTGGCACTTGTTAGTACATAAAGATGGACTGGATCCTGTAGGGAGCTCTGAGTCTCTTGAGCTCTTCTGTCACAAGAGTACATCTACTGCACTTCCATTGTTGCCAAGGAACAAATTTGAGTAAAAAATGCAAGGCGGTATCTAGAAGACCTTGAGCTAAGAGCAAATGCCAGTGTACAAAATGATTTCAAATCCAAGAGCAGATATAATGGATGCTGGCAGAAGGGACGGAGGTCTGTAGCATCTCTTTGGAGCTATAATTTCTTCTCTCCACTCTGGAGCATGTGACTCCCAATAGGTTGCAATCTGGCAGAAACCACATTGCCCACACATTGCTTTTATTTCTGGAAACTATGTGATAAAGTCTCTAGATTAAACCAACAGTCTTCATGTTTACTTCTTCCTTTCACTGAGTTTTAACAGAAATTATGTGCTTGGAAAAGTGCTTTTGGACAGGTTTTTTTTTCCTTTTTCCTAGGACTAAATTCTCACAGGAGTTTTAATGAGGTGAAAGTACTTCCTTAACAGAGACAGTAAGGGAGAATTGACTCTGTTACACATTATGCTCTACAACTCTATAGAAACCAAAAATGTACTTTGATTGTTGCAGTGTTAATACATGTGTCAGAGTTGTGGGGTATTTTTAAAGCATACATGTTTTCCAGGGATTTTTTGTGCCTTTTCTGAAGGAGATACTTCTTTTCTTTTATTATTTCACTTGAGATGTGAAAATTCAGTAGGTTAATTTCTTTATACAGTGTATTATATGGTTACAAATTATTTATCAATTATTATAAAAAGTTTCTGTATTTCTACTCATAAATCCAAAAATGTTAAGGGTCTTTTCCAACCTAAATTATTCTAATTTTTTCTTTTCTACAAGATTTTAAGGTACATGAGGAAGCTATTGATTTTAAACTATTCTTAGCAGAAAAAGGCAGTTATTTTATTTATTATAATGAAAATAATGCTGTTGAAAAAAATTAAAAATCTATTACCATAAAATGGTGTAGAAAATGGAATGGCTAAGTTCTCTGAATTTCTGAGTAGTAAGCACAGAGAACTTTGTGCCACTTCCAGGCCTAACGTCGCTTCTGCTGGAATTCCAGATAGTGGCAGTCTGCTGAAACATGAGTTCAGTTACCAAATATAGATGAGGGGGGTACGAATTTCATAGGCACAGAGGACGGATGTAGCGCACAGGCCACAGTCTCCTCGACTAAGGACCAAGCAAGCTTCAGTGAAGAGCTGGAGCGACTTTAAGCCTATTCAGATAGAGAAGGAGAAAAACAACTTTACCTACTATTAATTATACTTGAACTCTTCATATTGGCCTGCTTATTGTAAGATCTGTTTTATATTTTCTGCTGATCGTAATTGTTGTGTTTGTGGAGTAATTTTGCAGGATTTCAAAATTCAGAGAAAAAGTATGTGCCTTTTTTGTTTTAAAAGATCTTACTAGATACATTTCATCCTTCGTACGATTCTTTTGAAGAGATGGGTCCTGTTAAGTAATAATTGGGTCATGTTAAATCATATTTTCTTATTTGGCAGGTTCTGCAAATTCAGGATGTTTATTTTTTTTTTAAATTAGTCCTTTATTTTTCTATGTTTTTCCATATTTTACTATATATCCCTACAAAACCTTAATTTGATTGGTTACTCTATTTTTTTCTGAAATTATTGTAATCCAATACATTTCCATTTTAATATTTACAATATGATTCTTTAGAGCATCTGTATTGGGGTTTGAATAAGTATTTAAACTGCATGATAAAAAATGTGGTTTTACTTCGGTGTAATTTTGAAATATTTACAAATAGGACCCCATAAGTAGTCTGTATGTAATAATGTTGATCTGCATGCAACATTGTAATTTATGCTTGTGTCTTTAAATGATACAGTATATGGCTTTGCAGGTTACCTAATGAGTGTGATGATGAAAACTGTTATAAATACATTGTAGTCCAACTTGGAGAAGCTAGAAATAGCATTCAAAATTTCTAATTATGATCTTATAAGCTACTTGATAGGGTTAGTGATACTTCACCTCCAGTTCACTGTGATTACAAGTTGCTCTAAAAGAATAGTGAGTTTATGTATTACAGTATGGCTGAAAAAGTCTTTCTCCTGGAAGCGTCCATTCAGCTCCCTAAAGCTAGACATATGAATCCATTTTCAGGAACCTTCTCACCAAGAAGGCTTATCAGCATTAGAAATTGCCAATAAATCAGCACATTTAAATCCATCAATTTTATCTAAATATCCAGGTATAGACTATTCACTTAATTTAGACACCTGGCTTTGAAAATTACTATATATGTAGCCATTGTATTTTTCTAATGACAAAGCTGAGTATTGGGAAGAAATATGTGAATTCATAATACACTCATTTTAATCATCCTGTTGGGTGGATAACAATAAGTAAAATTGTCCTCCTACCCATGAAACAGCCCATTGAAACATTAGAGCAGCTCAGTGTTGGAAGTCAGGGAAGTTTATCTGAGTATGTAATGTGTCACTTTGAGATGTGAACAAGCTAGGAACCCACATGTGTCAGATTTAAATAAAGATATAATTTGAAGCACAGATATTTATATGTTGTCTGAATAGCACCTTTGTTCATTGGAATACAAAGTTTTTTTTTTTTAATCTAAGATTAAGGAGGAAGAAACCCTGCAGTTTTAACTCTTGTTTCCCTGGCATTCCTCCAGTTTATGCCTGAACAGCTGAGCCTCTAGACCAACTGTTTGCTGGGCTTCTCAGATTCTTTCTTTAAAGCTGCTATGTGGTAGTCAGTTATACTGTATATACTTTTTTAGATTTTGTTGACAAGAGATTGGCATGGTTGCTAAATTTGTTGCCCTGTAAGCACAGATAACAGGAAAGGAAAACGTAATCCCAGCAAATAATAAACTTATCACTGAATTCTATAAAAACATTTCTCAAACTCTAAATGCTTTGGGTTTCTTAGACTTCTCTTTTATGCATTGAGTTGTAATCTGTTGGCAAGACAAACAGGCATATCAAGAGATACATATGCTAAGCCAAGAATTCCAATCATCTATCAGTCACTTAATGACTGCACGCTGGGTAAGCCCTGGTTTAGTGACTACAGGTAATTGGAGCCTGCACAAGCTGATGTAAAATACATCCGAGTGCGTCGCATGACTGTCAAGCCATTTCTTCACTATCAGTAGAGAATTAAAGGAAATTTTCTCTTTTTAAATCATATGTAAAATTTTTTATTGTAGAAATTATCATTAGAATAAGAGAATTTTTCAGGGTAATTAAAACCACTGATGTTCAATTCAATTAAATGCTCTGCAGAAACAATAATTATGTTTCAGATCTCATCAGCCACAATCTAGTGACCAGGCAGACAAATACATTTCAGCAAAGAGATTTTCAGGCCAGTCCTTCCCCTGGGGAAAGTGTGGTTTCCCTGATGTCTTGTTTCTTGCTGACTTTAAAGAGAATGCTCATCCTAATTCTGAAGTCATGTTGGGAAACTGGAGAGGTATAAATGCTTCTCTGCTTTGTGAAACTGGTACAAAATATACATTAAACACTTCCATTGAGCAGGATGATATATAGGTTGTGAAATCTATTTCTTCAGTGCTTTACTTCTAGCACATGGTAATTTTTCAGTGTTGAGGAAAGTGCTACTAAATTGGTAACAAGTTAAAAGTGTTAGCACAATAAGTAAAATAATATCAAACACATTATCAACATTAAACAGAAAGGATAATTTGGAATTTCTAATCCAAATATCCTTGTGTGTATCCTCATAATGGTTTCAAGTTGAACACTTCTCGCAGAATTTGATGGTTTAATGTCTGGAAGGCAATGTTATGGGAAAGAGAAAAGTAAATATATTCCCAAAATCTTCACAAGGCTAAAACCAGGAAAAAAAAAAAAGAAACATAATAGAATTGATGCAAAATAACCAATCAGATGTGAAATAACACCATATATCATATTGATCCAGTGGAATCAATGTTGTGCTAGGCAATATACAGGCAAAGGATGTCTTCGTACTTATGAGGGAAGGTTCATAAGAAAAATTACTCCTAAGTGCTCTCATTTCCATCTAGACAATTTTCAGTCCTGGCTCATTCTAATAGAAAACAAGGTTTATGGTATGTCATACACCATTATGTTCTGCTTATCTTACAGCTTTGTGTCTAGCTTGTGGGAACTAGGATATAACTTTTTTCAGTAAGGAATTGTTCTTGTGTCTTCCAGGATGCAAGACAGAGGGTGTGGCCGGCCATTGCCTCTTTCTTTAATGCTGAAGGAGACTTACTCTCCAGAAAGAGACAGCAGTAAGGGATATCCTGAAAATATGTCAGAAGCTTCATCTTACCATGACTTTTTCTGTGATTCCCTGTCAGACACACAGAATGGTGAATTTTCAAATGAACTTTCTGCCTTCCTTACCCAGGAGGAGATAAGTAAGAGCCTTGACATAGCTCGAGAAGCCATTGCCAATTCCATGGAGGAAGATGAGAACACAGTACCAGACTTTACTCATTATCTCAACACCCCTCTTTCAAGCCCTTCAGAAACCCCTTCTTTCAGGGACACCGACCTGCATGAGCAAGACACTGTAGAGACACCTCAAGCAAGCAGTTGGACTTCATCTGCTGCAAGTCATGCTCTCCCAAGGAATCAGAACGAGCAATCCGCTGCACCTCAGACAGAGGATAGTTTTGTCACAGTTTCTAGGGGACAAGCAAGCACCTCACCTTTTCTACCTGCTAGTCCCAGCTTTGTCAGAAGCCTGAAATTTTCAGAGAAAGGTGGTGCATGTATGCCTAAGACAAGCCCAAACTCTGAATCGACATTGCAGGGAGAAGCTCCTTTCAGGAACAAGCTGTGTGACAAAGCTGCCACATTCATAGAGGAGTTATCATCTATATTTAGACAGGCAGCAAAGACAAGAGGCCGTAGTCCCGATGGGGACTCTTCTTCTCCAGACAGTGGATACCTGTCACCTAACAAGAAACAACCAGCTTTAAGTACCTTGGTGAACCAGGAGTTTGACAAACCACATCAAGAGACTGAGCCTGAGGAAAAATTACCTGGACTTCATCTGAATGGAGAACACTATTCTGGAAGGAGGAGCATCATGGAGAGCAAAATGGTCCTGTGCCGTCCCTTCATCAACATGGAAGAGCATGAACTTTCACCACCTCTATTCACTCAGAAGCTCCGGAGCCAGGAAGTTGCCGAAGGAAACAAAGTATTGCTGGAGTGCAGAGTTGCTGGCAACCCAGTCCCTGATGTCAGGTAGGTGCTAAGTCACCAGACAGCGTCACCTGATTGTGGAAGATACCTAAGGACAGGTATGACACTGACATTCTTAGAGGCAGTCACATAAGAGCAGTCAATCATGTAATTTTACAAAGCACAAAGAATAGCATATTCTAGTGTCTTTATTTCACTAGAATGTTTCACTCTGTTTGCTCAGGAAATTAAATTCTTCTTGATTTAAGAGCCACATGGCAAAATTAGAAATAGAATTGGCTTTAGCAACATTCTATGTGATTGTTACTTCATCAATCTGGGTAAAAGAAGAGACAGCTTGCTCCTAAAGAGCATATCTCAAGAAGATGATACACTTTTTACTGCTGATTAATTAGAATGTCTCCAAGAGCCATGTAAACTGTTTTTCTGAATTTTAACTCAGGCAGAATCATAAAATAAGAAGGCTTTTAATGACTGAGGAAATGAATAATGAGAAACATTGCTGACATAATAGTTGGTTATTGTAAAATCAAGTATACTTTTAAGTAATCACATCAGTATAAATTAATTTGTAACTTCTGTCTTGTTTCCCTTTTGACACACATAATTGTGCTATGTTAGCAGCCTGTAGATACAGCCATTACTGCATTGTGGCAAATATGATTCATGCTAATTTTTGGGCTCTTGCAAAGCTCCTTGACAGTCAAATTAATACGCTTTCATGGTCCATTCCCAAATTGGTTTTATTAAATTATTATTAATAATTCTCCATCTGGCAATTGAAAGAAGTTACTAATAAAAATTACTTTTTCAAAGTTTCGATTGAAAACAAATTTCCCCCTTCATCTCTATTTCATTATGGATCCTCAAGAGAGGAAAAATACGGCAGCTGCACCTCAAAAACTACTCATTTCGGAAGTCGATGCACTTCTTCTGCATGTCCTTTCTGTAGTGGCAGCGACTTGGCTGAAGAGGTCACTCACACACAGCACAGAGCCCTCAAGTGAGCGCTGCTGTGGAGCCAAGAGAGCAAAAACCAAGGCTCGTTCAGGGGTTAAGAGACAGCAAACACTTGAGCGATGTTTGGGGGAGACTCCAAAGTCTGAATCTTGGGGAAAGGAGGGGGTTCTTTCCAGATGAGAAAGCATGCAGAAAAATATGTTATGGATTTTTATCTATAAAAGCATTACTGGGAACTGATAAACAGTTTCATAGTATCATCTAGGCACATCACTGTCCTTCTTCTTGGATATGAAAAGGAGTTTCATGGTGTATCCTATATATATCCAGTAAATAGTTAATTTGCTGCAGTGGAAAAAGACAAGCCTATTTAAAACCACCCACATATTGCAGAGCAAGTGAAGAATGTCTGTGCTACTTTCAGAAGTATTTTCTGCAAATGGGAGTTTTATATGGTTTAAAAATAAAGCAAAACATCAGTGATACAATAATAGTTGACCATTCTCTTGTATTTTAGTAATGAAAATAATCCAGTTTTCTAAAGCACTTTACTTAGACTATTGTTTCATTCAGAAACCATGGGTTTCTGGGTTTGTAATATATGTGGAAAACAATCTTCAGACCATAATCATATTAATTCAAAATATTTACAGTTTACTGAAGAAACGGGCCAGAAAAATAAATGTGTAAAAGATATTAAGCTCTTTGTGAAGGTTTCTGAATAGGAAGAAGGTAGAAATGGATATTAGGAAAGCATTGTATTGCATTGCCAAAAGAATGGAACAAGCTGAACAGTTCCCTTGTGTGAGAAGTGTAAGACTGAGCCTTTTGGTACATGCAAAATCTGATCAACAGGAGACGCAGACAAGGGCATGAGCCAGGGCAGCCACAGTCTGTACATTTGCATATAGCAATACAATCTGTAGAAACCAAGCTTCAGCTCTTCTGGTTTTCCCCAGAAAACCCAGTTTCAATAACATAGCCACTGTAAAGGCTGGTTTTGGAACTTTGTGTAATAAGTGTGATTAAAGCAGAAAGCAGTTGGGATTTTTGTGGGTTTTTTCTTTTTTTCAGTTTTATTTTTGCCTCAGCTGGGAAGAAAACTGGAAGCCACATTTCCTAAAGTCATAAGGAAGTAACAATAGTTTAATGATGACAAGAAACTCACTAAATTCTTATTTCATGAAGCACTCAAAAAGTTGCCCAGTGTAATAAAGAGTACAGCTGATATTTAAGCAGCATCAAGCACTGGCCACTATGAAATCATCCAATTGACACCAGAGCAAAAGGCCTTCAAAGGAATCTACATAGGCTTTTCTGATCTTTTAGCATGTTACTACTTTGCTATGCCTCATATTTTAGCCTGGACCCAAGTAATCTTTATAACTGGTTCTCTTCCCTTTTCATAGCTTTTTTGTAGCTAAACTTTCTTAGTCCTCAGCCTATACAAAGTTAAGCTGGAATCCTTCTCTATCCAGATGCTTTTCTTATGAGGATAAACATAACAATGTTGCAGAACCTTAGTATAATTGAAGAAAACATCAAATGTAGTGTAACGACAAGGTGTATATTTGAAGGTTATTTGGTTAGGAAAACCTCTTAAAATTTAAGTTCCTTAGATGTTCATAGCCATACACAGCTGAAAGTGAAACAGTAAGTGTTATGGTTTGAGTGACAAAACTTGACCAAAGTAGCTTTGTACTACAAATAGAAAAAAAGTATATTTTGACAGGAGAACTTACAACTAGAATCTTAGTGTTGAAATCCAAAAGAAAATAATCAGTTACATTTCAAGTATCATTAATGTTTTTTTTTTTTTCAAAGTTCAATGTCTAACTTACTAGTTCTACTAGCAGAAAATCAGCTTTTTTTAAATGAATATTTTGTCACTGGCCAGAAGAATTATTATATTTCTGTAAGATTTCAGATTCCAGCCTAAGATCTAGGAAGGTACATAGTGATTTGAAAAGTTCTAGGATATCTGCCTTCTAAAGAAGGTCCAAAACATGTGAAATATAAGTTGAAACAAAATGTCTGTTACTCTCAAAACCAATCTATCAGTCAGTAACTGTCCTTCAAAGTGCATCAGCAATGCTGTGTTTAAAATACTCATATTAGCCTTGAGCTAGCTAAAGCAAATCCCAGCTGGGTGTGACTTAGACCTCTTCAGCATTCGCCTCACCACCTGAATATTTCATTGCTTCAAAGCCTGGAGCTGTAAGCCATGATTAAAGTATTTTCTGAGGTCTACCTTGAGCTGTAAGCTGTGATTAAAATATTTACAGATATTCACCCAGCTTCTGTAGCATAAGAGGTATTGGAATTTTTGTACAAAATATGTTCCTTTTTCCACAGCAAATTGATGCAAAAAAATATCCAAATCAAAGCAAAAAATAAGGCACTTTCCACATACTACATGACAAGAATGAGGTTTCTTTGCTTTAAGGAAATAATTTGCTCTCATTATAATCCTTTTCTTCTCATAAGTTCTGTTTGCCTAGATTTGACTGTAACAATACCCAAAATCCCCACCTAGAACCATTACTTTCATGTAACCCAGAACTGTTCTCAGAAAATACAGAAACAAATGCAAAGTACAATTTAAATTTATAATAAAACCAAATTATGTTGACTTCTATAGCTTCAAAATCTTACCCAGTTTTACGGTCTTTAAAGGCTTTGAAGCCTAAAAACACACAATAAACTGTGGCACCACCATGTTCCACCCATCAGGCACAGATGCAAAGAAAATTCAACATCAGATTAAGTCATGCTTAACACAAATCTACACAGCTGTGTAAAAACCCAAGTGTACAGGGCAACAGTGATTAAACTACCTACACAGTAGTTGGTAGTTTTAAGTCTTGGAAATTTGGTAGTTTTAAGTCTTGGTAAGAGGTGTCCCAGATGTAGTTTCTGCTTCTTTGCTGGACTTGATTTGAGGTAGGAAAATCTGTGGTTTAGAGATAGAATTTAGTTGTATTTTTCGAAGTCTCTTATGAGTAGATTTTGTAGTTGTAGTGAAACACCAGTGCCTTGGTGGGGGATAGAGATGTTCTACTAATGCTATAATGGCAAGGCTTTAGTAGTACTTATTTTTATCAAATGTGAATAGTTATTTATGTATGTGTGGTAATGGGACATACTTGACCATTCTAGGTATCCTTAGTTAAAAACAAAACCAGTTTCATGAGTGAGAAATTTTAATGAAGATATTTTAGGATGAATTTGTTTAAAATATTTGATAATTCCATTCTTGTTTGCTTGACCCAGACCAAAATTTATTTCTGAACAATGAAATGCCTAATGTGTCTTAAAAACAGAGTTTAGTAGATTACAAGCATTATGGTAGCTACAGTGATTGCAGAAATAATTCATAACACATAAAAAAAGATTAGGATATATTCTGTGTGGGAGGAGAGGGCTCTCGTGACTTGAAAATCAGTAACAACTATATGTATTATTCTTATACAATAAAAAAATCAAGTCCTGTATTGAGCTTTGAGGTGATTTTACCTGAGCCCCAAAATGTCATATTTTGCTGTTAGAATTCATCAAAAATACTTCCACAATTTATGCAATTGTTTCTGCTCCATTATTTCAGTGTTGTTATAAGTCTTTATTAATATCTAGAACAGTGCAACAAGAAATAGTGGCTTTTTATTATGCAACCTTTTGTAAAAAATAAGTGTCTCCAGAATATCTTGTATTTATTTCCTAAGGGTGATAATTCATGAAGTTAGTTGTCAAATTGCTCTCAAATATAAACATAAATTTTTCTTATATTCTCCCCATATTTTTCTCTATTAAAATGTTTTCCCAATAAACATACTTTTTTACACAAATCTCCCATAGTCCTCTATTAATCTTTTCAGAGCAGAATCCTGCTAATCTGTCTTCTTACTAGCCCTTTGCAAACAGAGGGTGGTTGTTAAGAATGGAAGAATATTCTTGTAACCAGGGAGTTCCTTGGGTCAAAAATGTTCTGTTTGCAGATCTGGATGTTTTTCTGTGTATGGAGGGAGCATTGACAACCATCTGAAAGTGTTAACAGCATTCTTATTGCTGAAATTAAATGAAAAAAATGATGTTAGCCACTTTAATCTGGCAGTAAACTCTTTTAAGAAATCTGCTCAACAGTAATATGTTGTCATTTAGAATTTTATTTACACTCAATGAAGATAAAATATCTTCAATATCATTCCCTTTCATATCAATATGAAAATTATATTTCTGCATCCTCAATATTTTTCTGTCACAATAGTTTTTTTATTTCTCTTTATCAAAAATGTCTTCTTTACTTTTGTTGGGCTTTTTTCTTCATTTACAAGTCAACATAATAGCTATATGCAGTTGACCTCATTATTCTTTTAGCCCTTCTTCCCTTCTCATTTATTTCCTTTTATACTCTTTGATTATTGGACCATACCACGCTATTCTTGTGTCTTTTGTTTGTTTGCTTTTGCTGATTTTCAGGTAAGGCCCGGCCATCTCCAGGCATGCCTGGAGTTTGAATTTTATTTCAGAGCAGATCTGGAATGTAGTGTTGAAAGTCACCTCAGTGACTTGTGAAACTGCTCCTTAATTTTTAGAACAGTGCTCTGGACTAGTGGGTTTTGCTGGGGAATCGAGGGTTAATAACCCAGCACAAATGGTAAAGTTATTGCAGGAGCTGCCCATAGGGATTTGTGGCCTGCAGGTATTGGGTAGGTAGCGTGCATCTTTCAGATATTTCCTTTTCCATTCTCCATTCATTTTATGGCAATAAGAGGCCACACTCTCAGGATTTTCTGCATCTGGGGAAAACACACAGTGAAGTTAAGGCCTGTGTAGGTCATGTACCCACCTGCTTTAAAAAACAGTGTGGCCTATCTGATCAATGCTAGTGGTGCATCAGTTTTCTTAACTTGTAAGTAATAGTTCTTTTACCTTAGAACCACTTGGAAAGAAGATTTGCCATGGTGGTCGTTAAGAACAGCATTTGGGAGTCTCCTATTGTATATGATTGTCTGGTTGCAGAGAGGGGCAGAGCTTGGTGCCATGTGGGTGTAGCCAGGTTGTTACTCTATGGGAGTCACTGGTTACAGTCATTGCTTGGTCTGTTCGTGGATGTGCCCATATGCACTGCTGGCCAAGGTGCTTTTCCAAGCAGGGAGAGGTATTAGGATTGCTTTGTTGATGTACCACATGATATAGGTTTCTGACATGGTAGTGTCAAGGGCAATGAGGGTCATTAGGGATGTGCACATTCAGTGTTGGTCATTTGGCCTGGTCTTGTCCGATACCTCTGGGCATTCATCAATAGTCATACCCAGCCTATAGGAGAAACAGAGGAGGAGGACTTCCACTCCCTTTCCACTCCTCTTTCAGGACTGCTATAAAAGATTTTGAAAATTTAGGATTCTCTTCAGATGTCAAGAAAACCATCTTTCACTAAATTGTTATGTCAACCCATAGGCTCTGCTTTTGTCCCTCCCTTGCCAGGAGGGGCAGGGGAAAGGGGAGTGGCTCATTTCAAGTTTAATTTCCTCCTGGAGTTAACCCACAATAATGATAACCAAATGTTTTGTTTGAGAGGGTGAGGTTTTTTCCCTTGCTTGCCTGTCTAACACCATAGAGTACAATATTTAAAACAGGTACCTGGAATGAATGCATGGCTCTTTCCTATGTGACATGATCTTTACAAAGTTCAGACTGTGATAACAGGATAATTTATATGGGTCTTATTAAATAAACAAATTGCTAGAAAACAGGCAGAGTAATCCAGTGATCCATTACAAAATGAGTATTCAAAGATCAAAAAGAATGTGTGGATGTGGTTGGGAAGGTGGCCTATGGGGACAGAAACTCTTTACTTGCTGGGTTTTGTAAAAGCCCCAGGGAGGATCTGTAGATTCTGGACACTGGGGTTATTCTTATGTTTCATTTATTTATTGTCTCTCTAGAATAGTTTTGACTACATGATGTAAGCATTTCCTCATCTTTGTTATACAGGCTCTGTGGATCACCAGGCTCTCTTTCTTTGGAGCTGTCATTTTTCATGAATGTAGAAATAGCTCTTGTAAATTTGGGGGTTTGAAAGTTTCATGCTTTTGTTTTGGTTTTTGTGCATGGTTTTTTTCATCCTGAAATTGGAAGAATAAAGCTTGTTAGGTGCATAAAGACAAGTGCTGCAAGAGGCAGTTGCAAAATCAAAGGGATAGTTATTGGAACTAGAATTACTCTCTTAAACTGAAATTAGGAGAATTCCAGCTCAAGTACTTTATTTTTCTCTGTTTGTGAATGCCAGTGTCTCTGGTTTGGTTTTTCTGGTTGCATTAGTGAGATTCTAAAAACATCTCAGTTCACTTTTTTATTCTTTTTTATTCTTCTTTTTCTGCCTCTCAGTAAAAGAATGCAGATCTAAAATTCCTTGGTAATGCTCCCAAAATAAATAAAGTATGGACTGGTATTTATAAAAAGACTCAAAGATTGGATGAATATGTTATCAAAATACTTGATGGCTAACATGAAAAGCTTAAAAGTAAAGTAATAAAAATTATGCTGCTATCTAAATAGTAGAAAAAACATAAAGGACTTTTGCCATGTATTTACATAGGAATTGGATGAGACTTGGATGAACTTTAAAATAATGTGGCACCACATGTCTTCAGAAAGCTCTTTCACTACACAAGCTTTGTCCATGTTAAACATTTTTAGTTTAAAAACAAAATTTAATTGAAGTAGTTTTAAAATACAGGTTTTCCAGAAAAGTGGGGCTGAAATGGTGCCAGAAGCAGAATTCCAAGAGGCTGCTTTTACTTCACGTTTCAGAATTTATTTGTATAAATCTTATATGCTGTCTCAGGGCCTTTCCAGTATCGTGCAAAGCATCAACAGTCAAGAAGTCTGGCAGTGAGGAAATACATTAGCAATCTGCTTGTCATGGACTAATTGAAAGTGATCTGTGAAAATTAAAACTAAATGTAGCTCCTAAGTAGAACAGAGGCAGGATTGAACTGACATGATTCAGGCCTATTTTACTAGTACTGAAAGAGAAGAAAAGAGTAGTGAGGCTTTTCACAGAGAAGTGTTTGAAGTAAGTAATTCTGGCATCGTTACTTATCAGTGTTCAACAGGTATGAAGTGCCATTCCAAATCCCATTTAAAATATCATGCTTAATACACTTTGACATGCTTGCTGATTTGCCTAAAGGCAATACCACATCTTGGGTTGTTTAAACCTTCTTAAGGGCAACTATAGCAGTTTATTAATATTACTTAAACAGGACATATCTTTTTAAAACACAATACATTGCTTTATAAATATAAATTAAGTAAATAGAAGTATAACTTTGAAACTTGATGATGTAAAAATTCTTTCTAATAAAAAACTGTCATGTCTGAAATATGCTGTGTAAATGCATTCTTGGCAATGTGAAAGCTACCTTTAAAGACATGGATAATGAAATTGAACAAATAGGACTTCTCTGCAAAATTCATAGCTGAAAATGTTAAACTTCAGTTTGGGCTATTAGAGCTGGCAGGGCTTTGAGGGAGGTAGGAAAGGCTATGGACTAAAAGCTTATAATAGAACAATCATAGAAGAAAAATCATTAAACAGCAGTGGATAATGAGCTTCTTTTTTTGGTTCTGGAACCCATCTGGAAAGTGTGTTTTTTCTAACAAGTGTTATAGTTTGATAGGGCTCTGTTAAGTGGGCTGGAACTGTGGTTCATTTACTAGTAAATGGACTTGCCTTTCCAGCCCATGCAATGGTGAAAGAGGGAGTAAAGGAAATTCCCTTGTCCTCCTATTCCCTGTAACATAGGAAAATAAACAAGTAAGTCATGGAATTATAGGATATCCTGATTTGGAAGGGACCCACAAGGATCATCCAAGTTCAAGTCCTTCTCATAGTATCCATATTTCCTTCCCTGAGCAAAAAGATATAAAGAAAGCAGGAAAGTTAAAGAGTTAGCTATGGAGGTTTTTATACCTTGTACAATTTTGCTCACATTTGGAGGTGTGTGGTGGGGAAAGAACATCAAGTAGCCTTTTATGTTGTCATGAGTTTTCACATTCCACATGCTTTAGAAAAAAAGTGACAATTAAAAGATTATTTGGGATTTTTACACTTTGGGATATTTAAAAATGATGTAGTTATGTAGTGAAGAGATAGAATTTCCTGTAAGATAGCAGAACAAACAAAATTTGGAAGATTAGCTTTGTACAGAAGAAATCTTTACTAAGATATCTTCCCCTTAGAGATTTAAGTGTTTCTTAGCTTTTGTCATCAAGAAAAATTTTCACATGTATTAATTTAAGAAATGTGCTTAATTTCTATTTCTGTGCCTCTGTAAGTTGCTATATCTGAGGTGACTCACAAAAGGGAAACTGATCAGTAGGAATAGGAAAAAACTGCAAACGGCTGAAACACTGAGGGATTTGTTTAAGTATTGAAAACTTGAATCAATATCCATATGATGTCTTTCTATAAATCAGGAAATTAGCATACTTCTTAAATAAGTAGCTAATCTGGATAGAGAAAAGGTGCTGTTTTATTAAATAAATCAAGAGGAATAATTCAACTAGATAATTTCACCTGTATTTACAAAGGGAAAGTTTCAGAAGGGCTGAATGCCTGTACTGCATGTTCAAAGTGTGTGTTACTGCCCTGTCTCCAAGAACCTCACTGCCTTCAAGTAGTGTGCTACTAGTTGGTGTGATGCTACTCAGCATAGATGAGTACACAGCTCAGGACTGGGAGTAGTATGAATTTGAATAGATCTGACTTCCTGTGGGAAAGGGAAATAAGTTAAAATGCCTGGGGATTGGAGGGAATTAACAGATAGAATGACTCCTAAAATACTGAGGTTCTTTTTTTTTTTCAGCTACCTGCAGGTCAAAACAGAGGGTAGGATATTTAGGATTAGATTCAGGATAGATTTTAGGAGACTAACATTTTTCTGCCGCAAATCTGTTATGAAGACATATCTGTTATGTTTCCTTTAGTCTAATGCTAATATGCTGCTTGAAATCAAAGTGATTCATTGTTTCATGTTATTAATATTATGTACTTGCAATTCATGCATACATTAGCATTATAAAAATAGCTTACTTTGCAGTTATGCAGTGCCTTTCACGTGAGCATTGCAGTGCTTTATAAAAACAGTTTGCATAATATGTGAACAGCTTTTCTTTATCTCCTCTTATGTGATAAAGTTGTGCTTTTCAAGTGGCCAAGGAAAAAAGTTTAGACAAATAGAATCTATCTCTCATTTATAGTAGCACCTATTACTAACTGTAAACTCTTTTAATATCACAGAGAATTGCTCTTAGAGCAAGTTATTCAATCTAGACTACTGGTTCCCCATTTTCAAGTGAGAATTTATCCCAATCTTTGTGAAAACCAAATTCAGTTCTGTTTTTTGTGAAAGGCCCTTATTTAGGCAATTTTTATGGGACATGTTATGAATCTCCTATGAACTTGAGGGAATTCACTTTTCCAACTGAAGCACATTACCTGATAAATCTGTTATTGACTCTGTTTTGTACAGAACCTTGCCAGATCTCCTTACCCTCCACCATCAATGAAACTAGCAGTTGCAGTAATCTCAGTAGACCTAAGTATGTTTCTTTTTTTATTTTTTTTCTTTAAAAAAATTAATCTTACTAATCTTAACATTTGCATCAGGGATTATTACAGCCTGAAACCCGACTCAGTGTTGTAATAGGGTTTATATAGCTGCAAGAACAATCATGGGACAAACAAAAGCATAGCAGTCTAGAAACAGAAGTCCTCACTTGAGTTCAAGTTCTGTTTACACCCAGTTTACATGGTGTTCTATTAAGTTTGCTTTCCAGTCCACAGGAGTTTTGAGAAACAAGCTGAAGGCAAAACCATTGTTCTGGTAAATAGGTTGCCCTTTTCTGCCTCAAGAATTGTAGGACTAGTACCAAGGTACGTAGATTGGAGTAATTTGTCCATCTTACTGCAATTCAAAGTGAAATGTCTGCTTTTTTTACTGAAATTTGCATAGTGCTGGCTGGCAACACTGTAGCTGCACTTTTGGCAGCTATCTGTGCTTACCCATGCAATAGCTTCATTAGATAAGGAATGTCAGAGACAAAATAAGTAACTCCTGATTCCTTAGAAAGGCTCTCCACACAGCTAATAAAGATTCTTGGAATGCAAATGTCTGACAGTGGGAGATATGAGGAACCACAGACCCTACATGTGGCTCTTCCCATATATGACTAAGGCATTCTGTGAATTGGCAGTGCCAGAAAACTGCACTGCATGCAAATGAAATGAAAGAACTGAAGAAACAGCCAGTGCTTTGGAATGCTAGAGAGAGGCCTAAGGCACAGCCTTTACTGGAACTTGTTCTTTGCTGGTACAATCTGGTTTTGACATCTCTCTTAGGACTCCCACTGCTATCATCAAAAATCTTACCTCCTGCTCATAAGTGATGAAGCTGAGGTTATTGGGAGCAGATTTAGAAGGAATACTACAATCTGACTCCTTTTCTGCCAGTCACATTGTCTTTCAATAGAAATATCCTTTACTTGTTTCCACTAATTAAACCTCAAGTTGAACATTATAAAAATACATAAACATAGAACAGAACAGATGAAGTTCCTAGTGTTTTACTGTATACTTTCTGTCTATATTACTAATGGAGTATTCTGCTTTAGAAATTGATTTTAGTAATTTACAAAAAAAAAAGAGATACAGTTTTTTTTGTGGTAAAGCATTTAATGCTACTATCTGTGCCTATCCTTTTTTTCCTTTTCCTAAAACCTGTATTTCAAGTAATAGCAATTTATTTTCTCAGAAGGGCAATTATCTCTGAGAAATAAAGTGCCTTCATAACCCTTTATGTCGTTCTACCAAGAGTCTTCATCTCTCCCTACTGATTCCTTAGGTGTTCAGTAAATTTTCTCTTTCACAGTATAAAATAGTTCCACTCATACATAGGATACAGAATCTAAATCTAGGGATATTTCTTCCTCAGATTAGGTCTGGTTTTCAAATATAATTTGGAGATTGAAGCAGGCTATGGAAACTCAGCTGCAGGTGTGTTGATTAGAACAAGGAAGCTCCATCATGTGTTGCAAGGTATTTTACTAAGATGCTAATTCTGCTCCCACTAGAATACAATTAAGACTTTCAAGTAGTTGTACCTCTACTTTAGCCTCTTGCTGTCTTTTTGTTTCTTTTTAACTGCCTCAGCTGAGCTAGTACATTTAGATACATGGAACGTGGGCTGTCCTCCATTTCCAAAGAGTGATGCTGATTTTTCTTGTCTTCCCACAAATAGAACAAGTCCGCCCTCAATATGAAGTTCTTGATATGTGAAATGTGTTAAGACTTTCATCAAAATGCTGTTCTGTTGTTCTTAAGAAGAACTGTTTCTTTTAGTTGCTTAGTAAGTTTTCAACCTTTGAATTCTTTTTTGATTCCTGTTGAGTGAGTAGTGCACAGGGCATAGCTTCACACCATTTTATTTTTGCCTTGTATATTATATTGGTTCTATTTTCTTACTTGCTCATTTACTCCTAGTAAGTAGCACAAATACAGTTTCTTAGTACCTTTCCCTGTACTCAAAATGGAAACCATCTAGTTAGTTATATAATCTCCCTCAAAATAGTTGGTCATATAGGAGGCATCTAATAATAGTTTTTGAACAGAAATGCTTTTTTCCCTCATTGGTCATTAAAAAACTGTGACTAAATTCATGGCTGACTTAAAAATAAGTAAAGATTACAAGATCCATGTGGACATTAAGAATGGAAGCATCCAAAACTTTGAATATGTGAAATCAATTCTGAAAGAAACTGGAGCATGGGAGCTAGTGGGGGGTTTTTAACACTATTCCATTACCCATTCTGTGTATATTACATGTATATCTTAGGTGTAAACATGGCATTGAACTTTTCATTCCAGTCTTGAAAAGTGTAATGATAATTCTCAACACCCACTATCTGAAGTAGAAGGGATTTCAGTGGTGACTTAACACACATGTAATCTTTGCTATAAAATAATTGTTTGCACCTTTGTTTAGAGTGACAGTAGGCTATTAAAAATGTGGAGTTTCTTTTTTGGTTCTTTGTTCTGCAGTGTATCAAGGGCTAACATAATCTTCTCAGGGGGAAGACACATGACTGTCAGTCTCATGGAAAGTCACTTATTTTACCATAAAGAACTGTGCTTTGCTTTTCCTTTAATAAAAATAAAAACAGCAACAACAAAGCACCAAAACAAAAGAAAACCCAACCAGCCAAATAAAAAACCAACAAAACCCAGCAACAATGGAGCAAATTGCATGGTATATTGAAGATTACTGAAACAACCATGATGGAAATTTAAATGAAGGAGTAGTGGTTGACATACATGAGCATATTTCTAATCCATTTTAAGAAGATGCTATTTATTCAGTTTTAAGCATAGATGTTTCTGTGATTACTTTAATTGGTCATTTTCCATGTTTATTTCAGTGAATGTAGGTTTCATATTGTGCTTAGTGTATCACCAGTATTATTTGAACTTTATGGCCCCAAAACAAAATATATGAATAAGTGCAAATGAGATTGTCATCTATTTGAAATCCTATGAGGCAGTTTAAAGAACTACTGTGTTGTTTTTTTTTTTATAAAAACAAAACTATTTAACACACAGTATCAAATATTCAATCTGGCACATATCATCTTGACTTCCAAGAAAACCTTGTATTGTGGGCCAAAGGGAAAAAAGGAGGAGGAGAATTTCTGAGGCTTCTACAATGCTGCAGGCAGCTGGTATTCTAAAATTAATCTTTCTTGCATAAGCTGAAGCAGGGTAGCTTCAGCTATAAGATCAATTATATCAGATGTTCTGCTAGGTTTATTTAGTGAATCTTATAGAATAAAACTGAACCTTTTCTCAGCTTGCTGAAGTACGGAATGACAAATTCTGTGAGATTGACCATTTAGGCTGGAGGGAGATTAATTTTTGATAGATGCAGTTCTTCTACATAATAGCTCTGGGAAAGTTTTAAATTATTCCTGCTAGTTATACTGCTAGTTATTCACAGTTTGGCAGGGAGGGGAGGAAAGCTCTATTTTAGTTCTGCCTTTAATGCAAGCTCTTGCACTAAAGAGTTCTCTTAAACCCAAGGTCCTGAATAAATAGAAAAGCACAATATGTAAAAAAGGACTCCATTGCAAAGGGTCTTGTTCCAGGCTCATGATGAGTCTGCAGTCATATTTTGCAATGGCTTGGAAGTGTCCACTTCTCATTTGGTAGTTAAGTAAAGCAAGAGGAATTTGCATGGGCATGGTAGATTGTCTTTGAAGCCTGTCAGTGTTTAAAGAGAGCAAGCAAGAGACGGGAAGGTTCCTGACTGTTAGTTCAGTATTCTAACAATCTTTCATACTTTAAAGCTTCAATAAAGCAAGCATGTTGCACTATTAGTTCCAATTTCAAAATGCCCTTTATCATAAACACAGTGCTATAAGCAGAAAGCTAGGAGACTGGTTTCAAGGATCTTAGAGATTTACAGGTCTTACAGGTACTTTCCACTTATTTCTCAAGTCTTAAACTCTTGTAATGAAACATGGGCAGTAGTGAGAGATAAATGTGGAGCGGGGCAAGCTAGTGAACAGAAAAGAGCTTTGCCTTCTTCCTGATATAACGAGCTTACAGAACTAAAGAAATCTGTAGAACAACAGACCTCATGGTCCCTCAGTTACTGACTCTCCTGATGGACCACAAAGATATCACACAATGCAAAAAAGGAAAGTATCACTCAGGCCTGTAAGCATAGGGCATAGCTGGTTAGATGGAGCTTGGGGTTTGCATCATCATCATCATCATCATCATCATCATCATCATCATCATCATCATTATTATTATTATTATTATTATTATTATTATTATTATTATTATTATTATTAACTACTACTTCTATAATCTTGTGAGAGTGTTGCCATTTTCACTAGACTTGAGTTTTACTGCATTTTTGTATCTCTACTGCACCCTAACTATAGCCACCTCTTATCTGGGATATAGAACTTCATGAAGTCACTCTGTTGTAGAGAATGACTATGACAAGGCTGTGGTGGCTGTCACCAGAGCATCAAGTCCCATTCCAGAGCTACCATTAGAGCTTAGAACTCCTGACCCCTTTATTCTGCTCCTTGTTAACAAATCTGCCTGTGCCTGCTGAAGTCTGTCCCACACATACAAACAGATGTTGTTGTGAAAAGATGGTAGTCTACCATGCTTTCACAATACACCATGTCTCTCATGCAAACCTCTGTATTGGCCCCTTGATGTTTAAAAAACCCTATTTCTTCCAGGAAGACAAATTAGAGGTGCTCTGTGTAATTTCACTAAATCCAGCAAGTTCTGTAGAGATTCTCTTGTCTTGGTTTGAAAACAAAACTGCTTTTTTTTGTTGCTTTTCTGCAGGAATCAGGGAAGGAACTTGATGTGAGAAAAACAAATTACAATTGTTGCAAGTTTTTAAAATGTATCTGAATGGTTTTTCTTATTTGCATGTGGTTATATTATTTCTAGATTTTGGATTTAGAGAAATAAAACTATCCTTTCGCTTAATATTTGAATCCATTTCACTTTTCTAATTTTATGTTTCATGAAACCTTATAGCCTGAGAACCCTTTGAGAGCAGTCATCATAGATCTAACAGAATACTTTTGATATTTATCACAGCGTGAAGGCAAAATGAAGAAATGCTGAGATTTAATGATGTTTTTCTTCAGAGCAGCTACTAAAAAATACCAATGGAAAAAATGTTGATCTGTGTTAGGGCCAAATATTGGCTAGAAAGGAAGTGTTTTGATTACATTGTAGTAGTATGAAATATTGCCTAAATAATGAAAGGCAAAAGGCCTCTTACTAAATAATCTCTTTGGCCATCAGCCAGAACAGGAAATTTTCTCTGGGAGAGCGAAGGTATCGAGTAACTTGAAAAGTAATATATTTTTAAAGACACTAACTTCATTTCACACTGCTTTGTAGAATTAGATTGTCACCTTAAAGAAGAGAACTTCTTGTTTGAAAAGTCGACTGCAGTCTAGCTATTTTTTGGTATTTATTTAAAATATGCTTTAATTGGACAGGGAAGAGGGGGAAAACTACAGAATACCATTGTTTTAGTAAGAACCTTTATTACTAGTGAATAACAGTATACTGGGAAATATACCAGAGAACAGCATATATTATTCATGACTGTAGTACAAATCTGTCACCATAAAGTCAAACACTCCAATGCCATATTTGCAGTATTTCACTTAACAGAACTGACACTTGGCACAATCAATGTCAGCAATAAATCCTGAAAAGTTCAGTGATGGGTCCTGCAATTATATTCTGCTTCTCCTGTTTATTCTACCAAGTGAGTTTGTTCACTGTTTTGAAAGTCTTTGTGGCAAGACCATTGCATGAATGAATCTATACAAGACTAAGGCAGAAGAAGCAGGGATGAAAGGGGAAGGCTGTAGATGGTTGGAGGGATTAAAAATCAGTCTTGAAAGGATTTTGGTTACTGATTGAACCTTTAAAAGAACTGTTATTTATTGTACAGAAAACTTCATCCTGCTAAAATTTGAACAGTGAAAAAGGGTTTTGCCCAAGACAGTTGGAAATTGTTGACTAGTATTCTACTTGTGGGGACAAAGCTACCACAATGTGTTATTATGTACTAAAAAAGGTCTGTTTCAGGAAGCACACCAGTTTATAATGCTTTTAAAATGTTTGAAATCACTACCTGTACTACATTTGTTATATGAATTGTGATGGTGATTGTTTCTTGTCTCAGTGAATAATTGAACAATCACAATATCCATTGTCAGTAGTTCATGGTGAAGTAGAGGGAGTTAAGACTTATACAAAAACATTCTATTCCATCAAGGCAGCCTGATTCCCTCTCTTCCTCAAGTAGGATGGATGTTGCAACAGAAAGTGTCTTGGAGGAAATGTGAGATTCCTTCTTCTTTATCAGTCTTGTGCAGGAGTTCTACCATGGGTAACATGGTAGAATCAACATCAGTCCTGCTAGTTCTGCATGCATTCTGGTTCATAATGCCAGATACTGGAATGACATCACATCATAAATTATTTCTTTGGGGGCATCCACACCTCCCTTAATTATTTCTATCCTTTGAAGACTTGCTGATTACAGCTTCATTATCCCTTAACTTCAAAAGTCCCAACCCATTAAAAGGTTCTGGGAAGGATTTTGTGACTGCTAAGGGTGTGGGATTTTTAGGTATTTTCTTTTTAAGAGAGGAATGAGCAGAAAATTGGGTGTTTCGTTTGCCTGAATTAAAAGAAAATGGTGCCCGCTAATATATATATTTTCCTGCCAGTTCTTTAGGGCATATTTTGAAATTTGATACAGGGCAACCTTTGTGCTAGAGATGTGCCTTTTGCCACTCCTATGAAAATCCACTCAGAGCTGGCCAAGTTGCAACCTGCAGTTCTTCCTGGATTTGTATGTAGTTCCATGATTGAGGAATTTTGCCCTAAAGCAAAGATTATGTACAGTATTTGCTGTGTTCATCTCAGAACCCAATCCAAGAAGCATAAACCTTTACAGGGTGGTGGATTTCTGTGCTCTCCATTACACTAAAGAGACTGGGACAGTTTGAAGAGAAGCCTTGAACAGGAGTATAGGGTGCACTGAATGACAAGAGGCCACTATCAAGAGCTGTGAACAAGCTGGGAACTGACCAGATAAAAGCTCTTGAAAACCAGGGCAAGAGGGAAGGACAGAGTGCCTGGTTAAGAATGCTGGAATTGCAGTCCAGTAAGGATAAATGGAAGGAGATGAAAAACAGAGAAAACTGAATGAGAGGTCAGGAGGCTGTGCTAGGAAATGTGAAGTACATGGTTTAGGGCTACCTATACAAAAAGATAGAGCCATATAAAGGATGGGACCAGGATGGGTGGGGACAAAAACATTCAACTCTCACTTGCTGTTTAATAAGAATTTCTCATGGTAGCTCAAAACATCCTGATGTGATTTCATGCCTTTTGTAATACTGTATGATAGAACTTACCTTGTTGGCTTGTTCCAAGAAGCATAAAATTGTCTTGAGTTCTAAATAATTATTGAAGTTATAAAGTTAATGACTCAAAATGTAGGAAACCAAGTTTCACTCAAACAGTACACTGCATGATGTAGTTATATAACCACATTCCCCCCCGCCTCCCCTTCCCTGCATGGTCTTATTCAGCAGATACAGTAGAGGGGTAAAATCAAGAAAGGAATTTTATGGGATTCATAGTTTTTTTTGTTTCTGGAGCTGGAAAACTAGGTATTGAATGAATATGCATAGTTATTGAATGAATACTGAAGATTACACATGTTATTCTAGGTAATCAGGTTGGTGTTTTCAGCTGCAATTGAAACAAATAGAAATTCTAAATACATTCTGCATTATTTTCTCTCTGAATAAACCAGCTCCTAAACATTTCATATTGAATTTTGCAATCCCCTTTGCTAAGCACTGATAGCATTTTTTATATCATTGTTTATTCTGAAAAGGAGTTGCTTATGAATTGTTCATGTAGAGGGAAATAAAAAGACAACAAATACTTATAATAGTTTTTAAAGTAGGTAGACATTATGTAGCAAAGAAGTCCAAATGGTGTTTGATGAAATCAAGGTTCTGAAGGAGATAGAACAGGAATAGGCACAGAATATAAAGTTAAGGAAAATGGAGAGAGGACAGGCTCCTTTCAGTCTCTCAGATCTTTATTCTTGCCCCTCCTATGCTATTAGTATATGTTGGAAAAAACCTGGTAATGAACAGTCCCATCCTTTCCTCTCCCAAACACCATTATCTGCTCAGCTGATTCTCTCAAGTATGTGTTTGCTAGTTGGCATTTCCTAGCATCTGAGTGCTTAACCTCTTAGCAATGCTTTTTAATGCACTAGGCTTGTATGCAATGCCTTTTCTTTCCAAATATAATACCGAGAGCTCAGAACCCTCTGTCAGTCATTACTCATGAGATGCACAAAGTCAGCTTGTCAGATATACAGCTGCTCCAGCTGACTTTTTGAAAAAACCCAATAAACTGTAAAATTATTTTTAGAATGATTGTTTAACCTGTGGTTGGAAAAGATTAAAATACACTACAAATTCGATGTGCCTTTTGAAAAAATATGAGGTATCATTCCTCCAAATCTGCTAAAAAGAAAGGCCAAGAACAACGGTATGGAAATAAGTTTCTACTAAATGTGTGGTTGCAAGGCATGAGTTGAACATTTTCCAAGTACATAAAAATGACCAGTTTTACCTGCGGGGAGTATTTTATCCACACATTTTATTCAAACAATACCCGTTCTTATCAACCAGAACCAGGTTCAGTCTTGCTAATGGGATGAATTGGCAATGACTCCTGTCTACATAGCAACCAGCAAATATTGTTCCAGTGGTCCAGAGCAGGCAGTGAGAGGCGGGGCACTCTGGGGCAGCTTTACTCATGCCCATAGCACTGTGCTGCAATTCCTCCTCCTGACAACCCCCTTCCCGCTTCAAGGATGTGAACATTTTTGAGTATGATCTCATCTGGAAATCTCAAATACTTGGCAGTTTTATGACAGGAAAGTATTACAAAGTGCTGAGGTTTGCTTCATGAAGAATTTAGGTAGGAAGCAATTTTAATTTTCTGTTGTTAATGACTTACAAATATTTACCGAAAAGCATAATCATGCTAACTTATTCCTAATTTCAGTAAGAGTTTGTGTGTGCAGTATTTAAAGTTTGCAAGTCCTCATTGTCCTTAGGGCCTCTTAGTGGAAGTGCACTCAGCTACTTTTTATTGTTCATAAACAGGCAGTGACTAGGAAAAAAAGAAATGTTTTCACTAGTATTGTTTATAAGATTTTAACATCTGCCACCTAGTAACACATCTTCCATTTTGTTTGGAAATTCTTCATTTTGTTCCTGAAATGCCCTATTTCACTCTGGATAGAAGAATAAACTGTGAAATACTATATTGCCTCCTTTTCCTTTTATCTTTTCTTACTATGGAATATACTTCTTTATAAAGAAAATACTTAATGTATCCAAAGAGATGAACTATATAAGTCAGCAAGTATTGGGACATTTAACATGGGTGGTTTTTATAGGTTTTCAATCATTTAATGGTGTTTTTAGTATAAAAACCAATTTCTGTTTTAGAGACTTCCATCTTAATTTTAGTTTAAACCCAGTATTTGAGTTTTTTGAGTAGAAGTTTTAATAGGTATATATTGCACCAGTGAATAGGATAAATAATAATATCTCGAACTTTTTGCACATATGGTAGGGAATCTAGGTTTTAAGTCCTTTGGGGCCAATAAGGAAAATGCTACTTTTTCTTTTGGTTTAATTTTTCTTTTAGAAATACAGTTATTTTTTGGTTTGGATACTCTTTCTGACTTGAGGAGAGAGGTGAAATTGTATATGCCAATAGTAGAAACAAAGGTCCAAAAATACAAAAGTAGTTTTTCTTCCAAATTCTAAACTCAAATTTTAAGCTGAGATGTTTTGAATCGAAAGAGTTACTTGAAGTTTAATTTTTTTATCATTCTGTGTAGGTGTCTGACTTCAAATTAATGAAATAAAACCTGCCACTTTTCATACATGAATCCAAACCAGTAGGATTACATTCTCGAAAGCTATCTGCTGTGGCCCACTTTCAATTAGTACTGTGGAGGTATAGTCTATCAGGTGTTTTCTCTTGAAGTCAGAAAGAACAGTTGTTTAAATCTGCAGTGTCCATACAAAGTTTAGCACTTATGCAAATTTTTAATACAAAATAATTTCCTATGCCATAAAGTCATTCATTGTGTGTAGAGCATGTCTTTGTTCTGATTCTTGCTGATTGTACAGATTTCCTAGTGATTTTAATAGGTCACTTAAAAGGATCGGTCAACTTCATCTGAAGACCAGAAAGATCAGTGATATAATGGTTTCTGCTCAGTCCTTAAACATGAGTTGCATAGTTAAATTTAAAATTGGTTGGGATCTAAAAGTCTAAAACTTCAATGTCCACGCTGTACTGCTGACCAAGAATATTAAACAGATTTTTCAGCAGAAAATGTTTCTAAGCATAGGAATATACTGATTTTACTTAAATCTCTTGCCTTGAATACTTCCCTGAAGTTTTGTCTTTACACTATGCTTTCTGCCTCTGTTGGTTGTACTCTTGAATTTAAAGTGAGTTAGTGTTTACCCTATCCAGAAGACTTTCTGTTGAAGGGCTTGCCAGCATTATGTGTTCTATGTAAGAGAAGATCATAGATTGAAGCATTTTTGATGCTTTTAGAGAAAACTAAGCTGGCATAAAATTTAGGGGTTTAAGTTCTAACATTTATGCTTGCTATTTATGACAATTCCATCATTAGACATTAGTTCTCTAACATAAGTTTCCCCATGACGATCTTGACTTTGTGGAGACAAAGGAGTAAAATGAGTGTTTAAAGACTATGAAAATTAAGAATATGTAGAAAAGAAATCAGTAAGCTTCCTTGCAGGTAGAGTAAAAACAGTGGTCACAAAGCATTTTGTTTTCATGTTCTTTCTTGGAGGAACTCAACCCCGTAAGGGTCATCATACTTACTTGTACCAGAATTGCATAAATATGGTCTTCATAAGACAAATTTGTTTGAAATATTTCAGATTAGGACATAAGGAAGCTCTTGTGGTAGCAAGAGAGCAAGAGTTTCCTTTCATATGAAATATGTGTGTGATCTTACAGCAGTAATTCTTCCCCTCTTCACTATGGCAACACCAAAATGATGTCGTTATATATTGCATTTATACATGTTTGATCTTGACCTTCCCATAGAACACTTAGAGAAATTCAAGCCCTGAATTGTATGGCTTCCTTTGGATCCAAATTGAATTGTGTTATTTTAATTAACATTTGTAGTCTCTGATTTCCACATCTTGATGACAGAGTAGCATACCAGCAGAGTGATAAAATAAGATTAAAAGGTAGACAAACTTCTGTTTTTATTAAGCTTGAATGTTACAAAAGAAGAAAGGAATTTGATCATGGAATGTTCTTAGATTAAAGATCTTAATAACAAACTTCCACAGTATTTCTTTTGAGATATTAATTGTTTACCTCTGGATTTGGATGTATTAGGAACTTAGATTTTTGACTTGTGAACCATTTTAGCTTCATAGCTGCAGAAACCTTGAGTGCTACCAAAACTAAAAAAGGCAAGTGTGATTGCATACCTAAATATTTCACCTAAAGACTTCTTTCTTTCCTTTTTTTTTAGTCAAAACATTCTTATCTGCCTTTTTTTCTAAGCTCCAAAGGCATAGATAGGGCTTGCAGAACTGCATCATGAAAAGTTGATTCAGCTTTTTAATAGGTAGTTATCTATTATAAAGTAACATCTACCCTAGGCTCAGGAGAAACAATTTCAGTCTTGGGAAAGGTGTACAAAATGAAAATTCTGTAGTAAGCAGTTAAGTCTTCGGCTTTTATTTTCTTCACTTTCTGACTACAACTATTCGTATTATATGCAATAGCATCTCAGATTAAATGTTTATATTTTATAAGCTAATTCAGTGAAACTGATTGCAGTAAATAATCTCAGCATGCTTGAATTCAACTTGTCTTTTGGAGTTGTGGGCATTTCAATGATTTGAGTACATATCACACTGCCATATTTGAAAATGCAGGGGAAGCACTTTTTGAGCTTGAAAGAAAATTGGCAGATAGCTCTTATTATTCCTGGCTATTCCCTCTAAATTAGAGTGTTAGAAGGTGCTAGTGAGCTCCCATGATCTTATTCCTAGAAGAACCTACATTTATTTGGGAGGAGGTGCAATCAACATCAGTAACCTCTACTGAATATTATCTATTTTGTATTTAGCTTTTCCAAAGTAGCAATGTGCACTCCATGAATACATCCCTCTTTTTCCAGAGAGTATTGGAAGTCCTGGGCCTGAGAGACTGTTTAAAGTTCTGCCTTCAGAAAGCCATCAAGGAGGAAAGGCCATGTCACATTCTGTAGGAGTACAGGGTGTAAGGCAGAGTGCTGAATTGGTAAGCAGGAACTGGGCAGGAGTTACTTTTGCATTATGTATTAATAATAAACTGGGTGCTTCTTTATATGGATATATCTATAGTTTGGTCTGGTAAGTACTTTTATGTACAGTTAGTTGTCACTAGGGATATCTGTTATATTCCTGATCCTGCCCTGGCAATGAAGGCTAGAGGTGTTTTCAAAACATACTGCACAGACTGGTTGGGAAACTTATCAGTCAGCAGTAACCATACCCATAGGATTTTGAAAGCAAATTTTGTTTTTGTTTTTTGCCAATCCTACAAGGCAAAGGCCTATGCAATATAGCACTGGGATCTTCTCACAGGGTAGGAGATGGTAGGGACTTGGCATTATCAGTATGGAAATAACTTTTGTAGAGACTCATATGAAATTTTAAGATTGCTATGAATGAAGCATGAGTAAAAATGCATATATAAGCTCCAGAAGAAACAGCCTAAGTGTTAAAAGAATGGCCTCAAAAGATAGTAAAGAAGATAATTCCCAGCTGATCACATGAAATGCTGTCTTACTTGTATCATAACCCAAAAAAGCCTCAATAGGTCTTTAGCATTTTGTCAGTGGAAGACTCTGCATTTTGACAACAGAAGGATGGAAACAAGATTGTAGTATGTGCTTTTTCTTTTTCTGTTAGCCCAAAAAAATAAGAAATCTTATAGCAAAAGACTTTCTATAACAAAAAAAAAAAAATTGCTGCTGAGCAAGAAGAAACTTCACGAAAACACAAGAGCTTGATAGCCAGCATCCCTTGTTTTTCATGTTGCATAAGAGTGATCCTGGCCAGACCACTAAACACATGTTTTGCTTCTTGTAAATACGTGGGTGTGAGAGTATATGTTCAATCAAGAGTGGATGAAAGCTACAAGGGAATGACTGTGTAGGTAAAATCAAATTACCTGGAGACACTGCAAATGCTATTTTATCTTCCATAAGGTTTTGCATAGAGATTTGTTATACCAGTTTTCTACACATCTACCTAAAATTATGAGGGAAGCATTTAATTTTAGGTATGCACAGCTGAGGAAATCATACTGAAATTTCATCTCATGAAAAATAGAAACCCGAAAAAAAGTGTTAATTTGATGCACTTTGTTCTGCAGGAATAGTCCTGCAGTAAAGGAAAAAAACGCAAACATCTGACTGTACCACCAAGTCCATGGTACACACCACTGCAGCCAGGGAGAGCAAATGCTATACAACTTTTAGGATGGTCAGTGTTCCAAGCACTTGAAAGTGATATCTTAGAGTCTCATTTTATGAAGAGTGTTTACACTGGGGACAAATTAGCATTTTTGGTGTAAGAACAACAGATGCATGTAGCATTCCAATTTAGAGCTAAATAATTTGTTAGCCAAGTCTTTCTCAATGGTCGCATCTTTGGCTGACTACATATTGACACTAGCAAGCCTCAGATTGCTACTCTTGCTTAAACATTCCAGCATCCATTTTAAGGAGCACTTCAAGGATGCTGGAGGAAGTTGTTGGTGTTTAGTCCAGAAGTTAATCTGAAACTTGTACAATATACTAATTAATAGATATCAGTTCCATCACCTTTTATTGTGGGGAAGAATTATGTAATGTCACATTTTATGTGGCTGTCCTTCTAGCTGGTGTGGTATCAGCCTGTCTTCTCTGGTGATAACTGAAAACTGATAGTCCAGTCTCCAGCATTATCACTGTCATTAGGTAATGTTATGTAAACACACATTCTTAGAAAGGAAAGCTGCAAGCAGATGTACTTCAAGTGTAGCTCAATTCCTGGTTTTATCCTCCTGTGTGTTAATTTGTATTCATTTCTAAATGTGGTGGGCAAAACTGTAACCAAAAAAATGGAAATGTCAAATGTTATATTTCTTTTAGCCAATTGCAGGATGTCTCATCTTGGATGCTTTTAAAAGGATGTCTTTGGCAGAAAGATTGTCAGCCCTTTGCAGATTACTTATGCTCCTACAGCCTGGATTTTGTGTCCTGTGTAATATATCTGTAGGCATACTGTTGTTTATACCTAATCCCCTTTTAAAATTTCACTTGACTTGACTTTCAGAGCCTACTTGATACCATTTTGCCAGATGAAAGTACTCGAAGTGTAACATCTTCATTCCGCGCTGTCCTTGTCAGCAGCAGGACAGGCGCTCCCTCAGACGCCTCTCTACTGCACTCTAGTGTATTGCCCGGAGATTTCCCCCATCCTGTGCTAGCACACAGTACTTCCAAAATTCTCATGACTTTTGGGTGTCTAAAGGTATTTTTCCCCTTCTTCGTTTTCCATACAAAATAACAAATATTAAAGCAAAATGTAGTATTCTGTGGTTTGCTTCCTCCTTTGAGATTTGCCATCTATTGAGAAGGCTTTTTAGTGACTGTATGTTAATGATTGGTACTTCAAACTGCCTGCTTTCAGTTGTGTGCTGATGCTTTCAGGGATCTAATGCAGCTTCTCAGAATGAGTCACCTGAAAGAAGATTTCGATATTTCCCTGCTTAACTTTGAGTTAGTGTTACCAGTACTTAGGTGCTTAAAAAGATCTGACCTTTGGGTAGCTTATCATTGCATTTCTTTGACTATGGAATGGTGCCAATGGTGCTAGATATGGTTTGTGGTGGCATCGAGCTGGGATAGCCAGAACATTTGCATGAGAATCCATATTACATAAGGGGTGCAAAATCTAAAGAAAAGTAATCTCTTCAGATGCAGGCAGTTTTGTGCGTGTCCACAGCCTGTGTCAGTCATTCAGGCTCCTGTGTATGTAACCAAATTCTGTCTGAATACAAATAGCTGTTAAAAAAGTAAACTGAATCCTAATTAAACCTGTCTTTTTCTCTAGTGAAAACTTCAGAACATACACTTCCGTGTTCTGACTAATTATTTTTTTCAGGTAGCAAAGGCGGGATTGCAAAAGGGGAAAAGCTGAAATTCTCAGCAGAAAAAGTCTTTAAGCTTTGTTTCTGATAAGCACTATGAACAGAAAGAAAATAACTTTTATTTCTTATAAATATTTCAATCTTATGTGCAGTTTAAAAATATATGCATATATCTAAAGGAAAAGTCTTGCTCTTCTTTTAAAAAGCAGTGCAGCATTAACTATGAGCTGCTACCAGGAATTTGCTATAGAGAAGCAAGTTCTTGAACCTCTGACTGCATGATATGAGTTTAATAATGGATGTGGACTATTTATCTTACCTATTGGCTGGCATCTGTTTTTGGGTTTTTTCTCTCTTTTCAGATCTGATGAGCATGGAAAGGAAGCCAGAAAAGTTTCTTGGTTTTGAATGCATATTTACAGAGAAGGTCTTCAATATTTTAGTACAGAGATAATATAATGCTGGCAAAATTGAAACTGTGCAGTTTGAGGTGCTTTACATTAATCATATCATGAGCTCTAAGTAGCTCAAAGTCTCCATAGTCTTGTCCAGTACTTCAGTTGTACAAGATACTACTCTCATATTTTTAGTCAATGTTGTATTTTGAAATACATGCATTTTAATATAAATTATTTTAGATATGTACTAGCAATTTTAATGAAAATATTGTTCATGCTTGTGTGTATTGATCTGCTTCCTCTTTATATTAGAATATTATTTCATATCCCCAGTAACTTGTATTGGAGCAACATTCGCTTTACTCTCCTTGTCATTCAGCAGCTTGCTACTCTTCCAAAAAGCAGTAAAATAAGAGGGAATACCAAGTGGCTGTCTGTGAACCATCTAGAACCAGCCAGGCTCATCCCTTCCTCCCCAGACTAGAAGGGTGAATGCAGTTCAGCACGCTACATGCTTGAGAGTTTAAGAAATGCCCAAGTTTCCTTCCGAAGATGTTTCTGTTGAAAGGCACTTATTATGTGAGTTCTCCTAGAGACAGCTGCTCTTGGAACAGAGGAGCTGCTGATGGAACACTGGCACAGACAGACTTGACTTGGTTTATGTGCTTTTTTGGCTATTTTCAAAGTGGTTAAACTGCATATAGAAAATGGAGCACTATTACCTAACAGCTTTAATTTCTTTGTAAGGCTAGAGCATAGCAGTATCTTTCTGCCTCCACCAAGTCAAGAGCCTCAGTGTTTGTAATTGGGTAAATAGATAAGCAAGCAAATGTAAATTTATTCCAATTCCCCACATGCATGGATCACTGCAAGAAGTAGTGAGAAATCAGCATTAATGATATCTATGATCAGTGTAGTAAGGGGGAAATATAAGGAAAAGGAATTAGAAGTTTTACATTAATTCGCTACATATATGAAATTAAATGCTTTTCATTTTAAATGAGAATTTGGCATTTTCAGTGGTATCCAGAGGGGAGCTTGTGAATATACAGATGAGGTGATCTATCTGTGTCCTGAGAGCTCTGACTGGTATGTGGCAATTGGATGTTACTTCTGGCACTGTGTGGGCTTGATCATCTGATGAGTCCCTGGCACAGCAATCTGCGTAGCAAAGATCTGTGAAGACATCAAGGACTTGGCAGCATTGTCTGTATCCTAACAATACAACAAGCCTCGATTTGCAAACAGGTATTGCTGCATGAGTTCATTCACTGAAGGCAGAAACAAAAGCCAGTTTTCCAGTGAGAGGGGAAGGAGAACAGTCTTGCCAGCTGCATTACTCATTAGTCCTTTCAGCCTAGCTTAACCCTTTTGTGCACAGTGAAGCTGGAGACAGCAACGAGCATTCAGGAGTATTTGAATGCTTTGTGGATGCTTTCTGCATTTGTTCATCAGCTGCTATAGAGCAGCTGGCCATGCTGCAAGAAGGAAACTCAAAGAATGTGTTTCCAGAAATGCTTGGGCAGCTTGCCCTCCAGTTTGTGAAGCTATTGTTGAAGGTATGCAAAGATCACAGATACTGCAGTGAAGAGCAGCAGGATATCTGCTGATTAAGAAATTTGTGAGAGTGTATGCATGGAGTATCCATTTTTCACCATAAATCCTATTTGCCATGCAATTAGCTCAGAACTTGCATAGCAGAATGATGGGAAATGTGACCGGGTTCTACCATGCAAGTCTCTTTGCTTTTATTTCTGGATACTCATTACTGGTGCTCATCATTCTGAGGGACTACAGAAAAACCTTAATTTTAAAGTTAATTAACAATGGCAAAAAGAACCTTGAGTACAGCTTTGGCTACCACTGGCTAGAAACACTATCAAATCCAGGTGTCAGCATTTATGTACCAAAAATCCTCTTCTTCAATGTTTAAGCAATGCATTAGAAGGGAAACAGCATCATATGTTTAGTATGATTTTTCTGGAGGGTTTTAATTTTATTTTTCAATTTACCTGTGAGTTCATTTCCTGAACTCATTTTCCTCTGAATTTAGGAATAGAAATATGTCGTTTACCTCAAGTTACTTTTGAAGAATTACTGCTGCATGGCTAATCCATCTGAATAGCATTTTTAAGATTTTTTTCAAATCATGAAAGGGGATTTGTACCAGAAGTAGGTGAAGCAAGCAGCCTGGTAAAACTCAGCCTTCACTCCACAGCTATCCAAGCAGCCAAAGCAAGCTTGAATCTATATAAAAAGTATTGATTGATGTTCAAGTGAGGTCTGATCCAGGCGATGCATGAACTGGGACCCCCTTATGATCCCGTCAGCAGTCTCTGCTAGGTGATCTATTGGGAGGTTTTCCCCCCACCCAAACCTAATCCTTAGTGTTTGTGCCAAAATATCTTTTCTGGAAATCATCCTTTGAGACATTACATAGCTTGTTTAAAAAAATTACATGTCAACTCCAAAGTGAATATGCAAAGAATGAGATTTTATTTTTAAAAATTTTTATGAATAAGGTATACTTTTGGCATGTTATTTAAATTTACTTTTAATTTCATTTTATGTTGATATTAAGGCTCCCTTTATGCCAAATGTTAATTTCTAAGTTATTTCTAGTCCCTATACTCTATACTCCCTATAAATGTAATTTATGGTTTTTTTGTTTCTTTGATATAGAAAATATTCTAACCTTAAAGAGAAATATAACTTTTTAATACAGTATGTCTCAAAATATAATGTCACAAAAGTATGAGAAGGAAGAATTGTGGCTACTTTTGTAACTTGCTTTTAAAAGACCAGTAGTGATAGTTCTCTTTCTATGTAGGTAGAAATGAATACTGCTCTTACCCCATAGCAGTTGGATATGGATTTTTGGCTTACTTAGATTCTACTCTTGTCTAACAAAAAGCATTTGTACGAAGAATTTATGTTTTCTGTTAAAAGTAATCCCAAGAATCATTGGGGTTTTTGATATCTAAGTCTTGGTATTCTGACTATGAGAACTCCAAGAGTATTGATTAAATTTAACATCAGAACCCAGTAAAGGGTTTTTTTTCCTCCAATTCATCTGCTTTCTTTATGGCAGTTTATAAATGCTGGCTAACCATCAAATCTGTTAAATGCTTCTACTGCTTAGTAAACACATCTTGGAAAAATGCAGCATTTTTCACTTGGCTTAAGCTAATCACTGTGTTTCTTTAAAAGGAGGTTGTTCTTCCTATTTAAAAGCTTTTTTGTTGCTGGTTCTCAACATGCTGTTTGCTGATAATAGAATGATTTATTCTTTTATGCTGAGAGGGGCAGGATGGTTATAATTTTGCATGGTTTTGTGGTAAATAATGCAACTTATTTTTTAATAGGTGTTATGTGGCTTTCAGGGGATGGCAGATGCGTTGCTCTCAGTTAAAGCCTTGATCACAGTTCAAGAACTGAACCTTTAGGATGCAAAAAAATAGGGGGGATCCTTTCCTGTGTCAGCTACACTTCATTTAATTCAATTTTTTTCAAAATGCTTGTTGTTTCAATGTTAAATATAATTTTATTTAAATGGAAATGCAGCAGTTGCTGGATTGTTTCATTTACTGTTTCTTTCACTAATAGATGCTGCATAAATGTATTCTTTGAAGGACCAACTAAAATGGGATAAAACGATGCCTATACTTTTGAAAATAACTGTAATTTAAAAAATAAACCAGCAAACGAAAAATCCCACCAGAATATGAGATATGTGGTGGGTGGAAGGGTTTGGTCCTCACAAACCTCTTGCTGTATTGCTACATTATTATTTAACTCCTGACAATTACTAGATCATAAGATAATGATTTTGGCATTGCTCATATTAAAAACAAACAAACAAAAATACATTAAATAAACTCAGAAACTATGCTAAGAACTAATATAAATAGTTCTCCTTCACAGACCCTGTTCTTCAAAGATTCCTGCAATTGCAAATGAACAAGGGGAAAAGAGTATATTGTAGAGGATTTAGTGACAATTTTGTTACTTTCAGGAAAATACTTCTTAGTTTAAACTCAAAGAAATTTTTATGAGCTTCTTCTTACTTTGACTCCTTGTTTCTTAGCAAAAATGGATTTGGTGGTCAGTTGGCAGCATTATCTGCTGACATCAGTATGTATAGAGAAGGATGTGCTGGTAGTGTTGGAAGCCTTATTTTAAGAACTGATAGCATTTGCTCAGCTTCCACAGAACACAACAGTTGTATTGATGTTTCTTGGAGTCTGGTCAGTTGTCCCAGCCATTTGCCTTGTCAGCCTGGAAAGAAAGACTGTGACATGCCTGTGGTTCCAGTTTCTTTAGTAATGTGACCATGGATTTTCTACACTCTGCAATTCCTAAGAGCAATAACCTCAAGCAGAATATCTGAATTCTGTTAATCATATGGACAGTGAATTAATTAAACAAGTAGATTAGTTGAGTTTTGGAAATGTTTGGTTCCCTCATCTCCACCCTACCATTATCCTAGTCCATGCATCCTTTTAAAGTGCTTTTATTTAATCACTAAGCAATTAAAATTGAATCTCTTTCAGGGCTAATTATTATATACTTATCCTGAGATTACAGTGGATTCCATAAACAAGGAAAAAGAAGTTGGTTCTGGGAACAAATACTTCAGCCATTTGACTTGTTTGGGCTTGGGAAGCCTGCATATATCCCCCTTAAATGTAAATGAGTTTCCATTGAAATCAGATATAGTTTCTGATTTGGCAAGTAATCATTAATGGTTAATAAAACAGTTTATGGACATTTTGATTTTTGAGGAATTCCTGTTGTCATTTAAATGGCAGATTCCTACATTTTTCTCTTGCTCTGAAATATCAGTCATGTTATTTGACTAATATTCAGGCCTAAGTACAGATGAGGATGATTTTTATTTGTGTCATTGTAGCAAAAATGTCTTTCTCTCAGTTTATGTTATGATGCAACTATGGAGCATTTGGAAAACCAAGCTTGTCTGATCATATACTGTTAATGTCATATAGTTACAAAGTTGGAGAGCATTTTACTTATAGGTACCATTAGTTTTAATAGTCACTAACTTTTAAAATCTTGTGATTTTTTTAAAACTCCCATTTAGGTGTGGTGTTAATTCTGGCCTTGGATTATGTGGAAGAAACCTAATTAATTAACTTATTCTGAGATATCTGAATACATTTCTGCTTATACAGTTGCTTCTAATATCTTGTTCTTCTTCATCTCTACAGTTTATAAGCAAATTAATAATTAATAGAAACACTGGACAACCAAAGACAGAATTATGTATATTCTTCTGTCTTTAAAATTAGAAAATATTCATGCAAAGCAAACACCATGACAATTTTGTTTTCCTCTGATTCAAATCATATTATCTGTGAAAGTTTATTGAAAAAAAAATGGTGAAGGAGGGAAGTTATATTTACCTGAAATAAAAACTAGCTTAAGTTATACCTCTGAGGCAAAAAAATTTAAAACACACAATAAGTCTAACTTTCAAAAAAGCTTAATTGCTCTTTAGGCCTTTTTAGTTTTGGAGAATGAAATTTCAACATTAAATAATTTCAGAACATGCAAATACTTCATACATTATCTTTACAGAGTAAAAGTTTATCCATAAACCTATGCCACAAACCACTTTTCACTTTTTAAAAGAACATAAGTTTTTGGGAGGAGAGGAGAGAGCAAAGGAGATGATGAAAAAGCAGGCTTTGGGTCAGTAGCCGCAGAAACCATGATAAGGATGTATGGATAAAAAAAGCAAAACTTTAAAATATTTTATAATCAAAGATAAATTCAGCCTGAGTCATCATTTAAACAATTTAAATATGTGGATACTGAAAGGAAAATGTTTGATTTAGGAAAATACAAACTGTCTGACCTCAGTCTTCTATCTTTTTGCATTTTTCACCACTCTTGTCTCTTTTATTAGATTATAGCCCTTGTCTTGCAAGTGCTCCCTACATCCAAAGAGTGTGTAACCTTTACTGCTGAATGCCAAATTTGCATAGGCTATATTGGAAACACATTTATTTGTGTGTACAGAATACATGACACTGAAGTTGTTAAATTGCCCTATTTACCAGAGTATGTGTCTAGTAAGTGCTCAAAAAAAGACAGTAAAATGTCAAAGTAAAATTTGTTCTTTCCTCTTGGTAGCATGGCAACTATTTTATTATACTCTTATTTTTGGGAGACCAAAAACCTAAAAGATGGTGGCTTCTTGGTGCAAGGAGTCCAGGAGGGTCTGCCATAACCTTTCTGAATAGGCCTTCCCATACAGTAATAGGAGGAAAATCTTGATGTTACTGCCAGCATTCAATTCATACTTTTCTTAGAACATGGTGATCATACTTAAAGACTCTTTAAAATCTGTTCTTTTTTGCTGATTATAATTTAGATGCATTTATTTAATGCTTCAAAAGTTGCTATAACCATCTAGTCTGAGTACCAATCAAGTTGTGATGGCTATATCCTACCAGTCAAAGCATTTCTAGCACAAAGTGTCTCATTTCTGCAAGTAACAAGAATGTAACATTTCAATCAAAGAATTTTTAATGTATATCTTTTCTTCTTCCTTCCTTCTTTAACTAGAAATGAGAACAGTTGGAAAAGAAGCCGAATTCTGGTAGATCTTCATCAGAATTTGAATCTTGCAGCTAAATTGTTTGTAGGCAGAAAATAAGACCTTGCTTGGAGCAGATCAGCTGCATATTAGCGAATATACAGTTATTGTAAGTTTCCTAAATGTCAAAGGGTTTCCTTATATTTGAGTTAAATAAGAGCAATATTAGTGTTGTAATATTTTATGCCAGTAGTTCCCCAAAAAATTCAATATTCTAGTTCAATAATTACCCAATAACAAATAAATCCAGGGTTTGGGGCTTTTTTATGTGTTGCATGTCTTTCATCTATGTAGACATCAAAAATAACAAGAATGTAGTACCTATGCTAGTAATGATTTTTTGGCTGGATAAATATTGTGGAGTATCAGCTACTGAAATACTTAACCTTAATTTATCATATAATATTGGAATTTTGTGTTGTCTGGATTCAAATTCTCCAGAAAAGAGCTTTGAGTCTGGTTATGACAACAGACAGAGGAAAAGAAGGTGACAGTCCCCCACTGTTCTTTTGTTTGCTTGCTTTTTTTTGTCTTTATGTTGGGTAATTTTGCTGAATTTGTATTCTTTCAGGCCTGTTCTTTTCCACAACAGCAAAATAAATTCAAATGTTTGGACTAAAACTGGGTTTTGGACTAACCTCCCTTTTGTGGAGTCTGGATTGCATAGCTAACTAAATGTGGGTTTATTGTTGTCCTCTTGAAGAGTGTTTTTCAAGTTAGAACTGTAATTAGCCAGTTCAGCAAATTCAGTGCAGCTGATGTTCAAGATAGGATGAGGTGTAGACTAAAAGCCCTCAGGAAATCTTATCTGTTCTTGATCTTTCCTTACGTGTGAAATTTGTCAGGTTAAATTTTGGCTGGCAAACTTCGAGACAGCAAAGGAAGCTGAGCTTTGTGATGCTACCAAGTACCCACAGGAAAGTACATCACACAGTAGGACTGAACTTCCTGATACAGAACTTGGATTTAGTGTAACTTTTATGGCCTTCTAATATATTGAAATTCAGTCTCTAGGGAATATGCAGGAAGGCAAACTTAAATCATCATAACTTCCCTGCATTCCAGATGGTTTCCATAGGCTTCTGAGATTTACCTTCAACATAAAATGTATTTGTAGTTTTAAAATTTATCATAAAAAATTTTCCACTAGTAGCTTTGGAAAAGAACTGTCATTTCTTTAATGTAATGGGAATGAAGGGAAATGTATTATATCTGTTCTATAAAACCTAAGCTCCTATCCAAAGCTTCATTATTTTTACTAAAGGATAAAACAGGGGTAGGTCCACAAGTGCTGACCCTGGATATGGAAATCACTATGTCTGAGCTACACTGTATCCCATATTAAGGAACAAAGACTTGTGTAAACAGGTGGCTGGTTTATGCTGTTTAAATTTGCACACTAGAGTGTATTTTCTAACTAGTTTCTGCCTTCTTTACCACTGTTACTTCTGTTGTGAAAATTAGTATTTCAAAGCCATTTATCATTGAAGTTTCCCAGTTTTGTTTTTCCTAAATACCCAACACCACATCAAACACCTCAGAATCATGGGCTAAACTAATCTGCATGAGATTAAATTAAACGCAAAATTGCTTTGAACTTTCTTTATATTGTAATGTTTAAATTAAAACTTAATTAAACACTTCACAGAGAGTATCACAATAAAAGTATGGCTTGCATTGTTTTATCTTACAGTAGTTTGAAGGGAGTTCCTTGAGACTGAAGTACTACTAGACTGAGTAAAGAGTCTTCAGAAATGTTAACTAATCACAGAGACTCTTCCTGAGTTTATAAAGATTTTTAGAGGTCTTCAATTTGATTTGACAGAAAGCAGGTTAAATACAAGTACTAAAAATAATATTGGGGCTATCAGTTGATCAGAGCATGGTGCTAATGATGCCAAGATTGTGGGTTCATTCCCTCCATGGGCCACTCACTTCAGAGCTGGACTTGATGATCCTTATGGGTCCCTTCCAACTCAGAAGATTCTGTGATTAATGGATTATTAATATTTTTCCTTAAATTTGTTCTTCATTTGTTAATGACTGTTTTTAAGATTTTTTGAAAGCCCTCAATTTTGAAATCAGTATTCTAAGGGTTTTAACAGAATAAGGAAAGTCACAATAGTTACATTATATCTTTCTGGTTATTCAGGAAGGATTTTATTTTTTATACGTGGGGTTTTCTTGTTTGTGTTGTCTCATAGGTGTTGATTTTCTTTTTGACATAATACTCTTCTGTATGTGCAATTTTTAAAAATAATTGTAAAAAAACAGGGCAAATTTAAACTATATAGAGATTTTTATATTCCCGTTTCTGCATTATATTGTAAACTTGCAGTATTTGCTATTTTGAAAATCAACACTAACAGTAGCTGGAAATACCTAGGACTGGAATTTAGGAACTTCTGGGCAAGCAAACGTGACACTGTTTTTTCTGTTTTTTCTGGTGTGTAGTAAACTATGTTAGTAGTTTCTGGTTTTTCTCTTCAGTTTGCAAACAAATGCACACAGTGTGAAATGCTGCTGGCTGCAGTATCACTAAGTAGATTGCTACTAAATCATGCATTTTGTGACGTGTTCTTGTAAGTGTACAGCTCCCCAGTTACAATTTAAAAGCTCAATCATATGAGCTGCAAGTCACAATGGAATTTTTTCTCTACCTACTCTTGAGATCAGAATCTTAGGGTAGCGACACTCTCGGTACATGCGATAAGGAGAGAGAATGAGGGGAGACGGATCACTACTTGACTTCCTTCATGTTATTTTTGGATATGACTAGCATTCCTCCCCTTACACACACCCTCTTTTCCCCCAGCCCCCATCTCTTACACGCGTTACAAGCTCATGCAAACACTCTCACGTACTCTTGCAGCAGCAGCAAGAGCAACAGTTGGACTGGAGCCAGAGGACTTAAAGTCCGCTTCCTCATTGCCAGCAGGCTTTGTTCTTTGGACTCAGTCAGAACTAAGGAGAACGTCTTCATTGCCGCTCGTGGTGCTTGGAATTTGGCAGCTCAGCTGTCTGTTAAATTTTTCTGTGCTCCTCTGCGGACTAGAATGAATTTAGAGCAGCAAAGCTAAGAGCCGGGGCTAGTCAAGAAATCAAGGACCCAGAGACCATCAGCTCTCAGCCTCTCTGCGGGGGTGGGGTCCCTCTGTGCCACAACGGTAAGTGCCATTCTTAAATGTGTATAAAGGTGCAGGAAACCATAAGGTGCTTTAGCTTACTACAATGGGGGGGGGGGGGGGGGGGGGGGGGAAGTACGAGTGAATCACACAGTGTGTGCTGTTATAGTGGTCTTGGAAAAGTGCCTAGCAGTAAAATGTTCCTCATTTTCCCCTTTCCAAGAAGCTTTATAAGAATGTATCTATTTTAACAAAATTCATAAGTGTCTGTACAATTTTGGAAAGCTTTCCAAAATGGCTTTATTATTAGGTTTTCTGCAAACTTGTTTTGTTTTGAACCATGTGTAGTACAGAGTAACTTTAACTGGCATAGTAACTCATTTGTTTTAAGTGCAAAAGCTGAACCTGGGAAGTAAAGGTGTTCCATCACAGAGGATATGAGTAGAACTAAAGTTCAGGAGGATGGGGAGGGTAAAGGGATGATATGCATCCCAGGACTAGTTTAAAGGCACCCAAAATAAGTTTGTTTTAAATGACTGGCATTCATTCAGAGCACATCCCCTCCCCCTTCCTTTCCCGCTATTAGGAGCAAAGTGAATCTCCTTTTAAAAACAAAAAGCTTTGAGAGTCTACTGTTCTAGAGCATGGAAGTGAAAGCTAATGTACAGTATAAAAAGAGTGTAGGTTTGAATAAATGACTCTGAGAGGACAGGAGTCCTGCAAAAGAGACTGCTTTCTTCCAAAATGCAAAATTATTTCACTGTTCTTGCTTTTTCAAAGCACTACAACTGCTGCCTTATAAGTTTATTAGCAAAATGGTTTGCTTTGTTACAAAGACTTTTTTTTTATCTCTCAGTATTGTCTTTAGGAAAAGTTTTATAATCATCACAACCGAGGCAGGTTAATCCAAATGCATTGCTTTCAGAAATGCCATCTAGCTGTCAAAGGAAGTTCACTGCAGGGACCCATTTGTTTTAAAAGTACTGATAAGCCCTGCTATCAGCATGCTATTATGTCTTGCTCCGTGGGTTATCTTAATAAAGTGATAAATAAGAAACCCTTGAAGTCCAGAAAGTCAACTGTATAATAAATTTGACAAAAGGGGACAAAAAGACCAGGTGACTGAATGTACTTACATACTTTTAAAGCTAAAAGTCCAAAGAAACTTTACTGGGACAATCGATCTTAAAAGGGGCAAAAATTCCTTTCCCTTGCCTTAACTCTGGCTCCATCAGTTACTTCAAGTAGTTATTCAAATATTTTTTGTTGACAAAGTGAGCGTTCCCTTCCCTTTATCCAGTTATTAACTGCTGGTGATCAAGTATTTGTGAAGGTGAACCTAGTCACATGAAAAATATGCTGAATGGGCAAATATGTGATTGTGTGAAGTATAGCAGTCACAGTCAATTAGCTGTTTGTTTGAGGTCTGTGTGTTTGCTTTTTCTAATTTAGAAACTCAAAACCAAAGCTTTGTCATTCTAAATTTCACCCTTCATTTGGGAGAATACTTAGGTGTGGTAATTGTTAAAAATTATCTGCTAAATTATGTTTCTATGGATTGACTGTGAAACCATGCTCAGCAGCACAGTGTGCAATTAGTTGGGATGTTTGGGATGTTTGGTACACTCTGCTTGCCAGGTACTAGGGCATTTCTTTCTATAGTAGTTACTAGCTCTGTTTATGGTAAGTTATTCACTGAATGGGAATTACACACTAAAACTAGTAAAGATTGTGTTTCAGAGCTAAAAATGGAATATTGTTTTCCTCAGTTGGACCCCCCTCTGCCAATGGCACCATGTCAGGTTGCCTCAGCAGCTGCTTTCAGTTTCACAATTTACATGGGTGCTATAATGACATTTTTTCTCATTGATGTGGTGGAAAAATCTGACATCTTTATGCTGTTTTTCCTGCTTTGATATGTTAAAGTATATTTTCTATTGACTGTGAGGTTTGGCAATGAGTGCTGAGTTCAGAGATGGGCCTGTACCAAAATCCCTGGATTCCTACATCCATGAAGTTTAAGAAGGTTAATAACTGGATCCAAATGTCTTGGCTCTGGTCTATTCCTGTTTTAAATGCACATTGCTTTGGCCACATGTTTAAATTGTTTTTTGAGGTGATTAAGACTGAAAGAAATCTTTCAGGCTCCAGACACAGTTTTAAAGAGGAAATGGTATTTAAGAATCTTACAGTTATTTAAGCAAAGCTTGCTCATTTGCTGTTTAAATGTGACTTTTAGGAGCCCCCAAGGACCTACATTCCCTTTCCTCTGTTATAACTTTAGATGTAAGTAATATTTTGGAACTCCTTCTGAGATGTGCTGGGGAAGCTAAGGTGGTTTTGTGCCTGTCCTTTCTATTTGCTTAAGGAGACTGGTGAAGAAGGCTAGGAGCATACATTCAGATAATGCAGATACCTCAAAATGGTTTTTGATCCTAAGTGATCTGCCTATAAGCTGTTAAGGAAGTGTCATATATGTATATACTAAACTGCAAAAAATTGTGGTGGCCTATGGTAAGAAATACTGTAATGTGGTGTAGGAGGCTGCACAAATTGTTGCTGAAATGGTGTATATTCTGCTTTTTTAATTGATCAGCTTCTCCTACTCTGGCTAGCTTAATGGATTTAGTGGCTCTCTGTGACTACAATTACATATGCATCTGCCAGCTGCTTGTGGTATCCCTGCCTCAACAAGAAAAGCTATTCTTTGTCTGCGTTGGCTCACTGTGCTTTGTGGCACACAACACTGATTTATTAGGCAGTAGATGCATTTTTTTCTTGAATGATTGAACTATGATGTCACTTTTTGTCTTGGCTCTAACCTTTTAAAATTGGGTAGGTTTTTTGTTTTTTTTTTTTTCCTGCAGACTATTCTCTTAACACTAGGAAAGTGGGAAATATCTCAATGTTCGTTGCAGAGCAACTCTGTCTACCCCAGCACATTCCAGGGCCACCGAATCATTTGTGGTGAGAGTGATTCAGATCTGGTTAAGATGATTTAAAAGAGAGGTTATGGGCATACTGCAGTTGTGCATTTAAGAAAATACAGAGTTTTTACTGCCTGATTGAGACCACATGGCTCCAACTTAGACTTTTCTTTTAACATGGAAATCATTGGCTGGATGTACTCAAACGATTTATTTTTTTTTTAATTGCCTAGAGGCTGAGAGTTTGGGTCATAGCATTTAATGGTAAGGTCAGGGTTAAAACAAATAGTTCTTAGTGTTCCTTTGAATAAATGAAAAATAGTTTTTTGAATATTTTGCATGGGATGAAAATACACTTTTCTTAAAAGAGAGCGAATGTATCTCAGGAATTCTTTTGGACACTACAGGCTAATTGGTGACCTGATTTGAGAGTGAGAAGGATAGAGATAAGGGAAGATCTCCCTGTCATAAATCACAGTTAATATGTTCCACTCCAAATATATTATGGAAAATACCAAAAGTAAAAAGGAAAAACCTTTTTTATTGCATAAAATTTAATTGCTTACTCAGCGTTTTGTGCTGCTCTTAAGAGGATTGAAAAGTTTATATAAGTAAACTCTCTTTAAACTGTTGTAACTTTCTACATAGATAGTTACAACAATTAGATATCCCTACTGTGAAGAATGAAATGGTAGTAATCTATATTCTTTTAATGCATATTATGCATTAATGCATATTCTTTTTATGCATATTCTTTATTCTGAAAATTTATTTCTTCCCTCAGTGCTCTCATTTCTTTCTTTTCAATTATTATATTTCTCTCATAAACTGATGCATAGCTTTGATATAAAGCTTTCATCCAAATAAATTTCCCTCAAATGAGGGTATTAGATTATGAATGTTATTTTGTGTGGATACTTTTGAAATTAGTAAAAAAAATAGTAAAAAATTCCAAGGTGTTTCAAACATAGAATGCAAATCAGAAGTTACAGCATTGAAAAATCACTGTTCATTCTTGCATCTGTTTGGAAGGTGAAGTAATGATAAAAGGCAATTCTTACACTAAATCACTGTGATTTATCTAGAAATAATACAGGAGTAGTATTCTACAACAGGAAACCAAATAAACAGTTGTTATGAGCTTTTTGCTGTCTTTAAGGATTGGGATGATAAATTTAGCTAGGGGGAAATGGGAAAAAAGAAGAAAATATCGATCATATAGCTATGTACATCCCTTTCAACTAGTTCCTTGCTTAACGTTACATCTCTCTCAAATTTACAGACCATGCATGAACTTTGTTCTTAACTTTAAAAAGGCTAAAAACTAAAAAAAATAACCTAACAAAACCCAAACATTAACCAGAGTTCATGAATCGCTGTTAGTTAATTTCTGCCTCACATAAACTACAATGTAAATGTTTAAAAGTTATTTGCAGATTTTTGTAACTTTGAAGTGTGTAATGCAGGTGGGAAAGCTATTATTATTTCTGAGTAACTGCTGTGAGAATTAATCAGAGGTCAAAATATGTACTACAGTGCCTTGAAATTCCTGCCTGTGGTATGTTAATGTGTTGTGTTCAGTTTTACTGAGTTAATTCATATAAAATATGTAGAATCAACTTGATTTGGTTTTATACTACACAATCCGAATTGTACTGTGGATAGAACAGTACAGTCTTTCTACAAATACGCAAGAAAGCATGGCCTTTAAGATGCCCAGTCTCAAAAGACATATCTTGTGCCTGAAGTCCTTGAGCTCCTCAGTGCTTTACAGATTAAGTGAAGCAAAGGTGACAAGATTCTGCTGTGTTGTATAGGTGGGAATATTCCTGTGTCTTCACATATACTCCAGAACATCCTGTTCTTTGAAACATCTTTAGGCCAGCTTTTATAGGGTATGTACATGTACAGTTATTCATATGTTACTAGACTGAAAGTTGTCATTCTTCCTAAACTATGACTACTTACAAGTTTTTCTGACTGTAATGCTGGTGCAGTCTACGTTTCACTGTGCATATGTAAAATACACACTCTCTCTTCAGACAGTTTCTCAATAAATGGAGAGAGGCACATTGGGAAAGGAAATAAGAATCAAGGAATTCAAGGATTTACAGGGGTCACAGCAAGCATATATAAACTCGAGTCATTGGAAAGAGGAGTAAACCTTAAAGCAGTCTTGAGTATTGACCCTCAACCTGTTGGATTCCTAGGGAATTTTTGATTTTCCACTCAAACCTGCTCTTTGTATTGTTTCATATTTCAGGCATCATAACAGTTGTGAAAAATACGCATGGTATTCTTTGAGGCATTGCTGGCTAGGCTGGTGTATGTCAGTAGGTAGGAAGAATCTTGAAAATTTGAAAACAATCTTGAAATGAGTGTTTGGAGCAAGCAGGCAGAAGTCAAAAATCTGAAATAGTCACCAGAGTATAAAACATGGGTACATGCATGGTCTAGGATCACACCATATTGACAGCTGTCAAACATGGATGTAAGCTTGCCTGATAAAGCTGAAACTAAAGACTGAAGTGAGGGCTGTGTCTTGCAGCTAATGAGGTGTGTAAAGGCACTTCAGCTGCTATCTGAACAGATAGCATAAGTCAGTCATTCTTATTTAGAGAAAGGTGATGGTTAGTCCTTAGACCTGGCTGAGGAAGTGAATGTAATCCTCCCCTAAGGAAGATTGCTTGTGTGTTGTAAAATGCACAGTACTGCAGCTGTTAACCCTAATGACAGGTATCTCATTGTATAAACTGAGGAAATCAATGGAATGAGATTTCAGTAAAGGAATGCTCTGTGAAGGATGCTGAGGAAAAAGTGGCATAAGTTTTGGAAGAGCTGAGGCTCCAAAGACAGGCAATTTTCCTTCCCCACCCTTTCTTTCCTAAATCTGTTGTTTCAATGAGACCTTTTTATACAGCACACTTTAAATCTGTCCTAGGACACCACAGATGTTATCCCAGAGTCCAAAGTCTTGAATCTTATTTTACCTCTTTTAATGGATAACTTTTTGCTATATCTATGATTCAATTTGCCTCTGAGGTAGGATATAAGAAAATAGCCTGCTACAGAAAAATAACATTCCTTGTAAATATGATGGCTATTTATGTAGAGATTAAGCTTTTTTTCCCATGAGCAACTGTGAAAATTATCTTTGATAATATTACATTGTGAATCAGAACAGGTATTATCAGTCTTGTTTTGCTAGTTTGTTGGAAATTAATTCAGAAAGCTTTCAGTTTCCTACAGACTAGTAGGCATAGAAACTAACTTGTTAAAATGGTGATTTTTCTATCCATAGATACATGAAATAAACAGCAGTTGCAAATGTCTGTGAATATAGGGCATCCTCATCCATTTGAATATAAAACATCCTAATCATCAGTTCTTTGATGATAACAGTTTCCTTCATTGACATCGCAGCATTCCAAGACCTGTTGCCAGTATTGAAAATAATGGTGAGAGCAGGACTGAGGTGCTTGTTCTCTACACCCTGTGGCACTCTGCTGAGTGTTGCCAATCTCTGCAGTCTGACTAAATTCTCACTGAGTAAAATTTGATGCTGTCATACTTAATGCAAGGCACTGACTAAACTGCTGACAGCTTCCTTGCTTTGTTGTCAGTTACTAAGTTGCTGACCTGACCCAAATGAATCACGTATTTTAGCTTCTGCTCAGCAAACTTATGCTGACTGTGTCTAGCTTTGAAATAATCGAGAAGAAAAAGGTAGATGATAGTAGGAATAGTACCCATAAAAAATGGAATCCTTTTGTATTGTCTATGTAGAGTTTCATTTTACATTTAATTTGATCTAGTTTAGCTAATGTTGCAGGTGCCAATTAGAAGTTGATCTCTACAGCTTCTATTATGTAGTTAACTGTCTTCTATAGGCATCATTTAGTTGGCCTATAAAATGCACAGGGATGGCAATGTATGTCAAAGTTCATGTAATAGCTTTCTACCTGTCCAAACATCTAAAGATGTTTTCCAGTTTCCAAGGTAAACCAACAAGTTCCATGGTTACCACTTCCATGTGTTCAGTATGAACAAGACTATACATCCTGAATGGAAGTTTCCTTTTACTTATCGATGATTTGCAAGTTATTAAGGTTTTGTAATTTAATATTGTAGGTTTGTTTTCTGTGGACTAGAGTGGTTGGTCTTAAACAGTTTTCATTTTCTTCCCCTTTTTAAGTATTATGGCTTTGAGAAGAATTTCTTCTTCATCTGACATGCATGTTGTCAGCCTTCAGTTGCCACTGACTCACCACAATCGTGTTAAATGCAATTATGTGTAGAACTCAAATTGCATAAACGTGATTTCATCCTTATAACTATTTACAGTCCTTCCCTCAAAGTTCAAAATGGTATTTCACTGGAAGATTATGCCTGGCAATTCTGTAATATGTACTCTTCCCCACGAAGGCAAAATAATGACAGCATGCTTTTTGAAAATTCGTTTCTGGCCAAATGAATATAAGCGATACCTAAGAGTGGCATTTCAGTTATAGGCACTACGCATTCCATTTCAGCTAGACAAGGAATCGTGTTAATCCTACAAGCCTCAACAGTCTGAAAAATGTTCAGCATTTCACACAGGATTATTAAATACTTTTTTTTTAACCCGCTCTAACCATCTTCACTGCCTTTAATTTTTTTATTTTCCTTCCCTTCCATGATCTTCTTAATTTCCTATCAAATACCAGAAGTTGTAATTTCATTTAAGCATAGGTCGACATAAACCAAGTCATGGTATGTGGTCTAAGTGAACAAAGTTACAGCTATTTACGGGGCTTAGGGGCATGACTGCCTTCAGACTTCATGGAAGGTGGCCACATAATATCCTTCTGCAACAGGTGAGCAGACCCCTAAGAATGAAATTCCAGTATTTCATTGGCATGCAGGGCTGTATAATAACCAACATCCATCTCTTCAAGCCAATCTGCTCGCTTCCAAAAAGATTGAATAATTTTATGGCTAACAGTACATCTGGTAATGCAAGGTCAGAATCTGCTCATATTTTAGAAACAATGCATAGAAGGTGTCCTTCAAGTTAAGACAGTGGAAACTGAGTTCTGAGATGTGTCTTACTTTCTTGGGATACAGTGGGCAAAGTGCTTAACCTCCATTTCCCAATAGTAAAACATATCTAATTATCTCATGTCCAATTTCTGTTTCAGTTCTTACAGATCTATTCATTGAGCTTTTCATTAGAGAAATATTTTTATTCAGTTCCTGCAGACACAAGAACATTCGTTGTGCAATTAGATTCTGTATAGACTGTTGTTAATAGGTAGTCCAATGCTTATATTCAATAAGATGTGCCACGTGCTAGGCACTGTGGAAAATTATGGTGAATGTTCTTACTGAAAATACACATAAGAGTATGCCCAACCTAATGGAATGGGAAAAATGTTTGGGGGAGGAAGTGGAATAAAAGGAGGGAGGCCTGCTATGCTGCCCTAGTGGGCTCTTCCAGCATGCTCTAAATCTGGGGACAATCTGAATGGAACCAGGCATGTTGTCTCTAATACCATATGTGTGTTTTCTCTAAGCACTATACTTTAACTCTGCTCTCATATGCTTTGTGCACAACTACTGTACTCTCAGTACAGGGCTGGATGCATTTGAGGACAATTTTCAGTATGTTTGGGATATCTTTCTGTAACTTTGTTTAAACAAATATTTGAGGATGCTTTATGGGATATAAACCAGGCAGAGTTTCCTGAATTAACTTTCAAGTCCATTTTGGAGGGAAGATTTGTATCTGTGTATTTCCATGCAGAGCAAAATTCTTTAGTTACAGGGTGAAAAATACAGAGCAGCATCTCTGCTTTGGAAATCTAACATTATGATTTTTGGGGGAAGAGATGATAATCTTTGCATGAAACAAAACAGCAGATCAATTAATTTTTTTGCTGGCACAACTACAGAGACGAGCAGAAGGGGTCTGCTTGACTTACTGACAAATGAATTAGTGGAACAATCTGAAATGCAGATAATGTCTGCCACACTTTGACTTCAGGGTAAGATGTTCCAGGCCCCAGAAGGAAGTTGTACAAAACCAGTCAATTTAATTACCTGTCAGAATAGAAGAAATTATTGCTCAGTGTCTGGCTTTTCATGCCCTGAAACTATAGGAGCTCCTGTGTAGTAGCTAGTTGAATGCAATAAGTGCGTGTTTCAGGTGCTGGAGGTTTTCTTCTCTTCAGTGCTGAATTCTTCTGTGTAACATGTTTCATAGTTCTGTGACAGTGTTCTGAAAGTATAAAATTCTCAAAGGGTGTTAAATGAATGGCTTTATCTGGTAATCATTTAAACTTGAATTACAGTAAAAATTAATGAAAGCATCTACAGTAATATTAAGCGCAGAACTGCAGAGCCAGCTATTATCAAACTTTTTATGACTGTACTTGCTCATTCATCACATTTATAAACTGTTCTTTCTTTGTGCTCTGACGCATGGAAACGGCTTCCAGGTTTTTTGGCATTGGAGGCAAGCTATTGCAGTGGAGATCAAAATGTAGAAGATATTTCAGAAGAAAAAAAAACTTGCCGTGAAATATGAAACCTAAAAATACAAAAATGAGAAAGTTATGTGAAATGTTGAGGTTATAAATGAATGCAAGTTGATTTTTTACTCCACTTAATTCTTTCTGTCACTTCCTGCTTATATCACCTACCAATTTCAGTGTAAAGACTTATGAAATGCAGAAAATGCAAAAAACTAGTATGGGAGCATTTTTCTTCTGTATCTTTCTGTATCTGCTCATTTCCTTTTTTGTTTTTACTGAGTAATAATAGAGAATTGCATTTGTAGATATGTCAGAAGACCAAATAATTTTCCTTTTCAATACATTTTAATTAATTTTGGAAATCGTAGACCAGATTGTAACTCCTTAGAATCCACAGGTCTTAATTTGTGATTTTTTTTTTTGTCCGAAACCAATGAAACCCGGAGAGATTACAGATATATTTACAACTATATATATGTGAAGCAAGCAACCACTTTCTAAAAGTAAATGGTATCATTTGGGATTAAGAACAAGTGGGAATTTGCAACTATTTAATTATTTTGCCATATCTCATATTTAATGATATTGAAATATATATATATTATAAAAATGTTGAGTTATTGCAACTTGAAGGTATTTTCAATGCAATACCTTTTTCTGCATTATATTTGCAGGCTTTTATAATTAAATGTTGGGATCTTATAGAGGAGAGTAAATTCCAGTGATGGGAAGAGAATTTAGCCACCTGAAGTTGAAAGTATTTTGTTGTGACACAATATTGGCTATGCTCTGAAGGAAATTTATTTCAGTTTCAATATGTAATGGGAGCTTGAAAAAAATTAAATATTGTCAAGTGCAGCCATCCAAGTTGTTGAGTGATGACATTCATTACTGAAATACAGAATTGTAATTGGAGTGAAGCAAAGAGTTCTTTTGACTCTTCAGCTGTGCCAGAAAGTGCATATTCTGAATTTTCAGGAGAATAGAAGTTTTCTCTTTAGTTTTTCTGATTTATCCGTCTTCAGTGTAGCTAGCCTGGAAGACAGTAGAGTTATTGCTTAGGCACTCACAAAGAGGCTCTAGCTATATTGGCCCAGACTGCATTGGATCTCACAACCTCTTTTCAGATTTATCCCAAATGTATGCCTGTAAGTGCTGGTAGTATGCATACATGCGGCAGGAATTCAGATTTAGTCAAATAGATGATAAAAAATATTCTTCTATAAACATTTAGATGTCAGGGACAAAATAGTGCTCCAGAAAATGAAGTGAGAATAAGTTGTCCAAGAAGAGATGATACATTAAGAATCCAAGATACATTAAGAGATGATACATTAAGAATCCAAGAAACTGATACATTAAATATTGTAAATGACTTGTAACGCAATAAGTTTTCTGAAAATTCTGAAGAAAACTGATGTAAAGAATCTCACTAAGTTAGCTTGCAGTTATCTAATGAGTCCAACAACCCTCAAAAATGTCTTACAAATAGAAGTGTTGAAAACTTCATATCTTAAATTACATGTAATTTATTCCTCGATTTTTAATTCATGCTTTTTTCACGTGTATGAACATGGTCACGTAGCTTTTAAAGTTATACATATGTCCAAACTCACTAGTTTAAAAGTTTCTTGATGAAATGAATTATTTTTGAATATATAGCTTACTTGTCACAAATAACCAACATGCCTGTTGTAGACAAGGTTGTTTGCAGTTCATAAGACATAAGCGGTCCTTGAATTGCGCAGAATTTTCACTCTTTCTTGATCTGATGATTGCAAAAATATAGAAGAAAGGGAATTATCTGTCTACATCTATTTGTCAGTTAAATTGCAGCTTCTGAAAGTGACACCTTTATTGCATAGGCTAGTGGCCAAAGAGGGAAAAGAAAGTTCTGTGAAAGGTTTCTGAAAATGTGAAATCTGTGTGTTACACCTACACCTGGACAATTATTTTGTCTTCAGAAGACATCTAGTTAAGATGAAGAATAATAATTACTTTGTGTTTTGTTAATGGAAAAAGATATGGACAAAAGATAAATCTTTTAAAGGGGTAAAGATAGATCAAAATAGGATGTGAGGTAAGGTTTAAGCTTTGGGCTTCAAAAATGGAAAATAAGTTATTCAGCATGCATTTCAGCATTCTGTTATTTCAGAAGGTTGACTATAACATAAACAATACCGTTTTAGAAGAAACTTCTTTAAGAGATATTTGTTCATTCTGGTTACAGAGGTAAGCATACAGATTTTTCCTTTAATATTGACTGCTTTTTGGCCGGTTAAAGAAATATGATCTCCCTGCTGTTCATGTTGAATAAAAACAGCTGCACAAATGTCTTTGATCCGCATGATGAAACAGGATTACCTGAAATGTGGTATCTCATTTGGATACCATTGGTACATTTGCGAAATATCATTTGCACCAACCCCACAGTGCAGCCAACAACAAGAGTCACTTCCCTGCTTTCTTTGTTGCATGGCTTAAATGTACCTATGTGACTTTGAAGCCAGACCAGCAACAAAGCTGCTAGATGCTTTTCGTTAGTTTTATGTTCAATATTTATGCATCTTTCTTATAATAATCAAAGTTCAAAAAAATTAGTGAGCATATACAGTTTTATAAAAAGTAACTCCTGCAAAAAATGAGTAGAAAGTAGTGAACATTATTTTAACTTCCTACACCACTTGTTATTACAGAAAAACACTGTGCAAAATCTGAAGAATCAGTTAAATCAGTTAAATTAATGTACACTGCTTATAATGTAACACACTTTTTATTATAAAATTGGCTTCTGTGGTTTTCATTACAGAGACATTTTTTAATTGCTTAACTGAAGGTTCAGCCAAAGCACCAGCATTTCTATTCAGATTTTTTTTCCTTAGAATTACAGTATATAAATACTTAAAGTATGTATGTTTTTATTGGTAACTCTCTTATGAATTACCTATACAAATAATGAAATATCTATTGCACAAATATTGGGCAGTGTGTAGAGAATTATAAGCATCTGAATAATTTGATTCCTGCAATGTACTCTAAATCTTTTATGAAAAAGCTGATTTCTTTTAAAAATCGGGTCAAGTTCTTTAGGTAGTAATGTTTTATAGTCTGGAAGTGCTGCACTGCTTAGTTTCAATGGAGAAAAACAAAATGGGAGTTACACAGTATTGTGATGGAAATGCTGACTCTGCCAGTATGAGAATGTCAGAGTATTTCACTTTGACTTTTCTTGCTGGACATACTTAACACCACTAAGGATAAAATTACTTTTTAATTTACAACTTATCTCTCTGCACTTTCTGTAGTGGTCAGAGTTCCCTATTATAATTTCTCCCTAAGGCTATATCTTAAAGTTTCACTTCAGCTGCCATTTTAAATTAACTTTAAGAGTGTGCAGAGAGGAAAACCTCTCTATTCCTCAGTGACTCTCAAAAAACATAAGTTCCAGCAGGATTATGCATTAGAGAGAACCTTGAACTGTTTTTCTTAAGACCCTTGTGCTTACTTAGTCAGTGTACTGTTCAACTCTGTTTATATTTTGTTCAGGGTCATTAAAATCCCAGACACACGTGCTCCTATGTATTTCCATGCATGGAGGATTGTGAGGGCATAAAGAAAAGAGGAGTGAATAGAAAGGCACATTGTGTGGCTTGCTGCTTGATGTCAGTGTGCATGAGCTGCTGCTTACCTGGCATCTGACTGTCCTTTTTTGTTTGCTGTTCTGGTTTTGCCACAACATAGCCAGTAGAAAAGCAGAGAGGGTTTGAAGCATGAAAAATGAGTACCTAATCATTGTTCCCCTACTACCAAAATATCTCTTCCTTGTCTGTTGACTTTCCAGTCTAGTGATTGTTTCACTGTCTGCCTTAAATATTTAATTGCTATGATTTTAATATACAGGAGATATAATGTAGGTGTAAACTAAGCGTGATTGAAGAAAAGCAAGACAAAGAGTGGAAATGCACACAAGAAGAGAAATGGTGGAAAGAGAATGAAGAAGAAAGTAGGAAAGAGCAGAAAAATGCAGTGCAATTTGAAATTGGGCGAGATAGAGAATGACTAATAAAATTGATTTCAGTTATATAGTGTATGTTACTTTTTTTTTAATTGGTCAGCCAATATCTGACATCTTACAGTAGTTTCTGTTCTTTTTCAAGGGGGCACTTCTCTACAAATTTGCATGAACTGTAGCATGGCCTGCAGGAATGCACCCACGGTGCAAGCTGGAAGACTTATTCTGGGGACTGATATGTACACACATCTGCAAACCCTTTTGTTGGTGTCTCTGTCTGGTTTTTTCCTATTTGCACACTTAATGCATACAGAGAACCTGCAACAAAGGGATAGGGAAATGAGTTGATGATTTCACACTTGGTACCCAGAAGTTATGAAAGAGGTATCTTTTAAAACAATGGTCTCTGTGTAGAGAATTTTCTTTTTCTCAAAGCATCTGCCTTGCGTTTGTTCCTCTGAGTTATTTTCTTTCAGGCTGGGTTTGGTTTGGTGTATTTTAACTCTCCAGAAGTATTCCTGTCTTCTCAGGGCTAGAAAATAATCCTCTTATCCCCAAGAGGATCAGTAGGCTGGAATAGACTGGACATGAGTTAATGCTGCCCTAGTTAGCATAAAACTGGAATTTTCTTGTAAGACTTGCTTTGTGGTTATTTTTCTGTGTCTAGCCATGAGTCCTGGTTTCTTTGGCTCATTTTCCCTTTGATAGTGATTTGTTGCTTGCTTTAGTGATCCCTTCGCAGTAAGAGGGAATGCTTCAAAGATTTGTCTTTGAATCTTTTTCAGTCCTTAGGAGCAGAAAATTCTCCTCTATGATTATTCTGATTGTAATGCAGTAAGGCTGACTGCACAAAGATATAAATATATAAAAGATGAAAAAGTGGCATTCAGTCTGTGTTTGGGAAAAAAATACTTCACTTATTTTTATTTGATGACCCTTTTTTGAATTCACAAACTCTCTTGATCTGAACTGGCAACTGGAAAGTTATTGCGGAATCAGTATTTGAGTATTTTCTTATTCACCTAATTTTGATGTAATCACCAAAAGAAATTCATGACAAGTAATCCTCCTCTTTTATCAACCTGTACACAGAAAAGAAAATACAACTAGAAACGGAAAGAGAGTACAACTAAGCCTCTTCCAGTGTTCACTGTTTGAAATTCCTGTGCTCTTGCCAATTGTAAAGGTGAATTCTTCTTTCCGCAATAAACAGTGGAGTCCCGCACCAGGTGTGTTTCCCATGCATCAAACATTGCCTTAATGACAGCTGAGGTAATTTGGTATCGAATTGCTTACTCATGTGCTTTCCTCTGGGGCAGGCAGTGTCTGATGAAGCAGGTCAGGACTCGTTTTCAGTATGACACTGATGTGATACAACAAGTCTTAATCCCAGCTAGTGCTGAGGAATAGCTCCCACTACTTGAGACTGACCATGTGCATGTGTATGCACAAATCAAGGGACAACGTAGAACTTGTCCTCCTAAGAAAACAGTTTACTTATTAAATGTTACCTGACAAAAATATATAAATGGATTTTTTTTGTTGTTTTAGGTTCTCATGCTTCAGACAATTTCTTAAGCACTTTATGAACATAGAACTTAGGAAACAATAGAAAGCCATACAGCTTGCATGAAACTAAAATAGGATCTGTCTGAGAAAATAATTAGGCTTGGAGGAGAGGTTTTCCTTTGCAGGATGTTTCTGGAAAGGAAAGAAAAATAGAACAAATGGTTATGTAGGGCTTCATATTACAGGCTCTTGTCTGTGATTGTCTAGAAATTGAATTAACTTCTCTCTTGTGCATATTGTTTAAAATGCAGCTTAGGAAAGGCTACACAGAGGTTAAGACTCTGAAGGTCTAATAATCAGAAATAGTAGCAGAGGTCCTCACACTGGTAGAAGGGACGACTTGTGACAAGAGGAAAGGAGGGGAAGAGGGGGAAGAGAAATGTTAATTTTGGCAGTGGAGCTGACAGAATAGATTTGTCTCCAAGGCAAATAGTTGTAAAAGTAGGCCAAAGGGGTCTGCTGAGTAAACAAATGGAAGTTTGTTAGTTCTTTCCAAAAATGATACTTTCTCTGTGCACTATCTAGGTAACAGAAGACAGAAAAAGAACTTGTTAGCATTTTAATTACTGAAGACAATTGCATATAGCTTTAATGCCACTACAAACTGAGGGTTTTGCCTTCAGGAATAAAACATCTATTGTTCATTAACACAGAGAGCTTGCCCACAATTATTATGTTATTAAGGGGAATTGTGTTATGTTATGTGTAAACCTGGTGGGTTTCTTAACTCTGCATTCTGTAATAACCATGACATTTCAAGTTTTACAATGCAATATTTTCAGAAGGCTGCTTTAAGCCATTTTTTATTTATTTTAATTACATGAAGTTTGTAATTAAAAAGAACAATAAAAGTGAGGCTGTTCAATTTTAAAGACTTCTCACTGATAGTTATTTTATAGTATCTGTCATCCTGTCATGTTGCATACTTTTCCTAAATAGGTAGGAACTCTTGAGGTTATTTTTGTTTCTGGGGGTAATGGGAAGTCATCTGATAGAGGGGTAAAAAATTTAAATCTGAAGTATTACTGGAATGTAACTGCAAAAATTCTCTCATCAACACATACAAATTAAAGGAAAAATACCAAATTTTTGTGGCAAATTTTAAATATTTAAAAATATTTTTAAAAATTTGGTCATCTTTTACTTTGAATTGACTATCCATAAATTTCTGAGGTTATATTTGTTAATTTTTTTAAAAAAAACATACTAGAGTAGAAAACTGAAAGTTTGGGGGGAAGATCCCTTTTGAAGCTTGTTGTCGATAATTCCTCATTTTATTCTTGTTAGAACAAGATTTGAATGTTGGGGTGGCAGAGGAAGAAGAGGAAAAGGAGGGAAGGGAGAGGACATAGAAAAACACAGATTAGGATTAGGAGTGAGAAGAAGGGAAGAAAGAGTGGTAAAGATCAGAGTCAGTTTGCAGGACTGAAATGGGAATAACAGCCGTGGCAAGGCTTGGCAAAATTTATTTTCAGGATATAGGGACAATCTGAGAACAGAAGACTGGTTGCTCATGAGTGATTTTCTTTTAATGACTCTCCAATCTGTCTCTGCTCCCTGCAAAAATGCACAGCAGATACTAAAAACCAAGAATTACTGATTTCTCATACTTGCTGGGCTGCCAGAGATAGAGATAAATCAGGGCATAGCCCAGGGTAATAGGACTACCTGATATCAGGGCATCAAACAGAAAAAAGGTGGGAACAGGTACGTTCATGGCAGCATTATGGGCTGAGAACACAGAGTAGTTTACACTGGCAAATGCTTGATTGACCTGATGTAAACAAAATTATGCTTTGCTTTTACATACTTATAAGTCACCCTAGATAAGTGTCTGTTTTGTCTGTACCTAAATCCATCCCTTTTGTTGGGACGTACCTTTTTGGTAGTGGAAGATGTATTACTTACATGCATAAAAATCCAGCCCTGGGAAACCAGTTTATGTTCTTGATCTAAAGCAAGAGTAAACCTATTAAAGCATACCAATATGAAACCTGTGCCATGGGATCATGTTAGGTTGACTGGGCAAGATGGACAAAAATCCCAGAATCCCAGAATGGGTCAGGATGGAAGGGACCACAGTGGGTCATCTGTCCCAGCCTCCCTGATCAAGCAGAGCACATGGTACAGGATTGCATCCAGACAGTTATTGAGTATCTCCAGTGTGGGAGACCCCACACCCTCTCTCTGCAATCCCTTCTGGTGCTCAATCACCCGCACAGTAAAGTTCTTCCTAATATTCTGGTGGGACTTTCTGTGAATCAGTTGCCTGTTGTCTCTTGTCCTGTTGACACCACTGAGTAGAAGCTGTATCTGTCCTTTTGTTACCCTCCCTTCAGATACTTCTATACATTCATGATGTCCCGTCTCAGTTGTCTCTTCTCAAGGCTGACCAGGCCCATCTCCTATTCTTATATAAGAGATGCTCCAGTCTCTTAATTATCTTTGTTGCCCTCTCAACAGGAGCTCCAGAAGCTCCATGTCTCTCTTGTCCTGAGGAGCCCAGAGCTGGACACAGCACTCCAGGCGAGGCCTCACCAGGGCTGAGTAGATGTGCAAGATCACCTCCTTTGACCAGCTGGAATGTTCTTCCTAATGCACCCCAAGACACCATTGGCCTCTTGGTCACCAGGAACCTGCTGGCTCTTGGACAGCTGGGTGTCCACCAGCCTCCAGCCCATACTGATACATGATTATTCCTCCCCAGGTGTGGGAATCTGCATCTGCCTTTGCTGAATTTCAGCTGGTTCCTCTCTGCCCATCTCTCCAACCTGACAAGGTCCCTCTGAAGAGCTGCACAGCCCTCTGGGGGATTGGCCACCTCTCCCAGCTTTGTGTCATCAGTGAACTTGCTGAGGAGGCACCTTCTCAACCAGCCAGCCAAGCCATTGATGAATAATACTAGGCCAAATATCGACCCCTGGGGGACACCACTAGTGACAGGCTTCCAGTTAGACCCTGTGCTACTGATTGCAAATTCAGATATTGTGTGTGCAGAATCAGCAGTGTTTAGGTAGATGGGAGTGATAAATTATATCAAAATGGATTAGACTGTGGTCAAAACAAGCCAATACACAAGTTATGCAGGAAAAACTCATTTACCAAAACAGGACAGGAGATAGTTTTAAAATGTAGGTGTGTTGTGTACAATTTTCTTTGTATTCAGAAATGTCTCCCTACCTTTTAAACAAAGTTTATTCTAACAAGTCATTTCTTTCTGAAATACTTTCTTTGTTAAACACTTCAAAGCACCGTGTGCTGATTTCAGTAGCAATTTAGATTTTTGCAGCAGAGTGTAATGTCTTCTTGTGTGCGATGAGCCTGAACCAATCCTTTATATTCTTTTTGTCTTTGTCTTTCTACATGTGTGTGGGCTGCAGATGGTTCTGTGAAGGAAAAGAGCTCCAGAATTCCCCTGACATTCAGATCCATTCTGAAAGTGGAGGACTTCATTCACTAATTATAGTAGAAGCCTTTGAAGACGACACTGGGCGCTATACTTGTCTGGCTTCAAATTCTTTTGGTTCAGATAGCACATCAGCTGAAATATTCATTGAAGGTAAGAGATAAAATAATAAAATACTTGATGCATATAAGAAAAGATAATTAAGCTGAAGTTCACTTTTGGTTCTTTATCTTAACATTACATTCAGTATGGTGGTAATTTTATGGTATTCCTCTGCTTTTCTTTAACAAACACATTTTTAACATCAAATAATATTAATTCAGATATTTCTATGGATGTATCAGGAATCACTGAATAGATTTCTATTTATTTAGGGCAGAAAAGAGAAAAAGAATGAAATAGGAGGAACCAACAAAAACTTTGGCATATCATTATAAACACTACTTTTGTAAATCACTAGTTCAAGTTTTGACTAGTGATAGTAATAATGATTTTCCTGGTAGCAGTAATCCCCATCTCAGTTTTGACATATCTGCCTCCCTGTGCAAGTATATCTGGCTGCCCAAAATGAGTAGTCTTTAGTGTCATCTTTAGTCATGTGTAAGTGTACTATAATCCATTATCTTTGGCATACTGATTTTAAGTCAGATTAAGGTCAGTCATATTGGTTTTGTCCACAAACAGCTGCTAGTTATTGTCAAAATATTTCCTGACTGCAAAATTAGTAATAACTCAAGTATTATTTTCTCTGAGAAAAGTTAATGATGACCATGAGTAAAATTATTAAGTTATCTTTTAGTAGAGGACTGTATTTCAGGCAAGATTATCTTAACTGAATGCCAATTTTTATTTTATTTCATACATCTCCCAAAAAATTAGGTACTACATATTCTTTTACCTTTTGTAACTCATTAAAGTTAATTTAAATAGTCACTTAAAAGCATAAAATAAATTAACATAAGAAATAGTCACAAGAAATCTAAATAATGACACACCAAAATTATTAAATAGATTTTTATTAAACAAAAAAACCCCTTTTTGCTCTTAATTAGCTAAATCATGACATAGCCTTTATAGGATTTATTTCATTATGCTCTTTATTCTCAGAACTTTTTAATATGCCATTGGGATATAATAGCAAAATCCCCAAGACCTTTCTGAATCATAGAGATTCTAGTAGGAGTTTTCTTTACAATAGTAATCATGATTTCAGAATTACTCAGGTGTAGTACAAATGCATACTGCTGTGTGAGGTTATAGGGACAGGAGCAACAGTAAAAGATGAATAAAAGAATTCATTCTCTGACATCTGCCAGTCTTGCTATATGGAAGTCCTATCTTGAAGTTTTATAACATGTTACTTTGAAAGAGAAAGACTTGTACAAGTCATAAGGCTCATCCCCTGTCATTTTTAAGGAAAACAGGTTGTCACACAAGCAGTGCTTTGTACATTAATAGACTTGATGACACTGATGTGTCATACTTTCTTTTGTGCAGCAGGCCCAGCCATGCAAGACTTGGTTGTTCTGCGTTCTTAAGAAATCCTTTCATGTAGACCTACTTTGATGACTGGACATTTGCTTCTCTCTTCTCATCTGTTCTATACTATTTATTGCTTTGATTTCTTTTACAGCATAAACTTTGTAAATCAATAGGGTACTTGGGTGTTTTAGTCCCAGCATTGTTACATTGGAATCTATCTGTGCTATACTGTGCATATTGATTATGAAATGCTTATGGTTTGCATTAAACATACAGCTATCCATATATATGCACAAATTCCTTGAGGAATAATATGTACTGCATAAATGTCTAGAACAAATGTGTGAAGTATCTGTTGTTAGGAAAAATTAGGACAAAAGGAATAAGTGCTTTCATATTTTTTTCTTTAAGTAAGCTCAGGGTATTGCCAAACACATACATTATATCAAGACTTCCACTGGCAAGAAATAGCAGAGAATAAATGTTATGTGTAGGTTAATGTAAATAGTCTGAAATGTGGACATCATGGGCAGCAAGTTTAGTCTGAAAATGTCTTGGTACACTGAGTTGCTCTTACTTAAGTTTGAAGATTTGTTATCTATATAAGCCATATGTTTGCTTAAGCTTCAAATTTAAAATTTAAGTAAATAAAATTATACATTTCCCGTAAAGCAATAGTACTCAGCATTTTTTTTTTGTGTCTTGGCCATATTTGTCTCAATATGAAGGGAGACAGCTAGGAGCCCAGGGAAAGCAGTGTGCAATTAAATTGGCATGGTTATGATTTCTGTAACTGTCTAAAGTACATAGTTCAGTCTTTATCAGATAAAAAAACTGCCATAGTTTGTTACAGAGGGTTCTCAATTCTTGAAGTGAAATGCAAAAGTATCATAGTTTTGCCTTTGGAATTTAAACATTAAATAAATCAATAAAAATATATGAGATTATTGAAAAAACTTTCTTTTCCAGGTGCCAGTTCTACAGATTCAGAGACTGAAAGTTTAATTTTCCAGTTAAAATCTGGAGCTATGCCACAGTAAGTATGTAAAGCATTACCAATATTGTGTAAATGTTCTTAATAAGGGATACTGGAAAATCTTTGGTTTTACAATCCGAACAAGCATCTGGGGTACGCTTGTGTATGCCTTGTCTTTTTTTAGGTTTCTCTCATGTGATATAAATGTGTAGTATAATAACTGTAAATCGTATTAATTTGCTTGTTCTGTCAGAGAAGGCTGGCCTCACTCTGACAACATATTTGTTGATGCCAACTTTTCATATTCAAAAGTAAACTCAAGTTAACCAAGTTTTCATTTGTAGTCACTCAATCCAGTGCCTCCAAAAAAATATGTAGAGGACTACAATTAAAGAAAAAAAATATAGTTTCATCTTAAATCAGTACTTTTTATTGTGTGAGGAAGTGCAAATTAGCCAAAGGTTGTGTTCTACTCAAGCTTCATTCATCCATCTTGATCTTAAGCAGTCATGTTGATCTTTTCAGTTGATAATAACATATTTAAATATGTAGAAAGTACAAGGTGGCTTATGTATGAAAAACTAACACATTCTCATTTCAGATCCTATAAAATGCTTCCTGGGTTTTTATTTTTCAGGGCCCAAAAGAAAACCACTTCTGTTTCTTTGACAATAGGATCTTCTACACCAAAATCAGGAGTGACCACAGCTGTAATTCAACCTATCTCCATGCCCAGTCAGCAGGTATTTTTAGACAATTTTTAAAAAAGTAAAAATCTGAAGAAAACATCAGATTTTCTTCCAAGATTTACAATGTCTGAAAAACTCTGTCATTTTGAGGAATCATATTGTTAAACTATAAACTTGCATTACTATGTTAAGAATTATGGTTTTTAAAAATTAAGTATTTATCCACTGAATGGGACATAAAAGTAAATATACGTATGGATTCTTACACAACATGTAACATAGCATTTAAGCAGCAGACAGATCTAGTGATGATGAAAATTACAGAGTTTATCACTTAATAGTGACTTGTTCAAGTCCTAAAAGAATGTACTACAAATGAATGCCTGCAATATTTTATAGCAAAAGTTTTAAATTTTGTTATTAAATTTAATATTGCTGATATTTCTTTGGGCCCTTTAGAGAAAAAGAAATTTTACTATCTAAATGTTAAATATACAAAATCATGTTCATTCATTTGTACTAAGTCTTTAATACCACTGTGGGTAACTTTACATGTTTACATGTAAATCGTAAAATACAAACAAAATTAAAATCTCTGTCATCCTCTACATGGTAAATTCTTTTCCCTTCCTTGAGCTAACCTTGATAATCTTTGAGGCACCTGGATTTATTTATCACTGCATCAGTGAAAGGATGTAGGAGCAGGAGAAGCAAAAATGCTTCAGTGCAAAAGATATACTTGAATCTATTAACAGGAGTCAAATCCTCAAAATACGTTCAGGCAAAGACAATTGGACACAAAATTCTTATTGGAAGTACAGAAGCCCTCAAGCATGCATTTTGATTTCAGAATATAACAGATGTGAAATAGTGATGTCTTCCAAGAAGTATGGTAGAAAGAACAATAAGATTGCACATGTGAGAGTTTGCATTTTTGCATATACGCGGGGGCCGTATATTGAAACTAGTATTCTTTCCATTTCACAGCTTTCTTGCATTGCTTTGCAGGCTCAAAGCCCTACTTCATACCTGCACCATCTGGATGGATCCAAGCCTATCTATTCTGCACCTATTTTTACAAAGGTATGTTTTATCCATCATGATTTTTATATCATACTCTTGTAGTCCAAAAGAAAATATCAAAATTATGTATCCTAATGCAATAAGGCTTGATCAAGTTCAAACTTTTCAGTATCAATGACTTCCTAAGAAAATACTTTTCTACTGCAACAGTAAAGTTCTTAGGCATTCTACTAGTGGATTAAAATGAATATTCTGTATGAGTTTTCTTATGGCTGTGACTGCTCTCCATTGATAAATCTTTGTAAAATATAGCAAGGTAAGTACTAATTACTAATAATAGTCTTGACAAAGCTTCATTCACAATAATTTATCCACTGATAAGAACAAATAACACAGGCTTTTAAACTCCAATTTAGAAAAAAAATTGTAATTTAAAAATCATAGAACTACTTAGGTTGGGAAAGACCTTTAAGATCATCAAGCCCAACCATTAACCCAGCACGACTAAGCCCACTGCTAAACCATGTTGATAAGTGCCACATCTACACGGCTTTTAAATCCATGCATGGTGGCTTCCCTGGGTAGCCAGTACTTGGCAACCCTTTCTCTGAACAATTTTTCCAATATCCAATCTAAACCTCCTTGTCACACCTTCAGACCATTTCCTATTGTCCAATTGTGTGTTACTTTTGAGAAGACCCCAACCCCCACTTCATTACAAATTCCTGGAGAGCAATTACATCCCCCAAGCCTCTGCTTCTCATAACTAAACAACACCAGTTCTCTCAGCTGCTTCTCATAGGATTTGTGCTCTAAACCCTTTACTAGCTTTGTTGCTCTTCTTTGGACATGCTCCAGCACATCAATGTTTTTCCTGAGGGGCCAAAACTCAGCATGGGATTCGAGGTGCAGCCTTACCACTGCTTAGTACAAGTGCCAATCCTTTCTTCTGCTGATCATACTTTTTAGAAGAGAAGTTTCTATCCAGAAAATTCTATTCAGTATTTCTCAGGTAATTACTTAAGTCAATATTTATCTTCATGGTCATCCCAAATCAAACTTAAGAACCAGGAATTAGGTAGCAGCGAAAAAAGGATGGCATGCTTCCCTATCTATAAATTACAGCTTCAGTTGAAAATATTATTTCAATTTGCCTCAAACAATGATTTCCATAGTAGTAATTATTATTTAATCACTAGTTGCTGAAGCCAAAATGAAGCATTTCTGGTTATTACTTCAGGAAAACATTTGATTAAAAATTAATATGGACAGCAAATAGTTTTGCCTGGAGATAAGAGTAAGAGTAAGCCCTGCTCTCTACAGCTGTCTAGCTTGGCTCCAGCATATTCCTGTCTCATGTCTAGAAAGGTCTGATTCTGTCCCTCATAATTCTGCACCCATACTGCAGGTGTCACAAGAGGGTAAATAGTGGAGGTGCAGGAGATTAGAGAATGTGGTTACTGCATAGTTGGGAGGCAGGCAATTTCCAGGTAAGAGTGGGAAATAGAAGTCCATCCCCCATCCAGAGACTACCAAAGCAATCAAAATTCTGCTGTTTCTTCCTAATGCTCATATCTCTTGTCCCTGAAATTCTTTACTGAAGAATTTGAGCTGCTTAATACAGCTGGGACATACCAAACCAAAGAAACTAATTAAACAAGAAAACAAACCAGAAACGAACAATAAATATAAACTTAATCCAGCGTCCTGACATAAATTTCTCCCCATGCAAAGTTCAGGGAACAGCTCAAAGATTTTCAGGTTTCCATGTAACAAAATTCTTATGTATTTGATTAACTAGACATCTGTGAATATAAACTAGAATAACTCTGAGCTTAGACCTAACTTCAAGTGCTTTGCTGTAGTGAGGTCTAAAACTTTGTCAATAAATTGCAAAGGAAATAAGACAGCCACTCCAGAGTAAAAAGGACTCCTTGATTTATAATATTGAGATAGACAACAAAGGTAAAAATAGTGGCTATGATCTGTCAGTTCTGTTACTTAAAATATTGTGTTTCCCTCTGGTTGCAGCTCTTCATTAAAGATCTAGTCTCTTCCGAAATTTTTCATGTGTGTACAATGATTTATTACAGCCAGAGTACTGTCTCAGAAGCTATGCATACTCTAGTTAATATATCCTAATCATATTGGTGTCATCTAATTTGTCTTCGTTTGTTACATATGGCTCAGATGAAAAGCAGCTCCACCTTCTAGAGCTGGACCCAAAAGCAGCTCAGCTACTCTCAGGCTTAAGTCAACCAATAGTTCCAGAATTTTTGTTTCAATTTGTGGAAGAACACAAATTGAAAGCTCAAACTACAGTGATCTGCTTGTGTTAATTTGAGCAATTAAATACTTCTGCACTTTTCCAGTCTGTGGTCTTTTTTAAGAATGTATTTGTAAATAACTTATCCAATAATTTTTAACTATATAGGCATATTAAATTCAATCAGAATGAAAGAAAATGTCTATTGCAAAAATGTAATGACACAATAAAGTTGAATTACAAAGGGAAGAAAATACTATTGTTAACAATGTAAAGTGCTTCTGGTTTATTTTAATTGTGATGTTTACATTTCAGGAGCTACAAAATGCCACAGCATCTGAAGGCCAAGTTGTAGTATTGGAATGCAGGGTTAGAGGACCCCCTCCCATTCATGTTAAGTGGTTTCGACAGGGCATTGAAATTCAAGATTCTCCAGACTTCAGAATTCTCCAAAAAAGTAAGGCACTGTCATGGTTTAACTTCAGCCAGCAGTTGAGGACCACACAGATCCTCATTCATTCTCCCCCAGTGTACTGGGAAAGTGAATTGGAAAGTAACAGTGCAAGAACTCATGGGTTGAGATACAGTTTAATAGGGAAAGCAAAAGTCTCAGAAGCAAAGCAAAACAAGGAATCTTTTCACCCCTTCCCATGGGCAGGCAGGTGTTTAGCTATTCTGAGGAAAGAAAGGTTCCATTACCTGTAAGTTGTTTGGGAAGAATGTTGACTAACTCTGAATGTTACCCCTTCCTCCTTCTTCAACCAGATCTATATGCTGAGCATAATGTCATATGGTTTGGATATCACTTTGATCACTGCAGTTTGTTTGTCCTGGCTGTGTTCCCTCCCAATTCTTTGTGCATCCCAACCTCCTCACTATCAGCAAGATACAAGTAGCAGAAAAGGCCTTTATAAAAAAGTCTCTGTATTACCAACACTGTTTTAAGCACAGATCTTAAACATGGCCCAATACCAGCTACTGTGAAGAAAATTAACTCTACCCCACTTAAACCCAGGACATTTTCCACTCCCTTATTCCATACCATTTATGTTATGCTCAGGTCCCATACTAGCCAAGAGATGCTCATGCACCACCATTTCTCATCCTTTGGTCTAGTACACAGATAGCATTCCCTTAGTCTATGCATCATCCCTGTAAAATTTCACAAAACCTACTTTGAGTTCAGTTAGTCCATGTCTTAGGGCTCCATCTGTTGCAATGATACTCAGAACAGGAGAGGTGGTGTGTTGCGTGGACTTACCAAGCACCAAAGCCAGCCCAGGCCAGGTCATCACTGCCCTTGCACTGCTTCTTGTGAGGGCTTCTGCTCAATTGTTTCACATTGTTCCTGGTACAGGAATTCCTATAACATGCAACTCAAATCAGAGGTTACAACAATTTAAGAGTATTGCCATTACGATCTTCACCCATGGTCCCACTGGACCCTAACGTTGGATTTAACATTACAATTAACTCCTCTCCTTGTTTCTAGCCTGGCTAGCAACAAGAGGTTCTGGCTGTCTTCACCTCAGTCAATTCCAGATGTAGTGGACACCATTCCAAGTGAAAGCCAACTTGGCCTGCACTTTGCTGCCAAAGGGGCTGAGGAAAAACACATTGGTGATGTGATGCCAGACAATTGTGGCATCCCACTTGGCTGCCTTTAGCTCCAGTTCATCTTGAAATTCTAGCACGTCTGGCACAGCTGCACTCAGCCAAAATCAGCTCAGGCAATAATCTGAAGTGGCTGTTTTTAATACAGAATGGAAAAAGATTGTGAAATTAGTCTGTCAGGATTCAGTTTTGGACAGAGTCCTTTCCTCTTCCCATTTCAGTGCTAATGGCTAGAAGTAATAACTGAACTGCTGCTACTGACAAACAATTTAAATATTGCTGATTTTGTAATGTCTGTACAGGTTCTCTACTTATTTACAGTATTTCAGTATAATATGTTCATTCAGTACACTGGTATTTATTAATGTAATCTCTAACAAATTTTTCTTGTTTGTTTTCCTTCCTTGTGATGTGATATGCAGAGCCACGATCTGCAACTGAACCTGGTAAGAATCATATGAAAAAATAATCTCTTGATTCACTAGCTCTTTGAGTTTGTACTGAAGCCATAAATAGAAAAGTGTTTCTGCTGAACAGTGGTAAACTGAAACCCCCTTAAAGACAATGCTGCTTTATCACACCTCCCATACTGTACTCTGTCCTTTACATCAATTCCTTTATTAGTTAAACAGTAAATTCCATTTAGACCAGCAAGGGGAGTAAATGGTTTGCTTGCTACTGAGGGAAAAAGGACAAGTCCCACAAAATTCCATTACCCAAATGGTGCTCATAAGAATTACATAACACCCGACCACTAAGTGCTAGTTTTACCAATCCAGCTTGGCAGATGTGATGTGTCTTAAACACAAGTAAAACCTGATCCTAAAAAAAAAAAAAAAAAAGACAAAAAAGGCACTGACTCAATTTTTCTAGCCTATTCACAAGATAAAAGTCCTAGATTTCAACAAGTAAAAAGTGTTCTTCCAGCTGCAGGTTTTCTCTGTCTGCTTCATTTTCCTGTTATACATCATTATATACTGGAGGGAAGTTCTTGAATAGTAAGTGGATGCTGAAAGACTGAGAATGTTTTTTAATGTTTCTAGCTCAAACATGTAGAAGAGAAGACAGCAATACAGTCTGAACTTTGCTTTAAGAGGGTGGCCAGTTGTGTTTGAATATTCTTGAATTCGGAGAGAGTTTTAATTATGACACTGAAAAAAACAGAAAAGTTTTCTATCTTAGATCTGAGTATTTCCGAAGAGTGTCTCTGAAGGATGCTATCAGTGGGGGGATGCTTTAACTCTGAGGGGTTGAATTGATGGCAGGACAGACCTAGCAGCTGAGAGATATTTGTAAAGTAGCACTGTGACTATGAGGATACAGGCTAGGAAAAGTGCAACTTTCTTTAATTTTCATGGAAATGAGAGGAAGGAAAGAGGGAAAAATCTTTTCTTTGTCAGCTATTCATAATTTTCTTGCTACTTCACAAAACTGTTATATACCTATTTTGCCTCATGTCCATTATACATATATAGGCTGCACACACATCCAGGTGTGCATGCTCTATCCTAACAGTTAATACTGTTATTCATGGTGTGCAACATCATCAGCTCTAGTATTAGCTGATGCCCTGAATATGTGTGACTGAATGATTTCATTTGTGGAGGCTGGAAATGTGAGCCATACAAAGGAAAAAAGAGTATTGGAAAACCAAATAACCTCTAATGAGGAATTAAAATATGTCCAAGTGCTAGCAATGGACTATTAGTATTTTATAGTCATAACACAAACTTTAGGGTTTAAGTATTGTAAGTTAGGATACAAAACAATTTGAAGAGAGCTTCAATATCATATCAAGCCTTTGGATATGAAAATAAATAAAAGATAATACATTTGTGTTGAAATAAGTTTAATTCTATATCTTTCTTAGAATATTTTCCTGTAGTACATATTACAGAATGTTTCCCAGTTTAGCTGTTTTCTTTATATCTTAATAGGTTGACTTTTTTCCCCTTCTCAAAAGGAACATTTCTCCTGTAAAAATACCAAAATCTTTTCTAGATTTAATCCATCAACATTATCAGAATCATATCTGGTTCATTCTTACTAGGAGCTTCTTTCCTAAAAAATCACTTGAACTGTGTTCAATTTGTCCTTAAAAATGATAGATAGTACCTGAAAGGAGTGAAATTTTACACAAAAGTTTCTCCAAAGTATAAATTTACCAGCCTATCTTAGAGTTTTTATATCAAATTTAAGACTCTTCTGTCAAAACTCATAGTCATGAATGTTTGTTTAGTTTTGGTATTTTATTTTACCCTTTCACCCTCTTTAATAAACCTAATGTGTATAATGCTAGATGAACCAAATATTTTAGAGTAGGAATGCAGCATCATCTAGTAGAAAGGAGAAGCACTTTTTTCCTAGAAAGAAAAGGTTTCCTTTGTGTGAATAGTTGAGTGCTAGAAGATTTTATTCACAAGCTAATTTTCATATTGTTAGTTGCAAGGTTTGTGTAGCCTCTCTGACAGTTATTGCTATGGAAGAAGTAAGGATGTTGGTATTAGTTCATGAAACTATTAACTTGCTTTCATAACTGCTGCCTGAAATAGGAAACAGAAGGTGAGATTCTGAGTCCAAAGAGATCATCACTTTGCCAGCCCTCTCACATACCTGCACTATTATTTTGAAAGTGCTGAACATTCTCCTTCCCATTTCTGGGGAGCTTGCTGACCCTGAGAGAAGATACCTGAAGTCTTCTAAAGGGTACTAGGGAATGCATTCTTACATGAAAGGTGTATTTCTTGAGCCTTCTCAAGTAGAGAAAAGTTATTTAATGTCGAGGTATCTCATACTATTCTCAAGAGAGTTGACAAGACAAAAATAGGAAGACATCTCAGAACAGTTTTGGTATCTGTATTGTTGCAGTTTTATAGACATAACAGTAGTGAATGCCTGACAGCAGTCTGGCTGGTTTGTTATTGGATTATTTCTTTTTTCATGCTTGTAATTATGCAATATGTATTTATGAGCACCTTCCTGTGCTTTCACTCTGTGAAAGAATTTCAGTTTGGTCTTTTGTTTTCCCTGGAATCATGGAGCTAAGTACTATACTATCCCTTAAGATTTGTACACTTATTTTTTCCTAGTAAGCCCTATTAAATAATGTAGTATCTTAAAAGTGCAGTGTCTTACACACTACAGAAATTAATGGCAGTACATTTACTGGCTTATTTGTGAGGAATTGGCACTGTGCGTGCATAGGGAATGTAAATAAAGTTTGGGCAAAATGTAAATATTTCCTTTTGGCATAAATAATGAGCAATGTTTTGTATATTAGTAGTACCCCTAGTAATAAGTAACACTGGGTTTTAGGATGTCATGAAAAATCTTACAATTTGTACAACAGGAAGCTGGATATGGGTATCAGAACTGTAATAGATGCAGCACTGGTTTGTGATGTAATTTAAACTCTTAGAAGCCAGACTAAACAATGCCTTCAGAGGAAATTTTTCATGAGCAAACACATAACTGCTATTCAATGCATATGGTTAATACATATGCAAGATTGACATGGAAATGTGCATATGCTAGAAAAGTATTCAGAATTTTGAAAGATGGACATATTTTCTAAAAATTTTTTGAAGTGTAAAACATCCATGGAATTTTACATAAATTGTAACAAGTTGTAGTGTGACTTTAATTGCTGGTTGTCAACCAAAATCCAACCACCAATAAACATTATAGCACTCAATAGCATTGTCCTTTGATAGGTCAGTACTAATGATTTAAAGGAAAAATATTCAATGAACTCACACAGGTAAGAAATTAGGAAGCAAAGGGGGTTTTTTGGCTACTTTTTTTTTGTTACACTCTATCTACTCTAATGTGTTTTGCACTCCTTTTTCTGTCTAGACAGAAATCAGTTTGCATTGCAAATCCCTCCAGATTGCTTTGTGATTTAATAGCTAGTCAGATTACTCAAAGCCAACATCGCAGTTTGTCAAATTACCTGTTCTGTACTTCTTTCTTGGATATTTTGACTTTATACTGATTGAATCCTTCAAAAACAGGCTGCCTGAGAATGAAAAATCCCATGGAATCACTTGCCAGCTGTTGATATTTTGACCATTACTCAGCTGTCTGGAGACAGCCACAAACTGTATTGAATTACATTAGAACAATTGTCTAACAGCATGTAAGAAGAAAACTGTATGAAGTAATTTTGCTTAAATTGCCAGGGAATTGCCACATATACATGCTTTTTTTTCCCAAGCACAATACTGTGTATGTTCACAAAACACATCTCAAAAGATAGTTGTCACTTCTCTTGGATTGTGCTTTCTTGTTTCCTGTTTTACTGTTGTGTTCCAGAGTCTCCACTCTAAGTATCTCCTTTAGAAATTCCCTCCTATTTCTACATAACATTTGAAACTGAAAATACATGGCAAATGTTACAGAAATCCATACTGCTTCCCTGCACCAAGAAAATCACCTTTCTGGTAGCTGATGAAATTCAAAACATAGAAGGTTTGGTAGGTTAGTATGCACATGAGATCCTTGCACTCTTTAGAGAAAACAAGAGAATTACGACTAAGGATCTGTCTTCTTTCACTGCTGAGAAGCAAACAAGGGCTTGGAGAGAGAAATCTTCTATGAGCCATATTTCAAGAAGTCAGATTAAGAGAAAAACTGAAAATAGGCTAAAATTCCCCTTCATTTAAGGTGGTCTGATCAATTTGCATATTATTGCTCGTCAATTAAATTTTCAATTGTACTCTGTGCTCCCAAGATACCTACAGAATTCTGTCCCTGTCAGTCACCTCATCTGAAGTCTGACTGCTCCAACTATCCTTGCTTGTTGATGCTTCCAAATTCAAAGTAAACAACTGATCTGTTTTGTATTATGTGATTAAAAAACTCCACCACTGTCATTCCTCTCCAACTGTAAACATTTAAATCTTTTTGGAGTGCATTAATATTCATAGTTATACCTAACTTAACTTCAAAGTGGCTTAGGCATCTACAGTATCATAACTGCCTTAGAGTAAGCTTTAGCATAAACTTTTCCTTGACAGTGATAAATGGATTAATTTCTCCTCAAACCTGAACAATGTTTAGGGGGCTAAAGTTTTTTTGCCATAGCAGTGTTCCCATTTATTTAACCCAATCTGGCTAGATAGCAGACATCTTGGTTATTGATTAGATATTGTGTAACCTAGGCTCTCCACCCTAAAACTGCATTTTATTGCTCACTATCACATTTGCTGTTGTTCAGTTTTCTTATCAGTGTTTTGTAGGTGCTGTTTGAGATATCTTCAAACATAGTCAGTTTTTTGCATCTTCTTATTTAATAAGCTAAAAAGCTTATTAAATAAGCCAGAACAGCTGTCTGACTGGATAAAGGTATATGGGATGGCGATCATCAGAAACAGGCAAAGTGAATACATTTTTTGTTATGTTATTGCAAGCTACAGGTCTGCTATACTACTGTTTATTAGGCTACTCTGCATATTCTTCTCTATTTTCACTCTTCTCTATTCTCTTTCTATAAAAGATGCATAAAAAGATGCATATAGGTATCTGTGCATCTTTTGAGATATATGAGATACTTATATATATGAGATACTTATATATAACCTGGTGGGCCTATTGCTTTGAGTTTAACTGGAGTTAAACACTTGTGGAACGTGAGGGAGAACAAGACACAAGTTGGCAGGGTTCTGTTTTGTTGGATTTTTACCAGGAAACCACAACTGTGACTTCCCACTGTCCCTGTGTATCTGAAAACTTACAGCTTTGAACTTACAGCTCTGGAAATTGATCTGTTCGTTGCATGGGAATGAACAGCTACCAGCAAGGCACTGTACTTATTTCCCTAGCTGTGTGTGCATTACAGTGGAGGCAGTTAATGGTCACATTCAGAGATGAAGTTGCAGATAAAAGAACTGCTCTACCTTTAATGTAATACAGAGAAACATTCTGAAGTAAACACATTGCCAGTAATAAAATTGTTAAAATGCAACAGTTTTCTCTCTTACCAAAGTTTATTCTTCCTAATGGACTCATGAGCCATAAAGGGAAAGAATTGCTGTGTAAATGTAATCGTTCTTTCTAAATAACTGACAAAACAGTCAAGTACTTGCATGCCTAAGCATTTTACATGTTTCAGTGAACAAAATGCTTTTGTATTCATTTAGTCAAGTGTTAAATATGTTTTAAGGCCCTGAGAACAGCATTTCAGAGCTGCTTTCTGGAACACATTTCTGTGATGAAGTTATTTGTCAGCTGATGAACGCCAGGAAGTAGAACAGACATTATTTCCCTAAAATCTTCTGATTCTGCTTAGCACAGTACCAGAAAGTAAAATAATTACATAAGTCAGGATGTAAAGGTAGAAAAATACTCAGAACACTGAGTATATCCAGAGCATGCTATGGAAATCTTGAAAGAACCTTTCTTTTGCCAAATTAGTATTTCATTTCTATGTGTTCCACAGTAGTAAGCCTTTTAGCAAGGGGTGAGTGATTCTTGGCTTGGAGGAGGAAAATCGATAAAGAAGATAGCAATGTGTTGTTCACATGTGCTTTTTGCCCATGCTGCCTTTTGATTTGTTCTTAGGATTTTCATGTTTTCAGTTTAGCCAGTTTTCTTATGATTTATCACAAATCAAGTGTTGCAGTTTGTTTGTCTAGTTGAAAAAACTAAATTTTAATCTCTTATTATTTTCATCATTAATTTACTTTGAAATTTTTTACAAAGATTGCTGCAAAATATATAATTTTAAAACATACCTCGTCAGTAAGCAAAGCACATCATTGTAGAATTCATTGGAATTCTTTTGTCACTGAAAAGTGAAGATCTTCTCATGTGATCATTTTGCACACTTAAAAAGCTGGAAGAATGTTATGCATTAATTAGCTCCGGTCTTTGAAAAATAGGACTTCTGCAGGGTGCTGTGTTTTATATTGCCTTTGACCTCATTCAGAGAGCAGTTCTCAGCCTGATGGAATGATCTTCTTTTGCAGTCCTGAAAGACCAGCTTTCAGCATTCTGCTGTTAAATGAACAGGAAACTAGAATGCTGCCTGTATAAGATTACATCCCCAGGGTCAGTTCAGTCCAGGAGTACGCACGTGTGGTTAACAATACAGCTTCAACTGCTTATGACACACCAAGGCTCTAAAAAAAGCTGATCTCAGTAGTTCAAAAACTAGCTTGTGTTACCCATTACTTTCCTGATAAGACCTTTCATGAGTCATTAATCTTCATCTGTGTTAGATAAGATCCAACGTGCTACAGTGTTACCAGACATGACTCTTGCAGCTACACAGAATGACTGGTTTGCGATGCCAAAAAAAAGGCATGTTCTGCTGTCTGAAAACCAACTCTGAGCCAAATATTTAGTCAGTCATTCATTTTTAGCCCATTTCCAGTACAGGAAACTTTTGGATACATTGTCATTTATAACTGGAAAAAAATCAAACTTTTTTGTTAACTGTCTAAATGAGACAGAGGTCTGTCATTCCAAAGGGGAAGAAAAAAACCCAAACAACCACTATTTGGTTTATAACCACTATTTGAAAATGTTTTCCTATTTGAACTATAAGAAGTGAAGTTGACCTTACCAAACCTCTTCTACAGAATAATTTTCATATGGAAGTTATTAGATTCTAAAGTGCTTTTCCTCATTTTACATTATGCTTTTATTAGCTGATTTTGTGATAATATATGGGATTGTAAGTGTCCATATTGCAAAGTGCATTTTTCCATTTTTTTAAATTCAACTGAACATTATAAAACTTCCCTGCTTTGTTTTGAGACTAAAAAACCAGCATAGACAAAGAAAGTCTGAATTAAGTCTTAATTAAGTCTTAATTAAGGAGACCAACAATGTAGCATTGTCCAGGTATAAAATTTTATCTGTATGTTGTATAAATAGTAGGATTATTTAAATTATCTGTACTGTGACATCTTTAAAAAACCAGTACCATTACAAATAGAGATAAAATAAAGTGACTTAAAAGAAACTGGAAAAATATGCCTAAACAGTTAAGTGTGCCCATTATAAATGGATAAAATGGATTTTGTAAAAGTTACTGTAAAACCCAACCAAATATACTTCACACACATTTTGTAACAGAAATCCTGGTATAATCAAAGCCTATACCATGGCTTATCAAAGTAGAATGAACAAATTTAAAATGGCTGCAGAATATATCTATCACAGCATTCTGAAGAGGTTTTGGGGGTACTGTTTTTTATTATATTTTTAATGCATCCATTCTCACTGCTGTGCAGACAGAGACAGAAATTATTTTCCCAAACTCTGCATAAGGGGAATATTTATGCATCTGGAGTTTTTAAGTCTGGTTAGTATAGTGGTTAGAAGAGCTAATTGGAAGTGGTGATAAAATGTTTTCTAGTTTTACTGGAAATGGGATTTGATCTGAATGTTGCATTAAATACAGAAAAAAAAATCAGAGAAAGAAAGAAAGAAAGAATTGTGTGACATTTTACTGATGGTGTTATTTACAGACACAAAAAGAGCTTGCAAGGATAATTGTTTCTGGAAACCATTATGTTCATTTGTATTAATCAGTACTATCCTGCATTAAGAAAACATTGAGTAGATAAAATGACTGCACAGACTTGTAACTGCAACATTACTATTCAAGCTGGTTTTGAAAACTTAGCTTGATGAATTTACTTCTTTCAGATGCAAAATGATTTTCCTTAAAGCCATTTATGTTGGAAGTTCTTCTGCAGTTCTCACAGTATTTCTTTGTAAAAGTCTACTTTCTGGTGTCCTTTTAACATACAGTGTAAATAACACTACATGGTCCTTTAAATAGTTTATGATGCACTTTATTTTTCTGTTTGTTTCCAGAAGAGATATGTACACTTGTAATAGCAGAAACTTTTCCTGAAGATTCAGGAATTTTCACCTGCACAGCAACAAATGAACATGGTTCAGTAACAAGCAGTGCACAACTAACTGTCTGCTCAGGTATGTGACAAAGAGGAGCTTTTAGTCATAAATCTTACATAATTAATTTACCTGTGAAGTTGCCAGTCTGCTTTCTTTGTGGAAAATGGCTGTTGTAAGACATGGGGTTTGTCAACCTCAATGCATTCATATAAAGCAGACCTAGTGTTTCTTATGTTCATTTCCTGGTTTAATATTTTTATTAATGTGAAATGTATTTTTGAAGTTCTGCCACAAGCCTGGCATATCTTAAACATTAGGGTTCAAGACTAGATGGCAGCAGAGGCAAAATTAAAGAGATGAAACTATGCTACTAGAGATGGCCTTCTGTAAAATAAAACACTGTGACATATGTTTAGTTTTGTTTCCATATATATTGTCGTGGGATGCACTAACCCAGCTGCCATTGCAAACTTGCTGTGTATACATGCATTCTTCAGCATTTTTAAATCATTTGTTCCTCAGTGATCCTGAAACTCCAGGAAGAGGAAGTCCTGTTTTAGCTGTTGTCGTCCATAGTTGTCAATCTCAGTTAGTGCCTTGATTCCTGAAATAGATTGAGAGAGGTCCCTAAGGTTTCTAGTTGTGCCTTTTGCAGGAGGCACACTCAGAAAGTAAATAGCCACCCATGAATCTAATTCAGCATAAATTATCAACAGGAAGTCTAGAAAAATACCTTTATAAAACCAAAGATATTTCACTTTTAAAAAACTGAAAATACACTTTGTATTTACCATGTACTTTGTCTATGACTCGTTGAAGAGACATTCTTTTTGATTTCTTTTAGCCAACTTGGAATGCTCTAGTGATGATTTCCATCATTTCTCACCAGTTGAAATTCCTCCAGTTGAAATTAGCTCTCTTGAGCTCCCTCCTAAGAAACTTACAGATACTCACCAAACAAACAACACTGAGTTGAGACCTGGTGTGATAGACCTTCAACAACAGCTCAATTCGTCTGAGGAAAAATCGAATGGCATTCATCCTCTTCATGGAGTAAATGGAATGATTAACAGCAAGCCAAATGGTGATAAATCCATCCCACCTCCAGCTGTCTTGCTTTCACCCACAAAGGAGCCACCACCTGTGCTTGCCAAACCAAAGCTGTGAGTATTTTTGAGTGTTTTTGTTTCCTATAAACGTGATATTTGTTGACAGCAAATTTTTGCCTGAAGCGATTCAGCATTAGACAAACGGACAGTCACGGTGCCTGTCCCTTGAACAGTCTTCCTGCTACTGTGATTTATGTGCCAAAGAGCTGAACAGAGGAGACACTTGTTTCCTTTACATAGTGCTACATCAAAGGGAAGTACATTCCATATCCCAATGCCTTTAGAGAGGTGTAAGATAAAGTCACAAACAGAGAAATTTTGTAGTGGCTGTTGCTCCATGCCTTTTTTTCCCTATTCACCATACCTAAAGATCATAGTGGCCTGAGATTTTTGGACGCTATTTCTGTTTCAGCACTGGTTAGGTCTTTTTTTTTTCTGCATGTGCTTGAGTTTGTGTAGTCAGTGGATATTCAGGTGTGTAATGTTTTTATTTCTTATGTTTATCGATAACACATATCTCGTTCTGCTTTCAGCCAGATTACAATAGCTCTCTTATAGCTAAAAATCTGAGAAGGCAAAGCTCTAGGAAAGGACAGAGAAATGAGTGGTAAAAAAGTTACAGCAACATTTTTACCTTTTGTTAATGATGATACCTTATGCATAAGCAATATTATGCTCCCTGTTAACTTATAGTTTGATTTTAACATTGCACAGACTCCTCTTTTCCATCTCCCTCAAGGATATTTGGAATGGGATGAACTAAAATGCTACTTTATTTCATTTGCATCAATAGTTGGAAGGAATTGTAAGTTATAAAAAAGTGTTTAAGAAGAAGCATGAAACATGGTCTTCAAGCTTAAGCTGGGTCATTTGCTTTATTCTGTGTTTTCACAGGAAACTTATAAAATATAAAAATGCTGTTATTTTAGCACTCCTGTTGAATTTAAATATACAAAACCACATTTGAGACAGTGAGCTAACAGTATTCCCTTTCTACTCACCACTTTTTCTTTCACTTGCTCTTTGTCATTCTAAGCAGTCTTTGGCAACTGTAGAAGGGAAGGAGGAGTGGAAGAACTAGAAGGACAGAGTCGTGAAATGACAGAGTATATGGTGGTGGTTGTGCATATTGGAGAGAGGTGGTCTTACACCCAGCATACATATCTGTTGCAAGACCCACTCGTGAAGAAAGGAGATAGTGGCTCCAGCAGAGCAGTAAAAAGAAATTTCACCCCAGATCTTTCTTTCCCAGAAGCAAGGTTGCCTGAGATAAGGGAAAGAATGTGGTGTAAACATTGTATAATGTTCCACTGCTATGTGTGCAAAATTTGGTTTGTTTTTAAACATAGAGTCAACATAAAATACAGTAACGTGAGAGGGATGCTATTGCAAAAGTCCCTTCAGTTGCTGATGTTCAAATTGATGACCTTGGAATCCCTAGTGTAATTACACTTGATTCCTCTATTTTGCAATTAACAACACTTGATGTACAAGAGCCTGATCTTGATTGCAGTCAAGAGCAGAGGAAGTCTGTGCTGCTGTCAGAAATTGAAATCTTGCCTTCTCCTCAGCCAAGTATTTTGCTCTCAAGCACAGTTATAGCATAAGGAAGGGAAAGAGTGCCAACAAGAGGTGAAAAAGAAATGCCTGACTGCAGACACTTGAAATCAGCTTTCAGCATTTGGAAAACTGCTTCCTTAGTAACAGTGAACAAAATAATGACATTAAAATTAGCTGAGTAGTAAAGTAGCTCTCTCAACCGTGAGAATGATCTCTCTTGAAAAGAACTCATCTATGGAATTGTATCTGTCCATAGAGATGATAGAATCAGCACATTCTAGCAGTGTGCTAGGGCAAGCACACTTATTATAACCTTTTTTAAAAGATATATAAACTTCTAAATTGCTAACTATGGAGAGAGCTTTGAGCTTCTGAAAATCATTAATAAGTTTATTTTTCAGGAAGTCTGGTTTTAAGTTTCCAAAATAATCTTTTGTTTTCAAGTTTATCATAAATTATAAATTAATTAACAGGTTTATCTGTGAACTCTCTGAAAACAGTTTCTTCAACCAACACTAAAAGTAATTGCAAAGAGTTTGGGAATGATAGGCTGGTTTTGTTTTTTTTTTTTTTTATTATTATTATTTTTAATTTAACAAGAGGGAGAGACTGAGTACCTTCTTGAAGTATGAAACACATTTGCATCTTGGCAATGTAGCTGTAACCAACACCTATAAATAATGATTTATCGCAATTCAATCTAATGCAAGAGTGGACATGCTGCAGAGTTTCTGTAGCTGTTTTCAGACTTGAAAAGTGTTTTCAAAGTCCTAAAAAACATTCAGATTGTGGTTACAGACAGTTTAGTAATCCTTAAGGCATCATTAGTTGTTGCTTCAGTCTGGTGCTAAGAGTATTTGAAAGAGTTTAATATGACAATATAAAAAAATTCTGGGAAAAATACATATAGAATTAACTGGGGAAGTAATCAACACCAGATATTTTGCTACGGTGAAATCTAGAAGACATTAATGTAAATATGGTTAAAAGGCACAATATTTCATGCTATCTTTTTTGCAACATGAGTTTCTGTAGAGTGAAAGGACTATCGAACTGAGACAAAACCCCCTGATTTCTGTGATTCTGATCTCTGCTGCAGTGACATATTTGAGGAGGTTGAGCTATTACTGTGCCTTGGACTTTTCAGTCCATAATGGTGTAATGCACAGATGAGGTTTCAGAAGATCCCCAGCAATGCACGTTAAGATATTTTGCATCTCTCAAAATGAGGCAAATGGTGTTAATAGTAATTTCAGTGTGAAGTCTGCATATGAAAGTTCTACCTTAAACCCCTTATAATCCTCAGTGTGAATGTCTGCAAAAAAGACACAAAGCTGTCCTGTAGGACTTTATTATATGACATGTCTATGGTTTCAAATTAAGAACTTCCATTCAAGTGGCTTGGTATTACTGTTATTTTTTCCATGTGTCTGTTAAAACAGTAAGAGAAAAAAAGATGGTGTTCATATGGTTACTGGATGTACCTGTGTGATGTTTGTTGGCTTTGTAACAAACCATCATTTTAAAGTTCATTGACTCAGGGTACAAGCTTAAAGGGAGTTTATTATTTCCATAATAATTGTACTTGATATCTACAAGCAATAAGAAACTTTTTAGAATACATTGAGAAGAGCTGGATAGAAGAACAATATGTGAGAATAGGCAGCAGTTCAATGATTCATGTAGCTTTACATTTATGAGCAAAGGTCTATCCATATCCATTTCTTTTGTTTCATCTGCTCTGCTCTTTCAAGGTTGATAAGGACCTTTGGATCTTTATCTTGCTGGTAAAGTGTACCCTCAATTAAACCTTGATCTACACATACTGTAGTCAAAATTACTAATGCTAACTAAACTTGCTAAAATGTAAAGCAGGATAACTGCACATAAAGTTAATCCCTTCATAATAGTACAAGTCCAGAGCATTTTCTGCATCTGTTTTCACAAGTAATATATGGATGTTTCATTTGTAATTATTTTTTCCTCTCATTCTATACCAATACATTTTTAACAGAAATGGAGTTAAAACAAGGAAAAGTTTAGTGGAGCATTTCCATTTCAATGATCATCAGGCACTTGGACTAGGGTTTATAATTTACTAATAACAAATAAAATATGAAAATAGAGGAGGCTTTATGAAAGAATACACTAAGAAATAGGATATTTCCCCATTTTTTCAGACTCATTTCTTATGCAAAAGTTGCAAATCCTGAAAAGGAATATGAAGTGTTATAATTTCTCCTGGTACACCTGTGGACTGAATGCAGTAGACAACAGTAAGTTTAAAACAAGGCATTAGTTGTCTTTTTTTGGTGATCTTGGATCACTGTGAAAATCTCTGAGACTACTGGAAGACAGAAGAGAGGAAATAGGAAGTGTTATGAAAAATAGTTTGAAAGTCACATTTCATTGCCTATTTCAGATCAAGGAATAGCATGACCCAAAACCAGTGGCAGTTATTGCTGAGAAATTTCCTTTTTACTTGTGTCTTTGTTAACATAGTGTCAAAGAGTAATCACAAATGAACTTTAAGCCTTTTAAAATCTGCAGCAATAGAAGTCTGAATATCTTTCTAACAATAGATGTGAAAAACAAGAGAGGTTAAAGGTGATACATTTATTTTTTCAGTTTTTTTCTCCTTTTGGCACTGATGTTTTCTGACCCAAGGAGGTGGATGCAACTAAGTGTACATCCTGCCTACATAAAAGCTAATCAGTATTTTAACCAGAAAAGTCAAATATCCTTGAAACAGTAATGAAATACATATACTGTTTGTGCTACCACCATGGTATGCACACAGGACCTTGGTGTTTTTTCAGATTTGTACTTTAACACTGAAAGTAATCCAGTTTATAGGACAAGCAAGGACATGAGGGAAATTAATAGAATCATAGATTGATTTCAGTTGGAAGGACCCTTAAGGATTATTTAGCTCCAGTCCCCCCTGTAAGGGAGACTTTCCACTACACCAGGCTGCTCAAAGCCCCTTCCAGCCTGACCTTGAATACTTCAAGCATGCAACAGCTTCTCTGGGCAACCTTTTCCAGTGTCTCACCACCCTCACAGTAAAGAATTTCTTCCTATTATCTAATCTAAACCTACTACCTTTCAGTTTAAAGGCATTACTCCATGTCCTATCACTATCATTACTCCTATATGTCCTGTCTGCTCCATAGGCTCCCTTGAGGTACTGGAAAGGTTGCTCTAAGGTACCCCAGAACCTTCTCCAGGCTGAGCAACCCTGGCTCTCTCAGCCCACCTTCACAGGAGAGGTGCTCCAGCCCTCTGAGCATCTTTGTGGCCTTCTCTGGACTTGTTCAAACAGGTCCGTGTCTTTCTTATGCTGGGGACCCAGAGCTGGACGCAGCACTGCAGGTGGGGTCTCAAAAGAGTGGGGAGAGTAGGCTTCCTCAAGCTGCTGGTCATGATTCTTTTGGATATGGTTGGTCTTCTGGGCTACAAGTGCACAAGTTCAGCCACTTGATTGAGCCTGTGCATTTTAAGCTTTCAGTTAAACACATGCTTTAAACTTGTAAAAGTCTTTAGTGCCTCCAAGAGTGTTCTTCCTCTCTTTTCTGCCCGAGAGTTGCTTTATAGCTCTGTTACCTCTCTCATACCTTTGTTACTGACACCACCAGCTCCTCAAGGTACCAAGAGTGGGATTTTTTCTAAGAAAAGGACAGCAAATGTTTGGGCGGGGAGGTAGATTATGTATTTAAGGCAATTTGTTTTTTTCTGTAACAAGGTTGAATAGAACACTGTGCCAACAGTTTATGATGCACCTTTGAACCAGAAAATATAGCAGAAAATGTTGTTCTATCCATCTGCAAACAGTTTATGGATAGTTTTCTGGTAATCATAAACTAAAAGCATTCAAATGAAACATTTTGATTTTTTGAACATTTCTGTTGGGTTTTTTTTGTTTGTTTCTTTCCTTCTCACCTAAATAACTGGGTAGGTTTAATACATGGAAATTATCAAGCAAAGGAAATCCAAGTGGTCAGTTCTTCTAAAATGCAGCCTTTTCTGGGAGGTTCTCATTGTGCTTTTGGATAGGGAGTTCCTGCAGAAATATTCAAGGATTCTCTTGGTATCACAGGATAGAAATCTCAAACAAAATGATTAAATGCTTCCCTGCATGCTAATCCTTGCAGTCTAATGATCATATGTACTTAATTTTTACATGGCTTTGAATATGGCATGCAGCCACATTTCCCTTGGTATTCTTTCATCCCTGACCATGTAAATATCCAGTCTACACATAATTTTGAAATTGCAAATGTATCATCTTATGCTGGTTATGAGGAGGAAGGTAGATGAGAAGGGATATCGTTTTTGTTTTGAACCACCTTTGTTTACTCTGTCTTGATACAGCTAAACCCACTTGCCAGGACTGCTCACTCCAACTGTAGAAGCTAGAAGATGAAGCTGAAAAACTGAAACAGATGGTGTTCATAATTTTGGATTAGGTTTTCAGGAAAACCTAAATTTTAAAGTCTCAGTAATAGTATATCTCTCATCTTTGCCTTCTGAGTGAGTTCCTAGAGAAAGGTCCCATCTGATTAAGGCAAAGCACTTTTACCTAATACAACAGAAGATTGCACTGACACTTCCTTTGGCACCCAGATCTGTTGAGAAATTTAAAAAAAAACTTCTGCATACAGCACTTAGTATTCTAATCCAAAATGAGAGACTGGAAATCCTTACTCAACTGAGTAAGGATTTACTGAGATATGACATGGAAATTGATTAATATTGAAAAATACAATATTTATTTTAGAAAATCTGCTTGTCCCTTTTGTACAGGTTTTGGCAGTACTTTTTATGATGTTCAGTTAGTCAAAAAATTGAAATAAAAGATCAACCAATATCAGTTTGTGAGACAGAGAGAGGAACTGGCCAAAGCTTGTTCTGTCAATCCTCACTTTCTTTGGAAAGTGTGTTTAGTAGAGTCTGGATAGATAAAGTTCCTTTTGATAACTTTGTCAAAGTATTCTGGACACCACAGTTCTCTATGATAGACAAGCATAATTATGTGAATAGTAGTTGGGTTAAATAGTTATTATGTTTGAATAGGATTTCAAAGCTACATGACTTCAGCTTGAAATTTCCAACATTATGAGGACTGATTAGTAATTGTTTTAATATTCTTTCCTTGAAGAAATTTTAAAAAAAAGGTAATTTCAGGATGTTTTTTTAGCAAGGATAACTTCTGAATAGCTAATTTACTGCATGCTTTTTAATATATAGCCAAAAAAAGTAGCTAAACTATCTAAACACAAATTTGTTAAGGTGCTGGCTACCCTCAAACTCCCAGTGCCTACTCTTTAATAAACTTTTTTGTGGAATTTACTTTATCATAGAAACCATCTGCGATTAGTCCTACCCATCTACCTGCAGTTGGTCATGCCCATGCTTTAAAAAGATCTGCAGAAGTGTGAACCCATCCTTGAGTAAGGAGACTTGCTGGACAGGGTGCTAGCTCATGAAGTTTAATAATAAACTCACATAGTTATATAGCAACTTGATTTTATTAGTTTTCTGTTCCCTCCTAACATATGACAGATTATTTTTTTTATTAAAGTTATGCAATTGTCAGATGGTTTCCATGCTTCTTCTACCTGTGATTGTACTACTAAATTTTTCTTGTATGTCATTTCAAGTTTTAATCCTTGTTCTCAGGTATATCTACCAATATCTCTTTCGTGTACTTATATTAACTGTGTTTAAATTTTCTTTGTTAAGAAATGTTTTCTGGTGACGAAAATAAGAGGTTGGAACTCAGTGGCATTTGCTTTTTTCTGGTTCAGTGCATGCCATGAAACTTAGCTACAGAATTTACATGTGCTATTTTTTTCTGTCATAAACAGAATCAATAGAGGTAACGAAATATACCAAAGAAGACCTAAGAATTGAGCAAGGGCTTCAGGTCCTGCTCTGTCAGCCTTATTCTTGTCCTAAGAAGCCTTATTGCTCTCTTAGCGGTTTTATGGAGCTAGGAATGGAAAAGGCTTGTCCAGTGGAGGGAGTGTGTTCCTGGAGTAGATATCTGTCAAGGAAACAAATTGACTCTTTCTAGAACACTGAAAAAACCATGTAAGAGACAGTGGCTGGACCACTTTTAGAGGCCCTGTCTATATCCTATAAGAAACACCAAATTGGAAGCACAAGTCTAGAATTTAGCTGCAAAGAAATTCAGTATTTGGTTGGAAATTAGACATAGGGAAGCCAGAAAAGGCCCCAAAGCTAAGGGCCAGGATAGCTGTATTTACACACAATAGTTTCACTACTGGTGTAGGAAATGCCTTCAGGGGATGATGAAGGGTTAGCCTTGGTACCAAGTAGAACAGTTGTTTACTAGAAATATAATCAGTCTCTTATCATTTGAGAGCCTTGATAGTATATAGTATATATGTATTGTCTAAAAAAAACTCCAAAAAACTCATGAAAACCTAACTTGGCTGATATCTGGAATGTTCTAGAATTCCTGCCTGTTACCTTGTGTCAGGCCTTGAGGTATCCCTGCCAAAATCTGCAGTGTATTTGTTAAGAAAAATAATTAGCATATATGAAGCTAATGGAATTGGACACCTGGTAAACTCTGAGAATTTTGCTTCCAGGATGAGATCTTGGCAACCCTCTTATAACCTCTCAAAGGCATTGCATTTTTGTTTCTTTTGACTAATTGTTACAAATATTTTCTATTTTCTCACTGTTATTATTGACTTCATTAAAGTCAATTTAGTACAAGTGGTAGTAGTTTACTCAGATCCTGTTACAGTTGTTCATGTATTTCTGCAGTGAAAAATGGAAATGGGAGACATATGGATATGGGAGTAATAACAATTCAGAGGGAAAATTTCTCTTTTCTTGGATTAGAAAAATGCAATTAAAGGAAAGTCTTTCCTAAAATTTCTCTTTTCAAAACCTTTTCTTAAAATAATTGTAATAGAAAAAAAGAAGTTAAAGTAACTGGAGCTTCAAGTAGCTTTTCTTTCATTCTCTTTCCATCACTTGCTGTTGCTCATGCTCTCTCTGTCATACATGCTCTCACTTCTATCTCTCACTTTCTTTCATTCTGATGGAAAGTCTTAACAATTAAGTCTTCACAATTCAGACAGATGAACCACTGTTAGCATAAGCTTCACCAATTCAGCATAAGGACTGCTTTGCATTTATTGCACTATCATGTCTTCACAAAACCTCAAAGGGTTCTTAGCAGAATCAGAGGAAAAACTCAAATTTTCCATTTCAAGTACAATAATGTCAGAGTTCCTGTAGAAATTCCTTTTCTGTGAGTTTTGTTGAGCTGCTGCATTCATTCTCCTGCTTGAAGGAATTAAATACTTGCATGATCCTGACAGATTTATAAAATGCAGATCAAATTGCTTAAGTTCTCAGTGGGTGAGAAAGACAGGGTAGAAGCCTAAACTTTAATGTGAAAATTCTGATTAAAGAGGTTTCATGAAAGACACTATGGAAAATTATTTTTGATAACTGGTAAGTTCTTTGTAATATTATATGTTTTTACTGGTTTGCTTTAATAGAACTGATATTACAAGGCCCTGTATTTAGTTTTTTAGAAATTACTGTGTTAACAGTATCCTTAGAGTTTGAATCATTAAGTCATTTTCTTACCTATTTGAGTGAAAAATCCATTCTGTTTCTTTATTAATCTCACCTATGGTGTTCCTCCATAACTGTGTTCTGATTGGTTGTTCTGATGTTCTCGGTTTGTGCAAGTGCTTATAATTTCTCTATGTCTTAATATTACATTTTTAATACATGCCTGTGAAACAGTTAGTGTGTTGACCCTCTAAAAATCCTGTAGCTGTGGAATTGCTTGTAACCTGTTACAGCTTCCTAATATGAAAACCATCATATGGCACCTATAAAGTCTACTGCCTACTTGGAACTGGCATATAGGGATTAAATTTTTGGTAAAAGCAGAGCTTCCTCTCCACTGCATGCAGAAATGGATGTGATACCAATGTACACAGACAAAAGTATACTTGCAGTTCCTATTTCATCAATTACTAGGTGAGATATTTTCTTATTGACAAACCAGCTGTTTACCCAAGGAGCTTACCAAGGACCTGGTTCTAGTTTTAAATATATCTAAATAAAGTAGAAAAGCATTAGAAATCTATCTGAACCTGCAAGTGGTATATGGGATATTATTTAAAATTTCTCGCTGATTGCAGAAGGATACCTTCTCATTATATAATTTTCTGCTTATTCTGTTGGTGTTAGAGACTGACATAGAACCTGGAAGTAAATGCTCTTCTATACTGTTGTGTGTGTGTGTGCAGTATATGTGCCAAACTTCAACAGGTACTGATCTTATGGCAATTTATCTAAGTTTATCTCTTGCACTTTCGTAAAGTACCTTGCCAGTAAATGCATTGTGCAAGCCCTTTGGCATTTTTTCACCGTTCCTATCTGTACCTGCTTCCTTTTTAATTTCCCCCTGTAACTGATTTCTTAAACTAAGGATTTCTTTGGTTTTTTATTTGTGCTGGCAAGTACAGCGCAATGTTACTATTTTTTCAATTTGGAAGAGAATGAGGGAAGCTAGCTTGACTAAGCTTAAAGCCCATAGAGTCCTAATGAGAACCTGCATTCAGAGTACTCAAATGTCACCTCTTGAAAGTTCAGCTTCTATGATAGGAATTGTGTAAGCAAACCCTGTATCTCTGCAGAATCTCTCCAGATTTCAAGAATAGCAGTAGGTATGCAAGTGGTGATCTGGTCAAAGAATGCAACTTTGTGGTTTAGAGGCAGAATACCTGATAGGTATTCTCCCTTCAATTGAATATATTTAAGCATCAATAGCACATTCCAAAAGGTAAAGCATAATGGAATGGATTGCTGCTGTTGTAGTTTAGGGAAAGTTTAATGTCTGTTAGATACCACCCTTCTTTTGAGAAGATGACCTGTTAATACTCACAGAGAGAAAGCTCAAGCAGTCATAAGTGGAAACAGCTTTATTGCAGCAGATTGCTTCTAATTTCACCTAAAGGATGGAGGCATCTTTGTTTTCCAGCTTTCAGAATTCACTAGCAACTTTTTCTGTTTTGTCACATTTGAGAAAAATGCTTTTTATTTTATAATTAAATATTCAAAACATATAAAATGGGAGACATTACTGTAAAAGTCTGATTTTATCTTTTGACAACCAATTGCTCCAACGTGCATGTTAATTACATCTTTAAAATTCATGAATTTTCATAACTTCTTACAGGATAAAATTATCATTGGAGATTATACAGAAGTGAGAGGTCCTCTGAAGTGCTTCATATTGTCTTTTTTAAATTAGTATCTGTAGTATTTTAAATACTTAGGGAAATAGTTATATTGACTTAGATGTTACTCAGTAGCTAAAATTGCTTAGCATTTTTAGTTTTGGATATAGATGTTACTCAGTAGCTAAAATTGCTTAGCATTTTTAGTTTTGGATATACTTCAACTTCTGTTTACTTTTATAATGCTCACTGGGAATTAACTCTTCCTCCCTGAAGTAATGTAAGATAAGGAGTGTTTTCTGTCAGAAGCAGAAATTCACAGCTATCATGATTTTCTTGGTTCCCTTGCTAATCATGTTTACTTAACTCTCAACACAGTCTAAAATGGACTTTAGTGACATTTCCAGACTTTGTTATCTAGTAAATTCTTGTCTGAGTGAAGTTGCCAAGTCAGCCCCTGAAGACAGAGCTGTGTGACTTCAGCTTCCACTAAAACACATAACATAATGCTGGTTATGAGCAAACACTCTGGAAATGTGCATAAAAAATACTCCATGTACAGAAGCATCCTTTCAGCAGCCACAGCCATTGGGATTATGTAATGAGCCTCCTCCTTTCTTTATTAAAGTCACAGAAGAATTTGATGATATGTCACAGCAGAGGACTGTAGTCCTGCATAGAGAACACCTGAGTCAAAGCAAAATATTTGGGGGGTGGGGGCAAAAAAGCCTTTATAAATGTCCAGAATTACAAATGGCCAGCCTGGCTATTGCTGTAGTACAGGTAAATATTATGTTCTTTTTTTCCCTTCTATGTGTTCGAAAGACACATCTTATGAAAGACAAAGAATTGCTAATTTAATTAAAAACAGCATGGTACAAATGAGAAGGTCCCTGAGACAGGACTCTGCAGTTTTGATACTTTTGCTCTGTCTAGTTTATTTTTTCTATGTGAATATTTGTCTCTTGAAGTAGAAAAACAAGAGGCGCAAGAGCATTTGAGTTTTTCTATCACTAACTCAGAGGGCTTCATAATTGACTGAAGTTGCAGTAATGTGTTTTATTGCAGAAGGCCACAGATACAAATTTTTGAATTATATGTTCCCCAAAAATATTTTATAATTTCTTTCCATCATGAAGTGGTAGTTGCTGCACATAGAGATCGTTTGTACATGGATATCTTTGTCTCACACTTCTTAAGATCCATGCTCAGAGATTGTCAGGGTTAGCCCCTCTCATTATTCCTTGGTCGATAATTGGATTATGTGACAGGGATCCCAAATGCCTCGCTTCCGTATTATCCAGAATTGTAGCCTTGCCTGCAGCATCCCAAGGACAGATTAACCAATTAATTACCAATTCATTAGGTCATGGAGTGTAATCCTTTTTTAGGCCACTAAGGTCCTTCAGGGAAAAGGACTCAATATGACTTCTGATTTTGAGTCAGTTGCTGGAGCTGGCTTTGAGGGTCCTTCCCCTGGATCATCATTGTCCACTGGCTGATTGGTTTTGGTTGTGTGTTTCCCATCTCTCAAGGTAGGAGCAGCAGCCATTGGTTGAGGGTCACAGTCTGGTTTAGCTGCGGGCTTAGGCTCACTGTCTGATTAACTGCAGCCTGAGTAACTGGGATGTTGACTGCAGCCTGAGTGACTGGAGTAGCTGCTGATTTATCTCCCTGTCTCTATCTGCTGCCCTACAGTATTTAGCAGTGTGCAATAAGCATATGCCAGCTTATTGCAATGAGCTTTTTTTTATTAGAATCATCACAGCACTTTTCTTTCAGATATTTTCCCATTTCATATGGGTTCTGTATTTGTTCATATGGAAGTCCCAGGTTATAGGGTCAGAAAATTCTTTCGGGGTTTGGCCCATATCCTCCCATTCTCCACACCACTCAGGATTTTTTTATGCTTGGGTCCACACCTGGGTCAGGCATCTCATTAGTTCTTCTGGACATATTAGCCCTCATTTTAGACAAGTTGCAAACTATATACAGGAAGCTTATTAGATAAAATACCAGGAAAGTGGTCTCTTTAACATTCAGGGGAAATTGAACGTCCCCAAAAAGTGACATAACAGATTCAAAGCAGAAGAAGGGAAGCAAAGGAAAGGCTGAAAAGCTTCATTCCCTGCTCCTCTTCTAACAAATTGGGTGCAATTACAAATAAACTCCTAAAATATGCTATTGGAACTAGGACACAGGGTAGGATGAAGAAACCATAAACCATACATATCTTGAACAAACTTCAGTACCTTTTTTAATTCCTTATAAGCCATTATTACTATGCTCAGCACAACAGCAACCCAAACCCGTGCCCCTCTATTGTAAAAGCTATGTGTTAGGGTCAACATTGGAGCTATCTCCAGAGAAGAAAATAGGCCTAGGCACCAGAAAGGTATTAAAACTTTAAAAAAGCCTAGGGACCAGAAACACATGAAGGCTTTCACCCAGAGAGACATAATGAATTTAAGCAACATGGCTACTGACTCCTTTATCCCACTACAGAGTAAATGAAACTAAAATGCAATCAGTACAGGTTTTTTTCCATTTTCTCAAGCCACACACTGGGTGCCAAAAAGTATTTGTCTTGATTTAGGGCAAATTTGGGAGGAAAATTCTGAATGGGGTTTTTTTGGAAAGCAAATTCAAGCAGCCCTTTTTTCTCATTGGTTTGAGAAAGATCTCTTTGGAGAAAAGTGGAAAAAGCTGTTTATTTAACAAGCAAAGTACTCACAAACATGAAAAAATGAGTAATATTAAAAAATGTAACCTTTCATTGTTTTGAGGAGATGGCAAATTCAGAGAGAGTCTTTTTCCTGGGGTCTAGCTTGGCGTAAATTTGCCAAACTGAAACTCAAAATGCTGGAAACTTTAGATTTAAGACATGCCTTTGAATATGAATATGGGAACTTAGAGAAAATACAGACTCACAAGTTTTACTTGGTAACTAACTGAACTATCTGCAAGAAATGCTATGGGACAAAAAGTATAGTTCATCAAAGGTAGCCAAAGGACAAAGAAAAGAGGATTGGTTTCATTTTTTTTTTAAAGTAAGCTAAATATACAAGTGGATGAGCTTCCGAGGCTTTGATGTAGCTGGCTTTTTGGAAGAGGTTTGTTCTGCCAGTTCTGACCAGGATAGAGCATGCATGTCAAATCCTTTTCTAAACAAGCCTCTCTGATTTCTTCCAGAGAACCAGCCTTACTAAAGCAAGGCAAGGTTAACCCTTATTTAAGAAAAGTATAATGTTATGTAAGTCAAGAGAAAGAAGGAGATTGTAGCTCACTGAAATGGTGCTTCTAACAATAGACATTGATTTAAGCCATTAAATAAATGATGGCATTTTTTCCAAAATGAGATAAGGACAATTCAGAATAAATAGCAAACTTTCATGTTACTATAACAAATGATAGTTTCACAAATAATCCGTTAGGTTTTCTAGAGGATGAAATATTGAAAATATTCATTCAGCAATTCATAACATTTTATAGCTGAAGAAAAAAAAATTCTGGCAAAATGGGAGGTACATAAATATGTTTCTTTATATTCTTTTACTACAGTCATGTAGTAAAAGAAATATCAGTAATGGCTAGAAGTAAATTCTTAGAAAATGTTTACCTCTCTGTAGTAAATCTTGGTATAGTATGTATTTTATGACAAAAATGAGGACAAAAAGATCAGTCTTGAAAGATTAAATCTAATTCTTCTGAAAAGGCATGCACATGGTATGAACCCCTGATGAAATCACATCTAAATCCCATTTTATACTCAAACAGTGAAAGAGCAAGCACTAGATTGCCAGGCCTGACCAGGCAATATTTGGACTCAAACATTTTGAAACAGTGCTGTGGATAATGATATTCTGTAAAGCTTTCAGATAGAGTTTAATATGTAATAACAGATAAGTACAAGTATGATTTTAGTGAAAACATTGTGAAATCAATGACTGGGGATCTGGACAACATGAACGTAACCTATTAAAGGAAATATTAGGGATAGGAAATAGCTGTTTATACTCAATTTGTTGCATACCACTTGTATATTTCATGTTTACTCATCCATGGAATGTTTCAGAGAAAACATTAACTTTTTGCCAAGGGAAAATGCAGTACAGCGTTATTTAAGGACAGAATAACTTTTTTAGGAGTCCAGATTTCAGATGGTAACTCTGTCAGCTTTGGATGTTGGCTGTTGGTTGTTAACCTTGCGGAAAATAAGCACAGATTCTGTGAGCACTCTGTACCCATTTGCCCTTATTTGTGTGGGAATCCATGCACTTTTAAACAGTAAACAGTATACTTGTAACCAGTTCTAGTTATTGCTTTGTGCCACCTAGTATCCTCCATGAATTAGAATTTCTTTCTAATATGGTCAAAGGCTTTCTCATAAGCTGTCAGAAAGCAGTTGGTTTTCAACTCAAGTATTTTACAGCTTTAATTTGTGATTAGAAGGAAAATTATTCACCTAAACTTCAGAAAAAGTGAATGAGAGAAATATTCTCTCTAAAATGAGAAGTATTATAAACATAAAACATCTGATATAAATGCCAAAACAATTTTGAGAAGCCAAAGGTATTTTTGTAAATTTTGTTATAGTGATCAATGTCAAACTTCACTAATATCAAAACCATAAACTTTCAGAGCCCCACTTTAATTTGCAATGACTTGACTCTGATTTTCCTTGGATTTACTGGAGTATCTACTTAATACCCCTTGTATGTGGAGATTCTTGGAAAGAGATCTAAAAACCCAGTAATATTGTAGTTTATTTTAGCCAGAAATTCCAATGGATTTTGTTCTTCTTTCATACAAGTAAATAATACTTTTTATTTTCTTTTTTTTTTTAAAGGTATAGACTTCTACAAGACCTTTGAAATGAACTGTATATATTAACATGAAAGAGTTAGAAAACGTGAAAGAATTAGAAAATTAGAAAGAAAGAGAGTAGGTTTTTCAGATACTAATAATTTCATCTCTTCTAAATGTTTGCAAACCATTGTAAATTTCTGTAAGTTCTAAGCTCCCAAAAGATGATTCAGTCTTGTGCTACTTGGAGAAGAATCCAACTATATCCTTTACCAGTCCTCAGAACAATGATGTTACACACAGCTTGTAGAATGTGGAAATAATAGGGTTACCAGATCCTTCCTTCTATGTATAAAAATTATCTCAAATGTAATTGGATGAGGTCTGTGGTTATGCTATTGGGTAGTAGTGTACATGTGTGTGTGTGTATTCCCATGATAATCCTTTTTGAAGATTCCTTTATTTAAAAATATTTTGCAGTACTCAAAAGGAAACCTCAATCTCTCCAATTTAGAAACTGTGTATGATAATCATTGAGCTAGGCATAAGGTGTGCTAAATGTGAGTTCACTTTTGATTTTCTGGTGTTTACCTGGAAAATACTTCTGCATTCATCTTAGTTTTGGTACAGGTTTTTTGGCTGTTGCTCTTGGTTTTTCCTTATTTGACCATTGTGCTGAAGATGCATGCCTCGAGCTAGTTGCATGTTTATTGATGGAATAGATACAGCATATTGCTACTCCACAAGTATTAGTATGTTGTGTGCTTTTAATTCTTCACAGATTCAAACTTATTAAGACTGGATCTTTTTCTCTTGGCTTTGATTGCCGAGAACTGTGTCTACAATTAACCTCTCTACATCTTTGTCTTTCAGGAGCAAATCTGAACAACCCACTATCTCTCTAGTGGGGTAGAGTAGGTGTCTCACTGGTGAGGCTCATTTCACATGGTCATTTAGAGGTCAGTCTTCACACAGAGTTCACACAATCTGTTAGAAGTCAGGTTTTAGGTATCTAATCTAAGCTTGCTGGAACTGGAGTTGACTTTGTATGTAAGTTCAACTTATATATGTAGATAAGCATTATTCATGACAAAATAAGGCTGCTAAAGCAGCACAGAACATGTGAAATGGTGACAGTGCATTTACAATTTGAGTTTCTTGGCAGTTCATAGCTGTAAGGTTATTTTTATATGTGACTGTTTTTAAATGAAAGAAAAAATCTGTAGCTCTAAATGCAAACTTCATTTGATAGGCTCTTGTTTTACCAAAATGCCAGATGTTTCAGGTAGAGTGAAGCTGACTCTTTAGAACTGGTTTGTTCAGCTCAGTCAGAGACAGCCTGCCAAAACAAGGCAGGTTAACTCCAAATCACTGCAAACATGCTCTGGGAAGGAGGAAAGACACCAGTTATTTCTAGACCAATTAATTACATACTTTAGGTTACTGTTTTTAGTGGGTGGTTGTAATAACCAAATGACCCACAAATACTCCATGGAAACCTTAGAAAAAACATTCTGTTTGAAGAATGTTTTTACTGTGTACTGTACAGCTGTGATCTTTCAAAGAACTTTTAATGCTAAGAATAATTTCAGAGCAAGTCAGTCATATAGCAAGTGAAGGAGGTATTTTAAACTTGCTGTAGCAAGCATAGTTTTCTTAGATGGATGGGAGGAAGGACTGAAATATTTCCAGTCTTCTGTAGCTTGTATTGCTTTTTATTTCATAGGGGTTTTTTATGGATTCTCAGGAATAGATATTGTTAGTGATATGCATTCCTGGAGGCCTCTTCTGCTTTGGCCTACTTTCAACATACCAGTACAGAAAGATGTGAGAGGATTAGTTTAGGCTGTAGTCTCCTGTATGCACTTCCAACAAGCATAAGTCAAAGATGCCATCACCCTGTTCTGGCTTTCCTTCTGCCAGGCTGGTTCCATGGATCTTCTTTGCTTGGATCAGATAAAGAGTAGCCCAGGATGCCATGCCAGGTGAGAAACAGTAAATGCAGCAGATGCCTACATAAATGCTTGTGCTGGCACTAGGGTGGAAGCAGTGGGCAGTGGGTTCTGAATAACAGTGACACCTTTAAACATCTCTGTGTGAAGCTGTGACTTCAGAACTCCTGCCATTCCAGTAATGATGCTCTCCTGCTCACTAATTCTACTGAAAGAAACATTATTGTTGCTCTTGGGTTTTTCTGTTCTGTTGTTTTGATTTTTCTAGTTCATGACAGTGCAGTACAAATGGTTTTTAGTTTAAGAGTAAGGATTTCTGTCCCAGGATTTTTATCCATGAGTTCATCTGCTCCTTATGTTGCTGATTTTTCTTTCTCATTGAGGATTTACAGTCCCTTGAGGTTTGGTAACTGAAAAGATAAAGCTGCAGTAAGTATCCTAGAAAATCAGACTCCAAAGAAACACCTGCAATTGATTTATACTCTCTGTTAGTGAGTTTCACCCTAGGCTTCAGAAAAGTATGAGGGAATGCTAGGTCATTTGGAGAGTTGTAGAAACTTACACAGGGACAGAGCAGTGTAAAATGATGTTCCTTTCCATGTATTTTGTTCTTTTTCCTTTTCCTGCCCACCCCCTGTTCTGTCTCACTCCCCTCAATTTTTGTCTCTTCAAACATAGTAGCCTCTCCCCAAATTCCTTCCATTTTTCTGCTATTTACTCAAAACCAGACAATCACCCTAACTATGAAAATTACCAAATGTAGGTTCTCTTCAGGGTAAGCTTGTCTTTCCTTCTGCTGTACAGTTGTAGTGCTATTGGGAATCTTGCATCTTGTACTTTCAGTAAAAGGTTTTTTTTTTTCCAAATTTATGCAATGCAACTGTGAATTTTGCTTCATAGGTCAACTAGTAATTTATTTGAGAGAGAAGAATAAAAATAAATTGTTTGTTTCTGAGGTGACAGAAATAAATCATAATAGTTTATTAGAAATATTATTTATGTTACATGGCAGCCAAATTGCACAAACAATTGTGTCAACAGAGAGGTGGGAAACTATAGCAATGGTGCCTAGAGGGATGATGAAGTGACTGAATAAGAGGGGAACACTCAAATTCCTGAAATTACTGACGGAAAATGTTTGTGTTCCACTTAACATTTCCATTCTTTGTCCCCAGCTACATGTTGGTCTCTATCAGATTGTGCCAAGAGCAGCTGTGCATGTCTGAGACGCTGAAACCTCTTTACAGTGTAATGAAAACATTTATCTTCTATTAACATCGTAATAATTCGTATGGAATTATGATTTTAGAGCCATAGAGACACTTCACAGAATTATGTAAGGCATCAGATTGTAAAGCAAAAATTGCATGAAACAGTACAATCTGAGGCAAAATAAAGTAGTCAGAAAATATGGCAAATTCTCTTTCCCAGCAAGTAGATAATTTATATTTTATGATTACATTTCTTTTTCTACAACTTATATTTGCAGTTGAGTGTTTTTCTCAGTATTAGAGAAAAGTAAAGAAGATCAGATAAATTAGGATGCAGTCATGCCAGCTTCTTATCTAAAGCCTGGTCCACGTGCAAAAATGTTTGGAGCTTTTTTTTTGTTAGATGTCAAAATTCCATCACCAAAGGGTTTTTTGCTTTTAATGCTAGAGACCAGTATGCAATAGTCTGAGCTTTTGAGGCCAACATTGAAAATGGGTCTGTATCTGTGTTTTTCTATTCATAGCTCTGCTTTTGGGGAAAAAAAAAGGAAACCATTCTTTTTTAAAAGTAAATGTAAAATTGCGTGTAGTGTTTATAGTAGCACTTAGTCTAAACATCCATAAAAATGGTTGTAGGGTATCAGTGTTTGGGTATTTGTGAGTGGCTGCAGCATGGACCCATGTGAATTGATATGAGCTGTATGCTGCAGCTGGTTTTTCTCATTTTAAAGGTATGACTCTAAAACTATTTCCACAAAGCAAAAAAAAAAAAAAAAAAAAAAAACAAAAAAAACCACCTAAAAAAATGCTTCTACAATGGCTTTCTTTTGCTGAAGTGGCAATGTGAAAAAGGATTTTCCTGGGCAGATTAAAAACACTGGGTGCTCCAGCCAGAACAATCGAGCATTTCAGAATGAATTATACGAACTTGCTGAACCAGACTCTTCTCCCTGTGGGAATGTATTTGTTTGCATATATTTATCAGTCTACTTGGAAACAGAATGAGAAACATTCATGCATTGCCTTTTAGAGAAGAATCTGAATGGAACTGTTTTGTTATTGTATTAGGGGGGAAAAGCATCCTAGGCAGGATTGTAGCCACTTACTGTAAACTAGGAAGAGGCTGTAAAGGTGCTTCATCCCACTGATTTTCAAACAGTGTGAGTTGCTAGTTCATCTTTCCTTTAGATAATTCCATGCTCTAGTTTAACAGTGAAGCATACTATAACTCCCAGTCTCCTAGTTTAAGCTCCCTAAGGGAGGTATTTCAGGAAACCCTTACTTCCTTACAGTTTCTTGACTGTCAGGCTATTTTACTTCTTTATTTTCACTCATGACCACACATGAAGCACTTCAGACTTAGTCTGATTGCTAGGACTTTAGCAACAAATTCAAATGCTTTAAGAATTGAGAATTCTTAAACTAATGGCTCACTTACTACATTTAATATTTTAACAGCTAACTTCTTATGAAAGAACTTATTGGTTTGTTGAAGTTATGACCTTATGGCTTCAAAATTAGTTAGGTCTGATATTAACTGTGGTGCTTCACAGGATACAGGTCTATCTAGCAAGCACACACAGCAAATACAGCTCCTGACAAACTGCTGGAATTCTCTATCCTTGTGACCGGAAAAACTGTTCCAGCATTTGACATAAAGCAAATGCTTACCAGTCACTGTGCAAGAGGCTGCTTGCAAAGGCTAGGGGTGGTTCACACTGCTCTGGGCACGCAAAGAAAGCTATATTAGGAGCCTGCTCACACATCACTGATGTTAGTAAGGAGACAAGTTCTTGCAGTGGTTGTTTTGATTATTCATCTGCAGAGCCCAAGAGCACTTCAGGGTCCAGGTGCCCCATCAATACACGTTATGATTTTATCTCATGAAAAGACTCAGGGTGCACCATTCGCTCTTCTCAAATTGTATTTTACCATGTAAGAAGACTGATTTTCTTGGTTTTCTTCTACTTTTTATGTCCTTGCAAATCAATGCTACTGGACATTTGCTAATTTCTAGGCTAATTTTTAGGACATTTGCTAATTTTAGGACATTTGCTAATTTTAGGACATTTGCTAATTTCTAGGTTCCTTATAGCTCCCACTACTACAACTCTGAATCGAAAACCAAAACACCAATATGGACAACTTCAGCATAGTTTATGCATCCTCTTCATGTCAAAAGCCAAAAATATTGCTGAAAATAATATGTAATCACATTTTCCATAATGAGGAAAGTGTCCTGCTGTATGCTCTTTCAAGAGTATACTGAGAATTTAGGAATATGCCCTCTTCATGTAAAGCTCTCCTTCTGTTATGTGAAAAAATGTATGAGGCAACTAGAATGACAGTTCCACTGTTTTTGCTTATTTATTTTTACTTTCTAATTAATCTTACTTATACATTCAAAGGGAAGCTGGTACCTATCTTGTTTAATTGTGGATGTCTGCTTATATCTTTGCATAAAGATTTCAAGCAAGGCTGTTTGCTTTCCATGGCTATGAAAATATATTGGCAGGAGTTTTAAAATCTTGAGGAGTATTTGCTTTTCAGTAAAAGCAGTAATGGAATAATATTCATTCACTTTGACCCACTATCTAGCAGATTATAAAAGCTGGTAGAAGTTTTTAATAAGGAACAATGCCAAAATACTGATTGGTGAGATCAGGTAAATAGGGAACTAGGGAATAACACAATTTTTAGTGACCTCCACATTTTGATTTATTAACTGTTTACACAGAAGCTGTAGATTTTTCTTACAAACTACAGTTGTAACCATGCCATGAGGATTTTCTGCTCTATGCTTTGGCTGTTCATTTTCAGGGCCACAACAATCTCACTAATATAACCTGTGTAACATTGGATTTATTTTCATGTGCTTCCATTTTACTTTTTACCCAAACTTGTTCTCTATCTAGGGACCAAGAAATGGTTCAGACTGTAAATTATTAATCCAGTCCCATTTTCAGCCATACATAATAATTACTAAATCTCCTTCAGTTATTTTTCATGGTTTAAGAAAAACCCAAAACCAACAAACATTTTTGATATACCTCAACCATGAGGTGGGAGGATAGGAGAGCCTTAGCTTACATCAGGCAGACAAATCAAAGTCAAGAGCTGAAGCTCCCAAAGGAAGGATCTAAACAAGACAACTGTTTGACAGTGTCCTGCAGAATATCAGGAGTGACATCACATCAATCTATGTTCTGGACCAAGTATGAAGAATATTCCTGAAATTTATTTGTGGTCAGAATTACTCTCATGAGCTGGCCCAGCATTACACTTTAGTCTTAATGTATCCTGAAGGGTTAGTTGCTATGTAGTTGGAAAGGCTTAGAGAAGTTCTTGAAAACCTTTCAGGACAGCTTCCCTTCCCCCCTTGCCTTGTAGTGAGACAAGAACCTGTCTCATGGAAGTTTAGCCATACAGACTGCCCTACAGATCTGTAGGTCTAGTGACTTGAAGGTGATGTAACTGTGGTTTAGATTTAAGGCCACTGCACACAAATTAGTTTAGTTACATGACTGAGTAATATTTTTTCGATTTGAGATGAACACTTCCAGAAACAATTGTATGCTTTAATTCATTATTCAGTAAAGATGAATTCGAGACACCAGCCACTCAATAGTGACTCTTTGTAGATGGAACCTGTGGCTGCCTTATGCAGCTGATGTTGCCAGACCTTTCAATGGCACTGCAGAGGGACAGAGCTAGTGGTGCAGAGGGGTAGAATAGGCAGTGTGTACCTTGGCAGGTTTCTCTCTGCCACTATAGTTATCAGTGCATTCCCAAGGTGAATGTCATTTCAGTGAAGAAAGTTTGCTTGAGTAGGTAGGGTAGTGTAAATTACCTCTCCCTCCAGCAACAGAAATGCAGAAACCAAGCTGTTTTGCCAAGTAGGGATCTTCTTCTGCTCCTTGAACTGCTTGTTGCAGGATTAAAGAGGGAATGGGGTTTTTTGCTGCCCACATATCTAATATCCCACAGATGTTTTGGAGAAACAACAGCAGAAAAAAGATTATCTACCTCTCCAGTTTTGATCTGAGAATTCAACATATGTTTAGTATCCTCGAATGTTTATTTAGTCAACCATTCTACACCATATCAGGGAGACTGCAAGATCTAATGGAGCCATTGCTGTCAGATGAAGTTTTTTTAACTTTGCAAAGAAGGATCAGAAGGAATTTGTCTCAATAGAGACAAAAAGGGGTAATAAAATCATACTCTGGTTCAGAAATGACCTAGCATTCTTAAGCAGGTGGAGATCTTCTCAATGAAATACCTGTAACCTGCTTCTCAGTGACCTTGCTATCCTTTGAGTTTCGTAGTTTTCTCTAAGAAGTATTTTATAAATTCTTTATGCATTGTTTGTCCAGTCTCTAAGTGTGAAGGTTCACAGTTTTTTGTTCTCTTCATCTGAAGTCTCAGATGCCAGATACATCTCAAGGAGATACATGGCAGAATCTAGTTCCTTCATGTTGCTGCAGTGGGTAGTTTTTTCTCTGGATTATGCTGCACCAAGGGCCACAAAAAGGATAAACCTATATTCCTCAACCCCCACCTTACAACTTCTCCCCTTGCAAAGGCACCAGCAATCATGCAGCCACTTGACTAGATCAATTAAGTAGCTGATATAGTTGAAAAATAAGAAAAAAAAAAAAAAGTTTTTTCACCAGAGCACTACCCTTTCAGTATTGGCCCAAAATAACAGTGAAACTGCATTTTTAGTGTGGAAGGTGGCTTTGATACACCCTCAACAAAAATCTTTTACGTGTCACTCTTGGTACAGAGTATTTTAGAACAGGGGTTGTTGAAATATAAAACTTACAAGATATCACTGGCTGTCCTGTGCAGTGGTACCTTGGGAAACTTTCTTGAACAATGACTCACTAGCAATACTTCATGGTAACATTTATCGTGTTGATTCTGACATGACTCCCAGCAGAATAAAAATCTTGACATTGATGAATGTCTTGAAAGGTTTACAGGAATTCTTTAAAACTGCAAAATACCAGAAAATTTAACCAGAATATATATTAGCAGAAAATCAAGGGTGAAAGAAGCCACTCAGAATTTCCCATTTTATTTTGTGCAGTTGTTTTCTGTCCAGTTTGTGGATTTTGTCATATGCACATTATATTCTCATGTAAAGGATTTATTGATCTTCATTAGCAAGTCTGTTTGGACTGGTTTGAAAGGTAACATTATTAAACTGATCAGAAATATTATGCCAGACATTCAGAGTAGAACAGTCTGTTTTCTGTAGTATGACTACATCTAACACCACTTCTTAAAGTTGTTTGTTTTGTAAAGCACTTTCATACTTTGAGAATATTTTTCAAAGTTACACTATCGGTATGGATCCACAGAATTCTTTCTTTGCATTTCCAGCTGCTCTATAATAAATTCCATCTGTGTTTTAACTATATTTGTATTGATTTTTCAGCTATGCTAGCTTATGTCTGTCCTCTGTCTTACTGACCCTAAAGTCAACCAAAGTGGTGGGCATACAGCCAATTTCAGATGGCATTTGGTTAGTTTACTCCCTTTTAAAGTAGTTTAGGAAATGTTACTCAAATATTTCTCTTTTTGTCAAGACTGTTTAACTTTCACAGTTTCACCCCCTTTACTCTGAATTTCCTCCTCAGTATTTTTCCAGTTCTAGGAAAAGGGATTAGAAATATACCTCACCTCTAGCTATTTTCATTGTAGTTTTCTTTCCAGATTTCTAGGGTTTTTTGTCTAGCTATGGGGTTTTTTCCCTAATCCTTGGTTTGGGTTATAATTTTGCTTTGTACTACTTTGCATTTGTCTTGTAAGACATAGTTATATAACCCAAACACATAGCCTAAACTGGTAACTTTAAAGGGAATTAGGCTGTGCAAGGAGTGCAAGATCAGGCATTTGGAAAATGGTCCAGTGGAATTGTTTTCTTTTCCCTGTACAATGAGTATTTGTCTTAAACAACTTCCATGGCTCTTGGAAACTTATTTCACTTCTCCTTAGGTAATCTATGTTCCATTAGCCTTTTTTTGGTCTGAAGCCAGTTGATTCCTGTAGGCTTTACTAAGTGCAATTTGCTTTTTTTTTTCCTTTTCTTTGGGTTTGTTGGGTTGGGTTTTTTTTTCCTTTTACCATTTTCTGAAATTTTTCAGCTTTTATTTAGTGGCTATTGGTTTGGGGCTTTTTTTTTCATTTCCCATTCTCTGAAATAATTCATGTTTTTGTTTCCCAGATCAGTGACCAGAATTGCAGCTCCTTGTTTCAAAAGCCAAAACATTGTATTGCATTTTACATACACGTGAGACTGTTTCCTCACTTCTCTGTGTGTTGTATTCTCTGGAATGTGTACTTGAGTAAAGGAAGCTATATAGTATTTCTTAGAAGAACAAGCCAGGAAATAGTGATGCAAATAAATCAGTCAGACAGGCAGGGTTTTGAAGAGTGAGCTGGTGTAGTTACCTAGCTGACTATCCAAAATACAAAAAAGAATTGCAGTTCTTTAAGGTGGGCTGAGGGAGGACAAAAGGTCCTTAAAACACACAACAGAAAGTGCAAGGAAGAGCAAGTAATTTAGAGTAATAATGAGATACTGGCTTCCTTGTGCCAGTGAAAAGACCTGCCAGCAATAAGGGGAGTTTATGTGCAGCAAATGGTTCAGAGGTCCGTGCTCAGCTTTGCTCCTTTAGTTGTTGAAAAGTCCAGACAAGTTTTGGTATGGTTTCTGTTTCTGGAGTTGTTTAAACATGGGTTTCTTTTGTTGTTTGTACCTATTGATATCAGTAGAATGTGAATGGTAAATAATTATACACCAGGATAGCTGTGATACCATGAATTGAATTTGCTGCTTAAGGATGACTGCTGCAGTTGCACTTGCCTTCACAGTGGTTACCTGCAGAAGCTCATGAAACTTTCAGCACCTCTAGGCTCTGGCCTGCAGCACTCCTTTTGGAGTATATCTTCTCAGAGGAACTTTGAGCTTTCAAACCTCACATCACAGTCTTTGTCATGTTCTCAAAGCAGGTGTCATGTGTTGTTTAGCTTTGTCAAAGAGCGGTCTCTCTCACGGCCTAACACTGTAAAAAGGAAAATATCAAAGCACCTTAGCACCTATGTTATCTACTCCGTTTCCCTTATTAATCTCCTATAATTTTAAAGTCTAGTTAAAAATTCAAGTAGGACCTTAAAAACTAATTAAACCATGTGAAAGCAAAATATCATTTATAACAACTCATGTAAGACAAAAAAACCCCAACAAACTGCCAAAATTTGGGGCTTGGTTTTTTGGTTTTTTACAGAGCATGATTTTTTTAACACATGGAAACTGCAAAAGTTCTTGTACCTAATGAAAGAACTTGCAAAGTTCTTGTACCTAATGAAAAACCTATACAGATAAATAGAATTTCAGTGCTTTTAAGAAATTCTGTGTGTCTGCTTCTTCATTGACTTTTCAGAATATTTTACCACAGGATACCCCATGATAGCTGTTCAACCTTGTTTTTAAAGATACTTCCAGTTTTGTTTTTATTTAAATTTTCACTTTAACAATGAAAAATACTGTTTTGGAGAAGAAACATATGTAGAATACTTCAGAGTCTTCTGGATATCTTCAGGTTAATATTTCTATCCTACAACAGAAGTGTAGGACATTTTATTGCATGTTTTAATTGAGGTTAAAGTGAAAACCACCTTTTTAAAATAGAATTGCATAGTGAGAGTGGTAAAGTTTTTATCAAAATTCAATATGAAACAACAGAAATAATTAAATGTATGGCACAATCTTTTTACCATTTATGGTCATGGGAAAAAAAGATATGGGAAAAAATGAACAGCATTCACGGGAAACTAGATAGCGAAAATGAAGTGATTAATGTGAAGTAATTTAGATTAAGAAGAATACATCTTAGGAAGGCATCCAAACCTGCAGGTTTATGTCACACATCACAGATTTTGCAAAACTGTTCCAATAATCCTGCTTGAATGAAATGTAGCATTTTAATATTCAGGTTTACTGCAGTAAAAACATATTTGTCTTACAGTACTTTCTTGAAATGAAGTTTTATGATACTATATCCCTTTGCAGTTTATTTTCATCTCAGCTGAATAGCTGATGTATGCAAAACTTGATGCTTCCCAAATATAAGAGTAAAAAGTCCAGAAAGAGATACATGGTGCAAACTCTCAAAAGATTTCTGTGGAATTTGAACCTGTAAGACTGGGTCAAAACCAAAGTTAAAACTAATTTGGACAAGTTTGTTCATCCATTTCTACCTAAACAGATCTCAAAAATTACATGAAAATGAGTTTATAAAGTCAGCTACAAGTTACTTTCTTAGTCTCCTATGAGTTCCTTTAATCTCTGTTCTGTCACCGTACAGCATCTCACAACTTGCCCTGTTGTCATCTTGAACAAATGTTGGGAATGAAAGCAAGATAAAATCCTTGCTTTCAGTTCTTATGCCTTTTATCTGTGAGTCAGAACAAGATGTCTAGAGACATCCTGCTAAGCCAGGAGCAGCCCAGAGATCCCCTGTAAGCCACTCTATGTGTGTGATTCATGGACTTCTGACCCAGTGGAAAAAAATCTGGCTGAAGTGATGATGTCATACTGAACATGTCCAAAACTGAATCTTTGGTAGCAAGGGATTTTGCTTGTTTCTTTTTAAATAAAAAATCTTGTGATCAAGCCAAATATAGGCACAGTTTAGTGCAGAGAAAAAGTCTGATTTCTGGCACTATTCAGATCATGTAAAATAAATTAATTCTCTACAGAAGTGCTCGCATGCTATAATGTCCTTAAGATGTACTAAACACACCCCTTTATTTAATTTCATCTTTTAAACTTCAATTTCAAAGGCACCTGATTCCTACAAATGTAAATGTCACAAAGTGGTGAAAAGCTGATTGCAGGTTCTTCTATCAATGTGCTGTGGACATCTTCCATAAAAGATGATGTTACACTTCCACAAGAACACATTGCTGCTTACCAACAGACTGAATTCTTCCACCATGGAAACCATGGAAAATCTCCTGGTGGGTTTACATTTGGTGTAAGCGAGGGTTGTGCTGGCTCAGTGTCTCTTTGGTTGCCATACAGAGAGGAATTGCTGATGCAAGATGTTTTGGTCTGTAAACAAAGTATCGTGCAATGGTGAAAGAGCTCTCTTAAAAAAGCATTTTGTTGCAGAGTGGCTCATGATCCACTAAGTAAGGAGAAACACTAGTCAACAGCTTTTCTGTGTATTTTAGAACAATTGCATTCCTCTTTCTAAGCCAAAATATAGCCATCACCATTATATAAATGTAAATCTTTCTTGAGAAGTCTGGTTCTCTTCCTTCATTTCCTGTAGCATGTTAGCTGCAGCTTATTTCAGACTGTTTTCTCTTAAGCTCCCAGAAAATGTAAACAGGGCATAAAAATCTTGTCTACAAATCTTCTAAAAGTAATTCTGAACTCCCACCAGGAGTACATTACCCATAAAATCAGTTGTTGCAAATTACTATTGAAGTTTTTTGAGGGTTGTTTTGTTTTGTTTAGTTCTGGTTTTATACATTTTAATGTCTAGGAAGAAGAAACCTGATTTCTAAACCAAAATTAAGTCTTTAGCATGTTGTACTTTGACATCTCCAATCTTCATGATGCATGTCTTTTTGTTATACATAATGGAGGGTTTTGGTTCCTCAAAGTTCTGTTCAACTTGTGAGCATCCTACAAAGGAAGATCTTACTAGAACACTGCACCAAGAGAGCTAAAATTCTTTTGTGTTGTTAATTTTGTTACAGCGCTGCTTTATTCCCTGTTTAGCACTTCTATTTTGCCCAACAGACTGAGATGAGTCAAACTATGGAATAAGACTGAGAAGTTTTCCATTTTTAGTAAGCTTCAATTTTTCATTTCTTCATTTCATTCTGCTGCTCCTCACAGCAGTCTGTGCTTATTTACTATTTACCACTTGCAGATATCACTAGTTATCCTGTAACAAAGTCATTCATGATACATTTCTTTGTAAAACCAGACTGAAAAATGGCCATCTACTTGCAGTTGATGGCTGTTTCTGCTGCTGTTCTGTGTATTTTCTCCATTTTGATGAAAACATGTTGGTAAATTTTTTCCAGATCTAAATGCAATGGGGTTTGCCAGCTATGCATATGGAGAATAGTGCTTCCTCTTCCCAAGAATTTGTGCCCAGCTCTCTCAGACATGTGCATTGTCCTTGACTGCTGCTCTAAATATAACTTAATGCATGACTTTTGACCACTCATAACTACCTTACATTTCAGAGTAGCTTTCATACAGGTCTCTCCCAGCATAAGTTTTAGTACTTCTACACTGAAAATTCTGACAATATTATTTTGATATGGGTTTCTTATATAATTAATGTTGCTTCCATGGGTCTATAATCACAAAAACATGCATTAAGATTAAATGATAATTCAGTTGAAACTATAAACTGATGTGTAGTAATTATTGTTGGACAGTTGTGCTAATGAACAAACTGGCTAGTGTACAGTGGGCCTGTTTTATCAGTTAAGTCAATGCACAGACTCATACTTTAGCAGGGAATTTTTTGAAGATCTTTATTAAAATGTATTATCAGTATGTGTATCTATACATTCAGAATATGATAAGATGTTTAGTCTGAGAAATATGATTTTGTGTTATTGAATATGTTTTACAGTATCACTAAATGTTTTAGTGCTTATGCTACAATGCCAGTAGTTTTTATTACAAAGCTGAACATTAGCACAGAAAATCAGTTTTAATATACTGATAAAATGCTGACTTTTTTTTCATTGTTTTCATATTTCCTTTAATAATAGTAAAGATTTTGTAGTTTTTGAATTCAGTGTTTCCAAGCAGCAGGTTGAAACAGTTGTTGCCAGTACTCTAACCTTGGTGAGTGGTTGTACACTGGTGCTGAATACTTTCATATTCAGATGATAAAACTACTCAAGTCTGTTGGGTTAATGATGTGATCTTTTAGAGCACATTTCTGTTCCACTGCTCATGCAGAGCCTTCTAGTTTTTGACCACATGAAACTGCAGTAACATGGATGTAGGGCAGGACAGCATGAGGGCACCCTCTGGCAGAAGTGAAGGAGAGACAAGATATGGTGTGGTTCTCTGAGGACAGTGCTTCAAAACCCTGAGAAGGAGGCTGCCATGGCTCAGTCTAGTTGGACCTGTGGATTTATTGTGAGCTGTGGAGTAGTTGGAGTGAGGGGGTTCACTGGGGGAGGTGAAGGAAGCACAAACTGGCAGGTACTGAAAAGAGAAGATGACACGGGGAGCATTTATGCTCTACTTGCATGGAAATAAACTTGCACATTTAAGATTGCCACTGGGGTCAATGGCAGCAATTTAGCTATCTGCAGTATTTAGAGAAACAAAACCTGTTCTTTGAAACCTGTTTCACCAGACAAAGAGAGGACTGGAACTTTCATTGAAAATCAGTTGAGTTGTAACTTCCAGACCTCTGGGAGGTCACCCTCTCTGCAAGGGTAGAAACCTAAGCTTTCATATGCATTTATCTTAGATTTTTAGATTGCTTTCTTGAGAGCATTGCCAGTTTCTGTTGCAGCAGAGACAGAAGAAGAGCAAATGTAGAACAGCACGTCAAAGGTCGAAGGATATGTCCTCCTACCCTGACCACGTCTCTTGTGGTGTCATTTGTTCCATTCAGATGAACTGATGTCAGATGACAGGGCCTGGACAGTAAATTGCTTGCAGAATCAGCAGTGAGTTATTTGTCAGTAGCCTGAACACCTGCTGAAGATGATAAAGTAGTTCTGAAATAAACTGGTACTTCTGCAGCCTTTAGCAGTAGAAAGGATGAGCTCCATAAGATACCACATTTTGTTTTAAATTACTATTTGACAATGCTATATCTTTGTGACCTTAGTTTAATTTATTTTTAAAATATTTCTGTAGTTTGGATTTTTATTTTAGCATTTTCTTTGTCAGTGGGGGTGTTTTATTTACATTAATCTTGAAACAGACTACTTGAAACCTGATCTTTATGGGCATAAATTCTCCTAAACTGTTCCTATATGTTTCTTATTTTGCTGAAATTGTTTGGTTTGCTTGTTTGTTTTCTGAGGTGAATTTTAGCATGCTAATTTAAATATGTAATGTAATCATGATATCATCAATATATTTATTCTGTTATTTTATTTAGCTGTTTCCTTATGTTTTTCTAGTTTGAGAGTTTCTCACAAGTAAACAAACTTGCTCAGGCCTCTGTTGAGGGCAAGAATGTGGTATAAAAATACCAGAGTCAGTTTTCTGTTGAACTGAAAGTACAACTGACTTGAGTGCAGCTGGAGTCTTACAGGAAGGTGGTTATAAATGCACCTTTGTATTCTCTGTAATTATTTTTTTCAGGCACTTGTGTCCAGGAGCAGTCACTATTGCCCTGTACATCAGTGACTTAAAGCAGTGCTCTCTGTTCCAGTTTACTACTTATTTTCAGCTTCAACCAACATCCACGGGAGCTTGCAACAATGGAAGGAGTTTTAGCATTATTTAAGGACTTGTTTTCATAACTTAATACTAGGGAACCATATTGAGAAATACAGAAATGCTTCCAGATTCCCACACAGAATTAGAAAGTTTGACATTTAGCTATACCTTCTTCTTTGATTTTTTTCAAAATGTTGTTTCTTGTCACACTGCATGAAAGGAGTGTTTCAGAACACTTTTACTTATTTTAAATCACTGCTTTGTCAAGAGTTTTCCTTTTAAGGTGTAACAGCTCAATAAGCTCCTTAGTCAGATAACCAGATCTCTGTGGATCAACTTTTGTCTCAGCTGTCAGTGTGGACATATTCAGTACATATTCTCCTGAACTGTTGTCATTTTCTCATTTAAATTTAAAGAAAGAAATCACTTCCTACAGCATTCCTTGATCTTTGGGAAAAAAAAAAAAAAAAAAGGCTATCACATCAATCTACTAAAAAATCTAAAAGATGTGAACAAAATATACAGTGACCAGCAGGACTGAGTTTTGGTTGGGTTTTTGTTTTTCCTTTGAGTGTTCTTCCTCGCTTGCTGTGGCTCTTATACAGACATGTACAGTGTGACTGTCAGTTCTTTCTCATGAAGTACCTGAAGTGCTACTAAAACTGAGTATCAAGCAACAGTAGCAGCAGTAGGGAGTGTTCCCCTAGCACATTTCACTGTCTTCCTGCAGGTTAGCTCCTCTTTATAAGCCCTACTTTTAAAAGTTTCGGAATATTTTGAGAGTAAAGCTAGTCTTGCTTTGTTTCTTCACGTAGCATAACAGAACAGCAACTTTTTAAAAAGTAGGTAGCAGTGTTGAGGGATTCCTTTTCTCTGCAGAAAGCACCAGTGAAATCCCCGCAGGACACGCTGTAACCTGTTCTAAAGAACAATGGAAAACACGACAGGAATCTCTGAGTTTTTACACTGGAACTTCATCGCTTCATGTTCCTTTGTCTCGCTGCCAGCGGTTTGCAGCCGCAGCCGGGGCGGCTCGGGGAGCGCTGCTGCTCGGGAAGCGGCGGCGGCCGAGCGCAGGGAGCCGAGGCTGCCGCGGGGCCGAGCGGACGGAGGGAGCCCCGGCCGGAGCCCGGCCCGCCCGGCCCGGCAGCTGCTCCTTACATGGGCATGGCCGCGGCTCGCCCGGGGCCCGGGCGGGGTGGCCGCTGGAGCCGGGCCGGGCCGAGCCGGGGGCGGCGCGGCCCGGGGGGCTCAGCCAGACAAAGAACAGTCCCGGCAACCAAATAAGGAAGTCGGAGCTGGAGGATTTCAGAATAGGAGCAGAGGGGGAGATGCCGGGGAAGCCGGGGAAGCGGTTTGTGCGCAGGGAGCTGCTCTCTCCTGTTACCAGCCGAGTGCTGAATGCAGGGGATCGAGGCTTGTCCATATCCTTCTGTGATCTTCAGCCAGCCTCAAGCTGTGTTTGTCATATTTTCTCATGTTTCTGAAAGCTCTCTACAGATTTTTGTTTAGAAAGGAGGGGTCTTTGGCAGCCCCGTTGGTTAGCAGACTGAAGATAAATGAGTCATCCTTTGCCAAGGGGAAAGAGTCCCATTGCAGATAATTTTAGGCATTACAAAAACATGTTATAAGGTTTTGTCTACTGTAGTGTTCTAATGAAAACTTAGAAATTCATCTAGAAAGGGTACACAGGCACCTCTGAGAGTCAGAGGTGTCTTTGCAGTTAAGAACAGTAGTAGAGAAAGAGAGAAAAGAAAGAAAATAAGTGCTAGAAAACCCTAAAACTGTCCTGATGATTCAGATAGAAAAGCATTTCATAACAACATGAAATATGGAAAAATGTTATGGAATTTCAGAAATGCAAGTTAGGTACTGGTTTAAACATAGGTGTAAAATTCATGCCATGTGATCCAGTGTCTTGGGATGTTGTTTTACCTACCTATATGGGCTGAAGTTAAAAGGTCTTATTCCTGGTGGAAAAACACATGGAACACCATTCACTTTTTCACTTCAGACTCAAAGCAGGAAGAATCCACACAACAAATATTCTGAAGGAAGAGCTATAATCTCTGCTGAGTGTGTGGAACCTAGAAGAGAGAAAACTAAATAGCTGTGGGCACAAACTTCAGCAGTAACATTTAACATACTGGCCTGGTTTGCTCTGGTTTGAAAATGTAAGCAACAGAACGTGTCCTAAAGTCACAGCCTTTATAGCAAACAATTACATGCTCTGTGAGCCTGACATCCTGATGAAAGGAAGTAAGTTATGCCTTGATCTTGAAATTGTGACATGATCAGCTCATAAACAGCTACTGAAAAACATTTTAAATACTGTAGGGAAGCCTGGCTCAGAAGAAACAGCTTCTTCATCTTTCCTGACAGGCCTTACAATTCCAGCAGCTGTAAGTTACTGAAGTGTAACTAATTGAAAGATACAACACACTCACTATTGCCATATCAGGGCCATTAAAGAAGGGAATGTACTGTTGAGATTTGAATTCAGAACTGGGAAGGACTTACAGGTGACATTCAAACTGCTGTGATCCTCTGTGACTTTTTTGAAGCCTTCTAAAAATTTTAGCATCTGAAGTGCAGGTAGACCTCTCATAAATCCATGGCAATGCTTGTAAAAGTGAGTATCACAGCTGAAAAGTGTTATGTCAGCTTTACTATGAAGTAAAGCCTGAGCAGTGAATGGGGTTTTTTTCTAGGTTATATTTTGTTATATTTAATTTCCAGAGTTCTCACACAGTATCAGTAGTTCTGCAGGCCAGGAAATCTCATGGATTACTCATGGATAAAACCGACCAATCATGTGGATACTGAAATATCTAGGAATTTAAGGAAGTCATTGGGATACCTGACTTCTCCATATGCTTGTTGTTCAACCATCACTGTTCCAGTTCCTTATTAGAAAGTGCCTACATAGCAGACCCACAGTTCTCCTCTGTGCTGTCATAGCGGTTGCACAATAAGTCTGATCAATATAATTTAATTTTTTTACCCTGAGGACCTTTGCTATTTTAGTCTGAAAGGTGAAATAGTGGTATAACAAAGAAGACTTGAGTGTGAGTCACTTCGTCACCACGTATGTATGCACAAATGTGAGCATAGGTGTATTTCCACAAAAATGGTAACTGCTGCCTTATGAAAATTGACTCAGTAATAGAAACTTCTAATTTTTGTTTTTCTGTTTGTACTGTTAGAAGTTTCTACAAAATTCTTGTTGTCGTTGTTGTTAAATCCTGTTTTCCTAGATCAGAGGCTGCAGTATGATTTGCTATCAAGTGTTGACCCTAGTTGTGTTTTCCTTTTTGCAAAGCACATAACTTTAATAGTGTGTATTTGCAGAGTTGAAAGTGATGGGAAATGTTTGCCTAAATATTCTTTCTTGCAACAAACATGTGATCTTTTATTTTCCAGAAGTGCTAAGAACAACAAAAGCCACAAATAGCTTGATACTTCCAGTTCAGACATTGTGAATTTCACCAAACAGAAATAGGACCAGACAAAGCAATTTACAGTTACTACCTCAGTGTCTGCCAACACCAGCCAAGTTAGGTAAAACAGGATACTTGAAATAGTGCTAAATGCTTTGGACTGGCACATGTTTGGTAACTACCATTTCAGAGGTATAGTCAGTCACTTTTGGTTTTGGGAAATCCTAATTTTGCATTCTGGCCTTCTAAAGAAATCTCGAACTCTCACACATTGCAAGAAAATCAGTGTCCTGTTCTGGCTTGGGAATCCACATTCAAAGCTATGCAGAAAAGCTTTGACTTTTCTGTCAAAGTTTTATCCCACAGTATGGGAGGTGATGTAGTTTTATGGAGATACTTTTTTTTGTTTAAATAAAATTTTAAAATCTGCAGTGGTTGGCATGCCAAAGCTTATTTTGCACAGCTAGTGTAAATGGGATGCATTTCCCTTATGTAGGAAAAACAAGGAGATTGCTGAACTGTCCTCCATAGATCATTGAATTCAGTAAGCTGCATGTGAATCAGTTTGGAAGCTTGTAAACTCTTTCAATTCCCTCTTCTGGTCAGTCCTTTGGGTTTACTTTACTGACATTTCCATCTGAGTTTAATGATGTTGGAACTGTAATATGATGCAAAGCTGCATTGTAGCTAGCTGAATACTATTTGGGTTGATTTACAGGCATGCCTATATCCTCGCATTAATTTCCAGATTTTAAGACCAAACAAATCTCATGTCATGTGTGTCCCTCCCTAGAAAGCACCATTTGAATCTCGATCACAACTTCTTCCTAGATATCAGAATTTTTTAAGTTTAAGTTTCATTTGTAGTATTTTTTTCTTTTGTCAAAATATCCTGTCTTGATTTAAAAAAATTGAGACTTCTGGTCTTAACTAGTGTAATCAGAGTTGCACACTCCAGTATAGCTTTAAATGTCTCAGTTAAGTCAGCAGCTACAATGCTAAATTTTTATATATTATAATGAGGGAAAATCAAGGAGGCAAAGATAAGAAAGGCAACAGAAGTGTAGGTTTTTGTATTATAGCACTTGGAAAACAGCAGTTGTTTTTATTTATAAAAATATATGTATGCTATTAAAATACACTTCTTTCACTGAAGATACACTGCAGGCAGAAAGATTGTATTTAAATGCTACAAATTATTCTGTAATAGTTTAAGAATTTGACAGACACTCTCATTGAGTTATTTTCATTTATTTTCACTCATTGCTGGGATGTGATTACTTTGTTAAAGGTTTTCTCCCTGCATTTTCAGTTTTTCTTTCCTGAAGGCATCATTTTTAGTTTTCATACTTCAAACAATACTAATTTCATTTTATTTATGGGGTGATTTGAAAAGTAAATCTTAATTTTGTGAAGCTTCTCAGAGTGTGAAGGAATGCTAGCAAGAAAACTTCAGGCAGTTTGGTGTTTGCCTGCTTTACTAGTGATATCTACCATTGTCTTTCCTGGCCCACAGAAATTACTTGTTTGGCTTCTTCATTTTTCCAAAAGCTGTTTGTTATCATTATAATTATGTTTTAATTTTTTTTTTTTAATATTAGGACTTAATTGGAGTTGTAGGCAATTGTCTTTTTATGTATGCATTATTTTCCCTCATTTTGGTTTGCTAGTCATGCTGTTGATATAGCTGGAAAGTCCTTAAACCAGAAACAAATGTTCCTGGAACTGGAATTATAGGCAAAGTTGTTTACAAGAAAGAATCACAGATCATATTAAGTTAAGCATATGGTTTTCCTTCTTTTCTCTTTGGATCTTTATCTTGCAATGTGCCTCATGCTTGTTTCCCAGTAAGCTGAGCTTCATTTTCACTTTCCATGCCCAAATATGCTGTGGAGTCAAAGACAAGTGTCTTGAACTCAGCTGCTGTGCACAAGTTGTCTCTGCTTTCATCTTCCATCCCCATGAACTGAACATACGCATGCACACATAGACATAAAATTCTTATGTGCAAAAATTTTAAGAGTTGTGACAGAAGAAATGTTGGAGAATTTAATGCATGTCTTTGATGCAGTATTAGCTCAATCTGTTATAATCAAATACAAAGGAGAAGGTGAAGTTAAGAGGTGTGAAGTCCAGGTAATGTTTTTCTATCACTGACTTTTCCTACTGTACATCAGTCTGCCCTTTGTTGTGTGTGTTGCATTATCTGCACCTGTTACAGGCCACAACAGAACTATGTTCTGCTTTTCAGATAAAGTTCTTGACAAGCATACCTACCAAAAATCATAGAGAGACCTGACCAGCCATGAGTGATACTCCTTTTATCTTTGTGCTATCTTAATACCATGTGTATGAGCTGCCATGCTTCTTCCCCAGAGTCATGTACCAGAATTGGAAACAGGGTACTAGTGCAGCGCCAGCCTTCTGACTGCCAGGTCCTGGCATGCCACTCTGCTCTAGCAATGGGGAGATGCTTCATTTTCCCCACCCTTTTTCCTAATTGGCAGCATTCCTCTGTTCTTCCTGTTGTGTTCTGGAGGGGCTGAGTGATGTGGAGTGAGTTCTGAGTCCTAAAGAGGGCTTATGGTGAAAAGGTGTGACACGGGTTGGGTAAGCAGGGAAATTTTCAGTCCTACCTTGCTCTGCATTGTCCACTGTGGAATGAAATTTCTCAGGTAGAGATCTTGCTCATTTTGGAGGTTCATACCAAAGTTTGGAGGTTCATACCAAGTTGGGAGAAAAGAGTTATGGTGATGTTCTTGTAAACCAAACAGATTTCCAGGCATCCAGAGTTAATCTATAATACACACTGATCAGAAACTGGAGCCCAGAGAAGAAAGAGGATCACCCTTGCTTTCACCTGCCCTAAAATTTTTTGCCTGTTGTCCAGGATGTTGAGCAGAGCTGAAAGGCAGCATGTTCATTCACTTACTTGCTGCTCGTGAGGTAGTAAATGAAAGTGATACCACTGATCACCTCCATGGGCTAAGCATGGAATTGAGAATAGTAATTTTATAGATGTATCTTTTGAGATGATCTATCTTGTTTTAAGCAGATGTTGAAGTAGATGTTACTAGTCATTAGTTCTGTGCTATGATTGCTTATAAAACTGATGTTGGTGTGTAACCTGTAAGAAAGCAATCTGTGTGGATCCAGACCAAGTGGCTTATAGTAGGAAGGGTATGAACCAACCATAGAAATCTGACACTCTTTATCTCCTTGTGGGAAAAAAAAAGAAAAAAAAATAAGAGGAAAAAAGAAGAATTATCTTCCTTCAAATGAATGCCTTAGTGGAATATGTAGTAGTAATTAATGCATTTAGAGTAAGTGACACTCTGGAAGGTTTTGCATAATTAGATCACAAAACAATTAGATTTTTATATCATATTGTAAATTTTTTCTGATCACTGATGCTACTACTCTTTGGCAGGTGAAGAATGCACAGAAGACTATTTGTAAAACAGATAACTGCAGTGCAATAGCATGATTTTTTTCTGAAAAAAGTTTTAAATTCAGTTTAATCTGAACACTTGGGGTCTTGGTAGTGATGAGTAGTGGCATAAGTGTTAATTTAAAAGAACACAGAAGTGTTAAAGGACTTAGAAGAACAACTTGAGACATGGCTTCTGCAGTTGTACATTAAACGTCGCCATCCCACCCACTCTGTCATGCAGAGGAAGATGATGTGGCAATCGTGGAAACTTTTGCCTCGCAGAAAAGCTGAAGTAAATTCTCTTTTGTGCAGTTATATGGCAATATGGAAGAGCCTGGGATGTTTCTCAAGGCTGTTGCAGAAAACTTGCCTTCTCAAGGTTTTCTCCTGGCTATGGATGTTCCTGGAAGGAAAAAAGTGAGCTTCCAGCCTGGGACCCGAGCATATTTTGGCAAAAAGTGTACCACAGAGTCACAGTTCTTGCAGCTCCGAGGGAGTAACTAAGGCTGCGGCAGCGGGTAGGACCATCCCGATGGCGACTCGCTGAGGGAAGCCCGCGTCTCGCTGCCGTTCCCAGCAGCCTGGTACCGCCTCCCTCCCGCACTCCTCGGGGCGCCCGCGGCGGCCCGGGACTCTTAACGTGAAGCCGCTGGAGTGGGACGCGCCGGCAGCGGCGGCTCTCAGTGAGTCACGGCGCGGAGCGGCGCCCCGGGCCCGCCCTATATAGCCCCGGGTACCTGCGGGCGCCGCTCCGCTCCGCCGCCTCCCCGGGACACCGGCGCTCGGCTATGTGAGAGCTCCCGCTCCGCCGTGCCCAGGTAAGACGGCAGCGTACTCTCAGGAGTTCGCGGTGACGTGTCTTCTTCGGATGAGGTTACCTCACGGCAGAAGCGGTGATGGGAGGCGAAAGGTCAGGGAACATGAAATCATGCTGTAATCGGACCGGGCAGACCGCCTTTCTTTCGAGTATTTCTACTTTTGATCTACACTTTCTTGATCTTTTAGTTTGCCTCATCGTCTGTAGTCGCATTCGAGTTTGGCTGATGCACTTTATTTGCTGGCCCTGGCGGTCCCCTTGATGTTTCCAAAGGCAAAAAAAGGATGCTTTTGTGGCGGCAGCGGCTCTGTGCATCTCTGTAGCCCAAGACTTGCTAAGTCAGTCCTTAACAAATACGATAGGGCAGAAAACTATGAGTGCCTTCCCAGCCTTCTTTGTACGAGACATCTGTAGGAGCCCAGTGATAGTTCTGGGTTAAGAAAATTGGTAATGGGCAGGAGACTTGATCTTTTAGAAGATTTACTACAGCTTCTTACCCAAATGAAACCAAACACTGGAGTTTTGGGTTGTTCTGTGGAATTCATACGTCTATAAGGAAGACATATTTGGTCATCTAGCACTTAATGTACTCTTGTAGCTAAATTTTTTTGTCTAATGTTTATCACTGCTTGTTGAAAGGAATTTGGTGTTACTTAGTAACTTTGTAACTTATAACAGAGGTTTTTTTCCCTTCTTTTTCATATCTGTAGCACACATCACATATTTGTTTAAATTTTAGTAGTGAAGACAAAAAAAAAAAGGAAAAAAAGAGAAAAGTTTCCTGGCAGTAGGCACATAATTAGAAAGAAGGCTGGGAAAAGTAAGACTGGCCTTCTTTATAATGATGTGTTTACAGAAACTTGGAAAGCAGAGATATGCATTGGCTATCAAAGAGAAACCAACGTCTGCTATTGGAACATTTAGGTCAGCTTTATATTAAGGAATATGGCACTGCAGAGCGCACATCTAAAAATAGGAGTGGACACAGTCAAAGTTTCATTAGGCTTTGAGGTCAAGAAACTGTTTTTCCATGGTATTCTGTGGCTGTATTGAACTGAAACCATGATTCCTGTGAACAAACCTTATATTTCTGAAATTAAATTTGTGAGATGTATTACATGCTGTGCAGAAAGTTTTATGTTCACTCACGGGTTTGTGTGCACAGAGGTACACTGGCATTCTGGGCTGGGAAAAGTTTTGATGACGTTCTTTAAGAAAGCCCAGCAGTTTCCAGACATCCAGAGCTGGTCGGTGATTCACAACGCATACCAGACATAAAAGGATTAAGATATAGAATTGATAACAAGAGGGTGGAAAAAAAAATCATAGAAAAAGTTCAGCACATGCCCACTGATTGTACCTAAACCACTTCACTATGAAAATGAGGCAATCTTGTGAGAACAAGATTCTGACAGAGATTGTGTTGCATCCTGCTTTTGGTTGGGGAACAAAACCTGAAAGAACTGTCTGTGAAATGATGTTCTTTTATTGATTTTCCTGGCCAGAAGGAGAAACCCTGTGGGAAAAGGTGGGGGCAGAGGGATAAGAGTTTGAATAAAAGAAACTGGAAATGTGGGGTAGGAGATATACAGATGTTCTTGCAATGTTTGAAACACACAGGAATATGCAGGTAGGATATTGTTGGAATTGGGAGTGTCTCATTTGGATAAACCAAATCCTCATCTTTGAGATAGGGGAAATCTGATAGTGGATCTCATATTTGAGATGAGATTTCTTTCATCTTTGAGATAGTAGAAATCTGATAATCACAAAGTCAGAATTTAACAAGTTATCACACGCTGCAATCTGACATAGCAGTTTTCCTAAAATTGCAACAGTGGATATATGGTAAAGGTTTGTTAGCAGTTGGCAGATGTACGTCACATAACTTTTCTTGCTGCTTTCTGAGTCAAGAACATTTTTGCAGTAAAAAACTATCCTGAAAATTTGAAGTGTGTTTTAACTAACAATTAAAAACTATTGATGTAAGATAAATGTTTCTGAGCTCTTACACTTACTGAAATGCTAGAAAATTGTCTATTATCCTCAAAGTGTTCTGAAGTTTCTTTCTTCTTTTCTTTTTGTTTATATTACTGGCAAAGCTCATCTTGCTGTACACTCATGCACCAATTATTGTGGGCCTATTGACTAGCTCGAGCGTACTGTTTTCTCTTTGCAGAGACTGTGTGATGATTGCAACATATAAAACTGCAGAATTTTTTAAGCTGATATGATGGTTGTGGAGGGCATCTAACTGCTCCACAAGCAGGAGTGTGATTGCAGTTTTGTCATCCACTTTGTGGTCTGTGTGACTACAGCAGCCATTTCTAATAGCTATGTTAGAACAGCATGCCTCCTTTTTTGTAAGGACACAGTGGTAAATCTGATGAGTAATGTTCAGCTGTTGGGCTTTAGGCATTGGAAGACCAAGGAAGCAGTCTGCCTGGAACTGACCTGTGGGATGCTGGTCAGTCCACTTATATGGAGAAATTCTTCTTTCTCTCCTCTACAGAATTTCTTCCTATTACTCTGTTTCAAAATGATTCATGAGAGACTTACCTATTGAACTTACCTGGTTCTCAGCTGGGCAAAGGAAACCAATCATACTTGTAAAATCATGTAGTTGATGGAAAATATTGTGTTCCTCTAACAACAACCTAATTTCTCATCTGGTTCTACTTAAATTAGCTGCTTTTCAATTTTACTCATGCCAACATTCATGTAGATCCATGTGCCTGGGAGCAGAGTAGACTGTCACTGAGTGTGGTGTCATATATGTAGGTTTTCTCTGTGTGTATAGCATCATTTCCTGTAGATTATGAATATTTGTGGACACTACACCTGAAAGACATGAAGATAAAGGCCAATTCAAAGAAACTCTGGAAGATGAAGATAGCATATGCAACATTAGTTCCATCATTTCAAAACAAAATATTTTATATTATTGCTATGTGTTTTTTTTCATTTGCTGTTTACTGTCCAAGAAAGGAGTCTTCAAGTATTTGGGGGTTGTACTGTACCTTAACTGATCTGCAAAGAGTTGGTGGCCCTAAGGAGGTTTTGTTTTCCCCACAAAAATTTCAGGATTATGTAGAACATATAAATTGACTGATAGTCCCAGATATATTCTTGAGAACATAATAATTGACTGGAAATCTTTTATCCTGAGAATATTATTTAATCAAAATATGCCTGTGGACTTATGTATTCATGTATCATCTTCCATTGGAAACATTCCTCCTTTCTTAACAGCTAGCATTTCAATGCTACATTATTCCCTTTAGAGGGAAGTGCCCACTCAGTAATAGCAATACTCAGCAATGATTTCGTAGCAATAATAGATGCATTTGGAAGAATATGTATGGAGTAATTACTAACCAAATTATAGGATGCATAGAAGACTAATTTAAACCTCTTAGCTGCAGAAGGTGAAGAATCTTGTGACCACAAGTGTCAGAACTTATTGGAGCATTATAGATAATTTAACATTTTGGTATTCATATATTAAATATATAATTATCATAATTAAAAATATAATTATCAAAGAAGAAGACCCAATAATTAAGGCAGTTCTTTTTAGATGTTTAGTCTACTTTCTGGGTTAGCGCATGAATAGAAAATTTAGGAAATACTTTTCCTCCACATTTCTGTCTAGACACTTACATGGCCCTTATCCCACCTGCTTGAGACATTCTAATCTTTGCCAAGGCAGGAAGTTTGTATTTCCTTTATTGAAGCAGAAAGTGATTGTAATTAGTGTATTGTGTATGGCACTCCCCAGCACTTCCCCCTTCCACAAAGGGAAGGAATTGTAAGAAAAACAGCCCTTACTTTTATATAAATAAATAAATATAGTGGGATCAATTTCTTGCTGGGATTTTTCTGCCTTGTTCACCTGTGTGAGGTGAGTCAAGAAGCAACTAAATCTGCTTTCTCTAGTTTTCATAGTGTGCATATCTCTCCAGTGACAATTTGAGTAAGAAATCTTTCATTACCTTAGATTATCTTAAACCATTGTTTGTAGCAGTTACTCAGAATTCTTTCCAGTCCTTCCCAGGACATTCTTCTGAGCCTTGGAAATTGTATTCATTCATATCAACAAAATATGTTCCTGTTGAAATTTCTCTTTAAAATGGGCTTCAGATTTTGTTTGTTACCAATTTCAGAAGATGGTCTACATTATGTGTTGTAGCATATAACAGAGGATAAGAAAAAACAATTCTTCTAATTATTCTCTTTGAGAAATCAATCTGGTATCACAGTTCACTGTAGTGTATTTCAAGCAGAAAGTGGTAATGAGGGGTTGAGTTCTTACCTCTTCCTTCATAATATGGAAGAGTTACTCAGTTGAAGAGTTGAGTCTATGCATCAGGAGCTTCTACACTGCATTGCCAAAATGTCCAAGTTCTGGTAAATGTTCATAGGATGGCACATAACTTATTTGTTCTTTTGGGATTGTTTAAAGTAAAGGTTTTTTAGGAAAATACTATTATTTCTAGACATGATGTGTCAGCCAACAGAAATGTACAGGAAAATATTTTTTTGGTTTTTATTGGCAACATGGCTACTTTTTTTTTTCCAGACTTAAATGTAAAAATAGATTAGCACACAAAAAAAAATCCGTTTTAGTGGTGTTAAAGTTTATACCAACCATATAACCCCATTGAATTCCCAGTAAAGGCTGATACTTGTTCTGTATGCTACTGTACCTATTACAACAACACAGAACCTATTACACACACAGAGGTGTGTATGTAAATAATGGGAAAACACAAGGTATTACATTTACAACATTAATATTAAACTTTTACAATCTCAAGTGGATTTGTTTGAATCCTAGCATTTACAAAATTTCTGTTTGTTCTCAAACAGAAGGTTAAGAAGTCTGATGACATCCTGGCCTGTATCAGCAATAGTGTGGCAGCAGGACCAGGGCTGGGACTGTCCCCCTGCACTCTGCACTGCCAAAGCCACACCTCGAGCACTGTGTATAGTTTTGGATCCCTCACTTTAAAAGTGACATTTTGGTGCTGCAGCATGTCCAGAGAAGCACAGCAGGGCTTGTGAAAGGACTGGAGAACATGAGGATTGGCTGGGGGAGCTCGGGATATTTAGCCTGGAGAAGAGGAGGTTCAGGGGGACTTCATTGCTCTCTACAAGTGTCTGAAATGAGGTTGTGTTGAGGTGGGGATCAGTCTCTTCTTCCATACCTGCAGTAAGAGGATCAGAGATAATGGGCTCAAGCTGAGAAGGGTGAGATACTGATTAGACATCAGAAAATAAAAAAAATTATAAGGTTTAGTGATTTAGAAGTTACAGTGGTAGTGCTGGGTGGATGATCTTGAAGATCTCTTCCGAAATATTGAACTGTAATAAAGATTCAGTCAGCTGGATTTAATTTTTAAATTGCAAATTAAAATGAATTCCTCTCCTGTGATGAAAAGAAATGTACATCAGAGAGCAAGAAATGCATGCTGGCAGTATCTGGTAGACAGGACAAACTTCATTAGGAGGTCCTGCCTGGGCTCTAGTGAATAGAAAAAGAGAATGGAATATTTAGATTTTTTTTGTACTTCTGCTATAGATTCATTTAAAAAGTATTTCTCCAGCCACACTGAATACAGAAATCTGGTTTAAATCAAGACCCACATGTGTTATAGCAACTTTGATCAGGAGAGCCAACCTGCTGGGTTTAGGCCAAGCTTTCAGCTGAGCTTGTTCCGACCCATTTTTGCACCTTACTCACAACATGGAAAACTTATCCTTAAAAATAGCATAATTATTTTTCTGTAGTTGGATCTTGAAATATTTTTAAATTATTACTCTATGGCTGAATTCATTCTTCTGAATAAGCTGAATCACAGTATGAAAGCACTCACTAGAAACATAATTGTTTCTTTCAGTTCTAAGTGCCATGTGTGTATGTACATCCAGATGTGTGTAAAATGTTTCTAACTTCAAAGAGCAGATTATGCAGATTTGTTTTATCAAAGAAGATAATGCAAGTCTGTTTCTGTGTGCATATGAATCTCATGGTGTGTGAAAATATATATGTGTGTGTGTGTCCTTACACACACACATCTACAAAATCTCTGTCTTATGAGGGTACTTTGTTTAAAGCAGCTATTAAAGTGAAAAACTATTTTAATAGCCAACTTTGGCCAGCAAGGAGATTCACCAAGGCAACATAGAAAGTTTTGCACAAATGAAAGTAGAATTTCCTTTCTCAGAAACCCAGTGGTGCTGTATTTCTTTTAGCCCACCTCACTCTACTTACATTGGCTCTGAAATACAAAGCCTTGCTTTGCAGTGTTTGAAGGTTTCAGGAGGGCAACCTAATTTATGGTTATTTTTGTTCTGACCCAAGATCTAGTGAATTTTTTAGTAGAAGTGAAGCTTTGAAAGTCCCAGGGGCAATCATAATATTTTGTGGACGGAGTATTTTCACACAGTCTGTGTTTGTGTGTGATTTGCATTTCCTGTTAAAACTTCTAGGGAATTTAATAAAGGTGTGAGTTACTTGGTATTGCATGACTGATGGTGAGCCTGTTGCAAGATGATGCTGTTTATTTCTGTGTAAATCTGAGGTGCCTAAAACCAGAATTACATAAAGAATATTTAAAGAGAATATTGATATCCACACTTACAGAGGTGTTGGTGCATATAAAGAGATGTCTTTCAGGCATTTTAATGAAAAGACTGCCTGAGTTTCAGAAATGTTCATCTGTATTTCTCAGCTGACAAGCTACCAGATCGTATTTTTCTCTATAAACTGCAGATTGTTTTCTTTTTCAGAATACATATATTCCTCATCTGACATGGCCAAATTCTACTCTTTTTCTGCTTCCAACGCTACCTGATAATTTTTGTATATCCATGGCAATTCTCACGTGCAGGAGTTCAATATCCTTGCTAATAATGCTTATTTTTTCACATATAACATTTGTAGGCAATTTTTTCAGGCAGTAAATAGATGGCCATATTGCTTGGCAGTGCTCTAGGAGAAAGTCTTGATTTCCTATAAAACTTCATCGTTTTCCTATCTTCTTCAAAATCTGGAGATCTGTATGTGATGTAAAATAGAGAGACACCTCTTCTATGAGTGTCTGTAGCATATGAAATCCATAAGGTGAGACTGTGGAAGTTCACACTATATTGAAAGTACATTGTGTTGTCTTATGAGTCTCTAGAATGTTACATGTGGTTTCCATTCCTTTTTCTTTAGTGACTTTTGGAGTTTCTGCTAGAGATTTTGCAGTTATTAACTGTTTAACATTTCCTTAAGTGCTTCATCGGGAATTTCTGGAAAATTATTGCTTCTGTTTTCTGCGTTGTATTAAAATATCTAAGCCTCTTTTTAGGTTTGTTGTTTGTTTGTTTTAGGTTTTAAAAAAGAGAAAAAAAATCCTACCAGTTGTAATTCAGAAACACTTATGCTTAGATGCTGTTTTCGTGGATATGCAACTGAATTAGATGACTGTTGCATGCACATTTTCCACATAGATGGAGAGAAAAAAGGCGTGTCTGTTAGGATAAAATCAAAATGATATGTCAACATTTTCTAAAACAATGGATGAACTTTCAGCTATTGACTTTGAGGTTACATCTACAGTTGTCTATGACCCATAAACCACAGCAGCTTGAAATGCTTCTGTGACTTCAGAAATAAAAATTATGCACTGATTCTAAAACTCTAGGTTCCCATGTCTCCCATCCTTTCAAAAGTTAATGGTCATGTTGATGGATAGATATACAGAGACAATTAATATCAATAATGACATTTGTCAGAATCACATGAAATACCCAGAAAACGGAGGAGGAGGCCCAGAATCAGGATCTCTGCCAGGTTTCCCTTGGTCTCCTACCAGTTACATGGCTACCAGTTACTGCCATCAGCACCAGCTGCAAGCAGCACATGAGCCTTCTCTGCAGCCCTGGCTGGAACCTCTTGCACCACTCTAGTCCTGATGTCAAAGGCACGCCGTGCGCTGTGCGGAGTGGTGCGCTGGAACCATTCTGGCATGGTGAAGCTTAGCACTGACCACGTGCATCGCAGTTAGCCCAAAATCAAGGACTTGGTTTCAACTCTGTGGAATCTTTTTGGGAAGGAAGCAGTGCTTTTTGGAGCAGGAGATGATATCTTACAGGAGCAGAGGTTTGTGATTGTCTAAGTTTCAGAATACCCAGCTGGTGTGTGGTATCTCACTGGAAGTTTTCTTCAACAGATGATCCCAGAGATTCTGCAGGATGACAGAAGTATCAAGAAATTTAGATCTCAGAAACATGCACAGAAGTTGTGGATGTTCTGTTTGTTACAGGCTGCAGTTATTAATGAGGGTATTAACATGTGAGCACAAATGTTATGAATTAGTTTCAGGTTCTTTTGGTATCCAGGTCTTGAGATGAAGTAGGCCGTTTGTGCACTTCCTCAACAGATGTCATTATCATCTGTGAGCATGGATCTGTGTGATGAAATATTTGGTTCAGAAAAAGTATAGAAATCTTTAATATTATATTTAATGTGTTGTTTTACAAAAAGGCAAATAGGCAAAAAAGGCAATAATATATCTCTGGTTTTATCATCTTCTGGCTGCAGTTTGCTCCTTCTACAAGTTGCCAGACAGGGCTATTGCATCCTCACTTTTAACAGTCTTTGAAACTGTTTTGAAACTTTGTAAAGTTAACATTCCTGTTGGGCACAAACTTTGGACTTTTTTTGTGGTAGACTCTAACTGGAAAAGAGGAGTGACCTAGGGACAGTTAATTATAATAAATTACAAGAAAGCTCTGTTGACCACTGAGGCTAATTGTCAGTTTGTGACTAAAACACAGCACTTGCATTATGTCCTTTTTTGGGTTAAGAAGATAGATGTTTGTGCTTTGAGCATTACTGCCTACAAACGCAAGAGACAGGCCCTGTTTACTGAGTGAATTCTTGTAAGAGTACTGAATCAGAGGAACTGTTTGCAATGCTAATATTTGAAGGAACATGCTCATTGATAAAGAGCAGAACAGAATAGAATTGGAATGCTTTTAAGCAGGAAGCTGATCAGCAGTAAATGAAAGCTGAGGGAGTTGAGTGAATTTGAATGAACATACAGAGCTCTGTGATGCCCAGTATTTTTGCTTAGTAACCTCTCTTTTCTCCAAAAAGATTTATTATGTCTGCCAGAATTTCCAGTACTGGCAGAGCAAAGTTGATTATGCTGGGTAATGGAGGATTGACTAATCACAGTGAAACTGGGATGTTTGGGAGAGAGTTGTAAAACGTGTGAATTTCTTTCTAATTAATGGAAAGGCTAGGGCCCCATACAAAGAGTGATACAAGACAGAAGCTGCTTGTGTGAGAGATTAAAATTTTCATAAGTTCATAATTAAATAATACTCACTGTGCTTCTGAGTTATGGAAATTCTCTCTGTCATCATTGATGGTCTTTTTGATAGAGGTAGAATCATGGAAATTTGCTGTTAAACTTCCTGAGTTATCAATGTTACTCTCTGTGATTCGTTTTTGAAATTGTTCTCAGATGCTTTCTCTGTTTAATTTCTCTGAAAACCTCAGATTCCTCAAAAGTTGTGTTATAGGTTTGTCATGGTTTGACACTGGCGCAATGCCAGTGCCCCCATGAAAATACATTCTCCCTGGTTTCTGCTGTGAGATGTGACCAGGAATAAGCAAAGCAGGCCCCCACTTAGAAATAAAGAAAAGAAAACTTTATTAACTAAACTACAACTCTAAGTAACAAGAAACACACAGGGAAAATGAGAACCTTCCAAAAACATTTCCTTCTCCCCCCACATCACCCCGAATACATCCTTCCCCCGAATCACCAATTCTCGGTCCATCACCACCCTTTAAATAATCAATTCTCGGTTCATCAAGAGGAGAGGAGTCCTTCTTGTGCCATAGGCTTCCCCAGGAAATACCGTTGAAGCCTCGTGTGTTTCCATGTCACTCATGGCACCGCCCTGAGAACATCTGCCATGGTGACATCTTCCTTCCATGTCCAGTGCTCTCACCACTGAACACGGACCAGAGCTGCTTCTAGGGTCGTTCTTTTAAGGATGCTTTATTCCATCCCAAAAAGAGCACAGTCTCACCTTTGGGACACCTGTCCCCCCCAAATTTCACCTCCTGGGGCCAAGGGGTCTCAACACTGAACCCTCTTGGTTCTGAGCCATTGCCTCCCCCTGGATGCAGTCTCTGTGTCACAAGGAACATGGTTCTGTCCATGGCTATACAAGAAAAGTCCAGCAAAAGCCACTCCATCATCTCTTCCCACCTAAGTTCTTCTCTACTCTTCTGACATCTTTCACTTGCCCAGACCTTCACACTTGCACGTTTCCTTCTTCCATTTCATCTCGATCTCTCTTCTAGGAAAGGTTAATGTTCTGGTTAAGGTTAAGGTTTTCATTGTCCAAAAAAGGGTTAAAAACTTGGGCTCTGCCTTCTCAGGAACGCCCACAGCGGCCGGACACCTTCTCACTGCACCCCTCCTCTTCTCCTTCTCAGCTGTGCTGCCAGTACCTGTTATCAAGTTTCAAGGTAGCACAGTCCCAAGCACAGGCTGTACTCTCTCTCTCTCCTGGGGAGGGCTGCCCGATGCCTCCTGGTGCTTCTCCCACCCTTCCATCCTCGTGAGCCTCTTCACCTCCCATCTCGGTCCAAGGCCCGGCCTACCTCACCCGGCCACATGGCTCCCGTCCCCCGCCCAGCAGCAGCAGCTGGACAGGGAGAGATCCAAACTCTTTCCTCACTGGAACCCAAGAGAGCTTCCCCCGGGAGTGCTCTGCTTTTAACCCCTGTGTTCTCAGAGGCCTATCCATGTGCCCAGTGGCCACACCAGGTGCTGATATTAAAATCTGACCACCTATTGGTGACCACAGCATATCCCAGTAAACTTACTTCCTCTCAAACCACAACAAGGTTGTTCACTGCTTTACATGAATTTGAAAATGTCTTTGAGAGACTTGTAAAGGAAGTAAGGTACTGATATGATCAATTTCTCAATTAATTGCCCTTAATTTTGAAAACTTTACAGTTTGCTAAAATCACTGACCAATGGTGAAGTTTGAGAATAATTTAAGGTAACTGCGACATGCTGCATTAAGGACAGAAAAGAGGTAGTGAAATAGTTTTTTGGATACCAAAGGACATGAAAAATGTGTTTTCCTTATTGAGAAGCAGTTCAAAGTTTCAGAAATTTCCTTGGATGCTCTTGGATGTACCTTTTCAGGTCCAAATTAATGGTTTGTCCTGTAAATTGCTGAATGTGCCTAATAGTCTTGTTATCTGTAATCAGGTCTTGCATTGCACAGACTCGGGTCATATGGGTATTGCACGCTGATGTACAGGTTGGGATGTTGTGTGGACAGGAACATGTTTAAACTAAACTAGTGCTTTTGGTTTAATGAAACCATTTCAGTGCCTTTTTTCAGAAAATATTACTAGTTTTGCTGTTATGATAGTACGCATTGTCCAGTGTTTTTGAATAACTGTCTTTCTACTCAAATTCTCATTGAGGTGCTAACTCTTAGGGTTTATCTGTGGCATGTTCGGATTTTTTGTTCCCCAGTAAAACAAGGATTTCATTTACTGCTTTTGGTGAATTTACAAACTGGCCTAAGTACTGAAAGATAGGTAAGCCATCAGAAATAATAGTGTTGTACACCATATCCAGGCTAAGTCGGGCAATGACTGGGAATAACTCAAAGTTATAAAAGTCTTTAAGAACTCTCAAGTTTACTTATTTGTGTTTCACTAACTCTAAACTTTTCTGTTTCTGTTCTATAATAAGTATGTATGCCTAAGTAGTTCAGAGCACTTGTTGTGGTAGGAATATTTATCTGATATAATTTCACCAGCCTTGCTGGTGAATTTAACTGCTTCCTTCAGCTCTAGTTTCGTGTTTCCTAGCCCAAAACAGAGGGAAAAGCAACATTTCTAAACTGTAGGTGAAAAGTACTGCATAGAATTAGTTTAACTGGTTGCTAAGCCAAAGTTAAGTGATTATTAGGTGGTATTGAAGGAGATACCTTCTGATTTATACATTTCTAGGCATTTAAAACTGTTATTCAACTGATGTGTCTTCTGAAACTTCATTGTGTGAGCTGTCTCAATATTGCATAGAAAAGACCTTTAAGATCATCTAATCCAACTATTACAGCACCACCACCATTAAACCATGTCCTCAGGTGGCATATCCACACAGTTCACCATTAAACCATGTCCTCAGGTGGCATATCCACACAGTTTTTGAACACTGCCAGGGATGGTGACTACCACATCCATGGGCAGCCTGTTCTAGTTTACAGCTTGTAAGAGTTACATATTATTGCTACCTTGGTCATTTAACAAAAAAAGTTCTCCTGAGCTTGTGAGAAATTCTGCCATACCACTTATTTCAATTTTTGAACCAGATGATATCATTCATCACTGTTATTTAGACTACCTGGATTTGTATGCCATGGTAAGCCTTCTCTGTGGTCTGAGTAAATTTTGGAAAAAACTTTGGTGTTTAGAATGACACCAAAGGCAGGGAGATAATATCCATCCAAAAAAGTCTCATACTCCTTTATATATAGGGACATTTTCCCAGCACAAAAGAAAGATTTATGCTTTTTCGCTGCTTAATATGCTAATAAAGGCTGATGCAAATGTAGCATATTCAGACATTGTAACAAGTTTTCTGGAAAGAGCATTGAGACTGATTCACTTCAGTCACAAATGCTGATGAGGTGCTTTCCATTTTTGTTGCTACTGATAGGACTTAACCTGGGACCTTTACATGTCCAAGAATTTTTATGCCATTTAAGTAACAGAAAATTTCTGAGATACTTAATTCTTCTTTAAAGAAATACTACTCTCAGAGCTAAAACAAATATTTTTAAAATGTATTTCAATACATGGATGAATTTTAAACATAAATTTTCAAATTCACTTGAATGAAGTTAAATTCATATGAAAGTTGCCTGATTTTCAGAGCTACTAATTAGTGTTGCTCCTCTTGGTTTCAATGGTATGTCTGTGTGCTTGAACACACAAGCTACTAGTGTGAATTCCTGAATTCATTTACACAAATTTGGAAAGCAGTTGTACCTTGATTTTTCTGTGATAAGAGAAAAAGATGATGGATTCAACATGTACGTGCCCAGCTAGCACATCAGTTCTGCTTGTGGTTGCTGTATAGAGTAGGATAACTTGCATAATAATAGTGGTGGGATGGATGAGTGAGAGACTTGCAGTTGATTTTTTTCTGTTGCAGCTAATTTTAGCAGCTGTTTTCTCTGATTTTGAAATAACACAGCAACACAGTATGATAGTTGAAACCTAAGAGTTATATCAACTTACTTAGCAGGACCTCTGTTGTCCAATCAGCTGGTTTTGGTGAAGTTTTATTGTAATAAGATTCAATTAATGTTAGATAAATATAGGTGCCTTATTATTTTCAATTTTGTTTTAACTTCATTCATCTGCTTTTCCTGATGTTTTCTCAAAATTTGGCATTAGTTGAAACTGCTGCTAAAATGATCATTTGGAAAATGAACACTGGCTGATGCTAATAATTCTAATACCGTTTTAGAAAAAAAGAAAATCTAGTTATGTAGCATGTAGCCAATTCATGTATTAACAAAAATACACAAAGATGAAACTGATCAAGTGAATATTTTTATTTATACCTTTGTCATTCATGCAATCAAGTCTTAAGCTACATGTCCTCATTTTTAGGCCTGTACTGTGTTCTTGGTAAGAGTGTAATATTGCACAAATACCCCTACTTGAAATCTTTATATAGTTTTAGCAATGGAAGTAAAATTTTCTCCAGTTTTTCAATGGGCACTCTAACCAGTTTGAAGTTACTTTTCTCTTGTAAACTAAACTTTGTTTAAGTCTCCATTAAAGACTTCATTCATATTTGGGGCAGTTGAATTAAAAATATATATGTGAAATAAAACTTCATGATCTTATTTGCCATTGAGAAACAGCAAAGTCTTCCATAGAAGAATGGATGTAGAAGTTCATTCTTACTCTTCACAATTACTGACTAAAGATAGGCTTTGCAAGCCATGCCTTGGCAGTGTGAGCTATGAGAGGTCCAGCTCTCAGCGCTTGTTCCTGGACAAGCAGCACTTTGCTGTTGCACCAGCAGAACCCTTCAGGTGGCTGCTCTTTAGTCTGAAGGAGTGAACAGACTCAAGACTTTAAAAAGCCAAACAAACAAACCATCACCCAAAACCAAGCCACAGAAAATCCAACCAACAAACAAAACCATCAATTTATCCAATTCTATGTAGACTTTTACTTCACTTGCCCTTTCTCCTAGGGTCCTGAGCTGTTGTGCCATCACAAATGGCAGTGAAAGAACAGGGTTGGACATAAAGAAGTACTAAGGAATGTCTTACTAAGGGGACAGAGAATTCATGGTATTGTAAGACCTGGTGGTTCCTAAGTGAGAGCAATCATAGTGATATTCACTGTAGCTCAGCTTACATTTATTTTTTGCATACCTTTACTAGATTAGTATTTTCTTTATTGAGAGCCACTGATGTAAACATGGCAACAATTACTGTAAATTTTTAAAGACTGTTTGCTGCACAGCTGCAACTAAAAGCAGTAGGAGCCACTCAGTGAACTTCTCTCAAACTTTTTTGGAAAGGACGAAGCAGAGGACGAAATGACCTACCATGACTTTTTGTACTGTGATAAATACATTTTTGTGTTCATGTGTGTGTCTGTGTGACAGTGCCTCAATAAATTATGTTCTCAATAAAATTCCATGCCAGCAAATACAGCATGCAGACTTGAAGGGGAATGGGATTTTTGCTCAGCAATATGCACATTAGAAATACAATAATGGCAATTTATGTTTACATTAATTACAACATGAACATAAATTTCTCTGGGCTCTTTTCTTCTTCATGTGCTATGTGGATTGCTTTTCATCCCTCAAAGTATGGCACAATAAAGACTAGCAATCCCAGTGATGGAAGAGAAAAACTGAGTGCAAGGACTTGTCTTTTTCTCAGAGGAATCTTATAGATCCACTGGGTTTTGCTGCACATATAATTTATTTTCATTGTGTACAGTCAAAAAGTCCTATTGTTTTGGTGAAGAGCTCAACCTATGTGGGTGGCAACATCTGTCTCTTAGTAAATAAATATAATATAATATTTTACAGTCATTAATTTCATCAAAATAGAAGATCATGTCTTTTTGAGGAACACAAAGAGTAAGCAGCAAATGAAACTGTGGTAGATACTTGTGTCTCTGTCCTATTTGTATCTGTTGGATTAGGCCTCTGTTTTTAATTTGTTGGTTTCTAGAGGAATTTCTGAGTCTAGAGAAGTAGCATCATAGAAATTAGGACTTTTTCCTTTTCTTTTTATGGGAATTATGTACATTTTACAGATGTCTTTTCTTAGACATTATGCAACTCCCTTGCTCTGTGGTTGGTGACTTTTAAAAAGTGGTATTCACTAGAGTTTCTTTTCAATGTTGTACTGGGAGATCCAGCTTCATGTTCTAGCCCTTTGCAGCTAACTCCTGGCCTTATATGATGATCCTCACTGAAGACTTTGTGGACACTTCTGAGTGTTTAAAGCAAGATGTTAAGTTGCAGAGAGGTTTCCTATTAAGGAAAAGTGATGTAATGTCAGTGGAACACTGCCAACTTCTCTCTGCTCATTTTATTTATATTAGCTGCATACCAAAGAAAATGCTCCATAAAACACGAGTGAGTGCTCCTTTCTATATTTAGCCAAGCTAATATACTAATACCAGGAGATTATGTTTATATGCAATTGAAAGATTTATAAAAAGATTTTGGGGTATCTTACAGAAATAAAAGAGGTTGAACTTGGGAAAAGTAAATGCTAGATTTGCTCCCGGTGCATAAAAAAGACTAGGGTATTTTTTTTACATTTGTACTTCCAAGGTATGTATTTCTGTGCTGAAAAACATTGTTTAACATTTTAATTGAACTATTTTGCTGATTGTTTAGGGAACATAAAGTACGAGGAAGTTAAGTACATTGATCTGAGTCTTTTTAATCTAAGCACTGCAGATGTCTCACTTTAAACCAATTGGCAAGATTGGTGTGATTAAAACCAAGCTTGACATTCCTGTTGCAGTCTGATCTGGTCTGAAATATTCACATTCCTCTTCATACAGAATACAGTGTGATACTGTGCTTTTTTGGCAAGGTTTAAAATTAGTTTGGCATATCTTTGTTCATCACCTTCTCTGACTTTCTTTAGGACTGCTTTTTAAATGAGTAAATGAGTCTCCTTTTAAATTAGTAGATTTTTTTTCCTCCTGGCTTTTGTTCAACTCTTTGTTCTACAGCTGATGGTGTTGATAAATAATCACAAGATTTCTTCCTGACTTTAACAATGTTACTTCATAATGCTGTTAAACAATTTGACCTTTTCTATTAATTCTACTCTGACACTAGCTGGGTGTGGTAGTGTTGGAACTATGGATCCTCCCTCATACTAATTCCACCTAAAAGAATATTCCCCAGCAAGAGTACTGAGTACATTTGTTAAGTGATAAATAAGAGCTGTCATACTAGTTAACTAACTCATAATGTATATGGGGAAAAAGGTACTTTAATAAATTAAATGCTAAGTCTAGTGTGATTGTGAAACCATGTGATGTATTATGAGTTCTTCAGTTGTCTCATGAGCTACTAAGTTGTGGGTGGGAGAAAGAATTTTGCGTAGTGTTATTTTTATCTGCATTACTGAGGATGCATAAAACATTTTATGTATTTTCTGTTCATATCTGAGTTGTCTGTCTTCATTTTGAAGCCTGTGGTTTATTGGGATGACTTCTAAAATGCTTTTGAGGGAGTCTTCATACATTCTGACATTTAGCATCAAATTTACACACTCTGAACTGCACCCTGGGGGTTTCCCTGGCTCTCTAGGAGGCTGTACTACTAGTTATGTGAGATGCCAAAGAGGAGTGATGAGAACATTTGCCTATGTATCTCCTTTTGACTAGAAGTATTCGAGCAACATGACATCAAACTTAAGGCCAGTAGAAAAAGGCAAATGATCTTTTAGTCATATCACAAATCAAATATTACTGTTTTACACATCTGGAGCTTGTTTCAGCAATATAAAGCTGTCTAATGTTTAGAAGATTTGAAAATGATTGCGAGATTCTCTTGCTATTTCCAAGTATGCACATCTCTTCTCATTCATTCTGAGTGATTCATTGGGGAAGTAGATCATGATGCTAAAAATCACGAGAAAAAATTTTTAGTCAACCAAGGGTCGAAAAACATTTCCTGCAATTATGAAATATATGAAACTAGGACTTTTGCCTTACTGATTCCTCTTAATTTCAAATTAGATTTTAATCATTAGACAAATTTAAACCAAACAAAAAATCTTGAATCATGAGATGCCATTTCTAGTATTAGGCTCTTGCAGGAAAATGTTCTCCCTAGTGTAGAAGATCAGACATAACTAATCTGTGAAGTATTGCCTGGACAGTGTACTGCAAGAATTATGTGCTATCAAAGTTTGTTTCCCCATTTTTTAAACTAAGGCCTTGTGGATTACTGATTATTTAAGTAACTTGAATATTGAAGTCTTGAAATTCATTTGGAAAACTGCAGTCTCTGAAGGTTTATGAAATGACCAAAAAATGGACAGCTTCAAACAACGCTGCCTTTAGGGCGTGAGAATGTAATTAGTGTGGTAAGTCTGAGTGCATGGACTCATTACAGTCTTGGCATGAGAAAGAGGATGACTGTAGGGGAATGTACTTGTTTTCCTCCAAACAGAAATACTAAGCAGCAAAATCTTTCTGCAGTTCTGGGTGCACACTTTCCCTGGTATATAGCACAACTAGTTGGAGAACTTAAATGTCCTTTCTTTATTTTGTACCTTTATGACAAAAACTACCAATTTTTAAATTATTTTAGGGTTTTTTCCTAGATTTTTGGCTTTTTACTTATTTTTCTGCATATTTTGTATGATTTGTCTAATCAATTAGCTGACCTCAAACCATCCAAATGCTTTTGGTTTTGTGTACACTTTCATTGAGTGCTATGCTTGAGGTTTCTACCTGAAACAGAATAGAACTAGGAGGATCCTTCAAGTGAGAAACAAGGTCAATGTACTGTGTAAATTTTATTTGTGGCTACACCGTAGTTTAAGTAAACTGGCCCAGAGACACAAGGGTCATGCAGGTTTGAATACCTCAAATAACTTTCCTTGAGTTCATGGTAGAAAACTGTAGTAGGTGAGGTTATTTTAGACGGATGTTTTCCCAAGAATGAATCATGGTTTTCCAGAGAATGAAGCATGGTTTTCCAGAGAAGCTAGAATATGCAGTGAGATAGAAGGTAAAGTCATGAATTTTGGTACACCCTAGGTAGGCCTTGTGAAGCTCACATGGGGTGGTGAAGATGTGCTGGTAGCCCAAGGGAAGAGGCAGGGAGGCAGATGAGAAGGCAGACCAGCATTATACCATGATCTGAGTGTTGCTGAGAGGAACAGGATCATGTGGAAATTCATAGTGAAAAAAGGAAGAACCGTATGATCCCCAGTGATGCTGACTTTAGTGCTTCCAATATTATTATTGTCAATATCCTTCTGTTGTTGAAGTAACCTGGAAGTCCTAAATTACATATTTCGTATGAAACTATTGGTCATTTATCAAAGCACAGCCTGATTTTTCTCTTTCTCTATCTCAGCTGTTTTTGAAGTAAGTTACACTTGGAGTCCAAGCTGTTGTGATACTTGTAGAGAAGTATCACAGCAGCTTGGACTCCAAGTGTAATTTACTTCATGTTGGATTAATTAATTAATAAGTAATAATAAATAATAAGTAATTTACTACAATGTTGGATTAATTGTGAGAGATACGTATTGCAGTTTCTACATCTTGCTAGCACTTAGAATGATAGAAACAAAGCATGGATTACTTTTTACTAATTTCAATTTACTAACAGTGATTTACCAATAGTTTCCAAATGTAATTTTAGTAGTCTACTTATGTGAAGGAAACAATTTATATATATAGAATTGTGTAACAGTTTGGGTTGGAGGGGACCTTAAAGAATAATTAGTTTCAACCTTCCTGCTGTGGGCAAGGAACGTGGGCTGGAATAAAGTACATATACAATTCAATGTAAAAACCTTTTACAACAGGGACAATAAGGACAAAACAAACTGCTGTTGGTCAAGATAAACTAAATGAACTTTACTATAGGAGTAGGTAAACCACTCTTCTTGTCATCTATTCTGGAATGTTCATTTTAACATAAATCTTATCCTAATAAATATGGAAAAATATAACTTGGAACCCTTAAATCAGACAAGTGCTGTTTCTAATATTCTTTCTCAGACAGTGTCCAGATTCAGGCTGAGAAGGTGCGTGAGTCATCAAAATACTGAGTCCATAAAGAGTGAATCTTCATAATTGTCAGACAAAATGGTTTTAAATCCTGAGAAATATACTTTGTAACTAGCTTTTTACTGCTGTGATCAGACTGATAGCAAAAAAGACATGTTTGTTTTGTCTGGAAGGTTTTTACTGCAGGGCAGATGGGAGGAGTGGAATTGATTTCTAGAGGTCAGCTGCAGGCAATCAAATAGGAAAATCTGTACTACAACATAGAAATAGTAAAATTGCTAACTAGGATAGGTCAATACATTGTCTCTGAGTATGTAAATGTTTAATAATATGCAAGATACCCTATTTTTGACATATATTACACATCAGTATGTTGTACACTTTGAAACTGTAAAGAAATCCTATAAAGAAAACGCTGTAAATCAAATAAAATAATTTTCAGTGTATTCGTTTAGAAAGAGATGTGTTTGACTTACCAGAAGTTGACAGACAAAATATAAAGCCACAAACCTCTTGTGGTATGCACACTTAGTTTTAAAAGCCTCTTAGATTGTATGGTTTGACTATCACTTCATGGTAGTTTATTCAGTGTATAGCCTACATTGGCAAATAGTGCACAGAAACAAGGCTGGCTCCATAGAGTGAAGAAACATGCTGAGGGTGTTGCATCCGCACACTTCAGGGTCATTGAGCTTTGGGATTTTGGTTTTTCCTTTTGGACTAGCTCTAGTCTGTTCCATGGACTCATAAGTGACTCAGGTTGGTTAGTTCATTTCACCTGATAGGAAAGGAGTTCATGTTCTCGAGAGGCTTCTCATGGATGCAAACCAGAGAAAAAGGAAGCGGGAAATGGTTGGAAATTTGTTTCAAAAGCACATTTCTGACCCAAGCGAAAACCCAGATGCAGATATGTCCTTACTGTTCTCTTAGGAGAAGTGTCAGGTTCCTTGTTTTTGGCTAGTTACCGTGCTGGTCACAATTTCATTTGGGAAAAAATGAAATATAGTTCTTCCTTTTGTTTTCTCTGGATAAAATGGCTGGCTGCTTTCACTGGAAGCTAAGCAAGATTCAAAACAATTTTAGGGAAGGAACCAGCCATTCATACTCATTGGCACAGTATTTGTCTATAACAAATGTTTATCATCACATGTTTGGCTGTATGATTCCTTCTTTTTTATGTGATTATACATCACTTAAGGTGCAGCTTAATTCATAGAAGAAGTCTTTACTATATGTCTCCCATACTCAAGGTTGTTTGCTGTAGTAAAAAACAAATAGTACCTGAAGTGAATCATCTTTATGGAATGTATTTTCACTCTGAATACAAAAGAAATTATTTGCTCTGCCATTTATGCATAAGATATTCCATTTAAGCTTTCCAGAACAATATACTGTACACTTAGCTAGCAGTTTTAAAATAAAAATCTCACCATTACATCACTATATCTCTTTATGAGCAAAATTCTGTTTAAAATTATGTGTTGCCATTGCAAGAAGCTAATTCAGGTTGTATGTTGGTGTCCAAATTCGTGTAACAACCGTATGCATTGTTGCTCTTTGTGGTGACAAGGAATGTAATTAGTACTGGTCAGGTCTATTTAAGTGTTCAGGCACATAATATATTCTGACTACTTAAAAGCAGGTTTTGACTGCAGTGACATCTGTGTACTGTAGGTGGATTTTGCCTCTGCTTAGTAATACTGCTGAAAGATTTTTTGTTTGTTTGTTTGTTTGTTTTAGCCAAGTGGAGAAATTATGTTTACAATACCCTTGCAAAAAGTAGCATCCCTTCATATCTGAGGGTGCTTTAGCAAAATTTTGGGTATCATAATTTTTCTTGTCTCTTTATACATTGGGGATGACACCTTTTAAAAAACAAACAAAAAAGTTCAGCCTCCAAACTCGCAGTTCTGAAGTACATGTCTGGCTAGATAAGGTGTGACAGTGCCCTGTAAATTATTTTATTTTGGGGGATATAGCATCCTCTGCTGTACCAAGCCTAAGTTATAATTGTGTTAGGATTGTATTGGTTGAATAAATGTCACAAAATTTCTGGGCAAAGCTGCAATGTTATTTTCAGTTTCCAATGCTCCTGACTACAAGGCTGAAAGATTTTTACTGTCTTTAGCAGTTGGTTTTACTTCCTGGTACATCTCCTTCTTCCATAAAAGTTAGTGTATGTTGTTGAGGGGATTATTTTTGTGTGCACAGAAGGACTTCAGGAAGAATGGTGTGGAAGGGGCTAACAGCAGGCCTGTTAGCTAAAGGAGCAAGAAGAAGCTGAGAAGTAAGAAGCAGCTGATAAGGAGCTCTCTCCAAGGCTCTAACCAAGGAGACCGAGAGAGGAAAGATAAGAGAACCTTGCAGCTGGACAAAGCATTTTTAGAAAGTTAGTTGAAGTCACTATAACTTCTCACCAATAGTATTATGTTGACTTATTGTGGCCAATAATAAAGGTAGAAGAAGCATAAACAATTCTGAAGCATAAACCATGTTCAATAATAAAGAGTTGCCAACTGAGACTGCTTGTGGTCTCTGCTTTGTGTCGTGACCACCTCGACAGTGACAGAATGGTATAGCACTAAACTCTTACAGCATTAAGATGGGGCTGACACCTAAAGTAAGTCTATCATATGTTGTTGTAATGGAATTGCAGAAGTATACAATTATTTCATTTAAATACCAGTTCTTATGTATTTATTTCATTTTCAGTTGTTCCTTTTCATATGGTGGTTTAAGAATAGGGTACCTCCACTAAGTTTCATAAACTACTGATGTGTCAGCTGGTAATATGCCAGCTTTACATGAGGCAGCTACCTGCTCCAATATCAGACCTGTTTGTGAATACAGAATAGCTGATAAAAGGACCTAAAACTTAGGTTCTAAAGGCATCTTAGTTTTGTGAGTATTTTTAATAGAGAGTTGAAATTTTAATTTTCCTAAAACCACATGGTGAGGAACTGTGGGCTCCCTTTAATGGCAGGACACTCAGTAGCTACTCAGTTTTTTTCCTTTTTTAATATATTATCCATTCTTCCTCACAAAGAAAATCTCTTTCAATAGTACAAAGCAGTCATCTTTATATGTAACCCAAAGAACACACCTGACAGTTACTGGAATGTTAATACTGAAGACCTGGAAATTCAATTTTAAGCCCACTGTAACAGTTATTGAGTAGCATAAAAATCAGCAAATCTCCTAACTCTGGTGATCAGTAGTGATAAGATGTGATGATTTATATAGCATCTTGTTAATCAAATATATTAAATTTAAAATAAATATGTGAATTAAAAAAGACAACTGTGCATGTGTTGTTCCAGTGAGAAGATATATAATATTACGTCTTTTTCTTCTGTTCACTTTTGGTTTTAGGCTAACACAGTTTTTCATACTTAGATTTTTTTTTTTCCAATCCATATTTTCTTTGAATATATACCAGTCAACACAGAACATAATTTAGTATAGCATAATCAGAGTCAGAAGACCTCTTTTTCTGTTTGCAGGCCAGTTCATTCCTGCATTTTGAGTAATGATTTCCTACACTTTGGGTTGATTCAGCTGATTGGAACCTGCATTGTAATTAATGTCTCGGTGCAATTTACCTCTCAATAACATAACACTTTTAGCTTCCTTTCTCAGTAAAACCTGTTGCCTGTGTAATATTTTAGCTGTTATATCTGTCACTGGATAGCCTGTGCATTTGTTGTGCAACACAATTGAATTACCAAGCCCGACAGATTTTTGACTACCAGACCGATTCTTATGATCTAACCCTACCAGAGATACGAAGTTTAGCATTTTTGCTAAAGCTGTATTGTATCTTTGTGACTTTTGGGAACAATGAATGTGCACAAGAGCACCATTTCCTCTCTTTCTGTACCCAAGCTAAATGTGTTATCTCACTGGTGCATGTTTTGAAAAATGTCCCCGCAGTGGTATTGAGGGGTAAAAAATGGTTCCTGTCTCCGAAAGAATGGCTCGTGTTTGCCGAATACTGGCACCCTCTCTACTGTTGGTTTCCTTAGCACAGAAATTACCTTGATGTGTTTGACAGATAATCAAAACAGAGTGGAAAATGGGCACAGCTACAACTGCCTCTTTTTAGGATAGATAGAAAGGTTTTTAACAGCCAAATTACAGCAGGACTTCCTTACAAAAGAGTCCACAAACAATGCAGATGGTTTACACTTCTCATCTGGGTGTTTGAAGTTTCTTAGATGAAAAGTTAAGCTCAGCTTCACAGTGTGCTCATAACACAGTCCCTGTGTTAGTTCTTGCATCGTATTTCTTCTTCTAGGAGCGTATTAGCTTACATTGAAACTAATTATAAATGCTCCTGTATATCAACCTGAAATACAGAAAATATTTCTGTAAATCTGCATTTTCAGATTGTTAAGCTTTGAAGGGAAGGTAATAAAAATGTTAAAGTGTTGCAGCTGCTGGAAGTGGTTCCTAGTTACAGTTCTCCATCAAGTTACCCAGCCTGAGGTTTAAATTGTAATGACAACCTGCATCCTCCCTGTAATGTTAGTATAGACAAAATATACCTCTGAATATTTTCATGCTAGAACCCAAACTGGTGCTGGTTTCTGTGTGATGTTGTTGTTGTTACTCCTCCATCCTGTCCCCTCCATCACCTGTCTCCCCCCCCATTTTTACTTTAACTGATAATTCTAGTTGTAGCAATGTAAGACTAATTCTAGTCTTACATAAATATGAACCCTTGCAGCATTTAAAACAGTCCCTTTTTTTTTTTCCTCCCACAATCTTAGGGACTGCTCAGTCTCAGAAAACATAAAACTTGTCTAAATGCATTTGTATTGATACAGCCTGGAGGCTGTCTGTGTGTTGAATGCATAGCAGTTTTTGTTAAAAGAGGCAACTATTCTCCCTTTAATTCACATTCTTGCCTTGACATATATGTACATCTTTAACATTTCTAAAAATAAGCAAATATTTATTCAGTGGATATTTCAGTCTGAGTTACTTTTGTATTCTGAGTATTTCTTTTCAGTACATCTGGTAATTAATTCACTGGCAGATTAATTTAGGTAGATTAATTTAGCTTTTGGGTTTTTTCATTTTTAGCAACTCAGGAATTGGTAAGTTTGGTGGAAAAATGTAAATTGTATTAGGAATTTTGTCAAGAGTAGAATTCCAGGTATCAGAGATTGCTATCACATTTTGGATAAGTTGGTATGTATATTTTAGTCTCTTAAATAGTAGCTGTCAGAAGTAGTTAAGAAAATTACTAATTTTCTATAGGTACTATATCAGCAAAATGCCCATTTTGTACTTGTAGAAAGCAAATTAAGTGTCTTTAAGAGCTACCTGGCAGATCTGTCCTAACAGCTGCTGGGAACCACAGATGCAGAAGCAGGTATCCAGTTTGGCTGCCCAGGAGCTAGAAAGATATAAATATATGTGATACATTCCAATTTTAATAAATTAAAAAATTATGGAAAAAAACTCATCCTGGTATTTATTGTATAAATACCAAAGTTTAGAGATAAATATGTCTAAATGTACACATATACAAAGTACATCTATACATAGAGAGCTGCTGGCATTGAACTCAGTGAGAAGAGCCCCTGCCATTTGATACAGTGTGATAGTGACTGTCTCCCTTTTGGTAGAGCTCTGGCATAATTCTGAAGCAATAGTATTGAGTTAGAAGCTAGATCTTCTTTGGAAAGTAGTTTATGGAGATGAGTAGTTGTTACCCCAAATATACAGGCATTTTCTGGCATTGTTTTTGAATCTTAACTTAGAAAAATAGCTCAACATTTTGAAATTGTGCTTAATTCTGATCATTTTTCATTTAAAATATTCCTGTACCTTCATTTCAGTGGTATGTTTTGTATATTTCTGTAGAACTGCACCATCTGTTTCTCAAAAAGCAGGTCACTGATAGGATTGTGAAGGGACTGATCTGCTTTTGCTCAGGAATGACTTGAGACAGAAGGGAGCTCGTTATTCTTCCATACCTGAGATAAATAGGACTCTTTCTTTCAAACAAAAATTGCCTTTCTTTGTCTGTTTTCCATTTTATTTTATTGAGATCAGGAGGTACAAAGTTTGGAATTTTAAAATGTTATAGAAAACATCACTTAGTCTTGGTTCTTTACCTGTGGTCATTTATTTCCATTTACTTTGTGTACTGTGTTGTAAAACACTGACTAAATTTCAATGTCCTTGCATACTTCATGGTAGGCATGACTCAATAGGGTTCATTTCATATACAAAGGCTTCAAGGCTACAACAGCATTTCTCTTCCTTTTGGGAACTTCCCCTTCCAAGAGAGGTAGTTTGGATAGAAGGGGCTTCCATATGAACTTTTGTGTTTAAAGGTACACAAAGTTGATGATTAAACTGCAACCAGTAAGATGCTTCCCAGAAGAGGGACATTGTTTCTCTAAATAAGCTTTGTAATGTAAGATAAAAGTAAAGCTGGTACATACCCTAATACTGGGAATATGTGAATGAGCCTAGGACAGAAGTTAAGTGTGTAGGATTTACTGCATTCCTGGGAATGCCATCTGCTGTAATGTTATCTGCAATTCAGCAGCCAGGTCTTGTTGAGACTTGGAGAGATGTGCAACCACTACCTATGTTGCTCCTTTACTCCACTCTGTTCAGGCACTTAGAGTTACAGTTCCTGATGGGGGTTGTTACCAGTTTAATTCTCAGTCACATACTGCTCTGTTTTCAAAGCAATGTGATACAGAGGTTGTCAGGAAGAAAAAGCATTATGAAAATGGGATAAAAATATAAACCAGCCTATTGTAATTTAAACCAAGTGCATACCTCAAAATATGATTTCTCAAGTCGCTATTAAACTGTGGTGTACGTATTGGCAACCATTGTTGTCCAACAAGAAACCTAATGTCTCATGTCCCTCCTCTTTGCTTTTGACATCTGTTTCCAAATGTTTCTTGCTGTCCCTTAGCTCTGAAAGTCATCACCTTACTGAGCATGTTCTGAGTGCCCAGTACCAAACCCATGCATGGAGCTGCTCTCATGGCTCAGAAACCTCCCCTCTGTTGTAACTGATGTCTGCTTTCATTAACATCTTACTGCCTTGCTGCTTGCATTTTGGAACTTTTTTAGCATACCTATCAGATCATCTGAAAATGTATTTTAATATCTTGGTTAATAATACCTGGTACTGGAAAAACATTACAAATTCTAAAGCAGAAGTTTTGAACATACTTATGTAGTACTAGGCCTGCTTTTCAGTGAGGTGATGGAGTTTCTCAATATTCATTTTACCCTAGCTATGATTTTTTTTCTAATTACTTACCTTTATCATTTACTGATTGAATTTGCTAAGAAAGTACTTTTATATGCTCATTCTTATATTGTTATAATTAATTATTTGGCAAAATAAAAAATTCCACATGAGAAAATAAGTTTATGCTCTATTGTTTAGGCAAGCTTGATGTGTTTCCTGAATGCATGTGTGCCCTTTAAAATTACAAAACACATTTCAACTAATTGGAAAGAGGATGTAATTACAATTAAATTAGTTTTCCTTGTAATCTCATCCAAAACCCAAACTCTTTTAATTCCCTTCTTTGTTTCCCTACTAATGAGAAACTAATAATTTTCATAATTTTGGCAGCTGGGCTCTCCCTGCCTTTGTCACAGCAGAGGATCTACCTATGTAGAACTTCCACCACTGATGGTGTCATTCCAAAGAAACACTGGTGAATTGTTATTTTTTCCTCTCCTTTTCTCCTTCATAATGACACATCTCTAGAATACCTCTCCTCAAGAAAATGGCAGTGTCTGATGTTAAAAGAATAGCTCTGAGGTAGAGAACATGCCTTTGCAGACAAGGATTGTGCACTCTTACAACTGGCATGAAAATTTACTCTAAGCTGGTCTTTGTGGTTTTTTTGCCCCATGGAGTGATGTGATAATGGTTGTGTTTGCATGCTATTTTTTAAGCAAACAAACACTTAATTTAGGTCGATTTTAAGCTGACCAACAGCTGTTCAACCTGAATCAGTACTGTCCTGGGCTAATAAACCCTGATTTACAGGCATGTATATTTCTGCAGCCTCAAGTCAAGCTTAGTGGGAGAGCTGAGCAACCTCATTTTTGCCTGTCATCCTTTTGTAGAGATGGCCTGAATCTGGTCTCTGCCTGTGCCTGGCAGGGTCAGCAGCAGTGCAGGGCAGTGCTGCAGCGCTGCACTTGCATTGACAAGGCCATAGATGGGCATTTGTGGGATGCTGCTGGCCGGGCGCAGCGCCATGTGACTTGGCAAATGCAAATAAAAAGGTCTCAAGACATGACACTCCTACTTGCTTTCAGCACATGTTGGATAAACATAGTAGTGTTGGAGACAGCTGTTTCTTCTATATTCAACACCTTATTTACAATGCTAAATTATCCCCTTTTTCGTTTTTTTACCTTAGTCTGTCTGTAATAAATAAAAAAAAAATTGAGGATGATTATGATGAAAAATAAAATAACTATTATTTGTTAATAATTTTAGAGGTATTGGACAGTAGGTCTGCAAATATTCAGGCCAAAGATGCAGAATGAGGTGAAAGTAGTAATCCTACAGGGTTTTCTCTGTCCAGCCAGAAGTGACCAGAACTGTTGCTGTCATCAACTAAGCAAGTCAAATGTCGACAGGAACCAAAATTGTGTTGTTTTAACTGATTTAAATAAAGATGAATGTTAAGTAATTTCACAAAAATAGAATAAGTTTCAGCTGGCATCCTGTGGAATGAAAAGTCAAACTGATAGGGATTAAGAATCTCTATAATCAACATTAAAAAATTAATTTTAAAATTTACAAAGTGAACTGTAAACTGTTTCAAATGTTCTTGTTGCTAATTTAAGTTAAAAAGTTAATCTCCTTTTAAGTGCTGCAATTTGTATTGTTAGTAAGACATTGGTAGAATTGAACTATCTTTACAACAACAATACCAAAGAAAGGCAACTGTTAAGTATAAGTTACTCATTTTTCAGTTTTCTGCCCTAAAACAGCTCGCTCCCCTTTTTCTTATCTAAGCAATCTCCTTTGGCCAGAGATCATAAGCAGAATTATTGTCAGAAAACATTTTCTGGGAAATGTAGATGGTTGGAATATCAAAATTAATCTTCAAGTGGAAAATATGATGGTATTACCATTTCTAATTTTGTTGCTATCAACAAAAGTATATTGTTGTGCCAGAATCATACATTCATATGCCATGCATTAGGCAAACTGCTTCTAAAATGTCTGCTTAGATGACCTAAATTATATATAAACAATGACATACTTGTATACAATAAAGTATTTATATATTAAATATACAGAAAAGGTATATGTGCATATGCTGAAACTTTGTGGATATTTGGAGTATTGAGATAAAGTTATGTTTTCCAGCAGAAAAAGGACAATTTCAAGCAAGCTAGTCTGATGTATTGTCACATGATAGACCACAGTTAATTTTGAGCTTAATGTCTTTCAAACAGCTGTATTGAGACCAAAAAAACCCCCAGTTCTGATTTGCTTCAGTGCTGAATATTTTACTGTTTTCTTTCATTTTTTCCCCTTAATTAAGAGTTCTGAGTGCTCCTGCATATTAACTTTTTTAGTCTCTATTCTTCTTCCAGTGAATTTCTGAATTTCTAAATTAAATTCTTACTTCCATTTAAGCTGATAGCCCCAGAACTATATTAAGTATCTACTAAGATTCGTCTCAGGACCTACAGTTGAAAATAAAACTGGGGAGAAAAAGTGAGACTAAAGACCTGGGGAAGCTCAGTTCACAGCTTCCCTAGGTTACAGATGTTTCTCAGAAGTCTTTGCTCATCTACATACATGGATGGTTCTAACACAGAAGTTGGTCCCAAGTACTTCATTAAAAGTATGGCTGTAATTAGGTCTGTCTGGCCCACAGAGGCTACAGTAGAAATTCAGCTACGGCTGAAGTTGTTACTTGGTAAATATTTCAGCCTTATCATTGAAATGGGACCTTTGAAAAAAAATCACAAGAACCAAAAAGAAACCTTGTTAAGAGTTTCAGTGCTTTTACCTTGAATACTATTATCTGGATTGTGCCTTTAAAATATCCTAAGTGCTTCACATTGCCATATAATTTACCTTTTTGAAGAATTGATGGTTCTGTTAAATTCTATTATGCATACCCTTTTTCCTTCATCTTGAGGACAAAAAAATGGACTTTTGTAGCTATGCGTTAACTCTGAAGAAGTGGGGCTATTCAACATGTGTAAATGCTTTGAACTTTCCCTCTCTTTCAATTTTCCTGGACCATAGACCAGTGGAACTTTTACCTCCTCTCCAGCCAGAATTGCATGTCTGATCATCTTTTTGTCTATTTTTCCTTCCCGCAGGGACCCCCAAAAAATACAGCAGCTGCAGAACCAAATTCGTCTGGAACAAGAAAGTGGACAGTGGTACCGTCACCAACAGCAACCTGATCATCAGCACCCTCCCTCTTCTCCTTCCTTTCCTCCTCCCCCCTCCTTCCAGGAGCTTGAGTCCAGCCAGTCTGCCACCTCTCCTGTGCCAATGAGTATTCTTAACTCTCATACTTCCCCAACCATGCAGTCTTCCAGCTCCTTCAACTATGCTCGGCCTAAGCAGTTCATTGCTGCCCAGAACATCAGCCCTGCTTCAGGTTATGTGACTCCATCTTCTGGGTCATCCACATCTAGCCTTCCTTCTCCTATGTCTCCAACTGCTTCTCAGAAACAGTTTGGGAGAGTGCCAGTTCCTCCCTTCTCTCAGCAGTTTGCTCCAGAAGGGGAATATGCCTGGTCTCCTTCTTCTCCATCCCCTCCACCCCCACCTCCACCTGTCTTTAGTCCAACAGCGACATATCCAGTGTGTGATTCCTTTCCACTTCCACCTCCTCCACCCCCTCCTCTTCCTTCACTTTCTTCACCTTCCCACAGCCTGTCTCCAACTCCAAGATTTCCTAATTCCAGCCAGTCTCCAGCAGCTTTTCTCAGCTCCATGCTGCCATCCCAGCCACCACCCATTTCTGTCAACGCATTAGGCCTCCCGAAAGGAGTGACGCCTCCGTAAGTATCAGCTGATGAGCTCCTTGATGTACTGCAGATTGTAAAGATTATTGCACTTGCTTCATTTGTACTTTTCTAGGGTCCTTTGCTGTTAGCAGTTATCTGAGAGGGAGAGATGTGTGAATAAATTGCAAGTGCTTCTGTGCTCAAGATGTGAGATAGTTTTTTAACCCTCACAGAAGTGAGATTCTGAAAGAGCCCTACAGTAGGAGCACAAAAGATGAGAAGCTGAAGCTTTAAACTGGAGTTTGAGAAAATGTGAAAGCAGAAGCAAAAGGCTCTGCAGGCCCAGGGCAGTGAAAGGAGATCCAAGAAAACCCTTCTCATGGGCCAGTTCTTTTAAAGTCACGTTATTCAGTGATATTTGCTGTTTCTGTTCCTATTACATCTGCAGGTAGAGAAATTTCAAGTACAGAGTATATCTTTCAGAAGTCCTTATAACTTTGTGATACTGAAAATACAAGGTATTAAAGTATACATCTGATAACAAAGTGGCCATAACAGTTCCTTGGCTTCAGCTAGAGATTTTGTTCTGAGGAAGTTTGGGAAAGTGTTTACAGAGGGATTTAAAATAGCAGTGCATAAAAACAAACAGAATCCCTATCCCTAACAACTCCGCTCACTTATTTTCCCCTTTTGTCTTCTTTAAAGGCCAAAATAGTATTTTGGAGCATGTTAGCTCCCATCATAGATCAGTTTTTCTTTCTACTGGCACTAGACTCTCATTCCATCCTTAGAGAACAAAGAGACATGCTGAAGAACAAAAATGAAAATAGCTGTATCCAAGGCTTATTTATAACTTTGTCCAGAAGTTTGTCTAAACATATCTACAGTATCTAGGTGACTTGCTCAGCTACATACTGTTGCAGTGGGAAATTCTGTTATTTCAATCCAAGATATGAAAAGGAAGAGAAAGAAGAAAGAGGACAGATATCTAAGTAATAAGTCATGTATCTGTTTTAAAAAGCATTTCTTTATCTTGATTTGTTTCATACAGCTCATTATAGAGTCTGGCTATGAAACGTTTTTAGGAGAAAAATTAATAAATACTGCAATTTGCCCTTGCAGTCATCATAGTTGTGATTTTCTGTTTTACTGTGTCCTTTGCACTGGCTGAGTTTTGCTATTGATACTGAGCACTGAAAATTGCATGATTAATTTACTGACAGCTTGACCAGTAAGCACAGCCCACTGAAGCCTGCTATTACCCTTGATTTTCCAAGAAAGGGTTCTAGTCCAGCTATACAGCTCTGACAAGAGCTGGATTCATTTTTGAGCTCACCTCTGTGTGCTGTGAGGGTAATAGCAGCAGCTTGAGCCTCTGCTGTGTCCCTCTTTCCCTCTTACTCTGTGCTTATGGATACATGTTCTCTCTTGAAGAATTAGTTATGTTCTTCCTCATTCCCTTTGATCTTTGGACAGAGAAACAACTCTGCAAAGATTCTTCCCCCTTCACCATGCCCCTCACTTCCCCAAGTGCAGCAGCTAGTCTGGGTATGCACATGATGGTGTGTCTATCTATATTCCTCCTTCCCCCACCCCAATAAGGCAGCAACCTCAGGGTCTGAGCTGAGGATGAGGTAGTTGGCTGTTTTTCTGCATTCCCTCAGGAAATAAAGTCCAGATGGGAGCTGGATCGTGTTAACTATACTGAATGTATGTGTGTATAATTTATGTGTGTATATATATGTGTGTATGTATATATACATACACAGTGAGCATTTGTCATCTGAATTATAACGTTAAAACATGGTAAAATATGTACTGTGTGATGCAGAAAAGCCATAATCTATTGTTATATATCTTTGATGCCAATTTTTCCCTGGCTTCTTCTTTTTCATGTTACTGTGTAGGTTAATGTCTGGTGTGTCTTGCTGAGTAAATTACTTTGTTTCCCGTAATTCTAATACCACTCCTGAGCAGTTCTTCCCCTGGCCTCCATTTCCCACTCAGCTTTAGGCCTCTTCTGCTTTATGCTATAGCCTCAATTCTTTTTTTGGCCCCTTTTACTTTTTACTTCTTTTCCTTTGTTTTTTGCTCCGTCCTCACAAGTCCTCTTCAGCACATTTCTCTATCCGAGACATAGTTTCTGAGCTTCATACACTATTCCATAACTTCAGCCTGTAGTCTCACCATTTTGCCATGACCTCCAAGATCTATTGGTTGAAAATTATGATGCTGTTTCCTGACAGTGTGCTTTACAGACTGGGTGCAAGAAATAAATTGTTGCATTCAAAGTTTTGCTCAGCAGCTGAAATACTAGTCAAGCCATTTATCTTCAAAGACTTTGTCATTGCTAAATCTTGGCACAACCACAGATCTGCTCCTCAAAAGCAGAACTTGGTACGCGTATTTTTTTTCAGTTTTGTGTTGTGATAGGAGCAGAATTAATGTTAAGTAATAAACATTGCAGGTGCAGGAAGTTATTTTTGGAAATGGTCAAAGGCAGCACCAGTAAACTTCTCTGTGGCTGTATACAAGCCAATAGTCTTTGTTACTCCTCTTGGAGTCAAACCTTCCTTCATTAGCTTTCTTTAGTCATTTCCTTTCCCATGCATGTATCATTTTTTCTACTGAAAAGAGAAATCTATCCAAGCAGAGGCAGGACAAAGCAAGAGGAGCTAAAAGCTTTGGCCCAGCCCCAGAGAGATGACATGATTGGCATAATGCAATGAGTCCTGGGACTGGTGTGCCATGAAGGATGGTTACAGGCTGTTCACGGGGGGATAGGCAGGGCAGGAGAGGCAGGGCAGGAGAGGCACTGTATGTAACAGAGGGTCTGGAATGAATGGTGCTTACAGTTGGCAATGGCATGGTCAAAAGCCTCTGGATAAGGATTAAGGGACAAACAAGTAATGCAAATGTCATCATGGGAGTCTACTATAAACCTCCTATCCAGAATGGTGATGCTGATAAGTTATTCTTTAAGGAACTAAGGAACATCTCTAAGTTAACCACTCTTATCCTTATGGGGGACTTCAACTTGGCAAATGTTAGTGAATACCATACAGGTAATACAAGCAGGTCCAGAAGGTTCATAAACACCTGGATGATCACTACATGGTGCAGACACTAAGAGAGCCAACTCAGTAAGATGTCCTCCTTGATCTGCTGCTCATTAACAGAGAGAATTTTATGACTGAAGTGGGAATTGGTGGTTGTCTTGGCCACAGCAACCACAAAGCAATTGGATTTAAAACTTCAGACTGCTTAGGGAAAAAATGAGTAAGGTCCTCTGGGAAAATGTTTTTGATGGTGCTGGGGTCCATCAATGCTGGTGACTTTTTAAGCAACACCTCCTATGGGCACAGGAGCAGGCAATTCCAAAATGTTGGAAAAGCAGGTGAGGCAGAAGGCCAACTTGGCTAGGCAGGATCTTCTTCTAGAGGCAAGGCAAAAAAAAAGTAAATGTTTGACCAGCAGATGCAAGGTGACATGGGAGGACTACAGAGATGCTGCTCTCCTCCATGGGGAGAAAATTGTGAGGGAAAAGCTCAATTAGAGCTGAAGCTAGTCAGTACTGTGTAGCACAATAAAAAGAACTTTTAAAAGTATGCTAGTTGCAAAAGGCAGTCCAGAAATAACAGTGACTTGTTAAATTATGAGTATGTTCACCATACAAACAGGGACATAGACAAGGCAGAGAGGGTTAATGCTCTCTTCAGTCTTCAGAACCAGTCACGGACTATGGGGCTCTCAGTGCCCTCAGCTGAAGGATGAGGATTCTGAGAATTATAAACTTAGAGTCAACTCTGAACTTGTGAGGGAATCACTGCTCCAGCTGGATCCCTGTCAGTCTATGAGGCCTGATGGGATTCATCCTGGAATCCTCAAAGAGCTGGCTGATGTCATTACAAGACTTCTCTCAATGTCTTTTTGAACTGTTTTGGGAATCTGCAGAGGTCCCACTTGACTCGATGCTGGCTAATGTTGTCCCAGTTTTCAAGAACAGCATGAAGGAAACTACAGGTCTGTCGGTCTCATTTCAGTGCCTGGTAGAATTATGGAGAAGATTACTCTTGGAGTTACTGAAAAACACCTGAAGGATCATGCAGTCATTGGCCAGAATGGCTTCATCAGGGGAAAGACCTGTTTCACTAGCTTTATTTCCATTTATGACAAGGTAACCCACCTAGCTGAGCAAAGGAAGCCTGTTCATATAATCTCTTTGGACTTCGGTTGAGCTCTCAATACTGTCTTTCATGGTGTCCTTCTGGACAACATGTCCAGCATTCAGCTGGATCAGTACATCATATGATGGGTGCTCAACTGGCTCATGGGTCAGGCACAAAGAATTCCAGTAAAAAGAGTTGCATTAGGCTGGCAAACAGTCACCAATGGGGTTCCACATGGCTCCAGTGTAGGGCCAGTGCTCTTCATAAATTACTTAGATGCAGAACTCACAGGAATACTAAGTAGATTCGCTGGTGATACTAAACTGGGGGGAACTGTCAACTACCTTGAGGGCAAAGAGGCCCTACAGAGAGATCTTGACAAATTAGAGGGTTGAGTAATCACCCACTGTATGAAGTTTAATGAAGGCAAGTGCTAGATTTTGCACCTGGGACAGGGCAACTCTGGATATCCAAGAGGTCTGGGTGATGAGAGGCTTGAGAGCAGCTCTTTGGAAAGGGACTGGGGGTCCTGATTGATGGAAAGTCATTGTGCCCTGGCAGCCAGGAGGGCCAGCTTTGCACTGGTGGGCATCAGGCACAGCATCCCCAGCCAGGAAAGGAGGAGGGGATTGTCCTGCTCTGCTCTGCACTCAGGTGGCCTCACCTCAAGTCCTGTGTGCAGTTTTGGACACCACAATACAAAAAAGACATTAAGCCATTAGAGAGAGTCAAGAGGAGGGCAATGAAGATGGTGAAAGGCCTTGAGGGGAAGCCATATGGGGAGTGGCTGAGGACACTTGGTCTGTTCAGCCTGGAGAAAAGGAAACTGAGGGGAGACCTCACTGCAGTCTGCAGCTTCCTTGTGAGGGAAAGAGGAGGGGCAGTCACTGACCAGTGACAGGACCCGAGGGAATGGCCGGATGCTGAGTCAGGGCAGGTTTAGGTTGGGTACTTGGTCTACACCCAAAGGGTGGTTGGGCACTCGAACAGGCTCCTCAGAGTAGTGGTAACAGCACCAAGGCTGACAGGATTCAAGGAGTATTTGGACAATGCTCTCAAGCACACAGTGTAACTCTTGGGGTGTCCTGTGTGTGGCCAGGAGTTGGATTCAGTTTTTCTTGTGGGTCCTTTCCAACTCAGAATATTCTGTGATTCTGTAAAAACATTTCTAACCCTCTCTTCAATTCTGGTATTCTGTGGGCCCATGAACAGTAAATACCATGCTAATGTTTCAACATTTTCCTTGGTTTTGAACCCTGAGATTCTGTGGAAGTGACTGCATAGCTAAACTAGTTTGAACCAATGAATATTCTTTCCAGTTAAATTTGGATAGATTTGGAAACATTGCAGTGGGAATTGTTAATTTGTTTGGAATGGAGTTTGTGGTTTGGTTGTTTTGGATTTTTTTTTAATAGCATGTGGTCTTACAGTCTTGTGTGTATTATGGGAATAACTACTTGTGAATTTACTACATTTTATTTGGACATTAATACCTACTAATCAATCTTTAAATATTTTAAGCATTTATTTGAAACAATATGGTGAGTGTTTCCCTTGAATAAATTTTATCTCAATTTTCCAGTAAGCTCTAGACACTTTATAGTAACCAGTATTTTCAAGCTGTGGCTATGGTGGTGTTAATTGAACAAGCTTTGGCAATGACCTTTTTTATTAATGGAATAGATTTGGTAGACTTCAGGTCTTGCTAAAGCATTGTGTTATTAAGCAGAAGAAAAGTGCTGGTGGAACTGCATAGCTAATTAAGTACTTAAGGGAATTATGAGCACTTGTCAGTAATTTCTGAGGTAAAACTTGGCTGGAGTAAGTCTGTTGAACACTGTTCTTAAAAATCTCAGTTCTTTCCTTCTTTACCTAAAGAAAACTCCAGGGTGGGTGGATCTGTTGTATTCAGATTAGCTTTTGGTTACAAACCACTTTCAGGGAAGAGAGTTAATGTGACAGAAACATACAACAGAGGGGGGTTAGTTCACAGTTAAGTTTGTAGAAGCTAGAAACTGAATTTCACTGTTCCTAGAAAAAAAATAAAAAGTTGCACGTGAAGGAATAGAGATAAGTATACCTAAAAGTTCTAGTTAAACACATAAATTATATGTTTACATGAGTATTTGTGAAAGCACAAGTAATCCCATGAGAAGGATTTGTTGACTATTTATTTAGTGAATATTTGCTTTTAAAAAGTATAAAACCTGCCAATAGAGGATGTGGAATTATCCTGGAGAAATGGGATCTCTTTCTAAGTATAAAAAATAAATATTGTTAGCTATACATATATCCTTTTGAAGACAACTTTAAAAATTAATGATTTTCCTTAAAGCAGACCTTTTCTTAAAGTAGATATCTTCAGTAATACTACCTTAGTTAAGAACAGGAAAAAAATATGACTGTATAGAATTGGTGAAAGAACATGAATATTGAGTTACTACTTTCTGGAAAAGGATGGAAAATGGAAAACCTTGTACAATTACCTTGTAGAAGGTAATTAAATAAGCTTCTTTTATCATTCTGCACAAAATTTAACTGCTGTCTCAGTGACCTTTAGAACATTAAATCCAAATCATAAAGGAGATTATGTGGGAATCACAAGAAAAGCAATATCAGAAAGAGATTGCACTTTTTTCTCTTTGAATCAGAGTTACTGGTCTGTTCTTGCAGCTGTGTACTGTGATTTGTCCATTGCATTCTGTCTCAAATGGAATTGAAACAAATATTTTAGTGATTGTCATGTTCCTTTAGTCAACTGGCAATGATGGTGACCACTCTGAGGAGAAATACACTTCTCTATCTTTTCATCTTACAGCCTTCAACACTCTCCCAGCACAAAAGCCAGCTTTCATTTTAGAGTAAACTGCAGGGCTGTCTTATGTAGATGGGACTTTCTGTAAGTTATGCTTGCCACAACTTTTTAAAAATAGAGGTTATCTACAGTAGTATTGATGTGAAAATCATGATGCGTAGAAGAAAGTACCTTGATTAAGAACTCCAACATCAAACTGAGAAGACAGGTCAGGGTGTTTTCCTTGCTTATGAGAAAGAGAGAGAATTCATCTCTCTTTGCTGCCTATTCAGTCATACCTGGAGATATTCCCAGGTAACATATTGGGAAAACATATCTAAAGGCAAGTATTGCTGTAACTGGAAAAATTCCAGAAAATATCAGAGAATGAATGCAATGAATATTGCATTCATTCTCAGCCTCCAATTTTGTTAAGCTATTGCTTCTGTCCATTAAACAATTTTTGTTTAAATTTTCTTGAAATTTTTCTTTTCCCATAGCTTGGATAGTTCTTGTGGCTATTATACCAACACATGAGGGGTTTAGCTGTGATATTAGACTGGTTCCTATTGGTTGTGCTAAGAAACAGCTCATATTGGCAACTTCGGTTTTGCACATGCTTATCATAAAATACATATCCATATCAGCTTTTCTGAGATATGATGACTGCATATTTGTTCCACTTGAACTTAGAAATCCAGGTTGTGCACCAGATCTAATCAAATAAAGCTGTGCAAAAGTAGAGCTCAAGGAGGTAACATGGAGACACTCAGACATTAGCCAAAATAACAGTATCCTGACAATCATTGCATCTGGAAGTATTAATTTTCAAGATATGCATAATCCAGTTCTTTTTCAAAATGGTATTTGCAGCTACTTAAGAATATTGAAGATGGCAGTGAACTGAACTGAGATAATTAGTACATGTATTTTCCTATTGAAAAGACAGAGAGGCTGTTCACAGCATGGCTTTGATGCTTGTTTTGGTCTGCAGGTTTTTCTTTTCAGGGGACTTAATTTTATAACTTCTTTATTTTAAACAGATCTGAATGCCACAAAAACATCTGTGAATGTAAAAGCCAGGTACAGTGCTTGATAGCTGCAGAGACCTTAACCAGTAACACCACATCAACTGAAATTAGTTGATATTTTGAATATGACACCTTTTCCCAGTCCAGTGTAGCTTTTTCTTTACATGCTTCTCACAGTTACCTGTTCTTCTAAACATTTCAGGACTATGAGGATTGTGCCAGCCTTTTCTACCTAAAGCAGTTGATGCTTTAGTTATTTCTTCTTGACCATCAGTTCCAGTATACTCCTGGTAACAATCAGAAATTCAGATTACAAAATAGGCATTTGATTTTTGATTTGATGTCAAAATATATGCACATCTTTTGAATGGCAAATGGTGCTTATGTAGCTACAGTAACCAGTGCAGCATGAGGCAGAGAGATTGCTTGCTCAGGAGGGGAAGGAACTGAACAGGGGAATGAAAAAGTAGTAATTCTTCTTTTCATGAGTAAAAATGCATTTTTAAACATAAGCTTTAGAGGAAAAAAAATGGTAGCACTCATGCACTTTGTAGGTGAGTTGTACTCTTTGTTATCTAAACATTAAGAGGGATCAAAGATGTTCTGAAATTTATATTGTTCATTTCTGTCTTAACCCTATCCAATGCTGAGACATGATTTATTTTTTTCAGCCACAGTTTCAGAACACTGGTGGTAGAAATAATTGGTCTTTTGTTACATTTGTTCCATTTGCTGCAAGTCATCCTTAGTCAGGTCTGCTCTTCAGGCATTCCCTTCATTCAGATGCATGTAACATCACATTACTGGACACAGCTGAAGCTCCTGGTCTCCACAGCATGTATGACAAGATCAGACTAAACCAATTTTATTATACAGCTGCAGCTTCAAAGTTTGTGACCTGTTACAGTGCTTGTAGTAACTTTGCTTTTACAGTAAGTTAAAAATGTGTGAAGTGAGCAGGAATTAGCTGTATTTTTGGAAGGCTTTAGTTTTAAAGGAAAAAAAAAATACAGTAACTGTTCATTACCTCAGTACCAGAGAATTAATTTGGATTTCTGTGAAACTAAGCCATATTGGCTGCAAACAGGAATTTGTTCTTGGAAGGATAACAACAGCCAGCCTGTTGCCCTTGTTTACACTGTAAAAGGTACATAGAAAAAGAGAGAATTGCATCCAGCATGCACTCCGTGTAATTAAAACATAAAAAGTACTGCTGGTTTGGCTTTCATTCTAAACAAATGTCAGGGCAAATATTCAAAACTAAGGAGAGCCAAGCCGAGGCTGCAAAAATCTTTGCTGTCAAAAATCTCTGTGTGAATTAAGATGACAGTTTTGGCAATTTCATTACACCCTTTCTGACCAAAAGAATTCAAACATTTGTGCTTTTATCTACACCTGGATTCAAGCCCCCACTGACTTAAGTGATGTGTATTTCAGAGGTGCTTAAAATCCATATGAGTTGCAGCCTACTTCTCGAGCCTGTTCATTTCTCTGCACATTTGTGGTGGTGGTTGTGTGCTCGAGACTGGTGCTGTCAATAGCCTGAAATATGCTGTCTCTTGCTAGCTTAATGCAGCAAATCTGAAATTTGCCTGGGGCAAAGAATGAATATACGAATACATAAATGAATTGGCAGATTTTTTTTGTTTGATATTATCCCAGAGAGAAGACAGAAAGAAAGCTCATGCGTCACTGAGGACACAAATCTTTGGAGCTAAATGCATCCAGATAAGGGCATGTAAGGATGGTGGAAAATATTTGCAAAAGCAGCTGAAGAAAGTTTGCTGCCAGGCTGTCTTGCCATGTAAACCATTACTCAGGCTGAAAGGATCTGTGCTTTGGAAGATAGATTTACTAAAGTAAATCTATCTGATATTTCTTATCATTGCTTTGTAGACATTTTGAAATTCATCCCAAGAATGTATGTCTTAAGAGTTAACTTGCTGAGGGGTATGTATGTATGCATATATATACACACACACATGTATCTATTTGGACAGTTTTAAGTGTATAGAGTTAGAGAAAGAGATTCTGAAGAGGGGGTGGAAACAGAGCATCTGCAGGAAGAGCTGTGTTTCCTTATGCACTGCTTTGAGTTTTTTGTCCCAATTTAAAATAGTACTGAAAGAGGAAGAGAGAAGCTCTCCAAAGGTATTTGAAGAAATTGACCAGTGCTCACTTTTATTGTTAAATTTTTAAACCAACTGCTTCCTTGCTTAAATGCTATAGGGACGATAATCTACTTTTCAAGCAAGTTGCCTTGACTAGGTCTTGGGTGACACTTCCACATGGACTGTGCAGAGCTCGGGATCATCTGACACAAAGCCAGAGATCTGGAAGGTTGTTAAGGACTCTGCCTCTCCTGTTAAAAGTTCCCCAGGATCCCCAGTCCATTGCTGTCATATTTGCATACCTTGTTCTTAAATAAAATTCCTATGTAGCTTTGCTACATAACTTGCTCCAGCGTTTAAATGTCACTGTTGTAGGGTAGAGGAAGGAGAGTTCTACATTGTTTGTGTCTAAGCTAGGCCTGTTCTTCTTCAAGTTATTGTGACTTATCATCCTCAATGGACATGAAGAATGATTAAATGCCATTTTCTGATGTCAGCTGTTGTCTGATTTCTGACATTTCATTTGATTTGCCTGTCTATCTTCATTCTCCTAATTTCCTGACTAAATAAACAAGAACTTTTGCCTCTGTGCGTGACATAGTTTGTCACAAAAGCTATGTTTTTAAAACCATTTGGTAGTTTTCTTGTTCTAAAACTTTCCAGTTTGCTGTATTTTTCTTGAAGTGCAGTGGTAAAACTGGATTCAGTGTCTAATAGCAAGGAATAAAGGAAAACAGCTCAATTTCATGTCTTATACTGGGCTGCCCTGGAATTAGATTTCTTTCCCTTTTGAAATAATACTGTTAATTTCCAAGTTTTAATCTCATAGATTCTCACGAGATGCTTAACATGTTAATGCTAATTTTCCATTACCATTACTATCATGCTTTGAATATTTTCCTGAGTTTCATCATTAGAACACCTCTAGACAAATGATGAAGATTATTGTAAGTGGCAGTTGTTACCTGCAAATGAATTACAGCCTCTGCAAATTAAGTGTCATCAACCAATTTGAGAAATGTGTTTCTCTATTTCACTTTACCAATTAAGGCTGAAATCCTAAGCGCTCAACTTAGTATACAGAGCTCTTTGAAATGCTTCATTGGACTATATTATTTCAGTTTGATAGAAAAAGAAATCACTGGTTATCTCTGAATAGCTGAATATTCAGACTGAATAGCTTTACACAGCCATATCATAGAAATTTCAGCCAGGCTCTGTTTCCCTGATTTACTAGGGAACTTACTGCAGCTCCTGAAGGCTAACTCAGAAGCCATAAACTGAAGTGTATTAAAGCTACTTCTTGTTGCCTATCTGCATGCGCTTCAGCCTGACAGAGAGATAAACATGAGGTTTGACATGATTCAATTTTCATTTTCTTATTACCCTACTCTGTTTAGAAATGGACTGTGATATTGTTTTCCTGTGTTTAGTGTGGATGTTGAACTTACTAACTTTAAATTCTCTGGGTACTCATTTCCCTGTGAAAAATGTGTGTATTTGCTTAGGGGGTTTTGTTTTCAGACATAATCAATAGTGCTTCAGAAAATCCTTTACTTGAAATCCACTCCCAAGCACGTAGCTCATTCTTCTTTTCATACACTGTTGTGACTTACTTGGGTGAACTGTACATTTCACCTTTACAGCCTATTGAGTAGCATAAGCAAGCATAAGCAGGCCTTTTTCTGGAAAAACTCTATTTATTAGTCAAGTATAAAATTTGTGAGAATGAGAAATGAAAGCTGTTTCTTAATGTATTACTTGGAATTTTCAAGGGAGGATGCATGTCTCCATTAAAAGCTGGCACAGGTGAAGCCAAAGGTGAAGCCAAACTTGAAATTTGCTGCCTTGAAGTTGGCTGATTTTTGGGTTGGGTTTGTTTTGTTTTGTTTGGGTGGTGTCGTTGTTGTTTGTTTGGGGATTTTTAATTTTTTTGGGGGGTAGGTAGTCTCAAAAGTGACAAAATTTGGTTTCATGGCAATGCTGGCCTAGGTGATTAAGGACTGGGAGGTGAAGGGAAGGACTGTAAGGGGAGAAGCAGCTGGCACCTGCCCACCAGCCTGCCAGCAGATGCTGAGCCTTCCTGAGGGACATTCCCTTCTGATCCACTCTTCCCACCATCTCCTGTCCATTTTCTTTCCATGTCTTCCTTTACATTTACTGCACCAAATTTCTGGACTAATTGAGGCATCTCTTTCTGGAAGAGACCTTATCCCTGTCTCTTAACATTCTCTTGGCTCCCTGTAGATGGGACAGTTTTCCTATCTCTTTCCCAAAACAGAGTGGAGGAGACTTGCTTTCTTATTGTGACTGAGAAGACCTCAGCTGAAAGCCGAGGGAATTATTCTACTTGGTGGTCACCAGCTAACAGATGAATATTTCTAGGGCAAGGGATGTAGTTCTATGTCTGTTTGTGAAATTAGGCAAATATCTGCTCTTCTGCTGGGATTTAATGTAAAAATGCAGTCATTTTTACAAGAACTTCGCTGTTTTCACATTTTGGATTTACTTACAACAATGGAATATGAAATGTTTTAGTTAGGAATGTTTACAACTATTGTCTTCTGCATCTATTTACTTAATTCCTTCTTGGCTTTTGAGAGTATATGTGTATTTTTTCATTTTTTTCTAATGCTGGAAATTACCATTGAAAGCACTTCCTGAAGAATGAAGTCTCTCTAACCATAGAAACATAGAATTCAATATTATCCAAGAAAATTTGTTATCTGCATGTGATTCTTGTTTAGAATTTTGGCACTGATAATTAAATTATTAAGTTGGGTATTGGAAATAAATTTGCCAATTACCTGCTAGTCTGATTTTTTTCCTATCTCTATCATCTGAATTTGTCTATTTACCTGATTCAATTCCATGTTTTCCATGTCATTCACATGTAATGGAGCTGAGCCCTATTTACTCAACAAGGTTATAAAGACCCTGTAAACTAATATTGAACCAGTTATCAGTGTTTTAAACAATCCTGTGTGACTTCACTGGAGAAATGGAGTGTACTACAAGTTTCAAATGTGATAGCAATGCTGATTTCTTCACAACTGTGTTAAGAACAGCTGATCTCCAGTAGAAACCACCCATGTTGGGCATTTCCAGCAATAAAGCCATCATAACATTACTGTAAAATGTTAGATATTAGTGCAGTCTGGAAAAATAAAATTTCCTGTACTGTTTAAGAAAATGGGAGTGAAAATTGCTGGAAGTGCAATCCTATCCTGTAAGCTGGTAAGAGGAATAAATTAGCTCTGTGAATGTGAACTGCTAAATGGCTGCAATTCCACTGGGAAACCTTGCTGCTGAGAACTGCTTCACAAGGATGACTTTTCTTTTTCCCAGTGTAACCCAGGCTGTGAATGGCTCTTCTTAGAGCAACAGCATTTATGTGTTGCCTTATGGGTATGTGTTCACAGAGATATGAAGAATAAACATGAAGTTATGCAGTTATTGCAAAGTTGCTACAAGGAATTAGTTAATAAATAACATAAGAAATTAATAATTAACTGCCTTGTCTTACATCTTCCTGATCTTTATTCTGGTACTTCACAGGAACCTAGTTTATCTTCCATCCCCACTTATCTAGTCATGCTTTCTCTTTCATGTTTCCTCTCATTTTGCTTTATTGCCACTGCTCATCTGTGAGTGTGTGGTGTTTACAGCCACTGCCAAGCAATCCTGAGGGCTATTTTAACTAAAGCACAAATAAAGGATAGTTTCATCTTTGTCCTTAAACTAACCATTTAATCAGCAATGTGAGTTAGTAGGGACACTATAGAAAGAAAGATGTCAGACCTCTAGTTTCAAAGACACAATGTTGTTTTCTTCATTAATAACACTGATTCCAGATACATTCCTGAGTACAAATTACTTCAGGAAAGCTCATTATTTTTTTGGTACTGTTTTGCAGAGGATTTCCCAAGAAAACAGGCAGAACTGCTAGGATAGCATCAGATGAAGAGATTCAAGGGTCAAAGGATGCTGTAATTCAGGATCTGGAGAGAAAACTTCGCTTCAAAGAGGACCTTTTGAACAACGGGCAACCGGTATAAAAACATAAAATACCCTGGGGAATGGGAGTGAATGAGGGTGGGCACCACTGGTAGTTTCTGAGCTATGCTACATATAAAATAATTGTTGTAGATTGCTTTTTATGTATTTATAATTTTTAATTGAACTTTCAAAACTGCATTTCCAAAAGGAATGATGCATTTTGTTCTATCATTCCTTCTCCTATTTGACAACTTTACTTGGACTCAACAAGCAATGGAGGTCACCAAAATGGTAAATTTGCATAAGAAGCCTGCACAGTCTGTACCTCCATGACTTTTTGAGCCTCAAGGGCCATTTGCTTTCGACTGTTCATTACTGAGTGGATGAACATGCACAGCTCTGATTCAGTCCAGGCTCATTCTACCTTGTGCCCAGCCACTGGATGATGGGGGAAGCAGTAGCTGGTAACTGGACATCAGGGGAGGTACAAGGCAGTTCATCATGAAAAACAACCCAGTAGGAATCAGGAATCATTAGATTCTGCAGCTGGGGGGGCCTTCTTTTGACTGATAGAATTTTGACCAGTAGAACAGAAATAACCCATAGTACTAACTTGCAGACTCAAGGGTTGATGAACTGCTTGAGGAGTCAAGAAATGAGGTAAAATGAGCATATCAAGTAATGGAAATGCACAGCCACAAAGAGCTCTGTTCCTTTTTATGCACTTAAGATACACATGAAAGATAAAATACCAAATTCTTCCTGCTCAGAGTTGATGAGAAGCAACTTTCCTAAGAATTTTTTACAGTTATTAAGACACTATCTTTGAAGCAGGAATTTCTTCTAAGAGGAAAGTAATTTTTAAAATGTAAACTGTCACCTCTGTTTTGTCAATAAAATATTTTTTTAAAAATCTGAATACCTTGGGATGCCTTTGTGTCACTTTGAAAGGAAGTAGAATTTTACATTTCTCAGGACAATGCCCAGAATTTTACTAAGTTTGCTTCTAGGTCTGAGCTGTGAACTGTGGTGGCGTAGTTCAAGAAAGCCCATTGAGTCAGACTGTCTATCAACTTTGCTCAATTTTGGTTCTTAATAAGGTCAATGGAGTGAAGTAGGGAGAATGTTCAGAGTGTTTGCTGCTTCTGTTACCTTTCTCCATTGACTGCACAGCATTTGGCAGTTTTCTGTAGCAGTTAAGCAAAATCACTGCCAGAGTATATTAGTTCCTGTTTTTTCCAAGGAAGTGGGCTGAGAATGACTGTCAATGCCTATTTTGGAAAGTGAGGGAGATTTTTGGCCTGGGCAAATGAATGGAATGTCCTGAGAATGCCCACATGGCCCAAGGTATAAAAAAAAAAAAAAGAGAGACCAACTGTGATCAGATGATGTGGGAGCTTGAACTAAATAAACTGTTTTGGTGCTTGCCTTGCGGCTTTTGCCTTGCAGATTCCTGCTGTCTTGGGTAAATTCTGTATGTGTAATCATGGCAGTGGGCACTTGGAGTGACTGCAGAAGAAATATAAGTGAAGAAAAGTTCATGATTTCCTTAGATGCTTGTAACCGAGGCAACACTGCTACCTAGTTGCCACGAGTTTCAGCCTGCTGGTTTAGCTGCAAGATAACATTAAGACAAAAATAAATTACATGAGATTTTTTTTTAAAAAAGCATACATGCAGTAGATGTAATATTTACAATTTCCATTCTTCATTCAGTTTTCATTTTTCTCCTTAAATGAGGTATTTCACCATGAAATTGTCTTCCACAAACTTGCATTTTTTTTGCAATGATGATTTGTAAGAAAGTGTCTGAAATGCATTTGTAAATGCAGAAAGAAAACTAATAATGAAATAATTGGTTTATGCATTAAGATTTTCCTTTAATTTGTTTTCTCAGTGTAAATTGTCTTTTATAAGCTGTCTGCTAAATTTCTGAAAGAGTAAGAAGAAATAGAAATTTTAAAATCTTGAAGAATACATTTTTCTGAATTTTGGACAAAATATTCAAGTAGAGTAGAATCTCCTTATCGTTTTGTGGCAGTGTTTTCTGCCTTGTGGTTCTAATGTAAAAACTGAGCAGAATGACTTGGATAAGATTTGGGACGATTTGATATGCCCTCTTCTGTTTGCCATGATTTAAGCAGTTCCTATTGCTCATTCCTACCCAAGTTCCTGGCATGAGGATGGAAACAAATGGCAGAGTCAGTGTAAGGGTTGCTTAAGCCAAAAGAGCCACTTGTAATACTAGAAAAATGCATTACAATCTGTGGTAGAAAATTTCTGTTAGAAATATATTGCTGCTCTCTTTTATCAACATTACTTTAAGCATTGCTTACTGTGTACTGCTTTGTCATTGGAGAAATACTATTTTTTTCTTTCTTTTGCTTCCCCCCTCATGTCCTTTTTATTTTTTGTTCAGAGATTAACATATGAGGAAAAAATGGCTCGTCGATTGCTGGGAGCAGACAGTGCTGCAACTGTCTTCAACATACAGGAACCAGAAGAAGATCCTGCAATACAGGTGCCACATAACTCTACAATTTCACAGGACAAAATGCCTTTCAGCCTTTCTCTTTTACTGACTATGATTGTCATTAAAATAAAATCCTACACAAGACAATAAATATATACAAGATAGGATGGTTATTGATTACAGAAGTCATATGTTATCTATTAGTGAAATAACCTGGAGGATCACATGTCCATGGCTCAGTTTTTCCATAAGGCTGAGACTTCTCGAATGTCTGCTTTCTGCTTTAAACTCTTCTGTTTATCCTGTTCTGTCCTGACCTTTAAGTCTCTGAAGGCAGAAAGGCATCTCCTATCTTGAAACCATCTTCTCTTTATTTGTATAATAGGCACTTTTTGGGTGCAGACCAAAACCACAACAGAAAGTCTGCTTGAAAGGCCAGGTACACGCTCTCCATTGTTTAGATGCCAGAGCTGCTATTCAGAAATGTGTAGCATTCGTTTGCTTATGGTGCTGCACAAAGCACATTCTCCTGATAAAAACTGAGGAACTGTCATGGATATCTCTTGGTCTTCTTTCTCCTCTTATCTTTTCTTCTACCCTTGCAGGAAGCTCGCTCTGTTGGTGCTTCTGTAGTGAGTCCCATGGATATTCAAAAGGTTATCATTTTCACCTTTTTCTGTCTTTTTTTTTTTGTCTGTTTTTCTTTCTGTCCCCTTTCCATTCTGCTGTTCTTGGTTAATAACAAGAGGTCATCTAGCATTAATAACTGTGGAGAATTGGACTGCACTCCATTTATGAGGATGTTCAAGTTGTTCTGGAAGCCTGTGTGAGTGCAGACAGTTTAACAGCAATCATCGTGTGCTCCACTATCTTTGTGCTGTAACAATAACATACACTGACATGATACTAACTGTCATATACTTCATGGTTTATTTTTATGGTGCACTTCAGGAAACAAAGAAATTTTAAAACTATCTGCAGCTTACAAGGTATTCCTCTGCTCTTCCATTTGTTGCAATTATCGAGGGTTATTAGTTCTGTAACCAATGGCAGAAGCATGTCACGTCATTCTCAGACCAGAGGCAGCAACAGGGGATGAGGATGTGAAAGGATACTTTGCATGAGATGCATGTTCTGTTCTTAAATACAAGAGTCAGACACAATGGCCAAAAGCAATTTGAAAGAGTGTCTGAATTTCTGCTGACTGAGAAGAGCATTGGCTCATATTTTTTTCTCCTGCTTTTGAGCTATTTTACAGTCTGACATTATCACTCTTATCAGTAAGATTCCAAGCAGGAATTCTGCAAAGTAACAGTTCAAGAAAGCAAATAACAGTGTATGTCAGAAAATCATAACAAATTCAAGCAAGTCACTCAATGAACCTTTCTGCTCTTCTTGCTATATCTTCAATACAATTACGGTAAATTTTGTTTCTAAGGGAGGATCCCACACAAAGGGAATCATAGCAACAGGAGTAAAGGGAAACAACTATCATGGACTGCCACTGTTGCAATTTTCTCTTATTTTTCTCCTCATTTTTACAGGCAACTGTAAACAAAATAATTTTATCATTCTGGTTCAGCCTCTGGTAGAGTTCTATGCAAATAGCAGATGTGAACCATATGGTCTTCTAGCCATCTGGAAACAAAACCCACCCTAAATCTGTCTGTACCCTCAAGGAAATGTTAGTGTGTTCCTTTTGTCTTTATGAACTGCCTCAGAATACTTTTATTCTTATAGGATTTTTTTTAAATGGAAAGAAAGCAACCAATGACTTTCTTTCCCCTTATAAATTAGACCTTAAGACAACATGAAATACAGTTTTTGCCTCATACCAGATGTCTCGATTGTTTCATAGGGAAGCTATTGGAGACAAGGATTATAGTGTTTTTCTTCAACAAGATACAGTTTCCTTTTATATGTAAAAACTTAATGGCTTGTTAAAGATTAGTAAAATAAAAAAATCCAAATATTAAGAACACATCTTCCTGAGCAATGTGTTGAAGCTGGACACTAATATCTACTTCTCATTTGACAGGAATATAAAGTCTCCAGCTTTGAGCAAAGGCTGATCAGTGAAATTGAATACAGGCTGGAGAGATCTCCTGTGGAAGAATCAGATGATGAAGTGCAACATGGAGATGAACCTATTGATAACAGTATGTCACCCTATTTTGAGATAAAGCTGAAGCACTACAAAATCTTTGAGGGAATGCCAGTCACATTTACATGCAAAGTGGCAGGAAATCCAAAGCCAAAGGTAAGAAAAAACAGTAAATCTTTCTAGAACTTCTCTGAAGAGTTCTGTGTTGGTCCTTTACCATCAGGCTCTGGACTCTGTGGGCTGTATCTTACAGGAACAGGAGATATTCACACTTGAAAAGAAAATCTTCTATCTAGCATAAACTGCTGAATCTCTTTTGGCACAACTGGAGTTATTCAGTCAAAATCTAGTAAAAAATGCTACTGTAAGGCTTCTGCTCTCAGTTACTCCCTCCTGAGGCTTCTTCTCAATTATTTTACCTGGAAGGAAAGTCACTTTCAGAATTACCTTTCAGGGTACATTTGTGCACAGAATGCAGTGCAATGCTAGAAAGCCCCACGTGAGCTGGCATAGGAGTCCCAAAAGCCACCTCATCTTGCAAGCATGGGTAATTAGTTCAGGCATGGTAAGATGCTAATGCAAAAATATGTGGGTTTTAGTTCAGAAGCCAGCATGGTGTCTCTCATTCTTCAGCATCTACACACACTAACAAGACTGGATTTTACTGGAATGTAGAAGAAGGTGTAATAAAATACCATAAGCTCCCGTATATCCCAACAGCAAGATGAGACATGATGGTGAGGTTTTAATGATGAACTTCTGAGGGAGGGTTGGGCTTGGGAAGCATTTCCTTGTAGCAAATGTAAAAGTACCAGCTGTATGATGTCAGTAGTCTGGAAGAATGCCCTCCTTGGATAGGTTGCATACAACCATTTCAAAAATCGCTTGGCAATCAACTGACTGATTATGCAGCAGGCAAACAGCAGCAGCTTCTTCAACTCCCCTGCCAAAGCCAGTGTCTTCCCTGTGAAGTTCTCACAGCTCTCACAGAGACCTCTCGTGGACAGGCGCTCTTATCTTCTTAGACAAGATCAGTGATGCTTTGTCTGTTACATAAGATCTTCACAGAAGCACTCACATCCAAATCTCTCATCCAGTGTAAGTTTTATGGGTACTCAGGATTTCAAACAGAGAGAAATGCAAGTGACTTTATATGCCCAATGATATATGTATATGATACTGTACAAGCTGTTAATTTAAAAAAAAAGGACTTTATGAGGTAGCAGAGGAAGAACAGAGAACTAGGACTACATCTACATCAGCAAGGAGTGCAGACCAGAAGAAGAAAATCTCTAGAATGAGATCTCCACCCCTACACACATCAGAAGGGTTTACTCCAGGCTAGCTCTAATCTCGTCCCACAGACTGAAGCAGATGCACACTAGATGAGTTCTTGGAGCACACTTTCTGGCTTAGTTTCATCTGAAAGGAATCCAGTTCTGTGCTCCAAGAGCGCAACATGATGTGAACCACTACAAAGTAAGCAGGGTAGATCAGTATACTTGTATCAAAAAAGCACTCCTGCTTCAAACTGAAGAAACAGACACTGGGAAGATAAGCCCAGTCTGACTGAAACCAAACTTTTCATGTCTAGCCTTACTTCTGAGATGACCCTAGGTAAGAGTCTGTTGTGCAGAACAAGGGTGGAATGCAAATGGGTCTGTTGCTGACAGAAGTGCCTGTGTGCAGAGATATTCTTTCTGCCTGAGGCTCATGACTAAGTTGCTAGATGACCTATTATGAGTCAGCCTTAGTCAACTTCACCATTCCCTAATTTCCACAGTTTCCAATTAAGGTGTAGTTTCTCTCTCTCATTTAAGACAGATGAAAGAGGATGTCTTCTTTCCCTCGATGGGGTGATAAGGATTGCACAGCCAAGAAGCCACATTCCTAGCACTTCCCCCAAAGCCTGCCCTTACAGAGGAGTATCTGATGAGAATGCCCTGTGAATTCACAGCCATGTTCTGTTTTCCTGCAGTGTCAAAGCATGCACATTAAGAAGGGATTTGCTCTTGCACCTGGAACTCTGGCCCTTTGTTCCATTCACTCGCAGATGCTTTGTGTAATTTGTTAAGTTGCTTGGATGGAACCAATATCAGTCCTGTTATATGGCTGCTTGTTAGCCAGGCTTCACAAATGTCCAAGACCGTCTTCCCCTCATCTGCCAGAGCATTCCAAGACAGCAGTTTTGAAAAGCTCAATGGCTGAGTGCTGCCCTTCTGCTGTCATTTGTTGAAGCTGGAACTGTTGCTTGTGAATAAATTTTTTACTCTGGCAAATGAAAAGCTGGAAATAATTTACTAACTTGAAGCTCCTCCCTTCTAAGTATTCTGTCAGGTCTGCCAAGGAATGGCTTTGGGAAGGACTGTAGTGTTTCTAAAATCTGGCATTCATTACAAGGGATTTTTCTAAGCAGAGTTATTGGCTTGATTATTTTTTCCCCTGAACATGCCATGTAAATTGAATACTGATGTGCAAATTCTGTCTTCATATGTATGACTTTTTAAATCTGAGCCTACTCTTTGTTATAACCTTTGGTATAATGTAAAACTATTTTCTCATTGAAATGAGAAACCTGTGGTGCTACAGAAGGGACTATGGAATACTTCTTTTTAAGGGATTATTTCTCCTCAGAATTAAGACAATGCCATACAAGAGATTAATTGAGACACAATGTTACATAAATCTCATACTGCTCACTCTTCACATGGCTGAATCTAATTCTTGGTGATTAAAAATGCTTGTGCTGCCCAAGATCAAACCCCCCTTTGGGCTGTGTATACCATTGTATTCCTAGTCATTGCACACTGGTTTCTGAAAATCTGGTGCAAATAAAAGCAATCCAGATGCAGTGTTCAGTGCTTACGTAGTTTAATGGTACATTTATTGAAAGTTATCCTAGAAAGAAAATATTTCACTGCAAGGACCATTGTCTCCTGCAGTGGTGCTTTTTTACTTATTAACTCCATGTAAGATAAAAGTAATATTAAGAATTTATTGCTCATATGGGATGACAATGCTTTTAAACTCAGTTGTTATAAGTTTTGGACAACATATACATGATGTTTGGATAGCTGGTTCAGTTAATATTTGTGTGTATTTCCATGCATGTCTCCTGATATTTCTGATAAGTGTACTGTTATTAAATAGTTACTACTTAATGCAGTAGATTTCCAAGCAACGTTATGACACATGTAAAGCATGCAAGTTAAAACTCATTTTTTGCAGCAATGTTGTTTTAGCACCCATTAGCATGTGTATGTAAGTGATCAAATATCTCTTACATCTCCAGTAAGTGCTCTGTCAGCAGACAAGAAGATGACTAAACCTTTTGTTCAGGCCACAGAGCCTCTGCAAGGCTGCTGACAGACAAAATGGGAAACAAGTATAACCAGCTATTGAGGAAATGAAATCATTTCAACTTACGCATAATGCCTGTTAATATAAAAAATCATACACAGTGATAAATGTTTAAGGAAAATTTTCACTGATTTTCACCAAAAAAATCCTCCATTGTTTTTTGTTAAATTCAAAAGTATACCCTTAACTTTGCCCCAAGTGAGTGAATTTCAAGCTTTGAAACATTGGCACATATGAAGAACCCACCAGATTAAACTCTATCAGGAATGGAATTGCACATTGCTCTGTCACTTCATTTTTTACTAGAGAGCCAGTGCCCTTTCCTCACTCTTAAGATCTAAATTCCCACTTCAAGAATGAGCTTAAGCAAAATGTGTGTTTTCCTCATGCTAAATAGTCCCAGCAGGACCAGGACAAATACAGTTGTACTTTGAATGAGTTGGCCTCCTAAAAATGATGTAGGTACCTTCACAAGTGTCTCAAATGCTGAACACAATTGATGTTATGTGTAGTACACATTTCAGAAACAACAAGTAAATAATGTTCTACTTAAATATGGATTTGGGCAGCTGAGTACAGCCTTCCTAGTATAACATTTTTCAGATATTCCTCTGTGTGTGTTCATGCACACATTTACTTTTGATTCCAGCAGATATCAGTTTGGGATTTTACTTTATTATTATAATGTAAAAAAAAAACTCCTGAAAGCTAGGTCAATTTTTTTTCCCTTCAAGTTTGAGGCACTAAAAGTACATTTTTTTTGTGTGTAATTCATGGATTACTGTAAGATATTATCCCGTATACATCACTTTTTTGGCTCACTGAAAGTATATCTTGGGTCAGCCAGAGAATAAAATTATGTATCAAAAGTACTGGAAAAGCCCTCTGTTTGATAGCCAGTGTAACTGTTCTGTGCAGCTTGGAGCTGTGCGGGTGCTGGCATGCAGTTATTAAGGGATGTCCACGTGCTGCTTTGCTTTGAAGTATTTCCTATGACTTTGCAAAGCTGTCCGCTTGCGTAGCTGGCCTGACACACCGGGGTGACACTGTTAGGTTCAATCATGTCACTACACTGAGCTGCTCACTGCCAGCTGAGCAGCTCTATCCCCTCTGGTATTTTGGTCCAGTCCACTCAGCGTAATGGATATGAGACAAAACGGGTGTTTCAACAGTGAGATCATTGCTTCTATTTTATTCATCGCTGAATTAATTAAGCCTATCATTATCTTGGGTTTTTTATTTTCTGAAAAGACAGCAAAAGCATTTTCAAGGTTTTTCTGCAACTTTTTCAGATTTAGGCAAAATAAATGTAAAGTTAGTGATCTCTGAAATCAATAATCTCTTCTTTGTAATGACATTTAGTTTCAGTTCTTGAACTGTTCAGCCCTTATGCACCTGTACATTCTGTTGGAAATTGTTCAGGCCATTGTTTCTCTTTGGACCACTGATAATCTTGTAACTGTTAGTGAAAGTGACTCATAGAATGAGGAGTTGATCAGAGCAGTTTTCTTTTACTACCTACCAGAGAGTTTTCCAGCAGTTAGTTAGTGCTATTTATATTTTTGATATATTTATGATATTTTTTAGCAGTTCGTTAGTGCTATTAAATGAGAAATTATGGCAATGAGCACCCACCTCTTACCAGCTGTGCTTTGCTTTTTTTCCTGTAGATTTATTGGTTTAAAGATGGGAAGCAAATTTCTAAACGGAGTGATCACTACCGAATTCAAAGAGAACCTGATGGAACTTGCTCACTGCATACTGCAGCCTCCACCCTGGATGATGATGGGAATTACACTATTATGGCTGCTAACCCACAGGTAAATGAAGGTTTGGCTCCAGAGCAAACATCCTTCTGGACATAAATCTTCAGAAAACTATCTCATCTCACATATGCATGATTTAATTAAATGATGAAGTCACAATAAAGTAAAGTATGCAAGTTAGATTTCTGTTTTCATCTTGCATCAGTAGGGTGGGACCTTTCTATCTCCAAGAGATTAGCAACTCAACAGTAGTTTTTTTCCTATGGTTTGAGGTTTCAGGGGGAGGGGTATCATTTTTTAATTAGTCTTACACTAGTTGTTCCAGCTGATAGCATCTCAGTATTCTAACTGAGCAAGGCTAGCACATATATATAAAGGGAGAAAAAGATCCAGTTTACCAGCAGAAGTAACCCAGTCCAGACATTTAACTTTCTTTTGTTCACCCTACTCACTGACTGAGGCCAATTTTTTTAAATGAGTGGGAGTATATCACACCCCAACATACTTTACATCAGGCAGATTGCAAGTCTGTAAGGCAAAAAAAATCTAGCTCTATTCTGTAGCAGTCCTGTGTTCATCTTAAACAGCCCTTTTCTGAAACACACAGTGTTACTGGCGTGGCAATGCCATTTTTTCTTTGCAGATTTAATACAAGAATTGAGGTACACAGCAGAAGCCCACTAGTTCATTAGACACAGCCAAACTTATAGATTGCTCATCCTATGGAAGTAGTTTTTTCAATCCACTTTTCCTACACCACAGCAAATTGAGGGGAAAGAGTTGCATGTGAGAAACCAAAGCAGTAACATAACTTTTGGGATGTAATGAATTATTTTCTTCTGTAGTGCCAAATATCTTGCCAAGACTAGGCCTGCAAGCAGAATCACCCTGTAGAATAACAAGCTGTATCACTGAGACAGAGTTTAATCTAAGCAGGAGTGTTGTGCTCTGTTGTGCACGTTGCTAGGTTACTCGGCGTGATGCTGCCATTTTTGTCAGCTTGTCAGTCCTGCTCATACTGCAGAGGGCTTGGGAATACAAGGGGTTGTACACACAGGCAACACACAGAGAGCAGCTTTTGGGTAGATTCTATGAACTGCAGTGCTTAAATATAGGTGGTTTAATTATTATTTCTACATATGTAGAAAAGTCAAGAATGTAAAAGAAATATTAATGAAATAGTGTAAGGCCGTGGAATTGTTCAAGCTGGGAGCTTTTACACATAGATGACATTGTTACCAATACTTGGTACCATTTAAGTTGGGAAATTTCACAACAGGTTTAAAAATATATGCATGCTCAAGGTAAGAAATGCTCCTGTTCATCTTCCTCTAAGTATTGTCTCAGTGCATGCACAGAGTTTCACTGTGTAGTGTTACTGTGTGATTCAAAGTCTTGGAGAACTTGAACAAACTGCCTTTGTGTTTGGGCAGTGTACTCTGTCCCTGAATATTTACAGCCTACTTTGGAGCATTTGTTGTTCAGGATAATATTCATTCAATGACACAACAGTGACCCAGGTTACCAGTTGTGGTCATGGATGGCACTACTTTGTTAGTGGATTTTTGGATGTACTAAAATGAGCTGGGTTTGTGTGGTTCCCAGCTTGGAGCTTGAAAAAGCAGCTTTGTTAAATGATAAAATTCTGTGCTTGTGCTTTTTACCCCTCTTTGGAGAAGAACCAGAAGCATCCTCCTTTTTACAGTGTAATTCCTAAGCAAACATACTTATCTCTTCCACTATTTGCTTGCTTTTACTATGCATTTAACAGCACAATGGAGGCAAAGAAGGGCTGTGAGTTAATGCACTAGCCTTTCACACTCAAAGATCTGGATTCCAATTCTTTTAAGTCATCCTGAGTGGAAATAATTTTGGCAAAGTCTTCTCAATTCTAATGGAAAGTTGTCCACGTCTCAAAGCTATCACAAACTTAGGCAAATTTGGCAGCCTTTCCTTAAGAGAGCAAAGTACATAAATATAAGGGAGCTCCCATCAGAACTCTGATGGACTGGCAGATATTTGCTAGGCTGCTGCTGTGTTTGGTCATTGCTATTGGAATCACCAAACTCTAGAGCAAAAGATGTGTTCTCAGCTGATAGAAATCAGTTTTATTAAAGCAAAGGAAGCAGTTTTATTAAAGGATTCAGTTGATAAAAGCTCTGCCAGTCCATGCCATCTCCTGACCTGGGCTAACATAGTAGGATTTATGTGTGAAATGCCTTGTTGACAGACCCTGGAGATCGTCCGTGCTAGTTAACACAGCAGGCCCCATTGCCCATGGCATAAAGTGCAGTGAGCTGGAATTAAAGTTCTGACACACCACTGGGGTTTGTTGTAAAATTTGCCATAGAAGTTAATCCAGAGCAAATGGACCCTGGGCCTAGACAAACACAAAACCTTGCCTGGTTTAAGCCTTTAGTTAGAGATCATATCCCTTAACTGAGCTCTTTCTATGAACTCTATGGGCTCACATCGTGTTCTTATTTTCACCTTTCTTTTTATCCCATTCTCTCTGCTTCTTTGCATTACACACCCACAGTCCTCAGGCTGGAGTTCCCTTAGTTTCTAGGACATCATCTCATGAATTACTTCCCACTCATTGTTTCCATCCTCTCCATCCTGTGACCTTTCCGAAATCTTTGGCTTCTTGCTTAATCTTTCCTATCCAAATTCCTTATTGCCCTCTGTATTTCCATTTGTGACACCATCATGTACTGGGATATGCAGAAATTATCCCAAACTATGTGTATTCATCACCTGCCAGAAAAATATTAATATGCAGTGGTACCCAAAATAGAAATTCATTTGTTCCAGATGTCTTCAATGGTCTTGTAACATAAGGGGGAAAATAAAGCTTTTACATAAGGAATTGCTGTGGGTCTTGCACAAATTTAATGGCTTATTTTAATGCAGGGATTTTCCTTGCAGACTAAATGGGTCATGGGAATAGAAGTGGGACACAGACTTCATTTCTAAGGGAACACAAAAGTTGTTGCTATTTGAAGGCTGCTTGTGAGCCTGGTGAAATTGTTTTTTATGGGCTTTGGACAGTTCTTAAAGAATTGCTATTTGCAACCCCACAAGTATTGTGATAAAAATATTTGTCACTTCTATGCTGGCAGACTTGAGTGTGGAGCCCACAGCTTCGAGCTGAAATACACTGCAAAGCTGATGTGGATGTTGCTTTACTGCTACCAGCCCAGGGAGCAGAGCTGTTATTTATTATGACCACCAGATGCTTTTACCCTGTACAGGGCAGTCTCATCCCAAATCTGTTAGGACTACTGCTTGTGGTAGAAAACCTGCCTTCTAAAAGACAAAATAAAAGAAAAAAGGGGGCAAATACACCAGAACCATGTTTTATTTATCATTCATTAAAAATACCCTGAAAAATCACCAATGTCCATCAGCACATCTGTGCCTTTCAGTGCAATTCCTCAAACCAGATTCACTCTGCAGAGAGGACCTGTTATGTACCTGTCAAATTCTTTTGGCTTTCACAGTAATGAGGGGTTTTTGAGTTTGGGGCCCACCAGATCAAGTAGATGAATCCTCTTTGGAGGCAGCAACTCTGTTGGTAACTAACAACAATCACCATGGGTCATCTTCTGCCCACTTGCCACACACAGAGGAAACCTCCTGCCCACATCAGTAACAGTCATTATGAACTTGGAACTTGATTGCCAGTGGTATTAACAGTCTTTAAGAAAAAAACAACGTGAATGTATTATAGTCACAGTCATTCCAGTCTGTTCTGTGTTAGATTGGAAGGTGATAAAATAGTAGGAAAAAAAAAGAACAGATCAGGTTGAACATTTATTATTACATATTTTAAGTCTTTTAATGTTCCTTCTCTCTGTCATCCTAACAGGGCAGAGTAAGTTGCACGGGCAGGCTGATGGTTCAAGCTGTAAATCAAAGAGGCCGCAGTCCTTGGTCACCTTCAGGTCAGCCTCACATAAGAAGGTATTTGATGCTTTTTTTTTTTTCTTTTAATAATATGGCTTTTGCAAAATAACTGTGGTAAGGTAAAGAATGTGAGGTAAGCAGATAAGTTAAAAACATGGCATTCAGGAAGAAATGTGACCTCTGCTGTCTGAAATTGCTACAGAACTTGTACACTCAGAAGTATAAGCAACCTCTGAAATGACATGAATTTTAAATATCTTTACATTTCCCTGTCTCCTCCTTTCTCTGTGATGTTCACTAGTTACTCAGTATCTCAAATTACACTATCAGCTGTTTGAGAAGGCTCTTGCCACTTAGGCTTTTTAAAAATATTTCATGTGATGAGGATTCTACCAGGATCCTCCATCTTCTGCAGCTTTTCTAGGAGGTGTTCATTTACAAACTGCATGCCAAAGAGGTTTATCAGATTTACATTAGAAATATTTTAGTATTTCAGTATTTAATGTTTCAGTTCAGTTTCTTATAAGGAATTATGAGTCAGAAATAAAGTATTAAACTTATTTTTGGTGAGTTTACAATTTTTCCCATATGAAGCTATGGGTTATGTTTTTGGACCATAGAAGGGAATTTTTCCCTTCAAATAATTTTTTTCTTTGCCCAAAGCATTTATGAGTCTGTTTAGCACAGCTTAGACAGCTTTAGATTGTACAAAAAAAGTTGATTTTGGTTATCAGAACTGTTCAAGGCAGTGTGAGGGCTCTGGTTTCTGGATTCTGCTGTAATAAGACATGTTTTGCTTAATGCTTCCAACAGCTATAGAATCTCAGTATTGCCCAACTAATATACAGAGTACATGTAATTACACAGTCAGTATACAACCAGGAAAGGACTTCTGTAACAGTGAGTACTGTACTAGTATGTAATGTAGAACTGCTGCATGTAAAACAGGCTCTCTTCCCCCCTCTGGTAGCTATAAAGTGTTAGGAAGTGAGACTGGTTGGTTAAAAGATCTTGTCAGTCTTATTCCTGCATGGAACAAACTGCAACCCTGAAAGCATTTCCCAGCATTTCTCTGAGATGGCCACCAACTCCCTCTGCAATGTCACCTTGTGTTAAGCCCAAAGCTCAGAGTGCCTCTGGAGGGGAATATCCTGCCAGGTTGCACTGTAAGAGCAGCATAGAAAAGGCTGGGACCACCTGCTGTAGCATCTCCAGTCACTAATGCACTTAGCACCTTCAGGTAATGGGTAAAAATGGAAAGTCCACATTAGTGCCTGAAGGGAAAAGCTGCCATGAAGAATCAGATTTCAGCTGAATAAGTCAGTGCACACGGGGTGACAAAGGGGAAAGATCTTTAAAAGTAAAGATACTGGGAAGGTAGGTAGGGGTGAAAGCATCAAGGAGCTGCCACTCCTGCAGCTTCCTGAAGGACAAATGTGTGTTGTCTCTCTTTTTGTGAGGGACAGAACCCTCAGGTTCTTCTCTCAGGAGGAGGCTCTTTTCAATCTCTCCAAATGCATTCAAAGTCCAAAGCCACTTCTGGCTGGTATTTTATTTTCTAATGGAGACAGGCACTCAAGCAGCTGCTATTGCTTTGGATTGGGTGTCCAGTGGGTAATGAATTAGAAATAAGGGATTTCTGTAGAGCTGTTTAATTAAAATTAGGGCAATTATTGGGGGTTCTTATTTCCTGTAAAATAACCATGTGACAGGCTTATCCCATTATCTTTGCTCTGGAAGAGCACTTTCTGTAAGCATTCAGCACAGAATCTCTGTTTAGTGAGTTCTCACTATGCCCATCAGAGGGTTCACCCAAGACTGATGAAATGGGAGCATGTAAAACCTTCCTAAGACAGAGTGCTGCCATTGGCTTTTCTAATGTAATATCCCAAATGACTGTTCTCCCATATACTGTGGTATTTGTCACGTCTATTGCCATTGACTTTTGATAAGTAATATTCCTATGGCACTATGATATTATTTCTATAAGATTTTCTGCTTGAGAATAACAAAACATTTGTTTGCTTCTTTTATTACAAGTGTAATTATTAGCTTATTGAATTTTATGACTTGTTACATTGTTGACAGGCTTTTTCCTGAAGTATATTTAATCTCTTACAGAATGTGTTCTGGCAGAACTCTGGGGTTCTATTTCACTCTTAATGTAGTTTTCTGGAATTTGCTTAGCTGAAAAACATCACTTTCTTAGAATCACTTGATGTGGGTGGCCACTTTTGAATTTTCTGATGTGTACAAAGCTTGGACTCAATCCCTTAGATGACAAGGTGCTCAACAAACATTGTGTCATTTAACCAGGGCAGCCAGAGTCCAAAGTAAATCATAAAATAAATGAGATGGAAAGAAGATTTTAAAACTAAACATTCCTATCACTCTGCTCTCAATTAGGGGATTAATTTGAACTAATCTCCTTTATTCCAAATTAGTGATCATTACCACATGGCCAGTCATAAAGTCTTCTTCATCTTTTTACTGAAATTCCCAGTGCATTGTACTGTACCAACCCATAGAGTGTCCCCTGGCCACATTTAGTACATGATGTCAGTTCTGCTCAAACTGTTCTCTGCAATGTGATGGCCGCATTGCAACTCCAAAGAGCCCACAATGAATCCAAGTTATTCCAGTCTTTTGCAATTTGTCATTCCTAGACATCTGAAGCTACTTGGCTCTACTCATTTCATTATTTGTTTAAAACCACAAAATATTTTAGAATTGAAATGACCCTAGTTTCACCTCTCAAGGCAAAGGCTTAAAAAAGTCTGTGATTTTAAGGTAAACTTACAAAGAGGTAGAAATGCAACATCTGTGTTCACAAATTCTTAACTTGTTTTCCATTTTATTTAACATAAGTTCCCCCCACACACCTCCCAGTTTTGAGCAGTGCTGCCTTTTCCTGCAGCTGCAGCAATGAGTTGGTGGCTTTCACACTTCTGTGGTGCCAGGTCATCTGTTTGGCTCAGCTTCACAAAACCTTATGAAGCATCAGTTTCTTGTACTTTGTTGGCATCTAATCAACAGGATGCTTATCAATAATGTGGAGGCAGATGTTGCTCAAGTTGTTTGCACGTGCAGCACTCACTTGACTGGATACCTTAATTTCTAGTTGGTCTTGCAGAACTCATTACTAAACAATATCAGTACACTTTTTCCTTGTTGCTCTCCATCTTCCATCCATCTACCTGCACGAGGCATCTATGTCTCCAAAACTGATCAGGAGCTCACCAGTTAAAGCTCAGAGGTGCTTATGAGCTGCAATGTTGGACCTATGGAAGTAGCTTTAGACGTATTCAAGTGGCAAAAACTATGAGGTGCTCCAGACATGGATTTAGGCACCGAAAGAGTTACGTGAGCTCTTGGTGTGTGCAGGGATGTCAGTCTGTGTTTCCCATTTCAGTGTCCAGTCCCACATTATTAGGCAGTACTGAGTGATATCTACACGAGCTCCCCCAGCCCCTCCATTTGCCCTTAGTTACAGCTGTCTGACAACTGTGATGATCATTAAAAAGTCAACATTGAGCTATTAATAAGAGAATACTGTAGCACAGGTGATGCTTGGCCAATTCAAACACAGCAAAAGCAGAAAAAAGGGCAACAACAAGAGCAGGGCAAAATAAATCAAGTTCAAGCAACTCTAACTGCAGCCTCAGTGGAGCAGAGCATGCAGCTGGAGTGTTTATCTACCATGCAGTAGTACAGCATGTTTTCCAAATGTGACCATTGAGGGTTTTAGGCTCTTTTTTGTTGTGAATTATTTTAACTTGGAGAAGTGACCTTGGGCAGTAGAAAATGCATATGGGCACCTGTACTGCAGCACGGACACTGCAAACAGTGGCCAAAACAAAACACTGGCAGAAGTTAACAGGATGTGGGATTCAAATAAGAGAATTTCACTGTAATGTGTCATTGATAAAAGAGGTCTTTGGAGGATATTTGAGTAGCTCCTCTTCTTTGCACAGGATGTTACTGTAGGCAGCAGCTGGCTCCAGAATGGAACCCAATGGAGCTGATCAGGCAAGGACAAAAATGGACATAAAATTTTGTTTCAAGATTATTTGATTACTAAATCACACAAATGGAATAATCTAATTTCAATAGAAACAAAAATCTAGTTAAATGAGGAATCATTTAGAAAAAGATTAGTTGGATCAAATTAAAAGCGAAGAATAGCCAATGCTGAAAATGAATCAAATGATATCATGGAAGCTTAAGGTGATTGATACTGTGTATGGGACAGGAGCTATTTTTCTTTCATTTTTATTATTTATCAAACTGTTTATGGCACCTTTATATTAAAAAAAAAATCAAACAAAAAAAGCCTAGCAACCAAAGTTATTCTCCCTATTTCTCACAATTTAAACTCTCATTGTTTCAATTCCACAGTTTGGTGGCATTGAAAATATTCAAGAGTATCACATACAAAAAACCTGTTAAATGAGGAATAAATATATCCACAGCAATTCAATACACAGAATTTTCTGTACAGTCTTCACTAGTGCAGAACAAGAGAAGATAAGTCTGATGTGAAAGGTCTCTTGTCAATTGAGATGAGTTAGCTTTTAGCTGCTGCTATTTGCTGAAAGGGAACCATGACTAATGAACAGTCCATGTACTTTCTGGTGTAATCAGCAGCAGTGAGGGGATTAAATACACAGGACACTAGAAATGGGGAACTGAAGCTACATGCCAAGGCTTGCTAACTTGTTTTATTTGTATTTCAGTGGTTTAAAGATGAAACAAAAATACTATAATTCATAAAATTAATTAATATTACAAGCTATTATTCTGTAGCAATATTGTTTTATAGGTCATAGTTTGTCACAAAATGTGAATTAAATGAAAGTAATTAAATAACTGCAGTGTCATAATTAACTCAATTTGGGCCAAATGCTACCAGTGCATGTGTGTAAATATGGGGTGATTATGGTATAGGTTAAAGAAGTGGTTTAAAATTCAAACCAGTTTTATAAGTGATTATGGTTCTTCTAATTTAGCAGAGAAAAAAAATAATTTACCTTTATTTCATGTTATTTTAAGACCACGATCTCGATCAAGGGACAGTGGTGATGAAAATGAACCAATTCAGGAACGATTCTTCCGGCCTCATTTTCTGCAGGCTCCTGGAGACCTGACTGTTCAAGAAGGAAAACTATGCAGGATGGACTGCAAGGCAAGTGTCATGCAAAGGGTAGCAGCAGCCTTTTGATAACATCAGCTGACTCAAAAACCACATTGGTTTCTTTTCAAGGCAATTTTGCCTATTGGCAGTTTCGGCTCCTGTTAGCAGGGTAATTAATCTCATTGCTTATGAGTGAGTAAGTGGACAATAAAAGTTTCCCTCCTGTCCAATGAAAGTGCTTCAGGCAAATCTTAGAGCTCACAGTAAACTGATTTACAGAATTCAGCTACACAAGGGTGTGGAGGGAAGCGGCACACACTATAAAGACAATGTGGTTCTAAATTTTAAGTCTTTTTACTACTTGAGTTTTGAACCCCTGTTAAAAGTTTCAAACAGTATAAACCTGATTTATGACTCTGCTGAGCAGAAATAACTCAGGCTTCGGTGACTCCTGTTTACTTTATGCTGACCTATTTGGGAGAAGCTGTTTGCTCTGAAGCAGTTCCCACAGCAAGTGGCACAGCTTTCAGGAGTGCAAGACTTGTCCACACAGACCCAGCATTAACTAGTGCAGGTGGAGCTGTCATAGGGCACACCTCAGTGGAATGCAGCTTCAGAGGTCAGTAGTTGGTCAGCTAACATCTTTTTGTCTGCAAGCTTTCCAACAAGAAGTTAATCTAGAAAGGAATATCTTCTCATTCCACCTGAAGAGCAAACAATAAAAAGACAAAAGGTGGCACCCTGCCTTTTGTTTTGCAATGTATTATTATTTAGCTTCTAGCCTATCTACACACTGATCTTTTTTCAGTCGCACCCATAAGACATCATGGAATTTAGGGAGTTGGCCAGAAAGTTAAGTAAATGACTACAACTGACTCAATGTGTAAATCGGGACAGAGTTAGATCTTGAAATCTTTTGGTACACTTGCAGTAGCAAACCAAACCAAACTTCCTTGAAGAAACAAGTCAGGACTCCTCCAGTGTTTCATGTGGCTAAAACAATTTCCCACTGTTGTCTTTCCACTCAAGGTTAGTGGATTACCAACTCCAGACTTAAGCTGGCAGCTCAATGGCAGACCAATTCGCCCTGACAGCTCTCACAAAATGCTGGTGCGCGAGAACGGGGTGCACTCCTTGATCATAGAGCCGGTCACAGCCAGAGATGCTGGAATCTACACCTGCATCGCCAGCAATCGAGCTGGTGAGAATTCATTCAGCCTGGAGCTCACTGTTGCAGGTAACATCTTCATGCTAAGCTTTCAGACTGAGCACTGCCAGGATAGCGTGAAAAAAGGAAACATGGATGATGTCAAATGACACGTTGAGGGGTGGAGGAAAGGGAAGAAAAGGAGAAAAGGAAACCTGGCAGTAACAGAAGTATGGGATATTTATTATAGGTGAGCTATTCATGTTACATTGTGGCATAAGTTCCCTGGCATGTAATGTCTTTGCACACAGTTAAGAAAAGGGGGCTGCTGGCCTTGAGGCCACACCCAGACTACTTCCCTGGATGTTTCTTTGTAATGACAATCTGTGCAGACCCATGTCTACCCCTGGGCAGCCAGTGGGAATGCCTCGTGCATTTCACAGCACATCAGACTAATGCCACTGCAGACTTCTGGTACAGCAGTTCCTTCTTCAGTTAAAAGTCTGTGCTCTGTGGGGAGCACTTTTTACCAAGCATAGTGCAGCCAGTTTATCTAGTTGTCATGCTCTACATTTCAATTATTTTAAGACAGAATCAGCTTTTCATCACTCACTTTTCCCCCTATTAAAATAATGATGGGACTGTCTTCTTCAGAGGAACCAGGACTGAACTTCATGATTAATGAAGACAGCACTTACATTTCCTGCCACTTAGGTCTTTCATAATTGTTTTTGGCACACTGCTGAAAGAAAGGCTATGTTTTCATAGACAAATGTCAACATAACTGCAATCTTTATTTTCACAGCTAAGGAAGTACAAAAAGCACCTGTATTTATAGAGAAGCTTCAAAACACAGGTGTGACTGAGGGATTCCCAGTGCGACTGGAGTGTCGAATCTCGGGGGAGCCATCTCCTCAGATATTCTGGAAGAAAGAGAATGAGTCACTCACATACAACACTGACCGAGTGAGGTGAGACTGGCTTAGAATAACCTCCCCATGTGTAACTTCAACGATGATTTATCCTGTAAAACAAATAAAAACCTAAAAGGTCACATGAACACTTTGTGTAAAGGGCATCTCATAAATATTAACTAGTGATTGTAATAATTTATGACATTTACTCAAACTTGCAGCCAGCCTGGTGCCTGAACCAGAAATAAAACTTGACTTGTTTTCCATCATTAGATTTACACAACTACCTTTGCACTCTAAGCAAAAGACGAACTAGTTTTACTCTTCCTGAATCAAAACTACAGAAATTTGCTAGTGAAAATCAAGGTTCCTAAGGTACACTCTGTGCTTTTCAGCAGAAACTCTAATTCATAATTCTGCTGTACAGTTAAGCAACTAAGATTCAGTATTTTATATTTTAAGATCTTCCTCGAGTTTCTTTATCCTTTCCACAAAAAGTCTGGGTAAGATCTCGTGTTCCTGCTACTCCAGATGTCTTAATCCATAATCGTGAAAGAAAAGTTACTTCATGTGTATTTTCTTCTTAGTTTTCAATACAGGATATTAAACTGCCAAATTGTCAAGCATACTCAAGGCTTTATTTTCCACTTGCTAAGTTCAGAGGAAGTTCTATTTTAATTAAAATTTTAATTAAAGTTAGACTGTAATCAATCTGTAACTAAGATTGGGTCAGTTTATAATGCCATTTTAAAACAGCTTACACTGGTTTGTGATTTAAATAGTAATTTCCTACTTTTCTTTTGATTAGCATGCACCAGGATAACTACGGCTACATTTGCCTGCTTATTCAGGGAGCTACGAAGGAGGATGCTGGCTGGTATACTGTTTCAGCTAAGAATGAGGCTGGGATTGTGTCTTGCACTGCCAGGTTGGATGTTTATAGTAAGTGGCTTCAATTTTCATGATCATATTAATCCCCCCAAAAGAAACAGTTCTATAAGTTTTGGGTTCTTCACAGAATGGTTTACACTGGTCTCTCTCTCTTTTGTTTATAGTTTCTCCTCAATAGTAAACATCTACTTCAAGACAACAAATGCTCTGTCAAAGTATATTTCACCATCTTTCAGACACCTAAAGCAAAACAACCTTGCATGCTTTCTGGTTTTGCTTCGTACATTAAATGTAGCTAATTAACAACAGATAACAGCATGATCATATGATTTTTGTGGATCATTATTACTATTGTTTTGCTGGCACTTCCCTAACCTTTTGTATTCTTTTGTACATTAGTTTGTAATACACCTGTGATAGCTACCAAAAGTGTAGTAGATGTTTTCATAGCTTTCTGCTTAATTACTCAGTTTGTTCCAAAGCAGCCCTGTATTTTCTTAAAGAAGTATCTCTTACCAGTCTTCTCATAGCAAGAATTAACTGGGAGGGGGAAGGGGAGAGGCTGATAAAGGATGGTTTCTGGGGTGGTGCTGGAAGTGGGAATTGTGAATAGGAGATTTGGCTCAGCATTCTTCAGTATACAAGGGGTGGCAATGGCAACCAGAAAATTTCATTTTACATGCAACAACTCACCCTAGAACAGGCCTGTTACATAATAGGAGTGCACAGAAACAACCTCCTTGCTGTCACCCTTCTCAGTGGCACAAGGAAATAGAAAACAATGCCAAAACGTAACACAGACTGTTGTATTTACTTGCCAGATTGGAAGGTGAAACTAGATGCTGAGAAAAAAACCCCAAAAAACAACAATGTGAAGAAATTAAACAAATTTACCTTTGATATAATGGTTTTCTGCTTCTCAGAAATGACTATCTCCTTCACAAAGGGTTGACTGAGCATCTGGCACACTTAGGTGCACCACTCAGGAAGGCTAACACTTGTTCTTTGCTTTTCAATCTCTAGCTCAGTGGCAACAACCCCCTCAGCAGACCAAGCCAAAGAAGGTGCGGCCCTCAGCCAGCCGGTACGCTGCTCTCTGTGACCAAGGACTAGACATCAAAGCAGCTTTCCAGCCAGAAGCAAACCCAGTGCACCTGACAATGCAGCCTGGCCTGGTAGAGAGCGACGATCTGTAGATTCAGCTGCCGCTTCCATCATTTTCTTTCAAAGCAGAAACACTGAAAGCCATTGCCTTGACCAATGATACTCCTATGTCACTTTATGCAAGGGCAGACACCTTCATGTACAAAAGATAAACAACAAACACAGTAACCATATATTCCTTATTCATTATACCAAATTAGAAGAATAGATAGATTATTATTAGAAATGTACACATTGCACAATGAATCACATTCACTGGTTCCTTAACCTATGTTGCTTCATAACCCTTTTCATAGAGGCCAAAATGCATCAGAGAGAAAGATTTTTCACTACAGACCTTCGTAAGCAGTAAGTAGATGCTACACAGTCTTAATGGTGCAAGATGTTTTCTTCAAGGGTTATCAACAGTTCTAAAATGGCTACACACATTCTGACAGCTATGATGAACAAGTGCAATACTATAAGAATGAAACAGGAAGAGACAAGGAAAAGAAATGTAAGCAAATGCTGTATCTCTGCAAACTGCTTTCTATTCAACCATGAAAAAAGAATCTTTCTTTCAATGCTGTTAGTATGGACATCAATACCCTAACTTTCAATTCATTTGTGTTTTTCCTTTTTGCCATCTTGGAGGAGGCTTATTTACAAACACAAAGCAATGGCAGTCTAAGCAGAAGTAATTTTACTTCTGCAGGCCAACAAAGAAGAGTTGAGACATAGTAACAATCTACTCCAGATTACACAGTGGTAACTAGATGGGAAAAAATGCTGATAGTATAAACCACTGCAGTGAGTTACTGCAAGGGGTGGGAGGGACTGGGCAAGACGTTGAAACTCTCTGGATTTCTGGACAGCAGTGTGAACCTTGTAATACTCCCATTCAAGATTCTGAAATTCTAAAGTGAGCTGAAAACTAGAGAGTGTATGTATGGAATGTTTGACTGTTTAAAGTTTGTGTAATATGTATGGTATGAGGATTTTAGAAATGTATAGTAAGTGAAAAATGGATTGAAACTAAAACTACACTACAGATTTAAGTGACAAGTATACACCACAGGTGATAGTTTGCAAATCTGAGGAAGTAGAAAATGAAGATAGGCAAAAAAAATCCAATTTGCTTTTTGTTTTTTCTTCTTAATATAACATGTTTCCGGTAGATTTTATTTTTCCTTCTCCTGACTGCAGGCAAATGTCAACTCTTTTGCGGGGTAGAGTCTGTGCACCATAGGTGAAAAGCCTGAAGGCTACTTACAGAATGCAAGGCAAATCCATCTGGAAGTGGAGCCCCACTTAAGTCACACCTGACTGGGTAGTTTTAAATTAGAACCAAATGAATTTCAGTTGAATGGGAGGGAGGGAGAATGGATGGAAAAATTACTAGGCCTGACAAGGAAAATGAGTGTTTGATGGTACGAGCTACGATCCTTTGCTAGGAAAGGAAAACACTGTATTCCTTATATGAAGCACATATATGGTATCTTTCATTATTTATAATAAAAGTGTTGAAATCTTTTATCTCAGTTCATTTATTCAGAAGTCCTGTACTTAGGGGTTTGTTTGTTGTTTTTTTTTTTAATTTTGTAATTGTGTACACCATATATTGCATTACTGCTATACATGTATTGCTTTGTAAGGACACAAAGTTTGTTTTGTTTTTTAGTGACTAATAAACTTTAGCACAGAAGGTAGTACTATTCTGGTGCAGGATATGACTAGTAATGGGGATGGTTAATCCAGATTAACGTCAGTCTGTCAGGTGGGAATAATCTGATTTTATTCTAGAAGTATGTCATATCTTTTGCCAAATTTTCCTCAACTGTGACATGCTAATTTACTTTTTTGTTTAGCTTCACTAGCATTATTTTGCCACTTTTTATTTGTATTTATAAAAATGTACTATCATTACTTTGGACTGTTGTGCTGATATAATGTGGGTTTAGCATCAATAAATATTACACAAATAGAAAGTTTTTCTTCTGGTAAAGATTAATAACTTTTTCGGTACAAGTATTCAAGTGTAAGATTTGGAAATTTTAAATATTATGAATACAGATTACATGAGGCCTATATGCAGCATCTAAAAACTACTAGAATTTATCAGAATAATCTACTTGTGACCTGGAATCTTGTTTGAACAGAACAGAGGAACATTACTTATAAATTCTGAGAAACTTTTGCCAAATAGAGGAACTGGAAGATACTTTTTTTTTTTTAATAGGCTAGAAAATATGCAGGTCTGTTTTGTATTTCTAATAATTGCAATATGTCATCACTTACAGCTGATTCTAAGCAAAAGACATGGTCTGAGCACTGGTAAATTCATTTAAGAGTAACAAGACAATATCAAAATTGAATTTAAAAAAATGTCAGATTTACTTACAAAATCCTGACTGTTAACTAGTTTCTCCTTTTTTCAATGTGAAGATACCAGGAAAGATGCAACATTATCCATTTTTTCTTTTGGGTTTACATTTCAAGCATTGCTCACTACAAACAGGCTTCTGTCAGCAATTAAGTGAGCACTGACATTAATGGTGATAACTGCAACTGTAGTCACTGGAGTTGTGTCTGCTCACAGCAAGTTTGGCTTTGGCTTGGGGACTAAAAAACTGAGACATGTTGAAGATGAGGTCATCATCACTTTTTGCCTCTGTATATATGTACAGACACACTTAAGTAGTAAATCACATCTCTAAGCAGCAACATTGTTTTTATGAAAACATTCAGCTGTGCTGTTACTTAGTTACCGGGACTGTTTGGGCTTACAAAGTCAGAGATAGAAGCGTGGCATAAGCAAGTTAACTTCTCAAGCCAAAAAGCAAAAATTCTTGGAAGCATCAAAGTAACTTTCAGAAGTTTAATCTCCTTCCACATAGTCCAAAGATAGATAGTATGACCTGAGAGTGTACTTTTGTCATTTTTTAAGACTATAAAAACGAGCCTTGACTTTTTGCAAGACTTCCAGTTTAGGTATGGGAAGACTTCTAATTATACATGAAGCTGATCAGTCCAAGCATATCCACAGCAATCAGAGACTCAATTCAACAACGATCAGGATGACAACAGAAACCTCTGTCAAGAATACCAGCAGTGAGGTGCAAAATCCCACATGCATGAAGGCTGTTGCAGCTGCTGGTGTACCTTAGCACACAGTGCCTTTATCCTACAGCTTTAAGGCAACAGCAACCATTAGTAAACAAACACAATTTGCTTCCATCACAGTTAACTGGCAGTTGGGGATCAAAACCAGTCCAGCTTGAAACCCCAGCTTATAAATCATTGTTTCTTTCTGTATCACCACTTTCAAGGTCTATTTTAATTCACTTAGGGTGTATGCTAAGAAATGCCTTGATTTTCCACATCTTGACTGCTACATCCTCACCTCTGCAAGTAGCCCAAACAGATTTCATATGTAAGTACTTCATGAACTCACATTATCCAACATGCCATGATGCTGAGGGGATGAGCTGCATGCTCTGACTGCATGACCCAGCTGCCAAACCCACACTGTGCACTACAGATAAATTCAAGCATAGACTAGAAATGCCTGCTTGGATTATGCATGTTGTCTAATTCACTCCCTCACCATTCAAATGTACATGCAAGGGATAAAATTTACTGACATTTATATCATTCTCCTGAACTAAAAGAAACAGCCTTCCCTCTGCACAGATTTTCTGTTTGAACAGCAATATGAGCACATGAAACACATCAGGCAGATGGAAACACAGTTCTTGCCCCAAGGAATTTACAATGTATTCCAGACAGCACACAGCATTCTTTGACTTGTCTTAAAGCTTGCAACTCTAACTCAAAATTAGGCCATTTTGCATTCTTTAACAGAAGTAATTAAAACATAAAATTCTCTAATAGTGCACTCCATCTCTACTAAAAATGTGTTTGGAACATAATGCTCAGTCACATCTAGAGCACAAAAGCCAGACAAGGAGCAGCAGGATCTGCACAGAAATGATTTCAGCAGCCATACAGATGGAGATGAACTCCAACACCACCCAGAAGGAGAAATTTTGTGCTTTATAAAACAACTGCAGTGTAACAGGTAACCCTGGGGACTGGCCAAGTCTTGCAACTGCTATCACTTTCTAGTTCTGCAATAGCATAAATGGTCCAGAAACAGCTGCAGAACAAGAAAGCAGAAAAAAGTAACAGTACATGGACATTGCACAGAATGATTACAACACTTACAGAAGGAGCTCCACAAATCTCATCACACCAAATGGATTATGTTAGGCTTTTCTCCTGTGTGCTTAACAACACAGCTTCAGGGAAACATTGTCATCAAGCTTTTTTGGACAACTCTTGGCCCAAGAGTTGTCCAAAACTCAAATACATCATAGAGTATTTGTAGAGAACTGAGGCTACAAAACCCAGACTGCCAAACAGGACCTTTCTGAGCTACTGCAAAAGGTGCTGAAAGTAAGATAAGACTTGCTATACAACAGGAACCACACCTGTAATCTATTGCAAATTAAGGACCTCTCCCATGTTGCTGTCCTGAAAATTAAGGTGAACTATAAAATTATAGCTGCTCCATATTCCATATATTCCATTCCAACAACAGAGCTACAAGAGCCTGCAAAGAATGGATGCAGTTCCAGTCTGCTGCTGACAGGAACATCTCACCATCAAAAATCATACATGCACACTAAATGACATCTAAACAAAACATGAGAAATTACTATATTCCTTCTTTTCTCTACAGTTGTAGGAACTCTGCAGTAGAAATTTACCAACTATCTGAAAAACTAGGATGAAAGGTCATACTGAGAGGATCACTGCAACTGAGAGCTTTTAACAGGTCATTGGCATCCAAGTGTTGACAGTAGAGCCTCTAGCACAGAGCTGGAACAAGCAGTTGAGTACATTCAGCATTAAAAATACTGAGCTGGGAGATCTGCAAGTAAAAATTCACAAAACATCAAACTGCTTCACTAACAAGCTTCAGCAATACCATATAATCATTTTGCACTTATTCTTAAACAAACTGTTCAAAATCATGCAGCAATAGCAAACTCATCAGCACACTACACATGCAAGGGCACCTCAGTACCATCAGCCAGCAGCCTGGGAAATGTTGAGGAACACCCAGACAACTCCATTTGTTCAGTGACATCTGCCCCCCATGCTCCCACTGACACTGCCCTGGTGTGTGTGTAATGATCCCAAGGAAGCTTTGGTGGCTTTTACTTGAGTGCTGTCCCACTGCATTTGATACCGACATATTTGAACCGGCAGTTTTGTTATATCCCATGAACAAAACATATCCCAGACCTTACCAGATATGAGCTGTTAACATAGAAAATAAAACCATAAAAATACCAGACCAGTTGTGATTATAGACATGCTGATCCAAAGATGTTTGGCAAGGTACAGGTAGCATTTTTTTACTAACAGACGTAGCTACAGCAAAATGAAGCCTTTAGCATATGATCTGAAATTGGACACAATGTGTGTATGAAAATCAAATATAACTTGGGACTTAGCAGAGTTCTTACTTCTTCAGGCACTAAGCACACCCAATGACTTCTCTCCACATCTACACTTGACCTGTCTTTTCAAACACTGATTAACTGAATCAAGTGGGAGCACCTGGACTTGAGGAGTTCATTTTTCATTTGCTTTACTTAAAGGACCTACACTGTTCTTTCAAAAAAATGTCACATAATTGCAACAACCAATATACATTTCCAGGTCATGTAATACAACCTCACACTGTGCAACACATGAAAGTAGGAAAATTTGTCTTACAGCAATAAATAATCATTACAATGTATATTTAACTGTAGGTACTGATATAACAAAGAGATTTTGCAGGCTGGGATTAAGATATCCACTTCCTATCCAAATTTCACTGATCTCAGTATGAAATCCTTTCCATCTTTAAAAATCATGCTTTACAACCCCCAGCAGCTGAGGATATATGGAACAGGATTTTACAAAACCAGTAACAGGGATGCCAGCATCAGCTTTGCATCTACACGGGCAACTCCACTTCCCTAAAACAATAGAGGTTTACTCACCAAGTCATCACCAATACAATAATGCCTTAGGATAGACTGCCCTCAGGAGGCCACAGTGAATTCTCTTCATGGGATACAACCCTAACTCACTCAGTATGCACCACCTCAGACAACACTATATATTTCTGTTACCACAATCTGCAAAAGCTGTTCACCACCAGAGCTCCTCCTTACAGCTGCAATATTTAAAAAAAATCCCAAACCAAAACCACCTCATGAAATTTTGTGTCCTCCTACAGAATTTTACTGACAATAATCACAGATGGCTTGGGTTGGAAGGAGCCCTAAAGATTATGTAGTTCCAAGTCCCCTGCCACGGGCAGGGACACCTCCCACTAGACAAGGTTGCTCAGAGCCCATCCAGCCCATCCATTGCAACAGATGCCTCAAGAGCAAGAAAAGACTGTTTGTGTTAGCCAGTGAGCTCACTACAGCAAATTCTAAGTTACAAACAGATTTCTTAAGAGATAAGCAGAAGTCAGGCTCCAATGTCCTACCTAGGAAAAAAGATGAAGAGTAGTCCATCATCTTCCCAAACATTAGAAGAATGCAGAGAAGACATACAAAACAATTAACTTTCTAGGTTTACAATGGGCTTCAACTAAACCCCAGAACATGCAAATCACACTACCTATGAACTTTGAACCGAATCAAACTCAAAGCCAACGGAAGAACAATTTTAGGTTTCCTAACTTGGTAGTGAAAAGGCAGGTCACAGAAATGACAGTGAACTGTCATGGTTGTGTACTGCAGTACACAACCTTCTTTTAGCAAGGATATCCTCTCTGAAGCAGGAACCCAGCTGAGTAAAAACTCAAAGCAATCATTATGGGTGAGTCAGAAAGAGGGTTGCTGTGTAAGAGGACTGCATGCTGAATTAAATGACAGCTGCAAAAGCAGCCACCCTCAAAACCTGCCTTGATGGTCTCTTTAGAAATTCTGTGGTGGTAGTGAAAGGTCATGTACAAACCAGAGAGATGGGGTGGGGCAGGAGAAAAGATGTGGAATAAAACACAGAGTAAGTTAAATACCAGATTTGCACTGCAGCCTTCTTTAAATGCTCCCAAAACTAGGTGGATGAAGCAAAGTTCCAATGCATGCCTGAAAAAACAGTTGTAAGAACAGGACTACAGATTCTTTAGAAACTGCAGAAACATGGAGTAGTGGGAATCCAGAAAATACTCTATTCTTAAAGAGAAAAAGAGGCAAAAAGATGCTAATATTCAAGAGATCATAGGAGACTTTAAAGCAACATAGCAGGTGAAGAAACATCAGATGGATAAGAGCACATTCTCTCATTTCCATTAGGAATGGAATCACAGAAACTATATCTAATATGATAGTGCCCTGAAGTTCTAAAAATTCAATTGAGTAATCATTTTAAGTCAGTCAAGTGCAGTCTGACTCACAAACACCCATATGTAGAAAACCCCAAACATTTATATACAGCTTGGCATAAATGCTGCAGCACAAGATGTAAAGCCCAGATGTCTGCTTTTAATCAAGGACAGTGACAAAACAGACATACCAGAATAATGATGGAAGTAAGATAAAAAAGATATTGATACAAAATACATAGAAGAGTCATAAAAATAAATATCAACATATTAAATCATCCAATCAAACACGGATTGAATTTCCAAACCTAGCAAGGTAAACTCTGTTATTAGATGATATTGGTACTCACACCTTTAAGATGGATATGTATAGCCATAGCTATGACATCTGAGATGTCTAAGGCCAGCAATGTAACTGTGATGACAGACAGCAATCATGAGTATGTTGGATAAATGTCACACTGAAGAGGCCAAGATCACTGTTTTAATATATTCTTTTTCATGCAACTGATCAGGGCAACCCAGCTCTGGCTGTGGTCACCCCAGTTGTACACGACCTGAGCCAAAACGCTACTTTCAAATAGTGATTTTTTTTAATGGTGACTTTTATTTCTGCATTTATTTCACTTTTATTTCTATTGACCAAGTTTATTAATAAAGACAGAAGTCCACTACCACAGACTTCCATAAAAAATAAGCAACATATAATAAAATATTTAAATTAAGCCAAAAAGACAAGTCAAAATTAAGATGCAGCCCAATAACACCACCAAGATTGAATGTATTGAACTTCAGTACAACGATTTTAAATACACACATCAAATTACAATTTTTGTGGAGAGGGGGAAGCTCCTAGCATTTAAACATCAACCTTTGTAAAACCAGCAATCTAGCTTTAGGAGTCAAATTTAATCAGTCAATGAATGTAACATTTACAGCCAGATCGAGTTCAGAGGAATAATCTGCAAAAGTGCACTGGCACCTCAGGAACAGGAACTGTGCCTGTAGAAGGCAAGCAGATGATCAAATAAAAAGCAAAGTGCTCAGGGAAGGAAAACCCACCAAGGAAAAAATCCTCAGACTCTGAACAAATCCCTATGATCAGTTTTTGGTACCACGGAGGAACTCGAGGAGAACTTCTGGAGGCACCTTGTTGAAGGTTTTACTCCTTCCTTTACACAGGGAGAGGTTACAGAGGAAAGAGTGACAAAGAGGAAAGATGAGGCTTTCACTCCCCAGTTCTAACAGAAACCAAGTAACTGCAGTGGGAAACTTCTGAGTGAAACCTGCCTCAAGTGACCGGAAGCTGGCAAACGTGACAGCAAGTTCTTGTGATTTTAGTGGGTGGGAAGAACCACTTGTTTTTTGAGAGGAGATTCCAGAGGGATCCAGGGAATTAAAGCCTAAATATATTTTTCTGTACATAGCAAAGTGCCAGAAATTGTTCTAAAGCCAAGAAAACAACAGGATAAACATACAGAGTTGCTTTTGCAAATGAAAGTCATGTTTGATAAACATTTTAGAGTTCTTCTAAAGAAGAACTTAAAAGAGATGAGAGTATGGAGATCTAATAATGGTGCATACTTGAAATTCTAAAAGGCATCTGACACAGTCCCTTGCCAAAAACTATTAAAGATGCTGTGCTGCCAAAAGAAGTTGTCATATCAGTACATTGTTTAAAGATAGAAGACAAAGGGTATGAATCAGCAGTTGTTCTGCAGTGCCAATAAAACACCACAGTTCCTCTGTTGGGGCAGGCAAAGTACAATCTATTTCTAAGGGTTCTGAGACAGCAGTTTCTGAATGCCACAGTGTGTTCCAGTAACACTAAGTTAAAGTCCCAAAGAGATTAAGGAATTAAAAAATAGCAGAATGATTTCATCGAGGAAATAGGGGTTAAAACCAGTAAACCAAACTCACTGCAGATATTTGAGAACAATTCATGCTGAAAAAAATACAAAAATTCAGACTTTTGTACATATATATGGAAATGAACTCCAAGTTGACCATTAATTACACAGGACTGAGTTACTGTTCTGAAAATAAAAGTGCAAAGGTTAGGAAAAAGCAAAACACCTAGCCATCATTTTTGGAAACAGTATAAAACAAAACATAAAATAATTTAATTTTTTTAAATAGATCCACAGTGAATTCTGCAAGAAGTTCTACCTAGTGCTCCATCCTTGAAAAACTGGAAGAGTAAAGCAAAGACAATTTAAGATACAAAAGAGCTCTCCAGCAACAAGTAATTAAAAGAAATATGACTCTTCAGTACGAAACAGAAACAACTAAGGCAGGCAGGATAAGATAAGAAGTCTACAAATTCAAAAGCAACACAGAGAGAGCACCTGAAGGCTGTTTCTAATGCCTGCAGGCCTCAACCAGAGCTGCACAGTGGTGGGTTCAAATATCCCAGTCACAAACTGCTGGAGGTACCAGAGTCTTCTAAGGAGACACACACCTGATCTGTTACCTACCCTGCACAGTCCCTACATCCCCTGTGCAAGACATCACACCAGGCCAGACAGATCCAGCATTATGTTAACCAGTTTTCTGTTCTAATTTACCAGTTCAAAGAAAAGGGGGGAGGGGGGAAGCTTTTTAAAAGTATGATTTAAAGCTACCAACACTTCAGTCTGGCCCTATGGCAACAGCAATAATAAAAACATAGTATGTACTGGAACTTTTTGAGGAAATTACTCTGTGGGGCATGCTGAGATTCTTCATTATTTCAGGTTTTAATTGCAAATATAAACTAAAAATTCAATTGCTAATAACTATTTAACAACTCCCTTACCCTCCAAAAAAAAAGGGATAATAATAATTAGGGTCAGAACTTACTAAAAGAAAATTATTTCTAGTTTCTTAGGTTTGGCTTTTGGTCAAGAAATGTCACACAGGGTTTGTTTGTAAAATACCAAGGGCAGGTATGGGCAGCAGCCAAGTCACTGACATATTCCTACTTGACTAGTGAAAATGTACCAGCTGTCCTTCCTCACCTTCAGTGCCCTTGGAAAAAATTCACATCATCTCTGGCCAACTCCTTCTATCAAGGAAAAACATAATTAGCAATTATATTCTTAGTGCAAAGACACATATGACACATAACAGCGATAACAGGAAGATAAGGACTCCTGGAAGGATTACTTCTGTGGTATTTTATATTCCAAAATGAGTAGCACAACCAACTGTAAAATCTCCTGATCATACAAGTACTCCTTGTATTATTTCTCAATACATACCTGCAAGAAGCTTGAAGATGTATTGTTTTCTGGCACAAAGACAAAATTTCTCAGCTGCACAAAGGAAGAAAACCTCCAACTTTAAAGACACAGTTATCATCAGTGAGATCTCTTCTTTTTGTATTGTGGTGTGTGCCAAGATGGAAAGTAATTTCAAAAGCTGAATCAACATCTGGATCATGATGCAATGAACACCAGAGCTAAGAAGCGAAGGTCCTGAACCACATTCATAGTTTTTTTCAGAGACAATAAAAACATCAATTATCAAAAATTACTCAAGCTCAATAGAAAAGCCTGAGGTCAAACATTTGGTAAGTTTTCAGCAAGACAGGAACACTCAGAATCATTTACAGCAGAAAAATTACTGTGCTTCAAAAGCTGCTTTGAATAAAATAAATGGCCATTTTATTGACTATACATACATATGAGGGAGCATCAACTTAAAGAGCTGAACTGAGTGCTCATGAAGATACAGGGCAAAACACAAAACACCTTGACTTCATGCTCTGGAAGTGATACATGTTCTAAACATCTACTGAGTCCTTGCAGTGTCTTACAGAGCAAGGTCTGCAGCTGCAGTGTTCAGCAGTGCATGTGCAGCTCAAGCTGAGAGTATGACAGGATTAGCAGCTCCAGTTCTGTAGCAATCCTCCAATGGGCACACACCAGAGTCCCTGGATTGAGTGAGTGCTGGACATACATTCAGGAATGGAATCAAGTAGGCTTTGTCTTTATAAAAACACATTGCATATAATTAAAGCTTCTAAAGGCAATTCAGGTATGCTGAAGATCTAGAAGTTCCTAGCTTTGTAGTGTGAGGTACAAACAAACAAAGCTCAAAGGAAACTCCTTGCTACTTTGTAGGGACTAACTGATAAGAATGTAAAACTATGCAGTTCACAATCTTTGCCCTACTTGAAAAACTTGATGCAATCATACCTGCCACCCAATAAACATGTCTCTGCACTTTATTAACCTTTGTGTAACATGATAATTCAAATAAAATCTCATTCTATCCCAAATTAGCAAACAGGACTTTATAAAAATACAGTGCTTTAAAAACATATCAACACATTATTAAAGCTATCATTGTATCAAAACCAGATCTTTTGCAAATTGTTTCATACACAGACTTTGTAATACCAAACAGACTCTTTCAGGCAGCTAAACACACACATTGCACCTCACTGCTGCTGAATTTCTCCTCCGACTAAAAAAGACCAAGTCAATTATGTACATCAATCTTCAAACGATTTCCAACCCTCTCCCTTTATTTAGAATATATTTATATATTACCATCATGACATTGAAGCAGGCATTTATTCAAGGCAGTACTTAGGTCATAAGCTGCAAGCCTCCATCTACAACCAGAACACTCCCTGTAATATATGGGGATTCTAGAAGAAAGACAACAGCTTGTGCAACTTCATGAGGCTCTCCAAATCTTCCAAGGGGAATTGATTTCTTCAGCTGATCTTCTTCCAAATGAGCTGTCATCTCTGTGTGAATAAAGCCTAAGAGCAGAGAGATATATGAAGAGTTACCTAACCTTCAACTAAATTTATCTAGTGGATTTCCCACTGAATCTTACAAAGTGAAATCTATTACCAGGATTCAGCACCAGCTACCATTCTTCAAAGTCTCCCAAAGAAGCCCACATCATTTGATGGCCAAAACCACTTTCTTATCTAACCAATAAAATACTTTTCATTTTTGGAAGCAATGATGCAATAACCAAAACGCAGAGATCTATAGAAGTCCGTTTAAAAAACCCAAACAAAATCAAACAAGAATGGGTAACTAAAATTCAATCCAAAAACTATATTTAATATCACTTTTCTAAAAGAAAAAATATACTCATTACACCAAAATGTTCTCAATTAAAATATGAGCACAAAATGTCTGGCAAGAAACCCTCTCTGACTTTAAAGTGTTTGCATTCTATTTTAGAATTTATGGCAGTTCTTGCATAGTTTCTATTAGAGCACTCATTTGAAGAATATTTCTTGACATTTTTGAAGGACCTTTTTTACAGTTTTTCATTATCTGAGATTTGGCTTTCCCACTGCTGCACAACTCTACACAAAAGCTGCAGCTTTATAAAGAGCTGATCTTACCTGCTTTCTAGCTGCCATCAAGAAGGGAAAGACTCCCTTTTGCTTTCTACTGTAATACTCTGCCCCTTTATGATGGCTGTGGATGAGCTGCTCAACTCACTAAAGAAAAAAAGTATTTTTCCTGCCTAGTTCACAAGCTGAACAGGTTCACGTAGAATTCTGAAAGGCATCAGAGGTAGCAGAAGGTGAGCAGCAGTGTACACAGTTATGAGTGGAAAAATTCAGAAAATATAGAAGGGGTTTTTCCTTAAGGGTGGCAGTTTGCTTGAACTAGATCATCTTACAAAATCATAGCCTTTGCTCACAGAAAAAACTTTCAGGACTTCCTCCTTTTACTACAGGGAGATAGGGGTGCTTTTATGACAGCTTTCTTATGGTCTGTCATGTTTCTGTAATAACAAACAAGCATCCTCTAGCTGGAGACAAGGGTAGCTCTCTGTCTCTAATTAGATCTAATCCTTCCATCTGCAAGGACAGCAAGCTCTGAAGAAGGATCAAAGAAAAAAACTACATTCATTATGTAATAATGGATAGAGGAATAGGTAGATTCACTCTTCCAAATTTCTTGGTGTTCCCTTGAAAAGGCTGAAGGTTTTCTAAAAGAATGTATTATACTTCAAACAAACAAAATACATTAAAAATATTTATTTACAAAGCTGAAGAAAATAATAGAAATTAGTCTTAAGTTACTTTCAGAGTACAAGAAATATCCACAGTCTTAATGAATTGCAACAGTCAAGGATGCAGGAATTTCTCTAGAACTAACCTGGAGCAACAACGTTGACTCGAATTTGCTTTTTTGCTACTTCTTTAGCAAGAGAGCGTGAAAATCCAACTAATCCTGCTTTGGTAGCACTATACACACTTTGACCAGGGTTGCCTTTAAGTCCTACAATACTCCCTAAAATAAAGAAACATCAAAGAGAAGATTAAATGGGTAACTTGAAACATTGTACTCACTTTATCATTTTAGTTTTAAACTTGGAATGAAAAATGACATCACAAGAAGAGTAAAATATGCATGACCTTATGCACTTTAGCCTGCTAGGATAAGCAAATGTCCCAATTAGTTATGATTTTTGTATAATTCATGTATCTATGTTGACCAACAAGCACAAGGAAAGTAAAATTAAGACTTTTCTAAAAAAAGTATCCTTGCCCACATTAAATAAATAAATAAAGAAAGAAACTGACTAAATCTATCAATTCTTAGTTAATTGCCAGCAGCTGGTATATAGAGATATTGAAAGAATTGGTAAGAATAGCAAAGTTTATTTTTTCAATAAAATATAAACTCTGAGGTGTTTATTGCTGAAAAAAGCTATTTAGAAGTTGCTGAAATTACACAAAAGAATAAGCACTCATAAAGAAATGCTAAATATAGGATGTCTAAATCAAAAGGAAAACAAGTAAATTGTAACAAGCAATGTAATATGTTTCACCTGCTAAACATTTCTAGAAGACTAGTACACAGAACTCCACTGGCCTACACAAACAACTTACCTATATTGACAATAGCACCTCCCTGCTGCTGAATCATGACCTTTAGAGCAGCCTTGCATGTCAACATTGTTCCCAAAAGGTTCGTGTGAATCTGGGCTATCATATCTTCAGTCTTGGTTCTCAGTAGCAAACCATCCCTGACAAACAAACCAAAAAAACCCCAAAGAATTCAGTGAACAACCCCCGATCATGTTTACTCACAAAAAAAGACAGTTGGACAGAATATTAATGGGGTGTATGTGGCTCCATACATTTGAGCATTCAAAATGACAATGCTGCAAGAACAACACATAGCAAAAAACAAGTTAGCCATGCTTCTAGACACAGAACCTCCTTTGCAGAGTGGTATCAAGCACTGTTTTGGACCATTCTGGGAGAAAAAGTAGAAGAATAGAGGGGGAAGTCAAACTCAGAATGCAGAAACTACAGTGAAAGCTGTATCATATGTTAGCATTTTACTGCCATCAGAAACAAAATATTGGCAAGGACTTAATATTGTTTTCAGATGTGCTCATTAACAACACTCTTACTAAGCACAAAGGGCCAGAGCACCTTACATAGGGCTGCCTGCATCTAGAATTACCTATTGTCTTGTCAGGAGCAACCAACCTGTTGATCCCAGCTGCATTAACCAAGTAGTTAATAGGACCCAAATTCCTCTGCATCTCCTGAAAAGCCTTTTGGACTTCTTGTTCACTGGATACATCACAGCTAAGTGCCAGATGTCCTGCTGTATTGAAATAGATGTAATGTCACAATAAAAGCTGTATTTAATTCATAAACCTCCTTCAGAATGTATCAGCTCAGTTGCAAAACAGATGTTGAACTAGTTATAATTTAAGGAACCTATTTAATCCCCAGGTAATTAAATAAAGACGATTTTCAAGTATAGTATTCATTAGTTATGTGACAATTCCTTGTTTTATATTTTTTGCCTTTTGGAGTCAGAAGTCCAGTGTGAGCAGACTGGTCTCAGTTCTGGCTTCTTCAGGAGCTGAGGATGACTCATTTCACACCACCTCTATTGTGACCCCCAAACAATTCCATTCATCTTAAAATTGCCATCATGCAGATAAAAAAGGTAATCTACTTTCTCGAGGACTATTGTGAAAACAGAATCAGAGCAATACAGCTGGTTTTTAATGTCCCTCAGCCTTTATTTTCCTTTCCATCTAGTTAAACAAGGAGGGTTTTTTTTCATGAGTCACCCAAGCAGGGAGCAGTGAGGGGTGCACAGCAGCATACGTACCACCAAGGTGACGGGCAGTGCTCTGGGCCACATCCAGGTTCCTGGCAAGGATGGCCAGGCGGCAGCTCTTCTGCGCCAGGAGCTCTGCCACAGCTCTGCCTATCCCACGGGATCCTCCAAAAACAGCACACACCTTGCCCATCTTCAAAAGAATCCAGACACTGCAAATAAACCATCAACTTCGTGTCCAGTAGAGCAAGACATTAACTGCTGTTCTTGTCAACATCACAGCCTTTACCTGTTAGCAGCAGTTTGTAATAGCAGGCTACAGAATTAGTGATTTGGTTTTTATCCATTCATTTGTATTCTTTTTTTTATTCAAAATAAACAGCTGAACTAAATTAGACACCACCTCTACAAAGGAAAGTTAATTCTTAAATATTTATGAAGTATTAAAAAAAATTTCAAAATCACGCACATAATCTAGCATTCCAATACTAGACTTATGGCAACTCTTATTCAATTGATGAATTATGTGATTTATGTACCTAAAGACCATAATGTACTGTTCAGCTGCTTATTCAAAGCTGATGTACTGGTTGTAATTATATTGTTCTTGCAACCACTATTCTTGTGCTGAAATCATTTAGCCTCAAGGTCTCACTCCATCCAAAGTATCTGTGCTGGACACCACCAGTGCAAATGTTACTGAGTATGATTTCAAACTATTGTATTTACACTGGTTTAATACTGTCAGATTGTGTTTTACCACTAGCCTGGGGTTTTTTGTTTCTGCTTTTGAAGGCAGAAAAAAAAGCTTTTTGAAATAGGAAATTATTCTGAAGTAGCTAGCTTTGATGTTCAGAATGGAGTACACAAAGGAAGCACTTCTGTAGAATCATCTTTTATTCTGCAAGCTCTAGAAACCAATCAGCTGGTTTGGGATTTCCTGAGGAGACAGGGGCAGAATCAAGCAGTAACAATGAATCTTTTTTCCATACATTTGAATAAATCCTTTTTGAACCCAATTATACTGTCTTCATCCCGAGGCAACGAGTTTTATTATTTGTCGGAAAGTACTTCCTTTTGTTCTTAATTTGCTTTCAGATTAGATAATTCTATGCATTTCTCCTCATACCTTCCCCTCACTGTTTCACTCTCCACCTGTATCCTCTTTCAGGTCTATTCAGCTACTCCTACACATATGGAGCTATTCAATACATCACTAAGGAGTGTGCCAGTCCTTAGACCTTGTCCTTGGTCTCGCTGAGCTCTATTAAACCCTTCTGGATGAGTGATAATCAGAAAAGCACATGGTACCAAGTGTGTCAGGCCACCACCAACTCATGCAGCGGCATGATGAGTTCGGTCTTCTGTGACAGAGTCTGAACAAGCAGACGGTCTGTCCTCTTCCCTAATTAAGTATTCACAAGTGCCTGAAGCCAACCCACGTGTCTGCCTTCCCTGGCAACTTCTCAGAGCAGAGAAAGCCCCTTGTGCATTAACCAGGCATTCACAGGCGGGGCCTACCTGCAACACAGTACATACAGTTTGTGCTTTAACACAGAAACGCCACACAGGCTCCCTGGAGCTGGGACTCGGGAGGGAAGAGCTGCAGCAGGAGTCATGCCCCGCTGCTCCCTGGATAAACAACGGAAGGGAAAACCAGCTATACTTGGAGCAACAGGCACACGCAGGCACCTCTATCACCTTCGCTCTTCTTTCAGAACCAAACTACGTAACGCGGGACGCCGGGGCTCCGAGGGCACCACCCCACAGCGCCCGGCTGCCAGCCCAAGGAGGGCCCCTTTAGCAAGGGCGAGCGGGGTTCCCGCACCCGTGCCCAGCCCAGCCCGGCGCCTCCCTCCTTCCCTGCTCTGCCCGTGGGGCTGAGCTGGGCTCCCGCCCGGGCCCGGCTGCAGGTGGAGCCCTCGGCACGGACAGCGGGAAGCGGCGCCCGCGGGGCACGCCGGGACCGCAGTCAGCGCTGCCGGTGCCACGGTGGCAGCGGAGTCGCCCCGCGCCGTCCCTGCGTGTCCCCGCGGCCGCTCCGCGCTGTCCCTGCGTGTCCCCCCCCCGCCCCGAGCCCGGCGCGGGCTGCGCCTGCCGCCCCGCCACGGGCACGGGAGCAGAACGTGAGGAGCGCGTCCCACGTGCGCTCCGGTACCTCCCGGCCGCCGGCTCGCTTCCCTCACGGAGAGCGGTTCCCTCCCCGGGCAGGCCGGTTCCGCTGCGCGCTGAGCGCAGGCGTCACGGCGAGCGGCCTGACGTCACCGCCGGGGCACCGGCCGCCGGGACCGGCGGCGGCTGAAGGAGCCGGGGCTGCGAGCCCGGGGCGCTCCCTCGCCTCTGCAGCCCGACGGGGCACGGCCCGGCCCGGCCGCTGAGGGGCTCAGGCCTCAGCAGCCTGGCACACGGGAGGCCTCTGCTTTCACCTCACGCTTGCCGCTTTGCAGCTCCAATTTACAGCGTCCGGCCTGGAGCTGAAGCTCTGAGTCCTGCCCTTCTTACCCCCCTTCCTGCACAAAAATGTGCTTCATATAAAGATACAAACAATTAGATGAATCACGATTTTGTTTCTCTCATTTTCATGTATCCTTGCCCCGAAATCAGAAGGACCTTGTATGGGGTATCGCTGTAGCAGAAGAGTTAAATTTCAAACACGTTAAGGTAGATAAGCCCAAAATACAGAAGCATCTGTGAGAGTTCCTATTCAGGAACCAAAGCAAACTTCGTGATATGCAATTAAACTAATATTTAAAAAACTGTTATAACAGTAATGCTGTTTACAGTTATGAGCCATGTCTGATGATGTGCTGGAGGGGTTTCTGTGGACTCTCAATTAAGTCACACACACTGAGTAAATTTACCCCCTGAGGAATACTAATAAAAGCTATGGCAATTTTGTACAAGAGTACACTTCAGATTTTTTTTTTGAGAAAAATTATTATTATTATTATTAGTTATTAGTTATTAGTTATTTGTTATTATTATTAATATTTTCTGCAGAGTAATATGCTGAAATCCTACTGGAGTTTCTATGTGCAAACATACAGTTCTTGCTTTTGACTTGAAAGGTGTTTTTCAGGATTTCAGATTATATGTGTTTCAGGGGAGCTGTAGAGTATGTAATAACATTAGTTCTATGCATGTGGGATTCTTCTTCCACAGATTATTCTTTACATATAGAAAAAAAAGCAGATTTAGGCATGGCAAACAGGTGGGCATCTGTAAGAAAAATAAAATATTGAAGAAAAGCTATTATGAGAATTAGTTTCTTTTAGCAATTATATTTAGATTGCAAGTGGCTCTTTTCAAAAGAGTGAATGAGATTTTGTGATACAATGATGTTTCAGATCATGCCATATTCTGAAAGCCTGGAGGCCCCAGTGTTAAAGAAGAAAAGGCACTGACAGATGAGGCTGTGACTCAGAATAGTCTCTGACCAAGATTTCTGGTACCCAGCGTAATTAAGGACCAGGATAGCTTTTTCTTCAAGTAAAACTTATAAGCAAAGTAACACAGAGTGCAAAAAATGGTCCTTAGTGATTTTCTGAAATTTTCTGAAGTTTTCTGAAGTTGTGTATACTACAGAGAAAATAAAATCTGCCTGCTGCTGTCCTTATACAATATGATGCTCATAGTTAACTGAAAAAAATTATAAGTAATTATGACTTTACCTTATTTCTGACCTGTGTCCTTAGCCATACAGCTGACCTACCCTTGTACGTAAGTTAAAGGTTCATCTGTCTTGTACTGTTAAGATTTTGCTGACACAGAGTAAGCATGAGTTTAGTGTGGGGGTTTTAAAATGTGTTATAGTTGACAAAGTTAAATATCCTTTTCAAAAGTTCAGACAAGATTCTGTTTAATTCTTGTTCATTGACTTAGTGTTTAAAACCAGCTGTATGTTCATTGTTCATTCATTGGCCAAAGTGACATTAGCCTTTTTTTTTCCAGATGCCTGGTCAAATCATGAGATCAGATTAAGCAGAGTTCAGCTGAGCCAGTTTATTCACACTGATTTCCCAATAAAGCTAGTGGAGTGCAAGAGACAGATCAGTGTCATAATGATTACCTCCCCTTTTGGGGGAACAGTAGCTGATACAAGAACTTGATCTGATAGACCTGTTCCATCTATCATGACCAGATCTGTAACAGCTAGTTCAACACTGGTCATTATTATGCCTGCCTTACTATTAATGTGAACATACAAGCTAAGAATTCTTGTATGTCTGTCTGTGTGACCATGTATACACACACTTGGAGCCTGTCCACAATGTACAAAATGACACAGCTGTCTTTCCTCAAGCCTAAAGCAAAAATACTCTTCCTAAGAGAGTTATTTATTCCTTTCTAAAAGTTTTTAGTCATTCTCCCACACAACCAAGATACTGCTTTCAAGTAAGAATTTCTCTATTAACATGGGAAAAAACAGAATAGCTCAAACAGGAAATTATATTTGATGTATCTAAAAGCACAAAACAAATCAGAGCAAAATAGCACAAAACAGGCCACTGTAACTGAGGTCCCCTCTATCAGGTATATGGCCTCAGCCTTCTAGGCAAGCAACATAAAGCTGAGATAAACTGCTGAGGGAAAATCCAACTGCCTTACTCTATGACAGAAAAAAAGCACCCATCTCCTCCCAGTATTTTGCCACTTGGCAGACTTTCCCCAGACACAGCAGTTCAGATATTTAAGCAGCCAAATTGCCACACCTTTGCTCTTAAGGGATCTTTTTTTATGACACTGCAGTCTGTTTTGTTTTTCTAGACCATGCAAAATCTCTGCAATGTTTGTTCTTGTGTGATAACAGTGAACTTTTATCATGCCAACATGAAATGGATTTATACAGTTTAGGTACATTTTCAAAAAATTGAAAACTTCTTCCTCTTAAAAAATTTCTTTCTGGTACCTCTGTGAAAAGTATAAAAGCTCTGTGAAAACTCTAAAAACAAAACACAGCACCAAAACCCAGAACAAAACAAAGCTATCAGAACCTTGGCAAATTACCTAATGTTTTCATATCCTCCTGGCTAAACAGGTTTTCCCACTAGGACCAGGATTATTTCACACGTCAGTGTGAGGCCCATGTTTGAGTTAGCACGGTCACTGAACTGCTGCTGCTCCCAGTGAGCAGTCAGGCACACCAGGGAGGGAACAGAGAGGAGCCTGTATTATTGCTGCTTCATCTGCTGCTGAAATGGAGCACCTCACTTCAAGTGCTGCCCTGAGGAACCTGAAATGTTAAAATAAAACAACCTCAACGTCACCCACCCCTGCAAAACTGTGTTCAAGAAACATTTGTCTCACATTCAGCCTCTGTCCCCAAGTCCTGTCTGACCACAGACACTGGACACTCCCACTGTGTATCAGTGGACTTTGGACTAAAGAGATGGAATCTAGGATCTCAGCATGTCCTGAAATCTCTTACTTCCCTCCACACATCCCACTCCTTCTGTATGCCACAGAATGTATCCCTTTGAGCTCCTAAGTCCCAAGCCAGGACTAGAAACAAGGAAGAAATAACCAGCTCATCCATCGAGGGAGTAAACTCCCCCCTTTCTGTACAGCACCTCTTTGACAGACAGTTTTTCAAAACTACAAAGTGCATCACACAGAGCAGTCAGCATCTCCCAGCAGGGCAATCTGAAAAACAGTCAAAGCTGACACCACGGAGTGACATGTCACTCCTAGCAGTCTCCACTGAGCTTTTTGTATAGAAAGGATATTTTTTTTTTGTGTATTGCATATTTCATAAGCATTAAGAATATCACTGGAAGTCTGGTACAATAACATCCAAGAGTTTTGCAGAAGTATTTGAATACTCTAGAGTAAATAACTCTCCTCCTGTTCTCTTAGAGGCAATTTACTTTTAGTTATATCTAATATACCCAAAATGAATTAGTTTCAGGAACAGCACTTAAAAATAGCTAAAAACCATTTATAAGCATCTACTCAAGGTCTTGCATAATTTGCTTTTATTTTACATATGAACATCCTTAACTTCTCCATTTTGCCTTTCATAGTCTCATCCATATTCCCATTCACTGCAAAGTAAGCTGCAAAGCTCCCAAAGCTGCAAAGTAAGATTCATAACAAATCATTTCAGGAATTAATTTATCTTGTAAAAATCTATGTTTAACTAATACTACAATTTCTGGTGAAAAAAAAAAGAGTATTTTTGAGAAGTATTCATCAGCAAAGGTTTTCACTCCAAAACATACAAAAAACTGCTCTCAACATTAGGATTAACAGAAAAAAATTTTGCCTAACCAGACAAAATTTCCTTTCTGTTATGGTAGAGGAAGTGTCAAGGTTTTCCTGCCATAATCCATCCCTAATCATAGTCTCAGGTGTCCAATCTCCACAAATGGTATGGGCAAATCCAAATTGTTGCCCACTTTGGTCCTGTGATGCAGTCTCCTGAAAATTTGCTGCATCTACTCATATTTACAGTCAGTAAACTCTTTACTTTGTTGAGGAGTGGGGAGGAGGTGGGATGTATGGAGAAATGGGCAAAGTCATAAAGAAGTGAAGGAATAAAGACAGAAAGATTTGACCAAGTAATTTGGACTGAACTCATTAGGGTGAGAAAATTCATCTAAAGGCCTATGCTGGAAGAATAGAAAAACATAGTTAATAAGTAACAAGAATTACTTCACCTCCCTTCTCATGAGAAGTTCTAAGGACTTATACAAAGCAAAACAAAGCAAAATCTTTGTTTCATAAACACAGTAATTAACATCCAGGAAATAGCAGATCTGAGATACATGAAAATGAAATACTTCAGTCATTCTCCCAAATACCTACCTTGACATTCATAACATTTATGAAGAGTTCAAAAGCTGTTTAGAGCAGGAAACTGAAGGCACATCCACAAGCACAAACTGTTTTTATAGCCTCAGCTATTTTAGCATACATCCAGTATGTGACCGTGAATATGTTTTCAAGGGCAGCCCTAATGAGGCACAAATCTACTGAGTACAGGAATACCAACTTAATGTAGCACATCCACTCACTGACAGAAAGCAGCAAGTCAAGGGACTGAGTAGTCATCCCTCCATAATTGCAAATAGCTGTGATCCTAAACATAAGGACTTTCACTGGCAAAACTTCAGCTGATGGTTTGCCAGCAATGAACACACTCCATAATAAATGGCAACTGTGATAGTGCTAGTGACAATCACTCAGATCTCACAGACTGCTCACCTCCTTTATCTTCACCAGTATTATAGGAAATGTCAAAACCAATATTCTTTACAGCTTGTTACCATTTTGCAGCCTGAATCACACACAGTAATGCTCACAGAGTTTTCGAGGAACTCCCAACATTCAATTTTCTCTATCAGATTGTCCTAAATAAATATCTGGTTTCATATCAGATATTCTTGCAGAAATTCTTTGCTGTCATTTCATCTCACTCATGTACTTAACTGAAGACTTCATCTTCTTGTGACATACAGAAGCCCTCACTGTTGTATGTCCTTCTAATAAAGTAGTCAATCATAATAATGCCCAATCATCTGGCTTAACGAGGTAAGAATTCGGTAATTAAAGATGAAAAGAAGTATTTTGAGATGATTGCTTACACCATTTTTTAATTTATCTATCACAGTGGATAATTTCTTTCAATAATTATCAGGAGAGATTAGCTTCCTTGGAAAAAAATAGCTATTGTTCACACCAGACTGTTTTATAAGTAATGTTTGATTATATAAAATGCATACCTACCTTATTTCAACAGCTGGGCTTTTTTAATCATCCCTCATCTAGGTTTTGATTTGTAAGAGCACCGTTTATGATGAGATTTTACTAGAAGTCAAACATTTTCTGAGCTCCCCATAAAAGGTCTGCCTGACAGCATACAGTTAATTGTGTGTTTTGCAGAAACCCAGGATTGCACAAGCTACCATCTCTAAAATCCAGAGGGTAATTTTGTTATTATTCCTCTATACTAAATTTATAGGAAATACGGTTGAAGAAGTGGGGAAGAGCAATTCAGATTAGTCTAGATAGTGTGTATTTTATCATATATTTTACCATCAAAAATGCTGAACAAAAATTCTGATTCAAAGCTACACAATACAGGCTGATACAGCTGTAGGGGTGATACAAGAGCCTGGTTTGATTTCTTTTTTCCAGAACAGGAAAAATTTATACCTATATATATGTAATTCATAGATATATATTTTAAATATATTTCTATGGTTTTATCCTCACTTGCCTAAATCTTCTGTACTTTTTCTATCCTGAACATAGAGAATTACTGTATACTGCACATCACAGGGGTGGATTATCCCCAGCCTGCTGTAGACAAGCTCTCCTTCCACTCAGAATCCAGCCTCTCTTTATCCAGTTTCTACACATCATGGGTTTTTTTCTTGACAAAAGAAACACTCCCCAGATGAGTTTTTTTGCTGGATGTAAAACCATTGATTGTTTATTTTGTTGGTTTTGGGTTTTGTTTTGGGGTTTCTTTGTGTTTGCCTAGTTTTGTTTTTTGTTTGTTTGTGGGGTTTTTTTTGTTTGTTTGTTTGTTTAAGTTCTTAGGGAACTCTATATTTGCCAGAAATGTAGAGCACTGAAAAAAAAATTAATAAAATTCAGGAATGAAGTAAATTTGTCCATACTTAACATTTTTTTAAAAAAAGGTTCAGAGAGTATCCAAACTAGTATTTACCTCCTAATTTTCACAGTGTAGCTGCTAAAGCAGAAAAGATGGATACATGAAGACCATGCATTTATCAGAGACTCTGCTATTTTCCCAAAACCAGGTATCTGGCTTCTACTCCGGGCTGTCTTTCTGCAGCACAAGGGGTCATTAGCCATATTTTAAGCTGAACTTAGAACTTCAACCAATCTTAACTACAATAGAATAGTCCATTGCTTTTATCTATTTTCCTTCTATATGCATAATGCTTTTGTGGTTTTCTCTCTTCCTAGTAGACAAAAGAAGGAAGAACACATCTCTCTTTCCAGCTGACATGAAAAGGAGAAGCTTTTTTGTCTCCAGTCTTTTCCCTAACACTGCCCACAGGCTGGAGATTCTCATACAGAATCACTTGAATTTGGGTTCCAGCGACTATCACTGCATAATACCAGAGAGCAGCACTCAGATCATAATTATCTTATACAAGTGGGTAACATCTCTGCAGAGTGTGCACTGTTTACATAGCACAGTTTATTTCTGTTGACTTCATTGAATCATTGTTGAATTTGAGGATGCATTTCATAAACAATTATTCTGCTCTAATAGTAACAAGTAACACATTTGCTTTACAGACACCTCAGCAAAGCACTCCTGTCAACATGAATTGTCTCTCATGTGCTTTAAAATGTTTGGAAAAAAAAATATGGCATGCCATCTGGCTCACAAGCACTCATTAAATCCATTGGAATATGAGTGTTTAAGGAAGCTAACATCACATGATGCCCACAAGAAGGAAGGAAATAAAGAAGGAAAAAGAAAAGAGAAGAAAAGAGAAGGAAAAGGAGGAAAGGAAAAGAGAAAGGGAAAGAAAAGGGATTTAGAGATGACACAAACAAGAAATAAAGGATGTGTTTACAATTTAATTTCCTTCAACTAAGGGCATGCCAGCCATTTCAGAGAATAAAGAGAGATGACAACTTCTGTTCCCAGGAGTTTTTTGTCCAAGATTACTTTCCAAGTGAAATGAAGAAGGAGAAAAATAATCTAGCAGGGGAACAGAATGCTAACACCATAGAATATTTGGGTTCCTCAGGGGAAGGGTGCCCCCATGAACTGAGATTCAGAAGGCATGCTACAAATTTCTTTTAAGACTTGCCAAATCACTTTGCCTTCCCCCTCCAAATGTCAAGTCTCCCATCTTTAATTGAGGCTAATGATTGTCAGCTTCCCATATTGGCACAGCCCTAGGGAAACATCTACTACATAGCTACTGTCATCTTCTGTGGAAGCACCTTTAGGCCCTAGAGTAGAAAGGACTGCACCTGCAAAAAGTGAATTGCTGGATAGATGCAGGATTAAAATCCCATCTGGAAAGGCATTCTCTTTTATTAGGGGAGCTGTCAATAATTTTGTTCGTGGGAAACTTAAAAGGAGGTAGATTAGAAACAGTCAGGGGAGTTTCCAAAGAGATATAAGTGTTTAATTTCAAAAAATCCCAAAACGACCCAGGTTTGACATTAACTCTGTATTTCATGTAATTTTGCAAATAAATTAACTGAAAATTACTAAAAACAACCAGACTGTCATTTGCTGGCATATGCAAACGCTTTGCAAAAACAGAGGCATTTTTTGGTACTGTACACTTATGTTCAAGAGCTGTTAAATATATGTAAATAATCTGATAAATACATGCTAAGCAATTCTACTTATGACATGTTGGTCCATTGCCAGATGACAATGATGCAAGAAAAAAAACAAGCTGAAATCCTATGGAAAAGAGCCCAGGGAGTAAAGGGAAGGAGCACAACACATAACTAAAGGTGATAAGAAGGGAAAAGCAAGAAAGGCCTCATCCAGAAGGCAGCAGGCAACATCTACTGAATGACATGTGGACTAATGGTGGGTCAGTTTCCTCCATTGTAAGAATTGGGTAATGTTCTGCTTACTGACCTTATGCAGCCTCTCTGCATTTTCTCAACTCAGTGCATAACTATTTTTAGCAGCAGTAGTCTGCAAAATGTTTTATAACTCATTTTGGCTGTAAAGCTGCATCCAGTTGCAACATCCTTCATCGCTTTAACTGTTTCTTTGAATTCACAGAACTAATCTCAGAGCTGTGGGATTTTGTCAGCCACAGATTCCTGAATTAGAGGAATGGGCTGAGCCTCTGATGGAGGCAACTAAGAATGAAGAGATGGAGCCTATTGAATGAGGCCCAGGAGGGATCAAGCTTTTATAGCAACAAAAGCTAATATTTTCAGGATATTTTTAATTTGCAACCTACAGGCATAAATTTTGTGAAACTATGAGGAAATTGGAGTCCTGATTTCTTTTTCTTACTGTTCTGAGATATAACCAAAGTTGTTATAGAGATTCAGGCCTGACTGGATGGGGCTTTGAGCAACCTGGTCTAGTGGAAAGTATCTGTGCCCATGGCAGGAGGTTGGAACAAGATGTTCTTTAAGATCCCTTCCAATCCAAACTATTCTATGATTCTGTGACTCACAAATCTACCAAGCTGAAGATGTTCCTTCTTGTTGTTCAAAAGAACAAGACCATTTGTTATACTAATTGGTTATTCCACACAGTTTGTGCTGCCAGGTAGATTACAAATATCCAGTCATATGTTCTCCTATTACCCAAACACAGTCCCCCAAAACCTGAGCAAGACATTCTACAGCTAATCTGCACATCAGCAGAGTGCCTGCATGAACAGCAGTGGTTGAGAAGTTTTCTAAATGAGGACAAAAGATTCTCATTCATGAAGCTGGAAATCTTCATGCTTTTACCTCAGTTTCCTTTAAAACCTCTCTGAGAATGACAGACTCCTTTACCATCAGTAGTGTTTTCATAGCTACCATCATAACAGGTAGGAAAGTCAGGAACAGCATAATCATCTCACCCCAGGCTCACCTCTGAAATCTTTGCAGAGTTTTTGCCAAACTAATTGGTGTTCTTTCTGTATTCTGCATGAAACTACAAATTTTTATCCCAAATATAAAAGGGAGATCTTTCATGGTGATGCCTTGTGAAGGCTGACCTAGAACAGAGCTAGATGGAGTTAAAGAATAGAGTAGGTATTTATTAAAAGGCCTCAATGGATACACCTTGGGCAGCACAAGAGCCCAGCCCAGACTATACCCAAGATGAACCAAAATGGTCACAAAAATGGACAACCAGTCATGGGGTCTCCCACCTTCATAAGTTCTGGTCCATTAGCATATTGGAGTTAATTGTCCAATTCCAGCTTTAGGTTATGAAGTCCCATCCTTCTTGTTTTCTCTCTTCAGTCCATGTTGTTTATGCTCTTGGGCCTGAGATCTGGATCAGTTGTTCTTGGTCCCCAGCTAGAGAAGGAATTGTTTTGTCTACCTACTCTGTGAAGAGAGCTTACTGTCCCCTAATATGAAGCTCAGAACTACACACTGAAGCAGCTCAGAATCTGAAAAATATAAAATCCAAAACCTGAGGCATCAATGGAAGCTTCCAGATCCCTACTTTGGTTCAAAGAAACAAATGAGGCCTTCCTATTCCTCCCACAAGTTAGTGGACATAGAAGCATCCTGAATCTCATTCAAAGAGTTTTTTATGCCCCCACCTTTTCCACTCACTGGGTGGCAATCTGTCCTCCACCAAGGTGCAGACAGCACCAGTGGCCTGTCTCAAAAATCAGCCAGTTATTGACCTTTGCAGCCTGGCCCTCTCAATAACACTCCAACACTTGCTAAACACTGTTTTTCACAAAGCCAGACCAGATTAAAAGGGTAAGTACTGCAATTCCCATTTTGTTTGATCAGGTAAAAATTGCTTCTCTTTTTTCCGGTTTGATTTTTAAATTTTTTGAATTAATTTTTTTAATTCAATGGAACATATCTCTAATTAGAATATGGAAAACACACCCAAACTCTCCAAAGTGCTGTATTTTTCCATCCTAAGTGTTACAGTATCCAAGAAATCAATTTCAGACTTGAAATGTCAATTTCATCTCTTTTTGCTCAATTAAAAAAAGCATAAGTAACTTCTATTTGTAAGTAACATTGTTTTTTTCTTTTCTTAGAACCACACCATTATATTTCCAGGATAGTCCAGAGAGAAAAAAACACTGGGATTCAGCAAAATGCCTCATCATACATTTAAGATCAAGTTTAAATCTACTCCTGTTATGCAAAGCTCTTGTTCTTTTTTGTTTGTTCTGTTTGTTTTTTGGGTTTTTTGCTTAGTAATACTCCAATGCACTTAAATCCTTTATGAAATGAAGGCCCAGGAGGTTAAGTGGTGCATGTGAAAAAGACAGAAAACGTGGTTGGGTATAACATCAGGCTACATTATAATTAGCCACTAGACATGCTAGTTTTAGCTATAAAAAAGTAATTTAAAGTTATAAGCAAGACATTACATTCATCCCTTAGGGACCTTGTTTATATTTGGAATCACTATTTCAGCATCTAATATCTCTTCCAAAAGCATTCTCCTGTGTTACCAAATATAGCTGAAACACAACATAAGCCAGCTCTATAAGCTTTTGTAAAGTTGTCCACAGTGCTTTTAGTTACAAAAATATGGACTTTCTATTTGTGTCTTCTGTATGCCAGACAGAAATAAGCTTTGAATAACAAATATAAACCAGATGTTGACCAGAATGTAGTATGTGCCCTTGGAAAAAAAAAAAAAAAAAACAAAAACAACCCACCTATTTCCTTAAAAATGTTGGTTTTGACAAGATTGCAATAGAGAAAACATGCAGACAGATACCTGACAGATCTTCAGACACACACAAACTACCAGTTTGGAGTATCTGGCTGGAGTTCCAGCCTCTGATGGCAGTATCTGATAAAGTCCAAGAATCTCCAAAGTACAGGTTTTCTAGTTTTTCCTTAAATTAGTTCCTGCACTTGACAAAAGCTACTTCTTGGTGGATTTAGCCATTACTCAATAGAAACAGGGCTATGGGCTAATTAAATCATAGCTGCACGAATACACTCTATTACTGCCAGTATGAGACTGATACTTCGTAGTCAAAACCAAACGTGTTACACTGACTGGCAAAAGTAGGGAGAGAGCAGATGGAACAATTCCCACATTGTTTTGTTCATCAGTAACACACACCACAGAGTCCCCACAACAAAGGATTGCCAGTACAAACACACCCAGCACTGAGACACATCCCCCTGACTGACCATTTCCCATCAGTATGACCTGTGAAGAGAGATGCCAGCTCTCACAGCCTGGCTTTGCCATCTGAGCTATGATGCAGCTCTGAGAGCAGTTTGTGCCATCAGCCCTGGCTGTGCCTGCACCTGGGGGCTCTGGTGACACAGCCAGGTCTCCAGAGCCCCCGAGACATGAAACCAGCTAAGTTCTGTTGTGGTCCTCATCTTCAGCACCCAAACACTTGGTCCAATCCACTTACAAACCTCCCTGACCTACTGTGGGAGAGGAGCGTTAGCGGCATTTTCTATGGAATGGCATATTGTAAAACAAAAACCCCAAAATAGCTGTGGTTGGACCAGGCAATGTTTCACTGACCTCTGTAATTATCAGGCTGCTTCTCCTCCCACCCACTCCCCACTGGCACATTCACAGCTGACATGTCAGTCTCTACAAAGGGAACTGCATCACTTTCCCAGACTCAGAAACTGATGGCCAAGCCTGCTGATCCTGTGCTGTAGAGAACAGCATGTGGTGTTGAGAAACATCACCTAGAGAATTTTATATTTTAGTAGTTAACTTTTCTTTGATCATCTCAGTGTTCACTAATGCTGCCAAATCAGAGAAACAAATTACAAGAGCACTGTTGTGTTTTACCATTGTGGCCAAATTTTATCTGCATTTGACACTAAGTTATGTGGATTTCCTTAAAAAGGAGTGTTCTAGGCAAGGTAAAAAACAAATGAGAAATACCTTCTGCCATTTTCTTGAGAGCAGCTATGGCAGACTTCCAAACAGTGATAAGGTTGTGGTATGTACAACTGGACCACTAAAAATTTGGTCCTGAACTGGTCTCTGGCTCTTCCGACAGAATTCCAAGGCCATCTCATTCTTGCTCTCTCTTTTCTATTTATTGGAGACATCCTCAACAGAAACTCTCCAGCTTTCTGAGACTTTCAACAGTCTGTAGCAGAAATAACCCATTCAGTATTAAGAAATACACATTTGGTGCAAGTAATCAAGAGTACTGAATGCCTAGGCAGAATGATTACCCATTTTTTTAACTTGTAAAATGTTTATCTCTTTGCATGGTTCTTATCTTTCATGAAAATGTTGATCTTTACAAAGCCCAATATTACTTTATTTTAAAAAACTATTAAACTTTATCCTTGTAAAAAAGCTATATTGTGTATCACAGATTTTAAATTCTTGAATGCTAAGAATTTCAGTGACAGCAGGGGCAAATAGTTACTTGTGTACTATAAACTTACAAGCTGGATAGCAGTGTACAGTAATGCTTTGACAAGCAAGAAAATAAGGAGATTTTCTGATCTGTGTGTGTTCAAAAGACACACTACGGCTGCCTACCAGAGGAGTAGAGAGAAATTCTTTGAACTGTAAACTTTTTAGAGTTAACATTCTTCAGCTTATTCACAAGTTCAACCAGCTGAAATAAGAAATTTGACCTAGGGCACGTCCCTTGTTGTGGAGAACAAAGTCGATGACTACTTTAAAGTTATTCTACTGCTGACTCATCTTCCCTCCCAAGCATTTGCAGATACACCATGAGAAAATACAGCAGCAACTGACCACAAAAGATTCTGGGACTAGCAGCTGTTAGCAAACCAAGGCCCAGTATGCAATTGTGGATCTGGAAATTTATAGGTTTGATTGAAAACTGAGCAAGTCTTCTGTGCTTCACAGTGCTGCTAAAAGGCATCATCTTTGATCTAGTGCCTCAGCTGTACCAGTGGGACAAATGTTTTTTGAGAGAAGCATAACACAGCCAGAATAGCCCTGTATTTTCCAAGTATGAAAATCATCCAACTCAGTTTCTTTCAAACATATTCATTCCTTTAGGGCAGATGAGATATTTTCCTTCACTATTTAACAGTAGGGGGCATATTCAGTGTATGCCAGCAAAGTTTAATGAAATCAATGAAGTAGCACTGATTTGAAGTAATTGAGAATCCAACCATGTGTTCTAATGCCAAAGAATCTGGATATTTCTAAGGGCTTATATTGCTTTCCTGTCTAGGAAGGGGGGGGGATTGGGAAGGGGGGGGCTTGAGGGAGTTGGGAATTAAAGTCCATTTGCTTTGTGAAAGGGGGTTCCATCTAAGGTAGCAGGGACGAGAAAACACCTGCACAGATATTTTAAAATCCTGACATTTTTCTTTCTGCCTTTGTAATTGAAGTGTATTTTGTCTTGATGTGCCAGCCAAATTTCCACTCTCTACACTCCTGTACAGGCTGTTCTCACCACTGTGAAATGAGAATGTAGCTAGTGTTTGGACATCCTGTGCCCTGGTTTTGATCTGAATGACTACTAGATGCAAACATCAGAAGGCCTCTGGGCCATGTAACCTGAACCATGTGGGCACTGGAGCTGGGTGCACAGTGCAGCCAAGTTCTGCTCATTTACATGTGCTAAGGGGAATTTTTACAAGCTTGTTAAAACTGTGAGTAATTGAAATCTGGGGCTAATGTCACTGTGTCTAAATTTTCTTTACTCCACTGAGTAGGAACAGTAGAGCAGTTAAGAACTGATTTTGCCACTTTTTAGCAAAATAATACAGCTGACAGAAAAGAGCATAGTAGAAGGAGCAGATAGATAATATTTTCTGAGATCTGCTCAGAATATTATGTAGAGTGTAGCCACCCTGATTTGATATGCACACATGAAATGCTCATTATTTTGAATAGATTTTGCATATTGCAGATTGGGTATAGCAAATCCATTTTGTTTTGTTCCTTGTACCAGTGTGATTGTGAACAAAGTGCTCTTCAGCTGTTAAAATGGATCAGTTAAGTCCCTCACCCACAGAAGGCAGGCTGGAGGAGACTTCTCCTAGAAAAGTTTAGATGCTGATGATCATATTTGGAGGCAGATCTGATCCATCAGAATCTATCTTCAAACTCACAAAAAACAGTCAGCCTTTACTTTGAAAGTGAATTTTACACCACATACCTCAGAAGCACAGGAATCATCAATTGGCAAAGCAGGAAACAGATGCAAAAAGGTGACACCTCAAGTTTTCAAGAGCAGGTGCTTACCTCAAGGTTGTCAACAAGTTTGTCTCCCAGAAAGTAAGAGCTATTGGGATGACACTGTGGAAGAAGAATGCATTTCATCTTGGTATGCATTTCTCAAGACATTCAGTCCTCTAATGTTAGTGCTACTGCATAAAATATGTAGAAAGTGGACACTACCACTGTTTATTAATGCAAACCTGCAGAAATACAGATGCTTAGTTTTGGATTTCAAATGTATTTGACAGGAGAACAGCAGTTGTTCTAAACACAAGCACCAAACAAATACAAGCTGAAGAGACTGGACAAAGACTGAGGGCTGCATCTTCAGCCTTAGACATCCAAGTTCCTCTCAGGTCCTTTCACAGAGCTTGACTCTAGTAACTAAGGTAAAATCACTAATAAGTTAGTTAAGATTCAGGTCCCATATACAGGTCTTCCAAATCCTTTTCTCTTTCCCATTTTTCCCCACATCTATGTCCATGTTCTCATCATTCATCATCAGCATTCTCAGCTCTTTTGTTCCTATATACAAATATTGCAAGTATTCCATGTAAAAAGAATTATTATGAATGCCGTTGTTGTTGTTGCTGTTATTTGAAAGATTTATGACACTGGTTTTGTTCAAGTCAAGCTTAAATCTGTTTAAGTTTTATCATAATTAACCAAGTGCAGGGAATGAGCATCTGAGCCTGATTTGAGAAGTACACATATTGCAGAAGCACGGTAGAAATCCAAGGAATATCGGTGTATCCTACAGAAAGCAGTGACTACACTGTAGGAGTTTTAGTAATGCCAGACACAAATCTCTTTAACTAGACAAGTGGATTCTAGTGTTTCATTAAGGTCAATGTGCACCTTTAAACACATTTGCTTAAAGCTACTGGAAAGAACAAGCGAGACAAAATATTTTGCCAGCTCTCTGAAAAAAGCCAGAATGCTCACAAGCCATATTTTTAAGCCTATGCAAAACTATCATAATTGTCATTACTGCTATAAGGCAAAGGTAATGAAGTGAGGGTGAACAGGATTTCTTATACCTTTGGCAAGCCAAATATTAAACACATTATTAGAATTACTCAGTAATTACAGTACAAAACAAGCAAACAAACAAAAAAAACCAACCCAAAGAAACAGTCTTCTGCTACACAGCCACAATGTTTGTCTATACTTTTCTCCTATGGATGCACTGGTGTCAGACCACAATTCTGAAAAACCAAATAAATCTTGCTTTTCTATAGTCTCCATTCTGCATTTCTACAAATCATGTTGCCTTGCTCCCTCCCCTCATCCCCCTTAATTAAGGAAGGTCAGATGAGATGCTCCTTCTTTCAGAGAGCACCCAGTGCTGCACCATTCACTGCCAGCACAATTTAGGTGCTGCTTGTCAACCTTAACTAACACTGAGCTTATCGCAGTAGCTGCAACATTTACCAAGTCTCCAACATTGGCAAACACTTTTAGGATCAATTTCCACCAATTTTCCCAGAAGCCATGTGTATATAGCAGACATGTGACCACATGCAAATCAAGGTCTCCTTGTTAGCCAGTTGCTGCCTGACTGCTGTGCACAGAAAACTCCTTCAGGCAAACGAGTCTCTGGCCACCCAACACTTCTGCCCACAGTGGAGGTTCAGGCAGACGCTTCAACCTCTCCCAATATATCCACAGGTCCCTTGCATCAGACATTCTTCCTCTAGGGAAAGCAGTTACACTGTGCACCTGCTGTGCTGTTGATGAGACTGTAGTTCCATCACAAACACACTGAGATGGAGTTACCTACCCTTTTCTGAAGTTACTCGCTGAAATCAGGAGTTGGGAAAAGATCAGCCAGGTCCTCAGTTCTCTCTACAGTTTTTGCATTATAGCCATCATTCCAAGCTTCTTACATTATGGAATCTGCAGACTTTTTCTCTGTGAGCAGAAATACCCTCCTAGGAATTCGAAAATTAAGTTCTGGGAATTTTATTGGCAAATTCTTTACAAGTGATTTATCTTTAATGTTTGCATACGCTATTTGCTGTAGCTGTTTGCTAAGAAAATATTTATTAGGATTGGAAGTTTAACATAATAAATCAAACACTTAACATTCACCGGACTTCGAACATAGATATAAAATACCTTACAAAAATTTTTAATGGAATTACACAAAGCAAATGCACAGGGTTTGTCTGTTTCTACACTGAATTAATCCCAAGCCAAAACCAAAAAATAACCCCCAAAAGATCACAAAAAAAGGCATGATAAACTGCATTTTTGTCATTGTTGCACTGCTATGTAATAAGCCCTTTTTACAAACGTTTACTCAATGTTAAAAAAATCAATTAAAAATGTATTCCATCTAACAGAACTATTGGATTAACAGCTGATTTTTAACTGACTTTACATCATGAAATTCTATTAATAGAGGTACCTTAGTCACTTAGTTTAAAATATGGAGAGTAGAGATAGAAAAAATTAACCTTTAGTAGTCTTTAATATAAAATGCACTAAATTTTCCAAAATAAGATTACGACACACTAGTGCCAATTTATGCTGACAAAAGCTGATATCAGCTTCTTTCTAACTAAAATTCATTTCACAAAACCTTTATATATTACATGAATATTCAAGTAAACTATTTAAAAGATTTAAAAATGCAAAAACTGAATGATACAGTGTTTAAGAGAGATGGTTAATTTGGGAATGCTGTCATGTCCAACTATATATATTTATAGATATATTTTTTTTAATTTTTAAGACCATCATGATACTACCTGATATTGCAAGAAATCTCTGTCATTAACATTTGGTATTTTTCAATGCACAACTTGAAGAAAATTATAAGGATTTAACAGATCTGTGTGACAGTTTCTGTGTGACACTGAATCACCTTACTGGCTTCCCTTTGCAAAGTGCTGAGTAACAGCCAAATTACATCAGATTTAAATGGAGATGATGGTGCTCAGTGTCTTAGAAAAAAAAAATCACCATTAAACTGCTATAATCAAACGATAAAATAAAAAAAACAGGTTCAGCTGAGTAGCGCGTGTGTTCCCCAGTGTCAAATCTCTAAAAAAACCCTGAAAGACTAACAATGTATTTCTTGCAGGCTGCATTCTTTCTATCCATCAGCTGCAAGGACATTAAAAAATTTTATTAATGATTCAAACACTGGATACCTTCTCTGGTTGAAGGCGAGTTGCTCACTAGTTTTGGTCAAGTGGCTTTTGGGAAACTTTCAGAGCAAAATAACCCAGCAACAGGAAATTGGAATGGAAAATGCCAACCATGCACAGTTACATTACTGCAGGAATTGAGTAACACATGCAAGACAAAGAAAAAGTCAGAACATAGCAAAGTAGCAATGGTTAAGAAGTTAGTAAAGTTTTCACAGTGTTTCATACAGCCTTTTACTTTAACACAAGTGCATCACTTACCACCACTACTGCTCAGACATTTTAAAACATCTCTTGGCCATGCAGATCATTTTGAGAAGAAAACAGCAAATTACACATCTTAGGCATTTTTAGACATGAAGTACAACTTATAATTTTATTTTTATATTCAGTCTTATCAAACAGATGTTTTCAAGTTATATTTATTCTAAGTGTTGGGCTTTAACATTCCTTCCAATTTTGTTGGATCCTGAGCGCTAAATGCCCAAAGAACCGGCCAAATATACAAAGGTAACCTTTGTTCAAATGGCCAAGTTATTACATGAACAGAAGGTATATAGGGAATTTCTTGTTGGCACTCCTAAATTTCTTCTTTCCTAACCTTGAGATGATCCTAACCTCGAGATGGTTTTGTTCAGTTGTTCACATACATCTTTGCCTCCTGGAAACATTACTCTACTTAGGTGATTCATGAAGAAGTAAAACTAGACTCAAGAACACCACTGACTTTTTTTTTTCTCTGTCCAAAGAAGAAAATACACATTTTTTCCCCATTTGGCAAATTCTATTTGACGCCACATCACCACCACTCAACATTAACTCATACAACAGAGACTTACTCCACTGTCAGACACAGCAGGGGAAAAATGTCCAGAGGATAAATGGGAGGCTCTTTATCAGATATAATTGCTTGCTCATAAGGAGAGAATCCAGCTTCCCCTTTGTTATTCTTTCATAAATTAATAATTTGTTAAAATCATAGTCACAAGAATTTTAGCTATTACACAAAATTCAAGTTTAAAAAAAAAAACCAAGAATAAATTAGTTACAGCCTTGTAAACAATTGCTCATTTATGTAACATACTTGGGGAAAAAATTCCTCTATATAATAAATCAGACAGTACAAGGCACACATCACACTTAAGAATTCAAAGTGATAAAACCAGCAGATGCCTTCATCTCCTTTGTTCGCTGGTGTAATTGTGCTATAGACACTGTAAAAATATGTAGATTCTTGTTTACATTACAGTCATTTGAAAATATTTCATGACTGTGCTTTTTCTGGCAAAATATTTGTGCTATTTTACAGTACAGTAAGATTTGAAGCTCTTGGAATGAATCTCCTCAAATGTTCTCTACAAAGCTGCCAGGGAAAAGGCCAGTCTTTCCATTTCGTTGCAGAGTGCCTTTGAACCAGCCATCCTCACGTTTCTTGTGCACAAAAACAATGTCACCTTCCTTCAGTTCAAGTTCTGCTTCACTCTGAGGAGGATAGGATACCACAACTCTGTACCTGTGTAATTAAAAAAAACACCTACATTTAGGTTCTTTTTTTTTGCCTCACTCTCTCCCCCCTCCCCTTTTTTTAACCTGATACTTTAAAAAGTATTTCTGTGCCTGTTGAAGCTTATGAACACAGGAAACTGTCTGGAACTGTTTGCTGAGTATGTAACAACAACTTAAAAGTATGTCTTGAACAGATAATAACAGTAGCAACATAATAAATTTAAAGCAAAATCAAGCCTCTCCCATGATTTTTTTTTTATCAAGATCCCTGTAAAATACAGAAAATGGTTAAATACCAGGAGAAAATTGTAAACATTTTTTCCAGTATAAATTTGCAGACTCTTTCAGTCATTGTGATTCAGCAAGAATCAAAGCATTCACAGCAGTAGCTAGGCATAATTTTACAAGTGTCTGTTTAATTTCTTATTATTCCAGTGATGGCTCTTAAGGAAAGGCAAAGAACAAAAGGAGGAAACCAACAAAACCTATAAATTTGATTTGCTGTTTTAAATAATTTGCATTTTCCTTAGAAACTCTTCAAGTTAGAACATATTCTTGAACACAGCTGCTCAACTTGTGCACTCCTACATTAAAAACTATTTTCAACTCAACAATTTTCTTAAGCACTTGGCATGAAGTATATTTTTTGAGTCTCTCACAGTAAAATCACTTTTCAAATATGAGTGCATTAAAGAGGCTACACTTCTCTGTTTTTAACATGCATAACACCACTCAGTCTCTTCTTCCATAGTTTCACAACTCTATTACTTCATAAATTAAGATAACGATTATCTTAATAAGCTTAAAATAATTTATTATTTTAATAGATTAAAATAAATGAACAATCTGATGAAAAGACAAGGTAACAGGATACAGTCTAGTAAAGGATGGAATGGCAGTTGTAGCTCAATACACACATAATAAAACAAGTTAATTTTGTAATATTGAAGCAGAGAAAGATACTGTGTTATACTAGAATGTTTTGCTTAAGAACATATGAAGCAAAAATTAAGTCTGTCCATACAGTTAAAAATACTCAGAAAAGAGTAGCTGCACTTTGTAAATAATTGAAGTCTCTTAGGAACTCTAAGTATAGCAAAACATATTTGGACTTAATCAGTTGTCAAATGTTATTTATTAGTGACTTATAAGCCACGACTTTGTTTCAGTGATGGCAATCCCCAGATTTCAGAGCACAGGAATTATTAGATTCATGCTTCATAAAAGCTACCAAGCCAATTACAAGATTTATTAGTGTGCAGCTCCAGAATGCCCTGCATCCAACCTAGACCTGCACTAACTTCTGCTTTGGGCAACTTGGGTTTTAATACTGACTTAAATAATAGACTGTAAGTTAAATTGAGACTGTAAACTGCTTGAGTTAAAACAACAGCCTCTACTCAGGCAAGACAAGGACAAGATAGTGAAGCATAAAGAACTGCAGTAAAGCTATGAAGAATTTCTACTGTTAACAAGCCAGTTGCTCCCAGGCTGAAAATTATCCAGCACACTTCGTAGTCTGTTAAAAAAATGAGTTTCAAAATGCCTGCCTCATCTTGCAGTCTGTCAAACACTGCCTTGTAAATGTTTGACTTGAAATATGCTTGTTTTTAGTTTCTAATTCTGTCTGCCAGTAACCTCTGTGCTCCCCTGAATTGACAGACAAGTCTGCTCCCTGCTGCTGCTTGCTCCCATCATCTCTTTGTCCTCCCTAGAGGATCACCAGCTAGCACAGAAACAGTTGTCTTGAGCTTTCCATACAGTGTCCAACAACCTCTGCAGTAATTTGGTATTTCTTATTAAATTTTAGTGTCCCAGCTATTTTGATATTCATCTTGAAATCTAGTGTCTAAAACAGAGCACAACAACCTTGGTTTTAAAGTGCTATTTTACTGTATTTTTCAATTTTTAATGAGAAGAAACCCATCAGGCTTTGCACCTGTAAATCATGTGTCCTTCTTCAAATTTTCTGCCACATTTTACAAATCCTACTTGCCCAAAGAGAGGTGATCACAGACCCATCACACATTCACACAGCTGTCTATCCAGATCACCCTGGATTATCTATGGAACAGAAACTGTTTTTCCATTACTTATTTCATCATCTACAACATATTGCCAAAACTACCAATTTCATGCAGAATAAAAAGCTTATGCTTCAGCTCAGAAGTTCATTGCAAGGTCCCTGAAGAAAAATAATCATATTTACTAAGCATGACCTATGTTTTGGAAAAACATGTTCATTCCCACATGTTTGAATCTTCCAAAACACTTCCTTGTTTGTCTCCCTATTCAGTATTTGCAAATGTTTTCAATGACTGAAAGTCAAATTTGTAGATCTTTTGTGGTCACTTAATATTTTACACGCACCTAAGCTGTAAAACTATGATGTTTTTCCTTTCTTTTATTTTCCTTTGATTGCCTTATAACATTTTTCATTAATTTTCCAAATATTATATTAATTATTTTTAGTCAGCTAGTGACAAAATATAATTATTATAAAAATAAAAGTACTTTAGCTTCCCAGGAGTAGCCAATATATTTGCTACTGGTTATTTGCTGATATTCTTAATATGTCTGGCAATATCCCACGGTGCTTTTGCTTTGTATTCATGAATTTATTTTTTATTTTGAAAAGGGTGGTGGTCTGTCTTCCCATTTCTTCATTCTGATTTTAATTTTTAATATTAGCATTTCTCACACTTTTCAGTAACATGGAAAAGATTATATCTTTCATGTGTTTCTCCACTTCTTTGTTGCTTCTGTTTCACTACTGGACACAAAATACTGCTTTTATGCCCACTTAGTTGTGGTTGATTTTTGGACAATTATTTGTAGTTTTCCTGATCAACAAGTGGATAATAATATTTTCTCACATGCAGAAAATTTTAGCTGAGAGAAACACAGAAAGCTGAAATTACTACCATTACACAAGTTAAATGAACAATTATTACTCAGCTTCTTGATTTAGCTTTTGTTCCTTGCCTTTAGAATTTTTACTTTCCAGGTCAAGTGTGCCCTGCTGTTGTGCAGATCTTGTGTCTTCTGAGTGGGTGCCTTGACTCCTCCGGATCACCACCGCCCATCGAGGGCAGAGTGATTCTCAGCATTTAATTACCAGCATTAAGTGGTGCCAGATGTGGGAAGGCTTGCTGCCCTGGAAAGCCACTGGCCTGCTCTCTGGGAGCAGATGTTACACCAGTCATTCTGTGGTAGATGAAATTACTTAGGGTCACTTTAATCACAGAACAAAATTACTGCTTTTCTTTCCCTCTAACTGGATGAAAGATTCATTTTATAATTTAGGATATGCAGTGATGTGTATTTAGGTTCAACTTCAAGTCTCTAACACCATTGTGGAGTACTGGGTAGTTTATTGTTACAATCCTGTATATTTAATGTAAAATTTAAGGCTATTTAAGCAACATTTCCCTCTGAAAGAGAAAGCTCACGAAAAAAGCTGGAAATTTTCTTGTAGCTTATATGGAAAAATTAAACTCCTCAGGTAACTAAATTCCTGTATATTCATAGCATAGCATAGCATGTCTCACTCTGGGAATTGCAGGAAGTTGGGTCTATCTTTGTAAAGAAAACATAATGATCCTTGGCCTTGTCAGCACTGCATCAATACAAGAAATCACCCCAAGACAACCTGGGTACTGGCTGGAGAATCAGAAGACATGAGTGAGCCCCACTGCAGAGTCTCAGGTGACCGGAATTCTACAGTTCCACTGTGATCTGTGACTGGAATTGCGAGATGTAAGAGCAGAATAATCCTAGCAGGAGATTTCTCTGTTCTTCAGCTTTTTGTTGAGCTTATCCTCATGAATATTTCCCACCCCAGCTCAAATTTTCACTGAAGATGCCACATGATTCTTACCCACCACATCTTCCAGACTGCTGAAGAGCAATCAATGCTTATAAATTACTTCAAAGATATTGAGTACAATGTAAATTTTAAGTATTATTAACCGTCACATTTTAAGAAATGCAGCCAAAGGAAATGTGCAAGGGCACATCAGCAGGAAAAAAAATTAGCTCTGTCCTGAAAATGACAAAGGGAACTCAGTTGAAATTCTGTCTAAATACACTGACAAGCATGCTTGACTACCACTGAGAATTATCATGTAGTAACGCTTCTTCTATCAGTAGCAATTATCACTTAAATAATAGTAAGGATAGAGAGAATGTTTGAGTATATGTTATCACTAGATCAATAAAAATATATAGCATCATTTTCTGTAAGTAGTTCTGAGAAAAAAAATTCCATCATGGAAGTGAAAAAACTACTTTTTGTGATGACAGAAAGAGCTTTATGCTAATAAGCACTGGTTATGCCAGAATGAATTTATTATTATTTTCACAATGAATTTAATATTATTTTCACATTTAAAGCATAAAAACATATTAATGTGCCAAACAGACTTATGATAATGTGAAAATGAATTATGTTATTCTTAAAGAAGAGTCTTTCAGGTTTTATTTTCCATGTATAAATGTAAATCTGCTTCACAAATTCAGTATGAAATAGAAACCTCCTGCAAATAAATTGTGTAGGAACAGAAATAACCTTTTAAAAAATATTAGAGGTATGACAGAAGTGAACTAAAAGACAAGCAGAAAGTTCTATACTGTCTGGATTTTAAGACACGGGTATAGCTTAGGATAGTGGATTTCTGGAAGTACAACAGGATGCCCACACACCATGAGTTAATAGCATCAGAACAAAGTCTACAATAGTCAGCTTCAATCAGTTCAGTCCTAGAGCTGTTAATATTGTAACTCTACTATTTTTTCTCAGTACAGCACACAATCCTGTAGCTGCTGCAAAAGAAGTCCTATGACACTCCTCATACTGCTTGTCTGCTACCAGGAAAAAGAAAAGATCCTGTAGTTAGAAAACTGCCACTTCCTTCACATTTTACTGAGGACTTGAAACTTGAAAAACTATAGGTGGACACGAAAGTCACAGAACATTTAAGCAACTGCCTGTCAATCTGAGAGTCCAGACATCTGTATGTTGTTCAGACTCACTTACTAGAGCACAGAGGCCACCCTGGAGCCTGTGTGGATGCACAGCCATGGGGCATTCAGGCAGTGAAAAGTATCTTTGCAAAAGCTCAAGAAATTAAATATTAAGAAGTCAACACCTAGACAGATAAAGGTCTCATTCACCATATATTTAGTTTGGCAGTTATACACTGCTAATAATAAGAACTAACCTAATACTAATAAGTTTAATAACATAATGTGCTTCTGTTTTGAAAAATAGGAGGCCTCTTTTGTCTACCAAACCTGTGATCATCATATTTGAGTGTCTATTCATTCAAAAACTTTAACATGAAAAGTAAACAAACATAAACACGAGTATTGGTTGATAAGTAAATAAAGAATTGTTAAAAAGTAAGTTTCATCTTGCTATAAAATCTCAGCATTTTGAAGCAGTTCTAACACACACTACAAGCATCAGAGCAAGGATTTTTTCTTGGTGTGCCCAAGTGTAGCTGTGTGGGAGAATTTACCTTTCACACACGAGAGGCCTGGACTCATTGAGGACGGGTCCCAGCGAGGAGCAGGGCTGCCGGGGCGGCGGCGCAATGGGGACAGCGGCGTCCAGGGCAGCGCCCTTGCGCTGCAGCGGCTCCTGAGCCAGCCCCGGGGCCTCGCCCTCCGTGGCACAGGAGCCGGCCTTGCTGTGAGCCCCTGCCGAGGGAAGCTCGGGCCCCACTGCACCTTGCAGGGCCAGCTCTGCCGCAGCCTGCTCAGCCTCCAGGGTGGGTGACGCTGGAGGTGACAGCCGAGGCTTGCGTTTGGTGGATGCTCCGGAAAGCAGCTTCAGCAAACCTTTCTTTTCTTTCTGTAAACCAAAAGCAGTGCCCCATTTTAGAACAAAGCTGTCCCATAAAGAGTTGAACACTTCTTTCTGATAGATGACATCGTGCTCAGAGAGGACTCAGTAAATTATGAGGACATACTTGACGTTAGAGAGATTATGAAAATTATAAAAGAAAATTATTAACATTCTAAAGAGAAAAACAGCAAGTAATTTAGATCATAAACTAGCTAAATCCTTTCACTTTGTTAGGTTAAAGTTTAACTTTAATTGAAATGGCTCTGTCACAAAAGGTTGTGTAGAGAAAGGCAGGAATCTATGAAGAAAAATATTTCATCAACATGGATGTTTCTGGGAAGACAAAGAATCACTTCAAACTAAGCAGGGAGAAAAGTCTGCTCTGGAAGCTGCTGTTTAGGTAAGTTTCTTTTATTTATCCTTCTTTAGTAATGGAAGACCTTCATGATCTAACAAAAATTCGCCCCAAGGGGAATGCATTGTGTTCTGCTGTTCTGCTAAAGGGGAGAATTGTAAACATTCTTTTTGCTTGTCCAGACAAGAATCCCTGAAGACTATTACCTAGCCTGAAGAGAATTATTTAAGTAGCTTTTGTGTTTCTTGTATTTTTTTTTTAAGGGTGTGGCAGTGATCTTCTTACCAACCCTTTGACTGAGTGAATTTAGTGCTTATGAAAAGTGCCAGATTGTAAGCCCTGGAGACAAAAATAATATTTATCCATAGACAGAGAAAAGCAAGAGCAATGTGAATTTTTTTTTTTTTTTATATGGGATGCAGTGGATTTAGTGAATAAAAATCCTCAGTCCTTTTTCCAAATCTCCAATAACTTAGAGCCATTTCACCAACAATCTACTGTCAAAGATAAAGAGAAAATATCAAAGATAAAAAGAAACTCAGAGAAATTAAAACAATCCTGTATTAGCATCATTCACCTTAAACTACAAATAAGTTTTCTCTAAGGGCACCTCAGTCTGGTTTCAATGTCTATGGCTAAAGTAATTTTAAAATAAAGTTTGAGGCATATCCATTCAACAATAATAAAAAAAAGTAACTAAAAAGTGGCTGACATTAGTGTACAGTTTAACATTAAAATCTTCATAAACTTCACTAAGGAGTACTTGTGGTTGAAGAGTAGTAAGGTTAAGTCTAAAATATTTGAGATACAAAGATAGTTGTCACAAGGAGAAAAAAGTTTCCTAACTACATCACAACTATAAAACAAAATCAATTACAAAGCTAGAAGAATTTTTCTGACAACAATATAATCACATGGCTTGGTGAACAGTGAGAATGAGTTGACACACATAGGGAATACTTCAAATAGAAGGAAGGAAAGCAGAATCTTTACAGGCTCCACTGTCCTACATTTAAAAAAGATGGTTATGTGCATTCTTTCTTTGTCCAATAAACGTTGCTGGTAATGTGTTTTCCATAATATCTCAGTGTGCCTGCTTAATAACAAAGGTAACCTAAAAGAATTCTGATTTTCATATCATTTTGTTAGACTGAAATTTTTACGTTCCTGCAAGTTCATGTGGGTTTTTTAGGTTGTGCTGTTAAATTTCTTAAAAGATTGTATGATGAAAATAGGAAAACTCAAGGGAATGATTTTATTCTCTACCCACCTTGCCATCCTTGTCTGTTTTACTGACAGCAGCATTTCCACCAGCTGTTAAAGCACTCTCTGGAGATGCAGGAGCTCCAGGGTGAGTGTTTGCAGTTTTTCCACTGCTATCTCCCTCCAAAGATGAAGCAGCAATGTTAGGAGAATTCAGAGAAGCTGCTGTACATGCCAGTGGGATGGTTGAGCGGCTCACATTCACAGCTGTGACATAAGCAGCAGTATTTGGAAGCTGGGGCTGGAGCTGCTGGGAGGCAACAGAGTGGTGGGGAATGATCACAGCTGCAGGAATAAGGCAGGTTGGACTTTGTGCTTGTATGGGTGTGACTGCTGCCGTAGGTCTTTCTTGACTATGTGAGGCAACTGGAATAAAAGAATGAAATGTGAGAGTTCACCTTTTCACAAGACACACAAAGTGAGGTACAGTTACTGTGTTACAGCTTATCAATCACGAGAAGTTTTCTTCTTACCTTTTAAACTTCCATTTATACTCCTATAATGACATGATACCCACCACCAAATCTATTTCACCCAAATAAAGCAGTTGCAAATGGTTCCCTACTTGCACCAGTGTGCAACAGAAGAATAACAGCACTGCAACTTCTCTGTTGTGGAGAAATCCAAGCTGCTAAATCAAATGCTTCACATACAAACAGATGCAAAGTGAAGATTACACTTTAGTACCTAAGAGCTAGCTAAATACTGCCTGGAACTTGTTTGCTCCTTTTAATGCCACGTGTAGTTGTCAGGACATATAAAGGAAAGTAGGAAGAAACACACCTTATAGAAGCTGCTAAAAATGTAATCAGATTGTTTCCCTGAACTATTCACAAAATCCACAACAGATTTCACAGGTCTTTCAAACAATAAGCACAGTGGCAATTACTGTGAGTGCTTTCTCTGAAAATGTAAGCTATTGTCTCTTGGGATGTTTAAATATAGAAAGTGGATTTACTCATACCCCTGTGAAATGAAAGGAACATCTACACTGGAAGCTGCAGAATAGCATAGGGCTGAGTATATTAACCTGGGTTGCAGTGCAAAACTGTAAGCACAGAGCTTTGTATGAACTAATTGATCCCTGTTCAAGTCATGTGCTCAGTCATATATGCATGCTGTTAGACCATTTCAACAGCTTGGGCATCTCTGCACCACTGGGTGATAGGAAATGCAGATATAACCAAACAGTATGAGCCAAAATTTAACACCCTAGTGCTACACAACCTCTCTCCTTCAAATACTTTGAAACTTTCCATCTGAGAAGGGTCATCCCTCTAGCGTGATGCATGTGCATCTCAATTTTATCAACTTTTGATTTTTCAGATACTAATAGAGTTTCAGACTTGTTCTAAGTGAAATCCTGGAACCAAACCTCCAGCACTTGCTCTCTTGATTCTGCTTTCTGCAAATTCCTCTGGTAATTTGGTGAGATGGCAGAAACAGTGTATTAGAGAAGACTGAAAAAGGTCCCAATTTTTATATAACAATCCTACAGTATTATACCCAATTACAATCTATGCAGTAAGAAACACAAATCCTCTCATTTTATTAAAAAAAAGGCACATCACTTATATGCTATATCTAGTTTTTTGATAACCTCGTCTTCTGTAGCTGACCCTTCCCAACTCTTGAGTAGCATGAACATTTCAAAAGAAAGATAAGGAGATTGTAGAAAGACTTGTTTTGGGTCAACAAACAATTATTAATGCTGGCTTTTTTCATAAGACCACATCAGTTTTCCTAGAAGTAGCTGCTATTCTTCAAGATATGTCTACACTCGCATGCAATTTATGTATGACAAGCATGGAAGAGCCTTCTAGTTTTGTTTTCTTATTGCTGATGGAATTGATAGGAAAAATGCTTCTTGTCACCCTGTTTTCATACAGATTATCCTTTAATGAAGTAAGCAAAATATATATTTTCATTATAGATCCTTCCAATCAAAGGATGCATACTCCCTCAGCAAAGGTGATGTCAAGCAATGTCTCACTAAGGTCATTTGAAGAATGGTCCTTGAAGCCCTGAGCTAAACTGAAGCTGGAGCCCTGCATTATCCTGTGAAGCCTCACCCAAAGATTAGCACTCAGCAAATGTGCTAAGGAAAGCTCAAAAGGATCACGTTTCAGATGTTTACTACAAACTTCTCTGTAACATTTGAACATAAAGCAGCCACAATTGCTTCAGTGCTCAGGTCCTTGGAAGGGACAGATCTGTATTTGTGACTAAGAGCACACCTTTGCACAATCCAATGTTAAGGTCTCTGTGATGAGAGTCCAGTCCCTTCTTAGTTTTCATTTTGGACCTGAAAAGTCAGTGGGCAGTATGTTGTCACAATCTCAGCTGAATGGAAGTTTAAAGCTTATTCATCTTGACAGTGGTGCAGAGAAGCAGGGACAGAAACGCCTCCGGAGCTCACAGGAGATTTCTCCTTTGTGTTGTCACTTGCAAGCTCCTAGGCAGCTCAAGAGAAGGCTTTTGAGTAGAAACCACCTGTGCCTAAGAGGCAGAAAAGTACAGATGCTTTGCTTAGTTTCTCTTAGCAGTTGCCAGCAGCATCTGGTTATTTTTATTTAAAGGCAAAGAATAAAGTTGTTAGGACTAACACACCTGCTCCAGCTTCAGATCAGACTGGAGGAAGATGGGGCCAATTAAGGAAATAAGATAAGTAAAGACATATGTACAGATCCTACCTTCAAATGCAAACCTGGTGCTGACATCTGACCATGCACAGGGTGTTTTAGGAGATGCATGACTCTGAAAAGTGGGTTAATCCATGGATCTTGAGCCCATAAGAAATGCCCTTCTTATGGGGATAATAGAGCATACCATTACCATTTTTTGCTTTCTCCTTTACTCTGCCAATAAGAATCCTGTGATAAAAAAAATCCCCTTTTGTCATGATGCTCAGCCAGGAGATCACAGACCCTAAATTCAAGGCTGAAAGGGGAAGCATTGGGATAGTCTGAAATGGGAGCTTTCCTTTTTTTAATTTTTCTTTTGAGGTCCTTGAAGCAGCTGGAAGAGATTCAGCTCCAGTTGTGTGGTATTTTCTTAGCCTGGCAAATCCACAGAGGAGTGCATGGATTTGGTAAACAAAAACCTCTTGAAAACACTACTATCAGTCTTTTTGGCTCTGCATTTAAATAACAAGAAGGCATGTTTCACTATGATGTGGCCTGCCCCAGACAGTAAATGAAGAGTTACACCTTTCAGAAATACAGAATTTTATAGATCATAATGGATCTTGATGCCAGTATCACCTCAGCATTTCGGAGTCAAAGCTGAAAGAAGCTGCAGTCAAGGTTAGAGAACAAGCTGGAATGTCTAAGGACCAACCCTGAGCCAGAGACCTGAAAAGGAACACTAAAGGTATTCAAAGATGTTAGAAGATAATTTAAAAGTGAATGCTAAATTAGAGCGCTCTGTAGCTCTTATGCAGTTAACACATAAAAAATAAGTATGACTCAGATGTTCTTATCACTTTTATTACTATATGAATTGCATATGAGTAGGAAAGCTCAAAGAATGTCCCCATCCCAGATACTGCTGGAACAACAAAAAAAAGAAAAATTCCACCTGAAGTACTTGCATATAAATTCTCAATAGTGGGAGTATGTACGTACACACAGTTGCTTAGAGAAGAATAATAAAAGATGGAACAACTCAGACTGCTGTTTCAGAAAACATTCAACTATAAACAATGACATTAAGAAAAGCTTTAAAAAACCTCAGCATATACTTACACAGACCCTCACTCCAGTCATTTGTCAAGATGGACTCTACAGTTTGTCTACCACAGGTAACAAATTTTGTGGGTTTTTCTTTACCTGTTCTAACTGCATTTCGAGCCTGGTTGACTGTCATTTGTCCTGTGACATGCATAAGGACCTTGGTTTGTGGGCTGGTTTGGATATGTGCTGCAGAAACCACTGCTGTGGGCACTGTGCTGGAGTTCACTGCCACACCATTCCCCTGGAGCTTCTGGGATGTTCCACTAGCAGTGGAAGGGCTGACCATAGTCACCACTCGTCCTGTTTGGCCAGCAGTAGACATGGGAACTTTTGTTTGTGATGCACTTGTCACTGTCCTGCCAAAATTTAAAGCAAACAATAAAACACAACTGAAAAAAATCAGCCAGTTACTAAAACCCATAGGTCTTTTAGTATGCAGTTGTAGCATTTAATACAAGAACAGAATAATTTTGGATTTGAAACTAGCTAAACTGTTTAGACACCTGTATAATACTGTACCTTGTAACTGGAGCCACATAATTTCCAGGAAAAACACCAATCTTGCTTGTGTGCATGGAAGTTCCCTTGAACCAGCCATCTTGGCAGCGTTCAAATACCAGGAACATTTCTCCTTTCCGCAGTTCCAGTTCATCTTCTTTTCGAGGAGTGTAGGGGTAGATAGCAATATACCTGAAAGACAGAAAAAGAGATGCAAATGATAAAACTAAAACAGTTCAAAACATCACTTGTGTTTTCTGGCACAGAGAGTTCAGTCAGAGATGAGAAGGCATGGCAGAAATGACTGCGATAATCCATCATACCATTACAATATTGAAACAGAAGTTATGGTAATATTAAGAGGAAACTGTCATTCCTAATGAAAGTTAGGAATATCCTCTGAAGTGCACTTAAATGGAATGCAAAAGACTTGTAATAGGACTGTTCATCTTCTTAATGAAGTCAGTGATCTTAGTTAAGTAGGTGTTTATCAACTACACATCCCAGTGTATCCCACTTTTCTTTCCCTACTCCTGCTTCTCGTATCTCTTACACTGTGTGACACATCAATTTCTTTTTTATTTGGAGAGCTGGGGAGAATGGAGAAGTTCTGATAGCTGGGAGTGAAAGATCAGTGTCAAGAACTACATTTCAAACTGCAAAACTAGAAGATCCTGTGCAAACTTCAGTGCAACAGAAAAAGATGTGTGACTGAAGCCTATGGGTAAGGTGGTTAGCAGCTAACTCACTTGTAAAGTTTATTTCCTTTTATGTTTTCTAAGCAACACTAAAGCATAATACAGTGCATTTGAAATCTAACTGAGAGTTCAGAAACATTTGCATTTTTTCTTAAAAAAATATTCTTAGGAAAAAAGATTTTAAAAAAAGCTGAAGCTCTTGTAGTTGCATCTTGGATTGTTCCTAGGGAAATTTTCAAATAGGGTTGCACAGTTCTCTATTATTAGAAAGTGATACTGTTTTAACTACCACAGTATTCTATTTACTGCCACGTTTGAACCTAAAAAAACTATTTGAACCATGTATACAATTACTGACCCAGGCCTACAGAAAACAGCATTCCAATAAATCCCATTTTCTCTAAAATGTACTTTTCACAAGGGGCAGCCAATTAAGTAGTTGGCTAGACTATCCCCTTTTATGAAAAAGGATCCACAGTTACTTGCAGTGCTAGTCTGTCCCACTCCCCTTGTAACCCCAAGGACAAAAAAGTGGCTTTAGAAAACATTCTTTCATCAAAATATTTCTCTAGTGCACAGTAACAATAGCATTAACTGCATGCTTCTCCTTTTTGCATTTTTATTACATTTTTATTCCTTGCTGTTCACCCAAGAAAATTTGCAGTATCTACAAAAATCCTTTAAAGGCAAGATAGGTACCCAAAGCAAGCAATAAATTCACTTTAAAGGCAACACATAAAGGCAACACTGGCAGCAGAAGGCTTCACTGGTACATGATTTAGCAGTGATCTACAAAGCCACACACTGAAGCTCTATGGAAAAGCAATTGATCTGCTTTAATTGATGTTCATTAACTTCCCTTTCAGTTAATTTATTCCAAATTTCATTAGTATCCTCATATAGAGCAATCCTTTGAAGGTGGAAGATGGGAGTAAATGAGATGGGAACTTGATTAACTGTACTAGGTGCAATAATCCATAAGAAGCAATGTTAAAATGCCTGACACCAAGAAACAGCCCAAATCCAGATGCATCTGCTATACAAGAAGGGTGCTTTTCTGGAGTGGGAGGAAACCTAGTGGGAAGATAACAAGGACAGAACAAAAGCAGTCCTTATTCAAACTTGTCCCATTAGATTCAGCATCTCCTGAATTTAACATTTTCTTTTATCATTCTTATTCCCCAAGCTGCACACAAAGAAGTTTTCAAGAGGAGAGATGTTGTTAGGAACACATGTTAATATACCAAATATTTTCACCCGAAAGGATGACGCACGCTTGCTTGTATTGCAAGTGTGAAGACATAATGCTAACTAGCAGCTTTCTGCCTTCACTCCAAATTGCCACCCACTAATTAAGTGCACTGTAGAATCTTCAGTCAAATTTCAATTGCAACTGACACAAGTAGTCTGACAGTAACACGTTTAACAGTCTAAATTAAATACAGCACTTTCTGTGTTTTGGCATAAATTATTCCATATGAGAATAGCCTTTTCATACCATACATAATGGAAAACATTGAATAAATTCACTCCAGTGAAATGACGCTTTTGAGTTATCCAGTATTCAGTGCTAACGCAACGATTCATTCATCTTCTGCATGATAAATATATTTTGAAGTGAGTTCTTTCCATACACAGCAACAGGTGATTATATTTATGTAAGACATAAACAATGTTCAGTGTGGGACCTGTTTGGGGATATCACCTTTCTGCATGTTTTTTTTCTAAGGTGCAGGTTTGGTTTTTTGGCAATTCCAGCAGAACAGAGCCAGTTGCCGTGCTAAATGTACAGGTGAAGTTGGTGATCCCGTTCCATTTTTCTGTCTGGAGAAAAGATTCAATTTTACTTACACACTTGGACGAGTTTGCTGTCGTAAATGTGCCACTTGGTCAGCTGATCCTGATGCAGACCTTTGTATGACACTTGTAGACTGAGGTCCAGAAGTGGCCGATGCAATGATTGCAGCAGACAAGAGAGGTGGTGGCGGAAGTGGAGGATTCATATTCTGATTTTATAAGAACAAAAAAAACAGCAACAGATGAACAATATTGTTTGATGAGTTCAATAAGCTGGAAAAAAAAAGAAAAGGCATGATATTCCAAGGAAGTGGAAAAAAGCAACTGAGTCCAGTGTTGCTTTACCTACTGTTACAATATAACTGGAGAGTTAGCTTTCTCTCTATTTCTTTTTCTTTCAATTTAAAATCTTGAAGTTTTGGCAGCTAATTAAGCAAATGACAAACAATTTCTCAGCACAGCAAAAAAGGTGTTTCTAGTTATAACATGTTTAGGATAGGGCTCGACAAAAATTCAGAAGCCTTCCAGGAGGTAGATTTTGCATCCTGCTGCTGACTTTATTTCATAACATGATTGTTTTTGTAACCTGAAGTTGAAACATAATATACAATTCAGCTGCAGTGCACCCAAAAGCACCTCTTCTGGGGGAAATTTTCTTTTGATGTATGGGTTACAAAAGCAAGCACAATATGAGACCATAATCACTGAGCTATTGTTACTTCTTTCTCCTGTTCTTCTAGTCTAAAGAATTAGCTTTTGAAATTCAGTATTATCAAGATTGGTAATCTTTAACAAATACCCCAGTAAAAAGGCACCACAGATCGTAATGGGGGTCCTGCCTACAGACTTCTGTGCGTTTTAGAATCAATGGAGCAATTGTTACCTTCTGCTCTGTAAGGCCTCAGACAATTCTTTAGGACCTTGTGTACTGACACTCCTGGGAAAAGGCACTCACAAAGAGAGAGCTTTTCCTTCCCCCTTTCCAAAAATAACTATTTGTGTTACAACACACAGGAAAAGAGTAATAAAAAACCTCCTACCTTTGAAAAAGTGAAACTGAATTAATTTCAAACATAATCTTCCTAAAACCCAGAGAACTAGAAAATTAATTATCAAAATATCCTGAAGTAGTTCCTGGCACTTTCAACACATCAGCATATAAATGCACAGCATTGCATTATCAGTTTGGAAAGTATGTAATTGAAAATCATTTTAATTCCCCTCAAACACTTCATTTCTAAAGGGTTTTGTCCTTTTTTTTTTTCTGTTTTTCTAAACAAAAACCTATATGGAAACAGAGTTTTAGTTCTACACTGTGTGATTATTACTCTTTTACATTTGGTGGAAATGTTAATAAAAAGACAGCTCTTTAAACCAGTTTTACACTGCCAGGTCACAGTAAAGAACTGCATAATTAAAGACTTTCAAATCTAGAGAAAACTGATCCAACTCTTACAGAGTTTCAGTCAAAATTGTTATGCTTAGCTATGGTATAAATTGCATGTTATTTAATATATAATGAAATATTCCTATTTTATTTCAAGCTTTTTTTCTGGCCATACATTAACACATTCTTAAGACCAAGCAGTCCTTCTGTATCCAATACTAAACACAAACGACCTGCTGGAGAAACATCACCAAGAGCTTTGATACTAATAGGGTATTTTTTATAAAAATGACAATTGCATTTGCTTCATATTCAACCCAACCATTTTTTAAAGTATCCAGATAATTCACACTGAAATACCAACATTTCTCTCTCAGCTGTTTTACAGCTGAAGTTATTTGTCCCTCCCAGTTAGACATTCAACAAATGTCTTAGTTCAATCCAAGCTGAATGTGAGCATCTCACTTTCATGTAACCTATTAAAAGAATAACAATTTTAATCTTTTTTAGGCTTCTAGATTACTTTGTATATGGTAGAACTTGTAAATTCACATTAGGAGATGATTAGTTGGAATTCTTTGAAATTAAACCTATTCATGCACAATATCAAGGTTGTCACAGTTCCCTACTTCCTGCATCTCTAAAGGTGCTGAACATTGCATTTTATTCATTTGAACACATAATATACACTGAAGCTTTAGCTGCAATAAAGGCACCTTCACAGCTCTATTTTATTCTGCTTTATTCAGGTTCTGTTCCCCTCACCATGTCTATCAATATGGTAATGAGACCAGCAGTGAGCCACAGCACAATTAAACTCCCAAAGACTTGGAAAGAAATCTAAATAAACTACTTCATAGACTTTAGAGGACTAACACTCCACAGCTTGCACTGCTACAACTTGGTAAAATAGACCCAAATGATCTAGCCAAGTTTTCAAGAAGTTTTTCTGGCATGTTTAAGATTTTTCTAGCTGTTGAGAAACACACCTACCTCCAGGACACTTGCTAGTAAAAGAGCTAAATGTCATCAGTGTATTATATAACCCCCACAGCTTGTGCCTCATTAATCATAATTCAAACTACCTTATATTCTTCAACATAAAGAGCAATTTCTCTTTTGTGCATGAGAGAACAAGACCAGAAAAATTAGCTATTTTTTAATTTTTGAAACCTTCAGCACATAAGTGAATGCAAACCATCCAAATATACACCACCTCTTTCTGCTAATTTAGTGCACACACCATTAGACACCATTTCAAAGTCAACATTTCCAGTCTGTAGAAGTAGCAGTATGGACATTTAGGTTGATTGCAATCCAAAACACTTTTCACTTCCCAAGAGACTGTAAAGGCAGACTGAAAGGAAGATAAGTTATCTCTTATTGCTAGATTGTTTTTCTGCTGCTGCTTTTGAATGTAATTCTAACTTTGCTGTGGTACATTTAGTTTGTTTTTCCCATATCATGGTTCAAATCACATACTTTAAGATTATTTTTCAATAAAATCTATGGCAACCAGATCTACTCCATTAGATAACAACCTTATAAATTACATCCAAGAACTTCCTTCCAAGTGAATGAACCTTACATAATTGTACGTGCATATTTTCACCCAACTACTGCTGGACTTGACGTCTGTTATTTTTATTTTGCAAAGAACTTTAAATATACTAAACACCTACAAGGTTCAAAAATGCCAGTGGCCAAGATAAGCAGACCAATTAATGCCCTAATTAGAGGTAAAGCTGTGGTTGGAAGTCCCAAAGAACAGTGTAAGAGATAATATCACAGCCAAAAGCTCTGGCTGTGAGAAGTCTGTCTCAGTTCATAGCTTCTTCAATTTCAAAGAATCAAACCTCAAATCACAAGCCAAGAATTAATGCTGCTGTCTAAAGAACCTCTGATGCAAAATAAAACTTTGAAATAAGTTATCACAAGTTTTTTGAAGGAAAATTAAAATTTGCTTAAATGATACAGGCAGTAGAGAGCATATATGGTCACTTGACAAGAGCACTCTCATTCCTAAAGCTTATTTGTGCCAATTTTGGCTGAAACTTTGTAAATTATTTACTTCATACAATACTGGGTACCAAAGAGCACCTACCAGACATTATTATGGACAAAACAAAATTAATACAATTGGCATTTTTGAACCATCAGAGAAACATAAAAAACTAAAATGCAATCCTATACATGTATACAAATAAAAGAGTCACAGACTCCCTTGGGTTAGGAATTAATCCAAACTGTCTTAGAGAAACTTGTTAGATAACAAGACAGCTCAAAATTATCTCCTGTTGACAATAAAAATGCCATCTTTCTTACAGGAGATAAGAGAAGACACTAGCTTTTCCTTGCTTTGAGATTCAGGACAGATAAATGTAGCAAAGATGCACAAATTCAGAATTACTGTAAAGAAATACATTATTCTCTTCTTCGCTGATGGGTAATCATGCTCATTCTCTCAGATTTCTTTCTTCTCTCTCATCTGAGTTTAGAATTATATAAAAAACGTGTATAAACACCTTGCTTTCAAAGAACAATTACTTTCAATAGTGTTATAAACACCAAAACAACTGATAGGAAGGACATGAAATAAATGACCTTCATGCTAAAGAGAAACTCATCCTGTTCCCATCCAATTTCCTTGTCAGTTGCTTAGTATTCAGAAATTAGGAAAAAAGCTAAAGGGAGAAACTCAGAGAAATACAGGAACTTCTACTTACAAAAGCAAAAAAAAAACAAGAGCAAAAGTACTCAAGCCAACCACTCTAATGTATTAAACAATCACAATTGTTCCACAGCTTAAAATTAATGTTCAGAATGTCAGGAAGGGTATTTCCAGAAGGGAAACATCTAGATAGACAAGAACATCACTTTCTCTCTTGGCTGGTCAGAACTATTTTGCACATTTCTAAAATGAAAACAAGAGCTGATGAAGCAAGAGGAAAAGTGTAAGTAAAAGATATACCTCACAGTCTGTGACTTTACAAACTGCATCATCATCTAATATTATCTATCATAAAAGAACAGAGGAATAACCTGACTCTAACCTGAGCTGCCAGCTTGCATTTTAGTCATGCTGAAAACAAGTCAAGAAACAGAACATGATGTACAGAAGGCTATTGACTTTTAAAGAGGGTGGCAGAGAATAATTCAGATTCTCAATGGGAATTATGTGCCTAATTGGAAAAATAAGCAGGAACATGGTTATCACAAAGAGAAAGTAGCACCCCAAGATATGGGACAATCAATGGCAGGAGTTTCTCTCCATGCTGCATTTAGCACTGCAATTTAATTCCTCTGAATACCCATGGTGAGATCGCCTTTGAACAAGCTTAAGCAACTAAAGCACCCAGGGTGGTTTAATGACTTTGCACCACCACCAAACTAAAGTATTTTTCCATGTTGGCATCAAATAAAGAACTCCTGACTCTTAATACCAAACAGAAGTGTTTGTTATTGAAAGAAAAAAAAAAAAAACGGCTTCTGACAGAACTTCTGAAAGTATGCATTGAATGCTGTCTCCTCAATCCTCTCCAAAAGTATCTCATAAATCAAATCAATTACTCATTGTTTGCAGCATATATGTTAGCTAGACTTGCATTCTGCTTAACAACACCTTGATTCTGTTTGCTCAGTTCTCACAGGTATTTTCTGGAGGATAGCTTGAAAGAAGTATAAAAGACTAAGTGGATTAGTATATAAGCAGCTAATTGTTTCTAGTATGAGATGAACACCTCATAGGCAAAAAAAGACCTGAGGGTTCTTCCTGGTGGACACCAACTTCAACAAGAGCCCACAATGTACACAGATTGCCCAGAGAGGTTGTGAAGTTTCCACCCTTGGAGATATTCAAAAGCTATTTGGACACAGTCCTGGGCAACTGGCTCTAGGCAGCCTTGCTTGAGCAGGGGAGGTTAGACCAGACAACCTCAAGAGACCTTTCTAAACTCATCTGCTCCATGACATTAAAATATGAACCTAAATATAATGAGATTATTAACTGTTTCCAGATTAGCATTCATTTAACAGGAGGATTACACAGATAATCCACAGATAGAAGGAGTCAAAATTTAACCAAAGTAAGACAAAGCACAGCTACAGCTCAATCTGCCTTACACAGTAAGGCAGGGCAAAAGCACATGGTCCATATAACTGTGAGTAATAAAGTTGTCTGTCTGAAGAGCAAAGAATGTGAAATACATTTACTTGGATGAGAGCAATTACTAGTTCACAAAAGATGACAAAAATTTGTGGCATCAGGCTGGATATTTAGCTGGACATAAACTTTATGCTACATTCAGGCAAATTTTCAAGATATAAGAATCAGGCTAAAAAGATAAAAGGGTTACACTATCAATATCTTCTCCATTGAAAAAGACTGTGCAGTATTGCACCGACTTCTGGCATGTGCCACCATGTGTGTACCATGCCAAAAGAAAGTACTGGAGATAATCCAGAAAACAACAGCATCATAATTTAAAGGACTGAAAACTGTAACTTTGGAGTTCCAAAGAAAGAAGCAAACCAAGCAACAAAGCAACCAAGCCCCTCCACAGCATTTTCGTAAACAACAGAAAGTTGATACCACAAGACAGACAATTGTGCCTTAAATTTTTCAGAAAAATATGTAAAATGATGCAAATGCCAACAAGTTGAAAACAAAACTAGACCTATTTAGCAGCAAGGCTATTCATTATATTTTAGTTGGTTTAAAGACTTCAAGGATAGACACCTGAACAAGATCAAGTCTCAGGGATTTTTTTTTTTTTTTGGCTTGCTTGTTTGGTTTTTTGAAGTGAAGATCTATTATTCAACTGTGCCTCACCCCTTAAAAATTAGGGGCACAACTTTAGACTGAATGAACTTAATTTCAAGAACTTTAAATAAAGTCACATTAAGATCCCTTAAAGATCTCTGAAAACTGGTATCCATAATCTTTATTGCAGTAAGGCTGTCATGAGTACAGTATGATTTATGGCATTCCATAGCTTTTCTAACATAAGCATAGGAAACTAAGGAATTCCAGCAGGTTTTAGAAAGAATACCTGCACTTTTTGAAGGAAATATCATGTCAATTGTTCAAAGGAAACATCATTGCAATGTATTTCTTCCTTTAAAAGATGGCCATTTGCTACATGTTTTCCTATTGATCCCCAAGAGCCTAACTTCAAAATGCTAGACACGTTCTTCATCTGCCACAGGTGTACATGCAACTAAAATCACCTTATTTAATAAGGAGACAGCAGACTTTTGAAGTTATTTCAGATAATTTTGAAAATCTTAAGTAAGACAGAAACACCTGGCAGCTGTGGTACCAAGTTGCTGTTTTTTGTAAGAACCTGCTTGTTTCCCCAGACTTTCCCCCCAGCATGATTTCTTTTCTACTCATGCTTAAAAGAAAGACTTTTCTGGAAGGAAGTGTGCTTCTCATGTTTACTAAGGAGAAATTACAGAGGAAAGCTGGAGAAATGGATATACATGACAAGATGCAAACATTTTAGCAACAGGGCTTTTGCTATAGTTAAATTCATACCACTGTCTATCACATGGACACAATTCCACAGAACCATCATTTCAAATCAGTATATTGGAACTTGAGGGAAAAAAACCCCAAAATTATACAAGACCAAAGGAAAATGGAAATGCTGAGTTTTCTTAAGCAGTACTTACACCAAGAGCAGCTTGGTAGGTAACTTCCGAGGGGAAGGTGAAGGAAGGCCCTGTTGTGACTGGGCTGCTGGGGGGTGGAGTCACAATCAGCCCTGTAGTGCCAATATGAACCTGGGAGAGAGAAAAAAGGGTCAGTTCTGTGTACTTTAGTAACAGCTGGTATTGACAGAGCTGTAAGCTTCATGGTCAAAATCACCAGTATTCTACCCCTTGTAACCTTAAACTAAACCTAATTTTTAGTTAGATACTCACATAAACAGTGTTGGATCACACTGCTTGCTTTTTCTTTCTGACATTTCTCAATGTTTGGAGATACACTGAACCAGCTACATGAAACACACTTTTAACCAGTGTCAGCTTTCTTTTTTTTCCATTAAAGGCTGTCAGATCCCTAAGATGTGCAAATAAAGCATATTTATGAGCTCAGGTAAAACATCACCAATACCTCTTGGGCTCCATTGCTCTCTCTTTTCCCAAAGCATAATCACTATACGAAACAGCCAATTTTTCACAAACTGCTGAGCAAATAAATAAAGTCAAATAAATATTTCTACTTACCACAACCAGATTAATATGCTAAATATCTGGAATTCGTATAATCTTCAAGTTGAATATTTTACTTTTATAGGATGCACTTTACTAATATTCATTATTTCATTCAATTTAGAAAAAATAAATAAAAAAATTACATCACTCCAGTTTCTAGTTTCCACAGTTTAATAAAAATCTTTGTGGCACTTTAGAATATATCAACTGCAAAAAAAAAACAAACTAGTCTATAAGACCAAAACTATTTGCTATCATATCAGAAGTGTTAGAGAACATTTTCTTTAAATGTTCTCATGTTGGAAGGTAAGTTTTTTGAAAGCGCACATTTATTACTAATTAGACACAATTAAAAACTTGAAATAAGTAATCTGACAAGATCAGAGGCCTTTATAGCTATAGCTGATGCCCTGTGAATTACCTGAGAGGGGGCACTACAGGACAGCCCGGTCAGCTCACTGATGCGGGCTGCAGCCGTGGGGTTGCTGGAGCTGATGAGGACAGGAGGACTGATTTCCATGGAGTGGCGGTTCTGAGAAGACTGAGAAGCCTTGTTGGACATGGTGAGGGAGGTAAAAGAGTGTCGTTTTTTGGTGTTTTTCTTGGTATCGGTGTGCTTTTGGGTTGAATTGTTGTGGGCTGCCCCAGAGGTACCTTCTCCAGAGTCAACAGCAGAACCTGAGGGCTTGTCCAGCTCTATCAACTGTTTGGCTGCTGTGTTAAACTACAAAAACCAGTAACATGTTAGTGTGTTTTTTATTTATAAAAGTCACCTGAATGTAAAAAAACATCTCTTTTCCTTTTATTCGTAAGATAATCTCAACCATGCAACTTAAAACTGTGGCATACCAACCTACTCTACCAATCTGTCAGTAGAGAGTGACAAATCATTCACTACAAACTCAACAACTGCTGGGGCTGGTATGAAATTTTACCATCAGAGGTAAAATTTCAATCAATAAGTACATAATGCCATAGTCCAGACATGGATTAATTCAGCAGTAACCACTGCCTGTATCATCTAGAAGTCAGACTAAAACACAGTGGTCCCCTTTGACCTTATAACAGAAAAATCTGTGCTACAAAACTTCTTGGATATTTATGTCATTTTCAGCCATTTTTTTGTTTTGTCTATGACACAATCCTGCACATTTGCATGTGGGCTCTTGAAGATATTCCTCCTTTATATCCTTTTGTACTTGTGCACATCTTTAACACTACCAGCAATGAAAACACAGGCTTCCTCAATGCAGGTTTAAGAACACAGTAGGACAGACTAAATACCCAGCTATATCAGTATACTGCCTGGAAACAGGCACCTATACAGGCATAAGATAGCATAAGGAGAAAAGAAACATATACAGGCAATTTTGTGGAAATACCTTCTCAGCTTCTGAATTTTCTAATGTAGAGGCACCATCTCTGTGCTATTTTCTCTTTCTTTAAGCTTACCTAAAGAATTTCTGTTCAAATGAGATTTTCTATCTGGTAATTTGTAACAACAATACTACATTAAATGCAAACAAATCCTTCCTTTCCAATGAAGAAATGAGGAATCTGACACATTTTCTTCTTACAATGAAATGTAAGCTATATAATGGAGAGGAGGAGAGGAAACCAACAAACAAACCCTCTACATCTTTCAAACGCCCTTTATTTTTAGAAAGTCTTAGCACTATTAGAAATAATAACGTCAGAACTCTCATGTAATCATGAGCTGAAATAACACCAGCACCAGTTTTCTGAACATGTACCACTAAATATGAATACTGTTACTTGAAAAGTGTAGGTGATTATGAAGAAAGAAAAGATCTTTTCTGAAGAACATCAGGAGGAAAGAATGAAATTAGTTACTGTGGAATTTTATTTCTATTCTTCAGCACATTATTTCTTCTATTTATTGTACCATTTTCCTGCAAGTCTTGAGATACCTACTATGCTCCTGAAGAGTTTTAAAGTAGTATTTTACCCCATCAAACCTTTACCAGACAGACAACAAACCATTTATTATGATAGTATCAACATTGATTTAAATGCAACTCCCACAGATGACCAGCTTATATTCTGAACACATGTCTACAGATACAGATATATAAGGTAGTTTAAAAGAAAAAGGATTTTTTTTTTTTTAAATAGAAGAGGCTGGCAAGTGATATTTGAAAGATGTCATCTGGAAGAAAATTTCATGTATATACAGAAAAAAAAAGATGAAGTTCAAAACCAGAACTACTGGAACAATGAGGGGTAGACATAAAAACCTTCTACAGAAGAATAAGAACTACATGGAATACACTGCAGTGGAGGAAGAGCATAATGGGGGCTTTGAAAAAGGATATTAAGTCAAGAATACAGAATCTTTTCCTAAATGTTCTTATTGTTTAGAATGCAACTGAAGAGAACTGGAATCACAGAATCATAGAATCATTTGGGTTGGAAGGGACCTTCAAGATCATCAGTTCCAACCCCTCTGCCACGGACAGGGACATCTTCCACTAGACCAGTTTGCTCAGAGTCCCACCCGACCTGGTGTTGAACACTTCCAGGGATGGGGCACCCTGTTCCAGTGCCTCACCACCCTCACAGTAAAGAATTTCTTCCTAATACCTAATCATAACCTATCTTCTTTCAGTTTGAGTCCACTCCCCCTTGTGCTGTCACTACATACTCTTGTAAAAAGTCCCTCTCAATCTTTCTTGTAAGAAGGAAGGATAGGAGAAGACAATGTCAGGGCAGTAAACAATCCTATGAAAAAGGTGGATGCTAGATTTTCCTTCCTGCTATTACTCAAGATGGATCATATGGATCAAAATAATATTGTATTACTTGCATATAAGAGAAGATATAAACACATCATTTTCTCCAATGAAGCCCATTATTTAGATGATTATTGAATTTTAAATTTAGATCAAACATACTTTAAACAGACCAGTGAAAACATTATTTCGTTAGAAAACATTGAGGCTGGAGGATATGAAACAAGTAGAAAATAAGACCAAAAAAAGCCTACTCTGCTGTTCAGCTTGTCAGGGTCTTATTTGTCATCACAACAAACATGCAGGTTTTTCAAGGTCTAATAATTTTATCTATTTTGCACATTTTATTTTTTTTCAACTCAGATTGAAATTCTTCACATCCTTCCTGAGAATCTCAGTATTCCATACTGTTGATACAATGGCTGCAACTGTTTCCATTCTTATATAATCTACATCCTTATTTGCAAAGAACTAGCTAATCAGAGAAGTTAAGGGATCACAGAGGAATGAAAAGGAATACCAAAAGCCACTTTGCTAATAGCACCCCAAGGTACCTGTTACACCTAATTATATTTGTTTACCTCCAGAAGCTATCAATGCCTGCAGAATCTGATTATTCTGTACAGTGAATAACCTATTAGGGAGAAGTTAAGGCTTGCCCATGGGATCAATTCAAGATGGATTCAAATAAAAGCAGCATTCTGTGCTTTTTTAGGCAGAGAAGCAAGCAAACAACAGTTGCATGAATCTGAAGATGGAAGAGAACTGATTACTGGCCTCCTCTTTGAAGTAACTTGGGGACAGCAACAGCTGCACAATATTTTGTAGAGTGCAGTTTACTTCTGCTCCTTGAGAAGAGAAATTAAGCACCTGCATGCATTCTCCAGTGAAATGGCTAACAGATATTCAAGGTCACCAAGGGACTGAACCCAAGTCACGCTATGAAGTGTTTCCATCTAGCATTCGTTTCTGCAACAAATACATATGTACCTAGGCCTGCAGTTCCTACATCACTTGTTTTCCTTAACAGACATATTTTCCTTGAGGCTTCTTTACCTCAATCTTTACATTCACTTTTTTCTTTTTTTCTCATTCAACAAAATCTTTGCTGCACCAGGAAGCTTGAAATCCAATTCCCTTTCCCACCAAACTCCAGGAAACTGAAGAACTTTCCAAGCAGGGCAGGACAGAGGCAGCTGGCTGAGCTACGTCTCAGTGCTGCAGCAGGGCTGAGGTCAGCACGCAGCTTTCCTCTGCCTGCAGATGTCTGCAGGAATTACCACTACTGCAAGGGCTCTAAGCGTGGTGCTTTGCTACACTTATTTTAAAAACTAACTCAGGTGTTCTTTACTTGCACAAAAGTAAACAAAAGCTGACATTATTTTCTACTGACAATTTGACTGAAAAGTGATTTCTTTTCCCTGATTTTTGTTCCATTCTGTGCATTTGTATTTGTTTATGAAGTGTTAAACTAGGTCAAATCATCCAATTTGAGGTCTAAGAAATGTATATTGTACCCAGAACTGCAAATTTAAAAAAAAAAATCTAATAATATCTGTTCAGTTATGAATAATTTTTGTTCTTGGAACAGCAATGACTATAGGTGTTAACTGATTTAAAAGAATCACTTAAAATTTCTCTCAAAATGTGTTCAGTCTCACTTTTATTACTAACACAAATTTAATACATGAAAGTTAGAAAAGAAAGGATCAGAGTAGTGAACATTGAATCATAATAGGACAAAATTGTCCTCAAATACAATCAGAGATTTTCATGGACTTCAACATTATCTAAAATTTTATCCTCACTGTACAAGAAATATCTCAATTATTACACCTATACTACAGAATAAACATCACAGACTACGCCCATTTTATAGTTAATGACTTCAAATAACCTCTAGTAAATGGAGCTACAATTCACATTTTCAAACAAAAGGATGTGGACTAACATACACAAGGTAAAAGCTATGTCTGTCATTATAACATGATAGAATTCCCTTAAAATAGGCAATGATTACAGGATTGGGAAATGCAATGAAAACTACCATATAAAAATCTTTCAAAAGTATTTATTACTTTTCATCTTCATTTTCTTTCATAAAATTGGTAAGAATGGTTTGCTATACTTGTTTCTATCAGTTGTCTGTATATTTTCCAGAACAATAGTTATATACTCTCAGAAACCAGGCATTTCAAAATTCAACCCATACTTTACTGCACATCTCATGCCCTCCACCACAGCATGCATTTCAGTTTAGTATATACTGAAAAAAACCCACCTCTCTGTTTTGAAGTAACTCTTAGGGTATAATTTATCATTCTAGACTTTCCATTCCACTTTAGTAGGGATTTGAGAAAATGTACTTACTTAAGTGTTGATGCCTGTTCTAAAAGGGTTTATTGAAAATACATTTTCTTAGTTGATGGAATCACTCTAAAAACATTAACAGAAATATATTTTGTGACTTTCATTTTTACATATTTTTTTCAAGGCCATATATCCTTTTTGCAACTGTTGCAGAGATAGGAATGTAGTTGTTAGCTAAATAGCTCAAGTGGCTGCCCTAGGAAAGGGCTTTTTCTAACAAGGCTAAGTAATTTAGTTTGAAAAAACACTACAAAAAGCTTTACTGGCTGAATTGAAGGGGCAGTTAATTGCAAGAAGCTAGGAAAGAATACCCAAGGGCAAGAAATCATTAAATTGGCCTTTTAAAACATCTTAAACTGAAGCCAAAATTGCACTAAGCAAGTTGAAACTTTTTGGTCTTCTTTTTTTTACAGTCATGAAATTTTTTACCTCCAGATTTACAGATCCTTACATCAAGCTATAAAAATAAATATATATTTTTCCCTTTTAAAAATATCAAATTCTATTTCAGTTGAAGGCAGTAATGGCTTTTGAAGTTCCCATCTCATCACAGGATTCAGAAATTGAATTAATAAAACCTGACTTGATTCTTAGTATGGCTACACATTTCTTCTGTGACCTGAAGTACATATTTCTCATCCCAGAGATAATGTGAAAATACTTTTTTCTTTCATCATTCAGCCTCAATTATTTAAATGAAATACTGTTGGTGCAGGGAAATGTATCTTACCAAGTATTCACAGCATATCTATCAGAAAAGGACAAACACTGCTCCAAACCTTTGTATCTTTCTGTAATGCAAATTTGAATAGTCGCTGTGGCTGTACACACTGTTCCTAATCACTGATGTCTTTCTATATAAAAGATACAGCTTTCAACTCTTAAAATTTAAAGGGTTGGAGAAATTTTCTCAACTGCAACCTTTTACTGTAAATTGCTGTAACACATGATAAATGCAGGAAGATGGAGAAGGTTTTATATATGGCTCTGTTGATGAAAAAGCTGATCCTTTACCTGTTCAACAACAAACTATACCCTTTGACATCCTAGTTGTGCTAATTTGGTTTTGAAGGATGGATATTAGGGACAGTCCAAAGCTAACTATTTCTCTGACTTGCTGATTGCTTTCATTTTGTGGCTAAGTGTGGTTTGGATTGACTGCATGACTCCAGTATTAACAAGAAAACACAGTGACTGCCTCCAATTACACTCATTTCAATTCCATTCAATAAAAATAGGTATCAAATAGCCAAGTGAAAATCACTGGTTCAGCTGCTGAGGCCATTAACTTTCCCAAAGAGAATTTTAGGTCTAAGATTATTTGTATCTCAGGTTATTTTAGAATCATCACCAGTACTGATTATTTTTCCTTTCAGAAAATTAAATATACAGTGGGCACAGCCTTACTGAGGACCCAGCTTTACTCACCTCGACATAGGAAATTGGAAATATTCCTATCTTGTCAGCCAGCATTCCTTCTGCCCAGTTTTCATCCACACGGCGAATTACAGTCAGAACATCATCCTGTGTGAACATGCAGTGATTATGTCTCCCAGCTCTAATTTAACTTCTCATTTAATTTTCCTCCATAACACAGGAGTAATCAGAGAAGGCAGGACATGGACAAGAACTGCAGAAGAAGGCACTCTGTAAGAGGAATACGCTGCTTTGGGGGTTGAAGTCAGTTCAAGCTGCTCTTTTTCTTATTTTGTCAGAGCTCAACTAAGTGCCCACATCTCAGCGATCTGACTTTGTCCTTAGTGCCAGTCTTCCTGTCATGTTCAGTCCATGTTACTCACCAGCCCTCCTTTAATTCCTTGGCATTATTCAACAGAACCACAACCATTTTCCTTCTCAACTGACTCATTACCTAACCTTCCCTAGATGTTGTTTTTCTACTTAAGTAATTAAGAACATTGCTAGTGATATGACTTCTTTCGTATCTGCAATTTGAGTGTTTCTTTAGAAGATGGAATGTTTTAAATTCACAACATAGGTTATTTCTCATCAATTAGGAACATCACTATTGCAAGTATGCAAAAATGCATTCTCAGAAATAAAACATCAGAGAAATTATATGTAATTTAGAAAGCGAATGTGAAACTAATCAATATAGGAGAAATACTCACACAATTACCTGTCCTTTTCATATGTGCACAGCTCCAATAAGAAATGCAGATAATTCTACAAAACAGTTATATCATTTCTTATCCAAATAAATGAAATCATTAGAAGAAAATAGTAATTGTATTCTCTTTTTACCTTTGCAAATGGTAAACAGTCTTTATCTGCTTCCTTGTCTTTTACTTCAAAATCATAAAGTGCTTTGCACTGAGGCGGAGGTTGAGGTAAAGGTTTAATAATTTGAACAAAATTGGTAGGAAAAAAGCCGTGGATGCCATTGACTTCTCCATGATACCAATTTTCATCCACCTGTCGACGTAAAATGATGATGTCTCCTTTACTGAATTTAAGATCTCCAGGTTCTTTTCCCTCGTAGTTATACAATGCTTTAGCACATGGTAACTGAGGTACACCCTAAAGAAAAAGAAAAAAATAATAGATCATTAGAATTAGATGAGCATTACTAAACAGAATTTATATTCTATTTTTGAAGAGTATGAATGAAGCTGCAAAGTATGAAATTGCAAAGTAAAATTATACACATATTTTACTGCAATGATTCTACTGATTTTTACCCACACAAGTGGGAAGAGCTTCAGTTCTTGGCAGTCTCAAAATCCCTCTAAGTTTCATTATGATTTTAAACATACAAAGTTTCTAGATACAGAAAAGACAGAAAAACATAATACTTTAACCCTCATGTACTAATTCAGTAAGATGAAACATTAAAAAAACAAAGCAAGCAAACTGGAAAGCAACCTGACCACTTGAGAGACCACTGGCAGAAAAATGCTGCAAGAAAATACAACACTGGAATAAAAAATTTCCTATAAGGCCTTTAAGGCGGTTTTCCTGCCTGACTTTCTTATTATCTTCCTCATCTTATTTACTTCATGGGCAGAGAATAATAAAGATGAGGACATAAAGGAGGTGTTTTCCAGCTTGAAAAACAAATTTCAGTTTATTAAAAATGAAAAATTTCATCCTGGAGCAACTCTTTTATTTAAATTATTTATTTAAAACCACAGCTAATAAGAATTACTGGAAAAGATCTGTTGAAGGTGTGCATCCTTGGGTTTCCTGAACTCGATTCCTCCATAATATCTGAAAACTGTAGATCGTTGGTGCTGCTCATGAATGCAGATGAGAAGGATTGCAATTTAACACTGTCACCCTCCCTTATATACATTGCAGGTATTATTTTTTAATTACTCAGCCTGTATCTCCAAATTTTGCAAGAGAGAGCTGTAAAACTCTACAACTCTAGTATTAGGGCTACTGCCTTCAAAACTCTCTTTTCTGCAAATTTAAATACCTGGAGGGGTGCTTACCCCCCTTAATGACACAAACAGCAATAATTTGCATTACTAATAGAGTCTTTCCAAAGCAAAGGCAGCCTTTATAGTCACATGGAACACAGCATTTCACATCTTTGATGCAAGCCTGTATGGAAAAAGCAAAGTTTAATGAAATTCAAGGTTGCTGATATTATTTGCCACATCTACCCTATGGTATGTCTCTCCTCTCAAGTCTTCCACCAGCTCAGATTGTAAATTGGAGTTGCACTTGCAATATCTCAAGAAATCACACACAATGTAAGGAAATTCTCAGAAGGATTTATCACTTTGAGTCTGTCCATTGGGCAGAAGACAGAGTTTTGATAATGTATACCACATTGAACAAAATTTTATCTTTCAATATAATCAATTTTTTTTGGTCAGCTTTAACTTTTGTCCATGCATATTAATGTCTCAAATGTATAAAAAATATCTTAAAGATTAACTTCTCTAGTAACCTTTTTTCTATGCCAAACAGTCAAAGGAGAACCATGTGTGTATATACATAGGTACTGAGGAATATGATTTACATATGAATACAGGAAAATCAAAGTCCATTCTATTGTCTCCAGGATTAATATGAAAAATATCATATTAGCAGTATCCAAGCAATTGTTCACAATTGGTGATCTCCAAATAATATTTTTCTTCATGATCACACTTAATTGCATCAGTGCACTATGATGCCACACTCTGTACAAACCCGGATATGGAAAAAGACACCAAGTAGGGAATTTGTGGGCCTCAGCCAAGTGAGGGGAAAATTAATGGTCAGAACAGAAGAATTAAAAAATCATATATATATATATATATATGTGTGTGTGTGTTTGTGTGTGTATTTTTTAGTTTTATGTTCTCTGCAGAGTACACAGACAGAATGAAGGAAGCAGTCAGTGTAGATGGAGTATGAACAAGTGCAAAGAGAGAACTTTGGGGGAGAGGAAGCAAAAAGAAACAGACCTCTAAACAAGAGAGGAAACACTGCTTGCTTATCCCTTTCCATCACAATAACAAACAAGCAAACAAACACACAAACAAAAGGATTAGGAGCCAAGAATTACTTGACAGAAAGCGGGCCCCGAGCAATTATGGCTACTACAGGATACAGAAATCTCTCTTGCACTGGAGGTAATAGTTTGACTTCTCCCAGAAATCTCACCATTGTCCTGGGAGAATGCTTTCTATGTGCCCACGCTGAGGAAGAGGTTTTAGGTCAGCTTTTTTTAATAAAATACAGTTGGAAAAAAAATCTCTTTAAAAACAAACAAAACAAGCCAGAAGTACCAGTGCAGATCATGTCAAAGCAATCAAACTCATTTGCCATAATTTAATTGTTAGAACTCCATATTGAATTTATGCAGTTTATCACAAAGGCTCCCACAAACAAATCTGCATACAAAAGTACAAACAGCTGTTTATGCTTTATAGGAAGTTCTTTTCCCAGTGTAAAGGTTGAGTTTGTGCAAAGCTTGTTTCCCACATTAAATAGAAATGGTTCCAGTCCATAATTCCAAATAAAACAAAGTTCAACAAAACACACAGTTCCCAGTTGGACTCCCAGGGATTAAAGAGAAGTAGTTAAATGACTGAGAGGAGAAATGGATGACTTTCCCTTCTGTCCCAGAGGGAGGATGGAGCAAGAAAGAGCGGGTGCAATGGGGAGGGCTGCTTTCAGGGGTACAGGATCAAGAGCCCTCGAGCACCATCTTCACATTCCTGCTCCTCTGAGCAACCTGGAGCCGTGGCTCACAGCCGGCGCCTTCCGGGTCCTTGTGGTCAGGCAGCTCCAGCCCCCCTCTGCCCCTCTGGCTGCTCACCAGCAGAGATGGCCATGAGGACACGCCGAGCCAGAGTTTACATTTCACTCCATGCCTCTCACTTGGCTAAACATGAAAGAAAGGCTTTGGAAGAAAAACTTTGCAGCCTACCCTTAAGTTTACAGCTGCCACTTATCCTTGCAGCTCTTTGAGTAAGCAACAACAACGACAACAAAACAAAGACAAAAACCATTTTAGGAAGTTAAAATATAAAATTCAGAACGACTCCAAATGACAGGCTCTTAGAATTATTTCCTTAGTCCTTATGCAAAAATATCTGAATTTCTAGTGCTACTGATGATAGACAAAGTGTTTAAATTAATTTTTAGCAAAGGCATGGATCTACACATAAATTTCAGATGCCAGATTCCTTTAAAGAAAATAATACATGATGACATCAAAACAAATGGCTTAAAAAGAATATGAAAAAATGCATATGCATTCATATACATGAGGCTCAGGTTTCTCAGTTTTCTTCTCCTAACCCAGATATTTTGTCTTAGAAACCTACAGAATGCACTATTTTGCTCTTTGGAATTATACTTTTGTTTTCAGTCACCTTATTTCGAACTTTACTTTTATTTTTTTAATGGGCAATATGCAACTGTATGTATTTTTCATCAGCTTAAGCCAAGAGAAACTTATGCCTGTGAAGAAACACGAGATCTGATTTCCTTTAAAAAAGGAGTTTTGGCAGCAGATGCCCAAATGTAAATATGCTTACACTGGCACAAAACAGTGCTCAGTTTGTACATACTGCACTTGAAGAACCACCATTAGCTAAAGTGGCAAAAAATAGTACACCCTCTCTCAAGGAAATGAATGGAACAGACACAAGATCAGCCGCAGCTCTGTTTCTTCAAAGCCACCCGGACACGGTGCTGCTGGCTGTCCCTTTGCCAAGCAAGCAAGACATTCCCTGTTCCCTGGCTGCAAGATTGGGAAGTGGCCTGGGCTTCCCCATGAGCCAGCTGAATTTACCCAGAATAATTACACTGGTTTCACCTGTCTGAGTTTCTTAGACACTGAGTGTTTTCAAGGGGCCAGGAAGTAGTGCCTTTTATAGGAGTACTGCTTATGTTGATAATAAGACAGACAAAAACAATTTTCTGAAACTGGCTACATGCTCTATCAGCTTCCAGAAAAATCCAGCTTGTTCAGGTACCTCAGCAGCAGTTTTTAGGCCTACCTTTATTTACAGAAAATCTGAAAACAGGAAGTTGATCCATGTCATGAGGGGATTTTTAACATCCATTATTTGCAACTTTCTTACAAGGAAAGACAGAAAATTGATTTTTCTTCACCTACACTTTTTTTTTCTTTCCATGCAGTTCCTAAATCAAACCAAGAGTCACATTAATGACCAGAACAAGTTGAGAAAGTACCACAAAAAAATCTCAAATTACACAGCAATTGAAAGTCCAGTAAGTCTAGTGATTCAGAGGTACTTTTTTCAGTCAATTCTTTTTTTGTTTTTTCCAAAACCATCAGTATTGTAAGACTGATACTTGATTGCCTGTGAAAGGTGCTTTTACATAAGGATAACATAATGCAAATGTTTGCAGCCAAAACTTGTTTGCAAGGCAGATTTGTGTAAAGTGGTTCTTAATATGTACATCCTCCAGTAGGTACAGGCAAACCTGAGATTTCCTCTTCAGACACTTAGTCATTCAAACCTTTTCAAGGACAATATTGCTTCTTTTAATCTTCTGGTGTATTCTATTTCATATTATTGCTTTCTTGATTCAAATCTTTCAAATGCATCCTTCCTATTACTTTTTTTAAAGTGTATTTTTGCTTTCTTGCCTTCTTTAGCTTTACTAAGCTGTCCAGTCCTGCAAGGACATCCCCTTTCACATCTGTATTTTTTTAATGTCTCTTTCATCTCACTGGCTCAAATAAGTAGTTTCAAGTCTTAATTTATAGCCACCTGATCTGTGTAATTCAATTTTCTTTGTTTCAGCCTGCTTTGCTCCTTCTCTGCTTGCATTTAACTTTCCATGTATTTTGAGTCATAGAGCATATGAAAATACTTTACCAAAGACCTTCTTAAACTGCTTATATTAAAAGATGTGTTTTCTCAAGTTGGATTTCTTTCTAAAGGAAGGACACATATTCCCTGTGTTAAGATACAGGTACATTGCTTTGGCCTGAGAAATTAAATATTTAGTTTTGTAGGACAGAGCAACCTAGAGATGATAACATTTGAAACTAAATCTCCCTGTTTCTTTTTGAGCTCCAGAACACAAAGTGTTTCCATAATCCAAGAAGAATGTTAAAAGCTGGCTCCCTGCATTTACTTTTGTCATCTAAGGAACAATTCAAACAAGGTCAGGTTTGTGCAAAGAAAGGGTGACTTGAGTGTTATTCATCTGTACCCAACAGTGACTTGTTAGCGTAATCAACCTTACATACTTCTGCCATCAGAACTATCTCACAAGCCTGCAGAGGTCATCAATACAGACAAATTTTTTTCAGATAAAGTGTCTCTGAGGTCCTACTATCTGGATGACAAAAAAGTAAGATATTTTAATGTCAGGAGGCTGCATCAAACTGCCAGTATACTGTAATAACCATAAAAACAAACCTTTGGTAACATCTGATATAAATTACTACTGCTGTACTGAATACAGTAAACCAGGGTTTGGGGTCATAATAGTTCATTAGATTAAAGAAGTGAGCAACGTTAATGTTGGTAAATATATTCATTTCTACTGGTTTCCTACAATACAGTTGTACTAAATATAATTTTTCTCTGCACACATAAAGCAAAAGGCCAAACATTTGACTTTAAAAAGTGCAAATTTGTAGTTGTTTTGAAATGCTGTATTCAAATATAGTTACTTGCTATACAGCTTCTAATTTTAATGAAAGAAGAAGTTTAGCATCAAGAGGAAACTAGCTAGCCAGGTTGCCCTGATCAAAGAGATCAGGGTTTGAAACCCAACTGTGAGTAACTTAACCCATATAACAATCATAGTTTTGAAGAAAGATTACTTTAGGAAAAATATCAGGGTGTATAATAAAAAAAATAATCAAGCCAACATATTTATTATACTTTTGCAATCAGTAAAAATTTTAGGATCTTGATAAATGAGGAAACATTTTTACTGTTGTTTAATTAACTGAAGTTAAAAATTCTTTAATAGACTTTACTAATTTTCAAGGTTTCATCCATCTAATGCAGGTTGACACACCAATCACTCCTAGAGCCCTTTGCCTGACTCTGTTCAGGACTTTACCAGCTAACTTTGCTCTTGGTAACTTGCAGAAGAATTTCACAGCACAGACTCAGAGAAACTTATATTTTAGAGCAGATGGGTAGCTCCTTTATTCATGTAAGCAATTCTTATGTGCTCTTTTAAGGTAAATTCTCAATGGTCTACTTAAAGTAGCCATTTTATTAAAGCCCTTTTTGCTTCCTCTGTCTTAACAGCTTTTAGGAGAAAACATTTTGGCTTTTTTTTTCTTGTCTGATGTTCAGAAATAAGTATAAGGTTGTTTAATGTAAGTATGAGCAACTCTTTCCCACAAAGTTGTTTTGAAATTAAAAGCTGGAATACAGGAGAATGAAAGGAATTTAAAGATGTCGCCTTAAGGCCTAAGCAATCACACTAATAATACGGAAGGTTAGGAAGGGACATTTACAAAGCTTTCCAAAGGCACTTCTCCCAGTCCCTTTCTGTGTCACACCTTCATAAACACTTTTTTTTTTCAAATAAAAAGTGTGTTTTCAGAATGCTGCCTTTTTTTCTTTGCCTAGTCAAAATGCAAAGTTCTTAGCTACTTCCTTTCCCAAAGTTTATTAAGTAAAGAAAATTCTGAACACTTTCCACTGAACTAAACCTCTAAGTTAATAAAATAAGTAAGCAAAAAATAGAAGAAAGTGGAAGAGAAAATAATTATATCCTGCACACAGCATGTCCCCAAATATTTTAACTGTATGCACCTGACATGTTCAAGATTGCTTCTTCCACAAGCAAACAAAATGAATTATGAGAAAACTGCTCTGCACAGGAAAGACTGAGGAGGTAACTTTCAAGATGCAGAAGAGAACGCAGGTCTGTATTGCTGTTGATTTGCATATCAAACAATTCCATTTTGAATCTTTAAAAACCTTTCGATTAATTGTTTACTACAAAAGATTTTTGCTTTGAAAAACACCAGATCCTTTTAAGAATCTAAACAAAACCTTAAATTGTGCACTGCATAGAGCTAGAATGTTTATATAAAATAGCTACTTCCAAAAGCAATGATTTGTTTGAAAGATCAGCTCTGATAAGCTGTTACACCAACACCACTGCTCAAACTGAAAGTGCCACTATCTTCATTGGTATTCTCTTGGTATGTTCTGACTCAAGGGCATTTGATGTCTCCATCAAACTTCACTTTTCTTGTCCCAGTGCCACCATACAGCAGCATAGATCTCCTAATCTCTTTTAGCACATCAAGTTAATATCAGCACAGCAGCACAGGTTCCCCCAGCACTCAGATTCTCCTAGCAGTGTAACTTCCAATGTGTTCTCTTTTCAGGTGATATCACCCATGGCTTCTCAGACAAGAACACTGCATACCGCAAGAATAAGGAAAGAGAAAGACATCCATCCCTCTTGGCAAGGATACATCTACAACTCTGAGACTGCATAGCTGGACTTACTAGTCCTACTCTGAAGTGCCTCTAGCTTCTGTACATCCCTGAAGAAGTCTCAGTGTGGATGTTAGAATATATCTAATGTTCCCCAGTCATATCCAATTTCTCATTATTAAAAGCCCCATGAATATCCCAAGTTAGAAAGGCAGGAACACCAACTGCTTTGAAAGTTTTGTTGTTCCAAATTCCTCTACCCCTATAAAACTGCAGAAAATTACCTCCCAGTTATTAATTTCATCTTTTTGGAGAACAGTTTGGAAATAGAAAAATAGATGCAGCTGATTACTAATCCACTTTATTATTTTCTAGCTGTAGACACTTTGAAAAAAGTGTCTTTATAATGGTAAGACAAACTTTTTTTTGGTGGGGGGAGAAAAGTAAGTGAAGTAGAAAACCACAGCAAGAAAAGAAGCAAACAAATTTAAAAATATCAGAATAAAGTCTATGAAGGTCAGGAGCCTGACAAAGACCTAGCAAAAGACTTTGAAATAGTATGTCTTGAGTACTTTTCTAAGATAAATATATCCCTGAAGCTCAGAGTACAGAACTATTTGCCTGTACAAAATACCTAATTATAAGACAGTACTTTTGTGTTTATCAAGAAGCCTCATTTTGCACAGTTATCTAGTAAATGCCTTTCACAACTACTCACTCCCATCCAAAATCTGTTGCAGGAACTGTGACAACTTTCTGGTGTGAATAGTTTCTTAAATATAACTTGCTTTTTTTTGCTTATTATATGAACATAAAATCACAAAACAAGAGAAAAGAAAACCTTCTGACCACTACCAAAATACAGACCTCATCTCAGTGTTAAACACTTTCCCTAAATTCCTTCTTACATGGCTAATACATAGCCCTTCCTTTCATTCATTTTAGTTTCCATATAATCTGGAAATTACACATTTTGGCATTCTTTTGCTGCTGCCTAAATTAATACTTATCCTTCTAATACAGTGATTTAGAATTTACTTTCACTGTCGAAAGCCATAAATGCAATTGCCTAAACAGCAAAATAATTAATTCCCAAGCAAGATGTGTGCCATTCTGAGTTCCAAGTCCAGAACAAAGAGAAATTTTCACACAAACTCAGAATGCTTTTCTTTCCTTTTGGCTTAATGGGAGGCAGCTAGAGAAGCCACAGACCTTCATATGCCCTTCCACAAATAAAGCATCAATAACTGCAACTGTTATAATTCAAATCTGCCCTACTAACTGAACAGCCATCTAACCTTATAACAGCTTCTATCAGTCACCAGAAAGGGGGAAAAAAATCACCTAAACATCCAGAAAATATGTTTCTGTAATCTACACAGTCAGTAGGGCAGACATACCATACATGACAGCTTGTTGTGATTTCTGTATCATATGCAGTAGCTAAAGGGATACAGTCAACAGCGATCTCAAAGAAGGAAACCATCTTGCAATGCTTAGAAACATCTCCATTTGGTTTAACAATTTTCTTTTTTTCATATATTAACACAAAATCTCACCACATTAGAAGAAATAAAAGGGAATCTACATAAAGCCACAGGGCATTGCTAACACCTAGAAAAGATTCCATGATTAATGCCATACTACCAGGCTGTGCTATGATGGAGTAGTGGGAACAAATTGAACCATGTCATCTGCCAGTCTTTGCATGGCTAATCAGGATACATTAGCTTATTTCCTTTTTTGCATTAAACAGAAGCCATAAATACTGGAAAAGTAGATGCATTTTACCGAGCACATATCAAATTCTCTCACAAACTGAACTTTACAGCAGCACTTTACAAAACACATTCTGCTTGCTTACTTTACAAGATAAAAACCCCATTAATCTACTTAGTGTAGAAGACTGGAACACAGTTTCTCAACAAATCCCTGGGACACAGGAGGCCCTTGTCCCTGTTTCAGGGAGCTGATATTTTAACACAAGCTTCAGAAGTTCCAGAAGGTTTACCAACAATATAAAAATTTAAGAGTAATGCTCTGTACTCTTCTAAAGGTTTTTACACTTTGAAAACGAACATAAAGAAGCTTCCCTCAATGTGATGTGCAAATGAATATGTTTGCCTCTTGCACCAAGAAAAGGTGAGGGAATTCCAGACAAGAAGACAGACTTAAAAAAAAAATCTGAGAAGAATAAATGAGAAATGAGATTGCTAAAAGCAAAATCTTACTGAGCTTTGAAGGCGAGGAGTTAGAACATGATACAGGAGGAGCAAAGCGGGCAAATGACTCTGAATAAGTGACTTGGTGAGATTATTCTTGGTGAGATCAGCATGAAGAAATGTTCCTTTAATCTCTCAAACACTTTGCTGCCAAAACTTGGGCAATGGGAAAACAGAGCTGCAAATTAAGAGGTTGCTGCATTTTTTGATGAAAACCTATCAAGGTTGACAGGCCTGACTTTTTATCTGAGCATGCTTTGCTTTCCACTACGATCAAGTGTGAATTTGTTCCCCACCAAAACAGTACAAGCTCTAAAATTACAAAGGCACTGTTAATGGTATTTAAAATGAGAGTAACCACAGGCATCTCTTCTGTCTGAATTTGATTTTACAGTCCTGGAGATAGCATCTGACATTCCATTACCTTCTGAGAGTGTTTCTAGGTTTATTTACCATTACTTCAACTATTTTGTAAATGCTCAGGTGCTTGTTCAACCTTTTGAATGAATCCAACATCACCATCACACGTCCTTCTCAGGCATTCCCTGCAAACTTTTGTTGCCAGAAACTGGAGGGACTTTGCTAAGCTTGGTTTAGGACTGGTATCATGTCCTCTTTCTCTTAAAACCCTTAAAACTCACTCTCTTGAAATTCATTTGGAATCAATTTGATTCTTTTCATATCCTGACTTCAAACAGCTTCTTGCCCATTGCATAAAAGAAAAGGTGCTAATCTTAGGCTGTCACTGTAGCACACACAAATACACATTCACTGCATGCACAGAATAAATAAACTATTTGCAATTTATTCTTACTCATCTTTTAAATTTTTCATGTTTCAAAGCAAAAGATTTTTTTTTTTTTACTTGAAGCAGCTGGTCAGCATTTTGAAAAGGCAACTAATCCTAGCTGAAATGATGCATCTTTTTTAAGATAAAGTTCTTGTATGCTCTTTATTGTAACAAAAGAGCCAGAAGAATGCTACATTAACATTTATCTCTTGTGCAGTGACAAGCTGGAGTTTGCACTTCCTGGTTATTCCCATCCAGTCTGTAGAAGTAGACAAACAGCAAATGAGCCTTCTGCTCAGTTTAGTATAGTCAAACAGGCTTGAACACATAGTGCCTACAAGAAAGGATTATGCTTCACATTTCATACTGTTCAAATGGATCTCTTTTAGCATAAAAGCATTACTGTAAAAACCCAAACCAATCTGCATGTCTTGAGTTATGAGGTCTGAATTGGTACATTGCATCACCACCCTCCCATCTGCTGTCACTGTCACTGTCACTGTACAAGCCCTCCCTGAGTTGTGGTTTTTTTATCCTGCACCTTCATGCTCAGTGTTGCTCAATTCCTTCAGCATCCTTCATCCTCACTTCCACCTTCCCCAGGCTTCCTTTCTGCAGGGGAGGTCAGTGAGGAGCTCTGCATTCAGCTCCCCAAGCCCTTCTGCAAGCCTGTCCCACTGCTCCTGCTCTCCCTGTCCCTGGAGATGAATTGGCTCTGCCCTGTCAGTAGTGCAGAGAGCCATATTCCACGTGTTTATCTTAATTAACCTCTTATTCCATTAAAAGTTGCCACTGGTTTTACATGGCAGCTAGTAATGAAGCAAGACGGTGAACTCCAGCACATCCTGGCCAGGTTTTCTCCCAGGCTGCTCTAGCCCAGACTGTCCTGCACTGTACAGGATGCCTAATTCTTACAAAAACTATCAGCTCAAATGAAGCAAAATCTCTCAGCACTCTAACTCCACCATCAGAGGCAGGGAGAGCTGCATAAGCAATACACAAAGTACAACTAGATAATTCAGGGTAGACAGATAAAGATTTTCCATTTAGCTTTTCAATGCAATTGTTTCTCCAAAACTTCTGTTGTGGAATTAAGCATGAGATGTGAGGAAGGGTTAGAAATGCTGGGCAACAGGAGGCTTACATTGCAAGGATAACCTGTTCACCTCTCAGTCTTTTATTGCAGAAAAAGTTACCAGAACTTGGAGCCAAGGAGGTCACAGTCTGATTTGACTTACACCAGTTCTGCTCCTCTAGTCCACTTGCACTGTTACCATTTTATTAATAGCCAGTTACAATAAACAGAACAGAATGCTCTGTGACATAGAAACTAGAAACTGCCAAACTAGTTCAATGAAGGATGTTCCAGCAACTGTGTCTGCATGCATTGTGGAAGAGGAAATTTGACACTAACAGGTTGATCATTACTATGCAGTCATAACACAGATTAAACCTCTATGTTTACATATGATTCCATCAGGAAATCTTCCACCATCTTTTTTTCATATTTATTAGACACTGCCTATAAATTGCAACCTTTGAGTCTTACACACACAAAGCTGCTTCTTGCAGGTAGTCCTCTACTTCAAAATATACATCCTTTCTACTTCATGCAACAATTTATTAGCAATTCTACTCTATTTTCATATGCATTTTACTAAAAAGCCTTTAACTTCTTCAAATGTTATGAGAATTTCATAGTCACTTTGTAAACCAACATCTGAAGTATCTCCTGGACTTACACCACAATTCATGAGTCTCTGTATCTATAAAAAACAAATTTATACAAGAGTTGGGCTTTTTTACTCTCAAATATTTGAAAAAGGAAAGTATTTTTTTTCCATTTTTCTATGATACAATCACAAAGGAAACAATCCATTCTTTCATCTAGTTGAAAAAAAAATTTATTATTTTACTTTCACAGCAAAGAGGGTTTATATTTATACCATGAACTGTTTCAGATCTGCTTATAGTTTTCATTTGTGTTCATGCCATAAATGAAAACTTATGCTTCTATATAATGATTTTTATCAAATAGCTATATGAATGAAAATATTTAGTAAGTAGCATATTCTGGTACACTTTTCTCTTTTTTCATTTTGGAGCGGCCTTAACATAATGTATATGAACTACACTCCTTTTTTGATGAAATTAAAATGGAAGGTGTTCTCCAACAGTGGTCTACTCATCCAAACATTCCCTGGAATCAGAGTAGAATTCATTCAAAGTATTACCTCTGAAGAAATACAGCCTGTGGCCACCAGGTCCTCAGCATCCACTGTTTTCTTCTATGGATCCATTCCCACTACAGATTACTTGTAATATAGATCCAGCCAAACTTTTCCGAGCCTAAAGAAGTTTTTAGTCCTTTGGTTGTAAAACATGATACATGCCGTGATCTCAATGTGTTTTCTTTGAAATACTTAAAACAGCTCTTACTCCAGCCAGGTTAATCTCATTAAAAGTTTATTCCATGGAAGTTAATTTCATGATATTCTTCCTCTACAAGGGCTTCCTGTCTTTGAGACTCCACAGCAAGCAAATTAATAACCATCTACTTACATTAACAGGGATTGCACAGAATAATTATGTTCCATAAATAAATACTCAAGAACAGCTTACAAGAAGTACAACTTTCTCATTTAAATAAAAAGTATTTTAATTAAGCAAGTGCAACCATAATGCATTATTATGGGAAAGCACTGCTCTGGAGCCAAGAGTTAAGAATCAGATAGGATAATGAAAGGCTGACAGCTTTTTAATTCTCTCTCTTAACTATTCATGCTACTCAACTGGTTGAGATATATTAGGAAAGCAGAATTCAGTCATTCTGCTTCATAGTTCTTGGACTCAGACGCCACTAAGGCCTGATGGAAAGACAACTCCTGGAGCAGGACTCTCAAAATAAAGTGAAACTCCACCTCTTTTTGTCACCATGGTAGGAGAGCCTGCACCTCAAGGCTCACTGCTAATGGAGTTGGTTTTGTCTAGCTCTTGTATGAGACTGTAGCTTATTTATACAGAATCAAACAGATCAACTTCTCTTAAAAGAAACACAAATACACAGGAAAAGCTCTACAAATCACAACAACATGAACACAGCCCTCAGCTTTGTAACTGTTCCACTCAGCACGTTTATGTGAATTGGTGCTGACACAGAAATACAGACCTGAATAAGGCCCTGAATATTTATTCCTGTAGGTACAAAACCTGCATATGGTGAAACAATACTTATATTAGGTATTGGTACGTGCTGTCATTACACGCTTTCAGCGATCCTGCAAGGTAAATACTCTTCAGCCACTGACTTCAGCTCAAAGTGAAACAAATCATCTTATAAGCAAAACCCCCCTCCATGTTTCTCCTAACTAACCTTCCTGTCAGGTTTTCTTGAGGTTCCAGTTTTTCTCTATTCACTCAAATGTGTTCTCTTTTTAGGATGGCTGAGGCTTAGGATTTGATGTGATCCTAGACACAGTTTTGGAAAGCATCGCATAGCAATACCAATGTATATCATGACATTCTGTCCAAAATCTGCAGCCTTCAACAGAGCCGACTCACAAGTCTGCACCCAAACTGCCTCTAAGCAGGTATTTAACATTGTTTCTAAAGAGCCCATTGAGGCTGTGATGCAGAAGATCACTTCTTCCAGAAAGGCACCGTGTTTAACTGAAAACATTGATAGACAAATAATTCATCCATTAGGAGATTTTCACTGGCATCCCCATGCTGCAATGATTTAGATGCTTCTTAATGCACTTGTGCACTCATGGAAACTTTAGTCTGTTATTTGCTGGCAATGTTAAAAAAAATAAGAATACATAAGGTCTAGCAAGAAAAAATACCTAAAATAGTGTCTTAAGCATGTCTTCATTTTTTTTTTTACATTTTTGGGGAACACCAAGGAAAGTGTCTTCTGGCACATATCAAGGTACTTTCTTATAAAATTTCTCCATTTTGGTTAGACATGAATGTGATCATCCCACAGTACAAACAAAATTCTACCCTTCAGAAAAAAATTGGTGTGACAGCACCATGGTGTCAGTATTCTGCTGTGTACATGCACACACTTCTGCAAACCTCATTTATCATCCACACATCAGGCAAAATACATTGCAAATTTATTATATTGCCTAAAGGAAATAAAACACAATATCTCATTATTCAGGTGTTCAAATTTAATTTCCTTTCAGTTTTTAAGTCTACATTAGCAGCTTACATTTAGTTTAAACTTCCAGATAAACAGTAAATAATTAGCTCTTCATAAAGATGGCAAGAGAGTATCTCCTGTGCTCCTTGCATCACACTGTTTTTGCAGTTTTCAAACCTTCAGCCTGGGAGTGATTAATACATCTTCCTATTTGTTTTTGCAGAGCTATACTGCTCAAGAGTTTGGTAACATAAGGTTTGACTCCTGGGTGCTCCAATTAAATCATTTAGTTATGAAATGTCAGACATGGCCTCTCCTCTCCCTTCCTTAAAAAAAAAAAAAAAACAAACCAAAACCAACCAACCAAACAAAAAAAGACATTTCTGGAATGTACTTACATTGTTTGGGGCAAGTAAACAAAGCACTGTATTAAATTGCCCTTGCAATTACATTGCTAAATAGTTACAAGTAAAAGCTTCTCCAGATTTGTAAAAGGTAGTACAGCTTGGTTTCCTAAATTTCTTTTACTTATATCTCTAACATTGTCCCTAAAATTACCCATACTCAAATGTTTTTTGTTAAATTCAACGTGAGTCTTTGAACACTGTACAGAGGAGTTTAGCATAAAAACATATCCAAAAGAATGGCATTTTAGAAATCAGCGTTGTCATCATTATGAATCAGGATGTATTTTAAGAGCATGTAATTGATTTTCTTTTAAAATATTAAAGACAACAATAAAAAAGCCCCACAAACTTTGGAATCTTGTTCTCAATGGCAACACTTATTGTTAACATCTGCTCTAAACATGAGCTAGAATATAAACCTTAATAATGTGGATGAAAATTCCAAGATCCAATACGACTTTACTGAAAAAACCCTGATTTGTATGAAATGTTCCATGTGTCTTGTGGAGCCAAAGGCAATTTTTAGCTTGGTTACATCTGAATAGGAATCCCTGCGGTCTTGGCCAGCTCCACTCCTCTCTCTATCAAGCTGCATTAAAACAAGCAGGAACAAAAAAAGGCAGAGTGCCACATTAGTGCCATCCTCTGCCTGGCTCTCTGTGGCTGCTGGCTGCTCACTGAGCACATGGATAATCTGACACTAGCAACAAGAGTCCCTGTTCCAGATGGCTGCTAGGGGACATAGCAGTGGTAAGGGACACTGGCAAACCCCAAACACTATGGGGCCAGTTAACACACAGGACATGAAGAGGCATCACAGGTTACTCCAGTATTGGTACTGGCCTAAATCTTAAACTAATGAAAGTCAGCAACCTCCTTAAAAAGGAGACTGAAAGCTGAAATGCCTTTCAAGAAAGTTATGTGTACAGAAATTGGAGAAATAAGGTAGGTGGTCTTCTACTCTTCCCCAGCCAAAGGAACAAAGGAACAGGATCAGGTTTTCCCTTTGCTTGGGTTCAGTGGTTTGACTGCTGCAGTTTATCACTAGCTAATATTCAACATGTTGAACAAAGACCAATCAGCCAGTAAAGGGAAAATTGCTAGAAAGCAAACATACAGGCAGGGTACCAAACTAACAATTACAGTATAACCACAGCTTCAGCAACACACAAACTGAGTTAATGGGATTCACCTGGTATTTCTAGGGAAGAAAGTTCTCTGCCTGTGCTTCCAGATCAGCCCACACAGACCAACCACTTTATTTACTGACAAATGTCCAGTATCTTATATTCTCTTTGTTAAATAAAATTATCTGCCTTGATAGGGAGTTACAAATCTGGATTTCTAATGAAAAAGCACCAACCTGAGAGGACAGTAACAGGCAGACCCAGCTGTGTAAGACAGCCATCAAAATCCAGACTGCAGCTACCCTGCAGCTCCTTGAACAATGACTGCTCCACTTCCCTACAAAGGGGAAAAGCACACATCCTATCCTATCCTATCCTATCCTATCCTATCCTATCCTATCCTATCCTATCCTATCCTATCCTATCCTATCCTAAGCAAGTTCTCAGTTTGTGGAACATGTTACAGGGTGACCGCTCAACACTTGCAGATCAGAAGAACTAGGAGCAACGCATTATTTACCTGACTCTTAGTAAGGACCAGGACTACACACACACTCACAAGTAAAAGCTCATTTTAACAGCTTTTGGTACAATTGACATAATTTTGACTTTAGCTTGGTTTGTATTCACAAGCTGTAGCTAAAGGCTTCAAATTTGTCACTCATTCACCTGAAATAATTTACTGCTCCTTCTGAACTGTTACCTTCAATTACATCAGTGTGGCTTCACAGTCAGTGAAGCAGGCTGGCATCCAAAAAAACCAGACAGGCTGTAATGGTTTCTGAAACATTGTGTCTTATCACACCAATGAAATTCAAGAACAAACACAGAAATACAGCATTTAAAATCTTACCTACATGAGATACCTAAAGTCTTCCACAAGAATGGACTGTTTCCTGCACTCAAAATGCCCCTCTAGGGAAAGTTCTCACATCAAAAACAGGAAGGCGAAGGATCCCAGTCTAGCTTTCTTCAAAGAGGTGATAATCTATTGGTTCATCTATGAGACAAATTTCAGATTTTCCAGAAATGAAGCTGGTGTTTTGGAACAGAGAATGTCCCAAACTACTTGCTTTACATAACCATAGAGAGATTTTTCTCCCATTACATCACTCCCAAAAGGTCATTTTAATGATACTTCATTAACAAAGGTACAACTAAAAGGCCTCCTAGAAGTTAGCTTTTCTTCTCTTTAGATGAGATTTTGATACCCAAGTTAGCCCAGTAAGTAAGAACTCAAAGCTAGTTAGCCCAGTAAGAACTCAAAACTAAGCCTTTTTTACTGTATATTATTAAATTAAATTTAAAAATTAAATTATGCTAATATATAGAATGCTAATATAGTTTCTCAGCTTTAGTCCTCAGAGATTGTATCAGTAAAATATAAAGTCAAAAGAAAAATTAGTCAGAACAAATTTGAATATATTTGGACTGTATAAAATAAAACATGACATGCATCTACGTCTATAGAGACACTTTGCCTTGGGGGCTTTTGTTGGGTTTTTATATAGTTATGCATACACCGAGCTTATAATGTAAAAAATTGGCTTGAAAATCTGAATGTAGTAACAGAGCAATGAAATTTCACCTTTTAACATTAGAAGTTGAAGAAATCTGCACTGTTCCAAGAGTTTTAGACCTCCACAAATTATTTCAAGCAACAAGATTCCTTTTGTATGGTTGTTTGCTGCTTAGTAGATAAAAAATTATATATATCTCTAACTCTGTTTAAATACTGTCACTGTGACTGCAAGGACTTTTGCTCTCCTCTTCACATCTTTGCTACAACTGGTCACTGGTCACTGGTCACTGAAGTTTTATGCTTCTCCTCTCCATAAACTTCAACCTGCTCACTTCCAGTCTTTGAGAAAGAACAACTTGTCCTTATACCCCATTCTGATTAAGGGTTCAAAAAATGCAGTATTATTTAAAAAAACCACAAAAACTAAACAAAGCCCTATTAAACTTCTAAAGGTGTTCATTTAGCCCTCTGCCTTTTAAAGATATGAATTAACTTACTTTTTTTTTTTTTTTTTTTTTTTTTTAACATTTACCAAACAAATAAAGTAGTGTTTTGGATTTGGGTGTAGGGTTTTTTTTGTTTTGTTTTTTGCCTTTTTTTTTTTACTATATCCAGCAATTAGTTTATTCCAGCAAAGACAATAGTTCTGCATCAATAACACTCCAAATATTTGCTGTTCCCTACTGCCTTGCATTTATTACTACTTACAAATATTGTTTATTTAAATCCCTTGGAACCTCGATTGTTTCCAGGTACACAGGTAGATCAAGCTAAGTGGAGTGGGGAAAGGCTTTGAACAATCTGAGACCAGAAGAGGCTTCCATAGCAGAACTCCATACCCAGACCAACTGAGCAGCAATCCATCACCTCAGAGTTCAGCAATTGCTCTGACAAAGTAATAGCTAACAACCCACTCAACTAGTCCCTTCCAGAAGCATCAAAAGCTCAATTTTGTTGTGCTTCATCCAAAGGTGAAGTGATGCCACAGAGCCACAGAAAACTGCACTATGAACAGAGAAAACTTTATGCCAAAAAGCATTTGAATATATTTTACTAAAATATTCACAATCTAAGGAACTTAATCCAGAACTTGAAGCAATGAAGGATGGAAAAGGTAGTAGGAAAAATGAGAGAGTGACAATAGGAAAGGCATGCCCTAGGCAAGTTATGAAATCCCTCCACAGAGTTAATACACTCTTTTTATATTTAAGAGTAAGTGCATTGCTAAAACACATTTGAACAAAAATTAGGATTTGAATTTAAAGAAAACTTCTCTGATTAGCTTCAGCAAGTGTTAGTGTTTTGTCTTGGTTTCAGACTGAAAAATCATGCAAAGATTTAATAATTTGCATTAACTGGACCGATAAGAACCCCAATTTCTGACAGCCAAGTAACTGGCTCAACAAGTGTCATCCCACAGACCATCTCAGTATCTTCCCCCACGCACCCACACACTCCCTTTTTACCAAAGGGATAAAAAACCCAGCAGAATATTTGTAAGATATCATGCTTAACTTTATCTATTCAGGCAACAGGGGAAAACTAATAACTCAAAAAAAGCCCACTCTCTTAATACAGAGGAAATACATATAACAGAGGGATTATATTTTATCTATTGGTGTCATACTGGGATCTGAAGAAGAAAAGCATTTTAGTTGAACAACAAAGCAACCCCTCCAGCAATACAAAAAAGCTGATCTCATTACCTCATTACTGGAACCAACTTAAATTTAGACACAAGGTAGTTCTATTGTCTCTCCCTTTCAAATAAAATTTAGATTAAAAGCCAGTAACATCACATATCAAATCCTCCAAGTTATTAAATTCAGAGAATGCAGAACTTCACATAATCCCCCTAGCATAACACAGTCTCAATTATGATCACTGATCATATTATATGATCGCTCTTTTAAGTTTCTTGAGAGGAGACTGTATTGTTTTCTTATCATTAATCAGTGATCATAAATCTCCATGTCTTACTCATTTGACTAACTCAGCATACTCAATTTTCAGTTTCCCTTACTAAAGTTTTAATTAAATTAAACAAAATTAAATTAATCTTAAATATTCAAAATTGCTTCAATGAGATGACAGACTGGTGTAACTTCCATTTTGCAGAGAGAGACAAAAAGTTAACAACCTAAAGTCCTCATTCCCTCTAGCAGAGACTTGCCTTGCTCCTTTCTGTCTAGCTTTGCTTTCTAGAATACAGAACATTCAGCTTTGTACTTCAGAGTTTCATGCAAGAGGTACCAGTGATGGCAAGCATCAACATGGTAAAACAAACAAAAATGGACTTTTCTATATTGGAAACTCCTGTAGACTTACGAATGGATAACATGTTATGATTTAATATTGAAACATCTAAGAAATCTGGGGAAAAGAAAGACATCGTGCAACCACTAATTCAGATAGAACACCTGAAGTACTCAGCTAGCCAAGACACCAAATGATGCTTTATCTGTATGTAAACAGGAGGAACACTTCCTTTCCAAACACTCACAAGCAAAAACAGATGAGGAGAGCAAATCTATCAAGAATTCTTGAGACAGTATATTGATGGTATCACAAAAATTAGCATTGCCATATCAAGCTTTGCACTGTGGTTGTCAAATGTGAGCTTTAAACTCAATCTTGTTTTAAAATGGAAAGAGATGAAAGTATTGGCTTTTGCAGGAAAAAAAAAAACAACTGTTCCTTCCTTGCATTTCTGGTTCACAGCGCTTTTCTGGCCCTGCCTACCTGAGTGGATCAGCTAAATTACCCTTAAATACCTTGGAGAAGGAGAAAAGAAGGCTTACAAGCAATTTTAGGAATAAAACAAAAACAAATTTTTAGAACAAAGCATCATTTCTATCCCATGGGCACATATCGAATGTCCCTTGCTTTAAGACCTACAACATCTGTTCTCCTCTTAGACTTTTATTTTTAGTTAGCTAGAGATAATCTCATATAAATACATCTGGCCCCAGAGAAACCAGCTGCAATATGTAAATTTTACTGAATGGAAAACATTTGGGGTATTATTTTCTAGCTGCCCCTTCCCAGACAATCTCACTGATTCCTTCCTCAAGATGGACTGAGCTGCACTTCCTCATGTGAGTGACTGAGACTTGATTCAAACACCGTGACCGGACATACTCACATCATTGGACTCTCAACAGTAAAAACTCAGGCACAAACTAAACTTCAAAGTGGAAGCACTAAGACTTAAAGCCTTCAACTGCAGACCCTTCCTAGTTGTCAAAAAGAATAACTGATACACAAAGTGAATGTGTACATCTCTCCTTTGATCCTCCACATCCTACTTGAAAGCAAATATTATTGAAAAACTATGTTCCACAAATGTATTTTCCAGTGTTGAATAATCAACAAACTCCAGAAAACTACTGCAGTTAATATTTAAAAAAAACTCTCCAAACTTAAATGCATCATTTAAATTCATTGTGCCCAATACTTTCTCATTCTGACAGAGCATTTTGAAGCCTGACTCATAGTTTGGATTGCAGCAAGTGAGGCAGGCAAATGGAAATGGAAAAGCTAATGTCCATCAGCCTAGCTATTTTCTATATACCATTTTTGTATTAGCATTTCAAAGGATCTATGAATTAGAAATCAGCTGTCTCCAGATGTGCAGTGGGACTCCAAAAAACCTCACGAATTATGTCAGGAAATCCAAGAAAAAGTAATCAGTACTTCCAAATTATTTAATACACTGTTAATGACTATGTTATTATAGCTTGCAAAATGCTTTTTAAAATCACAAGTGATGATTTTAAAATGCTCACAAACACACTTCTGCAATGCACACAGACTCCTCTTAGGAATTGCTCATTAGATTGGTAGTCAGCATCCCTACTACAGCAGATTGTGTGCATGTTATCACACCTGTAACAACAAAAAAAAATTAATCTCTTATTCTTCTGTTTCCCAAAACCAATCAGCAATGTAAAGTTACAGTTTAGCTAGCCAGTGTTACCAGAAATCAGGCAAAACATTCTCCTTTGGGTGAATGAGTGCTAGTACCCATTCATATTTTGGCACAAGTTTGTTCATTAGCAGCTTTACATTAAAGCAGAACAGCAGCTTTCTGCAATAACGACCTACTGTGTTATTTTAATATGAAGCATGTTTTGGACACTCAAGAAAGAAAAAAAAAGGGAATATTAAATCATATGACAACTTTTCCTTATGATGCCTCAAAACATGTAATTGAATGCATTAGATAAACAAACATATGCAGTCAAAGTAGAACTAATTTACTTGGGAATAGCTTTCTATTTTGCAGATGCACTGAAGGCTTGGAGTCTTAGAAGGAAGCACTTTGGAGAATGCTGAAGGTTAGATTTTGTTTTGTTTTCTCTGAATATTTGTTGCAGGGAATACAGGCTCTTGAGAAAAAATATGCTTTTCTGTTGGCCCTCATTTTTCCCAGCAGACAATAGCTGCTACTGTCCAGCGTTTAAATGACCTTTGCCCTGCCCTCCTACTTTGTTTCCCTTAGGAATGTCATTCATCCTTTTGTAACACTTTGCAACTCATTATTGCCTTACTTTTTCCTGCCGCTTTTGTTCTGGTCTTTAAAACACAACATATACACTGTTTCAATCTAAGGGGGAAAAAATGAAAAGGAAATCATTAGTACTTGGGAGAATGTCCAGAGACAAATATTCACGTGGTACTTCAATGTAATCTGAGTTTTAACCCATAAATTTACTAAAAGTAGTTAGTGTAGACATAACTAATTACCACATTAAATAGAAAATTTAAGGATACTTCTATTTTTCTTCATTATCTATTCTCTGTCATTGCTCCCATATCTTCATCAACATTTCATCATGCATTTGTAAGAGAAAAGAGGTTGCACCCCCACCCATCTCAAACCAGTCTTTATGTGATCTTCGTATACTCACACCTTTCCTTAGAAAACTTGAATTTGTTTAGGAGAGGCATAATCCTTATCTACACTCATAGTTTTCACAACATATTCTCACTGTTTCTATTGCTTTTTCTGATACACAGACACAGAGGAACAAAGGCAGACCTCCTGCTTTTGTGACACACCTGTGCAGCTGAATATCAGAAGAGACTGAACTTTAAATAATCACTCCTCACACATATAGAGGTACAATATGTTTCTTTGAAAATTTCTTTGAAAAAGTACCTGAAAAGAAAATTTCAACTTAAAGGCATAAATGACTCAACTTCCCCAACAACTATACAAGAACATCATTTTCACAGTCAGCAATAGACTAATAACACTTTGCTTGGCCATAGTTCTTTGCCTAGGAGTAGTAAAAATACTGGTAATAAAACATAAAAGTATCCAAAGATTACAGGAAAGTGGTAGCTGAAAAAGTGCAAAATTTTGAACTACTTTAGAAGTCCTACATATTGAAATATACTTTGGCAATCAAACCTAACTTTCAGAAATACATAAAGAGGGAATACAAAGCTTATAAAAATGAGCAGCTTGAATAATTCTTCTAAAAAACAAGCATTACAAGGCAACATTTACAAAAATTTACTGTTACAAAAATGATACAGAACATTATAAACAACACATGACAATTCAGTTAACCCAATGAGACAGGCACAATTTAAGCCATTGCCAAAACAGAAAAGGTTTCAAGAGGATATGGTTGAGGCGACACTAAAATGATTCAAAATTACAACTATCTACTGTGAACCAGCAACCCAGCAGGAAAAAAATATCTTCTCCTTTATTTTAATTTACCAGATTATTTCTCCCCATGCTGGTGCTACACACTAGCAAGAAAAATGAAGTCTTTGTTTCCAGTTTTCCTTTTATTTACAGTTCTGTGCCTCCCAGAGCTCACAGCCTCACGCAATGAAAACTGCCACTGGAAACATTGCAACATCGTGTCAAATCACACAGTTACTTCCACATCACATCCAAGTGTGGAAAACCAGAGCTCTCTCCTATAAAAGAATAGCTGATATGTTACATATGGTATTTCATTTTTTTATATTTTTTCTTTACTGTTTTTTTCAATCCTACTTAATAACCCAGCTGCCAGTCACCATGCCAGTAACCAGTTTCACACAGTAGGCAGTTCCTGTCTAACATCAGGATTTAAAATGGACCCTCCTGCAATCCATCCAATCCATCCCTCAATTCAGAACATCTCAACTTTTGCAAACAAATAAGTGCAAAGATCAGCCCAAATCATTTACCACTTTGCCAACTGGCTCCTCATTCCTCAGGCTGAAATTCTTGGCAGTTTGGCAGAGATGCTCTTGTCTGCCTTCCAGCTGCCTGCTGGGATGAGCAATATTTACCGTCTTACTCTTCAATCAGAAGCAACAAATAACAGCATGAGTTAAAAGGGGACCAATTCCATTCCTGCAGAAGTATTTGAACTACTGTCTTCAGGGAAAAAATTCAAATAGCCTCCCACGTACTCACCAAAACTGAGCGTTAAGAGCAGCTTTAATCTTTTAGATGCAACAGTGAAAATCTCCAGCCACTTCAGAGGAGAAGCAGTCAACAGTCTAACAGAGAGTGAGTGTCTTCTCCAGAGCCCAGCTGCTGGCAGCACACAAACCTGCTCTGCCATGAGTTTTCTTGCTGGAAAACTGTTCAGCATTTCAATGCTGGAACATAATAATGTGAGTCACTCTATTTAAAGCATGGTTTCAGATTTCAGAATTCAGATTAAAAGGGGAAAAAAATCATTTTACATTTTACAATTACAGTCCTAAATTTTACGTTCATATGTGATCATTTAGCATTAGATATGACAGCCCTTATGCTTAAAAAAAAATTATAAATTCATCTCTGCACAACTCAGCCTGTGAGGTAAGTTATACACCATCTATCAGACCAGCAATTCCAATCATATTTAGTGTAATTTAAGCACCACTCAATTTTTCAACTGCATTAGCTATAGACAATTTATACAGTTTTATCATTAAAATGTACCATATATTCTAACTACATATAATGAAAGGTTTCTGGCTAACACCAGATGACAAATGTAAACTAAAACCACAAGAATATCTAATTAATAAGAACTGGAAAACAATAAAATCAACTTCAGTTTGCCTTACTCTTTTACTAAAATAGGCAGTTTCTAAAGAGTAAAACACTGGAGAGAAGTAAAGATTAAATTTACTGTGTCACAAGATTTTACTTATATATAGTATACTTATAATAGCTAACAAATTAAAACTTGAAAAAATAATTGAAAAAGTCAATGTATTTTAGACCTTCTCACTACATGTCCCCAAAAGGTACAAAACAGGTCTGCTTCTAAAGATCAAGATGGTAACATCATACATATATGATAGATCATACACTTTTCCCATATTTCAATAAAAATAAGAATAAATTTTACAAAAAACCCTCTAAATATTTAGATTTCTTATTTTAAAAGTGATATTTACCTTAAAAAATGTCATCAAATGTAGCAGCCATTGAAAAAGTTGTGCATTTTGGTTATTATGGGGCTTTATTTCAAGTAGCAAATCCACTTAAAAAAATATCCTCAGTTTTGGACAAAAATACTGGATGCCACAGTTCATGGTTTACATTTGCTGTATCAAAATTTGCCTAAAGCAACCCAAAACATGTTATACTATTCCTATTTTAGATAATTGTTGCAACTCTTAACAGCATGAGATGCTAACAGATTTCAAACAAGGAGCGCAAAACCTCTGAATTTTAACAGTTGGGACTATTAGTAGCACCAAAACATAATGCTACTTCTCTGATCACTTAAACAAAATTTGACAGGATGTTTAACATCACACTCTAAAATGATGCATACACACTGAATTTTAGCAAGCATCATACTACAGAATTTTTCCAACTAGGATGCTAATGTACACAATTGGTTAATTCAACACTTTCTACTCCACATGATAAAGCTTTCTACACTTAACCTCCAGATTTCACTAATTAGCCCAAAGTAAAGCATTGAGCTCTGTGGGGATATCATGCTTATTAACAATCAATTCAAGGATAGCTAGACTTCAAAAAAAGCATCATGCTAAAGAGAAAAAAGTCCTACTTGTGTACTTGGTAGAAAACCAGGCAGAAGAAAGCTATAAAATACCACAAATCTTAGGAAACATTCATTATAAAGTGAAATTTTAAAAAACATGAAGAAATTAAACAGAAGTTTGATTTTATTCTAATATGCATTATAACATAGAAAACCTAATGTTGAAACTATAGTTACTATACTTCACTCACAGGATGCTCTGTAGTGATTTAGTATGTACTTCTCTAAGCCTTTATCCATCTCAGAAACATACATGTATCTAAGGTTTTAAAAACTGTATTATAAGATAGCATAATGCAAGTAATTAAGGACTGCACATGAAAAAGACTAAAGACAAGACTCTATGCTAGTTTAATTACAGCTTTCTGAAGTGAATACTCAACTGTGTATTACTAAAGCTGCATACATACAGCTAGAATAAGGAAAAGACCATTTTTTGTTTACTGAATGCATAATAAAAATACTAAACATTAACTTAAAAGAAAAAAATCACAAACACAGCATGCTACACAGGTAAACTAGTTTATGCTAAAAAATATCTGATTTATATTGCTGTAATCTACAGGGAGTTTGTAACCAATTTTGCCAAGATTTGTCTAGGTTCTTTTAATATTCTGTTTGCCATTGGGAAATTTCTATTCATTCCATTTCATCAGTACAATGATCTGCATTTCAACAAGTGTGTAGATACAATCTTAAAAAACTCATTTATGAGTAAGCAACCTTAATTTCTTGTATTACAGACTTCAAGAGCAACACAGATAATTTTAATAATACCACACAATATTCTAGTGCAAAACGCCATCACTATGCAGTACTTCCATGTTTGAGATTTCTTATCATACCCACAAAGTGGGTATGATCTAAATGTGTTAGAAACCAAATGTTTTGTAAGTGCACAAATGATACATGCTCATTTCATTTAAAAAAAAAGAGATATGCAGGGTTTCTGGAAAGAAAAAAAATACAATAGAGAACAGACCTTCATCACTCATTACTTAAAAAAATTATTTTTTAAAAATCAAATTAGGCCTCAAAATACAGTTAGATATATCATGTCCAAAAAACAGCTCTGTTTGCTGCTACTAGCTAACTCATAGCCATGCAAGTCCACTACTGAAATCAGTAATCTGTAAATTCCATAAGAAACCGTAGAATCACAGAATGCTTTGGGTTAGAGGAGACCTTCAAGATCATTTACCTGCAACCCTTTTGCCAAGGGCAGGGACACCTTCAGTAGACCAGATTGCTCACAGCCCCATCCCAACCTGTCCCTGAACACTTCCAGGGCTGGGTCATCTGCAGCTTTTCTGGGCAACCCATTCCAGTGCCTCACCTCCCTCACAGTAGAGAATTTTTCCTAATATCTAATGTCAATTGACCTTCTTCCACTCTGAAGCCACTCCCCCATGTCCTATCACTCCACATCCTTGTAAAAAGTCCCTCTCCAGCTCTCTTGCAGGCTCCCTTCAGGTACTGAAAGGTTGCTCTAAGGACTCCCTGGAGCCATCTCTTCTTCAGACTGAACAACTGCAACTCTCTCAGCTTATCTTTAAAAGAAAGGTCTTCTAGTCCTCTGATCATAAAAAAGAAAATACCTGCTTGTGTAAAACAATACTACTTTTAATCCTTGTCTCAGGTATAGTAATTTTCTGCTAAAAGTTTAGAATGAAACAAATCATTTAATGTATTGAAAACAAATATTTAATGTATTGAATAAATGAAAAATAATTTGCTTTGGCAAGCTTTCTGTAAGTTACAACAACTGACTTACCTAGTTGCACAAGCTAGAGAACTGCATTATTTCTACTTTAGGATACATGGATGATTCCTCATTCCAATATCTAAATGAAGTACAAGATAATTTCTGACTCTGCTTAATCTTAGGTACCAAGTAAGTAAGTAGTGGACAATTTTTTTTTTTTAAGGAAAAAAATATTATTATATCAGTTTCACAGATCAAGGACTAAAGACTAATTCAAGCTCTCTGGAAGACATTACTACAGCATCTAAAATGTTATTGCTTCTATTTTCTACTCCACTTTCCTGCTGAAGATTACAGTCTGTTTGGCAAGGACAATAGGAAAAAACCCCACGTGCTAGCTCATCAGCAGGCACAGTTCATAACCTGCCCATTAGCCTAAGCTGACTTTATCAGTAACCTTCAGCAGAAGACAGGAGTGGTAACAGTTGGAATTGCTACAGATAAACCTATCAAAGATCATGATTCAGCACAAAAAGTGATCTGCCCAATGTCATATATTCAGCTTAAGAGCTGGAACTTAACAGTAGCTTACAGTCATAACTAAAAGACAGCTCTCATTAACGCACTTTATTACTGAGGCAAAAAATGAAGTTCCTGAATTTATCCCATACATTTCAGGTTTTTTCTGAGTGCTTCCTGTCCTTCCTTCTTTTCTATAATGTCCAACTCTGCCCAAACCTACAAAGAGATAGAAAAACTCCACAGCTTACTAAGAATATTCTCTCTTGCAATATAGAAATTTTTAAAATTTACATACTGTAATATTTTCATATGGCTGAGCTGGGGAGGAACCTTGACCACAGGAACCTGAACTGAAAAAATACTTCTAGATTTGGTCTAGAACACTGATGCAAGCCCATCTCTTTCAAATTCAGCTGGAGTTTATTCTTTTACCCACTGTAGTATGCTTATTTTGATTTCTTTTAAAAAGTGTGAATTCATCACAGGTACCTTGAATATGTAACACTGGCTGAACACATAATACACTGATCAATATTTATGAATGTATAAATACAATGGTTACTAAATATAGCAGCATACTGATGGTGTTGCTGTGCCTTCATCTTCACCTACAGGCTGAAGCGAAAACAACTTCCCAGTACAAGCCATAATTTGTTCAAAAGGAAACGAGTGTCATCCTTCCTCTGAAAACATGTTATTTTCACAGCTTGCTATACTTATTGCAGTGGACAGTAGGATAAGCTACTCAGGTAAGAAACATTAGCAGAGAAGGCAAAAACAAATGAGTGGTGTGTAAAATGCATGATGACTACAGGAGACTGTCTTGTGAATCAGATTCAATCAACTCTCCTTGATCCACTCAAATGTACTTGGTGAGAATTACAGGCCTCAGCTCCCTGTCTGCTGGAAACAGGATCTAAATGATAATCCAATTCACTGAATACACTGAATTTCAGAAAGTACTTTTGTGTCATAATATAATCTTTCCACTAAGAGCTCAGACTTCAATGGCAAGAAAAAATACACAAAGAAAAAATGGGGAAACTAATAAAAGATTATTTGTTGTCACTCTTCTCCACAAAAACTTCCACATGTTTGGATCACCTCTTTTATAAAGAAATATAATTTGCCATAAGTTTATCCACCAAGTGAATGACTGTTAAGAAACCAAAAACTTCTTATTTGATGATAACTTATTAGCCTTTTCCACAGTTGTTTACAGAATGTCTACACTGAAACTAATTTTCAGTATCTTCACTTATATACCTACAGAAAACAAGAAATACTAATTTTGCAACAACAGAAATTAGTACTTAATACTTTCCAACTACTACTGAAGTTATACATTTTTAAGAGCCACATTTAAATTACTAACATGTAACAAAGACCTGAAATCCTGAAGGATCCAGTGGTTCTCTCCTTATTTATACCAATGAAGACTACTATTAAACCTATTTTACAGCCTTCTTCATCCACATATTTATTTATAAATAAGACCAGTCCATTCAAGATGAAGGCAGCAATTTGCCTCATCAATCACTGCTGCACCCAAAAATAATTTAAGGGCAGGAACTACAGGATAGCTCATTACTTCTGTCCCAGTAATTTCCAAAATACTCTGTGAGTCAAAAATAGTACTAAAAGAAGCAATTTCTACAGTAGCTTGGAATCCTAAGCTCTCCCCGTCTGACACATCAGGTTTTCATAAATGAAAGATTTCTCCTCCACATCTGTCAATGAATATTTAATCTCACATTATTTGACACTATCCAGTATTGAGTTTTAAAAGGTTTATAGTAAAATAATCTTAAATCAATTTTGAATATTGAAACTACAAATTCTTTTGGAATACAAACACAATATTGATAACAAATATAAATCACCTTTAAAAAAAATAAGATGGTACAGGAACTCAAAGTGCCACATGGCACTGACTTGTTCACCTAGCCAGCACACTGACAGTTTTCCCTTCCACCTTCTCTTTGAGTTAATGAAATAGACTGATCTTCATCTGAGAAATCCAGGTTCATCTTCGCACCAACAGTCATCCATTGAAAATTTGTTTTCTTAAAATTGTGCCCTCTAAGGTCGCTGAGATGCTTTTTAAGAAGCAAGAACAATAAAAAGCTCAAAATTTTCAAATTAAAAAAAAATAATAATTTCTTACTGTGAGTAAAAACCTGCTTAACATACAAGGAATTTTGGAAACATTTAACCTACAATTACAACTCAGTCTACAGATGATCTTTAGCTATGGCTAAAGACTTTTGTGCCCAATGAAAAATTTCACTTTTTACTTACTTCGTATCTATTCCAATACTATTATAGCTTAATTTTAGCATGCTGCCACCAATGGCACTTAAAATGCTCACCACATTGAGCATTTAAAGCAATTTCACTTTTGAGAGATTAAGGAGAAAAGACCACCCTTCATGCTGATTTGGAGGCATCTGTTGTAAAATAATACTAAATGTAGCTGATCTTCTTGAATCCGAGATGCATAGTAGCCCTGGTAGCTGTTTTACTCCCTTCTTTATTTTCTACTGACCTTTTGCAATTGACTCAAATAACTGTGTTTCTTTTCCCGGCCTGGCCTGCACAAGAGTAGAGGTGACTTAGAGCTCTTCAGCCTGTAGCTGGGTGGCTAGTGCCCACTTCCCACAAACAAGAGCGGAAAAGTCCATAGCCCTATATAGAGAAAAAAAGTCCCATGTATTTTGGGAAGTACTCAAGACACTGCACTGAAATACTGGGTAGGGGGTTTTTGCTGTTGTTATTTTAATTGACCGTCCTATTTTAAGGGGAGCTTTTTGTTTTTGAAGAAAAAACAACTTTTGAAGGAATCCTCAAAGTAACCATTTCACTCTAGAGAGGATTGCATACTGTGAATACTAGTGAACACCAGTGAACTAGTCTGCAGTTCAGGATTAGTTTCACTCAGCTGTGAAGAGGCAGGATTTCAGACACTTACTATTTTTCAGAGGTACCTATGGGCTACCTGCAGTGGATCCCTGTGGAATACCAGTCATTGGAAAACCAAAATCACAGTTCATGTATGTGATCAAAGCTGCAGTATCTAGCATCTTAACAGTCAAGTCTTTGCCAGTCTAGCAAAAGACAGTAAGAATATAAACACAATTGGGTTGGAGAGAAAAAAATTGATGTTGCCCCACCAACGGTAAAAACAGATTTCTGCAGAAGAGTCTTGCAGGATACATACACTTCCTGCTGCAAAAAATATGCCTAAAACTATTTCAGAAACTAGCATTTAAATTAAGATCTCTCACAAGTAATTGTCATGGAAAGCACAGTGAATTTCAACAAGAGCAAGTGTGAGGCGAGGATTCCATTAATAAACCTTATCATTAAATCTACCATGATTAAGTCTACACTCACAAAGGCTACTGCTTATTAACAGATCTTTCTCATTGTAGCAACATATTAGCTTAAGAGATAGATGAACAGCTTATTTTTACTGTTAAAATCCTGGAGGCTAAATTTAGTTTTTGACAGTGACAGCAGCTCTGATGTGCCTTGGTGGCACATTTCATTGCTATGTTATCTCTACAAACTGGAAAATCCAAACACTGAAAGCACACACAGGAAAATGCTGGTGGATATGCTTAGCATTTAACAGTCTTGTCTATTCAAGGATGATTCACTTCAGAGAAGCTTCCAGCACAATGTCACTTGGAATAAGAATTTCTCCCGATTTTGTCGGCCTTGGACTAAGCAGCATCCAAAGCAGAGCAGTGATGTAAGCTAGACTCCAGTGTTTTGGGTCCCACCTCCAGCCAAGGACAGGCTGGGCCATGCACTGGTAATAACCTTGGCAGCACTCTCCTGTGCTTCCAGCACTGCCAACACTAATGAAACAAAACTAGACGCAAGAGGTTCCTTAGAAACTTTGTGTTAATGCTGCCTGGCTGGAACTATCTGTAATGCTTGTACTAATTATCCCTGAGCAGATTAGACCACAGAGTGCCAAGCCAGTCCAGCAGTCCTTTCTGTGCACACTCTGCTGGGTGACTGCATTTCCAAATTCAAAATTATATTAAATGGTTCACACCAACAGAAATTGCAACAAAGCCATGAGTTTAAAAATCATTATAGCTACATTAAGACAATCATCACTGATGCACCCTGATTACAAGAGATTAAAAATACATAAACTCAAGGAATGCATAAAAGTAATTCACATAAATAAAAAATAATCAAGTGATAAATTAAAAAGTAGAAGGCAAGCAGTAAAACACACCCATGAAAACCCTAGTTTTCCATTTTATTTGAAGTATTGCACAGAGTAAATGGAGAATGTGCAAAGGGAACAAAGGGATGGTTTCTACACACCAGTAGTTCAGCTTTGTAGTGCCAACATTTTATATGGCCCATTACAGGCCCTTTTATTCCCTCATCTGCATGCATCAAGTAGAACAGTTATTCTTCATCTAGAGCCATGATGAGTATGTACTTGTACTTCTCAATAATACTACGTTTGTAGAGCCTCAGTTGTTCTCTCTCCTTGGAGGTAGAAGACTGAGGTTCTATTTTACTTTTTCAAAAAAGAAACACAGTAATATTACACTGCTCAGCGATTCTTCTCAAATACAGATTTACTAAGCTTTCAAACATTTTGTGCAGTAACATAAAGCACACAAAATTTTATCTTTTTTTTTTATTTTTCTGAAGCTACTTGAATAGGAAAAAGGCTAGATAGTGTGCAAGGTCATATGAAAAACTGAAGTCCACCTACATCTCAATGTACTTTGATATTAGTATTTTTTACTAGTATTAAGGGAATAACAGTAAACTAAAATTAGTGCTTTTGTTATTTTTTCCTTCAAATTCAATAGCAGTCATATAATCCCCACAGGATCACAGAGATACAGCACACCTGAAACATAATATTCAAATTATTATTCAACCTATGCTTCTAATGCTGCCATTTTAAAAGCAATTTAACTTGTAAAATGACCCCTTTATTTATGATTTGCCAAATATTAGTTTCTTTCAAAACAATAATGCTCCAACATCTGAAAGCTTATCCCAAGAGGTACTATTTTCTCATAAAACAGAAGTCAGAAACAAACAAATTTCTCCTAAATTAATCTCATCTTTACATGAGGAAATTGAGAAGAGAAATATCACAGCTAAGCCAACACAAACAACAAAATGTTATGTTCCCCATCTGATAATCAAAAAGTGAGGAAAACCACACTTAGAGCCATGGTTAATTAAGTGCTTTCTAGACAAAATATGCAATCAGAATTATTTTATCTCATCAAATTATTCACTGTGGATACAACCAAGGAGACTAGGAAAAAAAAAGGTTCTATTTCCATAAAAAGCTTCATTCATACCTGCAATACATGATCCAACACAGCATGAGCTCTAACCACCAAACCACAGACGTCTTGGCATGGATTTCCTCTAACCTCTACTGGAGCACTGAAAGTGATGACAAAACAATTCTCTGGCTCAATGACCCCAGAACTTGCCTGGGATGTGAACAGTTGGGTTTTAATCCTTTTTCCAGTGAATATTTTATTTTCACAGAGCGGGACAACTTCAGTTGTTCCCCTTTAGGAAGGGGGCCAAAAGTCTACATAATTAAGCCACTACAATCACTGGTACCAATCTTCACAGCACATTAAATACTGAACCAAAGGCTGACTTACCTTAATTAAGGTGATTCACTTAATGCAGATTTAAGGCATACTGACAAAATGACAAAACAGAGAAAACATGGGATTTCTACATCCAGTACAAAATTTTCAATGTTTTTTTGAAAACACTGTATGCAAAGACAAACAAAAACCAGAGAGATCAAGTACAAAATCTGTTAGCCCTCAATCTAAACAGCTAGCCAACGTTCCTAGGTCCTTGCTGACTCACCTTCATTAGAAAGACAAAATGAAATTCAAAATAATATTTACCAAGAATATTCATAAAATCATGAGTGTATCCAAAACTAACACGACCAAGAAACAGCACACTTTGCAATTTGTTGGTGCTATCAGAAATTACTATGCTCCCTAGAGTGTCATCTATTTCCTTGATGGTTCATGCAAAGCTCTGATGCATTTCTTCCTTCTTGTTAACACTCTCTCAAAAATTCCATTTCTCTTCAGGCATGCACCAATGACCTAGCTCTGCTATTTATGGTCAGTTTTATCAGTCTTCATAGAGTAGTCTTCCCTGTTCCAGACTTATTATGCTTAAGCAGCAGCTTTATTGTTTCAGCTACCAAAGGAACACTAAGACCAGTGTCCCTCTAATGAAGGATATCTACTGCACTTACTGATTTTTACCAGATCTGTTTTTATGGAAGCCATTAACACTCCTCTGTATTCCAACAGAATATTTTCCAATGTATATTTTAATAGCAAAGTTCAAAACTGCAATTTTATTTCTATAGTTACAAGATCCTGAAAAATATAAACATAGTGAGTGTTTACATAAGACCACTTTGGACAGATTTCATCCATTAAATTTTAAATGCTGAACAGACAAAAGAAATCTGCAAGAAGTATTCTTGTTTCACAACACAGAACAAATCAAATGCTATTTCATACACCAAGTACTCCACTAAGATATTCAAATTCATTTATCCTATAAAAATCAACTACCTTCTCCAAAAAGAAAGCACAGTTTGGCATCTAATGGTATGTTCAGCCTAAATTTCAATAATTGGAATCCACACCCAAAACCAGAGCTCTGTGGTAATGACAAAGCCCCAACAATTTGGTGTTAAGTTTGGTCTTCTTTTGCAAAAGAAAAGGGTTTTCCTTAAGTTAAAAAAGCCACATCTCACAAAAATTTCATTGCCTCTACCTCTTACCCAAACATGAAACATGCAAAAAGAGTATGAATCTCAGGTTTTAAACATATTTATGCATTCAAGTCTAGAGAACTAGTGCATAACTTGATTTTGGTTTATATGAAATCTTAAAATTTTTTACTTATGTTCTAGTTTTGAGCACCAGAAGTACTTGATTTCCCAAGAATTAGATGCTGTTCCCAGGAAGATGCAGGGTGCTAGCCTTACAGTGCAAATAGCAGTAGTTAGAAGAGAGAGCAAGATATTTCCAAAATGAAATTGCAGCCAGTGTCCGGACCTGAGGGTTAAGATATCTTTTAAGCACAAGGAAGAATTCTCTGACAGCACAAGCTATCTTACTTACTTAAGTCAAAACTTACCAATTCCTGAAAGCAACAACTTGAAGGTTGGCTTGAAGTACAGAATGTGGAATACTGGAATACTTTGTTTTCCATTTACAGTAGGTGAGACTATGCTGTGGTTACTGCATACTGGGCTAAAAGGTTTTTCAAGCTGTAAGACATGCCTGACTACAATGACCAAGTTAGTGTGTGGTTTGATTCAGATAAATTACCTTGAACTTCAAACCTCCTACATGCAACTGGCTCCAATCTGACAGTATCTAAGTGAAGCAGCACTGAAATCCCTTGAAGAGAGGAAGAAAAATTTCATACATTCAGAGATTTCTTCCAGGGACTGTACCTCTGAATATTGGAAGTCCATATCTTCCATGATTGCAAGTGCAAAACTGTCTCTAAAATAATTTTATTTCTTTTTTAACCATTTCTAATATAAGCTCTTACTGTGAACTGAGCAGTACACTACAGACAAAAATATACACCCACCTAGGCAACCACAGCCTACAAACCCCAAGAAAACAGGCACAAACTTCATCCACCTGTCCATCTCAGTAACTCATGTAACTCCCAACAACATCAAAAAATAAGTGTGGTAGAGCGTAACTGCACACATTTCAAAATCTCTAAAAGGAATAAGGATGCCACATTACATAAAGTTTTACTCAGAGAATATTTTAAAAATGGCACTTTTTACGTAAAATTCTGATTGCTGCAGGGAAAAAACGGAACAAACACTTCCTGACACGTGAGCTGGTTTAACTCATACTCCCAGTTTCCTTGGATTCTTTTAGTGCAAACTCAGAAAATTTGAAACCAGTATTACACTTCAAAAAAAAAAGTCTCCCTATCAAACACTATACATGCAATTAGGAATATTCCTTATTTAACTGTTTAAGACATAGTACTTAATATTTTATTTTTAAATGGAAAAACCCACACCACCTGTGTATGGACTGCAGAGGATAATCGGTTTCTCTTCTACACCACTTAAAACAAATTTTTAGGGCTTTCATGCTGTTCCATTAAATGGTAGGGTGATAAAAAACAAATAGGAAAGCATAAATGACATCAGTTCCTGTTGCAAACAACACAATTCTGAATTGAATATATGAAAAAGTATGATCTCCTGAGAAAAGAGCATAAACCCACAATAGGAGCTAAAGTTTCCTTGACCCAAATGTTTCTTTCTGGGTCCAGAGGTTTCAGTACAAGAAGATAAACATTTATTGAAATTTTAAACTACCTTGGGAACCCATTTCCAGAAACAGCCCACTAGTTATTCTAGTTCTGCACTGAAAATCCAATTCCCTTATTAGTTAAAGTAAACAAAATCTCCCTTACAGAAACCAATATATTTTGAAACAATAGTTCTGGAAAGATAGTTCTTTTAAAATTATTACAGAAAGGTGAGCTGCTCCAAGAGATTGAAAACGTACTGAAAATATTACATTGTTTTTCTTGGAGAACATGTACCATAAAATCCATTAGTCTTATCATCATGACTGAATTCAAAATAATAGATTGTGACCATGCTCTGTAATGCCAGCATGGTGTTTAAATCCTTATTTTCATTTATTACAAACTGAAGGAATAGACAAAAGACTTAGGAAATATGGAAGTAAGATGAAAGAAAATGCCATCAAATCAAAAGAGTCACAGATTACGTTTATTTTTTCTCCATTCTTTGAGAATCTTTTTGAATTTCCCATCAATTCCTAGGACACTAGCCCCCCTTTTCATATGTTCTTTTTGAGTTCATTTAATGAAATATAGAATTTGCAGCTTTATTTGTTCTATAAGAACAATGAGAACACATTATTAGTAGTAAAATAGGCATTTTCAGAATCCTGTGAAGAATCCTCAAAGCTCTGAATGGAAGTTCTTTGACCATTTTGTAACTGTACTAGTCTAAATGTCACATAATATATGACACACTATTACAAAATAAACAATGAAAAATAAAATACACAGTATTGAAATACACACACATACTGAAGGAAACGAGATGGCATGTGAGTCAACACATTTACATTTCTTTCTCACCTCTTGTCTAGCCAACACCTCCATAGCAACTTTTCTATTTTGGTGCTCTCCAAAACCTTCCTCAAACATCAAGCTACCTCTTCAGCTTGCTCCTGCAGCACTTCCCCCTCACCAAGTCTCTAATTCAATTCCAGTGAGCCAAGAGTCATTTGCTCGATCCCATTTCCTCTCCAGTATTTTATCTAATTGGTCTATTGCTATGTTCCAAGCCTACTACCACAGTTTGTTTTCTTTCAGAACCACTGTCCTTCTTCCTCCCTTATTACTTGACCATTTGGGTCTTTATCACCCATCAGTACTGAAATTTCTCTGCTTTTCAGCCATCTCCTCCCAGAAGCCTTCTCCCACCCTTTCAATGAGATAAGTGATTGCTTTCATGCCTCAAGGCTAGATGTGTGTTCAGCTCTTCTGCCACCCTCTCCAACTCCTGGACTTGCTTTGAATCCTACATTGGAACAAGTTCTCCAGGGAAGTGGTAGAATCACCATTCCTGGAAGTGTTCAAAAAATAAGTAGATGTGGCACTTCATTATATGGTTTAGTGGTCATAGTGATATTCAGTCAAAAGTTTGACTTGATGATCTTGGAGGACTTTTCTAACATTAATGATTCTATGATCCACTTCCTCTGTTCCTACTCTGGTGCTGTGTGAACATGTCTGGCAGGAATCCTCCTGTTAGGCTGAATTCTTCCACTACATATGGCTCTTTTTAAATTCCTCCAATTCCACTACCTCAGGAGTTATGCCCAGAAAACAGACACAGCTTTAGCTCAGTAATGTTAGAAGAGTGAAAATTGAACAGAAGCAATATGCAGACTGCAGTGGTGGCCATGGCCACATTATCAGCATAATGTTCTTTGTGGTCTTTAATTCTGGACTCCTGATTGCCTGAAAGATTTGCAAAAATAACTTGTGAAACAACCATAAGAAGATTTTAATCTGCATATGCACAATAGCAAGGAAACAAAACTGCTATTTTTGTCTACCTTACTCTATATTTAAAATTTAACCTAATTTTATTGGGTTGCAAACCAGGAATTAATGCATTTTGTAAAAAAATCCTTTATTCACTCTTCCTCCCCCCAGACAAAGTGATAGTCATTTCAACTTTTTCCTCAACCGGTAAGTACCAGTGGTAATGCATATGCTGAATGGAAATTCAGATCAGCGTTTCTCAACTTTAAGATCTATCTGTCTTCTGCAAGATTATCTATTCATCTGCTTATTGACTATCCCTGCCCTGCTTAGTCCCAAGACCTAAGAGGATTACAGAACCTGGTGGCAAGGCTGAAGGCTTGTTAACTTAATAAGGCTGTGGATTTAAAACTGTGTTACATTAAACAGGTTTTGAAAATGGCTTAAGTCTGCTAGAGTGGATAAGATTTAAGAGTCTCCTTTCTTTATCTAGCTCCTGAGAAAGACCATGTGAGATAGAAGGGCACTGGCACACATGAACAAGTGAAGGTCCACGAGACACTGATTTTCTTTTAGCAAGCTCTTAGCTTCAGAATAAAAGCTTCTTCACTACTCAGGGGCACTTTACCACAGTGCAGTGAACTCAACTTTACTGGATTTGTTTAAAATAAGCTTCTAGAACAGCTATGCCCTATATATGCCAACTCAGATTGTCATCTGATTATCTTTGACTATTTTCCATTTTAACACTTTTAAAAGTCAGAAGTGCTTAATTCTTACCCATTTTTAATATAATAAAACAAAGACTATAATCTAAAGGGCTAAGATAGCATACCAAAAAAGAATAATTGAAGAGACATGCTTCAAATTATTCAGTATTGATGTTCTGTCACCCCTGTGCAAGTAAGACTACATTCCTTCTCTTGGGTTCAGCAGCTTGACAGTCTGGAGGAAATGCATACTTTTGTCTTTAATCAGAGCTTTCAAAAGCTTGTCTTGTAGAAGTGCGGTTCACACAAGGTAAAACAGTGGTTCAGTTCTTTAAAAAGCTTTCAAGGCACATGTATATTTTGAAAGCTTAGATGCTGAAAAGAGAAAGTCAAGAGAGGTAATATGCAATCTTTCCTTTACAAGAAGAGGAAAGGAGAGTTATCTCATCTTTCTGCAACACTAATGCCATGAAATAAAATCAGTTTTATTTACAAAGAAATGCTAAAGACTGAGGAGCACTTCAGGTGTGACGAAATCCAACAGGACACTTGATGCCAGGCTTATCTTCTGAACAGCACTGGCAGCAGTCCTCTACTTCAGAGAGGAGGAGAATGTTATCTGTATTAATATTTAAACAACACTGAAATGCTTACCTTTGATCAAAATGCATTTATGATTAATAGCATACTTCCCAGCTAGAAACTAGAAAATTATACTTTGCACATTTACAGAATATAAAAATGGACTATCTAAATTTGACTCTGAAAAATCAAGAAAGATAGAAAGAACAGGTAAACACCAGAACAGAGCTTTTAGTTCAATTAAAAACAAACAAAACCCAAACAGAAATTCACACCATATTCAAAAAATGAGATGTGGAAGGCCAAGCATATGAGCAATATTTCAAACAGAATTACTGTGTGAGAGGGATGGCGTACAACAGAATCTTGTCCTCACTTGTAGGAGATCAGACACATCCTTGCAGGTCCTGGCTTTTTAATACTTGAAAATTTAAGTGCTTATGCTGGGGGAGGGAGGGGCAGGGGGTAGAGGAGATTAATCTAGAGCGAAATAAGAGGGGAACAAAGACCTAGACAAGATATTACTTAAAATTCTTAAGTGTTTATACTCTTACACTACAAAAACTTTATTTGGACAATAAATCTCATATTGGGTGCCACAAGTGTAAAATGAGATCCACAACCCTACGTTTCTAAGGTACAGCAGATTGCTCATACACACACCACAGCTGACTTTGGTGTACCTAGCAGGCTCAGATTCTGAAACACTTTGGGCAACAGTGTCCATAAATGAAACACTGACTTCTGTGTTTTGCTCTTCCTTCAACTGGAGAATCCAAATCTGTAGGTTTCCAGGCAACATTGAATGACATTTTGAAGATACGTATATAAGCATCACATGTCTAAAGAATTAAAAATACTGGACTTGATTTCCCTCTTTGGAGTGATTTCCCTTCTCTCCAGAGCATCTTTCTGAGTCCCAACAATTTCCTGACATTTTAGAGGATGCAAATGTGAAAACAGACTTAACCAATTGCCAGTGTGCTGACCAGCTCGGGTTCTGCACCCAAACTGCATGGCAACTCTGGCAATATCCATGGGAAAGGGATAAGGTGTTCAGTGCAGCAAAGCTCTAAGCTCCCAGCATTCAGTCTGACTGCCAAAGGACAGTTCTACCATCTTCCCCTCTATGCTTAAGAGAGATAAGGAGAGCAGAAAAGAGCACTTGGATGTGTGACCATCCCACCTCAGGACCACTTGCTTTCTAAAACTAATCCAGCTCACCTCACAGCAGCAATTCTCAGTCCAAAAAAAAACAAACCCAAAAACCTGCTCCCCAAAAAGACTCTGATTTAGTGATGTGAAAAGTAAAGGATTTGATCTAGTTCAACTGACTCAAGAATTCACTGCTGATTTTCCAAGACAAGTTTTTCTGTCTAACACAGAGGGATCTGACAGGAAATGAGGTTTAACAGATGCACACTTTTCCTCTGTCAAGGCAGTAACGAGGTGTATGCATGACCAGGGCTGACCAGATGATATTTCAGCTTTAATTACTGAGACCCACTCTTGCCCACACTAGAATAAAGATATAGTCAGTGATTTAAGGGAGAAGAAGAAAAGGAAAAAGCAAAAAGAAAGAATAATCCCAGGAGGCTAGGCAATACAGTAATATTAACTTATACTTTATGCTCTTCGTGTATTTGGCAGATCTTAGTTGAATATACTACAAGGTTGTACATAATCCACATACCTCAATAGAAAATTTTCTTTCTTATTGTTTATTTTTTGTTCCTTATGTCTGACACAGTCATGGACAAATGGGACACAAGAGGTAAGAAAACTAGATGTTTTCTTTTTCTTGGAAGTGGTACAGTAATATCAGAGGCAGGAGATTGTTTGAATAAAGGACAACAATGGAGCCAAAGAAAAGACCAAGAAAGGTGTTAAGCGTATCATAGGGAGAAGGCCAAATGCACTGCAAGGGGAAGTTCACCAAAAGAAAGACAAACAACTGATCATAACAAGTTTCCAGTTTTATTATCACAGCTGCAGTTAAAAGCTTTCTGTTTTCTGCAGTTCCTATCCATGCACTAAACACTGAAGCTCCATTAAAAACCATTTCACTCAGTTAAAGGAGAGGGGAGAAGAAGGATTTCTAGCTGATGCCATCCCAACCAGCTCTTCATACTGTGCATGATGCCTATTAAGCCACCAAATGCATTGCAGAAAGCCAGACACTATGCACAGAGACACACAGCAACAGCACTACTGACTGACTTTTCTAACCAGATCCTGGATCACCTACATAAAGCAATTTTATTGGTATTTGATTTTTTTGGTAATATGAGAAAAAAATTCAAGGATTTTTATTCTCTCTAAAAAACTGCTTCCCTTCACAAGCCCATTAAAAGTAATGGCTTGAGACTTCCCTTTTTATGCAAAAGTTTAAATTTTCTGAATGATCAAAGCTTTTCAAGTAGAGCAACTCACTGGCCACATTAAAGTGGAGGAAAAAAAGACACCATTTCATTTCATGTAGGTGGTTTTAAACAAATCTACATAAATGGAGGAATATTAAACTGGAAAATGAAGGGAAATAGAGACAGCCCTCTCTTCCACATGAAGACAAAAAATAAAAGCTTGTAAACAAATTAAAAAGGGATTTCAGATTTCAGTATCACATGTAAATAATGTGGACTTCTTCTTTAGTTTATAGATCAGTTTATTTCAAAACCTAATTGTTTTCTAAAAAAGGGGATTACACTAATTTGACTGCTATTTTATCAAGCAGATTAATGTTAATTGGCAGGTTCAAGATAGCTATGCAGGTTCAAAATATGGAATTAAACATTTCTGCATTATCAACACAATTTACACTGGATATTCTATTCTTATTCTTTTCAAAACAGACTCAAATCTACACACCAGTGTGCCAGTTAGATGCAGATTTCCCTAGCTGAAGGGTGGACTATGACTTCCACAGATGTTTCAAGTGTCTGGCTTTTCCTCACTGAGGTATTCATGTGATTTCCTATTAAACACCAAACAAAATTAAATCCTTTTAACAATGTGACACTAAGCATTGCACCGTCTTTGGGACAGGAAATGGATTATGAACAGTTCTCCAGTAATGTGGAAGTCAATGATTTAGAGTTAACAGCAGGATATACTGACCTCAACTGAGACTGTGGAACGATTGTAAAACAACCATGGATACATCCAATATTTTAAAAAAGTCAGTGTCTGCCCTGGAGAGCATAAAGTCTAAATAGTGAGTCACACAAAGAAAGTACTATCAGTCATATCTGCAGATGGGAAACAGAGGCACAAAGAGCTTTGAGTGACTCTGTGCAAGGTCATAAAGGATGTCTGTAGCAAAGCCAGGAACTCGGAAGCCCGGAAGCTCTCAATGCCTTTGGATACAGAGACAGTTCTTCCTTTTGCTTATCCTCCTTCTCTACCTAATTATTTATCTCTGAAAGGGAACACACAAACACCATGAGAGTCAGTCTCTTTTCTTTCATATTTATGATCTCCATTAAATTTTCTCTAGTTTCACATAGGATACAAGAGTGTTACACAGAACTAATTAAAACTGTACAAGAAACTGTAAACATAAAAGCAGAATCTGGTATCTCAGCAAGCATGATATGAAACAAAAGCATGCATATATGATTTGCAAAGACTTCACAAAATATTTTCTAATGATCACTCCAGAGCACGAATAGGTGTCTATCTCCAGATTCTCAAATATTACCTGAGAAATTCCCCCCCGTTCCTTCTTCTTTCCTCAGATTTATATGCTGAGCATGATGCCATATGGTATGGAATAACCTTTTGGTGGGAGGGTCAGCTCAAAATCAGGTACCATCAAGCAATGATTCTCCAGCCTATGATCACAAATAACAGTCATGAAGCTAAGTGCATTAGCCACTGTTTTTTGCATATCTCTACAACTGCTTTTTCCTTTAAATGGGTATACTTGACAATCTGATCTATTATGACAATGGGAACCTCCTCTAAGAGTACTCCTCCAGCAGACTTTTACGGATACAATTCTTTGTATTATTGTATTCCACTAACTCTTGTTCCAACACGATTTAAACATCTGTTCCAATCTACACCTGTTGCTATGCTTGGCAATCCCCATATTTATTTACAATAATGTAATAAAGTTATTGATCCATGAATCCACATCTTTCATCCTATTGTTATCTTCTAGTCTAAAAGGTTTCTTTGGATACTTAAGTTCTGCCAGGATCTTCAAAGTCTAGCAAGCACCATGACTACAAAAGCAGAAGTTGTTTTGGCTCCTGTCAGATTTTTGCAACATGCTCAACAGCCAAATTGTGAGAGGTGCACTCTAAACTCTCTTCTCCAGGGTGGTTAGGATAAAAGAAAATGGATTGCTTACATCATCCATTGAGTCTGAGAGAGAAGCCCAACCTGCTTAAATCCACACAGACAAGAAGGTGGCCCACTGTCCCTATTGCCCCAAGATGTGTGGCAAGGTCAAACACCACAGCTTTGGGTGGAAAACCTGCTCCATTTATTTTCCCTTCTGCCATTACAACTGTTTCAGCAGTTCCTAGACAAGCCTACTGGATCACAAATGACAACTGCTGCAGCAGTAGAGATACAGGAATTAAAAATTTTAGTATTGCTTTCCTTGTTAAACAACCATGAAAATGGATGCATGGATTTACATGACACAGCAAGTATTAGCAGGAACTCATGAAACAATCTCCTGTTAGTGAGTCCTTCTTTCCTCTTCAGTGCAAAAGAACTTATCACAAACAACTCAGATGCTCAGATACTAGTGGCTCTAGCCCCCTTTAACACCTAAAGGAGCATTTTCCTATAGCCTGTAATGATTCTTTTCCCTCATTTCAAGTCGACTTCACCGAGAATGGGATCTCCAGAGTTTCTAGGGGCTTTCCAGAATAAAAATAATGAAAAAGGGGATAGCTTCAGGACTTTCACATTGCACTGTAACATTTCTTGATAAGATTTTCCACTGACATACAGTGAAATATATTCAAATTGGATGTGTAACCATCCCACCTCAGCACCACTTGCTTTCAACATTACACTATCAATTCTTACTCAGCATAAGCATCAACTGCATCAGGAATGGCCAACTTTTGAGCTATTCATGCTTTTCTCTTGTTAATGGAGATCATTTGTATTCTTCTCTTAGCTCTTCCCGCCTACATTTGGTCCAGAAAATAGCTGAAAACCTTATTACAAAATATTTCCAACAGTGATGAGGTTTCAGACTATCTAGACAACTCTCCTCTAGGTTCTGTGGAAAAGATAGCCCTAACTTCAGAAAGCTGGTCTATAAACAAACTGGAAGGAGAAAGGCAAATACAAATTCCAAGGAAAAGTTAAACATGTATCATCTTAAATCTGTCCAGGAGAGAACAGCTCTCCAACATCCAGCAACTCATGCACATAGCTACATGTAAGACTCCTGCAATAAGCATATCCTTGTAAAACTGCCATAAGGAACTTAGGATAATTCTTGTTTGACATATTCTTTGAAAATGAAAAAATTAATAACATGAGCACAAGCATAAAAGGATGGACCCTATCATTTTTGAATGCTCTTTTGAAGGAAACAAGGCTCATGTGATCATGCAGTCCCTCAACAGCCCAACTTGCTCCTGATGACCAGCTGCAAGCGGATTTGACAGTAGGCTGGGGCTCTTACAGCTCTTCCAAGCTGTCAACCTACCTGAAGATTTTCACTCAAAAACAAGTAGAAAAGCATTATATTTGCATCCATACCAGAGAGGAAGCTGCAGTATGTATATAACTGTTGTCCCTGGCAAGCTGGCTGCCTGGGACAGAACTGCTGGGCAGACAGCAAACACAAGTTTTCCATCAGGTGCAGTCCGGCCAGTACCAGAGAAAGGCACAGGAGTCTTTATACATCAAAACAGCAGGGGAACAAAATAGGTTACTAACTTGCACAGAGAAATTGCCCTTGTTACAGGAGTGAAAGCTTAGAGAGGTTACAGAAAGAAAGAGGTTACTCTAGTGGGGGACATACTAGGCACAAAATTTGTTAATCCCCACCACCCACCCAGCTCCATTAGTTTTAAGAGTCAAGGAACCATTTGTTTGTTTATTGCCATGTGTCACCACATACATACAGAGAATGCAATATAGTGTGCAATTACAGGGCTGGCCACTCCACAGTCATTGATACAGTTCAGGAAATCACACTGCAGTACATACTGTATTAACCTTTTCTGAAAATTATGGCATTCTCTGAAAGGGCATTTATGAGCTTAGTATTACTTCAGGGTATAAGCAGAATGTTTATGACTTGACAGACTTCATCCACATTCACTTCATTTAACATAACAGCAACTTTCATTTACTAGTTCCCCTTCAGCAAAATTAGTTTAGGAAATCTGACTCTGCCACTCATCTAGAAACAGATTTTCCTCTTCAATTCCCAGGGAGGAACTGTATTTGCAAGCATCTTTATGTTAGAGTTAGCAAAACAAACAGGGCATTCATTTCAACACTGTCCATTAAAGTGGCATTTTGCTTTCTGGACTGTTTTTTTTTTTTCCAAAACCACTTTTCATATAGAAAACAGAAAAGTAGTTCATATCTCCACCTTCTTACCCATCAAAGTTGGTCCATGTTCTTAAAGGTACTGGCTTCCTAGTAAAAAAGGCTCTGGACAAAGTGGACAAATGATGACATCATCATCTTTCCCTGTCTCCCAAAGGAAAGAAGGCACAAGAATGCCCGTGAAACTCCAAAACCAAAGATGGAATAAGACTTACTGTAGAACACTAAAAACTATCACTAATATACAATGAGTATCAGTTACTGCATGAGGAATGCATATGGTCACATTTATAGTGGCACACGGTACAGGATAAGCTGAAGCAACCTTCCATGTGTTATCACTTTCTACTCTGCACAACATCTGGAAATGCAAATGTTGCAAAACAGGATATTATAGAACATTAAAAAAAAACCAAAAAAAGATAAAATATTCCATATTCAAGTTATTTTGTCTAACATGGCTTTGAGAAACTCTGAAGTACAGTCTTTCATGCACAGCACTGCACCGGAAACCTTTTTGGAGGAGAAGCAGTCTCTGAAAATACAGTTATTTACAGAGGTCAACACAAAAATATACAAACAAATAATAAGGGTTTTTTGTTTTAAGTTGAAGAGCATTTGCAAATGCAAGGTATCATGATAAACACTTTAAAGTTCTGGAGAAGACCAGACTGGTTTTGATATTCCTGACGCTTCTTTGCATTGCTTTTTAAGGATTCTACGTTCTGGAAAGAAAACTCACCAAAACCACAAAAACAAACCACTAACAGAAAACCCCACAGATCACCTTCTCACCAATTAATGTATATACAAAATAAAACTCATTAGCAGGAAGTGAGTTGATAATTATAATTTATATATTCAAAAGTAGAGAACCTAATGAGATCTCTAGCAAGCAGAGAAAGCAATATCAACTAGTGGAAAATCAATTGTATTTTAAATTCTTATGTAAACTTAAAAGGTGTATCGAAGATCTTTTGGAGAGATTCCAATCATGTCAAGTACATCTGAGGAAAATCAGTGTTAGGCTTCCTTCACTGGGTAAGTAAACTAAATAATTTAGATACACTTCAAAAGAAAGACTAACTGCCAAAAATAGGTTTAAGTCCTCTTCTGGAAACTCCTTAAGACATTTCATAAAAATCTAATAAACTCCACAAGGCAGAAACCACCTAAACCATTCAGAAACTCCACTTCACACACAGGAACTCAAACAAACTGGGCAGCAAAACCTTTCAGAGAAGCTGTCTTGCTTTGTCATTAGATAAAACAGAGCAAGGTCTATCATCTCATAAAATTACATTTCCTGACACAGGTTCTAGAATGAATAATCATAAATGAGGCTACTGAGTCTTGATTATAAGGTATGACAAAGTCTGCAGGTTGCATAGCTCTTAGGAAGGAACTAGAGTGTATAAAGAAGGCAATGCCTTCCCATCATGATACATACAACTTCCAAATCCCCTAAAAAAATACTTGAGGAAAAACTAATAAAGAAAATATGAGGACTAAGAGTACAAACAACTTAGCAGATTGCAGAAATTCAAAAATTTCTTTTTGAATGAAAGAAAGTAAAAATTTAGATACTAAGAAGCCAGTGGCAAAACTTCTCTGGTCATGTTTAACATTTGTTATGTCTAACTTAAAGGAAATTCAGTGATTGTAAGAATCATTTCAGAAAGTGCATGAGCCAAAATGAAATCTCTAGTCTTGCAGCTGACAAACTAAAAACGATTCCCGATGCTCTTCACAAGATCTCTATCCTTAACAATAACTTAACTCAAGCTTTCCACATAAGTTACCTTGCTCTATTTGACTGTCTTTGAATTGGACAGTTAAGGATTTCTTCTTCTCGCCTCAAAAACTGAGAGTTTCAATAAGGAAGCATTATTAATATTTATGCAAGATTAAACCAACACTGATAGGAATACCAACATGCCTTGCAAGGTATCTGCAGAAATCCTCAGAATTACATTGTTTTGCTGTATTAACTGTCCAACTGCCCTTATCCCAAAGCAGAGGACATCAACCATTTTGGAAAAGACAGGAATGCAACAAAATACTGTCCCCACGTGGTACTTACCCTAACGGGAGGGCTCCGTGCTTGCACCCTTTGCTGCTGTCCAGCTTGCGAGCTCTGCAGGTCCTTTGATCCGCAGTTAGCTCCAGTGGTGATGGGGACCCTCAGCGCGTTTGTGCCGGCAGTGCCACCGCCGGCGCTGGGTTTGCGAGGCCTCTGTTTGATGCCATCCAGGAGTCTAACCAGCAAAATATTACTGGGGAGCTCGTCAACACCGCAGTCCACTAAAGTCCGGCACTCGGGACATCGCAGCTCACTGCGAGAGCTCACGATGCCCAGCAGGCAGCGTTTACAAAACGTGTGTTGGCAAGGCAAGACTTTCGCAGAAGCATCAAGGCGCTCTAAGCAAACAGGACACTCCAACAGATCCAGCAAAGCTGATTCATCCATTTTCCTTGGATTATTTAACCAAAAAACAAATCTTTGCAGAATTCGTGTGTTTTGAGCACTGCAAGGGTATCATGTTACATCCATTCCTCTTCTGACTGGGCTCTAAAATTTTTTGAGGGAAAAAGGCATTAATAAGCTGGAAAAAGTCAGCAAGATCATTTTATATGATGATGTTCATACAAAGTGCAAAATAGGAGATCACTAGACTAATTAAATAAATGAAACACAAATACGGTAATAGCAATCGACATCAATGTATCTATTTATTTAAAATATTTTAACAAATGCTAACAGCTAAGGCTTTTAAATTCAAGTCCCCATAAATTTCAGTCGGAGTGGTTTTATTTACTCAAATTATTCTAGAACAAAGAGCTATCCCCAGTACAGCAATATTAATAAAGCTTACTTTTCATAGTTCTTAATACATCAGTCTCTCTGAACATCTGAGATTAGCTTTCTTTCACAACAAGAAGATGACAAAGGTAACTACAACGGGGTCCAAAACCACACAGCCTACACCAACAGGGCAGAGCAAGGGGAATTACATTTATGCCAACACTAAACCAGCAGTGAACTACGTTTCTACCCTTTCTATGAAAACTACTGCAGCACATTACACAGCTCAGCCTTAAAAACAGCCTCCAGCTCACAGGGTTTTAAGCTCACCGCAAGCACTGACAAGAGGGTTCATTACAGTGCCGCCTTAAAGAAGCGCTTCAAAAACTATCGCGAAGTGATTTACAGCAGGAAGTGCTACTGCCATATCGTTAGGACAACACGAGCGCTGCGTATGCAACCACAGAGGCAGGGGCGAGCCCCCGGCCAGCTCCATCCAGCCTATGTAGCGACGGGCTGGCAAAGGAGAGGGAAAAAAAAAAACCCCAAACACCGCTAAAGAGCCCCCCTAAAAAAAAGCATTCTGCGAGAAGTCACACCAGGATGCTTCGCGGGCAGAAAAAGGCTCGCTGACCTCGGCAGTGCCCAGCGCCGGGCGAAATTGAGCGCCTCCCGCCAGCCCCCGCAGCCGCCTGCGGGAGCGGCGCCCCCGGCTCCCCGGGCACCCGTCCCGCACCTACCTGCTCTCGGGCTCCGCGCCCGGACCGCCTCCCCGATCCACTGCTTTATATTCCCCTGCTCCCCGGGGGAACAGCGACCCGCAGGCGGGCGGACACCGCGGCGGCGGCGGAGCGCAGGGGTCCCTGCGGGGACACGGGGCGAGCGGGGACGGCTCCCCGGGAGGCGGGGGCGGGCGGGGGGCACGGCGCTGTCACCCCGCCCCAAGGCGCTGGGCAGAGGGAGGGAGGGGTCGGGCCCGCGGCCCCTCCGCCGCACCGCGCCGAGCCGCCCCTCGGGGAGCGCAGGGGTCCCGGGGGAGCTCGAGCGCCGCCCCCTCCCCGTCCCTCACCCGGCTCTCACCGTGTGGCCGCGCCGCCCCCCGCTTTGTTCCCGTGAGGAGCCGCCGCCGCCGCCGCCGGCCCCACCGCTGACTCTCCCGCCGCGGCAGCGCCGAGACTCCCGTGCCCTCCCCGCCCGGCCGCGCAGGGGCCGCTGACGCGAGGCGCGGCACCGCCCCGCCCGGCACCGCCCCGCCGAGGGGCCGCGGGCAGGGAGCGGGGGCGGGCCCGGCGGGTGCCCAGCGGCAGCACCGCCCCTCGCGGGCGGGGACGGGGCGCGGGGCCGCCTCGTCCTCCCCGCCATCCGCACCTCGCTAGGTGCCTCGGGCAGTGGCTGGGGCGGTGGGAGCGCGCAGGCGGCTTCCCGGGACGGGAGGAACAGGCGCTTCCCCCTGCCTTGTGCCTTGGGGGCAGCCCAGACGGGCCACCTGGGGCTGCCATCCGTCTGCCTGGGGGCGGCGGCGGCGAACGAGCAAGAGGGACGGAGGGAGGGAACGAGGGTGGGTGGTCGCTCGCTCGCTCGCTCCTTGCAGGGCTGCCCCCGCTCGCTGTCTGTGGTAAGTCGTACCCGGAGCTCCGGCCTGCGGCTGCCAGGCCCCACAGAAGGAGGAGCCGCGGTGCCCGGAGCCCACGGCGGCCCGCCCAAGGAGACTCCTCATGCTGGGCGGGCTTGTGCGGGGCGGGGGACCCTCCCTGAGCCTCCCCCGGCGGTGCGGCCGCAGCTCCCGGCGCCTCGGGGGGACGCGGTGAGGCCGCGTTGTTCCCGCTCCGGGGGTCCGGGGCCGCCGTGCTGGGCACGGGCCGGGAAGGAGACGGGGCTGCCGGGTCACGTCCGTCGCTGCCCTCGGGGGCGGCTCTGCTCCCTCGGGCCCTTGCAGCACGCTTGTGGTGAGGTCATGGGCATGGGCAGTGCTGGACTTGGCAGTGCTGGATTAACAGTGGACTCGCTGATCTTGGAGGTCTGTTCCAAACTAGACGGTTTTGTGATAGGACTGCTTAATTAAATAAATGATGCCAGAAAATTTGTGAGCGCCTCTCTTCACACACTCCCCCCACACACACAACCACACACCTCTGTATTCAGGATATGATGCACTTGCTTGTGTGGTGTTTTGTGTGAGATACTTCTCTGCAAGACTGTGGGAATGAAGGAGGAAGTAAACCCTAGGATACACACAAATTGGCATAAACCAAAAAGAAGTTAAAGTCTGTTCTTTTTAAATGAAATGTGACCCCTTGTCTATGGGTGATGAAAAAGTAGACAAATGTTTAAGTTCCAGTTATCTCACCAACTGCAACTCAAAAAAGAAAGCAATACAAAAGTTTGTGTGTAGCTCTAGCTTTCAAGTTGACCCTAAGGAATGGTATGAAACTGTGTCAGGGGAGGTTTAGGTTGGATATTAGGGAAAATTTCTTCACCCAGAGGGTGGTTGGGCATTGGAACAGTGTTCCCAGGGAAGTTGTCACAGCAAAAGACTGACAGAGTTCAAGAAGCATTTGGATAAGGCTCTCAGGCATGTGCTGTGATTCTTGGGGCTGTCCCATGCAGGGTCAGGAGCTGAACTTGATGATCCTTGTGGGTCCCCTCCAATTCAGGATATTCTATAACTTTAAATTTGCTGTCATCCTTACTTGAATTCTGTGTGTATATGTAAAAATGCTGCTGCTTTTTTTTTTTTCTTTTCCTTTTTCACACATGGATTGTGTAGCTTTGGATAAGGTGATAGTGTGACAGTCTTTTCTGTCTTACTTCCTGGATATGCTAACTTGGTTGTTTCCAATGGTAATGATATTCTCTGATTATTAGGATTTCCAAGTAAGTACTCATCACACTGCATCTCTAATATTTTATTTTATTTTTTATTTGTAGTAGTGGAAATATTGAAGCTGCTAAATATGTACAGTTCATTAAGAAATAAGGTTTCCTCCCCCATGAATTCTGGAGTTTAGGAAAACTGATACAGATGGGTTTCTGGTCTATGTCTGTGCTTTCCAGGGAGTATTGTAACATAAATAGAAGGGTATAAACATCTGATACATAAGAATATTCTATGTCTCATAGTATTCCTCTATCTTGCCATGTCAGTGCTGTCACTACAGAAAAAAGAATAATCAGCACATTTGAAACAGAGACTTGTTGAATCTAAACAAAGTCTCATCTCACAATTGGATTTCACTTTTGGACTTAGCTTCCTCAAAAGATCTCATAATTTGCCAGCCTTTCTAGCATAGTTTTGTAAGCAAGACAATTACTGTTGTCTAAACTTAGTTTGCTGCCTAAGGAATGTAAAATATCTATTACAATAGTAAAGGAATTTACAACACAAGTGGTGCACCAGGGAAGCAAGATGAAAGTTCAGGGAAGCAGGATAAAAAGATTACCCCTTTATCAGGGCTGGTCTTTGATAGTGTTTTATGTAAAGTCTGTAAAATACTAAATACGTTGTGGAATACAAACCAAAGCAGTAAACACTCTTAAGAGTATCAGGTAAATATGTTACTTCCTGAGCAGTAGCTGTAATTAATTTTCAAACAATTATCATCCATGTAAAAAAATGTGGGGGTGTGTGCAGCTGTCTGCCACTGCCCTCTTACGCACGAAGTGTTTGACTCAGAGAGCCTGGAATACTCTGGTGCAGCACTGAAAAGAACAGAATTGCTGATACACTGAAGAATTTATTCTTTCTTGCTACCAACTGTAAGCAGGGAATTGCACTCTTCGGACATCTTTACGTGAGGAGGCCTCACTTCTTGAAATTTTCCCATCCTTATGCACACTTCATTAGTTCCTTGTACAACTTTTACTGAGTACATGATGCAAAGGGCAGAAATCCCTTAAAAACACAGATCTGAAAGATGAGGCCCTCCAGTTACTCAACCACCTAGATTTCTACAATTATAATGTCTATTAATATTTGTTTGTATTTTACACATTTTTGGTGTAATGAATTGTACTTTTGTCACTGGGTTTCAGGCACATTTTTTTTTTCCTCCAATGTATGTTGTTTCTTGTCACCTGGTAGCTGTTGAGCAAAGGACAATAGGAAGAACAGCAAAAGACAATGTCAGTAGCAGAAAGAACTGGTAACACCATTTTCTTTCCTTTTTTCTGTGCCTGCATCCTTAGTGCAGTAAACCCTCTGTGGTCTCTGCACTCCTCTTTCACCAATACCTTCTTTTTCCTCTCTGGACTGAGCAGCCTAAAGGCCACTCCCCATGTCTTCAGCCCACTCTGTTGAAAAAGTCACACTTTCTATTTTAACTGACCCTTACTGCATTAATTCCTGTTTCTGGCACATTTCCAAGTACCCTTAGTTTTCCTCTGTCTTTAAAATGTGAGACAGTCTATACCGTTCCTGGCTTTGACCAGCACTGGTTAATTGATAAGTTGGCAGCTCACAAGAAGAGAGAACAACATCTGCTGCACCCTTTGCTGTATGAGGGACATTCAATATTAGCTTAATTTTTATATGACCACTGTTTTCTATAAAACCTCTAGAATCTTAAAATCTTTCCAGATATTCCATCAGGTTTTGCCAATGAATTATTGGGAAGAGGGGCTAGAAGATGCACTCTATAGTTATCTGCATCTAGTTTCTTAGGAAATTTAATGGATAAGTAATATGGGATATTTCAGAATTGAACATTTTTCAACATTCAAATCTTAAACATAAAGACATTCAGTAACTAATGCCCTAAATACACTAACACACTACAGAACAACACCATATCCAATCTTCCTTCTAATCGTACAAAATGTCCCTGAAGATTGTTACCCTTGACAGCAGGGATAATCCATGTGCCTGAAAAAGTCATGTTAGCACTATATATATTTAAAGTAATAAAACAAAACTGAGTGCCATGTAGAGAAATGCAGGCTTGCAAGAATAAACATATGAAGACATAATTAATTTATTTGTGAATTCCATCCTGAAAGACTTCAGATAACTGCAAAAGGCTCAAACATAATAAGACTCATGGAAAAGATGTGTTATGTCCTATCAGAAAGAGAACACAACAGTGTCTTGTGGCAGTCATAGTCTGAATAATTTTATTTGTAGGTTCATAAGCATCTTTTTGTTTTGAGCTACATTTTTGTACTAAAATATTTTTAAAGCTTTTTTTTGTTAATTTAGTCAGAAAGGATCGTGTTTTTTCATTTGTAATGTCCACATTAGCCTGTCTTTCCCATGCAATTTGGATCTCAAGCTAAAAAGGTTAATGTTATTTCTTTGTAAAACAACCCCTGGAGATATGGTGGCCATCCCCTTTCAAAGGCCATGCAAAATTCCCACTGTCATCCCTTTAGTGAAAGTTTACTGCTGATGGCCAAACTGATGTTGCTGGCTTTATATTGGAAAGTACACATCATGAAGGATGGCCCATGACCAACTTTCTTTGGTCCCTGGTGGAAATGAGCAAAGGTGTTCTTCAATGGCTTCATTCCTTTTCCACTAAAGAGCTGATTTTTTGTTGTTGTTGTTGTTGTTGTTTGTGGTTTAGTTTTCAGGTTTTTCAGGGAGGTAAGGGGGGTTGCCATTTGTTTTTGCTTTGCTGTCTCGGTTTTTTGGGTGGGTTTTTTGTTGTTGTTGTTTTTGGTTTTTTCAGTTAGTACCAGCTTTAAATTATCCAGCTCAGTTACTGTTGGCAACAATTCTGGCAGCAAGGACCTCAGCATGGTTGATACTTGTCCAGTTGATTTGCGGGCAAACTGAGTTTTGTGCTATCCTTAATGCACTTTCTGGGCTGGGAACTAGTTTTAACTGCATCAATGACAAATGTACTTCTAAGGCTTTTGCATCCTGCCACAGAAGAATCTCTGCTGTTCTGGTATTTGTGAGGACTTGGGAGAAATGAGTTGAAAAACTAGAAGCCCAAATGTACCAATAGTACATTTTTTATGCTCTGCTCTAGGCATCCAGCCTCCTTGAGAACAGTATCATTTGTGCATTCATGTTGCAAGCGGTTCTCCCTGATAAGGTGAACCTGGGATTGTAACTTTGTACATATTGCTGTTATTGCAATAACTTGATTTGAGTCACAGGGAGGAAATGTGCAATACAAAAAGTGTCCATGCCATTAAAAAATAAACATGTTACAACTACTCAGTATTTGGGTGAGCTTCTTGTTACAGGACATTCCCACCAGGTTAGTCACAGGAAAATGCTGGGTTTGTGGGTGCTTATGATCCCCATAACCTAGCTGCATCATTCAGTGCTGTACCTTGCAGAAATGCAATAAGGTGTTGGGTTATGTAGTTGGTCAAGGACTTGATTTAAATGTTCATTATGCTAATGGGAACATTGTGCCTGCATCTCATTAACCAGTAAGGTTGAATTTGCCCTTACTACAAATAAGGTTAAAGGAAAAACAAAGGAGAATGCATGTTTGAAGAAATCAAGGCAGATGGTACAACTGTGAAGATTTTAGAAGAGGAGCAGAAATGTTAGAATACATTCTTACTAAGTTTATTCCAAAATCAGAATATCTTTTCCCTTCCTTGCATACAGCTGAAAAACTACAGACCTAATCTGTGAGGCTGCAGAATTGATTCCAACACTTCTTTCCTCCTCTAGAATTAGTGCTCTCTCCACAGGGGAGATTTTGGTGGGGACAGAGCATACCAGATTATGTGTTCAGTTCTACTCTTGGTATCTCCCAGCCTCATTAAGGTCTGGTGTCCCACAGATTTGTAAGTGATTCAGAATGTAGTGTTAGAATTATTGACTGCCCTAGACATTTTGGAATGCTTACATGCTGTTTTAATAGTTTGCTATATTGTTAGCAAATTGTAAGCTATTAAAAAGCTATTAGTATTTTCCCCACTTGCAAGGGCTGCATTCCAGTCACAGGGTAAAGCTCTTTCATATGAAGAGTAAACCACTAAACATATAAATATTGAATTAAAATTATCATGTTACTGACTCCAGACTGAGATGAGGCAGAACTGTAATAAACCACTTCCAGTGATAGTGAGCTGGAATGACTAAAGTCGAGTTTTATCTTTGAGGAACACTGTGACAAGTGTCTGGAGGTTTGGACACCCAAATGTGTTCAAACACACAGATGAGATGAGTTGCAGGGCCCAAACAATTCTTTTTAAATAAGCAAAAATATCATGGAGGATATTCAACATTCATCAAAGTTTACTTAGTCTTCATTACCACACCTCATTACCAAAGTGTCTGAAAGAAATCAAATGTCTGGAGACTGAATACTTGGCACATGAATTTTTTGACAAAAAAAAAAAAAAATTAAAAAATATTAAAAGTTGCAATTTTAGATAGGAGAAGGAAAGGAAAGTCAGTGGCACTTTTGCATCTGGGCTGCAGAGAGAGAAGGAGATTTTGGGTTTCAGGAGATGATCCATCATGTCAGGTCTACAATTCCTAGATTCTGCCTTTTGTTATACTTCGTACTTCTAGAAATACACTACAGCTTCACTCTCTAATGTCCTGTGAGAAGACAAAGCTAGTCAGTGAGTTTCACATACAGGGAAGAATTCACAATACTGTGCTATTTTATCTAGAGGGGTCCTTCGTCAAATTAACCCTTCAAGATCAACCATCCATGGCCAAAGCCTTGGGGTGCCTCCAGTCAGTAACAGGGCGGAACCTCAGATTTATTCATACTTTCTCACCAATAAATCCTTAGAGCATATTAAGCATTCTTTTCAGTCTTTCTAGATGAGAAATTTTCAGGTCAACTCAGAGCATAGGCTCTACAACAAGGTGATGTAGAGGATTTTATTTCTCCTTTGGGTAACTGCATGACAACATAATGAAAATTCAGAACTTTCTGCAGGTCTTAAGAAACACCTTATCCTGAGTGTCTTATTCCAAGAGAAGATATTGGAAGAGCATTTACAGAGGCTTAACTCTTTAAAACCACTTTTGCTTTTGTGAAAGCTAAAGTGTGACAAATGTGTAGCAATAATGTATCTGTAGTGTGGTTCCTGTCGTTTTATGATGAGTCCTGCAGTTCCTCCTACTGTCCAAATCAGGCAATCTGTTGAAAAGTACCATTATCCCTTCACCTGCATCTCTTCTGCAGAGAGAGTTGGTTTGGATTTTGTCCCAGGAGAGTCTGTAGCTGTTTCACTCTCAGACTTAGGAGCAGGGACTGGTAAGATGCTCCAGGATAAATATGTGATATCTTTCCATGTCACATGGATTCATGATTCACAGATTCATGAATTTCATTAAATTCATGTGTTTTTACAGCAAAATCTACAAGAAGATTAAATTCTAAACTAAGTTATTTTAGAATTTCAAGTGCTGCAACAGTTTGATAGTTTGCAAAAAAAAAAAAAAAAGAAAAAAAAGTTGTCATATTAGCTCTTAAAAGCATGCACAGCTAGCTTTTTTTCAGAGAGATTTATTTCCCTAAAATAGTGTTTTCTTACTAAAAGTGCCTGCTGGGCAGAACTAAGTGACAGGCAAGTAGGATTATCAGCATGTTTACTTTTCAAACATCTCTGCCACACTTGAACAGTTCTGCTGCGGTGTCATACATAAGCGATGAGATAGATTGTGTAAGAGTTTGTGTACTAGGATATAAAAAATTTAAATGTGTTACAGCATTTAAAGTGCACAACCATTTTAATTCCAAACTAGTCAAAGCAGTATCCTTATACAAGGGAAAGCATTTTCTTTGACTTTAGTGTCCCTTTTTGGAATGTACCCTCAGCTCCAAGGAAAGTTGCAGCCCATTAGCACAAATTAGGCCTCTTGGTTGTCTAAAAGGTTCAGAAGCTCCTTTTCAGCTTTGGTTCTCTGCATTTTCTGGTACACTTGTGAAAGGATGTAGGCAGAGGTTTGGATGTGATCTGTGTACCAGCCATATAGCATGCTTTTGTCCATGATATCTTGGAAGCAAAAACCAACGATTTATGATGTAGCTTGACTATGAAGGAAAGTTTTAAATTACATTGGGATGAAAGTAAGGGAGTAATGGGACAAGTTCCCTAGTGATTTTTTTGCAGAATCACTATCATTCTGCTACCATAGTTCTTTATAAACAGAGAAATGTAGGAAAAAGGACCCCAAAACTATCTTTGTTCAAAATAAGATTAAGGAAGTGAGATAAATTTATGGAGTATTCATGGCACTACTTTGGATTCCTTTCATAAAGCTTGAGACTTGGCTTCTAAGTCAATAAGGACATTGAGACACAAAATGAATTCTCTGAGGCTGCTAGCGCTACAAGGCTATATAATCACTCTGGGATTGCCAAAGATTTATCTTTTTTTTTTTTTTAAGATTTGTGTCACTTTCACTCCCACACATCTGGCAAGAGAACTCTGCACTGGCTTAGCTGAAAAATCTTATCTCATAGATCATTACTAGCAATAAATTCCAGCCTTTGTGCTTACTTATATTGTCCCAGAGCCTGGAGTCACTGATTTTGTAGAACTAGGAATGTGGGCTGTAAAATATTTACTCACTAGCATGCCCCCACCACCAAAAGAAACCCCAATCCCAAAAAAACCACGTCATGCCTCAAAACCAAGCCTCAAGCTCTTTCATTGTGAAGTCAGCTTTGAAAATGTAAATCACATGAAACTAGCTCTTGGGGCCAAAGAAAACAGGCAGCTGGATTCCATCCCCCAGCTAAGAATCAACCCTTAAATACCTCTTAAAAAGACACTTTATATGAGCTATAGTCAAATTCATTTTCGAGTAATGTTTTCCCACATGTCCCAGAAAATGCAAACAGCAACCCTGTGTGTGGATGGACTGGGGCACTGACAATGGGTAAGTGTGCCAAAAACCTGCAAACTGCTAATGCAGTTCTACCAGAATTCTTCTCTAAGGTCACACCTGTGCTAAAAAACTGATGTCTTTTTAATCCACATCATAGTCCTTACATATAGCTAAGGCAGCTGTGCTCTAAAGAACTGTCAGCAAATGGCATGTACTAGGTCTTTTACTGCATACTAGTTCATATTGGTGAGCATTTTTTCTGGTATTGTCTCCTGGAAACATTCTTATTTATGGGATTTATTGTGCTGATCCTCTTCTGTATGACAGGCATGGGGAACATGAAGGCCCAGTTACCTCATACATGGAAGACTTGGCAACTTGTGGCAAAAAAGACTGGAAAGATAAGAGAAGGTAAGGCAAACAAGGCAAGGACTGGCACAGATGTACTTATCTCTACAGGGTCAATTAAAAAATATGCTGGGGAGGAAGCAAAGGAACAATTCCAAGTACTAAACTACAGATCTCCAGGTTAGCAACCTGTCTCCTGGAGTAGAATTAATCCTACTATTAATCCTACTATTAACAAGCAGGATCAGAGTTAATAATGATCAGCAAGTGTTACTGGGCAGCAAATGTATTCTCTGGGTGTGGGGGAGTATGGTATGGAGACACTTGAGGTACAACATACTCTCCTGTTTCTCTATTTCAGATTTCAGAGGAAAAAGTGGCAATTGGCTTATAATAAAGCCAGAATATTTTCCAAGAGTCACAACAATCATTCTTGAGTAGTTTACCCCAGCAAAAACACGGCAGAATAACCAATCAGCTTATAATGAACATGAAATGCCTTCCCCTTTGTTTTGATAGGACAAATTAATGTTTTGACTCTAGGTAGTGTTGCATAACATGAAACGTATTAGATTTAACCAATATACCAGCACAAGCCAGAAGTAAGTTGTAACTTAATTTTTGGCATTGTTATTTTCAGTTTCCCCAGTGTCTATTAGTGAGTGCCTGGAAGTGTTTTTTAATCAGTCCTGATACACATTCACATACCCAGCCATCAAGATTGAGGTTAGTGCATTATAGCTGCTCTGGGAACCTTAACTCACTTGCATTGACTTTAGGAGGATTAAGTCAGAAACAATACTATTTTAATGCCATTTTTTGTATTTACTTGGCAAATACCCTTGTCAATTTAAAGTTTCCCATGGGAGGTGTCAAGAGGTCACCGAAATTCTCCTGGGCAAAGGAGGGAGAAGGGCTGAAACCATGGCCTCCATGCTGCCTCCTTCAGTATTTTTCTTCATGTCAGTGCTGTACTCGGCACTTTCCCCCCTGCTTCCATTGGAAGAGGGAGTGAGCAAATGTAAAAATGTTAGTGAGAAATGGAGGCAAGAAACATAGAAAAAGAAACATAGAAAAAGCCTCCCTGCTGTTTTATTTGGCTACTTCTAGGCCTCAGTAACAGTAAACTTAGCCACAGAAAATTAGTATAGAATATATTGTCTAGTATGCACAAGAACTCCCAGATGCTTTCAGTGCATTTTTTTTCCCCAGTTCATTCTATTATTCCACAGTCTTCTGGCCAACGATCACAAAGCCTTCTGACCTCTCTGTTATCCTATGGCAAGAAAATACAGTTCCCTAAGACTGCAAAAGCATCAAGATTTCCAGAAATGAGGTACCTGCAATTTCCATGACCATCAGCGTAGCTGTGAGCAACATATTCTTCAGATACCACTAAGAATGGTAAAATGCAGAATGGAGGGATAGGGGACACCCCACATCTTGCCAGTCTTCTGAATTTCAGCTGAAAATACCTGTGTTGAAGTGTCATAGATAGCTTTATTAAAGCTAGTGACTGTAGGAAGTGATCTGACCTGTGTCATACTTTGGATTATTGTGATCTTCTAAAAAAACCCCATGGTTTATTGTGTGATAAGCCACGAAATTACACAATTACTGAATTATTTCAGTTATACATTTCTCACCTTTTTAACTACTATAAGGTAGAATAAAATATCTGTGGGGATTTTGCCAGCAAGTGAAAACAAAAATAGTGCTAAGTAAATACATTACAACTTGATTAATGCAAGATAAACACTATAGGCTACACAGCTTTTGCTCCTCAGCAGGCCTATTCCACATTGTATGTTCATACATAAATTTCTCTTACTAACACTGCACAAGCAGTCTGGCACCATCCTTGACAGATGAGCTTTAGGAACTGTTACAAAGTGGTTTAAGTTATAGCTCCATCTGTTATATCCCATCCTTCTGATGGAGATTGTGTTCACTGTGGCAGAATGAGCAGAATGGAAGAAGTGTTCATATCCTCACCAAGTGCAGCTCAGAGTCTGGTGCCTTGGCTCACACCCATCTTCTCAGCAGTTTCATCAATGACGCTCTGCTTCGTGCCCAACTATGAGGGTGGGCGAACATTTCCTTCTGCTGGTCCTGATAATCATCAGCAGAGGGAAAGAACAGACTATGCTGAACAGGAGAAGCTTAACAAATCACAATGGGATCTGACTCAAGCTCTCTTTAATTTTACTGGGAGGAAGGAGGCATTATATAGCACTCATCCACGCTCCACTATTGTTATGTACAGTGAGATGCTGGGGGTTTGTGGTGGAAAGTCTGCCCATTATGGATTTGAGCAAAAGAGTTACTACAGTATCACTGCTTGGTTAACAAAGGTTGCAGGCCAGGACTGAGCTGTGCTTCCTTTCCCACCTGGCAATGTTTGACCTCATGGTCAGTGGAGTGAGAATTTGCTGAAGTTTCTGGACAAAGAGGATTGTCCAATGTAGAGAAAGCAATAGTGGTCATCTGAGGAAAGGTGACAAAGCAGTATTAAGTGAACACAGTGAGTTAGGTTACTCAGGGCATTGTGATCATTAACTAATGTACTAAAGGCCACAGTGGAACTGGATACAGAGGTTAGTGCAATCGGGCTTTTTCCACAGCTGGAAAAAAAAGTGCTATATTACTAAGCTAAATATCACATCAGATATTTTAGTGCTATTGAAATAATTCTCATATATGTAACAATAAATACAGGTCTACTAAAGAAGGCTTTAAACTACTGAGTATAAAAAAAAGTACACTCCTATTTCTAATAATCAAAAGATATAAAAGTATGACAAATGTTATGTCCAAATATATGCTTTTGAGCTCAACTGCCATAGACTTAATCTTTTAGGTTCCTCTTACAATGTTTAAAGAAGAGGATTAAAATACTCCAAATGGCTGTGTAAGTTATCAAAATTAACGTCAGTGGGAAAGGCTCAATTCAAGGTGCTATAATTATGGCAGATTATTGCATTTTATTTCTATCTTTCAGACATCCTTATCAAGAATTGTTACAAATTCCCAGAATAAGTGAGGTTGGAAAAGACCTCTTGAGATCATAGACTCCAACCTTTAACTGAATATCACCATGTCAGCTAGGCCATGGCAGTAACTGTCGTGTCCAGTCTTTTCTTAAACACTTCCTTACAAAGAAAGAAACAGAATTTAGAGGAAATATAACAGCAACAGCAGTTTATAAAAAGCAGTTTTAAACAGGGCTCAAGTCAGTAGAGCTCCACAATAGACAGAGTTGTGGCTCATCATTAATGCACCTCAGGTTTTCTGTTCTTTCTCTATCCATATCAAATCAATCCCTTCAGAAAAAGGCTACATACCTTAGTTTTACAAAACTTCTCTGATAGCATTCAGAATAATTGTAGCAGCAATAAAACAAACAACAATAAGAACATTTGACTGCTGATGGGGATGCCAATAGGAGGAAAGTATGGCATCCCTGAAAACTATTGCTTGAGATTTAAAATTTTTCAAGAGAGATAGAACCACAGTCTTTTAGCCTACAATTTGAATTGAGGGAAGTTTTATTCTACATAAAGGACACAGCCAAAGTGCATACTTCATCCCTTCCCCTAGGGGAGATATTACTGTCAGGACTGCGTGCAGGATACAGCAAAAGTTAGGGAATGTCAAAGACCCTACTGGTTCTCTTCTCCTCAGAGCATGTCTGCATCAGCTCAAGCCACAGTCCTATTTAAATCTGAACTGTATTTTTTCCTGGCTGACTTCAGTCCCTAAGGAAACATCCCTCAGCCAAGCAGAAGTGAATCACGCAACGCCCCAGCCTCACACTTGATACAGTCAACCTCAGGGATGACTTGGGAAAGAACTGTCACAGCCATCCTGAAACTAAGCAAATGCTGGAGTATTCCCACTCTGCAACCTGCCCATGGCTTTGGCTTGTGTTGTGCAGCTCATTGAAAAAACTCTCCAAGTCTTTGGCTCTGTGAATTCTCTAAACTGTATTGTTAAAAAGAGAGTGAATGGAATTGGCTAAATCCCATCTTCATTTAAAAACGTCTTGGAAATAAAATCTGGAAGAGTGCACCACATCAGAGATGCTCAAGGCAAGCAATTTAGGAGCAGCAGCTGAACTCATGCATATAAACACACACACACACGCACATATATATATATATATATATATATGTATATATATACACACAGACACATATATGTATATGTACGTGTGTCACAAGAAAATGCAAATTAATATATCTTTGTGGAAGCAGCTCAATTAAGGCTTTAGTTGATGAAGAAGTGTTTTCAAGACTCTTGCACAAGCCAACCATTCTAAGCGCTACAATTTGAATTGATGAACTCATCAGCTCAGCTGGAAAACATATCAATTTGAAAATGCATTTGAAGTGCAAATTGCATTAACACACAAATTTAATTTACAGGAAGCTCTTTATGGATTTTAAAACTACTACTTAAACTATACAAATTGCTCCATTTAAACTGCTATGATAAAAATGGCAAAAAATGTTTTAGGAATGGTAACCATTGATTTCTATTTCACGCTAAATTTGAGTCTACGCAGTTCATGAATGAACAAATGGTAAAATAAGACTTGAGAAAGCACAAAGTTATTTGAAAAAAAACATTTAAAAGGATTGAAAAGTTAAATTTCTATATTTGTCTTTGGTTTATCACAGCTAATAAAATTATGTAGAGTGTAGCCTTATTTGAGCTTTGATGTGGTGCTTCTAGTGGAGACAGAAGTCAAATCAGTAATTTAGTCAGGGCATGCTTCTACCCCAGCCTCTGGCAAAGGGGAAGATTATACTGAGCCCAAATATACATTTCAAATGGGCTAAAAGTGTTGTATCTTATTTAAATTTGCATCTAGTCATTTGGGGAAACTGGACATACCCTGCATAAAGCTATAAGAGAGCATCCAAAGCAGGGCTACAAAGATGGTGAAGGACTGTGAAGGGAAGTCATACAAGGAACAGCTCAGATCACTTGGTCTGCTCAGCCTGGAGGAGACTGAAGGGAGACCTCACTGCAGTTACAGCTTCCTTGTGAGGGAAAGAGGAGGGGCAGGCACTGATCTCTGCTCCGTGGTGACCAGTGACAGGACCTGAGGGAACGGCCTGAAGTTGTGTCGGGGAGGTTTAGGTCAGATATTAGAAAAAGGGGTGGTTGGGCACCCCAGAGGGTGGTTGGGCACTGAGCAGGCTCCCCAGGGAAGTGGTTACAGAGTGACCAGAGTTCAAGGAGCATTTGGACAATGCTCTCAGGTTCATGATTTGTGATTGTTGGGCTCTATGATGCTTGTAGGTCCCTTCCAACTCAGGATATTCTCCTATCCTCCAGGAAAAAGAATGTAAAGATTTGTAAACAGACAGAGAACTGTATCTATGGGTATTTTCAGAAAATGGCCTTGTACAAGGGAATAAGTAAATTGCGAATTCCCGTCCCGGCTCAGCCTGGCGGTGTCCCCCCCGCAGGACCCCCAGGGCCGGGCGGCCGCACCTTTCCAGCCGCACGGGGCCGTGGCGCCCGCCCGAGCGCTGCCACCTGGCGGCTCCAGGGCCGGCACAACACCCGCAGCTCCACCTTCCTGCCAATTCGGGCAAAGTTTAGAAGCTTTAGAACAATGAATGTTTGAGTAAACATACAGCTCATTTATGCTCACATGAGAGCAAGAGGGACACAGAAGTAGCAAAAGCTGAAGTAGGAGTTACTAATAAACAATGCAGATTTCTCAAGAGCACGAAGAGCCTTGCTAGGAATGTGGTAGACTGGAACTTGATTTAAATCGTCAGCCATTCACTTACCAGACCACAGAAAAACCTGTGCTCTGCTTTGGTTCACGCTGCCCAACCAGGTAACACATTTTTCTGAAGTTTCTTCTTGTAGTAACTTCAAATGTGCACTTATCAGAATTCAGCAAATTGAAGAACAAAACCCTCTTTAAGCTCTGTTCTTCAAAGGAGGTTTTAGGCAGTGGTGCTCCCAGTAGAGTACTGTACCCATTCAGCTCAAAGCAGCTCACTGCTGGGGGTCTCACACCTTTCTGCTGATGGATTTTTCCTTGTTTGGTGGTTTTGGTTTTTTTAAAACTTTTCTCAACTGAACTTAAGAGTTGGCTTCAAGGGTCAAGAAGCAAGCCTGAAGACCAAGACATCAGTGTTACACAGTTCACAGAATATGTTTTGTGTGAAAAATACCATTCTCTATCTCAATTTGCTACTAGAACTACAACAGAAAATTCTTCAAGGTGAATGTCATATGAACACAAGCCAAATGCTCAACTAATTTCAGTAAATTGCATACAGACCAATTAATTATCTTGCAGCCACACCATTCTTGATGTCATTATAGAATACATTAAATATGGATTTAACATTTCAGATGAAAGTATTTCTTTTGCTGAGAAACTTATTTACTGTGTCAGTTTTAAGTTAGCTTTTGAGGGATTTCAAGGATATTCAGTCTTGAGTGGCAGGTTTGAAGATTATTCTTAAAAAGCTGTCCACTATCTACATGTATTTTTCAAATTATTAATTGGTAAAAAGCTCTGTTTTCAAATCTTGCAGTCTGTAGCTTATGCCATGTTTCTCACCAGAAGGAAGCCAGTACACTGCATTAGAAATGAAGACTGTCAATAATGACACAATTTCAATTTTAAAGAAGTGAACACGGCCCAATCCTTAACTTCACACCTTAAGAGGATTCAAAACCCTAGAGGACAGAATATACCAGTTGTGCATTTTGTTGTTTCCATACAGTTATTCTATATTATCTTAAATCTAAAGGTTTTGAGTCCTCCCTTCCTCCAAAAGATGGGCAAAGTATGATTTGAAAAATCAAACCTGAAAAAAGAAAATAATTCAGTCTTTAGGGTGCATTTGCTAAAAGTCATGAGTGACGTAGCTCATGAAGATCATCTCTCTGAATAGATTATGCAGCAGTGGAAAGTGAAATGGATGAGAAACCTGGTAAAAAGTGTACTGTGGGAAGTTAAGAAAAAGGAAATAATGAAGGAAAAGGCATGAGAAAAGAAGCAGCATAGCCCAGAACCAACACTGTTTCCAAGAACTAATCATAGTTTCTCATCAGATAAACTAAGAGGTGTTTATCAAAGAAATAAGGATATAAAGAATAATCTATTAAAGGCAATTTTTTATTCTTATTATTAATAATTTTATTCTCACCGCAGATTCCCACGATACTGCTGAACTAGAGTAAGTTTGGTATCTAAAAAAATTTAACCCTTTTCAGTGGGCAAAATTTTAATAATGACACCATAAAGCAATTATACAAAAAACATATACATATTTTGACAGTTTAAACAATAAATATATATATATAGATATACTTGTTTTTACTTTGTGGAAAAGCAAGTTTTGACAGTTTTAGATTGAGACTGGTTGTAGCTGAAAAAAAAAGAAACCAAACCTATTTCTCTTCAATAGGGCACTTGGAAGTTTGACAGTTCATCAAATTCATAACAAGAGACTTACTGTAATGGATAAATCAGTAAAGCTGATGCAGAGATGATGACTGGAAAACAACAGAATCCCTAATGTCTGCCCTGTATAGCACTGCTTCAACACAAGGAATGAGAAAATGTGTCAGAAGAAACCTGGTTTTGCTTGTAGGGTGGTGGAAACCAAGCTGTACAATACAGGAGCCAGAAGATGTGAAGTATTACACAGCACTTGTGGCCGCAATGTTTCATTTTCCCCTGTGGCTGCTGGAGCAATGACTAGAACACTCAGACTTCAAGGCCAAACTGCAAACCCCCTCCCCTTTTCAGTTCAACAGTATAGTACATCATCATTGACCAGATTACAAAATTTAAGAGAGGTAAACAACTAGGATTTTTGGGAAGGGGATAGGAAAGGGGAAGAAGAAAAATAAGAAGAAAAATTTTGGAAAATATTCTAGGTCCAAATGGATTTTACAATCCCAACCCATCCCCAGACATTTCAATGATGACTTATGTAGCAGTTTGCCCTAATTAAGAAACACCATCAAGATATTTCAGATGTGACAGAAGCCTTCAGCTTCAAAATACAATAAAAGTGAAATGTTTGAACTGGACCAATAGACTAAGATACTATTAAAAAACCATGAGGGTCAATAAAAACAAAGCCATTTTTTTGTGTAGGTGTAAGGAAAAGCTATTTGAAGTATGTAAGTGAATAGTTAGATGTAAGTACTTCCACAACACAGTAATGCTTCTAACTGTTCAACCATACCAGCTATCTGTTCATATGGCAGAAATTCTGTTTTAATTATAGGTCTCAGTTTTGTATCAGAATATATACAGGTATTTCTTTCTCTGTTTCTTTTGAAATTTGAGAGGTTACAGGTTGGGATTTTTTTTTGTTTGGTTTGTTGAGGTTTTTGGGTTTTGTTGATTTTTTTTGTTGTTGTTGGTTGGTTGGTGTGGGTTTTTTAACATTTTGGGCACCTAATATTTAAGGAACACGTATGCAAATCCACACAAGAGAACTCTAAAGATATCTCAGTTTAAAAGGCATGTTTTTTCTCTTTTTCATACAATCAGCATTCTTTTTTGAAGTCTTGTCTCTCCTGCTCAATGTCACATTCTCCACTACAATTTGCTGTTCAGCTGTGCGGACCTTGGACACCGGTGTGTAGTAAGCACTAAAAATTTCCTGAGTCAGGTTTATTCATCATTACCTGTACAAAGCAGAAGAAGGGAGAGACATTGTGAAACGGAGACACACACAGACACAAGGGAAGCTAGGGTTACAAAACAATCTGAAACCACAACTGGGTAAGCAATAACACAAGAATACACTGAGTCTGTCACCAATGAGGTGACCATGACCAAAGCTGCCTTAAAGCGCTACACACAAATAATGAAAATTGTGTCAGCTTGGATTAGTGAATTTAAGATAGTTGCACCTCAAGTGGCCTGCTTCAGTTAGAACAATCCTCTTAGGAAAGAGGAACAGAGATTTTCTCCCAACATTTCTTATTTGAAGAGTATAAGACTTTTGAGACAGAAGCTCATGAAGATCATTCTGTCACTTGTCCTCTATTCACCCCTATTAGCATAGGACTTTTTAATTCAAGTGTCTGAAATGTATAGAATTACTTTTTCTTATCATTTTTGGATGCTACCACAGATTTGTAAAATACAGAATTAGAACTGAATCTAATAAAATAGCCACTTGTTAATCAGCATTTTGCCAGATGAAAGTCAGTTTTTTTTAAATAGGATTCACTCAGACAACAGCTTATAATTTATAAACCAACATTTCAGCAAATTTTCGTTTAAGTCTCTTAGTACTAGTTTTAAACTATCCTTAAAGCAGAGTAGCAAGCAAAAGAAAATGGTGACACTATAGTAACCATTTTCCTATTATTTTACATTGCCAGTCTTTTGGACACTTGAAAAATGGACTACTGCAGTGCATCTTTCCAAATCTGCCACTAAATCAAGAAATTGTGCCTGAAAAATAATTTTCAGACATTTCTCTGTCACTGTTGTCTAACACAGCATGAAAACAACATGGAAATGATTGTTCTTACCTAGCAGTTCTAGATCAGTAGAAAAAAAAAATTGGGAAAACATAATTTGGATTAGAATTTAAAAAAAACAATTATGTTTTTCTACCTAGTTTTAAGACACCTCCCAAGTATTCACATGAAAGTCATAAAAAGCTGTACCCTTACTTGACCTTGCACTACCAATGCAACACATTTGTAAAAGAATTTAAAAGATGCAGAAAGTACTTATTGGTTAACATACATTAGAATATTTTTTTGAAAATTGAAATGCATTAAATAGTGATCATTGCACATACTTCTAAAGCCAATATATGATGCTTCTGATTACTATAAAACTAAAATTTTTAGATTTCTTCTTTTTCTCCTCTCCAGTGAAGACTTTCACCATTAGAAATCTAAAAATACATAACTGCAATGAAATTACTGACATGAGAGAAATGAAAAAAAAACCCAAAACCATTCCGTTGCTGATGGTGGTCTGGATGGTTTCTCATAAGCGTGACTCTGAAAGATGGAGCAACATCCATCTGCCTTGTAACCTCTGCTAAGCTGGGCAGGGCTCCAGGGCAAAATGAATTATTTTCATGTATTACTGAGACACCCAATAAGATGGATGGTACATACACATCAAGGTCTTCTGAAAAATGCTACTTATAGGATAAAGAGCTCCATGAAATTTTCAGAAAAGGAGTGATGGTGCAACCTATTAAAAGTAACATTATAGAAAGCATAACACTATTTTAGCTAAAAGTTCATTAATTTGTACCTTTTGTAGGCCAATTATAGTTACAGTTGACTGTACATGCAAATTCTGTTAAATCAGAGTAGTCAGCAAAGTTTGCCACATTTTGTTGCAGGAATAAAAATAACCTTTGTGGACAACTTTAATTAACTTAGTCAATCAATATACCAAAACACAGACATTTTCTAAACTCTGTGATACTATGATGTTTTAAAAGTATATTAGAACCTATATTGTATATGACCAAGAAAGAACATAAGACAACCCATAATTGCCAGGATACATTGAGATTACCTTCTTGGTAGGCTCCGTCTGCCATTACCAGATGAAGTATTTTGGCATACAGGTGTTTGTGTTCATTTCCAAGAACAGTCTGAACTACAGTTGAACAAACATCAATATCTTCATCTTCATCTTCAAGTATAGCCTAGTGGAAAGAACAAACCACGTTGCCAAAATGAAAATGGTTATAAAATTAAGTAGTTCAAATCTATTAAATGCTATTCATGGTTAAACCAAAAGATTTTCTCTTTAATCCACTGGCCAGGCATTTTCTCTGATAATAGTTTAGTGTGCCAAAACAGATTAAAAGACTATAGAAAAACCCTTTACTCTAGTTACACAAAGTAATTAGTTAACTGGCACAGCAAACAGTCCTAGGTGCTTGTTTCTTCAAATATTTCCACTTGAGCTTATTCCACAAACCTTTATTTTCTCATAAACTTCAATTAATTTATCAAAGCCTATTTCCTGCTCCAGGTTATATCTCAACTCTTCTAAATGGCTGAAGATACTATCACATTCTTCACATTCGCTGGCAATCTCTCCATCACTATTATCTAGAAAGAAAGAAAACAACAGTAAAACCCCCTCAGTTCTACATTCTTAATGTTGTTTCTAAATCTCTAAAACAAATACCCTTTAAAAGCAACAAAACAGGTAAGCTCGGGAGCACTGGATGATGTTGGCAGATGTTCTGACAATGTGCAAGAAAATAGGAATAGTCTCTTTCTTGAAAAAAAATCCTGAATCCCAAATGGGAAGCATCCAGCTATCCCCATGAAATCCCCACTCTGACAATTAGCCATAGGGGTATTCAGCCTGAAGGAAAACATGTATGGTCTTAAAGCAGAATTTTAGTTAGCAAAGTAGGTCAAGTTCCATACCACCACTCTATAAATTTCTGAAGTGAAACTCATGAAAGGTTGGTGGCTGCCCCACACAAGGGAAAGGAGTTACTTAATGAAGCAGCTGTTGTCTAGCAAAAAATGAGGACATGCATGTTACCCATCCATTGCTTTCTGCCCTGAGATGCATCTTGTTCCATGGAGCAAGTCTAAAAAACCCAGTACTAATTTAGCTACAGAGTTCCTTGTTCTTTTATAAGTCCATCTCCTTTGTGTAGCAAATTAAGTATGCCAAGTGGTGCAATAACATACAGAAGAGAAATCAAGATAATTTTGCTTATAGGCTTCAGAAACCTTGAAAATAGGTTTGTAATGGTAAAAGGGGTAAATCTAACAAAAAGGATGGTTTAAAAAATACAAGACAGAATCCTTATGTAAAATTCCACTGTAAAATGCAGGAAAAATACTTTCTTAAATAAGCATTCAAATTTGGAGAGAACTTGTCTCCCATGGAAAAACTTCATCCATTTCAGAGTGTATATCAAACCTTTAAATACTATTACCTGGTGGATCACAGACTTCATGAGGTAGTATTAGAACTCTACTACTTGCAATTCTTATATATGACTAGTCTAAGGTATAGTCCTGGCCAAATCACATCCTTCATTCAAGTATCAACAGTCAAATCAATAAGAAAGTATCAATAAAATAAAAAGTTGTATATGGGTTAAAAACCCATTAGGTTATTTCTAATCCTCTATTTAACATCTAGATCTTGAACAGATTTTGTCTCAAGTTCTATCTGTCGCCCTTTGAAGGCTGCCCTGCCTTCCTCCCTGCCCCAACAATGAAACTTGAAATTCTTATAGAATATCTAGAAGGTAGGACACTGGTATTAAACTCCAGCACTTACAACAACAGCAGAATCAGATATACAGATAGTGTTGCATGTTATCAGTGTAACATCAGCATGCCACAAAATTAAAGACATTAACAAAGTTTATTTTACCTTAAAATAATTATTGGAATGTATTATTAGATGTTCAATTTGTTGAAAATTTTCTTCAATAAAAAGTACACAAAAGCTTTGTTTTAGATGAGTTACTGATTTTCTGCATCTTTTCATAACTATATTTCTAGTTGCACTTCATTTTCCAGCAAGAGTAAAATACTTCCATTTCCAGAAGAATTTAAAATACAGAAATGTGACTTCAGGAAGTTGTGCATAGCTAATGCAAAATGCTAAAATCGGTAATTAATTTATCTGTCTCACTTCTAGTCTGACTGCATTAATACCTAATTTTGGCTAAGGACAAGGTGAACAATTTCATGTTCCTTCTGATTGCCTGTTAAATTACTTAACTGTAATTTAAGCTGAATCCCAGATACTCCAGTCATGTCAATTGCTATTTCTTTTTCACACTTACAGCCATGAATTATTCAAGACATACAATGCATTCTGTCTTTGATCTTCCTTGAAGCCAAGTTTTAGACAATTTAGAGAAAAAGGCCCTTACCATCCTTACTCCACAAACAGCCAAGCTTTAATTTGCAACATGCAATGTTGCTTAGATGTTGACCTTAACACTCAGAACATCTGAATATAATCTGGTTTTTTTTAAACTTATGTATAAAAATTATCAATTAGAGCTTTACTTTGTTATAAGTTAACCAAGCTAAAAAAATATTCTGTATCTGAATTTTTAACATGAATAACTAACTTATAAAACAGGTATAACAGAAATTATACCTGACTGCCATTCTTCATTAAGAGCACTTTCACTGCTGGGGTTATTTTCATCTCCTTCATCCAGCTCAGTACCATTTGTTATGCATTCCATGGCATTAGCCTTTAAAGTCGACTCCTCTTCTTCACTCAGTTCCTCACCAGGCTGCTCCCTAAGCAACTGCTCCATTGAATCCCGGAGCTCCTGCAAATCTGTGTCTGTCTCTCCAAACATACTGAAGGAATGTGAGATAAAGTTTATATAATTAATACTTTGCAAGACAAACACTGTAGAAAGAGGTCATTTCTTTTGTTAGCAGCAAATTGAAAAGTCAGTCTAGCTGGAGGGGAAAAAAAGAGACACTCTCCACCCTCCTCCCCCAGCTATTTATGACCTCAGTCCAATATGACTACAGCATTGATACCTTTGTATCATGCAACACACAGGGAATAAATAAACAGATATCCCACAGTCTCATAGTCCTCAATTCAACCTTATTAGTAAGGTAATTTCAAAATCCTTCTATTTGTGCACTATTATAGAACCCTGGTAAATATAACATTTTCAATCCAGATAAAAATGTGTCTGGAGCAAAATATGATCTAGATCTAAGCAGACTAGATACACCAGACTATCAAAGCTGTGGGGAATAGTCAATTCCAGGGTCAGATTTTGAGGGACTTGAAGAACATTCTAATTAAACAGTAGAGGAGATAAATGAGCAAGATTCCCAGAACACAGAAAGAAAGGAAATATTCAAGAAATTTTTAGTTCTAGAAGAGCAATAGCAATCAACTTTGAATTGCTTGAGCAAAGTGCAAGTTGCAGACACCAGACAGACCTTGGATAGATTTTGGAAAGGAAATTTAGATAGCTATTGTATGCAGTGTACCCCATTAGCTTCTCAATTCTCTGGAACAAGACTTAAAGTAAATGGTGATCCAATACAAAATATTTAAAATCTGGGTAAAAACTCCATGCTGGTATAGTGTGTATAACAGTGTCTAACCAAAAACATTCTCGAACTAAGATGTCGGTTAAAATGCTTGATAAACTTGATACACTCACATGTCCTCAGAGTCAGAGGGTCCTTCTTTGGCTTGCTCATCTTCTGTATCATCTGTTTCAAGATTATGTTGATGCTGCACATCTGCTACACTGGGAACATCAACTAAAGTTCTGTACAGTTTGTAAAGATCTGGGAGTGAACATGTTCTCAACATCTACAAAGACAATGGAAAGCTTGGTTGGTAACAATATTAAAGACAGCTTGAGTTTACAAAATACTTTAAAATGAGATTTCACTGTTCTTCAGGCTTCCTGCTTTACAGCCAGAAGCTGTGCTAGTAGATTGGATCCTACAGGAAAAAATCACTTGGTTGGCAGAAATGACAAGATATCTTTGCTGCCCTGTTCAGTGATTGTTTATGATGGCAAGGTAGTGATCGTTCTAAAAGACTGCACAATAGGAAGAAAGCAGGTAGGGCAAGTTAGGAATGTCTTCATGAACTCCCTCAGTAATGTCTCAGAAAAAGAGTGGAATTCCTCCACAAACACCTGGAACATAGACTGTTGAATAGTGAAACCAGAGACTTTCACTGCTGCATGAGACTGTGCTGATATCATGAGCACAGTGCAGTTGAACTACAGGGCAGACATAGCCTGACAAATACAAACACCAGCTGAAAGAGTTGTGCCATCTTTCTGGCCTCATTCAACTTCAATAAGAAAGTAAGAATAATACTATAGAACAAAAAAGTATTTCTTTTTTGTTATTTAAAACTTGCCTTTGGGTCATTTGCATCAAAAAGTCCTGTAGAAAGTCCAATCAACAAGGAATTTTTGCCTTTATTTCTTGCTGGTGATATGGAACGTGAACGAGGTACAAAAGACTCTTCCTGTGAAGACTGAGCTGATAGAACTGGTGAGGCTGTTGGTACAGCTGTGGGCTGTATTACCCTCTGGAATAAGAGTTCAGCTTGCTGAGAGTCACTGGAACAAGTTTCTGATGTGGTAAAAGAAAGTCTGTTACAAGTCCAACCAGATTAAAACCCCAAGATATTTAAGGAAAAGGTGAATTTACCTAACTAATTTCTCTTATACAATTAAAGAGAAAAGTAGATAGCACTTTAAAAGTATTAAAATATTTTTGATCATTCTATTAAGTGCAATTACAATGTGAATTTTCACATTTTAACTTTTGGAGAATATACAACCCTCAGCTATAGCCTGCTCTGTTCTCAGGTCTTCTGTTTTCTCATTATCCAGTCCATGTCTGATACTGTGTCATCCATTTTCAGCCATTGCTTATCACCTTATCCTAGATCCCTTTAAAGTTATCTCAAAATAATTTGCCCAAACAGGGGGAAAAACCTATCTAGTTTGCTTAAGCCACCCTTAACTAGATGCAAGAGTATCACCAATGAAACTTTGCAGCACTGACAATGTTTTTTCTGAAGTTACCTCCCAGGCCTCCAAGAACAAGCAATTCTTCTATGCAATAAAGATAAAATATTGTCATCAGCAGCCACTTAAAACATTGAGCTGCAGCTCAGTATTCATTTTAAATGTGTATAAACAAAGCAACACTTCTATTAAGTAAATAATCAGATCTTATAACATCCTAAATATTCATGTGAAAAAACTGTAACACTCAGAAAGTTGATGTTCATCAGTATGGGCCACTGTCCTGTTGATCTATACACAGTGTAGCTTTCTTGCAACATGGTTTCCTCCAAAGTGACAAACATAATACCCATAATTTGTCTTCCTAATCCATGAGAAATTTCCTTTTTAGAAGAAAGAACTGAAGAAATGAATAAAAACTTGCTCATTTGGGGTTAATGATGCGAGGAGGGGTGACTCAAGCACCCCACACTGCCAAGCCATGGAACATGAGACTGGCACTGACCTGCTGGAGCTTCCTTCTGTGGTTGCACCTTGTTGAGTGCTTCTTTCTCTGAAGCTGCCCCATTCATTCTGTCATGTTGTGCCCTATTACAATGCATCACATCAAGGGGAAATGCCATGTAAAAAATGGTCATTAATCTATTGAAGTCATCAAGTGCAGTAAAACTAACATAGCAGCAAGCAATGAAGCTTTAGCTAAGTGTAATTTTAACTGACATGTCCAAATAAAACTCAGTTAGGGCTCAGTTCTTTGAACTGGAGAGAGAGGTCAGAAGAGAGTACTTACACATCTTCTTTCTCTTTTACCCACACTTCATTCACAGTGCTAGGGAACTCCTTATTCTCCTTACTCTGGTGCATTTTATCTTCCATTTCTTCCAGCACCTCTGCTTCCAAATCATCAGGCTCTAAAATTAATAGTCATTTACCTCATTAAAAATTAATTCCAATCAAGCAAAAAGATGGGGAAGTATACATTTTAAGATTACACTTAAATCCTTCATCTTAAATAATTTTGCAGAAACAGCAGAAGTTTTGTAATCCCAGAGCTAAAAGTTTTGGTTTTTTTCTGATACCAGAAGAGTGTCTTAAAGCTCCAATGAACCATGTCTTCCAAAAACCTCAGCAACATGCCCCCAGAGATCAAAAGGATGCTGATATCATAGGAGAAAAGATTCCAGCACAATTGATGGGGAGAAATAAACCAAAACCCCATCAAATTAACAACAAAAAATTTGAAGCACTTTGGAATTCTACTTGTTCTCTGAAGTTTTCTATAAGCACACAAAAATGTTTCAGGAAATCTAGTAAATACATTACTGAATCTGATTACAACACAGGCATAGAGAGCACCTGGTCCTACCTAAAATGTGTTGATAAAAACCTGCACATTAATTATGGGAAGATATAAAAGTATACAGGATCGTTACTTCACTTATTGCGTTCAATAAGCAGATTTTAAGTAGAATTACTGATTAAATGAGTTACCATCCAGCATAATAGCTTTGCTCTGCACCAAGGTGGGTCCAGTTCTTTGAGATTCTTCTGGTACAGTTATGACAGACTTTGTAACACCAACTGGTGATGCAGACTGAGTTCCAACAGGAGAAAAAGTCTTCTCTTCCTTCTCCTCTGATAAAGACTGATGATCTCCTTCAAGAAGTTCTGCAGTACCTAACAGAAAACGATTCTATTATGTAAACAGTGTTTTACTATATTTGGATAATAAACTGCAATGTGGCTAATAAGGTAAATTGGGGATTTTTGTTTCTTTAAAGGAAAACAGAAGAAAAAATTTGCATGCTTTTAGTACAACTATATAAAGAAGACAGCTAGAAATATTAAAATCCTAATTACTTATGTTACGTTATCATTAGTACAAGTTTATATTTGGAATAAATGTAAGTCCTTTTGTCCTTACAAAGGACTAAGGGCAGGAGTTGACCAGGCAGAAAAAATGAAATAAAATCAACTGATATGTAAGTCACATGCTGGCAACAAAGTTACAGGAAGCATCTAATGAAATATTCAGATGATGACATCCTTCCAAAAAATAGGATTGTTTCTATTAAAAGGCAAAGTTTAAGACTTTTCAGCGAAATGAAGATCCTTTCCTTTCAGCACACCCTGGTTCATTTCTTACCACTCCACTGAGTTTGAAATATTTTGGTGTCCTCCAGTATCAGCTTGTGCTTACATTCAGAACTGAAGCAACACCCAGAAGTAGAAAGCAAGAGAGAGTATAAGAATATGCTTCTATTACTTCAAAATCTTTCTCAGTAGATAAACTGTCACTACACTTGCAGTGCAGATAATTACCCACTGTGCTTACCATTTATCTCATCTTGTTCCTCAAGGATGTCAGTTTGCAGCTGCAGCTCTGCTTCTCCTAGGATCCTCAGAACTGAATCAGTTGGGCTTTTGCCCCAGACTTTCCTGTGAGGTTCACCAATATCTAACTTAATTACTTCTCCCAGAGTTTGACCTGTTGGGACACAAACACAAATAGAAAAACTTTTTTAAATTAGAAATTTTTAATCATTTTCTGTATAATAAATAATCAAACAAACAACCTCCACAAAACTTAAAACTAAAAAGGTGACAAAGCCAGAACTCAGGTCACCTCACCCCAAATCAGACAGCCCAAAGACTTTGCTTATCTAGAGTTTTTCTTCTGCCAATTCCAATCAATAACAGAGTTATTCAATATCATTGACATATGCAACTTAATAGCAGCAGCTCTTTTCAGAAATTCAGACGCCCCAAAAGAAAGCAGTATGAGAAATGTTTCATTGGCACGGAATGGTCTTGAACTTTACTTGAAATGGTAAATGAGAAAGTTTCTCATCTTGCTATCCTTTGACATTTATTTCTGTTAATTCTCCCTCCAAGGAAAACAAGATACAAAGCACCAAAGAAAACCAGAGTAAAAAGTTTCTTGATTCTAGCACTATAAAACCACTATGCAAAGATGCAAGTCTGTCACATTCTCAATGATTATTTCCTTCTACAATGTAAAACAGACTTTTAGTAAGATATAGTGAAACCAGGAAAAAGAGGTTTCAACCAAAAAACCAGAGAAGGAAAGTGGAAAATCTGGAATAACAATCTCGATTTAAGAAAGGAAAACACTAAGAAAGGCTTAACATAAGTTACAAATCTAAATCGAGAAAAACCCTTAGTTGTTTTTTCACTACTGATAACACAACAGGATTTTCAAGTTAAATAAGAATCTTTCATATATTTTAAATACTTTTTTTATTAGTTATGTAACTGTTTGTTGTTGAAATTATGAAATTATTTATTGAATCTCCTGTAGACTTTTAACTACTCAGCCTGTGCCTTATTCCTTATTTAAGGGAATACATAACCACCCACTTTTTAGAAGTGCATGACATGTAACTGATAACTAGATGATAATAATAAAGAGTACCTGGTTTATAAAAACACACACTACACATGGCAAACTGATTTAGTAATACCACAGTGACAAAAAAACCCAATAACTTACACTCTGTTCCAGAGAAAGAATCTTCCATTGACAGCTGAGCTAGAGGAACGACCAACTCAGAGGCACCAGATTCCCATTTTTTGCGATCTCCCAGAAGTGGCTGGTCACCTTGTTGCTCCTTACCATCTTCAGAGCCAGCTAATTCAGAGGTATTTTTACTCTCCTTTTTTCCTTTCTCATCTTCTTGAGCTTTAAGATTTTGATTTAATCTTCTCAGAATTTCTCTCTTGTTCTGAAAGGACCAACATATGTATTAAAATAGTGCCTTTCTTGAAAGGATACCTAAATGACACTATATAATTTGACATACTTGTACTGCAAAATCTGGCTTTTTTAATTCCTCCTCAGACTCCTGGACAGCAGTTATTACATGTTCATCCTTTAAGTCCCAGAAGCATGAAATAGAAAGCATAAGAACATGTCAGAAAAAAATTATCTTGAGAATAGTAATAGACATAATAAAACCTTTCCAATGACAACTGCAGGTAGACTGAAACAGAATGCTTGATTATTCTGTTTTATTCTGTCCCAAAGACACAATTTCAAGGGCACCTTCCATCTTTGAACCAATCACTATCTAAAAGCGATGAGCAAGTGAATCACTCAATTTAAACAGACAAATGAGATTTTAGAGAATGAAACATGTAGAGATAAAGCCAGATATGACCTCTACAGCAAGATAACACCGAATTCCTATGCTACAAATTCTACAATCAAACCAAAAAAGTGGCAAGCACAGAGTCAAGGATAATTTATGAAGAAAAAACAGAAGGGAAAAGAGACAAATTTAGTGGTATGTAAATAAGCAAACTACATACTGAAGGCAAAATGTAGAATTTATAATCTGTGTACAAGGCTTGTATTCTCCAACTCAAATTGCTCTGTGTGCTATTTTTTAGTCTGTTATAGTCACTGTCTTGCATTACTGTGAGACAAACTGTCCATGTGGAAAAAATACGCTTTATCAAAAAATATGATTTAAGTATTTGTCCAAAATATGATTTATTTTTCCAGCTATCAACTGACATATTTCAGGGTATAACATTTTATATTTTACATATATTCTTTAGTGTAAGTTTCACTCTATTCCCACAGCTATAGCCTTCAGGGTTGAATACAGTATGAAGTACCACACTACACTGAAATTTACAAAGAGCTTAGGCATATGTACAAAAGCTAGCATTTAAATTAACATAGATTGTGTTAAAAATTTAAATTGTACAAGGTTACACTCGTGTGCTCAGCTTCACAATTGTAACATAAAGCACTTGAGGTAAACATATAAGTTTTTACAATATCAGGACCGAGAACATGCAGAATAGAAATTAGGATACTCTTTTAGACAACAAGAAGAGATAGCACTAACACATTCAAGAATCTTAAGCTTTGTCTTCTCTGTAATATTCAGCACTTTCAAGCTCACTGAAAACAATCAATCATTAATATAACATAGTCCTATCATTCAAAATTTATCTGCTCACTTCCACCAAGTAACCAACTCATTAACTCTTCTCTTCAAGGGGCTGATGAAAATGCTGGAAGTTGATGTCTTGTTCAACTGAACATAACTGCCCTGATCAAAATGGAAGCTGCCACCTAGGGCTCATCATAAGCTATTTTGCTCAGTACATGAATTTCAGTTTCAGCATACAGGTATGTTTTCAACAGCTTTCAAGCTTTGGTTTCTTTTTATATTTTTTTAAAATTTCTTTTCCCTAATTAGAAGCAACAAACATCCTTAACAATTTTTTTCTAGCTAACCTATACATTTTCTCTAAACATTCTCTTTCCAGTCAGTATTTATTGCCTTTCCATTCATTTTACCCTGTTTGCAAAAGTACCTACCACACCCACTTCCTTCAAAGCAGAAGTCATGGAGATGACAGGTACACCAGGCTTCACTGGAAGTTGTGGCTTAGGAAGAGCTGCTCCAGGCTCTTGTAGTCCATTCATAGGACTATGTTCTGTAGCTTCCACATGAAAAGGCACGTTAGGATTCTTTACCCCTTTTGCAATCAGCTGTATAGATGCAATTAAAAAAAGTTAAATCAAAAATCTACTTCAGGACTTTACACATTAAACACAGTATTATCAATTAGGTTCATGTAATCCTTACAGAAGGACAATAATGCCACACATTCATACAAAGGACAACTGCCCACTGTATGCCAGTTTGCCAGCTTCACATCCTGCTTTTTCTATTCACAGTATTACTAGTTGGACTTGTTCCATAGCACATGCAAGTAAAAGAAAATAAAATAAGTTTTGGTCATTAACAGACAATTATTAAAATAATTGGGATAATCCTAATGATTCTTAGGTAGGATGTTCAGAAGTCTCCCTGCAAGCATACCTAAGATTAGGCTTCTAATTAGGGAATTCTGACTGACACAGGATACTCTCTCCAATTTCAGAACTACTTGTCTTGAAAAATCACAGTATAGGATTTTATTTATACAAAGATATGGCCCTACATACTTTGACTGCATGTAACAGATTTATTTTCTTACATGTTCTTCCCAGGCTCTTTTCTCTCTTTCATATGCTTCCTTTCTCTTTCGCTCCAACTGTTCCTTCAGAACTGCTGCACGAGCATTTGCTTGGGCCTACAGTAAACAAGCAAAAAAAGATCAACTTAAAATCATCAGCAGCCTATTTCATGGAACATTTTAAGAAGGAATATTCTTGGAATCCTCATCTCCTTTTCTCTCAGTACTGTATAGACTATGAAAGGAGGACTCCACTGACAAAATCATCACACCATATGTATAATAACTGATCATCTATGTTGAAATAATGGCAGCTCCTCAAAATTTAATTGCAGTTCTTGATTTGCATGGTTCTATTTTTAGTATACATAGTAATCTTAAAGAGACTAATGTAAAATTAGAAACTCTACTTAAAATTATCTTTGAAGACAAATGTATTAATCAAAAAATATTAAATATTATGTTTAAATTTTACCAACTTACTCATACACAAAAAGCTTCACTTGCTGTTTCACTTCAAGTTTTAGGTTAGGCATAGGGTTAGCTTGTTTTTACACTGTACTTTGCAGATGGTGGGGGAAACTTCATAGAATAGATAAGAGCAATAGTTGCTATGTATAGTATTGTGAACCAGTTATTGATTTAAAACCACCACAGGGAATAAAGTTCTAATTAAACACTGTATTTCTATGAAATGTGTTTGTTTTAAATGTAATTCATCACATGGTTATATAACTCTCATTCCAATCCACACATAACCCATGTCAGCCCATTTAAGGAGTTTTGCCTCCCTTTATTCTTTAACTAAAATAAAGGTGTTGTCTAAGGTACCTCTCCCTTACCCTTTCAGTGTCAAAATGTGATTTTAGTTATACCAAATTGCCATTAGGACTAAAGCTACCCTAGAGATAAATCTCAAAGACTGGGATACAGAAAATCCTTGACTTGCAAGCATAGACTACACTATGTCTCAGCATGTTTTAAAATTACCAAGATAAAGCAGCTGAACACAGTTGTTTGCTCTATACTGTTAAACTTCCCCCATTTCCCTTGTACAAACTATTAATAGCAAGATGAAATATAAGAAAATTCATGAGATATAAAGCATATTTGACAACAGTAACTTCCATCTCCTCCTGCTCCATGCTTACCTTCTGTGATTCTATCTTCTTGCGTTTCAGCTCTGCTTCCTCACTAGAGTCCTGTCCATCAGAACTGGCAGCTTCACTCTGCAAAGTGAAAGTCTTCATGGAGTTATCATCAGTGCATGTATTTAAACACTGAGTGATATGAGTGCCTAGTCAGAATATTTTAACTGACTATATGACTAACATGGGTCAGTTTCACTAACTCCCTGCTTAAATGCAATGTTTACTTGAACAGAGCTTCATCTCTGAGATCAGCGGGATTTTATTTGTTTGGTTTTTCAGGGAGGATTGGTTTTAAAAGATGTGAAGCTTTAATAAGTCAGGAAAAAAGCAATGTGCTTCTTGTTGCAAAGGAAAGTAGCCTGCAATGCTGGGCTCTCACCTGCTACCCTCATCACTGCTCCATGTTCTGCAGGTGAGGATACAAGAAAGGTTTGATGCTCTAGAATTCCAGGTTTTTTTCCCAATATATACTGTCTAAAATATATATCTATATAAAACTGCCTAAAACAAAAGTCTTCCACCAGGGGTAAAAGAACACACCTCACATTCAACTTCCATAAGTATTGAAGATTATTTTTAAACCAACCTTATCTCCACGAAGTTTTGCTCTAATCTGTTGACGTTCATTAAAGTTTTGTAGCCGGATCTGTCTCAATCTTGCCAAATATTCCTAACACAAAGAAATGAAACAAGTTTCAGCTCTATGAAAACTCTCTCCAGTAAGGTTAACTTAAAATATATCAGATACCACAAAGAAATAAAATGAGCAAACCACCCCACAACACTATTGTTATCACTTCACCAGCATATACTAATCTCCAGAAAAATTCTCATGTAATTAAAATATAGAAAATTGGAATGTATGTTTATCAGTATTAATTATAACTGCATTTTACTGAAAGCTAGGAAAGGCTGCATTTATCACAAGAGGATTAGGATATCTATACCTATGTGTATCAAATTCTAGAACCTCTCTGAGAAAGACTGATGTAAGCAACTATTATTTTGATTATTTTAAAAACAAAAACAATTAAACACACCCAAACTTTAGCACATTAACAGTAAATTATTTCCTAAAAATTAAGAAAGTCCTTTAATTTTGTTACACAGATGGAACCATGCAGGGAAACTGGGCACAGTTAAGGTCAAAATAATGCTATTTTTGTGATGAGCAAAGTGGCAAACATGCAGCAAGCATACCTCTTCCTCCTTGTTTCTGGATTTCCTTCCTCTTGCAGAAATGGACCTGCCTCCATAGGTATCTGCCAGGTTTTGCAGCGTACCCTGTTTACCATTTAATGGTATCAAATTTAAGGTGGCTGGGGCAGGAAAATTATGTGCTTAATCCAATAACTGTTCACTTATAAGAAACCAAATCCATCAAAGATCTGCAGATGTTCTGCAGTTAATCAATAAACCTTTTTCACTTCCATGAAACATATGACAGCAGTAACTAAAAATTCTGAGCAGCCAAAGAGAGAGATAAGAGCTCTAAGAATATAGTTGCTGTCTCCCTTCAATTCTGATTTTCTCATTGAAACTTTAGGTTAGAAAACCTAAATTGTGATGGGTATGAGTTTTCTACATCTGGATTATATAAAAATGGTGGCACAGCGTTGGGATTTCTGCCATTGCTGAGTTAAGCCTAAAATAGAAAGTGCAATCTTTTTACGTTCTTAGATTAAGCTTTTTTAACAATGATGACTCAAAAATCTAAAAAAGCACTTAAATGCAGTCATTACACCTAACAAGCTGTGCTAAATGTCTAATACACATGCAGTGTATAGACTTGGTTCATGTGATGTACTCTGTGACTTGTCAACAAAAGGATTTCAACCTTTAAGAAAGTTCTGTATAGAACAGTATAAGAATCATTTGACTTCATGTTTTCTGCTTGGATTAAAATCAATAATACTTTAATTATTTTACTAATGACATAACACTTTTTTTTTTTCTGAACAGGTTAAAAATTCCTTGATTTGTTAGTGCAACATACAATAAAGACAGCAAGCACACAAACATATGATAGACCTTCTGCCTCATAAAATGCCTGGGACTTTGGCCTTCTCAAGCTTGTGGGTAGAGAGCCATCAGTAAGTAAATAGTCCAGTGAGGTTATTGACTGAATCCAAATATTCTGGTTAAATAATCCCTCAGATTGAGAAAAATTAATAGCTCAAGGAAATAGCACACTACTGCACTTCAGTGGTTTAGCAACCAGGGGATCGGAGAACAAATTAAGGAATTTTGTGCAAGGGTAGTTCCTATACATTCATAAGGGCCCCATGAATGCTGGTTTCAGCCTGAGCATTAAATGTAAAAGAATATTTTCCATATTCATCTTTTCAGAAAATATTTGGTTTTATTTTTAACTTTTTAATACATATTCCTGAGCTTTACAAAAGCTTACTGGCACTGTTGAAGGAATTTCCTTGTTCTTGGTTCTAGCATTGAAGTTATTTTAGGTATTTCCATCACTGATGGTGATTTATATCACTGCTCTTAAGAAAGAAACTGGAAGCAAGATTTTTGAGAACTGATTTTCTTTGTAGATTGTTTATTTTACTCATCTGCTACATTAAATTTTCAAAGACCAGGACTCATGTTTTGCAATGCCACACAGCTACAGTGAAGTAGCAAATTAGGTCAGCAGCTGTCTTAAAAAACAGATGTCTCTAAGTACCATCAACTCAACTACTGAGTCAAATTTAGACTGTCAGTTGAAAATTAAAATTGACAGCAATTATATTTTATAGAAGCTGGGTAAATTAGTGCCAGTCATCAGACAAAAGGCTGACTATTAGCTGATGATTTCTCCTTTCAGATCAACATAGTCCAAACAACAGTCCCATCCCTATATGAGAACAACTGCCAGCTAGTCAAATTAATTTCCTGCACAAATAGAAGGAAGCTGCTGATAACTTCCACTTTCAATGACAAATCCAGAGAAGGACTTGGTACTCTGACTTCAAGTTCTAAGTCTTAAACATCTGGAAGTTACTTTAACTGTTCAGTAACCTCCCTGTTTTATTATGGGAACCATCTAAGATTAAAACATTTAGGCTCATTGAACACATTAGAGAAAACTGAAAAACATTAACATGAATAGTTGGGTATCTTAAATTAACTGATCTCATAAATTCATATCAATGCGAACAAAATCAAGAACAAAATGGAAGCAGTACTGGTACTGCTAACAACTTTCCAAGAGGGAATGGTACTAACAACAACTTGCCCAAGAAGAGGTAGTCACAAGAATTGCTCTTTTTTTTTTTTCAAAATTATTTACTGGTCTTGAAGGTTTTAAAAAACAGAACCATAGTTTTAGAGAGGAAGACTCATTTTACAACATATATACTAATCTAAGGATACTTTGCCATGAAAGCAGTGAATCAAAGCACCTAAAAATTGCTCACTCTAAGTGAAATAATCCCTGACATTAAGACCTGGCTTTAAATCATAATCTGATTATCAGGTATAACTCAGGAGATGCTGCTATAAATCTGCTGTTGGTCTCATCTCACTGCTACTCCAGCACAGTCAGTTCAATTTCAGCAGCTGACAAAGATATTGTCACTGAATTGGATATGAATAGTGTGGAGAAGCACTCAAAAAGTAAAACCCTCCTTGTTATCAAAATACATAGTCATTTCCAATATTTATTTTAAACAAACTTCCTAAAGGAATAGTGAATTTAGAACCATAAGCATAAAGATCATTTTATGATACTATCTTCTACTTAATTTCTAAAGAGTAAAGGTTTTATAAGATTCAACATTGACAGATATGGATGAATTTATAATACCTTTTCAATAAGCAGAATGTGTTTCCCTAGCATGCACCACTATGTCTGATCATTAGCTGTATCAGTTTAATCAAACTTCATTTTTGGTTCAAGCTACTGTATAATATGAAGTTTAATTTTAACCAAGACTCTAAAGTATAAACAGAAAAAGAATGTAAATGAATCTTCTAAAATTGACAATAGCAAGTTAGACACGTTCAAACAAAGATAATTTGTTAATAAGCTTGAAGTAATGAGAAATGTACTACATGATTATGTTACATTTCAATAAAATTAGCAAGAAAATGCAGAAAACTTATCTCCCATTCTCTCTGGTTTTTTCAACACTTAAGGAAAATATTTAGTCAGCATTTCACTTATGATGCTACTTCAAAGACTCACAAAGCATGCTGAAACAGTAATACACACAGGAAGACCAGATTTCATACCATGTGTCCCTGAGCTCGAGCTTTGTTTTCCATGGCTTCTCTCTTTCGTTGCCAGAATTCTTCAACTTGCTTTGCTCTATCTGCAGCTATCCATCCTTTTTGCCTGAGTAATTTCAACACAGCAAGATGAAAGTCTCTGAAATATGACACTGTAAACACCACCACCCCCACTGTCCTCCCCCCTGCACTTATTCTAACTAGAACACGCAGGGGAAAAAAGTAACTTTATATGAGTAAGACATCTTCAAAAAATGCCTTTCATCAGCCAAAATACAAGTCACACTTGCACAAAATGGAGGAAAACAGGCTTAGTAAAAGTGAGAAGAACTATTAAAAAAATAAATCCAAACCACTGTATTGTTATCCTTCCAGATCCTTGTCATTGAAAGAAAAATGAATGTCAAAACACAGTCTTGGTATGATTGTTTCTGGAAGTATCTCAGCTTGTTTCATTACTGTTATGATTTGTGAAAAAGAAGATTCCTTCGAGATTTCCCTTCAGAGATGAGCAAGAACTCATCACACAAGCCAATCAGTAAGGTCAATACTGTGACAGCCTTTCAAGACTGTCCTATATTTGCAGTAAGAGTTTCTACCACTTAGGGAATTACTACAGCGCTCAGTGTTCTCGCAATTCCTTTTAGAGAATCTTGGGGGATATTTTTTGTTTGTTTTCAAAGGGTCCATGAAGGAATTTTCCTACCCTAGAATTAGCCGTAACAAGATGATTGTTTTTTGACAAGTTTCACCCCAGGTCAGGGACCTGCTTGGGAAGACAAGAAGGCTACATTTAGTTTACCATAACTGAGCATCCTGCAACTCTATGAGTACATTTATAACATCATAGAGAAACCAGATTCTGACAAATTTGTCAGAAGTAGACCCAGAGAAGTTAAGTACTAAAATAAAACCAAAACACTGAGAAATGGTTTAAGATATTCTACAACTGGTAGAACGATAAGGCCTTTCCAAGGTTCCCTGAGCCTCCTTTAACTGGGGACAATTGAGGGTTTGGCAACAGTCAGGAAGAAACTGGAATATGCTGACAGCAATAACCCATTAGACTGAAGCACTTAAAGAAAGAATCCTTTTGCAATACAGGAAGCTCTAGTAATTCATAAATAATTAGCACACTAATTAAAATACTCCCATTTTATTATTTTGACCCTTCACACCCCAATCACAAAGGAAATGAATTTTTTTCCAGATGCTATAATTCGTTAAAAGGAAGCCAGAGATAAAACCACTTTGATACAATAAAACAAACACTGCTCTAAAAAGGCAAGACAATCCACACAGGTGTTACTGGTAAAGAAACAAACACTTGCCAATCCTTGTGTACACATACCTGATTCACCAAAAGATTTTTACTCTACCTTTTAACTACCTATGAACTCAATTGGTGGATATGAAATCTGAACAAAGCCCTGTCATGCAGCTGAAGTCTGCCACATATCATGAACCTTACAGTGTTGGAGGAGAGGTCTTTCCAAAAATACCCAAACCAAGACAGTCCTATTTGTCTCAAACCAAATTCACAGGAACAGCTTATCTCAAAATTTTATAAAAATGATTTTTCTTACTCCAAAGATGAGCAACTCATTTTCCTAAAACATTTCAACTAGATTTCTTCTGGGCTTCACTTCTGCCTGAGACAATTTTTCAAGACTGTTGACACTGAATATATTTAGCTTTACAAAAGTGGTAGTACAATGAAAGACTTCAACTTGAAGATTTCTCAGCTTCTTCAATATATGCCCTAAATTGACTATCTTTAACAAAGTTCTTGTAATTTAAATTCTTTCTTTGAGCAGAATATCATGATCATTTGCCTTCAGCAGGAAGAATTAAGTCCAGGATGGAAATACAGCTAGGCTGGCTATGATAATAAAATTGCTTCTAGGTAACCTACAAATTCTTAACACACTTAAGATGCTAAGAAACAGCACTTTAATTTACAGCTAACAGTAATCCAGTCTATAAAGAGAAAAAACCCAAATCTCTACCTATTTTGGAACTTCTGAACAGTGTTTTCATTGAGTGCTTCCGAATTCATGTATTTGAGAAATGCTGAATTGGTTTCTCTTCCCAGTCTGTGTTATTTATAATCTGCAGTACTCTGCTATAGTTTCTCTCAATTTTAAAACATTTAAAACAGTTTATCCAGGTACAGACAAATATAATCTAATATTTTCAAATGTACGAGTCAAACTATTTCCTAATCTAGGCAAGAGTTGGGGACTGTGTGCTTTGTGCAAAGCACTGAGAATAAACAGAGGAGGAAATACATTTAACTACTGCTGGCAAAAGATGCCTTCCAGTACTGGGTTGTACCAGGTAGAACTTTAATTATCTCACAACAGTCCAACCTACTATAGGGAACATAAAATATACCTCAGAGCTTTCAGAACTGTAATATCAATGTTAAGCACGATGTTATTTCTGCAAATTTTAAATTAGCAAATAACCTATAATTGCAAATACATATTATATTAGAACATAAAATTGAATTAATTTAGTTTACAAGAATAAATGGTTTCTTTGGCCACTTCCTTTTTCTCACATTAACTTCATTTATTTCTTCCTCCATGGAACACATGATTGGCTCTGCAGAAGTTTAAATAATAAAGGAGAAAATTTGTGCCTCTAGGAAAGTCAGTTAGTAATGTTCACAGTACTAAACTTCCAAGAAAATGGTATTTTCCCATTTCCTAGTCACAGCCGCAAAGAGAGTTCCTTGGGCAATATTATGAGATCTAAAGGAGAGCAAATAATTTTTGAAGAAGCTATTTGAAAGAGTGAAAACATTAAAAAGAAAATCAGTACTTGCTTACAATCTTTTTATATATAAAAACACCCTATTTACAGCAATTAGACTCAGGTCTTCTAATTCACTATTTGAATACCAAATTAGAGGTTGCACACCATTACAACACCTGGCATTCACATCTCAGTGAAGAGAGCTCCTAGAAGTTTTCCACCAACAATTCTGGGATCATTCTAGATGCTTTGCAATACTACAGACACTTAGGTGCACAGAAGGCAGGAAGAATAAGATGATGGGAGAAAGAAGCATCTTGTCAGGTAACACAAAAAGTCAAACTATGAACAAAGCAAAGGAGGAGGCTTATGTTGTTATCTGCAACCACATGAAGCCAACAATTTTGTCTGAAATCTACTTTAGGTACAATTGCTTAGTAAACTATTTTTTCCATTATTGGAAAAGTCAAGATCTCCATTGGCTCTAAAAGAATTGTGGTCTGTGAGGGTCTAACACACAAACAGACAGCACAATACCAATGAATAGAAGTGATTCTGAGACATGCTCAACTACTAAATGAAACCAGACACAGAACAAGAATCTAACATGGAGGGACAGATTCACAGATTATCATAGTCCAACCTGTTTGCATTGGCTTGTTTAGACACTTCCTTCAATCTTTTCACTTTTTTCCTAACTGCACCAACATCGGGTAAATGGTGATGACCTGCAGATCCCTTAGGAACTCCTGGACGTGTTCCAGGTGGAATTCCTCTGTAGATAAATACGTACAGTAACTTTCATTACTTTCATCTAAAGCAGAACACGTGTAGCTTCTAATGGAAGGTAGCCATACCTTTCAACAACTCCTCGGTCTTGTAGTTTAGCTCTCAACTTGGCTTCCCTCTCTTCAGCTATTCTGAAGACATTTTCCTTTTGCTGTTGCATCTGGTCAAAAATAGCATGATAGTGTTCATAGCGTCCTCTGGAAGACACAGGAAAAGGACCAACACCACCTCCACCGACATAATATGGTGCCTGGAAGCCAAAAGGGGTAGGGTGGAAATCACAAATACCGCTTTTAATAGGCTCTTCCAATTTTTAACTCTTCAGCAAAGTAATAATACTAACATATTCTGCAACAATTATAAATTGGTCCTAGTTTTCTCCCTGGCATGCTCCTATTTTAACAAATTACAAGATAGATAATTTTTTTTTTATTAGGAGTCCAGAATAAAACACCACTTTAGCTTCCTTTAAAAATAGTACAGTTATACATGAGTCACCTCTCACACATTTTGGAAGTCACTGAAAATGACTCCATTGAAGTGTAAACAGAGATAGATAATATTACATGGCCAAAATCAAAGTTTTAGCAAAAAAAAAGTGATACATTTCAACTGAAGTAGTAACAAGTGACTTATAGCCAAACACACATTTTTTTTCATGAAGCTGGAAAAAGTTGAGCACAGTTTTAAGTTTGCTGAATGGCACTATGTGCAGATTTATCTGAGAACCCCCATTGCCACCCAGCCTATCACTTAATTTCCATCACTAGACTTGAGATGCTTCTCTACTAAAGTTCAGACCAGGAGAACACCTACCACAAGGCACTGCTTTGTGCAAATTATATGTAATTCTCAAAGTAGTAGAATTCCTGCAGAAATTTCAAGTGAAAATAATGAAAAAAATAATGTTTCAAGCAGCTGTGTACAGTAATAGCCAAGGATGGATGCAGAAAATGTGAAACTGGCAAAACAAGGTTAAGGTTGTCAGCACATGCATAAAAATGTTTCCTTTATGCCTGGGGGAAGCAGTCAAATAGCCCATGGTAGTAAATCTATGGAATTTGTTTCACCAACAGTGTCAATCTACCTTCCAGAGTGGTCTGAAGTATTTAATATCAATTCAGAAGGTGAGTACAGATGTGACAAGTTTAAGACTGCCTGTTGAGAAGTTCTGGAAGACACTATATCTGACAATGGAATTTATCTCACATTCTGAGTTTCAGTTGTTCAGTACCATCAATGGCTCCCCATAATCCAAATGAGAGTACTAAATCAAGGATTTATCTAGGCATTCAAACAAATATGCAGGTAGACTGTTGGTCTGAATAAAAATAACTATACAAGACTATGATTTCTACAAATGAGGGAAAAGTCTTAACTTTAGACACTATTCAAGGTTTCATGTACCATTATTAGAGTTCAGTTTCCAAAATCTAAAGAAATTCTAGAGAATGATCATCATTCTCCAGGCAAATGATATGAAGCAGGCACTCATCAACAGTCTAGAGAAAAGTTACAGCACCTGCTAGAACCACAAACCCAAAGCCAAACACATGCCACGTCTTTCTCTACTCTTCCTCAGAAACAGGTGCCAGCAATCAGACCAAAAATAAGAGAGTGCAGAATCATGCAGTGCATGACAGTTGTGCCTTTGTAAGAGGTTGTATGGCTTATGTTATTGGAAAGCTTGACCAATGCTATTCAACGGCACTGTCAGCGAGTTGCTGGATATACTCCTTGCATGCTGGAGAAAGGAAAAAGATAATTAAGTCAAGAATATTATAATAGTATAAATCTGAAATGATGGCAAACTAGCAGCCTGTAGTATGATTTGCACTCAACTATCCAATTTGAAGAAGACATCTCAATGATTTTTCCACCGACCAAGATGTTTTACACCAATGACACTTGGTGAAAACAAACACACTCACTGGCCTCAGTTTCCCTAGATAACTGAGAATACAGCTAACAATGCATCTGGAGCTACAACAGAACAGCTCATATGTTCACAGTAAAACTCTGAGTTAACAGGAACACTGTGTTCAGGAACACACACAGCTCTCATCCAAATGTGAGGATGCATGCATACCATGTTGTATGGGAGCTTGTACTGTTGCCTGCCAGCTTGATCTTGAAGGAGAGGAGGACAACATAGGAAGCAAATTACATTTTTCCTTTTATTTTTCCATTAAATCAGCACTTTGTAGTTTTTAAAGTCTAGTATGCTTAAGTTTGTGTTTATATTTAAGCTTTACTTACATGATGTGTGGCACACATCCAAAGATGATATCTATTTTGAAAGGAAATATTTAATAGGCAGCTACTGAAACCTGGTTGGTGTTTTTGTATTCCTCATTTTTGTACAGAGAATAGTAATAAAACCTCTATCCATTCTGACTTTATTGCTCAAAGCTTGCTTACAAAAACCCTACTGAACATGTTTATGCCCAGTATTTTCACCACAACAAATCCCTGTGTTTCAATCCACTTTCTATTGTCAGATAGACTTACCATAGTACTACTTAAATTCCTGCACTGGCTCTGTCTGATACCCAGACCCTTATAATCAACTAAATTGATGAGACTACTTTCCAGGACAGTTATATTTCCACAAAACTATGACATGCCCAAATAGGGAAAAGGAAACAGTCGTGGGAATCAGATTAAATTATGTTCAAAGTGAATGGCTAAACAGCACACTGCATTAAAAAGAATTAGATTTACTCAGAAATTTTTACCCCCCTCCTGAACACCTTATTGATATATAGAAACACTTACGTTGCTAAATTACAAGGAATGTTTAGAAACAAGTGTTTAATATTGGGAAAGAGGTCCATTACTATAATATGAAAACCTGGGAAAAAAAAATTTAAGAACAAACTTGAATGTGAAAGAAGCTGCTCATGCATACACTCAGCACAGGAAAGTAGCAAAAGCAGGTGTAGAAATAAGAAAGTGGTGCATAAAAAACCATTACTAGCAGAAAGAGAAGAGATTCAGAAATTAAGAAACATTAAAAATGAAAATTGCATGTAATCTCCAAAAGGCCAGGGAGGAGCTGTTACAGTCTATCTCAAATTATCCACAGATTTATAATGGACAGCCTCAAGAGTTGACCTCCAAGAGCAAATCCTTCTGAAAAGAGAAGACCATTTCATACAATCAAAGGTGGGGGAAACACACTGCACCACATTTCTGCATCTGCTGCCAACCTTAACACCACTTCCACCTGAACCAAGCACATTCCTCCATCCTTGTTCCCTGGCTCTGTTTATTCGTTCCATCTGAAGGAGAAAACAATACAGGAAAACAAAATTCAAGGAACCACTAAGTAAAAATTGAACTTCACTCTTAACACATTTTAAACATATTTTACCCTTTCTTTTTCCAATCTTCTCATTTCATCTGCCTTCGGTAAACTGATCTGCAATGTGTAAGGATTAAACATGTTAAGGAACTGGGAAATGAAACTACTGCATGTTCTTACACAACACACCACACCACAAGGTATTTCATGAAAATTTCTATGGGGGAATAAAGAAAAATCTGAAGACTCTTGTCTACCTGCTCTCTCTGGCGTTTTTCTTTTTCAGGCAATTCTAACCTTTTCTTTTTTGAAGGTTCCTGAAAAATAAGCATATAATTTGGTATTTATTACTGAGCCATTACTCTGTCAAGATGGGTTATTGAACCAATTGCTGTCCATGAAGATTAAAAAAAAAAAAAAAAAATCACTGCTATATAATGTTTGGCAAAAAAGATGAGGAGGAAAGGTTTGAAAGTTGTATTTTGTCATTCTTTCTGTGGACTTGGCTTTTGCTCAGTTTGAAAACAGATGATTTCATGATACCCCAAACATTTTTGCTCCTTTTTTCTACTGGAATAATTTTCATCAGTGGGGTTGGAAATGCCTGCATAAAAGGTGAAACTTCAAATTAGACAGCATGATGCCAGAATGAGAGAAAAATTCCATCAGAAAACATATTCTTAAGTCACAACTGAGTGTGCACTAATTGGGGTTTAAAATACTTGATATTCAGGAGGTTTGAAGTGAAAAGCACTGCTAGGATACAGGGGTACTTGTTCATCCTGTACTAAAAGTTCTTCAAAACCTGAAGGCAATGATTTTTAAATCTGTTTTGTCTTAATGTTTCTTCTCTGGTAGTATCACTCTTCATTACAATGCTTTCTTTATAGAAACTCTTTGAGGGGGTCTAGATATTAAGATTCTCTTATTTGGAAGGTTATCCTGGGGGTTTTTTGCTTGATACTTCATTGGTTCCAACTCTAACCAAGGTTCTTCTCACCTATGACAATACAGTCACCACTGAATACCTGGTAAAGAGGCAGCTATAGTTAACAAAATGTGCTGTTTAATCTTAAAAAAGCCATCATTAATTTTAAAGCTTTTTTTTCTGACCATACTAGAACACACAGAGCTTCACAGCACTTTCTTTTGACAACATGCAATCCTGTCAAATGGATAATTTAAAATCAAATATTGCAGATGTTGGAAACCTTTAGAGACTTGTAATAATATAATGTTAATGCAGTATTACTAATTAAAGGAGACAATTGTTACATGCTCCTCTGAAAAGCCAGCTAAGAGCTGCAAACTCAGACTCAGAGAAGAAAATTTATATTGTAAGTTGTAGCCACTGTTTCTATCCTGCATCTTATGGGGTATCATCACTAAGTACAGCTCACAAAAAGACTGTCCTAAAGTAGCATTACTGATTCCTTCCATGTGGGAAGAGGGTATTTCCTCAGTCTCTCCCCTGCCACATTAAGTCTCAGGGTAAGTTGGGTGGGTGTTGGCTGGTGAAACCCATGACAAAGACCCATAGATGGCTTTGCAACCAAGCCTTAAAACACATAAACCTTGTGATTTCATAAGGACACACAAGAAGTCTGCACTCTCCCTTTCTTGCTTTTTCAAACTGTGTTTCAAGAGCCAACAAGGCTTGTGTGATCACTGAGCTTCTCTCTAAACCTCTCATAACTGTTGAACTTCACAGTTAATTTGGATCTCCAGGATAATTTTCTATCCACCAACAACTTCCACAGATGGATAGAGGTCTTAGTGCTATGTTCCCTGGAGTGCCATGGGAGAAAGGAAAAAAAAACCAAAACAACCAAAATAAACCCCACAACAACAACCATGTGACTTATTCAGAGGAAAATCTCAACTAGTTCTCTTGCTGAAGCAGCAGCCTCTTGGTTCTAGTTGTCTGGCATGTGCATATAGCTCAAAACTAGCTGCAGCAAAAACAACTCCTGACTATGCAGTAATTAATGGAATAAAGAGAGAAAATAAAAGTTTTATGTAATCAGGAATACAAAGAAGACAACAGAAAGAAATATTAGAAGTACTCTATGACAGTATAGAGAAAACTTTCTCATTAGCTCATGAAATTACATCTGGGAAACTTCTCTTTCAATTACATAGTTTCTCTGCCTAATAACACTTTGTAAAATGGCTAGAAAAAGTTTGCCTACTTTTAAAAAAATTTGAAATTATTTTGGAACAAAGAAAAAAGATGCAAAGGTTCCAGTGTCAATGATCTTGGTATACCTGACAGCCTTCCAATATTCCTATGAGTGGTTAACACCAACAAAGCAAATGAAAACACACAAATGTAATTCAGCCTTGGAATTAAAACCCAAGCCTAATTAGGAATTTACAAAAATTATATTAAAACCAACTAAACAAACAATCAATAATGAAGCAAGCCAAGCATTTAAACTACTAGTTCTACTTTCTCTGCAGGTGCATGAGGCATGTCCACATACCAAGACATTTTGAAAAGGAAGGCACAGTATTTAAATAAGGTATGAACAAAACAGCTCAATTTAACTAACTTGGCTTCTTACCTGTCTAATTTTAGTCAATGGCTTCTTCTCATTAGGCTTTTTAGGTGCACCACAAGACTTCCTGATAGTTAAAGGCACTCCATATTTTGCAGCAGGTTTGGTAATTTTCTGAGCTGGTACAACTGAAGTCAGTGTTGGTTCTTGAACTGGTCTTTGAGCTGAAAAGAAGAAAAACCCCACAATAAAAAAAACCTGGTTTTGAGCTACCCAGGCTGGCCAGTGTATGGTATTTCCCTTTCCCAAAGTCTTAGAAAGCAAAACTAGAGAAAAATAGGTGAACCATGTGTCAGGGACCAAATCTGTGTCTGAGGCCCTGCAATATTTGGTCTGCTGTTGTGCACATCCACAAGACAATAAGGAAAACTTTAATGTGTAACTGGTGGGAACTTGACCCTTGAAAAAGAAACAATGCATTGGTCTATCAGTGGGAACTTAATCTGTGAGAGAGGAGCAATGCACAATGGAGCTGTTGGTAGCATGGAGGTGGGATCACGAGCCACTCTGGCCTCATCTCACGTGCTGTAGCTGGAAAAATTCCACTCCTGAGGAGAAGCCTTGAGGTGTGGGTCTGGGCTGGAGGGGTGACAAGGATTGGATGCACACTGTGGATCCAGGGGATGCCCTGAAGGTGCACTGCCTGCCTGCCCCCCTGTATGAGCCCCATGCTCTCCATGTCCTCTGCCTGCCCAGTGGCTTTGCAAGAATCAGGGGTTGGTATGTATTATTTGCTACTGCTAGCAATAAAAGCAAACTTGCTCTGCAGTCACAGCTGGGTCTCGGGTTTGGTGTGTGTGGGCACCCTCCTGAACCTGTAACAAATCACTAACACTTTATTCACATAACCTGTATTAGCTTGTCTAATTTAATGTTTGATAGGAAATAGAAGAAAACAATTCCTGTGCTTTTACTTCTTAATCCTTCAAGCTGTATAACAGACACTTCATTCAGCTGCCTTGTTTAACTGCACAGTGCTCATGTACACAGGGAAGAGGTCTCCTAATGGAATGGAGAGACAGGCCCTTCTCCACTAACAATACTGAACTGAAACCTGGAATGCTAATGTCACTCATAGAAGATGAGTTCTAAAAGAGCTTCAATGGCCTTCAGGGATATTGCTTTCCCCATAGAGTTCCTGAACATACACCAATATTGTGGGTTTGATTCTGGGTTAGCAGGGCTCTCTTACCACAGAATAGGAGGTCAGCAACACTATCAAAAGATACCAAAGCCCTTGCCAGAGCATCAGATAATTACAGGGAAATAAAATACCTGGGAAGGAAATCTAGGGGAAAAAAAAGGCAAACTAATGCAGTAAAATGAAGTAACACCATCTTGACAGAATTAATCTTTGTTAACACTAGCAGAAATTTTACTGAATTAGACTGAAGCCAGGGCTTTAGCTTAGAATCTCTAATGAAGCATCCCACATTTTTTTGGAAGAAATCATACTTCTCATTAGCCATTTTTCATTACTAAGGGATAAAAATAAGTCATACAATCATCGCATATGAATTAGTTCCATTATTTGCAGTCTACACTGTCTCCTTAAATTACAGGCCCATAGCTTGTATTTGCATCATTTGTACCCAACATATGTCCAGCTCCCCAGGGGAGGGGAGAAAATTCCTTCTTCTCTCCTTTTTCCTGAAAATCCTACAGTCAGGTATGAGAGCACACACACACAAAAAAAAAAACTAGTAAAAGAACAAAGCTACAAACATGATCTTGACAGAGCTGAAAGGAAAAGTAGTGTAGACATCAACTTACCTGGTGAAGCATGTGGTCCAAACTTGTGGAAAATTTTGTGACTGAATTCTTCTGCAATAAGCTAAACAATTGGAAGAATTAGTCAATAGTACTTGCAACCAAAGCTAGGAATAACTCATTTTCAGACAAGCATGCCATTAGCAGTAAGCATCTAAGTAAGAGCATTTACTGTAAATTACACAAAAATAAATACTCAACTCTATGCATTGAATCTAGTATTACTAGAATCTAGTATTACCAATATGGAGCTGGAGTATTTTCAAACATTTTTGGCGTAATTACTCAAGTAATTTTAAAAAGCAATTTAGCCTGACTTCTGGGTGGCACATGTTATCTCATTTATGAGCTAGCTAAGAATCTAGGAAAAAAGTTAATGTGAGCATCAACACAATTTTTATGCATAATTAATTTTAGATTTCTGAGTAGCTGCCAAAGTTCATCTCAATTTCTCATAGAGCTAGTGTCAAAAAATAGTTCTTTAAAAATGCTTGCAGTTTTAAAGTGTTGCTATCCTTTTCAAGATGGGAAGATGACCACATATGTGGGTATCTGGAAAAACACATATGGTGTGCTGTAAGGCATATAAAATTAGAATAATAAAATATGGAAAGCAGTCCTACTGAGGTGAAAAATTTGAGACAAGACAAAGAATATTCAAATATTAATAGGCCATCATCTTAAATACTGTAGGTAGTTCTGAACCAAACACCTCAAAATCTATATAGTAGAAGTGAAAAGTATTCAAGGAAGAGCAGCAAGGATAAATGAAAAGTGTCAGTTCAGGAATAGTCTTCACAGAATCTTGAACTACTGAGATTCCTTTGATTTGTCCCAGTCAGTTACAATGCTGAGGAGTTAAAGCTTAAAAAAAAACCCAAAACAAGAACCAAAATGCAGAACTTAGGGCTCTGCACATAATGGCAAAACAAATTTTTAATCTGGAGAGTCTGGCATCAAAGATTTTGTAAACCAGAAGGCACACAGTTTCCTACAGTTCCTTAGTAATGGTCTTGAAGCTTTTATTTGAGTGGTAAGCTGTAGCAACTGAATTATGATGTTTCCACGATAACACCTTTACTGACAGAAAAGAAACCTGACTCTTTAGTATCTTCCAAAGTGCCCCCTCTCCTTTTTAAAAATTGATGCTAATTTAGATCTGCTCTTTAATCCAACTTAGTAACTATGAAACTAAAGAAAGAATTTACATAAAACTGGAAGATTGATTTCCCGATATTTAAAAATGGGATTTCAGCAACAGTTGCAACATCCTGAAGATGTCAACTATGAAATAACTTTTAAGCTTAGACTAAGGAAAACAGAGGACAACAGCACTAGCCATGGATGATACTGCAATAAAATAAGCATTACAGCTGTATCACAGAATGACCACCTCCTGCTGAATATGAATGTACCAGACTGATACATTTTGTAAAAGGTGCTTTCTGTGTGGGGTTTTTTTTGGTTGTTTCAAAGATTAGATAACACTTCTAAGTCACACACAGCAGCAGTACAGTTGGAAAAATTGCATCTAAGTATTCATACTCCATCTAGGACAAATTAGTATCACCATCTGGAGATAGACACAGCCTATTACTAATTATACTTTGACTGACTAACTCCAAATAAAAATTTCATATCCATTCCAGCTACTGGAAACAAGACCAGATCAAACTATTACTGCTGTAAATGTTAGAACAAACTTATCTGTAAAGATTGCTGAATTTTACCTTTCTTTGGGACTTCAATCTGAAGTAAGCTGAAAGTCTATTTCAACACAGAAATTCAAATTATATATGGCCTTTTCAAGACAGTTCTTTAGTTTTGAGTTAGAATCCATTAGAATTATTTATACTGCACTTCCTCCATGTCCTTTCTCTTCTATATTTATTTACCTCATACCAGTACTATTATTCACTTGTTAATCTTGATCTCTTTTGACTAGATTCATATTAAAATGACATTATTAGGTATAAAATTATATGAACAGATTTTAAACAGAATAGGAAGCAACTTCTTTGAGGGTACATACACATGATACATTTAAACCTCAAGAAATTCAAAGATTATTTTACTTAGCATTATTTTCCACAGCAGGCCCTCAGGCCATTCCAAATTACAAACAAAAAATAGATTCAAGAGATTCTATACAGCAACAATGCTGAAATAATTGACAGCAGCATTTTATGAAAAGATACATATCTAAAAAATCATCTCAGTAGTGATTCCTCATGCTATAGAAAAACACACAAAACAATGCACTTCAGAAAATATCACTTTGGATTTACTTATGGAAACTACAAAACACTTAATAATTTGAGACTTTTCTTTACAGTCCATTGTAAAACTAGTTTTTCCTCAACTGATCCTGTCTATAAGAAAACTATTCTAGGGAAAACTATTACTCTAGTTTTCAATGTAATATACTAACATTAAGATAAAGAAAAAGGAAAGTCCTATGATGCTTTTATTAGCAAAGTTAGAATTCAAACTGACTCCATACCTCTGGTGTGAGAAATTTTTCAACCCGTTTGGCTATAAAGTTTTTCTCCAATATGGAGTTTACTGATGGTCTATTCCTGGGATTCCTTTTAAATAGCTGTGACAGCAGATTACGTAGGTCGTAGGAGTAATGCATAGAAACAGGAGGAAAAGGCCCAGAGATTATCTTCAGGACCAAGTTCTTCATGTTACCGGCTTCAAACTGTATCACACAAGGAACAGAACAGTTACTCTTATCACCTGTCCTCATGCAAGGCTGCACAGACAGATGATGAGGAAACCAAGCTAACAGTGTGCACCTTCCTTTGCCTCAACACACACATTTTCAAGGCAACACACACACTTCCAGGGTCAACACCAGCAGTTCAAAATAATCTGTTGCCATGTATCCAAATTAAAATTCTAATTAAAAATACATCACAATACAGGTACTTCATACTATGGAGACATAATGTTGCTATCAAGTAATTACTTGCCTCCAGATCTAGACTGACAATGATATATAACTAAGGAAAAAATAATTATCTGCTTGATCTCCCCTTCCAAAGGTTTTGAACCACAACATGCCTTCTGCCTTTTTTAGCAACCCCCCATTACAAATTAGAGAATATGAGGTATTCACACTCATTCAGAGTGAAATCCAAGGGAATGCTCAGACTTCAGTTTAAGCTCAGGTAACAGAGAGCACCATTTCAATTCCTTTGTACAATAAAAAGAAAACAATATGTATTACCCAGCTTACAGAAAACAAATTGTTGACATCGACTCTCCGAAATTAAACACTGTCAGCAGTACTGCCACATAAAAGATCAAGCAAGAAGAAATTACAAAAGCTTGAAATGAAATGAAATCCTTATCCCTTGAAAATAGTTCTTTCCATTTTCATGTTGTTACAATCTTTTTCTTTTAACAAAAACAGCTACTAAGAAGCTCCAAACACAACAAAATCCACAAAAAAATCTGTGGAAAGGACAGAAAAAGCCCCAAACATTTTCTTCCCTTCCTAACTGAAAAATGGATGATGAAGACATACTCTTTAAACTATAACACACATAGATAGAAGAAAAAAAAAAAACTGGAAAAAGGCAACTCTTCCACATTGGGAGTTTTTTGTAAGCACTATTTCTGTTCTAAACAGAAATACATGAATCCATCTGCAAAAAAGCAGAATACAAATTCAGATTTTCAATGAAGCTTTCAATGAATTCAAGCTTTTTTGGAATAAAACCTAACCCAACCAACCAAAAATCCCAAACAACAACAACAACAACAACAACACTACCACCAACAAAATCCCCAAACCAACCAAACAAAAAACCCTACAAATGCCCCCACTATTCCTAGTATCCTTTATTATAACACCTAACAATTTTTTCAGCTAATACAATCCATTAAAAACAAAAGTGCCAACACAGCTGAGAGACTGGCATGGAGCAAAACATCAATGAAGTGTTGCTTGGCACAGAAAGTGGAGATGAAAATGCTGAAGGTAACTTTCAAACAGCTACCATGAAAGCATTTCATCAACTAAAATAAATCTGCATGACATCAGAAATAAATTCTGTTTGAAATCACTATTCTTTTATAGACACAAAGTTTCTACTCACCGCATGTTTAAGTGTACACATTTCATAGAGAACACAACCGAGGGCCCAGATATCACTAAATCAAAGAGAACACATTATTTTAACACTTAGTTCTAGGTTAACATTGCCAGTTAACTTGTATCTCTGAAGAGGAAAAGGGTGGATTTTTGAGTATGCACAAGCTCCCCTCTATGGACTTCTTTGACCCTGCAAAACCCTAAGGAAACAAAAATCCCCAAACTAATTTCATCAACCAAAATAAGGCCATCTTGAAAATCAGATTATGCTATTTTGATTTCTGATTTAGAACCATCTCAGCCACAGAAACCAGACAAAATATGGACAAAGGCTTTTTTTGTTTAAATATACACATTTGCCTGAGGTCTTGTAATTAAACAAACAAAATCCAAAAAACCCTCATCACTTAATTCAGCAAACACTGAAAAAAATTCTCAAAGTCAATTTATTCTGTTTAGCAGCTTACCCTCATTCATTAAATGAATAACTTTAGCAGCTTACCCTCATTCATTAAATAAATAAACTTACCCTCATTCATTACAGGATTTGGTTAGAACACCATTGGATAATAAACCCCATGTAGAAGAAATTAAAGGGAAGTAATTGTAACAATTTTTATCTCTTAAGAAAGTAATGGAAATGATAAGGCACTCACAGCAATGAATGCAATCGCTTGGTACAGTAGAAGGGTAACTTACTAACATTTAATTATTACCATTTAATTACAATGGGGACACTGTTACCAGGCACAGGCTGCTGCCAGGGCAGAAAAGGTGTAAGCGAGGTAGCTGGAGCAAGCTGAGCCACCCCTGTATGCACATCACGTGTGCAGATAATCAAATTGCTGTGTTTCATCCTTAAAGAGAGTTTCACCTTGGTAGTGCATATACAAAGGCAGTACAACCAATGTGCAGACAGGCAAAAGTAGAGCCACAATTAAGAACACAACTAGATCTAGAGCTTGAAGCATTAAGCTAAGTCATCTCTCCATGATATTGCTTTCTACTTCAGACCTACCTGTAGAGGTACAACCTCTACAGTGAAGCTCAGTACCTACTCGGGTAAGAGACAAGCTAATAGATGCTCACCATCATTTGACTAGAACAGCTTTAATTTCCTAAAAGAGCTTCTTTTTTTCTTTTTACTAAAGATGTTTAATAAAATCCTTACTAGTACCTTTTATTGTTGTAAGGCTTGTTCTGACATATTTCAGGCGACAAATAGTACGGTGTTCCTATGCAAGTGCGTGCCAGCTCTGCAGTACTGAGAGAAAAATAAGGATGGATGTTAACTGGTTAACTCACATGAAGTGCACAGGTTGTGTTTTCCTTAATCAAAGCAATTTAAATTAAGTCAGAGGAAAAACAGCATCAAAAAGGAGTTACCTGTTCAGAACTCTGGCAATTCCGAAATCTCCCAGCTGTATTGTTCCATCTTTGGTTAAAAATATATTCTTGACATAGAAATGTTAAGAAGTCTGTTAATTAAAATATTCATACAATTGCACACTTTTTGTTCTCTACATGTTTTGAGAAGAAGAAAGTTTTTTACCATTTAATCCCCCTGAAGTCATTGTTACTTACTGCTATGGAACACCAGACTTATATAACTCCTACTTTATTAAAATGAAAAACCACTACTTCACACTATCAAACATAATCTTCTCTTTCCCCACACATAAATACATGAGTAACACCTGTAGCTTCATCTAATAGCCTCATCTGTTTGTACAAATACAGAAATCTCCAGCAGACTGAAGAAATGTTTCCAGTATTAGAAATGTTTCCATACACAAACTAGGAAGATATGAATGCAATCACTTTGAAAGACAATTCAGTTGAAAAACAGCCACCTACGTACCTGTGACTTTATGTCCCGATGCAAGATTTTTCTATCATGTATGTGTTTTAGTGCTAAACAGATTTGTACAAACCAATCCAGAATCTATTAATAAAAGAAAATGCAACATCAACTTCATCATTTATCTAAAAACTTCCCTCTTACAAGATATTATCAAATCAGACTTTAATTATAACTGGATTTTACCCTCCTCCCTCTCTTACCCACTTCATTTATACCAAAGAATAATTAAAAACTTAATAGTACTGTCACTATAAGGCAAACCTTTTAATGAAGAATGCTTATTACCCAAATTTGTTATTAAGCTTGAGACTACTATTTTAATTACCTATTATAAACCTAGCAGAGGAATGCAACATGGATCTGATTGGCTAAAATGCCTAAGATGTGGAACTTGCAAATTAAAAGATTGCACTTTTGCTGTAGCCAATACAAGTCTTCTTGCACTCAGTTAATCCACCAAGAGTCCTAGGAAGCCTACTGATGCTCTCAGAAATTATTTTACTTATAGTAATTCTGTGTGTCTTAAAAGAAAAATGTTACAAAGTAGACTTTGATGAGAAAAGCAACAAACATCTAACTTAAAGATTATGAACAAGCCAACAATGCCCTTTTTTGGGTAAATCTGCAAAAATCACAATTTAAGAAGTGACTAATGACAAAAACTTTGCCATGTGAGTAGTAGTATTATATTCACTACTTAGAAGTACATACACAACAAAATTATAGTATAATGCAAGACATAATTTTCACTTTTCCATTTGAAGTCCTTCTTGTAAAAAGTGAAATCAAATTAGAAAATTAAAAGTTTTACAAATTATATCCCAAATGCTTCATATACTACTAAGACTTTCCAATCCCAGGTAAACTGAGATCCTACTGGACACAGACACAAAAGCATAGAAACAATTTATAAACAAAGAAACATATAAGTCCTAACAAAAAATCCACCCTGAATCCTACATAATTTATTTTTACTTAATTTAATCAAATCTGTACTTAAAATCCTCTCATTTATTCCAAACTATGTCACTTCTCCTTCACTAAAAATTGCTTTATAACCAGTTTTGTGGCAAAACAAAATGTATTGGAAGTGTATCAGCAGAATATTAAATTTTTATTACTGGCAAAATGAACTTTTAAATGATGCCAACTCCATATTTCCATATTTCATATTATTATACTTAGAAAGTATATTATTTTGTACTTATGACACATGAAAATCAGTATTACAATACAAAAATCCTATGCCACTACATCTTAAAAAACTTTAAAAATTATTTCAGAGGTTTAAGGATATTCATGTTGTCTTTCAGTATTTTTCATGTCTCAGATTTGGTTTACTTCACAAGAGATCCAACTTCTAAAAGCATCTTACACATAGAGACAAAATCTCAAGTAACATACCCAGGAGTTCCGGACTTCCAACCATATTTTCTTTCTGTTTTTTTTTTTTTTTCCTTTATGCAGTTGTTTTTTTTGGTCTGTGTTTTGGTTTGATTTTGCTTTTTAATGATACTACATTGACCAATAGCAACAAGAATGACTGTTTGAGAATCTCCTTTTAGATTAAGCAACCATACTTATAACATGAACCAAAATAATTTCAAATTCATGAAAAAGTATCCTGCAACAAAACACTATAACAGCAGTTTGCTGTTACCTGATCTTCAGAGAACAGGATTCCTTTCTGGGCATTTATCTTTTTAAATAGATCTCCTCCTTCACAGTAATCCATCACTATGTACAGACAACCATTTTCTGTAAAGTAAAAGACAAAGTATTTCAAAAAGACAAAAGCAAGACTCTTCTTTACATAACTTTCTAAATATCTTTACACAGTCACAGAAAAAGCAACAAAAAATTTACTTTTTCACATGCAGCTTTAGATATAATTTATTAGTCTATTTTTTTCAAACTTCAAGCAAAAGTATGTTTATTATTTTGAGTTTCAAAACCTAATTTTTCCATTTTGGTAACATTGGACTATTTTGATAGGGAGGGAGAAGAATTACACGTACTGAACCAATGTTCCAACATGGTCCTCAAAACCACTATGAAACTAAAGGTGTCATTTTATGAACACAATATAAAACCAATCTTTAAACTTTTTTCAAACATCCTATAGATTCCCCTACCCTAAAGGAATCTTAAGTTGCCTGTATTTGCCTTCTTCTTTCTTGGAATTTTACCTGGACTTGCCAGAACATGACAGCCATCAGCTTTCATACTAGACATGCAGTTTATTTCAGTCTGAAGAACAATAAGAGAACCTCCAGCAAACAATGAGAGATGGAAACAATTATTTTCTCTTTTTTGAATGACATCTCAGGAGACTTCAAAAAAATCCCATGCAAGTTTCCAGTAGGAGGTATGAACAAACATAATACATTTCATTCAAAGTTATGGTTTTCTCAGTTACTGATGAAAAAACAGATTAGGCAGAAGCAAATTGCAAGTTGCCAAGAGCATAAGAACTACACTACTCACATACTAGGCATGATTTTGAGAAGAGATGAATAACTGCAGAAAATCAGTCACATGCTGGTCAAAGGAAAAAGAACTCCTATTTTATGAAAAAGTTAGTCACAACACTTAAAAACCTTTGAATTAAAACAAATTGAATCATCTAAGTCACTTAAATTTCACTCCCATAAAATGCTTCTGAAATCTGCCTTTCAAAACATCAAATCCTTAAAGTTCTCTGTTTGGGTATTTTATTATCATCTTTAATTAGTGTAATTTTAAAACATGATTCTAAGAGTCTAGATTTCTTGCATATCTATTGCTGAAATAATTTTCTTCTGTGAACTTTATATTCAAGGTATTCAAAGTCAATGTGTTCTGCCAATAAAGATGCAACACAAATTCTTGTGTATTATGGATTACAGGATCTACCTTGTAAGAAAAAAGCAGTCTTAAAGAACAGCCTCTACCACAAGGAAGAAAGCAGTGTGTATTTATAAACCAGAAGTGAGGCTGTGTAATATGATTATGTTACAAAAATCTAATTTAATGAAAAGACAAAGTGAAAGCCCCAGGCAAAAGACATAAGAAAGTCAGCAGAAAGGAAGGAAAGAAGAGACCAAAATCTCTAAACAGCAGTTCAAATAATATTTAGGGACTTTTAATAATATTTTAACTTTTATAATAGGCTTTTGGAATCTTTTTTCTGTTCTGCCCATTTCCCAAGACATTCACTGTGAAGACAATGTAGAATTATATTTCTCCTTCCTTCACTGCCTGATGAAGTAAACAGTCCCATCTATTTTCCCAGCTCTGAAAGCAAATATATGGTTGCAGTTACTGAAGACTGCACTCTAAGACAATAGACTTGGACATAAAACTGCTCTTGCTAGGTTATCAATATCCAAATTTAGACTGTAATTTAACCTACACAAATTTAACCTACACAAGCATTCCAGTTGTATTCAAGGAGACTTATGCTCCAGAGAAACAAGAGAATATCTTTCATTTAAGTATCAACCAAAACAAATACTATATAAGGCATAGCCATGAATATTTGTTTATTTGTTCCCCTTTCTCCTGAATTACAAAATCAGGAAAATTATTTTTAAATGTGGATAGGAATTCTGAAAAAATATGGAAAATAACTGAAGTAAGTAATAAAGGTATGAAAAATACTGATTAAAGAGAGAAAACTCCCTGACTTTTAGACTATGTGCAGTAAGAAGTGCACAGAGTCACTCACGTTACTTCAGGTTTTACAGTATTAGTTCACCTTACCTTCAAATGACTCCCTATACAGGACAATATTTGGGTGTTTCATGTTAGCCAAAACAGCAACTTCTCTCCTTGATTCTTCTCTCTCCTTATTTGACATCTTCAGAAGGAAAATAATGATTTGTGAGAACAGAAGTACAAAAAGAATGGCTCAGGAATTTATTAATAACAATCACTTACCTTAGAGATGTTTATTTCTTTGATGACGTACTGTTGGCCATTTTCTTTAGCTTTGACAAGTATTGCTTTCCCGAAGGATCCTTCTCCAATCTTCCGTACTTTGATGTATTTATCCATAGTTTTCGTCTTAAGGCATCCTTACTTGAGTACTGGAAAAACAAACCAAAAAACACAAAAAACCATGAGCGTGTTTAATTAGGTGTACTTAGTGATTTAACCTGATCATGGTATTTTTCTCTAACTCAAAATGTTGATCCATTTGTCTCTTCAGTTGATTTTCTGTAAATCATTTACTCTTAGTCTCAACTCTATTGTGGTACAGTTGGCTCATTTGGGCCAACAAGGGCTGCATAACTAAAACCTGTTTCATCCTTCATTTTGACTAAAAAGGATCTGTTTTGTCTTGAAATAAACCAGTGCAATCAGTGCCAAGGCTTCTGATTCAGCTGGCACACAAACATCATAGAGCTATAGCACTTGATTAAAAATGTTTAGTTCAACTTTACTTGGAAGAAACACAATGGAGGCAAGGGGAATTCCTATGCATTGTTTCTTAAGAAGCACTAAATCCAGCTTTTTTATCACCATAATGAAGCAAAAAATGGCCTGAATTCAACAGATCCCCATCATGTTTCAAATCATTATTCAATACAGAGAGGTGTGGCCTTAAGCCTGACTGAAAGACTCTTTTCACATTGCATATAAAACATATAATCACAAAATGGCACACATCACTATTTTCCATGTACTATCTGACCATTCAGACTACCTTTTCAGATTAAAAGGAGTACTCAGGTGAATTTTTATGGTGTTTAAGGTTCTATATTAAAAAATACTTTGGTAAAAATAGGACACTAGGGAGCTGCAGGCAGAAGCTATGGCAATATACAGATGTGTCAGAACAGCACAGTGAAAGGGCAAAACAAAGACCAAATGACAAATATCCGAGCAAATTCACAGTAGACTAAAAGATTTTATTTTTTAAAGCAAAAAGAGCTTCTATACCCTGAGAAAGTTTCTATAAGATGAAAAAGGCAAAAGTGTCCTAGGATTTTCTTCACTTAAGCCTCACTTGCAAGAACTAATAGCATTTCTGCTTTGCTGTATCCAGCTTCCTTTCAACAGGAGATCCTAGTAGCTTAGAGCCAAACTTCACACACATCACACGTCTCACAATCAGGGTCTCTCCTCAATTTGAGATTTTTTTTTAAAACAGAATTACCATGTACTAGACACAGATGCTGCTTAACAGGACCTATACCATGAAAGGAGACCAAAATGAATAAGCCTGATAAGCATAGCAAGACAAAACAAGAGAGATCTAAAGTAATCTGTTCTGCAAAAGAGGAGATGCAAAGCTTACTAAGACTAAGCATAACTACCAGGAAAGTAAAAAGTTAAAATTACAGGCCTGCAGTGTTTTGGTAAGGTTGGTTTTTTATTTTCTTACAGTACATAAAGATAGTTTAATATAAAGTTGCACTTCTAAACATAAGAAGGTCTTGGTACTAACTTCAATATTCTCTTTCAGGCAACAGTAAAAGCACAGCAGGTGGGATACAATTTGAACTCTGCATGACTCTACTGAAGTTCTCTTCCTACTCTATGAAATAACCAGAGTTGCTCTACAGTTAAAACAGCTGCATTAGGCGTAGCTTAGGGCTGCCTCTGCATGCTGCTCCGTGCAAATATAAATGGGCAGTACCCAGCCTTTGGGCGAGAAGTCACAGTTCAGTCAAAGCGGGTATATCATCTTCCATGAGTTAGATCGCTTATTTTCCCATGTGGCACGGGAAAAACAGGCGTCCAGAAGAAGGACATCAGCGCTGACAGGGCGTTGTCTTTTCAAGCCCAGGGGAGCAAGTCAGTTCATCGGACACGCAGGAGAGCGGCGCAAGTCACATCCCGAGGCAGCCCGCCCGACCGGAGCCCACGGCCAGGCCCGGGCCTCTCGTACCGGGAGAGGCAGGGCAGGGGCCGGGCGGGGCCGGGCTGGGCCGCGCTCCGCAGCGGGCCCCGCCAGGCCGCCGCCCCCGCACAGCCAGAGCAAGCCCAGCACCGGGGCGAGAGGCGCGGCCAGAACAGCCAGCCCCAGGGTGGCTGGAAGAGGTCACCCGCTATCTGCCCGGCTCCCGGCAGGGCAGGGCGGCCCAGGGCGGCCCAGGGCGGCCCGGCCCGGCCCGGCCCCGCCTCTGCTTTCCCCGCGCCCGCCGGCCCCACCCCGCCATACCTGCCCGCCGCGGCCACGACTGCCCAACCTGGCCTCGCGCCGGGCAAGGCCCCGCCCCCATCCGCCCCTATTGGCGGCCCCGCCCCGCAGTTCGGCTCCCATTGGGCGAGCCCGCCCCGGGGCGGGGCCGCGGCCCTGCCCGCGTTAGCGGCAGTTCACCCTGGTAACGCGCGGTCGCGGTCACGTGACGGGCGGGGCGCGCGGGTGTCAGCGTTTTTGGGGGAAACCCCCAAAACAGCTACGGATGTTTCACCAAGGAGCCGCAACCCACAGCGCCGTACAGCCCGGCTCCGGCGGTACGTGTGTGCCCCAGGACAGCCCCGGGGCGGGGCTCCGTGGGGAAGCGTGCCGCGGCGGGGCTGAGCGCAGCGCTTACCGGGGAGGGTCGGGCTGCACCTCTGGCTTCTCCGTTCTCGACTCCAAAGCGCGCCTCAGTAGCACCTATGGGCAAAGAGCCTCGCGATTCACAACGCGCCTCCTCAGTCCGAGTGCCACAGGGCACGGCGCCCTGCGGGCTTGTTAGCCTTGCACATAAGCGGACCAGCGGGCATTTTCCTTAGGGGGAAAAAAAAAAAATCCACCCCTTGACTTGACACGTTTTGGTGGAACTTGCATTCTCTGTGTGTTAAGTGGACCCCAGACGGGCCTCAGCACCTCGGCTAGCAGTACCCAGGAGCTCCGTGCTCAGCCCGACACCTGCATTTTCTCCGCAGGTAAAACCCTCAGGCTCTCGGGCCTTCGCAGCGCCTGGAATTTAGAGGCGGCGCGGTTTAGCCCGAAGCCGAAGGATGTACCCGGCTTCTCTCTGCCTCCTTTACCTGGGAAACCGCCTCCACCCCGTTCTGAAGCGCGGGACTGTCCTGCCTCCCCCTGGGCCCTCAGCCCGCCCTCGCAGCGAGGGTGCCCGGCAGGGGCCCCTCCCGGGCCTCGGGGAAGCCGCGCCCCTCCGCGGCAGGGCGGGAGCGGGGGACGGACCCGCGCCGGGCGGACCGCGGGAAGCAGAATCAGCAGTGACGGCGATGCTGACCCCGGGGGCCCGACGGGCGCCGATTCTGCGCGCTGGCAATCCCCGCCCTCCCCGGGCCGAGGGGCGGTGCCGGGCGGCGGAGCGGCCGCGGGTCCGGGGGCTGCGCCCGTGTCCCGCTGGCGCTCGCAGGGAGGATGAGCCAGCGCCTCCCCGGGGATCAGCGGGCGGCGCCGCCCGCGCAGGTACGGGCAGCGGCGCGGCGGGGCAGGCTCGGGCTCCCCCGCGGCCCGGGGACACGGCAGGGGAGCGAGCGGGGCCGAGGCGGCGGGAGGAGAGGAGCGGGCACCCCCCGCCCGCCCAGCGGCTGCTGCGCCCCCGCCAGCGGGGCGGCTCCGGCCGGCCGGGGCTGGGAAGGACGGACGTGGTGGCTCCTCGCGTATCCCTCACCTCGTCCGTGTGCCTCCCCCGAAAGGCCGGGATGAGGGGGGGAATGCCCCGTGTGTTTACACAGTGTAAACACAGCATGTTTACACCGTGTCACCCCATCCCGGTGTTCTTCCGGGCAGCATAGGGAAAGCGGGGGGCTCTGCGGCTGGCAGTGTCCAGGGTCTCCTCCCCAGGATTATTCTGCATGAGTTACTCGCTTTATGTTGGCTCACGGGTTTGGCTAGTAGGGCCGCTCTTAGACAAGGGAGAGAGGTCATAGCATCTTGTTGGAGCCTCATAATTATTTGGGCGTGCAGGTCACTGAGGTTAAAACTGAATATTGAGTGCATTCTTTCATATTATCTTCCCTACTTGACCAAAATTCTTCCCTGACTTAGCCAGTACCACTTTCAATGGCTGTGAAACAAGCGTGTATCAATTCTCACTTGAAATGAATGGCTATGAATATGACAGTGGAAAATCGTGTGCTGATAGTAAACTGTGTTCTGTGTAGTGTAGTAAATTTGCTGTGTCACACTTTAAAGTACTAAACTAGGTAAAATAGGGCCTTACAACCAAATATAAAATGTTTCTGGGTCTAACCTATGTTAGAATAGATACTTAAATATTTTTGGCAACATACTGGTAAATGGTAGTCATTTGGGTGTGAGGATATGCACCTCATTTTTGAGGTTGTGGGGCCTCTAAAGCTTCTGGTGCAGAGTTTGTGGAAGAAATTGTCAGGTGAATGTGTGCTTTTTGCTTTTAGATGCTTTTCTTTTTGGTGGACCTGGGAAGGGTTTTATTTTCAGTATCCCTTAGCAACAGAGATACTTCTTTGCAGATACAGCTATTTGAATGAAGGATGTGTTGGTATGACAGATTTGAAAGCAGATAGTCATCAAAATTGTTTCTCTATTTAAGGAAATGTCAATATGCTGTAATGTAAAATTTTAAAAAATATTTGTGCATTATAGGAAATATACCTTTGTGAAGAATAATAAAAGAGAACCACCAGCTGTCGCTATCACTTTTGCTAAAATAAGTCTTTCACTAACTACTGTAAAAATGATGTCTTGTCTCTTTGGCTGGCAAGCAGATGTAAACTTCCTGCAAAGTTGTCAGAGTGGGAAGGACTTCTGCTCTGGGAAAACTACAGGTAGCTTGAAACTTATAGCTTGAAACACAATGACTCTGCATCTCTCTGCAACACGTGTGAAAACAGAATTTACATGGTGTTCAGAAAAATGGAGCTTGTTTCTCATTTACTTCTGTTTAGTATTGGTATGTGGTATGTCAGTCCTAAAAATTCTTTGCCTGATAATGGTAGATGTTATACAGAATGTGTATTTGTAATGTTTCTAGAAACACAATTTACTTGTTGTATTCCGAGGTTTTCTTTGCCCAAATTTTTAAAGTGCGCTCTTTGAGTCATTTACTATTCCACTGTTCTCTCTGTGTGCAGACTTTCAAGTTAGAGTAATCCTGGGTAAAGTTCCCCCCCTTCCTCTCTCTTCTCCCCTTGTAGTAAGAGCAAGCTTATCCAAATTCTTGACCAGGAAAGACACTTGAAGCTGTTGGCCTTTGCTCTTTGTGACTGCATTGCCCTGAACCACTTTATTTTATGAATTTGTCATCGTTTTGCTCATGACCATGTTTATATTTCCTGTTGTGGTCTCTTGCACACAAACATTTGTAGCAAATTGATGTTTGAGTAACTTGCTAGTGAAAACCCACTGTGCTGGTTATTCTATGAACAAGTGGCTGTGTAATATATCTTCTCCTGTTCACTGAATATACAGTTTGGCTTTCCCCCTCACACACACTTTGCTTTGGGGTCTGTGTGTGTGTGTGTCTTACCTTGAACAGCAGAGTTGCATTCCTTGAGTGTGAGCACTAAAGCTGGGACAACTGTTCCAAGTTCACAGTCATTGCCAAAAGGCATTCTAGGAACATTGAGATAGTTTTTTCCTGCTCTTATTTAGCCGACTTCATATGCATGTGAATAGGTGTAACTGTACAAATCAAGATTTCAGGGTAAAGTCTTATAATAATTTGGCAGTAGGGGTATTTTTAACTTGGTCATAAATTAAAAAAGTAGAGTAGAAGCTTGACTGCTGAAGAGATTTGTGCCAGAAGCGATCGTGCCAATTTGAGTTAATTTCCTAATTCTCAGACTATTTTGCACGTTCCTAAATTTCATGCTTTGGCACCTTGAGAGCAGCAGTAACCCAATAAACTCCAAAAGTTGTCAGCAGTGGCAGTGATCATGTGCATGGAACTGTTTTTGTACTCTCCCTGCTTATTTTCCCAAAACTAAGATTTCAGCTTAATGCCTGTGAGCAAGTTCCCAGTTCTGCCCTCCTCGTTTCAGTTGTTCCCTATGTCATAACTTTAAAGTGCAGGTTCTGTGTTGTCTGACTTGCCAAAGCTGTTCAGGTGTCAGCTCAGCTTTTTACTGTGCTTGTGGACGAGAAGGCTCTGCAATACAGTACTTTGTGCTTGTGTATATGCCAAGCTTTGCAAACTGAAGATGCTCAGAATAGTAGAAAGTTGACAATTACAAATTTTTAGAGTTAACATGAAGCTTGTTTTTGATTTTTGGAAGCGTTTATGAAAAGTCAGCTGAGAGAATCGAGTCTAGACAGAACAATACTCATTTAAATTGACTGTGATAAGAGGGCTGTAAACAGATTTTTTTTTTTTCTGCTGGAAAATGTGCTCTGCTTTAGAAACATAGAAACTGAAAAATGTAAATTGTTGAGATTGTATTTATTTCATTAGTATTTATTAATTACTTAATGAACTGATATTTTTTATTATTGGAGAAGGAAGTTGATTAAGTAATTCATAGGCTTCATGCATAATAGAAAGAATTCTAAGCAAAACTGTTAAAGTGGTTACGAATCTGTTTACATCTGGAGTACCCTTATTAGTTTGTATTATGTAGTAGGTAGTCTTGAGTGTATATTCCTGGAAATGTAAAGAAAAGGGTTTATAACTTCATACTGGGTACCAGCAGTTACTTTTAATAACTTGCAAAGAGTGTAGTCTATAGTCAGGTATTTTCCCCTTGAACTTTCTAGGCATTCAGCTGTTTTGTTTGTTAAGCATTTTCCTTAGGCTTTCTAGTTACAGGATTAGATTGTGCTTACTTTGTGGGGCTAAGGAGGACTAGTAAATGAAAAAGTGAATTAACTTCAGTCCTAAAGCACAGACTCTTTGATAAAAATAACCTTCACTTAAGGTTAAATAACCTTTGTTATTTTTTCTCCTTATTTTTGATATATTTTGGTAAATTTCTCTAAAAATTTCAGAGGAGATCAAATGTGTATTTAGCATGTTCATACTGCAATAAGTACAACGAAGAAATGTTTCCTAATTAGTAAAAATGGCATTTCACTTCAGTACTTTGTTTAAATTCCAGATAGAGCTACTGGGGTGATTTAATATTTTGACATGCTGCCAGTTTAAATTCAAGTACTTGTTTTCCTGAAAGATAAGTTTGTGTTTGAGTTCCTTCCACTTTTATCTCCAAATTAGTGTTCTCTGCCAGTGTTCTCTGCTTGGATTTTGATGTGTTATCTGCAGTTTTTGATCTACTGCAGCTTTTTCCCCTGAGTTTTCCGCTTTTAATTTGTCTCATGTATATGATGGGAAAAAAATCTGTTCTCCATATGCTTCCAAACACATTCATTTTCTGATTTTGAAAACTGAATCTACAGATTCCCAGAGTATATCTAGGAAAGAAAATTGAAGATTTCTTTAACTGTTATTTGACTTTTTTTGCTTCTAGTCTTGCAGACAATTTTGTGTTACTGTCACTTTTACAGACTTAGCAGTTTTCATTTGTTTTGTGCTGAGACACGAATATTCTTTTAACTTAGGCAGTAAAGCTTCTAAGTCATCTGAGAAGACCTAACAATCTGTGCACTAAGTGCTTATGTCATTACCACAGTTAGAAAAATCTCAGGTTTTATTCCTAAGAAATTTTAAAGAATGTTTATCTTTGGATAGGTAGAGGATGGACTATTTTTAATAAATTTGATCTATGAACTCAGTGAACTGACCTCATCTCTGTGGTTATATAACAACACATTTAGGATAACTCACCTTCTTTGCAGTCTGTTAGCTGAAAGCCTTTTAGTAAACTATAGGTGATTTTTTTTTTGTTGGTAATATTAAAAATCTCACATGAAACTAATTTCTTTTTTTCCTCATAAAATACCCACCATGAGTCTTGTTTTTAACTTGATAGCACTATTGAGCAGTAATTTTCTCTCCAGACACTCCTGCCAGAAACTTGTCTACCATTTGTAGACCCTGATGAAATACAGATAATTTTGGCAATGCCCTTGCCAACGTTTCAACTAGGTTTTACAGCTGGAGAGAAGAATATTCAAGTAAGGGCAAGTTACTGTGCATTCTGAACTGCTAACACACTTGATTTAGGAAATCCTTTGCTTTGGTGCCATTTGTTAATCTTAACTACCTTTTGATTTTTTTTCCCGTCTCCTTTAGTTAGAATATGTTTTTATTAAAAAGCTGGAACAGGCTATTAACAGTCTTGTTTATTAACATCAGACGTTCACAGGTCTCTCTGAAAATATTTATATATTTATTTTGTCCTTTGAAAATTACCACAATGGCCACCAGTAATGGTTGGGAGAGCTGTTTTTAAAAAAATGAGGTGGCTTCTGTGTAGTCGTGCAAAGGATGTCATCCATGAGCAGAGCCAGGTGTTGATCACAGATCAGTCCCTCCTCACCTCTTAACACTGTTGCTTGAGAGGATCCAGAGCAAGAAGCCAAGTAAGTCAGTTGTCAGCACTCCTGGCCTTGAAGTTTAAATAGCTGTACTTACTGCATCTGTCACTTTATCACTCTGCTACTGTGATGTGTCTCCCTTAATGGGAAGGAAGCACTCAAGATTGATAAATGCTCGTAGTCAAAAGGAACAACAAAAGTCAGAGAGTCTGCAAACAATCAGAAAGTTTTGTTAGTGCATTACACACTCGGCATGAAGGTTGCAATGTTAGTCTGTATAAGTACATGGCACTGGGTTTTGGATAAAGGGATAGAGTGAAAGGGAAGAGAGAAAAAGAGATCACTAGTCCAGCATCAGTACAGCTGATGAGATGTCCAAGGTCCTGGGGGCACTCCTGGGCTTGCTGGGGGTACTTTTGAATAGATAGGTTTCCTCACCAGGAAGGCAGGTTTCTTGTTTTCTGTGCAAATTACCCATTGTGTGCAGTCCATTTTTTCAGACCTTTCTGGAAATGGGCTGGAGAGCTTCAGGGGTCTGGGATAGTCTTGATCCCTCTCTACAATCCGTGCCCACACCTTGGCCTCATTCCTGTGCTTGCACTGTACTGTGTTGTGCATCTCTCTCGGAACTAGACCGAGGATGTTTGTCCCGGGGAAGTGCTGCCCTACCTCTGCATGGCCTCTTCTCCAGCCAAGCTTGTTATTACTCATGTCAGTACCAACAATTGTCTGTTATTACCAACGATCCCTGGCTGGCTCCACAGCCATCCAGTTATCACTGTTTGAGACATAACACATTAGCCCCTTATCTTCTGGGATTCAACAGTTGCACAAACCAAGAGGAGTGCCCAGCCTTTTTTGTTTCTGGTGACCAAAGGGTTGTCACTTCTGACAGAGTACAAGGGACATGTTCCTGTTTACCTGGTGTCTTTCTCACTCCTTTTAAGCTGGAAATTTGTTAGTAGGGAGAGTAAAGACCAAGAACCACCAGGGGTCCCCACAAGATTTCACAAGTAGTGGTCCTGTGCCTGTGGCGTGTTTTGGAGAGCTCTATAGGATTTTTTCCTTGATCTCATGGGCTTTATTGTGTCTCCAAAGACATTTTAATACAGACCTTAAAAATCAGTGGTTGCTGTTGTTATTGAGAAGATGCTTGGAGTAAAGCTGAGGATAGTGGTGCTTTTTCACATTACAATTTGACAATCCTGAACTATATTGAACTTGAACGAAATTGTCTGAAAGATTCTCAACTCAGGTGTAACCCTGAGTTTAGGAATCTGTGCACATAGTTAGGGACTGCTCAGTACATTTTTCTGGTAAGTTGAAGAAAAGTAGTATGATTAATGAGATTTCTGGTGATGTGTAAAAGCTCTGCTCCATTGTATAACCCTCAGATGACTTCAACACAAGTCCACATTAAAAAGGAGCAAAAGCCTTTAAAAACTGTAAAGAGACACTGCTGTGGTGTCTTTTCATCAAACAGAAAATTACCTAAGATTCAACAAACAGATGTTACATTGTCTACAATGGAAACTGCAGTCATAGTTCCTGCCCTTCAAAAGCGGAGGATGGGTTTTACCTTTCATTTGTCTTAATGAGTTGCAATGTTATTTCTCATCTGAATACGATCACAGAAGGGACACCAGAGATTTTTATTTTTTTTGTCAAGGGAACTCTTTATCTTTTCTTTCTTGGACTGAATATTTACACCTGTAGGTACTGACCCATTGGTTTAGAAATTAGTACTGTATCTTTCATGTATTTTAGGCTTGCTCCAAAGCAGCAGCCGTGGACACAGTTGTTTACTGTGATTTGACTAAGGACCAGTACCTACCTGCCTGTGAAGCTGAAGCTTTTGAGTCATACTTGCTTTCATACTTAGTTCAGGTTCATGCTAAGGGATTATGTGGTTAGCTTTTCTTTTTCTTTTCTCTCCTTCTTTTTAAACTGTTGGCTGAAAACCCCTCCAAGACTTTACCACTCATAGAGCTGCTTGTTACTTACTATACCTGTGCGGGAGACTACTCTTCAACTCTGATAGCAGTTTTTTCTTATGTATCCATAAATGGGGTTAGTTTAGTGAGCTTAAGTTGGAGTTTTCAGCTAATCCAGCCAGTTTGGCTGAATGCTATTAAAGTATTCACATTAGTAACTTGGTAAATGTGAAATGCCATTAAAAAGTACTCCCATTAGTGACTGGGTGTGAAAGAAGCAATGCCTTCCATCAGGTAGGCTGATATCTTTGTGCCAGTGGGTGCAATTCTTCAGCTGTCACAATATGGGTAGCCATAATCTTTCTGGTTATGACATTTTAGGGAGTGTAGATGCAGTGGTTTTGAATAATTTATACAAACTAAAGTCAATGCCCTTAATGTTTGTCATCATATGACCAGGAGCACGAGTTCGGTATTCATCCGGTAATTTGACTCTCAGGTTTTAGTTGGTGTTTTGTTGGCTTCTTTTTTTTTTTTTTTTAAGCTAAGGAGATAAAAAGAAGTATCAAAATGAGTATTTATTATAGGTTCTGCTTTTGTGAAGATCAGGTCTATAGTGATGATATTCTCTCCTGGTATTTGTCATAAAACTGAAGAAACTTTTCAGGCTGTTGTTATATTGTTTTTAACTAAGATTGTTAAGATTCAGTAGAACATAAATATGAATACTGAGAGGTTTTGTTGCAGTTTTAAAGCTAAGACTGTGCTTTACAAGTATTATCTTTTCCTGTGGTTATCTATGTTCTGTTCATATTTGAGTAGGTCTCTTTCCTCCGTGCATGTTGGTTTTATTTTGGAAGCAGCTGTGAGTGAAACTACTCTAAGCTTTACCTATGGATATTTGTCTTCTATTTCAAGGCACTGGGAATCTACTACATAAACTCAATTTTTTTTTTTTGCTTGTTATTAAAACTCAAATAGCTTCAGTTAACTGGCAGTGTTTCTTCCTAACTTTGTTTTTCCAAAGATGACCTAAAAATTAACCAAGATCCTTTCCTAAGGATCAAAGAAAGGTTTGGGTTGAAAGGGACCTTAAAGATTATCCACTTGGAGCCCTCCTGCCATGGGCAGGGACACCTTCTACTAGACAGGCTGCTCAAAGCCCATCCAACCTGGTCTTATACACTTCCTGGAAAGGGGCATCTCCAGTTTCTCTGGGCAAGCTGTCTCAGTGCATCACAGTAAAGAAAAAAAGGTTTTGATGGGTTTTTTTGAGTGCTACAAAGCATGATCTGCCTGTGTATTTCTGTAAAGGTTAGCATAACCATTTCCTATATTTCAAGTGAATAACTGAGTATTCTTAAGAATTTTTGTGGTTGGAGCTTAACTTGAAGTGTTAAGATTTTTTGGTGCCTTTTTGCTAAGAAATAATCTGCTAGTGGTCTAAAAAACACAGTGAGAAATTCCTCACAACTCATTCACCCATTTTCCAAACCCAGAGTTTGGAAGATGAGTGATGGTCTCATCCTGCTTAAATATTTTCATGTTGCAGACAGAATAAATAAATGAAAGCTAGATATGATGAGTCTGTGGTAAAAATGGAAATGTAATTTTCACGCTGGTGAGACTAAGAGAAAGAGTGGCCGAAACATGGCCTTTGTTTTAGAACTATTGTAAAATTCTTGTAATTTCTAAGGTTAAAATTTCTTTCTGAAGGGCAGGTTTATTTAATAACTAAAAAATATGCAGGATTTTAAAATAATTTAATATGGGAGGTTTAGAATTTAGTGATGAAAGCTTAATTCTGCTTTCATCTTTTGTGCAGGTGTTCTGGCATAGACTCCCATACATATATGGATACAAGTTAAAATTTTAATTTAAGAATGGGTGTGGGAAGTGTCTCTGTCATTTTATTTTTCTGTTATTGAAATATGGATAAAATACTTAAATAAGTACACTTAAATATACTATAAGGATACTTAAAAAAAAGATTATATGTATATAGTCTGACTATTTTATAACAAATAGTTACTTTTGAAAGTTCTCAACAGTTAAACCATTTAAAATTCTGTATTATTTTCAGAATTTTTCAGCAAATTACTCTTTGGTTCCTGTCACCACTTTTCCCTCCTGTATTCTTATGTGTAAAGCTTGTGTTGATAATTTTCATTACATCTCTTGTTGCTTCATGGGTGCATAGTGTTCTCACTAAGTACTGTACTCTAGTAGGGTTTGTTGGAAAATGTATGAGAGTTAGAGGACAGATTACTGCCTTTTAGCTTAGTAGTTAGTACTGAACAGAAAAATTGAATTTTACACTGATTTTTTTTAAGTAATCAGGATTCTTAGTTTGAAAAAGAGCTCTTTTGTTAAGATCAATTATTCTGGTTTTTTATTGGTTTGTGGTTTTTTGTGTTGATTGTGTTTGTGGGGTTCTTTGTTGTTGGGGTTTTTTAGTTGTTTTTGATTTTGAACTATTTAAAGCAAATTTGTAATCTGGAAGAGTACTTTAAAGTTTTCACTCTACCCCCCTTCTGGGAAAATAACAAGCCTTAGCTGCCTGTTTTGTTTTTCCTTTGAGATACAGAAAGGTGTTTTTGTGGGATAACAGAGCACATTCTGGAGATTTACTGATTGCTTGGATCAGCTGTCAGCAAATGTCTTGTAAATCTGGGTTTTTACTGGCCTATTTTGTCTTTTCCATAGACATGTCTCTGCACTGGAAGTGGTTCCCTCAGCTGACTCGCTTCTGTGCTTGACCTTTTAATTGTAGAGCTTGAAAGAGAAGCAGGATGTCTGACGTTGGAGAGCAGAAAAGTGCCTGTGGTACTAGACTGCAGAAAACTGCACAGCCTTACATACTTTTTCTGCTGTTAATGTAGCTGTTTGTTCACTGTTCTCCTTTACCAATGTACGTCCTGCCTGCACTCTAGTTAATTAGCTTTTCCACTATATGCTATGCCCAAGTGCTCATTGCTTTCTTTGCTCCCTCTAGTCATAACAGGTAAGATATCCTGCTTTACCTCTGTTCTTCTGTTTGGTTATATTTGTTCTGTATTGCTGCTACCTTTTTGTAACTTGTAGTAGTACTGTCACCATAAAAGGTTTTCCCCAAAACATGAAATACTCTTGTTTTATTTTGATATAAATTTCTTAGTGTTTTTTGACTATTCAAATAGGAAATAACTTTTTTTTGTGTATACATACAGGTTCTAAAGCAGCTAAATGGAGTCTGAGCAGCTGTTTCATAGAGGCTACTATCGAAACAGTTACAACAGTATAACTAGTGCAAGCAGCGATGAGGAACTTTTAGATGGAGCAGGTGTAATTATGGATTTTCAGACCTCTGAAGATGACAATCTCTTGGATGGTGATGCATCCATTGGTAAGTTAATCTCAGCTTAAAAGTTTCTCTGGGTTGTGTTTTTATGTGTTGTGGTGGGGTTTTTTTTGTTGGTTTTATTTTGTTTTGCTTTTATATGAGCAAATCTGACCCTTTCTGTTAAGCTAATCTGTCCTTCAGAGAGAGGCTTTCAACCTGAAAGGGGTTGAACATTCTTCTGTCTGCTTGCCTAACAATTACATTGTGTGGGATGACTTCTCATACAGGGCAGATATTAACATGCTGTGACAAATGAAAACTTGCTCTCAGGTAAAAGGATGGCTATTCTGCAGGTACCTGGTCCTTCTTCTCTGCAGTGGGATTTTGGAAGTCTCCATGTCTCCAATGTTTCTTTGATGCAAAAATTAACAGGCTGTTTTAATCATTACTTCTAGAGATAAATCTCTTCTGATTCATTCAGCTTCACCTCTGTAAAGCATAGGCAAAAGCCAAAAGTAGGAGTGTTGTTAGAAGCAACAGAAAGCACAATGTGAGCTGAATTTTTGACTAGATAAAAAGTTGTAAAAAAACTTTCAACAGTGAACACTATAAAAGCACCGAAGTAATACAAAGAAGAAAGAACTGGGGAGCTCTTATTTTTTAGTTTAAGAAAACAGTTCAGGCAGTGAAAGTATTAACATTCATTTAGCAATAGTCAAAGAGGTGAACTGAAGGAGGGAAAGAAAGTAATTCCTGTTAAAGATACTAAACTTGGTAAAATGTAGACTCTGGTCACTTCCTCTCACTTTGTTTAAAATCAACCTCTGCTTCCTGTATTTTTTACTTTTTTACTGCCTTTTCCTTTTTTCCCATTAGCATTTAGTTGTTTTCCTTCCCTGCACTGTCTTTTCCATATGTTTTGCCTTTGCTGCACTTAGCAGTTGGATATTGGCACTGTACTAGATGGTTGTGCCATATCATTATAAGCATCCTTCTCACTTGTATTCCTTCTTTCTAATTAGATATCTTGAATGTGCAGTGGTTTAACTTCTATACCAATACAGTTATCACAAGCCAGCACACCTTCAATCTACATATTCCTTCTGGCACATTACTTGGAGAACACTAGCATGCTAAAGTCCAGTGCTTAAGAGCTGGGAAATTATTAGGTGAACAGCTAGCTTCTGTATATAATTCTTTATTCTAAGTATCTGGCACTTCTAATAAAGTGAGTGCCTTGCTTGTCTATCATAATATTTACAACCTGTACTGAAAACTATTCTGAAGCTATTCCAGTTATTGCTCATAAAAATAAATTCCATCACTTCAAGCATGAAGGAGAAATGAATTTACAGTAAAATAAATAGTTTCAGAGCCACTGTTCTGCCCTTTACTTGTTGTGAAATCAGATCCATAAATTGAGTCCAAACAGATGAGGTGGTTGTTTTGTTTGCATTGTCAAAATCAGTGCTAATTGCTGCACGTGCCAGCAGCTCTCATCTTGTTCTAACCCTGAAGTAACAGAATGTGGGTTGGTACATAAATATGAATGTATTTTCTTTCCTGGAACTTGAATTTTTTGCTAATGACTTCCCTGCTTGCCCCAGTTCTGGACTCCTTGGAAGAGGCAGCAATAAGCCCTATTATTTTCTTTAAGTGAATGATGATTTATGTGTCTCCATACAAGGAAAATGTTTTACTGTACAGCAAATCATAATAAATATCTTACTGGTAGATCAGAATCTGATATTAGTTTACTTTTTTGGGTGGTAAGAACATACTTAGAAAAATGTTACACATAAAGGAGGTGAACATCTGTGTTTCTCATTCCTTAGGTGTCCAAACGAGATAGGTGTTTTTTCTTCTGTGTTTTTTAATACAGCAAATCTCATTGACAAGACAAAACAAGGGCTTTCTTGCATGTAATTCTTGCATTTTGTAATTCTTGCTTAGCATTATTATTACTATTATTTGAATACTCTTATTCTTTAGCCGTATTTTTGTTCCATTAAGTCCAAGTACAGATGGATTCAACATGGACAGCATGGAACATTTCTCACCTCCTGAGGACAGGCAGGACTCCCCCAGTAACTGGAAGATTACATGCTTCTCAGCCCTGCAGCTCTCTAGAGCATGATGTGAATGCAGAGGCCTCGGGTCTAGCTCTGTGCTTTAGCAGGTGAACCCTGCCAAAATCAGGATCACCTATTTAAAAAATACAGTGTGGTTTAAGTCTGTGGGACTGGAAGAATTTATAAGCCTGGTATCTTAGCAACATTAGCAAAATGACAACAGTGTATCTCTAGTTCAAATGAATTGGGGAAATAATGTGGATAAATTAAAAGCTGCATAGCTGCAGAATGTAAGCTTGTAGTACAAATGAGCACAGACGTGAATTTATGCAATCTGCAAAAGTTGCCATGTACATCAACATTTTACAGTTTATGTAATAAAATATAGAATTGCAGATTTTTTTAAAAATCAAGACTATGCATTGAGGAAAAAACAAAGGATTAAGAAATAGTCTTTATCTTCTTTTTTTCAACTAATGAAAATGGAAACATAAGTTGCACATATATGATGTAGAGAAATGTCAAACTATGTGGAATTTCTAAAGTAATTGTAGTCTTTCCCCCTCATTCAGAGGCTAGTAAGTTAACAGAAAAAGTCTGCTTATTTCACTAGGCTTGCTCAGTCCCTTGGCTCTCAGGACAGCAATTCTATAAAGCTGCACTGTACTGCTATTCACATTACCACTCACATTAAGTACTTAACTGAGGTTTAGAAAGCCATTGAAGCTCTTACACAGTGGTGAATATGCCTTCTGTTCAAAGCATGTGGAAATTGGATGATGTTGGGAAAGAAAGCTAGCCTCATATACTTCTAATGTGGGAAATTCCTTGATACTATATTGGACTAAGCAAATGAACATTAACTGAAATGAGTAATCAGAAACTCCTGTCACCTGGACTCTTAGGTTTCTTTAATATTTAGTTTATAGCAATTTGTCTTTTTAGAATCATCTTATTTGGAAGGTTGTGGATAGTTCTCTGTTGGGTAATCACCATGATCTTAAAACTGATGCTGTGCAGCAATCTTGCTTTTCTTAACACGATCTGAAAGCATGTATGTGACCTGTCTCTCAGTGTCTCATATGAGGAAAATACAGAAATTGTGATGATGTAACATTGTAAACCAAATACATATATATGTATAGTAATTATATATGTACTATGCCTGTTATGCTTCCTGGTAGCTGTTTTCTTTGCAATCCTACAGATTTTCAGTGGCAGTGTTATGGAGAACAAATGGGTATTATGAAATTGTGAATTCTTTGAGGGTAGTGTATTTTAACATGCTAAATAATTACATGGCCATGCATGTGGAGGCTTGGATGGCCTGTACCAAAGCCCTGCCTTGAAGGAATGCTGCCTGTCATCCTGTCATCCCAGATGTCTCCATAATTTTTTTCGGAATTGGGGGCTGTTTATGTGATAAGAGAGGACTGCATCAGTTTTGACTGTTTTTTATTTAAGTGAAGGTCAAGCTCAGTAGGAGGTGGGTTTTTGTACTGTTGTCAGACTGCAGTTTTTTCAAGGCACTTCCTGAAATTAGATGATGAAACCTTATTTGCAGTAAAAATGGTTTGCAAACAAATGACCTCATTGGTGTTTACATCTCGATGTACTTTGATCTGTCTATGGGAATCTGAGTCCTGGATGAGCTTGCATTCTTCTAGGTAGCTATAGAGATTCCTGTTTCAGCTGAAGGAGCTTAGTTGCTTATATTGTGAGTTCAGTGTGGAGACAGTTTACAATTTGACATATGGTGTTAGCATAAAATTGGCAATACTTAACCTTAGTATGACAACCTGTAAACTGGCAATTCAAAAGCTGCTGCTACAGCCGCTACTCTGCTCCTTGCTACTATCTCATTGCCACTGAAAAAGAAAATAATATGCCAGCAGGTCATAGTGTAAAACTCTCTATCTCCCCTAAAACCTCCTTAACCATGATTTGGAGTCCCTTGCCTAAAGAGAGAGACCTAAACAGTCCATTTTTGGTGCCTTAAATACCAACACAAAAAATCTTATAGTAGTTATAGAACTAATATTATGGCATTATTTGAGGAATGCAACTTTCAGCAAGAGCTGGCAGTTGAGTGTAATCAAGACATTTGTACCACAGCGGGGGATAATTTTTTGAGCAAGAGCTAGTTATCTTTTCCAGCAACATGTGAATGTTGTTTCACATGTATACTTGTTTCTATTTTAGCTGTTGCTCTTTATAAATAGAAGGAAGAATACAAAGAGAAGAATAAAATAGCTTACTGTTCCTGTTGTATTCTTTATATGTGGAAATTGACTTAATGGATTCTTCCTATTGTTCACAGCTGATATGAAGAAGAGCCTTTGAAGTAATTTTGCACCTTTGGCATTGTTTTTATTATCCATTCATTCCATCCATGTCTTATAAAACTGACTTGACTGAACAGTCATTATGACAGTTTGACATATCACTTTCCTAAGTTGCATACAGCATATTTTCCAAGTTAGCAATATGTGCATTAAGGAGCTCATTGCCATTGAGCTGTAAGAAGTATTTTCACCCCCAAATGATGCCGTACAGATCAAAGCATGAGGTAGCATGACTTGCTGTGATCACAAGGACAAGCATGAGGCTCAGCTAATTGATAGAATGCAAGGAAATGAAATAAAATTGTCAGTAACTAGTTATAATTTACTTTTTTTCTCTTGGATTATAGTTAGGCTACAGACATTTTGCCCATGTTCCATAGTATTAATGCAGCTAAACACAGCATATCTGATAGTATCAAACCATGATTTCTTCTACTTTAATGGTAATGCATGAAGTTGATTTTGCCCACCTCTCTGGAACAGAAATTGTTATACATTATGTTTAAATGGGTAACTGTGCTAATTAACACAATTCTTCTTCAAGGATTTAAAAATTATTGTCAACACCCCTTCTCTCCCCCCCACTCCTTCTCTTCCCCAGCTGACTGGAAGATTCTTAGTTTAAGAAAAAAAAAGTTTTATCTTAGTTAATGGGATGTCATTAGTCGAATGAGTGAATTTCAGTGAGTTTTTCAGTGAGTTTATTATGCTAGTGATTTCCTGAACTCTAATGTTTGTTCGGTTGGGTTTTTCTTTGTAGTTATTGTCCAAAATGTAAATTCACTTGATATTGTTGTAGTTGAACAGCCTGTAATGATGTTATAGCGTTAGTTCAGGCATTAGGCTTTCCGAGGGATGGAAATTACAGCAATGTGTATGTAGAGTTTTAGTAACCAAGTAGTTCTGTGTTCTCTTATATGTTTGAAAACATAATTATCATTTCAATATCTCAGAAATACCATGGTCAGCTCTTTGAGGACTTGTTTGTCAACCCTACTAACAGTCCTTGAGTGGGCTCACTGGTCCTTCCTGCCAAAGATTTATTTAGCACATGAGCCTGATGCTTTGGAAGAAAATGAATTATAGTACTAATAATCCATTCTTTCCTTCTTTCTGATATTATGTAATTTTGTTGGCTTCCTTCTGCAGCTCTCCTGAAGTGCTTAAAGCACATTGGCTTTGTCAGCAGATGCTGCTGAGGAAGTTGTTCCCAACTTGACAGCTTGGTGTAGTGTTAGTATGTGTATGTCCCTCTCCCAGACAAATGGTGTGAATAGTGTCAAGTGGAGGAATGAAAACAGAGGAATTGTGATGGCATATAAGTGGAAAGATGAGTCTGAAATTTAAAATAAAATAATTCAGTATAATATGTCTATAAAATCTTTAGGAACTAAATAGACAATTTTTATACAGATTTAATGATATTTCATTTATTAATTTTAGTTTTGATTTGTTCTCTCAAGTCAGCCAAAGAAGGCAGATAGGATTTTACCCAAATTGATGTTGGGCTGTAGTCTTGTTTTCTGCCTTTGAGAATATTCTTGCTTACCAACATTTTCAAGTGGAAGCTTTTCATGTGCTTGGATTAAACAGAAATATTATTCTGAAAGAGTATATCATTATATATCTCTGAAACATGAGAACAGCTGTACTGAGTCAAACCACAAGTCTACCTGGCTTAGCATCCTGTCTCTGGCAGGGGTTAAAAGTCAGTGCTTAAGGAAGAGTAATAACAGGGTAAGAGATAGGCACCACAGTACTTGTAGAGCAGTTTTTGTCTAGCTGATGGCCCCTCTTGTCTAAGTGGTGGGTTTTAATTTTAGTCTTTATCAGTGTATTTTTCTTGAACGGAGCTTTTCTCACAAATGCAATTCTTTAGCACCCAAACCATCCCTTGCAGGCTCTCACAGCTTAGCTATGTTTTATGTAAAGCACCACCTTATTTTCTTTATTTTGAACCTAAATCCAGGTATAAATACTGCTGAGAACAGATATAAGTGCCAGTCTTACTTAGGTTAACACTGGCCCATGTGATAGCATGGGCTGACACGTGGATCTCCTTGTCACTTACCCGTGTGGCATAAATGCTTAAGCTCTCTTTTGTGTTTTTTAGTTTTCATCTACAGTCATAACTGCAGAAAATATTTCTGCTGATACAAAATTTTTAGGGGGTATTATTAGCTTATTGAAGTGAAACTGCTGTTGATAGGAAAAGGTTTGATATGAAACTAGGACAGGGTGACCTGAAACTAGGATTGTTGTGCCAAATACACATACTCTGATAAGCCTATCACGCAGTGGCCATACGCATGTAGAAACTAACAGGGATTAACACATGAATTACGTGGTGCTGTCACTGCTATTAGAACAGATGTTGAAAATTATATTTCCATTGCTACTTATTTTATCTTCTCCTCAGTTATGTCTTTTTCAGGTTGAGGTCTTCTTATTTGCTTGATCCAGCCTTGTAGCTATCCCATCCTTTGGATCTTCTTCACTGCCCCTTTCTAATATCTCTAATTTAAGGGAGAGGTCAGAACTTCACACAACATTTGGAGGATGGTCATATCCTAGAAATAAATTTATTCTGACCACTACTAAGTACTGAGCCCATAGTTTAATGGAATTCAAATATGCCTGGCATAATGTAATATTATATATTAACAACATACAGAATTGCTGTTGAGTGTTGAGATAGAAGGTAAGCTTAACATATATATATATATATATATATATATATATATGGCTGTTGTGATTTAGGAGTGGTACTCCTCAGTTTAGTTCTCCACTGAGACCTTCCAAACCATACTGCTTGCTCCACCTTCCCCCTCATTCCTGCCACCTCTGTGGGTGGATGAAGAGGAGAATTGGAGGAACAAGAGGCAAAAATCACAGCTTAGATAAGAACAATTTAATGGAAACAGCAATGGGATAAGAAAACGAACAGTGACGGCAACAATAGTAATAACAAATGTGTACAAAAAAAGAGAATGAGTCACATGCAAAAATTCTCACCTCAGCACCTGACCATACTGAACCCTACTGCAGACATGTTTTCTCAACTGGAAAGGAATACCCTTCTTGGGAATTAGAGCGAGTCCCATTTCCCTGCCCTGGCCATGGTGTGAGGTGCTATGGAATAACACAATGTTGTGTCATGGCCCTCCCACTGAGTGGGGCCAGAGCCAGGACAGTGCTGTGCCTAGGGAGGAATTTTATCCCCTCAATATGCTTCAAACACCACGTTGGAAATAGTGGCCAACAGTGACCAACCCTAAAACAGAATAATGGCAATGGAGCAGATAACACTAAATCCTTGTATGCATCTAGGTATGAGGAAAAATAGAGCAATCTCTGCAGCAGAATTTAGGCTAGTCTGGGAAAGGGGAGAAGTGAACTTCAGGGAAGATGCCAAATCTTCCTGGTGATGCATTGTAAGTACAGCTTTAGCAAACTGGGGTGTGCGAACACATATGCAAAGGTGAAAATGCAGCAGTACTTTTTTTCTTAGTAAAAGCCTATCCTGTAAACAAAAAGTAGAGGAAAAAAACTTAGTGGTAGTTAAGAGGCTCTTAGAGAATCAGAAAGAGCAATTTGTTTGTAGAAAATAGCTTGCTTTTCTTCTAAGTCCTCCTCACATGATTAATACAGAGAAGTAGATATTTCTGATGTCAGTATAAAACAGATCAATTAAAAAAAACCAACAAACCACCAAAAAACAAACCAAAAACCAACCAACCAGCCAAAACAAAAAAGCCCCAAAACCAAGAAAAAAACCCCAACAAAACAAACAAAAACCCCCCAAACAAAACAAAACCCCAAAGACTAAAAAGACTAACACACACCTCTCACACCTGGTAGCTATGTGTAGTCTGTTGATGTCAAGTCTTTTCTTCCAGCCTCACTGGGTTACATTAGGCAGTGTTACAGGCAGGCCCAGAAAGAAGTGGAAAGCGTCTAGCCTTGCCTTCAGGTGTTTTGCGCCAAGATGTCAAACCAGTCTTTAGGGACCAAACTTTTTTTCTTCCTCCCCCCCAGTTTATTTTTGGTTTTTGGTGTTAGTGCTGCATCATTATGTTATTATTTCCCCCTTTTTGAGTCTATTTTTTCTCCTGTCCTGAAGTTTTGCATAGCAGTGGGAAACTTTTACTGCTGTTTCCCTGGTTGGCAGTGAGGGTTCAACTTCCCTGAGGGGAAGTCAGTCTCAGAATTGATTGCACAACATGCTTTTGGCTATATGACCTGTTCTACTGCATTCTGTTTGCTGGTTGGGTTTGACTTCAGTTACCACCTTCTGTGTCTGGACAGTGAATAAAAGCACCATTGGAAGTTATACAAAACTTTAGGAGTATAATACAAAAACCTGTGGTCAGCCAGTAAAAAGTGAGTTTATTAGGTGTGAACCTGAACTAAAATGTTTTCTAGTGGGTGAAATGATTGTGAGCAAAATTAAGTAACAAATTTGTGGGAAAGTGATTACGAAAAAAGAAAGTGTGATTAAGAAGCTATTTTTTTCTGTATAATAAAATGGAAATAGGGAAAAATCTTACTGTGTATTGCTGCTGTGCACATTATTCTGGGTTTTTTTTTTACTTCTGTGTTGCTTAAACCCCATCTTCCTTAAACTACTCAACAGCACATGCTATAAATTTGTTTTCTTCTGCTTTTACATTACATTTGATCTAAACTTTTTCATTTTGTTATCTGTCTGCCTTATTGAGGCTTTTAATGAGATGGTAATGGTAACAGAGTCTTCTATATATAGCCTGATACACTGATCAAGGACAGAATTCTATACACTGCCAATGAAGGAATGAAGTTCAAGACTCTAATTCACAATGCTTCAAAATAATTTATCCTTGTTTTTTACTATGTATCAATCTGAAGCTATGTATAACTGTACTTTCTTTTCACTCTCTTCCTTTCCTCCCCATCTTCTGTGCTCCCATCTTTTTATATCATCCTGGACCATGTCTGGGAATTAGAACTGAGAGAACGGTGCTTGTCCTTTTATCATCTTTCATATTCTAACAGAAGGCTCTGTGTGACCCATCTGAGAAAGTTGTATGGTTTTATGCAGAATGAACAAAGTAAAGCTGAAGGGACTGCAAGATAATAAACATTAGGAGAAGTCAGTCTGGTAGAGGGGTTAGACCTGGGCTTAATTTGGCTGCATGGTTTGAGAAAAGGGTTAATGAAAGAAGAAATTGGGAGAAATTGGTAGGAGACTAAAGCTGGAAGGAAAAGTAATGATGAGGGACAGAGGGTTTTGAGACATTTTATGTATACTTTGGGCACTCCGTTGTAAACAGATGCTTTCTCCCCCTTCAAGAGAAGGTATTTTAGAATGGTTGAAGATGGTAGCTACTTTGGTGAGTGCTCTATATGTAGCATTTTTTAGGAGAACATTATCTTCTAGCTCTGCTGAAAGAGAAGCTTTAATTTTGAATAATAATAGGAAAGAAAATGACAGTTAAGAATCACCAAAATCTTTTGCATCAGTCACACTAACATTTGTAATTATCAGTCATGTTTTTGGCATCTGTTTTTATGCTGATGAAACCATTCAGCATCCCAAAACTTACATTTGTAATTTCATAAAAGACATGATTTTAATTTTCATTATCTGGTACAACAAAGTTACACAGTCTGTCACCAAAACAAAGCAAGTAATTGGGAGAAGCAAGAGCATGTTCATTTTATATGTAGCACAGTGCTTGGCTGTCTTCTTTAAACCTAGCTTCCCTTTTAATATGAAATGGTGGGAAGTGCTTCAGAATTAAGGTCTTCCCTCCAGCAGGCTTGGGTAAGCAGGCTGTCATACCTCTGTGGTACTTCCCTTCTTTTCATTGGCCTTGTTTTGTCCCTTCAAAACATATTTCCCTGGGTGTAACTGATTTGTATAACCTCTGACTTGTTTTTATGTTGTCAGATACTTTGCCTTGAATATGATTCTTTCCCTAAACTGGAAAAGACAAAGTGTGGAGAGAGGATAAAAGTGCCTTTTGTCATTCTTAGTATGCCTTAAAGGCGTGTCACCTGCATACATTCCAGTATTTTCAGAACAATGGACTTCTGCAAAGACAGGTGCATCTGAGTTATGGTTAACCACAGCATGTGCCTGCAGAGAACAATGGCAGCACTCCGAGGTGTGAAGTTATTTGGGCATGGAGGATTTCTGGGATTGAGACCTAGGCTATAATCACTGCAATGACATTTGGAAAACAAGCTGCTATACAAACCTGCTGTTTACATGTGAGCTGTTATATGTAGCAAATTGGCAATTTGAAGGGGCTCTCAGCCACTTAAAATAAGGGTATTGTTAAACTTGCTTTAGGCCTTACAACAAGTGTTCATAATACTTTGTACTCCGTAATACCCAAAATACATAGTTAGCTAGAGACACCATTTGAATTACTATAATTTTGGAATTTGCAGAACTTCACAACAGAAATAACTGACACACTCTTTGGAATATAAAGTTGTCAGTTCAAGCTATGCACTTTTTCAGATCAGGTAGAAAAAGAGTAATTTGGAAAGATTAAATTGCATAGGTGTTTAGATATTTACAAAGAAAAAGACTGCTTATCATGTTAGTATGCATAGTATCTTTCTTTCTTAAGAAAACCAAAACAACACAAAAACTAAAATCACCTTTCATGGTATTGTAGGAAAGGGAATACACACAGTGATGATGGGTATGAACAATGATAACACAAGCTGCTGGTAACTGAGAAGGGAAAATCACTGCTCTGCCTTTTAAGAGTAGACAAAGGGCCGTATTTGGCAGCCAGTCTATAAGCAGTGACCTTTGAAAGCTGAATACTTTTTTAGTATTAGGTGGACTCTTGAAATTTCATGTAGCAAGTATGAAGTCATCTATTTTTCACTGTAGACGACTTGTTATGACTTTCCCTCATACCCACAGTTGATCAGATATCCTCTTGAACAAGTTATATCCTTCACCTTTTCCAGCTCAAACTGGATTTCAATCTTGGGCAGAAATTTTGCATTTGCCTTAGTCCAATGAACAGGTTTAGGCCAACAAGTGAGCCATTTCTTTGCTGTGACTGATTTTTATTATTAGTTTTAAGACATTCCAGAATTTCAGTAACCACATCAAACTCCTAAAGTAGAGATGATCTTCCAGACTTTATTCATGCAAGTCCTTTATATCCTTTATTTCATATTCTCTCAAGTATGAAGTTGAATTTATAGTGTTGTCATATATAATCGACATATAATAAATGCACTAACGGTTCATTCTGTAATAATTCTTGCTTCAGGTTACAGAAACTGTTGTATTTCTTCCTGCTGTGAATGACTTTTTATTTAGAACCTTACAATAAGATTACAGACTACTTCCAGGTTCTGTTGAGGTAAGGAATTAAGAATGTTCAGGGATTTCTGTTGTATTTCTCTGGAAATAAGGGATAGGAATAATTTGAAGTTATAACAGGTGCTTAGGTTTGTCTTTTCACAGGCAAAAATAAATGGTGGTAATGCATAATGGCTCTGAAAGATTTGCATGTGCAAGATCCTAAAGATTCTGGGTTTTTTGTTAAAAAGTTTGTGGGAGGCCACTTAAAAAAGCATTTGTTTGTATAGGTGATAGCAAATGGAGCTGTCTTTTAGAACTGAGGTTCTAAAAGGTTCCCTTTGTCTTGGAGATAAGGTAGTCTATAAAATTTTGAAACTTATTTTACTATATGCTCATTTTCCCCCCCTTTTCTCACTTGTTTTTCCACCTATAGAGATGCCAGCATTTTCTCAATGTTTGTATCAGAGACATAGTTTTTAACATTTAGTATATTTACAAGCCTATGAAGTAAACATAACATTTCTTTTTGTCCTAGTCTGTCCTCAAAATGATCATTTGCAGTACACATTGGCTTGTAACATTGGCTTATAAGAGAAATTTTTTCCCTAAAAAAATTTTCCATATATATGGAAAATTATTTAAGAAACAAATACATTTGAAAATTAAAATAACTGATTCACACTTACAGAGGTGCAAAGGCATACACAATAAAATGAATTCCTCATTTGCTGTGTGAATCAAGTGGAAGCTGGCCTTGTGACGTAAGCATGCAATATATTTAACTTCAGTACCAGCTGAAGGGGAAAAAAAGGAAAAAACCTTTTGCATACCTTCTGTATGTATTTCATTACCACTGGACCAACTGTGGAAATCTCATGTAACATAGCTTTCTTATCAATTGCTCTTATCAGCAAGTGCAAGATAGGACCTGGACAAGATCAAACATTAAACATAAAATAGTATATGGATTCAATATGTAATAGTATCTGTTTCAAATGGAAGCATGCAGTCAGTGTAGGATTTCCTGTCTTTAGATCCTGGCTGTTTGAAGTGCTTGGGCTTTGCCAGTGCTGTAACAGCCACGGCTTGATGATGCATCACATGAATGCCTTGGTTAGATTCATGTGGGCTGTTGCCTATTTTGAGCCTGTGACTTTTAAGGGACTCAGACCATTTTATCAATGTGTAGAGTAATGCAAGCTAAGTGTGGACTTGTGTTTATTACATTTTCTTCCACCCCCACCCCAAGCTTTATAGTGTGAGTATGGATGTTACACAGTTGTAATACCAGAATAATTACACACACAAAAAAAATTGAGACACTATTCCTTTTCTGTTAGATATGTAATTAAATTCTTGTTTAATTTTTTTGATGACACATGTTCAAATCTGTCAGTCACTGCTATAGGACTGAAAGTTCTGCGTGAATGGGGCATAGGAGGTTGATGAAAGTGGGGTGAGCTGATCCTGTGGCTCAGAGGGGTTGGCTTTTGGCAGGTTAACGTTGTTGTTCCTTTGAGGTAATAATTTTAATGCTAGAAAAGAGTAAATAAAATGCCTAGGAAGGAGGCTTCTCCCCAGCCCCCAGCAATGCATGAATCTTCCCTTCCAGATAAAATGCGATTATAGGTGTTTAGAAGTGTCAGCGGGCGTGGTTCCAGGAAGGTGCAGGAACTACGGGCAGCTCTGTCGCGGCAGGTTCGCCTGTTTTTCTGAGGCGGGCCCCACCGTTCACCTGTTGACGGGGTGGCAGCTTTGGGTTCACCTGTGCGATCGCCTCCCTCCCGCGGTTCTGCCGGCGGGCCGGGACCCCGCTCCCGGCGGGGCCGGCTCTGCCGTGAGCTGCAGCGGCCGCTTTCCGCCCTCTGCCTCCGTGCGCGCCGTGGCGGTGCCGTGCGGCCGGAGCCGCGTCCGTCCGTCCGTGTGGCGGGCGGGAGGCGCAGGTGGCGGGGCCGCCCCGCGCTGACATCAGCGGCGGGGCCGAGCCCGCTCCGCAGAGCCCGGCGCTGCAGAGCCACGGCGGCGGCGCAGGCCGGGCCCGGCCGAACATGGCAGCGGCCCCCGCGGCCGCCCTTGCGTGAGGAATGCCGCGGCCCTCCTGAGCCGGCAGGCGGGCCTCGCGTTCGTCACGTCCATGGATGTCTCTTCCGATCCGTATTTGCCCTACGATGGAGGGGGAGGAGACGGCATTCCGCTCCGGGAGTTGCATAAACGAGGTATGCCGGGTTGGCGTTTGGGTTACTTGTTTGCATAGCTGTACGTGCAGGAGCGCTGTCCGCGTTTGAAACGGGGACGTAAAGGCTTGCTAATTATCGAACTGCTTTTTTTTCGCCTGCCCGATGCCTTTTGTGGGAGGAGAATTCAGTTCTGGCTGGTTCCTGTGTTGTCAGGGATTGTTTTCTCTGCGGGCAGATCAGTCCTGCTTCGCATCTCATCACCCTGTGACTCCATCTTCGATATGTGGCAGGCTTGCCTTTCGCTCCCTCCCGGGTTTGTGTGTGTGTGTGTGTTTTTTTAAATCAATAAAGCCATCTCGTGGAGAAAAAGAAACCTTCCAAAAACTGTGCTTGTCTTTGACTACGATCAAATTGGCTAGGGTTACTAAATAGAATATTTACCTGCCTTCCACTAGCATGAATAGGAACAGTGTTTGTCTGGCTTTGAAGTTTCCGTACCTGGTTTTAAGACTTGACTGGTTGTTGCCGTCTTTGCTATGCCAAGGGAAAGCTCTGCAATGGTCATGTGTCAGCTCAGCAAATATTGATGAACTCATAAGGAACTGGTACTTTAGAGGGAGGTTCTTTACACTGTTGCTTGTAAGGAAGCAGATCTAGAACGAAAAGTGTTATCAGTGTTCAGGGGGAAAAAAAATCCTCTTTTGAGCTTATATTTTGTTTCTCACTGTAAATTTAAAGCATTATACCTTCTGTAAAGATTTTAATTTGTTCTGAGAAGGTGTAGCAGGAATAAAAGTTATGCCTTCAAATTATGAAAATATAAGTATGTTTTCTTGTTTGGATTGGATGGTCACAATGTGGTATTTAAAACAATAAATGTAGTGAATTCCTACTTTTGTTTAAATTAGGCAATCTAAAATTAGAAAGTTATCAACATTTATAGCTGCTGGCATAAGCATTAGAGAGGAGTAGGCTGAGAATAGAGAGATGATTTACATAAAATGATTTTTTTCTCTACATGTAATTTATTGGTTTGCATGTCCATGCAAACTCTTATTTCTGTAAATAAATTTATTTTCATTTATTTTTATCTGACAATTTATCTGTTTTTTAGTAGTTTACATCGAAGGTTATTTGTTGTCTTTTTATGGTTCTTAGAATGTTTTTCAGCATATCTTAAGAACATCAACAAGTTACAATGCAGTTTATTTTACACAAGCAAATTTTACACTACCTAAGTCAGATTTTGGAACCACTTCTGAGAAATTGAGGCGAGTGTTTTCTTAAAAGATTTGCAAAACGTGAATTTGGGATCTTATCAAGGCTGAATATAAATACCTGAAGGGAAGGTGCAAGGAAGGTGCAGACAGGCATTTCTGAGCAGTGCCCCGTGACAGGACCAGAGGCAATGGGCACAGACCGAACACGAACATGGGAGGTGTCCTCTGAACATCTGCAAACAGGTTCTTACTGAGCACTGTAACAGGTCAGATTGTGAAATTTCCTTCCTCAGAGATATTCAAAAGCCATGTGGACATGGTCCTGGGAAAACAGCTCTAGGTGGCCCTGCTTGAGTAGGGGGTTTGGACAAGGTAACCTCCAGAGATCCCTTCCAACCTCAACCATTCTGTGAGTTTAGATTTGTGATAGATTTAAATATGAGAACTGCAAAACAGTCCTAACATGACACTTTCAGACTCTGCAGTTACAGTTAGACATGGAAATGTGATCAGCTGTATGGAAAATAACAGGTTTTAGTTGATTTTTACAATACAAAAAGTAGATATTTGCAGTGCAAAGTGGCGTGTGCCACACTGGAGTATTGCTGTTAAACATAATGTTTGCAAATACTGTAATGAAGGCTGTGGAGGATTCAGCTAGGTAGTTCCATTGTGGTGACACTGCTGGGGGCCAGCAAAACAATTCCCAGTTGTGACTTGTCATTTTTGCAGTTCCACGGAATTCTATTAGGGCTTGTGCTTCCCATATTCTAATACTGTATTTCAAAACAAATGTTACTTGTGCTTTTTGGGCTTGCTCTAGTGAGTTTAGATTAAAAAAAATCCAAGACCTGAATAGTGTTACCAAAATCTTTTGCAATTCTGAATTTTTCAAGTGCTTATCAAACCACAACAATATGTCTCATAAGAAGATGACTCCAGACCAGTTTGTTTGAATAGATGTAACCAAAATTTGTGAGTATTTCCTGCTGGTTTACAATGTCACAGTACTCTGTTATTGTGATTCAGCTATTAAAATAAAGCTCAAAATGCTAGCAGACAAAACCAGAAATTGAAAGTAAATTCTTCACATTACTTTATGTGCTACCAAGATTTTTATTTTCCTCTCATGTAGATTTCACAGCATTGTGATAACAAGCTCAGAGATCATGGGTAAAGATATTCCAAGAAAGCAGACTTGTTGGAGGCTGGTGATTTTTCCCCTTATTCACATACTCACAACTCATATGTCCTGAAGAGTAATGTTCACATCATGCAAAATTGCTGTGTAACATCAAAGCATTTGTTGCACTAATTGACTGCAGTGGCTCACCCAAAGTAGCTGTACCTCAGCAATTATGAAATGACTGTTTAAATCAGCAGGGGTCTTTGAGGTTTAATTAACAACCTTCATAAATGTTCAGTGAGATGAAATACAAAGTATTATAATACATTATTATTAAAGGCCTGATCTGTTAACTTGCATTAAGATAATTTTTTCCCCTGTGCAAGTACACGATGAAGCATCAAATGGAAAAAATTTAAAAAAAATGTATTTATTAATTGTATTTGTCTTTTATGTTGATTACTCACTACTGTCTCTAAAAAAAAAAGAAAGCTAAACAGATATTATTGAATACTTCTTCCCAGGAGCTTCTTTGACTTGTGCTGTCTTAATATTTCTTTTTATGTGATACCAAATGCATCATTCCAGACCTACTTATCCTCCCTGACACACAAATAAAAATTCAGGAACACAGTTCACTTCTGCTCCATTCTCTACTAAATAAGAGTTAAAAATACTACTTCTCAGAAAGGATTTAAAAGTTCTGATGTAGGATTGCATATATCCCAATTAACTGGCATGTACATTTTTGTAAGAATTTTTCATATAACAAACCATATACTACAACATATGTAAATAAATTACTTGTGTTGCCCTCAGATTTATCTTTGCATCGTTTTTACTACCTTGACCCTTTTGAAAGTTCAGAATGATCAGTATCTTGCTTGTCTTCCAGTCATTCACATTCATGCTCACACTGGTTCTCTTACCCCTGACCCTCTTTTTATTATTCCTAAATAAGCATTAATTTTACCCCACTTTAAAAATTTGAAATCTGAGCAACAGCAGAACATGTATAGTGGCCAGGCTACCAGCTCAAGCAAGACTTTATCTTTAGTAGGCGCAGACTTTGTTGACTCCTAGTTATTTTCTGCATATACATAAACATGTCTTAGATTTAAGAAATTGGAAGTCCTCAAGCAAAATTAATGAAATTTTCTTTCACTAATAATCTCTTATAGAGTCAGTAGCCAGGAGATGTGAAAACTACATGTATTAAAAACATGCCAGATGTACTGATGGCTTAGTTTTCGTAAACCTAATTTTTTGGGAGATAAAATAAGTCACTATTTCATTTATCATACACCAGGCCCCAGCCATGAAGGTGCAACTTCTCTTGCTTAGAAAATACTGATAGTAACAGGAGAAACCTCTCAGCCACCTGGAGCCTCACCTGTTACTGTAAACTGTGGGGCAGAGAGTGTTTAATAATAGCCTAGGAAGACTTTGAGTCAGATGTATATTGAGTCAGTTCAGATGCTCTTAAGTGATAAAACTTATACTTTGGCATTTTAGGCTGCATTTCTGGTTAAGGTCCTCTTATGTTTAAGAATTAGTAATAAGTCAATACCAGTGTGACCTTTGAAATAAATGGGTAAGAAAGTTGTGTACACATGCTCAGAGCTAGAGCTTGACCCTGAAATTTTATTAGTTGCAGAGTGAGAGTTAAAAAATTATTTTTCTAGGTTAATTACATGCTCACAACAGAAAATGTGGTCAAGTTTATTATCATTCTCTAAGTACTTGGAGAAAAAACCTAACTTGGAGAAACTCAGTGTAATTATGGCACTGTATTTCTGCTGTGCTTTGTTTTTAGGTTCCTTGTATAAAAGAGGGATAAGGATTTTCAATTATGAGTTTAGCATATTTGACTTTGGTGATTAACATGAAGTACTGTCAGATGTAAATGCAGTTCATTTAGGTAGTTACAGGTTATCTGTTTGCATGTGCTGTATAACTGGTAAGGTTCTCTGTGAATATGTTTCTCGATTTTGGAAATAATTTTTTGATGTATTTTTATTTGAGATATTAGAAAGCTAATAAACAGACCAAGATTATGCCCTCCTTGGGCCTGAATGTGCTCTGATTGGGATAATCATATTAACAGAATTCTTATTTTTGCTGAATCCTGTCTTTGCCCTCTAAAACAACATATAAGTAAGTTGCTCTTACGGAAATGCAGCAGCGGCACTTTGAAATCTAATTATCTAAATTCCTGGCATTCTGACTCTGATGGCCTTGGTCATTGTTAGATCATAGATAACTTCCCTTTTGTAATGCTTGCTTTTTCTAACTTTATATATTTTTATACCTTCTATTTTTCTCATCTCCTTCCTCATTATTCATCTTAAATATAAGTTGTAAATTTAGTAGTGGGAGGATCTCAATAGCTTTTCACTTGCATATCTGAAGTCACTATTCATCATAGACATAATTAAATAAACATAGTACATCTGCCTTTATGACTACAAAAGAAAAGAAATCTATAGCAGTAAATCTTTTTTTTGGTTCTGCATCATAGAAACAGAAATGTTTGTTTCACCTAAAGTGAAAAATCAAAGCCCAGGGTTTTTTTGGTTTTGGTTTTTTTTTTTTCCCTATGTTCATTTGTGGTGGACACAAATCTTCAAAAGTCTTGGTTTAACTCAGAGGTGCTAGTATTGAACTTTGATTTCACTCCTACTTTTTAAAAGATTATTTTTAAACCCAGACCTATTTGGGAGCAGATGATATTATCATGCAGTACTTTGGTAAATAGTGCAACTTATCCTTGTTCCTCAAAACTTGTTCCATATCTTCCTATTTCCCATTTATTAGATTTTTTCCAGCTGATTTTTTTTTTTTTGTGTATATATAGTTGTGTCAATTTTATATGCATTTTGATTGTAATGCAGAGACCAGTTGTTTTGTTTCAAACAAAGGCTTTTGTTTGAAAGCCTTTGATGCAGTTAGAAGAGCTAACTGAAGAGACATGCTGAAAATTCAAAGTTGCAAGTGGAATGTATGAATTGATTACAAAGACTTTAAGATCAGTAATCATCAACAGTAGCGAATAACACTGGCATTTTGTGCTGTGCTTCTGATCTGAAATGTAAAAATTGCTTCTAGCCAGGAAAAGGAAATAATGCTTAATGATTCTTTTTGAGTGGTTACAGACAAATTAAAATAAACTGATGATTGTTTCTTGTCTTCTTAATTGAAAGCCTCATACTTTGAGGTCTGAATATGGTGACAGAAAGAAGCTGAGGCGCTCACACATGCCTCGTGTATACAAATCTTCTTTGTTACAAGCGTAAGTGATCCTTCCAGCCTGCCTTGCACACAGGGTGCTTCCCTGCCTCCACTCCCCTTGGCACCTAATGCCCAAGGACACACGGGTGAAGCAAAGCCTTGGATTAGAACCTGGCCTCTGGAAAGCTACAGCCCCTGCTGATTTTAACACTCAGCAGATTTGGATGGTCATGTCAGGGGGAGCTTATTCAGCCTTTACTGTAATCTGACTAACTTCATTTTCACTCCCAGAAGTGCGTTTATTTTTTTCCTTCTTCCTTTCATGCTACTGGGAGTAGCCCAAAGGAGATATGTTGCACTGCTGTCAGCCATAAGAACAGCAGCTGAGGCAATGCTATGTAGTTGTGCGTTGTTTAGAAAAAGGGATGGGTGAGCAGCACCAACTCTTCTTGCTGTAAGAGTTGGCAATTACATAGCTTGTAGAGAAATACCTTTGAGAAATTAGGTCCTGTTATTGCTTTGCCATTGAATACAGCATTGGCATTGTTTATCTGTTGTTGTTTTCACAACTCTGGAATGTTTCTAAACCTTAGGGATTTTTGAGCTCTGTGAAATAGATGTTACTGTATGATGTCTGGACATTAATATTTATAGTTTTGAGTTGTTTCCAGCAGAAAGTTATAATTAAAATCTAACAAGAGCCCAAGGGTGCGTTTATGTATTTCAGGATAACTAGTCTGACAGTTCCTTGCTGTGGAAGGGGCTGAACTTGTTGCTCCCCATCTATTCTCTCAGTTTTTGCCCATGCACTGGCTCTGTTTCTTCTCCAGCAGCACAGAAACTTGATTCCAGTTCCTTATAATGGCAGATTTTTTTTTGTTGTTGTTAGTTTGTCTGCTTAGTTTGATCAGCACGTTGGGTTGGTTTACTGTGCAGTCAGATCAAGGGTGACAGAGCTGATCCAAGGGTGAGAGTGGGAGTGTGTGACCAAGAACAGCGGGGAGAAATAGGGGTAGCAAGATCTACTCTTTGTGTGCCAGCAGTCAATTAGATCAGCTCAGTCTTACTGTGTAATTATGTCCCAAGAGGGACATGTCTCATTTCTTAAAATGGAATAAAGTAATATAGGCTCAGTTTGAGACAATGGTGTATTTTATGATGTGCCTTCAGAAGATGGATATCATGTGCTGTGTAGCATATAGAAGGGGTCTTAAGCTTTATCATAAGATTATGGTCCCTTGTTAACTCTGATAGCCCCCCTCTTGAGAAGCCTGTTCATGTCTCAGTTCTGTACCTTATTCTCCTGCGGGGGTGTAGCTGTGGGGATTTGTTCTCTAGGTGATACTGGCTAATTGTTCAGATAATCACGTGGTGGATTACCACAGAAAAATCTGTCGTGCATCGTTTGACTACGCAGGATGTAGCATTTGTCTTAAATCTCACTGTTTCTCTTCTCATTATTTTCATGAGAAAAGAAGGAACACAGCCTACAAGGAAAGAGTTGGGGAGGATTGTTGAACAGTTATGCATGAATCTGGAGCAGCATGCATGTTTTTAAACCCCTTTCTTGTGTGAAATAAATTAGCTATAAACTTACCAGGTATTTTTCATTTAAAAACACATTTTTCATCAGCTGCATGTGTTCCAGGGTTATTTTCAAATTCGAAAGAAATCTCCTGTGTTGCAGAAAGACAAAGCTGTATAGGATTACTCCTGCAGGAGGTGAGGCAGCTTTTAAAAATACTGTGCACGGCCTCAAAATTGCTGTGTGTAACCTGCATAAATCAGCTTTCTGTCATGTTTATCATAGTTCCAACATCAATCAAGATTGAATACCGCTCATATGAGGCACACCTATAAAATAGGAAAGAAGAGATATTTCTTGCCTTAACGAGAGACAAAAGACAGGGAGGAATCCTGGTATATAAAGCAGCTTCTGTGAGTATAGCAAAATCTCTAATTTTTTTACTTAGTGGTTCCATTGGCAGAAACTAGCTAGGCAAAGCAGGAAGTTGGATCAGTCTTGAGACCCAACAGCCACTGAGTATAACTTCATGTTCAAAGAGAAATGCAGGAGAGCAGCATGGTAAGGACTGTTGGTTTTTTGTCAGACATAGTATCTTCTCAAGCAATTTTGGATTGTATTTTTTATGTTCTCATTAAAATTAAAAAAAAAAAAAGAATAAAAAAATCCTTCACTTCTTCAGACATAAAAGCTTTTTATTGTGTTGGAATCCACTTTTCTTCTGGTTTCTTTTGTGTAGCATTTTTATTTTTCTCGTCCTTCATTCTCATCAGGTGTCCCAAAGTACAGTGTTTAACTGCTAACCTTAGTACTTATTACAGTTTTTTTTCTTTTAATGTTGCACTTTTTTTTTTTTAACAACTTCAGTTGAAACAGTTCTTCAGCAATACCAGAGCTGATTGCTGAGAAAGGATTGTGCTCAAGGCTTGGAATTATATGCATGGAAGGATAACAAAAGTCAGCTGCCTTTCTAGAAGGTAGTTCATTTAAGACTTAGAGTGACTGACTCCCCAAAAGAGTTTCCTTTTTCTGAAGAAGCAAGTTGCTTTTATTGTCTAGAAGCCTACTGTCTATAAGCTTGCAGTCTGTGATTGCAACAGCTCACAGCAGTTCCATGTTGAGATTCAGGATAGCCACACAGCTTCACCAAGGTTCCTGCCTGATTAACCCAGTGGCCTTCTATGGGAAAGTGATTCCATCAGTGAAAAAGGGAAGGGTTACAGATATCGTTTATCTGGGCTTCTGTAAAGCCTTTGATATGGGGCCCCACAACATCCTTCTTTCTAAACTGGACAGTGATGGATTTCATGAACAGGCCACTAGATGGATAAGAAATGACTTGGATGGTCACATCCAGAGGGTAGGCGTATAAATGGCTCAGAGTTTTGACGGAGATAAGTGACAAGTGGTATCCCTCAGGGGTCCATATTGAGACTGGTGTTATTTAATATCTTCATTAATGACTTAGGTGAAGGGATTGAGGGATGCTTGGCAAATCTGTAGATGACACCAAGCGAAGAGGTGCTGTTGACACTCCTGAAGGATGGGATACCATCCAGAGGGGCCTGGACAAGCTCCAGTAGTGAGCCCATGGGAATCTTATGATGTTTAACAAGACCAAGTGCAATGGGGTGTTGGTGGATGAGAAGTTGGACATGACCTGGCCATGTGCACTTGCAGCCAGGAAAGCCAGACATGTCCTGGGCTGCATCCAAAGCAGGGTGGGCAGCAGGGCCAGGGAGGGATTCTGCTCCTCTCCTCTTGAGGAGCAGAATGCTGTCCTTCCCCAGCACAGGAAGGACACCGACTTGTTGGAGCAAGTCCAGCAGAGGGACACCAAGCACCTCTCCTATGGGGAAAGGCTGAGAGAGTTGGGTTTGTTCAGCCTGGAAAAGATGTTTTGAGGTGATGTAATTGTTGCCTTCCAGTACCTGAATGGAACCTACAAGAAGGATGGAGAAAGACTATTTAAAGGGTGCATAGTGACAGGATGAGGGGGAAAGGCTTCAAATGGAGAGGAGGTTTAGATTAGATACTGGAAGAAATTCTTTACTGTGATGGTGGTGAGGCACTGGAACAGGATGCCCATCAGTTAAGTTGTGGATGCCCCATGCCTGAAAGTGTTCAGGGCCAGGTTGGATGGGATTTTGAGCAACCTGTCTAGTGAAAGGTGTCTTTGCCCAGGAGCTAGATGATCTTTAAGGTCTTTGAACCTAAACTATTCTGTGGTTTTGCCTTATTTTTGCAAAGTGTATTATGACTATGTTTGCTTTATAAGGATTCTTACGAATTGTACTAAGTCTCTGAAAACATCAATCTACTGTTTCCCTCTCTCTAGTAACATGGGTTAGTTTGGAATAGCAGTACTAATTAAGTTCTGCATGCCACTTTTACCATTACCTTCCAATCTCATAAAAGCTTAAGCAAACTCATATGTAACAAAAAGGCTTTACTTTCTTTACAGCTCCAAAATGGCTTGGGTGTCCTCATACGAACTTTGGAAGTGTTCTCTTATCATAGCTAGAAGCTATACCTATACATCTGGTATGCTAAGTGCTTGTTGTGGTTTTTAAGACCAAAACTGCTTCTGTTGTGGTGAAAAGCATGTAGCCTGTGAAAGCATCTTGAAACTTCAGGAGTGGGAGAGGGAGAGGACGGAAGGGGAAATATTTCTACAATTTATCTAGGTAATGATGATTTCCTGCCTGATGGTTAGAATGTTGTGATGAAATATTTGTGTTCTGGTAAGGGTTTTAACATTGCATTGAAAATACATTTAATGAGACTTTGGAACTGGGAGGAAATAGTGAGAATTTGTGCATTTATGCTGATGAGAATCATTATCTTCATAGCTGGAAGGAGCATCTTGCTGTGTGAAATTCTAGAGAAGGAAGGGTACAGAGGTTGGAAAAATGTTGAGTCTTAGTAAAAGTATCTTTCTCTAACATCCACTTTAGAATAGTTGTATACTACATAGATCATAATGCTAGCAGGAGAATGTTATCTCAGAGTTCTGTATCTTAGATACCAAGCAGCAGATTTTGTAGAGGTGTTCTCTTCATGGTCCTCTAAGGAAGCCTTTCTACCACGCTCACTGCTGCCTGTTTTATCACTTGGTACGAGATTACAGCTATTCAGTTGTTGCATCAGGCACTCATGGCAGCTCTGTATTCAACAAAACCTCCTCTTCAGCTTCATATCTTCTTCTGTGTCTCTTCCCCATCATACAATAATCACTTATATTCCGGTATTTGGTGTGCCAGCAACTGTTGGCAAAGTAGGAATGTGACATAGTTTCAGTGTGATTTTTACTGTATCTAGACAATGACCATCATCATTTGTAATCTGCTCCAAGTTCTGCTGTGGGTCAGGTGCAATTAGTATAGTGCCATCTCTGATGATAGCATCTCTGATAATCCCCTGGTGGGAATTCCAATTTAGCACCTTGTGATATGCATAAAATAATCTTTTACTGTTTGTGATTCATTTATAACTCTCAACTTTCCTTTGCCTTCTGTGGCATAGGATTGCATGCTCCTTGTAGTTAGGTGCTGCTTCATTTATAGCAGGGCATAAAACCAACTCCTCCAGAGCAAAGACAAGCTTTTGCCCAACCCTACTCACTCAGGTTCAGGAAACTGTGTCATCACATTGGAGCTTTGTAGGAGATTAATAATTAAGCTGTGGGTGAGGTTAATTTATGTCCCCTTGCTTTGCCAGAGGAAGCTGATTTCATGCAAAAATAATATTTTAATAATGGATTCTGTTACTGTCTTAATTCTGAGAGCTAAACTAGTTATCACACTGTGAATTTTGTTAGTGTCTCTTCCACAAGATCACCTTGCCTTTTCAGCTATCCAGACATGTATTTTAGACTTCTAGTTAGGAGAATTGGAAGTGGCAAGGGAATTGAATTCCTTATCCTAAAGCAAGGTTTTCACAATCACCTCTATTAGCAAACCTGATTTAAATTGTTGTTAGTCTTTTATTAATGGAAGCATAGGTAATGCTTCTTTACATCTCTTTAAGAGAGACTAGCAGCAGCTTTGGGAAGAGATTTACAGGGCTTAGCTATGGGAAATAGATGAGGGGGAATTTAGTATGGCATAGACTGGGGAAAAAGGTATTAAGGTAAAGATGGCAGCCAGGCTCACGTAAGAGAACAATATTGGTGTTACTGGGGAACTGTCTGCTACATTTGCGTTGTTTTCTGTGCTTTTCTTTTAATCTTTATAGAATTTGTAATAATAGTTGTTTGTGTATCTTGAAAATTATAATTGTGTTTTGTCTTAATATGAATTTTGTATTATTTTCTTGTTTTGTCTTTCACCACTAAGAAAATGTCTGAGTAAACAATATGTTATAGTAGGCATCAACATGACCTCTTAAACAATGGATGACTGAGGCACCTCTTTGGTCATGGTGTAATGCCAGGTGTTACACTGCTTCTTCTAGATCTTAGAATTCACATTTGTAAAGGGAAAAGACACGTTTTACTTTGTTTAAATGTTTAAATGTAATTGTGAGTTATTATGAGGGCTTGGGCTGGTGAATTCAGCATTTATAGCATTTGGAAGTTTACAGGTAGGTCCTTTGACAAGCTATTTGTTTGTTAGTTTTGGTTTTTGGTTAGTTGGAAATTTCTGATGACAATACCAAGAAGCTCAATTATAGAAGCCTGGAAATAAACAAACAAACAAACCACAAAAACAACCCAAAAAACCCACCCCAGGTTAAAAAACCCCCCACCTGTCTAAAAATCCCAGTGTCAGTCTACACTGAAATGAGTTCTGGTGTCTATCTGAAGTGATAGAAATCTTGGTCAACTTGAGCCTATGTCTTTATGAATAGAGATTACTGTGGTGTGCTGTATATTGTTGGGCAAAATATTTTGTTCTTAGTCAAACAAGTGAGGACTAAGGAAAAAAGCTGATATATTACAGAATTTATGACATTTGAAAACTTAAAAAAAGTGAAAACTTTATTTTATCACTTTTGGAAATGGAAAACTTCTCAGTACCCCCCTCTTGCTCTTCTTACTCTGATCAGTGCAGTAAATATTCGTGGGGCTGTTGCTCTGCAAGCTGCTTGGGAAGAAACTACCTAGTGATGACATATTAGCAGAAGATATTTTCTTTATACAGTGTTTCCAATTTCATTACCGAGGACTGCTCTGTAATTTACCTGAAAAAAATACATAAAAACAAAATACAAGTATTTGTTTGGTTTCTTGTTGCTTTTTAGATGCATTTGCAATCGGTTAATAATGTATTTTAGGTTTGGTTTAGATGTGTAGGAGAGATTGGTAATCAATAGAATGTATATTTAGAAATTACTGGTTACAAATGAAGGTACTGTGAACTTTCTAGCTAATCATCCTTGCTTTGTTTTTGTACAAACAGGTTTTCCTCTGGTAGTTCATAGACTGAAATAAACTTCAAGTTAAATGTGTGTCAAAGTTGCTCTTTTTTTTCCACTTGCTTCTATTGAAGTTTTTCTGGAGTCTTCACACAAAACAGAACAATAATTTGACTAGGACATTGCTATTTAACCACTGGAAACACGAAGTCACTAATACACAGATTTAACTTACAGCTGAATGACAGTAAAGAGGAGTAGCATGCAGCACTGGGAGAACCTAAATGACAATACAATATGCTTAGTATGGAAAGTGTCTTAATTACTTCTTCATAAATTTCTGTGCTATGAACACAGTTTGAATACTTAATTTATCACAGAATTAATTGATTCCTGTGTTTCTCTTCTGCAGGAACTCATTATACAATGACAAATGGAGGAAATATCAACAGTTCAACACATTTACTGGACCTTCTGGATGAGCCAATTCCTGGAGTAGGAACATACGATGACTTCCATACCATTGACTGGGTTCGAGAGAAGTGCAAAGACAGAGAAAGGCATAGACGGGTACTTGAGATAAATAATAAAACCTTTTTGGTTGGATGTTGGAGTTAAGGTCTGATTTAATAACACATACAAATATATGCACGTCCTTTAAATATGTACATAGTTACATCAGCTAGAACTACTTGAATACTGTTTAAAAAGCACTGCTTAGCTCGTTACCTGCAGCCTTGCAGCATTATTATAACTTCAAAAAAAAGCAGTAATTTAATAGAGTGGGAAGAGGTCCCTGCCACCCAAATACCTTTTTTAAAGTTCTGCATTTTTTTCATGCTATTATATTTAAGGCTATTTTCCAGTGTAGATGTATTTGTAATAGTACAATAGTGGTTTTGGTGGTACTTGTACAGAAAAGTGAAGAGTGATATGAATATATTGCTTTTGTACTGACACAAGTGTCTCTGCCACTGCAGCTAAGTGTGTAGAGTAAATAAGGATAAAATAAGAATAGCAACTTTTTCAGTACAATAATAGTTGTCTAGAAGTACTTTAGGGTAATTATCCAGTTTTTTATTTTATTTTACTTTTATGTGTTTTTTAGTCTAAACATAAAGATGTTTATATTTGAAGTAGAAGTTTTGGAATTCGAATCATATGAAATAGCTTATTATTAGTATGCTAACACTTCAATTGAAGTTCAAAAATATTTAATGTATAGGAGGGAAATAATATTACAATTCACAGTTTAGGTGTATGCCACAGAAGGTATTTAATTATCCTAATAATGTATTTCCTGGATTTTAGTTCTTTAAATTAAGCAAATATATGTTTCTCTGTCAGTTGCTTGATGTCTGAATAACTAAGCTGATTTATCTATATGAAGCACTAAATACAAGGAGAACACTTGTGATTTCAGGAGAGGGTTTATTTGCTTGCATCACACAATTTGTATGTCATACTTCTTTTTGTTTCATTATTCATATTACTGAAATACATACAACTCTATATACTGATTCCTCTTTGCAGATTAACAGCAAGAAGAAAGAATCAGCATGGGAGATGACAAAAAGTTTGTACGATGCATGGTCAGGATGGTTGGTAGTCACATTAACTGGCTTGGCATCAGGTAAATGAAAACACAAAGGATTCTTTTCTTATTTGTCAGCAAGTATAGTTGTTGTGTTTTTCCTTTGTTCTCCACCAACCCAGCTAAGAGCTGGTTCAGTCTACTACAACAGTTCCATAAGGGAAGAAAAAAGTTGACTATCTCAATTGACAAGCTTCACCATTTTGAGGTGAGGGTTTACTGATCAGATGGGAACCAAAATCCTCACTGAATTTAGAGAGAATTTCTCAAGTTATTGAACTTCCACCTACTGAGCTATCAATGTTCTTTAATTCTGTGATTGAGATTTATGTTTTCCTTTTCTGTAAAATTTTGGTTTTTACCTGTAGGACTTGTGGAAGTGTGGATTGTAAAAGTAGCCCTGGTATATGTGTAGTTTTGGCAAGCACACTTCCTTGTAAAGCATGTGTTTATGGACTAGTGAATTTTAGCTATATGTTTATGTTGTACCTTTACAGAGGTTTTTCCACAGAAAATATTGACTTTAACAGGTAGAGTTTGTTGACTTATACTTCAATTCTCTCTTTCATTCTTAATGTATTTTAGACTGGATTTTACAGCTAAAACCATCCAATAGTTTGTGGCCCAGTGGTCAGGCAGTGCTGCTGCTTTTTCTGTTAGTATAGTTTGAAGTGACTAAAACCTGCAGTAAGGAATGGTCACAAACTTTGTGCCCAGTTTTTCAAAATAAGTACTTCAAATAGATGTTTAAACATATTAGATTAAATATTAGGAAAGTTAGTTGTGGAGTAAGGCTATGCTTATTAAAAAGCATGGTAACAGTATAATTACTGCTTAGGTATATACATAATCACTTTCACAAATCACATATAAATTAATATATATGCAAAGTTTGTAGCATGTTTATATACTTCTGGATGCACAAACCAGGAGTGTATAATCTGTATAATCACTGGAAATTGTTTATGATAATTTCAGTGGGAACATGCAGTGTAGTGTTTTCAACCCCTTAAGCTGCTGTTTATTAAAATTCCTTTATTCTGTTTCTGAGTAACAAAGTGAGCAAATTCTGGTCTTGCACACTGGTAGGTTTTTCAGTCTCAGATGCCTTCTCTTGCATGTCTAGTGGATCTTAAATGGTACAACCTTGAGTTCAGTCACAAGGAGATCTTATGTTTACCTGTTTTAATAATTTGGTTGAAATTCTGTTCTACTGAAGTACTGCTTTTGACTTGCCAACACATAGGCTAGAATCCTTTTCCACCTTTTAGGTGAATCCCATCTCTTTCCAGCAGGCTTGATGCTGTATAAACTGCTTCATCACAAAAAAGTAACAGTTCTCTTTTTACTCTTAACTCCTTGGTTTCAGTGGACTGTTGGAGAACTGTGGTATAGGGAAAAAAAAGGCAAAAAAACCCTCTCATTTAACTATTTAACTTGGGAAATATACAAAGTACTTAATTCTTCAGCAAATATTAGTCTTACCATAACAAAAAACAGGATATAATCCTAGAAACCAGTAGTATATTAAATGTTCATTTAATTAAGTTAATACCTAATACTTCAGTTAATATGAGCACATTCCTTCATTTTAGCTGTGTGTGTTATTTCTGTTTACCAGAACATTAATACAAAACTGTTTCTACAACAGGGGCATTGGCAGGATTAATTGACATAGCTGCTGACTGGATGACTGACTTGAAGGAAGGCATTTGCCTTAGTGCTTTGTGGTTTAACCATGAGCAGTGTTGTTGGGGTTCAAATGAGACCACATTTGAAGAGAGAGATAAATGTCCGCAGTGGAAAACATGGGCAGAGCTAATAATTGGGCAAGCAGAAGTGAGTATTCTTTGAATGCCTTGTTCAACAGCTTGGCTGAATAGGGAAAAAAATAATGGTCTTAAGGTTAGGATTCTAAACATGAATTTAAGTTGTACTGTCTGTGCCATTTTTCAGCATTTGAATTGATTACTAGATTATAGTGTAATAAATGTGTATTTCATGAATTACAAGGGAGCTTGGAGTTTTGCAAATGTAAGGAAGTTATGAGAATATAGAGCTGTTGATAACACAAGAATTTCTATTCTTGATCATAGCTGTATGTAAATTAAATCCATTTATGGTATTCTCTGATAACTAAGAATAGATTTGCTTGATTTTTTCTATCACATTTTTTAAATAAGGAAGATTTACTCAATATTTTACTAGATTTTAGCAACTATTAGCTATTAAAAACATACCTGTTCAATGTTTATTTTTTCTTTTCAAGAGGAAATGTTAGAACACTTTCTACCTTTTATAAGTCTGTGCTAATGTGCAAGTGTCATGGCTTCATGCTTTTCAAACAAAACTCTCTCTTGGCAATAATTACTGTGTCTCAAAATATGTGTATTAATGTACTTGCAGCAGAAGTGCTTCTGGAGTATTTTAAGTAGTGATTTTGCTCTTATATCAAACCTATTTTTTGACATTTTGTTTTTGCTTTTAGGGTCCAGGTTCATACATAATGAACTACATCATGTACATTTTCTGGGCTTTGAGCTTTGCCTTCTTAGCAGTTTCTCTGGTGAAGGTATTTGCTCCCTACGCCTGTGGCTCAGGGATACCTGAGGTGAGGTCTAACTAATATATATATATATATACATATATATATATAAAATAGGTGTTTCATAATAATGTGTAGATTACTGCTGCCTTAGTGGGTCAGGGGAAAGGCAAGAGGAAGCACCCTGTGTCTTTGAAGAAATATATTAATACAAGTATTCAAACTGAAAACATGGTAATTTTGCTAATTGTTTCTGAGAAAATACCCCAAACTTAAAAGAATCACCTGAGTTAGTAGATTTTGCTTCTGTTGGGACCACTTTTTAAGGAAGCATTTGGATTAGTATAGTTCTGAAGAACGATTTCCTAACCTCCCCTAGTCCACACCCTCCCAATGGTGATAAGAGGGCAGTGATTCATTGACACAATTTTGGTCGTTTGATAGAGCAATCAATATTTTGTTGCAATGCCTTTAGCTGCTTTAACTAGCACAAACCAATGAACAGGCACAATGTGAAATGTGTAGTATCCTCAAAAACTCACTCTTCACAATTGCTGTCTGCTACTATCCACAGAATGGGAGAGAAAAATCCAAAGTCAAATCAATCTGGTCAGTCTTACTTCTTCAGTTTTTCTATAAATATTTTTATCCACCTCTGTTTAAGCCTGGAGTAGTTCTGTGCCATTATTCCAGAAGAAATTTCATCTTAAATTTGTTTTCAAATCTAGCTGTCTTTACTTTCTGGACACAGCTGTCCAGTGTTTAATGTACATCCTATTTATGGACATGTTGTGATATGGTACCTGTATATTATTTACTCTGCATGGGCATATTTGCCAGGCTTATAATATAGCATTTTTAAGCACAGTAGTACCTTTGGCAAGTCATGGATTTTTCTGGTGGACATAGGCTGATCTTTTCCATCTTTATGTGAAGAAATCTACTGTTGTTTTTTATGTAGTGATGGTAAAACACAAAGAGAAAACGGGTGATATTGGTGCAAGTTGGGATATTGCTACAATAGATTGATCTTGAGTATGGTTTTTGCAGATTTATTTTTCCTTTAGAAATTTTCTGCCTTTTTACATAATTTGCATCACAAACTGATTAATCCAGTCTTAGAAGCTGCTGCCGATAATTTTCTACTAAATGTAATTGAAACTGTAGTTGTATGTTATTACCCAGTGTTTTAGAGTAAGTTGCAAATGAAAAGCTTCTGGCAAGCAGATAGACCTGGTGTGGCAATCTGAATGATACATGTTTTAAAGTGTGACAAAGTTAGTCATTCCAAACGGCTGGCTTTGAAGTTCTGCAGCTAAAATTAATGGATGAATTATTTTCTGAAAATTCAAGAATGCAGTAACAGATACAGTTTTTTATTTCTTCCAGATAAAAACTATTTTGAGCGGCTTCATCATCAGAGGTTACTTGGGGAAGTGGACTTTGATGATAAAAACAATTACTTTAGTCTTGGCTGTTGCATCAGGTTTAAGTTTAGGAAAAGAGGGTCCTTTGGTACATGTTGCCTGCTGCTGTGGGAATATTTTTTCCTACCTCTTTCCAAAATACAGTACAAATGAAGCTAAAAAAAGAGAGGTAAGTTCTTGAAAAAGCATTTCTAGAATGTATTGAATATTGGTGTATTTACACTGATTTGTTTAAAAGATGATCTTTGTTCTCTTGGACAATGTTTAGTGATTATCAATTGTTATTTATTATGTTAAAAACAATGAATTATCCCCAGCATTCTGACAGGTAAATAATTTCTATGGCAGTGTCAGTTTGGTTTCCACTCCAGAATGGTCTCCCCTTCAGAGAGGGTTTTATTTAAATTCTGTGCTTGTCTCTGAACTTTGGTAATTGATGGGTGTCTTCAATGGTGAGGACAGCAGAGTACTCTGAACCCATGAACAAAGTGTTCCTGGTGACAGCAGTGTTTTCTGCCCTGTTTCAGTTCGCTGTTGTTAACGAGAGTGTGGTGGGTTAGACTTGGTGCCAGCCAAGCAGTTCTCTCACCCCTCTGTGTTGGCAGGACAGCAGGAGAGAGTCAGATGAAAAGCTCAGACGTCAAGATGAGGACTGGGAGATTGCTCACCAGTTACCATTACAGACCAGACCTGAGGAAAGTTACTTGACTGCCACCAGTAGACTAGCGAGAAATGAAAACAAAACTAAATGTATCTTGCCCCCACTGTCCCTTCTTGAAAGGCTCAGTTTCACTCCTAACTCTTCTGTCCCAAAGTGGCATAAGGGGATACTGTGTCTCTGCTGCTCCTTCCTCTTGATACTCTTTCTCTGTTCCAATGTGGGTCCCCACCCATGGGAGACAGTCCTTCACAAATACCTTCAGCATGGGTCCTTTCCACAGGGTACAGCCATTCAGGACTGCCCAGCCTGGATCACCCACAGGCTGCAGTGCTTGCAAGAAACTTGCTCCTGCTTGGGCTCCTTCTCACAGGCCATGGCTCTTGTCAGGAGCTTGCCAGCAGTTTGCCAGGGCTGCAGGGTGAAGATCTGCTCTGCCATGCCTCTGCTCTGCTTTATCATCAGTGAAGTTGGCTTATAGCTATAGTGAGATTTTGTTGTTCATGTTTACAACATAGACTGTGACAAACCCCTCACCTTTTATCATTTTCCAGGTGTTGTCAGCTGCCTCAGCAGCAGGAGTTTCTGTAGCCTTTGGTGCCCCAATTGGTGGAGTCCTTTTCAGTTTGGAGGAGGTATGTCAAGAGATGGCATTGAAGAATAAATGTTTTAAAAAATCTCTCTTACCTAAAATAATTTCAGACTCCTTTAAGCTATAGAGTCTCTCCAAAGAAGGAAATTATTTTTTGACCCATATTTCAAAGCCAAGAGTCCTTTTACCAGCAAACTCCCGAAGATATATATATTTTTTTTTTTAAATGAATGTCAGCCTTACTTTATTCTCAGTTATTTTATTCTGGAAAAGAGCTGAGTCTGTTAATTACTACAGTTTACATACAGATAGAGACACAGCAGCTTTTCAGTCTAGGAGTTTATTCTGGGAAAAAAATACAGGGCTCTTAATTTTTGAAAAAGGCTTTCAAGACTTATTGGACAGTTTTGTAAAGCAAGTTTTTAACCAATACTTAAAGTTTCAGACACTAAACACAATTATATGATAATTAACAAAAATATGATAATTATTAAAAGGGCAAATATACTATAAAACTTACCTCCAAAGGAAGGAAATTCTCTTCTCCAAAAAATGCGTTATGCTAAATTAGTTTTAACTGTAATTTTCAAAATATGTAAGGATGTTATTTCTATCATTGGTATTTTTAAAGACAATTAAAGCCCTAAAAATCTCTGAACTGAAAAGTAGGGAAGATATTTCTTTCATGTGTAATTTTGTTATGTTGTTAGGGTATTTTGAGGACTTCCTCTGTTGCCAGAAAATGAAGAAGAAAACTGTCTTAAAATTCAAATCAGGCTATGTGGGGCTTAAAAATGAAAGTGCATGTTCTGTTTTGAGGCTTTTTAATTTTTTTTTGTTAGTTTTAATCATACATCTTAAAAATAACAGATCTGTGATAAACATTTCAATAGAGGTTGAAAGGAGATGAAAATATTAGCAGGAAATCTGAGAGTACAGCTAGTACACACTGGTTCTCATGAAGGCTAGTAAGAGACATAAAGCAGAGCAGCTTTTTCAGCTTATAGCATGTGAGCAGCAGTGTTCTAACACATGCAGAAGCCTGTCTTTCCAGGTCTTTAATTGAATCGCTAATAATTCTCATGTATTGTCTTTTGCAGGTCAGTTACTATTTCCCACTGAAGACTTTATGGAGATCGTTTTTTGCTGCTTTAGTAGCTGCATTTGTTCTAAGGTCCATCAATCCTTTTGGTAATAGCCGCCTAGTCCTTTTTTATGTGGAATATCACACTCCTTGGTACCTTTTTGAACTGCTTCCTTTTATTCTTCTGGGAGTATTTGGTGGGCTCTGGGGAGCATTTTTCATCCGAGCAAATATTGCATGGTGTCGTCGACGCAAATCTACAAAATTTGGGAAGTATCCTGTCCTGGAGGTTATTATTGTTGCAGCAATAACAGCTGTGATTGCATTTCCTAATCCATATACAAGGCTAAACACCAGTGAGCTTATTAAGGAGCTCTTCACAGACTGTGGGCCATTGGAATCCTCCTCGCTGTGTGACTACAGAAATGATATGAATGCAAGCAAAATTGTAGATGATATTCCTGACCGCCCAGCAGGCACTGGAGTCTATTCAGCTATATGGCAGTTGTGTTTAGCACTCATATTTAAAATTATCATGACAGTCTTCACTTTTGGTATCAAGGTAAGTGTGAATGCAGTAGCTCTCTTATCTGCTGTCATCATTTAATTATTGCCTTTCTCATTTCCCATCTCTCAAAGCTAGAAGCTTTGTTTTTTTTTTTCATGTTATTTCTTTTAAAAAGAGGTCTTTTTCCTTTTAGCTAATAAGCAAGTACTGTAGCAAACAGTAATAACTTTAATTAGATTCAGAATAATCCTTTGTTCAGCTGAATAGAAATGTGCTAAATGCAGTAGGGAGCAGTAACTGTGTGTGTGTGGATGGATGTCTGTTTGTATGGGCCTGATTCAGCAATAAGGGATGATTCTAAAATTTCCAGGAGCAAAGTTTGAGCATAACCACTCAGATTCCCTAATCTTCCTGTTACTTGGAATAAGAACAGACTGGACCCTTTACACTACTCATTGGTGGTAATTTTTATATCCACTCTCCTCATTGTTCACATAAATCTAATTACTACTGATGTTAAAAGGAGACCATGATGATTTTTTCTGCTGTATTTTCCAGTACTGCGTCCTGTGATGAGAAAGTGGGCTTTGTTCATGTGACTGTAATGGAAATTTCATTTCCATTACAAGCAGCATAATTTTTGTTTTTCCCAGTTGTTTGATAGATCTGTTTTGGAGGTGGCTTCAGCTTCTCTCCAGTCTGTGGCTGTTTTCTGAGTGATAATGTATAACTGTCACGACTTCATCATTTTCTGTCTTGTCAGTCTCCCTTCATTTTTTTTGCAAGTACACCATAATCAAATGTGTCTTAGTGAAAACTTCCTGTAGAATGTTCACTAAGCAAGATTTGTGTTTCAATTTGCCTTAACTTTTCAGTGTAAGTTGCTGTTCCATGTAACAGCATGCATAAGAAAACACTTTCTTTCTGTAAGGGTGTTTGATCATTGGAATATGCTGTGCAGAGAACAGCCTTGGAAGTACACAGATCTTGACTGGTTGCAAGCCTGAGCAACCTGCTGAGGGTGACCCTGCTCGAGCAGGGGCAGACAGTCTTGGGCAGTCATCTTCAACCTCAACTATTCTGTAACTGACAGAACAATAACATCATGTTGTGTTTCTCATGTTTCAATATTTTAGAAAATGTTGCAGGTTGTTATTTGAAGTTATGTTCTGTATGTTGGTTGGTGGGTGAGAGGAACCTTAGAGTGTGTGTTTCAAAAGCTAGTCTTCCTTAGGTCCATAATTCAGGCACTGTTGTGTGATGTGACCACTTCAGTCTGTTCAGTTTTGTATTCGCTTACTGGGTTTCATTTATATCTGGGACATTACTTTACCATTCACATGTTTATGTGCATCTGGCACTTTAACATGGGGTTACCACCACAAGGTCACACTGCATACTAGATAGAATTCACTGCTTTACAGAATGGGAGAGCTTATACTTCATTTGAGTTGGGTTCATTTTCTCAGAATTTCAGCATGTGTGGAAGTATTTTTGTGAAGCTGTGACAATGTATTTATTACTCTGCCAATAGGCAAGGAGTTATGTTGCTGTCATTGATGGAGCTGGGCTACATTAATTTCTTGGAAGCTTTAAAGCATGTGGTTAGTTAGAATGTCAGCCAGGATCTGGAGAAGTAGATGTTACTTTAATGATATTTATTTGCTTTAGGCTTTATCTCTATAAAATAAGGAAATTCAAAATAGAAGGAAAAAAAAGAGAGAAGAAATAATATTACACTGTCATTTAAATAATTATAAGAGATCCTCTGGGCTCTCCAGGTCTATTCCTGGAGCTGTAGCCATCTGCAAACACACATCTTCCCCATAGGAACTGCTTTCCTGTGAGGTAAGCAAAGCTACCCAGCTGCTGCCAGTGAGGCAAAGGGATTCCTGCTGCTAATACTGCTGTGGAGATGCATTACCAGGAGGCTGATATGGCAGCATTTTTTGTTTTGTTTTGTTTTGTTTTTTTCTTTCATGCTTTTGCACCTATACTGTACTGCTTTTTATCAGTAGACTCATTACTGTGTCTAAATGCTGATCAACAGGTGGGAAGCAGTTACAGTTTTGCCTCAGAACATGACTGGTACACAGCTGCACTACCAAAGAGGTGGAAAGTTGTACCCATATCCTAATCCTTGCTTCTTCCAAAGATGACACACATGACACAGAACAAATCTTTTCCTCTGGAGTGTAATTTGAGCTTGTCCCAGAGAAGAAAGCTGAGAAGAGGAAAAACGTAGCTGTTTTCCCTTGCTACTTCTCTGGGAAGATTCCTCTCCCCTTGTTGATTTGTGATTCACAAGCTTATGCAAACAAATGGACCTGTAAAATCATAATTACAGTTAGACTTGTAGCCATTATCCATATATGATGGAAAGAAGAGAAGGAGCTAGTGCATAAAAAGTTATATTACCAAAGGACTAGAAATAATTTGGATGCAATTTCCACATGGAGACTGAATTTCTGTTGCATACTGCTAGCACAGTAGGATCTGAGGCAGTTTCAATAGTTTATTTAGTTACTTTTATGTTGGAAATATGGGATTTTGTCAGGGTACTGTTGCACTGTTCACTGAGGAAGAATTTCACACAGGAAAAAAAAATTGATTTTAGCAGTTAGGAAGGGGCTTAGATGCATAATTAATTATGAGTAATAACAGTAGTGGTATAAATGCACAATTTGAATACTAGACTAAAATACTAAAATGATATCATTGAATATTACCTCTGTAAACACCAAAATATTAGGTAATTCAGTATAGGAATTAAGGATTATTAAACTTTTTCTCAAAACCCATGCTACTGAGTGTCCAACACAAAGTTAGTTTTCCCTTGGTTTCTTGGTTAGAAATCATCTTTGCACACCCAAATATAGACAAAATATAAAGTAATAATAATTATAAGCTGTGTTTGCTTTTCCTTCGTTTGTTGTTAGAAATCTTTGCAACCATAAATACAGACAAAATATAATAATACTAACAACAACAACAATTCTGAAATACATTTCTGCAACAGCTATTGAATGCCACACCAAAATCTATAGTTTGGAATTCCACAGTACTTAAATTTCACAGTTGGACAGTACAAGAAAAATTACATGATTCCTGTTACAGCAGGAATGCAATATTTAATTAAGTTATTTCAACAAGATGGGATGAGATGCATTTAGACAAAGTAAAAGTTCGGCTCCTTTTTTGTAGTCACGTCTGTACCTCAGTCACAGTATAAAATAGCTTGCTGTTAACAACTGCTGTGAGGAGAAGCAGCAGGCATTTACAGTTTAATGAGACATTTAGGTACCAGTATGTTTTTTGGAAAGATTGGCTTCGTAAGGAGAAGAAAAGATGTACAACAGTTTCTTTATATGAAACTGCTGATAAAAGGAAGTTTGCACTAATATTTTACTAAGCCATGGTTGTGTGACAAGGCTTTAGTTAGTAGCAGAAAAACATTTTAAGTAACTAAACTGACAGTAGGAGCTTCTTTCTTTTTTAACCTATTGTGTTACCTATTTTTTGTGGTGGGGATTATCTTGCCTTCTCTCTCTTGGTGTGTTTAGCATTCTATATACACTCATTTCTACAGGAAACAGCAATAATAATACAAAGCCTCCTTTAAAACTCACCTGTTTAGTTAATTTATAGCAGTGTCAGGAAACAGTTTAGGAAGGCAGTCCTGTTTAGTAAGTGAATGTTGACTCTGAGGAACATGAAGGAATAAGGGAGACAGGAAATGATAAGGAACTCTTCCCTGTATGATTAGCACAGCTCACACTGGACATGCACATGGTGGAGAATTGTGCTCTTGGCACTGAGTCTAGTTCTTGGTCCTGTATTGGTGGTAGATTTTCTCTTAAATACAGTAAGATATAAACAAACATGCTCATAAAATGGTTTCTCCTGATCAGCTCAGTCAGAGATATCAATAGAATTCTGTCTACTAACCTTCCAAGGTCACTTAACATGGTTTTAACCTGACAGTTTGAGTATTTGCATCTCTTTCAGAAAAAAAATAACAGAAAATACTTTTTAAGTCATGTGTCAGGTATGTTCCCAGCAGCATGACAACAGTTTTGTTTTTGTTGCAGGTTCCATCTGGGTTGTTCATACCTAGTATGGCAATTGGAGCAATAGCAGGAAGGATTGTAGGAATTGCAGTGGAGCAGCTGGCTTACTACCATCATGACTGGTTCATTTTCAAGGAGTGGTGTGAAGTTGGAGCTGACTGTATTACACCTGGTCTTTATGCCATGGTTGGTGCTGCTGCATGCTTAGGTAAATAAAATATAACAAATAAGTATCTGGTTTCTTCTTATAGCAAAATAATTATTAAAAAATGAAAGGAGGCATAAACTTGTGCAGTTTTGGAACACCTGTTTATAGGGTCTTCCCTCCAGAATAATACTTTCACGTCTCTACACAAGACCCTGAAATCCTTGTGATCTGATAAATAATGTGAAATCTAAATTTATGAGAAATAGGAAAATTTTAGTAGTGTATGCTTTCTCTTTTTGGTATCAAGAGATGTCATCACTACATTGGTCAGAGAAATCAGTTCATTTAAATGTATGAAGTAGAGCATTTACAGTGTCAAGTACAGTTAAAATTATTAGAAGGAAGTGGTGCGATCAGCTTCTACAACTACATGAATTGCAAAAAATTGTTCCTGAAACTCATTTTCCAAACAAAAGTTTTAGAAGTGTGTAAGATATTTTTATCAAGTCTAATTGTTGAAAATCAGCTTCATGGAAAGAGGCTTAAATTGGGGACCTAAACTTGTCCTCATTTATAACTTGGTGGCCTTAGAAATTAAACTTTAAAACTCTTAGCACAGATTCTGCAAGAAGTAGAACTTTTCTTTAAGGAAAATTATGTTTGGGCAATCAAACTAGTGATACAAATTTAGGTTTTGGAGAGGTTCTGGTTTTTAATAGTGCAAATTGAATCACTCTTGATTGAATCGAAAAAACAGTTCATATTCTTTTATTAAATGAAGATATAGCATCAGAAACCTTAGCAGAAAATAATTATTTTAAATAATAACAAAAGAGAAGTTTAATCCCTGTCTTCCGTTGTCCAAGAAAGAGATTTCTTTTCATCAGCTCATAATTCTGTTTAGCTTCTATGATTAAGCAACAGCATTAAATTCCTAATCCTTTGGACAACATAGCTGTTGGTTTGCTACCTATGACATTTTTGCATTAGTTCCATTGTTTTTTCAAATTCTTACATCACTGGATTTCCTTGCGTTTCACAATACTTTTAACCCTGATGTGGTATGGAGATATACACAGTTTTATTCTTAGCTTACATTAAATAACTGTACTTATTTTCCAGTTCCCTTTATTAGCTCCCTTTCTATGAATTTTTCCTAAAACTCTGTTTTTCACTTCTTGAAGTTCTGTGTTAATTTTCTCTGTCTGCTTCTGTTGGTATTACGCAGAAGGATGTTTGTCAGATGACCTTTCATGTCAAAGTTATGTTTGTAGCTCTCAACAGGAAGGCACAAAATTCTAAAATCATTGTTATCTGATACTCAGATGTTACTGGCTATCATTTTCCTTGCAGGTGGTGTGACAAGGATGACTGTGTCCCTGGTAGTTATTGTCTTTGAGCTAACAGGAGGGCTGGAATATATTGTGCCCCTAATGGCTGCAGTGATGACCAGTAAGTGGGTAGGAGATGCCTTTGGTAGGGAAGGCATCTATGAAGCACACATCCGACTGAACGGGTATCCTTTCTTGGATGCAAAGGAAGAGTTCACTCACACAACACTGGCTGCTGACGTGATGAGGCCTCGGCGGAGCGACCCCCCTTTAGCAGTTCTGACCCAGGACAATATGACTGTCGAAGACATAGAAACCTTGATCAACGAAACCAGCTACAATGGTTTTCCTGTTATTATGTCAAAGGAGTCACAGAGACTTGTGGGGTTTGCTCTAAGAAGAGATTTAACTATTGCAATAGGTAATTAACTTTCAGTACTGCATTATTATATACACCAATTTAAATTGGTTTCTATTATTTTATATTTAAAATAGAATTTACTCTGTATGTTTTTACACTTCAGGTTGATTTAACTGTATGATAATATATCTTCAGTAGCAGGCTCTGAAATGAAGATAATCCTCATCTCTTTGTCTCTTGTAAAAACAAAAGTTGTCATACTCACGTAGGTCAAAACATTATCTACTCTGGTATTTTTTAGTTTTTTGAGGCTTTTGATAGTACCCCATTTCCTTGAGTAATGCTATAGTAACATTCTTCAAAATTGAGTAATTCTTATTTTGACCATTAGTATTCTCTAAGAATTAGTGTCCAAGTAATTTTTAAATGTATATCCTATTTCTTTCTAACAGTGTGGTTTTTACTTTTGTTATAACAACCAAGGTTGTATTATGGAGAGATAAGGGCAATATTAATTATTTTAGGTTTATGTTTTCCAATCTATTTGTGTAATGGGAAATTAGTCCCTGGGCACATGAGCATACGAGCCCTGTTTGGAACATCTCTTTCTGGGTGAATATTATTGGTGCTTGTGTGATACTTGTGATAATGCTTTGTGCACTGGCAAGAAAAATTCTGTGCATTTTGAGGCTACTATCATAACCAAAGGAGGAAACACACTTATGTAAGAAAATGTTACAAAACTGTAACATTTAGTGCATGAAATAAGTGATGGAAGTTGCATCTTAAACGACTTTTTTTATATATACATATCTCTTCAACAAAGACACTTGAGAAAGGGACAGAAGTCTACAGAAGCTTTTTTAAAACATGTTTTGTGAACATAACACTGTTTACTTCAGTCAGATTTTTGCCTGTGGTTTTACTACTGTGTATACCATGGTATTACATTATGTAGGATGTATATGAATGTACGAAACTTGGATATTATTACCAACACCATACTAGTTAAAGTTTGCATTTACTTGAGTAATGGGGGAATAGCAGAACAATCTTAGAAAATGCTTTCACAGGTAAGACTCATTTCAGCTGCTGTGATTATACAGTGAAAGTTGCTTAGTCTTGGGTTGTGTCTGTCTTAAGAGTCACTGTGCCCTGGCAGCCTGGAGGGCCAGCTGTATCCTGAGGTGCATCAGGCACTGCATCTCCAGCCAGGCAAGGGAATGGATTGTCCTGGTCTGCTCTGGTCTGGGACAGCCTCACCTCAAGTCCCTGTGTGCAAATTTTGGTGCCAGATTATCAGAGGGTTATAAAGCCATTAGAGATCATCCAAAGGAGAGCCACAAGGATGGTGAAGGGCCTTGAGGGGAAGCCATATGAGAAGTGGCTGAAGTTACTTGGTCTGTTCAGTCTGGAGGAGGCTGAGAGGAGACCTCATTGCAGTCTGCAACTTCCTCATGAGGGCAAGGGGAGGGGCAGGCACTGATCTCTGCTCTGTGGTGCCCACTGATAAGACCTGAGGAAATGGCCTGAAGTTGTACTGAGGGAGGTTTAAGTTGGGTATTAGGACAAAGTTCAGGGGGCTGTCAATTGACACTGACTTTGCCCTGGCAGTTTCTTCAGGAGCTGAGTAGTTCTTTTTTTAGCCTTTCCACCTCTTTATAGTAAATAAAAGTTACTTATTTGAGTGAGACAATTAGTTGAATAATGACTAAAACTGAATGACAAATGGCTTTTGTGATTTTTGCACAACCACTTCCTTGGGGATAAAGCAGTGGCTGTGGAAATATATATGCAAGAGCCTGGTAGTGTTGATTGAGCTGTATGTCTGCATTAACATCTTACTCCAAGAATATAAATTCCTCTTCCTCTGCTGTTTTTCCCCCTTCCCTGTCTTTCTTAAAGAAAGTGCTAGAAAGAAGCAGGAGGGGATTGTTGGCAGTTCCAGGGTATGTTTTGCCCAGCATACCCCATCGCTTCCAGCAGAAAGCCCTCGACCCTTGAAGCTCAGAAGCATCCTTGATATGAGCCCTTTCACCGTGACAGACCACACACCAATGGAAATAGTGGTGGATATTTTCCGCAAGCTGGGTCTGAGGCAGTGCCTTGTAACACACAATGGGTGAGTAAAGTGGCAGCAATGCTGTGCATTTTTTTAGATACAGTAATTTTCACTTCCAGGATCAGAGTATTTGAACCAGGATATACACCAGGATCATGGTATTTGAACCCATGGTAGGTTTGGTATTGCAACTGAGGACCCCAGCTGTTCATTAAGAATGTGCTGTGCTGTAGCACCTCTCTGAAATTCTTATGCCTTCTTTGTATTCCAAGTAAGCAGGCAGATGATTTCAGTCATTTTAGGATGTTCTGTTAAAAATTTACTGCCATTCAGCAAGCTTGGTCTGTGCAACTTGCTTGTGGAGGAGACACAACTTGTCTTGCAGAAATTTAGTCTTGTGCTCTGCAGAGTCTAAGGCCTGTATTTCCTGGTTGTTATCTGTGTTCTGGCAACATGCAATGTACCAGCAGTTACTGAACATTTACAAATACTGGGTTCATAAAAAGTAAAGCAGAAAATGATCTGGTCAGTATCTCTTCTTCTGGAGTCTAGTGATGGCGATTACCAGCAAGCTTTCGATTTTTGGAATACTAACAACTAAACTGCTCCTAGTTCTGGAACTTCAATCTGCAACTTTTGTTTCTACAATTCAAAATACTTCAGGAAAGTAGTTTTAAGGTTTAGAATGTTTGTAAATGAGACTGTTGGGAATTGTCCTGTGATTATCTACTAAATAAATCAGCTCCCAGCATGAAAAATAAATGTTCATTGTAATTGCCTCTTATCTAAACTGCTCCTTATTTTTTTTTACATGATCTTTTTCTGTGCAGCTGTTCCTTTAACATTCTGCTTTTCTGTATCTCTTGCATTAAACACTTGACATGCAACATCGAAGCTCCTACCATAGTATCTTGCTTTCCCTTTAGCATGTCTTTTAAGGCACCCAGGGAGTGAAATGTTGTCTGCTCATTGACATGTTTAGGATTGATCAGTGTCCTTGGGACAAGAAATCTGAAATGACTGGGACTTTCTTGGTTTTTCTGTGGGCAAAAGGACTGCTGCTGTATGTAGCGAATATTTAAATATTTCATTGGTTTCCAAGTTGGGGGTTTTTTTCAGATGTATTTTAAAACAAATTTATTTAAATGTTCTCCTGTCTGTTTTTTGTTTTGTTTTGTTTTTTTTTCCTTCCATGCATCTGTGTATGGAATGGCAAGTAGTGTTTCCAGAAGCCTTTCAAAAGGACATAATGATCTGACATTTAGAAGTTAGTCTGGGCATGCAATTATTCTTGTTTGGGGAGGGAAATTCAAATCAATAGAACTTCACTGAAAAATAATTACTATGATTTTTTTTTCATAGTTTCTGTTGTGGTTGAGTGCTCAAGCATTGACATTGATGCTAAAATCTTCTCTAGAGAAAGCTTGATTCTGCAAAACTATGTCAAGTTCTACTATAAATTTTAAACTATTTTATGATAAAGTAGCAGGAATGGCTTTAATATTTATTTTATACTACTTCAGTTTACAAATTTGTGGCATTCCACAAGCACGCTGTCCATTACAAGAAGAACAGATCATAAATATTAGTACTAGTGGTGTTTAGCGATGGCATATACCCTTGTGGACATCAAGGACTACTTTATATTTTCGCTGGCAGATTTCCTGCAAACTGAATATACCTGTTTAAAGACTTGCATCAACATACTAATTCCAGTCCAGACTGGATTGTACAGAAATTGGTGCAGATGACAGAGAGAAGACTGAGCCTTACTCCTCCAAATTTGTATCAGAATATCCATTCCAGGGAGTTGCTCTTGATTTGTCCTGTCATGAACAAGAAATTTGTCTGAATTTGTCTGTTTCTAAGGCCACGAGATAGCCCAGCTCTGTAAGCAGCTTTGAAGCTCAGTTGCTATGACTTTACATGGTTACTACTTTGTTCATCTACTGTGGCTTGTTAAAATGTCAGTAATTATCTGTATTTCTGAGGAGAAATAACTATTAAATGAAGGAAATACAAAGTAGATTTTAGTTTCAGTATGTTTAAAACCCAAAAATATGTGAATTTAGGATGAAGGGATAAAGTTTGCTACCCTGATGTGTACCTGATGCAAGAAACATACTGCTCTGGGGTGGTTGTAGAGCCAATTGTGTTCAGCATTTTGGGAGAAAAAGGAAAAAAAACAAAATCTGGGAAAGGGTACTGACTTTCAAATAAATTCTCATTTAATTATCTCATTAGCTTTCCTGCAACCATTTCTTTTTTTTTTTTTTTCTTTTTCAGTTTGCTCTAATCCTTTTCCATTATGATTAGAATTTTTTTTTCATTTGATTTCACACAGTTATTAGCATAACATAATCTGTTGCAGGATTGTCTTGGGGATCATCACAAAGAAGAACATATTAGAGCATCTCGAGCAACTAAAGCAGCACGTCGAACCCTTGGTGATTAGATATATCAGATCTCATAATTAGACACATTAGAAGTCAGGAAGCATGAAACTTGTGAACTGTTCAGGGCTTTTATGGTATCGGCTGAACCATGAAATCTTCTTATGCTCAAAATTTGTATTGAACATAAAACAACATGTGCAAAATCCTTTTGTAGAAAAGAAGCTGTAAATGTGAACATACTGTTAGTCACAACATTAAAGGAAAGTAAACAGTAAACTTTCTGATACTTGTGTTGATGAGATCACATCCATCCAGCTGGTTGATCTCTTGAATTCCCCAGGTGGGAAGGCATGCAGCTAGAAATACTTTTTCCCTGACTAATGCAAATTAAGATTTTCATATATGCCAATTTCTTTTTCTGATTTGGACAGCTTTAAATAGCTGTTAAATAGCAAAGTATCACATCTTTTGAGAAGAAGAGATAAGCATGTTTTAATTGCATCATTAGATCTTCCCTGTAATCCCCCTTTATTAACATGAGTTTTTGAAAATATTTTTTAGCAAAGTCCTGTGATTTTATGTAAAGTCTGTGATTCTGCCACTGTTACCTACAGCAGTGAGTGTAATCCTTTACAAAATGTGCAGTGATACCAGCCACCAAGTGGCCTGCTACTATGTAGTCTGTTGACTTCAGAATCTAGATATGATTTTAACCATGATGTTGTGAACTAACCCCTTAGATAGGTGGTACACTTTGTCTTAATTTAGACATGGGTTGCTAGTTCCATGTCTACTAAACATACCCATGTTTAGCTGCTTATGTGCAAAACATGCTAATTATGTTCTCATTTTATGCTAATATTTCACAAGTATTTCATGCGTCCTTTAATAAGACAAATTGAAATGTACTAACCAGAATAACAAGGGCAGCAGCTCATCCATTCTGCTCTTTGCTTCTCTTGTGATATTATCCTTTTGGACAGTCTCACTCTATTTGATGTTTAGCAGTTATAGTTTTAAAAGACCGTGTCATAAGAGCACAGTATCTAAATTGGAAAATGAAAATTTTATTATTCACAGTTTGTTTTTTTCTAAAGCCATGAACTCCAAAAACTAATTAACTGTTGTTTATTTTACAAAAGTTTCATGGCCAGTACAGTGTGCTCCTATGAATACATTCAATCTGAGCCAGTGTGTCAGACTGGAAGGATCCTTCTGGTTTAAAAAAAGAGGGAAGGGGAGTTTGATTTGGGGCCATCAAGCAGTTCATCACTTCTGATGGCTAGGTTGGAACATGCCTCCCTTATGAAGTGGGATCACTGTCATTTCTTTTTCATACCTCTCTTTTCTTTGTCCCTCTTTGTTACTTTTTTGTTGGCATATGCTAATGAAAATTTGATTTTTGTAGAAACAAAAAGTTAAATAAAAATTGTAATGGGCTCTACTTGTATGACTTGTATTTCATTAAAACGGACTACAGCTGTCAGAGACCATTTGATACAGCGTCTCAGCATTGCTGTGTTTTATCAAACTGGTGGTTCCTCAGCATTTTGATAAATAAAATGTTTCTGTTTAAATAAGAAAATCAGGCTGTTTACTTTTGCTCTATTCCTGTCAACAAAAAGGACTTGGCTACAGATTTGTTCTACTTCATTATTTTCCTGCTTGGATTAATATCAGTCTTCCATTTATCCTTTTCAGGCGCCTCCTTGGCATTATAACAAAAAAAGATATCCTCCGTCATATGGCCCAGACGGCAAACCAAGACCCCGCCTCCATAATGTTCAACTGAAACCCATAGCTGAGGAGAGAGAGGAAACAGAAGAGGAGGTTCATTTGTTGAATAGCACAACACTGTAGTCTGGGGAAACTTCTAAAATCAGAGACGAGCTGGGTTTTTACATAACAGTGCTGCTGGCAATCAGGAGTCAGTCTGGGGGAGCTGATGGGAGTGTGGGAAGGGAGAGCTGCTGTCCTGCACTGGATGCGTCCCGAGACATCAGGTCTGCCATGATAGTGCAGTGGGTGAGCCGTGCAAAGCGGTGCCATTCTCCAGCCCAGCCTGGTACTTCAGCATTGAAGAGATGTGTTATTAATCCCTGTTTCTGGAGGGATCATTCTGAATTGAGCCATCTTGTGGAGACTGAAAGGTCTTGCCCTTCATGAAACGTAATAACTATTACTCGTCACCTTTCTACATTCCAGAAGAGCTTTATTTCTCTCTCTCCTGAGCCGTAACAAAGCCTCTTTAAAATTGGTGTGCCCTTTTGAAGCAGTTGTTTCTCATATTGAGATGTACTGTGAGTTACTGAGGTGTGATCACAAGAAGGGAGGTTTTTCTTGTGCCATTAAATGTCTAAGTTCGTACATCACGAAATGCTTGGGGCAGTGCAGATGCACTGCAACAAAACCAGGTTGAACAGGTAATACTTTCCAAGAACCACACAAGACTTCTTTCAACCCTTGTGCTGTCATGATATGAGAAAACTAAAACCAGGTGAAACCAGTATTTTAAAGAAAAATACTGGTTTTGCTGCAGAAAATATCAATAACGTGACCTGGTCTTATGCAATTTTTGTATTATTGAACACACTATGATATATACCAATGTTGTGCAGTATAAGGAAAAATACTGCTATTCTACTAGTTTAAGAGCTGGAACAATTCTGTATACGTGTATCTGGTAAAAAAATGCATGCTTCAACACTGGAGATCTTTTCCCCCCCTGTAAAATTTGAGAATGGTCATTTTTATTTTTTCTTCTCCACAAAAGACGTTCCACTGCTGACATGGTTGGAAGAAATGTAACTCATAATTTGCACTAAATGTATATTATTTTTCTTGAAGTTTTACCATTCTTTATTTATATTTGTATGGATTTAAAAAATCTATTAAATATGAATCAGTTAATATCTCACATAACTAATTACCTTTTTAATGTGATTTTATAGAATAATTCATAATCCTCTGCAAGTAATGGAGGATTAGCAAATGTTTACAACTAGATGAAGGGTTTCAAGAAAATGGCTTCTTTATGATCCAACATACATGCAAGATCATTTTCAAATGTAACTCTCACTGCCGTTACCTTGGATTTCCTTTTTTCTTTACTGGCAGATAACTGGAACAGTAATAGTAGGGTTTTATTTTAAAAAAACCCAAACCTGCAGGGTTTTAAAAGTAATAGGAGAAAGCAACTATTAAATTGCTTTTGACTCTTCTTTTCTCCCAAGTATATAAAGGTGTAAATTATATGTAGTCACACCTGAGCAGCAGGGCAGAATTGAATCCAGTACTTGAAACTTTGGCAGGACTTTAAAATTCAGCAGCAACACACACACACTTAGAGGTGAACTGACAGACCCCCTAACTTCTTCACAGTACATTGTTTTGTTTCCTATTCATTTTATCAGACCATCACCAGAACTGCATGCAGAGGAAAAATGGCAATATGCTATAAGCCTAAATTAGGAAGGAAAAAAATTAAATCTGGCTGACAAAAATCATGTTTTGTAATATGAGGTTGGATAAAATTTCTTTCTTTTAACAATTATGCTCACAAGACTGCAAAAATGGCCAGAATATAAACACTAAAAGTCTAACATTATCTTAAATCTAAGGCATTCATCACAGTTACCTCAAACATCTTTATTCATGAAGTACTCAGTATGATTTTATCTTAAGTACAATAACACAATGAACCAAAATTGTGGCACTTTTGGCTGAGCTGCACAAAAATGGCTGTGCCTAAGTAAGTGCACTGTTGAATTTGAACTTCTTTTTCTTACTAAAAAACTGCCATCTACATTTTATCATCTCAGTTCCAGCAGCAACTGGAACCAGTAGAAAGTGAAATTTGCCAGGGGGATCACAGTGATCAGGCCCTGTATTAAAAACAGGTTTGGAAATGAAACAGGGAATTGGGCTACATAAAAATGGGAGCATGGCAACAACCACCTGTACTCTTCCACGTGAAGCCAGTGCTAGTTAAAAATTTGCTCTGTTACATTACATAAGCCTGAAGAAGAGGAAGCTTCACAAAGAGCAGGATTAGGCCCATTTACAGAAGGCAGCTCTGGAAGTTGTCTGTGACACTGATTTCTGTTGTCTGATTTCTTTTTCTGTAGCAGAAGAATACAAACTCACTACACATACAAAAATCACTCTAAATCAGTTTGAAATCTCTGCCCTGTTTGGTGTTATTGTAAAACATTGCTGTGTGTACTGTATTAACTTGCACCTAATTCTAGAGACTGCTGTCTCAAAATACAGTTCACACTCCTGCTGTGTTTCATTTCTGTGTGGATCCCCAGAGCTGCACATAAATTGTGCATCTCTGTTTACTCTTATCCTGCTAAGCTTTCCCTGTTGACATTTAAAATGTCTTCTGGTAAACATGCAGTAGAGGTTCTGTTAATGAAGTATGTGTGCCTGTGCTGTGCAACAAAAAATTTCTAACGTGAAACTTGCAGCGCCTTACTCAAGTTACTAATTAAAAAAAAAAAAAGTGGTGGATGGGAGGGGGAAAGTGTCAGCATTTTTTTATTTTTTAAATCATTCAGATACTGGTTCATGAAGAATGCATTCTTTGTTAATCTGTGATGTTGCCTAGAGCTGTATTTAATATTGATCTTAATGTTTTTATTTATAATAGTGTGGTAGAACTGCATATCATTACAGTAAAAATTCTCATTACTGTGATGATTTAATCAAGCATTAAAAACTTCTGTATGACCATTTATTGTTTTGTCATACTTTCTCACTGTTTTCACAAACAAGATTTGTCTTGATTTTTGCATTTATTTTCCCTGAGAAAATTAACAGCTAGGAATTTTACATACAAAACTAGTAAGATTTGTCAAAAAGAATAGAGTGTAGGAAATGCAGTATTTGCATTGCCTAGCTAATTATAGAATTAAAACAAAATCTTTTTTATTTGAAGTTAAAAGTGGATGATCCTTTTATTGTCTGAAAAGCATCTGCTGATGATGTACACATCATAGACTGGCCTGGGCTGGAAGGGACCTTAGAGATCACCTCATTCCAACGCTCCTGTCATGGGCAGGGACACCTTCCATGAGACACATTGCTCAGAGGCCCATCCACTGAACACTTGGAGGGAGGGGCAGGTACCACCCCTCTGGGCAACCATTTCAATATTTCACCATTCTCATAATAAAAAATGCATTCTCCCTATCTAGTCTGAATATTTTTTATTTAAAACCATTACTCCTTGTTTTAGTGTAGCAGGCTCTGCTAAAGAGTCTGGCCCATTTATTACACAGCACATCAGTCATGTTGCAGCTGCTTTAACAGATTTCTCCATCAGGGACTATTATTCACATTACATTATTCATGTATTAACCCCTTCTCCATCAGGGGTTAATACATAAATATGGATGTCCAGTCTCAGGTCCTCATTTTTGCAGATCTAAGTTCATATTTAAGTAACAGTTAAAAAGTTGAATTTTTAAGGTCCTCTCCAACTCAAACCTTTCCATGATTCTACTGTTTTAGTACTTGTGTGATTTACAGGGCCCTGATATTAAGGGCTCCTGTACTTGAAACAAAAACAAGAATGAGATGGAAAGTACGTGTTTTTTTATGTATTAAAAAAAACCCTCTAGGCCTGTGAAGGAGTATCTGCAAGTCTGTGCTTGACATTAATATGCTGAATGAAAGGGGTAAAGTTGTCAAATTTACACTAGTAGCTGTAGTATGTGATTTTCTTGTGTATTTGAAACTCACAATACTTTTGCAGCATTCTAACCTACATTTTATCTCCATTGCTCCCTTCTACCATAAAGTAACATGTAACTGGCAATCCTTTGCTTAAAAGAGTTGGAATGACTTACATTTTAGCATAGTGCTACTGGCCTATAATTTTTAGCAGTAGTAATTAGTATTGCTGTCATTAGTACTGATGTGAATTGCTACAATGGAAGTCAAGTCACTGGATGGTGGCAGGGCTGTTGAGTAAGAGCAAATGTTATTTTCCATTATTTCTGGACTGTTATTTTAATCGTCAGAGAATAAACCTCCAAATGCAGTAACAAGAACTCAGCTGGGAACTAAGGACCTTGAAAGCAATTAATTTGCACCTTGTACAAAATCACTTGGAGATGGCTTCTTACTTTATTAGCAAGGTAGCAACTGCAGTTGAATTCCTAATTTCTCTTGTAATGTCAGTTAGCATTTCCTTCATCCCATCAGTTTCATCCCACTTGAACCGGCCCCAGCAACGCAGGAGCAGGGATAGTGCTTTGCCACAGAAGGGAACGCTGCAGTAAGGGAATGCTTTACCTGAGGGGTAGGACACAACTGCAGAAACGGAGAAGGGCAGAACCAGCCCCTGGAGCAGGGACGTGGGGATCGGTTTGCATATGGCACGGGGGGGTGCTGACCGAGCCCCAGCGGCCCCGCCGTGCCCTGAGTCACCGGCGCGCTGCTCTGAGCAGCCCTGGAGCAGCAGCCCCGGCCCGGGCCTGGCTCCCGGGGCCTGCAGGGCAGGGCCAGGCGGGCGTGTCGGTCCCACAGCCCCGCCCGCGGCAGCTCCTCAGCCCCGCTCCCCGTCCCGGGCCCCCCGTGCAGCCAGCAGCGGGAAGCAGCGCGTTCCTTAGAAAACCTTTACTGAGTCAGGGAACACCGCCACCGAGTACAAAAAGCCCCACAGACACACGGACAAGCCCGGCCCCGGGCGCGCAGGGCCACCCCCAGCTGCAGCCCCCGCGCCCGGCTCAGGGCTCCAGCTGATCCAGGTCCTCCTCCCGCCGGCTGCCCAGGTGCTGCTCGATGATTTCGGCAAAGAGGTTCCTCTTCAGCAGGGTGTAAGCCAGGGGCAGCAGCTGGCCCACCGTCTTGTGGAAGTACTGTAGGGGAGAAGCAAAAACAAGAGCCGCCCTCGGCCTCAGTGGCTTGGTTAATTCCGGGAGCAGCCCCAGCTCCTGGCTCTGCCCCATTCACACCGCGCCCTTCAACCCCTCCCAAAATGCCTGAGCACATCCTCATGCTACACCTGGGACACCCACAGCAAGGGCAGGGGGGTGCCCGAGCTGCCGCAGAGAGAGAGAAATCGAGCAGATGATGATCCCACTCACCACAGCATCCCAAACTGGAGCCTGCAGGTGAAGTCCCCTATCCTGTCACAGTCCCATGTCTCATCCCACCCCACAGTTTGATGATTACAGTGGTACTTACAGTAACCATTTAAGAACTTCAAATGTATAAACATGAGAGCATATTTAGCATTTGCAATCATTATTGTACATGTAAGTCCATTGTATCTCTAAAACAAAGGGGATGATTCAAGTTATTTTCTATGTCTTGGGCTACAGAAAATGTGTCAGTGTTTCTCTGGCTCTGTAAGCAAATGGCCAGAAAGGCTCCAGTCAGAACTGGAAAACAGCTCCAAGTAGGAGCTCCAAGAAAGGCAGGGACGTAACTGAGCAAAACTTATGTGTGAAGCCACTGTTTCTTCTATTTACTAAACTAGAAGATGAAAGTTTCTAATTCTAGAAACCAGTTGCAAAGTTACAGGTGTTCCAAGCTGCAGCGTAAAACAGACAAGACACATTACACTACTGTAAACACAATTTTTCACTGCAGGACTTTGTCAGTGGTTAGTCTCATGTGCTGAGAAGCACAAAGCTTGGAAGATGAGGATTTGCCTCCACCCACTCAGAAAAATGGGAGGAACAGTTTCCTTCACTGCCCTTCCAGTTGTAAAAAAAATGTAAGCAGCTGAAGCAGCCTAGTCTGAAAGAAGGGCTCTAAATGAGCAGGATTTTGAAGAAAAATACCACACATTTTCAGATGCTGTATGGAACTTAAGAGAGCAGGGCATTAAGTCTAAGAAACACATTAGTAATTTAACAGTGTATGGCAAGAGCACTCAGTTTTCATACATTTCAATGGCTAAGTATTTTAACCAGTAATCAGCACAGCTCTTTTGGGCCTACATTTAGTACTGAAAAACTTAATCCTTCCCATGATACTCTGGAGCACCACTTAGCCAATAACAGTTTTGCTAGGAGCAGCTAGCAAAAAAAAACAAACCCTAGTTTTGCAGGGGTTTCTATGATGATCCATTCATATTAGGTTGACGTTGAAACTTCATGTGTTATTTTCTAGCCATTGACTAATTACAACTGTGACCCTTTTCATCAGCAGGCCAGTAGCTAATATAGAATAAAAATCATTAAGCATAATTTTTGTGTGCAATAAGCGCTATTAATTCAATCCCCTCACTGACAATGTTCCCTGCTGGCAGAGAACTAGGGAGGAGAGACCAGGTGGCAGGTGCCCTATGCAGTACAGCCAGGCAGCTCACCTGGGTTCACATTCTCCCAGCTGGGGTTACTACAAGCATCAGGCTGTTTCCTGATCAGGTTGAATATGGGTGCCTATACAAGTAGCTGGGGACAAGGGACTCCAGCTGTTCAGTGTATTTGGATCAGGCCCTTCACACTCCGCTTCTGGACTGCAGGATTGGGCCTTCGCACACACAATTTTAAATTCAACATGGAATGATGTTGTGTGACTTTTTAACAGTCTTCATGAATTAAGAATATTCTTGTAGACCTCTAGTTTCCTAGGGATAATTAATCTACAGCAAAACAACTTCTAGCCCATGTATAAAATTATGCATTAATTTACTCACATGTGATCCATAGCAAAACAGGTCCATGCCCAGCTCATATCCCATTCCATAATCACATTCATCATTAGCAAACTGAACAAAGGTCAGCATTTCTTGAATGGGTGCAAAGGCCTTCACTCTCTCCTCATCAGTCGGAGCATCAACAATAGCCTTACAAATTTTTTTAAGATTAGCTGCAAAAAACCAAAAGCAGATATTTAGATGTTTAAATAAATAAATTTAATATTGCACAGAAGTATTCTGTGGCAAAACTATACCCATGTGCCATGCTTACACGTAAGGTAAGCGGGCATACCCTGACCTGCTGGTGAAGCTTCCCCCCCTTTCCTTGGAAGCTCATTCTTACCCCATGCCCATCTCTCTCAGTTCCTCACAAAGGGAGACAAGCACTTGTGTGATGAAATTTCATCAAGGAACTGATTTTGCTTCAAATGACACTGGAAGAAGGTGGTGGATAAAAGATAAGCCCACACAACCCAGAATGAAGATCAGCTTTTTGCTCTACTTCCTGCATGGCTTTGATAACACAAAAGAAAAGATCACCTAAACTACTACTTGAGGTATTTTCACAGATTTAGCACTTTTCATTGAGTCTCATCTGGTTCCTTTAATGACAATACTTTGAGGTCAAGTGTGATGGTCAGGACTTCTACGTTTTACTCCTATCAGCCAAATTTTTTAAGTAGAAAACATGAATGCAGTTTGATTTTTACTGAGGGTTGTTTACTTAAAAAAAGCAGAGGGATACAGTGAACAACATGTTTACCATTTGTTTCAGGAAGTTCTCTGTATCCAACATCATTTTTGTCTACAGGAACGACTAGGCCTGCTCCATGAAATGCTTTGGTCACCACCTGAATAGAGAGACAGAAAATGGAACATAGCACCATGAGACAGTACTGTGACCTAAAAATAATTCACCTCATTAAACACTAACATCTGACTGCTGGTGGTCAAACCTAACATGGTGTCCTGGCTCCAGGACAACAACTTAGTTTCAAATTATATTGCAGTTAATTTCAAGTACTGAAGTTTGAAATAACTGGAAATGCAATTTCAGTGGAATTCTGAATTCTAGGAACCCTTGTAGTCACTTGTGTTGCACTATACTGCATTTACTTAGTCCCCTACCATAATTATTTTTAACAGGTATGCAAACAATCTCTGTTATTATCATCTATATCATCCTTAATGGTCCTGTTTTTAACAGATCCAACCCAACTATTTAGAACAATCTTCCATTTAAAGCAGTTTTCTCCATGGCCTCTATTTGTTCCAGTTTCTAGACTACTGTGCTTACTGAGTTGTTTTTGGTGGTGGTTTGTTCTTGTTTCATTTTTAATTGAATGCCAAACTATGATTTACAAGTGTTTTTTATTATATCCTATTATTTGGAACACACTTGTAGTAATCTTCCCTCTTTTGAAGCTTTATAGAGAGCTGATTACCTTGGGAAATTCCTAATGTAGCATCCTTACTGACTAGAAGGATGGAAAAACACAAACAGGAAGTAAATGAAAAAAAATTTAACAGAACTTAGTTCTCTCCAGTAGATGAGGAAAGTCATACTTTCTTATCTCTCTGTTTCATCTTCGGGGTTTTTTGTTCCAGAGAATAACCCAGTTCTTTTGCTGTTCTTGTTAGCTTTTCATCTATGTCTCTCAAAACAGCATTTTTCTTTTTATCAGCCACTTCCTTAAGTTTCTTTGACAAAAATAATCTGCAAATAGATTAAACATGTCAAGAAAACAAAACAAAAAAATTAATAGCCTTTTAAATGTTAAGCCTCTAGATCTTAACAACAAAGATTAGCAGTCCTGTGTTTAATCACACACAGACTTGAAAATGCCACCCTCTTAAGAAGAGGCAAGAAAATAGTTTGGCATATCCAGTACTTGGGCTTTTCTTATTTGTACCTGCATTACAATTATGCAATCTGCAGGTGCTCGAGGTTCTCCCAGCCTCAGTAACTGTTCATCTTTCTATCTTAAGAATTCAGTTTGCTGTTTCTGTGCCACATACACCATTTGTCATCCAAGTCATGCACATAAATACATATTTATGAGCTTCCCCATGCTACTTTCAAAACATATGTCCTCATTTAACTCTGCAGTGCACAAGGGTTCTTTTGCAGAAGCCATTCTTCAGTCTGCTTTCACTGACTGACACGTGCCTGTTCTTAGAGAGCTTTCCATTTTTAACCAGCAGGGATGAGGTCAGTTATTTACCTTCCTGACACAGGAACATGTAAAGTTCCATGAATCAGACTGAACTACATATCCACATCAGTGTTATCCTGCCACAGGGCAGAAATAGTATTTCTTGTAGATATTGATTATATACAAAAATAATGTATTTTTATGTAGACAAGAACAAGAGACCGATGCTATTATCTACTATGATACTCAGATTTCCTTCACCACTGTTTGAGATGCCCTTTCTCTACTTACAAAATAATTTTAACACAGCCTCTAAATTGGATAAAATATCCACTGGATGTCTCAGCCAACATATTTAAGGAATGACGTAATTAACACTTATTTTAGTTTTGAAAGGAAAATATTGTTAAAAAGCCTACAAAGGCTTTAAAGAGAATCTTAAAACTTGCCAACAGGGGCAGAAAATAAGTGAGGGTTTCTTAAGACAGCCATATAATAAGTTAGCTTCATTATTCCACATCCCACCTCTGAATTAACAATTTCTCTCTATTCTGTTCTTTGTGAATAAAAGTAAATATGAACCTTACTTGACTGCAGCAAAGACATTATCACCAACTTGTGAAATCACACAACCCTTCTTTGCTTCATTTGCACCAACCCACACTGGCAGCTCATCTGGCACATCCCTATTGATGAAAAAGCACACACAAAATAGTCAAGCTGTGTCCATTTCTCCTATTTCAAAGTAAAACTAAATTTGCCTCCTCACTATGCTGCCATCTCCAGAAACCCACCAAGAAATGCCCTTAGATCTAAAGCTCTAAAATCTTACAGCAAGCCTTGAAAAGAGCTTGCAGCCACACATTTCCTTTTGGTAACTTGATTTTCTTCTCAGCATCATGGCAAAAGTTAAAGATTAGTGAGTGAAGGTGCTTTGGATGGCTGGAGGAGGTAGATTAATAAATATTTAAATCTAGTCTTCAACTCCTGTTACTGCAAACTTTTTTATTAAAAAGATAAAGCCACGTGTTAATGTCTTATTACAAAAAAGAAAGATTCTTGCTTGGTGATAGCACACAAGTTATGTTTCATGGAAAAAGAGAACAAAAGCTATGCATAGTTGTAGTGAGACAAAGGCACACAGGAAATAAAATACCTGAAATATCCCATGTGATACTGTGTTCTGCTATCCCCAACAAGTATAGTCTGAAATTCTGGGGGATCATAGAAGAATCTCCAATGAAGATTGAAGTTCACATCTGTTGATTTTGCTTTTTTGTGTTTTCCAGCAAGAACATCATATGGTCCAACCAGCTTAAGTCCAACACTTGACACAAGTGCATCTGAAAAGCAAACCATGAATCAGGTGCACATCTAGACTGGGAAGTTCTGGTGTTGCTCAGGTATCGAAAGTTCCCATAAATTCAGTCAAACACTATTCACTAGACAAGGAAAGCTAAGATTTTTTTTTGTCCAGATAGTTTTCATTCAAGAGTTATTACAATTCTAATAAAAAGTAGCCATCCAGCCACAGTCCAATGTCAGGATGGAGACTGGTGATGAGTGGTCTCCCTCAGGGCTCTGAACTGGAACCAGTATTGTTTAATATTCATCTTTATCAATTACACAAGACTGGATCAGCAAACTTCAGCAACTTTGCAGATGACCAAGCTGAGGGGTGCAGATGACACTCCTGAAGGATGGGATGCCATCCCAAGGGACCTGGACAACCTCAAGAACTGGGCCCACGGGAATCTCTTCATATTTAACAAGACCAAGCGGTCTTGGAAAGTTCTGCACCTGGGTTGGGGCAACCCCTGGTATCAACACAGGCTGGGGATGAACAGATGGAGAGCAGCCCTGCCCAGAAGGACGTGGGGATGCTGGTGGGTGAAAGGCTGGACATGACCCAGCCACAGCCACCATAAGCCCAGAGAGCCAAACGTGTCCTGGGCTGCATCCAAAGCAGGGTGGGCAGCAGGGCCAGGGAGGGGATTCTGCCCCTCTGCTCTGCTCAGACCCCAGCTGCAGGGCTGCATCCAGCTCCAGGGCTGTCAGCACAGCAAGGTCATGGACCAGTTGGAGTGGGTCCAGAACAGGGTCATGAAGATGATCAGAGGCCTAGAGCACCTCTCCTATAAAGATGAGCTGAGAGGGCTTTGGTTGTTCAGTTTGGAGACCAAAAGGCTCCAGGGACTTTACTGCAGCCTTTCAGTACTTTAGGTATTGAAGGTGAGGACAAACATTTTAGCAGGGCCTGTAGCAAGAGGACAAGGGGTAATGGTTCTTAACTAAAACAGGGTAGATTCAGACTAAACACAAGAAAAAAAAACAAGTGTTATGATGCAGGTGGTGAAACACTGGAACAGTGTGCCCAGAGACACACTGGATGACCTAAAAACATTTAAGGCTGGGCTGGACCCAGCTCTGAGCAACCTGGCTCTGTTGAAGATGTTACTGCTCAGTGCAGGGGGTTCAACTAGATCACCTTTAAAGGTCCTTCCAAGGTCCCAAACCATTCTATGACTCTGAAAGACACTGTCATTTCTAGAGCACACAGGGATGCCACATTCTGTTATGTAATAAACTTGAAGAGGTTGAAATCCAGATTTAGTAGTGCTTACACCGAGATAAAGTCTTTTCAACCTCTCATGCCACCAGCGAGGAGGCTGTGGGTGCACAAGAAGCTGAGAGAGGAGGCAGCTGATTCCAAGTGACCAAAGGGATATTCCACAGCATATGGCATCATGCTCAGCATGACAAAGACCTGCTTTCTTGGAGATGGCTGAACACCTGCCTGCACATGGGAGGTGGTGAATTAATTCCTTGTTTTGCTTTGCTTGTGGCTTTTGCTTTCCCTATTACACTGTCTTCAGCTCAACCCACATGTTTTCTCACCTTCACCCTTTCAATTCTCTCTCACCAAGGGGGAGTGAGCAAGTGCCTGTGTGGTGCTTAGCTGGTGACTGGGATTAAACCATGATACATGAGGAAACTTGAGTTCCATACTAAACATTTTAAATGCACTTGCAAGAAAGGCAGATTGAGACCACATTTAGTCCCTTTGCATTGCACAACTTCAGTAATTACATTTTAGAAAGCTTGAAGTGTACATCTTGGTGATTATAGCCTGTGTTTTAGTTCACACTCACATAAATACCCTCCATCTCAAGTGAGAAACTGCAGGATCACTAAAATGCATCTGACCAACTCCAGTTTGCCTGCTTTCAGGAGTGAAAGTTAGAAGAGACAAAATTTAAAACCTCACCACTTGGTTTCTCAGGATCTAGCTCCTCACAAAACTTCCAAAACTGGTAGAAGTCCTCAGGCAGTCTAAGCTGATAGCATGTTTCTGCTTCTTGGCAAAGACTATCAGGAATATCTGCCTGGTTTGATCTTCTCTTCTTGACAGCTCCATTTTTTTCACTCTGTAGATTGGAAAAAAAAAAACCAGCAAAAAAAACAACCCAAAAGTTAATTTAGTTGCTTTCTCTCAGCTCTACCAAAGGAGTCTACAAAGCTTTTATACTAATGGAAGAAGAAGGATTAGATCCATCAGGACGTGTTCGTTAGTTAAAGCAGTATATATACAGCCTAGAACATCTGTTTTGGACAGAACCCATTAAAAGTGCAGTCTGACAAATGTACTAAACATGTCTGCAGCAGCAAACTGCTACTTTGATATTAATGGGTCAATATAATCAACAGAAGCACTTCTGTTAGTTAATTAAGCAAAGGAGCAGGCAATCCTAAAGTTTAATCTAATTCTACATTGCTCTAAAATGATCATTTCCGATCACACTGTGGGCAGCATACAATATATTTGTGTGTTTTAAAGACAGTTCAAAGTAGAAATACTATTTTGTCAAACTAAATAATACAGCTAAACTCCTCTGGTCTCTACTATTTTAACTACTGTGCTATGCAACGTCACGACTACTGCAGTTTTCAGTGCAGCATTTTAGAAGCGGCTTAGAGCTGAAGTTACTTTTAAAAATTATGTAACGTGAGCTGAAGCAGGCTAGGAAACGATCCACGGGCACACTCTACTGGGGCAGTAGCCTCAACCACCGCATTCCCACATAAGTCTCCATGAATTGGTAGGAATCGCTACCCCCCATTTGAAAGAACATAAAAAAATAAAATAAATACATAAGAACAAGAAAGAAAGCCTGTTGCTAGAGAGAGCATCTCTGAAGCAGGGCCGCTGCCAGCTAAGCCGGGTCGCGGCGTGTGTCGCCGTTCGCAGCGCGGTCCCGCCGGGATGCTGCGGCGGCCGGCGGGCCCGGCGCACCCCGAGCGCGGCGGTCCCCGCGCCGAGGAGCGGCTGCCGCGCAGGAGAACGCGGGGCCCTGAGTCTGTCCCCAAAGCCACCAAGCCAAACAGAACAAGGGGCAAGGAGACAGAGGGCCGACAGACATCGCAAGGCAGCCGCGCGGTGCAGGCCCGCCGCCCGCCGCCCCACCTGCTCTCCGGCCGATTCCGCCGCGCCGCGCGGCCTCCGCTTCCCGCCACCTGCCATGCGCTCCCGCCGCCCGCATCCCGCGCGCCCCCGCGCCTGCGCAGCCCCGGCCCCGCGCGGCGGCCGCCAGGGGCCGTGAGGTGCCGGGAGCGTGAGGGGCTCTGAGGGGCGGGGGCCGCCGGCAGCCCCGGCTCTGGCGCCGCCGCCACAGCGGCGACCCCGGGGGCAGGGACTGGGCACGACAAGGGGCGCAGTTCACCCCGGGTGGCGAATGCGGCTAGTGCTGGAGACACGTCGGGAACTCACCGCCATGTTCCCTCAGCGGTAGATATATCGCATAGATAGGCTTTCGAGGCTGATCTTTAAAAATCTTGCTTACATATACGTTCAAATTCCTGTAATATGAGTTAGGGTGGTGTATTGAGATCACACAGAGGAAGAGATGACCTGAAATGTAATCATCTCCTTCAGAGCTAAAGGCATGAGAGAGGAAGCATTACAGGTTTTCAGTACAAATTAAAAAAAAAAAAAGCCCCAATCCCCTAATCTTCTGCTTTGGCAATTGACAGCTGCCAGGAATATATATGAAAACAGCATCACAGCTTGTGTTCAGTGAAAGAGCGGAGGCAGCCGTGTGTAAGATGCCACAAGTGGGACACGTTCCTGAGTTTAGAGCAGCCCATAATCACATTATGCAACATCCGCTTACGCCGCTCAAGTGCTCTGCATAGGAGAGGGCCTGGAAAACCAGCGGCACAGGAGGCGGAGTGGGAAGCTGGTTATATATAAACCTTCACTTTTTTTGTTTCAGTAAGCGAGATCGCAGTGAGTTTATTTAAAGAAACATTATGTAGTTAAGCTACAGGAATTGGTGAACTCACTGTGCCTACCAGAGCGAAAGATGCGTGTATGGCATAAATAAATACCATTAGATCTTTTTATCCTGCAGTCTGTTAAGGCTGTAAATATTTGCTGTGGTAAAGGTTGTTAGCTTAGGTCCAGGAATAAGCTGCAGTGCGTTTCAGCCACCTGACAGCTGTATGACTCACACGAAAGCTCGATGATGTTAACTCAGGCTACAGCACTCGTTTTTTAAGAGTTACACACAAGTCACAGGAAACTTGATCCTGACTGATGGATAGTACTGCCTGTACATATAACAGTGAGGTTTGCTATGATGTAGATGCAGAACAAAGACTGCATCAAAGTCTCCTCTCTCAGTTGGAAAAATTATTGTTTAAAACAGCATACCTGTTGTTTGCTTAGCAAAATCCTGCATACACAAGGAAGGAATATTAAATTTCACATCCAAACCTTGTTTAACGATTTACATTTCGTTGCCTGAGGTTAAGTAGAAACGAGGCACAAAAGCTTACTAAGAAACCACAAACCTAATTTTTTTTCTGAAAAGTGTCAAGAGTACTAGCCTGAGGTTTCTTTGGGAAATGCTTCATAGAATTAAATTATGAGTCTCGCTCATAATTTCTACTCTACAAAACCTTAGCAATAGTGGAGGCTAGGGGAAATGTCACCCAAAGGAAAAACAAGTAAATAAGGTCAGCATGAAAGCATTTACCTTTACTTTGAGTCAAGAAGAAAACAGCAGCTTTTCAAAGTTTTCTACCTTTAAAGAGATTGACTTCTGCCTCTCACAATATTTTGCATTACAGCATTGAAACAGAAGTAAAGCAAGCATTAAATAAATTTGTAGTGGCCCCCATTTTAGATATGCCAGTACCTCACAAGGCATATCTTACTTACTGGGAAGAATGCAAACTGACTAGAAAAATACCCCTATGCTGATTTACTGCCAGTGCTAGGTGTCTAAAGCCTGACATGGAGTGATTTTACCACTGAACATACAGCTCATGAGCTTTATTGATCAATCAATTTTTTTTGTTTATTCTTTTGTCCACACAAGCTATTAAAGACTCCAAGAGCACCTCTCTTCTAGAACAACCCACAGTTTGGAAATAACCCAGGAAAGAAAAAAGTGCATAATCCAGGGAGGAGGATACAAAATGCTCTCCATCTGAGAATCCTGGTCTCTTACACTTCCCAGGCAGGTACCCCAGCCACTAGATTATTAATTAAGAGTACCAGTGTTTACAGTGTTTAGCCATACTTAAGATAAAATGTGATTTTAAAATACTCTTATGTGTGTATGTATATAGTGCAACTCAATCTTTTTAAAGTACCTTCCAAACAATTTTGCAATGAGTACCTCAAAAGAAATAGGTAATGAAATGCCCAGTCACCTCATCCTGTCTTTTCAGGCTTGGAATATGAGGCAGGTAGCTCAGTTCCATTAAGATTGTCACAGTGGTTGTGTTTGGAAAAGTCACTTTGCATGGCTGGATAGATAAAAAGTATTTTTTAGTTTAGATGTACCTAGTCCCAGGTGGCAGCTGATGAGATCTTTTCCAAACAGCAGTTTGGAGCCTAAGTATGTGCTTTAGGGTCAATAAACCCTTTCAGTTTCTCTTCAGCTGAGTCTACCCTCAGCAGTTCTTCTCTGAAACGTGGAAATGGATTGTGGGGTGCCACTGTAGAGGCCCTTAAACAAGAAATGCTAAGATACCGAATGATTATTCTGTCCACCATAGTAACTTTTTCCTCTCTGTGAACAAGTGGTAACTCCTTCTGTATGAGAAGCAAGAATAAATTATCTTACTCCTCTTATAGGAGGATACAAAGTCCTAGATTTGAAAAGAATATATAATTTGATATTGGTAGTCATATTTTCATTCATTCTGGTAACAACCTGTAAGGCTGTAACAAGGAAGACTTTTTACAAAGGATAAATAGCTACAGCAGAATTCATAAAATGGTATTTTAAAGCCTCCCCTTCAAGCTAGAAAACAGCCTCCTGTGCATGTGCCACCAGACTTCTGAATCAGGATAAACTGAGATTATCTCAAGATAATTATCTGCAAAGTAGCTTCATCAAGCTCTCCAGTCATCAGTATGATTAATCCCACTCTGAAGTGGGCCTAATTTCTTTTTATTTAGATTGGTTTTGTTTTGTTAATTTATAACTACAGGAAGAGATTTTGTGAGAAACTACAGAACTGAAGCATGCTTCCTTGAAACAAAGCTTTTCAGACCTGCATTCTCTAAAACTATTGTAGATACTTCCTGTGTATACACACACATATTTCCTGATACATTTTATTTGCCTCTTGAGGTTAGCAAGACTTTTTCCTCTTCTATGTTCATTTCCAAGATTAGTGCTTAATATCCAAAGTTACCAAAGTATGCTCCTTGCTATGCAAAAAAAAAAAAAAAAAACAAAAAAACCAACAAAAAAACCACCAAAAATCAACCCTCTCAGTTTTCAATTTCAGAGTTTTATGGATATGAATTATTGTGGAAAAAGCTTTCATGATTCAAAAGCCAGAACAATAAACTTTATCAGCTAGCAGGTACTAGAAAGAAGGAAAGAAGACTTGCAGGTCGTTGAAATCAGGTTTTTCCTTCCTCACTGCCATTTACTGACTCTTTCATGCTCAGAGCTTTCTGTCAGAGTTCATTGCTTTCCTCCCACCCCTTGCAAGGTGAAGATTTGCTCACCTGTGAAAAACACCACTAAGCTACACTGATCCAGATATTCTGTGCTGAGATGTTAAAGATCTCTAAGAACAGGGATCTCCAAGACAAGATATCTATCTAGTCTAGACTGCATTAGCAAATTAGATGGGATGCAATACATATGGTTCACAAGCTATTTTTCCCTGCCCTCCATCACGTGCAGCTGAAAGGTAACTGTTTATGTGACTTATTTTAGGTAGTTTCAAAGGGTACCTAAGCAGCAAGGGATACATGGGTTCAGTCTCCTCAGTCACCACAACATACTGATAACTAGCCTCTGCAGTATAAATGTAGATAAAATCTCATTTCTGCTCAAGGACTAGATTTTGGCCAAAATGATACTGCCTTTCTCTTGACACAAGAGGGAGCCATTTTAATTCTTTTTTTAAAAAAGCAGTATAAAAAATGAAGACAAAAATACCTGAATACACAAGTGACCACATTGATGTCCTGTCATTGTGGACATCTTATTTCTCAATCCTAGATAATTTTGTCTTATTCTATGTAATCATAGTGTATGTAGCAGCTGCTGGATTTTTCTGTGTACAGCTATCATGTTGGGGATGTACTGAATGCAGTGTGGCACAAAAGCGGTGAAATTATTCTATTTTAAAATTGTTTTACCACTGCAGTTTATGTGATGGTTCTTACTGAATTGCTTTACAAAACCGCCAGCCTTGTTCTCAGGTTAAGCCTCACATAATCCTCAGATCACACAGAGCCTTTTGTTCCTTGGGTTATTAGCTTCTGTAGGGCAGCTCCACATTTTCAGGTTCACTGAAGGTCACATCCTCCCTTTCATCAAAATAAGGATGAGCAGGAGCTGTGGACACTTTTCAAGGTCAAAGCCAAGACTTGTCTCCGGGAGGGTTGGGAGTGAGCAGGGCTGCAGCAGAGCACAAAGACACAGTGCCTCTGCTGACTCATCACCTCACTGCTGCTTGTGCTGACAGGTTGTCCTGGATCCCTGCCAGCTCCCCTTGCAGTTCTGCAAGGAAGGCTACATACACACCAGGGTAAATGAAAAAATACAGTGCAGAGGGGAAGTCATAACTGGGAGAAAATTGATCAGGATACTGCAGGACATGTATTTCCTGAGACAGCCTGGAGGCTTCAGGATACTTTGTGTTGTGAATGTTTAAAAAGGAATACGGGTGAAGATAAAACAGTAGTCTTTCTGTGAAGGACTTGGAGTTAGATAAATATTTTAGAATATAAATTAATATTATTTAGGCATCAATTCAGTGAGCCTTGCAATAACTGTTCTTGACAAGAGAGTAAACTGACAGCTTAATACTGCTGTAATCCAGCATTTGAACAACTATTATTTAGATCTGGCAGCTACCAGTAGACTATGATTTTATGGTGGCAGTAGTATTTTACTGCAAGCCAAACCCTTTCTTTCTGCTCTAATTTGAATACAGGGAAACCATTCTGATTGCATAAATTATGAGTACTTGGAACACAGAACATCTACGCTATTCTGCATTGAAATTACTTGTTAGTCCTGTGGTTGTACAGAACTGCAATTTATGTAGGGCCATTTGCCATAGGCATCAGTTAAATTTTACAGGTGGCCATAGATGTACTGTTATAAGTTGCCTGGTTTACTTGGAAGTACAGCCATGTATGTTTGAAGCACAGTGAGGCACAGCTCATCTGAATGCATTATCCCAGGAAGTTAGGAGTTGTCCTGTAAGAATCTACTCCTAGAAAAGGGCTGCTAATGTGAATTCCTATCAAAAACAATGTTTTCCCTTGTGAAAGTAAACCACAGAGTTAGTAAGTCTAATCCAGTTTTATTTCTGGTCAGCTGTTGAGGCCAGGATAGATTGAACCAGGCAATCTAGGTACTATATTTTTGGGGGGGGGGGGGGGGAGGGGGGGAGGGTATGTCTTTTTGTCATATATAGGTATTCTGGTTCTCTTCATCTATAAGTCTCCCTTTAAACTCTTGCCTGCATACGTACAAAATACTGCATACAGGTAAGGAGGAAAAAAAAGTCATAAGTCAGGTTGGTGCCACTAGAAGTAATAAATGGAAAAAGAAAGTTTTTCGTCTGATACATAAAAATGAAAATAATCTAACAGCAAGTAATTTAAAATCAATGACTACTTTGTAGATACCCTTTGTGAGGTTTCATAATTCTGATATGCAAGAAGAGCCACTTGATAAACATGTTTACCAGCGAGACAAACCCTTCATACATTGTTGTACCATTAGTAACTCCTAAGACTGGCACGTGTTTCATATTGTATTAATACACACCACCTCCCAGTCTTCAGTGTCAGAACTCAGGACCCTGTTTTCATGGGACAGTTTCCTCACATCGAGAGCAAGTCACACTCTGCTGTAACTGGATATTAGTGTGACAGTCAATATGAATAATGTAATAATATGCATCCCCTAAGTTCTGACTGATGGTATTAACATTTTATCTAGTACGTATGCTTTGGCTTCCTCCCCTGACAAACAATGTGGTGAGGAGCTAGAAGATCATGACTCTGAGTCACTTCAGCTTAGGATAGAGGGAGTCAGGAACTCAACAGCTCAGTTGGGAGAATTGATCATATTCCTATTATCTGAGAGACACAGAATTGCTGGCTATAACTGACAGGCAAAATTCTTCAGGGGCAGGGTAAATCCAGTTTTGTGTTTTAACATCCTGAGGGGCAGTAGTCTAGATTTTCCAATAAACCATTTGCAAATCATAACTTTTGTAGCTATTATTGCTGTGAGAGTCCCTAAACTTGAGGATTGAGTATATGGTTTAGGGTGAACAATCCAATTATATTTAACAACTTCTGTAAGAAACCTTTCTGCTTGCATTTTTCTGGGCACCTGGCAACCACAAAGCATTAAAAGCAACAAAAACTAGGTTTTATGTAAGTCTTTAATGCAGTACTAAAGTATAACATCAACTTTAGACTTGTGTTCATATTTAAAATTCTTCCCTCAGACCTGCTCAGATGTTTCCACTCCATATGGCTTCTAGTGTAGCAATACAGTAAACTTCTGCTAGCTAGTAACACAAAACACCACATATTCTCACCGTGCCATTCCCAGCTAACAGCTTCAGTGCTTAGGGCTGTGTAGCATTAGCACAGTCTGTTCCCAAATAAGTTACCCTTTCTGTCTATAAGCATGACTAATTAATTCAGGCGCAGCACTGAAGCTGCCACAGCTCTACTCTTTCCAGTCTGAAACCAGTCAGCTGTGATGCTCACCTGGAATTGCTGTGCCATGGCATTGCACAACATAGGGAGCACTGAGAAAACATCCTACTCTGTTTTCTGTGATCCCATTCACCTTTCATCTGCCTTGTTACTAGAAGCTACCATAAACAAGTACCACAGCAGGAAAATCTGTCTGAAGCCCTCACCTATGGTTACAGCACAGGCAAAGACAATGACTCTGGCTAAGGCAGGCTTATGCTCAGTAGTGGGAAACAGCCCTTCTCACCCTGGGATGGTGCTGGGAGATGGCAGAGCCTGGCATTTCCCCTTGATGCTGTAGTCTTGGGCTTTCTGCTCCTTTCACAGAGCTGAATCTGCTCTTAGTGCAGAAACCCATCTAGGATAGGTTCCACTGGGACACTGCAAATACGGTATGCCCGAAAGACATTTCACACCACAGGATGGTCCTGGCATGCTTCCTCAACTTCAGGGAGCCTACTTAATAGCCCCAGAAGGTAATGAGTCCTTCTTTCACAGTAAGATATTGTCTTTAGCATCATCACTGTTCCTTGTTGAGATTTTGTAAGTTTAAGCTTTGTCTCTGTTAAGAACTGCTACTTTTCACAAGCCTCAATTACCCACAGCTCTTAGGGATATTCTTGAATATAATGAAACTGCATTTGATCACCTACTTATAGTAGTGTGATGGCTTTGTATGCCACCAAATTGGTTACCAGCACAATCCAAGCTTTAAGCACTCTTTTTTTCATAGTATACTGACAAAAATACCCAGGCATTGCCTCTGTCTTGCAAGCTCGTATGGCACCCCTCCTGGGGACTCCTCAGGTAACATTCAGTAGTACTGGCTAGCTAAGATAGCATTAAAAAAAAAACCCACATACCTCCCTCAAAGAAAAATCTTTAACACTCTTAAAAAAGAAAAAACCTTAAAAACCAGCCCCAGCTAAGAACAACAAAAAAACACCCCCAAAACCACAACAAAAACCCCCCCAAAAACACACAAAACAAACCCCATCACACAAAAAGCCAAAGTTGTTAAGAGTCTCATGCAGGACTACACAAATGCAAATCTCCATATCCAGAGAGATGTTTCCCAGTTTAGAGATCAACAACTGTCTTAAGTTTATCAATGCCACCTTTTTCAACAAACAGGAGAAGAATATTCATGTTGCATTGGTGGAAAACTATAGGACAGTGTGTCTCTTCATCCCTTTTGCATGTTATTCTGTACTTACACAAGAAAACAATTTGATAATTACCTGTTGTATTTAAAAATATATTTTAAGCTTGGGAACACCACATACAAGATGCCTCAGGGCACAAACAATTTTGTCTTTTGTTTAGAGACAAATTGTTTCGGTTCTACCAAGTAACCCAAATCTTGCCAATCAGCTCCCTTATATTTGACTTTTTTTACATACTTTGCAGTACTCAATCTGAAGACAACTTAGCTAGTACCTCTGCTAATCAGCAGTTGTTGCTATCTCAGCAAAAAAATAAATACACCAGCTATTGTAAGACAAGCTCCTTATTCTACTTTTCTCAGAGCAAAAGGGAATAAAACCCTCTTATTAAATTACATGTGCCAACAGATTAAGAAAACAAACAACTCCCAATGAAAACTCTTACCATTGCAGGTCACAAAAACAAAGCAAACAAAGCTGAAGTAGGCCAGAAGCTGTTACTCTATGAAAAAAAACTGCATGCTTTCTTACTAGGTGCCTTGTTCTCTTTTATAGTGTGCTCATTCCAAGGTATCAGCACTGGCTGTTGGGTTGCAGGGTCTCAGCTGTACCTGCTTCCTGGCCATTTAACCCTTGTCTTTCTGGTCCCAGTTTTCAACAGATCTAAATGCAAAAAATGCTTAAGGTTTTGGATTGTTCAGTAGGACATAGCTTAAAGCATTTGTAGTATCCCACAAAACACAACATAACATAACTGCTTTTCTCCTGCAGAATTTATTTTTTCCCTTAATTGTTCATTTTTCTTTTTTTATTTATCTGCTCTCCCATTTGTTGCCTATCAGAAGAGATAACAGGTGTAAAAGTTCATTTGAAAAAGAAAAGGAAGAAGCTAGGCAGGGACCTCATCACAGAAAATGCATTCATTTATATGGGAGTTAAAACTCTGGTCTTGTTTTGTTACAGTGACAAGGCTGGCTTAAAATAATAGTGAAACTTCTTACATTGATTCTATCAGTCAAATAATTCTGTGTAACTAGAGGGAGCTAATTAAGGAAAAGGAAGATCAGCAAATGGGATAGATGTTGCAAGAAGGATTTGTGGAAACTCTTGTTGAATTACTGCTAATTGTGCTTTCACTATAATTGGACCATAGTGCATTAATAGTAAAGAAAAAAAATCTTGGATGTTACAAAAATGTTCTAAATCCCACTCCTTTTTAATGAAAACTTTTTAAAGTCTCAGTGTCTTCAGAGTGCCACCTACCCACTTAAACAGCTAAATATACCACTTAAGCACCACTGATTTTTTTCAAATTGGTATCTGTTAGGTACTCAGCTTCTGTTGTCAGTCATGCATGCTCAAGTTTACAAAATGTCATAAGACTTCTCAGAAAAATGCATTGAGTTAAAATAGTTATTTCTAACATATTTTAAGACTTTATATTCATTACTGTACGTGATCATTGTGATCAGTAACTACTTTAATTGTCTAAGAAAGAATGTAGGCACCTGTATTTCTGGAAGGTTCTAGCAAGACCCTTTGTTCAGTTGTGCAAAGTGCTGTGGCTTTCAGCCAACCACCTGGCATTAAGCCATTGAATGTAATAGGCTACAATCTTTGTCAAACACCTTGGTTATATATAATTGTGGAAATCTCAGAAACCCTGTAGAAAAGCATTTGCTGTCTAAGTGTTCTTAAAAAACAGGTCGACAGTATTTTTTTCATATAATCACTGTGACAGTGTTCACAGGGGTTTTCAGGATGAGGGAAGAGACGTGGTTCCGACTCCATATTTCAGAAGGCTTGATTTATTATTTTATGATATATATATATGTATTACATTATAACTATACTAAAAAGAATAGAAGGGAAAATTTCATCTCAGAAGGCTAGCTAAGCTAAGAATAGAAAGGAATGAATAACAGAGGTTTGTGTCTCGGACAGAGAGTCCAAGCTAACTGGGCTGTTAAAAATGCTTAAGGTTTTGGATTGTTCAGTAGGACATAGCTTAAAGCATTTGTAGTATCCCACAAAACACAACATAACATAACTGCTTTTCTCCTGCAGAATTTCTTATTTTTTCCCATTAATTGTGAACATCCAAGATGGGCCAATCACAGAGGCACCTGTTGCATTCCACAGCAGCAGATAACCATTGTTCACAGATTGTTTCTGAGGCCTCAGCTTCTCAGAAGGGAAAAAATCCTAAGGAAAGGATTTTCACAAAAAGATGTCTACGACAAATCACAGAATGGTTTGCATTGGAAGGACCTTCAAGATCACCTAGTTCCAATCCCCCTGCCATGGGCAGGGGTGCCTTCCACAAGGCTAGGTGACTCAAAACCCATCCAACCTGGATTTGAATGCTTCCAGACATGGGGCATCCACAGCATTTCTAAGCAGCCTGTGCCAGTGATCATCACCCTCACAGTTAACAATTTCTTCCTAATACAAAATGTAAACCTACTTTCTGTCTGTTTGAAGCCATTCCCCCTTGTCCTGTCACAACATGCCTGTGTAAAAGGTCCCTCTCTGTCTCTCTTCTAGGCCCCTTTTAGGTACTTGGAGGCTGTTCTAAGGCCTCCCTGGAACCTTCTGTTTTCTAACCTGAGCAACCCCAACTCTCTCAGCCTGTCTTCATTGGAAAGGTGCTCCAGCCCTCTTATCATCTTCATGGACTTCCTCTAGACTTGCTCCAACAGGTCTATGTCCTTCTTATGTTGAGGACCCCCGAGCTGGATGCAGCACTCCAGATGGCATTTCAGAAGAACAAAACAGGCAGAATCAGTTCCCTTGATCTGCTGGCCACTGTGCTTTTGATGAAGCCCACAATGTGATTGGATTTCTGGGCTGCTAGCACATGTTACAAGGTCATGTCAACAAACACTCCCAAGTCCTTTTCCTCAGGACTACTCTCAATCCATTTTTGCCCAGCCTGTATTTGTGCTTTGAATTGCCCCAACCCAGGTGCAGGACCTTGCAGCTGGCCCAGTTGAACTTCATGGGGCTCTCATGGGCCCACTTTTCAAGCCCATCCAAGGTCCCTCTGGATGCCATCCCTTCCTTCCAGCCTGTTAACTGCAGCACACAGCTTGGTGTCACAAGCAAATGCTGAGGGTGTGCTCAGTAGAGCATCCCATAGAGCAGGCAGGGACTGCAGTGCAAAGCAGGTTCTGTGCTCAGTCAGTTATGTGAAAGGTGACCATCTGCTAGAGTCATAAGAAAATTATACAAAATTTGATTTGTACTTTGTAACAAGCTATTATTTAATGTTGCCATTGTCTTCTCTCATATTCACACCATTAATATTTAAGCTTTGCTTTGTGATATGACTAATATGTTTTTCCTCCTTTTCAACTTCCCTCTTGCAACATTTAACATTCTATGTAAAATAGTTTCGATTTTGCTTTATTTTTCAGGGAAAAATATGTAAAAATCCAGAGTAAATCAAACAAACCAGAAGTATAATTTGAAGAAGGCAGTTATTGTGGTGTGTACATACACCTGGAAACAGATATAAAGCACAAAGAACCATTGCCATCATCCCACAGCTGATGGCACTCTAATCATCTTAGTATAACTTGATATTGGTAACCAACTGTTTTGTTGTAGTATAAGACAAAAACCAAGATGTCAACAAAATGGAGAGTTTTGTCGTGAGAGATGTTAAGAATTGAAATAATTAAAAAAAAATCTCTATTTTTGTTTCTTTAAAATAAGGAAAGGTGATTTAACCACATGGCTATTTACAGTAACAGGAGGCAAGCAGTTAAATTTCCATAAATCAGAAAAAGTATTAACCTCTTACAGTTTCATCTTTTCTAATGCAAATGAAATACTGTAGGATATGGCTGCATTGCTGACTAATAATAATAATACTTATCAGCAATGCTTAAATCAGTCTATAATCACAAGATTAGTTAGCATAATAATTTGGTTCTTTATTAATTAAGCAATTTGTAGCTAATTGCTAACTCCTTGCATTTCTCAGAAATCCTTCTCCAAGATGATGTTTTCTTTCTGCCGGTATGGTATTGCCTCAAGAGGGATGCAGCACAGCTGGTGAATGAGTCCATGTGCTTTTTCAAAAAAAGAGGTATCTTTTTTTTTTAATATAATGTAGCTGGTGCATGTGATCTTATTTCCATGCAATTCATTTATTTCCTCTCTCCCATTCAGTCCTGACAACATCTTTGGATTTCACTGAACTGTTCCGCGAGTGAAAAGTGGATTTCACTTTGTGGGAGCCTTAATTCAGTGGAGAATACAACATGTGGCTAAAGGTGTTGTGAATCCCTTGTGAGTATCCTTCAGAATACATAGAATAAGATGGAAAGTGATAGTTCATGACATGTTGCTTTGAACAAAAATGTGTTCATTTAAATGAATGGCTTTACTTAGTGGCCATTGTGACCAAAGAAAGTTGTCATGGAAACCTTGATAGGATAATAACTACCTGGACAGAGCTATAAGGCCATAGAGACTGTGTAATCAGGTGGCCATTTATTCTGGAAGATGTGAGTTTCTATCTAGGAAATGAGACTGGAATCAGTTGATTAAAATGGATCTGCTGTAGTAGGACTCTGTAATGAGATGCAGATATTTTTTTCTTGTCTATCAAAGACAATTACTGCATGGCACTTTCATTTATCCGTTGGTAAAAATATTCTAAAGCTGTTTAGAGGAACCCAAGTGTGGATGCTAAAGAAGCTTTTGTTCCAGAAGTTAATTTTGCTCAAAGTTCTCCTCCCTTCCACATTGTTGCACTCTTGTTCTAATTACCATGATTGTGTTCTTTCCTGTTAAGCTGGATATCTCTGCATTGCACTGCATTACATAGTGTACACATAACCAAAGTGCCAATTACACCACTTGAGATAAGTGTTATCCTGTACAAAAAGAATGTGCTTAATTGGTTGTTTAATTTGAGCATTTCACAGTGCAAGTGCAAAGGGCTAAAATAATCACACAATTGTAGTTGAAAATGTTTAAAAAGTACTTGAAGTACTTCTGTGAAACAGATGATTGGGAAGTTTATCCAGTCCTCTGAGTCATACTACTCTGGTTATCTAGGAATTCAGAATTCAAGCAGAATGTGGATACTTCCATATCGTTTTTGAAGCAGTTTCCCAAATTCATCATGATTTTATGTAGTTACTACAAGAAAAAGAAGATGGGAACTGAAAAGAATGCCTTTTTTTTTTTTAAAATGGGTGCTAGGACTCTGAATCTCTCCAGGATCATGGCTTGCCTTTTAAAGCTATATAAGGTAATCATTAAGAAGCATCCAGTTATTTACACTGGCATCATGTTGGAGAGAGTTGTGTCTTAGATTGTAGACATCCCTTGTAGGATGATTAAAAATAAAATTGCAATCCAAACTGGCTCCCTCTGAGTCTCAAAACTGTGATGAAAGCAATCTGTTCCCACAGTACTGCTATACAGCAGGACTGGATGCAGTCAGGATGTGAATAAGGTTGCTGTTGAACAGCATAACACATCCTCTGTAATATGACATGGAGAGCACATCAATCTGTGCAGAGCAAATGGGGTCAAGCAGGAACTGTAGCTCCTTTATGTGCAAAACTTAAAATAGCAAAGTACTAAAAATATATAGGGCTTCCAAAAGAAGGGACTTTGCTATTTGGGTTTCGAAGCTAATGCTTACGCAATTTTGATCAAATATCTGCATGCATGAGGCAAATCAGTGGATCCAGTCAAGTGGTTGGTACTCTGTAAGACTCCCTAAATAATATTCCTTTAAACAGATATTTACTAAGTAGAAAAATATCATGTGTGAACAGAAAATAATGGAGTGGAGGATCGTTTTTGCACAGGTGCTGAAGAAGAGTGAGAAGAGAGTCTGCATTTACTTCTGTAAGTAATTTTTCTGCAGGGAGTAAAAGATTCATGAAACAATCTCTCTGATGGTTGAGTTAAGGTAACTCTACAACGACAAACAAAGCCAAGTAGTTCCTCTTTTGAGAACACTGGTCTGCATACAGATGTGTTGTATCTCTGAAGAGAACAAGTAGTCTAACAGGGTGTCTAAAGCATCTGTAAGACCCCTAGATACTTACATAATCAAGTGAAAATCTAAGTCTTGACTTCACCTACAAATTGACTGGATTCCTGCTGTTTAGCCTTAACTCAGGATCAATGTGAGTCTGTTTTTTGCTTTTCTTACTCAAATGCATGCCCCTTAGAGGACAAACCAGTTAGAGTTTGTGAGGTGGTATCTTATTACTCTCATCAGAGCATTAAAAATAACAGTTCAATACAGTATTTAGTCCTCCCATGAAAGGTTTAGGTGTTAGAATGGATGATTGTTTCAGGTTACAAACCTGTTTAAAGACTGCTTTGTTATCTGAACGAGCTAGAAGCAGGTATGTCTTCTATATAAATTGTGGTAATAGCCCCGCCATGAAATCAATGTCCCCCAAGATAGATCCAGTCACTGAATGATTCTAACTGCACCATAATTCACTAATGTGAACAGAGTAGCAGTTCACTGTCATATAATGACTGAATCATTACTGTGGAAACCTATACTGCTATTTCTACCACAGATCAGAGACTCTGTCCTTTTGGAATGTTGTTCTGTCTGTATTCACTCTTGTATTTTTAACCTTCAACAATTAAAAAAAAAATTAAGGGATATCCTTATGATTTGTTTTCCAAAAAAGTACCATGTAAAATGTTGACCTGAGACAATTTCATATCTATTAACAAACTGGGAAGGAATTATCATTTTATTGAGTGTTGGGAGAGAATGAAGAAAATGTAATTTGAGTTTACATTTTAAGCATTGCAGTTGTGACACTTGTGCATAAACTGGGTCAAAATTATTTGGGTGATAAGAAAGAACTACTTAAATGTTTTTCACAGTGGTAAGTCCTAGACCTTAGCCCGTCAGTTTATTGCAGGAAATCAGTTGCTGTCTTATAGACATCAGGATTTTATATTACCTATGTTATCTTTACTATGTGTTCAATAAAAATTTATGATGGGCTGGGAACGTATAAAAATCTCGTAACTGATTATCTATTTGTCCAAAAGATTTATATATTTGTGTCTCCCACCAGTATTTGCATAGAGCAGATCTCTTTTGTTTACTTGTGTCTTGCAGAACTTGATTGTGTTTGTAAAAATCCACACGGCTCTCTTCTAGCATATGTTATTTGAATAGAATTTACATAAATTCACATTTTACTCAGGCTCTCCAACGCTTTCTAATTCCTGTCTTAGTTTCTGGTGACCACTATTCTAGGAAGAGATGTCCTTTTGGCTTATGGAGTTAGATACAAGAATGAGGAAGCACTGCAGGAGTATTCTGTGGGAGTTGATGCTAAAGAAACATGTCTCAAGGAGTGATTCAGCTCACTTCTTATATGTTGAACTCCCTATCAGTAGGAAATCTGTGACTTTGTTCAGTTTTAAAATATGATATGTTGTCATATTTGAAATATGATACTCATCTCACAGAGGCTAGTTTTTGCTAAATTAAATTCATACTACTAGAGCAGCTCTGAATTATGATGTACAGTTGAAAGATTCTGTCACTATCAATATTCAAAAAAAGCTGTGCTAAAATTTTATTCTTTCTGCAGCAGTAACTTTATGGTGGTCCCTGAATTCAATATTGGCAATGAAAATTGCTTGCAATGTAGCCTTAGGCTTTGACATTTTGGTTATCTGAGACATGGACACTCTAAGCTTTTGTCAATATCTAAGGAATTGATGAATATTCATAAATAATTAAGTTAAATACTTCCCCAAAAGTAGAGTAGTAGGGGGAATTAGATACTTCTATTGCTGCTTATCTATTTTGTGCTAGTCCTTACCACTTCTGAATTGTAGAAATAAATGTTGACTCCAGTCATAGTAAAAATCATCTTGCTTACTTGTCTTGTATGCCAGCAGTCAGGTCCTCTTCCCATGGACTGTGCTGTTGCAACACACCTGATGCATACCAGCTGGGAAATAAATCTTATGCAAGGTTAAAAGTCTGATGAAAATATGTGTTGTTACAATAACAGTAGGTAAAACGCACTTTTTCTTTTTACTTCATTTTTTCTAGAGCTTTTTATCTTCCCATTTTCCTTTCAATCCTTGATTACATTTACAGTGTCAAGATCCATATGATAATGTCCCTTTCTGTCTGCAAACCAGATTCTGTTGCTACCAGCATATGAAATAAATTATTTGATCAGTCCAGGTGCCTTTGGATCTCTGATATGAATGACCTTTGCCCATTTATATTTGGTCATCTGAAAGCAGCCTATGAAATTGTGTCTTTCAGAATCTGTTGGTAACATACTGTTGCACTCTCATCATTCCTTTCTGCTATATGATGGCTCACAGTGTAACAGGAATTTCATAGGTACTTGGTTTCTCACCCTGAATCCTAGGTGTCAGCAACTCTCTCTGTACTGATGAATTGCATTTTTAGACTCTCATAATGTTAGCAGCTCTTAGAACCCACCAGTTCTAGATATTTGGGTTATTGGTATGTCTTGGGAAGTGATACTTTTCAGTCCTGTGTGCTTATCATCTTTTTACTGTGACAAAAAATATTTGTGTTCCTTTTATCCTTTTATATAGCTATACTAAGGCAGTCATGCAAAAGTTCTCTGAATTCACTTCCACAATACATCAATAAAATCATTTTAGCATACCTTGTATTATATATATATATAAATATATGCAATAATGCATATGACAGAAATTTTACATTTCTGAGTTAGAAATAGCAGTATAATAATCCACAATTTGCAAACATTGATTCTACTAAGTTTCCCATTATTAGGAGATAGTCTCTGAATTGGAAGGCCAGGTTAAGCACATTTAGGTTTCTGGTGCCGAGAGAGAGAGCAGTACTCTGTGTTTGTCCTCCAGACCATTCCCTTAAATGTCTTCCTCCTTGGAAACAATACATACAAAATGAGTAATGCTTATGCTGGTGTGGACCCAGGCACATGCACTTGGACCCAGTGAATAACAGATGCTCTCAGATCTCACGATAGAGGCAGAACCACAACACACAGAACAGATTTGGATTAATGAAAAGTGTATTCTGGATCTGTATCAGATTATCTGTAAAAAAGCATGTTCCTCATAAAAAAGTTAAACTGAAATAACTTTATTTGTAAAGAATATTCTGGCAATACACGGAAATTAGACTAATTTTATTTGCCTTTTCGTTCCCTCTCTCCTGATGTTGCAAAGGCTGGATTGTTTTCATCAGTAAAGATCGTAAAAGGTGCTAGTGAAACCTTGCAAATGACCTTTGAATTTACGAAGACAGTAATTTAATTTTGTTGTCATTATGAATTGTTACTGTTGGGACAGCATTTTTATGTCATCTAGCTTTCTGTGCAGTGAGCTAAGTGCAGGGCTAGAAAGAGTTTGCCTTCACACAAAACTTATTTATTTCAAAGTGTTCCTGTAATTTTGTTTTTTTCACCAAGCTATAGAAAATGGTAATTGATGTATGTTGATTCAATAAGGTGATTTGAAATAGGCTGAGACTTCTGGGTGGGGGAAGAAACAAGTGTTAAATGTCATCTGGTGAGAGGTACCCTTTTACCTCCCTTAGCTGACCAGTCAAGTGAAGCTGTAAGAACAACACAGGTGTTTCTTTCATGGCTACACCAGCTATGATGACAAGCATGGTCCATAATCTCTCCTGTAAGGTGGAACATGAGCATATGTATGGATTGTTGAACAGTCATAGGAAAATAGGAGGAGGAGTGAAATGATCTCTGTGTCACTAGGTTTAGCCTCCAGCTGTTTTCAGAAATCATATCATAGAACATATTAGAGTCCCTTTCATGGACAGCTTAAGATGCGTTTTGAAGTGGATGATATTTCTAGTGCTCACTACTTTGGTTGGAAGGCTCTTGCAAAAATGCATTTTACTGATTAAACAAGGAGCCTCTTCCTAATTCTGGCCTAAGTATTTGTGGCCATTATGAATCCATTTGTCCTTTTGCCAGTATTCTTTAGCCTAGATTAACTCTCCTTGCTGGTGCTTTCCTATCTGATGTTGTGGTTTGACTCTGACTGGATGCCAGGTGCCCACCAAAGGGCTCTACCACTCCTCTGATCAGCTGGACAGGGAGAGAAAATGTAATGAAAAACTCATGGGTCAAGATAAAGGCAGGGAGAGCTCAGTCGCCAATTACTGTCAAAGGCAAAACAGACTTTACCTGGGGAAATTAATTTAGTGCCAAAATTTAGAGTAGAATAATGAGAAATCTTACTAAATCTTAACGCTCCCGAACATCCCCTGTCTTATCGGGCTCACCTTCACTCCCCATTTTCTTTACTTCTCCCCCCAAAACAGTGCAGAGGGACAAGGAATGGGGGATGTGGTTATTCCTCACATTCTTTACCTCCTCTGGTGTGAGATCCCTCCAAGGAGAAGGCCCTCCTTTATCATCTCCGATGTGAGTTCCTCCCATGGACTGCAGTTCTTCATAAACTTCTCCAACATTAATCCCTTCCACAGTGTGCAGTCCTTCAGGAGGAGACTGCTCCAGCGTGGGTCCCCTACAGGGTTACAAGTCCTCCCAGCAAAGTGTGGCCTCCTCTCTCCATGAGTCCACAGGTCCTGACAAAAGCCTGCTTCCCAAGGGATCACAGCCTCCTTTGGGCATCCCCTTGCTCTGATGTGGAGTTTTGCATAGTCTTGCAAGTGGATCTTTTTTCCACCATGGATCTTCATGGGTTTAAGGGGCCCAGCTGCCTCACCATGCCCTTCATCACTGATTGCAGAGGAAACTTAGATCTGCCACCTGCAGCACTTCCATCCCCTCCTTCTCCACTGCCCTTGGTATCTGCAGAGCTGTTGCTCACTCTGGCTGCTGTTTTTTCTGCAGAATTGTTTTCTTTCCTTCTTAAATCTGTTATCCCATATGTGCTACCACCATTGCTGACAGGCTCGGCCTTGGCCAGTGGCCTGTCTGTCTTGGAGTTGGCTGGTCTTGGCTCTGTTGGACATGGAGAAAGCTTCTGGCTGACTCTCACAGGAGCCACCCTTGTAGCCCTACCACTATTAAAATCTTGCCCTGCAAGCCCAATGCATATGTGGTATCATAATTGGCCTAATTTTATTTTTCTCAGTGTATGTCAGTGTCTCTAAGTCTTCCTTCGGTAGACAGAGAAGCTGCCTATTCCTTAGATTATCTTTGAAGAATTCTCTGCACCTGATGCACTTTGTATCTTTTTTAACATAGATGTTCAGAAGTATAGACTGTATTTGTGCTGCAACACTAAAAGTGCTTTATACAATAGCATTTATATTTTCTTTTCTTTGCTGGAAATAGTTTTCCTTATGCATCATATGATTTCAGTTGTCTTTTTCAAAGCTGTATCAAATGGGTGTCTTGGGTATCCTATGATGGCCATCCTTTTTCTCTACTGCTTCCAGTTGTCTGTATTTATAGCAGCCCTCAAGTACATAACACTGTATTTTGTGGTATTAAAATTTAATCCAGTTTCTATTACTTCAGTCCTCAGGGTCATAGAGCTCTTTGTGTATGATATTCTGGTCCTCAGCCAAGACTGTTGCTGCTTTACAGTTTTACATCAGCAAAGAGCAATTAATGCATGTAATTTTTTGTGTCCAGGTCATCACTGAAAATATTAAGAAAAGACTCATCTTCAAATGGATCCTTGAAGATCTTTAAGACTTGCCCCTCAAATGAGTAGTTCTACTGTACATATCACTATGTTCTGTTGAGGCAGTTTCTTAGCTACCTTGCATTTCTTGTGCTTATTTCCTTCATCATGTCCAAGTAATATTCCATGCAGAGCAGGTCAGTGCTGAAAGTAATTGTGTTCCTTGGAGGTGTATGCTTATCTTTTCAATACATTTCCAAAGTACAGATGTAATCTTTTCCAGTTCCACTGGTTTTATTTTAAATACTGAAAGTTATTTAGGGAAAAAAAACAGGCAAAATCATCTTTTGGTAGAGACCAAGGGGACAGCTAATAGATCCTTTTCTCTTTGTGTGTATCTATCAGGGTGAATATGTGAGTACAGAGAATGGTGGGGGCAGACTTCCACATCAGAATTGTTAGTGTATTACCCAGAGTCTGAGCCTTTAGGAGCCCCAGCCATGTGTCTGTGCAGCTGTCTTCATCACTGTCAGATTCACATGACATCTACTCCTTGTTTTCTCAACATTGACATTTAGGAAAATCATTGTTCTTGCATGGCTTTGTATTTTTTCTCTTGGAATCTGTAATCTTTCCAAATATTTATGTGGGATCACCTAGGGCCTTAAAATATTTTCTTTTAATAGTGTTTTAGTGTAAGAAATATTTTAATGGTACTCCAGTTCTTGTATCTGTGATATGTTGCCATAAGTCCATGATGCTCAAGCTCAGTTTGTCCATTCACAAAGGTTTATTATTTTCCCTCCATATAATATGAGACTGACTACAGGCAAACGTGCCAGCCATGGTTGGCTTGATCTCAGGAGAATGTTCAAAATTAGATAATAACTTTGCTTTGTGGGTTTGTCCTCTTTTCACTGGACATCTCTTCTAGTACAAAATAGTACCCTGACATCGTGGTAGGCAGTAGTCCAATGGTGTCTTGGTTCTTACCATATACATCAGTCTTTCACTTAACTTTCATATACTTTAATTATTCTCACTCTCTGTCAGCCAGCATCATCTTCAGTCAGATGGTGATTCTTAAGTCTGATCGCTATGTCTCTCCTTCTAAAGAGAGCTAATTTACATTTAACACAATACTGTGCTGAAAAGATATTTTCTGTCTCATCTATATTCAATAGCAAATCTGTGCTTTTCAAATAAAGATGGTGAGAAGATCCTATGAACTACTGCAAACCTGCAAATGCTTCTGGTAGCAGTAGGAGCTGGCATCATTTAGTAACCCACCTGAATTCTAAAAGTTGAGATTAATGGGAAGCTTGTGCTGGTGCAAAATTTTATTGACTGGCCCTTGGAGCCAGCTAGACCACCAGCATGGATACTATAAAAGCCTTTTCCCCCATGGAAGAAAATTCTTTATCCTAAAATGGAGATCCTCTGATGTCCATTCACTTTTAGCATTTCTCTATTTTTGTCTTGTGGTAGCAATCTTATTCAAAACTTTCTTTCCTATTCTAATTATGAAATGCCAAAGGGACTCTCATCTCAGCTGAGGTCTTTAAGGGCTATTGATAATGCATATAACCTTTTCCAGCACCCAGATCTGAACCCAAAGTTAGCAGAAAAGGGCAGGAGCTGAAATTAATGTTTTTACCAGTGAGTGTAATTAGCTAATAGAGCAGCTTCTGGTAGGAGTAGCTGATCCACAGTCATTAAAATGTCAAAGACTTACTGTGTTTTTGTTTGTTTCCTTGTATTTAATGCGAGCCACATGGCAAGGAACAATACTTCATTTTGAGTATCCAAGAAGGGGAAATCTTATTAACAAAAGCTTTATAGTAGCATGTGTGAAAGAGGGCTTTCATTATACTTGTAGGGTTAATTTATATGGGGTAATGTTTGGTCTCAGTTAATCCATCTGTCCAACATTTTAACAATATTTTAATGAAACTTTGAGCCAGATGTCAATGTAGAAAAGAGTTGCCTATTTTAACCATTGATTTTCAGTAAAGTATTGAGGAATGAAAATCTGAAAACCTAACTCTAAAAAAGAGGAAATACAATGATCATAATTGATTTTAACAGGGTCAGCATTTTATGGAGCAATTGAAGTAGCAATTTTATTTGCTACTTCAACAATTGAAGTAGCAAAATAAAAATTGATACATATTCAAGATTATCTTTAAGCATGTAAGAGGCAGTCATTGTAAAAACTGCAATTCTCTCGTGTGTAGTGGCTCATAATGTTTTATGGTGTTTTATAATACACAGCCCCCCCCCAAAAAAAAAACCCAGAAGAAAACAACCTTTGTAAAACAAATTGTGTCTCAGCTGCCTTCCTAATTCATAATAGTCACAAAACTGGTTGTAGGGGGATAGAATATAAGAAAATGAAGATTGTCTAGAAAGTATTCTCACCCCTCAGGAGTTGCAGCTGGGCCAATTATCAAAGATTAGGAACAGGCCTGACTTTAACAGGCCACAGCTGTAACCAATGAGAAGAAGAGTGCTATAAAAGAGTGGGGTGGCTGGGTGAGAAGGGAACTGGAGTTAGTTGGCTGCTTTGTGAGTAAGAAAGAGTCAGTGCTTGGAGGAGCAGCCCATGAGAGACACCAAGAAGGTACGAAACTTTTGTGATAGGAGACAACAGTATGGAACCCCTGTAGTAAGATGACAACAGCTGGTCCCACATCTGTCATTGCTAAATGAAAGCTGAAATGATACTCATAATTTTTAGTCCTTTGACCAAAAAGTTTCCAGCAGATACTAATCTATTATTGTTCATTATGTACAATTCTTAACTGCATGGGGAATCATTCAGTTGATTGCTGCTAGTGAAGGCTCTTAACAGGACCTAGACTTCAGTGATCTTTATGGGTCCTTTCCAGCTCAGGATGTTCTATGATTCTATGATCAGGGCACTACTAGCCTTTAATTGTCCTGACCATTGGGCCTCTGTCCATGGGCCAGGAAGCTGGATTTCAGCTTAGCCCAGGCCTTCAGTCCCTGTCTGAGCTTTATCACTGCTGGTTTCTAGCTCACCCACAGCCCTTGCTGGCCGTGGGCTCTGTTGATCAACACCCTAACCAAAGGCTGCTTTTATGGCTTGATCTCAGACCTGCCTCATCACCAGGAATTTTCCTGATGATCTGCACTCTTGGTTGAGTTTGGCTGCCATCTCTGGGTCTGTCCTGCCCTGCTCACCTTGCCTGGGTACTGTGAAATCTGAGACAGAGTAGTTTAGCTCTGGTAACTAAAAAAATTTGTTTAATGATTACATTCATGAGTCTGTGGTTAAGGAATTGTTACAGAGCTGAGCTTGGCCATAGGCAGCAGAGAATTGAATCTGTTTGGGACTGTACTTAGCAGACTTATAGATAGTACTCAAATCTATTGCAAAACAAGAAGCTTTTATCAGGCTGTTGTTTCTTAACTTTAGAATAGTTAGGCATCACATAACTAACCTCAAGTGGCTGGATGGGCAATTCCTACATTCTTGATTTACTGAGTCTTTAAAATGTCACTGCTTTTAGACCTTCAAGTGCATTTATGGCCAGATAATCTTTTAGTTTCTGTGGCTTTTGGAGGCACATAACTTTTACTTATCCTGCACAGCATTCCTATCCCACCCCCTTTCCTTATTATGTGTGTAGCATTTTTTGTTGTCAGACTGTTACATCTAGCAGTACATGACTCATGGCCAATTGCAGCTCAGTCAAATGTCACTGTTATGAATATATTGCAAGATGTGCCTGCCTTGCACATCTTTGGTGCAATATTTATTATTCAGCTCTTGCTGGAGTGAGTGGAAAGATACCCATGAGGCTGTAAAGACATTTGGAGTAGGTCTGAGTCTGCCTTTAGTGTGCCTGACTACTGCGCAAGAACAAAAGGCCTATTTTTATACTTGGTAGTCATCACTTTTATAACTATAATGTAGTCACCACTGGTGACTCAAATGGATGTGTCAGTGTACTTTGGTTGCAAGATTTTACACACCCAGGACCTCTGAAGGCCTCATAGATTTTCACATGGGCTAACATTCAGTTACATTAAGAACACTTTGTCTACTTTTTGAACAAGAGGGCTGTAGCAGAGGCCCACTGCATTGTCACCCATGATGGGCTGCCCACCAGTCCTAATGTGAAAGTTGCCTGCTGGCTCATGTCCATCCCTAGAACTCTGTGCATTCTCACTACTCTCAACATAAAGGGCAAATTGCTGACCTTCCCAGTCTCTCTTTCCTTGCCTTTCTTTCTGAATTTTGCTTTAACCCTCATTAATGGCATTTCATTCCTGTTGTCTGGAGTTCTTTTGCTTGTTTATATACTCCTGTCTAGGCCCACAATTGGCTTTCCCATATTTCCATGTTCCCACTCTTTTGTGTCTCTCTGTCTTCCTTTGTCAACACTTTGAATTCAGTATCTTCACATCTGTAGCTATCTGGGAATAGTGGAAAGCACCTCAACAGATGCACTTTGATGCCATTCTCTCAGTTCCTCAGATGTTGTTGTTATTGTCTTCCATGGCCCTCAAGGCTCATGTTTTTCTTAGGTAATTCACTTGAAACAAAAACCTGCTTTCTTATGGTCTCAAAGCATTTTTATTACTTAATTATTAAGTAAAATTGTGGAGACTTTCTTAAGAAAATGATGCTTTTTTGAGAAAAACCTGTGTGTATAATATCAGGTGGGATAATCTGTGATGTGCTAGTTTATTGATGATCTGGATGAAGGGATTGAGTTTACCAGTAGCAGATGACACCAAGTTGGATGCAAGTATTGATCTGTTGGAGGAGGGCTCTGCAGAGGGACCTGGGTAGATGGGCGGAATCCAACACTATGAGGTTTAACAGGTCAGGTGCCGAGTCCTGCACTTTGGTCACAAGAACCCCATGGAGCACTACAGACTGGGGATGGAGTGGCTGGACAGTGGCCAGGCAGAAAGGTGCTGGCTGACAGTGACTGAACATGAGCCTGCAGGGTGTCCACATGGCCAACAAGGCCAATGCTATGCTGGCCTCTCTCAGTAATAGTGTAGCCAGCAGGACCAGGGCAGGGTTTCTTCCTCTGTACTCAGCACTGGTGAGGCCGCACCTTGAGTACTGCGTCCAGTTCTGTGCCCCAAAACTTCAGAAGGACAATGAGGTGCTGGAGTGTGTCCAGAGAAGGGCAATGGAGCTGGTGAAGGGTCTGGAGCACAAGTCCTGTGAGGAGCAGCTGGGGTTGTTTAGCCTGGAGGAGGCTCAGGAGAGACCTTATCACACTCTACAATTACCTAAAAGGAGGTTGTAGCTGGAGGGGGAGAGGGGGTCAGCTGCTTCTCCCAGGCACCCAGTGACAGGACAAGAGGACACAGTCTTAACCTGCACCAGGGGAGGTTTTGGCTGGGCACTAGGAAGAAGTTCTTCAAGAAAGAGTGATTGGGCATTGGAGTGGGCTGCACAGGGAGATAGTGGAGTCACATTCCCTAGAAGTGTTGAAGACTGGATGTGGCAGTCACTGCTGTGGTCTAGTTGACAAGGTAGTGTTAGATCATAGATTGGACTCAAAGGTCTTTCCCAATCAACATAGATGATTCTGTGAGAATGAATAGGATTTGGGCTTGATTTTCATGGAGTTCTGTTTCTTCTTTCTGTCAGCCCCAGCCTGACCATGTTTATATACCATAAAAGAAATTCCATGTGCAATTTTTCACAAGCAATATGACTAAAATGTACCTTTTTAAAAGGTGTCAAGATTGTTTGATATTATAACATTTGACCCATGCTAGTTTGTGTGGGCTCACTTGTTTGGCAGAGCTCCACAATAGCTGTGATATCCCAGCAGGTTTTTTCCTGGATATAACAGCAAAACAAGAATTCACTAGCTCAATTTTAAAGCAGTGGAAAGAAAACAACATAGAAAAATTAAAATTATAGACAAGACAAATGATGCAAATGGTTGGAGCAGTCATCATATGCATTTAATTCCTGCTTGGAAGTCTTCTAAAAGTAAAACTGGGAATACTGATTTTATATTTTCTCTTTGGTCTGACATTTATTCATTTCTACTGCAAGAGGTGCAAATTCTCTTAAAATAGTATTTGCTGAAAATACATTACTACAGCCCAAATGAGTATTTTGAATCCATTGCTCCTAGTTAACTGGTATTCTTTGGTAAGCCTTGAAGTGATCTAATTAATTCTTCATTGGTGCTGATGTGAATTTAGACTACCTCTGCAGAAATACGTGGAAGAATAGGAAGATAAGAGGATGGAGAAAAAGGCTCAACATCTCTGGAGGGAGGTGACATTTTTGTCTTAAAAGGCTGTCAGCTCTTAGAGTATTTATGACTGATTCTCAGAAGACAAATGTCTAAAATTAAATGCTTCAGATTTGCAAGTGACAAGTGAGTCATGGGTAGATACAGAGAAAAGTAGAAAAACCAGCAATGACAGAATGTAGGTGTTAAGAATAATAAAAAATAAATCTGAGATCTGATAGCAGAATATTCATAACTGATCTCATTCTGTTTCAAATTTTTAGAAAGCTGCTATTTGAATTCCATTAGCTGGTTTTTCAACATCAGCAAACCCAAATAAGTTGAATATTTTTTTATCCAAAATATTCAAGCTCAAACCTGAAAATCAATAGTACATGTGAAAATCAATAATTTTAAAAAAATTAGTTTTTGGAAGGAGATCTTGTGTATTTCTCAATTGTAATGGGTTCTGATTGTCATGATTTTATAGCTATTTTTTTAAAAAGTATTGAAAATAGTTTTAGGAGTGCATCTATTCTTCATTATTTCTCCTGGAGCCTTAGTTTGATCTTCACAGTACTCTCAATGAGATCAACTCATCCAGCTATCTGGTTGCATAGTCTGATACTAAGGTGATAACACTAAAATTTGTCATGTGAAACCATGGGATCATATTGCAGTGCATATCTCCTCTCCTGGAAAGGCTGTGTGTAACTGGCAGGCATCTCTCCAGGGAATCATCAAAGAGGATGCAGATGGGAGGGGTGATGGCAGCCGTCTTTGCAAAGATGTCACTCCCTGAGGTGAGAAGATGAAACGCATGAACAAAGCAATTTCTACATGAATGCATCTTGCTGCCCTGCAGTGAGGTTCACTTTTCCTTTCAGTCTTGAAAGATGTGCCTCATGAAACAGCAGGTAATAGCATCTATGTATTTAGTGGCTGATACACTGAGAACACATTTCACAAATTGTTGAATTTTGACAAATTCAGAATACATTTTAGAAGAAATTAAGTTTGAAAACTGGCCATGATACCAACATGGAAAAAAAAATCACACTTCAACATCTAAAGGAAAAAAATAGACTTTGCTAAAACTAAACTTTAGTTTTTGATTACAGACAAAATATCTTTGTCAGTATGATTTCATGTCTTCTTTGCTAATTGTCATGAGATATTTTGACCCTGTTTGACACAGGAGTGCACAATTCCTAACTTTTATGTGTTAAATGCTCTTAATTAAAAAGTGTACCTTCTGTCCCAGGTAACAAGAAGAAAACTTGATTTTCTAGATGTATTGTGAAAAGGAAGGACAATACCTCTAAAGAGGGGAACTTAATGTGTCCTGTAAATCTATGCCTGGCCTCTTGTTGTGACTTCTTTATACTGCAGTGAGCAGTTCTCAAACTGAGAACAATCTGAATCAGGAGGATTCTTCTGGAATAGATCCAACACCAAGCACTGTGCCCTCTTCTCTCTTTCTCCTGATCTTTTCCCTTACTGGTTACTGATTGCAGCCTACATGAGTTGTGATCATTTATGTGGAGAATATGAGAACCCTCATCTTAGCCTTTAGTAAAGGTGATTGAAAGAAAAGGGTGAAATGCAAAGGGAAAAGTGAAATTAAAGAATGAAAGACCATCATGTGATTAAGAAGTGTGTCCAGTGTGACAGAGATACTTGAAGATCTACCCATAGTGGGTAGATGTCCTTCTTGCCTGCATCACTGGAATTCAAGGCTGACTCCAACAAAGACTGGTAGTACCACAGGTGCTAAAAAATGAAAAGGTCTTGATGAGTCCTTTTAATTAAAAATCCACAGGACTTGATGACTCAGTGGCTGGTACTTAATTTTCTTGGTTTAACAGTAATAATGAATGCTCTGCATCTGTAGGTGGGTCAATTCCTTCTCTCCCTGCCAGCTTTTTCTGCTACCACTTCTTTGATGGCTCTACTATGAGGGAGTTTTCTACTCTTGAGGGGTTTTTTTTCCTTAGGGTGGTTTCTTCCTCCCCCTTCTTGAGCTGTTGTAGAGACTTTTTCTCATAGTCTTTTCAGGCTGCACTGAGTAAAAGTGCTGTTTTAAAAGATAGTATCAAGAGGTTTGTTTTTTAATGTTGAAAATAAGGATTTGCTTGGAGCAATCCTTGGAGAGTTTGAAGCTGAAATATATTTCCTCACTGAAAGAGATTGCCCTTCTACTGTGTGAGCATAGGCTCAGGTGTGTGCTACTTACTGTTCCAGCTTAAAGCTGCCAGTTCCAGCCTGCTGCTAGGAAGATGGTGTTGGTTTTGAATTATTTTGGTGGTTTTATTTTGGTTTTTGTTTTTTTTTTTTTTTTTCACTTGAGCACTGAAGGTCTTTGGTTTACTCTCTCTTCCTCATTTAAAAGAGAGGTGGCTCTGGTTGATTGAAGACCTGGGAAGAGATCAAATTAATTCACAGGCCATAGAAATTCAGTGTTCTGTTAATTAACACTAAAACCACTGGGAAAACAAACTAAACAAGCAGCCAGCTGGAAGGAGGTGCACAGGCATGTCAAGATAGATGTGACTGTAAACTGATGACTACAATCAGTTTCATTGGGGAATTAAAATAATGTTCAAAGTTTCAGTGCTTCTGAAGTATTTTCCACTGGGCTTCTTTAGGTCATTCCAAACCAAAACACAAATGATCTGAAGAAGTGAGAGTGATAGTTCTTTAAACCATGTTGCTGGAGGATTGGACTAGTCCAGGATGAAAGGATGCACAGCTTCTCAGTTTGACCTTGCTTCTCCTTTATAATCCCCCAATGCCAGCTGCAATGTAAAACCATCTTCTACACTTCACAGCCTCTCCTGTTGATGTAGGTGCTCTCATAATCATATTTGTAAGTACTTAATTATTGAGAACTTGATCCTTCAGTCTTTGCAGGAATAAAACTGTGTTGGTTTCAGCTGCAATAGTGAGACAATAGGAATGTTCAACCTTGTAACCAGACCACTGTCTGTGTTTGTAGTGAAGAATATTTAATGCTGACTAAGTTCATCCTATAGCCTTTAGGCATGGTGGTACACCTAAACCAGATCTTTCTTCAGACCAAAACTTCTAAACTCCCATATACTTTGCTTGGTGACCATTTCTTTCTCTTCCATTTCTTATATCCTTCTGTGCTTGGATCAAAGGGCAAGACCATGAGTGTGCCTTATAGACAGAGTTGAGAATTTTGGGGAGTTAATCAAGTTTGATTTGTTCTCTAATGAATACAAGAGTTGTAATTTAGATTTAGGCACAATGTCAGTTAGGTCTTCATCAAATGAGTGAAGAGGGCCTGGTTCTTCAAGGAAAGTTGTAAGAGCTTGGCAGACTGAAGTACTGAGGCTTCTGGTCTCTATTTAGAGGTTGGCCTAGTCTGTAAAGTTTGCCAGTTTGATGCCCTTTCTAGTATGCCATGACCTTCGGTAAAATGCAAATTTTGAGTCTAACAGTGGTACATTGGTAGGTATTTGGCTGCTTTTGGCAGTAAATTCCTTGATTTTATTTCTTTATTTATATTGGGTAAAAATGCAATTAATCATCTGGGTGTTTACTTTCTTTTTGTTTGATTGTATATGTCCTTATTCTGTCACAGGTCAGAGACAATAGCTGCTCAGTGTTCCACTCATTATATGTGTTAGATATTTGATGTCACTTAGTATTCCTCTTCCTGATGTAAGGTACAAATCCTTAAAGTATCCCATCATCTTTCTTTGTCAATAGCCAGACATTTCTTGTTCTGATACATATTTTTAAAGAGTAGGTTCAGAGCTGCACAGAATATACCAGATAAGACTTTACTGTTTATAAACATAAAGGCATTGTCTCCAGTTTTAATGCAGTTTATCTTGCTTTCTGTAGTAATATGCAGGTTTCTTTGGATACAATTAAACTTCACAGGTGGCTTATATATTTCTCTGTAGTGTGTATGCTCTTCAGTGTGCATAATAAGTACTCAATTATACTATCATGATGCTCTGAGGTCTTTTGGCACTTTCCAGCAATATTCTCTGACAGTGCAAACTCAAGGAACTTGGTATGATATGACATTTTGCAACCTTACAATTGATTTATTTTTTTTAATACAGCAGAGCACAATCCCTCTGGTAATTCAGTAATATATATAAACTGCTTCTGCACTCCACATACACTGTTTAGACTTGATGACTCACTGGTTTTGAACTACTAATTTGTTTTTTCTTTCATATCCCTTTTTCTGAGACTCCCTCAGTTGTTTTTTCAGTCTGTTTCAGGTCAGTGGTTTTCTAGTGCCTGGCATGTGGATATTTTTTATCATACATTTGAATAATTTAATGAGTGCCAGATTCATGTTCGAGCATGAGGAGGCAAAATACAAACTGTTAGCTTCTAGCAATGTCCTCATCTGTGCTCGCAGAGGTGTGTTTCCATGGTTTGGAATTTCTGAAAGGAAACTCATAAAAACTGTCAGACAGGATTTCATTGCAGATTTTATATGAGAAATCCTCTTAAAACTTAACTTGGATGATCTGGATAGAGTTAAATAATCTGAAAAAAATCATAGGAAACTGTTTAAAAATGCCAATAAATATTATCTGGTAGTGTGTCCAATATTTCTACAGCCAGTCATCACAAAAAGCAAAGACAATTATCTACTATACTGCCTTAAAAGGTACCCACTCAAAATAAGGTTCAGTACCTAAAATACTCATCCAGTAGTCTAAAGGCATATTAGAACTATCTACAGGATTACCCTGAAGTATTGACACTTTGAACTGAAAGGAAAATATGATTTGACCTTGGGAATAACTTGATTTGGTCAAGAAAACAGGAAGAAAATTTTGCTATAATCACAAGGGTCTTCAGGAGGGCTAGAGGCAGTATCTTTCTTGGTGTCTAGAATTTTTCAGTAGACTAGTGAGTGAAAAGGAATAAAAAAAATAGCCCAAATTTATAGCTTGGACAGTATATTAACAATGAAAAAATATTCAACAGTGATGGGTTTATGTAATTATCTGGAACAAGTTGTAATCTGGTTGTATTTTTTATTGGATTTGGGTTTGTCTTTGGCTGTTAAGTGAAAAACTGGAATCTTTCTGTAACACTTGCATTCTCAAGGAGCTGAACATGGAATATATTACCATTAGCTGTCTCATTCTGATTTTCTTAACTCATAGTTATGAGTTAATATAAGAGAAGCAACTGTTTCTTTCACACTTCATAAAATAGGAAAAATAATTGCCTGTACACTTATAAACAAGAATAATGATTTAAACAGCACATAGACAGCATTTGCCATAAATGCTCTTTTTATTAATGGATTGTTCTAAGTGCAGTTTTGGAACAATAAGTTTTTAATATCTAATCTAAGATGTATCTAAACTGAACAAAGGAACAGATTATTAGCTTACTGCTTCAGCTGTCCTACTAGAATATTTTATTATGGATTTTTTCATCTATAGTGAAAAATATTTTTACCAAATACAGATTAAAGATGAGAAATATTATATATTCATATTTTTCTTCCAAAGACAGCCAGAGCTTTTATTTCTAACAAACCCTGAGCATCAGAGTAACTTTTTATACTATAAAAATTAATTTCCTTTTTGAAAATCTGCTATTAAGCATTGTAATACATATCTATGCTCTGTGTATCCTATAGAGATATATGCAGTTGGGTTTAAGTGATTTATTTTTGTTCATTTAATTTCCACCTTTGTTAACCTAAAATGATCTTTGCAAGAAAAGGTCAAGATTTCTGTAAGACAAAATGTATTTATGGAGAAAAATTTTATTCTGTCCCAGAAATGATGATTCCTTCTCTCTCCACTGCGTAGCCATTGCTGGGCATGCATTCAACCATTTCCTGCTCCCTGTGGCCAAAAGAGCCACCTACAATCATGTTCTCCTTTTGTATTCCTGAAGGCAAGTCTAGGAGGATCTTTCCTAGTTGCCACTGAGGACTTTTGGCAAGGAGTTATCTCCTAAAATATTAAAGAATTTCCAACACCTGCTCTTCACAGCAGTGTGATATTCTCAGCTGATGTCTGGGAAGTCTGAAATCTCTCATTAGGACCAGAGCTACCAATCCAGAAATTTCTTCTAATTGCCTGTAGAATCACTCATCAATGCTTACATCATGGTTAAATAATCATAGCAGACACATCATCAGTAACTATAAGGGCTGTACAGTCAGACTTTTCCCTTACCTGTAGTGGGATACCTCCACTTTGCCTGCCCACATTCATGTGTTTGAAATAGCAAATACTGGTTGGCAATGAAAGAAACAGAACTACATAAGGAAAAGGATATGATAATGGGATATCAAGAAGAAGAACAGTTATTGCTTAATAACTCATTTTGTTTTTAATATTTCATCATTGCTGCTGAAATTCTGGCTATTCTACAAATGTCTTCATTTGTCTCTTATTATCTAAAAAGTCTAAAGGCTATTTGGAGACACTTGTTATTTTAAATGCTTTGCAATTTAAGATATATAATAATCTGCTTGCAGCAATTTGTTAGACAATGCTGTATGCAGATGTTCTTCAGAGAAAGGGTGAATATGAACTAAAACCCCACAATGTGCTCCATTTGAATCAGAATTTTAAAGCCTTGGAGACAGTGTCTGAGAGGCATTCTTTAAGGCAAAACTGAAATATTTATTTAGGTTTACTAAGGATGGTAGATTCCAAGCTTGCTTTTGGTTTACTTGTCTGCTGATATCAGGTATTCAAAAGAGGTGAACTGAGCAAATTTTGAGCACAACCTGAGACTTCTAAGTGAAGACATTCTTCATGTTTCTGACAGAATGTGAAATGATGTTTGAATGCAGATGTATTTATGCACTTTAGATTAGTGATACTGGCTATCCAGGCAGTCCATTCCTACCTGTGATTTCAAAAACAAGCAGAGGCCTAATGTCTCACATGCCTCACAAGAGTTTGCCATAGCTACAAATTCCATGAAAAATATTAAGTTGGAATGATTGATGTAAAGCGCTGAAAAAGCAAAAGGCAGTATAAGAAATATACAAACAGTGTCACATTTATTAAATGGAAAGGAAAAAAAAAACCTAGTAACTAGAAAGTGGGAAGATTGTTTGGCCCAGTTGAGACCTTGAATCTGTGGAATGACACCATTTACTTAGCTGAATAAAAAAAAAAAAATGCATGGGAGGTCAGTAGAATACAAAAGAAGAGAAAAGTATCCCAGTTGCTGGAAATTTCAAACTGGGTATTAGAAAACGACAGCTTGAGAATACAGTACAGAGAATGTGGGTAGAGGGGGATTTATAGGTGTTGTATGGAAACTTTCATATGCCACTGAGATTACCTGAGCTGGTTAGAGCATTGTGCAGGTAAATGGCAAGGTGGGTTTGATTCCTCTATGGGCTCTTCACTTAAGGGTTGGGTTTGATGATCCTTGTGGGTCCCTTTGAATTCTGAGTGTTCTGTTATTTTGTGATAACTTATGAGCAGTACAAATAATAAGAAAAAAGGAAAAAAAAAAGGGTTCAGAGGGTTTTGCTTGAGTGGGCAGAGTTTTATTTCTCCCCAGGATTAGCTGAATTCTAAAATAGAAAGCAGGATGTAAATAATTCACTACAACCCCAGCTAAGTGAAATTTTCTGTAGGAGGGTAGTGCTTAGGGCCTGTGTCTGTACACAGTAATATCAACACTCCTGATCAGTTATTCCCTGACTTTAGAAACTTTGGGACTCCTTTCCAGGCAAAACACAAGTGTAGTGTTGTGTGTCATTGGATGCAGAAATAGAATAACCTGGGGAAAACAATCTCCCTAAACCAGCTAGGTAGATAGATGTATAGATAAATTCCCTGAAATATCTGCATAGAGAAATCAGATTTGGTGATGAGTCTGACCAGCAGTTTCTGGTCCAGAGATGTAAAGCAAACTGTTTTAGTTCTATCCAGCTACAGGCAGTAGTACAGTCTCTCATTAGTCACACCCTCCCAAGTGGGTTGTAAACCATTTATACTACCTCCTTTCAGTCACATGTTTTATTTGGAAGAGCTGGGATTCTCCATTTGCTATAAATTGTTTAGATTTGCTACTGCTGAAAGTCTATTAGCAGAGTAAAGGGGCTAGAAAATAAATAGTGCTACTGTCATGCTTATGAATTCATCCTTCAGGCAGATTTTCAATAAATGATGAGAATATGAGAGGCAACAGCATGGAGTCCTGAAGAACTGCTGGTTTTGCATTAAAAAAAAGTAGGGGAAAAAAAAGCAGTAAAGATAACCTGCTTAGAGTTATTTTTTGGCTACCAAAGCATTTTTATAGAAGCATTGTGCTGTAGTAAAGATGTTTAAGCAAGTATTTACAAATCAGTCCCAATTAGCATAGTGATTGATGTAATATGATGAAAGCAATATCAGTTATTTGATGTGTACAGGTACAATTTAATGTCAAAACTGATTTCATTCAGGATTTTTTCATTTTCATATAGTATTTTATTCTCTTTCACTAGGGACCAAGTCAGAAAGAGGACTGTGCCTTAGAAGTAGCTGTACCTCATTGTACCCCATTTCATAACATTTAGTTATGAGAATTTTGCTGTTGACTTCAGAGGAACTTGTGCTGAGCACTTAATACTTGGTATGGAACATTGCAGTCACATTGTTGTCTTATTAAATATCAATTTCTCTTTTCTTTTTCCCCAGCGCTAATGTTCAGGCTTTGTAGAATTTGTTCCATAGCACAGCTGATGTGTTACTGGCACACCACCAGAAAAGTGAAGCACATTGTTCCTACTTCAGTATGCATCTATTGCTGTTTTGTTGTCAAGAGGGTCAAAATGTGTTCCCTTTATGTCTCTTCTTGCAATTGGTGGGCGGTGGGAAAAGAATTACTACACTTTGAGTCTGAACTGTAGTAATTAGAGATACTTATGTATAGCATAGCACTGTATTCACATGTATGTTCACCAGTGTTTACATATAAAGTGGAATTTTATTCTTATTTGCATTATTGAGAACTATGAATAACTTAAGTAATTTGGTTTACATAAATTCCTCTATTCCTCTATTTGGAATAGAGGCAAAGGTGTTAGACTAACTGCACAGCTTAATAGACTCAGTGTAGGATGATAATTGGATTATATTTTTTGTACAGCAGTTTTTGTGATCCTTCAAGAAACCAGGAGGTTATCCCCATCTGCAAGCCCATATTGTCAGTGAGTAGCTAAAAGACATTATCTTAATGTGGCGTCAATTATTTTCACCTTTATACTTTCTCAGTAGTGTTACAACAGTGCTATCTGGGATGTCTGCCACACTTAAGCACCACCACCAAGTACAAAATGTTCCTTAGAAGGGTGTTCTGCCTCACAGATCATCAGTGTCACACTCAAGCTTCATTTTTCTTGAGTAAAATTCTCACTGGATTTTGAATTCTATCACTCCTTTGACCCCAGTAGTCAATATTTTCTATGTTATACCTACACACCCAACTAAAACCCTTAAATAAAGGTAATCATCACTAACTTGCTTTGCTTGACACAATGCAGCTTTCTATAGGCAAAACTCAAATGTTCAGATTTCAGATGTGTTTTAGGCCCCTCAGATGTGGCACTAAATGGCCACAGAAATTAGACTGACACAAACCTCCCTGTCCTGCATCTATATATGCAATTCCTGCACTTACCTCTAATACTTGGTAGCATATATGGTTTTAAAGACCTATATGAAAAATACTCAGTCAATACATTTTTTTTTCCCTGGAGAGTAAGATGAGAGCAGAAATCTGAGGTAAAGGGTAGAAGTGGTCAAGTTGCTTTTCCTCAGTGTGATAAAAGCAAATACTGTGGTGCTCAGCCACAGCCATATGTCACATGGTACTGCTGCTGATCCAAACTGGACCAGAGCTGCCATGCACAGAGCTGCACTGATGTAGTTGCACATTATGAGTGATGTTAGGAGAAAGGTTTACAAAACAATTAAAAAAATATTTTTTTTCTCTTTAGTTTCCTTTAATTATGTTTCTTTTTATTTATCTTGTACTTTTATCTTTGTGGTTCTGTTGAATTCAGATAAGGATTTTTTTGATGCAGTTCTTTTTGGACATTTGCAAATTATTCAGGTCAGTCACAGTAAATTGTGACAGTCCTTTGCTAAATTTTAATAATACCACATACCTGATCCATACCCTCAGGACAAGAAGCTGCAGTTTTAGAATGTAACAAGATGAGCTGTACAAAATAGACAGTTTTAGTTTTTATCAAAAAAGTTTGCACATTTTCATTACATTTTGATGTATCTTTGAAAGCAAAAAGAATTATCAGGGCTGACTAACAGCCTGTAGAAGAAAGTGGAATTTTACAGTGTTGATGATTCAGGAGGCCAGTTAGCATTGGCAAATATAATTGTGAAGGCTGCTTGATAGATGGAGAGAGCATAAGCTGTAACATTTTAATTGGAAATTTTATTGAGCTGTTGTGGAAGATGGACACATAGAAGCAATGCTTCAGTTACCAATAGCTGAAATTGTGATTGAATAAAATTTCCATGTCTTGAAATAACTCTCATTCTCTACCAAAACAGAACAACACCATTTTCATAAACAGCTTTCTTAATGATGCATGAAGCTTAGCAATAACAGATACAGGTTACTGGATTAAGAAGAATGGCATACAATGCACCCAAAGGAAAAACAGAGGTGCTTTGTTTTGTTTTTAAACAGCTTGTTTTTCACTGCAATAGTACAGTAATTGATGCTTGGAAAAATTATTTCAGTGAAAGTTTTAGCAATGAAGAACTGTAAGTTCTTCACACAGTTTTAGTGCATCTCCTAAGGTTTACAGTACAGTCTTACCTTCTTCAGTGGAGCTGACTGGAGTTTTGTCTAAGTATAGAAAAGAGCATGGAAATTAATTGATACAGCCTAATGATTTATTAGTTCCTTTTTTGTTCACCCTTGGTTTTCAGTTTTTTTAGTGGTGTCTAGTCAATTACTCTAATCCTGATGTTTATAATGGGAGTTGAGTTGGAATTACTTACACAAATTTGATGGAAGGCTGTCACTTTGCCAGACAGTGACTCCACATTACAGCTATATAGCACAGTCCATAAAAATGTTGCAAAGAAATAGTAATTTTGAGTGCTGTCAGTTTGTATCTTAAACCACCATCTCATCTAATTTGGCACATTTCCCTTAAATTGTCACCTTGGAGACTGAGATTTGAACTGATTTGTTACCAGATGCAATAGTTCTTCTATTAGGAAGCACTTCCTAATTCTGGGAGCTGTGCAGGAACCGTAGCTCCATGCTGGGATGCAACTTTATTGCACACTCTCTCCTCTCTGTGTCAGTTTTCAGTGGAAGTGAACCAAGCTGTGTGGATTAGGCAAGCACCCCCAGGGTGACTGCTGAGGTTTCAGTCTGTAAGATCCACTTGGTTTATATATAGCCTGGGAGCGTTTATTTTTCATTAAAGCAAGCTCCTGGCCATGGGAACTGTGAAGAAAGAATCTTCCTTTGTGAAGAAAAGCTTGAAAGCTTGTGATTGTAAATGCCCTGACAGCAGATGGGCATTTAAAAAACTATCAAAAATCTGCTAAGTTTGAGGTTGCGTGATCTTTTTTTTGATGGACCTTTTTGACACTTCTGTTTGGAAATAGATTTTTACTTTTATTAAGGGTGTCTTTCTGTTTGCTATGGTAAAGATTGAGGAGATGATGCTTGTCAAACAGATGAGCCCCTTGTGTAATTTCATGGGCTCCCCTGGAGCTTTTCCCAGTGCTATTTCAGGAGAATCTCAAATGGTACAAAAATGCTTTCTCTGGTTGAAGCTCTTCTTGTTCTGCATACATGGCAAAGATGACTGGAGCTTGGCCTTTAAGCCTTTGCTTCCCTGCTCAGCTTCCTGCTGTGAGTCACTGGCATTAAATCGAACCGTGATAAAGACACCTTATGTGTCACGTTTTGTGCCTCACAGCACTCTGCTTCAAAAACAGGTCTAGAATCAACTCTTCATCCTCTTCTGAGGGTGGCAAAAATGCTGAGCCCACAAATTGAAACACACACCTTTTTTAAAAGCAGACTGCACTTGAATGTCAAAAAATACTTGCCTTTTAAATAGTTCTGTAATAAAATAAAGTTCTGTAATTAAAAATCTCATGTTTATTCTATGAACCCCTTTTTTTTTCCATGAAGGCAACAAAGCATTTTTCCCTTTTTGCCTTTTCCCATATGAATCTTTTACATGTTTTGTTTTAAAAATAAAAAATACCCAGCTTCAATAGAATATATAGCATCATAGGATTGTTAAGGATGGAAAGGACCTCTAAAATCATCCAGTCCAACTATTCTTAGCACTGTCACCTTCACCACTGAAGCATGTCCCTAAGTGCCCCAACTAGATGGTTTTTCATTCCTCCCCTGGACATGATTCTATGACTTCCCTGGCCAGCCTGTGCCAGTGCTTGACAGCCCTTCCAGTGAAGAATTTTTTTCTAATATCCCGTCTAAACCTCCCATGGCACAACTTGAGACCATTTCCTTTTTTTCTGTAATAGAACAACATACTTTGCTCTCCTAGGCTTCTCACCTCCACCTCTCAACTCAGAACTCTCAGAGATAAACAGTTGATTTTCTTTTTTTAATATTTGAGATTTCCATATCAGAACATTTTTTATCAAGCCATATTTACACATAGCAGTAAGGAAGAATAGCCTTTCCAAGGTGGCAGAACTTCCTTATTAGTTTCTCTAGAGAAAACTTGAATAAACAGGCTGATGTTTTCTTTTCCTTCTTAGCTTCCAAGACAGTAGATTATTTTTGGTACAGTTAGTTTCTTAGATTTATGCCCACTATTTGTCATATAGAGGGCAGGGAAAAAGTGGATCAAGAATCACATGGATTTCTAGAGGTACAATGAGCATTCATATCCGACATCAAAGCATATTTTAATTGTGATACATACACATGGATTGTAAAGTCACATATTTCTGGAAGGTATATTTTTTAAAATAATGTTTTAATTGGATTTTTAGTTTTGAAGTTGGCTCAGTTTCTACTCAAATATTTACTGAGATGTTACAAAATTTTTAATTGTGACTTTAAAAAGTATCACAGGTGACCTCTGAACAAGGGGATTAACTAGGAAAAAAGCTGAGAAACGCCTTTCAGTTCAAGCCTCTGCTCTCTTCAGGCACTGTCTGTGTGAACCTCTTTAGAAAAGTATTGAAAGTCAGCAGATATCTGTCATTAGTTTCATACTCTCCTGCAGAGACACTCAGTGTTCTCTTTTCTTCTCTTGTAATCAATTAGGTTACTGTTAAATGACAGAAAATTCAAGAACTATGGTTAATGCTAATAATGAAATAAACTACCTGTCAACTCTGAAAGCAACATATAAATAATTTTGACTGCTTCAGGAAAAAAAGAAAGCCCCACAGAAACCTCAGACCACCCCCAAAAAAATTGTAAATATAAAACCCAAGCGCATTGAAAGGCCAGTTTTGGGTTTTAGCTGGGGCTGACTGGCAGCTTGAAATATGCAGCATTTCTCAAGATGACCAGGATCATATCAAATTTGATTGAATTTTATTGTAGAACATGGTTTCAGGAGCTTATGGAAGCCTCTCACTAGTATTCTGCCACTAAATTGAATGGCAACTTTGCTTTTATTCCCTTCTATACAATGAAAGAATTAACTTCACTCTGGTTACTGTCAAATCATTTCTATCAAGAAGAAGCATAGTCCTTTGGTAAAGGCCAAAGAAAAATATTTGGGGGAAGTGTTTGGAATGAATGGGATTTCACCAAGACTAAAGTATTAAAAAATTAGTATGAAGAAAGATTCATATGCAATTGTGAGATACTCTCTTACCATGTACTGTTTAAAATAAAATTAAATCCAACAGCTGGATCATTATAGACAGAGAATGGGACAGAAAGCCTATAAAAAGTGTGAACAAAAATTCTTGGATCATTTTTTGTTCCTAGAGACTGTTTAAATCCACTTACATTGAGGGTGGTCATGTTTGCCCTGGTGGGATGTCTTGGGAAGGAGTGAACCTTTTTTTTCTGCTCTCCTAGGCAGCCCCTGTGCTGACTCAGAAAGCTGTGCCATGCCACAGACAGCTCAGCTCTGTGCAATACAGTATTTAGCCAAAGGCCCACCTGGGCATCAGTCCCTCCATCAAGCTCCCCACCCTACAGTGCCAGAGCTCTTTCTAGGGCAGAGGTTTTTGGGTATTCATTTTACAGAGATAAGTGCACATTGCTCCACAGAGTAGGGTATTAGAATTATCTCTTCATTTTATTTCACTGTCAGTCCTACTCCATGATACTGCTAAGTCCCCAAGGACTCCTTTTATATGTTTGAGTGCTTTGATAATTCAGGCTTTTGAAGGGCTCTTTGCCATGAGTGTGTCTCTGCTGAGCTGGGAACAGAAATGTAGGACCAGCCTTGGCCATCTCTGATTGCAGCACAGTGAGAGCTTCTAGTCTGTCTGAGAACAAAGGATCACACACAGAGTAAAAGATTGCTAATTACAAAACTGGCCACATATGAAACTCTGTTCTTTCTAAGTTGGACCATCTTTGAGACTATCAAGTAATTGTTAATTTTTTTCAAGGGACTTTATCCTTAATTTTATCTGTATTTTATTTACTTGCATTTGAATCGTTTCTATCGTCCCCTAAAAGTGCCTGCTTTTTCAGTGAGGTCAGAATTCCTCATCTTACAGCTCTATATATGAAGATGAAGTTAGCAATTAAGACAGATGATTAAGGGCTAGGAAAAAGTGGTCCCACTGGAGCAAATGTTTCTTCATCTGACCACCTCCATGTCTTCCATAGTGTTATTTCTTATAATAAGGAAGTCAGGACCAGGGTGCTCAGTCTAAACACATTTTGGTGAGTCATTCTTTTCTCTGAGGAGGTGGCCTTGCCCAGTTCTGACTCACTGTAGCTGTAAATGGTGGGGCATGTATTTTTCAAAGGGCACATACTGAAACCTTCTTCAGAACAAGTTCATCTGCTTTTACTACTAATTTCTCTATAAAGTACATTTTGTTCTCTTGTAAACTCCGATTCCTGGCATTGGCAAGTTCTTAAAGGCTGGACTGGAGTCACAGAAATGTTAAAAGTGTACAGGTTTAAGTACCTTAAATAACACTTTACCTTAAATAACACTTTATCTTAAATAACACTTACTTATAAAATTCTTTTATGTATATAAAAATAGGTTTTACTGACTCAATTAAAACTATGAACTTGGATGTAGAGGAAAATCACATTTTTACCTATGATTAAGCCAGAAGTGTGCACTGTTAATGGTATTACACCATCAGAATTTAATGAAAACTCTTTAATTTGATGGATTAATCTTTTTTCAAACTTTTCCCATTCTAATTATATCATCATGTGAAATTGGGATAAACTTTTGCTGTCTTGATGCAGGCAGAACATATTTTAATATCTGAGGTGCTTTCTGTGTGACAAAATGACAATTTTTTGTCCCTGGAAAATGAGTGCCTCAGCTATAGAAGAAAATCTAAGAGTTAAAGGCACTGAATTATATACATAATGTCAGGTCACATAGATCACTATGTACCTTCTGTGTTTTTCTATGGCTATTTGACTAGTAAAGGAATAAAACAAACCAGGCTCTCCTTTTTCTGTGCTTTTAGTTTAGTAACTCATAACTGCTCAGAAATTTTTCCTTTGGTGTGGTGTACCCCTACCTTTACTCTAAACTCATGAGTGCTTTCTAGTGAGCAAATTCAACAACAACAAAAAAACCCAAAAAACTAAAGCAATGGCTGTTGTTTTAATTCTAAGAGAAAATGTTACAAGCCTCGGAAGAAAAGGAATGGTATTTTTGTTACCTTTCACACATAAAGCTTGTGCTGAGGATATTTTCAGACATAAGGCAGGTAAAGTTTGACTTGCAAATGGAGCATTAGGATCCACACTTCATTGCTTGGACTAACTCCAGTTCATAGAAGAATTGCATTATCATGTTAGTAGTATGTTGTAACTGGCTTTCCATGACACTTTTCATGGATAGATCATCTTTTTCCTTTTTTATGGATGGTGGCTTCAAAAGTAGAGGATTTTAGTCTACTCACCAGACCAGTTACAAGGCTCAAATTTTTGAAATACAAATTCAGTGCTTTGTATTCCACTCTGCTAGAGCTGTGGCATTCAAGCTGAGTGCTTGTGCTTTCAGATAGCACTGGAAAAGTCTGAATTGGTCATGAAGTAGAAATTTACACTTTATCAGCTGGTAAAGTGCTGCCTTTGTTCCTGAACAAGGTTAGCATATGTCTGTAATCACAGACACTGAATCTGAAGCATGAAGCACTGTGTGCCATAGAGATTGAACACTCAGGCAAATCAGACATTTCTGTGAGGCACAAACAAATTGTTTTCATAGGTTTTGCATGGCCACCTGCCCTAAACCACACAAAGAAGTTTGTAAAGTTAGTTGATAAAGTTTGCAGGAAAGAATTGCTAATCATTGCTTGCCCTCAGCAGAATGACACATGCTGTTGCAAAACAAAATTCAGACTGTGCCTAATACCACAAAGTTTGCAAAAAGCAAGCAGCTGTTTTCATTTTAAGCAATTTCCGTCATGATATATGAGTAAAAGATAGAATATTAATAAAGAAAAACACAACACGGTCATCACGACTGAGGTTCTACATGCTACAGCTGAAGATCTTCTTTACGTAGTTTCTGCACTGACTGCCCCATTTCTCTTTAAAAATGTGTGTATCTCTTTAGAAATATATCAGATGTTGATCTGGGATTTCTAGGGATGTAGGCCTGAATATGTTCTTCCAAAATATGATTGGATGCTTCAGTATATGTCCCTTAAAATTATTGCTGCAGTACATACAGTGAAGCTATCAACAAATGAGTATTTTCCCCAGAAAAATGCAGTAGGAATCAGAGAAAACTCCATACAACATGTTGTGAAAAGTCTCCATTCAGACTAGCAGCATTTAACATAGTATTTAGTGTAACCATTTTATTCTGTCAATCACATCCCAATACAGAGATAAGCTTTATTTTACTGGAGTTCTTGTTTTATTGCTATGAATTTATAGCTTAGCTCAAAAATAAAAAAATATTAAATCTGTATTTATCTACAAAGGCTATTATTATTACTAATTGTGTATATGTACTGCCTCTTATTTGTGATTCTCAGAGAATTATACAACAGTAGGTATTTTTATTAGAGCTGACTGGCAAGACATCAGGGATAATATTGACTTTGGAAGTCTTTAAAAGGCTAGTTTTGTCTATGTTAATTTTGAAAAAAAGAGTTTTGACACATTTAGAATAATAAGTTTGGTTTGATTTTTGTGGTGTTGTTTGGAATCATATATCTATTTCAATTTATTTCTTACCTTCTATTAAAAAACTCCAAGAGCAAAAATGCTGGAGCAGAAATGTGGGGGTTATTCTCTTTAAATAAAATTGTCCTGTGTAGAATTTTGAAAATGTTTAAGGGCTTCTTCCAAACTTGAAATATCACCATATTTTGTTAGGCAGAGTTCTGTTTTCCATCCAGGTCTAGTCTTTACTTGCAATTGCTGTCTTCTTCCAATAGCTGCTGAGCAAGGTAACTTTGGAAAGGATCTGCCCAGCATGACCACACATGCTGGTAAAGCAGGACACCCCTTGACCTCAAAGCCACTTCCCTGTGTGCCAGATTTGGCTATGGGGGTCAGGTCAGCTTAGCCCATATTCTCTTCTAGTGCACACACCTCCTATTTCTTAAGAGCTGAAATCAAAGACCTGGAGGTGTGGCTGTCCACCCACCAACCTGTTAGTGTCTGTCATAAATCAGTAACATGAAATTATCTCTTTCTCAAAAGGCAACCAGCAGGTATTAACACCTACAAATTACTAGGCAAAGCCACAGACTGTTTTTTTAATAAATACCAAGCAGGCATCAAACTGCTCTGAGGTTGTTGGGCTAATTTTTTGAGGTAAGTATATAATGTATGTTGTACTGTAAAAATGACATTTACACTGTCATAAATAGGGTTTTCTTCCTTACTGTGTATAGAGTGTGTATATAATGAATGTACAAAGGTATATGCCTCCCAAAACAGAGGAAATCAGGCAAGAACACCTGATTCTCAAACACAAAAAGAAACCCTGCAGGGCAGGAAAGCAAGAACAGGCAGCCTGGGATGAACAAGGGAGATTGAGGAGCCAGGGATAAGGTTAGGAAAAATGAAACCCTGAGCAGGCTCCCTCAGAGGTCAGTATTGGGACTGGCACTGTTTAACATCCTCACATGGAATGTGAGACTGAGCACAGCCTCAGCAAGTTTGCTGATGCCACCAAGCTGTGTGCTATAGCTGACATGCTGGAGGGAAGGGATGCTATCCAGAGGAACCTTGACAGGCTTAAGAAACAGATCCATGCAAACCTCAGGAAGTTCAATAAGGCCAAATGCAAAGTACTGCACTTGAGGTGGGGCAATCCCAAACACAAGTACAGGCTGGATGGAGAATGGATTTAGAGCAGCCCTGAGAAAATGGACTTGAGGGCGTTGGTGGATCAGAGGTTGGACATAAGCCAGCAAATGTGCTCTTACTGCCCAAAAAGCCAACTATATCCTAGGCTGCATCCAAAGCAGTGCTGCCAGCTGGGTGAGGGAGGGGATTCTGCCCCACTGCTCTGCTCTCATGAGACCCCACCTGCAATGCGGAGTCCAGAGGTCCCCAACAAAAGAAGAATGTGGACCTCCTGGAGTGAGTCCAGAAAAAGTCCATTAAGATGATCAGAGGGCTGGAGCACCTCTCTTGTGAAGACTGGAGGAGAGATGAGAGCCAGGGTTGTTCAGCCTGGAGAAAAGAGGCAGCCTTCCAGTATCTAAAGGGGACCTACAGCAGAGCTGTATAGAGTGCGTATATAGTGATAGGACAAGGGAAAATGTCTTTAAACTGACAGAGGGTAGGTTTGGACTAGATATTAGGAAGAAATTCTTTACTGTAAGGGAGGTGAGGCGCTTCTCTCTGAACAGGTTGCCCAGAGAATTTGTGTCAGTCCCATCCTTGACAATGTTGAAGGCCAGGTTGGACAGGGCTTTGAGCAACTTGGTCTAGTGAAAGGTGTCCCTACTCATGGCAGGGAGATTGGAACTAAAGGATCTTTATGGACCCTTTCAGCTGAAACCATTCTGTGAGTCCACAATTCTATGAAAAGTATTTAGTGTTGGTAAAGAGTAAAAGAAAGAATGTCAGCCCCTCTGAACAGCGTGCAGCAGACTGGGCCTCAGTCCTCCCTTCTGCCATGTATGTTCCATGTCTCCCTGGGTACATGTCAATAGTCAAATGTAACCCTATCCCTATGTGTGCCAGAAACAAAACGTAGCTGCCATTTACCAGGGTAACATCATAATCTTGTGCCTCAACTGCACCATGTGAAATGGGTGTTCTGAGTTTTCCTTTTCCCTGCCAATTTTCTCATCTTGTCTGTTTAGCCCTTAAGTTCATTGCTTTCTGAAACAAAGATGATGTTTTGTTATGTGAATATTTGTACTGCACAGCAGGGACATGCATCTGAGTTGGAGCTGAAGAAATAAATAGCGTAATATAAATAAAATCCAGCATCAGCTGATGCATCAAAGGCAGATAAATAACATGAACAAAAGACAAACATGTACACTTGGAAACAGTGCCTTAGATCAACCTTTTGCTGTAGACTTTTTTTTTTTTTTGTGATACAGAACCATTTCTTTATTACCTTTTAGAGTGGGCAATGAGTTTTCAGCTTGGTTTCTGTACTGTTCAGAGATTAATGAGGGATTCCACCCTTGCATGAATATTTTTACTTTGTTGGGTTAAACTTTTGTTTGCCTGATCAGTTCAACTGACCAAAGTAAATCAGCTAGTCTGAGAATGCACTCATAGCAAAGCATCTTTATATGGTTTCTCTCATAAAAGTTTAATGCAGTGTATAATTAGAAAAGGTTGAGTGCTTCCATTAATTCTGCAGTGTTTTCCCACTCGTTTATTCTGATAAGCCCAATATTTTGCTGACAGGATGAATATAGGCTCAGTTAAAGATGTATGCAAATGCATATTTATCATTGTACCCCAAAAGTAATATCCCACAGGAAGGGAAACAAAGCAGGAGTTTTCATGAGGTTCAGATGACATTTGCTGTCCTCTCAGAGCTTTAGGGATGATGGAGAGCTCTGTGGGAACATTAAAGCCTGGGAATCCCAGTTATGTGGTTAATGGAGTTGAGTGATGTGCAGAGCAGTAAGATCTCCCCAAGGAATTGGTGCCTCTCTGTTTCTGCTGCAGATCTCTTCCCCTAAGAGCACAGCCTGGGCAGAAGCCATGATGTTGCCATAGTTGTGTAGCAGCAGCAGTAGGACAAAATTTGTAAGAGCTAATCCTACTTGAAGCATCATTAATTCCTAATAGGGCTTGTGGAGAATAATATTGTAGAGATCCTCTCCTGCTTGAAATCCCATGCAGTCTAATCCCTCAGTGTACTTACAACAGTAGCGATGGAAAACTATGCATGGATCTGGTTTTTTGTCTTCTACTTTGCTCTCTGTTGATCTCTTTTTATTGAAACGTTGGCTAAAATTAGGCTTTTGCAGGAATTTTCAAAATTATTTATCCTTAGGATTATGACTTCAGGATCCTGAATATTATGTATTATCTCCTGCACTTTGTGATTATAAAATTTTTCTGATAAATGTTTGAGAATAAATTTTTACCAAAATAATTTTAATACAGTTTCCAAACAGCACTGTCATGTTCAGAAAAAAGCTAATGTAGTGCAGTCTGTAAATGTGTCTGTCTTACAACACTCCCACCTTCCTTTTTTATTGCCAATTTCAATGCAAGATTTCACTAGAATGCATACGCTTCCATATTTTAGTACACAAAAATACAGTGTGTCTTTAACACAGACACCTTTGATCATCTCAGGGAGATGATTTCATAGTTGCTCTTGGGTGGCCTCATAATGTTTGTGTGTGTGAATTCTTGACTCTTCTGAACACAAGAGAAGAGAAGAATTTTACCTCTCCTTAAAATGCTTCAGAGTCCTTGGCAAAATAACACTTGAGTGATTCCTGAGCTGGTAAATTGGCTGTTGCTGCAGTTCCTGGCAAGGTCAGTACTGCAGTGTGTTGTAGGTAATGGAAGGCAGCTCTTACAGTGACTGTGTCTCCTCCTCCCTTAGAACTATTCCTCTCTTCTGTGCTTGTACATGGGGGTAGAGGTGTGTACACGCACTTGCATGGGGAGATTTTCCTCCTTAGTTTCAGTTAGCCATCACTGGACTATGAATGTGTAGTAGTTAAAAGGCTTCATACCTTTAATAAAAATTCCTAATAAGCAGCCATTAAACATATGGTCAAATTATTTCTGTGCTCCTTAGTGCTTTCAAAGATGCCTGTCCTGCTCTCTCTCCTATGCAACTCTCTGCACATACAGAGGGACAAAAGTTATGCAATTGAACTTATCTTTCTTTAAAAATACTTCCAATTTTTGCCAGAAACAATAACTATATTGCAATATCACTGCAACAATATAATCCTATTCCTTAGACATGCACCCAGGGAAAGAAGGAGCAAGGCAAAATAGTCAATTGTATTCCTAAGAAAAAAGTTAGCAACATTAGCTAGAAAAAGCAGAACATTAACCCACAACCGGATGTCCCAACAGCAAGCTATTCCTGTGGATCAGGTTTGTGAGCTTATTCCAGTGCTTTCCATTTGCTGCAGAGCATCCAGCCTATAGGCTATAATAAACTCTGCCATGATGGCACTGATATTCTTCAGGGATCTCAGGAATGGATTTGGCTCCACTGCTTGTTGGCCTTTTGTACTCTGTCAAAAAGATTTTTTCCATTGTCTGTTTACGAAAACAGTCATGTCTTTCCGTAGACAGCTGTACTGGGTCCAAAGGAGTGGCAACAGATGCCTCATCATCCACTCCAATTAAAGAATTTTTATAGGCAAGGAAATCCTGCCATGGTGCCTGAGTCACCAAGCTAACATAAGAGACCAGAAACTTTTTCCCATTGCATGCTGAATAAATACGTCCTTATATAATTAAGTTTTTATCACTTTTTCTGTTATTAGGAATGTGGAAAATTTTTGTAGACCTAATTTTTTGGTAAGACTTCATGTTCCTAGTTGCATGGTAATGTGAGTCTTTTACTAAAATTTTGGATAGAACTTGGAGATACAATACTCCTGTGCTTTTTCAACAATTTAACTGAAGCAAATTTTTTGCCACAGGTTCCAGAAGTTTGTTTCTTTTTTCTTTTGTTTTTTCTCAATGGTCTTCACTGTGGGCTGCAGAGGAATGCCAGCTCAGGCACCTGGAGCACCTCCTCCCCCTCCTTCTTCACTAACCTTGTTGTTTGCAGAGTTGTTCTCACATGGTCTCACTCTGCTCTTCTCTGTCTGGAAGATTACAGCTGCAACATAACCTTTGTTTTGATTGAGTCTTAAATATGCTATCACAGGGGCATTACCACCATTTCCAATTCGCCCAGTTTTGGCCAGTGGCATGTCTGTCTTTGGAACCATGAGGGACTGGCTCTTCCAGACATGGTGGAAGCTTCCAGCAGCTTCTCACAGAAGCCACCTCTGTGCCTCCCCTCAGCCCCCCGTTACCAAAAACTAGGCTATGCTGATCCAATTAAAAAAAATTAGAAAGGGACACAAAGTAAAAAAAACCCTAGATTCTTAAAGCTGTATTTACCATGATTATCAAGAAAAACTTAAAAATCTGTCCCATGCTTGGTTATACAATGCTGTTCAAGAATGGCTATTTCTGAGAAACTCTATATGTGGGTATCCTCGTTCCATAATTAGCATGACTCTCATTTTTGGTTGAACTCCTTTTCAAAGTGCATTAAGTTGAGCAAGAGCATATCCGTTTTGTAAAGGAACTGAAATGTAAAATCAGCCTCCTGAAAAATGCCTTCCTGTTTTAGTGTAGTAAGTTTACAGGGTGCTTGAAGATGGGAAAGATCATACCAAGCCCACTGTGAGCCCAAAGTGATGATATTATTATCATGGTTGCCCTATCAAGCTAGTAATGAACTACATAGTTATTTTTTATGATAAAAATCTACAAATATGCAGCATGGACCATAAAGTTCAGTTGAGAAATGCTTTAAACTGAGACATGTAGTGAGTCACCAACAGGGAAAGGGAAGAATTCTACCCCTTGCTGTTGAAGGGGCTGTATAGTGGGTTGACCCTACCTGGATGCCAGGTGCCCATCAAAATGGCTCTGTCACTCCCCTCCTCAGCTGGACAGGGAACAGAAAATATAATCAAAGTCTCTTGGGTCAAGATAAGGAAAGGGAGACATCTCAGCAATTACCATCTGGGTCAAAGCAGACTCAGATGGGGGAAATTAATTTACTTTATTGGCAATCAAATCATAGTAGAGTCATAAGAAATCTTCAAAAACCTTGCTGCCACTCATCCTTGCATGCAAGGCTCAGCTTCACTTCCAATTTTCTCTACCTCCACCTTACCAGCAGTGCAGATGGCGGGGGAGTGGGGACTGTGATTAGTTCATTACACATTGTCTCTGCTACTCCTGCCAGGAGCCAACAGTCTCTCCATGGCATCACAGTCTCTTTTGGGCATCCACCTGCTCCAGCATGGGGTTCTCCATGGAGGGAGCTGCCTCACCATGGGCTGCAAGAGAATCTTTGCTCTGGCACCTGGAGCACCTCCTCTCCCTCCTTTTCCACTGACCTCAGTGTCTGCAGGGCTCTTGCTCTCACATATTCTCTGTCCCCTCTCTGGCTAAAATTGCACAGTAACTTTCCCCCTTAAATTTGTTGTCTCAGAGGCATTACTGCCATCACCAATGGACCTGACCCTGGCCAGCAGCAGGCCCATCTTGGAGTTGGCTGGCCTTGGTTCTATGGGACACAGGAGATGCTTCCAGCAGTTTCTTGCAGAAAGCCATCCCTGTAGCCCCCCTGCTATCAAAATCTTGCCACGTAATCCAATACATGCTGTCAAGCATAGAACATGATACCTTGTCTAGCAAACAGGTCTTTTTCCACTCCAAGGGAATCAAACAGTGCTTATTTCAACAAAGAGGAAATGGTTAACTGATAAGGTGGAAAAAATATGACTTATGACCACTGGCTGGATTTTATATGGGAGGTGGCTTATAGAGCCTATCATTCTCCAGCATGATAAGACATTTCTTAATGATTGTTACCCGAGATGTCTGTGTCTCTAAATGAGGGAACCATTTGCAAGAAAAATCTGCAAACTATTCAACTGTACAATGAAAAAAGAGGTGTAGGTAGAAAGATGATTTTATGTGCATCTTTAACTTGCTTTGTGCTAAGAGTAATTTTGAAGTAGCTGTGTAGTGAGGAGACATTCCACGCCCAGCACTGTGGTGCCTCTAAAGCCATCACACCTATAGGCCAGGGCATCAGAGGTGTTGGAGCAAGTGCCTGTGTGTTCTGCAGTTTATCCAAAGGGCAGCAGGTTGAGAGCATGGGTTACTGGTGTCTAGAGAAGAAGGGTTTTCTGGTGATGGGTTAGAGTTGATGGCAGAACTCACTGACAATCAGAAAAATACTGGAGAGCACTTTTGGACCCTTGCTGGCCCAAGGGGAATTCATTAGTCAGCAACTGCTGTCAGCTGGCACAAGTTGCAATTTCAGCACCTCCGGTTTGCCAGAGCTGTAAAAAATATAAGTATCACAAGGCACAAAATACAGTCTCCACACCCCAGCATGCAGGCCTCACAAGAATGGTTGTAGGGAAACACTTAACCCCCAACACACACAACAGAGATATGTAAAGCACTGGGAGACATTCAGTCAACCTCAGTGACTTTATCAAGCCTTTGGAGATTGTGGTGGTTTTCATGGGTTGGAGCAATTTTCCACGGAAGTGTTGAAAATAATCAGTGAAACTTTTGAGGAAATAACACAGTGAAAAAACTCTGAAAAACACTGACCCTTAAATTGTGGGATTCTGTACTTCCTCTTAATGCATGAAACAGAGAAGGAGTAAACATTGCTTAGAAGTGAGGAGTTTCATACAGAAGAAGATTTTATTTTTGTATCAGTTTGTTCCTCTTTAGCATATTTGAATTGTTTACCTTTTGCTACTTTCTTTCTGTTGCCTGGAAACATTTAGTGAGCTGTTAGTGCCAAAGCATTAGCTGACTTAAGATTCAACTTGAATGAGCTCTAACACAAAAGCTTATCATCTGTGTTTTCAAAATATCCCAGCAATACCGAATTAAAGGGATTTTTGAGCAACTAGAAATTAATTTTATCAAGATAACAGCATTGAATATACTTTTACAGTAATATCAACTTCTTGTTCTTGACCTTGTATGCCTTCCTGAACCAAAATCTCTCACCAAAAGCATTATTCCTTTCTCTGAGAACCAGACAGATGATGTTGCATGCATTACAAGTCACTAATGCAGTACAATTATTTTTTTAAATTGATCTTTCAACTTTCAAATTTCTTTCCTGATTTTAATTTTAGAAAGCTGAGAAATCTGCTATGTGATGCCAGCACTTTGACTCTGCAAGGTTGTGAACACCTCCCTGAGTTATGCTGTTAACTCCCATTGGGGTTTATGAAAGTGTTTGACCAGCACTGGCATTTCTACTATACTTATACTATAAGAAGTACAGCAGGCCATGGTGCACCTTCACACTGAAATCACCCAGTGTGAACTTTCACCATGTTGGGCACATATGCAAAGAGTTCATGTCTGGCATTCTAGAGTAAATATTGCAGCAGCTCTTATAAATGCCTGGTTCAACATGTGGGACTCTCCAAGAGGTATTCCTAAGCCAAAGCATGATAACTGAAATGACTTGAATATATGACATTATTTCCGGGATAATTCATGTTAGTGATCAGTATCAGTTAATACCTAACTGTAAATGTTTCTTTTACTTATGGGACTGTTTGAAACATATTGATATCTCACCTCAGAAAACACACTACTGCTCAGAGGTGAAAGAATATGAAAATGTTCACCATATCACAGAATCCACACTATTTAGTTTTAAGTAGTTTTATTTTAGAATATTTAGTGCTTAATGTCACAACTATATTGCAACTCATAAACCTTTGCTACTTCTTCTCTAATGGTATTTCCCTAACTAAACGAGCTACCAGAAGGAGCTTCCCGAAGTTCAAGTTTAACAAGTAGGATATCCAACAGTTTTTTTTGATACGTGTTAATTGGTTGAGATGGAAAGCAGTGCTGAGAACTGACACCTCATTTTAAACACAGTTGCATGTGCATTTCATGTCTCAGTTCATCTGAGACTCCATTCCCCTCCATTCTGAGTATGATCATATACATAGACTGTACCTGGTTTTGAATTTACAAGAAAATCTTGGAAAAAACAGAAAGGCCACATGCACTAATGAGGAACAAAGAGGCAATAGCAGGAAAAAGACTGATGGCAAATACTGGGAAAGTGCCTGCATCCTGCACAATGGTACTATTCATATTTACAAATCATGTGCTCATGTGTTTTCCTGGATCTGGGCCCAACTGCACAACTGGATTTCTTTCAAACCACAAGTAAGTGCAGGAGAAAGCAGAATACAAGCATAGATTTTTTTGGTGGAGGGTGTAGTTCAGGCCCACAAAGAGAAAGTCATGGACTGTAAAGGAAAGCTGCAAAAGACATGGAAAAAGAAGAGAGCAGAATGCCACATTGCACAGTAGTAATTTTGTGTTAGTATTTAAAACTGAATATGCTTATTTGGGGAGTTTGAAGGTTCGTTTCCCACCTTCTGTTAATCTTTGGTTGTATTTTAAGAGAATGGGACTGGATGTGGACTAAAGTCCTTCTGAGGTAAAGAGCAAGGCTGTACTTTGGTCTCTGAGAAGGATGCCTACTGTTTCAGTGCAGAGTAAGGTTTTGAAAGCTTTTGTAAGAGTGCATTATGAAACCCTGAATTGGTATTGGATGGTGACTGTGAAACATATCAAGGGTGTGGGGTAAGGTAACAGATTACTGAATATCCTTAGTGCTGTGCAGTGCAGAGCTGAAGTGCACAAGGTGACAGTAGATCTCCTTCAGATCTGAACAGTGTTAATATGCAGAAGGCAGAATACAGCCTGTTCATCTGCTGGATCAGAGATCCTGCTACCTTGCCTAATCTGCTCTTTTGTCAGATAGCCAGCTGGCAGTCTAAACTCTGAACCATATATATTCTTATTTTTAGTTTTTGTGCGTTGCATATAAAGGTATGAGAGGTATGGAAATAAAACTGCAGCTTGGTCAGCTTCATTTTGAAGTAGATCATTTGGGTGGAAAATGAGTGGCTATTCTACAGGCTGTGTATTTCCCTCTGCACAGATATGCACAGAAATAGCAAAAGTTTGTATTAATTGATGATGATACATTAATGTCATCTAAAGATGTGGTGATACACAAAGATAATTGGATTAATGAGTAAAATACAGAATTTAAGCCCTAAGATCTAACAGATGTGACACAGTGCCTTATCTAATGAGTGTAAGTGGAATCTCTCATGAGATTGGAGAACATGGTACTTTGTACTGCATAATCTTCCATTCCCATCCCAACCACACAGCCATAATCATAAGTCATTCATGACAAAATCAATGATCTTAGTTTTTCTGACAGCTTCTGTTCACTGTTCCTAGGAACTGGTTTTTATCTTTTCTCAAGAGGGTATTTAGAATTTAAGCTCCCTCTCTCTACTTGTTTATGCACAGTGCTGTTCATCTGCCAAATGACCACGGTGCCAAGTTCCAGCTTGGCATTTGTGGAGCATTTTCCTTTCAGCCCCTTGAGAATGCATGCTTTGGCCTTTCCAAAGCCAGGAAACTGTCAACACTTATGAAGTGGCATGGCCTAGGGTGAAGTGGACAGAAAAGTTACCAGCCTCTGTCTCACTATTTTGTGCCTACAATGTGACACAAACTACAGGTTATTGATGATAGCTTTTGAAAGAAAAAATATGAGGGGAGACTTCTCTTTTATGATTCTGTGTTTCAATAAAATTTCTCTAATTGCATGGGTAGAACAATAAAGTTTTGTAGTACATATTATATCTTATAGCAGACTGTTACAAGAAAAGAAAAAATGTGCATCAGCAGGCCAGGCTTGTGAAAGATTGTGTAATTTTGCTCCAGTAAAATTGGCTTTTTACAATCCATTATATGGTAACTCAATATAAAGTCAACAGACCTCATTTACCAAATGGGAGTCCTTACTGTAGTCACTTTCCAAACAAGGTACCTGATCAAAAGCATTTGCTATCAATTCTGCCTACTGACAGCTTCTTAAAACCTTTCATTGTGTTACCTGGAGGCAAGCTGAGGACAACCAGCATCACTGAGAAAATATTGATTTTTCTAGGATATCCTGTCTTTGTTCTGCAAATAGTGAATAGATACAGAATAGAGTTTATGCTATGGTGAGAAGAAAATGTTGTGATTAGGTCTGGAATCTGTGTTCTCTTAACCTTTCAGTACTCAATTTTTGCAGATTAAAAGAAAAAATATAGAACACTCTGTTAAAACACAGCAATAGGTCATGTTGTACTTTGTTAATCTGGCCAGCATTCTTCCATTACAGAATGAGAAGATGAATAAACACACAGGTCTTAGCCAGACAAAGGCTTTAAATCCATCTTTATGTGCCTAGCTTTTGCACATCCTCCTTTGGAACAGAATAGTCAGTCTGTTAGGTCTCTGAGCACCAGCTTTTTACATGTGTGCTGCCAAGTGAATCTCATGCCTTCTTGTAAATTAGTAACAGGGCAAGAAGAACCACAGCAAACATCTATTAGGATTAGACAACCTTGAAGCTGCTCAATAAGAAGTGAAAACTGGTTGGTCAGAGCTAGAATAGGTAGGACAGGGAGCTGTTGCTGAGCTGCCAAAGTGTGACATACTTCTTTAGAGTACAGAGGATAGGGACAGGGAGTTGATTTTGCTGGAGGTGTTTTCCAGTAATAAGTGTGGGACGGTCATCTTAACTCCATGTCTATTGGACTCTCCTAGACTGCCTCCAGATCACTCCCACCCACCTGTTCTTGTCTGCACCAGGTTTGTACAGATGCACAGCACCACAGCCCTTGTCCACTTGAATGCTGGCAGGCCTCTGGGAGAGTCTTTACCTGGTGCAGTACAAAGGTAAACTCACACCTGCCAGTACAGCTCTTTCCACATGCATTCACAGGGTCTTCAGCAGTTGCTGCACTGAAGAGTCCATGTTTAATCCCCCTTGAAAAACAACTCTAATGTAGTTCTACAGCAAATAAAGAAGGTGTGGGTACTTTGGTCACAGTATCAAGACAGAAGGAAAGAATAGGGTTCTCATGCAAGGGTCTTACTCCACCGTCACAGCACAGAGTCTTCAGTGATGCTCCCAGTGCCCATCTCTAGTCAAGAAAAGGGCTTGAGTCTCAGATGCAGCACAATCACCTAAGCAGTCTGGGAATTGCATCTGGCAATACTGTCCATAGTCTCCTGGATGCTGCTAATTCACACGATGTATAACAACATTTGCCTCCTTACAATATTGTGGATTAACTACCCTAAGAAGTGTCTGTAGCTACTGTGTGACAACTTCCATGCTGCAGTGACCTCCTCTCTTGGGTGATATTTTAGCTCCTGCATCAACTTTACAATGTCCCCAATAATTTCCTACAGTTTTGGTTGGGTTTTTTTCCCCACTGGAAAACATGTGACATATTTAGTCCCTCAGATGCTCTCATTCCATGCTTCCCTGCTGAGAAGAGATGGATTTTTTCTGGAATTTTTATTCCAGAATTGGTGTAGAGTAGGAACCTAGTTCTCAGTGTATCATATAACATTTGGCTAATGCTCTGGGGCTATTTCTGGTAACTGCAACAGGAGTTACAGGGCTGGGCTGGCTAGGTCTATTATATGTTCTAATGAAATAGTTAGTAGTCTGATGCAGTCTACAGGAATAACAGAGATTTGGATCCTTTCACCTCATTTGGGGCGCATACATTAAAGAATGAACTCTGTGCTTAAGAGAGATTACACAGGGATTATGAAATGTAGAAATGGTAGTTGCAAAAAGCAGTATTATTCAGCAGCAGATTACTGTCATTTTACTGTATGCTTATGAAAACTGGAGTTTCTAGCTAAACCCAGACTTCATTAGTGTGTAAATATTAGCCTATGTAGAAATACAGCATTTCAGTTTAGAAAAAGTGGAAAAGCATTTATCAACTCATTTGAAATTTATATAATTTACACAGTGTCCTGAAGCTGTCTGCACTCTCTTCAGAAATACCAGACTTAGAGAGGCCCTTGCACTTGGCCAGCTATCCAATGAATAAGACAAACCAATAAAGGTAGTGGATAACTGATGTATGGATGGTCAAAATGTGCTATTCCATCCATGAGAGGAAAAGAAATGTGTTAAGGCAGAGGTATATCATATATGACTTTTTTCAAATGAGCTCACATAAGAACAAAACATGCCCATAGACTCACAAATGAATGATGACATTTATTCCACTTGTGGCTTGGGAATTATGGATTTACCTGTTCTCTTGATGCTGTTTGGCAAAAAATCTGCTGCAGTCTATTGATTAGTTTATCCAGCACCAACTTGGGAGTAATTAATTGTATGTCTGCATAATTCAAATTGAATTATACAGATAGGTGTGAGAGATCCTGCCCCAAAACAGGCAACTGAAAAAAAACACTAGAATCCTCTGCTTTATTTTAAAATGTGAAGAATTTTAGGGCAAACAAAACAAAATCCAAGGAGTAAAACAAAACATAAAGTAAGGTTTTGGACTGGAAAAATGAAACAAGATCAATCTTCAATGGAATATTGATTTCTTTTTTGATCTCACAAAAGGAGATCACACAGGGTAGAGAATATTTAACCAAGAAGACAGCAGAAAAAAATGCACTTCCACTAAAGCCATAAAGAAGCTGCAGTCACCTAGACAGAACCATAAAAAGCACTGAAAATAGTTTCCCTGATAAAAGGCATTCTAAGAAAAGGACTGGGAAATATGTTTCATAGTTCTGTGATAATTTATGTTGATATTGGGAGTGAAAATATCATTGTTTTTAGGAATCTTCTTTTTCTTCACTTGAGTATGTTTACAGTAAAACAAGTCAGAATTTAATATACTTTGAAGATAAATCACTTCTGGATGTTTTCAGTAAAGTAAATCACCTCTGGATGTTTTTAGAGCAAAAAAAAAAATTCCATCTTAATCTTCTTAAATTTCTCTCTATTTTTTACTGCCTTTTCCTGAGGCTGCTTACTCTGTACATATTAGAGAGAAGGATAACAAAGCATTTTAAATAGGCAAGATCTGTGTGTGTCTCCTTAGAAGGGAGCTTCTTTTTCTGGCTGGTATTTTTTTTTAAATTCTGTTTTCTGACTAAGGTAGTGTTCACCAGGAGGAAGGAGTTAAACAATACCCAAGCAACTCAGGAGCTGTCTGTCAATCAGGGCTAATGGGCTAATCTTGAGGCAGAAACAATAAGAGGCTTCAGAAAGAGGGAAGTATTTCTGGCATTTATTTAACTTCTCTGTATTTACCAATGGAGAATGACTGGACCTGAATTGTTAATAAATACAAATGGTTAATTGTGTGGTAAAATCAAAACTTGTACAAAAGAAGGCAAATATGTTTCAGAAGGTCCAGCTTCTGCATCTTCAACATGAGATCTCAAGCTCTGTGGCTCCACAACAGGACAGGGTGGTAGTTTGTGAGTGGCATTTGACACATAACTAAATAGTCCTGTTAATAATTTTTAAATGGCAGACAAAGGGAGAGAAGGCTCTTTTTTTAGATAGCTCTGGTACTATTGTCATGCCTAAGGTCCTTAGCCACATAGCAAAGGTAGTGGTTAGAGTAGATGTAACAGGAATCTGTTCTCAAAATAGAAACTGGCTATAGAATGGCAAAATGATTTGATAGTGATGCTGAATTTCTACTCAATCATAAGCAAGGTTTTACACGTATTCTTTATGCTATGCAAGGCTGGATTTTCTTTTCTCATTTTTGCCTTGTCTTGTGGTATGAAATAGCTTCTCATAACATAACCTGAGTGTACTAAATCTGCCACATTTATAATTTGCTGCCACACAGTATGATTTTGAATAAGAAATTGGTAACTTAGCTTCAGTTTACATTATTGTCTTCGCCCAATTTACAGACTTACATATCATACCACAGACTCACAAGTCAGCCTTTACTGGAAGAGTAAAATGACTCAGTTTGGGCCTGGGAGCCAGAGAGCTAAATATAGTACACAGCATTAGAGCCTGGTACAGCTGGGGGAAAAAAAATCCATTTGGGGACTTAGAAAAGGCCAGTTTGGAACAGAGGTGCCTGGGACGGAGAAACACTTGCCCTGACGACTAACTTCATTCTGTTCCTATTTGAGAACTGGCACAGCAGAGCTGCTGGGGACAGAAGAAAGTATAGGTAGGTAAGACAGGGAGAGAAAAAAATGGACATAGAAAAGGTTTGAGCTGGTTATTCCAAAAATTAGTGCAGGATGTATGCTATTGAGTATCCATTTCTGTGGGAAAGTGGTGTTGTGGCACTGTAAATATCTTGTTGAATGTGTACAAACTCAGCAGACTCTGTGCAAATTCTTTATTGAAACAATGATCAATGTACAAGCTACATCACATTTTGTTTTGCCACTTCAGCATGAACTTTTCTCTTTGTGGTTTACGGCCGTGAGCTATAAAATCGTAACAGTTATTTAAATCAAAATACAGCAACTGCTTCTCAAAAGAACACATTCATATTTGTCTTACATTTCTTGTAAAATCAAAAAGGATTTCATAATAAATGAAATATAACTTACGAGACTTTAGTGCAAGCATTTCCTTTGCATCTAAGAAGCTTTCAGTTGTCCCACTAAATATGGCATACTTAAGAGGCCAACTCTTAAAATAGCATGCTGCCAAGATATCCCATGAGAACTTAGAAAATCTGACACTGTTAACACTTTCTAGAATTAGTTAATCTGACCAAACTGAAAGTCAGAAAGCCCTGGTTATATGTTACAGTACTTTTGTCAAAAGGTAACTGCAAATCAAGGAACTGACATAGTATCTACATTAGAATAAAACAGGCACTGATTTAAAAAAAATCAACATCTGCCTGTATATGCCATTTTGCAAGTCTTACAATTATACAGTAATTTTTAAGCACAGGAGTGTACTTCTGTGCCTTACCAAGTACCAACAAACCTGCAGAAAATGCTGGTCTATGGATTCTTTTAAATTTTATATGACAGACAAAAAAACCCCTGAAGCATAGGTTTCATCACAAACATGCTTGAATCAGAGAACAAAAAAAGAATCAGCAGGAAGAAAATGCTGCCCAAAAAGAAAACGTTGAGAAAATAGATAGTGAATACTATGTTTAAGTGGACTGATTAGTATAGTCTTACATTTACTGAAAAAAGAATAGTAAGTGTGAAATTCAAATCCAACTGATTTCTTCTGGTGCAGAAATCTAGTCATCTTTCATGGAGTTTGGCAAAATTGTTTGAAAATGGGGTAAATATAATTGTGCAAATCTCTTTTCCTTATTAAGCCTGGCTTGGTGTTCCTTTGCTTTTAGAATGCAATTTCAGTTGGACTGGATTTTCCAGATTCTGAGTGTTTTAAGAACCATTAGTGTTTGGTGGTACAATAAATAGAAAAATGTAACAAAAAGTCTGCATAGTCCAATGATGGGAACAGATTAATGCCCCTGAAGTGCTTAAGGTGCATGAAAATATATAACAAAGCAAACATTAATTTTTTCTTAGAGTCATTATTAATTTTATGTTTGCTAATTGTGTTTTTGGACCATAAAATAGCCATTTGCTAAGAAATACTGCAAGACACAATTGCATACTTTATAATAGCACAGCTGGAAAGTTTGGAACAGGAAAGACAGGTTTGGGTCTTGCTTCCCATCTGTATTCCACAAAGGAAGTTCCTGAAAGTGTATAAAAAGCTTTAGGCTTAGATGTGTCATATAATGGGTGCATAAGACACTGAGCAGCAGACACAAAAACACCAAAAAACCACATAAACCAGAACCATCGGTTCTGTATAAAATCTTTATTTTCTTCAGCTACACTGCTTTTTAGTTCCTATTCTGATAATAACACAAAGCTAAATGTCCAGATTGGTTGGAGCAGTCCTACCTATGAACTGTCATCTCTGAGTGACTCCAGCTCTAGAAAATTTAGCGCTCCCTCTGACCTTTCAACAGCAGGAGTCCAGCCCTCCGTGTATTGCATGGATCTAATCCAAGTACCGGTTGCTTATATGTGGTGTGCAATGTGTGTTTGTGTGTACTTCAAACGTGCCCTTTGTGGGCAGCCTCTAGGGAAAAACATCATTTGTATCTTCAAGGAAGTTTACACAGTGATACTGAAGAAATCCAGGGGGATTGTTTGCTCTCAAATGTTTCTCAATAAATAAATAATAAAAGAGGCTGCAGGACAGCCTGAGAGGACTAGTCAGGGTCAGAACACTATAGAAATACATAAAGGGGTCTGATCTCTACTGTAAAAACTTCATAATCTAAAAAGATTAAAATTAAAATACTGTAATAAATATTTTTAAAACTTAAAAAAAAGTGTAATTTAAAAGTTATTTTTATGCTTTCAAGGTGAATATCCTTGCTTATCTGTGCAATCTTAGTTGTGCACCAGATAGGTAATTGTAGAATGCATGGGCATTGTTTGTAAATGCTGACAGGCAGAAACATCAAAGTACCTCTTCTCAGGACATTAAGGTGAATTGAAGCAGTTTAGTGCAAGTTCCTGCTTTTGTTTCTGCCCTTGTCCTTTTTCATATCAGAAGCAAATCAAGTAACTTGAAAAAATGATGTGAACACTAAACAGAAATGTCCTTTGGATTCAGACAAGAAGTTTGCATCATACTACTGTCAATCACACTGGTCAGAAGTGAGGTTCTTTATGGTATTCTTTTAAACTAACTTCTGTCTTACATTTGTATTGCTTTGCTGGAACTCAAATATTTCAAGTCACATTCCTAATGGGACTTTGCCCTTGCATGGTTCCTTTTGGGCATGTGCAAATACTTTTTGTGTAGAAACCTGCCACTGTGGTAAGCACAAAAAAATGAGACATTTGAATGCTGCCATTTCTCAAAAATTGGTTGTAAAATCTGAAGTCCATTATTAAACATGTATTTTTTTTTAATAACCACAGAAAGATAAATATGGAGCCATCTCTGCATCACCTATGTAAGTCATCGGATATTCCTGTATTGCACTGCTGGTGAGGCTCTGCACTTGAACATAAGGAAGTTCACACAAGACCTCAGTTCATTATCAAGGGTTCTTTTATGTACCTGCAACACTGACTTTGTCTGATCTTGATTACCTGTGCAGTTAATATAACTGATTGCCTCCAACAGACACCTTATGGAGATGTGGCTGCTTTGTTAAAAGAGAGAGCCATCCATGCACCATCTCCCCACAGACCTAAGAGACTTCTTTTTCTACAGTATACCTGATTCCAGATTTATTTTAAGTATATTTATACTACAATCCTTCTTAAACACTATAAGGTGATAGTTTGTTCATTAGTGTCAAACTAAATGTGTCAGGTAATTAAGTAATATGCTATTAACCCTACACAACTCCTTGTAAGTGATTTCTTTCCAGACTCACTTCAGAGAAGGTACTTTTTATTGTCTATCTGCAAGAGAAATGATTACTTCCCTTCCACTCCTGGCATTTCCTGGCAGAGATGTTGATCCTTTTTAATGCCACAATTGCTATGATCATTAAAGCTTTACTGGGGTAGAGTCACATGTACTCGAGCAGTGAACATCCTACATGTAGGAGGTTCCCAAAATCTCAACACAATTATATCACATTTAACAGTTTGCATGATGGTCTTTGTAGTTTTATAGGACACTTGATTATATTTTTTTTTTCAGTTTGAATGAAACTCTCAAACTGGTGCTTATATATGAATTTAGGATTGATCTTCAGAATACCAAAATTAAGAAGCCAAATAAAAGGGTACTTTGCCATTTCAGCCTTGTTATCAACTGATTACTGGCATTTGCAGGACTGTTATGGAACCTGCATATCTTCTGGTAAGGTAGTACATAGTTACTGCTTTCACATTACTTCAAAACAAGACATCTTGCATATTTGCAGTTGTTTGCCATATAGACTTCTGGCAACATACAAAATGCTCAAATGTATGCAAAAAAACCCTGCAGAGCTGTTGAACTGCAACTTTCTGATGGCTTTCCCATATGTAATATACACCTCAAAGTTGTTTCTTCATGCAAAACAAATGATTGTTGGCATCTCCATTCCATGAAAAAGGGAAAACTATTTCCCATGTGGCTAAGCAGTGTGGTGTCAAATGAAATGGAAACATTTTAACTTTCTTTAATAGCCCTCTAAATCACAATGCAGCTGAGCAAACAGGCTTTGTAAATGGGATCTATTAGGATTTTATTTGGCTACTGGAGTGCTGCCTCTTGGGCAATATTTCAAATTCACAAGTTAATATTTGCAAAAATGGAATAGATGGAAATAACAAGAGTGAAGGAGGGAAATGGAAACCAGTTTTATGTTTAGTAAGTTCAAGTGTCCTACACCAAAGACTACCAGTGACTTCCAGGAGCCACTACAGGTGACTCCAACCTAGAAAATGCTGAGGTAAATGTTTATTGGAAATACTCCTAATCAAAAAAGAGCAATTAATATTAATGTAATAGCAATTACTCTGCCATACCTCATGGTAAACTAAACTCAAACTGAGAAGAAAGTGCCAAATAATCCACTTACATGCTTTTGCTATGATAGTCTCCAGGTAAGGCTTAGCGGCAAGTACAATATGTATTTTTAAAAGAGCTCCACCTGATTTTCCTGCTATGCATAGATTCAGGAGTAACTATCATACATGGCTTTCATATATAACACATGTACTTTTGTCATTTGCCAATGCTGTGTCATCAGAACTGAGTTCAGCAGAAGGCTCAGGAGGGGGCTCTGCAGGAAGTGCTGGTGTTTGAGGAGTGTCTTCTTCCTTGGTGTCCAACTGCATGCTTTCCTGTGACTGACCATCCATGCAGTCCTTTTTGGACAATGGGTGAACTGACACTTTTATTGCAATCTGTTGAGGTGGCTCATGCAGTGACGATGCGTCCGAGTCACCTGTGGGAGATTCACTGCGCGTCAAAGCATTTGGGATCATGTAAAGCTCATCTGTTTCGGTGGTCTCCTGGCCTTCTGCTGCCTGCCGTACAAAATTCTGTCCTTGCTCCTCCAGACCGACAACCTCCATAATTTCTTCCATTATAGTCCTGCAGTTCATGATGAGAGGTGGCAAAGGTACGCTCCGAGCAAGCTCTTCAATATAGCGGGCAAACTCCATGGTCTTGAACTGGGTTACTTTGGCAAGCTCAAGCGTTTTGGCTGATGTGATAATTGGGATACGCTTTGCAATCTCAAAGGCCTTCTGAAGTTTCTCTGCCCCTTCTGTTCTGAAGAATTCATTGATTGCTTTCTCGGTTTTCTTCAGATGACTGCTCATCATACATAACCGAGTAATGTTCAGTATCATAACAATGGTAAAAGCGACAAGGCAGACGATCATGTAATAGATCCCCATATCTCCAGAGGTAAAAACAACCCTCAGCGTCACAGTATTGTTAACGCTGCCATACGTGTTGGATGCGACACACGTGTATTTACCTCTGTCTTCAAATGACACGCGGGTAATGTTTAGTAGCCCATTGTCATGAAACCACCATTTTCCTGTTGGAGAGGAAACAGAGTAACTTAGAAGTATTTTGTCACATGATCAGCATAGTCTTAAATATCAGTTTTATCAAACTGGCTTCAGGTTTTGGAAGAAGGAAATAATGTTCACAGGAAGGCAAATAATTTACCTTCATAAAGGCCTGCAATCTTAGCTGTGTTACTACTACTGTCAAATCCCTGACATCAACTTTGGATAGTCAGAGCATGCCCTAAAAGGGTCTCAGAAAATGCTAATATGCATCTATCTCAATCTTGTGGTCAGTTAGGCCACAAAGATAGGACTACTCCAGAGAGCCTCCCAAACACAGGTCAGACTTCCTCAAAGAAGTGAATTGAAGGAGTTGGATCCTTCAACAAGGATCAATGGGATTGTGAGGCAGAAAAACCTACTTAAACCCTCCTTGTTTTGTTCCCTGACAATGCATTTGCTTACAATTGGGTTATTTTTGGTGTTTTGTTACAGTATCTCATATAATTCTGTTAATGTAAATTTAAAACCCCTAACATGTTAGACATCATACACTACACTGCCTACCCTCTGAGGTGTTGAGAAACTGATTTTGAAGTATAATTTTAAAGAGGCAGAAGTAGGATAGGAGGAGTAAAATAGATGGAAAGGAGAAGAGCCATGACAGGGAATGCCTTGTTTGTTGGTGAGAACCTCTACACACCACAACAGAACTTCTTTTACCTTTAAAAGTAATTTCTATCAATGTAATATAATTGATAACTTGGTCTGCTGCATGGAAATATACATTTCATATACATGCACACTTGATATTCTTTGAACCTGGCACAGCAGAATAGTTTAGGTATGAAACTGCATTTGAAACAACCTGTTTCAAATAACTCATCGCTCCTGTCACTGCTAAAGTGATTCAAGATTAACCCAGTTACTGTATTTGCCACTTAATTAATTGGTAATGAATTAAGATTTTTAATTCCTCAAAGATTTCTAGTTAAACATGGCTTACCCAAATTGTTTCACATTATCTCCAGTTTAAGCCTACATATAAAGTATTCCCAAAAGATCCCTGCCTCTATTCATGTGTACAAGACAGCTCTTAATTACGTCTTTTTATCCACTTACTTAGAAGTTTTAACTTAAATGAAACAATATTTTTTTTTACCCTAGCATATTTCTTGAAAACAGCTGAATCATTTTGCCTGAAATTAAAAAATGCAGAATAAATAAAAGCTTGGTCTAAATCAGACCTTCACATAAAAAAAAATACCCCAATCTGCTAAATTTAGGCAAATTCAGAGGAAAACTCCTTTACAGAGGAAATATTAGAATCTGTAACAGATGACACTTCTTCCTCCACCTCCAGTATAACAAAAAATGCAGAGTATTCGCTGCTCAGTATTTCTTTGAATTTGAATGCTGGTCCTTTTTGCAAAGTAGGTTTCAATTAATTGTGAAATAATAAGATGCCTTGTGATGTATCCTGGCTCCAGCTGTTATAAATGACATAATGGCATTGAACTCAGTGACTGGGTCTATGCCAGTGGATCCTGACAGACATATTGACCCACATAAGAAAACAATGATTCAAAAAGGTATCATTGCTGGGTTTTGATAACAATTCAATGCCATACTTAACACCACAAAGAAAGCTCTCAAGCTAGGAAACATTTCTTACAGAAGGACAGTCTCTTAAAGGAGGTATTGCACTGTTGAAATTCTAAGTTAAAGTGAAGTTGTCTTAATACTACATCTGTACTTTTTACTGATTTGGTCAAAGTTTTTGCTCATCTACCTAAATGTTTGGTTTAGCTACCTCTCTCAGCTGACTACTCAAAGACCTAAATTTAGATACCTTACTAAATGGGAAATTTTCTATTAGTAAACCTTAGCAAAACACTCCAGCACACTAATTACTGTATGTTGCCACAACCACACAAGTCATGTTTGAAAGTCTGCTTAGTAGCTCAAGTAATTCCTTTCTCTAGCTTAACTCAGAAAATGATAACATGCTGTACTGTAAAACATAACCAGTTATGCAGTAAGCTCTTACAGATACACACTGCTCTTTCACATCAAGCTAGGTCGATTGTTACTCCTGTCACAGCAGAGTTCACTGTCAGGTCAGCCATTAGTTAGGCACACTATCTTAACAGCTAAGAGTTTATTTCATCATGCTGTGAACAAAGCAGTCACTATGGAAGGAGTACATGAGAAAAACACCTTTTATATACCCACACTCCCCTCAAACACTAGAAGCATAACTGGAAGTATAACTAGGATTATCACCCAAACCTTCCATTTAAGGAAAATAAGCTCGTGTGTAATAATGGTCTCTGGCAAACACCACTGAAGAGTCTTTACTAAAGCCAGGAAGGCTCAAATTTGGCCTCTCCTTCTGACTGCTGCCCTATATAAGTTTTGCAGTTGGTTGTTCAGGGCATCTCCTGTTTCTCACACTACCATGGCACTGCACATAAAAGACAGCAGGCATACCAGGGAGTTAGCTGTGTTGAGTTCATGCCAACAAACTATTCTAATATGTCATGAGGATCCTCCTTTGAGTTGAGAAACAGCTTTTTAATCTTTTTTTGGTGCCAGAGAAGAACAAAGGAGGACAGAATGAGAAACAGAACAAACATGAAGTCTTCCAATGAAAAGAGGCCTGTCTACAACTTCTGTTAATTGCTTCAGCTTCTTGCTATGTGTTGCTATAAATAACACATAAAAAGTTACTGTTTTCTTCCAAGGTGTGCATAAAAAATTTATAACTGCCACCAAGCTTTCATTTATTTTCACACAGGAAAATACTGCAGCCAGGCCATTAAATCCAGGTTATTTGTCAACTTGCTGAAATCAGAAGTGTCTCTGGACAGGCTACATCAGTGCTATTCCTAAGATCCTACCTTTATTCTCCTCCTCTTGGAGCAGGCGGCCATTGGAATTGTACCATCTGTAGCGTGGGCTGGGACTCCCTTGGACATTGCAGTCGATCAAGGCACTGCTGCCCTCCTTGACGATGATGTGGTCGATGCGGGAGGTGACCAGTGGGGCAGCCCCAGTGTGTGTGTCAGTGCGGTTCAAAGTGCTGTTACTCACATCCTCAGCAGTGCTCAAAGCTGCTAATAAGATGACAAGGCGTGTGGTGGGCAGAAAGTACAAAAAGTGGTGGCTGTTCAGTATGTCCATTTTCCTTCAGCGGTGTACACGACTGGCTGGGAACTGATTCTGTTGAGTCCTTGAGGTGAGCAGGGCACAGGAGAGTTCTACTTTGTTCTGTGCAATTTTATGCTTAAAATATCCTATAAAATAAATAAGTACAGTGAGATGGCATATATAAACAGTCCATTAGATATGCTCTTTTAAAATAGTGACACATCCATTAATGCATTTCACAATCATCAGCACAGTGTCTTGTCTAAATGCTATTGTTATCACAGTCCTTATCCTTACTGGAAAAAGATGCATACATTTTCCTGACAATGGTGTTGTTCAGAGTGACAGGCATAGGAGAAAGCTTTTATCACCTAGACACTTAGCAGCAGTTTAGCTACAGTAGCAGCTACAGTTTTATGCCGGAAGTTCAACAGATTTTTTTCCTTTTTTTTTTTTTTAACCATTTGCAAAATCAACAGGAAAAAATTGAGGTGCAGCACATTAAAAGCTGTCACTACCAGTTTGGTGCTGCAACTCTATCACATGCATGGTCTTAGATGAACTGTGAAACGTGATGTAAGAAAGAGGAATAAGAACAATTCCAGGAAGGGTTTTTGGATCTAATGCTGGAATCTTTGATATACACATTTTTTTCCCAAACACAGCAGTACATAGAGCAAAACATCTCAGACCATTCACTTTTCTTAAGCTACTGCTGTCTGAGCTAAAACATAGCATGGAAGATTATTCTTAAAAGAGGGTATTTAATGCTTGATAAAGTAATTTCAGTGTTGTTATTTTTAGAGCAGATTCGTAAAGAAGAGTACATGCTAGTAACATAATTATGGTTAATGTTCCTTTGAGATTCAAATGAAGTTAGGACTTTTCCATTCCTTATGTGGCATTAAGCATTTTGTCTGTGTACTTTTTGCACATTCTCCCTCAGTATTTTCCTTCAACTAATCACCCACAATGAGGCCTTTCTGAAGCAGTGATTTCAGTTTCTGGACAGAGGCGCGGGGGGGGGGGGTTACAAAAGTGCTCTCTATTGGCCTCATTATACTCCCAGTGAACACAATTGGCATTCAGTACTGAGTGAAGGCACAGTGTTGGCCTCAAAATGAGCACCTTGGAAAATTTCACTTAAGAGTCTAAAGGCCACAAATCATGCTAAAATCACAGAGCATCCAACTATTGGATTGGTTTTACAGTTTAAAACTACTGGTTTTACTCATGTGTCTCTAAGGTAAATAACTGAAACTTAAGTGAAATTTATTAGATAGAGGAATCTATCTGGAATCTGAATATAGGAAACTATCTAATGAACTTTCCCCAAATGAACAATTCCATTTCAAAAAAGTTTCTATTTTCTTAAATATACATTTGACTCATGGTAACTCATTTGCCTTAGCACACAGAGTAACTGCTGACAAGATCAGTTCCCTAGATCAGTTCTATATATAAACAAAACACTAAAATAAAAAGAAACAAATGAAAAATCCCCATCCTTATTTTCTTTTGTATTCAAAAAGGAAAGAAAGCAACATTACCATCTTGCACTGGTAATACCTGATTTAGGTAGTTTTGTTATGCATCCTCTCTTCTCTGTAAAGCAGTGAACTTGCTTTCATACAAATAGATAGAGTGTTATTGAAAAAGCAAATGAATTCTTCCATTTTACAGGATGAATCATTACTAGAAATGAAAACCTATGTTTTTTTTCAATAAACTGCTGGCATGATGTAGAGGTCTGTCCCAGCTTCAAGCCTGTCCTTTTTTCTCTGCTTTTATAATTACTGAATGTGGAAGTATTTCTCTTGAAGAGACAGAATAATTTTTAACTTTAAATTAATATGCAAATATCATTTGTCATATAAAGCTATATAAACAATGACTTCAGAAATCTACTTCCAATTATGCAAAGCATGTAGGGTCTGTGATTTTGAAGGTACACTCTGTCTGAGTCAGCAGTTTGGGAAAAAAACCTTCAATTCTGCCTATTCACTTCAGTAACTATTTACATCTCATTTCTACTACTCCATTAACCTTGGAGACTGACATTCTTCATGATTACACATATTCAGTCTATAAAATGTTTCTGTACAGTGTCACCGATCTGCATTGCGCCATACAGAAAAGCAAAAATTGCACTTCCTGGCAAAGGAGCAGGAACAGAGACTGGCTGGATTAGGACAATGGGAAGGGCAAAAGATAATATAAAGTGATTAAGCTATCCAATTGCTGTCTGAGCCTTGTTATTACTGTATTTGACTCTATCATATATTTTTACAGCAGAAAAATTAGTAGCAATCAAAAAAAGGTGTTTATTGTGGAGAGCAATTTGCATTCCGGAAGGAAATGAATTAGCATCTCTACAATGGCTGAACAGAAAACCTGTAAGGAAGGGACCAGTAGTGTATTAGGAAGCTGATCAAGGTAGCTGATGGCCACTGATTCCACACAGCACAGGGATGTGGGTGGAGGTTTGGAAGGTGTGAGGGCAGTAATGCGTTGCCTGTTCTGTACATTTACTTGTTTTGAATGCAGAGCATACAGAAACAGAAATGGTACCTTTGTGTAGTGATGGCAAGTGTGACTGGTCCACAGTATGGCCAAAGGGTTGATCCCTTTTCTGAAGGTAAGAGTGACTCCCTCATTCTGGCCCAGAATTGAACCATAAATAGCTGCAGTAAATCTTAGGAAACAGAGATGAATAATTTATGTCTACTTTGTATAAGATCCTTACCTACTCCTTCTTACTCCTGACAATCTACTCTCTCATGTATGTTCCTGGAATGCAGAATATTAAAAAAATACTAAATATCTTTGTAGATACATTTCTATTTGGAATAACTACAGTTTGGTGACTAACATGAGAAATAATCAGGCAGGAGGTTTAAAGCAGAATGTTTGGAAATGAAGGCTGCTGCTTTCATATACCATCCAGGGAAGTGCCTGAGTATGTTTGAGGAGACATGGAGAGATGTCTCTGAAGAATGGTGTTTTAAGACCCAAATTTAGACAAATGTTCCCAGGGCAACTAGGAAGCAGTAGGCAATCTTTCCTTTGGTGTGCATCCTCTCCAATGTTATCAGGAAACAAAAAGAGATGGAAGAAAGCAAAGAAGGTTTTCTTAGCCCCAACTGATGCAAAAAAGTTACAGGGTGGCCATGCTGGGACCTGAATGTCCAGGACCCTCTGCAAACCTGCTGGGCATGACCAAAAATGCTAGAGTCAGATTAGGAAAGAAGGAAGAAGCAGAGAGAGAACTGGAAGGGCAGAAAATCTGCTCACACCAGATGCTGAGGCAAAGGAAGATTTGCTGAGAGTTCCTGTCCTCCTGCTTTGCCATAGGCACAAGAGCAGCCAGAGTATATCAGGGAACACAGATCTGGGAGCCAGCTGCTTTGCTAAACGTAAGTGATATAATGAATTATGGTTTAATCACACAACTAAATGGGGAGAAGACTAAGACCCAAATAGGAGACTGCTAGTGATATCTGGCAAAGCAGCAAGAGAATCCAGAGTATTGGAGAAGTGGGTACAGTGTCACCCAGGATCTTGGCCACGAGAGGCAGCAATTAGCTGTGACCCATGATAAACCTGATGAAGGCAGCCAAAACTGTAACCTTTTGATCTGACCTAAGTCAGAGAAAGCTGGATTGACTAAACTAAAACAAAGATTTCTGTAATAACTCCTTTAGACTGAGTAACACAGTACTCTAAAGAAAGAGGACATCTGCAATCCTGAGACTTGCTTTGTAGGAACAGATTGAGTCTCAGAGCATTTTTGCCATGAAAAGGTCACTATAAACAAAGAGCTAATTTCAGGGAAAAAATGTAATCACCAAAGCATATGAGCTACCACTTACAAAAAATAAAACTATATAATATAATATAATATAATATAATATAATATAATATAATATAATATAATATAATATATATAATTAATGTGGTTATGCATACTTTTTTTTTTTTTTAACTTTTAAATTTGTGGTGCATGAAATGGAAAAAGAACACCCCTGATTATTGTGAGCTATTCAGGCTTTCCTCCAAAGATGGAATGAAAGGAATCCCCACACTCTCCTGCAGCACCTAGAACATGTATATAGGAAACTCTCCTGCTGTATCTGGAGCAACATTTACCACTCAGCAATGCTTGTCAGTGATCAATGTATTAAATAGTTCTGTTTTTCAATTCCCCAACCCAAATGGTGTAAATTGAGAATACTAAAGTAACAGATTTACTGCTTGTGAGAGGAAAGACTTGAGCCAAATGAGAACACATGACAAGCTTTCCTTTTAAGTTACATGACAGCCCGCTCTAGCATGCTCTCTATGCATGTCTACCCAGAGAAGTCCCCTGGAACGCGCTCCAGAAACACCAGAGCTGCAGCATGAGAGTTTTACTCCTAATTAATGTGAAAATGTGGACAAAAGCTGCAGTTACAACTTCTCTGTCCAAGATCAGGCATCAGTCTAAATGGAAGACGCATCTAGGACTGACAGACACATCTAAGAACATTAATCAGTGACATGTTCTGACTGACCAGTTATTTTTTCATGTCATAGATGTGTTTGCTTCCCATACTACTGCCACCAAAGAAAATGACTATGGGGTCATGGCTCTAAGTGCTGCATTTGTGCAGAACAACATGATGACAGAGCACAAAAGAAAAGGAGGGCAGTGATGCATACCTTTTCCTGGCTTGCTCACATCTGTAAGACTGGCCTGTTCTTATTCTTGGAATAATGTGTAATCCTATTAACTGTGAGGTCATTCAATTCACAAGTGAAGCACAAGAGGCCAGCTTACTGCATAATGCATAAATTGTGCTCCTATAGCTTTAACATCCCAATGCTATCTTCCTTGGCTTGTAAGTGACCAAGAAAATTAAATTATTTTCATTCTAGCTCTCCATTATCTAAAAGAAGTATAAAGGCTGATGCTGCAAAACAAAATTAAGGCTAGTTTTTTTATTATTTAAAAACTACTTGCTACTTTTCCTAGTTTCCATAGGCAATGTCTTTTAAAGAGTGGGCAAAAGTAAAAGTTACCAAGTGTTAGTGAAACAGGAATGCAAATGAAGGAACTTATGCCACACAGGTGAGAAGCTCACTGCCAGTGTATAGGCTTATGAGTGAGAACCACCTACTGAAAAGGTCTAATTATTAGGATCCAGACATGCAGAGGAAAAGAAATGTCACTCATTTACAACTAGCAGAAAATTTCTGACTCATTTGTCAGTTGATAAAATATTAATGCTTGGCTCCAGAAGAGCTGCTTTTCATTCTCCTGGAGTGGGGGATTTCAGTCCTTTGTAGTTTCATAGCTTTCTGTTTCCCTGGATATGTTGAATAGGTGACCTGCTGGTGGTGTTTGTAAGATGAAGAGCTCCTTCTGCACATCTAGATTCCCAGCTGGGCAGCAGCCCCCAGCTAGATGCTTATTTAGTCTCTTCAGCTGCCTTCAGCTGCTGGGAACTTTAGGAAACCTCTCAACAGGGCTGAGCCCTGGCCATGTCTGCTCAGTAAACTCATGTCACACTTGCTGCCTTCAGCCACCTCATGGGAGGGTACAGAGAACACAGACATGGGCTCCTCTGAGAGATGTGCTGTGAAAGGACACGAGACACAGGACACATGCTGCAACAACAGAAATTATGAATATGAAAAAAAAATATTTATGCAGGAGGTCAGTCAAGCCCTGCAATAGGTTGCCCAGATGGGTCATGGAATCCCCATCCTTTGAGAAGTTCAAAACTTGACTGAGCTGGTATACACTGGCCCTACTTTGAAAAGGCTGTTGAATCAGATGGCCTCCAGAGGCAGCCCCCCAACCTAAAGAAACTCTAATACTCCAGAAACACAAATACAAGAATTGCCTTGGGGAAGACAGTGGGAAAAAATATGTCTGATCTTAAAAATTGCTGTATGCTATGCTGGGAAATTGTCTTCATGAGCTCCTGCATAATTTTTTGAGTAGCAGCACTTTAGAATGATAAGACAGGCTGAGAGTGTTGACTACAACCTGAAAAAAAAAGGTATTTGGCCTTCTGCATTCTATTTACCTAATAAGAACAGTACATGTCCTCTTTCCCATACAGAGAAGACTTATTTCCATCCAAGGGAACTCTAAGCATCTTCGTTACCCTCCGCTGGACTTGCTTCACCCTGTCCACATCTTTCTTGTGCTGAGGACCCCAGACCTAGATGCAGTAGTCCAGGTGGGGTCTCACAAGGATAGAGGAGAGAGGGAGAATCATCTCCCTCAAGGTGGTTGTCTCGATTTCTTGACACAGGATAAAATAAGGGCTGGGAATCTATGAAGATTCAAGAGAGACTGTATATAATTTACAAATACAGATTCATAAATTATGACAGCCTATGATCAATGTGGGGACTTGACTTCTGTATACGTATTATCCTCTGAGTGTATGACCCTGGGCAGTGAATAGGAAGGGCTCTCAGTATGGCAACCTGGAGACCTTTTCTAGCACACCTGTCTTAAAAAAATTATATCAAAGAAGCCTATAAATTAATTGTATATTTTGAAGGCACTGGTAGGTTCTTACAGACAAACATTTGTCAATCTGTTTTGTAACAAAAAAAAAAAAAAGGAAAAATCGAGGGCTGTAGCTTATTCTGCTATTAATGGCAGAACCTGATCAAAACTTAGTCATTATCAGTTTTTGTCTTCTAAAATTATTTTGGTCTGAACACACACAACACTGTAGGGGGTAACAAAGGAAAGAAGCATCATAAGGATACAATTGTCTTACTTTCAGGGTTCCATAGTGTAACAAGACACTGCAGCAAGACAGCAGCAAGCAATAAAGTGTAACTGAAAATTAATGTTATATCCAGGCTTTTCATTTAGGGAAAGAAGCATATGCCTTTCTATTTAGCAGCTATACAATGGAAGAGTTTTCATGTTGCCTTTATCTGTGTGTAAATGTTTTAGAATTTTTTTACTGTCAATTTCTCCTCTATTTATCTACTTCATGTCTCTATTCTCTTTATCCTACTTCATGTCTCAATATTGCAAAACTAGCAAGCACATGGCATCCTAGAGCTTCACTTTAAATATTGGAATGAACTTATTGATTTAACCATGTCTTTGAATGGTCTGATGTGCACTCCCCTGATGTCAATGAACACTCAAGAGATGCTAATCCATTAACCTAAAGAAGAATGAAGGTTGTCGGTGGGTAATTATTGGAGAGGTTATTTAAAAGTACCTTAAGAACGCCAAACCTCTGGAAAATCCCCTTTTGATGCTACAGCTCCTGTAATTCTAGCATCTCTGCTGTATCAAATCAGCTTTTCACAAAATACACTGAAGCAACAAAAGCACTCAGGCAACTTGGATGGTTAACTTCTCATTAAAAAGCTGTAATTCAGATGTGCACTCTTATATGCACTGAGATATCTGAGTTTTCTTTCTATGTGGTATTTTAACGACTGCAGCAAAAGCAATGCTTTTAGTGGAGAAGCTTGCTGTTTTTCATCAAGGTAGGTACTGTCATGAAAATGTCCTATTGAGTTGTAGGTTACCCAGATCATAAAGCAAATTCAACACCATCCATAGTGGAGATTTTTCAAGGCTCAGCTTATGTGTTATTAGACCATAAATGCTTTGAAGAATTTTATTCTTCGAAATAAAAACTTTGTTTACATAGATTATCTAGATTTCCTCTGTGTTTGTATTTTTATGGAGGCTGTACAATTACATTTCAATATAGTTTTGTATAGAAAGCTCTTATTCCAGAAACACTGTATGGCTTTAAGAGTCCCTTGCTTAACTCCTGGCAAATTTTCAGCATTGCTGCTGGTTTGCTGTTGCAGTAAATGCAGATGCATCAATGCTTAAGAGTTCCCTCTGTTGAGAAAGGAGGAACAATGAAGCAGCACAGAGAATCTCTCCCACACTTCCATGTACATCTGAGCTCTGCCTGGCCTCACCAAGTTCTACATATCTTTCATTTTCTTTACACACCTTGTATCTTCTATTTATTCCTGCACTCTGTAAGCATTATTCTGCCAACAGTTTAAATAACCAAAGTCAGCAAATGCAACAGATCTCATATGCTCTTGGCAAGGCTTATGAGACTCTGCTAAGAACATAGCAATGCAGAATGTGGCCCAGCTCACTTCCTTCCACTTTCTCTTCTGAGCTCTGCTTGTCAAAGCTAACCATCCCTTAAGTACATCTAGTGGTTTTCTTTGTCCAAAGGAAGAAGGAAGACTCCAGATGTAGGACATTTAAATATAACACAAAACTCAAAACTAAGTTTTGCTTAAACAAAGATATGAAGGACCTTTCAGGCTAAAAATTCTGTTTAAACTAAATTTTTGACCAACTGAATGTTTTCAATGCACTGATATAGCTTATATTATGCTATCTTAACAAAAGACTCCCACATTATTTGGAACATAAAAGAGAAAAGAATAGGACAAAACAGATTTGAGTATGACTATTCTTCCCTATCCCTATAGAACTGTAAGATGGATATAATTTTTGATGGCTGGCTTTCATGTTTATTGGTTGCTGGGATACAGGGCAAAGAGGTTACACATAGATGCCATGATTAGGAAAGGATTAACCTTGTCAGAGGGGGAATTTAAAGGAATCTAAGTGGTCATGACTGATTGCAATTGAAAATTATTATTTCAGGTTAAAGGTGTCTGCGCCTCTTTCCTCCACAAGTAACAAAGGGGACAGAAGATGGATTCAAACAAGTTTGCCCTGCACCACACAGCAGCTTAAGTCTGCTTGTACCCAAACGTGATCAATTCAGCCCTCTCCAAGCATGACTGTATATTGTCATGTGTATGCAATAATTTAGCTGAAGGCCCTCAAGAGTTGACTAAAGAACTTCTATAATTTCAGACGTGTGTGCTGGTTATGTCTATGCCACATTGAAAAGTGTAACAGTAAAGGCACATCACTTTCTCAGCATCCAGTACTGTGTGTGTACCACACAGTCACACACCTAGGACAGGAAACCACACACACACACATGCAGCTGCAGTGCCCTGGCCCCTGCTTGACTTAAAAATATCAGCAAGAATCTTTTCTTGGCATAAAACTCTCAGTATGGCAGACACATGTCAATTAAATATTAGGTCTGGGCTAGGTATTCTTAATGCAATAAGAAATTCCTCCACATATAGTGGCTCTTTTCCAAAATAAAGTTAGTTATACACATCTGTATAGAGGTTGTTATTTCTGATAAATGCTCTAAAAAATGCTGCTATGGATGATTTTAATCACAGTAACTGGTGAAAAGTGATAACCTCTCCATTGTCTTGGAAATGATGTTTCTACGGTGGATCTGTATATGGGCAGAAAATGACACGGTCAAATGCCAATTGTCAAAACTAAATAACAAAATTAAGGACACAGAGAGATATTTGCAAAAGCTCACAAGTTTGCATGAATGGATGGCAGCTCAGAATTGAAGGAATGAAAAATTTAAGGAAGTATCTAAGACCTTGGTCTTACACCAGTCTTCTGGTGACATATTATTACAATCCAGGACATCTCAAAGGAGGATCACAGGCATTTGTGCCTGCAAAGACTTCTAGTAAAGGTGCAATTTGCTGGGAGAGAAAGAAGACCTTGCTAGCAGAGCTTGGTACAGGTTGTTTTAGCTGCTGGCAAGATCACTCTCCCTGTTGGAAATTGCATTCACATCTCACTGGTGCCTTACACTGGGCAAGAAGCATAAACCATAAAAGAAATGCTAGCTCCACATTCCAAACTCTGTAGACAAGAACTGGAATGGAGATTGGTTTTTTTCCCCATTTAAATCATTCCCCAGAAGCCCCTGTCATTGTGTCACAAATGTGACTCTCTGTTGGCTGGGTTTGGGTTTTGTTCCCCTGGTTAAAGCAATGAATGCACTTTAGCCAGCTTCTGTGCCAACTTCATCCTCCTCCTCCTCCAAATTCATGCAGGACCTGTCCAACTGCAGAGAGGCAAAGGGGACAGGACAGGGCAGGAGGGCAACTGGAGCTGTACAATATAGGTCACTTCAGAATTCACTACTACACTCTCACCATGTGTTAAATGTTTTAAGAGTAACTGATTTTATCTCTAAATTTTATGAACCTTCAGGACAGGAAATATGCAGTGGACACAAAACATATTTTTTTTTGTTTGTTGTGCTGTTTGTCCAGGCCTCTGAAAACTCCAAATTCTTCAGAAAAAAATGAGTGTACAATGTGCACTCCAGCCGTGTAAGCTGCACTCAGCATCAACTGATGTTGATATGCTGCAATCTGAACGAGACAGATTTCTAATAAAAAAGGATTTCTAGTACAGCAGCTACAAGGTTGCTGTGTATCAATGGTGCTGTCACTAAGCCAGACAAAGGATTCCTGCCATGCAAAACATCATCTCCACTGAAAAAAAATCTGCTATAATCTGTCCTACTGCAGTGAAAAGAGGAACTCTTTTACAATATAATGTCTCTAAAGAATGAAAATGCTACATTTCTCCTCTCCTTAAATCCTTTGTGTTCCTCCTTTTGAAATAATTTTACAGTCCTTCAGACAAACATGTACCAAATGAGGTTGCATTTAGGATTTTGCCACAATTGGTATTTTTATTTCCCCAAGCGGGTTTATCAGGGTAGCTCCATTTGAGATGCTTCAATTTAACAAATGAAAGAGGGCTGTTAAGAAGTGTAGTCTCTTACAAGACTCTCCAGACAAATGCACTAGAAAAGTGCCTGCTCAGTAGCGCTCTGTGTTCTCTTAAGCTCCCTTGTCCAATACTGCTGGAATTTGCCCTGTTAAGAAACAGGATTCAAAAGATTATTTCAAGACCACTCTGTACAACAACTCTGAAGTGTTAGATTCTAGTTCTCTTAGTTCACATATGAAATTGAGTATCTTTTGAGGCTAGCCTGTGAAGTAAAAGGGTAATTAAAGCAAAATATCAGGAGGCATCCTTTATTTTAAATTTAAGGCGGCACAACTTCACCTCTTTTTGAAGTCAGGTTCATCGAAGAGGTCTCTGCACTGAGGTGTCACCTCCCATTCCCCTTCTCAGGGCGGGACAGCAGCGAGCATCCTGCGTGCAGGAGCTGGAAGGCTCCAGTAAAGCCTTGGGCTTATTAGCTTTTTTTTTTTTTTTTTTTTTTTTTTTTTTTTTTTTTTTTTTTTGCCTAACGAAACCCACTTTCCTTCAAGACTCGGTGCTGATTTGAAATAATCTCCTGAACTTTCATGCTGAACACAGCATTACTGCGCTCCCGTTGCGCGGGGAGATTCCGCGCTCCACGCCGGGCTGGCCGCGAGCGAGCGACAGCCGCCCCGGGAGAGGCGCCGTGCCCGCTGCAGCGCTCCCCCTGCACGGCCACCGGACCCTGCTCCGGCCCTCCAGGCTCCCGCGGGGCCGCCGGCGGGACAGCGCGCCCGGGGCTCACCGCGGAGTTCCGCAGCCACCGCGGCACCGGGGCCGGCTCGCAGGTCAGCGGCAGCCGCGGCAGGTGCCGGCGGCGGGGCGATGGAGGCGGCGGCGGGCAGCGCCTCCCCGGGACCGCCGCCCGCCCGCCCGCCCGCCGGGGAACCGCGGTCCGCGCCCCCCGCGCCGCTCACCTGCCCGCCCGTGGCTCCCGCTCGCTCGCTCGCTCGCTGCCGGTGTCGCTGCGCTGCCGCCGCTGCTGCCGCCGCCCCGCGGCAGCGCCCGCCGCCGCCGCGCCCCTCAGCGCGCCCCGCACAGCACCATGCCGGGGCCGGGCCCGCGGCCACGGCCGGGGCCGGGGCGGGCGGAGCGCGGCGCTGCCGCAGTGCCGCGCCGTGCCCGTGCCGTGCCGTGCCCGTTCCGTGCCGCGCCGTGCCCGTGCCCGTGCCGTGCGCTCCCGCCGCTGCCGGCTCCGGCGGGGAAAGTAGGTCAGGGCGGCACTGAGCATGCTCGGAACCGGGCCGGGGGGCGGCCCCGGGGCCCGCGAGGGGCGCGGGGGGCGGCAGAACCCCCGGCCGTGGGGTTGACACGGGGCCAGGGACGTGCGGCGGCCGCGGGCGAGGCGGGGAGGCCTGAAGCGAGCGGCAGCGGGGGGGCCGCTGTGGGGAAGGCGGGGGGTGCGAGCCCCCTCTGCCCGAGCGGAGCCGGCAGTCCGGAGCAACCCCCGCCGGTCATCGCATCCCTTCTCAGAGACGCTTGCGGGAGCAAGTGCTGCAGGAAAGGGATAACACCCCAGTGTTATCATAGATAATCTTGAGAACCAAAATGCTGCGCTTCAGAGAAATGGCACACGTGCTTTCCCCCAAGGGCTTTATTCCTAACGGGATTGCAGCACCCAGCTCCAGTTTAAACTCAATCTGAGGCGGTCCCAGCCTCTGGGAAGCTGACACTGACTATAGATGTCTAAGTGCTCCGTCAGCAGAGGGTAAAGCTGTCTTTTTGCTTGAGCAAAAGTGCTTGAATTTGTTTGGTGCTATCTGTGCTGGCTGTGCAGCTGCCGAACAAGGGATTAGGATGTAGGTGGCCAGCTGCAGGCAGGAATCTGACAGGGATCTGGTGTGAGCCGGTGCTGTCCTGAGCCACTGTCCTGTCCCACTCTCCCGTGTTTCCTCCCTGACCTTGTGGCATCAGAAGAGGAGGATACAGAGTGACCTTCCGCTGAGTGGCAAGACCAGTGGGTTAAACCGTGGAGGTCTGTATTTCCAGATGTTTGTAGTACTTTTGTAGTCAGGCTTGGACCTTGATCTTACTATCCTCTTCTGATTGCTTCCAGGGAGCAGTAGCTGAAGTTCCTCTGCTCATGGAGGAGTAGTCAGATGAGAGAGCATTTGCTGAAACTGGACTGCATTTCAAAGCAGGTCTCTAGTCTGCCCAGAGGAAACTGAAGAGGAATAGCAACAAAGGATTTAGAAATAGGGAGGCAGAACCACTCCAGGGAGCTGGGCTAGTTGTGTCAAGGGCCTGGGCTTCGGGTCCCATCACTTTGCATGTCGGAAGTGCGGGGGTTGAACATGGATGCCTCCAGTGCTTGGGAGTGGTGCAGGCGCTGGTGAGATCAGGCTGTCGACAGCCAGGGCTTCTTGTGTTCAGTGTCTCCAGAATGGAGAAAATTTGGGGTAAGATGCGTTTGGTGTTGTCAAACTTGGCAGCTGAGGGAATCAGCCAAGGAGTGTGCTTCTTACTAACTCTTCCAGCAAAGCATTCCTTGGTGGGAGGAGCTGTTTAAGTCATGGGTCCTTGTTTGGCCACTGACTTGTGATTTGTGCTAGCTTGACCACACTAATTATGAACTTGGTTTTCCTTCTTCCTATCTTGAAGTACTGGATTTGAACACAATTGAGTAGATTTTATTTATCAGTTAATGAAGGAGCAAGTCAGATAGTTGTGTGCCCAGTCTTACAAATTCCTTTAAGTCAGGTAACACTCTGCCACTGTCTGGATCTACTCTGCCTGTCAGATCTACGTGTGATACAAGGCTGAATTTTTATATTTGGAAAAGTCACACATCTTTCCTTCTGAAGGGTCTATCTTTTCAGGCTCCTCAGGTTTCAGTGAACATAAGCCTGTTCAGTGGCTGGAGCCAGCCACCACATTACTTGCTCCATGCCCTTTCCTGGGAGATCACTATCACCTGCCAGGTGAGCATGTGGACTTAGTGAGGCATTTTTCCATCCCACCTTCCAATAGTGCTTGCACCGGCTGCATGCAGAGGACTGGCCCACTGATTTGAGCAGGAACTATAAAAGGTCTTCTGGATATGTACCCTAGCTCTGGTTAAGCTATAAAAAGCTCGCTATTTTACCTAGTTATAATCATTATATAATATTATTCTAGATACGTGAAAATGCATGAATTAAAAAATTGGCAATGTTGTTTGGGGTTTTTTTTTATAATACCTGCTGTAGGTAAACCCTGGCATTTCATACTTAGTTCTACAGTGACCAGATTCTATTCCTATAAAACTATAACATCATTTGATTAAAGGAAGCCTTTTACCTTAGAGCAAGCAGAACTTTGATATTGCTAATAGTTTTATCTAAACAGCTTAATCAGGGAAGCCTTGTAATCATGCAGTTAAAAAATCTAAGATAAGATTAAATTGTACATTTTGTGTGTTTATAGTCCCTCCATCCCCTAGGCAGAGTGGCATACTGGAATGGCTGAGGCAAGCTTGTGTGCCACACAATGAAAGGTAACAGCAGAGAAACTAAAGAAAAAGGAAGTTTTAAAATAGTGTTCAGCAAACCAGCTGTATTAATATGCCAGTTAACATGAATACATGGGGGATATTCCATTTAGAAATTAGTTTGCCATATTTCTCATAAAGTAAAAAGGAAATTTTGATTATGAGAAATATCTTGTTTCAGTATGGTGATGTTACACTTTTGCTTTTTTTTAAAAAATTCTAGCCCCAAGTATAATTAGATCTTACATGAATACTGATGAGAAAAGAATAACTTTATTTATTAGGATACATATCTTCAGCATGCTCCTTTACTTCATTTAAATTGTTTTCTGCAATACTAACAGCATTTTAGTTTTGGTTATGTCTGTTACCCAAGATTGTTACTTTAGTCACTATAATCTGTAATCACATTATTCCCATCTGAAAGACTGAAATTCCAAGCTAGATCAGCACTGCATTCTTTGTTGAGTACCATCCCATTTTTTGGGAAAGATGTGGACAACTGAAAGGCTTACAAGAGATCTTGGGATGGAGATGGAGAAATTATATGATCCTGTGAACTCCTGGCCTGCACCAAACATGCCAGAATGGTGTGGGAGGAGATGTCACAGGAGGGGATAGGTATTCCTGCCTTGAACAAGACAACTTGGGTGTTAGTTCAAAGCACTTGATTTATTAATTTATTTTAACCAGCATACATTCTTGCAAAAAGGACACCCTTCTTTTGGTACCTAGCTTTCAGAAATACCTTAGTCTGATGTGTCCCAGAGCACTGTGGCTTGGGTTTTGTTCTTGTTTCTCCTCCCTACCTTTTGAAACAACTCACAATAAATTAAAAAATATTAGGCATGAAGCTTGTGAACTTTTGGTAGTTTTTATGTGTACCTCATAATAACATGTAGTGCTAACTATTTCTCTTCTGCATTTCTGGATTTCTTATTTTCCTGGGGCGGTTCCTTTTTTTATCCTCTACAAGTGGACTGTAAGGACCAATTACATTTTATTCCTCCTTATACTTTATCTTTTTAGGACATGGGGTTACAAAAGTAACTTGTTTTATACCTTTACTGTGACTCCCTCCTTTGCTCCTCACAGAGGAGGAAAAATTCTCAGCTTGTTTGAAGATTACATTTTCTGCTGTGATCCACTTTTGTCACTCATTTCTGGAGGAAGTTCTTTCCTGAAATGTGTCATAGACAGTCTGTAAATGAAACAAACCCACTGATTATGTGGTCACTATAAAACCCCACTGGTTATGTGGTCACTATAATGTTACCTTATGTAAATGCATACATGTTTACCTTATGTAAATGCATACATGATTCTTCTTGAAATTAACAGCTTATTGTGATTGAATTCCTTTTTGAGGTTCTCCTTTTGAGGCTTTGCAGTATATTCACCTGATGGAAAGGTCTCTGCCGGTTGTACAGGATGTGTGTGGACCATTTCTGCATGCACTTGTAGCTGTGTTCAGTGTTGTTGCTCAGGCCCTTCAGTGATGTGTGCTGCAGAAAGTCTAGCTGTGCTGATGTGCTAAGGCAAGGGCAGATATGTCTGCATAAATTATTGGCAGCTGAGGAAAGGGTGAAATCCACACCTCTTGTGATCTGAAGGGAAAATTCCACAGTGTTACAGAAAACTGGATTCAGAGGGTTTGGCACCACTGTTAAAAAGCTACCAAATTTTTAGGACGTGAAGAAATGAAAGAAGGTCTGGTGAGAACCACTCTATCCCCATCCCTCCCCCGAGCACAAAACTTTCCATGTCTAAGCTGAGGTTAACAGATAAAATAGTTTTGGTTCCTTTATTTTCTGCATCCACTTCCCTGCCTCATGATTTCCTGTACATTTCCTTCTAGCTACTGAAAACTGGAGACAGAGTATTGCTTCAGAGAACAGTGATGAGATGAAGGTCAGGGCTGGAAATGAAGCCACTAAGCCAGACATAGAATTTCAGTTCCCTGTCAAACCTGAGAGAGCTTTTGTCTTTAGACAGATATATTGGTTGACAAATGGATTAGTGGGGATGCTGGATGAGCCAAAGGTCTAAGAATTGTTACTTTAATAATGTCAGATGCATCAGACTCTTTAATTCTTTTCTTACCAAATAATCTTATTTAATTCAACTTTGTGTTGTATGAAACAAAGTTCATTTCTCTAATCGCCTTTGCTGACCTCGCCTGGCCCATGGCTTTCCAGCTGAATAAACAGAGATAGGGAAATAAAAAACAAATCTTCACCACTAATTAGCTTTTGAAACATCAGTGTTCACCATTCACTGCATGGACTGACTATGAGGCATTACACCACCATGAAAACAATCTACAACTGCATGTCATGAGTGGAAAATAATACAAGGCACAGGGTACAGTGCTGAATTGCAGCTGAATGAAAAGATACTGGGCATGTTGCATGACCTTCAGCAAGATTCTGTGTTTATGTCAGTGAGAAAGATGAGCCAAATTATTCATGAGGCTGAAAGGGGAAGGAAGGACATGCGATCTTGGAACAGTTAGAGTTATGTTATTCTTGAGGGGAAAGATCAAGATAATTATGTTAATATTACCATTTGTGTTACACTCTCACCAGGGTCAGAGTTTCAGGAATGTGTCAAGCTCTGTGTGTTTTATCCAACTGCAAAAATACAATAGGATTTTAGAGCATCAGTCAATACTGTTTTTATTTCTTATCTGTATTTCTTATGAAGCAAATGCTTTCAGAAACAAGATGAATCAATAGGTGTGAATCATCAGTAAGGTGGATATAAGATGAAACTTTTAAAGAGTAATATGTAATCAGGCATTAATATGTGAAAGCAAAAAAAGGGAAAAAAGACAACAAAGGACTTTATAAAATAAAAGCAAAACTCAAAACTGTTTTCGGTGATGTAGCTATGTTCTTTATAAATGCCATCCACTTACCAGAGGAAGTTGAGTATGTTATTACAGGAAATAGTAGGAAATGTGTCTTTGAAGATACTGGTTATCATTAGGAATGAGAATTCTGCTTTTCAGCATGGTCTGCAGTTGAGTAGCACAGCACAAAGGCACTAGTGCAATAAATGCAGACTACATCCTGACAGAGATGGTGTGCCAGACTGGGCTTTTTTACTTTCAGAAACCACGTGTGATCAGCCCCTCCAATTTCTTATTAGATATTCACAAAAATAACTTCTTTTTAGGAATAGATAGAGTATTTCAAGTAATCTTATAATTCCACAGTAGAATAGTGAAGTTAAATACGTGAGTAATTTCAGTGAGTCAAGTCAAAACTGGCATACACCAAATAAGAAATAAAAGTATTGGGTGACTGATGTCTGAACATTTTCTGCCAAAGAAACCATATAAAAGGTAGGGTGGTATTTTTTCACTGCAGCCATTTCATTTTGCCTGCAGTGTACAGAGGTTTGACATTAGCAGTTGCCAAAAATGTTCTCAGACCAGTGTTGACATAAACAGAGTGATCACATTTTTATCTATCTCATGTAAATCATCTCTCCTTCAAGGAGCATAAAACCATACAACCTTGGGATACTTACAAGGGAAATCATTCACTAGAGTCATTGTTCAAAATTCAGTGGGGCACATCTTACAGCCCTGGTTGGAAAAGTAGATTCAGAAACAGTTTTAAGAAACTGAAACCTCATCTATTTGCAGCTAGTCATCCTGGGCTGAGTTTTTTGGTTCCTGACAAGTAAAAAACCATTTCTGAGATCCCCCCTTGGGGTGCATGAGGCTTTTCTCCTGGCTGTTTATGGGGGGAATCCCAACCTGTGAAGCTGTTCTCTACCCTGCTGAGGTCATGATTTCTCAAATTGACAAAAGCAGTACTGAATTCCCTTAATGGGGTGCTCATTTTCGCACAGTCCCTGAGAAAAAGCAAACACTATACTGTCCAGCTGAATTGGTTTTTTTGTCCTGAAAACCCCTTTTGATGATTATTTTCAGTAATATTTTCAAGGGCTTTTTGCTTTTCCCCTGACTGTATTCTATGGCTGGTAACTTCTGTGGATTCTCACTTTAAATATTGTGGTTTGTGTTGTGTCAGTCCTGTGGTATAAGCGGTTATCTCAATGAAGCTCATTTTTAACTAAGTTCATTTTTAATACCATGTTGAGCTTAAGGCTTTTGCTGCCTTAAAATATAACTTCTGCATTTCCAGCATGACATTCTATCAGTTAATCCAATGTGTATTTATGTCTTTTCAGATATTAGATCATTCTGCAAATTAAATTTGCTTGATCAGTACTTGAACATTTATCCAGAAGCACTTTCAAGTTCAGACTTTCAGCATTGTCACAATGTAACCCTGCCATCTACTGGAAAGTATTTAGTAATGTTTTTTGTTGTTAAAATTGGGGTGGTTACGTCTACAAATTTTATGTACAGAAAAGGCTGCCTCTACTTTGAAACACACAGACTGATTCCCTGTTGTTCAGTGGAAACATGCACCTGAAATGCATGGGTTTACATGGAAGGGGATCAAATATGTAGTAAACAAGTGCTTTTCACTCTCACTCTTTTGCCATCAAAAGTTATCAGATCTCTCATCCTCCCCTCCCACTACTTTTTGGGAGGTATCCCAGGAGTAGGGAAGTTGGCTGGGTAGTCCCCTGGCCTCACGGTTCTCTGCATGATTGGAAAGCTTGGGGGTGGGCAGTCAGGGGGCGCACAGCTTCTTTGATGGCTCAGAGATTTCGTGTGTGTGTGTCTGATTTCTGGTTTAGAGTGCAGCTGTACCCTAAAGATCACCAGGGGATCTGGAGGGACGAAAGAAGCAAGCATTTGGAGAGACCAAGTGTAGCTGTGCTAGAGGATATATGCATGTGTCAGTGCTGCCAACCTGCTTGCAGGTTATGCTGTGGAATAGGCTCTGGGGCTGCTTGGTCCTATTTTGTCTTCTTCTCTGTAAGTTAATGGTAGACTGCTGGCATCTGGAAATACTGGGTCTAGTAAAAGACAAAGGGTCTTCTTGGTTTGCAGAATTCCTGCTTTTCTTGCCTTGTGCATTTGTGTAGCTGAGAGGTGCAGTGGTTCTGGGAACCTCTTGCCTCAAAGGCATCAGAGCTGATATCTCTAACAATCTCTAATTATCACTCCATGTCATGCTCTTTCTGTACCCTTTCTTCCTATATCCTTCCTATACCTTTTTTGTGGATGAGTTTTGCTTTAGTTGTTCAACAAGACATTATCTCCTCTGAAAGACAGGGAAATAAAACCCAATGCAAAACAGTGAAGCAAAATTTGCTTCATAAAAGAGTTGAAGGAATTCAGTAAGTCATCTTGCATTGGTTTTCAAGGACTGGAAGCTATGTCCCTGCATTGATTCACAGCCAAAGCTGTCCATACAGGGGTCTATGCTCCTCAGCACCGTACAGACAACTTCACCAGCTCAGATACAGCCATATGTGTTGTATAACACAGGTTAACACAGGTTCAGTCCCATAAAGCCAACAGCAATTTCAGCTGTGCTGAGCAGGACACAGTGCTTGGTCAGACTGATTCACAGATCTCTGAGACTGTGTCAGTGGATGTGGCTCCCTGCAGAAGGAGTGAAGTTAGGTGTGCCAGCAATGCAGCTATGGCCAGTGACAGCTAGTGTAGCAACTGTAACAGCTCCCCCTTAGCAAGCAGAAGTTTCTCTAGAATGACTTTTCAGTGGAAACAGCTTTGCAAATGAAGTATATTAAGTATTTGATTCAGTTTTCATTTTAAGAATAGATTAAAAAGCAAGATACAACAGGTGAGTAATTTCAATGATTATCACATAATAGCAATAGCAGAGATGCAATCAAAGTCTCATTAATGCGTTCTTTCCTCCATGTACTAGTTTTCAAAGGAAATTATATTCCTTGGTAGAAGACCTTTCTATTATGGAGGAAATTACGTAACTTTCTCTTTGATAGGAGAAAAGACCAAAATTGTTATCTACTCCCCATTAAAATTGCCATTTTACAGCTCAGCTCCCCACAAAAAGACCTTGAATAGGGTTCATATTACTTCCAGATATCAAAAAAAAAAAAAAGTAATTGGTAACAGCACATTGTCTGGATGTTAATAATATTTCAGCTTTACCTTGTTGAAAAAATAATTTATTCCCATCATATATTAGAAGGGAGGAGATGTGGCACATTCATAGGCTTACTGTCATTATGTGTAATACTTGCATTTAAGCTCAAAACCATTTTAGGTTATTTAGTTTTATGGAGGATTGTCTCCTACACTATAATAGATGGCAAGGTTTTAGAGCCCCAGATACAGGATATCACTTACCTAGACTGAAATGGGATGAGCTGCAGAAGGTACTGCACCACAAATGGGATGGTGGGGTCAGACTCTGGTCTTAGCAGAAAAATCTTTGCACTAGGCATAAAAAGGGGTAGTTTTAGAGGCAGAGGGCACAGGAACTGCTTGAGCTGTTCATGATCAGAAGACAAGAAAGAAGGATATTTTGGGTGACTGCCAATGAAATAAGTTCTAATTTTCTGCTCCAGCACTGAACTAGAACTGCTTGTCCTTAGGCTAGGAGATGGGTGGGACAGAGTGGGACAATTTACTGTGATGTTGCTCTACCCTCCTGTGAACACCTTGTCTCTCTCACAGTTAACCAGATGATGTGGGTTGGGTTGTTTTTTTCCCTCCAGCTAAAATATATGTCTGCATATTAAATTGAAGTGTTTCTTGAACAAAAGAAGGACAATTTCAGTCATGGCTGAGTCCTAAAGGGAACCAAAAGTATTCTGGTTTAGCTTCTCCTGTCACATTATCATAGACTATGTGGCAGGAAGAGGAAAAGTCTCTTCCACCTACCCTGCATTTCATATCCTGAAAGAGCAGCTCCTGTCTACTCAATTCAGAACACATTATTTTTTTCACATACATACCTCCTTTTTTCTTCTGGTAGGTTTTAAGAGCTCATTAAAATAGCTTCTTCCCTTTCACAGGACTCAGATATTTATGACTTATTAAACTTCCTTTTTGTCTATAACACAGGTTGATTTTACCGCCTACTTTCCCAAGCCTGCATTAATGAGACACTCCAGGAGAAATCTTAACAGATAGAATGCCTAGAAGGGAGAAAATGGTATAATCTACTAGAGTAAATAAACTTGCAAGAAATTCTGAGACTCATTGACTGACAAAATATTAATTTTTGCAGAGTTAAATAGGATTATTCTTGTTTGCAGAAAGCTGTCTATGGTCTTTTCAGAATAGACAGACTTACTGAACATTTTTGAAGAACAAAGCAGAGTAACTGTCTGCCAAGTCTTCCACCAGTGACCTTTCCTGCTCTGAAGTGGGAATGGCTGCTGTGAATACATTGATCATGGTGAGAAAAGGGTGACCACAGTAACTGCAGCTGGCAGAACAAACAGGGTGTGTTTGGTGTTTCTTATGTAGAAATTCTGTAGAATTTTATTCTGTCTCTTGCTTTCATTGGTGCCAAACACCCATCACCTTTAGCACTTGTGCTGAGTAGCAATGAGTTGTCCCTCCACCCTGAACACGGGGATGGTGTCAGTTCTTGCTTACTAGAGAGACAGCTTGAAGAGGACAAATGCCATGGCAGGGGCAGTTCACCCTGAGATGCTCTTTCTGCCTTTCCTCATGCACTTAGAAGCCAGGAGTCATCTTAGGTAAACCCAGCTGGTGTGACACATGTCCAGCTACCTCACAGGTCCAGTCAGGCAAATATATTTAAGATATCCACAACAGGTATTTGGTGGGAGATGTAACTGTACATTTCAAGGACATAGGTAATTCAAGATAATCGAAACAGCAACAGGGGCACGTAGCTTTCTCTTCTCTGCACTTGATATGTGGGTAATTGGTTTTTCTTTGCATGATATATATATAGTTCATGTACTGATGACAAGTAGTTGTTCAAAATATTTGCAGCTCTGGAGAAATAAAGTGCTTCCACTGTGGGTGTTTATCATCTGATTAAAAACACATCATTTTGTTTGAAGAGTTTATTTCTGGAGCCCAGAGAACAGCTTAATCACTTTAGAAGGCTAATTTATGAAACTGCTGAAAATATCATAGTCTATAGAGTAACTTAACAAGTGCACAACATGGCTTATAAAAAACCCCAGTATTTAAGAAAAAAAAGTGAGACACTTATTTGATAGACAACCTATTACTAAAAAAATATAGAGAGGAAATGAAGATGTATTAGAAACCAACAGTGTTCTTATTTTATTTGGAAAATATATATTGGTGGTAAAATGAATTAGCTGTAAAAATATATTGATTTTAAAGTCCACTGAGACTTTTAAAATATAGAAATGAAATGTTTATCACTCAAATGCTATTCATTCTCATAAAGCAAAGTCAGTTTATCTGAATGGGTTTCCTATTATTTGTTTGATTTGTAAATAGTTTATGAAGACATTTTCAAAACTGCATTTTCTTTTGAAGCACCTTCTGTGCTGTGAAAGAGATTTAACTTTGACAACAGTTCTTTATGGAATTTAAGGCTAATGCATCAGACTTGCTTAGGTCCTGTGTGGAGTAATGTAGAGGTACTGCTGGATGGCTTCAGGCTGCTTTCAGATTTTACATGGAGAATATAGAATTCATCATTTTGAGTCTATTCTCAAAGTTTCAGGATCTCATAGTTTTTATATAAAGGTTATGAAGCCATTGGGTTTATGCAGCCATGTTCTTTGGTGTGACAAACCTTATGGCTGACAAGGAAGTGACACTGCTGGGCAGCCAATGTATCTTCTTGGGCCTTTTGTTGATGAGCATAAACAAACTTATTGAAAAGGGAAAAAAAATCATTGTACAGTTTGGTCAGACAAAGAACCAATAATAGTCTTAAGTTCAATGTCCAAGGGGCTGGATGCTCTCAGCTCATGGCTTCTCAGGAGGGTATGGTGTATCCCTCACCAAATTGCTTGGAGTCTTTACTCTGAGATACAGCTTACACACCTGCAACAGGGGGGTTTGTATATTCATACACCTTACAGGGATATTTCAGGAGACCTTTGCTGGTTGTTCTGTTGTTTGTTTGTACTGTGCAAAGTATTATTATTAAGAGTTATTGTACAATTCTTGATAGTTACTGAAGGTAAGATTGTTACTTTTTTTTCTGTGTAAAATTAGACACGTAATTTCTATGCATCAATAAATGCAGGTTTCAAAAAGTGTTGGCAAGAGAATTTTATTTTGATTACTTCATACAATTTCTCCCACAGTTTCTCATAGTGCCCTAAAATCCTGCTGTCAAAAATAAAGGAAAAAAAACAGATAAAACAAGTGTCCTAAAAGAGTAGCTGGAGTTAATCCGAATACCAGCAGCTAATACACTACTGGACTGACTACTGGAATACTGCGCTGATAAGGAATTCAAGCTGGAATACTGTGCTGGTAAGGAACTTCAGGCAGAAGAGTCATTATGCCTTTTAAAAGCCCCAGGCAAACATTCCATCTTGCTCCCCTCCATGCTGTTCCTTGACTTTGAGCCTTCATTCTCTCAAGTCACAATTGACTTGACTCACTGGTTTAGGATGGCACATAGACTGATGTCTTAAGTTCAGAACTATTACTTTAATGCAGCAACTTATCAGTGTCAGAAATAACTCTGCTCTGAAATGAACCAAATGGAAACTGGGGAGAAATGGGCAGCACATCTTCTTGCTTGGGACAGTCTCCCATATCTGTAATCAGGAAACACAACAACAGTGTCTCTGAAAGATGTCTGGTGAGATATACAAATCATATTTGAGTGAGAGATAGATTGTTCAGATCTGGAGAAAAGTGTATGGAAATGCTAAAGTATATCAAGAAAACTTCACTGACTAGTCGTGCTGCATTTGCCCCCTTCTCTTGGACAGACGCATGATTTTGCTCTGTGTGTTCTGAGCAACGGAGCTTGGCACTTCAGACACCCAGTGCTCATTCTGTCCCACTCTTCTCACCTGCACTGTATGCTTTGCACTAAAACAGCTCAGAGGACTTTATAATTATAATCTGTATAGGCCAAAGTCTCCAGGCATTAACAATTATGAATTTACCAGTGTGATAAAAATGAATTTGACTGCTTACAGATAATGAAAATAATGGTATGTTAGTCAAAGGTTAAAGATGTGTGGCTTTTTGTACAGGCCCATTAAAGTAGAGAGAAATCTACCCATGTGCTGTTATCTTGGTTTTTGGTACTCAAGCTGGTGTTGGTCAGTGCTGACAAATCCCTTGTCTGCCTGAGCTGACTGACTGTGGGAATGTCCATGGTCCATGGCTACCACTGCTGGAACTGCTGACATCTCCAGTGCCTTGACTTGGTTACTACTGACCACTTTGGTTCTCATACCCTAACATTCCATGGACTTTCTGACAACAGGCTGAAGGCTGGTAACTATTTTCAGAGTATTTCTTTGACAGTGGAAAGGAGGCTGTGTTCATGTGTTCATGTGTTCTGTAACAGCTGCCTGAACAGTCTTGAAAACCATTCCTGGTCAGTAATGGGAAAAAAGGTAGGAGTAGCTTTGGTTATTGCATGGATGTCTCTTGCCAATACTCTAGTGAAGGAGGATATACTGCAGACCTAGAAAACTTCTCTAAAGTCCTTTCTGTTAATTGAAAAGTGGTCGACAGTGACTGTAGGAATGGAAATGTGTTTTGTTCTGGAAAAATAAGTAAGTTGCTGTTATAACAAAAATTAAAGATGGAAAGAAAAATAAGGCTATCATCAGAATACTTCCTAGCATTTAGAACATCTGCACTTTTCCTCCACTCTCTTTTCTTAGTTTCCTTTGGTTGTTTTTTTTTTTTTTTTTTGCCATAATGGTTGTAAATTGCATAATGTGCACATTTATTCATAAAGAAAAGGTAATGAGCAAATCAATTTCGGGGATTACAAAACCCAACAAGATTACACTACTTAAAATTCTCTATGGTTTGGGTAAATACAATTCTCATACTTAGGTACAGGCCAGGTTTCACTGGGGCTGAAAGAAACTGGTGGAAATACTGTGCTGGAGACGGCATTTTTGGATATGAGTGTTGTTACTCAGATTTTGCTGGTTCATGATGTCCTGTTAATATATATTCATGCTTCTTCTAGAGTTTCACATATTTTAGTGTAGAAACTCTAAAACTGCTAAAAGTTCACACCCTAGTCTTGCTAATCTTGAAGGTGAAAGAGATTGATACAAAGATTCATCCCTCCTGGCATTTTATACATTCTGGGGAGACAAGCATTTCTCTGAGTGGATATCTTCCATGTCTATCACATTTATTGGAATTGTATTATATTATATTCCCAAGGGAAATGACATGAAAATAATGGATCAGATCCAAACCATCATAGTAACCATGTGATTTCCCCTTCACAGCCCTTGAAATTTTATTGTCTTCTGAAAGAAAACATCCCTTGACTCATAGCATATTGAGAACATCAGAAATTCACAATATAGGTAAAACTACATGAAAAATATATTTTTTTCCCTGAGTGGACAGTTTTTACTCACCCCTGTCTCTGTGGCTTCTTTCATGGCTTCTTTCAGCTGGGGTGTTTTGAATGTTTCCTTATTTGTAATCCTTGAAACCATTCCAATGGAAGGACAGTTTTTCTCTGCCAAGCCTGGCAAAAGAAAAGATATAAAATCAATATTTTATTGATCCTGCAGGTCTCCAACCCTGTCATACTGAAAGTAGCTTCAAGATGGGCAAGATCTCATCTGCAATACCATGGGTATAGTAGTACACAATTTTTTTACCCTAATGTTTTATGAGATGACCAAGCAATTATCTTTTTCTGGACTCTGGGCTAGGTTTCCTTTTGTCAGTCCATGATATTACAAATCAGTGATGTACACAGTTCAGCATAACTTAATCAATGTTTGTTTTAAAGTAAATGTTTAAAAATAATTGAAAAAGCATATTTGTCCTCTACTACTACCAGATGTATACTGGCAGAACATGCAGAGAAATGCAGCAATGCTATTTCATTTGAAGTGGTATTAGTCTGATTGGACCCTTTTCTCTGCAGTATGTGTGTGTGTGTGTGTGTGTGTGTGTGTGTGTGTGTGTGTGTGTGTGTGCAGGGGAGTGTGTGTAGACCCTCTGGACAAATAGTCCAGCAGCTTGGTACCTTGGCTCTTTCCATCATTGCATGACATGATCTGTGCCTGCTGCTAAGTCATTATCTTTGCAGCAAATCATGGTACCACTTTGCTTTGTATTTCACTGTGGAAGCTGTAACCCTCTTGAATCCCCCAACCCTCCAGACATCCAGACAGCCTATTTGCAGCTGGCACTTTTCAGCAGGGGCCTGCTAACTTCATTTGCTATTGTCTGCTTTTACAGAAATGGTGGACTGTAGGCTCATTGACAGATCAATTTTTTCATTATCAGCATATGCAGCTGTTTGAATACTTACTATTCCCTCATTCTTGTCCATTTTCTGCTTATTGTCGAAGAAGCTAAAGTGTTTAGTGGAAAGCCCAGCTTCCCAAGTCAATTTTGACTGGTAATTATTGTTTAAATAAAACAGACAGCATGGCAAAAAAAACTTCCTGGGAACATACATGTCTTGTATAATCACCTCTGAATAAAATTATGCTGTGAACATAATTCTGAACTGCAGAGTTGTTTGATGCAGTTAGAAATCTTTCTAAATTGCTTTAATATTTATTGCAGTTCTTAAAAAGAAAACTACAGCATTTTTAGCAACAAATACCTTGCATAACTTTTTTACTCCACAGTTAGTGACCACCTCTACAGTTTATCAGGTGAAAAAATATTTCCCTAAAGAAAATAAACACAGTTTAGTCTTTACTACTTATATGCAAGCTCATAGTCTGCAAGCCAGCAGGCTATTGCCCTAGCTGTACACTTGAGATACTGCTTATCACACAGAACAATTCTGAGTGAAGCAGATGTTGGCCCGGAGGCAGCAGGACAGGCACAAAACTTCTTCACTGCATGAGCTGCTAGGGTTCTGAGTTACTGATGATTTTCTCTGCCAAAAGCCATAATCTGGATTTGGAAAGAAAATAAAGGTCTAATTAGCTCATGCTTTATGCTTTTTCTGAAAGCAAGGACTTACCTGCAGAGAGGTGAAGGTAGCAGAGCACAGTCACTTCCCTTCACCTGTGTGACCCCGAAGTTTGGTCCCTTCAGTTGCTGCTCTCTCTGTGAGGCTCCTGAAGTTTGCAGTGTTTTACTTCCTCACTAAGCTAAGAGACAGCAGGACAGCCCTTGGCAGAGCTGAGAGTGATTTGCCTTCAGGTCCCTGTGACGTTCCTGCTGCAGATGAGTCGCCAGCCTTGTGAGCACTGCAGACTGATTTTACATGCCTGGCTTTACATGCCTGGCTCCTGCCTGCAGACTTCTCCGAGAGCGTCTGGTAAAACTGAAGGTATCACTTACAATCTGTGACCACCTGGGTGACTGAGGCTCTCTGCTCTTTGCCTTTGACCAGCCCACATTTTCATGTGAGGAGTTTACTGAAGATGCATAGCAGAGTGTCCCTTTCAGGATGGGCTCCCAGCTGAAATCTCCCTAACTGTCATGTTCAGAAAGGTTTGAAAATTGTCCTGGAGTTAATCAGTGTGCAGTCCTTCGTAGTGTCCTTCTATTCTTCTGGAGTGACCTTGTGGTCCAGGTGAAGAGGGGCTTCTCTGTCAGGCTGATTTCTGGTACCTGGTGAGGTGTTACTGCGAGTATGACCTATAAGTTTAAATCCAGAGATGATCATGCTAATTGAAACCTTTTCAGTTTGGCTCCATGTGTGTCTAAGTGTTCATATGCAAACTCTCATTTCCAAAGACAGGCAGAGGCTGCCTCACCTCATTCCCTCATTTGATTATGTGGCTCACTGGTGCAGCTAACAGATTACATTTTTAGCTATTACCAATTGCTCTTAGATATAATTTAGTCTTGTTAAATGTAGGAAGAAAATAAAACAAAATAGGTCAATTTGTCATCAGATCATAATAGTCTTGCCACATAAAACCTCTCTGATCATTACTTTTAAGTTAGTCAATAATGTCTTCTGAGGCTCTAATGTAAGTGGAAATGTGGCATCCAGAGTTATACAAGACAGTACATATGCACAGCAGACATTGTCTCATGTCTAAAACATCACTGTATCCCTACTGCAAGAAAAATAAGTTAATTTTCATAGAAATTATAATAAAATCTCTGATTCTTGTCAAGCTCTGAGCATCTTAACGTGTTTGAAGTTCTCTTGGCACTACTGCCTTAATAAAAGACTCAGTTTTCAGCAAGGTAGGCAGATATGAAAGGCTCATGGCTATATGTTTGCTTCCAAATTAAGGCTATGCAGCCTTCTGGAAGTAAATAGTTATGGCATGGAATGAGAGGTTCCATGCATAAATTTTGTAAATTTATAAAGTCATATAACAATTACCAGGGTCTGTTAAACTAAGCTGAGAGTTGGTGTGAGCCAGTGTCATTGGGAAATAGGCTCTGAAATGGGACATTGCATCACTGGGTAACATGGTGGATCAAGTAGGGTTTGACCTCTGAACATAAAAGAAAAAAGGCAAAGCTTGAGTTTATTGCAGGTTACTGGGGAAGCTTTTCAGAGTTCAGGCTAAAAGCTGATCCTAAAGCAGTTTTTAGGTTATCAACAGCTTTGGCTTGGATGAAGGTGAGAAGCTTTTACACTGAGTAAAACCATGATTTATGCAAACTTTCAAAGTCATCCAAACTCCACCACAAACCTATTTCTAATTTCTATCTGGCCTGGAAGAAAAATGGGGCAAAACCCTTTCTGGGGAAAAGAAGTGGGGTGCAAAGGCTGGAGCTCGAATTGGGGCTTGAATCCACAAAGCTCCAGGGCAAAGGAGAGTGTCTGCAAGGGAGACAGAGATGCTCTTCTGTCAGGTCAGTGGCAGACAAGGGTATCTCACTGTGAGAGGGGGAAGGTTAGAGTGGGATATATGTTTAGTCAATGCTAAGGCCATGGTTTGTTTCAGATTGACTTTAGAAATTATTCCACATTTTGTTTCTGAGCCACCTTTTGCTTTGGGGCTTAACTGCAAGGCTGGGGAAAAGATCAGTCAGTGCTGGGGTACAAGCTTTGCCATTGCCAGTGCCAGTAAATGCTGCCAACAAGCTGGCACAGAGCTGGCCAGACTGTGCTGGGTGCCAGTGCCAGTTTGTGTTCCTGTGATGCTTGTACATGTGAATCTGGATGGTCTCACTAATTTAGAGGGAAAAGCTAGGCTTGTACTTGAGAGTGAATTTGCTAAACTAAGTGTGGAAAAACTCAGATGCCAGACTGTTTTAACTTGTGTGGACTGTCTGTACACAAATATATAAAATAAAGTTAGAAATTATGGGTATTTTTTGGGAGGATGAAAAACTTCAGGTAAAATGCTCTTCAAATATAATTTTCTTCCTTGAATTTGCTTGGATCTTGGCAAATATGGCAGCAGCACAGATGCTCCAGTGTGTACTGAGCACACTGACCTTTCAGCAACTTCCCTGTGTGTCAATCATTGTATCTTTCTGGGCCCTGGGGAATCGCAGGATGCTGGAAGCAAACCTAAGTAAAACTATAAAAAAAAAAATCAATGCTCTTGATTTCAAAGAACAGCAAAACACATGAGTCAGTCACAGAGACATAATCCCTTACTACCCTCCTTGTCATGTCCAGCCATGATTTCATTGGAAATCAATTTTAAGTGCTATCCTAGATGGGGCTTCTTCTGACTACGTTTTTCACAAGTCCTTTGATTTTTTTTTTATGAAAGCTTTAAAAAAAGAACAAAGTTGGTGGCTGAGTAGTGGTAGCTGATGAGTTAATTGAATGCCTGGCTTTAAGGGGATGTAAAAAAAGTGTAGCTAACTATTACCTGGTCACTGGAGAAACTTTCCAACCTGATTGCATCTGGTGATGGAGCTGCACACCTCTGGGCAATAGCTGTTTCTCGTGGTGTTATCTAAATAAAATAAGTTAAATAAAGGGCAATGTAAAATTCTGTTGTACATGACGTGTTGTATAAGTGTAAGTAATGGTAGACTTGGGTCTCATGGCTGAATCAGTCCACGGGAAGTCAGAAGGTCTAGGTTTTCATCTTTGTTGAAGGCTTCTGCAGGAGCTTTGGACAACTCATTATGTTTGTGTCTCATTGTTCCAAACTACAGAATAAAAATATTTACACTTTCACATAAATATGCAATTTTTTGAAGAGGATCTTAGAATTAAATGTTTTTTCTGGGTCACTGGGTCATGTTGCATCCATCTGGGCTTGTGGGCTGTGGCATGGGATTGTTCACTTTCTTACCTGAAAACAGATATTTTTCCCTACTTTTGCTCTGATGGTGTGCTTAGACATAAAGCAAAAGCATCAAAACCAATATGAATAATCTGCAGCAGTTTATATTAGGCTGTGATTTTGCTTTGTTAGGATCTGTTAGCTAGATTTCATCAGGGTTTGCGGAAGTTGATAAGTCACTGCACTTGGGATGTGTGGATCTTTGTGGGTTAAATTATTGTCTCCTGTTTCATCATGTGCACTCTGCACATAATGTGAAATAGCTCTGCCTTAATTTGCTTTATCATTAATCATTACAAGTAAAAGCTAAGGAAGAAGTTAAGAAGGAGTTTTCATGCACATGGAGCGTAAGACTGAGAGGGGATGTCAGTTTAATGTTTGCCTTTGCTAAATATTATAAAGCCAGCTTGGCAAAGACAAGCCCCAAAGAAATCACAAATCTAAGATTTGCTTTTTAATAGTACAACCAGAAAGAGGCCATTCTGTGATCACTCATAGGCAAATTGAGAAAGAGCCATGCTTAGTTCCCCAAGGATTTGAAAAGGAGAAGCACTGTGGAAATCAGCCACTGTACTTTGAAGCCCCACAAAGAGCACACTGCTCAGGAGCACCATGCCAGGGACAGAAGGCAGATGTTCTCAGACCTGTGCAATGGAGTACTACTACTTCTAATTACTGTGTAATTAGAGGCTTGCTTTATACAGCACATGAGATTCCAGCTTTTATATAATTTTTCAACAAGACCATTGAAGACTTGAGGTTCTTTGCTTATTTGAGTAGCACAGAAATCTTGAGCATATTCTGGAAGTTGGTCATACGAGAAAACATTTTTAAGTTGTGCTTGTCCAGCAGAGATGATTTTGGAAAAAAAATTAAACACAACTTCTTTACCATTAGTGTTCATGGAGAGAAAAGAGAGCATCTTAGGCTTTTAATAGTCTTTTAAAAATTGCCCAGATGGCACAAAAATAACCTGGATAGCTTTTCTGGGATAGTGTTAGGAGACAGCATGTTTGACTTTGTATCTTTGTGGATGGTCAGTTGAAGCATTGAAGAACTTCACTATGCTGAGCTAATTTTTGTGGGAACAGAGCTCCAGAGAAACTGAGTTTTAAGGGGAGGAGCTGATCAGAGGGTTGGAGCACCTCTCCTGTGAATAAAGGCTCAGTGTTGATGTTGTTCAGCCGGGAGAGGAGAAGCCTCCAAGACGACCTTTAAGCAGCCTTCCAGTACCTGAAGGGGGCCTGCAGGAGAGCTGGAGAGGGACATTTTACAAGGGTATAGAGTGACAGGACATAGGGGAAAGGCTTCAAACTGAAAGAAAGTAGATTTAGAAATAAAATTAGCCAGGTTGGATGGGGCTCTGAACAACTTGGTCTAGTGGAAGGTGTACGTGCCAAGGCAGTGGGGGTTGGAATTAGATGATTTTGAAGGTTCCTTCCAACCCAAAACATTAAATGGTTCTATGATATATATAATTGAATACAGTTAATTCTTGATTTAGTATAAGTGGGTCTTGTAAGCTCAGATTTGACCAGTGGTGAATGACAGCCTGGGTCATTCACCTCTAACTACCAAAATATATTTGAAGCAAAGGATTCTTTCAATGTGTTTTACTGTTTGCATGTTTTAACTGGGGCAGGTGAAAATACATTTCTCATTTTGAAAGAAAAATTGCATGTGACAGGAATACTAAAAAACAGAAGCAAGTACTTACCTATTCCTACCGAGGAATACAATTTGGGTCACCCTCTGTCATAAGGAAATCAAAGTCGTGCAAGCAAAAAGGAAAATGTATTTATAAAGTCACTATATTCTACATTTTCTTCATACCACCAAAGCATACTGGCAGTGTGTGACCTGTGACCATGCAACAAGAACAAGTGGAATTAAATTGTATTACTCCTGGAGCTGCTTTATTCCTTTCCCCATACAGACACTAGGGAAACTAAGGAATGGTTATGAGCCAGGGGAACCAGAGGGTTTTCAAACAATTTCACATACAGAACCTGCATTTTTCTCTCAAAGTTATATTCTGATTATAATCCCCTGTAGAAAGGAAAGAAAATAAACTGAAGTCTAGTCAAAGTTACATTACGAAGTTGTCTTTGACAAAAGGTGCCTTTCATTTACACAGACTTATTACTGTGAGTTTTCTGTGACTCAGCAAACTGTGGGGTTTGGCTGTCAGAATTAAATAGTCTCTTGTGGCACAATGCCAGAGTTCAGTGTGCTTTCACTTAGTGTTATCAGAAACTGAAAGTCAATCAAATTTATAGAAGCAAAATTTTCCAGCGTGTCCATGACCTTGCAGGAGAAATTTGTGCATTCAGCAGTGTCAGCTACTGTCTCTCAGTGTTCAGAGGTTGTCTTCACTGTAGTTTGTGTCTAGAATTTTCTACAGGAGGAAAAAGATGAATTTTCATGACATTTTAAATTCTAGTCTTATGATGTGGTACCATTTAAACTAGATAATGCCTTATAGACCCACCATGTGCTGAACTGGTCTCTCCATCTTCCTTTATCAAGAACTGCAATAAATCCTCTCTTGTTAACAGGACGACTGCTCCTTTGTTTTCAATAAATCTGATACATCACCTACAAATCAATTGGCAAAAAAAACATCCTATCTGTTTCTGCTTTAGGTATACTGCAGTGGATGCTGGTGTTCTACTCCATGTTTTGGAACCTTTCCCATAAAGCATTTAATTATGTTTTCTCTTTCCATTACCTTCACTCTTATCTCAATCATTTTTCCTAGCTGCTTCACCTGTCTGTATAAACTAGATAGCAAAGTGGTGTAATCCTTGGGCTGGAAACAGAGATATGTGCTGATAAAGGACCACTGATTTTGTAAATATTGAACCTGGTCCTGAAATGCATGCTGGTTATAAACCCATACTGTTAGATATTAACAGATGATACTTACCAGAGCTCAGCATCAGAAAGCAGACAAAGACAAGACTTAAAAAAAGGTGGCAGCTGCTTGTAAATTCACTTGAAAAGCCCCTGGAATAAGGTAGGTCAGGGCATAACTTCAGTGACTGATAAAGGCAATAAATACACATCTGTAAAACCACCTTCCTGAAGTCATAGCTGTTTCAGCAATTGAATTATTACCACCTCAAACCAAAGAAATCCAGACCTGGTTTGATGCTATCTGGTGGAGAAAGTAAAATCTTATTTTTATTTTGCTGATAAGACTGAGCGGAGAAATAAAGCCCTTGAATACAATATAAATCCAAACACCTTCTCCTGAAAAACATGATCAGATGCATCTGTTCACCCAGGGCAGTTCATATTCAGTAGCACTATGCCATGTTTATTGTTACTTTGACTTTTATGTACCTATGTTGGTTTTGGCAATGGAAAATTAAAATTTTATGTATAATACAAATGCATCATCTACCTACATGCTTCAGGAAGACTCTTAATGTATGAAAAGGTTGGAATAATGGTACCTAAGCAAGAAACATCAGTATAACTGCTGAATAATTTGAATGTTGCTTTCTCAGTCAGTAATCTTGTCTACAGTTTGAGAAGCAGGCCAGCAGTTCTACAGGCTGAGCTCTACCTAAATATTATCACCTCAAGACTTGCTAAAATATTTCATTTTCCACTTCTTCAACAAAGTGGTGAATGACACTTTAGTTTGAGACCACTCATTGCTTTCTAGACCATTTTTTCTTTTCATCTGAACACACCAAGATTCTACATATTCATGCTCTTCTAACACAGCTATGTGGACCATATTCTTAGTGTTGATAAGACTTAACATAAAAAGCTTTTCTCCTTTAAAATTTTCCTTTGCTAGCAAAATATTGTTTCCACATTTTCTGCTTTTGACAGCACTGTAACCCTGCTGCTGTTTAATCTTATTCAAGAAAGTGAAGCTGGAATATGCAGAAAGGGAGAGCACATTGGTACTCTTCTGTATGAAAGGGCCAAGATATTCTCTGAGACCTGCATTCATAGAACTGTGCTGATAATCAGAATGTTGGGATAAGCTAAAAGGCCCAATTTTATTTTTAATAAATCTCAGCTAAGTAGAAAAGTGAACTCTTTAGGCCTGCTGTAGAAAGGTACCCTTAGTAGCAAAGATGATAGGTTGAGTGTATGAGCTTAACAATGTGACTAGAATACAGTTGCACCATGAGAAGGATATTTCAGCTGGGAACCACAGCTTGTCTGCACACTGTGGAGTTATTTCCTCATCACTATTCTGGAGCAGTGCTTATCCAGGAGGAAAAATAGCAGATGTATCAGGCCCTCAGCTTCCACTAACAGAAATATTGGTGTTTAAGGCATGAAGGGGAAAATAAAGTTATAAATGAGTGAGTTGTATTAACACCAAACCTACTATTATCTGCTGTCATTAATGAAGAAAAAAAAAAAAAAGCATGAATTTCTAAGAACTTCCACTAGGCTGCCACTAACACACATCTGTAGAAGGAGATCCAGCCTGGCATGAAACAACAAGAATGTAAGGTCATAAAAAGAACTTTAAAAGATGAGCTTCTTCTCACCAAGCTTTTGATAACTGAAATAAAGTCCTCTTTACTGAAGTGAGTCACTGGCAACAGAAGGAAAAAAGAACCTTAGTAATACAATTAATCTGATCCAATTTTAAATCTCAGCTAGAGAAAAGATTAATTGTATCAACCAATGTGAATAATTCAGATGAAGATATGTACATTGTGGCCTTCATAAATTGACATTTTTGTAGATGAATTCCCAGAGCCATATCTAGTAAATAAGCCTGTTTAAAAAGCTTTATAAATATTAATAACCTCTCATAATTACTGTTATGAGGGGTACTATATTGATGGGTTTTCCCCATTTCCTGCCCTATGCTTCAAATAGAATTAAAATGAAAACATATGACCAGTTCTTGCAGTAGCTCCAGTGTGGGAGATGTTTTTAGGAAGTGCTTATGAAGGGGTATACAAATGACAGGCATTGTGATTCAGTGACAACTCTGATGCTCTGCCACAGTAAGACTTTTAAGGCAGATGCCACAGTAAGACTTTTAAGGCAGATGCCACTTCAAAGTCGGTCTGCTTAAGCATGTGAGAGGCACTGTGGCAGGTTAGAGAGCCTGTAGTATGCAGCTGCTTTATTTAGCACAGGATCACCTGAATGCCTGTCACAGTTCCTGTGCTCAGACCCGTGCAGCACAGGAGGCTGGGGCACCCTGAGAGCCTGGCTCAGCAGGTTCTCCTCCCAGGCCTCTGTCTCCTTGCTGGGGAGAGATGGAGCCTTGAGTGCAGCTAGGGGACCCAGAGCAATGAAGCCTCCTGATCCAGATGCACCTCCCTTCTCCACTGCCCTCAGAGTGACTGGAGAGATAACCCTTCAAGCATGGAAGTGATACAGGGGCTCCTAGTTTAGATTCCTAAAGACAGGATGTATACTCTTATCTTCACTCTCTTCCCCCACCAAATACTAGGAAATTCAGAAAAGAATTTTTACCTCTTTGAATCACAAAAGATGAAATGGATAATATTCCTCTTTGCAGCCATGAAAAAGATAATGGCATATGAATTTGCATTCTTTGTCATGTTCTACTATGTAATTTGATGATGTAAGTACCTGGAAATGTCAATAGCATCATTGTATATCAAAGTCCTTTACAAAGGTAGCTATCATTATTACCATGGGGATGCAGAGACTAAAGGGACTCATTTGGAGTTACTCAGAAAGGAGGAGTAAATTCAAGTAAAACCCTTTTACATTTCTCTGCCCATGTGGTGACACCATCAGGATTTTTTTTCTCTTTGGTACATAACCAACATGTTGTTCCAATGCAGCTGATCAGTACATCTGTATTCAATTGCAGTTACAAGGGGAAATGAGATATTGTACACAGACTCTGCAGGATAATGTGGCCACTGCCTTGAGCTGAGCACAAGACTGGAAAAAAGATGTGACCTTAAGAAAAGCTTGAACTTAGCAGCAAACTGACTCAGTGCCTCTGCATGAATTGCAGATTGCTCTATAGCTTGGCCCTAGATTTTAATTCTCACTGTCACTCACTTCCTACACAGTAATATGTCTTAGCTGAGCAGTCCTTGCTAAATCAGAGACAAGCTAACTTAAACATCTGTATTGTTGTATTAGTTAAGACCAATTTTCTTTTGTCTGGTGTAATGTTTCTGTCAATGGCCAAAGCAAGAGCATAAAAAATGGGGAACTATTTAGTGATCCCTTGATATCCTTTCCCATTGAGGCAATCATTGGTCTAGAAAATCCTGATATGGACCTCACAGATCCACAGACCTTTGTGTTCAAAAGTCTTTTATGGTTCTGTTCCAAATCATTGTGTTTAATCCCTTTTTCAGATCCATTTATTTATTTGGCCTGCACAAAATCCTGTGTAAGGTTAAGGTGCAAGAGCAAGGCTTTGTTGTGAGTTTCAGTTTTTGGCAGGAGCAAAACATTTGTGTAGCTCATTTATCACAGCATATTATATTTTCTGTGGTCTGTGAAGCTGCTACTGGAAGCAAGCTGTGACAGCTATTGAATGCCTAGTTTGGAGGCAAAGATGTTAGCAAAGCTATTAGAATTCTGTTACAGCCTGGGGAACAGAGCAAGCCAAATTTTCTATTAGGTTCTTCAAAGTGCCAGTAGTTACATAGTGACATATGGCTGTTTTAGCCTGGCGTTTATCATCCTTAATATACAATTTGATACAAATTTTAGAGAAGTAAAATATTTTTGTCCCTTGACTAAGAAGGCCATTTGACAATCAGAAAGTGTGGTTAGAACCATGAATGAGTATTAGAACCATTTCTAACAGAGCAACAATTTCAAACAGGGCAACAGCTCTCAACAATTTTTGTCTGGCTCCTGGGAAGATTTCTACTTGTCTATTGTCACTAGGCTTTTTTTACATGCTTTGTCCTACTCTCCTTTCCTCCTCTGCTATTGAACTTAGCTGCAGTGTCATCCTTCTTACTTCAGTTGTCCTGAACATCACCAATATTTTATTTTAAACAGTGAAAGAAAGGTCAGTGCACACTATTAATCAGTTTGTAAATATATTTTCCACTCTTAGTAGACCTCAGATGCAATGTGTGTGTGTATGTGTCACAGCATTGTCACAGCATTGCAACATTTCATCATTTCATTCAGGAAACTTTCAAGAATGTGGAAAAGATTTCCTCTTTCCCTTACAGTTTTGAATCATGAAACTTTTTATATGGGATTTATCAAAACAATGTAATGGTCTTAGGAATTTTAGTTCTGTTTTAAAAACTAACTTTGTCATTCAAGAGTCTAATATAAAAAAAAATCAGTAGGACTTCACGTCCCTAAATATTTTATCCACTCTGAGAACAAGTTTTACTTTTAGAAACAGTGAGGGGATTGCATGAACTTTTCACCCATCCCACCTTCATGGCTTTGGTACTACAGATAAGCAACTCCAAATTAGCTTCCTGGACGCCACTTTTACAAAGTAGACCAAGATCTGAATTGCCAGGATTCAAAACAAGGCAGATCAAATGGCCTTAAAAAAAAAGCTCCTTACATCATATGTTGCTTATGATATTATGGTAATCATAAAAGGCAGAAATTGGATTTCCTTATTTTTGACACCAGGCAGCAAAGAATGATTTGCCAATACAGAAACTATTTCCACTGATGTCTTTCCTATTCACTGTTTTATCTACTTTACAAAACCTTCCTGTCTTAACGGGAAATATATTTACCCTGATTAGGGTAGATTTTGAGGAGATTTAGAGAAAATCTTTTGAAAATTCATTGATTAGGAGTGCAGCTCCAAACTTTTGAAATATATCCTTTTTATCCCTTACTTTTGGCTTTAGGGAAATAGCTGAATTAATACGAATGACATGACTGGAGACAATGCCATGTAAGTGAAGGGCTCTTTAATTCAATAGATTAGGCTGGTGTGTCTTCCATCATTTCAAGTCTTAAAACCAAGCTAGGATATCCTTCTCAGAGGTAATGAAAATGCATGGCCTTTCTTATAAAGCTGATGATGATTTCCTTTGGCTTTGAAACTTGTGAGTCCCTGGGATTCTTGTTCACAATAAACAGCCCTTGCAAGCATGACTGATATCCACAGAGTTTGAACCATCTGTGCATGTTGCTTTCTAAAAGCCCTCTCTTCACATCTATTATGTGGGAACTAATCTAACATCTATGGCTTATCACGGACTTGCTAGGGTAATAAGCAAGAACAGCTAAATAAAAAGAAATAAAAAGATACAAATGGGAAACATTATGCCAATTAGGAGGCAGAAAGAAATAACACATTTATTCATTTGGCACAACTGCTGTTACTTGAAGATAAAGCCAATATTATATTCCAGATAGTTACCCTTCTGAGTTACATCTCTCTAAAGATAGTGCTGTTCTCCTAAAGTGATGCTGGCAGCTTTAAATGAAAAAGAGTTAGGGTCAGACTTACCATTAGCCAGAGATTAGTTATTGATGGGATTGTGTATGATATGACCAACAACAAATGCAGAGAATAAGGTAATAGCATATCTGTAAAGGATAAAAAAAAAAGATATGGTGGCAATCGTAAGAAAATTATTGGTTTTAATTACTGGAAAATTATGTCACCTGGGGCCCCTATGCATTAGAAACATCCTTAAAAAGAGCCGAACAAAGAAATCCAGGAAAGAAAAAAAGCAGAGATGCAAAAGTGTTGGTTAATTCTGTAAAAATCAAGGCTGTTTTCTATTTGCTTGGGTGATAAAGTATCTTTTTTCTTAGGCATTACTAAAAAGCTTTTAGCTGTTTGTTTTCATGTTAGTGGGTTGCCTAAAATGTTTACAATATACCTGGCTAGGCTTGTACAAAGACAGTAACTCTTGCCAGTCTTCCTCATGGATGCAGAAACTAGCTTATGTTCTTATTAAGTAACATCTTACAAGTTCTTGGAACTGTGTTGAAAATAAGATTTCATATAATCCACCAAGACAACGGAAGTGGTCTTTCCATTCCTCTACTTTATTAGTAGTTTTTGTGGAGATACAGAAACTCAGAGAGTTTATTAAATTATACATCCCATATAAGGCAATAAAATAATTTGATATTGTTAGAAGAACTTTATCTACCTCTGTTAATGCTTGATTTATTGGATGAAACTGCAAGAAAGTACCTTAAGTTTATTATTAGCCAAATGTAGAAAAAGGTCAAAGTTCTGTGTACATCAAGGAACAGAAACTTTGATGTTAATTTTTCCCAGACCATATCACAGCATATCCACTTGTTATGACAATCCAGATCTGATATATTATAATTTGAAAGTAAAAAGAAAATACAGTTCTGAAGGTATTCTCCACATTCTATACATCTATAGGTAATTTTCTAGCTGTAGCCAGATTTGTTAACATGTTTCTGGGACATTAATTCTTGAAAAGAATCAGCAAGACCTTATTCTTCTCTCCTTGTGACTTCTGTGCTTTGCAGGGTTGTGCAATGGTTTCCATATTCGTTAGGAGAAAAGTGAGGTACAGCATGGTATTCCTGGGAACAGTATTAGAAGAATGAAAATGCATGTTTCTTTGCATTTTTATTCAGAATAATTAAAGTTCAAACACTGCAACTGTTCTATTCCCAATATAAGACTGTCTAGAGTGGGCTGCTCAAAACCTGTTATTGAACAATAAAGAAAACAAGACACATTAGGACATGCGCAGCACAGCTCAATGTGATGCCTTGTGAAGGCTGACCTAGAACAGAGCTAGATGGAGTTAAAGAATAGAGTAGGTATTTATTAAAAACCTCAATGGATACACCTTGGGCAGCACAAGAGCCCAGCCAGGGCTACACCCAAGGTGAACCCAAAATGGTCACAAAATGGACAACTGGTCACGGGGTCTCACACTTTTATAAATTCTGGTCAATTTACATATTGGAATCAATTGTCCAATTCCAGCTTTAGCCCACGAAGTCCCATCCTTCTTGTTTTCTTTCTTCAGTCCATGTTGTTTATGCTCTTGGGCCTGAAATTTGGATCTTTTGTCCTTGGTCCCCAGCTAAAGAAGGAATTATTTTGTCTACCTACTCTGTGAAGAGAGCTTACTGTCTCCTAATATGAAACTCAGAAGTACACACTAAAGCAGTACAGAATCTGAAAAGTATAAATGCTTAAACCTGAGGCCTCAAGTGGAGTTCTTTTACATATTTGCCTCAGTGGGTCACAGTCCAGATTACAAAGGCAGGACCAAAAGAACTGCAGATCTGTAGGTCACAAGATTTAAAAATACAAGTAGAACTGAAATACGTTTTTTAAAATGCAAATAGAATTTGCAAGTGTCCAGAATTTGCCCAGAATTTCTAGGTGGTTTTCATCTGCCAAAAGTGTGAAAATGCAGTGGAACCAGAGTGCAAGTACAAGAGAATGGGCAGGTAAATGCTCACTCAGAAGCAAGGACCAGGCTCTGGGGGGCTGCCGTGCCAGGCAGCTCTCTCCAGCACTGCAGCAACCTCCTCCTCAAGCGCCCCACCAGGGCAGCACTGGGGGCTGCGCTCCCCACACCGAGCCCTGCCCTTCCCTTCCTCTGTGTCCTCTCTTCCCCAGTGGCAGATTGTGTCACTTGCAGCAGATGGCTTAAACCCAGCTATGAATGAGAGAGGTTATTTGCTCATGGATGGATGAAATGAAAAGGGAACCCCAAAACTTTAATTTGCCTTGTCATTTCTTCCTATGCAAACATGTTACCCACCCTTTTCCTTTTGTCCCAAGTGGCTTCCTCCATGAACATTTTAGTAACAGTGAAAGCTCTCTCCCAAGAGACCAGAAAATGTGCATTAAGAGGTTCATGGAAACAGCATGTGCATATAGGATTTCACTGCCATTGTTCAATTTGCATTGTTCAGGGTATTAATTTCATTACAGATGCATCACCACAGTTGGGAAGAAAAAAGCCCTCTCTCTAAATTAAATTAGCTGATAGCAAAACCAGGTAATGTGGCACAAATGGAATTGCATTTTGCTTACATTCAACCGAATTAACGTTTAGCTCTCAGAAAATTAAGAGGTGTTTCATTCAACACATCACCAATTTAAGGCTTACTTAATAATGGTATTTTGATTTTGTTTATTGAATTCAGGTTTGGATGAATGACAATATGACCAAAACATTAGACAATCACAGTTACCTAGAACTAAAATCAGTCTTAATTTTGGTTTACATTTATTCCTCTATAAAAATATTATTTTAATTAAACAGACATGTCAGTTTGTTGTTGTATAAAATAATTTTTGCAATTGAGACCAAGATAAAAATTACCTGATGGCAACATTAGAGTTTTCATCATTTCTACACATGCTTATCAAAGTGAGTTGAGATGCGAATACTTCCTGTTGAGCAGCACTGCACAGGAGGGACAGCTAGTTTGGATCCCCCATTAGCACCATCAAACCATGTAAAATGAGACAAGTTTGTCTTCAAAGACAGTGTTGGCACTCTCAGAGCAGATTTGGGACTGCAGGCTCTCCCTACACTTTGTCACTCCCTGGGTCTGGGCTGCCCCAGCCCAGCCTGACTCTGTGGAGGGGCCAGCCCCATCCACTGCACCACCTTGCCTACCTATGTCAGTTCCTCTCCAGGGGATTTACCTAAAAGCTGCAGTAATCTGGGAATTGAGCAAAGGATTGATCTTAGATGTGCTGCTCAAGATGGTGTGGATGTGTGACTAAATTAAATGGCTTGAGACTGACATGAAAAGTGATGCTGGGCTGGAGGCACTGGAATGATCCTGCCAATGGGAGGGATGCTGGGAAAGGCATATATCTGTGCTAGTTTGTTATGACACATGCTATTTATAACTAGGGGGAAAAGAGGGAATGAAAATTATTGTAAGTATTACAATAATTTGTAATAATAATAATTTGTAGTAATAATTTCTGTTGTGAAACTTCCAGGTTGTGCCTGGTCCTTATTTGCTTGGGTTGCCTGGTCTGCTAAATGGCTAACTAGATCCTTGAACAACGTTTTACTTTGAAATTCTGAACAGTTGCACATAAAGAAACAGCCATCTGATATTGGTGAAAAATCCCAGTGCTTTCATCCAAACAGTGAGTAAAACTGAAGTCACTAACCCAAACAGGAAGCCTTGGAGAATCAGTTCAGTTGAAACTTTCTGAAGGTTTTGTACCAGTTGCTGAGTATCAAATGTTTGGGATGGCAATAACCAAGGAACAAGAGATTGAAACATCTCTTTATTTTTTCATTTTGTTTGCATCTGGCAGTGTTAGGGTAGTGTCCATTCCCCTGTGTCCCCTCTTCAGTTACTTACACTCTCCATTCGCAACCACATCTGACTGAATAACAAGGAGTAGTTCCTTTAGTACATCCACATGCCTTGGCAAACCAGAGATTTTCTACAACAGGTACAGAGTAATTATTCACAAACTGAAGAAAAAAACCAGCAATCAGAATACCTTTTACAAATTAGAGAATACCCTTGCAAATTGCAATGGACCTCAGTTTATTTGTAATCATAGCCTCATTTTATTGGATCAGCTTTAATTTGTTAACATAGTTACATCAGCTGTACCTGACAAAACTTCAGTAGAATTAAATACTAATCCTCAAATCATTAAAACCAGATGCCATACAGAAGGACAAGAATGGAAGTGATCCATGAGACAATCCCAACATAAGATTTTTGGAGGAATGTATCAGTTGATATTAATAGTGAGAAGTAATAGTGGCTAAGACCACCTCAAGTGCAACTTTCTAAGTAAATGATTTCTGTTTCCCAACTCAAATGAAAAACAAAAGTCAGAGCAAAAATCAATTTAAATCTAACAAAACCATGGATTGTACAGGAAATAGAACATTTTGGTTTTGAGTATTTTAAATGTTTCTGAATTAGATACATTTTGTAATGCAATGTCCTGTCCAAAAAAAAAAAATTAGGCAAATTGTTTTTTCACTTTCATTTTCAGTCTTTTTTTTAGCTGAAAAGATGTAAGGAAACATCCACTGTATTGTGCTTCCTTATAAAGTGTTCTGATGAAATCCAAATGTTAATAACTATTTTCTGGAGATGATTTTTATTATTGCAAGAGCTCTATTTAGCTTTTTCACAAAGATTCTTTTATAAGGTCAGCCAGTCTCTTGAAGGCCTGCAATGAAAAATATGGTTCACATTTATATTTCAGCATTACATGAATAGGGAACACGTCAAACCTGTAAAGCTACTAAAATTGCCCTAACTGTATAGAATCAATATTTTATAATGCAAAGCTCTGCTGATATTCTTTCTTTTCCTTTTATAAAATCATGTATGGCGTTTGACTGCAAAAAGCTTCCGATTCTCTGATAGAAAATAAAAGGCAGAGATTTCTGAAACAGAAATATGCATATATTGATGTTCAAAGGTTATTTGGAGCTCAGATATAACTTCTAACAAACTAGTGATCCCTGAAAGAGTATCTCTTTTAACTTAGTATTAGTTAGATTTTTGGAGTCCCTTAGCCCAGGGACTCCAAAAGTGGAAAAAAAGGAAGAACAGTTGAGTGGGGAAGCATATAAAAATACAGCTCAACTGTCAAAAGTATGGTTATCAATTACTTTAACAAAGAAAAAGGAAAAAAGAGAAGAAATACAGAAGAACTAAATTGGCAATAGAAGTACTTATCTGTTACAAGCCTTTGCAACGGCATGAAAGTACAACTACAAATACTGAACTGTTTCAAGCACCCCAATGAAATCAGTATTAAATCTGCACAAATAAATGTCTCCTATCTTTTCTCCCACTGATTTTATAGATAGAGCCAAATAATATCAAAAATGCTCCTAACACACATAAAAGATTAGTTCCTGACAATAGTATCAGGAATAATAATAAATAAAAAATAATCATAGAATAATAAATAATAAAATTATGCTTGTATGTAAATTGTATGAAAGGAAAACAACAGTCTTTCTTACAAAGAATTGCCAACACACACACAAAAAAAGAACACAGGTAATTCAATTTCAGAATCTTGGCAATCCAAAGTCTCAAAGATACATGATGCCTGCTAATGCATAAGCAAGTACTCTGGCTTCAGTAAAGCATTTCTAAATAATCTCTGGGAGGTTTAAGTGTGAGACACTGTATGTATAAGATACACAGAGAAATTCTTAATGGTCCTCAGAATTTGGTATCTTGCAGATCATTTGGATGAGTATCTTGCTTAAGGAACAGTTAATACTGCTGTGAAAGTACTGCTTAATCACCTACAGACTAAAACCTCTAACATTCAAGAAAAAATATAAGGAGAAGGATGTAAAAAATAAAGGAGCATTACTGTGTGAGAAATTGTCTTGATAAGAATGTAAAAAAAAAAATCTCACCAGATCCATCTGGGCAGGAGAAGGCAGAGAGAAGGAAGCTCTGACATAAGAACTAGGCTCTGAACTATCAATATTGAATGCTCCTCCAGGAACCAGTAATACCTATGAAAAAGTGATTAACCACACAGTTATTATCACTTCTACATTTTTAAAACACTATGTTAAATTAAATTTGAGAAAGCTCAGTGCTTACACACTTGTGTGAGCATGGTGTAATATATTCCTTTTTTCAAAATGAGGAGACAAAAATATGCAACCTGTAACCAGACTTTTCATAATAAAACCAAGGAGTCTTTGGTTTTGGTTACCAGGTCTTGTTCATATTATCACAATGCTTAGAGGCACCTGGGGTGTAGCTTACTCAGTGCTGGATCTTATAAATTGGAGAAATAAACCCAAACTTAATTTCTCTCATTAAAAAATTTTAGTCAACAGCCATCATACATTTAGGTATATATATTAATATTATATGTATGTCATATATAATGACATTGTACCATATGTTATATTGGTTTCAATTTAAGTAAACTGATAAAATATCAACATCTGAATGGAGTCATGAAAATATTTTGTTAGTCAATAACTATGCCACAGTGCCTGACTTGCAGACTTAATGATGGTGCACAGCAAGTCCCCCTGCTTTTTTATGTGTGCACACATGGATAGATACAGGTATTTTATCCCTCCCTTTTTTGTTTTAAGATCACAAGTCATTAAATCACGTCATACTTCTTTCTTCAAAGCCTTTTCCATTATCAGCTGCTGTGTATCAGAAATACCCTTAATTTTGATCCATAAGAACATGCCAGCAGCAGGAGGGTACCATTCTGCCAAGTCTGGAGAAAGAGAGAGAGAGAAAACGGAATCAAGGAAGCAACTTATGCCCCACTTCTAATGGATACATCATAGATTGAGTGATGTTTTAGATTTGCTGATACAAACATTATTATCACTGTTGCTATAGCGATTTTTTGTACCTTCTTTTAAATTAAGGTCTCTATTTCAGAGATTTTTTTAAAGACAGATATTTTAAACATCGAAAGTATAAGAACATAATGAAGTGAAATACAGGCTCTTTGTAAAATTGCTTTAAATAGTAATGTGGTGAGATTTTTTTCATCACCATCCATCTTCCTGTCCTACCAGAAAGCACAAAAATGCAGCAATAGAGTATTTGTCCTAAGCTTAATATTTAATGCAATTGATTTGCTTATAGTGCTTATCTGTCACTTCAGTCAAGAGATGAACTTAAGTGATTTATCTTGAGCACAAAGATGATAAATAGCTAGCAAAAAAATTTAAGTGATTATCTGTGTTGCACTCTGACCTTTTAACCACTTGTCAGCAGCAGTGAGCATTGCATCCCGCTGGATCCTGTAGAAGTCCACCACTCTGAAAGCAAATTATCAATTCAAAGTCATGAACTCATATCCTTTCAGAGTCTGTTTCTGGAGGCAGAAACAAAGCTTTCCTACTTGAAGAACTCAAGTGCACATTTAATAGAAATGCAAGCATATCCTAGGTGGGCACAACACATTATACTGTGCGTATAAAACTTAGGATATGTATCCGAGAAGTCTTTACTGCTTCACTGCACCTCCAACAGAGCACTGAACAACCAGACAGAGAAAGTCCCTGTGTGGCTGTTTCCTCAGCTTTACACATACCACAGAAACCTTTTATATGTTACATCCAATCTGTCTATTATAGCAGTGGATATAAGTCCTGTTAACAGTATTTACTGCACAAAGCACACACACTGAAGAAAATTAGGGACTTCAACATATGCAAAAGCACAGACTTAACATTTGTGCGTTTGGGTTGAATTTGTGTAACGGGTACTCATGGAAATGACATTTAACAAGGTAAAAAGCAAATCATATGATAAACCTGTCACAGCTATTTGACAGCTTCCCCTTTCTAAGCTTTTGGACATATCTCCTTCATACTTTAGGTAAAACTTCCAAATAATGTAATCTCTTATTGGGAAAAAATGACCCTAACCCAAGTTTTAGCATGGACAAGTCACAAGCAGTGGCTTTTGTTGACATAAAATGACACAGCTGTGCAACAGAAGACACAAGAGAAATGCCTGATACTGAGTTCATAATTCAAATGCAAATGTGTTCCCATGTCTTGAGAAAACATCCTTAGTAATTTGCATAATTTACATAATTTTACATTTGTATTTTTAAAAATATTTTCTGAACCAATAGTTTTGATTTACGGATGTATTTTATTATATCTGATACAGAAACACCAATACCTCCAGAGACTTAAACAGTTTTGGGGCTCAGTGTATCTATTGCTACATTCTATATTAGAGAGTAAATCTCCTTTGTGCATCTTTTACCAAAATTGCAAATCCGGTTACCATTTTAATTACATGTTGAAAGCCTAACAATTACTAAGATGAAACTTCCCCAAAAATGTAGCTGCTCTAAAAAAAAACAATCTTCTACTCCAAAGCCTGATCCTCACCCTTGCACAAGTGAAATCAGCTGGAAGAGATTGCAGTCAGCTGTAAGGCTTCATCAGTAAGGTTATAAAGCACTGCAGCTGCCCCACTGCAGCCCTGTTTTCATTTGTTTAAGTGCAAGAACAGCCTTCAAGCTTGATCAAGGCTGCCTTTTGACCTACAAGAAAGAGGTAAGTGAAGAGATGCATTTGGGATTTTTTTTTTTGGGAACTACTGAAAGTTGAGCTAAAGTGTGGTCCAAGTTCTTCTGTGAGATTTCTCTTTATGTTCCTAAGTCTTAAAACAAAGCAACGCTAAGGCTGATGTGTCTAGTTTGGGGTATTTTTTTCCAAATATTGCTGTTAACAGTAGGAACATCAAGGGGCACAGGTGCCTGTTACAGTGAGATATAAGAACTTGCATGTTTTTCTCATGTTGCTGTTACAGGCCTTTGCAGAGTGTAGTACACTCCTACTCAAGTGAGAAACTTATGGCTCTAATGATATCCAAGTAGAGCATATAAAATGAGGCACTGACTGTCAAGAGAAACTATGCTCCTCCTGCATAATAAATGAAAACTAAATGTGTGTCAGCCAGTATGCAAGAAATGTCTTGTGAGTTAGATGGTAGCCCAGTGCTCCCTAACAGTGAGAGGCAATGTTTAGTGTGTGTAGATGAACTTCACTGTTTTTCCATCAGTATCCCCAATCAGGAAATCAAGGATGGCAAGAGTGTAAATTCCTGCTAACATAGTGAGCTCCCTTTATAAAGGCTATGCTGACTCTTTCACAATCGATCCTGTGCTCAGAGATCTCAGCTTTTGCTATAGACCCTAACACTTTAGCAGGGATCAAAACTTGTTTCACTGGCTTGATGCTTCCAGGATCCTCTCAAGTTCCCTTCAGGTAGGAGCTGCATGATGTTTGTGCCAATGGACTGGTGGATTGTCTGCCTGGAGCAGGAGGTGGCATGCCCTGACCTGCCTGTCTGCAACCTTGCACTGTGTCTCTTCAGGGCTCTTGTGTGAACCCAGCAGTCTTGGTCACCTGTCTTGCCTACTTGGCCTAAAACTGGAGCATCTCTGACTTGTTTACTACAAAGAATGTTTGTTGTAGGCAACAAGTAGCAGAATGACAGATGATGAGATTCAGCATAGGAGATAACCCTACCTGTCTATATGCTCCAAGAAACCCTTTTGTCCCCATTGCTGAAGGAGCTGTGATATCATAATCTAAAGAAATAAAACACATCATCAATACCATGTTTTAAACAGGACTGTTCCACAATCATCAAAAGATCTATGGCCAGATGCACTATTCAACGTTCCCCAGACATGAAATTGCATGCGGTGTCTCTGGGAGCCCTTATAAACAGATGTGCCACGGTTATTATTGTCCGTGTTACTGTTGTCTCCAAGGATCATGGCATTGGTATCTGGAAGCTGGGGTGGGGGGGAGGGAAAAATGGATGAAGAGCTAAATATGGTACATGGGGAGAAAGAGGAAGGCAATGTATATTGCTTTACCTTCCTATCCACATCGACCTCTCCGCTTTAACAGTAATGAACTAATGGAGCTGGAAGATGAAAGCCGTATTTAGATGTGTTCACTGTCTCCTTTCCTTATTACTAACCATAAAGGGGCTGTACTTGTCAGCTTGCTTTGAAGTGTCTTTGTGGGCTGCCAGTATTGTTTTAATTGGAAAGTAGAATAAAAAATAATAAATGAGTGTTTCTCCCATACTGTGCTTTACATTAAGGTTTTTCAAAAGAACCTACCAGGAAGAGATAAAGTATTTCAAAACTTGATTCTTGAAATCTGAGGGTTAAGGGATATCAGCTGAACTATTCATGCACTGAGACAACCCTCTAGCTCTGGTTCTTTGATGGTCTCTCTTCCTTTGGCAGAATTGACAATGCATGTGCATAAACAAAACTGTATGAAAGTACAAAGCTGTTTGCTTGCAGTTTCTTATAACTTGGGATATGTTGTCGTCTCTAAATACAGTTCATTTGGTGGCTTGGTACTTGCCTGTGTGAAAGTGCTGGTGTGCATTGTTGACACCTGAATGTGAAGAACAACTCTGTCAATGAGAGGCTTGGGACCCGTCAGAAAACCAATTCTTAAACTGGAAACCAAACAAACAAAAAGTTACCACAGAAATGCAATGTGCTAATATTTTGTCTGGGTTATACGTGGGAAAACATGCAACAATTTCATTGATAGTGTAAGGATCTCTTATGCATTCAAATTTATCTATATCTTAATACTGCCCTCAGGTTATACAATTTAGAAGCCGAGTATCAAAGTAATGAAATAAAAACATTTAAGAGGTTTTAATGCTTATAGTAGCTTCTTAGTTATGAGGCTTCAGGACAAAATCTATGTTTAGAAGCTATCTTCTGCAACCATAAAGATAACATGAATCAAAGGGAAGGAAAGACAAGTTTTCCCATAATAAAAGATCCTGAATGCTCAGGCTTTATGAAAAACAGGTAAGTGGCAAATGGCTTTACTCTTTCACTCCCTTTCGGTACTGCAGAAGGAATGGAATATAGATTGATAAACTGGATGGTTCTTCATGCTTCAATTCTTATTACCTATCTTTACAGATTGGTGAAGTTTTTATTTGAAGAAAAATGGAACCCATAAACTCATATATGTCTTTGGAAAAGATAATACTGTGTCATGCCATTTTGTGGTGTGAATTCTGAAAATGCAATTACACTTAGTGTTATGTTGTCTCCTCACTTTCTCTAGGATGGGTTATAATCCACTATCTGCCAATGCAGACTTCACATTAATTTTTTTATATCTATTAGGTTAACAGACAAAAGCAAGCTAAAAATCAAATACATTGACTTGTGTGAAATGGAAAACAGCCAAGTTGGTTCTTTTTCTGGCAGGTGGAAACAACCTGAAAGAACTGGAAGGCTAGATATGAGTACAAGCCTATGAACAGTTTGTGAAGAATTATAGTTTCTTTTCTGTGTTACAAGTTCAGGGAGCTTGCAGGAATGCTAAGCTATAGATAAAAAGGGAAATGGAAAAAAGGAGAAAAGCTCCTAAGAGTTCCAGGAACAGAGCTGGAATCCAGCATCTGTCTTTCTGCCTAGATTGTGCCTACAAGAATGGGCTGCCTGGGGGGAGAGGCTTAGCTATCTGCTTCAGAAGAGAAACAGAACCTGGAGTAAAATGACTGCCAAGAGATGACATGAAAAGTGAGAAGAGTGCGAAAAGCCATTGATTCTGAGGTTCATTTCAGAAGTGGCTAGTTAGTAAATGAGAAAACACTATGGCATGTCTCATCACTTCATATGAAGTCTTGCAGCTTAAGTGAATAGGCAATGCTAAGTGGTCTGCAGCTGGCCTTACCCAGATGAGAGAATTTTAGAGAAAGAGTCGGTCCTGATAACTCGGCCATCCACATCCATTGAGAGGAAAGTTGGAGCCCATGGCTTGGAATAAAGAATAAAAAACAAAATTCAAGGATTTTTCCTAGTAAGGATTATAATGGAATTATTTTCTTTACTAGGAAGACACAATTTCTCAAATGTGTGTTCCAAGGAAAACATTTCAGTAACTTCCTGACAAGTGATTGCTTAGCCTAGCTTTCTGAGATGTGATTACAGTATTCTGTGAACATCTTGAAGAAATCAGCTTTGTTATTTTTTGATGATTGCTTAGCCCACTGTTATGCACACAAGTGTTGAGTTTAAGAATTGGTATGATGCCATAAGAAGGAGAGAGAAATAATGATTTTTCTGCCAAGATTTCTTGTGGAGTAAAGAGGTATTGCGATTTCTAAAATGGAGCCTTGTAACATTTTGCTTTGCTATATTAAAAAGTGAAATCAGAAGATAGGACCAAATTGTGAAGATCTGAGTCCAGCATACCTTTTCCTTATCATGAATTCTGTTTTTACACCTTCTCCCCTACATTTTCTTACAAAGCTTTACAGTACTATTCAATGAGTGTGGCAGGTTTATTGCCTCCTTCCATAAAAACATATTTCAAAAGAGAAAATGCTGACCTTTATCTTCTACCAACGTTTTGGTGCTTTGTAAGACCCATTTTGATTTCTGAAGTTAGGTGCTTTTAAAGACTGAGTAATTGTAGATTCACATATGAAATTTACAGCAAATTTACATGAAGGGAAGCTGCCTATCCAGTACCATTACAAGTGGTACCTGGGAGAACTCTCAGATTCTCCAAAAGGCAAAGGGATATAGTAGGTGCAGAGTATGCAGTCTTCTGCTGAATGAAAGAAGAGACAGGGAGAAAGGAACATTAAGAGGCTGAAATTTTCAAAGTGCTGCTTCAGTGATGTACTTGCTTTGCTCTGAACGCAAAGTCTTTGTAATTTTCTGATGACTGAAAAATTCTATCCTGTATGAGGCTTGAGAAATTTGAACCACTAATTCCCAGGATATAAAATACCACAAAGGGGAAAATTACTGAAAGGAGCACAGACTGTCAGGCCTACAAATGCCTTGGTAGGACATGAAGAAGAGGCATGCAGTAAGGTTCAGGGCTCAAACCTTAGTTCTCTTGTGTAAACTTCAGTTTCTCCCCAGAAAATAAGGTGTTATAAGGATTATGAAAGAAAAATTACCTTTTCAAACTGAAGAAAGTAGTAAGGATCATCTTCTATTATGAGAAAATCATATTTTCTTGCAAGCTAAATAAGTTGATAAAAAGTACCAAAAGAAATAAGAGTTAAAGATGCTGCAAATTCAGTCAGGTGGATTTTTTTTTTTTAACCAGCATCATATTATGATTCTATTGATTGGCCATTCATTATCTAGAAGCCCCCATGATAAGAAGCCTTCAAGTGCCCAATTTAGATATCAAAAAATTTTAAGAGTAATCATGGTACCTATAGTACACAGACCCTAGTATGCAACTGAAGCTCTGTTCCTTGTGGCATTCCAACCGTGCAGGCAGCATGCAGTAAGTCCCGTTGGAAGCCCATGGCCAAGGTACCAGCTGCCAGTGGGCTACCATTGAAAAAAAATTTACCTAGAAGAGCTGCTGTGGAAGAGATTCTGCTACAAGCAAGTTCTAGGAGGAATGTTTACTGGACCAATAAAGGGCCAAACATAGGATATCTTCAACTGAAAGAAGGCAGATATTTATCTATTTCCACCTACAAGGCTCACAAGACCACAGCTCCATACCTGATAAATCTCCTTTTTGCGCTCTGTGGTCAGTGAGTTGCCAGTTGGGTTGCATCCATTTGGAATAGTGTACAGGAATTTGGGGAGGTGATTGCTACAATTTTTTACATCCTCTGGGCTCCAAGCAGACAGAATTTCTTTTAAAGCTTTTGGAATAATGCCATGTTGGTCACTAGGAATATTAATTATATTACAACCCAAGGGTCTCAGCTGTTGATAGAAAGAACAAAACTGTCATAATTGTGTAATTCAAAGGCCTTCCTTTTGTCATTGTCACCATAGCATTTCATAAATACAAAGTCTTTCTTTTTGATTTTATAGATATCTCAAGCTCCATTTGCTCATGAGTCAAATAAAAGTTTGCCTGAATTTGCTGTAAGGCTTGTCAAACTTACCACATTACTCTTTATTTGTTCTACTAAGCTAACTCAGAGGAAATGGGTAACTCCTATGTTCAATTGCTGCTCTTTTCTAGGAAATCAGATTTGGTTTTTGAAGTGGAAAGGGAGTTTGTGAATCTGAACTGTTCTCTCATGACTTCTCATGCTCTCACCACAGACGGTTAAGGTCACGGCACCTTTGTTTCCTACTGACAATATACATTCTACTTAGGTGGAAATGTCAGAGTTTTAAGCTACTCTTCCCTGACAAAGGGCAAGGAATCTGTTCTCTCAATAGATAAATTCAGCAATAAAAAGGAGAATGAAATGATGCTACTGCAGTGACATGTTGACAGCAGCATGAAAAAATATAGGTAAAATACCAATGATAAAGCTTGCTGTCCCTCCTCTGTGGAATTTCAATTTGTACCATGTAGTGCTCTGCATTTTTAAGTAAAACTGCGAACTGCTGCATTGTCAAAATACATTCCTAAAAGAGTACAGCTGATTAGACTACATATTCAAATATAGGACAGTGAGCAATAACAATTTATTTTGATGCAAGGGGGGACAACTGAATATTCTAACCCTTCTTGCAACTCTTAGGTGTTTTGAGGCATTTAATTTTATACTGATTAAACTACTTTTCAGAAGTAAACTTTGCTGCTTTTCTACAATTCTCACTAATTCATATCTTTGTACTCATATATGGTTGCTTCAGGCCTATTCCAATATTACACTTTTTTTATATTACACTTTTTTTAAATTGTATACTCTGATCATTAAATACTTCAGATAAACATTCTAACACACCCGCTTGTTATAAATTTAATTCAACCAAACTAGGTCCTGATGGCTTTCTTTCCAGTCCCATATGTGATCTTAGCCCTGGAATGAACTAGTGTTTGGAAGAGGAATTTCAAATAGCTTTCACAGAACTTTTAGTAGGAAACCTTCTATGAATTAGTATTTATGAACTTAACTGGTCGGACACTAAAATCTTGAGTCTTAGATATGTTTTTATGGCAAATACAGACAGTGCTTATAAGACTGCAGATCAGGCATTAAACTGCTGTTTAGTTCAAATGTAACATTGACAATGTTTTGTAGCTAAGGAATACTTACAGCTGCTAGTGTCCCCGAGTATGTGGGTGCATCCAAAAGGATGTTGTCTCCAGGATTAATGAGCATTTCAAACACCTACAAAAGAAAATATTCTGTTTTAAAGATTGTTCAGTTTTTATACATGTGCTTTGTACTTTTGACTTCTTAGTGGGACTAAAAACCTTGATTAGATACTAGTAACTCCCTAACCATATCAATATCTTGTCTGTGAGAAAGACAATGAATGGATGAAAAATATGCTTTAGAGCCAAATTAAGATAGGTTACCAACTTGACATGGAAAGACAGTGCTCTGAAGCACGCTTTCAGAGTGTATAAGTTATAGAAAGAAACAACTAAACAGCAGTGAGAGTAGACTGGAAAGGATAATTATTTCAGGAAGTAAAAACCCCAAAAAATCAGGAAGTAAAAATGAGAAGAAGCATATTTAAAATAGAATTATGGTAAAGCCTCTATGCACTTATTATTGCACTACTTGAGTAACATGATATGTTACCTTATTGCATGTTTTCTACACAGGCTCTTTGGTCACCTGAACTTTCATGCAGTCCTGACAGTCTAGAATGCCACTCCAATTTTATTGCATTTCCCTCATCTTGTACATAAACCTAGAGTAATTCATATCTATGGAGAAAGAGTACATGAAACAGTACCCTGCATATAGTTATAGAGAGCACTTAATGCTGAATATAGCTGAAGTGATGCAAGAATAAGCATCTCTCTGAATGAAATGCTTCTGACATATGAATCTTTTGGTCTTACTTTACACAAGCCTTCCTGGCTGCCAGTTGTGACACACACTTCCATCTGTCCTTGCTCAGGGCTGTAATTGGCTGTGGGGGGATCATGTAAGTTCCGCTGGAAATCTTTTAGCCAAGACAACAGCTCTGGAATCCTGAAATGTGAATAAGAAGGCATATCTCAGACCTTATATAGGCCAAAGCTAGCCTGTTCCTCTAAATCCCTGCCAAATCTAGCATGCAGTCCTGAGTTTGATTTCAACTGTCACACAGATACACTTAAATGCAATTGCTATGACTGTTTTATCAAATTAAGAAAATGAGAGGGACACCTGTGGTCCATACACCAAATTATCATAGTAAAATCTGGGCAGAAATTATTGCCAAGGATGAAACGGGGTGGAGGTTGAACAATATCCCCTCCTAGAAATGACCATTCTGTACTCAAATTTGGCAGTGTGACAAAGTTCTTAATGCTGCTTGTAACCTGCTGCAGATTACAAGCATTTCTAAAACACGTTTTCCAGAAAAGGCCATAAGATCTTGTAGGATATTCACAAGTGGTGGGTTCATTTAAATATTAAGGAAAGTTTTAACTGATGCCCCATGTATCTCTGTAGGTACCCCAGTCTTTTTGCAAACCTGTCCTCACCTGACTCAGTGCTGTCTGCTGAGAAGTTTACATAAGCACTAAAGCAATATAATGATATACAATATAACGATATACAATTTTTGTACCAAAAATGACAATTCTATAAATACCTCCACTCAACTACCACAAGTTCTACACACTGACTTTAGTATATGGTGCCAAATGAAAATAAATACTCCAAAATATAGAAACTGTGTATTGTAATGCAGTATCTTTTAAATAAAATCTGATTTGGGGTGTCTGGATTCTCAAATACTAATAGCTAGGAAATGCTCTGGATTGAGAAATACTAGGATTAGGGTTTTAAGTGATTGAAGTGATTTTTTTTTTTCCTTTTTACATAACTCATTGCAAATTTTTCCACTGGAACTCAAATGTAAATATTGAGGCAAATTAAAAAAAAAAAAACAACCTTGAGTTTTGGGAAGAACCTATTTTTTGACACAAAGGGCTTTATGAACAGGTTTTAAAAACATAGGTGACTTAATGCAATAATAAAGGATATTATGATCCTTAGCTTCTGGTATCTTGAAGTGCAAGCAGCTGTGACAGATACCCTGCTGAGGCTGAGTACTGGAGAGCTCTCTTCATCAGATCTTCCCCAATCTCAATAGGTGTTCCATGTCCAATGTCAACTGTTGCCCTCTTAAATGGAAAGACATTAGGATTTGGTGCCCCTCCAGCCAGAGAGATAAGAGATGGAGGAGACTTCTGCATCAATTCAGCTAGAGTAAAAGGAAAACACCTTGGTTACAATTTGATTGTTACAATGGTGAGCATATCCTTTAATCTATTACTTCTATTTTTCAGTTTACTTGTTTAGCTATCATGAATTCAAAAGGATAACTCTTCTTAAAGTCAGCTTTCTGCTTGGATTAAATAGGTGTCTGGGGGCCCCAGGAGGCAGATACTGCTAGGACAGACTAAAACAAAAAATCATTTTAAGTTAAAAAAGCTATTTGTAATTTATTTTGAAGCAATCTGGACAGCTCTGTTACAAAAACTGTCATGACTGATGTCTTCTGAGCTTCAAGAATTTAAAATCTAAATGATCTTCTGTTTAGACTGACTTGAATTGAATGGTTTTGTTTTTTGTTCTGTTTTTCATTCAGTCTCACTTCAGCTGATCTGGCAGCTATACTGACAGATGATTTTAGCTTTTCTATAAGGGAATGGAAATGTTTCTAGCAGCCCAGTTTTAGTGGCAGAGGCACTGCGTAAGTAATTCGCTATGAAGAAAATCTTAATTCCTGCTTTTAAGTCACAGTTTCACAATCATTCAGATCCAATCTATGCAGTGCAGACCAGACCTTAATCCAGCATGGGCACTTGATTGCATTAAATCTAAGAACTCCCAATATGGCATTCATGCTGGCTTGACAGTTTTACATCAGATATGAGAGGACAGATGACACCAGATCTGGCTTAAAAGTGGCCTGTTACAGAGTTTATTTCCCAGAACTCATTAGCAGACTTGAACATGGGGAGTTAATTCTTATCAGTTATTTCACCAATTTGTGTTATGCCTGTGACTTTTGGCCTGGTAAAGAGAGATTTACTTTGTCATCAAAACTGAAGGCTCAATATGTCTATCTACAGGAACTGTGCTGCTTAATACTTCTGTTTGGATGCATATTAACAGATCACTTGAGAAAGAGGCTGCCTAGAGTGAATTACATGACTCTTCTGTACCTGTGTGAAGCATTTTAAGCAGAACAGCAAATGCCAGCCCCTTACCAAGAGGGGAAATTGACCCCTGAAGGCTTAACTAGTGATGTATGTCTCATGCTTGGATTCTGTCAGGTCTCTGTGGGTTTCAGCTGAGTAAACAAGCAGGCAGTTAAGCTCTTCCATCTGTCACATGGAAGACAATGTAATGTTGTAGCCTAAAGATAGATTAATATGGAAAAGGGAAGTGTAGTAATACTGAGTGGGTGGGGGTGCTGAGGCATTTACGGACATGAACAGGATACAGGAAAATGAAGTGGAAAGAAACCTGGAGGGACTGAATTTCAAGTCACTAGCAGTTGCTTGTTCCTGGACACACAACATAAACTCAGTTGCAAACTGTGCCAAAAGCCTGTGTTCAGAAACAGTAGCAGAGACTTTTCAGACACTTGTAAAAGTGATAATTCTAATTCATCTGTCTGGATGGGTTTCTGAAATAGTTCAAGGCTATTCACCTCCTTTTTCTTTATACCTGCTTGGCATCTCTGCTTGACAAAAGCTGCTTGGTAAGCTTACAGCATGGTTTTCTTTCAAACCTTTTAAAGTCTTAAGCCATGATACCCCAGCACGGACCAGAACATAGAATGGTACTGTCAGAGAAACTGGGAAGAAGGGACAGGTACTCACTCAGCAGTCTTATTGGAGATGCTTTTCTTGCTGCACTCACAGTGGTGATGAACCTAGAGTAATTCATATCTATGGAGAAAGAATAATTAGTTGGACATGAAGCTAGAAAAGGGAATAAGAACTGCAGTGTGGTTTCAGTATGTGCATCTCCCACAAATAATGCTTTTGATCTGGGTAATTTGTGGTATGGCAGTGAGCAGGAAAAATCCCCTTTCCTCTCCCTTTACTGTCAGCTCTGGAGTTTTAATGGCAAATTACAAATCTGAAGATTTGATGGATCTTAAACAACCACCAGCTCTTTTTTAGTTAATGAGAACCCGGCTTTATTTAGCTCTATTAAGCACTGCATTTGAAGTGCTTTTAGGATTGCAAGCCATCATTATAAGTCATAACACTCGTCAAGTTAGAGGTGGGGTATTTTTTTGGAAAGGATAATTAAGAACGTCTTTCAAATGCATCTGATGAGTGTTTTCCTCCTTTTCCCTGGCGCCCACGGAGTTCACTATCTAGTGAACTACAGTCCGGCAGGAAGCCCGAAGGCCTGGAAAGGCCACAAGAAGGCATCTCCTTTGAAGGGACAGCAGGCAGAGAAATGAAATGGAAGGGCAAAGAGCAGCCACAGCAACACGCATGTGCTGCCAGTTACCAGAAACGACCTACCGAGCAAGGCCGCTTTGAACAAACACGTCTCGTGTTTCCCAAAAACACCTCCCTAACTCCGCTCCCCCCGCAGCCCGGCACAGGCGCGGTGCTGCCCGCGCACAAGGGCGGGCTGGGGCCGTGCTTTAAGGGACAGCTGAGCGCCGCTTCGCCGCCCTCCAGAGGCCATCCCGAGACACCCCCTGCTGCCCACCCACCCCCCGCTCCGCCGGAGGGGCCACCGAGCCCCCGGGGCCATCCCGAGCTCACGGCCAGCGCCGTCCCGCTGTGCGGAGGGTTCGGCGGCGGCCGCAGGCACCTACCGGCAGAAGGCACGGGGCAGCGGCGGCCCCGCTCTGGGCATGGGCCGGGTTAGTCCCCCTGTGGGCGTGTGCCGGGCCGGCCCCGCTGTGGGCGTGTGCTGGGTTGGCCCCACTGTGGGCATGGGCCGTGTGCCGGGCCGGCCCCGCTGCGGGGCGCTGAGCGGACACGGGGCCCTGGCCGGCGCTGCAGCGATTGGCGGCGCGGGCCCGAAAGCGGTCGGTCCTGTGCGGGTCCGGGCGAAAGCCCTAAAACCAGCGGCTTCCTCAGCGTCTCTGTCTGTGTAGTGCCAGCGAAGCGAGGGCGGGAGCCCAATATGCGGGGAGAGGGGGGGCAGCCGGGCAGGGGGCACTGCCGGGTGCTTGGCAGCCCCGCGTTGCGGCCAGGACCCGGCCGGCAGCGGCGGGGCGAAGCAGGGGCTGGCGGTGGACAGAAGAGAATCCCAGAAGGGTTTGGCTTGGAAGGGTACTTCAAGATGATCTAGTTCCACCCCCTCCTGTTAAAAACGGGACCAGACTCCCGGCAGTAAAAGTGATTTCAGCATTTATTATAAGAAATAGAAAGGCCTAAAGCAAGGGGGCTTGCGGGCCGAGCAGGGGCGGTCCCGTCCAGGATGCTGCAGCTCCGGCGCTGGGTCTTCAGCAGCGAGGTCCCCGGTGTTCCAGGTGGAGCGGCACGGCTTCCCTGGGTCGGATGCCCCTTTTTATCCTGTTTTTTGTCCCTTTGGATTGGTTTCTTTTTGGATCCTTCCTTTGCATGAAGGTTTTAGGCGCTTGATTGGCCCATTACAGTTCTGTCCAGGTTGCTCGGTTGCTCGTTTCGCTTGGGGAGTGCTGCACTTAGGTGTATTATGGTACGTTGCATACCGTACTTCTTATAACTACCCTTTTAACCCCTTTTACAATATAACAACCAAACTAACAGTACATGCCTAACAATTATCAACTATTTTACAACAGTTTCTAACCTGTTTTTAACACCTCTGCCACGGGCATAGACACTTTCCCCTAAATTGCTCAGAGTTCCATCCAACTTGGCATTGAACACTTTCCAGGTGGAGCATTCACAGCTTCTCTGAGAAACCTGTGGTAGTGTTTCATTACCCTCGCAGTTAAGAATTTCTCCCTATTATCCAGTCTAAACCTACTCTTTCTCAATTTGAAGCCATTCCCACCAAGGGGCACCTCACCCATCCATTGGCAGGTGTAAAAAGTCCCTCTCCAGCATTCTTGTAACCCCCTTTGGGTACTGGAAGGTGCTCAAAGGCGTCCCTGGAGTCTTCAGTTGAACAATCCCAATTCTTTCAGACTGTGTTCATGGAAGAGGTCCTCCAGCCTTCATGACCCTCCTGTGCCCTTGCTCCAATATCTTCCCTGTGCTGGGAGCACTCTGGATAGGAGATCTCATAACAGTGGAGTAGAGGGGCAGAAGCACCTCCCTCATAATGGTAATGGCCACACTTTAATCAACTTTATGTTGTTTCCACTAAAGGTTTTGCTCATAAAAGGAAGCAAAGTTTGAAGTGTGACATTTGTATGTGATTTTTTTCCCCACAGATGAGTAGGATCAGTGGAAGAAAAAGCAGGAGGGTGGTGTGACATGTCTCTCTTTGCTGGGTGTCACATGCTGTTGCTTGTGTAACACATGTAACTGGTGGTACAGCTGCTGCTGCTGCTTAGAAAGGTGCAGAGACACAGTGTCATTTTCTAGTCATGGCTTTGGACTCCAGCACTCTGGGCTTGCCGTGGCCCTTGCTCTTGAGGGCACAATGCTAGAAAGGGGTCTAGGTGTAAAGTAGTCTGAAAGAAACCCATGCAAGAACATGCAAAATCAGATGTGCTTTGCAACATATAGGTCTCTGTACTTAGCTTGGAGGCAGGAGAGTAAAAATACTGTATGGTGTCACTATAGGACATGAAACAACATGACATGGACATGCTATTCTTTCCAAGGTAGAAAAGGGACCTTTATTTTTCTGACTCCAACATTTATAGATTTCTAAAAGTGACAGTGAATTGGAGGGTGAAAGTGCCACCTCTCCAATAACACTGAATAAACTAACAGTCGATCAAATTTCTTCTCCTCCATAAAAGAATACAAAACAATAAGTTATTTACATAAAGTGTGTAAGAAAGTTCGTTACAAGAATGTAAACATCAAAAAGTTCAGAAAACCTTAAAAAATCAAGGCAACAGGATGGGATGAGCATTGGAGCGTTTCTAGGACTTTATGCAGCAGATTTGGATCTGCTGAAAGTCTTCATAATTAGATGGAGTAGGTTGAAATAGAAATGGAGTTCCTGTCAAGTTTGGGATGCAGTCAGGAAGAATTGTTTTCTTGGTTGGTGTGTGAATGCTCTTACACTGAAAAACAAATTTTATTAACGGCTTTAATGATCTGAAGAATTTATAATTTAGGTAATTGCCTTCTAATTGTGTGATGTACAGACAAAAAGTAAAAGATGGATATATAAATGTGAAATAGCAAATGGAGAGATATTGAATTTCTGTGGGGTTCTGGCTGTGAAAGACTGATTGAATTTGAACTGCTTTCTGTGTAGTTCTGTTTTTTCATTTCCTAGCTGTCAGTGTTGCAGTTTGTGACACATACGAAAACCCAGAGAAGTCAAGGGAAGTTTTTCCATTTTCTTTGGATTTTTGTGGGCTTTGTCTGGTCTCTTAGCCAATTATGGTGTCATCCTATTGAAACAAATTAAAAAAATAAATTAGTATACAATTGTTTGGATTCCTATCCCAGCTGGATTAATCTGACAGTTTTCTGCATCACTGTTTATATTCCTTAGCAACCACAAGTTGAGTGCTCTGTTTCATTACTGTGTAAGAAGTCCTGTCTTTGCTGTCTTTATTACATGCTCATTTGGAACAATAATGATTGATGCAAGTCTTGCATAATTCACAAAGCATCGGCAAAGTCTACATATGGTTGTTGTTAATGTCATCTGAATCTGTACTACCTCTTTCTAAACTTGTGCGATGTGCTATGTCCACTTAGGTGTTAAAAAGCCCAAATAACAAGCAGAACAAAAAAGCCGAAAGCAACTTGATTTAAGAAGAGCAGGGAGTTCGGTAAAAATTGTTACTTTGCTGTTTTCTTCTCCCCTAAGGACTTCGGAGTATTTCTGTTAAGAGGAGGACGAAGGATTGAGACAGCAAACAAAATCTGAATTGCTGTTTTTGCAACTGTATTGACCAAGTGTAAATCTCTCCAAGGCGCTGACTCTAGCCTGGGATACTATACATTTGTTAGTTTCATTGCATGTGTTCTGTAATGCTCGAGTGCCCTGTTTGAAGCGATCGTTTCACACGGTTACATGTGAGCGTGTGCCAGAGCCGGTGCTGTCTGCAGTGCCGCTCCCGAGGTGTTCCAAGCCGGCGATCCCGGCGGATCCGTGGCGGGACCGGGCCCGCACCGGCGCTGGGCGGCCGCACGGGGGCGCCTGCGCACCGCGAGTGCGGGCAGCGCGCCCGGCGCTGGAGCGGGAATTCCAGCTCAAACCCTATCGGCATCTTTCATTTGGCTGTAATTTGTACCTGTGATTGAGAGTCCTGCCTGAGCAGCTTGGCTGCCCGCGTTTCATTGAATGGGTTAAATTTCTGCCGGCAATGCTTCTTGCGGGTTGGGGGCGACAGAACTGGTGAGCGGCGCTGTCAAAATAGCCTTACGATGTGACGGTGGGAATTTTATCCTGTCGAGTTGGAATGGCTGCCCATGAGAAAATCGCATAAGACCGGAAAATGGAGAAGTGTGAGATCAGCCATTTTAAACATTAGAAGCAAATTGTTTCTTCCGGGGGCTGCCTTCCCCAGGAAAAATGCTGACTTTGGCAGCACCTTTAAGTTTGCAGAACACCCTGTGTGCAGCAAGTCATTGCTGGTGTGCAGTGGTCAATGAGATCAGGACGATCTCAGCAGTACAGAACAGTTTGATTCTAGGATGTGAACATCCACTGACACAATTATTGCAGAGATCAGAAGTATCTGGTTTACCTGTGGGAAGCTAAAACTGCAAGGAGTGTGTTGGCTCTGGCTCTGCAGACTTTTAGTGGAAGAGATGTGAAGTTAGTATTTAATTTGCAGATTACTTGAGTGATTCCCTGGCTTCTGTCTGTCTTTACTGTAAGCTTTTGGGAAAGTAACATTTCTATTCTTCCTTTATGTTGAGCCTTTTTCAGTGGGACCCTGATCTTGCTGGACCTAGTCAGAGCTGCTGCAAAATTAGAATACTGCCATTTGTTCCTCTCCCACTCTAAGGCAACTGCATAGTAAAACATGTTTATACTATCTTTTTCCAGGGTTTTAAAACTCAGTGCATTCCTAAAATGCGAGAGGGCTTAGGGAAGAGTGAAGATTGATTCTCAAAGTTACAAATCCTGCTGCCTTTCCAAATGAAATTAAACAGCATCCTAGTCTCACCTGTATGCTTGCTGACCATCTCAGCATTAGGAAGACATCCTAATGTGCTTTCTGCTGCTGTTTTGTTATTACACACACACATACCCTTTTCTCTTTTTTTTCATAATAGCTAGCTCCTTATGCTTCAGAGACTGTCAGATGAGAATAACAGGACATCCATGATATTCATAATATTTGTAGCAGCTGTCAAATGATACTGTCTTAGAGTGGAAGATGTACAGTTCTGCAGAGTGACAGCTGTGGCTTGTATATGTTTGAAGCAGCCCTCTCTGTCTGAAGGGTGGTGGCACCCAGACATGTAGCAGTCTTACTCCGATTGACAGCCTTTTTTATTCTCCTTTCTTGTTTTTTTTTTTTTTGATTGTACAAACACTGTCATCATTGCCTTTTTATCCAATCAAGCAAAGGGGACAGCACAGTATCTAGAACAACAGTTTTCTAGATGTTCTAAGAAGAACTATAGAAAAATTGACTTTCACACTAATGTATTCCTCAAAAGCAGTTGCTTGTTCCAGAATGTGTTCCTTTGAAAAGATGTCTAATACAGTGAGATGTTTGCCTTAGACATTCCTATGCTTTAAAAAAAAGAAAAAAAAAGAGGACTGATATTTTTTGGATCACTTTGTCCATGGTATAGAAGCTGAAATTGGATGGAGCAAAGATCAATAATGTATCCAGTTAATACACTAACTAAATGAAATGAATCATAAGAAATGAAATGACTTCTCCTGACAATCTTGAGATAAATGCTGTTCCATGATACCTCAGTCTTGTCAATTTGAATTTATATTACTGGCAAACAGTTGCAGATGTGTGGACTCTATTGTGTAAATCTCCCAGGAAGCAGGTACTCACTATTATTTGTGACATATGTTATTCCTGGGGCTCAACCTTTGTTATCCATTTTCATTTAGTGAAGGCAAAAAGTGTTTTTCTCCCCTGGCCTTGCATGTTCATCTGTTCCTAGCAAGGTCACATGTGAATCTGGTGCAAGTGTGGCATGGAAAAAGGAATGATCCTAAAGGCAAAATGAGATAATGAAAAAGTGGAGTTTGTGCTTCATTCTTTTCATTGCCTGGAGAAAATATGCTTCTCAGGTGTGGTGACAACTGGTACTAGAAATGTGCTGCTTCTTTCTGTATTTTGAAGTTTGTCTATTCAACATGAAATATTTTGCTAGGTTTGTATCTAGTTGCCTTCAAACTGATGAAGATACATTTTTGTTGTCAATTCTTGATCAAAATTTGGCCTTTTGTCATGAGGGTAAGTTGGGAATTTATCTATTGAATTTTAATTTCTGAGCCTTGTTTTATAAACAAAACATAATTCAGACTATTTTGCTGTATCCTACTGCTAGCCAAATTTTACATTCCGCAGGGGCAATAGAATTATGCTTCTGTTCCATAAAGTTTTGTACTTAAGAGCTATGTTTCTTCATGTTCAAATCAAATCTGTAGTAAAAGGAAAATTATCACTTCTGAGAACAGATGTCTACATGTGTTAACAGAGGAGGTGTGGATAAGCAAGACCCTCATATCAATCAGTCTTACAGTACTTATTTGCCTTCAGTCATTACGTGGCTCCAGAGATGATACAGAATTCCTAAAGCAGCCTGAGGGTGCTTCTGTCACTCTGAATTGACAGGGAGTCTGGGGAGATTGCCTGATGTAGCCTTAGGCTTTGAAGAATGAAAATCTTCTCCTGTGTTATGTGTCCCATTATATGCAGATTTAGCTTGATATGCTTCATAATTTTTGCATGTAATAAGAACTCTTTAAAAATTTTGGAAAACTTGCTGAAAAAGCATATTTTTTATTTGTAGAGACTTATTAAATGGGCCAAATCCATCTCCTGCCTAACTTCCTTAGAGGCTTTTCCATAGTTCTGGTATGTTTGTTTTGACATGCTGTGTTACTGTGTTGGGGATATCATACTTCCCTCATTGTGGGCCAATGCTTTTGAAATTCAAACCTTAGATAGATCAGAAGCTCCAGAAACTGCAGTCTGTCCTTTAATGTAAAGAGTCCCTGTAATATTGACAAGAAGTTAATCTCTAGAAAATGTTAAATGTTCTTCGGTGTACTTGAAAGAAAAATCCCTGACTAGGCAAGAATGGGGAGAACTGAGAGGGTGAGTGCTGTTCATTAATGGGGTACTCCAGGGAAACTTTTTTCACATCATCACTTTTTTTTTTTCCTTCCTTTTCTCTCAAGTGAGAATATTCTCAGAACATGTTTAAAACCTGAGTTTCTCTTCTTGACAATTTCTACATATGGCTCCTCTTTCCTAATTAAATTTCTAAATGTGGTCTTGTTCTGATAATGCTCATTTGTTAATTCAGGTTGAAGTAAAGTCTGTTTTAATTATGGCACCCTTTTCTACTCTGTAATCCTTATTTAAACAAATGCTGAGCCCTGCAATTCCAAGAGTGAAAAATATGCATTGTTGTGCAGATTCTTGGGCTTCTTTCCATGCAGGTGGTCAAGGTGATCCTTCTTCATGAAGTATATTCATATCTGCCTGAATGCTGAAGAGCTGCAGGATCTTTGGGCATCATCTCAATTTTTTACTTCTTTTTCCTCTTTATACATCAAACCCTTGTTTCTCTGTTGTGCTTGTACCTACAGCTCTGCCATTGACTCTGTGAAATTGTCTCATTTTTGTTTCTTTTGTGTAATCTTCTTTCATATTACATGGAACAGCTTCTTAGTTAAAGCAAACTAGATTTCCCCTCTCTTTTCAGACAAGATGCTTAACCAAGATATTTGGGTCATAACCAGGGTATATTTTATTGTCTACATGAGGCTTTGTGCAAAATGTCATGGGTTTTTTGTTTTTATTTTTTTTAACTAAACTCTTCCTTAGGCAGTGACAAAGTGTTTTGCTGCTGCTGTGTCTAATGCTGTGTAACTTCCATAGGACAATCAGAATGATGTACTATCGTTGGAATAACAAGACAGATGAAAGCAAAACCTACAGTTCTACAGACCTGGTAATCTTGGAAAGTCATCCTTTAAAGATGACAGATTATGATTGAATAAGGTTATATTAATTCATCATCAAATAATAAAAGTTCTAGGAGAGATATTTTTATATTGTTTTTAAATAGTACATCCAGTTTCTTCTGATGTTGAACTCCTCACTTTCACTTTGTAAAATAGCTTTATTCCTGTGTCATGTGAGTCTTGATTGTGCTATCACTGTTTAATGTATTTTGTACTTCAGTGTTTGTGTCCCAGACAAGTTCCTCATCCCTTTTCCTTGTGGTTTATCTGGGCCATAATTCAAAATCCTCAAAGAGACTCAGCCAAGTTCATTCTTATGATCTCAGTTTGTAAATCACACTTGTTTTCTGCATTTTTTCATACACTACTAACTATAAAAATGATAAACAGTTCTGCAAGCACCAACAATCTGCAGACTTGTACCTCTCTGTCAGCACATTCAGTGGAGGCAGTTGCATTCACAGAAAGAATGATAAAATTGACTGTATCATATAGATTATGAACAGCATTTTAAAGGCCTTTTAGCATTCACCAAAAGCTCTTAGCTCTGCAGTTGCTTTTATTTTGTCTTTTGTTTATATTGCATTCGTGCTATAAATCACTGTTTTTAAAGTGGGTTTAGAAAGTGCTTTTTTCTAAAGCTGTCAGCAATTAAATTGCAGAAGTTAACTTCTCAGGAATTAAGTTATATAAATTAGTCCGATTAATTACTAAAACTGAGGCAGAAATTGGTACAAGTAAGATGAACTGTGGAATGATGGAATTAAATCTAGAAAACAAGAACATTTATAAAGCAAATTCAATAGATGACATAATAAAACAGGTAATCTTCATCTATAGAAAATGCCTGAATTTCCTTAATTCCACTGAGGCATTGAGGTAACTGTTTATACAACCAGGCCATATTTTAGAGTAATTCTGGCTAATGCTATGTTTTTATCATGGAACTGGGGAGAAAGACAGAGGGGATAGTCTGTTGCCAATGCTTATAGTTAGAGCTTGTAGGCCAATGTTGCCTGTGAATGAGGAGTTGTGTTTGTGCGAGTGTCCTTGGGATTCTACAAATTTGGAATCAAAATTCTAATTTTTCATACTAATTTAGGTGTAGGCACACAGTTTGTGGTAATTGGGAGTGGGGCTGTGGCCGAGCCTCATCCCCAATGGGCTGCAGCTGTGAGCAGCAGGTGAGCAGCATTGACAGCAATGAGCCATGGAGTGCCCAGGGGCACTGACCAACCACCAAAGGGAGCAGAGGGCACACAGGTCAATGCATCAACATGAGGGTATAAAAGGCTGGGCTGAAGAACAAGAAGGGCAGACACTTGCAGCCTTCTGAAGTGGAATGGTGTTACTCTGGGTGGGCATGCGCCAGAAGCCTTCTGATGAGGTACGGTCTTACTGTGTATGGGTTGAAGCTTTCTGAAATTGTCTGATGATACTCTGTATATCATGGCCATCTCAACTGTGACATATACTGTGGCATATCCTGTGACATTTAGGCAAATTCTTTGTTGCTCTAGTGCCTGGGAATTCTTGGGTGTGATTATAACACAGGTGAGACAAGTGGGTGTTTGGAAAGATTGATGCATGTTCTATGCTTCCCTGAAGTAGCTGGAATTAGGATCTAAATGAAAGTAATTTTGCTTTCAGGAAAGCCAGACAGTTCCTATAGAGGTACTCTAGGCTGAAACTTGCAGTAATATTTTAGAAAACTGGATTTGTGTTAGGCATAAGACAAGCATGTTAACTTCAACAGATAGTCAACTGCTCTGCACCTACCACAGACAGAGAGCTAGGGATGATACACATATATAAAGGTATTATCTAGAAAACTAATCACCTTACTGAGTCTTCTTGACATTTAGCCCATCTGTTCTTGACATCAATCATGTTCCATGGTATAGTGTATTATCCACAGGTCTCAGGGATTTATGATTGTTTTTCAAGTTACTAGAAAACTAAACTGCCAGACTGAAGGAGCTTTGAAGTTTTCTCTACTTCATGCTGCAAACCCCCAATGATTCCAAGCACAAAGCATGTGTCTCATTTCTGCCTTTTTTTGGAAGACTGTTGAGGTGCTGTGTTGGATATCTGCTGTTGGACCTTAGACTTGCCAAGCTATGTAAAATATCAGGATTTTTAATCTCTGTTATTTTGATAGACAGTGATGCAGCTCCCGAGGCTTCCGGAGCTGTGGTGTGTTTCGTATGCTTTGAGGATTTCCTACAGCATGGATCAAGCCTTCCCCAGTTGTTCATCCCCTTGGCAGTTCTGACTTCTGTGATGTGAATGTTATGGCCCTGCAGCATCTAGAGGTGGTGAAATACTCTTGAGAGAGTCTGGTAGCTGAGCTTTACTTTGTTGGGGGTGGACAGGTATGATGAATACTGCATATACCAGGCTGCGAGCCTGTAAGGGTGGAAGCAGAATTATAGGTGAGGAACGGTAAACATTTTCATTTAGACATCTGGATTGTGGAGAAAAAATGGGAGTGCTGGAGGTGTGAAGAATATAATGTGTGAGACACTTCTACATTTGTTTATTAAAGGAGTTCCATTGTCAAATGACTTCCAATATTTTTCTCACTCGAAATGAAAATTAATAGCAGCTTCAAAATATAAATGTTACCATACATCGATCTGTTTGTGATAATACATCCTAAACCCTGACTTCCTACTTGTTTAGGTGTTGCTGGAGTTTTCTGAGAGTTTTGTGAATCACCTAATTGAGACATAATTTTGGTAATCTTCCTCTTAATCTATTGGTATTGTGTCAAATGAAGTCTTTGATTTGGGTAAAGGTGCATCAAAATTATGAGCTTAGATTCATGTGAAACTTATAATTACAACATCCCCCATTCTACCCTCCCAAATCCCCTGTCTTGTTTTGGTGGCTGTTTATTTCATTTAGTATTAGATGGCTACAGATTTTGGTATATTTTGGGTTTCCTCTTAGTAGATCAAAAAAAACTTGGTTAGGAGAGACTTGGTTACATAGTATTTCAGTATGCTTCACCATGAAATTTACAGATATGGCTGAATATCACTGTGACAAACTGAAAGCCTGACCAGTTGTCCTAATTATTCTTTGTCTCTAGCAGGAGCAGTGAGCATACTTTATAATTCTAGGACTGGAAATTAAGTGAATCTTGCACAAAGGTCTTGAAATCCATGGGGTATTAAAGTTGGTGGGGGCTTAATGAGAGATTTTAAAACCTGAAAATGTGCTGTGAAGTGCAGGATGGTTCAGAGGGAAGCTGTCCAGCTGAATTCTCCTGCTTACTTAGCAAAAGCTGTCGTATTGAAGCAGAAGTGGGAAAAGCCTTAATTTCACTGGCATGTTTTTCAGATCCCTGTGTGTCTTTGATGATTTCCCTATTTACAGAATATCTGGAAGAATGCAGCATTCCATAATAACCTGTCATTTAAAAAGTTTTTTGCATAACTGGTCACTTCAGAAGTTTTTTTCAGCTTCAAAGGATACTTTTTGAAGCTCTGAAAAGCATAAGCCAACTAATAGGATTTTCACCCCTGCTTTAAGGAACTGATAGGACTAGCCTTGGTGGAAGCAGTTTTTAGACACAATTGCCCTTCCTTAGGGGAATTTTCTCACAGTTTAAGGCAGAAGCTTCTTTCCCCAGCCTACAAATAATAGTTTCAAAGCAGAGAATGTTATGGTGCTAAATATTCAGAGATTTGAGGTCTAATCTAGTAATTTTCTCCCTGTAATTTGTATCCACAGTATTTCATCCCATGAAAAGAAATTGCAGAAAGTGTAAATTCAAGTCTCTTGCCTATCTCTATTTTCAATATGAGTGCATAGCAGGAAAAGGGTGCTGATATTTGCACTGGGAACTAAATTCCAAGTAAAAATATCAGTTGTTAGTGGAAGAAGCTGCTTTAAAATTTTGATCTTGATAGCTCATGAGGGTTTTTGGTTGTTAAATAGTATGCATACAGATTGTGGGAATAGTATTTTTTTCTCAGTTTGAGAATTACTTGTAGACTGATTCTGGATTACTTGTGCCAGGCAGAATTAATTTAGAAACGGATTGTATTTTGAACATTTTAAACAAGACTTTCACAACAGTACAGAAAGTGATTTTCTGCTATTGCTCTGTCAATTGCTTATTTTATTTCTCTAATTTTCAGTATCCCTAGAAGATGAGCCGGCTATGGTTGTACATATTCTATGAGCCATGTTAGTCTCTGCTTTCCATAGAGAAGGTCTCCTATGCCTGATTGTCAATTGATTTCTCTGTTTAGGTTATAATCATGGTTTTATGAGTGCCTGCAGAACTGCTAGTAAGGTTATGATAAATAAAACTGTTAAAATACTGGTTTACTTAATGTCTTACTTAATGTTCCTGTGTGGAGAATCCAGTATTACATGAAAGAGTTTGATATTTGAGTGAGGTATAAGAGTATTTTGAAAATTTCCAAAATAAGAGGATAAATGCCATCATCTTCATAAATGATTTTGCAAATTCTTCTCCTTTCACTCTGGAGATGTTTTATACTTTTCTCCTCAAAAATATGCCATTGGCCTATTTTGCCATTTATCTACCTTATATGCTAACTTGGTAACAATGTTTTTGCCTGGGAAAAGTCACCAAAAACCACTTCTGCTCTGGTGAAGTCTTGCAATTTTCTGTAGGGTTTTCCTTCTGTTGAAGCTTCTGTGAAATTTATTTGGTAGTTTAAATTTAAAAAAGCTTACAGTAACTTTTTTTTCATAGCTCTGAATTGGTTCATATTGCTTTCTTTCACCAGACCACTGTTGGCTTTACTGTGGTCAACTCCCAGCCTAGATTGAACTGGAAATGCTGAGTTTTCAGTATGAAGTGCTCTCACTCTTTGATAAACTGTAGTACATTAAAGAATAACTTTTAAAGATATTTTAATCCTTTCCTGTGTCTTAATAACTTGTGAAAGATGGGAAATGGTGGCCTTATGTCACTTTGTCTAGGAGGGAATGGTGTCTGCAGTGGCTAGAACAACAGCATACACAGCACCAAATATTGGTTGGAGTGCAATACAGTGCATTCTTGTTTTACATTTATTGTGCTATCTGAAGTACCAAACAGTAATTACTGTTGATGGCAGCATGCCAGAGGCTGGATGTCAGTCCTTGTGTTCAAGGTATGCTTTGCCAATTTCTGTTTAAGTTCTTGAGGCCTCCACCTGCATGTGAGAGCTTTTGTGTAAGACAACTAATAATCATATAAAAATAATTAAAATATGCCAAAGCTGCAAAGGCTGAGTTTCATAGTTGTTTGTACTTCAGTGTTTTTTTTCCAATTATAAAACATAAAATGAGAAGGTTCAGTTTTTAGACTCATGAGATCAGAATAATTTAACACTGAGCTCTCATCCCCAGCTTCAGGGAAGCAGTGTGCTTTGGTGAACAGAAAACAACTAATTTTAAAAATTTTTTAATTTAGTCTTTGAACCAGGTTAACAGAGGCTATAGATGCACATAAAATAGCTTTGTCCCTAGCACCTTATTTTCTTTTGGTAAAACTTTTTGTAAAATTTCTGAAGTAGAACTTGCAGAAAAACAGTAAGTGTATAATAAAAGACCGTTTTACCCTCCTTTGCATCCAGATCACGCTTTTCTTTGTGTCATCTGAAGATGCAGCTGTTCTTTCACACAGTTGATTCATGTCATCCACAATTAAAATGTCCTTGCTATTTAAAAAAATGCTTCTCAGCATGTCTAAAAAAGGTTGTCAAAACAATGGCTTGTTCACAGTGAGAGAAAAGCTCTTCATGTTTTACAGAAGATTAATGCAATGACTTGACTAGAAAAATCTGGTTTTAGCTGTTATCAGATGAAGTCATATATTTTCTTGTATCTTGATGGTTAGTTTAAAACCAGATCTTCCTGATTTGCAGCCAGAGATGGTAAGGTGCACCTTATTTGTAATTCTTGGGTGATAGAACTTATTTACAAGTACATCCATACCGATCCTATTCAACATTGCCATTTCTATCAAATGCTGACTTTTTTTTCCCCCCACCACATGCATAACTTCACTTGTTATAGGTACTGTAGGATATGCAGTCCAAACATTCCAAGCTTCAGACATTTGATTATTGCTAAAGAAAGTGGTATGTTTTCTGCTTTTACTGAGTCCTTTGAGGAAAAAAATACCATAAAGCTTGTTCTTGGCTACTTGGTAATATTTGGGCATTTCTAAAATATTGAAAAAAAAACCACCAAACTTCGTTCAACCCGATGAGAAGATTGATTTGTCACAACCCTTATCATAGCAAAGTTTTAGTAACATAATTTTAAACTTCTTGCTTCCTTCTGGAATTCACTATCTCAAACTGGACACGCAGGTATCCTGTATAATGTGTGGGGAGGGTTCTGCTTATGAGTATGGGGTGCTGGTGTACAAACTTCTGACTAAATGACTAGCAGCTGTAGTTCTGTCCTTGGTACTCATTAGGATGCTTGCCTTGTGGTGTTGCTTAGCTCCAGGCTGTGGCAGGGTGTTTTTGCTGTAGTTCAGAACACATGCTTCTCTCGGTCAAGCTGCCTGGCAAGCAGTGGTTAGACTACTTTCTGGAATATGGGGGGGACAGAATCTCATTCCCTCTGTCAGTGCAAGTTCCTAATTCTGAAGTTACAGATGGTTTGTGATTTGGGGTGCCTTGGAGTTTTTTTTCAGTTTGAATCTGCTCCTCTCTAAGTAGTCTAATTTGTTGTGCACAGACTGGGTGTCTGTTACTGTTTGTGAATGGAGGGTTATAGAGATCCTTCCAAGTGAAACACAAGCATGCACTGAAGCAGGAACTGGAATCCTGCCTTTTGCCTTTATCAGTAGGTCTGGGGTATGTATTTCTAGGTTTAGTCTTGTAAAAGCCATTATTTCCTTCTAAACTGAAACTGCTTCAACAGAAGAATTTTGCATTTTGTAGCACGTGGTGGGTAAGAAAGATCCCCTAAGCTGTACTTTTGTAGCAGTTAGTAGCTAGACCACCTGCCATCTGTACTGCAAATGAAGAGAGTTCCATGGATTTTTTTTTTTTGTTTCAAAGCATTATTTACAATTAAACATTGTGAATCTGAAATGGGGGAGGCCCCTTTTTTTTAACAATGTGAAAGCAAGATGTCTGAATTGCACTCCCAAGTGGGTTTAGGGTAAAGGCATCTATTTTGCTTTTTCAAAGGTCTGGTCTGTGTGAGGAGATTTGCTAATCCTCTCAATATATTTGTAATTGCCACCTGTGTTATTAAGAGAAAAACAGAAAACCCCCTCAGGGCTCATGTAATTTATTGTAGTTTCAAGATGCTTAAAAATTGAGCACCACAGTTGAAAGCATTTCTATGTGTAGGCCCTTGAAAAGACCGAAGTACCTAAATTCAATTAATATTTGATCTGGTGCACCTGTGCCTCTAAAGCCTGAAGACTTTTTTCTGCTTCTAAGGGCAAAAGCATTCATCCCTCTCCCATTATCTGTTCTGTGCACAGATGTGCTCAGTGTGATTGTTGTAGTGTTCCTTGGGGATGGCTGCAAGTCACTGTGGCAAAGGGTTTATGGCATTGATGTAAGTTTTACATAAGGACTTTGAACAGTTGAGTGCTCTTGCTGCTCTTTGAATCCCAGTGACTCTACCATTTTCATGTTGCACATGGATGGAAGTTTATTGCTACAAACACCACTAAATGGACACTATTTCTTTCCCCTTTCCTTTTCAGTTTTCTGCTCATTGATGTACATATTGACCATTTTTTGAGGCAAGCATCATAGTTGTAAAACCCCTATGCAAATAAAATTGATAGGAACTGGCTTAAGATGACACATTTAACTCAGAAAATGTTCTGAATAATATCTGTTATATCCTTGGATACATATGCATCTTATGTTGGAGCAGCTATTTTGTCACCTTATTTGAAGCTAAGATGCTCATAGTCTCATTGTGTTAGATATCTGAATTGGTCACTTGTCTGTGAGAAGTACACTAATTTGTAATGTGCAATACCAAAAAATACATCTCTGTTCATGCATGGGGCATAGTACAGGTGGCTGCAGTCAAAAGGAATTTGCACTGTTGAGTTATAAGTGTAGAATTGTCCTGAAAACAGTGGAAATGTTTCTCCTTCTTCATGAGAGTGCTTTCTATAGCATATAAAATAAACCAGTCTGAATTTATATTCTATGTGGCACCATATTCTAGGGTGGTGGTTTGCTGTGCTTCATGTCTGTCACAAGATGAGGGAAGAAATGAAGAATCACAGAAGAAACATAAAATCAATGTCTACTAGGACAATTAGCAATCTATTCAGAGCTCATCACTGTACAAATTAAGATCGATTGCATTTTGCTACTGTCTTTAATTTAATGAGGGTAGCAGCTGCTCAGCTACTTACAGGAGTCTCAATATTTCAACACCATGCAGAGGGGCTTTGTTCATTTTTATCAGCACAGAAGGTAGTAAATTCAGCAAGTAGTAGATCAGGGGAAAAACCTGCCTCTACTAAGAGACTCTTCAATTACTCCAGTAGCTCCATATGACTTCTTCCCTTGTGTCTTCACAAGTCTTATTATTCAAAAACTCGATGTACCCATTATAAGAAAATATTTTTCCACAGGTAATGGAATGAAAGAGAAGTCAGGGACAAGTCAATAAACCATTACGAGAATCACAAACATAATAGTTACACAAAAATGATATCTGGCCTGCTTAGAACCAGGACTCAGGTGTGTTGTTTTTTTGAGAGGAGAGTAATGATAACACTTATCCCATTTGTGGTTTCAGAGGACAATATTGTAACATTTCTAGTTGCTTTTTAAGTCCTTCAAAAGAGGTTCACTTTGGTCAAATTGAGTCTAAAGTCTAAATCTAGACTTGGTTAATTCTAAATTGCTAGTTCCTTCTGATAATGAGTATATGTTTAAATGCAAATTTTGTTTTGAATTGACTCCCATGGAAGGGCACTCTGTATGCAGAAGCATGTGAGGATTTGTAAATTTTCCACAAGAGTGTTTTGAAACCTTAAATGTCACAGGCTCATGTAGCTTGTTCTAAAATTCCTGACTTTGACACAAAGAATATCTATACTACCGGGGGACTAACACTAACATAGTATAACTGGTGAATAATTGGGTTTTAAGGTTCTGATAAGGTTGGAAATTTTTCTCCACAGCTTGAGTAAGTCAGAATGGAAACAAATCATTGTGTGAAATTGACCTAAGTGTTTCATGAACATCAAGTGGAAGGGTTTTGTTTTGATGCCAGATCCTTGTCAATGTGTATATTATATATATTAACATCTTTTACACACACACACACACACATATATATGTATATAGAGTTTAAAGGTTAAGGAAGCATGCCACTTTCTAAATGCTAGCGTGTTCTTATAAAGGTTTTTATATGAAAAAAATCAGTGTATCTGACAGATCTGCAAAGCATTTTATATTCCCATACACATTTTTCTAAAGCCATAGGGACCTTTTATTGCCATTGTCTAATGTAAGGTCCTAGTCTGTAGTGCATATATAGAGCTAAGAGAACACAGATAAATTTCTGTACTGTGAAGGAAAGGCCTGAACCCCTCTGTTGCAGGTATTATTTCTGCTTGGGAAGGATTATGGTGTGCTATTTGTGTTTGCTCTCATGAATAGTTTCTCATCTCAAAGGAAGCTGTGGGGATGGGCTGAAGCAGAGGGCCTGGGATCTAGAGTATATTTTGTATGGTCCAGAGAAGCCCAAATGCAGTCTGTCTTGGACAGATGGTTTGAAGCTGAGAGTTTTGTTTCTTTCCCCTTTTGTGTACTTGTGTTGAAATAAAAACCCACAAAAGAAAGTGAGTTATCAATTCAACTTGGGGCTGTGCAAGACAGAGCTTCCTCCAAGGCTTAGAATCTGGTTCTGTACAGACCATAGGCAAAGTCCAACTTGGAGAGGCGGGTTTGTTGGCTAATGTGCTGTTCAGCCCTGGTTTCCCTGAGTCTCTCACTTTGGGGAGGTGTCTGATTAGTGCTTTGCCTCTCATCTGTGTGCTCACATTTCTTTCCTGTGAAAGCCTGGGGGCAGGAGCTGTGTGTAAGGCAGAGTCTGGGTGCAGAGAAACACTCCAGGGTGCTAATTGTTGATTGTAGTCAAAAGGAAGTGAGCAATGGGTTGCAAGATCCTTGTATGTCTGAAATGTTTTGATTCTGTATGTAGGAACTCTATCATTGTGGATGAGACTATGCTTTGGATGAAAGCAAGGTAGCTAATTTAACATAGAAGTAAAATACTCTGGTGTTTATGATCAGGGAATAAAATTTTTTCAGTATTAAGTGACAAAATGCATACCTAAATAGAACACAATAGGAGCAAACTCAAAATTCAAGTGTTGAATGCGATTCCACTTCTCTTCAAGCAGGCAGCTGGTTTGATCATTTGTTTAACTGAAGTTTTTTAGCCAAAGATGGAAAATAACACAGACTGTCTGACCCCAAGGTAGTTTCAATCTCTTCTTGAAAATATGGCTGTTCTGTACCATTTTCTTAACCATAATAGCACTTGTATGGAGATCATACTTTGTAGCTAATCATTGAGTCCATCTCTTCTGTCCCTGGAATTAAAATGTCAGCATACTCTAAACTCTTTTCTCCTACTTGAATTACAAGTGTTTGATTCTTCAATGTGTCCTTTCTCTTTGGAAGTATTTGGATTTTAAAATATGGCTTTAAGTTGTGGGACAGCACCTCCTGAAAATTAGCATCAGAACTGAGGCATATCCTGACATTTCTCAGAGCAAATAGTTTACAAAATATAGAGCAGAGCAACCTTGTCTTTGAAATGGGGAGAAAAGTGTATAATAACTTTTGCACTGGTATAATTTTATTTGCCTGTATAATATATTCAGTTCTGTTTATATGCTTCATATTATGATCATACCTACTTGGACAGGAAAGGACTTCATGCATAGGTTTTGTAAATCCTACAGGTTCCATCTGATGTTTTTTTAAATTCACCAATAATAGGAATGTCATGTTGAAAATGTATTTGATGTGACCTAAATAATAATCTTATGCATGGATTCCCCTTAAATACTTTTGATGATAAGCAGGGATTTACAAGTTATCCCTTGTTTTGGTTGTAAGAGAAATAAATCATTAAAAACAGTGTGCTGTGCACTACACTGCTGAAATTAATTGGATGTTTGTAGTTTATAGTCAAGGACTTGCAGGATCAGTAGTCACCTGATCCTGCACACACTTTTAGCCATACTCTTTTAAACAAAATCATAATTTCAAATAGAAGCGTATTGGCTATAAGTAAAAGCCTTGGACTCTGCTAGAGTAGAACACTCGTGCCCCTTCATTTTGCTAGATAAATGTTATAGAATAGTTTGGGTTGGAGGGAACCTTCAACACCTTCTAGTTTGGAGCGTGCCATGGGTAGGGACATTTCCTAGATGCCTAGACCAGGCTGTTTAAAGTCCTGTCTGATATGTCCAGGGATAGGGCCTCCCCAGCTTCTCTGGGCAACCTGTTGCAGTGCCTCATCAACTTTACAGTAAAGAATTTCTTCCTGTTATTTAATCTAAACCTACCCTCTCTGTTTGAAGTCACTTCCCCTTGTCCCATCACTGTATGACCTTGTAAAAAGCTTCCCTCCAGCTCTCTGGAGGTACAGGAGGGCTGCTAAAATATTTCCCTGGAGGCTTCTCCTGGCCAAACAACCCCAGCTCCCTTAGCCTGGCTTCATAGGAGAGATGCTCCCACTCTCTAATAATTTTTGTGGCCCCTCTCTGGACTTGCTCTAAATCCATGTCCCTCTTATTTTGTGGGCTCCAGAGCTGGATGCAGCACTCCAGGTGGGGACCCATGAGACAGAGAGAATCACCTCTGTCGAGCTGCTGGCTGTGCTGCTTTTGATGTGGCTCAGGACACAGCTGGCTTTCTGGGCTGCAGACACATATTGCTGTTTCATGTCAAGCTTCTTGTTACCCAATACCCCAAAGTCCTTCTCCCAGGGGTCAATCCTTTCTCCACCCAGCCTGTATTTGTTCTTGGGATTGCCCCAACCCAGGTGCAGGACCTTGTACTTGTTAAACTTGATGGGCTCACCTCTGAGTGTGCCCAGGCCTCTCCAGATGCCATCACTTCCCTCCGGCATGTCAACGAGCTGTGTGCTGCTGGTGTTGTTGGCAAACTTGCTGAGGGTGTGCTCAATCCCCCTGTGCATGTTGGTGACAGCCATGGTAAAATGGCACTGGTCTCAGTACTGACCCTTGAGGACATCAGCTGCCACTGGTCACTACTTGGAAATCAAGTCATTGACTGCAAATCTCTTTGTGCAACCATCCAGTCAATTTCTTATCCACTGAGTGGTCCATTTGTCAAATCCATGTCCCTCCAGTTTAAAGATATCCTCCTACCTTGTCATCCTATATCTGAATAATAATAGCATTGCAGAGAGGTCTTGCATTTCTGGCCAGTAAAATTCCCTAGGGAGTGTCTATAATTTTTAAACCATTATATTAAAGACAAATTTTGCTAAAGAAGAAACTGTTAAAGCACTTTTCATTAAATGGCAAGTATGAGGACACTAGCTTCAGGCACCCTCTGTGCCATTCTCTGAAGCCTGCTTATCTGTACAATGTCTACTTTGCAGGAGCTGTGAAGAAAATCTCTCTTTCACAGTGTTTGTAACCTAGTGCCCTAAACCTGCATTGGAATTCAAGGAGCAGACGGCTGCAGACTTGTTTCTTGTTACTTAGGTATTTGTCTACATAGATGCTTATATAGGTCAGGCTTTCCAAAGTGATCACAGTTTGGAAGAGGGAAGGTGGGGAAGTGGAAGAAATTTGCTGCATTTAAATGCAATTCTTTTTTTTTTTTTTTTTTAATGCCTTAAGAGGCCTTGTGCCTTTTTTTTTCCTGTTTTTTTCCAGCAGACAGAGTTGATGATTTTGACTTGCAGTTGCCCCTGAAGGTGTAATGGTTCAAAATCATGTAAATGGATGTAAAATTTGTGACAAAATCTATATTATTGTATGAGGACAGGGGACCTGAGCCTATACTCAGAGGTACGCTTGTATTGCAGTTCTTAGAAATGGTGGTAATCCAAGAAGGATGTACCTGATTTAGGTGACCATGTGAAGGTTTTTTGGTTTAGATCAGGTTTACCAAGCAGCTGACATTTGTTATCCCTCAGAGTGACTACTCTGAGGGAAAGGCAGTGTTGTGTGCTTTAAACCAGAAATCCATCATGTGACCTGTTGACAAAGTCTTGCAGCAAAAATGGCTTGTTGTTTCATTTCTTGACATTAAGGAGTTTCAGTTGTTAATTGTTAGAGAAAACTGAAGTTTACTTCCAGTTAGAAGAAATGAGAGCTTTGATTGCAGTGGAAAGAAATAGTTGAACAAATTAAGCAAAGTTCTTAAAACAAGAATTGCTCTTGACTGACATACCAGGGAGATGTATTTGGTTCTTCACTTTGGGCTTAGTATTTTCCTTACATTAAGTGAATGAGGGGGAAAAATTCTATTATATGGCACTGGTCTATAATTTACTCATCTGGTTGGGAAGAAATTTTAACTAAAAAAGTCATCAGTGAAAACTTTTGGGGAATGTACTTTTGTTAATGTTCAATGTCATTACTTATTCATGCAAGTAGGTCCCACTCTGCTGAAGAATCTTTCTTGCAATGAAATTGGGTAGAAGAGCTGCGCTTTTAAAAATAGAAATTAGTTAATTAGATGACATTAAAAATGCTAATCCTGTTATGACTGTGATTTTGGTGATGCCACTGTGACACTAGTGAGTCCCTAGGCAGTTTTGAGTAATGCTCTTAACACAAATGTTGAACATTTGACCATGACGTGTAAAGTACTGTAACATATATGGTGAAGCTGTGTGAGTCCATTATTTGATTTATAGCTTGTCTACCATGTATTGGGAACTTTGGCCTTGGAAGGAAAATCTGTTTAGAAAGGAGTGGGAAAGGTCATCAGTTTCCCTATACAACCTTGAGAAAGTGCTTTTAGGCTGTTGTGAAACAGCATGAGTCTTTATGCTTTATGTAGAATTATAGGCAAATGTTATTTAGTTTTCAGATACCTGACATTCAAGGAAGATCATAAAACTTGTCTGGTATGTTTCAATAAAACTCCTGACCTGCTGCTCTCCAACCATTAGATTTACCCAAGGGCATGCTTGCTACTGCTATTCTTCTGTTTCTCCTGCATGAGCAGACTGGCACAATGTATGAATAACCTCAGCCAAGCAGAAAAAAAGATAGAGACCTGCTTTGCTCTTCACTTTCTTCCCTGGGGCAAATCAGATACTGAGATCCTGATCATAATTTTTATATACCTGTGAGGAAAATGCTTGAAGAAATCCTGCTAGAAGGAGAACAATTCAAGCCTGTTAAACCACTGAAAACCAAACAATTCTTTTCCAGTGCCACCTGTTTCCTCTCCTCATTTTCCTTTCTGAAATGATAAAAGAGCTTTGTTCTTCCCCTTCCAGTATAATATTAATATTTGGGAAGACAGTGCCTCTGTTTTAGCTTTCTGTGTTCTTTGTAAAACAACTATGAAGAGTAGGTCCATCAGGAGACAAAGAAACACACCCTTTCTGATGGACTGTGCTTCACAATTGCTTAGTCTAGGAGACTTTGAGGAAAGTATCTTTTCCAATAATAATTCATTTAGTATTCTTGTTCTTATAATGCAGCTCATATGGAAAAAAACCCCATGGATTTCCTAAGAAGTTTTGGATCTGAGACTTAAAGCATCTGATGTAATAGTTCTTGTAACTTCTATCAGCTATGAGTAGAGACCCATTTTTGGGCCAAATATATACAAGACTTAGGAAAGGATATGTACAGTGTTTCTGTAGACATTGAGTCATATTCATTTAAATTTTTCTTGATTTTTACTGAATTATTTGCTTTACTGAACTGCTGTGACAATAAGTCTCAAATTTATTTTGCAGTACATAAAAATAGTTTTTTCTATGTCTAATATTCATCATGCATGTCTTTACTGAGTTTTGTGGAGGGATAGAATGTAAGAAAATAGTGCAGAAGGCAGTCTCACACCTGAGGAGTTGCAGCTGTACCAATCACCAAAGATTAGGAACAGGCCTGCCCTTAATAGGCCACAGCTGTGTCCAATAAGAAGAAGAGTGCTACAAAAGAGTGGGTTAGCTGGGTGAGGAGAGTTGGAGTTTGTTGGCTGTGCTGTGAAGAGAGAGTCAGTGCTGTGAGGGGATGCCCATGAGAAATCAGCCAGAAGGTATGGGAGCCTTTGCAATAAGATGACAACAGAGTTTCACTAATTCAGTTTGTACAACACCCTAGCTGGCCACCCATTAGACAGTGAGGGGTGAGAGGCAATAGGGTTTCCAGTATTTTCACTCTGTTGTTGTAGAGTCACTTTCTGGTGTCACAGCAGAACGTAGCAATTTTGAAGTAGACACATTTTTCAGATTTAAGTATCTTCCCCCTTTAGTAAGCCAAGATTTTGAATTGTTATGACTGTTAAAATTTTTTTCTTTTAATTTTTTTATTTTTTTGTTTTAATTTTTTGTTAGAATTCGTTTCTAAATACCTATATTCAGTCTTCATGGTGCATATTACTGAAATGTATGCTAAGGTAACAGACAGTAATCACGCAGTAAAAATTCTGTCCTAATGGGATTATGGTGTCTATTTTGTAAGTTTGCAGAGCTGGAAACACCATGATATCTGCTTGGTATGTGCATGAGGAGTGGTTAGATTAAACTAGAAAACCCTATAAACACCAGGGAATGGTCTTGATTTCAGAGGCTTACATCTCAATACCTGAAATGTGATTGAATTCCAATACCTCTGTATTGGATATCTACATGTGTATACTTGATATCTTTATATATTGGATATCTATGTATCAGCATATATGAAGGTGGCTACTTACCAAAACATATATTGGCTTTGAAATGTTGTTTTTGAGGAAATAGTCACCATCCAGAGTTGAGTTGAACAGCAGTGTCATACCCCTAATTATTTTGTCTTTTAAATGGCTTTTTTTATTTAGGTGTCTGACCATTTACTTTGAGTAATGTTTGTTGGGTGGGAAAAACCCCACCAAAATATTTTTTACATAGATGAGGAAAGACAGGCTTTTAAAGGGGCCATTTTGTGTAGGTAATTTTAGAAGTGTTACCTCTTTAATAAGGGAGTTGGAGTATTTTTTTTAGAAAAAGCAGGCATACTTCACTATTGATTATAGGTTATCCCTTATTTTTCTGTTCATTATTAGCAGTCACTTTGAGTGATGCAGGAAACAAATTGAAAGATGTTTGTCTTAGGAGTCTCTGTACAACCAGGATGGAAGCTTTACTCTATATAATTACCCTGACATTGAATGTATCAGGAGTGACAAGGCCAGGATGATGTTTGAACAAATAATCTTCTTTGCCAGTGAACTTGTACCTTCCTCAAGAGCTGCCTTTTCCCAAGAACCATTTCAATGTACACTTGCCTAAGAATTATGGGGGTTGCTATGGCTGCAATTGGGCTAAAAAGGCTCTGTTGTTAGAAGGATCTATGAACACCACATGCAGAATCTGCTACTTACCTGTGCTTGGCTTGTGACATACCCAGTACTACTAACCATGTCCACCATTAGGGATACAAGCATCAAAAGTGATGCAAGTCCTGCACTGCATTTGGAGTCCAGCTCATGTGGAAATGCATGGAAGCATCAAAAGCCTAGAAAAGGTGCATTAATATGGTACTGCTAGTCCTGTTGGTGGGTTTGCAGTCACTTGCAGTCAGTGCTTATGGCTCACACTCACTGTGTGTAGATTTCTTTTTATTTTCCTTCATTCCTGATTTGCAAGCCTCTGTCATTGCTATGAAGTGCTTTGGCACATATGCATTGATTTGCTCTGCAGAAGGACGCGTACATGTGCCGTTGTTCCACATATCAGTGGCAAAGTCTGCGTCCATTGTGTAAAGGTCAGGGGGAGAAGCAGCAGCTGTGTATGTGATGTAAAAGGAGATGGCATGAACAGCAGCTGGGGTAGTTAATGTGTATGAAAGGAAAGGTAAGAAGGCAGTAGAATAGGTCATGGCTCAGTTGCCTTTGACCCATCTGTTGTTGCTTGTCCCTTCCAACTTAAGCAGAGTTATCCAGGGGCCTAGGAGAAATGGCTGTATTAGCTAGTCTGTATCCCTGACAAAGTGAAAATGCTCCTTGCAGCCCACTTTTGAAACTTTTATCTGTGATAGTTTGAAGCAATTTCACAGTATAATTATTTCATGGAGGGAAGATCCCCATAAGGAAGTTCTTTCCAAAATTTCTCTTCTGGTCTTCATCATTTCACTTCTATTTCTTGTGTGTCACACTAGATAGATTTCCTTCTCCTTCGAAGTTCCATCTATCAAATATTCATGGATGCTTATGCTCACTCTTCACTATTAGATAGCAAAATTCCATGTGTTTAACTCCTAATCTTTCCTCATAAATCAGCTTCTCAGTCTTATGATTCATGCTACTCTTTGCGGCCTGGTGGTGAATATTATCAGAGCTGCACACAACCTTTCAAGCAGAATCACAGCTAATAGAAGTAATGGTTATTGTTTTTCCGCAGTGTGGTTTCACCTTCTGTGATCACCAGGAAGGCTTTATAAACCACCAGTAATACATCCTCAGATCTTCTTACATTATTTCTTTGTTTGATTGGATTATTTGTGGGTGTTTCTATTTCACTTGAGTTTAATCTCCTGCATCTCAGCAAGATGCATATGGGATTTTGCTAGTAGTGATCCCTGGCATATGGCTCCAAGGTGGCACATTGTTCCTTACAGCAAGGAAGAACTAGCACTTCTAATGTAAAAAAATCATTAAATACCCTCAAAATCCAAGTGTTCCATATCTAGTTTAATGAGAGAATGCTATTGCTATCAGCTGAGAACTTTCCTGTTGATTTTGAAGCTTATGAATGAAAAATACTAGATTACCATGTGTTGATTTTATTACAGTAATGAATTGGGGTGATTTATAGTTAGAAGAAACTCAGGCTTTCGGTGTGGTGCCTTTAACTCTGTTTCTTCTCTTTATTTTAAATGGGTAATTTTCCTCCTTTGAAGCTTAATATTAAAATATTTTACATCTTGTTTTCCATAGTGGACCTGGTCTTTATTAATATGTATCTAAAAATGTGAAGAAATAAGCAACCTAGTTTTTTGGAGGTTTTTTCTATTATTATTTTCTTTATGCCAAAGATGACATCCATTTCAGTAGTAATTTTAATGTCTTACAGGTGTTCAAAGCTTTGTGATGCTGATAATTTTACATGACATTATGCTGCTGCAACCATCCTTGAATGATTCCCAGTTTTGTTTTGTACAAGTACTGTACAAATACAAATCTATTTGCAGATCTAAATCTTAAAAGCAGTCATTCCTGCTTGAGTAGCATTTCAGAACTAGTAAAGAATGACTCTAGTACATTGCCAATTTGCTTCTTGTGTATCCTGCAGCTCTCTGTGCTTTTAACCTTGCCATTGCAGTGAATGGAACTCCAGGCCATATTCACAGCTCCTCTCTCAGTCATGAAATAAATCAGTTAAGATGCATCTTCTTCTTTGCCTCTTCCTTTCACTTGAAATGCTTAATGTTTAAAATATTTATTGTTAATAGTCCTGTCATTTAAAATCTATCTTATCAGATAATTTCCTATCATTTAAATATTTACTGTTTTTCTTTCTATCACTCTGGGGTGCACTAAAACTTGTCTTAGTAGTAATTTTTACTTTTCTGTATGTGTTCTGGTATGTTTGTCACTAATCCCCAGATTTTAACAAGAGCAAGCAGTAAAATGTCAGGGGCAGAGTGAGTTTGAGAACTTGTTTCTGGCCTGAACAGGTAAAAGGCTCTACTGAAAAGAAGGGTGCACAGAATTGTTATTTTGTGAAGTAAGAATAAGTGAGAATTAAGAGAAGAATGAGTGAGAATGAATGAGGATAAGATAAATGACTGTTGTAATAAAATGCATGTATTTCTGCAGCTCTTATTTTCAGGAAGGAAAGTTATTTCTTTTCAGAAATACCATAAATGGTGTGTATTAGCAAACATAGCATGCCACGAATGAGAGATAAAATACTCAAAGAAAGCCATAGTGATGCAGAATGCAGAGTGCTGCTACTTTATTAATAATGCCCTAGGAATTGTTGGAACTGTCAGGAGTACAATTGTTTAGTGTTGGAAAGAACTCTTTGAGAGAAATAGATCAAGTTTTTGATATTCAAGCCTTACTCGTACCATGTAGTGAGAAATTTAATGAGAAACTGCCTTCTAGTGTAAACCACTTTGTAACTACAGAATGGTGTACAGAAATATACCAGTTTTGGTATCTAGACCATATCAAATAGGCATGGTGCCTTTGGGAACTCAATTCCTTGTCCAGTCTTTTTTAGAGCTCCACACTTGTGACTCTGCATGATGCAATTTTCTGCTCTGTCTTCTGTAGTTTAAACTGAAGGGCTTGGGGCTGACCTTGGAGAACAATTGTCTTGTCATCTGTTGAGTGGGATTGTTGAAGAGAGATTCCTTTCAATAACAAAAGGGAAGAGATGATAGGGGATTTTCAGTGTTACAGGATTCTGTGTTTGCCCTTTGTGTGAAGCTCTGACCTTTCAGACATGCAGGTAAAGGGTGGAATGTGTTCCTTTGTTTTTCAGATAGCCATGACTTAACTCACGCATTTATTCCGAAGCAGTAACTGTGCATCGAGGTGCTTTTGTGAGTCCTGCTTCTGTCAGTTCCTTTGAACTGTTAAAGTTCTCTCTTCTGGTTCTTGGCTTCGATGCAGCTCACAGATACAATAATAAAGAAATTCCTGATCATCTGTATGCCGAAATAGATTGGTACAAGTGGTATCTATCAAAGTTCTGACACTAAATCTCTAGCAAACCTTTATCTTCAAAGGGCACAAATGATGGAGACAAAAGCTGTGTGTTTGTCTTAGTGGACTGCTACTGTATTTTATGAGTCTTGACAGCAGATCATGTATGTATCTAATTTTTGACATGGGGAATGCATCTGAGCTTCAGCAGTGAATGGAAAAAAAAAAACTTTTATCCATTCAGACAAGATTGCAGATTTTGACCCAAGGAGTTAAAATATGTGCAAAGTTATAAGCAACTCAAAAAAAAGATACAGTGAAGGTAAAGGAAGATTTAGGTATTGTCTTCAGAAGTCTGCTCTGTATGTGAACACAAACCTCAAGCAATAATCAAGGGGATATTGGAAACTGGCAGAGTTTTACCAGGAGCTGAGAGCTTGACAACATGAATGTTTGTTGCTGGTACCTTTCTCTTCTGAGATGCTCACAAAAATGCTGATGAGAGGGGATAAGAAGAAGTCTTATGTAGTGGTGTATGGATGGTATCTAGCTTTGTCTTTGCCTGTAAGGGGAATAGCTTACTCTGTGTAAATATCAAAGGAGCTGACAGCTGCTGAATTTGAAAATTATTGACTGTTTACTGTACAGCAATGCCTAAATATTGCATCTGTTTTTTTCTTTTAAGACACTGAGCCTCTGTAGGAGAAATTTGACTCTTCAGCAGTGTGTGATGAAGATGAGTAGGAGTTTATCTGGCTGTCTAAATGTGGAAAAACATGCTGGCCTGCTCATTCTTCTTGATCTAGCCTTAGCATCAAAGGAAATTTGCTTTGCATTATGAAGCTTGCTGATGTCAGAAGGAAAACAAAATTAGGCCCAGATGGCATGATGCTAAATAGAGCTGAGTACGAAGTGTGCGTGTAGAAAGAGGCCAATCAGTTTTTGCTGATCCTGTGTAAGTGTGAGGAGGAAGAAAAATATTTGCTTTTCAATTCATTTTCCTTAAAGAGACCCAAACTGTGTATATGTTATAGCTGAGCAGAAGCCTACATGAAGAAAACTCACTGTGTTTAGCAGGAAGGTCCTGTTGTTAGTTCTCATAATTCTCATCTCCATCATGTTGTATTACTGACTGTTATATGGAACCCTGATTTCATGACTAAACATGGTTCAACCCTCTGCAGATGGGAAAAGAAGATTGGGAATTGTTCTTGATTTGTTAAAATCTTCAAGTGAGCAAAAATTTGTTTTACATTTGAGTAAGCTGGCTACTCATTTATCTAGAAGGGACATATATATCCACATTTGTAGGTATGTATAATTTAAATTAGATTACTAGTAGATGATTTCTTTTTGGCTAAAAAGTACTCAAGGAAGTAAAGACTTAATAATATTTATTTCTTACATTTAAAGAAGGAATTCCAAAACAAAAACCCATGCAATCTAAAATGTCTTGTATGGAGCTGAGCTTGATTTATTTAATACTATTTATATTTATTCCTAGATTACTCTGGGTTAGATTCTGGTTCCTTTATATGTGAATAAAAAATAAAGATCAAACTTAAGTTCTTTATTCTGTATGTTTCTGCATGTAGTAGTGCTATGCATCAGTGCTCTCATTATTTGGTGTGAATTTATAATGTTACATGCTCATAACAAGATCTGTGTTTGTTCTTTTAATTTGAATAAGAAAGGTGAAAGTTCAGACCATGCCTTTGATTCTTCTTTGGGAAAGTTATAGTGTCGACTAGCAGGACTTTTGCTATATAAACTTTCAGTTATTGTGCTGATTAATATTGCTCTGAAATATTTTGTAGATAGAGCACTGCTTTTATAGGTCATTATGTCTTAACAAAAGGTGTTTCATTTTTATCAGACGTGGAAGGCCCACGCACATAGTTGCACTGCTTCATCAGAATATTCTTATTGTGTCTCTTTTGTTTACTCTTTTTATCACTTTCTGGTGATACATATATATCCTCTATGCATATTATATATGTGCTCTTTTTTCATAGAGTATGTGGTATAATGGCAGTTGTGGTCTGACATTTCCCATGCCCACATTTCAAAGAAAGTCATAATCACAATCCATGTCAAAGATTTATTTTAAAGGTTGAGGGGAGGAGGAGGATATTAGAAAAATGAAGAGGATAGAAGACCTTTCATATGATATGTTGGGGTTTTGGCTTTATTTAGTGTCTTTTAGTATATCTGAAACTAGGAAGTAAACAGAGCAGAAAGGTGAATTTCACAGGCTGTCTGTAAACTGGAAGGACTCAAAGAGGTTTTCCATCCATTTCCTTATTAAAATCTGGGTACTACACCTTTTATTTATGAAGCTGTGTTGTTACAGAATTCTGTGGAATGCAACCTTTCCAAAAGGAGAGAAAAAGGTGTAAGTAAAATTTATCCCACGCCCCCCTCTTTGGTATCCATAACAAGTATCATTGCTCACTAAGGCTTCTTCAGACAATAAAGGTTTGTGCTAATCCTCAGTAGAAAGCCTTTAAAATACCCTGTTTCTAGACTGAATGGAATATTCCAATGCTCCTTCAGTTGAGAAATAAGCAAAAAGCAAAAAAAAAGAAAAATTGGTTTTGCTTGGTGTGGCATTTGGACTTGTATCTGGAAGTTTTGTTTAGGCCTGGAAACAGATTATGCTTTTTATAACTATTGATTGCTTTTTATAAGAAATAGTCCAACCAGGAATATATAAGTTGCTGCCCTAAAGCTTTTAAAGTCATGATATATGATTTTGACAGATGTTGTTTTGGTTTGCCATGATATTTAGCTTCCTGAAGTGTTCTGGCACTCTTCCATCAAAGTTTTTTGACTAGTGAAGTTTAGTGTCCTTGCCTACCTCCAATTGAGAAGAGACAAAGGTGGTGGTGTCATAGTGTCTAGAAAACAACATGTACACTGTGTTAGCATTCGTTTTGTAACCTGTTTACTCTACTTTAGCATGGAATATGACTCTGAGGAAATATTCTGTAGAATAATACAGTGAAGAAAAATAGATTTTGTTGTGACCTTTAAGCTGAGCTTTTCTGTTCTGAACCACATTATTTTGTTAAATACAAGGGAAGTGGTGCCAGCCTATGACCTTTTGTTACCATGCAACTTTGAGAAATGGCAAAAGTCATTCTGGTCCTCAAAAGTTCCATTACAGAGATAGTTTTTTGGTTTTTTGTGGTTTTTTTTTTTTTCTTTTTAACAGGGAGAAAAAACCCCACCAACCAACCTTGAAAAGATTTAGAACTGTAGTTCTTTACCAGAAAAGTTGAGCTGTTTTCAATATTGGCAGAAATTGAAGCTGATTCTACAGACAGTAATATCTGTAATTAATTACAATCCATGCTTTCCTCATGGAAAGCATGGTTTGATACCACAGGTACTTAATACCTCTGAGGAATGGATTTTCACCTCATCAGTCCCTTCAAGAAAGGAAGCTCTAGCAGAGACTTCTTAAATTATTTATCCTAATTTTCTGGACTTTGGTGAATTTGCATTTGTAGTTCTGTATCTTTGATGAAGTAGAGTAGTTCACATTCAGCTGGACATATCTTAATAATTAAGAGATAAAATGTCCAGAGAAAGTGAAGGTGGACTTTGTTTTAAATATTGATGTTGCAATTTATTCATCTTCTTTAAAACCTTTTTCCCACTCTGCTATCCAGTGCAGGGTTGCCACAGAATGGTGATGACCTTTCCTGGGGTGCCAGATCCTGTAAATGAGGACCTGTTCAGAATAAATCCTTCCTCAGGACTGGAGTATTGGAGTCCTGCATGCTACTCTATAGTGCTTTGTAAAACTCTTCTCATTAGCTATACATTGGGATAGATTTAGAGCACTAAAAATATTACATGTAGAAGCTATTTGTGAGTTGGGATTAACCCTGAAGTGTTCCTTTTGTTTGTTTCTTCTAGCAGGCAGCTAAATGAAGCTGCTCCAAGGTTGCCTCCATGTTTCTTCAGAGATAAACATCTTCTGGGAAGTCTTGAACCTTATGTGTGTTTTCCTCAAATTTATATTGAAGGTTCTTCATGTAGCTATTTGCCTTATCTCCTTTACCAGGGAGGATTTCACCCATGTGCTTCTGACATTCTTCAGTCCTGGTCATTGACCTTGTTCTGAATATTTCTCTTCAGGCAGGTGAAATTGCATTGTAATCAATTATGAAAGTGATGCTTTGGAGATGTGCTCCCAAGCAGGCAGACCTCAGCTAGCCTTGCATCTCTGGAGTGTGAAACCACAGCGGACTCATCCTGTGCTGGATCCTCCTTTTTTGGATGGCTTGTATGCTTCCAGATCATGCACTGGACAAACTTGTTAATGAGAGCAGGCAATCCAGTCAAGATTTTTAAAACTTATTTTGCTAGATTTTTAAAACTACACCCAATGAAAAAAACATTTTTGATGATACTTTTAGAATTGGAGCTGTGGAGCTATATTAGTGATAGATGTTCTGAGCTGTACCTTTCAAGTTGCATTCAGACTATGAGACAGATTGATCAAAATAAAGCAATGTGAGTGCACTTTGTAGAAGGAGAGGACTTCAGAAATACTCCTTTCTTTAAGAATTATCTAAAGACTGAAGTTTTCTGGACAGACAAATAATACTGAGAAACTTGGATCTGAATCCAGTTTGCTGCCTTGGACCCATGCTATGCTTCCAGGAGATGGGCTGCGAGAGTTTATAGAAGATGAAGATAAATAATGTGCCTGTACTGTGTCACTGACAACTGATGCCTTTTCTGTTTTTAAGCCTCAGTTCCCTCCATTTAGCACTGTAGTTCCTGTCTTCTGCCTTGGGCTTTCAGGAGGAGTGAAACACTGCAAACCATTAGCCAGATACGACAGACACATCTAAGTTGTTAATCAAGGACAAGGTAGATTGAGTAAAGGAGGAAAAAACCCTAGGCTGCCAAGTTTCCTGATACAATCCTGGATCAGCAAAATCTGAAACAGCTTGACCAGCTGTCACAGCCTGGAAGTAAGCATGATTGTTGTAAATTCATGTTCAGCTGAATGGAGACACTACTCCATGTGTCAGGGACGTCTTATGCTTTATTGTGTAGTTGCCTTTATTACAGCAGCTTCTTAGTCGTAGAGGTTTTGGCTAACAAGCTCTCAACTATTATAACTATCTTTAACAATCTCCTAACTTCTGCAACAAACTTCAGGTACTGAGTGAGGGGTAGAATACAATCACTGTACCTGCTAGGATAGAATGAAAGGAAAGAAATCAAGATGGAAAAGAGAGAAAGAAAAAGGTCACTAGTCCTTAGATCTCATGTCCTTCCTGCTGCTATGGATGGTCCAGATCTGAGGTGTACAAAGTAGATTTTTCACACCAGCTGTGCCATGTAATTCATGGGGGTGTTCAGGCCTTTGGAGCCCTTCAGGAAGTGATGGGGTCAGGACTTGGGGATCTGTGGTGGTTATAGAGCTCTTTAGTGAGCTGTCCAGGACTCAACCCTTTTCTAGACATAGGTGCACTGAGCATGAATGTCAAGGCAGAAAAGGAAGTTGGCTCAGAACAGCACTGCCTCATCTCTGCAGGACCCTCTTTTGCAATTGCAACTTTCCAGTTGCAACAAGCAGATCCTCTCCAGCAGCCAGTTCTCCCAGCTAAGGTACACACAATATCCAAGTCATGCTTGCCTTGTAAAGCTGTATCCTGAAAATACCTCAGAGATGATGGGGCAAGGCAGCTTCATAAGCAATTGTGAAAGGATTGTTTTTTCAGTTAATGAAGTGGCTTTACAGTGCTTTTGTTCACTTTTAGTGTTCACTTTTAGGAAAGTGAAATGGGCAGGAAAGAAGCAGCACTAGTAGGTTTGGGAAACCCTTTATGTGATAGTGTTTTAGTAAGAGACGGGGGAGGAATGATCTTTAATGATTAACAACTAATACAGATGTATGAAGGCAATGAAAACAAGGATCTCATAAGGGAGAGTAGTATTGATGTGGCAATTGTGCCTGATGGCTTAGCAATAAAGGAAAATAGGAGGGAATATGGCAGGGATGCAAACTCAGGTCTGTTAGTTTTTTTGCTTGTTGCTTAAGGATCAATACCTTATTAGAGAATGTGTCTGAACTGTGTGGATGTGGGAATACTTTCTGAGCAAGGAAACCACAGAGATTTTCTGGCAAGATCTATCATCTGAATGATGAAAGAAGCAGGATCTTTGGTGTGCTCTGGAGCACAGCTCCCTATTCATATTGATTTGGAGTTAGTGGTAGCAATTATGATGTGTGGTACTCACACTGGTGTAAAACCTACCAGGGTTCAGTCTGAGCTTTTAGTTTGCCAATTAGTGGAGCTGCTTCAGTCTGCACTCATTTATCAGTTCATTCAATTGAAACTTAGCATGGCATGAGGTACCTGTCTACTGATCTGCTTGAATCCAGCTGATATCTGATGCAGAGAGGAAGCCCAATTTTACTTGCCACTGACAGCTTGAAATGTGTCAATAAAAAATTGCATTTAATGTCTGTAGTCCTGAAACACATGTGAAGGCAGTCTTTTTAGTCTGCTTGCTTGCTTTCTTGATTATCATCTTGCCTGTGATGACAGGAAAAAGCCCCAATTTTTCTCACAGTGTCTTTGTTTGGTTTTGTGTAATAATTATAGGAAGGTTAAGTGAGACCCAGAATTGACATACTGAAAAATTAAGATCTCATGGCCTAACTGAATCCTTGTCCATGATTTGGAATTGTCATACCATTTAGTGAGACCTCTGAAGGACCAATGCAGTCCTGTTTTGACACATGAGGAGATGCATAAATTCCTATTTGGCAAAAGGATAGTTGCTAAATAATAATATAGCAGTTTGTTTTTATAGTTGAAGTGAAAATCCAAAAGCACTCATGCACTCACATTTTACGTAATTAATAATGCCTTACTTTGTTTTCCTTCGTTTGTTAGGATTCTGCTTTAACACTCAATAGGAAATTGAACTCCAAATTATTTAATTTGTGTGAAACAAGTAAGGCAAAGAAGTCCTGTGTTCACTGAAGGTTAGTTCAAATGCTCATAAACAGACTATATAAGTTCCACTGAACCTAAACCAAAATAAAATCTTTGGAACATTTTTAGTACTGTGGCTTAGTTCTAAGATTTGCTGTCCTGTTTGAAAAACTTGGAGAAAAAATGTTCACTTAGCATTACTAGGGAGTGGGTACTGGCTAAACAATGATATTGCTTTTTAGCTTCCTGCCAAAATTCTCTCTATGTTGCTTTGTGTTTTCTGGATATACACAGCTGCTGTTTTTCTTTCAACCCTAAGTACCAATTCAGGTTCATTGCTATTTTTTGCCTTGATTCATTTTTTCATCCTCTATTGGTACCTTTTGGTTCTTTCAAGGCCATTTTCCTTATCTGTTTGATCTGGCAGGAGGTTCTTTATATTTATCCCAAATTCTGTGGCTGATAGCTAAATCTACTACATGAAAAAATAAAAGGAAACTTCTTTTTCATATCACTTTTCTACACAAGATAGTTTGAGAAGCCTATGTATTTGCTGCTGTGAATTGATTGCTTCGTTGTACTGAAATTCATGTTGAAATACTTCAAATATATTTTTTCTTTGAATGATCATGCTGCAGCATCCCCATTTATCTGTCCTTGTGCCTTACAGTCAAATCTATTGTCATGGACTGCAGTAATGAAGATTAGGCAGACTCCATTGGAGAGTGTTAAGTTTTGGATTTTGTTTCCAAAGTAAACAACTACCTGGCACTGAAAGGGTTTCCCCATTTTATCAGTGCAGGCAGTTAATCACTCATGGGCTACAGGGGCTGCTTTTGCTGTTTGCTTGCTCCTGGGCTGCTTCTTGTTGCTTGGGTTGTTTCAGCATATTGCATCACCCTGTCCAGAGCTCATGCAGAAATGTTGGTAATTCATCTTAGTGTTTTCCTGTGTCAGTTGAGGTTGCAAACCAAACTAACATCATTTTTCAAAATGCCACTTTAGGTGGCAAAGAACTGAGTCCTGTAGTCCTTACTCAGCCAAAAAAAAAAAAAAAGAGAAAAAATCATGTTTGCTGATTTAACAGTATTGAATCAGACTCGACTGTCTATAGAATTAGAGTTTTCTGAAGTTTACCACTGATTTCAGTCACTTTAGTTATTTTCTGCCAATGTTAAGAATGAGCTGCGCTACACTGTAGATTGTTTTTTACATGCTTGTAATATCTGAACGGAGATTTGAGATGTGAAATTGTATTTGCTTAGGTACAGATTCTCATTATATAATTGACTTGGAAATGTTTCAAGCAGTGACACTTTTGACTTATGTTTGTGGTAATAGATCTAGTCTTTAATACTTTTCCCTCTCTGAGGTTTGCATGAGATTTTCTTTGACCTGCAGTCTTAAATAACCAGAATTTTGAGTGACTTGTTTAGCAGGGTGAGGAGCTAGAAGATAATCATAGCATTCAAATTTCATTAAATAAAGTAGCTCAGCAATGAAAACATCCTTTTAATGTTACAGAGGCCTGAAAGTTCACAGTCAACTCAACCCTATTGTTTACTATAGAATTCATAAATACAAATTATTAATAATTACCTACAATTTTTAGATCATGCTATGTTAAAACCTAGAGGACGTAATCCCTGGTAAAGCATGCCCTTCTCGTTGGATTCTTTACTGTTGAAAAAGGTTTGTTTGCTCACAACTGTGCTTTCCTTTTAGGGGTGTCTGTTAATGTAATAAGGTATTACTATTCTGTATAAACCTTGCCTTGCTTTTTTAGAATACAGCTAAAAATATCAGTCAGTAATGAAACACAAATATGTAGAAAATCATAAGTTTCTCTAGGGAGGAAAAAATTGGAGTTGTTTTTAAAAGGAATCATGACATAGTTGCTGTTACAAGAGTAATTGATGCAACTGAAGCCATCACACTTACTGAAAAACACAGCAACTTTTTAATTTAATGGAAAGGTTTTGAAAATGCAGGAAATGGCCCCCATATCCATGGGAAAAAGAAATGTCTTCCAAGAGTTATTTGTCTTCCACTTCCATAATGTCACAGGCATTAATTAATCTTTTCTCACTCAATTGGCAGAATGATAACCTCCATTTTATAGACAGGTAAAAATGGAAAGGTCAGAAAAATTAGGAGCTAATTCTGGCAGGCTGCATTCCAGTATCATTTTTGTTTGGAGAGAGTGATTTTGAGTCTGTTTCCCACTTATTCTAGTGGATTTAGTTTGAAAGACAGTTTTGGGGTACATAATGGTACTCTCCAGTATAGCCTGCTCTGAAAGGGATTTTTTGACTATCTTGGCAAGACCATAGAATTCTGTGTGATGAAATAACTCATTGAAATGAGTCATGGAAACAGCCAGATGTATTTGGTCAGAGTATTTTCTCAGCTGCCCTCTTATCCTGTAGACTCTTGTGTTTCTGCTGTCAGTCGTGTTCAGAGGGCAGATTTAACTCCCCAGGCCTTACACCACTATAGCTCATCCTGAAGGCTGAGGTTCCCTAAAATACAATTCTTGAACTAAGTTAATTTTGGCCAAGTCATTTGCTGTAAGGTAGCTTAAAAAGTAAACATTTGCATTTGATTTGTGACCTGTGGTTTTATGGAGTGTCAAAACCAGCTGAGATGTGAAGCAGAAACTTGCTCTAGATTTTCAGAATTCCAAACAGTTAAAGCAAATGCAACACCAATGCAAGACAAATTCTGGGACATATTTTCTCATTTTCTATCATCTTTTCTTTGTTTTAAAAACATATTTAGGACAGGGTCTTGAGTCTGCGTTTGTGCCTCAGGGAGTTGCTGGCTATGAAACTAGGGTGAGGGAGTCCCCTTGGCCACTGTAAATAGATCAAAGACCATACTTTACTGTGCCCAATTTTGAAATATATGGGTGTTGGTTTTTTTTTTTTTTGTTTTTTGTTTTAGTCCTTGGTCAATTTGATGACTTTTACTATTCATAAGGTGGTATAATTGAGCCTATTAACTCATCAGTTCCAAAAATAAAAAACCTTAAAAACCTTTCCTGATTTTGGTTGTTCTCTGAGCAAAGCTGAACAGGCTAACGTACTTAAAAACAAGTGCAAAATGAAAGAGATGATCTGCCTTTGCACTGAAAGCAGAATGTTAGATAAAATCAAGGTTTTTTGTCAGGAAAGCAATTTGGAGGTTTTAATTCTTTACTTTGGTGGGTCTGCTATTCTAAGGACATCAAACAAAAGCAGCACTGCTTTTCCACAGACATTAAATGAGTATGCAGTATTCTGAAGGTGTGTATAAAATGCTTAAAAATCTGGGTTTCATTTACTGCATGCTTTAGCCAAGGCATATTAATGTCTCATTAAATGTGTGAACTGAAAATGTAATATATGGAGTCTACAGAGTGGAATCTCTTAGTAGATGATCCTAATCAATTGCAAGTAGTGAGCCATGGGAAAATACCTTATGAATTAAATTGTCCCCATATGTGATAACCCTGTCTGTTGTATTTAAGGCAATTTTGAGGAAAAAAATTGCTTGGTCAGTAATAGTGAAATTAAGAAGTTTCCCCTAAGGTGGGAAAAAGGAGCATGTTTTATAGAAAACCTTTATGGTGTATCTCTGAGTGAAGTGCTATGTATAGTGAGGTTTCAAAGTGTACCATTTCTATTTTCTGCTACAGCCTGGACAGAAATGGAAGTAGAACAGTTTTTTCCATTTGGGAATGAAATCCAAAAGTTCTGATGCTTCAGAGTATTCTAATCAATTAATAAGTTGACATCAAGCATCATTTCTGTCCTACCCAAGACTCCTTGACTGATAACAGCACAATTGCTTGGACTGTAAGAATGTGTAACATCAATGTATTTTAGGGAAGTGCATTTGGTCCAACAGGTGTCTTAGTGAAAACCTCACAAGCAGAACTGACTCAAAATATGTGAATTTGTGTTCCTCCAAGTGAGTATATGTGTTCCTAGAGCTTATGAGAATGTAAATAAGGTATACTGTGGAAATACTGTAAATGTTATCTAAGTATGTGAAAAGTGCTGTGGGCAACATTTGGAATTTGGGTTTTTCTAAAGTAGGGAGTTAGGTAGAGCATTTCTGGTGCACTAAAAGAAATGTCAAAAGGTGGTTTAAGATCCCTGTACTCAATAAATAAATATTCTTCCCCATTGTAGGGACAAGGGATGGTTAGCGATCCTTTCTTATGTTTTACTGTCATAGGTGCTGTAATTCTTTTGATAGTACATCTGGGGAAAGCATACATTTGAGAATCATAAACAGCTGACTCCAGTTTTATGGTGGTGACATTATGAAACTGTGACAGCTAGCATAACTTGATATCTGTTGCTGACCTTTTCCAAATATATTTAGTGTTGGAATGCTATTGGAACAATTCCTTGATTAACACCATGTGGAATTTGAAATTGCTTGATGAATCAGGGCCTAAGGCAAAAAAATTAGAAACCGATGCAAGTGTGCATCAGCCTCAAGAAATTCAGTTTGGAAATTGGTTTAGATCATTTGTTGTCAGAAAAACAGGATTAGCTAGAGGCAAGACATGTCTCCCTGAGTGGAGTGCCATTCTGGTTTGTTTAGGTTGTTCATGTCTACTGCCCTCTGTTATTGCTGTTCTTGTTCTTCTGTGCCTCTGTTTCAGATCCTTCTGTTTCTCCAGTGCAGAGACTTTGTTCCAGTTAGCTGAACAGTATTTAATAAAACTTGATATTCTAGGAAAATTAAATTGTAAAAATTTATAAAAATGGCAGTGGGTGTTTCATTTGCATTGTTAGACACAAAGGTGTTTTACTGTGCTTACCTGTGTTTTGTTGTTTCCTTACCTTGGAATTGTGTGTATGGGGTAAATGTAAGAATAAAGACTATTTACTTTTCATAATGCTGATTCAAATTACAGAGAAAGATATTACTTTCTACCTTTCATTTTGCATTCAGAATAGGGAAATCTTCTGATTTTCTGCTCTTCCCCCTCCACAGGGATGTGCCGGACAGATTCTCCATGCTGGCCTTGTAAGAATCCAAGTGATGTGGCTCTTAGCTACCACCATTGAAGTTGCTCTTGGCTTCCTGCCAGCTCCAGGTCTCTTGATATTTAATTTCATACTGAAAGGAAGAATAGAACGAAGAGTAATGATAATCTGACATGTTTTAGGATGGCTGTTGCTTTCAGGTACGCTCAGAAAAAATTCAGCTGTTTGAATTGCAGCAGTTGTTTCCTTTGGTGCCTTATAATGATTTGAGCTCTTTGCCTGAAGATATTGTCCCAGGTACCCCTCTGACATGGGGTCATATTCAGTGTTCTGATTCTTCTCTTCAAAGCATCTAGGAGCAATGTGTCCAAGGAGGCACTGCTTTGATGTGGTATCCAACTGACAAAATTCTGCAATAGATCATGACAAAAACCTCAAATCTCCTAAGAGGACAGTTGATGGGCTTTATTGCTGATATGATTGTGGACAGCTGCAGATCCACTGCCTCTAAGATCCTAGTATAAAACTTACTTCTCTTTAAAATAATTTTTCTGGTGTCAATGTGTCATAACAAGAAATTCTAAGTGTGCACTCTTGTCTTCTAAGAAAAGCAATAGCCAGATGTCAACAATGCTCTTAATGTGTGCAGGTGCCCTAATGGGCACCTGGTATCATACCTGAACAAAAAAACTAAAATGCCCAGAAATCATCCAGGATATAAAGCAGATCAAGACCTACTTCACACTTTCCAAAAGAAGGTGTAGATAAAAATTCAGTGTCTTCTGTAAATGTTACAAGACTGAGCACTCCAGTAGTTTATTATAAAAATGTAAAAAGGTAACATTTAGCAAATTTTCTCAACATTGAGACTAAACCAATAATCTTTCATCATAATTTACTGCAATTTGCTGATTCCCTGCTCTCTACAAAGTGCTGTGTGTTGCAACTTGTGGTTCTGTTCTTCCAGTTCTGTTTTGGTGGCTTTTGGGCACACAACTTGGCACTGTCCCTGGATGCAAACTGAGATGTGCTGTAAAACTCTGTGCAGCCTTGTGCACCTCTTGCACAGCACTGGGGAGGGAGAACCCTCACAGAGATAAAGTACTGATGTTCAAATCTAAGCTCAGTGAAAGCAGAACTGTTAAACATTCTCACAGTATAAAAATTGCTAAACAGAACTTCCCAAGAAAATTGAAAGTATCCTTCTGACCTACTGGTTAGCAATGAAGTCAAATTGACAGGCAAATAAGCAAATGGTTCTCCATCCTTTTGTTCGTTTGTTTTCTATTTAGGTGTTGTGGTTTTACACAGGAGTTAAAATGTCAAGTGTAGGGTCATATAGTGTTAAAAGTGTCTATGGAACAGATTCTGCCTTAGAGCATGAGGATGAAGTAAATATTTGGAGAAGGTTGAGGTAATTCTGTGGTATGTGTTTTTCTTGTGTTTTTCCTCTGCTCTAAACTTAGTATGTGAAAGCTTAGAAATCTTCTTTACATTGGTCCTTTTCTTTCCTTTTTTTCTATAGTTGTATGTGAGGTTGTAGTTGTTTTTTTTTTTGTTTTTTGTTTTTTTTTTTTTTTTTTTGTTTTGTTTTTTGTTTTTCTTTTTTGTGTTTTTTTTTCCTTTCTGGTCTTTTTCCAGTGTGTTTGTTCTGTGTGGGTAGTTTTTTCTAGGAATCATCTGAATTCCTTCCCTTTTACTTGTCTATTTTTTGTATTTATTGATGCATATCTGACACTACATGCGCATAGCACCTTTTATGTTCCACAGCTGACTTAATTTTAATTTGTGAGAGATGCTAAGTGCACAAAAGGACCAAAATATAGGTGGATTGGATGGGCAACACACAGGGCAGTTTACAAAAACTTCCAAAACAAATGCTGTCAGCAAACAAATGATAAGTCCCAATACATCTTACTTTTATTGAATTGCTGCATGGTTTACACATTGCTCAATATTTATCAGTTTCACCAGCCTTTAAATGGGAACAATTGCTTTGAAAAGTGGATTCAGATTAATAATTTCACTCTACCCTCTAATTCACCAGGTGTCTTCTGCTAAAATGCTATTTTTTAACTTCAAGGACGATGAAGTTAAATTATGGCCTATGCCCTCTATGTCCCATCAAGCACTGGAAAGTGCCTGATTTTCTAGCAAACCAATACTTTCCAAAATATAATAGTGTCAAGCCTTTCAGTCATTGGAGGAACATGAAAGTCAAAGCTGTAACTGCTTTGGTCTTGCAGTGTGAAGGTAGTACAGTCTAGAACTCCTTTGGTAGAAATTGTAGTTTGAATCAAAGCTGTCAGCTCAGATATAAATGAATTCCTTGTTCATAACCACTTACCTTATGTCCTTCCTGTGTGTGGGAAAGTATTTGTTGAGGGGTCTGTGGCATGGATATGAATGCCACATATTCTGTGCAGTATGGATGAACACTGAAAAAGGAAGGAAAAAAACTGGAATGAGAACTGACATAGACTATGGCATATCTAGTGAAATGCTCATTGAGGTCATTCTACAGCAGCCATTTAGGCAAACAATTTATTAGATATTCAGCTTACCCTGGGTGTTCTCATCTATCAGTTCTGAGTCTGTAATATGCTAAGGCTGAATGAGCTTGCATTGAATGTGTGTTTAAGGAATATACAGAGCCCAATGTTTTGGTCTGTTAGAGTTACTGACTTTCAGTTAAATGCAATTAGCAACCTTGACTGGGCTTGATGGACCAGCTTTGTGAAAAAAACTTCATACTTGGGAGGTAACTTGGAGCCTTGCCACAAATACCTTCATAGCCTATTCAAACATCCTCTTGTGCCCACTCTGCCCTGGTAAATCCGAACCTTCTCCTTACCTGCCATGTTTTATATGAAGTACTCTAGACGTCCTTTTTTCATTTACCTTTTTTTTTAGTGCTTCCACTGATTAGCAATAAAGTGCACTAAGATCAGGACATTAATTTTTAGGTTTTCAGTTCTTCTAGGAAACAAGGTTTTGCACAAGAGGCACACCATCATATGAACAAACAGTAATAAAAAATGTCTACTCCTAATAAAGTGAATTTAGACCTCGTTCCAGTTTTTGACATTTATCAGCTGTGCCTTTGCAAACTAGCAGTGTGCAGGATTGTTTCTGAATTTAGGTGACACAGGATATATTTTCACATCTGCATTCTTGTTGGTATCCCAAAGATTAGAACAGTAAATGATCTGGAAATTTAAAAAATAAAAGTAACTGTGATGGAGTGGAAGAATGTGGTATCGAATATATTCTGGATGTTTGTGGTATTGTTGGTAAACATGACCAATCCCATTTATCATTGAAATGAAACATGTCCAAATCTACAGGGTTTGGATTTCTTTTGTTTTTCTGGGAAGCTGCACACACTAGTTTCATTTTGTTCCCCTTTACTATTCTTTCTTTTGAGCAGATCTGTAATGACAGCAGAAACCTTACTGTTCTCATAAAGTACCCATAGCCTAAATATTCAGAGTTGTTTTTCTTTGGTTTGGGAGTCTACGTACCCTTTCAATTTTTTTATATTATGAAATATTGAAGTTTTGAATGACATTTGTCATCCTTTAGCTGAAGGAAAAAAATTCATTCCTGGCAATAAATGGATGCAGCCATACTGCTATTGCTGAAATAACATCTGCTTATGGGACACACACAGACATCATGACTTTGATCCAATATTATTTTTCCCTACATCAGTAGAATTAACTTGGGAATGATAACTTTTTTTGTTCTACATAATACTGCTAAATATTCTCAGCAATTCAAATCAATATCATTTTATAAGTTAGCATATAATATAAACTCAAATATGTATTCTTTGGACCGTTAAATCCTGCTTTCAGCATGAAGACGGATTGTTGGTGTAGTAAATTAAAGCTGCCTTACTGCAGCTATTTTGTCCAATGTTCTATCACAGACCTATATTAATATTTTATCCCCTTTAATATCATTACATGATGCAGGCTTAATTTAAATAGATTTGACGGGCCTCTTGGTTGGCTTGACAACCAGAGGGAAAAATTAATGTTCTGCATTTAATCTCAGCTCAAGGCGCTAAATTATTTTGGAGGTCGAAGCTGTCATGCACATCATCCTAAATTATTGAATGTAATAACTATTAGCCTGGTGTCTATTTATAGATTTTTAAAAAAAATATTGTTAATGTATCTTCAGCTAATTTTGAAGGGAACCTCTTAAATTTTTCCCATGCAATGCAGTACTACTCTATCTTTTACAGATCCAGTATTGGAGGTTGTTGAACTAGCAACTGAAAAGGAGATGATGGTGTTGGAAGTCTTTAAAACTATGGAAAAAAAAAAGAGCCTTTCTGGTGATGAATTGTGTGGTGTACAGGGACTGTGTAACATACTCTTAATTACTTCAGTTCAAATATATTTAGCTTAGAAAGTTCATAAAGGAAATAATTGTTTTCATGTTTTTACTATTATTAAAGAGACATGGATCCCAAGGAGGAATGGAAGTGGTAAGCATATAACCAAAAAACCCCAGCTTAGATCTTAAGGACTGTTACCTGAAGAGTACCATATGCTTTAGTAAACGTGTAATGCAGAATACACTGAAATATAAAAAAGTTATTAGCAATTGTTTCAAGATTGCTATTATAGGAGTCACATTAAAGCTTAAAATAATGTAATTATTCTCATTGATGATAGTACATGTTTGCATAGTTTTGCATCTCCTCTGCTGTCCAAATTTTTCATGCTAAATAATGTCAAGGAGTGTGATAATGCATGTATTCCTGAACAATATTAGACTTATAGGTCTGTTTGTTTTGTGAGGGCTCTGAGGAGGAACTAGTCTCTAGTATGTATCACACACCACTTCTGAATTGCCCGTTTTCTCTCCTGGCACAAGAATCAGTTTCTCTCTGATCCCATTGTCTGTGTTTTATTCTCATCTTTTAAAGACTAAAATAACAAGTTCTTTATCAGTATCATTTAATAGCAATCTCTAAATGATGCTTTGTGAACTCAAGTTTCTCTGAAGTAGCACAAACTGTGACCAACGGATTATAGGGAACCATGAACATCTGGAAGACATTCCCTTGCCATGGGTGGTGATGGACCAAAAATATTTGTGTTGCAAGACTGTGTGAACTTATCACAAAGTGATACCACTGTACTGGTTGTATGAGTTGTCACATTTATTGTTTAGATGTATAACAAGAGTGAGGCATCCCTGGTGTGTCATTGAGTCAATATTAGAATACTTAACATAATAAACTGACTCTTAGACATTGGTGTAACCATTGGTGTACAAGGCAGCATTCCCTTTTTAAAGTGAAAAAAACAAATTAAATGTGTCCTTGTACAAAAGCCCATATGAAAATTTAATTTTTGGATTTGTGTTGCTTTGAACCAAGACAGGATGAAAAAAATGCCTTTTTTTAATATAGCTGTAATTTAAGTAGTTCTGCTGTTCCCTGTTTTGACTGCAGTAGAATTTTTGTATCCTTAGAGTTAAATTTTCCTTTGGGTTTTTTTTAACAGCCTTCTAAACTCAAACCCTTATCTGTCTCACACCAACTCTTCAACTGCTGCAAGTTCATTCTTGGAGCATAGGGCTTGAAACTTTGCTGAAGCAGACTCTATTGAATAGCCTGAATAATAAATAGGAATTGATAGATGAAATAATTGCCTTGGCATTCATCCACAAATGTTTGTAGCAAAGCTGGGGATGAAGCCTTAGGCGGCTCAACTCAGTGTGCCTTGACCACGGTCTTTGTTGACTCTAGGGGAAAGAGTTGTGTCCTTTCACTTTAAGAGCCAGATTGTCTTCTCTAAGGATTTTCAGTTATTTGTTACAACTTCTCTTCTTTGAGATTGGAAAGGGAGATGAGAAGAGGAATTTTTTTTTCTTTTGAACCCCTCCCCCTGCTTTTTAAAATTTCGTTATTTTTGATTTGATAATTAAAAGTAGAGAAAATAACCCTAAAGCTAGCATTAATCCCGTAAGGACTTGCTCTCACTTTGCTCTAAATGATCTTGGAAAAGGAGGGTAAAGATTGGGGCAGGATTTTCTGATAGATTATTACATCCACAGTCCTTCAGTGTTCCTAATATCATGTCTCTGATGGTATTGAATGCTAGGAATTTCAGAGGGTTTTTTTGTAAAAAAACTTAGCAAACCAACAAGCATCCAAAACCCAAATCCTATGAAAAACAAAACAACACCCTGATGATTGTTTTTCACTAGCACTATAACGTCTCCTTTTTGTGATTTTGGAGTTTTTCTACAGTCTTTTTCTCCTCCATGCATTCCAAAGGCATGTCCTTAGATTCCAGAAATACAGGAGAGACTGCTTTCCCTGGTTCCATATAAGCTTTGTCTTTTTCAAAGAACCTTACCTTTGAAATTAACTTCAATGTAACTTAGAATAGAACTTTTTTCTTTACCGAAGGCATTTGGTAGTCTTGAATGTTAGGGGTTTAGGCTTTTTTTTCCTCTCCGCACCCTGTCTATCCCCCAGAATGGTTTATTTGCATGATATCCAGGCATCCCAGTGGATGGGTAAAGAGACAAAGTTCTCAGCAGACACCCTGCATTTAGCATCCATAAGTATGTGGGCTCGTTACTGTGGTTGAGATATGTTCCAGCATGAGCTCAGTTTTGATCTCTGCCTTGAACCCTTGGTGTACCCTGCCTCTTGCATCAGTGGGGAAATGAAGTGTCTTAATTGCTTCAGGCTTCTAGGACCAGTGCTGATACTTTCCTTACAGTGTCTTAGTTACTGAAGCATGGATTTTTTGAGACCTTTTGCTTACTGTTTTCTTTACTTTTTAGTGGGTGACAGAAAGTTCAAAATAAAAATTTCTGTCTTTTGCAAGAGAGTGTTCTGTGTGAGTACAGCTGTACACATACAGCATCCAGACAAACAATAGGAGCCAGTATATGCTTTGTTTGCTTTTTTCACTGCTTATTTATTTCTATTTGGTCTGATTCACTTAAAATACATCTTCCAGAAAAGATAGATTTTTTTTTTTCCTTACATGTGGTTTTTCTCTAAGTCAGATAGCTTTTCCTGCAAAAATTGCTGTCTGGTTAATAGTAAATAGAAGAACATTGAACCTTGGTTGCCTGCTGGGAAGTATTACTGCTATTTATTTTACTATTCTTCTAATTTGTATCTTAAGATATTACTTTTTGTCATATTGCTACTCTTTAAATTTCTTATCCTAAATAGAGATATAAAGGTAGCCCAGTAAAATAAGTGAAGTAATATTTATAATTTTAGAAGTGCAGGAAATTCTGTCTTTAACCAAGATTGTAAATAGTCTATTGACTCGTATTTATCAAAACCTGCCTTTTGCTGTGCACTTTGAAACGCTGATGGAAAAAAATCTATGGGTGTATAACAGGCTAGAATAGCTTTCTGGATGCAATATAAAAGTCATAGCATTCTGTGCTGCCTTTGTCACTCTTTTCCAGTGAATTAGCATGGCATGCCACTGTTAAACAGTTGGGGTAGGTCTTTGTAAGCAGATTGGAGCCTGTCCTTCAGTCTTGTGAGCAAAATTGAATGAACTGAGTATGATTAAGTAGTCTTCTCTTTAATTCGGTCAGCTAATGTGGCTTTAGGTTTTCTAGCCTGCTCCTAAACAGTGTTTTTCAGTCATAACACATCCATTCAACTGAGAGCATGACTATAAAAGTACATGGAGTTTTTGCCTCATTGAGACCCAGCCTTAAATAAGTTAGATTGAAAGGGGCTTGAGGATGCCAAGTTCAACCTTATTTACTTTAAAGTCAATGGTATTTTTGCTCTTAGCTTCCACAAGATCACAAACATTGTATAAGAACATGATTTCTCAAGCTATTTCACTAATTAAAAATTGATTTTTGGCTTTGTGTGGATTAAAGTTGCTACATACAAAGTTGTGGGTGGCTTTGTGTTTCCACACTGAAAGCTCAGTTGCCATACAGCTTGAACAGGAATTGAGCTGGGAATAATGGTAAATCTAATTTTTCTTTAAAAACAACGTAAAATACTGTGAACAATGCTACAACAACTGTGTACACAAATCTCTTGTTCCTGCAAAAATTTCACTGATTGTAGGATAAATCTTCCAGAACCAGCATTAGCCACATTCTTTTCCCCAGGCAAAATCCAAGTTCTGACTGCGCATCAACTTCTTTTGTTGTTCTTTTTTTGGCTAAAATTCTTAAGTTCTTTTTGGGCTGCTAGTTTGCAGTGTACATGATGATTTAAACCAGTTCTTCCCACAGGAAAGCAACCAACACCTTCTGGGTTTGATTGTTTGGTTGTTCTCACATGGAAAAACATGCTAGTTGTAAACAGTCTACTTTACAGAAACACTGGTACAGGATGTGTCTCCCAGCATCTGTTCAGCAACATTTGGAATCTAAACAGATTAGTTTGATTCTCAGCTGTTGAAGTAAAAATTTCTAGGTGAAGAACCTTTTTTGTGACCTATTTTCAGTTTGAACAATGCACTGAAGTTCATGGTGAGCTAAGAGGAAGGTCTGTCTGGACCATAAACTTACAATAGTGTTTTAAGATTGAACAATTCTAATAATTTCTTTAGTAGATTCTCAGGAATGAATGATTTTGTTTTTCATTTTTCCAGGCAAGTGCAGGCTGGTAAGTATACAAGAAGCCTTCAAATCTGTAGTAAGAGTGATGTATGGTGAGGGTATGACTTGAATGGTGTGAACCTAAGACTGACTAAATGAAGAGAACTTGAACTTAACAGAATGTACTTGAAACCAGTACAGTGTATTTCTGTGTGTATTTCAGCTGGTAGGACTGTGTGTTTTTTAGCTTTCTGCTATCACAGATACATGTTGTGAGGTTGTATTTGCTCAGGTTATAGCAGTGAATTGAAAAATAGAAACAATGGGAAAAGTACAGGTGCCTCCTCATAATACATAAAAAATGTGATGCAAAATGATGCATGGAGTTAATCAGTGAGGCTGTAGACCAGATGTGAACCAGTATCATTAGGCCATTGACCCCAAGGAAGATTTATTTACCTGCTTGTCTCCAGTGCAGCAATAAAATATATGGATGTCCAGAAACATGTCACAGTCATCCTGCTGTTGTGGTGTTATAGGACATGCTATCCCTTTAAGTACACTTTTTAACACAGTTTTTAATGATTATGTTACTTGATTCCTTAGCTTAAATAATTGAAGTACAATATGCAGGTTAACTTGTATCGCTTGTTTGTAGGTGGAAGCTGATGAAAATCCTTCTTGTTTTGCAATTTTTCCTAGGGAAGTGACTATTTTTCATATTTCCTAGAGCAGCAATACTCTTTTCTATGCTGCTGTTCAATAGAATGAACTAAGCTCTCTGAGATCAGCAAAAAAGATGTTTGAATGCCATAGACTATTAAAAAGGATTAAAAAAAGTAGCTAGCTACACGTTTTAATACAATAGATATTTTGCTGGTGAAACATCCCTGTATAAGCAATTCTATTGCTTGAAGTCCACAAACTTTTAATACTCCTTTCATTATTTTCTGTAATTTCACATCATATTTACATTTACCTAGAATTACCATTGAATAAAGTCTAGTCTGCTTTCATTTCTTAGTGGTGATCCTCCTATGCAGTGTTACCTTCTGTTGACCTACATTTGCCACACAGCTCTCTTCTGAAAAGCTGACACTGTCTGTTGAAAAACATCATTTTAAATGGACTTAGTGCTCAGCTCAGCCTCTTAGAGTGAAAAGTCAGCAAAAAAAAAAAAGGCATTTCTGCTTTTTCCTACACACAACTTGGAGGTAATAATCTTAAAAAGAAATACAGGACATTTGCATTGCATATTGTTCAGGACTGATAGTTGAGCTTCTGTAAGATCATGGAATGGTATAATTGCAGAAAGTGTGGGGGAGGTTTCAGAGGCCCCAGCAAAGTGGGGTGGTGGGGTTTATACCAGCAGAAAGCTTCTCCTCAACTGGTTAAGAGCTGTTTGAAGGCAAATGACACATTCCATCCTTCATGCTGCATAAACAGTGCTGGTGAGTAACATTGGAACAGGGCCTGAAAGATGTACCAGATTTTTTTAGCTTTCCTGGCTGGCTCATTTTTCTTTGAAGAAAGCTTATTTGAAAGTGTCATTTATGTATGTATTGACTGGCAAGGAACACTCTGGATGAAAACACTAGTAGCTGTGGGGCTAGAGACACTAATTTCTTTGATTTTTTTTTTTGGACTGTTAGCTTCCCTGTAGTTAGAGTAATAGTATTTTCAGTATCAGTTTTGACTCTGAGTTTTCTGTAGTTATTATCAGGGTTGGAAGTAGAAACGATAGTAGGTGGGAAAGAGAATGGATAACAAACTTTTGAGTATCTTAATCAAGTATCACTGGAGACAATTGGAGAAGGGATCAAGAATAAAACTAGTCTCAAACCAGTGAAGTTGTGGAAACTGATTTGTTTAATAGTACAATGACACATAATCCATTTATCAAACTGTGGTCAAGAAATGGTAATGATGCTGTTTGTGGAAAAAATTTGCTGAGCAGAATTTCAAAAAGAAATAAGTTGGATAAACTTTGAAGATATTTTGCAAGATTTGAGACTTGCTCAAAGTTTAAGTTGGTGGAACTCCTAATTGAAGTGATGTTATAATGGAGCATCATGGTAAGAAAAGACTGCCAGAACACCCTGGCAGGAAGTGGAAAAAGCAGTGAAAATTTGCATGCTGCAGAGTAAATCAGGCTGTAAACTGGGAAGGAGAATAGAACAATGATATCTTTGAACCTAGGAAGGACCTTATAATTTAATTTAAATAAGCTTGTAAAAAATAATGCATAAGATTTCACAAATCATGAAAGAACAACCTATCTTAATCTGTGTCCAGGTTTTGGAAAGATAACTGTGAGAGATGAGAGAGGTGTACAAAACCTGAAAGTAAGAACAGTTCCTGAGGAGAAACAAAATATATTTTGTGGAACAAAGAACAGTGGAGAAGTTTTCCATAGACCTTTCTATCTAGTTACCAAACTATCATCTTGAACACAAATGAAACTTAGATGCTTCTGACTTTGCCCAATCATGCAGAAACCAATACCCTGTAATGGAAGTTAAGATAAAGGATGTGTGACTCAGTCACATTGGCTGCAGGGTGGTGTTTGTGCCTTTGGTTGTGCAGTGAGGGAGCATACTTACTAAATATTAGCTAAATGGGTTTGCCTCAGGAAACAAAACTATGTATTCTAGGGCTGAAAAGAAGTCAAAAATTATTTCAGAAAGATATGCTATCATAGAATAACCTTAACTGCTGTAGGTAAAGGGGAAAAAAAGGCTGAACTAAGTGAAAACATAGGAAATACTCTAGGACAGGTCAGATTTTCAGAAAGGACATAAAGGGCACCATTAAGCAAAGGATAAAACTAATGTTTAGCATGGGTCAGTGTAAGAGAATGATTACGTTAGGGTGTTTAAAGAAAGGTGAAGGACTTGGTCTAAAACGGAAGCATTTTTCATCCAATCATTACCCTTTCTTTCACATGGTTGTTTCCACATTCTACAAACAACATGCCAGGCAGCCACACCTTAACATGTTGTTTGAGCCACAGATTGTGTGCTGAGTACTCAAGGTGCTAACTGCCCATAATAGATGTGTTGGAGCAAGATGACTTGCTCTACCAAAATAGAGGCATCCAGGGGCTGTTCCGGTGTATGGTGCTGTCAGCTGAAACGCTGCTTTATGTGAGATGTTATGAGGTTCTTGGTCATGATATTGCTCCTGTTACAACAGGAGAAACCTCAACCAGATCCTGTGCTGCAGGGAGGGTTGATGTGACTGCTTAGCTGCACCTGAGGGCACCTGGTGACTTTTCATCACTGGAGATGTTAGAGGAGTATCTGGAACTTGAGTTACCCAAGAGGGCATTATGGATGGGGAGCCACATGACAGGAGTGTGAAGGGCTGAGAAAAACATCAGAGGTTAAATCTGCAGAGGTGCATCTTTTTATATGGATGGTACTGTCACTGACTGCATGATCACTTTGATTTACATGTTGTTTTATCAAGACTCTTTTCTTTCAAAGAAGGGAATGATTAGAGCTCATTAGAGCCTGGCAGATGGAGTTCCTTCCCTGCTTCTCATGTTTTGTCTTCAAAAGTAATCTTGGTTTATGTGCCCAATAAAATATATAAAAATCATAGTCACAAGATTATTCCAAGTTTTTTCTTGGTTGCTTTCATCTAAAGTACTGAAGATGTACTATGTAAGGCTGATATCTAATATTACAGTGCTAATTGGATGTGTTCTTTTGTATTTCCTCTTAAATATCAAGTGAAGTGCTTTGAAAATTTAATCAATGGTATAAAAATGATATAAATGATAAAAAATGATATTACCTCAACTTTTCTTCCATACTTTGTTTTTCTGTTAAATAGACCAAATAAATATTGCTTCATCTGCTGGTTCTAAAGTGGCTAACTGCTTCTTCTCCCATAAAAAAGAGTTATAGGAGACAGATGTGAAATCTTTTCACCTGTCTTCATTATTGTTAATTCTTATGGCAGTTCAATTTGCCTGAGATTAATCTAGCCTTTGAGTGACCCCCCTCAAAGAGCAAATATCAAGCTAATTTTTGAGAGAAGTTTGAAACTGTGTAGTTTGGGATGCTTAAACATTTCAAAGTTTCCATTTTTTTTATCTTAAGGATAAAATTTCTCCTGGCCCATGAGGAAAAGCCAAGGAGTTCTGAATTTTAAACCACTGTTTCCTTGATCCTCTGATATGCTTATTTGGTGATGTATCTCTAATCTGGCTCACCAAATGCTTTTTGCACAGTTAGAGTACACAGAAATGCAGAATCCCACAATTTCAGACTCAGGTAACTTAGCAGAAGTTTCCCCTTCTATTTGGTGGCTTTTCTGTGGCAAACTTCCAGATTTTGATGAGAAGCATGTCATGATCACCTTCCCCCCCCCAAAGGATCTACATTTAGACATATTCAAAATCTGCATAGATACTAGCATCTAGAACTTTTCCTATCTCTACCATTATCTCATCTAGCTTTTTAACACTTTTCCAAACAGAATCCTCATCTGTCACTTGCCATCTCACTGGGATGGTATAGCAGGAAAAATGCATTTTCTCACAAAATCTGAATGATGATAAATTGACCTTTTCTTTATAGGAAGCCATCATAAGGTTGCTAGATTGCACAGCATATTTTTACACATTGAAAGCAATATTTTAAGCACATATTACGACAACAACAACAGTTTAGGCTGTTGGAAAAAAATGTTTACGAGTTTTGTTGTTCTGAAGGTTCATTTGAGCGGTCTTATGAAGTAACAGCAATGGCATATTCCACTTTTTAGTGCAGGGAAATGGTCAGAAGATGAATTTAAAGAGAAGAAAGCTCAAGGACTGCATTTATTTTCTTTGATTCCCTGGATATGTGTGGTCTTGTTGTGCAACCACAGATATAACAGAATGCCTGTCTCTAGGGAAAGAAATATAAGGTGCTGGTTCACATACTCTGGGATAGAGAAAATGACAGATAGTGGAGAATGCCCTCACTTGCACTGCTCTAGCCAGCTCTTTTCATCACGGTTCTCATTCAGAGACGTGTAAAATCAGAAATGACCAAGTCATTGCCATAAAAATCTGCCTTTTATAAGTGCACTTTACAGTTTGCTCAAGCTGAAAATAAAAAGTGAATTTCATCTTGGAAGAAGTGTTTGAAAAGATGTTTTAAGAAAAATGATATGCAAATATGATTGAGGTTGGTAATTAGCTATAAATGCTTGTCTTCTGGGAAACTGAACTAAAGTAGAAACCAGAATGCCAAAGACTATCCCTTAAAAGGTTAGAAAACATCAGTATTCTCAGATCCCAAGTGGTGGTATTTTTGGCTTTCGTGAAGATTAGTTCATTTAATTATATTTAATTTATTGATTGAAATCAATTTAGTTGATTTAATTGTATTTAATTGCAGTACTCAGTTTCTTGTTCAGAGTCTTTTGATTTATTAACAATTGTTGAAAATATTTGTCATACTCAGGATGAAATTCTGTCCACAGAGATGAGTGGCAGTATTGGCATGGACTTGAAACAAATTCATCTTTTATCTACTACACCCTCCTATAAGTAATTATATTGTATTAAGGCAAGGAATCAGTGAGCCAAATTTTCAGTGAAAAGATGAAATCCTTGGTAAGTCAGATCTTTGCTTATTAATAATGTTAACAGCATGGCTGACTTGAAAATAATGTGAGGTTGCTCAGTTAAAGTGTCAGAAGCCAAGAAATGGCAGGTCTTAGTCTGAGTACATAACAGTTCCTATTAAGGTTAATATGTACTGTCTGATCATGCATATGATGTTTGGCTGTCTAATTTTGTTGATATGTTTTCCCAAGCTTTTGTTCTTTATATAATTCACAATTCATGGTTACATGCAAACATCTATGTGATGTATAGAATCAAAAAAAATAAGAAGGCAAGTCTTTCTTATGGGGAAAGACATACCTTATCTACACTGATGTCTTTTATAAACTTCCTGCAAATGGAACTTTTTATTTCCCAAATAATTTATATTGGTGCTTTTTAGTTTTTACGTCTTGTTTATAAAATGAACCTATGATTAAATAAAGTTATTTCAATTAAATTAGGAAGATTGTCGCTTTATGTATGTGTATGGAAAGTGGATTTGTATTGATAGTTTTCCCTTGACTCCAGCAGCCCTGCACTGGTGGTTTTCTGTGATCTCCAGTATCTTAAAGGGAGGTGAGGGTAAAGGTGGGAATAATTACTTTGCTAGCAGAGTGGGATTTTATGGTACCAAACCTCTATCAAGAGACATCTAATACTACTGAAGTGTGTGCCCTCTCCTCAAAACCCCCTTTCAAGCTGAGGTGAGTAGTAGAGACTGGTACTAATGCTCATATTAAAGTAAATGGTATTGGAGTATTGAACAGAGGACTGGCAAGAAGTGAGAAAGACATTGATTTTTATCCATATTCACAGTAATTTTGACCTCACAGTGATAATGATAAAGGGGAAATATACTCTATGTAATGGAGGACTGCTTTTCACAGCTGTTACTGCATTGGTACTGGCTCTTTGATGCTTGTAATTCTAGTATATTAGAGGGATTTTTTAGTTTTTATTTTTTTGGAAAGGGTCTAAAACAGAGATGAAACTCAGTTTTTCTTACTGTGTATTTGTAAGATTTAAAAATATGTCTGATTTGAAACCACAGACACCTTATTTGAAAGAAGAATCACACTGATGCTTTACTCATGTTCATGCCTGTGATTAAAAGTTTTTTACATATGCATCCATCTTCTTTAGCTGCTCTGCTGTCTCTGTGTGAAAATAACAGTGCTATCAAAGTGACAAAGGCTAGGTTGAACTCCTAAGGGAAGTAATTATAGCAGCACAGAACAGAAGGTAAAATTATAATTTGTTTGCTATTTTATAATGTGACACCAAATATTTTGTCATAGTATCAGTAAAAATAATCTACATAAATTTTATGTAGATTTTAGAATGCAACAGTAAATGAAGTTGTACTGAAAAGAAAACCTAGGTTTCCTTACTAGACAAAAAAAAATCTTCTAACAATATCTTAGTCACAGTATAAAATAGTCAAGACATAGTATTCTGCTGTCTAGTTTTATAAAAAAAATGACTACTTTTATCCATGTCTATCCTTACACATTTGGATAGACCATTCTCAGGCTAAGCACTGTCAGAGTTACTGTATCAGAAGGGAGATGTCAGACATATATCAAAGGTTGACAGTGGTTTTAGGAAAAATCTAGTACTCAGTCTCTGTGTCTGCCTATGTCAGTGTAAAGGAATATTTTGTTAATCTGCAGCCATTTGGGATGGTCTGGACCATGGCAATGAATTTTATCTTTCTCCTTGTACACACTTCACAAGAGACAGTTAGGGTTTGTGTCTTTTCCTTATTTTCTTTACTGCCCTTTATGCAGTATGCACTGTTGTCAACACAGGTAGATGAATATTTGCTCAGGGCATAAAAATACATATTTCAAACCACACCTAGATGAGCTCTTCTTGCAAGTTAATGCACAGAGTGATCATCCTACTTTGAACAGGTATAACCATGGGAAACACACAGACCCTGGTTAAATCACATAATTTGCTCATATCTGTCAGCCACAATGTTTTTCTCCCATTCTACATTCCTCTGGAATATTATCTGTCTTTCTGGTAAAATTTGGAATTGGAACATAAAAGATCTTCAATTTTGGTCCAAAGACTGTTAAAAACTCTGATTGGAGTTTCTTCTGCCATGTTCTCCAAATACTCATTGTACTTCTGTGGATAACATATATGGCTCTTGAGCTGAGATAAGGGAAATAAAAAAAGGCATAAATAAGCGTGAAGTTCATATGAAACATTAGGATCCATATGTTGAAGTATGTTATTAATTGATAAATTCATGCTTGAGGAATCTTTGGTAAAAATTCATGCCAGCTACTGAGTTATGCTCATACACTGAAAGTAAAACCAGGAAATAACTCTGTAGACCATTATGAATTAATTGTTGTGTTGAATGAATTCGGTGTATTATGATAATACACATCACAAAATACCAACAAAGATGGTTTTATATTGATTATAGGCTACAATTATATATAATATCAAATGGAATTGCATTCTGTGCTTTTAAAGCTTGGTTCTGCTATTGTCATATAGAAGAATCTGCTTTCAATAAACTTGGAATTAAAAATATTTAGCACTACTCATCTGTAACATGCTCCAAAGTATTCTCACCTTATATTTAATCACTGTGCGTGTATCCAGTAGGAAAAAATCCTGATTTTCAGATTAATGGGTTTAAATACCTGTGTATAAATTTTGAATTGAAGTTTTTTGAGCCATGAAGAATTTCTTAAGTGTGTTATACTGGAATATATATTATTAGTAAATTTATCCATACATGCCATAGAATAATGCATTTCTACATGGATAGAGTAAGTGCTGTAAGCAGCAGCAGATTCCAGGTTGTACTCCCAGATGGGGGCAGCATTGGTTTAGAAAGAAAACCAGGAGTCAGGTAGTCCTGGACTGCTGCTCCCTGAGGAAGAACTGAGTGTTCCCTGATGAGCTCCCAAATCAGACTAACAAATCTGTATGTTAAATCTGCATGTAAAATGGTAGTCAGATCAGTGTCACCCAAAATTACTGCTTGTTGATCCATTTGTCTGTCTTTATCCAATAAAATTATTTCAACCCAGAATTCCTCAGAAAGGAAATTCTCATAGGGAAAAATGGTACATCCTTAAGGATAAAGGTTTATCCTTAGAAATATGCAACTATTGTTAATCCCATCAGGAAATTAATTCTTGGCATTGCAATTTAAAATATTCTTCAAATATCACCATATGTTTTCCAAGAATTTCCTATTGCCAATGTTTGGTTACATAAAGATTTGGAAGACACAAGGCTGGTGATGTAGGGTTTGAAGTTGACTGAGTTTACTCCCTTCAAGAACCTTCGAGAGCACTGTCCTCTGGGTGTTGTCTGTGGTGCATTTTTGGGTTTTCCAAAGAGAGAAATTCCTTTAGTCAGACAGTGCTTATGCACACTCACCTCCCCTCTCTCTCCTCTCAGAGGATCACTGCAGCACAAAGAAGGGTATCTTTATTAATCTTGGAAAATGGGGAATATCTTGAGTAAATGGCAGAGAAAGGAAAAAAGACAAAAGAGCAATTAAATAATATTTTGAATCTGTTACGGGTGCAGCCTAGACCAATTTCATTGCTTGGAACTAGATCATGATATTTCTTCAGTTCATTGTTAGTGTTTCCACAGTGTAAAGATAAAAGCTGCACAAAGCTATTGAATTTGTAAAGGCAGTCTGAGAAAACTTTTTTGGCAGCTCGTTTTTCTGCAGTTAGAGCAAAGTGAGAGGAGAGACATTCTGTGTCTGCTCCTGTACTACTGCCAGAAGAATTAGTCTTGAAATCTGCTGCCAATTGCTTGTTCATTTATTAACTGGAGGAAGCCATTCCTCATTCAGTCTGAAAACAGAGGTGTGACAATCAGAAAATTTGCATCTTTCTTGGTATTACCAAGACTGGTGATCAAAGTCTTGTAAGAATAATTGGTGATGTTTGCTGCAGAAAATTTCTTCTTTCAAACAGGTTAACTGTCAGCTATAAAATTCCCTTCTGAGATGAAAGCAAGCTGGAGAAATATGCCTGTAAAACTTTGCCTTTGTGTACATGAAGTTTTTGTGAAGGTGTACATAACCCAGGCTATTTGACATTTATGTATTTAATATGTGTTATATATAATATGTGTATTTAATATGTACATTTGTATTTGAAAGTGTACACTGTTTGGATGTACAAAGACCTCCAGAGGTGTGTTATAAAAGGAATGGAATTATGATTATGACAGGTAGGGAAATGATACTTTTCTCCTCAGACATGCCTGCCTTCATAATATGTGCCACCAGGTTTTTATGCGATGAATTCAACAAAAGTGTTCGTGGTGATGGCTTTTGGCTTTGTTGTGAGTGGGGTGAGGTCAACAGGGCAAACACCCTAATCTTTCTCTCCAATTTGGTGTTAATTAATTATGCAGGTATGTTCCCATGTCGAACATTATCTGAGGAAGCTCATGGTGCATGCTGTTTGCACCACACCTACAGGTTCTGAAATGCCTTCATATGTTCTGGAGCAGCTCATGTAACAAAAACATGTCTCTGGTAGAGCAAAGTGGACTGAGGTCTAGATAAGGTTGAATAAGGCTGAAATATTTCTGAATGACTGAACAAATTAACTCTTGAACATACAGGATCACCTGCAGCAGGCATAAGATAACATTATCTTCAGCCTTTGTGCAAAAAATTGCAGAAAGGGTAATTTTGAGTTGCAATTAGAAGAAGACTAAATCCAAATCCTTCCTAGGGAGAGAAAAGCTAGAGGCAAGGTGTGGAGGCACCATGTTCATATTGCCTATATTGTATCTGAGTCTGCATTGCAGAGAGAAGTTGTTATTCCAGCATACAAAGGCACTCCTGAGTAGTCTTTAGCCAACTCAGCTGAATGCTGATGCCTTAAAGCCCTGCTAATATCATCATCAGAAAGGGAGGGAAAATCCAAAGAGGTTAGTGGAGCCCTTTTTTACTGAAAATGAGTCTGAAACTGTGAGAATGGGTATTAAAAATGCAGACTAATATTCTTTGGTGTAACACAGCTGATGGTGAATTTGAGAACCATTTCCCTAGATGGGTGTCTTTTGTACATGTTATTCCTAATACTGCTTAATGATGGCCCTGTTTATGTGGTTACTGTTAGAAATGCTCTCAAATTCTCAGAAATTACTTAGGGAGGAAAAAAAGGGTCTGAAATGAGAGCATTTCTTCTTTTATCTGATTACCATAGATAGGCTGTGATTGTAAGACCAGTTTATAAACCCAGTAATTTGCTGGACTTTTTTTAAGGACAATAAAACCCCATTTTTTTTTCCTTATTTGCTTCAGGAATATTATTTATGATATAAAGCAAAAGAAATGGCTGCAGATATTTCAAGGTATTTTGTGGCCATGCACATCTGCAAAAAATGGGGGACCTAGCAGAGCACTAAATATTGCAGTACAAAAGAACAGGATTTTCTTGCTCTTCCCTTTTTGTGGTAGATTCTTATAACTGGAACAAGTGAGCTATTAAACAGACATGGTTGTTTTGATTGCTCAAAATATTCCTAATGTTTTATGCATGCAGGTGGATTGCAAATGTATCATGACTAATTTATTTCTCAATTAATGTTAGTCCATTAACTAAAATATTTGTCTACTTGGGTTTTTTTATTAGACAGTAAACTAACTCTGATTTTTATGCAGACACATTTCAGTGTTCTCATTGAAATAATATTTGAGAATAAAGTGCTTAATCAGATTTATCTTGGTGAAACTCCTGTGACATTGGCCATATCTGACAAAGTCCACCAGGTTTTATTGTGTGGCATTGACTGTAGTGATCAGTGACTGAACACTAATGTTGTGTTCTTAATTTCAGGATATGAAAACATTCCCAATGTATTTAGCAGATAAATGGAAAACCAGATCTTATTGTCAAAAAAGAAAATTTGGGGAGAATGTAATTTTTAAATGATGTTTGCTGTATTTTACACTTAGGGAAGCTTCTCTTTACTTTTACTATTCAGAAAACCTGTAGTACCAAAGCCTAAAAAATTGTTAAATTAAGCCCAAAACAGATTATGATGAAATGTATATGAAAGGAAAATATGACTACCCTTATGTCTTTAATTTATGACATGTTCAGTGCTAGTAATGTATGTAACACTTGATTGGGGAATAGCAGAAGAGGGTTAGCTTTTGTCATGCAGCCTTTTACCCTCATATTATGGAGCAGAAGTATGGGAAACAGGGGCAGTGTGTTGCCTTTAGACCTTTTATTTCATCTTTAACAAAGAAGTATAGTTCGTGAGTTTATTCTATCTTCTCTTAAGCTACAAACTGATTTCCTCTTTTCATGCTGAGTACAAAGCAGACTGCTGGTCCTTTTAAAAGATGTCTTATTTTTGCTGACATAAGTGAAACCAAATATGTCTGAGATGCAGTATGATGGTACCAGGATCTTGTGAAAGCTATCAAGGAGCCAATTCAAAATAGAAAACACCAGGGAATTTTTGGTGGAAGCCTTTTCATCACAAAGTGCTTAATAGTGTCAGTATCCATCAAGGACTTTGGTGACCCCAATCTGTATTTTTGCTTCTGGTCAAGAAGCAAAAGTTGTTATGGTATGGGAGGCCTGGATCCAGGTGAATGACCAAGTACTGATTGCTGCTCATGCAGCAGTCTCTCCTTATTACATTACACTTTCTGCAAAATGCCTGTTTTATCCTCATATAGAATAAAATAATCTTCTCAACATTGAAATATTTTAATTGAAATGGTATTTTTATTTGTGTAGCTGATGTACAGGTTTTTGCTGGGGTAGAGTTGATTTCCTTTGTAGTAGCTGACACAGGGCAGTGTTTTGCCTTTGTCCTGGAAACAGTTTTGGTAACACAGGGATGTTTTAGTTACTGCTGAACACAAGAGTTAAGGTCCTTTCTGGTCCTTACTCCACCCCACCGGTGAGGAAGCTTGGGGGTGTGTAAGAAGTTGGGAAGGGACCACAGGATGGCTGACTCACACTGACCAAAGTGATATTCCAAACTCAACCCTTGAGTTTTCTCACTTTTACTCTTCAGATTCTGTCTCTGATCCTGCTGGTGTGGGAGTGAGCAAGTGGTTCTATGATACTTAGTTGCCAGCTGGGATTAAACTACCCCTCCTGCCCAGTCATTTGAACCTTGTGTTTATATTCAAGCTGTCTTCAGGGCACCATCTCCTCCCCTAAAGGCATAGAAGCTAGACCATATTTTATTGTTTCTTCTGTCTTTATCACTCATCAGTGCAGGTCTTTGTCCTATATTGTTTCTACAGTCTCTTTGCAACCTTTCCCCACTCATATATTGGTGTGAAGAGCTGCTCAGTAAAGCAGATTTAGCAGTCAGTTTATGTCTGGAAAAAGTAGAGATGCCTACCCCTTTTACCATCTCTTCTACTTACAGTTCCTATGAATTGCTTAGACTGATAAACTCCTTACATATCCCCTAGGTGGCAGGGTGAAATGTAATGTCTTAATAGTAAAAGCTGTGTGAAAACCTGAAAAAAGCTCAATGAGGGTTTTCTTCTCAAGGCAAAACTCGGCCCAGTGTTTTCAGGAGGATTTGTTCAGGTCCAAAGCTCTTTGGCTTTGCCTGAAGACTCATACAGTGTGTCATTCACGTTACCTCTCTGTGCTTTGTACTTTTCACTGGTTACTATTCATCAAGTCTGCTAACTGGGAAGAAGTGTAATACCAGTTATCAACTTTTCACTTGGTACAATCTCAGAGTTAGGTTTGGCTTTTTGCTGTCTTCAGAAGCTATGAATCGGAACCAAACTTGTAAACCCTTTGAAAAGATATGTTCTACCTAAACTCTAAAACTTTTTGAACTGTTTTGCACTTCAAGAATAAACTTTGATATATATGTTTTTTAAACTTAAACAATTTCTAGCATGATGCTTCATTTTTGTAAACAAAAGTTTCCTATTCTCATCCTAGATTTCCATCTTAAACAGTGAGTGCTTCCATCTTTCTCAAATAGTGAGTGTTTTGCAAGACTGGAGGAGAATGGAGCAAAAGTTCTGTGTGCAATATCTCTTGTTCTCTTTTTATTTTTCCTCTGTTTTTCCTTGGAAATCTGTTACAATATTACAATTTTTGTGGCCTGACTTAATTTTAGAGTAAGGTGGAGAGCAAATTTCCTGAACAGCATCTTTTCAAAGAATTGGAACCGTGTCCACAGAAACTGTTCCACTAAATTTCTCAGTTTCTTCCCAAAAGGGAATGTTTCTATGCTACAAAGAAGAGAACTTGAAAACTAACCTGGAAAATTACTATTTAGCTATACCATTTCTTATAGGCATAAATACCAGATGTGGAGTAGGGAATTTCTCTTACCTTTGGGAGTCTTGGCTGTATACATGCAGATTAATTTGGTGGTGGTACCTATAATTCATCATTAAGTAGTTCTGTAGTCTCACTGAATTTTTATGGCTTCATAAAGTATCTAATTAATTCTCTTGTTGTTTTGAGGATTTTTTAAATTTAAATCTTTGCCTCTCTATATACATATAAGGAAAACATGGAAGATAAAGTGTAGAATTAAGAAGTGACATGATTTGTGAACCAAAAGAGCAGCTATTTAGAACTACAGAATGACAGTTTCATCATTGAATATTGTGGTAGGAATATCATTATCTAAAGAACTTCAAAATTTTTCTTCTTTATTGGTGGAGATAAAAAAATTAGATTAATATCTCCTACAGAATTTGTACTACTGTTAGTTCATCTCTTTATATAAGGAGATTTAACTAAAACTTGTGCCTTAGATTTTTCAAGGCAGCTGAGTGGTAAAGTATGGCCTTTATAGACTTATCATGGAGCATGTACTACTGTGTAGAGTGACCTGAAGAAAGAAAGAATTGTATATGATGCCTTGAAATGAAAGGGGGGGGAATTATACTGAAAGTTGCTTAAATGCTTATCAGAGTAAATTTGTGTGAGGATGGTGCCTGTGGGAAATTAGGCTGGCGAATGGAGCTGCTCAAAGTATGAACAAACGTGGCTGCATTTCATGTCTTGTTCAGTACCTCCATACTTACAGCAACTAGGAGAAGCAAAGAAATAAGAAAACATGATCTTTCCATCCATTTTCTTCCACTCTGCTGATCCTTAAGATGGCCATTACAGCTACAGGCACAGGTTTTTTGGTGAGTCTGATATGTGCAGTGCTCTACTTTATTCCTCAGACATTGCATTTTGATCTTATTTGGTATCTTTCTTGGGATGAAAATAAATCTTCTCCATCAATAAGAAATTTGATATATTTTAAATTTTTGAATAGATCACTGGATTTAAATCTTAAAAGGTATATGCTGTGTTGTGTTTCTTGTTCTTACTCAGTACTTTTCATGTGCCTTTTCTTTTAAGCTCAGGAAAGAGCCCAGTGACTCTTGCAGGTCTTAAGGGTGTTGTCAGTACAGATCAGTGTCAGCCTGGTAATTGTGCATCTGACTGAACAGAGAAGACATGGCCAGTGTGACATGATTGAGAGTGTCAAAGATTTCATACTTGTGACTTTTCAGAATCTATTTGCTGGTTCTTTGGTTGTTTTTTCTGACCCGCCACATGAGTTTTATTTGATGTCTCTTGTAATCATTAGCGAAAAGTCGTGAACCACTTTGCTTACTGGATGGAGGACCTGGAAGAAAAAAGCCTTTATTTCAATCCTTATGGTGTATAAAATTATTTGACCCAAGTTCACTACATGAGAGTAAGGGACAAGCAGAAAGAGCAACTTAAAAACCCCAAACCAATACCCCAGTGTTTTTAAGCATTTGTTGAGTCTTGTGTGGCAAGTTTCACAGACACAAACTCTGGCATTTTTATGTGTGCCAGGTGTGTACACAAATGCACTGGAAAGGTGAAGTTGGCCCAGGTGTCCCATTCCATTCGGAATCATACTTAGAACAAACACGTATTTTTTCTAAAAAAAATTGCTCTTTGGAGACCCAGGGGGAAGTTTCAATCTGTGGGCTCCAGTGAGTGCACTTGGCACAACACACTTTGTTGTGCCAATAGGCCCAAAACAAAAGTCTTCCAGATTAGTTTTTCCCCATAAACAGAAATAATGGATTGTGACTTGCCTGATAGTTTTCAGGGGCTCCAAAGCCATATTACAGTCTGTTGGTTAAAAAGAAATATGCTTTATAGAATTCCACTAAGAAAGGTCTGCTGTTGTGAAAATGTAATTCCGTGTTGGTTTATATATTATAGAGTACTGGAAATTTAATATGTAATTCATCATATGCAATTGATGCAATATTGTGTTGCTACTCCATGCAGCTAGGGGCAGCTGGTGCTCCTTAGATAAACTTTGTGTGAGTAAAATAGATGATTTGAACAGAATCTGCTGGATGAATCATTATTAAGAGATTAGGAGCCAAAAAATTGAAGGAAGAAGCCTCTAGGAAAATGATTGCCAGTGGTTAGATAAAAGAATTATAGTAACAATGTTGTCCATAAACTTGGTGTCTGGCTAATTATTGATAATATTACACTCAAAGAGGAAAATGCAAAGGGAGATAACACAAGCTATTACAGTAAATGTTGGGACTTACTGGAGGGAATGTTCTGTTTCTATCATACCCTATTGGCTGTTGACTTTTTACGTGTGGAAGTCTTGCTGCCACTCCACAGAGGTGAGCTATAACAGTGAGCTACTAGCTTTTTGCCCTAAGATGATTGAACAAGACCTTCATGGATGTTCATCAAATACTAAAATCAGATCTTAAACTGGGAGTGCCATGTCAGCTTATTATTTTATACCCCCACAAAATAAGTGGATTAATAAGATAAACAATAGAAGACTAGATAAGAAGTTTTGTTCTGGAGAAATAGAAAGAAAATTCAATCTTTCTTTGGCAAATATATCTGAAAGCAGCCTGTTGCTGGAGTTTTTCAAGGTACTGAGGACCTGATATGATATTTTTTGTTCTATGTGCTACAATATCCACAGCCTTATGACTGAGCTGGAGATAAATAAATGCCAACTGTGATTGTAGTTTTCTTGCTTCTAACAATTTGCATCAGATTTAACTTCTCTTGGAGTCTGCTTCTTCATTTGGTTTTTAGGTTAATAAACACAAAATGGATCTAGTGTCTGCTTACACCTTACTTTTATGAATGTTAGCTAATATCCATGCTATCACAATAATGGTCCAAACTATTCCTTTTAGAAAATGTAGATAATTGTAACTCCAGGAGCAGGAAAATCGCATTTAGAACTGAACAAGCAGCTATCTCACTGAAGTGTCAGATGTCAAACTCCTCTTTGCTAGGAGGCAGTTACTGAAGATGGTGGTAAAATGCTAATGTAAATTTGACCTAAGCTTTTTCTCATCTCACCATTCTGCTCGTGTGTTTTACAGCCAATATTACTGCAGCTGTCTCTTCTCATCGAGTTCAGGTGTCTTAAAGGAAAACAAAGTTCTGAGGGAATTCCCCCTTGAGACAAAGTCTACTCAATCAGAGCCTGGAGAAATTAGAAATGGCAAGTGAAAATGTAAAAAACCCCAGTGTAGGTGAAGACCAGATAATTGCAGTGTATGGAACAAGCAAGTACTCACAGACTTGGTTACTGACTATCAAAAAAAGACAAAAGGCAACTAAATGGCCCAATTTCCAGAAATAAGAGCTCTTTGCTGAGTGCACGCACTTGCACCCACTAAACTAGTTAGGCAGACTTTTGCCTGCACATATCCATTGAGATACTTACCCTACTACCTAAAAGGCATTCATCATAATGGCAGAGGTCTACAGCGTGGCTTCAGGGAAATGAAATGGAAAAATTGCTTGATCGGAACACATTAATTTTTTTTTAGGTTTGCCTTGAAGCAAAAAATTATTACAATAGCACTTTTGCTTTTCCTTGCTTATCTTAATTCTAGAAATGAGAGATATCTGTGTTTATACAATTGTATCCCAGATGTTTTAAGTTCTTTTATATACAAGAAAAAGCATATTGCAGTGAAAGTCTATTGCAATAAAGATTATCTTTAGTGGTGGAGTTGAGAACAAATGTGGGACATGTTTGCCTATCCATCTGAATGAACTTCTCTCGCAGTTTTAAAAATTGTAATTTTGTATAGTTCTTTCTTTTTCTCTTTTAATCTTCTGGGGGCTATTGATGTCAATGGAAGATTAAAGCTATTAAAACTAGTGTAGCATATGACTCCAGAAATAAGGGGAGTAACTGACTTTAATACTGTGAAATATTTATAGTTAGTTCTGCATGCTAGTTACTTCCAAACTTTGTGCTTGCTGTTCAATGCACAACAGCAGTCTGAGTTAGAATCCACTTAATGCTGTTAGAATATTGTAAACAAGCATTATGCTACTGTGAATACTTGACCTAAATGATGCTCTTGAATTTGGAGTTCTTGCCATTAGAACTGACTTGAGTGGGTGTTATACAAGTTGCTGCCCCTCCACTACAGCTGTATTTTCACATTAAAATAAAGCTGTCTATTATAATGCCCTGGTGATGGTTTTCACAGGCCAGTTTGGGGACATGGGATGTCAGGCAACCAGAAGTCAGAACTGGGGCAGGGGCTGTTCTCAGCAGGGAATGATGGGCAGCAGCCAGCACGGCTCAAAGCAGGTCTGGGTGTTCACTGCTGTGACCCTGGGACCCTTAGACTTTGTATCAAAACTTTTCCTAACAGTTGTTGAGCCGTGTACAAGCTATCCAGCAACAATCACACAGATGGAAAGTTTCTTCACAGAGGAGTTATCTGGAGGAATTTTTCATTTTGACAATGTTTGGGGCTTCTCTAATGTTCAGTCTGTGGGGAGGCCAATCAAAGGATATGCAGCAACAGCATGGCTATGTTTGGGCAGTGTCTGTGAGGTTTATTGGGTAAGGCTCAGCCAGTGCTTGTGGTGGAGGAAAAGTTTTGGGTCTCAGTTTTTGTGGGGCTGAACACAGGCTGTCAAATAATGTAATGCCATTCTTTTCAAAATAGTTAGTTTTTGAGAAAAAAGTAGTTAAGTGAAACCAGGGAAGTCAAACACAGTTTATGTTCTGGAGAAATAGGATTGATTTTATCTCCATCATAACCATGTTGAATTTTACTGGATTTGTCTTAAGTGAGGTTCCTCAAACTTTCACTCTAGATACTGCATGGAATCAAGTGTGTGTTTCTTCAAAAGTCTTTCTAACATGCACTTTCTTACTTGTGATTTAATAAGGTTTTAAATGTAATGTTCTTGGTGCAGATGGAATTTCTTTTTTTGTTCTTTATCTCTTTTATGTTGTAGCTATGTGATCTCAGCTGGAGCCTGAGATGTGGCTATGACTGACAGCATCCCTTAAGCAAGGGACAGTGAGTGAGAAAAACTGATTACCTTCACATTATTGTGTGATAATTAAAGCTGTAATCTAATTAACCTTCATTTCCATCATGTGGTTCTTCTGAGAAAACCATTTCTTAGTGGCATTCCCTTGCTTAATCAAAATTGCAAGGAAGTGGATAATTCTGGACTAGTACTTAGCTGAATGGTTTTGAATATCCTTCTCTGTCAGCACTGCCATGTACCATCATTTTCATTACCTCTAGCATTACTGTTTTTATGTAATTGTCAGCTTAAATTTACACTGGAATTACACATTTACTATGGAAATACAAAGCCATTTAAGTCCTCTGAAGTTTTCTTTGCTTAGGAAGAGATTTTTTTCATGCCTAAAATGGGAAGGAGGCTTGGAGAACTTAGGAAACATTTCAAAAAACTGACTTGAAACAACTGATCTTACTAATGTGATTGTAGTGAAACTTGTCTTGCCATACCTTTTTGCTTACAGTTGACAGGATCAAAATGATGTGAAGTTTCCCCTACTGAGGCCACTTCTGTCTTCCACCCTTTTTTCCCAATGTTTTCCCAAGGATTTAAAGAGACAGAGAGGGATTCATCTTTAATGACACCCTTTATTCAGTCTGCAGCATGCTGCTTTCTAATTTAAGTTGCATTGCCAGAATCCTTCTTAGCTGAATTCTGAAGTACCAGCTATAAATTTAGTGTCAGCAGCCAGGAAAATGACTCAGAGGAACTCAAGACCATGGATACTCACTGGCCGAATTCATCATTGGGGATTCCAAAGCAGGAAGAAGAGATTTTGGGGGTATCTGGTGTTTAGGGACAACTGAAAGAAGGAATATAAAAGTGAACAAAATTGTGAAAATTATGAAAATTGCAATTGCACATTTTCACATGATAGAGAAAGCCTTTTTTTTCTTGAGGGAAAACAAACAGGAAAGAGATGATGAAAAGCATGATGTCTTCCTGTAACTATGATGATCCTAGGCATATTCTTTTTAGTACAAAAATGTAGATTCTGTCAGGCAAAGTCTGTGACTTGCTTTGATTTTTATAAATCACTATATATGATTACATAGTAGGAAAAAAAACCAGAAGAAAACCCTCACAAAGTGTGCAAGTGTTGCTGCTTTTAGTACTGTGAATTCTAAAGGGAAGTACATTGTGGTTTTGTTCTGTTGGTAATACTTAAATAGAAAACTTTATGTCATTAACATCACACAATGGTGCATTTCAACCTACCTGCTAAAGATGAGAAGAACAGAAGAGTTCAGCTGTGTATAAACTTTATAAAGTTAAATCAGTATGTAAAATGGCAAAGTGATACATTTCAGCTCTGGAGTGGGATGATGCTATAGCCTTTTCTCAGTCCAGTAATGCCAGAAGGAAGCTTAAATAAATATTCTACCCATTCTAACCTGCCTTGAGCAGAGCCTTTAAACACATAATAATCCTTCTGTATTGAACCCATAGAGATTTCTGTAAGTTCAGAAAATAAAAATAATACTGCAAACACAAAGTAGAGCCTGAATCTGTCCTGAGTGTAGCAGGTGGAGTTGATAGAGCTCAGCTGACCTTGTTATGCTGTCTGACAAGATAGGCTGCCTCCAGGTAAGCCTGGCAGCTGAGGATGAATAGGTTGTACTATTCATCCTGATGTCTGTCTTGTGGACTGATGAGAATACACCGATATAACAGGCCTAGTGTTAACAGTTTGGCCAACAGGCTCAGCACAGCTGAATCTTTGGAATTAATCTCCTGGGACTGAACTTCTCATGGTGAAGGTGCAAGACCATAGGAAAAAATATTTGTTGGCAAAAATCTACCTTTTAAGAATTATGGAATGCCAACCATTTGAATAAAGTTCTAGGTATTTTGTTTATTGCATCCTGATGTGTAAGAATTGAGTTCCACTCTATTCTACTAAGGAAAATGAGTAAATTTCCTTATGGATGGAACACATTATGTGATGGACTTCCTTGGGTTTTTTTACTATCTCCAAGTTTTTTATAAGATGAAGGTATTTTAAACTTGTGTGACAATTCTTGTATATTCAGATATTTGTGATGTGTCCTTAGTGGCTTGTGTTACACAGTGATTTTAACTTTAAATTAAATTTTAAAAAGAAGAATTTGCTAACTGTTTACATATCTGTAGGACTAGAAATAGTGTTGGGTATCTGTCATGGCAATCAATGGGAAATTTTAAAATATGTTAGATATTTGGTGCATTTATGCCTTTGACATTTTTATCTAATCAAGTTTAATTCTTGTGGCTGTAGCAAATGACTAATTTTTTCTTTGCTTCTTTCCTCTGTCAGAGAAACTTGCTGTAATCAAAAAACAAAGTAAAGTAATACTAGAATGTCTCTTAGAGGATTTTTAAAATCTGAACACATGGGAAGAATATGCTGTTTTGTTTTGACTTTTATGGTTAACAAAAGTCTAATTTGAGAAAACTTGTAGCTTTAGATGCTCAAATTTAAATCTGTATTCTAGTAAATCAGTATTATGGGCTTGTCTTCCATTGGTCTTTAGCAGTACTAAGATATTTCTAAGATTATTTAGCAGTACTAAGATATTAAAAGACCACGTCAGCCTGATGAGTCCATTCAATACCTGCTGGTTTGCTTTGGGAAACCAAAGTAAAAGCCAAAGTATTCTTTCAGATCTGGGAGTATAATGGCTCTTTACAAATGCTGCTGTAGTAGAAATTTAAATTACACAAAAAGAACGGGGAAAACCTGAATAGTGTCAGGAGTAGTGTTTACATTTTTCTGCTGTAGTCTGTTTCTTATGAAACCATGAGACCTAGCAGCAGAATATCTTTGGTAATTCATCAGCATTCATTGCTAGGGACAATAACATGCTTTTGCTTTCCTGATCTTAGCATTTTGACTTTCATTGCGACCTTAGTGCACATTTCTAGGAACAAACAGAGATTTGCATGGTTGTAGTGTTGCACATGAATTGACTTCTCTGCAGCATCTGCTGCAAATGGGGTTCCTTTTTTAGCAGTGATATTTCCTTATTGTGAGACTAACAATAAAAAAATCAAATTCCTGCCAATTATGCCTGAAGTTTTAATAAGTTATTTATAGTCTCACACTGAGAGTTTGCTTCCTCAGTAATATAAATCAGCATGATGCTTTTTAGCTGAGAATGTGTGTTCTCATGTGACAAAATCATTGATTCAAATCCACCCTTAAAAGAATTTTGTTCCCATGACAGCCTAGCAGGGCCGAAGGACTTTGTCTTGATAAATGCTTTGACATTGGGTTTGAAGCGTTGCTCTACTCTGTTGCAAAGCTATCAAAAAGAAGCTTGTCTCATATTTAGTGGTTGCAGGAATGGTTTTCAAAACAAAGCAATTGCAGCAGATCTGGGAGGATGATGAGGGAAAGGGGAGAACTATTCCAAGATTTAGTATCAAAAATTAAGTGCTTAAATTACCAAGAATTAAAATGTGTACTGTGACTTGATTAGTGGAGTTTCTGAGTACCCCTCTGAGGGTACTTATCAAGCCCATTTGGGTGCTGGAACTGACTCTCTGCCAAGCCTTTGCAATGTAGGTGTCTTTACCTTAGATTGGTTGGAGGAGTAATTCCATGTTTGACAAAAGCTACCTGGCCAAAACTGTTCATTTCATGCCAGCCCTGGCTCTGCTGGTCTAGTAAATCTCTCTTTTTGGATCTAGAAGTAGTGCAATCCATAATGAAATGATGGGACATTGGTAGGAATACTAATCTTATTGAGATCTAGTATTTGAGAGAGCCCAAGGAATGCCAAATTTACCTCTTTTCTATATACTGCAATAGTACAAGAGAGAAAAGATTACTTCCTTCTCACTTCCATATTAGTATATGAGCAGAAACACTATTTAATCACAGGAAGGAAAGCTCGATACATTATTCCAGACAGCCAATTGCTTCAGTATCCTTGTTCAAGCTGTAGTCAGTTGCTTATGGTTGTGGGGAAAAGCACTTATGCTCACAGCAGTGCGTTAGTAGAAGTTATTTTTGGGAGAGGAGAGAGATCAGAAATTAACCTCATTCCTTGGTAGAGACTTCATAAAATATTTATTATAATTGTCTCAACAACTTAAAAGGTCATGACTATTTTGGGTAAAATGAACAGTCTGTTTTCTAAAATGACACAAGAGAATTAGGGCAGAGATTTGAATTGATATTCCTTGCCCAAGCAGCAGGCCAAAGGCTACCTCAGGAAAGCTGGATCCAAGCATAACTCTTAGTGGAAGAAAAAATTTAAATTCTTCTTTAAAAATGGTAAATGCACCATATTAGGTAACATGTTTCAGTGTTAAATAATTTTTCACCATTTGTTTGGAAAGTTTGTACTTCCTGCAGTTCAACGCAGTAAGCTCCAACTTGCAATTACTAGTTTTTGTATCCTTGTCAGCAAATGCTAAATGTGGCATGTACCCTCAGTAACAGATCTCTTTCTTCACATAATTCTGTGTCAAGTGATAATCAGTGTACAGCCTTCTATTGGACAGTGGAAAAAGGACCTGAGTTAAAAAAATTTTTCTGAGTGGTGTTAAAAATTATGATTTATAAGCCGATAAGTTCCTCTGTTATCTTGGAGGAACATTTATTTGCCTAACAGTTAGCTGTCCAACTTGGCAAGTGCTGATATGAAACTGGTCCTCTTTTATGCTTTTTGTACAACTTCTGTAAAAGATTTCCCCCTCATTTGTGTGGTATGATTTGGGATATTTTATATTTTTAAAGAGTAAACAAAATTTTCCATGTCCTTATCTGTATTAATGACAACGATCTGCTATGCTTTTAAAATCATTGCTAAAAATATTTTGAGAGCAATTCAAGACTTCAACTCAGTGTCCTTATTAATTCATTATTTTCCATGATCTTGTCAGTGTGGTAATTGTAATCTGTATATATGGATATGAGAAAACTTTGAGAGATTTGGATAAAAGAGCACTGGAAAACATTTAAGTTATTAAAAGAAAACACACAGAAGGGATTTCAACAATAAATAGCAATTTCCTCTTTAGTTGGAAGCTTCTGGTTGGGAGTAACTGGTAACAGGAGAACTTGTATTACTGCAATTGCAACTTGCAGTATTGATTTGAAAATTACAGTGAGTATTCTGAAAACATGATTTTAAAATACTGCTCTCCTACTTTTCTTAACAGTGTGAAATTTGTACTTTCAAATTCAGTGATTGAGACAAACTCAGCATTAGAAGCATACACTCAAACTAAAATGTATTTGACTTAGAAACAAAGTTAAGTTATGTCAAAGATGACATCTGCTCCTGTTTTGAATCTACTGCAGCACATTTTCTATTTCCTTCATTCTTGGGAGAAAAGAGACAGTGACTAATACACTGCTTCTGTAGGGCACAAGATATCTGTTTCAGTCTAAGCAGATGAATAATCTTACTGGCATCAGTGGGACTATTTGATGGCTGAAAAGAAATGTACTTGAATTTTATATTACACTTTTTTCCTATAAAGTATGTTGTTTCTTTCTTGACTATGTTTATGCCTAAATCAGAGTAATTTTTCTCAGATAAGTGTTTAAGACCAATCACTAAGGGAAAACTGAATAAAATTTGAAATTAAATTGTCTAAAAATGTCTTATGATGCAATGTTTGAAATATTCCCAGTGAGACATTGGCACCTCATTTGCCTGACGTTTTACATAATTTAAGCTGTTAATGCTTTACAGGTCTATGTTTATATGCCTAGTACATCAAGATGCTTTTGATAAGGTATCCTAACTGCTGAGAGGAACTTCAGATGGTGAATTGTGTGCAAATTTTTCTTCCTGTTTGTTTATCTCCTCCTAGGCCTCATGTAACTCTTGGACAGTGGTATCACCTTTATCTTATTGCTGTGAGTTAGCTTTCTGCCCAAGTTCCAGGTGTCCTTGGAGGCATATCTGGGGAGACCTGCCTTCCTTTTGGTGGTTGCAGAGGAGCGCTTGCTTCTTTACCAAGTTTGTCACAGTGGGAGCCAGGTAAATGTGATCTTCAAGTCCTCACAGTCTCTTAAGCAAGGAGGAAGCCTTGAGGCACCATGCTGGACAATTAGATCTGGTTCTGGTGCATAAATGACATCTGCTGGGCAGCACTATAGACCTAGTGTTTATGTATCCATGCTCTGTTGGTTGATGCACGGCAAGAAAATTCTCTTTGTGGTTCTCTTTGCTTTTACTTAAATTTCCAAAGATAATGGGAAGTCTAGTATTCTGTACTAGATGGACTACAAAGATAAAGGAGTATTTTTCCATTTGTAGCAGATGAAATAAGGCTTTTATTTCAGTCAAAAGTTCTTGCAGCTGAATGTTATAATCAGACTATCTGACACTGGGAGAAAACTTTGAGCTCATCAAAAAAGCCTTGTCAGGTTGTCTTTGTGAAATATAATTTTCAGTTTCTCTCAGTTGTTGAAAAGTTTCAAATTTAAGAAAACCTCGTGGCTGCATCAAGCATTTTGCACATTGAAAAATTCATTAAATCATTGCTATAATGAGTAGAGTCTTCCTATTCCATTGGGATCAATAAGGAATTTGGTTAACGTGCAGTTAGAGAGTAGGGAAGGATATTTTGACAATTATATCTTGCAAATTTAGTCAAATGTTCCTCTAAGGTTATTTAGATGAAAATGTCTGGTGGCAGAGTCATATATTTGGTAATGTAGTATTCTGATTCTTGGTTTTGTTTTTTTTATTTCAAAAATTAGAATGAACACTTGCCTGCTCATACTTGCAGATTTCTTATTTTACAATTTTGACTATGGCTATTAAAGGTATGCCTGCTTGATTTCTCTTGAGTTTATAGCCTTGTGGTTTCTTAATTAATATCTGTTTGTCCTGCTGCCACACTTTCATGGTACATTCATGACAAATGGCTTGCAAAGTTATCAAAACTTTTTTGCGGATGTCTTTCATGGCAGAAAACAAGTCTGTTTCCTGTGTGACTAGTCATTTTATAAAAATATATTAATTCTGAACTCCTGCTCCTGGCACAGTGAGCTGACAGTTTGCAAGTGACAGGTCTACTGAATGGCTTTGCAAATAGAAAAAGAATTTCAAGTAAGTGAATAATTGCTTCGTAGCACCTTTCATGTCAATAGGAGTCTTTTCATAGAATACTGTAATCTTTGGATCCAGCCTATATAGCCCATTTACTGCATTTAAAATATTGCAAGGGAATAATTAAATCTTGCCATATTCTTGTGTTCCTTGACAATATCTCCTTTTGAAGTTGTAATATCCAATTATCTGAAGTAGGTTCAAGTAGCAGAGGATCTTGATGTACTATTCAAAGTGCTTTTTGTCCTACGGGAACAGTGGGCCAGTCATATCCAAACCTTTTATCATTAGCAGTTGTAAGTTCATTCTAAAATTGTTTTGGATTTAGTGATCTAAAAGATGAATCTGTCATCTTAAAGACTCTCCCTGTTGACTGAGCTTTTCTCTCTCCCAACCAAAAATTTGTGAGATTACAGGAGGAGGAGTGAGTATTCAGAAGAAAACTATGACAGGATTTTTCTCTTTTTAATTAATGTAAAATATTATATAGGCAATGTAAAATATTATATAGGCAATGTCACTTAGGCTGTGGTAGTCCTGCTGGTCTAGGGGTGACAAAAGCAAAGTGACCCTGGTGTGGAATGAGGCAGGATAGAATCTAACAATATTGAATGGGAAAGGACAGGACAGAGCAGGACAGGATGCTGTAGTTTGTGATTGCATCATTTTGATTGAAAATGGTGAGCTTTTCTTTGAGAGTTTTGTGCAGCAGCAGGGAGAAGAAACATATTTAGGATTAGAAAATATAGATATTTATGCAAAGACCAAGAGTTCATAGAGGCTTGATTACCTTTTAAATAGGTTTAAGTCTGATATTTTCTTTTTATACAGCTTTTTGCAATACCATGCAACTCTTTGGAGTTTGTATTTTATTTACAGGAACTTTTCTCAATTCCTACAAATTATCTTAGGGCCGTAGGGAAATCCTATTTCTTGCCAATATAACCTAAGTAATTTCTCCTGTGCTCTGTGGAGTTGCTAGGTATTTTTCAAGAACACATTAGAAGACAAACCCCAAGTTAGTCCCAGTGTGTTTATGTCACTGACCAGGTTCTTAAAGGTAGTTCCAGTGCCAGCAGCAGTTTAGGGAATTGTAGAAAAGATGTACAAAAAGATTAACATAAGCGTAACATTTTAAAATCAGCAGGTATGCAAGTTGTCACGTTCTTGATATGGTTAATTATTTGGAGATGACTGAAGAGTGTAGAGTTTGAATTGAATAGAAACAGCAATTATTTACAAGAACTAAAATACCCCCCAGTTGTGAAAGTCTTGCCAGGCATAAGTTCCAAGGAGCTGCGAATGAATTCTTAAACTGAGCTGTGGCCCCAAAAGTAGATTCTTTTAAGAGAGTGAGAAAATGACATCTCTTGAATGATCTGAAATAAATGTGATGATAATTGACTTTGAAACTCTTGTGAAGGTATTATGATGATACCATCTGATTTGTACATTTCTTCATCAATTGGATGGTTTGAAGTAAACAGAGAAGTTGCAAATTATGTCTTTGTGCAGCTGTCAGTCTACTTTTATCTTTGTTTAGCATTATGCTTTCAGTCTGTGATAGAACACCAATTATCAGGGGTATAGTCTTGGAGTGAAGGAAAAAGCTTGAAATGAACCAAATTTTATGAAAATAAATAGGTATGTGCTAAGTGGCACTTTTCTTGGGACTAGAACTGAGCAAAGGACTCCCAGTTAAAATGTTTTCCTAAATGTTATTCTTACCCAACACCTCTCCCCCAAAAAGAAACCCAAAAAAACCAACAAACCCAAAAGTAAAACATTTGGGAAATTTTTATTAATCTGGAGAATTAAATATTATAGTTCCATATTGCTTCTTTTAGGAAACCCAGTAAGACACTTTGAGCATGCAAGTGTCTGAGAACCAAAACATAGGCACACATTCTCACACTGTGTGCACTGTCCCTTTTGCCTCCATGAATACTCACACCAGTAAGATACCAGTGTCTGAAATAATTTTGCTGTACACAAGTTTGTCACTTTTGATTCTCCTAACATTAATATGAATTTATTTGCTGTAACCTTGAAATAATAAAATGTAATATGGCCCAGTGCAAAGTCTGAGTAAGAGAAAAATCACATAGATAAAGTTTCTTGAGGAGACTGTGGTTGTACCATCAATGAGAACAAAATTACTGGGGTGGTTCCATAGAGAAAAGAATGTCTTAGGCCCCCAAGGAGGCAGCTGGAGATCAAAGAGGATCCTTATCATCACATAAAAGTCTCTGACTGAGCACAGGCAGGCAGGCAAGCAAGTGAGGACCACCTGAGGGAGAGAATAATTACATGGGTATCAAGTTATGCTGCTTCTCCTTTAAAATGATGAAAGTTACTAGAGTTCATGGGGATAAAAAGTATGAGAAAATTTGCAAGCAGTCCTGATAACTCTTACTTAATGGGGAAATAAAACCACTTCTTTTTGGAGAGGCTTGAGTTACTGTGTCACTTGGACTGTTATTTTCACCAGAATGTTCACCTGTGATTCTATGAACAATTGTTGGAATTGCTTTGCATGTGGAACTCAATAAAAGATATAATCATAATTCCATGCCAGAAGAAGCCCTATATAGTTATTTAAAAATTAAAATGCAGAATCCCAGGTTTGTCATGGATGGGAGTGCAAATACACAGCTTCTTCTATAGCAGTGGCATCCTTTAAACCCAGGTAACATAATGTTCACAGGGAGTTTGTTCATTCTAAATCTTTTAGAGAGGCCACAGAGTATCAGTGCACCAGAATTTAGGTTTAAAGTGAATGGAAAAGTTTAACTTCTGGCTAATATTTAACTAACCTGAGCTTGATCTTCTTTCACAATTCATCTTAGAAATGAGAATTTTAGCTGAAGTGAAAGCATTTCAGTTTCTTACAGTTTTCTAATTTTTTTGGCTGAAAGAATTGTTTTATCTTTCTGGGGGAAAAAATATCCACTTTAAGTTTAAAAGCCTGCATCCTTCTTCTGACAGGGATGAAAGCCTGCACTGAGACAGCAAGAAAGTCCAGGCCTTGCCCTGTACATTCTCTTTGTAGGGTTTAGTTTTCCAATTACTCTCAGTAAATCTGAACTTTTTTTTTAGATTAACAGTAATATTTGATAGGGAAATATGAAATTTTGCATACCATTGAAAGTATTTTATTTCTAAGATTGCTACCAAAATTGTCAGAGCAGTGGGTGAGTTTACAATACCTTTGATTCCATTAGACCTTCTCAACAGCATAGCTTTTACCAGCATACTATATAATAAGCTGCTTGTACTGCAAATTAATCTGTGGGATGTTGGTATCAAACTGTGTGGAAGATGATGAAATTGAGGACTCAGGATGCTGTGTTTTATATATACTGGCTCTCTCTTTCTAGCTATTGGGGTTTCACAAATATCTAGTTATTAAATTAGTGTGAGGTACTCATAACATTTGCTTTTTTAACCCCTATTACGACACAAATCTCTGTTATAATGCTTCAGTTTTTCTATAAAATAGCTGTATCCTGTGGTTAAAACAGCAGATACAATGCTTGAACTAGAAATATTATTCCTGCCTTAACAATGAAGATGAATAACTGACTTCAGGTTCCATCCAATTGCTTAGATTTGTTCTGTAAATAAAAAAAATTAAGCCCTATAGAATACTCTGTATCCTATACAAGCCTTAATTTCCTGAAAAAAACTTTTCTCTCTTATATATATTTTTTTATGTTCTTCAGTGAGTTCTCCAGATGATCCAAGAGATGATGAACAAGGAAATGATGAAGGTCATTTTTCTTCTTTAATAAAAAGTAAATTAATGATAGGAACTAAGTACAGATATGTGTAGCAGAGTATGTCAAAGATGCACCAGGTGAGAAACATCCATAGTTCATCAGGAAATCTTATGACTGAATAAACAGATACCTTTTGTAGTTGCACTGATAGATCCACAGGTAAACTTTTCATCAAAGTTTCCATGTACTGGGGTAAAGCAGCCAGGATTTGTTGACTTCTTTCCTGGAATGTGTGACAGTACTGAACCCATAAAGAGAATAAAACCTCTCCCAAGTGATTTCCTGCTCATCCCTGCTGGGTCACATATCATATTATTTAAATTATGCAATCCTGGAGCAGGTTTTCTGAAACTGAGTGTTTGCAGTTCAGTTAGAATAAGGCCTGAGGAGGCTTAGGGGATTACCCTGCAAACATCATGTTACTTGTATTTCCCTGCATCTGTTCAGATTAGGAAAATGTTACACTTTATTTTACTCTCTTACAGATCTTTTTTTTGTTTTTGAGGTAGTAAAATCTCCATTTAATTGAGTTTTTAAACTACCTCTTATCTGCTGAGAATGTTTGGGTTCATTGCAGGGCAGACTTGATCTGTCTTCTGCAAGCTACAGAAGAGGTCACACTCTCAGATGGTACAAAGCAAAGTGCTTCAATGATTTCCATAGGTCTTTGATCACTAACTCCTATACCTCCTGTCTCAGGTATTAAAAAGTGTTAAACAAAACTCAACTCAACATACTTGTTCTGAAAACCCTTCCTCCCCAACCCTCAGCTTCTATACTTGCTGCAATAGAATTAAATCCAAACTCCTTTTAAGTTCTCAATACAAGGTAATAAAATTCTTTCTGGAATTTTTCCGATATAACTAGTGCAAAACTTCTTCCTAAGTAATTTAGCTCCATTCTACAAAGATGGAGAATATAGCCTGATAGCCATGGAGATTTGAAAGAAGATTTTTGCTTGGAGTAGATGAAGACCTTAGCTATAACCATGTAAAAAATGTTCAATTTCTTAAATTATCTTTGTGGTTTGGTGCTAGATATGTCAGAAGTCCAGTAGAAACTGCAGTAAGCAATTTTCTTCAAGTCATACACATATATGGATATTTTCTGATTTTAAAATGAATTTTTAACTGTTTTCTGAGAGATGTTTTACAGGGATGAAAGCATTTGTCCAAATTTTCAGCTCAGTAATTCTACACTGCACTGGTTGCGTATGTTTGCTTTTGTAGTGTTAATCCTGCTAGTCATTGCATGCAGGACTTTCTCTGGCATTATTTTCCTCTGACAGCCATGGATTAACAGGTAAGAATGAGCAAGCACATCTGGTCTTCAGGAGGATAATCAGTGCTACTGCAAAAGAGCTGGACAGTCCAGGTGTCGCTCTGTAGGCTACAGTGTACCTCTGGGTACAGCTAAATTACACTGTGATTGCCAATTGGCACGAGAAATGAAGTGTCCCTCTGACACAAGTACATTCAGAACTAAATAATGTGACCTGGAGAGCAGATATAACATATTTTGACATGATATGATATATTTTGGATGATGCTTTTTGAGACAAAATCGTTCTGAAGGCTCTAAGTTCAATTGTTTTGGTTTGTGCATTGGAAATGTTCCTCCCAGTGTTGCTGTCTTCCCTGGTTGACACAGCTGTCAAAAGGCAGAAGAAACTGGGTGGTTTCTTAATGCCACTTCTGAGGTTGCTGTATGTTGTGTACATATAGACAGCTATACACACTTTTTACCAGTGAATTCTTGCATGAATTTTCAATACCATGGCACCAGAGTGCATGTTAGCACAGTCATGTGTGCCTCTCCTTATCTCCAAGCCCTTTTTACCTTTGCTGTTTCTCATCACAATAGGTAGTTAACAGTGGAAGATCAGCGAGAAAAGAGCTTTCTGGGCTCTCTTTTTAGCTTTCTTGTACTTTGAGCTGCAATTTTATGTATAGTATGTTTTCTTACCTCTGCTCTCATGCAGAAACTTCCAAGACTACTTTTTTTGGTGGAAGGGATGTGTTGTCAGCTACGACTGCAGTACCAAAGAACTATCAAATGAGAAGTTCTTGAGGCAGTTCACAGATTGTAATTACTAAAAATAAAATGAGTCATGCAGGTTTCTCATTTTTCACCTGGAGTATTGATGTACCCAGGATCATTTTTCCCTGAATAGATTGTAGAAAAAGAATTATTAGTCTGACTTGCTAACAGGATACACAGAAGTTGCATTCTCCCTGGTGTGTCCTTGGTAATACTACTTAAAAAAAATGTCCAATATTAACTTCAGAATAGCCAAGGACAGAAAATCAATGGTTTGTTTAGGAAACCATCCTAAAAGTCTTTGTTCTAAAAATACCTAGATTAGTCAGTCTAATAGTAATTCTTTCTTCTATAGTGTTGTGGAGTCCACTGTCAAATTTTCCTTCCGCTTTTTATACACCTTTTTTAACTAGCTTTTTGTTTGTTCTTCTTGTATCTCTTCCAAATGTTCTGTAATGTCTGTTTTCTGGTAGTAGAATTTGTCCTTGTGGATCACTTATGAACAGTTTCTTACGAATTTTAACACTGTGAGCTACATTGTTCTGGTACTGATTACACTGTTAGTGTTGGCTCACCACTCTGATTTGATTCCTCTGGTTGTGCACACACAAACTGCAGTAATATTCTTAGGGTGCAAAGATAAGTCTTTTTCTCATTGTCTGATGAAGATATTGGTGTCTCCTTTACATCTATGGTTTTTAAGAAAGTCTATAGCTATAACCACACAGTCATTCATGTGCTTAAACATCTGCAGTATCTGGGCATTAGCTTGGCTTCTCTCTCTTCTGAAGAATAAAGATTTGTAGTATTAGAAATACTATCCTTTCCCCATTCCCCTCTCTCTTTAAGTTTGGGTTTAGTTTCTAGCTTTATTTTCTTCCACTTTTAGCAATAAATCCCTTCTCCCTGATTCTCCTTGACCCTCAGCATTTTTCATTTATGGTCTTTCTAGTTTCTCCTTGACTAATCATCTTGTATTTTGTTTAATAGCCTGGAACACTTTAACCAAAATGCCATTTTTAATCTAATTTTCTGTTTCCAGCATGCATTTTAGTAATCCTCTTTTCTTATACTACTTGCAATTAATGTATCCCATTAAGTGTCCCAGACTATCAATGTGTCATTTGCTCAAAGGATTAATGTTGAAAAATGTATTAGCACTAATACAAAGTAAATGAGGGATTGATTCCTCGTATGCCTCTGACTTCAGCATGCTCACTGGAAATAAGAATGCTGCTTTACCTGGAATCCTAACTAAAATGAGCATAAAACACAAACAAGGACTGCTCCTTAACAGATGGATTCTCCATGACATTAATTAAAACCTGTTTCTAGCAGTGGGCAATGTTTTCCTGCAGTCTTTTGAGAATCCTCTTGTAGTTGTGAGCTGGGTGCTTTGTGATGACAGTCTTTGCCAAAGAAGTCTGCAGAAGTAAAGGTTAACTAATTATTGAAATAGTGCACTGAAGTAGCTTTATAGCTACAGTTTTGAGAGGAAAGAAGAGCACAAAAATAGATTTCTAGTGGTCTTGGATCTCTTCTCTTCAGTTCTGACTATGCCCTGACAGGAATAAAACAAGAATTCAGAAGGATTATGCTCTGTTGCCTTGGAAAAATGTTTTCTTTTGGAGAGGTCAGGTACAAAAATACATCCTGATGCATGCAGATTTGAGTCAATTCTGTACGTTCTTAGCAACTATACTACAAGATGTCAGTAATTTCTATTTCTTGGCCTAGACAGAAAATATATGTATAAACACACAAGTTCTTCAATGTCTTCTGTAGATCTAAGAGGTATTTTGGATGACAGTAGAAAAGAATAAATTGGCTTGATCTGTACTTGGGAGTATTTTACTTGTGGTCATTGCTGTTTTGCCAAACTACAAGAAGAAGATGCTATTTGTGAAATTGCTGTTTTTATGCTGGGCCAGCATATAAATTAATCCTGACTGAAGTGTCAGGATTTTCACTACTCGCTGTTTTATATTTATGTTGCAGGAAGATCTCAAAATGGATATATTCTTTGTTAAGCCTTGATATTGACAGAATAAATGTCTTCTCAAAGTGGAGCAGGCCCTACTCCTGATATTGGCCTGAACTTTGCCAGACTTTAACTGGCATTTCACTGTCAGCATTTGGACTCTTGATCAGTACAACTGTGCCAAATCAGTTTCATATTCTGTTGATCTTACAGTTGTTTATTAATAAAATTAACTTTATCTGCATAAATTCTATTAACATTCTGCTAGTTTTAGTACTTATTGATTTTAGAAAGATAAGCTTCCTAATTAAAATACAGACTTTATTTGTAAAGTATTTGTTTCATTCCTGCATACCATGGGAACGAGGATCCATAGGCTGGTCAGTCTTACTCCTTGGGAAGAAAATGGCTCAGATGGGAATATCATCCAAGTGTATGAATACCTGGTGGGAGTAAATAAAGAAATTCCATCAGGCTCCCCTTAGTTTGTCCCCTGGACAGTTTTGTCCAGTGAGAGGTAAAAGGACAATGAGCACTAACTGAAATACCAGAGTTTCATAAGAAAAACTCTTTCTTTTTTTAACTGTGAAGGTGCTCAAACATTGGAGCAAGTTGCCCAGCTGATGTAGTCTCCATCCTTGGAGATATTCAAAACAGGACTGTACACAGTCCTGAGCAGCCTGTTGTGGCTGACCTTGGTGTGAGCATGCAGTCTTAAAGCAGATGGGAGTAGATGATCTCCAGCTATCCCTTCCAAGCTTGTTCTTAGGATGTGAGGAGGATATTTGGATTGGATTTTATAACTGATGAAGCCTTAAAATTAATAAGTAGATTAGAAAGGATTAACAGAAAAATTGGGAGTCAGGCTCCTGATTTTGTAATAACTGAGTTCATTTTGTGATGTCTGAGGGCCCTGGTGCATGAGGAAGATTTTGTCTGTTGTTTCTGTTGCCTGCATGATCTCATTTATATTGGAAATAGGAAATAGTGGCTTCTTTTGTCATATGTATCTGACTATAAGGCTTTTAACATCAGTCCTCAAAAAATGACCTAAATCCGGTGGTCGTAAATAGTCTGCTCAATGCCTTTAAAAAGAATAAGCTGCTAACAGTTCATGGAATGGTTGATGTCAGGCAGTTGATAACCTATGACATTTTGGAGAGAGTTGAAATTGTGACCAAAAAGAGTTCAGTCAGGGTCTGAATCATGGTTTTGCCTTATAACTTTGTTCTTACATATGAGGATTAAGGGTGGGCAGATAGGAAGTTTCCACTGTAAGACCCATCATTAGAGATGATCTAATCCTTCAAGCCAGTTAATTCAGCATGATTATTAGACCTGGATGGAAAATGAAAATATGAAAATTAGGTAGTAAATCAGAAAAGTTAGTTTGATTGTTTAAAATAGTTATTGAAGTTATTAATTGATGGTTGGCTCTCTTCCCAGATTGTATTGTTGAAAAAATTGTCATTTCTTCCTCTATTATGCAGAAGAAAGAAGATGTACTATCCCCATAACTAAATTAAAAAGTCCCTGCATTGAGGAAGGAATTCAGAGGAAGATTGAAGGGTACTCATTCTTCCAAAGTTCATACACGTCTTATGTTTGCAAGCTTTCACAGATGTTTGGTTTCAGCAGTGTTTTGGCTGCAGCAGTGCTTTGCAGAGTGTGATAGCATGGGAATGTTTCCATTTCTGAGATTCAAAACTGTCAGTTTTCTGTCAGTTATCAAGGCTTGACGCTTTGTCTTGTTTGCAAATGTTTGCTACACAATTCTAAAATAAAATTGAAATGGTTAAGAACCTTGCTCTTTGGTGAATACCATGATGTATAATTTCTGGGGAGCACATTTTTGCCTGTCTGGATTTCATGGACAGGTATCACTTTCCATGATAGTGGAAAATCCAAATTGGACTTTTCTTATTATTCTACGGGCAAGTAATTGTTTCCAAGTTCTTCCAACCACCAGTCTTTAAATTCACTAGAGTGTGCAGCTGTGACATCTGGATCTTCTTTAGAACCAGAATGTGACACATTGCAGAAGTGCAGAACATAGGAATATATGGGAATATACGATAATATTGTTGAATATTTTTGTAGATGAGTTATTAATTTTGTCAGTATTTCAGCTTGTTATATTAAATAGAAGTATTTACTGTGTTCATTTCTTATCTTGTAAAATGACCTGCTGTATGTATGGACCTACATTCCTTAATAAGAAATGGTTTTAAGCCAACCTTAATGTGCAGCTTAATATAGATCTTACCATTGCTACTAATTATCTGATTCAAAGATAGTGCTAAATTTATGATGCAAGCTGTTAACTGGGTGCTAAGGCAATGTCATTTCACATAGTTCAATTACTGTTTTGTTGACATTAGGATTATTGAAACAATTTGGAGGTTACTCTTAATGATCTGTTATTGTCTAGTCTTAACTCATTGCTTGAATATGATTTGATATCACTTTCTGAAACCATACAGTATCCTGAAATAGCTGTGATTATTTTTGCAGTTGTTGCTTTTGATTGTTATTACTACTATTAATTTGTTTAATTGGGCTTTGATTTTTTTTTCCTTAGAAACGTGAAACAACACTCTTCATTTTGGATCTCAGTTGTTTTTTGCAATTTTTCCCTGCTCCCATTCAACTGTTTTTCGTAAAATCTGTTTTGACTATAGACCTTTACAATTTGCAGAGGCCCTAAATTCAACATGTACTGGCTTTTAGAAAATACTGATTTTGATTTTTGGCCTCTTGCTTTCTTTGGACAGCCCTGAGTCGGGTGCTTGTACATCCCTGCTATGTATAAGCTCACAGGACCCTGCTGTCACATTCTGACTATTTCCACAATGCTGGGTTTGGCTCTTTTTCTCTCTGCAGATGTACTTAGGGTTTGGATCTTGCAATAGAAGTTCTTCTACTTGTTGTGTGGTAATTGAAAGCCAGCACATCTTATCCCATTCACTAAATTGCAAAGCTGTTTCAAAGACCTTGCAGGACTTAAAAGTACCTGCAATCATTATTCTTCAGTGACAAATTAGAGTTCTTACTGACATATTTTTAAATGTGTCTGGCAGTACAACCCAGGGGAGACTTCAGTCAGTGGCTTTCCTTTGAACAAGGTTCTCTCATGATGGATTTGAACACATCAGGGAGAAAAGAAAGAAAGGGAATTGTCTAATTTTTTTTTTTCCTGAGTGCTAGTAAATTAACAAAAAGAGGGATTATCTAGGAGAAAATGGTGAAATGCATGTACTTATCTCCAAAAGTACAATCCTGGAAACCTAAAACTTGGTTATTGACTAATCCTGAAAGCACAAAGTCTGAATAGGAACTTCATTGATAATTTCACGTGCTTTTTATTTGTGAGAAAGCAAGTCTAACACACAACTTTACTTTCTTAGTATATCTCAAAAAGGCTGAAAAAATTTAATGTGAATCAAAGCTTATATTGCTTACAGTCCTTATCAACCTGTGGTTGCTTTTTCTTGATTCCTTTTAACTATTAGCTGCTTATCTCATGATTATACTTTTAGATTTGTTAATTACCTGAACAGGTATAAGTTGTGACCATATAGCTGCAAAATTAAGGAGAAATTAGTTAATGAAGAATGAATTAACTCATTTTACATTCTAACAAACAAAAGCAATACTGCTCCCATGTGTTTCAGCTGTATAAACCTTATGCAGGCTTGTTCCCATCAAAGATTTTTAAGATCTCATAGTTCCAGAAAAACTCCCAGCCTAGCAAGAAGAATGCTCTGCTGGGGAATGATAGTATGGGTTTTAACAGAAATGAAATTTTGATCTCAGTGCAGAAAAGAAAGGAGCTGCCCTTATTTATAGAATGACATATGATAACCCTTTGCTTAATCCCTAATAACAGTATAAGAGATGGAAGCAAGTGTGAGGCTGGTGACTCTGAGTGGAGGCAGGATCTGGGTGGTAACACCAGACTAGGATAAATAAGGGAATAAAGGTGGTATTACCTTTTAACTTTTTCTTTTAGTTAATGTTTTTTTTTTTACTGACTGTTTGGATTCTCTTTTAGGGTCCCTGTTTCCATAAATTATATAGGAAGCCTGAATGTCTCCCATGAGACTTTTAGAGTGCTTAATGCTTACATAGAAATGCTACAAAAATTCATCTTCATGGTTCTAATTGATTTCTGGACCTTGCTGCAAAGGGTTCTATAGTAAAGACACTCATTTCACTGACATGCTGCCTTTTCTTAATTGAGATCAGGAAATCAAGTGCTTCCAGAAAGTGGGATGCTGCAAGCCTATATTAAATTTATCATTTATTTCTAGTGTTATGTTAAAAGCTTGTATTGACCTTCTGTACAAGAACTGATATTTAAATGGAAAACTAAACAGTTAATGGCATTACTGGATTATCTAATATGGAAAGATAATGGTTTGTATTATCTGCAGTCTTGATTACAGGAAAAGTACTATCAGTTTGTATCTATTTACCATAAGAAGCAAACTCCATTTTCGTCTCTCCATTTTTTTCTGCTAAGTGAGAGGCGATTTTTTTTTTCAAAAATTTTTGATTGTCCTTTCTCTACCAGTCAACATTGATCAGAATTATTTTATGGTAAACCTTGTATCAGCAGTTCCAAATGAGGTTTGTATCCTTTGGTGTTTCTTCCTTAATACATGCAGTGGCAGAGAGAAGATACTCAATAGAGAATTTAGAATTCCCGGCAAAGTTATAACAGTACTTAGCAGAATTTGATTTGAAGGTAGTAATCTAAACCAGAGGATTTGTTTAGTGTTGGCCTAGTAAGGTTGAGTCATAATCAATATTGCACCCAGATCTCCTAAGTGTGAATGTATTACCTTTACTGCAATGTTTTTCTTCTCTTACTTAAAATGCACGTGTGTATGCCTGCATGTGTACAGACACACACATGTGCACAGACATGTTTGCATTTGAACTACAGTACAATTACCAAGATGCTGGATCGTAAAGACAAAAAAGAATTTGTATAAGTATATAGTTTTTGAAAATATTTTTGAACACAGTTTTTGAGACTGTTCTGGAGAAAATAGATGTAACAGAGCCTTAGTGCTTAGGCTCACTCTGTTTCATGACTCCTGTGGAGAAATTACATATCTCCTTAGCTGTTGTAGCTACACAAAAGCACAACCATTGTTTGTGCAGCACAGAACATTTTCTGAATTGTGGAAAGGATGAGAACCAGAAGACATGTAACTTCTGAGGTCACAGTTCATAAGTTAGAACTATTACATCTAGCTTGTTTTGGTCTTAAATTTCTGTTTTCAAAAATCAAAAAATTATGATTTTTGGTTGCCTTGTAACATTTTTTTTCCATGTGCTGTTCATTTACCTTCTAAGCCAGTTGTCTCAGCTCTCTTAGATAAATGTTATGCTATAAATTATTTTTTTAAGTAGGTATAAATAGACAAATCTATTCATTAAGTATTTTTATACCAAAATAATCTATAAAAAAAAAAATCTACGTTTATTACCAGTGGGCTTTTAACTTATTACTTTTTCCAGAACAGTTTAATGTCGGAGAAGCCAATCAATAACGCATTCAAATGTTCATAGGATTAAGTATAATGCTTAGAATGCAGCAATTTTGGTAAAAATAGTTTGATCTTTGTGACAAATGTGGTATAAATAGTTGTCAAGAGGGCTGAGAAGTTTCCATCTCCTACTGCATTGTCACTGTGGACAGAACCTCCTCTACAGTCAGTTACTGAATATTTTGTGAAGCTTTCCTGCATTTTTTATTACCTTCTAAAAGCCACACGTAACAAAACAGATTCTTATTTTCTCTAGCCCCTTTATTAGCAATCTAACCAAGCTGCAGGATTATATCATCTGCATGAATATTTTCCATTATGTCTGTCCAATGTTCATATCAAAAGTTGACTGTGTGGGTGTGTCAGTTGTTTGTCCCAAAGGGTGAGAGATCTGGATGAGCAATAGCAACCATTCTGCTGGATGTAGGGAAAGTGAACCAAACATAAACCTTTCCACCTTCACTCTTTCTTTTCCATTTTATTTTGGTGAGACAGGGTGTGACAAATTTCAGAATAGAAGCAACATGTGTGCACTTTTTGCTTGTAACTCTGGAAGCCACAACTGTACCCTCAAGTGGTTTGATGTGAGCTGGATGGAGGGGAAAAGGAAGAAATGCTAGGAAGATGTGGCCACTCTTCTCTTTACAAGGGGACCCAAACTCTCCTAGTATTCCACAATTACCACAGACTTCGTTTACAGCAGTTACCAACGTCCTTAGAAATCTGAATCTTGGCTGTTTTCTTATGCTATTGCAGATGTGATCAGGCATTGGTGTTAATATTTCAGATGTTTGTAAACAGTAATGTTGGCAAAATACAAAAGCCCCACCTTGGTTCCATGAACTGAGTACATTTGAATGAAGATCATCTAGTCTTGCAGTCTAGCTATAGCACAAAAATCTTAGTATCTGTACAGCATTAAAAATGCTGTTTTTCAGGTATCAAAGTAAAGCTTGAGGCTAAAAGACCTCTGGCTTATTTCCAGTTTGCATCCATATGCCTTCCTGACTCTTTCAATAAGCAACACTGTATTCCTTCATCCCTGTGGCTCTCTTGTAATTTATTTACCTGGGGAAGATCTGCTTTTAGATGCAACACCTGGTTTTCAATGATTTCCTGTTCTTAGCCAGCTGAATTGAATGAACTAGGAAGAGGTCAAATCTGTTGCCTGAGGTCACACATTAAATGAATGCCTGAGCTTGGATTTAAAGTGAGATCAGGAGTATTCCCTCTTGTTTCTTTGCTACTTGCAGCAAATACTTATTTTAAAATGTCAGGCATATTTGGAATAATCAATTTGTATTATATACAAGAAGGAAGTCACAATGCTTAACTTGCTATTTGCCAAGTACATACATAGTTCTTGCAAATGTTATCTGTCAAAGCAGCTAGAAAGCAGGAAAATGGTAGAGTATTTTACAGTTACAAAATTTAAACATATATAAAGCAATAAAAATACTGTTAACTGGTAAATGAGGAGAAACTTTTTAAAACTCAGATAATTATTTATGTTAATGCCAAATTTAGCACAATGCTATTTCTTATAACGTCATCCAAGTGAGAAGAAAATGTGCTCTTTATTCTTGTTCTCAATATTAAATTATACTGTGTGTGTCTTTATAGGATCTGAATTAGAGGACCGTGCACCTCTGTGTATCATTTTCCTGGTATTCTGCTTGATTTCCAGAATCCATTTTTTTTAAAAAAAATTAATCATCATGTAAGTTGTACATTAGAAGTTGCAGAAATTCAGTCTCTACTTCACTGCATAGCAAAACTTTAGTTGTGATTAAGGATATGGAAAAATGAGTTTATCTTTATAGTTAACAGACATGAACACTTTTATCATAGATTAAATACTTGTAAAGATGTTTTTCTGCTTCTTCTGTGAGCAATGTGTATCTACAGAGGTGTTTTACTCAGTTGATACCATCATCAAGACCCCTAATATCTCAAATCAAGCTAATCTAAAATAGTCTCCCAAACTAAGAACTGAGATAATTCTGACTGTTTTGAATTTTTCTATTAAAAAAAGTACTGCCATAGTCCTGTGCAATTATAACTGCAGCTTCTAGATGGAAACAGGTCATCTGAAAAAGGACTCCCTTTTCTGGCTATTGTGAAGTTGGATAGTCATAAAGCACCTAGGAGAGCAGTTGAAATGACAATCCAGTCTAAATGGAGTAGCAATAATTATGCTCCCAGCTCCTGAAATGAACTTCACAGTCGGTCAGCAATAGCACTTAACCATAATAGTTTAAACAGCTCCTGGGAATGTTAAGAAGACCTCTCCATCATGCAGAGGCTGAAAGAGGAAAGAAGCTGGGTCAGTCAGGCAGAGAGACACAGTTCAATGAAAAATAGCAGAAAGCGTTGACAGGAATTATTCTGACCCATGACGCTTTTTTTATTTCCTTTACTTTCTGGAGGTAATGAAAGGGACCCCTAGAAGGAATGTATGAGAAGTTTTATCTTCTCTTTTTTGGCTGTAGAACCAGTCTCATGTTAGGAGTCCTATAAATCCAGAAATAGGCTGGAATGATTTAGGAAAGGCTGTATATTGGTGAAATCAGGAGGGGCATTTTTTTTTCTAAAACCCCACTGTCTTGTTCATGGAGTCTGGCAAACAAAATTGTTTCTGTAGGGGGCTCCCTGTTTTCTCCACAAAATGTCCCCAGGAAGGATAAGAGTGCTCTCCTTTATTGTAGTGTCACAGAAGTGTGTGAGTAGGGAGCAAGGAAGAGATCCTGCAAGGAATATGAGATACAGCAAAGCATGGACAGGAAAAGCCAAGGCAGGGGCCTGGAGCTGATGGCAAGAGGATCTGTGCAGCTTGTGGGACAGAATCCAACTGTTTTTCTGAGCTGGAGTTTGGAATAAAAAGCATTGAATTTGGAGACTGTTCTGGCCATCTCTTACTTTATCCTATTATGCATGAGGAGGAAAGCAGGAAGGTTTTCCTGCTGCCCTTACACAGTGAGCCCACAGCCAGATTAAGTTTTTATTGAGGGTCTGCTAAAGCAGACTGTAGCATGAAATAAGCTCTTGCAGTCAGTAGTTAGCTCCCTTGCATGGATTTAAAATACTAGAATGAGTAGAAAAAGTCAACATGAGTGAATGAGTTTGAAAAAGTCAACAGCCAAGGTATTGATGGAATAGTTGAACTAGTTAGGAATAGACTTGTACAATTCTGTATTGTAGAGGGAAAAGCTTTTTTTTTTTTTCTTGGTCTCAGTATTGTTTATAAAACCTGGGGTATTTTTATTTGGCACATCAAGAATATGTGGAAATTTTCACTTTATTGCAAATAGGCTTCCTTATTATCACTCTACTGAAAATGCTTGAATTTATAGGAGGGCATTAAGTGAATAAGGGGGCTAGTGCTTAAGTAGAAAATATTCAGCTTGGCAGATCTAAAGTACTATTAGGTCATTCATGAAAGGAATAATTGTTTTCCCTGAAACTTCATTTGGACATAACTTGGAAATATTTGCATCCTGTATACATCATCATGTTTCAACTCTGCTATCCAGCAAAGGCAGGAGATACTTAGTTCAACCTCTTGTATGGATAAAGCTGGAAGTGACATAGGCACAGTAAAAAGCAAGGAGCAGAAGAAAAAAGTGATTACTGTTAATTTAAAATGCAAGTCAAGTTACAAAAAGAGACATTTTTCAGATACTTCAAACACATTTCGAAGCAGGTGTTTTAAATGTACATGATTGTTGCATTGTTTTGAAGTTGCAATTAATAACTGATTGCAAAACATTTTCTGCCTATATACTGGCAAAGCTAACAAATAATCTATTAAGTGGTATTGTCTTCAACTATGACTAGACTTGGCGCTTTTTAAAAATTAAACTTTCAGGAAATACAGCATATAGATTTAAATACATTTTTTTTCCTCTAGTCTTTATTGGCTTTTGTTTTTTTGTAAAGCTCCTTTTGAGGGGGTATTTATAAAAAACAGCAATTGCTGTTTTTTTTTTAAGTTGGCTGCAAGTTTCAGACTTATTCAACAAGTTTTCTATACAAGCTGACTTAGAAAGAAGTCTCTCACTTTGCTACCTCAAGTGCACAAAACTCTACATGCTGTGTATATGCTGTGGAGGAGCACCAGGAGTGGCTGAATATAACTCCTGGGAGAGTGTGTGTGTGCTTTATGAGTGACCCTTACATGGGAGCACCAAGCTCTTGCACGGCAGTGATGTACTTCTGAAATGAAGTATAGTGGCCAACAGTGCAGGCTGCAAAATGGACTGGGAAAATAGAAGCAGATATTTAGCTTTCTGCTATCGTGGCTACAACGACAAGCAAGTATCAATTAATTTTTGGTTATGTGGGTGAAAACTAGTTCTGTAAGTCAGAGCATAGCTGAGCCCAGAGGAACTCCCCAGACCTGCTCTTTATTTAGAGGTATGATCTGTCCGGTAGTAGTCATAGCTCATCTGAAAACCTCTTAAAATATTTGCTGTGAAGTGTAAGTGCTCCTACAAGTGTCTAATGCTGCTTTCCTCTAAAGTGCCAGAGGAAAACTTTCTTCTGAATTTTTCTTACAGTACGCTCTTGCTTTGGTAAATTTCCATCTGTTTGTTAACCAGCACATGGCACCATCTGAAATGTGCCTTTTGTCACAAAATGTCCAGCTATGATTAAAAGCTCTGTGATGGAGGAATAAAAATATTTCACTGTCCTGCATAATACTAATAAATAGAAGATTTATGTATTTCCTTTCCATTGTCTGCTCTTTGAAACTTTATTCTTATCTCTTCATCCTCTCACTTTAGTGTGTAATTGAACTTCTTAGATGCAGCAGTGCATACCAAAACCTTGTTCCTTCTTCACTCTCTCACACCCTGCTTCTGAGAGCTGTTTTCATTGGTGTTTTTTTGCAGCACACTTGATATTGTAATGCTGTGCTTTGAATAGTCAAAAATTATTTTTTCTTGAAGGTATTACAAGGCTAAACTTGTATTCCAGGATTTGTATGTATATCTGGCTTGAAAGAAGCTGGTTGGTACATGAAATAGTTTATTTATTCATCAATTACTAATTATTAATGTGGTTCCAACAGGTGGATTTAAGGATTGATTGTTTTGATATGCACAGAGTTGAAGAAAAGTCTTTGTTTAAGAGAATTTAACCTTTAGGACCCTCATGATATCTGTCTGCAAGATGTGCATCCTTATTTTAGCTTCTAATTCTTTTCAATTTTACTTTTTTTCTCATTTATAAAACACTGTTTTGGAAACAGATCCCCTATACACAGGATAGCGGTATGAGAGAGTTACTACATTGTGATTTATTTTTTTTCTAGTTACTTGAAACCACTCACCTAATTTAAATTTCCATCAATTCAAAATTTTCTCTTTCCCTTGAGCACACTTTTTCCATATTTTTTGTTCAAAGTACTATTAATACTTTCTGATTATTCAGCAGAAAACTGAAAATGTCTCTTGAGCAACTCAGCCTGATTTAATTGGTTTTGGTGTATGGCAAGCTAAATTCAGACCTCCATTTATCAAACCCCAAGTCTCTCTTCCCTTCTAAAAGTGAGCAGTGCTCAGGTGAAAAAAAACCAGGAGACAAAAAGTCTGTTTGAGACTGTGCATAAAAGAGTTTGTAACATTCACTGGGTCACCACAGCACAGGAATTAAAGGAAAATTAGGGCTTGTATCTCTGTGCCCCTCCCCCAACTTCAGTGCTTCTCTAAGCCCCTCAACTCTTATTCCTGACAGCTTTCCAGGTTTTTCTACATTGGTTTGAAGGTATATTTTTACCTTTTTTTTTGTTTCTCCATTTTTTACTTACACTGGAACAAAGAAAAAAAGGGGGGGAATGCATAAGACTATGAAACATTCTTTTCTTGTGTATCAAAGACAACCAGTGTATTCAGAGGGTCAAAGTTCCTCTCTTTCCTGAAGAATTTCAATTCCTAGACCCCTTGGCGAATATGCAGTCGAGTAAAATGATCACCTTAAAACCTTTGTTTTCTGTTGAAATTTAACATTCTTTCCCCCAGTTACTTTCCAACATGCACTCTTCTCCTTCCAGCCCCTCTAAATTCTACCTGATGAGCTTTTCTTACAGTAGACTTCTCAAACTTCAGGACAGGCCAATCATTTAATTTCAATTTATTTACATGCTCAAATAAAGGTCTGGAATAAATGTTTGTTCTGATCTTGGCTATATGTTAGTTGACTAATCGGTCACAGTTTCAGAATTTGGACATTTTTAGTTCAATTCTGTGCTGTTACCCCCCTACAAGCTGCTGGATCTCTTGGTTTATTTTTCTCAAAGTGGATAGAAGCAGGAAAAGGCTCTCAGATCAAAGGCTAAGAGAATTAGGATTGTCCAGCCTGGGGAAGAAAAGGCTGTGGGCTGACCTAATTGTGGCCTTCTAGTATCTGAAGGAGTTTGCAAGAAAGATGGAAGGAGGCTATCTAAGGCATGTAGTGACAGGACAAGGTGTAATGGCTTCAAACGGAAGAGATTAGGTTTGGATTAGGTGTTAGGAAGAGGTCCTTTACTATGAGGGTGGTGAGGCACTGGAACAGGTTGCCCAGAGAATCTGTGGCTGCCCCACCTCTGGAAGTGTTCAAGGCCAAATTGGATGGGGCTCTGAGCAATCTGGTCTAGTGGAAGGGGTTCCTGCCCACAGCAGGCAATTGGAACTAAATGATCTTGGAAGGTTCCTTCCAACCCAGACTGTTCTGTGATGCTGTAATGAAGTAATTCCTGTGTGCTCTTCTGAGTTGTATTTCTGTGTAGGTCACCCTTAAAATGGTTCAATAGTGTAGGAGAAAGATAAAGTTTGGGTAAGCCTTTTAGTCAGATGCAGTTATAAGCAGTATAGAGTCATATGTTAAGGATGCTGATTTGCCACCATGGCTTCAAAACGTTTTCAATTTGTTATACAATTTTTTTTTTTGGGGTGACTAAATATTTAGAAAGCATGCCATTAATTTTGGGCTGTGAGTGTTATTTGTCCACTGCTAAACTGCTTCATTTGAAGTTTGTAAGATCAAAAATGCTGACATGAAAAATGGAGAAGTCAAACTAACTGCTAATAGGTTGAGTCCAGGAGGAAGAAATAAATGAGAAACAATCTTTCTAGCAAAATCTCATGAGCAGAACTTCTGAAGTGGACTGGAGGAATACTTCCAGTTTCTACTTATATTCTTTATTCGTAGATGGGACTGTGGTCTATGTTTCTCTCTGAAAATTTTAGGCCCAGCTGTTGTTTATGTAGCAAAGTTTGATGGAAGGAAGGGAGAGGCACAGGAGCAGCACTCCTGCACATTTAAACAATCTGCCTTGTGAATAATGCTTAGTTATGGCAAAGACACACCAGGAAAAAAAAGTCCTTGCAATGCCTGTATGTACAACAGAAGGAAGACAAAAAATACAAAAAAGGATAGAAATGATTCCTGGTAAAATTGGAGGTTGCAATGAAGCTGAGCAGAAGGTGAATCAGCCTTGAGCTTGGAGATCAACATGCTGTTCAGATTTCTGGAGGATTGTGGAAAAGAACTGAAATTTTTACTGGGGTAATATGTGGACCTGAAAGTAATTACTAAGAGCTTCAGCTTATTAAGTGCATTTGTATGAAGACTCTGGTATGGGAACATTGTCTTGTGCTGAGTTACACAAATCAAAGATTTGTCCCAGTAACTGGTGTTTTGGCTCAAGTCATAGGATGAGTGGGTGAGTTTAGCTGACTGGAACACTTGCCCACTCACATGCTGTCCTTGGTCTGTACTCCCAGGTTGGGTCTGCACTTCAGATGCCATATGGGATGCTGTAGGCAGGCTCTTGAGTGGGACAGGTACATCCCCATCCAGTAAATTCTTGCTGAGATGCTCAGGGACCAACAGACTCCTAGGAACATGAAGAAAAGGAGATTTGACTGAAGGTTAGAATTTCTGACTGATCCCTGTGCCTGGTACGAACAGTCTTCAGGGTAACTCAAAGAGGCTGATGGGTAGAAATTGCTGTGCTAAGGTATGCTTTGTCAGCAGCTTTTAAAATGCCACCAATACCAAAATTGCACCTATTTGCCTTTTTAGGTACTTTAGCATGGTTTAGAAAACCATTGCATCACATATGTGTGCTTTGTAGAGGAGCTATGAGTGTTCCTGTATAGGTCAGAGACTCTCAAAGAGTGCATCTTACAGAGAAAGCCCTAATGTCATTTGGAGATCTAATTTGGGGATCTGTGGTAATGCTGGCTGGGGCTGGGGGTGGAGTTCAGTAAGAGGTGGTGTTAAGTCATCAAGTTATTAGTCATAATTCCTAAGAGAGTAAAATTACAAGTCCTGATTCTAAAGATAGTGAAAGAATAAAAAAAGAAAACAACATTGAGGTCAATGGATAGACTCTGTTCACATCAGAGTAGAAAGCTTAATTAACTGAGTCATTTATGTTTTATGTCATTTGCAAACATCATCATACAGACTCTGCTCAGTTGTACATCTGTTTTGTCAGAGCCAAGGGAATACTCAGGGCTCAGCTGATCTCCACCTCTGGAGTGCTCCTATGCAGTAATTTTCTGTGTTACTTTTATTAATAATAAAGACAGTCGTTAAAGAGTTCTTTCATGTTAAATCCCTTGATTTGCAGGTTCAGACACCCTGACTGACATCTCTAGCCTCTGCCTACCTGCTGTCTTTCAGGACAGGGAGGAGGAGAGTCACTTGCCTCTGTCTGGGGCAGAGTGTAGGAGAGAGACTGAATTGCCAAGGGTCTGTCCTCTGCTCTGCTGCTGCCTCCTGCTTTTGGGTACTTCATCTCCAAAGGACTCCCAGTCCACAGCCCTATTTAGATCTATAAAGAATAGATCTATAAAGCTTTAAAAAAAGTTCAGTTATGTAGGGAGAGCCAGTCCTTGCTGCCCACAGGCTAGATATTGGCTTTAAATACAGCCCCAGGCAAGTGAAACACTGCTCATAAATAGCCTCAGGACCTCAAAACACACCTGCTCAACACAATCCTTCTCCTGGTTACTTTCTATTCTGAAGGGCAGCTCCTCAGTGTTGCCCTATACCAGTGATATATTACTGCTTTCTGTTGCGTTGCCTGCAGCTATTTTGCTCCTTTCAGTGATGGTGCTATCTGTTCCATGCCCATCAATTCTTAGGTTATAGAACAAAGAAGTGCATGCAATGTCCTGCTGATCCTGGACTATTTCATTAGTGCTTGTGCACACCAGCTGTGCACAGCTACAGTGCTGGAGTTCAGTGTTTACAGTAAAATTCTTTATAAAAAGAACACAGACAATAAGAGCAGAAAGAGCTGGATTTGTTTAAAGCATCTTGAAGAAATTTTTCCTCTCAGTAGCACCCACATCTTGGCTTTGTCTATGACCAGATGCTTGCACTGGTACTGAATTAACAGTATCAGTTTTCTTACTGCAGCCAAGGTCATAGTGATCAAGTGACTTAAATAGGTCTGTAGTCCTGGGTACACTGACTCCTCATGCTTAATTTTTATTCTTGACAATTTCTTCAAGGCATCAAATACTCAAGAAAAATCAATAGTCCAACTCTCGCTGTAGATGATTTGATATTTTTAGGAATATACATGAATTCATTAGGTGCATTTTAAGAAATTTATTGAAGAAGTTACTGGGACATGACTCACTCCCCAATTCACAATTATTGATGTAGCTGTGGTTGAGGATAACATTTTACTTTTAGGATCTAATAAAAATTTTAAGGAGTGGAAGGACTAGTAAAAAATGTGGAGATACTCTCAATGCAAATTATTCTTTGGGAACATGAAATAAAGTTATATCTCTATTAATACAGAAACTCACTGCACTTGAAAGGATCTGTCATACAACACTTGGCTTACTTGTTGGGCTCCTCAGTTTTGAGAATGCCTAGTAATGTCAGCAACACATACGGCTCCATCCATGAACTTTGTCCTTAGAGTAAGACTGATTAAAGACCTCATTTTACTGATTAAATGAGGCTTAAATATTTAAATAGCTCTTCTTTTGCAGATAATCCAAACAATCCAGATATTTAATTTGTGTTTTTACCTATAATTGAATTACAAACAAAAATTTATATCTTGACAAGTTAGAAAAGGAGGCAGTTCTTCCCAAAGGGTCCAATTAATTTTCAATTACTATTTTGCAAATGTTATTGTTGAGGAGATGGACACATGTGCAATCTGACACAGGCCAAGGGGAGTGTGTATTTGTTTCTGATACTATAGGAATATAGGGGGCTCTGCTCTGTCAACACTTTATGGTAAAATTACATCTTGAATTCTTGGAGTTGATTTGTGTGCTCACACTTAGAGTATTTTATAGGCTAACAGTATCTGAGAAGTTTAAGAAAGCTAAGTATTATAATCTTATCCAAAATAGCTGTGGGCATGTTGTGGAAGACAAGGAAGGAAGTGCAAAAGAATCAGTGAGTGAAAAGTAGAGAATGTTTCCATCCATTCATGTGAATGAATTCTCACTGCATTCCTTCCATACTCTATTCATCAACCACAAAAATGGCAAAGGCATTGGAAGAAAAAGGTAGGAAAGTGTTAAAAGACTGCTTTGCTGTGCTGTAATTGATTCAGCTGTATCATCTTACATGGCTAACTTGTTATCACTGTGGTAAAAGCATGGAGATGGGTTGCAAAGAAGAAACTGCTGTTTCTGCATGGAAAAGGCTTATGGGCCAAAAGGGCAAGTAAGGCATGGGCATCATTAAACATACTGGCACAGTGACCAGAGCAATAGCAGGGAGAAAATACATTGAATTAGGAAAAAGATTTGAAAACAAGAGAACAACTTTTGAACTTTATATACCTGGGAAAGGGGAACAATGGTGTGAATGTAAGTGGTGTGGCACTTCAAACAGCTGAGACTGGAAAAATACACTGTGGAAACAGCTATTCATTTGAATTCTCTGGAGAAAAGTTAAAAGAGAATTAGAATTGTATAAAGAAAATTTTGACAGTAAAAATACGAGTTGTAGATACATACCAAATATGGTCATGTTCTGGATGCCTGAGGGGAGTGGGTCAGGGATGTCAAAGGTCCTTGCACTCAAATGGCTGGCAGAAAATTGGTGAAGTTATCAGAAATGTGAGAGTATATACAGTAGATGGAGTGCAGGAGGAAAGGTAAATATTTCAAATGAGACCAGACTGGTTATATTGACAGTGAGGTACCAACAAGATTGTGTTTGTGAGACAGCTGAAATGCAGAATAGGAGAACTGGAAAAGTAGTTCTTCAAGTGGCCACCTATAAGGAATGCAGTAAGGTAAGTATTGGGTGCCTTAGGCTAACACTTTGTAATATTGGTTGAAGTTACCCCTTCAGTCTTTGGGTCTTTCACTTCCATCCAAGAGTGAGAATCTTTTCATATTTTGTGCTGTTTGTGATGCCAACATGATCAAAACTGATCACTGGACTAAATAAGCATGCAAATCAAAGACTGCAGGTAGTGTGTGCTCAGTAGCGTACAAACTATAATGCTAACAATAAAACGTATATAAGGTTTTCCCTGCTTATGTCACAAGTCCCAAGAAAATTAAGCTGCCCCCAAAAGCCACCAGGCATGGCATTGTAGTGGTGCTCAGAGAAGGAGATGCTTTCAAGAAATCACTGTTAAACAAGATTTTGTCTTGATTCTTGCTGAAATAATTTTAATTCCAAACCACAGTTCATTCCTGTGGCATAAAGCATTATTTCTTTTTCTGAGGTTGGTGACACTTATTCCCTTGTAGTATATATTTTGCTCGTCATCTTTAAACTTTGTTAATTTGTCACAGACTTTGCAATTGTACTCCAATACTGACTACCTTTCCTCATGAAATGCATGAATCTTTACTTATTTTCCTAAGTGGTGGTGAATAGGGAAATTAAATGAGTTAACTTATTCAACTTCAGCTAGGTGACTGGACATCAAAAAGAGCCTCAAGGAGTGTCAGTAAATTGGTTGGGCTAGACAAGCATACAGCCATTGACTTAATCAAGAAATTATTACCTTAATGCATAATGGTGTGAGCGAGGCTTTTTTTTCAGATTTTTTAGTGCCAGTTTTAGAGTATTTAGGACACTATGAATTTATACAACTTTATGGAGAAAGAATAAAAATTTTCCTGCTAAAAAACCTGATAGTCTGTTATGTCTGAAGCTGTAAGTCTGCTGGTGGTCATTGCAGGTTGCTTCATGAAGTGTAACCCAACACTCTACAATAATGAATCCACTGTAATTGGAACTTGATGATCCTTGAGGGGGAAAAATGAGTGCAGTGTATTTTTTAGATCTTATTTCTAACCTTTTGAGCTTCTTGCAGATGGTGAGAATTTAAGTGTTGCAATGTTTTTCAGTACAGCTTCTGTAAATTAGTCTGGTGTTCAAAACTCAAGTGCTTGTCCCTCTAAGCCATACTTTTCAAAATAGCATCTTTCATCTGTTTTTATGATTTTTCCTGAAGTGGAAGCAGAGATGTGTGATGATTTTGGCTGGGGTAGAGTTAATTCTCTTCCCAGTGGCTGGCATGGGCTGTTTTGGGTTTGAGCTGAACACAGGGCTGATAATGGGGAGATGTTTTTGTTATTGCTGAGCCGGGGCTGCACAGAGCCAAGGCCTTTTCTGCTTTTCATCCTGCCATGCTGGGGAGGAGACTGGGAATGCATGGGAGGCTGGGAGGGGACACAGCCAGGACAGGTGACCCAAACTGAGCACAGGGATATTTCAGACCACGTGGCATCATGCTCAGTGTAAAAACTGGGGGAAGAAGGAGGAAGAGGGGGTACATTTGGAGGGGATGGTGCTTTTGATCCCAAGTCACCTGTGATGAGGCCCTGCTCTCGAGGAGATGGCTGAGCATTGGCCTCCCAAGGGAAGCAGAGAATTAATTTCTTGTTTGGCTTTGCTTGTGTGCTCAGCTCTTGATTTCCATATTAAATTGTTTTTATCCCAGTCCTTGTGTTCTCTGGCTTTTACTCTTCTGTTTCTGTCTCTGATCCTGATAAGGGGAGTGAGTGAGTGGCAGTGTGGGGCTTAGCTGCTGGCAGGGAAGATGAAAAACACAATATACATTGAAACCAAATTATTTGTGGAGTGTCTGGCAAAACGCATACCAAAACTTAGCTATAAAGAACTTAACATTTTAAAGAAAAATATTTTTTGCAAAATGAAATCTAACTGTTCTTCCAAGACAGAAACAAACCCCAAGAATTCATCATCTGCAGTATGATATTTCTCCCCTGTAAATTCTGTTGATCTTCCCAAAGTGCAGTGCAAAACATTGATAGATTAAAAATCGGCCTGTGTCCTAAATAGGAAGTGGGATGGAGGAGCACAGTAATAAAGGGAAGAAAGTAATGCCTCAGGTTATATGAAGAGCAACATGAAATGCCTGACCAAAAACGCGAAGAACTGGAAAAAATGTTTGAAGCAGAGGAAGAACAACAGAGGAGATATGAAAAAGTTGGGGAATGCAGGTAGAAACTTTAGTTTGTGTACCACTGAAATTGACACTTGATTTGGACGCCTACTGTTTTGGTTTTTCTTGGGCAAAAATAAAGTGGTGCTGGCCAGGGGTTTGGCTTTATACATGTTGAAGGTCAGAAAAGATTGAATGCCATTGAGGTTCTTCACTTGTCTTAAACTCAATTTTCCTGATTATCTTCTTCCAAAAGGTTTCTATCAACTTTAAACATTTCAACAATATGAGGAATGGTGCTTTAAATGAAAGATTTGTGATGATATGTAATGTAATAAATCTTGTTTTGTAAGTTTACGCTTAGAGGGTTTTATACTTGCGAGTTGCTCTACAAGTACAAACCTTTGAAAGGTTATTTTATCTTACAGGTATCCTAGGGACAAAATAATTTCACCATCATAGATGAAAAAAATTTCTGTGTTTATGTGAGGTTTCTTCAGAGTTTTTCAGATAGAAGAGGGAGAACTCTTCATGAAAAGCACTTTGTTGTCATCATCTGTGAAATTGACTGATAAAGTTTGGTCTCTGAAAATAAGGAAAAAGCTGAAGATACTAGATAAATTGGTTTTGTGTATTGGTGGTGCTCTTTCTTTGTGGGTGGGGATTTTTGGTGGTTTATTTTTTAATAAATATTTCCTATAATTTGTAAATTTTCTTAAAGATGTTATGGTGATCCAAAATATTCCATAGCTAAGTAGTACTGGTTGTTTGCCTTGAGGCTGGAGCAGAGTATTTTCTAAACTTCTTAAGAATGAAAGAAAGTAAGTGGTAACTAGATTCTAAAGATTGCATACTAAACCCAAACTTTTCCTTAGACAAAGCTAAGATCTTTCTATTTGTTATAAAATATTATCTTATTTATTGCATTTAATTGTTTTGGCAGTACCTCAATCCAGAGTGTAATTAGATACTGGCCACATATTTTTTTTCATTGTTATTAAAAGGATATGTGTAAATGTCTTTGGTAATTCTGTAGTGTTTAAAATCCAGATTTCATACTGTCAGGGGAAGTGTCATGCTTTTGCTTCATAACCAGACAGTGTATGTTTTCAATAAAAACTTATTTAGGAAAGTACAACACATTCATCCTTGATATTTAAGCAAATTCACATCGCAGAATGATTAATTGCATTCAGCCTTTTCATCCACTTCTAATTTTTCAGGGGACATAATTGGATGCAAATTGGCCAGTGTTAATCATTAGATACCACTAATTAAAAACAGAAGCTGTAGGTAATGGTATGATTATTGGTAGAAATAAATGAAGCAGATCAGGTAACACTTTTCTTCAGGGACTCATGACTTGTGCCTGAGCCTCATTAAATTCCAGCATGTGAAGGTGCCCTGCTGGTAGAGGCTGCAGGAGAGCTGTATTTATAAATAACTTAAAAGTTACATAGGAGGGCAGTGCCTGAAAAAGGAGGTGTGGAACATTCCTGTGGCTCAAGGACTTAATAGTTTAATGAATTAGAAACTTTAAAAAAGCAATTTAATTAGGTGAAAACTGGTTTTGCATAACAAAAAGCCAGTTAAAAAGGACACTAAGGGCATTTATTTTCTGACAGTGTTTCTGAAGCATACTGAAATCCTATGTTCTGGAAATTCAATGGGTACTTTTGTATCCAAAGAATTAATTTCATACTTTGTCTTTTAAAACTGTGATGTTAGATGACCTGTATACTGACTGAACTGGAAGCTTGCTGAAAAAACTGCAATCATTCATTCAAATCAATAACTGTGGTTTGTGTGGGGATTCAGAGGAGATAATTTTGTCAAGAAGAATCTTCTGACTTACCTTTTAACTTATTTTCAAAATACACTGATGACCAATGAACCCTTTTAGTCCTCTGCTTTGGGGTTTTTTCCATCATAATCACCAAAGTTCATCAGGAATAAGCATTAGTAATAACTCCCTTTAAGGGATTCATACAGTGATGGAAAACACCATTTCAAAATACAGATACCAAATAAAAGATGCTAATAGTAGGTACTGCACTCTGTTCAGTCTTACAGACAGAACTAGGGAATTAGGCATTTTGGTTGTGGGGGAGGAAAGAGCCATGAATTAAAACATTTTAATTTTCACTATTCCTTCCAGTTCCCCATTGGTCCAATGTTCATCAGTGATGTAGGCAGTGACTTGGAGTTAAGATCCCTGGTTTTGGATGCGTGACTTCTGTCCAGCAGCTTTGCTCTGGCACTGGTGTTTTCTGTCTGTCAGCTGGAGTGAAGGACCTGCACACATGGCAGAGACAGAGGCAGAGACAGAGGATGGAGATGTAACAACCAGAATTAGCACCCAAGCTTAGAGCTGTGCATACCATGCATTTGCATGTGTACCACATTTCATCTTTTTGATAATGGCTGCTCTTATATAAACTTAGAGTTGTAACTGCTAGTGTGAAATCAACATCATATCACCACTCATCCACAAACATTAATGGTGGCTTCAGCATAAAAAAGCAGAAAACTGAATCCTCTTCGTTCCTCCCCGCAATCCTGTCTATTGAACCCTGCCCATAGGCAGACTTCTCTGCCTATGGAGAAAACCAGTTTTTAATTTTCATTGCAAGTTAAAGACAGTAGGTAAAAATCACTGTTGAAGTGAATACCAATGCCTTCTTCAACATGCAAACTAAATACCATCAATGCAACAAAACATTTCTGGTGTTAACAAAGCTATTACTGTGTTTTATATCTACATGGTCAATGCAACAGCTGCCACTGGTCAGGTGACAGTCTAGAGTTAAACAGGCTGATGAGCCAGTCCATCATCATTAGAAATCAATGGGAAGGCTTCCACTGGCTTAGTGAATAACTTCATCAACTGTCATTGTAGCAAATGCTCTTCACCTGTGCATTCAGAAGAGCAAAATAATTGCAATAACAGCTCCTCTTCAAGCACATCTGGGCTGTTCTCTTTTGTACAATAAGTTACCAAATGGAGAATGAAGATTCAGGGTGCGTCTTCTAAAACACTGCCAGTCTGCCCACACCAAGCTGGGAAAGGCAAGTAGTAGTTCCTTCCTTTTGTTGTGAGATCATCAAAAAGGTGGACCAAGTAATATGTTTGGTTTTCCAAGCAGGAAGCTGGGTAAATCTCACACTGATTAAATGAGTCTTCATAAACCTATTTTGCCTGCTGTTGCTGTGGGTTGTATAGCTGTGCTGAGTAAGCACTAGAGCCACCCAAGACGCGTTTCAGATCTTTGTTGCTTCCACGACATATAACTGTGTCCTGTAAAAAAATCAAATACCCATTAATTAATCCCCTTTTTTGTTCTAATAATTCTACATTGTTTTTCTGTAACTATGAAGAAGATTATTCTGGGTTTTATGGGTGATGACTAATGTTCACTAAAGTTTGTTTGAAATGGTTTTCTAGAATGCACTGCCAATTTCATGTCACCTATGCCTTTGTACTGAGTAATACAGTATTCTCTTTCTCAAAGGCCAGAAGCTTGTATCGTCCTGAGTGCTCAGCATCTTTGAGTTTTTCTGAAGAAAACTGCTGTGGCACTCTTGGTGGCATGAAACATTTAACACTGCTTGGATGTGATACATGGCTTTATGCACCTTGTCACTCTTGCTTAAAAATCATTAAGATATGTTACTATGTCAGCATCATAAAGGGCCTACTTTGTCTCATTGTGACCTAAAAGTTGATGCATGCTGTTTAGTAGCAGGTCTGATTGATTTTTTTTCAGGCATACAACAGAGACTGTATTTACATTTTGTGACTTGTTAGAAGAAGAACTAAGTTTTTTGAACTCATATCATTAGTGCCTCAGTCACAGATTTTCAAACTTGTTCAGACACAAGAGGGGGAAAAAAGATGGTGCCAGTTTTATGTCAAACATATTTTTTTTTCCTCTCCTTCCTCCTTCTACTTTCATCAGGACTTGTCTTTGTCAAAAACTGCACTGACTTTTTCTGACATTGCAATGGCTCCAGTCAAAAGAAAGTGGGGGAGCAAAAGAGCTGTGGAAAAGCACTAAAGCCCTGAAGTGACCAGGAGCTGAGATCCTGCTATGTGAATCCTGCAGGTCCTCTTTTCAGCTGGCTCTGCATTAGTTCCTCTCTCCACCTAAACCAAGGAGAGGGAGAAAGAAGGGAGTAGGGTTTTTTCCTTCCAGATTCTTGTTTTTTAACATATTTGCAGTTGTATAATGTGATTGGTATGAATGTAAGTGTCGATGGAGTTAAATCTGAAAACATATATTAAGAGAGGAAAAAATGTGGGGTGACAGAATGTAAGTATTGAAATACATCTCGTTGTAAATGCAGCTAACATTTCAGTGTTAGTAGTCTACCATATAACTCAAAATGACAGGTTACTAATGATTAGGTTAAGATCATGTGAAATTTAGAGACTTGGATGTTTTGATAATTTTTTTTTCTGCAAATGATAATCTCAATATTGCACAATCTATAGCCCTTCCAATTTTGTGAAAATGTCATGCTTTTAAAGTGCAAATAGCAGTGATTTCTTTGCTTTATCCACAGTGATTAAAACAGGGCTTCTTTGCCCTGCTGTATGTGTATATCCTCTATTTTATCTTTCAGCTAATCTGTTTTACTGCAATAGACCTGTAATTGGGAATCTCTGCTTATCTACCCCACGCCCTTCTTTCTTCTTTTGGAAGATTTTAGTATTTAATGTTTTAGGTTGTTTCAGAACGTTGAAATTTGTGTCTGTGGATAAATGTGAGCAAGTTTTCCAGCTTAAAAAAAAAGCACCTTTTTGCACTCTACTAACCACTCATAACATTACATTCATATCATTATTAAATACTCAATATATGCACTCTTAATCAGCAGAAAGTGGTACCCCAGGTGTCCTGTTCTCATTTCCAGTAAATTGCTGTTTAAGCTCCTATAGATTTAATACTTTTGGCAGATACAATATCAGGTGAAATATTTCATGAGATTAAGTGAATTTATTTCTTTATTCTTTTGTTTATCTTTCAAAACAAAGCTCCCTTTCTTTTATATGTCAGCAAAATTAAGCTAGCTGTATCTAATTGCAGACATGAGCCAGCATGGCCTATTTTCTATACAAATTTAATCCAGTGTAGTGTATATTATCCATGACTCAGAATAGCATAACAAAAAAAGCCGTCAAAGATTTCTATTATGAATGAAATGGCTGCTAGATAAGATAAATATTCAAGACAGATGATAGCGGAAATTAAAATTTTATAATTGGCCTTCTACAATTAAATTCTAAATTGAGAAGGAGTTTCTTCCCATTCCATCTATTCTTCACAGACACCATTTATTACATTTTTGTGTAACTTGTAGAGGGGAAAATTCATTAAAGGGTTTTTTTTTTAAAGGATTATTATGATGCAAATGGTTTCTTGTAGCATGTGGTTCACAATGCTGCTGAGAAAGAAGTTAATTAGAAGAAGAATGGACAGCTCAGTGGACTATAAATGGGAGAAGATGCCTTTTAATTGTAAGGAAGGCCAGTTTTAAACTGGCTCTGTTTTGGTGGTCTCATTTATTTTCCAGTAAAGACTAAAATCAGCATATCTGATAAAAATGATCATTGTTTATGACAGCAGTCTCTTTTCCTGAATCCTTCCTTGTGGGGAGCATTGATTAATTAGTAATACCAAATAAACATTACATGGCCCTTCCTGTGTAGTCAGAAAGTATCTTTGCTCTTTGAACATTTAAAAGGAAACAAATAGGGAAACAAGAGCTTCCCAGCTCATGTTCGAAGAGGAATACTAGTGCTAACATAAGCCCTAAGGAGATGGCACTATGTTTTATTTAGCAAGCTGTTTTTTGTTCTGTTTTTAAGGGCTCAGTCTTTATTAGGTCCTGTATGAGCATAGAGCACAAATGACCATTGTAATGACCTTTTGTAGTTTGGTGTTTCTTGGTGGCAATTTTAGGGGTAAGCAAATCACAGGCATGAAAAAATTCTTGGGGAAAATGTGAGTGGAAAAATGGTACTGAAAGCAGTCTATGGAGAGGCACTTCTTACATTTGGAATGGAGGCTGCCCTTAGAGATGGGAACATGATGAAGAGGACAGATGCACACTGGAAAGGAATGCAGGAAAACTGAGGCCAGGGGAATGTATAAAGAGAAAAGTGGAGTTTCACCAAGCTGACCTCTCGGGACTTTAGCTGGTCAGAGTGACCCCAAGAAACATTAGAAAGTTTCTTTTCCCAGCCCAGTGGGTAAAGAAGGAGTTAGAGCTCTTCAGTTCTCGGTCTCAAGGTTGTTTATTGTATCTTATCTATAAAATTCTTTCTCCTGACCTGCCTTTATGCAAAACTGAAAATTTGAATTTCTAGAAAATCAAATAGCAAGAGGGATTCATAGCTGCTGAGGTCTGCTCAGCAGGACAGTCAGAGGCACTCTGCCTGCCCCTGGGCGGTGTTATCTTTTTATACATAAAACTACGTGTACAATATTTACAATTACTTTCCAATACCTATCACCTATGTTAGACACCAATCTAAAAGTGCCAACATTACAGCAGAAGATGGAGGCCAAGAAGGAGAAAGGCTGGACATGCCCAGATTCGTCCATCTTGTCTCCTGAACCCCCATTCTAAAAACCCCAAAAATCTATTTTTCACCCTGTGATAAATTCACTATGATTCCACTTAAACTTTCATGGCTTGTAACTCTTCATATAAGGTTGGAAATTATTTTTTCCAAGGGCTAAATCAAAGGCACAGGGGTCTTGGGCTTTGTGCCAAGGTCTCTGAGCCCCTTGGCAGGGTCTTGAGTCCTCCAGGGCAGCCAGAAGAATTTCTTGGGTTCTGACACTGATCTACTGGAAATTATACTAGAAGACTGGATTACTAGGTAACCCTGTACTGTGGGCAAGAAATGCAAATATACCTGATCCAGTGCCAGAGCTATGAATCCCTCTTGCTATTTGATTTTCTAGAAATTCAAATTTTCAGTTTTGCATAAAGGCTTTTCTACCTACACCTCATCCATTACCTTCGTCTCTCTCATATGTGGAAATATGGAATATGTATCAGAAAGCACCAGCCACAGAAAAATATTGCAACTGTTGTTTGATGGAATGAATAAGGTAGTAAATGATGAATAAATAAATCAATGTAGCTGGGAGTTAGACATACTAAAAGACCTGTTTGAATTCTGATGCTCTCTTTGCATACTGCTTTGACTGTGTTTGCCTGAGAATGTAGGTGTTTAATGCAAAGGTAAATGAAAACAGAGATTCTCAAGTTCTAACAGGTAAAGGGAGCTTGTAATGTAACTTACACTGATAGGTCTTTTATCAGCAGTGACTCTTGCATAATTTATTGTTCCAAGAAAATAAAAAAATCTTGCATACTCCTATCATATCAGATGTTATGCTTACTGAAAAATCTTTACATCAATACTAATTAGTCATCTTTACTTACAGGCTAACTTACAAGACACTTAATTTCCTTTTCATCACGATTGTGTTCCTGCTGTCATTAAGGAAAAGACTCTTAATGAAATGGGAACACCCCAGAGTGCTGGTCTGCAGTGTCTTTGAGCAGTGGCTCAGAGCATTACTGTGTGATGCCCTGGAGTAAACAAGGCAGTGAGGAATTCACTCTGCAGCTGGGGATGCTGTGAGCCCCACTCTGCCTGCTCTTCTGGGCCTGCTTCTCCTGCTGCACTTACATTTCTGATGCTGATTAAGACATGGCCTTCTCTATATGGGACTGCACTGTGGATGTTCCATAGTCTTACTATACTTGTTGGTCACTGGAAGACCATTAGCAAGGACGTAGATTGGCAAAACAGGATTTTGCTTTGTTGGTTTTACAGTTTTTATGCTGCTCTGGATTTTGATATACTCAGGACATAATTTCTTGGGATGATTTTTGAGATAGTACAAATACAGATTTAGCTGAGAATGCAGAGATCTTTTCTCCTCGCTAAGGAATATTCTTTGAAGTGATATCTCTGATATGAAAATGCAAGAATTTTTTGTTCTTGTTTGTTTAAAAAAGTAGCAGAAAGCACTCTCCCAGTTTAATAAACCTTATGAAAAATCCTGTTTTGAACATACATCACAATTCATGCATTTACAGGTATTTGAAGTATACAGGTTTACATATCCATTAAAAAAAGAAAACATTTTATCAGACAGATCTCTTAAAGACAGCCCAAGAGGTTTCCTGACATGTAGGGAAGAAAGACCTCAATTTCTCGAACTATTAGGGAAATTCTCTGCTTACTGATGACTGTTCTGGAAATCTGTTAAAGATACTAAAAAGAAGTTTATCTTGGAAACCAGTCTGTGATAGCAAATATAGTGGCACACTTTTGAGTATGCAGAGGTAGCTATGATTAATAATTTACATTGTTTTGATATGTATCCTACTCTTTTTGTTTCCAGTGCACTCTGACTGGTAGTGACAAGAATGAAGTTAAAGATACCAAGAAAAATAGCTAATTTAGACATTGCCAAACTCTAAAAAAAAAAAAAAATAGAGGAAGTGTTTATACTATTACAAGGAAAATACAAGTTATTCATTAACAGTTTTAAAAGTCTTTACCTCATTGCAAAATTGACTTGAAAGAGTAATAAAACACAAGAGATGGCTGTGTTATGTCTTGAGTCCAACCACCTAGGCTTATTGTCAAAAACTTACAAGTACTGGAGAGGGGATGTCTTGGCTGGAATAATCTGCAAATCCATGCTTAAGTGCACCCAGGAGACCAAGGAACTGAAATAGTGAACCAGGTGTGTTAACAATGATGGGCTGTCAAAGAGCAACACATTTATTATGTGTCAATTTTGGGCCATCCAAATAAGATGCTGAAGGTTAAAACTACATTGAGGTTTAGGCTCATGCTGTGAATACATGAGTCATAAATAAATCTCTGCTGGCAGTGGTTGTCTGGCTTGTCACAAAAGTGAAGGACTGGCCCCAAGGAGTAAAGCAGGGAGCTTGCAGAGCCACGTGAGGTCCTGCCTTTGCAGCTGTGCAGCACTACTGTGGTAACTTGCCTGGTAGGGGTGAAGTCTGTGGATAATATAGTTGGTTGGGTTGATGTTCTTTGTCCTTTGGGAGGACAAGGCATGGAAACTTAGAAATTGCTTAGAATTCATGTTTTATTTCCTCTAATCTGTTGCAAAATGTGGGCTGAGTTAGAATGGTAGGAAGTGATGCTGATAGTGGCTAAAACATGGCTAAAATCACTACTTCTCATTACTTCTGTCAAGCAACAACAGTGCATTGCTCATTCTTGCTCATTTCTAAAATTAGTCAGTAAAAATTACTCTGCATTCTTGCTCTCTGAACAATGACTGAGTTTCAACCATGGTTTTTAGGCATCAAAGCCAGTGAAACAGAAACTTCTAAATGAGTCTGAGTGACTCAATAGTATTATGTGAGTAACTTAAAAATGACCTTGAAAATACAAATGGGATGCAAGAACTGTTGGATACTGCTTTTTTAGATAATGACTTTTCTTCTTCCTGAAAAGCACCTTCCAAAATTAGATTGCTCCCTGGTTAGTATATTGACAGAACATTTTATATGCTTAAAACTGAGAACAGCTAATAGGTATAACAGCATTCATTTAATCATTTAACTAAATAATTATATCCTTAAGAAACAGCCTGATGTGATGACATGCCAAAGACAACAGGAAGACCTTTTAGAATCTGCAGTGATTTAATTAAATAAACACATTTAATATTTGAATATAGAGATTATATTATTTATAATTAACTTTCCAAATAATGTATTTTGCAGCCCTTCAATTTCCTCCATACCATTCTGCCTCATTGATAAGTCCAGTCACATTTGACAGCCAGAATTGGGCATTTAAATATGACCACAGTAGACAAAACAATCATTCCTTAAAGAACTTATTCTGAGTGACATATTAAAAAAATCTTAAAATCAGTGCAAACAGACACTTCTGCCTATAGCAGTCATCAATCTGGCCATTTTGATGCCAAACACATTTTATTATTATTTACTGTATTCTGATTAATTTTATCCACAGTTTAAGGAGAACTAAACTCTCTGGATGCCTTCTCATAGGAAGTGGTAGCCAGGAAACATTACAGATAACAGAAAAAAATTCTGTTTTTAATGGTAACTGTCAGTGAAGGAGTAATTCTTTTTAAGTTATTTAAATTTGTATCAAAGACCACATACAATCTTATTTTATCATGACTCCATCTCACTATCTAGATTCTTCTCTATCTCCAACTCAGGTGTTGATCTTTTCTTCTGACATTTCTGAGAAATACAGGGGAGTTTTACTATGTGGCTCTTGAACTTTTAGTGTCTCTGCTCACTCAGCCTCTTCTCAAGCATGGAAAGTGATGTCTGTGCTTCTTTCTCATTAGCAGATTTCAGTAAAACCCCTGTAAAAGTTGCATGAAGGGTTATAGTACATGAGAATTGAACCTCTCCTTATCCAATTGCCTTTATCCTGCTTCATCCAGGTATGCCCATCACAATTTTTCCTACTGTTTGATTTCATGATATAGTCTAGTTCTCTATTGTCAATCTACTTCCAAAAGGCAAGAATGGGTGAAAGGGAATTGCTTGAGAAAAGAGATAGGGGAAGGGCATACAGCAAAGTGGAAACTGCTCTGGAGTCAGTGTTTCTCCCTTTGACCCACATTATGCACCAGCTTGCTACTGAAATTATTAAAATTAGATGCTATATTTTTTTTCTGAATGTTTCTTTTTGCCTTAATGGCCTTATGGCCATATAAACTTCATATTCAGTGTTCCTAAAATGCTGATGTTAAGTGTTGACAAATACATGTTTTCAGGAGTAAATATAGAATGTAGAGGAGAACTAGTTAAACCCAGTCTTTAATATCTGGACTCAAGTTGTAAGTTCTACACCAAAATACAAGTCATGGTTTTGACCAGACATACATTTCCATGACTTAATCAAAGAATAAGCAATTATATGGCTAGCATGGATGCCTGGATGCTTCTGCCAGCAACTTTTGTCTCAAGAACTCAGTCCTTTTCATCAGAATTGTTACTTGTCAGTTAAGTAGAATATAGGGTGCTGGTGGGCTGTCGTGAGAGGTCTGTCCCTATTTATATGGGTTCTATTTTTGCTTCATTGTGGTTTTAGGCACAACACTGCTGTTGACATCTTGGTTACCTGTTTTGTGTGGGATTGAGCCACAAAGTGGTTACCATACATTAATATTATAAGAGATAGTACTCAGTTGCACTTGCTTAGAAATCTAACACTTTTTTTTCTGAACTGAAACTACTTTTAACTTAACATTGTAATATTTTACTATTCTGCATCTCTACCCAAAGGCATATTCATTTCCTCTAGGTGTATCTGATAGCAATATGATAGCAATACTTTTACTGGGTTGATGAGGTGCTTTTGTAAATGTGGATCCACTGATTGTACTGACATTAAAAAGAAGCAGAAAAAGTTATGTTGTTTTGACTGCTTAATGAAAAAATATTGGCTTACTGGCTGCAGAAAAGCTTTCTGCTAAGAAAAAATAAATAGCCTAACTGAATTGGGAAAAATAGTAATGATTTAAAGGTTCAGCTTCACTGAAGTACAATAAGTCTTTTGGAAGTGATGAAGCAATCTTGTGAGACCTAAATCTTATCTGTGATAGCTTCTATTCAGATATTTAGTGCGTGAAATACTCATCTTGTCAGAATCATGATGGATTCTATGATTTTTATGTAGAATGTTGCTGTAAGGAGCTGTATTTTTTGACTGTCAGGTGAAAGTGTGGTATATAAGCAAACTGATTTTGTAAGGCAACATCTGTTTGCTTTATAGGGCCTTATTCCAGTAAAAGTTTCTGCAAAGTCATAAAAATAGGTTAATTTGGGGTAAAGCTCATTCCTCTTAATACAGCCTAAAGGCAATAATTAAGTTTTTCCAAATGGAAAGAAATTCACTCAGAATAGTTATGGCAAATGAAACATCCAGATGTGGATGACTGTGTTGGATGCAGCAAAATAGACTTGGCCAGGTTAAAATTGTAGTGATGGAAACCTTTACATCAAGTTTTGATGCAGTTCCTCTTATATTTTTTGTTTAGAAAATGGATTCACCTTTTACTCTGTGTCTTGAAATGTCTTTTATTTCTAAGCAAACACACTGGAGATGGATGTGCTTACTGGACAACTGTTTGGGACTTTCAAGTTTGTTGGGAGTCTTCTGGACTTGCACAAGCTCCTTGGTATCTCCATATTTAGTTGATGCTCACAGATACACTGAACAACAAATTAGGTTTTCAATTACTGTCATTTCCATTACTCTGTCAGACTGTGAAGAAAATGTTGTAGATTTAAATGTGGGCAAAGAATGAAGGGTATGATCCAGACTCCAGTGAAGTCAGTGGTATTTTTCTATTTAGGAAGGCAATTTTCAATTAATTCAGGCCATGCATGAAAAACAGATGTAAAAGTTAAAAGGGAATTGGTACTTTCAGGTATTGACAACTTGCTCTCATGTCAATGAATTCTAGCACAGTTCCCAAGTACTTGCATGATTAGCTATTTTACCATTGTTTATTACTCTGGTGTTACTATTTCTCACATTTTCCATATGATAATGAGATAATGAAAAATAATCCCTCGTGTGGGCCATATGTGAATAACTGTAGCATAAAAGTTGTACTAAAAAAAGTCCTGTTAAATTAAAATTACAGCTCCATTACCATATATCATATATTATGCCTCTGTAACAAATGGGAAACCAGCTCTATTATAGCATATACTCTACTTTTTGTTGATGATAGTAGCAAAATGCATTCAGAGCCACATGAACCTCTGACTTCAAGCCTAAGGCATGTGACCAGTGTAGCAACCTGCTGCTTTCTAGGAATTAAGTGTGTGGTAAATCCCTGAAGCATTTCACATCCACCATTTCTTTTGACAGTCTTTCACAGGACTTCACTGATTAATTATCAGACTGAGTATGCTTGAACTAAGTCATTAATTTTGTCTGAAAAGGTATCATTCCAGACCACTCTCTCTGGTAAGATGATATTGCCTGCATTATTAAATACTTTCTCTAGTGCCTGTCATACACAAACCCTCTGCTCCCTAAGCTCCCTTCTATTTACCTGCTGTTCAAGGGTAGAGACAATGAACTAAGATGAGATTTTGTACTTCAGGTGTCCTTTGATGAAACAAATTGTTTTTCCAAATCTAGAAGAGCTGTAAAAGATAAAATTTGGATATTTTGAAGGTTTTTATTTTGTTTGAAGTGCTTGTACTTAGCTTTATGTATACAAATTTTTGCAGAATTTAGCCAGAGTTCCCTGTTTTCCATGAAGGAACTCCCAGGCCTCTTAAGTGTGGCCCAGCAGTGAAGTGAGTAGGAAAATCAGAGACATACTGAAGAGAGAGGGAGTTAAAATGTACTTATTTTTGCTATAAAAATCATAGCATATTAGAGACTTTTGGGAAATAGTTTGTTTTCATTTTAATTTAAAGTATAAATAAAGTTTTTGTTCTATTGCCATTCACATACCTTAATTTATCTGGTGTGATCTGATATGAAGTAATAAACTGCTGAGGCCTTTTTAATGAGTGTGTTTTCAGACTAATATAAACTTTTACATTCAATAGAAGAAATAAGGATCCTGAGCCTTATTAATTTAGGGAGCTAAAATTATCAGAAGCTGTGATGTTCCTTTGCAAACCTACTTACGTGGCTCTGCAACTGCTCAAGCATTCACTTTTGGCCACTGTTGTATACTATATTGGGCTAAAATGGCTTTTATTGCAGGCCTTTGGCTTGTATGTGCTTCACTGAGAGAATTCAGTGAGGAGAAAAAGAAGTTAAGTTTTATGAGTCAGTCATGGTGAAAAATATAACAAGATTAACCCATATTTAATTGGATCTTTTGAAGAAAGATTTTTTTTTTTCCTCAGAAAAAAGCTAGCAAGATGGAACACTAAAGACTAAAAAGCTGTTTGGCATACTGTCTACTCTAACTTGCACATTATATGACCTCATAACAACATAGAATATTTTTCAACCCACAGTCTTAGTATTTTACAGAAATTAGCTGGAAAACTTCATTTGAGTTTGAGATGGCTCTGACACTGTTGCTGGGTTAAAATGATGCACATGTTCAACTTTGATCCATGTATTTTTTAAATTATTATTAATTATTATTATTTTAATATTTTTTTATAAAAAAAAGTAAAGATCAGATCAGAAAAGAAGTGTTATCATTGTGGGAGGTTCCTGGCATGGGCAATTGGAAGGTGCAGCTGGCAGTGGTAGAGCATTCTTTAAAACCTGAAGGGTTTTCCACTTGTAACACATGTTGATTTACAAGCACAGGCACAAAAAGTAGGGTGATTAAGGAATTTATTTTCATTCATTGTACCCTGTAGGCAAATGTCTTCAATATTTGACCAAGAGATCAATGAAAGCAAATTTTTCACTGACAACCAGCTAGTTACTTTCCTTCAGGTGAAATACTGCTCTAAGTACTTTGCCATTATGAAGACAGTTCTCTCTCTCTTTATTTTCCATTACTTCCTGCATTTCTTTTCCTCCCTATTTTTATTGCCTCTCCTTCACGAGTCTCCTTACAAGATAAAACTGGAACTATGTGGAAATACAAACCAGATAGTTGCTACAGAGTTATATATCAGTCAAACTCCAGTAGGGAGCTGCATGTTTCAGTTTCATGTACACTGATAACTGTCATTTCAAAATGAAGTATAGGGCCCAGAGTGTACAAATGTAGTTCAGGACGATCTGTGTGCCATGTCCCCAACTGTCCCCAGTGCTATTTCACTTGTGTGACAGCATTTTATGCTTTGTTGCGCTAAGAATTTCCCAAGTATCACTACTAGCCAGTACTGAAGGGGGCACAGCCCATGTAAAAATGAATGTCAGCATTTCCAAGGAAGTAATTTTTCTTTCTCAGAGCCATAAGGTCAAGTCTGATGTTCTTTATGATTTTTTTCATCGAATGCAGGTAGTGATGAGGGACTCCTCTCTTGTCATATCCTTTCCTTGCTATGGGAAGTGTGACAGTAGTTGTGAGATTCTTTAAATAGCTATCAAGCTGGGACACAGTACATTTCAAAAAAGTTGCTGTATATCTTAGAAACTAACCATCTTTTTATATTTTGTGCCCTTGTGGCTTGGAAAGTGGCAACACATTGTTAGCTTACAGAATTCTCCATGAGAATTGTTTGGGCAGTGATTTTTTCTGAGGGTCATCGATAAGAAGCTTTTGTTCCTAAGCCATGTTTATTAAATCTTAAACACTTGTAAGCCTGAAGAAGCTGACCCATGTGGAGGGCTATGAGCTTTCAAGATCACATCAGTATTTAGAACACCCACGATCTTATCTCTCTAGTGTTCTACATAATTGCTTTTGTCAAGAAACTGCCTCCTTTGTTCAGCTCTCATATGCCAATTGCTGGTACTAGATCCTGACAAATCACTCTTCTCAAGGAGTAAACGCATCTTCCACCTATCTTCAGCAGTTACTCCCTCAGGTGTAAACAAGAAAACAACTGAGAAACAGTTTCACATCAAGAAAAAATTATATTTAAATATGAGCTGCTTCTGACTGCCCTCCATAGATATTCTGCTCTGCCCTAGAAGCTTTTCTGTTTTCTAGGATCCTATAGTGTTTTGTTCTCTACAAACACAAAAGCAAAACACATATCTTGTAGCATATGCCATTGCATGTTCTGAAAATCACTTTATAAAAGACTTTTCAAAAAAATCTATAGTCATTATTTGTCCAAGTATGCTCCTTGCTTAGTTAATAGAAATCTCAGTGCTCTAATGAAAATTGAGTTCTCAGAATTTTGATAGAGAATGTTTGCAGAAGCTCCTTATTTTCAGTAATTTTCTTGCTTTTAAGAAATATGAATTTAGAGAAAGTGTCGCTACCAGAATTGGTAGCATTAATTCAGAAGCATGAAGTAATAGTGGAAAAAAATAATTTTGTGCTGCTAAAAATCCTTAAATGGGCTCTGAAAAGTCTGGAATGTCTAGAAATAGGGGAGGATACTAGTAAAGTATTTTTAAAATTAAATATTTATTTTCAGACTTCATTATACATTGCAAATATTTTCCCCTTAAATTAAAGGTTGCACTTCAATTTATTTTAATAGCTCGGTATTCAACCCTGTTGATTATTTATGAAATGCCATGATAATAGCAGGGTAAAATAGAATTGGTCAAACAGATCTTTAAAGGAAGATATAACTCAACACAACAATTTTGACAGCAAGAAAATTTCAGCAGTTGAGGTTTTACTATGACAAACACTGAGGTTTTGTCCCTATGTGCTGTGCATGTTGCTCAGTTTTCAGTCTGTCTTTGATGGAAATTTGCAATCAGCGTCACCATCTGAAACACCAATACCTACTAATAATCACGTAAGAAGGGTAGTTTTGGGTCAGGTGAGATGTTCATCTAGTCTGGCATCCTGTCTTTGTGGCAAATGCTTAGGGAATGGTCATCCAGACATGCACAACTTCCCTGGGTAACCTGTTCCTGTGCCTCAGTACCCTCTGAGTAAAGAATTTCTTCTCAACATCTAATTGAAATCTCTCCTCTTTTAGTTTAAAACCAGTGGCTCTTGTGCTATCACCATCTGCTCGAGTAAAATGTTGCTCTCTTTCTGTAGGGGGATAGAATATAAGAAATGAAGATAGTGTAGAAAGTAATCTCACCCCTAAGGAGTTGCAGCTGGGCCAATTATCAAAGATTAAGAACAGGCCTGACTTTAACAGGCCACAGCTGTAACCAATGAGAAGAAGAGTGCTATAAAAGAGTGGGGTGGCTGGGTGAGAAGGGAACTGGAGTCAGTTGGCTGCTTTGTGAAGAAGAAAGACTTGGTGCTCGGAGGAGCAGCCCACGAGAAACAGCAAGAAGGTATGAAACTTTTGTGATAGGAGACAACAGTATGGAACCCCTGCAATAAGATGACAAGATCTTTCAATTTTGTAAGCCCTTTTTAGGTACTGTAAGGCTGCTCTTTAGGTCTGAACAACCACAGCTCTCTCAGCCTTCTTCATAAGAGAGGTGTTCCAGCTCTCTGACCATCTTCATGGCCTTCCACTGCTCTTATTTTAACAGGTCCACATGTTTCTTGGCTGAGAAATCCAGGCCTGGACCACACTCTGGGTGTGGTCTCCAAAGGGCAGAGTAGAATCTAATTTCTCATATAGACCAGAAGCCTTCTATAAAATAGCATAGACACAAATTAGTTATAATACAATATAGTTCTCCTCATAAATTCCTAGTCCTGATATCCAGGTATATTTGTTCTTGTTATTGTGTTTCTGAAATCCATCAATTAATCACAATTTCACAAAGTTGGTTTTCCTGTTTTAATAAGCTGTAACTCCACAATATTGTGTCCCATATCTATTTGCTATAAAAAGGTAAGTTAAGCATTACTCATCTTCCAGATTTTCTGGTCTCAATTCAAATGCACTTAACTTTGTTACCTCAGAAGGATCATCTGTGCATACCTTTCACTTTAGGTTTTCCCATTTGTGTTCATTTCCCCTTTATTCCTATTAGTGTTGTAGTCTCGTGACAGTTCCAGTTGGCTGTTGGCAGGCTGTTAGTCTGAGCACTGGGCAGAATGTATATTTGACAGCAACTAACTGGGCTGGTAATCTATAATTTGTTGATATCAATAGACACAGGGCATTAGGGGATTGTAAATGAAGTACTAGTGTAGCAGTAATTACAGACTCTGCAGCATTGCCAGAGTAAGGACTGAAGTTTGCTTTAAAGTGTATTTCAGTGGTTTATGTAATTCAGCTAGGATAATTTGCAGTTGAATGAATCCTGACATGGAAATTGTAACCTCAAATACCAGTTTTCTTCTGAAAAGAGTTCAGATAAGAACTGAGAACACAGCAACCATTACAGAAGTTCATTCTGCCAGATATGGTTAGATAATTAATCAAACATATGCATTTTCAGCTTCCAAGAGTTTATTTTTTGAATGAGTTACATCTTTATTTTTATAATATATGATCAATGAAATAGTACTTGCTACTATTTTATGAAGCTGTCAAACAACAGCCACTCCCCATATATCCATGAAATGAGGTGTTGTGTTGCAGGTTGGTGTGAGACCATAACCAGATGAATAGTTAAACTTTGAAATTAGTTTTGGGTCCTCATATGAGTAGCTCTAAGGGACTACTCTTGATAATATTCTTCACTCTTTCAGGTGAAGCTTGGTCTCCTAAAGGATCACGATAGGTAAAAGCTAAAGAGGGAAATAACAGAGCCTGTAAAAATTCAAATGGATTTTAAATGAAGTTTTCAGCAGTGTTGTGGCTGCATTTCTTAGAATATCAGATTACTTTTATGGGTCTTCACTCCCTTCATTTGGAGCTTTCTCTGTACTTGGAAGTAGAAGAAGAGGTTGCTGGCCAATCATCACAGCAAATGGATTGTAATTACTTCAGCCCCCAAAGGTAATAACATTTTCCTTCAAGTGACAGGTCTGCATAGCCTTGTGGTAACCAAGGTCACCTGAAAAACTTTAATCCTATCTAAATACTTCACTATGAGAAAGGAAGCCCTGTACTTAGGAAGACCTTTCTTTCTTTATTAAAACCTCTGGTGCTCAACATTAAATGCTGCTCAGTTCAGATTTGCCTGTAGTGTATTTATCTTCCAGTACTGTATGCCTATGCTTACTAGTATCTATTATGCTTACTATTATCTATTATTACTATTATCTTACTATTATTTTTTCAGAAAATTACTACAACAACAGATAAGGTATTTGGTATTGAATGTTAATATTACTTTATGAGACTTAATGCAGTGTCATCCTCTGGATTATGCTTTGTCTTTTCAAGATCTCCTAGCTGTATCTGTGTTGTTCATTTTACAGATGTGTTGTTGAATTTCTAGGTACAGATAAAATTACAGAATCATAGAATGGTCTGGGTTGGAAGGGACTTTATAGATCATCCAGTTCCAACCCCCCTGCCATGGGCAGGGACATCTTTCACTAGTCAGGTTGCTCAGAGCTCCAGCAAACCTGGCCTTGAACACTTCTAGGACTGGGGCATCCACAACTTCTCTAGGCATGTAATAGTCTACTTTAATAGTGAACCATGCTAAAGTCAAATAGGACAAACTTGCAATAATTTCTCCCTGGGCTCAGACCTCTTTAGTTGCAATCTCAAGTGTTGTTGGCATTCACCATGATGGGATTTGCTCCTCAGAGGTTGTAACACAAAATAGAAAGTGTTACAGGCACTATTACTATTATCATTTCTTGACCTAAGCAGCACAACACTCAAGCTTGTTTCATTATAAGGAGGTAGTGGATGTGTTTCCTTGATGTCACTTTATTTATAGAATATGTTTTCCTGAATATGGGATGAATTAAATAGAGGCATCTTGTGTTTATAACCTCAAAACTTTTTCCACTAACTTGTGATACAGAACACTCTTACTGTTGGTTCTGAGGTTGCTTTGATGATACTAAGCACTTTATGGGAGCTCAGATTTGATTGGTCTTGAAATGCTCAGCCCCAGTACACTGCTGCATGAAGGCATCTTTATTTAGACAGACAAACTTGACTTCTGTGAATGTATCTTTGTGATACATTTTATTAATAACTTTTCTTGGTCAGCTATACCAAGCCAAGTACTCAATTATGTGTGGTAAGAGTGTACTGACTGGCAAAGCCCCAGTAACCTGTCTTCCTTTCAGCTGGGATTGAGCTCATTTTCTTCTCAGCAGCTGGTACAGGCCTTTGTTCTGGGTTCAGTATAATGTCAGTAACACCCTGATGCTTTGGTTGGTGTTTAGTAGTGCTTGCCCCAGCTGAAGGACTTGTCAGGGTCTCGTGCTCTGCTAGTGAGGAGGTGAATAAGAATCTAGAATGGAGCATAGCTGAGGTAGCTGACCCATAAGGCCAAAGGGATATCCCATACTGTAAAATGTCATTCCCAGTGTAAACTGGGGAAGTCCCCTGAAATGGGCCTGACTTGGGGGTGAGCTGGTCATCTGGCAGAGAGCGGGTGGTGAGCAATTGTATCGTGCATCGCTTGCTCTTCTTATCTTTTATCTCTCTCCCTCCTTCTTCTTTTTTATTAATTTTTTTGTTATTTTTATTACTATTATTATATTTTACTTTGTTTCAGTTATTAAGCTGTTCTTATATCAACTCACAAATTTTACCTTTTTCTTCCTGATTCTCCTCCCTATCCCACTGGGAGGCAGGGGGTAGTAGGCAAGCAGTCATGTTGTTGTTAGTTGCTGGCTTTCATGCCGAAATTCTTCAAAAATAATAGACCCTATTTGACACTCCTTTCTCCCTGTCTTATTCCTCACTATCTCCCTCTCTCTGTTAGTCTGCATTGCTGTGTGCTTTTGTCTCTTTCACTTTAGTGTATTCTGTCTTAAATGGAAAATACTGTGTAGTGCTGAGGGTAGTTTGAATTCTTGATAGAAATAGCATAAAACTTCTGATATTTTCAACCTGAAGAAAATTAGGGGGAGTGCAGGTGAAAAATGGTTACTGTTACTCAGTATTTTTTCTATAAATGAAATGAAGGATAGGTGGTATAGGTATTACTGCTGCTAGTTTTAAGTGGGTTGTTCAAAATAAAAACCAAAATTTCTATCAGACTGAAAGGGGGAAAAAAATAAATGTAGGAATTCCCAAACACTCTCAAGGCTGCTGTTTTTCAGAACCTGTTTCAGAATCTGAAACTTTGAGATCTGTGTTGTGGGTTAACCCCACTGGTTAACCACTGTTCATGAGACCTCTACTCAGGTGGCTTAGATTCTCTTTTGGACTAGAACTGTAGAATAGGAGATCTTGGAAAAATCAGTACCCTATAGAAACATGGGTTGCTTTGGATTTGATATTTAACACAGTAGTACAAGAATTCCATGCTCTGAGCACCATTCAATGTGTGGGGCCCTGCTTTACTTTGGCTGCCCTTTGGAAAACTGCATAAATCTCTCACAAAGGGTATTCATAGTGCACCTAGGGGAACTTGACAGCTTTTATTTCCAGAGCATATAAATAAACTGCAGCCAACCAGACTGTAGAAAGGTGTTCACTCTTCAGAGATGTAAAATTCACACGCCTTCTTGTTCTATCTAATTGATAAATGGCATGAGACACTTTCCTTGTCTTATTTTCCAGGTAAAAAGAAAGGAATGAATGAGCAGAGTTTCTCAATATGAAAATCCTTGAATTTGGTCTTTGTTTCTTGTCATGTTCCCACTTAACTTTGAAAGATCTTCTGTGATACTTTTGTTTACTTTATGTCAATCAGTTAAATATGTACCAAGAAGTTTGATTTCTCTCCACTATGCTGCTGTGAGAATTCTTCTTGGTACTGTGTCCTTACATGTTGCATGAAATACTGAGTAAATTACAATTTCAGTTCTTGTCACCATGTGGACAGCTTCTAAACTCTGTTACCTGACACAGACTTGTGTTCAATCAATAAAGTTGAAGCACATGTGGTATTAGCAGAAAATCTTTGTCAATTTACAGTCTTCATTTAGGATTATGACTTCTTATGCTGCATCAACTAGATTTAGACAACAGAGGAACCTGTGCCTAAAAGCTGCTAGACTATAACTGTATGTTACTGGTTTTGAGTGGGGAAGGAGAAGAAAATCCTCTAAAGCTTGAAAAATACTAAAATATCATGGTTCTTTGTCCATATGACATTAGTCTTTTTGTTGATATAAGCTTTTCAGATGTCTTCACTCAGTTTCGTGGCTGTTTAATGCAAACCATGATTTAAGTGTGCCTTGGGAAATAGCAGGACTTGTCTATAAGGGTGAATTACTGAAAAAATAAAAAGAAATAAATTCATCTATATATTTTATTTTAAGTTCTCTCTTTATCCTAGCCTAGTCCCTTTCATAGGTAATTTTAGAGCACATGTCCAACATGCATAGCAGAGAACTGTCCGTGCTGGCTTCAGAAATGGGAGCAGTGACGTGCGTGTAGCTGTGCTCATTTTAGGTTGAGCTGGTTCATAGCTCTGTATGTCATGTGCTTGTGCCAGCTTTGCTGGAGAGAGCAGCAGGCTGGATGTCCTATGTGCTGCTGAAGGGTGCTCCTTGCATGCTTGTCAGTAAAAGAGTATGTAATCTTGCTTAGATTAAATTAGGGTTGTTAAATAGGGAATTCTCACAAAACATGTTGTGCATTGTGTGTTTCACACAGGTTAGTGTGCAATGTAGTCTCTCTTTGTGGGCAAATTATCAACCTCCAGGATAGAGAATGTGTGTCCCTCCTTGCCTCTCCAGATTACCTAAAGGCATTTCTGGGGACCAGGGGCTAGAAAAATGTTCGAGTTTAAATTCACAGCATCTCTCACTAGAGTGCTGCAGCTGTTGAACAGTTAAGAAACATTTGTATGGTAGCAGGAGAGTATCTTATTCCTCTGTTTGTTTAGCATCCACAAAATGAGTGATTGCTTGTGTTCTTTATGTGTTAATGACACTGCACAAACTATACTTTATGATGCACTTGGGTGCAATAACTTAGCTGGATGGTTGAATACAATTTAAATATGCAGAAAGAAGGGACTAATGGAGTATCCTCAAGGACTAGCTAATACATTTATTTATAATTATGTCATGCTATCTAGATTTGAGAAGATTTGTGTTTGTCACAAACATTTTGTTGAAATGTAGCATTTTAGATTTAAGTGTAAAAGGACCTCTGTATTTTCTCTGTGGAAATATGTTATTTATATTTGTGTTTGGGTTGGGTTTTTTCTTTAAATCTGTAACCTACCACCAATTCAAATGTCTCCTGACAGTGGGGTCTGAGAGTGCTATTAGTAGGTGCTGCTTTTCTGCTTAGAAGAACCCTACAGACAAAATAAAAATTTAAACCCAAGCACATTTAGAAAGGAAAGGAGCAATGGAGAAAAAAATAGCAATATTTTATATGCAAGGGGAAGAAAAGTGCCTAGCCTGGGAACTTGGAGTAGTCTATGACTCTGATCTGAGCTCAAGGAGTGACTGTCTAGCTAAACCTGCTTCATGTCACCTTTCCTGCTCCACATCTACCAAACGTCACCTGTAAGGGGTGAAATGTCTTGAGTGCTCTGTTGGATGATCTTGTGAAGGGCAGGTTCTTTTCTGGGGCTCCATCCCCTCCCTCTGCTAGGGTAAAGGTTCAGGTAATTCCTTCAGGCTTGCTGAAGCCAGTGGTATTGCACCTTTCCAACAACAGCTAACTTCTGTCATTTCTCCTTATTAAAGTCTCATTGAAGGCCCTCTGTTTGGGAGTTCTGAGCCTCACCTATTGAGCAAAGCTTAATGTGAGTCTCTGTGTTCAGAGGAAGAGAACCAGTACTGGGTAGGAATGTCAAATGTTGGCCTTTATGGTGGGCATTCCTTTCTCTTCTGCAAAGTTTAAGTGGCCACATTTTGGAGATTCACAAATAATAACTCAATTTGCAGGTGAATATCTTTCTAACAACTGTAAGATATTTACCTAGAATGCCAGCTGGACAAAAGTACCAAGAACTGTGGAAAACTCCTTATTTCTTAAAGATTAATTGCATGATTATAAAGTTTTTCATCTTTTCCTGAAAGAATATATGGCCTGAAACATCTAGAACATGCACTTTCTATCAAAGAGCAATGAACCAAATATGTATGTTATAGCCCCAAGGAATAAATGCTGCCCTGAAGGAAAGTTCTTTAAAATTTAAATGCAATTTATTTGGAGCTCTCCCCTAGGTGCTTTCACAGAAACTCATATTCATATGCAGTGAAATCTAGTAGTTTTCCTGATATTCTTAATCAATATGATTGTCAGCTACTAGTTAAATAATCATCTTGGACATAATTACATTTTTTTCCATCTACAATCTGCTGGGCTTGTTTCTGTTGCTCTCCAGTCTGCTTTTATTCATTACAGGGAATTTAAATACCCTATTTAGTGTGAGTATAATACTAATTTCCCTTGTATCTGCAAAAGCAGTCATCTTAAAGAAGTAATTATGTTTCATGTTAACTTTTAATGTGGTATATGTATATGATGAACTATTCTGATACATCTGAAGTTTGCATATGATATTTCTATGTTGCCAGTCCTGTCACTGACTAGCAACGTAGCAGTGCATTTACAGTTGCAGAGCAGCATCACAGTTTTCTGCAGCTTTTTGAATCTTTCTTTTGAAGTAGTTTTGGTCTTGCAATAGTCTATTGACTGTTCTAGATTCTTTTTCAATGAATATCAAATATTACAGCGCTCCAGTCTGGACTTGCGGTCCCACTGCTTGCTAATGCTGCTACACTGAACCTTTGAGCACTGCAATACTTTTTCCTTTCCTCCTGGAAGAGCTGGAGGAATTAGATATTTATCCCCTACTTTTCTGTACCTTATCCTTCCAGCCATCACTGGGCACTCTGGAACACGAGCTGGTGTAATGAGCTGCAGCAAGAGCGTCTGTGACACAATAGACAATCTGCTTAATAAATGTTTATTGATTTAAATTACAGATTATGCACATGCATGAGATGGTGAAATAAATTAAATTAGAGCTGGTTATGCATCTGTCTACACTGAAGAGGAGGGGAGATACTGATCTCTTCTCTGTGGTGACCAGTGACCGGACCTGAGGGAATGGCCTGAAGCTGTGTCAGGGAGGTTTAGGTTGTATATTAGAACAAGTTTATTCACCCAAAGGGTGGTTGGGCACTGAAACAGGCTCCCCAGAGGAGTGGTCACAGCACCAAGCCTGACAGAGTTCAAGAAGTGTCTGGACAATCCTCTCAGGTGCATGGTGTAATTCTTTGAGATGTCCTGTGCAGGGCCAGGAGTTGGACTTGTTGATGCTTGTGGGTGCCTTAGAGCTCAGCATATTCTGTGGTATGCCTAAAGCAAGCTAAAATGATTAACTGGTTGAGGGAGCAGCTGGTGGATTGTTTCTGAATTTATGCCCAGAGGATGAAGAAGGTTTTTCAGGTGCTTACTTTTTGTATATTTTCAAGGACCTTTACCTGATGGGATATTGCTACAGACCAGGCTATTGCTGATGAAAGTCTAGAAGTAAAGGCACTTGCTCTATGACCAAGCAGTAAGTTTGGCTTTTTGTGTCTCTGATTTGTGACAGATTTCTATGGCCATATTTTATGAGAAAAATGATTTTTCTCTTCCTCAACAAACTGTTGACTTCATTGAACTATTAGTGGTACAGTATGTGTAGCTATCCTAAAAACTTTCTTATAAATTTTGTGCAGAATTAGTTGCCCATATTATTGTTCTTGGCCTTTATACTTTTTTCCTCCCCAAACCTACAGTTTAGAGGTTGTTAAGCTGTAGAGGATGTTATTATGTTCATTAGAAAAGCACATCTGTAAGCTCCACTTTCTAAATCACTGCCTTTGTGATTTGATAATTTCTGGATGTTATTGCCAATAACTTCTCTGTGACTGCTGTAACTATTTGAAATAACAAAAAACTAATCAGAGACAATTTACCTCTATGATTTAGCTTTAGATTGTTTCTTTCAGAAGTTCTGTTCCTAAGAGAAGCTGTATTTATTGCAGATCAGTGTGTGTAGATAGCAGTATTAATTTGTATCAATTTTATGAAGTAGCCAAAATGATCTGATTTTGCTGATCGATATGTTCTCCCATATAACACAGTGGATCATGCTTATAGTTGTGCTAACAAATTGAAATAGGTCTGTAGTTTCATTTGTGGTACTTTCTAAAATTATCTTCACCCCAGAATCCAGTTAAGCAATCTGTGGGATCAAAATTTTAGGTGATGATTACATATTTCAGGATGTAGATATCTGCTTTTTTCATTTCAGGGGCCTGGTACAGATCTTACTGAGTTAAAGTCTTAAGCAAGTGTTTCTGTCTGAAAATCTTTCTATCAGTTTTTTCCCACTTGTGAACTCATCCTGTGGTTTACTAGCCTCAAGGTATTTTCTAAGGGGGAATAAAAGGGATTTTAGGATGCTCAGCAATGACTGATGTGTGATATACATTACAAAAGAGTTTCTTACTTCCTTACTGCTCAGATTGATTCTCTTTAGAAGGTTCAGAGATTTGACCTACACAAAAAGAACCCAAATCTCACAGCAAGTTGAGATGTGAAATGCACAGTCATAAGTGTTTCCTCCTGAGTGGCCTCAGAGTTAGTGCAGGCAGGCCAGTCAGAGCAGTGCAGCTCCACCCAGTCATGCACTTGCCAAGCTGATATGCCCCACTCAGGCTGGGGGTGCTGCTGTCAGCCACCTCCAAGTGGCATGGATACACTTCAGGGTTTGGCCCAAGGGTGAAGATGGGGCCAATTCAGATTTCTTGGAACTGCCAGAACTGCCCAAATGGAGTGGATTGTGGTTTTAGTTTTTCTCAATAGATATAATCAGGAGTCAGCAGGCTCTGGGGGTGGGAGATGAGGGATGGGTTAGAGGCCACAGTGAGGTACCTGATATGGTTCTCTCTGATCATGTTTCTCACTTCTGCACGTGCTGTCCAGCTGAGAGCACTGGTGGGCTGGGTAAAAGAGCTGGTCCAACTCAAGTGCAACCATGTCAGCTCCTGTCCCTGTTCTTTTGTGTTTGGATCACGTGAAGTTTTATGTTTTACTAAAAAATGAAGCTGGATCAGTTTCACTGTCTGATTTATCAAGCATTGGCACAGGCTGGTGGTGGGGAGGCTGGAGCATGTAGGAAAATAGCGTGCAGGCAAGAAAACAAAAGCGAGCAATGACTGACTTAATGGTATTGGATGTGTTCTCAGTGTTTTAATGGAGTTGCTTACTTGTCCTGATGCTCCATCTGCTTTACCTTTTTGCAGGTGAGAATCTCAATAGCTTCTCATAATTATTTTACATTTGGGTTTATTAAATTTGGTTTTGTCATATAGCCTTGCTCTGACTGCAGTCAGAAGTTTCTCTTTAATCCTCATAAATACTCTACTCTCAGTATTTTTGATCTGAATCTCTTTCTTGTGGCTATATTGACTCAATGAATGGTTTAATTCAGTTAGCATGCCAAGATAATTATTATATTAGCAAAAAGGGAAGTTTAATGGTCCCCTTTTATTTGGAGAACTATTGTGTCTCTTACTAATTATGCTGACTGCTGAGTTTTGGAAATGTCATCTGTGTTGGATGTATCTTCCCTTCATAGTAGTAAATACTAATAGCAGTTACTACAGAAGGATGTTGCATGGCTAAATTCATGTTTGTAAATTACTCTGAATTCCTAAGATGCCGAATCGTCTAATGCAACAAGAAATGCTGCTAAGGTTAAGTATCCTCCAATTTCTGTATTACATATTCATGTCCTTTAACAAGGAAAAGAAGCATAATGAAATGCTCATTGATGTTTTTAAGTTCTTCATTGAAGCTAATGTCTTATTAATAGCCTGGAAAACTTTGCAAATATGAGATTTAGTTCATTTTCCTGCTACTTTTGAAACCTAAAAACTCTACAAAGCAGCTATTACTTCTTCATAAATAGTTTCTGGGATGAATTTGCAGATTTACTAATGTATTATCTTGGGGTAATCCTGGAGATACTATTTCATGAATATGTAAAGTATGTTTGCTGTCTTTTTCATATTGTAGATTCATGGCAAATTCCTAGTTTATTCAGCAAGTGTCTCTCTCTGCTATATTTTCTGTATATAACAAATGCTTGTTTCTTTGGCAACTCAGACTTCCTCATTGATAGGAAATGAGTCTGCAGTGCAGCATTACTATGCTTTGAAAGCATTAAAGTGAATTTTCAGTCCTTTTGTTCTATTACAATGAATACTCAATTTTTCTTTTTAAAATAATTTTCTGATATCAGATTTCTCTCTATCATTCATAGTTTTGCTTGACACACCACAGATAATTTTCTGTTCAGTTAGCTCCCTTCCTCCATCTTTATGAACACATATGCTAAGTCTGTTTTACACAGAGATCTTTAGAACTATGGACAGTTTTGACAGTTTTCCATCTTTTTTTACACTCTCTTCAGTTCTCATGACCACATTATACTGATATATATTTCAGTTTCCTTCTCACTATCGTTTTCTCACTGAAGATTTTTCTAATGAAGTCAGAAATGGAATATCACAAAAAGGCATTTTAGTTTGAAATTAGCTGTAATCTATGAAAAGAATGAGACAATCTTGCAGCTGAGATAAAGCAGGACTTAGAAGAATCTGTGTATTACTGCAGATAGTAGTTTTAGAAGCAGAAATGTCTACATGAAATAAGAAACCCTTTAAAGTAAGCTTAATAGAGTTCAGTGGGCAGGAGTGTCATTAATAAACTTGGAAGGGGAAAAATGAACAGAAATTTCCACAGAGTTCAAAATATTCATGGAATTCAAATGGGAATGTAAACTCTGTACAGTAGTTTTTGAGGAAAATACCAGTGGTCATGAAAGTAAAATGGTTGTCTGAAATGTTATTCAATGGACTGCTATAGAGCAGACCAAATATGTTACAGAATGATAAAAACCCAGAGGGTATTATTAAAATTGGATTTTAAATAAAAGTAGAAATTGTCTTGTTTTTTTGATATCAGTCAAACATAATGATAGAAGAATCTGGACTTCTACTACAATGGATATTTGCTTCCAAGCTTATTCAGCACACTTAGTTCTAGGTAGATACCTAAAAATTAATTACATGAATAGTGCTGAAAAAAGACCACCCGAGATATTGAAATAATTGTTGTTGCTCAAGTGTATAGGAAAATTACAGATGGTACTGTTTACAAAGGCATCAAGAGAGCAGTACCTAAAGAATTATATAGCTCAAGTACAAATGTCTTCTAACATCATTAAATTACAACATAACATGATTTCCAATACAAAAGACTGAAAGTTGTTATATATTTTTGTAAAAGAAATTGCTTCATAAAACGGACTAGCTGGGATAGCAATCTTCTCAAAGCAAGAGTGGAATGGCAATTTCTACAGAGAGTATGTTTAAAAAAAAAAAAACAAAACCAAAAAAGAATAGCACAGAAGTGGAGAAAGAAATGTTAACTTGTTGGACGTAGGCAGGAAAACACCCCCAACCCAGCAATATTGATTTTGATTGCAGAATGCCAATGTTTAATATGATGCTGCAAGCATTAATAAAATTTGAGTTGTGGGCAGCTAGCCTCCGCTTCGCTTCCGAGTGAAAGTGTAATTCTACTGGGTGATTTCCTGTGGTTTAATTGCCAGGTTTGTGGGTGTGATTATGGGGGGGGATATTTGAAAGTAGGGGCTTCCTGCCAGCCATGAATCTCCTGTTATGCCTTCCAAGTGCAAAAAAAGAAAAGTTAAGATCATCACCTCACACAGTGGACTTCCACATTGCCAACTGAATTGCTTTTGAATGGCTCAGTAACTCCAGAAGTGAAATTTCTGCTTTCTATAACCTGCTCACCTGCCCTTTCAGCAAAGGGCTTTTGTAAAAAGGAAATTTCTGTTGAATCTAGTCCTCCTCTGTCACAGGTAAATGCATCATTTAATTCCTTTCATTGATGGGTTTGGTTTTTTTTCTTTACTTTTTCTGTTGCTGGTATAGTGCTTCACTCCTGTTATAAGCTTGTTACTTCAAAAATGGGAACAGCCAAACTCTTCATTCCCTTGGATGTCATAATAGGAGGGAATGTTCAGATGCAGCATGTCTGCACTGTGTGCTGTTCAGAACACAGAGGGGAAGTTTGGTTCATGCACTTCTGCACTGGAACCTCAAGCAGAATCAGTCAGGAAGTCTCAACTGCTGTAAATGATATAGGTGCTTAACATGGCTACATTAATACTATTTTCAGTTACAAAGATTCCTCTGTTCATTTTGAGACACATTTTTCATTTCACCATTAATGTCTTTTATTTTTCATTTTCACCTTTATTATTTATTCACAGCCTTTATATTTCTATGATTAGCACAGGCTACAACATTGTCTTTCTTTTTATCTTACTCATTTTTACTACAGCAGTGAAATCCACACTGATTAGACTGTAGCAAATTCTTCATCCTGTAGTAGTTTGCATAACCCTTAAGGCAGACTATTCACTTTTTTACAACTCACTTATTCAGTCTTTTCCTGTACAGTACATATAGATGCAGATAATTTAAACCTTGTCCACCCATTTGAGTTAGACACATCCTCTGGAAAGGATTCTATTAGTGTAGAATTTCCTTCTGTTCTCATGATTCTCTCAGTTTTGTCTTTATTTCAGTATTTCAGTTTCACCACTTTCTATCTATTAAATGTTAGTGGAATTCAGGGATTTAAACAAAATTTAAATGAAGTTTAAAAAAATGGCATGTACTACTTTCTCCTCCCATTTCACGTCATCACCACTAATTTTGTTGATCAAAACTGACTTCAAAACTCAAGTATATGGTGTACCAAAAAGCAAACCCATTGGCTGGCCTTAAAATTCCAAGTTAACTTCTGTGAAATGTTAGGGTAAAACATAAAACCTCCATATAAGAAGTACTATGTATAGGAATGTTACAGTGAAAAATATGTGGAGCTTCATAACATCAAATGACATGAAAGTGGTGAGAATCATTAGAGTGAAGATAAAGAACATTAGGACTAGTAGAAAAAAAAAATAAATGGGTAGTTTAAAACAAATATGCTCGCTAGTGTGTCCACCAAAAGTACCCATGGGTTCCACCCTTCCCTGGAGCAGACATTGCTTATCTCCAGGTCTGATAGCCTGTGATGAGGATATCTGGCTTCCTAGAAAGCTGTGTTGGGAAGTTAGCTAAACTCCAGTCCACAATAATGTGTGTGAGTGTGTAGCTTTCTCCCAAGTTCACAGGTGTTTTGCAAATATTCTTCTCCCATCCCCACACCGTAAGGAAAGACAATTCTAGATTTATCATTTACTCCAAGTTAGGCCTATACCATTTGTAGGAGCTTTTCATGTTGTTGTTGGAACTTGGAATCAAGGCAGTATGTCAAAATTAATCAATATCCATATATATAATATACTTATTTAGAACACAACAGTTCCTTAGAAAAGTAAAATTATTTAAAGATGGTTATTAATTCAAGAAAAGTCTCTGTGGGCTTATCTCTTCCATAGATAGCTGTGGACTTGCAAATACCCAGCTTTTGACATAAGTGATAGTGAAATGCAGAAGTTGTAGGAAAAAAATCAAATAAAATAAACTAGAATGGGTCAGAGGTAGAGGGGCACTCTGGACCTTGCTGTGTTGCTGGTACTTGCTCTAATGAACATTGCTGCTGAATCAGTTTGCTTTTGGATGTTGTTTTCTTTGTGGAACAGATAATTTGCAGAGGCATGTAGGTGAAAATGCCAGACCGTAAACTATTGATGGGTCCCTGCACTGCTTAATCATTTTTTTGGCTTGCTAAGTCTTTGTCATCTGCCCTAAAGGGGGATTCTACCAGGTTGGATCTGGAGGAGACCAATGTGCCCTGGAGCAGCTGAGCCTTTGATTCAGTGAGAGGAGAATGATTTACATATAAGTTACCTCTGCTTGACTGGAGGGAATTTACTTGCAATTAATTTATCCCCAAATCTTCCAAGGCACAACTTTTAGAAATTTCTGAGACTGGCACACAGGATAGTGATGACAGGATGCATGAACTACTTTACTGAAATCCTTTCTAAAACAAATTTAATTATTTTTGGAACAAGGTGTTAGAGGATGAATAGTAGTATACTTGAAAGCTATCATATTAATTTACCTTTTATTTCAGTGTAAAACGACCAACTAAGACCATTGTAACGTCAGATGCTTATACCTGCATGGTATTAGAAAGTTGAATATCAGATACAAGTATTAGTGGTTTTTCTCAAGAAAAAAATATGCTTCTTTCTGTCTGAAAGCCCTTGGAATTTATTCTGATTTTCAGATTTTTGTGTGTTTTGTTAATCTCTGCATCTGTCTTGTACTGTTTTATGGAAAACAGTGTTTGAAACACTCACATGTTGTCCCAATGCTTCCAGTCTGCTTTTCATAGAGCACCCCCTGATGTCAATAACTTGCTGAAAGATGACTTTTAGAGAAAGAAAATGAGGCCACAAGTGCAGAATTATGTTAAAGAGAAATCAGAGCTTTCTGATTAGTACTTTATGGGGAAAGGTAGTTTTCCATGCATATGTCAGGTACGTGAATTGGTTTTCACAATAGAAAAAGAATTTTTAAAATTTTACCATTAAATGGAAACAGAAATCAAGTAGTAGCTTCTTCAGATACCAGCACACTGTTTCCTTGCACAGCTATAGCCTGGTAGAGATCATATTTATCTGAGAGATGTAGGTGCTGGGCTTTGCTTTAATGAATACTGAAGTGTTTTGCACAAAATGGAGCACCTTTGACAGCACAGACTGAAAAATACTCTAAAGCTTTTAAAAAGTATTCCATGTGTTCTTCTTATTCTAAAGTGTGTGCTCATGTGTGAACTGCAATGAAAAAAGGTCTTTAATGTTCTCAGTGTTGCTGTATCAGGCAGCAATGAGTAGGTATCTACTGTGTCAAGCTCTGAAAGGAAATGTAACTCCTGCCTTAGGAAATAATTTATGGTGAGTTTGGAAACTGATCAGTTTTATGAAACCAAACAATACAGCATTCTAGGGAGTATCACTCAGTATTGGAAATAGCTATAAAGTCTTCAATAAGATGAGAGAATAAACTATATATATATATATATATATATTATATATATATAAACACATTGACTTCCAATTTGAAGTAGTTTGTCATGTGCCTGTGATTCCTGCAATTATTCTTGAACATGTTGAACTTATTTAAACTTTTCTGAGTAAGGTTTGAAAAATTAAATAATTCAGCCTTATCTTAATGGCTTCGTTCTTGGCACTTACTCCTTGCCCAATACCCATTGCTACTTTGCCTATTGACACCTCTTATGAGAATGTTGTTTATAGAGATACTGCAGCGCTTCAAAAGTTTTAATGGTTCTGTTTTTGTTTTCTCCATGTCTGCTTAAACCTCAAAATCATGGCCAGGAATATTTTGTCAAAATACTTCTTATTTTTTCCTATTAAAAATAGAAAAACTAAGTTCTCAGATCTCTGGCTGTATTTGGCTTTCTTCTATGGAATGCTTAAGTTTGTTTTGGAACCTGCACTAATAGTTAAATGACATTTAAGTAGTACAGAGACTTTGACCTTCAGCGAATGGTCTTCTGAATAAATGAGAAAATATATGAGTGGATGAAATGATAAATGCAGTGCAATTTTCCTGCTTTGTGCATAGTCTTCAGAGGATAATATCTGGTATTGGTGGCTAGACTAATTTAGTAATATGACAATTTTGTTTCCTGGCAAGTAGGTATGACTCTGTGAGATGATGCCTACCTAATTTAAAGGGGTAGATTCTCTACTAAAACATAGGACATTCCAGTTTCAAGAATTTTCCTGTAGAATTAGTAGGAAAAAAACTTTTTTTTTTCCCTTACTATACCTGGCTTCTAAATTATGAACATCATGTCTAGATTTTTGACCAGCTGTTTTTTCAGATGTCAGTTTCTTGTTGCTGAAGCACTCTGGATGTGTTTTTCTGCTAATAGAAGTAGTCTCTTAGGAAGACTTTCAGAGAGATGTTGAGGTGCCATACACATAAACAGGCAACCCAAATATCACTTTACACTTGTATAATATTGATGTCATTCTGTTCCATTAAATTTTTGGAATGTCAAGAAGCTGTAGATATATGATTAGGTCAGTGTAGAACTTTACAGGACATGTCAAGTTATGACAACAATTTCATTCATTAAAAGTAAAGTAAATTTCAAATTCCCATGATGAGTCAGTCATTCTAAATAAACTGTATTAGTCCAAAATAATTTAAAATCAAACAAGCTGAAAGTGTCTCTGGGTTTTGCATAATGATTTGCAGCACATTGTTAACATTTGAATTATTTTCATTCTTCTATACTGATGAGTTTTTAACCATTTGACTTGGGAAAGGGAGTTTAATGATATAGCTGCATGCTCTATAACAGCTGTTAATAATTTCCTTGCCTATAGAGCTGCTGCAGGTTGAGATCTTGCTGCAGTTCTTGGGAGCTCCCTGCCAGGAATTTTACCTGAAGGAGTGCTTCATTGTCACACCCAAGACAATGTAGCAAATGAATGATTGAGACATTATCTCCCTCTTTGTTTCTAGTGCCCAGAGACAAAAAAAAAAAAGAGAAATATGTACCACAGGAGTGGTACCGGTAGAACATGAACAAGCATGAATGAATTACAAGCACTTCCAAAGAGATTTTACAGCTTAATAAATAAGCTGGCTCTAAAAAGCCTCATAAACTGTGCTTGACATGTATGCCTTACATAGCAGAAAAGTTAAGTGAGGTATTTATAATTGCTCTTATGATCAAAATCATGTAGTTAATAAATTCTAACAATTCACAAAAATATTTCCATTAGTGTATCACTTTTGGCGTTCATACAAAATTTGTTAATTCTTGCTTAGCAGTGGTAATAAAGACCTTGTTGTGCATTGTCACTGTATGTAGTTTTTAAAAAATCCTGGTTATAGGTAAATTTACAGATGAAAAAACCATTTTTTGTGAGTTGGCAACTTAACACCCACCTGATGCATGATAATACTCATTCACAATGATAGTGTTAGGAAATTTCAATCTTTGATCATGCACAAACTTTCCACTTCTCCCTAAAAACACTCATATTTTTGACTGGTGCGTGGAAAATAAAGAACAAAAGTATTTCAGAAGGTTATAAGACCTGATGAAGCACTAGGTATGAAATGGCTGTCACACTTTATTTTCACAACTTCAGACATAATTATTGGTGCTTAATGGTTGACAGGCTAGGGTCAATTTTTACAGTCTAAATGTTAAGAGTGGATGATTGCAGCAATAAATACCTTTCACCAACAGCTTTCAAGTAATAAAAAAAAAAAATCCTCTTTTATCTGGTCAGAGTGATAAAAGCACATGAAGGTGCACCAATTAAGCCTTTAAAAAGATTTGTCAGGTTAGAACTGCTGGACATCACTATTTATCTCTTTTGAATAATATTTGTAGCTAAAAATTAGCAACTATTGTCAGAGAGAATCAAATCAGAGATGAGGAGAAAAGCAAGTATGAGTTTTGTATCCACATTTTATTAGGCTACCTGTACTTATGAATAGTGTATGTGGGACTTAGTAATAAAGTGTCTGATCTTATGCTGTTGAGGCAAGAAAAAATGTTCAGCTGTGGGTTATAAATCCAACTCTCAAGTAATCAGCAAACATATTTAGGATACTAACATTTTAATGTATTGAAACTTAAATGCTGTTACTGTAGATTATATTTCTTATGGCTTCTATTGCCTTTCAGCTTTGGTACTAGAGATACAAAAGATGAGTAGTGTCTGACACCTTGATTAACCCTTAGGTAAGGCACAGTAAAGCTTTCCAAGTTCCTAAACAGAGAATAACTCTGACAGCTGCTTTGTTTACTTTGCCATTTGGCTTAGATCATGGTGGAAAGGAGGGAGGGATGAGGTGCCATTACCAGAGGTGAGTGAGAACCAACCTGCTTTCTGACAGGATGTGTCTGGATCATCTCAATGTTTAGATCCAAGCTTTTAGTGCAATGTGATGGGGCCAAAGTAGAGGTCAGTGACTGCTACTTCCTTCACACTCTTCCCTGCTCTGTTTTTCTTGCTCAGGATCTGCACTGTGGCTGGCACATGTCCTCCATGCCCACTCCTGACTTCTAATATGCCATCTCTCTGTGCCAGACTTCTGCTGGGCTGGAGACATGCCTGTGCTCTCTGCCCACAGCCATGAAGCCAGAACTCAGCCCCACTCAAACTTACCTGCAGTTGGGAGGAACCTTGTTTCCAGTTTCCTCTGACACTTTTTCAAGGATTTAATTTATGCTATGGCCTTGAAATCAATTCTGTAGTGGCACAGCTCTGTAAGCCCTGCTGTGGTTTTCCATGTGCCCCTACTTAACTGCTGCTATTTTGGGCTCCTGTTGTCTCCTACTCCTCTACAAAAAGACCTCTCTAAATAGATATAGCAAACACAAGAAATAAAGCCCAAACAGGAGAAAGTTCCACAAGGCTTCCATCAGAGCATTCCTAAAGGTTACCTGCTCAACATTTGGCTCTTAGAAATCTCCAATTCTGCCTTCTCACTGGAAGGAAATAAAAATGTTTTCCTTCCTTGCTTGCAACGATTCTCTCATATTGAAAGCCCCATCAATTTTAGGCAACAGGTTTAGCTTTACTAGGCAGTAAAAGGTACCTATGCCAGACCATTGTTCCCAGCTCAGTGCTACCATCCTTTTTAGTTTCTCTTTTGGATCTTCAAAGGATGCAATCTTATTTGTGTCTCCTAACCAAAACCACATAGGGCCCATAACCAACGAGCTGCTGAGAGACCGTTCACTCAGAGATAAGACAGTGTTTCATCACTTCAGCAAGCTGAACTCTGTCTCCCACACCCAGAGGCTTGGGAGTTTTGAATCTGCCCTAAGCCTCAAACACATTTCAAATCTTTTTTTTTTTTTTTAATCAAACAGCTTTTCTTTCTGCTAGAATTTTTTCCTGACAAACATTTCCAAACTTGTTTCCATAGCACACTCCTTCCTTCAAAAGAAACTACTTGCCCCTCCTGTTTTCAAAGTAGTTGAATATTTCACAAGCAGAGTACCCTGGCTGTGCCACTATGAACTTGGATCTGAGCTCTTGCCCAAAGATTTCTGTTAAAATACTCATCCATGCTTTGTATGCTACAAGAGTCCAGCCTGGGCAACTTTGGAAAAATGCTCTCAAAGCCGCGTTTGTCATAATAAAGATGAAGCCTTTGTACAAAATGGGCAGGGAGTGCAAACCTTGTGTTACAAATATTCAGCTGCCCAGTGCACATCAGCAGATAATTTATAGAGACATATACCTGCAGAAATACATTAACTGGCATCAGTCTATCCAAGTGGAAATGTTTCTGCTGTTACAGATTTCATGAATGTTGCTTTGCAATCTTTCATCAGATTTCAAATAACTGTTCATTTGCTTTCTTCTTCTGCTACTGTGCTTTGAGCTGTTTATGCGTTTGATTTATATAAATTATATTGCTTTTGCATTGTTTATTCTGTGCCTTATGCTGATTGTTACAGAGTTCTTAGGCTGCGTGCACTGCCTCACAGCTCAGCGGACGTTGTGGTTACAGCAATAAAAAGATTGCAAAAGTATTTTAGATTAGTGCTAGAATTGAAAAGATTGACTACTTGACAAGGAGTGTTTGAATTAAACACAAAGAGATTTTCACATCCCCTGTAATCAGAATAAAATTAAGAAACTTCCCAAGTCATGAATTTTCTGAACATTGTCCCTTCTAAACTGTACTGTCTTGAACTGATCTTGAAAAAGGCCCAAATCTTAAGGGTTCCCCTCCTCACTGGCAGTGTTCTTTTGACCCCTGATCCACATCTGGTTTAACCTGATGCAGTTTGAAAACAGTTTGAGATAAACCATTGTGGCAATTCTGTAGTTCATAAGGACTGTTATTCTAGGATAATTATCCTTTTCACAGAATCATCAAGGCTAGAAGAGACCTGCACGATCATCTAGTCCATCCATCAAGCCAGCACCACCATAATCACCCCTAAATAATATCCTCATCCCATGCCACATCCAGGCAAATTTGAACTCTTCCAGAGACAGTGATTCTACCACCTCCCTGGGAAATTTATTCCAGCACCAAACCACTCTTTCAGTGAACTTTTTTTTTCTGATATATAATCAGGACCTCCTCTGGTGAAACTTAAGGTCATTTATGCATCCCCCCATTCTTTTGCAATCTAAGGGCTGACAAGTCAGAAGAGCCTGAAAATAGACTTCACAGAGTGTTTCAGTGCATGTAGACTGGAGACACTTGTGTGTAGAAATCTGCTTAGCATTAACATGGGTCTGGGCTGTTGAATTAGCAGAAACTTTGCTTTGTACGCAGATTTAAATCCTGAAACTAGTTCTGCCTAGAATAATGCATAAACTGTAATGTTATCTCTCAGTTTTCTGTAGGCTTTAGGAAAAATTAGTGGCAACTGGCCATCTGCTCCAAATTTATATGCATTTAATCAAAACCTTTCTGTACTGGTAAACTACAAAGAAAGTATTTTTTAACTCTGCCCTTTGTACAGTTCTATAGGTATTGCCTCAATATGTCCGGTGAAAGTACATGCTTAACTGCAGAGAGTTTTAGAAATTTCCATAGCATTTTTTAAAACTTTTAGGCTTTGTTTTATATGTCTGAATTTTAATTTTTTCTGCCCGATGGCTTTTAAATTAACTGTAAAAATGTGCATTAGTAAATCCTTGTTTTTCCCTCTAGATAAGTAAAACTGATCTGAACTTGTTTATTCTAGAAGTCCAGAGTATTTCTAATTAAATTTTAAATCCTGTATTTCATATATTGCTTTATTTACATCATGCTTTTCAGTTCAATTGTCAGACACCATTTATTCTGACAAAAAAAAATTAAAATAGGACTATGTACGTTAAAGAGCATTAAATGTTGGTTAAATTATAGCCCAAAGGCTAAATGTTTGTGTCTGTGAATATGTAACAGAGTTATTCTGGCAAAGAGTAGTTTTGAAAATCTATGCTATGTACCTAATTCCCAATGATTTCCAATAGGGGTCAGTTTCTTGTGCTCTGCAGATGTTGTAAAATTATTTAAAGAATATACCTGAATCTGTAATGGAATATCATTGATTCATAAGGATGTTAGCAAATTAGCAAATCACTCCCAAGCTAAGAGTCATCTCATCAACTCAGCCTAAGAGATTAGGAGATGCATTCTTGGTATACTGTTTTTAATACTTTTTTGTGTTGAAGTAGATTCATAGAGCTGTCTTAGTATGTTTTAACCTTCATGTCTACTAAACAGATTTTCTGAAATAAATACCAATGATTTAATTACTTTGTATTTAAACATAACATAGCAAAAAAGAGGATGTAGTCTTCTAATGCAGAATTCCATCACAAGACAGTGATTATACTCTGAGCTAGATGATGATGCAATAAGATTAATTTTAATATTGCAAATTGAGATATTTAACATCTGCTGCTTACAAGAGGATCAAGAATGTTATTACAACTGCTAAAGGTCTGAGCCAGAATTTCTTGCAAGTAGTGCACCAGTCTCTAGCAACCTCTGAAAGATGCTGAATTCCCATTTCTGTAACATATTTTACCTCAGGGGAACTGTGATATGTTCTCACAGTTTTCTAATGAGAGAAATAAAACTGGAAGTAAAGTAACCAAGTATTTTCTTCCACCTGCGCCCTTTCCTCCTTCTCTGGCTTTGGAACTGTTTTCCACAACTGTTAATTTTTCTTATATATCTGGGGCAAAATGTAGAATCAAGCAATGTGTTTCAGGAGGAAATAGAACATATATCACAGAGTTACAAGTATAATAAACTTGAATAATTTTTTAAATAATAAGATTCAGTTTGGAGATTTTTAACTTGGAAAATTCTGTCTAAGCTTATGGAAAAAATACTCTTCTATGTTCTCATATTAGTTTTTCACTCAATTACACATTTCAAGACTGGGGTGGTTAGTGAGCTATGTTCCAAGTGCCAGAAAGAAAAGTTGTATTGTAGACTGTCTGATCGTAGATGCTGACAATGAGATCCTATTTTCTGTCCCCTACTGAGTTTGTGTGTAGATAGGAAGAGGGAGGTGAGAAAATCTGGCCAACTTTTGTAATGCTTTACTTTCTCTGCTTTTATAGCAGGCAGGTTAAAATCCATGTTCCCACAGGTGCTCTCAGCATCCCCACAGGCAGCTGCCTGCTTCTGCCTATTTCTGTAGTTGGTCTCCTTTGTCTTGGTGCCTGCTCCTGAACCTGCCCACTGCCTGTGCCAAGCCATCCCTACTGTTAATTGAAATCTCACAATTAACTGTTTTGTTGCATCAGCACAGTTGGAAGCCTGACCTCAGCTGTTAATGACAGCTCACTTATTGAAAGTGTTTCTTGAAACAAAGGTGGTAAAAACATTATACAAATGATTGATTGAAATAATTTTTCTCTCTCACTATGAAATAATGTATCTGCTTGTTTTTAATATTTTCATTGCGGAAAGGGTTGGATAGCTTAAATATTGGAACACATCCAAATATATTTTATATACAGTCAATGTATATCAATAGGCAAATATATTTCATGTAAAACTTTGTGTTTAAAACTAGTAAAGGACAAATACATAAGAATATTTTAATTGAAAATTTATTATTATAAGACCAGTACCATTCCTATACTAAGAGGTATTTGACATAGGAAGCATTTGCTTACCCAAAAATTGTGTTTAGGTCTTTGACTGTGTTCTTGCATTTCATGTTCATCTTTCATCTGAAAAATAGTTTTCATCACAGTGTATAATTGCCATTTTTCCTGGCTCTGCTCCATGGTGTAAACCATAAGAAACAATTGAGCAGGGGCTTTTCTAATGGTCTCTGCAGAGGATTTCTCTTGCCAGCACTGAGTGCTTAAAACTATGATGAATTTTTCACACTTGCAGGGGTTGGTTCGTGAGCTTTATGTTGATATTTTTACCTAGCCTGTAGGAATGAATGTATGTATGTTGTGTATTTATATATCTGTATGAAGCCATGATGAAATTCTTGTTATATCAAAACTGCTTCACAGAATTTTACATGTCTTGATGAGTAAGTTTCTGTGAACAAAAGGATATCTAGTGAGCCATTACATAATAACTTGCAAACTGGGAGTAAAGATACCTACCTGGGTAATGGAAGAGAGTGATTCAAGTCCTTGCTCTGCCAAAATGAAAGCAAAGACATAAACCTGAATCTCTGCTTGAGGGGAGCTTCTTGTCTTCAGTGAATGCTGAGAGTTAAGCTAACCCTGTTGCTTTCTAAGGTTACTTGATGAAGTAGGCTGAGTTTTTACGTTTCTAGTACTCCAGTAAATCACTGTCTCAATCAGAGTGAGCAGAGCAGGGTGGAACAGTGTGAGCAGGGGGGCTGGCATCTCACTCAGTGGTACCTGGGTAATTCCCTCAGGCTGGAATATCAAGGTGAGCATCACACTGCCCTGAGCACCACAGTCACTTCCAGGTGAGCCAGCAGCTCCTGCACTGCCAGCGTGGGCATCTCCACATCCTGATTCCATGAGTGGGCTGGATGGCTTCTGTTTCTGGCCTTGAACTGGCACAAGTGGGTGTCTGAATGTGGATTTCCCACTGTGTTATTCCAGCCTTCTCTGAATAATGGGCTGTTTGGATAAGAACCAAGGGAGAGAAGGAAAGATAAAGAATGTGTGCCTTAATGACTTCATTCTTCATGCTGATGAGGTACTGCAGGATGTTCTGAGGCAATAAGATTCTTTGAGCATTGGAAAATTTCAGAATAGAAGACTTGTAAAGCTAATAATAATATTAATAAGTCAGTTAAATAAAGGAAACACTGGGAGAATGTAGCAGACAAACTTCTTCTTAGTTCAAGGACACTCAGGACTAGGATTTGGCTTCTCATGGACTGCATAGATAAGAATTTGTTGTCAAATTGTTTAAGTGGCTATTTTGTTGGTTTTGTTGTGAAGTAGCTGGAGCAGTAAAGCAAAGCACTTTGGCATGTACAGAATGTGAATAAAGATTAAAAAATCTTTAGGTAAGAAGAGAAGGTTGAAGCAAGAAGGAAGAAAATCCTGATTATTTATTATCACCTTTACTAGCACTTCACTGGAAAATGAAAAAACAAGATGATAACTGAGATGATTTTTAAAAGTGTAAATTTACAGTTTAGTAAAGGAATCAAATTAATATAGAAATTAATTAAATGACCATTGTATTGTACTGAATTGTCTGTATGGATTTAAGCTGATTTTTATGATGCACTTTTTTTGCCAACTGGATCTATACTCGCACACAGTGATTCCTATGCTTATAAAGTTATAGTAAATGTTTTCTTTACTGTTTAATTAGAGCTATTAACCTGGCTTTTCTGTTTATCTTTTGTGATTTTACTGTCCTTACACCAAGATCTCAGGTTGTTACAATTATATTTTAAAAGGAATATAAGTTTTTACTAGCTAATCTGTAATTGATGCAATGGAAACAGTAACTCAGCCAAAATTCCTGTTGATTCACTAGAAGAAGGATCCAGTCTTTAAAATCAAAGTAGAGGATTCAATAAAAAATACCTGAGCAGGCCCAGAATTATTTATATTCACAGCAATGATGAATTATATATAAAATGAAATCATTTGATCCACATTGGGTATTTTATTTACAGTACCATTCTCAAAAATAAGTACTTTTGCTTTAGAAAGCAGAGCAGATTTTTTTGGTTTACATGGAGTTAAACTCACAGCTATTACAGATAATGAGAAATTTGCAATTAGCTTTGGTTACAAGTGAGTTAAGGTGAAGAGAACTTGGAAATCCTTCTAATTTCAGGCTGAAAATCATTTATACCAAAGTGAATGAATTGTGTCTGATAAAGATGGAATAATTTAAGACACTAAGCTCTGTTTTCTTGTTCTGCAATTCTGCCTGATTCTGTGAACACTTTCTAATGAGACTGTCAGTGCACTAAATCCTATCTAATCTTGAGAAAGACTGTTAAAAACCCTTACCAAATATCTGATGGCAAGCTGGAGATAGATTTAAAGGGGCTTTTGAGCTACTTGTTGTTGTCTTTTTGCAGAGATTTAGCTACTAACAAAAATACTAGTATTTGTCTTTTCAAGCATCACAGACAGTGAAAATCTGAATATTTATCAAATATCTTTTTCAACACTTTTCTTTCTATCTCGACCTACCTTGTGGCTCCCTGTTGTCTTGAATCAATGTTTTTCAGAACAGTGGCTTCTGTCAGTCACTCCAGTGCTTCTGTGTCTGGGCATGCTGATATTTAACAGTGGGAAGCTGCCATGGAAATGGCCGAAGCAGGAAGGAGGTCTGGGCTGCATTTTCAAAGATAACTTAAAAAATAAATCATCATTATGGGAAAATGAATATTCTCTTAAAAGCAGGGCTCATTTTTACCTAGACCTTTCCAGTACCTATCCCTGAGTCATATAAAGAGTAAGCATTAGAAAAATGGAGTAAGTAAACATTATGACTGTCAAAATAAGATGCATTTAGATGAAGAATCTTTAGAGGAGTAGATGGTATTACTTTATGTATTGAAATTGATTATATAGCCTTGTCAAATTACCATGAAGGGTTTATTTACATTTGGCTTATTTCCTAGGCATCATAGCTGCCTTTCTAGTACAGACAAAGCTTATTGAAATCTTTGTGATGGATTTTTCTTGCTGTAGAATTGCACAATTAAAACCAATAATATTTTCAGCAACCCATTGTTAATTTTGCATTAAAAAAGACAATCAAAAAACTTCCAGTATGATATAAATCCCATTAAATGTTCAAGGAAAGAGGCTCCAATTTATTCCTTTACATAAACAAGCTCTGCAGGAAGAGACTTAAATTGTGCTCACTACTTCTCAGGGAAGAGGAAAAAATAGTAAAACCACTAAAATTACCCATTTTTTTGCAGAAGAAAGCAAAAGATTGTGGCCCTCTTTCCCAATTCTAAATTTCTTTAATATGAATCATTCTCTCATACATTCGGACTTTTTTTTAAAATCAGGGAAGTGATTTTTTTGCATCTATTGCAAAAAGGGATGTTCAGTACTGGCTTGATTGCAACTTAATTTTGAAAAGCAACTTAACTTATTTAATTATCTATATATTCCCAGTGATCTTGACTTGCTGGCTATTTTCTTGCATGAAGAAACTTGTGTGATGTCAGGGTTTTTATCAGAGGACTCCCCTATGAATAATAGCATCAGGTAGCAGTGAAAAGGCATACAGCAATAAAAAGGGAGATAATATGGATTTTTCAGGCCTCTTTTGTGTTTTTCTTGGTGAGTGTGGGGAAGGTGAGAGGAGTTGCAAAAAAGCCATTGACCTCCTTATGAGAATGGGGAAAAACCGTGGGAGTGAATTCATAAAACTGGATAATAAGTGAGAAATGGCTTGGAGAGCTTCCGTTAAGTAAATTAGGCAGTGGTGAAAATCCAATGCATTCAGTCTTCTGCAGGAGAAGAGCTGGCTGAAGCACAGGAAAACAGTTTAGACTGGGATAGTTGGGCTTTTTCTGCTAGATTATTTTTGCAGTGTCATCTTTATCTTATTTTTCAGTCCATAGTCTGGAAAATTCTTACAGATCAAAGTCAGGGAACTTGCAAGAGCGGGTAGCTTTTGGGCAGGAATTTTGCTAATTTGGAAAGAGAAGAAGGAAAAGCTTGGGGCAAAGGAAGAATATTAAGTTATTACAAATCCTCCACTTTAATTTGCAGCAAATTGAAACAAAATTTTACATTTACTGTTATGCAAACATTATGTTTATCAAATACCAGTGAGATTTACTTATGCTAATATGTGAAACCCCATACAGAATAAATCATGTTCTTAAATACTTTATTTGATCAGTAAGAAATGATTGGTGTAACCATATGAATACACGTGAATTTCACATGTTATGTTCACTTCTAATAATAAAAATAATCCCATAAGAGGACAAGTAATTTCCTGTAAAAAAAAGGAGATTCTTCTTTGCTACATTATTTAATGAAGCTGGAGTCTCTGGAATACTAGGCAGTAGCTAGTGCTGTTTTCTGCTTTGCCACTGTGGTGACATGTTCTCCTTCATGTACAGTTTTGGAGATTCCAGCAATTTTTTTCCAAGGTTTAAATGGGAGTCAACTATTTAACCCTGTTTATAGAAAGAAATTGATCTTATAATAATTGGTATAGGTCTGAAATTATTTTAAAAAGGAAGTGCAATCAAATTACAAGTTAAAAATTGTGTCCCATTATTAGCATTAATATAATTCTCTTCTGTGCAATGAGAGCTGTAGAGGTGAAAATATTGGAATGAATATTTTAGTGAAGTTTCTGTAAGAGCTTGAATGTGTTTTCCAAGACAGAATCTCCTTCATGAAGTGAGGGCAGTTTTTTTAAGAAGGTAATATGTGGTGGGTTAACCCTGGCCAGTGACCACGCAGCTGCCTGCTCATCTACCCCATCCCCAGCTACCCCAGCAGGACAGGGGAAAGGCTAGGAAGAGCAAAACTCACAAAACTGCTAGAAAGAGCAAAACTCATAAAACTCATGGGTTGAGATAAGGACAGTTTATGTGAAGGAAAAAGGGAGAAAAAATGGAGGAAGTTATGCAAAAGCAATCATTTACCTCTTTGCACAAGCAGAGTGGTACCCAGCCAGTCCCTCAGAGATGGCTGCTTTTGAAAGCCAACTTGTCTTTCCCCTTCTTCTCCCACTACCCCAGTTCCACAGCTGAGCATGACATTCCATTGTATGGAATATCCCTTTCACCACTTTGGGTCAGCTAGCCCAGCTGGGTCCCCTCACAACCTTTTGCTTGCTTCCAGCCTTCTTGTTACTTCTGCAATGCCTTGATTACTGGTTCTAGTGTAATAAATGTTGTCTTTGTGTTTTCCTCCATCTAATACCGTGAGTTTGAGGGACAGATGATTCAGTGTCTGAAATCTCATAACATACAGACAAGCAAGCCAGAGAATGTGCCAGTTGTTATTTTTCTCTCTGGACTCCCCCATATCACTATCCTTGGAGCCAAGTGAAACAGAAATCTTGGACACAGTTGCTTTCATTTCCCATCCATGTCAAGATAGAACTCCTCCATCCTGCTGAAAAGGCTTTTTTCCCCCCATAATTCCTCTCACTTTTCTTACATGAAGTGGCAGATAAATGTCACTGCATAGATTTCAAGCAACAAGTTTGCTTCATGTTACAACATCTCTTCTTCTCCAGCAATATGCTCTTTTATATCCTGATAAAACATGATCGGACGAAAGGCTTGAGTCAGGGGCGATGGACTGTCAGAAGTATTTGACTCTTTTACACTTAGAGTTTTTGTTTGTGTAAATGTGCCAGGAATTAATGTGTTCCATTTCTGGAGTCCCAGCTGTTTTTTTAAAGATTTACCAAGTACTGTAACAGTACTGGTAAATTGGAGAACAGGCTGATGGCAGATGGGAGAGACCCTTCTGTGGAGGGTCTTTGAAACTCCATCAGTTGCACTTTGAAGGGTTTGGCTTTGTCAGAAAATTCAGGGTTGGCCAGTGGACTGGAAAGTAGGGTCTGATAAAAAAAAGTGCATTAAATCTTCTTATCCTTCTACTTAACAAGATTCTGGCTACTGGTTTACTCATTTAAAAACCTGACTGAATGGAAACTACTGAAATACATTTTACTACTAATGAAGAGGTAAGGATTACATCAGTTTGAAAATTGCCATGGCAACTTGAAAGCATCTGAACAAACATGGAAAACTTTGGAAATTACTCTGTTCATATTAATTGGATATACAAAAACCTTAAACTGGAGTGATGTAAATTTATAGAGCCCCACTAAACATAGTTATGCCTCTCTTGTATGAGCTAGTTTGGTTTGGTGTTTTCTTTCATGTAGTTTAGACATCCTATTCCCCTTCCTGAAACTCAGCTTCCACAGTCCCATTATCTGTCCCTACTTCACAGAGGTGAGAAATCAGCCCACTGAAGAGATCTGCCTTCTTGGAGATGGCTCCAGGCAAGGCTGCCACACAGCAAATGGAATGTCTCTGCCTGGGGTGAAGGATGAGCCAGGGTTTGGGATGGAAGGGCTGGGACCAGACTTCCCTGCTGCTCTTTCCCTCCCAGAGGAAGGATGTGGAAGGGAAAGCTTCTGCTTCTCTGAGCAACAAGTGCTGCTCAGCTTCCCCATGCTGGACCATGGAGCAATGGGCAGCAGATGACAGCCATCCACATTTCTAGACATTTCTGTCATGTGAGGCATCTGTTTTTCTCTGCCTTCAACTGGAAACAGGACAGCTGTAACCCAAAGTGGTAATGAATGGTAACAGATCCCTGTTTTCAGAAGGCACATAATGTATAATATTCATCTGCTTCCTTTCCTCAGTTACTAGGTTGTAGTGCTTTACATCTAAAGAGTAAATCACAGTTGGTCAGAATATTTAGAATATTAATATATTTTAGGAATAAAGTATTTTTCAATTCTATCTATATGAAACAGCAACTTCTGTTTTACCAGTTTGAAAATTCAGGGGCACACTGAGTTTTTCCTCCTGGTTTTGAGCATTCAGGTTAGTGACAGTTATGAGCTGTCCCCACAAGTGAACTTCAAGGTTGTCTGTCTTCCTTTATTTTATTTATAAAACCTGAACCTTTGTAACAGTTCCTTTTTACTCAGGAAAACACTTAAGTACCTGCTAGAAATTGCTCTCCAGAACAGCACTGTCATCTATGGAAAAAATTAATTAATAATGCAGAGGGTTTGAAAACACCTTTGTGATAGTTCAGAACTAATAATTGATGTGGACATAACTAGGCAAGATAGTTTTTTTAAAAAGTTAGAATCTTAAAGTCACAGAGTTTAAACCTACAAAAGTGGTTAATATTCCTAATTTAATCTTTTTGCCATATCTAATGACAGAGACTCCTTGCCTGACCAGAGTAGCCTTGGAAAACTTCCCTTCTTTGGCTATCAACATTATTTTGATTTTTTTCGTAATAGTCTGATAGTTTATTGCAAGTAGGCAAAAATGATGCTGTTGATTCCTTCATACTAGGAGGTAAGGTGATTACAAGTTCTTTTTTCATTTCTAAATGTGGGAAACATACAAAAGTAATTGCTCTTTGTTATACAGTATTCCCTGTTTTTCCCATTTCTGATTGTATTTCATTATTAACATAGATCAGACATACATTGTGGATGTATAATGTACTTCATATCTTTGCAAACCAAGACCAACAGAATATATCAAAATGTATGAGAGTTGGAATTATTAAACTTAGTTTATTATTGATAAAATAGAAAATTTTTGTAGCTGGTGTGAATTTTGAAACACATGCTTGCTCTTACAGATTAGTGCCAAATGACTTTTATAATCATATGTTTTGGTTCATAATTAATGCTTCTGAGGAAGATGGTATAATTTAAAGGATATTAGTTATAGATGGCATCTGTACTTTAGAGAACAAATTTTTTCCCTATGCCTATGGAGACAGGTTTTATCATTGTGTAAATCAAGTCTATATTTCCCCAGTATTTGTGTATATATTGGATTCTTTTCAGAAAATCTGCAGCAATTTCTGCAACTCCACAGAAAGCATTTTGTGGTGCTTTAATTTTGAATTTGTTTGCATGTGCATGAGATTCTGGGAATGCAAACATTTAGAGATGGTGAATTTTAAGCTCAAATGTTATTTCCTTTCTCTGTATTAATCCAGATATTTTAGAACATGAAAAATGCTTAGAAGTGCTGGTATTGAATGGGAGTAATTTGTAAATACTGGACAATTATGGTTGGTCAGTTTTACATCCATTGCCTATAATGTTATTACCTATTACTTAGGTAATATTTACCTATTACAATCATTAAAAATTAGAAATTTTTGCAAATATAAACAATTATTACAAATTACCTATTACTTAGGTATTTAGATGGTTTGTCATGGATAGGTGAAACATCTCCTTTTTGCTCTCTGAGTAAGGAAATGTATATATTTGTGTGTCAGGAGAAGAAAAATACGTGGTTTCTGAACCTATACATTACCTATAATTTAGAGAGATTGTGCAGAAGCTTGTGTGAGACTGTTTTATTCCTCCTTGTATTTGGCAGATTCATTTCAGAACATTAGCTGTTGGAAAAACTGTGTGCCCAGTGTGGGCTAATTCATCTGGCATAGATTAGATAAAGGTCTAAGCTTCAAAAAACCAAATTATTTGGTACCAGATTATTGAGTACTTCCCATGATTATAACTTGAATAAATTGGACCACAAAAGATCACAAAAACTATGGTGGGTGGGAGAAGACCACGTCAGACTTCCATTCTACCTCTACAGACCACAAATTATGCTGAAGCTGAACCACACAATTACTTCAGACTACTTCAGCTGAAAAATAGGGAAGAACTAGGCACCACCTCAGTTTTGACAGATGGGTGTGTAGGACCTAAAAGTGATATTTGTCTGTCAAGATGCTGGTCTCCCGGTGATAGTGCGAAATTCATTCCACTGGAGGTAGCCAGCTAAACATGCACATCTTTCCTACCCCCATGCAGAGAGTCAGCACCTGCTTGAAAATCAGGGAATTTTGGAGGCCAGCAATGGCAGGAGCAGACACATTACCTGTGGTGAAAACTCTCCACTTTTGAGGCTAACAGCAAGGGCAGTAAGCTTGAAGATGTTGGCATGAATACCATGATAATTTTGAATAGATGCTTTCAGTGGGCAGGGGATTGGAGGGTGAACAGCTTTTGACAGCCAGCTGGGGAGTGAATAGCATCGTCTTTGACATAAATGTGCAGGGAGGGATGATGTGCTGCGTGACTATTCCTATTTCTGTGACATAGTGATGCATCTTTCCATGCTAGTCTTAATGAAATACCAAATCTAGGGAGTGGATGATGTCTTCTTATGAACTAGAAGAGGATTTTAAACATAATGTGCCAGAGCTGCTGATTTCACAGGTGACATTGAGCAGAAGGCAGGAAGATAATTCTCACTTACCTTGTCTCCTGTAAAATGTACTAAAGGACAGACATCCCTTGGCTGGATGCACAAAGTGCCTTCCCATGCCAGAAGGTTATGTGAGACTTTTGTTGCCCTTGGCCTCAGCACAGAGGAAGAAACAGGCTTGAGTTCTTCTCTAATGAAGGGCTTCTGATCACTGACCAGCAGCTGGTACAAAGCTCCTGCAAACAGATTCAGCACAAACATGATGATGATGAGCTGCAGCCCCCTCTAAAGGGGGTTTGTTTGGAGAGTCTTGTGGTGGGACCATGGCACAGGGAGTCAGCCAAGGAGTGCAATTTACACTGCACTGGTGGGGACAGCACCATAAAGGGACAGTCCTCTGCAGTGTCTTCTGTTCTCTTGAGCCTGGGGGTAAAAGTAGCTTGCAGAATGCATATTGCTGATGCACACAGCACTTGTCTTGACAAATGGAAGCTTGAATCTAGGCAAGTCAAAGGCAACATTACTGCTGAAGCTGATTAGAAAGCTTCCACTCAGTACTGTCCAGGCCACCCTTTGAGTTTGATTGCACCACTGTGATTATTTTCTAACATGAAAACCCTATTTCTTCTTGCCTATTTATGTGTCAATCTTATGTCCATGTCATTTTTGCAGGTGAAAGTTTCTCTGCATGGATTCTATATGGAATGAGCACAATACCTCTAGGAGATAGCATATTTCATAATAATCTATTCAGTGTGGATATAAAGGCTCCTGGTAGCACGTTGTATATGAAAATGCCTTCAGGGCTTACCAGGCTTGTGATATGCAACCATAACTCACTTTCCTGCTCTCCCTCTCTTTCTATGGAGGTCTTTTTCATTTTTTGTCTTTTTTTAAAAGATAATTAAAAGTTTAACCTTTTTTATCTGATTCACTTTGACAACTTTTATTCCTTTTGTTCTTATTACTGTGAACATAAAGAACAGGATTTAAACAACTGAAGAGTGCAGAGCATTTATTGATGGGTAAGCACACTGAAGATAGCAAGGACTAGTGAGCTGGTAGGTAAGGGTTAATGTTACCAGATGAGCATTATATACTCACCAATCTGATGAGATTGTACTTGCTGCTCAGGTAAGGAGAGGGCAATAATCTTTGCTTTTAGATTGAGCTTGATCCTTGATCTTGCTGAATTTCCATCTTCTGCTTCTCCATTACCTTTTAGCATTTTAAACCTTTTAATGTGAGTATTTTTTCCTCTTGAGCTCTCATACTACTAACTATCCCCACATCCACACTCGACTTTTTTTTTTTTTTCTGTGTTTTTAGGCTTCCTAACTCACATAGCTTTTCTTTTTTCACTTCCTTTCAGTCATCTCAGCAGTTTTCTCAGCAGGCTGACCAAAAGTCACACAGCTTTACTGCCCCAAACTATTCTTTGGTTCATAGACTTTGTCTGAGGGTTGCATATGAATGGTGTCCCCAGATACTTTCCTTTTCTGACTTGTTTCTTATCTGAAGTTTTTTAGAAAATATTAATATTTGCAATCATGGATTTAGCTACATCCCACTAAGCACAAATAGTATATATAAAAAGCCAAGAATAAATTTAGTGTCTTTTCAGTATGCAAATCTTTGCAGAATATAGAATGATAAATCAAAATATCATTATAAAAGACTGAAAATAATACTTAGGCTTCTCATTGTGTTTTGCTGTTCAAGAGATACCCAAACATTAAATAACAAATCATGAAATAAAGTATATTTAAAATAAAATATAAACCACATCCCACTGTTCAGAAGCCAAAGAGTATTATGCTATTGAGTATGAATTATATGGTGAAAATTACTTGACAGAGTTTTGCACAGTAAATAATATATTATTACTTTCATGTTTTGCCATTTCCTGGTGTACAGAACATTCTATGATCAGCTAGAATTTTACCCTATAACACACTATACTAGAAAGACCAAATAATGATCTCCTGTCAAACAATTTACAATCTTACAAAATGAGGTATGATAGGAAACAAAACTTGAGGATTTGGTGAGATGCATTAGGCTGTAACATTGGTAGTGTCCTGCTATATGACCTGCCTAACTTCAACCTGGCTTTTCTTAGACATTAAGCAAAAGAGGTTATAAAGAAGGTATGTGTGTATATATATATATATATGTATATATATATGAATTTAAGGAGTGAGTTTTGCAGCCTTTTTATCATGTTTATGAATCTCAATCACAAATGTCATGGGAAGCCTGAATTCTATTTATTAGTAAGACCCCAGTGGCTGAGACTGCTGCCTTTACTGCAAGACTGACATTCTTCTTCCCACGTTGGAAGAAATGTCAAGTTAATTATAATCAAAATAAATTAAAATTTCCTGATATTTAGTTGCATTTTTAGAATTTAAGCTTTTAGAATTTAAAGCTGTGTTTCTGCCAGCATTTGAACAGGTGTGCACCTTGGCTCATGTGAGCTGTTATCATCTGACATGATGAAGTGAGTCACAAATATCTTGGCAGCTCTCCCCTCTGAAAATACACAGCCTGTAGTTAAAATTTTGACTTTTTGTTATGCTGTGAAATCTCCTGCTATTAGGTCTGCAGGAGCATTTTGAAATAGTCTTCAAAGGTTTCTTGTCTGGTTTTCACTGTGCTCTTTCTCTTTAAGACTGAAACTTTAGAAGAAATTAAAATCCTTCTTAGATGGTTGCTATTCAGACGTCTCAGAATTCCTCTGGAAGGCTCTTTGGTTATTTTGACAGCCTTTTTGTGCTTCACATATTGAAGTACCAGAGAAAGCTGGTGGGGCGTCTACTGCTCTCTTTGAGCACCTCACCCATTACAATAAGCACACAGTGGTGTGTTAAAGCTTAATCATCTAAGATATACAATGATATAGACAATGGGATTAAGGTTTGGGTTTTATTTGCTTTTGGTGTATCCAAAGACTCTCAGAAAAAAAAATCTCATCATTTAGGGCTTGTATAGTTTCGCATCTGTCTTTGATCTTTCAGCTTTCTTTATACTCCTGTGTACAGGCTGCAATCTGTGTGCTTCACCCGGGAGTAGAGTGGAACCATGTGCACAGATAATATCCCTGTCTTCTCTCCTGAAGATGTATGTGATTAATGATTTCCAGCCTGCAGAGCTAAGATGTGGCCTATGCCAGGCTGTAGGAGGTTTTCCACCAAGGAACCTTGATTATTGAGATGAGTGGATTATTGATGACAAAGAGGAACTCCTTGCCACAAAACATTAGGGGAAGAAATGGTTGGAGTGTCTCTTATTCATCTTGGGATGCACAAATGGGCTGTGTAATCTCTCAGGATTTCCTTCATCTCTACTTTTTATTATTTTGTTTTTCTGGAAGAAATGCAACATGCCAGGCTTAGTACCTGTCTGCATGCAATGTTGTCCTGCCTTGAGATCCCCAGGGAACACTCTGGCAGGGATAAAGATTGAAGTCTGGAGCTCATTGCTGCAGTTGATAGATGGAGCAAACCATTTCTGCACATAACTAAGAATTTCCACATCTGTGCCTTGAACACATTCAGCAGCTACAGCCTCAAACAAAAGCCACAATGAGTTTCATAAGAGAAAGCATTGAGAAAATTATGTGTGTTTTGCATGACCATATTTAATAACAGAAAAACTGGGCTGGAAGGGACCTCAAGAAGTTGTGCAGTCTGTGTTGTTCCAGTACAAGTTCTGTGTCCAGCACGTTTGCTGAACTATAAATTCTACAGCTGTAAAGTGTGTGTTACTTGTCAGTGCATATCTCAGCTTCTTAATAAGGAAATCTGAAAAGTGTGGCTTGAGTTTCATCCAATGCTTTCAGAATGGTGAGGAATAAAGGAGTAGAGATAATCTTGACAAAAGAAATTCCTTGTGCTTGTAGAAGGAGCTGATTCATGATTAAGTTGGAAATAAAATTTTCAACATATGTTGAAAGCTCGTGCTATGTCAATGTTACAATTATTTCTTTTTCTCTTTCAACAAAATTTTAAAAAAAGATTTTCACAAGCCATTTGAACCATTATGTAAATCCAGCAGCCATGTTTGATTTCAGACTGTGTACTGTCATTTCCCCTGTGGTTTCCAAACATGACCAGGATGATTCAGAAAGTTTGGTCCTTTTCATCAAGTTTGCCCTGAGACGTTTATGGACCAAATTGAGGTAGAAGCTGCTGGTGTCTGAACTGAAAATTCTGTGTCTTTGGGAAAGGGGGAGGGCATTTAGAGAGAAACTAGAGCTGAGATACCTCCCAGAGACTGAGGCAGTTCTGCCCAGAAACAATAAAAGCTAAGCTACAGCGATGTATGGCGCTTCAGTCTTGCACAATTAACCTCACTGTAGCTCTTGCTTTCAAGAATAGTTTCTTGTGTTACTTGATTTCCTGGAGCTGTCTGACATTTCCACTGTATTTCTTTTCCTTTCACTCACTTTCCAAGACACTGTTTAAGTTGTGTCCTAACATAATTTTTTTACCACAGTGTCTGCAGAACAGGCTAAACACACAGAGAGAAGAGAAATTTTGAAAAAACTTGAAGACACTGAAATGTGTTTTTATTTTCTCCTCTCCACCCCTCCTACCTCCCCAGTTAACAAGTCCTAACATTTTATTTTTTTCTGCTAGGAAAATCTAGATTTTTGTTTTAAGTTAGAATAATCAAAATGTATCTTAAAAAAATAAGTGTTGTACATTACAATTTGAACTTCTTATTATGACATTATACAAACTCATGATGTTGAACAAAGAATGACTTGACAGTTAAAGGCCAGAACTTTTTAGCTACTTTAAATTGCAACATAGTCCAGTTTTTGTAAATGTTCTGATTTCAGCAAAAGAGCCAATTTTTGGAATTTCTCCATCAGTTTCTCTTCCATTAGCTATTGTTGAATAGGCATGAAGAGAACACATTCCTTGTCAGGAGAGGAAATACTATTGTTAAGCAAAGACTTGTGCTGAATACCCACCACTCAATGTACAAAATTAATTTCAGTGTAGTCTTTTCTATTAAAAAACTGTGATGCAGCTCAGCTTCTGCAAGAATAATTGCACAAAAACTCCTAAAAGGAATTAAAAAAAAATAGAAAAAAAAAGGAGTTAAGATAACAGGCATGCAGGATAAGAACTTTCAAACCAGTGAACTGGAACCTGAGGTTTCTTATCAATCCTGCTATCTACATAGTAAAAAGTTCGTATTTTTTAAAAAAAAAAACAACAATACCTCTTAATAATATTGAAGAAAATGGTGTTTGTAGTCCTGGCTGATGTGCCAGGTTCTGTGTGAAAAAGTCTTTGGATTTTAGTGCCACTTTGGTTAATTCAGTTGCTGATGTGGATAACATAGTAGATGAGGTATTTGACATTACATCACATATGGTTTGAGATGAAATGTTTTGTGGTAGCTTGGGTAATTTTTAGTTTTGCCTCCTGTTTGTTCTTTGGTATGTGGTGAGAGATTTATAGATGTTTGAGTTTCACATGAGTTAAGGTGGTAAATTACCTTTAATGCTCTCTGGAAGACTAAATACTTTAATCCCTTCCTAAAATCCCCTTTATACCTTTTGTTTTCAGAGGTCAAACGAAGGGTACAGACTAAGAAACTCAGTCAAATCATGCAGTTGAAATAAAAAGTAAAATACTGATGAGAATGCCAACCTCTACAGCTGAAAATGATAGAGGTTAGGAGCATGATGTAACACACAATCTATTATAGCAGCTTTAGAAATTAGAAAGATCTAATTAGAAAGAGTAGGTTGTAAATAGACATGAACTGGACTGTTTTTAATCCAGCACTCAAAAGTGTGCTGCAAATTCAGAGAAACTTTCACCTTTGATGCACACAATTAGGAAGGCCCTTGGGAATGCTCTTAATACTGCAGAAAATCCAGCAATTGTGGCGTGCTTAGTGTGTGAAGGCACTCAGATTAAAATCGGTTAATACCTTTGGATTACAGTAATTCGAAGTGACAATATGTTGCTCCCTGCATTCAGTATCACTGAAATTCATACAAAGAACATCTCCTTTCATTCATTAAAATAATACACTGTCCCAGAGCACACATTTACTCATAAGCCTTACTGCTTTCAAAATACTTTTAAATCAATGATGAAGAGATTGGAGATGTCCTTTTATGAAAGAAAAATAATATATGTAATGCTGTTAGAAACGGAAAAAGAATAATAAATGCTATGCTGTTAGAAATGGAAGCACTAAGATTTTTGTGCGAAACTAGGGAAAAAAACCAAAATAGCTCAAAGGCTTCCTGAGAAACTGCGATTTTTTTTTTTTGTTATTCTGAGATTAGCTTGTCCTTAAAGAGCTCCCATGATATCTCATGGTACTACAGAGAAATGCCCCGTTGTTTCCTAATGGAAATATTTCCTGCAGAATTGCTTCCACATTTCACTGTGGTCTGCCCTTTGGTGCCTGTGGGGTCCATCAGGAGAGCAGCAATTCTGGGTTTGTCCTGTGGAAGAGACTCCTGTGATCAACAGCAATCCACAGTTCCTCTACAGTTTTGTGGAAGTGTATGAGCACATCATACAAATGTTGAGGCAAGGCATAAGTGAAAACTTTCTATTACTCTGATCTTTCAGTACCTCTCCTGACTTTCAGAAGAGCTGTGAAAATTCAGTAAAAGATTACTCCATAACAGTTATTTGGAGTTTGAGCAACTCTATTGTTATAAAGTGTTTCTTCATGGTTGCAGAGTGACTAACACAGGAAAGACCTCATTGATGACTTCAGTCTCTGTATCTCACCAAAATAGAGATGATATTGGTGACAAACTGTGGTTGTATGGCACTCATCTAAGAGGGAGAGAAAAGAGTGCTTGATCTGCATATAAAAAAGTAAATGTGAGAGTGTCGAGAGTAGCAAAACACAGTCAAGGGATCAGAATAAAATTCCCTACCAAGAAAATTGGATTTCTATAGTGACTAAATGAAAACTCTCAGAATTCTGCCAGTTGCCTTAAGAGAATTGAAAGGTTTCTATGTCATAATTTTTTTAAAGAATCAGAAATATTTAGAATAGGAGAGGAGTTCCTTAGCATTCTCATCTCCTTGTAGTATTTTGAATTGCTAAGTGCATCACAGAAACACAAAGCTAGGAAGCTGGGTAGATATCCAAAGGCACTTTGGAGTGTCACTTTTGGCACTTTTATTCTAAATATTCTTTGATCATTGTTAAGCCAGCACAGATTTTTAGAAATTGCTGGAAAAATATTTTTGAATTTCACTAATATTTCACAAAGGGGAATGTAGATATTTTTTCTTGGTTTTGTTTTGCCACCTTTTGGAGATTAGCACATGGATACATCGTGGAACTGCTCTGTTGATGTCCAGTGATCCTAATGGTCTCGTTCATATTTATTACAGCAGTTTATAGACTGCAAAGCAAATCATAAAGCATAAGTCATGCAAGTAGATAAAAAAATTATGTAAAATTTTCTATAAGTTGCTTTGAGAATCAGAGTAATTTGTGAGTAGAAATGGCTCTGTAGAGTGGTTGGTAGCTTTAAAGGGGATTCACAAATAGTAAAGCTTTTCTCTAATTTATTAACAAGACAAATCATTAAAAAGTCGGTATTACTAGAACTAGTGAATTCAATAAAGTAAGAACTGTTATGTTTTCCTAGAACAATTATGAGGATGAAGTTATATGGGATAGTTGGCAAAAAAATTCAGCTTGTTCTCTGTAAAAGAATGACTTCTCCATATAGACAAAATTGCTTGTGCTGTCTGTTTCCAATATGTAAATCCTGCCTGGGCAATATGAGACTTCAGAAAATCAGAGTTATTAATACTTGCCTTTCTTTTTTGAAGTTCTTGCATGAAATTGGTAGGTTCTTTCAAACTTTTTTCCTGTGAAAAAGTTATATGTATTTTTACTTGAAGGATTTTAGTAGACTGTGCCAAGTCTAGCACTGCAAAAGCCAGAATGCTTGTTGCAAATCACAAAACATAAAACAATGTTAAAATGCTTGCCTCACTAATACTGAATGCAAAAATCACCAAGATGAATGGACATATACCTCTGACACTCTCTGGAAATCTGATGTGATTTAACCACAGACAAAAACCAAGTTGCATAGTGCTGTTTGCTTACACCCCCAGTGGGATAGGCAAGAGAACTGGAGAAGTGAGAAAACTCATGGGTTGAGTTAAAGATAGTTTAATTGGTAAAGCAAAAGCTGTTTGTGGAAACAAAACCAAGCAAGGGATTCATTCCCCACTTCCCATGGACAGGCAGCTTTCCCAGGAAAGCTGGGCTCCATCACATGTGGTGCTGACTTCTGAGGACAAATACCATCACTCTTGCCCCAGCTTTAGATGCTGAGCCTGACAACATATGCTATGGAATTTGGAATATCCCTTTGGTCAGTGCAGGTCAGCTGCCCCAGCAGTGTCCTCTCCCAACTCCTTGTGCACTTCCAGCCTTCTTGCTGGCTGGGATGAGGAACACTGCTCAGCAATAATGAAAACATCCCTCTGTTATCCACACTGCATTCAGCACAAATCCAAAACACAGTCCCATACCAGCTTCTATGAGGAAAATTAACTCTGCCCCAGCCAAAAGCAGCACTGATTTTTTTTCTTGATTCTCTATATGGAGAGCTCCTCATGTGAGCAAAGGTTTGGCTGTTGATGGCCTGAATCCAGAAAGATGGGAGTGGAGTGGAAGCCAAAAGAAGACTATAATGAACAAGTCATTAATGTTGTAGGATTGGAGTAATTCAATACACAGGATCTTAAAATAAGCAGATGTACAGAAAGGTTGAACTTTTGTCAATAGGATCCTCAGTACTTATGCCAGCCCTAGGGGCATTTTAAAATGCAATTGAATAAATTTTCCTCACAGATGACTTAGAAGGAGAAAAACTGTGGCTGGAAAAACATAATTGGTGATTAAGATGCTAATAAATCTCTCATTTTGAATTGTCAATGCATTTATTGGAAGATAGTTATAGTTTTAATTATACTAAGAAAACAAATTACCTTAAAAATGCAGTCTAACTCAGTTTTGAACCTAAAAAATGGAAATAGGTTTTTCACCTTGAGAAAAGAAGAAAATCCTATTTCAAAGACAGGAAATCATTTGGATTATGTCTAGAAATTTATTATGGATGCTTTTGAAATACTATTGGTATTGAAATTGCCATGTTCTATTATTGTCCAATGTAATTATAATTGACTTGATTGCATAATTTTACACATCATAATAATAACATTTTCAGAGGTAGAGATGGTCTAATTGAAGTCCAGGCAGACTTAAATTTTCTGATAGTACTGTTAAAAATCTACAGCAAATTGTAAAGGAAGTACATTTTCAATACTGCTGCGTAGTTATAATCACAGTTGGACATGTCCATGAAAAGAGAAGATTCAAGGTGCATAATTTAAGGAATTATAAGATTGAACATTATGTGTTATGTACAGACAGCAGACATTCCAGTTATGAATGGACCATTTTTGGTAATTTTTCTTTCCCAAGTTTGAGAGACAGTTTTCTAATAATGATTTCTCATTGTACAAAAGAGCTAAGGTGCTGCTGTTCAAATCACAGATATTTTGGGTATTTAGGCTCGTAAATGGCAGTTCAAGAAGTAAAATTTCTCTCCTGAACTTGGGGCTAGTCCAGGATGTTGTTCCCCAGCTTCTGTTGCTGGCAGGCCATAAATAAGTGGTGGCACACAAACTGGCTCCCACCTTTTGGTTGCCACTCAGCAGAACACACTGCAGTCTTGGCTTCTCAGTAGCCAAGGCTCCATGGCTTCATGTGGCCATGGAGACTTGCTCTGTGGAGGAATGTCATAGGAGTCTAACCCTAAGTGCTTTACTTCAAACATGGCAGAAATTTGCTGACAGACTCAAAACTTTGTGCAGGAGAGGTAAACAGACAAACTCACACCACCACAGTAAAAGCTGCTTAGGAAGCTGAGTTAGAAATGGTTTATGAAAATGTTAAGAATTAAAACTTTAAAAAATGAAGATTAAAAATGCTTTAGAAACCTTTATTTTTTTATTGTCAATGCTTTCTTCTTCATTCTTGATTTTATTTTTCCTTTAATAATTTTCACTTGACTGAAGTTACCATTTTCATTTGAGGATGTTGAATAAGTGATGAGGATTATGTACAGATGGACATAAGTGGGGAAAAAAAGGTGTAACGTGTAACCCTACACCTGAATTTTAAAATGGCTCATTTTGGCCCCAAATCGAAAAATATGAATCATTGCATGGCAAATAAGTTTAAAGGAAAGACACTAACAAATATAAAATGCTTTTTTAGCAGCAAAGTGTCGAACTCAGGCTTGGTTACAGGAGGATTATAAACAACAGGCATTCTTATTTTAGCATCACTACAGAAGTGCAAAACCAGATAGTTTTGAGCCATGTTTTTCCACTGTTGTTGTCTACTTTATTTTCTCCATATTGGCCTCTACAAGATTTTGTCTATACTTGTATTCAATAAATACTCTCTTTGAACAGTGTGTTAACACCATTCTTGTTTTGGTGATAACTGCCTTTCTCTCTCCTACTTTTCCATAATGTTGTCTTGCCCAAGACAATCTTTGATAACATGTCTGTGTGCTCCCAATCAATGGTTTTGCTCTGTCAGGTTTCTCTTTACTAGACTCTTTACTTTGCTTCAGTACTGATGTGTCTTCATGCTTTTTGCTAGCAAATTACACAGAATCAAAGTCTAAGCTGGTGGAGCCTCTTCTGTAGATCATCTAGTCCAACTCAGGTCTGATCAGATCATGCTGCTCAGGGCCCTGTTTTCTAGTTTTGGCTATCTGCAGAGATGGAGATTGCAAAACCTCTCTGGGAAGCCTAATGTGTGCTTCAGCCTGTGGCCATTGCCCCTTGTCCTACCACCATCCTTATCAAGAAGGATCTGTCTCCATCTCCTCTGTGTCCTCCTGAGTGCTGAGCAGAGGGGAAGAACCCCTCTACCTTGATCAGTGGGCTGCACTCTTGCTGGTCAGGACTATTGATACTCCAGTCCTTGCATGTCTGTTTGAGAACTTCTGCTATTGCTAGAGGCACCTAAAGGTAGAATTAAAGCTATAGTCAGTTTTTGGCTTTGGCCTGTTCTGCTTCGCTTCATGTGTGGCTTCTTATGGACAAATCAGCAGCTGCTGTTGCTAGGACTACACTGACACCTGCAGCTATGGACTGCAACAGAAGAAGCACGTGCTCAAACATTAGCCAACCTCAGTTTGCACCCCTCAAAAAAGAATTATTTCAAGAAAAACTCTTCTGTGGTTTATCTTGGTGTGCAAACCTGAGGAATCTTGTGCTGTTGCATTTCAGAGAACAGCTCGGTAAAGAGAAAAAAAAATTAAACCTACAGTAATCCATAAAGTTAATTTCAGGCTCTCATCTTCCTTTTTTTTTTTTTTAAGAAAAAATACTTACAAAATCATCTTAACTGTAGCTCTGGCTGCATGAGATAAGGAGTAGTTCCAAGACAATCTTGTTTCTTCCTTTCAACATACACATCTATACCTGTGAGCAAGGACTTTGCATAACAAGATGAAACTTAATGCATCTTGCTTACATTATGTGTTTGCTTGAACAGTTTGGTAGAATTGGCAAGGAAGGGATGGACTTAAGGGCAGCATATAGATGTTTACTACTATATCTAGTATGGTCTGTAAAATGAAAATATGTCTTTAAGGAAACACATTCCAATGTTGAAAAAGGCAAGTAAAACTCTTTCTTATGTAGTTTTCTCTTAGTGTTTTGATGCCTGCATTCACTCTACATATGGTTAATGTAGAGTTTCATTAAATCAAACTATTAACACAGCATTTTTTTCAAAGATATTAATGGAAGTGAAACTTGCCATTTCAAAGTCTTGGAGGCAAACCTTTGACCACAAAATATTTAACTACTGGAAAATGGCACAACAGTGGGCATCTTTTCTGTTTGTGGCTCAAGAACTACTTCTCTTGGATTGTTGTCATGAGTGAATGTCAAACATCTAAGCAACAGAGTTTTTCAGAACTGTCCCTACTTTAAAAGAAAGGGGGATTATTTAATGGTTTCAGTAGTCTAGTTATATGTTAGGCTGCTTATATTCTCTAACATTCTCCTCGCTATATTTCATAGATGACCATCAGGAGATCTGTAGCTACCAGTTAGCACTGCAATGGTTGAGGCAAAATATTTTATCTATAGCTGCATGAACCATACAAGCATATATTCTTAGATGCTTTTATTTTGTTTAGCAATTAAAAGCATATAAACTTAATGGAAGTTGCAGATAATAGCAGCCTGTTTACATTTGCTGTGTCTGTAAGATGCAATGTGTATTCCTGACTAAGCTTTTACCTTCCTTGCTTGTTCTATCCCAGAGCGTTTGTTTTCCATAAGTATTAGGAAGCTAGAATTAATTATATTATTCTTTTTCAAATAAAGAATACTGAAATTTGACAAAATGGTGTTAGCTTCTAAGTCAGAATGTGACATAGAATGTTGATAGACACACTGTATAGGGGATTATATCTGTGACCACAGTATCCATAGTTTTATTTTAAATGTACTCATCAAGTTTTATGACTATACCTTGATAATAAGCTGCTAAGGAAATATTCCTGAACCTTTTCCGAGAATGACTTCTCCTTTGAGAGACCTGAATGAAGTACAGATGATATTATTGGGATGTATATCTCACTGAGAAGGGCTGCCCAATTCATGTAAAACATTGACCATTTCTGCAGTGGTCTTATTAACAGGATAATAAACTGAGATAGCTATAAATCTAGAGCTGTGAGAATGAATAACACATTGAACACACTCCTTTATGTTACTAAAAATAAAAAAGCTGCTCTAGAGTCCTACTCAATAAGTCTTTGTTTCTAGACTTCACTTACTGTATAACTCTCTGTTAAGCCAACACCCTTCCCTCATAGTGATGGGACTTGTAATTAAGTATTTAAGTGAAAACACATGATCTGTGCTCCTGGGATAAAATGACACTGTGTGATGCTCTATCATAATAGTAGAACTGAGCTGTGGAAAAGTTGTGTATCTCTTGAAAATGTGGTTAGGAATAAGAATGGATGAAAATTGTTTTTCTGCATGTTGAGAAAACAAGCTGGGAGCTCTTGGAAATTGCATTTTCAGGTATGATATAGACTTAGCATTTTGGTTTTATTATAGATGTTCAGTGTTTTAAGATTTCTGTTTCGCGGGAATAGTATTCTGGCTGAAGATAGTTTATTGATTTACCCTAAAATGAAGGGAGACACAGGAGAAAATGGAAAATGGATTAGCTGAGCTAGCAGATATTTCTAAGGCCTATGCCTCTTGGAAACCTTTTAATGGCATATCCAAACTTTTATCTTGTTTTGGTTTTATTCTTGTGTGTTGTATTAGTTTTTATGGCCAGGTTTTGGTAGCAGGACGCTGCAGGGGTGGCTTCTGTGAGAAGCTGCCAGAAGCTTCCTCCATGTCCAGCAGAGCTGATGTCAGCTGGCTCCAGGACAGAGCCACTGCTGGCCAAGGCCAAGCCAACCAGGAATTGGGAGTAATTCCTCTGTGACAACAGATTTAAGAAGGAAAAGAAAGTTATTGCACTGATGTAGTTGCAGCCAGGGAAGAGTGGGGTGACAAAATGTGAGAGGAAAAACTGCAGATACCAAAGCCGGTGGAGAAGGAGGGGGCAGGAGGTGCCTCAGGCACTGGAGCTGAGGTTCCTCTGGCATCTGTGGTGAGGGTTATGGAGAAGCAGCTGTGCCCCTGCAGGACCATGGGGAGGCAAAAATCCACCAGCAGCCCAGGAGAAGGCCAGTCTGTTATCACAGAGGCTTTACCACCATTTCTCCATTAAATTGGCTGGCCTTGGTCAGTGGCACTTCTATCTTTGGAGCTGCCAGGTATAGGCTCTCCTGGACATGGAGGAAGCTTCTGGCAGCTTCTCTCAGAAGGCGCCCCTGTAGCCTCCTGCTACTAAAGCTTGGCCATGCAAACACAATACAGGACCATTGGCTGGACCATTTTTAAAGTAGAAAGCAGAAAGTATTGCCTTTCTAATGAAAACACTCTCTCTGATCCCAGAGAAAATAATTTCACTACCATAGAAAACTAATGTATAAATCAGAGTTTGTATCTGAGCCAGATATTTTGGGTAGTTTTACATGGTGTTTTTTTCTTAGTGTATATAGCCTATGTGTAATGAATTTTGGAGGGTTTATAGTTTCCTCTAAATGAATTACTCTCTTTAAGTGGAAATGCTTGAAGTTTTGGGGTTCTCTTCCTCCTCTTTCTCTCCTTCCCCCTGCCTTCACCTTAGCTGAGGGCACTATTTTAGAATAGTTCTGCATATAAAAGCATCTGTCATTTCTTTTAGTGGGCCTTATTTAGCTGAATAATATATGTCTGTACTCTGTTTTTTGTCATTTCTCGGTTTTTCTGGGGAAAATGAATTTTCTAACCTGTAGAAAGTATTTGTTGATACTGGGTCCTGTATGTATTAGCCAGCAGCACTGAAAGGAATCTAAAATACACTGTCTAAAAAGAAGTACAGTTTTTAAAATTAGAATTTCTAAACCACAAACCTTGTTTACTAATCATGATTTTTGTTAGGGCAGTAACTTGATTAAAATAATAAAAACATGTCTGGCATGCACTGTGTTATATATTAGCATCTGATTCAACTATGCTTAAAAATTAACTTTGTGTTGAGGCTTATTTCAGGGATGTTGATGTCAGAAGCACTTTCTTTGCTACAATTTAGGGCTACAAACTGAATTCCTACTGTGTTATCTGTCAGATCCTAATTGGCTGAAAATATGAGCCTCTCTTGTTTTCTTCATGCTAATTCTCATTAAAAACAATATAAAGGTGTAAAATAGGTGACTAAAATCCTGCTGGGTTTTAGTATATAGACTACACTTTTTAACAGTATTAAGCATTTTTATTTATTCTTTCATGTATCAAAGAAGAGAAGGAATTTTTCTGCTGAGCTTCTTGAGCTCTCTTGATATGGTTAAACTTGCATGCAAAAAATTCCTACGCTCAAGACAAACTGAATTATCTGAAGAACTGCAAATGTAATATATGCCAGGTTTTTCTTAGTCTGACAGGTGAGGTTTTGCAGCCCTTGGAAATCTGAGTAGCCAGGCTGGCAGGATGCTCAGTGCTTAGGAGAGAAGCATCAGTAAACAAACTGCAGTGGCCATGTGAAGTAGTGGCATGAGAGTGAAGGGAGGTTACTGTGGGTCCAAGGTGTTGTAGCAAGATAGCAAGAGCCCATGTCTTGCTTTTGAAAAGGAACCAGGAATAAAAACGTTTGAATACTGAATGTCAGAGCTTTGAATATTAATGTGATATTACAGTCGTTTTTCAGAAGGTACTTGGAGGAAATGTTGCATTTTGTGTTCTGTGTTGCATTAAATAAAAATTGTGTGGGAAATATTAGTTGTGCTTAAAATCATCTAATATGTATCTAAATGTCGTAATGGTACACAGAGTAGGAGAAAAGTAATAGAATAATTATATTATAATATAATAATTATATTCTTCATTCAAGTATAATAACTTTTTTCACATCTTGTATAAACAGATGGGATTAAAATCATGGTTTTAATCAGAAAGCATGTTTTCCTTTTTTTGCATATTTTCCCTAAAAATATTCTTACTGCAGATAATATTTCAAAGTAAAAGGTATTTTTTTATAATTTTTATTGTAACTGTTATTTTAGTGCTAACTTGCATGCTTACTTTGCTTGGGTGTAAATATATTATGTTAGATTTCCACTTAAGTCTTGGGTTTCATAAAGGAAACAAATGGTAATGTGATGTTTTTATGCCAATACTAATCAAATAAAACATATTAATGTCATTTTTCCTGCTTGTACCATTCCTGGCATGTACACAAAAAGCTCTATAACATTAATTTATGCATGCTAGATATGTATATTTCAGTGCTTGAGAGTATTTCCTGCTACTACCCTTGCCTACAAATACACACACAGGCATAAACACAGAAATGCCCTTTGTTATAGTTGTGGGCTTTTAAAGTATCTACCTTTGGAGAAAAACTTCACCAGCATTTCTCTCTGCTGGATTTTAGAACCATTAAAACCATCAGTTTTTTATTCTTCCTGATAAACCACTACCACCTACCAATCCTTTACATGAATGCAGAGCTCATTAATGGGGTCAGGCTGGAAATGTTGTTTATGATGGCTTTAATGGAGATCTCATACTTTCACAGTGCCTGCATAAGCAAGTAAAAACAAATTGCCAAGAGAAATCAGAGGACTACGGAGTCAACTATTTGTTTTAAAGAGGCAGCATATTCTTAAGTGATTTCAGCAGTCTTTGTAAAGGACTGTGATGCTGCATGGTAACAAAGTCTAAGAACACTCTTGGGTATTCCTGGTTTATGGATCTCACTGCAGCTCTTGGCTGCTCTTTGCTGAAACTTCTGTGCTCACTTAGTGTTTTACAAAGTGACTGAGCTGTGTTTGCACAGCTAAGGGAAGGTTTCTGTTTCTGCCCAGCATCACTGACATGCACAGCCAGTAATTTCTGCTAGGATGGGTGTGGCAGGTAACTCCTGTAACCCTAGTTTGGGGCTCTCCAGGCTTGGCCTATGACATGTAAGCATCAGGGAGCTGTTTGGTGAGTGCAAATGTGGTCAGTTGTGTGTAAGAGTGGCAGCTTTATTTAGCTCATAGCCTTTATCATGCTTAAATGTATAATCCATGCATATTGGTGCATGTAATCAGAGGACAGTGACATCACTTGGTCTAGCTGCTTTATATAAACACCAAAACCATCACAGTATGCAGTATTGTTCTGTCCATGCTATGTGGCAGTGAGTGTGGTTCCCAGGAACCATTGCTCACAGCCTGCATACAGAGATGAAACCAAAAGAAAACCCCAACCCTAAAGCAATAAATTCCTAATTAACCACGTGTTTTCATGAAATATTAACACATTAATTCTCCTGCATAGTGCTTAATGTTACTAAATGAGTTACTGTAACTGAATGAGTATTGAAAATGCTATAATCTATGAAGTGCAAGGCATCCCTGTTAGATGGCATTAGTGGAAATTAGAGCAAAAACTAATTAATATATTTTTGTGGCCTCTTCTTGGCATGTACCCTGAACAATTGATGTGCAATTGATGGATACAGGTTGGTTACATTCATGGATGTAAAATGAAAATATTGATGTGCAAACTCTTGGATTAATTATTCTGCAGCAAATATCAAGGGAAAAACAAATATGTCACATCAATGATCTTTCTAACATGATCTTCACTTCCTCATCATTTGGGAGTGCCTAATGATCCTTTGCATCAGTAGATGTATATGAAACAAGCAACTTCATTAAAAAGACTTAATTTCACTTTTTAAACAGCAGAACAACAATAATCAAAAACCAAAGGGAGATATTTCTAGCCTTTTTTTTCTTTTTAGAAGACGTGCAAGCTGGTTTTATTTTTCTTGTTTAAATCAGTTTTCAAAAAACATATGTTAAAATGCCAGTTACTTCTCAGACAAAATCCTAAACCATGTAGCAACTTCTCACAGGTTTATGTTTAATTCATTAGCAATTGTAGTGTAATGTTCACCCTGGATCTGGAATGTGGACAACTTTCTCCTGTGCTATTACTTTCCTTTCTGGCCAGACACTGAGAAACATTCCAGAAACAATCTGCATTTCATCCCCTACTTTATCAGATTGTAAACAGATGCTTTTCTGTGATCTAATGAATTTTAGCAATTTTTGATCCTTGTTTTACTTCCAGAATGCAATTTCCATAGTCACAGGGGTTCTTAAATGAAAAGTTAAGTGTAATACACCTTGTTTGTGTAAGTATTAGCAGAACTGTTCTTTCTCTTTGTTCCAGTATCTCTGCTACAGAGAAAGTGACTTATTGAAAAGAAAAATAAATCTAGGGAATGGTGATGCAATGAAAGCATCATTATGACCAGTAAAGAAGGAGGATGTTAGACTTCTAAATATATTAGATATATAGTTTTGATTTGAAATAATTCATAATTTATGAATCGTTGTTACAACCCTAGCTATGTGCAGTATTGTTGGATTTTCATTGTCTTTGCAAAGATGATGGAGTTTTGTACTGATAAAATAGATTGAAAGTTTTAGAGAATGAATAGTGAGAACTCTAATTTTTGGTAGCTCTAAAGCTGGCAGATGACTTATTTGTGAATAAGTTCTGGACAGAATTTAAGGTGGCAAAATTCTTCCCAGTAATGCTTTTCTAAAGGAAAGTAGCCAGTAATGTGGGAGTAGAGAGGACAAAAAGAGGGGGTAAAGGTCTCAGGGTTAGGCTGGCTGACACTACCAACTGATGGTAAAGATGCTGAAATTCACAGGTTGTACAAGTGAAACCTGATTTCTAAAAGTCTGTGTTCAGACATTAAATCCTTATATATGAGAAGCCTTTGCCTTTTCTTACAGGAAAAAAAAAAAAAGAATATAGCAGAGGAAAGTTTTTTTAAAGTTTTACATCTGTTTTCCATTTACTGGAATGAAAGACGGGATATGAGTGGCTGAAAACAATTCAGGCTGGTGAGATGCCTGATCTTGCATAAATTTATACTGTCACAAGTGGTTAAAACTCTTCATTTTCAGACATTCAGCTTAACTTAAATAGAGTAATGGAAAGAGGTGCTACTGTTAGACTTGAAGTACTTACTGGAGGCAGATAGATGGTGGCCAAGTGCCATTGCATTATAACTCTAAGAGTAAAACATGAGTTTTTCTTCCCCTCACAGTAGCCAAAAATTTTGGTACTCAAAGTATCTGGAATTAGATGGCCCCAAACTGAAATAATAAATTCAAGGTAAAGGTTGGGAGCCAGATATGGAAAGGGAAATATGAGGTTCTTCAGAAAAATGTGTTCTGCGAAAGTTCTGGGTCATACTCATAGAACTGCGAGACCATGCATTAGCACCGCATTATAAAACTAACTGTCACCTGAATACAGCACCAAGCCTCTAAAGCTGAAGGTTGGAAATAAATATGGAGTAAAAGGTTCATTATTATTCTCTTTTATGCTGCATAATTTGCAAAGAGCTGCGGCAAACAAAGGAGTTATTAAGGCTTCGCAAGATATGGTGTAAGTATTTATGATTATTTTGGTCTCCCATAGTGTGCTAGAGCCTTCCACTACATTAAGAAAAGGAATTCTAGCCATGGTTACTTAATTTTAAAATGAGACTCACTTCATTCTGTTAATTTTATTTCCTAGCCCAACCTTTTGTTTTATTTAGGGCTGTGATTTAAAAGACTCTGGACAGCTAACAGGGCCCATTTATTGTTGTCAGATTTATTATTGAAGAGAAAACACGGGAGAGATATTTTTGAAGCTCTTTGTAAGGCTAAAGGTTACCAAAGCAAGCAATTTTATTACAGAACTGATGAGACAGGACTACTAACATTCTCCTTTTTGATATGGTCAGCATTAGGAGCAGAAAACCATCCATTTTAGTGAAGTAATTTCCTGAAGTGCACAGTTTATTGAACTCACAACATTTAACATCACCAGCTGGCCTTTCTGTTAGTGCCTTCAGGAAACTTTTGGGGAATATGAGAGGTTGCTGTTCTGCTTTACACATAGAAGGTTGTCTTGTGCTAATCTGTGGAGTTACAGCCTGGAAAGCTGAAAAGCTGGACTGCCTGAAAAGGGAAGGCATACTTATCTCTTTGGCCTGCTGAGCAGGGCTGTTGAATAAATGGGGTATGTTTGCATAGGCAACAGAAGAACCAAGAAGTGTTTGAGTCCAGGTTCCCCTTTAATCCAAGGTTCAGAGTAATTTTTGGTTTAAATCCAGAAAGACAGGAGTTTGAATCTTGGTATCCTACCTACTTCAGAAAAAAATCTGTACATGTGTATAGAGAATAAAAGTATGACAAAGATAGGCTTTGTCACAGTTCCTCCATTTTTTTACAAAAATACTGTTATTTACTTAATACAGACACAATATAGTGTTTCTGGGTGTGAGTCCTGAGATGTATCTGGAGGGGAAGAGTTATTCTGTGTATGTATGTGTTTTGATTTTGGGGGTTTGTTTGTTGGTTGGTTGATTGATTGGTTGGTTGGTTTTTTTAAGGGGTCTGAATTTCATCAGTTCTGGTGGATGCTTAAGGAGCAAGTCATTCTTCATTCTGTATTGTAATAGTACCTAAACTCTTCTATGCAGTGAGATCACATGCTTTCCTTTGGCTTGTGAATATTGCTGAATAGGGTAGAATCTAAATATTAGGCCTTGTATTGGTCTGAGCTAATAGCTAAATTGGCCTTCAAGTGTCTTTGGTCTTGAAACTGGTATTCAGATCATTTAGGGAAGCAGAACATGAAGATATAAGAAAACACATGAAAGAGATGATGCTGCTTGACTGGCTCTGGAAGATGTCCACAAAGATAATCAGGGGCCTGGGGCACCTCCTGAATGAGGACAGGCTGGGAGAGCTGGGGGTGTTCAGCCTGGAGAAGAGCAGGCTGCAGGGAGATCTTAGAGCAGCCTTCCAGCACCTAAAGAGGGCCTGCCAGAGAGCTGGAGAGGATTTCTTACAAGGGCTTGCAGTGACAGGACAAAGGAGAATGGTTGTAAACTGAAAGAGAGTAGATTTAGGTTGGATAATAGGAAGAAATTCTTTACTCTGAGGGTGATGAGGCACTGAAATCACCAGTTATGGATGCTGCATCCTTAGAAGTGCTCAAGGTCATGTTGGATGGGACTTTGATCTACTGGCAGGTGTCCCTGTCCATGGCAGGAGAATTGGAACTAGATTGCCTTTAAGGTCACTTCTATCACAAGCTGTTCTATCATACAGAACTGGAAAGTAAAATTGTTTACTTGTATATCCCGTGCCTTTGTTTTCACTGGTGACATGAAAAACTCTGCAATTAAGGTTTGGTGAAGGCAAAGTAACACATGAACACTCCAAGTGACCTGCCATAGAAGAGGAGAGTGTCTCATCTTGAGGTCAGGCTCAGCATAGCGCTGCGAGTAAATTGATAAAAAAATTTCTTCTTTCTTTTCTTAGTTCCCCCCATACCTCCCCCAAGAAAATTTGAATTTGCATCTAATAAGGATGTCATTTAAAACCATCAAGAATAATCTTTTATGGGAACAAAAGATTTTATAATAAAGTATTGCTATCCTCCCTCCTGGCCTTTTTTTTAGATTTGAAATACTGTCTTTTGGACTCTACCATGCTGTTTTACAAGTAAGCGTGAACTGCCTGTTAAGTACAGGGTTCTTGAGCAATTTGTTCTCAACGAATTTTTTCATTGTTTTTGCACATCATTTCAAGGCTTATCTATCTTTGCATTTGTTTTAATTTTGTTTAATTACACTTGGGAGGCAAGTAATATCAAATAATAATTAAGAAATTTTATTCAAAAGAGGAAGGTTCAGAATTACAAAGAGGTGGAAGGTAGAAAAATGCAAGTGGAAGACATCTCATTTCACAGTCGTGGTCTATTAAACTTTGCAGTGCAAACAGAAGTGTTCCCAAAATAATAACTCTGCTCATGTCATTGCACGGTATGTTTTCTACACATACCAGCCTTAGATTACTTTGATATTTGCCCAACAAGTCTTCCAATTTCTCTTCAATAATATCTGAATTATTTAATGCTTAATTTTTTTTTTCTTTGAGGAAGAACTTAAGAGGGAGAACTTAAGAATGTCTTGGCAGCATGACCCTGACCACCAACATATAAATAATGTAAGCTGTTGTATGCTTTGAGAGAGATGATTGCCTCTGTAAAGATATTTGGATAAATGTGTTTGCTGTTTGATCCTCATCCACACAAAAACTTATCATCCTACAAACAGCCAATGAAAGAAAAATAATAAATTTTTGCAAGAACTATTGATACCGACAATATTTGTTTTGAAAAAGTAGTGACTAAAGGATATATATTAGTGAGCAAAATATTGATGGATAAATCTGTCATTTCTGAGGGCTGAAAAACTATGGGTGTTATACTTATTGATGCAGAGATGATGGTCATTTGTATTTTAGTAACAAAGAATAGTATGACAAATACAAAGTCAGTAAGTGATAAATCATGAGACAGGACGATTCAGGTAGCAACTGTGAAAAAAGGCTTAATTTAAAGAATAAAATTTAATTTATTTTAAATAGAAGTAGTATATCTGAAGCCGAATACTTTTGTGTGAAACGTGGTCCCCATCTAAATTACTAGGGGAAAGAATGTCAGGGTCTTCTACCACATATTTTAGTGACCTAATTGCGAGGAAAGTGCAGGGCACTTCCTATGTGACATCCTTACTTGAGGAAAATGGATTTTATATTCTGGATCCCTTAATTACTGATGCAAAATTCTGCAAAAACCCTCTAATTGGTTTATCTGTTCATTGCCTTGGAAGTGGCATGACCTAGATATGTAGAAGTCGAGCCACTGAGCTCCATTTGCAGATCTCCAATAATCTGATTTGTGACCTTGTCTTGCCTTGGCTTCCTTTTTGATTTGTGCTTCTTTCTGCTTTATTTAGGAGTTACTCTCCCATGCAGTTGCTCTCCTCTGTTCTCATTGATAGTTTCTATTTAAACTGTTCTTTAAAGCCAACTAAATCCATCATTCAGGTGAAACGTTTTCTCTTTCAAACTCCTCCAAAAGCCATTTCAGGTTTGGTTGGAAAATGCATTCTCATGTCTTCTTTGGGTTACATAGCCAGATCTTCCAGGTTATGTGCATTGCACACGACAAACTGACTTGTGTGGGCTCACACAGAAGAGAAGAGAACTTAGAAGTAAATTAGCAAAAAACGCAGGGGCACAGGGCCTTTGAAAGTCACTATTACAAAGTGATGCACACCCAACTGTAGTGTCCACTGTAAGATCTTGTGGTACTAAGGCATTACAAATAGTGAAAATGAGGCATTTCAAGTGTCAGGGGCTTTGATGTATACACTGAATGTACCTATTCATTTTGTTGGTGGTCCTGCCTTGTAAGTTCAATGAAAAATGAGTTTCATAATTAATTAGGCTTAGGGTTCGTGTTGGACATTCATATGCAACCAATACCTTTGGGATGACCAATTGGAATTCCTGCTGAGACATCATGGTCCTTTTCTACAGCAGAGAGAACTCTAATTCAGAACTTTAAATATCTATGTGTTAAATAGATGTAATATGGAGCTCACTGTATGCTCTCATCTATCTTGTATTGCCTAAAACCTAGAATTTAATGAGGAGATCAAAGCCCTTTTCATCTGATAGTCTTAGTGTGAAGTTTTAAGCTGCTGCACTTGGAGCGTATTTCATAAAGTGTCAATGAAGACAAAAGAACTTTTGTTGCAGAATATGAGTAGCCCATTGTGTCTGTTTGTGATTGTGGTTTTTTTAGAAAACAAGCTATGAATAACTCTTTGACATTATTACATGAAGCCTGGTTTATTGTGGTACCTGAAGTATTGGAAAATCTGGAATTAATGGACAGAACTTTGGTGTTTTTTTGAATTGGTGGCTATTTTGGACAAAGAGCAGCAAGACTTTTTCTGAGGTCCTGGATGCTCATGCTCATTTCTTCCTAAGATTGCCGATACAGCATCTGGTGCCTTGTTCAATTAGCCAGTGGCTCATGTGCTTGCTGACAAAAGAGAAGGCTGAGGAGACCACCCTCTGTTCCTCAGTCTCTGCTGTGACATTCATCTTCCTTGAGTGTATTCTTCCACATCACTGGACACCCTGTCTGTCACAGCTGGGAAAAAAAATCACAGCGGCCGAGGCCAGACTCATATTTATTGTATGAATATGATTTAAAATTTTAACAAGAAAATGTATGCATTATTATACTTAATCCCTGAGACCTGGTCCTGTTCTGAGGAGCTGAGAATCTCCTCAAATGTGCGGGGCAGCATTTTGGCAGCATTTCTATCTGATCCATTAATGGTGCAGGAAGGCTTCATGCTTCTTGAGTCCAGTAATGTGTTTTTATTTTCTTGCCAGCTCAGAAGTATCATCTGATATCTTCTAGGATGTCTACATGTAGCTGGTAAAGGTGAGCTGTAAATAGGACCCATAGGAGAGCTCTTGACTTCAGGAGCTGATAGGGGAGGTTGTCTAAGGTATCCAGATGAATTTCAGATGGCATTTCATGCCTGTGTAAGGTAAAAGACTTGAGCCATAATTGCCTTGTGTTTCACAGGGATTCTGAGGTTTATGAAGATTAGGAAAATGCCTCTGATGGCTAGATATATCAAACAAGTATCTAAAAGCATAACAATCTTGCAAAGAATTTATCTTGTGCTCACATGAATGCTTGAGTTAAATTATATTTTCTATACAGGAGAGCATTTGAGAACACCCACTTAATTAGTCATGTATCTTTCTTTTGTCTATACTGATTGTGAAATAAAGATAGTAGGTCTCAAGAATCTCAATCTATGATGTTGGCCCCTAACCTGGATTTGTTATTCAGAAAAAATTGGTCTTATATTGAATTTTATGTTTATTTTGTGTCCACGGCCACAGATTTCTTAAGCAGTAAACTTTACTGATAATTACAGCAATATCTGTCCCAATCGTCATTCTTTTTGCTTCCAATACAACTGATATTTTAATTATGATTAATTATGATTTAGGTATTGGATACTTAGTGTTGTAATATGAATTTACCAAATAAGAAATAGGATATGTTTTTGTTCACTAGTTTCCTGTGTTTTGAATTTGCAAACACAGGAAGCTTTTGAATCTTACTAAGTTAGACTTTGATTCTTATTCTTTTTTTCTTAAGTAGAATTATTATTTACTCAAATTCTCATTATAATCCCATTAACTGACATTTACCAAAAGTACTTTAGCAAAATCTCAAAAACACTGAAGATTTCAAATTAGTAATAAAGCATGAGAATGTAAAAATAACTGACCTGATTTATTTGTATGACAAAAACTAATTTCATGATAATACTGGCTTTTAATCAGAGGAATATGCTCAAACTGATTTGATTTGTCCTTTGTATTAAAAGTAATGGTGAAACTTTGAACAGTCACTAGATAATTTATAGTATACCTTTCTGAAGTATTAGTTAATATTTGCTCACTCTAACACCCAAAAAGGACTGTGATGCATACTTAGTTATACATACAGAAGTAACATTAAAAAAAAAAAAAATTACTGTGGGAACAGTGACCACCATAATGGCTAGCAAAGTATGATTTGCTCTTCAATCACTTGTTAATAATGTAAAAAAAAAGAGTTACAGTTATTTCAGACCTCTCTTCATGCTCCCCAAGTACAAATTGACACAAAAATATATTTTTCTGGATTTTGGGTAGGTTTTTTTTTTCTGGTGAAAAAATCAAGAGCAGCATTATGGTATATTTGACAACTAACTGGATAAAATTATTTAAGACTTAGTTTTTACTTTTTTGTTTCACTCATTATCATCATTTGATAATTTAAAAAAACCCGATTTAAAATATTAGAGATTTTTCTGGTGTTTGTGTCACAGTATTAGGAATATAAATCATTGAGCCATGCAGAAGAAACATATTCTTAAATAAGGCAGAATGAGTCTAGTGTTTCATTTATTTGAATAAATGCATTACCTCTTCTGAGATATACCTATAAGGAGAATTTCATGTCTGGGGGTTGTTGTTCCTCTCTAATGAAAATTGCAAATACTGTTTTTCACTATGGAAGCAATACTCTTGCTGTGGTAAAGCTCCACAATGTCCACCTGATCCTAGGCTAATTACATGTACAATTAATAACTTAAAAGTGGATTAAATTTCCATTATAAATTCAGGATATGAGCAGGCAGGATTCCACTGGAGAGCCAGGTAGTCAAAGTATGCATTTTGAAATCAAGATTACTTACTTGTTCATTGACTTTGCTTATGTTTTTAAATTTTAGTTCCACTTTAGGTAATTAATTAAAGCTTAAAAAAAGATAATGAGAAAGTGACACTGCCAATGTTTTCTTCTACTTGCACGCAAAAAAGCCTTTGACAAGTTAGAATAAAATCCAAAGGTCCCTAAAAACTTAAATTTCCTTTATTAAATCATCCGTCCTTTGAATTCAATGACCGCTTTTTGCCATGATCTGTGTAAAGTGTGAATGAAGACTGTAGGCTTTGAACCCCTGAATGCTTGAAGTTCATCATTTGGCTTGCTACTGATTCTTTAGCAGCCCCAAAAGCCATGCTGGTCTTACTGTTGTAATTGAGAGTTTATAACACAGCTGATCAGTTCTGTATCTAGACAGATTTTGTTTATAAACATATGCAGATATTATTATGTAAATTTATTTTCTTCAATTGGCTGGGGACAAGTTGATCCCTTTATGGTAATCTGAGTTATCTGGTTAGATGTAGTTTTAAATCCAGCATGGGAAAAGCACAGGAATGGATTTGCACAGCCTATAGCTGCTGATTTTGTTTTCAAGCACCAGAGGTTGGCAACTAGTGCTACAGAAGCTGCTGCAGAGGCAAAAAAAGTCAAAAAAAGTCTGTGAGGGAGTCTATGGTCAATCTCAGAGTCATGCCACTGCAGCATTTTCTTCTCAAGCAGGCATTCACATTTTTCACTCTACAGAAAAAGGCAACAGCCTGGATTTAAGGGTCCCTTGGGCTGGACAGGTTTCTAGACTGCTACCAAAGATCATCTTGTCCACATCTGTATGCAGAAGCCACTGTGACAGCAGGGAGAAGTTCCACTGCTGGGCAGCAGTGGTGCTTCAGTCACAGCCACTGCCCTGTGAATACAGATTTCTTCCTGTATAAAATTATTACTCCATTAAATTGTTTAAAATGGACTAAGGAGTTCTCAGAGAGATCAGCAACCATGTATTGAATGTCCTTGGAAGGACAAATATTAGATTTAAGCCTTTTTCCACAGGTATTTTCCTTTTAATACACAGATTGTCTATAAAGGTCTATATTCTTTCAAATCATGCTTGCAGTTCCTCAAGTTAACATCTGATTTAATTTATTAATTCTAAAGTTCATGGTAGAAAGAGTGTGTTGATGAAATTCATTGGCAAATGGTTGAGAAATACCACTGAAGTTATTCCAGTCACTGCTCTTTCCAGTACTGTTTCTTGTCTGAAAATCCTTGTCTAAGCCACACTCTAAAGAATGGATTTCAGGATCACATCTGACATATTAGCATTCAGAGCGCTGTCTCAAGTCACATATTTTAGGTGTCTGTATTAGGCATAGATTGGTGTGAACAATAAATTATTCTATTAATTTATTATTCCTGATGACTAGTCAATTATTTTAATGATGTTTACTGTCCTAGTCATATGTTACTTGAAAGTGATTGGAAGCATATTGCTGTCAAAAAGCCTTTGCAGCTGCAAAAAATTGCACTTCTACTTTTATTGTATTCCCTTTACTCCTGAATAGAATACACTATTTCTATCTCTCCACTCAATGCAGCCATCTGTCACTCACATACCCACAGACAATTAAAATGCATTTGCATTATATCCCAGCTGCCTGTGATAGGCTTGTTTTGTCATGCACTGCATGCAGGATAATCTCTCAATATCCATTTCACACTGGAAGCTGTTCTTTCATTGGTCACACTCTTTTTCACATAAATGGTCTATGATGTTCTGGTCAAGATTCCAGTGTGTCTTAATCTAAGATTTTTCATGATCTCTGTAACACAGGGCTGCTAAAATCAACATCTCACTTATATTTCCAATTATTTTGTTTTCAAAGTGAATTAGAAATAGTTTGGTTTGCTTTGTAGAACTTCTAACATGTCAAATCAATAATCTATTTTGTAAAGAACATACTTTGTCAGTAACACAATTAGACTGTAGATAGACTGTAGAGGACCAGATCTAAGCATGTTTTGTCTCAAATGTTCTGATTGTTGTGATAGGAAAGGTGTGAGTGGAAGAGAGGGTCCAGTGTAGGTGGGGCATCACAGCTTCAAAAATACTAAAGGTATTAGTGTATGTTCTACACTTTCTTTTTTTTTTCCCTTTCCTTTTTATTTAGAGTAATTGTGTTTCTTTGATCCTCTTCCTTTCTCACAGATAGTTCTTACCACTCTTGTTTCAACTTCAGGCTATGAACTTCAGTGAAGTCAGTAAATAATGACTTTAGAATCAGTGGAACTTAAATCATATGGTCTTTATTGTCAGGAAACATGTAAGTGAATTAGGGTGACATCCAATTAACATAGCCTTTTGCAGGTTTAATGAGCAATGATAAATTTAAATCCTTTTTTTGCACTTTCAAAGGATGTGAAGTTACAACTGAAAGAGCTAGTGAGAGATTGTTGCTCCATTGATTAATAATAAATTATTTTAAATATATTTTGACTGGGATAAGAGGCATCATCTTTGAAGATACTCATAGGTTAGTTATTTGATTAGGTGTCTCATCATAGAATGCAATAAAAATTAATTCCTACAGCATATGGAGTTATATGATAAGATGAGTCATTCTGTTCCCTTATCTGTTTCTTTGAGGCCTAAATGTTTAGTTTTTACAGCCTATACCACTGACCATGTGTCTTTCCTTGATTTCCAGTTGCCATTACCTATTAATAACTCTGAGAAAAGGTGTTCCTGGTTTTGTAGAGCAAAATAGATTTTTCAAAGCAATTAATTACTGTTTTAATTAGCAAGTAATGCCTCTGCTTAACACATAATTTATTCTCTTACTAAAGATAGGTAAGATGTTTTGTGTGGTTTTTTTTATTTTGGGGTTTTTAAGGGAGAAAAGTTTAAAGTTATTAAAAAATAACAGCAGTTATGGAATATAGTGCATTTGATTATTTTGGTTCCAATTTGAGTAGAGAAGCTGTTTGTGACTGGAGTTTGATAGGATGCTTTTTGTTTTCCTTGAACTTTTCCAACCAAGAGCAGCAGAAATACTTCCTATTTTTCTATAAGTTGTCTTTCTGGTGAAAGCATTTATGCTTTGTGCTTTTTGTGTTTTCCTGGCATCCTTCTATAAAGCCAGTCATTTCTCACATTAAGATACACCAAGTGTAGGAGCAGGTTGGTCTGTCTCATTATGACAAATACAAAAAAAACTACTTAAACTACTTACAGGACAGATTCAATCTTTAAATACTTTCAGTGAGTTCTGTGGAGCCTAATTGCCTTATTCCTTAGTATGATTTCATTAGCTTTAGGTGTTATGATTGTTTATAAATAATATCAGAGTTAAGGTTATCAGAGTTTCTAAGAATACCTCTGGGATGCTGATTTGAGGAATTTTTCACTCATCAAATAAAGAAACTAATCCAAAGATTTTTTCAAAAATTAAACCCAAAACTGAAAAAAAAAATTGCCTAAATATGGCTTCAGTTCACTGTGTCTTCTTTTGAACAAAAGTTCATGTATAATGTGTATATTGATTATATTTGTGGTTATGATAATCCTTATGATTGTGCTTCATAATTATTTTTTCCTTATGTATCTCAAGAGAATGGTGTGAAATGCAGTTGATTAAAGCTTGAAAAACACAGAATTTTTGTTTGAAGGGTAGAGGTATGGAGAATATAATGAAGATTCACCTAGCTGTAATTTCCATGTTTGAATACTAACAGCTTTAACCAAACATAATCCAAAAGTAACTGTCTTATCTTGGAGAATGAAAATGAAAAGGAATGGTTTAACTGCTATAAAAGCCCCTAGAAGCCTTTTGGAAACTCTTCATGAAAGGTGTTTTCCACCTGTAAGAGAAGCGTGTGAGACCTTAATGGAATGCTGCAGATCTACAGTTTGAATGTAAGCTCATAGATGATGGCCCTTTGTTTCAAGGGGAATGCTCAGAAAGCCTTCATGAGTATGGCTGGAAAAATTATTGTTCTTCCACTCTGTGTAATTATGTGATCATTGTACTCTATCCAGTTATTTCCACTCTACCCCATACCACTGATATTCCTAGTGAGACTCACATCAGAAACTGCAAAGCAGGATCCCTTCCTTCTAAAATATTGTAGCGCTTCTTTCAGTTGATTCCTTGTAAGTGGAGTTCTTCTTGACATAAGTAAGCCTCCCAAATTGTATGAATTTACATAGTTATTGTTCTTAAATCTGAACTTTTGTGTGCTTAATGCCATTTGAGGGACCACCTACAAACCATTTATCATGACCCCAGGGACTCATACTTCCACCTTCAGGGTTTGAGACATACTCTTTTCCTCATTATTTTAATGGGAAACAGTCATTGCACACACTAGCAGCTGTCTTATTTATTCTCTTAGTTATCTCATGTTTAGATAGCTGAAGTAGAGTGATGCGAATGAATTAATTAAAATTATTAAAATAGATGCGAATGAATTAATTTCATTTTCTGCAATCCCATTTGAGAAAATGAAATATTTTTTTCTTTCACTTAATTTCCTATGAAATGTTTCCACAAATAACTGATAGTCTTTGCTGTTAAGAATTATGAAGCTAGACTTGAAGAAGGAAACATCCATATCTTGTTCATTGACACTTTGCTAAATTATAGAAAGCGCTTGAACTTCTTTAAATAAAGTTCTTCTTGTGTGTGGTTAGGATATTTAAAAAAAAAAAAAACCAACATAAAAATATTTCAAAGCCTTGTTTTATCTACAATAGCCCAACAAAATAGTGCTAATATTTTTCTTCAGAACAGTTTGTGTTTCTTTTGTTTTTTCACATTTTAAATAGATTAGTCACAAATGTTATATTTATATTCTTTTTCTCTTAATTTTAGCATTCTGTTGCAGGCTTCCTGTGCTAATACATACTCAACAGTTTACACAAATCCCTTAATTTTTATAATTTTACACTTCTGCCAAAATTGTTTCTTCTATGATGAGTTGGCTTAATTTCCTTAGGAAGTACCATAAAGCTTCATATCCTTTTAAGAGAGAAGACTGCTTTATTGTTGTTGCTTTTTATTATTGTGCTTAATCCAACATTTCAGACTAAAGCTCATATTGTATCATTGATCGCAAAGCTAAAAGCTTCACTGAAATCGCTGAGTAGCTAAAATCCTGAGCCATGAATCACTTGGAGAATTAAGACTTTGAATTGGGAATAGAAAAGCACTGAGAATCCATGGAAAGACTGGCACTTGGGGGATACCCTTGCAGTCACTTGGCTCAATGACGCAGCAGGCAGCTGGATGAAATGCAGGCAGAGGATCCTGACTACTATTTTCACAATATGTCCCTAAATAAAATGAATTATGGCAATGCTGTCTGAATAGGGTGATTGTATGGTTCATTGTGGTGATCTTAGCAGGATAGAATGCATGAAAGACGTTGGGGAGCTGCTGCAACAGATTTATTTTATCAATACATTAAAGTATGCTTTGCCTTAGCAATTATTGTAGCAGAACAGACGTGAAGAGCGAAGACAGGGAGAGCTAGATAAAGATGATGCTCAATCAGGGATTTTTTATTTCCCTTTGCCCACTGTCTCCTCATTTTTCACCTGCTTTAGTCAAAGCTGTGTGTATTTCATCTAGCAATAGAGTGCTGTTCAACTTTGTATGCTCACTTGGGAAAGTGGAGCCAGTGGTGTGTAACTCAGAAGTCCAGCCACAGACAGCTCAATTTGATTGCATTTGGGAATTTTCCAGTATCTTAACTCTGCTTTGTTTCTTGGAGTGAATGGCTTGAGCAAAGGAAATATTTCCAGGCATGTTTTACACTATGCACAATCAAAAAATTCATCTGTAAAACTCAGTAAAACAGAATTCCTTAAATAGTTGGTGCTGAAAATTTTAGACTATGGTACTGTTTATACATCAGCGTTATGACAGTTCTGGGAGAAATGTGACAGCATTCAGTTTCACAGCAGTGATATTTAATAGGACTGGGGCTTCAACTGATGTTGCCAGAGGAATTATAAATTTATCAAAACCTGCAAGCATCATATTTTTTTTCCTACAGCAGTTGTTTCATGACCACATTGGATAGACTGGTCTCTCCATTTGTCCATCACTAAATGGCAGAGGCTGGATAGTGCAGGGCTCTGTTCCCTGCCCAGGCACGATTTTCATCATAGAAAGTAAGGCTTCAGTGCTCTTGAGCTTCATTAAAGATAGTGCATCAGTCTATAATCCTTTTATCTGATGAGCTTTAAGAGGTTACTAGGTTTTCTGCTTCATGAGGGCCCATTAGATAGATAATAAACCTTGCCCTGCCACTAACCAGCAAAATTATAGACCACTAACACCCTAAAATCTCCAATCAGACAAATTTCAGACACTTATTTCCTGAAGATTAAAGATTGACTGTAATCCAAGAGGCTAAATTAGAGGATGGGTGTATAATAGCTGTCGATAGTTGAGGAACAGCTATATATGCTGCACCTGTGAAATTTTTTACTTCTAATATTGTTTTTTATCTTTTCTCTCCTTCCTTCATGTTTTTTGTCCCAGGTATAAACCACCCAAATACTCTTATCTTTGTAAAACTTTCCTTTCAGGAGAGCATTCATAACCAAAAAAAGGGCAGATGACTATGGGAAAATGCAAATCCTTCCTTCTCATTTTCTTTTAGTCCTTGTTAGGTGAAGCAAGTCTTTGTAAGAATTCCTTCTCTACTGTATTTATGGTATTTTTTATGCTGGCCTTATGCAAAGTAATAAATTTATAAGTTTGGAACTTGTGTACAAATCTGTTGCTCTCAACAATCGTGTGCTCAAAAGGAAGCTGGATGTAAGCCATTCCTGTGCAAATAGGGAAATACATTAACTGATTTATCAAGGGATAATTTGAAATATTTATTTAAAAGAAGTAATGAATGAATATGAATGTGACAGCTGTTGAAATTTTTGTACCATACGTTTATTGTAATTGTGGCCTAAAAAACCCCAAACAACAAACCCAAAAACCTCACCAAACCTTTTGTAAAACCTTGCACAGCTTGAGGCCTTTTTCTAGAAATATTCCTGGATGTTTGTTGGATTTTTCTTTCTATATGTAATTTTCCAAGGTTATTGTGTATGCTTCAGAAGCAGTAGGATTTGTACATAATGAGGGCATCGTTTTAGAGATGAAATATGAATACTCAACTTCCCAAGCTATTTGCTTTTTTGGTACTGAAAAATTAAGCTAGAAAGTACAAAATATATGTATGTAAGTCAGAATCATATATATCTAAGAGGCAGATATAGTCTTGGAGTGTATATATTGGAATTTATTGGACTGTATGCATAGTATCCTTAGTATTTCTATTAACAATGACTGTTCAAACTCCTGAAAAATTACAAAATTGGGCTCTGGTTATATCATGTAAATTATAAGCACCAGATTGTTTGAATTTAACCTTTCTTGTTGACTTTCATCTAATTTTGAACACTGGGAAATTTAACTAAAGCTAAATGCCTGGAGATCATAATATTTTTAGATCCCAATCATCTTGCCAAGTAAGAGAGTTTTGAATGACCTTCTGAAGAACACATGAGAAAATTGCCTACTGTAGATAACACAGTAACTGTGACCAAGGACAGAAAGGACATGTAATTCTTTATAGTGAACTTTTTACTGGCTAGTGGCAATCTATTACCAGCAGTTTGAGGCTGAAATGAATATCAGACAGTTTCAGCAAAAAACTCCATCTTTCACATCTAAGGAAACGACGCACCTTTTGATTAGTACTGCATCAGGCTGTTCACCAGAGGTTCAAACGCTTGCAAACAAGTCTCTTTAGATAAGGATGAGTGAACTGGCCTTTTTGACAGTTCAGTTCAGCCTGCAGTTCAAGTAATTCATTTTATTCTGGGACAGAAGCAGTTTCCTGGAGTCTTTAATAGAAGATAGAATCCCATCTATACCCTTTTCATTTACTTTTTTGTATTATTTCATCTCAGTAACTCAACCTGTTTGGACTAAAAAGCTTATCTTTTATCTGTGTGAAGGCACTGCTGTGTTTACTGGGCAACTCACTCATATTTTTCTATGAACATTTATTAAAATATGTAGCATAAAAAAAAAGAAGATAATATTGAGACATGACCAAGGTGAATCCAAATAAACAGCTCTAAATCACTGGAGATGATCTATAGGGCAAATTCCATGTTTTTCACAGAAGCTTCATACATTTTATTTTCAACTTCTCTACAGTCTGGCTCTTAAGAAGCAGTTTAGTGAAAAAACTTTACATTTCAGCTCTGCTGTCACATTTTGACTGATGTTTCTTCCAGTAACTTATGACTTGGTGGGAAACAGAGTATTTGGTAGAAATTTTCAGAATCCTCTAAAAAATATTTCAATTCCCCTTGACAAACCTTGAATCAGAGATAAGCTTTGGAATCCTGTCCAACCTGAGGTATTCTGAAGGAAAGGTTGTGAAATATTTCATAGCTATATACAACAGATAAGACATTGTGCAGCATTATCCAGAATATAGAAATACAGTTATTAAGAGGTATTGTACTTGAGTCACATATTAAAATGATCAATATTTATGTGCTAGATAAAGTTCAAATGAGAAAAGTTAGACAATCTATCTCAGCAAGGTCCAGAGTATTATTATAGCTATTCATCTCAGTTCATATGTTAGAAAGAAAAGTTATAATTCCTTGAAAATACCCTTTTTTGTATGAGTAAGGTTGGCTTATGTAGTTTCCTGTAATTGATAGAATTTCATCATCTTTTGTCTACTATACCTACTCCTGGGGGGCAGTCAGGAGAGAAATATAAATCTCTCTCTAATCTTAGTCTTTCTCTCTGGAATACATTATCTGAGCATGAGCAACTATGGAATGGCATCTTAGCAATGTCAAGTCTGCTTTTATTTTCACTGCTTGTCACTTTGACTGATGGAAACAGGAAAATATGTATTTTAATCTAAAGGCAACACAGACTAGGAAGAGGTTTAGAGCCTCTCTCTTCCATATTTTGTCAGCAAAACTTTTAAAAGTGGCAAGTTTTCACAGTTAATTACCACAGACAAAGGCTTAAGCAAAAAGAAGCTCTTATTGTCAACAGTCTTTTTGTGAAAATATGATTTACCAAAGAACACCTTGTAGCTGCTTACAGGATACAGAAACCTACCTATAGAGTGGTATGCCAGGAGTCTTTGGGGTCTTATTCTTTTGCCACAGTGTTGCACACCATTGGCAAAAGTGGCTTAAAATCTTTTCTAATGTAGACTCCATCTTAAAGACCATCTTAGGTACCACCTGACATTGCTACATATGCAATTATAATTGAGTACTAATATAAATAAGGCAGAATGTGACTGTTTAAAGGCAGGTAGAGATAAGGGGAAAATCACTAGTACATAATTATCAGTTTGCCACAAAGATTACTCTGTGGATGACAGAAACATGGAGAATATTTTGCCCTGTTTTGTTCTTATTATAAGGTTTAATGTAAATCCCATAGTACATTCATCCTTCTAGTAATTCATAAAGCACAGCAACATGAGCACGTATTTCTTTTTACAGTCTCTGGTATAAGTCATTGCAGTCTGTTTTTTAAGGTCCACTTATATTTGATAAATTATTTTTTAAAGTGTATTTATGTCTTGGGTGATGAGCCAGGGAGATCCACTGGTAGTTTTCAGATCATCAGCTTTGGAGAATGGTGCCATCCTATTTTCATTCTTTTGACAAATGCTAAAATCAGCTTAACACATAGCTGCTGTCAGGGATGGATAAGTAACTAATTTCTTCTGTCTGAATATTTTTTCTTTCTATCCAAGGTGCAACAGAAGGAGGACTTCACATTTAGAAACACTAATTTTCCTGCTGAAATCCAAAGGATACTGAATTAACACTACCAGTTTATCAGTCATAGTATTTTGTTTTTCAGATAGAAGCTTTTTTCAGTATTTAATTTGCATGTGAATAAAGCTGGTAGCTGTTTGAGAAATCTTAAGTTTTTATTCTTTTGACATACTTCAAATGTGCTACCAAAACAAGTATTAAGATAAGCAACAGCAGGATGAATCTATAAATGATATAATTTGATTCCTCAATTTTCATATCTAGCAAATGCACACTATGAGGATCTCATCCAAGATGTGTTATTTCTGATCTGTCTGGATCAAAGCTTCTAACGGTCTCAGTAGAAGTAAAACTTGATGGAAATTTTTTTGCAATATACAGATTGCTCACTTTTGTTGACTCTTTTTATATTGTGATGCTTCTCCTTCCCATTGTTTTCTGCTTCCTTTGGTAGATTTGATTTTCCTATCTAATGAACTTTCTTTCCTTCTTAACTGCATATTTATTTTTCTGCACTGCACTTGTGCTATCCAATTCCCATATTTCCAGTAGTGTCCTTGTTCCTTAAGCTCTGATGGAAGAGCTGTAAAGTTTCACACACTCTGCACACCTTGGCCAACATTGTCACACCTTGCCACAGCCCTCATACCCAGCTGGAGTACTGTAGTTCCTTTCTCTCTTGATACCCAGACAACTTTCCTCTATTTCTCTCACTGAGGTACTTTCAGACCATGGTAGAGAAAGGGATTTAAGATTTTAGCTGTGCTTATATTTCAAATGCTCAAGCAAGAAAGAAGAAACTCTGAGAAACATTTCATGAAGGCAGCCCAAATTCTTACGCACTTGGGAATACAATGAAATACTAATAATAAAAACAAGAAGCCTTGAGGGAAATCCTTTAAAATGTAATAGAAAATAATAACAGTTTGAGAAACCTGGGATATTTGTGATGCTCTGTCTCTCCCACTCCTTTACTGAAGTAAATTGTTGTTTTGTGTCTAAAATTTGATGCATGATTTTCTAGTGAGTGGATACAACAGTTTGTGGATCTTTTTGGGGTAGTACTTGATGGTGGAGGCTTGGTTCATTCCCTGTTCTTTAGTTTCTGAATCACTCTGTGTACCCTGATGGTGGTTATATTTTGGAACTCTCTGATGAGTAGTTTATTGCTTCTTACAGATTTCAAAGGAAGACTATAAATTCTCCCAGAGCTTATCTCTGTACTCCATAGGAGTTGGCTATAAGGGAGCCTAAAAATGTACTGGATTTATCTCACAGTACTAACTTTCTTCACATCCTATTCACATCTTTATATACATATCTGGGTGGGCATGTGAGAGTATGAGGGAGAATTAATGGTGGGAATCAAGTGGAAACTCCTTTTCAAATAAATTGTATCAATAAGTGGTTATAATTATGTTGGATAAAGAATGAAAGCCAGATGATGGAAAGATGATAACAAGACGGATGGCTTCTAGTAAAATCCAGAAGGTTCATAAACTGTTCTGCAGACTAAATAACATGAAAAAAGAAGTTATTTTGTTTATTTTTTTAGCCCAACTTGATATTTATTGGGGTAAAATGCAAATATAAGATTAACAGATCTTTATCATTAATAAATCTTACCTAAAGAGGATGTGGCTTATAGGTATTAGTGGCACTATTAATCACAGAATCACAGAATAAGCTGAGTTGCAAGGCACCCACAAGGATCCTCATGTCCAAATCCCAAGCCTGCACAGCACCATCCCCAAGAGTCACACCGCGTGCCTGAGACCATTGTCTGAACTCTCCTTGAGCTCCATCAGGCTTGGTCCTGTGACCACTTCCCTGGGGAGCCTGTTCCAGTGCCCAGCCACCATCTGGGTGAAGAATCTTGTTCTAATACACAACCTTAAACCTGGCACAGCTTCAGGCCATTCCCTTTTTTCCTGTCACTGGTCGCCACAGACAGGAGATCAGAGCCTGTCCCTCTGCCTTCTGTAGACTCAGTTGCAGACTGCAATGGGGTCTCCCCTCAGTCTCCCCTTCTCCAGGCTGAACAGACCAAGTGACCTCAGCCACTCCTCATATGGCTTCCCCTCAAGGCCTTCACCATCTTTGCTGCCTTTCTTTGGAATTCTCTAATACTTTCCTGTGTTGTGGCACCTAAACCTGCACACAGGCTTTAAGGGGAGGCCACCCCAGTGCAGAGCAGAGCAGGACAATCCCCTCCCTTGTCCAGCTGGTGATGCTGTGCCTGATGCTCCCCAGGAAAGGGTTGGCCCTCCAATCTCCCACTGGGGGCCTGAGGTAGAACCCTTGCCTGCATTTCTGTACAGGGAGTCAGCTACTCTAATGCATCAGTGTTGATTTACATTTAAAGCTAGTTAAGAGAAAGAAAGATGTGATGACTTCTGAACTGGAAAGTGTATGAAATATAAGCATTCATTGCAAATTGTGAAAAAACTTAGAAAATTAATAAGGGGTGGAAGACTGAAAAATATACATCTTTATTCAATATTATCTAAATAAAAAGAAAAATACCTTTGAGAAAGCAGCCAGCTCAAAGTTTAAGGGTTCAGTGGGATTTTATCATCAGAAAAATAGGCAGAAACTTGTACACTTCAAAAATCTTGCTCTTAGGATCTCAGACTCCTGAGAAACCCATTTATCTTCTTTAATAGCTTTAAAATGCCTTAGACTCTGATTGAGTGACGTAAGTATTAATTAAATTAGAACATCTAACTGGAGCCTTTATTCATTGTATCTCATCCTATTCATCATAATCTATCCATATAGATTCTTCAAAACAAGAAAAAATGTCCGTGAAAGAAAGTTTCTAGTAAAAAAGCTGACAATCTAATGGATGTATCAAATCTATGTTATTCATTGAAAGGACTGCAAGCTCAAATTCAAATCCTGAGCTGAGTGGATTATGTCTACTGAGAATTGCATTTCTCCCCTCACATCTGTGTTTCTTGGTGTCCTTACTGGTTTCACTAATCCTTTGATTCATAAAGACAGAAATTTCCTCCGGGGTTCAAGTTACATGTGATTGACTAGAACATTCCCTGTTCATCCCAGCAGGCTATGATGCAGACCAAGATAGTCTAGAGTACTATGATTGTTTTACAAGAGAAGAAGCTTTCCTCTTCCTTTAAAAGAATAATAATAATACAATCAGGGAGAAAAATTGTGTTCAAATGGGGTTCAAATGTTTAGCATCATGTTGAGCCCTTGCAACTTTCAAAATCATATTTCAATGTTCTCAAGACAGTTATTTTATCATGCTATCACTGTCTAAAAATTAATTTAATAAAAATAAAGAAAGCCATGTGCATATTCTACAGTCTACTTTGTCAACATTCAAGCTCTGTAAATGATGCTTGTAATGGGTATGTATTCAAACTTCATACTTCCTTTTATCTTTCATTGTATTCATTACACATAATTCCCTTCAGTCTATGCTGTGTATTTTTCACCATTCTACTTTCAGTCTCTCATGTCAGGAGTTAATATTTTTTGTTATTTGTTTCCTTAAGATGATTAAATTAAATAAAATGCATTATTCATCACCTCACGATATGAGATTTTATCTCCAGGACCCTGATGTAATAAATGAGTTTCCTACTGCAAATGTCACGTAGGTCATTTTTCAGTACTCTCACTTCCAGCAAAGTCTGGGTGTGCAAATACATAGCTCCAGCTACAGGAAGAGAAGTAATTAATCTGCAAATCAAAAGCAATGCCACACAGTTAGAATCAATGGCATTTTACGGTAACGGGTCCTGAAGGTATCAGTTCAATTCCTTAGGTGAGATCCTGATATTTTTTTCAGCTAAATTTCTTTACAAACCTTTTGGCCTTTCTTTTAAGGTTTCTGTGAAATGTCCCTAGAGTCTTCTCTTGCAGTTATGGCTACAACACTGTCAGGGCTAGTAACTACAGGCTTTAGATCCAGATCCATCAGAAAAGGAGCAAGTCAAAAGCTGAAGAGCAGTATCTATAAGTTACTTGTAATACAGTATTTCATTATAGGTATTAAAGTACTGAAAATTACTTGTTTCTTCCATTTAAAGTGTGGTAATTTTAAAATCTTTTTATTAAAAGGGATTGTATGAATTTATGGTTATGCATTAATTTACCAGCTGTATACTGGGGCTCATGATCTCTCATAAAACTTTTCTCCACCTTTTTTCCCAAGAACAGTTTTTTCTAATTTTTTTCTGTAATAACTGGTTAATAAGCATTTAGATCTGTTGTCAGTAGAGTGATAAGAGAAACACGAGTGGTTGAATTCAAAGTATGCCATGAAGTTGTTTTCTGTGTGTTTTCAGTACTGCAGCTTGTTTGACAGCAGCTGTCTGTCCTTTCCAGGTATTCTGCTGGACTTCCTTATCTTCATTTTCATTTTTTCCTTCTGCTAGCAGCTTGCAAGTGTCTCTCCTTCACAGCCAATACCTGTTCAGGTATGTTCTGCTATTTACTGCAGCTTTGTGTATAAATGATACAAGTGTGTGTTGATCGCACAAATGAAGTAATAATTTCTTATACCAAGGGAACAGCAGCAGTCATTGTCAAGGAAAGTTTTGGAGCATCACAAGCAATGCTAAAACCCTGCAGAAAGGTATATTAAGGGGTTATTTCAGATTAAATAGGTATAATGCAAAGATGCAGAGAAATATTAGAAGCAGATTGAGTTAAACCCAGGATTTTTTGTGTAAGGAAATGTTACAGCGATAAGTCTAAGTGCAAAGTGCAAATAAACCTGCCCATCTGGCTTATGAACCCTTTTCCCTTTGCTTTGTGCTACCCTTGCACTTATGTGGACTGCAGGATCATGCAATTAGGACCATATGAGTGCTTGAACTGGTTTTTACTTTTTGCTTGACTGCCAGGATAACAGTGGATACAACAATCTGTGATATCCCATAACTGTGACAACATCTGGCCATCTCATTGGCAGGGCAAGTCTGCATTGCTTTATCCCACCTAGTGGCAGTGCAAAAGGTGTGAATCAGGTGCATCTTCTTCCAGAACTGCAGCAAGGGAGATCTTGAGCCTGGGGGCACCTTTTGCTTTAAGATATGGATGTAATGTTTACTTCCTATATAAAGGTTTTCATAAAATAACCATGCTTTGAGATCTTTGGCACATTATATGACTAATGAGGAAAAAGGTAAAATTTTTGTGATGATATTAAAAGCTAGACCTTTAAAAATCGTGAGAGAACTTAGCTCCACTGGCATTTTACAGCATATCAAATGCATGCCTCGAAGTCAGGGAAATTGCACTGACAGTTGATTTTTGGCTTGGCATTTTACTGTTGAAAGAAGTCATGAGTGTGTTCACTGCCTTAAACTCTGTAAGGTTATTGTTAGTCAGTTAGACTTTGAAATACTGTGAGATAAGAGATTTGAGCCAAATGGAGTGCTCTGTGAGATTATAACTGTGCTTTAAACTGCGAAGGTAGGAAACTCTCAGGAGACAGTTCCATATCTATTCTGTGCACTCCATCAAATACAGTACTTTTAATTTTCAAGATTAACAGTCTTCCCCTACAAACTACTGAAGGACAGGAAACTTTTACAAATTTCTTTTCCAGTTTGTGTGACAGCATCAATGCATTTGTCACTCTCAGCAGTACTTTCTTCCTGAAACATTTTGACAGAATTGGGAAGCATTAAAATAATTTTTACCTCAAAATTAAAGAAGTCTAGTAACAACTTGGCATTTTTCCACTTTATGAAAAGTACGAGTGACAACACCTGCAGTACATTTCCAGGTCATATGTGCATTGTGAGTCTGAAAGACATCACTGGAGTTCTGAGCATATCATGAAGGTTGAGGTACACAGACTTGATCATTGTAGGTCAAACTCTACATTTGGATTGTTGCCACTGAAGTTGTTAGATGTTCCTGATATAATGGTGTTTTGCTCCAGAGCTAAATAAAGTAAAATGAAGCGGCAATCCAACCTGATCCATTTGTCATCTTTGGAATAATGTATGTGCATTGTTTTTGAGTAAAATCTGACAGGTGTATGCAGTCATTGCTACTGCAGGGCTATTAATTTAATTACAATTACCTATAAGTCTTAAATTAAGTCAGTAACATTTGAATTTGCATGTATCTTCCTTACCATCTGTCTATTTCCTTTTGTTTTTGTTTTTTTTTTAATCCCTTTTCATTTGCCTAAAAAAATATTGCAGGGATCAATTAGCACCCGCTTGTTTGCCTAGTAGCTTGCTTCTGTGTTTGGGCTGCAAGAATAAGATTTACAGGAACAGAAACTTCAGAGAAAGAACATTTAGGAAGAGCAAGGAGTCTTCAGTGGGAGAGAGCAAAATTTTATATCTTTTTGTAAAACATTATGAGAGCAGTGACTTTCAGTATAACAGAGCAACATTTACATATTTGTGGAAGATGAAATCCCCCCAAAGACACCTTTCATTAGTGAGTAGGAGGATGACCATAGTCTTTTCTATGCAGCAAGAGAATAAAATTAGTTTAAGATAAAAGATACTAACTAAACTGTTGTCAGATGCCCTGAGTACAGACAAGGGTGGATTACGCTGATTTAGAGACCCTCTTGTAGATCTTGACATATGAACATGGAAAAGAGATGCGTATTGAGCTGGTTGCTCCTGGAATCAGCAGGGCATGGATAAATTACTTCAGAGACTCTGATCAGTGCAGCTTTGAAGAACTGTGACAATCTAACATCCACAGCCCCTTGCAACTGCTGAACTCCCCATAACCTTATGCAAAAATGATTTAAAGTCTGTTTCATCTGCAAGAGAAAGACATTTAAACTACATTTCTTGGACAGTTTAATGTAGGCCTAATATTTTAACAAAGAGAAGAATTTATCGCGAGTTAATATGTCCCTGGTTTTGCACACAATATCTGTTTTCAGAAAGGTGTGGCTGTATGTACTTAAGACATTAAATACAGAACTGATTTAGGATTACTGCTTTACTTTCAATTCATTCATCAGATTAAAAAAGGCAGAATATACTTTTCTACTGAATGAATTGCATATTGTATATGATGGGTTTATTTTCAAGAAATGAAGCTCAAGTTCACAAAAGTTTAAAAATTAGTTGAACGAAATGAAAAATATTAAAGGAATGATTACTTTTTAAAAGGAATTCAGAAAAAATGCAGGTTTCAGAAAATATTTTTATAGCTGCAGTTGAAAGTATTGTAAAATCAAACTTCTACAACCGAATAAATAATGAAGGTTTGATAAGATGTAATAAAACCAACCTAAAAGGACAGTAATTTGTTTGCACATATTAAATGCAATTTTTTAAATAGAAAATTAAAAGGGAAATTGAAGAATAAGATTGCATGTGAACTCAGATTTGTGTCAATGTGAGTAAATTTTAAGATAAAGTACTGCTTTTAAGGTTCTGTGGAGATAAAGGCTTCTGAATTGCAATGAATTGAAATGTTGCTCCATTTTTTTCTGTTTTCAGTATTGTAAACAGCAATCTAAAACTTCAAATACCCTAGTCCCTTATGCTCAGTCTGTTATTTATTTGTTTTTTCTCATTGAAGCCAGGTTATAAAGTTTTATTGCCATAATCTCTTATTTGTTTGTTATATCACAGTTTCAAAGCTATCAGGTGACACAACATGAATATGGAAAGATGGTGAATGTTTGCCCCTTTCCATGATGTCAGTATGTGTCACAGATTAGCAGCTGTGCCTTTTATAACGTCCCCCTAAGTAAGCAAAATGTAATATGCACTAACCTGTAGAAAAAAACCTTTTGAAACTGGCAAACAGCAGATGTAATTTCTTGATCAGGGTTTAGGGTTTTTTTTTTGGTGGTGGTGGTGATGGCTTTGTTTTGTTTGTTTGGTTTGGTTTTTGTTTGGTTCTTTTTTTTTTCCTGAAGGAAACTGTTTTTATTTAGTTTGCACTTCTTCTTCTGGCTTAAACCTTTGAGGAAAAGCTGGATCACGTAGCAAACTGGGTACCAGAAGCAGCAGAGCTGTCCCAGCACGTTAGGTGAGCCTGCACTGCACGGTCTCCTGGCTTTCTCAACCATGTTACTTGAGATGAATGACACATTCTAGCAAAAGGCACTTTGGTTTGTGACAACTCCTGTCACTGACTGGCAGCACTGATACCTGAGTTACTGACAGCATACAACCCATGCAGAAACTTGAGACAGGGACTCACAGTATAGAATCAAAGAGCAATGCTTTTCCACTCTCACACAAGTTGAACAAGTAGACCCAAAGAAAGAGCTATTCTGACTGTGCACATTTTCTGAAATATCTGAACATTCTAGTACAATTGTGGAATTCACTGAATAATCAATAAAATAGTCACTGGAAGATGAAAGGTCAGATTGTTTCCCAGCTGTCTCCTTCCCCAATAGCACTCTAGCAAGTGGCCTGGCTGTCCTGCTCCTTAGGCATAGGACTGGTAGAAAAAGCAATGACTGCTCACCTTCATCTCTGCATTCTGTTGTCCACCCCTCAATCTGAGAAGAGCCCAACAGGTGGACAGGTTTCTATGAAGAGATGTTTTAATTTCCCAGGCTTTAATTTTCCACACTTTTGCATCAGTGTGTTATAGTTACTATTCTGGTCCTGAAGGAAGAGAGTTCATGAGGGTCATTACTGAACTTTAGCATTATTCTTTCAATTGCTGGCCCTCTCCCAGTTTATATTAATCATGCCTATAACGCATAATTTCCAGTAGCTCGGATCAACTGCACCTTTGTTGCTATGTGCCCTCTTTTGTTAACTTTATCAATAATCTCTCATATTAGCTGTACTCCTCATTTTTTCTTCTTAATTTGTAATATTTTTTAGTTTTGGATAATCAGCTCTTCTGCAACTGCACTTAAAAATCAATTTCTCAGTATCAGAAACTGTGGTGCTTTCGATGGTCAGGCAACACAGAAACTTTTACTGTTAGCTTTCCTGGTTATCAGTCGAGCTATTTTGAATTTCTGAATGGGAGTGCTGGTTCTGCTATGTCTGTTTTCCTCAACTATATGAAAATCTGTAGTTGCTTTAGTGTAGTTTAGTAGTATTCTGTTCTTCATATTTGGTGGCTTTACTGTAAAAGGTGTAATGCTTCAAAAGTACCCAAGTCATTACAGATCCAAGAGTTTTCAAGAGAAAACTTGTGATAAAAATTCATTGCTCATACTTTTGAAAATATGTCTTTGTCTCCAGGACTAACAAAACTGAAGGGATTAAGCAAGGCCATTCCCTGGCATGACAGGCAGGAAAAACAGATGGTGTGTGTTTTTTTAAAAAAAATGTTTTAGGACCTGTACACTGAAGGAATGATTTTACTTTGTAGAATTACAAACATTTAATGCATTGGGTTTGCATACAATTGCCTTATCTCCTAAATAGAATAGATTTTCATATTATTAAGAATTCATAATCATTAAAGTAAATGTAGCATATAAAAGTACTTCCCACCAACTGAGGTGGGTGGCAGGCACAACGCGGTGAAGTTTGCTACCTCAAAACTTGAAATCTCCCTCAGGGATCTAGGAGGGGAGTAGCACACCAACATCAAACAGAACAAAAACAAAAGTATTGTGCATCTCTCACATAAACACACTTAGAGAAGAAGTAATTGAAATGCTGAAATTTTCGTAGAAAGATTCAAACTTTTTTATTTTATTCTTTTATTAATTGGCATAACTTTAATGGCTGGAATATAAAGCAGAATTCATTGCTTATAGATTTCAGATCTATAAGCAGTCTTCCCCAGGGTATAATTAGCAGTGTTGTGACGTATTTTTTTGCTTCATTTCAAACATACAATGCCTGACCCTACTTCAGCTTAAGTCAATGGCATTCTTTTCATTAACTCTCTCCTGTGATAGCCTAGTTAAGCTCAGAATTAAGGAAATGATTACCAGGGTGCTTTATTTAGAGAAATGGCTTTAACTGAGGTAAAAAACCTGAGATCAGCTATATAAAGAATTTAAGATTGATACACATAAACTGACTTATTTCTCTCCATATGATAGATATCCCTTAGTGTTAGTATGTGGAATAATCAGTTGAATAATCAGATTAGAAAGCTTAGATATGCAGTACTGTGTTAGTAAAGGGCTTTATGAAGAGAAGTGAAAGAGAATTATATGGAATATCTTTTGAGTAACAAAGAAGTATATGGAATACACAGCAGCCCCATAGACAAGTGCTAGAAGAATATTTATTGTCAGCAGGAATTACTCGAAAGAAAATTTCTGGATTATTATTGTGATTTATCAGCATAGTACACAAAATAATTTTAGTGCAAATATAATTTTTGGAGCAAAAGAAGCATTCTATTTCTTAGTAAGCCTTGCCAACAAAACTTAACACATCAGGCAAATTTATGTGCAACTTATTCAGATAAGGGCTTGAACTTTACAGTTTATAAATAGAAATGGTAACCTTTCTAGTCTTTCCCTCTTAACCAGGAGGTGTTTAATCACTTTTAGTAGACTTTGTTCAATCCTGCCAATCTAGCCTCTTAAAATTATATTTCTTCTCTAACTCCTGTTTTGAAGTAGTCATAAATATTCTTGTTCTGACTACTCACTCTTGATCATATGTTGAAAGAATGCCCAAGTTTCATTAAAAACTTTAATGCTGGGGGACCTGAGTACTCTGAAAAATTCTCAAGTATCCTGTAAAACAGCAACCATTTCAAGGTATTTATAAAGCCACATAAAGCAGGACTGCCCATTACAACAACACAATGGCAAAACATTAGAAATACAAACCACGTGAAAGCTGGCAAAGTATTTTCAGAAGTGACTGTAGAGTTTTCATAGCTTGATATCAAGTCAAACAACTCAAAGCATACCAGAACATTATCAGACATTTAAAAAACAAAACAAACCTAAAGACTCAGAACTAAAACCCAACCTAAAGCTAAACATTCTATTTCTTTGCAAAACCAGTCCATTGCAGCTTATTATTTTCCTGTGACAACCAAGTGAATTTTTAACATGTGTGAAAATATCTTGGGATTGATTGTATGTATTGCATGTCTGAGAATATATTATTTTGGAGTTAATTGTCTGCATACCACATTTAAAAAAAGTTCTAGGATTTAGTCTGGAAGAGTTTGGATGGCAAATACTTACTTACTATGTGTAAATGGCAAATTTAAAGAGTTATTTATAGAATCCTAGGTCACAGGATTATTTAGGTTGGAAAAGACCTTAAGGACCATTGATTCCCACCATTAACCTTGCACTGCCAAGTTCACTGCTAAACCAGATGGTGACTCAACTACTTCCAGGAGAATGCTGTGGGAAACGGCATCAAAGGTTTTCCCCAAGCCCAGGTAGACAACATCCTCAACCTTTGCTCATCCACTAAGTGGGTGACCTTGTCACAGAAAGATCAGGTTGACCAAGCAGGACCTGCCTTCCATAAACCCCTGCTGTCTGGGCCTGAGCTCCTGGTTATCCTGGCCATACTGAGAGATGGCATCAGGACGATCTGCTTCCCCTGCTTTGAGGCCAGGTTGACAGGATTATACTTTCTCACCTTCTTCTTCCAACATTTCTTGTAGATGAGTATCACATTTGTGAAGTTTTGCTTTACTTGGACCTCTCCAATCAGCCAGCACTACTGGTAAAGGATGGAAAGTGGCTCAGTGAGCACTTCTGTAAATTTGTCTTTTTATCTGGGGTTGCATATTCCTTTATGGGCTTCACTGTGTAAGGAGAGATTTTGATTGTTGTTATGGTATTACTAAATGTTCTTTCACTGAAGCTGATTTCTGTTGAAATTAATTGGAGAATTTTGGGGAGTTTTTGGGTGTGTGAAATGCAGTAAGATTTAATATAATTATATTAGCAGGAGTTTAAATGCTTCGATTTTTAAATTAGCAGTAATGAATATGTTAAAATGAATAGTTGACACATACTTTGTGAAACAGCAGCTTAAGGAATTCATCTTTGTAGTAGCTGACCCACATAAGAGTCCTACTCCTGAATACACTAGATTAGGAGGGAAGAGAGAGGAATTATTTTTAAAACAGGATTTGCTGTTCCCTGCTAAAAAAAAAGTGCCCTATATCTGTCTCTGCCAGCAAAATTCAGGCTCAGCAGTTTGATATGACACTAATTTACTTGCAGAGAGATTTATAAACCTTCATAAATAGCAGAACAATATGATTAGATAGTACTTCTGTTGATTCCATTACAACAGAGGTTTAAAGATACTAAGAAAAAAAATCAAATGGCCCAAGCTGGAATTAACTTTTCTTAATGGAATGGGAAAAAAATCCCAGCAGTAATGAAAAAGAAACAAAGAATTTCTGCTGTGATCAAACAGGGAAACCATTTCTTAAGCTTTGATGCATGAATTGCATTAAAAGTTGGAAATCTGAACCACACATTGTTCTTCTTTGAGATGTAGATTTCATTTATAACTTTATTGAATTGTTTTAAAAATTATTTATTTCAGTTTCCACAGTCTATTTGAATCTTTTCATACAGATTGGGCTAGGTACTGGATAAAGCCCTCAGAAAAGCACCCAGAATGCTGTGAGGACTTTTTTGGTAGTGATGTATTGTACTTTTATTCCTTTTAATGTGCCATGTCAGCAGTTGTCTGACCATGTCTTTTTTTAAGCTGAGCAAGGCAGGAGTTACAAACTGACAGCCAGCATATGAAAGTGTTTGGAAGCCAAGCCATATGTTAGAGATATGATGTGCCTCTTGCTCTTTGTCTTCTTTGGACAGTTTCCTGTGAGGAGCAAGGGTTCCTTACTGAAATGAATGCAGACCATTCATATGGTTGTAAACTTGAGCACATGGCTTAGCACCAGTAAATCTTCAGTCAAAAATCTCCACTGGACAAGGATTTATTTAGTTCAAAGTTTTAAGTGCCACTGTATGAAGCTTGGCTCCACTCTTTTGCTCAGCTACTTGTTTGGAGAAATTTACATATATATATATGTATTTGCACATAGAAAGTTTTTTCCATATTTTCCTGGCAAAACATTTTTAGATGCTTATTAAGATTTCTTTTCTCGAGGAAATGAGTATTGAGTGCTATCAGTAGGTAGGGAATTTATTTAGAATGTTGAATACCTGTATTGCAACCCTAACAGTAACAAATATTCAAATATCACATAATAGTTGGTCCTGTCATTCCAAGAAATACAAGGTTCTTACTCAACCCACCATCAGATTGCTTTTTCCTGTTCTTGTCCAATAAAAATTAGCAGTTTGAGCAAGGATGCTGGATTCCAATACAAACTTAAGTATAACATACTCTGCTGCATACATTGGAGACTAAAGCAAAGATAATTTAGTGTTTTTCTATTTCTTTGAAAAGGCTCATGTTCAATCCCCCTATTTTTGAAGCTGATTGCTTCTCAGTGAATATAAAACTGAATGAAAAATAGCCTTGTGAACTGTATCTTTGGAGGAATGGTAGCATAACTGGTTAGGAGCATCACGGAACCGTTATCTGGGCTCTGGAGAAGATTAATGCAGCTGGAATTGGATGCAGGAGAAAGTGGTTGTTTTGGAGAGGGTGGGTAGGCTGGAGACCCCTCTTTCTGGCCAAGTCCTTACTCTGAGCATGTATCTATTTACATCAATGAAGATTTTAATAACATTTAACTGTTGACCTCTGCATTGGCAACCTCAGCAAAGAAATATGCCATCAGGGCTAAGCAAAACTCCAGCACAAAGCTACCAGAGGTCCTGTCAGGACATGAATTAGTGGGGCCTGCATTTTCTTTAAAAGTTGATTGGTTTCCTGGAAAAGACAATGGAAATTCCACCAGTCCTCGTTCTGCTTTGGTAGAAACCATAACATTCCAGTAAGGTTGCAAAAACCATCAAATGAAGACTCCATAGAACCAAATCATACTCCTCATTTAAAAGGAAAAAAAAAATTGGTCTTTCAACATAAATGGTCTTATGTAAAACAGTTCAGTTACTTGCAGAGGAAATCCTATATTTCTGATATATTTTTCTGTAAGAAATATAATTACACACAGCTTGTATAGTAACTATAACTTGCTGGTTTTTAGGACAGCTATGTTCTTTAATAATCTTTCATTAAAGTGTTTGGCTCAATCTGCTTATTACTCTTTTATTTCCTTTTGAAAAAGCCACACCCTTTCTGTGAAATATATATCCCAAATAGGTCTGAAAAAATATGCCCAAAATGTCCTCATGTTCTCTGTAGTCAGAAGAGTTATGGCTATTTTTTTCAAATTAGAAAATTAAAATACAGACATACACATGCAACTTAGAAATGTGAAGATATTTTCTTAGATGCAATCTATCCTTTGAAGGAAAAGAAGGAAAAACAATGTCTGGTGGCTTTTTTTTTGTATTATTTTGTCTTAAAACTCTAACTGCAAGTAGACTGAGAGGAAAAAACATCCAGAGGGAATAATACTAAAGCAAGGGTTATGGGTTTCCAGAATAAAGGTTTCTGCTTCCAGCAAAGTCAGTGTCTTATTAAGTGATGAAAATATCCATTTTTTGGATTTTATCTTTAACAATGCAGAGGAAAAAAACTCAAACCCCCAAACACTCTTCCAAGTGCATCTTTTTTACAAATAATAGAGTGTATAAGGGTGGCTGATAATTTATAAAATTATGCATTTATAAATTCAAAAGAATTATTTTCTCTATAACTTGTTTCCAAGTTATATAGAAGTCTATAGATAGTGATGAGGTAACTTGTTCTTTCAAACAAAAACATTTTAATGGCAGGAAAGAGAGACTAACTTTACAGCTTTGCTCTATTCATGTCCTGTAATGTGTAACAGAAAAATACAAACAACAAATTATTCACTCAGTCTTGTATGTTCCATCAAACCAATCTTTTGCAGAAACTGGCAGAATTGAATGTTGCTTGTTTCAATGAACTTTTGCCTGTCACAAAACAGGGTAGGAAAAAAACATCCTGAAAAGTTGAAATCTCTCCTTACCTTGACAAACACAACATAAATCAAGATCTCTAGGTTATCTGCCAGTAAATATAAACACATAAAATACTCAGAAAAGGTTTGTTTTAAAAAGAAAATTTTACAAAAATGTATTTGAACCTTCAGAGTTCAAACATATAACTGTATGTCAGAAAGCCTTTGTGACAGTGACTGACCCCACTTCTTTCCTGTTCCCTTTAATAAAATATATAATCCAATAGACTTTCTACAAAAAAAAAGTCTTAGGCTTCTTTGATATGCTGGACCTTTATGTCAGAAAGATGTGACACTGGGCTCTGGGAATGCTACTTTTAGTCTCTCAATATGCTTGGAAGAGGAAAATCATCATCTTGAAATTATCTGTAGGGTTTGAGCTAAGGAAAAATGCGACAAAAATGTCCATTTACATTTCCCAGCATAGACAACAAAGATACAAATGTCTGTAAGAACACTATTGTGAAAGGAAAAGAAATCAAGTTTAAGAGGATGTTTGAGACAAAATTGTAATAGTTTCTCTTATCAGCTGGGAACCCTGCCCTGATTTCCTGATGAGATCCTGCTTATATGCATCATTTCTGGTATCTCAGGTTGTCCTCCTTGGAAAGAATGCCTATTGGCAAAGTTTATGTTAAATTTTCTGTCCAATCCACATGGATACTTTTTTTCCTCCCTGCTCTTATCTTATGCACCCCATTTCTTCTGCTTCACCCCATTTCTTCTGTCTCTATTTCATTCAGGAAAAAGAGCAGTATCAAACTTGAATAAATCAAGAATGAGTGCACCTTTTTTGAATAAGTAGATATTCTGCTGACAGGCAGAGTTCTTCATCTTATTGATGATTTTCCAGCTTAGTAAAGGTAACCCCTCAGAGCTCCATCATCAAAATGATGAAGTTCTACATTTGCACAACTTTACATAAGCTTACTGAACAAAGCTGTTGCTAAAAACACTGCAGTGTGTTCGGGGTGTTGGGCACTATTACTAATACTTCTGACATATGATCTGTTTGCAAACTCTTTAGAATGTTGATAGGTTTTAGACTGAAATTCAAGGCACGTTTTTTGAGGAATATAATAATGGCAGCAAACATATCCTAGCAAGTAATATTTAAATGTTTGAAGCTTAGCTTTATAGAAGCAGCATTACCTTCATATCTGTATACACTTGAGGATTTGCATGCGATATATTAAACTGGGAATTTAATTGCTTAGCTTTCATTATTTCATATTTCATTATTCATTATTTCTGTAAACCTCATAGAGAAATTATGCCTAGGTTTCTTGTCTGTATTTACAAATGGTAGAATTTAGCTAATTAAACTGAATGTCTGTGCTAACTGACTTGCCTCTAATTTACTGAAAAATTTGCAATGCACTTATTGGGTTCCAGGGCATTTCACTTACAGCATATTAGTGTAACAAGAGCACATCTGAGTTCCCATGTAGATTCTGAAAGCCACACTGTGACCAAGGTGTTATTATCTCTGTTTAACTCCTGCATGTGTTTCATTCACCTGTCATTGTCTCGTTATTTTTTCATTCCAAACAAGCTCCAGCTGCACTCCTCATAAGCTGGTTTTATAAAGAGACACTTAGAAAACTTTTAGGAATTCACAAGGTGATTAATATCCTAATGTGGGTTATCCTAATTACCTCATTGTACCTAAAATCTGTACTATGTAAGGTTATGTAGTAAGACCTTAACACAGTTTGTACAGAATTAGTTGTCCAGTTGTCCTATTACCTTTGACAGCAGAGAAATATGTATGATTTACTAAGCTGGAAATCAGTGCAATATGCTGCATGTGTTAGAGCACATCAAGGTGCACTTCACATGAGTGTTAAGGGACTACCACCAAAAATTCTTTTCATATTCACATTCAGTTATTGAAAAGGAGCTATTTTTTTAATGGCATTGTTGGGCTTTGAAGGCTTTCTAAACTTTTCTCTTGAGAGAATTCTGTCCTGTTATTATTCTTCCTGCATTTCTACATGATATACTCTGACTCACACTCAGAATTTCATGGCTTGCCTAATTTGGAGGATCTGTGGAGGAGTTGAATGGAAAAGGTTTGTTGGGCTACACTGAAGTTTGCAGATATTGAAATGGCCATTTGAATAGCACTTAAACAGTTAAATCCTAAACTGTAGTCCTGGAAACCCTGCTGAGCTACTGCCTAATCCCAAGGGAATCTGAACTATAAGTGGACTCCAATTTCAACTTCATGGAAAATCTTCTTGTAGCTTGACAGTGATATCTTCCTGTCCAACTCACCTGATTGCTCAATCAGGAAAAACACCCATGTCCTCCTCAGACCTATTCAAAGCTCTTTTTCATGTAAAATATAGTAATGGTCAGCTATCACCAGGGAGATAAAACAAAACCAACAACTCCAAGTAACTTCCTCAGTTCTTCCCACTACTTTTATTCATTCTATTTTCTTCCTTTCTTTTTTTTTCCCCAGCTGTCTTCTACTTCTTGATTCTGAGTAGCTTGTCCCAGTCTGATGATCTGTGGTTGTCTTTGCTTGTTCATGCTCTACCCTCTGCCTCTGTTCTTTCTCTCCAGGCATGTTTAATTATGGATAGGCATCAAGTTATCTCCTGGCAGCTGGAGTCCAGAAGTGACTTGGAGAACCTGGGGGAGAAAAAGCATCTCCTCCCTTCCCTTAAGAGAGCACAGTAACTTCCTCTTGGAGTACCATGAATGTGCTGAATGTGATGGTTGTGCATGTCCTGCACAGCACAGGAACACAGTCAGGGAAGGCAAATCTCTGCAGAATTCACTGCTAAATTCTGACCTATGTTGCTTCAGCATATGCAAGCTTCATTTTAATAGCTGTATAATAGAGGAAGATCTTAAGGAAATATGGAAAAGGCAGATCCTTTATCTCTTGTCAATCCTCTTTCAAGTTTCATGTTCTGCTGCAGGTTTGAGGGCTTCTGTGTGAATTGGCTCTAAGAGTTTATTAGGGTATTAAAACATGTTTATTTTTGTTTCTTTTTCTTAAAAATAATTGAGCTTTTTTTGCCTGAGATTTGTCTAAAGATCTTAGACCTATTACTTGCAAAAGTTTAATGCATTGTTTTAAGTTTTTCAAAATTAGTTATAGTTAGTGAAATAAAATAAAGAAGAATTTCAAACTTAGAGGTAGTAATATTTGACAAAGAAATTCTTTTGTGATTATTTCAAAAGCCAGGCATAATTTCACCCAACACAATAACAGGACCATTCAAGTGCTTCTCCTGGGAGAAAAATCCTGTAGTGCTTTACCTCTCTTGAGACAAAAAAGAAACTGTATGAAGATTTCAGAGTCAGAAGGACTTTTTTTCCTGGACTGGTCTCTTGTTACAGTATCTTGCAGTCTTGCTGCAGGTATACTAACAATGTAAACTACATTTCCATGCTTCATGTGGCAGTTTTGCCTTTGGATAGCCACTGGACTGTTTTCTAAGCAGCTGATGAATTCAAGCAGCCAGCTGTATTCACTGAACTAGATGAGGTTTCCCTAGTGTGGCTGTAAGCAGAATTTGACCGATAAAATGGTCTCTTTCTTCTCTGCAATATTGCTTGTGTCTGCTGGTGACAGGGTTGCTTGTTTTATCTCAGTGCTTTTATCTGTTCTACTCTCCAGTAAGACCCTTCTTCCAAATGGCTCCATGCTTCCAGGCATATTTTAATAATTCATCACAAAAAGCTAGAGTAAGCAAGATAAATAACACAGCACGATCTATAGCTGTGCCTCAAAGGCAGGAAGCACAAATCGTGTTTAACCACATAAACATCAAGCTCTCATCTCACTTTACAGACAGGGAGGGAGCAGTACACTTAGTGAAAAAAAATCAGCTAATCTATAAACACCTGACTTTATATAAAAAAAGGAGAGAAGAAATGAATGGGAAAATTCATAAAATAAATGGTAATTATTTAAAGGAAACATTATTCAAAAATATAAAGATGCATTCATGTGCATAACAGTTTTTTAAAAAAATGATTCATGTGGAACCAACTAAATATGTCAGTGGTAAATGTCAGCTCCATTTCTCTTACATCGTATTTTTTGGCTTTCTGTGAAGAAAACCCTCAATAATTATTTAAGGTCTTTGTTGAAACTGATGACTCTGCATGTTATTTAGGATTATTTGGACTATTTATGTAGAATGGCTCATAAGAATATACCTGACCCTACAACTACTTGACAGTTGAGCTCTCTTTCTTTGTCCTCCTTCCCTGCTTGTTTCAAAGATCCTATCCATTCACCTTCCCAACTTCTCTAAGTTCTTAGGAAATTCTTACTTGTCCTAGAAAATTCTACACCTGTCCCCTCAACTCCTAGCTCTTTCTCTAAACCCTTTGTGGTGATATAATCTGTCCAATTAATGATATTTCTAAATACTTATCAAAATAGTTGATAAACTGTTCATGTGTTCACTGTATGCTCCAGGGACAGCAAAGACATAAGCATCCCCAAATACCTGGCAGTGGAAGGTGAAGCTATAAAGTGGAAATGTGTAGAGGAAAAGAGGGCAGTTTTTTGGGGATACCCAGTGGGAAAAACAAGTGGCAGATTAAAATGTTCATAATAGCATTATCTACTGCTCTATGCCTTCTGTTCCAGCTTTTGGATGAGACGAGAGGATTAGGAAACCATGGACAGAGCAGGGAGATAAGGTTCATTGTGCAGGCACCAGGGAACAATCTCTGGCCATGATACAAATACACCAGGAAATGGGCCAGAAATGTCCAATAGCCCCACAGATCTTCAGGCTCACTGGTTTTCTAGAATTTTTCTTCTTTCTTGGAGATTTGCAGAAACATTCATTCTCAACAATTCCTCACAAATCTTGTGCTATGTCTTAAAAAATTTCTTTAACTTAGGTATTTGTATACAGCAAGTTAGCACTCTGAGAACCTCTTTCTCTTTAAACAACACTTTTCCTCTGGCCCCAGGTTCATTATTTGCAGCTTTCTCTTCACATTCTGTATTTTTTCCTGTAATTCTTTTAGTCTCATGAAGTTCCATTCATTTGTACTACAGATTACTCACAAATTGAGTCATTGGCTCAAGATAGAGGACAGATCAAACAGCTGCTTCGGTGTATTTTTAAATAACAGTGATAGTGTGGATTGATAAAGCTCTGTTTAATCACCAGGACTTTTGATTTCTCCACCAACTGTAAGTTGTGCAGAAAAATCTGTGATACCCATGGACATTTTCACATTGGCATTTGAGAGGGCTTGATACAGATGAAGAACATCCATGATAGCCATGATGAGAAGGACTTGGGGGGATGAGAAGTTGGACATGAGCTGGCAACACACACTTATATTCCAGAAACATAACTGTATCCTTGGCTGCATCCAAAGCAGCGTGGCCAGCAGGGCAAGGGAGGGGATTCTGCCCCTCTGCTCCACTCTGGTGAGACCCCACCTGGAAAACTGCATCCAGCTCTGGGGCCCCAGCACAGGCAGGACTCATTGGAGCAAGTACTGAGGAGGCCACCAAGATGATCAAAGAGCTGGAGCACACCTGCCATGGGAAAGGCTGAGAGAATTCGGATTGTTCCACCTGGAGAAGAGAAGGCTGTGGGATGACCCAATTGCAGCCTTCCAGTGCCTGAAAGGAGCCTCATAGAGAGACTATTTACGAGAGCATGTAGTGACAGACCAAGGGGTAATGGCTTCAAACTGAAAGACAGTAGTTTTAGATTAGATATTAAGAGATTCTTTGAGAATGATGAGGCTCTGAAACAGATTATTGAGAGAAACTGTGGTTACGCCATCCCTGAAAGTGTTCAAGGCCAGGCTGGATGGGGCTCTGAACAGCCTGGTGTAGTGGAAGGTGTCCTTGCCCATGGCAGAGGGATTGGAACTTGGTGATTTGAAGGTCACTTCCAAGCCAAACCATTCTATAATATCATTTAAACAGTATGAATTTGGATAGTGCCCAGAGGGGTTAAAGCAGGGTGAATGTTTCCAGCACTTTTCTTTTTTTACACTTTAGTGATCTTACTTGAGAGAGCCAAGTAATCCTATTGATCAGTAACCATATAATGTACAGTATTAATCATGAAACTATCAAATATAATAAATGCTGAAGGAAGTAGTCTTGAGGTTACATGGCCAGATTTTGGTAGCAGGAGGGTTACAGAAGTGGTTTTTGATGCCTAAAGATTTTTAGCCTTTTTCAGATTTGTAGCTTTGTAGATTTTTAATATATAGTTGCATAGCTGTCCTTTCTCACAGTTTAGCTATGTGTGCATCTAGCCATATTTGTGCACACTGGAAAGCTTTAAATTAAAGAGTTGCTTTTTATCTTATCATTCTTAATATTGTTTGGAAAGGTTTTGTCTCTTGATTCCAGGCAACAGTTACTGTGAGAAGCTGCAAGAAGCTTCCTCCATATCCAACAGAGCCAGTGCCAGCCAGCTCCAGGACTGATCTGCCACTGGTCAAGTAGAAACTATGAAAACCCCTCTGTGATAGCATATTTAACAAGGATAAAAACCAAAAAAAGTTATTGCATAGATATAATTGTGGCCAAAGACAAGTAGGGTGGAAATATATGAGAGGAGCAACTCTGCAGACACCAAGGTAAGTGCAGAAGCAGGGTCAGGAGGTGCTCCAGCCACCAGAGCTGAGATTCCTCTGCAGCCTGTGGTGAAGACCATGGTGAAGCAGCTGTGCCTCTGCAGCCTATGGAAGGACACAGGGATCCAGATATCCACCTGCAGCACATGGAGGAGCCCCATGCCAGAGCAGATGGACGCCTGAGACAAGGCTGTGATCCTGGGAGGCCCGTGCTGGAGCAGGCTCCTGGCAGGGACCTGCAGACCCATGGAGAGGGGAGCTCATGATGGAGCAGATTTCCTGGTGGGATTTGTGACCCTGTGGGGAACCCACCTGAGAGCAGGTTTTGCCTGCAGAACTGCACCCTGTGGAAGAGTCACCCACACTGGAACAGTTTGTGAAGAGCTGCTCCCCATGGGAAGGACTCACATGGGAGAAATTCTTGGAGACCTGTCTCCTGTAGGAGGCACCCCACACTGGATAAGGGGAACCTGTGTGGAATGAACTGACCACAACCTCCATTCCCTGTTTCCTTGTTCTGCTGGGGAGAAGGATGTAGAGCCTGGGAAGGAGGGAGGACTGAGGGGAAAGTGTTTTTAAGATGTATTCTACTTTTCATTATACTGCTCTCATTTTGTTAGTAATGAGTTCCATGAACATCCCCAATTTGAGCCTGTTCTGCCTGTGAAGGTATTTGGGCAATGAACTCTGTTCTTATCTCAAGTCATGAACCCTCCATTGTATTTTCTCTTCCCTGTCCAGTTGCAGATGCAAGTGACTGAGAGGTTTTGGTGGGTGTCTGGTGTCCAGACAGGGTCAACCCACTACTTAAAAATACACATTTGACAGGGGTTTATGTGAGTGTGTCTATTGTCATTGTTTACCTTTTCTGTGTTCTTTTTGAGACAAACTGTTCCTCTGCCATATTACAAGTCACATCCTCCCGTGACTCCTTCATGTGCAAAGTGAAATGTACAAACTCCCAGGACTTGGGACAGAGGAACAGAAAGATTTTCTGGTAAATTGTGCTTGGTGTGAGAAGAAATCTTTAATTAGTATTTTATGCAGTAGCTAAATTCTTTCCCTGATGTGTTTCAGATAATTAAGTGCTGCCTATAATGTAAACTATGGGATTAGACTGCAGGTGTTTGCTTCAGGTAGTCATAAACTCTTTCAAAATACTTTGAAATATCAATATCAGTTAAAAAGTGTTAGTGGGAAGTTAGCTACTGTGGAGATTTAATGGAAATTTTCAATACAGTGCCTTTGTTCAAAGAATGATATCAAGTTATCATTCAGCTGTGACAGTCAACCGGATGCTCAAAGAAGCATGCATCCTCTTCTGAAGGCCATGTGTACTGGAATTATATTTTAACACCCTGTGCTATTTTCAGGACAGTGCTGGTTTTGTCAGACTCCTCATTTCCTGCATGCATGACATACCTGCCAAGGATTCTGCTTGAGGCAAAACCATCCTGCATTTGGGTTTTTCATCTCTTCCTCTAGCAAGCCTTTCCTAAATTTCTTGTGATTTTTGTTGACCCTACTCTTAGCATGCTATTCTTTTCTTCCTTAATTTCCATACTTCTAAGGAAATGCTTTAGCTTTTCAATCATCTGAATTATTGCTGAGATAATGAGTGGTTATTGCATGTTAAACATCCAGATGATGTGAGTTAGCAACAGACATCTTCCAGTTGAAGGGATGCAAAATTTGTGAAATGATTTAATTTAGAGAAATTTTAATTAAAAAATTTGAAAGTAATCAGCTAACATAAAATGAATGTGCAAAATATGGTACATCTTTAATTTTTTCCCCAGCATATAATGTGCATAGTAGTTTTGACAGTTAGAAAATTGTTATTTGCTAGCTTTTTAAGGAATAGACATATACAAACATATATACTAATTATTTCCAAGAGCTAGGAAATATTTACAGTGGATTTAAATGCAGTATATCACATGAGCAATTCTTTCCTTTTTACCTGTGATGTTCTCAGAAAACAGTATGTTTCACTCTGATTTATCTTCCTGCTGACTTAGCTGCAAGAAGATCATGGTAGGATAAGTGATCAATACTAATGCACATTTTAGTGACAACACCATCAGCAGAAAGGAACCATAGGTAGTCCCTGATGCTACAAAATGTTGACTTGGATATACTTCCATGATATTGCAAGTTTGTAATGGAGTTTCTAAAGTTTTTTATATTTTAATAGCATATTCCTTTTTACAGCCCTGTTTATTTTTTCCCCAAAGGGACATAAGAAAGAAGACGCTTCAGAGTATTTTTTTAAATATGTAAAAAAATATGTTGAAGCTTTTGGAAATTTTCAAAGAGATTTTGTAGAACACAAAACAGGAGCAAGCACTGTGGAAAATAGCCATTTTGTTGGGAGTATCTCATGTAATTCTCTATGTATGTCATGCAATTAGTCTGTTTCTTCTTCTTTTCATCACCTCCTGCAAGGTCCTTTTTTGTGAGATTTAATTGCAACAGAGAGGTACTGAAATGCAGCGCCAATCTTTTACACACAGACTGCTCTTCAGTTTGTAATTCTGCAAGAAATAGTGGTGAAAACATTTTACCCATTGTTTTTAACATTCCGGTGCAACACTGTTATAAAGTTACAAAGAAGAATCCAGTTTTGTTCCAATCTACATATGTTGTTATGTAAACTGCTTTTGGTAATCTGGTTTTCATTTTAACTTTAAGAGCTGGGCAGGAGAGAGAGGTGAGGGAAAGGTGCTTTTGAGGTCTTAGGTTGCTTTTCATTATTTTGCTCTGGTTTTGTTTTAGTAATAAATTCAATTAATATCTCCAAGCTGAGTCTGTTTTACCAGTGATGGTAATTGGTGAGTGATTTCTCCTGGTCCTAATCTCAACTCATATATTTATTCTCTCCTCTCCATTTGCAGAGGAGAGTCACAGAGAGGCTTTGATGGGTGCTTGGCATTCAGCCAGGGTCAAGCCACTATAGCTACTTTTATAAATAAATCATTATTTTTGTTGCTTTAATTCTCAAAATTGACAACTGTCCTCCACATGCATTCCTGCTCACTGACAGTTAAGATGGGACTTTATGCAAAAGGCTAAGTCAACACTCACAAAGTGGGAAATCACATTTTCTAGGTCATTGTGTCCTTTACTTTTTATATAAGAGCCAAGACAACCACCCTCAACCAGATGTTTGACCTTCAGGCATCAAAATTTCAGTGAAATGCCTCCCAGGTGCAGCACGAAACTTCCGTTCTTGTGGCCTTTCAGACCTTTGGTTTCAAAGCTGGCCCGTTCTGAGCAGTCTGTAAGAATTCAGCTATGAAGAGATTTCTTTATAACTTTGAGTTCCTCTGATTGAAAGTCCAGTGCAGTGGAAATGAGTCCAAGTAAGAACATGGGTGAAACAGGTGAAGGTGCACAGACCAGGCAGCTGCTCTCCTGACCAGATTGTTTTAGAGTCTGTCTGACAGAGACATTATTCATGGTAGGTAGCAATGTACACACAGCTGAAGTGCCATGTCTGATTTCATCCTTTCTAAGCATTTCATTTTGACAGTGATAGTCATAAGGTGATTTTTATGAGTTTTAGATATTGTGTTGCCATGATTTTTCCAAAGAAATTGATTTATGAACAGTATTTGATGAATTTTCTATTTTTCAAGGTTCCTTACGTGAAAAAGAAAATAGTATCTTCAAGCTAGCCTTAATAATAATATTTACCTAAAAAAAGGCCAGTTTTTAAAGATCATAAAATCAACACTACAGATAAGCATTGATTTCTATGACAATTGCAAAAATATTCATCAATGTGGCAGTTTTTATTTTTATTTCTGGTCAGTTTCTTTCACATTATGGCTTACTTGGACTTTATGTAAATAGTGCCAAGGATAAAAGGCCATTCCTAACTTGGTGAAAAATGTTTCTTAATTTAGTACCTTCCAAGAGATTGATTTGGATGTGTCTATGCATTTTATTAAAGGTAATGGCCCCAATGTTTCTGATGCTGAAATTAGTTTTGGAACAATTTTCAAGCACTTTTTAGAACATCTTATTATCATCTCTTTAATTGATACTCTCAATTGCTTAGATGAAATATCAAATATTATGTGCACATGTTCATGCTGTAAATCTTCGATTATTTTACTTGTTTATTTGATGGTCAGCAGACATGAATGCTGTTCTATTTTACTATGCTTTTATTGCTTTGTCACACCAATTGCAAAGGGATATATCTGTTTCATCATTTTTAAAAAGGTTAATGTGACCATTAATCTCTGTTGAATGTATGCTACACACAATATCTGCCTTAGTGCATACCCATTACAGAACCAAATCTCTGCACATTTGATCAAAACCAAATAGACCTCAAGACCTCTCAAGACCCCTTGTTTGCCTGAAAACCTAGTGCAACTATTTTGTTATAATCCCTTTAGTATTTTCAGTGAATTAGCTACCTGGTACTGTAAGAGTGTCTAGATGACAGATATGCACATTTTCTTCTCTACCAGCCACAGCCTAGTTTAAACTGTGCTAGCAGTGTTACTTCAGTGGAAGATACTTTTAATTTGTAGACTCGACTCTTGATATTCCTTTGAAGGCAGAAACAGGATTTACTGTTTTCTTCATTGATAATGGTGTCTCAGGGTTAAAAACCACAACTTTGCTATGTGGAACATTTGGCAGATGCCAGAAACCCTCAGATAAGGCTCTTCCACTGTCCATTTCCATCTATGTGCACCCAGCTCTGTTTCTGAGTTATGGAAAATGTTGTGAGCCCCCCGAGGTTATCTCTTGCAGGTGAGATGGAGAGCTGCAGCAGTAGGTGGTGAGGAGACCTGGAGCCACCTTGTAGTGATACAATGGGTGCTATCTCTGGAATGCCTGCTACCTGCAAGAATGGATTTAGTTTATGGAAAATCCATCAGTGGGTGCTAGAGATTTGGCAAAAGACAAGTCGAATAATTAAATAAATAAATAACAGCCCCATGGAGTGTCAAAGGAACTCTAGTGAATTTGAAAGGGAGGACACCCTCCAAAGAAGTGAGCCACTGGTGCAGATATTTGCAAGGTGTAAAGCACAGAGCTGCGTGCTACCTCACAGATGTGACAGCTCAGGGGCAGAGTATGGTTTAATCATGGCTGCATGCAGTAGCCACATGTTTATGAACTCTGCTAGGAGGATTCTACAAGAATATCTGCTTTTCTGTTTGTGTACAGTTGTAATCCTTTGGACCCCAGCTGGCTCTTTGTCAAACCAGTGCAGATGCTTTCTTATCTTATTTTCCAGCAGTAGTATTGTGCTTAAATCATCTACTCTGTAGGTGCCTTGACAAGAAAAACCTTATCTGTTCTTGCTTAGGTAATCACTGTGAATGGCAAAGCAATGTGTACATTACTTGTTTTGCAATCGTTCTTTTCTTCTAGGTATTTTGTTTCCATTGAAGTGTAAATACTACATTGTTTTACATTGACCATGTGAGTTTTAGAAAAGAAGACTCACAAATACTTGAATCTATTTAAATGTGTTTTCATTTAGTTGGGACTTGTTAAAGGTGTAGGAGAATTGCAAAAATACTTAACTCAGGAAGGAGAAACTAGCACAATTGATCTATAACTGACAGATAGTACCCGCCAAAATAATATTGTTCAGGTTTTCTTATTAGAAAGCTCAGCTGGCAAAGCCTACTTTTAAGAACAAGAAACAAAATTAAGTACAGCATCTGCCATTCAGTTTTGGAAGGCACATCAGTACTTGCTCTAGGATGTTGGACTGGCTTGCAAGTTTATTAAAAAACAGCCAAGAAATTGCCCTATGTATTATTAGAGTCATAATTAAAGATAATTAAATATTTCAGACATTCGAAGTTATCTTCTTAGCAAGAGCCATATGTGTGACACTGAGCAAAAAATGCAAAACTTAAGACTTCAGGCTCCTTTCCAAATCGAGCTTTTTATGTTATCTTCCTCTATAAGTTAAAAACAGGAAGGATCCCTCCTGTGCTTTCAGCATTTTAGTTGCTTTACAAGCATAGTAAGCATGATATGCCTGCATATCCATAAACACAAAAGGGAAGACATGTCAGCAGCATTTTCAGCCTTATTTATTACCAAGAATGTCAAGGGGATTAGCAAACTAAGTAAATCTATGCTATTATGAGTAAACGTTTCATATTCTGCAAGAAAAATATTCATTTTAATTCCACTACTTTCTCTTCTTGCACAACAGTCTCAGTTATGACTAATTCTTCATCTCAGCTATCTATTCATTGCCCTCTGTATTTCATTCAGAATCCCAGGGGTGTCTTATAAAGGCTAGATTCAGAGTTGCTTAAGATTTACCCTGGAAAGTGTAAAAAGAAACAGAAAACATATCTACTCTCCAACCTGTTTTATTCCCTGAAGGGGTCACTTTCTGATCCATGAGTTGTTTTTCTCTCTCTTTGAAACAGAGGAAGTCATTAACCCTGAAATATATCTTCAGTTGTCTTGTGCAGTGAAACAGGTTCAGACAATTGAATGCCTCTTCAAGTCTTCAGCCTCTGTCCCCAGTAAGCATTAGAAGACAAAGATCAGCTTCAGCAGTGATACTCATCCTTTCAATAACTTCTCATTTTTTTAAAAATACAGCCAAAAGGAAAGAGAATATTTATGGCAGTGTGATATTCCCAATATGAAAAAGTCCTAAGATTTTTCATGACCTTTGTTAATCATATTGGAATTAAATTAAAAATTAATTTTTAAAAAAGAGCATTAAAGGCATTTTCCATCTAAAAGGGATGTGAGTCAGGATTTCCTGATACTCAATAACCTGGACTCTTCAAATGTTTCCTTCATGGAAGGCAAACATTTGGATGAATGAGAAAATGAGAAAATAAGAAAATAAGTTAACTTAAGCCCCTTGAAAAAGAACAGCAAAAAGACCAGTTTTTTGCAGTCTGGCTATGCAATATTAAACATCAGAAAAACTGATCCAAAAAGCACTCTCATTCTTAACTGTCTTTTCTGATGGTTTTTCCTACTTTTACTTTCCCCTCTATACATAAAGCTTTGATGAAGAGGAATGAAGGGACAGACCTAGAGACAGATTTGCCTGATGGTGCAGCAATCAAGTTATATCTTTATCAAAGTGACATCCAGCAGTATGCACTGAAGATCATTTAACAATATGGCAAAAATACTTCACAGACATATAGTGCTGCACTGCAGAGAATGATCAGGGACTGGCTGTTGCAGAAGCAAGATGAACACCTCTGATCAACCTGTCGGCCAAAAAACCCCAATAATTTTCTTTTTTCACCTGAAAGTTAAAGGAAATCTATGTTTCTTTTTAAGAATAGGAGGCTAACTCTGATACTGCCTTTTTATTATTTATTTTTTATTTTTACTCTACTTTGGACATGCTGATCACTTCTAAAATTTAAAACTGATTTTACAATTCAGTAATGGAGAATGCTTAATTTTTTTTTAATTGAACAAAAGGAATGCTCAGTACAGGAAAAGTACTTCCAGTCCAGCCCTACTCATAGTGCTTTTTGATTGCTCCTGGAGATGTTCTTTGGATGAAAGCTCCTGTCAAACTCAATAAAATGACTGACAAGGCCAAATTGGCATGCATTAAGGGAAATGACAAGAGAGAGGCTTAATCATGCCTGTACCAATAGATTGAAGCTGTTTCAGTGATCACACTGCCATCCTGTGTGTGTCAGTAAGGCTTCACTTTCATCTCTGTAGAAAAAGCTATGAGGCAAAAAGGCAATTGGCCTTGATTGCGTGCCAAGAGAGCCAAACAGAAAAGCAAAGCTTTCTTGGCACTGATAGCATAATGGGTCACACTAATAAACTCTGCTGTGTTCCACAAAACAAATGGGTAAATTCTAGCAAAATGCAGGAATTAATTCTTTTTGCATGAAGGAAGCTTTGAAGTACACCCATTGGCTCTCTCAGTCCCTATCCCTGACCCAGTTCTGTCAAAAAAAAAGGTCAGTGCTAAGTGTGGAATGTTGTTAGATGAACAAAAACCAGCTGAGTAAACATCAGGTTGGTCCTATATAATGGCTATTAGTACAATACTATTACTACAACTAAAATTAAGTATAAGCTCCTAATTAGGGAAAGGATAGCCCAGCCCTCTTTTATAGTTCCAAGTGAGTTCATTGAAAATCCACTATGAAGAATTTGGGTTTTTCCATAACCACAGCCTGTACTGAAGTCTCAAAACCTCTCTAATAAGAAATTTTGAGCGACATATCTGGCAAACCTTTAGTTTCTTGGGGCAGTATTGGAAATACAAGAGTCCAGCTTGCAGATAAAACTCTTGAGAGTCTCCCCCGTCATGTTGATTTTTTATATGTTAATGTGCAGGATAGTCATGATAGAAGCATTATTCTGAGAAGCTGGAGGCTGCCAACCATACCACAAGACAGCTCTGGAAGCAGATTTTATTCCATGGACTATAGCTGGCCACCCTTCAAATATAGGTGGGCTGAGTTGTCTTCTTGAATATTGTTATTCTGTTTTCCTTCTTTTCCATAAGTATTGATTAGCATTACTATTAGAGAAAAGTAATCTCCACAGCACCTCTGCTTTCCTCCAACCCTTTACTAAATTCATGGGAGAGTTGAAAGTGCTAAAGAAGTACTGATTCTTTGTGTTTTGAAAGTGAAAAGGATGCTGCTGTGTCCACACAGTAGTTTATCTGGAGCCATTCTTAACCCTAGTTTCAGTCCTCCGTATGGGACAAAGCTCAGATAGGAGAGACAGAATCATAGATAAGAATTATTTGCTTTTCTCAGTTTTGGCTTTTTTTATGTCTCACTACCATAGGGTTAGGATGTGAGGTGAGGGGGACAGAATGTTGGTGGATTTCTCCTATTGCTCTCCAGTCCATTCTTGTATTTTCTGCTTTTATTTTTCTGTTTGCAAATTTCTTCCCTTCCATCTCTTATCTAAGTTTGATTCCCATTCTTTTATTTCTTCATTATTTAGTTTTGCCTAATGTAAGAGACACCATGTTTCAGAGGTATGATCCCTCTTTCTTATATTAGATCATCAATGATTTTTACTTACCATATCTTCAACCTCTCCACTTTATCAACAAATTGCCTTCTTTCTAGATACTATGGGACTTTGTCACAGTTTGCCTCCTCAGCCTTCTACTTTCACTTTTTTTATGTTTTTTTTTCTATTATTTTTGACCTGCTGTCATTCATTAAGCTGACTCCCCCTTTATGGTATGGGATTGTTTTTACCTCTTGCTGTAAAACTGCAGAATCCTTCTGCTGGATGGTGGATATGGGAACATCTCTCTCTGATATGTTTTTTGTTCTTTCCTACCCTAACTAATGCTCCTCGTTTTCTATTCTCACTCCAGTCACCATGGCCTTTTGCTGAATATTTTTAATAGTATTAATATCCTCAGGAGGTTTCTAACATCTGGTTAGAGCCATGAAGTGTCTTATGTGTTTGTGGACTACAATGCTATTAAAAACATATTTGCTATATATTATGAGAAGAGCTGCATCAAATTATAAAAAAAAAATCTTTCTCTAAGATACAGCAAAAAACCTACCCCAAATTATTTTCAGATTACATATAATATATGTAGTACATTAACAGAATGAGTTCTTCATTTAAACAGAACCAGCTTTCAAAGGTAACAATCCCTAAAATCTCTGTGCATTAATTGTAACATGCATGACTTGTTTATTGCTGACAACCTGAACTGTAGCAGGCTTATACAAACACAAGGCTATTATAATGCTCAGTAGGATTAGGCTATTAAAAGTCTTAGTTGATATCTCTTTTTATGATGAAGATTTTCAACAAAACTTGGAAATTTTGGATTATGTGTCCCACCAAAATTCAACACCTGAGATTCTGCCACTTCGACATTTACTGAATTCCCTATCCTACAGAGTCACTGTAAGTGTTAACAAGTACTTAAATGAAGTTCAGGTTTCATTTATGAGTCTTTTTCTTTCATTAACCTTAATGGGCTGTGAATCAGAGCTATTGAACAATGGCAATGAGAAATCAATTACTTATTATAATAATAAGGTAAGGTGTGTGAGACAGAGGCAGATCCTACCCTTATATTTCATGCCTTCCTATATCTTCTCGGTTTATTTTTCACTTATAAACACATAAACAGTAAATTCTGTGGATTCAGAAAAGCACAGATGAGACTCAGAGAAGAGTCCCTTTAAAGTGGTAACGAAAACTACCTAACACATATCATGTTCAATGAATTAGCTAATAATATATCTTAGTAGGTGGTAAATGAGCTAATAAAATATGTAATATATTTCTATGCTGGAGTCCAAAACAAGTGTTAAAATAACATTTACCTTTATGTTTGTAGTAATTTGTATAAGCTGCCTGGTGGGAGGTGAGTGCACTGCACTACTAAAAAAACTGTAACAGGAAAAATCTCATTATTTGTAGGTGGCATGAAAGGGAGTCTGTAAATTTTTCTCACAAAATGTGCTTTAAGAAAGACCAACTAAGCAAAAAGGTCAGCATTGCATGCTAAAATTTAAAGCCCAAGAACTAAAACTGACCCTATCCTGTGACTTAACAAGGACTGGAGTAATTGATCATGTTAGTCAATGATCAATAAACAGAATAAAAATGGAACATTTTATGCTCTGAAAAAGTCATAAAATGAATAACATGATATTGATTTGAGTAATTTTTGCTGATTCAACAGAATTATAAAAGAGATTAAAATTTCAATTGAATCCTAACTGAAAAATCTAAAAGAGAGAGTTGTATACTACGACTGCAAATTCTGCAGGAATTGCTTTGAAATGTATTAAGTGTTGTGTAGGGAAATGATGATTCTGAGCTTCCTTCTGCACATTGATTTTAATGGGATTGCATTTGGTTAAACCATCAGGATTGAGCAGCAAATGCCGGATAGAGCTTGAGTTGGTGGCAGTGCCACTCAGCTCCAGTCCCATAGTTACTCAGATGGACCTGAGAAGAGTACTCCCAGAATTTTTTCCCAGTGTAACTAGTGCAAATATGCTCAATTCTTTTGAATGAAGGGTCAGGTAGGTTAATATTTAATTGAACCTGCCTCGAATATTGATGCCTGCTCAGGAAGACACGTACATCAATGTTTAAATATAGTTCCATTCCAAGAGGCACTGAAGCATGAACTAACCTTTAAGCTTAGTTACTCCACCTGTGTAAGCACTCTCTTCTGCTCCCTTTATCCCACAGACTACTGCAGCTGGGACTTTTTGTGGATGAAGGTGTAAAATGTAGAATAGCATCTCACAAATGATCAGCCATGCTCCTTTGGGCTGGAGGAATGCTAACAGCAGCTGAGCTGTATTAGAAAGAGAGTAGCTAGAGTTTAAGTGCCATGAATATTCCCTTTTGCTTGGGTTTCTTTATGCTATACCCAATATACCTTGTTCACTTTTGGGCTACTTGATTCTAGAAGGGACTTGTTTATCTTGGAAAAAAAAAGTATGTAGTAAAACTAGTTTTCCTCCAGTACTTAGGAGCTAAGGAAGAGCTGTGACCAGGCTTTTCAGACAAGTACAGTGAAATAAATGATCACAGCACCACAGAAGCAAGATGACAAGTTTGTAGTTTTACATATGAAAAATGTTTTTCGTTATGAGATTGGTGAGGTACTGAACAAAGTGACATAGGAAGGTACTGGAGTTTCAGTACCTTCTTTAGATTTTCTGAAGATATTCAAACTTTCACAGCACAGATCTATTTTGAAGTATGAAAATAGCACAGATGTATTTTGAAGTACAAGACTGGATTTTTAATATAATTGCTAGTATTTATTGTTTAATGAGGTAATTGCAATCTTCTCTAAGTCTTTTTAATGTTGAAGAGCGATAGATCTGGATATTCCCAATATCTGGAAAGTAAACTCCAGTATACTAGTGTAGATTTTTGTTTCAGCTGTTCATGTTATCACTTTACTGGTTTAGAACACGTTAGTAGGTTTCGGGTGTCCCAGTATATAGCTAAAGCAATGTCCAGAAGGTATAATTCAAGATCATAAAACAGCATACTTTGTACAGACCTCAAAATGTAGATTTTCATAATTTACATGCCCCTTTAATTCTCAATATTATTTTATGTTCTGTTGAAGAATAAATATTGATTACTCTGAGTTTTCTGTAATTGCAAATCATAAATACTCAAAAACTCTAAAACCATTTAATAAGGAATATTTTCTCAGAAACAGGACAATTTAAGAGAATTAAATTGGAATATTGGAATTATTTTTGGCTGGAAAAATCAGGTTGAGATTGGCTTTTAAATATCTTCCATGTAGAACAATGTAAGAGTATTCTATGGAGGAACACGTGAACATAGTGGTATTGAGATTCTCATTAGAGCTGTAAATGTTACAAAATGAACTTGCTTCTATTCCTTTCAGAAGTGAAGACCTATGATTCATAGAAAAGTGTTTTCAATAAAAGAACATACTAAAAGCAATGGTTAGCTTTTATTTGACTCATATTTCCTCTCAGTATAATAAATTTTGGTTCTTCTTTATGGCTCAGATGACAAGTGCCTTTTAAGACATGTTGTAAATGCTCTGTATCTTTATATAACCTTCATGTAATAATTTCTTAATACTCTTGTAGATGAATAATTACATGATTTATGAAAAATATATTGAGGTCATTTGATAATACAACTAGTTATTAATATAAGAATATTGATACCAACTGGAGAAAGTAATTACCTGGCAACACTTAAGCAAATTCCTTCCAAGCACAGCAAGGCCAGAACACCCTTTCCAGAGGATGTTAATACTGTTTCAGAATTTAGAATGATTTATATCAGAATCTAATATTTTTTTTTAATAAAAAGAAAAATAAGCCCTCGTTAAACCCAAATGAGACAGCTTAAGCAGAATATTAAATGAGTAAAAGAAAAAAAAATACAGCTAATACTTAAAAGGCATCTATAATTTTGGGGAAAAAGTTTTAATCATTCTTAAAGACTAATTTTAAAACACTTAGGTAAAGCTAACATGGTTTACTGAAGTTGTAGTATAGCAGTGAAAGCAATTCCTGTGAAACACCAGGTTGTCCAGAGATCTTGTGTGCTCAGAGCAGTGGCATAAGCTAAGATTTGGTGGAAAGAAAGGGACGGGACAATTCAGGACTCCTGCTCTTCAAAGACTTGCTTTAACTTCTTATGTGCCTTTTGTGCCTTTTCTAGGCAATTTACTTGACTATTATCTTTGGATTTTTGGGAATTGTTTTTAGGCTACAACCTCTAGACCTGTTAAAAGATATCCAGGGTATCCAGTCTCCCTACGGCAAAGCTAACTGACATGAAGGAGGCTTACCTATTTACTTCTTGCTTTAGCTATTTTTAGTGATTCTTTATATAGGAGGCAAGACAGCCAGGTCCCTCTCCCCTTAGGGCAGACACTTCTGTGTTTTTTAAGTCTTTCAATCCAAGGTATGAAGGGGCCCGGGAATTCCTTTTTGTTTATTTTGTGGGTTTTCAGTTTTGTTTTTCTGTTGTCTGTTTTGTTTTAAATTTTCACTTTTTAATGTAATATTATTACTAGGACTAATGTTGATCATTATGATTATTTTACTTCTTTCAAGCATGATAGCCCTGGGGCTGGGCAATAAAAATAGTGGAGTTACCATTTGATAATTGCTTCCACAGAAACAGTAAATAAGAGCTTAACCCCATCTTTTCTCAAAACTGCTGGTAGCTGTTTATCAGATAAAATTATTTGACATTTGTCTAGAGACTTATAGTAAGCAAAATTGTATAAGCAGTGATAGGGAAGTTGAAAGGAAAAAAACCCCTTACTAGGGACTTACTCATTAAAAAAAACAAGAGCCCTTTTTCCTTAAATGAATAGACAAAACAGCTGTTAAGAGAGGAGGAAGTCACTGGCAATAGAATTGAAATGATGGACAGTAATTTCTGACAAAAACAAAAAGGAATTGTTCTTTCTTGTTTCAGTCTATTAAAATCACCCTGGAAAAACTGTTTTGGACAGGTTATTTTGTTTGTAAATTTATTGGTTATTTTGTTTGTAAAATAACCCTGCACTAGTATAGAATGAATGGCAGAAAATAGGCAAAATGACATAAAAGGTCTTATGAGTTTTTAATTAAATGAAATTAAAGTTGAGAGGAGATTTTTGGTTTTGAACTACACTAAATATTTAGACTTGTGTTGAATGTACTAAAATGTAACCATTAGTGACAAGGAAATATAGTGGTGTAAAAAAATTTGCCTTCTGCCTATTGACATAGCTAGATCAATGTTTGATTAGCTCACAGATGGTAATTGAATTAAAGCTTGGAAGTGTAATGGATAGAACATTGATTTTTCCTGTTGATTAATCAAGAAGCAACAATTTAGATGCTGAGAGTGAAAAAAAAGTTTGCCAGAAAGTATAATTGCTACTAAAACACACATTGTAAGGCAATGACAAAATCAATAGAAGACTGAAGCCATGCAAGTCTGGGTACATCTAATTGCTCAAGATTACTCAATCTAAATTCTGTATTGGCTTTACACTACCTATAAACGTATTGATTTCAGCATGAAATTTGGTCTGGTTCCTACAGAACACTCTACTCTTTTTTGTTTTCCTTTCTCACCAGGGGTCATCCCTTGCTGGAATCAATAGCAGAACTCACATTAAAACTCAATAATGCATGATCATGGAATATTGATACTGAACATCAATAAGAGACATTTGTATGAAAAATGGGAGAAACGACTGAAAAATGGGGATAAGAATGGCAGCTATAATGATGAGGCTGTTGCTTTGCTACATTAGTTGCCTGGTTTAAATCCACTTGAAAAAAAAACCCAGTTTGCATACAGAGGCCTATGATAAGGATCAAGACTTGAATAAAGGATCCAGGAAAGCATATCTGTGTATCCTTAACTTCAGTTGTATGAGTAAAGTCAGTAGAAGTAAAATAATGGTTCATTCATGTATAAAACTAAGGATGTGTAAAAAGATTTTTAGCTTGGTCAGTTGAAATATACAAAATATGTAACTACCCAAATATTTAATGCAGATGTCCTTCAAAAGCTTTGTCTTTTTCTCCATGTGACTGTGGATTTGTAAAGATGTACATTTTGGAGAAGGAGCCTACCATTTGTGCTTTTCTGAACTCGTATTTGTTTGAACAAATGCATCATATTTTAATTTTCTTTCTTTTACTGTTCCAGAGAGCTCAACAATTACTGTGTGATGAGAGTCAGGCAGTACTTAAAATGTGGTTTTGTTGTCCCCACATGCCTTTCAAAGTCTGTCCAATATCATGATTTTGTATTGTTCCCCAAGTTCCCATTTGGGCTAGTCTGTGCAACTGTCAAACTTTGTAGCTGAGTGACATTTAGAGATGAATACTTCTAATGTTTCCACATAGTGTACTTTGCTTCCCTATTGGAACTATAAAGACACTCCTTTATTATGCTTTAACATATAATCATTACCAAAACGGGCTCCATTTAAACAAAAGTACTTTCAAAATCCAAAGCTTTGATAATTTGCTGAGGCCTCAGTGGCTGAATGCAAATGTGCCTGCCTGTCTATTATGCCAGATGTCCCATTAGAGATATGATAGCTCTTTTCAATCTCAGTGATTAATATACTGTGACATCTATAGATGGATGGGAATTGAAGCTGATTCTATGTTAGAGGATACTATCTGGTAATTTAGGATATGCATCTATCTCTCTATATACATGCACATGCACCTTTTACATATGCAGATGTAAATCGAATTCTAGAAGATGTAAATGGAGTTCTATCCATTTGGCAAAATTTAATTATAATTAGAAATATTTTTAAACCTGTCTTGTTTTTAAACATAGTAATTTTCCTCTAGACATCATCCTGCCTTCACATGTTAGCCTGCTGAATACCATCTGTACTTATATACATCCCACATTTCATTGAAATGGAAGGCTGCTGGATGCCTCCAGTCCATGAATGAGGATTTACAAGTTTGAAGGAAAGTATTTTTTCCCATGTCACAAGAAATTAACTTTTTTATCATGGCCATGGAAAATGAGAGATGTGGACCCTGGCTACTTAAAGAAAATGCATTATTTTGGGAGATAAAGCAAAATCTTGGTCAATTATATTAACAACAGAGAAGTTTAATGGTATCAAAAGTATTGCTTGATTGGGAAAGCTGCAGATCTCCAAGCAGATCATATCACATACCCAGCATCACAGTAGAAAGTAAGGTGGTTAACTGAAAATCATGTCTTCTCAGATAAGAGAACCAAATGGTTAAGTGAGGTGACTGAGAAAAGTAGAATGCAATTTTCAAAACTGAGACATAAAAAGCAGCTCATTGAATGCAACTCTCTGCCCTTAAAGAGATTCCTGTGGAGAGGAGAATGTAAGATACATGCTGGACTTGCAAATTTAGGAGTGAGTTACTTCATGAAAAAAATTATTCTAGGAGCAGAGGTTGGTTCAGTTGGACAAATCATAAAAATCACAGAATATGCTGAGTTGGAAGGAATCCATCAGGATCATTGAGTTCCAACTTCTGGTGCAGGACACCCCAGGAATCACACCACGTGCCTGAGAGCACTGTTCAAACACATCTGGAACTCTATTCAGGCTTGGTGCTGTGACCACTTCCCTGGGGAGCCTTTTGTAATGTCCAACCACGCTCTGTGTGAAAAATGTTTCCTGGTACCCCACTCAGCCTCATGCTTTTTCCCTGGGTCCTGTCTCTGGTCACCAGAGAGGAGACATCAGTGCCTGCCCCTCCTCTTCCCCTCACATGGAAGTTGTAACCACAGTGAGGTCTCTCCTCAGTCTCCTCTTCTCCAGGCTGAACAGACCAAGTGAGGTCAGCTGCTCCTCATTTGACTTCCCCTCAAGGCTGTTCCAGCATCCTTGTGGCTCTCCTTTGGCCTCTCCTCTTCAGTAACTTGGGTAAAGTTATATTTGTGAGACTCACTGTTACCTGTTAGGTAACGTTCAGCAATTTTCTGGCTGAAAGTCCTCACAATCTTTCCTGTAAGTGCTCTGACCTCCAGGCTAGAGAGAAAGGTTTGGTTTTGTGACGTTCTTAAGGAGCAAGGCACAATTTGATTTCTCTTTCTCTCTACAAATATTCATGGGATTCTGGCATTTGTCATGTAGATGCTTATTGATGGAATGAGAAAGAAATAACATTCACATTTTAGTTGTTTATAACAAAATCCTGGTATTTTCCTCACTTATAATGATCAAGGTATTAAAACATTAGGGTAAAAATATATCAAAGGCCAGTTACATAGCACAAGCAGTTTATGCTCACTAATGTTCTTATGAAAATAGTTTTTTCAGAATATTTGGGGAATATATATATATTGTAGAAACTAACAGTTTCCTCAAAACCATTATTCTAAACTCAGAAATCATGATAGAATTAAGTATACAGATATATATTTTATAAAGGGTAGCATCTGCTGTGTACATGCATGCTTATGTATACAAATAGACATCTACAACTGCCATAGAACATGTAATGGGCAGTTATGTTGAAGGCCACTTTGAGGTGATACACAGCAACCAGAAAGCAACAACACACAACAGTAATACCTGAGCAGCTTTCCTTGCTCACAATCACCTCAAGAAATCTGCTACCATTTCATGCAAAGTCATGTTAATTCAAATCTGCACTTCAACTACTTCACTTAATGAAGCCTTGATCTCTACCTGGAAGTATTGGGGAAGGTAATTTATTTCTGTGTGTTTTCTGTACAGGGCATGAGATTAGGCATCTGTACTTACTTGAATGGATGCTGCCAAGTGGTCATCACTCTGGACCTTAATTCTCTTGCCCTTTGACCTAAATACAGATACCTAATTATTTCCCCCATCTTTAAAAATTGTCCTGCCTGGGGGTTGATATGAAATCCCATCTGTTAGTTATAGTTAGTGGGTACAACGTTGGGATTGTTGCTTTATTAACTAAATTTATATTGTTACATTAACTGATTTATATTGTACACTTTTAGCTGCATCCCAGTATCTCATTTATATTTCTTGGTTTAGCCACCCAATGGGCTACAGAGTTTAAGGATTTGTCTGTAATCGTTCCCAAATCTCTATTTAGGTCGATGCCCTGATGCTCATTTTCCATTTAGCAGCTATACACTGTTACTTTTTTTTGATCCAAACTCATTAGTCTGCATTTATCTGCATTTGTCATCCATGAGCCAGGTGCATTTATTTTTTACATCATTATGTATTGCATTGCCTTTCTTAATTTGTGGTTCTTTCTAAGCACAGCTGATACAGTATTAGGAACTAATTCCAAACTCACCAAATTGCTATATTTCTTTTTACTAATTTGAAGAAAAGAAACACTGAAATTGGTTCCATACAATTTTTACAGCTGTCTATAACTTGGACAGGTATTGGTAAATCACAAATCTTCATTAATTACTCTATATTCATGAATTATCAGCCATAAATAATTGCTCACATTGCCCTGTCTGATAGTTACTGCTCTTTATCTTTAAAAAATTTCTAATGGGCTCCCATTAGAATTGAATTCCCGTTGCAAAGAAGAAATTGGCATGATGTGTTGAGGCAAGTAAGCATATACCTCAAATATCAATAATCCTATTTCACATACCTTCAGTGCACTTGCTTACCTGAGGGTGAATGGTTTTCAGTCATTAGCACAACTGTATATACAGTGCTTCTAGGATGCCTGTGCAAAAATGTGTGAATACTCTATGAACAGCTACAGAAATGGACATTGATTTCTTGCCTGCTAATACATAACCTTTTCATTAATTTTTTTTATTCAGTTTCAAACTATATAATTCAATTGGATCATATTTTACTGCTTGGCAAGGTATAGAACTCCTGATTATAAATCAGATACCCCCTTCAGATATCTGCTGGAAGCACAATCTGCTCTGTGTAAAACACTTCTTATGTGGGTTTCTGTTCATGTTTATCCCTACATTCCACTCAATCTGATCAAACACCACCATAAAAAAACACTGATGGTATTAAATGCTGCTCTCCTACAGTATTATACTCTTTAAATTCTGTTGGTTTGTTTGTTGATTTATTTATTTAATCTTTCTCCTTTTCTCACAAGGAGGAAGGTCCTGACTTCTGTTGCCAGGCATAAGTCATTAGTTGACTTTTTGCTCAACTCCATAGTTTTGGGAAAACATACAATTTCAAGTGGTCTTTTGGATTCTGTAATTAGCACATTCTTAGTGAAGTCTGGCCTGTAAGATGTATTCAGCAATATCTAGTAATTCACAGACAGGCAGAGTAACTTGATAAATGCTGGAGACAGGAAAATATATTTCTCATTAGATACAGATGGGGAGATACACTCAATACTAAAAAGAGTGTATGAAAGTTATCTTTTTATTTACATACTTAAAGATGTTTTCCAAAGCAGTCTTAAAAAATCTGCTCACATATTTAGTGCATGAGAACCAATTAATGAAAAATACAACTGTGAAAATTAAATGCATGAATAAGGGAGAGGAAGAGTGCTGTTCTGAGCCATGTTAGGGACATTTTTCCTCCTGGATGAGAAATGGTGTACAGCAGTTCCAAAACTCCTATAAAGCAATAGAAAGACTTTTGGCAGATCAGGTTTGCACAGACTGAAGACCCAAAACTAAGCAAAACATGATCATTACTACAGAATGGTAACTACCCGAGTAAAATCAATTCTCAGTAAGTTTTTCTGCCCCTGGTCATTGCATTAGCCTAATGTTAGCCTTCCATTACAAGGTGAATGCTAGGTTCTCTTTCTCTACTCATATATTGAAAAATATTGATATTTATAAAAAAATCCTCCATCATGAACCCTTTTCTGAACCCTATTATGAACCCTTTTCTGTTCTTTTGTTCACATCAAATCCCCTCTGATTTTGTCGTACACATTTTTACTTGGATACTGCAATTGCATAAATAACTTCTTAGGGAAAAATCTAGTGTATAATTTTCAGAGCTTATTTAAAGAGGTATTTTAATATTTATAATATATTTAATCTAGAAGGCAGTTACATCCAAGTATCTTGATAAACTGATATTGATTTGTTTTTCTGCCCTAAACAAAATGGATAGTATAATTTCTCTTGTTGTTAATATTAACATTAATAAATGCTCTGTATTTTCTGTCTTTTTTTTTTAATATTGGTTGACAGAATGTTTTGGGGAAACTGAAGTATCTTTTGAAAACTGAAACATTAATTTTTTAAAAAAATTATTTTCATGTTCTATTTAGAACTACAATCATTGCAAAGATTTATACTCTCACAAAATATAGTGATGAGATTTCAAAAAAGTAGATTTAATAGTTCCCTTTAGAGAACATGAAAATTATTTTAGGAAGAAGCAACTGTGAATTATATACAGTGACATCTATAGTATTCATGTGAAAAATGTACAAGCAAATGTGAAATTCATGAAAACACCCAGTCATTCATTGTTCCTCAAAACTGAATGAAATCATAAAATTGCTGCTGGAGCATTCTCAGCAGGCTTCAAATGTACTTTTCAATTGTATAAGATTCATTCACCATCTGTCAACCCCCATATCTGGTTATTTATCTATATGATGACTCACTGCAGGGCGCTGTAAGTATCACCATTATTTAATCGATACTCTGTCTATTTGCACCCCTCTTGGCAGCTTGTGTCCATATCATTCATTCTTTGCCAGCCTACCATCAACATGGAAAAAAGGGCATCTCTGGCTGCTGTCTCATGGCAGCTGCTGCCTTTGGACACATCTCTCCTGCATCCATCCCATCACTGCTGAGTCCATTCCCATTGCAGCACCAGTAACCACAAAGCTGCTCCAGCCCACACTTCTCCCAAAGGAGGAATGGGGTCTTGCCCAGGGAAGTTGCCATCTTGAGGAAAGACAATCATCTGATATAAAGAAAGAGTGAAAAGGCGATAGAGCCTCTCCATGGAAAATATCAACAAGGTCTGGTGCAAGGAAAATTGCATGGAGGTTCCTTATTCCTCATGTAATTCAAATTGTTCCTTGTGGGAGAGGGTTCCTCTTCTCAGTCCTCTCATGCAGGAGATCATGGAACCAGATACACTCTGTGGAGTGGAAATACCTGAGATTATTAATTAAAAGCTGCCTGCAATGCTGAAATTTGCTCAGTATGAATGCTGAGTAATTTGCTGTTATCAACATGGGAAGGGCCTGTAGAGAGATTAGAAAAGAAAAACTTGTGAGACAATGTGCAAGAGTTGCAGATACATTTTGAAAAGAAGCTTCTGCTACTACACACCACAATTTCAAATTTTATTAACTCATGCAATTAAAATTCTCGCAACAAATCAGCATGTATTACTACAAAGTCATTAGACTGGCATCAAGTTTATCTATCTTTGCAATCTGGTAGTTGCATGCCATCCCTTTTCCCTAGGAAAGTTGAGGAAGGATCCTCTTTGAAGTCAATTCTGCTCTGTTTGTTTGCTTTGTAACCAAGTAACCAGCAAGTAACCAGCCTAGATGAACTTGATCAAGGGCTTTTAATCTATATGATAGGAATCTGTTAAAGAAAAGTTTCCATGTGGAACAATTAGTCAGTGGACAAGATCTCCCAGCTACAATAGCCTCTTGGAGGATATACTTACAAACTAATTAATTTTCACCAGTGAGGGTGGAAAGAAAGAAGTGCAATTTTTCTTTAAGCAGAGTAAAGAAAGGAACGTTCAGTTGCAACAGATTTCCATTTGGTTAGTTAAATTTTACAGTGGCATAAAATATGGTGTCTAGATTTGTTATTAATTGACTATAGAGTTTTGAAATGTATCAGAAGTGAGGGTCAGCTATATAAATGTTAATTTCACTGGTAGAATGGAAGAGAATTTAAAGTTTAATGAGTGGGAATAAGAGAAAAGTTATTACAACTTCTAATGGTATAGGTGTACAGGTGTTAAGATTTAACCCTGCTCATGGGAGAGGTTGAAACAATTCTCATCAATAATGCAGAATAATAAGGATAATGGCATGAAATTCATAGATCACCCTCTGTTTGCACCTAGAGTATCATAAATTATTACTCTCTGACATTAGGTTAATCAGTGTACACAGAACCCAGGAGAAGATTTTCCAGGTCTTTTCCTCTTCTGGCTTGTTTTCTGCCTCCACAGAAGGAAGAGTCACCTTGGAATTTGAATGACCTTACTCTTTTCCCTCAGCTCAACACAGAGCATCCACACAGAGCATCCTTCTGTCAGTGATGAAGCAACAAAACACCTTTCTTAGTTATTTTAAGTTCAGTACTCTAAAGCATAAGTGCCTAAAATATAGGAAGTGATTAGTATTCTAAGAGGGGATACCATGAACACAATACTTCACCTCATATAAATAAAGCAGGTAATAAATATAAATGAGGAGATAAGGCTACAGCTAAACTATTCAGAAGAGATGTAAGAAATTAATGTATGCTAATAAATTTCCTTTGAAGTAAGGAACCATAGCCAAGAAAGGAAAACTTGTCCTAATGATATTACATAGAAAAAATATGGATCACAATTGCTGGCAAAGATTCTAAATGTGGAAATTCTCATCTGCTTTCAAGCAATTTTATTCCCAGTATTTGGCCAGCATGAGCCAAGTGCTGGTTAGCCAGGTGCTAATCTGACACACATGAGTGGTCAAAACTGGAAACTGGCCCCCAGCTTTGAATATGAACTTCAATACAAAAGCACATTCACTTAGAAAATCCTCAGAGAAAACTTAGAAAAAATCCTGACAATTCGCACCTCAAGTTCCAGCCCAAGACTGATTATCAGGGATCTTCTCCCTACTGCAACAAAAATAGCAATTAAAAGAGGAAAAATAAGTCACCCTAGATGGCCAGATGTAACCTAGGCAACTTGAGAAATATATGAGGAAACACTCACAGAATACACATAATGTGCTTAAGCATTCTTGCAAATACATAAGAATAAAATACTTCTTTCCTTTAAATAAACAGAACAATAAGTTCTGAAGCATGTTGCCTGTTATTGTACAAAACTGGCAAATAATGGAACATTTTTAATGCTCACATAAATTAAATAAATATGAATGCAATTATCTTGAATGAGTTGGGACTTTCTCAGAGTACTCTAAGGAGGCACATTCCTTCTTCTAACTAAGAAAAGAACGAAAACGGCCTCTTGCTCAATAATAAATGAAACAGATTGGTTAATCAAGCTGTTATTTCTTAGGTTTTGTGGGGTTTTTTTACATTCATATCAGAATAAACAGAATCAAAGCCTACAGTATACTAAAATATTGTCTAATATTTAATACTTTTTTTCTTTTTGCTGTTGTTTGGAGGAGCAATAATCTAAGAAAAATAATTACACACTTTTTCCCTGATTTTGGAAAACGGAACTTATTACCTCTTCAAAATGCTTCTAACTTTATGATGTAATCACATTGATGAGCTCTAATTGTTAATGTGTTTTTTTTCATTGCATAGAGAGCTGCAAGTCAAATTACCCATTTTGCAGGCTTTTGCTTTGTGATCCACTAGCCTAGAGCATCAGAAAGAGGTTCTTTGAAACTGTAAATGCTAATCACCTTTCCATGAGTAATCTGTCCAGTCTCTGGTACTTTAGTATTCTGTCAGTCTAGACAAAAGCAGATAAAGAAAATGAAGTTAAAATCAAATTCTAGTCATTTAAATTGGACACTCCCATAGAATTGCCCACATTGGCACTCAGTTCTTCTGGGACCTCCTGCTGCATTTTTGTTCAAAGAGTAAGACCATTAATTCACAAAGTTGAGTTCTTTCGGCTCTATACTTCAACATGATCAATGTTTAGTGTGTATATTTTATTTAGATTCAAGTTACATTCTACTAAGAAGCTAGCTCTAAAATTTTGTGAGAACTCCATTTTAGAATAGTTTTTTTAAGCAGATGGCTGAGATGGTTAAACAATTAGGCTTTCTCAGTCAGTAGACCATTTTTCAGTAAAGATGTAACCCATCGCTTAGTATCAGAGTGGTCTAGACACGTCAGTCCTTTCTGAAGTTTGACAACAATTCTGCTAATTTATCAAAAATAGATAATGTGTTGGTTAGACAAGAGTAGAGTCAAAAGAGTAGGGCTTATGTGTTAAAGAGCTGGTGCCAAGTTACCCCTCAGCACTTGATATCTGGTGAGATTTCTTGGTATTTATTAAACACCAAATGGTGACATTTAGGAAGGCCAAATACATAACCTGCTACTAATAAGCTGTCAAGATGCTATTGCCTATATGAGCATTACTAAAATAGCAGCAGATATGTTTATGTATACACATGCATAAACACACATACACCAGGAGCTACAAAATCACTAAGCCATGTGCTGGTCCATGTATTATTTAGCATTTTATTATTCAGTTATTATATTCTGTCTTCAAAAGGTTTTAAGGTGAACAACTACTCATCCCCTTTGTCCATTCACACCACTTGGCTCTGGTATATCTTCTGATACTGATGGGCATACTGGACTTGGATTATGTTTAGTCACACATCCTTTAGAAAAATATTCATGGGCAACCTGCTGAAAAATTCTGAAACACTTCAGAATCTGAAACCACCTCTTTTTTTGGTCTCTCCTCTCCTCTCCTCTCCTCTCGCCTTCCATTCCCTCTCTTTTTTCTTGTCATTTTATATGCACACTTGCTTTTTCAGACATTATGTTGCCAGCCTCTTCTAAAACTCATTTAATTGGTCTTGTTGCTCTGTAGATGTGTGACGTCCACATAACAGCATCAGCAAGAGGCATGCAAGGTTTTGACTCTGTGTTTTGATAGGTTACTAAAGAGTTAACTGAGAGGAGGCTTGGATTGACTGTTTTTTCTTACCATCAAGGCAGAAAGGATTTGGTAATGATAGACCTTGTGCAAAACTGATTTGCTTGAGGTTTCTTTTTCTATTATTTTCAGTTTAATACAATTTGGGTTAAAGTTGTTTCTAGCCTGAGACTCTTACATATTGACCAGAAGGAGTTTTTGTACAAGAACTAAGCATAGTACATTGCCAATAAAATGTATCACAGATGATGTGTTCCAGATATCTAATGCATTATTCTTACCTTGGACTATTTTTGAACTGTTTGGGAATATTTGCTTGTAAATCCTGATGATATATATTCTTTACTTATATGTACCTACTGCTTGGAATTATTAAGCAGATGCAGTACAAGAATAAATGAATGAGGGAAAAGAGAAGTAAAATAAGAATGGGCAGAATGAAATGTTATTCGATTTTTATTCTAGGCTGAAGCAAGTTGCTTTGTGTGCTTTATCAGGACGTGATCTGCCAATGCCTGCTTTTGTAAACCTGGGGAGTTTTTGCATATGTATCAGAAAAATAGACTAAAACCTAGGCTTTCCTTCTTTGTAGGTTTTTTTCAATAGCCTACAAATATAAAAAACAAAACAGTGATTTTTACTAAAAAAGGTAAATATTTTTACTAAAAAAGGTTTAAAAATGGGGTTTTTTAACTAAAAAGGTAAAAGGTAAAAAAATTGTCTTTTTCAGGCTTGAAAAAGACAATTGTTAGTTTTTGTATTTGCCAAATTATTAGTGGGAGATGGTAAACAATATCTGATAAGATATTAATGGCTTTTTGTAGTCCATAAAAATAATCAAAGTGTAAAAAGATAAGAAGGCTTTCATGAAATTCTGGAACAGCCTCTGAAGTGTCAGTGACACCTTTAGAGATGGATGCATAGATCACTTATGCACATACTGGAGAGAAGATCCAACAGAGTCCAAAAACTGTAAGAAAGTGCACAGTTCTATGTACAAGGTGCCAATTAAAAGATTTGTATCCAGGTCTTTAGGCTGGTAACTCTGCCATTATACCATTTAATAAGCTGCAGACTAATGTTACAAAAGGAGGAGACACAGCTGCATGAACAGAGACCCTGGAAGAGACTAGAAGCATACTCAGAAGCAATACCATGGCCAGTATGATTAGCTCCCCCTGAATCAATGGCTGGTAGTTCTACTTGGATGTCAGTGAGTCCTAGAGATCAGTAGTAAATCAGTGTCATGAAATTTCAGAAGTCTCAGGTATGCCTAAAAGTCACTTTTGGGATGAATCATCAGGCAATAGAAATCAAACATAGTTAATTCACACATTGCAAATGACGTTAAAAGCAATACACAATTATACAAGATTTCTAGCTGTGCTGTGACATGACCTATTTGCTGCCATCACCCCAAATTTAAAAGTTGATCGTCAAAACCAAGTGAGATAGAACAGACATAAAATGAAGCCACAAGAATAATTTATCCCAATCTTAATTGCAATGATTTATCATTGTCCAGTGGGCATTGCAAAAAAAATTAACAAGCCTTGCAGAAAGATTAATCGGTACCCAGTAATAAACCCACTCTCCACATGATACATAAAATTAAACATGGTTTCCTCATGAGACATGGATTATAATTTAAATACTTGAATTATTATCACTTTAGTTTTTTATTCTGCAGAATTTCCATTTTTGCTTTAGCTTTAAATGAAATCCCATTTGCGCAGAATTGTCTTGACAGCCTCAAGAGCCATGAAACACGCAGTGCTCAGTGCTGCTTTGTGATGAGCTTGGCCTGCAACATTCTCATACCTTGCTTCTCTCAGCAGGAGAAGCCAGGAACCTGATGAGGTCCCATATGGATCTGTCTGCTTCATTCCACCCAGCTCTTTCCTGAGGGGTTCAGAGTCCCACCACTTGTGAGTGCAATCCTGTTGTGACAGGCAACCGCTAAATGCTGCTGGAGTCATGTGAGCCAGCTGGTGCTGAGTGACAGTGCTGTGGTGGGAAACACACTTAGGACACATCCACTGAGGGCAGCTGCAGGTTCAGCTCCAGATGTGGGAGCTCAAGTGCTGACACTTGGCATACCAAGGGCCCAGGGACCTGTGGCCCATCCAGGTGACCAGTCACTCAGGGACACAGCAGGAGCCAAGGACGCCAGACTTTTGCCCCCTTAGACTGAAGTTACAAAATCCCAGGTTTTTCTTTTTTGGGCTCCTGCCTCGGAGGCACCAACTCAAGCTGTTACTCAATTATTGCACTGAGATTAAAGGATAAAGACTTTTGAGACTCTGCTATGAGAAATCTAGGATTGAGCTGGTAAGGAAACCTGGTCTGTCTGTGTGTCAGGTGGGGTGAGTGTGACTGCCAGAGTGTCTCCTGGATGGCTGAATGGGGAAGTTCCCCTAACAGCACGCAGGGCTCTGTCTTCAAGAGATCAATGCAGAAACCACCTAGGTGTCCTATGATGGGAAGCATCTTGTGATGAACCCAAACTCCTGAGAGATGAAGAGAAACATCCAGTATGGCAATTCAGTTATTTATATCTTATCTAACACTTACTTTGAGCATAAACAAGTGACTCATAACTTTGAATGAGGATCTGTCTGTGTTTAGCATATATAGACCTGAAATATTTTTTGAAAACTTTGTGTAATTTTTTTTTTCAAAATATATTAGTAAGCCCACATTTTTAAATGCTGGCCTTTGCTTGAAACTATCATAGTAAGTCATAAATACCAAGTGGGTTAGTGCCTTCCTTGTTCAGAAGACCTAGTTATCTTCCAAGTTTGCGGCATAGCATGCTAGGCATGTACAGCAGGTGAGTGCAGTATCTTGCCATCAGGAAGGGCTTTGCATCATGTTTTCCTTGCTGGGGTTACAAGGGAGCCCATGAGACTTCGTAGAAAGGGTGGAGTTGGGAAAAGGGGAGGTTTAATTTATGGACTTTAGGTAATACAGAAAACTGTGCTCTCCTAATTTAGAGGGGCTTCTTTCTCAAATAGGTAATGACATATCATGTCACCATAGGAGTAGCAGCTTCATAACTGCAAGATAAGTGGAAGTATTTCTCCTTCTCACAGATTGAACTGGGAAATAATGGATGTTTGTATGACATGATGAATGTCATGTTTAATCCCTTAGGCAAAACACAGCTTCTAACAAGAAACATCCATTAACTGCTCCTCCTACCCTCAGGTAATTTCTTTCTGATGTCTTTAATTAGACTTTTAAAAATGGACTGATCTTATTGCATGACATTTTCTCCAAAATTCCTGTGTGAATAGAATTTTATCAAATGCTTGAAAGTACTTCATCTTTGAAGCTTAATCAATAAAACAAACAAGTAGGTATATTAGGGGGATGCAAATAAAATTAGACAATATTACATAAACAATAATCAACATGTTTCTTAAAAGAGGATCTTATGTTTAGGTATAAGAAAGGGTTTTGCAAAAGTTATCAGATGACCATATGAGTCATTCATTTTGACATGTGGGCTGAGATCTGGTGGGTGACTAAGTTGCTTGTTTGTGTGCTTAGGTACTTTATTTTTGGAATCCTCAAGTGTTATCTATACTAGAAAAATTGCTCCAAGTTATAGTGTATAGCTTCTAGTAATGAAGTAGCTGAGAACTTGTGGATAGACAAATATGGTAAGAGTTGATGACTGTCAGCATCCTGATTGTGTCATATTATTAATTCCCCCCTCTTTTTCTCTGGATGTGAGTTTTTTGAAATGATGGAATAATTGGTTTGAGTTAAAAATAAAATATCACATAAAACAATCTGAAAAAGTACAACAATAAGCAAGAAAATACTAAACTACAAAATGACACGCTACAATAAAATGATAAACTGCAAGGCTGGCTTTTCATTCAGTGTTTATGGATGTGCTGAGACTTTATAGTGTCTCCTGCTGTTAACAGCTCTTGGGCTAATTAGCAGATGCTTAAAATCTCTAAAGATTTGGCCCAGAATTGCTAATTACCTCCTCTATAGCCCAGACTGAAGAGAGGCTGTAAATACGAGGTATGTGCCATGTACCTTTCAGGCATGCACTCACTCATAAGAAAAATCATGTGAGGTTTTCTGAAACTCCAATTTTTGATTGCCTCAGAATGCATTTTTTTTTAAAGAGGTTAAGATCTGATCACATTCTCATATCTAATCTCTCACATTCCAAGAGAAACCCGATGAACCTGATAGCAGTGATACTAGCTTTTAAGTGAATAAAATCTTCAAGAGAAATGCTTGACAGTCGTGGAAACAGCACCCATGCTTATAAAGATCAAAGCTGCTCATTGTGTTAAATAGTGTCCATGCAATGTTCATGTCATTTAACATGAACATATTTAAATCCCAGAAAAACTAACTGAGCAAAGGTCCTCATTTGAAACGGAAACATCAGAAAGTGACTTCCTTAGCTAGTAGGCTGATACTTTGGAGATGACTGGGAATTGATAAGGTTACATTTCTGCATTTAAAAAAATGCATCACAAACCACTGACAACTGACTCATCTTTGAGAAAAAAATCTTTCTCAACAACCTACATTTTAGGGATGTATCTACAAACAGGTACTTCTCTGTGAACATATGTATAGTACAGGAGACATACTGCCATGGTTTGAATTTCTGTGCCCAGTTTTATAATTTTTTTCACCTACTTTAATAACTTTGTGTAATGAACAGAAACACCTACCTTCAGTAAAGCTAGTTTTTCTAATACTGTTATTAAATAATCATGGCTTGTGTAAGGCTCTGATAGATATTTTTTATCTCCAGTGCTTTTTACAGCATAAGTTATTCTTGTTAGCTCAGCTTAACATAACAACTATCAAAACTGGGCCCATGTTGCTTAGTACTCCATTAGTCATGGTGACAAAACACTTATATCTATCTATGCTTAGTTCAGTCCCACACTATTTAACATCTCAAGGCCTAAAACCTCCTAAGAGCATAGAGTGGTTGTACGTGCCAGAGGTAAGTGTTCCAAAGATTGCTTGAAGGAAAGGATCATATCGGTACAATTAGAAGCAAATTCAGGCTGAGAGCATTTTGAAGATTTTCCTGCAAGGGATGTTGAACCTCTCCCAGGATCACCTCTCCATTAGAGTTGCACGTAGAAGTAATACCCACATAATGGATGTGACTTCTTTTACCAACGCAGAGCTAAAATCTGTTCCTGGCTGTGCTGCATTCAGCTAGGATAAAGATGCTTTTCTTCATAGGAGTTGGTATGAGTCAAAGTTTCGAATCCATGCTGTACACAGTATTGATAACACAGAGGAGTTACTGCTGAGCAGTGCAGAGTCAAGAACTTTTCTGCTTCTCACACTGTCCCACCAGCAAGGAGGCTGGAGGCACTCAAGGAGGTGGGAGGGGACACAGCTGGGACAGCTGGGACCCCTGTTGACCAGAGGGATATTCCATAGCATATGGTGCATTGGTCAGTATATAAAGCTGGGGGAAGAGAAGGATGGGGGGGACATTTCCTGGGGATTGCTGAACACCTGGCTGCCCGTCAGTGAGACATAGTGAATGAATTCCTTGTTCTGTTTTGCTTGTGAATGCAGCTTTTGCTTTACCTATCAATCTGTCCCGCAAATTTTATTATTTTTACTCTTTCTGTTCTCTCCCCATCCCATTCACTCTCAGGGGTGAGTGAATAAGTACCAGTGAGGGTCTTGTTTGCCACCTTGGCTTATACTATTACTTTGACCTAACAGTTTAATTTTGTTTGGAATACTCTTAATGCACAATTTTAGGAATTCAAGTGCTGTTCAAAACAAGAATTTTTAGCCTTTGATGGCCATGTATGTTTTAGGAAACATGAGAGTAAGTGGTGAGGAAATACATTTTATTAATCAGCAGCTGACTATTAAAAATTTCTTCAGACTAAAGATATGAACTGCTAAAACCCTTTTCACTTTAATAACTGTCTTTGTATTTTTAACATCTAATCATCCTAATGAATCTTGAAGATGTTACACATAAATTTATTTCTTCAGGAATTTTTATGCATGTCTTATCAGTAAGCTGAAACCATTCCTGATTGAGTTAATTTGATGCACTTAAAAACATACTAGGAATAATGAGTAAGCAGCACATAAAATCACAAACCTTAACAAGAATTAGATGACATTCTATAGTGCATTTTATGTCTGATATTTATCAACTGGCTCAACTTTTCTACTGCACTTTATCCTGATATAAAAGGGTACTGTTCATAATTAGTGACACTGCTGTCTTTATAGTTTCACTGTTGCACAGAAATAAAATAATTTTTGCCTGAGATTCAGAAGCTATATTTTTCCAGACAAAGATGCAGGCCATTCAAATGCACAGGAATGGGTACCAAAACTACAGTAGCTAAAGGGATCTTTCACTTATAGGACAAAATCTGGGGTTTTGCCAGAAAAGAGGAATGAAAGCTCTCGTGCCTTTAGATGCCACATTTAATTCACACTTGTGTGCTTATGAGGAAAAAAACCAGTTTGACAAGAGAAAGAAAAGTTGAGAAACTATACATCCATTCATTAGTATCTTCCTTATTGACACTCTGCTATAATGCATGCATATATAAGCATTTTCTCAGAACACCAGATTGAATACATTCTATGTTGGTTCAATCATGGTTTCTGTCACAGTTGTAGTAGTATTGAATAAGATCATAGGATTTGTACAAGGAAAGTGCTAGTTTAGATTCTAAGGGATGTTAAAACCCTTATCATTTAGAAAGAAGAAACAGGTTTGGCTCCAGAGAAGCTGTGACTTCTCTGGTTGCTGCCTTGTTTGATGGATTTATTTGGTATTTGTACTTAGGTTGTATTTAAATGCTTGATATTTTAGAAATGTTTTAATTACTTTAACTTTGTAGAGTATATTTAGAAGATATTAAATGTCCAGAAAAATGAAAACAACCATCAAAATAGGTATTTGAAATGAACAATATAAATTTACTGTCAGCATTTAGGATTCTGTTTGCTCAGAAATTGCTTATATGGAGAATTTCAACATTAGGCAAGATAAATTATGTCAAAATAAATCTGTCATTCTCTGTCATGCTGTTTTCTTGTTTGAATTGTTGTTGTAGAGTGTCAGTCATCAATGTGAAATATGTGAAAATTTATGGATCAAAAATGTTCTATGAATTCTAGTTATTCAGCTAGCAGGCATATTTCTTTGTGTTTTGTAATTTAAATACAAAATTGTGTGTGACCCATGGCACAACTCAGTGCATTGATCAATGCATAATGAAGCCTACTGAAAATGTGGACTGAGTAACAAGCAATAGCAGAGATGGAAACTGTAGCTAGTAAGTCAGAAAATATTTGAATGTTTCTTCCTAGCTTACAATGTTTTGAAGCAGAAATAAAATTTCTTTACCATTTACATATATACACACACATATATATATATATATACATATACAAAGTCCCTGAGAAGGGACAGACTTGAAACAGACACAAATGTTAGAAATTAAGGCACTGCCATTTCCCACACATTCCTGGAAACCCTTTACATTAACAGTTTGGTTTTTTCCTGTCCTTTGTCTACTCATATTTTTTTATTTAATATATTTCTCATTACAGCAAATAGATGGCATCAAATCTCACATCAGAGTTTCTTCAGAAATGTATACAAAAAGCTTTGAATGGATTTAAAATAGAATGGAAGGGAGAGTAACGTGGAAAGTATTAAGAACAATTTAAAAGCAAAGTATGAAAATACATTCATGAAAATGTTAAGAGAGTAAAGAGGCACCATTGTTTGTGACTGTCTTAAGATTTGAGTTCTCTTTTGAAAGTTAACCACTTAAAGAAGGGATCATTTTCTAACTCTGATCTAGTTAAACTGAAGTAATTATTTGCAACTGGACCACAGAAAACCCAATGTTCTCTCTCTCCCTGATAGAATAGGAATAGAAAATGGATGAACAGCTGTTACAGCCATAAGAGTCTGGCCATACTAAGCCTAACAGGTGCCCTAAGGGGTGTTTATGAAAGCGGGAGCATATCAGGGTATCAGTAGCTGACCATAAAGGGTAGCAAAATCAGATGAAGAAGGCAGGGTAATCAACATACCTGTGCAGTGGTAAATCATGTCTGCTTCCTACTACCACAGATGCCTAAAGATTTTGCAGCTTGTTATATATATTTCATATATTTGTAGCCTTGTAGATTTTTAATATGTAGTTGTATGGTTTGTAGTATTTTTCCTGCCCTTTCTCACAATAAGCTAACCCTTACTAACATAATTTTTAGATTCTGTTTAGTCTTATGCCTAAGAAAGTAATTTTTGACAAGGAAATTTTGTTTTGCACCAGAACTTAAGAGACATAATTAGAAATGGGGCAAAGAAAACCCTGACCTAACTCTGAGGGACTGACCTGAGGATGAGTTACTGGAGCAACTGATCTCCTATTGGATGTATCTGCCAGATACATTCGTTAACTAGCCTTATAAAGCTTGTAGAAATCCTTTATCTTGGGTGCATATAGCCATGTTTGTGGGCCTGAAAACTTTCATTAAAGAGTTGCTTTTTATGTTATCCTAATACCGTTTGGAATTTTCAGTGTTATTTTTAGAAAAGATTTTATGTTTCCTTATCCTTTGTCCTGCAAAAGTGATGGGTAGTCCTTGTTCTTATCCTTTGTCCTGCAAGTCATGGGTAGCTTTATAAGGGAAGATAAATTCATTTGCAAAGGGAAAAGACAAGATAGACATTACCTTAGATTCTACCCTGAAGATAAAGTTTTAAAATGTTTTTTTCAAAGTGTTTGAACTGTTTTGACAACTTGCAATACATTTTTAAAATGTTTAACATTTTTATTCAGGTTAGAAATTTTGTATAAATGCTATTATTTACTTTTTGGTTTTTTTTTTCTGAAAAGTTAGTGCTAATTATACTGATTCCTTCTGCTTGAAATATCTAAACACTGAGTGAAAAAATTTCTTTGGTCAGTCTAAAACACAGTGCTTTACAATGAGTACTGTTGTGCTGTTTGGTGGCTACTGTTTCTGCTTGCATAGAGCAAAGCAAGGACAAGCTCTAAATGTAAAAATTTCAGTTTTGTCTGCTAATAAACCATTTTTTAAATGCATTTTCTTTTTCTCTGGCAAATACCCTACCTAGAGACATTTCCTTACAGAGGAATAAAAAACTTTAAGATAATTCATAGTTTAAATATAAACAGATTAGTAATAAACAAAACACAAATAGATTCATTTACTCTGGGAAGCTCGTGGAAAAATGGACAGACAAAATTGCCTAGAAAGATGTAGGAAATTAGGAAATGTCTGTGACTTTCTGTGTGAATGAGCTAAAACCAGTAGCAATTCAGTGAGAAAATGTATTACTTTCCAGGAGAGTAGCTATTTGGAGCAATATTTTTTTCAAGAAAGAAGTCTAAGAGTTGTTCAATGGGAAGCCAGAGCTTCGGCTGCCCAAAGAACTGGTGAGAGGCACAGAACAAAGGCAGGATATGAGGCATGAAACACAATGTGATGGAAGCCAACAGGACAAGAAAAAAAGATAGCTCTTTGTTTTATTGGAGGCTGAGGTGGAAATTTAAAGATGATTTGTTATATGCTGATTGAACGCTATTTCTTTTCCCCTCACACTGTTTGGTTTTTTTTTTCTTCAAGGAACCACAGAGTTCAAAGCATTTTAGGCCACATGCATTTAGTGGCAAGAAGTTTAAAGAGATAATGTTGGGGATGGCAGAAGAGGAGAAAAAGATACTAAGTAGAACTTTTCCTCCCCAGACATAACTGGAAACATTCCAGTCAGTGTCAAACCAGAAGCAGCCTTCATTCTTTTTGTGCAGTTACCAAATGAGGAAAACAAGTTTAGTCAAAGCTGTCTTTTGGACTTATCACTGGGACTTTACAGTTGTACACAGAAGTTCTTAGATTGTCCCCTCGTACCCGAAAACGTGCTTCCTACATGGGGCCTTTTCAGTCTTCAGATGATGTCCTGGCCTGTGTCAGGAATAGTGCAGCCAGCAGGAGCAGGGCAGGGATTCTTCCCTGATTCTCAGCACTACTGAGGCCACACCTGGAGTACTGTGTCCACTTCTGGGCTCCTCACTTCAGGAAGGACACTGAGGTGCTGAAGCATGTCCAGCAACTAAGAAAAGCAACTAAGAGAAAAGCAACTAAGAGAAAAGCAACTAAGCTTGTGAAGGGTAGGGAGCACAAGTCCTATAAGGAGGAGCTGAGGGAGCTGGGGTTGTTTAGCCTGGAGAAGAAGAGGCTCAGGGGAGACCTGGTCACTCCCTACAGCTGCCTGAAAGGAAGGAGTAGCCAGGTGGGCGTCAGTCTCTTCTCCCAGACAACCACTGACAGCGTGAGAGGACACAGTCCCAACCTAAGCCAAAGTAGGTTTAATTTGGACATTAGGAAGAAATGTCACAGAAAGCGTGATTAGGTGCTGGAATGCACTGCCCAGGGAGGTACTGGAATCCAGGAGGTGTTTAAAGAAGTACTGGATGTGGCACTCAGTGTCATGCTATAACATGACATGGTGCTGTATGGTTGTAGTTTGGACTTGATGATCTCAGAAACCTTTTCCAACCTCATTGACTCACTGATTTTGTGAAAAAAAAGTGTTTCTTAAGGTCTTCTTGTCTGGACCAAAATTTAATAAATCTCTTAAAATCTGGAACCCCAAGTCTGGAAAATAAGGTTATTTTTACTATCTTCAAACTTTTATATGTGGCAATAAGGGACATTTCCCAGTAGGCACATTCTAAATCCTTAGGTAACGATGAGTAATATATTGTTATACAAAATGTATTATTAAATTTCCTGTGATGTGTCTTTTCTATCACTTTACTTTGAGTCTTAATGAAAATGGAACTTGGAGTGCTTCCATCCAAATCTGGATCATTAATTCTGTTTATGTGATGGTTTATGCTCCAGCTCATCTTTTTTTTTTCTTCTTTTTTTTTCTTTTTTGTCTAGTGTTGTTTCTTCTGGCAGTACCACATGGGTTTGAGTGGAGCTTGGCTTGTATTTGAACTCTGTCCCAAATCTCTATTACGACTGCATGTGAGTGCTCTTCCATAGTTGCCCCAGTGCAGCTGATGTCTTGCTTTACTCTTTGTGACATATTCAAATACTACTTTAGCATTTTTTACTCTTTTTCTTCTTTTACTCTTTTTCTTCTTTCCTTAGCCTCACAAAGATAAGAAAAAACCTAAAGCAAATAAAAAACAAACAAACAAAAAAAGAAAACCAAAAGGATAAAAGGGGAAGAAAGCAAAATAACTGCGAGATAGTTGTAATCTACTGCAGGATGAATAACTTGATTGTTAAAAAGACTGTAAAGGAGGAATACCAAAACATCTTCTGCGATCTTGTCTGTGCAGACCAGTATAAAATACTGGGGTTATGTCTAAAACACAGGACCCTCTATAAAGCCAAAGGATCTTCTATAAAGCTAAAGATATTAAGAGCAACAGAGAGAATATATCTATTATAAAATCCCAACATAATTTAATAGCAACATGGATTTGGTGGTGCTCCATGCCCTAGGGCATCCCGGGGCTGTCCCTGCCGGGGCAGTGCAGGGCCGGGTTGTGCTCTCTGGCCTCTCCCGCAGTCCCTCGGCTCCGGCTGTGCTTGCTCTTGGCCAGATGCAGCCAGAGACGGGACTCAGGAGCAGGACCCTGCCCGTGGCCACCTCTGCAGAGCACTGAAGGTACCTGCAGCCATCCCCACCTGGGCTGGGCCGGCACAGGAGCAACAGGAGGGCTGTCACTGTCATATTTTCTGAAAAATCCCTTCACCAGGATTTCTTCTCCTGGGAAGATGAGAAGCCTCAGAGAAAAAACAATATTATCTCATTTGCTTCTCCCTGCTTTGCTGCTTTGGAATGTGGCTGGAGATTGTTTACCAACAGGTGCATGTTTGGCTGGTTTTTTGTTTTTACTCAATGGCCAATCACCATCAGCTGTGTTGGACTCTGAGGAGTCAGTCACGAGTTTTTCATTTTCATTCTTGTTTCACGAGTTTTTCATTTTCATTCTTGTTAAGCCTTCTGTCTGTATCCTTTCTCTATTCTTTAGTATAGTTTTAGTATAGCCTTCTATAATATCCTATCATCATATCATATCATATCATAATAAATTAACCTTCTAAGATCATGGAGTCAGATTCACTCATCTCTCACCTTGTCCTAGGGACCCCTGCAAATACCACAGAAGGCAGAACCAGAGACTGTCCGGGCTTCACAGGGAGCTTTGGGTGTGCCTAAGGGCAAATGAAGCAGCAGCAGCGCAGTGGCCAAGACTCGGATGCAAGACCATGCCGGTGTCCAGAGCGCTGCCAGGCAGTGCCAGGATCCCATGTGTGCTCTAGTCCCCACCACTGAGGAATTGCAGCCCCTGCCTCAGACCCAGTGGGAAAGCAATGAAGTGAGACCAGAGGGAGGGCACCTTTCCAGTCAGTCTCTCTTGGGCATGGCTGCAAAACAGCCCCTGCTTCTTCTTCCTCCACCTGTGCTTGGGGTGTGCTGAGGGCAGAGCGGGCCAGGTTGTGCTCTGTGTTCCAAAGCCTTTGGAGAGCGGGCATGAAAAATGCTGCACCCACAACAGAGAGTTTTCTGTGTTCTGTCATACCGATGTCCAAGAAAAGTTGAAAAATTCTGTTTTTAAAGGGTTATAGTTTGGTAAGGGTACCTACACCAAAGTGATTTGCAAAATGTTTTATGAGCATCTCAATGCTTAACAAAGCCTGTTAAGACTTAGTCATTACTAGATACTTATATACAGTGCTTTGGTTTATTTATTTTATCCTTTCAGCAAGACTGATGTTTGTTAGCATATTTTTAGCTAAAAATAGTAGCCATGATATTTTTCTATCACTGTCCCAGCCAGTAATAGTTTGGTGATGTACATACTATATTTTGCTACTGGTAAATATAAGAGGTTTTAAATTTAACATTGCTTTCCATCAGATGTCATCTGAATGCAATATACATTCCCCATCTTCTCCCCCCACATTGGTTCATAGGACAAAGGTTCAGCTGATTCAAATAAATAACAGTACGTTTTATTTTTAGCTTCTGCTCTAGGTCTTCCATACTAAGATGTCAGTGAACTGAAAGAACAGAGGTAAAAGCTCTATGACAAGGGTGAAGTAATATTTTTCTCAGGGGAAAACCAGCAATATAACCCTGCCTCACAATGCTTAGTGGATGGTTTAATTTACCTTTCAGTGCGTGGTTTCATTCTCTTTTCCTTGTTAATAATTCTGAGACAACCCACCCAAAACTGTTAATTTTCCGCAGTGTTTCTAATGGAACAATGTCAGTAACAAAAAAAGGATAGTGAAATGTGTTTCATTTACATACACATAAACATTTTTGAGTTTTGATCCTACATTTTTAGCTAAAAGGGGACAGGAAGACCTCCTAGATGAAACAGTATTTGTTAACACTCTGAAGAATCAGTTTAAAAAATAATGCCAAACTTCTTTGGTTTTGTTTAATTGGGTTCTTAAGTTGATATTACATTGCAATTTAAAATCCAACAACGAAAATCTTGTATGTCTTGTCAATGCTTGTACGTCTTTCTAGACTGAAAAGGTCTTTGTACATTAGTGTACAGGACTGCATCATTTAATTTTCTTCCACATTTAGAGGGAGATAAAAAGCACAGAAAATGTGGACATATCTTTCCTTCTTTTCTTCCTCAAAGCCTGTGTACCTTATACAAGGCTATTATGATTCAGGAGTTGGATTTCCTTCTTGGCTGATTTCATCCCTTCACAAAAGTGGTCGCAGTCTCCCACAATAATTTGGTAGTTAGCACATTTGCCTAGAATATGAGTGTGACAAATTTAATACCTCCTTTTCCAGAAATGGATCCAAATCCACATCCTAGGTCTTTTGGGAGAGCTCCCATGTAGTGCTGCAGCACTGACCAGGAAGGGCAGTGCAGAATCCTAGCTCTTGCCAGAGACTGTGAAGTTCACATGTCTGATGTACAAAGGCCCATATCAAGTTAATCTTCACTGAGGAGGTGAAGGGCTGTGCATAGATGGACAGTTTGGCTTTTTTCATTGCAAAGCTATATTCAATTATGATTTTTCAATTTTCTTTTAAAAATACTTCATTGTTTTCGCCTAAGAAATCATATCCATTTAGATGAAGACAGCAGTACAAAGTTGGGAAAATTTCTCAGGTATCATGACCTTAATCTTTCTCTCAAGTACTATAATCCACAAGTCCCTGCTCTTTTATCTGGACTAGTATTGTGTATCCTGATTGCTTCCTTTCTATTATTATCCAAGCAGCATTTCTTTTCAGCTTCTATCTACTTTCAGTTTCCATTAGAGCTCTGAGATTCATTCTTGCTCCTCTATGTGTTACATATTGTCCTCAGGCCACCTCATCTGCTCCCATTCACAGATGGTGTCACTAAAACCACCCCTGAACTGACATCTTCTAGATCTTCACATCCCACTTCACCTTTTGCTGTCAGACTGCTTTCTGTCACTTTCTGTGCTGCTGCCAACTCAGATTCAGACTGGCAAACTCATGTTTATGCTCCAAAGCCCTGCACATCTCCAGTGAAATGTGATTTGAGGGGCAGATTACCTCTCCTCCATCCCTCTTGATGATAAACATACAGCCAGTACTGCAAGAGCAATAACAGTTTTTTCTTTCCTACGGAAGAACCTGCAAAATGCATAGTCAAGGTTCAGTTGTGCTACACAGGAAGCTTCAAGCTGAACAGTCAAGATGGAAAGACCCTTTGTCTGTGAAAGGCATTGCTGATTTCAGGATCCCTTAGTGGAAATCCAGGTGCTGTGCTATTGAGGAAATTATTTCATCCAAGCACAGCTTTTTTGAGACCATTGGTGCTTCTAGACAGGTCATAACTTATTTCTTGATCATTATGTTCACTTAGTCCTTGAATGGGAATGATAGCAGGACCAGGTAGATAATGTCAGTTCTAATATCAAAGGCTAAACAATATTGCAAGCAGGAGTGAGGAAGATTGCTGCGTGCTGCATTTTTATTACAGATACTGTATCATTGTAATGTATACATGAGGGCTCCCTGTGCCCTTCAATTGATCAAATTATGACATACAGAACTGTTGAAATAATTATGAGTTGAGAATACAAGTATAAAGATCCTCCAGAATTGACTATATTTCTGCATAATTTAAATGTTCATGTCAGCAAATATCATTGATTGCAATTGATAGTGTGCTATGATCCTGTTCCATTGAACAGGCAGAGATGCTAGCAAAAAATGTTTAGTTTTTTAATAGAAAGGGACTGGAAATATATTTCATGTTCTCACTTAGTCTTCTTACTTATAATTTGACTTTGTACGTATATTATTAAAGGATAAGTATTGATAGCCAGGACACTTCTGAAGAATGTATAAATAAAACAATTGTTTAAAACTTCTTTGGCTTTGTTTAATTGGTCAATAGAAAAGTGAATTAGCTCACTGTATCTTGCATGGTGAATAATGTTCCTTGCAATAATGCTTACACCTGGAAAGTTACTGGCCATCTTTTGCTACATAATAAATCATAACACAGATTTATTTTTTCTCTGTAGCCTTAGAAGATATAATGGTTAGGACACAATTTTGCTTTGTTTAAAAGAGCCTAGTATAAGACTGACTATAAGCCATTCTTAATTTATGTCATCCTGTGACCATAAAGAGATTTATGTTATTAAAAGACTTAAAGAAATTCTTCTAAAATATCCCTTCTAGTTTCTTCACCTTCTTTGTCTTCCTCAACATTGCTGCTCTGATTCTCTGAATCTGAAATTTTGTATGATTTTCTGCCTTGTTCCAGTGCTGCTCCCAGTGAAGTCAGCAATGACCTAGTATTCATACATTCACTATCTAGAAATTTATTAAAGATCTATTAAATACTTTTTTCTACATAGATAAAGATATTTACATGCTCTGTATTCAATAGGCAGATTTTTCTACTGTAGAAGTGTAATTAAAGTTTAAGCATAATTCCCCATTTCTTTCCTTAAAATGGACTTATTACCTATGGAAGATGTGGCTTAAAATTTGAAGTAACTGAGGATTAGCTACTTTTATCAAATTGGGAAGAAAATTTGCTGAGTTTCATTTAGTTTGTTTTGGTTTTTTGTTTTGTTTTGGGTTTTTTGTTTGTTGTTTTTATCTGTTTGTTTGTTTGGTGTTGGTTTTTTGAGTACTAAACACTTTTTTTTCCTCAATGTGAGGTAATGCAGCAAGAGTCATTGTCTTTTCAGTGCTTCATCCTGTTTTTCAATGCAGACTGAGGTGAAAATGTCTGTCTTCAGGTTTTGTTCAAGTGAGGGAAGGCAATGGAAGAAAAAAAGAGTAGGAAAATGTGTTTCCAGTTATTACAGCAAAATCATCTTGTTTTTCCCAATTCCCTTTGTTATTGAGATAAACATGTGCTAATTCCAATGGTTGGCCTTCTGCCCCTGTTCTTTAGCTCTGGAGAAGTTCTTACCCACAAAGCACAGGACTGCCCTCCCCATGGGGTGCTGCCACACCAGGCAATTAGCTGCTGATTCAGTCTTGAATGCCAAGCTGGAAATGACATGACAATTTCAGTACCATTTCACTCAAAGTTCAATGCTATTCAGCTCAACCCTTTTCAAAACACATTAGACTTCCTTAAAAAAGAATAAAGAAAATGCTTTTCTTAATTAGCTCTTCTTGATTCCTGAGAGGGAGGGGTCCTTTGTTGTTAAGCCATGAAACTCTAACCTGTGGTCTTTTCTGTTTGATTTAAGAACTATGTGTGATTTTCTGTATATCACATGAATAGTGACTGTACAAATAATAGAGTTTGAAAGTAATCAGTTAGCTTAAAAAAAACCCCATGCTTCCAAAAGTTGTACCATACTTTTCAAGAGGATGTTTCTAGACCATCTTTATGCCACAGTCTAGATGCAGTCCAGCTTCTAAAAGTATGTAGGCAAAATTTCTAAGACACTAAAACATATAGTCTTATTGTAATTTTTCAGCATCAGTTAGATCCAGAATAAGTTTCTGTTACCTTGATGGTTCAGATCTGGTTTCTTTGTGCATAACATGCATATTTGCCAGTTCTGTAAGGTACTAAAAAGAAATTGAAATCATTAGTGCAAGGACATGGAACTCAATGATGCATTCATGATGCTTGTGACTAGGCAGTGCTTTTCAAACATTCCCTGCAAAACACAATTACAGATACTGCAATTTTAAATGCTTTCTAACATTGCAGAACAAAAATTTCTAGAGGAACATTACATACTAATTTACATTAAATGAAAAAGAAAAAGGAAATGGCTGTTTTAAACCCAAACATTTAACAAACTAATTCAAAATGTTTCTTACATAAATGCAGCATGAAGTCATGTGAAAAAATAAAGTAATGGTATATAATAAAGTTGGTATGTTTTTGAATTCAATGTTTTTAGGGTTTTTTAATATATTGGAGCATGTCTATAGAGATAGTATAAGAATTTGAGTATAGCTTTTGAAAGTTTTTTTCTTTTTCCATTTAACAACAAAGTGAAGTTTATATTTGCAATGGACAGAGATCATTCGGGTGAAATGCAAGTCTATATGTGAAGATTGTTATAACATTTTGGGAAAATGAATTAATGTACTTCAAACAATTTAGTTCTATCTATACATTAACATTTGGATAGATAGAATCTTAAAGAAAACTTATTTCACAAAAACTGTGTCCGTCATCAGCAAATTTGATATAGTTAAGATTCAAGAAAGTTTATTCTTTGGTAAAAATTACTGATTACACAGCTGTTCATTTATTGTATGCAGATTAATCAAGCATGAAAGATAGAACTCTATTAGCAGAAAATAAAAAGGTAACTGGTTGAGTTATGAGAAATGAGTCACAGATGTTCTACATTTGGGTTGTAGTAGTAGACCATTAGTATTACAGAGAGATCACACTTCTGTATTTGCTATATGAAAAATATATCAAGATCCATCAGAAATCCTGTCAGCAACATCCAACAGCAATGTCAAGGATATGACATTGCCATGGGAGTGGGATTAGTTTAGGTCAGGAAAAACAGCAAGCACTGTGGAGATATTCCCAAAAGTGTCCTCTGCAACGAACAAACATATATTTTATCAGGAGAAACTACAGCCAGGAAGAAAAGACCCATCATACTGTGTCTAAAAGGAATGGAAATACAGGAAAAACCTCCAGGGAGTTTCCCAGACCATTCTTGACTTATTTGATAGAAATTCATAATGTGATGTATCTCAAAATTACATTTTATATGACTTTAAAAATGTGTACAGAACAGTGTACATCTGATAGCTTACAAATGGACATTTCATATACCTCTGAGTACCTTCACAGTGCTGGGATGAGAACAGGGTTAATAAATGCTTTGTTTTGCCCTTCTCCCAACTGCAAATGAATGCAAGATCAATGGTACCATTACTGGTCTTTTTTCTGCATCAAGGTATTTCTGACAATGTGCACCATGAGTGTAAGAGGATGATTTGACCTCTTTATTGTAGTGGGATGTGGCAATTAATTTTTTATTGAAATTTCAATTAGCTTTTCTCTTCCCATAATGTTTTACCTAAATCCTCTTTTTAAGTTCTTACTGAGGTTACCAGAAAAGATCATCTAAGCATGACTGTGTTAAAAAGTAGAGGTAAAGAAAACAAATTATTTCTATTGTGTTCAAAATTGAGGTCACTTTAGGTTAACTGAATCAGATTCCTTGAAGAGATGAAGACTTTCCACATCATGAAGAATCATTCAGAGAATTCTAATTGAAAAAAGAAAGACACAAGCCTCTGATAGAAAGAATAAGATACCAAGATTAGTACAACTGAGTGAGAAAACCTGAAACAGATTTTACAGACTGTTGCCTTTATGACCCTTATAAAAGAAGAATTGCCAAATGAAAAACAATGGTGAAAACCCTGCAGATTACTTTAAATTTAGCTGTCTAGCATCCTGGACCAACCGAAGAATAAAGGAATTAGGTTTAGAATCCAATTAGATTCCTTATGCATTGGAAATACTTCAATGCTAGCAGAAATGTTAAAGAAAAAAACTACAGCAAAATAAAGTATATTTCTCACAGAGAAAATTTTGAATTTTATTTCTCAGTAGCTGTTTTTGTTAAGTTTAATATTTTTTTCTCCTTGAAAATTTATTTTTGTTATGCATGTCAGAAAGACATGTTATACATGTCTTCCTGAAAAACAGAGTATTTAAGTGAAATGTTATGTCATTAATGAAAACTCAAAACACTCTTTTTCCAATCTTTAGCCTGTATCATGCAGAACTCATTTTGTAATGAGAAATTAAGCTACTTTGAGGAAATGTATGTATGTTTAATATAGGGAATCTGAATTTATTCAGTGGTAAACCAACATTCATACTTAAAATCAGCTTTACTCAATACCAAAGCTGTGCTCAAAAATATAACATTATTATGGGATCCTCTGTTCTCTGTGAAAATGTATGTAATTTCTGAAAGTTGGTCTCTGGGACATGAATGCATTTAAGAAGGAGAAGTTCATGAATTACATGGTAGTGCCTTCCATAATAACGTAACGCATTCTTACTGTTTTGGCTAAGACACCAGTAAACCCATTTTCACAATGATAAAGCCAATATACCTCATAGGGCATTTAACTCTGTCCAAGAAAGGGAGAATTGTTAAATGATTGCCTGTGCATGTGCCTTTGCTGCAGGACAGTGTTTACCAACTATTTCAGGGGTATTGAGTTCCTCTCATGAAGTGCAGAGGAAAATAAAAAGAGAAGGCCTATTCCATACTGAAATGAAGTTTTGAAAGGACAAAACAGGAAGAAAATAATTGTAGCTTAGGGTCTCGTGCCTACCCTCTGATGTGCAATAACCACAGAGATTTTCTGGAGTTCACAGTCACTGAAAATGAATGTAAGTCCTCCAAGTGGGGGGCATCCTGCCACCCTTGTGAGTGAGCAATGTGTATGTCACTCAATGAGTGAGCAGCTGGGTTTCCAGCTGGGGATAACAATGCTGCATGATGGATGAAATTGCTCTGTGGGGTTTGAAACACAAATCTGTACCTCCAGAAAAGATGTATTTTCCTCAGTTCTTATGTGGCCTGTAGGGGTACTGCAGAGAAGAATAATGTCAACCACCTCCACTCGTAACCAAAGCCAGTTGCCATAGAAATAGCACCTTCTTTTTGTGTTAATGGGGGTCAGACCCTGGTGTACTTCCTGGCTATTTTTCAGTGTCTCATGGAGCTACTCTCTTAAACTTTGCAGATGCACACCAGGTGATATGAGTCCATTTTTACTTTTTTAATAATTTAAAAGAAAATATCTCAAAGCACATGAGTGTTACTGCTGCACATGAAAAGCTACCCTACATGAACAGCTCAAAAAAATAAATAATTCCTCCAAAAAACCATTGCACACATGCATTTTCTCATCTATCTTTACAAACCTGAAAGTAATTAAAATCCGTGATAATCCAATAACAATAGGCTGATAGAAACACAAGGACAACTTTCTTCTGTTCTATATAATTCTCCCATAAACAAAAAGTTTGGCCATCAAAAAGAAAAATTATTCTGGGAATTCTTCCAGGGAAAAAGAGTGTAATTCTTCTGATGCCTCCTGCTTTTCCTACATGCAGCAGTGAACGGCACCATGACTGTCAGGTAAGCATCTCTTCAGGTATGCAGTTGGCATCAACCATGCTTTTTATTCCATTAAACTATCAGGTTTGACAATTTCCTATGCTATCATTTGTCATCTGTCCATGACTAAAATAGTTGGCTGCTCTGCTATCATATCACACTTTTACAGGTAAACCTTGACTACATTCATGACCTGATTCTTTGATTAGTCCACAAGCTATATTGGCTTGCTGAGCCTGCTTAGGTGACTTGCTAAAAGTCACCAATCTTGGTTAGAATGAACTTGCAGGTTAAAATTAATTCTTACTTTCTAGAAAAAAATTGTGGTTTTTGCTCATTTTTCTTTTCAAAGCTTTCTTTTCAGATGCTTGGATATACTGATTTTTGTTGGAACAATGAAGCTGTAACTCATTAATATCCTAAATGCATTTGTGTTATGTCATCTTTGTGATTTAATGGCTATATGCATATAAAAATATATGAATATCATAGCTTATCATACTACATAAAGTCCTTCTGATAATGGTGTTTTTAGCAACAGCCTACTGTTTACAGGGTACACCTGTGACATTGTCAGTAGAGAAAAAAGGTCTTTAAACCCCACCCACTGAGCTACCTGGGAATCTCAGAATACTGTAATTGAGGGCAATAATGATCAGTGCTACTTTTAGTACTCTGGTTTTCAAATACCATCATGGAAACTGGATTCCAGAAACCCTAAATAGATAACACATCTGATTTCCTTGCTGTTAGTCTGAAACTCTTGGAGAGTAGCACCTGCAGCAGTTTAGCAATCTAATTCATAGGGATAAAGTTCATACACTGCCTACCCTCTTTTACTGAATTTCAGTTCAAGATCTCAATTCCCTTTGATGTATCTACAAAAGAATAAAAGAGAACTGGTGTAACTATGAATAAATTCAATTTTTACAGAAGTGTCCTAAAACACTCAAGAAAAGTCAGTATACATCTCTTTCTGGATCCTTGTCTAAATTAAACAAATACACTTTCAAGACATTTATCTGCTAGATTGGTGGTGTTATGAAGCACCTCCCTGGGTCTTAAAAGATTGAAACATTGATCTCTGAATTGTTAGCACCTGCTAACCAGCTGTCCTGATAACTTCTGATGACTTTCAGCTGTCCTGATAACTTGTGATGACTTTCAGCTGTCAGGAGTTAGGTAATTCTTAGCACTGTTAGAGCAACTATAAAACATTTGAGAAAGACCTAGGGCTGTGAAAGGACAGATTTTTTTGTAGGGATTATAAAGTCAAGGTTTTGAGTTACTAATTTATTAATTAATCTCTTAACAATGAAATTTTTTTTTTCTCCTCTAAAAAAAGTAAAAAATAGATTAGAAACTAAAAAGCGTTCTAAAGGTAGCAGGAGTGCCTTTGTGGCTTGGAGAAGAAACCAGAGCAAAATGCTCATGAGAATTTGGACTACACCCAAAATGGTGAAGAAAGGTAAGAAATAGAAAGAAGAGGGCTCTACTGCTTGTTTAATATATGTTTGTGTACTTGTAGCCTTGTTGCTTAGGGGCTTGCTTTTTCTTTGCTTTTGCATCAACTTATGTTGACTTAGTGAGTTCTTGTGTATTTCTTTTTAGTTTTCATTGTGTAAAAACTCATTGCTTTTTGGAATGCTTTCATAGGGCCTGCTGGCCATTTGGTTTTGCTGCAATGGGCATCTGAAGAATTTCCTTGATTAGATTTGGTTTTAGAGATTACTTTTCTAGTCTGCATTAAAATAAACACAAATTTTGAGTTTAGTGTTTCTCTTCAAGGATGAGAATGTGGGGAAACATATAGTGTAATTTGGTTAAGTAGTGAGTGAGGTTTTTAAGAGTGCTTCTGTTGACTATGGATTTAATTGCTACTTTGAATGTGTTCCTTTTCTTGGCTATAAGTTGTTCTTGAATACAGGCTTTGTTCCTACCCTCCATGTGTTTTGCCCTGATCTTCCACCTATTTGTTGTGTTCATTTTCTTGCTGGAGGTGTAGTGTTAGGTCATGTAGTTGAGTTTCTGAAGTTTTTATGTTTTAGTGACCATGCTACCAGATTAGCTTCTTGCGACAAGCAGAAGTGATTAATTTCAGATTGGGCATAGACATATTAGCGTTGAGGTTTTTGGGTTTTTAAAATTGATTTTCTAAATCTTTTATGCACCTGAAACTGTGAGGAGAGGTAATTTGCAATGTTATAGAATCAGCATGCTCTTGCAGTTAAAATGTTTTAAAATCAGAAAACGTTGCTGTTGGCATTACTTTATGGTACAATTAATTGGCATTCTGGAGAAATATAATATCCAGATATATTCCTTATATTAATTAGGAGAGGTTTCTTTTTTGTCAGTGATGCTACCTAGCAAAATGAAACCAGAAGTGTTCATGTTTCATTTGAGAAATGGAAAAAACATGTTTTTTTCTAAAAACTTTTATTCTGAGCAATCAGAAAGTCAAATATCTTTAACACCCAGAGTTGCTTTGAGCTATGCATATTTTAACTTGTTTCAAATTAGTATCAGACTTTTTTCAATATGTGCATCTCTGCTAATTCCAAGATGATAAAAACATTGCTGCACTTGGAAAATAATCTGCTTTTAGGGGGTGGTAGTTCCTGGATTTCAATAAATTATGATGATGCAATTATAATAGCAGGTGTTGAATAAAGTTATCTGCACTGGAAATTTTAAAAAACAATTTTGCTTGGACTATCAGTGTTACCTATAGTAACAGCATAGGTATTATGCATTAAAGGCATATGGGTTATTTTGTTTGCTTTTGTTTTGTGTTAACAGCTAGAGAGTTAGTTTTTTTTCTACAGAGAAATAACAATTTAAGATAGTAATAATTCAAAATATTTCATATGCACTGATCAGTTCTTTTATTTTTTGTCACATTTTCATAGAGAAAAGTGCTTTAATGCTGTATTCATACAGATGAAAACTTAATGCAGTGTGCACTACAGGCAGAAGAGTACAAATGCAGAGAGTTTTGTATCAACTTCCTCTCTCATCTCTGACATTCTGTATTATTCTTTTTTGACTAGTGTTGATGATTTTAAGGCAACCGGTAGAGATTTGTGAAGCAGAGTTGTGGGAAAAATAAAAGAAAAAGCACTGAATCTTGTTTTCAGAATATGAGTCAACTCTGAATGGCCAGGAATATGGGAATGCTATGCAAGATGCTTATGTTATAACATAGAAGAGCCAAAAACTTCCCTAAGGAAAGCAGTAATATTATTCCACAGCTTACTCATTTTAAATTTCAAATATCTTTAAATGAATGTTTGAAATTTTATAGTGAAAAACAGAAATGGAAATGACCTTTTTTTCTCCCCTCTTTCTGTTGTGTCTGGTTTTTAATATTTATTTTTTCTTTTTTATCCCCCTAAGCAAGAATAGACTCAAAGCACTACAACTGAAAAAAATCTGCTTAAACTTTTGCCTGTTTTGTAGAAGGGCAGTTAACACTGTCTTAGTGTAATGTAAAGGCTGTTGAACAAGAGCATGTCTTTTTTGCATCTGAGAGGCATGGGATAGAGAACATTTAAAACTCCGGTTTTCCATTCTGTTGTGTTGTTGCACTAAAATCAGAAATTGTGCTTGAAATTGCATGATTTGAAGTCCAAACTTCGTTCTTCCACAATAGTTCTCTGAACAAAAATTTTTCTTGTGACAGTGATCTTTCTTTCAATAGCAGAAATCTGTTTCAGTGAGAATGTGGTATCCAAGCTGCAACATGAAATGTAGCTGCTGTTATGAAATGTGGAATTTCATAAATGAACTTGGACACGTGTCTGTATATGGTCAGTTGGTCTGCAAAGGCTCTTGGAACAGAGCATTACTAGGGATGTGAAAAGAGTAACAGATGTAGCTGGGCATAAAGGCTCTGAATGTATGAAGACTATGAAAATATAAACACCCATTAGCTTGAATTACTTGCCATGTTTGTGGGTCTGTACTTATGCATACAGACTGACTCCTTGAGACACCAACCCTTCAGGAAATTGGATGAGTCAGAATATGGCTTCAATTCTCATGGCTGGGTTTCCTGGCATGCATGAAAGAAGATGGTGACAATTTACATGGGAGCATGATAAACCTGGTTTAGTAAACAAACTACAGTTCCTTCTTGGTCAGAATCCAGTAGAATGATTCCAAGTTTATAAAATTTATTTTCACAAGAGAGGGGATAGAAAGCAAATGCATTTCTCCCAAGAGTGTGCCTTACACCATATCATGCTCCTCACTACCCCCCACATCTCCTAATCAGTATTGTCTGGTGTATCTCTGTGATAGTTCCATGGTAGAAGTTTGTGAAAAATGGGAGAGGGAAGACACACAAGACACAACACATCACACCACAAAACAACAAATGAAACAGCAAAACACAAAAGCCAACTTGGTATCAGTAACTAGCTGAAAATTCTAGTGTGAATAACCAGGGTGTTTAAAGAACACTAGTAATGCAAGGTTTATATCTGGCAATTAAACTGGACAGTAAACTTCTGCTGAAGGCCAGGAAGGGAAGGGGAAGACTCTTGGCCAGCAGCCAGTGATTCTTTTAGATTGGTACTAACTTCTGTTTGAGATGGTAGAGAATGACAAGATTTTGGCCATTTATGATTTTGTAAAGTAATTTTTCAGTCTATGAAAGCCAAGTTCTTATTTAGCCAAGAAACTGTATGTATTACTTGCATACTGAATTCCTTTTATTGGTATTTCTGTCAAGTGCAAGCCACTGTGCATGTTAATGTAATTTGTTTATAACATTCATGATTCACTCTGTGATCATTCACAAGGAAAGTGCTCTATAAACATTAAAGATGACCTATGACTAGGGTAATTTATCTTATGCTGCCTGCTAACTTCCCTGCAGTGTAGGAAATGGAATTGGATCCCATTTAGCCCTTGTTTATCCACTTCTCACAACTTGCAGTACAATAACAAACACTGTAAGGTGATGTCTTCACAGCTCTTTTATGTTACTGCTTACTTATATTTTCTCCTTAAATATACACATAGCCGTCCATAAAGATAAGGTATTGTACTTTATTTTGCATTCTTGTTATAAAGATGAAGACAATGCATCTAGATGATGTAGAGACTGTTGCCATTCATGTAAGAAGGCTGAATATAGCTTGGTGGTGTTGGAGAAGGAGCTCAGAGGTACCTGATGCTTTAAATTTGTGGTTAGATTATATGTGGTTGTTATATTTTAAGAATATTGGCTCCAGGGAACAGGAGAGATTCACTTCTGTGCTGGTTTTAAAACCAGCCAGAAATGAAATTCCAAATAAGATCTCACAATTCAAGAGTGGCAGCCAGCTTTTCCTGCTGAAACCACCCCTTCTTTATGAAAAGGTGCATGGTGTAGAACAACAACCTGGCCATGCCCATACAGTGCTCAGCTCCACCCCTTCTCTCAACCAAGACAACTTCCAAATCTTGATTAATTTGGTTTTGGTTTTGCCTGATGGTTTGCTGTAAGAATGTGTGGAGGAAAAAGAGATAGGGTGGAGCATAATCTTGAAATACTTCAAAAATACTAAGAATCTTTCAGAAGAGAGGATGCAATTCTCCATAAGATTTTCCTGCCAAGATTCTCTTTGCTCTGAGTATTTCCAGGTAGCCATAGGGATAGCCTAATTTGAATATTCCAGCAGCCTCTGGATATGATTTTTTTTTTCTGCATTTATTACTCTGCCAAGACACATCTTTGATTTAAACATATGAATAGACTCCTTTGTTATTTGTCATGATTGTACTGTTTAGTCTCAGTATTTGGCCTAATTTACGTGGCAGTGGTGCTCGCCACATTGCTCTTTGCTCACCACTCAGTTGCTGATTGTCCTGAGTAACCTTGAAGCAATGGTCAGTAGCTGTTCAGTCTGTGCCTCTGTTACAGGAAGGTGTTGAAGTCATATTTAGAAGGGGTTATTTTCTGTAACATGGATAAAAGGGAGTTGGTGGGCTTCTCTGCCTCATAAATCCGTAGGAATTGCAAATGCTCTGCAGTGGGTAACACTATAGTAGGTAAGGTGTGTATACAGAGCAAAGGAAAGAATTTTAATATTCCAATCTAGTTTGTATTTTAAGAAAATTAGGACATGGGAAGCTCCATTTTGAAACAATCATTGGGATACCTGCTCGCTTTTAGAACAACCCTGTAATCATCAGTTTTTAAACAGGATCACTATTTTGATTTGCCTCTGTGACATCATTGTCATTTTTCAGTGGAAATGTTATAGCTCCAGGTAAAGAATAGGCTTCTAATGAAAAGAACTTGTTTCAATGCTAATATCCAACAGAACAAATGTAAGAACTACAAAAATAAGAAATACAGAAATGCTTCTCATAGCAAATTTTGTTGAAAATTAAATAATTGCCTAGAGAGCCTCAGTAAGGCTTTTGACAAAAGGAATAATATTCTTGATCAACACATAGGAATGTACTCACAGTGAGTGCTGCAGAAATGCTTATGTTTGCACTTTTAACAATAGGATTTTTGCTGTGCATTTTAATATTTTGAAGTACCCTTCAAACCCAACCTTTCAGCCTTGCTCTTTGTTGTTACCTTCTATTACATGGTTTTGTCTTTCCCTCACTTTCTTCCTAGTCTCATCCTTTAGGCGAAATGAAAATGGATGAAATGGTGCCTATCTTTTTATGAAATTGTACCTGAAAGTAACCATGTTAATTTATTACAGAGAGAATCTTTTTTAATACTAAAATAAATGTACTGCTGCAAGACTTTTTACCGACATAACAGTTATTCAAATTATTTTTGGAGTGATCATGTCTCTATCCTTTCTGTAAATATCTTGGGCACACAGAAATAATGAAAGGAATCACAAATAAAATGAGCAAAGATACAAATAAATTGTATGCCAACATTTTTTAAGAAAACACAGGTGTCAAGCATCAAATATTTGTATTTACTGAGGTGTGCCTAATTCAGAAAAAAATTCAGGTAACTCTTGGGTTCTATTGTTTTTTTTTTTTGTTTTCTCTAAATCTATTTCCTTGAGGAAAAATTACCTTAAGACAGTGACATTTAAGATTTTCGCAATAAACCACCAAAGCATAGAATCATTTAGGTTAGAAAAATATCTTTACGATCATAGTCCAACATAAAAGCAGGAGGAACCAAAAATTCAGGTTAGCCAGTGGAGGTGATGAGGTTTAAAAATTTTACACTTTGCAAGAAGCAGAATTGGAGGTTGTCTTAAAGAATGTTGTATGGTACATTCTTGTGGGCCTTTGGCTTGCTTATATATCTTGCTTATATTTTAAGCAAGATCCTGATGGTTTTCTGGTGGAGGAAGATGCATTTGGGTGCCTGACCACACTGAAATGTGCACCTTTAGAGGTGTGGCATATATCAACATGTGAGCAGAGAGGAAGTGGAACACTGCACATGGTGCTCAGGCTACATTACTTTTCTCAAGTTTTGGTGTTGAAAGAAACTGGTGTCTCTGGCGAAACTTGAGATGTCATTTTTTCCTCTATGTTGGAGTAGTTGTGTGTACCCTTTCTGTAATTTCGATTTTGCTCCAACCTTTTAAGACAATTTTTTCCTGAAGAAAAGCAGAAGTCTTTCTCTGTTATTTCTGCATTAAGGCATAGTCTCCTAATAACTGCTCTTTGCATCTGTTGATGAAATCTGCCCCATACCAGCAGGAGGTTACAAGGACCTTGGGATATTATTAGTGTGTATCTTTCCACTACTGTGCTCTGTTGTGGCACCATGTAATGAATGTTTTTTCAAGCTGTCAGTATTCAGTTAATGTTCCCATTTAGCACTCCCTATACCTGAGGACTGTGTGAGAATTTATTTTAACATATTTCAATTTACTTTTACTCAGTTAAGGAAAAAAACTATTGAGTTGAAATTGCTACATGTTTTGTAGAGTTTGCTCTTATTGCAGTTACATCAATGGTAACCAGTTTATTTTTGAAGGAGAAAATATATTGGAGAAAAAAAAGGGCATGTGAGACTCAGAGGACCTTGGTGTGCAAGGACAGAAAGATTACCCAAAGCAAACACGTCTGACACTGGAGGTGCCTGCTTTTCAATGCCACAGTTTAGTTCCCTTCCCTGTACACTCAGCTCTGTGTTGCACTCAGAGTCCTTTGGCTCAGGACTTAGTAAATCATACTCTCAGCTGAGGTTAAAATGGACATGACTAACAGTTTAGGTGAGGAATGGACTGTGTTTTCTAGCCTTCATTTGGGAAAATGTGTGTGTTTGTGTGTGCAACTCATTGCTCAGAGGCACTTCTAGCACTTCTGTTGGCAGGCTAGTTTTGAATCAGATTCTCCTCCCACCTCTTACCAGTATAGCAGACCAGAAATCAAGGGTCTCTGATCAGATAAAACACTGTGCTGTGACTGGTGCTGTCAGCTGAATCTCTCTAAAAACCTTTTAGACATTCTGTAGTCTTGTGAGTGATGGGGCTTATAAGAATTTCTATTTCTGGAACCCAGCAGATGTTCACTCTTGTTAATGATGCCTGAGGCAGAGGTGCAAACAACCACTATAATGTGCCCCCTCTGTGTCTGCCACTTGGAAGTACTGTGTCACCACTGAGACTGAACATTTTTTACAGCATCAGCCACTTAAATGAAATACAAGAGTGAAGGAAACAAGGAAATAATTTAAGTACAAATGGACCAAATATAAAAAGACAAACTTCCCTATTCTGTTCTGTGAGAATAAAATATGACCTTGACCATCATTTCAGCAGTGATCTATTTGTATCCTGGATCCATCACATTGACCCCAGTCCTGCCAACTGGAATGGGAGGATGAGGAGTGATGCCTGGTTGAACTATTCTTCTTTCTGTGGAGCAGTGCAGTTTGGTCCTTTCCAGAGTTCCTATTGCTACATACATATGTATGTGTGTGGGTGGCAGAAATATATAAAGGTCAATTGTCATTAAATGTGGTTATAAAAGTGCATGTGTAGTAAATGGATGGCTCGTTGCCTTGTTCAATGGGCTATTGCATAGGTTTTTGTTGCTATTTTTGAAAAACTGTAATTGTACCTTTAGAACGAATGAGGCTGCTTTTGCTTTTCTCCTACTTTGGGTCTTGTAGAAGGAGCCTCTTAGCTGTGAGTACTAAGACTGGGAAATTCCTAAAGTGTGGATTTGAGCATGCAGAGGGGGATAAGCAACCACAGGAGCAGTGCAGACAGAGACACAGCTTCTGGGCAGACCAACAGCTAAGCTGCTCCAAGGCAGAAGAAATGAAACTTTTATAAGTATTCAAGAGGACTCAGAATTCAACCATGAGAGCCACTGAAAGTATCAACACTAGAAAATAGAACTGGAAGAAAGGGTCCTAGGCAATACTGGACAGAGAGGACATTTTCATCTGCCTCATCAATGAGTTCTCATGTTTGTTGTTTAGAGGGCTCTTGTTTCACTTTGACTGAGACAAGTTGTCTTTAGAGAGTAAGAACACCTAAGGTAGTCTGAACTCCTGTGAAGGAAAATATGGTACAATTCTACCTCAAAGTTGTACTTGTTGAGGGAAGATTGAGGATTACTGGAAATAGCAAAGTATGATCAGGAATTACCATGTTAGCAAAAAAAAAAAATATTGCTATTTACTGGATAAAATCAGTAAACAATTTCATATACTTAGACTTCACAGTAGCAATTTAATACTTAACCTTTCTGAGCTTTGAAAAACAACATCTAACTTCAAAAATGTCTCTTGAACTAGTTTGAATTAAAATCAAAAAGGTGATCTGCACAAATTCAGGGATGTTAGTTGGTTTTATCCTCTCAGAATTAACATTTACATTCAGGACATCTCTATCTGACACTCAGAAATGTTGCTACTCATGCTACTCCTCCACAGGACAACATCATTTTAAAATCTCTTATTTTGTAGCTCATAGTCAACCTAATAATATAAAGAATTTAATTCAAACACCAGCTAAACAATAACTTTATTTTGTCCTTGCATTGTATATTTTCAACACTTCAAACTTATTTACTATGATGTTTCCAAACGCGACTTATTCTTTTCTGATGACATTTGAATTATTGAAAGATTGCATCTAGACTGCAAAACTCACTGAATGTCTGAAAGAATCTAAATCTATTCCAGGCAGTATGAATAATTCATGCCCAATTCTCCTCTCAGCTGTGGGAATGCTGCTGCTTATTTACTGCACACTTCAAGGGGAAAAAAACCCATCCTGTTTTATTAACACTTCTCTGCTATTAGATAAAGCTGGTCATATGCTCCTATAGAAGCTACTTAAATATATTTACTGTGATTAGATGTAAATGATCTTTAATTTTCTATTATAATTACTTCGTTCTTCATTTATGAACTTAAATTACCAACTTTGGGCTTTTTTCTTTTTAAATGTGATTTAAATGATCTAGTAAATGAGTGTTCTCCTGTAAGGGAATCCCCCCCATTTCCCTTTTAGAACCAGATATTGAGAAGGATGTGGGAGGCAAGAGTTCAAGCTCCCCCAGGCTTTGACTTGTGTCTGCCTCCCTAAGGACAATGAATATACCCATGTTAACATGCAGAGTCTTGCCATTACTATTCATTCCACAATAGAATGAAAATAATGCTTTTGAACTTCTCTGTGAATCAAAGTTGCACAAACACTTCTCAGCCGAGTCTTAGATTTAGGGTTTTTTTCCCCTTTGTATGATTCCCTTCTTCAGAAATGACTATAAATTCCAGCCCATCCTAGCCAGTGCCCTGCAATAACTGCTGCTTGATTACCTTCCAAAAAGTTTCTCAGCAAGCTAAGAAATGTAGGTTGCTGGATTCCCTTTGGTAAAATGTGTTTGGATAGGCTTTGACTCTTGTGTCTGATTCCATCCAAAAAAATTAAGGGGAAACTAAAAAAAAAAATATTTAGTATGCACTTACCAATTCTTCATTTTCTACATTATTGGTGTAGGAATCTTGAGGAAAATGCTATGTGTAAGTTTCTAACTTGAGGTCTTTCTTTCATACTTCAGATGGGGCATCTCAAAGTGCAAATGTAGATGTAAATATTAACTATTAAAACTAACAAAGACCTCACAGATTTCATTTTACACTAATGTATGATATATTTGTAAGATAACTTAGAGGACTGATACTGGAAGAAAAGGTGCTGCTACTATCATTATGTTATATTGACACTTAAATCCTTTTCAGTTACATAAATTGGTAAATCCATAGTTATAGTTCTGTTCTCTGCACCAGATGAGCTATTTCCCCTTGTAGCTATAAATCCAGATGAATCCTATCAATTAGGGGAATAAGCCACAATGAGTGTAGGACTATCCTTCTTTGCTTGGAATAGGAGTAGTTACTGTTTCAGAGAAAATGATTTCATTTGATTCTGGAAATAATATAACTACCTTTCAAGGGCATGACATTCCCTTTTAAGGAGCTTTCCCTAATGATTGGTATATATATCTTAACTCCCAATCATAGATGTGTTTGTTATACATAAAATCTCTAACCCTTTTTAGAGTGTTACTGCTTTTTGGAACTTCTCTCAGTATGTATCCCACCACAGTGTCTTACAGGTTAACTGAGGTCTGTGGAAAAGTTCCTTGAGCATTTTGCATCCACTTTTCAGTGGCATTGAGTGGGTGCAGCAGTTGTGTCAGAATCATTCACATTTCTGTTCTCTCCATTTCTAGTTTACTTAAGGTAAATACAAAGCATTCTAATAAAATGCATCCTTTTATTTTAAGCTCATTTACTTCTAGAGAGCCTTATAGATATTTTTCCTACTGACAAATAGGATTCTTTTCCTGACTAGTAAAGAATAGTACAACAAATGAACATTTAAATTAATTGATTTAATAATTAAGTTACAAGGGAGGCATTAGATATCACTCTTTCAAAATGCCTGGACATGGAAAACAAAGTGGTATTGAGTTTTTCAAAGGACTTCTCCTCACACAATGCTTTGTGTTCCTCTGGGAATAAATTACATCCACATCATGTTCCATACTTTTCCTCTCGTCTCCAGGGCCTGGGATTGCTGATAGATGATTTTACTAGTAGAGACAAGCTGATAAGACTTTGAGTATCTCAGACTTTTCCATGCCCTTCCTTTGGCTGCTTATGTATTTCTAGAATCTTTTCCTATTTCCCTTTGCATTGCTTGGTGGTATTGACTCCAGGTCAGACTGGAATTGCTTAACTCTATTTGTGATCCATCAGAATAACTTTATACTTCTCAGAGTATAATTGCATTTTATTAATGTACACTTAAAAGATAGGAAAACCATGAGGAATTTTAAAAAGCATATTCAAGAATAAATCTTTAACATAGATATTTATATTCTGCTTATGTTTGCCAGTAGAAGATATTATTTGCCATCTTCTGAAAAAAATGCAAACATGAAATAAATTTATTTGATGAAAATCTACTGTCAGCTGTATGAATTCAGTTACCCTGTGCTTTTTAGTGGGGTGCTAGATTGACCATGGTATAAAAGCACACAGTGTATATCCCATTACTTATCTGTTGGAAAGTAAATGTTAGAAAAATGTGATGGAGGTTCTTCCCTAACCCAGGCTGTTATTACCCATATTACTCTTCAAAAAGCTTTCAAAATCATAAAACAGCTTGGAAAGAACTTTTAGGATCATCTAGTTTCAACACCTTGCCATGGCAGGGATGCCTCCCACTAGACCAGGTTGCTCAAAGACCCTGACCCTGATGCAACTTGTGACTATTTAGTGATTACCCATCTTTTCACAACGGTGGAAAGAACATTGAGCAAAGGACATAAAACAATGTCAGTTACATGGAAGCACTAAAGGGTGATTCAGATTAATAGCAGTGAAAACCACTTGTGGAGTTTTTAAGGTACTTGTTATGAAAAATTGCATGGTCAGAGAAGTGCAGTTACTATTTTCCTTCTTAGTGTTTGTTAGGTGTAAAACCTAAGTGCTAAAAAGTGAATTCAGTGTTTGATTTCAAAAGCTATTTTCAGGCAGAATCTTCAAACTTCTCAAAGTAACCATTAAGTACTTCTGTTGCTGGCATTGGTGATGCAGGCAGGAACATTCTAAGGAGCAGTAAGATTACAGAGCCCTGGGGGTGGTAAGGGACTTGTGCTTCCATTGGAGCCCTGTGTGCACGGGAATGAGCAGTGTTGGGGAATATGCCACCAGTGTCATCTGCCACTTCTTCTGTAGTATCCTCACAGGGATCTTTTGCTCTTGCTTAGGGTCTCAGTAGCAAGCTAGTGCTTTTCACTCTGTCCTTTGTGCTCAGCATCCTGAACACCATCGTAGTCTTTATCTCCTAAACATAGTCATCAACTGCTGATAATCCACCTTGCTGTCATCTACTCTGATGATTGCTGGCTGAAAGCTTTCACCACATGTGCTTCCCACCTGACCATGATCAGCCTGTTCTTCAGGACTGTTCATTTTATTTATGTGCATCCCAGATCCCATTTCTCAGGTGAATGAAAACAAAGTGGTCACTGTGATCTATACCTTGATGGTCCTCATGCTGAACCCTCTGTTCCACAGCCTCAGAAACAAGAGGTGAAGGCTGCACTGAGGAGGATGACACACAGAGTAATAACGCCAGGGAAGAGACAGACCTTGACTCAAAACAGAGCCTAACTGAAGGCTAGCTTCTCACAGCTGTATAAGCTGTTATTTCATTCTGCCATTATGTTCAGCTTGCTGAAAGATTAACATTGCCTTTCACTTGGAGAAGTATTCCATCCTCTGTAATGGAGCAGCATAGCACTGCCTGCGTTCTTCCTCCTAGTGTGTGAGCTTTGATAGCCCAGGTGAGGAGCACCTCATGTCATATGTTCACTCCTTAACTAATACACTTGAATTTAGGATGAGTGACTTCTGGGGTCATTTTAGATATCAACACACAGGTGAGACAAAACCTTGTTTGGCTCAAGAGCACAGTTTCTACTGTTTGCATTACAGCTGGATCATTTTTTCCTCAGTAGTTGTATTACTTAATTTGGGTAATTTTATATGACAGTACATTTGGATGCAATTAATGTTCCTCTGGAAAAAAAGAAGGAAAAAACCCTAAGAAAACAAAATAGCAGAGTAGCTATTACACTTCTTCAGGGCATGAGATATCTCTGGAGACATGAAATAGAGGGGACAGAATCTGAGTTCACCCAACATTCACATCCATACACCCAGCATAATGTGGCTCCTGCAGTCTTTCTCCACAGCTGGTTCATACCAACTTCCCAAGTCCTCATGTAGCCAGTGCCTCCACCCACCATATCACACCATAATTTGAATTGTTCCAACTTGGGCCCTTGTCTAATACTTATTTTTCTGCCTCTTGCCCTGCTTCCTCACCAGATTGGCTTGAGGTAAGATGGAGTGAATGGTAAATTGCCAAGAGTCCTTTCTAAAACAACAAAGTCTGCCCTGAAGAAAAAGAAAACAGGACAGAGCAATTGATATTGATATGCCTTTCTGGACCAGGATGTCTCCTGGTATAAATATCTCTTGACTAGTAAGAGCAGTAGCTAAAATGCTATCTGTATCTCTCAACTCTGCCTAGAGTCACACTGCAGCCTACAGTGCTCCCACTAGTGTCCCAATTTTTGTGTCAGCAAGAAAGATCCCCCTGAATTTACTGATGTGGAAATAGGTCTGTAGTCCTCCAGGGACTAGAGGAACAAACACTGTCTAATCAATTCAATTTCAAAGGCTGATATGTGCTCCCACTCAGCTGTGCTACTTGAAGATGCGTGTAAGATGCTGGACAGTTTATTTTGTACTGTTACATATTAACAGTTTCTGTGAATTGCAAAACTGCATTGATTTCTTTTGATCACCTTCTCAAAAAGTGCTGTGGAAGAAATAAATGCCAATATGCCTCTGTGTGTATTTATATGTATGGTATTTTGAAAACCATGGACATTTATTTTAATGCTTGTCTTAGTAGGCCTTTTCCTTGCTTTTGTTGTTTTTTTTTTGTTGTTGTTGTTGAGGGTTTGTTTTGGGGTTTGTTTGTCTGTTTTCTTTGGGGGTTTTTGGTGTTTTGTTTTTTGGGGTTTTTTTGGTGTTTTGTTTGGGGTTTTGGGAGGGTGTGGTATTTTGGGGATGTTTGTTTGATGGGGTTTGTTTGGTTGGTTTTTTTTTTGTTTGTTTTAGGTAAATTTAGTGTGTAGTAAAGAACATAGACTGACTGAAGGCAAACCAAGAGATCCTGCTTGTCACTTCACTGCTGACAGTGCAGAATTGTCTCTTTGGGATAGAGGGGAGTGTTTATTTTGTGTAGAGAAGAAATAGCAAAATTACACTTTTTGATCGTCCTTCAGAAACCTAGCCTAACGCTCCACTGTCTCTGTGCCCTCCGTAATTGTTGTGTTTTCCTCCCTATAAATCTTGAGATGGATAGGAGTAATCTGAGTGAAGGATTTTTTAATTCAGTATCATATTGCTAATCCTAAATACCATTGGTGTTTGAGGTAAAAGTGATTGCCTGCATGAATTGCTCTTTAATAGCATAACTTTGAATAATTGGAGTATATTAGAATGAAACTTTCTGTTCAGAGAATTGAGAATGCCTGAAAATATTTATGCTTAATTTTATACTTGTAGAGTGAATCTGATCTTGCGTCATTTCTGGTAACATTCAGCTTTGTATTAAGCTGTGCTGTCAGTTTATACAGATTTTCAGTACAAGAATACCTGCTCTTATGGTGTCTCAGCTGTTTTTATTTCAAGGTCTTAAATGAAATGTGTGTAGGAGTACTGGTATCTTTGTTTATACTGTTATTTTCTCCAAGATATCCTTTAAAGGTTCAACTAATGTGGATTCTGTCTTGCTCTAGTGTGGGATTGTACTTGTTTAATAATCAAAATAATTCTGAAATACTGCCTAATACAGAAAATTATCAATTAAGCATGGTCTGTTATGCCTTAATAGTTTTTGTTCCCCTTCAGTAGCTCTCTTTTCAGGGTAAGCTCTCTCTGATACTAACAATATCTCAGTAATGAAGGAACATGCCCCTTCTACAGAGAGATTCCTGAGTCTTTCCCCAGTCAGATGTTCTAGTGCCTATTCAATACAGAGTCACTTCCCTTTTGATTTCTGTGTGCTCACTTTTCCCAAAATTTGAGAGCATTTCCAGTTTTTTAGTAAAAGTAAATACTTGCTCCAGGAGAGATGGGTTCTTTCCTAGCTAAGTCTTTCCTGCCATGGATTATTTTGATTTGCTAGGTAAGCCCTTTAAATCAATGCTCAGGGCAAAAAAAAAAAAAAAAAACAAAAAAAAAACCAAACTGAAAAAACCAAAAAAAAAAAAACCAAACAAAATAAAACTGCATTCCAGGCCAGTGATGGGAATATTGCAAAGCTCTTGCTCACAAAGGAAAAGCCTGTCTTTCTTCCAGGTGTTCTAAGACCCAAGTCTTGCTGGTGTCCTAAATAGAAAATATTGTTAATACAGCCTCTCCTAAATATTATCCTTCTGATAGTGGTCAGCACAAAACACTGCACATTTGAGAAGAAACAGGTAATGCCAGGTTCCTAGAAGACCTTGTTACTGATCTGAAAACTAAATATAAGGTCTATATTAGATATATCTTTTTTAAAATAAGCAGAAGAAATACTTGCTAAAGTATATTTCCTTCTGAAAAAAGCAACTGATACTTAAACAGGAATAATAAAGAAACATGTCAAGGGCATATTTTGAAATGTCAGCATATCTTGACATCCAAGAACTTTGCTTTTTTGAAGTATTTAATTTCAAATCTGTAATTTATGCTCCATGATATATTATTTTTACTTTGCCTTCCACTTATATTGCAATGAAAAGTGCATTGTAATAAAAAATTAATTTCTTGTTGCTCCTGTAACAGATGTATAAAAAATGTTTCTGGGAAGGGAAGAAATACATCTTATATCAATTTTGAGGGTCAGTACAGTGAAAATGCATGTGAGGAAGTAGAAAATCCTTTGAATCTTAGAGAGCTCACATAGTCCTGCCTCAAACTGTTTCAAGTCAATGTCTTCACAAAGTTGAATTTGTTTGATTCTGTTAAAAGTCACAGGAACACAGCAGATACAGGTCCTAATCAGTATTCAAGAGAGGGAAATGGACTCAGAAAATCAACCTGAAGCCATACTGTTGATGGGGAGGCCACCTTGACTCTCTGACAAGTATAAAGGAATCTTTGTGTCATGTGAAATCTCTTCAGAGTAATTCTTCTGATGTAGTGAGTTTGAGAAGAACCAGGGGACACCAGTCCAAAGATCACATTGAAAATGAATTATTCATTTCCCTGCTTGTTAAAATCTTATTTTCAATCACAGGTACATGATCTTCAGTTCTTCATTTGTTTGATGAACTGTGAAAGAGCAAACCCCCTAACTCATTTCTTGAAGTGTTTTGGGGTTTTTTTGACTGTGCTTGATCCTTGAGAGGAACAGATGAGAAGGAAAGAAAAATATATTACAGGATTATTAAATTTATTTGAAGATGGGTAGTACACTTTGCTCTCTAGCTGATATGGCATAAACCAATGCCTTTCTCTCTTGATAAGGGAGTGAGGATATGTTGGGGGAAGGAGAAGGACAGAAGGGTTTGGGCAATACTCTTAGACACATGTTGTAACTCTTGGGGATGGTGCTGTCCAGGGCAGAGAGTTGGACTCAATGATAGTTGTGGGTCTTCCAACTTTAGCTTATTCTGTGACATAAAAATATACAAAGTGATGCTATCCTAGGTTGTGTTATGTTATAAAAGATAGCTGGGATCAAGTTTAGACTTGGTTAGATTTGAAATTGATCTCTAGATGTCTCATGTCCTTGACATTACAGGTACTGGTTTTGGAACTAGCAACACTGACAGAGTGGACTAGGAGATGTGCTCTCTCAAGTTAGAAAATCCCATCATTTGCAAAACAAACTAGATGCACACAGCAGTGAATTCAGAATCTACCAATGCTTTTCTCACTGACACTCTTTCATAGTCAACCTTAGTTACTTTCAAGTCCTCTGAAAGTGCTCATTATCTGTACAGCTAAACAATATACAGATAGGTAATATAGCTAGATAGAGATGTATATTTTAAGTTAAAAACTAGAGATAGTTTTGAAAGTACACACCAGTACTTCAGACTACTACTGGATAAAAGTCAAGTCTTCCTCTGTGTGGTAGTAGTTTGGAAAATGCCTAAATTGTACTTCATTTTAGTATTCACTGATAAGGCAGAGTAGCAGTGCTCTGACGTGTGAATGCACAGGCATGGGTATATCTTGAGCACAATTTACCAGTCATTTTGATATATTAGTTCTGCAGAAATTTGAACTCTGGTAACAAAAATGTAATTCCTTTAAATAAAATACTTATTGACTCTTTCTGGGGTTCCTTCATGTATTTTTTAGCTGATTACTTGTTAATTAAAAACCAGCTTATTACTTCATACTGCTAAAGAAAAATTAATAGAATATAAGGGTGATATCTCAAAAAAACAATGTACCGTATTACTTTGAAAAACTCCTTTTCCATTGGATGAGTGATGCATAGCTTAGCTCTTGTAGACCACCATTACTGCCAAAAAAAATAGTAACAGGTCTTAATCTATTTCTGGCTTGAGACTGGGATGTGATCATTTTCAGGTTTCTTATGCCTCTTGTAGAGCAATATTGATTTCACTAAAACATCCTTTCAAGTGTTTGTCTAAGAACCAAGAGGGTTTTTTCTGTACCCATAACTAGTTTTAAGTATTTGGGTCTGAACATGTCTTTTATTATAAAGTCACTGATGGAATGTAGCATAAAAGAAGGAAAAGAATGGATGTCCATGTCTTGTGGTTAGTAAGAAATTGCAGAGTCCTTCAGGTAGTGATATGTGAGGCAAGGCAAGGAAAAGTGCAAGATAGAATGTAGAACACATTTTCACCTTCTCGATACAAGAAAGGCTTGCTAGACTGGATCAGCAAAAGAAATGTGAGTTCCTAGTAGAGTTTTGTATTAGGCTTTATGGCCAGTATGATTATTAGTTAGGAGGATTAAACTTCATATGGGATTTTGTACACTTAAATGAAAATTAGGAGTTCATTCCTGTGTGCTGATGTATTTACTAATTTCTGTGAGGCCCCTGGAAATATGTTCCACCAGGGTAAGGAATTCTGGCTTTCTCAGGATGTTGCTGGAAATGATACATTATTCCACAAAATGGATGGAGAAATTTTCTTAATTTTATTTTCTTAGAGAATACATCAATTCCTGATTTTAATTCTACAGGTTAATTTTTACACTAGAACTTGCTGAATAATTAAAAGTTTGAAAATTTTTTTTTTTAATCAAAAGAAAAAAATCCCAGTCATTGCTACTATTTGGGACAATTAATCCAGACCTATGTTGTACAGATAAATCAATTAAAATAACTGTGGTTTCTTCCTCTCACAAAAGATCTTTATCTGGTCCTGCTCTAAAGTCTGTGGAAGCCAAAGAAAACAGTTTTTTCCAATTCAGTATATTTATTTTTCCAGTCAACATTGGTCATCCCTGTCTATACATGAAAATAATGTCTTCTGCTCGTTTCTTTCTGACTGCTGTCCCTGGCCACATATGCTGTGTCTTATATGGCCAATATAAACCTTACCATTTTAAGTATTGTGGCACCCCCGTTATATGCACGTGTCTTTGCTTGCTTGTGGAATTTTCTGTTCCATCCTGGGGGCTTTTTGCCTTGATTACCTGGCATATGTTTGCGTACAAGCTGCCATTCTTAGACCTAAGCAGCAAATTGTAGGGTGTTGTCACCTTCATGTTGTTTTGGCCTGTTCTGGAGGCAAGGACAGAGAAATCATACTAACAGTTTGGATTAGGTCTATGCTTAAACTGTAGATATCTACCAGAACATGGTGCACTTCCTTACTCATTTCTAGATGACTTCCACAGATTGTGAGTAGAAGTGCTGTTGGCATGGCAAAGAATATTTAATTGATCTGACTTAGAGCTAGAGTTCATAATAGGTCTGACAATTTTTTACACAAGAAAGTGTGTTTACTAGAAAATGCTTCTCTGTTAAGATCATGAATTTGCAGTAAAACTTCATTAGTTTAAAATAACATAATCTCTTTCCATGTGATGATTTAATCTCAATATTTTCAATAAATTAATGAAACTCTACTTTCTCTGTGAATACCAAAGATAAGTGTTAGAGTTGGTCTATACCAGTATTTCAATAAAATACTAGAAATTTTTGTAGAGCCTGCCAGTCTTCATTGAATGAGGGTTGGGAACTGACCAAGTTCCCACTCACAGTCTGCCTCTGAGGTCTTTTATTTAATCCAGAGGCTTGCCCACAAGAGAGCAGAAACCTTTGCATATAATCAGTTTTGTTTGTTCATTTCTGTATGGCTTCCACCTGCTTCTGTTAAAAATTAATAGCTGACTCTTTCCTCATAAGTTATTACTTGGTACTTGAAAATATTGATTAGTTTCATGTTATTTCTGTTTAGGTTTTTAAACCTTACATAGGCTTTCAAAAAAGTTATCTATAAGTATCAAGATTCTAAGATTAAAAATTATAAAAACATGCAAATCCCCGCAGCTTCATGTAGCAATGAAATTGAGTGGTTGTTTAATTAATAGAAGAGAAATAGGTAACCTTGACAAGCATTGTCAACTCAACTGAAATACAAACAGAAAAAATTTATAAAGCCTTTCTCAGCAAGTCAAGAAGGAGAAGGAAACATTTTAGAGCATGAAGTATGCATTAAAGAAATTGGAGGTTTAATTGATACTGCCATCTTTTTTTCCAGTTGGTATCCAAAATTAGGCCACTTAACCAGGATGATATTTAACTTTATTGTTTGAGTATCTCTGTTGTGAGATAACAAAATAGTCATGGAAATTTTTAATTTCATCACCATGACTCTATTTTCACTTTTTATTTTGCCTTTGCAGTTTCAGAATGTATATGCTATAATATGTTTATTACAATCATCAACTATATCACATAACTTATCCTGTTGGAATATTTGAAATGTGGAATGGGCTATGCTATTTTCAGTGTGAAATAGTAGACCAGTTATGTGTTTTAGGGTGTTTATCTGTGTTAGAAGAATCAAGCTCATGGTGGACTAGTGAAGACTTTCATTTTAAGAATTTTTGTATTTATACAACTTTTGTTTGAGGGAGGTAACCTTCATCACAGAGTTATACTTTTAAAGTACTGATGAAATAAAAATTAAAATAACAACAAACAAACATAACGAAAACGACTTTATCTAATATATTAGAAGAAATAGAGAATGGGATAGGCAGGTATAAAACAACAGTGTAATGTTTTAATCTCTTTTGATGTATTCAGCAGAATCTTTTGCTGACTGTGGTTTTCATCAGTGGTCACCCCAGATGTAGATTAGCCATAGGTGCTGCAGTCACAGCAGCAGCCCAAGTCTTCTACATTACAGATAATAAGTTACAGGAGCCTCTGCATATGAATAATGGAAAAGGTCTGAGTGGTTCAGTGAGGGGAGAAAAAAGGCAATGCAAATGGATTCTTCTAGTTACAGGTTTTAGGGTTCATTTCTAAAGATTTCACCCTAACAAATTGGTTGCATTTAAAAGCCCAGTAAAACTTAAAGCTCTGTTACTACACTGCATCTGTTCTTGGTACAATGGTTTATTTTGAAGCATTTAAACTCTGCCTGTCAAGTAAATTACATACCCAAGAAATACAACCAGCAAGCACATTGGATGGAATACAATCTGAGCAGCTTTGAATTTTAAGTACTGTGATATGTGGTATTTCAGAAACTTTGTAATGAAAAATGTCCTTACCCTAGTGAAATGTTCGCATTTGTTGCTGCTCTGGTTCTAACTTGTCCTCTCACTCTGAAATCGTTGCAGGGAAGACGTCCCTATTTTCTTGGGATCTCTCCCCATTGTTTCTTGGCATGTTAGTCTTCATATTGTTCAGGAGGTTTTTTTTCCTTTTTTGGAACATGGAGAGAAGTGAAATCTCACAGACAAATTTATGGAAAAACTTATGCTTTTAGGACATCATACTTTAAGGCAATGTTTAAATTTTTTGCCTTTTATCTCTGTTGTAAGATAACAAAGCCCAGCAGCAGAGTGAATTTGAACCTCTTGATCCTTGTTTTCAGACTATAGTAAAGAAACTGATCTGCTTTAGTATAATACACACTATGATTCAGAATGTATGGTATTTTGCCATTCAGAAATCTCAGATGCTGCTTCACAGTAGTTACCATATTACTTCAGAGTTTCTCAAGGTTACTGAAGTAACATAAATAACTATTTCATTTACAATATTAATTTCACTATCAGTCTTACTGGGATATGGGAAGCTAGAATGCACAATGCAATGATTCTTGCAATGGGTGGTAAAGGAGGAAAAAGTCAACAGACATCAATAGGTAATTTTTGTCATACCTGGGACTTCTGCATATAATTTCACACATTGGCATGTGTGAATACCTAACTTCATTTTGATTTGCCTGCATGGTTGCTGCTGTAACAGAAGGCAAAAAAATCACAAATCAAAAAGGTATAATTGTATTCCAGAAGGCTCTCCCTGGGGTTCAGCTCTAAACTACCATACTAAAAGCATAAGCCTGAATAAAATAGCAATTAACAGAGCTTAAAGATGAGAAGATAATATGAATATTCCTAGATATTAAAAGGCTACAGGGCTATTGATACTAGAACAGCTTGAATGCATGAAGATAAGCAGCTCAGGTGATAGTAAGAAGCAGCATCTTCAGCCTGAGCCAAAAAAGAACACAAAAAATCCTGCAGATTGTATGTAATATCCTGAGCCTGTTGCTACAAGTTCCCTACCCCATTACAGAAAAGAGTGCTGGAGAACTCTTCTTGTTCTTTTACAATAAAGATTAATGATAGTCATTTAACAATATATTTTAATACTGAGTTTCTTAAGGCTGGTGTTCTAAAGTGGCTGAAGGGCAAGTGAAGGGTCAGACTAATTGACAAATTTAATCTGCTGTGGCTAGATTGAAGATCACAAATGGCACTTAATAATGTGGTAAAATAGAAAGGCCAGGCTCCAGCTTGTCCCAAAAGATATCAGAAGATATCTGAAGATACCAAGATGAAGAGTTCTGTTTGACCTGGTGTTCTTCTTTTTTAAAACAAAGTATTATAGATGAAGGGTTTAGGGTACTTTGAGCACTTCTAGAGAAACGCAAGTGTTTTGTAATTGATTTCCTTTAAAGTACTACAAAAGGCATGGAATGTGGGCAAGTCTGAAACTGCCTGTTTCAGCCATTTTTGGAGCGAGAGCACTGACTTTTCTCTGGTGTCATAGGACAGCACTAAAATCATCAGATTCCAGTAAGGCAAACTGATGTTTCATCCCCATAATGGTCTATCAGAAAGAGCCAGAAGAAGGGAAGAACTTGAAGAAAACTTAGGTTTATTATTTTTTAGGTTTACTGGGATCTTAAGAAGTTAGGGAAATCAGGACCTTTGCAGTATTTTCAGTTTCAAAAAATGTGGTATTCTAGAGACAAAGGGGTTTTTTGGAGAGTTCTCCAAGTAAAAGCTGTTTTTCAGCTTCGTCTTGGTCATCAGCCAGCTGGTGGTTGCAGGTCTCTTTTATTCCCTCCCAATTCCCATCTCTCTGTCTGTAAGAGCTCTTCAACTGCAGGGTAAAGACTGCTCTGAGCTAGAAACCTTCCAAAGTCTTGACTGAATCAAAATTATTTCTGTTTATTGCTAAGTGCAGATACTTCACTTGATTTCGGAATGGTCATATGTATTTTTCTGCTTTGCTTTATCTATCTGTCTCAATGTTTCACTTTGTTATTAGGTCTGAAACTGCTAGAATATCAATATGCCAATTTCTTTGTCCCTTGTTTGTTTGCTTGGCATCTCCTTTTGTTCTTCTTATCAGTCTCAGCTGAGTCTAAGAACTGCATGTCAAGGATGATATGGCTAATAAAATATATAACTGTCTCCTATCACTTGCTTTTATTCTTTAAAAAAACAGAGGATTTTTCTTCTGGTTGGAGAAGCTTTGTATTACTTTCAGGAGGCAGGAACTTGATTCAGATGAACATTAATTAAGATAAATAGTCTTTCTTTTCTCATCATTTCAATTGAATGAAAAGATGATGACTGATTTCCCCCTTCCCCCTATGTCCTTTTCCTTGCTGTTCCGTATAATGAAAAATGTAATATCAGTAATGAAAGGGAATATGGACAGGAAAGTACTCACACCTGTGTTTGTGATAGTATGAAGAATTTAATGGAGACGGAAGACTCATTATTGACAATATCCAGCCAATTTTTATTTAATAAAAATGCTTTTTTTCTGGAGTATAATTGTAGTTTCAATAAGTTTTATGAGACATAAGACTGATTGAATGTTATCTATACTTACTGCTTTGAAGAAATGGCTAATTAAGACAGCATGACCCTTTTATTCAAGGCTGAATTCTGCTCAGTTAAAAGGAGTCGTTTCCCATATTAATCAAGGAAAGATACAACACTATAATTCATTTTGCAGGCAACGTGAGGTGGGAATTGCATCTACTTGGACCATAATCTGACACAGATATACTGATAAACAGTACTTAAAGGAAAACTTAGTTCAGCATTTTATAAATTCTTTTTTTCTTAAAAATCTCTCTCTCCTGTTGCATTTTGTTATGTAACTTAGCTGACATTGCATACTGAGAAAGTCAGCTATTGAACTTTTTGATGTACTCAAAATTGTTATGTTTTAAATGTTGTCAGAAATATTGAATATATGAAAACAAAGCAATCCAGAGAGGAAAAAAATGGGATCTTTTAAAATGGATTTTTTAAAATTGATTTTTACTTGTAAAAGTGAATTTAGGGTAGGAACCAACTCTGCTTTGTTTAAGAAACTTCAAAGGATCGCTGCTTTGTATTTTAAGTAGGCTGTATATAAACCTGGATGCTGACTTTTTGCTTTCATCTTTTTCAAAAGTTTGTTATCAGCTCTTTAAGACTAGATTTCTTCCAAACAGACAATAAAATCCACAGTAAGTGTATGAGTATATGAGGGTATGTTGGCACAAACAGGAAGGAATTTGGGGTTCCAAGGCGCATAATGCTTATACAATGTATGGAGAGTTTAAGATGCAATGGGTTTGGAAGATCCTTACCCCTGGGTGAATTTAATTAGCAGGCAGGCACATTATAATAATAGGGAATACATTTAATTCCCTTTATAGCTGTCCCCACTGTACTTTGCTATCCTCAGGCACTCACAAAACTGAAAATCTGATGAAAACCTTTTTTTATGGTTTGTCTTCAGGAAGAGCAGTTATGAATTGTTCATAACTGTTCATTAGCCTGAGCTCTTGAACTCCATTAAAATGCTTCCGTAACATTTCATTAAAAAAATTAAAGGAGAAATGAGAAATTAAGCGAAAAACTAGTATGAGTTGGAAGACATTAACATCTGTTGAGCTCAGGCTTTAGGGTATTGTAAGAGGAAAAGAGAAGACAAAATGCAGTCATAGTGCATCAAGGGGTTGACAAAAGAGAAATAGGGTGAGTACAGTGTTTGGTACATGAGGAAAAAAATGGTATATATACAAAGTTATACAGTTTTAGAACAGCAATGACACAAGAGGATGAATGTAGAACTGAGAGAAGTAATGAACTAAGCTGATATGATTTCAGTCAAGTACTTAAATGCTGTCACAAGAAGCTTTGCGTACACGAATGTTTTGGGTTTGTGGTTTCTTTTTCTTGAAGGGGTAGTGGTATGGTATATGTGTTTTTGCTTTGGGGTTTTGGGGTTTTTTGGGTTTTTACTTGTGGACTGGAAAAGGGATGCTCTGGAGAGTTTCTGGTCAATGTTTGGATAAGAGTTTCTCCCCACATGTGCAGTCCCAGCCTGGCCCGGTGGATGACAGTCCTAGTGTCCACAAGAGTGGCTTTACATCCCTTACCAAAGTGCGGAGTTTTCCAACTAATTTTAACTACTACTACTATTAATTAAAACTACTAATTACATAAATACAAAGAATATAAAACACAAATCCAAAATAAGGATGTTTTTTAAATTAAAATAGGGTGCCACAGTGTTTTCTTTCAACTTTGTATGGTAATCAAGATACTCAAGTAATATGCCTTCTCATGTCTTTAATCATCGGACTTCTAACATACTAAACAGCAAGTTAAATGTGACCATATATCAATGTGCTTATCTTCTTGAAGTGTTACAGTAAGAAAAATGCACATAGAAGTGTTGCTTTTTGTAGTGTTATTCCCTGTCTGTCCAGAGGAAATACATAATACCCTCCTGAGACTTAGAGAATACAGGTGAAAAAGATAGAGAAATTGCTACTGCACCAGAACACTGCATCAAAGACTAAAGCAAGGTGGGGAAGTGTAACAATGTTTTTAAAATGGATTTAGAAAGCATTATTTCATGACAGCAGCATGATTACTGAGAAATGTACTGCTAACAAATTAATTCACTTTGCTGGGGTGTATTGAAGGATGATTATACATATGATATTTAGTACTTCAAACTTCTAATGTAAAACGATAAGGTGAGGAGGTGGCCAAAAATTGGAGGGAAAAAATTAGTGGTGGGGGGGGGGGGGGCGGGTAGGGAAGCAGCAAACTTGCATATATTTTTCACACTGATTCAGTGTCATCTTTTCACTTCTATTCATTGCCATCATGACTATTGACAGCAAGACTTATCTGAGCATTTAACATCTCTAGTTGAATTTTTCCTGTCATTATATTTTGTATGAGACTTTAGAGGTATAGCCTCTGTCCTGATAATCTTATTTCTGCTTTGGTTCTCTCCAGGCACATATCTAGTCTACTCTGCAATTGATTGGCAGCTGTCTTTCATTGGTTGAATAGATATTTAGGTGATATAAAATGTAGATTGGCCACAAAATTATCTGTGTATGGGTGATATATAGCCACAGAATTTAAGGGCTGCTTGGTGTGTTCTGAACACTGAGATGTGTACTGCTATGTTAAAATTAGGTAAGCTTATCTAGGGCATGATTGTGCATTTTAAATCTGACAGAAGGCTTTAGTTGATAGTGCCTTTTGTTTAAGCAGGTGCTTAAAGCCAAAATAAAAGGCTATTGTAATGTGACTTGTCCTCTAAAATACATTTTCCCCTTTCCTACAAGCTCCATTTGGGACTACAATAGTTCTACTTTAGAAGAGTTTTTGAGTATAGCAATAATCAATGGAAGTTTCAGAGGGTGTCATTGAGAAGGTTTTCTGTGTGTTCAAGAAATGAGATGAATTGAAAAGTAGCATTGGAATGTCTATGGGAGGGCATGAAATGAATCTATACTTACATGATTCACTTCTTAGAGAAGCAAATGATGAAAGACTACAGGTACCCTCCTCTTAAAACTGTTGTGGTTTTACTTTGTCCCTTACTAATCCAGTGTGTTTTGCCTTCCTTGTCAGGTAGCACCTCTCCAGGTCATCTGGAGAATCCAGTTTTCCAACCCATTGTAGTTGAAGAAAATTCTGTCATTTTTCATCAATGTGTTTTGCCACTTTCTTTTGAATTAACACCAGTAAAAATAAAAACCTAAAAATTAATCTAGGCTTTTAAAAAAAGAATTATATTGAGATCAAATAAGAAAATCAAACCCAAATTATAGTGAAAGCAAAATAATACTTTATATTTTTTCTGAGATAGGGCTCTTCAATTTTATAGACACCTGACTTCAATCTTTAATCTGCAGAAGGTATTTCTTTGCACAAAATTTCATTAGAACCGAAAAATATACTTGCATTCAAATAAAACTGTATATCATGATCAAATTCTGCAAATCCCACAAAAATTCTGCATTATTTAACTTCTGGCTTAATAGTGTTTGTACAAATTAAGAACTTAGGTTTTATACTAGGTGAAATTGGGCAGAATTAATATTAATTAAAAACACTGTACAGATGCCTCAATTCTGTGAAGCATCTTTGTAAAATCCAGCATGATGTGCACTAATAATAACTATGTTAGCTTTAAAACTAAAAGAAATTCAACAAAATTTTTCTACAATGTGTTGGATGAACAGATTCCATCTCTGCTGCATAAATGTGCAAGCCAAACTCAGTTTTCTTAGTCACACATAATAACAGACATAAGTTAATGGTATCAATAGTGAACCATATTGTTGTGAACTTGGGAACCTAAAGTAAAAGCTACTTGAAATTTAATACATAAAATAAATGTACAGTCACATATATGCACATGTATAGAGAGCTAGGACTCTTCTCCCAGGAAGAAATAAAATAAAATTTTCATTAGCTAGCCTTAAAGATTGCTAGGCTTTTTATTCATGGAAAATTACCTTTGCTGCATGATGACTGTTTCTTATTGTTTCTCTCTTCTGAATTTCCTTGTAGTGAAACAGAAATACTTATGTACTTAAAGCTCTTGCTCTTTATTTTAGAAATTACTGTGGAAGAATGGAGTAATTAGTGAGTTTCATAGGAAGATGCATATGTGCAAGACAGCACTGAAGCAAAATTAGGGCTAAGCACATCTTGAGACAGGGAAAAAAGGAGTAGTACTCATTTAGAGCAATAAGTTCTTGGGATGAAGGACAGGAGAAAGAAAGAAGAAGATGGATGACTTCTTTGAATCTAGATGCTGTTATCAGGAGATTTATCCCATTCTTGGTTATACCATTCATCAGTGTCGAGCTGGAGACTACTAGTGCTTATTGCTACCCATTATTGATCAGTGGAACTGACAACAGATTTATAACTGGACATGATTACATGGCTCCAGACAAATGAAAATATCACACCTCTCCTTCTCCCTTGTCTTCCAGTCAGGAAGTCATCTTTGTATCTTTGTTCCAGTCATCTTTGTATTCTGCAGTAAGTCTGATGGAATGGTAAGCCCAACCTTGGTTTAGTACAAAATAGCCTTTTTTAACAAAACAAAGTTATGTAAACTAAGTTCCTGTATGCCTAGTAAATTGACAGTTGTTTACCTCCTAGTAACAAGACAAATTAACTCTCCCAATAAATCATAAAAGAGAAATAATTTCAGTGATTCTTTCAAAACCTTGTTTCTGGACACAGCTACTTATACAGATCAGTAAAAAAATTACACAAACTCAATGTACATTAATGTTGCCTGCTTTGCTGCTCTTTTCACAAATACAAGCACACATGCACACCAAAAAAAAGTTAGAAGAAAACAAGGACAAGTAGTCCATGGAAACATGACCCAGAATTATTATTCTGGTAGACTTGGTCATACAGATACAAAGCTGCAATTTCAACATTGAGTCTGGGAGTAGGGTTTCTTTTCTTTGTGATGCGAACTCTGAAGGACATGGATAATGAGTTTGTAGACTGGTTTCTGTTGAGATGTTTATTTTGGATATTGTTGATAACTTACTGTGTTGTTCTCAAGACCTATCTCAGTCTATTCAGGCTAAGCAGCCACTTTGTAGTGTCCACATGGACATTTGAATCTCTCCTGTGAAAAGGCTCTGAATTAGTTATCCACCTCTGTGTGTACAAGTAGGTTAAGTTGTTCTTTCCAAAGTACATTCCCGTGTACAAGTTTAGAGCAAATGCTTTGTCTGTCATTCTGATGACAAAATGTGTGAACCAACCTCTTCTGGACTTTTGAACAACTAGCAGACAAGCGTATCTTAACAGAACATCACATTTTTCCCTCAGAAATGAAAGCATATATATACTAGTTTAATGCATTTCATGCTTCTTCTTACATTTTCCCAATTCTCCAACAGGAATTCAATTTTTCACATCATCCAATATTTCTGTAACTATGCTGTTTATTGTAATATTAGACAAGGTCCACATGTATGTCTTGACTTTTTACTACTTTTTTTGTAATAGCTATACATACTGCTGTTCATGTCCTCTTCAACCTGCCTTCAGTAAGAGCAGAAGTCTTGTCCCAGCAACTGTTTAACTACTTCACCAATCTTAAGAGTTCTAATATGAGCTGCAAGACCAACCTCTGACATTTTCCTCTTAAATTTACACATTATTTTTTTGTACTCAGCTGATGAACATAGTTCTTTGTATTAACTGATTTATCTAACAAATCTCTTGGCCAGTTCTTCATGGGGTCTTTGGAAGTGAAACACCTAAAAACAAGTCTCTACATGCAAAGACCCAGAACATTTCTGTGTGTTCTAGGTATATCAGTTCCCATTCTGGTGCCTGTTTTCACATTTTCCTCCCACCTGCAATCAGACTTGAGTCAAACATAAATCAACATCAATTTTGGGTGGTGAATCTCTTGTTTCTGTATTAAATGGAAACTGTTTCACAGTTCCTTTTTTGTATCTCTTAGTGCTTCCAGATTCCTGTGCAGAACTTACTGACATCAGTATGGTTTGGTCTCTCAGCTGGAGAACACAGAACCAAAAGTTCAGGTTGCAATACTGGCAGCTGAGGATCAAAGCTGGACAGTTTTTTTTTTTTTTGGTTGGGTTTGCTTTGGATTTTTTATTCTTTGCCATTCTGAGATCAGGTTCGAGTTCTGCTTAAGGCAACATGAATTCCAAGTGTAAGACAGGCAACTAGGATATAGAATAGTACGTTCTAGATAAACTTACAATAGCAATACCTCTGGCAGATGTGAAAGTGAAGCTCTGTCAACTCAGATAGAAGCACAACTGAGTGAAATGGAAAAGAACATATGTGATTTGACAGTACTAAAATCCTAAAAGTTTTTTAGTCTCTGTGGCATCAACTTGATTTTTTTTCATCATCATTTTCTTTGTTAAGAAGAAATATTTGGATTTTTTTGGTTTGAGGCTGCTTTTTTGTTGTTATTTTTTGGTTTTGGGGGAGATTTTTTGGTTTCTATTTGGGTTTTTGTTTGTTTTGGTTGTTTGGGGTGTTTTGGTTTTGTTTTTTAGTGGTTTTGGGTTTGGGTTTTTTTTTTTGTTGAAGGGGGGAAAGGTTTGGTTATAAAATTCTTGTTTCCAAAAAGTTTTTAGATCATGAGAGCTGAAAATCATCTCTCATTTTGGTAGGAAAGGGTCAGAATAAAAGACTGTTTACACCCTTATGGTGTAAACATTTAAGCTTACACCATAATAGCAAGAATCAATTCTGAGCATAATTACTATCAGAGTATCACTGAACTAATAAAAAACTCAATACTAAGGCAATAACGTGATGGAATAACCAAGTCTGTGTCTTGGATATATTTCTCCCAATGCCTTTAGTATGTCTAGGATCTCCATCAGAATAAATTATCAGCCAGCTCTGACAGCTCCCAGGTCTTGAGCAAGTTATGTAGTTGAGACATGTTTGACCTTGAATAATCTCATCCTGTGCTAATAACAGAATAGAATTCCAATATTCATAGAAAACTTCTCAGGGGATTTTTTGTTGGCTTTATCATCTTTTTAAAGAACTTCCAGATAAATTTTCTAAACCTACTGTAGCTTTTCCAAGTGCTTTGAGAATACTGACCTTCACATAAATATTTGGCACTGAAGAGGTCTAAAATCTGCAGCAGTCCCTATAAGAGTTCTTTAGACTGTGCAACTAAAGGCAATGTTTATAGTGACTGCTTATTTTTGTCATTGCTAATCATTGTATTTGATTTACCACAACTGATTTTATTCACTATCATAACATGTTTTGTATGGAGTTATATATCTCAACTTTTGAATCTTTGTTTACTTCTGCCTTTTTTGCTGTGGTAAATAATATTCTGAAGACTATCAGTGTGCAATTGATAAAAGATGCATTTATCACTTAGCTACATGGATTCTTGTTCCTCTTTTAAAATAGACAGTTTTCAGCTTGGAATGTCTCTCTATGCTCCTTTATGATACAAAATCCCAGATGATCAGAACAAGAGTGATCAGCTTGCTGCTCTGATGACCCAATTAATAGCATAAAAGGAGGAAAACAAACTATGTGGTCATATCCTTAAAATTCACTTTTGATTATTCTGCTTCATAGAAATCTAAGTTTAAATGTCTAAGAAGAGGGTTTGCTGAGAAATGTGGAGGTTGGAGAGCAACTTGGGTAACAGCCAGTTTATTTAATGATCAGCTAACTTTGAAATTCAGTCTTCAGTCAGGCTCTCATTTAAATAATAAGTAACAGGCATAAAATTGAGAATTAGTAGTATGCCTAAAAAAACACCTGGTTTCAATCTAAGCTTAAAAAATTTAGTTTAGCTTTTAGTTCAGTTTAGCTTTGTCAACTTCCCCCCTTCCCAAATCAGTATTGCTAAAATCATATTTTAATTTGTTTTAAGTTACAAGAAATTACTATTTTCCTCCCACGGGGAAATTTTCCGGGTTAATTTTGTTAAATTACCTCTGAAGTATTCTGGATGATAGTTCTAGGTACCTGAGGGTCAGTTCCCTTTATATACAATGGTGCTACAATGCCAGAAAACAGTGGCAGGGTTATGCAATTACCTGAGTTGCTTTACTCTACAAGAATCTCAAAAATTTCATCTCATGACTGGAGAGGTACAGATATACTTTTAAAGTTTCTTGTTGGTAGCAACAGTGATAAATTATCTCCAGAAACAGATATTACACCTAAATGGCACTTGAATTTTAAATCCCTCAAACTATTTAGCCCTTTTTTTTCTTGTGCTCTAATTTCATTGTATGGTTTGCTTGGTTTTTTTTTCCTCCTTAGCTTTCCTCTTGGGTCAAGTAGCTCAGTAGTCTCGTTCTGCCAGTGGTCATTCAGGAAAAATTTTATGAATCGGGATCCTCCAAAACCCAAGCTTCTCTTACTACCAATCACTTCTTCAGTACTTGGTTAGTATTATGTCTGAAAAGATCTTGTTTCACTATTTGAAAAAAATGACTAAATCTTGTCTCAGCCTGTTATAGCTAACTCACAGCTATATTAATGGCTTGATGCATACCTTCTAACATAAAATATTTGTTCCTGGAAGTTTACTGATAAGCTACTTGTCTGATAGGTGACTGCACAAGGTAAACCAAATGGTTAACCTGTTCAACTTCAGCAATCTGACTTAGTCAGTTAATCTCCTTAGGCTCCCTCTAGACTTATCAACACTAAGGTTCTCAAAAGACAATTAATGCACTGATGGATCACAACTCTGATTTTCTGAACTCCTTTTCCAGAAACCCACCATCCTCACTTATGAGGTGGTAACCTCATAAAGCTTACAGGATCAAGTAGTAGCCTTTTAATTTGTGAGAATACCTGTGTGAGTCACCAGTGTAGTGTAAGAACTTGAATGAAATTCAGACTGAGAAAGCCAGAGAGATAGAGAAAGAAGTGGAGAGGAAGGTAATGATACATAGTATATTAGACAGACCTGTTTCTTGTATTTTTCAGATGGAAACCATATTTTTTGGGGCCGTAGGGTGGGTTTTATTGAGTGCTTTTTAATTGTGATAGTATTTGTGAAGTTAATATTTCAGAACTGGTTTATAACAGAAAATACTCTTCAATAAAATTGAAAATCGTACTTTTTTTCCCCAGAAGAATCTTTTACTTTCTATAACTAAAATAAATGAATTGTGCTGATTTCTGCTAGCTTTTTATAAAAAATATTTCATTTGAAATAACAAGTTTTTAAGGTCTAGTAAAATGTAATTTCAAAACTTATTTGCACTTTCAGTCTCTGTAGGAGTTTGTAGATCAAGATTTGCCGCTATATTTTCTGAGTATTGTAGCTCCCTTAAGAGGAGAAAATTACTTTCTCAGCCATTTTCTTCATGATACCTTTAAGAAGACCAGCCCATTGGGTGGTGCAGATTACAAGTAAAACTGTCTTCACAGTACAGTGGGTTAATATGGAAAAAGTAATGTTTAAAGTAATTTTAAAATAGAAGTAATTTTAAAATCAAAACAATCCTAACTGTTTGAAGAAAGAATCATTTATTTGAACATTGCCACTTCTTTAAATCTGCAAGTTAAAAATAAATATCCTAACTGGGATTTTCTCTCTTAGAAAAATACACTCAAAATTTGTCCTTACCTATCTCAGTCCAAATCAGTACTATTGTTCACAGATTCAGGTTTTTGGTTTTTTCACTTCCAATTCAAGCCTGAGGCCTCATGCATTGATTGTTGTTGCCCTGAACATGTCTAATTTCCCAGCTCCTGTTGTTTAATGAGCAATAGGAACATGTGTAGGCAGGAAAAATAAAGGTCCTTCCAATTTCTTACATCAGTCCCTTGAAGTAGTTTTGCTTAATCTATTTTTGGTACAGCTGTCTTACACTGCAGGATTGCTTTTTAATTAGTTTTAGTATTCACAGCTTATCCTTCTATTCCTTCAAATCTTTCTCTGTACTTGATGTTTTCAATATTGTCAAAACCTGTGGGTCAAGGTGACCACACAAATCTTTTCATACCTAATTTCAGTGAGGTTCTATCTGTATTGCTTTTCCTTACTGTGTGGGTTGTTGTTTTTTTCGTTTTCCCTCCTTTGGCCATATTGGCTTTTTAAACTCCTCATTTTATTGCTGTATGTTATGCATTCCACATCCTTTGGGCACACTTTAATCTCATTATACACATTTCAGTTTCTCTCTGCTGTTTCCTCTCTGCCATTTCATTACACTCGATTTCACTCAACCTGCTGATTTTTTTCCCCTAAACTCTGTTATTCTGCAATCCAGTATCTTCATTTCCCCCCTTTGGTTTTACTGTAGATACAATTTTACACTTAACTAGATTAAAATTACAGTGCAAAGCACTTTACTTGTTCTGTAAACTTTGTGTCAAATACTGTCTGGAACTAAAACATTCAGCACAGTAAGAAAAACATAGAAAACCAAACCACAAAAAATAATTACATGACAAATGCATTAACTGTTCAAACCGATCTAGAAGTGGTAGAGAGTAAATAACAGGAACAGGAGAAAAGTGTAAATAATGGAACAGGATAAAAGTGTGCTCAAGAAACTGGAAAATTAAATCCAAGATGAGTGTTCTGATGTAAAAAAAATACAAAAGGTACCAAACATAAAGCAGGTAAATAATATGAATCAAGTTAACAATAAGCCCGCTAGCACCAAATGATTACAATAAGAAGAGAAAAATGTTGCTTGTCCTCACTCACTGCCACTATGAATAGCTGCTTTCTTCTCCCAAATGGTCAAGTGTTATGTAATTATCTGACTGAGAGAGAGCCAAATGGGACCTGAAAATTCTGGAGAGGATTTCCAGGTATTTGAAATTGAAATGAACTTTTTCTTCTGTGCATTATTTGGAGGGCGAGAAGATTGCTTTTTCACTTGTCCCATAGACATGACATTATTCAGAGATGACATACCCTTACACACCATTGCCTTTTATATAATCTGCATTTTACTGTGGAGTTTATCTAATATCTTCATTTCCTTTCACACTCAGGAACATTATTAATAATTAAATTTTTATTACCCATGCTGTCTCCTTGCATGTGCTTTTCTTGTTTTCTTATAAAGAAAAGGAACTCTTTGACTAGAGCACATTGTTTTACTAGTCTAGAGTTTGACCATCACAATAATTCAACATAAATGGAGTATTTGGATCATTAGAACTTCCAGAGGAAGAAATCACTGTTATTTTCTTCAAAGAGCAGAAAAAGAATGAAAAATCACAATTTACTTTAACTGTAAACTTTGAGTATTGTATCGTTGTGTTTCTTTACAAGAAAAATTAAATTGTAACAATAAAAGGCTTAGTGCTTCATGGAAATATTTTGATTTTTTTTCTTCTGTTTAGAATATCACTTCAAATTCAATTTTTTTTCCATCTATATATTTCTGTTTTTCATATCTTTGCCATTTTCAGTGATTTTTTTTTTTCTTTCATTCAAACATTTCTTCTAAGGAAATTCATGTTAGATCCTATGTAAGAGTTCTTTAATATACTACAATCTCTTCATATAAATTAAGAAATATGGTGACCTCTTTTTTCAATGGATGACTGTCTCCCTCATCTTTTTTGAGAACTAATGTCACAGCCATGGTCAAGTTCCTAATTCTCTCTTAACTTCTAGACTCTGGGTACAATCTGAGCTTTGAGACACTGACAATAACTTTTGAGTCTGGCAGTTCAGGTTTCCACCTACCTTATTTATTTATCCCACTCATATCTCACTGAATTAGTCATAACTGGACTATAAGAGACTGTATCAAAGGAAAGACTGTATCAAAGGACTTGATAAAAGTCAAGGTAATGGCATTCACTGCCTTGTTCTTAGACACGCTGCCATCCATCTCATCTTAGATAGCAATGGGAGTTAGGCAGACATGATTTGCCCTTAGTAAATTGTTCCCATTGCTCCTAGTCACTTTCTTGTCTCTTGTTTTAAGACATAACTTCTAGGGGAAATTGCTCCATAACCTTACTGGGGCATAAGGCAAGGCTGACCAACGTGTATGTTCCTGAATCCTCCTTGCCCTTTTTGAAGATGGATGACATTGGTGTTTTTTTCCAGCAATCGGGAACCTCTGATGATTGCCATGATGATAGAGAACAGTCTCACAGTTACACAACCAACTCCATAAACATCAATTCCAAAAACTTGAATATGTACAGGGCAATTAAATAATCCATAACTCTGGCTTTCTCTACTCCGGGTACAACTTCACTCCTTCAGATTCTGCTTGGAGGATGACTGAGAACAAGATTTACCAGGGAAAACTGAGTAGAAGAAGGCAGTGAATACCTCAGCCTTATTTTTTGTTGTAAAAGATTTCCTGCCCTAATGACCAATAGGTTCACATTTGTCTTATCTTTCCTTCCATTACTAAGGAACTTAGAAAAATCTTGCTTATTATCCTTTATCTCTTTTGGTAGTTTCAGATTGATATGGGCTTTGGCTTTTTTCTTGGTGTGATTGGTCTTATTCCTCCCATATAGTCTATTCCTGCCTTCCCCCTCTGTTTCCTTTATGTATTTAAGGTCAAGTCAGGAGCTGCACATTCATCAATGCCTGCTTAGTTTTCTGCAAATGTAAGCCTGCTTTCTGAAATCCAAATTTGTTGTTAATCTCACTCGCTATTCTTCAGATCATAAACTTCACAGTATTTTGATCACTGATGCCAAGGCTGCCCTTGACCTTTATATCATCCAGAACTTCTTGTTTGTAAGAAACAGATAGAATTGAATATCTCTTCTAATCTGCTCATCAGTCACCTGGATCACTCACCTTTCCCCTGTTGTGTGGATAATAGGACTAACTTAGCCCAAACCTGAGGTATCCTAATAAGTCTTGTTCTCACCAATGACCAGAACATTCAATACACCTGGACCTGCAGCTCTGCAGGGAGCCAGGTGCTTCCAGTCTGCCCTGCACCAGCAGCTCCCATACTACCCCAGGATGGGCAGCAGAGCACAGATGGCCTGCAGCAGGTCTTGGCAGCATGGCTTGCACCTTCTCTGTGCTCTAACCAGACTCATGGATGTTCTTTGGAACTATTCTGTTTCTGCTCTTACCACTTAGAGACTAGGTAATCAAGCTGAACAAAATTTTTCAGAGACTTTCAGTTTCCTTAATTTACATAATGGAATTTTAATGTGTTTAGTGTTAGTCTCATCTCTTATGCAACCTAATACTTTCTTTGCTTTCTGACTGTTTTGAGCTGAAGTTTTCACAAAATTTCCAGAGCTGCAGTCACATCTCAGTTGTTTCGGCTCATGTTGAAGGTTATGAATGTGTATAAACCTGCTGTGCCTTAAAATCTTTCCTAGGCGAGAATGGCTTCAGCAGTTTTTCTGTAGATTTTATGATCTTGTTTTGTCGTCTTTTTCACAGGTTACTCTAAATACACTATGTAAAATACATCCTTAAATGATAAGCATGCGTAAATGGGCATGCTATATACAGAAAATGGAACTTGAACCTCATGGTATGTTTGGACTGTATTTATTAGTACGCTGACTGTTTAGAAGTGTAAAAAAAAGAAAGGTGTGTGGTGGGCAGAAGCTAATTTGGCCAATGAAGCTTTAATACACTGCTTTACAGCTGAGTGTCCTCCTCCTACTTCTTCTAGTTTGTATAAATAATACTTTAAAATTAATAGAATAAAAGGTATAAAAAGTACTGCAAACTTTTAAAATATTGCAACTGAAAAACATAGAAAAAGAGTAAATAACCTAAGGAGCTAATATGTGTGAAAAACTTAAAATAGATACTCTGCCCTCTGTTGGTCTGCTCCTCTCCCCCTTCTCTTTTGGCATACACAGACAAGACTTGCAGAACATGGCAATTTCATATCAGTGTGCTCTAGTTTTCGTGCATTGCTTCATCCTTCCTATCATTCTTACTCCTCTGCTTCACCCTAGTCAGTTTTTGCTCATGTTGACTTCCTTTTTGGTAGTAATTTTTATAAAAGAAATGCTTGTGTGTTTTTCAGTGCTGCCATGATATACGTTCATTCAACAAATTTGTGGGCTGGGTGAAGAACTGTGTGATTAGCACACTGGGTGGATAGATAAGCTTGCTTCTATTTATTAAATAATGGTAAAATTGGTAAAAGCTTTATGGAAAATTGGTAGACGTTTCAAAAGTGAGGCAAAATTTTGAAAATTAGAAGAGAAGCTGAGAAATGTTATGAAATTTGAAGGCCATATAGTTTGTGTAGAATGGTGTTTCCTTTCCTAGTGAGATTATCAGCTGTGATCTAGCTGTGACTAGTCTTAGGCTAGTTCCAAACTGGGAGTTGCCTGCATTGTAATTTTAATAAGCAGCCCTGATCTCTGAATATTATGTTGATAATTAAATATTAGACACTGCTCCTCTTCAGAGTTGCAATGAAAATGATGTGACATGTAAAGTAATTCTGTGCAAATGTTTTGAGGCTGGACACTCATGGAAAATACTGAGTGAACTAAGAAATGCTGAATGTGATGGATGCTATTTCATTGCATTTTGGGCAGGCAGATGTCTGGTATCAAACTCACTAGACATGTAATTCGATTAAAATTCTTGACTGGGAACACAAATTAGAGTTCCTTTGGAAAAAAAAAATCTATAAGGTCTTTGAATGAATGAGTCCAAGCACAGAGCTGATTGGGGTCAACTGTGGCTACTCTAGGCAGATATTTAAATTCTGGGTTTTACAGACATGGGAGGTAATTTATTAATTTTGGGGTTTTAGTTCCACCAACAGCCTAATCCCTGATTCTTTAAGGAACTTTTCACATCATTTTTCTGCAAACATGCACATATACTGTAAAAGGGTATATGTTTTAGATTTGAAATAGAGGCAATTAGGGTTACGGTTACCTACTGGATATCTGCTTAGTCACTGAGGTAGGCTACATCCTTATATAGGGAGCTCCACCTTAGGTGGAATGGGTTAAGAGCTGCTGAGAGATTTGAGACCAGTTCTCTGTCTCAAAAGATAATGGCAAACTTTGTGGCAGTTAGCACACTTCTGGAGAAAAGTCTTTCTGAACAGGTCTTAACAAGTAATAAATAATCAATTAATATGTAATAAAATCTGATCCAGACCCCTCAAGCTTCCCACCCACTGATGTATGTCTGATGAATAAGCAGAGAAGGATGTTGGACTTTTGTAGTCTTCTGTACTTGGATTCAGATAATCCTCAGGTTTTCTACAGGGACTTGAATAACTTTAGAAGGCAGGACTGAATGTGTGAATTTTGTTCATGTTAGTTATGTAGTTAAGAAACCTTCCACTGGTGGGGAGCTGTGGCAGTTTCTAAAGAGGAAAAGGGAAACAAACCACTCTGAGTTTGAACCCCCAAGCTATAAAGAATTAAAAGAATACAAAGAACCTCCTCCCCCATGTTTAGAAAGAAATGAACAATTTTGAGGAATAGTTTAATTAAACCAGACAGGTTACTCTCTGGTTTCAGTGATTTATAAATAGACTGTTCCCTTGATGTCATAAGTTAAAGCTTACTGTTCTTCCATGTGGTCAGAATTGGAGGAAAAATTGAACATACTGTTGAGCTTATTTGTGTTGCTATTTATATACATTTCTGTGAAGTTTCTTGAGTGTTGAGTTATTTGAGTGTTCTTCTTTTGTGTAACTAACTGATAGCAATCATGTAAAATTGATATGCACTACCTTGGTAGCTGAGGATGCGGGTTGAAAGAATTCATTTCCTTTAAAACAGTATCATAAAATACAATCTAACTTTCTGGGTATTTTGAACTATTTCAAAACCAAGACTGACCAGAACATAAGTTATGAATTTTCTGCTGATTGTGCTGAGATAGAGAAAGTAATAAACCCAGAGAAGAGTGATTTCATCTATAAATCTGAGGAAGGGAAATTTTAAGAATGGTTCAATGTCTGAGCCATGAGTATATAAAAGTCACACTGCTGTGAGTCAAACATTTTTTGAAAATAAGGCCTTTAAAGCTGCCAGAATCACTGTATAATGTTGTCTTCATGCTGACAATTTCTGTTGACTTATTCTATGTGCTTCATAACATCTCTATGTATATATCTCCTCTAAATGAGAGGACATGGAGAAGACTGATTATTCCACTGCCAACACTACCTTATTTTTATCAGAATCCAACCATTCTGATAAAAACCACCTGCCTAATTTCATAGAATCATGAATACCTTGAGTTAGAAGGGACCCATGAGGATTGCCCTCCTTGTTTCTCAGAGGAGTATCCGCAAAACTGTATGACTAAAAACACCATCCAGACACTCCTTGAACTCTGACAGGCTTGGTGTCATGACTGTTTCCTTGAGGACCTTATTCCAGTGACCAACCATCCTCTCAGGGAAGAACATTTTCCTGAAGTCTAGTCTGAACTTTGCCTGACACAGCTTCATACCTTTTCCATTTGATTTTTTCTTTTATTTCTTTGATTTTATCATTCATCCATTGGTTCATGTTTCCTATATTTTTTTTAAAGACCTTGTGTTCCTTTGCTACTGTTGAGTTGTTTTTTTTCCCTGTGAAGCTCCATAAATTCTATAACTATTCAAATCTCTCAATGAGTCTTCCTGAGAGGTAGGCACACTCTGCTACCCTGTTTGTGTAGTAATTTAAATCTCTTCTGCATAAGTTTTTTTAAATCTCGTTTTAGGAAAATATTGACTGCAGTTTTGTATTGTCTTTCAGTATTATCTCACCACTATGGAAGACAGCTATGCTATCATATCTGTATTCTAGCTCACTGGTTAGCCACTTCACTAGGTTGCTGTATTAGTCACGCAGGTTGAATCTTTTCCTAGTGGTGCTCTGCTAATGCTCCATTCTGAAAAAATGTGTAAGGTTTTTCTTTCTCTAGGCAGAAATCAGAAGAAAATTGCAATTCCTTTGTGAGCTCCATGTTTAGCATTTTCATCCCTGGGTAAGTTACCATTTCTGTGCATCATTGATTTTATTCTCAGGGACCTACATATGCAGCACACAACATCCTTTTGACAGTGTGCTGGAGGCTGGATGGAAGTTAGCCACACAGTGCATCCTGCCCTTCCATTTGGATGTCCTTTAAGGTAATGAGTAGTCTGGAGACCATACCAGTCCTGAGCTTCTGTAGCCTCCTTTCCCCAGACCACACTTAGGAACTGAAAGAGAGACACCACTAAACCAAAACTGGTAAAATATTTACAGTCTCCACTTCTGTTGAAATCCATCTGTGCAATCCATTTATGATGAGAAAATTTCCCCTCCTGAGCCTTGTAGTGCATAAGCATGTTTCACAAGAGAGTAATCTGTGTAACAGGTAAACAAATGTATAAAAGTCTTGTGATAAAAATAAAAAAAATAAGTATAATCTGGCAGTACTTTGCTTACCAAAGAAAGAATCAACTATAGAGTGCTACACTGTCTCTTGCAGAAAAAATAATTCTTTTGAGAAACATTTATTTTTCCTAAGTGGATGGGAAAGCTCAGCTGAATTTGACTATGTTTTCAAAAAAATTTTGCATCTTCTTTTAAGAACATTGATTAAAATATTAACAATTATTTACAACATAACTGGATAATACCTCTTTCATGTAAACCCTTGCAATAAAAGTTGGAAATTTGAGAAAACTATTTTATGCCACAGAGCTGGTTTTCCCTATTGCAACAGACTGAAGATACTGTTACTATGGAGGTACTGCCAGAACTGGGTCTTGGGCACTCACTGTTGTTTAGAATAACACTTTGGAAGGTTTTTGAGGTAATTTACAGGAAAACAATATACTTCAGAAATCCCTCCCATACAATAAAGGCTGAAACTATTCCCAGCTAGCAGTAATGTTGCATTGTCAAATCCATGGATACCCTTTTGCAAGTTATGCCTAGGATGAGGACATCACAGACATCTGTATAAATATATTAAATGTAGGATTTGTCTTGGAATCTGTAATTTTGATTGCCTCTTTCACTTGCATTTACTTTTGAAATAGGTGAAAAAAATTGAGAAGGTTTTTTTGAGAGTGTTTTTCACAGCCATATTTGCATTTAACTTTTTTATGCTTTTCTTTTTGAAAGAAATATAGAGCACATTCAATAGGTACAATTCTAAAGTCTATTCTTATGTTTTATTCAGGTAAACTCAAAAGAGTTTCAAAATGACAGATTAAGAAAGAAACTTGTGTTGTCTAAGTGATAAAGGCTTTGCATCACAGAATTTAGCAGAGTAACAAAGATCACTCCAAAATCAAAACCACAAGTTCTGACCAAAAGCTAACATTGATAGTAAGAAAAGCAAGTGGACTTCTGGGCTGGATGTTCATTATCAGAAAGAAAGAAATAATAATTTAAAAAGCAGTTTTCCATGGAGAGAATGTTTTAACTAACTGGAGTTCTCTCTTTAGTTTTCCTATCCTTTGGGACTCTCTTATGCTCTAAATTAAATCATGTGTATCTTCAATGAGTTACATTTCCAACATGCCAGTTCAATATCAAAGATTTGATCTCTAGAGCAACCAGTGTATAACATAACTAGTGCATATGTTTCCTTCCTGGATCCATGTATTTTATTTATAACATTATCCTTTCCTTAGAGGATTTCAGATGCATGTTGATGCCAAATGCCTTTCCAAAAGTAGCTGTCAAAAGAAATAAATACTTTTGGAGTGATTGACTAGAGAGAGAAAATGTACAGATATTAAGCAAGTCAGCAACATACATTTTTATTTTCAGATAAATGGTCTGAAATTGGTGGCTTGTCCTCCCTAGGATATTAAAAGGGATCATAAGATTTAGTGAGTGGGAAATACAGAGTGCATATTGCTTCCATGGTGCTCAAACATCTAGGGTCTTGGGGAAATGCTGTGAGCAGGTACAGTGGCCTTAATATTTTTTCCTCATCAGGAACATCTGATATCACATGAGACTTGAAACACTTTACTGGAAGATTCTTATCCAAAATCTTGTCGAAGTATTTCTGAAAATTAAGATATTTGAAATGCTGATAAAGGCTGATGAGGTTAATGTAGAATGAGGGCCTAGGAGAGGTCTAGGTTAACATGAGATTAAAGATACCAGACAGCTTGTGATAAATTAAAATTTCTCTTTCATTTCACCTCAGTGAAGCAGTAAGAGTAAAGCCATGCTCCAAAGGAATTTTTCTTAGTGAACTTCAGCTTCATGAGAAGCCTATGCCTAAACATTACAGCATTTAAAATGTACTGCTTGGCAACAGCTTTGCAAGTCCTCCTTCATTTACATTATTGAATTTCTTTTATATAAAGAACTAAAATGATGGTCACACATTTCGCTACTGTGAAGCAAATATGAGTTCTTCAGCAGTCTTCTTTCCTGTTACTGTCTTCAAATGTGCTCCTTTTCTTTTCATGGCAGCCTTTGATATCTCCTTTAGTTATTCTCATGGTTGTCTTGGTCTCTCTGCGAGCCTCTCAGGAACCCTGGGCCAGTCCCAAGTCGGCAGACACCGGGGGGGGGGGAGCAGCACCAACATGGCCGACAGCAGGGAGACACTGTCTGTGTGTGCCCTGAGGGTGCTGAGGGCACCTGGGCTGGCAGGGAGACACTGTCTGTGTGTGCCCCGAGGGTGCTGAGGGCACCTGGGCTGGCAGGGAGACACTGTCTGTGTGTGCCCCGCGGGTACTGAGGGCACCTGGGCTGGCAGGGAGACACTGTCTGTGTGTGCCCCGAGGGTACTGAGGGCACCTGGGCTGGCAGGGAGACACTGTCTGTGTGTGCCCCGAGGGTGCTGAGGGCACCTGGGCTGACAGCAGGGAGACACTCTCTGTGTGTGCCCCGAGGGTACTGAGGGCACCTGGGCTGGCAGGGAGACACTGTCTGTGTGTGCCCTGAGGGTGCTGAGGGCACCTGGGCTGGCAGCAGGGAGACACTGTCTGTGTGTGCCCCGAGGGTACTGAGGGCACCTGGGCTGGTGGGGAGACACTCTCTGTGCCCCGAGGGTGCTGAGGGCACCTGGGCTGGCGCCTGTGCAGCACAAGAGACACCAGAGACATCGGCAGAAGAGAAAGGGCCGACTCTTAGCAGGGGTTAATCCAAGGTTTTATAAGGATCCCAAAGGAGCTCCTGCACCTCAGGGGCTCCTGCCGAGAGCCCCGGGAGATGTGTCAAGGTTACATTTAAAGGGAGGTGGAAACCAAAAGCAGATAACATTTTACCAACCAATGAGTGACCCTAAGGGACGGGTACTGGGGGACAGACATCTAGGACAGCGTATGGGGCAAGGCTGGGGGGGCTGACCCCTGGCCTCTGGCTAATCACTCGATGACTTGGACCGAAACTTCTGGATGGAGGGGATGGGAGGCTGAGTGATTGACAGAGAGCCAGGGTGGGGGTTTGGGGATGATCTCATCCCGGGAGAGGGATAACACAGGTAAAGGGAGGGGAGTACAGTCTGGGATAAACCATTTGGGAAAAATATGGGAATACAAAACAAAATTACTTCAAAGTATTACAAAATATAAAAACGCACTACAACACATGGTAATAAGGAAGATAAGCAACCAGGTGTTTGACATGTCCTTTGGACACTGGCAAAGTATTTTTGCAGTGGAGCAGCCTCAGATCATAATGCTGGTAGCCCTTAAGTGGGATCATTTGCATGCAAATCTGTTGACTACTTGATGATACATATATTTGTTTGCAAATTTTTCTCATGTAAATTAGCTTGAGATAGAAATTGCGCTTATTACTAAAAAACAAGGGCCAGATTCTATAATTTTTACTAAATTGTCTTGTGTAATTATTATAATGATGAGTAATTGCATCCGTAACAGTACAGGCTTTGGGGAACTTGGTCTTTAGCAAAGTCAAAAAAACAAATACATTTGATAAATATTTTGTGAAAAAAAATGAATGCCATCATTCAAAATAGCACCTATGGGATAAAGAAAAAATCCCTGATTCAGATATTTCCCTTAGTGATTTTCTGCTTTTCAAATTGTGGTCTATCTTTTCTCCATGAAATTGTAAAGCAGAATAAAATTTCTAAGTTCTCAACTCCAGTAAAATGCACAAAAAGCTGCTCTATATTCCCAGATTTTACCTTCCAGTGTTCAGCACTTTACCATATGCATTTGAAGAGCAGTGTTGAGTGAAACAAATTCTGGCATCAGAAGGTATATTGATTGCTCTGACTCAAGTTGATTTTAATATTAATTACAAGTAAGGTGGACTGATATTGCAGTGTTCCATGTGCTTGAGTTCCTTCTTCTCTAGACCCTTCACCGGGTTCATTGCTGTTTTAAAATGTTTTGGAGGGTCTTTTTTGAATGCATGCCAGAACTTCAATGTCTGACTTGTAGTGAAGTGCACAAAACCAGACTATTTGAGGTGCAGCCTCACCAGTGCTGAGGATGAAAGGGGAAGAAGCAGTGGTAACCAAGCCCCCCCTCCACACCTGACAGAAACCCTTAGGGAGCATTAGCAGGCAGGAGCATCACAAACAGGGCAGGCAAACAGGAGATGGTAGGGCAGGGTGTGCAGGATGGGCCTGCAGCTCTGTCAGCCAGCCTGAGCAGGGAACAGCGGTCTTGATCCAGCAGAAAGTCATGGCCTCTCTGAGCTCTGCCCCCACTATGGCTGACACAGATGCTGGGAGAAAGCTTCAGTGGGAACAAGCTGACAGCCAGGCTGTAGGACGGCCCTTGCTCCTAGGTAGGGATGGCAGCCTTAATTAGAGCTGTGCCCAGGTAGAACTCCTCCACTTAGTGGCAGGGCTCCAGGAGGAGGTGAGTAGACTAAGAAGTAGGAAAGGGAGACTGAAAGAGACTACTGCAATCATGCCCTGTCTGCCCTGAGCCAGGCCCCACAGGCACATGAATCCATGACACATAGGCTTCCCTCTCCTCTCTCTGCTCAGCTGAACACAGCTTCTTAAGGGATGAGGGAAATGGCAGTATTTACACTAAGTATCTTCCTTTGTAGCCTCTTCTGTAAATTCATGTACTCTATTTTCTCCTTGTACATTCATGAATTTTATGGCAATATTCACCTTGATGTTCACTAATCTCCTGGAAATAAGTTAAGCAAGAGAAAGGTAGCGAGAAAGGAAGAGGATGGTTTCAGCAATGCCGGGTCAGTAGTGTCTGCTTCCTTGGTAAGCACATTTTCCTTGATCACCACTTGTTTCCTGCTTTGTTGACAGTTGCTCAGAAATGGAGAAATGTTCAGTGCTGCTATTTCCTCTCTGTAGCAAACTTCTTGATGTGCATGCTTGGAAGTTGCCCAGTTCCTGAATAAATGCCTTCTCTGTCCTTGTGGGCCTAAGGATTTGTATGTGATAACCATCAGCTTGAGCAATGTAGCACTTGCTTGTAACTCACAAAGATTAATTTATGGGGTGCTTTTTTTTGGTTCAATTTATTGGTTGTAATTTTTCTGTGAACAATTTTTCATGTGTATCTTTTAGATAAAATCTGATAAATGGGTCCAGTTGTATATCTGTTGTTTTTCCCCTGTTGGATCAGGATGGTTTTTTAGAAATAGAAATGGCATTACATATGCCAACATAAATTTGAAATTCTCCTTCTACTTATCACCATTTGATAAATATGCTGAGTTTTCAGAGTTACTGCAGGAGGTCAGCCTGTCTTCTAGCACGAGAGAATGTATATCTTGTCCCATGGAAGCTTTGCCTGTGCTTGTTCACAGCTCAGAGCTGAAGAAGTTGGACAATCCCCCTGTGAGAATATTCTTGGAAGGATATTTTATCTTCTGCAATTTTCTGTAGCTTTTACTGGGATGAATGATCTTTGCAGGATAGGTTTTCCCTTCAATTTTCATTTAACAGTCTGTGTATATTATGACTATTAAAAAAAAAAAGCTGACTATGGTATTCTATTAAAAATAATAATAAAAAGTCTTCTAACTTGAAACAGGAATACGTTCCCTGGAGAAATGAGAGCTTTTTACTTAAGTGAATGTTATATATATTGAGCTGGAAATGATCCAGACAGGAGATTGACTACTCAAAATAATTGCAGTCCAGTAGGACAGGCTTAATTAGGTTTTTCAACAAAATTTTGGACTGGGTGGAAGCATCTGAGCTTTATCAGCCTCCTACTTTATCATTTTCAAGACAGCAGTCAGGATTTCCACAATGAAATTACTGTATTTGAAAGACATGGTAGTGGTGCTGTGCTCTGACCACACAGCAGGGGATTCTGAAAGCATATTAAACAATTTGTCTCCCCTCAGTCTGACCACCCTCATGTATCTTTTTTACAATAGTGAATGTATCACTTCTGAATGCTGCTTGACCTTTCTCATCCAATTGAAAACAACTGTAATATCACTGTGCTCACAGAGTATTTCTATGTTTTAAGAATTCTGGACAACCAGAAACTTATCATAGTAAGATTGTGGAAAGCTAAGATTTCCTGATATGTTTAAGATACAATGGGCTCTGCTACTCAAATTGAAATAAAGAGTTTTTTGGGTTCCCCACTCCATAATTAATATCTTATACATTAGAAGACATAAATTGTTATAGTTTTACTGACTTGCATGGCCTTACACTAATTCACAAGAGCTATGAAACTTCTTCAAAATATCAGGATTAGTAGAGGATACCATCTTAGAAATTGCAGCTCATCATGGGATGTTACAACTTGTGCTGTAATTATTAAACCCTTTAACTATTTTGGTGTGAATAAAAGTGGTAAAATGTTATTTAAGATGTTTTCACAAAAACGTGCAGCAATTAATATACTGTGGGCTTGAAATGAGAGGGAAATAGCATAAAAAAGGAGCTATCTGATAGATGAGATATTCAGATATAATTTAATGGGCAGAGCAGTGTAGTCTAATATTGAATGAAATATTGAATAAACACCTTTGTGAAAAAGGTAAATAAGGACGTATTCTTCTTTGAGAAAGACTACAAGTTGCACACACTCCTACAAAATGAAATGTCTAATAGGTCTGTGGAACTATTAGATTTTTTTTCTGTCTATAACTGAAATTTCTGATCGTGCTATAATTTCATGGCATTGGTGCAGACATGTTTTGTCTAAAAATAATTGCTCTTCCAGGGTAGGTTTTAAAGGACACATGAGTAAGAGTGGACAAAGTGAAATCAAGGCAAGCAAAGTGGTAAAACCCCTCTGCCTATCAAACATTACTGAAGACTCTGATATGGAGATGTTTGGAGTTGCTTTTTTTTCCTGTGTCACTTCCTGTGTATGCACTCTGCAGGATTTTTGTTGTCTTGATGTTCACACTTGAACTTCATCAGTTCTCATAATGCTGATTCATCATTTTAGGGTTGAGGAAAACTCTGTATGGGGATATGACAATTAAGTGTTATTTCTGTTAATTATAAGGTTTTATAGATCTTGATAAAGATGAGTGGGGACAAAGTGCTTCAGTACACTGCAGTACTGAGTCCTAAGATTATTTAGATGCCTAAGCAAAATTGCAGGTGTCTACAGCATTCAGAAGAGCTTACCTCAGTAGTTTGGCAGCTAATTTAGCAAATGACTCTCCTGCAGTCTTGTTTGGAAAATAAACAAAACTGTAAGACAGTAAAACAATAGAAACATTGGGGCCTTAATTCTTTGGTGAAATTAATGTATATCTATCTACAGGCAACAAAATATATTTCAAAATATTTCTGTCTCCTTCCTGTCTTGAGACCAATTAAGAGAATTCTTCTAAGGTAATTAGCAGCAGATATACTAATCTGACCTCTAGAAAGATCAAGAATGGTCTATAAGAGCCACACAGGCATCTTTTCTACTGGACTTGGCATTCTATCATGCTATTGAGCTGAACCCTCAAAAATTACTTTTAGCTTCAGTGTTGCATTCAAATTTTTAAGAACATTTCCCTCAGTAATACTTTCACGCAACAGACAGCTTCTTGCCTGTTACTTTTTTTAAAAGTCATTGTCTCTATACCTGAGATTTTTACAAAGTAATCCTGCTTCATAACTGGGTCTTTTAGCTCCAGAAGTTGTTTATAATGAAGCAGGCTAGACACAATGTATTTGTGTTCATTTACTGGTGCTTTCCCGAGTTACTTATTTTCCACCTTTCATTTCTGCATTTTTAAAATTCTATTTCATTTGTCTTGTCTGTTTAGATTCAAGTTGGTGATGACTATTATTTAACCTAAAAATTTTTATTTTGAATGGATTTGAGCTTAACTCACTTTGATCTTTACTGTAACCTGTTTTTGAAATTATATAATTTTTCTGCCATTATTTCTTTCTGTTAAAATGGCCTATTATAAACTATGTCATTTGGTTGATACGACATTATGTTTCATTCATATATTGCTTCAGATGCTATATGTGAGATCTAACTAGTATCAGTAGTACAGTGAGCAGAGGTTAAGAATGTTTGACCATTCTTAAAAGTGTTAAACCAAAATTACAAACAATTTTCTGGTTCAGAACATTTCCTTGCAAAAACCAGTTCTGTTATTCTATGTTTGAAGAAAGCAGCTGTCTTCTTTACTATTTCTTCATGGGGTAATGAAAACCAAAGGAGAATGTATATTTAATTTATGAACTATGTCTGCAGCACTGGACATTTGTCTTGCATTAAATTTTACCTTAATGCTGCATGAGTGTTAAAGATATAGATCACTCATGCTGTGATTGCATTGAGTTCTCCAGAGAAGTGGACTCTATTTCATCAGGTACAATAGTCCTTGCCCCTTTTTTACAGGGTACACATGTTCAGGGTAAAGATAGCAGGAGAATATTTATTAGGACTGCAGAGAACACAGGCTGTGAATTACAGCAAAGGCAGCCAGTTTACCTACAAAAACTCCAGTGTGGTGGCTCTAGTTTAAATTGGTCCTCTCAAGTCAGAGTGTTCCTTGTAGCCAGGCAATGGTGTTTCACAGACTGTTTCTTTTATATTCAACGTCTTTCTGCAAGGTCAGACACAATGCTGGTAATACTGGGAACATTTGACCCAAACTTCTTTTTCAGTTGCTGTGAGGGAACAATGTGGTCTCCTGCACACATGTACAAAAAATTATGTAGTAGAACTTCAAGGTTTTCAGTAAAGGTCAAAAATTATGTGCAGATTTTGCCTGTTGATAATGGGTTTTATTTTTTCCATATTCCTCTTGGTAAGTGTAGGAATTGCATACAGATACTTCTACTTGGAAGATTATTAAATTCCTCTACCTATCTCCCACAGACTACGCATTCAATTTTATGACAGTGGCCCTTTCTTTTGTCAATCACAGCATGCTTTTAACAAAGAAAATATTTACATTGTTTTGATTTTTGTTCAGGAGGGCATTTTATTCACCTTTGGAAAGCATGTAAATTATTAAAGCCATCCCTGATAGTCTGCAACTGAATGGAACTTCTAATCCTAGTTTAAAAATATAAATTATTCATTGTAAGATTTAATTTGAAAGTAAGCTGCGTGGTTCCTATGGTTGCTTACATTGCACTCTCGTGAAATTGAAAGCACAAATGAATTCCACTAGGTTTTGTTAGAGACCTGACTTAGTATATCTGAAGGTTGTCTTTTATTTCTTTAAATATATAATCCCTTTGTTTTTGCTTCCTGTGTCAAAATAAAATATAGATAAAAGGAGAAAGTTACTAAGAGCTTTTAGCAGTAGCATTTCACTGAATGCTGTCTTCCATTCACACTGGCCACAGTTGACTCTTGGATGAAAAACATCCAAGGAAAATTGGTATCTGTAGTTGTAACACTAATACTTCCATATGTTGTGTCTCATTGTGAGCAAGAAATAAACTGATTTGCTCAGAACATGGTCATTTAAAGATAGTGAACAGTCTATACCATCCTTTTGAGAGAGGAGTAACAATGGGAGAGGGAATAGTAATGGCCTAGGGCTGAATGAAGTTTGTTTTATTCAGCATAAATACCTTTATCCCCCATTTCTTTTCCATCTAGTGTTTTGGAAACATTATGGTTATAGCATTTTACACTTCTGATGTCTTTCAGTAAACTTAGTATCTTCTCTTGTGTCAGTGTTGAATGCTCTGGTATTTTATAGATCAAACTGTGTAGATCCAATGTCCCCTCCCCAACATGTAAAAATGAACCTGGGCTATGCCACACATGAAACAATTTCCTAGTAACTCTTAGAGCATGAGAGAGGAGATAGGGAATTGTCTGAGTGAGTTCTGTGTCCTTGTACTTTTCAAAAACAAGAAGTAGGGGAAAATGAGCTACAAAATCAAGAACAGAGCAAAAATAAATATAAAAGCGTGGCATCCAAAACAGAATATCCCTTTATTTTAGCCTCATAGAAAGTGAGCCAAAAAAAGCAAGTAAATTAAAGAGAATATACTATATGAAATCTCAAGATTTTTTCCTCTGATTCCATTAAAAATTTTCATAAATTATAATTTTTATTGAAATTTTATTGTGCATCACTTGTTCTTCTTGGAGTTTTTTTGTTATTATCATTATTACTTTTTCTGAGTTACATGAAATTGTTCACACCTCCACCCATGAAGTTTTTTCTGATTCTCCTCCCCATCCCACTGAGATGGGGGAATTAGTGAAATGCTGCAGGGTACTTAACTGCTGCCTGGAGTTAAACTGTGTCAAATAAGTGGAATTATGAAGGAGAAAAAGGCTCCATACAGGTTCAGTTACACATTAGTGTGACACAAGAATCAACTACGTTCCACGCAGAGTGACTGATACATGATAGTTTTATGGGAATCTAGGGGAAAATTGGTCCACAGAGCTGTTATTCTGTATTTAATTGTGTTTAGCTGAGATCAGAATACAGCACACTGCTGCCTGGGTCTGTTTTGTTTAAGTTAATTCCTTCTGTGTTCTGTTTAAACTCAGTCCTCTTGCTTTTCTGACACAAGTTTCAGTGTATACCCTTTCTGCAGTGAGATGCTTTAGCATGTTTTCTGGGAAAATGCTTAGTTTCTAATTCCCGCTTCCTTTTGATCATCCATACTTAAATATGTTTGTGGTTCTCTAGAAAGTGTAATGTAGCAGCTGGCTGTTACTCCTCAAGCAGATTGACATGCCACAATCCTGCATGGTGCCCCCACCACAGGTGGAGAGCAATCCAATGCAGTCAGGTTTTTTAACTCTGTCATTTCCCATCACATCAACACTTGCCTTTCCTCTTTTTTGAAAAGAAGCACTTAAGAAGAAAGTTTATTCAAAATGTCAGCTGACACAATCAAAAATCTGTGACTGAGGCTGTAGTGCAGGGAACACTCTGAGATTATGATGTGTGTCAGCATGTCTGAGAACTAAATGAAACTGTGGGAGTTTTTTAATGTTTTAGTAAAACAGGGAAGAAATAAACACCTCTTGAAAAATTTCAGGGGCTTAGTTAATTTCTTGTTTCCTTTAAGAGACATAATTTTATTAAAAAATAGGGCATTCAATTTTGTTTTTATGAAAGCTACATCCTTTTTATGAAAGGTACCTCTCACTGTGTGCAGAGTTTCCCTCCAGAGTTTCACTAATGATATTTACCTTTTGCAGTGTTCAAGAACTGTCAGAAAATGTCATTTTCTTCCCTACAGGATTTTTGTCAATTTCAGTGAAATGCGCTTAAGTAGCTTTTCACGGGGGGAAAAGATGGAGAAAAGATTTCTGTCCTCAAAAAATATGTACTGAAGTGACATGACTGAAAGTTGTGAAATGCAACTTCAGCATAGAACAGGAAGTGAAAGTGTTTGGGCTTTTTCTTTGTTTTCCCTGAATGCTCTGGATGAGAGGTCATGGATCTGTCAAATATCATGGACAACTTCTGCATGTGTAGGAAGATTTTTCTTTTTTTTTCTCTTTGTTTAATGTTTTTTTTTTTTCATTAAAAAAATAGAATCATTTAGGTTGAAAATGACCTTTAATATTACCAAGCCCAACCATTTTCCTGACCTCCTTTACCACAGAAGCAATATCCCATAATCTCCAGGAGCCTTGCTGCATTGACTGCAGAACACTTACTATAACATTGTAATACACGTTTATTTGTCAAATTTGTAGTCTATATATTTGGGTTGGTGTTTGATCTTTTCTCTCCCCACCCCACATATCCCTGATTCCGGTGAATGGAATACATTATTGCCCATGGTTTTCTGCTGTGTCTGAAGGATCCTCAGTGGTTATTTCTGTATATTCTTCTGCTTGCTCCTAGAAGTTGATTATCTCACTGTCTGTAGTTTTAAGCATGCAGCTCCAGCATGTCAAATAGGCAGCTTTGCCACCCTAAGGTACTGACATTTGAATGCTGAAGTTCCTCCTCTCTGCATCATTTATGTAAAACAGAATATGGAATCCATTTTTTTCCCCTATACTTATAACCTATCTTAGGTTCTCTAGGAAAAGCTAAAGCAATATCAAAAAGCAACTCTTTCACTGAATAATTTTCTGATCTTCTAACATTGCCATGCCCATGGCATGGGCATTCCATAGCATTTCTAATCATATAATAAAACACTTTCTAAAGCATACTATTAATGCTTCTGGAATCAAAAGAAGAGTTGTGCAGTGAATACGAGTTGTGAATGCTTTAAATTCTGAAAGCAAGGATAGTTTTGATGATTTTCTGCTTCCAGACTATACTTTCTGGGACAATTCCTATTCAAAGGATAGCATACATAGTCTCTAAGGATTTGGCTTATGGCTGAGCTTTCAGGAAACAAACCTCAGAAAATAAGAACATAAGATCAGCTGTTTTGATTCAGACAAATTATTATCTAGCCTGTATCCTTTGGCTAATAGCAGATACCTGGGGAATAAGCATATAATGATACTGCCCTAAATCACTCTCCCAACACCTAGTGATTTGTAGCTCAGCTATTATGGAACCAAAGGCAGTTTCTTCCTTTTTAAGAGACTGTGCTTTATCTCCCTGTCCAGTTGTTTTTGAGCCACTCTAGTCTTCTAGCCTCAGTAATATCCTTTGGTTGGGGCTGCAAATGCAGACAGTGAGTGCTAGGCTAATCTAAGCGTAGGCTCAAGCATATGTGCAATCACATGACAAACTAATTTTTCGTGAGACTCCTTCCTTCTTGTGTGGTAGCAAATCCATCTGTCACTGAAACTCATCAATTATACCTTTTTTTTTTTTTTCTGTTTCACTGTAAATGTACTTAATGATTATATTCTTATATACTTTTGCTGCAGAACTGCGACTTCTGTAACTCATGTTACACTGGAGAAGATGCTTGGGTATGACATTTCAAAATCAATGGCAGCATGCCAGATTGTACTTGATAGATACAGTATACTCAGGGTTCCTGTATTGATACTTAATGTGAGAAAGAAATTGGAGCTGGTGTCCGGGGGCTTCACAGCAAGAAATATCACTGAAACAATAAAAATTTCTCAAGGATTTCCATTAACTTACACTTCTATACACCTTGTTCTACTTTGCTAGTATGTAAAAATAGATAAAAACTGATGTAAAATTTTGTAACAAAAACACCCCTAGAATGTCCGACTTGGTCAATACAAGTAAAAAGTTAATTCTTTGTGTAGGACAGGTTTGGAATTGTCTTCAATTCTGTGCTGACTTGCAGTAACATTTACCAATTTCTTCTATGGAGAGATTCTACTTCAGCAGTATGTGAGGAAAACCGAGCCATCTCATTTAATTTTTTTTTCTCAGATTTCATATCTTCAGGTTGTTTTCTCACTTATCAAATTCAGCAAGGATCTGAGGCTGATGCTGCCTCACAGTTCCATCTATCAACATTGCTAGTGATAACAGATTGCACAATCGGAACTCAGTTGAGGATATATTTGTTAGATGATAGAATAGAGTCCCTGCATTGCTGGCTATAGTTATAGCTAGTTTATTGTCACTAAGGAAGGCAGATACATCTCCAAATCTCATAGAATACAAGTATTGTACATAAAGTGTTTCTGGAATGGCATCATTTTTTGAAAATTGTTAGAAACCATCTCAAACACATTTGATTAAATGCTTAACCATAAAGTTATAAATTTTGGTGTAGTGGAAATTTACTGTGAGTATAGAATTTCAATGGTTTTCTATGAGAATGTTTCTGAAATGCATTGTGGAGTCTGGTAGCATCAATAGAGAAAAACAAAATAAAATATGTTAAGCACACATCTGAAGTTTTTTATGTAGGCTGTCTGTTTTGTCGCAGTTCTATTTTTTAAAATAGAATTAGAATTTAGGGGTTTTGTCTTGGACTCAAATGAAAACAGAGTATGAAAAGTGCCTATATGTAAAATACTTGTTTTGATTCTTTAAAAGCTCAAAATTTGATGACTCCAATCATGTTGGGGTTTTTGGTTTAATTTTTTGGTCTTTGTTTTTACAGCTAGAACTCTGGTTCTGTAATGTGTTCTTCATAGTTACATTAAAATTATGTTTTAGCAGATGCAAATTAATTTTAAAATTAGTTTCTCTTTTATGTCTATGCAAATAATACTATACTACATCAACTACGCTATATTCTTTTATACTTTTATTTTTTCCTTCAGGTTTGATTTTTTTTGTTTCTTTTTCCCATTAATTAGATAGCACAAAGTAGACACTAAATGTGATGTAAACAAAAGTCTCCAAGGACAAGTTGGTGTTTAGCTGATCTTTGTCACCAAAGACATTGCATTTGCAGACATGATGGCATAGGATCATCTGCAGGTTTTTAAACTTAACTTTGGGATTCCGGGTGGGGGTTTTCTGGTAATGCAAATTATTTCATCTTTTCCTCTTATGTGGTATACTTTTCCCTACCAAAGAAAGCAGACATGCTCAGATCCCAAATGTATTCCTTATGTATGGCCTGGCAGTTAATGTGATTTATATCAAAGAACTTCACAGCATTATGTGGGTTGTTCTAAAAAAGCAGAATTTTGTATGGTTGAGCCTTGAGTTTTAGGAAAATGTATTTGCAAATATCAATTTAAACATATAAGGTGTAGTTGAAACGAGGCAAGAAAACCCATGATCTGCTTTATGCCTTGCACTTTATATACCTAAAGGAAAATCTATATTATTATTCCTAAAGCTTAAGAAATATAAGAAGATGAAGATACAAGACACCCCAACAAATCTTATCTTAAATCAGTGACAAGATTGGTTAAGCCAAAAAGATTGATATAGACTTTGTCAAAATCTTGAAAGCATGTATTATCCTGCTTTGCACACTGAATGAACTTAATTGACTTCAGTTAAGAGTTGTTCCACGCCTTTAGTGAGAATGAACAGATTTTGCACTTAATGAGGTGAATATCAATTTCCTAGGAAAAAAGTGTTTGTGTAGTGAGTTTGCAGTGAGGCTAAGCAATACCAGAAGCAATGTAAAAGGTTGCACGCTTGGAGAGTGTGATGAGACTAACTACTGTTAGAATTGTCCTAGTGGAATATACTGCTTCAAATTAGAATATGTTCCTATGTCCTTATCTAGAATATTTTAGTAATATTTTTGTATGATATGGCTTTCTCCCTAGAGTTTTAGTATTTATGAGAGATGTAAGTAGTATATTTGTAAGGACTCTGCACTTTCCTTGCTTATTCTTCTGCAGTTTAATACTCATGGATGCAATAATCGATTTCTTTTTTTTTCACTCTTCCATTATGTAAAAAATAACGGTTTTCCCCAAATCTTTATTCATATTTTACTACTCTATTGATATTTGGCATTTGATAGATTAACAATATTCATACCTTAGAATCTGAGAAGTTTTGATAAATTGGGGGGGATTAGTAAAAAATAATAAATTATTAAAATTAATTTTTTGCTCTCGATCTTAACTCTTTTCCCACTTGAAAAATGACCCTTTTTATTTTTTCAGATTAAAATTATTTTTTGGTTATTGTATATTGAAATAATTTGACATTTCCGCTTTCTGAAACCTCAGCGTATTATTTTTATATGGAAAAGGGGATCATTGGTATTTGTAGTTTTTTCATTTTCCTAACCACAGTGGAGAGAAGACAAAGACTATCAGTCTTCCTTTTTTCTGTTGAATGGGAAATAAGTTTCTCTATTATCCAAAGGACTGGTTGAAGTCCAGCACAACTTTCAACTCTTGCTACCTCTTTGATGCTCCAGCTTTCTAAAGGTAGTACACCAGCCAACAGTAGGAAAGTTAGATGTAGTAATTATACTAATTATTTCCTGAGCTTTCTCTACTGAAATATAAAAATTACATTGGCACTTGACAGTATAGTATTTGATCTTGAAATTACTCATAGCTTCAGTAAAACAGTGTATTCAGGAGTGGCTATTTATCAATAGGCCATCGGTAGGATGAAGCCTACAGTGGAGGGCCCCAGTAAAAGAAATTCATTCTCATGAAATTATAGAGCATAAGTCTAAGGCAATAGAAGAAAATTAAAGGGCAGCATGAAAGATTTCCCCTTTGTATATTGATTTTTACTTAAAATGGATTTGTGACATTTCTGCTGTCATCAACTTTATTTATTTAATGTATTTCTCATGGCATTTGTTAAGTGGTTAAACATAACAACTTAGGAATAAAACTTGTCTTTGTAAAAGAATGTGGACCTGAGCCAGGCTGTTTAAAACTTAGGCTACATAAACAAGAGGAAATTAAACACTGAAATTTTCCAGGCACTGGAACTTGACTGTCATTTTGATAAATTGTTGGAACTGTCTTGCCTCAGTTTTGACCCACAGGCTTGCAGATGGTTCTCAGGTGCCACATGAGAGTGTGCATTGACAGTGGCTGGTTCCAAAAAGCAGTTTGGAAATAGTCACCTCCCCTTAAAGCATAAGAGAGTTTACAGAGACAGCAGTTTAGTGCCAGGATAGTGGCAGTGCTTGAGGATGCTCCTGAGCACATTAAATGTATTTAGTGGAAAAGCAGCTTTGCAAGCTGTGGCAAGAGTACAGGGGAAATAAAGGGAAAGCAATGCATGCAAAGTTTCTTGTCTTCGAAGAGTATGTTGCTGGGAATTTTATTTATATAACGTTATGTGAGTTATGGTTATTGCTGGAGACCTTAAGATGAATTTTGTTCTTATCAGGAAATGCCTTTCTTTCTCTCATACTTGTCTGCTGGAAGTCAGCTCTATTAAGCATCAGCTCCATTAAGGGCAAGTGGAATTAGCAGTGTGTTTTGTAACTGGCTAACTGAAATGTCAAGAGAATATAAAAACATTGAACCTGAATGACAAGCTTTATGGGAAAAAACAAACCTAAGTCCTCTCTACTCCATTAGGAAATATATTGTAGTAACTCGTGTCCTCCTGCTGCCTCCTTTTGAAATTGGTTGAAATGAACCAAATATCAGAATTTATGGGATGGGAGGTAAGAAATGGATGGACAGACACTCTATTTCCATGAACACTCTAAGGTAGATTTAGTTTGAAAGCTAAGGATGGAGCTTGTTTTCAGTAGGAAATAAATTGACAAACACACAGTTGTCGTTTTTATGTTGCCAGCACAGAACACTCAGTAAAGTCAATATCCCTGAAGTGGGTCTTTTCACTGGCCTCAGGTTACTAATGTTTTCTGGTTATGAGTCCTCCTCTCCCCTTTCTTCTTTTTTGCTCTCTTTCCAACTTTAACTTTCAGGTGGCTAAACTAATGAATTTGCAACAGCTATCTACCTCTTAGCTTATTTACTTAACATACTTTGTAAAAAAAAAAAAACCAAAACTAATCTTTCAATAAGATTTCAAATTTGTAAGTAGAGCATGATGAGTTGTATTTAATTGTTCATCCAGTTTACAATAGACTCAGCAGGGGCACTCTTTTGGTGAAAGAATGATTACGGTTCTGATCTCTTTTTTACCCCTGGCAGCAGGCTTATTTTAAACCACATTTGTTCACTTTGCTGTGTCTGCTACATGTGATCTAGGTCAATGTGATGCTTTTGTTCTTTTTCCTCTTCCAAGTGGAAAGTTTCCAGCAGCTCCATCTTCTGCTGATCTAGGCCTTCTATTGGCAGTAACAAAGCAAAGCAGTAACACTGGAGTAGACCTGATACGTGTAGAATGGATCAATATATAAAACAAATGGATTTTTTTACTGCCGAGCTGCTGATTCTTTGGTTTCATAGTCTAGTGATAGTTCTGATTATAATGGAGATTCTTTCTGATCTACAGAACTTTATCTTGAAAGAACTAGATATACTGTTCTTTGATTTGATATACTCATTAAGACATTTGTTATAAATCTCAGAGGCATCCTACTTTATTCATATTGTAACAAGGCAATGCTCCAAGCTATCCTTGGGGCATAGTTATGCATCTAAGACATATAATAAAACATTTATAGATAATTAGTAAAATAAATTCAGAACAAAATTTTCCAACTTTCTTGTTTTTTTTATTTTTTTTTAGTGGTAACGTACTTTAGGATTTCATATTTCTACCTTTTCAAACTACTTTGAAGCAGGCAGGATTCCCTGCTCTCTACTTCTAAAAGACAATGTCTTAAATAGCAATTCAGGTTTTGAACAAAATTTTACCACAATTCAAATGGAAGATTAGCATCTGTAAAGCTCATGTGCACTGTCTTGAGCTAGTGAAGTTTAGCAGTCAGACTTTTAGCACTGGATCTCCTCTTGGCTTTTCCACTGTGATGTACCTGCTTTTCTTGGTAAGGCCTGATTCAAGTAACAGGGGAAAAACAAAAAACCCCAACCTCATGTTCTTTCTAGAGGAAAAAGAGCATTCAATGAAATTAATATACAGAAACAAAATACAATTTTTCATTAAGTTTTGGGTTCCAGTGATCAAAGGTTTGCTACTCCATGCTCAAAACTCAGATTTTTCAATTTTATCTGATCTGACACATTTTATTTCATTTTTTTTTTCCAGTTCTTGGACATGTCATTACTTATATATATCTTCTATATAAAAGTAGGAAACATTCAATGTAAAACTTATTTAGGATACATTTTATTAACTAAGATTATATCGTTCACTGTTCATTTGGAAGAAGAAGATATTTAAATATTCCTGAAATGTCTAAAAAGAAACAAGCTTAATAATATTATTTTGCTGTTTCATAACACTGAAGAATCTCTCAAAAAGGTTGGCTGTAATTGCATTTTTATAATCTCCTAATGTTTTATTGCTTTTTTTTTAATGCATCATGATTCACAATAATGTTTTTCCATGGCTTCCATTAGATATTTCCAAGGTCTATTAGAATAATAGATTGATTCATGCTCATTTTCTGCTCTATTTTCAAGGTAGAACCACTTTTGCTTAGAATTTGAAAACTTGATTCCAGGTTTTGCATAGCATAATTATATGTCCTATCTTTTTCCAGCTGCGTTTTCTTTGCTTTTCACCCTGCTGAGGTCTCAATTCTCTTTCATCAGATTAATTGCCGCCATTCTATGCCTTAAGCATTAATATAAATTATGAAAGAGACTCATACAAGTAGAATATCCTAAGAAACACCACCACAGGGCCCAGACCTTCGGCCAAAATTTGCACAGTGTGGTGGGAGCTCACTTAGAGCTGCCTGGATGCTGCTTCTGGTATTTGAGTCTAGATCTGTGACCTGGAACTGCCCAGGTCTGCAATTGCCCTGTCACCCCCAGGCCACCATGCTACTGCAGCCATGACTCCAGCGGGTTTTGGAATACTTTCTACATGGCTTAGAAAACAGGCATAGATCCTTTTTGCTGAGGTAGTGTACAGGTTTCAGCAAAATTCATGATTAAGAAACTTAATGTTTTCCAGGTGCTGAAATGTTGCACAAAAATCCTTGGTCTTCAGTTCTATAAGAAAAGAAACCTCAGTCTTAACATGTTGCTCATAAAAGTTTACAAGTTTGAAGTAATACTGTACTAAAGGCATTGAGGACATTGTTTGTTCCTCAGTCTAATCTGTAACAAAACCAGGCTAATCTGTAACAAAAAATAGAGCTGTCAAAAAGGGACATGATCTGAGTTTGAATTTGCTTTTTTCTGTTTATCCCTCTGATTTTGTAGAAACAAGCCCATGATTTTTAGGGACTGCCAATTTCAAGCCAGCTGCACACCACCAAGTGTTTCACCTTTTTATAGAAAAGTACCTGTGAAACCCAGCTAGAGCTTCACTATAGCACTTGTATACTGCTTGAACTAAAACATAGGCAAAGGCCCTGGGCACACTTCTGTTAAATTTTGGTCACTGATAGGTGTATTTCCTTTTCTGTACAATAAAAAATTGATTCCAACACTTGGAGAGGAAGTCTAATTAAAGCCTTTCTGTGGTAAAGATTGTGAGCTCCAATACTGCTTTTGATACAGATAAGGTGGGGGCGAGGATTAAAGGATTTGTTGGACGTTGGTGAATGAAAGACCGAGCTTAGAGACAAGGTTAGAATTTACTGCACTGTGTGACTCACTTTTGCCGCTGGAAAAATTGTGAAAAAACACTGAGATTGGAATAAAGGACTGGTTACATGTTAAAAGGTATTTGAGAAGGAAATGAAAGTATGAAGAGTTTTAATCAAAAGAGAATGGCCATACAAATGTGATTATTATCCCTTGTTAAAACAGAGAATAAAGTTAGTAGACTGCACAATTTGATTAAATTTTAAGAAATCTAAGAAATCCAGTTTTAAGAAAAACTGGTTTTTTTTCTGTCCTGCCTCTGTGCACTGGGGGTTTTGGTGCACTTGCATGTTTGTATATTTGCATACCCATAGCTGAATTAACAAAAGCTTAATTGGAATGTATGGAAGTGCATAATAGAAATCAGACCTCCTTTGTTCTACAGTCAGAAAAGAGATTGATTGCAAAAACCATTTGCTAGGAATTGCAGAGTCCAGGATCCTTCCAGATTTTAAACCAGCAAATCTGTTTGACTCCCAGAGAATGAGACTGATATGGTGGTGTTTATTTCTCCAACTGCCACTCTCTACCTTGCAAAGTGAAGTTTAGGTGCTGTTGTCTTAGAACTGGTTTACATTAGCGGAACACCACAGCACCCAGAAACAGGAGAAAAATCCCATTCAGTACCCCAGATTATCACCTCTGATCCAGGCTAATAAGGATAAAGGACCAACCAACAGTGTAATGGGTGTGAATTTCACTGCAGGGTCAAGTTTTTCTGAAGGGGGTGAGGGCTTGCTGACTATGCTTGATGAGCACTTGTTTTTTTAGATATAACAGTTTTTATTGCTATTTTCTATTACTGTGTAGTTATACCCATGCTAAACATGGAAAAAATGTTTAGCTTCTACCTCTTTAATATCTTCATGAGTCCCTGCCAAGGCAACAGAACATCTACTAAAGTTCAGTGATAATGATGTGGTAGAGAGTCAGGTTGAGTAATAGGATGGTGTCCTCTGTGGGGAAAGTTGCTGAAGTTATTACAGACTAAGCAGTACTAGAATATCTCCAACAATATAAAAGCTGAAATCTGTCTCTATTTTAATATTTACTGTGGCCTCAGAAGAATTGCAAATCATGTAACTTGTAAACTCTTTTATTTATGTTTCCCCATAGCAATAGCAGCACTTACCTGCTGTAAAAATTAAGTTTGCATCACAAAGCTGAACACCAAGCCTGCTTTTCCCATGACAATTCCAGGTCCTGCCAGCTTCCTGAAGATTCAATATTATTGAGTTACATCTTCCTCATTCTAGTGGAATGAAATAAAATTAAAGCATTTGGTTGGTTTAAATTAATTTTTTTAAGTTTAAAGAAGATACTTAATTTTAGATTACTGGTGCTATGACTATTTTTATTTAAATTCTGAATTAATATTTTAATTGAGCACAATAACCTTTATGAATTCATGAGGGAAATCTGATGGCATGTCTTTTAATAAGTCAATCAACTAAATGTGCCAAAACCTCATGATTTATTTAATATATAATGAAGGGCAGAAAAGTATCTATGCAGTCTTGTCCTTGGCACAGCTAATCCAGAAAGTTTGCGAAGAATTTGTCCCAATGTAATATTAATTTTCTGATATGACTTTCATGTTGAAAGTCATAGCTCTGTGATTTTGAGGTTTGCCTCTTAAGTCAGTAATAAAATGTTGCCTCTTTTCACCTCTTTTATTTAACTGACTACTAGTAAGTAGTGACTGTGTAATTTTTTGTCAGTTTTGAGGATCCTCAAAGTATATAAAATTTACCTCTCTCTATGCAGACCCACAGAAAAAATTAATGGTTACTGGTCAGTACAATCTAGACTTTTATCCTGATGTATGCAGTTCTCCGGGTCTTTCTCCTTTCTTCTTGAAATGAAAGCCCAGGAAACAATAATCCCTGTATTAATTTTTCTAGTGCCAAAACATTAGTATTGATCTGTCTTATCCTAAACAGGCAGTGGCTGCTCTTTGTTTCTTTGCAGATCTTTTAAAAACCAGCCAGTTCAATAGGAGACACTAGTCCCTCTGCTGTGTCTGTGAAGTCTAAATGGTGGAAAAAGGGGAAAAAAAAAGCAGTAGAGGAATATGATTCTTTCAGAAATGAATATGATTCTTTCAGAAATTAATATTGAGTTCTTTTTATACCTGCAGTGGGTCAATGCTGGAAGAGTAATGGGAAATAACAATGACAACTACAAATCCTTGTAGTTGCTGAAGCTTTCAGTACTGTGTCCCTGTTAGCTGCTTTCTGGAAATCAGGGACCAAATCTGAGTAAATATAATTTTAAATGTAAATCCAGATATGTGCCTTCTTCAAAGAGGAACAGTTTTGGAAAGAAAATAGGTCAACTTAGGTCAGATTTATCTGATTATTCTTTACTTGCTATTGCAGCTCCAGGCCAGTAAACATAGTGGAAATTGCAGAATGTAGGGCTGCCCATTTGTTTCTATAATGACAAGGGGTCATAGGCCAACATTTAGAATGAGCTTGCGCTTATTCCAACAGGTGTAGCTGTAAAGGTTGATTTTCATCTGTCTCTGTGTTTCTTTCAGCTTTAGGTCTCCTTTTGTTTCAGCATTTTTAGTAATTTTTTTAATAATCTTTGCTTAGGCCCAGTGCCTCCTTTCTAGTAGCAAGTTCATTGTCAGGTTGAATTGCAATTGTCTTGTCCTGGGTAATTGTGTACACACCAGTAATTTGTCCTCTCCTTGTTTTTCATTTCTTTATTTTAGACTGTAATCCCAGTATCAGTTCCTGTAGTCTTTCATGGTAATCTTCCCCGAACTTCTCTAATAGTTTTAAGATTGGTTTCCAATTCTTAATTAATGAAAAATTTAAAACCCACTAAGAGCCCCCAAATGTTCTATTGGAGGTATAGGTGCTTTCTGATTGTCATCTTTCTTTTGATATCCACTGCTTACAGATACACAGTGTTTAGGTGCTCATCTTATTTTCTTTCTCTTTTAGAGTTTTGACCTTTGTGGGAATTTACTTGCTCTAGCCTCATCAGCTTATTTTATTTTTAACTCTTGAGAATCCGGAAGGCTTTTTGGTGAGCTCTTCATGGTTGAATTGCTGACTATCCATCCCTATCCCTAGGAAAAATGTCTTTCTCTGATATCGTCTCTTGTTTCCGGTGTTCCTAAAAATAAAGGAACACTTCCCAAGAATGCACACCAGGTACATGGTGTAGACTCACTCAGCCAAGGACACTTTTCTATAGGCTGAGCTACACAGTTCACAGGCTGAATTTACAGCTGTACCACAGTTTAAATTGATTTCTGGAATTAATGCAAAAGAAAAAGAAATAAAAAGTAGAACAGAAAATAATAATTTTCCCTTGCCTGTTATTACCTTAGTAAGCAGCTGATGTTCTGTAACTTGAACAAATTCTTGAACAAATGAAGCTGGTTTTCATCCTTCTGGAAAAGGATCTACTGATCGTCTAAAAACTCTTTTCTTGGTACAGGATTCCAAGTTCTGAAGTTAAAATCAGGTAGTTTATAGATTCAAAAGTGGAGCAGATGAAAAAAAGGACTTCTTAGAAAATGAAATGTCTTCTCTTTCAGTATGACCTTGCTTCCTACTTTTTGAATGTACTTCTACATAAATGGAGAAGTAATGTTTCAAAGAAATTTTTAAATTCCAGTTTTACAAAAATCTTTAGGATGGATCAAATTGTGTTCTTTATTCTCTGAAGAATTCAGCAACAATTTTATTTAAATTAGGAATATGTGTTTGGGAAAGGCCTTGAAAATATATGATATGTTTATCAGTGAGGGGAAAAAATGACTTTGCAGTGTAGCATAGTACCTATTTGAAGGAGTTAAGCAATGGATAAGAAACTATCTATGTTTGCTTTCATTAATTTTTGAATTTCTTTGTTTCCTTTCTTTATGTTTTTAGTAGGACTAAAGTGTAGTTATACATTTAGCTTGATAGATGTTCCCTCTGGGAGACATGCAACTATGCTAAGAATCTTAGTCTTAAGTAGCATTATATCTCACAGACAGTACCTTGATTAAGACGAACTTTAATTAAGATAAATGGTGGCTGCTTAGTCAACTGTTTGCCATGGTGAGACTTGTATCTTCAGATTAATGTTAGAAGTAATGAAAAATTTTCATTTTCTTAGTGAAAGCACAAATTAGATTTTTGCAGGGTTGTTGCCCACCTGTCCTGATGAGTGTGCACCTGTTAGAAAGTAAGCAATTTCATGATACAGATTTTTCTCTCTAATGAAGTTGTATTATCTTCCCAGCTATCCTAGAAGGATGAAAGTCAGCAGTATCTGTTCCGGGAATAACATTATTTAATCAAGGTTAACGTTAATTGCTACTGATGCAAACAGTCTGCATTTCTTAATTCAAAGAACAGTGAGGGTGGTGGTTTTTTATTTATTTGGGAAGATGGTCCATTCAGAAACCAAGAAAAATTGTTCTGTTGAAAAAGCCTCAAAAAGTATACATTATTTAGGTTTGATGTTTCATTTTTCTTTGCAGTATTGAGTACATCACCTTGAATAGCAATCCATAAAGGTACCATTTTGTCTGTACATCCACAGATAGGTTTAGATCTTGTGCAGTCAAAAATACTGGAAAATAGTCAGTTCCTTAATGTCACCTTGAAACTGAATAGCCTCTTATCTGGGAGTAATTTAAAATAGCACAGTGTTATTGGTATTTAAATGAAAGCATTCTCAAGATTGCACTTAAAAAGACAAAAAAAAAGAGTATCTTTATGACCCAAATCTACCATGGCAGATTTATACATGTGTTAAATTTTTATCCAAATGTTACTTTTTTGAGCTTCCACAGTCACAGAGAAAATCTGTCCTTTTTCTGGTCTGTGGGCTCTTCACCTGAGTTCCATCTTTCCACTCGCTTGGTGCCTCAGATTTTCCAAGCATATGTTCATGAAAGATTTGAGAGCAAATGAGTAATGAAAAATACAGTACAGCTCCCTAGTAGACAAATTAGTATGGATATGACGGTTAGCTATCTTTTTTACATTTCTATGGGAATGGTGTTTGAGTTACTTGTGTATGGCTGATGCCATGAATTTGTTCTTATCCATAAAGTGATGAGAAATTATATTGGAATTTAGCCAGATCAATGAACACCTTTTCTGCTACTGCTTACTTGCCTTTTTTACAGAGGAGGTTCATTTCTCCTCTTATGAGCAATTATCTTGTATTTCAAACATATGGTTAGACAAACTAATTAATGTCTGTAATAAAATTCGTATACAGGCTCTTTGGCATCTCACAGTCTTCAAGGACACTTTTTACTAAAACAGTGAAAATGTAAGTAGTCTGAAAAACACCAATCCAGTCTAATCTTGAGCTTGATTTAGTGCAGTGTCTTTGTTCAAAAGTAGGTTATAACATCACTTACCATGGGTATATGTGCTTCCTTAGATAAACAAAGCAGACTATCAAAAGTGGAAAATAAAACTCTTCAGAAAAGATTTTCTACTGCTATTGAGTATCCAGTTACCTTTTTCACTGTGCCAACATTTGAATAGTTCAATGAAACACACTCTTTCTGTAAATCTAAAGATTGTTACTACAAAGAATTAAATTGATGTTGATGGTTTCTTGATATGAGTAGTCATCCAAACAAGTTATTAGGAGTAAACAAACAATATGGTTATACAGCTTACTCCAGATTTTATTGAGAAATAGCACAGTTCTCTCAGCTTCTTGTTAATGTGCCCGGAAAAGACCAAAGACAGCAAGGCTTTGGTTTTGCACTTTGCCATATATATAATCTTGGCTAGATAGGATTTTTCAAAGGCTATCTTTTTACTATAATCTTGAAGGAATTAAACAGTTGTCAATGATACCTAATTCTTGTAAAATACTCTCAATATAGTTTTTGAAATGACCTAAAGAAGAAATAGTCCAGTTGTTTTGTTATAACGAAATATTTTCACTTGATTGTGAAAGCATGTATCACATTATGGTCTAAAGGACAAGTTATACAGACATTAGGATGTTGAGAAAGTGCATATTTTATGAAATTCTACAGCTGGGTATTTTATGATTTACATTTAACTATATACCATTTACTACCAATTATTGTTTTGTTAAAAGCAGGTTTTGTATCTAAAGAAGAAAAAAAGTCAAAAAGTCATATAACTTGAAAAATAAAAAACATTATTATCTTGAAATATCTGTAGAGAATATTTTGACAAGCTGTACATAGAAGAAGGAAAAAATTCTAACAATTTATGCTTTACCACTTTTTCTCCTGGGATACAAGCAATATTTTTCTAAACTATATTAATTTGGAATATTTGTTAAATACTTACACCACACAATTCAGCTGCAAAATGAAATTGTACTTCAGAAAGCTTAAAAAACCTAATAGCTTTCAATTCTGTATGAATGTTTATTTGACTTAGTTTATGGTAAATGACAAAGATCATAGTTTTATTAATTTTGTAGTTCTTGGCATGTTTTCTCTGTTAAGCTACGGTTTTATGTAGTGTAAGACATGTATGTGTAAAAGTAGTGGTCCAGTAAGCTTTTTTATGATTTCTAGGCTTCTTATTTATATAAAATTTTCATAAGAAATACAACACAATAGAGGCAGAACATTTTGGGCAGGTGTAGAGCTGAATAAGATTGCAACAGATCTCCTAAGCAGGCTATCCTGTACTTTAAAAAAATATTTGAAAATCTTTTTTTGCTTCTTGACCTCTAGTAAATATCAGCACCCTTCATCTCTTTTGCAGTGGCTTTCTAATCTTTAGTGCAGAGTAGCATTTGATATTTGATTTGATAGCCTTGAGCACCAGTTTCACTATTTCAGTGAGGTAAAGCCTAATCTCTTCATCCTGAAGAATCTATTTCTAGAAAGGACATGGTTTAGGAAGAAATTTCAAAGCAGCTGTATTTTCTAGTTCTATCAGAGACTCAGAAAACCACACAGAAATAAAATTACTTCCAAGCTCCTTTCTCTGACCTCTGGTATCTGGACTGTGTAATTCAATTTTTTTTTTTAGATTCTCTCTCTTTTTTCTACCCTGAAAAGTTGTCTTGAATTACCTGAAAGGTTTACATTTATCTGGGATTTCTGTATATCTGGTAGTGTTAATAAACTTCATGGTACCAACCAGGAAGTGGTTTATCTGGAAGTCCAAATATTATGGCTATTTCTATCAAAGCCATGTCTATCTAACAAGATACATACTTTTAAAAGCATCAGATGAGCTACCTGTGCATGTGTTTAGATTATGCATGCAAGGCTTAAACCCATTAAATCTGCTATATCCCAGTAGTTTGAGGTACACTTCATATGCAGAACAACCGATCAGCAGGTACAAAGGAGCCCATGTCTCCTTGCAGCACTGCATAACCTCTACACATAATGAGGCCATAATTTCCAGACAAAAGTTAGTGGGAGATGGTATTCCTAGCTCCAGAAACATCCTTGTGGGATGAACCATCATATATGATGATTCAATTATGGGTCACACACAATTTTTTGGAATAGAAGTGAGAAAGTAGGGAGGATGCCCCTGAACACCCAAGGCTGGGTTTGTGCATCACCATCTAAACTGAGCCCTGCTGTAAGGACACCTGGTGCAGACACAGGATGACACAGGATGATTCCAGAAATTCTGCTGGAACTTCTCATGTGCTCACCCTAGAAGGTTATACAAAGGATCACAGCTATATCTGGATATGTAATGTGTACTTTTTACATGCAGTCATGCAGATTTCCTGTGGTTTCTGCTGTGGGGGTTTTGTTCCTTTGTTTGTTTAATACTGTAGCCTACTATCTTGCATTAGCTGAAGCATATGAAAATGGCTTTATACTTAAGTCATTCAACTTGGGAATATATAATGAAAAATCCCCTTATAAACTTCAAGTATTCTCATGAGGTAATGAAAATTTATTGTTCTTACTAAGCAGAGCAAATGATTATACAGGTAATACTGAAAAACAAATCCCACCTGATTTATTGGCTCTGTTTTAATAAAACAGAAAAAATACAATGAATTATTACTAAAAGTTTTAAGGTTTTAAGCAATATCTGCACTTTTCTTGTTCTGTAGGACCAGAGCTTGGTTTTAGTTATATTTATTTTATTGTTTTAAACTCATATTTTATTAGTGCTTCCCTCTCATTCTTGGCAATTGGAGAACATGGTATGCAGAGATTGACCAAAATCTTTAGTTAAAAAAAAAAAATCATCACAAGGTAAAGAGCATGTTTTTGCATTGTTACAAAAATTGTTAAAGCCTCATGGCATACTCTTTTACAAGAAGGCTGAGCAAGGTGATTCTAGTTCTCCTTGATTGTCTGTGTGGTAAAGCACAAAATTAAAAAAGCAAAGAGATCATGAGGGGATGCAAGTAAGAAGTACGAGGACAATTTTCCTGAAAGAAAACACTTTTGGATAAAAGGGTAAAAGCTTAAAGATAGTTTTGACTACTTTGAGACTGTTGACTAAAAAAGGCAAAAAAAATCAGGATTGTTTCTTTCTAATTCCACCATGTTATGGGATTTGAAGGCTTTAAGTGGGGGGAGAGGGGGAAAAGTGAGAGTGACAAAAAATTGCAGACTATTGTGGGAAAATTTCCAACACTTTAAGACATCTTGTTTGAGTTTATTTGATGGCAAACATTTTTCTATCTTTTACTCCTCTGGCACATGTTTGATCTTCTACTGTTTCATAATGTTTAGCAATCAAGTTGATCTGAGTTCTCACTGATCACTCCCTGTCTGCCCACCTCAGTATTTTCAAGCCACTTGTGCATAAGATTTTTCTCACCCTTTCCAGTGTACACCAGTTTACAGATCATAATTTCTGTGACACACAGTATCTGAACATTCAGCATGTTGAAGATTTTAGACCAAGTACCCTGCAATTTGGATAACAGATGTACAGAGCTCTAAGACAAAGCCATGCCCCCTGCAAGGTACCTTTGGGATTCAATTGCTTTTTATGATTTACCTCTTTTGCTAGAAACGTCTCCTCCTATTTTCTCTCTGAAAAGAAAATCATCAACAGGCAGTTCCTTGCAGATTTTTCTTGTTCACAGTCATGTAAAAAATCTCCAGTATTCACTGTCTTCAGCATTTTAACCTCCTTTTTGTGTTTGCTTTGTCCACTCTTCAAAGATTTTAGAACAATTCAGTAACTATACAATCCATATACATTTTTTCTTGAAGCCCATCTTTTGCAGGTAAATTCAGAGTGAATTCTGGAGTTTTATTCTTCTTTGACAGGACATTTTTGTTATCCAGTGCTCATGTTTGCCATTATGGCACGTACTACTAATGTTACTGTAAGACATTTTTACAAGGTCCACATACTTCAAGTGGTTACGATACTTGTGATGCTGTAGCATCAGTTTGTAGAGGATGAGCTATAAAGTTATAAAAAAGCTTTACACCTTTACATTACATAATGAATTTCCAAGGACTCTCTAATTCTTTCTGCTTAAGGTGTAGAGAAAAATATTAAAAAAAATATATTATTGCTCTTGCTTTTCACTTCCATAATGCAAATGCCATTTGAAAGCAAATTGCATTAGAAATCACCTGTATTCTTCATCAATGTCTCTGCAAAGTCAAGTGCTGGAAGTTATGTCTGGCTAATTCTTTTGTCAGCTGTCATGAGCTCTGAGTGGTGATCATCAAACCAAGGGCTGCTTTCGTTCTTTCACAGTGTACCAATTTTACTGAGGTTCAGTTTTTGGTACAAACAGTCATTTGGTTTACAAAAGCTGTGACTATGACAGACAAAATGAGAGCTGTCTGTGTGTCTTTTCAACTGGTGATGTGATTGTGTTGCTGCTGGGATAGAATATCATGTATTCACATTAGGAAGAATAGTTTTGTACTATTTCTAGCCTTGTTCTAAATGTATTCATGGTTTAACGTTCACTGTCTGTTCCAAATTTATCCGATTGTCTCAGGAAGTCTGATAAAACAACAGCTGACATCTGTGGGTGCTTTGCCTCTCACAAACAATCAGCTAAAATCAACTCAAAAAAAAAGCATCTGTCACAGTGCAGATGAAGAGAAGAGTTGTGGAAAGGATGGGAAGATAGAAGTAAAGTATACTTTGTGGGTGGGGAGTGGAACAGATGTGTGATTTAAACCTGATGACACCATTACTTTAAAATTTTATGTGGTTTCTGGTTTACTAGTTTGGTTTGTTGAAACATGGCAGCTTGATATTCCAAGTCACCCACAATGTTTTGGGTATTTTGATTAAGTGGGGATTCTGGGGGAGGGTGGGGGGAGGGAGGCAATTAAATCATCTTCTTTCAGGATGAGAACATTTTTGCAGTATTAATTGAACCAGTAGACAGAATAAAATATGACTGAATTAGAGGAGGCTGAGGGGAGACCTTATTGTTCTCTACAGCTAGCTATAGGAGATTGCAGCAAGGTAGGGGTCAGTCTCTTCTTCCAGCTAACAAGTGATGGGTCAAGAGGAAATGACTTCAAGATGCACCAGAAGAAGGTTAGCTTGGATATAGGGAAAAAATTTCCTCACCAAAAGGAGTATTCAACGTGGGAACTGGCTGCCTGGGGAAGTGGTGGGGTTACCACCCCTGGAAGTATCTAAAACTTTTCTAAATGTATCACTTAGAAATGTGGTTTAGTGGCAAACATAGTGGTGGGTTAACAGTTGGACTCAATGATCTTAGAGGTATTTTCCAACCTAAATGACTCTCTGATACTATAAATTAATGTCTGAAACTAAAACTAGTTGTAGCTCTCTTGCTTTATCAAGGCTTGAGTTTAACCAAGGTAACTAGGTCTTGATCCTGGGAGTTGTGCTTATCTAAACATCCCTTTTTTGCAGTTGAGTAATTCAAATGAGAGCGGACTGGATGAGGTATTTTTTTGTCCTTTAGAGGTCCACAGGTGAAAATCCTCAGTTTTTATCAACATACATTCCTCTTCCCAATTACCAGCAGCCCTATGAAGAGTCAAGTGAAGCTGTAGTTACAAGTTATACATGCTGCTAATCTGCAATAGCATGATCTATGCTTTTACATTCTGACTTATTATTATGTCTTGAATTAATGATTTGCTTTCAAATTAATTAATGCATTCAGTGTCTTATATTAAAATGGTTTGACCTCTGAGATGTCTTGTGGAAAGGATCAGCTGATCCACTAAAGGCTTTGGCTATAAATTTTGGGGAGCACAATGGAATCCCTTCCTGGTTGTACTAGGTGATAAAACAGTATAAGAACTTCAATAAGAACATAGGTGATGGAATAGTGTAATAATGGTTAGTAAATATTGATTTTCAATTAATTCTTGCAAATTAATATATGACAATTCATGTAAGCAATATTTCAAAATAGGAAGTTAGAAAAATTATGGTGGGACATAACCTTTTGCTTTTAGCAAAGGAATACTTAAGTTTTGGGGAAAATTAGCAGAAGAACTCACACATATTGTTTGAAAGATAGAACATATAAGAATGTGATTTGTAGTACAGAAAGATTTTAACCCTTTCAGTTCAACAGTACTTGTCTCATTTTGTGGCAGTGGCTATAAATGTGTTTATTTTTTTCACTAAATTTAGACTGGCAGCAAATATTTGTGTGAATTACTGAGTCTGACATCTAATTAACACAGTCTTTACAGGTTTAACGAGCAGTGATAAATTTCTATCCTTTCTTTGGCACATTTTAATTAGTTCTAATTATGAGTGATGCGACCTGAAAAGCTTGTTGTCCCACGGATTCATCATAAATTTGTGTAATTTATATATGTATAGATAGGATGAATTCTCTTGCAATTGAAAAACCAAAGGTTGTTTAAAACATTACATCAGTCATATGGTATCCTTGTGTAAAACTCAGGTAAGCAAAGCATTGCACATAAATATTTGAGTATGCTGCAGATGATGCTTAATAAAATAAATTTATTGTGTTTTTTTGTCTGAAGAAAAAGCAGGCATGGAAATATGCTTTGTCTGTTGCTCACAACAGAAACATTGCTGACATTAATCTTTAGTGACAGTATAAGTTTCAGGAAGACAGTGTATGTGTTTAAAATATATATTTATAAATATTTTTTAGCACTGAATAGTGCTAAAAATGAAATAAAAATAAATGACAATATAAGCCTAATTAAAATGATGGCACATTTGTAAACTGTTTTCCTTAATATAAATATGAAAAAACTTTCTCAGCCAAGGCTTTTCTTCCTTCACAGGGAATTTGGTAGTCTCTAGACAGAGACATGAGAGAACTGCAACAAGACTAATACAATTTACATCACCTAAGATAGGATATTAAAGTAACCAAAAGATTCAATCATTTAAATAAACATGTATTTCATAAAAGTTATATAAATGAAACATGTTGACATCTTATAAAAATCTCAGCCAAGAACCGTACTTGGTATTAAAAAATATAGTTTCATAAAATGGGACTATATATAGCATTTATCTTCTGTAAACTTGATCTTTCACTTCTTGTATGAGTAAGAAGTAAAATGTTTTGAGGCCCAAACTTGTAAAGTGCTACCCTTTGGGAGCTGATAGGAACCTGGAGCATATGGCATCCTGCAGGATTCAGTGCTCTTCGTGCTGCGAAACACAGCGTCCCAGTTTTTTGGTATCTTTCATCCTAACTCCTCAAGTCTGGCAGCTACTACACAACCATGCAGAACATCTGAAGACATGAAAGACAGAAGAAACCAGGTAGGGGTTTTTTGACTGAATTAAAAAAAAAGAGTAAAATAAATCTGTCTTGTTAATACCATGAAAAAAAACTGCCTAGTCTCTATTAAAGGCAGCTAAAATATGCATGTTGAGAAGTCAGAAGAATATGTGAGTGTATCTGCTTGCACAAGTTGGGTTCAAATGGTCTTTCATGCAATTGCCAAAGCAGTGATCAAATTCCTAGCTTCAATATTAGCAGCAAAGTGATGATTCCCTTGGCATCTCTTGTTACTTTCATGTATGACAACACAAGTTTGGAGAGCCCCTGCTGAAGAACATATGGTAAAATTACCGAATAAGAGCTTTTGTTGAACCTACGCCCCATATGTGGCAGTTTGTGAACTTTTGGGGTGGAGAGGGAGCAGTTGAGAATACCTGTGCCTTTCCTTCCTAATCTGTATCCCTTCCATTATGGTTGCTTGAAATTGCTCTGTGATCTCAAATGTAATCTCAGTCAATCCAGAGACTATACCTGGACAAACCTGAAGTGAAATACATAAGAACAGACCTCTAAAAGGAATAGCCACATTAAAAAAGAACAGGGACTAGAAGTTGAAACAGGGCATGGATTGGAAACTTTAGATACTTTGGCAAGTTGGGTTTTTTCCCTCAGAAAATCTCTTGAAGATAATATTAAAATTAAATAGTGTATACCTGTCAAGCTCAGGTCTCAGTTTTTTGTAATGCCTTATTTTAATGAACTTGCTTTTTTATTCAGCTGTTTCACAGTGTTTACTAGCTTGGCTGTCTGCCTTCGTTTTCACTTTATTTTGTTTCATTCTCTTTATGAAAGATAAGTAAATTGCTCTCAATTACTCTGCATAATGATTGATGACAGTGCCTTGTTTAATTTTTTTTAATGTTTTTGTCTGTCATTTGGGCTGTGCAAGGATGTCTAGGATTTGTTAACACAGATAGTAATTGCAAGTACAGGAAGCTCACTTTTTTATTGGTGAGAAAGTTGCACCAGGTCGCATTTTTCCTAGAGAATATTTACTTTTGCTTTATTAGGCTGGTTTCAAACAGCAAAAAATAGAGAGGTTTTGGCAGTTTCCTTAGATCAGATCTGACCAGATCTGATCAGGAGGGCATTTTCTTTCTCAAAATTCTGCATTTTATTCTTTAGGCATGGTTTGTGCATTCTTAGAAAATTACTTAGGAGTTAATATTTAACTCCAAAAGGTACAGACAAAATTTCAGAATAAATTACTCTGAAAGAAATTTATTAATAGCAGAGAACTTCTTTGCTAAGGATCATTAAATAGTCCTTAGAAGGTAGGAAAAGTTTGACCCCATATTTTAACAATTAGTTCCTTTGTGTTTCTACAATATTTTTCTCAGGATCTTGTCCCTTTATTCATAAACATAATCTCATTCCAAGGACAGTTTTCTCAGTCCTTGGTAAATCTCACATGCAGAGTTTGTCTGATCTGTGGCCTTTCTTTTCAAGCCACTTATTCTCTTTAGTTAACTGAAGTAGCTTCAACTTTCACTTAACTTAAAATCAGTTTTTCTTCTTCAGATGCACTATTCTACAAAATGAGTAAGTTGAGTATTTTTGGTGTGGCATTTTGAAACTGGGCTATGAAGATGCAAATGAGAGCCTCAGCAGATGAACATCAGACATGTGAATACTATTTCTGAGATGGAATGTTAACTTGTCCCACTAACACTTTAAAAAATAAAGTAACCAGACTTTAGTGTCTCAGTTTGTTGAGCTGACTTTATTTTATCTCCTGCTATAAACTCATCAGGAGCAAAACAAGGAAATAAAATATTGTAAGAATCAACATTAAAATTATTCAGCCTGTGGATCTGAGAGAGATCTGGGAATAATTAAGTTTGCTTTAGTAATGCTGTCCATATATTTTCCTTTGTTCTTGATACTTATACTGTCATCAAGGAAAAAAAAATAGTTAAATGCTAAATCTCCTCCACTGTATATGAGCAGAGATATCTCCTTGGACTGTGTTGAAGGACATAATTTGACCTCTATTGTAAATTCTGTCAAAACTGCTCTGTAATTTGGGAAGGAATGATGACAGAGGATACACATCACTGTCCTTCCTGATTCTGCAGACACTTAATGATGATACACGTTAACCTGGACAGGTATCACTCTCAAACAGTGGAATTTCCTTTTTGGTGTATTTCTAGTACATTTCTAGCTCAACGCATTATGTTCAGGGCCTGGCCATGCTGGTTTGCAATGTGTATGCACATATATTTACAGTGCAAGTCAACATTTTACCATTTACAAAAGCAAGATGTGGTCTAAATGGTGCATGATCTGAAGTAAATTGATGTGTGAAACAGTGATCTCAAACATGTTTGTTTGCAGTGTTGGAAAGAAGTTATTAGAAACAGCATTTGTTGCATGCACTATTTTTTCTAGCTTTGATTATTTATAAACGAACCTGTGTTGATGAAAGGATGAATGAATGAAATAAACCTTTCCACTTAAAAATGGCCATACCCAGCCAGACCAGTCAAGTCAGTCAAATGGTGAAGAGGTTACCAATATATTTAATATTAGAAAAGGAACATCATATATATGATCTGCATTCTTATTGCTTATTAAAAAATTGCGCAGTTCCTTATTCTTAAAGGTATTTATTCAGGTCATCAGAGTTTGACTGACTTAATCTAAATTTCACTGGCAACAGGTAAGACTGAAAGTTAGAGGTAGTAAAGGATTTAGGTGCTTTAAAGTTGGATTTAGGCTTTCTAGTCCGAAGTTGTTATTCAGAAATATTAAATTTATTGATACTGTGGCTCAGGGCTATTTTCAAGCATTTATATAATTTCTTTATTAGTATAAATATTTCTCTTTAGCTGTAGAGAGAGTATTTCAGCATTTCTTAAGCCCTAACAGAATCCAATAACTACATGACACTTGTCTTCAATTTTTTCAGGCCAAATTATTGCACCTCTTCAACATAGACAAGGTCTTGCTTCTCAGGAAGCACACCAATTGAGATTTTGTTTCAGGGGAAGGTATGGGATAACACTTTTATGTAACAAACTGTTGTGTAGACTATTTTCCTGGAAATAAGAAGGCCAGTGATTGTTTAGAAAATAAATAGACCTGGATGCCTTAGCTGCTAGAAGAGACCCTCCTTCCTCTTTCACTTTTTGCACTTTTTTGTTTCACTTTTATTACATTCTCTTTTCTTAGAAATAATTTACAGGTTATTTCAAATGAGAATTCCAATATGTCATACATAAGGATGTTTCCTGGCCTAAAGAGAATTTCTGCTATCTCAGCTGCATCCTTTTCATCTGTTGTAGCCATGAAAAAGAAATAGAAATTTGCCTGTATGGCAAACTTATGTGCTGATTGTTCTTATTTATACTAATGCTTAGAAGATTCTTGTTTGAAAAATGAAAATTCTGATTCGCCTGATTTATAGAGAACTCTTTTGAGAACTATTTTAGTTTTTAATGTTTTTTCACAAAGGTTTACCCAAATGAAACAAGCAAAGTATTACTTGTGGCTTGTATAAATGAGCACTGTCCCATGATGCAGAAAAACTCTCACAAGAATTCTAATCTGCTGCTGAACTTCATTGATTAAAAAAACTGACAAATCCCACAATAACAAAACCCTATACTCATCTGTGTAGAAATTTAAAAAAGTATCTATTGATTGTTTTCTACCTGAAGGATTATTTTATTCTGATAAATTGCTTTTGTGGACTCCAAAAAAAATATACTTGTGTAAATAATGGAGTATATATGGTTGTCTCTGAATTGTGTAAATGAGAGGAGAGAAATTTTTGAAATTTTAGTATTTAATACTATTCTATGTTGTGTGGCTGGACTTTTTCTATAACAAATAGTTTGAAGACAGTTCTGCTCTGTTCCCTGTGTTCAAGGAAACAAAACTGAGAGAACTAGATATTGGCCTGGAAAATGTACATGAAGTATTTAACTGGTTTTATTAGTATTATTGTTTACCAGTTATTAGTATTATTTTGTTTCATTTTCCAATCATAAGTGCCGAAAAATGAATATGCATTAAAAAGCTCTCATCAACTAAAGTACCATCACTAAATTTAAATACACTTGAGCTTTGTAATCCTTTCTCGTTTATACTTAGCAGTCATAATTACAGTGGTACTAGACAGGTCCAGCTTCTACTTTAAGTTCTTTATGGTGCTACTGCAGCTGTTGGGAGCAGGATTTATTCCATGATTGCTATAACTTAGAGTAACTGTGGTCTGTGTATAAAGCAATAGGGTTTTTTCACTCTTTTCCACTTCCAAGTGCCTTCCAGCTTTGGTTAGCCTGCTTTCAAAAAGGCAAAGATACAGCTGGTTTATGCACTTAAAAGAAGTAGTGGCACCTGTCTCCTTAAATGAAAAAGAAAGAGTTCTCTTGTCACAACTACCTGCATGTACTGGGCAGCTGAGCAGCTAACAGTAATGTAATATACTTACAGTAGTGTAATATGCATTTACTGCTTAGCATAGACTAAATGAATTTATAAAATTCCACTCCAAAATAGACATTAACATGCAATAAATGGAGCTGTTGATACTTGAAATGTACAGGGTAAAATTCTTAGTTCTGAGCAGTTCTATTGCTGCAATACTTGGAGAGCATTTTTTTTACACCACCTTTGAGCATGTTTTTATGGGAAATGATTACTTGTGTTGGACATCAGTCTCCTTTTTTAACCCTGCTCTCTATTGGCATTGTGGACATCCCATTGCCAAGGTGCAGATTTCTGATTAGCAGTTGTAAAGATTGCTGTATTAGCCCTTCTACCTGTTTGCACTGGGAACTCTTTTTCATGGGTTTTGCTGGTACTGGAGTTGGGAGGAGGCACAGACAGGACAGCTGAAAACAACTGACCAAAGGGGTGTTCCAGACCCTGTGGGATTATCCCCAGCACATGAACTAGGGGGAAGATGTAGGAAGGAAGGATGTTTGGAGCAATGGTGTTTATCTTACTAAGCAGCTGTTACACACTGCAATGGGACTCTGCTTTCCTGGAGATGGCTGAACACCATGGGAAGGGGTGAATTCAACCCACCTTTTTATTCTTCCTAATCTCACTGGGGGGAGTGAGCAAGTGGTTAAGTGGTGCTTAGTTGCCAGCTGGAGTTAAACCACAACAACCTGCAGCTAGACAGGTGAAGTAATTTGTGAGACATTTTAGTGTCATGGCAGGTGTAAGGTGGAATTCACGTTACTACCATTCTTTATCTGCAGTAGATAAAAAAATAAAATATCACTCTTAAATAAATGAAGAGCAAAACTGTGATCTATATTAAGATGGTTGGGAACTAGCAGTTTCAAAACCAGCAAAAAATTAAACCAACTCAGGATTAGAGGGATGGCTAGAAGAAGGCTGTAATTAGGGAAAAGGGTCGCTGTCACTGTGTACAGTCTTATTGCTGTAGTCAAAACTGGGCTCACCTATTATACACATAGCAAAGTTTGACTATAGCATGCTGAATAATAAGTGTTCTGGATTTGGAACAATCAGAGTGAATATTTTTCTTGATATAGGATGTTTTTCCCCGTACAAAATCCCAAGATTTCTCTTGGGTGTACATATGCCTAGTCTTTAATGGTGCTTAAATTAGATTTTATTTATGCTTAAATCTGTACATTAGAGAATTGTCTGAAATGCACTCAAAATGAATTTTGATGGAATTTATTTTCCTGGGGTTTTTTTATACTATACCAAGGGCACCAGACTTTATCAGAATTAAGGGGCAGACTTTTTTTTAAATCTGTCACTGTAATCACTGGCTCTGGCACTTATTCTACTGCATTTTTTGCAGCTAATAGAAACAGGGGGAGTTAATGTGTTTAGTAACAGAGTGCATCATCATCCTAGAGGCTTGCCATCAAGGAACTGAAGGTTAGAAATACATGGGTTTTCCATGCACATCTTAACACTGCATGTGCTTCCCAAAATGCAGGAAAGTAGAAGATTTTCTAGAGAGAAAAAATTTGGCAGTAATCTCCAGGGATAGTAAGTGAAGAAAGAATGTGTGTGCATTTGGTGCCAGTAACATTAAAAAGAGGTTTGCTTGCACTTGAATACTGCTGAAAGATGGCCACTAATCCTAAAGTACTTCACTGATTTTTATACAAGAGTTGAATGTGGACAATGGGTCTCTAAGCCTCCTCATCAGCTTTCTGCTTTTTACTGTGTCCAGCATGACCAAAAAGGCACACAACAAAATGAAGATAAATAATGTAGCTGGCTTGATGCTTAAGCAGAGTCTAAAGAATGGAAACAGTCACTGGTTTTACAGTGCTAATGAACTGATGGGATTTTGCACTTCCCAAGTGTGTAAAAGAATTGTTTTAAAGTGAAGATTGAGAGGGGGAGGAACTGGCACAAGTGTCCTAATAGGAGTTTTTTCTGTACCTTTTGTGCTACCCACAGGCAGCTGTGCTACATAACAGATACTGCAGCAAGTGAGGGATTGAATTAATGGTATTCAGCAGAGGTAGAAAGGAAGGGAAGAAGATGGGAGAATGCCATAAGATCTGTGGGGACCTCCGTATGTGATGGGAACTCCATAGGCATGGCAGAGACAGGTAAAGGAGTTGAGGTGTCAACTCAGGATCTAATGAACAATTTACCATTAGGTCTCAGGATCTAATGAACAATTAATTCATTTTCCCTTCAGGATCCTGTGGAGAAAATTATAACAGATAACATCAGTAAGGTTTCAAGTCCAAACTGCATGCATTCAGAGGGCACCCTGAATTCTACCATCTCCTAGAGTTTGATGTTCAACTCTGAAATTGCTGTAAAATAAAGCTTTAAAAAAATCAATTGCTAATATTGAATTTTATTAAACTAAAATTTGTGATAATATATTAAAAAACCTGCTTTTCCATCAATATACAGTTGCTATCTGGGGACATAATTTGAACACTATATTTAATAAATACTTTTAAAATCATTCCTACAGTAATGCAGAATAATAAAATCTTTTACATATCATGCCTATGCTGTATACCATAGAGGAAGTAATAAAACATAGATACAAAATGACACACTACAACAAATGAAGTTTGAACTGTTAAAACCGATGATTTATAGGACCTTTTAGTAAGCTTTCCAAATTATGAAGAATAAGCGTCTTTCAGTAATTGTGTTTTCAGACATGGCAGCTTTTTAGACATCGCAGAATTGCAGCTGCCAAAGAAAAATAAAATCAAATTATTAATGAAAACATGTACTTTTCCTGTCCAAATTAAAAATAATAATAAAAAGAAACAAAACCAAAAACCTGTTCTAATCAAAACCACTCGCTATCCATAAGGGGAGGGAAAATCTTCATTTTGTATGAGTGCAAAATGAAAAATGTCTTGAAAAATAATCCCCACATGCTGAGACATGACAGGCTCTGGAATGATGTTTGATGACTAAATGACATCCTGTGGAATCTTGCCAGATTTTTTGCAAAAATCAGCATTTTTCTGAAATAATAATGAGATGTAACTGTCAGGTAAGACAAGCTCAATGTGTCATCAGAGAAAATGACAATTGCAGTTATGTACGTTACATGGTGTTTGCTTGGAAGTCTTTTCACTCATCAGCAAGGAGAGTGGAGCTCTAAAAGCACTGCAGAACTGAGTTTCTTACCAGCTTTAGAAAGCTTTTTCCATCCTTTGTATTGTCATATAATTAGAGGCTTTTCTCTTTGCAGAAATTGGGTGTACCACGGAAAGTATGACCCAGTAATGAATGAGCTGCCAGACAAATTGACACAAAAGGTGATCCTCTTGCACTAATTTTTCTGAGCTATTGAATTTAATATGAATTCCTGTTCAGGTTGCTTGAAAGCAAAACCCGAAAACCACTTCCCACAGCTAACCACTTCACTTAGATTTGGATATATGAAGGTACAATCTGTATACATCATTGAAAGTTATTTTCCCAAGTACTTTAAAAATAAATATGTGCCTTAGAAACCAAGCCAGGCAAAACAGCTGGGTCATATTCAGTTTTCACTCACAGGGGCAAAATCTTCCTAATCTCTCTTTTTATCATCAAAGAACTTATCCTTAGTGCATACTTTATTTTTGTGTCTCCTTTTTATCTCTCCCAAGTAATTCAAGGACTGCATGATAGTTTTTCAGTCTAATAAATCTTAGCAGTTGAAAGCTTTTGAGGTATTATTTCACTCCAGGTGAAATCTCCTCTCCAAGTACACAGTGGGGATAAGTTTTCTTCTATGTTTCATACAGTAAGTTTTTTTTTGTTTCATAGAAAAAAACTCTTGTCCTCTTGTAACTCTGCTTTCTACATGCTCCCATTTATTTTTTTGGTAAGAAGCAATTGAAACAGAAGACATGATTTCAATGCAGTGTCACCAGTGCAGTGTGGTACAGACTTGTTTGATGACATGATAGTAATACTTGAAAAGTCACTCTTTGCTTCCATAAACATTCATTTGAATCCCATTTTCTCTTCATTTCTAGCATATAAAAGACTACTGTCCTAATTTATACTCTTTTATAAAAAAATTTGTTCAGAAATCTTTCATATCTATATCTATATTTTATGGCTTAATTTGCTTTACCCATATTTCTAATGAATCCTATACTTTTGTAGATTTCTGTATTCTGACCTGTTTATCTTACTATGAATTTTATTAGTGCTTATGCAAGTGGTTAATACATTGAACAAGTGTAACTCAGACTAGACCCAGAAAACCAGATTCTTATCTATATCTAGACTTATTCTGCAACATTTTATTGGAAGCCTCTTAAGAGGGCGGTGAAAGATTATTTAATATTGTTTAAAAAGCATGTCGCTGCCCCTCTGGTCTCCTTCACATTCTCATGTAAAATAGAAACATTCTGGGTCATATTTGATCTGGAATTTAATAATGTTGTGAATATCTTCAGATTCAGACTCATAATCACTTTATCAAGGGAAATAAATGCAATCCTTCAGTGTTTCTGTTAGATTTAATTTGAAATCTGAGGCAACTATTCTATGCCAAACATTGCCTCTCTGTCAGAAATATGAAAGTGTCTGATTCAAGTCCCTACTTTACCTGCTGCATGGCAGGTTTGAAACCAGAGTTTCCTAATTTTCCACCTTTTTTTTTCTACTTTTCCTTCAGAATTGACCTGGGAACCCAGGAGCCTGTGGGAGGTAACTGCTGCACTGTTGGCAAGAGAGCTCCTGATATCCAGTGCAGACATGATTCATCTTCTGTAAGCACATGTGAAACTGCAGCTTTATCTGACCCAAGTATGATACCCAAAGGAGACCAAGTGGTGTTTCTAGAACTTATCTAGCCTGTGGTATGTGTATCAAACATCATAAACCACTTTATGAAGTTTATAGGTTCATCTTTATTCATTTTTTTACTTCAGATCAGAAATGAGCTTTTAAAGCTAATATTCTGATCATCCTGATTTTCCAGCCTGGTGTTGACTGGTGATCCTATAGAACAAAAGGTGAGTTTTTGTTTATATGACAGTGAAGGATTTTAAAAATGCTATAGCAGCACACAAAAGATGACCTAATACTTAATGGCTGTTTAATCAGGGTGGAGCTGAAATCAGGGTGGAGCTATGTCAAAATAAAACATGCTGAAATATTTAGAATGCATCTCGGGTCCCTGGCCTGAGGTGCTTTTTTATTAGATAAGATTTTTTAGATTCATTGCCTGCTGTTTTCTAATGTCCATATTACTACCTTATTGCCATACAGTCTCCTTATGTAGTCATTCAAGCCTGGTTTTTTATATGTTGGCTTACATGGAAGTAAATTTTACCCACTGACATTGCAGAAACCTTACCAAAATCTCATCTACACAAAAATAGCATTTTTCTATACTTCATACTGTTAGCAAAGAGGTTAAAATCAATAACATGTAAAGACTACCTTCCCTTTTAATAAGAGTTTTATTAGTGATTATATGAAGCTTTCAGGTAGTTGGAGTTTGGAGTTCTGTTTCCTAGTGATTTTATTCAATTACTATTTGATCTCCTAGACACTTATTTTGTTTTTTTTATTTCTCCCCTCCTGCTCCTGATGTTTTACCCCAAAATTATTTTCCATCCTTGCTATGAATAAGCCAGGGTGGAATCAGACTCCTCAGAACAGCTGAAGTGAAGTGTATTGTAGGGTGGGAGTAGAAATGTTACAGCTAATAAATTATGCATAAGTATTTCAGCTTTTCCCAAGGTATCTTCCCACGTGAAAATAAATATTGATTTTTTTTAAATTAATCATTTTTCAAAGGATCTTGTTTTCATCTCTGTGAGAAGTCAGATGCTTCTAATTAAACCAGTTATAATATGCTTCAAATTTACCAGAAGGGATTAGCATAGCTTTTATAGCTCAATTTCTGTTAATAGTATTTCCAGTCAAGGTTTCTGTGATTTCAATAATAACTGAATTTTTAATAGTCATAAATCTCATAAGGTTTTTATTGATATATATTTAACGTAGAGGAAGGTCACAAAACTTTTTCCCAAATGAAATAGCAGGTGAAGAATTTGAGGTGAAGCCTCAAATTCTGCACATGAGGAAGCAAGCAAAATAAAAACGGGCAAAAAGAAAAACCACCCCCAAATCATTGTTGCAATACATTAAAGGCTCTAATAAAATGTAAAGAATTTCTGAAACAGAATGAGCAAAACACTACATTCTAAACTCCACTCTTGAACAACCTATGATTTGTCAGAGGGATCTTAAGCAACAATGTGGATAGGATATCTATAACTGTGTCCCCTTCAGTGTTTAATATTAGATAAGGAGTCTTTTTACAATTGTACTTCAGTTCACCTCCAAGTGTTTTCAGAATGCTCAAACTCAGTTCTTTCCTGATGGCCCTGAATTGGTAAGAAGTGCTGTCCTGTTAGAGCACAGCTAATGAGCTCTGAGCCCTAATGGGCATTGGCTCACAGGAGCAGAGGGGGGTGAGTCAGCTATGATCCTTTCAAATATATATATATTTTATACACACACACACACATATATATATGTATGAAACATGGACTGCTGGTCTTCTGCAGTGAATTATTCACTCTACAAATTTCACTGCCACTGTGCCGTGCTACTGGCTAAATTAGACATAGTCTATATTCATCCCCTTTCTATTGATGTATTTTCTACTGCTTTAGTGATGGCAAGAATATGTCTTCTCTTTCTCATGTGACTCAGAGGGGATCTGAAAGTGGACACAGAGCTTTTAAAGAAAAACGAGAATTTTTAGATCCAGTGATCTCAGCTGGATTGAGTTTCAGAAGTATCAAGGACAACCTAAGGCAGATAAAAATAGAGTGGATATTTGATTTGATGCAGCTATTTTAATTCCAATATCTGATAAGAATGTTATGTTTGAACTGATTTCTTTGCTTCTTAGTAAATGCACATTTCACTGATTTCAGCAGAGATTACATGACAAGGTCAGAGATCAGCCATCATCCAAAAACCACTTCTGCTGTGAATCTGGCACATTCAGTTCAAGATTTCTACCCCAGTAAACAAGCACGTTTTAGAATTTTTTTCAACCTGCCAGTTTTACAAATTGGAATTTTAAACTAATTCATAGTTGTCAAGCATGTCAAGGTGGAATAAATTCACTAGGGAAGAACAAAAGTATAATTTATTGACTGCAGTATTTTCCAAATTATTTAAATGTTATTCCTTTCCTGTCTGCTGTCTCCGAACTTACTATACTATACCCTACTGAGGATGAAAAATACAAGGTTGTGGCAAACACCTCCATACAAATGAGTAAATTTGGTTTATTATTCAGAAAAATGAAGGACATTAGAAGGTCTTGCTATTCCCAGAAGTAAACCCACATGGTTTCCCCTGTCTGTGATTATGACAAAGAAAACATGAAACCCATTATGTCTGAAACTGGTTCCAGTTTAAGTCCTGTCTAAGAACTGACAAAATGCAAGTGATAGTTCTTCCTAAGCTGGCAACCTGTGCCTGCTATCCTCCTGCCCATACAGAGGTCCATCTTTCTCTCATTTTTTGCCTATAGAAACTGACTTACTGGAGTGCTCCCAACAAATGCCAGGTGTAATAGTTTCGTTTTCAGTTCCTTGACTCTAAACCCAATGGTCTTCCTGTGTTTTCCAAGCTTTGTTTCACCCCACTTGCTGTCCTCAGTAACTTGTACCTGGCATCTGTTATCTGTTTATTTCTTCATTTTCAACTCTGCTTGGGAGATTTGTTTCATGGCTGAGAACGTTTTTCTACCTTCCTCATCTTCTTGGTCTGCTGCCCAAATGCCCTATATTTCCTGGGGTCCTTTCAGCCTTGTTCACCAGTTTTGGGCTAACTGTTTCAAGGACTTTCTTCACAAACTTTAGGTTTGTTACCCCATTAATTAAAAATATCAGAGGATGAAATACTTGTTTAAGAAGCTTGCTAGTATCACTAGATATTCAGAAGAAGATGGAAGGTAGAGAATCCTAATGAAAGGTAGAGAATACACACAAGATGCAATAAATATTTACCCATTCCATATCTTGTTATAAAATTTATATAGTGGTATGTTCTTGTGCAAATAATCTTTGAAAAATATTTCTCCTCAAAGCATTATCTTTAATAGTTTTTGCCAGTTTTAAGGAACTATTGAAAGATGTGTTATCCATTTGGGTCTTGCTTAGTTTATCTTTTAGCCATTACAGAACTGTTAGTGTTATGTTCAAGAAATAAGTTTGGTTTAGAAATAAGAGACAGTCTTATACGGTCTTATATTGACAGTCTTATGGTTATAGGACAGTCTTATAGTTATATTAGACTGTCTCTAAGGGAGACAGTCTAATACTAAAAAGCCTCTGATTTTTTTGCCTGAAAATTTTGCAGATAATGACAAAAAGCAATTGCAAATGCTTTTTTTTACTATCAATTTTTTTTGTTTCTGAGAACAAAGCAGACTGTTATCACCTTATAAGGCACGTGTTTGTAAGAGATGTCAGAGCTAAAGCAAACGGTATGCTCACTGTCAGTGAAGCAAACTTTGAAGGGAACTGGATGACCACTATGTTTACTATATGTTCTGCCAACTGTGTTGCAAATTAATGTACTGAAGACTGCTGGGCAGAATGATTTGCAGATTTTCAGTGTGAGTGTGAACTGCCGGCATAAATATAGGTTTATAGATCAAACGCTTGGCAGTGCTGGGAACATTGAGAGTGATAGCAGCTTGCCACAGAAGGAAATGGTTTTTTGTGTGACTTTCCAGACATATTCCATGTAGATTAGCACAGACAAAGCCTCAGGATGAAATCAGCCACAAATTCAGTAAGAAATGTATGTGTGCTCATTACTGGAGGGTAAAGGACATCTTTGCATCTTCATGGCAAGTTGTTCCCTCCCTCTAAAAAAAAAAAGTTGGTTTCTGTGTTCCAGCTCCAATTCTCAGAACTGCTCTGAGAAAACCAGACTTGACAAGAGCAATAGCCATTGGAGCCTGTGTAAAGCAGCTGAGAAACTATGATGTTGATAATGAAAAGAATTTGAATTTTGGCCTATTTTTTTCGGGCATTGAGGGCTCTCAGTTTCTCTAATAAGATCTGAGGACAATCAGCATTTTTTTGCTATGAACTCAATACCTCGCAGAAATAGTCTCTGAATGGAGTCCAATGAGATGCCCAGGACAGATAATTTCATTGAACAGATAATAAAGAAATAATTGATTTTGGTTACAATAAAACAGATGCTTTCTGTCTGGTCACTAACAACCAAAAAACTGTGAGCTGAAAAAAGCTTTAATTACTTAAAGAGTAGGTAAATAGAAGGAATTTTTTAAATTGCCTTCCAGTTCTTTTTAAGATACCAGAGGTTGTGGGGTATTGGCTTTTCTTTTTGACAAGTATTAATATAAACTGGAAATGCTCAACCATGATGCCATATTTCAAATTGCCATCTATTCAAAGAGTGTGATTAAAAAGCAGAAGAATGTGGCATCTGTTAAAAAAATAGTATCTTGGAAGATTGTTTGTCTGTCTTTAGAAATTATTTGCATTTATTTTATATTTATTGTAATAATAAAATAAAAATATCTAGGAATAAACATTGTATATATTTAAACAGCAGATTTTGTCCCAGAGCATTCTACATATAATGGCTTCCAATCCCTACCCCACCCTCTGCAGAATCTTCAATGCATAATCTCTAGTGAAATTACAAAAGTACCAATATTGATTTGTTTCCTGCTCTGATGGATATGTCAGATAACATTTTCTCTTCTTAAGTCAATACTCAATTTTTTAAAACTCTGATAATGGAAAACTAAGTAATTTTTAGTATCATTTTTGCAGCTCTAATTACTGCTGCTAAGCACAACATACTGTTTTACTGTGTAACTTGCTGTAAGATAGGAGATGGAGGCCATTTAGAATACTTTGTTCTTGCTTTTTGTTTTTCTTTACTACATGCTGTAGTAAGCAGTTACAGCATTAAGAGCAAATGCTGTCTAAATATACTCTTTTAGGTATTTTTCTTCAAGTTGGATGCAGATAGAGAGCACTGAAGACACTGGAACCATCAGTTGACCCTGGAATTTGCCCCACTTGAAGAGCCAAGTGCTTTGATTCTGTTTCATGTTTATTAATAGACCTGAGAGCTGCAGTAGCTTGTCATGAATTTCAGCAGTATGTGGCATGAACACTGTAACACAAACATGAGAGAAAGGGCAAAATATATGAACAGCTGGTTGAACTTCACCTTGGTGCTGAGAAGATGGTACTCTTTAGGACAGGTTCTCAAGTAGTTGCTCATCAATATGCTGGTTAAAAATCCTTAGAATTGTAGAAGTATGCCTTAAGATTGGGAATGAGTAATTGATGTTAGGTGAACACAACAAATGAAGGCTTTGTGCTTCAGAACCAATTGAATGAAATGGCTAACTGCCACCGAATGTCTGATGATGAAGCCATGCATGGAGAAATGCAGGAGAGAGCTTCATAAAAGAAATAATTTTTTGCTGAAAATATAATATTCACATTGTTGTGACAGTGCTTACAAAACAGTGTAGTAATCTAATGGTAAGCCTTAATGCATGGTAATTCTTTCCACAGCACTGATTACTGTTTATCACCTCAAAGACTACTGTACAAATTTCTTGGGTTCTCTGGGTGTGTTTCTGTAGAAATTTAAGCTCCAACCATAGCCTCAGGTTTCAATTTTTGCCTTTGTAACCAAGATGAAATCTGCCCAGTGCTGGAGCAGAAATTGTGCCAGCAACATCACACAATGCAAGGCCTGTAAGCAGAGCTGAACTGGGACAGCTCCAGCAGTTCTGGTTGTTCTTTACTTTTCAGGCTGCTCTTACTGTTGTTTTTCTCACTCTTGCTGTGGAAGAATGTGTTTAAAGGTTCTCAGCTTCAGAAAGAGCAACCTGCCACTTAAAAAAAATGTCAGGTGCATATGTGAGAGCTAATAACATGCACCATAACACAGTGGAGTGGAATTTAGTTCAAGCAGATGTATTCAGTGAGAGATATCTGCTCATGGGTGTACATAAAGGAATTTTCCAAGTCTTATTTCCTAATTCCTAAGAATTTAGTGATGTTTATACAGGAAACCTTACTAAATCAACAGCTAACACAGTTTTGTACTGTGTTTGTACTTGCAATTGCATGGATAGGAGAGGAGAGGAAACTGGAAAGTAGCTTGATATTATAATTATTTTGAGCAGTAGAATAATTCCATAACCTGTTATAATTTCTTTATTAGCATGGACCCATAAAATAAAGTTCTGCTGTCATGAACATTGTGAGCCACAGTCTTGGTCACTCACTAATGACAAAATGTTTAAATTAGGATTAAAAGAGATTCCAAATATTCAGAGATGTATATATACAGTAATTAGTGGCAAGATGGTTTAAAAAATTTTGAGTGTAGAGATGATTTTAAGAAGGTCATAAGGAGGACAAAGACAATAGTAGCATGTCAATCCACCAAACATTTTAATTGTTTCTGCACTAATTTGAGAAGGGAAATAAACAGGAAGAGCTGAAATCTTAATTAATGATCACAACAGCGTCTCAATTGGCATATGAGACACTCAGTGAGATAATTCATATGATTAGAATATTAGTGGATTTAATTTGCTCCAGAAACATCTGCAAGGTGGGGAAAATAAGAGAATGTATTGCTTTGCATGGCAAATAGGTCCATAAAGAGATGATACACATATTTTGGGTAAGGATAAAATGCTCAAATCAGAAGTGAGTCACCAGATAAGGCTTGTCTCTTGGTAGGGGAAAAGACCTTTGACTAAGGAAAAAAAAAAGAAAAGACAAAGCTTTCCATAGTACAAATGATGGTAGTAAAAATATGGTTTAGAAAATAGATAAAAGTCTCATAAATTACAGCACATTTTTATGTATAAAATGGGGAGGAAGAGAATGAAAACTAATTTGAATTATATATGTAACTCTAAATATTCTAAAAACAAGGACAGAAAATATTAAAATACCAAAAATCCTGAGAATTACTGTGGAAAAAGACTGGTTACAGTTCCCCATGACTAAGAAGTTGAGTTGTTAAGCAATACCAAGAGCAATAAAAAAGTATTAGGCCTTGGGGGTACAAAATTTAGAAGATAAAATATTTAAGGCCTGTTTCTAAGCTCCTTCCAATTAACACTCAGAACTCAAAGTAAACTTCTTGTACTCTTTTCTGAGTATCAAGTTTTTTATTTAATCAAGTTCAGTTTTCAGTTTTCTTGCCTTGAAACGTTTTCCTGTGGGAAGGGGTACAGATCTGGGAAGTAAGTATTAGCTTCTTCATACAGGGGCTTGTAGAGGTACCTGTGTCTACTAGTCCTGTGTTTGCTGAAGGTGCTGAAAGCTTACAGGGGCTCAAGAGAAGGCTGGAACATCTTTGGAGGAGATAAACACTGATGGTGGTTGCATTCTTTAAAAGATACGTCTGGCTCAGGAAATCCTTGTACTGTTTGGAGCCTGGAAGGTAATTAAAAAGTACTACCAGATATACATTCCCATTCTTTCTGCTTGTGTCATGGAGGCTTGCAGACACTGCTGAAAATACTGCCCTGGTTTGGAGGGGTCCTTGGTGCAACCTTGCATTCCTGTGAGCCCAGAGCCCCAACTGGTGGGTACTCTTCCTGAGGCAGGGCAAGTGGAGCCAGTGGCTCCGCTGTTCCCTAGCAGATGCAGTGCATCAGAATGGTCACAGAGCTGGAAGCTCTGTTTGACTTTTAGAGCAAGGCAAAAGAAATGAAATGATCGTAAAGGAAACAAAATAAGGCCCTGCCTGCAAACGGCAGTGTAAGTTCTTTCCCTTTATCTGCTTGTATAAAACTCAATGGGTCACCCTTTTTAAAAAAAGAGTATAGAAACATGTCTCTTGTATACTCTGCTTGAAGGAGGTAATAATTTAGTCCTAATTCTATCAAAGATTGACTTTTTATTCCCATTCAGTATTTTCAGTTCATAAAATTCAGGTTTTAAATAAATAAGTCGACAATGGCAATTTTAGGCTAAGCAAGCATACTTGTGGTTAAATTGGTATTGAATGAAGTTCTTTAAATTTACTTGTTGCTTTTTATTTCTTCCTCAGCCTACTGAGATTACTGTTTGTACAGCGGGTTGTTAACAATTGGACTGGGAATATTTGGAAAATATTAGATATTGTGGAGCAGATATCAACTTAGCAACATTAACTTATGTCCATAAATTTGGATTTAATGAGTTCTCTCCCTTCAGATTTTATCTTATGGTGTGACTATTCTTAGTTTATCCTTTGTTATATTATTTAATTTTGTGCATAATTTCTAAATATGCAACATTCTAAGAAATTAGCTTCAAATCCATGTTATAAATTGAGGAGTGGCTCTTGTATATTCATTAGATTATTGCCACCCCTTTTCCTGTTGTGTTCTGCTACTTCAGCACAGCAAAGCTCTAATTGCCTGAGCAAACATTGACTTTCATATCACTGATAATCCATCAGTGATACAGAAGGGAAAAAGGGCACCATTTTTACCACAAGAAATTGCAAAAAAGAGTTTCAATATCACCATTAAAATCTCAGGTCTATTTTGTGTGCATGTATGGTCCCATGCTGTCCTAGATTAGACACATGCACAATGTAAGACTAATATGTTGTGTGGTGCTCCTATGAATCTAGTGTCAGAACAAACAGGAATGGTAAGCTTTAAGCTTTTTGTAATATATCATTTCTAGCTGTGGTAAATATCCCAATTGTATAGAATATTCTAGTTTTCCCTCCTATTCATTTGTGGAAGAATTTGGGTTTTGATTAGTTCCTGAGATAGCTGCACAGACTCCTTGCGTCTCTCTTCCTCAGTCTTACAGTCTGTCAGGTGTCTCTCAGTCTCTCCTTGCCCAGGTGTAATCCTTCCAGTGGCCTAGAAGGATATCCAGCTGATGTTCTGAAGTGTTGTGATGGAAGAGTGTCACTGCCTATTTGTCAGGAAGGAAGCAATGGAGAATTGGCCATTGGCAATTTCTTGTAGCAGCTTCTATTTAAATGAAAACAGGCAGGCAAAGACATTGCAAGGAACATCAGATGAAAAGCAATGCAGAGAATCTTACAGCTCAGGTTTACAGTATGGTGCTAGAAATAACATTCAGAAATGTGCAGTAACTGTTTCACCTGTATGGAGTTCATGCATTGTGCCTGATTGGATTTTGTTTCTTTTTCTTCATTGCAGGTCCAGTGGTGGTGGTGAGGATCAGACACAGCCCAGAGATCTCTCACCATGGCTGTAGTACCAGCTCTGGATCAGGAAGGTATGTGGGCAGACAAAGGCAAGGCACAGGGCAAGGGTCAATGGGATGGCCTGAAAAAGCTCCTGGATGAAGCAGGGGCAGGTCCATCCAAGACCCATAAGGTTCTTTCTTGAACACACTTCCTTCAGAGAAGTGTGAATTTGGGCTAGCTCCTTATCAGAGAGCTGTCCTTGAGCCAGCCCACTGTACTCCTGGGAGGCAAGAGTGTAAACTTCAGGCCCTGAGAGTAAACAGGAAATAAATATGCCAGATAGTAAGAAAAATAAGACTGATAGATTATTTACAGACAAAATCAATTACCTAAAGACCTGAAATTGCAGGAAGAAAAGATAATTACTTTGTGAACCATTACAATTCAAAATAACTCTACTTCTTTTTGAAGTAGTGTTAATCCATGCAAGTCAACATATTGTAATCTATTTATTAAATTCTCCTGTGTGAAATTAACTGATGGGGAAAAAAGAGTGATCAAGCCTTTAGCTGTCCCTTTGAAAGTGTTTAAACAATAAGATGTTTTTCAACCAGAAACAAGTAGAATTCCTCATGAATGTGGAAATTTAAATTACCCTCTTTGGTGTGTCATTGTACTACTTTACTTAAAGCAGTTGTTATTATGCTGCAAGCTAAGTAGCTCTCACCAAAGCTGGTTTGGTTTGATTTTCTGGGTCATATCTCACCACAGCTCTTTGTTTTGATAAATTATTTTGCAAAGAGTGCAGTGGCATACAATATACAATTTTCCATTTGAAATATTTGTCACAAAAAGGAGACTCTGAATATTTTAATGAACCATTTGGATGTTTATAACTTTTATTTTCCTGCTCCTAGGCTTGTCCTAGGTATTTCTATGATGGATGATGAAAGAAAGTTCCTATCTATTCCTATCCTAATCTATTTAGCCTTTACAAAGATAACCCTTTAACTGCTCAGAATTCAGGCCAGTAGTTTTACATGCATTACAGTAGGAAATAGGGTATGCACAAGGCATTACTGTGAAATGCCCTCGCCTCTTACTGGCTATTTTAGGTTCACTTAATGACAATGCCAAGACGAAGTGCAGCTCAAGATTTTCAGATACGTGAAGTGACAGTTACTATCTTAATTATCTATAGAGAGGGCTTAAAACCATGTACTTGCAGTACAAGTATTCATCTAGTGAATTTATAGGCACACACAAAAATGTTCCAAGGATATATTATGTGTACATTTTCAAAGTAATTGCCAATATGTATTTTGAAATTCAATTTTCATTTAGTATTAATAGACAGTGTGAGGGGAATTATGTATCTGCCTTTTAATATCTGTTTTAGTCTTCTGTGTCTCCCCATCACTTCAACAGTCCTTCAGAGTACGTAGTGCTTATGAGCATTTTCTTTCATCCTCCCTTTCCACCCCTTTGCCATTTCATTTTCTCCTAGGTATCGGTTTTGTAATATTAATTCTCATCTTCAAAGTTTTATTTTCATTTATTTATCTCCTAATAAATAGCTTCTTTCATTTTTCCATCTTCTGTTTCTTCTTGTGTTACTTTATACTTCCAAACTCTCTGTTTTACAACTCTGTGTTCTTGCTTTTCCTTCATCATCTCTTCATTTCACCCCACAAGGATGTGTTGGGAGAAGAGTAAGGGGAAGGGATTGTGTGCTTGAAATTCTCTCCCTTTTGTTAAATCACATCTTGAGGGTTCTTGTGTTATGGTTGCAAATAATTTGTGACATAATTGTCTTACATATCATATGTGTTACTTAAAAAATCAGCACTTTGTTATCAGCTCACATCATATATGGATCAGTTTAAAATCAAGCAGAGATGATGCTTTGCAGGTGGGCTGTATTTTTATTGTGTCCAACTCTTAATTCAGTACACTTCTTTCATCTTATTCTTCAAATAACATACTCAGAAAAAGATATTTAATATAATTATAAAATAATAATGTTGTAGTAAATTTTTCATTAACTATTTTAATTAGTTTAAGGATATTTTTTATACAGCTTGTGAGAACAAGGGCCCTTATATGGCTAGCAGCTTTGCACTCTGGCAGGTGAAATCAGAGTTACAAATATAAATTCTGTGTGATCTTTGGACACTTACTGATAAGCAGCAGCCAAGATGACAGATTTCCATGCACAATTATTTCCCAAACCTTTAAAGTAAACTAAGAATGATTACAAGGAATAAAAGCTACCTCTGTGTTACTGGAAGGGTGGGCTCTGCAGTTCTCCATTAACATTAATTTCTTGTTAAAGCACTCTGAGGCTTTTCTGTCTTGTAACTTTGCCAAATGCTAAACATTAGGGTTGATGGCTTCCATGTCATGCACCTGTCCTAAAGTTTAACTATCTATAAAAATGTAACCCTATATGGGTCATCTTCACAAGGCCAGGTTGCAAATATTTTGCAATAAGGAAAAAGGGAAATCCTTTTGTAAGGAAAAGAAAATTTGAAGCTATTATTATTATTTGATTTTATATGCAAAATATCTTTTATTCTTACTAGATTATTTCCTATTGTTATATGCAGCATAATTTTAGCATCTGTGGATTTGAAGTGAGAATTTCAAACTTGACCGTGAAATGGTTTCTGTGAATAAAAGCCTTTTGGCTTGTGTGGAATCTACTCAAATGTGTGTAAGCCAAAAAACTTTCCATGTGCTTTGCCTGGAAGCTAAAAGCTTTGAGGTGTTCTATTGCTGGCAGGGAGTGACTGCCCTTAGTTCTCTTGCAGCTCCCACTGCAGACAAGAGAACGCTTGGTTACCACTGAGGAGCTGGGCAGGACTGCAGATGGAAGGAGGACAGAAGTCTCTGTTTCCTCTGCTCATAACTGAGGCAAAAGAAAAATCAAATGCCTTGAATGACTTTCGGTTAGAGAAAAAGCAGTAGGTGGTGGCTTTGGAAGCCTGGAGCAACAAAAGCTGGGTCAGAAGGGGATAAATGTTGGAGAAGGAAAAATGGAATGGAGAATGGTAACATGGAGGGGAAAAAAGAAAATGGGACAGAGGAGTGGAAACTAGTGAGCTTGATGGAGGGAGAAATGTCTGTTTGTGATTTGGATATTCTGTTTGGCATCTTGAATGTATATTTGTTTATGTGGGTTTTCATTTTTAGTGTTCTTGTCTCTTCCAGACAGTCAGACAAATGTATGCATGGATGTGAGATTGGAATTTTTACCAAAATTAGAGTTTGCTCCTCCAAGAGCATAATAAAACTTCCATAAGATCTCCCTGACCCTGTAATCTATTAATTCCAGGAGCTCAGGGAGAAACCGCTCCAGGGTTATGCTCCATGAAATCAGAATTTGAATACAGAATGCATAAACAACACTTTAAGAATGTAAAATCCAGACATGTACATAGAGGTTACTACTTTTGGAGTGCTTAAATGATACATGGTACTCTAAGTGTAACTTGGAAGTGTTGCTATATGATTTAATGATGTATATAATATTTAGTGCCTTATTACTCTTTCACCATATATACATTTTCTGCTACCACATGTTTAGAAGCACTCTAAGAAATACTCTGTGTTGGAAATGAAAACAGACAGAAGCAGCTGCTCTTGCTAAGTGCAATGTTTCATTTCATCCATGTGCATCTCACATGAGAACCTGTAGACGGTGGTGTGTGGGTGGATAGTTAATGGTGAGATTATGGTTAAAATGGATTTAATAGTCTAGCTGAGATGGGCACTTTGGGAAGGCAGTGAAAATTCATGAGTGCCCTGCTGCTCTCCTGAGTGGCTCAGGGTGCATTATGCTGACCAAACTGGCATGTCTGAGCTGTTGCACAGTAGTCAGCCCATTTTTATTCTACAAGTCTGTTTTGTCAGACAGCAAAATCTCTTATTTTGTTTTCTCTCCCTCTAGCCTGATTCTAGTGAAACTTATGCCTTTATGGGTTGTTTTTGAGGTGTTTTTCCTTAGAGAATATTGTCTACTCAAAAGTTCGGATCAAATCAGGAACTCCACCTTTTGCTGCTTCTGTGTTTATGCCTGGGTATAATTAGGATGGAGTTTGTGAGGCAGAAGAAAAATTATAGCTCTTACTTGAAACAGAATGTTTTGCCTTGCATTCAGCGTCCATTATGACTCTCAGAGTTTCATAATGTTTGTCCCAAATGTTTAATATGAACATCTATTTCCTTAATCAGCCGGAGTTGCCTGTGCTAAGGCAGGAAAGAAAGTAGCTGAAACCTGGGAACTAGCAGAGCAGAACACTGTGTATGTTTTTAATTGAAGGGAAACTGAACAGAATCTTTCATGTGGATGAATATTGGTCAACATCTGAAATAATTTGAAGGCAGTCTTAAAATCCAGCATGTGAATTCTTGCCTATCTCCTTGTAGATGTGAGGAAAGGTAAAGAGGGCTACAAAATCTCTGCTATTGAAATCATTGCAAATACTATCTGTTGGGGTGGTTTCATCTATAAGGTGATCTGGTGACAGAGTACCTTATTTTCATGTCAGCTGCCCTTCAAATAGCCACTTCAATTGACCTGAGACCTCCTAAAACCTGCCTTACTTCACCCTGTAATTAATTAGCCTTGAGTTTTTCTAGAGATCTGGTTTTCAAACCTACTATTCCTTTTCTCTACTTAACAACAAATGTTTATTAGACAGAACAGAAAATAACAAAAATAAAACAATTAAAACCTTCAGTGACACTTCCAGGAGTATTTCCTTTAGAAATCTGCAAACGAATAATGAATTATTAAGATTGACTAAATGGCAAAACATAGCTACCACACGGGCTCAAAACAGCAATAAACCACTTGTAATACACACCTAGACTTGTTTTTATCTCATCAGTTCCTTGAGTCTCAAAAGAGAAATCCAGTTTCTGAAGGGTGCATAAGGTTGTCTAAGCATACATAAATAAAAACAAATCAATATATAAAATTACATGATGCAAGAAGCAGTAATTCTGGCCAGCCAAGGAATACACTGGCAGCTGTGTATATATCTTTTCATATTTACTGTGCTCATATACTGTTCAAGTTCTCAGACTGACAGAGGAGATACAATCCTAGGCTAGACTAGCTTAATTCTCATAGACTCTTGACATCAGAGCATCAGCCTAGTGAGATGTTTGTTACACAGTCTGTATTGCTGAGTTGACCTCTTCATTTGAGGAACTGCATTACAACTAGAAAAGTCCCTAAAGCTCTTTATGGAAACATTTTTAGATATCTGCTAGCGTAGAAATAAAACTCTTACCAAAGTAGGGCCCTTCAGAGGTTTCTTTCATACTACTGTCACCTCCATATCCTTGAACTGAAAACACTTTTTTCAGCTTTAAATCAGTATCAGTTACTGCAATCATACAAATTAATAAATGGGAACACAAATCAAGCCTCTTGAAATTTTGGCAATGATATTGCCAGTGTGAGTGGCATTCTGTCAGGGTCTTGAGCATCCTACAAAATCTTAACCATCTTGACCAGCTTCAACTGAGGCATGCACCCATACATCCTGTAGGAGGTTCATTTCTGTCCTGGGCATGGACATCTTTTATGAACTGTGTTAGATCTGGCTCAGCTTGCTGACTGATTTTCCTCAATGAACCATACACTACCTTGTAGGTTGCTTTGTCTTCAGTCCTGTTTTTGATCATCTTATGCTGTTTTTGGCTTAGCTCCCTGAATAGGTACTGGATTTCAGCCTGTTTGGATACAGTGAGACTGTGACCTTGTTCATGAGGGCTCTGTCTGTTCTGTGGTGGTTCTTGGTTTCTGGCTCATCATTGCTGTTGGAACATGCACACTCCTGTTTCTCTTTGATCAAAGTGTCAATTGTCCAGGTGTTTCTGCATATTTAGGCATGGGGATATTCAGAAGATGGAATATGATGAGGTCATGAAGGGCATTAAACCCCTGTAATTACCTAAAAGTTTATACTTGCCAGACAGCCCAGTTACCTTGTGTTAGTGAGTATATGAAAACTCTGTCTCCTTTAAAGCTTTGCTGGTGTATCTGCTTAAAAAAAGATATAATTTCAAATAATAAACTGCATTTTTTTTTGTTTTCATAGTACATAAAAGTATGCAATCATATTGCAAATAGTAAGCATGATTTAAAGAAAGAGATGGAGAATGTCAGCATCCTTGGAAAGCTGTCAGAAAGTTGAGCATCTTTGTTCAATCTTTTTGACTCTTTCATTTCATCCTCACCAAAAGAGAATTACACTGATATAAAGGCCAAACCACCCCAGATTATTGCTGCTATGGATTGCTGGAGTTTATTGCTGTACTATAACCACTAGATATGTTACAGCAAAACTTAGTGACTTCGCTATGTTGTATTCCCAAAAAAACCCTAAAAAATCTCTGAATCAAACTCTCATGTCTTCTCTGTATTGAAAATAAATCATAAGAAACTACCCACAAAAAATTTCGATGCTACATAGGAAAGAGATCCATATATATTTCTTAGTCCTTCCTTTTCCCTTAAAGGAAAGCATTTGTCAAGTGAGGAAGATTTGGTGCTGCACTTTGACAAAAAGAAAAAGGACTGTGCTGTATGCAATGGGAGGAATGCATTTCTGGCTGATTAAAAGCCTGAAATTTCCTTTTCCTGGGAAGGGAAAAACACAAAGTTAAAAGACAGCAAAATTATTGTCCTTGTCTGTTATTTTTTTTCTAATTGGTTCAACATTGGCAAGTTATTTAAGGTATTGGCTGTACAAAAGTGCTCTGTAAGACATAAGTCAAGTGTTCAGTAGAAAGTCTAAAGGAGATGTCCAACCACATGCTTAATATTGTTTGCATTAGATGTTTTTTCTTGTTCAATAATCACTGTTACGGTTCTCTACATTAATTACTCTTATCACATTAATCCTTGCCATGTCATAAATAATATCCCTAAGTAAAAATCATGAGACAAAATGCTGTTACCTGACTCAGACTAAAATGTATTAAAGTAAATTTTTGTAATACAAAGGCAGGAAAGAAAACACAATAAAAACTTTTCAGGGAACTCTTTCAACCCAAAGCAAAGGATGTCAGATGATTAATGCCATGATAAAGCCATAGGAATGTATATTTGATAGAATACCTGAGAAAAGTGAATGATTGTTGCTACATATGACAGAAGATACCCTACCCTCAGGAAAACAGGAAATGAAAGACTGATAACACAAGCAAGGTATTTCATATCATATCAATGAAACTCATTTAATGTAACCTAAAACTTCAAAAACAAATTTCATAAAAGTAAAAAGAAACCACTCTTTAGTTTTGAGTTAATAAGTATATCAAAAAGGCTGTTTATATTTTTAAATGCCAAACTTCCTCAGGTTCTCCATCTTTTTCACATCTTTGTGTTTGTGATGTGTTTGCAATGCTGCTTGAACTCCTAGAACACCTAGAATAGAGAGGGCACAGGGAAACCCTTTTGTCCTATAGGTTATCTTAGATTTTGCCATATTTCAGGTTTTTTTCTGCAATAGAGGAGGATATGCTTGAAAAAGAAGGACAATCTCTTTATTTTTTTTCTTCTCCACATCAATTTTTGTCTGCAATTCCACTAGGTATTTCACTTGCCAAGTGAAGGATGGTGCCTTTGTGTGAGGGTCTCTATTGCTAGATGAAAAATCAAAGTACTATTTCTTTTCAGGGGGAGATTACTGTATTTTAGACTAAAATTCAGAGGAAATAGATCTGCAAAGAAAAATGTAGGTTCAAGTTATAATCTTCCTTGGGAAGTTCAGATTCTTTCCTACAATGTGTAAAATTATTCTTCAAGAATCTATGAATCTTTCCAATAACTTCAGGTTTCTAAATGTCTTGCTAGACCTGAGATTCAGGGATACATTCTGAGATGCAGATGTAGCTTCCTTACTTGTCAACATTTTTTTATTCCTGACAATGATTCAAAATTTTTAGCGCTTTATTGCTACCAAGTTGTCTGTGTAGTAGCAGTAATTGCATGGTTCAAGGAACAAGAAAGAGTAGTTATTACATAAGGCAACACCTTTTAATTGCTACATCCAAAATTCATCTTACTATCTCTGCTTACTGAAAGTCAGCTGCAGCGTTTTCTCCCAAACTGGCCTTTTTAAGCTGAAATGGCAGTATTTAGTATTTCCTGAAATCATCAGGAAATATTTAAAATTATATTTATATGTTCCTGATTTTATATGAATTCCATTTATGCATTCCTGATTTCATACTACTAAGAATACTTCAGGAAAGTTGTATTGGAGCTTCCTTTTTTTGAATGATACAAAAAAATAACTATCATGTTTCTCCCAAGGGCATATGGAACTGGAAGCTTCTTATAATGAAATATTGGTTAATGATAAGGTACTTAAATTTCCTAGGCCAAGCAAACCAAGTTATCCCAAGAGTATTGGCTCTTAGAAACTGGGAAATCAAAATAACTAAAAAAATTTAAATAGCTCTATGGTCTTGGTCTACTACAGCTAGACTCCTCTATTTATTTATAATTAGAATGAATGTTCTACTGTGCTACTAAATTTACTTGAGCTTAAATCAGTAAAGCTTTCTTTGTGTGGAGGAGTACATTAGATTACAAACTATGACTTAGTAATCTTTTATAGTAACAGTCAGTCCAGAAAAAAAATGGCAGAGGAATTTTTTTCTTTAATGAAATCTCAGTGTAAAATAGTGAACTTCTGGTGTTCAGAATAGTTTATAAAATTACTCTGTAGGACATGTCAGTGTAAGAACTGAATCCAGAGAGGAATTCAGTTAGGAATTATGCTAAACTACTTAAAAATGGTAGCATTATATTTAATTATGTGATGTGGTCAAACCTATGCTCAAAATTGTTCGGCTGACGCACACTTTGCGTGCATGAGTCTCCCTGTGGCTGCAAAACTACGTCGAGGTATTGATAACAAATCCTGAGCTCTGGGCTGCTATGGCAACAATGGTAGCATACAGGAGTCAGCTAATTTTAGACTAGCTTGGGTATGTCTACAAAGATTGTAGTTATGCTGTTGCCTCCAGTAATAACATAACCTTGGTTCACTTGAGCATTTTAAAATATGAAGTAAATCCTGAATACCTAAAAATGATATTTATATGTATATTATGTGTGACTGGATGTTTGAGCAACTTCAGACTTCTTTTTTTCCTTTTTGCTGTATATTCTAAGATATATTGCAGTAATCAAATGCAAGGCATAAAAAAAAAGGACTTTCATGACCAGAATACATACCTGAGGCAAAACCAATCTGCTTGAGATTTCTTTCCATATTTAGTAGATTGAAAATCCAATAATCTCTTTGACAAGAATGTTAATGTCCATGCTTGTCCCCTGGGAATCGATGAAATTTTCCAGGTATAATATTCATAGGCAACAGTTATGACATGAAGATGGGAATGGAACATCTAATTTTTACATGAGTGGGGAATAACACAGTGCAGGGATGGAGGTCACCTTGAATTACAACTGATACATGTCACAGACTTCTCTGGTCTGGACAGAATGACAAAGTGCCTTGTGCAGGTAGACCTACAGATAATTAATGGCCTTCAGCAGTCTGCTTGCACTTTCTCTGTATTGCTGATGGCATGTCAAAATTAGAATTTCATTCAAGACTAATGTCAGTAAACTGTTATAGCAAGAATGGATTTTATTCAGGATGCTTGAGGAAATGAATTAGAGAATTGAGCTGAAAACTGTCACAGTAGGCTCTAGAATACAATACCAGATACTCTGACACAAGCAAGAAGAATATTGTATTGATTTTATTATTTTAATTATAGACTGATTTAACAAAACATGCTTGCAAATCTGTCTCATCATAAAGGTTTTGATGAGCTATATATGCTATCCGTTTTGGAAGCTGCTTAAGAAACTTAGATTGGGAGACCTAAATTAAGTATGTTTGGTTTGTTTTTTCTGACATTTCCTCCGATATTAAAGCATGGTTTATTTTAATGTAAACAGAAGTTTGCCTTGATCTCACAGCTGAGACTAGCAGTGATTCCCTTGCCAACAAATTAGCTAAATAGTTTCAATTTACACACCTTATTACCATTTCATCTTGGGTTAGCTAAGTAACACTGCTATTGAGCAAACTACCTTGTTCACAAAGAGTTGCATGTCTAGGAGGATTTAATTTCTAATAAAACAAACCTGAAATCATCACTGCTTGACTTTCACTAATGCAAGAAAAAACCTAGCTTGATTTATAAAATGCTTGGATTAAAACATTGCCAATCTACATGGCTGCACCTCCACACATGTTTTCTGAACCTGGGGAAGACGGTCTGCTGTGATGCGCCCTAAATGGCTCAGGTGACAATTGTTGCTAAACAGCACACTGTTAGAGCAGGGAATGCAGTAATGTCCCCAGTTACAGCACAAATACTTGAAGATTTTGCTGCATATTGGAAATAAGAGAGTGACTCTTCCTTACAGTGGCAGCAGTTTTGTTGGTTGTTTTTTTATCCTTTGTGTAAGAGGGTTGTTCCAGTGTGTTGGAATGTGTTTTACAGCTTCTGAGATAGACCTTGACCAAACACATTTAGGACTATAACATTCATTCAGGTCTGGAGTGCTACATCTGGTGGTGCTCTCTTTAAGAATTGTCCATTCCTGGTTTACCTGCTGTGACAAGGTTGTAGTGGAAATGGGGAAGGGATTTTGTATGCAAGAAAGGAGAGGAAAGTTCCAGAGAGACACTTTCTGAAATTATCATCTTGACCCTCTGAGCATTAATTTTTTCTCTCTCTCTTTTTCTCCTTTGTTCTCTTCACCTCACTTCACCAAGTGGTCTTCTTACAGATTTGAGGGGGGTTCTGATGTATTTTTGATTATTTTCCTGATGCTACCTGAAAAATTTTGGTTTCATCATAGAAAAAAGCAGGAAACAAAGAGTTTTTGAAAAAAGATCATTTGACCCTAGAGCTGATAGAAGAGAAGAGTTTCCCAAGTTGGATAACAGAATGCAACATTTGGACTACTGTAACTGAAATATATCTCAGAATTTCATGAAACGTTTGTAGGAATAGTATTTTCACTATTTGTGTTATTAGCACATTCTTTAATCTGTTTTTCAGAAATTGTCATATGTGATAATATGAAGGAGACAGAAAGCAAGGTTGGTGATTGTCACTACACAGAATATAATTTTGAAAAGGGTACTGACAGCTAAAACAGTAAGTAGCCCAACAGACTACTATACTAGAGGAGGAACTATATTAATCTCTCAAAACTAGCTCAAAATCTACTGACTTGCTTATGATCCTTTCACTGCTGAACTGAACAATCTGAATTTACCTTGTGTTGGCGAGATGACATATTAGGCATATTGGATCAATTCCTGAATGCAATTGTTTAGAAAACAACATGCAACAACAAGTTGTGTGAACAAATCCAGCACAGAAAAATGGCTTCATCAGTTAGCAGAAACTACAATCTGATACTTTCCTTTAAGTAAAAGCTCAGAGGATCCAAAGGAGTGAATAGGAAAATAAATATTTATCTCTTTAGAGAGATGAGATGGAAATACAACCCAAACAACTTTTACTGATTACAGAGTAATAAGGTGCTACTTTCTGCTAGCCCAGAAATTTATATAGTTTTGAAAATAAGTTAGCACAGATAGCTGGTGAGTTTGGAAAACATAAGCAAGAAATACAAAAAGGAAGTATGGCTGATAGACTTTGAAAGAAACCTCTGAGATGTAAACTTGGCTTCTGTTCAGATTTTTTTCTGTACTAACTTGTGCAAGGTCACTTGTCTGTATGCTGTCTCTCTCATTTGTAAATTAAGAATAATACCTGCCTGCCTTAGATTATTTATGCTGAAGATTAATTAAAATTAATAAAAGCACTTTTAGAATTTAGTGCTGCAAAACTGCAAGAAGAAGACTAGTAATTTTGATAAAGAGGATACTTGTCATGAATAGTAAGAGGAAAGAAACACCACATACCTAGATGGATAATGGAGTTAGAAGAAATGACAAAGTTTTGTTTAGCCTTTGTGGTGAACTATTTTCCTGAATTTTGTACCTTTTTTTCTGAAAAGACCTAAGTTTTATGAATTATTGATCCTTCTTTTTATTTTTTTTCCTTCAAAATAGCCATTAGCTGTACAGCCAAACATGCACACTATGAAGCTTTTAATAATAAGGTGGCTTTTTCATGCTGCAGAAGTCTTACTATGACTTTAAATCATGGGTTGGCTACCAAAATTTGAACAAATGGGGAAACTGACTATCAATTACAGTGGAAAAGGACACCCCATTTTTCTTCAAGCAGTCCAAGTTGAAAGGAATACTTTCACAGGGGAATTTTCTTTGCAGACATTGTGACCATTTTCTAATCAGGGAAGAGGAAGAGGAGACTGACTCCTTAAATATTTTTCCATATACTGTTTCCTGGAACAGCCAATTACGACCTGCTGTTTGAAATGGGTCTTTCTGTGACCAATTGTAGAACAGTGTGTAGAACACATTTTGATTAAAATGTGGTTGGGTCTGGTGGGTTGGCCTTGGATGCCAAGTGCCCACCAGGCTGCTCTGTCACTCGCCCTTCTCAGCTGACCTGGGGAGAGAAAATAAGATGGAAAAGAATTTGTAGATTGAGACAGGGCAGTTCACTGGAAAAAAAGAGAAAGGTTGTGCATGCACAAACAAAGAGAAAAAAGAAAAAGGTTTTGTTCTCTACTTCCCATCCATGAGCAAAGTTCAGACACTTCCTGGGAAGCAGGACTTCAGCACGTGGAGAGGTTTCTCCAAAAGACAAACATTACCGATAACAAATGCCTCCCCTTAGAACTCTTTTCTTTTTAGCTTTTATATCTGAGCTGATGTCATTTGCTATGGATGCTCCTCTGAATATTTTGTGTCAGCTGGCCTGGCTGTGTCCCCTCCCAGGATCCTGCCCACCCCCAGCCCCCTGATGGGGAATGTTGGGAGGCAGCGCTGAGGCTCCGCCAGCCCTGCCCAGCAGCAGCCAAAGCACTGGGGTGTTACCAACCCCTTTCCAGCTGCCAGTGCAACGCACAGCACTGTGAGGGCTGCTGTGGGAAAACACACAGGAGGTAGGTCTGGGAATATTCAAATAACAGCACTGCCTGACAGGTTCTTTTGGTCACCTAGATACTAAATATTGCAGACATAAAACTCAATAAAAAGGTAATAACTGTTCATAAATGCAGTATCTTCTTCAAGTCATTTGTGATAATTCTCAATGAATGTTAGAGTCTATTTGATTTTAGAGACATCAGGCCACAATATTGTCAGATTTTTTTAGAACACTATTTCAATTTCTTAGAAACATTAATTTGATTCTTTTTAGACTATTGTGTAGCATCTCTGCGTATATAAGTTCTAGAAAATAGCAATTTTTTAAAGTAGGACTGAAAAATCCACTCAGAGTTTATATATTATCTGCTCTGTAGTGTTTTTATTTGCAACAAAACTAATAAAAAACCAGTATCAGTTCCTGGTTTTGAACAGAATCAGTGCTTTATAATACTACTGCAGCTTGCTTCCTTAGTGCATTTTTCCTTATATTTCCATGTAATGGTATAGTAATGTATATGTAACAATATACTTAAACAAAATGAAAATTTATAATGAAGTCAGAAATATTTTTCAACAGCAAAAATGGTATCTCTTAATTTCAAATACCAAGTGATAGCACTTCTTTTTGATTTGCAAAGTTCATTGAAGGAATATTGGAGTTTTTCATATCTGAAAGTCCTAACTGTACTCTACTATCCTTTAAATTCATTTCTCTAGCCATAGATTTTCAAATTAAACTTAATATGGGTAATCTTTTAACAGCATTAAAGATTTGCTGCTAGCTCTTTTCTTCTTACAGGATTGACATCATCACAAATTATACATAGTAAAAATAAACATATGCAAACATATTTCACTGACAAATGAAAAAAACCACCATTATACTATTACAACTTTGAATTAATAGTCAATGGTTATCACCAGTGACACATTTAATTTCCTTCTTGATCCTAGGTCCTTTTCTTTCAGTGGAAAATACATGTACATATCCTATTTTCTAAGTGTTCATTTCCAAAGGTTCAATTCTTCAACTGCAAATGATTTCCTTGCTTCTTTGCTTAAATTCTTCCTGCCTAAAATTCTTTGCAACCCTTTTCTTAGTGCTGAAAAGAGGTTCTACATTTTTTGATAAATGGCTCCTTCCTTGTTAACGTTCAGAATAACCCATACATGGAACTAATAATTATTACACTCCCTATATCTAACCTCTGTACCAATCAATTATTTCTAGGCATGGCATCAATTCAAATATAGCCAAAGTAAATGTTTACAAAGGTGCCAGGTGAGTTTTGAACAAGGTTCCTGCACTCCCAATAATATTCATGCTTTGTAAAGCACTTGCACTTGGGAGCTGCTGAGCAACAGATATTTGTGACACAGAAGGTAGGAGAAAATAGTGATTATGTCAAATTAAATAGGAAATAAATAGCAATAAACATCCTTCCTTTTTTGTATATTGAGTAAAAAATCTAGATATTGCCACAAACATTGTCCTTGCTGATTTTAAATAGATGAATTGATAGTCAGCTGATTGTGATTGTCACATTCTACTCTGCACTGATGTGGCCCCACCTCAATTACTCTGTGCAGTTTTGGGAGCTAAGACTCAAGAGGGCTGTAGAGGTATTAGACAGCATCTAAAGGAGAGCCACAGAGATGGTGGCCTTGAGGGGAAGCCATATGAGGAGCTTCCATTTGCTCTTCAGACCCTTAGTAGCAACTCATTTTCTCTGCTTCATGTGAAAAAAAGCCTCCCCCTACTTTTCCAGCAAACAGTCTTTCATTAAAGCTTTATTTTTCTGTGAAGTTTTGCACAAATCTGTAATTAGTTTCTGAGTTCCAGTCTATTAAATACTGGCCTAGAATAGCTCCTGTTTAGGTCTCATGGTATTTTGGGTCTCTGTGGTCGGAGGGTTAGACTGTGCAGAAAGTAGAAAACTACAGAGGAAGCATTAGTTGGTCTCTTTGGGTTATGTAATCACTTAGTTACCTACCAAAATCCCAAAAATGTTCATTGAGAGAGAAAGATTTGCAACAGCTGTGTAGTACAGCACGTGCCCTCCTAGTTCAACCACTTTAATAGGGATATAAACCAAGCTGTGATTTTTTTAAATGTTGAAAGGATTTTTTTTTATAAAATACAATTGCTAATACGGCATTGGTTTTATTTTTGAAAATGCAGTGTAAATTATTTTTGAAGCTTACTGTAATTGCACTTTTTCCTTGATATGAGACATGACACTCATTTTATTCAGTTCCTGTCAGTTTAACATTAACATCAACTGCATTGATTACAGTGGATTAAATGATGCATTTGTAGATGAAAGGAAGTATAGTTGATATTGCCTCAATAACAGAAGGTGTAGAGCTTACTCTATTGAAGTATTCTCAAAAAAAGAGAAAAACAGACTGAAGGTAGAAAAAAAAATATGTCTGTCATACTTTGTGCTGGGAAACAGCAATTTTATGACCTTAAAATAGGAACAAAATAATTCATAGTTCTCACATTGGGCCAACTCTTTAAACTACAATTGAAAGCCACTGATCTGACCTATTTTGTTGAATGTCTGTGTTTCAGATATGCTAATACTATCATCCACTATCTTTGTGGTCTACTAAAATTGCTATTATTACTGCTATTATGTTTTCCTATTATTAAAAAAGTGGCAATATGCACAGCATGTTTTGCAAAGATTAATTGATCTAGCTTCTCACAACTCAATAGAAACTAGGAATAACAAAACTGAAGAGAGTATAGTCCCTTTGTTGAATGATATGGGACAGAAAATTGAGCTTGTGAAAGCCCAGTTTTTGTTAAATGAAAGATTTCTGCATCCAAAAGACCATTTCTCTGTCCTGGTCAGAGCTAGGGTTTTTAAGTCACAGCAAGGAAATTGTTTGGAATTTTTTTTTGCCTTTTACAAACTCTTTTCTTCAAGGTTTAGGCAAACTGAATTTACTTGTTGCGAATATAGACAAGTGAGTTGGTTTAGGATTTAACATTACTGGTAGATACTTTTCAAATGAAATGGATGCCTAATTTCTCTATACTTTTGCATTTTGTCTGAATTTTTCTTGCTTTTCTCTTTTAAAAACTCATCTTTCTGCCTAGCTTATTGTCCAGATCAGGTTAACAGCTTTGAAACTTGGATGGCTGGGAAGCTGCTCGCTGGGCACCAAAGCCAATGAGTTCTGGTTGCCTGCAGTTCTGTGTCCTTTCTCCCTCTATCCCAGCTGCAGTACCTCTAACTCTCCCTCACCCTGCACCCTACTGATCTCTTTCCTCTATTTTTCCAGGCTCCTGCTGGTGAGCAGGGACTGTAACTCATTCCAAGCCAAGTGCTTAGGGCCATCTGCTAGGCTTAACAGACAGGTCAGTCTTGCAGCGTTTAATTGAATGAGACTGGAATTCCAGTACCCAGAAATTAACTTGCAAAACTCAATTCTTTAGTAAAAGAGAACCTGATTAAAACTAGTGAGTTTGCTACAGGATATAGAGATGTCTAACTTAGAAATTAAGTTCTGGATCTGGATCCTGAAAAATGGAATGCATTTATGAATCATCCTGCTTGAGGAGTTTGGTTCTAGAAATTAAGTTAACTTATTTCCTTAATTGATTGGTTAAAATTCATATGTGTTTACTGTAGTTATAGTTAAATCTCAGCAATGCTGCTTCACTTTTATTCTTATTAGTCAATCAATGTCTACAAATAAGTATTTTTTCAGTTTTCATATTCTCAGCTCATTTAAAACACCTAAATCTCATCAGCTGCCATTCTCATTTTTAATACTTCAGCAAGGTATGAAAATCCTATTTTTTTTTAATTCTCACCTGTATTTTTTGCATGCAAAAACAGTCCTTTATTTTTGAGATGTCTTTTAATGAATTAAAATTTTAGATGAATTAAAATTAAATGAATTTTAAATGAATTAAAATTTTAATGAATTCAAATTTCTGTATGAAAGAGCTCAATTGCTATGGAGAATTAAAAATAAAATATTAGTTCAACTGTCTCTTACATGCTTCTTTAGTCATTGTCTTCAAGTTTGTGTTTTGATCAATTTCTTCTTGTTCTTAATATTTAAAATTGTTTGCCTTCTTTAATTTCATTTATTGTGATCAAGTGAATAAATATTCCCATCAGCAGACTAATTATGTAGGAGAACATCTAGTATAAATAAAAAATAAGTTACTAATTTTCATCTTAATTTTATTATTGATGGTTTGAAATTTCTTGTACTTCTGGTAATTACAGGGCAATAAGAGGAATGGTCACATGGGTCAAATTCCATGCCTGCTTGAAGTTTAGTGTTTGAAGTACAGAAACTCTATTAGAAGTACCTCTTACAGTCTTATTTCATTATCTTTAAGTTATCTTCAGAGAATAACTATTATATATCTTAGGACAGCCTGGCTGGCAGGGCTGTGTTATTATCTTGAGCTTCACAGTCCTTGCAGTAGGTCAGGGACAGCAGACTGGAACAGGTTTCTTTAGACTGAAGTAGCTCAGTCTGAAGAGCTGATAAGCACACATGCTTCATGTAAACAGGTTACTTATCAAATGAACACTGATATAAGCACGGGGTTGGCATGCAAGCTTGACTTTGTCCATGTTGTGGTATTTTCTCTTGATATTGTGGCATTTAGGGCAAGTAAGAATGTGCATATTACAATCCCACTAAAAAAAAGCTCATGATCTACTTTGAACCAATGAGGGACTTGAGGAAAACTAAATTCCAGGTATTTGGGGTTTGAGGTGCTTACAGGAGCTGAGCCAAGTCAAGACCAGGCCAGCAGTTTTTTATGATTGGAATACAAGCTATTTATGTTCCACTGAATGAGAGGCAAATAGGTACAGCTTGAGAGGCTGATTAACCAGCTGTAGAATACACTTAGCAAAACATTAGTATGAATAGATACTGAAAATCTTCATAATACACTTGAATACACTAAAAAAGGTGGTTTCCATCCTTTAAAATTGAAACTTCCATTTCATTCTTTTTTTGTTGTTTTTTTTTGTTTGGCTTTTTTTATCCATTACCATTGCATGTGCAATACTTGGTATTCAATTGAGTTGATACACTATCTGAAGTGGTCAGCTTAAGAGACCTAAGTACCCAGTTGAATGCTATGCTTCTGCTTGGAATCATCTCCTGAAATTATCATTCATGTTGTAATACCTCTGCCATTTTTTATCTCTTTCGATACTAAAACTGGGAGTATTTTATTTCACCAATTCTTTTAAATGTATCACTGTAATTGAAGAGGGATTGCTTACATATTTCCTTATAAGAGGACTCTCTGGAAAGAAATTCAGAGGCACAAACCCAAGGAGGCAAATGAAAAAATCCATGAAGGAACAATATTGAAAAAAATACTTTACATGTCATCAGATATGACTTTAGATTATCTGCTTTCTGGGATGGATAGAGTTCAGAAACTTTTAAAAATCAAATGCTGCATTCTGTGGCATCTTTATTCCTATAATCGCTGTTTAAATGACTAACATGAATTTAGTATTTCATTTATTTTTCGATATTTAGTTTAGTATTAGGGATTTTTCCCCAATTATTTAAATGAGGTGTTGCTAATGATTACGTACATTATTTAGTTCTCAGTGTTAAATCAGATAGATCCTTGGTGTCAGAACCCGTGTCACTACTGAGTTATGTGACAATACCATTTCCTGCTCTGTTGATTGTCTTTTGGAGCTGATGGAGGACCTTCATGAATTTGTTGCAGTCTAAATCTAGTTTTGTAGAGGGATAACCATGGCTTTGTGCACTTTTTCTCTTACCATATTCCTTAGCAAAATATTACTATAATTAAGGTAATATAGTCCATATTTAGTGAATTTCACATAATAGTTTAATATCTTCAATCACTTTAGTTACTGAGACTAATTTAGATAATACACGGGGTGTTTTGAATCTGCATGAAGATGTATTTACAGGATTGTAAGCAGTCATGTTCTATAAAAATGTAAGAAATCACTTCCATTCAGGAGGTATATGGTAACACTCTAATCATAATTCATTTCAATGCAAAAAAATATGGATTAGCTTCTGCAACCCATTCAATAAACCCTAGCTAATGAGCAGCTGACAGATGAAGACCTTGCCTAAGGTGGAAATTTAGGGAAGATGGGAGCCCTCAGAAATGTGAATGGTCCAGGAGCTAGTCTGAAACAGGTGCAGAAGAAACTTACCTTCTACTTTTACAATTCAGATGGATGCTATTAATTCAAAGCAATATGCTACACTTGAATTCTTTTCCTGTTAACAATTTTGTCAAGACTCAGGTAATCCTGTGGGAAGCATCCATTATTTTTCTGTGAGAAACTTGATATTGTTCTTACTGTGAGCAGCAAATCTTCTATTGTGTAAACTGAAATTGGTTTTATTTTGTCTGGCAGCAAAAAATAGTTAACATAACAGCAGTAATAATAGGCCATCTGTACTAATGAGGGTAGTAATGGAATGCAATAGCAACTGCCATCTTATGCAATTTTTTAAAGAAATAATATCTGTTTAAAACAGCTTTGTATGAAATAAATATTTCTATATATGTACCTCATGTGACAAGATTCTTTTCACCTATCCATCAAAATGGCAGCATTAGGATTTCTGTTGATTTTGTTAATCCCATTGACTAGAGAAGCAAAAGAAGCTTAAAAATAAAATAGTAACTAAATAGCATCAAAAGAAAAATTTGAGCTGGACTACAAAAGCAGACAGGTAAGATCATGGTTCTACTGAAATCTAAGGCAATCTAGGTTTGATCCATGTAGTCAAGGCTTCATGAAGTGTATAGAGACCTGTTTTGAAGAGGATGGAATTATAACATGGTCAGATTTTTTTAATAAAAATTGCTAGGGCAAGTGCCAGTTTCTGTATGTGGAACAGGGCATCCCTGAAAGTGCAGATGGAGTACGGAATGAAGGGCTGGAAAGCAGCACCACAAACAGGGACCTGTGGGTATGGCAAATTGAGGTCAGCAGTGGCCTGGCAGCCAAAAGGACCAGTAATGTCCTGGGGTGCCTCAGGCACAGCTTCACCAGCAGGGCAAGGGAAAGGCTCTGCACTCAGAAGTTGTTCACCCAGAGAGTGACTGGGCACTGGAACAGGCCCCTCAGGGAATTGGCCATGCCAGAGCTCCAGAAGTGTTTGGACAAGTGCATTCTTGTCAGGTTTATGATGTGATTATTGAGGCTGCCCTCTGCAGGGCCAGGATTTGGACTTGATGATCCTTGTGGGTCCTTTCCAACTCGGGATATTCTGTGATTCTATGATAATGTCACTGGATTGTCTTGATTGTGAAAATAAAATGGTGAGACAACAAAAGTAGTAAAATTCTTTGCTGCTGTCACAATTCTTCACAACATGGGGCATATTCCAAGGAGAAGAGCTAAGACATGGATGATAAGGAAAAGTACCTCTTACTGTCATTTGTCAGTCTGTGATTTGGTGTGGAACTGAAAACAATGTTACATACCATACTAGCTCTTTATTTTAATCAAGATCTGGGGCTGTTTTCAGACACCTTATTTTCTACAGTGTTATCAGGCTACCCGATTTCTTTTTAATAGTAGTCCTTCACAAGAAAAGTTCAAGACAAATGTAGAAAGGAAATAACTTTGTGTCTTTGGCATGTAGGCATTTGCTGTTACTAAAGGCTATGGAATTCAAGTCTAACTTTTAATTTTATGAGGTATTCTTCTCTAATATTGGCTTTTATTTTCTTGGGGGACAGGTGGAGTTGAAAAGGCAATATTGAAGTTCTGAAAGGTACAACTTTTTTATTGTTAGTTTTCAATAACTAAATAAACTTCTTGGCTGTGTCCTGTGAAATATTGCTCTGCTTATTTAAAATTTCTACCTCTACTGAACAAAACAAAGGCTGCCAACAGCATGTTTTACAGGATATGGATATCAATTTATTTAAAATGCTTTCTAAGATAAGTGAGAATGCACTGTACTATAATTTAAGCATTCTTCTGTGTGGCAACTCAGGAAGCTGTTAATAAAAAGAAAAAAAAAAGAATGAAAAAAGTCATTTCACTGATACCTGCGGGAAAATCTAGAATAGTGGTCACTCATATTAAATTTATATCAACTTTATGAGGTTTTTGTCATCTTGACACATTTATGGAGCTGTTAAGTTTTTGCTGCCTGGGGGATATAATGTACTTGATGTGACCCCACTTATTAAATCGAGATGATGCAAGTAATGTTGATGACTTGTCATTCAGGAATAAAGCAGAGCCAACCCTTCTCTGGTTCTAGAGGAAGGACATATTTGTAGCAAAATAGGTAGAGAAATGGATATGGTCATCTATATCAAGAAGACACTTAGAGGTTGAAGGAGAAACACGCAGGCATTTAATCAGGTACTCTCAAAGCTCCTGCAGTGTTCATGGCTGGTGAAACAGGGACACATGGTACAATAGCCTGAAAGACCTTCCAGTGTCTCGACATAAAACCTAAGAGGACAAGCAAATATACAGGATTTTTTATACATTTTAGATTTCTGTATTAATGTACTTTATACAAGCTATGTTTTCTATATGGCTTTGCAAGTGAGTGTACATTGAATTAAAGCTCATATCATCACTGTGTTGTTGTCACTGCCTTGGAATTACCATGATCATTAAGTAGAATTTTTTTGGAACCAGATCAAATAATCAAAGACTGTTGGTATCCACTGAAGTTCAGAGAGATCAAATTTAAAATTATTTTGCCTAGAATAACTATAAGTTAGGATTTTATTTCATTAACCATGAAGATTTCAAACTCATCAGTAAGTAAGTCATCATGAAGAAAACATTCTTTCTGTTGCTAAATATATGAGTTTTATACTTTATTTTTCCCAATCACTGAAAAATTTAGAGTGATTTTAAAATAAGTTAATATGTTCATATTTGGACATTCATATTTTCTACAGGAGATGGAATGGTATTTTGGGCTAAAATTTTGAGTGAGAAGGGAACAGTTCTACTTCTCTAAATATTTGTTTAAGAACTTGTATAACCAAGACATTTTAATTAGATTCAAATGCATAGCAATACCCACAATGTTGTCATTGACAGTTTTTGTTTATTATATCAAGCTAAATGGCTTTATATGTTTGCTGTTTTAAAGTGAATCAATGGGTTTATTTTCACTATTTAATTTATTTTTTTCCTTGTTTTTTCGTGGTGGAGCACATTCTTCTGGTAAAAAATGCATGTTCTCTGTTTCACAGCCAGAATCTTTCTATTTTTACTAGGCACTGACTTTCAAGGTCACGCACCTATTACTGAAACAGTAGGAACCATTTATTATATAGCTTTTAGCTTTTCGTCAGGAAGTCTCATTGTAAATATTCCCATGTCTAAACATGGAGCTATATGGTATTTACTGAACTGAATCATGGCCCTGCAAGTTTGTAACTTGTTTGGAAGTGTCCTAAGTCCCTTCTTTTACATGGAATTTTTATCTAAAGTTATTAACACTGTGGTGATTCTCTGATACTAACATTGTGAAACTACTTACCTTGACAAACTGTTTAAGAAGTTTTACAAGAATGTGTGTTCTGGCAAGCATTTGTGGCAAAATTTTTCTGTCCAAATGAAAAGCACAGTGAGTATAAACCATTTTTTAATGTTTTATTACTGTTATTTTTTTTTCTAAGTAAAGAAATTCAGTGACACGTGAGAACATATATGGGAATTAATCAAAGCTTTTCTGTGTTGGAGTTGAAGAATCCATATTTCTTATCCTTTCCCCTTTTCCCATGGTCATTACTATTCTTAACACATAAAAATGCTCATAAATTATGAAAGTTCTGAAAAAAAAAGTAGTAAATATTTCAGAGTTAAATATGTCTTTGCTATTCCAACTAGTGACATTAACAAAATTCCATATGCAGCACAAAGAACTGTGTCTTTCATGTGTAGGAGACAACCAGCTATGACTAATGGTAGAATAGCCACAAGGTTTCCTCCTGAGAGCAAATTTTTTTTTTCTAAACAGGCAAGAGACAGGCAACAAATCTAGCTTAATCAATAAATCTTCTTGACAGATTATAAATTAGCATGCAGTCTCTTTCATCAGGGAGATGATTGAATGAATCTGGAAACAAAGGTATTAATATTATTACATCAAAGATATATATTGAGTCATCTACCGTATATTATATATGGCACTGAAACTTCTTTCATTTATGTAGCTATAATAAAAACTTAGGAAATTACTTGAGAAGAGCAGTAGTTCTAATTTCTTGTATCAAAGCCAATTTTATCAAGCCTTCAACTCTTTTGCTATTTATTAATAGAATAAAGAATTATAAGCATTTTAATTTAGGTATTGTGTTATCCTCTTTGTGGGGTTTTGGGGGGTTTTTCTGGTTGTTTTCCAAAAGGTTGCAAGTCCATTTAGAACAATTTTCCTATTTAACTTTGTGCTTGGTTTTTGAGGATAGTATCAGAATATTTAATGAAAATTGAGCAAACTTTGTATTTTTATAACTAAAAATAGAATATATAGCAAAACTGAAGTTTTGTAGTTATAATTCCCTGTGTTTAGGCAAAGAAGGAATTGATTACAAAAAGACCTGTCTACTTTTTTTTCAGGTTAATGAGATTTTTCAGAATGGTTGTGCTGTGTGCCACACCTGTTTGATGTGGATCAGTAACAAAGGTAGAGGTAGCACAGAACAATTTAAAATTATTTTGTTCAGATCGTAACATGTTAACGTACTAGATAGCATGGTAGACAGAGAAGTTAGTTTGTACTTATAACTTACTCTAATTGAAAACAAAACTGTATCCAATGTCCCATTTCTGATAAGGTATACAAATGTTAATATAAAATATTTTAGAAAATAAGGCAAATATTTTGAATTTTACTTGCTTAGTCATATCTATTTGAACAACAAGCCTTCCATGTTTCCAGCTATCATGGGATCTGACCAGTCAGTTTGGAAGCATTGAACCCTATAATAAGCATCTCCAACTGCTGTCCACTGACACGTTGGCATTCTATGACTTGTCTCTACACACAGATCCAGTGCAGACTGGACCTCGATTCAAAGATCACCTCGATATTGGAAAGAGGAGCCCAGTGAAAAAAGAAAAAAGTGAGTAGTAATGAAGAACACCGGCTCTTTCCTGTCCTATCCTCTCCATTCCATGCTTTCTTACATTCATTGAAACATCCATTTTATGGCCAAATGGGCTTAGTTACAGTCTTACAGTTTTTGCAATAGTTAAGCTGCACATAAAATATGCTTAGTAGAAAGAATGTATTTATTACCAAAAATGCAAACCACTGAAGAAAACTAAACCACAGATATTTAAAGGAATGTGCATTAAACATCGGGATGTGAGACATGCTATATCTAAAATGTATTACTATCTTACCAAAATTTCAACTATTGATTGCAATAGTTGAAATTGAAAGTGATGTTTTTTTTATCCTGTCTGGTAAAAGATGTCTTTATAGCTCAGTATAAGGAAGAAAATAAATTTCAAGTTTATATTTATGAGCAATTTCTCTTAATCTGTTGATTCTGTACCTGAGTTAGAAAATGTCATTGGAGTCTGGGTGTGTGGGGTGACTAGGTTAACATTAAAAAAATTCTTATGAGATATTGAACAATTACTGTTCTGACCAAAAGAAAATGAGACTTTTTCAATGACCTGATCTTCTGAATGCTGTATCAATGAGAGCTTCTAGTTACAAGATTTGTACCAGGTTTCATCTATAAGTAGGTTTATCTATTAGTTACTTCAATTTTTTTCCAGTCTGTGCTCCCGCTGTTTATCAAAAGCCAGTCAGACAAGATGAGCCTTCTCACTAAGATAAAGTATTTCATTACAATTTCCATTATCACAGAAATAGAGAAAAATCATTCTAAACTAAAAACTCTGTCAAAATATTTAAACCAAATGTAAATTTCAAGAGTTCAAATATTTAGATTATTCATCCTGCATGAGTCTATTTTTAAAGCCAATGCTTTGAAATCTGCTTGTGGTGTTTAAATGAGCTGTTCTGTCAGGATGCTCTTCATCTGCAGGATATTTTATTTCAGCTGCTCACCTATTTTCTCATTCACTTTGTTACCAAGTGGAAATAGGTATCGAGCTATTTGAGAGGGAAAATCACCTCTACAGGAAAAAGGAAGTAAGTCTCAAATGAATCAGGTTTTATAACACTGTCTCAGTACTGGTGACAAATACTACAATAAATAAGTTATTTTAGTGGACTTTTCAACTGATAATCAAAGGAGTGCCATGAGCATTTTAGGTGAAATAATGCCAATAAATGCAGGAAACGTGCTTTCATCACTTGAATATTACAGAGTCAACAAATAACCATTAAAGACAAAAGGTGAAGACAAATAATATATTATGTCACTGAGAATACAGATTAGTTTAAGAAATAACAAAAAAAAAATCAAGCTTTCTTTTTTGTGTTTTAAACAACAGTGAGAAAACAATTGTTTGAAATGGTAATCTGTGTGGCATTGAGCCTCTTACTTTCCTGTCGTAACTAACTCGTAGTGGAGGACTAGAGACTACAGCTCATAGATTTCTGTGAACTTCAGAAGAGAGAGTCCTATTTCTCTACATTTGAAAGTAAATATATGACAACTATGCAAAATATGTATCTGTATTTTAAAACTTGTTTCAGCAGCATAGCAGAACTATGGTTTTATCTGCAAAAGTAAAACCTTTGTCCACAAAACTAAATATGCTGAGACAGAAGTGACAAATGAGACCCAGTATTTGACATCTCAAGCAGGAAAAGAACTGTATTTAATGTGAAATAGAATTGCAAAGCACATGTGTGATCTTCCTCCCTTTTGCTTGGTTTTAAGAAAAAAAAACCTGCATATTTTAGAGTAACATTTAGCTCACAATAGATGAAGGAGATGCGGTAAGAACACTATTATCTCAAACTCACTATAGTCCTTTACAGTGGTGAATGAACCACAAAACTAAAGTTACATGACTAGTATTTTTTTGCTTCTGCAAAAGAGGAAATTTCTAGGAATGTAGTTTTACTGGGTGCCTGATGAAAACAGTAACCAGTCATAAAACTTTGAGCAGTGTTAGTTTTGGATCTCAGCACCTCCCTGAATATCTTTACAGATTCATTTTCTGTCAAATTCTGGAATTATGTCATATTTAGACATATAATCTTGTTCTTAAATTGGAGTGATTTGATTCTGGAGCTGCTGGGTAAATCAATGTGCTCAGTATATCAGGTTTAGATATGTTTCCCAAGGAAGTAAAAGTAGAAGTGCCTTGGAACACATCCAAGATCAGGCATAGTGTCTCAGTGGAGAATAAGATTCAGCCCCAGAAGTGTTATTTTTTCATCTAGGTAGAATACCTTCCTAATTTCAGTTGCAGAAACAAGTTAATCCATGCAGATAGAAAAAAAAAAATAAGATTTCATTTTTAAACAAAAATATATAATGGACTGAACTATACGGTTTTTTTTCATGTACCATCTGAAATTCAAAGATCACCTTTACCATTTGTATGCCTGTAAATGCAAATGTAAATTCTAACAGACATACTTAAGGATAGAAAAGCAAACTAAAAAGGGCTTGAATATCACAAAGATGCAGAAATGAGAAACTGGGGAGAAGAATCTTTTTATCCTGCTCAATAATTCATGTTCTCACTTTCTTGTACAAAAAATATTTATTTTGAAGGCATGCTGGCCAAAAACCCACCCAACTCTTTTTTTATTTCCCCACATAAAATAATAACTGCAAGCCAAGGTAATTAAGATTATTAACATGCATAAGTGGAAATTCTCTTTTCCAGGGCATTTTCTAAGTTATACTTTTTTTCAATGAGTTTCAATATATACATCTGCATGGTAGTCAGATAGCAAACTGAAGGGTTTTAACTGTTAAAATCCTTGTTTGTCATGTTTTAATTCATAATTAATTAATATGCTCTCCCTGACAGTAAAAAATTGCTGTTTCTTTTTCCTGAAAGATGTAGGGAGTTGTCATTTCCTTTAATCTATGTTGGAAGAAGGACAAATCATAGACTAAATAGATGTAAAGCTGTGGCTTGGTTTTATCTTGCCTTCTGAATTATCCCTCTGGTTACAATTTTTAAGGCAGAACTTAAATTTTAGGTTTTAAGTGAGGCAAGAGCTCACTTCTTGGGTAACATTCAGCCTGAGTGTGCTTTGTCCCACTTTGCAATATTGGCAGCACAAACTGCAGGGTTTCTCTAGTTTTGTGTTTATTTGACCCTGTGCCTTAGGGAAAAGTGCAGGCTGTTGGCCCTGGTCTGATATTCTTCCTGCATACATGAGCTTGATACAAATAATTTTAACACTGCAGAGGGGCATAATGCTATTAAAAAAAAAAAATTTAAAAAAAATTAAGGATCTATGTGAAGTAACAGCACTTAAAAGCTCCACAGGAGCCCAGAAAGACATCCAGTGACCTTTGGGAAAATGTATTATATCTCTTTGGAAATGCCAGCCACACTTCCCACTGGCAGTAATGTGTTACAAAAGCAAAGATTGACAAGGGCACAGTGTTAGCCTGAGCTCCCAAGCATGCTTCTTCCAGCCCAAGTTTGTTCCTCAGATCATCATGAAGCCATGTTATTTTCTCAGCTTTTTAACAGTCCAGTATATAGGGAGGTATAACCCAGGTAAGCTTTCTGTGTCTTCATTTTAGTGCCTTCAAGGTCTTACAGCAAGAAGGTCCACAGGTTAATTAAATGTGTGACCATGCAGTTATAAACAAAACCCAACAAAACAAACAAACAAAGACCTAACAAACAAACATGAACCAAACAACAAAAATTAAGCAAAACCCACTACCATTGTTTTCTATCTGCATCCTTGTTTGATTTGATCTTCCATAGTTCTTGGAAAAGGCTGCTAAAAATTCTTTTCCTTTTGTCTTTCTTCAATTTTTAAAAATAATATATAGGTGTTCATCTTCCTGTAAACTCTCTCTTTTCCAGACTGAAGAATTCTACTTTTAAGTCATACCGATTTCTTTTCACTGGACTTTTCCCAGTTACTCCATAAATTTGCTGAGGTGAAAACCAACTGCATACAGTATTCAAGACATCAATGCATGATGCATTCCATTGACAGCATAGCAATGCATTCCACTTTGCTCTTTTCCTTACTGTTTCTTCAATTCAATTCCTTTTTTTTTCATTGTTCCTGAGCTTTGAACCAAAGTAGTGAAAACCACTCCTGAAAAAGCACAGCATTAATTATTTTGTATATGAAATTCAGATTTTTTTTTCCATATGTATCACTATCTTTCTACAGCTGTTTCTAACTGCCATTTTATGGTATAATCGTTCAGTCTTTTTTCCTCCCTGAAATTATGCACATTTGGCTCCTTCCTTACTATCCTAAATAACCTTGTATTGTGAAACTTAGTTCTTCACCTTCTCAGACAAGTTGTGGATATACTAAACATACCAACAACTAGAACAAATCTGAGGTATTCTCTGCTGAAAACTGTTAATTCCTTTTACTGTTTTTTTTTCACTTTGAATTCATTCTTACAGACCCTTCCCTATTATCTAAAGCTGTAAGAGGAACCTTCTTGAATATCTCATAAATAGACAAGTGGATTTTTCTTTTCCCTATGCTATTTCAGTCAAGAGACCTGGATGTTCTGTGTTCCTGATGAACCTCAAAGAAAACCTATGTTGAGACCAGTAGAGTAGTATTTTCCCCTGTGATTGTGCCTGATGCCAATGAAATATGTACAGAGTAAAACCACTGCAGATTTAGTTACTCCTGAAATAATGCCCTTTATTTCTGAGATATTCACCCATTTGCAAGGCCTGTGGCAGTACAGACTGTATATGGTTTCTTGCATTGTACTCTTCACCAATTTCACTTAGAACTCCAGTCAGGAAGTAACAAGTGTAGCCCATTTGTCCCTAGTCATTATATATCATAAGACGTGCCAGAATGCTGACCAAATGATATGTGTTCTACTTAATGTATTACATTTTATACTTAAAAGTAAAGAGATTTATTGATAAAATTATTTTGGCAGTGTCTGAAGTTGAATTCCTTCTCATTCACTTATTCATTCTGTGCATTCGTTTGTGCATATTTAAGATTTGCAGCTAAAGGACGGACCTAGATTTTCCCCTCATTTTACACTGTGCTGTATCCACTGTGTAATGGAATGAATCCAGCATGTGAAAAACATAAGTAATATTATCTTTTTCAGTAATTGTATCCCTGTGATTATATGGTTCTCTCTTTAAGGATGGCTGGGGAAATGTATTCTAAACATCATTAACAAAACAAGTTCTTTTTTTTCTTGGTCAGAGTTGAAAAGGGACAACTTTTTTGTGAAATTGATTTGCAGTACTCTGAAAGCTATTATCCCTATCCCAATGACAATTACTTTTGGTTATTATGTGTATGTATGCTTTAATAAGAGCTGCTTTTTGAAATCAGCTCCACCTTAGACCTAATCTAGGAATGAAGCTGTAATGCCAAGTTTATGATATCTTAGTGGGTTGCTATGGAAGTGATATTAGTAATATTAGAAATCCAGCACTGTGGGCTGTGAGGCAATAGGATGTGATAGAAACCATATGCATGGATGCAGTAGAAGAAGATTTAATTTCAACACAGATATATTCAATTCTTTGGAAAAATATGAGAGAAAAAGAAGGCAGTATATCAGAATAAGTAAGTATTTTTAGATAGTGAAGTGTATCTTGATCAGGATGTCTAGAATGTAAGAATATAAAGTTATTAATTGTCAAAAAAATGTTTTTAGCAAAATAAATTTAAATGTTAAAATTGCTGCACATGAATTAATATTATTTTTAAGAAAAAAGAAAGTGTTTTTATGGTTTGTGCTTTTGATCATAGGCTTCTTTTCCTTTCATGTTTGTTTATTATTTCTAATTTTTTTCTTTCATTTTTAATCTGCAATGGGAAGCAGATGGTAGCAACCTAGTTCTGTTCCTTTTTAGCTGTGATTATTTCCAGTGACAGTTAAGGTTGTCTTGGGCCCTTGTATAGTAAGCCTGTTGATACCGAGTGATTATTGAATAGCTCTCTAATATGTATTTATGTGTAATTTAAGATACAAAATGATCAGTGGAAGTTTTGTTACAATGTGCTTAGATGCATGGAAAGATGAAAGACTGAAGAGTGGATCAATAAAGTCATTACTGGATGGAATATGTTATGAGAACACGTTGGTGATGTACGATTAAACTGAAGAACAAAAATCATATACAATGACTGCTTCCAGCTTTTGACAGGAAACATGAGCCTTTAGGCATAAATGACTGTGAATGGCAAAATGCAGCTGCTGCCTTCATTTGAATAGCCTAAGGAAGACAGGAGAGCAATCAAAACATGCCCCAGCTATAAGCAATCATTTCAGAGCTTTAGCTGACTTAAAAAGCAATAGCAAGTTAGACTCTGAAGAGTACTAGACAGGATCCTGTGATGTGGCACTGCCAAACCCTTTGGAGGAGATACAGTGAATAAAGGAATATTCATGAGAAAAGGAATGTTCCATAGAGAATTAAGCAGCTGCACATCCCACAGTCTCTGCATGAAGCATCACATGCGTTCCAGTTTCTGCAGCTGCCCTTCAACCTCCCTTCAGCTGCTGAAGCTCTCGTCTTTGCCTCCCTCTTTCTGATCCTAACGAGTGCTCTGCAGCAGCAGCTCAGGACTTCTGGATGTTCTTCAGCAGCTGGATACTAAAATCCACTCTCAGGTGCACTGTTTTACATTTACTGCCCCGTTATTTCTTCTTTTAAATTTTATTTTGCTAAGAACTTTGAAAATGAGCATGTACCACCTGCCCTGAGAACGCACTTGAGCCGTGGGAGTGCCCACAGTAACCATCACAAATTCCTGTTGTGAGTACAATTTATCTACAGTAGTGGCTTCAGGAGGAAAGAAATTCCAGGTAAGGCAAACCAGAGGTGTCATATCTTCACAGCACAGTGCAGTTCCAAGGTTTTTAAGAGCCTTAAAATAATAGCACAGGTCTAGAAACAATAGAACCATATTAAGAACATGCCGTCCCAGCTAAAATCACTTTTTTATTTTCCTTCTGGTTCTGAGGCAGAGTTGATCAGCAAAAGGGGGAAGGACAGTATCATGCTGTCTGGTATGTTTTGCAGATATATGTGTAGCTATCTTTAATCTTACTGATATCAATTCAATCTTACTGATATCAAATGCAGCATTTTGGGGGAAAGTAGGACTGATGAAACAATGCAAAAAATGAAAAATGTATCTGTATCATCAGAGGAGCATATTTTGTTGACCTAGGTCTAGATTTTTCTGTTTTGCATAGTTCTATTTCTCTTCATTCACCATTCTTGCTTTTATTGCATTCCATAACTGCCAGAAACAAATGAAATCCAAAAGTTCTGTAGAGAAAAACAAGTTAAGCACCCCCAGCTGTTTGCAACAGCATAAACTGCTGCTTCATTAATTCAAATATGTATGTGCAAAGGCCTCCAGCACAGCCTTGCTCCAGCAACTGCTAGGATACGGAATTATTGTTTATAATAAATCACTGTAAGCCAATTGGAGTTCTGGGTACCCTGGTGCTGTGACACATGCTGCATTTGTGAGAATGGCTTTTCCAAATGTTAAAAAACTATGGGGAAACTTTATTTTTTTATTATCTTTGCTGAACTTACTTCTGACTATTGTCAACTTAATATTATTCTTTACAAAAAGGGGAAGAAAAAATTGGATTGCCAGTGTAACGAAAAAGAGCTTAAGTAGCTCATAGGAGAGTAAAAATGCTGTATAGCTTTGCTTACACAGAGAAAAGTTTAACCCAAGATCCATATTAATTTGAGAAGGGTTAAACCATTTCTGTGCCACCATTCTTATGTTTGTTGCTTCCTGCAAGTGAGTATTCTGTGAAGGCAAGACAAAAAATAGCCCTGTCCAGAAGAATTGATAAACTGAGGCTGAAGATAACACGAGTTGCTGTGGAGAACAAGGAGTTGCCCAAGGAGAATAAATAAAGAATTAGCTCCAAGTCTTTTTGAAAGGTCTGGTCATATGGAGCCATTTTTTTTCCCTTAATAGAACATTTTATAATGGTTAAGGGAGAACTCTGCTTAAAATTTGTCAAAAAAAAAATATGGCCAATAGCTGTATCATTTCATACATCTATTGCGGCAATCATAAGGATTTTTTCAGATGAATCCAGAGCCTTACATAAATGTAGGAAATACACCAATTCTAATTAGTTTGGATTCACTTGAGCTGAATTGAAGTCTGGTTTATAAACTAAGCCTCATTTTAAATTAAGTAAATACACTTGCAATCTTTTGCAGTATTTATGTATGCCAGTTTAGATAGGACTAATTTCTTTTTTTTACTGGAAGGTGTGAAAGTCTGAAAAGCTTGTTTTGTTTATTTTGGTTTTAAAAGAAAGCCAAAATCCACTTCAATTTATTTACTTACTCCTCTCTGCTGTCAGGACCTAAGTTAAAGCAATTCTAGTTCCTTTAGCTAAAGTGAGAAAAATTAAGTTGGAATTTGCAATTGGCTTTGATATTGATGTTTAGCAACATGTTTTCACAGACACACTACTTGAGTACACACCTCAGTCTTATCATCTACACAAAGGAGCTAGGTTAATAGGCTCACCTACCCTGAGGAGAATGCAAGCAAGAGTCTAAACACTGTTTTCCAGGTGAAACCCTCTGGTGTAGTTTCAGATAATGTCAATAAGGAGAGAAGAGCCATCCAGTGCTAGTACAGGTGTCAGATTGGCTATCAATCACCTCTATGTGCAGTGAGAAGCCATGGCATATCATGCCAGTGAACATAATGAAACATTGGAGCTTGCTAGTGTGCATGGTACACTAATAATGTGAGGCTGGGAGATAGAAAATTTAACTTGTTTGGAACTAAATAAACCTTTATTTAGTTATTATTAAATATAATAACTATATTATTAGGGGGGTTATTATTAAATAGCATTCCAAACCATGCTCGTGTCTTAAAACCTTACAAAACTGTCCATACATAAAATCTGAGTTTTTGTCCAGTGAAATGACAATTTCTACATGTGAGAGGAATTCACATTGTTAACATTTACCTGAAGATACAAATCTTAGTAAATGCAACCCATTAATTAAATAGGCAACATATGTGATTTGGGAAGAAGCACAAAATAAGGCTGCAAAAATATGTTTAAATGAAAGCAAAATTTGAGTTAAATACCAAAACTGTTGAGTGAACTGAAATCAATACAATTGCCTTTGGAATCTGAATATATCCAAAAAAGTTTATGTCCTTTCAAGTGAAAATAAAGTAGACTCCTGCTTAAATGATACATCATTTTATAAATGGTGTACCTTGGACTGTAAATGTAAGGTGCTAAAGGAAATCTATCAAAATTAGAACTATAGCATAACAGTGCTAGGATCAGGAAGTAGTAATTATGCAGTTTATTTGACAGTTCACTGCTTTGCAGAGAGAGCCAGAGCAGGTATCTACTGATTACCAAATGTTTGGGGGTAATTGATCTGAAAAAGAGAGCAAACTTTAAAGAACATGGAAATTATCTACATTGGGAGAAAAAAGACCAAGCCAGTGTTAGTTCAAAATCCTTGTAATTACAAGTTAGTGCCTGGCACTGTGAATCTGGAAACTGCAGTAAAATTTGTCTCCTCTCAATTTAACATGAGCTTTGCCAGTTTGAGATTAACCTTTAATTCAGTGGCTGTTCCACAGCTGACCATATATGACCTTGTTTTAAATCTGTGAACTCATGAAATTCCCTATCTGTAAAGCAGATGTCATTTTTCTGCTTAAAATTGATGTTCTGAGACTTAATTAAGTGTTCTTTGCTTATAAAGAGATTCCTCTATCAACAAAGCCTATAAGCAGTCAAAGCTGATAAAAATCTTTGTGAGTATTACCAGAGAAAAGGCACAGGCTAAGCTAAATTTTGGATATGCAGTAAGTTACAAGTCATGCCTTCCCGGAATTGTTTTGATAGTTTAAAAAAACTTTCTTGAGGAATGTAGTGAGAATATAGGAAAATGTCTTCTGTGCTTGTGTGGGAAAGCTCTCTTTACCTTGGAAAGGTTTTATTTGGGTGTTGTAAGCAGACTGGAGTGAGTGTATTTTTCCTGAGTATTGTTAAATACTGGCACAGGCTAGAATCTCATCATAGAATTGGTTTTGTTGTTGTTGTTATTGCTATTGTTGCTATTATTATTAGTTTAGCTGTAATGATTCTCATTATACTGTTTTGATTGTATATTAATAAGTGAAAGGATACTTCATTTGCATTTTTACTTTTGTAGCTATTACCTCAATTTCTATACATATGCAATATGGGTTTATACATTTGATTTAAACTATCTAAAAGGTGCTCAGAACATGAAATCTGTTGGTTGCTTTGACAATATTTACACGAAAAAATTTTTTTAGTAGAATTGAAAAGGTCAGGTTTATTTTATCACATCCTACCTTAACAAGGACTGAATTTGCATTAGCACACAATTGCATGAAAATGTAGATGTCTATTTTGCATATAATTTTAACAGTTACAGAAAAGTTAATATACAACTAGAAGCATTATTGTGTGACAGTGAATCACATTCTCATGTGAATTAGATTGCATGGCCACAGCACTTTGAAAATACTTCAATAACCCAAAACAAAGTTCTACTTTACATTTCCAAGTGTTCTGTAATACACTTTCCCTATAAACTCAAAATGTTTTATAAAAGCTATTCTGAATCATAGGTGTAATTTAGTCTTAGCACTGGCCAAGTAAATATGACTTCAAGGTACTGATCTACATTGAATTTTGTGCCATGAGTGCAGAGGACAGCTTCCTCATTCATTTGTCTTACTTTTTTGTACTCTTTTTTTTTCTAGCAATGCTTTTAAACTCATTCACAAAAATCTATGTGTTCTTTATTTTTCTGTATTCTGGTATTTGAGATATACATCAAATAGGACCCAGGATATTGTGGGATGTATGTTATATCTTACATCTCTCATTGGATTGTGTCATTACTGCACATCTGTTATAAACACTCTGCTTATTCACAGCTGGGGCTCTCTGCACCACACAGGCTGACCACATCTCCATCCCAGGCACAACCCACCCACCTCCTTCAACACTCACTCTCTCTCTGATACAGCCCTTTATGTTAACCTTGCCTGATATTGCATTGTTCTGACAATGAGTTTTTGTCATCATCCTGCTGGGAAGGATGTCTCCTGGGCTGAAACCCTATGTGATGCACATATGTGATGTATCTGTACAAAAATGATACCTTTCTTTTCCCATCTCTCCTCTCCTACATTGCAGCATATTTTATTAACTCCCTTTTGATAGTGGCTGTTGTCTTCTGGAATCCAAAGCCAAATATGAGGAAAATATAGATATGATTTTTTTTGTTATTTTGTTATTTGGGATTTTTTCCCCTCCTTTTCAAGTGTCCTGTGCTTTTAGGAAAAAAATTAATGCACAGGCTTGAATGGTCTAATAAAGCAGCATCAAGGTCATCACCACCATAAGGGTAATATTTGTATATTAATTTCAATTACTTTTCAATGCTGAAGTCATACAGGATGCCAGCTTGAAGACATTCTTCTCCCTTTTCTTCCTCAACCAACAGCATTTGTTAGTAGGATTCTGCTGTGAATTGGGAATTTTTTACCTATCAGTTCAAGCTGGATTTATTTTAAAACTACCTATTTCTCAGCGGAGAGAATGATTTTCATTTGTATTTAATTTTTTAACTGAGTTTTGAAGCTGAGTAGTGTTTTCTAGTTACAGGAGTCTCTTTAAGTGAGCTGTTAAATACTACACTGGGCTCAGTTAGAATGCTCTACTACTTAAATGTAGAGTATGATCATTTCTGTCAGTATTTCCAATTTTTCTATATAACTTTGAAACTTGCAAGTCTTTCAAAGCAGGTGAAAACTGTTAATATTACTAAGAAATGTATTTTATCAATCTAGAGGAAAATATGAGGAATTTTGTTGATCTGTGTGTTTTTGACCTTGGCTAAAGTGGGAAATTTATATTCATTGTATTTAGGAAAGCTGATAAGCTTTTGATTGGAAGACTTAGACCTTATAATTTAGCCTATATCATGACTTTAACAGTTAGACCATGATTCTAATAAAAAAAATGCTACTTTGGAGTTTAAATCTATTTTCATCACCCAGACCATCTTATCTGTCAATATCTGATTAGAGGTCCTTGCTGCTTGAGACAGCTTTTCTCTGTCTGACAGATAATCTGAGGCTCTGAGACCATCAAGTGAGGATTCATCTGTAGGAGTGGGGGGACTAAAAAAAAGGCTAGAAAGATCTAGGAGATAATTTTTGATTACACTTCAACCTATGACTTTTGCCTTGAGCCCAATAGAAAGGCTGAATCTTTCTGTCTTATTACTGCACAGACAGAATACTCCTGTATTGATTTAAAAATTCAAATAAGTTTCAGCTTGATTATTTCTTCATAAAATCTCATCTGAGTTGAAGGAAAACTGTAGTATTTTTTCCTTTCAGTCTCAATTTGTTCTCATTTTAATTTTCAATGCATTAAGTATAAGTTGTTGCACTAACAGAGGCCTTTGATACCTCTGTCCACAGTGCTACCCAGACCAAGAGAAGCTTTCTGTCCAAGCAGCTTCTCTGAGGTAATTGCTTCATTACAATACAGTAACTTTCTTGAAGATGAAACAGAAACTAAATTTTCCAAGTAAGACATATGTAAAATCAGAAAGAGAGAAACTGGTTGTTGTTTAAGATCCTGAAAGGTCTTTCACACCTACTTGCTACAGTGACAAGAGTTTGTCTAATCTACTCATAAATATGTCTTTTGGGGAAAATTTAATTATAGCTCCTGGTACTTATAGGAAGAAAAATACTGCATTTAATGTTTACAAATATTCACTTTAGTTCCCAAGTCTGTATTTGTCAGTAAGTAGCACAAACATATTTTCCTGACATAGCAATTTTGAGTGCAGAATATCAGGCATTTATTTTGATATTTACCATAAATATGGGAATAGATTTCTACCTTTAGTTCTACAAGTAATTTTTAATCTAAATGCATAGTGTGCATGTATTGTTTACTCTTCCTAGAAGGATAACTGTGTGCTCTTGCTTGTACTGACAGATGTGGATACTGGATAAGATAAATTCTGAGCCCAAGAGGCAGAGATTTATTAGCTGACTATACAAAAGTTATGGCACATATTTTATAATTTTATACTCATATCCGCTGTGTTGAAATTTCATAGTGCTCTAGGTTTGAAGGTAGATTTAATGTCAGAAAGAGAAGTGTTGGTGAAAAGCAAGGTGAAACTGTGCTATGCCTGGGTGTATTTAGCCTAGACAGAGTCCAGGGTTTTATCTCAGGTGAGAGTGAAAAGCCAAATTAGCCAGGGACACCAGTGAGTATCTGAGATTTCAAGATATCCAAAGATGTAGTATCAAACTTATTCAAGCCAAGCATATGTGAAAACAGGAAATACAACCACTAAAAACTTGCCAGAATTTTTACAAAGAACTCATCTCTACTGACATTCAAATTAATAATTTGATCTAATATGTAGATAGCTGGAACCCAATATAGGACTCAAAGGGGCTGTTCCTTAGTTTAGCTGTAAGGTCAGAACAATGATAGGGACCCTTAGTAATAGATGTCCAAACAAATGTACCTCAGAGACACTCACAATTATTAGATAACTCATATCTAATTAAGCTCACCATCGGGTTTCTGAACTAATGACCTGATTAAATTTGACTTGCAGGCTTGCCAATTATGTGTTTTCCTTTTATACATCCTTTTTTGAAGGAAATTCACAGTATGAGCCTAGAGTAGTGGTTTGCATACATCACATAAATGCCATCATCTCCTCAACTGGAAAGTTTCCTAATCATTCTTGTGAAATGTAATACTCTGTTACTTCCAGTAATCTGAAATTTCTTTATGGAGCTATGTTTGGATTAATCTGCTTTGTCAAAAGCCTTTGAAAATAATGAATATCTTTTTTTTTTAACAAGAACGGGCAAGAATTGTTGATTTTAACCAAACATTGTGTTGAATCCGCAGGCTTTTCAAGTTTTGAAGCTCAATCACTGAAAAAAATTGTCCTGCTCATATTCTCAGTTTCAAAAACTGCCAGCTGAAGAGTAACAGGTAACTTTATTGTTAACTCAGCAAGCTGAGTCATGAAATAATATTTAATGGCAGTCTGTATTTCCCAATTCCCTGAAAATAAGGGTTCTTGGGTATCGTGATTGTAATTTTGAGTATATCAAGAAGAGAAGGTAAAAGGAACAGGAACAACAAAATTTAGTCTTTCTTTTGAAGGAAAGTAAAGCTGTTTATGCATATGCACAACATGTTCTCTGAGACTGGACTGAAAAGATGAGCATAATTATTATTGAGGAAAAAATATTTAATTCACTTTCATTACTGTAGGAATGAAAATGTCATTTCAAGTAACATATTGAATCTGATGCATATTGAATTTGATGCATGTTGAACTTCTATAACCTCAACTATAAGCAAAATGAGCTAACAAAGTAACAAAGTCAACTAAATTTCTGTATTTACATCAGTCTTTTATACTATGTTTAAATGTGCGTGAGTAAAAAGCAATTGAATAAACATTAAGACTCTTCCAGATATTATTCTGGAGAATAGGTAGAAGAAAAGTCAATTTTCCTTCTATATACTAGAAAATCCTAGAACAAAGTTAATTGAATAGAGATATTTTTTTCTTCTGTCTTTTGATTGGTCCATTGATGCATTAATTATGAACTTCAAGAAGGAAATAACATATAGGTTGTTAATCATTCAGTACAACTTCACATTATACTAATGCTCAGGGCACTTTGTTTTTTTTTTTTTTTTTTTAATTTGCTTTACTTGGAGAGAGAGTAAGACAAAGACTTAAGGCAGGATAGGCATCAACATATGAAGCTACCCATTTCAATTTTGCTTTTCTGTACTATCATTTGCATTGTACCAACCTATTTCAATTCCAGAATTTCCAACACTGCCTTGTGCTGCTTTTCCACAGCAAACATTCCTGCTTTGTTTTAAAAATATTTACTTTTAGATCACCTTGCAAGATGAGAAGGTGACATGCTGTCATATTCTGTCATACATGGAGATGAAGGTCAAAGTGCTACTCAGCTTGGGTGACAAACTGAGCCACCCATGACCTGCTTTGCAGAGTACTTAGCATTCCAAACAGCTCCCTGGTACAGTGGCTCAAAGCAAAGCCCCTGCTGACTTTCTGCTGCAGCATTTATTATTCAGTAGGTTTGCATATTGGGTCCATAGGTCAGAAATCAGGTGATCACTAATTATATGACCTTAACAATGACCATCCAAGAGAAATGTATTTCAAGTAACTTGCTCATTAATACATAGCACTTCAGTAGCTAAGGAAAGAATATTATTTCATTCTACAGGTTTTCATTCAGCTGTCTTAATTGTGAGTGTAGTTTTGTGATGTTGCTGTTACCCCGAGTTTGTTCTAGGGAAGCTGAGATTGGAGAGGAAAGGAAAAAGGAAGAATTGAGCCTGAGATTGGCTCCTATTATCAGTGTTAACAGGCAGACTTGGATCACATATGATCCTCAGATGCTGCTAAGAAAATATCTTATGGCCTCTGTCTGAACCATTCCTAGTATAAATGTAATTTATCAATTACAGTAAAGCTGTCTTTTATAAACACGTAAACACTTTTCTAAACATGGTTTTAAAAGCAGACAATTTGGGCAAACTTCCACAGGCATAGCCAGCTCATGATTTCTATGAGAACAGTCCCTGTTATATTTTAAATGCATACTTTGAAAGCACAGTTTTTCGAGTTAATAGTTGATGAGAATCTATCATCAATAAGAATTTATTTTAATATTAGGGAAAAAACAATTTTCTCTAAATTGTTTTTTGCCAAAATCAAGGTAAAAAAAATTCAAGTAACCTTAGATGGAAAATTTAATCTTTAATGATTCTGTTTTGTCAAAATTACAGATAATTGAAATCATTACCTTAAAATACTAATTTGTAAACACCTACATAGGTACAGTTACACCCTTTAGATTTAATGACAGTAATTTAATAAGGAGTTTTTTCGTATCTCTCCTCTTTCAACAAAATACACTGTTCTCTGAAACCCTGAAGTGAACTGAAACTATCACTAGTTTTAAATGGGCTTTAAACACAGCCTTTATTGGAGCCACAATATAACAAAATTTCTCATCACAGCAGGCATTTTTCAACCCCTGTATGTTACAATTTGAAAGAACCTGTCTGAAAGTGCATTAGTAATTGCTTCCTTTTATTCCAAGGCATTCTGTCCACCAGTTCAGGTTTTTGATGCAGTTTTTATTATATTATTAAGTCAATTGGCCAGTCAACTTTCTTCACATGTGTCTCAGCAGACGGGTTGTTGGAGGTCTCACCTCGCAAATGCTCATCTTATTTTTCTATTTGTTTAAATCGTTGATCATTCATGTAAGATCTTCATTGTTCCTCTTACTGAATATTTGATATGCGCATATATACATATTTTTGTGTGTACACACCCCTATATATATGTGTGTGTATATATATATATATATGTATATGTATATATAAGGCACACACATATATAGAGAGAGGGAACCCAGGTATTCAGGGTTTAAATTTTATGTTCAAGAAAAAAGCTGTCACTGCATTGTATCTGCTCATGGCTAACCAGACTGGAAACTTTTAACTTCTCTATTCCTGTGTGCAGAGATATATTGACAGAAATGTGGGAGGTTTTTGCATCGCTGAATAAATCTGGTTTAATTTAAAGGGAAAGATGCATGTCAATTACATGACAGACTGATAGGACACATTAGGGAAATATCCATCAGGTATGCTTAGACATTTAGCTTCCAAGGCAAAGTTGCAGCTAGGAATGCAGTACTTTGATGGTTATATTAGTCAGCTTTTAAAAAATCATACTCTGATGCTGTTATGCTTCTTGGAAGACTCTTTGTTAATCTCATATTTTTGTATCTTGGTAATTAAATCCCTTAAGTTTCCAGAAAAGTGCAAAGGCTTTTTTTTTTTTAATTTAGAGTTTCTTAAGTATTTGTGTCTTTTATTTAATGGTGAAAAATTCCAAGGAAAGTGTATTATTCATTACTAAACTCTACCATGTGTCATTATCTACCTGTTTTTCTTTTGCACAGTAGATGTTCATAGAGTCTAGTGAGACTCTTGAAGCTTTAAGTCTCCGCATCCCATGCAATGCTGTCTTCTTTTAATATTTGCAGGAAAATGCCAAGATATTTCCCCAGACTCAAAGGCAACTTTTCTTACTTGCCTAAAATTAAAGGTAGGAATTTTAAAAACATCTCCTTTTCTCCTTTGTGTAGGACAAAAGACTTTTGGAAAACTCAGAAATTTGGACATTTCTAGAAATCGCTTGCTATATTTATTTAAAATAAAGCTATAAACTACAATTAAGGGTTCACAGGATTTTGCCTGGACCTAAAACCTAGAAAATATTAAATTATTCTGATCATCAAAGAGCTGAAATATGGATACAGAAATAAAATTGACATCTGTAGGGCTTCACTTTTACTGTTCACTTTTTATGTCCATTTTAAGTGGAAATAATTATCTCCTTATCTTTTAAAACTGATGAAACCATAAATGCTCTGCATTACGCTGATGCACAGGAGATTCTGATCTATCGAGCAAGTGGACCCATTCCTATTTTTAGTTTAAAAGCTTGATCATCTAACAGAAGGTGAATAAATGATAAAGTAGATCAGTCCAGCTGGGCTTTGGTAATTTCCCATTCATTGCTGTATGTAGACTGCATTTCCTGGGTGTACAAGTTCAGCTTCCACATCTGTGAACAAGAGAATCTTATTTCAGAAATGTCCTGAAGAATTACTCTTAACAGGTTACTTCAGAACTTGTGCTGAAATAGGTCACTGTGTAGATTATACTGCTATGGTGTAGACAAAGATACCACTTTGGTCTTATGTCAATAAGGATCAGGAACAGCTTTCTGCTGAAGCTGAACTCTAATGTCACCCAGAGGAGTCATGCATCTCATGACAGAAGTGGATGCTTCACAGGAAATAGAAACTGCTTGGAAAATGCAGTGTTAATTATTTCATCTTGTTAGAAAGAAAAACATTTTTCTGACATATTGATCCAATTGAGAGCCACTAGCTGGCTGTTGGGGGCTCCCTATTTTTATATCTTAGCAGTTAGCAACAAAAAGGAGTATGTGAATTTTATATGTGAAAAAAAATAAAATTGGAAAATCATACAATGTAAAGTACCTAGAAAAAGGAATTATTTAGTCAGAAACACTTCTAAATGTGCCAAGTAAATGGCTTTGTAGTTTCATGTACAAAAGATTTTTTTTTCCTGGTTATTTTAATGAACTCTTCTTTAATATGTCTTAAAGCTCACTCTGTTTGACCAAGTTTTCTTTGCTGTATGTAGTTGGCCTGTAAAAATAAGCAATGTTGAGAGGGTTTTTTAATATGTCTGGTTTTAATTCCCATCTCTAAAAATCTTCTTTTAAGTTTGGATAGTTGACCTTTAGAATGGCATTTTTCTTTCATTCTGTATTAAGTCTAATACCAGGTAATGCATTCTAAACGAAGTCAATGAATCACAGAAAGAGTTACATGGTAGGACTGCTTAAGAAGTATTTGTGTTTTGTTCTGAGATGTGTAGATAAATATTCTGTAAGTTTGGAGAAAGGCATCTTTATTAAGTACTATTTTTGTGCTACTGAGATGGAGGTCATTCCACAAAATGTCCTTGTTGCATTCATCAGTCCTTAGTTGCTGTTACAGAAAATGTGAAGTTTCTGTTCTCTAAAGTGCTTTAAAGACAGTGTGAGCAGAACCTTTTTCAACATGTGCCAGTGCAAATTCACGGAATCGGTGGTAACATTTTTGCATTTGAAAGTAGCACAGCTGCCATTCTGGTGTTGTGGTTGAAAGATGACAAAAGGTGTACAGTAGGAATAGATCAATGGGTAATATTTTTTTATTCATGAGCTTCACTGTTTTCTTTGCTCTGGCTAATCTGCTCTGTGCCATTCTTGGCTCTTTTCTTTTTTAGCTCAGTTAGCCTTCTTACCATTTTATAATAAAAATCCACTCTTTCCTCTTCTCAGTTCATGTCCTTGTGGGCAATTTGCCCCTTCTTTGTATCTAAAATGTGAATACTTGATAAGTCATCCTCTATGCTCATCTCTCTCTGCTCAGCTCTGGGGGTTTTGCCTTCATCTCTTGCAGAATCAAATTCAAACCTTTTTGCCACATTTTTGACAATGGGTCTTGCCTCACATATTTAAACTAATAACTGCCTCTTTTCCTTTATCTCCCTTGCTTCAATTTACTGGTTTGTTTTTCATTGCTACTCTACTTGCTTCCTGTCACATGAATAGTAGTTCTCTTATATCCTCTTATTGCAAATTCTTTCTAAAAAATTCCTTTGAGAAAATTCTTTACTCCTTTTGTATCCAAAAACTCCAGTTCTTATATATCTGGAGCAACAGCTTCTGAAAGCCTGTAGAGGATAATACTCCTTAGAAGCAATGCTAAATTTGCATAGAAAAAGGAAGAGTAAGTGATGTGACACAAGACTGACTGGACTGGTGACATGGGTTAAGATTCTCTGACCTGGCTTTGGCTGTTTTCCCTGACCTGCTACATTAGTTTTACAGCTTCAGTAGTTTTCGATGGAATGGTTTACAAAACACAGAACATCAGCTGCCAAAAAAATGACAGGGAGAAATGACTAATGTCCTTTTTTAGTAGGGAGGTTTGCTTTCTCTTTTTTTTTTTTTTTACCTCTCTGTCTCAGGCATGAATAATTCTATTCTATATTAAATGAATATGTAGTAGGTCTCCAGATTTTCATCACTAATGAAGACTAAGAGTAAAAAGCTGTGATCTGAAACAAAGCCCAAATGATCCTCCCTACCAAAAGAGATATTAAAGGAAACAGGAGAAATGTAATAAATGAAATCCCTCCCATATTCACCCTTGAAACGATTGGTCTTAGATATGGTGTGCTCTGCAAAGCATCAGTATTTGTGCCAGAGTAAATTGAATTAATAGTGCTGAAAAGTGAATAATGTCACAGCACACCTTTTGGTTTTTTCTACTGCAATCTTTTTAAAAAAGAAAATGAGAATGTATGAACTTTCTGTCATGAATTATTTTCTTATTTTTAGTATTTAACTTCACTAGACCATCATTGTGCACATAATTTCTGATGGATAAAATATTCTTGCAGCAGCTGTATTTATAGTTAAACTTTTTCTACTTTTGATTTATAAATTATTAGAAATATTTACATAGTGGAACAACTTAATCAGACATCATTTCCCTTTCTGGTATATTGCACTAAAAAGCCTCTATAAATATATATATTTAACATACTTTAAAATAAAATTGTGGGGTGGGAAAATAGAGTTGGGATGAAATTGCTGACAGGATTCTTTTTAGTTTTGACAGTGGATGTTTCTTGGAGAGTGGTGGTAAAGTGCAGTTTATGAAGTAAAAGTTCTGTTTTCTGTTTACATTAAAAAAAGCTCATCTATTAAATATCAAATTGAAAATATTATTTGAGAGAGTATTAAAATCTGAGATTTTAATTTTTTGGGGAATTATAAATATTGCTGTTAGTTTTAACCTTGAAAATTCAGTTATCAAAGTCAATTGTTGAGCAAACACCAAAATTTCCAATTGAAACATTGGTGTGGCTATGCATCATTAAGCAGAATTTTTTATAAATTTAATTCCACTGCTTTCAATGGGATCACTCCTTCCCAGAAAATCAGTATTTTCTTTCACGTTCCACAACGATCTGACCTTTAGAAACCACAAAAATAATTTTGTAAGTGGAGAGACTCTGTGGCAAGACAGGACACTAGCCTAAACTTCAGAGATGAACAGTGAGCATGAAACACCTGGGATGCATTGCCTAAGAGATGCTCCAGCAGCTCAAGGGAATGCATAAATTAATATTCTGTGATTGGTATATGCAGTGCAGATCCCCAGGATATGAATGTGGTGGATTTGTACTGGGGTGGTTCCACATTTTCCTGTTTATACTCTTTTTTTCCCCCTTGCATGCCAAGTTGTTCTTAGGATAGAAACAAAGCAAGTAGAGCTATCCAGCTCACTTTCCATTAGGAATTCCTCTGGAAGACTGGTAGAAAAGATAAAATCAATTCAGCTCTTTGGCCATCTCACCCAGAAAAACCTTGTGTGTTGTTTTCCACTGTTGTTTCTCCTTATTTCCCTTTCCCGTTTCATGTACAACATTAAGCATAAATCTGCCTGAGTCCTGTCCTGAAACTCAAAACCTCCAGGTTCTCAGACACAGAAATATCAACCAAAAGGACAAGTGAGTCCTCCGAAAACCAACTTTAATATAGTTCCAGGTGGAAATAAATGTGACTTTTTTCCCTTTGTGTAGAACAGATTCTGCTTGCCACAGCCTTGTCAGTATTCAAAAAAACAGTCAAATTTCAAGGTCCAGTAAAGAAGTTGCTTCAGCAAACACTAAAAATTCCTTTAGAATGAAATTTTTTCTCTCAATTGAGATTCCATTTCTAAGATTTTTGTCCAAAGTTTTCTACAGATATTTCCAAAGCCTCCAAAGTATTTAAAGCAGAACAGGACATTTGAAATAACTGGAATATTTTTACTATTATTATTTTTTTTTCAATCCTTCATGAAAAGCAAAAGTCCTTTCTTTGAAATGGTTAGCAGAGGAAAAATGCATGTTACTGGGGTCTTGTCACTGTGCATTTACAGGTGATAGAAACAACATGCACTGTTGGAGAAAGGAGCAAAGGTGATGGACAGAAAGGAGATGATGGCTCCTCTGAGAATTTTCACATATAAGCTGGAAACTTAGATCTTGTAGTATAAAAGTGGGCTTTCCTCTTACAGATCAACTTCTTTGTATAATGGATGCATTCTGCCATCTAGATATATTCCACTGAACTGATGATAATGTCAAGTGCGTTTCTGATGCTTCATTCAGTTTGAGAATGATGGATGCATTTTGATGTTCCTTTTACCCTGCTTTACATTTATAAGCAGTTGAATGGTGAACAAATAGTTCAAAGAAACACAGTTTCGAAGACAAGAGTACACCAGAATCATTGAAATGCATGCAAGAGTGTATGCCCATATACTAATGCCTTCCAAAGCACTGTTTTTATAAAATCCATAAATTTATAAATTTTAATAATTGATGGTGTGATCTTGAGTAAAGCAGTCACTGTGTTTTGAAGCCAGAGTATGACCAATATGAAATACCACCTTCAAGTCCATGTAAGAAACACAAGCAATTCAATGCTGTTGAAAGATTATGTTCTATACAATTTTTCATAGTGACATTTTAAATATTTTTCAGAGAGGAGGTAATTAGGAATTCATGCCATTGGTGAGAAAGATTGGCCATATGTTATTTCAAGTTGCTAATACAGACTGTTACATTTTACACTGTATCTTTAAGTGTAGTGTTTTAGAGCCCACACTGTCCATAGATACCCTTATTATCTCTGCTGTAAAGGGAGATTGAATCATTTTTTTTGTTCGCTCATGTATCTAAATGAGTAAGACAAAATCGTTGGCCTCTATAAAAACCCCTATTTCTCTGGATAAAGACAACTAATAATGGCAAGAGTCAAAATGATACTTGCCTGAATGGCCTGAATATTTGTTTGAATGAGAAACACTAACAACCAAAACTTTGATTCAGTGAAGAATCTTTCTCTGCAAGATACTTATTTTTATGGTCAATGTAAGTTCACTGACTATGATTAAAAACTATGAGGATCTTCCTTTAAAATGTTGTGAATGTTTTTACTTTTGCTTGTTTATTTTTTTAAAGACAATTTCTGAGTTTTATTTTCATATAAAAACATGAATCCATGAGAGAAAAATTTTGGAGAGTTATTGAGTGATGCCAAGGATTGAATGAAAGAAATTATGCTATCTCTACTCTGGTTGTCACTACTTTGCCTGATAGAGTTGTAAAGAAAAATATATGAAAGGCTCTTGGATCCTTAATTGTTGGATCTATAAATTATAAGCTGTCTTTATGGTCTTGAGTTCTTGTATTTGTAAGATTAGCAATTAATGCTAAGTAGAACGCTAAGACTTATGTTTTTCACAATTTATGGTTCACCTTAGAATTTAGTCTATATTCAAATACAATGTAGATATACACAGTGTAGAATAAGCAGGGTAAAAGATTTCTTTTTCATTAAAAATGCAGCTCAGCAGATCTGTGATAAATGGTGACATTATGTATATGCCAATCCCTTCTGGAAAATTGGAGTGATTCTAGACTTTGCCAAGAATTTGACAGGCCACCCTAAATGTTTAATCAGGGATGCTGTGATATTCGATACTGCTTGTTTAAATGTGTCAGTCTAATTTTTATTAAACCTCTTCAAAATGAAGAATTTCTGCAGAAAAGAAAAATCATGAGTGAACCAAGCTATTAATGTTTCTCACTGGATATGATATAAATAATCTAAAGTTAACTATGATCCTCACTACACTGAGCACAAACTTACCTAGTAAAAGTTTTGAGTTGGAATAGAACTCAGAGGAGTGCTGTGTCAAATTAATGATCATGAAGAGCATTAGTAGTCAGCTTCTGCCTTGGGTGAGACCAGGGAATAGATGCCACTCAGGAATGTGAATGGAATTTCTCTGTTAAAATTCTGTCCTTCAAAAATCAGAAGAGCCTAATGGGATTTTCCTGCGACTTCTTCATTGCATGATTCTACTCTGGCCATGGAAAATACATATTGGATTTCAGATAAGATCCAGGGAAGCCAGTTAAGAAGAATCCTTCTTAAACTGTTGCTGCTGCAGATTAAAGGGGCTATATTAGCTAGTACTTCCAATTCTGAAAAGCTTTGCTTGCATACATTATCTTTCATTTTTACAGATATTCTGAGGCTTTTTGCAGTGAGACTAGATGCATTATTAAAGAGAATTTAGCAGAATTTAGGTTTATGGGTATGAATTAAATTTCACAGTATATAATGTATTTTTTAATTAATATTTGTATTTCATAATGATGCTCTTAGTGGTATTTCTTCAGATGACCTCTTCTATACATTTTATTTGCTTCTCATCCCTGTTCTGGTATTGAAATAGAAAAGTAATGAGATTCTATTCTGCCATCAATAAGTGATAAATGTTTTACCATTGCCAGGTCATCCAGGCTTTAATTCCCAGTGCTTGTGAGAAAGTAATGGATCCCATCATGGTTTTTATATTGATTTTTATTTGTTCTGGCATAGGGCACTGGGACATGCTGGGTTGGGGGTGTTGTTCTTTAAACACAGAACACAAACACATCCCATAGGGTAGACAAGGCAGAGGCATATGCACAGAGGAAGCATAAGGCTAGGAGACAGTGCTGGTCAGTGTAATAAGCATTGGGGTTTTGTGCATGCTCCAAGTCTTCTGAAATTTTACAGAAAGGGTGATACTGAAGCATAAAAACACATTGTAAGACACACCTAAAATAAATGTGTATCTCTATTGCAAGAGAGGGCAAGTTTTCTCTTTATATAGCCAGAGCTTCCAGTCAAGTTGAGAGGAAAAAGGAACATTTTCTTGTGCTTTTTCTCCCAATGTTTCCAACAAGATGTACCATGTTCATTTTTGGCAAAATAATGAAGACTCTAATACCTTGGCCAGCTCTGGATTGTAAAGCTATTTACATACTCTTATTTAGTTAACCCAAAACTGCAGAATTGCTGTATTTGTCAGCATTCTTTCCCTCATGGAAAGTGGGTACAGCCAGAATCCCCAGGATCCTTTCTCAATGCGTCTAGATGTGTCTAGTGGAAAGAAATAATGTTGTTCTGTATTTTCTTTGATGTAATGCTGTGGCTCAGGATATGTACTGCAACACTTCTACCCAGACCTAGTATCAACCTCTGCTGCTGGGTGGAAAGAAAAGGTATAGCCCAGGATTACATTCACAAATACAGATTATGCTTAAAAAGAGGCATCAGGTAACCTGGACCTTTCATCGTTCCTGTAGATTCAAGGGTTTTTTTTAAAAAAATGGGTAGTTATCTGTTACTGCAGAGTTTTTATGATGTAAGATAAAGAAAATTCCTATTTAATTTCCTGTAGTCATGTTTCAGGAAGAATTATGATGGACATACTCTCTGAAATATTTTATATAGAAACACCAAATATTTCCATCACATAGGGGAAAAAAATCAATAGGGAAGAGGATTTGGGGTTCTTAAGAGAGAAAAAATATTCATGGTTTATCTTGTATGAGGTCTAGTAAGATTCTAACTTTCTTATCTGGTAGGTGGATCTTTAATCTTACCTACTCAGCCATCCTTCTTTTAATGTATCCAGTCATCATTATTCTGTCGTCAGCAAAATTTGGTATATCCAGCAAAGAACTGAAATGCAGGATTAAAGCAAAAGGAGAGCAATGAAAGATGGAAAACGTAATCTAATCTTTCCTACAGTTCTAAAACCCCTTTTGCCATGTGGCTGAAGTCCTAAACTTAGTCACAAATGCATTTTGTGACTAAGTTTAGGGCTTTCTCTGTGCTTGAGATTTCTGTAAATTATACTGTGGCAAGTTGAGAAAACAGCAGCCTGCCTGTTTGTTTTTCCCTGCTCCCCCCAGCCCAAACTGCCTCCCAGTCACCCTGACAGATGGTTAATTCATGACCTTCAATGTAATTAATGATTAGATGAAGGATGAGGATGCTTTAACATAGCTGCTGACGGCACTATGCTTTTACATGTTGCTGGGGACACTGGAACAAAATATTGTTTGTTAAGATGCTTCTTTTTCCCCTTACAGCACTTTTAACTTTATGTTTATCTGTGTTTATGTGTAATTACAAAATTTTGAATCTTACAAATATCTCCAGCCTATGCTGTAGAGACAGTCATATGAGTCATGTGGCTTCTTTAGGGAAGAGTGGAGAAGATTGACTAGGGACAAAATAGTATTGATTTGGTATCCAACGCTATCTTCTTTACTCTGCTTGAAATATTTAAGTTGCATTAACAGCATGCTCCATTTGGGGATTGCTTGGAGTTTGATGACCAGTTGGGAAGATAAAGAAAAAACATGCAGGCTGACATGAAACCAACTGCTGTCTGAAGGCAGTTACCTCCCAGGCCTTAAACACAGAGGGAAAAAATTCCGGACACAAAGATTCCCTTATTGAAAATGAGAGGAATAGGCTTACAAATGAAGTTTCTGAAAAAAGCCCAATGAGAATCAAATAAAAATCCAGAGAGAAGTGTTTGATATTAAAACTCCCTATGATTTGATCATGTTTGATCAAATGTTCAGCAACTGTGGAAAAGTAGATCTTATATTTTCTATATTATGGAAGACAATGAAAAACAGGAATATAAAATATATAAATGACTGGGGAAAAAAATCTTTTACTGTGGTGCAGAAAGTAATGTTTGCATTATAGGATGAAAAAGCAAGACATTGGAGAGCCCTTTTAATCATGCTAAAGACTGTATGATGATATAGCAAGCCCAGTGCTCCCTAGTTACCGCAGTAGGGTGGTAAAGTCATATTTGTGATTCATGTCCCAGCAGTAAAAGTGAGGATAACTTGCCCTCGTCTTCTGGAGGCAACTTGAGCATATAGAAAACAAAAAAGGGATGAGAAAAGCTGTGGAGTCTTCAAAGTTGCCTTAGGTGTCCTTTATGGCAGAATGATTCCTAGCCTCAGAGTAAAACAACTACCTGATAAATGTATCACATAAATTGCTTTACTCTGTAATCTTACAGAGCATTGTTTAGTTCATAATTTGCTTTTGAAATGTTTTATTTTACTGCATACCCATAACAATAACCGCCATAACTTAAATGATGTTTTAACATCATGAGATCTCATTATAACACTCTGCTTATTCAGTTTTTGCTGATCAGTTAAGTAAGAATGCCAGCTGTTCTGGTTGCATTACTGGGTTCATGGATTACTAAAAATAAAATTAATATACTCATTATTCCTTTTTTTTCTATTGAGTAGCATTTAGAGGCTCTAGTCAGAATTAGTCTCATTATTATAGATGCTGTATAAACATTAAAGATGCCCTTACATGGTAAACACAACATGCTGTTATTGTTTAGTTTAATGTTGAAACAAGCTGAGCTTTGTTTACAATTTCAGAAAGAGAGGTCATGTTTAAATGTTGCCCATATTTAACTAATACATTTAACTCAGTTATCCAAAACCTGCATAAAGACTAGCAAAATATATATTTGATTACACTGAAAACTGTCTAAGATGTACTTCAACGATTTTGTACTGACAGCCTAAATATTGTATTGCATACTGATCTGGGAGTGGAGAAATTGAAGTAAACAAATTGTTTTCTATCACAAAACAACACTGAATATAGTAGCACTATTTTATTGACAGTGTAGATGCTTATTAAATAAATTTATTGGTAGCAACCTAAAGAAAATTGAACCAAGGTGAAAAAATGCAGCATTTCATCACATACTGAAAGAAGGTGTGCAGAAATGTTGCAATTTATTGAAATGTACTGTATTTTGATATACATTGCATACTGCAGCCAAGGAAATTTATCTTTATATCGTATGTTATTATCATATGTGTCAAACAGAAGTTTCATTTGTCACATTTCAAAAAAATATAGGCTCATTTCAGGAAGGCAGTTATCACTCTATGTGTATGTCTGCCATATTTATTTTCAAGTTTTCACCATCACCTCAACTTGACTTTTCTTGGAGAGACAGAAAGAAACAACCATCTTTCTCACTGTTTAACAGAGAAAACTTATGGGCAAATTGGTAAAATCTCTCAAGATTGTTGGAGCATTAGCTCATCTGGAGTGTGATACCGAGAAAAAAAGGGTGCAGGGCATTTTTGCCATGGTGTTCTAGTAAACATGTAGAAGGAGCCCCTTCTTGGAATCAGCAACCTCCTCATGTAGAGAAGGGCTGTACAAACATTGTCAGTGATTTGAAGTAATTAAAACATTTTTAGCTCTGCTTCTTAAAAACCGTTTTTAAATCAGTAAATCATGCCAAAATGTCAGAATTCTTTGCAAAGGAGAAGTTTCAAAATTTTGCCCAAACTTTTCTAAGAAAAAAATTTCATACTTATGCTATCATTAAGTGACAAACCTTCAATTGCTAATAACTCACTTTGATTACACTAAAAAGAAGAGATAAGCAGCTCTGTTTCTTTTCAGTTATTGGCTACAAGAAGAGAAGCTTACAATTTGTTAACCTGGGACTGGAAAGATCTCTGAGGATCTAGTAAAAATTCAAGTAGATAACAGACTTTTTCCAATTTTTACTTTTGTAAGAATATCTGCTTTTGAAAGAAAACAATGGCTACCTTGTTTTGTCAGTATTTAAAAGAAAACTAAAACTGAAGATGAAAAAGTAGATTATACATTGCTTTTTCTCATTTCGCTTTCAGCTGCATATTTTCATATAAAAACTATTTTTAAATGCACTAAACTTTGAAATTATATTGTTGCAAAAACATTATTTCACACGGGAATATCAGTTAGCAATGATCACTTGGAAAAGAAGTGTAACTCGTTTATATAAATTGATAGCTCGGAGGAACCCCAGAACTATAAAATTATTACCCATAACATTATATGAGATAAATGCAGCTTCTGCAGAAATCATTTGCAAAGCTTAATTAGTAAATTTTATTTGTGACAGAAATCTATGGCTTGAATTAGCAAATGTAATAAAATATCCAGACCAAAACTTAGACTTTTTCCTTTACCCTTTGAGACATACCCTGTATGTGTTCCATTCCCATTTAAGGTATTTTTAATGTTATTGACAGAGAAGAATCTTCACTGAAGCAATATTTTCATATTAATATATTGTCTATGCTTTAGTAGGATATTTGCAGAACAACATGTAGCAAATAAGTCACTGCAGTGTGTCCCAGATGCAACTCATCATTTTTTGCAACAATCTGTGGCTTCAGTAGCTGGCTGTGGCCAGTACAGTGCACAGAAAGTATTTTCTGTATTCAGTTGTTTTTTGGACATTATCACATCCTTTAACACTTTGTTAACAAAAAGTCCCACTATTTTATTATACGACATAAGAAAAATGCCAATAATTCAGTTACAGAAGATTCATTCGTATCCAAAATAATTAATGTCATTTAGCAACGCCAAAGATTGAAGCTCAGCAAAGAGGACAAAAGTCCAGCAATAATATGTTTGCCTGTATCAGGCAACCTCACAGGCCAATCATTTTGTCAAAGGTTATACATGCAATAATGTATATGAGCATGTCTCAACCTTCATAATTATGGCACAACTCTCAGAATGTATAGTAGATATTTCAATTGTAGAAAAATTCCCTTTTGGGAGCATTGTGGTAAGTCTTGCTATAGCTCACTGTAACAAGATACGGAGTTTTTATGAAGATTAATCTTATGCAACACACAGATCACTCAGAGCTGAAAGGGTGAAGAAATGAAACCTGTGTTGCACTTTAATGTGATGTGATTACTGATTGACAAGTATTGCAATATGTAAACATTCCATTTTCAGCTACCAGTTAAGATCCAATTAGTGAGAGACTCTTCTGCCCAAATTAAGGTGCAAACAAGACCATATGCTGAAGTCAGTAATATGGGTTTTATTCAACAGCAAATGTGAGGTAGAGAGAAAGAAATAGAAGAGAAAGAAATAAAAGAGGGACAGGGAGGAAGAAAGAGGAAGGAAGGGGGGATAAAGAAAAGGAGAAAGAGAGAAGGGGGGAAAGGGAGGGGAGGGCAGTGAAGAGAGAAGGAGAGAGGGACACAGAGAGAGAGAAATCAAGCTATCAAGAGATAGTCACCACCAGTGTCCTGTTGGTCCTTCTTCACCATGGGCTTCTTTGTGGTGGGGGTCCCAGAGCTGATCTTCTGGAGGGCACCATCTTTATACAGTCCAAGTTCCAGGTATCCACAGAGGTGCATTCCTTTAATTTGGGGTGATCTTTGCTTGATCAGTGATATGTGCATAAGCAGTGGGAATTCTTGTCTGGGTATGTTTAACCAGAATGTTCCTACCAGATCTCACTTCTGCCAGGGCTGGAATTAGTGCTTTCCTGTCTCAGATTCCTGCCTTCTGTGCTTATCTCAAGTTGTCTCTGTGGGAGCTTTTGTCATGCTCCTTCTGTGGTCTTGACAGTGTTTGAGACAGGTGAGTGTACCCTTTAGGCCTTACAGTACTTCTGTAAGTATTTGTTCTTTCTGTGTTTCTTGCTAATGGCTGATTTGGTTAATCCTTACCTTCTGACATGAATTCTAATGTCAGGAATTGTCTGACAGGTGCACTTGCAACAGGTAATCTTGGAGGCATTTAAATTTGATCTCATTCAGCTAAACAGTTTCTGTCTCTACTTATTTCCTGTGTTTCTGAGCTTCAGGGTTGGAGTGGATTTTTTGTTTTACGGATTTTTGGTGGCTTTTTTGGTTTTTTTTAAATTTGTTTTGGATGGTTGGTTGAGGTTTTTTGAAGGAATAAGAATAGGTTCAGAACAGAAGTGGGAATCAGAGATGGAAATGCTCATCTCTCTTATCATATTGTATTCTATCCAAGGGTCTAGTTTTTTTATTAAAACACCTTGTCCTTCCAGGATGCATATCAGAAATGTTGATGAAATTTATTGTCTCTAAATCTGAGCCCCAAGCTACTAATTTCCCACTTTATTCATCTGATTTAAACTCCAAAAAGTGTACAGCATGGCTGTATTACAAAATGTTATATAGATTATGTCGTATTTCAACAGGCAAACACAAACCTGATGGTAGCTTCAGCTGCTCACTGGTGTGGTGATGATATTCTTTGTCCTGTTATGGCTGCTTGGATGCTCAAAAGAAAGTTGACTTTGAAGGTTTCAAAAATTATGCCTTTTATGGCAGACAGGCAAAAGCGTGGGCAATCAAAGACCTGCTGTCATTTTCGGCTGAAGACCAAGCAATTTGGAAAAATTAGCACAAAGTTGGAATTTTTCACTCCATCTTTATAGTAGAATGAGACTAATAGTCAAAATTATTTTTAATGATCAAAATTTGATACCATGGTAGGCTCAAAATACTGAAGATACATGTTATGTATTAGGAATTAAAATATCAGATTCAGAGACTTCTGGCAATGTCTTTGGTGTTGCTCTAATTTCAGCATCACCTGACAGCTATAATAAAGATCAGTGAGTTATTGCAAATAAGTTGCATATCATGTAGCTTTGCACTTGAAGAATATTTACTGAAATTAATGTCAGTGTTAGTGACAGTGAAACCATTTGGCAAAGCTAGCAGAGAATTTAAAAACTAATAGAGAAATAATAGATGTATCTCGCCCTCCTTCTCCCTGTAGTGTATAAACATGAGGACTCTCATGTCAGGTAAGACTAAATCTCCCATCTAATCTAAGATAAATTTTAATAATTAATCAGATATATTTTCTGAATTCCTGATAGTGAGCTGGCCAGAGTTGCCATGTTCAGATAAACCTTAAACATATTATCTTTGACCCAGTACTTCTCTCCTATTTTCTGTGAGCAGCTTATTGGCCATGAAATAACAGGCACAGTTTCTTCCATGCTTGTTAAAGATTGTCTATCCTTATTTTCTTCAGATATTAGAGTACAGTTTGGCCTAAGTGGAGAAAAATACTTCTTGTTTTCATTGCATCAGGGAAGATCAGTGCAGAGTACAAAATTTCCAAGGCTGTGTATCAAGTACAAACGTTGAAACTGGGAGTGGGGGGAGGCAGGAATACAAGGGCTGAGGCATTTAAATCACACCACAAAAGTGGGAGAGTGATCTGTACTAGGCAGAGCTCACTGGGATGCTGCTGCTGTCCACTGGATTATATCAGCCAGAATAGATCACCCAAGCAAGGCAAAGAAATTACCTGTGCTTTTGAATGTGTCTATCCACTCCTCTGTCCAAGTTTTATGTCACATCAGGACAGGAATTAAAACTCTAAATTATAATAAAATTAAGTTTGCATCTCGGAGGGGAAGGCATTTTTTATTTTATTATCTTTTTTCTTGGCATTTCAGTTTTTTTCATGTATTACAAAATTACCTAATTAAATAAGGTTTGATTATATTCATGTCAGGCATTCAGTATCAGATTTCTTGCCTTTCAGAATACCTTCCAAAAAGTATATAAAGGATTTAAATAAATCCTGATAAACATGATTCTAGGGGAAGTTTGCTAAAATGTAAATTCCATGTATTTGCTTCTACATTTCAAACCTTAATAGTGCAAGCAGTTTCCTTTTAGCATTCATTCTGGATTTATTTACAGATTTATTTCTCTGCTGAGAACAGAAAAAAAACCTTAGGGTGAGTTGCCTTATCTTAAACAGTGGACAATGGAGCCAACATGTAAAACCATAAATTAGCATGTCAGAGTGTTATTGTACTCCCCCAAAATAGTAGGTCTACTTCAAGCAAGACTGTGATTTATGGTTCAGAATAACAAAAACTCTCCTTCTAAGCCAATAAAGAAAACATCTAGGAAGAGTCGATCTAAGCTTCTACAAAGCTCAGAGATTTTACCTTTTATAAAGTCAAATTATCTGCTTTCAGCATTGAAATAGTGCTTCAGTTTGACAAAAGGACCTGATCACTTGTGTACAACAGCCTGACTTAACCACAGGCTTCACAGGAACTGTGCAGGAGAGGTTTTGTACATATGGCATTAAGAATAACTGGTGGTTGTCTTGTTTTGGTGTGAGCAAGAAAATGAATTCAAGTAAATGTAAATGATGGTTCTTAGATAGCAGCTCCCATTAAATTTGTGTCTTATATTAATAATTATACTTGTGAGAAAATGAACTGAAAATGCTATTGATTTCAGAATTTAGTTGGAGTTATAAGAACCACGGGATTTGTCACATACACAGTAAACAAAGGTGACTTGACAGATCTTCACACACCTGGAAGTCAATGTGGTTGAAGCTGAAGCTGCAGAAGGCAGACCAAAAACATGAATGACAACTGTCCTAGTGTTCACAAAGTTATCAGATGCTGGCATGACGTTTGGTGATGTGATTCACAGAATCACACAATCACAAGGTTGGAAGAGACCTTCCAAGATCATCGAGTCCATCCCAGCCCTAGCACCTCAACTAAACCATGGCACTGAGTTCCACATCCAATCTTTTTTTAAACACGTCCAGAGATGGTGACTCCACCACCTCCTTGGGCAGACAATTCCATTACTTTATCACTCTTTCCATAAGAACCTTTTCCTAATATCCAAGCTGTATTTCCCTTGGTGCAGTTTAAGACTTTGTCCTCTGGTTCTGTTAGTTGCTGCCTGGACAAAGAGACCAACCCCCACCTGACTGCAACCACCTTTCAGGAAATTTCATTTTAAATGCCTGCTTTGTGCTGAATGTAAGGTCTGGAATGATAAAGCCAAGGATGAGGTTTCTGATTTCAGCATACTTGAGGGTAAAACTTTCACTGACTTGAGTTGAGCCAGTAAAACACCCAGCAGGTATTTTTGCAAAGATAGCACAAAACGTAGGCACTACATATTCTGAGATCCTGCTCAGTACATTTGAACCTCTTGCTTTGCTTTTCTTTTCTACTGACCTTGTCAGAATTCCTGCTCATCATCTTTATATCATACTTGCCAGACTATCTTAGGACAAAAAAAGAAAAATATACAGAATTTTTTGCAACATACTACCAAACCAACTTCTGAATCGAGTGAAAGTATTTTGCAGAAGATTAAACTCACACTAAATCTGTCAATGCAAAATTCTAAGTCTTGTTCTCTGAGCTTTGTGGGGGATTTGCCTACTGAATCCAAGTGCTTACACAACTGTGCTAAGATATTTCAAACACAGCCTTCAGCATGACTTTAGTGGAAGAGGCAAAGAACTGCCTGTCAGAAATTACTAGCTTGGCACACACTGAAATCTCCAGCTGTCTTCAAGTAAGAGCAGGATTTCTCTTTGGAAGAGGCATTTCCATTAGTGATGGATGCTGTAAGGGCTTTCTTATATGGGCAACTGGACACTTGGCATATATAATTGTATTTCCTTAGTATCATTTGCCTAAGTTCAGAATCTGTAATTCCTTTAGTGTTTTATAAATTGTTGTTTTGAAGCAGTGCCAGAAATTAGAAGAAAAATCAGAATGACCATAATATTGTTTTGAATGTGGAGCACACATATAAATGAAAGGAACCAAATCAAGACATAATTCAAACTCATTATAAATAGCAGCTTAACACTGAAATGTGCTGATATGGAAAAAATTAAGTACAGGATTAATTATAGTGAAAAATAAAGTGAAAACATGCAGTAAACTAATTAGATGTGAACTTGTTCATAGAAAAAAGAATGTTTACCCTGTCCAGAGACAGATTTAAGATCTACTTATAATTAAAAAATCCTGCTAATGGTCCTAAAGGACATTAAAAATTCCTGCAAAATATTTCATCAAATGAAAGGATTCAAAATACAGGAAACTGCATGTGCTTTCAATTCACTTTAGAATCATGTCCTTCAGCAGTTATTAGATATAAAAGCTATATAAAGCTATATTTTCTGAATGGTGCTGCCCTCACAATATTTCTGCTCTATGCTAGTTTTCCTGTAATGGATTTGGTAATGAAACCCTTCCAGGCTGTTTTTGAGCACTAATGCCCCTTGCACCAAATGGAAATCAACTTCTTACATGATCAAATGTCATCAGGACAACAAATTACTGTGACAAATATTCACCTGTTCTTCTTCAATTCTTCATCTTTGGAGTCCTTTGGTGTGTAATTTATGGGAAATCCAACTCTAAATGAAAAGAAAATGTAGAATTATACCAAAGGTTGGGTGTCAAGTAGTACATATCCAGTAAGAGAGCTTGTTGCCAGGGTAATGGCAAAAATGCAGCAAGGTAAATTAAATGTTTCAAAGTTTTCAAAAGGCATGTAGCTCTTAGCTTTCTTGTTAGATCAGTGTTTGCTTTAACGAATTATTGAAATTTGCCACAGTCCAAAAATGCTCATCCCTTTTAAACTGTGTGCAAAACATTCATCAATGCAATCCCAAACTCACTGCTCTAAGCTGGATCTCTAAGAGATTCCAAAGCATTAAATAGAGCCAGACTCCAAGGGTCATGGCCTTATCTCTGATCTCTCATTTGAGCAGGAGGGTGGTAAAGGCTATTCCAATAAGTACATGAAGCCACTTGTCTGTACAGAGAGAGAGATGAGAAAAGGATTGATTTTTTTTCACACCCATCTCTGTACTTTATATGCATATATGTGTTTCAGGAACAGATGAGAACCCTGTGATATGAAATAATTTTTGTTTTTCTTCCTCATTATATTTTATCCATAAGACTTCCCTTCCCTTCTTCCCTTCCCTTCCCCTCCCACTTCAGGCCAAAGCCAAGACCCTCTGATTAGATGGAATGTTTTTGTGGGTTTCAGAGACACCATTTTTTAGAAGTCCTTAAGACAGCACCACTTACAGAGAGTGTTCTGGATCCTTAATGTTGTTACATGATGGTAAATTTTATAATCTACTGCTGCATAGGGTGCTAATAAATGCCTCTCTAATAGGTGAATACTTTTATTCCTAAAATGTCGATTACTCTAAGTAATTCAGAAATCCTAATGAATAGTTATGTATAAGGAACTAATTTTGAAAATGAGCCTTTGGAGTGCATGAAAACAAAAAGAAATGCAGTTTACTTAAGAGGTGCTGATGAGATCAAAGAAGTCCAACAGAAAATGGAACTCTTGGACTTGACAGGAATAATTTTGCTAAGTGTGAGCAGATATGACTCTCAAAAAGAGTAAGCATCCAAATAAGAGGCATTTAATCTTACAATAAAACAGTGCTTGAAGCATTTGCAAACATTCATCACATTCTTTCAGTATGGGCAAGGAATATTTTAAGCTGGATTGTCACTTTCCTTTCTGGCAGAATTCAACATATGAATACAAATGGCCTCTCTACCTAGCTGGCAAACAGTAGCAGGTTGGAGGATGCCTTTGCACCCACTCCTGGCTTTAAAAAAACACAGCTGATGAAGAGGTCACAGGCTGCTTCTGGGTATAATGTTTCTTGTGGCAATAGTTAAATTTAAAATTTTGTCTGATATAATTTCCTGGTTCATATACTACAGTTCAGATCTTTATTCTTGTGCAATTCTTCCCTGGGTTCACTTCTCAGGAATTTATTTATTTTCTGAGCTCAGTGATATCCTTTTACTCTCAGGATTTCAGTAAGCCCCTTATTTTCACTTGTCCTTGAAGTAAAAACTTTCTTCAGTATTTCAGAAATTCTGCAGTGTTTCTACTATCCTGTTAAACTTCAGGTGCTGGGGAGGTTGGCCTTTATATTTTGGGTGGGGTTTTTTGGTAAAAATATGCGCCTTCCTTTTCTATAGGATTTTTTGAAATTTTCCCCAGAGTGTCTGAGAAAAATCTTCCAAACTGCTTCAGGCTTCTTACTCTTTCTTTTCAACTCTGTACACAACACATACAAAAGTTTCTGTTTCAGTCTTTTTTTCCCCTCTGTGGAAATAAAACCTTCAGAAATACCGCCTTTCTTTTTGCTTGCCATCTAGTTGTCTTAAATACTCTTTCATTTGAAGTATCCAGGTAGAGCTGAGTCTAATAGAAATGTCTATTTTTCTTCATTTGCTTTCAGGTAAAACTGGATTATCTCATGACGTCTTGCATTAAAATTTGAACAATAAAGGATGATGCTGCCTACACACTGTGCACTGTGTGCTAAGGTAGGTGCCTAAGGATTTGATGTGCCTAATGTGCAAACCTTTCTGTGATGTCCTCATGCATGTCACATACCTTCTCCTGTCCCTAGTTCAGAAAGCATTCTAGCAAACTTCACATAGTAGGAACTCAGCAATGCTGCAGGAGTGTGATTAGACTTGGGAATCCTGTATTGGTAAAAGTGATCTTTTAATTGCTGGTTTTAATTCAGAAATCACACAGCAAAGCATTGTACCAGGTGTTTTAGACTGTGAAACTAGGAGAGGAACACTTGAACTGCCAACTACTGAAATAAAAATGGTTCAGTCTCATGCCTGTAGCTTTACTGAAAAGAGTATGCTATCAATATCACATTGCCATGCTGACTCGAGTGTACATAAACTCTCACTGATAATATCAACAATGAGAGTCAGCACATAGACACAGATAGTTAGTTATCTCATATTACCTTCCTCAGGAGAGTGGATTTTGGCAGGTGAGTACACCTAAAAATATTTTGTGGTAAACACCTGGTCTTGTGAAAAGTGATCTGTTCCATAAAGTTTAAGTTATTATTATTTGTCATGTCACTTTCTCAGCTGGTGATCAGCTGCCAAGGATTGAAGTGACATATATTCATCTGTGGGAAGTCAGGGATGGCAGTTTGGTTGAACAGGATGTTCTGCTTTTCTTCCATTGCTATGATTCAGGAAAGCAGTGGCTGTAAGACAAAGCCCAGAAAATGCTTCTGGTGGTCAGACAGCCATTTTCTCCAGAAAGGGCAGCGAGTGATGGGTGCACCTGCAGTGAAGCCCAAGTTCATGCAGCTTCTCTCAAGAGGAACTCCAGAGCCTGACAAGTTCCATGTCTGCCTAGGGTCATGAAAGATGTTTTCAGTGCTTTATGTAGGCCTTTAGTCCTAAATGGCCTGGCTTTGTGCTCGGTGAACTCATAATGCATAGCACAGGGTTTAACTTCACTCTGTGATTCCCCCTCACTATGTCAGGTTATTTTGCAGGCTTTGCTGTCATGTATCTTTTCAGAATGTTTTCAAGCATCCAAGCTGATGACACCCAGACAGTCACAATTCCAACTTGCTCAGAAATGCATTGAGAGCCCCATTATTGGTAATGCTTCAATATATGTTCAATATACTGAAAGTGGTGAAAAGAGTCATGGTTTCAGTACCGAGGAAGTGGGACAAACTTAACAGGTAGAGAGGAAGTACTGGAAATTCTGGAGTTTTCATGTAGGCATTCAACACATTTTGGATCCCAAATTAATAGCTACTAATGAAATTCTTTGACCATTCAGTTGAAGTAAAAATTTTTAAATAGCACAATATTTCTAAAACACTAAACAAGTAAAGAATTTCATTCAGACGTTGGAATTTTTGAGAAAAGAAAACAACTTACAGTGCAGCCACTTTGGAAAACATAGTAATAAATATATCATATTATCAGTGAAAAAATGAAACAATCATAAATGAACATTTAATCTTTCCTTATGTATACACAAAGAAAGAAGCCATTCTGCATTAATCAGGGGTGGAATTGGTTTCAGTTGGCTCCAGTGATGGATCAGAATGCAATTATTTGTGACAGATACGAATTTCTTGTAGGTATTTTATACAAAAACACAGAGAAGTGACAAGAAACGTAATAGGTATTTGGACCACAGTGGAAGTTTAATCTAGCTTTGAACCACATTTAGTTCTGTAGGAGTGTACTGCACTCATCCCTGAATGAGATTTAGTTATTTTGTGCACAGATTATGATATCACCACAATAAGCATGACAAACGCTCCAATTTGAGCAGGAATCCTGTCTGAATGTTAAAGATCCCCTTCCAGGCATTGCCTCTGGATTTCTAATTTCCTAACCATATTCACTATGAAAAATATATGAGATATCAGCAAGTGCATACTTTAATAAAGAACAGGAAAAGCATCCAATTAAAATTCTCTGGGAGAAAGTATTTTAAGTACAAATACTAAGACACATGCACGTGTGCATCCACATATACCCTTTCTCTATTCCAAAATTAGTAACTGTTTTGGGTCTCTCTCCAGTAAAAACTCTTCATGGGGGTCCTGACCAATATTGTGTTTTGTAAGGTGTTCAGAAGTATTTCTGGTACCATCTCTGTAGACCAAGCAGAACTAGTCTGAAAAATTGAGTTCAGTATAACATGGTGAAATGTAGCGATATTTTCTGACAGCTAATTTTTTTTACATGATATGCAGGTGAAAAATTGATAGTTTTTCATCAGATCTCAAATGTATATAACCTGGTCTTCTTCCAGCTCAAGAATGATGATCCCTCATAAAGCTTTACGGAGAATGGGAAGAGGAGTAACATAAAGAAAAAAGAAATATATTTTGCATTTTGATTAAGTTTATTGGAAAGGCATTATATATGACATTAAAAGACTTGTTAAAGTTCTCAAATTTGGCATCATAAAGCATTGCTGAGATTTGTCATTAGTGATTATAGTCGCAAAATGTCCTTAATCTGATCATGCTTGTTATTTTTTAATGTGCGTACCTACCTTGCTGTGATTTTCCATTTGTAATTTGTTTTTAAACTTTCAAATTTTGTGAAATTATTCCATGGCTTGAGTCTGAGTTAGGGCTCTTATTTTGATCCACTGTGGCTTGTTCACTGTAATTTTAAACACTATCTTTTTCCTTGTATATAACACCTTTTTCATATAAAATAGCTGTCTGTAACCAGAAGATTCTACTGAAGCTGGGAAATTTAATGAACATTTGAACTGTGATACACATGGCTTGGAGTTTGAGCTGGACTGCACGATCTTCTTTATGGTAAGATGAGTTATAAAACTTAATTTTTTTTTTTAACATATTGTCATTAAAAACTTTAAAAGATTTCTCTTACGATCAGTTGCATAAACCTGGTTATCCTGTGCAAAATTCAGCCCAGTCACACAAACCTCTACTTTATTTTGCCTTAATTCATATGGTACACAAAATTATACCTTTATGTATACACTATATAACTTGTATTTTCTTTTGTAAATATACTTTGATTAGCTATTTGGTGGAAGATTGAGATTTGGTGGACCTAAAAAAAAAGTAAGATGATTCTAACAGAAAAGTAAACTGTAGGACTTATTTATTCAAAACTGTAAACTTATTTATTAATAAAAATAAGTTTTTTATAATTGGAAGTGATCAGTGTGCTTCATGTAATCTGGCAGTAAATGCCTCTGCACCCACAGGGCTACTTAAGTTCAAAATCAATTTGGTAATCTTACAGCTGGAAATTACAATAAATTAAGGTCATTTCTCCAAGCAATGACAAAAACACTAAGTAATAGAGCTCCTTCCTTTATGTTGAATCACATAAGTAGAATTAGAGCCTATTTAATTACATCTATTGTTGAACGTTTTGATCAGGTATTTAAATACCTGCTTCAGGAGTCACAATCATATTTCTCCTTGCCAAGCTGGAAACATTAAACCTCCAAGCAATCAGAGAGGCATATCTGTTCTGCACAGAAGGACATAGGAGAAAACTGGCTAACAAGTAAAGCTACAAAGGGAGTGGTAAAAAGGGGGCAAAAAAAGACCAAGGCCTACATATTGTGGGTTTTTGCATCTCATTTAAAATATACGTTGATTTCTATTTTTATACCTTGCCATTGCACTCTGTGGTTTTTGGGTTTTTTTTTTCAAAATGTATAAAAGGCCTAGGAAATAAGCGTAAGTAGGGATTTTCCCTTCTCATTTGTGCACATCTCCATGTAATTTTGCAAGATATCTCCATATCTACCATCTCTCCAAAGGAGAGGCTGATCATTGCAAAGTGATTTGGGGGACAACACAGTTAGATTGTCTTTATCCTCTCTGAACTCCAAAAATTATATTATGTAAGTACTCTCATCTTCTAATTTGACCACATGGAAAAAATCCTTTTGTTACTCAGAATTTGCCTCTTGGTACTTTTCCTTGATGTTATCTTTAATCAAACATCTAATTTATTCAGTTTCACAAAACAGATTTTTGGAAATAAAGGTTCAGTCCTCAAGCATATGCAGTCCTTGATATGTTTTGCATGTGTCAGTCACAGTAGCCTGAGTATGACTTTTGAGATTTGTTCAGGTTTTCTGATAGTAGGACTGCACCAAGAAAGATGATGCAACTTGAGGCCACCCTGTCTCTTCTAAAAGAACAGACAAAAAACTTGTGGAGGAATTCTTTGCTTTCAGTTTACTCAGTAACTTAGTTTTGTACTCCCCAATCCCTTGTTTTCCTTGCTTATTTAAGGCAGCATGAATAGAAAACGTTTTCTCTAGGGGCTTGGAGAGGCCAAAAGGAAAGACAGCACTACACCGACTGGATGAGATTGCATAGAATTTATTCAGGCTATTAGGTCTTATGAGCAGTAGAGAAAAAACCTGCAAACAGAAGTGAAATTCATGTTTTTCATGTTTAAACACTTTGGCTTATTCTGGTAAACTGAGATGCAATAAGTTGACTCAAGAAATGCAAAGAAGGACTACATTCAGATGGATTAGCTGGAAAAGCCTGTGCAAACTGTAGTTGATGTTGACAAGTGAACTATTGAGTCTGTGTTTTATTGAATTTTGTTCAGTTAAATAATGTATGAAAGTGACAGAAGGAAATGTATTAAACTTATACATATGGATGTTACAGTCATGCATGAACATTTTGGACATAAAAAGCTACTTAATCGTCTTTCTCAGATAATAATGTTTGATGTTGTTCTCAGAAGTACTTTAAATATAAGCAGATAGTATTAATAAAGTGATGGAATTGAATTTTAACTGGAATTTTAGTTAAGTTCATGAATATTCATCTGGATAACTTCTGCCTCTGGACTAGACATCTATGATTTTCAATGCCAGCATAGCATGACTGCAGTCCTGAGTAGTCGATTAAAATCTTATTATTCATAACAATAGATGAATAAACCAAGACCTCCTACATGGATACAATATTGTTGTAAGAGACATTCAATTTCATGTAGACAAAATTGGAAGTTTCTGAACAGTAATTATGCTTTTGCAATCTGTTATAATTGGACAAATAAGGTTGAAAATGCTTTTCTTTTTATATTGTGTAGAACAGTGGTGAGTGAGATATGCTAAAAATACATGAAATCAATTTCTCTTGCTTATTTCACATGGCATTTTATGTTCCATTGCACATTTATAATTAGACTTTGTGAGTATGCAAATGGTACAATGAGGGACAAAATGTTACATTTTTAAAAACACATTATTATAGTAATGTTTAAAAACTTTTTAAAAAATCTATATTCCTACATTTCATTTTCAGTGAGTGAATTGTGGGTGTTTCAGAAAATGGAGGAAAAATACAAAATCCATTCATTGTACAAAGATTATAAAGGACTTTACATTTACTTAATCCTTGCTTAAGGGTTTGCAAATTCGCTCTGTATTTTATCTCACTGGTGAGGTATTTCTTCATTGAAAGAAGAAAGTTTTGCCATTGGCTTCAGCAGAAGCCAGAATTTTTCCCCATGAAGTGCAGAGCATTGTAGATATTTCACTTATTTTCTCAATAGGGTGCTTATTATAAGGTATTAGAGAACTTTCTCCAGGTCTGTACTCAAATAAATTTCACCCCATCAGTATTGAGCATCATAATGACATTCTGGGTTCCAGCAACTAAATTCTGCTTTAAGGATTGAGTGAATACATTCAAGTAACAGGAATTTAAAAATGCTGTGACTGTGTTTTGGAATCCATTTCAAACACAGATGGACTCACTTCTCTTTTCAGATTCAGCCCAACTCCCCTTATCTGGCTGAGTGGTCCCACCTACCTGGAAATTTCCACAGGGATTCATATGAATTGTGAATGTCCTGTCTGTTCTCTCATATGGTTTTTATGTGGGTGGTGCTACTTAGTGTGAATCTCATTACTCACCAGCTGGCACCTGAATAGAAATGCTAAGAAACACCAACATACACGTCAAAACAGGTTTTGGTTTAAGATGCATGTAAATTGGTAATACTTTTTACCTGACGACTGTGTCGTCTTGAGGCATATTGTTTTACAATTGAAAAGGTTATATTTTGTGTTTCTGCATACATAGCACAGAACAGTCGCCTCTAACAAGCTAATTTGAAAGCTTAGTTAAATACAATTAGATTGTAGCTTTCGTGGTAATGAACTGTGCTTTGCTGTGAGACTACTCTTTTCCTTATCCTGAGATAGAGAATAATGTATGCTTGAACTTAAGGAAATGCTTTATAGTGTGGTCAGTAGTCATGGTTCGCTTAATCTCACTTTAATTTAAGTGAGGGTTGGAAGGGCTTCTGTATTGATTGTATAGAAAGCTAAAATATAAACAAATTATTAAAACGAGCATTTGCTTATTAAGTAGTGGTGGTCTGAAACCCAGCATCACCTGCCTGAATGGTTGGTTTAGTTTCAAAGTTGCAGATCATGGAGATGATTTTAAAATTCAGGAAGTAAAATAAAGGAAAGGTTAGAATGTTTGTTGCACTTTCTCCCTCCTTTCAGTATTTCATTATTAAAGTGCTCCTGACAGAAACAGCTTTTTCATTAGGTTCTATGAATATACCTCCTTTAAGAGAGACATTTTCAGTCTTGAATGCAGAGAAAAAAAATTAAAATAATTAGATCTCAGAAAGAGCTTAATACCCCTGCTAACTCTGCATACCATAAAGCATAAAACTGATACTTCACTTTCACTATTTGTTAGTGTTTCTATTGCGACAGCATCTCTAGAGTGTCTGATCAGTTCCTCTGGGCTAGACATTGTACCCCATTGTACAATACAATCCTTCCTCCAACAGCTTGTGATCTTATGATCTAAGGGCCTACTCTTGCAATGGATCCCAGTAACCAAATGGAGCACAGAAAGCCCAAAGAAAAGCCCATAATATCCGAAATCATGGACCTTTTAATTCCAGAACTGTAGAAGCAATGAGCAGTGCTAGCAGCAATAGGGAAGAAAAATTTCAAGCTCCTTTTGTTAGTTCCTAACAAGGACCCCATTCAGCAGTGCCTAGTGTGCCAACTAGCAGACTAGGTCACAGTACTTTATGCAATTTCATTATAAGCCCTGCTATTGAGAAATTTATAAGACTGCTATGAAACTTCACTCAAGGCTGATCAGTGCCAAAGGACATTCCTTTTCCACACAAAAATAACATGTGGCTACTCTTGATAAATGATAGGGTTGCAAAAGTGGAGACAGAGAGAAATTTGCAAAGGCATAAATTGGGGTTTGACACCCATTCTCTCTTTCTTGGAATAGCAGCCAATAAATTCAAAACAAGGAGAAGAAAAAACTTTTACACAATTCCTGTGTAATGAAACATAAATTTTGATTAATAGGAGGAAGTAACAATGGAAATTTTTCTGCATAATTCCCCCCCTGCCCCCAGACAGGAAATTCTGATCCAACTCTGTCTTTCTAAACTTAGATTAGATTTGGATCATGCTCTTTTGGTGATTGAAACTTTAAAAGGACAAGTTTGTTAGAGTTTCAAAATTATCTTCTATAACTTTTCCTTCATATAATTTTATACCTGCCCATATTGTCATTTTAACAACTTCCTGCTGTGATAAATTGTAATGACTATCTGCCCATGATCACCTGTCAGCTATAAAATATTGTAATATACATTTTGAAATTGGACAAATTAATCTTTACGTGATAGACTTTCACTGTCTTATTTTCTTACACACCTCTGTAATATTTCTTCTTCTAAATTTGACTGCCTTTTAATTAATAAAATTAAATAAGAAGAGTTAGACAAAGGAAATTAAATTTCAAGTTGCCAAAGGACAAAAAGTTTGAGCAATACGCACAAAAAGCATGGCAAATCAGAGTTCTTCTTGCACCTCTATTCTTCAAGGATTTACAGATAATTTGGGTTCTAAAATCTGTTCATTTCTTTCTGTTTTAGAAAGAATAGTGAGTATGCATGGCATTTTCAAGTATGTATTATCTGGATATGTTTTCTCATTTCCATCAACACTCTGATTTCCAGAAAGGTGCGATTGGTCCTCACTGACTTGGATATAACAGTCTCCCTGTAGGCATTCTGCCTCCTCTCCAAAAACAAATTAGTCATGTGCTTTTTCAGCATGTTCTTAACCTAGACACATGAAAAAAAATGGTAGCTACCCATGAGCACACATGGAAAAGGTGATATTTAGGAAAAGGTGTTTCTCACTATTAGTCTAAAATGAACAGCTGAGCAATACCTCTGTTAACAACTCTGCTGGTTGTTACTTCCTTTCTTTTCACTGGTGTTTCAACTCTCTGTGATGGAAGATGAAGAGAATGCTGCTTGTGGAAGGCAATTTAGTAAGAAGGAATGAATGGAGAATGAATATCACTAGTAAAGTGACAACTGACAGTAAGTTCTTGGAATACAACTAGAGTATGGGATGCTCTGGCAAGTTACCTGCAACCTTCTGAGTCCTTAGGTTTTGTTGAAAGAGACTGACTTACAGAATATCTACCTTCTCCCTCTAAAATTCTCTGACATTCAAAGAGAAGATTCCATAGAGTTGCTTCTGGAGAAGACATAAATTATGTCTAGATAAGTAAAATTTCTTGAAAGATCTTCTAGTAGGAGTTAAACTGCTATCCAGGTCAAATTAGGAATTAAAACCAGCCTTGTACCCCCTATTGCAAATGACAGAGTTTAGTACAAAATTCCTAATTAATTTTAGGAAAGAACAAAAGGCCTGTTAGAAATGTGAGGTTATCTAATTTAGAATTGTGTTAGCTCACTGTTCTCAGATATATATTGTAATACATAGGGAATAAAGGAGCAATAACATTTTTATATTTTCCTAGACTCGTTCATCATTTCATGCATAGATTTATATGTATTAAAAAGTATTATATTTGCTGTGTGTAGAGATGTTTTGTTGTGATGTGGAAAATCTGCTTTTCATAGTAGTAAATGTGGCAGGAATTTTTTCCCCCATATGTGATATGGCACTGAATCATTAGGAGTATGATTTTGCAGGAGAATAACAGTTTTAAATATATTACATGTTTAAAATCCCAACTGAACATAATATAACTTTACTAGCTCATTTCTCCTGAGGCATCAACGCCATTTATCACTAGTACTTCCATCTGGCATGTCTGAACTATCATGATCAGCATTTTATGGGGAAATGAAAGCATTCAATATGGTCTCTCTTCTCTATTGCTCTTAGGTCAGATACCATACTGCTGCAGGGAGCAAAGATGCATTTTTATCACACACTTGAGAGGCATCTATTTGACATAGTTTATATTTTCCCAGGCCAAGACCAGCCAAGATTTTCCTTATTTGCACTGACCTGGCACGGGGTCATTTGCTATACTAACAATATAAAAATAATTTCAATGGTTTTTTATACTGCAGTGTTAAAGATTTGATACATGCAGGCAAATATTTGGGAGCTGAAACCCAAACTCTAGTCATTTTTTTGCAAATTTTAAAAAGACAGTGGAATCTCTTGCCCAATATTTTGTCCCAAAGAAAATGCTGCATGTGGTTTTCCTAGCTGAGGTCTTTCTGAAGAGGTGGTAGCTGCTCTTATTTTCTCATGGAGGATTAATGGAATGTCAGCCAGTAACTTGATTAAGTGCTTCTTGTAGTTTGAGTTTAAAACTTGAATTTCATTGAGTAAAAATACTTGGCTGCTCCTTTTCACACCACAAATTCATGAGTCTCTGTTGATTTCCAAGCCTCCGTAAACCATCATGTGAAAAGCAGCATTAGCACAAATATGTTTTATCATCAGATCCTTCATGGTCATTTCTGATAATTTTAAGATGGAGAAGGAGTTATGGAACAAAATTTTAGTCTATAACTCTTCATAGATCACTGCACAATCCTTAAATTCTTTAGAACTCCTCCTAATAATGTATACCTATTTATGTAATTTCAAACTCCATTTTTCAGTGGAACATTAAAATAAAGACATTCTTTTTATTAACATAATATAAACCATGAAAAAATACAAGTAAATTTAATGTAACAAGATGTGGTGTAGCTTGCTTGGAGGTTTTGGATAAATTTTGTTCCTAGCATTGTCTTTTATTGCTTCATGTGTTTTGTTGGTAGGAAATTATTACGTTAAGGCAAAGGATCTTCCAAAAGTTGTAATTTATATAGTCACCCTCATCTCTCACATTTCCCTTTCACTCTTTTTTAGTATCACAACTGAACCAAGTCCTGTCATCATCTGCTGCAAAAGGGCTAATCAGGTATGTCTTGCACAGGATTTCTTTTGCTTATGTAAGCATGGAATATGTCAACTAAAAGCAGCTCTTCTTTACATAAAAGTTGGGGCCTGAACTCAAACACCAACTCCATAATTGCACTCTAATCTACCAGAAAATCCAGATATAAAAGGAAGACTGGTGATTATTCTAAATTCCTTGTCTCTACTGTGAAACCTGAATTAAGCATTCCGTTTGAGAGGTTTGAGCAGAGGAAGAACCTCTCTCATCCCAGGTTAACACTTGTGAGAAGCAGGAAAACCATTCCAAACCTACAAGTTCTCTGCTGCAAGTGACCTCTCAGCTGCATTCCAGTCGTCTGGGTGGTGCCACATGAGTGACTTCACTCCTGCCTTATGATATTCTTGTTGGGAGAAAGGAATCCCACAGTGTGACTCCACTGTCAGTGGAAGCATCCAAGGGAGCAGGAGCCTGAAGTAAACCACTACACATCCCACCTGTCTGGTGCAGACCAGTCACTTAGATGAGAAATCCAGTTAGGAAAACTTCCTTTTGAAAGGCAGAGTTTGGAGATGGCTTTGAAAAATCTCATGTGTCAATCAAGTGCTTAGTGTTGTGTTCAATAGCACACAGGTGACATGCCAACCCTGAGGAGAAAATGACAATCATGAAGAAATAAAATCTGTTTAGAACTCTAAATTCAGCTGTGTTTATTCAGCTGGTTCTCTAATACAGACGTTTAGTTTATTTTTCAATAATAGGTAATTCCAGAAGAGAGGCAAAACTGAAAGACCCTTACTGTTAATATGACTTCTGTTAATAGAGTGAAAATTGCTTCTTATATATTAACATTATAATACCAAATACAAATATATTTACATTATCACAACTATTCTGCACAATTTTTTAAAACATCCATATCTGTTAATACTGAAAGAGCTGAATAACTTACTGCCTACCCATTAATACTTCCAAATAGCTTTTCACATTGTCTGGAAACATACATTTCAGTATCTGTTGAAGGAATTAAAATTAGCACAGCTTTGGAGAACTAAACCTAACTGACTAGGATAGCAAAAAGTCTTGAAGGAATGATTCTCCACAGGTTTGCAAAATACTATTAGAAACTTCTGGCAAATAACCAATCACCAAGGGTTTTCTCTAGCTTCACATATGCTTTTATACTCTTCCCAAGGGATAAACATGTTTTATATGCTCTCTAAAGGGAAGAAGGAATGGCTTGACTTATCTATATTTGTTTTTTTAAAGTCTCAGGCTTGGAGTCCTTTGAGCTTTCAAACAAAAATGAAAATTCTAAAAATCAGAATTTAGAGTTCCTAAATTTCTAGTGTTCCATACAAAAACAGGTCTCTGTGCAACAACCCGGGACAAAACTGTCAGAGGTCCTGAAAGGCTTTAGGCATTCAATCAAAAGCAGACACTTATTATAATTAAAGAAAACTTGGAATGCACTGCAAGTATTTCCTATTTTACAATAAAAGATTAGTATAATAGTGTATATGAAACAGTAATTAATCAATAGAATAATTATCATTTATATACTGATTTTTATTTTTTTCCCAATTGTTTTATGTGACTTACATGCAGTAATCATTTTGCTGTGAATGATTGTTTTGAGCTACCATCTCCCTGAAGGCTTTCAAAGTTTTATTTGAAATGCCTTTATCGTCCTCCAAACATACTTAGAGAATTTGCATTTTCTTTTGTTTGTTTGGGATTTTTTAAACACAAGTAAGTAATACAATGAGAAAAAAACTATGGAAATTACCACAGACGAGCATGCATATTTAAGTAAAAAGTGCTTCTATGTTAAAATCTTTTGTTTAATCTGACTTCATGTACTGCTTGCCTAATATACAAGCTACTAGATGCTGACCTGTGCCCATTTCTGTAAATCCCCTGTCCTCAGGCAGAACTGAAATGTCAGTTGATGATTGGTGCACTATTACAGCTTTTGACTGGATGGAAATGGAATGTGTCTATAAATCTACCTGTTCAGAAGTCATTAGAGATTACACCAGCAATGTAACTTGGGGTATTGCTATCCTTAGTTTGGCAATTACATGTCACATTAAAGACATTTATTAATCCAAATTTCAAATACCTATCAAGTTATATACTTTTCCACGGGAGCATCAACAAGAGCTTATTTTTCACTGTTTCATGGGGTCTAACCAATGCCCTTATATTGCAGAAAATGTGCACAAACAAGATGAGACAAGCTAAGCAAACTTCTCAAAATCTAGGAATGGCATTCACTTTCCATGTGTGTGCTGTCCTTCATATAAGCCCAAATGAAATCCATTATGTCATCACTGTTCAATGAGGCTAGAGAAAGCAGAGGCATTAGCATCACTGAACTGTCAAAAAGCAGAAGTTCTTGCGAGTGTTGAGGTTGAAGCACAGAAGGGAAAATTTTGCACAGGATGACCAGTTTTGCCTAGTAGAGACACTCTTGAGATGTGGGCCAAAAGTGTCTCTGGCACCATGGCTTAAAGGACATTTTCTCCAGCACATTCAGGGCTCAGCGTTTTTATCATGTTTTAGAGCAGTATATGGTGGAGAGATGGTACAGCTGAGGAACCACCTCTGAATTCAGTGAAAGCAGGATTGTGCCCATCACTTCATTTAAAAAGTAGGGTTTTTTAATACATCAGTTTTATCAATACTACAGTTTATAATTCTCTGTTTTAAAACATCTTGCAGCACCTAACACACAGTGCTATCAAAGTGTCAGTAATAAAATGTCACCGTGTACCTGCTCTTCAAGATCTTTTTATTGGGCTCCTCACTGTTGTCAGTGAAGCTAGTAGCTTATAATTAAAGTGTATTTAGAAAAACAAATCAAAACACAGGACTGTTTGTAGATGCAAGGTTCTTCTTAATTAATGCACTGGGACATTTCCCACAGCAAGGTGCCATAACTCTCTCCATTACCATGAACGTACTTTGGATTTCATTTATTGGAAGAACCTTCAGCTAATAAAGGGTAATTATTTACAGAGTTTGAACCTAGGTGGTTCTTCAGAGCTTTTCCCTGCAAAATGAGAATGTTATTATTTTCTTGCTTTCATTCTTTGTTTACTTTATGTAAAACACAAGTAAAACATCTATACAGTGAGATTACATGGTTCTATCTTTTCTGACTAAACACCTGTCACATGAATGACCTTACTTCAAGAAATATGAAATACTTTTCTTGCAAAGCAAAGTCAATATCTGCAAAAACTGTTGCAAAAGAATTTTCCAAAATAATCTGAGTCTCTGTGTAAATAACGATAATGTCAGCAAACCAGCAAACCATTTTGAAATTTAGAATGTGTCAGGCACAGCATTGCCAGCTGGTCGAGGGAGCTGATTGTTCTGCTGTGCTCTGTGCTGGCACAGCCTCACCTTGAGTCCTGTGCGCCACAATATAGGAAAGACATAAAGCTGTTAGAGAGAGTTCAGAGGGGACAGTGAGGATGGTGAAAGGTCTAGAGGTGAAGCTGGATGAGCAGCAGCTGAGGTCACCTGTTCTGTTCAGGCTGCAGAAGAGGAGATGGAGGGGAGACCTCATTGCAGTTACAACTTCCTTGTGAGGGGAAGAGGAGGGGCAGGCACCGATCCCTTTTCTGTGGTGACAAGTGACAAGACCCAAGGAAATGTGTGATGCTGAACAGGGGAGGTTCAGGATATCAAGAAGAGGTTTTTCACCCAGAGGGTGTTTGGGCACTGGAACAGGCTCCCCAGCTAAGTGGTCACAGTACCAAGCCTGACAGAGTTCAAGCGTTTGGAAAATGCTCTCAGGAACATGTTGTGATTCTTAGGGTGCTCCTGTGCAGGAGCAGGAGTTGGACCCAATGATCCTTGAGAGTCCCTTCGAACTCAGAATATTCTGTGATTCTATGATTCATGATGACAATGCTGTTTTAGTGAAAAGTAAGAAAATGACTCAATACTCTTTATGGTGTCTCTATAAGAAAATGAAAGTCTGATTTTGAAAGTCAATTCTTAAAAGCACTGAACAACACAAACCAGCTTTCTGTAGTTTCATTCACGTGGTTTCTGTTCTTGCAAACTTCTCCATTTCAGATAACATTTCCCATATTTTCTGCAGTTAATGTGTCTTCTGAGGTTGGACATGTATTCAACTATTTCCATCTACTTCATAAAGGCTACAATTAAGGCTATATCTCATTTTTAAAACTCATCAATTCTTTGAAAGAATTTTGAACCTCTACTAATTGGTAAATGTAGAAAAAAAATTTGGTACATTACCATCACACAGAGAAAATAATGCCAGATATGACAACTTGGACCAATTTAATTTCACGTTTTATAGAATCTTTTATAAAATGCTATTCCATGACTGCTTCCACTTATTTCTGCTCCAACGTGACTCCTTTTCTCTACTTCTCAATCTTCCTTTTTTGCTGCTGCTTCTCACCTCCTTTCAGATTTCTACTGCTGAGTCTTTCTGGGTTTCTGTTGAAATATTTGGTTCTCATAATCCTTTGGATTAACAACTGCTACGCTGTGTCTTGCTGTATGAATACTTACCATGGAGATAGATTAGTGCATATTTGCAATATTAATAGATCATCATGCAACTACAGTGCTGGGACTTTTTGGCATAATTTATGTAAGACAGTTCTTTATCTAATGTACTTAAATAATTGTTACTTAATTGATAGGTCTTGGAGGCTTTACTTCCAAATCTGTGTGTTATCCATATCTTCAATACTGAAGACAAACTAACGAACAAGATCATGTAGTTAGATAGCTAAAAACTGTAAAGTAAAACAGTAATGATAATGTTTCTTTAACTAAGTAGGAATCCAGAGAGTGATAGAACTGTGAAAATCCATGGCTTTAATTACTCCTGGAACTGTTAAACAGTCTTGAAGATGAGCCATAGATTTTGTCTTGGAAAAGGTATGATCATGAAAACTAGAAATAAACTAGACATAAACCTAGAAAAGCTGACATAAATTTTAAACAGCTAAGTGAAAGTAATACTCTTAAAGGCCAACATGGAAGAATAATGATTCATGTTGCTCAGTTCATCATTTAATATGTTTGTGTAGTTAGAGTGCAAATAGATTTGCATCTTTTAATAATGACCACAGATTTACACCTTATCTATCCAGTAGCAGAAATAACATTTTTGTTTTATACAGGCCTAGATCTATGACCTTGCTTAGAATTGTGGACTACAAAACTGAGAATCTAATAGCTTTATCTTCAAAGATTTAAAATATGAAAAAGAGCTCTGTATAAATCCATGCTAAGTTTTACAGAGGCACTGGAACTACTTTGCTGAAATGAAGATAAACCATGAGTCCTGAGCATGACACGGAGACAGCAGTATGAAAATGTTAAGTAACTTGTGTGAAAGAAGATAATAGGGAAAAGAATTCATTAGAGATAAAATTAAAGAAATAGGGAAGAAAAAACTCCTATAAACTACAGCATATCTTCACTATGCACAGGTCAAGAGTATTCTACTTAAAAGAAACCAAGTGGGTTTTGATATACACTATGTACTTCATATTTTTAAGCCTCATAAAAGAGACCAAGTATAAACATATGCTGCAAAAGTTTGAGAAGTATTGCACGGCACATATCAATGCATTTTTTATATATCTCAAAAATTTTAATAATTTTAATTGTGTGCTGAGACCTTGCTATTTCTTTCCTAGTTCTGGTTGCATAAGTAACACTCAGAATGTTGAATATTGAGTATGTGGTTTGCAGACAAGTATGGTTGTTCTACTGTCACAACCTAACAGTGAAGAAAGACTCAAAGTAATAAAAGAATGATTGGACAAAGTTGTATCATCAGAGTGAATTGAATTTGACATTGCTAATTTATAGGGCAACAGCAACCAAATGTGTGATTCAATGCTTACAGAATTTTTATGGCAAAATGGAATTTCACTGCCTGTGATAGATGCTGGTGATAGAGAAACTGAGAAATTATAGACACATTAAGACTAAGGCTGGAGATGAAAAAATTCCCTGAATTCACTTTTGCTTAGTGACAAGACTATCAATAATGGATTTTTTTTTTTTTTTTTTTTGGTAGGGGTATGACACAAAGTAGTCACTTGGAAATTGATAAGTAAAGAAATTCCTATAACAGAGAAGAAACCAACATATTGAATTGCAAGTCATTTAGTTAGAACACTGGAAGAAGAGAGTGGACGAATTACCAAAAAGGTAAACTATTGGTTTAGAGTGGGGGATTTTAATACGCAGCTTTTATTTCCCCTCCCTATTTCAGAAAAGGTCAGTATTTCTGAACATGCCTTTTAAGACAGCTGAGCCCCTCACCCTCATTGCCTGAAAGTGATTTTGCATCTCTTGATAGCATAAAGTATGAGTGACAGATGGCATTATGCATTTCAAAGGTTAAATGGCATTTAAAAATTCATTCAGTGGGTAGATTAAAAATATTTTGAATTGCACAGAAGAGTTCTGTAAATTGTTGTCTTCTTTGCCTGGAAAAGACTGACATGAAATTAAAACTCACATGCAAAACAAATGCCCTAAATGCCTCAATTCCATTTAAGCCTCATATTTTATGCTGGTTAGATTTTTTCTGGTACCTTGGTTTGTATTGGGAATGTGAGCTTGAAGTCGCAAAAACTCACGGATAGTTTGGAGGGTATGGATCAAACTGATCATCAGTAAACAGGTACATTTCTTACAGGTATGTTGGATCCAAACTGATTTTCTACTCAGAGACAAATATCATAATATATGAGATACAAGGTATCTCATATCTTATGAGATATGTAATAAAAGGAAAAGCCCCATAAGATAGAGGTCTTCGATAGCAGCCAAGCATTCATCTCTCTGGGGCTGAGAAATCAAATTTATTTAAGGTTATTCCTTCCTACATTCCTGCTCACTGTAAGATGTAGAGAATGAGAATTTAAAGTAGAATCCTCTTCTATGTAGATCTCAGTGAGGTTCAGGAAAGGCCAGACTCACCCAGGCTTCTAGAAGCTGAGGCAAACTCCTGACTAAGTTAGTATGTTGAGTTATTTCTGCTAAGTTACTTCTACTCCTTGAATTCTCAAGAAGACAGATGAATGAGCTAATTAATGCAGCCTGCTAGAGATTTAGGTTTTGACAGAGTGCATTTACACTCAGCTGTGGTGTCTCATCAAAGCCAGCCCCTGCTCTCCTGCTGCATAAACCAATCTCTGCTATAACTTCACTCAATTCCCCATCATCGTTCTCCTCCTTTCTACCTGATACAGAGAATTGTGATGTGTTAATTACGTAATTAACACATCTTTGTAATTAACCTGGCCTTCTCTTTATCCTGACTATCTACACCATAAAGAATGATGTCAGGTGGATCAATTTACGGCAATCTTATCTGTTTACAAGCATACAGGCAGCTTAAAACAAGTGGAATGTTAAAGGGTGTCAATAGGGAAAAAAGGCATTTTATTTGCACCTACTGAAGTAGAAAAAATGGCATTTTATTAGGATAATATCTATGTTGTACTCTCAAGTGTCCATGAAAAGTTGAGGAGCATTTGCTGGGAAAAAAAAAATTGGGAAGCATCCCCACTGGACAGCAATAGGGAAAAGGAAAAGATTAGTCTGAAGCACTTGCCTGCTGGAAGGGTGCAGGTTTGGGGAAAACATTTACTGCCTGCAAGATTTGGGTGAGGCATTAGCAATTCCTTCCTGCTTGGAGCATGTTGCTATGTGTAGGTGAGTCTCCTGGGAAAAAGGGTGATTAGGAGCAAGCAGTTTTCAAGATTCGACTATTTGGTTTATTCTAGTTGATTTAGCTAGATATTACCATGGAGGGATTTTATTTTTAATTTTTATGGTTGTGAATATAACAAACTTTAAAAAAAATAGGGCTAAATCAAAAAAGAGAGTTAGGTATTGTTACAAAATAATGCTAGTGCCTTGCTTTTAAGTCATTGACCTCCTGAGTGGAAACCAAAACCTGTGAAGGACTTTTCAGTAAAGAGAATATATTATATTCACTCCCTCTTTAGAGCATACCTATCAGACCTACCTATCAGAGTAGGCTCAAAGTTTTAATTTTCTCTACTTTGGAACTCTGATGTGGAGTGCTTTGTTGATAGTTCTCCTTTAAAAAGGAACATTAAAGACAGGGAAAGGGGGAGGGATGAACCAAACAACCCAGTAATTGCAATTCTGTGATATCAATTGTAGCTGATTACTGTGAGAAGTCTAGTGTGTATGTCTGTAGTCTATTTACGTGTTTTACCCAGTTAATGTTTCATGAAAATATATAAATAATCTTGGCACCTAGAGCTTCCCTTCACAGGTAAGTTCTTTTTTTTCTTTTTTTACTATAGCTGTACTTATTCTTTTTTGTTCCATTTTTAGATGCTCTAACAATTGAGTTGCTACATGAAGGTTCTTGATGATATTTTTCTATGCAATATTTAGAAGAATTAAGAGACCTCTAGCATGACTTTATGGGTAGCTTTATTCTGAAGGCATTCTATGAAAATTTTCAAGTGGTAAGAATCACAGGGGCAGGAAAAAAAAGAAACAATTTTTAATATGGTATTAGGTTTAGGAGGGAGGTCATGTGGTCTGTCTGCTCAGCAGTGTCAGGATGGAGGTTTTATGGAAATACACCAAAGAAAAACTTTCAGTTCCTGAGAACCTACTGGGATAAAGAAGTGGAGGCAGTAATGATGAAGTGTTCTAAGTGTGCTGAGGTAGATAAACAGGGACTTCTAGAACTATAAATTCTGACTTATGTCTCCATCTTCTGTCTAAGTTGTGCTTCAGATGCTGAAGTCTTATTTTAAATCAGCCTCCTAAAGCTTAGGTAGGAGTGGTATAAATCCAAAAGAGTAATAATTCTCTATTGTTTGGGTGCAGAATAGACTGAGAGCTGGCTTTCAGAAAGATTTTTCAGCTTATTTCTATAATTTGGCCAGTGTTAAATGCAATGTAGTAATTAACTCATCCTCAAATTAGGCAATTCTTCAAACCTTTTCTAAAGATAAAAATCTTTCTATTGGAAATGAAATTTCTGGAGCACCCTCTTGAGTGCAGTGCACACTGGTGATGCATGGTGTGAAGGATGCAGTCCATATGCTGTCGTGTGGCTCACAGGGAAAAGGTCCTCTGTGCAAGAGAATGCTGTCAGCTTATCCTGCTTTTTTCATATTTGTGTTTAGCTGATCTTCTGGAAACATGATCAACTTAAAATTAGTGCCCAAGTCACCTTTAATAGATTTGTGTACTTAGCTGCAAGAAAGCAAAATCCCAAGACATTTTTCACTTTAGTAGCAGTAATCTGTCTTGGCCAGAGCACAAGACTGAGCTGTAGATGCCAGGTGTGGTCTTACCTTCATGTCTACCGAGGTAGATAGAATGAAAACACAGTCTCTGAGAAATCAGTTTGCATTATTCCAAACTTTACCAATTCCAGAACAAATACAAAGTGCCTTTTTGAGCCATGTCATCAAGAACAGATGTTAATGAGCCCAGACAATCAGTGTGCTGCAGGACCAGACAACCAATCTCTTGTAACTGCAGGCAATGGACTTGTTCAAGCATGCACAGATCATGTTCTCTGTGTGGCCTTTGAAAGTGCATCTGTGTGATTCTGAAAGTGCTTCCCATCTCTAGGCACCATGGCAGGGAGAGCTGTTGTCTTAGGAGATGCTGGGGGTGTGCACCAGCTTTTGATATCAATTCCTTTCTTTGTTAGGATGGATCCGTACCTCTGAATCCTAGCTAAGGGCGGGCTGCCTCCAGACAGGAAGAAATTGGCTTCCCAGTGTTCATCTAGGGATGCTCCCTGCCTTACAGCTCTTCTTGTGTGTTCTTCAGTCCACTCTAAATCAGCATTAGGCATTTTCATTCATACCAGCACAAACAAATGTTTGTTGAAGACAGCAGGGACCCTTCACCTGTACTACCTGATGGCTTTACAGCCAGCATCCAGCCCCACAGCACTTGAGAATGAGATTCTCTGCAAGTCTCACAGTTATTTTTTTAGCAAGAACGTTACTGCTCCAAAACAAAGAGAAGCTATGACAAGTGTGGATAGTTGTGTATGTCCAAGTTAAAAAACCCTGACCAATAAAGAGTGAAATATACTGCATGTTATATCCTGGACATCAGCCAACTAAATCACCCCGATTATTCCTGACATCAGCCTCTGGGATTCCCTCTTTTCTCCTGAACTCTGTGCTCTATGAAGAATTTACAAAATAAAAAATTGCCAACTGCTATTCAAATGATAAGTGGTGCATGCTAATTACGTTTTATACGGTGATTAATTAAAAATAACCATGCAAATGTCTAATTTAAGAGTCACTCAATTCACTAAGTCTTCAGACACTGCCTAGCTACCCCAGGCATTTGGTGGTTAGGCAATTTATTCAAGCTTTCAAAATATTCTCAAAATGTCTGAGATAATGAAGGTCCTTGAAAAAGTTCCAGCTAGCTTGGAATATATAAACAGAGGTTTCAGAACAGTAAAATAGCACTGCATATATTTGCACTTTTGAGACAAAGTACTCTGTGTATACATAAAAATAGACCAGGAATGGAATAATAGAGATCCTAAATAATCTGAATATTTAGCTGCACAGCACACAGCAGACTAGTTTGTAGATTATCTCAGGAGCTGAAGAAAATTAAATATAATCTTATTTATATCTAACTTCTTTACATAGAAAGCCTTTGAGTCTCATGTAGATGGGGTCTTTGCCTTATTTACACATATAGATATAGTTTTATCAGGAGAGCTGTATCATAACTGTGATTTGGTTCAAATATACTGAACATTAATCAGTGGAGCATGCAATTTGCAGAACAGATTACGATGCCCATATGATAATATGAGAGAATAAAAGATACAATATGAAGAACATTTTCAGAAAGTAATGAATAACAGGAAAAAAACCGAGATATAATTTACCATTTTTGTTAATAGAAAAAATAATATTAGTACCTAAATTGCTTTTTTTATGATCTGGTTCCATATGACTATTTTTTGATAGCATTTTTATTTAAATTGATAAATAAATAACGAAAACAAGCAAAAAAAAAAAAAAAAAAAAAAAGGAAAAAACCCCATGCATTTAATTCATGTTTCTGCTTATGTAGAAAGTAGTACTACAATGGATATTGCCACAATTCTTCCTAGAAAAAATGCTTGATGTTTTTGTATCATGCAAGAGAGTTTATGCTGTTCCACAGCATCATACTCCCAAAACTTACCTTTCTGGTTTTAAGTCTCTCCAAAAGATACTGAAATATTTTCCACAGGGGTGAATGAGTCTTGGTTTATAACAAATGGTCTTAAAAGCACTGCACTGGAGCAGCTTCCCTGCAGTGAAGGAAAAATCAATACAGCCATCTTGAAGAAGAGAATTATGTAAGGGCTTTAGCCATGCACTTCTGGGCCAGTTGAAAACTATTTAATCTCTGAAAATTTTTTGTTAAATTCTGTGTATACAGCAAATTCATCTTCAGGAATATTCTTGTATTAAACCATAGAAAAGTTAGATCTCTACCTACTGCCTATTTTGATCTATAACTGGATGTGCTTATTTTTCCATGCATAAGGGATGTACCTACTGCTCTCCAAATATTCAATTTTTCAAAAATTAATTCAGCTTTAACAGGCACTTATTTTCTGAGACTGTTCTGTTTACAGAAAGCTATAAATGGTCTTTAAAGCCTGTCTCTGCAGACACCCCTAACTGCACACATTTTACAAGTAGAAAGGTAAAATTAATTATTTGTAGTATGAATTATGAATTATTTTTACAGGTTTATAAATAGCAGCATTTCTTGCCACATACAGTGAAACATACAATGGCTGGGATTATGCAATTGAACTTTCTGCTACTCTATAAAAGGAGTTTTAAACACAGAATAAATATTTTACTGTTGAATGTTTAAACAGAGTTTACTGTTTAAACACTTCACATAGCTGGACAGAATCGTGAATAATAGAAATGGGAAAGACATAATGTGTTAGATTTTTTTTATCTTTTCTTCATACAAATTGACTACCCTTTATGGAAAAAAATATGTATTGGGGAGGGTTTGTTTGTTTCAAAGGACTGGTATTTCAAATGATGTAATTCAGGTTACTTTCTCCAGGCAACACCCACTGTAGATGCATCAACACTGGATGCATAAGTCTATGGAATTCCCTCCTTGTGCATCCAGAAATTATGGTTGGTGTCTGTTATTCTGGTATATCCCCAAATTAAGGGAGGTTTTCCAGCTTACTAATGATCTGCCAGGGGAGGTGTCTGGTACAGTTTGAGACTTTACTAGTTGATAGTTCAAACACTGCACTAATTACAGAGAAGTATTTAATAAGCTCTGTCATCCCACAGTGTTCTCTAGTTCCAAATGAAGTTACTTCATGGAGCTAAGGTTCTGGATTTTCATAAGAAGTGCGTTTAATCTAATTTCTTTAACTTCAGATGAGGTGCCAGAATATATATTTATAGCTTTCTCTGGATTTGCAAATACAGCTCAGACCCAGTGTTTGGACTCTTGATCAAAAACTCTCGTTTCTGGAGTGGCTGTTTTTTCCAATGTAGATTACTTATACAAAAATATCCTAGATCTCACCTGTATCTCACTGCAATTAGAAGTGATTCCTTGTTTCTCCAGAACATTTACATTAGAAACTAAATTAGAAAATGATTTTTAAAAAATCTATAATAAAATAACAGAAGCAAAATATAGTGCCTATCCTCAGCAAAATAATCTTTTACTCTCCCATTTTTGATCAAATTCCCTACTCTGAAAGTGCCCCAGATAGGTTACATCATAATATTAGTCAGATTAGGTTATGATCTTAGGTCAAAATGTGTGAAATATGTGACCATCTATTGAAAATATGCAGTGTGTAAACCAGAGTATTTCTATCATTTCTCTTTTCTCATGCATTTTTGGATAGTCACAGGAAGTTTTATTGCTTCAGTACCATAAGTGTGATTTATTTCCACTTGATATCTGGCAGATTGACTCTCAGCATGGAAATTATTTCCAGGGAAGCTCAAAAAGCCAATTGACCCATTGCTGAGAACCAACAAAGTAAGGAATAGAGTTGCTCTTTTTGGCAGAGCACTATATATTCAACATTAATAAGGCCTGTGTCACGTTGGTCAGCAACACAAAAGATCAGGTGAAGACCACAAAGCAGTCAGTGAATCAAAAGCCATGTCTTGTCTTGCAGCTGCTCTCTCTCTCTGTTGAAGCAGAGACAAAAGACAGCACTCAGACTGCTCTGGGCCTCATGCCTGTGTGGTCCAGAAGTCCAGGACTTCCCTCTCTCATCCTTCCCTCCACTTCCCTAGACCACACCATCCTGGCAGCCCCTACAGGTGTGGTTCCACCCAGGCTTGCTGTGGGCAAGCACAGGCTGCCAGTCTGGGAGAGAATGACTGCACTGGGCAGATGGAGCCCCCCTGTCACAGGCATTGTCACCTGTGTGTGCATAGCACTGCATTTAGCTTGCAGAGCTCTGGGATTCAACAGAGTTGCTAATTCTGATGTGCCCTAAAAATTGCTGTTAGTCAAAGCAACTGCCTGACTGTGACTGGCCTTTTTTTCTTTTTCTTTTTTTAGGCAAATTTTAAAATGAGAATGAAATGGGCTAATAGGATATCTTAATGAACTTGCTCTCCCTTTCAGAGTATACAAATATTACACATGTGTTAACATATGAAGAGTGTAAACAAAATAGATGTTTATAGTTCAGAACATTAATGATCACTCTATCTCGGTATAGTTCTTTTGTTCCATACTTTATCCTCAAAATCAGTTCAAAAGAATTTTAATGGGAAAGCTGAATATAATAAATTCTTGACAGAAAAATACCTAAACATTTTGTAAGCTCATTTACCCTTTTCACAGACCCTGTTACCATAACAACTTGAACTGTCACTATAGTAATATTCTTTTATTATGAAACACACTATTTTTTGTATGCAAAGTATTTTCATTATCTACATCTCCAAAATTAACATTATTTAAAACATTTTCTGGAATATATTACACAGTTTCATAGGACAATATGTGCAAGGGACAATTTTAAAAAAAAACAAAGGTTTGATTTCTATTTAAAAAAAACCAAAAAGCTTCTCCTAAGAGATAAATGAAAATTTACATACTTATATTGTGAGGGATTTACTATCTCCCTACAAATTTATTTTTCTACTCACTTAATTTGTTGGATTATGAAAATCAGAAAATGTAAAGATATTTTTATAAGCTTATTTTTGCTTCTCACGTGTTTCTCTTCTCACCTTTTTATAAGAGTGATAAGTATTACTTAAAAGTTGATGATTTCTTTTTATATATGTAAGAACCTAAGAATCAAAACAAGTGAGTGTTTAAAAATATCTTCAGTTTAAAAACCAAACCACTACTATAGTAAAATAGTAATATATTAATTTAATTGATGTTAATAATAAAATATATAATATTTCATATCATATATAATTTATAAATACTAACATTTTCCTCTTTCTTATGCAGCTTCTATAGGTTCTGAGAGAAAAGTCTAAATTTTCTGAATCCAAACAACGTACTGTAAGTATATTATATTTTTCTATCAGGTTCTGTTTACTTCTCCCATTGTAGCTTCATAATTCTTTTCCCATGTGAAATCTTGTGTTGCTTTTTCTGTATGATGAGAGGCTGGTTACCAGCTTTCACACTAGTTCTCCAAGGGTAGAAGCCTATTCTAAAAAGAGCTTTGGCAGATAAATCAAAGCAGTTATAAGTTAGTCTCTATAGAGCAAGCTGGTTTTTAAAAAACAAAACCATAAAAAACCCCACCTGAAACAACAGAACTGAAGTTTTCAGAGAGATGCTATTTTTAAGCAAGTTATTTTGAATCATTTGTATATAAACTCCATCAGAATTCTAGTACATGTTAAAAAGAAAATCGAATCAGGAGGTTGATAACGCAAATGAGATATTTTAATTTCATCAGTTCTGATTGTATTTCTGGTATCTATTGCTAGACTCATGTTTTCCCTACATGTTGTGTCCTGCCTGATGGCCACTTAATTTGAAGATGCTGTCCTCAGAGGTGAGGGGACAACTGCTGTGTTTCTCTGTGGTACTGCCCACCCCTGAAGGGCTACTCAAGCCTTATAAATAGATCCCCCGGGGCAGATTGGAGTGAAACAGCACTGAATGATCGGGGTCTGTAAATATATATGCAGGTGGTTTTATTTTGGAGCAGTTTGGTTCAGGGCTGGGGGAAGCCCATAGAACGTGGAGTTCCATGGGTTACTGTAAGTTCAGGTTTTAGGTGGGAATGCTCAAGTACCTTCCCAAAGGGGGAGTTCTGTGCTGTCTCTTCCAGCGCTGTGGATCTGTTAAAACACCAGGATCGTGCACAGTCCTCTGGTGAGGAACTCCAAGATCAAAAGCTTCCCTAGAAGGCCGTGTAATTAAACTGTTATAAGACGGAATTTGAGACAATTTGGTGCTTGAGGCTTGGAATTTTGTAGTTGAACTGCTGGAAAACTCAGCCAAGTCCTGATTCAGAAGCCTTCCTTCCTAGTGTTAGGTATAACAACTGCAGAAAGGTTAGAAGAATTGGTAAATTTTCTCTGTGATGTCATGTAGAGACTGCAGGATATATATGTTCTGATGTAAACAGTGTTTAACAAGTGCAGCATTTCCATATTTAAGTTTTCTGGCACTGAATATCTGTTATAGGTGACATTTAATGCTTCAGTTTGGCCAAAGCTGTATCCTCCATAATGAAGCCACTAAGCTTGTTCATTTATTTCTTGTTCATGCAGCTCCTTTCTTGGATTTTGTATGGAAGACTGCAATCATTTATCAGACACTCTTTATCTGAGCAAATTTCTACTTCTCTTATTATGAATGTATTGACCTATGCATATAACAAGGTGAAGAATGCTGGAGGTCATTTCTGAATGCATTTTAATGCCACAATTGCAAAATCTACAAGAGTGTTCATTTTCTAGAAAAAAGGACTATAAAGTATACAAATTATAAAGGATTTCCAAATTACATTCAGTTATTTTCTGTCCCCACATTTAGCATTTCTTTCATACTGTACAGTCTTTTAAAAAATATTCACACTTTCAGTAATTGCATTGATAAAACACCAAAAGGACTTCCAGTACTGTCTTTAGCTATTTTTCATTTTCATCTTAATATAATTATCTCATTTCTCATTGCTGTCTTGTCTGACACTATGTAATAGGTCTTTAGGACAGAGTGGGAGCTTTCAAGTAGGTATGAGACCATTTTTATTCATAGTGTTTATCTCTATAAGTGTATATCTACTCTACAGACACTGACAATATTTGTGCATAACACATTATTAGTTATATATATAAAAATTCATAGTGGACATAACACCCAGTGTCTGTATAGTATTCTGTTTCTATATAACATCTTGGATAAACTCCTGGAGCAGTACTACAGCAGCAAATTTATGGTCACAACATAGACACTCTGAAGCAGTTACACTGATAGGTCTTACTTTTAATCATGTGAAAATTCATCTTTTATATGTTGAGGGCAAAAGTCCAACAGTAGCTACTCAACTACTTTTTCTGATAAGAGAGAGGTATTAAGTCTTTAGTTTTAATGTTTACATCAGGGGGTATGCCACATTCAACAAGGATTTAAGTAGTGTATATTTGTAAAATATTATTATGCCTTGAAAGGGCCTGGATCATATTCAGTGTCAGTTATTCATATCCAGAAATATTTCATTTTTGTTATTGAAGACAATGAGAGGGTTCTTGCTACAACAAAAATTAATTTACTTAATGAATTGTGGGAAAAATCAAGTCTGAAGATCAGACTCTATAAGATCAAACTCTGATACCAGTGTGAAGTCTGTACAGAACTGGTTTTTACTCCCAATTTTGTCCTGTGCTCAAGTTGTCGGAATACAAGATTGTGCTTATGGTGCTGTAAGGGAAAATTTGTGTGCAGGAGCCAGAAAGCACTCCTGAGTGTAGAAGCCAGGCAGAGGTGTAACTAGCCCGAGCTTGCCACTGTATATTTATTCTGCCCCTGCAGCAATATCAAATTACCAATGTCATGCAGAAAATCTGAAACCTTGGAGGGGTTCCAGTAGAGGGTCTACAAAGGATGGTAAGATCTGTAAGTCAGCCTGTGCTCAGGTGGAGCAGAGTGACTGCTCTGGATAAAACTGGGCATCATTCTGCTACTAGTGTACATGCCTGGAGCAGGGCTTAGGGCAAATGCTGAGCTGCAACCTGGTTTTTTAACATTCATAACTCCTAAATTTCCATGTTTGGTAAGTGGAGTGAACATTCACAAGGGAAAGTAGATTGACTTGATTTTTGAATTCTGTCATCTGCTTATTCCCTTAACAAAGTTTGTGTGGGACAAATCTTCTAGCTTCCCCCATATTCTTCTGCCTCTTGTTTTGCACAAGGGATACTGTAGTAATGCTGTTTACAAGTCTGTGCTGTCCTTTGGATCTGAGGTATTAACAATGCTAATTAATTAGCTCTCTTTCCAGTCCTACCTTCCTCTTCATTTGTAAGCATTCTGTAAGCCTGCCAAAGCAGTCATGCAGTACCTGTCAAATAGGTTGGCTTGTGTTCTCAGAGTCAGTTTGTAAATTATTTTTCTTTATGTTATGAACTTCCTAAATATGGTTAAGTAATTTTTTGGGTCTTGTTTTGCTCTCTTACCATGCCCATTCACAGATTTCAATGAAAAATCTACTTATAAGCAAGGCTGTATTCACTACATTCTTTACAGCATGAAGGGAAAAATGTGCAAATGTGTTGGAATGTTGGATTTTATAGGTAATCATAGGATTTTTCTACAAATAGAACTAAATGGTTGCACCTAAAATGAGTCCCAAATTTCAGGTTCTAAAAGTTATGTTTTATCTTGCAGTGCTAGTGGAACTCGAGACCTAGAGCACAAATTTAGTGCCATAAAATTTCACTTAGAGTTCTGAATTTAAAAATACAGTGCGTAACTATTCAAACCTTGATATCAGGCTCAGTAGTTTGAAGGCAGTAGGTGATTCCACACTCCTCAGGAAGACTTACCACTTGTCCAGGTGGTCTGTGGATGAGAAAAAAGTGTCCCATCATATTACAAATATTACAATTGTGAGGGTCTTGGGCCACTGGTGTCAAAACCATGTGTCCTAGCTTGATCCAGGAGAGAGTTAATTTTTTTTCTAGTAGTTGGTATGGTACTCTGTTTTGGATTTATTTTTACCTTGTTGCATTAAAATTTTAATGAAGACACCCTACAATTTATTATCCAAGCTACTGTGAGAGTCATCTTCTCATAGAATTGTTTGGATTGGAAGGGACCTAAAAGATCATTTGTTCCAATGCCTCCAACGTGGACAGGGACACCTTCCACTTTGCCAGGTTGCTCAAAGCCCCATCCAACCTGGCCTTCAACATTTCCAGGGATGGGGCAGCCACTTCTCTGGGCAAGGGTTCTAGAACCTCACCACCTCCCAGTAAAGAATTTTTTCCTATTATTTAACCTAGACCTGCCATCTGTCAGTTTAAGGCCATTCCTCCTTGTCCTAGTACTTCCTACCAATGTCAAATGTCCCTCTCTAGCTTTCTTCCCCAGGCAGAACAACCACAATTCTCTCAAACTACCTTCATATTGGAGGTATTTCTTCCCTCCTTTTCTCCTGTTTTTAAAAATAACATTCTTGAATGCTAGACAAAATTACACTCCAATTCTTTTCTGTATTTCCCAAGAAAAATTGAAAAAATTAGTTAAGTCACTTTAGCTACTCTTTCTTATACCAATATTAACCAGTGCAAAACACAATCAGGTTTATTTCTTTTCACAATTAATTGTATCTCAAAGTCATTTGTGGTACATTATGTGGTAATTTATTAACAAAGTACATTATGTGGTAATTTATTAACTTACTAACATTTTTTTCTATACAATATCCAGGTTTAGGCAAATTAAAATGTTATTTGCTGAATTTAGGAAATTCAGTTTCCCATGTAATAGTGCCCATAGGTGGCTAAGGATTATCTGAAACTAAAATGATGGAGGAGAACACTAAATCCTAAATGCTTTAGGCTATATAGAAGACCTTTAGCCATGCAAAGTAATGCTTTAAGGGACTAATCTCAAACAGCAGGAGCATGATTGCTTTCTGAAGGCAGGGGATATTTGGAAAAGGTGAACAATCTTAAAATGCTTGTTAAGAATTAGAGATAAATTAGATTTTAAGGAATGCCTTAGAGGTGGATCATTGTGAGAAGGAAATAGGATGAAACTTACCTTTTTGATATTGAAATAAAAGGAAGAATTCATAAAAATATAATATACTTGAATAATTTTGGACAAATTTAAATAATACTAAATTGGAAAGAGAGGTATAACAGTAAGATTTTGATACAAATAAACTCTCCAATTTTCATTACTCACATCCTTGATTCCTAATGATTCCTAGCTCTATAAAATAAAATGAGTAAGTAATGACAGCTCAATTTCATGTTCTTCAGCAGTAGTAGCTGGGTCTTGCTCACAAATGAGAAAGCTTGAAGCCCAAATCATTCCAAAGTTCCCCCTGTAACAGTGATTGTACATTTGCATTACTGTTCATGTTTTCTGTTGAGAGCCAACAACCCATTCAGTGCCTTCTGAAGCACAAGTGTGTTATTTTTAAAAGATTAATGGTTCTGCAGAGTGGTAACATACATAATTAGGAAGCTTGTATTTCCACATTTAACCTAATTCAATGCCCTTCACTTCAAAGAAATGTAGAATTTGGCATTCTAGCTGAGTTCTGTCAAAACATGAACCAAAAGCAATGTAGTTATAAAAGAAAGTAGAATGAAAGCAAGACTGAAATTAATTTGATCTAGTTAGAATCAAAGGCACCTTTTCATCAAGTAAGACAGGTGAAATGATGAAGAACATGGACATAATTGTTAAATATGGAAAAATTAGGAACAGTATCACATAAGTAAGGCTATGCCTAATGGCAGCATTTATGATAGGTACTTGAAAGGTAATGGAGCCTGCAGTGGTTAGCATGGCAATAAGCTAAAGCTAAACCATTATATTCAAAATACTATGTAACTGTAACCAGCAGGTAGGTACCCATAAATTCTAAGATTACTGCACAGGATATTTAGAGCTGTCTGAATTGCTGTTTCTTGTTTAACCATAAGAAATAAAAAACCCAAATGCACCAGAGAGCATCAAATGTAACTATAACTTTTCTTTATATTTGTATTTTCTTTGATAAGTTTGGGAGATGGCTTTTATTTCCCCATTAATGTTTTATTTTCCCCCACTGTGTCTATATCTAAATTGGTCCTGATTATGTCTGAAACCAGGAATTGTAAGGGAATACAAATATGGTGTGTTATGATATTCAAATGTTTAGCATATTTCATCCAAAAGTCGTGGTTGAAATATGGATTATAACAACTTGTTATAAAACTTGTGTTAAACTTTTTTCTTTTACTACTATTCATCCCTGAGACTGTTTTAATGATTGAAAAGTAATTCTAAGAGTGTGAAAAATATTTAGGTCAGGTAATAGATTTCAGAGCAGCACATGTATGTGAGGAAAAAGAACAGGGAAATCATCCTCTGCAAAACCAGGATGTAGTAAGTAAAACACAGATATCATGGGAGGTAAAGCATCTCACAAATTTTAGGGACAAGAATTTTGGTTTGATAAACAGGCAGACAAAATTCTTAGCTAGTTCTAGAAATTCCAAGAGGAACTAAAATCTTTCTAAGTAATAGTTCTTTAATAATGGGTCTTGAGTAAACTGCCAACAAGTGCAAAACAGTGTGTCATGCACTAATATAAGGATATTGGAAAGATAAAAAAAAGAAAATTCCTTTTGAAAAAGGAATTCCTAGTTTTTAGGGGTAAAATAATAATCTTGGAAACAGATGATTCCTCTCCCATCTCCTGGTGAGTCATGTGCTCTGTCTAGGTCTGGGCTCCCCACCAGGACAAACTGAAGCCAGTCTAGCAAAGCACATGAAGATGATTAAGGGCTTGCAGCACCTTTCATATGAGGAAATGCTGAGAAAGCTGGGACTGTTCAGCCTGGAGAAAAATGGCTCAGGCTTATCCATGTGTACAAATACCTGATGGTGAGATGGGGAGGGAGGCAAAGGCAACAGATGGTATTTACTATTGCTTGTTTTTATGAGTACCTTTAATGGATGTTGCATGAAAAAATTAGGAGTCTTGGTCGATGTATGCAGCTCAATTTAAATAATTAAATAATTACAAATAGTGTAAAAGTTATATAAGTTTAGACTAGGAAGAAAATGTTGATTTAACTAGATTAATGGAAGTGAAAAGAGTTTTGGAAATCTCTTCTGTGTAACAAAATCTGCCATGGTAAAAAATATAAATTTTGCACAACCTCTTCTGCTCCTGAAATAAAATATGGAGTGGACATAATCTTCATAAATTGAATTCTTTTTGATGTCCACTATCTCTATAGTAAACACTGGTAAGGCATAAGAAGAGGGAAGGAAAAAAGATAGTGAATAGTAATGATGTTTGGCAAACCTTCATAAAAGGTTTGATAATGGCAATTATGATACAAATATCTACAGCAGTGGAAAAGTTCAATAGACCTCTGATAGTAAATATAATTAGTAAGAATTCCAGAATGGACATTGACTATAATCTGTATCCTATGAGGGTTTTCTTTCTTTCTTTTTTTTTTTTTTTTTAAACCAACCCTACTTACATTAATAGTTAGCACACTAATTACTCACAGGTCTTGCCTAGTTCTTGACCCAGCCACTCCAATGACTCAATTGCAATCTACTAGAGAACATGAGGCTGCATTGTATTACTGCTTGTAATGTGATCTTCTTTTTACCTCTCATCCAGATGTACTACTCAAACAGTAAAACTCACACTATTTTTCAGTGTATCGCAGTTTCCACATTGATGTTATTTTCTCAAGACCACAGGTTTGGATAGCAATTCTTGATTCATGGAAGAGGTTTCCAGCTAAAATGTGCAGTCCTAAGGAGAAACAGTATGTGAATGCTTTCATATTTTCAGCTGCTTGACTAGAGTGCTGCTTTAGACCATTAGACTTTGCTGACAGAAAAGTACAACAGTACCTTTACATCAATTCAAAAGTTCACAGAAAAGAATCACAGCAAGGCACATAGTATTTCTTTGGCTTGCTTCCTAAGTCAAGCCCTTCCTAAATACTATGACAATCTCTCAATGCCTTCAGTAAAACAAAAAGCAAGGAAACCTTGGAAGTCCACAGAAACACTTGTAGAATGAGCTAATATTCTTTCTGGTCATCAGTTGATGAGAATGTATGGTAAAGTGACTTGGGGATGTGCTAAAAAACTAAAGGAATAGACTGGAATGATGGTGCAATCTGAAAATCTGATACACAACAGGATTAAAATTAGATAATTTTAATATGTTACTTAGTTACTGTTATACCTTTCAATATTTACTTATCAAATAACACTGAAGAGGATTTTTTTTGCCATACCCACAGGAAAAATACTTGAATATGACTTGCTAAAATTGACCTTTACTTATACATAGTGACTTTTACATGACAGTATTATGATAAACTGACTCTAGCTTCAGATTTATTACTCAACCCTGACCTTTGGTTATATTAGAATATTGCTTTCAACCAGACTAAATAATAATGTCTCTGTGAATGTAAGGAACTGGCAGATCCGAGATGTCAATTGCCAGCTCAATTTTCCTTTCACCTGGGATTACAGCATGTCACAGTGCTTTATTGATCTGAGAGTCATTAGAGTTCAGTGTTATAACTCTTCAGTTTTCCACACAATGCAATACAGTGCACTGTAAAAGGCACGAAGCATGAACTGGAGCATGACCCAGTTCATGGGTCAAAATTTTTGACCCAGTCACTGGTCAAAAATTTTGATACTGGTCAAAATTTGGAATGTTTATTTCATCAGAAATAAGTACAGTGATTTTGATTTTTTTTTCTTAAATTGGAATATGCAGTCAAAATATCTGTGGAAATATATTCAAAATGATCCTTCCAGAATGATTAGTGAAGGGCATTGTGTTGGTTTAGGGTTACCCTAGGACAGGTATTTGGTATATACTGGAAAAAAAAACCTGTTTGAGATCTAAACAGCTTAGTTTTGAAGTTACTGGAATGCTTCAAACAATAATGTCATTGCAACTACATTGTGCTCCTATTTAGTATGGCATAGTAAAATATTTTGATTTCATGATTTAATGTAATATTAATTTTATTATAATATAATGATATAATTATTTATATTATGTATCATATTTCAAATCAACTTCTTGATGACTTTTTTATTACATGTTAGTGAAGGCGATAGATTTTGCTGGTATGTTTTGATTTAGTAAAATCAGTATCCGTTGTTAAAAACTGTTTAGGTAGTCAGAAAATTTTCAATCTGCTGCAAGCTAGAGTATAACAATGAATAAAAGCACCTTCTTGCAACTTCCACCCATGCTTCAGAAGAATTAATGGAATGGAATGGCGTTCAAGTGGTGCAGCAGCTTGAGGTGACTTGCTTTTCAGATAGGGACTGAAATCAGTAGGATTCTTTCTTTATGACTATGATTATAATCCCATAGAAAGTTGCATTATTGAAATAATAATTCATTTATGTAACATTTACATGCAGATTAAAGAGACTCACATATATTGGTGTCAGGATTCTTCTGGATGCCAAAGCACATCTCTGCTGCATTCAGGCCTCAAACAATTTTCAAGTGTAGAACCATAGAACAGTTTGTGTTGGAAAGGACCCTGAAGATCATCAAGTTCCAGCCTCGTTGCTCGTTGCCATGGGTAGGGACACCTCCTACTATACCAGGTTGCTCAGAGCTGCATCCAACCTGTCCTTGAACACTTCCAGGGATGGAGCATTCACTGATAAGGACAACAGAACAGAACAGTGCTTTACTTACTTGATAAGGATAGTAGAACAAGCAACATTTACTCTTGTCAAGGACAGTAGAACACAACAGCACAGCTTTGGAGAAATAAATAAAGTATGCAACTTAGGCAAACTGAAATTATGCAAAATGTAAGCAGAATACCAGCTCAGCTCTGCAAGGCTGACAAAGCAGGAGTTTGTCAGCCTTGCAGAAAAACAATATTGCGATCACTCAAAAGCAGGGGTCAAGGAACAGCCACCTAAAAGGACACTGGACATTGAAGACAGACCCCCAAAGAACCACATAAGGACTTGTGACATATGGATCAGACTGCTGTGGTAAGGGTGTGACTATGTCAAACAAAGGCAATGGAGTGCGGTAGCTAATGATTGTGTAATCAGTGTGTATGATAAAAACTCTGTTCCAACACTTGTCACACTCAAATGGGGGAAGGATCCCCCAAGTGGCCAGCATGCTATAATAAAGAACACCTGCTTTCTAATACTCAAAACTGTGTTAGAAAGTTTCTATCCGGCTGATTTTGATATCTCCACAGCCTCCCTGGGCAACCTGTTCCAGTGTCTCACCACCCTCACAGTAAAGAATTTCTTCTGTATATCTGACCTAAGTTTCATGTCTTTCAGTTTGAACTCATTCCTTCATGTCCCATCAGTACAGTTCCTTGTGAAGAGTCTCTCCCTGGCTTCCTTCAGAGACTGGAAGGTTGCTATGAGGCCTCCACCAAACCTTCTTTTCTCCAGGCTGAACAACCTCAACTCTCTCAGCCCATTTTCATAGCAAAGCACTAATCCTCTTATCAACTTCATTGCCTCTCCTGGACTTGATCCAGCTTTTCCATGTCCTACTTATGTTGGGGACTACAGAACTGTATGAGTATTCATAAAGCTGTTAGTTGTTGCATCATACAACTGCTTGTTATATATTTCTGACCACTCTACTGCTGCATGGATGTCTTCTCTGTCCAAATTATTTTTAAGGTATTTGCATTCATTGAACATGAAACTAAGCGGGTAGGTACCCATAATATAAATATACATATTTTAACAAGGTTGGTAATGACTTCTAGAAGACATATTGTTGGATTGCTTTACTTGTTCAGTGAAATTTAGTTAACAGTGAAAAAAGAAAGAATTTCTTCATACATTAGGAGTGCTTTTATGGTTTAATATTTTCTTCAAATGAAATACATGTTGGTGGGGGTTTTAATATTTTAGGCATTTTTGTGTGATTAGCTTAAGTGTAAATTTTTCCTTTCTTATTCATTGTGGAAAGAAACATGCTACCAAAGCAATTTAATAAGAATAGAGGTAAAATAAAAAACATTGATCCTGTCTTATAAATAGCAATCTCCTTCAAATTCACATTTTTTAAAACCTAATTTTATAATTATTATAGTTGAAGCCATACTCAGGTATTGCAAATAATATTTTATACTTTGAAATCTTATGTAAAAAATTCACTGGCAGTCATTGAACCATCAAAAAGAGGCCTCCAGTCATCTTGTTTTAAAATCAGAACTGTTTACAACAGATATAGGATTTTACTAATTTGATTGCAGCAGCAAGGTTACCTTTAAAATGTTTGTGTTAAAACAAATGTGCTTTCTTGAAAAAAATACATCATGTGATGCTTTGCAAACAGCCATCAGTCAGCAAAATGGTCATAGGAAAATATTCCAACAACTATTGTTAACTTTATTTGACTGATCTGCTAAGGCCAGTATGCCAGAAGCAGTTTGTTATGCCAAGAACTCTAACTTTCATCTCACTTAAGGAAAAAAAAAATTAAACAAATCAATTGTCATTCTTAGCTCTTTAGAAGACTCTGCATCTTATTTTAAAAAGCAAATACTTTTTCCTATTATGATGGAGGAAATAAAAATGCAACTTCTGTCTAGAAATTACTGCTTAGCTTATTTCTATTTTATGAGCATTTCTTCCCCCTGACTGAGAGTGCAGCTTAATTGCTCAATAAAAGTGTAAGGTTTTAAGACAAAAAACCTACTATAAAATTAAATGAGATTTAAAAAATGTATGCTAAACAATGTGTCAGTTCATTGCCTCAGAGCTGGTGGCCTTGAGAGCTGAGAATTAGAGGGTCAGATTCATTAAAGCTGTATTATGTCAGACGAAGTTGAGGCAGCATTTTGTCCTAAGTTTACAGCGTATTCCAATTCAGCAAAACACAAAAATTTTGTGGAACTGATCACTACTGGGGATATGAGGTCTTTATTCACAGATAACCACATCTTCCCAAATGAAAACAAAGTCAGATTGCAACAGTTTTTTGTTTGGGGACTTTGGGCTCTGTGGCGTTTTTTCTGTGAATTTCATTTATTGGGCAGTGACAAACTGAAGGTAGACAAACTGAATTCTTCCTGTGTGCTCTGCTCTGCTGTTCAAAATTAATGAGAAAAGACTGTAATGCCTGGGTCTTAAAGGTCCTGAGAAGACGATGCTGGAGATGCACCACAGGGGAAGGATTTTTCCTGTAGCACTCTTAGAGATTCACAGATTTTGTGAATAAAGCCAGTCCCTGACAGTTGGAGAAGATGGCACTCCACAGAAACTCCCGTCAGCTATTGCCTTCCCTTCACGAGGCACTTGGTATTTCTGTGCTGGAAGAAATGCTCCAGCTTCTTTAACCTTCAAACCATAAGCAGGGCATGTTTTCATACCCATTTCAGCACCCTGTCAAAACAAGAGTGGCTTTTCAGGGGCTGTGACCAAGCAGTGGTAAAAGGAACATGCCCAGGACTGGTGTCTAGACAAGGGTTTCCCTTTCCTCTGCCTGTGGAGGAGATGGACACTCCTGGTTCAGGTGGGACTTCGGTGGCAGGAGGCCATGCCTCCTGGCAGGCTGTCACAGGGAGCAGACCCTGAGGAACCATTGATGAAACAGTTTGAGGTCAAGCAGAAGTTTCCAGTTTTATTTTGATATAAAATCACAAAACTTGGGAGTGATTGCTGTTGTGAGGTTTTTTAGAATTGCTTTTGTACACCAAAGCAAAAATTGGGGGCTTTATAAGGCAATGTGATATTAAATTTTAAATTGTAAATCCTTTCCACAATCCTTCCCAGGATTAAAGAATATTGATTAATGAAGTATTATGGACATTTTTACACATATTTGCTTTCAGTTTTTTAATATATATTTCATTGTCTGTTAAATCCTTGCATCACTAGAGAGCCTAAAATAGCTTGCTCCTAAAGCTGAAGCCAAATGGACTTCATTATAGTAGAAATGGCATACTTTTATTCTTTTTTTTTTTTTTGCTACCTCATATATTTCTGTCTGTCACCTATCTTTGTTCTACAGTTTAGAGAAGAAAGAATTCCATACTAGTCAGCCCAAATTGAGTATCAAGTTAAACTCTCTGCCCCTAACCATCATCCTCAGTTAGGGAGACAGGACTTTTTCTTACAGATTGCACCCTTGAATTTAAGTCATGCCTGTTGTCAGAGAACTATAAATATTTACAGGAATATGCTGGCAGAATCTCTCACAGTTCTTGTAATCCGTTATTAAAATTCTGTTTTGTGGATATTTCATGAATTTATGGAATTCCTCCTCGATGAATAGTTACATCATAACACACAGCTGAGCACAAGGCGGCACAAATTTTGAGTCACTGACTGATTCAGGGTGAAACATTTACCAGTGAGGAACACTTATCTGGACTTCTGTTTTTTCTATTTGAGGCCTCTGTTCTTCTGAGATTGATTCTGTTTCCAGATGGCCTCTGAATATTTGCAGGGATAAAAATATATGCATAAAGCATGTGGGAGAATTCCTCTTAAAATAATGGAAAAGGAGGAAAATATCCCACTTGGAAAAGCTCTGGGTAAAGATAACCATTGTTGTTTCTCTCCAGGCTTGTTGCAACCTTGTAAAATGCCAGTAAGAGTAAGCTGAATTTTCAGTTCATGTTTGCAGTTCCTCTAACATATATTTCATACCTGAAAGAAAAGAATATTTTCATTTATGCTTTTTGGAAATGGTGGTTTTGAACATAGTAAAAGCAATGATCTGGTGTTGCAGTTCCACAGCAGAGAAGTGCTGCTGATTTGCATGGGAGTTCTCAGATGGCCACTGAAAATTTAATTTTGGATTAATCTGATGCTTTTTCTCCTTCTATGTATTTCATTTTATGTATAGAAAGGTGGAGACACTAATTTTTCTGGCCGCTTCTAGCACTTCAGAAAAACCCAAAAACATATCTCTGTTTTAGAATCTGGTGCCTTTCATTCAAAAAAAAAAAAGAAGTCTTGGTATGTGGACACTACATATTAAAAACATTATGTGGATGTTGAAACTATTATGTCAATTTTTAGGACTATATGCTTTTGATTTTCTACATAAATATTTCTTTGTCAAACCCTTGCGTCACTGAAGAACCTAAAATACCTTCAGATCTATGTAGGCCAAATATTTTCCTTCTCTGTTTAACAGTCCCTAGTTGGACCAGGGGCTTTTAATAGCTCTTGATACCTGATTATATACAAAGACATAAACTATGTTTGCCACTGGGATTGTAGCCAGATATTTATTTTTGCTTAATTTTCCTTTTTTTTTACATATTTTTGTGAGTCATATCAGTCAAATATTTATTAGTGTAATAAGATATGATTGTACTATAGGCATCTGAGTAAGAGGTCTATGCTTTCCTGCATAGAACCTTTATTAAGAAATGCTCTATGATTCTCTGAATAAATGAATCATTCAGAATTTCAAATGTTCTTTAAATAATATTTGAGTAACTCAGTGTATTACCAAAGAATTATTTCACCCTCTTTGATATTCCCAAGACTTTTGATTTCTTGGCACACCCAGAAAGCTTCACCACAAGTGATTAAGGTTGTGAATGACTTAAAACATTGTGGGAATTACCTTTTATCCTGATAAAATCATATGGTAAGTAATGCACTCATTCATTTTGAATAAACTTTCAATATTTGAAGTTAGTTGGCACTGATTCTTCCCCAATGTCATTTTCTGAAGCAGCCTCAGTACTCAGTCTGAACCACTTTGCCATGCTTTTTGCTGCATAAATTATTAAGTTTTACTTTGATGTTTTATTTCATTTTAGAAAATATCAATCACCAGTTGGAAGGAACCCTACTGTTCTTCAGTCTGGGGGACTCAGCAGTGAAGAAGCGAAGAAACTTTTTAATTTTGCTCTCCCAAGACTGGGTCAGTCAATGAAGCAGGCAAAGTATTGAAGAGCTATCCACCTTCACCCTAGAGCAGAAAGAGATAATTCTTTGTTCTCGGCTGTTGTATTTTATGTAATTAGGATATATTTTTTCAATCATTCTGGATGCATTCAAGTTGTAAGTGGCTCAGGATGCACACAGTGAATTATTATACTGTTGGCCTATACTGGAAGCTTTATGAGCTGTTCTGCATCCTGATTTGTTAGAGGAAGATGAAACCCCATAAAAGTCAAGCTGAAAGCTACAAAAAACATTACTGCTTTGTTTTTCCTATTTATGAAGCACTGAACTGTAAAGTACTCTAATGATAGCTTGTATTAATTTTAACAAACTTGAAAATCTTGCTGACTAGTCTAACATTTAGGTCCTTTTTCATTCTCTTTCTCACCAACCTTTAGCTTTTTGCTGGAGGCACCACATTTGTTATGTTAGCGTAAGCAGATAATTACAAACAGTTGTAAAATGAAACACCACCACTGGTAAAGCTGAGAGGCTTTTAAAAGTTTCATCCCACCCAGCTACAAAAAAATCAATTTAAATTAAAATATATGGATTGTGAACATAGCAGTTTTATTAAAACAGAATCTTTTTTTTTCATTTGTTTTGCTTTTTAAATAGCTTCAGTTCTGTTAGAAAATAGAGAAAATATTCTGTTTCCTAAAACTAGCATTTTCTGCTTCTTGTTTTCTACTTACACCTGAATGGTAGAATTTACCTTCCGAAACTACCCATGGGATTTGGGGGGAAAAAAAAGTATTCCCTCTTCTCACAGACTGGTTTTTAACTAAAGGTTAAACTGTGTAGCAGCTGAATCTCAGGTGATCCTGACTTGTCTGTTGGAGGTGAAGCCCTTTTGTAAGCAGGGCTTTATTTTGCAAAGGCACAGGGGATGTGTTGTAGCGGGGGTAGGTTAAAATGCCTGATGTGTTGCACTGAAGACCTGAAGAAGAGAATACTAAAGAGGGAATAATCAGTGTTAAGAGAATAGCATGGGTACAGCAAGTGCCTCCTCATCAGGTAAGTTTAGGACATGAAAAAAAACCAACTGTTGGTTCATTTGAAACCTTAACCTGCAGCTGCATCTACTGATGCTGCTTCAAACTTTATTTATGTCTAGGCAGAATGTATTTTATATATGTCCTGCAAACATTACAGCTCTTAATGCTTTATTTGGCCTTTGTTCTGTATCCCATTACCCTGTGTGAAATTCATCTTGGGAGCAGACACTGGGCACAACATTACATGAGGCTCAATGAAGTTGTTATAGTAAAATTTAATGGGATGTGGACTATGTGCTGGCCCTTTTCCAAGGACGAATTTTACCTTTTTTTGCTTGAATTTCTGATTTCTTCCTTTTTGAAAGTTCCTCTATTTCTGTTAAGGTCTCCTTATGGTCCTTAGAAATAAATACGTATTTTAGTTCTTTATTAAAAATGTGACAAGAATACTAGCAACAAGGTAATATCTTTTCTATTCTTTTATCTTAGTGAGACTCTTTGCAGAAAAGGAAAAAGAAGGAAATACAAATTCATTGGCACTTCATAAATATTATTTGTAAATCATATCCTCAAAATCATATTCCTTCTTTGTTTTTTTCTTGTCCCATTTTAAGATCAGCACATGCTCCAGGGGACCTTGAAAAAATTGGAAATATGTTATGACCACTTTTTTTATTTCCATGCTACACAAAAGGGTAATCAACATTGCAGCACTGTAGTTCTTTGATCCCCTGACTTTATTATGCATGGGGAATGTATATTGCATGCACCGGTGTTTACTAAGCTTGTCTTCATATGATTCTTGATAAACTAAGAACAATGTCTTAAATCAGGAAATGAGGATATATTTTATAGTAATCATTTTCATCAAGTTACGGAATTCACTTTTACAGTCTTCCTAGCACTGACCTTTTAATACTTTTGTGTTATAATTTAATAATTTGCTGTCTTTTTCAACTATGGTAGTAATTTTAATGGGGTTTTTTCACACAATAAGTGTGTATGCAAGTATTTATGCATATTCAATTCTCTGTATGCTTCATGGAGGTCACATATTCAAGGAGAGCAGATAGTTCAGGAAAAAATTCCTACACATATGCACACGCACTCAAGAACAAATTATTTATGATGCAGTTTTTTCTGATAGAAACAGAAGTATATTGAGTGAAAGGGAAAATTTTAGGCTAAAGAAAAGATACTTCAGTTGTTGTCCTTGCATTAGGAGGATAAATAGTAACTATATGCAGTTTTCCAGGGTTAGTGTTAGACTGTGTAAGCAAATGTGAATTGCAAGATAGGAATAAGGCATATGGCAAAGTGGTTGAATATCTCATTGCAGGAATTGTAAACTGATTTCACTTTAGGTCAGTTATTGATATTCCCCAGAACTCAAACCATAGCTTCAAGAATCCTTCTTCAGCAATATTCTGCATTCGTCTCAAAAATGGTGTATTGTTAATTTTTTTTAAAGGAAAAATTAGGTTTAATTTAAAAAAAAGGAAAAAATCCCTTGCATTTTCAAAGCAGTTTTAAGAGGCAAAAAGAAAAAGAAAGTGCTTTATATCAAGCTAAATAAATGACTGAAAGAAGAGAAGGTTGCTGCTTTCCAACTTCTTTCTTATGTCACAGCTTCAAAATGTGATTAACTGGTTGTTACACTGTGTAATAAATATGCTTCAACTGAAGAAGTGTTCAATTGGCTGTTAACACTTTAAATTAATCAGTGTGTACCTCACAGCCAGCTAGAATTCATTTTTGTGACTGTAAAGTGCCATCTCTGTCATCTTCTACTACAACATATATACACAGTATTCTCCACAAAACCTTTAAAATAGCTCTGAAGTGATCTCCAGGGACCACACTTGTCATGAGATAATTACTGTCCTGTGCTATATGAAACTCTTGACTGCTCTTCCTCTTCCAGGATATCCCAGGAGAATAATCACTGTATAACAATGTCTTTTCTATTGTGATTTAATATCTTCTTATGCTGATTGACAAAGCAGCCAAAGACAAAATTAATTTATCTCGTTCCAGTAGTTTTGTGGCACAGTTTGAAGCAAAAAGACATTGGGCAATGCTGTTCAGAGGTGTACAAATGTCCTCCTTTCTGAAACCAGGCTTCAGCTACCTACATTTCAAAAGGTATGCAACCTGACATCTGGTGAGCTTGTTTTTCTCAGCCACTTTTTGTAAACAGGTTTAAGATCTCCCCAGCTATTTCTTAGCTGCACAAAGCATAGCTGCTGATATGGTTATTAGATCTTTACATACCAGTGTGGTATATAAACACACAGGTGGAGAAGAGGCTGATATTCAGCACCTGGCCAGTTCACAGTTTGGGTCACCACTGCCAGGTGGGGTTGGGTTGTAAATCCAGATCCCCAAATATGGGAGGAGGTAAATAGGAGGAACTGTGCAGGCTGACTTCACTGAGCAGGGAGGGGGAGGGAAATTGCTGGGGAAACCTCTGCTCATGTGTACATTTTCCTGGGAGAATGACACAACTACTTCTCTTAGGCTCTCCAAGGGATGGGGTATTCATCTTGGTCAGGCTAAAACCTGGAACACAACTTCTAGGGCTAAAAAGTTGCTGTTCCTGGCCACTTGCCACCAGCACTAAGGTTCAGGTTTGTACACCAGTATTTCATGGAACAGTTTTTCACCTCACTCCCATCCCAGCCTCTGTGGTGTCTAGGCCCCAGAACAGCACCTCCTCATTCAGGGGACAAAGTCTGCATTATTTTGTAAGATTTAATTGTATATTTTTGTAAGATTTTTAAGGATTTATATCCTTCAAAAGACATGGTATTTTGAAAGGAAAAGGGAACCAGGTCAGAGGCACCTTGAAAAGCACAGGAGTAAAAAAAAAAAAAGCATTCACAAATGCAAATTAATATTTTAGTTGTCAAAACAAGGATGAATGCTTCTTAAATATAGGATATTAGTTTAGTGAATGCTTTTGTGCCTACACGGTCTTTTGAAATACATGCACCTCTTCACAAAAAAAACCCAAAAAACCAAAAAAACACAAAACCAACACCTTAATTTTTATTTCTTATATAATTCAGCAAGGAAACATATGAAAACAAGGCTGGAAACCATTTAAATCATTGTTTCATTTATCTGGAGGAAAAAAAAATAAGTGAAAATTTCTGATTTCTCACTCTCCAGATGAAAGACAGAGCAAAAAAAAAATATACCAGTGATTTGTGATAAAGTTTTTTATTTTTCCTTAAGATATTTATGAAACTATTATCTTTATTTCCCCTTTTTCTTCTCATTTTCTTTGATTTGTGGGAAAATTAAGAAAAGAAATTACATACACAAAAGCAGCCCATAACTGCTGCATACTCAAATTGATAAATGTGAACCATACCCAGAGTGATATTTAACAGAAATGAAAATATGAAGGTACTAAAGTTATATCTCTTTTTTTTTCCTCTTCATTGGTTCTGTTATTAAATGAAAAGAAATCGGAATATGATGTATCTTCGCAATGGACTCTTACATACTGAAACACCATTTAGCGTTATTAAAATGTGAATTATTCCTGTAATTGGAATTTTTTTCGACACTAAAACAATGATTGATGTGCATAATATTCACTTGATAATTCACCGAAAGTACAGTAACAGTAAATTTCTAAAAGCAATTAAGTTGTCTTTTGTTCACATTGAAATTACAAGCAAAGAATACTTATTAAATTAATAAAACTGATGCATATATAATTGAGATTGAGGTAGAAACTAATATAGACTGAATTAAAATGTATTTTTACATATAATAAGCTTCTAATAATACTTCTGCTTGCTTAGAGAGCACAAGCTCAATCTATGCACCTTGATGCAGAAGTGAAAATATATGTCTTGGTTAGGCAATGCTAAGTTAATAGTTGTACTCAATAATCTGAGTGGTGTTTTCCAGCCTCAAAGATCCTGTATCACTGAGACGCTCATGACAGAAAGGAAGTTTTGTAATTGGAAAAGCCAGCCCACTCCTTCTTTCCTTTATGCTTCAGCAGAGTGGTTTCTCTGTTTCTCTGTTTTCCATGTAGAAAATAAGAATTTTTTGTCACCTTATTGTTATGTTGGTTGTCATCAGTGTAAGATACTGAAGATGATAAAGAAAGTCTCAGATGCTACGGTAACAGTGGCTTATGAGCCTGGCCAATCACTAAAAACCACTTTATCATTTGAATAAATGAAAAATGTATTTGCTTGTAGAGACAAAGAAAATTAAAAGAAGGCTGAAAAAAACTGGAAGGACGAAGAGCACAAAGCAAAGATAAGCACAGAATGTAAGTGAAACAGTGCTGTGGTGACGTGCAATGAAGAGTTTTATAGATAATTAAAAACAAGTGACTTGCAGAATCACCTTAAAAGCAGGAATTATATAAAGCCTTCCCATTCTGGTCAAGAAACAATCTGCCATACTTTGGCAATGCATATTCTATGGTTGTTATATATTTTACAGGGAAAAATGTTTAGAAAATATTATTTTTACCACCACTCTTTTGATTATTAATACCTATTCTCAATCATAAAGACTGAATGCTCAGTATGTGAGGGAAAATATACAATACAAATTATACAATATAAAATATATATAAAATATATATAAAATATATAAATATATTTTATATATATAAAATATATATAAAATATACAATAAAAATACTTTAGAAATCTCTGAAATTGAGGTGAAAGATGTCCTAGCCCATGTCAGGGGCACTGGAACCAGATGATCTTTTAAGATCTCTCCTAACCTAGGGCATTCAATGACTCTGTGATGACTCTATGAAAAGCTTCAGTCTTACTGCAATCATCTAAAGTTTTCTACCTCTTTGTAGGTTACAAAAGACAGCCTTCTTGTGCTTTTGGGAACTTAGACTTCTTGGATTCCAATTATTGTAGATACAGTGGAGTACCATGTGCTAAATATTTTTCTAATTTTGCTAGTTTAGGATTGTTTCTTGGAGAGAAAATTCTCTGAATGAAAGCAAAGCACTTTCTTTCAAACACAGTTGTTGTTTGAAACTATTACTATGTTACACCATAGCTTTGTCAAATTTTCCTAGAAAGCTTCCTAGACCTGTTTCTAAGTAAATGATGTATCTGTTGTGTGCATATGTATGAATGTTATTTCTAGGTAAATAGTGGCACTGAAGTCCTGCCCTGTTTCCTTCTGGAATTCCAAATAAACTTCCTAAAACAATGTTTTCTATCCATGCTCAGGCTTTTTGGATAAGGAGTAAGGGAACCAAAGTGCAGGAAAGGCTTTGCTTCTCTGAGACTCTAGGTTTCCCTAATTTGCTCCCAAATAGATTAATTCACCCAGATGAAGCAATAACAACAGGAGTTTTGCCATTGTTCAGTGAAATCAAAGTTGCTCACCAAACCACTGCCCACAAATCAATGGCTCAGCGTCAGCAGCAGAAAAAACCCAGCCTTTTCTTCACATACAACATGCCTGCATCTTTTCTTTCTACTGCTTTGGAAAATAAGTGAAGTATGCACACCTGAGCACCCAGCTGTTACTGTTGGCAAGCCTCCCCTTGCACAAGTTGTAGAGGTGCAGGGTTACAAATTAACACCATCATAGTGGGAAAGTGATTCCTGTGTTCTTTTTTGATTATTATTCCAAGTTTCTTCTAGTGTAGCAAAGCATATAACTATGTTTTTGTTCTATTCTGGATGGCAGGACTGACCTTCAACCAAATATTTAAGGAACTGTGCAGAGCCTGATGTGCTCCACACTGCATGATTTGATGGGAAGGAAGCCTACCTCCACAGGAGGGCATCGTGAAAGTAAGATAAAGCAGCACTCTGAAAGGAACAGCAGCAGGACATATCTCAAAATATTATCAAAGGAAAAGTGTTTTCTTAAAGGGCAGCAGTCTCTTGCAGAGGTAATACATTTGCATTGCAACATTTTAGAAGGTATGTGATTTTCAGTGTGGTATCATGGCATTCAGACAAAATGCCACACAAAAAAATGAGGGTTTTATAACCTATTGTATGTCTTTAAAACCTGCTTGAAAGTGTATCTGCCACTATGAAAAACTTCAGCAGTTTAAAGTTCTGCAGCTTTCTCACCCAAACAAAAAATATTTCTTTCCCCTTTAAAGAAAGGGACACAGATAAGTATTAGAAGTATTGTCTGGAACTTTAACTATAGATGTTGTATAGAGCAGATATGGTGACAACACATTTTAAAAAATATTTCTTTCCAGTCCCATTTATTTTCTTCAGAATGTATTTCTGAAGGGGCCATCAAGGCTCTCACATATACATGTCAGGAACATTATTTTTAAAGAAAGGATTCATAAAACTTACTTTAAATTTTGATAGTTACACACATACTGTCATATAATATTTTAGTGTGTATTTATGAAATGTTTCAATGTTCTATGATTATCATACTTGAATGTATACCATCAAGACTGAAGGCAAAGGAATGTCAGAAGAGATAGATACATTATGAGGAATAAAAATTACATAAAACTAGCCTTCTAAGTAACAGTCAGGCATGGCTCTGGCAAATGTCAAAACATATTATGATTATCATGTTCAAATTCATATCTGAATTATGCTATTGAGTAACTGTGCCATGAACTCTGTACCTTGCCTGAATTATATAATCTTTCCCTCATATTTAGCCAAAATTGTTTGCATTACTCTGGGCTTTAATTGTAACATGATAAAAGGAAAATAAGCATCAAAATTTAAATGAAGTGCATAGTAGGTGTCCTGTTTTAAAAAAAAAACCTAATTCTCTCTCCCCCATGAAATAAAAACCCACCTCCCACATAATAAAAAATATAGCCATGACTAGATTTATTAAAAATATTAACCAAATTATTCCAGTTGTCAACAAACACATTCTGACTTCAAAATCCAAATGCAAATATATGACATGAGCTCTTAACTGCCCTGGTTTATCTGAGCATGATTTGATTGCCTAAGCATCCTCTTCTGCCTAAGTGCTGCAGCAAGTCTAGAAATGAAGCAAATGCTGTTGGTCCTACTTGTTATAGCAACAGTCCTTCACTGCTGAATCCCATCTCTGACAGGGACCACTCACAGGTGCATGGGGAAAACATACTGAACATATATCTAGAGCAGAGGCATGATCCTTCAGTATTTCTTCAAAAGTCAATAATTTATATTTTATTATGAGTTTTTTCTCCCATATCATATACACTAGCTTTTGATGGATGTTTTTTTGTTACTTCTTATGTGCTCCACACTTCTTATACTTATGTGCTTCTTATGTGCTTATGTCTTAACTTATGTTACTTCTTATGTGCTCCATACTTCTTATTATGCCATTTTGGTTGCTGCTAAATTCCAGGGCACAGTTATCTGATTTACATTTGCTATTTTCTTTCACTTGCTTTAAATCTGTTGCTTGATAGTTTAAGGGCATCGTACAGTTCAGGTATTTCAGCATCAAAAAGTGAATAGATTTTTTTTTCCACTTAATTGAGAGCCCTCATAGTGCTCTCTATCAGATTCTCTCCAAGTCATCCCTTTTCCAAAGTGGATAATATATAGCTGCCTATATATTTTTATATAGAAACTATGCATTGGTTTGCCTCATCACCCTTTGTTTGATGTCTAGGGGTTTTTTTAAATTTTTTTAAAAAATACTAATTAAAGTGTGTGTAACAGAATGGATCAATTTTCTTTGTGCATTGTTGCAGAATAACCTAAATTTCTCTAGGAAGCTGAAATTCCAGCAGTGATCTTCCTTACCTCTGGCACTAAAGCTGATTGAAAGTACAAGTAATCTACTTAACATGCTGGCAATTTCCCATTGAAATATTGAGCAAATATCACATGATCAGTGTGATTTATTACTATTCAATTTATTGATCTCTTATTGAGAATGATTTATTAGCAAGTCTGACAGAAACAATTCCTCAGACTCCTCTCCTGTAAAGAGTGATCTGGGTACGAGCTTCCCTTAGCTTCTCTGTATTGAAATGCTCAATTTTCTTCCCATAGCATTTCTTTCTGTACCTACAGATCCATTCACCCTAAAATCAGAGGTATTTGTCACAGGATTGCAAGGCCATACAGCTGTTGGGAAGGTTCTGTGCTTATGATAAGTCTGTAAAATTATTCATAGCCTTGGACTATTTACTAAAACATTCCTCAATTTTTTTTTTCATCTTGCATTGTTAATGGTTTCATATTAATCTTATGAAGGATAATTATTCTCCTGGTCTGATTTATTTGTAATTTTCCTATCTCTGATTTATTTTTGCTGTAATATTCTCCTCTTTCCTTATAAATGGCCCCTTTTTTCAGGGACAGGGCCTTTTGCTGTAATGTTATTTCTATTCTGATTGGCTAGTGTGGGGCCTTTATCTATTTTCTGTGATCTATTTTACCCTGTCAGCTGCTCTATTTTATATCCTTTTTTTTTCAAGCTTCACATTTTTATATACCACTGCTAATTGAAGACAAGCAACTATGAATAGTAGATAGTTTCTCATATTTCTATAAGAATATACCAATGTCACCCTTTGATAACAGTATTTTGAACCAAATCCTGCCCTTGACCCAGAACTAAATCAGGGTGTTTTTTCTCTCTTTTTGCAAGTTCTGAAAGTAGTTGCTCTAAGTAGCAGTCATATATGACATCAAAAACATGTACTTCAAATTATATACCATCTGACATTTATCCACTTTGGATTATGTTTTCATTTATTGTTTTATTGACCATTTGGAACAAGATATACATTAAGGAGTCTAACTGAGGCTTTCTTCTGAACTAAAAATAGATCAATCAAACTTCTGATCCTGTTTACTTTTATGCAGTGAACATAGCTACTACTGAAACGCATCCCAGAATTACTTTGGGAACCTTAATTTCAAAAGGGATATGGGAAATCTCATCCTCAGATAGGGAATAAAACTAATATGGTTTTTAAACAGGAAGGGAAGAAATTTCTTCCATAAGCTGAAGAATCTGATATCAAAACAATGCTTTCAGGCCCATGGTGTTATTCTTGGGGTGTCCTGTACAAGACCAAGAGTGGGACTCAACGATCCTGATGGGTCCCCTCCAACTCAGAATATTCTGTGATTCTAAGAGAATTTTAAAGCAAATTTCACCAAAGAGCAGACATAGGGATAGCCCCCAGAGGAACTGTAGAGTTCTGTAAGAGTGAAATAAAGTTGCCTACAGAGAATAATTGTGAATATTGTAAAACTTACTAGGTTAGACAAGACTCTAAAGGTCCCCTTTCCCCCCAAACTGCAGGATAGAAAATTGTTTTTATGGAGAGAAATATTAGCTAGAAATTGTGCTTTAATTTAGACTTTTGCCATGTGGTGTATTCTGTAATTTCACGTGACAAGATTTCAAGATAAATAGAAGAAATAACTATCTTCCCACACTACTAAGGTAGGTCTCTGTTGTGCTGAGTCTGTGTATTTGCTGCAAGTTAGATTTGTAGTCTAATACATAGAAAATACTCTTTCAAGAGAAAGTAGAAATAAATACTACTATCTATTTTCATAGAAATCTTTAGTATAAGATTTCTATGTATTTCTATTCTACTAGTATATATTACTAGTATAACACTAGTAATACTCTAGTATTTCTTCTCTGAAATGTCAACCATACCCATGGTACTCCACAAAAAATGCCATTAAAAATGAAATGCTAAACTAAAGTACTCACTCTGAATTGCCTATCCATGTAATCTGTAAATTACTTTCGATAATCCCTAAAAGGAAACAGACTGTGCCATGTTAAAGGTTTTTGCTGTATCTCAAGTAGTGCAGCTCTGCAGTTGTATTTATTCACTCTGGGAAAATTTCCTAATGCTTCACTTGAAGAAAGGTCTTCAGCATCTTATCCTTGTAGTCCAGATCTCCAAGACTGCAAGGATAAGATGTTCCTGTAGCTGTTCAGATAAAATAGCCTCCTTCTTTGACAGACAGTCCTAGAATGAATAGTTGAAGTTTGGGGAATAACGTGGTACCATTGAACAGGGAAGAAATGGAAAGTGTATCGTGTCATTCTGATTTACTACATAGCATAATTGAACATTTTATATGAAAAAACTCTGCAAAGTGAAGTGGGTACTTTGGGGCCTTTCTTTTGATGATGCACTTGTAGCTCAGAAGTCACTTGATGCCATGCTCAGGGCAGTGTCATATATAACATACATCTGCCACAATCCTGCCCCTCCAAAGAATGCAACCAGGATGCTCCATCAGAAAAGGGGTCCCTTGTAAAGCTGGTGTCAGACCTTACAGCTGCTCTGCACACTGGTCAGCCTTAGACTTTGATGGCTGCTCAAATGTTTACAGTGAATTACAAAAAAATTTACAGGATCATTATGAGAGAGAAAAAGAACAAGCTTTTTCTTCAGAAATCCTAGCAATCATAATATAGAAAGACAAGTTTGGGTGCTTTATGATCCATACCAGAGGAAGATTTCAGCATTCAGTATTTTAGTACAGCTGCATAACAAGAAACAGTCAAAATAATAAAACTATGCAGCTAAGATACAAATATGCTCATAAAGCACAGAGCTTGGATGCTCACTGGGCTTTGTAGCCCCATAATTCTCTTTTGTGTCATATCAGAAGCCTCAGGCACTCTTGTCCTATGATGGCATCTTGTTAGCAAGCAGCAGACCCCATCAGAAACAAAGGCTTAGGGCAGCTCTGCCTAACTGCCCATGAACTCCAGTTTCATTACAGCTCTGCCTAACAAGAGACTCAGTTACTAATTTGATTTGTAGAAGAGAAAACCCTGGCAAATTAAAAGCAGCAAACATTCCCAAGTGATTTGCTGCAAAGTAGAATAAATGAGTAACTGCTTTAAAAAAATCATATTCCATTAATTTCACATAACAGCAAAAGTAGTTGGGTTTTTTCCTTGTTTATGGGTAAGATTGTATAGTTTGAAAACATCCATTATTGGAAGTATCGGTGATAAAGGTGGTTCACAGAAAATACTTTATGGAAGTCCTTGATGCCATTCAAAAGTTTCCATTTAAACAGTAGTATCAATGTCAGGGTACAAACAAGTCATCATTGTCTTACTCAAAATTGCTTCAGAGTTCATGAGAAATGTATTTGGAAAACAGTAGGAAGATTTTCATGCTTAATATCCTTACCACACAATTACAAGGTATGAGAAATATTTCTCCCATAGATATCTCACAGTCTAGAGAAATAATTGCTCTAACAACCAGATTCAAGATCGAGCAACCAGGGCATACTTAAAGTATATTTTGCCATTGTTTTCCCCATAAGAGTTTTACAAGACATTGCAACAAGGGTTAAGTGCAATAGAAGAAATTGAACAGATGAAAACTGGAACAGATAGGCCTATTCTAGGTTTTGACATCTAGAAGGATTTGAGAATCCAAGATGCCTTGACCTATTTTGCAGGGTCAGAGCTAAGGCAAAGATTCTCAACAATTCTTGAAATAGCAACATTCTCTTCAAATATAAAAATATAGAAAAAGGAGGGCTTCCAGTTATAATGCTAGACAGAATGAAATATTTCTCTTAAAAACAGCACTCTCTGCTCCAACTCATCATTCATTCCCCACCATCTTAATGTTTTTCTCTGCCATTTCCATCACTCTCCTGTAAGCAAAATAAAACAGATGTGCCAATTTTCACATAGAAATCTCTGCATTTGGCGGTCAGCATCATTCACTGTTTTATTTCCCTTTCTTTTCAAAAACGTATTTCCTGTTACAGCTAAGCCAAAGCTTAAGTTGTAAAACTTAATCCCCTTCTGGTTTAAAAAACAGTTTATTAATCTTTACTCACTTTAGCAGTGTCACTACAGTGTAATGCTTAATTTACATTAATAATTCCAATTAATTCATTTGGTTCCTATTCCTGGCCTGAAAACCAAACACACACTTTTAATCACATCTGATGAGCCCACTTGGTATTCTGTCTTGCAACAGGAACCAGATGAACTAATTTGGATTATTTACAAAAGTTAAACACATAGGTGTTTTCTAGACAAATAACCAATTGTCCTTAACTATTTCTCACAGTCAGTAGAAATAACTCAAGTGAATTTTGATTAATATATAATTTCTAACCATTGTGTAAGCAAAACACAAGTTCCCTCCTCAGAGACTGTTTTGGATCCTAGTACTTGTAAGGTGGTAAGAATTACTTTAGGGCCAAGCAGCTGTGGAACAGCAGCATTGTTCAGAGATGCATATTTTTATTTATTATGGTCATTGCAACACAAGAATAGAACAGTGAGAGTTGATGGTATCCACTTTTTTAATATAATCTTCTTGATAATCATTACCCACCAGAGAGAGCTGTTCTAGAAATAATTGAAAAATAGTTTAATTGTGTATTTTGGCTTCAAGATATAATTCTTCCTCACCTTCACCCCAGTGGAATAGGGATGTTTTAGAAGTATGTGTACTGAAGTGAAAGATCAATCTTAATAGATGAAGTGTGCCTTTTTATAACCATGTGTCATGCTTTTAGCCTTTTTATAAACAACTTTCAATCCTAGGGTTCATGAGAAAAGCTAATGTGCAGGGCTCTGTGCCAGTCTAAGGGCACAGTTATTAAGATATGATATTAATGGAAATGACCCCTGTCAGTAAGACAGACTAGGCTTGCTTTTGAAGCCTTTCTGGTCTTTGCCAGTTTTATATTTCAGTTGTTCCCCTAGGCCCATCTGTGCACTGGCACATAAAGTTACAGAATTAAAGGAATGTAAATTCCACCACTAAAGTATTCCTATAAGTAAAATAAGTTAAAAAGTTCAAACTTGAGCTAAATTTGTTGAGCCAATGACTTTTGAATACTAAAGGCTTTCTTTTCTAAATGTGAGATTGGACTCTGCAAGAATCTTCAATATTGGACTAATTTGATCTCCTATTTTGCTGGTGTGGTATCTTCCTTTTACTTTACTTCCCAATGTTCTGGATAAATCCATCCAGTTTATGAATAAAGTTTATTATCTTTATTTGCAAGTAAAGTTTACTCTTAGGAATAACTCAATCAATCCTGAAATGTAAAGACATGAACCATCATATATTAAACTGTTTGCCTTTACACCAACTATATCCGAAATCCTCACATTTAAGAGCAAATTACAAAGCAACTTAGGTCAGGTCCACGATTTTTTAAATTGCAACTATTTATCTTGGTCACCCATTGGATTATTATTTCATATATGTGTAAATTACTAGATATTTTTTAAAAATTAGTTGCTGTGAGTGTTTGAAGTTGCTTGGTTTTCCATTGAAAGCAAATACAGACATGTTAAAGGTAATTTTAGAGTTTTTGCTTCACACTTGAGGTGGACTGCATAAATATAGGACAAACTGAAACAACCCTTACAAAATATTACTGTCTATATAAATTTTAAAGTTCCATGTATGTAAAACACAAGTGAAGTAATTGGGTGCATTTTACAGTATCTATTTTATCTGTCTCACAAAGAAATATAATTATCTCTCTCTAGGGTATTACAGGAAAAGACAAATGCCAAAATACTTTGAGAGAAATATCTTAACATCCTGGGACTAAATTTCTTGGCTTGAATGATAAACCTGTAGTATCTTATTTCCTAAAGTTGTATAAAGTAGTAATATATTCTAAATATTTAGATACTTCATTATCTACAGAAAATCTGTATTTTTTACAAGCAGCTGCTGACACTCATCAATTGCTCATCCACATTTTGCTTCAAAGCCAGTGAATGTATTTTTAACTAGTATCTTTTGTATCAAACTAATATCTTTTGTATCAAATTTTGTAGGCAGATTAAATGTAATTTATCAAGTTTGAGGCAGATTTGAGTCAACTTGCCAGCTGCATCTTTTTAAAAGCCTACAGGTACCTGAAGTGAGAGGCATTTAGAACTTACAATAAGCTTAAATCTAAACAATCAGCAGCATGCCTGAGGCTGTGGTGAAAAACTAGGGCAGATTCGCTGCCTTAGAAGGCAATAAAGGCAAGTTTGCTTCATGGTACAGCAGCTGGCAAGGGAGCGCATCCATTCAGCACCTGCTCTGGTTCAAGCTCCATTGAGCTTCTCCTGGGCAGCTCATCTGATAGCCCTGAAGGAGAGTTTAAATTTGAGTTAAGTTCAAAGAAAAATCAAATGTTTTGTGCCTTGAAGCACTAGACAGAAAGAAATTTTTTATATTGCATGAAGTAGTAACTAACACAGATCTGTATATGCTTTACATGACTTTAAAGGTTATTCTTCTGCTTAGCTGACAAAGGGAATGCCAGCTGACATCACAGCTTTTTTTCCCTCACCCTAGCAGAAGATGGAGGCACAAGATGGTGAAGTGTTCTTTCCTGGGAGCATCCTTAGTGGTCACCATTCTTATGAGTCCCAATCTTAGGTACTGTGGATTTTGGTCTTTAAAAGTAAATTTGTAATAGGGAAGAGTTATGATTGCTTTTACTGTTGTAATTTACACTTTAAGTTCTTTTCTGCCTTGAATCATCTTCTACATCATTGGTAAGGCATCCAGATTATGAAAGATCATCAAAGCATGTGCTTTGAAGTTCAAAATATATTGGTGCAGGTGACCTCCATCATAATGGCCTTAAATTGGGACTGGTTATCACAGCTTCACACCAGATTATCAGCAAAGTATATAATTTCTGCCTTAGGCTTTCTTAAAAAGAATTGTCCTTTAATTTAATTTTAGCATTATCAGCTCATTACATGGTATTCCAGAAAGAAATGTCATGTTTCAGACACAAGTTGTAATTTTTAAAAAATATTATTTGTGTCCTTTTTTCTATATTCAACAGCACAGATAAAACTGCATTACAATAACATGGGAGTTTTTTTTCCATTCCAACTGGTCAAACTAGAAAGGTTACTGAGGCCCTTACAGCAGAAAGATATTTCAGGAAAAGGAAATTTCCTTTTTCTATTAAGTTATTTTTCATAGAGGTAACTTTCTCTGAAGTGTTATTAGAGATGAAGAAAGAAGAATTGGAAAGAAATGAAATTCTGGTAAGCAGTTTCCAAGTTACTGTAGAGAAAGGGTTTTAGAAGCCTCACACAAATTTGGAGTTTCTCTCCAAAGGATATGTCTGCTCTTTCAGATTTGAGAAAAGTGAGATATGTCCGAAACCTTGAAATATGAAAAGAAGAAAAGTTATTTTCTCAGCACAGAGAAAAGCTATAGATGTTTCATAGAGATATAGAGGGGGAAAGGAATATTCTGAGACTGAGGCAATTTAGTCAATATATTCTCTAAGGGAAATTACAAAGTGATTAACAACATGAAGTAGACCCAGGGCATTCAGCCAGGGATTTATCTCCTCTAATAAGTTAGACATGAGAAGGGGTTATTGCAATGATATTATTTAAAGTTTCACTGAATGCACGTATTATTAGAACATTTGGCCTAACCATTAGAGTAACCAGTCCTTCTTTTTCACCAAGACACCCTGTATTGAATGAAAAAATATTCCTGAATAAACCAAGTCTTCAAGAAAAACAGCAGGTGGGGTCCACCTATCCTATTAATTAAAGCATGGCAATGCTTAATCCCACTCACTCTTAAAAACACATACATTTTCTCAATCGAGTGCCTGCAATTTTAGTTTCATGCAGTGTTTTCTCCCTGTGAAGATACCTAAGCACTACTTGAATTACCACTGATGGTGTTGGGGAGGGAGGGGGGCAGATGGGAAAAAACCAGCAGCTGCAAGGTCTCTCACTGCAAGGTACTAGTTTGCCATGTCCACTAGAAGATACACCTAATTACTCATCAATTTGATGTGGTAACATTTAAATCTTCTTACTAAGATGAGTTAAGCCCATCTTACCATGATTTTTTCACAATGCCTTTAAATTCCTTTATCAGATATCTATGTCCTGCGTATGTTAAGTTTCTATTGATTTATTTTCCATTTCCTTCTCTCTGTTTTCTTATACTGTTAATATTGTCCTCACATTGTGCTGAACCAGGACATGCTTTGGATGTCATTCCTACCTTTATATTGTTACCACATGATTCTTGCTGTCTAGCAGACATCTTTTTTGAAAGAGTTTCCAAATTTTTTTTGACATCTTTCTCTCTAAATATTTTTCTCTATCCCATTTGACTTATGATGTCCTTGTTCTGGAGGAAATCACTCATTTGGGAATCTCTGTATTAACACAATTCTTAGTGTCTGGGACTATATTCTTTTTCTTTGTAGAGAAATAGATGAGCAGCTGCATTATTGCAATTGGTCTGTAGTGTTTGAAACAATATCCAATTCTGCTACTATTAATCTTCAGTGAGCATAATGATGTCCAAATTAAAATAGAATTGCAGTAAAAACAATGTCTTTTGAGCTTGAATGTTACCTTTTTATTTAGCATTGCTATAATCCCCCTGTTTGGCATCCTATATGCTTTAATCAAACTGTATTTCCCAAAATCCAATTTTTCTTTATGCATGTTGGAGAACCAGTTAAGAATTACCTTATCCTGGTAATGTTTTCTTTTAAGTAACTCTTTCAAATTATTTTTATCATCTTTCTTAATTAACACATGTTTTTCAAAACTATATTTTCTGTGATTTGTATGCATTGAGGTATTACATTATAAGTGCTTGATTTAGGTACAGATTTTTCATGTAGAGAGTGATTCCCTCTTTTTTCTTTTTTTTTTTTTTTTAATGCCACATTCTTTATCTTGGTTAGCAGCATATTGCTGACTTTTTAGCATTCCAGTGGTCTGACTTTTTCTCACAGATTTCAGGCAAATCCTTTGCTCTTCTCATGAGTCATAACAATTCTTTTCCTTAGCAAAACAACTGGCGTTGGTTACACAGCAAGTTTTATATTCCTTGTCAGCTCAGCTGAACTTGTTTGCAATATGCTGAGTAGATGTTTGCATGAGAGTGGTCATTTCAGCACCCTTTTCTCCCTGTTGCTAATGCAACAGCCTCCTTGATGTCCAGCTAGTCTCTGAGACCACAAGTTCATTATAGTGATCAGTGGAAATGCAGCCTGATCTCACTGGCTAGCCTCCTCCCTTACAGGGATGTGGGACACTCTTTGGCAGAAACAGATCTTACACCTTGTACCAGCTATGCAAACAGCAGCATGTCTGTAGCACTCACAATAATAAATTGTGCTGCAATAAAAACTTTGCTAATATCCTGAAATCTTCTCCTATTGAAGTGGACTCTAGCAAAAGTATGTCATCAGAGGCAGCATACAACTTTTGAATTTCATGCAATTCAGTGTTGCATTTTTACTTTTGCTCCAGGCAATTAGCACAGTATCTTGTGCTATCCTGTGAGCCTTCACTCTCACCTGAGCTGTAGTAATGCCTCCAGCTTTTTATCTCCCATCTCTGAAATACTGCATAAATTCATACATCTCTTAACTTAAGAGCTTACCAATTAGAAGGGTATATTTTAGTTCAAACAGTACTTCTCAGGATTGATCTTACTTCAGAGCTTACTTAACCTCTAACACCAAGACAGATGGAAATTCACTCCCAACTCGCAATGTATGTTTCAGTACCTGGTGTTTAAATGAATGTTTTCAATGAATGGAGATGGACTGGGTATTATAGACCAACAGCTATGTATGAAAATGTACTGTTAGCACTCTGTATCGCCCTCTGAATAGGAAGTACCCCTTCCAAAATGAGTAGAGGATGTACATGCCTGTTGCACATGCAACCTAAAACTGGATATTCTCTCTAATTGCTGGTATACTGAGTGACTATCACACATACAAACAAAACTGGTTTTCATAGCTCATTTGCTTTTATAAGTATTTTTAAAGGTCACAGCCCTGAAAATTCTATCTCCAGAAAGTTGCAGAAGTGACACACAGTTACTACAGTTAAATGAGAAATAAATGTCATTGCTAGAGTGTTAATTACCAGTGAGGACACTGTCAGAGAAACATGGGAGGATACTGTTAATTCTTTAAATTAGACAGGCAAAACTTAGGCAATGCCAAAGGAATCTTCTACAGATGTGACTAGGAATGAAACCTGGGCTTCTCAGCTGAGTGTGTTCTTTGCTTGCTTTAAAACAAGTAACCCACTGTAATCAGACAAAAGTGAGTTCTTCTGGTAAGTTCCCAAAGTGAAGGTTCACAAAGCCATAAGGCTGTACTGTCCCGTGCAACAAGAAGCAGTCTCCTCTCTCAAAAGCTTTTAATTGGTTTAAGAGACTGTTCTCCTATGCCTGTGACAAATAGTCTGAACTGTCTATGACACTCAGTGATGGATCCAGATTAATGATTCACCATCTGAACTCTGTTTCAACAAGTTCATGAACAATGTAATAAACCGGTAGTGCATTTTCTTTTGGGCATCCCCAATGTGACAAGAAGAATTGCATTAGGAATCACCTATTCTCCTTCTAAGATAATCTCTCCTGAACTGGGGAGCATATACAAGCTCCCTGGCATGGGGAGCATATTCAAGCTTCCCTCATGACTTTAGTTTTGATGCTTTTTTATTTTTCATTAAAGAACTGCACATTGCTAGTACAAAAATAACGTAGAATTGTTTTAATTTTATGTCATTATTTTTGTTCATATTTTTTTAATGTATATTTGAACATTAAAGTTTATAATGCTTAAAAAGTAATAAAGAAAAAAACAACTTTCAGCTTTGGAAATGAGATGAATGCTTCACTAAAAATTGATGTATACAGTTCTTTGTATTTTAAAGTACATTTGTGAATAGGAAAAAAATACCCTTTGTTTTATGAAGCTAATTTTGGAATGATACTTTAGTAAATGAATGACTTGTGCACTTCATCTCAATTAAGATGCTTTATACTGAATGATGCTTTTCTTTGGCATACGAAAGTATTTATCTAAAATCAAACATGCTGATTGTCCCCAAGATACTTGATTATAATTTGAACTCTTTGTGAAATGGCTTTGTTTGTATGATTTCCTTTCTGAAATGGATTTTTTCCCCTTGCTGTGACATGATAGAATCTACACTCAGGGGCAATGAAACTTGACTGGCACACTACAAAAACAACTAGCTATTTCAGGTAATGAAACAGACTTCCTGACACACTTCAGCTGCAGTTTGGTTTAGGAAATCACTGTTCTGTAGGGTGTGCTGGAACTAAGTTACCCTGTAGGAAGCTGGATGCTCTCACACATTATTTTCCTGATTCTCTCAGCAGTAAGTGTAAAGCTCATGCTTTTGGCTCCACCATGGAGCTACCAATTGTAACTGCAACTGCACTGTTGACACTCATCATACCACTTGAATCCTAAACTTAAGTGTCTTTATATTACTATCTCTACCCTACCTTTGTGTAGTAAACCTTCAGGGTCACAAGATTTTAAAAGAACATGATATTTTATCTGGAAATACTAAGAGTAGAAAGGTTGCTATTCTATCAAAAGTCAAGTTTGTAAAATCAATGCATTTTTGAGACATTATTTAGAAATACAAACATAACAAAAAAAATATTTTACATGATCAGTGAAGAAGCTGTTTTAGTACATTCCTATTCATCAAACAACTCAACTTTCTAAAATTTTTTAAACCACATCATAACTTTCCTATGTTTATGAACTTTGCTAGTCATAAAAAATATTTTCTTACTGAACTATCTCAGGATGTATATCAAAACTGCAGAATTGCAGTCGGTTTTTGTGAAGCTTTTTGTGGTTGATTCCACCTTTAAAGCTGTTATACCATTCATTTCATATTTCATACTGTGTCATTTCCACACTAGCCTCAGCTATTAAATTCCATTGCTGTCTTCCACAATGGGGCTAACTCCTTCCTCCCATGCCTTTAAGAAAATACCTTTATAAAGAATCTTTAATGCAGTTTGAAATACAACAAAATGATTGCACATACTGACATGACACATCTCTTAGTTTTCCCTCAAATGAGGACATAAAACAGTTAACATTGTTAGGCTCACTGTATTTTAGACACAGGCAGCTGAAACAGGGGTTTTAAGACATGCTTTGTGTGTATGGGAAGGATTCATCAGTTGTTCCACCTGATACAGATTTGGGTGTGCAGCAACCAAGGAGTATTACTAACCAAGCCTGCCTGTGATAGATCATATTTCAAAACAGATTCTGCTCCAAAATATTGGCAACTCATACATAAGTCACTTTGTGAAGTTCAATTTTTCAGAATTTTAAGCATTTTGTAACTATGCCATATAAATAAAATAAAAGTGTGTATAGTCTAGCTCCACCTTACTTCAGGCACCCTCTTTTTAAAGTAGGCTTTCTGAGAGAGAATTTTCTGAAAGTTACTTGCAATTAATGTTTTGATGAACTTCAGGGAAGCTTCAGGCCATGCAAAATACCTGACATTCCAGCCATGAAAAACACAGTATATGAGATCTTGTTAGACTGGGAACTTTATGATGCAAATTCCCATCAAAAGTAGAATTTTCTTGTGTGAATTTATCATGATATACACTGAGGAACTTTGGCAGTTTTCAATTTATCAAGAGTGTCCTTCTACAGTGACACTGACTGAAATTTCTTGGGCTTTGGACACAGATTTCTTACGTCAGAAATAAGCAAACAAACATCTAAAAAGCTATTTTGTGTTCTGATTCTGGACCTTTGATCTGAACCAGCTAGAGATGAAATAGTAAGCTTGTGGGATTCAGTACATAGTGAGTGACTCAATAGGGAGAAGCAGCATTATTGCTTCCCTGAAAAGGCACTTTGACCCTTGGTTTCAATAGCAGTTTCTGTTGGACAGAAAAAATATTACTTTCTGTGTTATGCCTGCTTTCCTTTCTTTTCATTTAGCAGCTTATTTGTCAAAGGGACTACACAATCAGAACCTTCAATTGTAAGTATTTTCAAAAGGATCCAGTTTAGAAATATTAATTCTTAAAAGAATAATTAGAAAACTAGGCAAGAAAGTGCTCCTGGCTCTTGACTAGAAGGGCAATACAGAATTTGGAGAATTTCAGACAGATGTAGGAGTTCCTTTAATTCTTGATGAAAGTTCCTTTCCTCTGATTCTTGATGAAATTTTAGTCTACTAGCCAAAATTTCGTTCCAAATTTTCATTATTGTTTTCTGGGCATTTTATACATGATATTGTCCCAAAATATACTCAACTCAGTGTCACTTTTAGTATTCTAGTCCTTAAGGTATTCTGTATTTTCCTACATTCCTCAACTTCTTCTATTGGTGATGGCTCTCAAAATGTCATTTGCATATACCTCTTTTTGTGCCAAGATTTAACATAATATTCAGCAGCACTTTTACCAAAGACTGATGTTGGATCAGCCTCTACAAGAGCTGAATTTCACAAAGTGAAGGTAGATTTATGGAAAAAAAAAGTCTATCTAAATTATAATCTGAAACAGTACATACCCCCTAAAGATGCAAAGCTGTGTATTTCTCAGTTAACTTCACAGAATACAGTCAGAAGTTGAAGAATAGAGATGAAGGAAAAACAAAATACCAAATTATTCATGCCAATAATAAAAAGTGCACCTAAATAGAGGCCTGTATGCACATTGGTTCCTCTTTTCTTTCATAAAAACATTTCATACAGGATGTGGGTGAGTTTAGTAAACGATTGTCCAACACCAGACTGACCAATGACTGACATAGTATTGCATTATTAAGAACAAAAGCCAGGTAAGCTTGGGGTAAGCTATCCTTTCTTGGAATTTTTTCCCCATTGTCTTCTGCAGTGACAAAAAAACCCTATTATCAAACAGATAAGTGTAGTCTTTCTGAAACTTAGGTAGTATAGATGTGCCTTTTTAAATATATTTGTGCAATTATGCTTGTTAAACCTACCAAGAAAATCACTGATAGCAGGAAAAGCACTTTCTCTACATGCTGTCTGTGAGCATCTCCCCCAAAACATACCTCTCTGCTATGATTTTTGGGTACTTTCCAAAGTGTTCAAAAACTGTGCTTAGGTAACTTTTTAAGTGCCGATGCAACTGCATGGCCAAGAGCTATGTATTAAAATCTGTTGGAGCCCAGATACAGAAGAACCTTTCTTGTGAAAGCATGGGGTGTTGGTTACCAAACAGACTGGTGTGAAAAAGGTCCTTAGTTGCAGTGGCCTAGGTCAGCAATTACTTGGTAACAGCAACAAGCAGGTTCATTGACACACACAATGGCAGTTACATCTTCGCTCAAAACCAGACATAAGCAGTGCTCAGAAAACTCTTCAAACACTGAGGGATTTCCCCCCTGCCACCCTGTTTTCATCAATAAAATTTGTTCCTCTCTGCTAGATAGAAGAGTATGTGTCATTGTTATTCATGGAAACTGTCAGGCTTTTTAACTCTGCTGAGAAACAAGAAGAGTGAATGACAGATGGGGCCTGCTTTCTTGGCAAGAAAGTTCTCTGCTAGCAGAGTGCCATAGTATGAGCCCTGAAAGAGAGAAGAAATGATAATTTTACTTGTTCTTATACATAAACATCATCTGAAGAGAGGCCTTTCATTGTGAAGTAGCCTGATTTGTCATATTATCCCCTATGTATATAGGCTGATGCTGTCTTCAGTCTTAGCCTTAGATGCCAAATGGTCTTAAAAAGCTTGAAACATTTATATTAGGTGTAATTCCATAATGCAAGCTGCTTTAGTGGCTTCCCAAAAGCTGGAAAGTATTTAAGTCAAGTGTGAAACCTTGAGCAGATGAGCTTGAAGATTTTGTAAGAAACTTCAGAAGTCCTACGTATTGCTGAGGTGTTCAAACTGTAGTGACTCTTCATCTTTCTTAGTCTGATATCTTTTTCTATGCTTATTATATACTCTTTAGGTCAAAAACATGAATCAGGGCAATACATGCCAATATGACACATGTACATGTGCCAAGGTCCTCAATGCAAGGTCATTTAAAGCATGGGAAAGATGTAAGTGAAAACTCCTCAACTAAGCATGTGTGTGTGGGAACACAGGTAGGCAGGAGAAGCAGGATGATGGCTGAAAGGAGAAACTGAAAAAGAAAATTAATTTTGGGCTAAGTAAAAATGCTCATATACATTGAAATGGATGGAGTACTTAATGTTGAAACAGAATACTTTCTTTGAACTTTGTTTTAAAAAGTCTAAGGTTTTTAGTTGCTTCAAATTTTAAAAGTTCCTTTACAATGTTCATCTTTTAACTTTTTTTTCCCCCAGTTTGGTGAGGGTGGGGTTTCTGACGTTTTGGTTTTTAACCAATCCATTTGCTTCTACATCAACTCAAACTCAGATTTTTTTTTTTCCCCATTGAGTAGAGTCTATAATTACAGCAGAAAGCTTCTTCCTACTTTTTTTTTCTTTCTCCTCTACTGTATATGAAATTGTAGATGTATATAGTTGGAAAAAGTTCTAGAGATTTTGGGATTTACTACTTGACAGACTTCATTAATCACTTTATAAAGAGATCTTAACATTAGCTATTCTTAAATTTATCATTAACTTCAGGATGAATGTTTTTTGAAAATCCATTTGGCTGTATTCTTAGCTATTTTTTATCCTTGAACATTCAATGATCATCTCAATATTGTAATAAAGGACTAAAATTAGCTCCCCAAGGTATAGAGGGTCCTCAGTATCCTAGTTATAAAAAAATATTTCCTCTAAATAATGAGGCGGGAATTTTCTGAGTTACATTTATTAGGATTGGACAATATCACAGAAAAATGTTTCTCTTACAGAACGTTAGTTTTAAAAAAATATAAGTTTGCCAAGCCACACAAACTAAAACTACATTTTACCTTTAGCCTGATACACCTCCCATTTACTCCTGATTGCTGTAGCTAAAATGAAGGGGTTCTTCTTGTTACTTTTAGGAAAAACCTCAAGCTATATGAATGTGTTCAAGAGCTCTAACTCAAAAGTGATAGAACAATACAAAATGCTTGTTGATTTACATTGCAGCAGCAGAGGATGTTATTGGCTTTCCCCATGTACATTTCAGCATTGTCTAAGCCCTATCATCTCTCAAGTAAAGCTTCTGCAGCTCCAGCAGCTGGTGCTGCTTCTGATCTTTTGGAGTCAAAACTTCTCTTTGCTCTCAGTTTCTTGATAGTTATCAGCTAGTCTTTTATTCAGAGTATGAGGACAACACTCCCCCCACAAAAAATTACCCCCCCCCCCCCCCCCGTTAGTTTCTTTAAATTTAGGACCTCTTAGACACATGTAACCTTTTTTTACATCTGATAGTCAATAGTACTTTATTTTGTCACCTTTCTGCTAATATGAAACTCACCAAAGTTAAACATTTCAGTTAAAAATTTTCTATCAGCTTTTGATGAAACTCTGGTTAGTTCCACCTTTATTTCCTTCATAATATCCAGTGATGTCTGTATGTCTTCTGTTTGAGCCTTTAATATATTCTGAGTCCTACTATAGTGGAATATCCTATTAGCCTGAATGTAATCTGAGACTGAAAAGACAGCTTGTGATCTTTGAATTGCAATATCTGAAAAAGTCTTCCAGTTCTTATGAAGACTATTTTGAAATATGAATAACAACTTCCACAGGAAATACAAAATATATGGTTAGTAAGACTGTAGATCAACCTGACAGCAGCTATTGGTAATAAAGATACTAGTAAGCATTTTTTCTGAGTGGCATTCTAGTCCTTTATGTTCTACCTTGGCTTATCTCTGCTCTTCAGCATTTGCATGTAAAATGTCAAAGATGTTAATCATAAAAAAGCAGAAAAATCTTACTAATATCCCTCACAAAAATACTTTCTAATATACTTATCTTCAGCGTTGTTTCTTTTAGAATTAATTTTCTTACTTGAATATTGTAGAATCAATATTGCAAATAACATTCACATAGCTCATCAGAAATCACTGGATTTAGTGATTATAATTTTAAATAAAATGAAATTTTCTTTTTAATGATGGAGCAGTATGTAGTCATTAGAACACAGGTTATGTAATTGCTGGGTTGTACCCAAAATAAAAGACCATCATCTTGCTTTCTGTGGCATCTATTATGCCTTTCTGCAGTACACGATGGCATTCAATGAACTAATGTTATAAAAATGTGCTGCTTCTTATTTGCTTCATGTTTTCATATACATGCATACTAGAAATTTTCAGTGATGGAACTGGAGCTGTCAGCATTATGATCTTCATTTAAATTCTCTTTGACAATTTCTTCATCTACAAATGCAGAAGGTTATTTATACAGCATTCATTGTCCTAGGTTGCCACAGAAATTGGCAACCATTGGTAAACTAGGGAAGTACTACATGTCATTTTGAACTCTAAGCAGCAAACCAACATTTTAGTGTGCCCACTTCTCAAGCTGTTGAGTTCTGCCTTGAGCTCTGACACAACATGGAGAGAAAAAGATGCAGGCCATTACGGTGTTTGAGGTGACATGAAGTGTCTGTGCAAGCCACTAAAGGGATTTTTTCAGACCTCAAAGACATGCAATGTACCCTAAGGAATGGCTGGAACATGACAAGGGTTTGGGTATGCGATACTCAGCAGACTGGGAATGAGTGGGGATGACAGAGGTCTGAACAACCTGGTGTCATCTCACCCATTCATCCTTTTACATTTTTAACTGAAATAAACAATTCCCAGCGCAGGAGCCAGGCTTAGTCCAGCCCAGCATCCGCCCAAAACAAAACAGAAGGCAAATGAGCAGCTAAGAAATGTGGAGCTCCCTCTAGCCCATTCTGCTCCCCTGTTTATCAGCATAGATATCTCTCAAGTTTGCTGGCGATGCCTCTGGTGAAAAATCAGAACTTAAGGTGACATCTGCTACCTTTTGATATATTCTGCACATTTTACAAGTTTGGTGAGATGAGACTTTCAGTCTTGTTAAGGAAGCTTTGCAGAATGTACTGTTTTATTTCCAGTAATGAGGCGTTATTTTAGATCCAACCTGAATCGGGTTGTGTGATGTAAGCGTGAAGGCTCTGTGCATTATCAGACAAAGGAGACTCTTGCATGTGAAAACAGTAACGTTGATGTGAGATCCTACTAGATATTTGGAAAATGTATAGCAAGGTTTCTGAAATGGAACAGCAAGAAGACTGAAAAAGAGGGCTGATCTTCAGAAGAGCAAAATGCTTTTCCTAACTATCACCGAGCTGAGTTTTTTCTGTTCTTGCAAAGCTAATGCTTCTGTTTGTTGAAAAAGATGATCTAAAAGAAGATAACTTTTTTCATCCAAATTTCTGCAAATGCCATGTTCCTGTACCATATTTAGGCCCAAATTACTGGGGATTTGTGTGAAAGGAAGAATGAGCAACTATTTTTCCTGACATCAGTGTTTTATGATTACTGAGCTATTTAGAAATATTTGACATTGTACTGATTTTGTCTCTCAAAATAAACTTTTCTGATTACCCTTACATTTCAGTGATTTCTTTTGTGCAGTAGTGAATCTGCAGCTTGTGAGGTAACTGGCAAAAAGTCTGATCCATCAGCATTTTTGTTTGCTTTCTTGAGTTTATAGTGGCACAGCAACAATGAAGAAGCAATCAACCATCATCCAGCTAGTCAAACAGAACAAAGTTGTGAAAGTGCAAATAATTCATGGTGTTGTCATTACTTATTCAAGTTCTATGTGGCTTCTCTGGAGTTTTTCTTCTAAATTGTAATCAAACTGTATAATTCTGGAATGGGAGTGATGCTGTTTTCTAAATGCCAAAGGTTTGCGGGTGGGGGCGGAAACAAAACTTCCCCAATAATATTTTCATATGATTTAGGGTTTTTTATTTTTATAAAACCTTTCTTTAAGGTAATGGACCTTTAAGAGTACTATGGCTAGAAAATTTCCACTAGCTAACAAAAGAGGTCTTCAGATTTACAAATGTTTCAATTTTAATAAATGTTTTTAGTATACTTCTCAAGTAAATTTTCTGGATCTATGGAATACTGACAAACCTAGTAATGTAAAAAACAGAAGCCAAATTTCAAAAACCTTGATAAAATGCACTTATCTTGAGTTTGCTCTGGGAACTGAATTTCTTGATTTCCTATATGCATAGGTGGCCTCCTATCTTTCCTTTTCAGCTAAATTGCTCATTTAGTTTTGACAACAAGAGTTTGATTCCAAGAAAACCCCAACAAATGAGGTTTACAAGACATATTCCCACAGCAGCAGTACAAATATGTGATGATGATTTTGAAACTTGATGACAAAACCAGAGACAGAAGAGGACAAAATTACTTAGTCAATAAAAAAAATGTTTTATGTATTGTTATTTATAGCCAGGGTCTATATATAAAAAAGCATTTTATTTTTTGAGGCGAATATGTTGAAATGTTTCTCTGCAGAAGATATTGAAAATAAAGGTTCTCTGTGGGAATTTCGAGGATCTTGAATTTTGAACTTTTGCAAAAAAGTACTTTTTGTTTCACATCAAATTTCCATTTCTACTATGCTAGCAGCATCATGCCTTTCTCTTGAGGTTAAAGTGAAAAGAAGACAAGTGACAGAGAATGTGAGATTCTCTGAGAGACTCTTGGATGTCTGAGGATAAAAACCAGGTGTGATAAAGCATGTCAGTCCCCTAAATACCAGAATCATCAATTGTTTGCAACTCTGTTTCAGATCATGGCTGTACTAGCAAAAGAACAGATCCATTTGCCCTTCTTGCCTTTGAGAGTGGTTTGCAATGCTTTCCCCCACTAAGCAGATGAAAAAAATCATGGGAACAGACCAGGTCATTTTACATCCTGCGTTTCCCACAGGTAAATACTATAATCAAAGAAAACTCCCGTTGCATTACCTTTATGCAGTCTTTTACACAGTAATATTACAGATGGTTAATCATCATTTTACTAGATTCACCCTCTGCTTAGAGCACATCAACCTCTGATGTTTGTAACACTGAATGTGAAGGTGGGTACTTTGTCTTTCATGTGAGGGCAGAGTTTCTCTTCTGCAATAAATGCACTGAATAGTGGATTTCCTGCATGAAGAGAATTGATTAGCCATGACCTGAGGTCCCTTTTGAGCAATTCTATACATAAAGTCTTAATCTCAGAAAATTTACCTTGGAGGACTTCAGCTTCTTGGTTTGAAATGCATGTCTAAACAGTTTCTCATGTTCATCTTGCTTTGCAGTTCTTATCCCTGCTAGGGTGTTTTACACTCTTCTGTCCTAGGTCATATCAGAAATCTTAGTGGAAGTTTTGTCTTTGGAGAACACGAAGACTGGAAATGAAAATATGTCTTCAATACACTAAATTGTGGTGCCAACATGTGAATGGTTTCAGGATGCTGCTCTTTCATTATTTATCATTTATGGCTAGAGATTTCAAACATAAATACCTGAAGGTTTGAATAAATTCCCACTGAATAAATTGTCTATTCTGCAGCTCCACTGCAAGTTCTTCTAGGGCAAGCATAAGCTATTGCTGCATGTCTTGTATATTTGCAGATTTTAACTCACACAACAGTGATGGTTTCTTTTTCCATCCTTCCTTTAAACTAGTTTAATGCTTTAAAAACTCACCACTGCCTAATAGGGCTAGGTGGCTTAAGAGTATGAGAAAAAATATTTGCTGAAAAATAGGCCTTTAATTCTTTACAAAGCAGACATGAATTTGCCAGTTGTGGCCTATGACCCTTACTACAAAATCGTTCTCAGGATTCAGGAAATTAAATTGAATTTCATCTCTTGAGAGTCAATGTCTGCATTCACTTCAACCTCCAGAGGCAGACATAACTGGCAAGCTGTGGAATTCCAGATGCAACATCTCCCAAATCTTTCCTGCCAGTAGTCCTACTTTTTCTACACAATTATTATATGATCTCATAGCAATCATTTCTATACTTAGGATGGTTTTAGCTATTATGCTTTTTTGCACTGAGTGGAAGAACATCAGGGCTGAATGTCTTCACACAAAAAGGCAGCTGAATCAAAATTTCCAATATGCTTGGTAAATTTCCTAACTCTGGATGATGAACTACAAAAATAAGGGAATTTCTGACAAGATCAATGCCCTTTGGTTTTCTGAGTACTTTAATCTTTGGATGGATTAATCTCTTTAATATAAAACCAAATTTTTAAAACTCAGTTGAACTGAATAACTTCTTGGTTAGTTGCAACAATAAAAAAGTGCAAATGTTTGCATGGCCTTTTTGGTGATCTTTTGTGACATCCTTATAGCCTGGCAGGGGTGAAAAGGTAGCAGTGATGTACATCCTTTAACAAGTCTTGCACATGAGAATCTTCAAAGCAAGACTAGTTTACTTAGGTATTTCAAATTGCCTGGAAACTACAGAGAGAGTAAAGTATCAATGGCATTCTCTTAAATGTAGGAACACACATTTCACAGAGTTCTGTGAGGAGCTAAAGTTTTTGCTAACAGTCTGGATTGCAGAATTGAACAAATTTATTAAATTTGTATATGATAGTGAAAGATAGGCTTAAATTCAAAGTGGTTTTGACAAACTGGATAAATATTTTGGAAAAAAGTTATATTCAATAGAGACAGGAGAAAATGGAGAAATATTCAACCACAGAAATATGAACAATGGATTAGGTGATCTTGAGGGAAACAAAACTGACCAGAGCTTAAATTTTTTCACTAAGTGATACTGCTGTTACAACCAAAGCTTGCATTCCATATGGAAGCATGCATGTGACACCTGCATGATTATCCATCTTTTCTTATAAACAATTACAAGATCCCAAGTAACTTATTAGCTCAAACTTTGGACTTCAAATAAGATACAAATCAGCTGAAGATAGTCCTGATGAAAGCAGGAGCTTTCAGCTCTTGAGATGTCCTGGAGTGCCTAAAGAACAGTTTCTGGAAGTGGGCTTTACCTGTGTAAAGACTGAGGGGAATACTCTGCTTGCTCTCCCTTTGGTGGCCATGTAATACTCTGAAATCACTGCAAGGGAGGTTCAGGTTGTGCATTAAGGAATAGTTTGCAATGGCAAGCCAAAACAGGTTGCCTGAGGAGGCTGGAGTGGTGCTATCGCTGGAGGACTTCAGAATGGGTTAGACAAACACTTGTCAAGAATGACACATGCATGTAGTTGATTGTGCCTTGGGGCAGAGCCACAGAGGAGCTGACCTTGCAAGGTTCCTTCCAATCCTGCTTTTTCTTACGTAAAGAGCATTATGCTGTTTCCTCCCATTCCACCTTCATCATTCAGAGTTCTCCTGTTCTGCCTTCAAGCTTTCCCTTATCTCCAGCTACTCTCCTAAAAATAACCTTTCTACTGCCTCTTTCACTATTTTATGCATATGTAGGAAATGCTTCCCAAACAAGATGGTTCTGTGGATGGACACGACTGATCCCATCCATGGAAAAGGACAGGACTATTTCTCACCATTTGCAGCTATGTACTGTGGCTACAGAAAGGAAAATCTTACTGCAGGATTAAGACCTAGACATAGAAATATTTTAGCCCCCAATAGGAACCGGGACTGTAGCTGACAGCTTTCTATATGCAGGGCAAAAAGAAAGGAAGTTAGATGTAGCTTTATTTTTCAATATTGGTTCTGAACATGTTCGCATTATGAGTCTGATACAAATTTTCCCACTGTTTGATGTGACAAAGCTGAAAGGGCAGTAGGTCCTAGTAAGCTTAACCCGAGCGTTCTCCTGTTTTGCTGAGAGGAGTTAGTTTGGGAAGACAAGGTAATTACACTACGTAGAGAAAAGCTGAGCTCAGACCAGAAGCCCAAACGGGTCCGACTGCAACACGCTGGGTACAAATCGACATCGCTTTGAACATCTCCTTCCCTCGGTGCTGCTACCCAAGTGGGGGATGACCTCAGCCCCCCGCGGTTCGGGGAAGGCTGGAGCCCCTCAGGTTGCGGCCGGGCGGGCTCCGGAAAGGCGGCGCTGCGGGGGGAGTCCGGGGAGACCCGGGCAGGTGAGCGCCCCAGCACCCCGGCAGGGAGCCGCCCGCGGGCTCTCCGCGCGGTTCCCCCCGCAATTCACGTAGCGCCGAGGAGGACGGACCGGAACGGGAATTGCCAGCCCCGTCCCCGATGCGCGGCGGCGGCAGCAGAACGAGCAGCAGCAGCAGCATCGCCCGGCTCCGGCCCGCGGGCCCCGCACCGGGCTGTCGCTCCCCGCGTCGCCCGCCGGGAGAAGGGCGCGGAGCCGGCGGAAGGCGCACCCGGGCCGGCCGGCATGAGGGGGCGCGGTGGGGCGGACCCGGCACCGCCCGTGCCCGGCCCGGCCCGCGCACGTGGTGGGGGGGGCGCGGGCCGCCCCTCCCTGCCCGCCCCCCGGCGCGGAGGGGCGCGCTGTGCCGGCACCAGCCTTCTTCTCCTGTTTTTTGGGTTGTGGCTTTTTTTGTTTTTGTTTTTTTTTTTGAAGTCTTGCTTAACAAATTGCGCGTGATGAGCTCATGATGCCGCGCCCCCCCCGCCCAGGCTGGGGCAGGCAGGGGGACGTGAGGCGGGCGGGCGCGGCCAGCGGCGGGGGCTCTGCGCGGCCGGGAGGAGGGGGAGCTCTCGGTCCCACGCTGTTTACTGGACTCGGGTTGTGAGGCTTTTCCGTCCCTTTTTTTTTCTTTTTTTTTTAATATATATATGTATATTTATTTATTTATTGCCCCTGTCCCGCTGCGTGGCGGGTTGTTTGCCGCTCTGTTCGCAGGTGGATCCATGCGCTCCCCCGAGAGCGGCTCCGCCGCCGCGCAGCGCCGCGCCGGGGCGGGGGGAGCGGCCGCCAGGTTCGGCCCCGCCGCCGCCGCTGCGGGGGGCGGCCCCGCCTGGGCTCCGGGTGGGCAGGCGTGAGGCGGGCGAAGTTTCTGCGCGGCGCCGGGCCCCTCCGAGGGACTGCGGGCAGGGAAGAGCCTGGCCCCGCGGTGCTGGGGGAGCTGACACCGCCGCCGCCAGCAGAGCAGCCCGGCTTTGGCCATGAAGAGGAAACAGAAGAGGTTTCTGCAAATGACGCTGCTCTTCACCGCGGCTCTGATTTTCCTGCCTGACATCGGCCTCTGGTCTCTGTACAAGGAGAAGCACCTGGTGAAGCCGCCCGAAGCCGGCGAGCCGCAGGTAGGTGCGGCGCCGCCCGGGAGCGCAGCCCCGCGGCGGGGCAGGGTAGGGCAGGGCGGCAGCCGCCCCTCGGGGCACGGCCCCAGTCTCGCCCCTGCGGGGCTGCGGGGGCCCGGCCGGGGGCGCGGAGCGGCAGCAGCAGCAGCACGTGTGCCTGTCCGACCGCCGCGCCGGAGAGAAAGTTGTGAGAGCAGCTGAGTGTGCCGGCTGGGCTTCCCCGGCGAGGGCGAGGGGTGAGCCGGCACGGAGGCTGCCTCTGAAATTAGGAGGACGTGGGATTTTGTGCGTTGGTGAGCTGAGTGTGATGCTGGGCTCTAATTTTCATTACAAGAAGTGGAGGTTTTAGTGCAACTTTTTGTTTGCCTGCCTCTCTGCAATACTTCTCGAACTGGTGTGTGGCTATAGGTCCACTGAAATTGATGAGATCCATGTAGATGTCTTAGCACCGAGATTTTTTGTTTCCTCTTCTGTTGTAAATTCGACAGAAGTGACTGGTGGATTTTTTTTTCTCTTCTGAATATTACTATTGTGGCCTGATGCTGCAACGCTGTGTTTAACTGCTTGTCAGACTGATGTCACAAAGAACTTCCAAATATTTTCAGTTTACAGTTTTCTCGATCACTGTTATTAATAAGAGCAGTTGACATAAGCTGTTTTTTGCTCGAGTTATTCTTCAGCTTGATGGGTTTATGTATGGCTCATAAATCCCAGTATGACCTGCATTAAGTGAAGTTTAGTTTTAAGGAGTTGTTGTAATGCACTTCTTTATAACCCTGCCTTTACCAAAGCTTGTGTTTGTTCTGTTCAACAGTACAATGCTCCTACACTGTAATTGTCAGTGTAATTTAAATATAACATGAATGTTTCATAGATCATTGGTAAGAAATTATGGGATTGTATAATGTTTTAGCTTGTTTACCACTTACATAGCCTTCACATTAGAGTGTATTAGATGGCATCATATATCATTTTAGTGTATTAGTAGCCTTCATTTCAAGGGTCATCACCCATGTACGGTCAGTGGCTTCAACTGAACAATAACATATTTGATTCTTTGTTAATAAGGGTATCCATTACAGAAGTTAGTCCTCCAAAGTGTCGTAACTTTGGTTAATGAAATATGCTGAATATTACTAGAGGAGGAAGTTAAGGATAGATTCTTAATTCAGAGCTTGCTTCATGTTTCCATGGGTTTTAAAATGCAATAGGTGTCAGGTGCTAAAATTTAGTTGGAAGTAATTTCTGCTGAAAGAAAATTATGCATGATCATAAGTGTCTGTCATTAGTTTACAAGGTGCACACTGCAGTCTTTGCAGCTTCTAATTTACTTTGTGACTTAGGAAAGCTGAGGTCTTCAATGCAAGTAATGATTTCCATGTGTGCTGCATGGCTCTTTAGGACGCACATGCCTTGAAGAAATTTCTAATGTTCAAGAGTGCTCTCCAAGTAGAACATGATTTGATAACAGTGAAAGGGACGATTTATTAAAAAAAAGGCACTGGATAAAGTGGTGTAAGACATGGATGCTAAGCATATGTAAAGGACTAGTGAGGCTTTCTAATGAGACCCCCAAAAATTTTTTCATTCTAAGTTTTCTGCAAAGGTCTTTTTGCTACCTTCCTTTTTTCTCCCCCCCCTTTCTTCTCCCCTTCCCTTTTCTCCCAGTCTGAATACTAATTGAACAGTAATGGGACTGTTTAATGGAAAAACAATAAAAATGAGCAGTGAAACTTTGAACCTTACAGCTGACTCTAATGTAATTCTGTTATTATGCTAAGTATTGAAATCATGTTGGCAATGTCATTACCCAGTGAGGATGGAAGGTTGAAGTACAGACAAGTAATGCAATTAGGTTACTTATGTCTTTTGATGTGTACATTATAACCCAAAATACTTACAAGGAACAGGTATTGAAATACAAGTTTGAGTTCAACTCCCTGAAATATAAAGAAAATTTTAAGACATCTTTGCAACTACCCCTAAAAATGAGGGTAGTTTCTTTCATGCTAGGAAAGACTGCATTAGAAATAGTATCCTAGTAGAAATGTAACTTCTTTTTCCCTATTAGGTTAGTAGCAGGTACAAGAATTTAAACACTCAGCACAGTTATTCTTTGCCCTTGAGGTATTCAATTTCTTGAGACTTTGTGTGACTTAACACAAGTTTAGAGGTCAGTCCTACTGAAACTGCAGCAGACTTTTCTTATATATTCTAAGATCGTGTTAGGTTACAAAGGTACATGTGTAGAGTCAGCACATCATGCTAGTGATGTGCAGTTGGACTGCTGTGGTGTGTCCTGACCATGGGAGAGATGCAGAGCTGTCTGTGACTTCAATAATTTAGTTACAGGCTGAACTGGTTTTGCCTTCGTGAGTAAATTGAGTGTCTAGTTGGTATTCTGACCTTGACAGTAGTGTTTATAAATGTGCTATCTTATTTTAAGAACAATTCATGTTAGAGATCATCAGGTGGTTTTGAGGAGACGGCATGGTGAAATGATGTTTTGACTACTTATAAATTAAGGTTTCCCATTCATTGCTGAAACAAACATCCCCAGCCTTCCCTGTGAATGAGGGCTTTGTCAGCCTCTCCCACCACCTCAGCTGCTTGCCGTAGCACCAGAGTGAAGGAGGGATGGAAGTCTGATGGAGCAGGTATTGATATCCTGACAGCAGTAAGCAGAGAAGCTGTTCAAAAGCAGTCCACAAGGCAAAAATAGTCTGTTTCTATCAATGGTAGAACAGTGTCCCCTGGGGACTGTGTCATTTCCCAAGCCTAGAAGAGGCACTTGAGTTCTTTACAGCTCTCTAGAAATTCTAAACTAAGAATTCCAGCAAACTAATTTGACTTTTTTTTTGTGAAAATAGTGCTGCAATAAGTTACATAAGATTTTTTTTGTTGTTCTGCAAATTCTGTTTCTGAGTAGAGGAGCTCTTCCTTAGGAAAAATTGAAAAATGAGAAGATGATACAGCTGTGATTTCAGACAACATTCATGATTTTGATCATTACAAAATTGAGCTTTACATTAATTCTATAAACATAATTAATCTCTATAAACCTTTGTTTCTATGAAACTTTTTAAAGCTATCATGTTTTCACTTGAGAACTTGATAGGCTTGATTTTTGTATTTTGGTTATTGTTATTTACTTCTGGTTTATCATATTATTTAAAGTGGAGCTTCAAGGATAAATGTACATTTAAAGGTTCTGAGTTATGTGGTGCAACAAGATTTCCGTAAAATACAGATTGACATAAATGGTAGACTCAAGGGAAAAAAAAATATAGTTTATTTCTAGTTTAATCTTTCTAAGACTGCCTTTCTTGCTATACTGTGGGAATAAGGGAAATAGAATAGGGTATTTCTGTTGCCTTTTTTAAAAATAAGTCTTAGAAATTCCTTAAAACATTATGGTGTCCTTGAGGTTTGATTACAGTTTTTGCAGTTAGTTTAACTTTGGAGGGGGGGAGTTTGTTTGTTTTTGTTTTGTCATTGGGATATTATGTATGTGATGTAAGTATCTTGTCTGATCTTTCTATAAAATTCCAAGATCAGGTGTATGGATACCAAGTTATACTGGTAAAACTTGTAGCTTCAGTTTTGTTTTCTATGGAGGAAAAGTAGCAATTTAAATGGAACCGGTAGGATGTAATCCTGTTATCTCATCCCATCTAAAGCTAGTGCTACTTTGTTTGGCTACAGTAAGGTTTTAACCTTGTCTGTTCATACATTGTCAGTATCTGAAGCATAACTTTGTGTAAAAGTACCAAATTTCTTGCAGCAGTTTTCCAGTGTCTGTTATGTAGGTATTGTGACACGTTTCTTTCTGTCCCCTCTGCATGGGAGGCCAGTGTGGGTGATGACTGAAAGGAGGGCACTCTGGTGAAGTAACCCCTAGTATATTTCAACTTCATTTTCTAATTTTTTTTCATTTGTCACATCCCTGCTTCCTGTGTCAAACCTCCTCGCTTATAATTGAATTGAACAGCAGCATCTCTTAGTCACAGATGCTCTGTAGTACTTACAGGTGTCTTACTGAAATGCTTTATGATGTGTAAAGTAAGGAAAGAAGGTAGATTTCTGGCTTTGTTTCACATATGCTCTGGTATTTTTTTTTATTTTCGTGCAAGCATGGTGTCCAGAACAAAGAGCAAAAGCTGTGCTATGAGGGGGGGAACGTTATTCCATGGGATAGTCACGGAGCTCTCTTGCCATTGTCCTGTGGAGCCTGTGCTGGTTAGCCCCAATATTATACTTTTCTCATGGGATAGTGAGTTATGGATTTAAATGAACTCCTTAGGATAAGGGGAACTTAGTCCTTACAAATCCTAGGCCTCTATTGTAGTTGGCAAACAGGCACAAAATTGACTTGCTAAGCCTGGTGGTTATGAAAGTAGTAACTGTCTTCTGAATCCAAAAAGCAACTTCAGCCTGAATTCTGTCTTGCAAACAGTCATTAGTTTCTGAAGTCTGTGAGAGAAGTGAAAATATAAATTTACCCCAGAATGCAGTGTTTCCTACTGTTTAGCACACAGGTTTTGATAATCATAAATTTTCCAGGACAGTTAACCCTGTCAACTCACTATTGATGCCAGCAAAGTACAAAGCTTGGGTTGGTGAATTCTGTTTCTGGTGCATAAAAGCAGCATCTTGACAGCACAAGTTTCTTTCTCCCCCCAACCCCCACAAATTTTTTTCCCGTGCTTTTCTGGTTGATCTCAACAGCTGCAAAATCTTGTACAAAATATGGTTTGGTAAGGACATAAATATACACCTATCTTCTATTATTACACTCTTAGGACACTGTCAGTTACTTCTGTATTTAGTTCCACTGTCTCAATTATTTACCTTTGCTTTCACCACAAACTTATGAGGCAGGAGAGTTTTGTTTCTCTTTAGCAGAGGAGTAAATAAAGTATAGAGTGACAAACAGGCTCAAGTCCACAAAAGTAGCTGCTTGACTGCTGCTGATGTTTATTTCTGCTATTTTTGGAGAATACCTGTCAGACCATAAAAAATACTGATAATATGAAGCCTCAGTTTCTCTGGTCAGTTTTTGTTCATGTGCTGTTCCAAGCTAGCCATTGTTTCTCTCCTCAGAGCAGTAGCTGGACCTGTTGTCTTCAATACTCTTTTTTTTTTTTTCTAATTTATTAATGGTCCTGCTAATTGCTCCGCTGATTGCTGTGCTGCTGTGCCAGCTCCAAGAGTCCTTGTACCTGGTGTGACAAAACAGAGTTTAGTGCCTTAAACTGCAGAGCATTGGCAACCTGAGTTTGCCTTTTAGGTGCTTTAAGTCACACAATTAACACTTATGTAATTCAGTTCTTTTACCTAAATTGTTCATGTATAATTTCATTCCCTTGTATATATTGGAGCCTATTGAGGAAAATATAATTTGAGTTCTAAAACCTTTGTTACTTTACTGCCAAAAATAGTATTGTGTCTTAAAACAGTATGCTTCTGTTGTATTCAGTATACCAGAGGGAGCCCTCCTGTGGTTAATTTAATACCTATCAATTTTCAGGAGTGTTACTAAATAGAGTGTATCTTACAGGATAAAATAGACTGGTTTGGATATTTAATTTTCTTTCTATTTAACTCAGCATTTTTAATGCATTTCAGCTAATTTATTGTGCATAGTCATTTTGGCTTAATCCAAATCAAAACATAAGATCAAGAAACCTCAGTGCATGCCGACTCTTGGACTTGTAGAAAGGCTGCTGTGACAAAGGGGATTCCATGGCTGTATTGAAGCAATGGGGTACAAAATTGCTCAGTTATGAGGGGGGATACCCAAGCTATGTTTTGTCCTCCCTCTGGGATGAGATGCTCAGTTCTTTCTTAAACTTCCTCATCTCCCTGTGTAGGCAATTTCTCTTGTGTCTGGCTGTGAAGGATTGCAGTGGAACTATAGGTGGGTCCTGGTCAGGAGCCAGACTGCGCTGTGTGTGCTGTGTGTGTAGGCAGGTGTCTGTTCACACATAGAAGAAAGAACAATTCAGCTTTTCTCTTGTTTTTAATGCTCAGACAGGTAACTTATGGTCTTTGTTTATCAATATGCTGATGCACACATTTATAGCAATTGACTGCAGCAAAACTGTGTGTGTACTGACTGCTTTGATGGATTTGGGCCAGGAGCAGACATCTCAGCTACTTTAAATTAGTCTGGAAAAAATTAATTCAAAGATCAACAAGTTAAATGCAATGCAACTCAGGAATCCCAAACTAAAAGTTCTGCCTGTATTGTAAATGTTCCTCATGGTCAAAAGACCAAATTGTGCTGACTGAAAGCAGTCCCATTCTTTTAATGTTTTTTTTTTTTTTTTATGTGAAAAGGCTTCATTAGGAGATGGCAACCTCTGAGCCTTCCTTCTGAGAATTCCAGTGTGTCATGTTTTAACTTTGGCAGGCAAGTAAGCACCACACCACTGTGCTCCCACTCCCATCTCAGTGGGATGGAGGAGAGTATCCAAAGGGTAAAAGTGAGAAAACTCGTGGGTTGAGGTAAAGACAGTTTAATAGGTAAAGCAAAAACCCCACATGCAAGCAAAAAACACAGAATCAATTCACCATTTCCCCTGGGCAGGCAGGTGTTCAGCCTTCTCCAGGAAAGTTGGGCTCCATTGTGCATAACGTTTACTTGACAATACAAATGCCATACTGACTCCTGTTGTCACCCCTTCCTTCAGTTTTATTGTGACTCTGATGCCATATGGTATAGCATATCCCATAGCTTAGTTGTTTTCAGCTGTATCTTCTCCCAGCTTCCTGTTCAGCACCAGCCTCCTCACTGTCAGGGCAGTTTAAGAAGCAGAAAAACACCAATGCTGTGTAAGCCCTGCTCAGCACCAACAAAAACATCCCTGTGGTATCAGCACTGTTTCCAGCACAAATCCAAAATACAGCCCCCGACCAGCGGCTGTGAGGAAAACTAATTTTATGCCATCTGCAATCAGCATGTAATGTAAATGTGTTTTTGAGGTCAAGCTCTGTAATGGTTCATTGATTTCAATCTGATTTTGACAATTGTCACATTTGGAAGGGTTTCACTGTCATATTCTTGTCTGGGTAGTCTTATTCAAGACATGTCTTCAACATAGAAACCCTTTCCTTGTTCTTTTTAAGAAACACCATGGGAGAGACCTGCTTGTGATTGTTTGCTCAAGAGGTAAAGAAGAGGAAGAAAATCTTTGGCAGGGATTTTGCAGGATTTCATGCTTATTTTTCAAATTCTTTACCTTCATTTCCATGATTTTCACACATTTTTCTGTGACATGGCTCCAAGTCTATGCAAACAGCCAGTGATCCAAGTCAGCTATTTAGTCACCAAACTAATAACAAAGAGAATTGCAGGAACAAAAATGATGAAGTGTATGTCCAGCTAACATAGAAATATCTAGGCCACAATATCCCACTCTCTTCTGGATGCTTGTACTCCACAGGGCCAGAGCTGTCGAGTTTCTGTTCAAGGTCATATTTCACAGGGACAGCGTTTCCTTATGCTGTCATTTTAAGATCTCTTGGGAGATGTTATTGAAGGAATTTCCTATTATATCTTTCTCTGGTCGAATCCTGTTTATTGAACACCTCTGCCCTTAGGAAGCAATCACTAGCTGAAATATGAGGCTTTCTTGTCACATGTGGATTTAACAGATAACTACAGCATCCATTTCCACACCAGCACCTCCAGCTGTTGGTTACCTTCCCATGCCAGAAATTTTCAGCCAAATCCCTGATGACAGTACACAATGGTATTTGACAGATGCTTCATTGGATCATCTGAAACCACTTCAGAACAGTATAAGCCTAACTGCCAGACTTTTCTCTGAAGAAGCTGAAGAATATTTTTGTGTTGTCTTCAGAGACATGTGAACAGTCACCCCTATGAGAACTGTAGCAACAAGAAGTTTGGAGATTGGTGCCTCTGGCAGTGCCATGAATGTGCAGTGCCAAGAAACTTGTCATGTTTGTTTCAACTGAGATAGCACATCCAGTGCAGTTTCCTGTGAGTTGACGGTTGTTGGTTTTTTTGTTTGTTTCTTTGTAATGTGAAATTTACAGTGCAAACTGGATATAGTAGACTAGAAAATCTGGCCTGTATGACTTAAATGTTTAATTGATCAGTGATAAACCATTGATTCTGCCTAAGAAGCAGTGGCAATTGAACAGTTTTCTTCTCTGCTGCACAGTGGTTTATGACAGCATGCGATACTGCTAAGAGATTTGGCTAGGCAGTGTAATTATCTTAACTAAAATTTTGTCAGGACACCAGTATTAGTACAAGGTGCTTTAGAAAATGGATTGCTCACTGAAGTGTGTAAGTGTAGATTTATCAGACTAACTTAAGGAGCTCATTTGCCTAAAGAAGCACAATTTTTCATACTTGTATTTAGAATAACAGATGTGTTTATTTATAAAATTTTAGCCTGTTTACTTATTTTTGCTCTCTGTAAATAGTTTTCTATTACTTAAATACTAGGAGAAGGCAGGCAAATATTTAGGACAGGTAAGAACATTTCATAGCAGTCTATGACAAGTTCCATTTATGGATGAAGATGGCAAAGAGGAAGGAAGGACTCCTTATGTCTCTGTTCAGAGCCAATGCCTGGGAAATACAGGCCCTGCAGTGTTAACGGCTTCTCTACTGTGAGATTAAGTATTTTATCCCATATGTTTTTGCCTCACTGTTATTGAAATCTCCCAATTTTGCATTAGATAAAACAATTTTATGTCACAGGCAGTTTGTCTTTCTGTTTTGTCATCCAGTCCCTGGGCTAAAATTTGCAGTTGTAATGTAACTTTTGGGTGAAGTTTGTGTAACTTTGCTGAAACTTTTTGATTGTGTCCAAGGGAGCAAGGTCAAAGAGTGCACATGGGCTGGAGGTGTTTGTGATGTTCGCCCCCACAGGAGATAGCTCCAGCAGATACAGGCAACTGAAATACCCTCTGTGCAGATTAACTTCATTCACCCCGGCAAAACTTCACTTGTCCCTGGCACAGCCTGCACAGGTGCAGCAGGTAGTTAGCCAGACATAATTACTGGATAACTTGACGAGAGACTATAAATTGCACCAAATCTAGTGCTGATGCCCCATCCTTCAGTGGTTCTCCAGTTCTGAATCATCTGTCTTGAACAGAATTCATACATCTTTAATCCAGTAGTTGACTTTTTTAATAAGAGAGCACAATGCCTAATGTGATTTTTCAGCTCTTATTTTCAACATAGCAGCACACTTCCATCTCTTTCTGCTTTTTCTCTTTTTTATTTGCTTTTTCTTGGGGGGAAGCCCTCCACATTTCAGATTATTTAATGTTTTTGATATCCCACTTAGTTCCTGGGTGAATTACTGTATTGGCCTGAGTTGTGTAAATTTTTTAGATTGCTTTTTCTGTAGAGCAGTAGTTTCACATTAGCATGGAGAATGCACTTAAAAGACACATTAATGCCATTCAACAAGCAGTATATTTATATTTTTCTCAGACTCTGATAAATGACTACATTTTGAGTTGCATTTGTTATGGGTGCAAAATGAATGACAGACTTGAATGGATGCTGTTTTTGCAAAATTGCTCAATATAAACTAAAGTGACATTCAAATTGCTGATCAAATTTTACAATTATGACACCAGTATAAAAATGTAAATTCAGAACTTTTATGACATTGAGCAACAAATTCTCCTCTAAAGTTACAGAATCATTAAGGACACAACACAGATGAGAATAAAAAATACTTGTGATGGCTTCAAAAATTAGCAGGGATAAAAGTTACATACGAAAGTCTCACAGTGAAATATTTCTGCAGTATATGTGACCTGTGTTTCACATCAGATTAAATCTTTTCCAGCATCCTTGGGCATCCTTGGCATAATTTCCAATAATGGTGAAGCAGTGGAAACTTCTCTAAGCACACAGAGATGTTCCTCCATGGAGGTCATATTTTATGTTGAGTGATATTGTTTGAACTATGTTGAGAGGAGTGTGGTTTTATATCTTTATCTTCCCTAAAGTAATCAATTTCAGAAATACAAGAACAATGTAAGTGCAGCTAGAACAGATATATAAGCCTATGCTTTGCTAACATGAAAGTGAAGTTGTGTTCACCTCCACCAACTGCTTATACTAATGGATTTTGAAATCTGCCATTTTTAGCAATGTAGACAGACGTGCCGTGTGATCAGAAGGGGCTTCAGAGGACAGGAAACTTACAGAATTCCATCAGGAAAAGCAGGAAAGCTGCAGAGGGATGGGAAATAAATTTGACTAGAAATAAGGTCCATTACCTTCTGTCATCTTCCCCATCTTCCCTGTCTTCTTCCTCCCTCAAGAGAGTGTGCACCAAGAGCAGTAAAGATGCTGAGATGTTTAAACCCTTTTCACACAAAATGTTGAGAGAAACCATTTGACAAAATGTTGTTATTAATGTGCGACTTTCTGTTTCATTTTAGTTGTTGTAAAACTGAGGTGGTTTCTAAGTGCTGTAGTGCATGTGCAGACCCCACAATTGTGCAGTCGCTGAAGAGAAAGGTGTTTTCTTTGAAGCAACTTCAGTATGAACATGTGAGAGACATTTTTCTTCAGATGCCGAAGACTCACAACAGATGTCTCCTTCAGAAGCAATGAAGAAAAAATGCATTTTATATTGGGAACAAGGAAATGGAGATGGCATCATGCTAAGCAGCAACCTGCTTCTGCATCTGGAATGGATGTGAATGACAAATGAACACAGGACATTCTGCTGGTTTCAGATGAGGCAATTTAGAGTAATTTTCTTCATAATTTCTGGTATGGGGCTGTGTTTTGGTTTTGTGCTGAACACAGGGTTGATAATATAGAGATGTTTTAGTTGTTGCTGAGCAGAGGTTGCACAGAGCCAAGGCCTTTTCTGCTTTTCATAGTGCCACGGTGGGGAGGAAGGTGGAGGTTCATGGGAGCTTGAGAGGAGACACAGCTGGGATGGGTGACCCGGGGATATTCCAGACCATCTGGCATCGTGCTCAGTATATAAAGTGGAGGGAAGAAAGAAAAAGAGGAGCAACATTTGAAGTGAAGGTGTTTGTCTTTCCAGGTAACCATTAAATATGATAGGGCCCTCCTCTCCTGGAGATGGCTAAGCACCTGCCTGCCCATGGGAAGCAGTGAATTAATTCCTTGTTTTGCTTTGCTTGTGTTCATGACTTTTTTGTTCTCTATGAACTGTCTTTATCTCAACCCATGAGTTCTCTGTTTTTTATCCTTCCAAGTCTCTACCTGATCCTGCTGGTGGGGGAGTGAGTGGCTGTGTGGGGCTTGGCTGTTGGGTAGAGTTTGACCATGGCAGAGAACAAGGCCAGGACTGTGCACTTCATAACCTTTTCAAAGACATAGATTTTAGAAAAACTTGCCACTTCTTTGTGTTGTAGAAATGTTTGTTCTGTGATCTATAAGAGTAAAATCTTTCTGAATTAAGTTTAAAACTAAAATTCAGTGAGACTTGAAACTCTTCTTCAATGCCTTTTAAAGAAATTGTTAGTGGAATAGATTCCTCAGAGAAAGTTGTTAGTGTGGGTTTTGAGTTTTTCCTTTTACTTACATGTATATGTATGTATATGTGCACTCGTGTATGTTTGTTTATGGGCAGAAGGTGAAGAGACCATCTTTGCTTCCTGCAGGGAGAGGGTATATATTTTTCTTAGTGTAACATGCTGCCAACAGTCTTGAGAGGAATGGAACAATTTTGTGAAAAACACTATGTGAATACATGGAGAAGCATATGTTAATGAGGGTAAATTGGGCACAAATCTACAGTGTCTTTGGCATTTTTAAGTTGGGGTTTTTTTAATAAATTTGGAGGTTTTTGTTTTTGTCTCTCATCCCTCTTTAAAAACAGATTGCATGTGGGCTGACTTTGTTCAGTGTTTGAACAGCCATAACTTCCAACAATCTACTGAACGTTTTTTCCTCCTCTACTTGAGAAGACTTGAAATCTGTAGTAAATAATGATGTTGGCTCATTTCATTTATGCCCTTGATTGTTTCCAGTCTTTCCTGTTAGTCATGTCTACTCTTTAGACAGTGGACTCACATACAGATTTTTTATGTGTATGTTTGTTTAGGAAACCATAGACAAGATTGTTCAAAAATAACTTGCCCAAGGCTGCTGTCCTTATAACACACTTTGCTAATCTCCTAGTTTCCTGGTATGTGTGACCAAAAATCAAACAACTGACCTTCTGTTCCATTTAGTAACCTTCTTCATATCACAGATTGATCTTCAATTTACTGATCTGGTTGTTCGAGAGACCAGCTACTATCTTTTAATAAAAATGGAGAAGCCGCCAGAATGTTAGAATGGAAGTGACAGGAAGGAAATATGTAAGTAATAAAAATATATACACCAAGGAAAATAATAAGGAAAATACAACTCGTCAAATATTCTTCTTGAATTTCCAAGTTGTGTTGTTGTGCTTCCTATGCCTTCTCTTTCATGTTCGAATCTGCATGTCTGGTATCTTTTGATACTATATTATGATTTTTTTTAAATGCATACTGACTGCAACTTTGCTTCTCTCTTTTAATTTATTACAGCATATTAGTAAAGCTGCTTTGGAATACCCTGGATTAATGATGCATTTAAACTGTTTTAAAACAACCCTAGGCTAGGTCAATTATTGAAGTAATGCCAGCGAGGAATATTTTATTTTGATTGCAGTAAGCTCTTAGTTTTATGTTAACTGCATTGTACAAACATGACCTGTGGGCTTTTAATGTTACAATGAGTTGGAAACATGTGAATAAAGCATGCTTTGCATTTGCAAGGAGCAACCTAACTCTCCTTCTTGAGAGGAGATTCTAGCTTCTATTCCTTGGTTGTACACGGGATCACGTTTTTGTGCAAGTGCTCTGAGAATACAGGGCACCGAGATGTTTTTGATATAAAGGGAGGGGATAGTGAGGTGTGGGTGCTGCTTCTGGCATGTTAGGCATCACTGCCATCACCCCTTCTGATACTGGTTGTCTCCCAAAACCTCATTTGTAAAAGCAGTGCATTTAAATTGTTCTTGTAAAATTCACATCCTCAGCTATTGCAATGTTTCTTTTCCTTTTTGAAAGTGTAAAGTGTTACTTGCTGTGCTCTGCTTTATAATTGAGTTGGAATGAGGGCTTATTATATATTTTTCAAAATGTGGGGATGTGTTTTTTCTCATCCCAAATATGTTTTAATCTAATCTACTTTTCTGTTCAAAACTGCACTGTGGTTGCTCTGCTCGATTCCAAGATGATGGGAAGCTTATGCTGCAAATTTAAAAAACGAACAAAAATCAGCTCTATATAACAAAATTTTAGTAACACAATCTCATGTATATAACACTGGTGTCAACCAGTCTTCAGTGATATTGGACTTCACAGGTTTGGCAGTGCCTGGGAAGCTTGACTGGCCCATGAAGTTTTACAAGTAACTTTAGGCTGTGGCTGTTGTTTTTTTTGTTAAATAGGTCTTCTGGAAGAGGAGCTAAAAACTGGTTCCAATCATGGCCTGAAATTGCACCTGTACCAAACTTTTAGAAATTTGCTTAAAATAAACAGATGATACGCTTCTCCAGAACAATGTTTACAAATAGTTGTGGCCTATTATCCATTTAAAGAGGGGTAAAACCAGTTCATAAAAAGAAGACTCCTACTTTGTTTAGGAGAACAGTGGTTTGACAGTGACAGAGCTGCTTGAGACGAGCAGAGATTTTGAACATTGAGCCACTTGCAAGGTAAAACAAAATGTAAACAAGACCAAAAAGATTCATTCCAATTGTTTCTGAAGACTCACAGGAAGTAAAGTAAAAACCTTTTTGGGGTTTGGAGTTGTTATTAGGCTAAAGTAATTCTCAGGTGTTTGAAAACTGAGATGTTCCATGTCTAGGAAACAAAGGTATAAAACAATGATCTGTGCGTTCAATGGCCAGTGTTTGGAATATACATTATAGTGAAAAGAGTTTATGTAATGGAGAGAAAATAAGGAAGTGGGAAGTTTGGAGTAGAATATAGGCAGAATTTTGCTGCCGTATTTCAGGATCTCTCCATATAATTTTTTTCTTTGTTTAGCCCTCTAAAGAAAAATGTGGATAAGTTATAAAATAATGTTTATGGGGAAATAAATAATCCTACGTTTGCATATGCAGCAATAACTTTTGACACAGTAATTGCTACTCAGGAAGGAGCTCTTGATGCTTATATTAGTTTTATGAAAATGTTAGCTTTCATTTCAAAGTGAATAACATTGTTATGGCTGCGGCGTAAATTAGTTGTGTACTCTCAAATATTGTACAATTCTTGTTCAATCATAGTCATCACAGATGGGATAGAAAAGATAACCTATTGAGGGAGACCTAATTAAGTAAAGGTTTCATTGTTGTCTGACTGATGAGAGATCTGAGAATATAATAGAGGTACCTGAGAAAAGAGTAACATGGAAAAGATATGCAGGCATCACTTTATTGACTCTTTCTTTCAATAGAAATAATAGCATCAAATTGAATACTGTACCAGTATCAAAAGAAATGGCAGATGCAGGTTTGTGTACAATAGATTATTAAGATATGGAGCTTTCTGAACCAGGGATTGTGGATATTAAAAGCTTACATGGCTTCAAGAAACAATTGAATACATTCATGGAGGAAAAATACATTAGGGATAAAGACAGTGCCTCTGGCTTGTGCTGTCCTTGAACCATCAGTTGCTGGAGTCTGGAAGGGTATTTTAGGGAAGTTGTTTGTTTGCCATGTATTTATATCTTTTGCTGTTGTTTGCTGTCAGAAACAGATAATTAGCTGGATAGACCTGTTTGTGTAACTTACAAAGTCATTCTTAAACTAATAATGTGTAGGTTAAAGTTGTCCATAGTTGTTGCTGATGGGAAATCAAGTTGCGGAACAGATGATTTTGAATGAGTTTCTTGATGACAGAGAATGTTCTGGTAAGTCAGATAGTATTGCCAGACAGGTTCAATGTTGCTGCTCCACAGTGAATTTGAGGTGTGGCACACTGAGAAAGTACACACCCTAGATTAAGTATAACTGTAATAATATGCCTTTTCCTATTATAAATGTGTGTCTTGGTGTATGAGTCAATATTTGAGGGAGACTAAAGATACAATTTCAAGATTGGAAACTTTAATGGATACTTATAGGGGCACTTATCTCCATCCTCTGTTTCTTGCTAACAGTAGGATCCTGGATTATTCTGTGTAGTTTGTTTGCTTTTATTTTTATGCAACTTTTTCTCTATTTGAAATAATATTAACTTTTTCCTCCTCAGGTTGAAATGTTGAACATGGGAATGTTGAATATGGTAAAATATCATAAGAAACATTTTCAGTCTGAGATCTTGGTATTGTTCAATATGTGTGAAACAGCTTGGAGGGGTTTTAGGTTTTGATTTCTGCTTTTTTGTTTAATACTGAAGGGAAATATTTTCTTAAATATATATATTGCATGCAAAGAGGAGATTATGACCTAAAAATATTCAGATTATTCTGAGGAACGTCTACAGAGTTGTACATTGATTACCCTATAGCCTCATGAATACAGATAGCTATGAAAGTGATGTAGCCCAGAATTTGTTTGGCATTCTGCACTATAGGTGCATATTTCTGGCTCATGGCAAGCTTCTGGTCAACCAACATTTCCAAATCCTTCTCCTCTGGGCTACTATCAACTGCTTCTCTGCCCAACCTGTGTTTGTACTTGGAGTTGCTTTCAGGGTCCCTCTGGATGCACCTCTCAGGTTGGTGGTGTTGGGAAGCTTACTGAGAGTGTGCTCAATCCCACTGTCCATGTTGCCTACAAAGATGTTAAATGGCGCCTGGTCTTGATACTGACTGCTGAGAAATGCTGCTCGTCACCATTCTCTGTTTGAACACTGAACCCTTGACCACAACTTTCCATCCATCCATGCATGCAATTCTTTATCCACTGCGTGGTCTATCCATAAAATCCATATCTCTCCAGTTCAGAGACAAGGATTTCATGCAGGACAGCGTGAAGTGCTTTGCACAAGTCCAGAACCATTGCATATTACTTGCTAAGATCTGCTCCTAGGTTGCACTTTTATATATGGTGTAGTGTAGAAATTGGTTTAATTTCTATCTTTCTTAAGTACATGCCTGCTCTGTAGTCCCAGCTTTTACACACAAGTTGCAATATGATCCAGTCAATTATACTGTTGACCAGGTGTTAGGGTTTGAATTTAACAACTATAGGAGTTCTTGTAGAGTACTTAATAAAGATCAACAGGGTTTTGAAAAAAAAGTAAAATAAACTTAATTGGCATAATCCCCATTGCAGAGTAAAGCTTCTGTTGCCTTCAATGGGAGCTGAGTTTTGTAATCAGTGCTGTCAGTCACCATCTGGACTGACACAATTTTGCCATGGAGAGAGTCCGTCTTTTCTGGGATGCCATCTGTTAGTCAGTTTCTTCTGACTTGTTTCCAGTATCAACCTTTATACCTTCTTTCATGTTCTCTTTTGTGCTCCAAGCAACCTCTCAAATCCTCATTCTCCCTGCTGTTTTCAAAATATATTTCTGAACACCAGTGAACACAATGAAGTAGCCTAGCAATAATGTCTATTACCAAACCCTGGGCAACATCACAGTCATCTGAAGAAAATCTGTTAGGAGGCTAAGGCTTGGAAGGCGTTGATCCCAAACCCCTTTCTCATCCCTGCAAGTGGTATTTCAAAGCAGTGGCTGAGGGAGAAGTTTGAACCTCTGATTACTTTGAGGCTTTGCTGTGGATAAAAGAAATCGGTTAGTATGACAGTTAACCTAATAATAACTTACAAAAGTATCAGCTCATATAAGTTTAAAAATAACATCAAGTAGCATTAATCTAATGGTATAACTGTTTTTGAAAGGCTTTTAGTCTGTAAAGCCAGATTTATGAAGTCTTAAAAAATTTTTTGAGCTAATGCTTGCTAACAGTCCTGCACACAGTGTTTTCACCCTGACATAGTTAAGGTGAACAATTTATTTGGCACATCATAAGCAAATGGAATAAAGAGTGTGAATCCAAAACCTCTCCGTTTGAGAGAGAAAGCAAAAGAATATATTAGAATTAATAATTACATAAGGGGTGCATCTTCTTAATAAAACAAAGAACAGTAGTTACCATGGGGTTTCATTAATAAATTTTAAATATAATTAATGCATCTTATTCATGCATGGGGGAGATGTTGATGTATCTGAACAGCAGCCTTTCTTTCACGTGGTTTCAGGGTTGTGATTTTTCAAACAAAATTTGAGTGTATTCTTGCTTTATGATTTTGATTTGAACTGTAAGCAAGGATGATTTAGAGTGCCAAAGAAATGGAAGAAGTTACTTTTATAGTAGTAGCCTTTTTTAGTGTGTGTGTGTGTGTATATTTATCTATCTATATCTCTAAAAAAACACCCACCAAAATCTTTCACATTGTGGTCTACCTGTAAATAGCCTACAGGTAGAAACAAACCAGTTGATGTGTTCATGTTGTATTCGTTCTCAGAGGAGTAGCCCTGGTATTTAAAGGTCAGAAAATGTGTCAGCAGACAATTATGTAATGGATAATTCAGATAGATTTTACAGGATCAACACTTGCCAACACTTTATGATGCTGTATTTGCTCATAGTTATTTTGCATAAAAATTAATAGTAGAATACTATGTTAGGAAAGTATAACTACATTGCAGTCTGATTAAAACTTGACACGTAGATACTTTGATAATTGTAGATACTCCCATTTGTTTAAATGTCTGAAATGAGAATAAGCAATATTCTTTCTGAGAAGTTAAGCTGTCGTAAGATAGCTTCCTTTTTTTCCAGATAAAAAATCCATTTCTTGCTGGGAAATAGTGTGGATGACCAAATATTGTTGTGTTCCCTGATGACTGAGACTGTCTTCTCAACTCCTCAGTCCCTCTGTTTGTGATGTCTAGCTTGTTATTTCATCTTTGTGTGATTAGCTTCCTTTATTTTTAAAATACATCTAAGAAGTCTTCCTCTGGAAAGTGGTTCTTAATTGCAGATGAGAGTGTCACATAAGAACCAGATGACCAACGTTTACTGAGCGACTGATGTTACTGCTGAGCTTTACCTTACGATGATTTCTTGAAGGCTTTTTCCTCTCTGGTAGATGTTGCACAGAGCTGGCTATATACAAACTTTTTTTTTTCTCATAGGATAAGATAGTTGTGTTTATCTTTCAGCTCCACATGTAAGGTGTTATTCTTCTACTGTTCCTCCTTTAGAGGGAAGTGCAGAAATGAGTCTGGCAGAAAACTTAGGTTTTTTTATCCAGATTAGTGACACACTGAAGTATTTTTCAGTCTTACATTAAATTTTCAAGGTTACCCAAGCAATCAATCTGAACTATTTCTGCTGTGGAAAACTGTTTCCTTCATTTTCCTTTTCCTTCTAAGCAGGCAAGTAGATATGGGGGAAAAACATTATCATTTGAACTTTGTCAGCAAATTTACTTGAGATGTCTTTCTGTGGAACAATAGTAGGTGGGAGCAAGCATGAAAAATCTGGCTGCAGTGCATCAGCTTTCAGCAACTCTGACAGGTTACTACGCTCATATTTTTAAAGGCAAAACTCCTAAGAACCAGGAGGTTCTAATTTGACTTTTTTTAGGTCGGTCATGGAATTTTTCTTATTCAATTCAAGCACTCTTAGCTGAAAAGGGAAAGAAATTTCAAGTCTGTGAAAGAGCCACTGTCCTGTTGTCACCCAACTGCCTCCCTCTTCCAAGTCAAATTCTGTAGGCTGGAATTTGCCCTCATTCAAGTGGCCTGGGAGCTTGTGATGTCATAACTGATGTGGAAGGAGCACATATGTGATCTGGTTTTCTTTCCAGGTGGTGAAATATTTATTATGGTTAAGATGCTGCTTGAAATTGTAATAAAGCAGTGCATGGAAGATTTTACATGCACCTGAAAGATTTCTTGTTCCTTCAGACTTTGTTGGATATCTCTGAGTGATCTCTTGAAGTACATTTTATCAGTACGGGGGTTTTTATTATACTTATTTGGGGGCACAATTCTATAGTTTTATCACTTTCCTTAGACCAAGTGCTGAGCAGTTAAGAGCCATGAAGGCGTCTTCCTGCAAAAGCAACTGATTTTGAACACCTTCTGTGATATGGTAATCAATTATACATGTAGTCATCAGGGAACTGTAAAAAGGCATCTGATAATGGGGGATTGTATCTAGAGCTGAATGAGCTTCTCCATATAGTTTAGTAATGTGCTGTGTCTTAGAAGTCCTCTGAAGCAGAGGTCTCCCAAGGGAAGTTCCCCACTTTTCAAAAGGTTACTTGAAAAATTAGGCAGTATTAGAAACTAGGTAAAAATTACTTCTACTTCATTTTGCTATGTAAACTTTTTAATAAATATGGCTTATGTTTTGTTTGTAACTATTAGCTTTTATTTGTAACTTTTTGCCCTTTTCACTTTACTTACAGTGAACAATCGCAGTATATTTAAAAAATATGAACTTCTGTATTGGGCAAATTGTTTTTTTTTTTTTTTAATTTGTCTCACTGGCATCAGCTCCTCTCCAGCCCTGTCTAGTAAGAAGTGTTAGAAAGTATTATTTTTATGCTTTTTGGTTCCTGTGATGGATGGTTGTGGAATATCATGCTCACAGGGAAAATTATTTCTTCCTAATCCTTGTCAGTTAGTGGTTGGCTTATTTCCGGTAGTCTGAAGACTTATAGCCCATATTCTAGTTCATACAGTACTTCATTTTAGTTGGCTTCAAATTTTGTTCATTACTGTCTCCTAGTTTTGCAATGTCATTATTCTTTATTGTCTGCACTTGGACAAAATCAGTCAAGAGGCATCATTCTAACAGAAAGCTGTGACCGATGGCTTTAAAAATAAATGATACTTGTGCTGACACAAGGGAGAAAAAACATTCATTAAAACTCATGTTGGAGAAGTCTCATCACTCTTTTCCAATTGTGTTTGACATTGCCTGAAAGACTGTTATATATTATGTTTATTTTTAGAGACTATTGTTTTCTTTAAATCTGCTCTACAACTTGAGGAAAGCAGTAATGCTTTTGAAGAGAAATTTACAGAAGCAAGACATTGCATCTTTCTGTTGTAGTAAGGGGCTGTTTCATGAAATATCTTTTTTAAATAAGTTTGACTTTGGCAGGGAAAAAACCTGCAAAATATAAGGGAATCAGAGGCTGCTTTAGGGCATACAGATTGAAAACCTGTGTGTCTTTTCTCAAGAACATAATAACATTTGTATGTGAGACCTTCAGCATGTCATGCTTATTTTAATAATTTCTTTTGAAGTGCTGAAAAAGCAAACTGCTTTCAGTTAGTTTACTTTTTACCCCAAAATTGGCCTAGTCTGCTGCTCAATATCCTGCTCATGTGCAGAGCTTATACAAAACTAATATTTGTATTACACAAAAAAGATGTTGACCTGTCAGAATGAGACTAGAGGAGGCCACTGATTTGATTAGAGGGCTGGGACATCTCCTACAATGACAGGGTGAGAAAGTTTGAGCTGTTAAGCCTGGTGAAGAGAAGGCTTCAGAGAGACATTATGGCTCTGTCCAGTACCTAGAGAGGGCCTAAAAGAGAGCTGGAGAGGGACTTTTCACAAGGGTGTGTAGTGGCAGATCAAGGGGGAATGGCTTCAGACTGGAGAAGGGTGGATTTATATTAGACATCACGCTCTTCCCTGTGATGGTGATGAGACCCTGTAACAGGTTGCCCAGAGATGTGTGGACTCCCCCCATCCTGGAGATGTTTAAGGCCAGACTGGATGAGGTTTTGGGCACCCTGGTCTAGTGGGAGGCATCCCTGCTCATGGCAGTGGGGTTGGAATGAGATAATCTTTAAGGTCCATTCCAACTCAACTGTTCTGAGATTCTGTGATAATCCCACAGTTGGAAAGGCAAATATTCTTTCAGAGTTAAATTACTTATGTTTCCATTCCTTCTTTAAGCAATTTATTATAAGCCAATAATAAAATTACAGATTATTTTGGTTTTATCATTGACCAAAGCTAAAATACAGCCAGTTTCTATTAGAGCATATTTAAATACACTGTAAAAAGGATATGGTATAACCAGACAAATGGTAAACAGCAGGTTTCCTGTATTCTTCGGAATGGTAAACATTAAGGGGAAGCCACACATTTTTTGTGTGCTTGCCTGCTTGCCTCAGTTTCTTTGTTCTCCTCAGTGTTTCGATAACTAGTCCATTTGCAAAAAAAAAAAAAAAAACACTAGTTTGAAAAATGCACTAGCTATTGCAGTGCCCTTGTTTCTCCTTTCAGGTTCCTTGTGGTTTTATCCCATACAGTAAACATTAAATGAACTACAGGGTTGTGGTTTTCAGGGGCTGTGACTTCACCTTTGCAATCCTTTCATTTCAGTCCTCAAGACTGACTTGTGACTTTTGACTTTTTTGACCTGTGTCAGGTGACACAGAACACATCATCCTACTTACCTGTAAAACACACCAGGCTTCTCTTTTTTCCCATCAATACCAGAGCATCATGTCTTGCTTTCACCTAAAATGAATATTTGTAGAGAAAAAGAGATTCGTGACTAAATAAAAATTCAGAAAGTAAAGCTGTCATTATATATTCTACATTGCTGAAACAGATAACACATTAAAACAGCTGCCAAATTACCTGTAATGAACATCCACACAATAGAAGACACTCTGCATACTGATGAAGTTGTGATTAACACCTATTAACAGGATGGAATTTGTCAATGAAAAAAATGAAGATGATTCAGTGCAATATTCAGAAAGATTTGCTGTCTGTAAAATTTCCTTATTTTGGGTATTTTTAGATTGTTGTTGGAAACCTGCTAGTGGTTTGAAAACATGCCTTGGAAAACTGTGTTCATAGCTACTAAGAAAAGGAAATGTGTTGCAAAATGATGCTTTCATGGAAAAAGTAGTGGGTCTGTCTTTCTTGCTTTTTCCCTCACCCCGATTCAATCCCCACTTCTGACTGAGTTAAATGATCAGAATTAAACCATGAGAATCTTTTTTTGGCATGTCAGGTCTGAAATTTCCATGGAACTGTCTGTCTAAATAGTTTCTTTCTCTCTTTCCTTATTTTATTTTGCATTCAAGCTCCATAAAATTTGCTGTAGTACCCTATTCTAGAAGGATACAGGAATTACTGTGATACCAACCCTTTTAATGTCCCTGGAATAATATAGAGAGCACATGGGCTGCTCTGTGGAATAGTTAGTTGTTTTTGTTTTTTTTTTAATGCCCCCAAAATCTAAGGAGATAAGCAGAAAAAAATGCATTGAGTATTCCAATTACTTCTCAAGTAGGATGTGGGACTTGAGGGCACAAAAGTCAGCTTTGAAACCTTGCTTGGGTTTTAACCAGCTGGGAACCCAGGGTGGTGTCTTGGCTCTTGTAATGCCATAGAAACCCGTGATCATCATTCTGTGAAATTCATCTTTGGAATTTGTGAGATTGCCCTTTGATTTGTTTGACTTAAGACTTGCTCTGAAAAGAGGTCTGAATGTTCAAAGTGCTGGGCTGTTCAATACTCAGTGTTTAAGGCAAGTTTAAAGTGATCCAGAAGCCTGTCTCACCCTCAGGGTTAAATGTCTTCATCATATTCTTACTTGGGACCCACATGACTTAAAGAGTGGGGAATGAACCTGCATGCAGGTAGCTGCAAAAAATGCTGCTTAAGGCTGCTCAGCATGTGGTTTCTTTATGGCATCCTTCTTAAGAAGCCAAGCTGAGAGGAGTTGTTGACAGCTTTCCTCGATGCTGACCCTGGAACAGTATTTTAACATCTGTTATCTAGAGGAGATGCAGTGGCAGGGTTTTTTTGTCTTGTTTTTTCCTTAGCATTTTTCTCTCAGTCATTAACATAGCAATGAGAGCATGTGTAGATTCAGGTTCAGTTCCCTCCTTTGCCTGAAGGGAGCTGGGGGTCAATTTTCATCTCTCTGGAGATGGAAACTACCAATTTTCAGGCAATTTTAAGGTAAGAATGGGTGCTTTTCTCCCTTCTGAGTGCCACATGAAGATGATTCATCGTTTGTTGGTTATCACCCAGGGACAGTATGTTATTTCACTGTCTTGTCTCTCAAGTGGCTTCACTTCCAGTTTGCACAGTATCCATGTTACCTCACTGACTGAAGAAACAGGGGCTGCTGATCAACTTCCACACTGGGTGTGGGAGTGTGGGGTTCAGTGCAGCTGGGTGAGCTCCTGAGCACGGCAGAGGTAGGTGGTTTTCCCAGCTAGGGAAGCCTGCAGATGAGGTCAGCCTGTTTCACATCAGTTCTGGAAATACAGTATCAAATCTCTCAGGCTGGCAACAAAAAATTTAGCTTGCCCTCAGGGCTTTGTGAAATAGTAGGTATCAACAAAGCCTGTCCTGAAACACCCTCCCTGTGTTCTACCGAGACATCTCGTGTCAAGAGTTCCTGATTGCTTCTCTTTCTTGCAGTGTGTTTTGTCAGATACTTCTTTCGACCCATTCATTGACAACAAAGGGCTTGTCAAATCTTGTCATCATGGTTTAGAAAAGGAATAAATTTAGTAATTCTTTTGAAGATTAGTTAGTCTCTGTGGTAATCTACTGTGTTCTGCCATCAGAGTAGCATCAGTAGCCAAATTTGGTCTTTGTTTCATCTGTGTAATCCCCATTAGTGCTAACAGAGGCATGCCACTATAGCTGAGAAGAATACCTTGATCCAAAAAACATAAAACCATAAGTCATATGCAAAGAACTGTTGCAGCAATGTTTTTTTCATCACTAAATACTATGTAAATTTGTTTTGGTTGATTTAAGAATGTAGCTTTTTTTATTTTTCCCTGGGACATGACAACTGGCAGAACTCTCTCTTATCAGGCTCTGATAAGACTTTGGAGATAATTAACTTGGGCTTTGGGCTTTTTTGGTGGATACATCTGTCACTAACACTGAAGCTCAAAAATTGGAAAATTTGAAACATCTGAAATGTTTGTAAGGGACAGGGAAGAGATGAGTCTGATATTAAGTATATTAGACAAAATATTAGACAAAATTGTAATGTAGTCCTTACTTTATTTTTATACATAGATCTTTTAAAATTATTCCCTGAAGTCATGGGCATTCATGTTAAAGGAGGACAGGTTGAACTTTATATATCATGTCCAGAGTTGTTGCATGAAAATCGAGGCTGATGTTTTTAGGACTTTAGGAATTTTAAAACTTGAAGATCTCCATTTTATATGTGTATAATCCCTTAAAGAGGCAAAGAGCATAATGTGAGGCACTTAAAAGCATTCAGCTCTGTAACTCAGGTATTTTACTGCTACCAGGGTATAACATATAGTCTAAACTGTGTAGAATCTGCTGCGTCTTGTTTGTATGAGGTGTGCTTCCCCAGCCCTGGACCAGTGACAGGACCCTGATGACCCCTAAAGCCTTGGTAACTAGAATCCCATTGAGATTGTTGTGAGGTTACTCAGGGGGAAAATTGGAAGGGTGGTGGTGAGACCACATCTCAAATACTGTGTTCAGTTTTGGGCCTCTCACTACAAAAAAAAACATCCTGAGGCACTGGAATGCTTATGGAAAAGGGCAACAGAGCTGGGGAAGGATGTGGAGCACAAGTCTTATGAGGAGTGACTGAGAGAGCTGGAGTTGTTGAACCTTGAGAAAAGGAGGCTCAGAGGTCCTGCACAGTTTGGTGGGGATGGTGAGCACTGGCTGAGTTGCAAGACTTGGCTGTAGCTAAGGCTGCCTCTCCCCTCAGAGCCAGTTCATCTCTGGGCAGTTCCCTGTGCTTTGCTGCCATGCTTGTATCATTAACCTACAACGGGAATGGTTTCAGAAATGGAATAACATGGTTAGTATCTTCTACATGACTACTCTGGTAGTACTTGAAGGAGCAACCTTAAAGTGTCATAATTTCTACAAATACATACGTTGAAATGTAATAAAGTTTCAGACCAAGCACAGAAAGCTAATGTGCCATCAAGGTTACTGTTTAAGTGTACTATTTTCTGCTTAGAATCTGAATAACATGCAATTAAGCAGTGTAGTTATTTGGAAAATAATTTAAAACAATGAAATATGAGATTCATCCAGCAAATGGAGATAAGCATATTACAGAGAGAGTGATTGATTTAGGGTTTATTTAGTGCTTTCAAGTTCAGTTTTCAAGGTGATTTTACATTATCAAACTTTTCTATCTATTTTTCAAGGACCAAAGGATTCAATATTAGTGCACTGAGGGGATTTTTTTTGAGGATTTTTTTTTGGTTGTTGTTTCATTTTTGCTTTAATCCACATTTTAAACATAAGGGACCAATTTTCCTGTGTGTTGTTTGGAGTTTAATTTGGTTTTTAACCTTGTGTTGTCACTTTTATGCTTTTAAAGTGGATATAAAATGCTATCAGAATAGAACAGCAGTGTTTCACATCTCCTGTGCACATGGTTTAGAAGGTATAAATCTCAACATAGAGGACATACCATGGTCTCATTCTTCTTTCTTGACCAGGATTCTTTTTTTTTAATGGGAAGTAGAGCAACTTAAAATATTTTTCTGTTGAGTGCTGCAGGGAGTTGCCTGATAAACGTTAACTTGTTTTATATAACTATAGTGTGGACCTTTGCTTCTGCTCACATGAAAATTCATATATTTTAAAAAGAAATAAAATACAAGAAATAAAGTCTGATCTAGGCATAGTTTCTCTTGTTTGTTTTTGTAATGAAATAAGTATGACGTGGAAATGCATGCAATCAGCACTTGTATTTCTATGCCATGGTTTGCTGTATAGGTCTTTTGTCTTTTTGCACTGTGTGCTGACAAAACCAGAGCTATTAAAGATCAAGTATAGGCTGAACACCCAGGAATTTTATCAAATTTGAGGAATTTGATAAATTCAGATATTGCTGTTAGAACTCAATGCAGTAGCCCTACTTTTCTTTTTTTTTTTTAATCCTCTTAATACTCTTGTAAGGATAATATGGGAGTATTGCAATCATTTTCCTTCCTGTAGTATCTGACTTTCTAGACAGACTAACCTGAAATCTTACTCACGGTGTTACCTTTTGGAAGACAGCAGCTGGTATTTTCTTCTCTCCTACAGGCTATGACAGTCTCTTGCCATATTGAGGTATTGTGCCTCTTGTTTTCAGATGGATTTGCTAGTCCATGAGTTTTCTGCTCTAGTGTCTGTCACCTCTTTGTAGCAGTAATCCCTCTACACCCATCTGTGCACAAGAGGTTATTCAGGTATTGGAATGAAAGGGAAACAAAATAGCAAGATGGATTCAGTGTAATTCCCAAATTATTGTGAGATGAAAAAATCTACCTGATAAAGAAACCTGTCTGGTGGAGAAGAGCACAGAAGGGGAGGGGATGTAACTGCTAAGACCAGACACGCGTCTTTTTTAATTTTGGTTCTTAACATGTCAGTAGTTTGCCACAAAAATAAAGGGTGGGAGGAATGCCATCTCCTTGTATAAGAAAAAAGAATGTATGATCCCATAGACCTTGTAGAGCAAAATATAATAATCCATTTCTGCTTTGGAGGGCAGCTTCTGAGCTGTATGCAAATCCATGATTTGTAGAAATTGTAAACAAAAGCGTATTTCAGGAAACTGAAGTGAATTCATGCCATTGCTATTGATGATTGACTAGAAATACTGTAAAGGGTACAGAAAATACATTATTTTAGGCTTTTTGTATTACCACACAATGCAAGACAATAAATTAATCAAAATAGTTCTGAGCAAAGTCCAAGACCTTCATTTACCTATTTGGAATGTATTTTCTGATGTAATTTTGTGTTGCCAAAGCAGCTTATTATATGGATTCTCATGTGAAAAAAGAAATAACTATTTGTTGAGCTAGATATATGAAATAAAAACCCCTACACATTAGTTGAACTTGTTTTATCATTTCATGTTTTAATATAAAGCCAGAATTTATGCAACTGGAATTAGTAACTAAAGTTTTGCTTATCCTTAGTGATTTTCTATACTTGTTTTTTTTTTTCCTTTTCTAATTTTATAATGAACTTGACACCTTTAGAGAAAGTTAAACTGTTCCCCCTTGTTCTATTGCTACATACAGTTGTGAAAAGTCCCTCTCCAGCTTTCTTGCAGGTTCCCTTCAGACACTGAAGAAAGGCTGCAATTAGGTCACTTGGAAGCCTTGTGTTTTCCTGTTATAACAATCCCAATTCTTTCAGCCTTTCCTCACAGGATAGGTGCTTTGGTCACCTTGGTGGCCTCCTCTGGACCTGCTCCAACAGGTCAGTGTCCTTTCTGTGCTGGGAGCCCAGAGCTGATGCAGCCCTGCAGGTGGGGTCTCACCAGAGCAGAGCAGAGGGGCAGAATCCCCTCTCTGGCCCTGCTGCCCACGCTGCTCTGGATGCAGCCCAGGACACGTTTGGCTTCCTGGGCTGGGAGTGCACATGGCCAGGTCATGTCCAGCCTCTCATCCACCAACACCCCAAAGCCCTTCTTGGCAGGGCTGCTCTCCATCTGTTCATCCCCAGCCTGTGTTGATACACAGAAATATGTGCACATAAATATATATACACATTCCTTTTGAAATGGAGTTCAGTGGCTCTACAAACACTTAACCATATGTAACCATATGCATGGGTTTCCATATGGTCACTCTAATGGACTTCTTTTGTTGAATTTATGACTTGAGTGAAAGATTGATCAAAAGGGATTATGAAGACCTGTAAGCTTTGCTGAATGTAATTTCCAACACAACTATCGAGAGACATTTTGTTTCACTTTTTCTCAGAGTTTAAAATAATAATAATAAAAAATAAAACAATTAAGAGGTCTCTACCCTTCCCTTAAATCTAGCCCAAATTTCTGAACTCAAGTTCTGTTTGCTCAGCTTGGCTCACTGGTCATTAAAGCTCCATGAAGCATAAAAGCATTCGGGTAAGGTCTCCATGGGGCAATTTGAAATTAACCTATGTGAACTACGGTTTGCTTATTTCATATTGCAGATTTTGGGGGTTTTACTCGTTATGAGGCTGCAGACTTGTGGCTGCACTTACAGTTCTGGGTAAATTATATTCTGAAAATATGCTGATAAAATGATGAACTGATTAAAGTCAGTTACTGATTTATATAATTTATACAGGTTTTTTATTGCTTTAGTGTTGAATGTTAAATTTTCCGGCAGTTGCCATGTTTTGATGTCTACTACCTGCCTCAAAATAAAATGATTGTTTCCTGTTTCATACATATTGGGCAGGTGGCAAAAGACATTTTTAAACCATGAGTAAGGGTACTTCACAACTGCCTCTAGAAAAAAAAATCTAAAATCCTTTAGGTTGACTTCCAGTAATGATGTTTTACTGAGTTCATGAAACATGAGTTTGATAGGATCTGCACAGATGTATCCCTACACCATTTCATCAATCCCTCCTCTTGTTTTTGTATTTCTCCATGCTTTAATAAAATCATTTGCCAGTGTTGAATCCTAGATTTAATAGTCTGAGGTTCTAGTGTTTAGCTAGGGATTAATTAATTTGGTTGGCATCTGACAACTCAGTGTAATCACTAGTATTTTTAAGTGTTAATCTTGTTAGGTGTTACCCTGGCTGTGGATAATTTCCTCTACTGTTCTAATGGAAATGGTTGTGCTGACAGTGTTTCAGTGTCAGCCCAACTCAATCCTTTAGTTACAGGCTGTCCTGAAGATGGAAAGTCTCTTTTACAAGCAGAAGTCAGCTGTCAGGGACATGGTTTGGTGAGAAAGTGCTGACTCAATAACTTGGGGCTGTTGGCCAGCTCCTGGAGAAACAGGGGTGGGTGTGTGTGTGTGTCTTGTGGCCTCCCTGTTCCTCCCTACCAGCTGGTTGAGGTGATAAGGAGCAGAGGTCTTTGGGGGCATTAATCCACACCATGTCATGCACCATGCAATACTGATGGCAAGCAGGATGGCTTTCCACCTGGTGCTATCCATGAAGGTGTTTGGACTATGTGCACTGGTGTGCCAAGCAAGAGAAACATCTGAAGTTAGGCACACACACCAACCAAGGTAATTCAAATCAGGTATGAAATATCAACACCAACTTCAATGATCAGCAAGATGTGAATTGCTTTTCTGCAGGCAATACATTAGCTGGTGATACACAAGCCCCATTTCAAATAAAAGAAGCTCTTTCTAGAATACAGGAGCTTGAGTTAGTCTATAAGTGCACTTCTGTTGGAAGAAGTATTTGTACAGAATATTTGCACAGAAGAATTTCATTAAATGAGTCCTGAGTGGGTTAAATTTGCAGCTTTTACAGGTTTCTCCTTTTTAAGTATGACAGCACTGAATGTATTTTGCACAGCTATCAATGTACTGTCCCTGCATATCTACTTTTTAAACAAAATCTTTTTCCTGAAAATTATTCAGTGTTGTGGACTAAGTCTTTAACTCTGCTCTGTAGCTTGAAATCATTCTGGCATTACAAAGAAATTTTTAATTGTCTTAATTGGACTCATGTAATTTTTTTTTTGCTGTGATTCTACATCAGTACTTAAGAGCTTATCACTGGAATGGCCCTTACCTGCAGGAGAGTTACAGTGGTTTAGTCATTGCCAAAAGAGTAATGCACTTAAATTTGGAGATGCAAATGCAGTTGGGGCAGAATAATGAGTCAGTTCCTCAATTATGTAGACAGTAGCAGTGCTGTTGACTTCAACAGACCTGTGCCTTTATACATCAGTTGAGAATTTGACTCAAACCCTGACTAATGAACTCATTTAACTCCTGTGACTAAGAAATATGACTTTTTTTTTTCTAACTATAGCTTAAAGGGCAAGCTGTGTTTAAGCAGATTTAATTAACCTGTCCAAATTTAATCATCAGACTAATAGGTATTCCTGTTCACTCAGGAACGAGACAGAATCATTGTATTTTCTAATTAAGAACTAAACTTAAGGCTGTGTGCCCATTTGAAATATGCAGTGTTTGGACTGAAAGAAAGAGCAAGTTATCAGAACACAATACAAATGAACTTGGTGAGGAAGGAAACATAGGCATTGCTGGCCGTTACTCCAAGATAACAACAAAAGATTAGAGAATATACTTTTATTTCATGTATTTTGCAGTTGTCTTGTGTGAGGGTTTGCACACCTGGTGCACATTTACATCTCATTCGATTCCTTTGTTCTCCTTGCAAGAACTGGAGCTGTGGAAGACTGGGTTTATTTCTTTCAAGAGAGCTCTGATTCATCTCACCTCCACCTCCAGACTAAATAAAGCATTTGTGATGCTTTATTAAAGCACATGTGATTTTTTTGTTGCTATCTTCCCTGCTGGCCTTAGCTTTCTTTCCCTATTCCCCCCAGTTTCCGTGCCTGACAGCTCAGGGTCTCATTTTCTCCTCTTCTGAACTTACCCCCTGCTTCGGTGCCCTTATGTGTTTTACCACTTTCAGAGCTTCCTTGGTATTTCTCTGAATCATGGAAAAATTCTCTTTTTACTTCTCTCCCCTAGGGGTCTTTGTTAGCCCTTCAATTCCATCTGAACTACTGTTGTCTTTCTCTTTCTCCCCCTGTCCCCTAAACCATCATCATCATTCCTCTGTGAGCTGAAGTGACATTGGAAATGCTGTCTCTGTCTTGCTCCTGTTTGTTCTGGGGTCATTTCTTTACCCCTGATTCCCTCTGTGGGCTCTGACCTTGTTACAGCTTCTCTTCCTATTGTTACTTGTCTCCAGGTTACTCTGGAACTAGTAGAATGGATATTTAGGACAATATAGATTAGGCATATGAACAAATCTAGGTGCTCCTGTTCCTTTATAATCATCCTGATCAGAAAAGTACATTGTCTTTGGCCTCCATTTTCACTGTCTCTTATATTTGCATTTTTGTTGCATAAAGTCAATCTGAATTTCTGCTTTTTAGAGCCACTTTTGCTTTGGATCCCTGTTTGCCCTGGAGCAGTGGTAGGACTTCTCTGTACTCTTCATTTCTCTCAGCTGGTGAGATTGGTTTTATTGTACTGAAGTTTGCTGTATTGAGGACTTGCTAGAAAATATATTCTTTACAGTTTGTTAGCAACTGAAAAAGCAGGAATTTAAATTAGTTTTAAAATAGTGACTAATCCTGTACCCTTCTCATCCTCTGTATCATTACTGATTTTTTGAGATTTTCAGCATCTGTATCTTTTCTCCTCAGTCATTACATTCCCAAGTGGAGAATCACCATTGATCTAATCTTGCCTTTTAAGAAGGAAAGTTGTGTGCTTGTGATCGTCTGTTCCCAGTACCGCTATAGTGTATGAAATTTCATGCATCCTTCAAAATGTAGTCAGACCTTGATTTACATAGCAGCCAAGTAATGTTGGTTCCTTGCCTTTCTAGCAGTTCTTGGCATTTTGTGTTCTTGAATACCTGCTGAGCACTGGCTGTAGTATGTTCTTCACTTTTCCCTGGTGCAAATGTGATTTGCAATTCTGGACTATGACTGAAGAGTATGTGTTAGTGCACTGACAATTTCAGGTAGGTAAAAATGCTAAGTATGGAATTTGAGTAAAATACTGCAATTAATTGACTGGTATAACTGAGTTTTAGTTTAAATACACAGACACACACATATATGTGTATATATATATATATCAGATAATGAACTAGAGATTGTGATGGGAGTGTTTAGAAGACTGATGTATCAGGCCAGTTCTAAACTTCAATTTTAAACTTTACTGAACTAGGCAAACACTAACAGCACACCTCCTGTTAAAAGTTTCTTGTACACAATTAATCTTTGTCACTGTGTTCAAAGTAGTCAGTCCTTCAAGTGTGCCTTTTGTCTATGTTGGGAGTATGCAACACAACAGAGCTGGTGCAGCAGGAGATGGTAAATATTGCTTGCACAAACACTGTTAGTGTGAGCCAAGACCACTTTAGGTTTTCCCACCTTCCCATTCCGCACTTGGACTTTTCACAGCAGGTCTGGAGGAAGTTTTCATTTCTCACTCTGAATCATAAAGAGCTGCCTGTCAGAGGGAAATGCTGGGAGAAGCTGGGCAGCTCAGAAGAGCACTCAGGAGCTCAGATGCAGCTGATCTTTGGATCATTGTGACCTGACCCTACTCAAGGCAACATGGCTAGAAAGATTATTTTTTCTTTGGTGTCATGTGGGTCCTTACAGAGCTCTGCTGTGTTAGTGGTAGGTCATATGAATCAATTCACCCAAAACCCCATAAAGAAGTTCTCTCTGTGTTGGGAACATTAACTCTCAATTCAGCAGTCATTTAAGGCCAGAAGGCACTGGATGCATGGTTTGTGGCAGCCAATATTAACTTTCTTCACAATAGTAGCAGTTAACACTGGAAAATCTTTGCTAATCTTAGGTTTGTGAGATTTAACAACATGGAAAAACACCCCATTGTATTACTGGTAGATTGCTAGTGTTAGAAGAATTTTGCTTGGAAGGAAATGAAAGAAAAACAAAAAGCCAAAATACAAAAAGCCAAACCCATGCCGTGACTGATCTTTAGTTACTGTAGTTTGTAATTCCAAACTAATGGAGCTGTAAAAGTTTATACTGGCTGAGAAACTCTTTAATTTTTTTAAGTACCTCCGTAGCATTAGATTGTGTAAATATGGCATTTCAGCATCCAAGAATAAGAAGAGTGTAAGTTGATTTTCTGCACTAAACAAGCAAAACCTGCTCAGTGGGAATTCTGAATGTGATGAGCACTTCATAATAAAAATCGTATTTAGGCACTTTAGGCATGAAATCAAAATAATTTGGCTGTGTTTCTTCATGTACACCCAGGTATGTTCTCTGCCTCTTTCTCTTCTTACATTGACTTTGGTTGCATCATCTAACCTGTAGCATTTTACCCAAATTGCATGGTTTGCATTTGCAAACTTAAAACTGTCAAAATGTATTTGTAAATAATATATCCATATATATGCAGAAATAGATGTTTTTGAGTAAAGATGCAAGGCTGTGTTATAATTCTTGCTAAGTTCTTACCAGAACACAAGAACTACTGTATACAGAATTTTACATATGCCCTTGAGAACTGAAGCTTTCGAAGTTAAGAGGAGAAAAAGGCAGGGGGTGGGAGGGAGAGAAATAAAGAAGAAGCAGCAGCAACAATACTTAATAATGTTCTTAAAATTTTTGTTATTTTTTTAAATGGGAAAAATGATCCCTTTTTCATTCAAATGGAGAGAATTCAAGAAAGTGAGTTTAAAGTACCAGCTAATGATCTGCAGCATCTAGCAGTATACTAGGACTTGGAAGAAGGAGACTGAAGTTGCTGTGAGTTCAAACAAAATGTTTCAGGTTGTTCTGTGATTTAAAATCCTTGGGTCTGAGTTCAAAACAATTGTTTAGAAAAAAATAACCCAGATTTTCTGCTTTCAACAAAATCAACAAAATTCTCGCTGAGGAATTAAAAAAATAGCTTCTTGGAAAGCATTTTGAAACTCTCATTCAAAGTTATATTTTTTTAAATCTGTTTCATTATGCATCTTTACAAAGCTGTTAATGATATGCATATGCAGCCATTTTCAAATTCCTTTAATACTGTCAAATTGATACTGAGATACTTTTACTTGTGTATAGAGCTTATCTGTAGCTTATTCTGATCATAATGTAAGTTTTGTTGTTGGCATAAGAATTATTGTGGGAAGGGAGAGTTACCTGCTTTCTGCAAATACATGTGATTCTACTATTATTGTTCTAATTTTCTGTCTTTTTTTCCCTATAGTCACGCAGTACAAACTCCACAGCATCTGTAGGTTGTAATCACAGATGTTTGCAAAAAATTGATAATGTGGAAGTACATCTGAAAACTACATGCACAAATTTTCTATTCATGACACTGATAAACTGCTAGAACTATGTCATACTAATAATTTCATTGCAAAGTTGTGATGCTTCATAACTATGAAGAAGTTAATTTTCTTGTGAAGTAAGGTACTAGAAATGGAAATTAAATCATATTCTACAAAGAGACATAAGGTGTTTTATCTTAAGCTTAAGAATTCTTTCAGAAAAGAGTTCATTGTCTGGAAGTGTCAGTTAAAGAACAAACTTAGTCTAATGAGGTTATTAAATAATTGCAAACTGCTGATGGGATTCTGTAGGAAAAAGGCATGTGTGACTGCAGTTTTATAAGGAAAGGGTAATGGAAGTGCTTCCACACCTGTACACATTGCTGAGAATACTGTATTTCTGAATGATCAATGTAAAAACATGTGCTGAGGGACCTCCATGGTGACCAGAGGAGGGGAGAAGGAGGCCATGGGAAGAAATTAAAAGATCCTCTTGTGTTTAATCACTGAAGAAAATGAAAAAAAAAAAAAAAGCTACAACTCACTGCAAACATCCAGCAGAGCTGCAGACTCCAAAAAAAAAAATTTGCTCAGGGATAATCAAGTTGAAAATTTGAAGGTGGTCCTTAAATATAAAAATCATGCAGAAATAGTCTGTCAGACCAATAATTAAGGGGTGGAGAATCCTTGAAGACTATGTTTGACTAGTTTATTAAGTAGATTAAGCAATTTTTGAAGTAATAGGCAGCAGGAATCAGTGTTTTCAAGGTTTCCTTGATGTTTCGCACCTAAAAAATACTCACTTTTATACAAGACAAACTGAAAATATTCTCCAAAAAGTAGAGAGATTGTGAACTCTAAAGAGCTAATTTATTTAATACTAAAGATTTGAGTTGGACAACAAATCAAAATACAAATGAGTCATATTTTTGAATGACTTTCTAAATCAGTGTTTTGGAGCTTTGTATTGTGATGCTCTGGATGCTTCTAATGCTGCAGTGTTGTGGAAGTTCAGGGTGTCAGCCTCTTGCTTGGTTGTACTTCCTTTCACTTCTGATTTGGCTTGATTTAATTATGTTAGGTTTCTTTGAAACTGCCAAGTTACTCTGTGTGGTAATACAGGTTTCTTATGCATAGGGGGTTGCAGACTTAGCATAAATATTCAGAAAGGGAATTTTAATAAGCAGATTTACTATGTGTACTGGAAACAATAATTTACAACCTAATACCAACCAACTGTGTTTCAGGACACAGCTAGTGAATTAGCACTTGCATATTTCAGTGATGGTTATGTTTTAAAGAAGTCTTCTAAGCTCCTACATGCTGTCTAAATACTTAATTATTACAGGAGATCTGCCTCCTGATTTTTATAACTTCGTCATTAAGAAAATCAGAAAAGAGGAGGCAGTTTGCTAGCAGTCTAACTCTTGGAAATGAATTTATAAGACATTGTCTAGGGGGGTTTTGTCATAAAAGATTCAGCTTGTTTTCTGAAGCTCACAATGCCATTCTGACAGAAATATCTCATTAAAATGTTTCCACATGTATGACGTGAAAGGATCCCTTATACAAGTTTCAGGTCTCTTAGAGTGTGCCAGAAAGCACCCAAAGTTGGCTGTTTCTGGTGTGTGTATAGGAGGGAACAAAGCCTGGGCAGTGGCCATGAAAGCTTCATTCTGGTGTGGGCATTGCAGTGTCAGTGAGGCTCCTGCAGTGGATCCTACACATCAGTGCACCCTTGTGTGCTGTAATGGTTGAAGCTTTTCTGTACCCAGTGAAACCAATGTTGTCCCTGCTGATAACTGTGCCTCGTGAGGAGAGGCATTCTGCTAACAGTGCAGGGCCCAGCCCTGGCCTCTTATTACACTAATTATCAACTAATTACGATGACTTGCTGTGCAGACAGTGTCATGGTGCCTCTTGCTGTGAGGATGATGTACAGCCTAGGGGCTGTGGTAATAGCAAAGGCTTTGAAAGCATGAGCATAGGAAGACCCTGTGCCCTGCTGATGGGCAATGAGAAGAGCACCCTGGAGATCTAGCAAAAGGCTGGTTTTGTTGAAGGATATTGGCCAAGCCAATGGGGTGAGGCAGTTTCCATGCCCTGGGAAAGGAACATCTGGTGAGCACCTTGCAGCAGGTGGTGCAGGCCACGGGGTGCCACTTTTCTGCAGAATCAAATGTCTGACAAAAGGACAAGATTGCAAGTGCAACAAGGGGCTGATCCACATCTTGACTCTCTTTCTCCTTCTGGATGACCTCTTTTCAGTGTGTTTGCTTTGCCCTAGAGGGTTGAGACCATCAAAATTGAGGTGACCATCAGCTCAGAGGAATCAGAAGGATATGTCCAAAAAAATCCCACTTTAAAATCTTTCTTCTATGGTCTTAAGGTGAATGTGTAATGTCTCTTCATTGATAGTGTCATGTTTATGTAAGTTCTGTAGTATATCCATGTTGCACCTCACTGACAGAATACCCTTAGCTCAGATATTGCAAGTTGTGTTTGGAAGACTTCTGTTTATATCAAGCCATGGGTTGCAGAGTAGCAGAGGAAGTCTGAAATTCAGCAAAGTCAAATGCAGGGTCCTGCACCTGGGAGGAACAACCCCATGTACCTGTTCAGGCTGGAGGCTGAGCTGCTGAAAAGCAGCTTGTGAAGAATGAATGACAGGAGGATCCTGGTGGACACTAAGCTGTCCATGAGCCAGTAATGTCCGTGTGGCCAAGAGACCAATGGTGTCCTGGGGTGCATTAGGAAGAACATTCCAGCAGGGCAAGGGAGGTGATTCTGCCCCTCTGCTCAGCTCTGGTGAGGCCTCGTGTGGAGTGCTGTGTCCCATTCTGGGCTCCTCAGGACAAGAGAGCTTCTGGAGCACATCTGGAGCACATCCAGTGAAGGGTGACAAAAATAATTGAGGGCCTGGAGCATCTCTTTTATGAGGGAAGGCTGAGGGAGCTGGGCCTGTTCAGCCTTGGGAAGGGACAACTGAAGGGGATCTCATCAGTGTCTGTCAGTATCTGAAGGGAGGGTGTCAGAGGATGGAGCCAGGCTCTGCTCAGTGATGCCGAGCAATAGGACAAGAGGCAGTGGAAACTGATGCACAGGAAGTGCCACCTGAACTTGAGGAAGAACTTCTTTGCTGTGCAGTTGACTGAGCAGTGGAACAGATTGTCCAGGGAGGTTGTGGACTCTCCCTCACTGGAGATACTCAAGGACCATCTGGACACAATCCTGTGCCATGTGCTCTGGGATGTCCCTGCTGTAGCAGGGAGGCTGGACCAGATGACCACTGTGGTCCCTGCCAGCATTACCCATTCTGTGATTCTGTGATTGTGGGGGGCACAGACACATCTGTTAGAGCAGCCTACACTGTAGTAGTCTGTAATAGACATACATGGGAACTCGTGACTGAGGAGTAGCATGCACAAAATGCAGTAGGTACAGGTGGGCTGTAAGACTGACTTTCACATTCTGCAGAGTGCTTTGTTCTGGTCCAATGCCAGTAACCTCAATGTGGAGCCTTTTACCTGTAGGGCATTGACTACTGATCATTGCTTGCTGGCTACTAGCTGCAGGGTGGTGCCAGATCCAGTCTAGCTTCCAGCAGGAAAAACCTAGTTTGTGTGGAGAGAATTGCAATTCTAAAGGTGAAGATACTCACAATCACTAAAGATTACTCAACAGCTTCCTTATTTTTCTTCTAACCATATTTTGTTCTATTTTCAATCATTTCCCTGTCCTAGATTATAAAATAGAGAAAGGCTTATTTTTCAGCATGACTGAGAACCAGTTCATATTACTATAGGGAATCTGACTAATTTGCAAGCAAGAAGCTGGAGTGATCTGAAAGGTTCAAGAAAACAGAGTGCTTTTTCTTCACGAGTTACTGAATAGAAAAGACTGATTATGTCTTTTGTTTTTGTGGAGGACAGAACTCATCATCACAACACTACCAACACCATCAATCTGAACAACCCAACAATTTAAAAATATTCTCTCATAGCTTCTGGTTGTGTAGTTGCTCAGCTCCTTTCTCTAGAGTGAAATAATCTTATGCAGTATTGAAACCGCCACCAAGAATTGTTAATGTATAATTTATCTTTGCAATTAAAAAGCATTTTTAACCAAGTGTCACAACACAGTGACAAGTAAATTAGGCTGTGATTTACATTACAGTACTTTGCAACTTGATTTAGTGTCACCCTGGAGGAGCTGACAAACAGCCCCAGTGGAGTAAGACAGTGCTTTCAGTAAAGAATGAATTCATTTCCTATGTGTTAGCAAGGATTGAAAGATAGTTGCTGCCTGCTATTGAAACAATGATTCATATTTTTTGTTTGTTTTCTAACATGTTAAGCAATATAATAGCAAGAACTTCTAGACAGAAAGAATACTTGGCTCAGACACAGCGATTGATAACTCAGTGTTTTTATTAAAAAAAGGCTTAGTTAAACTTTTTCTATCTATATATAGTAAGCAAGGAAGATGAATCTGGTAATTTTATCTTTTCCTTAGTCATTGTCTTAAATTGGGAGCTTTGAAATTTCAGAATATCATCAAGAAGTCAGGTTAAATATTGCTAAATATAACTCACCAAAGGTAAGTTAAGTGAAACACAGTGCCATTTGATTTAGAAAAGAAAAGTCCCTTAAAACTCATCACTAATATCAAATATTCACTACATTAATTATTTTGGGATATCATTCACTCTTGGTTTGGGGCACTTTCATGTTTTCTTAACTTCTTTCCAGTGAGGGAGTACTATTACAGAAAGTAAGTGTGAAGCTATAATGCTGGTGGAATTTTGATGAGAGTAAAAGACTTTTATACAAAGAGCTAAATGGGTAATTCATTCTCCTCATTAAAAGTTAGCAATATCTAGGAAAACTGTATGAACAGGGATAGAGAGTGAGAAGGGCACTTCTGAGGTTTACTTGTACTGTAAACTTGCTTTGTTCTAGCTACTGGAGGTAGCTGAGTGAACTTCTCATTGTCCTGGCAATGTGAGAAATGTTCTTGTAGCCTGTGGAATAGTTGCAGTTATTAGAGGTGGTTAAGCAAAACCATTCCTGCAGTGGGAAGGAATCATATAATCATAGAATATCCTGAGTTGGAAGGGACCCACAAGGATCCACATCATGAAGATATCCACAAGGAGCTTGCATTATTGTGAGAGATTCATAACAGTCCATCCTTTAATCTACAGTTACAGAGATTTTTCTTCTCAGGTCCCTTTAGATTCTCTTCAAGAAAGATGAAGAAAAAATGAGAACAGATCAATATTACCCAAACAGTTACAGACAAGTTAAAAAGGTAATGCTGGTTCCACATTCCAAGTGCATTAACTGCTTTTTACAGTGATTTATCACAGTGGATATCCATGTGCAAACACACAGCAGCAGAGTAAACTGGTGAGTGGGGGCTCTGAGGGCATGCTGTGACCTGCTTACTCTAAGGTCACAAACTCACAAGAGACTGCCAGGAAAAAAGTGTTTCTCACAGTTTATAAAAGTTAGTTTCCTCACCATTTTTTTCAAATCAGAGTCTGAGCAAGTGGTGTCAGTTTTGGCAAAAAGTCTAATCCTTTGTACAACAAAGTGATTGGCATTACTGTGACTTGGTTTCACGTACCAGCTGTTGCTGTACAAAATACAAGTAAAAAGAAGACAGGTTTATCTCCCACTGGTTTTTTCAAGAGCATTTTCTTCTTGATGGGTTATTCCCTTTGTTCTTACTCACCTGCAGTTGCCTTAGTTCCTTAATAACAGGTCCTCAAAGCCACTGAAAGAAATCTACTAATTTGGAAGGAATTACATGGCAATATTTTTCCCCATGGACTGTTGATTCAGCCCTAAATACAAGGTGAGACTTATAAGGTCTTGTTAGACAAATGTCATGTCCTCAAGAAAAAGAATGGTAGTTAGGAAGGCAAGATTAGCAATTGCGAGAAGGCAATTATTATTTTTATTTTGGTCAAGCTGTGGTGTTAATTTCCTGATTTCTCAGGGTGAAAGCTTGAGTGCTTGGCAATGCTTAAGGTGATGTGTGCCTTGGTGTTGTCTGCTCCAGATCACTGTAAGACAGAAATAAAAGCAGCATAGAGTAAATTTTCCTTCTTGAGGAAATTTATTTCTGTTCTGCTCCTGCTGTTCGTGGAGTCAATAACAGGACTGGCTTCAGAGCTGAAAGCTGAATCATCTTTGGGCTTTGCTATACAAAAGTCAGGGAGCAGAACAATTATAAGAGTGGAGCAAGAGGTGTTTATTTTATACTGACATGCCTCTGTTACAAGGGCTATGCACTCTGTCTCAGTGAAGAAGAAAAACCCTTCTCTGACCTGGCCAACTAAAAAAATCTTATCTTCTGCACATTCTGAAGGTCTTGGAAGTTACTGGTTTTCAAAGTTTTTCTTCCTCTCCCCATGCCCTCCACCTTTGAATTCTCATAAGATTCTTTTTTGTATGCTGATGACCTGATAAATACATTGAGAAGATGTTTAACAGAACTTGAACAGTTCCCATTCAGTGCCTTTTTTTTTCCTGGGTGATCCAATTAAAGTAATTGAGGAATAAATCCAGATGGATGGCAAGCTTTGTAAAGTGAGAGCTTCCTGCTGAAAAAGCTGGGTCGACTAATAACTCTTCTTTCACAGTTTTACTATTAGAAAAATATATTTTCTACTAAAAAGAAAGTAGATAAGTCCTCCTTTCAAAAGCTATGAATTACTGTTGAGAGCACAGGAGCTAAGTTTGACGTTGCTGATTTTTAGAGATGTGACTTGAAAGGTAGCCAGACTTTTGGATTTTCTCTGCTTCAGTTAATGAGTGACCTGCACTCATCTTGATTTGTGCCCTCTTTTCTTTTTCTCCATGGCATCAGTCAGTATTATGGAAAACCTCTTTTATGTCTGTCTACAGTGATTGTATTGTGTGATTGATTTATGCATGAAATATGTCTTAGTGTCCAATGTAAGATGGATTATAGGAGGGACATTACCTGACTGTGCATTGTTTTCTCAAGGTACCTAATGATATATTTTCAGTGACGATATCACAATGTGAAAAAGAAGAATATGGGTAGCAAGCACTATAGAGAAAAGGCAAATCTTGTAGCTTGTTTTAAGTATTGGGTAGAGGAGCTGCTAGCAAACCAAGCTGAGGGAAGGAACTGATTTTATTTACCTGTTTTGTGTGTGGCATAGAGATAGAGATATTGGTGGACTTGGATTTAGCACTGTACTTACAAAAAAAAAAATAGGAGATATTAAAAGTTAATCTAGTTGAAACTAGCTGGAGGCACAAATGGATGTCTCCATTCCTTTATCCCTGCCTATCTCCAAAGATCTGAAAATCAGTAAGAATTAGCTGCTTGGAGCTGGGCTCCATACTTTCCATAAGACTGTGTGTGGTTTATATGTTTATATACAAAATAACCTGGTTATCTACTGTGTTTACTTTGAGAGTTTAACTCATTTTCTGATGTGGCTAGGGTAGATTAGAAACAGAAAAGAGGCAGTGGGAAGGGACAAAAAGTAAAAGTGATGGGGCAGGAGACTTCAGGAGAAAGGTGATGTGACAGTAGCAGGAAAGAATCCTTCCTTAAACAGGAAAATCTTTATTACTAGTGAAAAGATAAAGGTGCCTGGAACTGAAGATGAGCGTGTTAAAAAAAAGAAAATCACAGTGCCTTAGAGTTTTCTGCTACAAAGGAGGTTATAGGACCTTCATCACAGGGCATGGTCAAGGAATGCCCTGTGGAGGCAAAAGGAAGGTGAAGGAATTTGCTCTCAGAATTGTTTTGCATGTGTCTGTTTAGTATTTTAAAATACACACCAAATACACTAATTGCACTGTTACAATTATTGTTATAACTAACAAGAAATCAAGAGGTAGATTTCTGTGATACATTTTTCCCAAACAAATTTGGGAAGGTGATAGAAGAAATAGGCATTTAAGAATTGAGGAACAAAATATTTTTACAAAGCATGTATAATTTCCAAAGCAGTTTATTTTAATTTATTATATCATAAATTGGTAATTTTTACTTAACCTCAGCTCAAGTAAACTAGAGTGCACAATCTTTGCTACAAATTTTTTGGATTATTCTTAAATTATAGGGACATTGCAACAATGCTTGCATATAATAGGAGCTTAACTTACAATAGACATACTGTATATATATAGCTGCTTTGTGTAACGACATGTCCTTAGAGCTGTTTCATGTGTGGTTAACTATAGGAAATTTGAGGGCATTTAAATTTGTACAATATAAAGATAGATGAAAACAGGAAAGGGTCTGCATTATTAATATGTTTGTTTTAGTAGGAAACAGCATGCTGATAGTGATTTGGAGGGAATAAAAATTGATAAATGTTGGGATAGGTTGTGGGATAATTTTTTAAACTAGGAAATTGGTATTAGGTGGGATGAAATTGTGCTTCTGTACTCTCAAATTTGTTTCTATATTCTGGTCTTTCAGTCTTATCCAAGTAAATGTCTTTTGTCCTAAAATTTCTCTGCATCCTCTTATGGCATGCTGTGGAAGTGTGTTATAAAGTTGCACCACTGCCTTCACAGTGCTTCAAGTATATTGAATCAAAAAGCCCCAAATTATGTTTTGGGCCATAGAAGGCTCCCAGCTGGGGCCAAGCAGCAGCCAGGAGGGTCCTTCTGGGAGCAGCGTGCACGGGAGCCGCCCTGGCCTGAGAAGCCGCTTCGTTTTGCCCCCAGAGATTGTGCCAAGTGTGAAAATACGCAACGAGGTAGATGCATGCTGGAAAAATCTGTGATGTAATCTGTTTGATTTCACACTGAGGCGGAGTAGAGAATCGTTCTCAAAGCCAACAGCTGCTGTTCAGCATGGAGTTGGAAAGTACCAGCACAGCAGAGCCCAAATGAAATGTCTGCTGTCTCTCAGCTGATAGCTGTGCCTGTCTGGATGAGCTTTTTTTCATCTACTTCCCTCCAGCTCAGAGAAGTGCTGAAGAGAGTGTATGTTAAAACAATTTGACATTTTCTAAAGCAGAGGAGAACTGAAACAGGCAGGAAACAGTCACTTTTTGTAGGAAAATACAAAAGTGTACAAATGTGCATTCAGGGACACATCTTACTGGGAAACTAACTACAAGTAATAACAGAGAAAGTGTTTGTCTGTGTGAAAGAGCAGTATTGCGTATTTTCAGGACCCAAGCTTACAATTACATTTGCTATGCAATCAAAATCATGCTTTTCTTATTGGCATTCTTTCTAATTGTTGAAAATTTATTGTTTTGTTAGATTCTAATAGTGTATCTGAAATCTCAGAGTGGTACTTAGAGCATTTTCCAGTTTCTATTGAGAAGTAACTGCAATGTTTCATTCCCTTTTTGGTCCCCATTTCTCCTTCCCTTTTCTCCATTTATCTTTCTGGAAAAAACCATGGTAGATTTTGTATTTATGTAGTATATATGATTATGTTCACCTGTGATCATAACATCCCAACCAAAATAATTCATAATGTTGAATGCCTTGGGGGAGGAATGAGACAGGGATGATTCTCTGTGTCGTGGAACTGAAACTCAAAATATAGAAACATTTAATGTATAAGATACCTATGTTAGATATTAATATTGGTGTATATAAATCTAGCAATTATTTTGTTTATAAATAAGTTGTATTTTAGCTAAGAGAGAGAAAGGAGAGAGAAGTGCTAATAGGAGGGATGCTATAAAACTGTCTGATCTTGAATTCTTATTTTTTTTAATGTACTGTAATAATCTACTCATTGTAGTTTGGTTGCAGAATTGCAAGTTCTAGCCATATAAAAGATTATGACAGCCCTAACAGTTTACACTATTCACTTTCAATAAAAATATTCCAGAGAGGTGCAAAATTGCAGACAAACACTTAAAACACCTGTATCAGATTTTAAGTTTTTAAGTGGTATAAAGTGCTGTAATTTTACTGACTTCAGGATTAATTCTAATGTGTTAAGAAACTTGTCTTTGAATCTTCAGTAATTTATCACACTAGCTGAGTTCAGGGAAAGTTGTTGTTAAATTCTACAAACCTGAAAGAAAATTCAAAACTCTAGTGGAAAAAAATATTCAAATGAATGCTTAAAATAATTGATATTTAACATCCTGTTCATGAATAAAAAAGTTTATTGATGCAGTTTCTATGTCAGAAAAAGCATTGTAATTTAAAACTCATAAGGACTTCTGAAACTGCTTAAGGAGACATTGAGCAGGTTATGGTGAACCTTCTTAGGAAAAGGAATACTTCAGTGTTTGGTCTTTCAGTAGCAGCTTCTTTAAAATTCATGTGCTGTTGAATTATAATTTTTGATACACCATATTAAAAAAGCTATGATTGTGAACCCTCTCACTGAATCAAATCCCTGGCATGAATACCATGATAAAACTTCTTTTTTTTCCCTGAAATTCCCGTGAGTGACCTATGTGATGCTGACTGCCCCCTTCCAAAGAGACAAACAGGAGAGTTGTTGGACTTAGAGCAAACCTGTTTGACACAGGAGGAGATTTTGTGTGAATCCTCCTACGCTGAAAGCAGACCCAATGAGCATTAGCCAGAGATGCTGTGTGGTATAAGATGCTGTATGTGGAAGACTCAATAAACAAAGTAGGGACATAAAAATGGTCAGTGAAATACGCAGTTCACAGGCTGGAAAATGGACTGCATCAACAAGAATAAAATGTTTTTTTTCTTTCATATAAAAATTTTATAAAGTAAATTTACAAGTGAAAAGACTCAAATAGAATGTCCAGCAGGAGCACAACATTTTGTATGCCTCCATGAAGTGTTTTTCATGCAGTTTTATCATTTTTATAGTTTTACAGTGAGTGGCTAAGCAATCTAGTCCCTGCAGCTTTTAGACTGATTTATTTCATCCTAAGAATGATTAGGTGTGATAGTGAATGGAGGAAAGGAAGGAATAAGCAGATTATTGCATTGGTTGTTCTTAATTTGGATTCAGTAGGAACTCCAATGAAGAAATATGTTCTATATAGATCCTTAGAAATGAGTGAAACAAATCATAGTCAAATCTTGCAAACTATAAACTATTTAAAGAAATAGTCAGAAATAAAAGAAAAAAATCCCAACTTTGCAGACAAGGAAGCTCTTTTGGATGCTGTGAAAATAAAAGATAATTCGCAGGAGGGGGAGTAACAGCAGTGCATTAATGAGCTCTGAAGGAGAGAGAATGGCAAAAAGAATTGTTAACTCACCGTTGCGCATATGTAGGACTTTTAATTGGGGCTGCACTTACTATTTTCAAGGACAGTGAGTAAGGGTTTAATTGTTGGTTTTATGAAGACATCAACTGGAATGCTTCGGCAATTTTATTTTGTATATCATCCCTGCAGTTTTGTGCAAGTTGGTAGTGTTCTGTCTTTTCTTCCTGAGCTTTTCATGGTCATGTCACTTCTTTCAGAGTGTAGAAGGACAACTGGGGGGAGAGAGACACCTGGTGTAATGAAACTTGTTATTAATAAATATGCATGTATTGGAAGATTAGCACCTAATATTTAGGTGTTTTTGTTGTGTGATTTTCTTCTTCTCCACCTTCCCCTCCCACTCCCAGTACTTTACTGAATACTTTACTGTTCCGTAACTAAATGTTAGTTAATTTTCTTTTTCGCCTTTTTTCTAAGTAAAAGCTTATTTTTCAGTTTGAAATGGGCTGTACTGCAATCAGTACAGATTTTTTTGTGGTTTTTTTTGTGTATGGATACTGTTACACTGCATCAACAAGAATAAAGTGTTTTTAAATGTTTCATTCCCTTTTTGGTCCCCATTTCTCCTTCCCTTTTCTCCATTTATCACCATGGTAGATTTTGTATTACATTGTTGCACAGATTGCAACAAAACCAAATAAAGACCCCCAAGCCGGGCAGAGCCCAGGCTACATGATTGTAGCAGAGGAATAGAGTTCTGAAACTCTAATCCATAAATTTGACCTGCTCATTGTTGAGAATGTCTTAAAACTTTTAGCTTGACTTGAGGGTCAGTGAGAGCGTTTTGGATGGGAATCCCAGTAAGAATTAGATTCCTTATTTCTAGTGGCTACCATTTTATAGGTTTTTAGAGAAAAGCAGCAGAGATGCAATTGCACATTTCTTCCAGTAAAAGTTAAAAGTACAACCTTCATGTTGGGAGAGAGGAGGAAGAAGAAAATCTCTGCAAACCGTAATCTTTATCCCAAAATAGTATAAGAGATTTGCATGCTGTGAATACATTAACTGTGCATGCTAATGCAACACTATCAGTGCAGTGATCTCTAGTACTATTGAAGTGCATTCCACATTTTGGGCTTATCTAAATTTGTTAATTAAATACTGCATTTAAAATTTGAAAAAGTATGTTTTCTATGCATTAAGGTCTAACAAGTGTGACACACAGCTTATCTTCTAGTCATCAGCAATTTGTCTTAAGGCAAATTGAAAGTCTGCTCTTTCCTGAATACTTTGGAAGGAGAGTTTAAAAATAGAAGCTAGAAGCTGTACCTAGAGCCACTGGTAAAAGCAGCGAGGAACACCTGAAGAAGTTGTGTCAAATGTGGTGATTCAAAGTTTGTATTTGTCATCATAATTAGGAATGCTCGATCTTTAACTTTTCTAAATATTAGTAGCTGCAGAGACTTGGACTGGTAGTCTTTTCCTTCACAATAAGATTCTCTAGATGTGCATACTTTTTTCACTTGAAGAAAATCCCAATGACATCCACAAGCATACAGCTGGTCCATGTATGTGCCATTTGGCAGCAGGAGCTCTTTGAGATTCATATCTGATGAAGCATTTCAAAGCCTGCTTACCTCTAAGCACAGGGTTTTAATATGATGCTTTCAAAATAAGACAGTGTGTCAATTTTGATAAAATGAGGTGTGAGAAGTTTTAAGTTAAAGGAAAAAGGGAGAAATAAAGAACTTACCTACTATTCAGGTTTTCAGATTCAGAAAGAGACTCCTCCTTCCAGACCATTGGTCTGTATATGAGCAATGCACTGTTGCTTCAGCTGAGAGGGATCCAAAATTGTATTAGCTGTGCATTGCAAAGAAAGCAAAAACTTTTGTGTGTTGTTTGTAAAATGCCAAATCTTTCTCCAGTGTTTTCATTTTAACCTAGTGGTAAGGGCAGACCTGTAGCACAGGAGCGTTACAACTTCAACAAGTTCAATGTTGAACTTGATTAAAATAAGAATTATTTTAATGTCCTACTTGATTAAAATAAGAATTATTTCCCTCAGGAACCCACCTAAAATGTCAGATACTTGATTTGATACTGCCTAAGTAACTAAATATAACTGAAATCAGTAACTATGATTGGAGATTAGTAATGATGTCTAACAGAAACTGCTTCTGGGTTTGAAATCGCATCCACCTTGCTTTTTTATAGTGTTTGGAGCTACCAGTTCATTGGGCTCTGACTCTGGTATTTTAGGCCTATACTGTGTAAACCTCACCTGAGTAGGAGCAGCAAAGACCAAAGATCTTCCCCAGGTGAAAATCCATGATCACAGATCTTAAGGGACAGAGAGCACTATTTCAGGCACCAAACCAAACAGTTGCATGAGGCAGCAGGAGAACCTGTCATTTCATAGCAGGATTTATATCCTGTGCATGGTTTCCAAGGCGGATGGAGAGAAAGAACTCCTTAACAGACAACCTGTGGTAGTGGAAATACTTGCTGAGTGGGATGGATGTTTTCCACAAATGGAGTTCCAGTCTTTGCATGGAAACGAGGTTGCTCTGCCAACACTGAAATCATGTATCCAACTGCTCTAAAGTGACCATAAGAATTCCTTGTTAATGGAAGCCACTGGAGAAACACAAAACAGTGAAGTTACTCATGTATGGGAGGATTTGCATATCAAATATATAACATAGGTGTTTGGGTGCTTTTTTCTCAAAAAATATCAACAATTCCATGGTATATGTGTATTTTAAAAGGAAAAAAAAAAAAAAAAGTGGTTGTGCAAAGTCTGGTGAAGGTGCTCTGGTTCTGAAGTACTGTAGAAGAATCTGATCTAATCAGACAAAGTAATTGGTGGCATAAGGCATTTTGTCTAGACAAATTAAAATTATTCAGAGGTATTACTTGCTTGAATATAATCTAAAAAGAAACCTCATACACACCACAGTAATCTAGTAAAATTTTATAAATATAAAGCCAAATTTTCATAAAGTTTCTGGTATCTGTCTAATGTTGTTGATGATGTAATGTGCCTTCATGCCAGACAGCCAGGGTTTACCCAGATGGATGTGCACAGCTGCTCACTCTGTTGGTAGTGACCTTCAGCATAGATGCATTTCCAATTCTCACAGATGTTTGTTTCATGCCTGTGCTGTGAAAATATAAAGTGCAAAAGACAGATTTTTAACAAGAAAGTACCATCACAATCTTACAGCATTTCAGAGTAAACTTTGGAAATCATTGCTCCAGCATTTTAAATCACTGTTTAATTAATTCATTAATTCAGCTAATGGAAATTATATCAAGTTATTTCGTAATAAATTTAATTAATTCATTTTAGAGGAAAAAATGGTGTGGAAAAAAACCGTATCTAATTATTAGCGAATGCTACTGCAGTTAATATCCTCTCTTCAAATAGGATACACTGTATGTCTTAAAACAAGATTTATTCTTGAGAAAATTTCCTCTTTTCCTGACATAGAATAGAGTTGTCTTTGTCACTTCTTAGGTCTGTCATTTTTATAACTAGGTAACATTGATGGACTTTAGCATTTTTGTTGTAGATTAATATGTATACGTATCAGCCATCTTCCTAGAACGAAGTACCAAGAACATCAGCTTTGAGATACCAGGGACAGATTAGTGTATAAAGTAGGAATCTTTACAGTCCTTTCTAATATAGGCTTTGAAATTATTGGTAATGTGTCTTGTTTATTATCAGCTGTTGAAAAAAAACCACAATTCTGGCAAAGTTTTAAAAAAAGTTTTTATGAATCATCCTTCCCTATATATGCATACATCTGTATATACATTCAGTGGTAAAAATACTGTTTTCTAACATGTTCTGAGGCTGGAATTAAAAGTGGTCATTGCATCAACGTATTGTTTAGGAACACAGGAAAGCTACATTTTAAAAAAGTTACCCATGCTTAAATGGAGGTAGTATATATTCCCTGATTCACAGATGATTTAAACACATAAGATCCACATCCTTAGAGAATTAATTCTTGATTTTTAAATTCAGCTTGGGAGCCTAACTCTGTCTGAATAATGGAAAACAAGATCATATGTAAATCAGTAAGACTTATCATTTTAAGTATTTCCATTTGTATTTATAAATATTTTTCTGTGTTTATATAAACAATATACATTTATCTTGGAATTTACTGAAAGACTGAATATGTTTGGTAGCTTATAAACACACCTTTTAAAATCTGAAATCATGTTAACTCATTTAATATGAATTTTTTATGCAGTTCTTGCTAATAATGGTTAATACAGTATATTTTAAGATCTCATCATTCTCTTCTAGCTGTGTAAAACTGAGCCATGCAATTTGCAGTGTGAGAGTTCAAATTATGAATTTCATCAGTTGATTACAGATTATTGCTAAAATGATTTTTTATAACCGTATATTTCTTACATTTTTAATTTTCTCAATTGCTCGGTTCTGGCAGTAAATTTCATAGGAGCCTTAAATGCCACTTGAAGCAGCTGTTCTTCCAGAGTACTGATGCTCCTTCTTGCAAGTTTGTTCTACTTTATCTCTGCTTAAATTTGTATATTGCCCAGTCCCATTATTTTAAAAGAATATGGCAAAGCAGACTGCTTTAAAATTGGAGGGATCTCAAAGTTGCCTATTGTTAGGAGAATAGTGGGAAAATGACATTATTATGTCTCTTATTGGTTTTATATTTGATAAGCAGAAAAATAACTCTGATGAAGGTTTCATACTGCTGGCAGCTTCTATCACTATGACAAGATTGGCATGCCTGTTACAAGATTTGTTATCTAGGAGATATCATTGCCAAATGAGGCCTAAGATACAATGAGGGCATCACCAGTGTTGCTATTCATTTCCAGTTATAGGATATTGTGTTCAATCTTAATTGACAGTGCCTTAAATTAAAACTGAGATTTGGTTGCATAAATGGCAAAATCTTCGCTAGGTAAGGACATCAAATAGAGAAGGGTTTTCTGTTCTGGGTTTGGATGCTTGTCTCTCCTCATTTGCAGTTCTCTCAGTTTTCAATAGTAGTAATGATAAGGTGAAAAAAATGGCCGTTTTAGTTATGTGTTATTTGGTTATGTGTATGTATGTAGCAAAATGACAGGCTTTATGAATTAGAATAACTGCACATTTTATCATGTAATATCCTTACCTTTAGCTGATACAGCTATAGTTGCTACCTGTTTTATTGTCTGGTAGAGAAAGAATGAATAAAATGATTGCAAGCAAAAGATTCTTAGGTCTGGAGTAAGTTTTACATTTTCAGACTGCATTTCCAGTGAAGTAAAAGGGAATGACTTAATGAGAATGGCAGCATAGTGGCAACATGGATATAGTTTGGTGGATACAACTAAAAAAAAAAAAGTCCAAAGATCTCAAGTGCCAGATTACCCTAGCAAAGGGTCTTAAACGTAATGCTTAAAAGCCATCTGGGGCATAGGAAGTTGAATGTCATTATAAGAGAAAGTGTGATCCTCTTCATCATTTGTTTTGAGCACAGTGAGTATGATGAGAGTTTTAACAGGAGGCTGGGCTATTGCATACTGTCAGTTTTCAAGCAAGCATGTCATTCTAGGTATTTGTAATTGAGGGGGTAAACTCAGAATTTCTGTGTAAAGATGTAGGCACAGAGTTTGTGGTCATTGGGAGTGGGGCTGTGGCCGAGCCTCATCCCCAGTGGGCTGCAGCTGTGAGCAGCAGGTGAGCAGCATTGACAGCAATGAGCCATGGAGTGCCCAGGGGCACTGACCAACCACCAAAGGGAACAGAGGGCGCACAGGTGCAATGCATCAACGTGAGGGTATAAAAGGTTGGGCTAAAGAACAAGAAGGGCAGACACTTGCAGCCTTTTGGAGTGGAATGGTGTTACTGTGTATGGGCAGATGCTAGAAGCCTTCAGGTAAGGTATGGTGTTTTCTGTGTTTGGGTGAATGTTTAGTGCCTTTTGAAATTGTGTGGTGATGCTCTGTGTATTGTGGTAGTCTCTACTGTGACATAAAGAATTAATATTTTCTGCTGTTTCAAAGTATATTTGTATATAGCTTTTTGCTTTCAGCAGAGTGTCTCTTTTCATCACTATTTCATTAATGGAATGTCCTCTGATAAAGTCTCTCTTCTGTGAGAATGATAAGTGTTCATGTTTTTAAGAGTATATTTAAGTTTGGGGAATCCTGATTGATAAGTGGTGTTCATTTTTTTTCTCACTAATTTTCATAGAAGTATTGTCCATGATCCCAATAGCCAGAGGATCCAGCATATACTTGTGTTTGGTACTTGATGCAAGACTGTTAAAAACTTTGAATTTAGATTATGAGTTAAAAACTGAGGAGCAAGCAGGGATGGAGTTTCTACTCCTTGAACTATTAACAAAGAGGATGCAAATTTGGGCTGTGAAGTGTGAATCTGCCTCAATCCTTGTTGTGCCTTTTGGCTTTCATGTGTTTCTTAATCCGATGTAGGATTCTCCGATTTCCCAGTGTGGTATTTATATGGTGAGCCTGATGCCCCTGGTTTATTGTGGGTGTGTTAGCACATATCTGCTAACCCTGTGTGGTCTGGGTTTGCAGGTTGAGCCTAGTAAGTCTAAGGAGTTGTGAAGGTGTTAGATTCACAACTCGGGTGTCAATCTTACTGCACAGTGAACTCATCTTGGATATGTTGGCTTCACTATTAGCGCGCACCTAGTTTTGTGCTTACCTTTCTGTAAGTTGTGCCTTTATCTTCTTTACTCTGGACAAATTTCTGAGGGAAATAAAAGCAAACTGCATGTTACAATTCTTACTTTAAACCCTTTTAGTGGTTGGATACATTTTTGTATTTGGAGCAAGATACACCTTTTTTTTGAAGAAATGAGCTGGTAGAATGATATTTGATTTAATATTTGTAGAGTATCAAAGGAAAGTTGAGATGGCTTGTTGTGAACTTTTCCTTTTGTATTGGGTCTGGCTGAGCTGGAAGAGTGTCAATAACACCCCAGGGTTTGACTGCTGCTGGGCAACGCCAGCACAGCATCAGTACTGTATCTCAATGTTCCCCTGTCAAGGGGCTGGGGGTGGGCAGGAACCTGGGAGAGAAGACTCTCAGTTTATCTAGCAGCAAGCTCCTGTGTGGGACACAGAGTTTGTCAGCTGCACTACTTATCTCTCTGTTTTGCTGAATTTGGGAACGTGTTAACACAAACAAGGGCTCTGTGCTTTGCCCTGACACTGACAGCCTAGTTATGTGTGGGGAGCTATCCTCTGTGGACAGTGAGGGAACAGACCTCCTTTTCCCTGCCTGAGATTGGTGTGAATGCTTTTATAATGCAGGCTCCCATGGTCATTACTCATGTGTACTGTTTAATACTGTTAATAATGCTAATACTGTTGGCACACTGTGAGGTTTGTGAGATCTAGTGTCGTTCTGGTGTAAGAGAAAACAACCCTTAGGTGAGGAGGCACTGAAATCTGCTCTGAGGCATCCAGTTCCTGGTTAGCAGGGTGTTTGGAAGGATTTAGGCAGGTTCCCAGAATGGCTATCACCTCATATTACCTGGGACTTTACACCTGAACAGGTAAGCAACCCTGGCACACTGAGATAGAACCTGATAGAAGTCTGACTTGCCTACCCCAGTGAAAAGCAGCAGCTTCTCACCCTGTACTGGCCCTGGCCTGTGCCTATCAAGCCACAGTTCAGTACTCTCAGAGGACTGTAGTACTCTGTAGAGCACTGAACTGTTGAGGGGGTAGTTGCTTCAATAACTAGTTGGGGCAGGAGCCCAAACTGCAGTTGAGGACACTATGGCTGAGACAGGGACTCAGGCAGCAACTACTACAGTAATTGCCCCAGTAGGCGAGGGGGAGATATGGCAAGCTACATGTCCATGTCATCTACTAGAAAGGGAGGAAGAAGAAGCAGGAGGGAAACAAGGAGAAAAGGGATTGGATCCAGAAGCCAGTCCTTCAACAAAGAAATGGAAAGGAGTGAAACAAATCAAATAGGAAACCAGTTACCTGGTCTGTAGCTTCATCAGAGCTTCAAGACTTGGGAAAAGATTCCAGCAGCTCACCAGGTGAGTGGTTGTCTGCCTGGCTGTTTGAATGCTGGCATAACAGGGCTGACAGCAGTTAGAAGGTCATGAAGCCCAACAGCTGGGATCCACTGCTAGAGATCAGGGAATTGAAAGAGGAATCAAAAGAGGAAGCAATTTGCAGTCTCTGGAGATGGCTCCTCACAAGTGTAGGAGTAAGATACCTGTTTAAAGAAGATCTTGTGAGCTCCCTAGGGAAGTAGACCACTGCAGATGATGATATTCAGTACTTGAGAGAATCAGCAGTGCTGGAAGTCATCTACAGCAATCTAAAAAAGTGGTAAGGTCTCTAAAGATCCAGAGGATGTCTGTTGCTCAATGGCCACATCGAGGAAAGCGATTCCAAATGCCGCTGCATCGTATTCCAGCAGCTCAGTAGCATTGTATTACCCACAAAGGGATTAATCAATTAAAGAGATGGGGCCCTCCTTTCCTGTCTCTTTACCACAGAAGAAAGTAGGTACTTTAACAACTCTCTGTGCCCATGCCTCAGCTCTCAGGGCCAGCCCAAAAGATCAGAGAGTCAGCACTCACACATTTCAAAGCAGAATTCTGGACTGTTTCAGTCTTAAACTCATGTCAAAATGTGGTTCAATGGTTTGCTTTATGGCTTCAAGGATTAATTGGCAGTATAGGACAGTGAATATTTCTGATGAGTAAAGAATTTTCCCATAACAGGAAAATGTTTCTCATGCTGTCTCTAGATTTGCACGCAACTTTATTTCTAGGTAGATTGCTTAACTAAAACAGCATAAGAAAGCAATCTTTGAATGACTTAGGCATAGGGCTTGTTTTGTTTTTCCTTTTTTTAAATTATTATTTTTGTCAAGCATTAATACATAAAGAATTAATGGGCTCAGGTATTTGAGTTTTCCAGAATGGGGCATATATTTGAAAGGAGATGGTCACAAGAGTGATATGGCTAAATGTCATAACAGTAAAAGAGGAGACTGTAACAAACCCTAAGTTCCTTGTGGGATGGGATGTAAAAAAAGCTGTAGGGGAGATGTACTCTAGTTCTTTGGTCCTATCCAGATGTCAGAGAAAAAAAAGTAATAGGTGTGCAATAGATTCATTGCCCTCTAATAAGTTAAGTGGGGACTGATCATGGAGCTGAGAAAATCTGGATGGGAATTTCTGATAAATAATTCTGATAAATATTTGGTATTTTATAAAGTTAGGCTTTATAGTTAGTTTTATTTAAACTGTGCACTATGATTTCTTTAGTCATCTGATAACTATAATCAGCATCACTGTCCTACACAAAAACATGTATCCTTAAAGAAAATTGGGTTCTAGTCAGACTTGGCAGTCACTGGAAGGTTTTTAAAATCATAAGTCTTTTAATTTTAGATGTCATCTCTGAGGGGCATTGAGCAGGGGAATAGTTTGTGCTTGACTTGCTGTATCTGTCGTTGTGCTGTGTATCCACAGATGGTATTCCCTGGAGTAGAACAGTTGTATCATTCTGTTCCTGAAAAGGGTTGAAATTGTTGCCCTTTGATACCAGAAGTAATTGTTTAATATAATTTTCAAACATGCCTTTCTAATTCACAAATAGAAAATCTGAGGAAATAGGATTAAAATGTCAGGGTCTCTTCCTGACTTGGATAATGACTTGGTGAACTGAGCTCCTAAACCTGATGAAGTCATACTGTTACATCTCTAGAAGAATGGGTCAAAAAATGAGGATTTTTGATATTTTCAGTATAACTTAAGGTAGTTTCTTTCATCTTGCTGGAAGCAGCCAGAGATGGTATTAAAGACTTCCCCTCTAGCTTTCAACGTGCTTGGGGGGATTCAGAAGAACGTGGTCCTGACCCAGTTATCTTAAGGTGGTGATATGTAGCTTCAAAGGAGATATGCCTTACTGCTTTTCCTTTTGAAGCACAGTTGAGCTGAGGTCAACTCTCCTTTGAAGCCCCACAATTGCCAAAAAGAGCCCAAGGTCCCGTCTGGCTGATCTAACCTCTTCTGACCAGGCGCTCCTGCCCATCTTTGTCAATATACATCTGAGAGTTCCCTTTGTGTAGTGTCTGTGTTTTGTTGTTAATTAAATGGGTGTTAATGTCTTAAATTGCTATGCAAAAAAATTCTATTCTTCTTCCTTGCCCAGTATCTGAAGAATTACATCCATAAAGACCATACTAGTACCTTGACCAATCAAGTGCTGGACAGTAATTCTGTTTAAACATAAATATATAAATACATATGTCAAGAATGTTTCCTTTCTTATATAGGGAATTTATTTCCTCAATGTTACATTTTGATTTAAAGTTAGAAATCTTTTTTCCTAGGTTAATAATTTCTTTAGGCCCTAGGCTAAAAATTGGGAGATAGACCTTTTTTTAAGGTTTGAAAAGACTAGCATTATATTGTGAATTAAAAAAAAAAATGTAAGGAAGTTCTATGAAACACTGTGGTATAAGCCTTAACCTTAAAAGCATATTATATAACTTGTTTCAGAACTGGAGACTTAAAACCCCCAAAATTCCTGTCAAAATTACTTGCAGGTTGTGTGGCAGGTGTTGGGCAATTTTAGATAAAATATGGCTATATCTTTGAGTAATCTTTAAGAGGTACTGGTTGTAAAGAGAAGCAGGCAGTGTAATAAAAGTAACTTTACCACACAGTCAGGTGTTCTTTCTGCAGAGATTAATGCCAAGTATTTGATTAGGAAAGATTTAATTTCTGTGGTAGATCACTTGTTTACACATTGCTGAAACAGTCTCGCCCTTGAGCTTGTTCCATTCAGGCAGAGCTCTCAAAGTCAGCAAGGTGGCTTACAACAGCTTGCAGAGGTGGGATGTTACATGTAAATCCAGCTGACCTAAATTCTACCCAGATCCTCACTTCATCTTTTTCTCTTTATTGACTGCCTGTAACTCTCCGGAACCAGAGGTCTTGGGAACATAAATAGAATTTAGACTATCTGAACCTGAGCTCTTGTCCTCAAGATAAAATGAGATTCGTTGCATGCACCAATTGGTATTTGTGTCCTCTAACTGATGTTCCACATACAAGGGAATTTCATCCATTAAAAAATGCAGTAGTGTCTTCAGTTCTTAAAGGAGAAGTTTTTATCCTGAAGTTTTGGATTTTCTTTAAATAGCTTAATGCTAAACTTGTAGTAAGTAGGGAAAATTCTGCTTTCATCCACTCTCATGTGACTTTTTTTCGGTAAATAAATATCACTGAGTGAATACAGAAGCTGTGCCCCAAACAGGCAGCACATTTAATAGGGAAGCTTGGGATATTTAATCTATCTACACATTGCTTTTATTATCTGTTAGCGTATTGTTTTTGTGGAGAATTTTGTGATAACCTTCATAAGAAGTCATATTCATTTTGCATAGTCATGCCTGTGAATTCTTGCTTGAAAATAGCAGATGAGTTGTTCTTGTTCTGTTTTATATTTTAACTTAGAATAATTTTATTTTTTGAAAGGAGTATACCTTCTTTGGCTTTTGCACCAGGAGTAAACTATTTAGGGGAGAAAGAAAACCACACCTTCCAAAATATTTTGTTAAAAACAGTTCTATGCTTTTTCACTGGGCAAATAAAAAAAAGACTGAAGGCGGAATACCATGTAATTTGCAAACTTCTTTTAAATATAGTGTTTAATTGCAATATGATCTGCTGTTGTTATTTTACCCATGAGAACTTCTATAGTTAAAAAAAATCATAATCACAGAGTAGATATAATTCCCTTTGTCTCTTTTAACTGTCAATTATAATTTAACTGAAATGGACATGAGGTTTTGGTCATTTTTTGCTCACTTGTGTCATTCATTATTAAAATGGTTTAGTATTTAACTTTGGTGTAGATGCCTCCCAGTATTTCTTTTCCCCTCCCTGAGATTTCTAGCTCTTCCTGAGATAGTATGCTAGCAGTGTTTTTTGTTACCTGTCAGAGGATGCTCTGGAAGAGCCAGAAAGGTTCCAGCTTTGCTTTGGTCTCATTTCACATTGTTGATGCAGATAATTCAGTTGCAAAAAGTATAATATTTCTTAGATCTTTTGGTCTGAAAACAATTTATTGGTTTCAGAACTTTGCACCAATCAACTTTAGAGCCTGAACCAGCCAGGAAGGAGACCTGATCAAGCCAAGTTGGAAGTAGGTTATTTATTATATGTTATCATATGACAGTGGACATCTATAGAAATACCGAGAGGATGGTGCCAGACTTTTTTTGGTGCTGCCCAGTGAGAGGATGAGGAGCAGTGGTTATAAACTAAACCACAAGACATTTCATCTCAGCATGAGAAAGAACTTCTTTACATTGAGAGTGGCAGAGCACTGCAGCAGGCTGCCTAAGGAGGTTGTGGAGTCTCCCTGCCCGGAGACATCCAAACCCTCCCGGAAGTGTTCCTTTGTTACCTGCTTTGGCAGGGGTGTTGGACTGGATGATCTCCATAGGTTCTTCCCAACTCTGTCAATTTTGTGGTTCTGTGGTAATTTATCTTTTTTCCCCTCTCCATATTCCTATAAAAGAAAACTCCATGTGGTATTTTTTTTAAACTGTAAGGTCTCTGTGCATTTCCCTTTGTTTCAGTAGTTTATCTGTGTCCTTTTCCACTGGCTCAGTCAGTGAAAATGCCCCTATGGAATGAACTTTGAAAGAGAAATAATGATGTCTTGCATCACCTGACAAATAAAAAATGGAATACTGGAGAAATTGAGTATTCACCTGCCTGTCCTCTTGCATCCTTAAAGGAAAGCCAAAGAGAAATCAGCTAGTATTTACTGTCTTTATTTTGTAGTGGATAGGAGCGGATTTTTTTTGACTGAATAAAGGTAAAACAAAAAAATACCTTTTTTCCTCTCATACACTTGCAGTAAATACTGTCTTAATCTCCATTAAACTCCTGACATTAAAAAAAAGTCTTTTACTGACCATGTATTAAATGTGACAAAGTATGCCAGAATCTGTTCCAGACACTCTAATGAATGAAAGGCTTTCATACAGTTATTTTTAAAACTATGGTGCTTTAAAGCAGTAGTAAAAACATTAGGAAATAATTTTATTTCCTGCTTCATCTTACAGAATTGTTTCTTTCTAATGTGGGGAAATAACTTATAAAAATGAGTTACTGTATTTTTTACAAGCAATAATCTGTAATTCTAGGTGCATGTGTAGTGGATGCTACAAGGAGATTACGTGTGTGTTGATAGAGGAGTAGGAGGAAAACAAACGTGCCTTGCCTTCCAAAGGGGCATGGGGACCTTTTCCTAGAAATCCCCGGTGATGATCTTTAACAAAAAACAAACCAGGGTCTGTGTCGTCTTTGTTGTAAGGTGAGCAAAGGTCAAGAGTACAGAAATTAGAGCGTGGTTAATAACCAAAGAGAAATGCAATGAATTGGTGGCATGGAAGCAAAGGCCGAGAATATGAATAAAGATGGAATGTTTTGAAACACATGCCTAAAATGCTGTATTGATTAGAAATTGCCTAGTCTCACTTTGGACCTAACTTATTCAAATTCTGTTCTCATACTTCAGTACTAATGATATAACAAGGTGTAATATTTATGCTTTGTCAATACGGTTGGATGACTGACTATCAATGGAAAGGGAATGATGAGAAGTTCACTTTATTATAATCTCCCATTATCTTTTCAACTATTACAATGCCTCATAGTGTTCCTAACAATAAAGGATTATTAATGCATCCTCAGTGAATAGAGTTGAAAAATGGATCATATGCTTTTGTTTTACTGTTGAATACTTGTTTCCAAATAAATCTGCTGCAGAAGGACAATCACTGTGAATCAGCAGCTGCTGTTATTACAAAATATGGAATGTTGGTGACTCTGAAGATAGAATTGTCTAGTCTTTGTGAGATATGCATAAGTGTTTTTCTGAACAATTATAATCTAGACATTTGGTGTTTTCATTTGGATCTTCCAGTCACTCTCTTGTATTCATACTAGACTTATCATAATGTAGAGGAAATCTACACAAGTAAATAAGAACAAATCTTTTTCTTCAGTGGCTTGCATATAGGATCTGGTCTTTCTCATCAAAGTCACTGGCTATGCTTAGAGGTAAAAAACTTTAAAGAAACCCAAAACTAGGAACAAATATGGAATTTAAATTCATGTCTTTTGTTCTTGTTGCTTTAGTGAGTTTGTTCCACAAAAAGATTCATGGTCTGTGCTCTCAGCTGGTGACAGCTTTCATAAAGAAGCTCTGGCTAAGAGTCATATAATTGGAGCTTTTACAGGAGGATTTGCTTTCCTCTCAGTGTGGCAACCCCACAATAACTAGTAGCAGGTAGGGAGCACCCTGGGAAGGTTCATGATCAATGGAGAGCAGCTGAACAAGGCAGCCCAAAGCCAGCAGGCTTGTTAAAACCTTTCAAAGGCAAAATCTGTCCTGCATGGAAAACAGCTGGTAAATGGGAGTGTCACATTTGTATGAAGATCTCCTGTTATATGGCTTTTCAAAGAAAGGGAACTGCTTTGCAGGCAGAATGGTCATGGAGAATTGTTTTTGCACTGTTTGTGGATTAAAACTCATGAGAAGCTGAAGAAAATGAAATAAATATTTTAAAAAAAGGTGATTAAAGAATACTTTACCAATAATAGATCTATAAATGTAATATGTGAAATATGGTATGATGTTTCCTAAATGTGTAATAAAGTGCATTTAGGGGATGCAGGGTAATGGCCTGTGGACTTTAGCAGAAACTAAGAGGGCTTAACTCTTGTTTAAGGCTTTGAAGGTCTTCGGTTTAGGTAATCCTAAGTTTCTTAGATGATGGTGAGGATTATGGGGGAGATAGGAAGGAGGATAATTTTAAAATAACTAAGTGAATCACATTTATTGCAGCAATACTTAGTATTAGTGAGTTACATAGTTTTGTAACTCTATAATCCTCATCCCTCCATAACTGTGAACACAATAATTTACACTGAGAAAGGTGAGAGATACAGACTACATAATGTACAATAGCGTGCTTATTACACATTTGAGAACTGTTGTCTCCCCAGGGAGACCAGAAAAGCCCATTATAAGCTGTCACACAGAGCTTTTAGGGATAAGAGGCTGTGATTTATACCAGTGAGAAGAGTGCAAAATACTCTTCCTTTATCTTCCAAGTACTTCCATGACAGATGCCAACAATATTGATGATAACTATGGCATTTCAAAAGGAAAAAGAGAATGATAAATGTGTGGCACAACTCAATATATAAAATGATTTTAATAGAATTATTTGGTGTTTTCAGAATTGGCCTCAGTTTTATCTTGTTGAACCACCAGGGAGTGGTTAGTGAAGTCATGCTATTTCTTCTCCTTGAAAGAACATGTATGTTTGCAAACAGTTCAGGAAGGAATCATGAGACGTTTCTGTTTTTTATTCTCTGGAGAATTTGGACTGCTACATTTTCATAGCTTGTTCAATGAGAAGTAAGTTGTTTCATGAAACCTATACACTTATGTACTTATGTATACACACATTAATTCCCCATTATTTCTTGGACCTCTAACTACAATGCTTTCTCTGTTCACTGCACTGAGATTTTTTGCAGAGCCAAGCCTATAATTCTGGTTAGCTTCCATGTTATAATGGAAGGTATAGTTTTTATTGGTGGTTATTAATGTTGCTTCTTCCTTCCCAAATGTAAAAATCCTGCTGAAAAAAAAAATGGAGCTGTAGATTTTTTGTTTTTCTTCCTTACTCCTTTCTTTTCCTTTTCCATTTCCCTATCTCTTCAGTTTGTGTTACTTGTAGAATCAAACCTAGAGCTAATCTTAGACTGAAATTGGTTTGTCTTTCCTAAGAAAATAGGACTTTTTTTCTTTTCACTGCTCCAACCTGCCTGGGTAGATAGGTCAATGTTTATTTCAGTCTTTTTATTCTGAAACACAAAAGAAGAGGTTTTCTGAGAAAATTATTTTTCCACAAAAGTGATGAATTAAAATAAAAAAAAGAGAATACCTGACAATATGCAGTAGACAATACATGTACTTTGCAACTTCTATCTTCTTTTGCATATGACTCTTGTGTGGTTTTGTTATAAAATTGCAAATGTGATGCAGATAAATGCTACATATATACTGGAAAAATCCAATAGTATTGATGTAATGATTGCAAACAATATTTTAAAGGAAAGTAGGTATCTCTTTTTTACCTTTATGCTCCCAGTTTTTTTTTCCTTTTGAATAACCAAAATTTCATTAAACCATTTTTGACTAGCTAAAATACAGTCTCTTCCTCTGTCTCTTCTTTTGCTGTATCTCAAAACTTCTACCTAACTAGGTCAGAAATTTCTGTCATATTCCGTGTGAATTCTCCGTGCAGTAAACTTTCTTTGTAACAAGTGTGAATTTGAGCAAAGAACATCTGTCACATCAGCCTTCCTCTGTGGAAAGATTTTGTATCATTGAAGCAAAATAGCTGAGATGTGGCTCACAGTTATTAAGAGATTTTGTTGTGGATTTTATTTTTTTTTTTTGTCTTAGGCAGCTCCATCACACTGTTTTGTATAAATGAACATGCCATGTTTAGTAGTAATAAAACAGATGGATGTAGGACTTTCATCAAAATGGACTTTATCAGGAGAGAAGTTGTGTAGAACACCTTAGGCTAAGTACCTTCTTGTTCTTTTGTAACTGCATATGCAAATATGTATTCCCCAATATGTTTCTCTTCCAGCAGCTGGGTTTTTTTTTGGCCTTTATGTACAAATCATTGACTAAGAAAAACATCAAAATACTGATATAAAAAAGCTTGTGAGGAAAAATACTGTGTACTATAAACATCTATACTGACAAGATTTATGGATAATCACTGCAGGCAATTTTGTTTATGTTTTTTAAGGAATAGCTTTTGAACAATTTACTTACCTACAGCGATGAATCAATAAATGTGTTACATCTGTGAACAGATTTTCAAGTGTTCACTTGAACATAAAAACCCCTCATAGGTATTAAAAGTCATTATGTTTTGAAACTGATATATCTTGAATGTTCTTAATATAATCAGAAATGTTCACCATAGTCACAAAAAATTTGATGTCAGTTTAAAAATTCAGTAATTTTCCCATGTAATGTCTGTAAACAGTTGAGATTGTATTTATAATTATGAAGTTCTTGGAAACAAGTTTGTTTGTGTAACTTTGGCTGAGTTCTTTTAAACATGATGTGCTTTATGTTTGATGAATGGTTATTGCTCTCCCCGTGGTGATTCTATGCTTCCATGCAGTTCATTAATAGAGTAAGAGAACTAGTACCTGGTGTAGAAATACATAAAAATAACTTAATTTCCTTTGGTTTTTGGTTTTGTTTTTTTTAATTCGTGCATAAATGCTATATTGTTCCATATATATGCACCCTAGGCTATAACATGTCTTTCTCTCCGCAGCAGATTCCTTAATTTATTGTTGTAGAAATAATTTATTGGAGAAAGAAATCCAAGCTTCAAGTGTAATGCTATTCCTAGTGAAATGCTGTGCATTTGACAAAGACAATAATCTTTGAATGTCAGAATTATAATACTTCATTTCCCTTGACCTTGTAATATTCTGGTTTCCAAATCACAGATGACAGTGTCTTTTTACCACTAGTATTAGTTCTTTATTGCAAAGTAGTTTACACAAGGTGATGCAGAGTCATTATAGCAACCTCTAAGTCCCAAAATCTACTTTTGTCTTGGCTGCCATCTCATCCTATGTGATGTTGAGCTGTTTTAACAAATCCCAGCTTGGAGTTAAAGTGTAAATGTGTGTATTCATAAAAGTCTCATGTACACTTTAGAAAGTGATTTAGGAACAAGTAAAGTCCAAAATACAGTGCCATCTGCCCACTCTAAAACATTAAAGTGAAGAATCTTGTAAACATTGTATAAATCACAATATGTGCAGATTTCAACCTGGATTTAAGCTACATTGTTTTGTTGGGTTTTTTTAATTCGTAAAATTGCCAAATTAAAGGAATTGCAATTTTTTCAAAAGAAATGAGCTGGTCACTAATCCCTCTATTACCTCTTGTGGATTCCAAATATGCCACATTTGGTTTTAAAAGTTTTTTTTCCTGTCTCATCTGGCAATTCTCCACAAGAAAAAAATTTCTGTTGTTGAATTAATAAACAGGTAGATTTATTTTCCTTTAATGACACTGTAAAGAGTCTTTCCTCTAAAGCGTTTTGCAGGGTAGAATTCCAGTGAACTGATCACAAAGATACTCATGAAAGAAAAATACCAGTCTCATAATTCTGTATTGGTTACTTAAGCGTTGGTGACTGCTGCACACTGTGTAGCAGCACAAGTGTGAATACTCTTTAAAAACTTTGTTGGCTTCAACTTGACAGTTTTATTGTCACATTAATAAATTGTCTCAAGAGAGCTACCTTTTTTGTATCTAGAAATTCAGTTTTTGTTAACAGAACAAATGTTACATTGCAGGCATAGCCTTACCAAGAAGTGAGAAAACATAATCTCCACATGCCTAAAACTGCAGCCTGTGTGCCTGGCTACTGAATAACTGAAAATGCTTCCTGGTAGATATTTCAATATTGTCTGTGAGGGCAAATGAAATCAGTTTCCCTTATTCTTCATACCTAACCACACCCCAGAATCCTGTGATATACTGTTTTCAAATGACAAATAAGGCTATTTTTCATTATTAGTGACAATTTGTGGCTGCAGATGAGCTTTCCTCATCTAATTCCTCTTGATTTTTGTTCCTGACCTTTGCTGCTGTGCCTGCTGAATGGTATCTAAACTCTGGTTCATTCTAATAGCCCAGATACCTCTTTTCATGATGAAGGCTCAGTTTTTTTATAAGTGGTGCCATTTGGGTTGTAACAATTTTCTTACTGCTGATGGCATAAAAAAGGTCTCCAGAAATGACAGAAATCCTTCTCCTTTTTTCCCTGCTCCCCTCTGTTGGTGGGTATTTGGTCTCTCCCAGCTTACAGCAAAGTACCACCTACATGGTTCCTCTTGGAGGAGGCAGAGCTTTCACTGCTCATCTCCCTATTATTTCCCATTGTATTTCAATGTCAAGATAAGTCAGTTCTTTTGTAGGGCAGGGAAATGTTCAAATGAAACATGATTTATTTTTTATTGGTGGTGGCCAGCAGCACAGCTTAGTAGGATTATAGTACAGTTCCTTTTATAATAAATTAAACCAAAACTCCAGCAAACCTCTTGCTAGAGGTTTTGATCTAGGTATGGCCAGTACAAATGAAGAAACCTTGTGAACAATTACAAACCAAAATGTGAAACCTCTGTACAACTCTGTAGCTAGATTTGAGCCTCATCATTGTTGTTAATTTTTAAATACTATTGTTTCTTCTTCTTTGTGTGTGTGGTAGAGAGGGGGGAGTTGCCAGATTTTATTTTGTGATGTTTTTTTAAGCTGGGGAGAGAAGTTTCTCCATGGGAAACTTAAGAGTAAGAGTATTTCCTTTTCCTCATCTTGTTTATGAAGGCATTACAAGGAAAGTAATGTTAAGCATAAAATATAATTTCCTGTGAAAGTGACAGTAAATTAAAAAGACATTTTATTTCTTTTGAACCAATAGGAGACATAAAGAAAATGTTGCTTTGAATCACCTTGTGGTACTTGTTTTCTGAAATAAAACTTTTGCAATGAAGTCTTTTTATTTGTTCTGACATGGCAGAATTCTTTAGTTTGAAACTAAAATAAGTAGCATACATGCCAGTGGATTTAATACTGAAATATTGAAAAAATATTACTGAGATCAGAAAATGTATGGTATATTTAGCAATGGTTAAATTCTTTAATAAGTGTGCTGACATAGACTTTTTCTTTTCTTTGAATAAAAGAGTTTTAAAAACATCTTAATTCCTTTAAATTTGCTGATAATATCAATTCAGAATGCCTGAGTCTTTCATTGGCATGGAAGAATGCATGAGAATATTGGTTTTGGGATTTACTTTTTAAAAGACATGCTCAGTTTCTAAATGTGCTTGCCTCAGTGGAGTATCAGCAGTGATTAAAGCCTGTGTGTGCATATGTGCGTGTGTGTTCCTTCGCATCTAGGGAGCAGTTATCCAATTTGTGAGCAGAACTAATTTCAAAATGTGTGTCTGGAGCAGCAAGATTTTTCTCTCCCACACTTGTAGACTAGAAACTGGTTTGACTTCTCTGTAAACTGTTTTTCCCTTTGAAGGCTTTGGGGTTTTTTTGGGTGTTGTTTTTTTTTTTGTTTTTTTTTTTGTTTTTTTTTTTTTGTTTGTTTTGTTTTGTTGTTGTTGTGAGTTTCTGCCAGTACCAGAACCCCAAGAGCCTGTGTTGTTGTGAATGTTTGCTGTTTGCATGATGTCTGCCGCTTCAGTGTCACTCAATAATGTGTCTGGTTCAGCAGGCTATCCAAATATCTCCTTATTTTCAAACACAAATTTCTGAGCAATTTTGTCTTTAAATAAAAATTTAGGGTTTACTTAAACTCTTTTCTAAACAGGTCAGTGTGCAAGGTGACAAAAGGACATAGGAACTCAGGTTCCTAATGATGCCTAAAGAGTCTACCTGGAACAGAGGCTAGACAGAGTAAGGTTAATCCTTAGATTTTAGGAGATAGGGGTGCTCCAAAAATTTATTTGGTGATTTTTTTTTTTTTTTTTTTTTTACTACTTCTGTGGATGTTGATATTTGAAAATGTTATCTGTTTCTTACAGATGTCTCTTCTTCAAAGATAAGAACACTGGTTTAAAATCATTGTCATAGACAGGAGTAATAGATATTTGTATGTATTTTGTATTTTTGTTATTTATAATTCAGGGAAGCTGTTTGAGAACTGAAGTGTCATAATACATTTAAAATAGCTAATGAAGAGAACATAGATAAAGCAAATTGTTCTCACTGCCCTTTCAAAAAGAAACTAGATTGTGATCTCTGAATGAAGATTTCAAGGCTTGTTGAAATGTTATCTTATGATACATTCTTTTTTACTGACCTTTATAAATCCTCTAACTTTGTCTCATCATAAGCTAAATAATTTACCTACTGTACACTTGCATGCTAATATTGCAAAATAAGGAACGCTCTGCCAAAATATCTAAGGATATTTTTCCTCTATGTTCTTTTAGCTGACAAAGTAGGTATAATTTAGAATGGATCATTTTCCTGGATGTATTTGAAAGTCTTTACAGAAGACTAGTAATTTTCCTTTTTTCCCCCCATTTTGTTGTTTATTTTGTCTTCAAATAAAACAGCTCTTAATGCTTTGTTGCTGTTGTTTTGGTGACAGAGGTGCAGCAGAGGAAATGTCTCCACATCAGTATCAGGCTCTGCTGTAGAGGCTGCAGTTTGCTTATTTCTTTTACTAATGGAAGTAAGGCTGTAGGTTAAAATTTTATTCTTTTAAGTCACTTTTTAAATGACATCCTTATTATGGTTAAAATCTACCACTATTACTGTTTCAAAATGTTGTCAAATATCATTGATTACTTGGTAATTTGGATTAATTCCTTGTCAAAGCAATGTTTGGTTTGGAGACAGTTTTTTGGATTTCATATTTTCTTTATGGTGGCCCAATGTTTCTTTTCCCTGCAGTTTTAGCAAACCTAAATGGCAGCAGATCAGCATTCTGAGCCTAACTAAAATGTGCTATGCAAGATGATACTGATGATTTAGAGTTGACTTCTTTTTTACTAAGTGTAGTGATAAATGTGTTGGGACGTTTTTTCCCTCTAAAACTGAAGAATTGCTAACATGAAGGGATAAATCAATTTATCTTATGTATTGATGGAGTTTTTTGCATGGTGGTTTTTTTTTGTTTGTGTGTGGCATTAACTTTTCTCTTTCCAGTATAATTTTGAAGTTTCTCTGCATTCACTTCTACTTATTTCACTTGTTTACATGGTTTTTCTTTTACCCTCTAAACATTAGATGCCTTACTCTTCTGTGGAAAGTAGGAGTCTTTTTTGAGAAGTAGCCCTTTTTTTCATTCAAAGAATAGCAACTTGTAGAAAGACCTAAAAGTAAAATGTAAAGTTGTTTCTTACATGGCAGTGCTGCATCTGAGGGTCCCTCGAGTAACCTTCTGTAATCTGAAAGCTTTTTTTGTTGTTTTTTTTTTTAGAATATCTGAAAAAAAAATAGAAGTTTGTACAAAACATGAGGCCTTTTAATGAATTTTTACTACTATCCAATATGTAGTAACCCTTTAAGAGCCTTCTAGGAATCTTTCTTTCAAGTTATACTTTCTAAGAGCAGGCAGCATCCTTGCCTTTAGCTCAGTAGCAAAAGGGAAATAGAACTTATCTTCTTTACTGAGAATTCCTTTAACTGTAATATTCATTGATTCCCTGTTCAGTGTTTCTTCTGCTGAGATTTCCAGAAACACTTTGAATCTACAAAATAGAATGGGTTTCACTGTTTGTGTGATGTCTGAGAAAGTGTTTTGTTCTTGACTGGTTGGTTTTTTTCTGTTACCTTAAGGGTGCTGTCCTATAGTTTGCATTATGAGAAAGAATAAATACCTCATTAGCTTTCTTATAAGATTCATGATTTCTGTAGCTCACTAAGCAGAAGAATCTTGAAGCTGTTCTTGGCAGCTTTTCATGTCTTTGATCACCTTTGTTCTTTTCCTTTATATACAAGGTTTTAGCTTAATTTTAGTTTAGTCACAAGTTTCTGAGAAGGGGATGAACAATCTACAGTACTCAAGGTGCTCAGCCACTGTAGTTATGTAGTTAGTGGCATAATAAATCATTCTCTCTTCCTTTATAACAAGTCCAGAAGTTTGTTATCCTTCTGGCTTCTGCTGAAAAGTGATTACAATTTCTGTCTTTTTTCTAAAAGATAATAACAAATTTACAACTTATCAGAAAACTACCATAACTGTGTTATCAGCACTCAATTTTGTTTCTTGTTTTGCCTACCCCTCTTTTCCATTTAGCTTTAATTTTCTTTATTATGAATAATTTCAAGGCATTATTAAACTTTGATGTGACATTACACTTTACTTCTTCATATCCTTTGTTGAACTTCCTGAAGAATGCAGAGCTCAAGAGAGATAATGTAAAACTTTTGGAGGTTACTTCTTGTGGAAAGGACCATAGATTCTTCTCTCTGCTTTCCCATCACTAATACATAATCTTCCATAAAAATGTTTTTGATTTTATTTCATAAGTTAGTTTCTTTAGGAAATTTTGAAAAACTAAAATAATTTTTAGAATTCTTCAATAAGGCCAACCTATTCTTTCTGTAATGTTTTACTTTGAAGAATCTAAAGAAAGACAACTTTCTCCAAGCCAATACTTACATCAAATCATTACGTAAAACACCACCTGATATGCTTTTCTGGTGGATGAAATTTACCTTTACCAGACCTTTAATTTATTACATTAAATTTACCAGACCTTTAATTTTTTTTAGGATTGTTTTATAGTGCTGTGTAATATACACATGGTGCAGTTATTGATAGGTGGTACTGCATTTCTTCTTTCTAGAGGTTTTTTGTCTGCTGGCCACAAATACTTGTTTGTGTTTGCCTAACCAGGCTAAGAACCAACATTTTGACTTGACAGTTCTAGATAAATGCTGTAGTGAGGTCTCTTACTCCATCAGTGTTTCCACTGAATTATACCACTGCCAATATGATCGTTCCCATCTTCAGTGTTCATTGGAGACAAATATGTTCTCAGAGCTAACCTGAAAAAGTATATGTCATAGAGGTTCTGTGTGTGACTATTTGAGTGGCTTTTTGAGTGGCCTGATGTGGTGATGCTAAAATAACTTTGAAATCAGTTGGGTCTATATATTTGTTAGATTATTTGGTGTTAAACGACACTGGTTGTAACCAGTCATTACAACAAACCCCTCCACAGGATGTAAAAGACTGTGAATGATGAAAAAATGCTCTTTAAAGCATGAAAACATTTAACAGAATATAAATAAGGAATTGTCAGGCTCATAGTTAGATTTATCAGCAGGAATAAACTCCTTTAACCTTTTAAAACATTAATATCTCCTTCTCATTAACATTAAAGTAATGCTGTGAATAATTGAAAACTGTAGATTGCCATCATCCTGTAACAGGGAAATATTTTCTATTTCTTTATTAGTAAATAGGATTGCAGTAGTTTTACTAGATTTTTTTCCTTTCTTTCCATCTGAGGTGCTCAGCTTAGTTTTCTCCTGTCTCAGTGCTGCTTGTTTTTGTTTTTATAGAAGCTCTGAACCAGTGTGACTAAGGACATAGCCTGAAGCTTACAATTTCTGTAGCTCATTACTATTCTTTAGCACCAAACATGCATATAACATAAAGCAGGTGTATTTCTTCTTTTCACTGCATCTCTGCTTTATCTGGCATCCTAAAGACAGAAGCTGTGAAGCTAAAGACAGCTTCACAGAAAAGACTATTTAGTGGATATATTTGAAAATGTATCATTTAAATTATTATTCTGAATACCATAAATATGTGAATCAGAACAAATCATTTTCCTGTGTGATGTGTTTGTTGACAGAGTCTTCTACATACAGACGATCTGATATTTTAATCACTTAGGGCCACATTTTGTCAAAACTATAGACAGACTGCTGTATTTGGATAGCAGATTAAGGCAGGCTTCCTGGCTTGTTCAAGTAGCTGTAGCAAGAGGGAGTGTGCCTTGTATGTCAAAGCAGAGAAATTGTCTGTGTTTGCCAGAATTTGTGAAAATTGTCTTTCATCTTGTAATTCATAACAGTATTGCTCATCCTGAAATATCTGGAAATGTTGTATATTGAGTTGTTAAAACTCAGCCTGTGGAAATGTCACATAGACACTGAATTTCTGATTTTCTTTATAAGCAAAGTCGCATATAATTAAAACTGCAAGCTCATTTCAGGGGTATTGTTCTAGTTCAGCATTTTTCTGTGCTAAGAGCATTTGCTGTCTTCATAGCTTTTGGTTTTTGGCTTAATTAAAAAATGTTATATGAAACTATGTCAAATATATATACCATTACTAGCTGGAAATCCTTTAACTTCATTAACTTCTGTGCATTTTACTTGTGTTCACACAGAGCTTTTCACTTTTTGTTGCTCGTTGTATGAGACAGCATTTATAAGGTCAAATGATACCTAGGGATATACAGAGGGACAGTAAAACTGGAACCTGGGAAAAAGCACTTTTCAGCCCACACTGTATGGATGTTGCTTCAGAATCCTGAGTACTATGTGATGAGTCAGAAAATCCTGCTTAGGGTGATTTTGGGAATCTCCAAGTTCACATCACTGTGATATGTACAGAAATTCAGAAACTGCTACAGAAATCTTGAGGTCAAAGAGGATCCCATTGTCTTTGGGAAGATTAGCAGAGAAGTTTGGGAAATGAAAGAAAGTTCCTTTATGTTTCTGAGAGATGTAGGAGTTTTAACATTTTGTGTGGGAATATTTTTCTGATGTTAGCAGAATTCCTTAAAATCGCAAGACTGAGGGCATTTTCCAAAATGTTACACTAAACTTGTGGCCTGAGGGAAATCAAAACCAATTTTTTTTCTATTTTTTTAAATTATGATTTTAAAATTATTTTACATTTCAGGACCTGGAGTGGGTGGTTTTTGATTTGTTTTTGATGATTGGGTGTGGGGGTTGAGGATGTGTGTTTTGTGGACTTTGTTTCTTTGGGTAGTGGGGTTTTTCTATGGCTGTCTTGGATAATATAGGAAATATGGTTTGTAGCAAGTATGAACTGGCTAATATAATGCCATATGAGTAATGAACTTCTGCATTAGAGATATCTTGACATTACTGGCATTTTAAATATGTGTGCTTTAAATGTTTATGCAAAAAGAGTAGGGCTTTTGCTTTGTGGGGTGATTTTCCGTCTTTACAAGAAACTACAATATTCATAATCTACGGTGCTCATAGCAGCTTGGAAGAGGAATAGAAGGGAGATAGGTACTCTTGCTGCTAATCATTAACAGGAGATAAAATAATTTGACAGTGGAAAAACATATGGAGGAAGCAGGACAGACAGATTAGCATGGGACACAGTGTGCTAGCATTTTTGCCAGCCCAAATGGTACAAGATGGAAATCTGTCTGCCTGAATTGAACTGCAAAAGAGATTAAAAAAATATAACTGTATAAATGCCACCCTTCCCACATGAGGTAGATTGTCTGTGTGTAATGGAGGCCAGAGAAACAAGAATTATGTAAAAATTGTTCTTTATCTGGCTGAAAACAGTGTGATTGGTAGAGTAATTACCTTGCAAAGGGCAGTGAAATGAACACTGAGGAAACAGATGTTACAGCAGTAATCTGTTGGGAGTCCAGAAGCTCGTGAAAGTGTGAGCAATAATCTATTGGAAATGACTGAGAAAAAACTGTAATTGTATTGCAGCACTCACTAAGGAACTGCACACAGATTTCTCAGTTATTTTCTCAAGTGTTGCCAAAATTTAGCAGTACAATATCTTCTGTATAAGGTGTATTTCAAATTGATAATGAGCTGCTAGTTTATCTAAATGACCCCAGCAGAGAATGCTGTGTTGGGTATCAACAGGTGAATAAGTTTTAGGATTTGACATAGTAGTGTGTGACACTTTAGATTACACCTGTAAGTAAGGAAAAAGACCCAACAAGTAGATTGTGTGTGAAGGGGCATTTTTATTTTGAGTTTTTCTGAGATATTTTCCCTGATGAACACTTGAGGTTTTGGTCCTCTGTAACCAGGACTGCTAACTTCAGATGCAGACATTTAGAAAAAACCTAAAATTTTGCTCTGAAATGATTTCATTATTGTGTCAGGACTGGAGACAGGACTGGACCAAATGCTATACCACTAAGATTAATATCAATTTTTAACACTTCTGCTTGCCCATGACTATTCACTCCTAATATAACTGCACTTGGCACATATGGGCCTCTGTGTCAGTCTAACCAGAAAATAATGAAGTCCTCATATCCATTCACACTGGTGAACTGATAGTTTTCTGCTGCCATATTTGTCTAGTCCTCTGTGAAGAACTTCATTGGACTAAGGGTACTTTTCTGATCCTTTTTGCTAGAGCCGTACTTGCTTTGCTGTGTTTTCATGTTCAGATTTTGATCCTTGCAAAGATGAGAACATATTGCCATTGCTTGCACTGTCTTCCAAATTTGAGCACTGCTTATATGCTTAGGCTTTCCCTTGCTGCAGTTTGTGTTGCTTGACATCCATGAACTGGATTTTGTGTCTTTTTGGTTCGAATGTAGAATTTTAATCCTATTTGCTGTTCTTTCTCAGGAATATTTCTTGCTGTACTTGGCATTCTATGTCCATAGCATTGCCCCATAGCACAGTGAGGTTGCTGTCAACTTCTTCATACACATTAAATGAGAACTAGTAGCTGTAAACTGTTGCAGAGGAATCTAATGTGGACTGTGTTCTTGTTCTTCCAGACAGTTTCAGGCTTTCTGTATTTGTAAGCTATTACTCCAGAACAGATTTTTTTTACAGATCCTATAAACTTTTTGCCCATAGCCTTCTCTTATCTCACTGGATCTCAGGTTTCTTATAAGATTAGCAAATATCAGCACACTTGTCTGGCACATTCTGATAGTTTTTGACAGATAATGGCAGGATGTGTCTTTGAGTTTTGTGGTCCAGAGCAGTCTGGTCATGTTTCATGTACTTGGTAGTCTGTGAGATTTTAGGCAGATGGCTGTATTTCTGAAATTTGACACTTTCTCAACGTGTTACTTTTAAGTTAAATGATATGTTATTGCCCATTAATAAAAAAAGAAAGAAAGTGCGTAAGAATCAATTCTATGTTCATTGAGAAGAAGCATTATCTTTTTACTGGTGCTCAATAATAATTTGAAATGATACGTGAATTTGCTTTTTTTCCATTAAATTTCTGGTCTTTCAGAGACACTTTTACTTAATATTCTTATTGAACACTGTTTCAGCTTTCTATTTCCAGAAGCGGCATATAGTCATGAAGCTTGACTTTAATAGTGCCTATAGTCTAATCTGTGTATCATTGTTTCTGTATAACACAGGAACCAATTCCAATAACTAGTTTAAATGTCCCAAGCCTTGTAATGGTACTCTTCTTGCCTTATATTCTGAGTATAAGTGATCACAGGGTCAGAAGTATAAATTGTTTTAGTTTGCAGAGAGGTTGTTGCTTAGATGCATGCCAGTTTTTCCATGGTAATGAGGCAATTTGTTGTTGTATGTTAATCTATTATTTTTCTATTTTAAAAGTATAATGAATGCTTGGTAGGTTGAAATACATTTGCATAAACTGTTATGAGTCAAATTCATGGATCTTCCTCCTTCTGAGTTTGTAATGAGACATGAAAATTCTAATGAGACTTTCTAAATGAAATAGGTTCTTAATATGATGCAATGAATGTAGCTGTGAAATGTGTTTTGAGAGATAGAACAAAACCAGAACAAGATAGTTTTTCTCTACTAAGAGGTTTTTAAACAGTCAACCTTCCTTTTTAGGACAGCTTCTTACACTGTTTCTTCTCGTACTCAATCCAAACTCCATTGAAGTCACCTTTGGAAAAAGATAAGCAATGGAAAAATCAATTGAAAATTTCATAAATTCCCTTTTTATTTTTTTATAAATGAAAGTTGTATTAACTTGTGACGTGAAACAGGAAAGACATCTACAATTTTTCAGTCAATAGACAGAAAGATTTGCTAACTTAACGTAAGTAAGGGGCCAAGGCATGTCTTAGAGTGCTGGCACCCAGGATGTGATGTTGGTTATGTCAGCTACCAGTGCATCAACAAGATTCAGGGCTCAGGATGTCTGGTCACCACTGCCAAATTTATTTGGAAATGACTGTATTGATCTGAGGGTTGGGAGAGTTTGGCACCTGGTGTATCAGTTAATTTTAGGGGGCAGAGAAGGATGTCTCACTAAGTTTACTTACCCATGTAGATGCAGGTTAAATGAGGGACTGCAAATCAAATAATCAGCTCAACTTTGTTCATCTTTATTAGCTAATGGTGAATTTTTGTACTTCTTATTCTAGTTTAGTGTACACAGTGTAAATACTGGTTTCTTTGAACTGAATTTAAAACTTGGACCTATCTCTGAATTTAGCTTGTAATTTCTGGAAGGTGTTGCTCACAGCATTATGTGATTAAGCAACCTATTGTAACAAAGAGACTAAGAAAATCTAGGTATAGATTATTTTTTAAAGTGATGAGCAACAGCACAAAAGATAACTTGTTATTAAAGAGTGTTGCAATTATAAGATATCAATCAAATTCTTTAATGTCATAAATATTGATAGAAAAGTAATTTATTTTAAAATCGAGACATTCTGAAAGATGATGAGTATCAGAAAACCTAAGTTACTGGACAATTTTCCAGAAACTCTTGTGAAAGAAGAACTGCTGAATCCATGCTGTCATCTCCTTTCAATGATGCCTGGTGTGCCAGCGCAGCTAAAAGAGTGTATTTATTTTCCTACACCTCATTTGAATCCCTTATTAATGCTGACATCTGTTCAAATCTTAATTACCACATTACCACAAATAGTCCCTTGTCAAATCTAACCTAATTTAAAAATAGCTCAAAAACACAAGTGCAAAATGTGTCTCTATGTAATACAATGATGTTTTATTAATAAAGTAAATGGATACATCATCTGCATAGTATCAAACCCATCAGGATTACAAAGGTTTTTATCCAGTTTATGGCAGTTTTTTGTCATGAAAATTCATGTTGTTGATAACCTTTGTATAAATGAAAATTGATTCAAATGCATTATACTTGGATATACTTGGAAAGATGTCCATTATCTTCCTAGAAAAACTTTTTGTATTATATGCACGTGTTCTATAGTTAAAGTGTCTCTAGATGGTACCTTTTATAGAGCTGCAAACATTATTATTGAAAAAAAGCCCCACCACTGCTGAAGCATTTTTGTGGCCTTGATATGATACCCAAATATTGAGCACAGTATCATGTGTTTGAAATGAGTAACTGAGTAGCAGAACCAGGATGTTTAGAATATTTCCCTTTGTCAAAAAAACCAAACATCAATGGCCTTTCTTGATGTGCATGTTTTCAGATGCATGGAAAGACCCTTAAAGGTCTATACCATGTGTATGTAGCCAGATGTGCTCTTTATTTTTTTTCAATTATATTGTTTGAGCCTTTGCACAGTATCGTGCCCTTTACCTATCAGGTGAAGTGGCAAAATCTTAAGACAGTCTAAATGACGGCAATAGTCAAAATTTGCCCTGTAGGGTTATATAGGTTTACTCTGGTGCTTTCAGGTTCATCTAAACCCTTGATCAGCTGTAAAAGAAGTGTAAAGAATCTCAAATGTGTGTTAGGCTAAGAATAAGGAGTGCCTTCTGGAATACTCATCTGATTGTAACTAAACAAAAAACAAAAAATGTGAAATGGAGGGGGAAAAGTATCTTTGTATATCTGGACTTTCTGCCTGGCTTTTAGAGCTTGGTTGCCAAGACTAGTATCCAATCTGGTATTGTCCAGTATCTTTTCACCCCAGCTGTTGACAAAATAAGAGCTGTATCTGAAGCTTATAAATTGCCCTTGCTACATGGGTCATTGCTTTTGTGGAAAGTTGTGAGGCAAAATCTACCAGATTGGATTTGAGACTTGGATAATCTATAAGGTTTATTTTGTGTTCACCTTATCTGTGCAAAGGGGCTTTATTAATATTTCTGTCAAACCTAAGAATACCAAAATCCCATCACTTTGTAGACTATAACTATAACAAGTTGGTCATTCTTATATCGAGTTCAGTGAAGCTGCTTCAGAGCAGGACAGTGCTTCCCCAGTTAAGGCCCAGCTGTCTCATATAGACAACAAATTCTGTGGTGGTCTAGATGAGATTCAGAGGACTTGTAATGTGGGGATCTAACAATTTGTGAGATGAAGTGTCACCTCTGTTCTTTGAGTTGTTTTCAATCTGTAAAAAGCAATTATCATTTAGATATTTTTCTCTTGTTGTTTTTAGTGAATTATATGATTGTGGTCATCAAGAGATGAGCAATGTTGTTAATCAACATTAGGGACAATCAATGACAATTGTTCACTTAGTGTCTGTGCTGTAAGAGCTCAGGACAACACATTGTAAAAACCTGTGTGTTTTTAAACACATAAGCACTCTTAATGACCTTTGTGATTTTTCAGTCTTTCCTTCTAAATACGTTCAATATTTGTACCTTGCTATTGGGTTGGTTTCTAAATACATAGATCTTTTTGTGAAAGTACTGTACTGGAAGCAAGATAATGCTAAGGTACCATAAGCAGGTAAATGTTTAATTGTGCAGTTTGAAGCAAGCTGTTCCAGCATTAAAGACTGCCCTCTGATTGCATAAATTTTATTCCCCCAAAATGCCAGTTTTAATTGTTGTGCTTTAATTCAAAGGTAGAGCACAAATAGAGTGTTATGCTGCCTTCCAAGTTTACACATGCATTCATACTTAGTTTGCAGACCAAGAACACTTACACATTCCTAGAAAAATAGAAGTGAACAATGTCTTCAGATAACCTTGTGAAGAGAAGGAAAACCTAAGCTTAGGTCTTACATTTCCAGTTCTCTACAACATGTTTTAACTTCGTCTTCCAGCTGACTGTTAGAAGACTTAGATGATGATAGTTTTTTGGAAGGTTTTTAAACCTGAGATCATGTCTTTCAATAGATGCGATGAATGTTGGTATTGAGATAATCTATTGTGTATTGAGTATGAGGGTTATCTGCTGGCTTGTGAAACATCAATAACACTGATTTTCTTCCGTAATGCGTTTTTTGAATAAAAACTTGCAAGAATCTTGGAAAGCTTTGAATGGGACAAATTGCTGAGTTGAAAAATCAAATAATGCCTTCCACCTAAAACTTATGATTTCTTGATTTATTAGAAATATGAAATTATGACAAAAGTAGGCAGCTGAATTTTTGCTCTGTCAGTAAGAATACATTCTCCTAATTTTTTCAAATTCTTAAGTGTACTGGAAATCAATTATTTTAAAATAGCTGAAAGGAGCACAGATCTGCTGAATGTAAGGTGATGTATCTCAACTCTTTTTGTAATACGAAAATAATAGCAAACAAGCATTTTGTTTTATTTTTTATATCTTTTTGTTCTAAGGAAATTAACTTATTTCTATGATCCAGTGCATGCTAGATTCCTTCTGCTAAAACCAGCACACAGCTCTGCTCTTTTGCTCTCCAGAGAAAGGGACTGAAGGGTGGTGTATGCAGTGAAACAAAGGATCCTTAGCCTTGAGAAGCCTGATACATGAAGCTTAGTTAAATGCTGTTTTTTGGCTCAACATTGCTGTGTTCTAGACTACATTTGTACAAATGATACCCAAGGTATTCAATATGTTCTAGTCCTGGGTATTTCTGTTACATTTAGTGGTGAGTTTTGTTTTCTTTATTCTAGTGCAGTTTACTACCACTGTGCATCATTGTCTGGGCAGAGTTCTCTTCCAGTGCTGTGTGGCTTACCCACAACTAATGAGTAACATCTGTGAGGCTCAAGCAAAAGCAGCTGATCCTTACAGTCCATTTTGGAATACCAAACATTTACTATGTAAAGCAAAAAAATATGCTGACCTCTCTTGTCCACAGCTGGCTGCTGGGGACAAATAATCTTTTTCACATTTAAATGCAGCATATTTTTGATAGCCAGTGGGAACAGAATGTTCAGTGATGCCTAGTTTAAGAATTTAAACTTTGCAATGGATATCTAGGTAATTCCTTGCTCTTCCCTCTCAGAAGCAAGTGAATGAGGCAAGAATCAGGCAATCTACAAAATCGTTTTCTAATTGTTGAGCCATCTACCTCAAAATGTACCTTAAACTCTCAATCCCTTCTAATTTCTGTCACCTTGCATCTGCTTTCGTAGTCCTGTGAAGAGCATTTAAGAACAATGCCTTGTAATAGTCACAGCTTGCTGTCTTTATCATGAGTGCTCAGATCAATGCCATGTACTCTACCTCCAGAGATCGATGTATTTTATGCTGAAAACTGTGTTATCAACACTTTTGTTTTAGAAATGGTGATGTAAGCCTGAAGCACTGAGGCCTGGCTGAAGGCTTAGACACTTGAAGCGAGCAGTCAGTCTGCTGCTGTAATTGTAGCGCGTTGTTTCTAATTGTTATGCCTGTTGGCTGGGTTCCTTTAAATTTGTTCCTTTTTCCGTCTTTTCATATGTCAGTCTCTCAGAAATTTGGAGACGTTTTCAAAACAAAGTGAGATTCAGTAAATGTGTAGATGACATTCAGTGACTTGTGATGTGTTAAAAAGGATGTGTATTTCTAAAATAGATGATCTTTCTCATCACTGAAATATTTTGGTATCCTGGTCCTATTTACTCACTTTTGCGAGCACCACATAAAGTTTCATATTGCTGTATTGAGAAATATAGTCTATATGTCTTAGCAAGTAATTGACTGAGAAGATAATCAATCGTGCAGTGATCAAAATTGATTACTTCAATGTATCGAAGTCAAGTTCTGAATATAAGTTTTTTGAGATTGGTGATCTGAAGGTTACTGCAGTGGTTAGAGCTGCAGGATCATTGCAGACCCTCGAACAAGAACAGGTTGCAGAGTCTGCTTTCCTGAGGAAAAGTACTTTCTCAAGAGTTTGTTTCAAATCCACCACGTTTTCCTAAAGGTCTTAAAAATTGGAATGCCTAGATGGTAAATAGTAAAGCTTGCTCTTCCATTAACAAATTGGCAAAGTAGTTGTATGGTCTGCACACACTTTAGGGAGGCAAGTTTACTTTACTTGTGATTGATCTCCCCTGCTCATGACTTTTCTGTAGGGGTGTCCTCAGTTGGTAGAAATGATTGTGTGACCCAGTTGATTGATTTCTGAGTCAGTATCTCTGTACAGGGGCATGAAATATCTGTTGTTCCTCCTTTTATGATGATGTTCACCTCTGTGTACTGAGGACTGTCTCATTTTAGTCCTGGCAATGATCTATTTTCCATAAATTTATGTTCTGTCCTGATGTCTTAGGTTATGTAATAGCACACACATTCCCATCTCAGTCTTCAACCATGGAGATTGTATTACTGGAATTACATTTCTGAAAGAACTGCTCATTCAGGATGGCCTACTGCAAAAATGAGAATAATTCAAAATAATTATTCCATCTTATTTGACTGTTAGTTTGATTTGTTACCACCTGCCCATATTTTTCATTTCTCCATATCTGGCTTCTTTTCTAGATATGTTTGTTATCTTTCTTTCCAATTCAGTGCTTTCCCAGTGCTGGTGAATATTCAGTCTCTTCATTCTCTTTTAATTCTTATTCTTTTCTATAAAAGGAATATCTACTCATTCATCATGGAGGCAGAGTTTTCTCTGGCTTCTCAAGTGGGTATTGCTTTTCTTTGAATATAGATAATTCTATTCTAAATTCTTGTACACTGATGGAATCTTTTTTTTTCTTTAATATGATCATTGGTTCCTATCTTCTGTGGTTTGGATTTCTTTTTCTGAGTCTCTATCTACCTGTGCATATGCATTGTTGTAATTTATAGATGTTCATTCATAATTAACTACACATGGGGATTTTTTTCTGGCACAAAACGGTTGCGGTGTGAAGCAATATCCTGTTTCACCTTTCCCAGCCCCTCAGGTGTGCCAACCTCTCCCTTCCCCTCCCCCTTGCCCCCTTGCTAAGTGCTGTCTGTCAGTCTCAACATTCCAGCAAGGGCATTGTCTGGTTGGTGCAGTTCAAAAGATGCTTCTCAGCCCTGGGGTCACTGGCCCATCTAGGTGTCATTGTCCCCTGAGACTGCCCCCCTCCCGCCTGGTTGGTGGCACACCTACCCCTTCCCCTCCCCCTTTCCCCGGGCTTAAAAAGACACGGGACCATGTGGTCGGCATTCTCCTGGAGCTGTTACAAGATTCAGAGATCTGGAATAAAACTCGGGATTAAACCCTACGGCAGAATCAGTCTCCTTTTCCTTCACCTCGCCTAAAGCCTTTCCACTAGAGGTAAACCTGAGTTCCTGCTTGCCTGGACTTGTTCCAAGTGCCAGCTGCAACATCCAGCCAGCCAAAGGTGTCTCTGAGGTGAAACACCACAGCTGCTGCCTCTGGTCAAGCAGCAAGGGCCGGACGAGCCCAGGCACGTTCCGCCCGGTAATATTGGGATCATGTTCCAATACAAAACATTGCCCTATGAATTCCATCTTGGCTTCGCCACAGTTTTTTGTTAGACTGCCTCTTGTCTTGTCACTCTTAGCACTTGTTTTTAGCCTTTAAACAACATCCTTAGGCATAGATAGGGAGAGAGATCTTCCATGAATTCAGAGTATGATTATCTAATGGAGCACCCGTTTATTGGTGCTGTTCATGAAGTTTTTGTCAATACTGAAAAGGCTGGATTATCTTTTATTGTATCTCTGAAGGATGTTCCTCTTTGACATTACAGTAGGCAAACCTCAGATTGGAAAGCAGCATCAGATCCATATCCCAAGAAGTTTTCCACCCTAAGCATCAGATTCCTATTTGCTGCTGTCAAAGACAAAGTAGAATGTTGGTCTTCCTTGCAGTTGTATACATAAGCTTATTTCTTGAAACTCAGAAACTATCTTGAAAGATGGAACAATTTTTTTTAGAATCTTCTTAGTAATGCAGTAGTAGCATTCATTTGACCAGTTTTGACAAAAGAATCAGTTTTTAGTGTCTCTTGGAGCTGGAAATACCATGTTTTCAGTTTAGATTAAAATTTGCTTTGTTTTCTTGACCTCCGAGAAAAAAGTTCTGTGTTCCATAGCCAAAACTAATTCACTCTATATTCTCTTTCCAAATGTAGAACACCAGTTTTAATTCATTATGATTAGCACTCATCACTGAATATTTAAGTATTGCTATTCTTGAAATGTATACAGATATTTAAAAGAAATATAGAAGGAGTATCTTAGTTAAAAATACTTAGGGGAAAATAGGTACACCAAAGCATTTTTTCATGTGGTATTTTTCACAGCCAATTAAAAATATAATTTTGATTGCTACAGTGTATATAATTTTTTTCCATGTAGCATACATTAGAATTAGTAGTTCAGGTAAGCATTGGTTGCATTTAGGTTATTGAGATTACTGTTTAAATTTCTGTAGCTTCAGTATATAGACAGCACCATCCAGTTTATGTTCTTTTCATTTCATTACTGACATGAGGAAAAGTTATTTTTATTAAAAATGTAAAATATTTTCTAGAACAGCATCAGTATATATGGGCTGAAAAAACTTAATTATATGTAAACATTTTTTGTTTTCATGCCTTTCTTAAACGTATGAAATATTTTCTGAATTCTGTTTTATTTTAGAGATTATTTGTTTCTCATATAAGGATCCAAGTAATGGGGCTTTTGCTATTTTTCTCCCTTCAGTTTGGCCATGATTAAGCAGTTCTGCATCCTGTACAACTGTTTGTAGTTGTCTTTGTGCAAAAAAATACTCTTTACTGACTTTATTGGTCTGTGATGCCTGATATTCTATATACCAAAAGCAACTAGAAAATTTCCGTGGCTGTCAGCATTCATAAGCGAGATCAAATAGCGTATCTCCCTCCTCCTGTGTCCAAAGTGTTCTGTCTCATGGGAAGTCACAAAATAATTTTCAACAGTATAGACTGGGTGAAGAGAGGGGTTTTTTTGTCCAGCCTGCAGGTAATAGGTGTTCTTTTCAAGATAATTGTGATGCTTTTCTATGTTCCTAAGCATGTGGTCATTCTTAGGTCCACTTGAAAAACTGTATTTGTCCATTATAAGAAGCTTTTTTCTTTTGCTGAGGGTGACATTGCTAAGTGTACACCACTGAATATAAACACAGGAATCACAAGAAAATGTTAGTAACTTTTCTTTTTGATCTATAATTTATGCTAATATATTTCCCTGGCTCTCAGGATGTTGTTTCATTGCAATACGTTCTCCATCACAGGAAAAAGCACTCAATTCTGGATGTAAACTTGGGTTTATGATGTAAATAGCAACTCCTAACATCTTTTGGACATGGTATGAAAAATTTACTGGTCCGTGTCATAAGACAGAGTGCCCATGGTACAGCTCTGTGGGTGCAGAGTTTCCCATTGGAATTTGCACCTATTACTTCAGTTGAGGTAGGTTATATTATCTCATAGATAAGGGCAATGGAGCTGGTGAAGGGTCTGGAACAGAAGTCGTGGGAGGAGCAGCTGAGGGAGCTGGGGTTGTTCATCCTGGAGAAGTGGAGGCTCAGGGGAGAGCTTATCACTCCCTACAACTGCCTGAGGAAGGTTGTGGCCAAGTGAGGGTCAGCCCCTTTGCCCAAGCAGCCAGTGACAGGACAAGATGATTTAGCCTGAAGCTGAGCCGGGGCGGTTCAGGCTGGACATAAGGAAGAATTTCTTTGTGGAAAGAGATTGTTAAGCATTGGAATGGGCTGCCCAGGGAGCTGGTGGGTGGAGTCACTATCCCTGAAAGCACTCAAGGGCCGTGTGTGGCACTTAATGCTGTGGTCTACTTGAGAGGGTGGTGATTATTTAAGGGTTGGACTTGATGATCTCGTAGGTCTTTTCCAGCTTCAGTGACTCTGTGATGATTCTGTATTCCTAGCTTTTTACGACAGCCATTGCATTTGACATTTTTACTGCGCTGCCCGAAGAAAAAGAACCATTTCTGTTATGCTTTGATTTCATTACCTGAGTTATTGTAAAGAATACATGTAAATTGTGGTTCAGTTGTTGGAGTATGCCACAGGAGACAGCATTTAATTCTGCTCTCTTGTTTTGTAATCGCATAAGCAGTAGCTGAATTATTTTGTTGAAATTCTCTTTATATTACATTTATTTAAAAATCAATAAAGAAGCCATATTAGTTATTTTTTTTAACTGTGTGCTTTGTTTATTCTATAATTCTGACTATGCTGACTTTTCTCCTAGGAAGTCAAACAAGCAACACCAAAAATGCTCTATGTCCCTTGTTACTTTGTGGTAATGTTGGCCAAGGTATTTATTTGTGAATTTGTTAGGAGGCTTTATGTAGGTGATAGATTTGCTTATACTGTTGAGGTCAGCTAAGTCTGAAGACGTGAAACTTTGGTACTTTTATATAAACTGTATTCACAACTGTTTTGTAATAACGCCTTGAAACACTCCGGGGAGTGTATAAGAGAGATTTGTTTTAAAACTCTAAAGCCTGAATAATATTTGTAATTAACCCCATTACACTGTCAAAAGAAGGGATTTTTTTCCCTCATAAAGGTGACCTTATATGTTTTAACTAGCTTTTTCTTCAGCTAATTTATTTTTATAGAATAACATTAAAATGTAATTACATTCTTTTTTTAACTTAGACCATTTTGATTCCATTCGCTGGCAGCAGAATTCGGTCACTGGTGTTTCTAAAACATGTATCACAATTAAATGCTTTGTCTCAGGGTAATGTGTTTTCAGGAAATGGATTTTTGAGTTACAGAGAACATAGTAAATCTGGGAAGCTTTTATATACTACTAGTGCTGTTTGTTATCTGTCAGATAGGGAATGGACTTCCATGTTTTGGAATGAAGTCAGTCTTTGTTTCCCAATTGAAGAGAATCTAAATATGGTGATTCAAAAGCATGGTAGCAGTCACACTCAGGCAAATCTTTTTGGTGCTTGTACTTATACTGGTGTATGGCTGAGAAAATTGCTATATCTTTCTTCTTCTTCTTGATCAGTAGGAGTGGACTAAAAAAATGCACATTCATGCCTATTTCCATTTTATCTAGGAAACAGCACAGAACATTACAAAATAATTGGCAGCAGTTTTTGGTACTATGAATAACCACAGAACCACCACTTTTTTTTTTTTACATTAGGTGGAAACTTTCTTGTATTGGTGTTTGATTTTAAAATGTTCTCTGAAAGTATCCCGTTTGTTTTTTGCGCAATCTTGCAACGTTGTAGGCTTGTTGGTTTCTTGTGATGCAGTCAACTTTTAACAAACATTTCTTTCTCCTTGTGGGATGTCTGTAAGTGTTCTGATCAGTTTTGATTTGCCTGTGAGCAGTTCTTCATGTGATGCCTTGTACACCAAGGGAAGTTCTCAAGCTGTTTAGGTAATGGTTCATTTACTCTGGGAGTGGTAATGAATAAGATAACTCATGTGCAGGAACTATATTAAATGTACTGGAAGTTCTTACCTTTTTCTCCCACATCTTTGGTTACAGTAAAGAGACGAGCCTGGAGTGGTCAGCAGGATCCCCAGAAAGGGATTTCAGGTGTTAGCCTGGATCTCTCTAGGTGGTAGATCTTGAAGGTCTAGAGATGGCTTACTGGATGAGCCAGGCCACCATGCAGTGCAGCATGTGAAATCCTGAGCTGATTTCTCAGTAACTGGTAGTGGAAAACATTACAGCTCTATGTATTATTTGTTCTAGAATTATTTTTACTTAAATGCTACTACATGGAGGAATACCAGCAAAGTGACAAAGCTATATTAAAGCCAGGTGCAGTCTTTGAGTTGGTCTTACCACATTTCTGGTTTCAAGTTATTTATTGCTTTTTGCCAGTTTATACATCTTGTTCCTAATTACAGCCAGCTCTTAAGATTAATGCTTACCTTGAGCAAGCAGTATTTGCTGGGTTTTACCTTTTGTTTTGTCTGCCTGATGGATGTGCTGAAAAGAGGTGGTTTACAGGATTCCCCCTCAGAAGCAGGGAAGATTGATCAAGTGTAATGATAAGAACAGCAGCATCATTTTGGCTTTACCAGGGGATAAAAGCTTATCAAAATGATATAGCTAAACAAGAGTGAAAACCAATTAGTCAGTGACTGTAGTTTTTCTGCAGGGATTTTGTTAACCTTTTATCACCTGATTAAATATCTGATTTGTACAGCTGTAGGAAAAGGAAAAATGTGCACTGTTTTTTTAATACAGGGCTATTATCTTTTAGCATTAACTTTTAATTTATTTCACTAACAGATTGTCACTTGCATTCCTAAAGAGGAGAACACTTGCAGTCATCTCAGTGCAATAAACATACATTAACTCCACCACCAGTGACTTCCGCCACAAGTTGAATCAGTGGAGTTTTAAAATCTACCCTGAAATAGATGCAAAAAGCCTTCAGGGCACTTTTTAATCTTTTACCTGTGAAATCTGATGTTTCCTTACTTTGGTAGGCTCTGCATGTGTACAGAGACCTTTCCTCCTATGTGAAGAGATGTATAGTCTGTAATTAGGACAGTAATGCTGGTTTGTTCAGTTGGGTTTGTTCATATTTTACTTTAATTATGTCAGAAGTTGAGCTAAAGTGACTAAAAATCTGTTCTTGTATTGCTCAAGATAAGAGATACCTTTATTTTTAAAAAAATAACAGCTACAGTTAAATAATCTGATTATGTAATGATGTGCAGTCATAGATCTCCCTCCCTCCCTTTTTTCCAAATGTTATTGGTACAACTGAAAAACAGAGTTCAAGAAACAGCTCAAACCTTTAGAAAATCTGCATCAACAACCCCTTTACCTATGAATTTTCATGAGAGTGGGTGTGGTTGTTGTGCTGGTGCACATGGGTAGCACTCCAGTGACCATGACAGGCTTTTATTAGGATTTGACTGGCTGTCTGTGGTGCTCTTTGGGCAGTGTGGGATTCCTCTGTCAGAGAGACAAGCAGCCCCCATGTGGACAGGCACTCTGATACTGCAGCATAGAGATGGCCATGCTACAAAAATCAAAAATGCTACCTGTGCAGGTGGGTTTGAGGAAAAGAGATGGAACAGTTGTGGTGGGTGTCGCTCATCAGCCTGATGCAGATGCTGATACATTTGGGATGCTCCAGGCAATGATATTTCAGAATATCTTGTGCAGGAAGCACCAAGGGCCAGTTGGTTTTAATACTTCACAATAGGTCATACATGGTGTTTCAGTTCAGGAACTCTTAGCTCTCAAGGAGGAATAGTCTACAAAGTGGAGAAGGAGGCTAATCACCACTGCCAACATAGTCCTTCTCCTCTTTATTGAAAAGTGGAGGCTGCTACAAATCTTGCAGTTTTTGTTACTGTCTAATATCCCATCTAATTAATTTTCTTGACTTCTTTAAAAATACTCTGTATTCATCTGTTGAATCACAAGGCATTGCTCCCCTAAAAGTGCCTTGACATTGCCTGCAGATTTTAATGAGTCATAAATAGAAGCATGAATAACATTTCCTTCGTTGTAAGGAGCCATTTGCAATGAGTTCCCACACTGCATAATACATAAAAGACTTTGTTAATTAATTGCCCACCTCATTTTTTAAAAGTTTTTTCCAACACATCTCCAGACTTGCTGGGCAGCTATTTTCAGCTGTGTCCCTTATCAAACACATACTTGGGTAGCTGAAGCTTCCCAGTGACACTAAGTCTGGAATTTTGCATGCTTCTGTTTAATCATGTCAAACGAGGCTCTCACCCATACTCCCTTGGTAGATGATCTGTATTAGAACCTTATTATGAATTAAATATAAATACTTATATAGAGGCAATTAAATTGCCTTCATAGAAAAAATGAATATGTAACACGTAGGACAGGCAAAGTTTATTTTTCTGATTGTTGTCATTTCAGAGTTGATATGCTCTTTGGAGATTATATTTTCAGAACACTTTTGTTGAAAGTATAATAATTAAAACTATTTTTAATATTATTTTAATATTGAAAGACTGTTCCATCTGGAGACTACTGAAAAAAGTTAAAAAAAAATGCCTGTTTTTTTCTGTAAACTATTCCCAAATAAAGCTTTTATCTAATGCTTTTTATTTCTTCATAAACTTCAAATTCAACATGTTTTTTTTGTATTGTAGTGGGGATGCTCAAGTAACAGTCACATTTCCTGAAATTCAGGCAAATCAAACTCATGTATTAGAATAATCTGTAAATGGAAAGCTACATGTTGGTTTGATGATAAGACATGGTTTTATTTAACCCAGGTTGCTCTAAGTATTATCTATGTGTATCTTAAAACTGAAACAAGTGATGTACTAAAAAAATGAGACTTCAGTAAAGGCTGAAGTAAGCTTTTGAGAATTTATTCCACCAACTATTCTTTTAACAAACGTTCTTAATAAAAATCTAATCTGCATTGTTCCTTTTTGTTGTCCTTTGTTTTTTCTCCCAAAGCTAAATGTGCCAGGCATTGTAATGAATTCATTACACATAGATGTCAGAATTGTCTTTGGCTCTTCACATTTGCTAACAGGTAATGAACTAGAACAATTGGCAATCTATGCAGATTTCTTACTGTGAAGGCAGTTTCTTTAATTTGAACAGATGACCTGAGGACAGGGTCCATTAGCATAACCATAGTTGGTGTGCAAAGGGGTATTTAGCAAGAGGAGTCTCTTAGTATTTTTCCTTGTCTTTCTGTTAACAGAAATGGATATTTAGCATGAGGAGTTTTAGTATTTTTCCTTTTCTTTCGTTTGACAGAAATAGATGACATTTGATTTTGCAGTTACTTAAAGCCAAGAGCACTTTTGTCAAGGACGGTGTTTTGCTAACAGAAAACCCTAAATAATCTTGACACCAAAATCTAGAAGTATGAATTTTTCATGTGGAGTATCTTTACTGGTAAGTTGTATAATGATCATCCCACAGTATACCACAAATAAGTTGTTTTTTGACTTAAAATAGTAAATACCCATTACAGAGCATAGGGACCAGAACCTGGAGTGTGGCACTGTCTTTTTAATTTAATTCTGTAGGCAGCAGAGACTAATTCATTTGCATCCTTCCCAGGCATTATTTCCATATAATTTCACCTGCAGTCATCTTCATAATTTTCTATTTTTCGTTTTTATCTAACTATAAGGATGTTTATCTCATTTTTCCATCTATCCAGTTCTGTTTGTTGAGATTGAGTGCAGTTTTTTAAATAGCACTGAAAATACCTGCAGTCACATTTTATTCTTGAAGGGTCCAAACATGGTGTGTGCATTGCACATTGCAAGGAGTGTAAACATGGCTATTAGGATAATTTGTTAACTGCTGACAGCATAATGTAAAATAGGAAGACATGGACTATGTTGTAAAAAAGCTTGTAAGGGTTAATTGCTGCCTCTGGCTAAGCAGGAATATAAATGCAGAAAAAAAACTCCTACAATTCATAGTTTGTAGTTGAAGATTTCCTTGAGTAGTAGATATCAGGCTTTTTTGTAAGTGTCTAGGAAGCACAAAGATAAATAGAGGGGGGAAAAGAGAGAATTGGAAGGAAGATAACAGAATCACAGCGATCTGAAGGATTGTGAAGTTTCTGTGCCAAACACTGTATTGTATTTTCCTGGTTTCTAGGTGCCCTACATGAGTTCTTAACCTCTGCCTGTAAGCTGTGGTACTGCTTCCATTGCCTTCTTTTTTTATATAATTTTAAGTAGGAAAGTGGAAAAATGAAAGCAAACACATTTTGCTTCTCATGCTGTATAAATTTTAGCACTGTGTGTGTCATCCTGTCCATGCTAACCTCCAAACTTAGCTGTCCTAAAAGAGTTTAAAAAAGGGGGGACTCTGTGTTTGCTATCCCTTGTAAGGACTTGGAGCATTTTGCTAAATGAGCATAAAGGAGTACATTGTAGTGCTGAAAATCATTGTAAGACAAAGTGTGTGTCTTCAATTAGTTCCTCTGTTGGTGAACTGCTAATGTAGAAAATAAGGAAAGAGGATCATTTTCACTAACACAAGCATAACACTTATGTCTGAAGACATTTTCATAAATGCTCTTTTCAGTTCTTAAGAAGTGCTACTTGCAGGAAAACTGGCCACCCTCTTTGTAAGCAGGTATGTTTGATGAAATAAGTTTTAAAATGGAAGCAAAAACTTTTTCATGAAGTCACTGTTTTGAATCCAGTACACTGAATCTTGTTGCATTTTATTCAACTTTTTCTCACATTCCTTTGACCTATAGCAAGATTTTCTTCTCAAAGAGAATTTTGAGTGGTATCTGTGCTTTCTCTGCTGGCTCCTGAAGGCTTGTTGCAGCCAGCAAATTTTAAGGTTTCCATTTCTTCCCTTTTCTTGCCCACATGAAGCAAAAAATCTATTCACGTACCCATGCTTGTGTCAAAGTTTAAAAAAAAAGGAAACCTTTTGCTTGCATCTCTTACTGTCATGAATTTTCTTGTGTTTCTTCTTTCAAGGACTATTCTTTTTACCAACTTATTTCTGATTTTAAAATTTCCTGGATATGCTGGAACAACAGAAGATCTTTATTTTGATATAAGAAAACATAGAATTACATGTGCTACAGATGGAATGCCTGATTTAAAACACCATCTCATTCAAGCATATTAGTTTAGCAAACCTTAATATCAAATGAAGTCCGAAGTAGAGACAGGTGCTAACTAACCATTCATCTGCTCAAACACAGTGGATAAATTGGAGAAAATTACTAGATGTATGTGAAACAGTTCTGAACAAATGGAGACTGAAGTAAAACACTGGACTTCTTCAGAGTGTTAATAATCACTTGATAAGAGAAATGAAACTTTCTGCCTTTCAGCAAAAAGCACCAACAAAATCAATAAGAAAGTAATTGTGCTCAGAATTAGCTCTGTAGAAAATAAGCTTCCTGTGCATTTGTCTGTGGTTTGGGATTTTTTTCATTTGTTTGGTTGTTTTCTTTTTAGCTGCGTCCCCGTTGTGTTTTTTCAGATCTAAATTCATCTCTACTTTGAAACCATTTTTTTAAATTTGTGGCCTTGCTAGTTGCATTTCTTCTGAACACACAGTGTTTCCTGCATGATGGTGGATGTCAAAGATTTGTCTTTTGGCACATTAATCACAGGTAAAATAACAGAATGGGTCCTGTAATTTCTGTTTGGTTCTTGAGTGTACAGTGGTAAAACCCATTACCAGAGAGGTGGTAGTCTAGATTCTTCCATACAGCCTTTGCAAATTTTCTAGTATTAGTGTTAAAAATATGAATTATGATTTTCTGCCTTCCCTGATGGTCATGAGGTAGTGAAATGATGATCTTCTTACTGAGACAGGCTGAGACAGCTGCTTCGGTCGGCTGTGAAATACTCACTTGTTTTTGTTTTTGTGGTTGTTTGGTTTGACTTGGGTTTTTTTAATCAACTTTTTAAATGAAAGGAGGATTACTGCTGATAAATTGTTTAGATATACATTCAGAAAGGCTCACTGGAAGCTCATATCTTTCTGACAAAATTCTCATGAATACAGAATTCATTAAGAAAAAAGCAGGGACTATTTATTTATTTAGTCCTACAGTGTTATGAAATGCCGTAATTGCTAATCTCAACGCAAAGTTTAAATCCAGATCTTACATTGAAAGAAGGGGAAGCAGTCACGCTACTTTTTGCGCTGCCGGTGGCAATAGGAGTTATGCTGTCAACAAGCTAAGGACAGATAGCAGTACTTAGGTGTGAAAACAAGCTGTCATTTCTCTAGATCTTTATTTAGTGCATAATCACAGAAGGTCTGTTGTAAGGAGATCACAGAACTCTGTAAATTGAGCTAGAGAACATGTGAAAAAAATTGCCATCTCTACACCAACTGTTAAAGGAAGTTAAAGGTAGCTTGTCTTGCATAATTTTCAGAAAATGAACATAAGGAAGTCATAAGAAAGATTATTCAGTCAATTGGCACAAGATTTGCTGGAAAAAATGATTGGACTACTAATTCACCTGCAGGTTAATTTTGTAAACTACATCCTATGCAAATGATTGAACTACCTTACCAATTTTTTAAAAATTAACTGCCTCAGGAAGCATGCATGAGTAATGCAAAGTAGTATAGCAAAACTATGAAATTCTTTTTATAATACAGAGATCACTACAGCAGTCATACAAAGTGCACTGCATGGAATTGAATCATGGTGGTAATTAACAAATGTAACAACTAAGTCTGTGACCATCAATCATCCTAAAGAATTAAAGAAAAATCAATTAACAATTTAATTAAAAGTCATTTGATGACCTCAGTTATTCTATTTAAATAAGATCATAAATTCACTTCCCAGTTTAGAATTTAGACCAATTATTTAATTAAAATGCCAATAAAGTATTGACCTGGTGAAACCTTTATTCTAGGTGTTTTAAATATAGATTATCAAATTACCTTAACAGCTTCATAGCCCATGAGATATGAACAGTAGTGTTCCTTTTATTTTATAAAATATTTTTACTGATGGTGAATTATTACGTTATAATATGGACAACTTTTCTGGGAGAAGGGTGCTCAGGCTGTGTTTATCTGTTCTGCAAATTTTTAGCTGTTATCTGAAGGGTCTTTTACTCTCCTACAGTTTGTGTGCATTTTCTTTCTCCTTCTTCTGAGAAGGCACACTGGAAGTGAATTTACTATTTTTGGTCAATTATTTTCCAAATGTCTTTGCTACTGTGGGTTGTCCTTATTTACAAGAGGAATCTCAGTTATTGATTGAGTTCTGTCTCTTGTCTATGGGAATTTGTTTTCCTAGATTTAGATTTTGAATCTGCAAGATGTTGTTTAGTCATCTAGGTTGTTTTTAAAAGGCAAATAAATTAATTTTAAATAGACTGTTATACTGTTTAAAATATAAATTAGTTAACAAGTGTGTTGTTAGTTACTTGGTTTTTAACTTAATTTTTTAAAAAAGTTCTATGGGGCTGTAGACTTTCTTCTTGTACTTCCATCTGCCCATATTTTTACTAGTAGAGGTTAAAAAATACTTAATGTAAAAAGAAGCATTAAAACTTTGAATGCTTTCATGACTTGACCAAAGAAAATGGAGGAGAAAGACAGTCTATAAACCAAAACAGTGCATTATCAGTCCTGTCCTTCCACTGATATACTTAAGATAGTGGAGGACCTAATATGAAAGAAGAAAGAAATTACCACCCTCCCTGCCTCTGCCTTCTTCCCTGGTGACAGAAACATCTGCAGTAATGCATTTCCCACTGCTGAAGTACAGGTTCCTGATAACAGAAGGTTATCAGCATTATCACCAGTTGTCGTGGATGAGAAGAGAAGAACTTGATCTAATTAATTTTCTAGGTATCACTTGGTGCTGGGACAGGCACAAATGTGTCAAGCAGAAATGGAGCATGCAAGCTAACAGCAGCTAGTTAACAGTTAGCAGTGGGTCTTTGCCACCATAAAATATGTTACAAAACTTGGAGTGATCTTCATGCATTTTTCTTGAGTAAATTTCAGTTCATCTTCCTTTGTATGCCTATGCTGAGATATTTTTGACAGGCCCTGCTCATCAACATTCATGGGGGTGGGAAATAGAACTTGGCCTCATGATCATCTACATTTTAAGTGTCCCTTTATGCCAGTGAAACCAGTTTGAAAGTTCTGTTTCTTGCAATGGTCACCAGTAAGATATCGGAGGACATGGACTCAGTGTAACACTTACTAAATTACTTGGAAAAAATCACTGAATTGGTAATAGAAATAGATCAAGTTCAGTGCCCCATCATCCCCTGTGCCTCTTGAAGGTGACAGAAGTATGCAGTCTTACTGCACAGCTCCTGTGTGCACAGGCTCTCTGTCCCTGCCCATCATTCCACACATAACAGGTTTTAAGTAGAAAGAAGGCAGTTTACACAATGTCAGTTTTACAGCTCCCTTCACTGACACAAGAAAGTACCAATTTTTTTTTTTTTTAACATTTATATTACAAAGCAAGCTTGGAAGCTTGGACAATTTTTACAAAGCTCTAAAGGCTCCAACTGGTATCTGTGAGGACTTGCACTGGAAAATTAATAAATTGAACATTGTTTTTTTTCTTATATGGAAGTTATTCATTAAACAGACTTTGGGGTTTAGACTGTTAAAAATGGGGAAGATGCATAATGTGGTATCTTAGTCACTGACCTATTGAAGTTCACATTAAATATTTTCTGTGAACTAATAGAAACATTATTGAACGAGTGTCCTGGTCTTTGGGGACTATGAGCCTCCATCCTTCAATCCATGAAAGCGAATTTAACATTCATAGCTCTCCTTTCTTATGTTGCATTTCTATACAAAAATCCAACAGGTATCAAAATGTACAGCCAGGGGGCTAACGTGGTTTTGTTCTTTTAACCAAAGTCAATAGGAGTGTAAAATTTTTTAAGAGCTCAATTGTAAGCGTTCTGTATGGACATACACCCTACCTTCAGTAGTTGTACTACAGAGTATATTAGATGCCTATGTCATGGTACATTTGGTACTTCAGATCAGTTGCTATTACATCTTGATGTCCTTCCTAAATCGTGGCCACAGTGTGTGTAGTTTTGATGTACAAAAATTATAGTTGAAATATGATTAAATTGATTGCCATGTGCTTTGGAACGTTTTACATCCTCTTGTCTGTCAATATGTCTTATGGATGTGCTCACCTTTGAACACTATTAAACATTTTGTTTCTTTTAGGCAATCATAGTCAACTGTTACTTGTCCATTTTTATTTTACTTGTAGACCTTTTATATTGCACCTTGTCATTATGTGCTGCTTTACAATTTATTTTATAACACTCAACTGTAAGACAAGGATGGTATCTTTCAGTTGTTTTGCACTAATCCAAAATGATGTACTTCTTGATTTAATAGACCAGGTCATGAGCCAGGCTTGGTTCTGCTAGGTGGAATTTATTTTTACTGTTATAAAATGTGCATTTATTCCCTTCTTTTTTTTTTCTGTCTGTAAATGTGTGATGATTTTGTGATACTTCATTTTCATTTGACTGAAATATTAATTTTAAAGCTCATCTTACTATAAGAATAAAAACTCAGTTTTTCTTTCATGATTTTTTACTTCAATTCTATCTTGCTCTTGCATGATTTAAACAGGATTTTTTTTCCTTTTTTCTGTCTAGATCCTGTTTATCTAAGTTGTTTATATGAGTGTCTGGCTACAGTTGACTAAAGATATCTTTTTACTGAAGACTGCAACCCACCAGTTCTGCTAACAAGCAGCATTTCTGTACTATGGGTTATCTAGACCCATAACAGTACTGTGAGCAAAACACAGCACTAGTTTATCTTTGGAAGAACACAAATCCCTTGTTGCTGCATGTCAGTTACCCTAAATTAAATAGACAAGGATAAATTATCCTAAGGCTGTGCATCTGTAAGTACCAGGTACTGTAGCAAATTGATGACCAGGATATAAAGTTCTGCCTCTGCACCATTTCCTGCTTTACCCCCTCCTATTCTGAGCCTGTTCGTCTGTTAAACTGCTCAAAATGTCATGAAAATTTTCCCTATTGCAATTGTAAATCCTCTTTTATCTCTAAATTACTTAAATTTGGGGATGTCTTTTACTGTATATAATTTTGTTGTACTGAGGATCTTTTCCTCACAGTTTGCTGAGATTGTGAAAATAATGTGTTCTCTTCTAAGCCATGTCCGAACGTAGAGTTTAAAACTTTTAGGTTTCCATAGATCACAGTTTTGTAGGGTTGGTTTGGTTTTGTTTATTTGTTTGTTTTTTAAAGAAATGTCAAGATATGATAAATTTATTTGGCAAAGCAAGTTTTAGAAAGGTAGTTTTTTCATAAAATTGCGTGATTGTAGGAGATTAACAGGAAAAAAATCTCCTACGTTCCTTGGAAATAAGAATTGTCACTATTTTAGTAATTTTCTATGCCATTTCCTTACTTATAAACCTTCTCTATCACTTTGGAGTATGCATGTTGCTTTTTATTTTGAGCAGTTTTTGTTCTGTTTTAAGCTTAATCTTAGCTATTTATGTGTAGTCATACTTTTCTTCATCTTACAATATAAAGGTGGAGGATTTATTTGTTACATGATCTTCTACATTTCTTTATATTCCTTTTACCACTGCTATAAACTTTATTTTTTTAAATATTTTAGCGTATGCTCTCTGTGAAAGATGTAATATTGTATTAAGTTTTATTCTTCCCTGTAAGTTTGTGAAGATGTCCCGTTAAGTGTAGTAAATTGTTTTAATGTATGGTCATGACTATTAAAAATAATATGGTAACATAAACCACCAGGAACATATATTTATAGCAAAAAGTTTGGTGATAATTATCTTTCCTACTGTGTGATCAATGTTTCAGGATGTAAGTGATAGCAATTTCTAAGTGATAAATCTCTCAGGTTTTATAAAGGCTAAGAACAAAATTTTGCATCAAAAGCTGTCGTTCTCTTCTGGTACAGCTATTTGTTAAGGCAGCCTGAAAAATAAGTCTTTCTTTATAATGACATCTGAAGTTTCACAGCATGATTATTTTATTAGTATTTCATTTTCTGAACAGACCTATGCTAAAGGTAGTTTACCTAGCTTCAGCCTTATTTCGAGATCATTAGTGTGGCAAAAAAAAGATAACGTGGAAAAATGATCTGTGCTGTGAATTGTATTTCTGCCACATATTGAGAGAGGGGTGACAAAAAGCTTTGCCTTCCCACTGCAGTTTTCCTTCAAGTGTATGTGAATTTTACTAATCTGAAGTTTCACGATATGCTTTTTACATCATCCTTTCTATAAGATAATACACGTGAAAATCTGGACATATTTTAAGTATATATGTGAAAGTAGAACTTTTCTAGATGAAGTTTTGACCTTGAAAACTCCTAGAACCAGTAGGGCTTTGTTACACAAAAGCCACTGCTTTTGCCATTAATCATAACAGACTGTGCCCAAAGCTATTGTTGCCTTTTCCAAGTGAATTATTATAGATATAGGAACATGAGGAGTATTTATTGCAGATCATTTTATCAAGCCAGAAGAGCAGGAGTCATTTGTACGGGCTACAGCAAAAGGGATGTTTTTCCTGTCTTCATTTACAGTAGACTTCTAACTTTTTAGAAGACAACAGCTTAAAATCCATCTGCTAGTAAAGGAGCATTTGATAAACCAATTGCTAAATATTAGTGTCTTCATTCACAAAAGTACCTTTATTCCAGTCTATGTCATCTGAAACTCCTTGCATGTTTAAGCAGTTCTTCTATTCTATTCTGTATTTTTGGAAGCGTAGAGGATGTCATCAAAAACTTCTAGGGGCTATTTGCTAGATAAAGAAACAAATACTTGGCTGCCTTTTTATCTTAATTAAATCATCGTTGATGGAATGATGTATTGATTTATAGCTCACAGACATGCCAGGATCTTGAGGTTTTAAGTTCAAATTCTAAAAAAGCCTCTTTTAAAACAAAATGAAAATTGAATAGCAGTATTATTTTCCCAAAAAGCTCATTGTTCTCTTTCTATTGGGTTTAATTAGTTGAACCACAGCCAGAAGAAAAAAATAAAGAACTATAATCAGCAGTCATAAGGAATGCATCATTTATATGGCAGATAAATATAGATAGTGAAGAACTGCTGAGACAGTCAAACTGTGGCCCCTTAATGATGCCTGCCCAAGGCACTGAGCAGGTGGATAGAGTTTTCCTGGGGAGGGTATTCATGAGAATACTGAATGCTGTACTAGGATGCATCAATTAGGAATTTCCAGGAAATTTGCAGAATTCCATTAACTGGAAATGCTAATTGATGCATCCAATGTCTATTGCTGTTCAGAATGGGGAGTTGTAATTTGAGGCTGACTAACAGCAGTTCCTGTGAAACACCTGTTTGTTTTGTGTGTCCCTGAAGAGGTCTGTTTGCCTATTCAGCTTCCAGGTACTTCAGGATTAGACTTGAGTAAAAGTAGGTTGTGGGGCAGAGGGAAGACAGGTTCCTTCAGAAAGTTCCAGAACAGAGCGGAACCACAGAGGTGAATTGATTCCTACAGAGAAGACTGGAGAAACGTTGAGACCCATTGCCACTCAGTGTTTCTGTGTCTTTGAGCTTGAACAACCAAGAGGTAAGTAAGGGGAACTGCTAGGTACATCATTCTCTTGTCCACCCATTGAACATGTTCCGATGGCCTGTGGGTGACATTTTATAGTTATATGTGCATAAAAACATAAAAATAGATAAGTATATGTTATATTACTGTCTATTCTTCAATCTTAGTTTAATGCCATCAGTTCTACAGTTAGATGCTATTTTTATTAGTCAGTCCTTTTTATCAGTCTAGGGATGCAAATATTCCCCAAAACATGTTTATAATACCCTTTTTTTTTGTCAATGTCAAACCAGGAAGGTTTTGAACTTACCATATATGCTAATTAAATGCATAGTGACTCACAGATTATGTTTATACAAGGATGCAACAATGACACTACCAAGATGTACTCTTATAGCATGGCAAATTAAGTTGTAAAAATTTTTGTGCCACAGTTACCAGCTTTATTCAGCCTTTGAAATTCTTGGGTGTGTAAGAGGATTGTAGGTGAAAATTATCTCATCCTTGAAATGAATTGTAAAAAATAGAATATTTATAGTACTTAGCAGTACAGGGGCTGCTAAAGCATAGATGCTCTTTGCTTTCTTTGTGTCAGAGTAGAACTTGAGTTTGAAAAGTTTGTTGTGTGCGGTGTCTCACATAAGTTCAGTTCCCTTTTTTAATGTGTCTTACTCTAAGTATTTGGGTAATTTAGAAAGGGTTTTTTTTCATGTTGTCAGTGTAAAATCAAAGCTTATTTCTCTAGAATATTGCTACTAATGTAAAACATGCTTTCAAAAACAGCATGTGGTTTTTTTCTCTCTGGAACAAGTTTTTCTCTAAACAAACACCTGTTTTTCTTTTCAAGGTGATAATTTATACATAAGGTGCTGTAAACGGATACTTATATTGCATATAATAACTTGCAGATTTCTCTTAATCTGAAAACCCAATGAAGCATTGCCAGAGAAGCTGCTAAATCCTCTTATGGATAAACATGATTTAAATTATTCTATACCTTCCTTTGAGAAGAAAACTTAGGAAAATAAATTTATTTGTACCTAGAAAGAAGACTAAAATGAAACATTACAATGTAGCTATTGAAATGTGATTATAATGTTTTTATACATCTGTAATATTTTTAACTGGATTTTTACAATTGTTCAATATTTTAGCTTTTAAAGTTTTTAGAGGCTTTCAGTGAATCCTTTTACTAAATGAGGACAGTGCACAGTGCTGGATGAAACATCAGAATGCAGTTTTTCTGAGGGTAAAAAACAAAGGAACATTAAAGATTTGTTTCTCACACAGTGTTAGTTTAGGGGCCCCTCTTTCAAGGGAGTCTAAATACACTAAATTTGAGAGCTTGCAGTAGTGTGTAGACTATTCCAGAGCTTTGTTAGATTTTTCTCATGGTCTAACCATGCATCTTTCAGCAGTTTAAAGCTATTTCTTCTTGACCTGGTCATCAGATATGTTTTTCCTTTACTTATTTTAAAATGCTCTTGCTCTTGAACTGCAGCTCAGTTTTTATTTGTGTATGACAGCATTAGTTTGGGTATGAGAATAAATTAATGATGAAGTTACCCAAAACAATGAACAGTAGCACAAAGGTGGTGACAATGATTAGAGGTGGTACTTTGAAGCCAGCACTTGGGCCCTTGGTGGTGACAGTGATTAGAGGTGGTACTTTGAAGCCAGCACTTGGGCCCTTGGTGGGATAGTCTGAGGTCTCTTGGAAGGATTCCTGTTTTCCAGGGTGCTTCCAGGCATGTGTGAAGTCCAGGGAATAATGTCAGTCTTGTCTAGTATTTCAGGTTTAAGCAAGTAATTTTAGGCCACACAAGCTGCTGGATCTGCATGGGCGTGACCAGCAGGACACTGCTGCTTTCAGGGCCAGGCACGTGTGTTTCATACTTCTAAATGTGAATTTGATAGGAATTTAAAATATATTCAACATGTGAGTGACAAAGCAGACATCCAGATTGTTAGTGAATTGCGTGCTAGTATATAGATCGGATAACTATATTACAGGTCCTGTAGTTTTATTTAACTCCTATTATAAAATAGGTGATTTGTTTAGGTACATAAACCAGGCAGACTCAATTCATTTATTATTATACTAATTATTGTAATAATATAATTATTATAATAATTATATTATTAAAATTGGGGGAGAGGTCTAGTATTTCTGAAATACTTTGCGGACTGAGGCCAGCAAGTATGTTCTGTGATGAGAATTGAATTCTCTGAGGATTTTGCTCATCCAAAATGGGAGAACCAAAACATAGAGCAAGTTTTGAAGAGTCTGAACTTTAAATTTAAAGAGTCCCTTCCTCCTGTTGTATTGTATGGTGGACTTTATTTGTAAAAAAAAAAACAGTAGATTTTTTCAGAACTAATTTATTGACTAAGTATCAGGGTCAGAAGGTATGCAAAAGAGCCACACTAGGATGCACTTCTGGCAGAGAATTCCATTATAAATAAAAATATGCACTTGGCTTAGGTAAGTATATATATCAATATTAACAGGCATTTAAAATCTTGACTTTAATATGTTTCATAAATTTCTTTCTGCCAAAGGTGGAAGTCTGTAAGCCACTAGTAATGCTTTTGAAGCTAAGTAATAGAGAAAATATAGTATAGTACTCCCGGAAGATGAAGGTGTGAATTTTCCCATACATCATCTTAATGGCAACATTTTCTACAAATTGACATGGGGCACTCCTTTCATATTTCATGACTTTTATTTGCCCAGCTTCAAAATGCCAAATGTGCCAGTGAACAGCACTTTAATATTCATGGATTTCTGGGATGGCTTTGACAGTTGTCAGCTAGAAAAATGGCTTAATTAGGAGGAGTATGACATGCAGCATGTACCTCCATGTTTGTCTTCCACAGAAAATACAGTTCACAAATGAGTCTTCTTTTCCCATCACACTTGACTATGTTGATTGAAAATGCACTTTCATTTATTTTAATTGCTGGAATAATACCTTAGAGGAAAATATACTCTAATTCGGGGGGGAAAATCCTGATCAGAATTGAAACTGATGATTTAATATTGTAAATATTAATAAAGTAGCATTATCATTAATTTGTTATCAAAGAGGCAAATGGAAAGCTAAACTACAGGCAGCCATTTTCCAGATAGCTGAGTTATTTCTGTAAGAAACAGATTTTTTAAGAGATTAGAGAGAAAGCCAGATTGTTTAGGAACAGCAGACGTTCTGGTGGGTGGTCATGTCCATACTGTATTGTTAACAGCAGGAAAGCATAAACTAAACAAAGTTCAGAAATTAATTGCACTAGTATGTAAGAAAAAGCTAATTTAGTGGCAGAATGTGTTGTTCTTAAAGGAGGAAACAGAGTGGACCTAAGACTTATCCTAGTGGATGAAGCCCTGAGCAGTTTGGATTTTTCATAACTTTACACACACTTTCAAGATTAAGAAAAAGACTGTCAGTGTGAAAACTTGGAAAGTATCTATAATATCAACTCCTAGTTTGTCAAGTACTCACTAAAAGTGAGGTATGAACATTTCTGTTAAAGAAAATGAGTTGTTTGGATTGCCCCAGAAGTACTTGATATAAATTAAGAATAAAAATGTAGGAAGAGTCTAAGCATCTTTAAGGAAAACACTAAGTGATCAGATAAAGTCGGAAGTAGTGTGTTTTGTAAACAAAAGTATAAAAAACAGGCAGGAAGTTCTTTTTTAGTTCTGGCACAAAATATTTTAAGAAGGATGCTGAATTTCCTAAGTGTAAGTAGAATGACAAGACTTTAGGGTCTTTCATATAGCTTATTTAAAGGTGTACAGCCAGATGGGAAAGCATAGTCTCTCATTTGTGTAACTTAACTCTCTCTCAATGAAACAGAAAGAATTCATGTTTGGATTCTAGGTGGATTTTTTTTGCCCTTGGAGCTCACTTGATGCGAATTGAAAAAACTGTTATTTTGATTTGGATTGTTTGTTTGTTTCTTAGGGTGTTTTTTTTTTTTGTTTTAAATTTGATCTTAATCAAAGCTAAACTAACAGGCTAGATTCAAACATGAACAGGATTTAGAGATTTATGACTAGAATTTCATGAGTTCCACTGTCCAGCTCAAACCAATAGCTAACTACTTTAGACTGTTGCAATTCATGAAATTTCTTCCCTATATCTGAACCGCAAGTCAGAGGAAATTTTTTTCAGCATTAGGTCTCAGTAAGAATTAAGATCCCAAGGCAGTGCAGATTTTGTTACCAAATGGCATAATGAGATGTATACATTTTAAACTTGTTCTCAACCTAGGTTGTGATCCTATTTCACTGGTGCTATAGTGTGCTGTACAGAGGTGGTTTTTTCTCTCTGCATTTTATGCAGTGCTTGATTGGTCCTCATCACTTGTGGATTCCCACATAAAGAGTTCTGTGAAACAGTGTATCTAAACTGCGGATGCTGTACACTGCAGGCAAGTTGCAGAATGGAACATCCTTATCAGTTCTTGACCAAAAGTATTTTCTGCACTAAATTCGCAATTAATTTTTTTAATATATAAAGAATTCGTCATAATTTCTTGTCCTTTAGTGCTGTGTAATTTTTTTTTTTTTGATGATGGATCCTGAGCAGTGGAGCTACTTGTGCCCTTGAGTGATTGCTTTGCCACACTGAGAGCCTTGTAGAGCTAACTTTATGCAAGACTCATTTCTGAAAAATAAGTAGCATCTTCTTAAAATCCATCTTTAGTCAGGGAAGGACTTAAAAAATTAATTAAAAAACTCAGCTTTCTTAGCAGTCAATGAAAAGGTATGTCATCTGAATTAAGTCCTGAATTCTGAACACAAGGTTAAGGCTTGATATGAAGGAGAATCAATCATGAACTTCCTCTTCAGTGGGAAAATCTGCAAAACAAAAATCTGATCTTTTCCTTGTGAAATCTGTGGCAGTCAACATTAATCTGTGCAGTAATTCAGGGTTGTCTGGGTTGTTCCATGATAATTTATTTCCCTTTTAGTTACTTTAGCAATCGAATACATGTTTATGGAGCTTCTGGAAATGTTTTAGCTTTTTATTTTGTTTAATACCTGTAAAAATGTCTTTTTGAAGAAAGGCATTTGATTTGTTGCACCTGTTTTACCATTAGAGAACTTGTGCTTGAATGCATGCATTGCTGTCAGTGCTACAGATAATTAAATCCTGAGAGAGAAGGACAGCAGGGGATTAATTGTTTTTATTAAGAAATTAACATGAAGTTGGATAAATAATGATTAGGGTAGCCATGACATGTAAGTATACTGACTTACTGTTTCCATTCATCAATAATTATTGGCTTTTTCTGGACTTAAATACTGATCCTCTGTATATTTCTGTTCATGTGTATATAAATTCAAATGAACTTCCATTAACTTCAAAAGAGTTCTCATAAAATTATATATTCATAAGCTTTGTAGAAGTGGCATTTCAGATTATTAATATTCTAGATAGCAACCAGAGAATTAACTTCCACCTGGCATTAGCTGAAATAAAGCATAGATTTCTGTGATACTCAAGTGATTTATGTTGCCTGAATTTTTTTTTACTTAGAAGTTTTTAGCTTTAATGGTTGTGAAATTTTGGATTTAGTCAGTATTAGCAGTATTCAAAGTCAGTTTTGCCACATGCAGAGATGGGAGTTCAAGGAGATGATCCAGATGCCGAGGTGGCTGTGTTTATCTTGGCATCCCATGCACACAAGTACCCTGCCTTTTTCACTGAACAGCATTATGTTACATAAGCAGTATTTCATATTCCAGAGTAATGTTTTTTTTTTAATATTGGAGTTCTTTAGTTGTCTGATGTGAGATAATCAAGACATTTTTCAGTGCTGTGGAACTTTCGAATAAGGAAAACAAAAGTAATTGGGCTCTCTCCTCATCTGGATGAGGAATAGGTCAATAGAGGATATAACATTCTCAGGTGACATGCCATTATACAACAGGGACATCTCTGAGAAATTCTTTGATATGGCAGTATTTCATAACCTGATTTGCCCACAGCCATAGTCAAATTTATTGTATTCCAGCACAGCTAGTAAATCTGCCATCAGACTGTCAGTTACATCAGTAAAGGTCCTTTTTCTCAGGTGTCAGTCCATAAATCCTTCATTGTATTTATTGATTGAGCCACAGATTATTTCACCTTTGGCCTTCAAAACCACAAGAATTTGTTTTTTCATCAAAAAGAATGTTAAATATAAATTACAGTAACATTTCATGAAAAAATCTGCATTCTGTTGAGACATATTGTCCTTGATGTAATTAATCTTATTTACTTCCCTTGTGAATAAAATTAGGTAACTGTGGGAATTTTTTGTCTATTTACAAGTGATTTTGTTAAAATAAGTGGTATACTTCAGTGGCAACTCTTGGAGTTTAATTTATAATCTAGAATGTTCCATTTAAAACATTCTAGAGAAGTACTAGAGTGGAGTACTTAGTATGTTCTCAGAAAACAACACAGAAGTGAGTGGAGGAAAGATGGAACTTGCTGCTGTTATGTGATGTATACACTAGAAAGTCATGAGAGTGTAAAATGCACTGGACTTTTGCTCCTTTTCACTTGCTAATTTTAGTGTAACTAGAACCAGTTACAGTCATCATGAATTAAAGGGGGTAAAAAGGCTGCACCAGTTAGCTCTGAAACAAAAATATCAAAAAGCTTTGAGAGCAGTTGATCACAGCAGTAACATTTTCAGTGATGTACATTGCCCATATGGTGCTGTAATTTTCTGTGAAGCTTCTGTCTTTATACTACTGCATCATAGGTTTGGTCAAGTTTGATATTTTAGGATTTTGAGCTGTTCTTAAATTTTAGCCTTTTTATAGTGAAGGAGAACTCACGGAAGGAGGGGATTTGATTTTCTTTCAATGACAGGCCTTAATTTGTGTGTAGCTATTTTTTGGTTTTCTTGTTTTATCTAAGTAAGAATATATAATATTATTCATTTTAGTGAAGAATAAGACAATGAAACATGAAATTTTAGGAACATACACCACGGCCAGGTCCTTTTCCCTATTATTTGTCCATCTTATTAAGAATCTTCTGTATTGTTAAGAAAAAATACATTTGTTTGAATGTATTAATTTGAATATTAGTGAGTAATAACAGATAATGAGTCATGGAGCACTAGCATTACAGTGAGACAAGTGATCAGGTACAGCCTTAACCAGAGGCTGGTTTTGAGCTTTTGTGTAATCGTGAGTTTCTTGAAATTGTATGGATGTGAGATTACAAAGGGAAAACTGCAGTCTGCATGTGTTCCTTCTCTATTCCTTGGCAGCAGAAGGGTTCTTGGAAATGATCTAAAACATTAGTAGGTATGAAGTCCATGAAGATGAGAAGATGGATTTTAGGATGTGGGCTGAATATGTGAATCCAAGCCAACACCTTTTGTTTGACAATGTACCAATTTTGATGACAGACTCAACAGAATTGCAAAAAAAGGAGAGGTTTTGGTTTATGTTTGAGAAGGCTGTGCTGAGGACTTAGCAGAGAATTTTGAATTCCAAATTTGTTTAAATGTGTTGGTTGTATATACTTGGCCTATAATGTGGTAATTTCCCCATACCTGAAGTATGTGCGTATCTTTCTTTACAAAGATGTGGTATGGGTTTACATGTGCTGTGACTCAATAAAATACTGTTCCATTTCACTTATTTATTGAGGTCCTCAGTCATGATGGACTTCTCAAAGCTGCATCTCTTGGCTCTTATTTCACCTGCTCTGCAGTCCTTATCTCCACATAGCCATCTCTGGGCCCCATTGTACCCCCTCTCTGACATCCCCCGTCCCTTAAGAGTCTCCCCTTTGATTATTCTTTGCTTTTCAATGCCCATTAATTGCTGTGGGTCTCTGGCACAGTCATTCAAAGCAGTCTGCAGCTTCTCCTTCTTTTCTAACCTTAGTTCCCCAAAACTTGCATTAGCCTTTCCTAACTATTTCTGAAACTGTTGGGACATCCCCATTACTGCAGATGTGTCATCCCTATTGCAAGGACACGTGTCTGCATAAAAACATGAAGAGAAGTTTTTACGTGGCTGTCACCAAATTAAATACATAGCAATTGGCGAGTAGAAAATAGCAAAAAAAACCCCAAAAAGGTGTTATTTTACCACATCTCTTCTTTCTTTCCATATCTGCATGACTGTTTTTTAATTACTGCAATATGAAAAGTTTTTAGTATGTTCTGACTTAGTTTACTTCTTTCAGGTTGTATCCTAACACTGTAACTAGTTGAACAGTAAATCTCTAGGAAAATCCACTACCTATCTATCTACTTCCCTGTTTGTATCTCTGTTTTCAGTTAATTCAGCTAGATTGTTCATGATAACTAAGTGGCTGTACTTGGTACCAAGGCAAAAGTTAAGCATATAAGTAATAAACAAAGAGGTATGCAAGAAGTAAGTTGGAGTAGAGATATAATTTAGAAATTTATCATAAAGCCCAGATCCTGTCATTGTGCTGAAGAATTAAATGGAAAGGTCAATACTTTAATATTCTCTTTGCCTCATCACATATGCTATTAAATGTCAGGGCTTTACTAATGTGCATACTAAACTCATCTCCTGTATTTTGGTGTCTCAATCTTTGTCAGGGGCTGCTGTTTTTCTAAAGTAGACGAAGAAAGACAAGTCCATTGTTTTAACAGTTGCAATAGAAAGTGTACTCAGGGAATTTTGGAGCGGAAGATGACTCACAGGTTTTGTGTGACTGTAAAACCCTGACTAGGGACAGTGTTTCACAACATCATTACACTGAGCTTAAGCATGGAAAGGGTTCCTGTTGCCCTCCTTGGCTACTCACTGTCATTGTTTAATTGACTGACCCATCAGCTGCTCTTCCTCAGTTGCTGTGTTCCCTGCAGCTCTCTATTGATTTTCTGGTAAAAGAAAGTTCACTGAGACAGCTGCGCTTGAATGTAGCTTGGTCTTTCAAGTTTTGGCTTTGCTTTCAATTAATTTAAATTTGTCTGTTTAAACGAGATGAGTCTCTGGTCTCCTCTCTCAAGGGGGATATATATATATGTATGTATGTATATATATAGTCACCATTATATTATGATGGCTTAAAACAGTCATTAAATGTTGCTTTTTTTCTTACTCCGTAGCCTGGAAAAGAAATTCTAAATCTCTAAATTGAAGTAACTGTTATGATATACATATAATGAGTTACATTAAAAAAACCTTATATGTTGTTTTCATAAGAATAAATTTATAGATTTTTGTTCCTTTTTAAGATTGTAGCCTGATGCTTTTATAACCAAAAATGAAATTATATTTTTCATTTATTTGTAAATTCCTTGGTAAAGGAAGTTCTAAATATCAATAGTATTCTTTCAGGAAATAAAACCATTTGAACAGTTGGATTTAAATTTATTCATTAGGTGATTCACCTCTCTTCATCTCTACATGGAATGGAAAAGCGCATGGCTAATTTTGGCTCTGTCATTATCTCCATTCACAGGTGTCTCACACCTCTGCTTACCTAGATCAAGAAGGCATTCAGGGTTAGACATGTCCAGTTTGCATGTATGAAAGACTTTGTTCCTTATCAGTCCACATCATTTTTTTTCAAGTTGCTAAAGATTTGAAAAAATCCAAATCTGTAGAAAACCTTCCTCTGCCATCTCTCATGCACTTTATTCTAGTCAGGGTCGGAACACGTGATCTCTCAAACCAGCATTGCAGCTTATCTCCTGGTGTGAAATCAGTTGTGTACCTAGGCCTTTAGATCAATAGAGTCTGAGCAGGGCAATAGAGTTGCTGATAGAGGGCAACACAGATTAAATTAAATCAGGACACATTCAACTAGGTTTAGTTGAGAGAGAACATGGCACAGAAAAGTACAGGAGAATTGTGACAGCATCACATTACTGCTGACAGCTGATATGCACCTTAAATGTCTTTTAGATCTGCCTACAGAAATATTATTTATTGGTGCCTGGGCTGAGTTTTTTATGTGTGCAGTAGTAGTATAATTGCATATAAAAGCAAACAGTAATCTAACATTAGTAGAGTAGCTGTATGTAAAACACCTGAGTGTTTCAAAGATACAAGTTTATGAAGCCTGTCAAACAGTTTGGTCTTTCTCAAGCATAAAAGCTCTGAGGAATGGGACAGAATTATTTTATCTGAAACTCTAAAACTACATGCTGCATGTAATATTTCAAAATAAATGAACAGAATAAAATGCAGCAACTGAAGTATTTGTTTGAATAGAGGGATGGAGTCTAGCCAAGAGTCTTTTCTTAACAAGAGAGCGTATGACAAGATTGTCCCATTGGCACTGGAAGTGATTTTAGACTGACGAATTCCTTGTTTCTCAATTGTGCACTGCTGCTATGAATTCTGTTTTGATTTTAAAAAGTCACATGTCATACTATTTTTAAATGTAGTAGATTGGATGGAGAGAGAAACAGAAGACTAACAGATGACGATGATCCTTTTTTTCAGGTTGTTTGTTCTGTTTTGGGTTTTGTTTGTTGTTTTGTTGTTTGTTTTTTTTTGTGCCTCAAGACTTGTAAACTTAGCCACAATATTATGTTCTTGTGTGTTTAAAGCCTTTTCAGTCATCAGCGGTGGCTGCTGTGGGCTGTTTAGTGGATATAAATACCAGCTCACTGGCAGACTGAAATTTGGCTTTTGGGCTCCCAGCCTCATCTGAGTTCCAGTCCCAGGAGTACTTGCAACTTCAGTCTCCTTGATCATACTGGCAGTGTTTTCCCTTTTTACTCCTTGACACCCTTGCTGCTCCATGGTCTGTCTGGTAAAGCAATCATAAACTTGGTGGCAGGCTGCCACAGGAGAGCTAGACATGGCCTTGGGTCAATGATGCTCAAATAAATTCTGTTATGATGTTAATCGATGTTAATTCATTGATTAATTGCAACCCCATGTCTTTTTCCCAGTAGCCTATTTCTGAATATATTGAAGGTAAAAATCAAAATCCAAAGCAATTTGGATGTTGCAAAATAATCTTCTTTCATCCTCTTTGCTGCTGGAAGGAAGAGCTCTAATCCTGTCTTCCAGCTGCTGCACAGCACACTGCTATTAGCTGGAAATGGAGATATGATCTATATTTTACATATTAGCATCATATATGTGAGAGTTAATCCTTGGTGTGTTGCTAAGATTCCCCTGAGCCTCTTGTTTCCCTGCCAGGTTTATCAGCCCTTGTTTTTTATCAACCTCTTGGAAAACACTTAATGCACAGCAGCAGTAAACTACATCTGTAAAATATGCTGAATGTAAGAGCAGGAAGCTTAGACTTCAGACTTTCATTGCAGAAATTTTGTTTTGCAAATCATAATGCACAATGTTGCCTTTTTTTTTTTTTTGCAGAGTGATTTTGAAGCTATTCCTCAAGAGATTCAGAGTGCAGGTTAAGCATTTGTAAAAATCTTCATTATCTACAGAATTTTTGATTGGAGTCTTCGCTGGCCTGCACCACATGTAAAAAATATTGAAAAATTAGGTGGATGTTTTTGAATTACTGTCTCAACAGAGAAAAAAGCCCTGATGTGTGAAGTGTACACTGCTCACAGCTAGAAAGCAATTCTGTGTGATAAGTGTAAGTGTGAAATGAATATGAAAAGATTAATGAAAATAATGGGGAAGTTTAGGAGCAGCATTGGGTTTAAATTTGTTCGGGGTAAAAAATATGTAATTATAAGTTCTATAATCTTTTTTTGCTATAATTACATTCTAGAAATTAGAAGATAATTAGTGCTAAGGAGCATTCCTTTTTATTCATTTCTTGCTACATGCATTTTACAACATTCTCAAGTCATTACATGCAGCAAAGTACTGATTTAATATGTGTAATCCATAGTATTCTAACCTCAGTGAGTTTTTCATGAGCTGAAAACAAGGAAGGACATTCTTCCTACTTTTAAAGTCAAAAAGGGGGGTTCTTGCATAGCATGTTTTCTCGTGAACATGGCTTTTTGGGGGGTGGCCTGTATGTAGAGTTCTTTAGAGGATCAAAGGTAAGGAATTTTTCAAGTTCTGAAATTTAGCCAGGTCCTCTGTGAGTTCTGCTCACCAATGTACCTTTATCCAACATACACACCTATAAAATACCATCTCCATTGTCAGCAGGAGAAAAGATCATTCAAAGTTAATTCCTGATTGAATTTGAAAACTGAATTCTCCTTTTTATTTTTCCGTAGTTGGAACTGGAACAGCATTTGCCCCTTTTTCCAATTTTATGAATGAAAATTGTCAATCACAATTGAATTTCCTTCTGAAGAGTTATAGTCAGAAATAGAAAATTTAGACCAAGATACCTAGGAGTGCTTCATGCTTCACTGCTAGTGACATCACTGGAAACTCATTTTGACAATGTTCCAGACTCGATGTTATGACATTAAATATTTTAAATACTAGAAGGTTGAAATTAATTTAGAAGTACTTTAAATTTTGCAGTTGCATTATTCAGTATATTACTTCAAATTAGGTTATCTTGTATTAATATAGTACTAATATAGTGTAATTAGTACAAAGGAGTTGCTAACTGTAATGTCTCAGTAGAAGAGAAGACGTAACAGGTTAAAGCTTCAAGAGGAAAAATATGTGTGCTTGTTGCTGATGAGAAAAAAGCTTATATTATTCTAATATCCTTTGAAAATTAATATGCTTTATTCACTTATGACATTGCCTGATGGCTTATAAATTTGCATATCTATAACTTCTCTTGACATTATAACAGAGCTGGAATTTAGGCTTTGCTCTGTTACTTTTTCCTGGGCATATGTGAAAGCTGAGCTATTTGCTTGACCATAAGATTTAGAAGTCTGAAAAGAAAGAGAGCAATTGATCTCTCAACCCCAGCTTAAGCTCTTTCAGACAGTTAGATATAATACTTTACACCTCACTAAGTGACTATTGAGTGGAGGCACTGACATCTGACACTACAAAGACTAAAATATTCATGCATATTAAAAATACAGAATGCAAGAAGTAGTGCTCTCTGCTAACATTCACTGCTAGGAGTTAAGGCAAATATATTAATCATATCTTTGGTTTCCCTCTTACCTTCAATCACTTGCCCAAAACCAAAGATATGACATGCAGCTTTTGAGCAAGTTTTCATCTTTGTTTTGAATTGTGGTCATGTTGGAAAAGAAGGCAGAAATCTCCTTTTAAAATTGATAGTATTCATCCAAATATCTTCAAAAATGATGTAAAAGAAGGAGAGAAAAATTGAGTTTTTGTTCCTTATTGTTTTAAAGTAATTATTACAATCACTTTTTCCTCTTATTTTGGCAAATTAGAAAATCTCACCCAACATAATGATTAGATGGTGCCATTCAGGATTGGCATATCCACTCCTCAAAAAAAGTCATATGTATGAGAATTGTATCAGTCTGAAGAAGGCTTCTTCAAAAAATAGCTCTTGCACAGGGGGAAAACTATACTTTCTGTTCTGTTTTCTTACTTCTGTGCAACTATAGTTTATTTTTGGAAGTAAAGAACCAGTATTTGTTCTGCGTCTTTCTTTGCTTTTAAACAGGCAGTGGGGCAAGTAAGGCAATGTACAGAGCAAATGTACAGTACGAATTGTACCAGAGCAACAATTGCTGTTAACTATTGTTTTACTGCCCCTATAGAAATCTTCTTTTGTCAGTATTCCTCTAAAGTGGGGGAATACTTTTGGTTCTGGCAGCTCTTGTAGTGCTTTTGAAATGCTTTTCTGTTTAGTATGCTTGTGGGAAGCTTCTGTATGCTTCAGTAGGAAGGAGCTGGAGTAGAGTGGCAGAGAAGGAAAGACATTTTTCTGTCCTCACTTGGGAATCTGTGTTTTTAACTTAATGAGAGGAGCAAACAAAGCCTGTGATCCACAAAGGCAAAAAGCATTCATTTGAAATGTATTTCCAATATAAAGAAAATATAAATCAATTTTTTGTTTGTTTATTTCAGAAAGGTATATTTCTTTGCCATATCTGTGATTGAATAGAGAGGCAGATAATTACTTTTTGATTTGTAGGATCAGCAATATTGCTTTTTATAAAACTGTTATTTTTTTCCATGTCTGGTTTGTGAATTCAGTTATCTGATGGGTTTGTGCAAATGTCAGGTTTCCAAATGAATTATATGTGAATAGCTTAGATAGACCAAAGAAATGCATGAATTTGTATTAAATATTTTTGTTATACTTGAAGTCAGTCACTGCCCACTCAGTTGTTTTATCAATTTTTTACCTTTTAACCATAGATAAAAAGGTATCAATTTTTGTCACTGTATAAGCAGCTTAAACACTTGTAAAAGGGAAACATAGGAAAATAAATTTACTTAGCTTGGAAAAGTATATTTTCCAGATTGTGTTGGGGTAATTTTCATTTTAGTAGCTAGTATGGGACTATGTTTTGGCTTTGTGCTGGAAACAGTGTTGATAATTCAGGGATGTTTTAGTTATTGCTGAGCAGGGCTTACACAGAATCAAGGCCTTTTCTGGTCCTCACTCCATGCCACCAGTGAGAAGACTGGGGGTGCACAAGGGGTTGGAAGGGGGGCACAGCTGGGAGCACAGATGACCCCAACTGGCCAGAGGGACAGCCCACACCGTATGGCATATCCTGTATTGGCCAGTTGGTAGTATGCAGTTGTCTTTCATTCATATTCTATGTCTATCTTGGGTTTTGTATATCTCCTTTTATTTTTTTCCCCATTTTTTTTCCTTTTAATTTGAATTTTTATTATTATCATCATCATCACTATTATTTACTATCAGCACCATTACTATAACTATTAGTGTTATCATTCTTTCAACTGTTCCTACTGCAATGCCTGAATTTTCTTCCTTCTCCCCTTAGATTTTTTTCCCCATCCCAATGAGCAGGGGGAATGAGTGAGTGGCTGAGTGGGTTTTAGTTTTCAGCTGGGTTTACACCATGACACAGTTACACACATCTCTGACTCCCAGCAAATTTAAGGAGGCATTAATTTTTATTTGTTTTGTGCAGAACTGAAAGGTGCTGAGCCTGCACACATGATAAATTCCTTGGTGCCCTTCCCTTTCTTTGATGAATCCTTGAAAAGTGGTACTTAGATTTAGTGTTGTTGACATCAAGTTAGACTAATAATTAACAAACAAAAGAAAACAAATAAAATCTTTATGCAAATAATTTAGCATAATTCTGAAAACCAAGAGAACGTTTATATTCAACTGAAATCTTGATTACTAAATAGAAAACATTCTTTTTCATTAGAAAACTAAGAAATACATTAATTTATTACTCAATGGAGCAAAAAATACATATAAGTAAATATAAAAATTAATAATACTCTATAAAGAACAAAAGCCATGCCACAATTATGTTCTGACACAAAAAAAAGTTAATTTATAGCTTTGCATTTTTTAATAGAACCTTGTTGTAACCATAGAAGTCTAGAAATGTCTCTCTGTCAACTTTATTCCAAATGCAAGAAGAAACAATACTTTTTTCACCCAGAGCATCGCCTTTGTACTTAACACCACTTTTTTTTTTTTTCTATATCAAGTGTCCTTGTTGTTGCTTTACTATTCAAGAAATTACAGATGAATGATTATAATGAATAAGGGTTGGGGATTTTTTTCTTTTTTGCTGTTGCTTTGCATTGAATATCTTTCCCACCCAGTAGGAGGATTTTCAAAATACTAAGCAGTTTGTGATATTTTGTGACTAGCAGAGGAGCTCTGAGAGGTGAACAGGAATAGTAACAAAGCCTAGATGACAATTCTGAGTTTGGTAAAATGATATAAATGAGACTTTTTAAAAAATAGATTCTAATGCTACCACTTGACATTCAGAAGAGTTTTAAAAAATTACTTTTCAACTTCTGATATTTAAGGACCATAAAAATACTTGCTTTAGTATACATGATTTTTGCCAGATACTTCTGTAGTACTCTTTCCTAAATATCAAATTGACTTTGCTAAAGCAGTTTTAATTGTGGCTTGAAAAGTTTCTATTGGAAAGTTAAATCAGATTTAAATCAAATTACTTGAGAAAAAAAGAGAAAATTACTACTAATATTATCTGTGCAGTAATTACTTAAATTTCTAGTTGTGCTTCTAAGTTGTTTTCAGGGGTAATTATAGTCTCTTAGCCAGTTACGTTGTGAGCAGTGCTGTCTCAAGGAAATGGGCTGAAATTCTAGAGGCTGGATGTGGTGTAAACCTTTAGCTTCATGTTATCTATAAAAGTGATTATCTTTCTGTGATCTGACTTAGTGTTATAGAACATGTTTGGAGTGCATGAACTGTGAAAGTAATTAAAAACAAACAAAAAGCCCAAGAGGTTATATTCTTTCCACTACTGAAGTGGTAACTGCACTGTAAGTTTGCTAAGTGAGACTCAAATAGCAATGACAGCTACATTCTGTAATAACCATCCTGAGAGATGCAGTTTCTTTGTGATTCATGTTCTGTCAATGCAGTCATTTCATGCACTTCTGCCATATAAATCCACTCCAAAACCACTTGTCTTGATTGGCAAACTGATTTGTTTCAGATTTAAGATGTAAGCTTGTGACTCTTGGTGAATGTAACTAAGAAAAACCTTAAGTATTCTTCAGCTAGAACATTGCCTTGAATGCCTCAGCAGTTTTTATAAGGTTATTTCCATTCCTTGTTTTTAAGTTATTTAAACGACAGAGAGTTAGGCTTTTTGTTGTTGCTATTTGTCTGTATGAGCAGTAAAAAAAAATGTATGGGACTTTTTTTGGTCTCATTTTGTAAGTGGTCTTTTAGTTTTTATTAATCCTTTTCACATAGCTTAAGTTTGGTAGAGTTTACAATTTCTTTTTATGGGTTTAGAGTTCTTGAATTTCTTTTTTTCATGAAAACATGCATTATGGCACAGGATGCATGGAACATCCCATATGATTTTTGATCTCTGTATTGTGTAAAAAGCTGCAAGATGAGGTTTATAACTGTCCAATAGTGTGTTTCCCCAAAACATGTATACAAGTCAACATGAGGTGGTGTCATAGTGTCTATGGGTCCATGACACCACTTTCCTCATTGTTAATTTTAAGTTGGAGCAAAAAGAGCTGGAGGAGGAAGCAGATCCTCAAAGATACTTAAAAATGTGTTTCTTTCTTTAGTCACCTGCCTCCTGGATTGAACTCTGATCCTGAAATTACTATTCAAACCATGACCAGTGTCAGAAAATTAATTAAGGCCAGATGAAGAGTCCAGCTAACCTCCTAACCAATGTCTTATTTACTTGAATAGTCGCAGACATATGGCTGTGAAAATTACTATAATTCAATTAAAAGAATCAAGATGAGTATTTACATTTATTTCTAGATAGAGCTTGTTATTTCATTTCACATTAAGGAAAACAGTTGCATGATTAACACTACTGCGTGTCATCTGGTCATACTGCTGTGCTCCATAGAAACAGGAATGACCCTGCATAATACACTGGCTTTTGTTCTTTCCCATTTTGTTTTCCCCTGTGTTTCCAGCAACTTCACATGTCTTGGAAGAGCCCTTTTTTCCTTCATAGTCGCACCCTCTGTGATTCAGTACTTGCATTTGTGGATGATAGGGTTTGAAGGAAGGTCTTGTTGAATGACTCAATTCTAATGGCTTTGAAGTTATTTATAGCTTTCTACAGAATACTCATTAGACTACCCCTCTGCCTCTCTCCAGGTCTTTTGTGAACACTCTCCAAGATGGTGACCTGGTTGCCTTTCTTTCAGCTAAACAACCCAATTAGCCTCACTAAATGTGCTTGCATTTATTTAGGCTTGTTTTTCTTTTCATACTTCAAGGGCCATTTCTTCATTTGCTGACAATAACTACTTGTCATTGTTTTCATTAGCTCTCCTTATGTACTTATAAAGAATTGCTATACTCTTTCAATAGTATTTTTTTCTAGTGTATATTAACTTGTTCTAATTTTGATTGTGCTTATTACTCTTGCATTACAGAACTCTTTACTGTTCTGCATCCTTGATATCACACTAATTCAACCATACAGATTAGCAGCATATTTACAGTATTCTGTGTTTATCTGTATCAATACATCATAAAGTATGTGAAACTGCCTGTAAAGCCTCTCCATGTACAATCTCTAGCATATAGTGCTAGTTTTGTAACTCAGTTCACATTCATTATATTTTTTTCTTGTATATTTTCCTTCAATACTCTTCCCTAGTCAGTATTTTCTGTGGTTTATATGTGGTCCTGTAGAGCTTTTCCTCTCTGAGTGTATCTCAATAAAGTCTCACTCAAATTATTGTAGCATTTATCTGGTAATTTTTTGTCTTTAGTCAACATGTTAACCCCTTCAAAGTGTTTTCTCTTCTAATTCTTGAAAATATTTTGATTTTATCTTTTCCTTGCTTACTCCACATTCTTGTTTGACAGAGCACTGGTTAAGACATAGTCTTGTTTTTTTATCACCTTTATAATAATCCTGTGTATTTTTAGGTATTCCTTTGTACTATTTTTCAAATGCCGGGGTTGCTGCTTTGTCTGGTTGTGTGATCAAGGCTATATATTTTGCCATAAATGTAGCAATTGTTGATTTCTGTGGCTATGATTTTGGTTATACAAGCATTTCTTAGGGTCTTGCTAAGACACAGAGTATTGGGTATGGATTTGCAAAATGTTTCATCCCTATAATGCCTTTGTAAACTTCCTATTAATAGAAACTCTTACTGTGGAGGGGAAAGGAAGAAATGCAGCTGCTGGCATCCTGAAGTAGCCCAGTCTAATTAGGGTAAGGGTGTCAGCAGCTCAGCATATGCAGAGGTGATCCAAGCCGCAGTGATTTTGTGGGCTGAACATTTAAATAAGATTCCTGCTTTCACTCTGCTTTGACACTTGACATTGAATCAGCTTCCCTTTCTGTGTGCTCTTCTCTTCAGCTGCACTGTGCATCAGAGCTGGGTTGCATGTCTGGCAGTGCTGCCACCTGTTTAATGTCACTCTGTTTGTTCTTCAGCAACTCTTCAGTACAGTGTAAGAGAGCTCTTGATTCTGTTTAAGAATATAATTTGGGCTCTCTTGCTAGTAATCAGTGACATATTTCAATTGTAAATACAGTAGAAATACATAGAATTGTTTATCTTAAGGTGGAAATGGAAATCCATTAACATAATCATAAGGCTATTTAATGTCTGCAGCTACAGTGTCATCACTGGACATGGTAGGAGGTGCTATTCTATTCTACTCACATTCAGTGCCTAATATTTCTCAGCCTTTCCAACACAAATGTACAGTTTTTACACCAGCCACTGGGAGGAACCCAATATATGCCAGCTGAAGTCAGCTAGATAGCAAAATAGTGGTTGAGGTATACAGAACTGAATAGTGGTGTAAGATTATGCCAGTAAGTGATTCGTTGTGTTGTAAAACACTTTGAGGTGGTATGCAGAGGGCCCAATTTGTGGTTTTGTTGTATTAGATATTTTTTCCTTGTATCATTAATTGACAATTATGATACTGCAACATGAATTGAAGAAGAAAAGGTAAACTGTTGTGATCGGCGGAGGAAATGCCTCACACAATATGCGTGAACAGCAAATCCCCAAGTTTATTGATAGCTCACACATATTTATATTGGTGTTAATGAAGCTTATACATATTGCAAAAGCTGAGCTCATTATTGGTTAAAGCACACTTAGATCAACCACACCTACTTCTATGCTCTAATGATTGTTTTGTTTCTATGTTTACATTCTTATAGCTTCTCTACCTAGGCTATCTTCATTTTCTGGCAAGCGATTTTCTCCCCCATCTTCCTGTTTCAGCGAAGGTCACCATGACCTTTGTCAGTGATTGGACACTGGTTGCTTAATCCCCAGCTTGTTTCCCCTATCCTTATCCAACGGTATCACATCGAAGTGGCCTTTCTCAGCTAGCCAATTATCCACAAAGCTCTCCACAGTAAACTACTGAAAAAACTTCAGAATATTTATCTTCTGAATAAAAATAAAACATTATGTTATAGTGCATTATCAATGCAGAATTGATCTCTGACTATTTTATTAATTTTTTTTCCCCTTTTAAAATTTGTGAAGGTAACATCTCTCCTTGGATGGTTGCATCATGGAATCATCCTAGAGTAGTTTGGATTGCAGCTTTAAAGATCATCGAGTTCCATGGTCAGGGTGCCCCCCCATTAGATCAGATTCCCTGATGCCCCATCCAGCCTGGCCTGATCAATTCCAGGGATGGGGCATCCACAGCTTCTCTGGAGAACTTGTTTCATTGTCCCCCCTACTGTCTGAGTGAAGAATTTCTTCCAAATATCTAAGCTAAATCTCCCTTCTTTTAGTTTAAAACTATTCACCCTTGTCCTATCAAATACGATGTGTCACACACTGCACAACACAGAAATAAATGTAAAAGTAGGTCACTCACTGTAGTTTGCTAAGTGTAAAGAATATATATGAAAAATCCCAATATTCATGTTTCTTATAGAGTTTATGTCAAGGATTCAGTTATTCTTGTTATTTCCAATAGAATAATGTATGAAGAAGTATTTAGTCTTAAAGTAATGAATTATATTACTACTTAATTTAATGTGGCATAGATTACAGTAGGCCAATAAATCATATGCATCCTTAGATGGGCTTTGAAACATTTTATGGCCAAGATCAGGATGTAAATTGAAAAACTGACATACCATTTTAGAATAATGATATGGCTGCAGCAGAGAGAGAGATGGCCAAGGATAGAGAGGCAGACTCATTTTCAGAGGTAATTGCACCTGTTGCTTCTCTCATGGTTTTTGACATTGCAAGAGTTGAGGCCTTAGAAAGTGACTTCAGTTTATTGCCAGTGTTCTTGTCTGGGACAGGGAAAGTGCAAACCTGGAATCACATGTCTTATGAATTTACTTGTATTATAAAAAATACTTTTATTAATAAATTATGGATTTGTAGTTTACCAAGAAGCTGCAGGCAGTAAATAAAAAAAATACCTCAGGTCAAATGACTCAACTCTCTTTTGCTAATTGTTTTTGTGCCCTTGACTGACCAGGAGTATTCCCTCTCACACAGTTGTTAGTTTATTTTCTTTCTCCTCTACCCGTTTTGAGGTTCAAGTTCTTATATGACATAACACGTTATCTTTAGATTTAGATATTTTGACCAAAAATCAAGTTTTTTGCTTTAGGAAACTTGTAGCTTGTGGTTTTTTCATTTTTGAAGAAGAGCCTTTGATTCTGTAGCTGTGAATAAGTTGAATGAGTATTAAATAAGAACATCTATTCAGGTCTTCTATTTTTTTTTCACTCCTAAGAAAATTTGAATCATTGAGTATGTCACCAAACATGATATATGAGAGGACTGTGGAGCTATGAGCCATTTTAAAAGTACCAATATTGTAAGAGATACTAATGATAATCATTATGTTTAACAAGATGTCCATGTAAAGGTAATGTGTGTACAATTTTATTTGCCTTGGAGAACAGTTTAAATGCAGATGAGCAACACAGTCTACTCACATTTGAAATATGTAAGTGGAGTAGCACTATATTCAGACTTGGGAGAAGATATTGATATGGCCTGACTGTTAGTATCTAATTCAGCAGGCTAAATTACCTCACTAATCTCCCTAGAATCTCTTCAAAGTGTATGAGAGAACATGGCTTCTCCAGAGAGCAATTCTTCAGCAAAAGCCTAATTTAAGGTGCTGAATTGTCCTCTGGAGGAGTTTATTGCTCTCCTTTGAATAAGCCAGGAACTTGGTTAATAACTAAAACTTATTTATCATTGTGCTAAGGTAGGTATCAAAACAGGAAATCAGAATGTGTATGAGAAGTTGACCTAGTTATGCCAATTTAGGAAGGTCTGTAATTTTAGGTGAAATGGCTCACTTTGGTCTCTTTTTCCTGTAACTCCACACTTCTTGTTGAGGAGCGGGAAAATAAATGCTGACAATTATTTTTACCAAAATATAAGGTATGAAAACAGGTCTCACATGAGGAAATCACGAGAGAATTTCACATAGGTGTTAGATGAAATGCATGGACGAAGATCAGAAGCAGATTGAAAGAGGCTGTTTAAAAGAACCCATCAATCTACAAATTCCTGGGTGTTACCAAGGTGAATCTTGCACAGCCTGAGAGGCATGCCATCCCCTCCCTGAAGAGTCTTTCAAAGGCACTCTCTGCAAGGGATGCAGAGGCAGCAGCACAGCCATAAATATTACCTTCCTGAAGGAAAGTGTCTTTCCTGAGACCCCGTAAACAGCAGCTGCCGAGCTGCGGCCGGAGAGCTCGGCTGGGGACTGACACAGCTGCTGCCTTGTAGCTAGCAGAAGGTGTAGTGTTGGTGTGGGGATTCTGCTGGTTTGCCTTGAAATTGCAGCATGGTTGCATTAATTGAAATTAAATGCTTTCAGAAAGTCTTTAAGTTGATGTAATAATTATAGGTCGTTTTCTGCTTGGTAGGTGTTTGTTTGCTGAATGTATGCAATTTCATATACGTACAACATACATATACAAGCAAGTGAGCTCATCAGAGAAACCTCTGAGGTGAGCTCAGTTTTTAGGCTATGAAAAGCTTTTAAGCAGTACTGAGCTTCCAAAATCCAGGTGTCTTGAGATTTAGCCAGTTTACGGCCTTGTAGGATCTCCTAAATTAAATTTGATTGAATTTGAGCTAGCTCAACCTTCTGCTTAGGCTGTTTCCCAAATTGGAGTAATTGTACTAGAACTGTAAAGAGATTTATTATCCCTTCAGTTCTTCAATTTCATGAATTCTGGCCTAATTGTGTCCACCAGACTCAAAAAGATTTTAAGAAAAAGGAAAAAGTAAATGGTATAATAGTACAATACTAAAGAAGTCTACCTTTTTTATTTTATGGTTTGTTTGGAGGTTTGGTTTTTGTTCAGTGAGTGAGAAGGGGGATAGCTTTATGAAAACATTTAAAATATCACCTAGGTTTTCCTGACTGTTTTGGATACCCACAACAGTCAGGAAAATCTAGGTGATATTTTAAATGTTTTCATCACTGTACTGCAGTCAGAATGTATGACTACCAGATTAGTTAGGCTCACCTCTTCTGCCTTGAATTGAGCTAACCTGAATCATTGCTGGTGTCATGACTTCACAGATTTCTACATGAATTGTACTGTCTTTATTAGACCTTGTATATAAATTTCTATGTATTCACTGCTATTGCTCTTCATGTTCCTATGATACCACTCATGTATCAGTGAAGCAATTAGATAAAACCTCCACTTATGAATTACTGCTATGTTGATTTGATCTGGAGATGTCTAACAGGTGTTTAATGTGTTAATAGCATGTCCTGTCCACTCTCTGGAAAATGAGAAACTTCTTGAATAATATTTGTTTAGGTTTATGTAACACAACACAGCAGAGATACTGAAGCTTGCTGAACTGCTTTCAGGACAGCACAAAATAATTGCAGACAGCTGCAAGTTAGCAGCTAACACAGTAGTCCACCTGGGTATATATCACTCTGCTTGTAGTGTAGATAATTAAATAAAGCAGAAAAGATTAAATAAAATTTCCCTCTTTTACATCTCTAGGTTAATATAAGTTCTTAGTGTCCTGTTAAGTAAATGCACTTAAAATTGAAGTATTGGGAGCAATGAAACAAAAAGTTGTCTAATAATGATATAAATAGTGCCATCCTACTTTGTTTCATGAGAAGGAAGTCTTAATGCAGATTAATCATTTTGTCATTATTATTTTGGCATGTCTTGCCTGAAATAGTCAGCTATGTTTTGTAATACAGGAAGTTGTATTTTCCTAATAAATCAAATACCACAACTTTCCTGTTGTCTAACTTAACAATTTGAGTTCATGAGCTCCAGTTCCTTATCACAATGCTTTAATTTACAGTTCTAACTTGACCAATGCCAGTAAAATGTTCTAGTATATTATCTGGCAGTAAGTAAAACCTGTCATAAATGGATAAAAAGAACAGTGCTTAACAAAAGACATATGCCTCATAAATAATATGTCATGACAACTGGCAGCCCTAGTAACATATTTGAAGGAAAATGCTTAAAAAAGTAACCAACCATAAGGAGCTAATGGGTTATTTTTGCTAGAAATCTGTGATAAGAGTTTTCCTGTCACAATATTATTGCATTTGTGATAAAGCAAAGGGATTTGTAGTGTGATTTTTTTTCTAGCATACTATAGAGATTTCAATTAGCAAATATATCACATTTGTTTTTATAAAGAGCAAGTCTGTCATCCTATCGCTAATCCCTTCCTATATCAGTATTCCAATAATATTAGTCCTCTGTCTTAACCTCAGATCTGGCTCATTGTTTTCCAAAAGCATACGATGCACTTTTGCAAAAGGCACATTTAACCACTTATGAATCATTAGTTCAAACCATAAAACATAACAGTTTGGAAGAAACAGGTTCTGATAGTTTGAAAATGACAAATTATTGAATTTGAGAGTAATCTGTGTGTTTCACTTGACCTAACAAACTAAACTTTCAAATCTTTTGAATCTAGTGTGGGGGTTTGGGGTTTTTTTGTGGGTTTTTTTGTTTGTTAGTTTTTTAATGAGTATGCTGGAAATATTTGTAGCAAATGGAACTATTTGCTTTGATGCAGCATATGATGATGAAGTGTAAAATCGCAATAATAGCATGGAAGAGCCACACCCCCACCATCCCTCTGGAAAAAGCCCCCCAGACCCCTACGATCCTGTCTCCCCAAAGTAAGATGTAAAGGTATCCTGAAACACTAGATCTAAAAGTAAGCTTTTAGGGAGATTTCACAGCAGGAGTTAATTGGCCACTGGAATGAAGCCTGATTTGATGTCACAGAAAGCTTTGAATATGAAGGCCAAATAGTTTTTATACACAAGATGGTGAAGACATAATATAGGGGATAGGGTATAATGCAGTAGAAAATGGTAGTAAAGTGGTCATAAAATAGAATGGCTAAGGGAGGCAATTTTGAAGCTGTCATCTTGAAAGAATTTTTGTGCTTTACTCTTAATTTTTTGTCAGCTTTTCATTTAGCTGATAAATTTAAATGCAAGTCTTCCACGTGTTCTCAGATGCAAAGAAAGTGGAAAGAAAGCTGTAACATAAATACAGAAGAGTTCCTGAGTACTTAATGGGCTGGTTTATTAAAAGTTCAGTACTTGTCCAATATATCTGCATTTACTCTGTGGGTGGCAGAACAGCTATTATTGTCTTCCAGTATTAACATAAAAAAAAAATCATGACATTTAAGTTAAATCTGAATCTTCTCTAATCTTAATACATTCATAGTTTTCTTTTGTTTCATTTGTGATTTTGCTGTACAAAGGACTCAGTGCTCCTGTTAACTGCTGAATTGAAAGTGTGTTATTATCACATCAGCCTTACAGAAGCTGGCATTTGAAATTATGGTAGGAGTGCAACATCACAGCCCTCCTGATGTGTGAGGTGCAGAAGTTGTGCTATTTGCTAATTATGTGCCTTTTCTTCTGTGAACAGAGATACTAAATAAGAGCAGAAATGATAAATAGCATGGGCTACCTGAATCATGCTTTGAGGTGAGCAGTAGGTCACAATTCAAACAGCAAAAAAGATCTCTTCTTAAATAAGAAATTGTCCTTTAACGATAAGGAACGTTATTTCTGTTATTTCAGAGGAGAGGCAAAATGACCCACCAGCTTCAAAGGCTGTTTTGGATGCTTTTCAAATGTATCTGCCTCAGAAGTGCTGTCTGATGGTTTTGGTGAATAGCATGATAGTGGATATGGTTTCAGTGCCTCTGTGTATTTACCTAGGAAGCATAGTGAGAAGAAATATATATTGAGAGAAAAGAGTAGTTTGGGTCATGTGAGTAATATAAAAAGGATCATCTTAGCATTCAAAGAGTCTGGTGTTCTGTGGCATTTGGGAAAAAACCTCCAAGTAGACAGAAATTTGGAAAGTTTTCTTACATTACTCCATTGATGAGAAAACATAAAATATGTGTAAGTTTTTGAATCCCCACTGATGAAAAAATATATTATGAATGAAAAAATATTTCCAGTAAAGTATCACCAAGTTTTACCTTGTAGCATTAGTACATTTAAGGATGGATCTCTCACTGTTAAGGGTTTTCTGCAGTCAGTTTCTGCTACAGTCAGAATATGGACATTTGTCCTACTCAAAACATAGATCTGATGGAAATGTTTGTTGTCTCTCTTGGGGTGGGACTGAGATTAATTATCTTCATTTTGACTTGTGCTATGCCTGCACGTGTCTAATGTCACATCCCAGGAATGCTTTTGGCACCTTCCACTAATACGAATGCAGAAAGCCTTGCACAGTTCTCTATGCCAGTATTAGAAATTTAAATTAAAATATGCTCTCAGCAAGCAGTGTTGCACAGGCCAATATGTGGAATAATATCTGTTTGCAATTAGGGCAGCATGAATGGTAGCCAAAGAAACCAGCTGTAGAAAACAAAAGACAATATAAGCACTTATTAAAAAATACAAAAATCATACTTAGAAGCCTCAAAGCACTGAGTGGAACCAAAGAAAGAGATTTGAGATGTATCACTTCTAATTCTAATTTGCAGTCTGTTATTGTGATATAATCTGTGGTTCTCTTTGGGGAGCAGCAAACAGCATCTGGTAGCTCTTTGGATTCTCTCCAAACTGCTTTGAAATAGATGTGAATACAGTAAAGTGGTGTGAAGGATAGGTATTCTGTTCTTTATATTCTGGTGAAGTTTATTGTTACAAATGCTGAGTTTAAAACCCAAGTAAGCTTCTTATTTCAGGTGCTGTAATGCTGTTTTGCAGTGTGAATCAGCCATCCTTGAAGATTCCCATCAATTGGATAACATAGAAGTGTGGAGGCTGACTGAGCTTACCAGTCAGTCTGGGGCACTGTGCTGGAGTGACTGAGCTGCTTTGAGGCTGTGGCTGCTTTCAGTTTGCTGTCTCTTTGATGTGCCATGGCGTGCCACAGCCTCACAGCTGTCTGGTCTGGGGCTGAGGCACCATGGCTGCTTTCAGTTTGCTGTCTCTTTGATGTGCCATGGCGTGCCACAGCCTCACAGCTGTCTGGTCGGGGGCTGAGGCACCATAAGTGGGAAAGCCCCTGGCAGCTGGCTGGCTGCTGCAGCCACAGCAGCCCTTAGAGCCAATAGCTCCAACTCTGCTGAAGGAAACCACGGTAACCTTTTGCAGATCGATGGGAGCTGACTGTGTCAATCATTTACACTGATGGGAATGACTCTGTTGCTGAGAATAGCTGACAGCTCTTTGGCTGTGTTTGCAGAATGCTGAATTTGTATTCAGCTGATGAAGGCCGTGCTTTAGTTTTGGCCTTTGTGGGTGGCCATCAGTGGCTAAGCTTACATCACCAAACAATGCTGATAGCACAGTGGATGTTGCTGAGCACCCAGTGCCTACTTTACTGTGCTCTAGAGAGTGAAGTAGCTCTAGACTGGTCCCATGGACTAGCTGTGAGCCAGTAGAAGACCTGGAAAAATTCCATTCTGTGAGTTAGTTCTGGGCAGTTAGTTCCTATTTCTCCCCAAAATCTGTTCAGATATAGCCTAGAAGGCCAAGCAGAGGAATACTACTTTGTAGATATAGACATATGCCACACTTTCCTTCCTTACTTTTCTTGGTGCTTTAATAAAATATCACTTTCTTTGGAAAATTATATTACAGTTTAATTAACCTAAGTGTTATGAAATACCTTTTAGTGTCCTGTCTAATTTCTTTAAATTGTCATTCTTTTAATTTCTTATAGTAATTTCGTACAAGTTCTCTGCTTTCCATGAGATGACAGTTCTTCAATCTATATAAAGAATTTATCTTCTGTATTATGTCATTATTTTCCATTTATAGTTATCTACTTTAAAAATACGAAAAATAAATAAATGGCAAACAAGTATATAAGCAATGTAAAGGCACTTTTTAAAAAATTTATTAATATTTGCCTCACACAGTGACCCTAATTGCCATTTATTTGTCAATGTGCTGATCTCCAAAGATGCTAGTGCCTGTTCAGTGACCTGATGTGAGTGCCCACTATTAGGAATAAGGTTCTTACAGTGAAATCCCTACACCTTGTGATTTGTTTTTACATTCAGAAGTTCCATATTGTGTGCTTAAAACATATGTACCATATAATGCAAATCAAAGATTTAAATAAAATCCATTATAAGAAGGACGTACAGGACTTTTCGAGCCTTTTAGTGAAATCTCTGTTCTCCAAAAGTCACATGAATCATGAACATGAATAGAGGAGCAGTGAAGCTGTTTACTGCCATGTCTTGTAAAAATGCTTACAGCAGTGGGAATGTTACATAAATTCTCATAGTGAAGAAATGCAAAGAATTGGTTATTTAATTATATGAAATGTTACAGAAATGAAATAGAGAAAAACATAAAGAGCTTATTCTTAATGCTTTCAACAGTCAACTGATTATTTTTGGCTAGGAAGTTGAAGTTGAAAGCGTAGCATCCAAACAAAAGATTTGCTTAAGATAGTCTTTACTTGTAATATGAGAAATAGTAGAATAATCTACTGGTTAAACCATGCTCTTTTAATTTCTCATCAGCTTCTTAAAATGTTCTTAAGAACATCTGAACTAGGAAATGTTATAGATGAGTGCTATTTGTAATCTTACTGGGGAAGCAGAGTGACTCTGAATCCCCACTTGCGACTACTACAGTGCTCTTGTAGGGACAATACAATGATAGTTACATTTTTACTCCTAAAACCCACCCACCCCTATAGGGCTGAAAAGTAGAGTACTTCACTTTAATGCAGTGTGAGTCCAGTTGTTCCTAAAAATCTGTGAAAAATAGAATGGAAATCACTAATAAAGCAATTTTATTAGATCTTTGCTTGCAGAGCATTAGCATTAATCACTAGAAGCTGCTGGATCAGTACATTCAAAGTTTGCCCAGACACTCAAGTAGACATTGTTCTTAACTCTGTCAGAATGTCTTACATGGGGACTTCTGTAAGGTTCTTTTTCTTCTTTGAAATTTGGTTTTTTTTGGGGTTGGGTTTCTATTTGTTTCTTGCATAAAAAGGCATTCATACTTACAGTTTGCTCTTACATTATGTATTATATAACCCCAGGCTGAAATGAAAAGAAGTAAATCTTACCTGTGACCAGAAACACAATTGCTTATACTTTGCAAAATTGTTTTTATGTTTATAGTACACAGGTGGTATAAGTTGTGATAGACTTAGTGAATTACTTTCTCCCTTTATTTCAAGTACTGTGAATTTCTGAATGATATAGCAGGAAGGTTTATGGCTCTTAGTGATCTTCACTCGATTTTTAAGGTCAGCATTTTGCGATTTTGTTGCTCTTACAGCCAGCTGTGTCCTGGGCTGCTTCCAAAGCAGTGTGATCAGCAGGTTGAAGGAGGGGATTCTGCCCCTCTGCTCTGCTCTTGTGGGACCCCACCTGCAGTGCTGTGTCCAGCCCTGGGGTCCCCAATGTAAGAAGGACATGGAGCTGTTGGAGCACATCCAGAGGAGGGCCACAAAGTTGATAAGAGGGCTGAAGCACCTTCACTGTGAAGACAGGCTGGGAGAGTTGGGGCTGCTCAGCTTGGAGGCTGGAAAGAAGGTTGTGTAGAGACCTCATAGCACCCTCCCAGTATCTGGAGGAAGCCAGAGAGACTCTTCATCAGGAGCTGCAGTGGTAGGACAAGGAGTAATGCGTACAAATTGAAAGAGGGGAAATTTAGGTTTGATATTAGGGGAAGATTATTTTCTTTGAGAGTGGGTAAGGCACTAAAACAGGTTGCAGTGTTCAAGGGCAGGTTGGATAAGGCTTTGAGCAACCTGGAGCAAACTTTGAGCCCATGGCAGGAGGCTTGGGACTGCATGATCTTTAAGGTACATTCCAATCCCTTAAAATTCTATGCTTCTTTGAGGATTAAAAGCAGCATTTTTATTCAGTTTAGCTGAAGGAACTGAGATAATTTAAGCAGATTAGTTGATGACATTATTATTAAACTCTTCAAATTCATTATTACAAGTATTGTTTGTCTGCAAATCTTAAAGTGTTTAAGAGACAAATTTGCAAGAGGGATGCTGGTGCCTAAATGTCCCTGCAGGCATCTAAATCAAGCATTTAAATGTCAATGTATTCATACCTCACCTGTCAAGTACTGAGAAGAAAACTCCTTTGGATTTTTAGTTTCAAATTCCATATCTGTATAAGCTGATAATTTGCTGCTCCTCTGCATTTTCATGGCTTACAAAATGTGACCAGTGAGTTGAACTGCAAGGAACCTTTGCACCAGTGGCTTTATTTGTGAAAACAGTGGGTATGCAGCATGGATGCTCACAACTCATTTTCCATAGTGATATGCAGATCATGTCCTAAAATGCACTGATGAGCTTCCAGAAAAGATGGTGCAAAATGGTTTTGCTTGGAATAGTTTGCCAAAATATTTAAGAGACTGGAGTCACACTTCTTCCTTTTTTCTACAGGTTTTCCATTCAGGTTTTCATGTTAAACAATTGACTAGTCCTTACAGAGACTTTCATGAGGGAGCTGTTCTACTTAGAATTAAGTACTTAAATGTCTTTTAAGCCAGGGAGAAGAACTCTGTAACCTAGGGATTAAAGCAGCCCTTTGGGGTAGGAAAGCAGCCTTTCAGATTCCACAACAATGTACATCTCAGTACTCTAAATTAAGCATTCATAATAGCAGGGTCTTGAACTCACTCCTCCATCCTCCCAAATGAATAACCTAATCATGGAGCTATGGCAATTCCTACGTGCTCCCTGTGATCCAGTGGGAATCTTGGGATTTATTGTGGTGCAAGGGAGGTGTGCTGTGGGAGCATGAGAATGTGTGCAGAGTCTGTTATCACGAGCTGGCTGTGTTAGTCTTCTGAAAGTGGAGATCAAGTGGGCATTGGAATAGACACCCCTTTGTTTAAAGGGGTTTTGAACCTGTGCTTTCTGTTATCTCATTGTGCATTGTAACCAGTGAGTGACCGGCTAAAACAGCGACTCCGTCAAACGTGTTTCGAAAGAATTGATGCTGCTTATTTTTCAGAAGGAAGATCAGGACCCTGTCTCAGAAAATTTCAGAGTTACAAATAAGGGGAAATCTGCTGCTTTCTGCCAGAGGTGAGCTGCCTGTGGAAGGGAGACAACTCAGTTGTCTTGACAGCCTTTTGTAGTGACTAGCTCAATGCTGAGTGTTCTGACTGTAGTAAACTACTTTCCTAGACACACACTTCATATATACACACACATACATATACACATGCATACACTTGTAGCCTTCTCTCAAAACAGAGGTGTAATATTGCATTCTGCAATCGTTTTTTGTAAGAAAAATTATGCATTATTTCTGTATAAGCTTCAAGTTTTGAAATACCACTTAAAAAAAAACCCAAAAAAACATTTATGTAACTTTTACTGTCATTAAAACCAGTGAATTAGTTAAGTGAAATAATGATAATTGAAAGTGATTTGTATGGAATGAATGTGCACTGCTTTGCTAAAATAATAGGAGTTCTTGTGCCAAATGCTTTTAAATCTCTACTTGATTTTTAGGATTTTTGACAGAAGGTTCCTTTTGTCAGCTTTGACAATTAATATTTAGTAGAGCAATCTAGGGACTCCCATGATTTAAGTAAAACTGTTTATACTCTAATACATTGTAGAATTTTACACTCAATTACTTTAAGTAGAACTGATGAAATGTTAGGTTTGTTCAGTATTTCTCAACAGAATTTTTGATTTTAGGTGGCTCATGGCGCTATCAAGCATAAGGCATAATGGTTGGAATTCCTTATGTAAAGTACCTGCATCAGGTTGAATATTTAAAGATTTTTCAGGCAAAATGCATATTTCAGAAACCTCAAGTAGAGAAAACAGTTTTTTGCTTATTTATACATATTATTTTACTTTAGATAGTCTTACTGTCCTACTTTGTAGCAGGAAGATGAAGTTACTCGGAGAAGGGGATTTTATCAAATCCATCCTTATTGTTTGCTTCGTAGGCCCAAAGTTGGACAAGTTTTAAAACTTTAATAATACCACTTTTTGCATTCCCAATGAAAATGTTTCTGTTCTTCCTAGGTAACTATATCTGTTTGGCACTTTGCATTATTAACCTTGGCCATTCTATGGAATATCAGAGCAGAATCCTGTGGACTAGTAGGTTGGAAACATATGTTGTCTGTGGAGCCAGGCTTAAAGTTGAATATGTGGCACACAAAGTCTGTGTCATAAGTAACATGGGAAAAGGAAGGGAGAAAATTTGGTACAAGATCTTATAAGATTAGGAGATGAATATGGGGGAAAAATCTAGGACTGTTTACAAAGGAAAGGCAATAGAACAAAGAGAAGCAAAGAGCAGGAATAGAATCTGTACAGTTTGATCTGATGGTGGTCACTGGACTAGGTGATGTATTTTGGAAACAGGACAGTGAAAGCAGGATTTAGTATAGAAATGAAGTGAATTACTTCATAGAGTCTTGATTTCTCCAATGCTGCTGGAGATTACGTTTGGAAGGTATTGTGAGCTGATTCCTTTTTCTCCCTTACAAGACCTGATCCAAAAAACAGTCATTAGGCACTGAAGATCATTTGCATTCCCAGCAATATGAAAAAAAGTGTTTTAAGTTCAAGAATAATGTTGCCTTATAAGCAGGACAACAGTAGACATAGAAGGACAAAGATAGAAGGGAAATTACTTTAACTTGTTGAAATTTATCATCAGTCTTGACATTGTCTCTGGAGCAGATAGGGACCATTAATATTAGGTATATATTAAAATGTGTAGATAATACCTTATTGACTGATGGCTTATTTGATTGCAGATGAGGCTGTAAATGTGTTTGTATGGCAGTGATAATGGCTACAAGGTGTAGTTCTTTCATCATTAACTTTAATTTCAAAGAGATAAAATGTCTATTTTCTTATTTGATTTTTGGAGTAGAGATGCACACTTGAAATTGATTATTTGGAATGTTAATGCTATGGGAATCTCAAAGTAGTTTAAAATAGGAAATAACATCTGTCACTGTCAGTGATTTCCCAGAGGAGGCAACCATCTTTTTTCCTTGCCTAATTTCAGCGATAAGTTCTAGCAAAATTATGTGTCCATCAATAATAATTATTCATTGTCATTAAGTTTAGTGAAGGCTTTGACAACCAATTTCACATCTAATCTACATATTTCAAATTTAGGGACTATGGTTCTGTAAGATTTCCTTGAAATACAGGATTCAGAGGATGAGTGATTTAATCTTTTTTCTTCACTTGGGAATGCTCATTCCCATGACTTTTACCTGAAGAGGGTAAACAATACCTTAATAAACCCATACTGCTGTCACCTGGAAGCAGAACTGCACATTCCCTTGCTATGAAGAGGTGTGTGGGAATTGGCCACTTCCCCTCTCGTCACCTCCTCCAAGCTCAAGAGGTGCGGTTGTTTTTCTTTGTTTTGTGTCTGAAGCCATTCTCGTTAAGGTTTGTACATTTCAAATGGTACATACTGCACAAAAAGAAAGATAGTAAACATATTTTCATTGAAATCTAGTTGTTCATGAGGAGGCTTTAACCATGATTGATAAGTAGCACTATTGATGCATTACAGTACCCTAAATGATGTTTCTTACCAAGACATCACACATCACTTGTGAATGTTTAGTGTATAGTCTTGTTTCTTAGTTGGGAAAAGGGTTTTTTTTCCATAGAAGTTTCTTTTCATAGAAGAGGTAAGAATGGTTTCTTTTCGTTGTTTCTGTCAATTCCCTGTAAGTCTTTGGAAGATATTAATTTTGCACGTGTAGAAAATTAGGCCAAATTTGGTGCCTTTTGCACCAAGCATAAGGTCTAGTGTAATGATAAATTTTGCTAAACTAGTAATTTTCAATTACTTCATCATTAGGAATACTAATACTGGTTTGGTTTACAGTTTACAGGTTTAGATGGATTCTCCATATTTGCATTATGTTTGAGTCCTGAAAACTAGAAACATTTTATAAATGAGCTTTTGAAAATGAGGTAGAACTATTTTTTTAATGTGAAGGAAGCATTTTGCAATTGACACAATTAATTTGTTAACAAGTCATAGGGTTTTTTTAAGAGATAAAATTCAAGATATTTTTGCAGCACAGATCAATAAAGGTGGGACAGTATATCAATGGGCATTAACTCAGGTCCTGGAAGACAGTTTTGAGAAAAATTATATTAAGAAGGAGAAAAATTTAGTTTTTGAAAGAGAACTGCATGGATTACAGGTTTCTCAGGACACTGAAATACCCTCCTTTGGGGATAGTGAAAAGCTGTTTGGACACCATCATGGGCAACCTGCTCTCAGTGGCTCTTCTTGAGCAGGGGTTTGGACCAGAGGACCTCAAGAGGTCCCTTCCAACATTAGCCCTTTTGAGAATCTGTGATAACCCTGTGGAAAGCTTGTATTGCTTGGAGGCTACATTTTTAACTGGAAAAGGTCCTTGGAAATGAAAATGACAGGTGCAAAAACCCACCGCATTTCCTTTTGTTTATTTTTAATGATCCTGCTTAACCAATATTCATGGCTTTTATTTCCTTTTGCAGGAGTTCAGAGCACAGGTGAATCTAATTCCATGTCAGGAATTACTCTCTCTACTCTGATTAATCTTGATTTTCTCAGTGTCCTGCAAATGAAACAAATACAGCTGTAGCCAGACCTTGGCCTTATTTAGAAAAAGATTTGGTTTACTTTACAATTTATTTATTTTGGGAAATTGTATAGCTCAAGACAATGGTAATGGGATATATAATCTATCACCATGTAATAACCAGTGTAAAGGTCACCATGATTAGTCATCAGAGCTGTTTTGGCATTCCATTGGGTCACTGAATAGCTTTGTGAAATGAGATTGGTCTCAGTCCAGTTCACAGAGTTTCAGTTTTGGATTTTCACCTCAGGAAACATCAGCTTTTGCTGACAATTTCCAGAGAAAGATCAAGAACTTCTACAGCTGGTCTGAGAGAAGACTAGCTTGTGTAACATAAATATGTTTTGATGCTGCCTGATGCTTTATCTATATAAAGGTGTTCAGGGCCACCAAATGTTCCTGGGGTTTGTTTGTTTTTAGAAATGTGTATGTTACTAATTTTAAGCAAATATGTATAAATTTTAATAATGCCTTATCTTTTTTTTTTCTATTATAACAAATCAATTCACTTTGAAACAATTTAGTTGCAACTGTGTTGTTAGTGTTTAATTGCACACACAAAGTTGATGGATATGCTGAGCTTTTCCACTTTTCCTTCTGCTCTTTCAAAGATTTTTGGAGGTTTTTAATTTTTTTTAATAATTAGATCCTGTCAAAAATTGAGTTAGTAAACCCTTGAATTAGTAGAAATCAAAAAAAGGATGGAAACATTTCTTAAGTACAGGGTGTGAATGAGCATGATTTTCCTTAGAATTTTGAGATTTGTTAAAAAATCTTGCATATGTACTATGAGGCAGATTAAGTAATGCATACTATGAAGGCTGATGTGAGGCATAACTGTGGCAGCTTACTGGATCAAATCTCTGTGACTTCTCCCACACCATCTAATAATTGATCAACAGAGAAAGTATAAATTTAATTTTTACTTGCCAGGGTCTGAAGTACAAGCTTGTACTGCTTTCCTGCTGCCAGCCATTCTAGAAAATAAAATGATGACATTTTTTGAACATTCATAGCAGTGAAAGACTATAATTTACAAGTTATGCATAGATAGTTTTTATTTTGGATTGGACCATAAGCATATGAAGGATGGTTGTTTTTAAACTAAATGCTCATGAAAAATTAAACTCATTTTGCATGTAGTTTGTTCATTTTGGGTAAGAAATTAAAAACCATGGGGTTTTCACTTGCCACTCAGAGCATGGGCTACCCTTCATTTGCCTCTTTCTTTCAACTTTCTTCATCTTGAATTATTTCTAGTGGCTGCCCCTGTCTCAGATGGATTAGAGCTTGGTTCCAGTAGTCTATCTCCCCTTCTTGTTCTCTAGTACTCTTTAACCTTTCTAACTCATCCTGTAACTCTGCTACCAGGTTAAGAGGTCACCCCTTGGTCGCTGACACAGCTGCTCTCTCTGCTACAATCCAGTGCAAGAAATGGGCACTCCCTGCAACCTGATACTAGGATGGCCATATGTTTTTCTGGGGGCTCTGGCTGAGGCAGTACATCCTTTTTGGAGAGCAGGGATGACTTGGCTTCCCACTGAGTGGAAACCATACCAGAGCTCCTCCCCAGAGGGCAATGATACCAGTTGAGCTCTGGAGTGGGCAGGTTATCCATATTCTGCATGTGCTCACACTCTGTGGGGGTGACTTATGTCCAGGTGTGGGTAGGCAGTGTCCATGCTGCTGGGTCAGAGCTGCCTCTGAGTCACAGCTCCCCCACTGCCAGCTCAGGAGTAGGGTGTTGGGCCCATCTCTCTTTTCCACTGTTGAGGTCTTGCTGGCTAGGAAAGCTCTCCTCCCTCCCTCCCTCGGTGGGATCCTCAGCTCCAGAGTATTCTTGTCTGTGCAGGTTGCCTCAGAATCTTCACTGAAGATTTATGTTTATGCAATAAATACAGCAACCATGATATGTTCAATGTTTTGGGCATAGAAGGAAGGAATTGCACATAACTTCCAAAACATGTAAGTCTTTATACAAAGAATTACAACAGTTTGAATCTATAACAACATAGCAAGAAACATTAATCCACTTCTCTGTCTAGTAGTCTGTCTGCTGACTGCTGTTTTCCAGCTATATGATTATTCAGATTTTGAATATAGTGTGTAGGAGTGAAATAAGGATTATTTAAGGCAAACTACTCAGAAATTTTTTTTGAGTTACGTTTCAGCTCATATTGTATGATATTTGTGATTCAATCATTGTAGATCTGAAAAAAGATGATGCTCTTTATTTTCATCAAGTTTGTCCATTTCTGTGGGAAGAAAAGGCTTTTCTTTTACATTCTCAGTGTATGACAATGTTGCAGTTGTTGGGCTTTGAAAAGAGGAAGACAATGCCATACAGAATGAAGAGCTAAAAGGTCCCTGAGAAAAACTTGTTCAGTGTCTCCTTAGCCTAACTAGGGTAACGAAATCTCTGGGAATTGCTAGTTGGATATACCTTCCCCAGGTAAGCTTCATTTATGTTGCGGTATGCAGCAAAATAATGCCCATAAAAGGGCCATTGAGATGAAATCCATTCCAGATAGCTTTAATTATTTTATTATTACTCTTCTATTGGATTTGAAGAAAATACTAGCTGAAAAGTGGCAGTAATATTTCATCCACCTTCAGGTAATGCTGGGTGTCTGTCTACTCACAGTTTTCTATTAAGTAAAAAAGCAAAAAACCTGTGAAAGTAATTTTGGTGGCATTTATTTGCTGTATAATTTAAAATAAATTCTCTGTATCAGTGATCAGTAAGAGTACATAATTAAGAGGAAGCAGTTATTATACTTTTAGACATAAACCCCACACTTACGTAAGCCCACACATACAGACAGTCCTCTCCTAATCAATGTCAGAAGCAGGGGAGGATGAAAAGCAAGACAGGTTTTTATGGTAGTAGAAATAAGATGAGTAATAATAGCAAGATTACTATTGAGAAATGCAGATTGTGCTATGGGGAATGAGGCTGTGGCAGGCAGAGAAGCAGCTCTGAGATAAAACTCCTATTTATGTTACTCTTATGTATACACAATCACAGTGCAGCTGCGTCACAGATTTTTTATGCATAGCCTCCAAGCTGTAAATATGAAAATAGTGTAAAGTGAAAAGTAAGTCTGATGGATAAAATCATCTATAAGGAAGTATTCAATGAAAATCCATCACAACCTTTTCTTTGATAAGATAATGTTGTTCATTAACTTAAAATGAACACTAGAAAATAAAATTATAATGAGTATCAAAATTATGAAGACTACTTCTGCTCTTAACATTTGCCAGAGCATAGTTGCACACAGTTCACCTACCAAGTGCCTCACATCTCTTTTTACTGCTTTCATCACAAGTATTTCTGATCTGCCTTTCAAGATAGCCTTTTGGTGAGGTCACATGTGTAATAGACATTATGCACATTTCACAAGTAAATTACTTTGTCACTGGAGTCTGTGCTACTGTTTGTCCAATACCTGTATTCTTATCTGTATCCACAGCTGTGAACTACTTGCATTCTTTAAAGTCTCTGTGTTAATAAAGCAAAGCAGAGCACAGACTTAGCAATTGAGTGTTCTACTGAGGAGCACTTGATGCTATTGTGAATTTTACTTTTTTAATTGCAATAAGAATGATGAATAGAAGCTGAAGCTCAGTTTTTTAGAGGTGCTTTGGACTGTCATTTACAGATGCTGTGTTTCAAGAACCTTGAAATCCAGCTTTTGAATGTTAGACTTCACCATAACAGCAGGTTTATCTCTCTACACCTCAGTCTTTGCATTAGGTCACTTTTCACAGTGTCTTCTGGCCTCATTGGTCTTGTTTTGCTCCTGGTGGTCCATTTTGGCTCCATTCTGCAAAGAAACACACCATTTAAAAAGGAAAATGGGATATGTCCCTGTTGCTGCTCTGCTGCTGACATTTACCCAGCTCCCTATCATCAGTTCCTGAGTAAATGGATGTTCAGAGTTAATGGCCATGCTGGTAGGAAACATATTACTCTTGTACAGTGAAACTGTTAAGTGTAGAAAGCTCTTGATTCCTCTGTCACAGATTCCCTGATAGAGAATGGCTGCTGGCAATCAGGCTTCTGATACAAGATGGGTACTATAATTTGCAGAGAGGGTTTTGATCATAAATAGCTCTCATGTATTAAAATAAAATTTTTAACTTGAGAAAGGGTATCTTGAAAACTCCCATGAAGATTTTGCTTTTTTGGATATAGGAAATTAAGTTTTTAGATCTCAGTTAAATGGTTGCCTTTGGCAAAGTAATTTCTGTCATATTGTTGTGGGTTTTAATTTGTTTTTTATTTTAGGCTTTCCATAGTGCCCAGAAGTCCCCTTCTTGAAGCATATCTTTCTGCTGTAGGTAGAATAATGAAGGCTTCAAAGTCAGCTCTTGTATTCTGTTGTATCACCTTCACTACAAATGCTAAAACATTTGTAATACTGATGTTGTCCTGTTTTCTTCTTGTTGCCTATCATGAACTGTTTATACCAATTCTCAGTTGTTCATCAAGACATTAATAACTTATTTTAGGTAATTTTGTTATTTCTGCAGGAAAAATAATATACTTTATTGTTCATTAGAACTTGCAAGTAGTGTTCTTGGAAATTATAATTATCGCTATTGCAGTAAGTAATTACAGTTCTAATTATAATCCAAAAGGTATATTTTATTGTAAGAAGCTGATGTTGAAGTACGAGAAATTTATAGAGTTGAGCCTTACTTTGAAAGGTTTAAAGAATTACACCAGTAAATTGCAGGACCTGTAGTCCCTGTAAACAACAAGGTTTACAAATTAAGGAAATATTTGAAACTTGTGCCTCACAGAAAACCTAGTGCAATATCCATTTTCAGTAGCTTTATGGTATCACTGTCTTAAGTTTAATTTTGCATATAATCCCTAAAAATTCTTGTCCTTTATTTCTCAGTTTAGTAGACTGATGCTTCTTGCTGCTAATGTTAGTAGGAATTAAGTATTAGAGTTGCAGCTCTTTAAGTGTTTATACTTTAAACTCCTAAGTGTTTTCTCCACTATCGTGGACAGGGTTTAAAAGATCAGGGAAGATACCTAGTGAAAGAACCTATTTTCTATTCTAATAAGAACCTATTTTAACTTCTAATATTAATATAAGGAATTCTTCCTCTATATAGAAATCTTGATGCATTTGGAAGTTCTTATTGTTTTCATTCTAACAAATGTAACTTTTCAGACTAGGCTGAATTTTAATACAAAGATTTGAGACAGAAATGTGAAGAACATCTTGATGATCATAAAATCACTTTGAGATAAACAAATTAAATTTTTTAAATTAAAAGACTCTGAAGTGCTAAATGTAGAGCTTTCACAATAATAATTTATTTTCATTGCGTAAAATCTGCATTTGATGGAATAGTGTGGGTCATTCAGGAATTTGACAGCTAAGACTAGAATTATTTTCTTGTGAGAGTATAGGAATGCTATCAGAGAAGGAAATAAGGCACCTGCAGAATTCTGATAAAGAAAGTGGTATATATTGATGATTTTAAGCCTGTGGAAAAAGCTTGTCTAATCTATCTCAACAGCCACTAAAGCAGCTGAACTCATTATTGAAAGCTTGACCTATGTGCTGTAAAGCCTATTCAGTTCTCTGTCTTTCAGGAATTTTTTTTAAAGGATTATGGATGTACTCTATCACATGCTTCAGTCTCAGCATCACTGAGTTTTTGGTACAGCGATTATGACCGAAAGACCTAAACCAATAAAACTCAAGTCCAGTTTATCTCCTCCTATAATTCTTCAGACACTATTAAAAAAAAATTACTGCCCTGACACTTATGACTCACTCACCATTTGTATTTCCTCCATCTACATTTCTTGTTACAACTGCTTGTGCATATTATTTACATTAATGAACATGCAAATAATATCATCAGTATTATGATGTATGAAGATGGGAAGTTTTCAGTTTAAAATATACTAGAGGTTGTTTCAGACAGGTCAAATTCCATCAGCCAGACATCATGTATTTATCTTTTTATTTATTTATCTTCTTAGGTATAAGCCTGTGGGAATGTAGTCAACCACAGATAGGATTGTGACATCCAGGTGTTATCTAGGGATCATATGAATTAAATTAAGACCTTTGGAATTACTATTTCAAGTCTAGAATCCCCTTGATTAAATGTATTTCGATTTTGTTTCACATTGTAACGTAAGCAATTGATGTACAGCATCAGAACAGAGCTGAAAAAAATTGGTTTTGAAAGGTTAAAATTTGGTACTCCTGACCTCAAAGTGCTTTGTGTTACAATTTTATTTTTTTTTTCATTTCAAGCAATCTGGAATTTCTGTTGTGTTATTTTGGGCACTGAACAGAGGAAAAAATGATAACCATGTCTGCATGCATAGTCATATATTTTCACACATTAGTTGGAATATTGCTAAGGATGATGGCAGGAGTAGGAATAACGTTTTCTAGGTCAATGACAGATAAATTTCAATTATCAGTTTCAAAATAACATTTCCATATGTTTTCTCTTCTGTACTGTCAACGTGTATAGGGCATATCTTTTTTTTCTTTTTTTTGTTCTCCCTTTTATTTCCACTTTGATTTCTAGAGCATCCACTACATTTGGAAGCACATACACAGAAATGCAATATGGATGTGTATGAAAGCTGGTATAAATATTGAAAACTGGTGCAATTCATATATATTATACCAGAAAAGTAGATTTATGATTGCTTGCTATTCTAGAAAAACACATTCTTTGCATCAACAATATTCACACTTTATTATCTTTCCACTCCAAGACTTTTTGCAAGGGCTTGTAATGACAGGAATGTGTAATGACTTTACAGTGACAGGAGGGTATGTTTAGATAAGGTTTTAGGAAGAAATTCCTTCTTGTGAGGGTGGTGAGGCACTGGAACAGATTGCCCAGAGAAGTTGGGGTTGCCTCATCCCTGGAGGTGTTGGAGGCCAGATTGCTGGGACTTGGAACAACCTGGTCTGGTGGAAGGTGTCCCTGCCCGTGGCAGGGGAGTTGGAATGAGATGGTGTTTAAATCCTTTCCAACCCTAAATATCCTATGATCTTTGAAAGGTCATGTACTTGTCACAATGTATAAGACTTTTAGTAACAGGAGAAAGCTGCCCTGCTTCAGTTTTACAATGCAGTGGTTCATCATCTATTCTTGCAGAACTGTAATGTGTATTTTATAGTTCCATAAGCACTGAACGTGTGTAGATTTTTGTTAGTTAGCAGTTAAATATGCACCCCTTTAACAGAATCTACCAAGATGCAATATGATAGTCTATAATAAGTAATTCACCATAAACAAAGGTCAGACATAACTTGAAACTTAGATATACACTATATGTATATCTTACATAGATATATTATATGTGTGTATAATATATCCATGCAACAATCTGAAATGATTTGTTACATTAGGGTAATGTAGGTCTGTTACATAATTAATACACTTTTTAAAAGTAAAAATATGTTTTAGGAAGAAAACACCGTGGTCATGTCAAAAAAAGCTTTTAACTATCATGTTTCAGTGCGCATTTTCTGAATTCTGCTTTTTGTCTCACCAGATCTTGTGGTAGTGAGAGCACAAGTTTAGCTGTCCTGATACCCGCACAGGAACCCTCTGCTGCTGTAAGACACTCAAAGGTGTTCAAGACAATTTGGAGGAAAAGCAGGTGGAGAGGTTGAGATCTGATAATTATGGTTGTCACAGCCCAAAGTGGTATTAGCAGCTAAGCTATTTACTTAGCTATGGAGCTACGTAAACAAGAGCTATTAAGCTCCAAATCCACTCTATTTATCTACTCTATCTTTTTTTTTTTGTTCTCCCTTTTATTTCCACTTTGATTTCTAGAGCATCCACTACATTTGGAAGCACATAGACAGAAATGCAATATGGATGTGTATGAAAACTGGTATAAATACTTTCTTGGCACATCTGAAAAGTAACTGTAAATAAATTCTTGTTACTCTAATTTAATTCAAACAGAAAGAGAGGATTCTGCACTATGATGTGATGCAGTGTTACCCAATTTTAATTAAAAGAAACATACTCTCATAGGTGATACTTAACCTGAGTTGAGGAAGGACAAAAGTGATAAAAATCTAAATTTGACCAAAACTCGCGAGGCTATGTGAGGGAAGCAGCAATAATATATGGCAATTTGAAATTCACAGGGCTGTTGGTCTGAACTATTCCTGGCTACTCTTGTAGTCTCGGGACTCTGGTCCAATATATTTCCTTTAAACAATCTGACTGGCATGTTTGAACTCTGAAATACGTGGCTTGGGTCTCCCAGTATATCTGCCCCATTGTCACTCATCCACACATCCCCTCAGCATTTGATAGCATTCAGGCATCAAGCTTAACCCATTCATGGATACAACAGATAGCAAACCAAGTCAGCACAGCAGAGAAACCTTATGGCAAAAGCCAATTTTATTCAAAGCACTTGGAGAAAGGTACTTAAAAAATACCCTTACAGTTCAAGCTGAGTATTTGGATTGGGCAGAGAGAGCTCTTTGTCCATTATTTTTCAATACATGACATCAATACATGACATATGGTGTCAGTAGAAAACATCCTCTTATTTTAAAAGGAATCTGTTTCCCTGAGTTCAGCTGGAATTCAACTCTCTTTCCTTAGTCCCACTCATCCCATCTGTGCAAAGAAAGTGTACTGCTCTAGGGAACAGATGGAGTCAGTGGCTCTACTTTGTTGTGCTGTGGGCTCCTCATTCTGGATTAGTCACGTTCCCTGGGTAGGGCACTTTTCTGCAGTGTAAGATAGCAAGGATTGTTATGTGAGTTTATTAGGTACTCAGCATAAAAGAAAAAAAAGGGAGTTCTGAGTGCTATTAATCAGGCTTCATTCTGGCCTACGAGAATTTCTCTTTCTGGATAGAGTTGAAATGTCGTAATATCTGCCTAAATGCTTATACCTATGTTTGTGGTCATAATTTTCCTTAGTTTTGCTTTTTAATTATATATCTGCTCTGGAAAAACAAAGTCGACAACTGTTCTAATAATAAAAAATCCATCCCTTGCAGTTTGACTTTAAAAATATTTGCAGTCTCAGAAAGCACAGTATTCAACAAGCAGTAATTAGTTTCAAGAGAGATTTGTGATCAAAAGAGTGTTTTTCAGCTTGTTCAACAAGGATAGAGTCAAAAGTCATAGGAACAAATGCATAAGGAAAGCATGTGGATGGTATCACAGATGTAACATTCATCCCTTGCGTGCAGTTGAAGTTTTTGTGAGAGTTCTGCTATGAAACTTGATTGAAATTTGCTATTTAGAGGAGCCACAAAGGAAGCATGAAAAAACTTTCAAGAGGATGTGAGTCATCAGTACCTGTGTTCCAGTACTACTGTTGTTAAGAGAAGACTTAAGCTTGGTTATTGCAAATGTGAAGTTGTTCTAAGATAAATTTCTACATCTTCTGAGTTTGGCTGAAGTATTATATTAAATTTAAAACATTAACAAAAATATGTTTTCTTTTGTGAAAAAAATGTATTTATTTTTTTCAGTGGAATAAGCCTGCACTTTTTTTTTTAGAGCAGATGGCTTTATTTTTCTGTGAAATAAAATCAGGAACATGGGCTTTGCAAAAAGAGATCAGGGGCTCAGGGCATATGAAAGTTTTAAATCATCATGAGAAGTGAGAACACATAGCAAGGTCTTCTGTCTGTCCTCACTTCTTCAGACCAGATGCCCACAAAGGCAAGTCTTTTTTTGCATGTACAGATCCTCTTTGATAATGGTGGGTTAAGCAAGAAAAAAGCTTTATTTAATAAGTTTTTCTGGATTCTTATGACACTCACTTTTGAGCGTCACTTCAGAAATGCTCATTAACGAAACTTTCTTTTAAGGGTCAAGTCCTTATTTTCAGATGACATTCTCCACTGTTGACACTTGTGTAAGCCATCCAAGAAGGTGACAGGCATTCCAATAACCTGTCAACACCTTACCTGTGGCAGCTACTCACGGGTTATATGTTCTTGAAGCATAGGTCACATTTTTCCAAAAGCAACTGTAATGTCAAATTAACGTCACAACTTTGATACAGATGTGTACAGACACGTGTCTATTACACTAAATAGTGAAAAACAGTAAGATTGCAGAAAACAATAAGATGGCATTTAGAATTTGGTAGAGACCGTGAACATTTTATTCTGTCTGCATACATTTTTAACTGTATAGTAGCTGTAATACTTCAGTATTTGTGATTGAATGGCTGTCATATTTGTAGTGCTGGTATTGGGTATGGCAAGTAAGAGGAAGGTATAGGAAACATCTTTGGCGCTTTAATTAAATTCTCTCTACTTTCAGTAAATAAGCGTGCTATGCTTAGAAGCATCCTATCCTAAGCTATGTAGTTATGTGTGATAGACAACATGGCCTTTATTCCTGTGTCTGCAAAGACTGTTTTATAGATTTAATTCTTTTTACCATTTTAGATAATATTGCTGTGTCTCTTATGTTTATTTACTCTACCAGAATTGAAATATACCAACTGATGAGTCAAACCTTGTGAACCAACTGCAGTAATGAAAATTTGTTTGTGTGCTGCTCAGTGCTCTGCTATACACCATAATAATACCTCTAGTCTCTTCAGCAGGTGTTTTGAGGGTTTGATTTTGAGACTCAAAATGAAATTTAAGAGAGTTACAGGTAATGTATTTATAATTATTTTTATTAAGTCAGTCCACTATATTTTGCAGATATGAAACAGTTTTACTTTTTTTTATTTTTTTAGGTTTTTTTTTTAACATGTAAATTTTGGAACAGAGAATTTGGATGATCCAGTTTGACAGTTGATATTTGACTGGTTTGCATTAATACTTTGTCCAAGCACTGCTTTTATTGCAGGTAATATACCTCAGATTATTGACACTTCTATGAATCATGACCAACTGTTACAGAGTAGCCAGCATCCTAACTGTGCAGCTCCTGGTTTCCAAAACAAGACATCTGGATGGAAAACACTGGATGTGAATTGATAATTAAGATATGACTGCTGCAGAAATAAATGTATGTGGGCTAGCTGGTAAGGGACAAAAGCATGGCAGGGATTGTTCTAATGGTTCTCTGTTATAAAAGGCCGTGTTCCTTTGCCCAAAAGTATTCCCAAGCACTTTTAAAACTGTTGCTGCACTGCATGTATACTGCAGTACAGTATGGCCTGTCACTTTTCATTATCTACAATCCACTCTGTCAGACTATTACCCTTTTAAAAGCAACAAATTACATCATTTATCGGTACTTTCATGTAGTGCCTCATCAATATCTCTGTTACCTGGACTTTTCTGATAGATGACAGGTTTTTTTTCAGTACTGATTTTCAGGCTTATATGTGGTACAAATTTTTTTTTTTCATGATTTTCTCTTTCCTTATTGTTTTGGAGGTTTTTTTGCCTTTTTCCTCCATTTATGTGACTGAGAGGTGTTAGGGCAAGCTTATTCTGTGACATCTGGTCTTTTGCTTTTTAGTACATAGTACTGCTTCAGTGTAGCCTTGTATTTTCCTCAAAGAAAGACTGCTAAAAAGACTACTAAGACTATTAAAAAATGCTGTTTATGGCATTTCTTTTCAGGTACGTTAATTTAACTGAGTGCACTATGGCCTGAGCAGTGTGTTGTTTCTCTTGTCAATGACTCATTTTGGGTCTGGAAGTCAGCTGCCTGTGTGGTTTCACCAGAGGTGCTTTGAGGAAGCCTCTGGCTCATCATACACTCACAAGCCAAAGAAAAGTGACCTCCATCTGCTGTTGCCCTGCTTTAGCTCAGGCCAGGCTTAGCCACTCCTGAGGTGGCACTGAACGAGCCGCTTGAGCAGATGGTCTGCTCTGGGCCCTGCTGGGTGTTGGGTTTATCCCACAGAGCCCCGTGTGGATGGATGGCTCCCGAGCCTCAGGAACAGCTTTCTGGAGAGAACTTGTGACCTTCCTTAGTTCCCAGTCAGCAGGGTGGTCCTGTGGTGGTGGCTGGGTGGCCACAGCTGTTAAGTTTCTAACTGACTTTACTTCATGTTATGTAACAATTCATTAATTCAGTCATTATTGTGCTGCGTATTAATTACTGTTATATAACAACCCACTCTGTGATTTATATTTCTGTGGATAATGTACCTCCAGCTTTCTGGTGAGTTACGTATTTCTAAAGGCACTCTCAGGCCTTATGGACTTGGGAAAGCGAGTGATATTGTTGATGTAGAAATGGTCAGGAGCAGCAAGTGCCCAGCTGTAGGGCCAGGCTGCCCTTTGGGGTCCTGGTGGCGTAGTCAGGCACCAGCACACAGGTGTGAGCGTCAGGATGAGAGGAGAGCCAGGGTCAGAGGCAGCCTGGATGGCCAGGCTGGAACACAGGGATGAGCAGGCTGCCTGTGGGTTGAGACTGGCCCCAGGCCCGTGGATGTGCCTGCTTTGGCCAGAGTGGTCACTTGGGTAAGGTCTGGGTGTCCCTAACAAGATGCTACAGGGGAAGATGTGGCAGTCTGACAAAATTATTCAGTATTTACAGTACCTTACGTAGTGCAGTTTCCTAATATATCAATTCATTCTAACAATTGTGAAGCATTTAAAGATGACTGTAATGCAATTATTTGCCACCATATTATTTGCTGCCATAACACTAAGATACAGTGTTAGTGAAAAATATTTCAATATAGCATTCGTAACAATCACATTATGGTTGTCTGATTTCACAATTTTTCAGATAATATAAATTTATGGAAAAAGATAAAGGCTATGTGTAAATAAAAATTCAGATTAAATTCTTCCAAAAGATTTTTTCTGCAGTGAGTTTTTCCTTTCTACATGTGCATTAGCTATGGGAACCTGGTGATCAATCAAAGGATGATCCATCCTATCCTTTAAAGAGTTGTAGAAAACATAATTGAATTAAAAACAAGTTTCTGCCAGTTGCTAGAGAAATTGAATGAGTCTTGACTTGAATGAACTGCTTTATATGAATTTCTTATTGAAGGAATTCCTTAAGTTGCACTTGCTGCAGAGACTGATATTAGATAGAGATTATTTTTCATCTCAGAAGAAACTGTTTGCAAGAACTGCAGGGCGTTTTGCCCCGTGGTATGAGAAGGACAAGGTTATAATTTCTCCTAAAGCTCTTAATTCCTCTTCAGGTCAGCTTAAGGAGAATTATTCTCACTCTTAGGGAGAATGGTGTGTTGAACTGGAATTGGGTGGCAGAAACATTTAAAAGAAACTGTTCTTAAATTATTTATGTGTGGTACTAAACACAGACTATCTGACAGGTGAGCATAGATGAATGACAAGTACTGCCTTAATTGATAATGAATGGTAGTGAATACAGAGCAGCTTATGCAAATGGAACTGTGGGCACAGGACTGGTGCATGTTTACATTCCAGAAAGGAACAGATGGAGGACTTCTCCAAGTCAGAGGGAAGAGGTTGCACTGCCCAAGTGATGCATTTCCTGTTGGGTTTACGTGTGCAGTATGGGCTTTGATACAGGCAATTGGTCAAATACAGACCTGACAGACAAAGCATGCATATTCTCCAGGAAGAGCAGAGTGACATGAGGCTTTTTGTGACAATGTAGTTTGGTGTCATCAAGGCCATGTCCATATGAATGAGATAAAGAGGTACTGGAGAGGGGCAGGAATCCATGGATCTGGTTGACTGTATGAGCCCAAGAGGCATGTTTAATGATTTGTATGAAGAAAATTGTGTCTTAAAAGATTTCCAGACCAATTCCAACAAAAATTAGCAAGCTAAGGACTTAATTCTGATTGGAGGATAGTGTAGTAGGATCTTGTTTGGAGACAAATTGAAAAATTAAGGTTTTTTTCCCCCCACATTTTCGGAGACATAGGACTTCCTCTATTGATCCATAGAGCTGAGTATTTGTTCAAGAATTAGCATCCCAATCCCTGTTGTCTCTTTCTCCTTAGAACTGACAAAGAACAAGGAAAAGGCTACTGCCTTGACTATGTCTCAATGTTGTCTCTAATGTAAAACATTAAACATTCCATTCCTAATTTAAATCCCCAAGTGGGTTGGAGATTACCCCAGCTCTTTTATTAGATCTTCAAATACCAGTTCTCATTAGTCAATGGATCTCAGTCTAAACCCTGGTCTTTGTTTTGTGTTGCCTCAGAGGAGCAGAAGGTACAGTTCTATGAAATAATGTAACTACTCCTAAATTAGAAAGGAAATCCTTTTTGTGATGATGGATTCTTGAATTTAGCACTGGTTAGTTTCATAGTGCACTGAAAACATAGTTTTCCATGCTGAATAATATTGTCTCATGCTTATATTTCTCTTCTCATTTGCTTTATTTGTAAACACATCTGGGCAAAAATTAGGTTTTGCTGCTGAGCACTGTAGACTTATGATTCTTAACTAGGGATGTTAGATACTGTCCTAGTGAAGTATCTACAATAAAACTTTAATTGCAACTGTTGTTCATAATACTTCTGACAGTTTGATCGTGTTAAAAGCTTAATAAGATTTGCTTGCACTGTGAAATTCTGTTTGAGAAGAAATCTGTTCAGTAGTTTTGCAGTTAGTATGAATGCAGGGGTGGTGGTGTTTAATTTAGTAACAGAACTAAATCCTTTTGTTTTCCTTCTGTTAACATGGTTCATGCTGAGCACAGTTAAGTGCACAATTTCAGTTTATTCCTTCTCCTTCACCCTGACTGGGTTTGATGATTCACCTGCAGTAAGAGTTTTAACAGGCTTCACCAGTCTAAAATCAGGGAGCCGATACTGATACCTGTCTTTTGAAGGTATGTATATTGGTTACTGTAAATACAGGGGTAGATGCTGTAATGTAATAAAAATACCTTGTTATATATCCATCTCTAAATTTAATTCTGAGATATTTTACAAATTGCTGTTGAGCTGTTCATATTTTATTGTATGGTATGTGTGAACGATATTTTTGTATGGTATATCAGAATTGTATGGTATATCAGTATGATAATAGAAAGGATGTCTATCAGACTGAAAATAGAACATTTAGAAGTGAAAGTTTTCAGTTAAATTGATACTATTGATAGCCTTCAGAATGTGCTGTGCTAGGCACCACATGCTTGTAACTGATTAACTGATTTCTCAGAACTACATCCCTAAATACACCTTGGAAACCGTTCTAGTTGCTGGTTAAAGTTAAGGAGATCTGTGACTTTCAGGTTGTTTTTCTTTTTTTTTCCCTATGGAACATCTAGTGTTGAATTTTGCTTCACTATATTTCTGCCAAATGTCTCCAAATATTGCCCAGGTTTTTTTTTCTTTTGTAACTAGAAGTTTTTAAATTTGGCATGGAGGAAAGGAATATCTGCTTTTATACCTGTAGGGAGGGGTTGTGTGTATGAATAAATGATAGCAAAAGAAAGATAAATTATAAATATACAAAAAATAAGCAGTCACTTGGTTGACCTATGATCTTTTGCTTTCCTCTTTATTCTTAGATAGTTCTTTCCTTGTATTTTGTGTCTACTGTCATGCAATCAGGGCATATTACTTCACCTTTCTGTTTAATCCCTCTATGTCCGCATTTTTGCATTATTATATTTATACCTATAGACATTGATGTAGCCAGAACAGGAGTCATGGGAGGAACAGGGGAGATCTGGATGCAGCTATTACTATGATTTTGTTTGTACTTATGAATTCTTCAGTTTAAGGTTAGTCATCCTCCTCCACAAGTTGTTCTCTTAATATTTGTTGACTCTCCATTTGAATATTATATATGAATAGAACTATGTATTTAATTACTACCCATTTCTTTGTGTTTTACATGAAAATTCTGCTTGTGAAAATGTGTATGCAGTTCTTAAGAGCCCCTTTAAAATCAGATTTGCTTGAATTACTGTTTTTCTTCTATTTTATGTTCTGGTTTATGGTAATTCTGTGGTTTTGACCTTTATTAGCTTCCCTTGTGAACTTTCTTTTCTGTATCCTAGGTAAGTCATAGCTCTCTGAAGTTTCACTTTAATATCTCTGTACCTGAAAACTCATTAACGTTTAATATTCATAGATGAAAAGTGAAATTTAATGTCTCCATGGATTCTAATATATATTAAACTGAAAATTTAATGTATTTCCTTTTAGACTCTTCCCCACATCTGAGGAATTTAGAAGTTCAGATTTTTTTCAGTATTGAAATATCTAGCTAAGAGAAGAGGGGGACTAATAATATTAATCCCTGTAATTGTAACAGTCATCAGTAAAAAGTCAGTTTTTAAAGAACAGCTACTTCGTGGTGGTAGCTGTCATAATATAATTTTTCCTCTGTGTGTACATGGTAATAATGGCCCTGCTTGTAGAGAGAATTGGTCTTTTAGGGAGCCCTGGAGTTTGCCTTAGAGCCACTGAAGCCTAGCTGGTATCATCTCTGCTGGGGAACATAAGGACACTGAGTTCAGCTAAGGTAGTGTGAAGGGAATAAAAGTGTTTTATGTTTATGCATAGAGACTTTCCAAAGACAGAAGGGAGACTCTCCTGAGCTCCCAGGCAGGCCTGGTGGAAGCCAGCCTGCAGGCAGATGAGAGCCTGCTGGGATGAAAGGCCGGGATTAACTGGTCCTGCAGCTGTGACCCAGCAGGAGGCTGCAGGAGGGCCTGCTGCCTGGAGTTTGCTGGAAGCTGGCCCTCAGACAGGGGTCATCAAAAGGGTCTCTCACACCCTGCTGCACCTCCTGTTCTCAAGGGGCAGAGTGTGGTAACATCTCTCTGGCTGTCATGCCTTTCTGCAGCGTTTAATGGCTCTTGAGCAGACTCTGCATGAATTCCTCGGTGCAATGCCACAGGATGGTCTGAAGTACAAGATGTTTGGATGTAGTAACTACCGTTAGCATTCTCAAACTTTAAAGGTAATATCCGTAGGAGTTGTGTGTATCGACAAAAATTAGGATGACCTTATTAATTTATGTAAACACAAATTAAAATACCTAGCTTTGAACATGGGATAGGTCCTAGTTCTTGAAAAACTGGACATCTTAATTAACTCAGGAACTGAACTCACATTGGAAAAGAACTGTTTTGCATTTTAAGGAGGACGTTTTCAAAATCTAAATAAGTAGCCCATAGCAAAGGTGTATATAGATCTTCTTCCAGAAGAACTATGGTAATTAAATTTAATGCTCATCTTCATTGGTTGTTGTGGGTTTTTTTAAAAAGGATTTTATGTTTAAAAACTTTCCTCATAGCTCCAGACTTATCAATTCGGAGTCTATACAGTACAGGGGGGAGAAAAATTGAAGGTCAAATCTTTGAAGCTGCATTTGAGTTACAGTAGCTTACACTGCTCAGTGATGTGTAACCTTCATTTCCTACCAAAAGAGTGGGAGATGAGGAATTGGAAATTAAAACTCAGTGTATCAATCAAAGCTGTTCACCTTACTTTAATATGCTTTTCACATTCTGGCTGTTGATAAAATTAGATTTAACTAATCACAGTACTCCTTTTAGTGAAATATACTGTGATTGGTTTTTTAATTGAAAACTATTGGCATAAAATGGAAAGGTCATCTTAAATGGCATTAGACAGAGGAGATCATCAGTTTGTCCAATATCAACGTTTTTGGTTCAAAGAAAAAAAAAAAGAGGTCATTGTTTGAACTTGAAACTCTCATAAGTCTTCCCTCCTTCTACTCTTGTTCATGGGGATGGATTTCTTTGCATATGTGAATTCTTTAAATATGCTCTCGCTACTGGGGGAAAACCCAGCATTTATTCAGGCACAACCAGAAGTACAAGATGTGTTTGATCCAAATTGCTGGTAGTTTGGTCATCATAAGTATATGAGTCCTGCTGAATTTCAGTGTCATTTTAGGTTTATAACATAATTTTATCTTGACAATCTTAATTATTTATAAACATTTCAGTCATTTGTCTACTTTAATTAAGAGAATTCACTGCTGCTTCGTAAAATAGTATTAGGCTGGATAGGAAATATGAAGTATTCATGAAGCACAACATGGGTATGCAAGGCTATTTTATTCTCAGACAGGGAAAAAGCATGTTACAGTAAATAACTTAATCTTGCTTATTTTTAGGAAATGTAGCCTCCTGTTACTTGTCTTAGTTCTTCATCCATTTAGTAATCATGTTTCTTGTTGGTTTGTTTGGGAGTTTTAATAAGCATTTTACACTTGCTGTTCTTAGCCTTATCCAATTACTAACAAAGTAATGCTGTTCTCAAAGTTTCATATATTTCAGGGTTAGCAACAAGAAGTTGAAAAAATAAGAACATTTAATCTAGGAGAGAAAATAATTTTCATGTCCATGGAAATGTAGCTGCTAGAAAGGAAATATGTTATTCTTGTCCCCGGTGAAAAGAACAAAGAAATGAAAGGCTTAAATTATGGCAAGTAACGCAGGTTAGATGAAAGGGGAAATTTCCTAATTGCAAGAATAATGAAGTATTGATGAAATTGCCTTGAGTGCCTGTGCAATCTCTGCTATTGGAAATCGGCAAGGGCAGATGTGATTTAGGCATACCCAGTCCCGGTTTGAGGTGGGGTAAGATTGTCCCTCAAAGGAACTTACAGATGATGCATTTTTATGATTCTGCAACTGATTGTTGAACTTCACAAAAAACATCCTTTGAATTTTCTGTAGTAGTCCGTTTATTTTGATGTTATTAATTTACCTGTTCTTGCAATTGACTGGATTCATTGAAAGGTGAGCCAAATCTAATCTGGTTTAATATGTTAAGATATTTCTTGTATCATTTTGTTATTGTTCCATTGCTAGAAAGTAGGAGTGAAAAACTTTTACTCACATGAAGGGAGTATAATAAACAGCGCTATTTTGTAAAATCTCCCACAATTTACTTTAAAATTTATAGAGTTACCTATAAAAAGAAGGATGGGTGGGAATAGCTTGACATAAGAACTCTTACAAAAAGGTATTGACTGGGGGACTGAGTATGTAAAAGGTATAGGTAAGATTGAGAAAGCATGATTAGACCTAAACAAAAAATAAAGTGAAAATCTAAAAAAACTAATAATAGTAGTAAAAAGAGGTGTGGTTCAGACTGGAAAAAAAATGCAATATACATGCAACCTGACTTTTCATAGGGAAGTTTAAACCATGTCTTTAGCTCAGAGCTTAGGAACTGTTTTAAGCAGACGAGTCTCAGACTTCCATGACCATCTGTGAACATGTAGAACCACCAAAAATTTTAGTTCCTTTAGGTGCAAACTTCATTATGCTGGAAGCGCTAGGAAGACTGTCTTTGGTCTCAGTAAATCTGCATTGAGTTCACGCAAAGCACAGAAATTGTCATGCTTCCAAAGACCTTGCAGGAGGTCTCCTTATCAGCTTTCTGTTAAGATGATTGAACAAGAATGTAAACCTGTCAGTCCTGTTTAATGGGCTTGTTTTCTGCAGCAGCCTGTGGACTTTGCTTGAAAATCTCTTAGACAGTGGAAATTACTATCCAGTGCCCACATAAGAAAAGAATTCTGAGAGATTGAGTAATAATGCATATGCTGCAGCATCAGAAAGCCTGCTGATAAGAGTATTTTCTCTCATTTGTGCACATTAGCTTAAGGTCTTCCTTAAAGTGCAAGATGATAATTCTTTTCCAACATGGGTTCATTACTTTAGTTAACTAAACATTGGGGTTTTTTTTTTCTTAAATCCAATGTAAGAAAAACTGCAAATTAAAAATTCAGTTATTGATGCCAGAAGCTTGAGTATTCTGCAAATAGGTGCCTATGGAACATGAATTTTGTGGTGGCATAGATCAGCAAGAAACATTAGAAATACTATTCAGAAAAATGAGCAGACAACTACATGAAATAAAAAGTCACTGTATTTCACCTGTATGCAGAGCTGTTTCACTGTATGGTCATGCAACTGTAGAGATTATAATTTAATGCTTTTTAAAATATTTGTTCAAAAATCTAGTACTTTCCTTTTGAACAATTAAAACATTACTTCTGGAATGCTATTAGCTTCTACATATACTTGGAGGTGTCAAATTAAGTCCTACCTTGTGTTGTAGTCAAAAATATAGAATCGTCTATCTCATTGCTATAGAAAATTATTTTTTGTAACAAATTTTTAAGTTGTGCTAAAACATTCCAGGTAGGAAATTTGGCTAAAGTTAGTTTCTGCAACTGACCTTTCTCTTACAATGTTACTCATTTAATAGAATGTGAAAAAACCAAAAAAATAGCCATTTCTACTGAAAATATTGATCAGTAATAATAATTGGTAGATATCTTTTTTCTGGTATTACTGGGTCTGCTGGATCAGTGGTTTCAGGTTTGCTGCAAAGCTGTTATCAGTTGTACCACAGAGATTTGAACAATGTTCCAGTTATGTTGCAACTCATATTTTTAAAAGAGGTGCACCAGAGGGGGAAAAAAAAAAGAGAAAATGCTTCTGAAATTATTCTTGTTGCCTCATGGAGCAACACATAAGTTGAATTTTACTCATTAAGGGTAACCTTGCTGTAATGAACATTCTTCACTGTTTTTCAAATCTGTTTCCTGAGAGAATACCCTTATAATAAAGGAAATGCAAAGGAAAATAATATCAGAAGTTATCATAAGAAAATAAGATTTTTAATCACCACTGAACAAATAAAGCAAAAAAAATTGTTTCCTGCTTAAAACACCTGACATTTGAATCCTGATAAAGCACTTTTTATGTTAGTTAGTGCTGTAGCCAACACAAAACAGCATGACAGCATAGTAAAAATATAAAGACATTTATATTTTTAATCTAAATTTCAGGAAAAATATGTATATGAAGAGTCTATTAAGAAAAAGCACTGTCGTATCTTTATTATTCAGCCTTTTAGAAATTAAAAAATTACTAACAATGGGGTTCTTTCCATGAAGATAGGGTTCTGTTTTGTTTTTTGTGATTTGGTGGTGTCTTGGTTTTCGGTTTTGTTTTGGTTTTTTTAAGGAGAAGAAGGCTGTTTACATAAATGAACATGCTTAAAATTTTCCGTATCCATGTGCCATATAATTTAACACCTCAGAAACGTAGCATATAATAAACTCTTCCAGGAGTCACTCGAAGCCATTGTTTATATTGTTCATCAGAATGGTCTTACAGATCTTTTTTTGGTTCTAAACCAACAAATACTGGCAAAAATCCTGCTGAGTTTCTTCAAACCCCTTTCAGGTCTTTTGATGTTAAAAATAATTTCTGGAAAAGGTAGTTATTAAAAAAATGCAGCATTAACACGATTTCAAGTATGATTTTTAAACTTGCTGAAAATCAATAGTCCAATATGGATGCAGGCTCTTCTGCAAGCTGACCCTATTGTGCTTCAAAGAAGTCTTCAGTTGAAAAAGAAGACCTGGAGAAAGCAGGACATGGTCAGCATGGGCAGTATGTATTCATTTAGGTCCATCATAAATGCTCATATTACTTGAGTTTGGTTACTTTTCCTTGAATTGAAAATGACACAAGTGAAAATAAAACAAGAAAATACGGGTTTAGGTGTTTTAGTTGTTGAGCAAATCTATCAGCAGCTTAGGTCAGCAGGTAGAAAGAGATGGGAGTTGCATGGTCTGTGGAATATTGTTTTACTGTTATTATTATTTTATTATCCTTTGAGTCTAGACTCTACCTCCTGTCCTACAGTCAGCTCAAATTGTGTCATTTGGAAAGCCAGGGTTCGCTGCCAGACTTTGTAGGTCACCTTTGGCAATTCATGATGCTTCATATTCAACAGATATGGAGTACAAACTCCTCTGGAGTTCCATGCATGTTTTAACTTCATCTTTTTTGCTGTAGTTTTGTGACCTGAAATATATAACCATAGTCCAGCAATAACAGCTTTTTTTATACCTGTCTATAAAAGTCTCTGTAATGAAATGCTTGGGGAGCTTGGCATTTTCTAAATAACATTATTAACAGCTTTGATTTGGAATTGATGGCATGATGCTACTGGGTTGTCCATGATAGTCTAGAATCTACAAGCACAAAAAGCGTGATTTAAGTGTCTCGAAAATGAAATAACCTCGAGTCATTCAGATGTCACAGACTAAATCAAGTGCTGCCCTTTTTTTGATGTGCTGGGCTAATTATTTCTACTAATGTAAATGTCAGTGCAATGAGCACTTATTTGCTGTGGCATAGCAAATAAGTGGCACAGGAAATCTGAGCATATGAAGAAATTCATCATGTCCTGAAGTCTCTATTATATGGCTTCAAGCCAAGGATATGAAAAGCAATTCAGATTCACATTTTTTTCAAGTGTTTTAAAAGTACATAAAATTGGAGTAAAAATAAAAGGCAGTAATTATACAACAATGCATTTTGATTTTTTCATTCTTTTTGAAATATTCTAGATTTAGAGCATTTACCACCTTTTCTTGATAGCAGATAGTAGTTCTCTACATTTTACTGGCCAGCCTTGGCTTCATCATCGGTGCCTTTCTGATGGGGGGCATCAATTTTGGCAGGCAGTGTCTGCCCAGCAGGGGGGCAGGACCAATGGGAGCTGTCTATGGATGCCATTGGGACCTGGGTTCCCCCTTGTGCAGGGCAGCTGCTGCCCACCCCAAAGCCTGCTGCTGCAGGTGCTGCAGCCACTGCTCCCCACCTAGAGGGACAGAATCCCAGAGGAGGATCCAGACAGGAAACATGTAACCTGGAGCTTCAAAACCATCAGCTGATAGTGTTAGGCTATGCAAAAATAATGCCTGCTCCTGCTATGTTTAGGGAATATTCATGGTGGATTCAAATTGCTACATGTAATATTTCATTTTATGGTGATGGGAGCTTCACAGGCACTTAAGGGCTGTGTTGTACCTGTTCCCTGTGTGTGATACTTATACACAGATATCAGTTCAGATAAGGGGCCTTTTTTGTTTTTTAGTCTAACATTGAGATACAGATAAGAAGAGCCACACAGGCAGGGTTCAGAGCTTAAGCATAAATGTGTAGAGATGAGATAGTGTGATATTTGGGGTTTACACCTTTTCCATTGATCAGGCTGCCTTACATCAGCGCATCATTAGGGGAAATAATATTTTTGTTTTCATCTTTAATATCCTCACCCATTCACTGCACTGGAATGGATTTTGCTTGAGTACTTGACTTCAGATTTGGCTGCCATAGTGCTAAGATTTCATTTTGATGATCTTGTGCTAAAATGTACCATAATCAGGAAAAGGGGAAATCTTTCAAAATAAATTTTTTTCATGACTCTTCCAACTGCTGGGGACGAAGCTTCATGAAAATGTCTGTCTTCATGTACTTTTGATAGTACCAGATCAGAAATTTGGTAAATGAACATACTGTGATTTTGCAACTGATATATAATGAACATATGGTCTTACACCCAGTGACACCATTTGTTAAAAACTTTTCGTTAATTTTATTTTGATGAAGGAAGGAATTTAATTGCTCAGTTCTGGTTCTTTTGTTATTGTCTTTTTTTGATCAGAGTAGTTGATCAGAGCTTAGAGTCCTGAGAATGATCTGTGTTGGAAAGGTACAAAAAAGGTAGTGAATTGTGTTTTACACAGCACTGTTTACAAACACTATACACAAGCGCTTATTCCAAGAACAAAGAGGAATCAAACAGTGGTTATTTTTATGCTTCTCCTGAAATATCCCCAAAGGTGTCTAAGTACTTCTTCACCGCCTTCATTTCCCACGTGTCTTTTCCTGAGTGTGAAGAAGTGCTTATGTCTAAATAAGATTATTTCTCAAAATTCATTAAACAATTGGAAGTGGTTATGCTGATCATTATATGATGTTTTGTTAGTGCAGTATTCAATTATATGTTGGTGTTCAGTAAAACGTCCCTAGAGCACGTGAGCAAATCTTCAGGCTCAAAGTAAATCTGTAATTTCTGTAATATCTTTTTTTTTAAAGGTGCATTTCCATTGATATATCCTCTTCCCTTGCATGAGTCCCCTCTAATTGTCTTCCTTCACAGAGTGAAATGAAAAATAAATGAATTATTCAATGAAGGCACTTGTTTCTTAGTTCAAGCTTTCAAATGTCAAAGTAGAGAAGCTTTTTTTCCCTCTCTGAGGGATCTAATGGTATGTGAGTGAGTTTTTGGTAATAGCTCTATTTTTTGTGCTTATCATATTCTCTGTAATTGAACCAGATGTTAAGTCTTCTCTGGAGGAGAAGAGTCTTCTCAGTTTATGTAGTACCATATCAGTCTTGTGTCCCAAAAGATTTGAGGTTAATGTGAAAATGAAATAGTAAGGCAGATGCTGTATGTAATGTTCCTGTAGGTGGGTAATCTCTTTTGGACTGAAACACTTAAAAACGTGTAACTCAGAGGAACATACTACATGTAACAAATGGTTGGATGATAAGTTGTTGCAGGATTTTTTTGACAGTCAGTCAAAGTCCAACACTTTGTATGCAATGGGATATTTGCTGTTGTAGTAGTTCTGCAATGATGAAAATGGTTCATGAGGTCAAGGCTGAGGGCTGTGGGGACAGACTGCACTATTTGTGGGTGATGTACAGAAATGTTTTGGAGGGGAAACCCCTGAGTATGTTTCAGCTACTTAGCTGAGCTATTTCTCACCCATTTGTATTGATATGTCAGTAAAGAATACATGTAAGTTTTACTTTTGTGTTAGGATGAGGTACTGGGGAGAAGTGGGGCAAGTGTGCCTGAGTCTTCTCTTTTCTTGTATCTTGGTTTCCACCAGAAAGAAGCCTGACTTCATGTGTAGGAAGGAACCATAATGTTCTGAAGTCCTGCTTTCCATTTCTAAGGCCCTTATGTATACCAAAAGGCTACTAATGCTCTTACAGGCACACGTAGAACTAACACCTCACATTATCCATGAAGTGCTGCTGCCATTTAATTACATAAAAACTCAGGATACGCAAATAGCAAATGTGTATTTCCAGAATACCATGTCTCCTATGATGTATGGTTCAGTAATTCGCCTACACAGAGATAATAATCCTTGATAAGTTTTTTCTTTTATTGATTGGAACCCAACCTGATTTGGTTATTTGTTTAAACACCTGAACACATTTTTGTGCTGAATTCATTATGCATTTTATAATTTTGATCTGTTTCTACATTACCCCTAAAATGAAGAATTTCTTTTGTTACCTTCTTTAGCATTTGTACCTATGTGTTGTGGTTAATTTTATTTCACTTGAGTCGATCAGTTTGTGGTTAAATATGTGTTCAACACAAATTCAGAATCCAGATTTTTTGGCACACTCCATCTTTTGTTGTCATATTCACCAACTCAGAACTTGTCATTTTCAGATGGGATGTAGAGTTGTATGGGTTTTCTTGTATGCATTTTTTCAAGTAGCAACACTTGGTGGTTGTTATTATCCAGCCATTAAACCAGAGAGTCAGCCTGTGTATAACTAAACCAGAGCTGCTTCTAATTTGATGCAAAACACTTCAAATTGTCAAGATAGCAAAATGGATGGAGAACTGAGAAAGAAAAAGTATGTAGGGCGAAGACAAATGCTAAAGTAAGAATACTACGTTATTTTTCTTTTTTTCTTTTCCTTCTTCCACAGCTAGAAATTCTTTACAAGTGGGAGCCCTTCCAATCATTATCATTTGGGTAAAAGAGGCATGTAAGCATACTTAGAGTTTTACAATGGGCCCTTTTAGCAGTTTTAAAAAATTCCAGAAATTGTGTTTTAAGGTCTTTCAAAATGTGATTTGTTTACCCTTAGGTAGAAGTGAAATGGAGAAACCCATTTTCTCAAGTTCTTTTGTATCTTGTTAAGCAATATAGCAACTTTGGAAAAAAAAGGGAAAAAACATCCTTCAGTTACAGATAAGGGAGATATTTAGTTGAGGGACCGAAGGCAGCTCATATTTTTTCAGAGCTAAAGAACTTAGCTTCTTGCCAAAACTCTTGCTTTTCCCAGAGAGTTGGTCTGTGCAACTCAGCATCCCTTCCTAAGCCCTGTTTCATGCTCACTGCACAGGTGAAAACTAGTGTGTACAGAGTGAATTTGGTGAAGTCCAGTCCCTGTAGGGGCCACAGTGCTCAGATTGAGGCGGCGCTGTCTGAGTGCTGGTTTTACCAAGTGACACACGAGGGCATTCTATTGAATTCCCCTTACACTGAAAGGGTGTTAGAGCTGAAAAATTGCTATGGTACAATGTGAAGGAGTTAAGGGATTTATGAAAAAGAAATCCCAGCAATCCAAATAATACTCTCAGTAGTTAAACCAGAACTTCTAATGGCACCAATACAGTGGTTTGTTTCCTGTTTCCTCTTAGGGCAATGTTACCATTCCAAAATATGAGCCACAGCAAGACTTCCATTAGTTTTTGTCTATCATATGATATTTGGATTTATACTTATCCTTTTGCTAGATTAATTTTAGTGGATATATTTATTTAACTATATTATGCTTGCAAGTGTCTCCTGGTACATTAGACTTGTAAATGCTATCAGGTAAAGTAGTTACATGTAATTAATATTTTTAAAGAGTAATGGTATCAAAATGCAAATAGATAACAGGAAACCAGCTGTAAACTCTACTCCTCAGCTTTCTTTGAGTGTCCTGCAAACTTGCCTTTAAATAACTACTTTTAGGGAAAGAAGCTAGCACAGGAATAAAAGGTCACAAAAGTAAACTTCAGCCTGCTTTTGATAGTTTAAATTGTTGTTCATTTTTGGTTCCAAGTGATTCACACCAGCTGTGCCCATACTGAGAAGGGTACAAGTTTAATTGAAGTGAATCTGTCTGGGTCTGACTTTAAAGAACTAGTTACTGTTTCAGAGTAGATTATTTTAGAAATTTGTGCTCAAGAATCATGATTAATGCTGTTGCAGCCTGTGTTCTACCTTATGCTTCTGACTTTAGAACCCAAGAAATTTCATATTACTATTAGAACATTAGCCTTGTTTGAACTCAAAAATTATTGCAATTAATGATTTCATTTTAATAACATGAAAGGTTAGATGTTTTGATAACCTGACATGTTTTTATCAGGATGTATTAAGTTCTTCAGTTTTTTTATGTGTGAACCTCTGACTTTTATCATATTTAAATATGTCAACAATAGTTTCTTGGAATATGTCTGCAGAAGTGGTAATAGAAGAATAAACAAACTAGCTTGCAGTTTGGCATTATGTAATATAAGTTACCTTTAATACTAAAACTTATAAATGTAGGCCATACTAGCCAAGTGTGATGGATTTTCCTCAGTATTTCAGGGGTTTGTTGGAGAGCACTGAGCTCATGGCACTTTGCCCTGAATATCCAGCATTCTCAGCTGACCCAAAGCAGATATTTTCAGCATATATCTTTGTCACCCAGGACTTCTAGCATCCTTTTCTTGAAGGTAACCAGTCATGCCTGGTATTCCTAATTCTTACAAATCTTGCAAATTCTTACAAATCCTTTCTTACAAATCCAAAAGCCTTTGAAATCCAGTTTAAGGATGGCTTAGCAACCAGATCTGCATCATGTAGCTTGGCAAATATTTGTCTGTCCTACAAAAAAGAAACCCTAATTGACTGTGCTGGGACAATCTCACTTGGAGTCAGTGAGTGCTGTCCAGTTCTGTGCAGCCAGTGGTGTAAAATCAGTAAGAGAGTATGGGTGAGTCCAGTGTTCACTGGGTTTACAAACCGCACACATGAAGGGCAAAGCTTCAGTGTTACACAGGCATGAGATTTTTATAGGGCTTTCAGTGTTTCCTATCACATGTTGTGTCCCTGGAACTGCTGTTCAGATGTGTTTTCTCATAACTTTGAGAACGTTTCTAGCATGCATTTCATACATGCCTTTTGTTCTGGACAGCTTACTGATTAAAACCTGTAATTAGCAGAGCTAGAGTTTTCATGTTATTCTTATTAGCAACAAATCTACATTTCATGTACTTGCAATTGTACTTTTTGATTCTTAATTTTCATAAAAATACTATCTTTTAGCAGAAAGAATCAAGAGAGCTCTAGGAGCTCTAGGAAGATAATGTTGCTTAGAAGCTAAAAGCAGTTTTTATCTTTACCCAAGAATTTGGAGTTTGGAAAGGAGAAGTCAGCTTACTAACTACACATTGCATGGGAGTTTCTTTTCTGGGTATTCTGTGGGGTTGTGTTTTGGGCTATTTTTCCCCTTACTGCTTATTGTGAAGATCTACAGGATTTGAAGGTGCTTTGAGAATTTCTTTGCTCTGGGCCTTTGATGCAGTCCTTTGACCTTGTGTGAATAACAATAACTTAGTAGCAGCTATTAAAAAAGAAAACTTAGCAAAAAATAAAAGGGGAACATTGTAAAGTGCAGAGTAACTACAACTCCAATCTTGTACAAGTGATACTTTAAAGAAAAAATCCAAGTCCTTCATGTGTTGAAGGATAAGGCATTTTTGAAACCTGATCAGTTTGAGTGGTCTGTTTAATCTCCATGAGCTTCTTGCCAAGGAGTCGTATTGGAACACTGCTGAAAAGAGAAATGTTTAGCTCCATACGTTTGATATACTTGAAATAATTGTTTGTCAAGAACTAAATTCGCTGTGTGTTCTCACAATATTTAGAAAAATAACTTCATTTATCACAGTAAAGTTTCAGTATTTGCATTGAATAAACTGAGTATGGCTACTGCCATATTATGAGGGTTCCTCTGTAATAACATGAACCACTTATGTATGTATATATTTATTTGTTATTTATTTACTCTTTTCACAGACACTTCCTTTGGGGCTGGGAGATGGACAGCTCTTTACCTGGACTGATGGCTTGAAAAGGAAGGACTGGCATGATTATGAAAGCATTCAAAAAGATGCTATGCGTTCAGGTATACATGAGTTCAGTACAAATTGAAGTGGCTTGTTTACTCATTCTTTCTCTCTCTGTTTGTTCTTTGAGTCCTTTAGGAGGCATTCCTAACAGCTTTTTTTGATTGCAGCAATGTCACAAGGTCATCATGTTCTGAATTAAGAGGTCAGACCAAGCACAAATAGCTTATCTCTGAAAGTAGCCAAGTGATAATGTGTTCCCTGCTAGTAACTAAATAATGATTGTACAATCAGCAAAAATGTTATCAACAAATTATTTTCCCTGTTGAAGTCAGTTGTCAGACTTTGACCAAACAGAGTGTTGGTTTGCAAAAGGACATGTTACAAATAAAGCCAAATCATCCTTAAGTCGATGAACAAAACCCAAGTTGAATACCTGTAGCTGCCAAGAACCTTTGACACTTCTACCATTCGATCCTTTAGTCTTGTTAAGCAACTTCATCTCATTCTGACAGTCTACAATTATTTGAAAATGGGAGAAAATTGTGTTTGCAAATAGACTGAAGGACACTTTGTTACAGTGAGTAATGTAATTTTAATGTACCTTCACATGCTGCATCCCATGCGTGCAGAGAGTATGGTTTGTGTTCCTCTTTCTGTCATCAGAGCATGTTCGGATTTGAATTCTTCTTTTACAACATAATATACAACTATTCAACATAAGATGAATTAAATTAGAAGGAAGGAAGAGAAACAGCAGTTGAATTACGCCTTAATCAGTGTTTGGAAGTCATTATTTTACAAAGGCCAATCTACTATTGTAAAAGAAATTACGCTGTCTTGATCCCACTGTCTTGAGACAGCCAAAACCTCCCCCAAAATATCTCTATAACTGAATCTCGTTGACAGATTCATAAGACTTGGTAAGTACTCAATTTTGCAGGAGCCTGAGCTAGTAAAATATTGCAAGTGTATGTTAATTTTTTCAGCTATTTTTCCATTTCTCTTTTGAATCTTGATCACTAACTAAAGAAATTATCCTTTCCTCCCACATGTGTTTAGGAGGTAAAAAAGGTAGGGAGGAGAAGCAAATTATTCTTGGCAATTTGGTAGTTGTCAGATCAATAATTGCTGTCTTCCAAATTGCTGCATGTAAAATGACAAATATGTAAGAGAGAATGTACAAAGTAAAAGCAGCATGTATGTGGAAACTTGCATATATGTAGGGAATATCATTGCTGGTTGGAACGGACATGCATGGATGCTTTGGCAATGTACCTTAATTTCTAAATATGTAGTGTGGACCCCATATGTTTTGGACAATAACAGTAATACTTATGATTGTCTGATGGCTAGCTTAAGGCATTGCCAGTGTAATGCAAGCCATTGCATGGAGTTGGCTGAGAAACTGAAAAAAACATGCTATGTAGCTTTGTAATTCCCAGTCCTAAACCTAACTGTAGTAGCATGTGAATATTAAGATATTCTGACTTATTTACATTTTTTTATTTTACCATTTGTTGAGTTTGATATTTGAGAGCTATCTTTTAAATAATTTATATTTGTCATCATTATTCAATAGATTAAAATACCTTGTAATGCTCTTTTCTTTGGAAATCACAATATGGTAATAGAAATGCAAAGCTAGAGCATCTCGGTGCACTCTTTTGGGACATACTATGTAATTTTTCTTTGTAATGACATTAGCTGAAATTATTAGGTAAAACAATTAGTTTAAAACTAATAATTTTAACTATTAATTAAATAGTTTCAGTAAATAGTTTAAGTAAATAGTTAACTATTAGTTAAAAATCTATCTGAAAACATGATGTGAAAGGGCTTCTCAGGACATTTCAGGAAAGGCAGTCCATGCTTGTTGTACAGAAAAGAAGAAAGGAGTGAAGCATTTTTTTAATTCAGTCTGGCTGTTTATCTGTAAAGCTTACAATTTCCTAAGCACTGAGGATGTGAATTTCATAATTTCTAATTATGGAGAGGTACTAGTTTCTTCATGACTGCTACTGTTTCGTGGACAAATATTTTGATCCCTGCTCGTTCCACCAATTAAAACCCATGTTTCTGAATTTGGTCTTCCCTCTTGAAGTCAAGAGTAAACCCTTTTGCAAGATGTGCAGAAGAAAAAGGTATTATTTCTATTTATTTTAAGTGTTTGTTACTTCACATTTTGTTAGCATGGTGGTACTAATTGAGAAGGTACTTGAGGGGAAAGATGGAGAGGAAGGCTGTACACGTAGCCAGAACTTAATTTAAAAGCACTTTTGCAAGTCTTTGTAAAGATTTACAAACCAGTTCTAACAATATTAATTGGTTAATCTTTACAGAAAAATTCAAGAAGACAGGGAAATGCTGTTGTGTTGCAGAAGGACTAATTGTTATACTGTTGGTGGGACAGGGAAGTTACCTATTTAGTTGCCAGTTATCCAAGCCCTGATTCATGCAATGTCAGAAATTCCTTTCCTATATAATGACTTTCCTTTCCTATATAATGACTCAAATATACTTCTTATAATCTTATCAGTACAGAATAGATGTAGTGAAATGAAAATTAAGCTATTCTGTCAACCCAATCACTTCCGTTCTTCTCTGAATATTATTCTGTCATTAGCTCAAAACCAGTGACTGAAATACAGCAAAAGAAAAGCAAAAGTTAACCTTAAACAAAAGAGTAATTCTTAAAACAGTTGTGATAGATACTTTGGAAGAAGGAAAATAAAGAAGTTTAATTGCTTCCATTTTCTAAAGTGAGCCATTAGGTCAGTCAGATATTACAATGGAGTGGGAGGGAACAAAATAAGCTAATCAGAGAAACTGACTTTAATGGAGTTTATAAGTCATGCCAGCTTTTTGACAAGAAATCAGAATTTAAAATAAGACCTAAGATCTGTTTCTATTAATTTCTTTTCCTTTGGGAATACAACTGATGACATGCCTTGATGAATAATATGCTTAATTTGCATTAAAAATATGAGAACTGTAAACAAATGCAAATCCTACATCTGTCAGTTTTTGTTTTGGTGAGTAATAAACAATGTCTTCTGTATATCAGAAGAATGATCTTGCTTTGGATTTCAGAGCGGTGCATGAGCGCAGCCTGCGTAGCAATGACCCAGGTAGCTCCTGGTGTGTGTGTTACCCCAGCTACAGCAGTGCCTGCTGGGTCAGGGCACTGTAAATCTACCTGTATCTCTACAGAGGGCAGAGATCCTGCATGCTGAGGCCCCTGGCTTTGCCATCAATCAGTTACTGTAGTTGCCATTTCTTCGTTTAATCAGGGACATCCCTACTTCAGTTGTATAGGGAGGACTCTGGGGACATTTCCACCAAGACATCGTTTCACGGTCATGGAAGCTGCTGTGGCTCTGATGGCACTGGTTTTCCATGGTTTCTGTGTAGAACTAGGAGTCTGAGATCCCTCAATGCTCCCATGAAGGATGAGAGTCACAGGAGAGAGCCATGAAAGCCTAAGGTAGTAATTCAGAAGCATCCATGAGAAGACATGATGTTAGTTTCACTTCTGTCTTTATGTCCTGGGTAGTGAGGCTGAAAGTCCTTAAGAATCAGTCAATGTCATTGTTCTTCTGTTTCTGAAAGTTATTTCATCTGTTTCACTCAAGAAATTCTCAGCTTTATCATCAATTACAAGTAGTAGCAGTAATGATGAATTGCAGCTCTTCTCAGGCAAGAGGAAGGATTCATATGTTTGATTCCTGGGCTTTTAAAGAAGTGCAGATTGAATGTTTATGTTCAAATATGGTGCTGTTTCTGATCATGACAATTTATTTCTAACTACTCGTGATAATTTTTCAATGTAAAGTGCTACAAAAGGGTAACAAATTGAGTCAAAAAAGGGAAAAACATAAGGTTTTATTCCTGACAGTGTGCAATCAATTCTATCAGTGATATTAATAGCTGATAAGATGTACTTAGAAAGACTATATACTGCAAGTGGGTTTTGTTTTCAATTTTTATTCTTTAAATACAGTCTTTGATTTTTTCCTTTATAATGCTTTGGAGGTATTTTTGTCTGATTGCATGTGTATGCTGAAATGATTACATTCTATGAGGTGGATTGAAAATTTAGTGTAATAAACTAATTTCTGAGGGAATGTAATATATAAGAAGCTATGCTAATATAAATTAAAAACTTTGTCTTAAAAAGAAATCAGCTAAGGAATAGACTAAGTGGCTGTCAATATTTTTATGTTTGACTGTTGAGCCATTTTGGTCTTGTCTGCTAATAGGATCTCAAAGGATAAAACCTTTTAGAAAGTACTGTAACACCTAGTGTCTATTCCAGCAGTTACTGAGCCATTTGCAGTCTTTGTTCCTCCTATTTGTACATTTAAATAGCATGTGGAAGCTTTGTGGGGAGGGAAGGAATGAAGGTTGTAATTCTTTCTGGTATTCAGTATTGTCTTTGCCTTTCTGCTTCTTCAAAACGTTACCTTGACTGGGAGAAGAGGATTATAAAGATCTTGACCTTTCCGTGCCTCAGTGCAGGCCTTTCATAGAGATCAGTTCTATAAACAAACAGACAGGATGTTCTATAGTTCTACAAACATTCTTACAGAACAGTTTTATAAACAACCTAAGCAGAGATGTTGAAAAATAAGTGACCTGTACATGTTTGTGATGACAGTGGAAATAGATTGGAGCTCTGTGTTCTTGGCATAGAATGTCAAAAGAAGGCAAAAGATATGGGCACTTTTGTACAGCAATAACAGGTAGTGAACAGCTGAAATATGACTTCAATGTCACTTAAATTGTGCACTAGTGATCCTTTTCCATCACTTCTGCTCAAATATTTGGTTAACCCTCATAACAATTTTGAATAGTGTCCATTCTTAAATTCAGAAGAACTTTTCAAGCCTAGTGCCAGAGTGTTTCTAGAAGATATGAGGCAGAATGATACAGAAAGCAACATTAATTGCAATTCCCTATTTGGTATGAAAAAAATTAGCTCTGTGATGTAATAAAATTTGTGCAAGAAAATAAATGTATACTAAAATACTGGTGTACTTATGCCATATTTCATATGGAATCATGCACTGGAATTTTTTCAGCATTATATATTAAACAAGTTTACTAAATTTAATTTAGGTCTTTGAACTTGCAATTTCTTTAGAAAGAATTTGAGAATTTGCAGTATAATTGGAACTGTAGTGGTAGCCAAGGTCTCAATAAACAGCCATAACTTAATTGTTCATAGCATTAATCATGAATATGTTTCATGCAGTTTACAATATATTGTTTGTAAAAGAGAAAAATGTTTGTCAGTTTATCTTAATGCAAGTCTAATATGATTAAAAAATTCTGAACAGTAATGTTAATCATGGCTTGTCAAGGAGACAGCACATAAAGGATGTATAGTATGAAAGATGGATGCAATCTTCTGCAGTTACATAAAGTGTTTCACATATTAAAATGCATTTGCTCCATAAATAAAGTGCTGCAGACTGTGATCTGATTCTACCACTCTTAATGGTCTGGATGTCCTATTGCAAACAGTGAGATCAGCCTTTAGCTGGGTGCCAAGCTTGATAAAACTATTATACTCTAAAATAATGATTTGGAAAGAGAAATGGGTTTTTTAAGTAGGGCCTTCTTAAAAGTTTAAACCCTGATGGCTAGAAAATACAGTTTGGTGTTTTGGTTTTTTGTCACAAGGCATTAAGGTTTTCTCTGGGTAACTATAGACTGACTTCCCCAGTTTGGGAAATGGCATATCACAGTATTATTTAAGCAGTAGCTTGGGTACACCTTCTCACTGGATCTCAAGTTACACTTCTTACAACAGTTACACTGCAGAAGAAGCTAGGAAGTATAAGGCTGCAGTTGTATAGAATTTGCCTCTGTCAGAAAACTCTGTACATGATAGAACTAACTCTTGCCACTTAAATCTCTGAATAAAAACAGTTCATAGGAGGCTGTAAGTCAGAGACAAGCTTCTATTTTAAAGCACAAAGCCTCTGTTGCCTTGGCCAGATGTGAGGCCCTTTTTGTGGTTGAAGTAAATGTGGTTCTTTCCCTGTTCTTCCCTGTCCCTGCCCCCTGCCACACGCACGCTTTGGAAACACAGTTAAACCATTTAAATGTAATTGGAAAGCTAATTTTTACGACCTACCAGGGTGACCAAAGAGAGGAAAGCAGAGTTGATAGTATGACTCCTGTTATTTAGAACACTGAGAATTATCTTCTGCATGCTTTTCTGTGCTGGGACTTGGCATGTTGTTTTTTACCTTGATAGGCAGGAAGAAAATTGTATTTCCAGAAACTTGGCAAGAACTATCTATTGCATCTCACTGTATCAGTGATACATATTCTTGAATGAAACTAATATCCAGAATTCAAGAAGTGCTCTCCTAGAAAAATTATTAAAGTTGCTAGGTTATCATCTTTCGCTGTATTTTTATCTGTGTGGGGATATGTGGTTTCAAATCCTTAACAAACCAAAGTTTACTCTCTAGTACCTTCTCCCATTGTATTTGAATGTTGATCTGAGTGCTCACACAATTTTAAAAAGAAAGAAAGAAAGAAACAAGCCAAAACAAAAATACAATTAAAAGAAAAGAAGCAGCAGATGCCATCTGCTTGTGATAGTCCAAGTATAGTATTTCCTGTTGTGCATAGCAGTGAAGACCTGTCTTCATGGACTTACATCAGTATTAGTGCTCAAGAGATGATATTGGTGAATGTATTTAATGGGTAATACTTGGGGATTTAATAGAGTTGCTGTCTTAAAAAAAAAAGGAAACATGGCTTTATAAGTTTTGTGTTTGGGTTTTTTTTGGGAGGCAGGGTATGAGAGGGCCTCTCAGCTAAAATGGACCTTTTAATTTGGCATTTGCGCTCTAGAATGATGGTTCATTTTTTGGCTGTTAGGCATCTTTCACTTTGTGCTTAAACATTTTCAGGGCTATCTAAGTAATATTTAGTAGGAGTTCTATGTAGATACTTGGCTGGTTTGGTTTTATGTTCGGTTGTTTTTTTAAAGAGAGATATGATTTGTAGTAATTCTGGAAAAGGGATTTTATCTGCATAGTCTTCAAAAACATAGGGCTCATTTGCAGAGAGCTTGGAACAACCAAACAGCTTAGAGCCTTTCAGGACAGACTTGTCTGTGTATGAGGAGGAGGAGGAGAGCTCTACAGACCATCTAAATTGATCATATTAGCTCTTGTGATAGGTGTAAAAATAATCAAGTTTTTCAGTTCAGGTCAATTATTACTTGACTCAGTGGAACAAAGAAATGTGCTTAGTTTGCTGTGAACACTCAAATACAGAGAATCAGGGGACATTCACAAATACATTTTTGGAGTCTTGTTTTTAGCTTTTTGGTCTTCAAGAAGCCAACAAGATGCTTGGGATTCCTGAAAAAAAAAACCAACAAACCAACCCAATAAATAGTTCCCGGTTTCCTGTCATAGCTTCATTCTTTCTTTTAAGGATGTGAATTAAGCTTGCAAGTACAAAAGTCTAGTATAGTTATCTCAATACAGTTTATGACTGAAATATGTGTAAGGTGACTTTCTTTCTTTTCCTTCCTGTTTTCATTAAATAAGCTGACAGAGGAAAATTATTGGACTGGTGAAACCATTTGTCTGACATCCAGTGAATATATGTGAAAAGGCAGAGATGTATGATTGTTTTGCTATAATTTGCTTTATAGACACTAGCTCATCAAATTACGCCCTATAATCACTGCTTCTCAAGGAACAGAGCTACCTTTTGGATGGGATTGTGTAGCACAAAGTTGTCTGCCCTGCATGCTTGCAGTAAGGTGTTGTCTAGGGAAATCTGTCCTCCTCTTAATATAAAGAAAGTAGAAAAAGAAACCACATTTCTAGGAGTGACATCGGCAAACCTGTGTGACAGTTCTTCTTGAATGCAAGGTAGAAATAAACTTCTTTACTTTTTTTTAGGCAATCTTGATTAAAAGTTCTGCAGGTGATGTTGAAATGTGAATAGTAAAACTTGCTGGGAGTTTCAGTGGAAAAATGCTCAGATTTAAAAAAAAAAAAATCAAGATGTATATTTAAGTTTCAATATAGGTATTCTTAAAACATGGAAACAGTCTTTCTCTTGAAGTTTCTCATGAAATAGTTTACTTTTTCATATTTTTAAAAGACAGCTGAAGTAATTTTAGGTTACCCTGACTATTACTTCTATTGTACCTGCTAAGTAATCGGATAGCTTGTAATTGTTTTGGAAACCACTGTGAATGTATATGAGGTTAGTTTTACTTGCTTCTTGCATTTTCTTTCCATGCCAGATTACAAAAGATGAGACTGATCTGAAATATGGTGAGTACTGGTGTGTAAAGTGGGGAAGGAGTAGTCTCCAGAGGGCAAGTTGGTGACTTTCTAAAAGGATACTGATTCTGTTGTCGTCCCAAATCTTGAATACTTCAGGGATTTCTTCCTTGAGAGAACAATCTATTTCTAATATTGTCACACAAAAAGAAAAGAAGCCTCTACATAAATAACGTTAGTTTATTTGGATTTTTTTTTTCCTGGGTATTTTGTTCCCAGCTTTCACTAAAATGGTTATACTGTAAAGAAATGCAAACTTCATGTGCCTCACAAAAAGAGTGAAATCTGTGAGTAGTTAAAGTTCTGGAGGGCTGACATTTTAATTAGCTGCTGTTAATGAGTAAGTTAAGCAAGTTATTAACATACTGACACTTCAGCCTGGTATTGAAATGACTTCCCCCCCCCCCAACACTTTATACACTTTTTTGGACACTTCTGACGTCATACATGGAACTTTTGAGACCCTGAGCATTTCTTGGCAATAAGATAAATTTTCTCCAATTTGAGTCTGTTTTACCCATGACAGCAGTTAGTGATTGATCTCTCCCTGCCCTTATCTCAACCCACAAGTCTTTTATTATATTTTGTCTCCCCTGTCCAGCTGAGGAGGGGAATGATGGAGTGGCTTTGGTGAGCACCTGGCATCCAGCCAGGGTAAAATCAACACACTAGAATATCACTTCCTAATCCAGTTCAATTCCTTTGTCGTAATTTCTCTCACTATTGTAAAGGTGTTGGTTTACTATTTAAGCAAGTACAGGAAAAATTAAATTTTAAATATATGTAGAAACACTTTCTCTAAGTTAAAATCACATGACATGCAGAGATGAATGAATAGCAAGAGAATAGACAGACAAAATGGTTTTTTTCCTCTGTGGAAAATGTGAAGTGTGGAGATTTTTTTTCTTTCTACTTTTCTAGTTTTAAATATACCTGACAAATTTAATGGTGTAATTTCTGGTAATGCAGCTGAAACAAAACCTACAATTAAAGTAAGTCTCTGATGTACATCCTATTCCTCTGTTACCTGTGGTTATGGAGGGTTGTGAATGCTTGCTCTCTTAACACGGTTGCTAAAGATTTTTCTCCTCAAAAAATGGGTTTATTGAGGGGCTCTTGATCATACAGCCATAAGTAGAATTCAGAGTTGTTGTGTGCTGCATAAATACATCATAAATCTGCATAATGACATTTAACTTTTTTTTCATTTTCTCAGTAAGAAAGAAATTTTTAGGGACTTTCTTTATATACACCTGAAATTTTGAGCTGTGTACATGTGAGCATTTGGGCTAGTACTTGACGCTTTTTTCTATCTGTGATAAAATTAAAAAGTACTGTTTTTGCTCAAAACCAAAATTTTTAACTTGAATGTACACCCTTTATTAATTTTTGTCAAGTTCTATAATTTATATAAGATTTGGAAAAAAATACTGTGATTAAAAAATGTTGGCTTCCAAAATATTTTTTTGTTTCTAACCCGCATATCAACAATTTTTTTAAAAGAATCAGAAAATACTTTTGGCTGAATCCAGACATCAGTTTTCAGTAAGTTTTTCAGAAAAGTTCTCAATGGACATATTGAGTTCCAACTGAATTATGCATAAATGTGGCCCTGGGATAAATGTTAGTTCTGTTCTGTAAGTGATGAGTTGTCCTTTTGAATAGAAAATATTTTAAACTAATTAGTTGAAAATTTGTTCAGATCCTGGGTGAAGGTGGTTCATGAAGTCTCCACTTCTGCCTCTGCATGATTCTACAGCATATATTGACTGGAAATTTCAGTTGACTTTAGTACAGGAAATTTGCTGAAATTTGTGTCAGGCATTTGAAAATTAGTTGGAATTTATTAGACTTGTATTGTTCAGAAAGATGTGAATCAATGGGAGGGGGAGGAAAAGGGCTGTGGAGAGCTGTGCTGAGCTCAGAACAGGTCAAGCATTAACTTTAGCTCTCCTTACCACAGGAATGTCAGTCAGTTGAAAGGCTCTTCCAAACAAAGAATGCATTTTAAACCATTTTAAAAACCATGCATTTAAAAATGAGAGATAAAAGGCAATACTAACAATTGCAGCATTAGTATCTTTTATAAGAACAAGGAAAGGCAGTGGTTGGAAAGTGCAGTGATAATGAATATATGGAACAGTGTATGTAGTATTGAAAGCTTTCACAAGAGTAATGTGTCTGATTTCCCAAAAGAAAACATGAAAAAAAGAATAACATTGAGATTCAAAGTGCTACTTAGGGTGTGACAGAACAAAATGCATTTTGTTCTAAGTAAAGCAGAAGGTCTTAGGCAGGCCAGTCCCAAGAACTTGGCATTACTTGTCTCACTTGTTCATCTGGGTTTGTATTGCTTGCCTTGATGATAATTCTTATATCTCTGAATTTGTAGGGGTGCCTGTTTTTATATTATCCCTAGTAATGATTTGCATACTCAGTTTATAATGTATAAATCTGAACAGACCTGAAAAAGCAATAAAACATTTCTGTACTACCTGAGAAACTTGCAAATGCTACTTGCTTATTGGCATTCTTCTCAGATTTACAGAAGGAATAAGCTTGTCCTTGTCACTGAGTCACCATGTGGGGAATCAGATGGCTTAGTTCTGCTTCTTGGGTCTGCCTCAAACTTTAACTGTGAATATTTACTATCTCCATATGTAAGAATGGTTATTTTATATATATATATATGTATGTATGTATATTTATGTATTTGTTGTTGCTGGTTTTTTTGCTGGTGTTCGCGGTTTGTTTTGTTTCAGGATTTTTTTTTAGGGGTCCTACAGGTTAAATCCAAATTTACTGGGAGTTGTGACAGCTCATGTGTTTTCTGGAGGACATACATCATAATGCTTCATGTACAAGAGTGACTACATTGTTACTCACACTCATTTTTTACAGGTTATACCATTTTTTTGTGGCAGCCACAAAGCCAACTTCTGGAGCGAGTTTAGGTTGAATTATTGGAAAAAAAAAAAGGAAAAAAAATTCCACATTAAGAAATTTGTTCTATGGAACATCCTATTTTTTTCCTTGATAGTATATGGTGAACATCACATGATTATAATATGTCTTATAATGAAGAAAAAGAGAGGAGCAAGGATAACTCCTACGTTAATTACAGCTGCTATGACCCTATCATTTTGTATTTTGGGGTTTTCTGAAACACTACCCGTGCAATTGTAATTTTGCATTAGTTTTGTGGATCTGTGTGGTTCCTGTATCTAACCCTATTAGGACACTTTAGTTTGAGCTTTTTCAATGCATTAGCTTGAGCATACACATTAATAAGTAAGACTTTCTGGTATTAGAGACTATTAGAAGGCCATTATTGACACATTTTGTATTAATTAATTCATTTAAGTACAGAAACAAACACATTACCATTATTAGTAGATTTTTTTTTTCAGGTCATGTTCCATAGTAGGTACTTTTTATCCTAGCAGGTCCTTCAGTTACTAACTGAAACTGTGAAGCCTTTTTTATGGTTGAATTCTGTTTTTCACATGCTTGCTCATTCAGTGTTTGGCTCTGATTAATGGTCTACAGCCAGTCTAATGTTAAATGAAAAAAAACCATTCTGTTGGCTGTGGCATTTGGTGATAAGTAGTTAGACTAAATAGAAGATGTACTGTGCATCCCTTGGCTACAGAGTTATGATTAGATTCAGCTCAGCCTGAATACTGCTGGGGATATTGCTTCTCTGCTGCAGTGATAGAGCAACTCATATCAAAACAGCATGTGTTGCTGCTTATCTTGCATTGTACAGTGTGGCATTCTAAACACACTGGACAAACCAAATAGTGCAGTCTGTTTTTTTCTTTTATTTTTGCTAGATTTATTAAAGTGGAAATGAGGGGTTAGAATGAGTCTTTCCACTCAGCAAGCCATTGTAGTACTTGCAGCAAGTTTTAAAAGCCGTATCTTTTAAGAAAAATTATATTGCTTTTTTTGTGAAGTGTTCATTCAAGCCTTTGGACAGTTCACTGTTTAGGGTTCATATGCAGTCATACTTCTGCTAAAACAAAAGAATCCCAGTGGTTTACCTCGTGATATATTTTAAAGCAATCACTTCCCTCAGACACATACACACTGTAATTTTACTCTGCAATGACAATGTTGGAAATTTAGAGGCTGCATTTTTAATGTTTCAAATGAATGCAAAAGGGGAGGAATACTTTAATACTCCATAAAGCACAGGTTGTAAGATTTAGAAATTAATTATTGATTAATTAATTGAAAATTACTCATTGAAAAAATGCACATATTTAAGATAAACTACAGTTTCTTGTTTTTGAATAAATAATTTCATATTTGTTATTTGAAAGATACAGAGTTGGATTTTTCTAATGTTACCTGTATAATTCACTTTTTCTGCTAGGACACCACTGCCAACAGTAAAGGCCAGGTTGCATTTTAAAGTGGCATCTAGTAAAATGCCTAGATACCTGCAAGAATTAATCTCAAGAGCACTGAGCTAATTTTTTATTCTTGCAAATTAATTACCTCAGCAAACAATATTTTATTACTGATAAACAGGTAACATGTAAGAGCTAATTCCTAAAGTTATAACAATAATAATTTTTCAATCCACTTTGTCAAGGCAACAGCTGGGCCAGCTGATTTTTCCCCATTCCTGAGCCAAAGCCTGCCTTACTCGTGGGAACTGTGGAGTCCTGTGAGGCAACAAGCCCCAGCTGAAGTTTCCAGAGCTTTGTGCTCTGACCTGGGGGTTTTGATGCTCTGCCAGATGTTGCTGTTGCTTGCTACACTTGGTGCACTCATTCATTCTTCTGCTCACTGCCACTACTGCTCCTCATTTTTGTGCTGCTCAGCCCAACCCACTATCATTTTGTATAATTTTCTCTTGTTTCCACTTCAAAAAAATGCACATGAAATACTAACATGTCCTTGATGTGTACAGAATATTGGTAATCAGCTTCTGTGGCTTCATGAAGTCCTAAAAAAAAAAATGTTGTCGCATTTCTTCCTTATAGTTGGACCCAGATCATAACATGAAGAGTTGGTCTAGGCCTGTTAAGTCTGTGGAAATCTGGAAATTATATTTAATACGGTTACAAAGCTGTAATTTACTTTTTTTTTCCCACTTGGACATTCTTTTTTATAAAAATGCTTCTCAAACATGTGTAAAATAAGTTCATCTGAGAGGTTCCTATTTGTGCCTCTCATTTCCTCCCTTGGAAATGCTCTTCCTTTACCTACTTCCTACCCACTCTGGGTTGAGGAATGGCAGAACACCTCACCACTATTAGTAGGGATTTCGTTTTGTGTTTGTAACACGAAAGGATTCCTTTAACTAAAAGGTTCCTTTAATTTTTATCTCATGTGAATGATAAGCAAACAATACTCCAAAGATCCAACTACACTACAATTTAAATGTACTCTTCTAAATTTTTTTAGGGAGCATGTTCTTCTCTGTTGGTTTTTTTGTTTGGTTGATTGAAGGTTTTCATGGACTTTTGTTCTTCTGGTTTGATTGTTCAGCACTTAGTTCTGGATGTGAGCAGGCAGTCAGATGACAAAATTTAAAGTTATATGGTTTTTCTCCCTTTTTCTGCCAACCTGTGCTATTTGTATAAAACTGTTGCTGAAGAGAGAAGCAATTTAGTTCATGTTTCTCCTGCTGACATCATATTACTGTAGCAGCAATCCAGAGAGGACAAAGCCTCATACTTGCTCCCGATAACATCTCTATACCACTCAGCAAGGACAGCATGATCCTTGGAAGAGAAAATCTGTATCTACTACTGTCATCTGAACATAGATAAAATACTAGGGACTTAAATGCTTTCTGACAGAAAACTGAGTGAATTTTTGACTGTTTTCTGTAATAGTTTGATATTGAAACTGTAATAAATGAATTCTATTATTTAGAAAGAAATCATTTATTCTTGCTTGAAAATTTATTGTTCAGGATTTCCTTGACAAGGTTTTTGCGTAAGTAAGATTTGCTAACTTCTGTAATGCTAAGAAAAAGCTTTTTATATTGCCTCAGACCTTGACAGTTATGTAATAAATAATTAGAAGTGTTGTAAATCTTACTGTAGTGCCTTTTTAAGCTGCTACAAGGTAGTGATAAAATATTTTTAAAAGATACTTTTGATCCTATTTCCATTGATGTAAAATCAATTTAATTCCTTTTCCTATAATATAAATTAGGGTAATGAAATTGTACAACTGAGTGAGATACTCTGAGAAGTTTAGGAAAAGTAGAATAAACCTGAAATAAATATACTCCAGTTTCTGATGCAATTTTTATGGACTCTGAGGGAACCTATAGTCAGTTCTCCTCCTATTTCTCATAGCATTCATAGAAATTTAAGGTTGGAATCCATCTTAATAGATGACCAGAGCTGTATCAATCATCTTTCTGAGGCATGTTATCATTTCTTGCATGCCTATACATGTTCCTGGATTGCCTATTCTATTGTTTTACTATTCATACAGTTATAAAAAATGTTCTTTACTTTCAATCTGAAAAGCCATTTTATATACATGTAAATATAGACCTACACATTTTTTGCAAGCTGGGTAGTTCCAGTTGATATGACGAAAATTAATGATAGAAATGCAGTTTTAATTTTCTGTCTCAGTAACAAATTGTCCAAGATCATTCATGCATTTATTAAATTAAAATTTTCATCCATTTTATTGGAAATTAACATAAATGTGAAAAACCACAAAAGGCATTTGCTCGAAACAAGCAACTCCTTTTCTAATATGAAAGGAGAAGGTCATTTCTGCACCCTGACCTCCTGTCTGTGAGGAAAAGGAAAAATAAGGAATACAATTATTTTTGTTAGTACTCAGATGGAAATTCACTTCCAAAAAAGCAGAATGTGCTGGCAGTTTGAGTTGCTAATCTGTTTTACTTATCTAAATAATATAAAGTCACTCTCTGCAGTGAAAGATGGGAGACTTATAGATAGCTGTGCACTAGGAAAATTTCAGAAATTATGTAAAATACCACAGATTTCTTTAAACAGGGTTTTTGCCCTCTGACTTGGTCAGTTGCCATATCAGGGATCAAAAAGGGTTTTTTTAATGAAAATTTATGGGTCAAAATGATGTAAGATCTCTGACTTAAGTGTTTTTATTCTGTTGCTGATCTTTATTTCCAATTTTACCTTCACACTCTTTCTTTGAGACTGAGGTGTGACTGCATTCATTTGGAATTTGTGTTTCTCTGTCTACCTTTGCTAAGAAACACAGTCACTCTCTCCTCAGGGGACTTCATTTCTGTATTGAAAGATTGCTCTAGGACAAGATTAAACATCTGTTCTCACTGTGAAAACTTCCATGAGAGAGGATGAGCTTGGCATTTGTGTGATGAGCACAGCCAAACTGTGATAGATTCTCAGTGGAATACTTGGAGATAATTCCTAATATATATTTGAAAGAATGGCAGAATTAACTTACCCAAAATAATAAAATGGCCTACAAGTAAGAAGACTCAATTATTTATAGGTTTACATATTAAAATAAAATTCTTACATATAATAAAGCATTTAGCACATGGAGACTTCTTATTCCCTATTACTGTTTTAGGGTTAAAGGATGCTGAATTAAAGGCTGTGCTTAAATACTTGTGTGAATTATAGTCGTGACTTGGTATGGCTGGGTAGTCAAGCCTGAGTAAACTAATAGCACTGGAACATATAAACAGTATATAATTCAGTGAGTATAAACAGTAAATAATTCAGATTTGTACACAGTTCTTCCCCACAGACACTGAATGGCTTATGTTCTTTATCCACTTGGTTTCCTGTGTTAAGATGTCAAGCAGCTGCTTAACTTATTAAACTTATATGGCAAAGCCATTTTCTTACCATGCCTGCTGAATTATAAATGAAGTTCATCTGAATTATAAAAAACAAAACCCCAAAAGAAAACCCAAAAGTCCCTGAAATGAGAACCTGTTGCCACTTGATTTGTTATTTCTAGTTTTAAGCAAGGTCCCCTATCTATTGCATATGGAATATGCAGCACTCCTGTTGCATTTTCAAACTGATTTACAGTTGATCTATTTTGCCAACAACATCCCTGTTCTCTTTATAATTATAGTACCTGACAACTATACCAATGTGGCTGATCCAGAGCCATTATTCTGCAATTAGATTTTTGTACTGAGTATACAGAATGCTTTTTTATTTTCTTGTTTCACCTTAATCATCTTCCCTTTGAACCATCTGTTGAACAAGAGGGCTTATTCTCCTCCTGCTGTATCTGCATTATATATAAGCAGGAGATGCCTAACTGAGGTGTCCTTGAACTATGAATTATCACAAGTTGTCAAGCATAGAACTGAACATTTTTAGGGCTGGGTATACAGTGTAGGGTTTCCTAGGAGACTGTAACATCCCTGAGTAGGGCTAAAAACCCTTGTAGAGTCTCTAATACATGGCCAAGCCAGTACTTTATCTTGATGCCTTCAATATCTTACTTTATCTTTCTTTTTTTTTTATGTGAATACCTATGGAAAATCATTTTAAGTTGGTTTATTAGAACACTTAAAATAACACAGTACTAAGCAATGTAGAGATGTTAACTCCAAAACCATCATAGTGCCATAAGAGGAAAACCTAGCATATTTTCATGCTTGCTTATGTTGATTACTGAAATTAAAAATCAGACTAATAATTCTGTAATCACAAATTACAGAATTAAACAAATACAGAATTGCATGAATTAAACATTGCTGTGAGCTTCCCATGCAGCATTCTGATGGGATTTTTGGGCCCAATTTGAATCTATGTGTCCTTCTTGTGCTATTGGGTTTCTCCCTTCCTTGACAAATCAAAATCCTGAACTAAAAGTTCTGATTGTCCTTAGTTTATGAGGTTATTTTTACTTTGCAATTGTAAACCAGCCTCAGAGAGTTAGTATCAAGTGTTAGTGCTGGGTTGGTTTTATCTGTCACATTTGGATGAGTCCCCTTTTGGATGTGAAGGGGCAAAAAATTCACCATTGGGTTTTTTACATTCAGTTCCTACAATATTTTATAGCCTTGTTGCACTTTCTGTATTGCTGTTTTGCCTTCAGACAGAAGAGACAGTATAAGAGGACTTACATCTGTCTATCAATAGATTTAAAGCAGTCTTCTGTAGCCAGTAGTTATACTTAAAATTATACTTAATCAGGGTCCTTTTCACCAGAATTTTACTCTTCTTGCATTGTGAAATTTTCCCTTTTTATCCTGGCATATAGGTTCACCTCCAAACCACTGTGCAGTGATGGAAATTACTGTCAGACATCTAGGAAGGTGAATCAGTGACAGGAGAGTTTTCTGTGCTTATGATGGTTTTTTTTTATGCTTAGTAGCTCACGCATGACACTTTTCTCTACAAAGGGAATCCTTCAAGTCGAATGGTCACCAAAAGTTGTACAGATTTTTTTAATGCTTATCTTTTGAGCTCTCTATTTCTCTCCTTCCAAAGTTCTTCCTAAGGAATAGTCTCTTTTTACCAAAGCTGTTTTAGAGAAATGAGCAAACTGCTTCCAGCTGGATCTGATAGATGGCTCCCCTAGCTAATGATCCCTAGTTAATCAGGAGGAACTGCAGGGTGATAGAGCAGGCAAACAAAAAGCTGGGAGAAATAGTCATGACATTTAAAAAGTGCATAAGCCTCTGTTTTTGCCATACATGAGTATTTTGCTAAAGTGTTAGGAAAGAGTTGTGCTTTGCACCTTCTAGTGCACTTCATGGCTGAACTATACTGCATAAGTGTAAAAGCAATTTGGGCAAATACTTACACAGCATGGTAGGGGAACGTTCTGCCCATTCCTGAGTTGCTCTAGATAGCAACCATGATATCTATACTTTTGGCTTATACACAGTGATATTGCTTCTTGTCTGATGGGGAAGAATGGAAAACTGTTTTAAAAATGCTTGTCTTCAGTTTCACTGGCAAGGGACATTATGAAGAAAACTTTTAGGACAAATACTCATCTGCTGAGGAGCCAAATGCACTCATTTAAGAAAAGCAAAGCAAGAATCAACCTTCATACAGGGTGACTAGCTAGAATATACAGGAAATTTTATAGTAAAAAAATTATTTGCAATAGTATGTTTTAATCATACAAGTAGTATATTTCAGAATGTTCAAAATATTAATAACTACCTGGATAAAACTCTTATTAATAACCAGTTAAAATATTCACTTTTGGTTTATGTAGAATATATGCTGAAAGAGAGGGGCTAAAATTTCTATGTCTTAGGTTGAATGACATTAGCTTAGTTTTACTTTATTGTGAATCATATTTGATACAATTGTACCATTGAATTTGGAGTAGTACTTTGACTCATTAGCTGCTTTTATAGAATCATAGTTCCTCCCCATTATTAGTATGAAATCATAAAGAGTCACATAGAAGCTCAGTCTCAGATTTTGGATCATGTTAGTGTGTTGCATGCATTTGGGGATAAAAATGACAAAATACCTGTTAGTAATGAAATAGCATAAAGAGAAAGGGTTTCATTATAAGAATTAATTCTCCCCCCCCTTGTAAATAACAGTAATTGCTTTCATTAAGAATTTAAATGAAGTCGTAAATATATGCACAAATTTTAGAATTAAAAAAAAAATAAATTTTAGCTGAAGAAAGTCTAAAATTGAGTTACTACAGCACCTTTAATTGCATATTTTGTGTTTTTAATGTCTTGTGCTAGTTCAGTGTGAAATAGGGGCACTAACAGAGCCTTATGGTCTTTAAGAATACCACTGGATGTTTCCTCAGCCTCTGGTTGCTTTCCTCTTCGTCCACTCCTGTAGCTGCACCTGTTTAGCTGAGGATCACATGCCCTTGATCACTTATTGAATCCAGCTGATTAATTTCTGTATAAGAGCCCAGGTAAAAGGTGGTATTTTCTTAAGAGAGAGCCTGGTGGTAGAAGGACAGAGAGGTTATAAACTGATCAATGGTGAGATGTAAAGGAAAGCATATGTTCTTGAGAACCTGTGTAGGCTTGAAGGGTTTTGAAACTCAGAAGAGTACATCCTCTGCAAGAATGGGAAGAGTAAAAGTAGTTGAGAAGAATTGAAGGGTTTTATTTTCTGATTTTCTTTGAACTGTTTTTGGTTTTTTTTGGTTTTTTTATGTTCTCTGCTCTCTTGCTGCAAGAGTTAGAGGTATAGTAGCCTGAGGTAGGTACTAAGCAAGCCAAGTGACTGATGATGAGAACTAACTTGGGAATAAAAAGCTGGAATAAAAAGTCTGTGCTTTACTAGGGAACAAGCAGATGATTTCTTTGAGGGAGCCCAAAGTGACCAGTTTCTGAAACCAACTCCACAGTGCTGTGGTGTTAGAAACTCTGAGTACATCTGTCTTGTCCCTAGGAGTGCAAGGGTGTTCAAGGAGCCTGGAGCACAACATCTGGTTTCCTTATGGTTTCTTCTGGAAGGCTGGACACCCTAAACTTCAGTGCTGAAGTTACGTTCTGAAAACATGGATTGGTGTTAGGTGTGCTGTAATGTAAACTAACTCAGTAACCAGGTTCCTCATAGTAACTGAAGGGCATATTGCTGGAATTGATCCATTTGTGCATAATTTTGTTATGGAAAAGAAAGGTCTTAGCTTACTTTACTATTGATTTTTTTCTCTATAAAATGGCTTTAACCTGATTGTGTGTCTGAATAGAGGAAAGTTAGATGAATTGGGTGACATCAGAAGGGCTTTTGCATCTTGTTTGTACCTGCTTTCTGGTTTTGTATTGAAAGTAACAGGAGGATTGCTAAAGATATTGCAAGAGATTTCTTTGAGGTGTTCCAGGCAGTGTACTAATTGAAGTTCAGCGTAACTTCTTTTTGTCTTTGTAGTAAATTTTTTGCTGTCAGCTTGAGGTAAATAATTGTTTTGTTTTGTTATAGGGAAAGGTGAACATGGGAAACCCTACCCTCTTACAGAGGAAGACCATGATGATTCTGCTTATAGGGAAAATGGCTTCAACATATTTGTTAGCAACAACATAGCACTGGAACGGTCCCTGCCAGACATCCGACATCCTAAGTATGTAAACAGTTTCCTGGACTATTTAATTTTTAAGATTTTATCTTTGTGTATCTCTAAATATATTTTCCAGAAAGGTAAAGCATAAACAGTTGACACAAACCAATAATTTCATTTTATAGGAACTGGAAAATTTACCACTGTTGTTAAATCATGTGCTCTGTCATTTAAAGTGACTTCTCATCTGATTAGTTACACATTAAGAATATAAAAGGCCTCTTTTCATTACAGAATAATTTTTATTAAATTTCTGTGTAGTGAATTGGGCTAAAAAGGATTCACATAGTTTCTCATGTTCTCATTTGGTTAATAGCTGCAGATCTTTGGTCTGGGGAGCTGAGTGACAACTTTTATATCATTTTTGGCTGTGATTGCTGTGTCTTTCTTCTGTTTTGTTACATAAAAAGTTAAAACAATGCAATAGCTGCTGAGTGCTGATACATCAGCTGATTTATGCTGTGTAGAACTGTGTAAAAAAAGAACATGCATGATGAACAGGTAGAATTTGGGGGCACATGGTGGTATTATTCCCTAAAACATTAATATAACACAGAGAAATGGGTTGAAGGTTATTCTGGAAAATAACCACTGAGTTAAAATCGTGATACAGCAAACCTGAGTTGCTTTTCATGTTGTTTAATTTTTGGCTCCATTATACCAAGAGTAGAACTTCCTATCTGTGACAGGAAAAGGGACACCATTGCCATTGTAGGCTCCAGGCTCTTGTCCTCTAGAGTCATTCTGAAGCTGAACTCTGAAGAGGGAGCTGATTTGATTTGTCTCCCTAGCTGGTATCTTCCCACTCCTTTAATTGGATGTTATGCAACTGGTTTATGGGGGAAAGATGAGACAAAACTAGTGGTCTCCATGACTATGTTTGTATTTTCCTGCGGATACAATTCTCTCTATTATACAAAAAGCCATGTTAAGATATCGTCCCGCTTCTTAACTTATTTTGATAGGAAAAGTTGTCAGAGAACAGAGCTGAACTTCACAGCTTGACAGAAGTTCTCAGTGCAGGGAGAAGAGAAACATCATGGCAACTAGCACATTTTTATGTCAAATGTGCAACTGTCTTTTTCAAAGAATTAATACTATATAAATATTGGCATAGTAAGAGTTTAAAAAAAGAAATTCACAGCAGAGGAATTAACCTTTTTTTAGAGATGTTTCTAATTTAATTTTGATTGTTAATTGCCTAATTTAAATGTTGCATTGTTTTGAGAAAAAAAAACTGTTTCTCTCTTAATTTGTAAACAATCTATTAGGATTGTTTGCATAGGATTAAGTAAAAAGAAACATATTTTTATAACAAGCTATATGTTTTACATACATTCTTTACTTTCTGCATTGACAAATTAGCTGAAATGATATAATGAGTGCTTCCAAGAAGTTTGAGTTCAAATGTACAGCTGTATAGCAGTGAAGCTGTGGTAGATTACATTGTTACTATAATTAATGTGTTCATCAGGCAACTTCCTCTGTTAGCAAAACTGCAGAGGATAATGACTAGACACAAAAGGAAGCTGTCAGGTTTGTCATCCCTTTGTGCTTTTGTAAATTGGTCTTTTGGCAACTTCTCTCTCACCTGCTGCTGTCCTCACAGTCCCTGACATTTCCATGCGTGTCCCCAGAAGCGATGTGTTGTCAGAAGTGACGTGTTAGGAACAAGTCAGTGCCACACCAGACTGTCTCTGCCCTCTTTTCCCCAGCACAAATCTTTTTCTGACTTGCACCTAAGCATCCCATTTGGGAAGCTTGTGGTGCCTGCATTGTTTCCATGTTCTAATTCAGCCAGGTTCCTGTGGCATTTAGTGAAATCTTGTGTGTTTTAGTAGTGTCCTGACTGAACTGACTGGAGTCATGGCCTTCTAACCTTCCTCATGTTAGACACATAAAACAAGTAGCCCATTAGTTAATTGACTGTATCACTTACCATCTAAAGATAAAGAGAAAAAATGTTCTTGTGCTATAATTGCCTACTAAGTAGTGTCTTAATTAAGGTGACAAAGCTGGGCTCAATTCTTTTGATGGCCATACCTTGAAGCAAGTGTATTTCTTGAACTTGCAGTAGTCACAGAAGTCTGACAGTGCTTTCTGACCTACTGTTAGAAACAAGCACATCTCTTGGCTGCTGTGTGTTAAGTATGGCCAGTCTCAAACTGCACCTCACTGTTGGAAGTGTCTCCTCTCTTCAGAAGTGTGTATGAAATGCAAAGTAGTTCACATTGTGTCACATGACATTGTGCTGCTTTTGGCTGGGGTAGACTTAATTTTCGTGATGAATTTGTGTGTCATCTGTGCTAGAGGCTGGGGCTAAACTATGGCACTAATAGAGTTGCTTTCAGACAAACTATTGGAAAACTATGTAATGTCTGTCTTGAGAAAAGGGTTCTCTTCAGTAACATTTATAGCAGATAAATCAGGTGTGGTATAGCAGGCAGGTCTAGTTTGGCCGTCTTTTGAACATTTTAACGGGTTTGGCTTTGTGGACCTTCTAACTGCTTTGAGGCCTTTAGCTGTCATTTTATGCAAATTTATGGGAGATGCTAGTATTGTAAACTTTGAGTTTTGACCCTCTGTCTCTATTTAGTGTATGCCATTTGCACAGGGAAAATGGTTATCTTCTGCTGAAGATGTATTTCCTGAAAATACTGTCTATGATATGTTTTATAGAACCAAATAGAAATGGTTTTATTGCCCTTAGTAGAGAAAATCCACAAAATTAGCCTTCAAATGCAACAAAACTGAGTGGTAAATCCTGTAATTTGAGTAAAAACTTACTTAAATTGAAACAGCAGCTGTAGTACATTCTACATTTCTATATTCTTCTGAAATAACTTCAAAAATATTATATTCCAAAGTCAAACCAAAGAAACTTGAAGAACCACTTACAAGTGTTTGATTTTCTGGGAAGTATGCAAAGACAGCAGAAAAAACTTGTTCTTTTTAATCCAAATAAATTTTCTTTTTCTGAGTTTCTTGGGAATTTGGGCTTAGGATCTGCAAATAACACCTTCTGCAGGGGGATGGGTGGAACTAAACAAATGCTTACAGGACTGAGCTCTCAGAAATTCAAGTTTTCAAATGTGTTTAATAATACTCTTTTGCTTTTCCTGTGATATTTATAACACTTCAGCAAGATGTTATGATTGATTCTTCTTTCCTTTTTAAGGCAGCAAAATACATGTACTGTAAAAAAATTGTGTAGTGAAACATTTAACTTCTATTCTACGGCTGACTTGTCCTTTCCTGCATCTTTAATATGTTTTTATTGCATCCTTCTAAACATCTCCTGTGCTTTTTTCTGTCTCTCATAGCTGTGCTCAAAGAATTTTTTTTTCCTTTCTGAGTGGTGTTTGATGTCTTGTTTCTGTTCCACTCTTGTGTGAAAGCCTTGGCACAGTGGGTGCCAAGCTACATTAGCTAATTTTCTGTTCTCTGCCCAGCATCACCCATGTCTTTAAGTTTAAACAAAGAAACAATCAAACAAAACAACTTCTTCTTTTCCCCCTCTAATTCTAAATAACAATCTGAAAGAGGCTTATCACCTTAGTTTATTTGGTTTCAGGACTGATTTAGTGAAACTAAGAGTTCTGGTCACCCAAAGTGAAAGCTAACACTGAGTTTTGGGTAGTGTTGAGAGAAAGCAATGGGATTGATATTTAGGGGCTGGAAATTCTCTACCAATATAAGAAATATTTCAAAACCCACAAGAAGAGTGTTTTTATTCACTTCTGTTTTCAACTGCTTTGTGTAGTGTAGAATACAACAAACCTGCAAATGCTAGGGAAGAAGTTGGCAGTATTATTTTCTCTTGTAGAAAGAGAAATGCTACTTATTCTGATACTGAATGTACCAGTTGAAATTAATTCTTATCTTCTCCACATTATCAAATATTCTGCTATTCATACCAGCTTTTCAAACAAACAAAACTGAATCTGACTTGCATTTTGAATAGCGTTGTAAATGTGATTTTAATGAGACTTGGGGGAAGAATTGCAATCATCTAGTCTGAACAGTGAATATAAATTTTGTGACCTATCCTGTTTCAAGCTCTAAGTCTTTTTATACTAGGCAATCGATTTTTTAAGCTTTTCATTATTGACTCAAGGAATTCAAGTTAGTCCCTGATACATTGCAAGCTTTATAATTAAAATATTTTGTTTTGTATGTTTGTATATCTTAATTTCAAAACAGCTCTCCTTTTATCTAAAATTTGTAGGTTATTTGCCGATAACCATATCCTGGAGTGCATCAAGCACAGCATTGCAAGCTAGGCAAGGGAGGGGATTGTCCTGCTCTGTGCTGGTGCAGCCTCACTTTGAGTCCTGTGTACAGTACCACAATGTAAGAGGCATAAAAAAGCTACTGGAGAGCATCCAGAGGAGTATCATGAAGATGAAGGATGTACAGGTGAAGCTGTATGAGATGTGGCTGAGGTCACTTGGTTTGTTCAGCATGGAGGAGACAGAGTGGAGACCTCACTGCAGTCTGCCTCAGGAGGGAAAGAAGGAGGGCAGACATTGTTCTCTCTTCTGTGGTAACCAGTGGCAGGACTCTAAGGAATGGCATGAAGCTGTGTCGGGGAGGTTTAGGCTGGGTATTAGATCAAAGGTGTTTTTTTCTCAGAGGGAGATCAGGCACTGGATCGAGCTCCCCAGGCAAGTGTTCACAGCACCAAGCCTGACAGACTTCAAGAAATGTTTGGAAAGTGCTCTAAGACAAATGGTGTGATTCTTGGAGTGATTCCTGTGCAGGGCCTTGCTGATCCTTGTGAATCCCTTCCAGCTCAAGTTATTCTATGATTTTATGTCTTGGTAGTCTTAGATCAGATGTGCAAATACTCCCCAGTTTGCCTGAGTAATCTATCACAAGAAATCTCATCCTTTTAAGGTTTCCCTTAGATAGATTCATTTGGTAATGATATTCTTAGCATTCTTCTTGTACATTAAAAATGTCCAACTTGATTATTATAATGTCTGGTTTTTAGCCTGTATGGGCTGGAGTCAGTGTTTTCAATACTTTTCTGCTGGTCTTGCTGGTGATGTATGAAGTTCTGGCTCTTCACTGTCACTCCCAGCAATATTCCTTTTTAGAAGTCTGAACTATGCTCATTTTTCTTAGGCATTAAATTTTTCACAACCTTCAGAAGAAATGCATTTTCATAATCAAAGAAATGAGAGTGTTTAGCTAAGGGCTGGTTACATCTTCTGTGTCCTGAACAGTAATGAGGTTTTATTTCTTTCTAATAACAAAACCAAATTTCATTCCATGGGTTCTGCATAACTGAAACTCTCCTTTTCAGTAGCAGAAGCTGAGAGAGTGCTTGAATGGTTCTCTCTCAAAACATTTGAATGCAGTGTGGTTGCTCTCCATTGTATTTTTAAAAGAGGCTAAAATGAGTATGTAATGGGATTTCTCCAGGCAGTATGTTTTTTGATTGGCTCAATTTTTGTGTTTCTTTAGAGTAGTTGCAGAGTTAACAGAGTTGGAGTTGTTCTTAATCTCTATGTTTTAGTCCACTTTGCAAAGAGTTCTAGTATTACTAAACTCATGGGAAAGGGATATAGTTAGACACATAGGCAGGCAGTAGTACATATCTGAATCTCCTAAAAAACTAATTATTGCATTGTATTTAGTTACTTCTTTTTATAAATACAGTGCATTTGTCACAATCTAGCCTGTCCATATTGTCTCTAGAACTTAAATTTGTCTTTAATCCAATGCTACAAGATAAATTCCGGTTAATTCCCTCTGCAGTCTATCATCTTAGACAGGCTTTGGTTGTCCTGCCTTGCTAAGAAAAACAAAAATTAGATTAACTATTTCAGTATGCTGAACTTAAAAATATTTAATAAATCTTATGGAAGTAATTGGTTATTTCTGTTGATCTGTTGAATTTTTGATCATATGATGAAGAAGATACAAAGATAGTAGAAGGCTTTTTCTAGTTCTCATTCATTTTGAGGAATCAGAAATGTCTTCAGGCACACATACACATTGCATTACTTCATATTGCTGATTACTTGTATTAGCTTAATTTATCTGGCCACAGAGAAACCTGTTTAAACTCAAGGTGTGTTTTCAGTGCGTAGTGGAAAAGCTAGAGAATGTTACTGTGCTTTTCAAACTGTTTTGTGTAGTTGCTGAATAATGTGAAAAGTCATGTGGTCCAAAACACGATAGGCAGTGTCCCCATTTCCAGATCCAACCAGATTGTTCTCTGCAATTGCTGCAGGGCATCCCATTTGAAGTGCAGCTCCTCAAAACAGGATCAGGAATATTTTATACCCAAGAAAACCTATGGCTTTCTGTCTCTGTCATGCCTGCTGTCACTTTCTCTGCAGGATATGTATTGATAGGAACAAATAACATGGAATAATTCCCAAGTGCTTTCTGGGTGCCAGTGTGTCTTTTTTTTTAGGGCAGCAACAGCAAAAATATGGCTGAAGATTGATGATTCCTCAACTCTCCTTTTATTGAGAAATGGGCTGCAGTGTTAAATAGGCCAGTGGGGAGAGTCCAAGCCTGATGGGACTGTTTCTGTTTACTGAAAATTATTTGATAAAAGAAATAATCTGTTTATTCACAAGGAGAGAAGTAGTTCTCGTGTATTTAGATGCCTTGCATGTTACTTAGACTCCAGTAAATCCTCCCACACTGCTGAGAAGATAGCAAGCTGCAGTAAACATAACTGTGAAATCTAAACTTAATGGGGACAGGAATTCTGAAGAATATTTACCCTCCAGCCAGTTCTGTACATCTGGGATAGCCAAGTCTATTAGCATTTGGCAGTGGTTAAAGCTTGAACTTTTAACTGTCAAATAATACAACAGTAAAATTGGAAAGTACATCCAGCTTTGCTAAGATTTGTGTCGAATGGGGGATATTCTGGTGTTTTGTATCTTTGAAGTTCATAGGTGAACGTGATGATGTATGTTGTTAATATAGTAGTTTTATGAAGAGCCTCAGTACACCTTACCTCAGTAAGATTGTACATTCTTGGCAGTACATTCTCAGTGGCAAGAAAATTAGCTGTTGCACCTCATGTAATAAAGGACAGCAGATGTGCAGCAATGCTGGAATGGAAAAACAACTTGTATTTTGCCTGATTTGATTGTGAGTAAGCTTCTTGAGCTCAAATTTTCTGAAGGCTGTGCTGGCCACAGGATGTGGTAGTAGACATGAGAATTTACCGATCTTGTTGGCACACGTGGTCCATGAGGCCCAACAGCTTTTTCACAGCATTTGTTCCCTTGTTTACCAGCTGTGATTTCAGTATTACAAACACTGGTCAGATCTAGCTATCTTGCCCATTATCTCTTTTATTGTGTACAGGTGATGGTGTTAAGAGGTGTAAGCCTGACCACAAATTGCAGTGAAAAGGAGAGGTGAAGTGATGTGGTAAATCACAGAAAGACTGTCTTTGACAATTACGTATTTTATGCTTAAGCCAACTGGACATAGTAAGTCCATGGGCCTGAGGGGATGTTCCCCTGAATGCTGAGGGAACTGATCTCTGTTTGAGGCTCCTCTCAATGGTCTTTGAATGATATCACAGCAATTGAGAGAAGTACCTGAGGACTGATGCAGAAGTGGCTGAGGAGGGAGGAGTGGCTGAGTTTTTAGAGGGTTCCTAGAAGCCTATGGGGTGCCTTTGGAGTATAAGGGCAAGTGGTAATAAGATAACTAGGGTTTCTGGAATGGAAATTTAAAGACTAATTGAATGTCACAGGTTGGTTTTTTCCTGAAGTAGTTTGCTTTAAAATGCACTTTGAAGTGACAAAAACCTGAATTCTAATCCTGTTTCTTCTTCAGCCATGAAAATGACCTTAAACTCAAAATAGAGGGTTGTTATTGATGGTTGTTTTATTGAGGTTGGCCTTACTTGTGAGAGACAATCAGATAAGTATGCTAGGGTTGAATTAATGAATTTTAACTAGATTTTTTTTAAAGAGAAGATCAGAGAAATAACAAAGTGTTTTGAGGGTGTTTGCTTGTGTATGTATTAAATAAATTGGTCTGATGTTATTTTTGAATTCACAGGTAACAAAGTGCAAGGTTTAAGCTAAAATATAATTAGAGTACTAGGGTGCCTTCCTATGTGCACTTGCTAATGAGGAATTTTGAGATAGTATAAAATGACTACATGTATTATTTCCCAAGCCTCCTAGATTTAATACATATGGTGCATAGATAAATTTCTTTAAATATATTAATGAATTTTTAAAATTTATAACATCTTTCCATAAGTGATGAGGATTTTAGAAGTCACTGTATCATAAAACAAAACTGTAAACATAAACATGCTTTAGGTCAGTATAGTTTATCTGACTCTTGGGCTCTTCCCTTGGTTAGAGGAACTTTTTGGTTTGAAGGACAAAGCAAGGCAAATTCAGACTTTGATTTCTTCAGAGACAGAGTGCTACTGAAGAAACTGTACATGACAGGCCAAAATGAGGCAATTTGACATAAAGTAACAAACACCTAATTCAGCTCCATCAGTTCTGATGCATTCCATGCTGAGGGAAGTCTACATAGAGCACAGGCCTTTGCCTCCTTAGTTCCCAAGACATATTGATAGTGCATTTAATAGCAATTTCACAAACAATTTCTTCTGTACAATTTATTTTTCTTCTTTTTCATGAAAATCCTACTTATGTTTTGGAGGAGGTTTATTTGTTCTAGTAAAGTGTTGTGACATTTATTGAGGCCCATACGCAGTAATGCCTGCTTGCTTCCCAGCTGTGAGTCACTGTGAAAATAAAGATTACTTTCCCTGCCATCAGCTCACACCCAAGCTAATTTTACAGCCTTGTCAAATAGCAGGAGAAATTACTAGTTATCACTACTTAATCAGGCTCAGCTGACAAGACTAGATTGGAACAGAAACATGGTGTGACTGAAGCTTGTTGCTGTAAATTGAATACTTTGACATGCTAGGACAATTACTATGTAAATTTCACTGGGAAATGTTTTGTTCTGGTAGCTTATAGAGGTCTTGTCACTACCTGGGGGCCCAGTGGGTGCTGTAGTTTCTTTTAATAAAGGCAAAGAAAAGGTCAGATCTGAAAAAGCAGCTTAGTTAAGAGAGCGAGAGCTGACAAAGCCAGTGGGGAAAAAAAGGTTGAAAATCTTTCTGTTTTGCTTTAACTTTCTCTGGCACTTCCTATAAGAGAAGAAAATTAGAGGTGGGCTACTTTTATGATCCAGAAATTGCAGTAGTAGGCTGCTGCTTTGTTTCCTAAATGCAGCAAAGGGATGTCTGTGAGACACTTAACTTCTCCTATGTTATTATCTATCAGGGCAATTTTCAAGGCTTTTGATGTGTTTGGAAGGCACAGATTCTGGTAACTTGACCAGAGCATTGCCAGTGGTATCTCTTAGGTGCATAAAACATTGTTGATATGTCTACAGGGTCAAGCAAATTGCTGCTTTTATGAATCAGCTTTTGCTGTCAATTGGCTGGAATGGTGTCAGCACTGCTCTCCTTTCTCATCATTTTAGAAGCCTGTATTCTTTCATTTTGTCTTCTGCAGAGGCAGTGTATTTCTGCATCTTTCTGTTAACTGTGAAGCTGTAAAGGGGGATCATTTGGAAGTTCTGCATCTTTTCTTAAACTCATGTACTGAGGACATTTTTTCCCCCCAAATATAAAGTTATCAGGGAAGCAAGCAGAACTCTTATTCCTTGAAGCAAAAAAATACTGTTATTTGTGCCCAGTAGAGTAGGCTAACATACAAAATGAAATCATAATAGTCTTAGGATTTTTAGTACTGAATAAGAAATAAGTGTGATTTAACTCCTTTTCACTACTCTTTTTATGAATAGTCATCCTTTCAGGTTGTGTTTTAAAGGTGCCTCCTGCAGATAGCTTCATGGTGTTTCTGGAACAGTTTTTTTTTCTTCCTCAGGCAGGTTAAAATTTCAGAAATAGAGCAATCTCTTGCTATTTTCTTAACCTTCTGAAAGTCTCCATGCAACTTTGAAGCCAACTCTAAGATTATTTTGTGCAGAAACTTGGTTTTGATTCTTGTTTCAACCCCACAGAAGAATTCTGTATCTCAAAAGAAAAAAGTTGATATTGTATGTTTTAAAGCAAGTTGCAGGGTGTGTCTGTGTGTTGTTTCTATGCATAAGCCTAGAATTCCAAGTACCCAGCTCCAAAACCAAACTGTAGGAGCAACATGCAAAGCTGGTGAAAAGTTCTAATTTGTCAACTATGTGTATTTAATTTTTTACTGTAGAAATTATTTTCAGATAAATTCTACTTTTTTTTTTTATAAAGGAATTTGATTTCCAAAACAGTAATGAATTACAAAATTGAATCTCAAATGATTAGTGCTTGATTATGTTTCTAATAGAAGGGAGAGAGGAAGGAGATTCTTGGGGCAGAGACTGATTTTCAAAGCAGTAAGTACAACTTCACAATGTGGAAACAGCTCGTGCACTGGTAGACCAGGCCTCTGTTTTTCATCCAGAAGTCTCTAAGGGACTAATTTAATGATGTAGGGATATTCTATGATAGGAAATACCAGATATTAAGTTCTGAAATGTCATTGAAAGACTAAACTGATCAAGGAGAGCAATATTTGAAAGCATAATTCAAGGTTCATAACTTTTGATTCATTACAGTCTTGAAAATGACATTGTATTTAACTAATCAGCATATTCATCATTTGATGCCAGTTTTTGGTTGTTTGGGTTCTTTTATTTTTTTTACACTAGTGTTGGCATTTATAAAATACTTTTTGGCAAAGTCCACATTGCTAGTGTTATTTAATAATTCTGTGTATTTGTTCAGTGGCAATGCATAATGCTCCTTTCATGTCCTCTTCTAAACTCACATTGCACTGAACGGTAATGTCATAACTTAAGTAAGAAAATTACAGGTGTGAGCTACTTAACTAGCAGGGTGAAGGTTGCTTATCATGGTTATATTCTTGCTAAGTATCTACCAAGACATTTCAGGCTTAACACAGAAGTTATTCTGAGACTCAAGACTTGAGTAAATAAGCTTGAAGAAACCTATCATTTATGCCAAGAAATTTTCAGTTTTTCAACCTTGGGTACTGAACCTATTATTCAGCGTTGTTCCATGATGTTCTAGTGCTAGCATGCTGCACTAAAATATGTTATGTTTAAATGCAATAAAAGAGAGACATCTTGAGGAAAGCTTCTGTTGTACATTACTAAGGCCAGTCTGCAGTATTTTGTTAAGATTATGCAGAAAAGACTTCTGCTGAGTAGATTCCTTTTCTACTTTCAATCGTCAGGTTCTTCACCCCCTTGAATAGTATTCCTGCTGTGAGTCCCAGATATGTACTGCTGCTTCTTCATCTCCTTAGCCCCACCCAACTTGTTGATCCAGGCATTTGGATACTGCCCTCTAGAAATAAATGACCTTGTTTTCAAAAGAGCTTAAAATAATAATATTTTAACCATAAAAATGGAGCCAGCCATTCATTTGTTTGGAAAAGTACAACCAAAAGGTGAGTAGTTACTTGACTGAACTCTTTCTGAACAGTTTTGCATTTCTAAGTGTCTAGGATGAGTGCATGGTGTAAAAATACCAAAATTTAAACTATACACTTTCTTTAAATTAAAAAAATTCACCTAGAGACGACAATGGGCATACTCTTCCCGGTTTGCCTGTATGACAGGACCAGCATGCAATAGGATTACATTATAGAAGGAAATAATTTTGGTTTAATAGTTAACTTGCTGTATGGAATAATTGTTAACTTGCTGTATGGAAAACCTTGCTGAGCTAGGTTTTTCCCTTGTTTTGTGTGGGCAAATGTGTTACTGGGGAGCTCAGCAATAAAATGGATTCCCAGTCTTCAATAATGAAAGTATTGGTAAGGGATTCCATAAGATCAGTATTACAGGTACTAAGCTCTGAAGGCCACTGCCTTTTACAGCTCTTGAGAGAAGAGCTTGCATCTGATGAGACTGTGGTGAAAGGGCAAGAGAGATAACATGCCCATACGTTGCTGGATTCCAGTCTTGGCTGTGAAATGGGCAAGCTGTTTAAATTCACCAGCCTGGTCTGGCAGTCTGTAGAGCTAGGAACAATCCCAAATTCACCCTCTGGAGAAGACTGGAGGCCTGGGTCTATTCAGTTAGGATGAGCCACAGGATGTGCAGATGTTTACTGGTACACTGCATTGGGTGCTGATGGTGTGGCATTGCACATGCCTGGAGGTACAAGCATAGGTGTGAGCTAGGCTGACTGATCAGGATTTCTTGGAATAATTTATGGAAGACAGCATCAAACCTTGAGCACTTAGGCCTCCAGTTCTGTAAATGATCACTTACCAGCCTCTAAAGAGGAGGCTGCGTTATTCCTGTAGCTGAACAAGGTTAGCTGAGGAAAACAGTGTGAGGTTTCTGAGCAACGTGAATGAGTGGCACCTCAAGCAGTAAACATTAAAAATATTGCTGGACTGAGCTATTTGGTTAGCTGAAGAAACACAAGTATGGAAGTCAGGATTAAAAGTGAGGAAAAATGTAATGAAAACAGTGAAAGACTAGTCAAATAATGTGTTCTTAGAATCCTTAAGTATTTATCCTCTTATCAGTATGGGAATGATGAGCATACATATGTAGCCAGGGCTGATTAGAGAAAACACTTTCATGGAAATTATAGTGATCAAAGACATAGTGAAAAATCAGTTTGTTATCCTAATTTCAGGTAGACTGATTTAGTTTTCTGCCCTCAATCCCAAAATTATAAAATATCATGACAAGATTTTCTTTTGAAACTTTGTGTGTTTATACGAATATATAGCTCATTCAAACAAGCTATTTTATAATATATATGTAGATTGAGTTAACAGAGTCAAATAACCTCTCTTCAACATCATTTGCTATTTAAATCAGTCTTGTTAATGCAGAGTCCTCATATGTTATTTTAAAAGTTAATCCAGTTTAAAGTGTCACTACGGCAAAAAACTAGTCCTGATAGAAACAAGCAAAAAATAGCAAATAATAAGTTCCTATTAAAATTATTTTGAAAGACCTAGTATTTGTATCCATTTTTCAATTCCCCTCTGATTCTTTTTTCTTTTTAAATTCCTTAATCAAAATATGATGTGATACTAAAGCTGTACAGTATATATTTGCCTTTATCAGTTGAGCTATGATTTCATAATTAAGAGGAGAGCTTAATTATGTTGATTGACATCAGGTACATTGCAATCTTTTCTACACTGAGTTACATCTTGGAGCAAACCCTTACTTCACTGAAGCTGGCTGAACTGCCTATCTGTCCATCTTAAATTTCCTAACCTTTTTTGAGTATTGATTTTAGGATTTATTTCCAGGCCTTTATAGATTTTCTAGTATTTCAAGCCTCAGTGAAAGTCATTGTGCTCTTTGGGCACTTTATTCTGCCGTTCAAACTACCTGAATGATACTTACTGTCCACATAAAGCCTGCATTCACCTAGTGTGCAAGTTATTTGCAATTTCTTTATGTGGAGGATGACAATTGGAGTTCATGTGTGCTATAAATACTATAATTTGCTGAACTGATACAAGTTTGATTGAGTTTTCCACCGAAATTTTTAGGCTCTGGGAAGAATATTATTTTACTCAGTAGTAGTTTAAATATTTCTGTAGGTAGTCAGTTCAGTTTCATTTTACCATAATTTAGACAGTTTTACCTAATGTATATGAGGTTATGGTAATCTTTTATACGTAGCCTTTTTCCTGTCTACAGCAAACCTTGCTTTATTTTTTATTTTAGTGAATTTTGATAATAGTGTATTCTTCAGGAAATATGTAAGAATCTTGAATTGCAATGTCTCATTTCTTTGGAGACTCAAGAATTTCCCTTTTAAAACAAGAAGCAATGTCTGTAGCTTCTAAGTAGTCTTTTTTGTAGCCAGGGTGTTTGGTATCACTTCTAAAACTCAGGATATGAAGAAGCACACTTGTGGACTTGGAACAAATGGTGCATGCATTATATATGTTTATCCTCATGAAAAGACATAGCTTTATTCTCATGGTACATCCAGTGTCTCAGCTGTGGAGGTCTAACTGCATCTCTGTTGCAGTCCCTGGGACTTTTCTGAACATGACAGCTGTTCATCAGCTCTGTCCTGCAGCCCATCAGAGCACAGAGCTAGCAACCCTCTGCTATGGACCACGTTGAATAGAACTTCAAATAAAATGGATTTCATGTAAGGCTTTTTAAGACAGTGATCATCTGTTGCTGTTAGAGTCCCATGACAAGAGAGCAAGGGGCTAAAAATGAGCAGAATTCCACTTGATGAAGAAAGGCAAGTAAAGCACTGCTATGAAACCTAGCAAAAATGATTAAGTTTAAGGTTTCATTTCTATGAATTTGAAATCTGGCCAGTTTTTTTTAAAAAAGCACAAAAGAATGTTTTGGTGGTTTGTGGCTTTTGCTAGAAATCAAGTCACATATACCTTTACAATGGCAATCAAAAGTAAATGTAAATGAGGATTAAAGGTCAAAGTTGAATGATGGAGAAATCTTAAGAAAGTGTTAGATGCTTTCCTCTTTTAAGTGTGGCTCTGTTTTAGATCAATCTGTTCAGCAGGAAGAATAGAATATTTGTAGACTAAATCCATCAGTGTTGCTTCTCCTTCTCAGCACTTTAACATAATGCAATTACTCTGACACTGTCAATGTGAATATCCAAATTTAATGACCTACCCAATCCTTACATGCATAAGGTTACAATATTAACCATGCAAATTTCAGTACAACTGCTTTCAAAAGTTATCTTGTACTGGAGGGCTGACTTTTTAAAAAATAAATGGCATTCTGATGTGTTTGGGTGTTTTGGGTATTTTTTTTCCTCTTACTCTTTAGAAGTTGTTAGTCTTACATATGTGAGGTTCTTTTGCTTGGTTTGGTTTTTTTTGGCTTGGCTTGGGGTTTTATGGAGATGAAAACTTACTAGCTTGAAATCATATTTACTAGGAGTCAAAAATGCTGAAGGAAAAACTTTTGCTTTTAAAAATAGCGGGAGAGTTCCATGTATGTCTGTTAGTTGCATTTGTTCTAGTCCAAGAAGCATCACTGTTGACAGACAGCTGGCAACAATAGGTGTTGGTTTTGGTAGGTGGCTTTCTCATTTTGCTATCTGAAACAACTACGTATTAATAATGGACTTCATTTGTTCTACTTCTTCCTACAGATAAGAATAAAAAATTCTACTAAATTCTTTTGCTGCAGTGGATTTTCTTTTTTTCACAAAACACTTAAATATACATACTTAGACTTTTCTGTCACTAGATAATGAGCACTGCTTTCTCCAGAACTTCACATTATTGCAAAGCATCTGTTCATTTTCCAATGTGCATGTCTGTTTTACCAGCAAGCTGCTTACTAAAATGTTTCCACAGTGGTTATTTCAGAAAATGGCTTGTCATTAAATTAATTTGCACTGGGTTTTAGTAAGAAAAGTCTGAACTACAAATTTAAATATTTTTTTTTAGTAAAGTATATAAAACCTAGTTAGTTTATTTATAGCTACATAACAGTTAATATTTTGCAAATACAACTATATTAGCTATGAGTTTTTATTATTTCTTTGGAACATTTCATCAGTGTGGTAGCTGTATAGTGTATTGGTAAATACTGATTTCTAAGTGACACTTATAAAGAGGAAATGCAAACTAAGCTGCAAATATATGTAAATCAAAACTATTCTGTAGCAGTTTTTGATATGCATAGTTACACTTTCTAACAAGGAGCAATGATATCTATACTTTTTTTTTTAACCCTAGAATTTGCAGGGCTAAACTTTTAATTTTGTTTGTTTATTACAAAGCTGACAGGTTTCTGCTCTAGGGATACCTTTATCAGGATGTGACTTTCTTTTGAGGAATGAGAAATCGTTCACTTGCTTTGTCCCCAGAGGTGAAAATGACAGGCTTTGTTAACAACAGAGGAATGTGTTCCTTTTTTTCTTTTTTTCAACAAAACATGAAAGATGCAATCCTATCAGTTGCAGTAATCTAAATATTTGTCATAAAATATTTTTGGATATTAGGAGACACTGATTTGCATGGCCATTATTTATTTTTGAATGTTATGTTTTTTCTTTTCGAAATGTGTTAGAAACTCAATATTGAAAACAGTCAGGTTAAGCATGGATATTCCATAACCGCTGTGCAATTAAGATGTGGAGTGTACGGTGCTTTCCTTTCAAAGATGAAAGCTTGTTTACATTTCCTTGTTTATAAGTCTTCACTTCCAGAATTGTGTTGCTTTATGTCTATACTTAATAGGAACAGTCATTTTGGATCTGTAGATGCAAAGTTGGAGTTGTATGTGTGGATGTTGTTTGTTGTATTGTAAGCTAGTATCACCCAGGATAACACTGAATTGTTTTCTAGAGTTTATCTCTCTGTTGACCAAACAATCACTTCAGATTAGCTTCATATTATGCTCTGGAATTCTTTTTGATAAGAGGATTTGGTTTTTGTAAATGATGTCATAGAAAATATGTCATCTCTCATACTACAGGAAAAAGTTTTCAGTGAAAGAAAATAATTCCAGACAGTTAGATTTTTTTTCACTCATTCCACTTAAATTCTGTCATTGTTCCAATTTCTTTTGTGTTGTAAGCATATGTTTTAAACAATCCAGCTATTTTCACATGAAATTACTGCTTGATTGCATTGTTGGATTTTATGCCAGAAACCATGTTGGTTGGATGGCCCAAATGGATGACAAGACATGCCAACTTGGATTTTCAGTATACTTACACAATTATTTCCTTGCCTCTGCAGCTGTAAGCACAAGGTGTACTTGGAGGCACTACCCAACACGAGCATCATCATCCCGTTTCATAACGAGGGCTGGACCTCGCTCTTGCGCACCATCCACAGCATCATCAACCGCACCCCGGACAGCCTGATCGCAGAGATCATCCTGGTGGATGACTTCAGTGACAGAGGTAAGGCCCAGCTGCTTTTGTTCTAACTTGAAATTTACACTGCAGTGTGGTCCAGAGAGAAACTAAAGGGACACAAAAACAGCCTTGAAGTACCCTTTGATTGTTAGCAGGAATAAGCATTTATAAGATGCTTTTGTTCTACGTGGCACGAGTACTGAAATTCGTGTCAAAGGGAGGAGAGACTGTCAACTGTTAATTAGGCTTTATTAATGTTGTATTTTGAATGTTATTACTGAAATACTGCAAATTTTAGTATTTCATCATTTCCCTACACTTCTCTTCTACTCTGAAAATACATCACCTTTGACCATTTTGGAAGCAACTCATTGGCTTTTGATTCTGGAATTTTATTGAGCTAGGCAGATTCACAAACTAGTACAAAATAGCCATACAGAGAAATGAGGCTTTTTTGAATGAAATGTGAAAAAATGCTTTGGAATAGTTGATCAAATTTTACATCATTTATATATAGTAAAATTAAGAAAATGTCAATCACTTAATGTCTTACACTACCATCACTTCTTGAATGCAGCGGAAAAAATTAATGCCTCAAGTTCTTAAAATTAATTTTAACAGTTCTTTAGGTAAAATTCCTCCATGATAAGGATATAGAACTAGGAAATAGAGCTGGTTTTTTTTTTTCCAATTTCAGTTCATCCCTTAGAAGTTTAAGCATGAAGACCTTTGACTTTGACTTTGGTGTTTTGCAGGCTAGGTTTTCTGTTTCTGTTGAAACATCGGTTGCTGGTGTGTATGTTGGCTTTGTTATGAGTAGGCTGATAGCAAAAGAGAGAATTGCAACCTTAGCTAATGTTTTACTTAAAACCTTTGTCTCAGCTAGGAACTTAGAGAAGCAGTTTTTTGACCTACTGTTTTAAGAAGCCCCCAGGTGAGTGAGAGAAATATTAGTAGAGCGCTGCAGTAGCAGAACCATTTTTGTAAGATTTTTTTAACTTGATATTTCAGGGTTTAGAAAGATAAATGCTGCACACATCTATCTTGCCCTCTCATATCTGCTGGTTTACTTGCAATATGTCCTTTGATGAACTGCCTCTCGATCTGTAATGCAATTTAAGTGAAATTGTAAAGTGAGTACAGTTCTGAGTATTCTATGTTTATGAAATCTAGACCACAGATGAAAGTTTTGGAAATCAGACCTGTAAAACAGCACACACAGGCTGTTTCTGCAGGCTAACAATTTCCTAGCAGTTAACAACTCAAAGGGAAGTCTGTAAGTTGGTTTTATGAGGTATCTGACAAGTAAAAAAGCTGTTTTTCTTTTTCTCCCCATTGTTTTTTCTTTTTGGCTGAAATAGCAGCTATTGAGGCTGTGCTTGCTCAATATGGTGATACTGTAGCATTTTTAATGAAGAACATAATTGCTACAGTTGATGCATTTTAAAATATGCTAGTGTTTTGTAAAGCTTATCTACTTCCAGATTATTAGAAAAATAATTAATGACAGTAAACAGACTCTTGCTCTTACTTGCATGCTCTAACTTAGTTTCTGCTGATTGCTGAAAGAAATATTATTGCTATAACACTATAAAAATCTCCATAGTCTTCATTTCCAGTTATATAAAGCTATCTGACTTTTCAGTGGAACAGTTTTCAGCTGGAAGAAGTAGTTCATATAGCATAGAAATGCTTAACAAAAGTGTTTAATATCAATTTGAAAACCTGAAAGAAATCTACAAAGCAGACTTACATGAAGCTGGACCTAGAAGTGTGGTACTGCTAAAATAATTTACTTCTGTTTATTGGTGTTATTAAAGTAAAGTTCAGAAATGTGAATGGTTGCCAGTTTTTAACATACTGGGTACTGTATGTTTTAAGAAGAGAGATAACACAAGAAAAATCTGCTGCAGTCTCTGCTCTGAATTCAGTAACATTGACTTTGAGGTCAGGTCAGATGAATAATTTTGGTACACCTGAAGTGGGTTTAATTCTTGTATTTGTGATCCTCTAAATTTTACTTAACTGAGACTATATTGTGTTTTCTTTTGCTCTTTTTTCCCTTCTATAAGGTGGTCACACACAATAGAGTTGGATTACTTTATATTAAGAAAATGTTGACTGATATCTAGCTCTGTCCCCTCCCAGTTCATAAAATAACCTGTTTTTAGGAAGTGGCAGATTCTTTTACTGTTTAGTTACCTTTCTAAGACTGATAGGAGTAAAGCAGCATAAGATATTGAGGCTAGATTAGGCAAAAAATTAAGTTTGTATGTTCAGTTGTCAGAACTCATGGAATCATTGCAAGTCAAGTTTACTGCTGTGTTGAGGCAGTATAGTGATTAGTGATAAATTCATATCCCTTTTCCTTATTGTATAATTTCTTCATGAAGCTGCAGATGCCATATAGCTGACAAATGGCTGTTATTTAGTGAAATCAGTTGTATGTTGTTAAAGTGAGTAAAAATGTTATTAATGTGTATGCTATTCTTGTTCCATGACTTGATATTATAAGGGGAGAGTTTTCTGTTAGCAATCTAAACATCATGTGTATGGTATTTTAAAAATAGTGATTAAATGCAAACACTTTTCTTTAAAGTTTTCTATTAATCTTGCTGTTCCTTTTTACAAACATCTGGGAAGTTATGAAAAGTCAGTTCCTATTAGAAGCAGTAAATGAGGAAAAGAAGAAATATGAAAGCTGTGTAAAAGATTTTTTTAAAAAAAGGCTCCAGCATTTTTCCTTTTTTTAAACTAATGGCAGTATAAATACTGAAATGCACTGAATAAAACTTTTAATAAGAAATGATGAAAATGTTTTAGTGAACCGCTTAATACCAGGAGTTTGCTGGTTCATCTGCAGAATAACTTGTGTGCCTTCATTTTATTCATATGCACTCCTTTTGCTTTTATGATCAAAACCTAAATCTTTAGATAGTTCATGCATAATATTCCGCATAAATTATGACATTTGGATGTTAAAAAAGTAAAAGAAAAGCTGCACATCTTTAAAAATCAATATAATGCAGAATAAAAACTTGGCATTATGAGGGAGGTAAGGAAATGTTATGAAACATGAAAGTGCAATATTTGGTTATGGACAGATTTAATATTAAAAAACTACATTAATATTAGAAGTTACATGTGACAAAAAAAATATAGATTTAGATATAGGTAAGCAGTTGCAAGATTTCTTTATTCATGTAATTTATAGAGAGTGCTTGTATTTAAAATGGTGAACCAACAGGTAGGAGAAAAATGTCTGATTTAGTGGAACTCCATTTCAGCAAAAATAACAGCTTTTATTTATATTGTAAATGCAAATGGCAGAATGTTGGTGGACTGGTGAGATGAAAGGGGGCTGAATCTGAAGTTCATAGGTGCTCTAATAAATGTAAAATAAATCCATTGTCACTTAACAAGCACTATAAAACAGAGGAAAATAATAGGCTTCTACTTAGCTTGCCTTAGAAAGCTACGGATACAGTAAGAGTACATTTTAATGATGTGCATAATTTTGCATACTAAAGTGTGCGAAGTGTTTCTGATTTTGTGATGGATTTGGGGCTGCAGATCCAGTACCTGATTCATATAAGCCCTGTATTTCAAACTCAAAGTTAAAGACCTATCAGTTTCAGTGTAAGCTACCACAGAAAATCAGCCTTGATATTTGAGGTACCAGCACACCTCTGTGTCATTATCTGCAGTGGCTTTGTGTGCAGCTCTAGTTTTGTGATTCTGGTTCCTGGGAAAATGAGCCTTGTTGAAAGTGGCTTTTTTTTCTGGGAAGGTTTTGGGGTTTGTGAGAAGGTTGTTTGAAATGGAAGGTGGGGAGGATGGGTTTGCAGGTTTTATATTAAAGATTGTGTGTTTCTTGTTGACATAGTTTGCTCTGAAGTCAGTCTGTCAGCAGACAGATATCTGAAAAGGGGCAAGAAGCAGAATATGGGCAACAGTTTTAAAGGAAAGGGCAAAATGAAAAAGAAAGCAAGTTTTCATTGGTTCAGTTATGGAACATCTTGCATTTACAGAGGAACACTAAAAATTCTAATTAATGTTTTAAAACTTTGGGGAAACATAGATTTGCATAATTCATTAGTTTAACAGTTCATGTCAACATATGATAGATTTGTACATCAACTTTCATTTCTTTTTATGTTTTAATTACTTTATTATCATAGTCAGACTTGTAAACTGTTGCTAACACAGTATATGCCCATGAATGTAAATTTGACTTACAAAGGATTTTGACTTTACCCTGTAGTTCTTGAACCAGTACAGCACCTATTATAAGAAAAAATAAACAATGCCACAGCCAACAATAAATTTATTAGCAGTAACAGTTATTTGGCAGTATTTTAGTTTGAAAAAAACCCCTCAGATCTGCCAAGGGAAAAAAAGGAATTTGAAAACTTAGTAGCCTACAGCTTCTTGGTCAACTAGTTCCTGTCAATGGCAATGAACTGGTTTTTTGGTAGAAAATGACAAACTAGGAAATTTTCCTTCATGTTGATGAGCCAGTCCCTTCTCCTATTGCTGTCTATTATGTTCTCCTGTATCTGTCCCCTTGGTTAGGTCTGTTTTCTGCATCATTCATTTGAGAGTATTGTGTTGTCTCCTATCAGGTACCATATGGTTTGTGTCAGACCTCTGAATAGGCCAGTTTAATAACATGGAAGTCAGTGTGCAAAAGCAACTTGTGTTTACTTTGTCAGAGCTGTAGTTGATCAATGAACTTCAGTGCCCATAATGTGTTTTTTTGCTGTGAACATGGAAGATGAGCTGATGTGTGATTGGGGTTTTTTAAACTGTAGTTCTGTAAACTACATTGGTCATATTATACAATAATGGTAAAGGAAGAGAGTTTGTGCTAAAAGCAAAGCAATTCTATCAGACTATCAGATTGTACCACTTTCCCCTGAAGGAATACATGCTATTGCATGAAGTGGAAATTCTCTGTATTTTGTTTGTAGACAGTTTGTAACACGTCATTGAAATTCAAATGTGTGCATGCTTGGCTTCAGATTATGGCTAGATGTAACTTTCTGACAAAAGGGAAGGGAAAGTTTTATATTGTATGAATGACTGTCTTGTCATAGGAAAGCTTTGCTAAAGACAGAAAGTGTCTGTATGATGAAAGCTCATGTCTCCAAAAATTGCAGTGTTAGGCATAGCTTGTGTAAGGCATCATTTGTGAGAAGGTAAGGGTGACTGTACATATAAATCTGCTAGGTTTGTAGGCAAATAGTTATACCTGAGGTACAAAGCCTTACCAGCTGGGAAGCCTGTTGCTACAATCAAGTGATTATACAATGGTAAAGAGAGATGTTTTCTGCTTAGTGAAGAATTTGTAGTGGCTTTCTACTTGCTTAATGCAGCATCCTGGAAGCCAGGGTGACCCCAGCAACTTGAGCTGCCCTGTTCATTTCACTGATAGCATAAGCAAAACCTTCCTGGAGCAGAGTTTAATCAGCAAAGTTTTCAAGTAATGTTGACCTTAATATTAACGTATTACTGCATCATGTATACTACATCAGAAAAAAAATAAAATCTTAACTTATAAGCCTATATGAAGGTGAGCCTCACATTTTAAAGTGATTTAAAAAAAGGAAGAGGCCAAATAGAAAATGAAACAAATTCCATTTCAAGATGACTGTATTGGCTAGAGATCTAACTAAATGCAGGATTTACATTTTTATACTTGTGATATTGAGCCATCAAATGCTTCTTTCATCTCCTCTACAATGCACTCAGTTACTTGAATTTCATGAAACTTGGACTTGCTTCTGGTCAAAATACTATCACTGTAAAAAGTACAACTTAAAACCTGTATGTGCATAGGTTGCAGTAACCTGACATGAATCTGTAATACCAAGTTTTCTGTTCTTCACTCGACATTCTCAGTTTTGATAATTTAACATTATAAATTCTGTTGTGGGGTTTTTCTTCTGAAATGACAGAGTACAAGATTTTACCTTCAGCTCCTTGATGTACCTTGCAGTAGCAGTTTCATTACTGAAGGCATTTTGACTTGACAGAATGGCTTTACCCGTGGTAAAAGAAAGGGTTGGCCTGAGGTTGGTGAGAGTTCAGCTCAGAAGAATAATGGTCATTTTGAAGGCAACTGCAGCTCATCTTAAAATGCATTTTATTTGCTGGACTAAAAGTATTGTCACGTTATGAGAAAGTCAGAGGTGGGAAGAATTTAAAATAACTGAAGTTTTACACTTTATCTGTACAGAATTGAGAATGTGTCTGCATTGAGATAAATTTAGGAGTATCTCCCACATCCCAATGCTGCCTGCTCTCAGGGAACTCAAATACAACTTGACTGTAAAAATGAAAACTGATGAAAATATTAATATGAAAACAAATTCTTACTTTTCACATAGTTGATCAAATCAGTTATAAAAGATAGGTAATTTCACTTTTGAGTACGTGTGGAGTCAGAATACAAAGCTTTTGCCTTCTACAAGATTGGTCAGTCTATCTTTAGTTGCCCACCCTATGAAATGCTTGCTGGGTCTGTATCATGCCTCCACACTGCATCCCTTTTGTTTATGAACCTGTGAGGAATTCTTGAGATGGGAACTAATGAGCAGCCTGCACTTAGCAAGATTGTGTTCTCTGGGTGTCAGAGTCCAATAACTGTTATGCCGTGCTTGTTTCAAGCGTGGTTCTTGAGATACCTGGAGTAAATCTGGATTTAAAACAGTCTAGTTACTCTGAATAATTTTGTAATACTAGAAGCACATTTATTCATGTGGCAAATTTTTCTACTATGCATCTCAGCTTGGGTTTACATTTCCTTAGGGTTAAATTGAATTATGGCTGAAATGACATTATTTTAATATTCCTCATGTGGAATACTCAAGTTTGATCTTGTAAACAGGAAGGAAAATTTCTAACTCTGCATAAACATAGGTATCTACATTGGCTTTTCTCTGAAACATGAGCTGTTTACTTTCCACTTGAAAAAGCATTATTACATTGCAGTAATAGACTAAACAACTTGACAAGAGACTTGAACAATTAGCTCACAATTATCTTCTTCAGCTTCAGTTAATGAACTGTGGCAAAGATGCACATTAGTTTCGGAAAAATTTGAGGAGATGTTGTTCTTACATTTCCTTACATTTCTTCTTTTCTAAGTTTCTTCTTAACTTCTTATTTCTCTTTATAAGCTTTAAGAAATTTTTTTGTCTTATTTGCAATAGGCAATTCTTAACTAGTATTCCAAATGTATTACTTCCACAACTTCACTGAGTAGTGTAATGGAGATGTTAACTAATTTTTACGTCTTCAAATGATATATCCCCTGAATAATCACTGTTAAAACCTGCAGAAAGGCAATGTAGGATGGAAGCTGAAGTCTGTTGCTTTGGACTTTTTCAAACATTCCATCTGATCAAATTCAAACTGATAAGTTTTTCTCTTCTTGGTGGTGCTTTGTTATTAGGAATCAGAATAGGCCTGAGATCTTATAAAGTATTGTTTTTCATAAGCTAATAAACTAGATTTTTCTGTAGTATCAAGAGAAAGGATTCTTGCCAAATACTAGTTCTCTGTTATTTCGAAAATTTCCTTTAATTTAAAATTGAAATTTATTCATGATCCTTTTCATGCATGACTGTTGCTTCAATGTTATCTTTAAATAACTCATTATCTTCTCATTGTACACAAAAAGAGATGGCAACTTTCACTTTTCAAAGTTCATTGAAGTTTAATAAAGTGTGACAAACTTTCGAATTGACATCCTAGTAGTCATCTTTCCAAAAATGGTTGTTTGTTACAGTCAAGGTTGCCTTAATTGCAACATTTGAGTTCATCTAAGTGGACTTTAAAAATATATTTCACCTTTCCTGAATGTAGACTTTCAAGTAAGCTTGTAATGATCAAGCAAAATAACATCCTTAAGGAATAGGCAATAGTATTATCCTTAGCTACTACATTTAATGTATCCTTAAGAAAATAATTCCAGAAAACCTTTTACTTCATTTTCCTGTTTTATAAATGTATTTTGTTTTGTCCTTTTTTCCTGTTTGCATATCATGGGTGAGCCTGAAACCTGCTAATATTCAAAATATATTATCAATAACATAAGAGAGGTTGTTTTCCTGTTCATTCACTGGTACTGAGCTTCACATAAGGTAAGAGGGGAAAAAGAATGTGGATGGTACAAGGAAAGCTGTGAAATTATCAAAGCAGGGAATTATGATTGTCACTCATAAGAGAGTTTTAAACCCAGAATTCTGGTATTAAAACACTGTGTTTTACTAAAAGATCTGTAAAAGTCCTTGCAGTCAGATATGGGGTATAAATAGTTTCTAATAATTTCCCTGGGAGATGAGTGGGAGAATATTGATTTGATTGCTAACTAAATGCCTCTTTGTTGTGTTTTGTCCCCAAACTACGTGCCTTTGTCTTTTCTAGACTGATTCTTACATGTAGGATTGCTACCAAGTGTTTAGTTTACAAATCCTAACACATTCTAAAGAAAGAAGAACAATCCTCTAATGAGGTTTGCAGATGAATGTCTTTAAAGCTTTATAGGTGAAAAAGAAAGGTTTGTCCTGCCCTATTTTTTTTGTAACCCTGACAAAATCAAACATGTTTAAGGAGTCCTAGTAGGTACTCTGACCTTGCTTCGCTGATGGAGTAAAACAGTTAAGAATTTCCATTCAAGTTCTGGTATATTCTATTTCTGTGAAAGCAAATTAATAAACAATAACAAAAAAGCTTACAGAATGCTTTCTTAGAGTACTGAGAGCTGAAATTCATTTATATTAATTTCATCTTGATGCTTTTCTTTTGAGATAACCCAGTACATAATTTGACAGTATTTGTTTTTGATGATTCTTTCCTGGATAATCGCAAGCAGTTCTCCCATCATTTTTATTTATTTAATTTATTTATTCTGAATAAATGGATGCCCTGTTGCCAAAAGCATCTATTTGTTTAGTATTGTATATGTTTATGCAGATTTTTATTTTGTGCAGTCAAAAATCAAAAGTGTACTTAATGCAATGTCTTGTTCATTGCTCTGTGCATCTTCAGGGTCTCACAGGAAGCATTTGTGACATATGGAATTGTCTAGTTACAAATCTTCTTGTACAGAAATGCAATCATAATTTTGATTAACTTGAAAAGGAATGTTGTTGCTCTCAGAAATCGCTATCCAGACGTTCAGTCAGCTTTGGGGGCTTTTCTGTGTGTGCTGATTTCCCAAATTGAGCTCATGCATCTTTCAGACAGATGGGCAATTTTATGAAGCTTATAAATGGCTGAAAGCTTTAATGGCTCTGTCATGCGCAGTTTGTTTTTTAAATGCTTCTGATTTGTGAAAAAAGCATTAATAACTTGTATTGAGCAATTATAATGGATTTATTTTAATAGGACTGGGTCAAACTGTGTTTTCTAAATTAGAATAAGTTCCAAATGCAGTGGGAAATTTCAGTGAAGAAGAATGAAGCAAAAGCATGATTTGCTACATGTAAAGAGATTTTAGCATTCTCCTCTGCCTTCTCAAGTTACAGATATAAACTCCATTGACTTGGTTTTGGTGATTTTTTCCAGTTTTTTTTTTTTCCCCCTTTTTTTCCAGTTGTATGTTTTATGCATTATGAGAGCAGGTACACACTTTGGTTTTGGTGGCTTTGCAGGGCTGCTGCATAATTGAGACACCCAGCACACAGAAGCAAACAAATATGCTGATTTCATTTATGGTCAGTGACTTAGCAACCTTTGTTCACCTGCTGTAGGAGCCCTCATATCTGCCCTCCTCACAAATTCAAAGAAATCTGTTTTAGGATAAATGGAAAAGTGTTTGTTGTAAGCAGAATGCACTACACAATATGGAAAATCCTAACCATTTAGAATAGGTGACTGCTGAGGATTTTGCTGTTATGTGGTATAGAAAACCCTTCTAATCACACTGGTAAAATGTACTACAAAACTGTGCGTGGCATTCAGGGATGAAGGCCTTCCAGTCTGTGCTGACTTCTGGCTTTGGAAGTTGAGTGTTACTATTGTCAGGGGGAAGGGGTGGTGGTGGGGAGGTTTTGGTTTTCTTTTTCTGAGTTTTTTAACAAAAGTAATCTAATTTCTCCTACTGTTACATCAGGATATTTTCTACAGTATCTTCTATCTTTATTGTTTTACTAGGGCTCTGATAATTCTTTAATAGGTAGAAATCTCTCGACAAATACAGAAGATTATTTCTGCCTGAGGTCTCTTCTTCCCCTTCATTTGAAGGGCAACATACTGAATTTAGAAAACAGAATTGACATTCTTTGTAAAAAGTGCTGTTATGCACATCTGTCAAAATAGCAAATGTACTGCTTTAGATTTAGCAGGACAAACATGAGTTGGCTGTCTTACTCCATTCCTGCCTCATTTAATCACAGAGGAGATACAGATTAATTGTTCTTTATTTGTGGTACACTATTTCTAGTCAACAAGGAAACCCACTCCTGTTTGTAAATATTCTAACTTCAAAAATTTCTTTTTATAAATGTTCTACAGTTCTAGTGGAAAGTGATGATGCTTTAAAACGAATTTCAGGTATAACTGATTAATTTAGGAGAATTTGGAAAAAAAAATATTTAAGGGTCTTACTCCCATAGTTTTGCATAAAGCAAAGTTCCTGGTGTGGCGAAAGAAAGACATACTATATACAAGCAAAAGTAATATTTTTGAAATCAGTATCCTTTAACACTGCAAATCAATACAGAACAGGTGTTATTCTTGTTCTTGAGTGGTTTACCTATTGCAGTTTTTAACTGTCGAAAGCATTGATAGATTATGCTAATGAAGCTGAAAATGAAAATAATCCTTACTACATTTGAGTCTAAAACTATTGCAGTTCTTGAATGTGTTAGAAAACACTAGCTGAAGTGTTTGCTTCTTATCTGCAAACCTCATTCTTATGTTTCTGTATTGGCAGCTTGATATTAATGATAAGAAAACAAGCTTTGTGCTATGAGCTTTAATAATACCTGAACATGGCATTGAAGTGTACATTGGCTGAATTCAGATATGTGCATCTAGTCAGTGTGTTATTTACAGGAGCTTACATATCCTTTTTAAACATAGTCCATGATTGTGGTTTTTTTCTTTGAAAGAAAGTTAAACATGTTCTTAGTCATTGACAATCCATGTGCCAGCTGTGAATGTAAGGGTGTGAAATGTAAAATAGGTTGATGGTGCCAATTATGCTGGAGCCTTTTTTGTGTGTGTACACCTGAAGTAGAAGTGATTAAATTTTGAAAGAAATTGATTATTACTTCTGAACTGAATTGATTATCTCTGTAGAGTCTTGTAAGTGTTGCTAGTTCAGGTAATTTAACTGAATTTAGACCTTCAGCAAGAAATGTGAGCTAATTCCTTTTCTTCTTTCTCATGTCCCATGTTCATTTTAGTTTTTTGAAGGGCTATGTATTTCAACTTGGTTTCCTACATGGAGTGGGCATGGAGTTAAGCTGTACCTAACAAATGTCGTATTTTTTAAATGCTATGCCTTAATTATGAATGAAATAAAATTTTAAAAAATTCAGTGAAAAGCAAGTTTCCTTTACTTCAATAGGGTAGAGTTTGGGAACCCTTCAAAGAAATCTGAAATTCTGGAAAGTAAATGCCATTATTAAATGGTAAACTATTCTTGCATACTTGTTGTTCATGGTCATCTTCATTTTTTATATCAACAGTCACTTGCATTTCACTGTGCTGTAGTGGGCTTTGTTTGTCCTTGGGTACTTTTAGAGTTCATGTAGTAGGAGGGATGATCTTGTCCTAGTATAAATCAATTATGTTGGCAGAAAAAGATCTGTGATTAAGTTGCTTGTATCTCTTTTAGACTTTCCAATTAAGCTGGCATATACTGAATTTTAGCAACATGCTTCAGGTAAAAAGAAAAAAAATGTAACCTGTCATATGCCCAAGAACAGTTGCCCCCCCCCCAGCAAGCCCACCTGTTCCCCACCTCCTCCTCACCCCAATGATCTGCATTCCATACCATGAAATGATATTTTATTTCAGATGATATTTTATTTCAGGATAGAGTAACCTTCTATTCCAACATATTGGCTGCTTCAAAGTAGTTTCTCCATGGTGTGAAAACTGTAACTTGTGTGGCACTCCTACATTACTGAAGCAGCAGCATGAGCTGTGAGGCAAGTTGGGGTACAGCGATTTAACTGCACACTATTTGATATAAAATAATTTTCAATTCTAAGGTGTCATTCTAACCTATCTTTCTATTATAAGTGGTACTGCAGATGCATGCCTGGGTTTTCGGTAATGCATTCTTGCAGTGTTTTTGTAAAGCTGCTTAAATGCATATGCATTCTTCTTGTTAAAAGGTAAATACAAAAAGATAGCAGAATCCTGTAAGCAGAGATACATTCCTGCTTTATACACAGGAGACTACTACTGGAGCAAAAACAGTGTTTTTCTGTTTCTTGTTCTCACTCTCCTCCTTCAGGCTGTGTTTTTAACATCATGATTTTCTCACTTCTCTTAGATTTTTGTCCAAAACACAGTGTCCCTGAAGCTGTAAACCCCTTCACAGCTATGGAATGTGATACCAAATCCCAGGGAACCTGAACTATTCCAGGTTTCAGGAGCTGACAAAAAAGAATAGGGATGATGAAGTTATTATTGAAAAAAATGTCTGTTGATGGGATCTTCCTCAGTGCAATCTGCAGGGAGCTGAGGGACAAGAATGAGAATCTGTTTTGCAGGAAACACAGGGAGGGATCATAGGAGAAAAGGATGATTGAAAAAATCAAGACCAGGAACATAATTCTGATACATTTCTTTTAAACTTTGGGGTGCATTTGCTCCTCAAGTTTTATCTTGCTGCATAAGGTGCTTTTAGATGAGTCAGCAGTATTTTATTTAATTTCTCACTATGGAATCAGAAAGCTTCTCTTATGAAGACAGGCTTGGAGGGGTTGTTCAGCCTGTAGAAGGGAAGGCTCTGGGGACACCTCACAGCAGCCTTCCAATACCTAAAGGGGGCCTACAACAGAGTTGAAGAGGGACTTTTTACCTGGACAGGTAGTGATAGCACAAAGGGGAATTATTTTTAACTGAAAGAGGGCAAGGTTAGATGTTCTCTTGGGAAGAAATCCCTTCTGTGAGGGTGATGAGGAACCGGAACATGTTCCCCAAAAAGTTGTGAGTGCTCCATTTCTGGAAATGTTGAAGGCCAGGTTGGATGAGGCTTGGAGCAACCTGGTCAAGCAGATGTCCCTGCCCATGGCTGGAGGGTTGGAACTGAGTGATCTTTAAGGTCTCTTCCAGTCCAAACCATTCTGTTATTGATCAAGTGTCAATCACACATCTAAAAGCAAGTTCACATCTCCTGTAAAGGTAAAAGCAGCTTTTCTGAGTATATTTATATACAAATACAAGTTTTAACTAGAGTTCTTCTTGTCTGCTTTAGATAGCTGGACAGAGCTTTGGAATGGTGTGGTTATCCTAATTTTCTAATTGGAACTTGTGGTTAATTTGTTTCTATTTTGGAATGATGTGGTTATCCTAGTTTTCTAATTAGTATGTGGTGTATACATGTTGTTGATGCAATATTTTTAACATATTGTTAGAAATACATACTGAGTGTAAATGGAATTACTTAAGCATTAGGCAGAAATATAAACAATGTAGTAACTTTAGTATTCCCAATCAGAGACATACTTCAGAAAAACAAGTCCAGAATTTTGAGCAATGCTGGCTGTCTCACAGTAGCACGCTTAGTTATTTGACTGTTTTATTCAAGCAATTTTGTGGAAAGTATTATATAATGCTTTTTGAGTCATTCTTGCCATAAAAAGATTCTTACTGAATGTTCAAATCCAATTTTGTGGATTGTTGTCAGATATATGTGCTATTTATCTCTGTTGCTCTTAGAATTATTACACAAGGAAACCAATAATATTAGTTTTTTGGACATTTTTCTTGAATTCAATTACTCTTTTTTTGGTTTGTCAATGTATAAAATAAGATGTTTAACATGTGGGGGGGTTTTTTGAGAGAATGAATTGTTCTAAAATTGCTAAAATGAGCATGCCTCTTCTGTAGCATACCAGTTCTCTCCTTTAAGTGAGTTACAGAAATGCAGTGTATGAGGAAACACATTTGAGGCTTTGAGCAACACAATTCACAGAATCACAAAATTGATGGGATCACAGTGGTCATCTTGTCCAACCTCCCTGCTCAAACAGGGTCATCCTAGAGCACATGGCACAGGATTGTGTCCAGACAGCTCTTAAATATCTGCAGTGAGGGAGACTGGCTCTCTGGACAATCTGTTACTTGGTCACCCACACAATAAAGTTGTTCTTCTATTCAGACGGAATTTCCTGTGCAGTTTCTGCCCTTTGCCTCTTGTCCTATTGCTCAGCACCACTGAGCAGAGCCTGGCTCCATCCTCTTGGCGCTCTCCCTTCAGATACTGACAGACATTGATGAGGTGCCTCTTCAGCTGTCTCTTCTTGGGGCTGAGCACACCTAGCTGTCTTAGCACTTGCTTTTCTCCACCTCCATGAGAAATATTACTTAAGAGTAATGAATCAGGCTTTTGATATTCTGTTTCATATTTGTATTTGGGTTTGAGTAGCAAGATTTTGGTAGTAGGAGTGGCTACAGGGCTGTCTTCTGGGAGGCGCTGCCAGAAGTTTCCCCCAGGTTCAGCAGAGCCAATGCCAGCCAGCTCCAAGATGGACATGCTACTGACCAAGGCCTAGCTCATCAGCTTTGGTGGTAGCACCCTGAAATGAAGAGATTTAAGTAACTACAAGAGCTATTTCAGGCAGAGAAAAGAGAAGTGAGAATATGTGAGAGGAACAATTCTGCAGACATCAAGGTCAGGGAAGAAGGAAGGGCAGAAGATGCTCCAGGTGCCAGAGCTGAGATTCCGTTGCAGATCATGGTGAGGCAGCTGTGCCCCTGCAGCCCATGAAGGTCCATGGGGGAGCAGAGATGTACCAAAAGGAGCCCCACCATAAATCAGGGCAGCGGCAAAGGATGCTGTAACACAGTGGTCCTGTCATGGTCCTGTCAGGATCCATGGAGACACCCCGCACAATCTGGGGCAGGTTTGCTCCACTTGTGACCCCATGGGAGACCCACACAGTGCAGTCTGTTCCCAAAGAACTTCATCCCATGGAAGGGACCCATGCTAGAGCAGTTTCTGAAGAACTAAATTCTATGAGAAGGACTCAGTTTAGGAAAGTTGGTAGAGGAGTGTCTCCCATGGGAGGGACACCACAGTGGAACAGGGGAAAAGTGTGAGAAGGCCTCACTGTGAGCAGGAAGAAGTGAGTGACTGAGCCAAAGCTGATTGTGCAGCCTCCATTCCCTGTCTCCCTGTGCCATTTAGGGGGCAGAGGTAGAGAAAATCAGGATTGAAGTTGAATCTGGGAAGGGAGGAGTGGGGAGGAGGTGTTCTAAGATTTGGTTTTATTTTCTCAGTATCCTACTGTGATTTGCTGGGTAATAAATTAAACAGATTTCTTCAAATTGAGTGAGCTTTCCTCATGACAGTAATTGGTGAGTGATTTCTCCTGGTGCTTACCTTGACCCATGAGCTTTTCATTATGTTTTCTCTGGCCTTTTCAGCTGAGGAGGGAAGTGCAAGAGAGGCTTTGATGGGCCCCTGGTGTCCAACCAGGGTCAAGCCACTATTGTTTAAATAGAACTGAGTTGCTTCAGGACCAAGGTCAGTATCTCTGATGAGGAGTTGAACAGCTGCCTTGCCATGTGTCACAAAAGCCATGGTTGCCTGGCTGGCACCCAGGAGTAGCCAAGCATGGTGAATGCTGAAGGAGATGGGGTAATGTGAATCATAATAATGACCTGGAAATCTGATTTTCCTTCTTTGTGTAAGACTTAGAAAATGCTGGGGCTAATTAAAATACTTAGATTAAGCCATGAGAAATCAAAGAGATGCAAAGTGGCTCGTTTCTGGGTCTCTGATGAAACAGCTCTGGGATGACATAAAATGCTATTCTTCACTGTTTTTCCATGTGGCTTTAGGGGACTAGTAGTTGTCAAGGAGAATTAAAGTGGAGTGATTGATGTGTTAAGATAAAAAGTCAGTGATGTAATCTTCATCCCAGAAGGCTTGTTGTTCCATGGTATATCGCCTGTTTTATAGGGTAAGGCTTAGAGTAGATTGATTATGTATGAGAGAGAGTAAGCTAGAGGAATTAGCCAAGAGAGTATAGTATTCATCTAGCCAGTTTCCTTCTTAAATTGAACAAAAAAATCTGTGCAAGTGATGATAATGAAAAGCAAATAACCTTAGGGTGAAACATAAGCAAGGAATTTATTGTGTGGAAACAAGAAGAAATAAACTGTCTTTGTAATCATTGCAATAGGAAAGTGTGTTTCCAGCTAGTTATAGATCTATCTAATGCTTGTCTCTTCTCTGTTGGGCAACTTGTAGGGAACACTATTGGATAAGATGGCATCTAGAAAAAAGCATCAAGGTGGTATTATTACATTCGTGTTGTGTATTTTGCCATTTTAATTCTAATTTCATAATTTATATGGATTATATCCTGGATATATGCGAAGGCATCTGATGCAGCATCATTATTTTCATCCTGTGTTGAGTTCATAGGCCCAACTGGCTGTGCTCCAAATGCATTTGGGAGCTAAAAAAAAAGAAAAAGAAAAACTTGGTATTTAAAGAAAAAATAGAGAATAATACATCTCATTGATTCCTATGTTGATTACATTGTTTCTTTCTGTTTGTGTCAGTGGGCTTATCTTGGAAAAAAGCATCTTAATTTTATGCTGAAAGCTAGTGAGTGATGGCTGCTTTTGATAAGTTATATTTGCTGTTTAATCAGTATAGCTAAGCACTGTGGCTTCTGCTGGTTTAGGAACAAAATGAGCAAAAATTGAAATAGAAGAAAATTGAGCAAAAAGTGGAGTAGAAGAAAAAATAAAATGTATTTAATTTCTGGGAAACAGATTTAGAAGTTCTCCCTTTTCTCTTGAGCAATCTGGTATAAGAAGCTGTCCTGGTTTAAGGCAAATTTGGGAGAAAACCTCTAAAGGGGCTCCTCTAAAAAGCAGATTCAAGCGGCCCTTCCCCCAACTGGTTTGGGAAAATATTTCCTTGGAGAAAAGTGGGGAAAAAACTGTTTATTTAACAGGGAAAGCATTCACCAGCACAAAAAATGAACAATACTAAACAACAAAGCCTCTCACTGCTCCAAAGAGAGGTGACCAATTCAGCAAGTCCCCTCTGTGGGCTGTAGCTCGGCTCACCTAGTCTGTTATCAGTCACTCTGGCGCTGGGATGCTGCATCCTGGGCCTGGTGTGAGTGAGTTCCCAGTGTTTTTCTGGGTTCTTCAGTCCAGAGCAGCTTCAAACAGTTCCAAGAAAAAAACAAACAAACAAACAAAAAAAACAAAAACAAACAAAAAAAAAAAAAAAGAAAAAAAACCACAAAAAAAAAAAACCACAGTCCAGGGAACTTCACTGCCTCAGCTAGCAAAAAACTAACTAAGAGCGAAGGAGAGCTCTCTCTCGCTATCCGTTCTGCAAGACAGAACAGTCCAGGAGCAGGAATGTGGAGCAGTGAGTGCAGTTGGTGAAAACAAACTCTGCACTTCTTCTCTCTCCCTGCCCCTTCGCTCTCAGAACCAGTTTTAAAGGTGCAAAACTTACACAGCTACTGGATAAACAGACAAATGGAGATACAATTCAGCATCATAAAGTCACCCCAGGACAGAAAATTATTTTTAATTGGGTCATATCTTAGATGGAGAAAGGATTTTTATACCTTAATCCTGTTTCCAGCTTTTTTAATTGTCTCTAAGATCTGTCTTGATTTTCTTCTCTGGATATTGGACATCTGTGAGCGTCATTCTTGTCTATATGGTGTTTTGATATCATGCAGTAAATTTGCCAGTGTAATAAACTACTTTGTCTGTTTTCAAATCCTTTTTCAACCAGGAAGCCAACAATATCTTATCTAATTGAGCAGAATGAACCTAGCCTCCTTAAAATTCCTGTTGATTTATATGACAGTCTCATAGCAAAGAAAGCATCTCATTCACTAGTTTGCTCAGAAGTACCTCTACCCAGCTGGAATGCTAACCCAGCAGATAAGATTATGCATTTGAGAAGCTTCATACCAAGCGAGTATCGCTGCTGTTGGTATCCAGCGATATTCCACAGGCACAGAACATCTTATGTTAACATCTTATTGTTAACATAATACAGGCTGGGAAAAGAGATTTGCTCTGGGAGCATTCTCAGGTGGGCCTCAAGATTTGCATACATTTATGCTTGTTTTGTGTTTTAAACTTGTACATGGCTCCCTGGCGCTCTGATCAGATCTCTTGCCTTGCCAGCAGATTATCACACAGCAATTGAATACATTCAGTTTGTGGTGTCTCAAAGCACATGTTAAAGACTCCAGTGTTTGAACAGTAAGACAAATGTTTGTTGGCTGAGGGATGCAAGGAAAACAAGATGTGTGTAAAGTGGGGTATACTCTAGTGGTACAACACAAACAATGAATAATGAGCAAAGTTTAAATTGCTTTTTGCACAATTTGTTGTAGAAGTTTAGTGTCTTCCCCTTGTGCTTGTATTCTATTACTGTTGAATACCCACTGTCTTGGGAATACAGCTCTAAGGTGAATGACCAAGTTTTCTTCTGTTCCCTATCTTTTAATGGCCACTGCAATTTTAGCTTCTGTTTTTAAGCTCTGTTCTGTGGATGTTGCAAGCCTTAGGAGAAATATTTTGGGTGGGCATGCCTCAGGTAGGTCACTACAGGAACTAAGGCAAGACATACGTTTTTCCTAAGCCTACACTGAGCACAATTAAGGCATTTAGGGCTATTTCCCCTGCAGTTTATAATACCTTGAGGGTCACTGCTGTTACAGTAGCTATTTAAGTCCCATGTTTTGGAAAAACATTAACAGTATAAATGCTTTTATACTGATAAAATTGTCCACACAATCTTCTGAATGGCTTTCCTTAACTGTTTAATGCAGAATAAACACTGGGGTGAATCAATGGGAAGGTCAACAATCCTAACATGAAGTGGAAGGTCAGCAGCTTTGTAGAACAAGTTGCTTCCCTAACTTGCCTGCCCTTACTGGCATTTTATCAGTGATTTATTTCAGGTTATGTCTAGCCTCAGCATAAAAGGCTTGAAAATAATTTGATAAATCATTAAAATTATAGACTATGACTGAAGAGTTGAAATGATAAAGTTATTTTGATCACAGAACTGCAGTTGAGCACCTAATGTGGTTTTAATAGAATTATTAAACTATATTATTCTACTGCTTAATTTTTCCCTAAATTGAAGGGTGCTACCAAGAGTGACACTTCATTGACAATACTGGTCAGTATGCCAGTATTGCATCATAGCATAATTAGATTATAAAGAAAGAAAGTAAATAAGAGGACTTCCATTTGTTGAACTTGATCATTAAACCCAGTCATAGCTTGTCAATGTTTTCTCACTATGAAAATCCCTTTAAGTCTTGTTTATTTGCTTTTGGTTTTTTTTCCCTAAAATGTTGTGCATGGCAGCTAGAATGTAAAGGTGGAGATTAACAGGAAAGAGTTACCTGTGGTTAGGGAAAAGGGAACCAATTGTTCAGAATGCTCTCCTAGTTCCCAGTGCCCCAGTAGGGCTTCACCACAGGCTCTGCTCACTTCTCCCCTTCTTGCCAGCACTTGCCCAGTTTTGTTTCTTGATGCTGACAGTCAGTCTGGGACTGTCTTGTGGTGTGATGGACTCTTCTATTTTTTGGTACCGAGCACAAATTGTTCCCATGGTGGCAATAAAGTATTTGTGTGTTTTCAGTGTTCCTAACTGCTGCTTTTGCAGCCTTTTCTCAGTATTGTCAGGGGTGATTTAAGCTCACTGTATGTTATGACTGAAGCAAGAAAGTGAAAAAGTAAAGGAGAAAAAGGCATAAAGAATTCTTGACATGGCTTAACTTACATCTCAGACCATTATGGCTACTTAAAACATCTTAACTTTTAAAGCACATTCTTTTATGGCAATTAATTATATTTGTTGGATACGTGGTTTATTTTATATTCATATTATATTGTAATCTTCATATTATACTGTAGTTTGTAATGTACTGCTCTTTTGAACACTGAGCAAGAAACTATACAGCATCTACCAGACTTCTAAGACACAGATCAAGTATAATTTCTATATTAAATGTGATCACACGTCTGGAGTATGCTGCTATGGCATGAACAACCCACTCGCCTTGGGAGGTGAATGTTGATTTTTAGCTGTTCAGACACTGGAGTCTTTTGCTGTTAACCTCTTTTGCCTTCCTTTCTTGAAAGTTTTGTTCTCTGTGCAGTTTCTTCTAAAGCTTTCTCCTTATATCCAAGAATATCCTTGTTTTGCCTTTCAGTTGGAATTGTTTGTTTTGTAGTTTAATGTGTATTGACTGGCAATGGTGCATCTGGACAGTGGAGTGCTAAGGGCTTCTGACCTGACCAAGTTAGAGGAGAATAAAGCAGGGTTTTTTTGAATAAAATAAAGGTTTTATTCCACTACTATCTGCTCCTTAACCACTGCTTCAATAATGCTTGAGGTTGAGGCAGTCTTTAACTTGTGTGTGTTTGCATATGTGTTGTGGCAGCTAAGCAGGGTGTGTAGGCAAAATTAAAACATAATTCTAGCAGTAGTCTGTATTCCACAGGTGTATGGGCACAGTTGGCTTGCCTAATCCCTGACTTAGTTAAGCCTAATTGTTCTTGTGACTCACAATTGATTCTTATTTTAGTCATTAACTCAAATTTGGCCTTTAATGTTTTTAAAGAAATTATCTACTGGAAGGTAGAACACAGCATCTGTATTCATCCTAAATTTTTTGAGACATTTTGTGTTCTAGGTAGTTCTTAACTGCCCATTAATAACAGCAGCAAAACCCTCTCAGTTCCTCCAGAAAAGGCAGAAATTATAAAATTATGACACAAGAAAAATTTTCTTTTTTTTTTTGAAACACACTGTGAAGCTATTGCTGAAATTACATTTTAAATAATTCTTCAAAATGTTTTTGGATGCACTCAAGTGCCTAGCAAGTGAACAGATGCACATCCTGCAGCAGCAAGGTAAAATAAAAGAAAGAAATGCCAATGGCCCCTTTAGGGCTGAGTTTCTTCAGTTATCATTTTATCCTGTCATATGATTTTGCAGTCAGCTGCAGGCTCTCTGAAGCAAGAACTATTTTGAGATGTGTTTCTGTGTATGTCTGGTATGGCTCCTGTCTCAACTGATGCATTAGGAATTACTACAAAGCACATTGAAAATAAAAAGAAATGGATTGCCTCATAAACAGCTAATATTAATTGTGTCTTTTAAAGGCAACTAGTAGCAATACCTCAAATATTACACAGTGCCTCAGTCTGAATGAAGGTTGCTGTTATATGAGGCAGGCATGCCTTTCTCTTCATTATCTAATTCCTTTCTCATTTTGTGTAACAGGTGGTACCTTGTTGAAAATGCTTATAGTTTTTCATGGAAATAGCTAGCAAAGTTTTCTAACAATGTATATTTCCAAAACTATGGTATTTTAAGTGGGAAGTGATCACTTAAAACAGTAAACTGTTCCTGTTTCATGCTAATGTGCACTATTAATCCCACTCCCTTGTGTGAGTGTCTAAAGTTTCCTTCTAGAGCATGAATGTCCATGTGTATACCATCAGTCTCAGTACTTCTTAGAGCACTTTTGTCAGAATTGGATCATGGTTTGGAAACTTCATTTAATTTCAATAATTCCCCATTCAGCTGTGTACAGATATTAATTCCCGGACTCTTCAGATTAGTGAGTTCTGCTCATTTTGTCTTGTCATTTTCTAGGATAAATCGTCAAGACCCAGACAACTAAATTTATTCCAGTTATGAAACATGAGTCAAACTTAATTTTTGGAGGTGAAAATCAGTAGTGTATATCAAAGCATCATGCCACCTCCCTCTCTATTTAGCAGTTTTGTTTGCACTGTGAAGATGGCAACCAAAAGTGGTAATGCAAATTACTTTCTTTGTGATAGGAAAATGGGAGAGAATTGCTTGATTTCTGACACGAAACTGCGAGAGATAAAGAGTGGAAACATAGTATCACATTGGTGACATTTTGTGAGAGATCTCGGAGAAATTACTGTATGCTTGAAAAATAAAAGCAGCTTAAACCTTCTTGGTGAGCTTACCCAGAAAGGAAAAACTGGTAGAAAGCAGGCAGCTCTCTTCAAAACTGAACTACAATTGCATTAAAAAAAAAAAAAAGTAGGAAATGCAGTTATAATTTAGTATCCCTTTTATTTGATAAAGAAGATATTTAAAGAAGATATATAAAGTTTGTATTTTTTCTATTACTTTTACATCTGTCCTTGCATGGACAGCATTTTCATGAAAGTACACAATATACACTCATTATTATATAAAGCTCTTAGGTCTGTAACATTTTTCTCAGCCTTTTGTGTGTCCCTAGGTCCACTTAGAAGTAATTGTGTTTCTATTTGTGTTTCTTTATTTATTGAGACATGAACCAAATCTGAGGGTAGCAAACTGTTCTCTTTTAATAGTTATGTTAGGATTGCATAGATACTTTCTATTGTTTTTAAAATTATATTTGATTGTGAAAGTAGCAATATCATTATTGATATTCATAATGATTTTGTGTAATTTATATATGTCTTTGTGTATATTAAATAAATTTATTAAATTTAATATAAATCACATTAATTGATTTTCAAGCACTTTGTCATCCCTGCTAATCTGCATGCATTAGGTTCTAGTGGAAAGCCAAATAAATAACCCCTTTATGTGACACACCCCCTTGTAATTTTTTATCTTTTGTACATCTTGAATATGCAAATTTAAGATCTGCCAGGTCAGATCAGATTAGATTTAAGATCAAATTTAAGATCCAACCAGGTCAGGTTGGAATACTTAAACAGAGCTGAGTATTTTCCACTGTGGATATTCTGATGTGTCACTGGCTTAAGTAACGAAGTTGCTTGCAAAAGTCTCTAGACTGTACTTCTACAAAAAAGCTTTTGTAGCACATTGCTACAAAACGCTTAGGATCTTTTTAAGACAGCTATTGTCAGAAACTCTGTATTATTACAGATGGATTTTAAAGAAAGCATACTCTTACAAAGGTATTTAGTTGATTCTTTTTCATACTGGGTTTTTAAAAGGTTCTGAAATGTTTGCTTCTTGCCTGAGGAATGTAACAACAACTTCTTGTAGTGAAGTCAATTTACCACCAGCTGTTATATTTGTGACAAGCCCACAAAAATAGCAAATGCAAATACAGATTTTTAAGTCTTATAAATCACCTGGTAAAGAAATTTTAGTATCTTTTAAATGACCTAGAATCAAATGCTCATGCGATGAAGAGGAGAAAGATTTTTATTTTTTTTCCTCAATGATGTAATAGTCACCAGCCAGTGTAAAAAAAAGCTACTCAAAACAGGTAGTCATGCATATCAGACCTTAAATGAACACATAAAAGCAATTGGTGACTTCACTTTTCCACTTGCTTGTATCCTTTACAGTACATCATAATAAATGGGGCTCTCTTCAGTGCTAGCTGCAGTGTTCAATTTGACTTAATTGCGATTATCTAATCTAAAAATTAAAAAAACAAGAGTACTAGCCAGATTTACAGGTAGCAAAAAGTATTATTACTTGTCGAATATCTTTCAGTTATTTTGAAGTAACCAGAAAATAAAAAAAACTTATGCTTTCCCCTTTTGAATGTCCACAGAAAATCAGCAATCTTCATACAGTTTCTTCTTCTGTTTTTGCTCTTGTGGTGACTGGATACCATTGGCTGTTGTTTATCATTAAAGTGGTACTGGATATCTGGGCACAGTTATTTCTTAGTTCTGGTTGAAGATAGGTATTATGGTCTTGCTCTGCATCCCCTTCCCACAAGGCTGATAATACATTCTTGAGAGAGTAGAACATACCAAAAAAGGAACAATGTTTAAGTGAAATACTTGTTCAGCAGCCTGTGGCTTAGTAACTTTTTGAGGCTGAAGTAAGTACTACTTTCTTTATTTTTAGAACTTGGTACCTTTTCCTTCTAGAAATTTGTGTCATTATTTTGAACAATGCTTTCTAGCATGGGTTCTGTTTTTTTAAATGCATGTGGTATAAAACAAGTATCTGTTCAGTTCAGTTGCTTGTGCTTTCCTACTTGCCAGTTCTTGCAAAAGGAGAATCAATAAACGAAAGCAGGCTTATCACTCTACCTTTTGTCTGTCATTCATGATTTCACACATAAGGCTTGCCTTCAGTCTTCAGTCATCTCTTTTCTACACTGAAGGCTGTTGGTCTGTTTACCATTCCTATCATTCTTTGTTTCAGAATGTTTCAGAAATAGTTATTTCCAACATCTTTTTTTTTTCCTTTTGCTCTCTTTATCTGTCTTATATCGTGGGTGGCAGTAGAGAAAGTGCTGTAGACACTAATAAAGATTGAGGCACACAACAGGTTTGAGCGGATTTGTATATTCTTTGCATTCGGATTCTTGTTTTGATTCCTAGTGAATATTAAGATGTTTTTTCCACTGTGATGTCTCTTTATATCCATTGTAAATATTTTTTTCTGTGTAATAGTTTTCAGCTCAATCCAATGCATATTTGAAGTTAGCCTTTCCTTTCCCATGTGATTTATTTTATTCATCTGCATTGAAATCCATCTGCCATCCAGTTATTGATGAAAGAATTTAGTCTTTTTTACTAGACTTTTCATCAGGAAAAGGATTGTCATTTGACTATTAGCTCCTTTCTGAATCATTTATGTGTAAGTTGAAAAGCAGTGGAATTTGTGTTGTCTTTGCTCTAATGTGAAAACTAGCATTTGCCTATCATTAATCTTGTGATTAGACAAAAATTCTTTCATGAAAGGATTTTTTTCCTCCCTGACATTTCAGTTGCTTTCAATTTTTATGTTTGGTAAAACCGAAGTATAGGTACTATAGTATGATAAATTATCCATATTGCATTGATACTGATTGATAGTGTATTGATTCTGTTTTTCTACTTTCTGTCCGTTTTCTTGATAGTGGTGTCAGACTTTAGGAGCTGTAGTTTCCCAGATTCTGCAAACGCACTCTTTTGAAATACTGAGGCAATATTTGCTGCCTGTTTTTTTTCTAGTGTCCAAATGAGGATTGATAGTTGTGGGCCAGAGTTGCAATTCAGCCATTTCATGTTAGTGTTCCCTTAAATCCCACACAGCATAGCCTCTCCTCCTGACATTATGATACTGATTGCATTATGATGTTTTATAGCTTCTTGTGCAAGTGATTAATTTTGAGACCTTCTACCAGATCTGTGCTAAGGGGGAGTTGTAATGGGAAAAATCACCACAAACTTTTTTACAGTGGATGCAGATGCCACTGAATATGCAAAGATTTCTGCTCTTTTCATGTCTGATTGGTTTTATACAGTAGCCTCGCTTTTTGGCAAGCTTCCCTCTTCGGAAGAGAATTTAATATTAGGCACGTATACTTTTGCAAGCTGTTCCACAGCATATTTTTTTCTTTTTGTCCTACCCATGTGAGGTAGGACACTCGATTTTCTAGTCATGAGGGTTTTTTGATTCATTTAGATTTGACTTAGAGTACAACCATATTTTAAACAGGCATTGATGCTCTGCTGTTTGACCAGGTGAACTTCTTTCATTGTCTCTTTTTCTAAATTTTTGTGCATTTATTGCTTGGAGACAAGTGTAGATAGTTTCAAACAATGCAAAGACTGCTAAACCCAAAAATGCTTCCATCAGTGCTTCAGGGGTGCTTTTTATCCTTTCAGATGTTCCTTTTAACAATCTCTTACTGAACTTTTTATGTTGATGTAATTCTTATTTGTCTGTCTTACTGAAATCCTATGCAAAAATAGAGAATGTAGAAAATTCCAAAATCTGCATGGAAGTTGCATGAAATTATTCAAACACATTGAATATTCCTTATGATAAAATGAAAATTCAGTTTTCTTCATGTTGTTTGCTTCACTGTGTGCTAATGTATTTTTTTGTTATCATGAATTAGTCTTGTGTCCTGACCTGAACTTTATATAACTAGCATTGCTAATGAATCAGTGCTAATTTAGTAGTTTCCTAGTCACAAATATTTTAATATCCATTAGCATGTCAGTAATTGAGGTGACTGTTTAAAGTGTAGCAAAGTACTGTTTTTCCCTGATCAAACCACAAATATCAGTCTGTATTTACTGTCTGCCAAACCCCCCAGCCCAAAAAAAAAACCCAGAACAGAAAAAATCTCCAACTAACAAACCAAAAAAATAGTCCAAAAGACTCCACCAAGCCAACAAAACAAAAAGAAACCCACCAGCATGATAAAGGAGTTTTTGCTGCACAGTTGGATGCTAGATTGACAATTACTGAGAGGATTGGAGCTGTCCAGTTACACCAATAAATGTCTTACTGTGGCCTTTTCTTTAATAGTAATGAAAAACCAATGCTTTAGTGATGCTGAACAGCTCAAATCATTGTTGGTCAATATAATTTGGTCTGGGATTTTTCTTTTTCAAGCAGGATCTTTAAGCATATGGACTGTAAATACCAAGCTACTTGACATCTCTTCTGGCAAGCCAACACAATCCCAAATCCCCATAGAGTGTAGTAGCCCTGCCATATAAAGGAGGGTAGCTGGTAACATTTTGCCAAAACAAAGTGGAAAAGTCGATTATACCTCATTGCTGCAGTGAATATACCAAGCTGGCTCATAATAGCAAATATAGGACTTATTGTGGGGTTTGCCTCCTTAGTGTATGTCAATATATCAGTATCTTCCAGATATTCTCATTTCCAGCCGATCCATTAGAGTAACATAATATAAATAATTACAGCAGACTTTTCCTCCTAAGCATGCTGGCTTCAAGAGGTTTTTCCACACATTATCATCTGTCTGCATTTCTAATATTTGTTGAGTGGTTTTGCTTCTTCATGTTAGTATTTGTCTTATAAACAACTGAATGTCAACTGAGCACTGCATTTTCCTGTATCCTTTTACAGCTTAGCCCCAAGTGATCATGGGATGGAAGAATTGCTGTTAATTAACCACTCCATTTAGGCATTTTTATGACCTTTAAGCGATTGAATTTGCATCCTCAGTTGCTTTTACTCATCCAAGAGATTGACATGAAGTCATGTACCTGGAAAGGAGACATTTCTAAAATGTTTTATGAAATGCAAGAAGCAAAAAATTATGTTTCCTTTCATTAATGATGTGCAAAAACAAAGGCATAATTAATATCTCCCTGCTCCTTTTGATCTGAATAGGCTTAAGTCTTCAGTGCTGACTGCAGAATAAATCACAACGAAGCAAAGGGTGACCCCCTTGATTGTATCTTCACTGCAATTTTAAGTGATTTCTGTATGTATCATTAGGTGTTACCAACATGGAAGCTTAAGCTTGTGGAGGGTTTGAGGCATATAAATCTTGGCTCCTTTTTTAATTGCAAAGAATTGTGACTATTACGTAGCTGATCTTGCAAATTCAAAAATATTCAGTACTTTAATTATGCTTACTTTATTTAAGTGCTAAAGGCCACAGCAGGCCTGCAATTGCTAGCATGCTAACAGCATATAATACAGCCAATTGCAAACAGCAGTCTAATTTGTTGATTTCAACTGAGGTGTAATTATATTGCTTCATTTGCTGAGCAAATCATACAAGAGCTTCTCTAAATCAGCCTGATTGTGTAATGAAGAGCTAATTACAAACAGCAGTGTTCTTGCAGTAAATTTATGGTGACTGCTGATGCCAGGTTGGCACCACTATGACAATGGCTCATTAGTACATTTACAAAAGCAACAGTGGAATTCTGCCCAAAGCACAGCAACTGTTCTTTATTTCAGGAGGAGATGAGAGTGATTAACCCTTACATTGTTACTACTTCAAAGAACAAACAAAAGCACCACAAAGCACCACACTGTTGTCACTCCTTTTTGAAAAGAATTATGTAGCACTTCTAGAAAAGTCCACCATAAGACAGAATGACTTGGAAAGAATTTTTCCTATCATTAAAGGCTTGTAGACTTGGAAAATGTTACTTGGCTAGAGCCTGTGCATCAGTGGAGGCCTGGTTAGTCTGTTGTGGTGTGTTTTATGCTTGTTCAGTTTTCCCTCCATTGTTCTCTCAGAAAGTCCTGCCCTGTTACCAGTTTGTGTCAATCCCCAAACCCCTCCCCAGGTGTCTTGGTTACCAAATGTATCTTTCTTGTTCCCCACCCCTGGCGGCCTGCCTGTCACTCGACACCCCTGCCTCTTTTTCTAGAGAGTTCGGGCCAGGGTGTCGAGTGATTGGGTTAGGGGCCAGGGTCCCTCCCGCAACTGTGTTTGATGGGTTCTCCGATCATGCCAATCCTTAATGTATCCCTCTCTGATTTGCTATCTTTCACCCCTCCCACCCTCTGTAAAACCGAGGCTTTTTCCCTGCCTCGGGGCTCTCAGCTTCTTCCACCGAACCTGCACGTTTCCCTACCAATAAAACCACCCCCCCGAAGAAACTGAGGGTCGCCTCTTCATTTCATCCTGCGACTTCGGAGCTCTTTACTGCGGCCACACGTCCGCAAGGCCTGACATCGCCTTGGGCACAAAGCCCTGACTCCGGGTTGGGGAAGTGCCTCACTGGCTGGAGGTTGGCTGGACACTTATCTAGCCTGGGCGTTTCACTTTTCACCGGCCACTGCTCCATTAGTCCTTTTGCAATTTCTCTTCTTCCCTTGTACCTTTGCTGCATGAAGTCAAGGATTGTCGAGGCAGTCTCAAGGCTGAAAGAAAATTTCTGAGGGAGAATTATTTTTGTGTTAGCCCTGTGATTAAAGAATTTTAAATAAATAAAGAGTTTTAGATTTCTTCAATTTTATATTTTTTCTGTTTTAGTTATAATTAGTGGAGACCTGCTACATCTTCTTTTATGTAATTCCAAATTATGTTTGCTGTCAGATCAACAAACTGAAGTCAAAAGATGAACTGGTCACTGTAAAAATTCACAGCACAGTATGACTTCTCTAGTCTTCCTGAAGTTTCCATTAATCTTTTGGGTTTTATTAATTTCTTTGAATTCCATGAAGCATAGATTCTTATAGGTACTTTCAAGCAATTGGAATAATTTATTTCTGAATTAGATGTGTGTAATTGCCTGTTCGATTTTAAGCCTGACACCCACAGTAGATTGAATGCTGTTTTACACAAAGGCTCCTAATCTATTAAATGGTGCACTGGGACTGATTTCCTATGAAATTGTCTGAATTACATTTTCTCTTGGCAGAATAGCACAAAATAAATTTCTTCCTCTATATCTCCATCTGGCTTCTTTCTCCTGTAACACAGAAAAATGAGGTTGTGGTCTCTTTTTATTTCTTCTCTAATTCTGTTTAGTTGCGGGTGACCCTTAATGAATGGTTTGAGTTGAACAACCACCCCAAATACAAAAATATGGATTCATTAGATCAACAACAATGGACTTGAGTTTATAGGAAGCAGACTTCCTTGAAAAATATTTCATATTTAAGTCCAAAATAATGATGGTGTTTTTTCTCCCACAAGCACCAAAGTGGCTGTTTGCTTTCATGCCTTTGAGTTTTGGCTGTTTCTGAAACTTGTATGTAACATAAAGACAGTCCAGAGTAAATTTCTAGATCAGCACCTTTTGGTCAGTAGTGAATTTGTGGAAAAGTTATGGGAAAGCTGGTAGGAATAGTACACTAGTCACTGATAGTTATTGATATGGGCATGCATATTTTGAAATTCCAGGAAGGAAATGAAGACATGCAAATTTCATCTAACTGTACATTTATTAGGCATGAAGCACACTTTGTAAATGCTGGTTTGTTTTTTTTTTTTAATGGTGGTGTTCCTCATTCTTGTGAAGTGTATATTCTCAATGAGGTATTATAGACACTCTCTTCTTTGGCACCATCTTCTAACATAAAATCTGTTTCACTAGCCAGATCTGCTCCAAAGCTAGTATGTTAATAGTTGTTAGTAAAACTCTCAAGGGCACCATATTTATATTTTTCATGAGACATAGCCAAAATATTGCAGTAGAGAATCTAAGTTAATTTATATTTCCTTAATTGTTTGTTCTCTAGAGAAGAGGGGAAGGGATGGTCAGAAAGATAGAGCAAAAATTACTTTCCACAATTTTTCTCCCAGTTTTCAGACTAATATACAGAATAATTTTAACAGAACCCTATCAAATTGAGAGAAGTTTGCTTTTTGGATGAAGAATGGTCTCTGACGTAGAGGTGGATTCCAGTTTTCTCTTTTGCTTTTGGATTTGCAGGCTAGTCTCCTTATCCACACTTTCAAAGAGCACATATTTGTCTACTTCTTCCCTTGATCTTCCTAAACAAGATTTGTGTTAGAGAAAGACCTTCCATAAATTATTCTCTTACTTTGATTTCCCATTAATATGGATTTTCAAGTTAAGTTCAAAACAAATGATTCCTTTGTGTGAGGTAGGAGAATGGAACAGAAGAGCAAACAACCTCAAAGTGGGCTGATGCCTGAGGAATCTGCATGAATTTTTGTCTAGTTTCTCATAAAAGAAAAGTATCATCACTTTGCTCCCTCTGGTATTTGCATTTATCACTTTTTGTTATTGTGTTATATGAACCGTAGATCATATTTCCTCTGAGGAAAGCATCTTGGAGTTTTCTCGTTTTGGAAAATTAAAAGGACAGATATCTCTCCATCATGCTCTCTATTTTTATCTCCCTTTGGTTTTTGTTGGTTTGGTTTTTTTTTTTTGGGTTGGATTTTTTTTAAAAGCAAAAAAGAAAAAAAAAACCCAAGCAAACAAAAACCCAACAAAACCAAACCACAAAAACACATACACACAAAAAAATCAGATCTCCACAATAAATTGGAGTTTGTTGCCTATGTAAATTTAGTAAAAACTAGTTTGAGTTACAGCAAATGTAAAACAAATTCAAAGATAAGCCTGTAGCTTTAAGAACTGTGTGAAAAATCATTAAATAGGATGAGATGGCATTATATAGGGAAAAAACAGAAAATAATTCCATTATGAAATTATCATGTGAACCAGCTCGGATAAATTTGATCTTGCAGAAGTTAGGATGAAAATATTGTTGAGATTCAGAATTATTATTATGTTACTTAAGTTTCCATATGCCCTATCTGTACCAAATCTTACTTTGCTATTTTGTATTGCTTGCTTTTAAAAGGCCTTAGTTTTTTACACTTATGATGCCCTCCTGGATGTGCTTTACAAATGTGGTGTCCTCAGTTTGGTTTGCCGTCACTGCGAGGTTGGACAAAGGCGGGCAAAAGCCACTCTTTAATTTGCAGCCTATTTTTATACTGTTTTTGAAGTCTTTGTGTTTAATTCTAATTGGTTAGTAACTTTCTTGCCACTCAGTTCATTGGTTAGAAGGTGCTTGTGTGCTAACATGCTAAGACTTTCTCTTTACACAGATGTTTGTTTTTTCTTCAAGAATTCTCACAGGTGAAATCTTCTTCACATGCGCAAACTGTCATTTTACAGGAATAGGTTGTTGTGCTAACTGATTCTTACTGCTACAAGATTCCATTCTCATGGGAACTTATCAGGCTAGCCTATCCAGAACAGCAAGGCCTGAACCATGTTTTGCAAGGCCTTTCTATTGTAAGGTTTCACCTATATGCAACAGTTTGCTACTGAAGGAAAAATGGATTGACATCGCAAGGTTAACTAATGATTTGGCCCACAGAGAAGGATTCATTTATTCCTAAATCATAGTGACTCAGTTGACTGGAGATGATAAACACATGTAAGCTGCAGAATTATTCATGCATGTTTCTGGAGCAACTATACCAGTTTAAAAGTATTGATTACAGATAATTACAGAATTACTTTTAGGAATGCTAATACAGTTGTTTTTGTGTTGCAGCACTTCACAAATTCAGTTGTGTCTGATGTTTGCTGTCAGGGAATTGAAATTTTTTTATGTGTCTTGAAATAACATGAGAAATATTTTCCAAGAGTTTTTGAAGTGTATTTGAGAAGTAGAAGATATGACTTCAACTCTGTAGAAGTTTTTGTTTGGGTATGGTTTGCACGTGGACATACATGTATGCACACATGATGCATGCATGGAATTTAATGGCATTATTCAGTCTAGAATATGAGACATATTCTAGACTGAATAATGCCATTAAATTCCAACCATCTTTATAAGAATTAAGTTGGTATCTTGCTTACTGATTTCATTTAAACATTTAAAGTTATTTTCACTTGAAGAAGTGTCTCATTTTGGTTAACAGATTGCTAATCATTCTGACTGAAGTCATCTTGCAGTCGTAATCCTTTTGTGGAACTGTTTGGTTTGAAGTCTCCTGGAGCTACCTGTACTTGAGTGTTATGTTCATGCTTTCACGTCTATGTCTACCCTTTAATTGTGCATTTGATAACTGAAAACCATCACGGAAATGAGCAGCTGAAAACAATCTCAAAGTGTCCAATTTGCACAGTTTAGGGAACTTAGGATTTCATAGTTATACAAAAGTAGTACTGACAAAGAGAAGAAAGGAGGAAATTAGGTTCTTCATTTTCAGTTTGTGTTGCAGCTGCAATGAAATGAGTTCTCCAAGAAAAACTGATATTTGTAAGCAGAATTCAAGTAGAGACTAGAAACTCTCACTTTTTGGTAGTGGCACTTTCAAGTTTTTATGGTATTATCCCTGTAGCAGAAAGGTATTGTGTTAGCACTATCATAAGGGTAGACCTTGAGTAAGCAAAGGGGCCTAGAACTTTTTGGGTGAGTTGTTGGCTCACCCTTTAGGAAGTAAAATTGGAAGTTACATACTAGTGAAAGGGAACAATAAGCATAAAAAAAATTTAGAGCTACCAATGAGACATTCTGTGCATGATTTTCACAAAAGCTTTTAAAATCATACAGCTAGAGTTGTGACATGTAAATGCTTTTCTGAATCATTAATAAAAGTTATGTAATTATGTCCACAGGTCATATGTATCAGATTCTTTATGTCTGAGAGGAGAAAAAAGGCAGTCGTCAAACCATCATTCTCTCTTGGAATATATGAATTGCAATTGAAATTGTGGTTTACATGTAGGAAAATATCAACTAGAAGGCGCTGTTTTGCTTTTTTTAATTGAATGATAATTTGTTACAGGATTTGTGTCAAGGATTTGTTACTGATATGACAAACAGGACAGTGGGTTTCAAGTGTTAGAAAGATGATACTCTTTAGTTGCAATTCTATATTGTAAAATATCTGATGCACTTTTGCTGTTACAGTGTTTTCAATGCTGGGTCCAGAGCATAAATCCTAAAACATATCTAAACTTCATTAAGAAACTGTCTGAATCATATCAAATCTATTCTGAGCGTGCTTTTCATGTAGCTCCTAGTAAGTTGGCTTACTGATTAATTTTTTTTTAATTTGCTTGATTTCCCTTTATAAAAGTTTCTTAAACTATAATTTTGGGAAAACTATAAGCTTGCACCATTTCAGATTTGAAGCTTACTATTTTTGAATTTGAATATTTCAATGAACCCATTACCAAAAAGAAATTTCTTGTCTAAGTTAATTGGCCCATTGTTATTGGAAAGTCATGCATTTGGAGTCTTGATTAGTTCACAAATACTGCATGAACATACTGAGGGAAATAACAGATCAGTAGCAAACTTTTGGAACATTTTTGATTTTAGTTTGGTGGCATATGTAAAAATAATAAATGGTATCTCTAGCCATGCAAAAGTACTGCATTTCTTACTTACAGAGAGATTGCTGTCAAATGTTCTAAAATTCAGTGGCCAATCTTTTAAAGTGTAGTAGTTGTCCTCTAGTATCTTCAGTCATTCAGTATAGCCTTGAGGTGTGACTTTATACCACTATGTATTATTTTTTCATCACACAACACCAGAATCAGATCATGGGCAAAAAACTTTCTCTGGAAAACATCAATTCAACAGGAATCCAATACAGTACTAGCTAAATGTTTGTGTTAAAGAAACTAGTATGATACAAGCTGCTGAAATGGAAATCAGTTTTCTGTTTTTCTCTTGTTGGTAGTGATGTTGGTCTAAGAGGTCCCAGTACTGGTTTGCATTTGCACACCCTTTTTGTGGTGTGCTTGTAATACTTGTCTCTAACACAGTGCACCTCAAACTACTGGTGAGAGGTACTTCCCTGGGGGGAACAGCATTACCTGAATTCTACAGATTGAGTCTGGAGGCACAATCACAGTTTTTCTGGGATTGCTAAAGATAAGCAGCAGGAGAAAGAATAGAAGCCTCATTCTCTTAGTTCTTGAAACTTAAAAAAAAGTCCCATCCAGTTTTACAAATTACTTTGTTTTGAATCCTCTCATGGCAAATTACTGGCTTGAAAATCTTGATATCTCATTCTACAGCACAGGTGAGCTCTTCATACAAATAATAGACCTTCCATTGTCCTTTTCTTTCTTCTGATACAGTATCATGTAACAAGAAAAGTAAAATTTCTCATTTAATGTTTTACCATTGGTGAACATAATTTAATATTTTCTTTAGTGTTAGAATTAAGTTGGCCTTTATATCCAGGTAAACTCAAATGCTTCATCATTTTAATATATTAGGCAAGATGTTTTACTATTTGGCCAGTCCTACTCAGTGCCTGTGATCATGAAGCTGTGTTCATTGGAGCTTTAGGAAATTCCCATTTAAAAGCCTCAGGAAAAAAAATTCTGCAGACAGACTTGTTTTGACAAGCAGTTGCTGTAAACATGCAAAGTTTCAATTCTTTGCAGCATCCAATTTGTGTGCAAGTCAGCTGGAGACAGATAAATTTTTGTGTCTAGAACAGTACTGGATGTCAGTATCACATGTTTCCAAGACTCACCACAGATTGCATTACATCTTTGGAAATATTATTCCTTTTTTTTTTCTTACCTGTACAGTAGGATAGTATTTACTTTTGAAGCCCTTGGAGGGAAAGTGAGCAGTAGGCAGAAAATTCTCAAGGCATTTGAATTCATGTTCTTTCCTTGTAGGTCACTCTAACAAGTATTCCTTTACCTGTCTGCAAAATCTGGTTTCACACTTTGAAGGTTAATTTAGCTCACGGCAGAATTACAATGGCAGATAACTTAAATGTGACAACATATGAATGTTCTCATCTGAGAAACCCTGCCCTTGACTCTCACATTTCTACAGCTACATGATAGTTTAGTGGTGAATACTTAGAGCCATCTGTGAAGATGGCATGTAGCCCATTTCTAATAGGTGCCAAATAAACATATTCTTAGATGGTAATCCTGTGCAATACTGCAAATGCTATCTTAGCTACAGAAAGGTCATGCATTGTGACAGCTTTGCCAAGCATCTCTTTACACTTTGTGATACTTGTTGACACTAATAGGCCAGAAAAGGATGATATTTCTGAACAGTGAAACTAGGCACCTGTGCCTGCCCACAAGGAAAATGTAATTGTAGGAGTGACCTTGAACTACAGAATTAGTCAGAAAACTACCATACAAAACTTCAGTAGCAATTCTGTATTATTAGTCTAATTCCTGAGTGCATTAGGAAATTAAAGAGCAGGGCACAGATTTCAAAGACATTGATAACTGGAAATGAAAACAGTGCTTCCTCCCACAAACTGTCATTGTTGGGTTTTGTTGTTGCCGTTGGATAAAAGGGGATATTACAGATTTGCTGTTTGTCATGATGCTTAGTCATCTGTATTACAGCCAGCCTAATTAGTCTCTTAATTCAGCACAGAAAAGTTGTAAGCTTTGGAAAATATCTAATTGATAAAGTGAAAATTTCTTCTCTGGTTTTGTTATCACTTTTTTTTCCTATAAATGCCTGTCTCCTTGCAGCATGTCTCAAAGAATTACTTAGTGTCATCTGCTGTAATTTTCACTGCATTTCAGTGCAGAAACTTACTAACAAGGTATATTTAAAACATTGAATTGTCATCACATGACAGAAGCCTCTGAAGTAGTTTTCATCTTGTTGATATGTATTTTTTAAAAAATAGGAAAAACCCCACACTAGATGGGGTTAGTATCTGGAAATTGTGCTTCCATGAAGAAATAACATATGCCCAAGCATATCTATACTATACTTTTGAGCATATTTTGTCATTTCAGAACTCATCAGAAAGTTTTTCACTCATTAGAAATTAATTGCCTCTTTATAGCCTTAATAAAAATTCATGCAAGTTTTTACCCAGGAATTATTTTAGGCAGAGTTAAGAGTCCCATTTGAATGGATAGATTCTCTGTGCAGAAGCAACATCATCAGTCTTACATTAGAGTTCCACTTCCTTACTTTTTCTTTTTTTTCTCTATTGTATAAGAATATGAGATTTTATAAATAATTCTCTTGTGATCTTAGTACTCCCCACTGCATATGCACATTTTGCCATGTCTGAATTACCAGAAAGAATGGTTAATTTTTCTAATTTGGTTATCCTACAGAGAATTATCTAACTCACTAAATGAGGGGACTGGTAGAATAATTCAACTTGTGCAACTTACTCATAAATCTGAGTGAAAGATAAATCCAATTTTATATTGGACAGAAAAAAATTATCTCTTCCACATTGGTTCAGTTTTGAGTAGTGAAAATTTACAGTATAAAAATGAATGAACTGTTTCATTTTTTGTGAGTTTTTCCACCTTGACTATACTGATGATCCCAAGTTGTCTTGTCATAGCTGGGAGGTATTTGTACGGGTTTTGCAGGATCTGCTCTTATTTTTCAGCAGAAGACATGATTATGGTGCAATATAAACAGTACTGCTAGGTGACATAAACTGCAGGGGCATAATCTGTACCATCTGTGGAATATCAGCAGCAATAGCAGAACATCTCTGCATTGGTATGCAGTTAAGGTATTGTCTTCAGTATTTAGGACTCAGTTGTTTTATTTACCCTCGGTACAAGAACAGTTGATGTTACTCGAATACAGCAAGTAGAATTGGTGCAAATCTGCTTTAGAGAAGGCCTAGTACAGAACTGGTAGTTGCTGATGAAACACAAGCATAAAAGAAGCCTTAATGTGGGGTTTTTGTGGACTGCTTCTTGCAGCAGCATTTGATGTTTAAGGAGGGTGGTCCCTGCAAACAGCACAAATTTGAATTGAAGCAACTCTGGGCAGTTGTGACTTCTGCCACTGACCTGCTGGGTGTGTTTTGGCAGCAATATTGGTAGCAGTATTTTACCTCTTCAGCAGCCGTTATTTTGGATGAAATTGTGTGTTAATGGGCAGGGACTGTTTGCACAGTTCCTGGTATAACACTGCTACCTGATTAGCTTCACCTTTTATGTTCCTATAATGGACCCTTCCTTACCCCTGCGTCCACCAAAAAATTTTTTGTAAGTCTAACTGATTTTTTTTTTCTGTTGTTACTTTTATTTCTCTCCAGTGTTGGTACCACATTTTTCAAGGATTTAAGTTAAAAGAATTAATTTTATGAAAAGTGTTTCTGTTCTTTTTCATACTGATTTTATATTTAGGTTGGAAATTGACTTTTGTTTTTAAATGTATAACTAAAGTTTTAATAGTATGTGGTATGAGCAATAATAAATAGTAAATATTTGAGCACCTAAATTTACTAAATATGTAGTGAATGAAAAATGATGAAAACTGATATTTAAACTTGGGGTTTTGTTTTTTATTTTCTTTAGAGTATTGTTTGGTATATTGTCCACATATATTGGTATATATGTGGCTTTATCCACATTCTATTTAGTAGAGTCTTCAATCTAGTAGTGTTAAAAAACATTTGTCCTTTTCAAAAAGGACTAGTCATTCATAGGATTGATAGAGACTTTGAGAACCTCTAAGGATATGATCAGAATTAAAGCCAAATTTCACTTAATGTTGCTTCTTTTTGTCTTCACTCTCATTAGTTTCATCCCCATTCCATCATGGTTGGCATCGCTGAATATTTTTTTTTTTTTTTCAGTGTCTAACACATTTATTTTCCCTCAAGGAGACACTACATTTAAAAGTTAATTAGTTTCCTTACAAATGTACAAGCCAATAAAGTTGCATTATTATTATTAAAATAATGAGAATTACATCAGTCTTACAGATCTGGGAATTCATCACATGCAAATTTCATTGGGATACAGATCATCTGCACTTCAGGCTCTGATAAGATGATTTGCTAGGACAGGGATAATCTCCAAAAAAAAAGGAAGGTCATGTTTAAGGAAACAAAAAGTGAGGTGTTAATTGGTGCCAGTCTGCAGAGCTCTTTTGCTGTTTGAGCTCTCCTTTTCTTCAATTGCTTTTCTTTCATGGTTCCAGCTTTAATTTTGGTTATTTTGGAAGTGCATTTAAGTAACTTGCCCATGTACATGGGCTGGTAATAACAGGAGGGTAAGTGCCTGATCCAGTAGGGAATAACTTAGCTACAAGTTGAATATCTGAAGGAAGAAATGCACCAACAAGAAGCAAGCAGCAATTTAGCAGAAATTTCTGTGTGTCAAATGCATTTATTTTCCAAACTTCTATTTTTCACAAATACGGTTTTTTAGGAAATTCAGGACTGTGTGTGGAAAAATGTCACCCAGTATATATGTCCTCCTATATCATTAATGTATGTCAGCACATGTATAGCGTTGCAATATTTAGACCTTAAAAATGAGTTTAAGGATATGTGTTTTCTATATGAATGTTGACTTCTGTAGGCTATTATCTTGTGCATGGGATTAAGCTATTTTATTTTCTACTTTATTCCTGGTATAATTCCTGGTATAAATATTTCTGAAGCTGAGATCAGTTCACAGTTCATGTTGCTACACTTTAGTAGAGTTTTAGCTAGGAATCATCACCATTCTGGCTGAGAGTGTCAAGATACAGCTTTCAGTTTAAAAACCTGTAAATTATAGTTGAATAAATTAGTAACTCATAGGTGAAGCTACTCTTATATGTGCAACTGTGTTCACAGTGATTCTCAATGACTGCTATTCAAAATGATACGGTGTGTATGGCTCCATATGGTTGTGCTCTGCCTCTGATAACATTATCTATTTTTGGTGATGGAAAATGGAATAGAGCATGTGCCTGTTCAATCTAGTGACAGTTAAAAGCTGTGAAGGAACTAAACAGGATTGGTTGCACAACTTCAGTTTCAAAACATCTTGACTATTTGGAGAAATGACCTGGGGAAAAAATGAATTTGCAGCAAGGTGGTTCACAAAGGACAGATGCATTCCTCTTTCTTTTAATAAAAATATTCAGCATGATCAATATAGGATAAGGAATTCTTGCTTATATGTAAGCCTCAAAAAATGTATGTGTTCCCTCTATGTACATGTGTAGACATGTAGCGAACATGTGAGACATAGCGTGAAACTAAAGCAATGAGTCAAAACCAAAAAAGTATAGTACAAAACCAGATGTAAATTGCTTTTACCTCCACTCAGTTCTAACTTGTAAAAATTGAGAAAAAATAGAGCACACTCCTCTGTACACTGCCAAACATGTTAGAAAACCTCCACTTGCGTGTTGGATTTCTTTTTCTTTTTGAAGGGAAACCATCTGGAGGATCTTTTATATCACTGATTTTCTATCATAAATGACACTTGTAAAATTATACAACTTTAGCTACTTTTATATATCTATATAAATTGACTTTCATTGTTTAAGCTGTAATTGCCAGATAGTTATAGCATGTAATTTATTAGGTGTATTTAAACAGTTTTATGTTTGTTCTAAATTCTTTAAAAGAGAGGTGACTGAATGTTGTGGGCATTTTCCCTGTATTTTGATTGAATCCTCTGAAGTACTTAATTTCTGTCTCACTTTCAATGGCAAGCTTCCCTGGCAGTTCAGTAGCATCTCTTTTGGACAGCAGAGCTGGCCAGACAACCCTCATAATTGTCACAGTCATGTGTGCCAAAAAACCTACTCATGTTATAACTATTTACCATGGAGGTGGATAATTTAGTGCTATCAGTACATAGCTATGCTAAATTAATGTGAAAGAAAAATCAAATACTCAAAGTTTAATTTTTTTACTGTATTTATATAAACATATACGTACTTTCCTTTCATGAAATGAATGTCGGAGATTTATTCTTCTTTTTATTTCATTTTTTAAAGTTTTAGTCTTAATTTTTAATTTAATTGACCAATAAGCAACAGCAAGATGATTTAACGGGAGTACCAAGGCCATAACTGTTATTATAGAGCTGTAATCATAGATGATGATGGACTTGTACTTCAGCCTCACAGGGTTATTCTTCCGCAGCAACACTTTAAGGAAGGGATTTCAAAAGCAGCAAGAATTAATTTTTTTTTTTTTTGCTAAGAATATATTCAAAATCTTATCAATTAATTTTGATATTTGTTTTAGTTGTTCAAGACACATAGTTTTTAAATTACATCTTGCATTTCAGGGTGATATCTCCTGGTTTCTGCCAGGACAGGATTAAATTTTTTTGCAGTAGCTGGGAGAAGTATGGCTGAGGCTGATGTTATTCTACACCACCTCATGCTATGGTCTCTCTCTTCTGGGGAAAAGGGGTTCCCAGTCGGTGTTTGCTTATTGTGAGGGCTTTCTGTGGAAATAATTTCTTTGTCCTATACCATTTGTTATTGATGTTGTTTATAAAACTGCTTTCTTACATCATTGCTCTTTCCAGTAAATTGTTCTTATCTGAACCCATGATCCTCACCTTTAGAGTCTCCAATTTTCAAATCCATCCTGCCCAGCAGGATGGGGAAGCAAGAGAGCAGTATGTAATTTGGAGAGTCTTAGTGGGGGAACTGAATTAGGGAGTGCCACTCCTTAACCATCACGTGTTTGCATAGAATTCTCCTTTAGAACAACTGCTCTACTACTCCTTATTCTAACTGAATTCTTGTAATTTCCTGGGTTTTTTTAATGTACTGAAATATAATTTGGTGATTTTCTGTTTCAAATGTACTGATATAAGCATATCTTGATGATAAGTAGGTATCGCAAAGTCCAAGCTTGGCTGCCAGTGGTTAAATGTACTTGCACATCCTCACATGAATATATGAGGTGAATATATTTAGCACCCATTATTTAATCAACATTATTTATTTTTAAATTATTAGAGAATATCAGTTGAGTCTGGTAGAAGCTGGTTTCTAAGCAAACCAAAGGAGGAACAGGTTTTTTTATAGAACACAAGTCATGCAGCTGTATAATGTAGTAAGCAATTCTGTGTTTGGCATGGTGTAAATGGCTTCAAGGTAAGACTGGAAAATTCATTCAAACTACCTTTAAGAAAAATTGTTAGACCCAAAGAGCACTGAGAGGAGCATTGTGTATGTTTGCCCTACTTTTTCCATATTTTTCGCTCAACATCTCTTTATGGCTTTTGAAAACAAGATAGCTAAGTCAAGGTGTTGATTAATTCTGTACACATTGCACCATGAGCCATAGCTGAGTTTGCTTTTTGAGAGTAACTTGTTGCCATCTTCCTTGCTCCCTAGATTTATTCACAGTCTAAAGTATTTTTAAAAGGCTCTTTGCACCAAAAATGCCTTTTTGGTCAAATTTCAGTATTTAATTTTTATATGAATGGAAGTTCTGTATTAAAAGGAAGTTGATTAGAGGATCCAAGGTTATTGTAACATCTCTTAGGCATGTGAAAAAATGTGCAAATAAATTACACAATATATCTTACTTGTAGGGTATAGTATATATATGAATTTTACTTGAACAAACTTTCAGTGGAGTCCAGAAGATTATTCCTGACTCTCTAGTAAAGCATAAGTTAACAAAGGTCAAAACCTTTAAATAGACCAATTAAAAGTAACTAAAATTAAATTTGTTTAGCTATAGAATGGCAGATACACCTTTAAGTCCACCAGAAGATTAATATGTAAAATATTGATTTAACTGTAAAATAATGTGTTTGTGTACATATATTTTGCTTTTTCTTGTCTGTGAGATTTCAATAGTATGCATTTTCATAATTCTTATGATTTACACTGTGATTATAGTTGTAAAGTGTGCTCAGGCTTAATGAGTACAATGAACCTTATGGAATAACTGATGCAGCTATTAGGAAGAGAAAGTACCGTTCTGAGTAATACAAATCTGGGGTAATTTGGATAACAATTTTAATCCTCCCTGTGCTGCTGGGAGAATAAGACATTGTTCTGCAAGTGATGGTGAAAGGAAGCATTTGATCATTTTATACCATTTTAAAAGTTGGGGTAATATTTTCTGGAATATGAACCAGGTAAGAAATGGATCAAATTTTAAGAGCTCCTTTGATAATTTAAAAAGAGATTTGACATCAAAATCAAGTGTATTGAATTTCAGTGCAGAAGGTTTTTTTCTTGGAATAGCCGCTTGGTGCCAAAACAAGCTTCAACAGGGTCCCAACACAAAATTTGAAGAGAGCTGCTTCAGGCAAACATTTCATGCTGGATTACCTAAACATATAGTTTAGGATCTGATGGCCTGGAGAAACACTGGATTTAGAGTCAGTTATGTAGACAACTTATCAAAAGATAGAAGGTACACTGCCTTACTTCATATCTTCACATATTCAAGTATTACAACTTGAATTTTATTGAAACAGTTGTTCCATTTTGTTACTGACATTTTACTAAACAAGGGAGTTGGAAAACTAGCTTGAGAACTTTTTGTTTTAATTGATAACATGAGTGAAACTTTTCATAAAATTGGCTTCTTTACATAAAGCATTTAATTTCATAGGAAGGACAATACTCCTTTTTACCGTTCTAGTAACAAAAGAAAACTCCAAAGCGTAATTTCAAAGGGCAGGCTGAAGTGCTTGGGATTTAGTGGTCTGATTTACTTTCTATATGCTTAGTTCAGTGTGTTGGATTTCTATGATATAAATTTATAAAATCTGAGGTGTACATTTGGATTTCTGACCTGGCTGCTTGAGGGAGGCCTGTCAATAAACTATGCATCACTGTTAAAATGAGTGATATCACTGAAATTACTAAATTTTGCTAATTTCCTCCTTCCCCTGTTTGTACATGACTTGTATGATATAAGTTCTTTCTTCTGCCCAGCTCATTCCCAAGGATCTGCAAAGGGAGTAATCTATCAGTAACCCTAGAATTAAGTGTTCAGTCTGGACTGAAATTTGAGGCCAAATGAACACTTTTGAGATCAGCATCTATGTTTATCACATTCCAAAGACCAAAAATAATTTTGTAATTGTGGACTAAATTGTAGTTGTAAAATTTGTTTCCAAATGGGATTTGAACCAAATGGGATATGGAGAGATTATATATTCCCATACTTCTCTGTTAATAGGCTATTTACTCTTTTTTTAGCAGCAGTGTTAAAAAATGTCAGGATACTCTGTGTTATGCTGACCCTCTCTGAACTTTAGTGTAGACAATAGCCAGTCTACTCTGAGTTTGTTAACAAACTCTACACTGTCTGAGTTTGTTATTTGAAGTACTTCAGTGCAGTATAGGAAATTAAGGTCTCTGCAGAATCTGTTCTCACCAGCAGTGGTATGGAAAGATTGTCTCCACATTTTTTACCACTTCAGATAATATTCTGTCATGTAAAGTCAAGTAGTCATTATGGGTTTTTTTTTATTTTACTAATTTGTTTCTTCCTCTTTCTCTTTTTTTACTTTTTTTTTTTGTATAAATGTAATGATTTATCTAAAATTTTGTTTGTTGAACATGGTGAGCTGTTCTTCATTAGGGTTTTCAAATTTTGTAAGTGGTTTTGGTCAATGCCAACAAATTCACTTACAATTTAAACATCTATTCCCCCAAATTTAAACATGAATTGAAAACATGATGTGGAACTCAGAGTGATTATACTACCTAAGTGCTTTCTTTGCACTTGTATTGAATGCTTCTGGACTGTTGCCACAGGTTTAAGCCTTCTTAAAATAAGACTATTCAAATCTCACTTGAACAGTTATGTGAATTTTAATTATATCAGTAACTATTGAAAAAGTCATTTATAAAACATCCTAGTCAGAAATTTTGCTAATGCTAATGAAAACTAATTAGTTTCTAGACTTAAAAATTGAAGTCAAATTGAGTCCTTGAATTAGTCAAAATAATTGTTAACTTGCACAGTGAGTTCTTGCTTTTGACAAGTTCACCTTAAATAAGTATCTTCATTGATAGACAAAGGATAGTGATTTCTAGTTATTTGTTATGAACATTATTTTGACATGTTTGTTGAACATCAGTGGATTAAATCTTATTGAATTTTGATTGCCTAGCAGATTTGTAGTGAATTGCATAGCATGAGTCATTGGCTTATATTTACAGCTGTAACATACTACTTAAAATTCAGCCTCTTCATAAACAATTTCACTTAATGATTCTGTTTGGCATATGAGTCAGCAATGAACTGCAAAAACTTGCCTATTGCCTTTCATAAGCATGCTTTTATAGAACAAGAAAATAAAAATGTGAGCTTTTTCTCTATTTGGGTGAAGGGTAAAATCTAATTTTATTATGACTGACTTAGACTATTAAATAAAGAATATATCATATTGGGAAAATGGCAAGGCCAGGTAAGCAAGAATTTAATTTGGGGTTTTTTATCTCTTTACACTGTGTGACTAAACTTAATGAAGAAACCTCTCCCTTTGTTTGATATTGACTTTTGCTCCATGTATATAATAGCCTGCTCCCAGCAACAACTTACCAGCAGCCTTTCAGTTAGTACAAAGTTTCAGGGCCTCATTGACATTTGACCAAATCTGCTGTGTAAGTGTTGCTAGTAAATCTTCCAGTGGGTAAATTAGGTCCATCAGGCAAACTTACATTCTAGGAACTTTGCAGAGAGTCCCTGTTTGTCCACAAATGGTAGAACAACTGAGGCATCAAATGGAAAAATGAAGGGAGTCAACAGCTGTAGTAGCAGACCTGGAGTGAGACCACTGTGCATCACACAGATTTGTGTAGGAGGAGCTAACATCCTGCTTTGGTGGCCAAAGTGCCTTGGCAGCCTGATCTGCCTGCATTTGCCCTTTGTTTCAGGCAGATCTCCCCCAGCAGTTAGAGTCAATGGTAAAAAGTAGAAGTATTATGCCCTGATGTTGTAGGGTCTCCCTTACTAAGCTCTCCATTTAAAAAAACTCGTTGTAAAGAGCCGAGTTTCACCAGGAAGCATTCTGGTCAGCATGGTATTGATTCTGAGTTCTAGTTCATGTGCCTTCTTTCTGGCATGAATAAGGAGTTTTTCTGTACATTTCAGGTCTCACAAATTCATCTTCTATTCACGTATGTATTCTGATTTTTCAGCTGTAGAACAAGTAGTAGCAGCAGGCTGCTTTTATTGACCTTGAAAAACAGTCTCCTCATGTTTTGCTGGATCTGTAAATGTTCTTTAAAAAATTCCTCATCTTTATTATTTTGACGTTAGTGGCCCCTGGAAAAAAGAAGCAACCTCATTTTTGGAATAACCACTTCTTTCCTTTGTAATGTGTTAAGGAAACTTCCTTGTCTGGCCATCCAGGATCCACTCTGTCAGTCACTCATACCACCTGAGATGGGACCAAGGTCCCTCTGCAGATACACACCCCACACTCGCAGTGCTTTCATGCCTAGTGCTTTTGCTGAGCTTTAGTAAATCTTTAAAGAGCTTTTCCTATTGCAGATTTAGCAATATGGTTTAGAAAGAAACAAATGACCGTACAACATCCAAGTATTTCCTGGGAGGAAGGAAGCAGTGGCTTCATCTCTTAAGCATTTTCTGTGGCACTTGCACTTGTCTTTCTAATGTGCTTCAGCAGCTTCTTTGAGAGTCAACACACATGGAGTGAGTGGCTGGAAAGCAGAGGAAGGCATTATCAGTGCTTCTCAGGATGGTGATGCCCTCAAGGTTGTTTCTGCTAATTACTGCAACTAAGAGTCAGAATGGGGCTTAGTTGCCTCACACTTCTATAGTAGAAAAAGGCTTTGGCTCTGTTAGCATTGTCTTCTCTAGGTCTGGGCTAGAGAATATCAAAAATAGCAGAGCACGAGTAGAGTTAAAAGCTTGGATTTCTTCTGCATTCTAGGGTCTTTTGAATGACACACAGCTCAGAAGAGAAAGTGACAGAAGTACTGGCTTGTGAGGAGCTGGGGGAAAAGGGGACAAAAGAGCGTTCCATAGAGAGAAGGGTATAATAGTTCATTTCTTATAGCAAGTCTGTAAAGGTGAGCATTTGCTTGACCCTTTGCCATGTCAGTCAACCATATAATGACTTTTAGAAGTCTGGTGGCTGGGAAGCCTCAACTATTGCTGCTGTTTCACTGTTGGTAACAAATTGCAACCAGAAGCTGCTAAGTTGTCTCTCTAAATGCTTTGAGTAGGAGATCTATGTGACAGCCTTTGGCTGCCTCATACAAAGCAAGCTTCCAGCCCAGGATAGCTTAGAAGTTTGGTAGTTCCTACAGAGAGCAAGTTTAAAGTTAAAATTAAAAAATAATAATCTTGGGTTTCATTTTCAGCCTATGCCAAACTTTGCAATACACACAAGTAAGTCTTGGCGTATGTCTGTTTGGATTAGTTGATTATTTATATGAATTGATACTGTTATGTTTCATTCTACACACTGGTAGTTTTGCACTCCGTGGGCAAATGGAGAAAGATTAAAACATGAATACTTGTGGTCTTCTCAAACAGTGGAAGCTTCTTTATTTTTGATAAAAGCCACTAAAAAATGCATTTGTGTAGCCAGTATTTAATATAGTATGTGTTGGGCTTCTTTATTCCTTCCATGCTAGGAGGTTCTTCAGTGATTTAGTGGAAACTTCCTCAAGTATGCTGTGCCCTAATTCATTACTTGTTAGTCCCCTGCTGAGTGTAGGTGTTTATAGCATTACCTTTACATGCTAGCTGAGCATTGTATTTACCAGATTCTCTTTAATTGGCTTGGGGGGCCAGATTCTGGACTAAAACTCTGATGTACCTTTGTTTCGACATGCCACCATCGGAGTTCTTGTTTTTGGCTCTGTGCATATCTGTTAACAGCTAACCGGGCCGTTTGAATCAAATTTCCTGAATGCTAGATTCTGGCAATTCTTTCTTTCACGGTCCTTTGGGAGTAAAGAAGAAAATTTGTTTTCTTACAGGGTCTGTGTTTCCAGTTTTTCACATATAATCTAGTAAATAGAGCTCAGTTTAATATACTTACTCAGTCTAACCCTTCTGAGAGAGTGTTTCATGTCAAATAGAATTAGAGATGCATCAGACTCTTAATTTGAGGCCTCGGTTTGGCACAGAAATTACCCTTTCATCCTTTCACGTGTGAAATTGAAGGTTCCCTGCTGGCTTAACACAGTCCTTAACAGCTGAGCACTTGGCCACAGTGGAAGGCTGTGAGTAGCTTTTCACAAATACTTCCCCCCCTTCGTGTATTAATCTTGGGGGGACTATGAGCAAGGCAGCCCCACAGCTTGTGCCAGTTGCTGAGTCCTTCTGGCACTTAAAGAAAAAGTTGAGCTATACATTTCAGTAGATCTTTTTCCTTTGTAATGGTTATTTTTAGCAGAGGTAGGCATTCAGAGGTCTGAGTATTTCCACATACATCTGTTTGATAAAGATTTTTAAATGAGAAAGTAAGTAAATTAGTTATTGTAGCTATATGTGAGTACCATGTGAGTCTCCAGTTATCAATGATAGCTGCAACACTCCATAAGTGGAAGTCTGTTTTGTGCCGTGTTATTTGCATCAGTGTGTAAGATCAATAAGTATAATTGCTTAATACTCTGATTATATATTTAACAAATCAGCAAATGTTTTATTTATTCATGGTAAAAAAAAATCACAGACTCACAGAATATTTGGGATTGGAAGGGACCTCTGGAGATCATCTGGTCCAGACCTCTGCTAAAGCAGCTTTGTCTAGAACATATTGCCTAGGATCTCTGGGCAGCCTGCTCCAGTGCTCCGTCACTCTCAAAGTAAAGAAGTATTCCTGATATTGAGACAGAACTTCCTGTGTTTCCTTCTGTGCCCATTGCCCGTTATCCTGTTTCTGGGTGCCACTGAAAATGTCTGGCCCATTCTCTTCACACCTGCTCTTAAGATACATTTATGCACTGGTGAGATCTCCTCTCCAGGCAAACAGGACCAGCTCTGTCAGCTTTTCCTCATAAGAGAGATTCACCAGCCTCCTAATAATATTTGTAGCCCTCCTTTATAAGAATGGAAAGTTTTTCCAGTGTACCTGTTCCTTCTGTGAATTTTTTTTTGTGATGGCTGCCCATCCTTTTCTCAGTTCAGTCAGGTTTGGGTTTTTTTTCATGTATGATCTAAATTAAAATCCTGACTACTGCTGGGAAGGGTCAGTCTCAGAAGAAAACAATGTGTGCCAGCTCTGGTAGTACTATAGCAAAGACATTCCTTCACAGCATTGCATCAACTAAATATTTTTCCTCATATTTTTGTACTCTCATTGACACATTCTTCCTTATAGCCTGTGATGTTCTATTTGAAACTTTTTTGTGCATAACTATTTTACTTTTAGGTAGAAATTATCTGTACTCTCTTCATCTTGTTCTTCCATTTAAATTTGGTGGTGGTGTGGCTAGAAAGTCAAAGACTAGTCTATCTCAGATTGTCTATATTCAAGTAATAGTCTAAAAGGCTTTAGAAAATGTAAGTAACAGTATTACACAGCAGTATGCAGTGATCATAGTTGTGAGAGCATCTCTTTTTCTAAAACTACTCTCATTATAAAATACATTTGTGTCGTTCATGCAAGTATGTAAAGTAGTAAAGTACAATTAAGTCAAAGGTTAATTCAAAGGTAAGATTTGTAAGCTTTTAATTGAGAGGAAGCCCTGGCTAAATTGAGTGCTTTAATAAATACTTAAAATATGGTAGTTTGTACACCTTTGGGGGAAAAATATTTTCTGTAGCACTGTTCAGCAAGGTGGGAAGAATTCACCAATTATAGGCTTGGCTCAATAGTAAAGAAGCAAAGGTTGATTCAAGTTTTAATAACTCTTTAAAGAAATGGGAAACTACATGCAGTTGTTAGAACACCATAACATTTTTGTGAGGTATTGAGGTTTTTTTAGCAGAAGACAAATATTAAAAGAGCTTCAAAACATAAAACAGAAGAATGAATTGCTGCCATCCTTCATCTTTGGGATTAACAATGTAATGAGCCTCAGGATGAAATCTAAAATATCGTGTTGTTTTAACTGTATTAAGATACACCATTAAAGAATATGTTCTACTAAAACTAATAAATGTAAGAGGTGATTTTATGAAGTCAGTGGTTGTATACAAAATATATTTTAGACTAAGCAATTAATTGCAAGAATAAAACTCTATGCAGGTCAATTTCTTGAGCCCTGGAGATCATATTGTAACTGTATAATTTTTTCATTATTAAAATTTAAAAAGCACGCATTACTTGATCTGGGTCAGTGCATGCTCAGCATGTGAAGTGCTGAATGAACAGAATTCTAAGATATCTGAATATCTCAGGTATTGATATCTGAATGGCCAGAAATCTAACCATTACTGACATCCACTAACATATAAAGGCTGTTATTGATTGCATTGTCCTTTCTTGAGACTGTGTTGAAGCATGGATTGTATTCTAAAAGGCTGACAGATGAATTCTCAAGAGGGTATTTCAATGCAATTTTTATTCAATTTGAAAAATTTTTCTTCGTTTTGCTTGGTGTAAGCAGTTGCCCATCTTTAAGCCTTGTTACAGGCTTAAAACATATAGTATCTCCTGCAGATTAAAATTTCTTAGCCCATCTTCATGTGCAGCCCATTTTAATGAATCTTCAGGTGATTTTACTGTATGAAGGTGTTAAATGTCACAAGTTTGTGTGACCCCCGCCCATATAGGCAGGAGAGGGGAGTAAATGAGAGGTTGTTCTATTTGTACATGTATCCAGTCTAGTTTTTCATTTTCAGATTAACTATAGCACCCCAATATGAGCATGAGTTCCACTCCAAACTGAAAGAATCTTTTAGGGTTTGGAATTTGGGTTTTGGTTGTTAGTTGGGTTTTTGTGTTTGTTGGGTTTTTTCCTAATCTGAAGTATATTTAATATTAGGTCATATACAAATTAATGCCTCATTTCCTTACACTTGTTTGGATGTTTAAGTCCTCGTTGGTATAAGTCTTTGTGATATAAATTTTTGTGTTATTAGTTTTTGTGCCATTTTATTCAGTCTTCAATGCAACTTTTCTAAGAGGAGGTTAGAAACTGTAGACTTTTATTAGCTAAAAAAAAAAAAATGTCTTTATAAAGTGCATAAAAAGTATATGAGAAAAAATTGAGGACTTATTTTTATTTAAAATCTGTGAAATCCTTACAGTTTGCTTAGTGCTTGAGATTTTTAGTCTTATTCTAGCCAAAGCCTTCTATTGATACATTTCCAGGAGCAATTTCCAGTGGAGTCATGGTACTATTCATGTGCCTGAAATTACATCTGTGCTTTCTGGGAGGATTTCTGGGTCAATGAAATGATCAAAGGTAGAAGCAATTGCTTCATTATTATTTCTTTTTCTCCTTTTTCCCTCTGTTCACTAGAACCTAGTGTAAATCATTTTACTGAACTGATAATGGAGACAGAGATGACAAAAAGTCATTGAGACACATTGGGAAGAAGCTTATAGTGCAAGATAAATAGTTGTCAGTGTCCATCAAGTTCTGCTTCTAGAGAAATTAATGTCTTTGAAAACCTTTTTCTGAAAAGATCAGACTACTGAGTGCATAATGGTTAGTAAAAAAGAAAATCTAAGTTACATACCTTCTAATTCTAAAATAAAAGCACTACTTTGTTTAAAATGCAGATAATCAGGTATCCATGGTATTATTTCAGTGTTTCTTTAAATCGTGACACTGTGCAAACGTTCTCTATGAGGGAGGAAGGAGAGGAGATCTGCTGCCTGCACTTTTTTGTCTATTGATATATTTTTGCTTTTATTGTTGATTTTATTTTTCACCAGACTTTGTGGTGACAAAGTGGTGAAATCATGAGTCTTAGTGACTGCAAGGAGTGTCACAAAAACTTGTCACAGTACCACATCTGACTCAAAATTTGATCTGTTTTGGAACGAGATATGAGTGTGACTCCAGTCTGGTGTTTAGGGTATGTATTTATTCTTTTTTTAAATATAGTAACTGAAAGACTGTTGAAAACTTAAGTGTTAAAAGCTTTGTACATTTATGTAAATATCCCAGGCTTCACTTAAAATTGTGTGTCTGTTTTTGAAGCAGGCTTCTTCTTGTATTAGGCTATATTTTAATTTTTTGATGTGCATGAGATAAACATTTTTCTTATGTAGTAGAGCTATAGTGGAAAAGAATAAAGCTTCCGGTAATGGTCAAAAAAGGACTTTTTTAAGAAAGTCCCTCAGCTCCTTTTTTTCTTTTTCTTTTTTTGTGAAAATACAGATCCATTCACTGGAGTCATCAGTTCTTTTTTTTTTATTTCTCTGTAAGAGACTAAGAAGGCAGAATGATGTTTGAAGTAACGAGTTTTCACTTTTTACTTTTATATGCACTTTTTTTTGCTGCTCATGTTGAATAGTCTGGACAATGGAATTTATAACAATAGGCTCAAATTACTAAATTATTAGCTAGCCAGCCTTCTTACTTTGGATTTCTTCTATTCAAAGCTGGCAGAATTTTTCAAATCTACTTCTCTGGTTTTTGTGCTTTCATAAAGATACACTTTCCATTAACACAAAGTAGTTTTTGTAAAAGTAATTTGGAAGCTGTTTCCCTCCCCCCGCCAAAAAAAAAAAACTTAAAATGTAATGACATTTCTGTCTCAATAGCTTTTGAATGTACTGATTTGTTTCTGTATATTAAATGTGAGTATGTTGCATTTAATTTTTTTGGGGAGGTTCACTGGCATTCATTTATGTTTTTTAATTCTTAAATATTGCAGTAAGTCTCACTGAAAAGAATCTGGCAGACATCCAGAGACACTTTGAGTAAATTTAGTCTTCTAATTAAGTGCAGCCTTCTTAGCCCCTTTATTGTCCTTGGAAAGCATGTTTTCTTCCTTAATGCAACAAAATCATTAAACTGTGCTGCAAAGGAGAATAGGAGATCTGAGAAACCAGGCAATAAGCATTCAGATTTCGAATGGCATTTGGTTTTTTTTCCTTTCCATTAAACGTTCTATTTTTTAACTTCTGTGTGTGTGCTAAACAACTGGAAACTATTCTCACTTGACAGGATGAAGAGAGTTCACTGATTTCATGTACAGATATCTCAGTTTTGCACAGTGAGCATTCATCTGTTATTAGTTGCATGTGTAATCTTAGGGACCAAAACAAAAGTTTAGTTAGCGTGGAAATGCTGGTAGGACCAGGAACACATTGTCACTACACGTGACAATGCTTCCAAAGCTGGAATAGAAATATTATCTTATTGGACTAATAGCCAATACCTGTAAAATCTTTACTTACTAAGTCTTTCATTTGGCATGCTGAGGGGTGAGAGGCAGTTCACTGCTGAAAGTCCTGTTCAGTGAAAAATGTATAGAAGAGTAATTGATGGACTGAAGTGAACAAAAACTGCTTTGCAATTTTTAACACAGTTTGCAGAACAAATGATACTACTGGTAAACATTTTTGGCTCAAACTTAATTGTGTAGGAGGCTAAAAACTGTGAAAGACCCTTCTTTCATCATTTGTGTGAAAGTAGCCAGAAGAAATGACACCATCAGTATCTCTAGACTAATGGAACTGGCTGAATAGTAGGCTGTTCTTCTTCCTTTATTGGGTGAGTTGATGTTTGGGGTACTGAACATTATGGTGCCTCTTGTCAGTTTTACTGCTTGTGGTTCCTTGTGGAAAAATAAATCAGTAAATATTTTGTATTCAACAGTCACAAAACTTGGAAGAATGAATTGAAGGAGTAGATACCTCTTCTCAATAAATGCTCTTGTTTTATATTTTTCCTTCTACTTCTCTTTCCAAATTTATTTGCTTCCTATTATTTGGGTTTGGGATTTTTTTTTTTTTATTTGGTTGGTGTGGCTTTTTGGTTTTTTTTGTTAATCACTGTGGTTCAATTTCTTTTTTTTTTTATTTTTAAGACAGGGTTAATGATTTAGCCTGTGTCCCACAGAAAAGCAGAAGAGTAGAAATGCTCTTTCAGTTTCTCATGTTTTAATAATTAGTGCTGTTCGTATAATGTAATCAATGTAATTTAAAGTCAGTCAAATGAGTTCTTTGGTTTTAACTCCAGTAAGTTTTGAATTAAATAAGGAGAAAATAACTGTTAAAGCATTTATATAAACTTGTATGTGATTTCTATAGCTTTTAAACTATCAGGTGATAATAATGCTAGTACCTCAAATGGTCACCATTAAAATATTTTCTTTCTTGATGCTTTGAGTTAGTTACCTCTGAAATATGTAGATGTTGGGGTGCAGGCTGGCAGAATTTGTTCAGCTGGTACCAGGCTAGAGATTTGAATCCCTAGGAGTATGCTGGTTGCTCAGCCACTTTTTCAGACACCTTTGTCATAAACATGTCTGTTCAGAACTTTGCATCATCATAGTCATAGCCAGCTTCTTGATTTTTCAGCTTTGATTTCCTTTGCACCTGGTAAGCCTGATTTAGATGGGAGTGAAAATTATTGGGTCAGCATTGTCTTAAAAGTTAGGCATTTTAACAGTATTGTCAAGCAGAAGATAACCTCAGTGAATTATCTTGATTCCTAGTGAACAGCTATAGAGTGCTAATTAAATTCTGCATAGTGCGTAGGCTTGTAAAGGGATTTGTGATTCAGGAATCCTGGTGGGTCTGGTCAGACCAACAGGCCAAATGTTCCCTGATACATCTGTCACACTAGATAAAGCCTGCAGTGGTTTTGTTTCTGTATTTGGTCCTTCAGCACGTTCATAGTCTGCCATCAGGAGGTGAGTTGCTTTGCCCAGCCTGCAGTGCAGTGCACATTCCTGAGGTTCTGTTGGATGAACTAGATGGTGGACTAATGGACTAAAACAGTGACATTTCAACAGGGAAACGGGGAATTTTGCATGTGTGCTGAAAATTTCTGCTACTTTGTTGATTTAATCTCTTATATATGTTCAAAGAGAAGGTGAGGAATTCCTTTCACATGTGTACTGTCATTTCACTCAGTTTAAACGGCAGAATTTGGGTGTTCTTTCTGTGTGTTTGCAGTAATTTGGGGCATAGTCAATGCAGGGTGAGCATGCTTTGATTTGTTCAGTTTTTCAACTCTGGTACTCTAGAATTACATGACATTATAGCTGTGTGGAAGAGAAAGATGTAAAAATAATGCAGAGGAAATCATCTTCTGCTTTGTGATCTCACTAGCTTACAGAAGACCCAGTCTTTGTGAATTGAAATGTCCATGCTTGTACATCTGTGCAGTCTATGACAGGAACTCAGGAGAGAAAATTAGCTTAAAAATGAGCACAGCAACATGCCTGCAATTTCCCTACATCTAACTTTCTCCTCCTCTGTTGATATTACTCCTGATGTGCAAAACCTGATGAAAGTATGTACAGTTCAGATGAGGGAGAGCAGAATGGTGGAAGGTGGAATTTATTTCCAATTGTAGATAGTCATTGATCTGCAAATTCACATTTTTATAAGGACATGTTTATCCACAATGCACAAAGTGATATCTTGCCAAAGGCAGTCTTATCTCCATATGCAAAGCAGTCAAAAAAAGCCACCCAGTGATTGCATCTTGTGAGGGGATTGTCAGTGTTCTATTCTGACAAGTCTGTGTGTTTGTATGTGTTTACATATGTATGTCTATGCTCATTTGAAGTATTTTTCAAATATGAGCTAAATTATTTCCACTGAATCCTCAGTTAGTTTTGCTTTTCTAGGAAGACAGTGGATAGAGCTTTACCATCTAGTTTCTGGGTGAAATTCATCTGGTGTGACACCATATTTAACATGAGTGGGGGCAGGTCCTCGCCTGATACATTACTTAATTCTAGTCAGTCACTGGAGTTACAGCAGTACTTATAGATCAGCTCTAAATAAACTATAAAATGGCTCTTCTTCCTTTCCTGAGAATTTCTGTACCATTGTTGCATTCATCTTTCTTGTGGTCAGCTTGTGGTCTGTATCACAGTCCTAAAACGTGTACAGGTATTACATATTTTTTAGAAGTTATGGAGAAGTTGTAGAGTACCAGTTCTAGCTGGTAATTTCTGCATATCCATTAAGTTCACAGAAATTTTAAAACAGTGTTGGGAATAAGGATCTGTTTTGATATATTTTGCTGTTCAGGCCTACCTTGAATTATGATGTTCCTCTATTACAAGAGAAGGTTCTTCTAAAGTCTTGTCCTCATTTTTTATTAGAATTAGTTCATCATTGATTGTTCATCTATATTTAGTGTATTGCAGCTGAGAACAGAATTTAACCTTTTTATTGTGCGTGTCCAAACAAAATTGCGTTTTTTCATTATTTTTAAATTATTGAGGCCAATTCTCTGTTAACTGTGAGTGAAATACCTTGACTCTTTTTTCTCACTAAGATTCAACAGGAAAATGTAGTTTTTCCAGAGATTTTACAATTGAGGTATAGAATTTCTCTTCTATCCTTTTTATGAAAGTAAAATTCTAAAAAAATAAATTCTAACACATACAAGAAAACAACCTACTATTAATTACGATAGTAACATGGTTGTGAATATAGAGAGGTCCTTAAAAATAAAGGAGGTCAGTGAAAGAGGTAAAAAACTGTTGAATAAAAATATTAACTTCATTTTCTTGATTACAAAACAAACCATCTTAGATTATTGTGTTTGCTTCATTATCTTCATTATCAATGCTTGTAAGGTCGTAGGGGTGGGTCTGAAGAAAGCTGCCGATGGGAGAGTAAATGGAAGCAAATCTGGCTCACACACTTGGAATTGGAGAACTGTTCACAAACAAGTGTGTTTACCAATATGTGTGAATGAGAGAGTCTGATGTGTGTTGTTCTTGTGCAGTGCTTGTTTGCTGCCTTCCTCAGTGGCTTCTCCATTGCAGGAGGCTCTCGAGCAGCCAAACAGAAAGCAGGAACAGCAAACTTCCCTTTGGAAACTCACCGCTGCTCATAGCAGCGACATGTTTTCAGTTTTCTCATCCATCTCATTATGCTCCAGAAGTAACTGGGAAAAATGAGTAAAAGCACTGCTATTCTGTGTAAGAGAATCCCCATGACAATGGCATCTCAACAATCCCACCTGCTGTTTCTTGGGATAAGGAAGTTGGAAACAATCTAGAAAGCCATACCAACTGTGAAAGGAGGCTCTTCGAAGAAGCTAAAAAAAATTTGGTAGCTACAAAAAGAAAAAATCCGAAAGCAAAAATTGAAAACACTGGTAGTGTCTTATTCTTACCAGAATATTCTTATAATAACCACTGTCTTTATAAAATTAGAATATTTATTTGTGCTGTTAATGTGAGCTGCTGTGTTGAACTGTCCCAAGCTTTTTGAAGAAGCTTTTTGCTATTTCCCTTCCCCTGAAAGCCAATATCCAGTATCCAAACATTCAGCAATAGAGAGAGGAAAAGTAGAAAACCACAAATAAACCTGTGTGTCAGATTCCATATAGTTTGCATTTTCCCACAGGCCATCAAGGTAGGCCAGTTTTCAGTTTTTGTTAGAGAAAATGAGAGAATTCCATACATTCTGTGGAGCAGAAGGTCCTCCCGTGCCCCAGTGGAGTCAGAGCTGACAGCTCATCCTGCTGTTTTCCTGTGTTGCCTCCTCCCTGGAGTGAGTGTGCATGTCCTCCTAAAGCAGAACAGACACATGGCTCTCCCACTGGGACTCTATTAGCATATTGCCCTGTGTTGTCTTTGTTTCTGATGATGTTCTGTGCAGACTAGCACTGCCTGCTGCGGAACAAGGTGGGCTCTTCTGCACAGCACCTTTCCCATGGGATTTCCATCTTCACAAGTATAATATTACAGGAGGTGATATTCCTCTATTTCTAATTGCTGTTGGTTCTCACTTTTAATTGCTTGCAGCTTGATACTGCTTTGTCTTCTGAAGTGTTCATAAAACAGAAAGTAAGGAGCTTTAGCCCTTTTTTCCAACCAGATTTAAACCATTCTTCATTAATACTCTGTATAAATCTTGTAAGGTTAGTCACCAAGAGCCCTAATCTATGTTTTATACCTCATTGCAGTATCTTCACCCTTTTTTTGATAAAAGCCCTTTTATCTGTGTTATAGTAGTTTTGCTGTAGTATTTGTGTGTGTTTATGGAAGATTCTGATTCCTTTACAGATTTCTTTTCTCCCCTCCTTGCTTCTAATCTATTGCATGCTTTCCTGATTTTTTTCTCGTTGTTCACTCTTTATCCCTTTCCTATGACATTCAAAGCCTTTTTCTTCTTGTATTTTTACTATTTCAGTCCTCACTATAACTATATTTTTACAGGAAACTAGAGGTGAGATCAATATGTTTCAGCATCTAGCAGAATCTGCAAGTATTTGCATCTGCTCTTGAGTGCTAATATTTGGGGGAGAAAAAAGTTAGTAAAATGATTGCTACAATATTATCAAATCCATGGCTGCAAGTCAGCTTTAAAGTGTGTGTTTGCATATTTGATGTTTTGTTACATGTACTTGCAGATATGTAACTACCATTTGCACCAGATACCATGTTGTATTTACTGAGTTCTCAAACATGGCCTCTTACTCAGATTGTATACATACATTTAGGAGGGCCTGTGCAATCATTTAAAATACTGACATATGAAATTGAACGTTTTTTCAAAATGTTTTTATTGTGATTCTGTCCTTATTTTGTATTTCTCTTTTTCTCTTTTTCTCATTCGCAACACAAACCTTTGATTATGGCTGTTTTGTTAGTTTTCATATCCAAACTTTATTCTAGCCAATTCCTTGCTGCAGAATCTTTGTAAGCATCAGTCTGATCTGGCATGTCCTACACTGTATTTCACAATCATCTTCAAATCTTTCTTTGATGCTTATAAATTCTATGGTACTGTTACTCATAAACAGCGTGAAGTGCCCTGTCTTCCTTGACTATGAATGAATCCCAATCTCTTTATTCTTAATTTTATGTTGCTACCGCTGTGTGCTTCTTTTTTACTTAAATATATGTGTAGATATATATATATGTCTCCCTTTATATAGAGGAAAAGCAAGAACTGAAGTTACTTCTACATCATAAAGCTTTATTGTTCTGTAAAGTTTGTGGATATCAGGCAATGCTCATTAAAATCCTAGGGCATCATGTCAAATAACCTTGCTAAAATTCACTTTCTCTACAGCGTCTCATTCAGTTGGCAGTTAATCTGTTTAAGAACAAAGCTGAATTGTTTGCAATGCTTTGCTATTGGAAAACTTGAGGTTGTTTCTCGTCCTATTTTATAAGTGCCTGTTTTTTTCTTTTTGGTTTGGCACTTTTTAAAATTTGCTCTAATATTTTTATTTTTTAAAGGGATCAAATCTATTTGGAATAGTCTGTAAATTCCCAGGTTCTCAATTGTTCTTGCATTTTATAAAGATAGGTATCATGTCTGCCCTCTTCCAGCCCTCTGGGATTCTCATCCTCCTTCAGTTCACAATAATGGTGTGGAGGTTGCTTCAAGTGCTGAATTAGTGTAGGGCGAGTTCCACCCACTGCTCTGGGCTGGCCTGGGCCTTTTGTCCTTATGATTCAGCTGGTTGAATAGTAGTGCTACATAATTTATTGTTCTTACAAATACATTCTTTTGATTCAAGTCTCCTTGGGTCACAAAGATTTCCTTAAGGCAGTTACATTATGTCCTTGATACCACTGTGTTTTTCCACCACATCAGATTAGTTTTTCAGGAATTTTCCTTTCTAGCAACTTTCATCCTTGCTTGGCTGTGGTTTTCTCATCAACCGTGTTTTGTAAAACTGTGCCACGATGTTCCTCCTGATGCTGTCTCCAGTGCTGTGCTTTTGCCTCTGGTGATAATTGAATGAATCCCCACACAGTGGAGAAAACTGAGTCTGCAACACATAATGCAGTGCAGCAGAAAATGGTTTGCAGAAGGAAACAGTAGGTGCTGACGAGCCAAAATCTGCACTGTTATTATTAGAAGGAGTTACTGAGGACTGGTTTGGGTTGGAAGGGACCTTAAAAATCATCTAATTCCATGCTCCCTGCCATAGATGGGGACACATCCCACCACACCAGGTTGCTGAATGCCCCATTCAACCTGGCCTTGAACACTGCCAGGGATGGGGCATGCACAGCTTCTCTGAGCAACCTGTTAGTGTCTCATCACCCTCACGGTAGAGAATTAAAAACTACCTAACTAGTCCTGGTTTACACTAGATACGTGCAAAAGAAGACAGCGAAAAAATGTTGATGGTATTTCTCATTGTCTTTATATAGGAATAGAGATAGATTTTAAAAGTTATTAGGTTCAGGGCACAAAAGGAAAAAAAATGCACTTTGTCTTATAAGTATAAGTATCATTGAAAAGAAGTATAATTGAAACATGGAACTCATTCTTTCAAGATACTAGAGATGCATAAAAATGTTGTTAGGTGAGGTCATATAGATCAGATTTATTGATTACTAAGAAAAATTATATTCCAGATGCAATTTTGCCTGTGGTTTCCCCACAGGTATGAATCCCTCCCTACTGCAGAGGGATTGCTCCATGCCCAGCTGTTTCCTTCTGATGCCCTGCTGCTGAGCAATGGCAGTGTGGCAGTGTGCCATAGTGCTTTCCTCTGGTCATGGGTTGGAGTACTTTTGCCTTGTGTGAAACCTGGGCAAAAGTGAGCCAGATCTGGTCCCTGGCAGATGGCCACACCCATCTGAGGTATCAGAACTAGCGCTGCAGCACTGCAGTCAGGCGCCTCTTGGACTCTCCAGAAAGGCTTGGAAACGCCAAACTCCAAAGTCGGCTTGTAACACATTTCTACCCAAATTCATCTGTTTGCTAGGTGACAGAAGCAATTCAAATTTCCTTAATAGGAACCATTTTTATGGTATGGGTGATCTATCTGCTTAGGAAGCACCAGTTTTATTATTCTCAATTCAGAGGAGCTGAGATAAAAGGATTATATTCCAGGAAACTGATAATTTGTTTACTGATCTATTTGGTGTTTAGAAAGGGTGAACATGTAGGTGAATATATTTTTGCTGTTAAATGATTCTATGCTGCTTCTAAGAGGTCTTGTATGAATAGCTACCACTGCATTTATACCTCCACTGAAACTTTGCAAAGGCAGCTTCAATATACATTGTGTACATGGTGTTGTACATGTAATAGATAAAATCTTTGTGTTTAGTTATAGGCATAGAATGGTTTTCCCCATTTGAAATGTGTCCTAATAGGCCTGTAGATTGTTTTTATTGCTTTCCCTCCACCTCCACTGCCCAATTAATGTACAGGTGTTAGTGGTGACATTGTGCATAGTCTAGATTCATTATAGTGCAAAAGAGCTTTTTGCATGCATAGTCTTCTTTTGGTTTAAATGAAACATTAGTACCTCAAAAAGGGCAAACACAGCATGTTGATGCTGAAGTCAGGCTGCCTTCAAAACATTATGTTAATATGTTTAGAATTCTTTAGTTCTAAAAGTATTTTATGCAGAAGATAAGTTAGACATTTCACCAGGGCAGTCTTACAGCTATTATTCTTTGACTCTGTTCAGGAGGACCATTAGCTTTGATTGTATTTCCACTGTCATTTCTCATAAACATTTTTCCCAATTAAAAGACAAAAAGACCTCAATATTGTATAGATGTAGTAACTTCTCATAATCAGTAATACCATTAGGCTATATAAACTAACTTACTATAGCCTATAATGTTATTACAGTGATGTAAGCAGGGTCTTTTACATCAGGCAAGCCAACCGTAAACTACAGAAAATGTTTTTGATTCTGAATTCAAAATCATGTCCCAACTGATGGTAAATTTTTCCTTTGAAGTAACATAGGAGAAATACTATCCCCATGTTATTTGTCATGTTAATGCAATTGTTTTTATTTTCTCATAGTGATGATTCCCAGATATATTAATTATGGAAAGAAGTGCTTTTGTCTTGCCTTCCACATGTATTCTAAGTCCACATGACAATCCATCCCAGGTTACTGTTTTTTAGCCAACTGTGTATACAAATGGACTATTCTATATCTTTATTCCATGTACTTTGATGTTGTTTTCTTTGTTTCAGCTTTCCCTCAACAAATCTGTTCAGAAATAGGCCTTGTTCAAACGGGTTTGGGACACAACTACAGTATACAGAAATCCATAAAGTTGCCTTTTACTGTAATTGTTTCATGTTCCCAATCCTCCTGAGATTATTTTGCTTGTGCGTTTCTCAGAGTCACAAATTTGATTATTCTACTACAGTGATTTACTCTAAGAAAATTAATATAATCTCTTCAAAACTCTCAGCTGTGAGCTGTAACTCCCTGAACTGCTGTTTTACTTTCCAAGCATTATAAATGCATTTCCCTAGTTGTTCCATGTTGAAGTCATCTCACAGTGAAGTGTCATTTTCCCAGTAGATTGATGGCATAGAGTAATAAATGCAAATAATATATATTTTTAAGGCTTGTAACAGTCACAGAATGCTACCCTGTTTATGAGAAATTGTCAAATAGTAGCTTTGTAATTTAAACATTAAATACTGAGTGTGAGGTGTTGTGTGTCAAAAGGGTTCAGATCTATGTAACCTGCTGATAGAACCTCATAAATATAAACTCAGTAACTTTGTGGATAGCTTTTTGGATCATAAATTCAAAAATGAAGATGTAGGAAAAGTATAAGAGAGATGCTCACTGCATCAGAGAATATTCCAAATTTTAATGAAAAATACCGCTCTGTTGTATCCCTTTCTGTAATTGCAAAACACAAACAGCAGGCTGAAAATGTACATTTGATGCCTCAGGTTTTAGCTTTTATATTTTTCAGATTTTGTGCTGCTTCAGTGTGTAGTTCTGAGTTTCATATTAGGAGACGGTAAGCTCTCTTCACAGAGTAGGTAGACAAAACAATTCCTTCTTTACCTGGGGACCAAGGACAAAAGATCCAAATTTCAGGCCCAAGAGCATAAATAATGGTGGACTGAAGAGAGAAAACAAGAAGGATGGGACTTCATAACCTAAAGCTGGAATTGGACAATTGATTCCAATACGTAAATTGACCAGAATTTATAAAAGTGTGAGACTCCGTGACCGGTTGTCCATTTGTGTGACCATTTTGGGTTCACCTTGGGTGTAGCCCTGGCTGGGCTCTTGTGCTGCCCAAGGTGTATCCATGGTGGCCTTTTAATAAATACCTACTCTATTCTTTAACTCTATTTAGCTCTGTTCTAGGTCAGCCTTCACAAGGCATCTTACTTATTTTACTGCATATATTTCATCGAATAATTAATTAATGCCTTTAAACTGCTTTACATAGCAGGTGTTTCAAATTTTAATTTGTAATTTCTTCAAATATTATATTTTGGAATACTAGGTTACCTCAGTTATTTGATAACATTTGCATTCAGTTTTTTCAACATATGCATGTGAAAGGTTCTTCACCCAACTCTGTAAAAACTCTGAATCATGATTTCCAGAGTGATAAAAATTCTGCAAGGGAGAAAATTTCTTACAAATGGTAAATATACACATGGGTGCAAACACACAGGTATATTTTTTCCATGTCTAAAGGCCACGTTTATGCAGAAAAATACACTGTTTTCATTTTTCTTGGATTGAGTTTAAGAATCTTTAAATTAATTTGGTTTCTGTTACTAAGAAAAATGTTAGTATGTAGATGTGAGAACACAGATGTCAAAGGGTGAATGTTCTTTATAGTAGGAGGTACTGAGTTCTCATCATATTGTTGTCATCCTGTGTGAATATAGATATTTTAAAGATGGTTAAGGTGATAAATTTATATGGGATTATATTTTGCTGAATGTTGCCTCCAAATGTGAATTGACAGAACAAATATGTAGCTTAGCTAGAAAAACAATGCATTTGTTCTCATCAGATCTGAAATGGAGACTTTCAGGAGGAGTTTCAGAAGACTATGTTCTCTGGAAGGAGAAGTCAAAAGTATAAAAAATTTTTACTTGTTTAAACAAAGTAGAAGAAAAGAGTTGTCATTTGCCACATGGTTGAAGGTTTTAGTTGCTGTACAAAACTGTTTTACCACACCTTAGTTTTAGACTGCCATGCTAACAGATTTCTTGCCACTATTATTGATACAGTAAGAGGCAAAGAAATTCTGGATCTAAAGTTTTGACCAGCTCTAAGAGTCAAGACAGCACCCTCTGAAAAATCATGTCTTACTAAAGAGTAAAATAAAAATTAGGTTAGACTGCTTCTCCAGTTTAGAACACCCTACTGATTTATTCTTGTACATTTGTCCTTGGCTACAGAGATTTGGAGAACAGCCTCATACAGCTGTAAGAATTTGCATAAGCAAGCACCTCAAAACCATACCACACGTGTTTGTTTCGAGGTTGCTTTACTTTGGGCAGTGACAGTGATGTTATAATATATGTTCTCTAAGCTGCTGCCTGAACTTGGTGAGAAATCTGTTGGCACTTGCAATCACTAGGAAGCAGCTGGTCCTTTTGTCTCCCTCTTTGTCCCCCTGAAGAGTTGAACCTGACTTCTGATGTTATGCTGCTTCATCATTTTGTGACAAAATTAATTTTTTTTCCCAAGTAGGTTGTGTTTCATGTGTCTTACTCCCTTTTATTACCTAGTGTACTCCTCTTGTCAACATGTAGCATTACTTATCCAGTTCAGTTTTTATTTTCACCGTTCTTGAGGAGACATGTTTGTGTCAACCATGATTCCTAGTCCATGCTGCTTCTAGCACGAGTAGCCTCTGATTTCATGTTATGAAGCTCTTTCATGCACCTACGTGTGCCTACAGTACAAAATTTCTGGCACTAGGCTATAGATTGTATCAGTTGCATCTCACCGACCTCAATGTCAAAGAGAAGCTCTAGGCTAGATGGACTGACTTAGTTTGTCAGCCTTGAAATGCTGCCTTTCAAACCTGTACAACATGGCAGTTGAGAGAAACAGAAGGTGTTGGGTGAGACTTAGAAAAAAAGAACAATAATACTGTACAAGCTGAAGTAGGGAACCTTGTAAATAGGTCAAAGTAAGACAAAAGGGAGAAAGGGCTGTTAGGTAACTGGTGTCAGCATCCTTTGCAGATCTAGATTAAGCTATCATTAATAACTTGCATGCTGAGCATTTAAGTTATGTTTGCAATTGAGATGTCCTGAAAACTAATATGCTTTGTGTGTTAGTATTCTTGGGGAAAGCAATATTAAAATGTTTATTATTCCCAGTTTGCAGGGTCCAAGAAAATGCAGAGATGGACCATTCAATTTGAGAACAAATTAATTATAGGCCTGCTTCGAGGCCCTATTTTGGTGAATTGCATGAATGTCCATGTTGGAGTAATACTGAAATTCAGATATGAGCATTGTTATAATTTTGCTGTTTCATGGTATAAATGGAAATGTTAAATGAACTTTCACTGCACATACCTGCATCTTGTCAGGGTGTGTTAATGTAGAATGATTACTGCTAAGCTTTTCACTCTCCACCTCCTGTTTATGTGTATTCTGGGAATGTTAAAGCAATTGATAATTTTGCTGCTGTGTACTGTTTCTGTGGATAGGTTGCTCAGCTGCATCAGATATTTATTAAATAATACAGTGATTATTTAATTTGAATTTTTTTAAGCTGTTATGTTAGCCACATAAAGTGTACCTTGATGAACATGAGTTCATGAATAATTAGGTACTGTAGGAGATGCCTGAAAATGTGGGTGAGCAGGCTGTGTTGTTCCTTTAAACATACACAGCTTGAAAAGCAGATGGAATTGTGTTCTCATGATGTTTAAGGACTTTTAGAGCACTGCATATCACCAGCATCTGGAGACCAATTACTGAAGAGTCTCCATAGGGGTTCTGCCTCAGGGTTTTTAGTTGGATGAATAATATATAAACTCTATAGTTTCCCACAGAGAGCAACTGGAGCAGTATCAGAAGGAAATAAGCCTTTTAGGAGTTCAGCTAAAAATGAAATAGCACAGGATTTAAAATGAAGCAGTTTTGCTTTTACATGCAAAGTCTAGTATTGTGTTTTAGTCACATGAATTCTGATATTTCTTTTTTTAGCCTTTATCATTTTGGAATCTTGCTTTTTCTAATTTTAGTATTCGTCTATTTGAAAGCCGTAGCAAAACACTGTAAGGCTATGCAATTAATTCAAGAACTAAATTTCCTTTTGAACAAGCAGTGGAAATTAATATATACATAATTCATTTTACAGTACAGGTTTAGCATTATTGTACTCAAACCGTAATCAGATTTTATCTTACCTGTTACTGTGTCTGGCTCTAGGTTTACTCAGTTTGCTTTTTACAACTAGAAATAGTTGCAAAATGGCATATCCACTACTATTCAAAACCCTCTTTCAACTCATTGTATATTCCTTAAAATTCTTATTCTTGTCCTCTGCCTAAATTTAATTGAAAACAGAATACATTTGAAAAGGAAATAAAAATATCTGAATGGAGATACTTGGATCTGAAAAGGAATTTTTGTTTTTCTTAAATATAATAGAAAGTCTTCTCAACTGGTTTGTTTCAATACAGATACCAGTCAAAATTCACCAAGTGGGCACTTTAGAGCTGAAGAATACATTACCTGAAGAACACGACTGAGACAGACCTAGGCAGAGAAAAACAAATGAGAGTGTAACTTTTATTAAAAAGAACTAAAAGGGCCCCAAACCAACCAACCAGAAAAAAAATCCCAGTATTGTCATTGATGCTATGATTGTTTTAGTTAGCACTTCCACCAGATATTTTTTGGTAAATCTGAAAGTTCAGTGCCCTGAATTTCTAAGTGTGGTAGTAATCTTCATGAGACGAATGTTCCTGCCACCTTCAGTGTAACTCTTCAGCTGAATATGCAGCTGAATCACAGAATGGGTTGGGAGGGACCACTGGAGGTCATCTGGTCCAGTCTCTCTGCTATAGCAGGGTCATTCTAGAGCATATGGGACAGGAGCGTGTCCAAATGGTTTTCAAACATCTCCAATGAGGGAGACTCCACCACCTCTCTGAGCAATCTGTTCTGATGCTCAGTTACCCTCACAGTAAAGAAGTTTTTTCCTGTATTCAGGTGGAACTTCTGTGCATGGGTTTCTGCCCACTGCCTCTTGTCCTTTTGCTTAGCACTACCAAGCACAGTCTGGCTCCATCCTCTTGGCACCCTCCCTTCAGACACTGACAGACATTTGAGTTTTCTCCAGGCTAAACAGGGGCAGCTCCCTCAGTTTTTTCTCATATGTAAGGAAATAAACTGAAGCATTTGCAGGTTTATCATGACACCAAAATCTCCTATATGAAATCAAAATAGAAGGGAAAAAGGTAGGAGTAGAATCGTGTTCCAAGAGGAAAGGATCAGGATGTATTTGGGAGCTATGTGTTTTATTAGGTTGATCAATTTGATATTTAGAGCTTCAGAAAAATAAATACAGCTTGCCCTCCAAAGGAATAGAAAATGCTTCATTATTAGTAAAATAATTATTGGCATGCAGTGGAGTGCTAGAGCCACAATAAAATCAGAGTATAGTTGTGTCTGATTGCATATCAAGCTGTATTCAAGGCATGTAAATTATCCTGCTTTTTTCCATGAGAAACAACCCATATCGTAAAGGGAAACAAAAGTAGCTACCAGGACTAAGTGTTAGGCTAAACTGAACCTGGCTAAAATCAGAATTCAGGTTGCATTTTAATGAGACTAAAACAGTCCCTTGGCTTTGACTGTTCCAAAACCTGTATACTTATATGAGTAGACTTGAATTGCTCATGTGCATCATTGCTCCCTAGGGCTGGTACTCTGCTTCTGATGATGTTTGGAAAAACAATTCACCTTCTCTCCTCAGTTCCCTGTTTTAATTTGCAGCCTCTGTTTTCAGTCATGAGCATTGTATCTAATCTGAGTTGTACCCAATCATCCTTGGTCTGGTCATAGTTGGTGCACTGGGCTACTGCTTCTTTGTGAAAACTGTCTCAAGGTAATTGACCTTGAAGTGTAATGTACAATGCTAATCTCTGTGCTTCCAAGTTTACTGGGAGAGTTTAAACTGCGTTGGTCACAGCAGTGGAAATGAAAAAGTATTTAGACTGCATAGGGTAGCAGGGGAAAAAATTATGGTGTATATTGGAGGTAGTACTGGAAAATGGTGATAAAGAGAGAAGCCTTCCAGGTGTCACCTCAATTTTTAATTTTTTTTTTTAATTAATGCTTCCATTAGAAACATAGCCTAAGGAGTATAGTTCAGTCTCTGATTTTTATTTTTTTTTTTAATCCTGTCTGTTTCTCATCTCTTAGTTCTGAGTGTCCAATATTGGTTGACATCTGAGCTCTGCAAACCATTAAGAACTGGCCATGATGTCTAAGATTACTCAGGAGAAATGAATGGACCAACAGAGTCATGGCAAATTCAGTTAAGATATCATACCTGTCACTACGAGGGAATGAAAGCAAGTCAAGAAGGGAATTTTGGGGGTGCTGATGTGTTGCTGTTGGGTTGTGTTTTGTTGATTTTATTGTAACTGAGAAAACTGAAGACTTCAGAATAACCAAAACATGATTTATGTGGAAATAGCAGATCTTGGTAATTTCTAATGTGCTTCCAGAGCATGCAGGTGAACTGAACTGAAATCCCTGGGAGCACAGAAGTATGTGATTCAGGTACAAACTGTCTCTGTGATGTCACTCCTGAGCCTGAAATCTAGAGTGATGCTGCTACGAAGCAATTTAACATCTTAGGAGCATTTCAGCTTCTATGGATGCTATAAAAGAATACAGAGGGAATGAGAATGATCCCCATAAAATAATCACTATTCACACTCTCTGCAGAGTGCTGGCTTGGATCAGGCCAAGAGTGGAGGAGCTGCTGGTTTCTGCTGCCTGCATGCAGGGACTTAGCACTCCCTCTCAGGGAGGATTGTACCTAAAACGTTTCATTTCCTTATCTTTTGGTCAACCACAGATATTGGGGCTGAATACACCTCTTTTCTTCTGAGCAATTTAATAGCAAGATGAAAGCTTTGTGGGCTCAGCATAGCAAGTCCATAAAATGTGAAGTGTGTAAAAATAGTCAGTAATAAGGCACGTTTGATCCCTCAAGGCATCAGGCATAGGTCTCCTAAGCTGCTGGAACGAATCCCTCCACTCTTTGCTGTAATATAGTTAGGTCTCTTGCAATGGCTGTTGGACTGGATTCAGCTGCATGTGGGAATGGAAATGCAGGCACCAAAATAAAAGTAACAATAAAAAGATACGGCACCTCATTTTGAATGCCTTTGTTTCTACTTATGCTGGCACTTTTACAGTGCCACTGCAGTTCCTGGGGAGACACAAGTATACCTGGTTTAGCGTGTCATCTTAGTAGCTGTTTCTGCTCCCTGCCCTTCCATCTGTGACAACTGGCTTACACCAACTTTGCACAGCAGTTGAATAGAAAAGATCTAAGCTTAGCTGCTGCAACTTCGTGTATTCTTTTTAGTATTAGATAAACTTGAGAAACTATCAATTAAACATAATTCTTACCCTAATTTGTCGAATGTGATTGCTTTGTTGTCTCTCAGTTTCTACATAATTGAAATGCATTTTCTGTTTTGCAGAAAATCATACCTTAGCAAGTTTATTTTCTCTAAAGCTGTATTTGATGCAACTAATAAAACCATAGTTAAGTTACAAAAGAAAAAGCTTTTCTAGTAGCAGGAAAAATTGAATAAATATGATTTGATTTCAGTTATGGACTTTATAGCATTGAAAATGACAAAGACAACTTCTTGATTTGTAAATTAAACAACTTCACTAATGGATCCTTTTGGAGAAAGTAGATATCAATACTGGCAAAATTCTTCTTTTCTTTTTTCTTTTCTTTTTTCCTTTTTTATTTTAAGGAAATATGATTTAGTGTACTCCAGTAAGTTGAAAGATGTTTTGTTGCATGTTCTGGCTCTCAGCCTCTGGAGAGCTTACTTTCCCAGCAGCCTGTAGTGATAGCAGAGCTGTCAAGACTCTGATTTTCATCTCCTTTCAGCTTCAGTCTGCATACCTCCTTTGAAAGTTTTACAAAACATTAAAAACTTGTTTCCTCTGGCATTTCTCAACATTTCTTCAACATGTCTGCACATATTTCAAAAAGATACTACTTTCTCCAATCCCTCTCTAAACTGTTTGGGTGTTTTAGGACTGCTTTTGAGCAATCTCTAATGCTAAAAGTTTAAAATGCAAAGGCAATCAGTAAATCCTAATCTCACTGGATGTTTGGGTTTTTTTAAAAGAACTGCATGATTAAGTTCTTTCTTTCTGTTATGCGTGCAAGAGGAATTTTTGAGTAAAAGAATTTCTACTTACATGTATGTGTATATAAATCACAATTTAGATTAGATAATAATAATGAATTTTCTGCTGGAAAGGTTGCCAAGCACTGGAACAGGTTGTCCAGGGAAGTGGTTGAGTCACAATCCCTGGAGGAATTTAAAAGCCATTTTGATGTGGCACTTCTTGGTGGACTTAGCATTGCTGGGTTGGATTCAATGATCTTAGAGCTCTTTTCCAACCTAAGTGATTCTTTAATCCTATTTTGTCATCTTTTGTAGTGGACACAAGGTAGAACTAAGAATCCTATCTTTTTTTTTCTTAGCATCAACTGCTATGTTCTACTTGAAATGACAGGTTGCTTGAAAAAATTGTTCAGCAAATTTTTAATGAAAAATTAATTATTTTATTAAATATGCTACAGTTCTACATCTTTAAAGTCTCTAGCTTTTTTAATCTGGTTTAGCATCTTAAAGGGACAAGAGTTTCAGCTCCATATGGTAGCATATGTATGATTGTACTCCATAGTCATGCAGTGTTTACAATATGCAGTATTTTATTAAAAATAGCTATTAAATTCTTTTTTCTTTTCTGCCTATTGTTATGCCAAGAGATGTTTAGTCAAAAGCTGTCATCTTTCCAGCAAACTAGCTCCTTTGTCTGATTTCTTCTTTGTCACGTGAACATTGTGACTGCTCAGCCATTTCCCAGGAGGTGAACTGTGATGTTTCATGCAATTCTACACTTCTTTCCTTATTTTTGGTGCTGTATTAAAGCAGAATGGTCTCAGAAGCAAAACTTTTCTTTCACCAGATACCCTGCAGGCTCCTTTGATAAACTACCACAGTGTGGCAGTAGTTGGTTTTGATTCCATGTGCTGCTCCTGCCCTCTGTTGCAAAGCTTAAGTATTTGCTATGTGAAACCTGTCTCAAAATTTTCAACAAATTCCAACTCTTGTGCCACTGATTGTCATGAGATTCCAGGAGCATTATAGAGATGTGATCTTTTAGCATCCAGAGTACTTTCCTCCTTCCCTTTGAAAGGATATTCATGCCAAATGTTCTTATTTATTAAATCAGTAACCAAGACTCAGACATCTCTGACAGGATTTTCTTGGGACACATCCCCCTGAAGTCCTACTGGAAGTAACTAGTTTCAGGTGCACTACTTTATATTCTTCCTTCAGGCTCTTTGTTGTTGTTTCCATCATTTCATTACTCTGTCTTGGCGGTAACAATGGTCATGCCATATCTCACTCTACCATCTGATTCAACTTTCCTTTTTTATTTACTTGTTTCTCTAGCCTTAGGCAAGTATGACCTCTAGATGCAGTATTATTCTTTTAGGGATATTGCTGGAATTTTCATATTCAGAATGGCTATGGAATATGAAACCTGCAAGATGAAAAGATTCTGTGGGGGGTTTTCTTTTAGTTTGGGCAGCTGGGCTATGCACTGGGCCTGATGACTGAGTATGTGCTGGTATTACCCATTAAGTGAGGAAAGTTTATCAAGGGGATGCAGGTCTTCCTACAGAAAATGCCTTAAGCCTCTGAATCCAGGGAGTTCATAGAAGCTGAATTACAAATTTCATTAGCAGAAAAACTAACTGGAAGTAAGCTGGAGGGTTATGATAGTTCCTCAAGCTGTGTAGTAGTGCAGGCACTGGAGGGTGAAGGGACAAGAGAATTGCTGATGTCTGGGTGATGTGAATGACATAGCACCTCAAGCTGTATTACCAGTGATTAAAGCAAATAATTTCAGCTACATTGGTGGATAAGATTCGCTGACAGCTCCAGAAATGGAAGGTTTCTTAAAGGGAAAGTAGCAGTAAATTATCTCAGTAAATTTCTAAGAAGCTTTGAAAAGTTCCATGACTCTTCTCAAAGGGGAGGGAGAGAAGGAGGAGGGAATTAGAATTGTTATCCAGGAAACTGGCACTGTACAGTTGTCAAAGATCTGATGAATACTCTTTGTCATTTCTCATTTTGGTGACTTCTTCAAAGAGAGACTGTAGTTATTTCTTAGATATAAAAAAATGAACCAGCAGCTTGAAAATAGATAGCATTTTAAAAATGCCCTCTGATGTTTTGCTGACTGAAAGATGAAGCTATGCTGTCTAAAATTAGTCCTGTGAAGAGTGCCTGGAGTTTTAGTGCATGTGTAAAATTCTGATGTAGTCTTCATATTGATATAGTTTTTACCATAAGGATAAGGTTCCTCTCAATTCCTTGAGTTATAACATCATAATTTATGGATTTTAAGGGCTTTTTTTCTCCTCGGTGCTGTTTAATGCACTGATGCCACCTTTGAGATATAGCTGAAAGCAGGAAATACTGAATGAAGGGTTAACTCTGAAATAATGGTCATAAAAGTAAATTAGGAAAGGAGTCCAGCAAACAAAATGGAGATCTGATTATGCCATGAATGTAGCTTTGATCCAGCTGCAAGTTGAATCCTGTGTGGGACACTCTCAGTTCAGAAGTGGCAGTGCTGAATGGGGATAGTTTTTTAAGAGGAGTAGTGTGACTGTCCAACAACATGAAATTGCTTTGCTGCAAGTGTCACAAATGCTAAATGTTTGTGTTGATTTGCAAGACTGGAAAAAATTAAGGCAAATTCATTGAAGTTTCATAAATGTGTAGGTATGCCCTTCACCTCAGGACACTGAGGGTCACACTTGCAGAAGCAGAGAGAGGCATTGGAAGACATAATGGCAAATTCATCTGTTCTCATATGCTTTAGAAATTACCCTCTATCAATCTCTCAGATGATGCTGGGCTAACTAAACCCACAAAGGACTTCTACTCCAAACTGATTCAAGATAAAAGTGAAGGTGAGAAATTTCACACATTAAAATTCCTTTTACAATAAAATAAATCATGAATGATATACAATTAGATCCAGGTTTAGACACTTTGACACAGCTGCCTTAGGCTGGGCATGTAACCCTGCCTTAGACCATTAACATGCCCTCTCTGAAGTAAACAAAATTTTCCTGAGTTTACAACTGCAGAATTATTCAAAACTTTGTTTTTCCAAGGGAAAAATTTCTAAAGGTATGGTCTGAATAAAGAGAATATGGATTAGGAAACAAGTATTTAATGGGAGAGGAATATTTACGGGAAAAGAGATGCTGTTGTTTTAAGAAAGTGAAAGGGATTGATTTTAACAGAAAGCCATTTTTATGTTTTTCTACTGTATTTGTGGCATCATGATGATGATGTACTGTTAAATGACCATCATATTAACTCTTTATGAGAACTGTTACATTTAATTATTTGGGACTGAATGCTGCAGCTCACAAATAGAAATCTGGAGACTCATCTCAAATTATTAAACATATGCTCCAAGGTAATCAAGGTCCACTTTTTTTTCTTGGGAAAAAAGAGATGAATAAAATAATAAAAAATAGACTTTTAGACTACCCACCTAATGAAAATAATAACCTATTCTTTAAAAGATAAAAAAGTTCATATGTAGTGGGTTATTTCAGTCTTTTATTGTCACCATCTCCCTTTATTTCCGCAGCAGAAATCATAGACAATTTAGTCTTCAGAAGTCTGGTCCCTTTTCAGTTCCATGAAATGTGGGATTTATCCTACTTGTGTGAAATTAGCAGTATTGTCATGGTAATTTTTCCTTTGGGTTCAGGATCTACTACAAAGACCAGGTAATTTCCCCAATGCCAGGGTTAAATATTGAGACCAATTGTCATTCATTTATTGCTCCTCTTTAGTTTATACTGTAGTTGTGTGCAGAATGTGTTAATCATTATAAAAACAGAAAGACTCTTCCTGCCTCAGGAGTTTTCTGTTTGTCTTTCAGATCATGACTTGACTGACATTTGCAGATTCTGCAACAAAGCAGCTAATTTAATTTTTGATGTTTGTTAGCCAAGGGAAGGGAAAATAATTTCTGCTGTGAAAATAACACAGAAGGTCTACATAATTTTTTTGCTTCCCCTTGGAAAAATAAGGTTTTCTGCAAGTCAGTAATTTCTTCTGTGAAGAATCATGGCTTCCATTAAACACTTCAACAGTGTAACAATAGAAAATAAAAAATAAAAATAATTTTTAAAAATATGAAAAGTGAATTCAAAATCATGTTCACTTCCCCTTGTATCATAGTTTACTCTTGGACATGGAAATGTTCTCAGGTTTCAGGATTGCAAATGTTTTTACTTTTTTTGGTTTTGACAAACAGTTTTGAAGTTGTTCAAAGAACTCAGTTTGTAATTATCTCTACATCTCCTTTTTTTGTTGTTGTTGCTTTGCTTAGCTTTGCTAAACAGGCAAATATAAATAAGAAAGTAATAAATTATGAAGCATCTGAACAAACACTTGTACATAGCATAATAATGCCTTGAAAACTTTGTAACAAAGACATATCAAAGAGAAGCCCCGTTGTTTTAAGACTTGGGAGATCCGGGGGTGTTTACCAATATGCTAATGATCTAACAGGAATTCAACTAGTTATTAAAGTCTAAGTTTAAATAAAGTTTATTTAAAGTTTAATGAATGTAGAAAATGTTAGTAAGTGTTGTGCTGTGTGTGTGCTGTGACAGTGTTGGCAGAAAACGGCCTTATAGAGCTTGCACCCACAGCTTTCATAAAACTTTCTTTTGATTTTGCCAGTTCTGCATATCTTTGAAAAGCATAGGTGCAGTTTGAAATGAGAGCATTGTAATCTTGTGCCCAGACTGAAAAAACTGCTCTGCTTTGAGTTGCAGTCCCTCATTTCCACTGTACATTCAGTACATTTGTAGCACCTTGAATCTGCAAATGCATTTTGCTGCAGAGGTTGCTCATAGTTTGCAGTTAATTTTAAACCCACAGCAGATCTGAAAATGTTGAACTATAAACAAAAAAAGCAGTACTTTATGAAAAAGAATAAAGGCTCTCCTGGGGGTGCCTCCTAAAAGACTGTAAATGCCCCAAGATGCAGAAGGTAACCTGGGGCTCAGTTAAAGCTCACCTACATGGAATCAACCCCCAACAGCTCTGCAGCTCCCTTTGTGCTTGTAAAACAATTATTGCTTATGAAACCATAGTAGGTAGCTAAAAAATTAGAGAAAAAATTGAATAGATGTTTAGTTTTATTTACACATTTGGGTATTAGATACAATTCAGAAAGTTCAACATTTATATTAATGACAAAAATATAGAGCTATGAGATGTGTCTCTGTTCTCAAATGTACTTTATATGGGGATAAAAAGACATTTCAGAAATTTTTTCATCTCTTTTTACCTTTGGTGGTGTTTGCCTTCACATTAATTACTCTTTTTCTATTTCTTTCACCCCATTGCAAGCATTTCTTAGGCCTTTGAAAGACTGAAGAACTCCACATTTAGAATTTGGAGGGAAAAAAGCAATCTTTTTGCACAAACAGACCTTTGGCAGGTTTAGCACATCCGTAACAGCTGTTATAATTTGCCATAATTTTTTATGCAACATCATAAAGAAAAGGCCATAACTCCCATCTCTAAATGCAATTGGCATATTTCTTCCTGCTTCTCCTACTGTGGACTGCCAATTATCAAGAGTGAGTAATGAAAGAGTGAAGCCTTTGGAGCAGCCAATTCTCAGAACCATTAGTTTTCTTTTATATTTAAGCCTAATTCCAGGAATGTGCTATATGAGAAATAAGACGTATCATGTCATTTCAGGATAATACCATGTAATTTTAGGGTAATAAAGAATTCATTTCTGTAGAGAGAAGTGATCTGATATGGAAAAGTTCAATTTTGTTCTCTCCAGAGAGCTTTATCTCTTCAGATGTGACCTTGTATAACTAAATATATTCCAAACATCAAAAGAAATGGCAGCAGAGCAGACAATAGAATTCTCTATTTTATGTAGAAATGAAATGAAATTATATGAAGCAGTCAGTATAATATAAGATGAAGTAGATTGCTACTATTCATTGTTTCCAGTGGAATTCCTGCTGTTTGATTTTATTCATTACAGCTTCATGAAAAGGCAATCTCATTGAGTCTTTGTGACTAGCTTAAGACTCACACTTAATTGCATTAATTCAGAAAGTACTGGCAAGAATCAGTACTTAATTGCTGTTATTACTGGAATATAAAAAAGAGGCGGTGTCCACTAGACAAGAGGTTACAGATTTCACACATGAAATATCAGGTGCCTGGAGGCTGCAGTTCTGATCCGTAATACAATACATCTTCAATGAAAGAGGATCTAAATCTTTTTCTTATTACAACAAAAATTTTAAAATATTTCAAAACAAATACAATGATTTCTAAACTACCTGTTTTTCCTAAAATCAACCAACCTCACGAATCTGAGTCAGAAAGTTTTTACTGTTAAGAGATGACAGGCTCAGATACACAAATTCCTAAAATGAGCTGGGATTAGCTCATCATGTTTTTAAATGTTTTATTGCATGTTTATGTGTTTTATTACAGTCTTTATAATGAAGGAAAGTGACAAAAAGATAATGGCTGATCATATGTTAACTGCTAAAAAGGAGTGAGAATGGCCAAAAATATTTTTCCTGAAACAAATATGCATCTTCTGTAGTAGAAGCACATTTGACATTCTGTCTTTTCGAGCTGTTGCTTAATTATAGTGGTTAATGGTGCTCAGCAAATATTTTTTTACTGTGGTTACTTTTAGAGTAGAGGCATAGTGCTTTTTCTTGAGCTCCTGCTGTTTAAGGGAGCCTTGTAGCACACCAAGGGGGAAAGAAGCAGCGTGCTGTGTCCTCACCCCATGTCTCCCCTGCTTGCAGAGTGGCAGGCTCGTCCTTGGGCCACCCAGGCATGCTGCTCCTGAGTGAGCAGATACTGTGCAGGAGACAGTGTGGATTCACAGAGTCCACGTTACAGAATGCACTGAAATTCAGCTTGCACTCTGAGATGCTGTAAGAAGGCATGGCAAAGATAAATTTTGAAAGTGTTTCCTTTAGCTCTGATTTTAAAGCTTTGGCACTGGGAATGTCAGATGCTATCTAGAAAATATTTAATAGAAGAAGCTCCTTGCAATGAATTGGCCCTAGAGCTTTCTTTAGAGAGGTGTCATTTTAAAGCAATAACATAACATGGTAACATGGAAACTTTCATTTTATAAGTTGAACCTGGTAGAAAATGAGATTTAGATTTCCATTCACTTAGGGTACTTGTGGTTAATGACATTTCAATACTCTCTGAAAAGGCAGTTTTAGAAACTTACGGTCTGAGGTATATTAATAGTACAGCAAGGTGACTCAATATTGAGATGGACTTTCTGCTTCCTTCCCAGCATATGGAATATTAATGAGTTTAAAACCTGAGCATAACAAATTTTTAATTATTTTCTGTATGAAAGAAGTGTGCCAGGTCCAGCATAAAGTGGGGCAGGGTTTTGGGTTGTTTTGGGGTTTTTCCATGGCATTGATTATATATTAACCCTGCACTCTGGGGTCAGGGGAATAGTGTGTTGAAGAAAGTCTGTCTCAGAACAGTACCTTGTATTTTAAAGATAAACTCATGTTTTATACCAAGCTAAAGGCAAGTTAGACCACATTCTTGTGGAAAGCAGCTTCTTGAAGGTCCACAGCCAGGTGAACCACTAAAATCTCTTTGAACAGAAAGGCTTCTGCATCTTCTCTACTTTGGCCCAGTAACTTTATACTCAACAAAAAAAAAAAAAAAAAGAGAGACAGGTTTTCTGTTATTTATTTTGCGAAAGAAGACTTTAGAATGGACTGCAAAGGCGAGGCATTTTGAGCTGCTTTATTTTTTCAGTGTCTATGTTGTTGACTGATGCATCTGTGTTCAAAAGAAAGTTTCTTGCATTGCTTCCTGCAAGTGTTGAAGTCCTTCTGTAGATATGATTTAAATGAAGGTCAGAACAGGAAACAATTGTGTTATCCAGGCCCAAATGCACAGCTGTCTTAATTCTGTTTTGTAATTTGAGAATCTAGTTTGTTGAGAAGTCAAGGGGAGGAAGAGTTTTGAAGCAAGACAGGTGGTGCAACTTCAAAATTGATGTTGCATTCATTACCTTTTGAACTATACTGCATCCCTTGTGAAAATTGTGCTTCACAGACTATTTGCCCATTTCCATGTACACTTTTGCTGGGCTTTTGTAACTGATATACATCTCAATTCAATTCATAAAAGTTTGTTGTCCTTCTAACTCTAGTAAAAGTTAATTTTATTGGAAGTTTCCAATTCATGTATTTTTGTACTACTAAAATATTCATTTTTATTCTGTAAATTGCAGTTTTACATTTCAGTTAATTCTAAAATTATATGATTAATTTACTGTTTATTTTTTCAAAGTGCAAATTGGAACTGGGTATCTGAACATGAATTATGCAAATGCACATTCAGTTTAATATAAAAAGTCCTAGTTTAAGCTTATTAATTTCACTAATACGATTCAGTATCAACTACAGATATGAATTTGTTTGAAATGCTTTAATACTTACTCATATTAAAGCTCCTAGGAATTTAAGTAGTATTCTTTGCTCCCCCAAGGATGCTGAATGTGTAGAGTAAAAATATATGAGATGAATACATCAAGCCACTGTTATTGTGGTGGTTAGTAGTCAAATATTCAGGGATTAGAACTGAAGACTTTCATATACATATGTACATACTTTCAATCTGTGTATTATTTCTTCCAAAGGAAAGATAGTTGATAATGTGGCCCCAGACTGCTATAAAAGATAAGAGCAAAATAAAAAGATTTTTGAATTACTGCTTAAATAAATGGCTGCTACCAGCAGGATAAGGATCTGATAGTGCATGTCATACATTTCCCCATCTGTTCCTGTGTGTTACCACAAAATGGCTGGATAATGATAATGAAGGACTTGCTAAGATGATGACTGGTGTATTGTTTATTTTTACAAATATAAACATGAAAATATATACATGAAATTGTAGTAGTCTTTGGCAGAAAAACCTCAGTAACTGACCTTTTTTAGCTTTTCATTCATACCTCTGTATGAGCCTGTTATGCCTTCAGTCATGATAAAATCTGAAAAAAATGCAATTATTATGAAGAAGTTGTAATGACAGCACTCAGATGTAGTCCTGCACTTTTATGTGCATAAGCAAAAGTAGAAAGGAACATATTTCGTTAGAGGAGTTTGAAGTAATAGTACTTTATAAAGAAATGTTTAACATAAGAAAAAAAACTAATTTTTCTGTTGCTAGTATCTGAAATACAGGTAGAAATAAAGGTTGTCAATGGAAATACTATCTTCACTATAAGTTTACTTACATAAATCAAAACAGGTTTTTAGCTACTTACTATTCAGAAAGGTTATTTGTCTGTTTTCTCTTTCTCTTTTCCTGTTCATATTTTCTTTCCCAAATAAATGTGTGTTTATGGAGAACACATTGAGGTGTGGTGGGGCAATAAATGTGTGTGTGTAGCTGTCACTGAGTTCCTTGTGAAGTGAGAGGCATGGAGACAATACATGTACATGTCTGTTATGTGCAGCATCTTCTTTGAAAACTCCTAACCCAGAGGAGTCCTAACTCTGGTTTTACTCTCCAGAAGTTCTCAAGGATGAGTGTGACCAATACTGTAATGATCCAAGTGTGATCTTCGGTCTGGGTTAATCCAAATATTATTCTTTGTTTTAGTAACTGCAAAATGGCACAATGTATGCTGCAGACTAGATTTGTAAAATGCTTGTCTTGAGAAAGGGGTTTTTGAATATTCACTAAAGCTGTGATCACAAGGAATATAAAGAAGAAAAAATGAAGGGAAGCTCCAATGAATTTAGCAGCTGAAATCTACATCTCTAGGGAATATATGCAAAGTTTGTTTGAAGACTGCCATAAGAATGACAAAACCCAAACTTCTACACAAGCTTCACCCCCACCTGTCAAATTTCATTTATCTGTTGTGAAAACAAAGTTTCTCAGCAGGATTTTTTTTCCTTTTGCCTTTTTTCCAAAACAAAGATGCTGAGAATTGTTTTTCAACAAAGAAATATTTTTTCTAGCTTTTCAGAAGCTGTTGAGCCATTTTCTGAAGCTACTCTGATGATTAGAAAGTGCAAATAAATCTTCATTAAGACCATGACATAGAAGATTCAAGGACTAATCATTTCGTTTTTGTAAGATTGACATAATGAAAACAGATTTATAACAAGGAATTGTTGATTTTCAATCAACATTATCATCATCATCACAATTTTCTTGGTATAAAATAATTGCATAGCACCTCCAGTGAGCACTGACTGCTTTTTAACAGCAGAGTAGTAGACCCACTGTGGATTAGTATAATATCTTTTCTTTTTAAAGGTAGCTAATTTGTGAAATGCATCATTTGTTGGGTTACCTCCAAAGGGATGATATGAAAATAGCCAGTAGAAGGGGCAATTCTTTTTCAATTCCTTGTAGTTTGACTTACCTGCACAGTCATCATGATGTATTTAAGCAAAGAATCAATTTTCTTGAACAGTTTTTCCATGACAATTCATATACAGTTATTCATTTACAAATGCAAAATAAGACAAGGTTTTATTTCTACTGTTTCTCATTCTCATTTAGAAAACAGCATACAATCTCTAGTATCAGAGGATGGAAAAAAAAAAACAGAAAAAAGTTAAATTGTTTCAGAATAAATATTCATGATCAGCCTTAACCTTAAGATACCTAATTCAAACCTTGGATCATGCTATATATAAAAGAACAGAAAAAAAAGAAAAAAAAAAAACCAAAACAAACCTTTTCATTTTTATTAATATTTTTCTTTGATCTTCCTTTTGAAAGGCAAAGGAATTTTTAATGCAGGCATTATTGTTCCCATTACCCACAGTTCTCTAGTGACTTTTTTCTCATGGGTTTCTAAGAAATGCCTTGATATATATCTCACAAGTTTTAAGACTAGAAGAATGAAAATTAGTAACATTCTGATCATTTTGTGAAATACTGTGTTTTGAAATGCCTTTTTCTTTGGTCTTTACCATTACCTTTTTTTGTCTTTTAGGGAGCTGTTTTTTAGGGAATTCCAATCAGTCTCATATGAAACATGAGTCTCTTCCAACTATACAGTGATGAACTGTGACATATTAAAGGTTTTATTTGAGTAGTAATTTTCCAGTATTTACTTAATAGAGGAGCTAAACCAAGGGTGTGTATTTGTACTAACCACTGAAGTAGTACCTCTAACTACTTAGGTATTACTTAATCCTCAAAATATGATCATCAGGATGAATAAAATTAATTAACCTCAAGGTCTTAAAAATCATCTGACCCTATAAAGACAAGGATTTTTTCATCTCTGAGCACTGCACATGGATAAACCCCATTAAATAACGTGAGACTGTAGAATTGGGTACGTCTTTTTTTAATATAAAGAAGCAAATCAGTCACAGGACAAATGACAGCAATGCTGATGTTTCACAGGGCTAATTATTTGCTTTTTAAAGTGTTTCTCTGCAGCACTTTAGAAGGGAAAAGGCAATTACTCTGAATGTTTGCTCTGATAAAAAATGTATATTGCTAACTCTGAAGATAATGCATAGGAGTGCCTTTTCCAGTTTGTAGCACAAGCTGTTCAGGTGTCAGTAGTTATCAAGGTTGTCAATCCTGTATTGATTTGAAGAGCCACAGGACCTTGGTAGGTTTGTAGAAAGTCTGTCATGTTTCAGTCAGGGTTCTAAATTTTGCATAGCAAAACTAGTTATTCTGATCATCCTTGACTAATGCATTCTTTACACCAGCAAAAAGCCGTAAGATTTGGTAAAAATGGTTGTGCCAGTTTTAAAGCAATCCCCATGGGCTGTCTTAAAGAAACTGAGAGAAACCCACTTGAAATTCAAAGCTTGTGCCTCCTTCTGCCTTTCATTGCTGTGTTCAGACCAAAACACCTCATTACCTCCTTATTTAGCCAACCATGCAATGAGCAAATATTACCAAGTTCTTTGTTTAGTTGAGATGATTGCCAGATAGTGTTCTTGGAGGAGAGTTTAAAAGCAGCTTCTTCATTCTCTTCAGTGTTTTGGGTTTTTTTTTAGCTTTAGGTGGATATGTTGAAAGACATTAAAGAGTAAGGAGTCACAGATTGTGCTGTATGAAATCCAAAGGGTTTTTCATAAATATTTTTATATAGAAAGAAATAAGAAATGTCATTTCCATATCACCTATTTACATTTTTTTGAGTTTTTTAAAGTGCTCGCCAGTACTAGGTTTTTAGGTTGGTTGTTATAGGATTTTATTTCTTGCAAAGTAAGGCTTTACCAGGCACAGTTTACCTGTGGTTTTGTTTCCTTCTGCATATCTCTGAATGCTTCTGTAGAGTTCTTTTAGACATGAACCCTTGTTTCTCATATCACAGTTCCAGCTAGGGACAATGAATACTGTGATGCAGACAGGGTTTGTGTTTAGCAGCCCTGTCGGTGCATGTGATGATTTTCTTGGCTGTGGGCATGAGCAACAATCAGAAAAGCCTTTTGAAATAGCAGTATTTATATTCCTTATAAGAAGAAAAACATATTTAAGAATACTCCACATTTATTTTCTTAAAGGTCTTGCTAGTCTGTAGTTTCTGGGTGAAAAGACTTGCTTTCGGTTAACCTTTCAGTAAATTGTTTCTCTTCCCTTGCTCTTCTCCCAGATTCTGGTTCCCTGCTGTGTCTAGAGAGTGTTACTTTGTAAACCTCTGCATTCTTCTGATGTTTGTTGTGCTTCAACTGTCACTTAAAAAGCAGTATTTTTCTTTACAGAATTATTTCTTACCTCTCCTTTAGAATTTGCAGGGAATGGACTTACCCTGAACACTGCATTTCTATCTTTGTACCAGACCTCAAACCAAACTAATATATATAAATATATGTTTAGTAATACATAAACAAATATATATACTTTTCTAAATTTTTTTAGTAACTCATGCACCTGCATAGCATCACCTGGTGCATGGGTAAGCAATTCTATAGTTCTTAACTTTTTTTTTAATATATTGAGGCTAAAATTTTTTTATTAACTATCAGCTTTGAGCTCCTTCTGCATCTTGACAGAATAGTTTGAGCAAAGTCGTTTCCATTTCTAAGGTGAAATGAAGCCCTGAAGTAGTGCCATGCAGAAACTAGGAAGGTATAATCATTATTCTTTGTTGTGTACTGATATCCTGACCTGTATTAAGTCATAGATTAAATTCTCACTTTACATAAATAAGCACCATTCTGTTTATTTCAGTCTATCCACATGGATTAATTCCAGCTGCAGTTCTGTTCCAGGAAATTCCTCTTCAGCCTGCAAGTGTATAAGATTGAATCATTATAATATACACAATGACTAGGTATTATTCCAGAGGCTCAGGTTCCTTGGAGTGATGAAAGAGAAAAGCTATTCCCTAAAGGATATTCTTAAACCTTTTCTGTAACTTCGTCTATGAGACGAAAAATAGCTACATCATTATTGCCTAATTATGGTCATCACTAAGAGCACTAAATACAATGATTCTGCTACTTTATTTGTACCTTGCTGCTTCCCCACCAATATTGATTCTTTGGGCAGTGTTGATAAAGTTGATTAGGGAGACTAATTTCCGCTTTTCTCATCTCAGTAAAAGCAATTTTTAGCTGCTATCTTGGTACCTCTTTAATCTGCCACATGTTAAAAAGTTTTCCTGGTTTTAAAAGCTGTGTCTTCACAGACCCTGTAACTGCCATCTTAAGCTTATTAAGGGGCAATAATAGTTGGATATTGTCTGAATATTCCACAAAAGTGGAGTGCATGGCACCCTAGTATCCAGGATTTACAATTTTTCACTGTGATGGAATGTCCTGATATTATTCATTGGGATTTTGCTTAACATAAATAAAATTAAGATGAAAGGAAAGATGTTTAACAGTGTACAAAATCCAAACTGAGCTAAGCACAGTTTAATGAAGGAGATAAAACCATAATTAATTCACTTATACCAAAAGCAAAAAACCATTGTGGCCTTTTGCTCCTTCTTTCATGCAACAGACAATTAATGTAATCAGGAATTCAACCCTGGAACAATTCTTTTAGCTCCTAATTTTTTGGAGGGAAGATTCAAATTCCAGTTTTCCTCCTGAAAAATGTTGATTGTTCAGTGCTCTCCTCTTATATTCTGTATATAATATTCTGTAAAGTTAAGTTATAAATTAATTTATAATCCCCAATTTTTAATGTCAACATTTTACACACAAGAATTGATTTAACTGATTTAAAAGAAATAGCATATCAGAAGAACATTGCTTACCATTTTCTTCTCTCATATCCTTCCAAAGTTTTGGTTTGGTTTTCTTTGCTAGGAGGTTTTTTTTTTGACTCAGAATATGCATGGTCAGGTGAATAAAATACAGCTCTATGTCACTTCTTTGCTTTACCTGCACCCAGTAGATTGTGCTTGACAATATCTGCTGTTCTTAAATTCTTTGCACATTGTCAAGATAGGGAAAAGTAAGATCTCCTTTCCCTTCTATGCTGCTCCTGATGTCTAGCACCTCCAATTAAATCAAAGACTACAAACCCAAGAGTTTAAAATGATTCTGTCTTCTCTTCTTCATCAGAAGATACTTTTAGAAATTGCTAATTAGCAAATATTTCAAAGGCTGTCTTGACACATCGAGTGGAACCTGAGTCTGCAAAGGGGTTTGCTGCTCTAGGGCATGGATTTGCTTCCCCTTGCTGGATTTCACATCTCTTGTTTCCAGTTACTCGGCACTATAGATGGGGAATGTTTCATTTACATGAGTTACTCAGCATCTGTAGATTTTGGTTATTACTGCCAAATTCTCCAAAACGTGTAGAGTTAAGAATTCTAAAGGCTGGCAGTGTGATGCCTGGTATATAATCTAAGAAAAAGTCTAATTTGGACATTTTAAATGAAGAGATTTGCAAACAGGCAAACATCCAGGCCTCTTCTCAGGAAAGACTGTCAGTCCTGTATTATTTACCATTCTGGTTGTGTCTCTCACTGATGAAAAGATGCTACTAATCTTTTCAGAGCCATTTATTGTTATAAAGCAAGGATATCTGCATATCAATTTTTTAAAATGTTTTTAATGAACAAAACTTGAAAGCAGATTTGACAGAACTATATTTTTCTTCTTTTTTTTTTTCTAAAACAGATGCTTAAATGTCTTCTGTAACACAAACAGGAAAAAAAGATGAAGCACTTTTTTGCCCTAATTATTTCTGGTTTCATTTTTCATCTTCATTATTGGAAGAAACAAAGAACTGCAGGTTTCCAGAATTTTAATTGCTGTTTATTAACTAGTACATCTAGCAGGAAAACTACAGGGTTCTGTGGTCATTCCTGTAAATTTGTGATTGTGAATCAAATGCCGTATCCACTCTTGCAAATGATCCAAAGCAACCACTGACCAGTTTTTAATGGCAAAGTGGTGGTTGCATTGCAAAACGGATTCTAAAAACTAATTTTATACCTCTTACTACTATTAAACTTTAGCAGCTACAGAAGATTTAAGTTAGATCATGTTTGGTTCCAGTTCAATTTTTTCTTTGCTACATATTTTTTACTTTGTTATAATAGTCAGTATGTATCAATATTATTATATATTGCTCTCTCTTGCATGTAAAAGGTGCTTTGATAAAAACAAAGTACTTTATTAATGAATTCATTGGTGAAAAGAAGAAGAACCACAGAGGTGACTCTGAAGTCTCCTGCAGTTCATAGTAGTTACTGTAACCTAGAGTCCTGCATGTGTAAGTGCAGAGGCACTTCTGCTGAGTGTTCCATGCTAATTAATTGGGGATAAGGTCTTTAGTCTTATCACTTTTCATCTTCTTGTGCATTTGATACGTTATTAGTGATTGTTTTAAACACAGAAAGACTCTTTGGCTCACATAACTCAAATACATCACACAGGTGCTTTAAAAGTATTTAAAGGCTACTTACCACATAAACTGACTCATTAAGGAGTATTACTGTCTCAATATGCAATTAACATTCAAGTCAGATTCATGAAACTGCTTTTTTCACCGGCTTTTTGTCCAGTATCCTGTTATTTTCCTCATGTTTTTCAGTGCCACTAAGTAAGCAAAAATGCTACAATAAATGGAGTTGTATTTGGGTAGCTGATGTTTAATGATAGCTTTGATGTCAGGTTTTAATGGTGTATACTAGTTAGCCTTGCTTTTGGAATGAATAGTTTCTTCTTTTAAATCCTGCCCAAATATTCATGAAATACAAAATCCATATTTCCTTAGAGTCATAGACTGAATCTTCTGAAATTAAAGCTTCCAATGAAGAAGATGCAAAGTGCTTTGCAGATGATGGATCACATCTTTACAGTGCAGGTGATTTTTCAAGGGATGCAAAATAAGTAAGATAAAAAACTTTTAATTATTATGTATGTTTATTTGAGATGTCCTCTCAGTAATCAAGTATGCATTTATTCATGTTATGCAAGATATTAGTGCTTTTGGGATGGGCCTATTCTTACCTGGAGAATGAGTACTCTTGTATTTATTTTTATAATACAGAAACATTTCAGGACTATATTTTCCTAGTAATTTATGCAGATCTCCAAAATTATATTTTAAAAAATAACTAAACCCTAAATACAGAAAGCCAGGCAAATAAACTTTTTTCCCCTTTTGATTTGCGTGGCTTAAGAATGCTAAGGATTAAGCTGCTATCAGACAAGATGGTAAAACTCATAAATTCTATTTTGTAAATCCTTCAATATGTAGTACATATATAATATTGTGTTCTTATTGCAAAGGATTTCCCTGTGATGGAGAATAGTGTAGGGTACTCATCAGCACAAGAATGTGTGCAGCTCTATTCTTTGTTAAAAAGTAGAAAAGCTCATAGTGTTTTTTTTGAAGGGAAGAAAAATGTCTCAGTTCCTTTTTTTCTCTGTCTCTTCTCATGTTTACCATGCCACTGTTGAGTAATCACGGTCATCTGGAAGTCAGTGTTCTGACTCTGCAAAATGGTTTAAGCATTTTCATGGCTGAGTATTTGGTCCAAATTCCTTGTGAAATGGGCCTTGTTTGTTTTTCTACCTAAATCTTCCACTGACAGCACCGTTTAATCAAGGGAATTGCTGTTATTGAATGAAACTTGGCGAATAAGAAGGGTCTAGTACCAGCAGTTACTCTCTGTCCTGCCAATAATTGTCAAGCTGTATTTGTAGCTGGACCCTCTCAATATTTTTAGATACACCTAAGTAGCCAGAATTTAGCTGAAAAGGAAAGAAAAATGCTGAAGAGAACTTGTCATGCCCAGTCTAATGCAAACGATGTAACAGAGAGAGCGTGGTACATGCTTCCTTCAAGGTCAGGCACTGCCAGTAACCATGGCAAATGTTGGATCAGAAAGAAAAAGAGAATATTTCAAAGAACTTTGACTTGAAATTTCAGTGTTTGTGGTAGAGGGGGAAAAAATATGCCTCATAATGCTTGTGTTGTAGACAAGTTCATGGTGCGACATCGCTGCAGGTCTAGTGCATAAGTTGTTGTGTATAAACACCGGAGTAGTTTACAAGATAAATGCCAGAATTGCACATCTAATTCCATATATAAAAATTAAGAAAAATAAATTGTTCAAAAATAAGAAATTCAGAAGTGACACAGGAGGAGGTCCTCAATAGATTACATGTCTCAGAGTGTATTAATTATTTTCTCAATTTTTCACGTTAGACCTGTATAAGTGTGCTTAATTACAATTCTCTGGAAAGAGATGTTGCTAGGTTGTTAAAAGCAACAAGAATTTCCCCAGAATCTAAGGTTCTCTAAAGTCTGGATATGCAAATTGACCTCTGGTTTATTTCATAATGGGCAGTGAAAGATTTCTTTTATAGAGGTAGATTAATAGAACAAAAGCAAAAATTATTTATTTTAATTATTGCTATACAAAAGTTTTGCATTTGACAATCTTTTCAAAGCTTGAAAAGTTCTGTGAAAATATTCTTTTTGGATAGCTGAGATGCATCAAAAAGGCACTTATTTGTTCACATGCCCCAAAGGAAAAAAAGAGCCATTGCTTTGAAGTTTTTGTATATGCAGGGCTGCTTATGAAATTTTTACTGTCAAAATGGCTTTGAGTTCTGAATACTTGCTTATGTCTAAGACCACAGAATCCTACTTTGATATCAGTTTTCATGTGACAGAATAAAGATGTAAATGCGGGGAATACAAGGGAACGAAAGAAATAATTTTTGAAGTAGATAATTATTTTAAGAGCCTCTAGTGTACATATACATTTAGAGTTGTATCAGTAGTCTTGGGGAAAGAAAACAAACCCCAGACAATTTTCATACTTGTTTCAGGAAGATGGCACTTATCTACCCCAGAAGACTGTGAATATGAAATATTTAATATATTAGAAGTTGAAAAGAAATTTAACAGTACTAGGTTTTAAGGCTGTATTTTAAGATGCCTAGTAAAATTGCCTGGTCTCTGACTATTAAGTAAAATAACCAAAAGAGCTATATTTTGTTGTAGTAATTAAGTATTTTTTGTTCATTAGTAATAATAAATTCATATTGATACTAGACATTTCCAATTGCTTCAGTAGCATGGGGCTTCTGTGCATGGTCTTTGACTTAATGTTATTGATCTGTATAAGATATTTTAAGAAATTGGGAAGTGACCCCACTGATTAACTCACTGAAGAGATTCCCTTAAGTGGTTTTGCATTCTTAAAATGTGGCATTATTCCTTGTGGTATCTTGTCAATGTAGGAAGTCTGTGGGCTGATGATGTATGATTACTCCCATAGTTTATAAGCAAATATTTTGCATGTTATGTCTGAGTTCTGACCTTTTCTGAAACCTCAAGTCTTACTTGATTTGTTCTGTCATGCTTCTATAGATGTTTTTCATATTACTATTTCTCAGAGGCTTGGTAATGGTTATATTTGCTGCAGAAAATTTGATGCAATGTGATGTTGCAGCTACAACCTGCTGAAAGCAGAGGAAAATTCTGAAAAAAAAAAAGGGGGCCATTAGAACCGAGTGTCGGGAATCTTAGTTGGTGGGTGGGAAAGTATGACAGTAGCAGGCTGATTCCAGTGGGGTAGTTTCAAGGATGAAGAGTATTTATTATAGAGGTATGAGCAGAGTCTCAGACTGTCCAAGCTGTCTGTCCAGCCCTCTTCCAGTTTCCTGAAGCCTTTTTTTTTTTTTTTTTTTTGTATGAAAAATGGCCTAGGACTCATTGCCATGACAGAAAATTCTTTTCTGCACATTGAGCTGAGCAATGTTGAAGTGGCTCTGGCAGCTACTGAGAGACTTGAGTAAGGATCCAGCTTTCAAATTAGTGCCTGGCACTCAAACTGAAAAGCAGCATGAGAAGTGCACCTCCAAACTGTGTTATATTTTTTTCTTTCAAATATTTGAGGTCCACTACTGAAGTACTTCTTAAAGTTTGTTTTGAAATGTGGATCTTTTGTTTTGGTAGTAAATGCATTTGGAAAAAAGCAGTCAAGGTGGGGTGAGTATGTTATGGTTGGTGGTGGGGAGAGGGAAGACTCATTTACCAGAAATATTGCTGTGTTCCAAACAGAAATAATGTTACTATTATAATAGTTTATTATACAAGGCCCTGGATCACACTTCCTAATTTTGAAATTAAGTATTCCTCTCCCTGAAGAGGAAGTATTTAGTGGACTGTGTCAGTGTGGCAACCTTGTACTTTTGTAACCCTGTCTTATGTCAGAAAGTGAGCATTGTTTCTTGTTACAGACATATACCACAAATTTCAAGAAGCTGTAGGAAGTTTAAGGTCTTGATTTCTATTGTCAGCTAATGCCAGAAATTATTTTATTTCTAAGCAGTCTCCACTTTTTATGTGATGTCAGACAGGTGTGCTTAGGTCCTTTTCCTTTTTGAGCAAGCAGTCTAGTTCTAAGTCTTGCATCTTTTCTTCAGCAATCTATCTCTGAAGCTGGATATGTAAAAGGAAAAAAAACCAGTGTCCAACAGGGAACATTTATTAGGACCTGTTTTGTTATAATATTAGTGGTTGGCAATCAATATTATTTAACATGAACTTTTTCCTGTATGAAGCAGGTTTTCATGTGACCAAACATTTTTTGTGCTCTCAGAGAAAACTATTCTATTTTAGTATAATTCATGTGGTAAAAGTATATAATCATGTAGTATGTATTATTTTGTGAGATGCAACTGGGCTTTGTTCTACACCCTTAGAAGACTGTTGACCAGAAATATGTCATAACTTCAGTTTTGGGTGAACACACCACAAAGACTTAGTTCTTTGATTGTCTTAAAAATCTTCATCCTTTTTTATGAAGATTTCCTTTGTTAGCTAGAGAGCTCTCAGATTGTTTCTATAGGGCAAGCAAAATACAAATTTCTGTCAGACTCACTTCTGCAAGGAATCAATCTCCTTATTTTGGCCGCAGTCCTGTCAGATATTTCTGATCCTTTTTAGAATTTTTCCATGTCTGTCGTGATGTTCTTCTGCAGATTGTAACCATCTGATTATCTTACAGCACATTGAAAGTGATTATATGAAGTTTTTGTAGGTACAGAATACCATCCAAATGGTAAAAAAGGACAAAAGGACAATGTTGTATTTTAAGAACAAAAACTCATGTTGTAACCTGGTTATAGCACCTGATAAATCTTGCTGGCATCTCAAATATTAACCATCCATCATATTCCCTACAATTTCTCCTCATTTATTTGTTGGTAGTAAAAAATGTTCCACCCTTAATTTTTAAACTCAGAATCCCAACAGCTCTTGCTGTGATGAATAAATCCTGTAACTCAGCCATGTAGCAAAACCATACACATTGTTGCATTGTATGCATTGTTGCTCTCACCGGCAATCCTACTACTTTAGCCCTAGCTTGCTAATTTTCATAATACTGCTTGATGTGATGTTACCTCATTACTCAGTTACTCAGCTGTTGAGATTCTTGGGTGTAAATATGGTGTGGTTACCTCCAGAGGCTGGGAAGACTTAAATTCTACCAGCAGCTCTCTTCTGTTTGTCTTTTTGGGGTTGTAGTGCTTGGTTGTGGATCATATTTTGTGCATTTAAGAATGCACACATCAGCAACTTACAATGAATATATCTGATTGCCAGAGGAGTTGTGAAAGGAATACACTTTTTAAACAGCATATCAGGAGTGCTAACTTGATTTTAGAACTTGGTCCTCATCAGCAGGGTATTCCCCAGAAGACAATAAAACAAAACATGTTCAGGAGAATCAGAGACAAGGGCAATTCTGTTTATATCTTTAAATGAACTGATTCACAGTATGCTGTAGGATTTGGAGGGGAGGCAAAAGGCATCATACTAAACAGGTCAATTGTAATGAACTGTTGAGAAATAAAATGTGGGCATGAATAAGAAGCATAGTTCTTCATCCCTCAAAATAAAAGCTGCATAATTAAATCCAATTATTTATGCTATGAGGGGAGGATAGGATTAAATTTCTGATTGGTACCAGAAATGCAAAATCATAGTAATTAGACTCATGTTCTCAATATTAAAATCTAATTGTTATTCTCTGATAATATTAGCATTCTCATATGCTTAACAGTGCTTCAGTAAGGTTTATTTTCTTGCATAAGACTACCCTATATATCAGCTCTCCAAAGTTGTAATGGATTAATTAGATTTTAGTCATGCAGTAGTCCATACTTGTGTGGCCTAATAAAACACATCTTCACTGCTAATCCAGACACGTAATTAATAATAATATTGACACAAGAAAATAAATTATTCTTTGAACTATGTACACAGAAGGGGTTACACACAGGGGGTGGAGGCAACAACTGCTTTATGGACAGCTGACACTGATGGATTGACTGAGGCAGTGATGGATGCCTCTGACAGAGGGAAGCTCTCAACCCACAAAGTGAGAGCAAGGCTGCTGCACCCTGGACTTTGGAAATGCAAAAAATGAGTCTTCAGCATATAGAAAGGCAACTGGGTTGTCAGCTGTCTCATGCTAAATACTGGGAGTCTTGGTGAGTTAGATCAGTGTTTGCACAGCAGTATATTTGATGGTGTTTCCTGTCAGGAGCTAACTAATTACTTGTTCTGAGGATCTGCTGTGTGGGTGGATCACCTCTGACTCTTCAGCTGCTTGTGCTGTGAATCTCTTCTAAAATAAGAGACTGTGCTGGGACCCCTACAAAATACCTGTCTTTCTTCTACTGGTGATGTTGGTCATTTGATTGGTCAAACTAGGTGTGCACTAGGTGTGCTGTTTTATAAGCCAGCTGTGGCCAAGAAGGCAGTGGCATCCCGGCCTTGGATCAGCAGTAGTGTGGCCAGTGGGACCAGGGCAGGGATTGTCCCCCTGAAGTCAGCACTGCTGAGGCCACACCTCAAGTCATGTGTCCAGCTCTGGGCCTCTCACTACAAGAAGGACCTTGAGGGGCTGGAGCGAGTGCAGAGAAGGGCAGTAGAGCTGGTGAAGGGTCTAGAGCACTGTGAGGAGCAGCTGAGGGAGCTGGGGTTATTTAGCCTGGAAAAAAGGAGGCTGAGGAGAGACCTTGTTGCTCTCTACTACTGCCTGAAAGGGGTCAGCATCTTTTCCCCTGGTAACAAGTGGCAGCACTAGAAGAAATGGCCTTGAATTGTGACAGGAGCTCTTAGGGTAAATTTCACCAAAAGGGTGGTCAAGCATCGGAACACCCTGCCCAGGGGAGTGTTTGAGTCACTGTCCCTGGAGGTGACTGCACATTTAAAAGAGGTGTAGGTGTTGCACTTGGGGACATTGTTTAGTGGTGTACTCGGCACTGCTGGGTTCACAGTTGAACTCCATGATCTTGGAGTTTTTTACCAACATAAACAGATCTGTGTTTCTATCATTCTTATTATTCTCCTGTTGCCTTTTTGTCTTATCCATGAGCTGCAATATGTGCACTTTGTGTGGCAGTGACTAATTCTTGCTGTTCCTTCTAGAGCTGAGTCTCAGTGAAACTCTACCTATAGACTCATGTTCTTTTGCATACATTTTGCTTTCTTTCTCTGCTTTTAGAACACATTGAAGGGTAGAAATGTATAACAGGGTTGATACTCAGAAAAGTAAATGTAACCTCTGCTTTACTTAGCAAAGCTCTTAAACATGATGCACTCTCTTGGACAGAGTCTTCCAATCTGGCTCTAATCTATCACAAAGAGCAGAAGACCTTGATACGCGTTCTTTTTGAGAAATGCCACATAACTTCCAGTATTTTGTATGAGACTGTGAGCAGTGGAATATTGCAGTAAACAAACCTGCTTCAGGTTTTGTTTAAAAATTAATTGATTTATTTATGTATGATTTGCTAGGTAACATGTCATTCTCTGTGTCTAGCAGCTCCCCGATTCTCCTGCACAGATAATGAAAATATTTCTCCTTTGTCTGCATTTCCTAAGTATTGCAAAGTTTCAGGAAAACAAAAAGCTGGAAAACAAAAAAGCTGGAATACCAAGAAACTTTTAAATTAGTTTTGCTTCTCATCAGTAATGTATTCTGCAAGGCATTAGTATTTCCTTTTCTAGTCATAAAGATTCTGTTGCTATTCCTCTGTTAAAGCTGGGTTATTTTTCTGAATTCATAGGCTTCCCTTTTTCCTTGCAGGGTTCTTTTTGTTGTTTTATTGTCTAGATTTTTCTCTGTGTGTCTTCTATATTGTATTTTAAACTCCTAAAGTAAATGGTTGCCATTTTGTATTGTTTCTAACTGTTTTAAGCCTTGCTGTTCTGAGGAGGATTTAACTGCCGTGCTCTGGTCTCTGTGCTTTCCACAGTCAGTGTAAAAAAATACTCCCAGTGGCCCCGCTTGTAGGTAGTGTGAAATGAGAAACTGGCAAGTAGTGCTCTGTTGGGATGCAGTTATTGCACTTTGGATCCTGGATGATTAATGAGGTTTGGGTCTAGAAATGAATATTATCATAATCTGATCTCTCTTGTATACTTGTTTGCAGTATACCTGTGGTTTTTTAGAAGTCATGTTCTCAGCAGCACTAGTGCAGCTAGAATGTATTTTCTCTCCCCCTGCACTGAAAATGTCAGTTTAAGACTAAAGGACTTGCTGTGTAACCAGCCCTCTACAGAGGAGGACAAAACTTGTCTGAAGAGTCAATCTCTGACTGCCAGTGTGTCCTCATTATCATTCAGAGCAGTGATTAATTTTTCTAAGAGTTTAGAGAGAGAATAATGCCAGTATGATTTCTAGTAGTTGTATAATTAATATTGTGATGTATTACATTTTGTGACTGCATAACTTTGTATGCTTTTGTTGAAAGTTTTTGTGTAGCTGGCATTTTTCCTATCTGTTTAATTTCAGCCTATTGATTTCTCTGAGTAAGAAAGGTTTTCCTGTCCAAAAATAAGGAGAGGGACAATATTTGTCTTCTTGTGCTAAATCCATGTTGCATAAATTTTTTATATCTGGCTTCCCTGACGTTTGTAATGCTGAGATCTCTGCAGGGTTTCTAAACCTCTCGTCACTTTCTTTCTCTTCTCTTTAAAGCTACCAAGAGATAAAACAGAGAATAATTGCTGCCATAATTACTGAAATTGTTTACACAGCTATACTATTTGTCAAATTTAATTCTGCTTAAAAATGGTTCTTTATAGATCCAATTCACCAAGCATCAATAAAGAATAAGGACAATTAAAATTGAATTTTAATGCAAATGTGGCCTTTTCCCTATTCTGCATGAATGCACATTTATCAGTCTCATAAACCTTCCTGTTGACAGCATACCATTGAAATAACCAAGAAATACCCAAACTGTTATTGTTTCATGAGCCTTTGATATCAAAATTCATTTCCCTCCAGAAAAAGATTGCAAAAGGTCAGTAACGAGTCATAGAAGTCTGTTCCAAAACAGCTTGGGGACATATTTGCCTAAATTTGCAAAGTCTGCCACACTGATGGGCCAGATCCATGCAGTGACTTGTTTGAACAAGCATTTAATATAAAAGTGGTCCAATCCTTCTTTCACATATTCCATTATTACTGAAAATTTGTGATTATTGAATCACAAAGTGGTTGGGGTCGGAAGGGACCTCTCAAGATATTTCATTAAGTGCTGTGGCTGAGCTTTAATACTTGTATTGCTTTTATTAATTAATTAAATCTATACCAACCGCTTAAAAAAGGACTGAATGAAAACTAAATTTTCTGTTTTTCTTTTAGGACTACACTTTTAAATAATATTTTTTTTCAACCCAACAGATTGTTGGATCAACTCCACTGACTAAGAATATTAAAATATATTCTAAAATTCTGTGATGGGGAAATGTAGTTGTTTAATTTTTAAGCCATGCTGTACAGACTTATACTTAAAAGTTGAATGTTTATTTATGTACAGTAGATGCCCTAAAATGAGGCCTCTGAAAGGCAAATTATGAGTTGCAAGACTCATTTCATCTTGGAAAAATTCAGTCATGTTCTCACGATGAGATATAATATCAACTTCTGTGAATTCTAAAATCATAATTGGTATTTAATGCATTGATGTGTGTTTTGCATAGCAAAATTGGACAAGCATCAGTCTTGCTGAGACCAAGCAATTCCTTAATGTGCAGGGAGAATAGAAGTTAGAATGAGCAGGACAGTTTGTGACTGAGCAGCTGTTGAGTTCCCAAATCAAGACTTCAGCTGTAGGTCAGAAACACATGCTATGCAAGTTAAGGCAGAACTGATAAGAAACTGAATGATACTTTAACCTTCTGAAGTATGGATTTATTTTTAAAAAAGCTTTACTGCTTCATGAGAGTCATGGGAATTATTTCTTTATTTTACCTTTTCTGTTTTATCAGTTAGAGACTGGCAGTGACCTGTTGCAATTCAGTACTAAAATACAATACCATAGCAGTAATTTTAGATTTCATTGTCAGGAGCTTAGACTCCTTTCCATCCAGTAGCCAACTTCTGGGGGGAATTAAACAGTCTCCCATGCTTAGAGCTAAACCTGCTCACTACAGACAATGTTGGATTTGGATTTTGTAATTGAGGTTAAACTTTGTGATTATAAGCAAGAAAAACTTGACATCCATGAGCATTTTATTACATTTAATGAACATTTTCTATTGTGTTATTTCTCTACAGTTAAGTGTAGGTGTGTTTTGGTTAGAAGAGCAAACATCACAGTTGGTCACATATAGATATGATGTGTGATCCTCCTAGCAATAACAATAGCCATGTAGAAATGTATTAGCCTCATTCCAGTAGTGATACTGCTTAATAGATTTTCATTGCAAGCATCATCATCATATTTTTACAGAAAATTTTGAACTGTTGTCCTCTGCAATGATGTGTCCACGTTGACCTGTTTGCCCACAAGAAGTGGGTGCTAAGCAGTAAGACTTGAGCTGTGCCGTGTGTGCTTGTTACATGTGAGCCCCATAGCTGATTTTGGAAGGGCAGAACTCATCCTGCATGTGTTGGGCATGCAGAGTCATGATTGTTAGTGTTTCTCAAAATCACAAGTACGAAAGAGAGATTCTCCTTAGAACTTCAAATAATATATTAATGCTCACACTGAACTTGGAGAAAACACTGTGTCCCTGAATTTTTCCTGGTAAAATAAAAGCTACCTTTTTCAGTTGCTTTACAGAGCAGTTATTGCTGCAGACAGTGACTGAGAATGTATCTACATTTGGGAATTACAGACATGGGCCCATTTAATTTTTTCTATACATAAACAAAAAAATTACAAAATTCTTTCCCTACTTTTAGAGAGAACTTGTACAATTTCCCTTCACTTTTGACAGTTTTTTCATTTATATTGGAAATTCCTCAACTTCCTATTTTTTTCCTCTTGTGCATTGTAAACCCTTTGTTTAGGGTTAACAGCATTAAATTCTACTGCTGAGGTAATGTGATGGAGGATAAAGGGATCATTTGATCTCACAAGATGAAAAGCATTTGTGAGATCAGAAGTCTTCTATGTGTTTTGAACACCAAAATGTCACCCTACTACAACATGATATATAATTTAGCCCATTGGGAAGAAAAATCTATACCTTGATTACATAGCTATTGGAGCAGTGGATTTTTTCAATGGATCCCAATGCATTTGAATGGGATTTTTGTAATGAATAATTGCTGCAGCTCTATAAGTGAACGTAACATAACAAAGCCCCCAAGCATTCAGGTCAGTCAAATTTTACTTTTCACATCCAAACCCCCTCCAAAAAACAAACCCCACAGTGTAAAGATACACAAGTAAAGTGATGTAGGAAGAAGATTGTTTTCTTTTTATCAGTAGATATACAGACAATAAAAATATGTGACAGTTAAAAAACAGTGTCAGGAAGAAAGTCATGTGGTTAACTTCAGTTGGGTTTCATGGAGATGGTGGAGGCTGAAAGCCAGAGCAGGCTGTAAGGGCTGGGTGTGCTGCTTAGTAGTGGTAAGGTGATCATTATTGGCAGGTTAGAATATTTTATGAAGACAGCCTGTGATGTTCTGATGATGACATGTAAACTCTTTGTGTTAGTTTCATACTCTTTAGTGAACTTTCACTGATGACATGTGCCATAATATGTTGGGTGCTTTTTTACAGGCTTTAGTAAAGATTCCAAGTGGAATTGCTAATGCATCTTTGTTGTTCAGTAATATAAATGAAAACACTAGTTAGATATATATTGCCAGTTGTAGTCATTGTTCCCAGAGTCCTATTCATTTGCATCCTCCTGAATCCCGGTTACTAAACTAACAGATTTGCTACCAGGGGACATTAATTAGGGGTGGCACTACTTTAGTTCTGTACACATTCCTATTCAGTTGTCTTTATTGTAACTTGATTACTTTTCATTCAATTCTAAAAACTGCTTTATAGAAAATTACCATAGCATAGCTTCTGACATCATTTTCTCAAAAATTAAAATACTTGTTATCAGTTTACTTGGGTTAATTTATATCATCAATCATGCTGGATTTCATTATTCTCTAGAGGAATGCTTCAGGAATCACGAACAACCCAGGACTGCTGGGCTGTCATCATTGAATATGGGTTACCTGTGCTTTGAATAATACACAAAGAACTGTTTTATCATGTTAGAGGAACCAGATGTTGGTTTTTTGAAATTATGGAAAGTATTTTTTAATGGATTTCACTTAGTTTGCAAGTTTCCACTTAGTAGCTCACCTGGCATAGGAATAATTGCTGTAATGTGTAATGAATTGATTATTTGTACACCTTAATTTGATCAGCTCTAAGTTGGATGCAGGATTGATTTTTACTTATTGTACTGATAGCAAAGAGAGAGGCATATAGGACTTTCCAGTCAATGCATTCAGTATCTGTCGAACTTTTTAAGCCTAATAAAACCTTTAGTGTGTAGAATTTTACTTCAGACTGTGACAGTAACTTAGTTGCTAACAGAAGTGTTACAGAACAGCCCAGAGTGCATCTCTTTCAGAAACACATCTCATCTAGATGTCCCTGTGCTGTTGCACTGCACAAACCAATGGGACCTTGCTGAGCCCCACTGCCTTGCACAGTAATTTTCAGGCAGGTCCACTTGGAACATTTCACAGCAGATTAATATTGCTTGCATAGTGATTGGTTCTATGGGTGGATTATCTTATACATAACTTGATAGCTAAGTCATTTTTCTCTAAGAAGCTAAAATATAGTTCTGTTTTGACCTCTTTGCTTGGATCATTATCTAGTCATATTTATGTTCTTCTTCACAGGGTCCTGAGACAGGCAAGCAACCTAGTACTGTTATAAGCATGGTGAACATCCTCGTGAAATGTAGTGAAATGTAACTTTGATTCAGTATTAAGTTTTTTCAGATCACAGTGGTTAGTTTTATTTGCCCTGGCTTTATAAATTTTTCTCCTATATTTAGACTACAAACCTTTCTGTTCAATGCAGGGGGAAAATTCAGTAGTTTGCAGAGTAATGTAAAATGACCTACTCATCAGCAAATCGCTTCAGAAAAATATGAGGCATGACTCATATCAACTATTGAGGCAAATATCAACTATTTTTCTACATTTTAGTGCTGTGGAGGCCTCTTCAATACTGTTTAATTTGAAGCAGGTATCCACTTTTAAAGAAAATCTCCCTGTCATCCCACTTGACTTTGGTTTGGTTCACATCATGAAATGTTCCTGCTTTGAATCAGCTTACATTGGCAACCTGGTTCTCTGGAAAGCCATCACAAACTCAGAAAATGGTAGAGGTTGGGAGGGACCTCTGAAGGGCATCTTGTCCAAAATGGGGCAGGCACAACTAAAGTTGCCCAGGACTGTTAGACAGCTTTGAAATATCTCCAAAGATGGTGACTCCGAATTGCTTCCATTGTGAGGAAAAACTGGAGAACAAAAGGCAACAAAATAGAAGTATATATATAAAGCAAAAAGTTTCAGTGAGTAGCCAGTTATATGGCAAAAATAGTATCATTATTATAAAGTGAAACTTGAGCCCTTCATTTATGTCATTAATGAAGATACTAATTAACACTGGTTCCAGCTGGGACACGGAGAGACTTCGCTTGTCACTGGTGTCCATTGTGATTCTGCATTGTTGAGCATTACTGAATGCAGCTGTCCAAACAATTCCTTATCCACCTAACAGCCCACCCATCACATTCTTCTCTCTCAGATTTAGAGAGAAGGATGGTAGGGGTGACTGTGCCTTTACAGAAGTTCATATCAGTGACAGCTGTAGCCCTTCCCTTGTCCACTCATGGAGTCACACCAGCCCAGAAGGCCACTGAGTTGGTCAGGCAGGACTTGCCCTTGGTGAAGCCATGCTGGCTGTCTCAAATCAACTCACCTTCCAGATGAGCAAAATGATTCTTCAAATCATAGTCAGCTATAATAGATTATTTGATAAAGTTTTATGTATCAATTCAACAGTTCTTTTTCTCTGTCATAACAGTTTTCAGACATCTGATGTCTGATTAGAATTTTTATTTTATTTTTTCTTTCAGTAAAATTAAAAGTAATTCAGGTCCACTACCTCTCACTACTCACAATTCTGACAACTTCTATGTACTTGATCAATAGTTTTCAGACTTTCTGGTCACGTAGTGCTTCTGAATTTCAATACCAAACCAGTGGTTTTACATAGAGCTTTTCTATTTGAAAGATGTATCCACGATGTGGTAAAGAATTAAGCTATTCTGTAGACAGAGTTTTTATGTTTCAATTTATTTTTGAAAGATGAGTAAGAACATCCTCTGATGCTCTTACTGCTAAGTTTCAATTGCTAGTTTCAATTCTGATTTTAGCAAAGGGAGGCCAGGGAGTAGAACTATGACTATTCTCTTAATTGCTTAGCTAGGTGGTCTTTTTCACCTCCAATATGGGATTATGTGCTGTGTATTTATAGGCATTAAGGCCCTTTCCAGGAGCAGCGGGGAACTAGGAAGGAAATTCATACCCAGACATCAGGAACTTTTGGCGCTCTGAACAAAGATAATTTCTCACTTTTCTTTATGCTTTGGTGAAGTCATAGCGATCTTGAGGTTTTCTTTCATACTACTTTTCATGTCTTCAATTACAATAAAGGCATAATTTGGAACTAAATAATTTTAAAGTAATTTTCTTGAAGCAATATTATTCTCACTCCTTTTTTATGTACTCTTTGTAGTTTTATGTCCTCTGTTAATATTTTTTTTCCCCACAACTAGTTAAGCATACAGTAAATCACTAATTGTTCTGTCTTCTTTTTCTTTGTGAAAAATCACAGAATTTTAGAGGTATCTGTTTTGTTGCTTTTCCATTCTTCTGCTTGCTATCTAAAACATGAATAATGATGTATCTTTCACCACAACAGGTTTTCAGTACCTATTGAATTGAGTCTTTCATTTTTTGCTGTTCATGGCATTGTCGTTCTGCCAGACGTGACACAATATTAACAGCAGATACGCACATAGATTCCTGAATCAGAAAATTGTGCTGTTTGTATGACAGGTGTGTTGTTCAGTGGTAAAGGAAATACTCTCTATACATTCTAATTGCAGAATCACCTATTTCTGCCCCAAACGCTGTCTTTTTCTTGAGTTTATACTTTTTTTTTTAAGAGTGAAAACACAGTGTAAGGTGATTGAGGGGACAGTTTAACTCTTTACATAATCTGTGTGATATCATGGGTGGGCATTCATCCCTTCATGCAGAAGGGCAATGCTTCCTCCTCCTTCTTCAAATCTCTTCTGTAAGATGGCAGTATATGCTTTAAGCACTGTTGACCCAAGGTGGAGCTTCCATCTCCTATCACTGTTTGTGTTGGGATGAAATTGAGTTGGTGGGTTTGGTTTGACCCATCTATGTCAACAAATGATGTTATAATCCTCTTAATCAGAGATCTGCAAAACTCTGGATAAATGCCATTCCCATATGAGTAAGCATTCCCATATGCAAAACATTATTTCCAATTTTTGTCTTTTTGGAAAAATCTGTCTGCTGTTTTGTGAGGCCCATGAAGAGTAGAAATGCTGTTTATCACTCTGTCCTCTTTGGCTCTTTTTTTTTTTTAGGCTGCATTTTTAGCATGTCTTTTCAATACATTTATCTAATGAGCAAAAAATTCCACTTAAACTTTTGAAGAATGAGAATTGAATAGGATGTAAGCTTCATTTTGCCTTCATTTATTTCAACAAAACTATGTGGAAAAGTTGATGTACACTATTTCTAAAAAGTACATTGGGATGATAGTCTGCAATGGTCATTCAATGTAAAGCTGCTTATGTGTTTCAGGGAAGTTTATCAAAGTAACTTGAGCTGCCCCTTAACTTTGTACCTGAATGAAGGAATCTACAATATAGATTTTAAAGGTTGTCTTGCACAGAGACAAAAATCTGTGATTAGTCCTTTGAGAGGTACTGTGTCAAATTGTTTTAGTCCTCAGCAGTAGTCTTAAAATAACTGTGTGGGCTACAGTTCTGAGTAAAACAGGGGAAGCATTGTCAGCATTGTGAACTTAATAAGGTGGGTGATGTGGATCAATTTGTTCTGTCCTTGACTTTCTGCTTCTATTAGAATTCTGGAAGATCATTAGTCACCTCTGGGATGTATTTGATTAATAGGCTTCGTTAAACAAAAGAGGTGAGGTCAAGCGTGATCTGAAATTATGAAAAATGTGTATCCCAGTGGGCTTTTCACTTTCCAAATTACAAATGAGGGAAAGTGCTTTCTCTCTTTTGATTCTGATTAATTTAATTGGCTTTTATCATAATGATAGCCTGCAAGAGCTAATTTTTGCCTGTTTAATGCTATTCTGCACTGTTTAAAAGTAGTATGGTAAAGTTTGTACTATTAGTGCGCATGTTAAGGAATCATAAACTTAAATGACATTTCTAAGAATCTAGTGAACAATACATGTTCTTTAACCTAGAATAAGGCAGGGAAGTGCTTATCTTTCTGATGACCTTTTTCTATCTCTGAAGATAAGTGTAGACCTTAGTTTGTATCTACATAATTTCAGGCAGAAGATAATCCAGCCAATTCATATTCCATTATCTATGTGTGTACATTTATTATGTGCCAGAGAAGCAGCTGTTGGCTGGATTTTACAAATGGAGATGTTATGGTGGTTTAGAAAGAGTGGAAATGAAAACACATTTTAACTGTTAACAGCCTCCGTGATTTTCTACTCCCCTTGCTTTTCAGTCCTTGCTTTTTCAAAAGCTGTCAAAACACCTCATTCATTTCAAGCAGTGATGTAAAGCAGAAATTACACACACATATATAGTAATATAGGTTGCTTATCAGTGGGGTTTTTTTCTGTTGCTCCTGTTTTCTTCTTCAGGTCCATTGGTTTGTGCAGATTAAGCATGTTTTATAGCTTAAAGATGCTATTTCTGTCTACTTAGTTCCCCATGAGATGAAAGCAGTGAGTTTCGTTGTCTTTATTTCTGTGCAATTCAAAATTAGTTTTATGATCTATACGGAGCATGTCTGTGTTCTATAAATCCAGTCCATAACTCTCTCTTTTCTGATGGTGGCAGTGAGTCCCTGGAGATAGAATATGACTTAATTTCCTTATTATAACATCCTTTTCATCTTCTAAATTACTGCTGTCCTTAAAAATGCTGCCAACACACACCGCAGGTTTGCAGTAGCTGGATCTTACTCCGGAACTTGGGTATCATTCTCTTTAATTAATAACAAGTAATTTTCCATTTATAAGGCTCCAAAGGCATGATTTTGTCTTGTAAAAGACCTAGTTTTGCCTTTTTTATGCAATTTTTGTTTACAAAATTTTGACAGTTACATCAAATGCTTTACTTATAAAGTAAAGCTTAACTTAATTTTTATCTTTTCAAAGCTTATATTACTCAGCATGTGTTTGCTTGTATCTTAAAGACCAAATTCTTCAATAAAAAGAACTTAATACTGAGTTAATTTTTCTGTATTTGTCTTGCTTGCCCCTAAACAAATTAGCTTAATTTTTATTAACACATGAAATTCAGTGTAATTATATATGCTTACTGCAACTGTTTCCTTTATTGAAAGACTTCAAAAAATCTTCCATTTGCAACTCCAGCTGCTGCTATGAAATGAAAGCCACAGTATATTTTCTCTTCAACACAGTCACATCAGTAAAGGAAGATGTGCAAGAAACTATTAGAAGCTGAGTGTAGGGATTTCATTCAATCGTTACAGGATTTCCCAGAGTTGTTCAGTCAGTATGGACATATTGACAAATACTGTGGACATATTATGGACACTGACATGTGCAAACATTGACTCATTGTACAGTCAGATTTACAAAACAGAATGTAGATTGAGTGCCACCAAAGGGAAAACCCTAAATATAATCATAAGCAGCCATCAGATCTTAATCTAATGGATATGAGAAATCTTTGTTTTTCAGCCAAGTTGTATTATTGACTTAGATTTAGACGCTAATAATTTAGTATCTAAATTAGTATAAACTTAAGCAACCATCACTTTTAGTATTTTTCTTGGTTTTATACATGGAAAATCAGATGGGGCAAAATCCTGATGAAGGAAAACCTCCCATTCATTTGACAAAAGGGCTGTTTTCCAGCTGCCACCTCAGTGAAAGAGCATTTAAATTTACTTCTGGGACAGTACTGTTACAGGAGAAGAAATGATAGGTTTTTCATAGACACTTTTTAAAAAGATGCTTTTCAAATATATATAACACTGGTTTTCAGACTTTTGCTGCAGCAGATGGGTGATGGTTCATTGGCCCAAGTGTTGCCCAAACTGCTCTTACAGATTCTTTGGGGATTCTTCATGGCTAACCATTGACTTTATTATCAGCAAACTAATGTCACCATGCATTTTAGCTCTTGGTTTTCAAGTTGTTTTTTAATATAAGGAATGGTATAGGTTCTAGAACACACTGTGGCAAAACTTCACTGGCAATCTCCTGTAAGAAATAAGGTTTTTATTTTGCCCTCAACAGAATGTATTTCAATCACAGCATATTTATACATATCAGGTTTTTCATCTTAGGCTGTGGCTTACCAAATTCCTCAGAAACGTTGTGGAAGTCCAAGTGGACTGTATCAACTAGACCACCCTTGGCTGCAAAGAAGTTTGAAATTTTGGCAGGGAAGGATTTCCTTTTCCTGGAGTCATGCTTTTTCTGTATTTATCCTGGTGAGGCGTCCTTTAGCTGTACATTCTCATCATTTGGTACTGAAGCCTGTAACTCCTAAGGTGTTTTTTGAAGTCTTCTCTGAAAATTTGTAGCTGAATAAGAGACTTTGAAGATGGACAGAGTTTTAAAGCCTTTCTTCTCCACAAAGTAGGCAGCTTTCATGGCTCTTCTTACAAGCAGAGCTAATAGTGGTGTGCTTGTGCTGGTCTGAGGCATTAGTGGGACAAAAACCAGGTCATTCCAATAAAACAAAACTGAATAAATCCTTGAACTCCTCCTTCTATGATGATCTGTGTGTAAGCATTTATTAGCCTTGCAGACTCTATGTTTAATTGTATGTGCACACATATATATAGGTATACATGTATATTACATGTGGAGTATGAGTGTATATTATCTTACATAGTATGTAACCATACCTATCTAAAAGGATATATTTGTGGCTGTGCATTTAATTTTGAATCTGTATGTTTATTTAAACTTCTATTTAACTTGTAGGTCTATTTAACAGTAGGTTTCTCTTGCCATGTAACAGACAAAAAAACCCCAAGTTTTACTATGCTGGGATTTGGAAGTCTCATGCAATTATAAAGGCTAAATCAGAGACCTTTTGAGACCCTGAAAATCAGAGACCACAGCAAAAAAAAAAATCTGCCCCACCAGAGAGATAAGTTGGGTTTCATGTCTTACTTGTGCGATTTCTTCCTACGTGTCTTTTCCCCTTACTGCTGATATGGAATGCACTGCCTCTGATTGTTGAATTCTTTTTATCACTTTATTGCCAAGTGAAGGTCAAGTCATAGATAGAGCATTACCATAATGCCTCTTTATAGTACCTAATTAGGAGGCACATTGCTTCGGTTAACCATAAATTCTTCATCTACTCCATGCAAACTTAAACAGCTCTCTCTACTCCAGTTTTGGATGCTATATAATAATAGTGTCAATATAATGTTTTCAAATAAGGAAATTATTACCTACATCTGTACAGAAAGAATAGATGAATACAACTTTTAAAGCGTTTAAGCAAACTTCAAATACTGCAGCACTGAGTTTCTTTTTTTTCCTTAATCCCTATCTTGTAATTACAGGAAGATTTGTAGGAATTATAAAACACATTATTTATTTGTTTTTTCTTTATATTTTAAGGAAACATTATGGAGTAACTGCTATTGTGAGTGCCATCCAATTTTATCTGTGCCATCACACTGATAAAATTTAACAAGATTTTAATTCATATCCTTATGCATTCTTTTTCTCATAACAATCTAGTGTCTTTGCAGACACATTTCTTTCACTTTTTATTATCCATGGATTAACTTTGGAGAAAATATGAAATGGGAGAGGAAAGGAAAAACAGGGGCGAAAAATAAAAAGGGGGCAGGGGGCAAAGGCTTATTGATTGCCTTTATATTTCTAAAATATCAAATTCCTCTAGTTTTAAGGTATTGATCAAAATCTTTCTGTAATACCAAACAAGGAAGTTAAGAGAACTAAACTGAGGAATCTCACAGTGTTCAGCTGCTGCATATAAGTTGAAAAATTGGGACATACTTATGAAGCCACAGAATTTCAGGTGTGCTGAAATGCAGAGGATCAGACACTTTACTTTTCTAAGCAAATCTAAATTATCTGTCATTAAAAAAAAGTAGATTATTTGATAGAGAAGAAATACTGTCAAGTCCTGCAACACATTCCTTTAGTCTGCAAGTGTTATTAAAATGATTGAGAAAGGAATTTTTTCTGACCATTAAGTAATCATATTCAATACTGAAATAGATTTGACCACCATTTTTAAAATAGTTTTCACAGCTACAAATGTATCTAGAAGTTATAAAAACTGCTGGGCACTTCTTCCTGTCTGGGAAAAAACAGCTTTTTCCACTGCTCTCCCTGAAGTCAACTGCTGGCTCCCTTAAAACCTCTTGTTTAGTCTGGGCTGTCCATCATATGGTGCTTTGTTCCTGAATTGGCTCTTGACTAGATTTACATGGAAAATTGTTTCCAGGTGGTTGCAGGGATAGGTGCTTTCCTTGACAGCATATAATAGAAATTAGGCTAATGGGTTGCATGTGTTTCTTTTTGGCCTGAATATAAAGGCATGGTTAACAAGTCATTACATTAAAAATTTATTTTAAGATTTTTTTATTCCTCTACATGGATGCAGGTACTTTTTTAATGTAGAAAGTCCTTTTACTTCAGGTAAAGCCTGTGCAGCTTTATAGCCGTTCCACTGGTAATTTAAAATTGATAATTGAGGTGCTACAATTTAGAGTAAAAAATGAAATCTCACACTTCAAGTGGCTTAAGGTTCAATTTTAGTAAGAATATAATTAAGATAAAATTATGTGACATTTCTGCTGTGTAAGGTTGTACGATCATATATTGGTTTAAAAATTCTGACTTGCTGCTTGTGCTTGAAGAAGTTTTTATTGACTTAAATCAGTCTCTAAAAGTCTTCAAAGAAAGGTGGTACAGTCTGCAGACAAAGCAGTTAACTTTGAATGTTGTTTCTGTCCTTTCCACTTAGCCCAGAAATATAATTAGGAATTTCCCCTCTGCTAGTGTACAGCTTTAATGGGAAATCATGTATGTAAAATTCTTTGGTTTAGATGTTATTATGAAACTTTCTAAAGATCTTTAGAGAATCTTCTAAGTGAGACATATTTTTATCCATTTCTAAAAAGAAAGGAGACAGACATGGAAAAATGGAAAATGAAAGACAATCAGCATAAATAGGGAGTCTTACTTTGTATACCATTGTTAAACATAGGAATTAAAATTGTAGGTGTTTGTGGTTTTCTGTATAGTGAGTTTGTACTACCTCATACCACATGCAATTACTGCTCTTCTTAAGCTCAGAAAACTTCTGTAGCTTGACATCATCAATTGAATCTCCCTTCATGGTAATGGTTGCTTTTTAAATTATCTGGCCATATTGGGTTATAATGTTATTAGAGCAGTAACTCAAGTAGCAATAATTGAAATATTAAAAATTGTAACATTTTTAATTGAAATATTAATAATTGTAGAAATTTTAATGTGATAAGTTCTAGTGAATTTCTTGCTATGATGGGTCTAAGCTTATAAAGAAGAGAATATTGGGCTCATTTTTGTTGTTTTTGAGACCTAAATTGCTTCCTTTCCTAAATAGACTAGAATAGTGTGAATTATATTGGCAATAATACATAAAAAGAGTATGCTGTATTTTTTGTACTGTTAAATCTTCAACAATGTATTCCTTGGCACATTTATGAAGGATTTTGACAATAAGAATGAAGGCTACAGACAGCGTATCTGTAGGAGAATATGCTTACAGGACCTCAGTCAGTGAGTTTGTGGTTTGATTGAATTTATATTAAAAGATGCATACAGCCCACTCACTTCTTTAAGGTGCTTTTGTGTTTCTCTGGAATTTTTCCTCCAATGCCTGATGGCTGTGAAACTGAACTTTTAGTCTTGAAATAGAAAAAATACATAGGATTTGGTCCTCTAAAAGACAAAGATCTTCATCATAAAACATGTCAAATTACTTACTCAACAGAAATTTTATCTAAGATGTATTGATAACAGAGACGTTTCAGTCATTAGAAGAGAGCTTATTTAATTACTGAAGTTTAACATTTCTTGTGAGGTGGACCCATGGCTGGTATTTAGAGACCTCATTGCACAGGTTTCTTGTTTTGCAGAAATACTGCCATGTTTCTGTCGGTGTAGCCATCTGGTTTAGAACTTGTACAACCTCGCCATCTCTACTGTAGGAATAGTAATTACAAGTTTTTTTCCTGGCTGAGTATGTGCCTATTGAGTAGATATTGATAAAGAAAAGGTGGGGGTTCACAGTAAAGTTTCACAGTATAATTTTATTAAGAATGAATGAGATGTATGCTTTTTGCAATGCAATATTCAGAATGGTTCTGAGCAGTTTCAAGCTGGCACTGTCCTCATGCTTTATCGTGCTAATTCACCACTCAGACAGTGCTGTCATTTATTTTATAAAATGAAAAACTCTTCAATGAAACATCTTTAGTTTATAAAACAGCAACAGCAATAGAAAACTCCTTTTCATTCCTTTTTACCCACTTAATTCGATAGCAAGTAAATACCTTAAAGGAGACGGTATGAATTTCTGTATGCTTAATCTCATTTTGTAATTATGCATCTGCAGATATTAATGAAAAAATACAAGAATATAGTATAGCTACTAAAGATGTTGCCTATGATGTAGGGAGCACTTATCTAAGTAGGGAGCACTTAGAGTTCTTATTCCTGATTGAACCAGTTGAGAGCAGTTGGGTCCTTGAATGGCAAGTCCCCTTTTTAACCAGGCACAAGTTGTTCTTAATGCTACAGGAAAACTGCCTGAAGACATCTTTTATCTTTTTCTTTAAAATATATCTCATTTTAGCCTGTCACTCACATGTGATTAAGTTTCAATTTATGACCTAAGACTGAACTATTACAAAATAACATCCATGTAACCGCTTTCCCTGCCAGAGAATTTTTCTTCTAGAACACCAGCATTTTCATTTGTCCATAATTATTCATAATTCCATTTTTAAAAATTCTCCTCCTCCTTCTAAGAGAATAAAAAGTTGATTCTTCAATAGGTCAATTTATTAGGTGAAAATATATATGCCTACTTTTGTTTTCTGGTTATAGCAGATTGTAGAGCTGAATGCTCCTGGCTATCTCTTCCACAAAGCATTCCCTTTAGATGTCAGGCTTATAAGAACCCTGCTTTGTGTGACTGAATTTGTTCTAGACTACTGAAGGGTGAAATAGTAGATGGTGTCTAAGCCCATCAAAAAGTGTTCTGTTGTTCACCTGCTGACTTCAGTTTTAAATTCTGAGAATGAAACTTCAGCCTAAATATAAAGTAATGCTCAGAAGTTTTACAGTGTATCATGGTTCAGAATTCCATTTTTCTTTGTCATCCTAAGAAACAGCCATGGTCACTGTAAAAGTTTCTAAGTTTCATAGTTTTCAAGTGTGTTTACAATTATAACCATAATTCATTCCATCAAGGATCATAAAAAGAGACATGATTTTTAGAAATTATTAAGCAACATTCAAATTCTGAATATTGGAGTCTAAGTGTATAGAGTCTAAGCTACAGACTCAGCATCTAAAGAAGCTGCATTTCCTAAATGATTTGTTGTGAAATATTCACTCTGCTGTCAGCTATCAGTTGTTCTCTAAAGCTGAGGGATTATGTCATTCTTATGTCTTCCTTTATCTAATTGCATTTCTTGCCCTTTCTTACAAAGTATTTTCATGCACCTCTCAATCCTACTGGTTGGTTGCTCCACTAGCAAGGACTGTCAATGACTGTGGTTAGTAATTATGCTGATGTGGGCAGACAATCCATCATAGTGGATTTTGCATGTGGCACCTGATAATTAATCATGGGGCCATGGTGCAGAAACTACACAGCAGAGTAGAAATTTGTCTTTTAAAGGCCAGTTCAGGGTTGGAATATAAAGAATAATGAGCCCATAGCTGCTAACTCCTGTTTACCAATCAATCTTCCTATTTTGCCTTTTAAACTCTTCTGTAGGATTTGATGAAATCATCCATGGAAGTGATAGTAATAGCTTAGTAGAAAAAAATTGCACATTTAAAGATTCCACTTTTTATACTTTAGGGTGGTTTTTTATGTTTCCATCAAGAACACAGCAAGAGGAGTTAAACACTTGATAAATTGGAAACGGATATACTCGTTTTGGCACCAGGTAAAGAGGGAGAATAGTGTACAAGATGGAAGGTCTTGTTACTATACTTAAGACAGACATAAAGTAGGCCCCATAAGGTCAACAGAAAATGCCCAAAAATAACATAAATATTTGTGATCTTACTTTGGCAGTGTATTTGGAGATAACTGATCAATCTGCCACTCAGGTTCATTGAAAATGTTTTTGCTTCAAAGCATTAGGCATCTTGGCTATAGGTTATTGTATGAAAACAATTAAAAAGCATGAGTGATTTCAGACTTGTTCCTTGAACTTGCCTAGTACTGGCTGTTGTGGTATTTTAGCCCAGTGTTTCCATAAGGATAGGATCCCTCAGCCACACTGTATGTAGTTGAGGAGAATAGATTGTACTTATCTGCAATAATAAAAGTTTATGGAGATTGAAAACAAAAAAGAAGGGGAAAAGCCAGCATTCATTTTATTGTGTCATTATATTATATTTTGATCTATTTACATAAAAACACCACAGCGTCTTAGTAGTGCCAAATTTGATGTATGTATGTTAATTATTAACACAGGATCATTTACAAGGATTGTCTGCTCTGCTTCTTAGACAATTTCTAAACATAAATATTTTGCATCATGTATTTTATTGAATGTAAAATCCAGTGTTCATCATTTCATTATTGTTTAAATCTCCCCTCTAAGTGTCAGAGTCCACACAATGTTTATTACCCAGTCTCTGTTTTGAGTGATAACTGTATTCTTCTACTATTTTTTTTTTCATCCTCTCTGTTTTCTGTTCCACTGAAATCTTTTATAATTTCAGCACATAACACCAGAATGTAATTTGCTGTTTGGGAAGCTTCTTTAGCTTTCTGCTACAACTGTTCTCAAGCTATTTTACTCAGAATCTGAGTCCTTGTAATCCATCTTGGTTATTAACAAGATTTCTGTAATACTTACATATTCTATATTAAATAGTAAATATTTTGATGAACTAGGACTTTTTCAGAGATATTGTTGCCTTATCATGAGAAAATAGTGAATTTTGTCAAGCGGACTCTGGATAAAATTTTGCCTCTGAACTTTGCTGCAGTTGCTGCCTATTGTTGAGCAAGTCACTTTCCTCTCTGTTTTTGTCTCATGGTCTGTTAAGTGTGGCAAGATCAGGCTCATCTTTGACAATTCTAAAAATTAAGTGTTCTTGGTTTTGTTATTATTCAGGCACCCTAGGCAAAAATAGAAGCATTATCCATGAAAGTGATTTAGCATAGAAAAGGCCCTAATTAGAGATCTGTCATCAAGAGGGTGAAAAATTAGAGAAGAGTGCCTATTTTACCCTTTTACCAGAAAAGTAAGGGTCTCTCATATAGCCTGAGATCTTAATCTGATGAAAAGCACTGCTCAGTCAGCAGGAAGATCTGTGAGACAACTCAGGAGCAAACAGGGGAAAGTGAAATCAGGATTTGCTCTGATGAGGAGACACACATCTGGATTTCATTGTAAAAATGGAACTTTTAATATTTAAAACTTTAGTGATGCACATAGTTTTGTCATCGTACATAGTGAGGGTCTGTACATAAAAAATTAGTTCTTTTTAGTGATGAGAGCCAAGATAGATTCTCTCATTTTTTTTCCTCTGTCCTGAACTTCACAGAAAGAATTCAAGGGAGAAAAGAGATCGTCTCTCCCAGTAGTTTGTTATTCCTTTACTTCTCAGTTGCAGTTCACAGCTTCTCAACAAACCAATGCTTTTTGCAGTTTGTTTAGTGCCACTTCTGCCTAATCTCTTTTATGTCACCCTGTTTCCTGATCTGCTCACCTTCCTCCATCATTGTGTTATAATGTTAAGTGTATTGAATGAGATTAGGAGTACAACTCACTGTCCAAGATCAACTCATCCTGAAATTATCATATTTTTGATCTTTTCTCTATTAACTAATAATTTGTCTATAGCCAAAGTAATATCATAATCTCGTGAAATTCCTTTTTTTAAATTTTACTACAAAATTGTTTTCAGATTTGGGTTATATAAAATTTCAGTTTTCCTCTGAAATTATAAAAGCCCTCATACTTATTAAAACATTGTCAAAATTGCCATTGTATTTCCTATAACCATGTCAAATGGCTAAGCCAGTGGTCTGAGTTTACTTACTGGCAGTCTTAAAACATAAAGCAAGCAGTAAAAGTAAAGTGAGAGAAAGGGGGGAAAAAAAGATGGGGCAAGGAACAGCACCTTATTCGTTTTATTCTTCTCTTCAATGGGAATTGCATAATATGGTTAGATTAATTTCCTCTCGTGACATAAAAATTAGATAAATAATAATGTGGTACCATCATATCTACTGACTTCATTCTTTTTTTAAAGCATTAAAAATAGTATGAAATTAAACGTGTGCTAAAAATTAAAATGCACAAGTAAAAACACCACTGATGAGCACTTAATGATATCACAAGTGGTTGTGCTCTAAGGACAGCTTTAAAAACTGCAAGACCAAGACACATTTTAATTAAGGCAAAGATTTCTGCAAAAAGAAGGGACTACAAAGCTGAAATAGTCTGTAAAATATTGTGTAAAATATTGAGATCTTACATGACTTGCAGCTACTATACTGCATGGTTTTGCATTTTCATTTGCTTTGCTTGAAGCACCAATCCACGTGTCCACACAGTCAGTCAGTCTCTCCATTGTATCTTTTCAACAAACCTACAGCTGTCTAAGAAGGATGTCCTTTTCTCTGATCTCACCTCCATCTTGGTTTGTTTACTCATTTAAATAATCATAAATTATCATAATTTAGTCATTATGACCACAGTAAGAAAAATTATAATAGTGACTCTCAAGTATTTAAAAAGATTCCATTTGCCTTACTGTTTCAAAGGAGCAAGGACATGGGTAAGTATCCCAAGATAAGTACAGGGAATACATTTAGAAGCAGCAGAACCTGGCACAACTATCAGACGTTGTCTGGCTTATATCACTAAGATTTTTGCAGACTGCTAAGACTTCTTTGAGATTCCTATGTGTGCTGTTTACATGCTGTTGGGCAAAAACTTTAAAATAATTGCCATTGTTTGAGGGGTGCAGATGTCACCCAAGAAGATTGTTTCTTGACCCTTTTTCTGGCTGCATTGTGAAGTTCCCAATGTGTATTTCAGTACCTGAGCAGATGCCCAGAGGTGACTCTGTCACAGGCAGCTGCAAAGCAGCAGGACTTAAAATATGTCAGGCTGACCTGCATGAAGCTGCATTAATTGAAGTCAGTACACTCTAAACTGGCAAACAGAATGATGGTAATTAAATTCTAAGGTTAAAAATGTATGAGTCGGCATAGCAGTTATCATTAAAATATGATGAACACAACAGTCTCAGTGTTTTGAGACTACCAAACAATTTGGGCTGCACTGTTAAAAATAGATTTGTAAAGACCCCACGAGTTTCTGTAGCCTTTTGTATTGTAGGATTTAAAAATTTGTATGATGACGCTAAGCATAAAGATTAGAAGTAGAGAATGTGTTAGTAATGCTTCATAAATTTTGACCCCACAAAGTTCTACATTTTTCCTAAGTCACTAAAATGCTGCCTACCACTGTGCTAAAAGTATTAGCACAAATTATTATCTTCTATCTGGTATAAAATAACCCATAAAAACAAAATTCTGAGCTGTATTTGTCATGGATAAACGTGTTCTTTGGGTGTAGCAGAAAGGTCTAATACTCATTGCATCCTTCTGCTTAGTATTTCTCACTCATTATGTCCATAGGGTCAGTTTTTAAAGGTACACTGTATCATTTACATCTGAGGTTTTTTCCTCCACAGTAGCTGCTGTAAATAAGTGCTATCAAGCCTGTGATCCATTTCAGTATGGCAGTTCTGTTTACACTATTGTTTTTATTAAGAGCTTTGTTGATAGTCTTTCCTGCGGTTGAAAGAGGCGATGCTGGATTTATAGATGTGTTAAGATGAGAATATGGTTATAAGTGAGAGGGGTGTTGGAATTAGTCACTTGTCAGAGGGGCAGAAAGGGACTAACAGGTTGCTGCAGCAATGAGACATGAAGAAATTGAGTCACATGTCCAGTAAGGGAGGTAGTTAGGTGGAGTTCTAGTTTCAAAGGTCCCCAAAATGTTTAGGCTTTTAAGGATGGTTTCCAAGCTTCAGTAACAGTTTTACTTGGTGGGGAGGTCTAAAAGAGAGCAAACAAAATCCTTTTGAGTTGGATCAAAAGGAAACTGGTTTGAACAGAACACCTCCTGTGACCACTGCAGAACCCAAAGGTAGAAATAACTGTGTGTTTCTGGAAACTGCACTGCAGGAAGAAAAATGATAAGGAATTTTCTTTGTGCTTTGGGTTGAGAAAAGTAGCAGGATATTTAGTTGTAGGAAGAACATTGTGATGAATACCTTGTGTAGACAAGGGCAGAAAGATTTGAAAATTTAACCAATTACTGCTTCTTTTCCTTACCCTACAGAGTTTCTAGGACTTGAGCATAAAATTCGGTACGTAAAACAGGCTGAGAGTTGGTTAAGAACCAGCTTTTGATCTTTAAGTCAGTTCATAAGAATTTAGGAAGAGTGAGGTGGAGATTGAAGGTTAAAAGGGGCCATTTGACTTGCCTCCTGTCTTCTTTGTTTCTTCCAAGGAGAATACACTGCATATAATTGCTGAAGATTTTTAAGTAGCAATAGTATAGTCCAACTTGAGAGAAATTGAGGGGGTTTCTTTTTCTTTTCCATAAAGGATATTGGACAACTGCTTTAGCAACAAACTTGAAAAGGGCATCATGTTCCCAGGATAAAGAAAATTAAGTGGCTCAAGGGAGAAAGAACTGTTCAAGTTTTCTACAGCTTGCCTCCACTTGGGGATGCTTCTGACAGTATATGCCATGTTTCTTTCATTCTTATCAAACTTTCCCAGCAAATTGACACATCTATGGATGTTGTTCTGGGGACAGTAGGAGTATGTTCATTATCTACCAGGACTTTCTTTAGAAACAGTATAGAGGAGTCATGATTGCATGTGACAGTGCCATCAGGGGAAGTTAAGGAAGATTGTTGTATTGATTGTCCTGTAAAAACATGGTTGAAATGGTAACGTGTCTCTAGAACTTCAATTTTTCCTTAGGCAGAAAATACTCTTCTTGGAAATACCAATAAAAAGTACAGGACCAAGTATCATTTCAGATGTAGCTCTATTTCAATGGCTACTAAAAACCTATGAAAAGAAAGAAAAAAAAATACAAAAACAAATACTTACTTGATTCCTTCCTGAAAGCCTAAGAAGTGGGCGGCAGTGATGGTGATGTATGTATTCAGTTTTCAGGTTGTATCAAAATCCTAGCTATATAGAACCATTGGATTCTTTACTTTGGCAAGATCTTTAAGGTTATTGAGTCCAACCCTTAACCCAGCACTGCCAAGTCCACCACTAAAATACGTGCCTAAGTGCCACTTCTACACATCTTTACCCTCAGGCATGGTGACTCAAATGCTCCCCTGGGCAGCCTGTTAGGATGTTTGACCACCTTTCCATGAAGAAATTCTTTCAAATATGTGCTGTAAACCTCTCCTGGCATAACTTGAGGCCATTTCTTCTTGTCCCATCTCTTGTTACTTGAGAGAAGAGGCCAACCCCCACCTGGCTACCCTCTCCTTTCAGGCAGTTGTAGAGAGCGATAAGGTCTCCCCTGAGCCTCCTTTCCTCCAGAAAACAACCTCAGTTCCCTCAGCCACTCCTCACAGGACTTGTGCCCCAGGCCCTTCACCAGCTCCCTTGCCCTTCTTTGGACATGCTTCAGCCCCTCAATGTCCTTCCTGGAGTGAGGAGCCTAAAACTGAATAGAGGATGTGAGATGTGGCCTCAGCAGTGCTGAGTACAGAGGGACAATCCCTACCCTGGTCCTTCTGGCCACACTACTGCTGATACAGGCCAGGGTGCCATTGGCCCTCTTGTCTGCTTGGGCACACTGCTAGTCTGAGTTAAACCATGATATAACTATCAAAGTAAAGGTTTGCTGTTTCCCTCAGTTTTCACAGGGTGAATTACAATGGACGTTTGTCCTTTGGGCATTCAGAATACAGCATGCTTTGACTGTCTTCTGATAATTACTGGTACTGTGCATGTAATTTTTTCTGCAGCCTGTAAGAGCATGTTAGACTGTTTGCTGTTTTAAGTAACATTTTTAGTGGTAACGTGTATGTTATGACCCAGAAGTTAGTTTAATTAGCCTTTGTCCAGCAGGTTCATTCAAAGCTAAAATTATGGCATAATCCAGAACACTTAAACTGAGTGCACACAAATGGCTTTATAATCAAATAATTAATTGAAGACTCTTAGGGACATTAAGTGAGATAGGTGCACAGAAAGCACAGCCAAATGCCAGAGAAGAGTCTGTAATCAGCACTCTGAATGGTTTTTTTATGAGTTTTCCATTAACTCAAAGTAAACTTGATGATTGCATAGGGAAGCACTCAAGTTTGATACCATACTGTGCAAGAGGGAAGTCCACTAAATAAACTGGGCTTGGTGAGCCTGTGGAAAATTGACAGTATGTTTTCAAGACATCAAAACAATTGTGTATAGATATGAGACTGCTGTCCTCCTTGAAGAGAAATGTGCTTTTGTATGCACACACTTGGAAAGCATTTGGGTACAAAGCCACTACACTGAAAACAATAGCCAGAGGGAAATTCCATACATGGTGTGATTCCAGCCATTAAGTACTGGGATTCTTTTGTTAGAGGTGTTCACTTTCTTGGGATACTTCCAGTTACAGGCTCCAAAGAAAGTAATTGATTTGGTATGGATGTCAAAAATAATTGAGCTTTGACAAAGTTTCTTCAAAGGATTTAGAACTACAAGAATTTTATTTCTTTTTTGAAACAGAGAGAAGTGCAAGGATTTTGTGAACTCACTAATAGTATGTGTCACATATCTGCTCATTGTATCTTGCAGATTCTTACCATTGTCAGGTGGGTTTACTGCTTTATGTTTAAAAAAATCAACTGAGATCAATCCAATTATGCATTATCCCTCAGGCTTAAATAAATATTTGTCAGGATTAAAGAGAAAAGCTGACCTCTGCACAGAGGAAAAAAATTGCCATTCATTTTTAATTATTAAGACAGAGTAAAACAAATTTTTGTCTGCGAGTATTAATATGTTCTTCTGGAAATCTGGAAATTTAATTCAAAAATCTGGCAGTTCTTAAGCAGAAAACTTTTTAAATTCTGTAAATAAATAATTGAATCAATGGATAGCTGACTTAATTCCCCTTTGCTGTGAAGAAAATACTATTAAAAGAGAGGCCATTTGGTCAGCTGATTAAATTCTTGACTGTAACAGCTTTCATGCTTAATTTTGGCACATTTCTGATTATCTGTACATCATTCCTTTTCCTTAGATAAAAAATCATCAGCTTTCCTGATCTCCACCCATGCCATCAGGAGATGGCAATGCTTATAAAAGCAAAATGGCATAAAAATAAATAAATAAACAAGGTCGTTTTGACCTGGATTTCCCTACTGATTTATGCAGCTGATTTACAACATAGCTGCAGAAATGCTTGTGCTGGCATGAGAGGAGCAAGATCAAGTGGTGGGGTGAAAGGGTGGACAAATTGCTTCTTTTGGAGCTACCAGCTTCAAGTGTTTGAGACATCATCTTTAATGGATCTTAGGCTCCCTGTATGCACAAAGAGGAGTTGCAGCCTGTTTTAATCATACATGGGCAGCTCTAGCAGAAGAGGCAAGCTCACCATGACTTCAAAACAAGCAAGGTTTTAACTCACCTAAAAAAATAAAATTGCTTCAGCTGTTTCCCATCACAGCCATACAACTCAAGCTTAAATATGCTTCATAGTATACAAACTCTTCACAAGTACCTCTCAATTCCCAGATTTGGAAGCTTTTTTTGTTGTTGTTGTTTTACTTCTCCAAGGATCAAAAGGTAGTTGAGTATTTCTAATTGTGAAGAACCTGCAATCTGCGTGGTCAGGTATTCAATCCATGAAACACCACTTTGACAGAAACAACACTGAAAATCAAGCATAAGAATTATACATCTTGGTAAATCCTTCCAGGCTTATCTTGTCAGTGATTTTAGAGAACTGCTTCAGATCATTTTTATACAGTCTGACCTGTTCCCTCATCCTTCTTTGAAAATAACACCCTTTCCAGGGTCAATGTCTCTGCCTTCAGGTTGTCACTTCTGAGGTCATAGCAAAGTTCAGTAGTTACCATGAAGGAAAGCTGGAGTTGGCTTTATGCAATTAATTATCTGTCACTTAATTGACAGCATGCAATGCCATTTAAAAAAGTGGTGTTCATTCACAAGGAAAAAAAATAAAACAAGTAGAAACAACTATAAATTTCTTGTAAAATATGCACGATTTAGGAGACAAATAATTCCAAAGGGATTTAATTAGATAGCAATTTAGCAGTTCATTCAACTAGTATTTCTTTATTAAGTTATTGAATTTTCACGTTAACTTGTTCTATTATTGCACACTTTCTTCTGTCTCTGTCACCTGAATCAAAATGGAGTGGAGGTCTCTGTTTGCTTCTAAAACATTCTAAGTGCAATCTGTTGGGTGCTGAATCTCTCTTGTCAAGATCCCAGTATGAAAAGTTGTCTTTTAACTGTCCCACCCCAGTGTGTTAAGGTGTGGGGTTTGTGAAGTTAGAGAACAGCTGTTGTGGTTAAGACAGCTGTAACGTGTTTATCTATGGTATCAGCTGAACTGGGAGGGACTGGGAAATCTGTCAGACAGGAATCCAGCTCTCCACACTCGCGAGCTGCACGGAAAGTCTGAATGTGAGATCAGGCACCTGCCCCTTATCTTGCTTTGAGTTCTGCAGCAGATCCGAACATGGTCTGACAAGGCATCAGTACTTTGCTTTGCAATATTTACATGTGGGCTTTACAAAAGCTCTCTTAAGTATTCTGTATTTCTGTGGGCTGAAAATGGGAGGTGTAAAGATACATAATGGGTTTGCTTTCCTTCCTGACTATATTAAGATATATTGATTTTCCTATATAATTTTGTAGAGAATGCGTGCAGCACTTTCTCTTTATGAGGAGAAAAACTAGTCTCACTTTTCTTACTGTTTTGGAGGAGGAATTTGTGTCTACTTTTGTAGGCAGTTATTGACAAAATAATTGCCTTCTTCCTTAAGAGAAAAAAATATTCTGTATCCATATCTCATAGGTGAAGAAATTGTAGCTTGTCTCATCCTTGGATTTTGAAAGAGAAGGAGAATAAATATAATCAATGAATTGAATTTCTTACTTTATTGGGTAGGTACGTTCAGAAGATCAAGAAAGGTTTTATAGGAATATGTGCATCTAACAGTGGTTTTCATTCACTAACTCCAAACTTGATTACATGTAATCTCAGCTTGATTAAATGTGGAAAAAAAATGGATTTTTCTTCTATAAATTCTGGAATTGATCCCACTCTGTATTAAGCAGCTCAGGAAACCCAGTGTAACTGGGAATGATGTGAAAAGATCTGTTAGTGTAGATGGCTGTTTCCATTTATTTTTTTAGTGATACTTGAAATATTTGTGGCAACAGGTGTAACTGTAAGCTGAACAGTGCCAGGCACTTGTATTAATACTACAACTCAGTGATCTAGATGGATAAACACTTTAAATTTGTTGAAGGGTTCCTGGTACACATTTAGTCTGAGATAACTGACCATATGAAACAGTTCCCAGTCATGGTTTGGGAGGTACCCAGGACCAAGACTGTTCCTGTTATGCAGTTAGAGAGTTGTTGTGATGGTTTGAGAGGTTCAAAGAATTTAAGAGTATGGTTGTCACCAAACCTTAGCTGACCTGATTGCAAAATTTGGCAGTATTTCATTAGAATAGACCTGGACTGTGAGCTGTATGTCACACTGAGCCTTGATTCACAGGCTACCTGGTTTTATCTATGCACAGCCTAAGCTCCTGTGCAACACACCAGTGCCTGCTAAACCAGCAGACATCCTTAGGTGCTTGAAGCTCCACCTAAGGCCCCACTTTCAACTGTAAAGTGAAGGCAGACTTGGATCTGCTCGTGATTTTGTCACACCTCGGGTGCAGCCCACCGGGCCCACCTTCCCAATCCAGATTTCTGCAGTCATGACAACTCTGGTAATAACTGAGAAGCAGATGGGGAGGATCAGGGAAAAACTCTAACAGGAAGTGTGCTAGCCATAGTCTGCATCAGTGAAAGCAATGCATATAAACTTCCATGGCTCCATCTTGTTCTTTTTCACTTCTGTCAGTCCAGTACCATGAACTCAAATGCAAATTTGCCACTGAATATCTTTAGAATCAGCACAATTCTGACAAATAGTCATTTGATATCCAAGTTCAGTTTGCCCTGGAATTGGAGCATTCCTACTATTTTAGACACAGAAGAGAAAATCCCTGAGTAAAATTTTGCAATCTGTATTACGTAAAGTGTTTTATTTAATGGTAGAAACTATCTCTTTGGCTCCTAAAACCACTCTTTTATTCCTCTGAATGTGAACTTTTCTGCAGTTTCTTCATTATGCTGTTCACTATCTGCATTAATAACAATAGTTATTAATCAATGCATTCACCCAACATCCTAATCAAATAGAATTAAATATAAACAATTTGGGTTTCAAGAGCAGGAATTTAGCAGCAGAGATCACATGATTTATTGACAGCGACAGAATCTGCCAAAGTACCAAAGCAGAAAGCAGCACAAACTATTGTGAGGTGCAGTAGACAGATATACAAATACACATATATTATAAATCAACTTTCTAGTCCAGAAGGATTACTAGTATTTAATAAGAGTGCAGCTGGAAGTCTGCTGAGCTTTTTGTAGCAGGTACAAATACAAATACCTCAGTTCCTTACTGAGGAGGGAATAATATGTCTGGTGTGATGGTTTGTCGCAGTCAAATACAGTGGTGTGTTTGTTCTCTCAGACTTTATTGTATAAACCCATAGCAAATCATGGATAGCAGGTTTGGAAGGATCCTCCTGAAACCATCTTGTCTGTCTCCCACTTCAAGACAAGGATGCTTGTGTGCTTGTCCCTGCTGAGAGATGTTCAGCTAACTTGCCAGTGTGGTGCTCTCAGAATTACTTATGCTTGCTTATTCTCTACCTGCTTCCCATTCCAATATTTCCCATTCAATACTTCTAGACTGAATTTACCCTGATGCACTTTAAATACATTCCTTCTCTTATGCACCATGGGTAAAAAGAAAGAGCATTCTCTTCCAATTTAAGTTTCAGTTAATATAATCTTTCCTCTTGTTTTCTAGGCCCCTAATTGTTCTCATTTGTGTTTTCTGGAGCCACTCCAGTTGGCAGATATTTATCATGAGTAGTGCCTAAGAGTGAGCACAGCATTTTACCTCAGATTGTGTCAATTCTGAAGGCAGCTTATGAATTTCTTCTCCCTGTTTTGAAAGCTAACATTTATACAAGTCTTATATGCTTATATTTTTTTCACAACTATAATGATTCTGTTTTCATAACAATTTAATCTTTTTTACTTCCATTCAGCTTCTGATCTACTAGGAATCTGGGAATTGCTTTAAGGAACTACTAGATGAGGGAAAATGTTTCCTGTCCAGTCTTCATACAGCTGCTTCTTTGCCCCTCAGTGCTGGAGGCTTTCCTTTGTTGAGTGAAGTCCCTTTTTCTTCAGATCATCTCTCCAATTTGACCAAATAATTTTGAATTCTAAGCCCATAAGGTTTTGATTTTTTTTTTTTTTTTTTTAACATTTTTAGGTCTCTGTCATGTAAAAATTACCTGATTTGCTTTTGAATAAGCAGTATGATCTTTTCCAGATCTTAATGGGGAAAAAAATAGAGCAAATTCTGGACAGATTGTGTCAAATCCACATATGATGCCTCTTTCTATTTTAGAAAGTGAATGATTGGCAGTGGAGGTAAAAAAATAAAGTTATACTATGTATAATTTTCAGTGGCTAAAAAAAGAATGCAAAGTGAGATTGAGATACACATTAGTAAAAGGTGTGTGTTTCAAGTTCAGTTCATTTAACCTTCTTTAACTTAAACAAACTGTTCTGTATGAATCTGAAAGGTGTGATAGGAATGAATGACAAGTATCTGGCTCTGAAATTCAGTATTTGTTAGTTAAATGTTCATATATAGCCTGAGTTTGTCATTCCTTCCTGATTGGACAATTGCATCTTTTTAATTTTTCATTGCAGCTCCTTTCTGAGGTCTGATTTTAGGATATAGAAGTAGTATATTGAAAACTGAGGGGAAATAAGGAGGTAGTGGGACTTCTTTCTGGTCTCTAGAATCAGGAGCCATGTACAGACCACCAAGTCACTGAAAACTTTGAAGCTACAGAGAGGAGCTTAGATAGGATAAAGGTACTGTTTTATTAATCAGTCAAGTGAGAGTCTAATTTCCCCTGCTAAGCATTTTTTTAGGATGTTCCAGTATTATCCTGGAGTCAGTTTTGGTCAAAGGAAGATCTTGTGAGTTTCTCATATTGAAAACAAGCAAATGATACCGGAGAACCAGAGTTTAATAACCATAATGCAGGTTTTAACATGATGAAAAGCTAAAGAACTCCTAAAGTATTTGTTCATTTGTTCATTTTGCACAAGACTCCATTACTATAAAAGCTAATTATGTGCTGTGGTACCTGTTCAATCTGAGACAGGAACAGAGCAGTTTAATCATTCTTCTGAAAGACTTGTTGAACTCATATCTGTGGTTCCTCCTGCAGACTGGACAAACTGCTTGAGAGTGGGGAGGCTTTTTTCTTTGGCTAGCAGCTATCAGATACCAAAGAATGTCAGATTTCACTGATTTCCTTAGGCTGTGAGGAAGCATCTGAGGACAACAAATTCTGTCACATATTTACAAGCTCAAAAATAAAGAAATCCCTGGTTTTCTCTGTAGAGACAGCAACTGTCTATTTTTATACCCATAAATAGAGCTGTAAGCATACTCACTGATGGCTTTATCTGATTACTGTCTTTAGCATATATCTTAAAAAAAAGCCATTATTATCTGGCATTTAAAGATAGTAGTTAAAATGCCTTTTGATATTTATATATAAAGATAAATATGCAATGGCACGCTCAGTTATAGAATATCCTACTGCTGTTTTCCCTGCACTGCATACTTTTCACCTGCATTCAGTCAGTTGTGGAGAGATTTCATTTAAATTCAGTGGAAAGATGTGGAAGCAGGTGTGCAGGAGGAAGCCTGCACAACTTTCCCAGCTGCAGAGGAGCCACTGAGGACTTGTGTATAGCAGGAAGGATTTCCATTTAATGTAGTGGCTCATGGGGATTACAGAAGATGACTCTTCTGATCTGAAAATTAGTTTTCTAATGCCAAAACTTGCCTGAAGAAAGGTCTCCTAACACTGGGAAGAATCAGGAGATTACAGACCAAGGGGTTTGTTCTGTCCCACTGAGCTCATGAAAAGAGCATGTAGCAGCTCCTGGACCACCACTTGCTGCCAGAGTGTTTCTCTACTGTAAACTGGAAGAAACTGGAGCTGGTTTTTTGCTGGCAGCTTAAAAAGGTTTGGTTTTGCTTTCAGATCAAATTACAGTAGTTGTGAAATGTCTTATGCAGCCTTCTGGGAAGATAAGCAACTTTAAATCTTAAGTCTGTAAACCTTGAAGATTTTTTTAGGCTGACCAAGCACAAAGCAAATTACTCATGCAGGAGAAGTTGTCAGATACCTATACAGACATGATTCATTATGTATTTTGGTCTAATGTGGTTTTACAAAGAAAATGTCTTCACTTTCCTTAGCCATCTATTCCAGTGCTTTATGTGAGAAAGTTTTTGCTACCATCTAATGTTAATCTACATTGCTGCAAGGAGTTAGGCCCATTTTGTTCTATCTTGTCTACCAGGAATTTGAGGTGGTCTTTTCTTTACAAACAGCATTTTATGTACCCAGACACTTCTCACTCCCTTCCGTGTAGGTGTCTAACGCAGCTCATGACCTCTTCAAACAACCTCCACATGTCTAAAAGTTTGCAAATTCTGGAAGGATTTCTAGCTCAGCTATGTTGGTGACCAGTGAACAACTTCTCATATGTTTTTGTGCTTGGGGTTCACTCTTCCCAGTGTTTCACTTTTCCCTCACACTACCATAATGTACCTATGAGTGATAAAGCCTTCCATTTGAATAGGTCTTGCATCATTTATTTTATGAACTATTGAACCATAAAAGGACTCACACATACTGGGTGCTGAATCTCAATATTTTCTAAGTGCAAGCATACTCTTCCTCATGGCATCTTCTCCAGTAACTGTTAGAAAGATGATTTTCAACTTTAGCATCTGTGGATTTATCAACCTTTTTCAAGAAAGAATTCATCTGAAAAAAGAAAGTGTGAAACATTAAATTTTAAGGAAAATATATAATATTTCAAAATATCACCAAAGAAAAAATTCCAGCATTACTATAATGTCTTCCTAGCCAGAACTATAGCTCACTTCTCTTCTGACATATGAGGTTTTACAAGACCTCTCTTTATTTTCATCTTCAACAGTATTGAAGTTCTGAAGTTCTGAATGATAAATCCAGCTTACTGGGGTACTGAAGGACTTTGAGCATTCAATAACACTGAAGGTTCCTTGCCTGTGTTTGAACCTCTCCTTGAGACCAAAATAATCAGAAAGAGCTAAAAGCAAGTGTGCTATGGAAACAGTAATGGCAATTTCTAGTTTCATCTGAGCACAAATCAGAACAAATAACAGTTTCCTTTATGCTCTCTGAAAATAGAAATGGTTTCCCCCTTAATACTGCACTGTCATTAAGACTCTATATTTTTGCAAATTTGCACAAGCAGAGGCATGAACCTTCAGTTCACTGCAACAACAGAGAAAAATCTTTGCTCTTAAGCAAGAAATTCTTACAAATTGTTGAATCTCTATAGATGATAGAACTAGGTGGGGCAGAATTGACAGTAGTCTAGGAGTCTCTAATTTTGTCCTCAAACAACTACTAATTGCAAGATAAAGATAATACCAAATATATATATATACATATACTTGGGGAGAGAACAGATTGGAAAAAATCCTGCATTTCACACAGCACTGCATGCATCACTCCTTTAACAAGCAAGTCTCTAGGAGACTTTAATGGATGAGAGTTTTGTAAAATTGCCAGACAACTTTGAACTGAATTTTCACTTTGATTTGAGGAATTTTCACTTTGATTTGTGCTGTAGTACACATTAGAGGAAAATGAGCTATATCAAAAATTGAGATTAAACTTGTAATGTTTACAAGCAAAATGAGCAAAATTAAAAGTGCAGCCAATCAATGTTTGCTGCAGTTAATCTGCCTACCTGATACATATGGGAAAAGTTCATTCCAGCGTCTTGGTGGCACTTTCAAGATGTGTTGGTATTTGAAATGCAGTTTAGAGGTTCACGTTAATTTGAAATATTTTTAAAGAGGTTTTTGGGAGGAAATGGGGAGAAATAATTTTGAGTAAAAACTGTGATTTTGAACTGAATTTTAGCAACCAGTTTCTACTTCATTGCCACTATTTCAAACAAATTCTGCATGGAAAACAGAGAACACTTGGAAGCAAGTCCAAGACACACAGGTAGTGGCAGAAGTAAAACCAGCAGTCTTCTTCAGTCCTGATATCATATACTGTGTTACTAATTCTGATGATTTTCAATAACACTGTGAACCTGAATTTGCACTATGAATCACCGGACACGCCACTTCTGTCCCCATGCCCACCTACCACCCACCGGTACAGTTTGTGAGTTAACTACATTTTCTTGGTTCAATTCTATTCTAAGAATTGCTTACATAAGAATGACAGCTTCAACTGATTATGGGCTTGGGAGCTTTTTCATGCTTTCTGTCTTCAGTTATTATGATATTGTTTGTTTTGCTCTTGACTTTGCTGACATATTTTTGTTTATGAAGAACATATCTTTTGAAATGAGATCAGTAATCAGTCAGTCAACTTAAGAAGCTGTCTACTTGATGTCTATTTACTCCTGTATGGAGCAGGAACATGAGATGCCTTCTTACACTGATCAGGATGATTTTTAAGGATGCGATACCAGGTTTGTTGTAGATGAAATGTATACTGTGAAACAAGCTGAAACAAACAAAAAAAAAAAAAAAAAAAACACAGAGAGGTGGGCAGAGAACTGTCTGCAATTCAGCAAAGGTAAATGTGTGGTCCTGTACCTGGGAAGGAATAACCCCAGGCACCCGTTCAGGCTGGCGCTGACCTGCTGGAAAGCAGCTCTGTGGAGAAGGACCTGGGAATCCTGGTGGACACCAAGCTGTCCTTGAGCAGCAGTGTGACCTTATGGCCAAGAGGCCAACGGTGACCTGGGATGCATTAGGAAGAGCATTCCAGCAGGTCAGGGGAGGTGATCCAGTCCCTCTGCTCAGCCCTGGTGAGGCCATATCATGAGTGTTGTGTCCGGTTCTGGGCTCCCCAGTAGGAGAGACATGGAGCTCTTAGAGATGGTCCAGTGGAGGGCAACAAAGACAATTATGGAACTGGGGCATCTCTCTTATAAGGAAAGGCTGAGGGAGCTGGGCCAGTTCAGACTTAGGAAGGGACAATTGAGAGGGGACCTCATCAGTGTCTGTCAGTATCTGAAGGCAGGGTGTCAGAGAATGGAGCCAGGCTCTGCTCAGTGGTGCTGGGCAATAGGACAAGAGGCAATGGGCAGAAATTGATGCACAGGAAGTGCCACCTGAACTTGAGGAAGAACTTCTTTGCTGTGTGGGTGACTGAGCACCAGAACAGATTGTCCAGGGAGGTTGTGGAGTCTCCCTCACTGGAGATACTCAAGGACCATCTGGACACAATCCTGTGCCATGTGCTCTGGGATGACCCTGCTGTAGCAGGGAGGCTGGACCAGATGACCACTGTGGTCCCTGCCAGCATTGCCCATTCTGTGATTCTCCGGTTCTGTAATTGCCAAGATGTAGTTTAAGCTGTTCCTTGCCATTGGCCACTGTTGCTGCCTCGCTTCTGTGATTAAATAATTAGCATTCATGCATTATATTGTACCATCACCTAACTCATCTTTGTTTTATTCCACCAAAGTGACATTTTTTCGTTAGATGCATTAGATTTTGCAAATCTCTCTAGCTGAGCTTGAATATCTGCTTATTACTTAGTTCTAATAGCACTGTGCTTTACTCTGAAAAGAGGAATATATTCTTCTTGGACTTAGGAGAAACTTTACCATAGATTATTTTTTCATTGAAGTCATTCAGACCCCAAAGGTCCGAGCTTTTGAGTTCATGGGGAGAGTACAAAATTGAAAACCTAGACTTCAAAGTTTCCAGCTTTCAAGTATTTATCATCTTTGTATTAATCATATCAACCCATTAATGAATTTCAATAAATTCCTTTTAAAGATTTCACATAAGAGTTATGAGCTAAAGCAGGTGACTTTCTCATGATTTGGATTTATCTGCATATACTTCACGGGGTCAGAATGTCTGTGCTATTAGTTTTTGTAGGAATTTGTGCAGGCAATTTATTTAATAAGATTTGTGTCCATATGTTGTGCAGAAAGAATCAGGAAGAGTATTTTAAGAGAGTGATGTCCAGAAAATCTGTTTGACAGTACTTAATAACTATCATTTTCTTATTTCATTTTGTTGTCTTGCTGGTCTTGCCTCAGTAGCACAAAGAACTTGTTTTTAGAGTGGTCTACAACAGATGAAAAGGATGAACCAAACTGAATGGCTAAAAAAATAAATTGTTATGTTAAGCCTGAGCTGGCTCAATATTTCCTGTTGTCTATATACTGAGATTCTGAGCTGCTGCCACTTGATGGCTTCCATAATATTCCTTTTGCATCTCAAAGGTTTTGTAAAAGCACAGACTTCACTGTTAGAGAAAAGTCAGATTTTTAGCTAAATAGCAAGCAGTAAAATGAGGGAAAGGGCTACCAAAAATCTTATCTAAGCTAATTATTTGTTTGCTTACAACTCAAAGTGTTGAAAATACCATGACAAACTTTTAGTTACTGCTGTGGAACATGGACTTAAAGGACCAATGAGTTGAAAGGGCTACTAGAATAACCAGTTATTGTATTATCTTGTCACAGTGTAGTCTAATCAGTGCCATGTAAAATAATTCAGAAAAAAATTCCTTTTAATGTAAAACAGAATGGTAAGACTGATTGCTTGTATGGGTCACATAGCTGATGCTTTCATTTCTCATTCTTGCTGGCTGTGAAAAGCCAAGGCAGCTATGAATGATTGAACAGTATTTATTGTGTTGCAATTCAGCAGAATTGCTTCTCAAAACAAAGCCAGCCCAGCAAATAAATTGGTAGAGGTCTTTGGCTGATATCTGAAGAATGCATTAATAAATAATACATGGCGGGGGGGGCGGGCTAAACAAGGATGAAAATGTAAGGTATTCCATATTGTAGGAAATAATCTCTCCAGGGGTGAGGATGATAATTTTTAAACTTGCTATATGTCTGAATTATCCCTCCTGAGGGTGAAGCCCTTCCTTTAAGATAGATGGAGGCACAAAGACTCTCTCAGCATCCTCTTTAGATACTTGGAGAGTGCTTTCTCTGTTCCTGTTGAGGCATTTGATGACTGCAATGTCTATATGTATGCATGTCTGCACAGTTAGGGACTGCTGCTTTTAAGTGACATTCCAAAGAACCAGCTACAGACTTCTGCTTCTGGTAGGAAACTTCTGTTTAAGGGATTTATGTAATATCCCTTCATTATCTTGGGCAGGCTACAAGTGCCTGTTTGCAAGCCTTTGGCAAGAACTGCCCAGATCTGTCTCTTGGAGTTACATGCTTCCTTGCAAACAATAGGAAAGGCCAAGACCATTCTTTTAAAGTATGGTAAATGGGGGAATGAAAATGATGCCATTATACTTGCCAGAGGAAGGGAAATTTAGTGAGTTACAGGACGTAATATAGTTTCCCTATGGAAGTGCAAGTTTTTATTGCACAGACTGGTTGCATATTTTATCCAGTGGATACTTTATTATGCAATATTGGCAGCAGGGTGTGAAATAGAGACCCTTTATCAGGCAAAGCAGATCTTTGCTACATAGCTGGATATAGCATGTGCAAACTCACACACATGCACACAGATATGCACAGTGCTGGGAGCCTTGAGAAATGTGTTCCTGGCTACTTAGGTGCTGCAAATGTTTAGGTGGATTCCACTGCTGGCTGCAGTCCTAGACAGGGACACACATACTTTACAGAGGAGTTTTTTGTGGGTCTCTTCTTAATATTTATTTTTATAAGTCAGGACTGAAGATCTTTTTGTAAATTGTTTGTCTAAAAGTGATAGTGGCTTTTTCAATTAGTTATGTCTATGATGGTCACAGAAATATTTGAGAAGTATCCATACAGTCAGTATTCTTTAGTCTGACAGCAATGGATATATTTTTATTCCTACCATCCAATTTATCATTCTCAAGCAATATTGTGGACCATGCTATCAAAATATTTTTTTCTTCAATAAATATTTCTAAAGAGTTATTTCCATGCAGGTAATTAATTCTGAAATTCAAATCACTATCATAAAAGCAATGAATTAAAAGACTTGCATTTTTTTTCAAAAACACTACTGTCACAGAATCAAAATGGATATAAGCCAATATTTCTCCCTTTCAAAGGTCTCTTGGCATGAGTCTGGTGAATTTCTTGAACACTCTATAAATATAACTTATGGCCAAGTGTGGTTTACAGCTTTGAAAGCTAACTGAGGTGGATTTGTTGGACTGAGGTGTTAGGTATTACATTTGTTTGGAGCCAAATGTTGTTGTCTATGGTTTTCAACAGTTTATATTTTTATTTGTGGGAAGGAGACTTCATGCTGTGCAAGGTGTTAGTCTGTAGCTTGTACTGATGAAGAGCATTTTACTACTCTTGAAGTCAGGAGTACTGAACACCAGATCTTTTCCACCATCCAGAGGGCAGCTGGACTTTTTGAGGTTTTGTTTCCTTTTTGAAGTCCTGATTCTTTGCTCTTAGGTTCATAACTCAAATATCTCCTAACTATCAGCAGCTGAATTCTTGAAAGGAAACTGCAACCTTACCTTCAACTTCTGTGTTGGGCAGTTCCCTTAGGAGGCGTCACAAGGGGAGGGTTCAATGTTTCCTGTCTTCCTGGCAAGGTAACAATTGTTTCCCTTGTGTAACTCAAAATTTTGCTAAGTCTTTGCCGTGCATTTTTGCAGTGTCAACACAGGACAGTTTAGAAGATCCCTTTCTTAACTCCCACTAGTTATTTCAGTTCAAATTGATGAACTGTGTTGGTGAAGTTTGCCTTATTAAAAAATGCTAAATCATTTCACTGAAAATTAGTAAAATCTGCTTGCCTTAGCCAATGAAAAACATTGCTGGATATAAACTATTGTCAGACTAATTCTCCTACTGCATCAGCCCTTTCTTCTCACACCACTGATGGTATCAGAGCATCACTGGGGGAGCCCACGTGTTGACTGTGCTTCATCTGCCACAGCTTGTGTCACCTGCCTGCCCACCACTGGAAATGTACACCAGCCAGAATAGTGCTGCCTTTGGCTCTCCCCTGCAGGACTCACGTGCCATGAGCTGTGTTTTAGTGACTGAGCTCAAGCTTACCTGGTACTGCCCTAAATCTACAAAGCCCAATCCAGACTAACATACAAAGAAGCTCTCTGTTCTAACCTTCTTCAGATAAACACACACAAACAGCTCTGTGGCATATATCCTGTCACTCTGTACCAAAGGCACTTGACCTCAGCTTTCTGCCCTGCAAGTCCTTCATTCCCTAACTTCTCAAATCCTTGCTTTGCATCTATTTTCTGCTTCTTTTCCTGACTTCTTTTTTGTCAGAATCAAAATAAGCCTATCACCCCAGCTGTCACTAGCCCCTGTGCTCTCAAACGTGAACAATTGTTTCTTATTGCTGCTTCTGAGGATGTTGGTGACAGAAGGAGCATGTGTTCTCTCCTTGGCAGTATTGATAAATCTGTTGCAGAACATACAGTAAGTCTGAAACATATCCATAGAAATATCAGAAAGTTTCCCTAGGGCTTCTGCTACTTTGAGTTCACTCCTCTGTCATAAACCAAAGTCCCACTCATGGTGTGCACTGAGTGTCTTCTTGTGCTGAAAGGCATAGTGCCTGAGACCACAGAGTGCCAGTCATGCAGTGCTGGCATCTCTTTTGGCAGTTCAGCAGCTGAGGCCCATGCTCATCTAGAAATACATATCTCAATATAATGCTTAAAGAGCAGAGGAGTTCTGGTGTTTCTGAACTCCACAGTAGTTTGAGACATATGCTTGAGACACTTGGGTTTCAGCAGGCCACATACATCCAGTGGGAACCAAAAGCTGTGCAGCAATTGTGGTCATAGCATTAAATGCACACAAGCACAGTTCTGCTGTGCAGAAATGGTGCTGGATAGTGTAAGGTCTGTTTGCAGGGTGGCCTAAGAAAATGCACACTAAGTCTCCCATGAGGCACATAAACCTTCTGAGTGAATCTCAGTTTAAAAAGCCACTTTATTTTTAGGCCTTTCAGGTTAACTTCCAGTAGCTGGTCTTGAAGTCTCTCTGCTAGAATGTGGATGGACCAGGCTCTCTTCTGTTGATTCTCAGTACATTATTTTTTCTTGGTTTTGCCCTTGAGTTTTTTTGATGAGCAATGAGGTCTTGACCACTCAGCAGAATGGGATATGATCTCATTTATACTGCTATATCTTCTGGCTTAGATTCAGAGGTGTTATTAGAAGGCAGGACTTCGGGCACTGTGGTTGATCTAGATTTATGTTAGAGTACAGTGTATGAAAATCTGATCTATTTTATTTAAGAGTCATAAAATTACTAACATTAGCCTTAGTAACTTGAGAATATTTGAGTTTGTGTGATTTTTTGATAGAAATGTCTATACTCTCAGTTATACATAGCAGTTTTCCCTTTCTCCTCTGAACTTGTCCCTTGAGTAATGTGCTGTAAAATATTTTTAAGCTGCTTGAGAAAACCAGTTTTTAATCTTGAGAAGCAATTCCTTTGGAGTTTAAGAAAATTCAACATTGAGTTACATGAATATAAATCTAGGTTAACTTTGCTCTGTATAACAGGTTTTCTGTTACCTGCATCGTAATGATATAACCAAAGGCTAAAACATTTCTGAAACATTTTTGGAAGTCAATTTTAACTTCTCTCAGAACACTATTTTATACATGGTTGTTGGCACATAATCATGTTACACAATGCTCTGATAGGGACATCATGGATTTTCCCTAGCTTGCGCACTATCTTTTTGCCCAAAATTAAAATGTATATGTGATTTATGCTAGAAAATATATTGAGAAATGCTACACGCCATGGATGGGTGTACATGTTGGAAAGGCACTTTACCTCATTTTTCCTTTTCATCCTACCTGAGAATCCTGGGCGTATTTAAAGCTGCCCTGGTGAGCTTTCCTTCAACCTTCCTATTTTTCCACATTGCTTATTTGTGTTTCATAGCCACGAATGCTATGCAGTGTCATAAAGGCTGAACATTGTTTGCTCGGCCAGAACCTGGAATACATTTAACAGCACATTGGGAATGAAGTCATATCAATTCAAATGTTTAGCAGCTATGCATATTAAATGGCTGTTAGTAGAATCATCAAAATCAATACTTCATTTGTGTCTCAGGATGTGACTGCACTGTAGTTTCATTCATTCCTTGTCTAATTATCCCTAATCTGCTCCTCCACATGCTCAGCAAGTGAAGCAATTGAGATAATAAAGTTGTGTTAAGGCAATCCTGGTAATAATGCAAGTGTTTTGGATAATGTAAGAATTTTATATATATATATCTATTTTTCTTCCCTGTAGGAAACCCAAAGTACAGTTTTAAAAACTTCTGCTGGTATTTTCTTAGGCTAGGCAGGAGACTGTCTAATTGGTGTGAATTCTGGCAAGAGAGGTCCATAGAGCATGAGAGCATGATTAAGTATGTGCATATGCATAACTTTCTATATCATGAGAATATATACATACTGTGTGAGACCACCTTTATTTGTCCTTGGGTCCCTCATGCAATGTACAGAGTAGGCACAGGAGTTTGTAGTTTTGTACAAATAGATTTTTTTGCTTCTTTGTATGATGGGAGAGGTTTTTGCAAGCCAGTGAAAAGCTCAAAAATGTACTGTTGGACCTCAGCAGCAGTTTTGTTGAGAAGAGCCCAGGACAACGCTTCAGTAAGAGACTAGAGCAGGCAGTGCTAATTATAACAGATTAAAACAATTCTTTACATAATAATAATAATATTTTTTCAGAATACTACTAGCCTATTATGTACATAAGTTTGTGTGCATTTATTTTACATCCTTGGCCTTACAAGATAAAATCAATTTCTGAAGTGTGATGCTGACTTCCGTACTTAGTGGAACAACCAACAGTAGAGCATATACCCCCTTGACCCATAAGAATTATTGCAGGGTATGTTTGTGTAAAAGATCTGAAATGTGAATAAGGAGGTAGAAATCTTTGTCTTGAGTTGTAGGAGGATTGCTGTTGACCTCAGTAAAATGACTTTACATGAGATTTGAGAGTTTCAGACAATTTCCCCCACTTAAACAGTGTTATGAGAAGCTTGTAGTGGATTTGTGAGTTTTTCCATTATAAATGACTGGGCTGGAGATCATTTTCAGCATGTGTAGTTCTTCTTGGGCCAAAAGTATGTCTGAGTCATTTGGTGTTGCTACTCATCCCAAAGTAGCTTAGTGTAACATATTTTCAAGTTGTTTCAGTAGCCTTAGAATTACAGAATCATCAAAGCTGGAAGAAGTCTTCAAGATCCTTGAGGCCAACTACCAACCCAGCACCACCATAATCACCCTTAAAGCACATCCCCAAATGCCAGACGCCTCTTGAACACCTCCAGAGACACTGACTCCACCATCTCCCAAGCAGCTTATTTCAATGCCAAACCACTGTTTCAGTGAACTTTTTTTTTTCTAATCTCTAATCTGAACCTCACCTGGTTCAATTTAAGGCTGTTTCCTCTTGTCCTTTCTCCTGAGACATGGCAAAAGAGAACCTCACCTCATTACAACCTCCTTTCAGCAGAGAGCAGCAGGGCCCTCCAGCTCCCTCAATCACTCCTCACAGGACTTGTGCTCCAGACTCTTCACCAGCTCCATTGCCCTTCTCTGGACACACTCCAGCACCTCAATGTCCTTTGTGAATGGAGGGGCCCAAAACTGAACATGGGATTTGAGGTGCAGCCTCACCAGTGCAAGTATAATGGGACCATCACTGCCCTTGTCGTGGTGGCCACGTGCTTCTTGATGCAGACCAGGATGCCACTGGCCATCTTGGCCACATGCTGGGCACACGCAGGCTCATATCCAGCTAGCTGTTGACCAGCACCCCCAAGACCATCACTGCTGAGCAGCTCTCAAGCCACCCTTCTCCCAGCCTGTAGCACTGCCCTGTTGTGACCCTGGGGCAGGACCCAGCACTTGGCCCCACTGAACCTCATACCGTTGTCCTCAGCCCATCAATCCAGTCTGTACAGATCTCTCTGTAGAGCCTTTCTGCTCTCCAGCCGATCAACAGGGAGATAATAACTTATTCCACTTACTATAGTGTCTGGTAAGGGTGGAATTACTACTCCTAATCACATAATTATGACTGCCAGAAAACAAAATAATCTAACTCCAAGGTATTCTAATAACACATCCTTCTAATGAGCAGTCAGTATTTTGAGAGCAGCATTCACTCTTTCTAAATGCTGTTGACTAATAAAGCATGTACTGAATTATGCTAGGAAATTTCATATAAATTTTTGGGGGGGGGTTATGAACAGTTTGCTTTTGAATTACAGTTATTTTAAAGGTATTTTAAATAAGAATATTTATTTCCATTTTATTTCTAGTAGTTGTAAAATAATTATAGTATAAAACTTCAGTAGGAGCCAAAGCAAACTTTAGATTATTGTCTTTCAAGACACCCTGCATTACTTATGACAGCAAAGTGTAGATAGTATTGATCTTGAATATAAACTGTCTTTCTGTAAAAGGCAAAACATTTCAAAGCTGCTGAGTTCCTTCAGCATTTCTGGCAAGTCCAAATTGTTAGTGGCTGCAGTAAAAGCTCAGAATGTTTACTCTTTCCTAAAGGTCAGTCCAAAATAATTATTATAGAGAAACTAGTGCTACTGAAAAAAAGAAAAGACATATTTTTGTAGAATAGGCATTATCAACATTATTCCTGCCTTACCAGGAACTCAGTTATGATTAAATTTTCATAATTTTGGAGTTTTAGAAAATATCCTTAATTATGAAACATTACGGTTCTTGTAATAAATTGTTGAATCTTCCTGCTTTGTGTGAGAGGTCCATTGCTGGAGGACTAAAACTCAAGGTTTCACACCTTGGGTAAATCTTAAGCATTCAGAGTGAATCCCAAAAGCCACCTTCTTACTTAGTTTTCAAATAATTTTTTATTTTAAGTACATTTGATAACATGCAATTGCTCTAAGCTTTGAGACAAACTTGTCTTTTTTTTTTTTTTTTTGGTAATTACGCCATTTCCTTGTATTTTGTCTTGTTTCTTTAAAATACACTGTGAGGGTAGGATTTAAGTAGTGATTTCAGTAGCTTGTAACGTGTGTAAACGTTCACGTTAGACATGGTTTATATTGCAAGGTGCTGAATTTTTTTTATTTCTAGTTAGTTGGGAGGTGGAATAACTGTGAAATGCTGTTATAATGATGAGTGCAAAGGAAGCTTAGATGTGCTGCCTCAAAGGTGTGGAAGAAGGGGCCTCAGTATTTTTGTAGCTACATGAGGACAGTTCCTTCTTGGGAGCTGGCTGTATCAAGTAGTAATTGTGTTCTTTGTCTTCACTGTGAGGTTTACAACCATCCTTGAAACAAATTTGCACAGTGTTTATTTTGTCTGTAAAATATTGCTAACCCAATGTCTATAGCAGATTGCTCATAAACTTGGATCACCCACAATCTGTTCAAAGACTGGTTTTCTTCTGCATGTTTCTGTTTATTTTTTCTTACTCGGGGATGGAACTTCCCTTGCTAACATTGGTAGCAAAAGATCTTTTAATCTAATAGGTCCATATTCAATCCTTGGAATTTTTGTGTGCTGCTTAAATTATTCACAGCAATATTCATGCCAAGTCTTTCATGTCTATAAATGTTTGAGCTATTGTGATTTAGCAAGCACTGAATTTCTCTTCATTATTTTTCTATTTTTTCAAAGTGTGAGGAAAGCATTACCTTGTTTAAATACAAGAATTATGAGTTATCTTCTATAGGTCACTTCAGGACTATGTTACCTAAGAAATTAAAAATACACTGTTTTGGTATCTTTAAAACCTCGGAGGGTTTTTTTGCAAGTATGTGTTGCTAAATGCCTTGGATGTGTATTGCTTCAAATTATAGACTGCTAACTTGAATTCATCCTGCTCACTTCCTTAAAGTGAGATTATGTTTTATTAATATGTATTTTATTTATGTAACAACTTCTGTGTAGACCTGATGACCTAATTGAAAAAAAGCTGTATTTTTCATATCACCTACTTTAATGAAAGATCTGATCTATATTGCAAACCTCTGTTTCCCCTGTACTCTTTGACTGTCACAGTTACATAACACTGATGTTGGAAATTCTCATGTAAATATAATTTTCCTAAAGTATCAGAGATTCTCTTGCCATGAGTGACATTGGGTAACTAAGTTACCCGTGTACTATTTAAAAGAATTTACACAAAGAGACTGAAAAGAAAAGAAACTACCAGCAACAACAGCTTTAATAATTTTCTTCCTCTTTCTTGTTTTTGGATTTTATCTTGTGTCCTTTGAGTCTCATAGTTTTAGACTCCTGCCTTGGCATAAAATAATGGTTGGTAGGAACTTGGTAAAACTTGCTGTCATCTTCTCAGGAGTGTTCTTCTCATAAATTAGAAATTAACCTGGATCTCTGTTATTTTGGAATAGCATTAACAGTTTCTGACATTGTGTGCGTTACATATTTTAAATTATGTATTATTGTACAAATATACTGAAAGAGCTTCTCAGAATTGATTTCTCATGACATTCAATCAATATGACTCAAGTGCCCATCAGCCTGTTCTCTGATCACTCAGATCACAACTGAGCAGTAGACTATGAAATTCTTCAGCTAACTTGAGTAAGAATGTTTAAAGAATATCTCTGAAAGCTTAATACTGGGTTTGATTTTTGTTTTCTTAGTTTTATCACTGACTGTAAGCTCATTAAAATTGTCTTAACTTTAAACAATAAAGTCCCATTTACCAGAGACTATCCAGATTACTAAAGCAAAGATTGAACATAAATATCTGCAAGATTAAGTCTTGTCATGGTTGTCTCAACAAAGATGAGCCTGCAGGATCACACCAGATTTTCCAAATATTGTGGTAATGGAAGATGTTTCATATCCTCTGCCTTTCTTGTTAGCAAACATTTTATTCATCCCTCATAAGTCATTGTTAGTTGTAGCTGGACATAAATTGTAATGTTCTAGAATAGAAATGAGTGTGTAGATAATTGTATGAGATGTACAGTACAGAATGCAAATATGATGAAAACTGTAAAGGTTTAAATTAACAAGAAGAAACCACCAAACTTTACGTGAATCCCAAGTTAATGTCCTACTAAAACTTCTAGTTCACACATTCCCAATTCTGTGTATGCCATGCATGATGTGTACAAGTTACTTAAGACCTTTTTCAAGCTTTGAATATTGTGTGGTTTGGGCATTTTAACTCAATGCAAGAGATTGCTGAGGGGATAAATATAGTATTCCCTGAAATGATTAGTAACTTCTGCTATTATTACAGAGTGTGTGAAAAATTATGTTCGTTATAAACACCATTATAATTATTGTCCTGTATTATCATTATTATCAGTATTTTCTTTTCCTATACCCAGCTCAAACATCATAGATCTCTGTCCTCTAGGGTCTAAGTCTTCCCCTTTCAGACCCATATCATGACTGAAGTTATGAACTCCTCTTGTTCAGTCCACAAACTGGTCTATTTTTGCAAATGTGGGCAGGGAAATATTTCATCATGGAACTAAATATATAGGGAGGAGGGGAAGAAAAAGTGAGTCTCTGTAGAAAACTTAGGAGACTTGGGCTGAAGTGAGCTACAAATCACACCCAAAAGAGCCTTACATAGCAAAGAAGGTTTTGCACAATCAAATTTGTAAGTTAGTATTTGGGCCTACAATGAATAAACATCTATCATGTCAGTGCTTAAATAGCTGCATCGTGATTGGATTTTTAATAGGTAGGGCCTCTATTTTAAATCCCATTGTTAAATGCACTTTATCAGTGCCAAGATTTATTCTTATTTCACTTCGTTTTTCTTATTCTGATCCTTTCTTCCTGAAGTGACTTCCTCATGCATAAGACACAATGTGATAGTGAAGGTTGTGCTTCAAGTCATTAGACTCACAAGTTTCCATCAATGCACATCAGTAATTTGGAAAACCAATCTAAACTGTCATATTGGGAAACAGATTCTATGTTCATTAAGCTTAGTCCAATTCAAATTTGGAGTACTACTTTATTTGTTTACTTGTTTTTCCCAGCATGAGAAATGCAAAATTCAAATCATATTGATACTTAGAATTCTCCATAGACCAATGTTCAGAAATAATAACCGCTGGAATTTTTATTAGGTAAAACTAGTTTCATCTGCTAGACTTAGTATGATCTTATATTCAGCCTTCACAGCCAGCCAGGGTCAAATAGATTTCAGAGCTCCAGACATCCCTAGACTCATAAAGATATGAGTGCATGGCTGATTTTATCCTGATTTTACTGCCTGATCATTTAGCTACTGCTCTCTGGGCTCTGGTTTCCATCTACCCAGGTAGGGGCTGCAGAAGGCTGGTTCAAAATAAGGAAGAGGGAGGGATAGACCAGAATTGGATTTGTCCCCCACACAATCTGACTTTCAGCAAGCTGAGTATGAGTGAGCCACAAATGCTGACACAGCATGTTAAGTACTCTACTAAGGCCAAATTGGCCAGAAGAACTTACTGGTTTTTCAAGTCTAATAGTGCCTAATGACAAAAAGTCATTTTTCTACTTAAATTTCCTTGTACTACATTAGATGCATCCATAGAAACTTTGTCAGAGTTAAAGCTGTTGGATCAGATTGTTAATTTGTGCAGATATTGAGCCAACTTTGCTTAAAGTACACTTACTTCTTACAGTACACTTACTTCTGACCAAAGAGTTTCTGCAATGTGATTTTATTTTAACAGTAAGTTGGGTGTGTTAAAGCAGGGCCAAAATGTTTAGTCCTGCACTTTAAATATCAGAGGCTATAAAAACATCCTTTCTGTGATGGCATATGAAATGCAGCTATGTACTATTTTGTTGAAATTTTTCTCAAAACTTGCTGAATAGTTTTTGGTCACCACAACTTGGTTATGGTCAGCCAGAGAAAAAGGAAATATTTCTGTTAATTTTCTACCTCTTTCCCCCTGTTTTTGCCACTGAATAAGTGCCAACAAAATATATTTTACTGGCTGGCTGTAAACAGTTCCAGAGAAAGATTTCCACAGTGTCAGTCAGAGTGATAATAATCTCAATAACACATGCAGCTAGCTTGGAAGCTAGCTGATGATAAAAGATGATAAATTCTGAATGTCATGAGTCATGAAGTGGTAATTATCTCTTCTAATGAAGAGAATCTTCTAAGATTTTGCTGGGGATGTGCAGATTAACATTCTTCTTTTGAGATCTGTGAAGATCACAGATCACTTATCTTTTTGTACGTTTTGCCAGCAATTAACTTCTTCCATAACATTAGTATTACTGGATTGTATTATCCAGTAACATTTGCAAACTTACTTGAAAAATTACAAAACCTTTTCTGAACATGCTGAACATGTCTGACTGTAGTATGTCCTCACAGTCTTCATCTCCCTGAAGCTGTGGGTGTGCACACTTTATTTCTACTTGTTACCTACAAAGCAGTTCAAAAACCTGCAAAACGTTTGCATGTGAAGGAACTGCATGTGAAGGAATTTTTAGTAACTACTATGTTTTGTTCATAAAGGAAGATAACTCTAAAGCATAGATGATTCAGAATGTCATGATGCAATCAGATTAATAGCAATACTCAAACTTCTGAGTTTGCTCACCACTTTCCTCCTTATCTGAGTTACTCTGCTTTGGTTGTCAGTACTCATGCACTGGTTTTAAGCCATTGCAGTGATAAATTCTGCTCACTAATTGTATACCATTCAATTTTTCAGGTAGCTTTTACAAATGAACTTGCTGAATAAAAATAGCAGGAAGTGAGATTAGAATATTTTTACCTCTTACGGTTTTTTTGGTTATTAATGAGAGTTTTAAAAGTATTTCAGTACTTATCTCTCGTTGTTACCAAGGACTGCTCAATGCTTGAAGAGCTTTAGGATTCTGGCCATTACTTAAAAATTAGTTTATCTGACATGGTTATTTCTTGTTAAAGGATTTTCTGCATTTATTTTAGCCATATTTTTTATTGAGGACTCACGACGGTAAGCAATGAAACTTTTCTAAAAGCACCTGACTGACTACCATTAATTCTTCTCACTTCAGATAAAATGGCAGAGGGATCTTCAGAGATTAAATAAATGGCAGCTCTTTTCCTAGTGCTCTGCAACATGTGGCTGAACTGGGAAAATTTTACATTATGGAGAAAAATCTTCCTGCCTAATGTGTGCAATTCATAGCTGTCTGAAAGTTTTAATGTGAGGAATTGTTGCTAAAGCGTATCTTCATAACTTATCCTTGCACAGATGAATTGTACAAAGTAAAAAGAACATGAATCTTTCAGTGAGGTCTTTTTGAAAGCAGTCTTTGCAGTTTTCCCTCAGCAGGGACATTTATAGGATCTCAATTATACTTGGGGAGAAATTTTTCAGTTCTAAAAGGCAGTAATTGAATTGCTGCCACAGGGCATACCATTCCAGGCTTCCTGTAAGTGTTGCTCTGTGGTAACAGCAGTCACAGTTTTCCAGCTGTATGTTGTCCTGCAGGAAGGTTGGATTCAAGAGCAGGTATTCCTGTGGCAATTACAGGGGGAAATGCAGCAACCAGGTAGAAGGGAAGTCATTTAAATGACATGAAAACTGAGGAAGCATAGATCAGTGATATAGAAAAAAATTAAATTAAAAAAAGAAAAAATCCAAAGCCTAGACACCTGTATTTTGCTTGGTGATATGCTGTATTGTTTCAAACTGGGATGTATAACACAAAGAAAACAAATAAGTCATTCTTTATACAGAATTTTCATGACTGATGACAGAAAAATCTGAGAGAAATGATACTGTGAATCAGATGACTATTTGTGCTTTGCTATATTAGCTAAAGTTTTCCAGGAGAAATTCAGTGCAAGGTAACCGTTTTTAAAAGTACATATATTCATCTTGGGTTTGTTTTCAGAAAAAAATCAGAACATTCATAAAAATTAATTGGATGTTTAAAAGTGCATGTGGCAGTACTATGAAATATTAAAAGGTAAAAAAAGTTCTGGGGAGTCTTTTTAGTAAGTCTTACATGACATGCAATACATGATGTTATTCCAGTGCTGAATAACTAAGTGTTTCACAAAGTTACCGTTAGTAACCATTTTCTGTTTTGCTGAGGCAATCACCTTTTCAGTCAGAAATATGAAAAGGAAATTAATTTTAGCTTATAGTAATGAAAAATAACAAGTGTTGTTGTTTTCCCCTAAAACAGTGCCCACAGTCTAATTTTTTTCTTTAGTTTCATGTAAACATATCTATAATGGCAATAATGTAGAGTCTATGAATATATATTTAACTGACTTTAAAATCCCTCTCATTTTTTTTTGCAATCAATCCATTTTTGCTCAGGAAGAGAGACTATGAAAAAATGTGAAACCTATAGAAAAAAAAAACAAGACTAAATTAATCAGAAGCATACAATAGATTCAAAGTTCCAGTTATTCCCTACAGATATGTTCAAAACATAGGTGAAGTTTGGGAAAAACAAGCAAATTGGGTTTCACTGAAACAAGAAATGTCTGTAGCCTAACAATTAATTTGGTGAAAACTCCAAAGTGAACAGAAATACTTAGAAAAACTCAGTCTCTGTATTAAATTGGCTCCTACCAAATAAATAGCCCTGAGTTTGAGTTGAAGCATTTGTTCTCTGCTTTAGCCACCTGAGATGGTAATTTGTTCACTTTTGTTGTCTAACCAGTCCCCAGAGTGAGACGGGAGCTTCCCAGAGAGTGAGTTTCCCCTCTGCTGTCAGCTCCCATCCTCGTGTGTATGCACACACAGGCAGAATGTCTGTGTTGCTACCTGGGGGCAATGGCTTAAAGGCTTTGTGCTGCCCTGTGCAGTCCTTAGGCTACACTGGCTCACTGCAGTCAGAAATTTCCCTGCTACACCAGCAGCTCTTAAAGCTCCTTTTGGTAGTGACCTTGAGCCCTTCACAGTCCCCAGAATGAGATCCAGGAAAAGTGAGATGAGACAGGGACTCAGCTGGGGTCCCTCGGTACCTTAGCAGCCCTGGTGAGCAGCAGCTGTCAGAGAGTTAGTGCCTGGCTAGCTGAGGTTTAGTGAAGCTCATCTGAGCCATCAAATGTGGAGAATCAAATTGCTTTATATTTTATATCTACCTCCTGTTCTTTTGTATATACTGAAGCTTTCCCTGTATAGTTCACAAATTATCTGCATTATATGGAAGCCCTTTTCAGAAGATCTTGGCTTAAAACAAAGTGCATTTTCATAAATTTGATAAATGTATAAAGCAATTTCTTGTGTGTGTGAAGCTTCCTCAGTCTTATGGCAGATACTGAATCTTACATTAACAAGCCCTAAGTCCCCTGGTAAACTGTTGTCTGATGAAACAGATAGCTCTGGTGTTTGGAGGCTGCAAAGGGCCTTAAAAGTAAAAACAATATTGACATTGACGAATAGATGAAATACTGGCCTTGCTGACTTAGTTGCTTTCAAGGTATTCTGGAGAGTTTTGCTGGAGTAGTTGCTAAACAAAACACACAGTAGGGTTATTGAAACAAGATATTATAAGAAGTTTCTAGGACATGTTCAAAGGAAACTGAATTATTTTTGATATTCTCACATTCTGTGAGATCCTTCAAAAAGCATGGTGTAAGTGTGCTGTTATATATACAATTTATATACAATTTTAAACGAATGAGCACGCATTTGTATCCAAGAATTAAAATGTACTGTTGATCTAATGCTTTAATTGCCTAATCAAGATATCACAGTCAGTTAACTTAGTGCAATTTAAACTGTATTTACACTTATGTAAATTATTTAATTATTCCTTGTTGTTATTAATGATGCTACTGAAGTAGTTTTAAGCCAGCATCTTATTATCTACCCTTTTCTCTGGTGATGTGCTCACCCTCCTTATGTGCTGCTCCACCGAGTTCGGTTTTTTGCCATCAGGAGTACAATGTAGGGGATGAGGATTTTTTCCTCCCAGGCCTGATTTGTTAGGTTCTTTAATCCTTCCCTGTAGATGCTATAATTTCCTTTTAGGGAGAGAACTATGCAGCAACACACAGCTAAACAAAATGCAACTAAAAAAAACCAAATAGTGTAACTAAAGCTTAGGAACACAGAATAAGCAGTAGCCAATTTCCCACCAGTAATTGTGGTATTAGAGCTAGGGCAAGCTGGACAATAATCATCAGCTCTTTAAGCAAGTTGCAGGTATGGTGTATGTTCCTTATGTATTTTACAGATACAGCAAATCAAGATAAAATAAGTTGAAGACACAGCACAAGTCTCATGTCCTGATGTGTTTAATTATTTTTTATAAAAACTGAGTTTTTATGAAAAAGCACCAAAGCACTGTTGCTAGTGCTTGGCCATGCCACACTGGGTGGTCCAGAGAACTTCAACCTAAATGAGTCCTTCAATCTTTATTTCCCTTGGAACTGAAATTTTCACTTATGTTAAACTCTTACTTTAAAAAAGTTGTCTGGTAATCTTAATAAATGAAGCACATCACCTTCATACCAAGGGAAATTTCCTGTTGAGGGAGTCTCTTGTCCTAGAGAGAATTTCTTCATGGCAACCTGAACATGTGTCAGTGAAAGAAAGCAGGTAGCATGTTGTATCCTTCTTCTGAACATCTCCAGCTGTTCTTCTGAAAATTGGGTTCTTTTGTCTGAGTTTTAAGTATTTCCCCTTTGGCTCCAAGCTGCAAAGTGAGCCAAATTACAGGATGTACTGCTAAAATACAGTGTGCTCTTTACAGCAGCACTAAAAGCCCAGCCCTACAGCAGAATGATAGTCTGGTATGAATAGAAGTCATATCCATATCAGAATATTGGTAGCTGGTTTTATTTCACCTTTTACTGATGTGGTATCTGCTGTTTTGTATAATAAAGCCTCTGTTCTGGCCTTATTATCGAGCAGTGCAGGATGGCCTGGGAGCCCAGTCCTCAGGGAGGCAGGGTGCCCAAAAGCTCGGATAGCTCGAGGCCGACACCGCGGGCCAACCCCCTTGGCAAGCTGGGTGATTGCCAGCTCTATATGGTATCAGCTCTCTTAGATCTCAGCTCTTGCTTGCTAAGGTAGGGTGCCCCTGGCTGAGGCTGCAGCAGACGGCGAGAGAGGAGAAGGAGCGCCCTGGGGTTCCACAGCGATGTTTATTGCAAGGGAGGCCGCGAAGGTTCCAACGACAGCTCTTCTTCTGTCAAATGGGCTAAAGTAGGCCCCTTTTATAGGGTTAAGGGGGATTCAAACTTGACCAATAGTAAGGGTTAGGTAACATAGCCTATAGGGTTACAGAGATAAGCTTTGGGGCGGGGGTCAGAGAGACAGGAACTTATTTTGCTGTCTCAGCAGTTCCTATTGTCCAGTTCTCCATGGGGCCTTACCCAGGTCCATGGGGTTTACTACAGTTTTGGGTTTTATAGTGCTCCTCTATTCAGCTTTGCCCACTGTAAGATTTATTAACTCTTCTGTTATTTTTCTGTTGCTATTACTTCCTTTCAGCTGCTTCCAAGAAAATATGAACACAGAAACATTACTCTAGAAAGAATTCAGAGCTCCAGCTCTCAGGTAGCTTTAAAATTAAGCTAAACACATTTCTTGGTGTTGAAGTGCTGTCACAGTTTACATTCCATAGTCTGATAAGCATCTACCACTCCAGATAATGATAAATAGATCTAGGAATGTCTTAGGTAATAAAAAAAGTTAGAAAATCTAGAAAATTCCATTTTTCTCAATTTTTCAATAATTTCTAAAAAATTCACTGCATGAGAACAGTTACAAAACTGGTACATGGGTCAATGGTGGCAGTTACTCTGTTTGCTTGTCTGTGCTTTTGCCTGTACCTATTCCATTTGTTTCCTAATTGTTCTATTTGGGCCTAAGCTATGCCCTTACAAGAAGCAGAAAAGAAGCAAACCTTTGGTAAAAGTTACAAAAAAATTAAACAAAACCTGAAAAAAGAGAGATATGTGGTTGCAATATTTCCATGGGAAAAAACTATCAACTCTACAGATCAAACTACAGCTAAATGCAAAAATACTTGTATTTTTCCCAGGAAAGCCCTTGCTGGAGCTGCCATGGAGATGAGTAAGCTGGTTTTTGGAAAGATACTGCTGCTTGTGTAATTCTGAGTAGCTGGAGGAGGTTATCTGTAGGTAGCACAGTACATCTCTTGAAATGTGACTCACACAATGAAAAGTTTTTCCAAGGAGAATATTTTCTGCCCTGATTTTTTTGCATTGCACTTAGCTTGCTTACAGCAGTAAATCTTCACATGGCTGGTTTTCAACTGTGCAGAGGACACATAGATTAAAAAAAAAAGTTTACAGGGAATGGCAGTAACTTTCCCGCTCCTTTTGTTGCACCTTTTTGTAAAAAACAAAACCTTGGTCTGCTAAAGGTGGGAAACCTCACACCAGCAAAAAACTGGGGAGAAGTGTGAGTGACACACAGTGTGTGAACACCACTTCCAGTTCATTGAAAAGGTGGTGATGAGGGGAAGATACATAGAGTTCTGGTCAGGACCAGTGGAATGTCTTGGATCAGTCAAGATAATGACAGTCTACCGAATACTCAGTAAAAAGTGCTTTAAAATGAAAATTATATAATCTTTTGTTTTCCTATTCAGATATTTCTTAAATTCAAGTATTTCTATTGTAAATTTAAAGGGTAATTTTTTATATGTCGAGGAAATATCAAGGAAATATGAAATACAAAGGTGATGTTCCCTATTAAATCCATAATCTGCAGGCTTTTTTAACAGTAATATAGGTGTGACAATTGTGTTCAGAATTACAGCATTTTGTCCATCTTTAAGGATCAGTAAAATGCTGTAAAGCAGATATAACCATTCCAGTTTTGAAATAGCTTTACACTTTCTAAGAGCAAGAAGCTATGTCCATGGCAATGATTTATTTCTCACTTGATACTGGCTAGTCCATTAATCCTTTACTTATGACAGATATGAAAAGATCACTAGGACAATACTATGTGTTTATCCAAATAAAATGTATAGCCAGATGTACCAAGCCTTGTGTTTGAATCTGGATTCATGTGGCTATCTATAGGAAGATGAAACAAGCCTAAAGCTCTGTTTTCCAGAGAGATTAGGAACAGTCCATGCCATCCTTATTCCTTGTACTCACAGGTTACTATAGTACCATGAACTTTGTTGCCATGTAAAGTAAAAAATACTAGGCTATATCCTTTGTCTTTTGATGCTGCTAGACAGGCAGCTGTTTGGGTGAGGGAGAGTGGTGGAGGAGTATTCAAAATATGATGTATAGAAATGTGTGGGTGTAGTCTGAGCCTAATCCCTTTGTCATTGTAAGAAAGCTGCCTGGAGCTTGGATCTACTTGTTAATATTCAATATAATATTTATTTATTTAATTAGTTAACCTTTAGGTCTTAGATGTTCATTTAATATTCAGTATGTCTTTCTCTTTCTTACCCTTAATGAGGCAACCTGCCAGACTAAAGAGAATGTGAAGAGCATTACTGATCCTGTAGAACAGTTGTGACAACTGAGAGAGATAGGAAAAGACAGGTTGGTTCAATGTTTAAAACAAAGAGAGAAAAACATTACAAAGGAAAAAAAAGAAAAAACTCAATGTCTCCCTTTCTAAAGCTTGATTTATGTAGCAGCTCATTTATTTATTCTTTTTCTTGTTTTAAATAAAAAGTGAAAAGCGGATCCCTATATCCATGATAAAACATGGTGTTCTTGTTTGATTAATAGCTCACATTGATGTTAGAAGATGCCTAATTATGCATCAGTGTTTGCCTCATTATGTAGAGGAACATCATCATAGCAGATAGTCTGTGAACAGAAAATGGTTTCCTTTTTGCTAATTAATTCTCATACTTCAAAGTATGTAACCAAAACAACTCTTTCACTGTAAGATTTCAATTGATCTAATTTTGGAAGCAAACTGTTTGTCTCAAATAATGAAATGGGGTAAACCTGACCTAATCTAAAAAACATAAATTCATTGCTTTTATTTGCCAGTAGGTTGTCAGAGAATTTCCATGAACTGCAGCTTTCTGAAAACCTCTTCAGCAATAATAACTCCATCTTCTTTCACTGTGCTCCTCGACATAGCAGCAAGTGCAAAGGTTATGCAACTAACAGGGCTAACTTCTGCAGTTAAATGATTGAAACAGTTTTGAGAACTACAGTTGTAGCTTGGTAAAAACCAGAAACTTTTTCATTTCAAAGTATCAGAAGAAGAGTTGTATTTCCACTCTGGACAAAATTGAAAAAGGAAAAACTCTTGAAATAACAGCTACAAGAAGAAAATGTTTAGATGATGAAATGCAGCAATTGAGAGAAGGAACTAGATACTTGCTTCATCAATAAGTGTTCCTGGATCTTATAAAGGTCTGCATTCCACCTGTAAAAAAAAAAAGTCCGGTATTGCCAGGTGCTTTGTTGTAGGAAATAGAACTCAGGAGATACAAAGGATAATTAGACGTGTATGGCTCCATGCTTTTAGCATTTGCACTGCTAGGAATTTGAGGCTTCTTTCAGTAGGTCAGAGAAACCTCATTGAACATCTACATTTTTCATCCGGTTGCACTATGCAGAGCACGGGTAAATTCATCACTCCACAGGAAAGATTTGGTACCTCAGAACTCCAGTTCCTCTGTCAGAGAGGGCATTTTTAAAAAGAAAAATATCAGTACAAAAGTTGGAAGACAACTTTACTATATTCTTGATATAATATCACATTTCAAAGATAAGAGATAAGATATTGCCCACGATCTCTTTTGTGTTTTGAAATCTGAGTTTCAAAGTGTATTTCAAGGGCTTATCTTATTTACATCACAAGTCCTGTGCACTCGGGGAAAAAACCTCACTGAATTCTTGAGGAAAAGGACTCACTTCAAGCTCTATTTAGGACCCGACCAGCCTGTGATGGTTAGCACATAGAATGGAAAAGAGCTACAGAAGTACAGTGCTTTCAGTTAGTCAGGAGGTTATTCAAAGATTCTGTGAGTAGATGGCCATATTCCAATATCTTCAGATTAGTCAAGCCTAAGGTTTGCAACACTTTAGAATGTCAGTAGAATTACTCTGGGAAATAAGTGTTCAATGTAGGGAGCTGTACCAGAATCTGATGCCACTTAAAAAGTAATTATGTGTGTTCTGTGACTCCTATTTCCAGTCCTCCCAAGAACCAGTGTTACTGTCCTCTGCAAATATAAGGCCAATACCATCCTCACAGTGGTGTTTTACCAGTTCTCCAATACAAACTTTCCTTGGCATTTGAGAGGTTAAAAAGAGTGTAATGAGAGAAAACTCTTCTCTGGAGACAGCACCTATTGCAAAAGTTAGTGATATATTTTGGAGGAAGAACTAAAAGTATGTCAAAGATAGTTTTAGGCAAAACAGAGAAAATGTCAGTCAAAATACAGGTCTCAAAATCTGCAAGGCTGTTTGCAGTGTTAAAAATACATAACAGAAGTGCTGCTTGACAGGTCATCATTTACGATTTTTAAGAATCAATATTGTCAGGATGCAGAATTGTGAGTGTGAAAGAAAGAGGATAGCATGTGTGAGTAATGTATTGATCTCAAGGAAAGTTTATCTTTTATGGATACACTTCCAAATAACCTTCTAATTGGCTTTGCAACCTGGAAGAAACCTCACAATATACTTCCCTTGGGGACAAATCACTGTATAAATACCTCTGTAGTAAACAGACCTGTTAAAAACAATCAAATTTTAATGCAGCAAGGTCACTCTTTTGACAGGTCTGTGCTACATAATTGTATTCAGAGAATGACCTATATGAAGAAATTCTTCCCAGTTTGGTTGAAGTTCTTTGCATCAGCCATGCTGCTCTTGGGGTAAAGCAATTCCAGGGAACAAAATGTTCTGCAAATGAAGGAGCCTGCTATCAGCTGTAGGAAAGACATGCTGCCATACTACAGTGCCATTGAAAGTTTCAAGAGCTACCTCATACAATTGGAGTTGGAATAAATACATTAAAAAATCTTTCATTGTTTCCTTATAAGGAAGGAAAACTTGGAGCTGTGTCAGTTCTAATAACCAGCTATCAAACCAGCCCTAGATGCTGAGGAGGTGGTTTGATGTACTGTGCTGCATTACTGCAGCCTAAAAATGAAATGCTTCACTTCTTTTCCTGTTCAAAAACCTGAATGAAAAAGTACCTCAAGAGTTTAATGATGCTTCCATGACATCTGTGTAAGCAGTCACCACACCTCATATCAAGGTGTTCAATTACTTGAACACTCATCTTGTTGACAAAGACACTTCTCTGCTGGTGACAGAATGACTGGTAAGTCACAATTATTTGGGCTGAGGGAAGTGGAACAAAGGAGCACCAGGATCTTTGAATGTCTCTACCATTGGAGAAGTCTCAGCAAATCCAGCTTGCCTCACAGATTCTGCAGTCCCCATCACTCCTTTCATGACTATATGAAAGCCCATGTGCAACAAAACAGATTTATTCAGAGAAGTTTACCTTAAAGTCTATCCTGAATGAAATCAAGCTGTATTCATCTGCGCTGTTCAGCCTCTTACTCTTAGTAATGCTGACCTTTCCAGGTTGTAGCAAAAGAATGTGCATTTACTATGTAGTTTGGAGATTCTTTCAACTTTAACAGGCTGTAGTTGAAATTGAACATCAAAATGAGGGTGCTGTCTGGGAGTTCATAGTCATTGAAGTGCAAGGAATGAACAGAACAATTGCACGTTCAGGATACTCTCCACAGCCTTATAGTATATCATGCAAGGACTTTGAGTCATTATTAACATCAGAAAAAGAAACTGCATTTTATCTTGACTCATTATTAATATGAGAAAAAAGAGATTGCATTTTTGCTTGACTCAAGCCAGTTAACCCAAACATCACAGCCAAAATAAGTTTCTGAGTGTTTGGCACAAGTTTCTGTAAGCAGTGCTACTTCCAGATCAGCAATAAATACATGGTGATGTCAAGTGATCATAGTCTTAGGTGTGCAAAGCTTTTTGGAAGGAACAGGCAAAGCTTTTTGGAAAGAATGGTTTATCTAGGGCTAAAATAAGATGGCTCTTAGGAAATTGCTATTAAGTAGATACGAATTTTTCTTTTATTTATCAGTCTGTATCAGAACTTACCACACCAAATAGTTTCCACACTACCTGTCTGCTTCTGGAACTTCTTTGTTGTCTGGAATGGCTATGGATCAGATGCTAAAATCTGTTCAATGGAAAAGTTCCCCATCCTTCCTCCAGATTTCCTTAGTCAGGACTAATTGGCAGAACAGCTTAGGTAAATACTGAGGTCAATGTTAGACACTGATAACCTGTATGATGAGACAACATGCCCTCAGTAAATATGTGTATGGTACAAAAATGGAGACAGTAATTGACACATTAAATAATATAGGAAGCTCAAGGATCAGGCAAAAGACATCTCATTAGGTTCAACAAGGAGTGGTAGATTCTTCACCCAAGTGAATAACTCCAATAACTCCAGTGAAGATGCAAACTGGCTAGCTGGTGTGATGTAAGGACCTGCAGAGGTCATTGTGGGTACCAAGTGAATAGGAGAATGTGTTCACCTTGTATCACCAGGAAGGCAAACTGGATTGGGCTATGCTAGGATGAGAGTAATCGGATAAAATTAAATTATGCTTTTTACACCATTGGTTCTGCACAGAGCTGTAATTCTGCATCCAGTTTTGGGCTCTGCAATTCAAGGAGGACTACAGCTGGAGTCAGCTTAGCTGAGGACTGGCAGGACTGTCATGGGACAAAAGTATGTGACCTTTGAGAAGAGGCTGACAAACCTGGGCTTGTTTAGTCTGGCAAAGCAGTAGCTAAACGATGATCTAACATCTGCCCACAGTAACTTGAAAGGGAATTGCAGAGATGACAAAACTAAATTCCTCCTGATACTGGCAGATGGTATGAGGCAATAACCCCAGGATGCAGCTTGGAAGATTCAGTTTGGACTTTACAAAAGACTTATTCACAAGAACAGTAGGGCAGCAGTGGATTAGTTTACTCAGCGTTATAACCAGGGGACTTGTCCTTCTTGTAGACTTTGACTTGGCTATGAAAAGTGGCAGCTGACCTGGTATAGACTGTGCAATCACTCTGTGTTTAACCAGCACTTCCAATCAACCTTCTGCAAATAAGAAACTTAGAGGGAAACTAGAAGAAAGGAATATGATGTACTGAAATTCATAGGCTCACCTTGTATTCTGTATTCAGACTGATTGTTTTTATGGTAACAGACACACAGGCAGTGAAAGTAAAAAGAATGGCAATGCACTGGAGAGGGCTATTTTGTCAATTGCAGCAGAAAACAAGGAATAACTGAATAACCATAGGCCACTCAGTTTCCTTTATGTATTTTCTGTCAAGCTTAAGTCAGTCATCAAAAGATTAAGCTGTTCTGGGAGAAAGATATGCTCAAGGCTTCAGGAAAGAAAAGGATGATATCCTCACTAATTTTACCTGGGAAGATAATCCCATCTTGCAGAAAGGAACATAATGAAGTGATGGAGTTCTTCTCACTATGAGAGCCATGGAGGGAGCATGAGTGTACTTGCAGGTTTGTCTGTGCATATTGGCACAAAGATCTTTGTTGCTAGCCAGAGAGTAAAAAAGATAGAGAAAAATCATCTTGAGGTGGCCTCAAAGAAGCTGGCCTTGTGTATGTTGCAAGGCAAAATAGCCATTTTACTGCTTTAATTTTCACCAGGAGAAATGGTGGTTTGTGTATTGTTTTACTGACCTAAGGCCACAGACAACTATAATTTTAGCCACGTTGTTTCCTCCCATATTCCTGTGCTGAGATAACAGGAGAGGCCAATATACTTTTTCTATTACTGTAAGGGGTTTTTTTGGATTATTTTCATATGGTTCATGTTGGGAATTCCAGAGCATGGAATTACATACCTCTCAGTCAATTCAGATTAGAAATAAACAGATTTAGTTAAAATTGTTTATCCAGGCATTTAGCAGACTCTGTTGCTGCTCTTCATTATTTGATAATTTGCCAGTCAGTGATCCTTAACAGAAATTGCTAGTACTTTTTGTACTAGCAGAAATTTGAGGTGCTACAGACGTGGAGAAGGGCTCTGTTACAGGCAAAGATTTGGGGTGGACTTGCCTGGCTGGACTGAAGTGGAGCTTAACAAAATGCTTTATTTTCTTTGTATTTTCCTTCCTTTTTCATGGTCCATACTGCAGTCAAGCACATCCTGAAGACCAGCTCTAGCTTTCATGTAATCTTTTAAGTCTCCCAGGCTCATTCTCAATAACCCCGGAGGAACATTTCTTGTCACATGGTAACATGGGTACTAATGTGATAATGAAATACTCTCTGTATGCATCCCAACATGAGAGAAGAATTTCAGTTCTGCTTTTTACTATTACATGATTTTTTACCTGACAAAGGCAGAACCCTGGTTTCCAATTTATTACTGGGCACCAAATTAAGTAAATAGGTATTCTGCTTGAGTAGATCTTTAATTATTATGACTAAGCAATTGTGTCTCTGCTATTATTTTGGAAAAACTTCTCCAGACTTTAAATGAAGACAGAGGAGGCCCATGCAGAGCAATTACAATGGAGAATTTGTTTACAGGCTGCCACTAGAAGAGACATAATGCTTCCCTTTATCATCACTTGTCAGAGCAGTGACAGCCTGTAAACAGCTTGCCCATGCATTATTCTTTATCTGTCACCCTTGTGCCAGCTCTTGCCCTAGCAGGTGCCTGGCATGTGTCAAACTTACATTTCAGGGATTCATCTGATCAGCACTGGAAAGAAAAGTATGATGTATTTTCTTTTCAATTATGAATTAGATATTTGCTCCCATATCTAATGGAAGGGTCTTTGGCTTCTTTGTATGCAAAAAGTACCATTTATAGCTTCCTGTAGAATTTAAATACTGACTTCTCTCTCATGCCCAATTTTGAAAGTGGAATTTATGTAATTCTACTGAATATAAATTAAACCATCCTATCTCCCTGTTCTATTGTCATGGCAAATCTGTTCAAATCTGATTTCCTTTGGTAATGAATGGGCAGAATGTGCTGTCCTCTGGACATTTAAATGTCTTTTTATTACGGGTTGCTTTCTATTTTACACACTGCATTATAATTTCTTTAAAATAATTTCTCTAGAATTACAGTTTTGTGCTAACATTGATTCATGCATGTTTACTTGTCTACTTGAGTTTGCTTAGTTGTAAATGTGTATGTATAACATACAGGGTTTATGTGTGAGATGCTTCTTCTGCAGATTAGCAATAAAATAGTTGGGATCTGTGAGAAAATGCAGTTGTACTATAGGAAATAAAACATTTGGTGTTCTCTTCTGTGAGGGAAATTTATGGAGTTCTGTGAAAAGGGGAAGTTTATTCTAATAGGTTTGGTAAAAGACAAGATTTTAAAAATCTAAATTTGTTAGTAATCACAAACACTGATATTTTTTAATCAAAATGAATTTCTAAATGAAATATATGTTTTTAGTATTTATATTTATAGTAGAAAATACTACAGTTTTCTTTAAAACTGATACTGTTCTACTGTCTCTGGCTGTTACTCTGTGTTTATTTTTGCTTTTAGAGATTGGTAAAATTTGAAACAGATAGTGCCTCAAGACATTGTAGGACAAATTAGAGTATGAGATCACTTTTGTAATGATTTAAGTTTAAAAGATCAGTAGTTATGGATCCAAAACGAATTTGTTTCCTTCACCTTAAGATATTTTCATTCTCGCAACCATATTGGAGTTGGACATTGAACTTAAACACTTTGTGATGTTTTTATAGCTATTTTAGTTATTGAGAATTTTTTCCCAAATAAATTCCCAAACCACCTTCCTTGCCACATCTCAAAACTAAAGATAGAGTAGGTACTCTTGCAGGCCTCTATTTGACTCTTTCATGACTTACTGTTAGGATATTACTAACATGTAACTGGTCTATAAAATGTAGATACCTTATGTCTCTCTAGTAATCCATATACTTTGGTTTGTATGTAGACCTGGTCTTTTAATGTCACTTGCCTAACTAAGCTTTATAAAATTCACAAGTCATTACTTTTGTTTTCTTCCTTACTACTTCCAGATATGTCTAAATGAGGAGGCATTTAGAATTCTGTGTAAAAAAGATGTGCAAATTTTATTTGTGTGTTTCTGCTTTTTTTCTACTCGTTCCTTAGCAACAAGGAGAAAATGATAAAATCATTCAGTCATTGGACTAATTAAATAGATGACAATAATTTTGGGATATGTAATTCTGGCATCAGAAGATGTGCTGGGTGTTTTAATGCAGTTCTTCACAAATCAGGTGATATGCTGTCTAAAATGCATGAAGAGATATCTGAGAGAGAGGGAGGAAGGTGGTGCAGAGCTTTTGTTTGTTCCACAGAATTGCAGCCAAAGGAAAAAAAAAATTAAAATTTGAGAGACCTTTTTCCTGAGTTTGCAAGGAATCTAAAGCAATGAAAGAACGGTATGAACTACCATCAATTTAATAAATTTCAAGCTCCAATACCACAAATGACAATCAAATCATATTATTCAACTCTATTGTTATTTAGCAATTGATATAAGAACAGAAAAGAATGTATCATAATTTGATAGTTTACATCATCTCTCCCTGAAGTGTTTTCCTGAGAAGAAAGGCACTCAGCTTTCAGAATTTGCTCACTGAAAGATGTGGAAGGAATGAAATTAATTCCTTTGCATGAGACTGAATTTCAGTGAATTAATTTGGCTCAAGACAAGTGATAACAATCAGAATGCTTTTAAAAGGTGCATTTGTATTAGTTCATTTAAACAGCAGTGGTGGCCATGTTCAAACTGCCTGCTGTAAGGGCAGTAACCATTGTGACACCCAGCTAGTGGAGGCCAACTTGTGTGCCTGCAGGCACCAGAGAGCCTACCAGCACCACAAACAATTTGGATTGTCCAAGTAAGGCTCCTGCTTCTCTCCATCAGAGCATTTAGCTGCTTTCTTGGTAGCTGCCTTCACCTACAAAGAGGGAAACTGCCTAAAAACAGGAAGGAGTAAAGCAATTGTGTCTGACACGTAATGAAATTCAGAGCTATGTAGTAGCTGGACAACTCCTCGATCAACCAGAGTGTCATCAGTGAGCCCATCTCTGAGGGTAGGCAGGTGATGATGGGGGATTTGTGCCATAGCCAAGGCATTTAGCAGCTGCTTCAGAGTTGGAGAGGTGTGTTCTGGCTGAGCAACCCAGTTCTTTTTTAGTGCTTGTCTGAACAATGTGCAGCAGTGTGGCCTTGCTCTTGGTGCTGGGTCCCTATGCACCATTCAGTGCAAACAAACTGAAGACCTGTGGATGGAAAAGGAGAAGGGTTAGGTGACCTTCGAGAACTGCAGGAAATTTCTGGTGTCTGAGGACTAACAGAACCTATGGTACCTAACTGATTAGATTTGATTTACTTTGGAAATATATAATAACCTGTCACTTTAGAGCTTTTTCATTTTTCATGGCTGTTAGATGATACAATTTACAATATAGAAAAAAATCCAGACTGACAGCCCTAACTGACTTTCTTATATTACCTGCAAGGTCTTTGTATCTTTGTTTTTAAGGTCTATTTCCCTTCTTCTATATTTCTGTGCTATGGGAATAGTCTCAATGGAGCTCATAAAAACAGAAAAACAGTTCAATAAATATACACTTTAAACAGTTTTGCCTGTGGGCACAAAATGATCCAGGGCTTGAATAAACCTCAGTTCCGTCACAAAACTGAATTGTAGCTGCTAGCTAGAGTGAGTTAGAGTAGCATACAGGCCTTGTCCTGTGAATATGATTGGTCATACAAAACCCACCACTCAAGACACAGAACATCTCTTGGCATTGTTACTATTGGAATTTTAATGAGTGTAAATAGTGAAATGGGATGGGGAAAGGGATAATTCTTTTCTTCTTATTTAGGAATTTAAATGGGTATTCTACAGTCAGACACAGAGCAGAAAACTTCCTATATTTATCTGAATGTCATTATTTATGTTATTGTCTCAGACTTGGCTTTCCTCACTTGACCTAATACTTCTCCTGGGCAGTACAACGAGCATAAACCTCTGTCTTGACTCATGATATCTCCAAAATGTTGTGTTTCTCCTCCCAGAAGCCCCAACCTGTTCCGTAGTCATTGCAGTGGGATGTTCCCAGTCCCTCTTCTGTGCAAGTGTGCATCAGGATTCCTCAGTATAAAGGACCATCCTGTGTAGTACTCTTCCACTAAGTACACATCAATGTTCTGCTTCTTCCTTATCTGCAGGTAGCTTTGGAAAGTTGTATGTGTTTGTCAGCTAGGAAAATAGCAAGATGAAAATCAACATGTGGAGGGAGCTCTATTTCACTGGAGCTTAATGTTGTTTTTGCACAAGATTCTGTATTGTCTGTGCTGTGACTTACTTGCTCATTGCCTTAAATTTGTATGTCTGCATTATATACTCCGGGATACTGCTAAGTGGAAATCCTTTTGGCTAGTCCACAGCAAACTTCTTGCAATTTGTAATGGTGTAAGAACAGGAACAAGGCCTGTGCTGTCCATAAAAGTCCAAAGAATTAGTAGCTGATATCAGAAACAAGTATAACTTGACAAAGCCATTTCCATGAGACTTAGCTTGCAATCCTTAGCATCACTAAATGTAGCTTTCAACTGTTTTAATTATTAGACACTAAGCTTTTCTCTCCCTTTTCTCCTGATGAATGAAATTATCATATTTTTCCAAAGTAATGAGTGGCAAGCTGAGGTGTTATAGCAAAAACAAAAGATCAGTACTTGTGTTTTAGATGTATTTAGGAAGAGGCAAAACTGTAGGGTGTTTTTTGTTGTTGGGTTTTTTTATGATTCTTAGTGTGCATTTCTTGTCAGAAGAAAAAATATTCCCAAAGATGATGTTTAGTGATACAAACAGAACCAGATTTTGCAGATCAGAGAACCTATCAACTACTCTGCATTTCAGCCTAATTTTATTAGGAAGTCAGCTGTCTGTGTGCTTCATGCTGGTATCTAACTATTAAGCTCTTTCTTCATATCTGTTTCCCTTCCCATTACAAAAACAACCTCATTGTGCTAGTTTTATTTTTAAAATTTATTTCTGTGCATAGTACTTCACAATAAGTTCATATAGGAAACTTATAAATGGAAACTTGGAAATGTCACTGTTTATAAAATGACACGCCAGAATGTTTATGTGGCCCTGGGCTGCAGGAGCAAGAGAATGGATGAATATCCTGCAGCTGTTTTGGCCATTATACTGTGGATGGCAGGTTGCCAGTAACAACTGTGGCACAGTGTCAGTGTCTTCCTCTGTGTGATAAAAGAGAGAATATTTGCACTTTCTGAACCATCTCAGGAGGATTTATGGCAGAGTTTGGAGGACTTGAAGTGACTAAAGATGGAAGTAGATAAGCAGCTTGTAGGTTTTACACCAACCTGTCCTTCTGTTGGCTCCTCCAGGCCCGCCACTGCTGATGTTTTTTTTGCCTTTCTTTCTAGAACATTTGAAAGAGAAGCTGGAGGAATACATGGTCCGCTTTGCCAAGGTGAGGATAGTGCGCACCAAGAAACGGGAAGGGCTCATTCGGACCAGGCTGCTGGGAGCCTCGCTGGCTAGAGGAGAGGTCCTGACATTTCTGGATTCCCACTGCGAAGTCAACGTGAACTGGCTGCCGCCCTTGCTCAGTAAGTGCGTGAGCATTCATCAGGCATTAAAAACAGACAAAAACCCAGTAACTGAAGCTGTGTCCCCCAGTAAGCTAGACATACACTGTGTCAAAGTGTTTGGAGTTCTGCTGAAGTTCTGATCTGTCTGAAGTGTCAGTGTGAGACAGAACTCCAAGAAATGTGAGCAGCTGCATTTTGTTTCTTGAGACAAAAGAATTTGTAAAATCTCTCAGTAATGCTTCAGCATATAGTAGTTACAATTTATTTTATTGTTACTACTACTAAATACACTGCTATATCTAATATAATGTTATGTCCTTGCTAAAGACCTGAAAGGGTTTGTTATGCAGGTATTGTACTCCTTCCTAGTTTTCCACATTGCATTAAAACGGTTTTTGCTGTAAATATATCCAAGGCCTCAGTGTTAAATCCAATAGCAATAGCATCCACAACAGGAAGCTCAGAAAAAATGATTTGCTATTGACTATTTTGCTGGATTCCAGCTGCAGCCAGCAAAGCTCCGTTAGTTAAAGGAATGGAAGGATTCAATTGTTGTAGCCTAAGATTTCACTTCTGGAAATAATGGTCTCTTTTCTGCACACTATATATACATGCAAAGTATATATGCTTTGCAAAGTGAGTGCTTTTTGCTACCATAACCGAAGAAAATTTCTGAGTTGCCTAATAAAGAAATTTGTATTCATTAAAAAAGTCTGCTGTAAGTACACAGAAGGTTATGGTTTTGCTAATTAATGGTTATTGTTCCTTGAATTCTGATGTTGGGACTCTTGGGCCACACAGTAAGCTGATAAAGCATTTGCAGCAACATGTGCATTCTTCTAATGAGCTATCAGTAGAGACCAAGAAAAATACTATTAACTAGTTTCTGTTCAGATCAGTAATAAGATAATACACAAAATTCCAAATTTTTATCCTTCTTAGCTTTCATATCAAATCATGTATGCAGTTGTTCCCCTTGTTATCTCCTTGCCCTCAAACACATCTGCATTTTTAAAAATAACCTCCATGTCTTCATGTAAAGCAGAAATGTCATAAAGGAGCAGAGAGAAATCCAAGTTGAGGCCAGTTCCCCTTGTTCTATCACTAGGAGAAGAGACCAACCCCCACCTCACCACAACCTCCTTTCAGGCAGTTGTGTAGAGGGATAATGTCTTCCATGAGCCACTTTTTCTCCAGGGTAAACAACCCCAGGTCCCTCAGTTGCTCCTCACAGGACTTGTGCACCAGACCTTTCACCAGCTCCATTATCCTTGTGTGAACTCTCTCCAGCCCCTCAATGTCCTTCCTGTATTGAGGGGCCCAGAACTGGACACACGACTTGATGTGCAGCCTCACAAGTGCCAAGGACAGCGGGACAATCCCTGCCCCAGGGACAATCCCTGCTGGCCACACTATTGCTGATACAGGCCAGGATGCCATTGCCTTTTTGGCCATCTGGGCACAGCTGGCTCATGTTCAGCCACTGTCAGACAGCACCTACAGGCCAGGCTCTTTTCCTCTGGGCAGCTTCCCAGATGTGCATCTGTAGGCCTGTAGCACTGCATGGGGTTGTTAGGACCCAAGGGCCTCAATTCTTGGTTCAGCCTGTCCAGATCCCTCTGCAGAGCCTTCCTGCCCTCCAGCAGATTGACACTCCCATCCAACTTGGTGTCATCTGCAACCTGACTGAGGGTGCACCTGATCCCCTCATCTAGATCATCCAGAAAGATGTTAGAAAGTACTGGCCCCAGTACTGATTCCCTGGGGAACAACACTTCCAATCTTCCACCAACTGGATTTAACTTCATTCACCACGACTCTCTGGGCTGTCCATCCAGCCACTTTTTTATCCAGTCAAGAGTGCACCTTTCTAAGCTGCCACCTTCTCCCGGAGAATGCTCTGAGAGACAGTATCAAAGGCTTTACTGAAGTCCATTTCCTTTCCCCACATATCCATTTCCCCACATATCCATTTCCCCACATCCACTAGGCAGGTTACCTGCTTATAGAAGATAATGTTAGTCAGGCAGGACCAGACTTTCATAAACCCATCCTGGCTGGGCCTGATCCCCTAGCCTATATGATCTTCCATGAGATAATCTGTTCCATACATTTAGCTAGATTTCACCATGTAAAAACCAAAGAAGAAATAGATTGGCATCAAAGGACTCACAATTGCAGCCAGGTTGCAGTTGATGTTGAACCCTCAGCCTCAAACCAGAAAACTGGAAAGATGAGAGCAACTGCATCTGTGCCCCTCTGTTGTCAAGAGGAATGAAATCTTCCTCATTCCACATATAGTAGAATACCTGTAGATAACCAACCAGCCAGAGGATCTAGAAATGAGTCTTGAGGAATACTGAAGCCCAGAATCAAATCTGTTTTATTTTGAAAGAAAAAGTAGAGCATTACATAAAGGACAAATAGAAAATAAACACACATCCAGTATATTTTCCCTGTGCTGTTTTTCTAAAGGAATGAGAGAATTTTCTTATAAACTTGAGATGGCATATATTTACTGTACTGAAATCAGATGACACCTGGCTGCTAGTAATAGTATAGTTAATGTATGTTTTCAAGTGTTTATCTGAAGTCATATTTTGTGATTCACTCAGCACTGCATGTGACTGAAAGGTCATTCAGGGAACCACAACAGAGGACATGTAGAGTGTTTATTGCTTTGAAGCTGCCCTGTTTTAGCTCTGACTGAATCTGGCATGTGTAGTGAAAAATCCTCAGCAGGTACATGGTTCAGCCCTGCTCTGGACTGGCAGTCTCTGCTGAGAGGAGCAGTGGTTTCCACTGTTCCAAACCAGGTTTTGTTCCAAATGAGACCTTGAAAAATTAGAGGTTGGGGAGGGGGGTGAGGAACCAAGACCAATCACTTACAGATAGTTCTCAGAGCTATTTAAGTATCCAACTTACATATTCAGAATGAACTATCAGCTTTTAGGCCAAAGAAAGACTGAGTTATTTCAGTACTTTTAGGGTATCTAAATGGCTTTGTGGAGCTGAGCCACAGTTGTTTTCAGTTACAGTTACTTTTGGTGTACACAACTACAAACACCCTGGTTTTATCAAAACACAAGATTTTCCTGTGGTTCCTTATGTCTAAAATATTTTGGAGGCTGAGAAGTAAGTTCTGCAGAAACACGCTACGGCAGGTAAGCATCATCATACTTACAGGATTCTTGAGAGAGTTGCAGAAATGAAGACTGGGATTGAGCTTGAGCATTGCTCAAAAAAATCTCCCCCTGGCTATCTACATGTGACTTGGAGACTTCAAATCCTTCAGTGTATTTAAAGATAGCAGCTTTTAAAGATGAAGAGAAGGATGCTAAAGCATTAAGAGTGTACCTTTGACCTGCTTCAGAAAAATCAATCCCATTTAGTTTCTCTACTCCAATCAATTTAGAAGGAGGGATCAGAGACAGATTGTTATAAGCCCTATAACTATTAGGAGGGCCATCGCAGGAAAGAGATTATGTAAAAGTGATTTTATATAATGATCACAGATAACACTGTACAATGTGCCAGTGAATGTAATTATATTTGGCCGTAGCAACAGTAATGCAGCCATTATCTCTGTGATGAGTTTCCTAGAATTTTGTGAAATCCTGTGTTTTAAATTTATTTCACTATTAAAGAATAAGGATGTAAAAGCCAGCTGAACTTCCAGTCACAGTAATTTCCCACTAGAAGCATTGATCCCTGATTTCTAAACTTAAACTTCTGAGAATAAATATAAAGACCCTGATGTTTTGTGAAAATAATCTTTTTTTCTTAACTCCAGTCCTGCAGAAGCATGGAAGCAGAATCTGTCTTATTAATCATTATACCAGTATTAGCTGCCTCCCTAGCTAAGTGTTCAATCCACACTCAGCCCTCTTATTATTTTTAGGGTATTATCAACCGTCAGTGAAATCTAAACAACAAAATCAAAAAACAAAAACCAAATTTTCCACATAGGCCCCAAAATGTACTAAATAATATAAAGGATCTAAGCTGCCATTCAGAGAAAAAACTTTATTATACTTGGAATGTTAAGGTTTTAGGGGGTTTTTGAGGGTTCATAGGTAATTTTTTACAGTCCTTTCATGTCAATACGGCTATAGGTTTTCTCTGTACTTCCTCATTTCAAACCATTATTCCTCTGCCTAGTTCCTGATGTTGGCCTATCTTCTTTACTTGTCTTTCTTTTCAGAGGAGCTCTATAGGATTAAGCAATAGGATTCACCAAAGCAGACTCAGGGTGAGCTGAGTTTATGCTAGGGATGGGAATTTGATTTAGTCTCACAGTTCTAATTTTTTTTAAAAGCAAAACTCAAGTCCTTTCTTTAGAAAGCAGGTAAGAATAGTACTGTGGAGCCTTCTTTAGAACTCAAAGATTGGTACAAAAAAAAGGACTCAAGCTCTGTTTTTCTCTTTGTGTTGGAGTTTGCCTTTAATTTGGAGCATTTGATTTCAAAGCTGATGCACTCTACAGCCACAGAAACAGTGACTGAATGGTTGCAGGGGCTGAAATTCACATTTAGGAATAAATCTCTCTCTCAGGGGGTTCCCAAACATACTCCCCACAGATGAGGGAGTATTTTTACCATTTGCTTGCTGGCCTGCTCCATAGCTGACAGACTGGGGACAGCTCAGCATAGCAATGAGAGAGAGATGCAGATGACTGGACTCCTGTGGGTCTCACATGGATGTGCTTCCTTTTAAGGAACCATAAATACTTCTAATCACTGCCCAACTGCATTAATTCTACTTTAAATAAAGGTTTGATACAGATTGGAAAGATGAAATTATTGGGGGGCCACAGGGCACAAAGCAAGCAATCTTCAAACATTCAGAAACCTGTGGGATTCACTTTGCAGTAATATGATAGATGGCTTGACTAGACATGCCGTTTCCTATTTTCTGCTTTCATTTTTCAGACCAGATTGCACTTAATCACAAAACCATCGTGTGTCCTATGATCGATGTCATTGACCACAATCACTTTGGCTACGAGGCGCAGGCGGGGGATGCCATGCGAGGAGCTTTTGACTGGGAAATGTACTACAAAAGAATCCCGATTCCTCCAGAGCTCCAGAGAGCTGATCCCAGCGACCCCTTTGAGTAAGTAGCGATAAAGGGGAGAGTGGGAACATGAAGAAGGGCAAGCAAAAAGTGTAACTGTAGGAGAATCCAAGCCCAGGCATTTCCATGTAGGCCACTTTCTGCTAATGAAATGTAATAGAAGAAAACACCTGAAAACTAGGAAAAAGATCAAGGCAACAATTTGTAGAATTCACAAAATGGAAACACAACTTGGCTCAGCGACTGTACATAAGAGACAGGCACATGCTTGTAGTTAAGTATTGGCATCAGAGAAGTGATTGCAATGGCAGGAATTCTGTTTATTTCACAGAAACTTTATTTAATGTTTTATTTGCTGGTGATTGATGCAATATATGCACCCACAGTTGAGTCCACGTTACACCAGCAGATGCTTTGTTTATAACTGGTGATGTGGCTGCTGTATATGCAGTGCTGTAACTTGAACACAGAGCTGTCAAACCTGAACACTGTCAAGATGATTTGTAAATAGTTTTAGGTAAGACAGCCTCTGATCCCAGTATTGTAGAGATCAGCTCGTTCACAGAAATTATCTTCCTTCTTTCCACAAAGGTACATCCTTTTTTCTTATCTCTTCTTATAATTATTCTCATGTAAGACTCAGCTTGGATTAATCCTTATCAAAAGGGAAAGGACAGACAGACAGACAGACATGGTTCTAATGTGGGAAAGTCTCCAGGTCTCACACAGGCACATCCCAGCAGGGCTGCCAGTAGGGCAGGCTCTGACATTCGTTAGCCCTGGCTGAACCTCCACACTGTAGGTTATGGCAGTTTGAAACCTCAGCGTTCTCCCCTTCCCAAAGCAAAACGTGGAAACAATAGCAACAGAAGAACTCTGACCCTAATATCCAGGGAATGACCAGCAGGGAGGAGTAGGTAACTGTGATATTTGTGGGCTCATTTTCATTTTTCTACTTGCTCATTTTTGCTTATCTCCATCCAGGCCCTTCAGTCTTCATCTTGCATTAGCATAAGTGCCAATGAAGTACTTGACATCAGGTGCCAATGTGACCACTTGTCACTGATTGGGTGGGAGATTCAGGCAAGCCCTGCTTTAGTTTCAGATTTTTGACAGCAGTTTAAATTCAGTATGGCCCACACCTAAAATCACTCCAGCCTGCAAGTTCTAAGGACAGCAGATCAGGTTCATTATAAAATTAGTTATTCATTTAATAGGTAGGCAACCACAGTCAGAAGGCCTTAAAGAGAGCTACTTATTACACAGAGAAAAACAAAGAGAACTAGTAGCTTACATAAAACAGTGCACAATATCGAGGTACCTATATTTAAGCTGGCAAAGAACTAGTATAGATTAAGAGTCAATGTAATTTACTGCCAAAATAACAATAGTGTACAGAGTGCTTTCACTCAGCTCCCAGGAGGGTAACTTTAAGGCAGGCATCCCAGCTTTGGACAGAAAGCCCCACAGATTTCCAGGGAGTATGCAGAAGATTTCTGCTTTGTGAAAATTTGATGTAGCTTTTATAGTTTGTAAAGTGAATTGTTAGTCAGAAATTCCAGCTTCCTTTCTAGATCTCACTTCCACAGCAAGATATCTATTGACAGCTGGGAACATTACTTTCATGGCGTCAAAAAAAAGTCACTGCAAGACAAGCTGTCTTGACTGAGTTATTTCACCAATTAGAAAGCTCTCATGAAGGGCAAGATGCCCTGAGTTCACCAGCTAACAAAACACAGATAAGCTCTTCTGAGGGGCCAGATGCCCTGCTACACCATTCCACAACACAGACACAGCTAGTGCAATCACATAACACTCCAGAGCTGCTAGATATTCAATTACTCTAAGCCTTCTTGGTCCTCTGAGCAGTTGTAGTTTCTTGGCACTTATTGCAAGTAACCTTTGTATAATTTGGTTCAGCTTTCAAAGTTTGTGTAAGTAAAACTTCTCTATTGCCAGCGTAGCCACAGGGTTGCTTATCAGTTGTTTCACGTTTGCTGTTTGTAGTTTGCATCTTGTAGAATCTTGTTGCGAAGACAAGAGAGGACTAAAGAGGAATCTCTCATAGGAAACCTCCTAGAAAGACAAGGTTTTGTGCAGTACAGAATAGATGTGGTGGCTTTGCATGAACTGCTATTCCACTCAGCATGGCAGCAGCTGATACCCACCTTGCCCTGCCAGCGTGAGACACAGGCAGATAAATGGCTTCTCAAGGAACAAGGTATAGTACAGTGCAGCCTATAAATCTCTTCTAATCTGAGTACTTGTCAGGTGGAAAGACCTCCCTGTTCTTGCACAAATCAGTGAGAGTCTTTCTTTGTTTTCCCCATAACAGGATGCACATCAGAGCGCGATGCTGCTGGGAAAGCAGCACTGCTCCAGGAACCATCATGTCTGTCCCCACACATGCCAGCAGGACTGAAGGCTGGCTGAGCTAGGACGATATGCTTGCTTAAAAGTACCCTCTGCCTAAAATGGCAAATGGGAATAGATATGTTTTAAATAATCAGTATGAATTTTGCTTAGGGGAAAGATTATTTTCTAATTCAAAGTCAGTACTGCTTCTCTCCTATGGCCTTCTCTGCTGAGATCTCAAGTTTTTAATACCTTGCTTACAACAAATAGAGTAAATGTTGCAAACCATTTTACCTATCAGTAACTTAATTGACCAAGACAGCTTCTTTGAGTAAAAGATACAGAACAGTTTTCCTTTAGTTACATATGCACTAAAACTAGAAATTGCTTCAGCCAGCACCATAATTATTATGCTACTATTTTGTAAGCAGTAGGGATTTTTTTTTTAATTTAGGTTAAATATTTTACTGTTGGTATCGTAATAGTTTTATTTCTTGCCAGCAGAGTCAGATCTGAGATGATCCCTAATGAACTGGAAAATTGCCAGCATTTTTAGTAAAATACCAGCAAATAATGGATACATGATCCAAAAAGTGTGCTGATGAGTTTTTCCCTTCACTTAAAATGCCAGCACAGTATATGTGTGAAGCAGAAAAGGTCACATCAGCCTAAGAAATAACGTACATAAAACCAGATCAAACTACAGAAAACCTAAGAGCAGTTGTTGTATTATCTGCATGGTACATTTGCTTTCCATCTGCACATGACCAAAGTCCTGCTGCATCACACACCAGCAGCGTGTTTGCAGCTGACACAACCAGCTGAAGTGTTGGCAGGTAGGCTCTTGGTATGACAGGAGCACGAATCTTACTGAGCTCCAATGCCAGCTCAGCTAGTGCTCTGGAATTAATCTTTTCCCACATTTTAATTTTTTTTTAATAGTATTCCACTGTGGTCAGTTTTGACCAGATGCTCTCCCATTAGACACTGTCTATCTCAGCATGGTCTTCCAGTTCAAAATCCTTCTTGTGAAGAAGAGACATTCTCATCCATTTGTGGTGTGAGTGTAGTCTTGATTTATTGTTCCCATGCCTGCAGTGCCACTTGGGACAGCATCTTTGTCCTTTGCTGTGACAGAACTTGGAGCTTCACTGCAGCTCTCAGCTTTTTCTGATGTACACTCAGAAATGGTGTTCCTCTCACCCCTTCTCAGGCCCCCTGCAGTTGTTCACGACAAGTATATTTACACCAAGATTTGGCTTGATGTTTATGGCTCTAAGACTGTAAAACGCTCTCAAAAGCTTGCAGTGTGAAATTCAGGTACAGATGATGTACTACCACCAATTGGGGAGTCATATGACAAATTTGTAACTGCACTTGGATCTGGCAGCATTCATGCACGAATTTTATCAGTTTGGTTTACATATAGTTTGTCACTGGCCATGCCAAATTTCCCATAGGTTTCACTGAACCGAACTACAGCCATTTAAAATGTATTTTCAGTCAAAGCTCCCATATGAATTATTGGATATTTTTCTATGCTCACTGCAGCGTATAGGAAAGCTTAACAACTATTCTATAAATGGATCTCATGTAGCTTTTAAGGTTAGCAAGTTTTTTGAAATATCTGTGTGACTATTTTTCAGGATATATTGAATCCTTCTAGGCATGGAAGCTGGATTTCTCCTCTAATAGGGTTGCCTCCTCATCCAGACACTAAGTCTGTGAACTCTTTGATTTCCCTTTTTCATGTGCCACAGAAATGAGAGTTTTTACATTGCATTTAACTGATCTGTCCCCGTTGCAGATCATCATAGTGACTGTAGTGATTTTTGTCTTGCAATTTGTGTGCAACTACCTGAATATACTCTGAAGAGTGCTTCCTGCTATTTTCTTCTGCTGCATCTGGGGTTGTGCAAGCAACTCAAATTGGTGTTCTGATGCATGGTGGGAAATTGTCAGACAGTTGTGGAATCATGATTATGTCATGATGATGCTCACTGTCTTGATCCCAGGATCAGTGATCATTCAGCAGAATTGGAGATCACTTGGAACATTTTATTGTAGTCTATAACAGAGATGTTTATCTGCTTTGTGGCAAGGGTCATCTTGGCTTATCATCTCCTGCTGGTTCGTTCCTCTGTCTCAGCAGAGGTTTGAGAGCTTGCCCTTACAGGACACTTAGGTTTGGGACATAAGAGCATGCTCCTCTGTGGCTGTTCCTTTCCATGGTGCAGGCTCTCTGGTCCCCAGCAGAGCTTGCCTAACCCAAGCAATCGCCACTTAAACTAATGGGATAACCTTGTTGCTGTAATGGACTGCGATATACAGCATGTCAGTTTATATGATTTAATAGTCTGTCTGAGCTAAAAGCTCTGTGGAAGTTCAAAGTGGAGGTTGGATATGCTCAGGCCTGCTGGGGATGACCGCTCTTTATTTCCCGGCAGCATTTACATTATATCAATTCATGGTACCACATGCTTGATCTCAAAACTGGCATCCATTTCATGCCAGCTGCAACATACTTTTAACCAGACAAAAACCATCATTTCAACTCAAAAAACTATTTGGAAGGGGCTGGAGAACTCCTTGGAGGAGTTTTATGGTGGTGTAACTTCATGATGCAGGAAGGGGAGAAAGGTGCAGGTGAGACCTAACAACATTGCTATTGAATTGCAACTCAAGATGGAAAATTTAACCAATCAGAGAAGTGTTGTGCTATTTACTGGATGCCAAGACTCCTAGCACCTATCTGAGGAAGTTAGAAGTGTTTTAGTGTGTGACCACTCCCTGCTTTCCAAGAGTTCTTTGCCTTCCAGTGTAGAGCTGTGATCTCCAGACCTCCCTGAAGGGAGACAGAGCTGAAGACATGTGACTCTAGCAAAGGACTGGGACAGCAGTTTTGCAAATACTGGGCTATTCAAGCAAGTAGAAACAACTTTATAATATCTGACATTTTAGTTCCTATACTCAGTTTCCTATCTATATTATAGAAATAGAATCACTCCACCATCACAAGGCTCTCACAGTAATAGGAGCCACTTATGTTTAATGGATGTACTTTTGGGTAAAATTTTGGACATGCTCAAGGGATAAAATTGGGTAATCAGTACATTTTTCCTTTCCCTTGCATCACAGGCTCTCAGCCTTGAATGTAATTTATGACCCTAATGTAGCTAGTTGTGTGTAAAGATTGGAAGGTTACTTGACGTATTCTGTTGAATTGCGTACCTAAAATCACATTATTATTTTGCAAACTGTCATCCCGATGCTCTTTTTTTTTTGAATTTGATATACTCTCAGAAATACTCTTTTTCTGCAGCTCCTTATTTTCAGTATTTAAATACATACTTTTTACAACATGTTCCTGCATAGAAAGCCTTTGCTAAGACTACGTTTCAAATCTGACAAGTACTTTTACAATTTTATTATTGTTTTCTGAAGTTCAGAAAGTGCTTTGGACAATGATTTCTGTTCTATAGCTCCCAGAGCTTTATAGCCTATGTCTTTTATGGCTGATTTCTGCCTATAAACGCATTCATAAAACCTCTCACAACCAGAAACAATCATCTATTTTTTTAAAGCCTGAGTATAATCTGCTGTTTTGAACTGTGCAGCAGGAATGTTTTATGCATAGGAATTATTCTACAGTGAAGCGGTCTCCAACTAGTGCTAGTTTGTGTAAGTTACGGTCTTGATTTATTGTTTTGACAAGCTATGGTCTGTAAAAGACTGCTGGTGGAGATAACAATAGTGGATATAAAAATAGCTTTTATAAACTGTCATCTACCCATGGCCCCTTGAAATCTCAGAATTTTTTTCAATGAGAGATATTGACACTAACACAGAATTTGTGGGTATGCGTATGCTCATATTGAATAATTTTCTCCTGCCTTTGATAGGATTTCAGTGTAGAGGTACTGTACAACCACTACATTTTCTCTGAGGACCAGTACAGAGGAGAGGATTCTACAGAGTGTGTGACCTATCAGAATGAAAAACAAAAATCAAGGATAAAATGGTGCTGGTGGTTTAATTTCAATTTTCAATCAAGGAAATCAATCACTAATCAAGTTCTTCATGCTAGCTGAATTGGGTAGATTCAGATTTGATACACAGCCTTTCACTTAAATGGTCATTGTGGCTTATGCCAGCCAAGACAGAGTACTGATTTTTTTCCTAATCAGTTAGGAAAAAAATATGAGGCTAAACTCATATTTCCAATTTTCTTTAATACTTGGGGCATCATATTTAGCATAAAAATATAAACACCTTGAGTATAATCCTTCTAGAGCTGTTAGCCTGCTACTTCACACAAGTATCAACTTTGGAGCTTGACAGTCTATATGCCCATATGCTGGGGCAGATTCATAAAATGGGTCACGAATACTACCAGTAATTAGAAAATTAAGTAGCTTCTGGGCATGATTTTAATACATCTTTACATAAAAAAGACTAGGATGGTAGCCAAGAAGAAGACAGAGCTATGTTGCTCAGTGCATACAGGTGGGCTATTTAAAACTATCACCATACTGTTGATACAGATGGCTTTACTTCAAAATTATAAAATCATGTCTGAACAGTTTTCCATAAAGAAAAATGTCACCTTTTTTAAGCAATTCTTTCTATTCTTATTTATATGTTTAGAGCCATTTTCTCTAGAACTTGAATGCAGAATTTGGTGACACCTATTGATTCTAAGAAAGAGAAAACCAACACCCCTTTCTTACATTTTATAGTGTTTATCAGCATAAATTTGGGAGCAACCTCTGCATCCACTTGGTTGTTGTGGTTTATTTAAAGAATGATCTGCTGCTGTCTAAATCTTCAGTCTAGTGCTGCAGTTGCTTCCAACAGAAGAAAGCACAAAGCCTGAACCAATTAATTTGATGGGATTGGGCTGTGCCAAACTACTTTCAAATGTGTACATTGATGCAAGTTCCATACATGTTCATTGGCCCAGGTTTATCGATATTCCTTAGCATCTGTCCAGGATGGGATGTGTGTGTCGTTTACCCCTTGCTTTGTGAGGTCTGCAGGAGCTCCACAGTATCACAGTCCTTTCTTTCCAGTGCCCATGGTTTGTTTTTTTTCAGAGGCAGTGATCAACTAAACATGACATAGAAGCATCCTCACTGGCCAATATATACCTTCTGATTTTTTTTGACTCTGCATGGAATAATTCTGCCTGTCCAGCTATCTTGGTGTAGCCCTCAGGTAATGAGATATTTCTGGCTTCCACTCTGAAAAAATCAGGCTGTCAATGCAGCGTGTGCTGGAAGCATGAAAAAAGAGGAGATGGGAAAGAAATTTGTATATAGCCAGTGTTTCAGTACTATTCTTACAATATCCAATCAGAAATTTTCCTGCCACAGCTTTAACCCCTTCACATTCCTAATCACTTAACTGCACAGTGGGAGCAGAGCTTTTAAGTACTTGAGGACTCATGTCAGATAAGTTCATTGTTCATTTTCAAGTAAATTACATTCTTTCCTTCAGCCTCTCTTAATAAATAATGGTTTCTAGATCTCCGATGATTATCTTATCTCATCTCTGATGAGAGCCTACAGCACCAGCCAAAGTCTTACCATTGCCTGGTGGAATAGATGGGTGACTTTGCCTCTCTCAGAGACTATGTTCCTGTTTGCATTTCCTTGACAGTATTGATTCATGCCAGGCTTGTGCTCTGGTGTAACCTCCACATCATTTTCTGCAGAACTGGTATCTAGCCAAGTATTCATCATCCTCCTCTTGTAATTCAGATTTTACATGTGTAAAGGCAAGGCATTTATATTCATATCTATTTCAAGTGCCTTGTCCAAAAGAGTGATCTGTCTTCATTATCCATAGATCAGTGTGATATTTTGTATCTGCACATTTGAAAATTTATCTTTTTTTCCTTTCTTTACTTCACTTTTCCAATTTGCTATGATTTTTACATTCTGCTTAACCCTCCAGTTGTTTACAGCCTATTGCAATGTTACTTGAGCTTTACTTGAGGTTTGTGCAAATGGCAAATTCTGTTCTAAATCCCGATTATAATACTGTCTGTTTGGTCCATGCCTGAAATTGAGGCTTGCAGAGTTCCTGGCTTTCCAATAATCCATTTTCTCAGCCAGAAATGCAGCCTGTTCCACACTGTGGCCCTTGAAAATTTGTCAGCTTCCTGCTAAGCAAACCTTTATAAAATGGTACCAAAGAATTCCTTCACATCCTGTAGATGGCATCTGATTTACAGCACAATAGTAGCTTGCTCTTCGGATCCATTTCCATCCTTGAGATCAAGGCTAGGACTCCATGGACACATGTTCCAATCTGATCCAGTTATGCACAAAGCCCTCCATTCCATGGAGCTGCTGAATTGCAGCTTTTAATGCAACATTGAACTGGATCAGATACAGGACAGTGTCTGCAGATGATCTCAAGACAATTTCCATTTTGATTTTGGATTATAGGATATCAGTAGGTTTTGCATCTCTGTTACATTAATTATGTACCTTCCATATTTCTGCAGGTTTTAATCCTGGCAGTTTGTCTGTGAATCAGGTTATTTATCTCAGACTTGAGCGAGAAAAGTGAAAACATATTTTGTTTACAATCTTAGGAGAGTTCAGTGTAGGTATTGACCTGATGAGTACCTTATTCTGAATTATCCCCAGACAAACTAGCATCTGTTTCATTTTCATGTAAGTAACCAAAATATCATTATTCTAGCTGGAAGACATGTTTTTGTCGAGAGGCAAAGGTAAATGCCTCCTCCAACCTGTGAAGTGAAAATTATGATAAACACTCTGAAATGTGCTGTGTTCGTTTATTTATAAAATGCTATGCATGTGTCTTGATAGAGAGGAAAAAATGAGACTCAAAAGAGTTGACATCAGTTCTTTGATAAACTGCCAAGAGAATATCCTTTGTCCAGGAACAAGATCCTTGTATAAACTTTACTCATTTCAAAATGTACCCCTTTTGTTTGTGAGAAAACAGCACAGAAATATCTCTTCAAGTGAATTATTTGGGAAATCAGCCCCTGTGATGTTTTCTGTTTTTAAGATGGTGCATCAGTGTTATTTTGAGTGCTGGAGAGGCACTGTAGGCATGAAATCACAGAAGTCCATTTGCTCCCTACAGAGAATGAGATGCCTGCAAGGAAAGAGGAGATCCCATGCCCTCCGCTCTCCTTGTTCTCCAGCAGAAAGTTTAGCTGATGCTGCAGAACTTCCCTGGCTTTTTCATGCTAGGGCAAATAGCCAGGGAAGTTTTTCTGTTTTCCCAGGAGTGCAAATGACGTGTGGACATGCAGGGAACTGGGAGTGGAGAGATGATGGTAAGTCAGGAAGAGCACAGTGGGAGAGCAGTAACAATAATTTTCCTTTTCAAAGCACTGCAAACATGCAAAGGACCTCTCAAAATACCCAGGGGAAAAGTAAACAGCAGGGAAGAAAGTAGTTTGGAGGAGTGTTTTCAGACCACTGCCTGGGGAGCACAGGGCAGGGGTTTTGAAGAGACTCCCAAGGACCCTGAAGGAGAACAAACTCTAAGCTCTCAGACCACAGGAAATGCTTTAAGTCCCCAGCTTTTTGCTTTGCAGAAGGTTTTAATGCCTAGCCTGTTATTTAGTGATTTTTTTTTTTTTTTTTGACAGAATGACAGTTGAAACAGCAAAACTGTTCAAAGCACAGTCTTTGTTCCTGGCATGTTCAAAGGGCATTCAAGGAAGGTGAACAGTCCTTTGTCAGTCATATATGTGTAATTAGTCAATATAGCTTAATCATATGGGCCCTGTTATTTCCAGGGGTGTTTTCATTTGACCTTAAACCAAACAACATAACAAAAACAGGAATTATTATAAATGGTGAATATAAACTATATTGCATTAATTTTTACACTTACCTTACTGCATTTGCTTGCATTTCCATTTCTGCTACATAGGGATATTATTATTCTATAGAAGAGTGATGTTTAGAGATGTGATTGTGTTTTTTGTATATCACAAGGTATTATTGCTATTGCAACCAATTACCAGTACGAGTTCCTATAATGGTAAGTTAATAGATTAATAAATTTTTAATGCCAAGACAGAGTATTGTGACTGTCTTAATGGAAGTGGTAATACTTTAAAAACATTTGTATATGTACCAGAAGGCAATAACATGCTCATAATTTCTGTAGGCATGAAAGGACTCAAAACTTATCAAAATGTGAGTATTGGAATGCCTGAGATTATGTTTTTTTTATACTGCCATGTTTTTTTAATGTGGTATAGCAGAATACTGATCCAGTTTATAAAAATTCTTGAATTTACATATTTGTTTATTAGAAATTATTTATTTTTGCCTTATTACTTTCACTAATAGTTTGTTGGAAATGAAAGTTTCCTAAACTCTGCTGGCACAGCTGGCCCTAGGCTGTAAGACAAGGAAGGCTGATAGATGGGCTTTAACTGCAGACAGATTTCATCTGTCTCGTCTAATACTTATTAAGAAATCTAACCTCGGTTAAGTTGTATTATACAAACCTTCAATTGTATCAAGGACTGCCAAATAGTTGTTTTTTTGCTTTTACTGGACTTACATCTCCACCTACTGGCTGATTCAACAAAGTCCCTTTAAAATATTAGTTTAAATGAAGTTGAAGTAGTGGTTTTGCCTGTTAAAGCTTTTCTTATTCATTTATAGACACATTTTTCAGGTGAGGTTTGTTCAAAGTTGCTTGTCCACCTATAATATATGAACTATATAATGAAGCCACTGGTTTTAAACTTGTTGACCTATGTATATTAGCTTTGGTCTTAATAATGAAAATGTGACAGAATTTTTAAATCAGGAAAAGATCTCTCTCTCTCTCTCTCTATCCATCTATCTTTCAATGGCAATGCATGAGTACGTCCAATATCCAAGTACACAGTACACCTATACAAAGTTATTCCTATATAACTCAATAAAGATTAATAGCATAAGATTTATAGCAGTAGAGAAATAATTTTTAAAAAGAAAATCAGAAAAATGTCTTGTAGCAGAGCACTCAGATGACCCATTGGGTGATTATCATCAGTATTATTGCTGCATCCAGAAGGAAAAAAAAAAAAAGGCAAAGGAAAAAGAAAATCGTAATGTCAGTTTAGAATTTAGCAAAAAGAACAGGCTGAAATTTGGTAACAAAAAGTTCAAAGTCAAGGTGGACTGACAGTGAGAATTTCTTTCAGAACAGTGTCATCCATAGGTAGCAGTAGAGGAAGAGTACAGCTATTTTTAGAAGCTGATGATCATAGATAACCATGACTCTCCACTGTGATAACAGCTGTGAAAAGGACAAATGCAATCCTGGAACTTATTTTGCATGTAGCCTTTGGGCCTAGTTACAAAATATTTCCAAATCCCAGCTGACCTTACTCCTTTTCCTCACAAGTCAGGATATCTCCTCGCACCCTCAGGTGGGTTCTGTCTGTTCTTCTCTTGTCTTTGAGACGCTACAACTTCACCCACATTTCCAGAGGGAGAAGATGAGAACGTTAAACAAACACAAAATTAGAGCGCAGGGTGTTCTTTTATACCTTAGTTTTCTCCAAAGGTTTTGCTTTCTCACTCTTTATGATGAGGCATTCACCTGCGAAAGTTGATGTCATGTCCTGTCTACCACCACTTTAAAACCTTTTGACTGGCATTTCTACTTAATTTCTGCTAAATTAGCAAGTCTGTGGCTTCAGAAGGCTTCCTACTAAAAATACATTGGTAAAATCTTAACTATTATGAGGAACCTAAAGTACACAATCTGCCTAGTGGTCATATAAAGAATAAATGCAGTACAGTGTATGGTGAAACTAGAAATCTGCTCCTTGGGCTGAGTAATAGTAATTCACACACACCCCATTAATTTTATGGATGTCAATTTAGATCTAGATTCCACATCAGGGGCATCTAGAAAAAAGTCATATGAGCCACTTAGAATTAAATATCTTTTTCTGCAGAAGTTTGTGTTAAGCAGTGCTAGAATTCAGATGCTGGTAGGTTTCTTTTCAATTTGTTTTTTTTTTTTTTCTCTGAGCAATTTCTTCAAATACTTACAAGAATAACTCAAAATAGGAGCATGCCCTGAATATAAAAGTAGCTATTACCCAGCTGGAACAGAAATATTCCAAAAATGTGGAAGATAACTGAAAGAAAATTGAAAAGCACTTTGCTTTGTATCTGAAAACAATAGGCACCAGCAGAAACCTTGAGACATCATCTCTGTAGTTCTCAACATAGCTGATGTTTGAATGCATTCATTTGACTAAAATGGAAGAATTAATTATGGAACTTAAATGAATGTGTGAGTTTATGCATGCTTCTGCATGACATTCCAGACATAAGAAATAAAAAATTACTCCAAAAGAAGGGGTAAAAGCAGAAAGATGTGGAGTTCAACCCATAAAGCAGGAACACCAGCAGGACTAGAGGGCTTCCTGCAACTTGACAGCAGCATAGATGATGCCTCAGTTCTCTGAAAATACTGGTCATTCAGGAAATTAATTGAACATACCAAAGCAGTCAGGCAGTTTAAAAATATTTGATCTGTCAGATGATTCCTGGTCCATTGCTAAGAGACCTCACATCCTGTTTCAGTCTTTACTTCCTTGGCCTTTTGCAGCCTCTTTTCATAAAAGACGAGCTCCATATTCCTCTGGTGGTTCTGGCTCAGCTTTAAGTTTATTTTCACCTCTCCATTTTGAAAAGTGCAGGCCAGATTTGTATGCATCATACTGATTGCAATCCTCAGCACCTGAGCTATATCTGCTGGAAAAATCTTTACTAATAGATCTTAAAGTTGCATTTGAACTTTCCAGAGCTTATCTGTTTCTTGTTTCTTCCATCCCTGAGCAATCCGACCTTGCGTATCTCAGGTAGCTGGGGCAGCTATTCTTGCAAATATTCAATTAATGCAATTGTTGCTCTGACAAAGTAAAGGGCTCAAGGTGTATGGAAGAGCAGCAAGATGAGATGTACTTGAAAGATTCCCTGAGAACTTTGATGTCACTTTTCCAATACTTGAATCCATTTTCATTCAATAAGTATTGTCCTTTTTTTCCACTTCCATTTCTAATGAAGCCTGAAATTAACATAGCTTTTTAGTTTCTTCTCTTATTTGCAACAGCATCATTGATACTAGTAGCTTAGCACTAGGAATAGTTTTTGTAAAGCTAGAGGCAGAAGTCAAAAGTATTTTGGATCCTGTATGCTGGGATGAGGAGTGTTTTGAGTTATTTGGTCTATCCCAATATAACTAACACTTAACATCTCCACATTTAAGCTACAGTTTGTCTGGGAGAGAGGTAGTCCATGTGAATCTTAGTTAAAACCTATTTTGAACTCCTCAGTGTCATCACCTTACTTTAACAGAGATCCTCTGTTATTAAAAAGCTGATGTAAATGGACTGTTTTTTTTTGGGGGGGGGGGGAGTTATTTAATTTTTGTATTGTGATTTGCATGTGTAATGGCATGAAAAAACCCTATATTTTAAGGGAAGAACTGTAGCAGTTGATAATTCTGAAATATCTGAAACCCATAGATGAGCATATGCTACTGGTGAGCAAGATTTTAGTGAGCAGTTTTAGCAAGGGATTCCTACAGGGATGATTACCATTTTGATATTCAAAATGCACCTTGAAATTTCTGGTGTCTTGTATATTTTCTGTTTTGTAAACAAACTTGGTGTTAGCTGTAAGTCAGTATCTGTTAATAATTATGTTGGACAATTCTCCTTTCTGAGCCTTTTTGTCTCTCTCTGGGTTTTGTCCCTGTAAGAGTATTGTTAACACTGTACACATCTTGCCAGAGATATAATAGTAATGGGAAAAATAAACTTAGGGGTCCATAATCCATTTTTCAGAGTGAGGTAGTTCAGTCTGAAGAATGCAGTGTTTTGGAGAGTCTCTTGTTGGGACACAGGAGATCTGTAGATGAGAACAATAGCTGGAGCACTAGAGGCTCATCACAGTGCCAGGGGCAGGGCTGGTCACTGACGCGCTGTCAGATTTGTTAGCTGAAACAGATCCTTGGGGATTTTCATGACAGCTTTCCTTTCTGCACATTGATATTCCTTATTTCTGAATTATTCAGCATTGCTGCTGCTTAGCCAGAGAGTGTCTCTGGAGCATAATTAGCTAAACAATGGATAAAAACAGGAAAAAAAGAAATGTCCCAATTATATATTCATTGTTTTGTGAGTACTTGAATAGCAGTTTAAAATACCAGCTATAGTTCACAGGAACCTGCAAGCCAGGGCTGGAAAACTCTGAAAAAGATACCCTAGCCTCAGTCAAATTAATACCAAAATTCCTGTGGTATGAAACAGGGCAAAAGTTAAACCTTTCAAGACATATAAAAACAGACAGACACAGATATATCATCTATCCTACATCTACCTCATTTTTAAGAGAAACAGAAGGACAGTCCCTTTCTCCATGTGCTAAATACACATTGTTGTTCTTTTTCCATTCCTTACCTTTTTTGGAAATTGAAATTAATTTCGTTTTTACCAAGATAATAATGTAATAATGAGAATCTTTGGCAAGTGTTTTATCTACTACTCTTACTGCTGGAGATTTGTTCTGCTAAAAAGGGTTGTTTCAGGATTGGGAGCTTGGTATATTTTTGATAAGTGTCTAAGTGCTTTAGTGTTTTTCTCATGGCCATTCAGACTATTCCCATTTTGTTTCCCTTCAATAAAAATAGGCCGGTTTAGTTTGAAGAGTGCTGTCTTTCTTGACAATGATTGGGACTCTCTAATCCATGGCAGAAGTTACTATGAGTGTGCAGAATATGTAACCTCTGTCTTTTCCATGACTGATGGAAGAAAGAGGCTTTCCTGCTGGTCCTTGGTCAGTGCCAAGTGACCCACTTTGGTTTTTCCTTTGGAACACAGATGTTTGTGTCAGGTGCTTGCTGGCTAAAATGAACCCATGAAAGTCTCTGAAAAAACAATGTGCACACTTCTTGGGATGGCAACAAAATTTTAAGAAATTAATTAGAAAATTATTTTTTAATTCCATGTGCACTTAATTAAAATAAATTACTTGTTTCTTTGACCTTTCACAAGGAGTTTTTAAAGAGGATCTTTCTTAAAAGCTTTTATTTCCATCACAAGTTTGAGTGTTATGAAAGCATCCTACTGAAGTAGAAAGGTATTAATACTGGATTTTATTGATGAAGTACAGAACAAGAGATTTACTATAGAGCCTAAAAAACAGGAGTATCCACACAGGATACTGTTGAGGCCAAATTTTGCTCCCCTGTCTTAGGCATTCTTCCCCAATTTTCTCCAGCTGTTAGCTTTCTTTATAACTTACTTAATTTAAATTAACTCGTTAATTAGCTCTTTGGCAGAAATAATTTTTAAAAATCAAGCATTTTCTAAAATATTTTGGACATATAGTTGTCATGTGTATAAATTTAAATAAATAACACAAAAATAAACATCACCAATATTTAATGGCAACTAGAATCTCTTTCTCTTGGTCTTCAGCTGATGGATACAGAGTTTTATTATCTTAAAAACTAGTGGAAAATACATTTCAGCTTTCTGTTTGCAGGCCTTATAGGAAAGCAAATGGCCAACAGGATATTTACACTGAAGCAAGGAGAAAGAGCAGTATCATACCAGGTGACTCAGTTGACTGGTTACAACAAAAACAGTTCAAATATGGAACTTCTGATCCATGAAGATAAATTTCAAAATGTTATTAATGAAATAGTTTTAAGTGGAAAAGATGCTCAGAGAAAAGTGCATGCAAATATTTCATAAGCCTAAGAAATAAGCTGATTTTAACAAGAAAAGTGTTTTGAATTTGAGATTTCTGAATGTAAATGTCAGTGTTACTGCAAATAAATGAGAAGAATCAGAAATGCTGGCATGAAGTCAAATGTTTTGTTAGAGTTCTTGTGTTTTATCATTGTCAGATGTAAGCTTGATGCCTGAGTAAAACATCCTGCAGGACAGACTTAAAGCCAAATTAGCCAGCCATCCATATTAGTTACCTGCAGGAGTGGTGTCAGAGTTGGCTCCAGGCACGCTCCAGCTGGTGCTCTCCAAATGAAATCCTGAGTGTCATCAATCTGAGTGCTCCTTGCAGACACACTTTCCTGCCCTCAAGGCAGGGTTACCACACTCTGATAGCAACCACAACAAGCAGAGGAGGTGAGCCAGGGAAAAGTTGTTTGAGATGAAGGTTGTGTTCTCTGTGGCTTCCTCAGATTCTTCCCGGAACTGGAGTGATTGTGTGACTGTGATTTCAAGCACCCAGAAACCTGCAGGTGTGGGCCATCATTGCAGGTGCCAGTGATACTGCTGGGAAGAGGTGGGCATATTCTTCTGAGTCTCAGAAGCATCCTAAAATTCAGCATGCTCTCAGGAGCTCTCTGCCGTGTACAGCAGATGCAGGGGTTACCCCAGTGATTTGTAAATCTCATCTGGTGTGAGGAGGATTTGTGTGGTGTGTAAGGTTATATATGCTTGCTAAAAAGTTTTGGGGCAGTCAAGAGAGGTTTATTGACTCACTCTGGATGAGGGAAGAAGGGAAAAGAAAAGGATAATGGTAGATACTATAGAATACTTAATCTGTGTTTAAACCACCTAATTCAGGAGTGGTTATGGTGGCATTGGGTTGATGGTTAGACTACGTGATCATGAAGGGCTCTTCCAATCTTGATGATTCTGTGATTTTGTAATCATGAAGAAGTACATAAGGCTTTCTTTGATCCTGAATCAAAAATTTGTAAAAAAATACTAAATAATGTACTTTAAGTTATCTAAAATGTAATAAAAAACATTAATACGGGCTCGTCAGGAAGTGACCCTGTCACAGAACTGTAATTTCCTTCTTTGATGGGGGATGTGGTGCCATGAAACACAGGGCTAAAATGAGCTCCCTGCCACCAGGTCAAAGAGAGGAGACTCCTGCTGTGGGACAGTCTGTCACACTGGTGGCTTGGTGCTGCCTCCTGTGCTTTACAATACCCACCTCCAGGAGCATGTAAACTCAACAAAACCCTCTACACTCAGGAAAATTGTCTTGTTTTCTAGTGCTTGAGTGAATTCAACAATTTGAGGAAGATAAAGCTGTTGTTCTGTGGGGATAAGACCACACACCTGCAGGCTATAGCAGGGAGGGATAGAGGAGTGAGCAGGGAGTTCTCTCCCTTTGGGAACAGCAAGACATCAGACACCTTAAGCAGTATTAGGAACTTGGCTATTTTAAAGAATAGGCAGGCAGTGATTGTGACCTCCATTCCAAGGCTTTTGCTGTTGCCATTATTCCTTTCTCCTAAACTTGATAGAGTGTGGATACACCTTTGTCGTCTTTATTTTTCATCAGATGACCATGACAGGCTGAGAAGTTGCTGCCAAAGAGTAGCTCTGAATGGTTTGATGTTAAGCTGTGAGATTGTCTCAAATATTGGTGCAGGTCCCTAGGGGAAATGGCTCTACAGAACCACACATCCTATTGAGTGTCTTCATTAATTATGTGAAATACAAATTCAGGGGCTTACAAATCTTTGAGAAGATAAACAAAATGCAGTGTTGTTTGGTCCCAACAAATTAAAGAAATAATTAGAAGGAACTGATGTGACATTCAGCACTAGAAAGAAAAGCGTGCCGCTGCTGAGCAGAAATTTAAAGCATGAATGCAAATAGCTAGTTAGTCAGCACTGTGACAGGAAAGGATGAAGGTTTATTTTATTGTTAAATAAAGTTCCATTTTCATCGTGTGATGTGTTAACGTCCATAAAGGTTGCAGGTAGATATTCTAGTTTACGTATCTGTCATGGACACATCACCATGTCCAGATTTGACCCCCATATCTGGGAACCATGAAATAGTCATTTGGAGACTCCAGAGGAGCTTCAGAACAGAGAGGACTGAGAGAAGGAGGACATCGTACCTTTCTGATATGGAAAAAGTAATTAAAAAGAGGATAGTGTTGAGTTGTTCCAATGGAGATTGGGCAGGTTTTTCACAGTTGTAGCATTGTTCCCCCTTTGTTTATTTACTGAAGTTTGCATCAGGCAAAGGCAGTTTGTGATGTGATCAAGGAGAAAACTTTGGCTGAAGTTCATCAGCCCTTAATATTTTACAGAGGATTGCATAAAACTTCAGTGGCAGTGGTGGTTTACTTGTGTACAGTTAATTTTTTTGCTAACAAAATTGCTTTTCCACACACAAAGAAAAGTGCTTAGTGATTTGCTGAACTCTCCAGCTCAGTCAAGGGACTTAATTAGTAACTGAGATGGGGGGAGGAGTATTTTTAATTCACTGATGTACTTCATTTATGTATTTGTTTCCTAAGAGGGAAACAATAATGAAATCTTTTGTGATAAAGTCAGTTTTCTAGGCTTACAATAACAGGGAATACTTAACTTGAAAAGGTTTTATTTTAAGATTTATAATACTTTAAAGTAATTCAAAGAAAAATGCAAACAATATATTCAAAGTTAACATTTGGGGCATGTGTGAAATAATATTTAAAAAAAGTTGTTTTCACTGTAGGCTCCTATATAATGGCACTAAAAATGTATTATAGGTCAGTATAAAGGCTCAGCTAGAGTGGTTTAGTGACTGGGGAAAGACCTTCTCTCGTATCAGTTTCTAAACAAACATATTTTTTGCAAGAACTGATATTTCAAAGGATTATTTATATCAGCAGACAAGACATGCACTTCCTGAAAATGGATTATTTCTGTGTTCTACTACTTACTGCAATAGATCGTATGCTGACTTCTTATTAGAAAATATATTTAAAATATCTTACATTAGTCTCCACCTAGAGTACAAATTAGCTGTGCTTCTTCAGTAGAGCTGTAGCTGGGAAACTGAACTCAAAATCTTTCATGCGAGGAAAAAAATGTTCTTGATTATATTCCTTTCTCTGAAACAGGAACTTTTTATTACTTACATTATTTGTCAAGAATATGACACATATTTCTTGCTGCATACTTGGCTGTTGGCTTTTGTCTTGATAATGAAATACATACACACAAACTGTGAATGGATCATGACAGTGGAGTGAACTTCATTATTCCACAGAGAGGTGAAGGAATATTGGCTCGCTCGTGTGGTGTTCATCATGTGGACACCATTGCTCATGGCAACAGGAGTTTGTGGAGAATGACATTATTCATTTGGAGTTTTGCCCGGCAGCTATCTCTATTGTTAGTGCAGAGCAAGTAATGTGATGATCTTGAAGGACTACCAGGGATACATGCATGGATCCTGTGCTCACATCTACGGTGAAATTTCAGAGATGTTCAATTTACTGAAACAAAAACAGGAAGATTTTTTTCACTGTCTCCTAATTTTCTTCTTAGTCATTGCATCAGATGGCACCTGTTTGTAATTAGGGTCTGTCCTACAGCAGACAGGGCGTGTCTTTGAAAACCCCAAACAGGTGGTGCATCTCCTGCATCCATTTCTCTCTGATTTATTAAATCCCCCAGAAAGTGAAATCAAGTTTGAAGGTGAATCCCTCCTGTGTGATGCAGGAAGAGGAAGGTTGCTTTGTTTGTTGCTTCTGCACTGGGATTTGGAGTATGCTGAGTTTTCTCCTTGGAAAACACAGGTGTATAAACCACTCCTAGATTAATGGCAAGGTATTGGTACAGACAGGGTGAGGTATGGAGGAAGAAAACTGCTAATGCAGAGCATGCTGTGTCAGATTTGCTTGAAGCTGTTCTTCCTGCTCTGGAAAGAGAAGCAATGAAGACAAAATGCTGACCTCTGTGAAGCTCATTCCTCTTCTCAGAAAATGTACTTAGTTTTTCTTTCTTGCTATTATTCTTTGTCAAGAAATTGTACCTTCCAGGTAGAGCAGATTTCAGCCTCCAGGAATAGTTGCACCGGCAAGTGATTGAAAGATATTGTCAGGAATCTGCTTCACCTAAGCCCAAAACACTGTTTAGTTGTGACCATTTCACTTTTCTGCCTCTGTGGAGAGATTAAGCCTCATCACTAATAAAAAAAACTAAGTTATGAAGGGAGTTCTTTTAGTAATACTTGAAAGCAGATTTTTTCCTGTTGGCTTGTTTGCTTTCCCACTTGCTCGTAATATTAATTGTTAATGGAATAACATCCTGTGTAATTACAATGGAAACATGGTTCTGCTTTTAAGTATAGTTATGAGGAGAAAATATTCATAGTGTTCGTTTCACTTTATCTTCATTTATAAGTGTAGCATTTAGAAGAATAGCATCCTATGTACAGCCTTAGAATTAAAGCTTTAAATGCAACTCTGTCAATGCTAATGATTTCAATCTTTGACCTGCAGTTCTGTGTTTCATAATGTACTTATTTGTGTTTTGCAATTTGTATTTTAATTGCCTGTCGAAGAAGATTCATGCATAACATTCTTCCTTTAAATCTTTCATTAGGTTTTTTTTTTTTTTCTTGTCAGCAGAACATGGCTGAATGTTACAGCAGCTGCTTTACAGCCATAACTCTCCAGTCTTACTGCTGGTAATGACAGCCAACAATTTACTGTGTGTATTAAGTTCAGTTCTGTGTTTTTGTACAGCTGAAGTTTTTAGGAAAATATTTTCACACATGTAGGACACCAAATGTCAGACTGACCTAATTACTGTTCTTCTCTACACTTTCAATAGGCTTTCTCCTCTTCTCTTCTGCTAGCTAGAGATGAGTGGTTTGAAAATGTTTTCTCTAGCAAAACATTCAGATGTATTATCTTGGTCTTTATGGCATCATGGTTCTCCTTTCTGGTTAGCTGTTAGTGAGGGATTGTTTTTGTTTACTAAAATAAATGTCAGAAGTGAAACCTGCTGGTGAGATCCGTGCTCCTCAGTTCACACCAGCTGCAGAGAGAAGCATCCCCTGAGAGTTTTTCAGGGAACCTGGCAAAAAAAAGTTTCCTAGGCAGGGAGTTGGGGAATGAGCTATGGGACAGGATTGAAGCCAAGAATTCAGGAGACTCAGAACAAGAGATCAAAAAGAAAGAAGTTTATAGTGACAGTGTAGACAGTATAGATTTCTGTCCTTTGGAGATGTACAGGTTTTATTCAGTCAGCATAATCTGTGCTGACCCTGGCCACCAGATAAAGATAACAGATGATGATCTCAAAGATTAAGGGTAGATTACTGCAGCATAAACAAAGGTGATGTAAGTATTGTGGGGCTGAAGTAGTGTCCCATGGTGAGAAGTTTTTGGGCAGATGGAGCAATTTTTCTCCTTGGGGTCTGAAGCCCATCTCTGTGCTGGCAGCAAGTCGGGATTGGCAGCAGCACCTGAGCCTGTCACTGAGATTGGATTCACGACCCCAGGGAGAGCCTCCACCTTTGAGGGGGAGAAAAGTGAGGACTCAAGGTCTTAAAGTGGCCCCTGAGTCATCTTTCAGTCTGCATTTGAATTATTTCTTAGAGGAGCTAAGAAACCCACTGAATGAGAAGCACTGAGCACTCTTTGTGTAGTCTGTAAAATAATAACAGTATTACCAATTCCTCCTGTGAATAACATCCACTTAATGCGACTATCTGTCAGTAATGATCTAGATGATACGGATCCCATTTGTTTGAGGTGGTGGATGTGGCCAGTGGTGGAGACCAAGTGAAATTACAGTTCCAGTGGGGTCAGTAGCTGCTATTTCTAACAAAGATTTTTCTGATTGTTTGTCATTAAGGATTTACTTTTTCCGTTGTGTTCGTGTTGGTTTTTGATGGGTTTGTGGATGGTTCTTTTGTAATCTCTTAACAATAAAGCCTGTCTAGGTTAGATTAGCTGGGTTGGTTAGAACATATTGCTAATAATGGCAAGGTGGTGGGTTTGATCCCTGTACAGGCCATTTACCTGTGGATCCCTTTCAACCCAGAAGATTCTGTGATCTTCTCACCACTTACAAGAGATCTTATTATTGTTCAGCTTACCTTCCTGCCAGTTCAGGATTTGATACACCTTTTCTTGTGCTTTCTAATGTAATTCTGAAGTGATAGGACTGTCTCTAACGCATTTTTTAAATTTATTTGGGCATCGATTGCCCAAATCAATTTCTCCAAATCTTGAGATGTTTCTTAAAGTAACCATAACACTTTTTTTTTATATATTGTTAGTCTAGATAAATGCAAAAGAATATTTTTTTTCTGGAAGCAAGTTTTCTGGAGACAGGAGTCTTGGGGTTTGAGTTAATGCAGTTACATTGCTTATATGTTATTTTTTTCAGTTCTTTTTTTTTTCTTGCTGTATTTTCCTTATAGATATCTACAGGTTAATTAGGATGACCCCTCTTGATCCATGTGCTGTTACATGGCAGGCAGTGGGACAGTGCTGGCACAAGAGTATCTGGGCTGTGTGAGCATCTGGATCCAGGAGGGAAAAAACTTGCAAGGCAGCTGCAGTCTCTGTTGGTCAGTCACCTAAAAGCCAGCAATGGACCCAGTCCAGCCTGAGGCCATATCATCTCCTGTTTTCCTGCTTTTGAATTGCTCCCAAAGGTGCTAGCTGTTCTTAGAAATGTATCCTATACAGCTAGAAGAGGATTTTAGTGTGCAGCCTCCTTGAGGGAAGGAGGCTGGTTGTCTCACTTGTACTGTGTAGGGATTCTCGTTCCCAACTCAGAGATCAGTGTGGTTTGCTCAGCAGTTTCCACTATGGCCTGTGTAAATTAGCAGAGCTCCATGGCAAACTGATTAGCTGTATTGCCTTCAAAGTCAGGTGCAGAGTTCACATACTTGGCTTAATTTCACTGCAATTGATAATAAACCAGGAAGGTTCATTTCTCTTGTTTTCCACAGCCTGTCCATTTTTACAACATCAAATTAAAAGTAGATGCTATCATGGGATAATCAAGTGCTCAACCTCATCAGTTTTCAGCTCCTTCGTGCTCCATTGAGAAGTACTTTCCAGTGTTTTTTCTGTCAGTTCTGTACTTGAAAAGCTGCTTTCAGTGCTTCACAGATTCCACAAGAAAATATTCTTGTGCCTCTGGTGCAGACTGGGAGAAATCTAATGCCTGGATCCCCATTACCCTCTCATAATAGGGTAACACAGCAAATTATAGAGCTTTAATAAATGGCAATGATGCATCTAGGAGAACATTTCCAGGATCCCAGAATACCTTTGGCTGCATATTAGCCTCTTCAGGCATATTTTTTTTTTCCTTCTTAAAACTTAGCATTCATGAAATCTTTGACCACTGGCAAATGGATGAGTTGCTTTTTGTAGGAATGACACAGCTACAAAAGCTGTGCCAAGCTCCAGCCTCCCCCTTCCTGTCAGCATGGAATCTTTTCAGGCTTCTGCATTAATCCCCAAAGACAGACATAAATGAAATATTAAAATTACCTTTTGTCCCTGCTTCCCTGCTTGTGTTTGAAGCAGTGTTTGTGCATAAGGGTGGAGTGGGGGCACTTGCTGACAGTACTGTGGAAGAACTGATCAAAGGAATAACATTCATCCACATCCTCAGCACCATGGCAGATCACAGCCATATCATTAACTGGGTGTCTCATCTGGTTAGCCTAGTGTGAGAGCTCTGTCTGCTCGAGTCAGTCACCAGGGGCAGTCTGTGGGACCCTGAAGAAAAGCCAATTCCATCAGGATGCTAGGCAGCAGTGTTTTTAAAGACTTTGCTAAAAAATCAGGAGAAGGTTATTGTAACTATACTTCCACTTATTCAAAATCTTTGCAACTCAGAAATGTTCTGGAGATGACCTTCACTAACTATTCAGTCTGATCTGGTGTGTGAACAATGGCAGGAACAGAAAAGAAAAACCACTGAAACTCCAGGTGCCATTTCCTTGCAGTGCTTTATTTCTTACCCTTCTTATTTGCCCACCTGAATCAATTTCGTGTCACGCAAAGAAAGCCAGAGCCTGAAATACTGCAGGACATCCAGAACAAGTAAAAGCTTCTCTTTTGTGTGGAGTTTATGGTGGTGATTGCAATTCAGCAGCCTTGTTGGTCTTTTTTCCAAGTCCCCAACTGCTACAAGTGTGGTGCTGTACAGTAGCATGCAGTGTATTTATCAGAAAGGCTTCTTTTCCTCACTGGTCATTCTTAAAACCACCCAAGCTGCTGGGTGTACACCTTATGTACAAAGCTATTTTGGGTGGGCTCTCATGTCTTTAAATCTACTTTAATCTGCAATAAGTAGTCAAAATCATCTGTAACTTTTAACAGCAGACTCCTAACTGATTGGATTTGTAATCTAGGAATCTGCCTTGGGAGGAAAAAGTCTGAATTAAAGGACTATTTTGAAAATAAGAACCTATTTTCAGCCCAGTGGTTATGTTTCAAAAGGAATCATTTATTATCTTTAATGAAATTGAAAATTTCTCCTTGAGTTTAAACTTTGCTTATGATGCTATACTGGGCTTAATTAAATCAATAAAGCAAAAGTAAGCCCTGGAAGATAATTTTCTGGTTTATATCTTTCTGTCTAAGGAGGGAAAGAAAACATTGGGTAGCAATTCTCTTCAGATGCTGCCCCCATATGTTCTGAGAGAATTTCCTCGAAAATAGTGATGGGATTTAATGAACTGTTGTTATTCATAGAAACATAGAATCAAAGCTCAGCAAAAGCCAAGAAACCTGAAGTTCCTCTTTTAGGGACAGTTGATACTTTTTTACCTCCAATCTATCGTCGTTTCTACATCTAATTTTCAAAGATTATATTTTCAAGGGACAACTGTGAATGCAGATAATATCCATCAATTTGAAAAGCTGCTAAACTGACAGAGTTGTTTCAAATTGTGTTTAGAGGTTGTTTTTGTTTTCTCTAGCAGTTCTTCCTACTGATAAATTGAAGGATGTTTTGCTGCTGGTGAACCCCATGTGTCCAAGATCCATCCCTCCTCATGACGTGAATGTGGCTCAGCTGAGGGGCTGCTCTCAGCTCTGCTCTCTTGCTTTTACAGCACTCAGGCCTCAATCTTGTGAGACTGCTTGTGTATTAGATTTGTCTCTTTAGCATGACTTCCAGCTGTTCATTTGCTCCTTGGTTTTATCCTTCTGAGCACCATTGCCTTCAGGACATTTCCAGAAGCTTTCATTTACTTTTACCTTCAGGATGCTCATTTGTGCTGACCCACTGCTTAGTTTGAGTGCTGTAGATCTCCTCTAACAATAACTTGAGTTAAAAAAGAAAGAGAAAATGCCATAGGCTAATGTAACAGTGACAGATTTTACTTTCTGAATGTTGGTGCATTTGAAAATACATTTTATTACATTTTAATTATATTTGCTTAGAGAATTAAGTATATAAAGCATTCCACTTTTTTTTACTTCTTGAGAAATTCACAAAGCCTTATCAATATTCATTCAGCTAATTTGAAATCTTTTACTATGCACAGTATAGAAACTGTCTTTAGGTGGAGCAACCACTAAATTTTTATTTTTGTCATTTACTTTCTTAACCTACATCACATCCTTGCCATCTGATCAACTCCTCTTAATTTCAGTTTGGTTTACTCCTGTATTCACTTCCTCCAAATAGCCAAGTCTGTCACTAACATTACACGTACATAAATTTTAATTTTCAGGCTTTTCAAACTTTTATTTAGGATTAGTGTCAGCTTGTGCTATTTCCTTTGAGAAGCTTTGGTACAGTATCAGGACTCACTGCAGACAGAACCTGGGGCAGTCACCAGTGAAACAAGGTAACTGAATTTATTCCCCCTCCTGAGGTGGGTATCACTGGTATTACTAGGGTGAAGGGATGCTTCTTGCTTAACAAGACATTGAAATTCATTATTAAAAATGCAGAAGCCTAACTCAAAGCTGCATTCAGTAGGTCACCAGTCATTTCTGGGGCTGTCACTGGGCCAGCAGCACCATGGCCCCTTTCCTCCTTTTCCATTACATCCCTGATGCCACGAGGTCAGTAGGACCTAGTCCTGATTTCTGCTGTGGGCTATTTGCCTTGGTTTTGTATAATGTGCCAGTGGGTTTGGCACTGAAGGTCAGTTTGTCTGATGTGTCCTGCATGAGATGGACTCCTCTCTCCAGCATTCATCCGTCTCTGTTCAGTAGTTCAGCACAGAGCCTTTTATCAGTCTGGGTTGTACAGAGGGGTACAGAGTGCAATATGTGCCATTCCTTGGATTCAATTACAATAGCCAAATTTCAGCTGTTTTGAGCGGTGATTCCTATCAGTGTACCTACTGTGCACGTCATCCAGCACAAGTGCTTTCCCATTTTCATTTCCCTCATTTTCGTTCTGCAGGCTGTCAGAGCTTCTCTTCCCTTCTCACAAATCCTTTAGTTCCACTGTGTGTATCACTCTTGCAGTGTAATGATTGTAAGCCCTGCAGTTTGTGTCTTTGTAACACACCATATTTGTTTCTATTGCAAGTACCTTCACGCTCCTTTGAAGTTCATGTCATTTTTCTCTTACCTTGAAAATTCATAGGTGAAATTATCTCCTTCCTTCCTCTGCATGTTAATTGCAAGCAGTTAAAAAAAATCTGCACTTCTTTTAGTGCAGTTTTTTGTTTGTAATGTATCTTTTCCTATTAAGTATTTGCCTGCCTTTTTCTCAGTCTATATTTTTTGCAAAGCAAGTTTTGTGGGGTTTTACGCTCTAACTGAATCAAATTCTTTTTCTATCTCAGCACAGCAATCCTTGACCAGTTGGGCCATTTTTCAATCAGCTAGCTTTTACTTCCAATATTGTTCTTTCATGTATGTTCAGTGAGTCTGTGCAGTAGTTCTCAGGTGGAAGGATTTATGCAAATATTTTTAAGTTTAGCAACTTTACCGTTCCAGCTTTTGTGATGTTTTAGGAGCCTTTGTCCTTTTAATGTTTTGACCATAAGAACTTTACAGCTTTCCACTGTAATTAATCACATAATATTATGCTATAATAGCTCAAGCCTGATTGTTTAAGCATCTGAGCAGGACATTTCATGAAAAAATTACTCCTACAAACATAGCTTTGTACTTGACATTTCTATACAGAAGCCACTAAACAAGAGATTAATTCTTCTCCTTTGGGCTCAGTGCAGTTATTTTATCTGTCTAAGTGATCCTATTGATACATAAGGACTTTTCATATCAGCCATGATTGCAAGACTGGACTCTTGCCTTCATATTTTGGAGACAATTTAAGGCCTGTTCAGCAGTAGCTGCTTGTGGCATGGAGTGGAATTCATGCTGTGCCAAGCACTCAGTTTCACACAGCTTATTACTAATTCCACTCTAATGAAAACCAAAAGGCCATCCTGCTTTTCCTCTTCATTGCTCTTCCTACAAAACAACAAATGTCAGAACATCTTGTGGAATAGGAATTAATGGGGCAACATTACGTTCAATTTCTTCACTTTTTTTTTAAAGAATTGCAAAAATTATGGGTTTGCTACGGTTCCAGTCATTAGGTAGTTTTGTTAACTGCAATAAATGTTCTGAACTTTCACGTCTAAAGAACAAGGGGTTTCGTTACTCAGGATTTATCACTGGAAAAATCTATCTATTCAAATATAATTTGTAAGTACTTGCCAATTATTTTGGAATTTTAAGTCTCTGATTTTTTTTATCTTCCATCTGATTTACCTGCAGCAGTTACCTTTTTTATAGGCCATTCACTCTACTGAGGGAAATGCTTAGGAAAGATATTATATCTATGAGAAGTAGAGAAATCCTGCATTTTCCCAGTGATTTCTGGGACTACATTTCTTCTGTCAGTAGTAATTTAGTTATAAGCATTCTCATTGTAAGTCCTTTATAAAAGGACATTATGTTTTGATCATTTAAAACCTGAAGTCAAAAAGGACATGTTGTAATTAGATTTACTTTGGTAGGAATTGAAAATGTATCGTAGTAGTCAGAATGCTCAGGGGAAGGTTTCTAATAAAATCTCTGTTTAATTTATTCATATGTGGAAATATTGAAATATGAAATGTCAATAAAAGTAAAAAAGTATTAGCATTCAGTGTATGTTACACTGCACAGCCTTGTCAGTTCGGATTTTTTTTTCGCAAAGCATTGTTTCTCAAAGTTTCTATGTGCTTTTAAAAAGAAATCTCTAAAGGAAAATGAAATTAGTCTGTAAGAGTCATGAAAATTGGTAGTTTAATTTTTTTTTAAGCTACCATATAGAAGTGAAAGTAAAATTATCCATAATGTTTCTCATTACCATGAGTGCAAATGAGGGGATAATTTTCTAACATTCGTGTGTGGGATTCACTGGCTGCCTGATGGTGGCAGAGACCAGTCAGCTGTTTGCTTGCTACTTTATCGTCTCTACTGCCTTAGATAAAAGACAGCAGCCTATAAAATTGTTAAGGCAAGAAAATATGGCAGAATATTCCATTAACATGATGTCCTCTTCAGTAAACTTCTAACTTATGCATGGATTCCTGAAATATTTACCGGTCCCAAGTTCACTGCCAAATCCTAAACCAGTGGCAAAGGGAGAAGTTTTTGTTTTCCACTCAGGGCTTCCAGGATGATACCATCTGCTCCCATAGCTCCAAACAAACCACCAGCAGTAATTCAAAACAAAATGCCCCGGGATGGAATATTTTCCCTTGGGGCTTTATTACTACAAGACACACGGCACAGGACCCAGTTTCATGTTGGCTCTCTGCTAAGGAAACATTGCATGGAAGCCATCCAGGTCTCCTGTGGCTTTGTCTTTTCTTCTCTCTCTGACCAGCTATCAGTATGAATGTGTTCCTTCTGGCCTCTTGCTGTAAAACTCATAAGGCTAGTGTTGATCTGCATTGATGGAATTGCATAGTTGGGTTGGACTTTCTTAAGCATGTTGTTTTCCTCCTGTTCAGCATAGATGTCCTTGTATTCCCCTTCCGCCACAACTTCAAGGAATAAGTTGAAGAGCAACATTTGAATTCTGAAAGCTGTCACTGTTTTTACTGCATTAGAAAGGTGTTCTTCTTGATACTGAAAGAAAATAAAAAGAGAAAATGCTTGTTTTCCAGTACAAAATTCCTGCTTATAAATTTTCAATATGTTTTTGTCGTTATTCTCTAACAATAACTTTAAATATCTCATTTGTATTCTATATTGTCTGTGGAAAAGACTAAGTTAATTTAAGAAAATGTCACATAATTATTAATGGAATAAATGGAAACATGGGAAGCATAGCAAATTATTTGCCTATAAGTCAAATTACCACTGTGAGACACATTTGAGGAGTTCTAAATGTTTAGGAAAGCAGATGTTTAACTCCCAACAGCTTCTCTTCAGCCATCCTCTTTCACCTTTCTGCCTTTCTCTAGCCAACACATATGAGACTGAAATTAATTGAAAACTTTTGCTCACTTTCAAATGCACATTACTTCACATGGAGTACTGAGACTCATTAAGTACTTTGGCAGTTTTCCAGAGTCCCTTTCTTTCTCTGTTACTTAGCAATAAACAGAACTTTTGGGAAGGCTATTAGTTTTTTGGGCTTGGTTTTGTTGGGATTTTTTTTTTAAAAAGGAGTTTGTGCATGACTGTCTACCATTCTCTAGATCTACCACATTGCCTGTTTCTCATCTAGAGCCCCTCTTTGGATGAATAAAGGGAAATATTGTTTGGTTGCACTGCTATCATATATGTTTATCTATGCCTTTCATAGCTTCACAACTCAAACAAACATTCCTACAAACACACCCAGAGGGCACATACACACACATGGGCCAAACATCTTCATTATTGTTTGTGTTGCTTTATTCATCCTTCAGGTCTCCTGTAATGGCTGGAGGTCTGTTTGCCGTTAACCGGAAATGGTTTTGGGAGCTGGGAGGCTATGATCCAGGATTAGAAATATGGGGAGGAGAGCAGTATGAAATCTCCTTTAAGGTAAGTCATCAAGCCACTTTATAGAATACTTCCTTGCTGGTGTTATCACGATGCTTTTATTCATCTGGGCTTCTGTCTTTTTTAACTAAAATTAATTTACTACTATACTTCTTTTCATTAGGAATTTCCACAGTGCCATAAGCAAATGCTCCAGAAGCCATATAAAAATCACACTGAGTGCAGCTCCCTCTGAAAACATGGTACCTTACCACTGTCAAAGAATGAAGTTCCACCTTTTCCCTTTTATCAAGTCTTCTCCACTTACCTTTGCTCAGATGCTGTGTTTGTGCTCAAGTGTTGAGCTCAGTTCAACATGTCAACAGAGAACTAATCTAGCAGAAAAGAAAATGGAATAATTTTTCTGTCCAGATCAACAAGTTTAATCACCTCTGGGGATAGGGTCCCCTGTAGTTAGCTCAAGAAAATGGGTAGAAATAGAGAAAGTCATAGGAAGAAAGGCTCCTTTCAATAGCAGTGGATTACTAGAGCAGCTCAGCTGCCATGAGTTGTTATCTGCAGGCCAGCTGTTCCAAAGGAAACTTTTTTAAATTGCATTTAAATTATTGTAATGGTATATGGGTCATTTCAAGTGCTCAGGTTATGTACAACCAGCCATGTTATAGTATACCTTCATATCCTGTATGTGGACATGTGTATTGAAATCAGTTACTTGGCATTTACATGTAGACCTGAAAGTCTTGTTACTTTCTACATGTCAGACAGGTATTTTTATTAGTTTACTGAGGACTAACCTGTCTAATTTTGAGTTTATTTCCCAGTATACCCAAAGACATAAAAATTTTACCTCATGGTCTCTACATGCAAAGTTTTGCAAGGGCTTGATAGAGTTTCCTGACTTAGATTATTTGAATCAAATGTATTTGGGTAGAGCTTGGAACTGAAATTGCAATTCAAATTTACCTCCAGGATCTTTCCAGCCTACTTCCAAACTCTGTCAGTGTAAAGCTCTTTAAATAAATATAACATGTCAGCCATGACTAATATCAGATATCTTGCAGCTGAGTTTCAGCTGCAATTAAAACAATGGTGAGGCCATTCTGTTGACTGAAATGTACAGTGTCACCCAGCACTGGTTTTCCAGCCTCTCTTTACAGGAGTTCCAAGAACTGCAAAATGTTTTGCATTAACTGGCTTACTCTTGTGTTTCTCCAAATCATTTTTATACTTCAGGAAAATCAAACAGGAAGGCAGGGGAAACTCAATAGCTAGACTGTATGTTTAGAATATATTGATTTACCTTCTGTCCATTTAGATTGTTTCAGAGGCAAATATAAGTAGTTACTTGCAGCTGTCACAATGGACTCTGACAGGTCACCCATGATTTTATTATCCTATTTCAAATATTCCTTTTATTCATCATCGCAAAGAATATACTTGTTGTTCTCTCCAGACTTTGTATAGAAACCATGGTAACACAACTGGAAATTGAGATACCAGACTGTCCCAGTGTGTTTTGTTCAAGTGATAGATTTTTTTTTTGGAGGCAGCTGTGGCACACTGGGTCTCATTTCAGTCATATCTCTGGATCTATCACATTAGTATATAATAACCTTAGGGTCCTTGTCCTTTCTTACTAGTGTTAAAAGAAGAAAAAAATAGTCTTTAGAAATTACTGCCAAGTAGGAGTAAATTCTTATTGGAAGAATTTAAGAGATATAAAATAAAAAAGAAAATTGTTGTTTGGTATGGAATAACAAAAAATTGGAAAAAATCACAGAGGTGGAAGAGACAAAGAACTGAGGTTTTTTATGTCAGAATCACCACAATCAGCTTGGGAAAGGTTTCTGCTTCAGCAGATTCTACTGTAGCTATAGATTGAGTTATCTTAAAACTTATTAAATGAGGACAAGTTAGCCAGACAGTTCAATTTACCAGATCTATTGAGAAAACTTGGTAAGATAGTGGACTTGCAAATTGTTCCAAGATCAGTGAAAGTCAGTGAAAAAGCCAAATAACCAGAGTGGTTCAGCTTCCCTGGCTTCACTTGAGTGAATCTAGAGATGACAATTTACTCTTTCTTAGAGCATCCACATCTATGGCCTGTGGAAGTGTTGTCGGACAGGTGCTGTGTGTTGATGCCACATCTTACTTCAATTTGCTTGGCAAATAATTATTTGGAGTACTCTGGATGGTGACACAGCCACAAACTGTCTCAAAATATGACTTCTTCATTAAATAGTTTCTTAGATTAAATTTTACATAAGAAAGCATTCAGGATTTTAATTTTTGGCAACATCAGGGTCCTTTTTTTTTAATCAAAAGGTGTATGACATCCTGCTGACAGTACTCTTTGGTGTGTGCTAGACTTGTGAAAGCTGCAAAGCACTGGAGCTCACCTGGTTAATAGCATTTCTTCACAATAACAAGGAAAGCCACTATTTGGGAAATCCTAGATTTAAATCTATTAGACAGGCACAGTTTATGTAGTAATCACCACAATACAGAGTAGCAAAACATACTAATGTCCTGTGTTTCCTGAACACCCTTGTGGTTGACCTTGGCTGTTTGCCAGGTGCCCAGCAAAGCTGCTCTAACCCCCCCTCCTCATGTGAGTAAGGGAAAGGAAATATAACAAAAGGCTCCTGGATCAAGATAAGGAGAGGGAGAGATCACTCACCAGTTACCATCATGGGCAAAGGTGACCTGAACTGGGGAAAAAATATTTTATTACTGATCAAATCAGAGTAGGGCAATGAGAAATAAACACAAATGTTAACACTTTCCCCTACCCTTCCCTTCTTCTCAACTTCCCTCCCAATTTTCTCCTCCTCCTCACTCTCAGGGGAACGGGAAATGGGGACTACAGTCAGTTCATCATGTGTTGCCTCTGCTGCTCCTTCCTCCTCAGGGAGAGGAGTCCTCACAATCTTAACCTGCTCCAGCATGAGGTCCTCCAGGGGGAGCAGGTCCTCTGTGATCTCTGCTCCACCATGAACCTTTCAGGGGCTGCAGGGGCACAACTGTCTCACCATGGTTTTCACCACAGGCTGCAAGAGAATCTCTGCTCCAGCACCTGGGGCACCTCCTCCCCCTCCTTCTTCCCTGACTTTGATGCCTGCAGAGCTGGTGCTCTCAGGGATTGTCACTCCTCTCTCTGGCTGAAGTTGCACAGGAACTTTTCCCTGTTCTTAAATCTGTTATGCCAGAGGCACTACCGCCATCGCTGGTGGCCTTGGACCGGGGCATGTCCATCCTGGAGCCAGCTGGCATTGGCCCTGTTGAACCTGAGGGAAGCTTCTGGCAGCTTCTCTCAGAAGCCACCTCTATGGCCACCCTGCTACCAAAACCTGGACATGAAAACCCAGTGCAATCCTTTGCACTAGACATTCCTTAGGCATCGTAAATCATACTTTAACAAAAATACTAATGCTGATTCCCTCTTCTCTTGAAGATAGTCATCTGTATCTACAGTTGTTTCATCCTTATCCATGCCAATGCATTTTTTTTAATTCTCTTCATCCCTGTTTTCCAAAACACACCTCCAAGTTCATTAATCCCTTTCATTATCATCATAATCACTATTAATTCCCTCCACAGCTGTCAATCTTGGCAGCAGATAGGGAGTGGAGGAGCATTGCCACTTGTTAGTGCAGTTGTAATCTATATAAAGGACTGACAAATGTGGAATATTGCCAGTTTTCTCAGAATTTTAGAGGTGCTGGTGAGTATTGTTGAAATACCCACAGTCATCAGTTCCCAGTTTACATGGTACAGTTTTAATATTTCCTGACAGCAAATCCCACTTCACCTCCAGTAAATGGTTTTGCAATTTTCAGACCCATTGACTGTAGATTTGCTGTCAGTGATCCTATTTTTCAATTTTTCTTTCATTTAGAGGAACATTCTCACTGTGTGTAAAAGTTCACAGGAAAATATTGTTCTTTCTCCTTTTCTACAACTGCCAAATCTGTTCTTTTGGCTTATATTTCAAGAAGAGTGAAAAATCCCATAAAATTTTTATATTCTTATTTCCTACAACTTTTTCAGCCCCACTGTTGTAATACGTTTCTCCTGTTTGTAGTCCATCCCTCTTGCACAATATGAAGAGCACCAAGTTGTTGCCTTTGCATGCAATACTTGATATTCCTCTTCCACCAGTTTACAGTTTGTATTTTCCCTTCATTTCTATATCTCTCACTGTTGTCTGTCTTGCTGCTGACTCTCAGCAGCAGTATATTTCTCAATAAGTTTTGAAGCCTAATCCAAAGTCCATTCAGTACCCTCTAAATCCTTTGAATAATTTGCTGTATGTTTATGTTCCTTTTCTCCAGCAACACATCCTCCACTGCTCCAAAATCATTAGTCTCTTACTACAGTAATTATGACTACAGTGTAGCATATGGATTGGAATCTCAGTCTTGCATGCACAGTATTTACATTTTCCAGGTAGTTTCCAGGCCGGATCACTCATAAACCAGAGAGATAAGGTGGGGGAATCACAAGAGAAGGCAGAATTCAATTTAAAAGACAAAGAAGTAATGTGAAAGGAGAGTGATTCACCCAAAATCCCACAGGAGCTCTAGAAGAGAGCCAAAAAATACATCTGTGGCATCTAAACTCCAGTTAGGAACAAAGCCACATAACCACAGCTTAATTTCTTTTAAAGCTTGTGTTAATGCCTGCTTTTTGCCTTCAACCATCCCTATAAAATGTTTTGCAACATTCTGTTGGAAGGAGCCATATAAAGATAAATTGTGAGATAGTCTCTAGTTGACACATAAACTACTCTTTTGATCTTTCCAAGCTGGAATTGCATTATTTTGGTTTCATCTTTGTTTTTTATACCTCAGCTGCAGACCAGATTCATTGCTTTTGTAAGAAGGAGACATTAACGATCCTGAGAGTTTCATTGCTTTTGATATAATTTTGCCAAATGTCCCACACCACCTGAGTTTCTTTCATGGTATGCTGGAGGTCTGTAATACTTAACACAGAAGTCATTCTCCAATTTCTTGTTTTTAGTGCGTGTGACAGAAAAATGCACATTTTAAAGACAAAGTTGCCAGAATTGATCTTCTCAGGAAAGTATAAAAAATGCTTTTAATACCATTCTGAAGCTGAAAGATAAACAGGAACAGCTGCTAAATATCCTTCAAGGCAGCCCAAGATTCATTTCAATTACCCTGCACAGCATACCTCAGGTGCAGCACAGCATTTTCAGGTTTTATATCTATCAAATATAAGCCTAACACAGTGTTATTTCCTCCCACTTGTTATTGCCTCAGCATATCTGACTGGGGTTTCTTTTTTTTTTTTATTTTATACTGTTACCCTACTGCTTTAGAGGAAATGCAATATATGTCTACTGCAGCTCTCATTGCCTCAGTTAAAGTAATACTGGCCTATATATATATAAATATGTATGTATGTACATATATCTGTAATTTCTGCTTTCTTGTCTTTTAAATTTTTGCTGGGGCTGACCTTTGAGTCACATAATTTGTCTAGCCTTTGAAATGACACCTCCTTTAAAAAACAAGAACAAATAGTAAGCATAGGTCCACGCTTTCACTGAGCACTGGGTTGTTTGAAGACAGCCACAGAGAGCAAATTTCCTCTTAAAAAAATACAAATGATGTAACATACAATGGAAATACTGTTAGAAAAGTAAATAACATTATTTTAATACTCTTGCTTTTATGATATTTTACTATGTTTATGCGCGTTTTCCACTGAGTTAGCTGTCATGAGATGAAACAGATGAGGATTTCAAGGTTAATTTAAGAGGCAGATTTTACAAAATGTTTTTTTTTCAAGAAAATGATCCTCGTTTCTGCATGGCATGACTTCTTGCAAGATTGCTCTGGGTGGTAATAAGCTATTTTGGCATGGAGGCAGAGCATTCATTTGAGTCTCCATTCCCAATCTACCAGCGAACTTCCTCCTTAAAAAGGACTGTGCTTACTAGGAGAGTAAATGACATGTCCAGAGGCACCTACCCAGAGCTCCTATGGCTTAGTCAATTCTGTGATGGCAGACAGTAAGCAGCAGCTTCCAGAGTAGCTCTCAACTCTTATCTGACTGCACATCATTGTCCATGGAATTTAAGGACAAAGCCCCACTTCTGCTACTTTCAAGCCTTCCTTAGACATTTACATTAGTGTATTTAGGTTTGCTCTGTAATGAGATTAGATCCTCAAACATTTCATTATCAGGTCTCAGTTGGATGCCATGGCTAATTGCTAAGGGACTGTAAGGGCTGATACATAAATGATCTGTAAAAAGCAGCTATCTAAAGCACTTTGTCATTCAAGCCTTCACTCTAACCCCTATTTTCACCATTCACAGTATGAATAGCACAGTCAGTCAGGGGCTAGATTCCAGGACCAGGCAGATATACCCACTATAACACAAACAGGCAAGCACAATGAAAGTGGTCGAACTTAAACTCCCTTCCAACCTGAACTATTCCATTCTATTCTATTCTATTCTGTACTATTCTATTCTATTCTATTCTATTCATTTCTATTTCTATTATAGTTCTATTTCTATTTCCTTTCTATTCTATTTATATATATTTTATAATTTTCTTTTGAACATACTCTGCTTTTGCACAGTGAGGTTCTGGGGGGGAGAGTCTGCCACATTACCATATCCCAGTTACCAGCATGCCAAGAAGACCACCATGACTGTGGGAGAGGTCAGCACAGAATGATGTGGTTTTTTCCCATACACGTTAGTTAAAATGGGTTTTTTTGCCTCATTTGTTTCCAGGAACCATTCTTTCTTTCACTTGCTTTCTGTCTGCTTTCCAGGTGTGGATGTGTGGAGGTGGCATGTATGATGTTCCATGCTCTCGAGTTGGACACATCTACAGAAAGTACGTCCCGTATAAAGTCCCTTCTGGAACCAGCCTTGCACGGGTGAGTAATTGGGTCTTGCTGTTTTTCATTTTCATTCATTATCAGTCTCTTCATTCCTTGTGAACCAGTTTCCAGTAAACTATTAAAATGGAAAATGAATGTTTCTTTATTTTTCTGAAATGAGATGTGCAATTACTGCAGTTATCCTGCCTTTCGGAGATAAGATTGCCAAGAATAAAATGGAAGCTTAAAATTGCAGAGTTGGACGTCTCAGCACAGAAGCACGTTTCACGCTGATTCAAAAGAACCCAGGAATAACCTAAGGCTTGTGGTTCTCAAATTGCACAGTGTTGTCAGTTGTAGTTTTTGTAAGCAGGACCAATTTGAATGCACATTTTCTTATCAGTCAGCAGAACTGGCAGAATCTCATGGAAGGGATGTTTTCTAAGGCAAAGGGACTGAGTAACAATTATTTGAGCGTCTGTCTGATTATTGTGTAAAATCTGGTTGTGGCATACAGCCAGCTTGGAGCTCTGAGAGTGAGAAATTACAAGACCTCTAGACATTTCTCAAAGACTACTGAACACATTCATATCCATGAGGGGGCTTTTTGCTCAAAAGAAAATGTTCTGTAACTTTCTGGAGATGTTCACAGGATGTCAAAAGATGGGAGATGAAGGGCACAGATGTAGCTTCCAGGAAGATACTGGTATTTATTCATGCTTGAGTTTAATCTTTTCTGGTTTAGAGGGGTTTTTTTATAATAAAATGGCATTAATATTAAAGTCTGCATATTGCCATAGGGTAATACTTTATGAACCATAGTTTTTTCTTAATAATGAAAATGTGGTATGAATAAAAGAATGAATTTCTTGCTTTAAGGGGGAGATATTCTCAGTTTCAGCACCGCAGGACCAGGCTTGCTGTACTAACTGCAGCAGAAAAAGGAGGCTGCCTGTGCTGCCTGCCTGCCAGCTGGCTAGACAGAAAGAAGAATTTGCATTAACAGGACATCAGTGGTACACAATTCAGTAATGGAATTAGTGATGGGAGCAAAAACTGTATTGACTAAACTGTGAGATTAATATCTTCCCCAGGTATAGCTCTATGTCCTGTCAGAATTGCCTCATCCAGATTTTTGGACTGCCTGAATGAAACTCCTTCATTTATGATATTCCCTGCAAAACATCACACAGAACTGGAAATAAGAAATTCAAACCTCAGTCTCTATTTTCTTCTGTTACAGCACATAGTATCTCATTAGAGAATATGCTCTCTCATGCACTACCTGTAGGAGCAAAATACAGTAATTTCTATTTGTGCTACTGGCATCTTGCACAGTTCTGTGCTGAACTGACTTCCATGGTGGCACTGTGAATGCCTACAACCATCAGGAAGCCACAGCCTGCAGCCTCCCTGTACTATTTATTTTAGCGTGATTTCAAGAAATCATTTATGAAATATTACTGAAAAAACATTTCTATTTATAAATCTGATATCTCTGCCCATGCACAGACTGATTACTTTATAACTTGTGGGAAAAGATCTAGTGGTTGGTCGTATCCTTCCGTTGGGTAATTCTGTGTTGTGACAGTCCAAAACATGATGCTTAGGTAAATTTGTGATATACAGTTATCACTAACAGAAACTTTGAATTTTCAGACTCACAGCTTCTTTCCAGTACAGTATTCTTTCCATTGCATCAAGGCTAACAAGAGCACAAGAGCATCTCTATGTTTTGGTGTTTTGGGCTATTTCAATAACTAGGCAAGAAGGAGAATTTTGTCCTTGACCCATCATATTGTGTGTAATTTTAAATCTAAAAATATACTCTTTTGCTCATCCTTGCCAGAAAAAAAAAAAATTAAGGACAGATTAATCTTCAGTGTGTCAGCCCTAAATGGAGCTGTTAGCCAAAATAATATTAGGCAAATATCCACAGGAGTGGCCTGGATATTTCAACTGTCTTTGCTTTATCCTCCAAATGTTATGCTATTCAAAGACTATAATCTACACTTTATGAGTTTTTTATCAAAAACTTTGTTCTAGTTCAAATATATAATGAGTAACACACTCAAGAATATCTGGAAATATTATCCCCACTGCCAAAAGGAGTACTTTTCACTACTAAGTAGTTTCCACAATGGTTTTTACTAAATCCCTTTCTACCTTCTGCTGTTTAAAGGAGCATGCCAGAGATGCAGTTCACAAAGGAATGAGCCCAAAAAGCCCAGCTCTGGTTCTATAAATGAGTGCAAGAGACCTTTGTTAATCAAGGGAGAATTTCCCCTTGTGCAGATACTGCCTAAAATGTTGACAAATTTCCCCATCATTTTCCCCAGCAACAGCAGAAGGGAACTGGGGACTGGAATTAGGAAGAGAACAGATCTCCCAGACAAATTCAGGCACAGCCCAAATCATGCCATGGGTTTCCTTTCAAGCTGTTTCAACTTATGTTTACCCTTAGAACATAATCTTTAAAGTGAGCATTTTAACTTCCCTTGGGATTTCACCTCTCTTTATCTTTTAGCAGTGAGTTTCAACACACAGTTTCAGCCAGCTACGTAATACTTGACCAATCTCAGTATCTGCTTAGAGACCTGTAACCCGGCATGAGAATCATGTCTGCTTTAATAAATCAGAGACCTGTCAAAACCTTTGTTGCACCTTCATTAAATAGTCATTATTGTACCACACATAATAGTATGGATCATGATATCAATTTTATATCTTACCTGTCACTCAAGATTGGGGAAGCTTATGCATATTGGTTGCTGCCACATCCCACATAAACTGAAAAGCATACACATATAAAACAGTTAGTAATATTGTTTGGTGGTGGAGAGCAAAATTAAAGAAAGCCGTAAACGTGTAGTTTTATAAACAGATTCTGACAATTAAATGTAGATAAAAAGATTGAATATTTTTTGTCTGAAGATGTCTTAAAATATTGCTGCTTGCTGAAAGCAGTCAGTGTTAAATTTACAGGCAATTGCTCGTAAAGAAATATTAATAGGCATGCAGATGTCAACACTGATTCCACTTTTTAACCTGGAAACATCACATAATTATTCATTCATTCCAAACCTGTAAATCTGCACAAAGCTGCAGTAAATAATAACTAATTTCACCTGTTTGTTTTTGGTAAGGCATGTTTAGAAAGCAAACCCCCAGATCCTAAAAACTGCTGAATTGTTCTACTGGATTATTTTAGTTGCTTTTTGTATTTCTGATTCTTGCTTCCCTTTTAACAGTTTCAGCTAAGCCATTTACTTTTAGCAAGTTACCTATGAAATTGGACTGCAGTGTATATTCTTAGCATTTTCTTCTAGGTGTATCTCAATTTATTATTTATTTTCTTTAGTTTTGTATTTGCTTTTTGGGTGGTTTTTTTTCTACTTGTGATCCTATAAAAGCTGTAAGAAATATATCAATAAAATCTCATTGTTCCATAGGATTTGCAGAGATGAACTAAGTTTCAAAATATATCCACAGAATTTCTTTTTCTTGCAGGTATTTTACACAGCATTTTAGGATTAGCCACAGAGCATTAGCACATTAGGCCTTTTTGAAGAGAAGGGCAATCCCACTGAAATTCAAATTGGATGCTAACTCCACAGGGTGGTGAATCCTAACCTTAAGTTGAATTCCTCCCTGTCTGCCAGGACATGGGATCCCACAGTTTAGCTATCAAAAAAGATCATAAAGGAGATGGAGAACTAGATATTCTTGGACAATAACTACATCAAAATGGTGGTAGCTACTTTTCAGGATTTACTGCATAGACTAGCACTGGAACCCAAGTTATGAGGCTAAAAAATCTATTTGAGTCAAACCCCTGAACTGTTCCAGGCTCAGCTGCTGGGATGGGCTATGGACTGTATGGGTCTGTAACACAAGCATGGCAACAGCCAGCAAATTTGTGGAGATGTTCTTGTAGTGTCATTCTGTGTTCCACAGCCACAGAGCTAGGGGCAGGCAGCATCCATCCTCACTGGGACCAGAAACATCCCTGCCCCAAACTCTGCAGGTTGGCCTCATTTGAGCAAGAGGTTTAGATTTTCCAGTGCATGGATCTATTTTTGTGTACCTGGTGGAGATGCAGACTTTTATAGAGAGGATGAAATCCTGTTTGTTTTCAGATGACGTCTCTGGAATTTCAAGCTTTAGGTATTTGCAAACTACTGGCTGAAAATAAATAGGCTCTTGCCTCTCTGCCAGCTGTGCTAACTCATAGAAGATTTATTTATATACCACATGAGCTTTGTCATCTGGTTAGAATACTGTCTTCCATGCAGATGCATTTCTTTTATGCCTGCAGACATCTCTTTATTTGGGTTGGGTTTTGCTGGTTCTTGGAGTTTTTTACATAAATATTTCTGATATGAAATCCAGTTAAGTTTAAAACACAGTTATGTGTTATAAGATATCCAAGGAGGGGAAATATTGACAAATAGCACTGTGTAAATTAAGAAGGAGTTAGGGGAGAAAGGGAAAGGTATGAAACCCCCCTAAGCTGAGGCTTAACTGATGTGGGCAGGTTAAAGTATTAAAACCTGATCATCACAAGATTGTGGTTAATGTCCAGGAAATGTTTTATTCTTTTTCTGCTGTAGAAATTCACAGAAATGGTAAACTTTGTGTTCTGACACTGATGGAAGGATCTTTGCACAAAACTCAGAGTATCGTTTTTCTCCTTGTGAGTGCTCTGGAGTTTTATACCCTGCTGCTTCTGGCATATTAGTCCATACTTCTTGGATGAGCTCCTCCAGTCATTTCATTCTCTTCTCTTCTCTGTGATGATTCATTGTAACATTATGCTACCGATATTCCAGAGGAACATAGAGTTGTCTTGACTGGATAGATCCCAATGCACTTTTAAAATACATTTTGCGTAAAACAAACTGTATATTGTATTATTTCCAGCCAAATTAAATACAGCTGCTTGTAGAGGTAAACAGGGCACCCATTTTGAATTAGCCACAATACTGTGCTTCACAACAAAAATAGAAAAATTTAAATTGGTAAGATGTAGGTGAGGTGAAAATAATACCACTAGAATTTTACTAGAAAAAAAAGAGATTAATCTGCCAAGACTGTTGTGTTATTCTTGGCAAGAGAACAGTAATGTTCCCTCTTACATTTCACAACCAAAATACAGTCGGGCCTCAGACATGGTGTGGTGATTTGTATTTGACTGGCATAACTGAAAGTGATTTTGATGTCCTGTCTCATGTAACAAATACCAGCTGGTGACATCCAGCTTCCTGGAAAATGTTCAGATTAAATGCAGGACAATAGGATCTCATTACAGGTTTCAAATGTTCCAGTAGTAGTTTGATATTGACAAAAGTAAAGTCTATTGATTGAGATCAGGGTCAGTTTCATGTGGTGAGATAGACACAAAAGCAGAAAAGAACCAGTTATGCGGGTGAAATGAAACAAACAATAAAACCATTGTGCTCCTTTAGAGACACCTGATAAAAATCTTTAGAACATCTGGAGAAACCAAGAACAGGAATTACAGTGTTATATTAGTTCAAGGGCTGCATCTAAAATGTTAATTGGAACAGCTGCACCTAGAGGATGGAGGTGTGCTGGCTCGCAGTATAGCTCAGGAGCTCTCTTACGAGTGCTGTCATCTCAAGCCAGCACACCTTCCACAGTGACAAAGTGAGAAACTACCTCTCTCATATTAGGAACTAATCCAGTTAAACTTTGCTTAGAGCTTTTATTTATGGACCTGTCCTTTGACATGTCCCTGTGTCACCCTGATATTCCATTCTCATGGCCAGTGTCTGCTTTCTTCTCACTGAGTATTATCACATCTCCTGAAAATGGCAGATGATCTTACACACTTAAAAAAGGGACAGTCATTTGATCACAGAGGTGTATCTACCCTGCTCACTGAACAAAATGGCCCATGAAAAATTTTCTTTTTTCAAGTGCAGAAGTCTTCATTTGTCTCTCTCTTTGTCCAGTCAAGTTGATTTAAACTCTTTTATTGAAGTCTGCTGTGCTGGCTTTGGCTGAGATAGAGTTAATTTTCTTCAGAGTAATTAGTATGGGGCTGTGTTTTGGTTTAGTGCTGGAAACTGTGATCAGTGTAGAGATATTTTCCTTATTGCTCAGCAGGGCCTTTTCTGCTCTTCACACCACCACCCCCACCGAGCAAGCAGGGTAAGGAGCTGGGAAGAGACACAGCTAGAACGGCTGATCCAAACTGACCACAGGGATATTCCAGACCATATGGCATCAGGCTCTGTATATAAAGCTGAGGAAGAAGGAGGAAAGAGGGGTGTTTAGAGTGATGGTGTTTGTGCTCCCAAGTCACCATTAGGCGTGAAGGAGCCCTGCTTTCCTGGAGATGACTGAACACCAGCCTTTCCATGGGGAGAGGTGAATGGCTTCGCTTGTGTGCACAGTTTTTCCTTTCCCTGTTAAATTGTCTTTATCTCAACTCTTGAGTTCTCTCACTTTCACTCTTTGGATTCTCTCTCCCGCTCCTTTAAGGAGGACTGAGTAAGTGGCTGTGTGGTGCTTACTTGTCAGTTGAAGTTAAACCATGACATCCATGTGTCCGTGACATTGTACCTTACTGTCTTGTAGGCTATCGTTGATTAAAAATGCAAAGCAAAATCGCAGTCTTAAATGTGTGAGTTCATATAAACTTAAATAAAATTTGTCTAAATGTAAGCCCAGTGGTAAAGAATTTACCAGAGAGTAAAATTGTAACAGTGATTAAGATTATATCAAGAATGTGTAAATGAGCAACTGATGACAGCTGATGACTCAGTGTGGTTGCTGTCACTGTTGTATTCATCTCACAGTTTCTTTGTGACAGCTGTTACAACCTAACATATAGAAATATGCATCTACTGAAATACCATTGGCCTTATTTATTCTCATACAGAAATTTTCCACTGAAAATGACAAAAGAGAGAACAAATTGTCATGGGTCTTCTTGGATAGGTCCTGAGAACCTCCTCAGATGTCCACTTAGAGTCCCTCTGACTTCTTCATTTTGTGGGTCAATTCATGTAACTAGTTAATAATTACTTGATCTTCATTGAATTGTTTTTATTTAATTTTTTTCCTTTTTTTTTTCCTATTAAGAGTAACCAATCTGGACATCTGTAGCCTTGCAGTGAATTTGTCAACCAAGCTAAGCTACGCCATTTTCAGCTGTAGAAACATGTTGTCAAGCATTGGAACAGGCTGCCCGGGGAAGTGGTTGAGTCACCGTCCCTGGAGGTATTTAAAAGACCTGTAGATGTGGCACTTAGGGACATGGTTTAGTGGTGGACTTGGCAATAATGGGCTAACAGTTGGACTCGATGATCCTTGAGGTCAGTTTGAATCTAAATGATTCTATGATTCTGTTTTTCTTTTTTTCCTTTCCACATTCATTTACATGAGGCTTTCAGATTGAATCCAAGCAAGAGTGATCTACCACAAAGATATCCCCAAACTGGTTCTTCCTATAAGTGGTATTTGATGCCATTTGAAAAACTTTTTAAAGGAGTGTTCTGGACAAAATAACATAAATAGTACCAGGAGACAGAAATCAAGAAGATTGAAATCGAATTCCTGTAGACTCTAAATTACTTGAAGATTACTTTCACTGTGAAACTTAACTGTCTCATGATGATGAAAAGACTTTCACAAAATGCAACCTAATCTGGAAGGCTCCTAAAGTTCTTTGGCCTGCAAGTTCTGGGGGAGTATGCCCACACAGAGTAAAATCCTATCAAACTGCTTAAAGCCTGGTTTACAGCTAGACTCTGTCAAGATTGGGTAGCTATTCAAAACCAGTCCCACTTGTGCTTATATGACATGCTCAGCTTGTATCTAGCCTCACCTAAGGGTCAGGCAAGGAGGAAGTGACCATTCTCCTTCCTCCATCCATTGTGTCAGACATCCACCCAAATTATGGGAATGACAACTCTGGAAGACTTGTAAAGGATTTGAAATCACATCCTTACCTTGCAGTAAGTCATTTGATTGGTAGCCCTAAAGTGCTCTGAGATGAGGGCTCTTGTTTTGGTTGTGCTCCTCAGATAGGATGAGTAAAGGCCCAGCAGCTCCCTACCATAATTGTCAGACAAGAGTTATGATCCTATGAGGTTCTCTGCAATTTATCATGCTGCTAGACAGCCACAGAATGGGAATTTTCAGCTTACAAGTTCACCCATCTCATCTTGGACAGCCTGTATTTTTGCTCTAGGAACATGCTGTGTTCTAAACAAGAAGGTAAATGATGTTTGCCTTTTCTGTGCAAGGTTGCACCAAACCAGCTTTCAGTACAGCAGCTCTTCTTGACTGCATTCAATTCAAGCATGGGGAGTTTTACTACTAGTCTGGACACATTTATGTTAAAAGAAAGTATGGTGATTTGTGAGCTTGTGTAGTGGTAATAAGGATAAGAAATCCTAACCCAGGCTAAGTGAGGTCAACAAACCTCTTTGAAATTAATTTGTTTAGATGCTGAGTGCTTGCCCCAGAAACAGCTTCTTACTACTCCAGAACACAGTGTTCTGTTTGGTCATGTTCATAAGTAGTCTGGAGATTTAGAGCTAGCAAATCAAGAGTCTGTATTTTTAAAAACAAACGTATTGAAAGGGCTGCCTCAGAAGGGTTTGGCTTATGAAATCAATGTATAAACATAGTAAGGATACTATACTAGTTCATTACAGGTGATTTTTAGCATATGATGGAAAGAATGGTCTTGGAAGAACAGGAAAGCAAAGTTTTAAGTAGATTTATCCAAAGTGTTCCTACCTGATACTTGGGGAATCGTAGGAAGAACTGACTTTTTTTCTTAATACTGAGTTTGGTGGGTTTACACAAAAACACACATGAAAAAACCAAACAGTTATAAACGTGGTATTGGAAAACAAAAAGTTTTTGACCAGTGAATTAAAATTTTGAGTTAGTGACCAGGTATAATATCAAGATTTTTGTTGCACTCCTGTTTTATCGGTAACAATCATCTAAAGCAGAATGCAGTCCTTTTAGTGCAGCCAAGTAACTAAAGAAGAAAGTCCATCGGAGACTACTTCTAGTATAGGTGGTGCAAGACTTACCTTGAATTTTTCTTTCCCAAGAGAACTTTTTATTTTTTACTGTACATTCACTGTATGGCTCTTTTTATAGTATGGTTTTTAAATCCTATCAGATGAAGTGATTGCAAAAAACTATTTTATAGAACAGTCCTAAACTGCATTTGCATTTGTAGCAAATTAGGTATGCAGCATTGCAGTGAAAGTTATGCTAGAAATCACACATATTTTCATTATTTTGTATTTTTGTTTAATGTTCCTAATAATATTTTTTTGCCTTATGTACAAAATCTCATCACATAATATTTGTATGTGTCAGAAAAATTCTGTGTTACAGGTTTTCTGCTAGAAAAGTGAGATTGTCATTTAGATGACGTTCTTGATTTTTTTCTGGTTTTCATTGTCCTACCCAGTTCCTGTTCTTGAATTCTAATTTCTTGTAAAGTTATTTAGGTCTTCATGAAATTACAGCACAAGTCAAACTTATGTGGTGCTCAAGCCATTTTTGAATAAGGATATGAGTGTTGTGAATTCTTACACTGCTTTAATGTTACTTGCTTTATACCTGCAGGTTTAGCATACTTGCTTCACAGAGAGAAAGTACACAGAAACTTATCTTGCAGTGTCAGCTAAAAGTACTTCCTTTGTTCTGTGTCTTGCTGTCTTTGTATTCAGATAAGCCTTATTAGTTCAGAGACATTTAGTATACGTAGATTAATAAAATTCAGGAAAAGAATTTTCCAGTGAATCTTGAAGGCAAGTCAGAGTATGAATCCAGCTTACTTAGATGCAGAGAATGTTCTGAAAAGAAACATTATCTTATGTTGATGGTAATCAGATATATGTTGTCCTCCAGCTTATTACAGAGTGAATCTCAGCATTTTGTAGTTAGTGTTCTATAAAAAGAATATTATAAAACTTGATTATCTTGTTTTTACAATCAAAGCAATAAGAACACCCTAGTGTCTCAAGGTCATCCAGAGAGATGTTGCTTTGTTGGTGGGATAAAAGGTTATTGGGTAGCTGTGGCAATATAGAATAGACCAAGCCCATACTCCACCACAACATCTGCATATAAATTTGTGTGGATTGAGTTACAGGAGGAATTTTAAAATCAAACAAAAATACAGAAAAAAATGCCCACTTCTTGGTGGTAAATAACAATAAAATATATCTTTTCAGTCTACCCAGAACTTTTCTTTGCAATGGTATTTGTTTTATTTTATAATTTGAGGCAGCTAATTTAATTAATTATAATTTGAATAAATTCTTATGCAGCAAAATAGGTAACTCTGTTTCCTATAAAATGCCAACAAAAATGAACTTTGTGGAACACAGCCAGAACTGGGTTTCATGGAACCTAAATAGTCTTAGATATGTTCACAGGATGAGTGAGTGCAGAAAGCCACAGGTTGTTGTGGCTCCTATTCGAGGATTGGTCTTTTTCTTCAGATCAATTCCTCTTCAGGGCTGCTTGCCCCCAAACATTCACTTGTAAGATCTCACCCTAAAATTTAGGTAGGAATTGCTTGGTGACTAAGCAGTATCATGACAGATTGAAATTCAAATGCCTTTCAAATGCAAAGTGAAATACATCAGAAGGAAGAATTTGAACCATTCTTCCACATTAGCAGGTCTGAAAAAACAGGGGCCGATGTAAGCAGCAGAAAGGAAATTTTTGTTCAACATCCATCATTAATCAAAACCCCATATGAAGAATGTGCATAAAGAATGTGAAGGAAAATAAGATGTTCAAAAGATGAAGGCTGTCTCTCACAGAGCCAGCAGGAAAGCAAGGTACTTAGTACTCTGTAGTGTTTGCTCAACAGTGCAATAAAGATAGCATACGGTTACTGGACCTCTTCCAGGTTTTAAGACTGAGAAATGAGACCAGCTAAGTTTAAAAATTGTGTGGAAAGCTGATTTCTTGTTTTGTTTAGTTTTACATTTTCCCTGTTATGAATATCATTCACTCAAAACATGAGGAAATTAAGGTTTACTCTTTTTTGTGCCCCACAGAACCTGAAGCGAGTGGCCGAGACGTGGATGGATGAGTTTGCAGAGTACATTTACCAGCGACGGCCCGAGTACAGACATCTCTCCACTGGTGACATCTCTGCCCAGAAGGAGCTGCGCAAGCACCTCAAGTGTAAAGATTTCAAGTGGTTCATGGCTGCAGTGGCTTGGGATGTCCCCAAATATTACCCTCCTGTGGAGCCTCCACCTGCTGCCTGGGGGGAGGTGAGGAATAGATTGAATTTAAATGAATCCAACATTTTAGATTGAGGGAAATTAAAACTATTAAATGAGAGTAAACCTGATGTTAAGTAGTGTTATTAAGGAAGTTCACAGAGGTTGAAACAGTCCCTGAACTATCCATTAAAATGAGAACTATCTTAGAACTATCACTGTTGCTTTTGTAACTCATTTCAACTTTGTGTGTAGAGGGCATATGATGTATGCACAATGAGGACAAGAATGAGTAAAAAAGTATGTAGCACTCATTACTGCATGTTGCAGAAGATTTGAGATTCGGAGAATCACCTTAGTAAAAAGTAGGTCTGAAGTCACTGCTTGGGATTTTTTGCATATCTACTGGTACAACTCCTGCTGTCCTTACAAGGACAGTTGTGTGCAGATGGAGTTAGGTTTGCTCACACATGAAATGTGAAAAGCAAAGCCTGGATACTTTCCTTTTAAAATGACTGATCTTGCTCAGCTGTTCTATGAATTCTGTAAGTGCTGTCATCACTGAGTACCAGTAGCAGACAAATACAATTTCTCCATTGATGGACGAGAGGAGGGAGAGACCACAAAAGCATCACCGCAGAGCAAGGGCTGAGCAAACAGCCAGCTGTGATCAAAGATGTTCTGCATTCAGACCTTTGTGAAGAGCAGAGCTGTAGCAAACCTTGCTTTGACAGTTTGTTTTGTGCAGAAGAAATGAGAACACAAGGAGAGCAATGAGAAGAAATTACTTCCTTAGTTGCACTGAAAAATTGCTGTGGCTTTTGCCCCCAGAACTACAGCAGCTTCACACCGTGGATAGGTCATGTGCAGAAAGCTCTTTCCTCTCAGTTTATTAAGATATATAAAGAAAGTTTCACTCTTCCAGTGTATTGTGCTACTTTTTAAAAACTATAGGAATATCTGTACTGTGAGTTCCAGCCTTTTCTGATTTTTTGTGTATATTCTTGGGGCTCTCAGAAAATTAACTTTCATATTTGAAACCAGAGGCTGAAGTTGAAACTTTGACCAAAACATTTGGTAAGATCAGGCACAAGTCTGCATATTCTCAGTGGTCAAGACTGGACCATAGACTTCTAAACATAGGAACCTCTACTATTCTCCAGAATTTATATTTAGAAAGGCAAATTACCTCATAGTGAGATTTCTAAAATATATTTCTCTGGTACTAGCAATCCTTAATTCTTCTTTATAAGCGATCAGTTAAAGATGTTCAAAAAACTCCAATTTATATGTGTCATACTGTTTGCTACTTCTTGGCAGTAATGAATTCCTTTGTTGTTAAAGTTTCTTCTTTTTGATGCTGCTGCCCACTTTATGAGATGAATGTGTAGTGAGAGGTAAGGAATTTATCAGTAGAAGTCAGGCTGGATCAGATTGCTGTGACTCCTACTGTGATCTTCCTTCACCATCTTTCATATTTATACATGGGCGTCCTTGGAGGACTGGGATCAGGAGATGTGTAATTTCTCTGGCCAGCTGGACAATCCTTAACTCAATCAAGAGGGTCTAAGAGGAGGAGCTTGTGATTCAGGTATTCATTCTTTTCACAGCAATATTAATATAATCTCTGCATAAACCCAGGTATTTTAACAGTAAATCAAAATCATACCAATGGTGTGAAATCTGTGCCTTAAAAGCATTTACCAAGTTCTTAGGAAGGACATGAAGACCAAAGATTTTCTTTTTTGTCTAAAACATACTTTCTCTAAAATGACAGGAAGAGAACTATCAGCCCTCCTTCTCTTGTTTTTCCTGAGATTGTCACATTCCTGTGCAGTTTTAATTAATTTGTTGGCACTTGCAAGGACCTTGAAAGACCTTGAAGGTCAATGGCTGTGAGAAGCCGAAAGAGGGAAGCAGACTGTAATATTACTGCTTTGTAGGAATCACTCAGCTCTTGAAACCTTGCTGATTATACACACCAAAAGTCTGTGCCAATACTGACTGTCATTTAGTACCCTCTCTGCTTCCATTTTGAAATACTTTATATCAGACTGCCTGTGCCAGTCTGATAAAGAGTAAACAATGAAGTACACAGACAAATTTGACTCTAGCATTTTGATATCTAGCTAGTAAAAGCATGTGGTGTGAAAGCAGACGTCTCTTAAACAGCCTCTGCTCAGTTCCTCTTTTTTTGCAAACACATTTATTTAAAATCTGACTCTTACATTTCTTGAAAAAATCTGTTTATGATAGAAAATAAGGACATTTTGAAAACAAAAACAAAAAGCAAGTTTTTTTCTACACTTATCATGGTCTTATATCTTATGTGTGTTTGTGCCTTTGTCCTTGTAGCTGGCAGGGTCTACATACCCTTGATAATCTGTTCTGCCATGTAACATCTGAAATATGTGCAGTAGAGCAATGTAACAGCAAATCCAGATAGATTAAGGTTAGTGAGACTGGTGCTTCTCTGTTTGAGTGACGTAACTGTACTCTTTTCCACTGTGGAAAAGAGGAACATTTTCAATTAGGTTTTGTTCTTACTCTTTTGAATATTCTGGAAAGTCTGGTACAAGTTGAAAACAGTAATACCCATCCCATGCTTTTTTAAAGACAGAATAATATATTTGTAATGTGAATTTGAAGTCCTACCTAAAACAATAGGTGTGAATTTGCCACAAGGTGTTTTCTTAGGAAGTGCTCATGAATTTACAAGCTGTGATCCAGCATGAGTATATTGTGCAGATATCACAGCTTCCAGTATCTTTGAAAACACGTTTTGCATTAAATCAATCATATAATATCAGACATTGTCATTTATTTTAGATTTCATGAATTCTATAGTCAAGGTGATGCAAAAAAAAGTTTTTATTCAGTCAAAAGGGAATTATTTAATCTTGGTTTCACTTGCTGTTACATGAACTTCAATAATTTAATGAGGAAATGTCTCAGTCAGTGCAGCAGTGCTAAGCTGTAGAACCTGAGAGTACTCCTTTCTCAGCCCCCAACTCATGGATTTTTACAGCACTGCCATGAAAATGTGGCATATAAAGTCAATGTGGCACATTTGAAAAAAGAAGAAAGCCTAAGAGCTGACTAACTTCTCTTTCAGTTATTTTCCTTCTTTTAAAATGTGTCATCCTCATACCCTTAATGAGTCAGTCTGAGCCCAGCAAGTGTCACACATCTGATGAACAAAAGCAATATAACCCCACCCTGCACAGACCGAGTGCTGCACAGCTGGACTGTTCAAATTCTTTTATCAGGATCAATGTCACACTGAGTAAGAGTCCCGTGTTTCTTCAGTGGGGTTTTTGGCAGTGCTTGACTTCTTTACCTTTGACTTTTTCTTTTTCATGGCTCACACAAAGGATAAATAGTTCTAAAATTACTGTGTATTGGTTGACAGAAGAAGTGGCTCATTTTTATATATTTGATCCATAGACATTGATGGCCCTAGGGTTATCTGAGTATGTAAGCAGTGCACTAAAACTGGCTCTACAAAAGAAAAGTAACATAAATGAATACTGCTAATGTCTTCTAAGAGTTAAATCCATTTTCATATTTAAGGCATTAAATCAGATGTAGGGGAGAGTATTACATAAACTAATAGTACAAGGTGCTTCTGTTGTTGCTGTATCCGTAAGCATTGTCCTAACACCATCTCCACAGTCATTGTTCACAAATGACTGTATTGAACATACAGTTGTCTTTAGATTGCTACACTTTCCCTCTTTCTGCTTTTGGCACAGAGAATTTCATGTCATGGTGAGCATGCAGGGCAGCTCCCACAACCCCTGGGAGTTTGGCTCTCCCACTCTGGCTCACCACTCCCAGGCTCCATGAAGGGTGAAGTGGGTTACACCTGGTGACAGCCTGGCTCCTGGGCAGGTGGGACAAGGCTGCAAGAGCCAGGACATCAGCTACTACTTCAACAGCAAGTCTTGCAGGAACCCATTTACCTGGGAAAAGTTGTAGAGTTTTAGAATTACCAAAGAATATTGGTCAGTATAACTCTGGTCTCTAGGAGGCTGTATTCTCTATGCTTCTACACCTCATCTGCTCTCTGAAAGGACTACAGTGCCCATAGGGGGTTAGGGTGGCATTTCAAGAACTAAGTATGTATGATGACTTAGAGATAGCATCCTGTGCTTTTATCAGAATTTGTTTAATTCTGAAATAGCCTTTAATATCACCACTTACCATCCTTGTCAGTGCATACATCGAAGTCCTTGGAAACATGGTTTTCCTGTATGCTTATCTGTGTGTACAAATGATGGCATTTAAGGCTGAGCAAAAAAGTTTTGTATGTAGCAACTCAATGCCTTACCTTCATGGCTGATAAAATCTGTCTCCTGTTCATCCCTGGTCTTACAATTTCACAAATAGGAATGTTGGAAACATGTTAGGATCACTAGCTATTTGTTTTCTAGTTGTATCTCATAACCTTAAAAATTCTAAATCCATTGTGTGACTGGAGACAAAGCAGTTCAAAAGCATATTGGTGTATAAATGAGAAGAAAAAAACCCTGTGCTTCTGCTTTCCTTCCTTTATCCATGAAAGCATCTTAGGGGATTTGCAGGCTGTGTGGTGCTGATGCTTGGCAGAATGTTCCCCGTGGCTCTGGCTCTGGCATGATGGCTCGGTTCAGTTTCTAGCAACTGCCAAGGCCACACAGAAATGCCAGAGAACAAAAGCACAGACTTGACTGAAATGCCTTATTACAAAAAGAAAACAAAAAACAAACCATGACCCCTCTGCAGCTGAAAGGATGAAACAAAAAAAGGACGAGCTAACATGTAAGCTGCAAAAAACAGAGGAAAAACTAACTCAATCAAACCTTCCAGGAGTAGAGGGAAGAGGACAGGAAATAAAGAATGTGAGACAGATTCCAGCAGTGAAGGAACTAAATGTAGCTTCAGCTCAAGCCTTTTCCAGAAATGGACTGAACACATTTACTACACAGTCCAAATGAGAGAGACTGGGATGGAGCGATGCCATCGAGACAAAATTATGAAAGCCTTTTAATGCACTAAGCATTAATTGGATGTGGAGTGTATTCACTGTCATTTTACAATTCTGAGTCACATAAATATACCCAATTATTAATGGCAATTGTTAGCAGTTCCATTTTAATTAACTTGCATGCTGTAAGAACTGAACTGATGTATCATTAAATTTTCTATTAGACTAGAAATCTTTATCTATACAATGGAAATTTAAGTGCATTGAAAAATGATTGAACATTCTCCAAAAAAAATTATACTCTGAGAAGTTATTTCACATGAAACTTTAAAAATAGGTCATTAAATTCTATTCCCCTCATTTTTCTTTCCTGCCTCTTTTGCTGGGTAATATTAAAATGAAGGTTGTTGAGAACTAATCACCTTTCATTTTTTTTACTGTGGGTCTGCCCAGTGCTGGATTTCTGTATCTGGTTGCGTGTATGAACAGCTAGTGTTTTACCTTATCTTTAGCAACTTCTATTGTATTGAAAAAACAAAAAATATCCTAGGACTGGGCTGGTTCAATTTTTTTTTTAATGTTTCTCTGAGCCCTGGTGAAAGATCAAAGGTTCCTGGAGGCAGTTGTTCAAACTGATGCTCCCCCATCTTTTGCCCAGTCTGCAATTTTCTAAGCTAAACAAATGCACCTCCTGAAACCTTTCCTGAGAGTTTTTACATTTTACATTTTTTACATTTTCTCACTACCTGTTGCGTTCCCATCTGTGTAAATCTTTCTTGAGCATGGTTAATACACTGGATCCCACTCCTGCAGAATCAGAAAAAGAGCAGAGTGGCTCTGGCATGTGTCTTGCATGCACAAGGATTTCCCTTCCTCGCAGTGTTTTGCGCAATGCTGTGAAGTTTTGCATCCTTAGGATGTGTGTGAGGTATGCAGTGGCAATGTGTACATTTGTTAGGCATATTATGGCAACAGCAGTGATTTCTAAAGTATTTTTCATGAAAAAGCACATATGACTACTCAGTTGTATCTCCATTCTAGAAAGCATCTAGCTTTCTTTTTAAAAAGGATCAAAGTAGCATCCAGAATGTCAAAATATGTAGCTGCTTTCTATATAGTATATGTCTAGAATTTGTGCGTGTTTCCGTGCACTTTGGTTACTCAGTTTCTCTTTATCTCATTGAGAGGGTAAGTTTTTTTAAGAAATTCCTTTCATTATGGAGGTGTCTAAAGGATTTTTAACTAGCCCAGCTAAGGAACTCAAGGAGAAATGTGCATGGATTTGCAACACAAAGTTAGGATTTTGCTCTTTTTGGTGGCACTGGGCAAATCTACTTTTCAACCCAATGTTTCAGAGAAAATGTACATGTCAGCAGTTGTACATAACTGGTATGATTGATAGTCATAGATTAATTATTACTCAGTTGCTTCAGCCTCAAGAACAAGATTTTCCTTTTAAGAACAAGTTACACTGCAATGTTTGCAGCAGGCATGCAGGAGGAACCTCCATGGGTAAGCATAGGTTTCAGTACAGATTTGTTAAGTACTTTTTAAAAGCCTAGGTTTCAGTGCAGACTTGTTAAGTACTTTTTAATTTTATGCATTTCAGGGAGTAATGTGTGACCTTATCTACAATGGTGTTATTGTGTCAAAGTAAGAGCATGGATTGGAGCAGGGCATGCCTGAATTTCTAATGTGTGCTGACTGCTCCCATGCCTGGGAGAAACTCATACAGAAATCGGTGCCTTCTAATACTGTTGATCTCTCTTGCTCTCATAGGATGGGAGAAGCAGTCAGACAAGCTTTGAAGCTCTCTTTAGGTTGGTTTTTTTTTGCGTGAAGGTATTTCATAAGACCTACCTTTCATTTGTTAAGCAGAATATTTCAAACTTTGCTTCTTCTGAAGCTGCTCCTATAAAGAGTAGTTCATACCAGGACACAGCTCTCTACCCTGTAAAAAGTAATTCTTACCAGTTTTACTAACTGATAGTCAATCTCAAGTCCTTCAGAGCTAAACCCCTAACCCCCTAATGCTGAAAGCTCCATTCTGCAGCCCAGTTTAATGTGAAATGTTGCTGCTTGGATTTGCAGATTCGAAACGTGGCAGCCAACCTGTGTGTGGACAGCAAACACGGAGCCACAGGGACTGAGCTGAGGCTGGACATCTGTGTGAAGGACGGCTCAGAACGCACATGGTCACATGAACAGGTATTTATTTTAATGGTGGAAAGAGGAAATCAAGGTAACATTGTTGCTTCTCTTTGCCAGTTTTTAAACATTTCCTGAGGGCTTCTCCTTTTCTTAAGATAAAACAGAGTGTAGAAATAATTTTTGAATTAATCCTGACCTTCATGGCTTTTACAAAGTACTCCTTAACATAACTTCAGAAATTCCAACAGCCACCTGAGCCATCTTCATTTCCAAAAGGAATTGCAGTGCCCAGAGAGCTTTTTGAGGCCCCATTCTCTACCACCATGTCATGAAAACATGTTGATTTTGGTTGAGCTACCTGAAAATATTTTAACTATAGTACCAGGCCTTTTACAGCTCCAGTCATTGTCTGTTTTTATGCTTTTATCTCAACAAGCAGTTCTATTTTAAACAAATATGAGGCATAAATGAGATAAATGGGTAAAAGCAAGCAAAAAAGCATTTCAAAAGACAAGGAATTATAAAGACTCAAAGCTTTTATTTAGGTTGGTTAGGTAGAAAACTATTAGTTGTCAGGAGTATGGAGGAAAAGAGCTCTAATTTTTACTAATTGTGAGCGCCATAGGAAAGGGATCATGACTTACAGGCCGTGGGTCTTGCCAGTGTGAGCAAGGAGAATCCAAATGAAAACTACAACCTAACCATTTATTAGCAAATTTAGTGAGCAAGGAAAAGGTCCTTGATTAGTAAAAGATTTGTAATGCTGAGGAGAAAAATGACCTGGTATGTCACACAACAGTGTGGTATGGCAGTCACACGACACTTTGTGAAAACTGATCAGCGCAGAGAGAGGAGTTCTGAGGGGTATTTGAAGTGCTGAGGTAAAAAAAGCATGCTCTGAGGATGCAGGAGGAGAGCTGCAAGTGCATGAAACCAAGAAGCTGAAGGATTATCTCAATTTAGGTAAGTGACAACATGGCCCAGAAAAAGTTGTTGAAAGAAGACTTCTTCAGATAGCTACCAAAGATACTGCTTGGGGATTGGGTGCCAAAACTAGATAAATATAATTGTTTTGTTTCTGAAAGTCATACAGTAATTCAGGGAGTTAATTGAAAGAAGTTGAATGGTCCAGACTAAATGCATCACAGTGTTCTCTGGCTTTAAAATCTGCACAGCTTCAAACCCTCCTCAAGAAGGGAGGGGGAGTGTTGAGGCTGCCAGATACGAGAAAGGAAAAAAAAAAAAGTTGGATGAAAAGGTGAGAAAATAAAAATGTTAGCAGAGAAAAGGGAGACTTGAAATATCCTTCGAAAGAGTAAAGGCTGGAACAGAGGGGAAATGACACGAAGGGAGAAAGATGTTAGGGAGGAATCCATGTTTCAGCGTACTTCAGGCTGCTGCAACCTTTGGGATCAGACTGGATCTAAAGGTCTTGCTTCTGTGCTAAGGACACAAAGTGACTTCCTTAGAATCTGCAGGTGAAGCTAGCACGAAGGGAGTTCAACCAGGCAGCTCCTTAGACCCCAGAACCAGAGCTGGGAAGCCTCAAGCACTTGGGTGCTCGACGTGTGCCCCAGGGACAGCACAGATCGTCTCTGCCGGGCTGGCGGGGAGCAGCGCATACTCTGGCACAGAGCTCGGAAAACTTCCCGGGAGCGGCTCAGCCCTGCGGCGGTGCGGCTGCCGTGCGGCAGGGGGCAGCGCGGCCCAGCGGAACGGGCCCGCAGCGGCACCGGCCGCCCGCCCCTCAGGGCCGGCCGCACTCACGGCGAGTCCCGCTCAGGGCCAGCGCCGCTTATGGCCAGCCGCCCTCAGGGCCAGCGCCCCTCAGGGCCAGCCCTGCGCTGCTGTCACACTCGTCCGTGGCGCATCAAGCCCCGGGCCAGCCTCACAGCGCTCCTCTTCCTTCTTTAGGTCTCACGGAATTTGTAGCCTCGATGAGTTCTGCATACACCAGTAGAAACTAGCAGAATTAATGAAAGTATCAAGTATTTTATTATCATTTTTCGAATAACATGGATTGGCGCTGAAGTGGACTTGTAACTTTTGGTACAGATTTAGAGTTCAGTGGCAAGCTATAGTAATAGCTTAATGTGACCAGTGCGACAGGCGTCGGTATCAGACAGAGATGATCCTTTGTGCTGCTTGATTCATGTCATGTTACCAGGGCAGGAATTAAAAGCTGACAGTCTCAGACACCACAGCACAGCCCTTTAGCAGATCCCAGGAGAGAAAGATGACTTTCCACCTTAGGGCTGTGCAAGCCCCTGGGCAAGCAGCAGTCAAAAGGTTTGTGGGGTGCTCGCAGGCTTTCTGGTAAACAGGAGATTGGTGAGAAGTGAGGATGTGTCACTGTGGTTTTGGGAAACTTCCCCAAAATTGAGAACTGGAGGGGAAGAAAAGGGATGGGAGGATATGTCATGGCACTGCATTCATCCATCTCTGTCTTCCCAAGGCTAGCTTTTGGCTTCAGGGGAAACTGAGGCTCTGCTGGACTGATAACCAACAGCAAAGAAAAATTACAAGTATCACTGTCTCATCAATTTCCCCAGCCTTGCCAAGGAATGGGTGGACAGGCACCATCTCTAACATGGCTCAGCAAATGCCCAGCTCTTTCTTCTCTACTTGGAGGTATAGTTGAAGCCAGAGCCCAGCTCTGAAACGTGGCATTTCATCTTTGGATGGGGGGACACGTTGTCCCCTCAAGTGTAATGGCACAGTCAAAGCACAGCGCCAGCTGATGGACCCCAGCCAGACAGCGAGTAATTGAGCGACATTGCCAGGCTGGAAAGCATTAATGGCATCAAAAGGGCCTTTGTCCTAGAGACAGTCCCAGGCCAATGGCTCTATCAGGCAATCATTCTTCAGGCCCTGTGCCAATTGTAAATGAAGCTGGAAAGCTGTATTTCCCAGTTACTGCATGACAGGGCTCGGCTACATGAAAAGGCAAAGCATGAGGGCTGAGGGGTTGCTTGATTGCAAACGCAGAGGATGGGCTGTGTTTTACAGACTCTGGTATGAGAGAAAACGAAAGAGGAGAATGAGCATCCACTGAGACAGGACAGAGGGTTTCTGGGTCCAGCAGGGAACAGTGAACAGCAGCCCCATGTGTTGCAGGTGTTGCAGGTGAAGAATCAGGCTGCTGTGAACGATGTGTCTGGGAATTTTGTGCAGCTTGTTTCAAATCAACAAGCAGTCAGAAATGAATGAAGTACAAAAAGGGTACAAAAAGGCTCAGCCATTTCTTGTAAAATCTGACACAGTTTGTTCCTAACAAAGGAGCAATGAAATCCAAAATGACAAGTGCTGGCAAGGCAGAACATTATATACTCTGGGCTCCAGCTAATAACATGTAGCATTGTTGGACATTATGCAGCGGGGAGATAATATTTATATTGGCCAGATCCAGTTTTAACTAGAGGGAAATTGCTGTTTAAAAGAGGAAAGCTTAGAATTATGAGATTGGAAAGATTGTACACCTTCATGCTGTGTCTGTAATTGCAAGATCTTAATACCAATTGGGTGTATAGAGAAATATAACTGTTTTTCTGATTTTTTTTTCTTTTTCCTCTCTTAGTCCTAAAACTGAGTTCCTGTGCCTAAAAAGGTTGGTTTTATAATATCACTAGGGAGAAGACATACTTGTTGATTTAAAAACAAAACATTTTTTTTAAATGGGAGGATAAAGAAGGAGGAAAAAGACTCTAAGCTAGTCTAAGCATTGAGATCTAGTATTCCACAGATCTTAATTTTCAGTGGAAGGGAATAAAAGCCCTCTGCTGTTACCATGTCTTGACTTGCAAACAGGACCCAGCCCTGGCAGTCTTCAGAAACCACAGAGGAGTGGAAAAGAGCAAAGGAATAGTTTGGATCAGTATGATTTGATTTAAAGGCTGGCTTGAGCTCTTTCAGGTGTACCGATGCATTCAGTGGGGTACTAGTCCTCAGGCCAAGGTCCAGAGAGCAGCAAGAATTGGTCCCTCAGCTCACAGCTCATGCACAGAATGAGAAATTTGGTGAGCCACCCACTGGGAAAGATGAGGCTGGTCCTGAAATAGAATCTCTCTCTGCAGTAGTACTAATGAGAGGGAGAATATCACAGAAGCACTGTTCCACACCATTCCTCTAGGTATTTGTTATTCATCACTTTGAACTCTAGGTTTATTATGTTCCTGTAGAAAGGTAAAGGATAAGATAAAGAAAATGGCTTTTGTTGGCTTTTCGTTAAAGGAAAATTGTCTTAGGCTTCTCTTTTCCTGAAGAAACAGCAGCGTAGTTTTTTCTCTGTACCAAACCTTACTTCTGTCTTTGCTTGTGAAATGATGTTATTGTAGGGAGTCCATGATGATGCTTCAAAGAAACATGAAGAAAAGTGGGATAAGATTGAACTGCTTTTTGAAAAGCAGAAATTGCTTTGAAAACAAGGGTAAAGCTGTCCACTGCATTTTACTGCAGATAAATGTAAAATGCACTCTGGGAGATGGAAGAAATAAGCAGGACCACAGACAAATTAAGAAAACACTCTCTGGAAAACCTATAATGCAGATATAAATAGGGAGTGACAGCAGCTAACAGAGCAAACAAGGGCTTACAGTAAGATAGGGGAAAAAAAGGTAAATATCCTGATATATGCTTGTATTTAGGGCCTATAAGCCAAGAGAGACAGTAAGATCTTTCAAATGTGGTATTCAGAGGATGGTACAGCATTGAAGATGCGATATTTTTAAGAGGTGTTTCTTTTAGGAAGGCCATGGAAAGAAGATCACTATAGCAATGAAAAGGTTGAAACCTGGGAACCACTACAGAATTGTTCAGGATCAGACCCACATGATATTTATTAAGCTTCAGCTTATAGCTGCTTCTATCAGGGAATGTACACACTGGAGGAGCAGGGTGCTAGATAAAGGCCAAAAGGAAGCTGAGATGAGGTGTTGGAGACAGCTTGAATTCAGTCTGGGGAGCTGCTTCTCTGGATAATGAGCCTGCGTGCAGTTGCGCATGAACCATCTCAGCTGAACAGTTTCTACTAGCAAAGTTTGCTCATTTAAAGAGAGCTTCACTTTCTCAGTGTTAGTTTCTTTTTTTTTTTTTTCCTATGGTAAATCAAAAGTCATGCAGAAAGATGAAGAATAGCACTCACTCAAATGAAAAAAAAGAAAGAAAATAAAATAACCTCACAGCTCTTGACAGAGCTTCTAGGTAGTAATTTACAGCCTGCACCTCTTTTCTGCAAGATTAGGTCCATGGAAAGGAAAATGCACTCCACGTCTTTAAATTTGATGCTGTCAGAACTGTCACCTTCATCTAATGATTGAAAGACTGCAGTGTCACAGCATCACTTCAGACAGCTGGTGTCTAATTGAGAAGGATTCCTCTATTAACTGTGACCCTCCATGACTCCTCTCAGGCAGTGAGAAAAAGGGCTTTGACAAGCTGCCTGTAGCTCACAGGTTTCAAAGTAGAAAGATGAAGATCATTTAACATGTGTTGTTTGGGGGAAAAAGACAGCTGAGAGAAGCTATGGTAACAGTGTCCCTTATAAACAGAAGGAAACTGCTCATTAAACACAGGAGAGAGGCTGTGATGGGAAAATCTCTCTGGGCAGCTTGTTCAGACCCAAATGAGGGCTAAAGGAACATCACTGGCGGCAGATTTCTGAGTCCTAGGGAGCTGAAATCCTGGTGCATACAGGTGCTGCTTTAACTGGAGTAACTGAAGGCTTTAATGCAGCATATCCCCTCTCCTCTCTGCAGTACTGTGTCACTGGAGATTTCTTCCTTCCCTGACATTGGGATTGTGTCTTCCTGGGATATGTTCTACATGGCCACTGATACACTTTAATTAAGGCAGTTGGCATCACTGAATCGTACACAGGCAGGACCTATTTAACCAGCATCTGGGGTGTGCAAAAAAGAGCATCCTGCATTAAGTTTGTGTGTGTTATTTTAAACATTTTTCAATAATAATACATGATTGTATTGCCTGATTGTTTTCCCAGCTCTTCACCTTTGGTTGGAGAGAAGACATCCGCCCTGGGGAGCCGCTTCACACCAGGAAGTTCTGCTTCGACGCCGTCTCGCACAGTAGCCCTGTCACACTGTATGACTGTCACGGGATGAAGGGAAACCAGCACTGGAGCTATAGGAAGGTCAGAGTCACTGTGGGCTTCTCAGAGGTTCAGATTGTCTTGAGCCTGTATTCAGTTTAGCACAGGCTTGTGCTTTCCCGTCGAAAAGCAGTTCTGTTTTAAAATCCACCACATCCTATTCCAATTTTGTGGTAATCTCTGTAAACATATTCATGTTCCTTTTGAGCATTCAGATATTTAGGTCAAATTTAAATGAAAATGGATCTGATCCAGCTTGGAGGGTGTCTGTATTGGATCTGTTCCCTGAAAGGTGTTTTACCATTCTGGCGCTTCAAGATGCTTGTGTCATTTTAACAGAGGCACTGTTGGAAATATTTTCATCCAATGTGACAGCAGCAAGACATGCTGCTCATGAGTTAAATGTTCTTTACTACATTTTAAAGATTATAAGTGGCAGGAAAATCTCCCTCAAAAAACCAAAACAAACCAACAAACAAAAAAACCCCAACAAAAACAAAAACCCACCCAACATTAAAAGCACGGCTGTAAGCCCAAAGGAGGCAGGAGTTTATAAACTAAAGATAAGCAGCTTAGAAACTATTTTGATCTGCTGAATTTTAGCCCATTTTTATAAATCACTGAAAACAGGAGGTCAAGCTAGAAACTGTCAGAGTTTCAATTGTGGTAAAAAGTCCTGGTAATGCTACTGATTTGTTGTTGTTGCTGTTGTTGTTGTTAGGGTTTTTTAATAGTTTATCAGCAAGTTGTCTTGATTAAAGATTTCACTAATGATCTATGTATTTCATTCAGAATAAGGATTTCTCTGAAGCGCTGGGGATTTCTCTCACAGGTGCTCCAGTTTTCTTTGACCATTGTGCCTTGCCCTTCACCTTGTTTAAGCTGGGGCCAAAGAACCAAGAGTTGATCTTTGCCAGATAAACCTCAATACTGTTTTCTAGTTTAAATATATATATAGTACAAAACTAATTCAGATCCATTAAAACCAGGTTTCTCCTGTTGCTTTTTTTCTGAGTGCCTACTTATTAGCCTGTGCCTTTTTACCTTATTTATGTTGCAAATCGAGGTCCATCACAAGATTTTCCAGAAATGTAATCTCTTTGAAGCTGAAGTATTACTTGTAGGAAAGTTAGAATGTATGGGGCAGATATTTAGAGGATATAAATTGTGGTGGTTGTATTGCTGCCTGTCTGACTTTATAATGCCATAATAATCCCTTCTTGCTTCAAAACCCTTACAATTTATCTTTTTGCCTACCCAAGCTGCAAATCAAAAAGCTTTCATATTCTTAGCACTTCATTGTTGCTCAATATAGCCAGTTCATAAGACAAAATGCAGGTCTGGAGCTACACTCTGTAAGGCTCATCACCTTTGATGAGGACAGAATATAGCAGGTACTGAAAAAATGACATTTGGAAAAAATACACAGTGTAAGTTTTATTAAATTCTCTGCACAGCTTCATTTTTAATTTTCAGGAGGCTGACAGGGCTCATATAAAAATTCTCAATGCAAGACAGGCATTTCCATCTCAGCAAGAAACAGCACAAAGTTTTGTTATGATGGAAGTACTGACACATTCTTAACCATAATCGCAACCTGACAGCAAGCTGGTCAATTTGCATAAACCTTCAAGTTAAGAAACTGCATTGGAATAATAGAACTATATATATGTGGTTTTCTTTAAGCTTAGTTTTAGTTTGCTACACAGTAAGTATTTTTTAATGTTTCCTGTAATCTGTTTCCTCGGGTAAAGGGCAGATTTATATTAGAGATTTCTGGCAGTACAGCTACACCTCCAAAAACCTTATATGTGATATAATCCTTTTCCAGCTCTGAAAGCATCTTGACAACAGAACTTCTAGTGTTTTCCCCCCTACAAAACAAAAACTGTGCTAGAGCCTTTTACCTAGGGAATGGTCTGCTAGTGAATCTGCGTCCTAAATAAATAAGAGTAATAATGTAGTTAAGCAAGAAATGTTTCCTTTTAAAAAACAGAGAGCTGGTCAGCCACTCTCTTCTGTTCTCTACACCACTTATAGATGCTGTAGCTTCCTAATGGTCATGAATCCATCCTGCCAAAAATTCTTCTCATGCTTTAGGAGAAATGACCTTGCTTGTCAATGTCTTATAAGAAGCCTAGAAACCTAATATGAAGCATTTCTTATCACGCTCTCATATTATTTCTATAAAACTAGAAGATAAGAGAGTTTTATTCATTTAAAGATGAGTCTCATGATTATTTGCATCTTGAGCCACTGATAAAAGTTTACAGCAGTGAAATGATTACAAGGTGCTGCAAATGCTATTTGAAGCCAGGCACTATTTTCAGATTCCATATTCTTATAGCATAGAAATTGTAACAACCTGGTTTTGGATCCTGGCGAATAAAAACAGCTTAAATATTTTAGTGGCAAGTAGAATACATTAATATTTTACTTTGGATAAGGAGTGCTCTTCTGGAAAAAATCTACAGCCTACCCCCATTACGTGCACTTTGCTTCTCATTGCAGTGCAGTCTCAGAGCGTGCAAACCACATTCTTTTCAGATGAATGAAGCCAAAACTACCACTAATAAACATGTGTCAAAAAACTGTTCTTATTCCCATACTGCTTAAACTACATCTGGGCAGCTATTTGAAAGTCTCGTAAGTCTGCAATATTAAGTAATCAATTTTCTTAGGACCAATCTGAAATACTGGTCTACAGCCAAGTATACCTTTGAGAAAACCCTGTAAGAAGCAATGGAGCAGAATAAATCCAAGCAGTACTGCAAACATTGCTGTGGGTTGTAAATAGAGGAATGTGAGTAATGCCAGGACAAAAAATATTGGCACCATATTGGAGCAATGTAAGATATTAGATAGATAAATGTAAATGGCCTGTAATTACTAGATATTTGGGAGAATGGCTTTAGCTTCCCAAGCTAAAGCTATTTCTTTGACTCTGCTTGATATTCCTAAGCATGCCAGAGCCAATGATGAGCAGTGCCTACAAATTTCTATCCCTCATAGTGAAGGAATATGCCTCTGGTTTTTAATGTAGCATTGTTCTGGTAGCCTGACAGGTAGTGCACTGATTCTGATAAAGTGTGATTCAATTTATGTGCCACAGGCCCTCTACTGCTATTTGTAGAGCAGAAGTATCCAAGAGAGGGCTGATTTAGTAGGTCTCTAAAAAGAAACAATTGTGCAAAATCAATTTCATTATATGGTAATTCTACCCTGAGCCTAGTGATTATGATAGATGCTAGACTGACAGCATCAGAACTGTGCCCAGAAGACAGGAGTTTACTCACAGTCTCCTGACAGCTGCAGGGACAAACTGTAAGAGTCAGTTCACTTGCCATGCAGGAGGTGTGTAGATTATTCCCTCAGACAGACAAAGACATGTCATAGTGATAGTGGCTTTTATCATATGGACTTCAGTCCTGCTGAAGCTGCACTGGAGCTACCAACTGATTTCAGATAAACTACTACAGCTACCAGCTGATAATGACTTCCAGTTGCTCTTGACTTTGGCCATAGTTACAGCAGTGACCTATAAGAAATGAAAGGCTCTGTGTGTCATTGCCAACCCCCCTGAACTGTCGAGACCAATTATCCGATGGAGGAGTTTCTCCTTCTGCAAATAATCTTCAGGCTTGCCTTCATGCAGAAGGAAAAAAAACATTCTGCTGTTTTCAGCTGTTAGAAGTGTCTCCACAAGAGTGCTTGTGGTTTCTCAATATTGGTGTAAAGAGAAATTAAGATGATAAATTAATAGGCCTTTATATATTGCTAAGTCAGCCAGAAGTTTTTCCAGAGTGGTAACTCTGTCCCTATTCTTAAAAGACACTCTTCTTTCCTAATAACCAGACTCTCTAAATAAAAGCAGCAATAATGCTTCACTCAAAAATTGCCTGCCTGTGATATTTCTGTAAGAAAGACTGCCAGCTTTCTGGAAAGGCTGGAGTGTTTTTCATAGCAAGCTTTTTGTGCTGAAGCTGTTCCCTTTCTTCTTGTACCAGCTATCTTATTAAAACTTCTAGCATTCCAACTTTGACTTCCTAATATATTGGCTGGCCCTCATGCCCAGCTATACTGCAAGAAAAACCATATGCCCCCTTCCTGAAGGTCCCACATCAGGCAGGTTGGCCATGGCACAGTCACTGTGTCCTGATTTTGGACAGTGCCACTGCATCAAGCTCTTTTTAGTACAGAAGGAGCTGGCAAGGTGCAGATGGGTGCCTGCACCACCCCCTGGGGTGCCTGGCAGTTCTTGCAGGCCCACCTCATCCTAGCAGGGACACAGTAGTCTTTTGTACACAGTCCAGTTACCCCCTTCTTGCAAGCTGAAGTATCCTGCCTGCTCTCCTTGCAGAACATGAGAGAAAGGCCTCTACTCATTTGGTTTGGTCCTGTCAGCTTTGATGGCATGCCTCTGAATTTCAGTCTGGTGGGGGACTGTGTATTCATCCACTGCTTTTGGGGAAAGGCCAGTGCTGAAAGTAAAACAGTGGGAAAGGCAGATGTAACACCATCCCCCTCAGCCAGAGCGCAAGGTACTTCTGACTTGGTTCTTTATTGCATATATTAATTTTAAAAAGAGGCATTGTACTTTACCATTTTTTCACAAACCACAAATCAGTGAACTTAATCTTTCCTAAATTAAAAAAAACCCTTAATTTTTTGAAGTGGTTTTAAATAGCTGCTGTTTCTATTTGTTGTCGTACTTTTTTTTGTTGGTTTTTTTTTTTTCCGAATGTGCAGTATTTTTAAAGATAAGTTTCTATGATTGTTGCTTGCACCCAGAGTACTTGTGTCAGTTTTTAATTAATTGCAATTTGACAAATAGATTTTTTTCCTATCACAAACTGGGCAAGCAGGCACATCCTGGATTAGTATTAAAATAGTGTCAGGGCAATCATTGACATGGAGGGGAAAAGCCTGAATGTGGTTTACCAAGTGTAATCTGAAATTTATTTCAACAGATGCAGTATAGTCCCTGGAAACTTTCAAACCATCTAATGACTCCCACATCTGTCTTTCTAAAAACACTTGCCTACATCAACTAAGTATATTGAAACTACCTAACTCACCACCTGCTCAACTGACTGCTTTCACGAAGATTCACATCAGGTTACTTACTATTCGCTCCAGTTTTGTGAAGTAAAATTAATAAAACTAATCATCATAAATATGCTTTTTTAAGCAACTTAATCCATGCCTGCCCTCACAAAATCTCCATATGGAGCTAAATCAGTGTTAGGATTTCCATCTTATTTGGGGAGAGAGCGTATTTCAGTGGCTGGTCTTAGCAAGGCCACAGGCATTGAATGGGATGAGAACATCAATCCTGTGTCCATCTGTCCACCACTTCAGTTAATAATTCATTTTTAAAGACTTCAGCAAGTTGAAGATTTTACATCTCCCCCTGCCAAGAAACACAACCCTGTCAAGAGCAAGATTTCTCAAAAAAAGCCCCAAACAAATCAATTTTTCAGGTTCAGACATTTAAATGGGCTTCAAGCAAATATGTGGTATGCAAAGATATTAAAAGACATTCTGTTTTTTCATTATATTATGCAGTTGTTAGTCAAAGACCAGATGATATCTCCCTCTTTCTTGAATCCCCATTTTCATAAAGGATAATAGCCCAAGGGAAGGAAATTCCATTCTCTACAGCTTTCTAATTCTAATAATAGCTGTTGTTATTACACAAGGTTACTGCACAGAGACCAAAAAATCATTTCAAACAGGGCTCTCTTAATCCATGTTCTGTAAAATTAGAACACTTCCAATGATTTGGCATTTGCTACTTAATTCTATTTTTTTTCATTCCTGTAGGACAAAACTTTGTTCCATCCGGTAAGCAGCAGCTGCATAGATTGCAACCCAGCTGAGAAGAAGATTTTCATGAACAGATGTGATCCTTTATCTGAAACTCAACAGTGGATTTTTGAACATATTAATATGACTGTTTTAGAAAAATTTAACAGCAAGGCCAGTTCCTAGAAGGAAAAAAAAAATTGAACACACATATTTACGTACAGACTGCAGACTACATTTTTGCCAGCATCTGGGTCAAAGGAGTCAGGAATTAAATTTCCTAGATCCAGGAAATCTGTTCTGAGGATTAAGAAAATGCCACAGCAAGAGCCAGCAGGCTGTCCTTGTGGATATACAGTATCTGGAGAACTTGGCCAAGAGCCTCACTGGATGCTGCTGAGAACTTAAGGCTGAAAATTCCCTTGCTGGTCAAGGGAAAAACTTTGTTTAAAAACTGTTTAAAAGTACTCCAAGTTAATAAAGTAAAACAAAACTCTAGAGTTTCTCAGGTCAAATCCTGCTGTAGTGAGTAGCTCAGAACAGATGCTATGATTTGGGATGGGTTTATGGTGTGCATGACGCCAACAGGAACCTGAAGAAATCCCAGGTTTTAGAATTAAACATGCTGGTAGAAGAATAATGATGTCCCAGCACTCCCTAGACAAGATATATGCTCTGTTGACATTCTCTTAATAAAAGGTTGGGTTAAGCAGGTTTAACCCTCAGAACTGCTGCAATTAATTTTAAATACCTCCCTTTTGCGTTCCATTCATTACCAAAATAGGAATGGTCGAAATCTTAGGGTCTAGAATTACACTGTAGTGAAGCATGAAATGAACTGTATGGTTTTTCCCTCACATTTTTCCCCTTCAGGAAAAATAAAGCAAAGCAATCAAATTTATATATATGATATATTTAGCAATTGTGATTCAAATCCCATTGTCACACAAGGTGAGATTTTTTTTAGTGACAAGTGTAACAGCAGCAGCTGCAGCATAATGGAAGGCTTGTGGACTATCTGTCTTTTTTTAAAGTAGAATCTTTACCAACATATAAATTAAAATGAAAATAGACTGGGGAGAAATCAGGAGGAGAGTGGGAAATAATTGCATACTGCATGCTGAACTAGGTTAGTCAAATTAATACTGGTATGCTGCCATCACCTAAGAGCATGTTGACTCCCCGCAGTGCAGCTTAAAAGATCTTGCACTGCTCCTGACACAGAGGAGTGGAGAGAAAATTGACAGGAAATATCAGTTGGGTGGTTTTGGAGTTTTTGAAATCTGTGATGGAAATCATGTGAACTTTCCACAGTGAGCAAGTGAATGGTATTGTACATGTCATGAGGGAGGAAACAAGAAGTGCAAGCAAGTCACACATTACAATATTTTGGTACCTTAGGCACAGGCACCATTCAGGGTAACACAGACTTCCATCACACTGATGATTATGATGGGTCCCTCAAACCTATCACGCTGTTGGAGAGAGAGAGGCCTCTAAAACACTTAAGGAAGGGTGTCAATGGTTCTTCTCAGTTCATGCTGATGTGTGGAATGTGACTGATAACTTTGAGACTGTTCAAGGTAAGAGTGAGTATAAATTTATATCAAGTAAATATGTGGCTTTTGCTTGAAAGATGAATTTACAAATGAAAGCACCATAAATGCAGATAGATGACGTCCTCTGTGCTGTAACTCCTTTCAGGTTCCAAAAATAACATTTGTAATTAAGTTGCTTATTTTGATTGCTGGCGAGGTGGCTGACTAACCAAAATACTGGTGTGCAATCTACCCTGTTTTAAGGGAGTGCAGTGGCTGTGTTTTGTTTATTTCTCCTTAAGCTGTGTTTATGCACAAAGAGCATTGATTTCATCCAGAGGATGGTTCTAGTACCAGTGTGCTATTTTATGGCAGCATCTTGTAGTTGCAGGTCATATGAAAGTTTTAAGAGGGGAATGAGGTCCTGTAGCATTCAGGATGTGTGCACTGGGGAAATTGTGAAATTTCCAATATATTAAGCAATTGCTGCAAGTTATTGAAAAGATCTTTCAAATAATTTAAAGGTATGTGTCCACAGAGTTGTTGTTTTATGATTTTAGAATAAGTGAGTTTGTTTAGGTATTGTTTAAATTTAATTTGAAGATATGGTGTGCTCAGGAACAGAAGTAGTAAGGTTCTGGTATGAGGATACTTCAGGTTTGTTTATCTGTCAGTACACAGAACCAGCCTAGCCTCTGCAAACTCTCAGCTTTCCCAGATGCGGTGCTCACAGCATCATTTATTTGCAGCCTTATCATGAGGAAAGAGGGTTTGGGAAAAGAAGAAGATGGCTGCCTCAAATATAAATGCAGCCCTCAAGCTGCTGATTGTAACTGGCCCCAAACTGTCAGTCCTGGAAGCAGCACTGTATGCCCAAAATAGAGAGGCAAAGGAGGATTGCTAAAGGAAAACAGATTGGTAGGGTTATATCGTTCAGTGTCTGACTGCATCTCAGTGGTCTGATTTTGAGATGTCTGATGGGAACCAGGCTGCTCTTAGGGCAAAGAAAATCTATGCCTTTTACAGCCCTTGTTGAGTCATATTGCACAGCACCTTACACTGCCAAAGGAAGCCTTCCACTTACTTGTAGCTGATCACAAATGGTAACCTCTAGCAGTATTTGTCAAAAAGCAATCCATATGACTGCTAGTCAGATATTGTGGGGAAAGAGAACAGTCCTTGCACAGGACTCCTTCAGCAAAAGTTTTATTAATAATAAATGATCATCGCTACCTTTCAGTTCAAGTCTATCTTGGGTGTTCTCCAAAGGTTTCCACTGATAAGAGTATTTCATTACTAATTTACCATTCAGAATTTCTTTAATTCTTCCTGCAACCATATCTTTTCCTGCCAATAAACTTATGAACAATTTGATAGTTTGGATAGATGTATCTTCTTCTGATAATTCTCCAGGAGCATTTAACTCTGACACGTTTTTTCAAAAGACTATGAAATTTCTTCACAGATTTATTTTTTTTTAGTACCAGGTAGTCCTGAACATATTTTAAATGTAGTGCACAGGTGGAATTAAGTAATGTGGGCTCATCATTTCAGTGGAGCTATACTGATTTCCCCAATTAATGACTTGTTCAGTTTTTTTCAATTTATTATTTTATGGTTTTAATCAAGATGTCTGAAAAGAAGATCTTTGTATCTTTAAGAGAGTTCATCACCGTCTCCCCTAAATGTTTTCCATTTAAGGTTAACTGGCCTTTTTTTTTGTGGCCAGCAAAGTACTATAACTGGAGAGAGCATCTGGAGAAACTGAAGTAAACTACAAGTGCAACTAAAACTCTAAAATAACATTTCTTTTCCTGCATATATTCCAGAATCTAAGCTAAACAGAGGCCCTGGGGGACAGGGCTCAAAGGAGAGAGGAGGAGCTGGGAAACAAAGCCTTTCATGTGTGGGAGAGTAGCCTTGCTGCAGAGACATGACAAAATTTCACTTTCATTGGCCACAGTGTTATTTCAGAAAAATGAGATTGCTTTAGAACAAATGTTTCTGCAGCAGTATGGATATTTTAATGATATAATGCATTATTCCTGAGTGTGATCCATTTATGAATAAATGGTCTCTAGCTGCTGAAATAAGTCTGCCTCATGATAAAGATAGACTTAGCTTGAAAGGAAGCTGACAAGCACTTAACAACCTTTGATTACTGGCAATTTACCAGGCATCAATGTCTCCAGTGACCTTAGGGAAATCTTATGCCACATAGAAGAAATGTGTACAAATAGCTTGACCAAATTGATTAAATAGGTGGCAGTTCTGCAGGAATGGATGTTACCTTTGTTTTAAAAAAAAAGTCATAATCACAACTCATTTGCATTTTGACTGATAACTTCTGCAAGGGACTAGGTGAGAGAGACTCTTTTAGCCTACCTGGATGGATTGGAGATGGAGCACTTTAGGAAGGCAGTACTGGCAAGCTTTCAGTGTGGCTGACACCAGGGATGCATCCATTTGCTATTTAAAGAGCATCTGTAATGCTGATAAGCCAGTGCATTTCAAGAGAACACAGCATATATGGTTTTATTAATCGTTTTATTTTTCTTTTTTAATCCATCAAGATTCGTTAGGGAAATAATTTCAAAGCCCTTGAAAACAACACAAGGTGATCAGGAGTAACATTTTTATAGCTGGTATTAGTATTATAATGTGCATTTATTCCTTTGTTTAACCCCCTCCCAAATATGTTCCATATTCTCCTAAAAAAAAGCACAAGGATCCAAGAGTGCTTTTACATAAAATTTTCAGGATCTTGCACTTTCTGAAAGTTTTGAAAAGCCTTTAAAAATTAGGAAATGTAAACCAAAAGGTAACATAAAAACCCAAAGAAAAATTATTAGACCAATTATGTCTAGTGTACCAAGGGACTTTGCTAAATGTTTGCTAAGATAGTATCTTTCGACTGGAAAATTTTAGATTAATAAGTAATAGAGTTATTAAATCTTTAGTGTGTAGTGCTTTCTATTTTAGATTTGTAATTTTAAAAATGTAGTGAATTTGTGTGGTTAGTTGCTGACAGTTTGTTTTTTTTTTAAAACACATGTAATACACAAATCTGTTCTTAGGTCTCCTGAAATATTTCTCTCCTCATATTTCCTTGTTATAATTCTGAATTATGCTGGATTTATACACTGGATTTAAGAAAATCTGAACATATGAAAAAATCTCTAAAAGGTAAGAAACATATGTAAAAACAAATAATGAGAAAGTTTAGCTAGAGAAACTCAGATAAATGCATCACATTTCCAAAGCTTCAGCAGCATTCAGAAAATACATTTGCTCTGTGAAGTTGTTTTCTGTTCTTTCAGTGTATCAGTCACATCAGTGGTACTACTCTTGGGACAGGACTTCTGAAACTGGTGTTACTAGCATTTGTTACTAGCATCACGGTGCCAGAGGAGAAAAAATCCAGGAAGAGCTTCTGAAAAAATTGCATTCAAACATTGCAATCTGGTATGCCTTGATATTTTTCTTGTTTCTAAGGTTTGTTATCTTAGTATTTTTTTCTTTTTTACAGAACCTGGCAGTGCAGTAGGTGCTTCAGTGGGCCCTATGAGAACAGTGCAGACAGCAGGGAAGCAAAGAGGACATGGGTTAAAACAATAATAATTTGTGTTTATCTAAATGTGTGTTTACCACAGCACTGTCCAGTAGGTTAATTATACACAAAGAGAAATTTGTGTATTTTGTGCAACCACTTGGGTTGGTGCTTCAGGGAATAGATGAATGAGAAGGAGCCTTGCAAAATGGGCCAGCAGAAAAGCTTGTACTCAGTAAAAGATGTAGGAAAACTCAGAATGATCTGTTTCAGAGAAGCAAATGGATAAGACATTGAAATATATGTATAATGGACAGCGTACAGGATGTGAGGGGAGCTGCAGTGAGGCAAGTCTGGTGAGTGGTACTATCTTAAAGATACTAAGACATAGGAAAGGAAAACTTGGTCCTCATTAACCTTAGTCCTCATTAATCTTAGCAGGATCCCTAACACTGTGAAAGTAGTAGTTGATTTAATTAAGTTAATCCTTGATCTCCCCACTAAATGACTCAACCTGGAAGGAACCACTGTCCAAGCAAATTTCTGCTGATCACTCCGGAGCATCTAATCAGCAAAAGATAGCACTAGGCACAGTTTAGTCAAAAACCAACTGACACCAGAACTAAAACAATATTATCGACCCAAAAGATCTGTAGGCCTCTGGCATCCCTCTGTGAAAAAAAGATTTCACTTGCCTGAAGGAGTGATTGATGGTAATGATCCTAGATTAAGAAGATCAAGAATTGTGAGCTTTCAAGGAGGTGAAAGGCCAAATGGTGAGATTAGGAGATGGCAGTTTAATTGAGAGAGGAAGGAGGAAATAGGTGGTGAAAGGGAAAAAGTAGGAATCAGGTTTAATTCTGTATATGAAGGAAGTATGACCTACAAGGGTCAGCCACCAATAATTTTGGATACCTCTTCATAGCAGGGCTTACATTTTTACTTCCATCACAAATATTTGGGAACTGAGAGGCAATCAAGCCCTTTTGCAAGGACCTAAATTTAGAATAAGGAGAACTGCCTAATCTGAATTGTATTGATTGTGAAATACGTGATCACAAAAGAGAAAAGCTTTGATGGACCCTCAGTTTGTTCTGAGTTTTCCACTAAAGGTATGTGTGTGTGTGTTCCTGAGGCTACTTTTTAGATAGTATGTAGAAGCAGAATATTATGGTCCACTTTTTTACCTCAGTTTAATATTTCTCTCTATATCAGGCTTTTTTGAAAGAAGAAAAATGTTTATCTAAATTTTCCTAGGAAATGTCAACTTGGATCAGTATGAAGTAGCTCTGCCTACTCCCTTTGCAGATCAAGATAACAAGTGTTTCTCTTTGGACATCGCATACAGCTCTTAAAAACAAAGAATGTTGTGGTTCTGCCTTCATGGCTCCTTGCAGCATTCACCTCTTTTATGCATTTCAGTTTTTGTATGGATTTTTTTTTCTATTTTGTGTTTCTTCCCTTCTGCTGACTTGCTGTCTGCCAGAATCCTGGTCCTCTTTCTTCCCACCTTTCTGGTCTGTGCCAAAGGTGTTTCTGCTGTTGCAGATCCCTTCCTCAAGATAAGAGTGACTAAAGCTGCTTTGATCTTGACTTGGCAGAGCCTCAAGCCCTTCCGCCTTGGGGTACCTGGCTTGTTCTTGCAGAGGGATGGGGAGGAGGAAGGCACCTGAGGAGAAGTTCTGTCATTATGGGCCAGTCTCACTACAGATTTTGTCTGTGGAAGAGTTATAGCTCATAGCACAGACAGACAAATATCTTTGAGGGAAAAGAAATTGCACTGGTGATCTACTTTTCATTCATTTTCAAAATTCAGTGTTGCCCAGAGAGGGGAGGATGTAAGAGCAGGAAGCATCTTATTCGGTGGATATACTTTGTACAAATGTTTAGAAGCAGCTGAACTTCTTGACTTCAAATTTTTAACTTTTGATTATCCCTGGTTGAGCTAATAGCGATACAGGAAACTGAGTAGAATTATTTTTTAAACTTTTTTTTTTTTTTTAATAAACCACCAAGGGGATATGACAACTTTAACTGAAGGCATTATTCCAAATCTGAAGTGGATGTGTAATCTGTGACAGGTGCATGATACAGGTTAACCTCTAGTCAAGCTGCAGAGAGTCAGAGGGGCCTTATTTACAAAAAGAGATTGTCCAATGTGCAGCAGCCTTTTGCTTACAGCTGTACAGGACTCTAGTTTATTCCTCAGCATGTCAGGAAAATCAATATCTGTAATGATTCCCATTATCAAAGTAACAGCTGCAGAGATGGCAGTAAAACATCACCTTTTCCTTCCTACTAGAAGAGAATCCTTTCACCGGTGTCCTGTATGTCTTTATGCACCACCAGGGTTTATTTGCAACCAGAACATATGGATTAAAGTTATACCCTGCCCTTTCACTAAACAAGTTCCTAGGAAACCAGAGTACCAGTGTAAAGTCTGTACAAAGGAACTGTCCAAAGGATTGTCAGCCAAGGAATGGGAGTTTCATACAAAATAAAAAAAAAGGCCCCCTAAATGAACATGATCTGTCCTCACAGCCCAGAAAGTCAAACATGTCCTGGGCTGCACCTAAAGCAGCATGGTCAGCAGGGCAAGGGAGGGGATTCTGCTCCTCTGCTCTGGTGAGACCCCACCTGCAGTGCTGCATCCAGCCCTGGGGACCCAGGAAGGACATGGGCCTGTTTGAGCAAGTGCAGAGCAGGATCACCAAGTTAATTAGAGGAAGGGCTGAGAAAATTGGGATTGTCCAGCCTGGAAAAGAGAGAGCTAAATTTTTTACTTTGAGGATAGTGGGTACTGGAATCGGTTGCCCAGAGAAGTTGTGGTTGCCCCAACCCTGAAAATGTTGAAGGCCAGGTTGAGTGAGGCTTTGAACAACCTGGTCTAATGGAAGGTGTCCCTGGCCACAGCAGGGGAGTTGGAATGAGTTGATCTTTGAGGTCCCTTTCAACCCAAACCACTCTATGATTCTGTGATTCTGAAGTTTGTTTTCTTTTATTCCTGTCATATCGGCCTCCAAATTGCAGTTACTGCTCTACATCAAAATATATCTTGGTAATCTACACCCGGAAGGATAGTAATGCATCAGGCCTCTGCTGCCAGTTTTTCATACAAATCTGCAGCGTGGCTATATAAACTTTTTCTTTGGAGTTGGAGATTATTCTGCACAGTTGTTATCCTAGCAAGGGATACATTTCTTCCAACTTTGGCCTCACCAGCAGTTTTCCACCTCAAACTCTGCTGGTTGATATTGCCCAGCTCTCCAGGTAATGTGGTTCATTGCATATCTCTCAACACCTCACAGCAGTCCAGTCCACACACACACACAGAGTTAACAAGTGCTAGGTATCAAAAGAGAAATATATGGTCCCTTCTGAGCCTCTGAGATGCTTCTACTTATCAACTAGTCTTTCTGATGGTCAGAGTGTTTTCCAGGCATCTCTGTGAATAAACACACTTTCCTGCAGGTATCCTGCAAAATATCCATTTCTCTCACTTTTCTGAGAGTCTGGAATTACAGCCTTCACTTGCTGTTAAACAACATTCAGGACAAAACATTTCCTGGCAATTCAACTATTATAAACTATATATAAAGGGCCAAGAAGAACTGGAGACAACTTTGTGTAACCACTGACTAATGTCCCAGTAGGCAAAACAGACAGAAATGAGCTGGGCTGATAGGCAGCTAGCTATAGTAGAGATCAATTAAAGTAAGATGGAGTTGTCTAATTTTCTGTGAAACAAGATCAAAATATTTGGTTGTTGTGATTTAGGAAAAATATAGCTCTCTAAAAAAATGGGGGAAATATTTTCAGATGTGTGCATTTGAAGTATTATACAATAGACTACAATTAGTAATATATATTATAATAAGTAAAATGAAAACATACACTTCTGTGCTGACTAGTCTGAGATAGTTGGCTTAGATGTTATTAAACAACAGCTGTAGAAACTGACCAACTTTTATGCATTAAAATAATGTTTTCAGGACATGCTTAAAGGATTTACAGAGAGCACGTGCCTGTAAATTTCTGGACTGTAATTAAGAACCTGAACTATGGAATAAAAATTGTACACCTGTTCTATTTTATATTTGGATGTATTACATTGCAGGATACAAACTAAAAGATTGCTGAACAGCAGTTTCAAAAAAATGACCATGATCTGAATGAATAAATACCTCTCAGAAGCTACAGCATAAATTTTTCAGTTTGTTGTACATCTGCTGCTGCTAAAATAAGCTGCTCTGTTGGGTGGGTGAAGAACTGGACAAGCCCAGCCAGCTGCAGGGCTGCCCAGGGACATATTGCTGCTCCCATTCCTGCAACACCGGCCATGCCAGCTGTGTAATATCAGCAGAAAGAGAAAACAAACTCATCTCCTTTAACAACGAGCGCTGTTAGCTCTGGCAATATTGTAAATCATGTCTTGAAATGCCACCTAAATAAGAGAAATAAACAAGTGAGGACAAAACAGTTGTATACACATAATAGTCCTCAAGTGACAAGTAACGAAGCATTGAAAAAGTTTTTGAGGACTTGATTCCAGTAAAAAGTCATGTAAGTCAAGATTTATTTGTCCCGCTTCCACACCAAAAAAAAAACTACCAACAAAGAACAACAAAAAAATCCCAAGAAAATCCCAGGACCACTAGTCCTTGTACCTACAACTGATAAGACATAAAATAAAATACATAATCTTCATAAAGAGGATTAACTGCAAAAGTTTGAATCATATAGAAAACAGTATTAGTCAATCATCTTCAAAGACTAAAGAAGAAAGAGTTGATTATTACATATTATTTATCTTTAAAGGAATTATCTTTCTTTTTTTTTTTTAATTTGCATCTCTTTAAGTCCTATAACTTAATTTTATGCATACCCATAAACTTCAGTTTTTCAGTGCTGTACATCTATCCTAAAACCTTCTAATCAAAAATCATTGATTAAATCCATCCCTGCCATCTACTGCATGAGTGAGAGTTGTGATAAGTGGACACAATCTAATTTTTATTTGTTTCTGAGGGAGCAGTTAAAGTGAACATTGCTTCCAAAGACCTCTGAACATCAAAACTAGCAAAACTAAGAGAACTATAAGCATTCGTTGAAAATGTGACTCCTCCTTCTCTAGAGAGCTTAAAGGATACTGTAGTCAGATGCAAACTGAAGACAGCCCAATCCGGGGAAAAAATTGTGATTTTCTACCTAACCTTTCCACTTAAACTGTTTGGGATTAATTTCTTACAGGCAGTTCTATTGAAGAAACTATTGAAGATATTTGGTAAACATCTTCCCACTGTAACAGTAATTACAACAACAAAACAAATTGTAAGTCAGGGGGCTTTGACAAATAACAAAAACTTCCATCAAGTCCCTAAAGAGACTGGAGTCATTAACATTACAGGCACAACCCTTGGCAAGAGAACAACTAGGAACAGAGAAGAATTATTACTAAGAGAATAATAAAGTGGTTTAGATACATCAAGATCAATTAGGCATTGGTTTTAATATAGCCTAAAGTTAAAGCTTTAAAACAACAGAGAATTTTCTCATTTGCATCATTTAAAGTTCACAGCCCAAGGAAAATAGCATGTATAAAGAAACCAGAGAGCCATCTATGAATTGTGTGTCAATTATCTAATTACCTTTGATAACATCAGGTGCAAACCTTCAAGGAAAAAGCTTTAAAGAGCTCTTGCAGGTATGGGTGTATTAGGAGAGTAATAAGACTTGTTGCAGGGAGAAGAGAAAGGAGGAGGTATTGCATCTTGCATTGAAATGAATGTCCTGTCCCTGGCTGCAAGAATGTGAGAGAAGAGTTACTGGAGCATGTTTATCGACTCCAAATGCAGCTTCTCAGCTTGGGAAGAGAGACAGGAGACTGGTTTCTTCTTTGATTCTCACTTCCAAGCTGAGATGCTGTCGTGTGTTCCTGCCAGTCAAGAAGGAGAGAATCCAAGCCTGGCTCCTACCTCCTGGCCTCCCTCCTTCCTCTGCAATGCCTGTGGATGAGGAAGAGTGAGAGCACTTTGAGATCCTGGTGCCTGGGCAGCTCCTTGCAGAGGTAGCAGGGCTCTCTGACTGAGGAGGTCAGGGACAAGATCTCAGCCTACAGACGCAGCTCCACCTTAGGGCTTGCATAGGGCAGCTGCCCTTGAACTCCCATCAGGAAAAGCCTGTGCACCACCAGCTTGGGCAATAGCTCTGAACATTAGCTGCTCAGTGGTGGTGCTTACATCCCTGCTTCTCTGACTGCTCATTCCCTGCACCAGTTGGAGTGCTGCCTGTCTGCACGATGGGAATTGCTTTGAGGTCTGGACAACATGCTGCCCCAGCCAGATGGGAAGGAGATGTGTCTGCACTCCTGGTCAGCACCAGTATCTGCCCTCTGATTTTTGAAGGGAAATTGTAGTGACTTCTTCAGCTGGAAGCCTTGGTGAGTAGATGCAGAAGAGGGTGTCTGGTGGCATGTTTGTATTTGGATGATTGCTCTAATTAGCTCTTTTTTTTTTTCTTTTAATATGAGGGGGAAAAACACAGGGGTTTTTAAGTGTTTTTTTCTTCTGCCTAAGTGATTCTCAAGTGACATTCACCACTGTTTTAATTAAACATGCCTCCTGATTTAGAACTGATAAGCTTCTACTTCAAGGAAATGCCAGGGTAAACTTTTATTCTGGCAGGGAGAAGCAAAACTGGTAAGTAGAAGGATAGTGTCTCCTAACAGTCAGAGAAGTGAGAAGAGTTCAGAAAGTGCAGCAAGGGGGGACTAACCCCCTTGTAGTAGCACCTGCAGACTAATCCCTCACAGCCCTTTGCCACAGAGGTTGGCTCTGTAGCAACTGCCTGAACTAGAGGAGAAGATGTGCACTTTGTCTGGATTACTTGGTTATTGTCATCTCCTCGGTGCTTCCCAGAACTCTGATGGAGAGCAGGAAACCAGCCATCATGGGCATCCCCCTGAACTGCCTCCCAAAGCCACCCCACATGCTTCAGGTGACCCAGGAGGGTCCATGCAGGCACCACCAGCACAGGAGACTGCAATCAGGGGCTGGAACTGCCAGCTCCTCATCAGTCCCACATAGCAACAGACCATGTCAGGGATTTATATGAAGCTTTTACAAGTACATGCTCAGGGTTGGGGTTTTTTCAGCTCTTTCACTGAGGGTCTTGTTTGTACCTCCTCCTTAGTGACCAGCTGAGCCTTCTCCACGTTCATGATACTCTTTAAGAAGGTTTGACCCGACTCCTCAAGGACTGGGACACACAACTGACATGATACCACACCAACCAAAAATCAGGTCAGTGATTAAACTTCTTGATGTTGGCAAGTCAAGTGGCAGTATCAGAAGGGAGCTCATGAGGTCATTTGCAGTTGCAGACCTGAGAGTAAGAACTGTCAATTTAACTCTTCCTGAGATTGCAGCTTTTGGGAGGGGAAGGTGGGGAGGCACAGCTTTTCTGTTAAGAAATGTGTCTGTTGGTTTAGGAGCTGCTACGTCCTAATTTCCAGTAAATTAAAAACAACAACAATAAATATCATGTCCTGTGTGACAGCTACTTTTAGTATAGGGAGTATTGCTGAATTTCTGTTCCATGAGAAAAAACCTTTCTCTTGCATTAGATCTTCACCTGACCCATTACTGAGATAATCTTCAGCTAGCTTACACCTAAAGACTGGAGCTGTGGTAATTCTGAGAAGAGTCTTGGCAATGCATATGAGATGAAATTAAGGAAAGTCTAGTCATGAATAAGGTCTATGTTTCCAGTTCCCCTGAGAGCTTCCATCAAGCAAAACTATTTCCCTTCTAAAGCATATGTTTGAAAAAGGGGAACTAAATATTTTTCTATTATTTGCCTGCTGGAATATTCTTTACTTGGTGTCTGAGCACAGCGGTGACTTACACAAATATTGCAGCTCATCTTTTAAAAAAAGCATTATTATATCAGTAATAAAGAAAACAGTTTGAATTTCAGATTAAGAGACAGCAGTATATCACAAAATATTTACTCTGCCCAGAAGAGCAGCAGTTTACAGACTATTTAACAGCAATTTGTGTATGCATTTAAAGATTACATCTTTTTTTAAATGAAGGTTTTTATTTGTGTGCTAAGTAGTTTTCTGTAAGTAAAAGGATCTTTGGATTTTTATTCTGTGATAAGCAGTAGTGATTTAGATCTGAGTTTTTATAGCATGTGGCATGTGAGGTGTGTCTATCTTCTTGTGGAGGTTTTTTAGTTTTTTTTTTTAACTAGATCATAGTCTTTATTTGCTTTTCTGGGGAGAACCAATATAAGCTAATAAGTGTTCTACTTTTAAGCAGTGTACAAAACCTAACCTCTTTGTTAGTTTAGTGATCTTACACCATTTGGTAACAGTCACCAAAGAACATTTTCACTGAGAATGGATCTTGGTCCCTCTCTTTCTCTGGTTTTCTTGAAAAAACTCAAAAAACCCAAACATATGATCTAATCAGTTGACCAGAGGGGAAAAAAAGAATCAAAAAATACCTCCACAGAGCACCTATTTTTCCAAAGATTATGGAGAAGTGAGGGGAGATATGAGCAGGGAGCATAGAAAGGCTAGGAAGAATGCAGTCAGTGCATAGCCCTGGGGGAGATTCTTGGTCCTTCTGTATGCTGTGAGCTGAGTGAACTGGCACAGGGGAATTTTGTACTGCTGTCATTAGAGTGCATCTGGTCACAAAACTGGGTTGCAGGCCTCTCTCTAAGGTTTACTGATGGTAATGGTGACAGCTGTGTGCAAGGGTCAAATATGAGCTTACTTGCCTGGAGATGTTCCTATCTGCAAAGCCCCAGTGAAAGTTCTGTGGCCCTGCAGAGCAGGATGGTTTGTGACTCTGACTGTGAACAGCAGCTGCTCATGTGGAGGGGGGCAAGTAATCTGCTAGTTCTTAATTAAATACCCTTTACAAGGAGAATGCCTATTGGCACTTGGCTTCTCCCCAAAAAGATGGAGCTGCTGTAACTCCCCTTACAGGGTGCACCACCACTCACTGTTTTGAAGCACATATTCTCAAGCCACAGTGAAGTTAAGTATAGAAGAGGTCCCTAAGTGGACCTTTTGCATGACAAAATTCACCAAGAAGTAATTTGCTTCATAAATGCCATAGCTACCTATCTGTAGCAAAATAAGCCATATCAGAAAACCCAGGCAGCATCTGTATATCCTCACCTAATTGCTCTATTACTTGTGGCAATGATGCCTCAGAAGAAATCCCCCAGACTAACGCTGGGGCTCTGGCTCCCACTGCCATGGCAACAGAAGTGCTGCCTGCTGAAAAAGCCAGCTGAGTCCAGAAAAGGTCACCAGAGTTCTTTAGAAACCCTGGGAAACCCTTCATCCTCAAAGAAAGAGAAAGAGGCACAAGTCTGAAGCTGAAAAGACAAAATAGTTTGCCAATGGTGAGCACACAAAACTTCCAGTTTATCTCATAAAGCATATTTTTAATGTGTTTTAATTGCCTTTAGGGCTATTTAAGCACTTTGCATGGTTTTAGGAGGGAACTAGAGGGTGACAGGGCTTGGGAAGCAAGGATGGGAAGATTGTGGTTTTCTTCAGTTGTCAAAGCTAGAATTTATTTACAAGGCTGTAAGGACTGAGGCCTTAAGGAAAAAGCCCCAGAATTGCAAGAGCTGGCACAAAAAGCAGAAAATATCTTTGGCTCTTGTTCTGCGCTGTCCCAGTCCAGCACTTGGCAGAGTAGGTATAAAACACAGCACACTGCTTTTGGGAGTGCTTGTTATCTGGGGTTCTCAGACACAGCTTGGTCCCACCCTTTGTGACATCCTGGAGTTGTAGGAGCCATTGGATCAATTTACCAGATCAAGGCAGGATCACCTTCTGAGTGAAAAGCTTTTTAAAAAGTTGCAATTCTTTCAGCACCCTTTCATGCTTAAGGCTGTATGTGATTGCAGGAGTTCACTCTTACCTGCTTAAAGCATTTGTGTAATGCTTCCTTAAACCTGTAAAAACTAGATCTGACAACAACTATGTTGGGAAGAAAAGCATTTTTTGTCCCCAGGAAAAGTGTATTAAAGCTGCTGGGGTTAATACTGGGGAGAAGGTGAATGCACAGCAGCAAAGGCAGCCTGGCTCACTGACCCGAAACATTGTGCTGGCCAAGGAACAAAAGCCTGACTCCAGTCACCTTTCCTTTGCCTCCCCTAAAGCAGCCATGCCAAGTCACATCACTGGGCAGCAAAATGAAGCAAAAAAAAAAAGATGCCACTACCATACCCCTCCCCAAACTCTCTGTATTTAAAGGGGATGAGCTAAAAGGTGCTGGATGAGAAATGTATTGAGGATTCAGACACATTATCAGTACTGCAACCTTCTCTACTCCCAGTGCATGCTAAATAAGGAGGTGATTCTGAATGCAGGAAAATTTTTTTCTTCAAAATTAAAATACTTTAAGATGCCTACAAATGCTTGGTGTGACAGTTGTATTACTAAGATGTAAAGGGTTTTAAAAAGAAGTATAAAAGCATAGTTGGTACAAGGAATAGATAAGAATGAAGCCTTCTAAACACTTTAATGTGTGGAAATATTCAACAGTTCTTAACTTATTTTTTAATTCTTCGCCTTTCTACCTGTCTTTCAGCTTTTCATGTCTATGCATGTTATTCTTGTAACCTTAACATTTTCCAGGGTCTGTAAAAGTCTGTGCCTAACAGTTCTGGTTATGTTTTTCTTCAGCAAACAGTTAATTCCAATGAATGGATATTGCTGTTTTAATTATGGAAAAGTCAATATACTTATGCAGCTTTGGGCAGCATGACAGACACAGCACAAGCCTTAATACTTTGCTTATCAAATTACTTAGGCATATGTATAACTTTATGATAACAGGGTCATGGTGAAGTGACTATCACATAATTCCTGAGGAAAGTGAAAGGGAGATGAGGCCATGTGTGAAAAACTATATGTGTACTAGATAGCTTCTTTTTTTCCCTCTTCCCTCCCTTCCAGGAGGCTTCCATAGCATTCTTATTCTCCAGTGCTTTGTAATATGATGAATGGCATCGGCTAATTGAAAAGCTGCTAATGGGGCAAAACCATGGCATTCAAAATCTGGCGATATATTGAGGAAGCAGTAGCACAATATGCATTTTTAGTGTGCAAGGGGCTTCAACACATGCTTTGAGTAGCTCAGAAGACAGCAGCAGAATGAGATGTGGTTTCATTGTGCCAGGGGAGGTGAAGGAAGGAAAAAAAGCAGTAATACGTGGCTGCATCCTGGATTGCATCAGGAAGTTGGATTTCAGGTTGACAAATGTCCCTCAGCACCCAGGGAGAGCACACACAGCCGCAGGTGTGGTGCAGGAGTGCCGGGCTGGCCTGAGGCCATGCAAACACTCGAGCACCAGCCGGTGCAATCAGTGAAGCCACCTCACCCTTTCGGCATGCTGATATTGCTGTGCTGCAGCATCACTGCGAGGGCAAACAAAGGTATCCGAGGTTAGACCCAGCAAACCCAGCCCAAACCGCCAGGTCAGGCAGACTGCAGGCAATAGTTGCATGAGAGGCACTGTCAAGCAGTTTGATGGGAAATAATAATAGAGAGTATCACGGACTATGAAATGTCAGGAACAGTTGTCTGCAAAACCAAGCATCTTAGATTGACATTTTGGGTATTGCTAACCTGAGAAATGTGGCCCATGAGTTTACCATTTTTGACTGGACTGAGATTTTCCATAAGATATCTACAAGTTGCTGCCACTTATCAGTGGAAATGTGGTCAGGCAAAGAACGAGAATGAGTTGCCTGTTAAAGAAATGTGTAATGCAAATATTTTATGCACACAAATGCTAAGTGCAGAGTGGAGGCAAATTGGACAAAAACTGCAGCGTGTATCAGCTGCTGCTAAGAATGACACACCCTCGGGTTTTAAAGTTAAGGGTAGATGTTCACAAGCTCCTCAAGCACAATAAGTAACTTGAAAGAGAAAAGGCTAACTCTGCTGTAAAGGATCCATGCTCCAAGCACAGTGTTTACAAGTCAGCAGCACAAAGAAACTGATTTTTTAAAAATCTTTAAACTCTAAAGAGTAAATCTTTATAGCAGTGCAAGGGAGTCATGCCCACAAATCTCATTATTCTGAAAGCTGCTTAGAAACTTTAGCCCTTAGAGTCAACATACCACAATGCATTCAGAAATATGATTTCAGAGTTACAAATGCTTCTAACAATTAGCTAATTTTAAATTTAAAAAAAAAAAGGAAAGAAGGAGAAGAAAAATTAGGATTTAAAAGGATTTACAAGGAAATAATTGGGGGAGGGGGTGTTATAAGTAAAGAAGGAGGTAATTGAAAGGGATTGAGAGGAATACAGTAGGAAGTGGATGTGGTTAAGGCACAAGATTAGTTAAAGAAAAGCATGGTAAAACTGGAAGTAAGAAGCCAAATCCTGGCACAAATGAATATAGTTTCTTTGATGTATTTCGAGCTGCATGATTTATACGTACTCAGCATCTAGCCTGTGGACCTTAAGAATGATTGGGCAAAAATAGTGATGAAAGCTTATTAAAATACTACCCAAAAAGCAGTATGCAGAATTTGATGCACAAAAGGTTCTTATACTCTCAGAGATTAAATACCTAGTCAATGGTCCTGAACAGCTGCAGGTATTTCAGCCTCAGGAGTCTTACAGAATTAAGAAATTTAACAGTAATAAAAGCTGTGACTTGCTATGCAAGCTGGTTTATTGAAAAAAAAAAAATGTCACAGGATTCATTACTGCTTTAGAGATGGATTGTGAGCTTGAAACTCATTTTCAAATGTCTTCACAACAAAGCAGGATGATATGAATGCTAAAATTGGGGTGGATGAGGGCAATTTGAGGTGATGAGTAAAGCTCTGGCACGCAAATGATACGGATTCTAATTAGTGCAGATACACCTTTTGAAATTCCTGCGGGGGTTCTGTATCTATAGAAAACATATTGAAATCCTGGATAAGTAGGTTGCATGTGCACATGTGTGCCTGCCTGAGGTCTCAGTTTCTTCCAGGATTAAGAGACATGCAAATACATGCCCCATAATAACAGCCTGGACTGGCCTGTGCTAGGCAATTGAGCAAACACAGGACAAGGATATACAATAGACAGTGTACCAAGCAAAAAGACAACAGAGAAAGATAAAGAAAGAGCTGAACCAGGTCAGCATAACAGTACCCAAACTTTGTACTCCTTGCTAAGCCTGCAGAGCTCCTAGGATCCTTTTGCATTTTTGCATACTGAAATCTTAAAACCAGAAGGCAAGGTAATCTCTGTTCTGATGTTAAGCAGAACCATTTCTAAGATGGCTCCTATTTCATTTGCCTTGCTTCAGAGAGCCAGTGCCATGTTCAGAGCACTGTCAGCGTTAAGGAAGAATAGATGAGCACTGAGAGTTTCATGCTCTTAAAAATAAACATTGTCAGTAAGATACATAAAATAATGTATTGAATTTGAAATGCAACATCACAGGAGAGTGAAGAAAACCAGATGGATCTGCTGAGGATTTCTGTACAGATCAATTTACATAATGATGTTCTTTATTTTAGAAGTTGGACAGGACAGCTTCAGATCTGAGGTAACCAATAGGCCTTTATTATGGCAAAAGAGAAGAGAACCTGTATCCTTTATTTTTAGCTTGGCTCAAAGCTTATCAGGATGCTTATCCCCAGAACCCCTGAGCTTAGACTTGGTGGAAAGTTGGGTGTGTTCAGATGACTACATGCAGATTTGTTAGCTTCATTTTCTGCTGCTTCTTTAGAGCTCAGGTTTTGGTGCACAATACAAGGATTGGTGTAATGAAGGCATGTGCTGTTATGGAGAGCTGAGGAACATCAATGTCATAAACTTAGGCAGGGTGCAGGTATTTGTTGAGGACTTTGATTGTCAGAAGCTCTTGAACCATGACATCCATTTGCTGAGTGATTCTGCCTGTTGTTTGCGTTTTATGCCAGGTCTCAGGTTTCATCAGCAACAGACTGGTATCACCCAAAGTGCTGGGCACTTGTTTGGTCACTGTGAGAAGTTCCTCCTATACCTGCAAATAGCAGGGAGAAGGCTGTGACACCAGCTTTAGAAAGATCTGGCTTTATCTTAGTCTGTGTAATAGGTGTAAATGCTGATGCTATTGCTGGTCCTTTCCATGCACCATGGTGCATGGTGAAACACTTGTCTTCCTACTGGCAATTATTGTGGATAGTTGAATGGAGAGAATCATTTAACTGTACCCAGATAATTGAGCAGGAAACTGGAATGCTGGTATCAGGAACCTAATGAGGAATTCATAATATATAAAACAATCTTTCTTCTTTTTTTTTTTTTTTTGAGGGAGTGGAAAGAATGGCAGACTAACAAAAGGGCAGTAAAAGCAAAGGAAGAACTAGGTGAAAGCTTTGAATGGTCAGAGAGGATGCTATTATGATATGAAGCAATTTCCAGCATTCAAGGCTTACAATGAACTGTTTTAATTTTTCAACAACGATGCAAGTCATGCAGGCACTTATAAAAACTTAAAAGCTCTTTTTAAAATAATAGCATACATTTTACATGTACTATATGTACTTATTGTCTCAGAAAGTGCAAGTTATTTATCATTCTTGTCTAAGCTAATAGTGCATCTCTGTCTGGATTGCAAAGTTTAATTAACTTCCGTAGGTGTTACAAGGAAAAGTATGCCTAGCTGAGTCTAAAATCCACCTTCTTGAATGTGGGGCACTTTTAAATCAACATGACTGATACACTTCTTGAATAACAACTTCATGTTTTTCTGCTTCATACAGGGCAATAGCGTTCCAAGTTTAGACCCTGTAGAATCCAGACAAATAGCACACCTTTCTCTCTCATCAAGATGCTATCATGAAGACTATAAAGAACTCTAACAACTGTAACTTTTGCTCTTCTACTTAAGGCCGAGTTTGAGATGCTGGTCACAAAAAAAGATGGTGAAAATTTAGTAGTCTAGTGGGCATTGTACATGATGGGGAATTACAAGATTAGAAAGCATTTTTGGGTCTTCATCTTGCTACCACCACTAAAGCACAGTTTGTACAGAGTCTGAACTGGGTGATGAAGCACAAGAAGGGGTACATCTCCAAAGCAAAAGAACAAAGATGCTATAATCTCTCAATAATGGTAACTGTCCCACATCATCAAGCTTATTTTGGTGTCTTACTTAATGCGTAGCATCAGGAAGCTTGTCACAGTTAAAAACATCAGTAGAAATCTAGTTCATCCTCCTGCTCTGAGTTGAGGTGCATGACCAAAATTCAGGCAGAGCCACATATGCTTAAAGGACTCTTAGATACAGCCAGAAATTTGGGCCATGACAAAAAAGATGTGAGTCCTTCTCCTCTGGTGAAGTCCAGTATCATAGTAGGGGACCTTGGTGGAAGAGAAATGTGACTTGTGAGAGCTTACACTAAGCCGGAGTGGTTTTAATATCATATCACCAGCCAGTGTAAATTTTTCACCTGTCAAAATGACAATATTTTTTTACCTATCTGTGTGTTCAGGCTAAGACATTAAATGCAAGACAGCAGGATTTGGCAATTTCACTGCATTGGCTATGGATTACAATACACCTATTGTACTTTTGCTGCAGGTGCACTCACCCTATGTCTAGAAAATCTGCCTTCCTCCTTCTAATATGAGATAAAACATAAGATGACTTCTCAAACACAGGTACTAAATATGTCAATGACCCACAACTGCACATGTGGAGGGCAGGTAAATCTTAACTCAGGCAAAACTCATGACTGATACTGATCTGACTATTTTTCTAGAGATGTTAAAAAAAATGAAGTTTTGCTATATGGATTTTTTAGTGTGTAAGTAATGAGCATTTATGAATAGCATTTCCTGCTTTAGTAATCAACTTACATAGGAAAGGAAAATGAGTATGTGACAAATCTGCATCTTATTTACATTTTTAGTATTACATAATCCTGAAGGTATCAATAGAAGCATTTAAATGAAGGTCTTGACAACAATCCTGTGCAAAATGCACTGAAAATCCTTTTGATGTTTAACTAAAGGAGATTGCAAGGACATAATTTGAGCAGTGGAGGGTGTAGTTTAAAAACATACCCCACCCACTGCAGAAATGCCTATGCTGTTCTTTGCCTGTGTTTTAAAGTTCATATTAATACATCTCCAATAGCAGGTATTTCTTGTTCTGCAACTAGTAAGTTGTCTTGTCATGTAGTACTTTGCCATCAGGTATAAGAAAAATTCCACTGGCTCTTTGCATAGATGAATGCATGTTTACTGAGCATTGATTCCAAAAGTCACGATACTTTTCACCCTCATTATACAAATGTGGCACTGCTTGAGACAGCCAGCACCTTGCATAATTGCATCTAAATTTTGCATTGCTAATTAACAGTCTGTTTTTAGTGCTGTGATTCTGTGCTTCACTATGGTGATACACAGAACATGGGTGCAGTGTGTCCTTAGTTCAGGAAGTGCTCTGGGTTATTTTTCAGCAGCCACCACTTGCATATCCACTGCTCCACAGTGTTGGCTTGTCTTGATTTAAGCACCTCCCAGAGCTGTTATGTGTCTTTGCAAACTGTTTATGTAATTCTAGTAGTGACCATGGCAGGCTGCAGCTTCAAGTGCAAAAATACAATTTAGTTCCTTAACTTTTGCTGATGTCCAGTAGGCTTTTAGGTGGAATTTTTATTGTGTTTTTAGATCGTTCGTCTTTTCTGATCTTAGTTTGATTAAGCACTTTGTATTCACATTTGGCTTGGAAAAAGGAAAAAGTATGTGATTCTTTTGAATAGCGGATTCAAACTTGGAGATGAGAAGGCTGGTAAATTTCATCCTTAAAACAACTGGGGCTGAAATCTTGGCTCTGTTTAAATGTGGCAACATTCCAGTAACTTCAAGTGCAGCTATTCGCCTCTACTACTTCACATCCTAAGGGCTCTGTAAATTGTTGCATAAACATTATGTAATTATACAATGAAAGAAACCACTCCCATTTGCCTTTAGAAAAGGGAAAATCTTCACCTAAGGTAAAATCTTTGCTGCCAGGTTTCTGAGGGAGAAGTTGACAGAGGTAATCCAGCAGTGATGGAATATTCTGGGATTAATTAGACGTGGCCTAGATACACACGAGAGAGTACCAGAGCTGACCTAAATGTTGGGAGGAACAGTGCCTCTATCTCCTGCTTTCTTCTAATCAGCCCTGACACCAAAGACTTAGCAGGGCAAGTTTGGAGAGACTGTTTGGATATAAACCTCAAAGAGAAGCAAATTGTTACACTCATTTTTACTCATATTTAAGTCCGCTTATTTAAATATAAAATGTTTTGAAGACATTCACTTCTGAATCTTGGAGGTTACTAAGAAGTCATCCAGTTTATTCAAGCAGTTAGCTAACAGTCTACAAAAGTCCTGCAGTAAATCACCATATTTTATTCAATTCAATATTTATTGAGTATGAAGTTTTCCTATCATTTCTTCTTTGTCCCAAAGCACTTTTGGAGGGAAAAAGAAAAAACAATTAATTACACAGATGCCGTGTTCATTTTGAGATATACACAAATGTCAGAGTTGTTGATAGTAAATCAGGAACGAAATAAACTTCACTTCAGCCTAAGGTTTACAGGAGCAGCTTTCATTACTCAAAGGATCAGTGAATAGGAATAAATCAGTGATTCTTCAGTTTAATTTCAAATAATGTTAATTGGATTAGTCTTCTGCTCTATAAAGATACTTTTCAAGTTGAAACAAGTAATTTTTTTCTTAAGGACAAAACTGTAAATCAACCTTTTCCCACTTACTCTGTAAACTCTAACATCTAAACCTAAGGAATGTCCCTGATTTGATCAAACTACTCAGAACAAAGATTCATTTAAGCCAGAGTAAAAATAGAAGTACAGTCTAGAGATCTACTTCTAGCTAATTGCACACACCTGGGAATTTAGAAAAGTTTTTAATTTGACTACTCAGCCAACTAGTTTTTAAATCATTGCATTTTGTCTTCAATTCACCCCAGCCAGCAGCCAAGCCCCACACAGCTGCTCACTCACTTCCCTACCAGTGAGATCAGGGAGAGAATCAGAAAGGTAAAAGCCAGAGAATTCATGGACAAAATAATAAAAAAGATAAAAACAGTTTAAGGGGGAAAGCAAAAGCCAAGCACACAAGCAAAGCCAAGCAAAACAAGGAATGAATTCACTGCTTCTCATGGGCAGGCAGCTGCTCAGCTGTCTCCAGGAGAGCAGGACTCCCTCACATCTAATGGTGACTTGGGAAGACAAACACCATCACTCCAAATGTACCTCCCTTTCTCCCTCTTCCCCCACTTTATATACTGAGCATGATGCCATATGGTCTGGAGGTCAGTTTGGGTCACCTGTCCTGGCTGTCTCCTCCCCAGCATGGCAGGATGAAAAGCAGAAAAGGCCTTGGCTCTGTGCAACCCTGGCTCAGCAAAAACAAAAACATCTCCCCATTATCAGCCCTGTGTTCAGCACAAACCCAAAACACAGCCCATGCCAGCCACTGGGAAGAGAATTAACTCTACCCCAGCCAAAACCAGCCCTCTGGTATATATTAGAAAAAGGGGAGTGAGTGGCAGTTAGCTGAGAGAGCTGGAAACCTGCAGTATTTGAAGATGGATGAGATCCTGCCATTATCCCTCTTTCTTGTCATGAGTGACTGAAAAGCAGTGGAGTTTGGCTTGCCAGGATGATGACTTTATTACAATTCTTCACTTTCATTTCAATGTCTTTTTGACATGTCTAATAATTTTTTCTCTAAAGTTGGTCGGGTTGAGGGTTTTTTGGAGAGTTGAGTTTGTTTGGGTTTATTTGCAGGGGGACATTTTTGTTGGATTTTTTGGTTGGTTTTTTGTTGTTTTTTGTTTGTTTGTTTTTGTTGAGCTCTCAGTTTGGGAAAAAGATGGAAAACATATTAAAAAAATTGAAAAAATTATCTACATTGATACCTGAGCTAAACCTATAAAGGTTAGAAATCATTTAATTCATACCAAGTAGGGATATCTGTCTGGAGCTTTGAACCTGAGAAAAGGGAAAACTTCCCCAGAATTCTGCACTACATGGTGTGCTAAAGCCCTTATGAAATCTATTTCATTATGGTTCTATTTAGTAGAAGACTTGAATGCGTGCAGTGTTATGATACAACAGCTGCTATTGCCTGCAATTCCCACAAAACATGCCTTTTACAACAGAATCGTTTCATTGAATTACTAATCAATACAGCTTGGTGTCAGACCATACATAATAGGAATAATCTACTGTTTGAGAATTTCTCTCCAAATGGCAGCCTACTAAGAAAAGAGGCTGCTCAGCGTTGTGGTGTTTGTTTCCAACCACCGATAACATCAAACTCACAGTTTTTAAAATCTGCAAAGAATTAAGAAACCTCAGAGCTTTCTTAACCTTCAAAAGAAGAATTCATTGCATTTCAAAAGCAATGCTTTTGTGATTCACTGCTAAGATCCTTAACTTGCAGTTGCCAATTTGTGATATATATACCACAAACTTTATATGGCTAATGGCAGTAGTCTTGCTATCATTCTCTGTGGCAGACAGCATTCCCATTCCCCAGGACCCCAGTTTGAAAATCAGAGCCTGGCAGAACTCTGCAATGTTATTCAATATATAAATCTATCTATTGGACTGGTGTTTTCCAGTAATTATTCATGGGCCTTTTATGCATTTAAGTAAAATGAGGTAGGCCGTTCTTTCTGGAACAGTGACTAAGCTAAGGAACAAAAAACATAACCTTGTTTTAGCATTTAGTAACTGTTGTACATCCACACTTTTCCATGTAACCAATTTTGAGTGTCTTTTTTTATTTGCCAGTGCAATTTCATAAGGCTTTATCTTGTGCAAATTTGACATGTTGGCTTTATTTAACTTCTCTAATGCTTTACAAATGCTTCATATCTTCACAGTTAGGTTTTTTTTAATTTTGAACAACATGGCAGAATATATCCTGAAAAGAGTTGTGTCAAACTTATTGAAGGTTTATAGCTGATAAATGATACTGAATTGATAACACTCAAGTTGCCAGTTATTTATTAAACTGTCAACAGTTTATCAGTAAATAACAAAATTCCTAAGAAATGCAAAAGTCTAATTAATCTACAGTTGTAAAATTTTCCATTTTTTCTCTCAAAGTCACTGTGGTTCTTGTTCAGACTGACAATTTCATCAATTTAACTCCACTAACAGTCTTTAAAGAAAATAACTCAGCATCTGAAATTGTGGGTGTTTACAACATTCATTTTTTCAGCATAACAGAAATTGCAGCAACCTATTTCAATTTTCTCTGCCCTAGATTCAGGAAATGATGCAAGTTTAATTTCTGTTTGAAATGCTCAGAAATATGGCACCTTGGAAAAGGAGATTTTCCAGACCTGAGACTGGGCTGAGTATATGACTACTCATACTTTTGTCTGGCTCAAAACATAGGTAAGTTTCTCTGAAAAGTAATTTAAAATATATATATTGCTTTTTAAATGGCAAAACCATGCTCAAAATCATCCCATTTCTTCTCCTACTTAAATGAAACGCCCACGTAACAGACCATCCCATCCACTATTTTAATGAGATCTAAATCTGTCAAGGATTGTCAACACTCATCAGTGTGGATATTTTGAGGACTTGTAGGTGCAAAAGAAGTTAATTTTTTCTAGACAAAAGCAGTATTAATAATACAACGTAGTTCATAAGCATTGACTGGTACTCATTATCAGAAAGGGCAGCTGGAAAAAAAATCATTTTGCATTCCAATCTTCAGGACATTGGTAGAATCCAGACCAGTACAAAATAATGAGCTTGCTTACTGTTGCTGTGTGGGAAAAGAGAAGAGGAGCTAGAGGTGATACTGCAGGAATTAAACAGACTAAGTAGGCATGACAGGAGTATGGGGGCTAAATGTAATGACAGGAACTTCATAACACATTCTTCATAAAAGTGACAGGAAAAGCAAAGGAGGCGAACAGCACTCTGCCAAAAGCATCTATTCAAATGCTGAAACACTGAAGGATAATTTTTGGTAGGACATGTATGGCTAAACTGCTGGCTTAAAAAAAGAAGGATAATTGAGAATTACAGGAAGAATGGTATTAAAGATTGGAGATCATGAACACAAAACAGTGAAGATTAAGAAATCATAATCTAAGTTGCAACAGCATATATTAAGTACTCCCTAGAGGTACTTGTTTGATTAAAGTATTTTTAAAACAGTCTCAGAAATTAGGAAGAATTTAAAATCCTGTACTTCAGTTCCTTTTTGTCAACTCTGAGGTGAAATATACACACATTGTAAATATTTAGGGCATAACTTTATATTCATCATAGTGTATGCCAAACTGTGCCCTTTGGATTATTCCTTGCAGTGACCACCTCATTAATCCAGAATCTGTCTTCAAATCCTTCAGTGCTGGGGGTGGTGTCAGAAGGGAGAATGAGCTTAAAATAAAGTAAGGGAGATCTGGCCAGGCAGCTCCAGCCACACATTGAGTTCCTACCTTTGCAGATGAAAACTAGGGGGAAGGTGTGTGTTGGATTCCAGCAGGACACACCAGGACTCCAATATGCAGTACTTATAAATGTAATGTAGGGCTAAGACACTGCACGAGCTTTCTGTAAGGGTCGATGGCCAGATCCAAAGTAACAGTGCGGGAACAGCAAAGGCTTTGTTCAGAGATGACCATCTAAATGCAAGGTCAGGATGGGAAAAGAGATTACAGGGAGCTGGAAGGTTTCACTGGAGCAAAGGTGTTGCTTGTGTTGAGAGTATTCTGTTTAGGAAGGCAAGTTACTTTCTGCCAGCTGGCATTTTCCAACACTTTCTTTAATCAAAGCATGACCAAGTTTGCTGTTACATGAAGGCTAGAGTACATCATGTAGGGAAATACTGCACTTAATGAAGTGCTGGTAGTTATATCTGGAAACATCTAAGGAAAGTGTAACTGTTTGAGGTCTAGAATCCATTTGTCATGGTTTAACCCCAGCTGGCAGCTAAGCACCACACCACCTCTCACACACTCACCCCCACCAGGATGTGGGTGAGAACTGGAAGGGTAAAAGTAGGAAAACTTTTGGGTTGAAATAAAGACATTTAAATAAGTAAAGGAAAAGCTATGCACACAAGCAAAGCAAAAGAAGAAACTCATTCAACCCCTTCCCATAGGCAGGTGGGTGTTCAGCCATCTCCAAGAAATCTGGGCTTCATCACGCCTAATGGTGACTTGGGAACACAGCATCACTCCAAATGTCCCCATACCTTCCTTCTTCTTCCTCCACTTTATATACTGAGCATAGTGCCATATGGTCTGGAATATCCCTTTGATCAGTGGGGGACAGCTGTCCCAGCTGTGTCCTCTCCCAGTGCTTTGTGTACCCCCAGCCTCCTCTCTGGTGGGATGGGGTGAGGAGCACGAAAGGCCTTGATCCTGGGCAAGCCCTGCAACAGCAGCAACAACCAAAACATCCTGGTGTTATCCTTTCCAGCACAAAACCAAAATGTAACCCCATACCAGCCCCTCTGAAAATAAACTCTACCCCAGCCAAAACCAGCACACCATTGCTGATTTCAAATATTTAATTTCAAACCTATTTACATGACAAAAAAAAACAAAAAAACCAAACAGTTATGTTTTGTGCTCTCTGCACTAAGTAGAAAGATTGTCTATGTGTTGATAGAAGAAACCTCTCAAATGAGCAAAATGTGAGGTTTTATGTAGAATGAAGTCTTTAAAGCAGCTTGTTGTATTATGAAACTTTGTAAAACATGATTTTCACCTTGAGAGGTAAAAAGTCTATAGGATTTTCCTTTCAGACATTATGTTCTGAACAAACAGAGTAGTTTTTTGTGGCCAGGTATTCAGGACAGAGTTAAGGGGTAGATCCACGTCCAGATGCTTCTCCTCTGCAAGCAACTGTATGAGGTTTTGACATTGGCTAGTGACCCTGCTCCAGACACCATCCCCCAAATCCCCAGCAATAAGGCAACTGCATGGCTTAGGGGATTGGTAATCGGATACCTCACCTCCAGGTCATCCTAGGTCTCTGGTTCAAGAGCAGCAAGGCTTTGTAATGACTTAAATGCCATTGCATATTTATTTGGAGTCATACATGGAGAAGTGAACATATGATTTCTATGTGACAAGCAGTAGGGTGTCCATATACAGATACAAACATTGTGACAGTTGCCAGTCTGTTTGAAACATTTGAATGACTAAATATAAGTCTAACAGAGATTGATTAATTCATTAATTCCCTAATAACAGATTTGTGTTTTAATACTGCCTGTATAGTAATAGCATAATGGTTTATATATATATATATAATGTACTTCTTTTATATATACTTATATTTTTATATATAAATTTATATTTACTTACATTTTGTAACTGAGTGGGACTAAAGCCTCTGTTTAACCCTCCATCTTTTTCTCTCCAGGTTGTAAAAGACTTTGAAAAGTGGTGTTGAATAGTACTGGAGGCAATCCAAAGCCAAATTTAATTTGAATTTTCTGTCTCAGCTGATACAAATTCTACAAGAGTGAAAATATGTTCTATAGGTCTTCTTAGGCATTTTACTACACAGGAGGAGCTGTAAGTGAAGAATTTGAAACTTCAGCACATCCTTAACAAGGATGCAACTGAAATAAAACACTTCCAAGGTCAGTATTAATCTAATACTTCTGGAGTCAGACTGCATGGCCTGTGCGTGAGAAGAAAAAAGGTAGAAGATGCTCGCTGTTGAGGAATCAGGGCAGGCAGGTAGAGTGGTCAAACAAAAATATGACACCTTCTCCAACCTGCTGTCATTGGTGGCTGCGGCAGAGAGAGAGGCTGGCTGGCATGAAGACCCTGTCCATTGGCCCGTACTGCCTCCCAGTGGGCATCGGCTACTTCTCTTTCGGGATAAAACAAACGCTGGGGGGGGTTAAAATTCCTGGTACAGAAGCCATTGTCCTCGGATAGCTAATGGGGGAGTTCACTGACAGCGAGACCTCGGCTATCTAAAACCAAAATGGCAAAGCTCTTGATCATCTTCCAAGGGTGTAGCTCTCTGTGAAATCATGGATGTGTGGTTTACCTTTGCCTATGGCTTCGTGCAAAATATACACCTCTATCTGAAAAAAAACCCCAAACCCAAACCTGGTTTCAGGAGGCAGCCTTACAAATGTGAGTTGTCATCATATCAACTTGCATGCAGAGGGCTCTGTCCCCACCACTCTGAGGAGCAGCAGCAGAGCCGTGTCACATCCCATGGCTGTACCCTCCATGCAGTGCTATAACTAACTTTATTTTTCTTCTCACTTTCCTTGAGTGTGCTGAGAGCAACAGCACAGGACATTAAAAAGGGACGCCAAAAATGAAGAATGAAGCAACATGAGGAAAGAGCACTGTTTGCTGCAGTAAGGTCTCCACTAAAGACTGCAGGAAGAGTTGGAGAGATGCCTCTATACTTCCTTGACAGCCTACCGACCTTCCCAGTTTACAGCCCCAACTTGCCTTTCCCTTCTGGGCTCAGCAAGCCAGGGGATCTGTTCAGGCACCTCAACTCTGTGTGTTTCCCATCCAAAAAACCCTAACAGTCCCTCCCAGCCCTGTGCAGATGTTGCTATCTACCTGAAAACAGTCACCTAAATCTTTGTGTTGGGATATTTATGTTGTTGCTGCAGCTGCACACAGGGAGGGGGCTTTGAGGAAAACAGCTCTGTGCTCCTGTGGAAGTCACAGGGCTGTGCAAACACTTATGAGGATTAGAGCTGTTGCTCATGCCTTAAACACTGCATTTGTCTACGTCTCATATCTTGATTTTACAGAATGAGAAATAAAAAAAAAGACATCACGCAGTGCTATAGCACAAGTTATATGAATAAACAAATACTTCTGTGGCTAGGTGTGTCCAACTACAAAGGTCACTTAGGTGTGGACAGTTTTTCCTCCAAAGTTATCCTGTTCAAGGTGTAATATCCTGTTTTGTTTCTGCAGTCCTTATCATTGAAAGTTCAAGTTCCATGGATCTGATACCCTCCAGTGCATGTAAGAAATAGAATGGAAAAATATCAGAGCAAGGGGATAGTACTGAATACACAGAAAAAACCAAAAGTAGTATTACATTGGAAGTACTGTTTTTGCATCACTCTGGTTTTGGGAGAGCTTACATTTTCAGGTTTCTGTGTGTGTATGCGTGCACGTGTGGCAGTCCTTCAAAGGAGGAAATAGGATGCCTAACTTTTAGTGCAGAAAATTAGTAACAAAATAACACACAAGCTGTGGGGCTGATAGCATCTCTGTAATCTTGTACTTAATCTGCTATCCCCAAGAAAAATCTGTTGACTTTCCAGTTCTACTCTGCCCAGGCTGCACGCAACAATTAATGGGCCTTACCCTTCGCCTGTATGACAACCCCTGAAGTTAAACGTTTGCACCTGAATTTTCACAAATCGGTGCCCGAGCAGCGCTGCTCACCCAGCCGGGAAAGCCGAAACCCCACTCGAGGTGTTGCTCCCCCCTTTCCCGGAGGGCTGCAGGCGCGGCTGGCCGCGCTCCGGGCGGGAGCAGGTGCACGGGAGCGCACGCCCGGCGCGGAGCCGGGGCGGGGGCAGGAGCGAGCGGCGGCCCGGGGCGAGGCGCTCCCGCCCCGGTGCGGGGCGGCCACGTGGAACCGCGCGGCTCCCGCGGCGGCCACTTCCTGCTCCGCATCACCCCGGCCGCTGCGCCCGGCGGGGAGGCAGCGCGCAGCCCGCAGCCTACCGGGGCGGCGCGGGGGTGGGAGGAAAAAAGAGGGGGGAGGAAGAAAAGAAAAAAAAAAAAGTTTGTACGTGCGGCGGCGGCGAGAGGACAGCCTCCGCAGGCGGGTGGCTGCCGGAGAGCAGCGGCGGCCGGGGGAGGCGGGGGAGCGGCGGCGGGGCCGCGCCGTGCGGTGCCGCGGGGGGCGGAAGGCGGCCGGTGCGCGGGGCCGGGCGCTGCGTGCTCGGCGGCGGGAGGCAGAGGGCGGGCGGGAGGATGCGGCTGAAGCTGGGCTTCCTGCTGCGCGCCGTGCTGCTGGCGGGCAGCTTCTTGGGGCTGCTGCTGCTCTGGTCCTCGCTGTCGCCCCGCGCCGAGGAGCCGGATCTCCCGGGACGGACGCGGGTGAGTGCGCGGCCGCGGCGGGCGCTGGGGCGGGCGCGCCGGAGCGGGTGGCGGGGCCGCCGCCCGGGATGTGACCGGCGGCGGCTGCGGGCGGGCGGGGGGCGGCTGCCCGGGCTGCGGCCTGCGGAGCCTTGCAGGCCCGAGAGGGGAGTGCGGAGCGGCGGGGCCGGCCCCATCCGGCCCCCGGAGCCGGCGTCCCTGCCCGGGCGGCGGCGCGCCCTGGGGCTGCCCGCGGCGGGGCCGGGGGGCGCCGTGCTCCGAGGGGCCCCGGGCGGCCGAGCCCGGCCGAGGTCCGGTCCGCGCCGCCCCGCCCGGCTCGGAGCCGCCGCAGCCCCCCCGCCCCCGGCGCGGTGGTGCGGGCAGCGTCCCGCCGGGGCCCGTCCGTCCCCGGGACCTCCCCGCCGCCGGTGCCCTGGGCACCCGAAACGCGTGGGATCGTCTTCCCTTTGGGGGTTTTCCATCCCTGAATAACCGCGTCGGTGTTCTCTGGGTGAGAGTCCCGCAAAGGTCCCCCAGAGCTTCAACAAAGGCTGCAGGTGTTCCCTCGCCAACTCACCTGGCTGCCGCGGATCGGCTTCCCGACGCTTTGCTAAGCAAAGGGCAGGTTTGGCCAAGCAGAAGCAGCCGATCGGGTAATTTAAGGGCTGCGCACGGAAAGCCAAAAGGCGCTGGATTTACCCAGCTGGTGGTGCAGATCTCCCATGCCGAAATGGTGGGAGCGCAGGTGATATCCGAGGAGGGCAGCGCTTCAGCTAACTTCCAGAAATGCTTCAGGAGGTCAGACAGACAAATCTGCAGCATGAGTCTTGCCGTGGCCTTGTATTAGTCAGGTGAAAATAATCTGACCCTTTGACACCAGGGTCTTAGAAGGAGTCAAAGTAATTCTTCCGTTTTCACCAGATGTTTTAGAGCTCAGGAACATAACTGGACTTAAGGAGATCTGCTTGAAGTAAGATTAGCCAAGATTAAAATAATCTTGGTAAAGTCATAAAATTTTCTAGTGATTATCTTAAAAAGGGATCTTTTATTATATGTTCACTAATGGTCTTGGACCTCTCAGTGGGCTGCTTTGGATAATTGTGTACTGCAAGTGAATTGACATAACTTGTTTTTGAAAACTGGAAATGACTTTGGACTCCTTCAGGAGATGCTCTGTCTTCTGAAGCTGTTACAGTTTGCTGTATCTTGGCAGTTACTGCTGAGATAATAGGCCATAGCAGTTTTTTGAAGATAAGCAGTTTATTAAGTGGTGAAGTTTCTGTAATCTCTTCTTTTAGACACAATGTGGGATTTTCTGTGTGTAGAAAAATCTTCAGGAATTAATTTGTTTACCTCTGAAGAAAATATCAGGCAGTAGACATTTTGCATCAAAACCGGTCAAATTGCTTTTCCAGCTCAGGAAAAGACTGTGAACAGACATTCAAAGGGACAATCTCGAGGGAAGAAAATTGTGCTTACATTGCTGTGTAGTGACCATCGTCAGATGCTTATTCTGGGGTGACCACTGAAGTATTGTAGCCCCGGTGTGCTTGTGCTGTGTCAACTTGGGTGCTGTAATGCATCATGCTGCCTTTCTCATGAGCCTAAAGGCTTTTGCTCTGGGACTTTTGAGCTGAACCCTTGTATTCACTTCCATTCACATGTGAGGTCTAATTAAGAAGTCTTTTTTAGCTGGTTTGTGTACCAGAAAAGGAATTGCAAGAGTTTTTACAGTCCTGCCCCTGATAAAGCAGCATTCTGTCTTGATTACCTGGTCTTGACCTGAGGAGGAAATGTCTGTGACAGCCATCTCAGGAAATAATTCAGTCTTTGTTGAGAGCAAATACAATTATATTAAGTAAACACTGTCAAAGATGAAATCTAAACAGAATATCTGATTAATTAGCTAGATCAGCTGTTTACTTGCCTTTGTGATATATATGAAAGTAACACATGCTGCTTCATCATTTTCTGTGGAACATTATTGTTATTACTGAGTTCATGTTTTGGGTTGGAGTGCTTTCCACCTCAGAAGCTGCTCAGGTAAGGGTTATGAATTAAACAGTAATGACTGTTTCCTACTAGTAGTGCTCTGGCATATTAGTGGAAAGCTGTCAGAGCCCAGGAGTATGTCCAGAGGTTAGGACCTGTATGCAGTGTTAGGAGCAGCTGATATCTTGGAGTGTGCTCCCTGCAGCACCTGGGAGCAGTGTGTGCCTTGGTACAGCTTCAGCATAAGGGAAGTAGGAGTTTAATCTTAGCTGCTTCTCAGAAATGCAGTGGTGTACTCTTTGTTCAGTTGTAGAAATGTGTGTGTTTGCTTTGTTGTCAGTTTCCCAAAAGTTTGTTAAGCTAAAGATGACAGATAAATCTTCTTCCCGTACAACACCCTCCTCCCTTTTCTTGCGCTAAAAGCTCTAACCAACAAATATGAAATTCCTTGTCAGACAGTACCAGCTTAAAATAGAATTTAGCTTTTTAAGCTAACTTCAGGCAGTATCCTTTTCCTCTCTGCAGTGTAACCCTGGGCACTTTTTAATAACAACAAAGCATTAAAGATGCAAAGATGAAAAGATTTGCTGTGTTGTTCTTTTTTCTGTTTATAACCTTCAACATTTTCCTGCCCACAGCAGCAGACAATAGGCAATACAGAAAATCTTTCAGTGTTATAAATATGAACCTTTAAAAAAATATCCTTTCAAATATTGTGGTTTTTTTTTTACTGATTTAAAAGATTTCAGAGGTCTTTCAGAAAGTAAAAATGATAAATGTGCAGAGAGTTTTCAAAACAAAACTGAAAGTGGAGAAATAGGAAGGAAATGTCAACCGAGTGGTATTAACAGTATTACACATAGCTGGAGATAGTGCCTTTCTTTCCAATAGAAGACTCTCTCTGATGCTTACGCAGAAGCTGGGAGGACAGAACTGTAATCTGCATAACCTCACTTGGAACTTCCTCCAAGAACCCATTTGAGAAAAAAATTCTTGTGGGATTTGGAGTGAGAGATTGAGTATTCATTTGCATTATCAAAAGTATCTAAAGACAAACTAACTGATCCTTAAGGACTTTCAGTTTCCAATCTAAATCAAATCGAAACAATGAAAATATATGAAGGTCTGTTTTCAGAGTCTTAAGAGCTTGTGTAAGTGAGGATACCTGCTATCTGATAGTAGGGATTGCAAGGCTGTGAGGAAAAATTAGGTAGAATCATTGATTTGATTACTATGTTGTGTCTTTTGGATGCTCTCTGATACTTTCTGGTCTTCTGGATCAAGGGGTCACAGTTCTGGAGCCATCAGGAAATGATTGAGAATCATAGAATCACAGAATATGCTGAGTTGGAGGGGACCCATCAGGATCATCAGTTCCAGCTCCTGGCCCTGTGCAGGACACCTCAGGAGTCACACCATGTTCCAATCACACCACTGAGGCCATTCATGGTAACAAGATTGCTGTAGGGATCCCAGCTACAGTATTTGTTGTTCTCCAGCGAGATGTGTTGCTAATGATCAGCCTCGGAGGTACAGCCTTAAAGCTGCTGTTGTCAAGGAGTAGGTAGTACAGCAGGCAGAACCAATGGGCTGAAACAGTAAAGAAAGATTTGTTACTGAAAACTTGAAAGCTTATTTAAAGGAGTCGATGTACTGTCAACTTTATCTCTCCAGATCTGACCAATAAAGGTCAACGTTATCTCTCCAGATCTGACCAATTACAAATGATCCTATTCATTTGTCTATATGAAGGACAGTAAGGAAGAGTGTCCAGTGTGTTCCTAGGGCCCAGAGGGAGGTTAGTAAGGTAGTAAAAGATTTGCTGGAAATGTGTGCCTGACCTTGCACAAGGCAGAAATGTAGTGATGAGACTGCTAAACCCACAAAATAAATTCTGTAGTCTGTCCTATTCACAGGTCTAATGAGGAGAACTTCCTGAATATTTGGCACTAGCTGCTTGGCCTTATATCTGGGAACCTGGTGCTTCAGATTTGAAGCATTACAGTAAATTCAGCATTTTCCATAACCACAACACCTGAGCCACCCATGAACTTGCCATATATTGAAGGCATTTAATTTTGTGTCTGTAGGTGACATGATTTACTGGGATTTTGTTTAGGTCTTATTTGGTTATCAGTAGTTCTCAGACTTTCTGGACCATGCTGCAAGGGTTTTTTCAAAGTGTGCATGAGTAGTTGGACAACTGTCCCCTTCCTCCTTCTACCCCTGAAAGTGTGCATGTCTTGAGTGCCAGATGTGCTTAACAGGAGCTTGTGGGGTCAGTCTGCCAACCTTAGACATCTCTACTCCCATTTCCCTGCCAGGACAGCTAGCTGTCCTTGCTACCAGATGTCATGGCAGCCCTGCCAGAGTAAGAGAAGAGTGCTTGCCCTTGGATAGGGACAGGAGGCTTTGCTGAGTGCCCTGGTCAGGTGGCAATTCCAGCACATCCCTCTAGTTCAGGAAACCAGATGATAATCTTGCAGCTGGGGCTGTGGGCCTTCACCAACTGCCAAGTTTAAACATTACAATTCCCACATGGCCAATAGAAGATGGAGAATTTATGATGTGGAGGCAAAAGCTTTAGAAAAATAAGAAGAAATAAAAGCTGAATGGACATTTTCAGAGCTTTTTGGTGACACCCCTTCTTCCCCACTTTAAGGACTGCCAATATCCTGTATACCTTGGCTTGATTGTCACTGAGATCCTAATGACAAGTTGCAGACTGAATTTCAATTGTTATTGTGGTTTAAATTAGATTCTTTGTGTGGAAATCCCAGAGGAAATTGTTCACTTTCCCTTAAGGAGTAAGTGTGCTTAGAACAGAAATTGAGACACAGCAATTTGCAGTTGATATCATTACAGGAGGAAAGGCAGGAATTGAAATAAGATAAAAAATCGGATGTAAAAGGGGCAGTAGTGTTCAGTAGTGAAGGGATGTGAGCTTTCTGAACTTGGTAAAAATGTGATGCATGGTGGTACGTAAGCGATTAAATGACAAAATAATCTCTCTCCAATTATGTTTGGTTATCTATACATAGGTCACTTTTTAAACTGGTTTGCCTTTCTGTAATTGAGTGACACCAACACAAAGGACACTGCATCAGTTCTGCTACTCTGGCATTATCTGAAAGCTGAACACAATCATTCATCAGCTGGGTTTGAAAAGCTCTATTCAGGTGCAGGGCTAGATATAGCCACACTGCCTTCTACAATCAGAGCTGTAATAAGTCACCACTTCTTGTGTGACATTCACCAGAAATTAACACCTTGGCAAACTTTCCATGCTCAACAAGTTTGGCTTGAAGACTGTGCACAGTGAGGAAATGAGCTTGCTATAGCCAAAGTATTGCTGTTGTAGAAAGTAACCATCACTTCTGACAGTAATCTTTTGTGTTGCTAGCAACATAAATAGGCAAAATGTTTTGAGATATTAAATTATATTTTTTCTTAATATGTGCTTTTATCTAAATTTTCTTTGAAAAATCTTGTAAATACCTATCACCCTTCGGAGATTATAAAAACCCCAATCCCTATCATATTCAAAGAGAAATAATTTGACAAGTGCTTCCAGTTATGTTGCAGAATCAATGACCACAGAGCAAATAATGTGTAGAAATGGGGAAAAAAAGAAAGCCTGTATGATACCTACAATTTAGTATACATATATAAATTATATTTAAAATTTCTTTAACTCTCTTGTCATTCAAAAACCATTGTATTGAGTTAGGTAAAGAACTCATTATCTCAAGACTGTTAATTATGTATATGTCTGCTCCTCTTCAAAGGGCAGTTTTGCACCATTTTTATGTATGTGACAATACTCCTTTTGTCCAGTTTTAGCCCCAAGTGTTACCATTTGTGAATAATGTAAAAGAACTGAACAGCAGAAAAATCAAAGATCTTAAGCTAAGACTGGCATTTGCTTTTCAAGAATTCCATTCCAGGAGAAGAGTGATCTAGGGTATCCGGGGAACATTTGGCAGCATCCTTAGCATAGGATGAAAGGTTACTCTGCACACTTAGGTAAGATAATGCAACAAAAACATAGCAGTTGTATCTGTTTTGGGGATCACACTAAAAAACTATTAATCTGTTGCAGTACCTAATGAATAAACTGTGAGTACCACAGAAACTGGAATCAGCACCATCGATTGGGTAGTCTGTAATTTGTGGTTTTGGGAGAAAAGAAAAAAAATAGAAGTGGTAATTTGTGCTGCTTAGGGGCCAAATAGTGGGGCATTGAAAATAACATGTAATAAATTCCTCTTTTAAATGAAACTCCTAGGTAATAGTTAACTTTCAGTTTTAAAGCTAGTGAATATGGATGGCTAAGCTGAAATAGTAGAAATTCTATGCTAGTAAATTTCATTATTGCAAAAACCTCATTGGGTCATCAGGAGGACAGCACTATCCAGAAGTAGATATGTAGATTTTTCTCCACATGGCCAAGCAGCATTCACCTTCCCTAACCCAAGCTCAGCAGAGTTAAAATTGCTTGTATTGAGCTGACGTTCTCTAATCAAAAATGACAGCGTCTTTGTCCTATTTTTGTCAGATATTAAATCAGCATTATGGGAGACTGCCAAGTGGAAATAGGGCAGGATAAGCTGTTACTTTAATAGGTTTGACTTTTACCTTGGGGGGGGGGGCTGGGAGGATGCTTTTTACAGTAACTAGGCCATATAATCTGAGAGGACTTTAAGTCTGGCAACAGTTATATTTAATTACTAGATTTACTCTGTAAGTATGGAAAACAAATGTCTGCTCTGGACAATTAGTTTAAAATTAGCAACAATTAGTTTAAAATTAGAATTAGCAACATACTCTGTGATTCTTCACAGAGTATTCTGAGTTGGAAGGGGCACACAGGGGTGATCAGGTCCAACTCCCAGCCCTGCAAGGTCCCTGAAAGTCACACCATGTGCCTGAGAGCATTCTCCAAACTCTTCTTGAACTGTCAGCCTTGGTGGTGTGAGCACTCCTCTGGGGAGCCTGTTCCAGTGCCCAGCCACCCTCTGGGTGAAGAATCTCTTCCTATATCCAACCTAAACCTCCCCTGGCACAGCATCAGGCCATTCCCTCAGGTCCTGTCGCCACTGGTGCTTTTCCAGCTGTCTGATGGATGTTTTGTCCAGATGGATGCTGAGAGATGGTATCAAAAGCTTTAGGAAAATCCTAAAAGATTACATTGACTGGCTTCCCTTGATCAACTGCTTGGGTTACTTTGTCATAAAAGAAAATCAGATTTGGTAAAGCAGGGTTTTGCTCCCCTCATGCAGTTGTGCTTGCAGTGACCAATGACTGTGTTGTCTTTCAGGCATTCTTCAGTACCTCCCAGAATAACCTCCACAACTTTACCAGTCACTGAAATGAGACTGACAGGCCCATGTTTCTAGGGCCCTCTTTCTTGGCCTTTTTGAAAATTGGAACACTGTTGAACAACTTCCAGTCAACTGGGATATCTACAGATTCCCAAGAGCTTTCAAAAATCACCCAGAGAGGCTTTGTGATGACATTCTTGGATAAATCCCATCAGGCCCCATAAATTTATGTGGATCCAGGTGGAGCAGCAGATTCCTCAGATCTTCAGGGTCGACTGGCAGTTTAACATTTTCACAGCCAGGGTAGTCCATCATCAGTGTTGAAGGCAGAGGCAAAGAAAGCATTAAACATCTCCACCTTGTCAGTATCCCTGACTGTGAGGTCACCATGCTCCTCCTGTAACAGGCTGATGTCATTTCTGCATTGCCTTTTGACAATGTATTTTAAAGAAATCATTTTATTGTCCCCCACATTTCTGGTCAGCTTCAACTCCAGTAGAGCTCATGCTGGTCAAAAGGCCACCTCCTCCATCAGTTTTCTTTCATATTTTTGTGAATCAAAGGGAATTTATCTTGCTTGAATCTGTATTTAGCAGTGCACCTCTGCCTCACAGTGCATTAGGTTAGGCACAGTTTTGATGAGTGAGGATTCCCCCAGTACTCAGTGCAATGCTCAGGTGGTGTGTTGAGGAAGGAAGATGTCCCCAGCAAAGGGGAGTAGTTAGCAGCCAGCAGCATGCATGTCCTCACAGCCTGTGCTACTGTTTGGGCTTGGATTTGGGGCTTTTCTGGCTTTTCACTTAATACAGGTTGTTGAAGAAAAAATTAAACTCAGTGGGTTTCTATAAACTTAAGTGGTTTAAGATTGTGTTTTATGGCAAATTAGGATTTATCAGTTTAATTATAGCCTCCTCCTCTGTGAAGGAGCTTGTGGGGGAGATATGTGCTTTTGTGGAAAAAGTATTTTGTTGTTAATAGCTGTACAAAGATATGGAGGAGAAAGCTGATACTTGTATTCTACCTTTGTTTTTCAAACAAGCATCCTTGTTGTGTTCCCCTTGCTTGGCATCAAATAATTTTGAAATGTTTGCTTATTCATTGGAATATCATTTGAATTAGCAGTTCTGAAATTTGAAAAACCCCAAAACAGTGTAAGCTGTTTTTGAAATAGGTTGCTGCTTTCCTTCCACATGCATTTTATAGCACAAAATTCCTATTTTCTGAAAATCCATGGATTTCCCATGTGGAAATAAAATAATTTTCTTACCAGGCTGCATACAGACATTATTACTGAAACATAAATGACTACTTTTGTAATTAAGAGATGATGCTTTAAAAGGAATTGTATTAATCAGGAATTAAGCCTGTTTCTCCCTGCATAAACCTGCCTCTTTGCAAGGGAACAAATTGCTCTTTTATTTTTTCTTTCTCTTATAATAAACTAATTGCATGCTGCTCTTTCTCTTGCGATGTTTTCTTGAATCCCTCATTCTAATCCCTGAGTGCAGTAACATTTTTTAGTATTGCTCTTCCTTTCCTAGGCTACAATGTATTTTCCTTTGACTTCCTTGGTGAACGTTCAGTTGCAAATAGCAGCAGTCAGCCCTGATGTGTGAAGCTCTGAGCAGCAGGAGAGAATTGAAGGAGGGTAAAAGGTAAAAACAGTATACCAGTTTACATGTGGAAAACTTGCTTTACAGGTGTCAGTCTCAAAATATAATTGTTAATGAAATTACAGCATGAGCAGATGGTGCTCAGCCCACAAAGTTTTGTACTTATTTTTGTTGTCTTTTAAGAAATTGGCAATGAAAATGGCTCAGCAAGAACTGTTCTGATTTGAGTTGATCTTTTTAATAAGGCAGAAAGGTATTATTTTAAATACTGTGTTTTAGGAAAAAAATACAATGTTTTTCATGAAATCAAGTATAGTCTTTTTCATATTCAAGCATTTTTGCCACAGTTTGGGGATTAAAATTTGCTTTGTTTTTAACCTGCAATAAAGCATTTTCTTTTTAAGCATTAATAAATGAACAAAGGACCAAAACATAGCATCCCATTTTATTTCTCAGTTCCTGCCTTTATGGTTTTGAGATTTTGAAGCATTGTCTTTCTTTTGAGTTATTTATTAAGGATTCTATCTATGGCAAAGAATTATTTACCATTTTAAATTTGCCGTAGAAAATGTCTCATCTGTAATAACATTTTGAAGCAGAACCTTAAAAAAGTAACGAAGCTACATTTTTAAAAAAGTTTTTTTTTTCCAATTGAGAAAAGAGGATCAAGAAAGAAGGCATTAAGATAATGGGGTCTTCAGAGGAAATTAATTGTTCTCTGCACACTTTATTCTGGAAACAAGTTTTGCTACATTCTCAGTTAAATGAGGACTTGAAGTCAGCTCTTCAAGGCTTGTAATATATTGCTTTTATTGGACTGCTTCTCCTGCTCTGCCTCTGCTATTCCATCTCCCAGTGTTATTCTAACATTTTAAAGTCTATGAGAAGCTTTAAACCACAGCAATGAAATATATTGTTTATTCCTCGCCTCTTCCATGTTTTCCACCCTTATTTCCCTCCCTTCTATGCAGTTTGTTCTGCCTGTACAGAGCCAGGACCTGCAGTAGTGACAGCATGAGAACAGTGTCTCAGTAAACAGCAGGGACAGAAAGGTGCAGTAGATGGGGTTTTGTTGGTTGCTTCTCTTGATGGAATATGAGATTCTAGCCATAAGAAATGTATCACTCACTTCTAATCACAGAGTTCTTAGCCAAGAGCCCTCAAATGCAGAACAATGCTTCATGGGTTTCCTGTGCCTCAGCTCTTGTTGGTGAGTGGTAAGAATCTCCTGCTCCTTTTGGATAGCTTTTTGGAGATCTTCAGCTCCAAATTCTGATATTTCAGTCAATGCAAGTAAGGTACTCCTACAGCATTACATTAACCAAGGTAGTAAAGTAGTGAGTACTCGAGTTCTCTCTGCAGAGGTATTTCAGCCCTGGGTGCCTGAAGTAAGACTTTGAATTAGTTTCTTGGATGCATATGTGTGATCTTGGTGAGTCTCCTGTCCCTCATTGTGCTTACTTAAATACTTGCTTATTTTTTTACTTATGTAAACACTACAGGAGAGTTTGGGCTAAGAAAGGCCAAGAAATGTTAACCTGCAAGTGAGGCTGTGAAGCTTTTTGAGCAGTTTCAGGCATAATGTCATCCTTCAAATCATCTGAAAACCATCCTCAGCAAGAGCAGCTATCCATGACACTGGAATCAGGTCTGGGACAAGACTTTGATGCCAGACTTGGGATGAATGGTTACTCTGGCCCAGCTTTGGCAGTGGATGATCAGCGCCTTGAGTGCTCATTGACAGAGCAGTGAGTAGGTGTGCAAGGTGTCAAAGTCATCACCATTATTTTGTGTAGAGAGACAGTGGGGGAGAAATCTCTGCAAGATGCAGAGTTTCTGTCTTGGAGAGCAGGCTTACCTTTTGCATGAATAGGCACATCAGTCACCTCTCAGGGAGTTAACAAGTTTTGCTCCCATTATTATCTTCTACCAAGACTGGCGATGACAGGGGAGTTGTCAAGCTGTTGTGATAAAAGGGAGCAGACTGCCAGGATAGTTCATGTAGCTTTTAATCTTTGTGTATGCCTGAGGGGCCTTGGGAAAAGAGGATGGCAGGGAGCAGGCTGGATTAATTTTTCTGGATGAAATGGATATGTCCTGGGGGTTGGCCTACTTTAAAAATAATTAGAATTCTTTGAAATCTGTTGTCCTTGAGCACACTTCATCTGTCCTATGTCCCCTTTTCTCTGATTCTCATATGCCGAGATCTTGTGGTTGAGAGATGCCTTGTGCCTCTTTGGGAGGCATTTGTTTTGGTAATATTTCCCAGGGGTGCATAATTTCTAAATCAAAGCTGACTCACGTGTATGTGTGTGGTGAGATGCACACAGGGACTGCAGGTAATCAGAGGTATCCAGTTATGACTTTGCTCTTAAGCTGAGAACAGAGAGGCTGCTCAACTCACAGTGAGGTGTGTGAGACACTGATGCTCAGTTCTTAACATTTATATTTACTGGAAACAAGGATGTGGTTTTCTTCCTTAAAATAAGCTTTATAAAATAATCCTGCATGTTTGCATTAGGTGACAAAGGCATGGTTGGATCCTTACAAGGAGCCTTGATGGTGATCACTGATTGACTGCAGCCAGCACAAGTCCGTGTTAGTGTAGTGAGATGCATTGATCTTGCTTATATCTTGATTATTTCATGTTCTTATTCCAATCTCATCCTCGTCTGAACGATGAATACCTCATTTTACTCTGTTTCTTTTCTTCCTGTTCATTCTGGTTTTTTTCATCATTCATTCTGTGTGGGAATTTGGGGAGTTAATTAAGCTTGTTCTCACAACCCCCTGTTCAACAGCTTAAGAATTTTCCTGCATTGCAGTAAGGTATTAAGTGACATGGAAGTAAGGAAGAAAGATAAATGGTCAGACTTCTCCTCTTGACTTTATAATTGTTTAAGCAATATATTTTCCTACAGGTTTGTCACATGCTGAGGGTTTTATGCAAAAATTAAGTTTTTATTTTAAACTCTACGATTCATGTCTACAATTAAAGAAGACTTCACACCTTAAATATTAAGCACCAAAGTGACGTGGCCAGTTAGCATTGCTGTAAAGGAGGGGCAGATTGAACAGGTTTTTGAACATGTTTTATCTCGTATGATATTTGCAAGAATTTATTCTGTACTCATAACTTGTCAAAATGCTGTTTGCAATCTAATCCTAGCAATCATAATTTTTCAAGAATGGCTTCACAGCTGTTAATTTCTAAGAAACAGACAGAACTTTTATCTATAATTTATCTAGCAACCATAATGTACCAAAGGCATAATGTTGCAAGCAGAATTCATTATCATTTTTAGCTTTAAAAATATATTTCATTAGCTTAAAAAAATAATCTTCACTCTGATGCCTTAACATGTTCATTGATGAGAATGCTTTTGCATGTCAGAAATAATTGTTTGGGTTTTTTCCTTGTTTTATTCCCCAAGCTGAGATTTCTTTATTGCAGAGCATCATATTTTTTATATATTTCCTAAAATGCATGGGCATTTATTTTAAGGCTGAGTATTACTGATGAGGACGTTAAGATTTCTGATATTCTGTAAGTCACTTTGGCTTTACATGTGGAAACTTTTCAGCAGTGTATATTTAGTAGGTCTATTCTTAGCCTAACATCAAACCCCAACAGCTTTCTTGTAGGAAGTCCATTTTCTGCCCTACATGTATTTATTAATTCTGTCACTTCTTAATGTTCCTTAAATGCTTTCATACTGTACTGTCTATAGTATTCAAAGAAACTTTAAACTAAATGAAAAAGACCCATTTTGGCAACTCAAATGTTTCATAACTGGTGCTGATTTTATCCTAGTGTGTGTTAACCTCCATGATGTTCCTTTGCCATAATGTGTTTAAAATAAAGTTTTGGTTCCTTAACTTATTTTGTCTGCAGACTGAAGACATACCAGCACTAGGCTGACACATTCAAAATACCCTTTCTTATCTAGCTGCAGTGGCATAAAAGATTGGATACAAGAGTGAGAAAGTACATGGTAAGGAGTCATGCCTGACATTTGGGTGCACTTTCTAAGGGAAGGGTAATTTTGGACACCTGGAAATATGTGTTCAAATCATCATGCTGTGAAAAGCCACCAGTTCTATAGATATATTTTAATGAAAACTATTGAGACAGAGCTTTCCTGAAAAGCAAGAAGTGCCCTCTCCTAGTGGAGGGCAACTGCTGGTTATGCACGTCTTCCCTCTCCTCCATGAATTTAAGAACATGCAGCTCTCCTTAATTCTGTAGTAAGAGATAAAATAATCCTATGTGTGTAGATTTGGCTTGAAAGAAGAAAGGGAGATTCATATCACTAAGAATACTTAACAGAAACATACTTTGTTTTGTAGAGCATAACAGTGTTCCTGCATTACCATTAATACCCAAGGAATCCCTGGGAGAGCTCATAGGCTCCTGGGGAAGAGGAGCAGCACCCCTCACCCAGACCACTCCATCTGTTTTGCTGTTGTGGGCTTCTCCTACTTGGATTATTTCCAGTTGGATTATTTCTGATACAGGATTTGGGTGTGGTGGCTCAATGAACCACTCAGCTGGGCAATTCTGCTGGGTTTTTTTCTGATGTTCTTAATACACCATGAGTATCTGACCATGAATGCATTAGGGACATAAGTGTGCTGCCTTTCCTGCCTCTGCTTTCTCAGCACAGCAATTGGGTCTCCTCCGAAAGAGGAGAATGTTTAAAGGGAATAACTTGGTGGGGAAGATTTGTTGGTGTTTGTTTTGTTCACAAGGGCCATAGAATGGTTTGGATTGGAAGTGACTTTAAAAATCATCTGCCATGGGAAGGGACACCTTACACAGGACCAGTTTGCTCAAAGCCCCATCCAACCTGACCTTCAACTCTCCCAGGGATGGGGCATCCACAGCTTCTCTGGGCAACCTGTTCCAGTGCCTCTTCACCCTTGCAGTAAAGAATTCATTCCCCACATCTAATTTAAACTGACCCTCCCTCAGTTTGAAGCCATTCTCTTGTCCTCGTAAGGAGTTCCTCTCCCTGTCTCCTGTAGGTGCCTTCAGGTACTGGAAGGCTGCTCTAAGGCCATCCCAAGTCCTTCTCTTTTCCAGGCTGAACAGCCCCAAGTGTCTCAGCCTGCCTTCATAGGAGAGATGCTCCATCCCTCTGGCCCTCCTCTGGACTCAGTGTGGTGTTGGAGTTGTGTAGTCTTGGTACAGAAGGTACAGAAGAACCAACCCTCCCAAGTGAGGCAGCTGCCACTCTGCATGTACTTGCTGTCCCTGGTGTCCCTCAGGGGTGCTGAGAGGGCTCTGAGGACAGGCAGCCCCGAGCCCCCTGTGTACCTGTGCACAGGCAATGGCAGTGAACAGCTGGGCAGGCAGCAGGGTTCTCTGTGTTTTGCTCTTCCCAGGCACTCTGGTTTTCAGCTACCCCTTGCTTCCAGCAGCTTCCCCCCTGCCCCACTCCTGTTTTGAGCTAGCTCAGAGCTGTTGTTTGCCCTGCTCATGGATGCCAAATCCATTTGGTGTGCTCATGCAGCTGTCTGTGGGGAGTCCTTGATCCAGCTCAGCCTGCAAAGGGTGTCAAGGTGCTCACACTGGCACGCAGACAGGACAAAAATGCATGGTGTGGAAGTAAACTGCAAAAATGTAGCCATCCCACTCCATAGCATCAGCCTGAAATATCCAGCACATATCAGACAGTTTTAAATCCAAAACAAATTAGTAAAAACAAAAATTTAAAGGCAGCTCATCTGCAGCAGCTAAAAAATACAGTTTTCATAAATCGTCTGCAAGAACTAGGTGCATCTTTGTAATTCATATTTCTGCTGTTCCACAGTTCTCATTGCAGCAGAGATGGAAAATATCCCCTTCAGGTTTTGCTGTATATCTGCAGTGATGGGAAGATAAACATTCCCTCTAATGCCTCAGTGTTGACATTCAGAAGCCTTCCAAACTTTGCTTTTTAAATCAAATGGGAAAGTTAGCTTTGAGCCTCTTTACTCTGTAGGAAGAGTGGGCAAGTGTTTTTTGGGTTTTTTTTTCCTTTGCCACATCTTATATAAATCTGACATCCCTTACAAATCTGCAGTTGCCATACTGTCAGGAATTACAGAACTGGAAGTGCTATACTAAACAAAAGGAAAATATGCTATATCTAGGTAAAACACTATGTCTGAAGCAACAGCTAATGCATAGACTTATGCTGTTCATGTTCTGTTGAAATTATTAAAAATGGAAAGGTGCCTAGTACCTTATTTTTAAGCTGTTACTTTTTTAATTGAAGTGAATTGAAAAGTGAAAATTTTCAGATTGTGATGGAATTTTTGCATTGTTTGTTCGTTTTGCTTTATTTATATAATTTACTGGAACTATTTAGTGCAAGAGTGAATCAATCTGTTTTTTTCTATCTTAACTTACAATATTTGTCCAAGTCTGTATCGGATGATAAAGTAATGTATTGAGAAAATGTTTATTTGGATAACTTACATATGGCAGTCTTAAACAGAGCATATGCCTCTTATGTTGTGCTGTTGTCATTTGTGTGTAATAACTTCTCAAAAGAAAGCACATCATCCCAAAAGGTGACTGATTATTGACAGCAATAATACTGGCATGGTTGACAACCATGGGAATTAGGGTCTCTTACAGAAGAAGCTCTTTTATATTACTTTTCCTTTACCATTTTCTATATAAGAATTTTGGAGTTTATTGAACAGTAGCAAAGCACAGTGGATTTTGTGTGTGTGTGTGTGTGTTTTGATTAGAGTATCATCCTTGTGGATTTTGGTTTCTTTTGCTGATTCTGTTTTGATATACAGTAAACAATTCTGTACTGTTTACTGACCTGTCCTGGTACATTTGCCAGTTCATCCTTCTGTGGTATTTGATGCCTGATGTATGTAGCTTCTCTTCTATATTGGAGATTGCAATACTGACAATTTTCTTCTTTTGCAGTTCCTCCTCCTGGGAGGCACTGTCTCACTCCCCAGTCAGACTAAAGTATGAACTGCCTTACTGACTCTTCATTTTCCAGCTACAGGCCAGATTTTGCTGTGCTAGAGACAACAGACTCTCTTTCCCAGGGACTGCAGAAAGCTTTTGAATTGAGTTTTCTGACAGGCTTTAACAAAATTGTCTTTGTTAGAAGTTGCAGTGCAAGGCTAGCATGTAAAGGTCTTGATTGAGTGAACTGTGTTCCAATTTAAACGCTCTTTTAATGAACTGGATAGATCATAAGTAGACTTTGTAATGTCTCTTCTATGGAAGATGCTGTAAGTGAAGGGCACAGTTTTCATAAATGCAGTTATTAGCAGCTCTGTTTGAAAACCACAAGTAATGCACATGCCTAGGGCTTGTGGAAGTCACTCCAGATGGAAACAGCATTACTGGGGTGATTATACCCTGAGGAAAGGCTCACTGACATTTTGAGATCAATTTTTAGCCAATGTTCCATTCTCAGTATTTACGTGGAGAGTCTGAATTGCCAGAACTTCAGATTTCATAACAAAAGTGCTAACAAGAAGTGAACATTTGTTGAAAAGATTGTGTTGCTGCAGAGAAATGCCTGTTGCTATGCTGTTTGGATGGTGAGAGTATCCTGCAGACAGAGGCACTGTGCTGAGAAAACTGACTTCCCTTTTTTCTGAGCAAGAAGGAGCCTCATGTCTTTGTGTGTGTTGTACACCCATTAATTTGAGCAGTGGAATGCTACGGTGCCATTGCTAGGGAGTCAGTGCAGATGGGAGAGTGCTGTTCACTTGCATCTTCCCCAGGTGTGAGGTCAGAAATGCCAGCCATAGTGGACCTGAGCTGGAAGCACAAAGGTCATGTCAAAAGTCTCTTTGGGATCTGCCAGATGTAAGGAAGTCCCTCAGAAGCTGCTCAGGGCTAGGAGTTAATCCTTGGTGCCATGTTAGGAGAAGGCAGTGGGATGTCAGTTCCCAGTGTCGATTTGGAGAGTAATGTTTTGATCATTAGTCTCATACAGCTTCAGGTTTATATTGTGGCACCAGCATGGATCATCTGCACTGACAAAGGAAATATCAGGGCAGTCCATTACTTAAAGTTCAGGTGCAGCATGGCCACCTTTCTGATTGGCCCTGTGGTCTCAAGGTGCCCACAGTGGCTTCCACGCTCCAAGTAAAAGATTCTGCATGGCAAGTGCAGAGAAATGTGCAAAGCTGGAAGCACAGGCTGGTCTAGTGGAGCCCATTTAGGAAGTTTGTGGATTATATTATAGCATTCTTGCTGGCTATCTAAAAGATGCAGATACCCCAGCTGTGCTAACACATTATGTAGTTTCTAAAGCAGGGCTGTAAGATAGATTTTTATATTCATCGTGTTTACCTCACAGCAAAACAAACAATATCACTAGCTGTATGTGTCACAGAAAGAGCAGTCTATTTACCAAGATTGATTTGTCTGTTCAATATATTGGTTTTTTATTAGTTTAGTGTTGTTGTAGGGTTTTTTGTTTGGTTTGTTTTTTTTTCCTTTTTATGCTTCAAATGCATGTGCTGTGTTGATTTTTGGGTTTTTTGAAGTATTTGGCGCAGATAAGAACTTGTCTTACCTCAATGGTTCAGTAGACTATAACTAATTTATTGGCAAACACCACACACATTCTCCTACGTAGGAAAGACCAGGAATGAAAGGCCAAGGATAGATGAGATCAAACTGCAGAGAACACAACTCATCACAAGTTATTTCCCTTCACTTGTCTAGTCAAGCAGTACACAAGGTAATTACATAAATACTCTGAATTTTGGAAGTCTTTTGGGAGTTCAGATGAAACTTGCAGAAGTGGGTTTTAGACTGTGTATAATTTGCATACAATGCAGTTTTTGGCTTTAGCTGGCTGTTTCATTGAAGAAGCTTTCAAAATGGTAGGGTTGATCAAATTCTAAAAAGCAATTTAAAAAAAGACAGAAGTAGACTGTGGTAAAGCTTGAGAATGGTTACAATATTTCAAGATAAATGAAAATCTAATCGTGCAGTTTGCTCCTAATAGCAAGAAATATGAAATGAGATTGACATATCTCTCTTTAAAAATTGAGGCAGACAAGATACAGCACAGAAAAGTGCATCCCTTGATCAAGTGTGTCCATTAGTGATGGATTTATTGTATTGTGAATGTCATTTACTTGCTGAGTTATATAAAAGAAATGCATGATTTTTAAATATCCATCTGTCCCAGATGATTGAGAAACAAGAATGAAGTTCCTCCACAGGCTTGAACCAGTGCAGTGTTCATTGCTGATGCCTGGGGAGCCAGAGAAGCTGGCCTCAGCCACTTGGAACATGACAATTGATGATAGTTCTTGTTTCTTTCTGAGTTTTTTCTGAAAAATAATAGAAGTTGGATTTTATCTATAGTAAAGTTATGGATTATGTATTGTAACTCTTTTAATTCAGAGTGAATGCTTGTCTTGTGGTTTAAGCTCAGTCAGCAGCCAAGCCCCAGGCAGCTGCTCCCCCTCTCCCCCGCCAGTGGGATCAGGGAGAGAATTGGATCAGTAAAAGTGAGAAAACTCACAGGCTGAGATGAAGACAGTTCAATATAGAAAGCAAAAGCTGAGCACACAAGCAAAGCAAAACAGGAATGAATTCACTGCTTCCCATGGGCAGGCAGGTGCTCAGCCATCTCCAGGACAGCAGGGCCCCACCACAGTAACTTGGGAAGACAAACACCATCGCTCCAAATGTTCCTCTCCTTCCTTCTTCTTCCCCCTACTTTACAAACTGAGCATGATGCCACATGGCCTGGAATATCCCTGTGCTCAGTTTGGGTCACCTGTCCTGGCTGTCTCCTCCCCAGCATGGCAGGATGAAAAGCAGAAAAGGCCTTGGCTCTGTGCAACCCCTGCTCAGAAATAACCAAAACATCTCCCCATTATCAGCCCTGTGTTCAGCACAAACCCAAAACACAGCCCATGCCAGCTACTGGGAAGAGAATTAACTCTACCCCAGCCAAAACCAGCACAGCTTGTTTTTACCTGCTTATCTCTGCAGCTTAAAACTTAATTACTTAAATTTTGGTTGTTTCAGTCCAAAAGAAACAGTTTTATCTATTTCTTTCTTCAATTTATAGAGAACATTCATAAAATGGGCTTGGTCTTGGTAAAATTAAAAGCCTTGCTACTTCCTAGTCCACTGTGTAATAGTGCTACACAGGAAAAGAAAAATAATTTTTGCTTTTTGGAAGAAAATGAAGCTGGACAGAGGACATCTTAGAAATTCTTAAAAATTTCTAATATCCATATGAATAAACATGAGTTCTATTTTTAAGATCTCATTGAAACATATGCATAAAATGAAGGATATTCCTAGAGTGAAACAGAACATGGAAGGAACAATGACTCAACTAGAAAGGTCACAAGCTTCATTTAATGTTGCAATGTAGTGATGAGAACAAATCTTGTATTGAAGCTCTTGAGTGATGCTGTGTTTTAAGCCTTTTCACCTTGGAGGGCACAGCTTCCCAGGAAAAAGGGATGAAGGAGGTTTTTGGGATGGGAAGGAGATGTTTGTTATTGCTGAGCTATTAAGCACTGTGGAATAAAGTTCTCAGCAATTGTAGCAAAGCACTGAGTGTGAGTGTGGTACTGGCTGAGACCAGCTGCTGGGCAGGGCAGAAAAGGTGGTGCTGCTGAGGATCCAGAGCACAGGAGTGAAATGAGAAATCACCAGAGAAAACATCCAAGTGAGAGGGGTGTTGGTGTTCTGGATTGTGGCAATATTGCTGCAAACTATTCCCTTCTCATGTCTGCTTTGTCTTTCTTCCATTTGGTTGCAAAAACTGCAGGAATTGTTTGCCAAGCACTTGACAGTGTAAACAGTGGCATCAGTAGAATAATGTGGCATCAGTAGAATAATACAGTAGAAAGAGTTAGACTACATGGATCAGCATATACTGCGTGGCTAAGACATCAATACAACACTATTTCTGAGTATTCAGGCTATTTTTCCTCTTAATTTTTATTAATCAATAAAGTTGCAGATCTACATTACTAAAAAAAGTCCTCTTTTGCTAGCCTCTCATTGCAGTGCAAAGACAGTTAAAAAATTTCATTCTTACCCTCTTCATTTTTTTAACAAAGAGGGTAAGAAATACTCCAGGAGTCATGAAGAACCGAAATCTGGAGGCCCTTTTACATCTTACAGTCAGCTCAGCATAGAGATGATGCAATTGTCCATTTTGTTCTTAATACTCATAATTTTTCCAGTTAAGCATTCTTAAAATCCCTCTAACAAAGAAAAGTTGTGGACAGTTGTCTAATTATGATATGTTTCCCTTTTTTCTCTTGCATCATAGGCCAAAAAGGTGTTGGTTATTCAAAGTATTGTCAAGCAATTTGCTACAGCTTAAGTATGCTTCTGACTAAACATTGTTTTCAAAATCTGATTCTATTGCTCCAAGCCACATAGCCCTGGGCAAATGTGGCACTCCTAATCACTTGGAGGAGGGAGACAGGATAGAAACACCCTGCATTTTGTGCCATCATTTCTGCAGTCCAGTTTTCAGAAGAGATTTCCTGATATTTATCTTTTGCCTGCAAGAAAGAGTTGGAGAAATTTCTTACCTTCACCTTCTGCCCTTCTCAAATAGGGTAAGCAATGGCATCATCCTCATCACAGCATTGTAAACAAAACTGGAAATTTCAGAGAAATGAGAAGGGGACCAGAAAGTGGCATTTGAACTAAGTACATAGCAGTAAATGTTTACAGAAATGAGCGGTGATGATATTGATTAGATTGACCAGAATTCTGAGTATTTGGAGATTTCCCATAGCCTTCATCTGTTTAAACATTGTTCTGGCTGTGTCCCTAGAAGCCAGTTTCATGCACTTGTTTTTCAGAAATGCCTTGTTCTTCTGCTGCTTTACTCCTCCTGTGATACCTACAGCTGCTGGCACATCAGGTTCAGGAGCAAGTCACCCTGCTGATCCTCTTGTGCAGCAAGGCACCCTCCAGGTTGAGGAGTTGAAAAAGAATTATTTTCATTACATTTTTCAGTGAAAAAAAGGTTTAACTTTCTAGGCAATAAGTGTTGACCTTTCTGTGTGTAGATGCAACTTGACGTCTCCTGAGATTTGATGTGGAGAGTGGCATCAGGAAAAGAAGGAAAACTGGAATTGATTGGGTCCTCAGTGTCTCTGCTCTCAAGACTAGACAAGGAACTAGACTTTATCTTGGAAAGATGGGTCAGAGTCTGATGGGCTTTGCTTACCTGGAACAGATTTTCTCCCTGGTGCTGCAGTAGAAAAGCTGTACCCCAGGGCTTGGTCTCTCCTTCTCTTCAGCCTCTTCATGGGGCTTGGCTGTTATCATAACAGCATTCTGAACAACTAAAATACACTAAAATGTCAAATGGCTGGATTTAGCATGAAATTAGTCAACTGGCATACAAATTAGTTTGTTGGGTTTTTTTAATTGTGGTGTCTCATCGATGGTGTAGTAACCCATATGGTGTATTTGAGGGTAAATATGACTAACAGGTGCTTTTTTCTTGGCTTGGAGCTCTGAGTCACTGCAGTCTCTGTTTAAGAATGAATTAATGTGGTTATACTCTACAGAAGTTTGTAGTTGAACTACCATGCTAAATACATACTAATGACAATGTAGGCTGCAGTATATAGAAATGTATTTATCTGTTAGGCAGAGAAGGAAGGAAGGCTATGGGTGTTTGAAAAGCTTGGTGGCAGACAGTTCTGCAGTCACTGGGTCAGCTGGTGGTTTATTAGATCACTCTTAAATGCTTAACCTAAGCTGACTTACCTTGTGTGATGTACAGTATTTGTCTTTCCTCAGTTTGTGTCAAGAAGAGAGCCAGGGTCGGTGCATGCAGGTCTCTTGTGGTCTCTGGTTCCTTGGGGACCAAACAAATTGCACTGGGATGCAACAAAGAAACCATTTAATTAGCAAGGAGCAAAACCACACCTGAAAAGATGCGGTGTGTGGGGAGATTCTTGCTCTTATGCTTCTTTATGTTCTGTCGTACTTGATCAAGGCCAGGTTGGATGGGGCTGTGAGCAATCTGGTCTAGTAGGAGGTGCCTGTGGCAGGGGGGGTGGAACTGAGAGATCTTTAAGGTTCCTTCCAATCCAAGCCATTCTGTGTTTCTGTGATTGCTTCAGCTTTCTTCTACTGAAAATGGTGATTGGTCTAGTTGTAATAAACTTGTAATAAATTCTTGCTCTTCTGAGTTTAAAGTTTTTCTGTCATCTTTAGTGTGTTGTCTGTAAGGAGAGGATTTAAGAGGCTTTGGATCATACTTCTGTCTTATCAAGGGTCCTCTAACAGCTTTTCTGTTATTCTGCAGCAAGCAGCTGCAGATAGAGTTTTGTGTTCTTTTTATTGCACAGGTTACTAGTGCCAACATATTTTCATTTCTAGAGCATGGGAGAGACTGAAATACATCCCCTTAGGTAATGCAGCAGCTTCATTTACAATTTAGTTTAAGAATATTTCTTTTACTTGGAAGTGATTGTAATCTTAATGATAAGAGACTATTTTGCTTGCTTCAAAACTAGCCTTAAGTTACAAAATCAAGCACAGATTTCTTTGATATCAGTTTATTCAGGTATTTATCTTAGACTTTCTGGTTTAGATCTCATTAATTGCTATCCAGATTACATGGTACTCTCCACAGCCACATGGAGAGGTGCACTGAGAGGTACAAAGAGAGTGGGTTTAGAGCAGATATTAGGAAAAAAGTCTTTCCTGTGAAAGCAGTGAGACACTGGAACAGGATGTCCAGGGAAGTTGTGGACACCCCATCCCTGGAGGTATTCAAGGCCAAGTTGGATGTAGTTCCAGGCAACCTGGTCTAGTGGAAAGTGCCCCTGCCCATGGCAGGGGGGCTGGAACTAGGTGGTCTTCAAGGTCCCCTTTCAATCCAAACCGTTCCATAAGACTGTGATTGCTCTGCAAAGTTCTTGGGCATAAGTGGGGGCTTTGAGTGAAATGGATCTCTGTCGGCCTTCTTTAGCACACTGTGACTGTTGAACTACAGATGGGACCAGGGGTGGTGTGACAGGACCAGGAATGGCAGGATGGGATGTGTAAAAGCTGAGTGAGAGTTGTATCTCAAGCAATCAGGAAGGAGATTGGTAGGTTTAAGAGCTGGTTCAATATTCCCCAAGCACTGAGTGCTAGGGAAGATGAGGACATTAGGACTGCTATTTTTTACAGTAATTTGTTCTGAGGCACTCAGTGTCTTTATTTTTACTTGCTTTCAGTCAGGCAGAGTCTAGTTGTGAAACTGCTTGTCATTTCGAGGAGTACTGCACCTCTCCTCAGAAGGCATCTTGTAACATAGGTAAGGTACAGGCCACATTCTATCTGTCATTCCTTGTACTCTGAAATCTCCCTGAAGGTGAGAGAGTGAAGCTTGCAAGTTTTGGGTGACCAATGGCAGCATTTTTATGAGACTGAATCTAGCACAAGCACTCTGGCCAGCTCTCTGGTTAGTATCTGCTTTCAGTGGAGGTATCTGAACTTCCCAAAGTAAAGGGACTTGCTCAGTCTGAACCAGAAGTACATGAATGTCACAATTGCATTTGTAGAAGATCCAGACTCCAAGAGAGACATATCCAGCAGTAAGTTCTGGCAGACTAGTGTCATTGGAAGATGGAGTGAGGAGCAGGGACAGGGGGTAAAGCAGTGCAAGTTGAAAGAGCAGTTGTGGCAGGATTGCATTACTTTGCATGAGTTTTTAATGATACATACACAGCAAGGCCAAAGAGGATGACAGAAGTATCCTTAGCTCCCCTTGCAAGTGAGAGATAATGTCACAACAGAACAATTTCATTTAAATGGGATGCTTAGATGGGTATCATAGTGACATCCAAATTTGGGCATGTCTTTAAACAAGATATTCTGCAAGTAAACAGCTCAAACTCAGGATTGATTATGTTCCTTCTGTTAGATAAACAACCTGGGAATCAGGTTGTTATTTCGACTGAAAAAAGTATTGTTCCTTCTTCCATGGGGCTTGTTATCTGAGGGCTTCCACAACTTAATAGCAGTTCCTGTGCCTTGTGAATGACCTTGTGAAGTGCTGGCTGCAGAGCATGGCAGTATGCAGCACTAGCCTGAAGTCACTGTCCTAGATAAATGCTTGTGCTGTGACAAAGTAGATGACATCCAAGAGGACAGGAAGAGCTAGTGGGTCTTTTTGCCCAGGGAACTTTTGGAGCAATCATTTGAAAAATGAAATAAAGTTGGTGAATTAAGCCTTATCTTCCACACTGTCTTTCTTGACCTCACAGGTTCAAACACCAGCAGAGATGGCCTTAGATGTTAGTGAATATTGTTAATTTTTAGACTCATTACTAGATAACAAGAGGTTGTTTTTATCTATTAATAGGAATCTGTGATACAGAGGCTCATGTGGATTAATGCAATTGGAACTTGAATGCTAAATTCTGTCAAACTCCTTCATTACAGCAGAACATTGAGCTGTTACCAAATTCACATCTCTACAAATGGTTCCTCTCCTTTACTATGTACCCTTCTTATTTTTGGACATGCCGCTTTTCCACAAGCAATGCTTTCCTATCTCAGAAATGTCAGCTATGAAATAGAATAAACTTGTTGATCTTACTCCCCACTAAATTGTTTTGCCTTGGCTAGCACAGGTAATTTGGGGTCTCAAAAGTGCTGCTACTTTACCATTCTCTCAGTGGTCTGAGTCAATATTAATGGCTGTGGTCTGCTGATATCCACTGAAAGCTCAGTAAGTTCTGTACTGCAGAAGTTATATTTACTAGTGGTTGTCCTGTTCTGCCTTATCACATAGGACATAAGGAGTGAGTGGGAAAGGGATTTCTCTCAGTGCTGATGACTAGCAGCTCTATTACAGGTATCTATTCCTGGCAAAACTGTTTCCTCTCCAAGAGCTACTTGGGATCTAAAAGAAAAATAACAAGTTGGATAAAGGATAGTGCAGGGCAATGAGTAGTGTATCACGTGTCAATCAGCTTGATAGATGCTGTGAAATCTAGGAAACAGGTTGAAGGAGGAAGTTGCTCTGCTTTTCTTTTAATTAAATTTCAAAAAAAGAAGAAATAAAATCCCACCCACAATCTTTTATTTGCCACCTCAGATATAAGTGGGAGTACAGAACACATCGGTATAAAAGTACTGCTCAATACTCATTTCTCCAAAGCTGCTTGTGGCTCTTGCACCTCATTCACACTTCAGTGTTATGTATTTTTTAGTGAGTAGAACATTTATATATATTTTTTATATCTTGATATTTATATATATTTTAATATATCTTTATATTTTTATATATTTTTAATATATGTGTAAATATGCATATAGTGTAATGCTTGATTGTTTATATAATCAAATTTTTTTTTGTTTGGACTTTGTGATTCATAAGTGGTTTCTGACCAAGTTTGTGCTGAAGACTCCAAAAAATAACAGATGTGGTTGTTGTCTTGTAGGGTTAGATGGCTTGCTCTTCAGAGAAGCCATCACTACAGTGTGTTTGTGGTTCAAAGCTGTATAGTCGTGGTAGTTCTATGTACCAAAATTTATTCCAGGATGGTAGATATGAATTGATCTTGTTTAAGTTTGTTCTGTTTCCCCTAGGATATTTAAGGGGACAGAAATCTACCATGGAGAGGTAGCACTTACTGTGTAATGGACTTTTGTATTGTCAGTATATGTCCAAATTGAGGGTGACCGTGAACATAAAAATATAACTTACAGAATTCTATTTTCCTGAAACTGCTGGTGGCAAACGCCATCAACAGCATGGTTTCTCACTTGGGTTGCACAAAGCATGCAATGGAGGGACTTAGCAATCTCTTAGTTTTACAAACATGCATTTTTAAACTTCAAAAGTTTTGTCTAACTTGGTGTCAAATTGTACTTATCTCTGTGTTTCTGGAGTTCTCATAAATGATCTATTCTAATTTTCCACAAGATTTAAAAGTCGTAGGAGCTACTGAGCATGTAAGTAGCATTCCATTACTCTGAAATGCACTGAGAGGAGTCATAGCAGGATAGAGGCTGTTTTGCCCAGGCACTGGGAGAGCAAATGGCCCTTTCAAGCCAGATGGCTTGAATGTCATTGCTCATATCTGACGTAGGAACTCTCACAGTCCAACTTCAGCCTCAATTTGAGTCAGCAGGGTCGTCTTGTGACAAAATTGTTTGATGGAAAATTTAGCAAAATATGATTTAGAAGCAATGCTGCATGTGGAGCTTAAAACAGATTGCTTTGTGCAAAAAGTTGTAGTTTTGTTTGGGTTTTTTTAAGTGACAGCAGAAGTGCTGTTGATCTTTATCCTTGTTTTTCCATTTGTGTGTGCTTTTGGTCTGCAGGACCAGCTGTAGTGGGTGTAATTTCTGCTTGCTTGAATGGAGGCCACCATGTTAGGGGTGGGAGGTGTGAAGTCTTATGGGATGGAAGCCTTTGAGAGTCAGACAACTGTGTTGAGGAAATCATCGCTTATTTTATTTATTCTGAAGCAAATCAACTTTTCTAAAATCAATTTTTTTTTTCAGACATTATTTAATAGAGCGTTTTAGGGAGTTGCCAGTCTTGAACTAGTTACTGAAGAAAAGCAGATCATGCAACTTTCACATTGGCAGTTTTATTGCCAGCTACAGCTCCAGCCCCCCACCAGATGACTGATCTTGCAGCCTTATTAAGACCTCTCACGGTCTTTCCTTTTACTTTGTATAATTTATAGGCATGTTTTCAAAGGGAAACAGTTATGTTTTCTGTACCTTCAACTGCATTCCTGTCTTCTGCAATAAGGCACCCAATTTGTAAAGTAAAATGACAATGAATAGCCCCTTTTATTATTTCCAAGTAGGATAGTGACTTTATTTATATCACATCACTGTTTCAGAAACACCCATTGCAGTTACTCATACATATTACCCTAAGGAGTGAAAAAAACATTTAAAAAATAAAGAAGCATGCACCAAAGCGGATCTAGGAAGCTGGCAGGGAATCCTAAGTCCAACCCTATGGGAAAAAATAATGGTCTGTGGAAAAAGCTTTTTTCTGTATTATGTGTCCTTTTTATAAAGATGTAATGAGGTTTTGTTGGTTTTGGTATTTGTCGTCAGATGTGAGAGAATTCGTAGGTTTTGCTTCTCTCCCCTTATTTTTGGACAACCTAGAAGAGCTGTATTCAGATGCATGTTCTGCTCACTTCTTCTGAGCTCTCCCTTCACTTTGCTGTTACTATCTCCTTCAAAGCTTTTAAAATAATTTTCAGACCTTTTTTTTTTTTTTGCCACTTTAGGAAGGTTGTTGTGCTTTATCTTTTTTTTATACACATGCCTTCTGGTTTAGCTGTTATTGTATGAGTACTTTTGCCTGAGCCAAACTTGTAATCAGTGAGAAACAGTGATTAATTTTTTATTTTTTTTAATATACCATTAATTTTTTTTCCTTTAAAAGGGGGTGTGGGTCATAATTCATAAAAGAGAGAGGAAGCCCTAGAAGCTCCTGACTCTAAGGCATTGTGGCTTTTATGGTGACTGAAGTAGTTCTCTGATTGTGGTTTGACTTTGCTTTTTTTCCAGACAGTATTTGGAAAATCCTTGTCTCATTTATCTGTGAAGAAATGACCATGCACCTAAGCACTGCTAGTTTCTCTTCTGTTTTTTTTTAATGTCCTTAAAATCCTGAGATTAAGTTCATTTTTTTCATAGCATCCTATATGATTGCTGTGTTTTAGATTTGTGTAGGGAGGAAGGAGTGAGCAGTGTCATGCTGAGCTGCATGCAGGGGTTAACCCACAACAAATGCTTTCTATCTGATTTGTCCTCTGAGCATAGATATTGGAGGAATGGGGTCAATGAGTGTGCCTGTGTATTTAATTTCCTTGTTTTATGAAATATTTTTCCATGCCAGCAAATATGGGATATATTTAGTGCGTAGAAGGGAACTACAGATAAATGCATTATAATGCAAATTGTGCATAGCAGTGGAGGCTATGCATAGCATGAGGCTAAATGTAATCCTAATAAATGTTAGGATCCTAATGTTATCCTAATAAAGGATAAGTCAGTTCTGACAGCAGCAAAACAAATTTCTTTCAGAAGTGTTATGCTTCAGTCAAAGAATTGGCAAAGTCGAAGCTCATTACTGTTTTATAGGTAATGGAAGTGTAATGAAAGGTTATTTAATTCCACACAAACCAGGGGAATAAGAAATTCCTGTCTGATTGAGACTGATGATCCAGGGTGGTTGACTGAGTGTGGCAGTGTGTAAACCTGGCTACTTTCTATGCTGCCTTCCCTTTGGACTCTTCCAGCATCTACAGCTGTTTAATTCAAATTTTCAGAGGGTTTCTCACAACCCTTTTACAGTCCCCCTATGGACCTGTCATCCATCACAGTAAACAGTGACTTTCCACTGGGTTTTTCCATGACTTTCATGATATTTTAAACTTCAGTTCTATACCCCTCAGCCATTGCATCTCCAAACTGCAGGATCTTGGAGATGAAAGATGAGCGGCCTTTCTGGTCTTTCATCTCAAGATAGCTTTCTGCCTTCTCCTTGATTTTGCTTACCCTACTCTGCACTTTCTCTGACTCCTTTTGAGATGTGGAGACCAGAACTATATATTACTGAATACGTGAATGCATCAAATTTTATGTAGTCAAAATTATGCTGTCTTTAAGCATCCTTCCTGATGATGCTGCCTGTTTTGTTGGCTTTTATAGCTGCCTCCGCACTCAGAGCAGGAATTAGATGTGAGCTGAGAGCTCAGCAGTGTTCTGACAGTCTAGTGGCAAAGCCTTCCTTTTGATTTCTAGGGTAAGTGTGAGATGATGCTCTCTTCAAAAGTCCTCTCAGGGCTTTATTTAGATCCATGACAGCCTTCGACTTTCTTGCAAAATATGCCTTTTCACATGCCCTTAAACTTCCCTTTTCCAACACTGACTTTTGAGTTCCTGAAAAAATGATGATGGAAGAACAGAATAATCTAACACTTCTGCATGTTGTATGTCCTTCCTGTTTAAACTATAACAAACAGAGAACTCAGAAAGTTTCTTGAATAAACTCCTTATTTTGAATTGGAGCCAGTCTGACTCCCACTGTTACCATGTTAACCTAGAAATATTGTATACTGTGTTTTTCTTAATTTCTGCAGGTTTTTTACGTGGAATGATGTAAGGAAAATAGTGTGACGCAGTAGGAAGTATTATGTGGTTTAATTGAAGATGGACATGAGTCAGCATTGTACCCAAGTTGCAGTAAAGGCAGAGTGCATAATGGGTGAATGCCCTAGAAAGAGCTTGGCTGTTAGGAGCTCTGTGTGCTTTTTCCTCCCACACTACCCCAGCACAGGAGAGATGTTTTCACAGATGCAGAGGACCTAGCAAAGACCTGCTAGGGAGGCTGGGTTTGGCTGGGAAATGAGTCTAATGGGGAATCTAATTGCATCTTTTCACCCTAAAAAAATGAAGTTGCAGAGCAAATGGAAATAAAATCTTCTGAGTGGTGCAGACTGAGAGGACAAGATGCAATATGAGAAACTTCTACTGAGGTATGAGGGAAAAAGCTTTCACTGGGTCAAGCAATTGGAACAGGTTGTCCTGAGAAACTGGACAAAGGGGTGTGACTGGACAAGCCTCTGAGAAACCCCACCTCACTGTGAACCTGCCTTCAGCAGGTTTGAATGGGTGACATCCTTCTGATCTCAAAACTTTATTTGATTCTGAGACATTGCTAAAATGTGTGTTGTTTTCTGCAGATTTCTGAATGATCTAGCATTTGTCCTGCTTACAAATAAACAATTTTGGCAGGATATCTGAAGCTTCAGCAATATTTCCCTGTCATACTCTTGGACAGTAGTATTGGAAAAAGTTGTGACTGTGTGTTTTGGAGTGCTTTCATGGGTGGTGCTGTTGTGTTCTGGAGACTTCACACTCAGACACATCAAAGCCTTTCTGTCTCGCGTCTTCCAAAATCACCCACCCTTGTTCTAACCCCACCAGCCTCACTGATCACTGAAAATGCTGAGCAGTTTTCAAAATGCCAGCCCTGCTTCTCAGTGAGAACTGCAAATCTCTTGGTGTGGAGAGAGGGAGGAGTGCAGTAAAATTGTTTTAAACAAGGATGCAGGAGATGCCAATGGCCATGGCAGTTCTCTTCAGCGCCAGCACTGCCTCCCCAGGCAGGACTGCCTGTGTCCGTGCAGCTGATCTCATTTCTGCCTGCTGTCTCCAGTGCCATCAGTGTCACCTCCCAGCTGTAAAAAAGCTGTTGCAGCAGAGGGAGGAGCTTGGTGAGAGTGAGCTGGAGGGACAGGGAGTGTGTGTGGAGGGCAGGGATGGTGTGTGGCTTGTGGCTGCCACAGATGAGTGTGCCACGTTACTTGTGGTTACAGCTCTCTCTCCCAGCTGAGGCTGATTTCTAGCCAGCTGCTTTCTTCTGAGGTTTCTGGTAACCACTGGGACCCTGCAGAGGTCTGAGGCAGAGCAGCCTCAGAAACACCCCCTGTCCAGCAGTGGGACCAAGGATGCCATGCTGTGGACTGTGGCACTGTTTGCCTCCGTGTCACCTTCTCCTTCATAAAATGTTTTGTCAGTGCCTCCTGCACATCAGTTTGAACTACAGCTCAAACTACATTCAGGTGAATGTGTCCTGCATGGCTATTTGGTCTTTGGGAGTTTTTTGGGCACTTGGCCATTTCCAGGACCAGCTCACCAAGGTAAGTGTGGACAACAGCTGGTGATGTTCTCCAGCAGTCAGTAGCTTTAGTAAAATGTGTTCATTGAACCCCTCAACAGACTTCTCCATGCTTGCTCAATATATATTTAGTACCAACTCTTAGTGCATTAAGCTACTGGATATAAATAAATAAAGGATCATCAATTGATATGGTCTGCTGTGTCTCTGTGTGTGTATATAGGATGACAAAGAAGCCAACAGACCCCTGCCAAACAAAGGAGACCATGGACTAGGAAATGAGAAATTCAAACCTGTGGTACCTTGGCCTCATGTTGAAGGTGTGGAAGTGGACTTGGAATCCATTCGAAGGAAAAATAAGGCCAAAAATGAACTAAATCAGCATGGTGTTGATAACAAGCAGCAAAACATCCTCCAGAGGCAGTATCTCACATTCAAACCTCAGACATTTGCGTACCCAGACCCTGTGTTACGACCTGGAGTCCTTGGTAATTTTGAACCCAAAGAGCCTGAGCCTCATGGAGTTGTTGGTGGCCCTGGAGAGGAGGCGAAGCCATATGTCTTAGGACCAGACTACAAAGAATCTGTTCAAGCCAGCATTAAGGAGTTTGGCTTTAATATGGTGGCAAGTGATATGATCTCGCTAGACCGGAGCGTTAATGACCTGCGTCAAGAAGAGTAAGCAAACCTTTTGTTTTCTTTTGGTTCTGTGCTGTACTATACCACATTTCCATATATTCTTCTTAATGCTGTTGCAATGATTCCTTCCATGAATACTTAAACTGTAGTGATTTATCTCTGGAGTCATCTATTCTAGTGTCAAATTGCATGTATTTCCATGCTCCGAGTCTAGCCATAGTCTTCATCGTAATATCTTTTCTTAGTCCATAACTTCTTAAGATTTGCCTTCAGGAAGGATTATCTTTATTAGACATCTCTCTGCTAGTTAGTTTATTCAGTTTTGATTTACCCTGATGCCTTTAAAATGGAGCATAAATAGAGAACAGAAAGAAATACTGTTCTCTTTAAAACACTGCCTATTTACCTGCAGTAAAAGAAGTATGGTCCTGCCCTGGTGATGGTTGGAGTTGTCTTCCAACAGTTTCTCACAGCATTTGCTCTAAAGAGGAAATCAGTCTTAGGAAAAACATTTATTTACTTGCTGAAAGGGTGTCTAATTTGTTGTGGGGAAAATTCTGGAAAGTTACTAACATTTGCTCAAGAGTACTAACAGGTCTACACAGTCTATTCTGACTTTTGATATTTGTTGAAGGCAATTTTGCTCTCAGGTTAATCTGCATTTGGTATAATTTTCCTTGTTAAATATCAGGGATGGGTTTCTGAGCAAACTGATTTAATGGCAGGGTATTTTTTAGTCTGTCTTTGGTTGGGGTTTTGTGGGCAGTGTATGAAGTTGGATATGATGTTAAGTACTTTGGAGTTTTCACTTCCCCCTCATCCCCAGCAATGGAGCTATGCTGATCCCTGGACTGGGTACCAGTCTCTGGGCTGTATGTTTCCAGCTGTGGTAAATAATCTGTTGGTGGTTCATTGACTGGTTACTGGGGTCTGCTCTGGGATTTATGGTGGGTCTTGTTTTCTTTTTGCAAGGTAGGAGAGCACTGGCCAGCTGTGGGTCTGACTCATACCCATGCACATGCAGCTGCTTGAATTTGCTATGTGGTGTGCACTCCCTGAAAGCAAATGAAGCACATGAGCACAGCATTTCCCTTTACTTTGTGCTGTGTTCCTCAGGTGACTGACTAAAGGTTTCCACTTCCTGGCAGTCAGAGGAGAGGACCATGCCTGTGTGCTGTTGGTGGCAAGGAAATGCCAGCTGTCCTGGGGTTCACTTTGCATTTCTTTCTTTGCTGTGCTCACAAGTTGGTACTTCGTACTAAAGAGATTTTTCTGAAAGGGAAGGAATGCTCTGGGTAACCTGTGTAGGTCAGCATTTTCTTTTTGGGAGGTTATTCCTTAGACACTGCTGCTCCTGCTGAAGCATTTCTTCCCTCTGTAAGGACAGCAACTCAGAGGTGGCAACGTGACACATGCAGGTGGGACTGGGCTGGCTCTGCCCTGGTGAATTCTGGCAGCGGAACTCAAGTACTCCTTCCCCTTCATTTTTAGGTGAAGGGCATCAGACAGCCTGTGGTATCTGTCAAATAGTTCCACACCTGTAGGTTCCTGAAGTATTTTTTATGTGATCTCAGAATTTGTCATCTGTTCTGAAGGACATTAATAAATAGATGTTCCCAAAAATGATTAAATACTTTGAGGTAGAGGAGGGACAGCCATGACATGATGAATTTTAGAAACTGTTTCCTTCAAGCACAGTTGTAGATAAGCCTTTGTGAGGTTAAATCCACCAGCTCAAATCAGTTAGGTTTTAGCATTTAATGATTTCATGTTCTAAGCAAGCAAACAAAACAGCATAAAAAAGCAACGTGAACAAAAGGTATTTTTCAGACAACATTATATCCCTTACTTTATTTATTGAATGCTTGGGATGCTTGCAATTACCTAAGTAGGTTGAAGGTTTATAGCTTCTGTGTGTCTCCTGGGAACAGGAGAGAGGGGAAGCAATGTGAGATTGGCTGATACTGCTCTATGCTTTCAGGCTCCTGCATGCTCACTTTCCTGCTCTCCCCAATACCAGAGAGAAATGCAGCAAAAGGTAGCAGATTACCTATTGGATGCACCATTTATTTTCCTCCCACTGATCTATTTAAAAAGACTTTTGTGGCTGGTAAGGCCACTCAACATTTACTTGAATCCTGCCAAAGAGCAATATAGTAATTTTTTGTTGTTGCTGTTAATAGTAAGTTGGCATTGTTAATTGAGGAAGATCTTTCTGGTAAAGACTGAATTATTGGTTTATAGGTAGGTAGAGCTCCTTTCAGCCCTCTATTTCTTCAAACATCAGGATTTTGAAGCGTTACCCAGTGCAGTCAGGTTTGTTCAGTGAAGTATGCCAAATGCTTTCCCAGGCTGTGCTAGCAAGAGTGAAATTGTGCTGCAAGAACTGTTTCTCTCAGCTTAAAAGCCATATAGCCTCAGGGCTTGTCCCTGCTGGAGGGAGAAGAGGGAAGACATGCCAATAAAGGGAGATTCAATTCTGCTATGCTTGGATTTGACTTTGTAGTCTGACATGTTGCCAGGATGATTTGCCAGCTGCCTTTATTGATTCAGGAGGAACTTTGCTGGTGATTCTGGGCAGTCTCAGCTGCTGTAAAAAGCCTTAATTCTTGCTGTGTCCCGTAGGGAGAAATAACACTGGATGGTGTGTTCAAGTTTTTTGTCAGGTACATCAGACTATTTCCATTTTGCCAGTACCACATACTCTTGGCTTAGGGATTTTAACCAATATATTTCAGTGTTGATGCCCAGCACTTGTGTTGACATAGAACAAGTCATAAGTTTGGTTAAAAAAAACCAAGAATGTATGGGGATATGTAAAAGTCAGTGCACAAAATTTAGAAGATGGCTCATCTCACTGCAGTCTTTCAGCACTCTGCAAGAGGGCTGGGAGGAACTTAAAATGGATTAGTTGAGAAATACCTGTTTTCCACCTTATTTCTAGCAGCAAAGAAGTAGAGCAGGCTTAGCAGGCCCTGTCTAAACCTCTGCACAGTAGCTGGAAGAAACTTTTTTCTTTAAACTTGGTGATTTTTACCTTTTTCGGATCTATTTTAGTCATCCTGATAGGTGGCAGACCCCTTAGAGCAGTCATTTATATTGGATTTTGCACATTATCCCTACTTCCTAGCAGACCTGCAATAAAATAATTGTTAGCTTTTGGGAAGAAGGATATTAATTTAATTGCTCCCTGCTTTTTGTATTTAGGAGTCTGCACAGAGGTAGAGCTGAAGTAAAAATAGAGTGATAAATTTTCTGGATTATCTTGGATCCAACATAAATACACCATGCTAAGGAAATGCTAAGAGACCTAGGTTTGAGGGTGAATACTGTCAGGTAACAAGGTGTGTCCTCTCAAAAAAAAATAAACCCAAGAGATAACTGTGGAGTATTGCTGCTAAGAATAACAAGAATTGAGTTGTTTACCCAGTATAATGACCCTTCTCCCCAGAGTATTTTAAAATAAAATTTAATTTTTAAAAATTCATTTGTACTGGGTTTGAACAGTGATTGTTTCTCCTGACAACTTTAGCTCTGGCCAAAAACATATGCTGGTGAGAAAACATACAAGAATGGATAAGCGTCATTCCTGGCAACCACTGGGGCACTGGAGCCAAAAATTGCAGCAGGGTTGTCATGCTTCAGAGACCTCTTTCTGTGCACAGACTTGTCTTTTGAATGCATTTATAGTCTTGAAATTAATGACATCCTGAGTCAGTGACTGCAGAATGTGGTGCTTGTTTTAACCTCTTCTCCCGGATACAGATACTGTTATGTGCCTCTGGGACTCTGCTGCCCTGTGACATGGGAATATCAGAGATATCTCCATGAAGTTCCTATAGAAATGTTTCATGTTCCATCCTTATTATTCCTGCTATTTCATTTCCCTTTTCATTACCTCTGAGCTAAAATTCTGACAGACCTCTCCACATTTGACTCCAAGATTTTTTTAACTTTTTTTCCCCAGTGGTAATGCAGAGTTTAGGATCTGTCACTGAGTCTATGCACTGAGTGGTCTAATACTCCATATACAATCATTTCCACTTGCACTGAGCTCTCCTGCTGGCTCATTTCCTTGATAGCATTCTTGAATTATTCTGCAGCTGTTTATAGCCATTTTAATTGCAACTACCAAGAACTTTCCTATTGTTCAGCAATGACCTGGAAGAAGAGGTGGACTGCTTAGCTCCCAGCACAGTTATGCTGCTAAAGTCACAAACTTGCTTACAATTTCAGCAATTACTACCTTAAGAGATCTGCCATAGTTTGATGAAAAACTGTTCCTGTAAAGAAAACAAAGAACTTCATCAAATGCTTTGGAAATTCAGTTACTGTATTAATAGCCTCACTCGTGTCCACAAAAATTTTGATTTCTTCAAAAGATGGTAATATTTTTCCACAAAAGCTGTGTCTATGGTTTACTAATTTTGTTATTTATTACTAGCTTCTATTCAGTACAGAAGTCAGACTTAGTGGTCTGCAATTCTTTAGAATCCCAGAGTCCTTTGATAAAAATTGGTGTTGTGTGTTCCTCTGTTTAAGACTGGAGTCAGCAGTACAATACAAGAGTTTGTTAATTCATGATACATTGTTTAGGAAATACTGGGTTTATTTTAAAAAAGGCAGTAAGGCAGCATGGCAGAAAATTCCAGTAGAAGCTATCGTGCAGATTATCTGAAGGTAGGACTATTTAGTAAGAAGTGTCACTGTGTACTTGCCCTTTATTTTCTTCTATTCTAAGGGTATCTGGCATTGGGCACTGCTGGGAGTTCAGTGGAAATACTTTATTTAGATTTCCTGCTTCTGAAGTGGTCTCTTTTCATTTTGGTCATGTATCAGCCCAACAGGCTTTCTGGCAGGCATCCTACTTCTGGTGTTTGAAAAAAATATTTCAATAGCAGCTTTCATACTTCAGTAAGCTATTTCTCCAGCTTGGGTTTTGGGGGATTTGGTGGTTTTTTGGGTTTTTTTACTCTACCTCTTTATTTACATGCACTTAGCTTGAGTTAATGCTCATTTCTGTTTCTCTTGTTTGTACACCATCCTGTGCATTTAGAGAATGTATGTCTTACTGCTAACAGTATCTAGTTTTTAGTCATGCTGGCTCTCCCTTCTTTACAGTTCCCCTTTTCAAACGGAGATGTCTCCTGCCTGTGTCTTCTGTCCTGTCAGGTGCTCTGGTTCTTCCATACACATCATGATTCTTCCATACACAGGTGCTGAGTGAGTCTTGGACATCCAGTACTTCTGTGTGGTTCTATTGATGGCTTCCCCTTGTCCTCATGCTAAACAATCCCTGTCATGTCCAGACTCTAGTAAACTGGCTCTGATTTATTCTGGCAGAAAGCAGTCCTTCATGGATTAGAGTTAGCTAAAGTTAATCAGTTCCAAAAACTTCACCCGGTGCTAATGAATTCCAAGTCATCATTTGCTGGATCCTGCTTCTTGAAGGTGGGCAAGAATTTGTTTTGGTCAGTCCTCAGGAGCCACTGTCAAGCACCAGGACCTGGTAAATATGGAAGGGCATGATCTCACAATGACATCACAAACTTCTTCAATGCCCTCTGGTGCCATCCATCCAGTCCCATAGACTTGGGCTCTGTGTATCCCACTTGCTGTGATATGTCCAGGGAAGTGTCCCTGACTCACCTCTGTGGTGGATATTCTTTCTCTTCTGCAGGCTGCCCCTTAGACTCAGGGACTTGGGAGGTGACAGCAAACCTTGCAAGTAAACAATCAAGGAAATCAGATGTTGAGTGTCTCAGTCTTTTATGTGTCTTTTGACACAAAATTTCATCTCTTTTATAGTTAAGCTCTTGTTTTCTTTAGTCTTTCTGTAGCCTACAAGCTCTTCTCATTGCCCTTTCCGTCTTATGGATTTCAACTCTACAAAGCTTTGCCTTTAATGCTGTCTTCATGGGCTCAGGCAATATTTCTGTACTCCTTCTAGGTAGCCAGTCCATGCCTCTACCTGCCCTAGTCTATCTTCTGGAGTTCTTGGTGCAGCCAGGAGGGTTTTCTGCCATGCCTGTTTGACTTACTGCATGTGGGAATGGATGGCTCCCGTGTTTTGGGGAGGTTATCCTCAAAGATGCCACTCCTGTGCCCTTTTTGACAAAGTTGTAGCAGCCAAAATCATTAACTTCTTATGGCAGATATAAGGAGACATGGAAGAATCAAAAGGGGAGAGAAAGCTGCCTGATGGTCAAAGCCACTGATGACCACAGATGCAGAGCTCTGAGAAGAGGCTGTTTAAGTGTATGGCTCACAGGAGCTGCACCTGGTTACACAAGACCAAAGCAGTGCAAGATGTTCCAAGGAATCTGTATTCAGTATTTCTAAAAAATACTTATCTAGGATGCATTAGTTGCAGTATCCTCGTTTTGTACTTCTAGCTCAAAAGCACTAAGAATCAATGTAGGTTTTCCTTTTTGAAGTCCACTTTCACAGTAGAACACTCCAGTCCACACCTGCCATTTCCATTCGTGTATTTTGGTGGGTTGGAGACATGCTTATTGCACTTTTGAAGTCAAGAGGCATTTTCTTACACTATATTTTAAGTGATGCACTGTGAAACTCCCTATTTCTCCTATTAACAAACTTGCACTACTGTAGAGCCCTTAAGCCAGGGATGTTTGTAGTGCTGATCAGATTTCATGCCAGGGTAATTAACTGTGCAGGCTGAAAGAAAGGATTAGAGCTCAACATGCTTTGCTCAGACTTGATATGCTGTTGTTATCCAGTCCTTGGAAGACTTGCTTACAAAGTATTCTTACTGACCCAGAAGGTTTTAGTCTTATGACTTTATTTAAGCTAGAATTTTTTTGACAGCTTCTTTTGACAAGTGCTGAAGGAATTTTATCTGGAATAGTTTGACTGGGAGAGGAAACATTAATGTTTATGGCATGAGACAAAATAATCTTCTTCTAGTTTTTTTTTTTTCAGTATGACAATAAATAGCTGCTGTCTACTCATCAGAGTGAGCTAGAATTTCAGCTGCATCACCCACACACATCTGTCAGTATGATTGTGGCAGAATAAATATTTTTAAGTGTTTTTTCCTTCAGTGGATTATCCAGTTTGAGTTTTCCTTTATAAGGACATTGTTGCTGTTACAGGGCATAGCCCCTGGGCCATACAAATTTGTACTTGAGTAATTGGATCTGTTGCCACAGGTCACCTTTGACTTCAAACAGAACAACTGGCAATGAGCTTTTGTTGAAAAATCTGAAAAGGTAACTCTTTGTTGCTCAAGTACAATGTTGTGTGCATACAGAAAGGTATTTTTGGACAACTGTTTTTGCATCTCATTTTATAAAGCAAAAGGGAATGAGAATTGGCTTGTTTTTTAAAATCACACATGTAGTTTTGAAGGGTGTCTGTTTTATTTTTCAATTATTTTTAACATAAAAAAGAGGAAATTCTTGCCAAAAATAGACTTATAACTTTAGTAAGAATACATACATGCAGAGCTGTGTGATAGCAAGGCAGAGCTGTTAGTAAAGGTATTTTTTCTATCATAGTTTGATAGTGCCAACTTGGACCCTTTTTATGGTCCAAATATTGAATTGTTAGTGTTAGACTGGAGTAAAAAAAAACAAACAAACAAACAAAAAAAACCACCAAAATCTTTAGCTTTAACTGATTACTTGTAATGAAGTAAGGCAGATGAGTCTTAGCTCCTCATTAGAAATGGACAGTCTTATTACTCTGGGCAAATAACATGAATAATAACATGAATTTAATATGTTCTCCTACAGTAAGGAGTTACTTGTCCAGTCAGTCTTGTTGTAGCTAAGAAGATTGAATACAAAGGCTCTGGAGTGGAGCCTGCTTTCTTCAGGAATGTGATTAGTTCCTTAATTATAGCACTTTGCAAATGACATATTTGATACTGTTACAAGAAAAAGGATTTCAGTAATTACTTTTGGTATCTATATCATTGGAAACGAAACATTAGGGACTTGGTTTAATTTCACATGGTACCCTGGGAAAAATCTTTTATTCCAATGCCACATAATACACTTGAACTGTTCTGTAACAAAGAAAACTAGTTCTATAATGTGCACATAAATTTTTGTGCACCTCAGTGAGAGCTGGAGTCAAGAATCAGGTGAATTATAGTGGTCACACTAAATCAGGAAGGCTAGCTTTCCACTGCAGATTATCAGCTGCCTTACTGCTGGCAGGACTCCTGGAGGGAGGAAAAAAATGGTGTTTAAATTGTAATTAGGCATGTATTGTGAGAGCATCTCATGTGGTCAGGAAAGATTTAAATTCCAGGCATTCGCCTTAAAGCAAAACCTGGCATTTTCTGTTAACATTTCAGGTCCCAGTAATGAAAACTACAGAGAAAATGGCTCCTTTGTCTCTTTAGTGTTGGCTGCTAGCTCTTGAAATGTTAAGTTTAGAGGGAGAAATAATTCACCCAAAGAGTACAAAGAGGTTGACAGAGGCACCAGGTGTGTTATCTGTAGCTGGATTTGCTTACCTCTCTGTGTGTGCATCTGAAATGAGATGACCAAGCTCTGAACATGACCTCTTACTCAACAAAAACATATATATAGCACAGCACCTGGAGCATATTTAAATTCTGAGTTAAACCTTGACTTCGGTGGAAGGGCAGAGGAGAGTGAGAGCGATTTCCTGCAGCTGTTTGTGTAACCCTCCAGGTGCCAACCTGGAGGAATTCTGGGGCACATGGAGGATTCATTTTGTCAAGTGAGTTGTAACCTGAATGTGAAACTGAAAAATGAAATGCACTTCTTATGCTCTGTCTTGTTCCTGTTAACCAGACTGTACTGTGCTAGAGCATTGAAATAAATATGTATGATACAAGTTATAATGCAGTCCAGATGAGCATGGGTAGGAACTTCAAGGTTCAATATCTGATGAGCAAGGCATGGTGGAAATGCAGCATTTCTATGAGACTGAGCTCACTGCCTCAAGTTCCATTCTAGCTGTTTATTACATTGGGTAAAGCCTGTAAAACTTTGATAAATCCAAAATTAGGCACAGCCTCCCTGTGATACCCACAGTGTGTCACCAGACTTCAGAAGGCCTCAAGAGCTGTGAGGTCGTCTTCTCTTTAAACCAAAACAGGAAAGCAGTGGGCTTTTGCTCCATCTCCTTCTCTGGGAGTTTCCCCTTCCCTAAGGAAAAGATTTTATTTTAGCCACCTAGGTACCCCAACTTTCCTGCACTGTGTTGTTATCGCTTCAGTTTTTCAATGTTGGGTAAGTGATAGTATGGGCAAGAATCTTGTGATTAGAAAAATTGCAAGTATTATTCCTTTCATTCTCTTGTTACCCCTACTGTTGGGTTTCTATGCAAACCTTGTCCTGGATTTGGATCATGATGCTTTCAGAGGTACAGTAGATACAGCTTTTGAATCCAAGGGCACTAATAATAAAATGTAGTCACATAGCCTCACAAGTTACTTCAGGAATGGAAATGGGCAAAACTTGTAGCTATTCTAAAAATAGAAAATGCTGTTTCAGTACAGGTTTAAGCTGTTTGGTAGTGTGTAATAAAGGTTTTGCTGCGGTCTGCTGAAGGGAAAAAAATTATTCAGCTGATCAATCTGTCTTTCTTGCATTGTCTGTTTACTTCTCTTCCAGAAGCCCTGTTTTGTAAGTCCACTGCTATAATCTCATTTTGATGTTGCTGATGCACAAAAATGCCCCACAAGGCTTCATAGGTAGCAAATCCACTATTAGCGTTAGATTTACTTTGTTGTATCCTAACAAAGAAGTTCTGTGATCTGTTTCTGTCTGTCCTGTCTACTCTAGACTTAGGCAATGATCCCTCTGACTTGCAGGTGTTAAGCAGCCAGTCTCAGCTATGACCTTGGGGATGTCAACCATACAGATGAGCAAACAGTTGAGGGTGTTTTGTGAAAAAAATTCCCATCCATCTTCCTAGGGGTTAGATTCAGTTCACTGCAGTAGTCATAATAAATTGGTGATTTAAAATAGCAAGGAGCCCTGAATTCAGTATTAAAAGTATGTAAACATCACGCTGTCAGCTGGATGCCTGTCTCCTTGTAAGATAAGAATGGGACTTACTAGAAAAGGAAACTGAAAATGAAAGCAGATCTCCTAACTTATTTTTGGGATTTGCTTCTGCTGGACTCTTTCAAAGAGTTGAGAAAAATGCATGTTCTATAAAGCAATTATAATAGGGGATAATATAACTATGAATTTACTTGAAACATGAAATAAAATTTAAAATACAATTTTAAATTGTGAACAGTTCTATATTAATGGAGAAGACAAATTCAATTTTTTATGTTGGTTACAATTTCAGGATAAATAAAAAATTGAGACCTTCAGCTTGTACTGATTCAGGTCCTTCATCTTGCAGCAGCTGATTAGCTTCTCAGGAGCTTCTTTGGCTACTGGAGTGATTTCAGGAATGTGATGGCAGCTGCCTGCCCTCTTGGAGGAATCTGTGCTGGTATGTTTTTCTCTTAGCACACAAGTACAGTGCTTTAAAATCCAGAGGGTACTGATGAGTCCTTGGTACCTGCAGGTGCAAGTTAGAGAGCTGACAGGAAGAAAATAGTATCAGGATGGAGAGTCATGATACACAGTCATGATACTCTTACTTCTGAAGCTTAGGTGTTGATATACTGGCACAGTCAGGAGTTCAGCATGGCAGGAGAAACTCTTCTGTTGGCTCAAGATCTTAAATTCCCCTCTAAGTGTCTATCTGATTGGGCTCACCCTTAAATGGCTCTCGAGGTGCTCTCCTTTTTCAGCTGCTGCATTTTTGTGGGTGGTTCGATTACTCTTCCAGGAAAAGCAGACTCCACTTCTGGCTTTTTTTAAGCCTGAGCCAATTTGAGTCTATATCTGCATCTTCAGTGGTAGCTAACAGGGAGCCTGTATGGCCATGCCAGCCTTGGACCATGTACCCACAGTCACGACTGTGGGGCCCCAGGACATCCTGAGAGCAAGCCAGGGAATGGAGTACAAAGCTGTAAGAGCAGAAGTTCCTCAAGCCAAGGAGCACTCCAGCCCAGATGCTCAGCTTCTTGCACAGAGCATCTCCTGTGAAAGCACTCCTCTCTGCCCTGGCTGGTGCAGTTTGTGACTGAGGGATGAGGGATCTTGGTGTGGCACAGGCTCCAGCAGAGCTGTTCCCTCCAGGGGTGTGGAGAGGGAATAGAACTAATTCACATCCTAAGTATGCAGGCTAATAGACAGAAAAAACATTACTCACCGTGTCTCAATTAGATCACAGCTGTGCCTTCTGAAGGGTTTCATCTTGCTTCACTGGTGAGTCAGTCCTGTTTTTCCCCAGCACTGCAAGCGCTGATTGCAGAATGGAAACTTTTTATTCATGGACTGCTCTGAAGGTGTTGTTTCCTTTCACCCATGAGTTCCCCAAGGAAAGGGCACACAAACAGAGCAGCTCTTCCCTGCAGCACTGCCCAGGGAAGCCCTTTGTATATCTGTGCGTGCTTGTTCCTCTTTCCCCATGCACAAACTCTTGACAGTGCTCAGGAAAGGTGATGTGAAGTGTCTAGAGGCAAGCCTGGCTTAAGGATGCTGCCTTGTCATTCCTGCATGTCTGCTGCAATGTGCCATCCTCTCAGCTCCATCAATAAAAATTCAAAATACTTTTTTTAAGTGATTTTTTTTTCACTAATTTGGTTCCCAGTGTGTTGCCACAGCTGGCCTTCAAGCTATACCTAAAGGAGCACTGTGCTAGTGTGTGGGCAGGGGATGAAGCACCCAGGGGATGAAGCTGGAGGCTGAAACATTTAAATCCTCTTTGTCACAGACCCTTCTGTACTTTGAATCTGCTTGTGCCAGTTTTCAACAGCTTGAAGCTTTTGCCTAAACATTCATATCTATTTTACTCTCTCTTTTAAAAATGAAGAGCGTTCCTGAAAATTCAGGAATATTGTTTTCCTTTTTTGGTGCCTAAAATCTACAGGGAAACCTGTACTGTAAAATCCAGCTTCAAACAGAAGGAAAGTGCATTTATGGTTTCTTGGTATGTGGTGTGCCAGCCACTGGATGTCAGTGCTGCTCCACTGAGGAAAGGCTCCACTGAGGAAAGCTTTGCCTGCTTCCTTCCCTGAAGATCTGAAGGAAATTAGGCCATTGGCTTTTGTCACTCAAATACCTCAGCAACATTAACATTTCTTGAAAAAAACAGCCACAGAGATTAAAACATTTATTAATTGCACATATCTAAAACAACCACTTTATTTCAAACCTCTAATTCTCAATTCCAGATGAGGAAGAAGATTGTGCACAGGAATTACTGCAGTCTGTCAGAGTTTATGGGCTTATTAGACAGCCCACAGAGTCGGTCTGTGGGCTGTCTAATAAGTGAAATAAAGTGTCTGGAAAAAGCTGGAAGCATGATCTTACCAGAGATATAAATGTAGTGCTTCACTGCTTGTAAAGGGCACATTTAGCAACACCCAATTTGAGGAGATTTAAGTTGGCTGTGTAGCAAAAAGCCTGTCTAGACCTTTGGGTTTATGTTTCAAGACTATATTAAATTTTTGTGGAAGTGGAAGAAATAAACAACCAAAAGATTTGAATTCTTTTTCAAGGTTTTGTTTTTGTCCTTGAAGGCAAAATGAAACATTGTAGCTGTCCCTCTCTTTTTATTCAGAGATAAGCAAAAAAGTTTCCTAGCTAAACTGCAGCAGGTGCAGGTCAGGAGCACAGTGCAAGCTGCCTCAGCTCCTGCCTTCTCCTTTGAGACAAAAGTGCAATTCTGCTACCTTTTACATGGAGCTCTTGAATGGCATTCAGCTGCTATGCTGGTTTTTTTGAAAGTGTAAAACCCTGTTTTCCACCTTTTAACGTAACCATATCACCAAAATTAATACTGAGAATATACGTGTGAAGCAACACTGTTGTTATAAATCTGTTATGAAACATATTAAATTTTCCTTTTACACAGCCTACTTAACACACCTAGGGAGGGTATCCAATTTATCTCTGCAGATGCTAAGTAAGTTGTTGACAGCTTAAATGCTTGTGCTACAAGTGTTAGTACTGCAACCTGTAATCAGCTGCAATCTTTGAGAGGGATCTGTGGAAGGAAGGCATCCATGGCCTGAACCTTTTAAACAGCCAGTCTAGCATTCTTTATTGGTATACCAATACCAATATAATCATGTTGGTAACTATGATTAGCTGCAGCTACTTCAGGCATAAAAACTATTGAGCTGAAGGATTTTAGTCAGTAATTTGTATTTTTAAAGATAGTGCTGTTTCAGAGGTTGCTTAATGCACACCTAAGAAATGAAATGCCTCGTTAGATAAAATTTTGTTATAGTCTGTTTTGATTCTATAATTTTCTTCTCCCACAGGAACAAAATTAATGGTATACTTCTAGCAATGTCTTTTCTTTTCTGTGAGGTGATAAATGCATATTGATTCATTGAGAAGTGAAATGCATCCTTCACTAGAGAAACTCTTTAGATACCCATGGATCTGTTATGTGAATTCTTTCCATGTTTAACTGAATGTAGTTTTAGAAACTCCAGTAATCTCTGATGAGTAAGGTAATTCTTTTCAAAACTAGCAATGTTTCTGTGCACTTAAGCTTTTTATTGTGTAAAGACAACTATAACTAGGGAAGTTTGTGCATCTGTACGTTTAGAAGTTTTTATTTGTCACTTATAATTTCTTAATACATGACAGCTGTCCTTGAAAAGTCAGGATATCTCTAGTTGAGACTTCATTTGCTGAAAGATGAAAAAAGGAAGGATTTTTCCCATTGAAATCAAAAGTGCCATGTCTCTATGTTTGGTGATAGGAACTATATTATTATAGTTGGAAAAGGGGCTAGTGATCAGGTAGGGAAACTTCCAGTTAAGGAAATACTTGGACTGGTTGTAGGGAGTGAATAGTCTCACTTAGGGGTGCAGTTGGGGAAATGGACAATTGCAAATTAAATCCATTGTTGATAAATGTAATTTAGAAGTATTGGAAAGTGTGGAAGGTATTGGAAGTACTCACATTGCTTGTTTCTAGATCATCTCTAACCCCTCAGGAAAAAAGACCTGAGTTGTCTGCACTATTTTTGTTTGGTTTTTTTAATCCCTCTCTTTTCTTACATTTTTTCTCCATGTGTTATATCTTTCAAGGAAGGAGCCCACTGAAAATGGACCAGTCTGCTTTTCTTTTTATTTGACAGTCTGCTTTTCTTTCTCTTTTTATCTGTTTCTGTATCTGTGATGCACTTAACCTGTATTACCTTTTATATCCTGTCTCTCTTAATTCTGAAGGATAGCTGTCAGTGAAGATTTCATTTGCACAAGGATGCTGTTAAGCAGTTGTGTAAAAGACAGTGTGAAAACTAATAAAATCAACTCTTTTTGCAGATGCAAATACTGGCATTATGATGACAACCTGCTCACCTCCAGCGTTGTCATCGTCTTCCACAACGAAGGGTGGTCCACGCTCATGAGGACAGTCCACAGTGTCATCAAGAGAACACCAAGAAAATACTTGGCAGAAATTGTTTTGATTGATGATTTTAGCAACAAAGGTACATTTGGAATATTGACACACTCCTTGTAGAAAGGGAATTTTTTTTTTTATTTTCCTGAAATAGTTTTCTTCTGATTTATTACCTGCCATGGTTTGAGTTGACTAATGGGAGAAAAGATTGCTTCTTCACAGTCCTTTGAGTTCTCTACCACAGTTTTGGGTACTATGCAGAAGAAAGCTGGGATAGCTAGTATCTCTCTTAGCTCTTGTGAAAACAAGTAGTTTGAAGAGTATCAAAGGGGTTACTCCTAACAGGCTTCCTTTATTGTGTAAGGTAATACAGATGTCTCTTTTTTTAACTATGATAAAAATCTACCTAGGCTATCAAATTATCCAGATTAATTTTCAATATCTTTTTCATTTCTAACATCCTTTTTTAATTAAATATCAGATTAAGCTGCTTATTGTTTCTTATTGAGGGAAGAAAGCTTTTAAGAATTTGAATATGTTTTAATTTCTGCCTTTCTTTGAGTCCTGCCAACATAAGTCCAGAGATTTTCTTCTTTCTTTGTAATTTACATTCTGATCTTGGTTTATTGTCAGGATGCATGTACTTGTCTTGTAAATGTAAGCATACACTGTTTTGTTTTTTTTATTTCATGGTGGTATTGTCAACATTAATGCAATACAAGGTCGAATACAAAGAGGAACTGAAAGTGGTCTTCTAGAGATAGAAACTGATTGAGACAGGGGAAAACAGACTGTTTTCAACTTTAAACAAATTTCAAAATAGTGCATCAAAGCTGCTCTTTCTGAGCAGCTAAGATTTTGTTGCAGCATGGTTCTTGAAGAGATATTGACAGAGAAAAAGAGGAGACACATAAATAAAAATATGGTTTTTACTGTGTGGGATAACAATCTCTTCCAGACAATGTTGGTGATGGCTGTGAGCAAAGGCAAGTTTGGTCAGGGGCACAGGATACTCTCATCTTTGTTTTCACATGGATTGTGTAGTGGCATAACAAACAGATGACTGTTCTGAAACTCTCCTTTTTATTAAATGATCTGGGCTTCTTCCAGTTCCAGAGCTGTTTTCTATGGGTGTATTCACTACAAATTTTAAAAATTATCTCATCACATAGCTGAGGTAGTCTTTTTTGAGTATAAGCCACTATTAAAAATAGTTATTGTGTGTTATTTTTTGCATCATACCTGTAGGTAGGTAGGTATCATTTTGTTTGTTTTCACAGGAGAGGGCAAGTTACCTGTATTATAAACTTGACTACATTTGACTTAGTCAAATAAAGATGCTGAGTGCTAAATTATAGTCTTCTGTATCCTTTAACAGCTGTTGAGAATTTGGCTTAGATATACACACATGCTATAAACCAAAAATATTTTCTCTCCTAAGGGATATGATTTTAATAATTCAGTCAGCAGACATATGCTGTGTTTTAGCTTTTCAGCTAGGATCATAGCTTTCCTTCAGAGTTGTTCAAGGATTGACTTAGCTGTATAAAGTAACTGTGACACTGGTTGTGTCTAGAATACTTACCAGATTTTTTACTAATGATAGGTCTCAATGTTTGGGTTTCACATGACTTGTAGCTGACTCTGTCCCAGAGTATATGTAGTTCATGGAATATGTTTGTCTGGTGTAGAACTTGTACTATTTTTCCAATATATGACATTTGTTAAACAAAAGCAGTATTTTTAAAGATTTTTTTTCCTAGTACAGAACATTTTTGCTTTGTTTATAAATGAATGGTTAGCAGACACAGCTAGCCTGCACCTAAGATCCAGCAGACCCTTGACTCTATATTTCTCACACTTCAATTTCCCAGATAACTTTCTTAAATCAGAAAATTCAATAAAGAAAGCTCAAGGTGCAGTTTTCTCAGGTATGGGTGGCTGGTAAGACAAGCATGGACTGGAATTACTCTGAACACCTCACTGCAATTGCACTAGTTCACCATAATAATTCTTCAAATTGCTTTAGGCTATTACTTGGTAAATATAATTAACTTAATTTCATTAATTCAGTTTATGTTCTAGATGAAAAATGGCCAAGAGAGCAGAATCTTGCTCTACTTCTTTCTCCTTAGAGAGAAGGATGAGCTAGTATGGGCTGCAAAGCGTGCCAAGCTGCCTGAAGAGTTCTCCAGTTGTTAGGAGAGCTGCAAAATACAAACACTCTTAATCACAGCAGAGCTTCTGGTAGCTTTTTGCTTTTTCAGCCAGAAGAAAAGTCATGCTGACAGCACAGATACAGGATTTTCTTCTTCCCCACCTGCTTTCAGGCTGCACTTCATGTCTGCCTTTCCACCCAGCAGACCACCTTCTGCTCTTGGAGCCACACATGCTGGGCTGGCTGGATGTTTGCTCATGTAAGAGTGGCTGTCCTTATTTCTTAGCTGCCACCCTCTCAAGTGACATGAAATTAAAATGGGGTACAGCAGTTGCAAACACTTCTAAAGGCTGGCTCCTAAAAACCCCTGCCTGTCCTTCCTTACGAGAAATCCTGTTTCATCAGAAGGGAGTTACAGCTGCATAGAAGCTTATATATGTTGTGTCTTACAGGGAGGAACAGTTGCAATGCTTGGAAAATGGCCTTTTCATTATAATTCTTAGTATAAAGTCAGTTGGGAGCAGTACTTTTGCTGAATGACACTCTTTCCTTTATCTCTCCTGCAAACAGCAGGGTTTGACTGTGGAGAACTGTGCAGAGATATGTGCTGATTTCTACTCTGGTGTTTTTTTTCTTTGTCAGAGCACAAAGAGAACAGTAACAAGAAGATTGCCAAGCTAATTGAATGATTCTATCTCCATTTTCTATGGAGACCTCTGTATTAATTCATGTTAGAGTCCAAGATATGTTGCAGCAATTTCTACCACAGTGTCAATGAGGCCAGGCAGTTACACATGAGGTTTTGGGACTTTTTTCCCGTTTTTCTTCTATTCTCAATAGAAGCAGTTTATTCTTCTGTGAATGCCAGCTGTATGAAGGAAACAGCTGTTCTGGAAGGGCAATGAGAATTCATAAAACTATATTTTCTAAAGCTTCCTACAATTACAGTTGTGTGTATGGGTCTCCAGCACTTATGTATTTTGGCCCCAGCTTGCTTGTTTTCTGAAGCACAGAGGCCAATATCTCATCTGGAACTGCCTTTGTAGTCCATGCACCTGTAAAGGGTGGCTGTGAGGTAAAAAATACCAGTGCTCCTAGTAGCATTTAAAGGCTTTGTCTAGCTTTTGTGTTCACTTATATGTTCTTTATTATTCCCTGTGTTTCCACCTGATGCAGCATCCCAGGAGATAACCAAAGGGGAAGTAATGAGCATGGGCAGGCAGCAGTATTTTTGTTAACCTCTGGAGTGGTGCTTGCCATGGGGAAACTGAAGCAGTAATCAGTGCTTGTGTTGGAGCTGAGACCCCACCTCAGCTGTATTACAGCCCAGGGTACTCACAGGCAGGAGGCAGCTGCTCTAGGGAGCACCTCTGATACCCTTTTTCTAGTTCTCAGACTGCTGTCCATGAGTTGAGGGAGAAAAAACCTGCTTTCCTCCTCCTCCTCCTCCTCCTATCTCTTTGTAATCTGCAGTGCCTAAGATCCTTTGGAGAAACCATGTGTTTTTAAAAGACACTGATTCATGCTTTAATCATGCACTTAGACATGAGAGAGGAACTCAAACAGGGGAAGGCCAGATTGCTGATTATAATATTTTGAAAGGTAAAATATACATTTTTGAACAAAAACCAGATTGCTGTAAGGCTGCTGACAGATGTCATAAATACACACTCTAGGTGAACAGAATTTAATGCTGGCCAAACAATATTTTTGACTGTAAAAGTATCGGGATTTTTTACACTACTGTCATGCAGGCTTTGTAGTATGGGAAGGAAGAAAATTTCAGCTTTCCTGTGGGAAACAGCACTTGCTGCTAACCCTGGCATGGTTTCAGATAATGCACTGCAAAGTCCTGAGACTTGTACTGTAGAAAAGCTTTACACAATCAATATGACAGGTTTTTACAGCTCCCTGTGAGCCTTACATAGTTGAACGTTTGATAAGTAAAACATTTGGCTTCATAGGCAGGAGCGCTGGAAATAACTTCAGGTTTTAAATCTTTAAAACATTCCTGACAGTCCTTCTGTAACACATACTTGGAATTTGCAGCATAAATAATGGTGTGGTATAAAGATTCTCTTACTACCACTTCAGGATGACCTCAAAACTCTGTTGATTTTATCCTATAAAAATTTATATCACAGCTATCAAATAATATATTCTTTATTTATTACATGGCATGTTCTTCTGTACAGCATATGTGATAAAATTGTTCTTTCTCTAGTTTGACATTTGTGTAACCTTGAAGTTTTCCTAATGCACAAGGATTTGCAAAAGAAATTTTTAAATTGTGTGGGAAAGGAGAATACATTAAACTTGGTTGAGAAAACTTTTTCTTTTATAAAGGTGGAGAGGAAGGATAATAAGAGTATCAAAAGATAGTGATTTCTTTGTTCTTTGGTAGAATTGCTGAATTTTCTATATTGGAAACTTCATTTCCAAGAAACACCATTTCCTTTTCAACTACGTGTAGCTTTTTTTGAAACTATTTTTTAAATACTGCTGACAAGAGTACAAAACCTACTGAAACATAAGTTGTGGAAGTCTCTAGACTTCATCATTTTCATTCAGGTTGCAGGAAGTGTTTCTGCTGAAGTAACCTGATGGAATGTTGCTGCTGAAAGGGACATCCTCCTCTACATGTCCCCCCCATTCTGTTGGATCAGCACTATGCCTTAGGATTTTAGCCTTTATATTTTTCAAATCCTGTACTGCATTAGTGCATAACTCTAAACTCCATTTGAAGTGTTAGTTAATTGTCTTCATTTTTGGTCAGACAAAACAATCCCTCTGGGCCTGAGATTCAAGGGTGCCTTACAGCCTCAGGCCCCAAAAAGTATAAACAGAAGTGAACTGGGGAGAGCAAACTGGGGGAATATGACTTCATCACCTGAAGCTGTGATTGGAGGATTAACCCCTGATCTGTAAACGGACCAAACTTGTATCTGTCTGAAAAACTCATGGCCATCATCCCCCTTGGGTGTAGCCTCTCTTGGAGGCTTGGACTGCCCAAGGTGTCTGTATTGAAGGCCTTTAATAAATACCCACTTTGTTCTCTAAGTCCTGCCTAGCCTCTGTTCCAGGCAGCCACTCCCAGGCACCAAGCACAGGAATAGTGGCAATCAGCCCCTCGGAGCTGGTGCAAAACAAACCAGGGCATGGGTGCCTCAGCTGTAGATTAGGTGACTTATTTTGGTTCCCAGCTGAGAGAAACTGAAGCTGTAGACAATTCTTTTGAGCCTTTGAGTACAAAAATAGATTTTTAACAAACACAGCAGCTAAATCAGCACAGCCACAAACAGCAGGCACCTGATTACCAGCCTTTCTGCCTTCATGAATTTTCTCAGCAGAATCATCTGGGCAAAAATGCTAAGCAACACTAGGATCCTTTTCTCAAACAGTGTGGCAGGAATGTGGTTTCCAGAGAAGTTTGGCCCAGACAAATACAAATCTGCAAATACAAATCTGAAACCATTTAAGCATAGCTCATCTTGATTCTTGTGTGGTTACTCATCCTTTTACTGATGGAAGTCCCTTTAGCTAAAGATTTGTTTTCTTCTCAGTATGATGCACTTCTGGCCCTCCAATTATTCTCATTAATCTCATTAGAAGATCATCCTAGAACCTCCACAAGAGGGAACAGGTCTAGATGAAGGAGAGCAATAATTTGAACATGGTGAGACTCTGCCTCAGGTTTCCAGATTATTAATAGACTCACAGAAAACTTTGTGAGGGTGAAAGTGAGTGAAGGGAAATGTTTGAGTGAAAAGTGGTGCCTTCAGCTGTACATGTGACATCACCTGATGAAGAAAGATGTGTGCTGAAGTGTAGACACTTCCCTGGCTGCTTGGAATGCAGATGAAAAGCTGAAAGCCACTCTGTGATATGTACAAGTGAGTGTGGGTTGTCCACCCAGCTCCCTGTGGTGTGGCCAACCCCTTCAGCTGCCGTTTCTTCAGATGTGCCAGACACAAACCTGTGCCATGAGGTCAGTGGTCTTGATCTCCTCAGTTTTAGTGTTTGTGAGTAGTTGAATTAAAGGTTCTTGTAAATGTCTGTAGATATTTTTGGTTTATATTAAGAGAACAAAACTCTTTTCTATTAAACCTCCCCAATTTTTTTTTCTTTGTTATCTGATAGCACACTTACAAGAGAGGCTGGATGACTACATAAAGCAGTGGAATGGCCTTGTAAAGGTATTTCGAAATGAGAGGAGAGAAGGTTTGATCCAAGCTAGAAGCATTGGAGCCCAGAAGGCTAAACTTGGACAGGTAGGAGCCAGTTCACTCACAAGTCTGTTTTTTTTCTTTTTGGGGGGGAAAGGTTGTGGTGGCTCCAATAGACATGTGGAAATTATTGATATTGTTTTAAGAAGAGATTCATTTTACTCATTTAATCTTCATTTTCTTGTTTATAATATAAATGTTTCTCAATGTAAGGAAGCTTAATTAAGTAACAATGTTGTACACAAAAATATAAGTTACTTCTTTTTTTTCTTCTTTCAAAGGTTTTGGTTTACCTTGATGCCCATTGTGAGGTGGGAATTAATTGGTATGCACCACTTATAGCTCCTATATCTAAGGACAGGTAATGTTCTCCTGTTACTTCCAGTTTCTGGCCTTTTAGAAAGTAGAAGTCACAGTAAAAATCTTCACTTTTCAAACTGCAGTCGATATGTTTTATATCTATATCAAGCTACATCAATATTTTCCATGTGATGATTATATTATCTCCCAGCATAAAAGATACATAATGAGGAAGGAATATAGTCAGGGAAATTAATCTCCAGGCAGTTTATTTTAATAGACATACTGAATATTTTGTCTAGTGCAGATTATATGTAACTCTTGCCTTTTACAATGATCCGAGGCACTGATTTTGAAATGTTCTAGCTGAATAAGGAGCATGATTGAACAAAATAACAAAAATCTGTGGCTTTTGGTAGAGAAAAAATAGCAATAAATGTTTTGATTTAATGGGAGTTTAAAGCCTCTGTGATCTCAAGAGTTTATGACTTTCTCATCTTTGGTCTTGATGTCTGGTCGTATTTGTTTCCTCTGAAGTGCTTTGGAGCATTGTCTGCAGCAGAGTGAGGCCAGGCTTGAGCTGTCTGTGCCACTGACCCAGGCACTTGCTGGGAGTCTGTGAGGGGTGCCAGAGGAGAGACATCCCCAGGGCTTTCCTTCCTTCCAGCTGTTGAAATGTTGTTGTTGCTGGGTGCTACTGCACTCTTGGCTTGTGTGGTCAGTGCTATGTGTGTTTAGGAAACCATGTACAGGATTAAACTCTTTAATCCCATAAAATAGCTCCTTAATCCTAAAAACTATTTGTTAACCTGCCATGCTACCAGAACTCTCTTGAAGAATTTGGGTTTGTGTGTTTTAAAGGCTGTAACTAAACCAAGACTAGGGAGAAGATGGAAATGCCTTTGTGCTCCCATTGAGTGTGTATTGCTGTTTCACACAAGAAAGACTGGTGAGAAGAGGGGGTTTTAGAGGCATCCTCCAGCACTGCCCACAGAGGGGAAGGCTGCAGGATGATGACCAGAGGTGCTGAGACACACAGTGCCAGCAGACAGTGCTTGGCAGCCTCCTTCCATGCCCTGGTATCCAGGGTGCAGCCTGCTGCTGCTTCTGCCTCAAAGAACAGCAAGGTGTTAGCATGTGTCTTCCCCCCTGCCTTTTCTATCTCCTGGAGCTTCATTTAAAAAGCTGGGAGTGCTCCAGCCTGGGTCGCTGGGAAACTCATTTGGAAAATGTGGGGAGAAAAACAAGATAATGTCTTTTCCTTGGTGAATATTGTGTGTGATAGATCACAATGAGGAGAGTATTACAAATCAAACAGGAAGAATTCTACTGAAAACTGCTTCTAGGAGAGCACTAGTAATGTTTTTTTATCCTTAGAGTTTGGTGGGTTTTTTCAGGGCATTTGAATAGGACAGTATAAGGAAAATCTGTGTTAACACTAGTAAAAGCTATGTGTTTATCTTACTTGTTGACAGCTAAGATCTGATATGAATAGAAATTACAGGAAATAACTGTACTGTGAGAACCCTGGCCTCATGAGGGCTCCTCTGTTTACTCCAGCAGTGCTTTATTAGAAGACTGGTATCAAGAATTCCACATAAGAAAAATGTACTGATAAAACAATTGATATATTAGCATCTCAAACATAACTTTTCTGGTTTTAGAACATCTTAAAACAACGTAAAGAAAAGACCATCTCTTTTTTCTTCTATTGAGGGTTCATTTTTTTAATAGTGTGTTTACAAGTGACTTTTTATATACAGTGCTCTATGAACTTAATTAATGGTGTACATTTCAGATTAGACAGATGACTCTTCTGAAATTGTATTTTGCTCTTTCTTTCCCTTCTATAAATGTTTCAGAACTACATGTACTGTACCTCTAATAGATTACATAGATGGGAATGATTATTCCATTGAGCCACAACAAGGTGGGGATGAAGATGGTTTTGCCAGAGGGGCCTGGGACTGGAGTTTGCTATGGAAACGAATTCCGTTAAGCCACAAGGAAAAGTCCAAACGAAAACATAAAACTGAGCCTTATCGGTAAAGAGAGCTGTTTACCTACTGTGAATCCTAAGGAATGATTGTCTAAACCCTGTCCTTTTTCCCTCCCCCCTGTCTCCCCACGAACCTCGGCGGGCGCACGCGTGCCCCGCGCCCTGCCCGTAACCGCGCCCGGCCACCCGCCCGCAGAACCACATGCACGGTGCCGCTCATAGATGTCATAGATGGCAACTCTTTTAAGATTGTGCCACAAGGGGGTGGTGACGAAGATGGGTTTGCTAGAGGAGCGTGGGATTGGAGTATGCTATGGAAGAGGGTTCCCTTGACCAAGAGAGAGAAGGAAAGCAGAAAGACAAAAACTGAACCGTATCGGTAATCACTAAATCACTTACCCGTTTCTTTTTTTTGTTTCTGAAGTCAATATTGATCCACTAAAACTTGCATGTACTTCTAGCCTGAGCACCTTCACGTTTCTAACCACACTAGCTGCTTTGTTTAGTCAGACCTGTTTGCCACAACTGACTATTCGCTCAAAATATCTTTGCTACCTTGTGTTGCCTCTCTGGTCCTGCTCTTGTGTGGTTAATAGGGTGCACATTAGAATTTCTGGGTTCTGTTTGGCAAAAGATTGTATAATTGTATATTTCCCTTTGTTGCCAGGGAAAACTTTAATAAGCTGTGATATTTTTTTCAAGCACTGTTGGAAACAGCAGTGCTTGTTTAACAATTTGGTTTGAAATAACGAGCATGCTGGAAGTATTTCTGATAGATGGTAATGCATAAAATCTGTAGCCTGCTGTCATGGCCTGATGCATGCATACAGCTGGAGGATTATGCATGTGTATCAAAAAAAATCCCTTTTGTCATATATCTGCCACTTGCTTCACAATGGATCACATCTGACAAAGAAGCATATTGTTTAAGAATCTTGGCTAGATATTTCCTAAGAATTTTAATTTAATACACATACCATTAAAAAAAAAAAGGAAGAAAGATAAAAACAGCACCTTTTATTATGGGAAAATTACAATAATTTTCATGGAATTTCTGCCTTTTTATTATGCTTTGTAGTGGGATATGTTTTCTTCCCAGAAAACAAAAACTGCCTAGAAACCCTAGCTTAGAAACTATGGTTTCTGGATGGGTTTGCAATACTGGGAGACTGTGGTTCTGCTGGTTTTTTATTACTTTCCCCTTCACACTTAACTAATCATTTTACTTCATTTGAAAGCAATCTTCACCTCTTCAGAATCTAATGCCCTCTATTGCTTCTATATATGATTTAAACATCGTAAGAACTGATGTTGGTAGTTCCCTATCCCCACCCATGATTGTTCTTTGGTAAAATGGCAACACATGCAAGCAATATGAAGCTTTGATATGTTTTGTGTACAGTTTAAATAATACCATTTTCTGATGAGGCTGTCCACATTGGAACTTTAATATTCACTTAGAGGGGGATAAACTATTTCAAACATTGCTGTAGTGTTCTGTGTTTACCATCCAAACAGGTCTTAAAATCGTTTAAACTGTTCCCAGAAACACAGAACACATGTTCTCAGAATGTTTTAAAAGATGACTTTATTTTCAATACCTTCAGATGTACAGTGCTTCCTTTAAAAAGAGACATGCCCTGCATCTGTTTGTCTCTAGGCTGTGTGCCTTTTCTTGCAGCAATACCAAGGCAAGTAATACCAAGTAAAAGTCTTGCTGAAACCATAGCCAGGATTGCTTAGCTTAAAAAGAAAACAAAAAGATCCTCAACAGCTTAAAGCAGCTAGGAAACGTTTTTGTAACGTGAGAATTGCCCCAGGACTGAATCCTTCTTTCAGTAACAGTGCTTACCTCTTTGTATCCTATGAAGTAAACTGCCTAGCTTATGTGGCTCTTACTTTAACACACTTGGCAGCATCTTGGAGGCCAAGCCTGAAACTGCAGTATCTGAGGCTTCTCCACTTGCCAAGTCTTTATGGTGCTGAGGAAAACCAAAAGTGCAGGAAAGCTGTGGTGCTGTGCTGTGCAAAGTGCTTTCCCCTGCTGTGTCTTCTGGCTTTTTAACCCCAGGATGCAAAAGCAGTGTTGGAGGAAAATACTGCAGGCAGCAAGTAGAAAGGGACATGTAGCAGTACTTTGGCATGTGATCACCTAATTTGGACAGCAACTAAACTGATAATTAATTATGCTGAGAGTCAGCACACACACCCAAGCAAAGCAAAACAAGGAATGAATTCACTCCTTCCCATGGGCAGGCAGGTGCTCAACTGTCTCCAGGAGAGCAGGGCCCCATCACATGCAATAGTGACTTGGGAAGACAAACACCATCACTCCAAACATTCCCCCTTCTTCCTCCAATTTTCATATGTTGAGCATGATGCCACATGGTCTGGAATATCCAGCCAAACTGTGGTCAGGAATATCTGACCAAACTGTGCTCAGTTTGGGTCACCTGTCCTGGCTGTGTCCCCTCCCAGCCTCCCATGCACCCCCAGTCTCCTCCCCAGCATGGCAGGATGAAAAGCAGAAAAGGCCTTGGCTCTGTGCAACCCCTGCTCAGAAATAACAAAAACATCTCCCCATTATCAGCCCTGTGTTCAGCACAAACCCAAAACACAGCCCATGCCAGCCACTGGGAAGAGAATTAACTCCACCCCAGCCAAAACCAGCACAAGCTGTAATCCAGACCACAGCATCTTTTTGACACATTAAAACTTGCTAATTGAATCATGGCATATGGGAAGGGATTTACAAAGCCATTAAAAGGAAAAGGGTAACAGCAAAAAGACTAAACCAAAATGGAAACCTTGGACTACTTCATCTAGACCCTCTTTAAAATTTTACCGAGTATAGTGTAAAGTGTCTCCTAATAGGACAAAAGGAGCTAGAAGATCAGAAAGCTGGAAAAACTCTGTTACTTGTTTAATAGACAATGAGTTTCAATGTGGCAGCTCTTCAGACCATAAACCTGTTTGCAGTTTCATATTATCTCAAAAACTAGAAAAAATTTTAAGAGAGAAACATCTCATCACACTGATTCTCATCTTGTTTTTTATTTTAATAGAAGGATGTTGACTGCCTGAATGGAAAATTCAGACCAAAATTTTCTATAATCAAATTCATTAATTAAATAAATTACTTGTAGAAGAAAACTCACAACATAATAAGAAACTGTGACCTCACTAAAAATTACATAGATGCCACTTCAGAAAATTGCTGCAAGCTGAGGACAAAGCTTTATGATTTTTCAGTGTATTGCCATTTACCTGATCTTTACTACATGTTAGCTGAATTGCTTTCTTCCCTAAAGCTTTCTCTGAGTGCTATTGTTTCCTTTTGGAAGAAGGAGTTACACTGTCTTCCTCTTCGCAGGTCCCCTGCAATGGCTGGTGGATTGTTTGCCATTGAACGAGATTTCTTCTTTGAGCTGGGTCTCTATGATCCAGGGCTTCAAATCTGGGGTGGTGAAAATTTTGAAATTTCTTACAAGGTAACACCAATATTTGAGAATTAATTCAATTAGATAGATTTTTTTTTTTCTGTAAATACTTCTGTTTGGAGTTTAGACAGACCTACCTCTTCCCCATGAAGCCCAGGTTTTGATATGAGGAGATGTGACAGAGATGTGTCTCCTCAGTGTTTCCTTGTGAACTTTGGGACAGAAGTGTTCAGAGAGGTGGCTTTGTGCTGAAACTCAAATGATCCGTAATCTAGGTTTTGTAAACAGTTTGGGATTGCACCCCTAATTGCCCAAATATCCAATATAAAACCAGACTGGCAAATTTTATGGGAGGAAACTGAATGTTCTCATAGTGAGTATAGAAAAAAATTTCCAATTAAAGCAGTATTAGAGAACAAGTAGTCCTCATAGTCCTCAGCTTATGCATGTGCACTTGGAAAGTATATAATGGTGCAACAAAAGTAATCTGCTTCCTCCCTGCCATTTTTGTGAGTGAAAAATTATTTCATATGCTTTTCAGCATTTCAAGAACTTCTTCATAAGAGAAGTCTTCATAATTGAAATACTAACTGCATAATTCATAATCACAGGGAGGATTTTACTTTCACTCCTAGGCATACGCATGCTCTTCAGTTTGCAGGAAACACAAGATGATCCATTAGCTTCTTGTTGCTTCAGTATTTGTAATGGCACAAGTGCAGGCAGCAGGAATCAGGCCCGATGAACAGACCAAAGTGAAGATGTCTTATAGCCTCAGCAGCAATCTGTGAAATCGTAGCTGAATTTTACCAAAAGTACATTCAGAGCTCCCTTAGTTACTCTTGCTCTGAGTTCTTTACTCTTAATAACAGTGGAAAGCTTTTCATGAGTTAGAGAAAAGCCCTGAGTGCACTTGCTCAGCTGTAAATCCATATGCAAAGGGTATTTATTGAAGGTTATGCACACAGGGTCTTTATCTATGTCATTCTCCATCTTGCTTAGATCAAAATCATGACTGAAATTACTTACAGTAATTCTGTGATTGAAATGCTCATTATGTAGACACCTCCAAAGTGGTTTCATGTAGATCACAACCAATCTTCAGAAGAACTAAACATTTATCAGCCTTACTCACTCCTAGATAGCAAATAAAATTAATATCCTTGCATACCTGAGGAGGTTTTTTGATGAAACTTTGGAAAATTAATATCATGATGCAATGAAGAAAGTAAGATACTCTGTCCATCTTCCCTGATACTGGTAAATCATATGTTTAATCTGGAATTTAGAATAATTTGAAACATTCACAAGGTTTGCTTGAATTAGAATTTGGTGCTACAATTAAACTTCTCCAAACTAGGAGCAACTAAATTCTGATTTAAGTATATTTTCTTTTCCCCATTAAGGGATTATCCAAAGATACGTGAGAGTGGGGGAATTTCAGAATGGTATTTTTTTTATTTTCAAATAGTTCAAATATTTTTTTATTTTCAGCTACTGTAGTCAAATAAATATCTGTTTCTGCTTGGAGCAATGAGTTAGCTAACACATCCTTATCTCCTACTAATATTTATTAAGAAAAACTTAAATGTGAATGGGCATCTAACCAAAACCCATCTTATTGATGGCATGTGAATTACTTCAATAAAATCAAAATATCAATAATTCTGTCATCATAAAAATTACCCAGTTCCTGATTTTGGGCACTCATTCATTACCGTTGTTCTGAAATAGTGATGGAAGGAGATGCCCAACTTTTTAAAAAGCTTTTTTAAAAATTGCTTTAGTTGAGTAACTTCCTGGCTGAGTTGAAAGTGTACTCAGTATACCTCTCATTTCAAAGACCTATTTTCTTTATGCTTACATCTGGAGCAAAAAATATGTAAATATATGATAGCATAGTAAGAAATGCAGCTGACATTTCTTCCATAATTTATTATCTATTTGTCTTAAATTCCTGTGCATATATATTAATAATACCTTTGTTTTACCTTGTAGATCTGGCAGTGTGGGGGAAAGCTGCTCTTTGTTCCCTGTTCTCGTGTTGGACACATCTATCGTCTGCAGGGCTGGCAAGGAAATCCACCCCCTGTGTACGTTGGCTCTTCTCCTACATTAAAGGTACAGCTCTAAAGCAACCTGGAAGGTGGTTTTTGATTTCAGATAAGAACAGTTTTAGATAAATGTGTATAAATTACCAGTAACAGTTTAGAGAGCTCTTCATCCAAAGTGATTTAGTATCTTAAGCTCGGATGGTCATCCCCACAGGAGAGAAATCTTTGTGTTAATCCCACTGTTGTTAAGAGTAGAGAATCCTGGAACCTATCTTCTTGCTCTAAAGCCTTGCCCCACTACCTTTGAGGCACAAAAGCACTTCCTCTTACTTAATGTCAGCACCTCCAGCCTTTGCTGCGCTGTGCCCAAGTGTGTATGAACAATTCTAGTAACTACAGCACACTCCTGGAGATGAAGATCATGGGTTTGAAATCCTCTTTTATCTTGATAAAGACAGGTATGATTCTAGGCCAAGTTAGTGAACTCTGGAATCTAGCATCTCTCAGACTTTTGTGTCTGCATTTTTTAATTAAGAAGCAGTAAATGACACCTGGGAAGATGGTATGCTCTGCCCTACATCATGAGGCTTTGCAGCTCCTCAGGTACCCTGCAGATTGTAGAAGTGTTATTCAAGCCCTGAAATTAAAATTAGACATCAATTCCAGAAGGCAAATGAGCCAGCTCTGTATCTGAAGAGAGAATTTGAATCAAGAAAAACTGTTTATATCAGTTTTCATCTACCAGCAGGGAGAGAGACAACCCTCCTGTTAAGTTTTTCTATTGCCCAGTTTAGGCTTTCTCTTGGGCTCAGTTCTGGCCATCAGTAAATCCCACTCCCAAAGACCCAGCTCTTTGTAATTAATTCCAATCCCAGAACAATCTTCCTAGACAATGAGTACCTGTACGGTTATAGAGTTTGGCTTGAGCCAGCCTAACTAGCCACTTCCAAAGGCAATGTCCCAGCCTAGCTGAATGGTAAAAACTATCCTGGCATACACACCCCCACATCCCCACAGCCCCCAAAAAAGTCCCACATTAGTAATGTGAGTTGATTAACATTTTGGTGAAACAAGGACTGGGACCAGTACAAGGGAGCCCAGGGGGACATATCTGGGGTTAGAGACAGAGGAGTGGGCAACAGGACAGCAAATGATTGGTCTATTGCTCAGTGCAGGCAAGATGCTAGTTTGCCTTGTCTGAAGTAATAAAAATCATTTTAGTGTTCTTAAAAGATGATCAAAAATATTTGTTGAATATCTTAACACCTTACGTGAGTCTGCTGGCCTGCTTACTGAATATAAAAAGCACTGCTGAGTGTTCTTAAATATTAAGTTCCGTCTCTGTACAAGGCAGGATGTAGAAATAGCTTTTCCCCTTCTTCAGGCACCCTCCTGTCCTCACAGTAAATGTCCTTTTTTTATAGCTTTGTTCAGTTTATGCCAGATGTGGATTAAAGTCTGAATAATTTGTGCCTTCAGTCAAATCTTTTAAGACTGTTTTAACATAGGTAATTACCACTAGAAGAATTTAACAAAGTGAGGCATCTAGAATGTGTGCATTCTATATAGAGATAGGAGTCATCAAAGAGAATAAGAAAGATGTGAGGGAGAGGCTTTTTACCAAGTGAGCTATAGGATTTTCCCCCTTCTCCAAGTAGCTGACCCATTTAAGACTGAATTTTTTTCCCTGTTAGTGGACCAATGCATATCATTCTCTTCATTCAAAATTGTAGAAGGTGAATAGAAACCATGAATTACAGTTCTAAGAGAAGCAAATAAATGCAACATGTTGTTGCACCCATTACTGAAAAGTCTTCATTTTCAAAGAAACAATCTCTAATCTTGGAAAAAGACTTTGCACTCACATTAAGCAGCCCAATTTAATTTGCTGGCTTCAGTCCTAAACTATCCCTTGAAAATAATATTCATGTGTCTTGTATAGTGTGCTGATAGTGACAGATTATTAATGCTGTATAACAATACTATGCTGTCACTTTCTAAGAGGATAAATCCTTAAATGTCTGTTATTAACAAGGAGTTACTTCTGGCCTGTTTTTGTGTGCTTTGAGGTCACAGCAGTGTCTTTATTCTTCACAGAACTATGTCAGGGTTGTAGAAGTGTGGTGGGATGAATACAAAGATTACTTCTATGCCAGCCGGCCGGAGACAAAGGCGCTGCCCTATGGAGATATATCTGAGCTGAAGAAATTCCGTGAAGATCACAACTGCAAAAGTTTTAAGTGGTTTATGGAAGAAATAGCATATGATATAACTTCTTATTACCCCTTACCACCCAAAAACGTGGACTGGGGAGAGGTAGGTACACCTGTGTATTTTAGGAGCTTTTTTAAAAAAAAAATTATGAATTCAAAAGGAAGCAATTGTGGTTTGCCATATGAACAGGCTATTTAATTACTTCTGTACTAAGCTATATGATATTAACCAGAGAGCTATAAAGATATAACCCAGGAAAAAAATTATATCTACTTTTGCAGGTGTGATTTTTTAATTAGTTCCACAGATCCTTGAAGGATAATTTATGTCTAGTCCTGTCCAAAGCACTTTTTTCTATAATTAGAATTTAAGTTTTTTCAAAAGGAAAACATTTGAATCCTGCATATAGGAGTATTGGTGAAGATTGATCAGTGAAAATATCTTTTGTGTGAAGGCCTAGAGAACAGATCATTAAATCCAGGTGGAGTTCATTCTGGAGTTCATTCTGCCTGTGTTTGCCAGACTGGGATGTACTCATGCATTTACAGCCTCAGCTAGCCCCTAACCTGCATGTAAGGATATTATATGATTCTGTCACCATTGTTTCCAACATCAGTGTATACAATTATGACTTCACTAAATTAAGAATGTGGTTGCAAATGCAGCACTTTCAAGTGGTTGGCAGAGGAAGTTGGGATATCACAGGTGAGTGCAGGACTCCTCACTGAACTCTGCCTGTCTCATTCTGGCATTTAGCCCACACCTTGGCAAGCACATACTGCAGGTCTCCTGCCTGCTTTCAGATTTTTCCCCCTCTGCAATTGATTACTTTTTTGCCCTGTCTCTCCTATTTATTTCACTTTTGCAGACTGTTGAGGGAAATTAAGAAGATCTTCTTACTAGCTGAGGAGAACTCCTGTGTCCCCCCAAATTTAGCAACCTTCTTTCCCAAGATATGATGAATATGATACATGGTTTTGCAACTTCAAAAGCACGTTAGAAAATACAGATCTCTGCTGTCTCCTATCACCGAGCAAGTGTCACCTCTAATTTCTTAATGCTAGAATTAGTGATACAGAGCATGTGTGTGGTGAAAGGGGGTACAAATAATCTTTTGTCTGACAGACCAGATGAATAATGCCACCTTGATTTCTTACCTAAAAGCTCGCACAAAGCATCAGCTACTATATGAGCCTTAGACCTCCTCAGGTGTCTACATAAAGAGTTTGGAAGGGACACTAAATATTGCTGTTCACCAAGGTGAAAGCATCTGAAAAGTATAAAATAAAACTGGTGACCTTGCAGGAAATCATCCCTGATAAAAGCAAGTGGGTCTGGTGAAGCAACAGGAAAATTCTGAGTTCAGAGACTTCTCTGAAGTTTTCTTCTTATGTAGGATAACTAGCACCCTCTTCTTCACAGGCTGCTAGTTATCCTACATCTGAGAAGTCCTGTCCCTCCTCCTCCCATTTGTAGCACCACACTGATTGCATTTCCAAACTCTAGGGTATGAAAGTGTGGGTTCATCTTCCCTAGCACTCCCTGGAAGAGTCTAAGCTTAGTCCTTCAGACTTTTCATACCATTACAAAGAGGAAGGAGGCTCTGGCAAAGAAAATAGGTCTGGAAAAAATGTTATTTGTGTCATAAAATCTTTGTAAGGCTGCTTGTTGGCCCTTCTGAGAAGGGAGTGAGATAATCAGCAGTTGAGACGTGCTTTATGACAGGACTTCTGTTCTTTATCCCTGTGCCTCTCCCTCATCAATTTTATTTCTTTTTTTTTTCCTGTGTAATTGCTGCTGCAGAAAGTCCATCTGAGCAGCTGGGTCAGTGGGCTGTGTCTGGCTGTGGGTAATTGCTGCTGTGCATAACTCCTCTGCATCCTGTTTCTCTTCATCCACAAGTGAGAGCGACTTACCTGAGTCCCTGAGCTTATTTATGAAGATGTAGGAGATGGAACATGCTCTGATAGGAGAGTGCATAAATTAAAATACTTGGCAGTCCTATATTTAGGTGTTATTAATTTGGAATTGAGCTTTGCAACTCTGGCTTTATCAGCATACTGTGGGTCATAAAAGAGCCTGCAAATTAGCATGGGCAAGTGGAAGCTCCATCTCCCAGAACAGTTAACATCAGTACTTAAATTTCATACACGGGTTTGTCTAATCTCTCTGTCAGATACCTGTTTCTGGTTTGAGAGATAAGTGAGAATTTTCTGAACTCCTTAGTATTTATTTTTCCCTTGAGACTAACTCTGAGTGCAAAACCTCTTTTCCAGATTAGAGGCTTTGAAACCTCTTACTGCATCGACAGCATGGGGCACACCAACGGTGGCTTTGTTGAGCTTGGGCCGTGCCACAGAATGGGAGGAAATCAGGTAAGGAGCTTGGAGGCAAGTCTGAAGGAGAATTGCTTGCTGTGGATTGATAACAGGCAGGTTTTCTGTTAAGCCTGTACATCAAGTCACCTAGGTGCCAGCTACAAAAGTGGGAATTAGGGTTTTCTGGGAGCATACTGACATTGCTGAAGTACAGCAGTCTGAAAATACCATTTCAAACATAAATGGTATGAAATTGAAGGTAAATTCATAATCCATTCTTCAGGGAAAGTGGTACATGAAGAAGCAACAGTATCACTGCTTCAGCTCTTAGCATTGCTCCTGATTCACCACTTACCCTTATTTAATAATTAATCCTTCAGGAAAAAAAGCTTTACTGAAGCTCAAGTATGTGATGAAGTTGTTTTGGTCCAAGCTAAAACACTTTTATGCAGTAACTCGTCTTCCACTACATTAGAGAAGAAAATGAGCAGAAATTTATCTCTGCTTCATTTACAAATTAATTGACAGAACATAATTACTATTAGAGGGTTGCAATCAAAGCTTTTATTGTGTTTGACCTGTATCTTCACAAATGTGCCCACACTACCACACAGACATGCTGTTCTGTCTTTATATCTTCTTTTCTGGTTGGAAAATTTTTCAGAATTTAAAGTCCTTATTTAAGCCCATGTAAATTTAAACCAGGCAGTTTTTCCATGGTAATCATAAAATTGCATTTAGGATGATGTTTTTAAAAAATCCTATATGGATTAGCTCTTAGTAGCCCCTGGAAATGTCTCTTTTATTCTGATATGTAATGAAAAGGTTCCCTAAACTACTTTTTCTGCATATGCTACCCAAAAAACCCTGTTGCAATTATTCTGTAAGAAGTAGCCAGGATAATTTGTATCTGGATGAATTAGATTGATTTCCTCCATGGGTAAAATGCCAAAGTTTTAGTGTCGTCACATGAAATTACTGTCCAGGATCAAGGACTTGCTATCAGGCAACCCATTATAAAGATAATGGGTTGTTTGGCCATCAAATCATACAAAGGTCTGTAATTAAACACTTTTAGAAGTCTCCTTAATATGAATCCCTTTACCATTTTTGTCTTTCTGGTTAAGTTTCTTGGCCTTCTAAGTCCTACAGGAAAGTTAACCATGAAATTTAGTATTGTGATAGTAAAGGTGTGTTATGCAAAATAAAGAACCCTCCTGAAAGACAGGTGTAATAAAACCAGAAAATGTTTTGAATGTTATAATTTCATTGTATTTGCAGTGTTTATAGAATGCTCATTGAGTCAACTGTTGTGAAAATAGCTTTTTCTTTCCTGTTAGCTTTTCCGAATCAATGAAGCCAATCAACTCATGCAGTACGATCAGTGCTTAACTAAAGGACCAGATGGATCCAAAATTATGATTACACACTGTAATCAGAATGAATTCAAGGAGTGGCAATTTTTCAAGGTATGCAACAGATATATGGAAGAAAATACACTTTTAGATTTCATAGTGGGTTTTTTTCAGCTTTAAAATTTGTTTTATGTGTATCTGAAATTAAAGATCTGTAACAGGGTTGACTGAATTGAGTAAATTTTTAATGGCACATTCTCAGAAATACACGCATGCTAGAGAAACTTCCTGTAGTGAAAGATCCTTTTATTTAGTGAATCTAGTTGCTGTCTTCTATAGCAAAATCTTTAAGGAAAAGTCCATGAGGCTACATTTGTTGCCACAGAGATATTAGGAGTTAGCACATGTCTCAGAGGAAGCAAAGAGCATGTCCACTCCTAGTGACAGGCTTTATAAAAGCTTTTAGTGCCATCACCCTTTCTGCTTGTATGCTCTGTTTTAAGAAGGTCTCTGCTGGAGTGCATTTAGAAGCTAGGGTCAGTATTAGGTCTCATTTTGGGCAATCTAAATGAAGTGTTTCTCTGTTTAAAGACAAGATATTTTTAAGCCTACATAGAAGCAGGTAAATGTAAGATTACTCTGCCTTTTCATGTTGTCTTTGTCTTCAGTATTTCACTTCCTTTTCGTTAGGCATTCTCTAGTAACAATAACATGCTCTGTTCTTAATCCTGGGTGTGGTGCTGTTATAGTGCTGTTGCAAAATCTATAAATTTTTAATAAGGACTTGGAATGTTGGCTGATGTACATGTGAGGGCTGCTACAACCTATTTAGTTATTATATCTGTAAGTTCTCTATTCATGTAAGTTTTGTTAGTGTTGCTTTAAAAAATGCCTACATTTCTATTTCTTTTTGTGTCTTAAGAAAATGAGACTGAATAGTCCAGGGGTGACGTTATCCTTGGATATAGTCACATATAGCTTGGTTCTACATCTATGAAACTATTCCATTTTTCTTCAGCTTATATAGCTAGCATATTGCATATTTATTAATTTATTAGCTGGTTATCTGGATTCTTTATTGTTTGTCTGAAAGATGCACAGTTGAGTGCAGTGAAATCTATTTGTTATCCTTTAAGCTACTCCACATTTTCTGGTGTTTGCATAGAGCTAGGAAATATCAGGTACCATAATGCCATTTCCATCCAGCTCAGCTTCCTTGTGCTGGATAGACAGACAAATTTCTTTAAACCTGAAATGTAAAAATCAGTAAGCAGTGGCAGGTAAGGGCCAACTTCAGCTTTAATATTTCAGGAGAATAATATGTAGCAGTTTTTAACTCTCCAGCCATTCTAGTTCATACCAGCATGTTACTTGGCTTCTCTCTAAGAATTTCATTTATGCAAGATCCATTTCCTCTGCACTAGCACTGGTGGTGTAATTGTTTGCTTATTACCACAAGTTAAAGGAAGCTCAGTAAGCACAGTCTGGGTTGTAGAACAAAACACTGACTGGCTTCTGGAAGGAAAAAAAGGGAGGATGAGAATGAAAGGACCACCAAGGGTGTGTAACCAAATACCAGGAATTGGGCACACTGCTGTGCAATACCAAGGGTATAACTGTTTCTTCTAATGGTGAAGGTGTGAGGAATGAGACACTTATGGACTGTTGAAAAATGTTGTGGCCTTCTGTAAATTAAGGCTGTAAGGAGATTTTATCTGGTTGGTCTGTTGGCTGTCTCTGAAACAAGCAGTGTGCCAGTTTGGTGAGTGTAACATGTGCTGCTTGAGCACTGAGCAGTAGCAGGGATTGAGAACAGGGCTGGTGGTGGTCTGCCTGTTGCTTTTGTTTAGACATCCATTTTTCTCTCCAACTAGAGGACCCCCATATTTGGCCACACAGCAGGAGCCAGGTATTGATCTGAACCAACATTTGGCTGTGCACATGTGTGTGGGGTGGTGGAGAGGGTCCCCATGCCAGGTGTGTGTGTGCATGGGGCAGGGCTGCAGAGCCCCCACAGAGCCATGGGCTTGCTGCTGCTCCCTTCCCCTCCCCTCTGGATGCAGCCAGTCAGAGTCAGGGCTGCCTCTGGCACGGGGGGTCAGCAAGGAGGAGAGGAGCCACAGACCAAGGGCAGGAGACAGGAGCATGGCAGCATGGTGGGTGTGGAAGGAGACAGATGTGTGAGAGTCAGCCTGAACATGCTTGGCTCAATAGGTTTGCACTTCCTTGGGCAGCCTCCTGCCCAAGCTTAGCTTAGCTCTCATACTTAGCTCTCATACTCTTTATCCCTTCTTCTCCCAGCCAAACAGGGAGCCAAGTTAGTACTTTTTTTACCCCTGTGGTGTTAATGTTGGTTTTGTTCATTTGTTTTCTGTGAGGGCTGATTGGAGGAGGGCCTGCCCCGTGAAGTCCTCATAGAGCTGTCCTCAAGAGTTAACCTTCTGGTTTGGTTACAAGATGGATGAAAAGGCTAGAAGCATTTTAGATAGAACTTTGCTCATTTTGTTAGCAGTTTGTTGCCTAAGAGAAACAGGAGGCATCTCAGGAGGACCTACAGGAACCAAAGATTTAATATGAAGGCTGCAAAGTGCTATGTTTAACAAATAGTAAAATGAGTGTAGAACTGATCTGTTTTGGGATGCTGAAACCTGGTTTTTTAAATCACTATATTGCAGATGTAAAGAAATGTTAAAAAAAAACCCCAAACAAATGAAAATAAACCCAACACAAAAACCCAACACGTTTTCCTGGTGGTTTTGTCTTTCAGAATCTGCACAGATTTACACACATTCCGTCAGGGAAGTGCTTGGATCGCTCCGAAGTCCTCCATCAAGTTTTCATTTCAGAGTGTGACTCCAGTAAAGCAACACAAAAATGGGAAATGAACAACATCCTTAGTGTGTAGACAGACAAAACCTACCTACTGACGTGTTCATTTGTACAGGACTGAAAATAGCCTGAAAACTGCTGCAGTTATTAACTTTGTACAGCTGTGAGCCTCCTGGCTTGGATGAAGGACATAGAGGAACTGTGATTATTACAATAACATTATCATCCGCAGTTAATGTTTACAAAACTGCTTTACCTTAAACTCTGTAGATGTTTACATCTTTTTGTTTCAAGATGTTGGTAAATTAATGTGCTGTTAGCTATGGTTCATAGGAACATAGTTAAAAGCGTTGTCGTCTTCTTTGGGATTACACTCAGGGGTCTGAAGGCAGTTTTTTTACACACACTTGAAAAGGTTGTAGTAATCAGATTTTCATAGAACTTGGTGATTATCAACCTGTTGTATATTTTTATTTAATTTTACATCTTACTAAGCACTGCCACAGGTTATTAGCCAGGGTGGCCTTCTCTCACAATCATGCTGCTTTTTTGGAAGATGAATTTGAACATATTTAGTGCCTCTTTCATTTCTCTCTTTCACAAGGAAAGCATTTGTTGGAAATTTGCAGTGGGTTGCTCTGAGCTGTCACCAGGGGTAGGGACCAGCCGTACCACCCTGTGTAATTAGTGTGCTAACAAAGACAAATTTCTATTGCCAGTTTGGCTGCTCTGCTTCGACGGAGTGCTTGGTACAGTGGAAGGAAGACTGTCCAGTTTAGTGCTAATGTGGTACAATTTGATGGAGGTAAGCACCCTCACAAATCCAAGAATTAAGAATTTATAAGCACTAATTTGCTTGTTTAAAGCATGCCTTACATAAAAACAATTAAAATAAACAGTAACAACAGAAAACAGGCTGCACAATTATGTAAAACTTGGAAAGAGTCAAATACTTCATTTATACTGCTATTTTGAATGGAAATCACTTAGAGGTGGACTAAAACTTATAATTAGGAAAAAAGCATCCAGCTACTTAACACATCTGCGTAATTCATCACAAGGACATCTGTCAGCCAGTTTGGATGCCAGATTTCGATTCCAAAAGAGAAATGGAAATCCTGAAATCACACTTGTTCGTACTAATCTTCTTGTTATTTCTGTCATTCACAACTCCTCCAGAGGGATTACAAACACGAAAAACCAACTGCTTGGTGCTACAGTGTACAGAGTAGAATGTGAAGAAGTTGTTTCTAAAAATGTTCTGGAAAGGAGTTGATGCAGACTCCCTTAGGAATATAAATAGTGACTCCGAACAAATAGAGAGGTGGAGAGGAAATGACTTATCCTCACTTCCTTTGTCCAGATTTTGTAACTTAAATGTTGACATCAGTGTACTGATTCCATAACTGTTGTCCCTATAACATGTCACACAATTAAGTATGACTAAATACTTCCCTGAAGTCTAGAATAGCATTGCATGCAGCTTCCATTGATGTTAACAAGAGTTATGTATCATATTTGGTGACAGACTTGGATCTTTATAGGGCTGTCAGCACTGATCTATTAGTTTGGGATCTTTCCTAGTTTCTTTAAACTTTTCATCTATCCTTTCAGAGCTATGAAAAATAGAAAATAAAGGAGGGAGAAACTGGGGAAAAAAAGGAAAATAAGGTTTTGTGCTGGTACTTGTTCCTTGTGTGTGTGAAAACTGACTCCATTTGTGTGTTGGGTAGATTAATTTAATCATACAACTATGCATAAGAGAAAGAATGGTGGCACATAGATTGTGCGGGTGTGCATTTTAAATGGGTATTATGTGCAATTCATTGAAAGCTGATGCTGTGTGTGAATATGAATCTGTATGTGAGACTGAAACCTTACAAAACATGAGATCATAAGAAGCTGTTGCTGTAATGACTTTTTCCTACTAGATCTGGCTTGGAAAAAAATAATTCCCATTTTCTTGCTTTGTAAGTTGATGATAATATCACTATGCATTTCTACATATTTTATAAATTTGATTTATGCAGATTTTGATACACTGTATGTTTCTGTAGAAATTGTATAAATCTTTAAAAAATTTATTAGGGAAAAATCTGGGAAGCCTATGTATATCTTATGGGTTGCTTGTTTTTTAGGTGAAGTAAATAAAATATTTGAATTTTTTGTTTTACTATACTTTTACAGAGTAAAAATGGATTATTATCTTTTTAGAAACACCCATATCTCAAAATCTAGGAAACTTCAATGTTGCAGACTTACAAATATTAAATGTGGTTTATTTTAAATTTTATCTAGGTACCTTTTGTTCCATCTGTGGGGACTCAGGTTTTTCCCAGTGAAATGAAAACTTAAATTCCCACTGAGGACTGACACATGGACATATCACCTGCCTGATATAATTAGGTAGACTTAATATGTTCATAGAAAATGAACTTGAGAGTAGAACCAAAGGCCAGGTCCAGTTTATATTGTTTTTACCGTGTCTTATCTTAGTTCATTTATGTTTCCACCAAGAAACATGTTTGAGTCAAACTTTATTTTTTCCTGGGAAGGTTCCTTAGCAAAGGAGGATGTAAATAAATCAGGGCATGAAAGACACAAGTTCTAAGAGTAGTGCTGAAATCTACAGGGCTTTTTCTACAAATGGGATTCTTGCTTCCCAGCCATATCTGTCAGTGCACTTTTGAGTATTCAGATTTCAAAAAGCTCTTTTGACAAAACCCTGGAGTTATGTGACAGACTATTCATGTAGGCAACACCCTTTTATGTATGGAAACAGGGAGCAATAGGAAGGAGGGGACATCTTTCTTTATTACCAGAGATCCTGGCACCAGGATAACCTACAGCAGAACCTACAGGAGTACCAAAGACGTTGTCCCCACTGATGGGTTCCTAGAATCAGTGCATTCCCTTTCCCTACTGCCAGTCAGTCTCCTTCACTATTGCCTGCTTCTTCCATACCATTTGCCTCCAAACAGTCCCTAAAGCCAAAACTTATCAACTTACTGCTCTAAAACTACATCAAGAAACTTGAGATCTATTACACCATGTCAGAGATGTTAAAATTTTATGCTTAACTCTTGATCTGTGAGCCTTCTTGCAAGGAAAAGCAAAACATACCACTGCCTGTAAAAACACAAAAGGTGCTTTCGTAGATTTTTGCTGTATATAAATCACAATTTTCCTTTTACCTTAAAAAACATCAAATTGTGCAAGAATCTATGAAGGCAAAGTAATAAGGAGATCTTAAGAGCATGAAGAAGAAATTATCTACACTTTTGAACACAAACTTTGTTTCTGTAAAAGCATTTATTGTTTGTTCCCTGCTGGTGAGCTTAGATCCATCAACTGTAATACGTGTAAAGAAATAGGGGGAAACAAATTGGCAATGTTTCTGTTTCTGGTTGTTCTCGTTCCTGTGAAAGGCATGAGAATGCTAGCTCTTGCTGTGTTCTGAAATTCTACCCTGCTTACTTTAATGAGAATAATCTGAGAAGTGTCAGTGGCTATCTTCCAGGGTAATATGTACTTCCAGGGAACATCAGAAGTGGTTGCCAGCATTTGGTCCTCTGGCTGTTGGCTTTACTTACCCTGCAAGCCTCCTCTGAACTCCTGCAGTGCTGGATCTGTAAATTGTGTGGCTTGGCTGGCACTATATAAAAGGACTCTCTACGTAGAACGAATCTAGTTAGGAAAAGTGATATAGGCTGTCAAAAGAATGTAGGTGATTTTGGCTCCCTTGGGTTTTGAATAAAGCCTAAAGCATAAACTGTGAGTGACCCTGAAGTCTGAAAGCAGTTTGGCCCTCCTGTCACGGGGAGCCTCAGTCACTGCTGCCCCGGGTGTGTGCGCTGCTGTGAGCTGTCCCCCGCGTCGCGCTCCGCTGCAGGAACTGCTGTGGAGCTCACAAAAGCTGGAAGAAGTGTTCATGTGGATTTTACATCCCAGTAACCCAGGTAATGCTTAGTTACCTTTGTTTTTTAAAATCCTAAAAATCTAAACCATTCTTTATATGGAGGAACTAATGAAGTGTTCCCCATGACCACATAATGTGGGGCCTGTGATATTAAAACTAAGGTGTCTGCACAACCTTTGGGATTTTTACCTCATTGCACTGCTCTGTGGCTTTTCTGATCAACAGTGTGTGTGGATGGAGCCTCTCCAGCAAAGTAGTGATCTGTGGTGGCTGATGGGCCTGAGCTGACTGATGAAAAATGCATGTTCCTTCAGTCAACAGGTCAATGAAGGTGACAAGCATCCAAGTCTGTAAGGAGGAGCTAGAGCTGCTGAAACACCAAGATGAAAAGGTTTGTTTGCATGTTAGAGCCTTACTTTTTCTTACTAATCAAAGAAACACGATTGTTTTAGGGATAGGAACAATGTCCTTTCTGAAGTGGAGAGCAGCTAAAGCAGGGCTGAGGGCTGGGTGTGTCCAGCAGCTCTCGTGAATGCAATTGTTCAGTGTGAAAACAGATCTGCCTCCAGTGATCTAACATTCAAATGATGTTTCTTGTGCAAGAGTAATGCCTCCTGCACAAAAAAAAAAAAAAAAGAAAGAAAAAAAAAAAAGAAACAGGTGGGGGAAGCAGCATAGCTCTAACTCATAATAAAAACCAAACAAATGCCTGAGATGAGTGTGATGGCAATAGCAGCCTTCTGAGCCTTCTGGCTGAATGTCCCTGGCAAAGGGAAAATGAATGGAGAGATGATATTTTACTTCCCTGGAAAGGGCTGCTGGTGGCAGTGTGTGTCAGCTAAGAAGGCAGCATGCCCAGACTGCTGTTAAACTACAGCCTTCAGATGAAGAAGCACAGCTTGGAATGGGCTTTCTGAACCATGTGAAGGCACTAAGGTGGAAATGGGAATTAAAATACAGCCTTTCCCCTTGAAATTTGTGGGAGGATTTCCCCAGGAAAATAATGTAGGGCAGTATCTTTCTAGAAGCCCTGAGATAAGGCAGGAGTAGGTCTTTGGGTACAATGTCTTCTGTCCCACTGTGTCATTCTGCACAGGAGACCCCAAGCCCTGCCTGGCAATGCAAGCTTTGCCAGCCTGAGCCTGTGAGATGGCTGCAGCACCTTGCCAGAGCCCTCAAGGTCATCACAATTGCCCAACAGACAGCTACAAATGCAGTTTTTATGTTTTTATTTCTCAGACAGCAGAAACCGTGGAAGAAAAGTAGGACTGGATGAAAGTAGAAGCTTTCTGGAAGATTCTTGTGAGTTCATAAGAAGCAGAGATTTGGGAAAAGCTGACCAAGAGAAAAAGCATGGCCAGTTCTGGAAGTGCTGCTATTCATGCTGCTCTTTTGATTGCACTGGGGAATGCACTGAAGTCCTGCCTGTCCTGAAGATGCCAAGGAACCTCTAGAGATACAGCTGATCAGCCTGGCAGTGGGAAGGAAAGCTGTCTGTCCTGCCATCTGGGAGAGAAGGTAAGACGGTGTGGGGTGTTGCTGAGGAAAACAATTCTGTAACCCTGTAGCAGAGTGGGGTCTGGTTACCATTTATACTAAAGCTTTTGAGGATAAAGTGATACTGAACAGGTCATTTCCAGCTGGAGATAAGAAACACTCCTGGGTGTTTTTTTCCTGTAACATCATCCCATTATCTTCCAAGTCAGTATAAGAAAAATGGTTTATGTCTATGTTCCAGAATTATCATGGGCAAGCTGAAAAATATTTTTAATTAGGATAAGAACCGAATGTGACATTAAAACGTTAAGCACATGCAAGATCAGATCAAAAGTCCAGGTAGCACAGCAGCCTATCTCACTCAGAGGTCAGAAGGATCAGTGTGGTCAAAGAGTGCAGGGCAGAGTGAAAGGTTGCTGCAAGGATACTTGTATGACCTTGTCTCTGCTTCTGGCATTGTATAACTCAAACACTTTCTGACGAGAGATGGCATTTCTATTTAATAGTGTTAATTCCTCCAACTGCTGCTTCAATCTAGGCAGACTTTAGTCATGTGTCATCTGATTTATGCAAAAAGTTTTAATGTTTCTGAAGAGGCATGCTGGCTCTGCCGTGCACTCCTCTCCTGACAAATCAGTGAGATACAGGTGAATTATGAAGCCTTGTTAAAAGTCTTAATTCCTGAAGGGGTGGTCAGTGCTGGGTCAGTGCAGAGTTCAGCCAGCCAGGAGCTGCTTCCAAGGTAGCAGCACTGACAATAGCAATAAACACTCATTTTTCAAAGGGCTTTTCAGAATGTTGTGGTCTTGTCCATACAAACATCATCCCTCCAGCTCTGCTGAAGAAATTATTTATGGGTAGAAACTTTACCATTAGATGTTTGGGCTAGGAAATTCTGACAATAGCCATACAACTTACAGGTGGAACACTGGATCTGCTAGCTATAAGGATTTTTCTGGTGGTTGACTTCATATTCAGTCCTGGAATATCATGAGCCTCTCCAACAAGGAGGCCAAGGGAGATTGTTGGTTTCAAGATGTCAGGATAATCAGAGCAATGTACCGATTCACTTACTAATTGGTGCTGGCCTGTGACAATTAAGTAATTTGAGGAATTTGTGTAGGGAATCATCTTTTTTATCAGGTAGATCTGAATCTTATGTTATTCCACAGTGAGGAGATTTAATGCATCCCTGAGGGGCTGAGTGCATTGGAGAATGCAGCAGTGAGCTCAGCATCTGGGCTCTGTTATGGGGTTCTTGACACTGGATTCAAATAGGATCACAGAAAAGCAGATGGGTTGTGATGCAGCTCAAACAAGAGGCCCAGCAATTTTTGGAAATGCAGAGCCTGCTGGCCAAACACTTTGATTTTTCAGGATGTGTAAAGAAATAGAAGCCAAAATGAGAAAACAAACAGAAAAATCTATGCTAAGGCAACCATCACTAGCACAGCAAATAATCCATGACTGAACAATATATACTAGATTATGTACCAATGTTATAGACCAGATGCCTATGATAAACTGTTATGAAAAAGTTCAGTACATCATTGGCTATTCAAAGGTAAAACTCCTATTTCATTCTTTTTCTGATTTTCTCTCCACAATCATTTGCAACTTATTTAGTGTTCTAGGAGTTTTAAAGCCTATATATACTGAATCTGTACAGTTCCCAGGTCTGTAGCTGTTCTAATCAAGACACACACACACACATGCATATTTACAATTTTCCAGGCCATAGGTTTAGCTTTGGAAAAATAGGACCAGCTTTGTATATAGGCTTTGTTCTTTGATGTCCTAAGAAAAGGGAAACCTTCTATTCTTCTAGGAAAACGATAAGGCAATACTGAATAAGTGTTTTGTTTGTAACTCTTTTAGCTGATAATGCCTAACAATCTGTTTGCTTTTCTAGCAAACATTCATTATGTCTTCACAGAGTTATCTGTTACAGCTCCAGCATCTCCTCCAGACTAATGTAATATTATCCCATATTACCCAAAACTTGAATGTTAGGCCTGCTTTTCCCCTTTCACATGTGATAGGAGAGCACATATTAACATGTAATACAATTTGTACTAGAACCATATTTCACCTGCTGGTTTTCCTGTTCTGTCTCTTCAGACTGCAGTCTGGCTTTGCACATCTTCACTGTTAGCTCTTCTTATTCATGCAAGATCTTCCATGGTGACTTGCTTCTTTTATGAGAAGTAGAAAAGCTCAAGTAGATCTAACCTACCTGATCTCCTTTACCTCAAGGTTTGCAGATTTCTTCAAAAAATATTTACAGCTCTATGGAACATGATTTCCCCTTGTGGAATCACAAGTTCTGTTTAGCCATTTGTCCAGCAACTCTCAGCTGTACTGTGGCTCCCACCAACTTGTCATGTGGTCATTCCTGGTCCAAAGCTCTCTGCATCTCCACTGAAGGTTTTCTAAAAATTAGTGTTGTGTTTGTGACCTTCCATTCATCTAGCACTTAAGACAGTTTTAAGTGAAAAAAATATAAAGCACGGTTCAAAGTTCAGCCATTTCATCACTTGAATTTCCTTAGAACTCTTGGATGAATACCATCTGTCTTGTCATTTTGCTTCAAATTCTTTTACACTTGGATTTGAGACAGATGCTTCACCATGCCTCTTCCATTAAAAAATTTTGTCATGAAAACTGCCTGAAACCCCTCTCTACAAGGTTAAAAAGTTTTCTTCTAGGCATTGCTACTGTATCTTGAGCATGCATTGTCCCTGGGAGTCTGGCAGCCCTCTTGGTGCATGCATAGGCTTTGGATGAGTTAATTTTCTTCCCAGTAGCCGGTACAATGCTGTATATTGGATTTAGGGGGAGGATAACGTTGATTTCATTGTCACTGAGCAGTGTTTACACTTAGTCAAGGACTTTTCAGCTTCTCATGCTGCCCTGGAAGCCAGGAGGCTGGGGATGCACAAGGAGCTGGAAGGGGTCACAGCTGGGACAGGTGACCCCCACCACTGACCAAACAGATATTCAATGCCAGAAGAGTCAGCATATAACTAGGGTGAAAGCTGGCTGAAGGACACTCTTTGGAAAATGGCTGGGCATTATTTGGTTGTTTTTCATTTGCATCACTTCATCTGCATTTTTAAATATTTTTGTTATTTTCCTTTTTACTATAATTTATTCATTTATTATTATTTTATTTCAATTATGAAGCTGCTTCTATCTCAAGGCATGAGTTTACTTTTACCATTCCAAGTCTCTCCCCCATCCCACCGTTTGGGGGAGTGGCTGTGTGGGGCTTGGTTGCTGGTTGGAGCTCAGACGCAACAGATGTGTTTGAAAGTTGTTAGTCTGTTTTCTCATGTTGCTCTGATGCTCTTTTGCTTTGCCACATATTGCTATGTCTGGCCTGTTGATGTGTGGGGTTTTTTTTGGCTTTCTGGTTTAGAAATAACTTGAACTTTCTAAAAATTGCTTTCCTACATTTGTTATTCTCTCATTCTTCCTCTTTATCCACCTCAGACTTATTTTTGGCGAACTTTTGGTCTGCTTTACTGTGTGGGATCTTTATGCTGAATGTCTAGTGCAATGTGACAGTTCTTCCCAGTGCCTGCAAACCATTTTGGGCATTCCTTTTAGTTTTGGTTTTAGACCTCCCAGTTCACCTCCAGTGAGTTATTTCATAAGTTTGTCCGTATTGAGCAGTGATGTGAAAAACTAATTTAGCTTTTCTTCTATGGCCTTATCTTTACTGAACATTCCCTTTATACTTTGATTACTTATTAGTCCTTTCAGCAAGCACTCACAGATGGGCATTACATGAACTCCCTGACCTGACACATCATATTTTATAAACCTTAATTTGAACGGAGTAATTTTCATGTACTCTTTTCCATTTGCTTTTATATTGAACATCCTTCTTGCAAAAAGGACAAAATATGGGGTTTTTAAAAAAATTTTAATTATCTTTAGTCATGGCATCATTCTCAGTTGATAGGTCAGCCTGGGGCAGTTTTTGGTGTGCAACTTGTAAGGACACCTGAAGGGTTGTATTTTGTTTCAATTAAAAAAAAAACCAAAAACAAGCATTTCAAAAAATCAAATTAGTCAACATACTCTGACTTTACCCCTCCATTGCAGAAAATTTAAATAATCTTATCAGAAAGACTCCGTGAAGCATCACTGTTCTGCCCAGGGACAGAATGTTGGAAGTGAGAGGATGTGGGAAGTCTGAACAGGATGTGGTAACAAGATCAGCATGATCTTGGATACACACTATAACAGGGAATTGCCTCTAGATTTTTTGAGTTGAGGATGCAGGTGTTGTAGGACTGTGAATTCTACAGCAAAACATGTTCTTGAGCACTGGAGATGCTGTTCTGCCTTTCACTTCTGGTTTATGCCTGTGGCTTCAGGAAATCTGAGCCTGAAAAATGGAGCCATTGATCTCACCTGTGCCAAGTTATCTCTGGCAGGTCCAACATGTAAAACAGCAGCTAATCCTTCTGATGGCACTTAAATATCTCAGGGGCACGGTGGGGAGGAAAAAGAAACTCCTGGTGTTCTAAGGCTCTCTAAGATTAACACCTACTCCAGTATAAAAATATTTGAATTGCCTTTACAGTTACTTAATTTCCATGCTTACAAGAATATACTGTTTTTCTCAAGCCTCTTGTTTCAGAAAGTGCTGTTATCTTTGACCTATTCAGTGACATTTACCATAGTAAAGTCCTGAAAACACTTTTTATCTTACACATAGTACAATGATGGGACACAAACTTACTTCATAAGCTAATGGACAATAGGGACACATTTTAAACAAAATCTTGGAAGCCTGCCCTTTATATTACTTAATTTTTTAGACATTACACATTTCAGGGCTGGGCTTTTCAAGGCCTAATAAAAGTTATTTCCTGGTATTTAGCTCAACAAATTAAACTTGAGCTATTTAGTTTAACTGTAGGATCTCAAATTTCCCAGTTGAAAATATTGTTAGGTACCTAGATTTAAGCCTTTATATATATTAAAATAAAGAGTGAGAGCCAAGAAATAGTATAACTGGTGACACTGTTACAACCACGAACAGGAACGCATCAGGAGCACTTGTTCTTTACAAATGCCTTCTCTTTCTGCAGCAATCTACTGGGGGTAGACATTCCAACATTTTTCATGCAGTTCTGCAAGCTGTGTATTTTATGAGAAGCCAGTAATACTAGAGCCAGGGGGCAAGGGAAGGAGTAGCAACATCTGGGAAGACATGCCCCTAACCACATCTGTCTTATAGCCAAGGCCAGCGACCCTGAGCTCTGGAAGAGAAGGTTCCAAACATTCACTCATTATCAGCTCCTAAGGCAAAACAAAGGCCTGTGCTTCAGCAGCCTGGGGAAAGATAATCCAGGAGTAACTATCCAGAACTTCACTACTTGAGAGATTTTTTTTCACCCACAAGGTAACACAGGCAAAGGCTACTGTAAGGAAAGCATCAGTTTTAACAAATGGCAGTGGGAGAGGAAATCAGTTAAAGGAGTTTAAGTGGCAGCAAAAGCTCCAGGAGTCAATGCCCAAGGGATTTGCCAGTTCTGCAGTAACAGCAAGAGCACAGGAACATTGCATGTTCCCACAGAGGATTCCAGTATTCTGGGGGTGCCCAGCCTCTCGGAAACATCATGAACACAAAAAGAATAATGTACAACATTTTATTACAAAACTGTTAAAAAAGTAATACAATGCAACAAAATACTACAAAATATAAGATCAGCTATTAAGCTACCTTTGTTTTACTTAGCTAAAAAGAAACACCTGGCTATCAGTCACTGAATTTCAATAAAACCATTAAATATGCAGAAACAGCAGAAACATTCAACAACTTTTGTTTTTCCAAACTGAACTGTAGCAGCCATTGGCTACTGCTTACGTTATAAATTGAAGTCTCCCTACAAAGAACCACATTACCTATACACAATTCTGTACAGATTTTTATACTGAAGCTAACAATGAGCTGCACTTGAGTTCACATTCTTAGCAAAATATTGGATCCCGAGCATAAATCTTTACAGCAGGACATTCATTTATTCTTCATCCTCATCATCTTCTTCCTCTTCTTCCTCCTCTTCCTCTTCCTCCTCCTCCTCCTCCTCTGGCTCTGCTTTCTTCTTAGATCCTGCAGGCCTACCTGGGCCCTTCTTTCCTGCATCACTCTTGCTCTTGGCACGATATGCTGCAATGTCCTGCAAGAAAAATGCTTTTAAGTTGCTAGCACTAGAACACTGAAGACAAATCTGCACTGCTTTGGTATTTCAATGCTACTGTACTGCATAGGTCAGATACAGTACATGCAAAAAAGCAGAATTTCCACCTTGGGACTTTCATGCTTAAATCTTTAAGCAAAAGAACATGCAATGCAGACAGTTTTAAGAATTTTATGACCATGGTGCTTTGGAGTCTGACTACATTTATTTTAGCAAGCAGGTGACCTGTTTTCTGGTAGTAAGGCATCTTGCTGGTAAAATCTCTAGACATGCAAACCCACGCCCAGGCTCACTGTAAGGGTTCCAGATACCTGCCCTGCCAACCTTTCCATGTCTTCTAAAGGCTGATAGAAAGCATGAAGCCCCTTATAAGCCCCTTATGGTGTGGGTGCAAGACACAAGTCATATATTTACAGTGAGCTCCACAACTTTAACTTTTTTGTATTACTTTTACTGTACCTTTTCATACTTCTCCTTTAGTTTTGCAGCCTTCTGTTCGTATGGCAGTTTATCTTTAGCCGACTGTTCAGACCACATTTCACCTAATTTCTTTGCTGTATCTCCAATAGACAAGCCAGGATGGTCGTTTTTGATTTTCGGACGGTGCTCAGAACAGAAAAGGAAGAACGCAGATCTACATCGAGAGACAGTGATTAAAGTTAAGTATCTAGCTATTGAAATACTTTTTTCTGTGGGGGAAGGGAGTCATAGAAACACTCACGGTGGTCTTTTAGGAGCGTTGGGGTCCTTTTTCTTTCCCTTCTTCTCGCCTTTGGGAGGAACATAGTTTTTCATCTCCCTGTCATAGCGAGCTTTGTCTCCTTTAGCCATTTCTTCAAACTTTCCTTTTTCCTTGCTTGACATTGTCTGTGGAGACACGGAAGGGAAAGAAGAGGCTGGATGAGATAAAGCAGCTACTGACCCACTAACGCCTAAGCAGCAGCTGCTCCCAGGGATCTTTTCCCAGCAGCCCGCAGCAGGGGCGGGGGCTGGCCCGCCAAGGGCTCAGCACGGCTCGGCCCGGCCCGGCCCCGCTCACCTTCCACCGCTCCGAGCACTTCCGCGAGAACTCTGCGAAGTTGACGGACGAGTCCGGGTGCTTCTTCTTATGCTCCTCGCGGCACGTCTGCACGAAGTAGGCGTACGAGGACATCTTGCCCCGCGGCTTATTGGGGTCGCCTTTGCCCATGGCGAGGTCGGCGCGGGTCCCTGCGGGAGGAGGTGTGTGGGGAGGCAGCGTGAGGCGGGGCCGCGCCTCAGGCCGCTCCCGCCTCTCGCCCGCCGGCGCCTTCCCGCCCCAGCGCGCCCGGCCCCGGCCCCGCCCCCGCCGCGGCCCCTCTGCCCGCGCCCCCCCGCCGGGCCCGCGGCCCCTTCCCCGCCGGGCGCCTCTCCCCGCCCCCCGCGGCGGCTGCGGCGGGCAGCCCGCCCGGCCCCGCCGCCCGCGCCCCAGCCCGCCCCGCCGGGGCCGGAGCCGCCGCCGCCCTCCCGGCCCCACCCGCTCGCCAGGAATCCTCCCCTCAGCCCCGGGCGTGCCGCCCGCCCGCCGCGGGAGCCCATCGCTGTCTCTGCGCCCGGGACAGCCGCTGGTGTCCGCTCCCCCCCGCGCTCCCTCCGTCCCTCCCGGAGCGCTGCCGCCCCGCGGACGTGGGCCTTGCCTGGCTGGGCGGAGCGGGCGGCGCGGGCGCTGCTCCCTCAGGTGCTGCTACCGAATGGTGCCCGGCCGCGCTCTTACCGCCTCTTGTTTTCCGCGGCACTGCCCGCCACAGCAACCCGACCCGCGGCGCCCGAGAGCCCGCCCCCCGCCGCAGCCCATTGGCTGCCGCGCACGTTCAAACTGCCCGAAGCTCCGCCCCTTGGCGCGGAGACTGGACGGGATTGGCTGTTTGCCGCTCTGACGTTAGCGGCCGAGCTACTCCCGGGCTAGGTCGAGCGCGAGGGGGTCGTTGGCGCTTATACCCGTTGGAACCGGTTGGGGCGAGGAGAGCGGGGGGGCGGGGCTGGGCGGAGCGCGCTGGGCGGTGATTGGGAGAGAGGGACGGTTTAAAAAACCGCGGGGGCTGCTGCCATTGGCCGGCGGGGGCTGCGGCCGATCTGATTGGGCGGAGCGCGGGGGGCTGCAGCGTGGTTTAAAAATACAAAGGGAGTGGGGTTGGCGGCGGCTTCCTCAGCTCTGCCTGCCCCTCAGCTAGGCCTGTCCGACTCGGGGCGGCCGGGGCAGCAGCCCCGCCCTTTGCCTCCGTCCTTCCCTCCGTGGGGCAGCGGCTGGCTGTAAAACTGGGCTGAAAGTTGGGTATCGGTGCCCAGGCGAGCCCCGTTTCTGGGGGCCCCCCAAGCGGCCCGGCCCGCCGCGGGGTAGGGGGTGTGGTGGTGCCCGCTCCCGACTTCAGTCCGGGTTCCCCCGCGGAAGGAGTGTGTGTGGTTTGTAGCGATGCCTGGGCAGAGAGAGCTCCTGCTCACCTCTCCCCGGCTAGAGGGGCTTGGAAGAGCGTGGGGCTGACTGTAAGCGGTGCGTTCCCCCAGTCAGGCCGGAGCAGCGGCAGCGGCGCTGGGAAGGGAAGGTGTCGGCTCTCCGAGCTTGGCGCTCTCTGTAAAGTGCAGCTGCAGCAACGGAAAGCCGGGGACCTAGTCTTGGTCGAACTGAGGTCTTAATGCAAGCCACGCCCGTGGTTTGCATGAGTGCTTTCAAGTGTACCGCTAGTAGCAAATCTGGCCCTTTTGAGTTTGGGGAGAAAACTGAAGTTCCATATAGTCACTTGGACTGCGATTCTCATCCCAGACTACATTATACTGGTTTTGCTGACGTTGGGTTTTTTCTGTCTGATTATTTTCATTCAATTTTCAACTTTGGGTAAATATTCTTAATAATCGAAGTGGTTTTTATTGCTCTTGTTTTTTCAGGTGTAGTTTATAGCCCTAGTGAGAAGCAGGTTATTACTTTGTTTACTGAAGATGTGGTGCCTTCAGTAGAACTTTCATCATGTTACCCTTCCTCAATGGTAAGAAAAAACAAATCCCTAACCTATGTGAGAGTATTGAGTAGCTGCAGGTGTGACAGTGGCCAATGTTTTGATCTCCAGTCTCCCCAGCTCAGAGTTGCTCAGTATAAGAACTTACTAGGTACAGTTCTTCAAGCTTTTCTTCTTTTTCTTCTGACAAGTGTACGTTCATGTGCAACAGTTCACTAATGTGGTAGTAAATGCCTCCTTTATCCCTGTTTCATTTTAAGCTTTGTGTGTTTGCCCAAACTGCAGCCCTAAAAGCCAAAATCCACTACAGAAGAGGGTAATTGGCAGGTAAATTAACAGAGCAACCCACAGATTATGCATTCCCTCTGCAGATGTCAAAGCCTTCACAAGCCAGTTATTCAAAACCTTGTATCAGTTCACTTAATGTGGCTATTACTTTTGATAGTGTTTAGCATACAAATAAAGCTTAGCCTTCCTTACCTCCTAAAATAAACATTTACATGGGGAATGTTTCGTGTTCTGGTTTGGGCTTGTTATTGCTGTATTCCACTGCTTCTCTGTAGCAAATTAATGTTCTGAGTTCTCTGTAGGTCTGTCTGTCCACTTTGCAGAGAGTTGTTTTGTCATGCAGCTTTAAAAATGCCTTTACTTCATATTTTACATGGAAAGCACTATTTTATTTCATGAGTTAAGCTGCCAGATGGGTCACTCATTTACTTTGTGGTGAACTACCTCTGTGTAAAAGCTATTTGTGAAGTGTGTTCTTGTTAATAAAGTAATTTTGTGAAAGATGGTAGAATTTTACAATACTGGTGTGAGTGAATTGTAGTACAGCCATTGGTATCTGGTGTAAAAGCATTCCTTGTATGCCAGACTGACCTAGACCTCTCTGACAGTTATTGGAGGAGAGGTGGGGGGAAAAAAGTTTTAGGTCAGTTTTATTAACATTTTCACTCTTTTAAAATTAATATAGCACGTTCATGGAAAAAAAATTACTTTGGAACACTCTTTGGAAATTTTGTGATGTAATTGCAGTAAGGCTTCCGCTGTTGCATCTGTTTTTATATCTGCTCTAAGAATATGAAGAAAATTATTGTGGAAAAGCAGGTGGGGTGAGAAAGTGTAATTATTGCTATGGGAAAAAATGAGATCTGCCTTTCAAATGATTTAATCAAATGTTTTAAGAAAGAAATTAGGATCTTTAAATGTTCTTACCTGGAAAAGAAAGCTTTTGTACACTTTGCTAGACCCACAGTGTGTTACATCATGCTGTCTCATACAACACAGGGCACATGAGAGAAACCAAAGTAACATCTGTCTGTCCTCCAATAAGAAAGGCAGTATTGAGAATTTTCCATGCTTGAACATGATACTGGAAGCTTCCCACAGCAGTGCCAATGCTGAAAGCCCCACCACACAAGAATGCTGATGTTAGGAACTTGTCATTCCCAAAGCTGTGCCTTCCTCCCAGCGCCCTCGTGACTGGAAAAGCACTTCTCTGCTTCCACAATAAGCTGTCACTGTTTGTCATTGTTCCACACTGTTCCTTTTCAGACAAAAACACAGTTTGTGTCTCCAGGGATTCAGTCACTGTTACTCTTCTGAAGCAGTGATCTATGCAGTATTGACTTTGGTCGGTACGCGTGGTTAATTTATTAACCACATGTGCATGACAGTTGTGGGGAAGAAGCATAAACTCCGGGACTTGGAGTTACTTCAGTGTGAATAATTCTGCTCATGAAATGACTCCTTGGTTTTATAGCTCCCTGGCTTTGAGCCCTTCTGAGTTTCTAATCTGCCCCACAATTTGGGGTGCTATTGTTAAGTTGGCTTAATCTTCAGTAAACTGCAAGTGAGAGAGATAAGCAGTGAGGCTAGAAATGCTGGATAGAAGGTAGAGAAAAGACCAGATGGGTGAGACCATGTTATGGAGCTGAGAAATGGATTTAAAGAAAAGTATGTCACGGACAACAAAAATGTGTGATTGGAGTGATGCTGCTTTCTGTCATAATGTATCTCTTGGCTTCTGAGGGCTGCTTCTAGAGCTTTTCTGGACAGTGGTGTCAGTGTGGACAAAGTAAGGGAAGAAAGGAACAAAGGCCTTTTATTTGAATTAAATCATCAGCAGCTCCATTACAACAGATACTGTTCAGCTGAGGAGATTGCAAACTACAGTTGCGTGACCTTAGCTCTGACCAAACTTGCATTCTGGTGTATTTATGTAGTGATGCTGTCAGTTTTAATTCAGTGACTTGGATAAGGAAGGCCTGCCGTCACTTCCCAGAATATCTCCTACAAGCCAAATTCCTGTATGGAATATGCCTTAATGTAGCCTAAAATTAGGCAGTAAAATTCTGCTTTGGAAGGCTATCACTCTAAACTGATAGGAAATTTCTTTTTCCAGGCCTGAGAAATCAGTGGATGAATAATAAATGTGAGGTAAAACTGCTTAATCAAACCAAACTTCACTAATAGGAATGGAAGATGTTGAAAGAAAGCAAATTTAGCTTTAATCAGCAGGTTTCTTTGTTGCAGAAAAAAAAGATTAAAATTCAAGACACAAAAAACATTTAAGTAGGTCACTGCTTTGAAAACCCTTTTAATGCAAGTTACAAAGTCTACAGACAGCAACAATGTTTTAGGCTTATTTTTTGTGAGCATCTCTTACTAGATATGTGGTAGGACCTTTAGGATGAAAAGCAAAAATCGAAAGTATTTAAACTACTGCTTATCTAAGTTCAACACAACACAATTTTGTTGTAGTGTACCAGTTATAAGGAGTTATTTTCTTGTACTTTGATAAAAACACATATAACTGCTGCTGCCTAAAAGTTTACAAAACTGGTATTTCTGTCAGTATCTTAAAGAATTACATTTAAGACAGTGTGTTAGAAGTTCCCCAGGTTGTTTTTTGGGGTTTTTTTTTGGTGTTGTAGAACATCTAAATAACATGTATGTTGTAAAAATGAAATATATTTACCCTTTAAACATTAGGGTTTTATTATGTGTGCCACTGTAAAGCCTGCATAACCAGTTCAGCAGCTCATAGGCAAATGCAGCTGTGTTAGTTACACCAGGCTGGGTTAGTCTGAAAGCTCAGAGCTTGTTTTGACTTTGTGCTGTGTACCCAGTGCCTAAAACAAAGGCAGCCTGCATGGACACTATCCGGGACAGCTGCAGAGCAAAGGCTGAAACTGCAGCAGTCATATGGTAAGAAATAAACACAGCAGATCTCGTCTGGTACTAACACAGATAATATCAGGAACAATAGCAATTCCTGATCACAATAATTGTTACCTGAACTTTTTCAGTCTTAATTTGTCAGTAACTTTTTTTTTTTTTTTTTTGCATTGGGTTGACAAGCTGTTAACTTTTTAAAACATGTTTTTGCTTTTCTATTCAGCTGGCTTTCACTCGCTTTCTTGTTTACATTCAAAGTAATACTCATGCAACATTTTCCCCTCAAGATATCTAAAAATTTCTTTGTTTTGCTATACTGCTAATCCCTTTTTACAGGTGTGAGAAGAAAGCAGCAATGTGTCTTTATATAGTGGATAGTTTCCCAGGGAGCTTAGAGGGGCTCTAAAATGTGGATAGCCCTTATTTACTGCAAGAATATGGTTTAAATGGGTAAAAAAGCTTTCTATTCTTCTCTCCCCACCTCCAGACTCTTCCAGTGTTGATAACATTGGTACTTTGCCTGAAACACATACACAACTTACTCTTAAGAAATGAAATTTAATTGCCAATAAAATTGTCCTGTCTTTTGTGAGTTGCAGAGCATCATTTGAGAACTTTTTTTTCTCCTTCTAAGCTGTAAGAGCAAGGGTTGGACTGCATCTGGCCCTGGAGGTGTGACATCTAGTGAGGAGATCCAAAGAGGTTGTAGTCACAGTCCAGCTTCTGAATAGTCGTGTTTGACAGTAGCTGCTGGAGCTTGCTGCTGCCAGAATGAAGTCCCTGTCAACCCACGGTGACTTACAAATATTGACAAACCAGAATGCTTTGTTTGTTCCTTTGTCCAGTCTAAGGAACTGTTTCCTTCTGTGGTCATGTGGGCTAGAAACTTGAAATGAGGCTGAACCTGACAGTAGGATGTGTTTGCTATGTCACTGCAGCTCTAAAGTCTTCTGGGAAAGAGAATAGTGGGAATTGACAAGGCTGTATGTCGTGGGCTGCAAGAGGAAGGAGCCAGCAGAGATAAGCAGGTTTGGCTGGTAACAACCAAGCACCAAGTACCACAGTAAGCACTGTGATGTTCATCAACATACTGGTCTTTGTCTTGCATCCAGATAGTGGAAAAGCTTAAATTAATTTCAATGGGTCTCATTAAACTTCAATGGGTTCTCAAGTGTTGGTCATGCATCATTGTTAATGTAGACACTGCTGGGAGAATAATTTATTCTGTTACTTCTGGCAACTAGTGCTGTGATATGTGTCATAGAAATGACCACAGGATACATAGGTGATCCGAGACTAGAAAGAAAACACTCATGAAGTTTTGAAATTGTTGATTGAACCATCAGTCTCATTTTTAGTCATGGTTCCCATGGGATCTTCCAGCACCTGATGATATAAATGTATCATTTCCTTAGCACCCCATTGCATACCCTACTCTATACTGCTAAAGAACTTTACAGTAACAGGGGAGGTTGAGTTTGTTGGAATATAATCTTATCTGTATCTTTTATCCAGAAGGAGCTCTGCAGGAGGTCAGGAAAACATTTAAACCCCAAACGCACTTGTAATTTTATTAATTTTATTTTTATGAAAGTGTCTGCATTAGTATCAGACTATTTTGTTTTTACTGAGGGAATCCAAGTATCTAACTGATGGTTTGGTGGAAGAAGTGTTCACCTGCTCCCAAGAGGCACTTAAAACCAGTTGTTAACTTCAACTAGAGCTAAGTCAGACCTAGAGATGGTTATAACTGTACTGCAAAGACAAGGGCACTCAAAGAGGCTCTTAAGGCTGCAGAACTTTCCTGTTTTCCTTTCTGTAAAATGAATATGTATCAGAAGAGGATATGATGGTGTAACAGAGCCCTGTAGACTCTAGGATCCTCTGACAAAACCTGAAATCTGAAGATAGTGTAGTATGTGTTATACAAAGCAAGAGGTCCAAGCCATTGTCAAATCTGAATTCCTATAACAAGAAAACAGTAGCTCACAAAATGCAAGACTGTAGCACAGAGTACAGTATGTGCAGTATGTACAGTGCTTTTTGTGGTATCAAGAGTGCATTAGAGACCAGCAAAATTTACTGAAAAGATGACAGTTTATCTTACATGGAAAAAAATCTGAGCAAGTTTTTTATTTCATTTCAAAGGATTGAAGAATAATTCTTAAGCACTATACTACATTGGTCTATTACTAGTAGTTAAATTTTTATTGCATCACACAAAACCTCTGGGGGCGATACTTTTCCACAATATGTTTCAGATAGCTGCTTTATATTTCTGAAGAGTATGAGTTGAGTGATGATTTAATGGAGTTTCTTTCTAACTGTGCAATCTCATATAATATGAAACAAAATGTTAATCAAAGCAACCTGGATGAACAGGAGATGAGTGACTGTGAAATAAGCAGATAGAGGTGCTTGGGTTGAGTGGAGGCTTCTGAGGAGGAGGAGGAGGGGTGTTGAAACTGAGGGGTACCTAAGGCAAAGCTGGAGGTTGGCTTCTTTGCTTCTGTGTGGTCATTGTACTTGAACTTCCTCTCCTAACACATCCTTCATTGTTTAAGCCCACTAACGAACAATTTGTCAAGTACATTTAACAAAGAACATAACATAATTTTTGCATATAAGAATGATGCCTTCTACCAGAAGATCCTCCCATGCTTCCTGTAACTAATAGCTTATTATGAAAGAGAATTTGCACAAACCATTAAAGGGAGTGTATTACAAAACTTTAAAGCTTTTACAGTACATGGGTTTAACAGTTTTAATCCTAAATTATTCTTAAAACAAAATGTGTAGTTTTGGACCTTCTTTACTGCTTTAAATCTTTAAATAAAAGCTTTTTGTTATAAATACTCTTTCATACATCTTGAGTTTCCATTGTACAAGGCCAAATGCCTATAAAAGAAAGACTGGCTTCAGCTGGATTCAGACCTGGAGATAATTCTGGTTAAAGTTATGATTCTTTTTTCTATTACTGTACTTCTTGAACCATATACAATAAGGTCTATGTGTACTAATACAGATTATGTTTTGTTATACAATTAATTATCTGAAATTATACTTTAACTATCCTAGCCCAAAACATGTAAAGAAGTAAAAAAAATACAGTCTGTAGGCAAATTCCAGTATTCCTATGCTTTGGGTCTATGCTTTAACAAATTTGGGCAATAAATTAGAAGCAGAGCAACAGGCAGTAGCAGGTTAGGTGGTGCTGGAGTGGGAAAAGAAAATAAGGTATTAAAAAAATCAAGAAAAAAATAAAATAAAAATAAAAAAGATAGCACTTGTTTCTGGTAAGGAAGGAGAGATTTGGTCACTGTTCTTTATCACAGCCTATGAATGCTTGCTTATCAAGTAGGTGTGTGGTGGAATTTGCAGAATTTTTCAAGTGTTTTAAAGGAATCTTTTTTCACTGAAGTAGTTATATTACATAACAAAATGTGTATTTGCTGAGAAAAATGTCTACCAATAGTTTTCCTTATTATTCCTTTTGCTAACAGGATAATTTCAGGTGCTGAACACAAGTGCATGAATGTACCCCTGGACTTCAGGTGAATGCTACCTGCTGGGGAAGGGAATCATCCTCCCCAGCTGAACTTTTTGCCATGGAAATGCATACAAAGTTGCAAGAGCCACATTTATCTTCCAGGATTGATTACCAGCAATGCGTTTGCAATGTGCTTGCAATATATCCAAGGTGATGTATCTGATTATCATTCTTCTCTCTCAAATTACAAAACACATCAATCAAAAGCTAACAGGAGCTGGGACATATGGCATCTCAGAGAAGAACAAGCTGCTGGGCTCCCACCTGTGCCTGGCCTGCCTTGGTGCCAGGAGGGGCCACTGAGTCCCACTGACTTCAGAGCCTTGGAGTTGTCAATCCAGACTTTTTGGGATGCTGTAGCTCCTGCTCTTCTGCATGTTAGTTACAAGTCATCCATGCTGTGTTCTTGGCACCCCCAAGGGATACAGATAACTGCTGCCTTCTGTACTACTCAGCTCTGCTGTGAGTACTAGTGACATGTCATGTACAGGGTAGTTGGTTTGGAGCTGCTGTTTCCTTTGAACTGATTTAATTTTTGAAGTTTAATCAGTATATGGTTGCAATACTGCATGTTTTTGTGTTTATTTAAAATATGTCCCCATACATGCTTTATTTATATCTGAATGCTTACAGTACCCAGTACTAGAGTTTATGTTAAAAAATTGTAATTTTAGACAATATACTCCACAATGATTTTTCTTTTTATTTCATGTAGCCCAAGCTTCATGAAAGTTTGCAAATCCATTTTGTAGTAAGTAAGCTTCATACTGTCTGATAAGCCCGTGAAGCTGCAGCTCTTTGTATTTTTCATCCCACATGTGATGCAAGATTAAAAGTGACATGATTTCTTTGTTACTGTAAGCAGGCGTTCATACCAAATGAGGTGGTCATCCCCAGTCACAGTCCTGCCCTTCTACTGCACCATCCTGAGTGCTGGGGCATCCTGCAACTGAGCAGTAAAGCAGATCAGGATTAAATCCAAACGACTTTTCTTGCTGCTAGCCTAGTTGTAACCAACAGAGTTTGCTGTGCAGCCACAGCAATGTTTTTATGGGCACAAAGAGGCACAGGGCACAGGTGTGAAAACGAGCAGCTTACAGCTGAACCAGAACCATCTTTCTAAGTCCCACGACTCTCTTATCGTGACCTAATCATGAAACTATGATACTACTTTACTTGAAATTACACTTATAAATTAGCATCTTGGCAAGCAAGGCTGGGTAACATAATCAGGCTTTTAACTGCTCCCAAACTGAACAAAGAGGATCAGAAACATTTAAAATGCACAAGTGATCTTTCCATCAAACCAAACAGCAGCCAGGCCCAGATAGACATATTTTATGTTCACAGTAAGGTCAAATCCATCTGAAAAAAAAAAACCAAAAAAACAAAAGGACCTCAAAAGACATAGTCCAAGAGTCTAGAAATTGCTATTCATGACCCAGATTTCCACTGAAGAATTCCTGGAACTCACCCTTGTCCCACTTTTCCCAGATTTTAACATCTGCTCTGATTGTTATTGGGGTTTTTGTTCTTTATCTTAACATTATTATAGTTTTCAAAAGTTTGAAATCACAATAAACTGAAATAGTGAGTTAAACTTTTGCTGCCTGAGATTGCTCAGCAGCAGAGCATGGAATTAAACTTAGGTATTATACAGTCTTCAGCTTGGCTGATAACAAAGCAGAGTTCAGTATTTTTTCCAACTCTCCACCTATTCCTCTGGCTAATCACTGGAACGTGCCCCGTGGATAACTGCTGTGACTTTAGCTCAGTGCAGCTTCAGTTACTGTATCCATCATTCAGCTGCGGCAGTGGGACCGACCCTTATTCTCTAATACCAGGTTACGCAATCAGATTAAGGAGCCATCTGCAGCACAAACTGAAACTGCTCTATAATCGTGTCCCCGGCTCAGGCAGAACTTTGGCTTACGCAGGATCTGTGTCTCCTTGAATTATTCACCAGCCTCCCTGCTACTTCTCTCCTTCTTCAAGCTGGAAATGCACAGCAAGCGATACGGTCAAATATTTCAGCGATTAAATCATTGCGCTTTGAGCACGCTCAGCTCAGATGCCGCTTCTGAGATTTAAAGGAATATTTGCGGGAGTTCAAAGGGAAAGCAAAACCTCTCCCTTCCTTGTGCCTCCTTTGAATGTGCTTGAAAGGACAGTAGATCAGAGCTTGCTGCTTTTGCCACTCTGCTGTCAACAGCTGAATTGTTAAATGATTTAATACCAATGCATCTCTTATGTAGCTTTGTAAAGCCTCAAAACTAAAAATACCTGCTTTTGTCAAGTATTCTCAGAACGTCTATTTTACCTAGTCGTATGCACAGCAAGGTCTTGCATCATTAGCGAAAATAATTCTGCATTCTCAAGGGTTTTCTGTTGTTACAGTCACCTTTACTAACAGAAAGTCCTTTTAAATGACAAAACTGGAAACTCGCACTCTAAGTCGCCTTTGTCTTCAGAGGGCTTTGCCACAGGAACGCAGGACGGAGCCCTGACTACGCATGTTGTAAAATCAGCTCTAACAAAGGCCGGAGCTCCGTTTGTTTTCTGCCGAGAGACGCACAGCCACCGGCTGCGCTGCGGCTCCCGCGGAGCTGCCTCCCGCAGGCGGAGCGGCAGGAGCCCCGCACAGAGCCCGCCCGTCCTCTCCGGGCAGCGGGAGCCGCTGCCGGCCATGGCCGACAGTCAGCGGGAAAGAAAGGAGGCAGGGAAGGAAGAGGCCGAGAGAGAAGGCAGGAGACAGACGGTCCGAAAAGAGCAGCGCAAGCAGTGCCGACTGCGGCTAAAACACTAGAGAGAGAACAAGTGAACGGGGGCAGCCGCTGCGGCACAGCGAGGCGCCGCCGAGACCCGGCAGGAGGCGGCGGAGGCCGCCGGCCCCGCGTCGCTAGGAGCGCGGGTACGCGCTCGGCCGTGCCGGCGGCAGCTCCGACCCGCGACACTCTCCGGGGCTGCCCTTCCACGTTCACATCCCACGACGGAGCTGCCGGGGAGGCGCGGGAAGGGGGAAAAGAGAGCTTGACGCAGCGGGCCCAGCTTCCAGACTGGGAGGAAAAGGGAGCGGAGCGCGGCGCGGGTAAAAGCAGCGGCGGCCGCAGCGTGTCCTGCCCCTGGCGATGGCTGGGCCGCACTCCCGCCGCCGCGCGGTGCCCCGGGCGCTGCGGCCGCGCCGGCCGGGGCAGGGACTGCGCTTCCCGTGGGGCCGCGCGCGGCAGCCGGCATGCGCGGCGGGCGGGCGGGGCGGGGCGGCAGGTTGCTGTTGTTACATAGGAAACAGCTGAAGAGTCTCCACATGACAGGGGGGGAAGGAGGAAGTGGGGCGGCCCGCGGGGCTCTGCCGCCGCTGCTCCGGTAGTCGCGGGGCTCGGCCGGCCGCTGCTGGCGGGGAGAGTCCTTCCCGCGACGCGCGGGCTGACCGCCCTCCAGGGCGAGCTTGCGCCCCGGTGCCGCCGCTGAAGCGAGGCGGGCAGGGAGCGGGGAGCCCCCCGCCGGGCCGCGGCGCCTCGCCGGGGAAGTTTGGTGCGGGGCGAGATCCCGCCGGCCGCGGAGGTGGCGCCGGGTATGAACGGCTTCGCCCCCGAGGAGGTGACCCAGCGCGGGGCAGACCCCGCCGCCGCGGCGGTGGTGGGCAATGCGGGCTCCGCCGTGGAGGTGCCGCCGCCGCCAGCGCCGCCGGGGCTGGGTCCGGCCGTCGCCGCCGCCGCGGGCTCGGCTGGCGGCGGGTGCGCGGGCGGCCCCGGGGCCGGGCAGCTGTGCTGCCTGCGGGAGGAGGGGGAACGATGCGGCCGCGCCGCCGGCAACGCCAGCTTCAGCAAGCGCATCCAGAAGAGCATTTCGCAGAAGAAGGTGAAGATCGAGCTGGACAAGAGCGTAAGTCCGCGAGGGGAGGACGCGCCAGAGCAGCCGGCGGGGCGGGCGGACAAAAGCGGCCGGTTGGTCGCTGTGTCTGTGTCTTAGTTGGCCAGGGGACTTTTAATCAAGTTTAGTGGGGAAGGAGGGGTGTTTGGCGGCGGGGAAGTGTTCGTTCCCCCTTCCCACCTCTTTTCCGTAGCACGGCCGAGTTTGGCTGGCGCGGCAGGAGCGCTGGCTGAAAGTCCCTCCGGGCGAGGGACAGCGCCCGCCTTTCCTGCCTGCTCCTGGGGTCTCTTCTAGCCCCAGGAGCCCGGGCATCGACTGCGTGTGCCCTCCTGTAGCCGGAGCGGGGTGAGCGTGGCCGGGAAGCGCCGCTGCTCGCCGGAGCGGAGCGCAGCCTGCATGGCTCCCGGCGCGCTAGTTTGTCTGTGTTGCTGGCGAGGGCCGCGCTCGCCGCCCCGCCTCGTGTTGCAGCGCCGCACGTCTCCTCCCGTGCCGCTTCATCTTCCGCTCGGCAGCCATCGGGCCCCGCGCGGCTCGGCTCGGCACGGCCGGGCAGGGCGGGGGTCGGCCGCCTTCCCGCGGGCCGGGTTGCCCGGGAGCCGGGAGAGCGCCCGCCCTCGCCGGGTGCCGCGGGAGGGGAGGGCAAGGCGGGCTGCAGCGTGGGGCGGCCGGCAGGAGCGCCCTGCGCCCGGCCGGGGCTGCGTGCGCCCCGAGAGACCCCGGCCCCGCTGTGCAGCCCGTCCCGAACGCTGCCCCGTGCTCTTATTTGCCCTGAAAACACGCGGACTTGGGGATTCCGGGCTCGTACGGGCCGAGATCTCCCAAAGCGTGCAGATCCCCACGAAAGGGAAACTTGTTAAAAATAAAGAAAGTAAAAATAAGTGTGTTGCGTGATCACGCCGGGTAGCGGAAGTAAAACAAGGACGGGAGGATATAGCTGGGGAAATGAGAGCCGTCTCTCGGCCCTGCAGAGAAAGCGGAGAGCTTGTTTTTTGTTTGCGTGCTGCCCGGCCCCCGCGGTGCGATGCGCGGCCGGAGGCTGGGAGGGAAGGAGGGAGGGCTGTGCTGCGTGGCTCCACAGCCTGGCACTGCTGCATCGGCCCATTGCAGCAGCACAGCCAGCTCGGGGCCCAGCCGCCGGCAGGGAGCTGCAGCGCAGCACACTCTCCCTTTGGAAGAAGCCAGTAGAAAAGCTTCCTCAACCCTGTTAATGTGGCTGTGAGTGCTTAAGGGTTGTCTGTCTTCGTGCGCTCTAGTCTGGGAGATACACTACGTGGGTTTGATTGAAAGATGCCGTTTTATTCTTCTAGGCAAGACATCTGTACATTTGTGACTTCCACAAAAATTTAATTCAGAGTGTGAGAAATAGAAGAAAGAGGAAAGGCAGCGATGATGATGGTGATTCACCAGTGCAAGACATCGACACTCCAGAGGTAGCTAAACAGTTGTTTGGGGTTTTTTCGAGTTACCGTGTTAAGCTTCTTAATGACACCGAATCCGCACCAACACCACTCTCCCACTTCTACAGCTTATCTTACACGTGGGAAAGGGAAGATCTTTGATTTGCATTGTTCTTAATATAACAGAATTTAACTGAGTTTTGTGGAATGTTTTCTGATTAAATGGTGCAGAGTACAATGAACAAGAGTCTCTATTTTTAAGTGTCTGATGGTTCTCTCAGAAATCTACTGTTTTCAGCTTCCTCCTCCTTAGCGCTTTGCCACATACCTCCGAGCTCTTGTGTTTTACAGGAGCTGACAACCTGAAGGGAATTGCACATAATGCTTGGGATATAAATGCTTCTCTATTCTGTCCCTTTTGTGCTAAATGTATTGCAGATGGTTCTTGGCAATTACTCCATTGCCCTAGTCACTTTTAAGACTGAGAGTTTAATGATGGTAGCTTTGTTTCTGCCCCACTGTGGGGGGAAGAGCCATTTGGGGAGCTCTGCTGGGAAGGAGTGGAGTAGAGAAATACCATGTCTTCTCAACCTGTTTTCTCCACTGCACATCAGTGAAATCTGACCCATTAAAATAAGGGAACTAAAGCGTTCAACTTTTTTCATGGTATAATGGGTCGGTCTTTAACATAAGGCTCTCTTTCTTACACATGCTCTGGGTTATTTTTGCTACAACGTTGCTTAGCAGGTGCTCCACAGTGTGATAATTTTGAGCAGAGGCTGTTATGCCTACGTGGTCCCTTCTGACAGGGATTGTTTAAACATTCTTCAGAAATTGCTTTGTAAGTGTTAATTTAATGACATCCTTATGGTCAGTATCTGCAGATAACAGCAAGTAAGCAGGAAACTTTGTGCAGGAATCTGTGCCTTTAGGCACGAGGCTCCAGTCTGAAGGCTCTGGCTAAGAGGATTTTAGGAGATTGCAAGTAGTTTGATGCTGGGTGGTGTTGTCTGTCTGTTAAATATCTGGGATTGTTTCTTGGAAAATTCTGTCTAAAGCTAGTGCTGTGAGTGACTTCAGGTAGCTCTCTCACACTGCGTAATTGCAGCTCTCCTGGAAGCCTGTTTTGTTTTCTTATGCCAGGATTATAAAACATGTCACAACTGATGGATATCTCCAGAACAAGAAAACAAGCTTTTTTTCCCCCTTAACAGTAGTGTTACAAAAAAGAAATCTGGGAACTGTTTTTGAGGAGTGTCAGCTGGCTGTTTGGACAAGGGCAGTATGTTCATTCCTTGTAATTCCTGTATGCCTTAGATACTTGTTTGCCCTTGACCACCTTTATTTTCAATTATTACCCAGTTTGCTAAGGAGAAAAGTATCATTCTTCTGAAGAGTTGTAAGGCTCTCCTGCTCCATCTCAGTCATGACCTTCTTTACTGGTTGGAAACAATTCCTACATGAGGAAAAAAACTTCTGCAGTACTGGTAGCTTCTGGGGCTTGGTGAAAAGCTGCTGCTCCTCCTTTGCATGATGCTGCAAGGGTGGCTTCCCCACTGTGACTTGGGAAGGGTAATTTAATGCCATGTAAACTTTAGAAACACCAAAGGATACCATCCTTTATCTTGCAAGGTGACCTCACTTCAGGCCTGGCCGGGTTGCCAAGTGTGCAGTAGCACTGCTGTTCTCAGTGTTCTGCAGTGAGGCTGTTAAATGAATTTAAAGCAAAGGTGAATGCCTTCAATGCCTTCATCAATCTTTAATGCAGTGAATTTGGAGAATTACTTCTGTAATTGCAACTGACCTAATAGAATTTCTCACTCAGCCTGCTTTCTGAGCTTGCTCTCCCACTCAGTCATCTGATTAAGCTCTCTTAGGTTGTCAGGGAGGATGGGAAGGGTAAGCTGTTGCTGGGAGAAGTGACTGATCAGAGAACATGGGATTCAAAACTGACAGAGTACTGGATTAAGGCTGTGTATTTGTGTCCCTGAGAGGACTTTGTGTAATTCTCTCAACTGTTGAATGACATTGAGAAAGAATTTTGGACATTTATGCCTATGCACATAACTCCTGCATATTGCTTGTGTAGCAGGGATACATTTGGAGAGCAAGAGCAGTTGTTTTCTTTCCTCACCTCAAGCCAAGAATGCTTGTGCTCTAGACTCTGTCCTGACTCTAATATGTGCTTTTTCATGGTGCAGATATCTTTCATGGGGCATGGTGTCTTGTATGTAATCTGCATAAGATTTAATGGCTGAAATTACAGTATAGGGTAATGATATAATGGCTCAATATACAGTATAGATGCTGATCCTCCTTTGGATCAGCATTTTTATAGATGTTATGTAAAAGTTGCTATTGGGCTTGTGTTATCATGCTGGAACTGGGAAGCAAACAAAAAATCCAGAATGGATGCGAGTACAATAGTGAGTTCAAAATAATGTCCACAGCTAAAGGGAGGTAGAGGCATGCTCAGTAAGAACAAAACACTCCTAAACTGAGCTGGGCTATTTTCCTTTCTGCTGGAAGGTTTGTTTTTTGTCAAAATGACATCTGCTGCGCTGACTGTTTACACTTGTGTATCGTGATTTTCCAAAATGCTTTTGCAAGACGAACTATTAATGACTGAATTTTTTTCAGTTATATTAGATTGTTTTCTTCCCCTTCCCCCTCTTTTCTTCTAGGTTGATTTATATCAGTTACAAGTAAACACACTTCGAAGGTACAAAAGACACTTCAAGCTACAGACCAGACCGGGACTTAACAAAGCACAGCTTGTTGAAGTATGTATGAGTGTTTCCCATAATAGAAAATGCAACTTGCTGTGGCATGTGGTTTTCTATGCACTGTGATCCTTGCATAAAGTGCCTATATAATCTGGATTTTAGGAGAACAAAAGGGAGCTGCTTATCTAGCTTCCTTCATTGGCCACAGCTCCTGAGCCAAGTAAATCAAAAGTAAAAGCTCTTTCCAGAGGAGGGACTCTTAACTTCCCAAAGGAGTATATGCTGCTTGTAAACAGTGTGGAGCTGGAGCAGTAAGATGGTCTTCATGCCCCTGAATGTCATAGAATCACGGATTTATTCTGTCTGTGCATCAATCACAGCTTCACCTGAAATGTCCTGCTGAAAAGAACTAGAAACTGAGAGCTGTCAGTGAAGTTCTGGTGAGGTTCAGACTTTGCTTTAAAAAGCTAGTTACTGCAAACGTAGGTTTCTGTATATGTAAAGTACAGAAGCGTGAAAAAACATGCTTCTGTTGATAATTAATTCTGTTAAAACCACTGGAATCTGCTGTCAGAAAACTGGAATTACATGGAATTTACTGTTTCCAGAAGTGCTGAAGCTGCATGTCAGTACAGCTGTATGTTAGCATCTTTGCTTCACATGAGTGCTATTTTAAAGGAGTTCTTTAGTGCTGCAAAGGTGCAGTCACAGCATATTGATGTAAATAAGTGGAAGAGCTGGTGATCTTAACAGGAAGGTATAGCTACTGATTTTTCATTTTTGTGCAGTGATACATTCAGCTGTATTTAAGTGCAGACACTGTTTTCATCTCTCCTTAATCTGTGCGGATTAAAGACAAGGCTCTTAAAGGTATGGGTGATCCTAAGGCTGAACTGTAAAGGAATAGCCCTGCTGCCACTAAGTGTGAGAATGCAAAATCAGTCTTCCATTTGCTTATATCTAGGTTAGCTCTTGAATTAGAAGGACTGTGAATTGAACAAGCACAGGCAGTTTTTGTTCTGCACAACTGGTGTTTTGCAGGGTGTGCTTTAGGTACATCTCACAGGATACTTGCACTAGGTTATTCCAGTGCTGCATGGTGTGCACGGGCAATGCTGCCCTGCCACATGCTTGATTTGACTGACCTGCAGGTATTTGTGAGCCATAGCCACAGAGCTTCCTTAATACACAGTACATTTGATTCCTTGTAATCTGTCCTAACATACCATAGACACTGCTCTGGCTGTTACTGAAAATTCACTTCAAATTGCTGTGTCAAACTGCTTCTCTGTGAATGCTTTTGGGGTAGAGTTTAGAAAGTTTCTTAATTTTTTAGTTAGGCTGAACATTTATCCATTTATCCCACACATATCCTGTGGTGCTTAAGTGAGCAGTCCCATGTTTTTCACTTCATCCTTTAAATCTACCAGTCTGGCAAAGAGCCAGAGAACAGATTCAGTTACAGTATTTTGCAACTTTCTTTTAAAGCTGGTGTTTATTTTGATGAAGGGAAAGACTGCTGAAATGACAAGTGATTCAAGAACTGCTTACAGATTGTTATATTTCAATGGTTACAGCATGGTGAATTTTCATTAATATCTTTGTTTTGAAGAGCTGAATGTTCGGTTATAATTTTCTGGTAATTCTTGTGTTGAGTTAAATGTTTCTGTATGTGATTTGATGCAGACACCACCTCCCAAGTTGAGTGGAGAGCAGTTGCCTCTCATAATTGTACTGTCACTGTTGATATTCCATAGTCATTACCTGTTATATTCAAGCTCTAACTAAACAAATGTACTGGTAGTCCCATGATTGTTCTGATAGCTTTGAGGGTTTTTTCCCTGAAAAAATTCTCAGCTTTTTACTTTGAAAATTAGGGGTACAATCTGCTACATTTAGTTCACAGTTATCAGTAAAATAGTTCCTGTTTACCTTTTTATGACTACTGAAGACTTCTGAAGAGAGGCAAAATTTCCTTTTTTGTAAAGTTCTTAATCAGTCTTTTAAACTTGAATGTAGTACATTTAAATATTAATCTTCAGTTTTTGCATGTAAGAGTGATTATTTAATTTCCTTGCATTCTTCCTTTATAGATAATTGGCTGCCACTTTAGGACAATTCCAGTGAATGAAAAGGACACCTTAACATACTTCATCTACTCAGTGAAGAATGACAAGAACAAACCAGATCTAAAGATGGATAGTGGGATTCATTAGGCAGAAAAGGTTGGGACTGAGACTCAGGCTGCAAATGAAAAGACTGAGGTTTTGTTGATATGCAAAAGCTTTCTTTGTAACTTTTTCTCCTGAGAGAGTTTGTCTGTTTTATTTTTCATAACCTTGCTGATTTGTTTGAAAACCATCTCTTATGAAACAAATTTCCTCAGCAAAAGTATTTTAAATAAATATCACTGATATTGTTGCTCAAATGGGTGTGTCTGTAATTTTAATGAGTTGGACTCGATCCTGACAGGTCCCATCCAGCTCAGCATATTCTGTGATTCTATGATACTTGTACCTAATAGTTAAGCTTTAATGAACTATGTAATAATATTAAAATATTTTTCAATTGAAATGTGCCAAGGATATATTTATAAGTGTACCTCAAGTGCTTATGATGCAATGCCTTTAAAAAAAAAAAAGCTGTAGCAGACTTGGCAATAGGTTCTTTTTCCTAAGGTAAAAGGTTTTAAGTGCCAGTTCTGTTCTTAGCTGGGCAGAAATGGCTGAGTAACAATTTTTTCCCCCTTTGGAAACAAGTACTGGAGGATTTTCTGATTTGTTTATTCATTGTGTCATTGCTGAGATACGTGCTTCCGAGCACTGAGGCCTTCCTGTTCCTATATTAAAATGGAAAAAAATGCAGCTCTTGAATTTCAAAGCTGTAAGTACAGAAGAGACTGCTGCAGCTTACTGTGCTGAGAAATCCTTTGACTCAGTGAGAAATCCTTTACCTGCTGACTTCTCCATTTGTCTGCATGGACTGCTGCTAAGAACTTAATTGGAGAATGAGAGTTGAGCCTGTGTGGGGTCAATACAGCCTCTTCTAACAGGCACACTGCTTCTTTTCCACTGCATGGATTAGCTCAGGCCTGTCTAAAAGGAATAACCCCCTCTCAATAAACCCAAAACTCATGGTAGCTTATGGAGAACAATATCCAGCAATACTTATGCTTTTAAATGATTGTCTTAGAAAACTCTGATGTTGAAGATGGTGTTATGAATGACTTCTTGTGTTGCAACTATTGTGCCAGTCTAAATGTGTGGTGTATGGAATATGATTTCTTTCTGCTTAAAGCCGTGCACGTAGGATGAATAAACAGCTGAGGGAAAATAGTTTTTATCTTGAAGCTGAGAAGTACATGGCTTCAGCTGGTCCAGTTAGCATTCATTGCAACTCCCCACCTTATCAGATGTGTATAAGCTTTTCCTTAATTTGGGAAAAATAAGAAAGCAGTATGTCTGTGATCTAATCTGCTTGATGTTAATCTTTTGAGTTTTTTTGAAAATTACTACTCTACTGGCATCACTACAACTAAGATGCTTCACTTTGCTTTTTTTGACCTGTGAGGCTTGCATAGAACTGAATGATGATAAACCCTAACCTCAGACTGGCTGCTTTCCCAATGGTGTGATTTCTTTCACTTGTACTGCCTTATCTATTTCCACAATACAGTTCTGCAGTGCTGGCCTAAGTTCAAGACAGTGATATCTAGCTAGTAACAGCTGAAATTGGTGCTTCTTTGAAGATATGTTTTCGTGGCCATTTCACTATAGGGACCGTCATTTTGTTTACTAGATGTCCTTTGCACACAATCAAGCTTCTTACCTTCAAAGTGCAAATTGCATAAAAAGCCAGGGAACCTAGTCATGGATAGCACATCCAAAGGATAAAGAGTTTTCTTCTGAGTGCATGACAGGGTTGAATGTTCTCACCTAGGCCTGGCAGGACCTGTAGATGAAGTTGTGTGAAGGAAGGAGAGTAGGGAAAGAAACAAAAGCAAGTTTCTATTTGTCAGTTTTAAAATAGTAACTTAAGTTGACCCTATCTTGCTGCATGTGGAAAGTGGCAAAGTTGTGGATTGTGGATTTTCCAGGAGTCTTGGAAGAAATTTTAACTGAAAGCCACCAGCTTTAGTACCCAGCCTTGTATCTGCCTTAACTTTTTTTTGCTACAGCTGTTTTGCCAAGCTGTGAATGCCAGGCATATGCAATGTGATTCTTGTAGAAACTAGATGGCACAAACAACAGAAGTTTACCTACCCTAGAAGCTTGTAGAGGACTTTACACAAGAGCACATACCATAGGTTTTGGGGTTTTTTTTGCAGAGCACTGACTTTGGATATTTTCTCTGGGTTGCCAGAGTTATGGGGTTTATTTTACTATCAATTGATTATTTGGTAGGAAGCCCAAATTATTCTGCTTGAATAATTACACAAATGAGGCTTAAAAAGCCTGGTGACAAACTGTTAAACAGTCAGTAGGGCAAAAATAGTACACACAGATTTACTTGAAACATTTATTATTGGCTGTGTATAATCAACCCCTCCCCCAGTATCCAACCCTTGTTTACTAGCAAGAAGACCAGTCATGGTGATATTTTATACTGACACATGAAGGAAGCATGGTAAGCTGGTGATAGCAGTTTGGGCCAAGGTGTAAGGTTATTGGGTGAGCAGTGCATTTTTTGAGTAGAGAGGAACTGCACAGTTCCTTCAGTACTGCACACTTTCCATGGGACTGGCTTGATAGCTAAAGAGTTTATAAGTGTAAAGCAGCAAGTCAGGCTTGCTGCCTATAAGCCTGGCTTGTTCAGGTGACTGCTTAAAATTATGTGGTCACCTCTCAACACGTGCCAATACAGATTGCCATGTAACAGAAAAATGGTCAAAATTTATCTCTCTGTATCTATCTCATAGATCACAATACTTCTTAAATATTAAGATGATTATCTCTGTGTTTTCTGTATCTATTGCCTTACAGGGCTAGCCTAAAAAAGCCAGCATTTTAACTTACTTTGGAGTACTGTATTTCAAACAGAGCTTGAATAAAAAAATCTGTTGTTCTAATATTTTTAAATGTTCACTGCTAAGATTAAGCAATTTAAGTGTTCAGAGATGGCATAGTCAAGGCAGGTGACCAGGTAGACACAAGACCCAAGTGTGCTTTAGTACTGTGTACGTCAATTTTTACTCTTTTTTTTAATTCCAGTGAAATACTGTCAAATATGGAAATACAGGCCTTTTTTATGTGCATGTATTTCAAGATGCCTAAACAGAACATGGGAGCTTTTCTTCAGAAGTGTCAGGGATTGAGTGGCTTCAGCTTAAAATGGCATTAAAAGTGTGATGGCAATAATGGAATAGGAAGCTGCAGTGCCATAAGTTGCTCTGAGAGTCATGTTCCTAACAACATGAAGGCTTAGGCTTGAGGTTTCTTTATCCAGACTAACTAAGGATATTGTGCTGAATAAGAAGAGTTATGCTTTTTGCTGGGGTATACAATATACATAAGAGCTCGTACAGTCTGTTAAACCATGGAAATGGCTTTATGGAAATTAGGTCAGCTACCAGATTTGAAAAGAAAACTTCTTAGGTATTTGATATTCTATAAAGGTATGGAAAGGAAATTCTTTTTACAGTGTAAACTGAGGCAGTGGCTTGTGATTAGAAAGGAAGTTTTTTTTTGTTGGTGGTAGTTTTGTTTTACCCTTGAAAACATTATTACATGATCGTAGAATGATGTCAGTTATCTTCACTTGCAGACCCGAATCATTGACTGTTGCAGGGGATCACAAAAGATATCTTTGGTCCAAAGAAAATATCCCTGAAAGATAGGATCACATATTGAAACAATTAGATCATTGTTTATTAGAGCTTTAATATGACATGCATTTCCCACTGTGGGTATTTTTTAGCATGTATCATGATGTATGTGGGATTACTGTGTTTGTGGGATGTCCTTCCAGCAATGCAAATGCAACTGCAGATCTGGATGAAGATCCTGTATTTCTACCTCTGCTAGCCTGCTGTGGGAGCAGTGACCAAATCTTCATTGGCTGAATGGGTGGCAGAACTCCACCCTGGTATTTTAACTTTGAGAAAATAAACTTACCAAATAGGTTATATTATCAAAATAAAGGACTTTGGCATGTGCACACATACTGTTTTAGTGCAGTTTGTCCTGAGAGCACAGATGCAAAGCAGGTCCTGTGTACCTCAGGGTGCTGGAAGGAGTATTTCTTCCGTATTTTTATCAAAGGAAGAGGCTTTACTATGCTGCTCAAAGGTTGAAGCTAGAGACCCAAGGTGTGATTCAGGGTGAGGACACTATATCTGGTTTCAGGGAAAGTGAAAGATGAAAATCTTAAACCCTGCTCTCAGTTTGAAGTTTTTAGCTTTAGAAGTCTTTCCCGCTTGGTTCAACTTGAGTCCCCTACAGGAGTGCTGAAAAGTTGCCTTTATTGGATTTTAGGGGACTTGAGAAATGAGTATTAAGAGGAGCACATATAAAAAAATAATTTTTGCTTGCCTATATAATGCCATCACGTTTTGGTGCCTCTGAAGTATTAGTAAGTTTTGAACTGTTGATATTTCTAATCCAAATTTACTGAAGAAAATGTTGCTGAAGACCTGAACGAAATAATACCTCTTAATACATTTTATTACCTAAAACCAGTATGGGCTGATGGTGTTTCTTTAATTCAGTCATGTTCTTTCTATATAACAACAACAAAAACCAAAGTTCAGTGAGAACTTCACTGTTCAGCTTTGTCAGCAGTGCAAGGAAGCCAGGGAGGTGTTGGTGTTCTTGGGCTCAACCTTTGCCTTGCCTTACACAAGTATATGGGAACCCCTGTGCCCCTCCTTTGTTTTTTCTGCTTTTAACAGCTACTTTTACAGAATTACTTGTTCAACTGACTTATGTGCATGCAGTTTAGAATAGCAATACAGTTCTCTTCCATAGAACAGGGACCAAATAGGGTTTGTTTTTTTTTTTGTGGTCCTGAAAACTTCTTCATTGTAAAATGCTCAGAATAAGTGGTTGATGTAGTTATTCTTAGTTTGGATCAAACAGAGGAGTCAAAAGTTGGGTGATGATTCAAATGCTGAATTCCCTGTTAATAGGACGGGAAGGTTTACAAAATATGCTAAGCAAGTCCTAGGTGAGCCCCTGAAAAACAAATCCTCAAAACTGACAGTAACAGAAAATTGGCTATATCTTGATATCATTTCAAACCATCTGAAGTGAGGAATTGCTTTAAAATGATAGCCTATTCTGTGTATGGAAACCGATGGAAATAAAAATGATGGAAATATAACGGGCAGTTGCGAAGAACTATATGAGTTTACATGAAATGCGTGTCATCTTACTTTGGGCAGCAGAGCAATTCATTCAAGTTGCAGTAACAGATCACCTCACAGCCCTTCCCTTCCCAGAAGTGATGTGGCAGAGCATCCTGGACGTGCCGGAGGCTGTCCCTGCCCGCGGGGATGCTGTGGCAGCTGCGCTCCTGGAGGGGCCGCTTGTAGCAGGAAGGGCGCTGGGCAGGCACCGCAGGGGTACCCGGCAGGGAGCTCAGCAGCAGCAGCAGCAGCATCCAGAGCATCTTCATGTTTGCCAAGCTTCCCACAGCAGGGTGCTAAAGAGAAACGAGGTATGTGACACGGTATTGCTGCTGCACAGGGCTCTTTCCCTCATTTGCTTCCTGCCTTGCGTTTTTCTTTCCTGTGAAGTTTCGGTCATTTGAGCCTGAGTGCAGGAGAGCGTTCTCTCCTAGGAGGTAAATAATATTGCAGCAGAATTGATATTCATTACTTTCTGTACAACCTTGGGAATCCTTTCATTGCCAATTGAGGCTTCTGATGCTGGCAATTTTGTTGTTTCTTTGGCCTCTCACCTTGAGAAAATTGCTTTGAGCTGGCCGTGTTTTTTTGGCAATGTAAGTGATTGTATCGATTGCTACCAAACCAGGGGGAAATGTCTGGGTGTGTGTCCTTGCCTCCCTGGCCACTTTGCCTGTCAAAACAAGAGTCACTCACATAAAATAAATAGTATCCTTCCCCATCAGAGTTGTGGAAAAACTGCTTGCTGATTGAATCCTGTGTCATGGGCTGTGTGAGGAACTGAGGCATTAAGCAGTGTCTGCAGGGCTGCCACGTGCTGCTGTCCGGGCCTCTGGTATGATACAGCATTAGGGAGAATCTTCTTCATTGGGTTTTTTTTAGTACTGCAGACTGCTTAGTTGAGTCTTGCTACTGGAGGTCATTATGGTTTAACTGGCTTTTTAAAGGGTGGGATAAATTATCCTTGCAAAACTCTCCTGCTGGCCACTAGGCTTTCCTTTGTTTTGTTTAATGTGAGCTCTGCTGTTCTGTGCTGCACTGCACAGTCTGACCATGCCACAAAGCTTTGGATCCTTGAACTTGCGTTCACTTTCAAAATAGGCTTTTGAACAATGTTTCAGCTGAATTTTTATTGGTATTAGGAGAGTGGGTTTTTTACCTTTCCTTATGCTCAAACAAAATGAATCTGTTTTCTTAACTGAATTTAAACAGGAATTCTGCTCAGAAAATTAAAATAAAGAATGACCAGCTCTGCCCAGCACTCTCCCTGTGTACTCATTTTTCTTGTGTAAGACTTAAGGAAGACTTTGCTGTCCTTCATCTTGTTGGCACTCTGGAACTGGTGCCCTGACATGACATTATGGGCCAGCCCTGGTCTCCATTGTGGGGCTGAAGATTAAAATGGGCTAACCCAAAAATAACAAGGTGTAAGACAACATCTAATCAAAGACTATCAAGGTGTAAGACAATATCTAATCAGACTATCAAAGGTGAAGTTAAGATGGTAGAGCTATTATCTAGATAAGAAAAAACATGATGTATGCCAGCTGTAGATATGACTATAATATGAATTTGTAAAAAATCTTGAGATCACCCTTGAAAAACAAACGAAAATTTTAAATATATAAATCTACAGTATTTTTTACTCATTTTTTCTCAGATAGTTTTCTTGCCACTATAGTTATCTTCCATTTCTTTAGCCAATGAGTAAAATGCCATGTAAGAAAATCTGGAAATTTAGATTCATATTAGGGATAAAATGCAACAACTCAAAGCTTTTTAGTTATTTATTTTTATATTTAAACTTGGGTTTTTTTGAACATCAGTAGCAAAATAAAACATTAAAAAGTGGCCAATATATTAAAGAACATGAGTGAAGTGAGAATAAGCTCTTCTGGGGTTTTTTTGGCTTCTGTTGTAGACGCAGAATTCATTGAATAATTCCTTTTAGTTTCCATGAACTTGTATGGGAACTCTTAGTAGAAGACTCCTATAAACTACTAGTTATGGAGCCTTGGGGATCTATTTTTAATTACCTCAGAGTGCAGTATTGAATAACATATTGTCTTTATTAGTTTTAGACCTCAAAACTACTACTCAAATAAAGTAAACATTGCCTGGTGTTTTTTAGACTTGAGTGTAGAATCTGTATTATTATATTCATGGGTTTATTTTGTAGGAGTATAAACACTTTAGTTATGAGGGTTCTGCTCAGAAAAGTCTAATGCTTAAAGAAAAGAAATTTGTTGATACTATACCTAGATAAATGCCAGTGTCAGGGAGTAAAATTTAATCTTCTGTTCAAATAGTTTGGCTTAATTATTTAAGTATTTAATGGAAGAAAATTTCCATGAAAGAGAAAATTAGGAAGCAGGGGTTTTATGCCTTTGTTTCTTATGATTGGATTATTCTGTACTCTTTTACTGAGGATGAGGCATTCATGATACCTTGCTTTTGTGAACTTTTTTTAAATTTCTAATAATTCAGGTGATCTATCCATACCTGGAGTTCAACCTAAATGCTCATTTGACTCTGTTGCCAGCTGCCTACCTCCTCACAATTTGTAGGAATTCACTTTCTGAAAAATAGGCACATTCATCCTGAAAATAGGTGCATTTGCTATACACTGTCAAATTGCTAGATTCAAAAATCATAACCTACAGTTTTTAAGGTGATTCTGTAACTCACTTCTTGCCATTTAGTAAAAATAATAGCATATTGCTGTAGTGTGTCATCAGGAGGGTTTTTATGGGTGGGTGCCAAAATCAGTATTAGCTAAGTCAACATGCAGGACAGCTATGGATAGACAGCTCCTCTGACCAGTTATGCATTTTACCAATAATAAACATTATTATTATTCAGAAAAAAATTATAATTTTGTTTCTGCTTAAATATTTCCTCTGGTTTTTTTTGTTTGTTTGTTTTTTGTTTTTTTTTTTTTTGTAGATCATAACCAAACAGAAACTTTTTGTGAAAAGGCTTTTCTTCAAATGGGTATTTGTTTCCTGCGGGAGAGCAGTCCCTATTTTCAGATGAAAGGTTGCCAAGGAGCTGCAGTGTTCCATCAGCTCCCTGCACAGGATCGATGCAGACCTTTCAGATGCAGCATCTCTGTCTGACAAACTGCTGCAACTTCTTTTCCTGAGTGCTGTTGAACAGATGTTGGAGTGTCACTGATTGCCTGGGTAAAGAACAGAGCTAGTATGGGCATGTTTGTTTCAAAATGAGTGTCAAAGGCATTGTCTGCTGTGGCATAGCACAGAAGATAGGCTTTTCTCATAAAACAAGTCAGGAAAATGTGATGAACAAATCCAATCACTAATGTGGCTCAGAGACTCATTCATTGCCAGCAAGAATCTTCTTACAGTTCTTTATTTTATAAAGCCTTCTGAAAAGATAGCAATGCCAGGCATGCTAAGCCTGACCAGCTTGCTCTATCAAGATCTGATAATTTCAAATTCTAGCAGGAGTAAAGCCATCTAAAAATACCAAAAATTAGTTCCTTGCATTTGCAAAAATTCTTTTCAGTTAATTATTTTGATTATTTTGACGTGATGTAAGTAAAGTTTAACACCAAATGCACCTGGGAATACAAGTGCTTTGAAATAATTTGGAGCTTTTCCTAAAGGAAAATGGTTAGTTTGGGAATATGCATGATGAGTCAGGAATTAGTGCTGTCTCTGCTTGTTCAGCTGAGAGTGTTTGAATGATCTTGCCAGGCAATTTGGCACCATGGAGTCTTTGGATCCGCTAGATGCAGAGGTAATCACACTGAAGAGCAAACCCCAGGTCTCAGCCTCCTTGTCCAAGAACAGCAGGGTAATAGTTCATGAGAAGTGATGTCCTTTAAAGGTCACACAGTATTAGTAGGAGCTCAGGTGTTAGATAGAAGATAACTGAGAAATGGCACAAAATGTGTATTTTGGTGCTTCTAGAGATCCTGCATGGTTGGGAAAACAGAAATATTTTTAGGTTGGTCCATCAACCATTAAAAATATCAATCCTTCATTAAATATATCCTTCTTTTCCCCTTAAATAGGTTGTATTTCTAGTTGCCTAATGTTGAAAACAAGAAATACATTATTGGGTACACTTTTGGTCTAAGTTCTTTTCCAGTTTGTCCAGTGGCATGTACCAGGTTAAGAAGTTGCACTTCAAAAGCATATATATATATAAATTGTTTTACTTATTCAAAATGAAATGTATTTTAGTGTTTATTTATTTTTCAAGTCTGCCTTTCACAACCACCTGTAAAATGCTGAGTATTTAGTATTTAGGTGTTAGTGCTTGATAGTTAGGTTTATTAGTGCATTACTAAAAAATCATTACACAAGAACTGCATAAATGATAATACTGTGAAGAATTTTTTCCATTAAAAAAAATTAGTTACAACTATTTTGCTTGAACAGTTGGTGCACTGTAAGGACAGCAGCTATTCCACTGAGGATGAATTCCGTGAATTACTGCTTTGTAATTTTCATCAATACCATGATTCTTTCCAGGAACTGAGTTCTCATGAAACCCCAATTAGTTTTCTTTAAGACAGCAATTCATTGTGAAGACACCTCTCTCCATATTATATTGAGCACTGGAAGGCAATTTAGTATATTTAGTGACTTCAGATGTTCATATGGAGTATCCAACCTTGAAGAAAAGCAAGATAGTAAAAGAATTATTTTGATCTGGATCCCAGCCATGCAACTGTCTTGAATGGTACCTCCTGCCTGCAATATAACAGCTTCTCCCAAATCTTCTTCTGCATGTTCCCATTTGTATTTCTAATTCTGTAATCTGTAACTAGAAGGAGCAGGTAGACAGGGATAATTGCAGGAGCAAAACGTACCTTAATCTTCTGGTTCACTCCCATCCACTTTCTTGGCAGCTGTATCCTTTGAGATGTACCCAGAGAGAGCTAGAGCTGGGATGAGAGGAGGGAGGGAGGGCTGATGGGAGATGCTGTACAAACGGCCCTTTGTTTGTCCTTACTCTGCCTGTGAGTGATGAGCACTGTTCTCCAGCAGTGGGTCACAGGATGGGCTCCTCTTTCAGCCACTGCCAGCCCAGTCTTGGGGCAAAAATGTAATATATCCCTTCCAGCAGGAAACAGTTAATTCATCCAGGATCTGATGCAAAGGTGTCTCCTCAAAGAGCAGAGCATAACACCCAGAACAAGAGAAGAGGAAAGAGCCTGTGGAATAACTGTGTCTTGCTTGTGGAGTGTGAGCAGGCTGGGGGAAATGGGAAGGAGCAGTTTTCGGGGGTTGCACAGCCAGAAAAACATGGTTTCTATACAGGTGTCTTATTTTGCATTTGGTGGACAAGAACAGACCTACTCAACAATCTCATGCAGTGCTTTAATTTTTGACTTTGGGATCCTTTCAAGTTTTCTGAAAATGACATAATAAAAAAAACCTTTATTATTTTAACCTTTATTATTTAAACCTTTATTATTTTATTATTTTATTATTTTAACCAGATTTCTAGTACAGCATGCCACGTTATCAAGTTCTTTGCTGAACAATGTTTAATCAACAGGTAAAGCATTATATTGAAGAGTATTTCAGAGAAAGTTATTTTAGACTAACTTCAGATTAATCAAATTATCTGGTACCATAAAAACAAGAATCTTAAATGGAATTGAAATATTATGTACTAATGAGAAAATAGTCTTGAGGGTGAAGCATGTGTCCTCATATTTCTCTTGCAATTTATCTCTTGTTCTACTGCAGCCATCCTGGACTTATTTTGCAATGGGAATAGAGAGGGATGATTGTTGAGCTGTAATTCTTCTATTTTTCTTGTGTGTGTTGTTTTGATTCTGATGTTGTGTTGTAAGAGTTTAGTTTTCTCTGTCTGTTGGTCTGCTTCTAGTACAGAGCTCTGTTAGGAGTACAAAAAGGTGCCCCAGCTCAGCTGGTTCAGTTTACAATTTGATGTCTTGGTGCTTGTTCAGCTTGATTTATTGTCTGCCAGAACTGAGCTCAGGCATCTGTAAGAAGTGCACGTCCCATGTTCTGCTGCCTCAGCAAAGAGAGCGGGTAAATGGCACTTCTAAACACTTATTTAGAAGCAAACCTTTGGAAACTGAGCCTGCCTACTCATGGTTCTCCCATCCAGCAGGGTGCTGCCCGCTCTCTGCTGGAGATGGGCAGCTGGGATGGAGAGAGCAGGATGCACGGCTGTGCCTCTGCCTCTAGTTCTGGTTAGAAACGTGAGGAAGGACATTTTTACCACTGTGCTTACACGCACATGGCCACTTCATAGCGGAGGGAGGAGATAGCTGCGGGCAGTGGCTGTCAGAGCAGGGCAGCCTTGCCTTTTCAGGGTGACAAAACGCCTGCTGCTCCCTCTGCCTTGCTCCAGAAATTCTTCCCTGGTGCAGAGCCCGGCCGCAGCGTTCCGTGCCTTAAATGAGATCAGGGTAATGCCTGCGGAGTAGGCGGTGTTCCGGGGCAGCGCTCTCCGGGGAGCAGGGAGCAGGCGGGGAGCCTGCCGGCCCTGCACGGCACTGCCTAGATATCAGCAGGGGTAAAACTGGGAGAAAAGAGAGAGAGAGAGCATAGCGTGCTGAAGCTCTGGATTGGAATGCCTTTTTAGTTACTTGCAAATCAATTCTGGTCTGAGTAATTTGAGAGTTTTATCAGAAGGTGTAAAAAAAGTGTATTAGGATTATTAACTTGTTTTCTTTTTAAGTTTTCTTGTGTTTTCCAGGGAGCAGATGTGTTTTCAGAACTCTTTTTCAGAGCTCTGTCTGGACAGCAGTCCAGTGAGCTGGCAGTTTTGTACATAAATTGGAGTATGTGAGGGATAGTTTTCTTCAGGAGATGTCTTGATACATTTTGAGAAAAGACAGTTCAAACAAAGTTGGTGTTTGGCTGGTAGTTTTTTTTGCTCTCCTCCATAGTTCCATGTATGATATTTTCAGTCACTGAAAACTTCCAGGAACGAGAGGAAGTTTTCTCCCTTGTGATGCTGCTACAGAGTTGAGACTGAGAAACAAAGTGGGATCTGGAGGAAGCAAAAGTTTTGAGGAATTTCATCAGCGAAATGCCACCCAAAAGGAAATCACTATGACTGCTGTAAAATAACCCTTTAAGGAGTTAAAAGTGAGGTATGGGAAATGAATGGAAGGGCTGGGGAGCCTGCATCTGCATTGGGAGAGAGTGCATAGCAGTACTTCCAGATCTTGCCTTCCTTCCCTTTCTGCACTTTGCCCCTGACCCACTGAATATCTGTTTCTCTGCTGTCTGTCTCGCTCCTTGTCTCTCCAGCCCTGATGGCCTTTTCTTCATTTTCAGTTTCCTTGGGCCTTTCTGCTCCAGCCCCACATCCCCGTGGGCTCAGCAGCCGGTGTCTGGCACAGGCTGGCAGGGTGCCAGCTCTGACAGAGGGCTATTGAACACTGCAGCAGCCTTTTTGTTCCCTACCATGGCATCTGGGATCTACAGGGGAACCAGGAGGAAATCTTGCTTTTTCACCCTCCTTCATCTGTGTAGAGAGAGTAATCCTGAGCTGTGTTTGACTCATTTTGTTTGGAGACACTCTTTTAGATGTACATATATCCCTGTTTCTGTCTGAAGAGCTATGGCATTATTAAAGGTAGGATGCAAAGCAGAGCTCCTTTGGGTTTTTTTTTCCTCTTCCCCAGGCTGAAATCAGTGAGAAGTGATGGCCCATGAGGAGGCAGTGGCAGATGGAGGCAGGAGGGGGTGTGACAAGGTAGCAGCAGCAATCTGTAAGAGAGAAGTAGTTTTCAAAGGAGAATGGCCCCTGGTAGGGTGAGACAGAAGAAAGAAAAGGCAGCATTAAAATTCATCTGCAAAAGCATGGCTGTCTCTGACATGTAGCATTATTCTAGACTAAATTTGTGTAACATGCCCTGGGAAAATTGTATTTTTCTTCTTTTTTTCTTTTATTTTTAAGCACCCAGTGCACTCTAAAATGTGCTTTGCATTTTTAACGTGAGCCACGCAGGTTTAGCTTTTTGCTGTCAATGAAAACCACTTTGCATCTTATTTGTATCCTTGATACCAACACTAAGCTCTTTTCAGGCTGACAGTGAGAAATAGCAATGCATCTCCACTCCCAGTAAATCTCCTTAAAAGATACCACTTTACCTTTGAGTTAACTGGCTCATTCATACATAGAGCTCATATAAGGAGATCTATAAGGAGCCCCAGAACCTGATTTTGGCAGATGATGCAGTCTAAAACTGTACTTGAAGATTATAAAAGAATATAAGTATTATAGGGATGCATAAAGACCTTGGAGACATAATGCCAGTAGTAATGACAGTGCCAGCAGAGCTAAGATATTAACTGCTGTCACCATTTGTTACAGGACCACAGTGGGTTAGGGACCTGGGATTCAATCATCAGCACAATGGGCTTTTAAGCAAAGATAAAAGTCTTATGTGTTCATTTTGCAAGTACACATAACTGTAAAACAAATATATCTCATGTCACATTTTTCATCACTCAAATTTTATTGTATCAGTCAGAAAAAGTATTTGGAAACAGTTTTTGTGTTTTTATTTTGTGTAATTTTATTTTTTTTTCATTTGTTCTCTTGATTTTTTCTTTTATTTTAAAGAAAATATGCTGTTAAATGCTCTACAATTGCCTTTGCAATTCTTGCATCTGATAATTTGCTTTATGCCTTGTACTTGCATTAGCCTGGGGGATTCATCTGAGTTTTCTGGAACACCTTCATTGTTTGTTCTGTACAGTACTTCTTGTTCATCCAGCATTTCTTCTATTCCTTGCCTTTGTTTTTGGGCACTGCTTTACTTCCAGCTGCTGTTTTCTGCACAACTCCTTTATTTCCTCTCTCTCTCTGATTTTTGGCTTACTGGTATTACTGTCAGTTTTCACAATTATTTTTTCTGCAGGTTGCAATGTGTGCTTGGTTAAAATGGAAACCCAAAGTACTGGGCTAATCAAAGGCATCTCTTAGTGTATTTCCTCAGATCAATGGCCTCTTGGCATGCTCAGGCTGCTGCTGGCTTTTTCTCTGAAGGCAGAGAGGATGCAGTATACTCAGAACCTGCTGATGTAATGAACCATTAGTTTCAGACAGGCCTAATGAGTCAATGTTTTAAGCGTGTATATAGAAAGTTTGGTGTCTCAAGCTGGCAAATGACTCTGAATGTGTTATTGAAAAAATATTTTTAATTGAGAAACTATGCCCAGCCATCACAGATATTGCTTGTGTGATACCTAGAAATCCATGCCTGCTCTGATTCTCTAATGACTCAGGATGTTATTGGCTCTATCGCCTGTGCTAGTTTCTGTCTAGTTAAAGAAAATAAAACTGACAATAAAAACAAAACCTGCAAACCTAATTATAAGATTTGGCGTAGTTTTCTTTAATCACCACCACCAAAACCATGGCTGCTGCACTGCCTGTTGGAGGGCTGTGCCTGTCCCATGGCAGCTGTGGCCCTACGCCAGGCTGCGTGCTGCGCGCTCAGCTCTGCAGTGTTGCAGTGGCACCGTGAAGGCTTGTCCAGCCTCCAGACTGGGCAGCCAGCTGAGCCCTGAAAGGCTTCAAGGGTGACCACGTGAGGCAAGAGCATCATTGCTCAGGTTGGCCAGCCTAGGGAGGACAGCCTTAAAAAGGAACAAGATGGGAAGGAAGATGGCAGCCCAAAACTGAGGGAGGAAGCCATCGTAACCTCGAGAAACTTGCAAAAGAATCAGGAGCAGAGAGAGGATTCTGTGCAGCTAATGGTTAGGCTGCCACTTAAAGGGCCTGGAGAAACAGGCTGTCAGGAACACCATGGTGTTCAGCAAAAGCAAACACAAAGTCCTGGATGTGAGGAAGAATGGCCCCAGGCACTACAATGGGCTGGAGCACAGCTTTGAGAGTAACATCTGAGCGTCCTGGATGGCACCAAGATGGATGAGCCAGCAGTGGACTCTTGCAGGAAAAAAAGCCAACAGTATCCTGGCAAGAGGAGGAGTGTTGTCAGCAAGCTGGGGTGGTGATCCTTCTCTTCTTCACTGGTCAGACACACACTGAATGCTGAGTCCAGATCTGAGTGACCTAGTGTGAAAGGAATGTGGATGAACTGGAGTGAAACCAGTGAAGGGCCACAAAAGTGATTGAGGGACTGGAGCATCTATTGTACAAAGCCTCTGGAAGAGCTGGGAGTCTTCAGCCTGGAGAAAGGATCTTGTGTATCTCTCCATCTAAAAATACCTGATGTGGGTTGGGCAAAAGAAGGAGCCAGACTTTTCTTAGTGGTGCCAGTGGCAGGACAAAAGGCAGTGGACACCAGCTTGATCAGAGGAGATTCCATCTCAAAATCTAAAGAACTTTTTTATCTGTGAGCAAGGTAAAACAGTGACCACAGAGACTATGGAGATCTCCTTAGAGATATAAAACCCCAGCTGAATACAGGCTGAGACCAGACTGCTGCAGCTGACCCTGCCTGCAGGAGTGTTGGACTGCTTGGTCTCCAGAGGGCTCTCTCAACCTCATCTGCTCTGTGATTTCAGCCCCTCACTCAAGTGAAAATCAGCTAGCAGTGCAGCATAGGCTCTGAACTGTACTCACCCATACTGAGTGCACCATCTTGAGTGAGCTTGTGTAATTGTGGTTTTACAAAGCAAATCTTTGTTTGCAAACTCCCTGTCTGTCCCTATTGCTTTTTGTCCGGTCACAGCCCAGATGCACTGGAAGAGCAGCAAACCTCCCTGTGTTGTGGCAAGTGATTGTGTATGCCATCATTAATTTCTGAACATTAAGTATCAATGGAAAATTTTGTTTCCTTAGGAGCCTGTGATGAGGGTTTTTTGCCAAAATCTTTCTGAAGACTGCAGATGCTGTGATAGAAGCTGAATGACTCTTAGACTTAGTCACAGTTCATCTCGCAGTGATGTTCTTCCACCTGCCTTACCTGCCAGGAATAGTTTTGGGGTATAAAAGCTGAAAGGTCTTCTGCCTTTGAATCTCAACAGAACTTCTTAATTTGTTGATAGGTAATAATGAGCTCATTTTAGATGTTTATTGATAGGAAAAGGATTTGTTTGTCTAATAACTAACATAGAGTAATAGTTACAGTTCTTAAGTATTTGCCTTATTTTTGCAAAGTTGTCCCTCTGGCCTCCTTTATCCAAGGAATTATTACCCTCAGCTTCAATTACATGATCCCTTGGTACCTTCAAATTGATTTACAAAGGTTTTGCACCTGTAAAGGGCTGTAGCTCCTGAGAAGAACTGCAGCTTTTTTTTCCCAGGTCTTTATGAATCCTACAGCTATTGATAGTAAATGCTACCAGCTTTGGGGATAATACAGAATAGCTAGCAAGTCCACTGGTGTTGATAGAGCTAATGGTATCTGTGGTATTTCATATTTCATGAGATGAAGACTGTAGAGACTTGTTAATTACACCTATGTGTGTACCCCAAATGAAGCCCCCCACAAGGAATTTGGAGGTTTCACCCAAGCATTACTGCTGCTGGCTGACACTGCATTCTGCAGTCCTCTGAAATATATTTTAAAAAGGTCAGTCTTTGGCTCTCAGGTAGATATGGCTCTATCAGAGGATGGAAATGAAGAGAGGAGCATCTCCACAGTCTGCAGCATTCTCCATGAGAAGTGAGACAGAGTGCTTTGCTCCTGGAAGGGCTGGGTTAAGTATGCTGTGGGCCCTGGATGAAATCCTGCCTCTGTTTCTTTAATGTAATGAATGAAGAGGAATTTTACTGAAATCACTTTTCATTTCAGACTTTTATTCTGCACTCAAAAAACCCAAAACTTATAATGTACAAGGTACAAATTGCATCCATAACTGACATTGAGAAAGAGTGGTCCCTAGACTTTTGGGTAACAAAAATGTAAATCACAGCTGAGACCTTTTTTTTTTTTTGAATGATATTAGGCTTGACACTCAACAGAGACAAATAATAATGGTCTTATTTGTAACATATGTCAGTGCAGCTGATTTTTAGTCAGCCTTAACTGCTAAAGGAGACCCCTTACTGTGTAGATTACTATCATCATGATCCAGAAAAATCCACAAAGAATGTTATTTGTGGAAAAATTGATTTCATCTAATCAATCTTTATTTCTGAGCAGAAGCTGAACAGGGATGACAATTATTCTCTTGCTGGGGTATACAACTTGCAATGAATACTTTTTACATTGTTCCTCTTGGTCACTATGGTTAAGTTTATTACTCTTCTGATATTATTTTATTTTTCAAGATTTTTATATGCTAATTCAATAGGAAAACAAGTCATAAAATGATGTCTTTATATGCTTCTTTTGGTGATCCTCAAGTCAATAAAGAGTATATTTTGGTTTCCATGAGCAGTGGTCTTGGTAGTTCCTTCAAAAGTACTTAGGTGACTACTTCATTGTTGCATGTTTCTTGTTATCACTGTAAATAGTTTGCAGAGCTTTTAAACTTTGCATTTAATTTTGTACATCATCTTACAGTAGATCTCTGTTTTCCAAGGTTTGAAAATAATATGCATCTTTACAAGATATCTTTCATGCAGTACATAACATATGTGTATATATAGGTCCTCAGCTGCTTCTTATGCAGTTTTCCTTAGTCGCTGGAATCACTGAAAATTTAGTCCAAAGCATTGTCAAAAATGTAATACTTTCCAGACTCTCCCTGCTTCAAGAGAGATTTAAATGCATCATGTTCAGAATATCTAAAACTGAATTATTAGTTTATAATCTTTGCACAGCCTCTTGATTGTGTTAGCAAGACCTGACAGTAGAGTGTTGGGTGAACATTATTCAACTCTTCAACACAGAACTAGTAGAGTTCAGCATGTTTTGACACTAAGTTGCCCAAGAAAAAGGACAACTTTACATAAAGCAAAAGCAATTAAACTATTTACTATTGTTTTCTTCAACCTTGGCTCTTATTAAGCTTAAGATATACCCAACACATGGACAATAAAAAACATAATTTGACATGTGTGTATTTATGTAAATGTTTATATAAAATTAGTATTTTCTATATATTGCCTTAAGTCTGCTCACCACCAAATAATCAGGACTTCCTACAGAGGATTACAGAATGGGTAAGGGTGAAAGCGACCACAGTGGCTCATCTGGTCCAGCTTTCCTGCCAAGCAGTGTCATCCAAGAGCATATTGCCTTTCTCCTTAAAATATTTCATCACCAGATTTGCAAGGCACCTCTATGGGAGTAAACTATAGCAACAGTTTCATCTGGCTTTTGTGTATGTATCTTAGCATAAAAATTTAATTGCCTGTATGACATACATTTGCAGTAGATTTCCCACTAGATGATTAACATTTTGTGTCTCTTTTTGGTTAATGTTTTCTATTTTAATAGTTAAAAAATTGCAGAGAAGTCTTTCTGTCCATAGGGTGACAACCCAAGCATGAGAATTCTTCACATTTCTTGAGGCATGCTCGTTAGGGAGAGGGCTGGTTAAAACCAGTTCAAAAGGTTACCCAGTCCCTGTTTCCCACATATTTTTGTTGGGTTTGTTGTGCTGTAATGGGAATGTCTCCCTGGGATTCACAAGTCAAGTGAAAATGATTATTTGAGTTGTACTTCCTTTTAACCCCTCTTGTCAATGCCGTTCCTCACTGTTGAACTTGTGTAATTCAGAGTCAGTGTTACCAGATTGTTTTTGTCAGTACCAGCACATTAGCATGCACAAAAGGGACTGGTTTTGCACCCTGAAATATAAACTGTCACTAAAAGAGCTTGTACAGTTTGGCAAACCTGGAAATAACTGGCATTCAAAGCAGCAAATTGACTTCTAGGTGCTGAATATTCAGTGTTTATAAAGTCATCATGAGAAATTCATGATTGAAGGCTCTTTGCATTAAATTTATTGGGTTTGCTTTCTCACCAACTTAATAAACATAGGAAGGCTTACATAAATCCCAGTTCTCATTCTGCCAGTTCTAGAGGGCTTTTAGTTATCCAATAAGAAAGTAATTTTTTGTTAGTTGTATTCTATAAAGCTGGATTTGAGGAAAAGTGTGAAGACTTGTGGTTTGAATACTCCTGCAGTGTTTACTGCAATGCTCTTTTCTTTGCTTAAATTCTACATGGTTGATCTCGCCTAATTAATGAATTCTTAAATTCTCCTGTTGGATAAGGATTGACTTCTGCTCTCATATTACTTGTTGATAAGTCTAATTTCATGTGGAAAACAAACCTAAGCATAGCTGATTTACTAATTTTTCTTATCTTTATTTGCTATTCCAGTTCTATCACTGTCCTATCACATATAAAGCTCAGACAACACCACCCAAACCCCCAAGGCATTTAAAATGTAAAATTATGAATGCTGTTAACAGCACAGAGCATACCAAAGGTGGATTCTGAGGAGGAATAAATCAGCCTTGGAGTGACCACCACTTACCCCTAGCTGGTAAAGCTTAATCACTGGGTGGGTAATGATTTTTCTAAAAAGTCACTTATTCCTTTGGGCTTTTATTTTCACAGTTTATGGTTTGAAGAGGTTACATGTCATTTATAGGTTGTTTTGGCTGTTTCTGGCAGCTCATGGCTGGGATTTTTCTTAAATTTAAACCCCAGGGCTTGGTTCTGCATGGGGTGGCTAATAGATGAGGGGGATAATGCTTCCCCACACCAGCTCCCAGGAACTGAGTGCCCTTGGTCTGTTAGCACTATTAAAAGTATGTAAGACATGTATGGAAGGGGCAGTCAGAATGCTGAGGAACTTCCTTCCTTGGTGGCTTTCCTGAAGAAATGAGATTTCTAACAAAAAGGGGTTGTGAATAAAGATTAGTCCGTAAAGTGTAATGCAGTTGCCTGATGATGGAGAAGGTGTTCCTGCACAAGATTATAATGTAAAGAAAGACTATACAGTTCAGGAAGATATAAAGTCTGTGTCCATCATGTGAGATCTTATGGATTAAATATACCAGGGTTTTCAGGGCTCTCAGAGCTAGTTTTGTGCATGTTATTAAACATCTGTCTGTGTATATGTTATTAAACATCTCTCGAAAATTAGTTGGGTTTGTTTACAAAGAAAAGTGATAAGTTATAGCAAGATTCTGTAGAATATAAAGTAATGTTTTAATTCCAGGAGGCAAACACAGTATCATTGTCATTGAAAGTGTCTAAGTTCACATAATACACAAGAATATGGTCTTGTCATGTTCATGCAAATAGCTCTCTGAGAAAAGTTCTTTATTTGATTTGCTTGAACTTTTCATTCAAGCTTTGTAGGAATACGCCCTTGATCTTTTATCAGAGGAATCTGATCCCCACAGTTCTCCATACTGTGTGATTGGTGTCCAATCTTGCCACCTTTTACTCATGTAAGCAATGTTTAATTATTTAAATTTGTCTTTTATGGAACTATGTGTGGATGGAGGGAGAGCAGAATTTGTTTGTTGGTGAGCCAGACAACTTCAGAGTAGGAAACTGGGAGATTGGGCTAGTAAGGAAAATAGATTCTTTAAACTTTTTCACCCTGTGGAAAGTAAAAATATAACCTAAATAATTATTTGCTTTAGATATTAATGACCACTGTAGAAAAATACAACTGCCACAGGAGAAAAAGTTATCAGTTAGTTAGTGAAGCTGGTGTTCGATTTCTTCTACCCATCATCATTACCCTGAACAGCAATCCTGACCTGCAGGCATTAAGTCTGAAGTTTGCAGAATTGCATCACTCCTTCCATCCTTCCTGAACCTCTGCTTAAAGGAAGGAAGTTACAAGAGGGCACTTTGTCTATTCGGTGGTGGAGAGAGAGAACACCCCTGATGCTACTGAATTTGGGAAGGATGCCAGTTCTGCCACTTAAGAACACAAAATTAAAATTAAAAGTAATTCTCCCTGATTACTCATTAAGATTAAAAAAAAATAAATTAAAGTTCATGGCCTAGTTGATGGTCTGAAGACATCTAGCTTGCAGAGATTCTGATCGCTGTGATTTAAATTGTACCCCAGTAGTGTAAATAAGAAAGGAAAGAGGTGGCATCACAGGAAGAACATTGCAGAAATTGTACCTCATTACTACATGACAAGGCAGTGAATGAGGTTTATATAATCAGCTTCGGACAACTTCATCTTCAAAATGCAGAGGTAAGTATTAAAATCTAGAACTGGCTTTCCTTAATGACATTTTTAAACAGGCTGTTTGACTTCATTCAAAACTAACTCTCCTTTAAAGCTGTTTTTATTAGTTAAAGCCTGACTTGAACACAACCTTTTTTACTGATCAGACAGGTGGCTAATGTGTGACTTTGTGCTGTTTCTTTGCTTGTTCTGACAGTGCTGATCACACCCCAAACTTTCCATTGCCTGGAGAACTTACATCAGGATAAATGTGAATCTGTCCATAGGGTTAGTTTGAGAGCACAGTCACCATACAGGGTGTGTGTATAGCACAAACATCCATACTTTTAGAGGTAATGTCTATTTTATGCTGCCTCCCACTGCCCAGCCCTCCCTGTTGCTCTGCCCTGAGGCAATGGGGATGTGAATGTTCTGAGGGCTGCTAAAGACAGGCTGTGTTTTCATCCTGAGGGAGAGCAACCCTCAGCTGGGATATCCAAGCTTCATCCTTGGACAGTCTCTAATAGCACCTTAAATTATTTTTTTTTTATGTAAGAACCTGGTTAAGTCTCTGCTTATGAGTTTATGAGAAGCCTCTGTCCTATGGAATATGTGAATATTTAAATTCTGATTGCTCCCCTTTGCATACTGCAAAGGAAATGAAATTAAATAATTGGTATCAGATTGAACACCTGCACATGTAAAAGACAATAATTAAAATAATTGTATTAACCTTGTGTAATCAGGTTTTCCTTGCCATTAGTACACCTACAGCAGTACTGTGCCTTCTCACCAGCTTACATGGTGGTCTTTGAGTGTGCTTTTCTTGTGCACACACACACAGAGTCCAACCAGAATGACATTATTCATTATATTGACTGAAAAAAAGCAGAGATGCTTTGGGATTTTCACCTGAGAGGTTTCTAAAACTTCATAGCAGAAGACATTGAACTCCCTGGTCTAGCTTAAGTTAACCCTTCTTTCATTAGACAAATGCAGTCTGTGGCTTCCAAAAGTCCCCTTCAATAGTTTCATGGTTCTGTGAAACACCATGGTGCAATGCCTTCATATCAGGCACAGTTACAGTGCTTCTAAAATTACAGTTTATTATGAAAATGTAGAAAAAAGGGGTCTAAAACTTTCTCATGAGGAGAGGTGGCGGGGCAGGCAGCAATATCTGCTTTCTGGTGGCCATCAACAGGACCTGAGGAAACAGCATGAAGCTGTGTCAGGGAGGTTTAGGTTGGATGTTAGGGAAAGGTTCTTCATCCAGAGGGTGGTTGGGCACTGGAACAGGCTCCCCAGGGTAGTGGTCACAGCACCAAGCCTGACAGAGCTCAAGAAGTGTTTGAACAATGCTGTCAGGCACGTGGTGTGACCCTTGGGGCTGTCCTGTGCAGGGCCAGGAGCTGGACTTCAATGATCCTTGTGGGTTCTTTCCAAATCAGCTTATTCTATGATTCTGTGAAGAAGAAAACGAGCCAGTTCATCCTCCTGTGCCATTGGTCTTCTGAGTAATATCCTGCAGGGGAGGAAGCACCACCCTTTTTTGAGAGCATGACCCATTTTTGTGCCTAGCATGTAAAGTTTGCACTTCGGCTTTTGCAAAGAATGAACTGTCCAGATGACCAAAGCACAGGGTACAAATCATGTCTGCTGGCTGTCCAGCATGTCCCATGTGCACTTACACGCCCCAAAAGCAGGATTTCACCTTCCCCAAAACACTGGCCTTGCTCTCTTTGGCATGGCGAGATCTGATTGAACAGTGTTATCAAATGGCAGCGACAAGGAGAGCTCCACTCAGGAATCTGGTGACTTTGTAGCAGATAGTTAGGAGGAAAATGTGGGTTTTTGGGAGCTGCTGAGATAGTTACTGCTGTAGCTATCATTCCAGGTCCTGGAATGAGCATCTGCACAGGCAGGTAAAGCCGGGACAGACGGCAGAGGGCACGAGTGAATGCCTTAAGCATCAGGGCTTGCTTCTGACAGGAACCTGAATTTCTCTGGTAGTGTAAATGTACCCTTTCCCTTCAAACTTCCCCCCCCTCTTTTTAGCATGTGCTGTCTGTGCCTGTCTGCCTGTCTGCCCCTCCAGCGCTCCCCAGTCACCACTTAGAGGAAGGCATTGCTCTTGGTGAACTCACCCCCGATTATTTCTGAAGTTTGTTAGGGCAAACAAACCTGTTTGGTTGGGTTTGCCTGTTTGGTTGGGGGCTTTTGTTTGTCTATTTGGATTTTTTTTGGTCTATTTTTTACACTATCACACATTTCTGCGGGACCTTTTCACCAATTTAGGAAAAAAAAACAAACCCAAAACCCCGAGAAACAAATCAGGACAAGCTAAACCAGTGCGCGCTGCCGAAACTTGTTATTTGGTGCCACCTGGTGTCGGCGTGTCCGGCCGAGGCGGGCGCGGTGCAGGAGCGGTGCCGGGGCGGGCGGTGCGGGAGCGGTGTGGGAGCGGTGCGGGCCCGGAGCGGTGCGGGAGCGGTGCGGGAGCGGTGCGGGAGCGGGCCCGGAGCGGTGCGGGAGCAGTGCGGGAGCGGGCCCGGAGCGGTGCGGGAGCGGTGCAGGAGCGGGCCAGGGGCCGGCGGTGCAGGAGCGGTGCGGGAGCGGTGCGGGAGCGGTGCAGGAGCGGGCCCGGGGCCGGCGGTGCGGGAGCGGTGCGGGAGAGGGCCCGGGGCCGGCGGTGCGGGAGCTCCGCTGCGCCGCGCCCGCAGCAGGCCGGATCCGCTCCGCAAGGAGCCCACCCAGCACAGCACAGACAGCTCTGGGCTTTCCGCGGGAGAGGCGATCAGTCCGCGCTGGAATTCGCCGGGACAGACGGCAGAGGGCATGAGTGAATGCCTTAAGCATCGGGGCTTGCTTCTGACGGGAACTTGAATTTCTTTGCTAATGTAAATGTACCCTGTCCCTTCAACCTTTCCCCCCTTCTGTTTAGCATGATCATGATGATGATGTCAATGATTTGTCAAATCAATGATTTGTCATTGATCTCTGCAGGCTTTGTTTTAATTTTTGTGTATTTCTTCTGTATACCTCCTGTATAAATACAAAGCAAAATATTGCGGACAAACCCAGGTCTGTTCTGCCGGAGGGGATGGGAATGCACCCGCTGAAAAAAGACTAAAAACTGAGGCGTATGGCTGAGGAAGTCTAAGCTTGACGAGGAACAGCAAAAAGCTCAAAGCCGTTTTCCCCTCCTTACTGCTCAGTTATTGCAAAAAGAGTCAACTGAGAGGTCCTTTTGATGGGAGAATTGCTGGGTTTACCAGACCCGGTGGAGTGCCTCTTTAAATCTGTGAGACTGATCAAAAGAAAACACTCAGCTACTCTAATCCTTTATAGGCATGTTTCACTCTTGTACTATTTAATTTCTGATAGGCAAGTTCAGGACTGAACTAATTTATTCCTGGCATGAAGCCTGGGATGTAACATGCCAAAGAGCAGTATATAATAACTACAATTGGATGGAGGAGCATAGGTCAGCACATGTTTCACACCACTCCTTTTACTACTGGAGTCATGGGGTAAAATCTACTCTTTTTGCCAACTTTGGTGAAGGTGTAAATGCACATGCACAATGTAATGGCTTTAAATCTTGGAATCCTACTTGTATGCACCAGATGGATCTTGTATAAACGTTCCACTTTACAGCATGTTAGCATTTGCTAGTAGTTAGCTGGAGGTTATAGCTGCCAGACTGCTTTGTGGCAGTTTCCAGGCTTAAAAAAAAAAAAAAAAAAGCAAAAAGAGAGAACACAAACAGAGAAAACAACCACCCACACAAGAGGGAATGTCCGAATAATAGATAAAACTAGTTTTAAGAATTGCACGTACCTGTGTTAGTTCATGAATAGTATTTGATTTGACTTGTCCTGATTTGAACTACCTGGGGTACATGCATATTAAGATTTTTGAGAGAAGCTACCTTATCAGTAGTGGTTGAACAAATCTTATAAATGTGTATATATATACACACAAGTGTATATATTTTTCTTAAGAACAATTCTGCAACCTAGATAGGTTCCAAATTAATTTAACAATAATTTAATTTCATTATATAGGTCAGAAGTATTTTTCAGCTTATGTACTACCATGCATAAAATGCATTTTTGCTATCTGAATTTTTAAAATGCTTTTGTCTAGGCTAACTAGAAGTCTAGCTCTTCCATTCTACATCTTTAAGACATGATAATTTGTATTTTAGGAGGCCATGAATTCTTGCCTCCAGTCCAAATTTGCTATTCTGTATACTTCAGGCATATATTAATGATGTTGGAAAATATGCTTTAGAATGTCTACTTTTCATATTTCTCCATTTCTCTTTCCTTTTCATTTTCCTTTAGAATTAAATATGTAATTGCTGATGGGAAAAAAAAAAGACAAAAGAAGGTTCCAAAAACACAGAAGAAAAATTCACCAGTTTTATGATGCATGTATATAAAACCTAAAATGCTGACTGGGCAATTGTTAGAAACAGGGCAAAGCCAGGCCTTTCTTAGCTGGTGTCTTTCTCTTGTTTTCCTTCTACTGCCTAATTCCCACCTCCTCCCACAACTTTCTTGTACTCCAACCAACAACCACTTTTTTGTCCTAATGAAAAGCACGTCAACACTTCAGTTCCAACATTACTGTTACAGGTGTATAGTAAGAGGTACATGGTGCTGCCAGTGACTTCTAGGAGGATTTCATCACACTGACACAGGACAGTGGGGTGCTGTTAGTCCTGCCAAGTGTGAGGGACATCTTCATCCCTCACTCTCTCCCCTGAGTGTGTCAGAAATTCAAAGCCTTGGTATAATCTGGCTGCAACTCTGAAGAGGCAGCGCCTCTGGGCATGGAGAGGAGCATCCAGCCATGTTTGGTGCTCCCCTGAAAGTCAGTGGCTGCAAAATTCCCCCTGCCTTGCACCAAAGGCATTGGAAGTCACACTCTCGAGCTCTCAAACACAGCACATGGGCTCTGTTTCTGTGCTCATTTTAACTTAAGCAGGTACTTGCTTTGGGGGATTAGTCTGGCAAGATCTGTCTCTGTCCTCTGCTAAACCTGGACAGCACCACTCCTGGCAACTGGCTATCAGGTCATGGTGATTTGTAACATTGTGATTTCCCTCCTCTACAAGGTCATGTTCAAAGTCTTTTGTTGTGAGGGAATTTTTTTTTCCCCTAAGTTCCTCCCATACATGAAGAAGAAAACACTGTGATTTCTGTGATCATAGCCAAATGTCACAATTACATCTGCTGCCTTTTCCTGCAAGGTCTTGCCACTACTCCTGCATTTAACTTCAGGGAATGGTCTCATGCAGCATTTATAGATGATAATGTCACATTTTTAAAAATGTAGTTAAAAATGTCTGGAAATTTAATAGTTACACTTCCCACCATGGAAAGCAGATTTGCAGAAAAACTAATTGTTACCAATAGCTCCAATTGCCAGCCTGGATCATTAAACTTTGCCTTGGGTCAGCCTTTCACTCTGCCTGATTATTAAGCACAGATTAAGAGGCTATTGCTAGCATTGACTTTGGACTCATGAGGCATCGCTGTTCCCAAATACTGTGCACTTTATCTGAGCAAGCTTAGCAGCACAGCACTTTTCTTTAAACTTCCATTAGGGACCAGCTTCCAGAGGGACAGAGGGCTGTAATCAGATTATTGCTTCCTGCTGGATGCAGAGGATACAGGCTTCTGCTTGTCTCACGCTGCCGCCGGGCCCCTCCCTGCTGCCTTCAACAGCTGAGGAATTGTTGAATGGCCACGGTCTGGGGGCTGTGTCCTTTTGTGCTGGGAGGGCTGGCATTCCCTGCTGCTCTCCCTACTGGATTGCTCGGTGGAACAGTTTAAGCTTTGGAAGTGTTTGTTTCTGAGCTCACCACGCGTTTTAATTCTGCGCTGCTGGCCAGGATTGGTCTATGTGGGAGACGAGAGCTTTAAAACACCTTTGGATGTGGTTTCCTAAAAGCTTATTTACCTTATGAATTGTAAAAAAAAGAAAAAGAAAAAAAAAGAAGAAATGTGTGTGCCACGCTGGGCCATGCAGAGTTTCCAGGCACATCTTACCAATAAAAAAAATCTTTCCTGCCTGTTGAATTTATGGCTGAGATAGCCAGATTACTAGAAACACTTATGTGTTTAATCTTTTCATGTTTTGAGCGGGAGAAGGTAAGGCAAGGAAAATGCCATAGAATTGCTTTTTATTTTGTGGAGGCTGTAAATTCTGTTATGGAAAATGTAATAAAGAAGCAGCTTAAACAAAAAGAGTGGCTGTGTGAAATCGCGAAATTTCCATTGGGTGAAAACAAATCCTAACTTTATGTCCGTTTCCCTGGAGAGATGTAATGTGAATGCTTACAGCTGGCTTTAGTTTCTTATTCCCTGATTAGGTTTAAATTAAAGGAAGGATGTCATATTGAATTATGAAAAATTACTTATTTTGCGTATTTTGGTTTATACGTACTTTCTATCACAGTCTCACTGTGGCGTTCACAAGGACCTACTGAACATGTGCACACAAATAATATTAAAAGTGAACTGGCTGCAGTGTAGTGCTTCTGACAGAAATGTGTCCACCTTCCACCAGGAAGGGAAAACTACCCTGCCATGCTGAGCCTTCCCCTGCCAGACAGGTTGGTTGCTGGCTGAGAAAGAGGGGCTGTGTCCTACCGAAACCTCACCTGCAGCTCCCTCTGCTCCAGTGGTCCTGCTGAGGGACCAGAGCCCAGAACAACTTTGCCAGCCCAGATCAGAGAGGACAAGTTCCCCGAGACTGTCAGTGTGTCCAAGGCTGAACAATACCTGGAGCAAGCTGAGCAGGAGGGGAGAAGGAACTGTCTCGACCATCTGTGCCATTCCTAAATGCAGGCTCTTTACTTTATGTCTGCTTTCAGCAAGCATTCAGGAGATCCTGAATGCTCAGAGGTTTGAAATTCACTCTCTGGGGAGATTTATGCCTCCCTTCCACAGACAAGTGCTTTTTCACTGGAGAAGACGGTATTATATGACTTACCTAAGTAGTCACAGCTATTGGTGCAGCTCAGATTGGGTGCAGATTTGGTTCTGGCACAGATGAAAAGATTACAAGAACTTGGTTCGAACAACTGGCACACTCGAAGTCTTTGTATGGCTGCGTACAAAGACAAAAACCTAATTGTAAATTGGTTTTAAAGCATTTCATGGGATACTTCCATTATAATATTTCTAGCAAATTACCGGCTCCACAAGAGTTGTAAGACATAAAGGATTCATTAATAAAAACTACTTGGGTAAATAAATAAATAAATATGTAAGCACACATATTTTTAAAATAGAGTATGAAAAAAAGAAAATTATATGAATTGGACAGAAAAAGTGCTGATTTGAGTGATGGTGTTTACAGAGCTATGCTGTGTACTGTAGCACACCGTTTGGGGTGGGGATCAAAGAAGAAGAGGTCTTGCAGGAGCTCTGTGCCTGGTGGGTGTCTGCAGTTTGCACAAAGAATGAACAACTTACTAGCACAGACTCTGCAGTGCAACATGCATTAATGTATTAATCTAGAGATGCAAAATAAAATGTTGCCTTGCTGCAGCTGGAAGTCATGCTCCTCTTAGATGTGCACAGAACTGAACATCCCTTCTATATCTTTGTGCTGCTGTGATCATCTCTCCTCTTTTTCCTTCTCCACAAGAGGTTGTAGTTACCATGCTGTGTTTTTAAGTGGAGGACAAGGAGCCTGCTGCTGACCTGCAGGGTAATTGCAACAAAAAAGGTAGGATAATATTCTGAGAAGTGGGATTCTCAAAGCTGACAGGTAAGGGAAAAGGAGGATGGAGACAATGGTGTGAGAAGCAGTTTTGCCATGAGCCTCTGGGTATCCTGGGGAGCAGCACATCTCAGGTGTGTTTGCCTTGGCTTCCACTGGGCTTCCCCAAATGTTCTGTCTCCCAGTCCCAACTAACATTAACCCTCCCTCCTCTAAAGATAGGATATTTGGGCTAGGTCTGCTGCTGGGGAAGGGGAGACCACCCCTGGGAATGCAAACAGTGGCAGTGTCTGGTGGTGGGGGTGCTGCAGCCTGTTCCAGAGCATCCTGGTAGCTGAGTTCTCCCTGCATGCCTCAGAGCCTGGGAAGGAAGAAGAGACCATGGAGCAGCATGTGAGATGAGAAAGCTGCTGGTTGCCACTGAGCTTCTTGAGACACTGCTTTAAGAAAAAAATAATAATCATGGCACTGTCATACAGCAGAGATATATGGCCATACCCTTATAATTAATTATGTGACTAAAGAGTAATTCTCCTGCCCTACCATTCTGTCTAGAACACAAGGAAGTTAAAACCCCACTCCCTCCTTTTCAATGTGCTTAGAAACATCTAATCTGAGGACTCCTTCAGTGACCATCAGCACAGCCCCTGGTTTTCATCACCCTGAGTAAAGAACAGTCTGAAGATGGTGACAATTTGCCAGTCCCAATGTGTAACACTACTTCTAATTCTCTTCAGTCAAGTCCATCTTTACATTTGATTCATGCCACAAAGCACTGGATTCTGCCACAAAACACAGCCTCTGCAGGGGCCAGCAGCTGCCTCATGGTCCTTATCCCCTAGGAACTGAACGTGTCTTAGTGTATAAGCTGTCATGTCCTATCAACATCTTATGCATCAACTTTTTCCTGTCTGCTGCTCTAAAGACATCTGGATATCTGTAGTCTCCAGCAACACCTTTGTGTAGTAGTAGTAGTAGTAATAACAAAAACAGTAATAGTAATAGTAATAGTAATAGTAATAATAATAATAATAATAATAATAATAAAAGATTCGAACAGGCAGTTGTTTTTATTTTTGGAGAAAGAGTGACCAGCAAATCACATTCTCACCCAGAAATTTCCAGATGCATCGTGCTTTATCTGTGTACATATCCCATCTTGCATCAACTCAGAATATTTCTCTGAGTTTTCCCCTCTGTAACATGGAGGCAAAAGAGACATCTGCTTCTCAAAAGTACACTGTAAAATTAAATACCTTTCTGTTTTGAAGCACTTTAATGCAATAAGAACAGGAGCCATAAAAGTACCTCAAACTGAGTGAAAGAATCTTTTATAACACACATTTTAGAAAAAAAGCCCCTGCAGAATAGACAAAGATACTTTATCAATTTCTCTACCTTCCTTTTTAAATAATTTATGAGAGACATAAATTTGTAACTTCACTACATTGGTGCTTTTTTTTTTCTTTGATTCTCTTTGCATATCTGTAATTTATTGGAACTTCCATGCCTTCTTTCAGTCAGATTACTTTTTCCTATCAAACTGTGATATTTTGCTAAGCAAACAGAATATCCTTGAACAATACCACTCTTCAGTCAATCAAGTCACTGATTTATTTCAACTTTGTAAAACTGACACCTTTTCAAGTTCACAACATACATGTTGCAACCCATATCATCTTTTGTCTGCACACAGCAAATGCAACTCGATTAGAGTCACTGGTACCACAGGAACTCTTAAATTTTTAGATCAGTGAGTAGAACTCTGCCCTTTCTCATGCTCAGGAAAAGAGGGCAATGGGAAAGAATGAGTGAAACAGACAGGTAACTACCAGTTCTACACATACACATGTGCAAAAAAAAAAAAGTTTTAAAAAAATTCCCTGTGTTTTTGAAACCTGGGTTTGCTCCTGCATGTTCTTGACTGAGATAGAGACCATGAAGGATGTTGCTCCTGTAGGCCGTAGGTCCCTGCAGTCTCTAGTCCCAAAAAGGGAAAACAGAAACAAATTTTCCAGTACCAACTACTCAATTACACCCTTGCTGTCAGGCGAGGTGTTCCATGAAGTGGGTTGGTGTGTTTTGGACATGTCACTGAGTGATGCATTTAATCAAGAACACCTTGCAGTGGTGAGCCTTGGGTATTTTTCTTTTTTCCTTTCCCCCCCCGCCCCCTTTTTCATTCTTCTCTCTTTTTTCTTTTTCTGTTCCTCTTTCCTCTGTTCTCTCACCCCTCTTTTGCTTTTTCCTCTCTCTCTCTCCTGAATAACCGAATCTATTGAAAAGTAAATCCTCTCCTTCAATTACTTTAATATGCTTTCATACCATGTTTGCTCCACTTTATTTCTCAGCTTTGTTATTTCCACTCCCCAGTAAAATCTATCACCTTTGAGTGAGTTATTTGCTTTTCTGGACTGCAGCAAATACCACCCACTCTGTTAAGGTCAGGCTCCAGCTCCTTGACTTCTCTATTGTTCCGTCCCTTCCTTACCCACTCTGTCATTGCAGCACGACAGCTCCAGCTGGGAGGGCAGGGAAATCACTCCCTCAAGAGCAGTTTATCACAGCAATAAATGTTGTGTGTTTTACTAGGATGCCATCAAAGTTCACCCTCACACCATCATGCTGGAGTAGAAACAATTGTTTCTTTTATTCATCTATTATATATACTTTATTTGGTAGGTGTCTATATGCTGCAGAGATCAGCATCCTGAAGGGACAAGGCACTACTTCAAGCTTCTGCTGTGTTGTGAAAATTACGGAATTTGCAGTGAGAAGCATCATAATGTTTTAAATTAATTACTGCTTCTCAGTTTTCTTCCTGTTCTCCCTACTGCCTGGGTTTTAATTACTTTGCTCTCATAGGCGTCTCCAAAGTCACTTCATTAAACAGTATTTGTAGCCTTTACATTTCTTTCAGGTTATTTGCTTCTTTTTATAGTACTGCCTGTGCCAGCTCTATTAACTTCAAAGCATAAGAAGCCTGAAATCTTTGTGATTGCAACTGGTACTCAGCAGAATCTGGCCATCTGAATTGATCTGTCATTCATGAAACTAAATACTTTAGTTTAAATTTTTTTTTTAGATACTAGAGAGAAAAATGAAACCTTTGTGCTTACGTTCCCTCCCCCATCTTCCTACTAAGTATTGATATTTCCTCAGCCAAGAGAGCTTAATAAAAGCTGAGAATACACTTTATTACATTAATTTCATACGGCAGAATTCCTTGTAGCAATATGAAAACAAGTTGTTGAATGTGTGACAGGGTAATTCACTGAGCACTAAAGGAAATTGCTAAAAACAAAAAGAAATTTGTTATACTCTAAGCTCTCAGTGACATATGAGAGCTCCAGTATTCTGTTGGGAAAAATGGTCAGCAGCATTGCATTGACATATGTTAGGTATCTCTATTCCCTGAAATGCAGGTTTGGATTGACTGAAACTATCTGAGGCTTTAGGTTAAATTCCTAACAATTTTTTCAGACAAGAATATGAAGGAAACGTTTGAAACAGACTATTTAATTTCAACATTTTTCTGCAGAAACTCCTTTAATTTTTAATTTTTTGGTTTTTTAACTTTTTTCCTTCAGGACACTGTGTGTCTAAATCTGGCTCAGTCTAGTGAAGGGAAGAGAAAGCAAGACCCAAGCCCAGTGTTTGGAGCATCTCCTTCTCTTTGTCTCTCTCTTCTCAGGCAGAACAGGATGGCTGTTTGCCCTCTCTTGCCAGTGGCACTGCAGTTACCTACAATGATCAGTGCAGAGACAACACTGTGGCTGCCAGTGCTCATGGAGACCTATTTCACCATGAAATAGAGGCTAAAAGTCAAGCTAAAACAGAGCCAGCACTTCTTAAAACCACTGTGGGCCTTTGTAAAGACAGATCAGGGATTCAGTGATAGGGCTCCATGCCCCTGTCTCCAGCGTCAGGCTAGGTACCCTTGAGAAAACTGAGTACTCTGCTTATATACTGTTGGAATCTTATTTTGGGGACCCCTGCATGGTTTATTTCATGTTATGTTATACAGGAATTCCAGCTGCAGACCAATTGGAGAAAACTTTGACTAATGAAGCTTATCATGTATATTGGGTCTGCAGGAAGAACAAAGGAAGATGTATCACTGGGGAATGGAATTCAGCTTCAAAGAGGTAAATATCAAGTGCAAAAGCAGTGGATCATTAAATGAGGTGATACAGCAGGGCTGTTCATATTGGTGTCCACAGCTGTTTTCCTTCTCCTGGTATGATCAGTGTTCACTTATTGGTGCCTGATTCAGCTGCATTAAAAGCTTTTGATCAAAAACAAAGACATATTTTCCTGCTGCATACTTTCCCAGGTTTGAGGGGGCTTTCCTGATGGAGATAGATATTTGGCCACAAATATTGTAAAAAACGTTGTGTCCTTCCTTACATGGGCTTTAAAGAAAGAATGCTGACTGAACTTTACTTTTTGGTTAATGAAAACAAGTGTAAATTCTTGAGCCTAAGAGCAGTGTTTCCTAAGCACACTCCTATTAGGATATAGTGAGACTTCCTAGTACCTTGGCTGCTGAGCAGCTACTGACATGTAGTTCCAGGAGCCAGTCAGGGTTTGGGGCTGTTTCCTGATGGGTAGTTTGGTGGTAAGCAGTTAGAACAAGAGCTGAATGAGGTTTTTCAGGTGAGATAAGTCAACATTTGCATGGCACTGACTTGGGTCATTTCATGGTTTCCATGGGTTCAGTCAGCTTCAGTCAGCACAGACTGTCCTCCACCAAACTCCTGAGTTAGGGTTTCAGAGGCCTTTGAGTGCCTGCCGTTAGTGCACTTTAAAATGGACAAAAAATAAACTAAGAAAGGATTTGAGTGAGACAAAGAGACAGCCTCCAACCCATCTCAGCCAACTGCAAAATGGGAGATTATTCAAATTCAGCATATCAGCAAAGCTTTGCAGTAAAGGCATAAATGGTTGCTGGCCAGCTCTAATGCCTTCCAAGGTCATCAGAAATTATTTGACTTCCATTTTGGTTCACATGGTCAGGTCCCAGAGACCAAGAGCTTAATGGTTCTGGGAATATGCAGGTGCTCTTCCAGTCTGCTAACTTGTATTTAATTTGGTTTGAAGTGTTGCCTCTGGTCAAGGGAGTGACTATGGCTTCCTGTGTCGAAAAGCTTTTCACATCCCTTCCCTGTGTAACAAGAGCTGTTCAATAAAATTGTGCTCTTCCTGCCATTACCTTTTAGAGCTGCGTTGCAGCACATCCAGGATAGCTCACTATGTTGAACCCCAACATTAAAAACAAAAAGACAAACAAATTATGTAAAGCCTTATGAAGCTTGCAGTCCCTTTTGCATAGAATCTGCAGCTCAGCCCTCTGCCTCCTCAGTATTGAGCATGTTTGGTTAAAATGGTAGGGTCCAAATAATAGATGGAATGGCTGCATCATATCTTGGGAAAACATTTAAAAGGGTGTTTTGTTTCTGTGAGCACATTTGGGGTTTGATGTAATAGAGCTTGCAAGAGTTGATATAGAGGAAATTATTGCTTCTCAATAAAATTCTCCATTTTTATTGGCTCACATACAGAGAATGGCAGCCAGCTGATAAAATACTTGGTGGAATTTTCTTTCCATCTAGCCATGTGCTTCTCTACAGCTATGAAGTGTGTCCTTTTTTTAAATTGAGCATAACTATGATCATTTCAAAGCATTTTGAGTTTATCATACTACTCTTTAGGTAGAAGTCTGCAACCAGACTTCTTTGTCCTTTAACCAAAATTTTGTCTCTTAAACCTGCTAGCTGTAACAGTAAAGTAAAAAAATAACAGAAATCATGAAAATAATAACAGAAATCTCTTATCTCTGTCAGATACTTGCTGGCAAAGAAATTGTATACAAAGATTATACTTTTGTATAATCTACCAAAGCATTTTTAGCTTTTCACGTGCTATTTGGATTCCTTATAGAATGTCTAGTTAAGGAGATATATGTATACATACATATATACATAATATGGCTTTGTAAGACAGAAACTGTAAACAACATTTGCAAAATATTACTTCATCAGGGCTGTGAAAATCTAGAAAACAGATCAGCTCTACTATCCTCCCCAAGATAAACACAGACTTCCTCAGAAATTTAAACTCTGCAGCATTACTTGCATTTACTAATAACAATTCCTCAACTTTCCAGAATGGAAATTCTTCCATTTCCTACTCATTTAGTTACTGGAAAGTATGAAACATCTTATCACATTAAACTTTAGGTGTTTGGGCTTTTTTTTGTTCCCAAGGGCGAGTTTGATTCCTAAGTATCAGGGCCAGAAGAGGACCTAGCTGTGGAGTTTTAGGTGCCTGCTCTCTAGAACAATTGCCATGCTCTCCATCTTCCCAGGCAGTGCACAGAGAAAGCTGGGTTGCCCTAGGAGAGAAGCCCCTGCAATTGGAATTATGCAGACCCAGACACAGAGCACCAGGGATCTTAAGCATTGTCCTCCTGCAGTGCCACAGGAGAGGCTCCCCTCTGCATGGCATCCACAGGCGCTTCAAGGGGCATCTCCAGCAGCAGGGGTAAAGAGTCCCTTTTCTGCCCAAGACACTAAAAAGTACTGTCCTAGTGGGTATTTGTGAAGGCACCACAAAGCACCATCTGGCAATTTGCACTGTTGCTTGTGAGGAATGGAAGCCTGGCCACAGGGTAGCTTGTGTTTTTGTGGGCCTCCTGCAGCATCTTCTCTGGGCACTAATTTCTCTGGATGCTAGTTTGTCTGGCTAACAAGGGAGCTGAGCCCTCCTGCAATCCTGGCAGATGTAGCTGCCAAGGAATTGTAAAAACATTTTTAAAAGCAGGAAGGCAGTTGAACTTGATGTTACAGGGCCCAGCCTAGAAAAGATTGTGAAACCACAGTTTTGTATATAAATATCAATGTATCACCTGAACTCTGCTTTCCATGCTGTTTCCTGACCTGGCCTCCCATTTCAGTGACATTTTGGCTAGAATTCAGGAGAGGATAGGCTCAGCTAAATAAAAACCTGGCCTATCTGTACCCATCTGCTCTCTATCTAAAGCAGGTCAATGCTGTCCAGATCTGGCCTGATAAGTTGTAGGGGTACCAAGGTACTAATGTATTGCTTTCTGGGCAAGCTGCAGCTGAGAAAGGGATCTAACAGTGGGGACTGAGGTGTCTAAGCCCATTTCTTGTCTCAGCCCTCTCCACTACTTTTGTACTAGTGATACACTCAGTCTGTCCACTTCTCTGTCACTGGAAATTTACAAACTCCATTAGCTTTCTCTTCATTACCCAGTTTGGTTTGCTGGTCACAGGATGCCCCCTCTAGAAACTTCTGTGGATTAGATCCAAGGAGGAGGGGAAACCACATGAAGATGACAGCAATCATTTTCATAACACTTGTAGAGTACACCATGATTGGTCTGTCCCCATGACCATGGAAGAGGCAAATCCTCTGACTGCTCCTGCAGAGGCTGGAAAAGAGTACAGCAATGGGAGAGAGCCTTAGTCATGAAAACCACTTATTTTAATGGGCAGCATCCTCTCCACAGAAGCCCTGAGGGACACATTGATGTTCCCAGCTGGTGGGTGGGATTCACCTGACTCCCTCCCTGAAGTGTATCCAGATAACATCCACATATTATGTACATAAATCAAACTTTCACCTGAAGAATGGGAACTCTTTGTTGTCATATGAATGTGAGCTGTGAAGAACTGCAATGTGTACTATAGCAGTCCTGAATGGTTGTCAGCTTTCCAGAGGGTTGTGCTGTTGGCTGGAAATGTCTCGTTGTTCAGCTCCTAGAGTTTTCCAGGTCTAAAGTCTCCTTGTCTGAATTGTCAAACATATCATTGTCACCAGAGACAGCTGGCACAGGAAATAATGCCATGCAATAATCAAATGATACAGCATTTTTGCAAAACCTTTTACAAATCTGTATTAAAGCCAGTCTTTCATTTCTTATTAAATTAGCATCATACTATGCTGAAATTTTTATGCACTGGTTGAAGAGTTGCAGCTAAATGATGTTATGACTCATTATGGCAATATGTAGCAGCATTGACCCAGACTTGTCTCCCAGTCCTCCAAATCTTATCCATTCCACACTTGGTTTACCACAAAAATGGCCTGCATTGCTATAAGTTTAAAACAAAAGGACACACTTTAACATGGATTCTGTGTTTCAAATGTGCAATAATGGTTTAGTTAACAGGAAGCAGATTCAAGCCTGCGCCAGACACACTGACAATTAGGCACATGTCAGCTCTCCCTTCTGCCAGAGCACAGAGTGAAAGGAGATATCCTTTCTCTGGAGCATGGAGAGAACTAATTATGATCCTAGGAAGTATTTAAATGGAAGTACTAGATTTTGAGTAAATGAACTGTAATAATAGCATTCTTTTCTGTAATGCCCACTGCTGGGAATCACTTCCTAACAGGAAGGTATAAAGAAGATTGAGTTCTCTTCTTGGGTGTGCCGAGCAGAAGGGCAACAGACATGAACTGGAAAACAGGAAATCCCAACTCAGTATAAGGAGTTGTCAGACCCTGGAGCAGGTTGTACAATCCCTGTCTTTGGAGATGTTGAAAACCTGGTTGGACAAGGTGTTGACTACCTGCTCTAAAAACCTTCTTTGAGCAGGAGGATGCTCTAGGTGAATGCCTGAGGTCCCTTCCGACCTAAGTGTTCCTCAAATTGCATCTGTGCAGGAGCAGTGTGTCCTGCAGCACTGTAGCAGTGGGAGGCTTGTTGCTGACACCATTCAGTGAAGAAAGGGAGGAAGGGGAGGGGTTTTTTTAAATTTTAAAATATTTTTTATTAATGCACTTATTCTCCCTTCTGCCTCCTTCAGTGAGGTCCAAACTAGATATAAACACAGATTTTTAATGCATGTAGTCACAGAGACAAACAAACTATGTCAAATACGATTGGGAAGAAGATCCAGCTACAGCAAGAGACCAACTAACTGCTGTGAAAGGACACAGGAACATGGCGAGAAGGCAAGAAGTTGCAAGAAGTGCAAATAGAAGATACTGCCATAGGTGGTAAAGACTCAGTGATGCCTTTGTGTTGTCTTATATATCAAGAATTCTATTATCATTATAGTGCAGGCGTTCCATATCCTCAGAGTTTCCATACCTCCTCGATGTTTCTCATAGGCAGCTCCTCTAAGCACTGACTGCTCCTGGTCCTTGCAGTAGTCACCTGACTCCAGATCCCCCCAATCCACTCTTTTATACCACTTTTTCTTATTGGCTACAGGTGTGGTCTGTTAAGATCAGGCCTGCTCCTAATCTTTAGTAATTGGTTCAGCTGCAACTCATTGGGGGATAAGATTACATTCTATACCAGCTTCATTTACCCATACTGTACCCCCTACACCTTTGCATTTCCACAGTGTTTGCTACAGCACAACACAAGAGCCAATGGCACAGTCACTGAGCAGTTGTGCGGTGGTTGCTGCTGCCCACAGAATCACAGAGTGTCCTGAGTGGGAAGTGGGACTCACAAGGGTCATTGAATCAATTTCCTGGCCCTGCACAAAACAGCCCCAGCAGTCACTCCATGTGCCCAAGAACCTTGTCCAAACACGTCTTGAACTCTGTCAGGCTTGGTTCTGTGACCTTTTCCAGGGGCCTCTTCCAGTGCCAAACCACCCTCTGGGTGAGGAACTTTTTCCGGATATCCATCCAAAATCTCCCCTGACACAACTTCAGGCCATTCCCTCAGGTCCTGTCACTGGTCACCTGTGAGAGGACAGATCAGTGCCTGCCCCTCCTCTTCTCCTCACGAGGAAGTTGTAACTGCAGTGAGGTCTCCCATCAGCCTCCTCTTCTCCAGGCTGAACAGACCAAGTGACCTCAGCTGCTCCTTATTTGGCTTCCCCTCAAGGCCTTTCAACTTTGGACATTCAAATGATGCCAGCAGATTGTCAGGAAAGTTTAGATAGTGGAACTAGACAATGTGATTCTTTAGAGCAATAAGTAGTATTTCAGTAACTGCTTTCAGAGAGAGTTCTAAAAGATGACTTGTGACTGCCCATACAGAGTGTATTTCTCATGTTACTCTTATTGGAAGGAGCCTCAGTTTGAAGCATTGGTGTAGTACTTCTGTGGCTTGGCTGATGACTGTCATTCATTTCTTCAATAGATTTGGGTTAATGTCAAGGGCTTGCTTCAAGCAAGCCTCCTTAAAACAACACTTCTAACAACAACTGAAACATTTACAAAAATGGGTATTTGAAAATTATTATAATCCTAGTACTGTAAAGAGAAGTGCTTTCTTTTTTTTTCTTCAGATTCACATTCACAAGTGTATAGAGATGTCATTTATGTCCTAGACACATTAATTTCTGATTTTTTCCTTTAACCCTCTTAATTGGAAGAAAGTATGTTGCTGCTGATTTATGAACTCTTCAGAAGTGCCAGGGATCATTTTAAATGTACACAGCTGCTCCGCAGTAGTTTAACTTGGCAGATAGTATTAAACCATTGAATTGTGTCATTTATTTGTGTATGCACACAATAAGTTCCTTGTGCAGGTTCTTCAGAAAAAGTCTCAATGTTGATTCGAAAATGTGGCCTAAAAATAACCTAGCCCCATGATTTATTGTTTTGGTGCTTGTCTCCAAACAGTACATCTAAAATGAAGAATGAGATATGGTGTGTACCCCAGATAAGGCAATGGAATGGAAACCATCCGTAAGAGGAGCTATAGACTGAGGTCTGAAAAGGAAAAGTTCCCAGGGTGAATGAGCAAGAAACACGATGGGAATCAACTCCTGTTGCTGGCATTTGGGAATGCTGCAACTTACTTCATTGCTAGGCCAGGGAGTGTATGACGTTGTGTAATGAGAAAGAGCAGCAGTCGTGACAGCAGTATCACTGCTTGTGATGGAGTATAAATCAGGGCAGTTTACTCTGTCATTCCATTCAGGGCATCATAAAAGTAACACCTGTCATCTGGAAAAAATCTGAACTCAGAGAATAATATAATGCATTTCGCATGAATGTATAAAATCCTACAGTACCAGAAAATAAAACACCTAGAAATCGAGTCTTTATACTAAGGGGTGACATCTGCAAATATATTCTACATCAATACCATGTGACTTGATTCATGTCTTAAACTATTCTATGGGGGGGGGGGGGGGGGGGGGGGGGGAAGTAGCAGTATAGATTCTATTATAGCTCTAAAAAATAACTTTTTAGGCCATGATACTAATCTCTTTGATCCACACCATTTAATGTATTGGAAAGCAGAAGAACTTCCCTTATTTCTCCTTTGGCTGTAAAATGGACTGAAAACAGCCTTCAGGGAATTGTAGATTCAGTTACATCCTCAACAAGAGAACCTAATGGACAGTGTTTAAAGACTGATTGATAGACATCATCTCTTGATGATCATAGCAGAACTTTTTAGGCTGATGATTGCAAGCACAGACATTCAGGAAAGCAAAATTTATGCCTGCCAGGCTTTTTGCCGTGTTTTGTCTCCTCTTTTCTTTCCTCCCTTCAAACCAGATTTCAGCAGTCAGTCCTGGAAGTCAGTAACAATGGCCAAAAAACCTGAGCCAAAGACTATTATCAGCCATGCAAGCTTCAAATATTTTTCTTTGGTAAATGGCCTAAAAGACAGAAATGTAATTTTAAATAGACATTAAAAACATTAAACGTCTATTTAAAACATTAAATAGAAGGTAAGTGTGTCCTAAAGCTCTAGAAAATGGTGAAACGTTTGCACATTGGAAGCTTTAGAAACTATGGGAACTTCGGAGGCTGGATGCAGAATTATTTATATAACTGTGAAGCAGTTGTGGAGACACTCAGCAGCCTCACCCAAGTGTAAAGGAGCTCAGACCCTCTCAGGGTGCAGAACTGGAGCACCCTGAGCCTTCTGCTCTCAAGAAACTGGGCTGCTGTGCTGCCACTCCGAGAGATCAAGCAGAAAGTGCTATCAGTGATCCGAGTGAAGAACCTGAACACTGCTGCCTTCTTTTCTTGCACAGCCCCAGGCCTCAGTGCAAATAAATAAGGCCCATGTGCTAACATTGGATCTCTGCACTATGGCAACTGGGTTGCATGTTTATGAACACAACATCTCTCCAGAACACTGGAGAGATCACTCAGGCCATCTAATTCATATGGGACTTCCTGATCCCATTCATCATTCCCACTAATGAGGTACAAACCACAAATCTGGTCTGTAGTATTTTTCTGGCTGCTACTTCTCCATTGCAGTGAGAGTTTGGGGTGTTTTTGGAGCAGACATTGTGCTTTTGGAGAAAAGGTTTCTTTCTTAAGGCAACAGAAAAGGAAATAAGTGTCAATATAAGTAACAGAACATATAAGAATTGCCTTGGTAGATTGGTGTTCCGTTGTTAAATCCTCTACTTTTAAGTTGGACTATCATAGTATAAGGCATTTCAGTAATTCTTTTTTGGGGGGGTAATTAATACATCTTTATGTTGACATTGCCCACAACTATCTAATTTTAACATTAAAGTATAGAGGGAAAAGTTGGAAGTGGCTTCTATGCATCACTTCACTGTTACACAGGCCCAGTACAATGAGCAGAACAATAAAAATAATCAGTTTACCAAAGCTGCAGCTAGAGCCCCACTAAAATGTTGGAGAATGAAATCTTTATAATTGTTATAAACTTAGTATTTTCAAAGCAAGCTTACAACTGGGCCAATGGTTCAGATACTCCATGAATGGTACCTGGCCCTTCATGAGTAAAAGTTGTGTACCACAAATTCAGGAACCAGTCAGAAAACAAATCCCAGAAAGCACCTTTAAACCTGAATAGGGCTAAAATTTATTTTTTTTGGGACATCAGGTTTACAGCACTGGCATTAATGTCACACTGGTAACTTGTAGATAATTGAATAATGCCCTTATTTAGAACCAAATTTTCTGTGTTCCATGAACTGGCCTGTGATACAGATGGGGTATAGCTATACCACAGACTGGAAAGCACTGCAAAAGTCAATCCTGCAAGAGAGCTTGGTCTTGGGTAATTATTCTTAAGGTAAACTCTTCAGAGAAGAGCTAGTTATCACTCTTCTTCAATCTCAGAAGGTAGATGAGAGTGTAATTCCCTTCACCAAAGACAAATTCCACTTTTGCATCAGTGAAAATCCACATTAACAAGCATAAGAAAGTTTAAAACATATTTTTCTTTTTTTTTTCCTCTCCCTTATGGATAACCTTAAAAAGATGTTTATAAGGCACAGGATGCAGCCTTACTCTTCATAGACCCCTCTGCTTTTTCAGTGCTATGGTGTGAATGCCTTCTGGTGTGTTTGAAATGCAAAGGAACACTTAGCTGCTCTAACTTGCTTCTAACCTGTACTGAAGAGGGGCACACTTTTGATCATGATTCCAAAGCCTGTCAAATATTCTACTTTGGTTTAAACATCTTTCACCAATCTGAATGAACTGGATTAATTAAAGAAAATATATGCCCCAGCACCCTAAAATATTTCTTAAATTCTCTTATTGGGCCTTTCAAATAAAAATAATAGTAGTAATTTTAAAATCCCAGCTTTTGCATGCAAACCAACAAAACAAAATGTTATTTCTTGTGCAGAAGTAAGAAAAATCAAATATCCATATCTTGGGAGGGTGTTAATGTTCTAATTTGTGCCAGAGTGTATTACTCACAATTTTTATTAGGAAGAATCTGAGGGTACCAGAGGCAAATAGTAAGACCCTGACAGAATTTTGAAAATGCAGTTATACTGCAGAGACCCTGCTGTGTCCACCCAGAGATATCAGATGCAGATCAGTGGAGTCAAGCACTCAAATCCTGCCTATCAGCTAGAAGTGTGATCTAGAAAATAATGGAGAAAACCCATAAGCCAAGTATCAGCTTAGAAACCACAATATCTTCACATGTTAGGAGGATAGGTTAAAAGTTCTATTTCTGACAATAAATATTGTCAGTCTTGATGTTTTTTAAGATAAGTATTTTAAGGAAGGACAGAAACCAGTGCAATTGTCATCCCTGCTGAGCAGAACCTTATTTACCTGACCACTAGAAAAAAGCCTTGCCTGCTAAAGGCTGGCTCACTGAGTATTTCTCAGTTCACTGACTATGGGCATGCAATGTTTTTACAGTGAAACATAAAACCAGGCAAAACCCCACCTGGGTTCAGCTTTTTTTAATGAGATGGAAGTTCAGATTTAAGTTTACCAAAGATTGATGATTACTGGAGATAAATGTGTGTTTCAGGTTTGAAATATAATTCTCTGCACACTAAAATACACATGCATGGCAGATATAAAGTGTTCAAGTAGGGAACTTGAAATGCTGAGCTATTTCTAGAGCAAACACCTCTAAAACTTCATTTTTCCAATTCTTATTTTCTGTTCAACTGTGAGAGACACAAAATTGGTATTGTGGTAACTACAGATAAAATAAATTGCTTCCCTCCAAAAGGCCTCCCCCAGGTGTGTTTGAAAGGTCAGGTTAGAACCTTCTCAGCATTGCATGGTCTAAATTAGTCCTAAACAAGAATTGTACATTAATCAAAACGAATGAAAATTTTCCTTTAGCTGGAGTGATGAGGCCTGTGGTATGGGAGCAGAAGGATGTGATTACTGCTCATCAGGCTATATCCAGACCAAAATCTTCTCTGTTACTCTAGTGTAAACCAGCAATAACTCAGCTAGGTATTGGGATTTATAGCACAATGCACAGGAAGTCAGAAACTGATCCATCTCAAAAAATTTTCTTGGAAATTAGCATTTGCTGATCATTTTAACATCAGTATTACTGCTGTAATAACATAATGTATAATCAGTTCAGACATCCGTTTGGTAGGCATGCTGGACAAACAAATGCAGATCCATTCAACAAATGCCCTCCATTCCTCTGGAGGGCAGAGGGATCACTCTAAAATGCCACCTTTGGACCCTTTCATGCACTTTTGCAGCTCCAGAACAACAACCTCTGAAAATCCTGCTTCCATCCTTTCCAGTATGCCTGTAAAGCAAGCCTCTTAGATGCTGTCATTATAGTGCAGAGTTCTATTATCAGTACATTGCAAAGGTTCCATATTGCTAGAGTTTCATACCTCCTCAATGCTTCTTGTAGGCAGCTCCTCTAGGCACTGACACTTCCTTGTCCTTGCAGAAGCCAACTGACTCCAGTTCCCACCAATCCACTCTTTTATAACACTCTTCTTATTGGCTACAGGTGTGGCCTGTTAACATCAGGCCTGCTCCTAATCTATAGTAATCGGTTCAGCTGCAACTCTTTAAGGGATAAGATTACATTCTATACCAGCTTCATTTACCCATGCTGTATCCCCCTACACTTAGACCTGCTTCTCAGAATGGTAGATGACTCAGGCAGTAAGGGTTCAGCAGAAAAGCATGGATTGGAGCTTGATCCACTAGTGGCACAGTCTTGAGACACATATGAGGGGTTACGAGTCAGACAGCAGCCAAATGTTGTGTTAACATAACAGTTTTATTTATTGACACTGCGTTAATCAATAACTATTTCAAAAATTAGAACTTTCTCTACCACCTGATGCTCGGTGGTTTTAGACGTATGTGTTGGATCACTGTCAGAGCACAGCTGAAACAATCTTGAACTGCATTTTGGGGGAGGAAGCTCTGTGGAGAGCTGGGATCAGTGGTGCAGTACACCTCATGGGAGGCTATGTAGCTGCACTGGAACACTCTTTGCTTCCCTGAGAGCACAGGCCCTCAGCCAGGGAGCCTTCAGCTTCGTTATAGCTGGCCAAAGCTTGAGACTTGTTATCATTAGAAAAGTTTGCACAAACTCATTTTGGCATAAGTGTCAGACCTTCACACCCCTTCTTGAACCCTCCCTTTGTTTTTCTCCAGGTATTCCCTGCAGGATCTGTGGGTGGAGGGATTCCTTTGGCAATGTGGCTGTTCCCAGCTGGCAGCAAGAACCAGCAAACACCTCTGGAGGGACTGGAGATGTGCTGCCCCAGCAAACACTGACAGTACGTTCTCACCTACAGATCTTCAGCTGTAATGCTGGAGCTGCTGTTGGAGATCGGCAGTATCAAAAAAAGGACAGTAAAATCAGATTTGGAAAAATCTTACTAGCTATTATTTAATTTGTAAGTCTATATTTGTTAGCTCATACATGTGAGCCAGAAGAGTAGAGTGTGTTTTGCAGTGAGACACTCATGCAAGACAGACACAATTTTTGAATGTGGCTTTTAATAACAATACAATTAGAAAGAAGTTTAATGAATACAAGTCCTTTCTTAAATGTTACTATAAAGTATGCTGGCTTGGGTATAGACAAATCATACATATATGTACTTTATTTTATATATATATATATATATATATATATATATATATATATAAAAATTGGGAAAAACAAGATACAGTTATTCAACAAAATTTGAACTTTCCCTTTTTTATGTCTTTGCCCTTGTTAGATTCCAAAGAGATGGAGATTTCTTTGCCTTTATTTTTGTGAAAGCTTATAAAATATAAGTCAATAATCCAGCAATCCCAGATCTAAATTCCTTGCTAAGTAGTTAAGTTCTTTATTCTTAAAATGAAATAAAATTAAGAAAGGCTGAGAGTTAAGAATTGCAAATAGTAGCTGTATTATTCAAGCAGCTGCTCTTCTCCCAGGAGCCTTGTAATGCTGAATATTTCTCAATGGGACTCCTATAACCTGTTCACAGGTTTCATTTTGAGCCTTAGCTTTGCAGTTCTTTTTCCTCCTCAGTTAGATTTTTAATGGATTGCAAACTGGTATGTTAGTGAAAGTTGTGGGTCACTTCCTAGGCTGCTCTGGAAGTTGAAGATAACCTGCTGATGAACAGAATTTTTAAAAATTAGAATATTCTCATCCTTTAGTATCTTATAGTTGTAGGTGTTCTTTTTGTTTTTACTGGGGTTTTTCTTGTTGTTCCAGAGGAGATGGAAAGAGGTTTGCAGGTGTGAGAAGTAAGTATCTTATGTATCCAGCCCAAGGGCATGGCTGCACACGGGTTAACTTGGATAAATTAACCCAGGATGACATTGCTGTGACTGTGGGGCTTCCTCTGTCTTCTGGGTAGCTGGTTTCCTTCTCCCACAACCCAGCAATCTTTTCTCTTTTTTTTTTATAGATAGCACTAAACTTTGTGCTACGTTCCACAAAATAATCTCCATCTTCCGGACACGTCAACAACTTTCCATTCTCCATCTCTTACTTCATTGTGGCCAAATGCCTTGCAGTTTATGAATAATGGGTTTATTCTTCCTTTGACTATGTACCTTTATGTTATCTCTTGGAATATTTTTGCCTTGCAGGCTGGCACCAAAACAAATTTAAAAACATTAATGGAACTTCAAAACAAGCCACCTACACTTGGAAACCTTACTAGCAACTTGGTCTGCTTTATTTTCTTCATAATGTATTTTGAGATGTTTATCTTGGAAATGAGAACAGTGGCTGATTCCAGCTTTCATGGCTCTCATTAGTTTATTGCATCTAAAAATGACCACGGAAACTCAAATGTATTTCTAAGTACAATATTATGGTTCACATATCTATTTGGAATGAGCTCAGAGGCATGGCTTCCAAGCAAGCTCCCCCTTTGCTTTGGTCCTTACCCTGCCATTTACATGAGTGGAAAAGCAGCATACTGCAACACCCTGGTTGTGGGGTGCACGCCCACTTTGAGCAGACTCTGACCCATAGTTGGTTATCTGAGCAGAGTAAAACTCCTGTGCTTAGTGTTAAGAAAAACAGAAACTCTCTGGAGTCACCCCCTGTCCTCTGACAGGTACATTTGGGGGAGTTCAGGTCAATGCTGGCTTTGGAGTAAGTCCTGGCCTAATTTTCCATAAATCCCTCAGCACACTTTTTTCTAGCAGCAAAACCCTTCATTAAGCTAGCATTTGAGGGAAGCAGCACATGTTACTAGTGCCCTTCCAGAAGTGGAGAGCAACTCACAGGACTGTTTTGGACATGAGGACAGCTGGGCACAAGTCATCAGATGTGCTGGCTGATGTGCTGGCTGGATATGCAGCCATCCTCTGGGCAGGAAAAGGTGCTCTGGTTTTGTGCTACCAACACATCCTCCTGGGAGACTCCATTTCAGTGGCATCTGTGTCCTGACAGCCACTGAAAAGAAAGCTGGATCGCCTTCATGAGGTTTTTGTTGTTCCCACTGTTACTATGATAATTTTCATATTTTGAATACAGTCCAAGAACATTTTGCATCTTCCCTTTTACTACAGATATGAACAGCTGTTTGAAAAGAAACTGATAAATAGATGAGATCTTGTGTGTTTTCCAAGTATTCGCTTAACTACAATGACTGCATTGGGAAAAAGCGGTTTCTGGACTGAGACTTGATTTGTAAATAGCCAAATTATGCAAACGCTTGATTTATGATCCAGTGAGTAGTAATTTATTCACTATCATGGGACTAGACTGCAAGTCTTGTATTCATTATTGATATACATAGTTAAAGGAAAATTAAAAAAATATTCTTCAGGAAACTCTCTGTTCAAAGACAAATCTCAGGCTTGCTTTCTTCCATTGATAATTTATAATTCCCTGGAAAAACATAATTTTCACCTTGGGTTGATTCTCAACCCTTTCACTTTGGCAGCTGGAATTCCCACTGATCTCTGTGATCTGTGGGGACAGAATTTCACCCATGTATATAACCAACTCTGGGGGCACGGATTGTGCTGCTTTTGGCTGGGACAGAGTTAGTTTTCTTCATGGTAGCTAGTATAGGGCTATGTTTAGGATTTTTCCTGGAAAGAGTGTTGATAACACAGCAATGTTTAAGCTATTGTTGAGCAGGGCTTGCACAGTCAAGGCCTTTTCTGCTCCTCAGCCCACTGTGACAGTGAGGATGTTGGGGGTGCACAAGGACATGGGAGGGGGCACAGCTGGAACAGCTGATCCCCACTGACCAAAGGATATTCCAGACCATGCAGTGTCTCAGCAGACAAAGCTGTGGGAAGGAGGAAGGGAGGCACATTTGCATTTGTCTTCCCAAACCACTGTTACATGTGATAGGGCCCGGCTTTGCTGGAGAGAGCTGAACACCTGCCTGCCCATGGGAAGGAGTGAAGAAATTCCTTGTTTGGCTTTGCTTGTCTGCACAGCTTTTGCTTTATTTATTAAACTGTCTTTATCTCAACCCAAAGGTTTTCTCACTTTTATCCTTCTCACCTCTCCCCTATTCCAGCAGGGATGAGAGTGGGCAAGTGGCTGTGTTGCCAGCCAGGATTAAACCATGATACAGGCAGAGAAGAAATCTATTTAATTCCTAATGAGAACTAAGAGCTCCTTGCTATCTGTTGTCAAGGAGGTTGTTTCTCCTTCTCCAACAACTAGTCCAGAATGATATAGGCTTTAAAGAAAAATTCCAGCAGAGGTATTCAATCTGGAGTTATTTGTCAAATTAGTCATGATAGTTGTTTGTAAGTAGTAACAAATGGAAAACTTCATGTTACATGCTAGAAGGAAAAATAGGCTAAATAATTCTTAAGCAATGTTCAATGTCAGGCAGGAAATCCTGTTCACATGGGACCGTATCATGTTGCACACCTTTTTGGGGCTCTTTACCAAGAAAGGATTTCTGTTTCTTCTTAAAATATTGGAAGGGTTGCAGTAAAGAGGTGAGAGGATGCCTTTAACTCTGGTGTCTGCTGAGGGCACACTCAGTTAAGACTCATATTCCTGAGCACAGCACAATCTGGGGCTGACTGAACTGGGTGCATTTGGGGTGCAGCCTCACTGGAAGTGGACCACCTGAGCCTGACACACCACAGGGGACTTTGTGGTGTGTCCTGCAGCCGTAGGTGAAAAAAGTCTGTGACCCAAATGCTCCAGCCAGCCTGTGAGCATTGCCAGGAGATTTTGCTTAGGGCTAAGAACAGGCTTGTTGGTACCCACAACAGCAGATAAGAAAGATAAGAAAGAGCACCCATATGTTATGTCACTTGAGAGCAGAAAAGATGCTGTATATGTCTCTGCTGGAAGATGGAGCTGGATCTGAAAGCAAAAGTTGGCAGGGTACAGAGCTAACCAAACATTTCTGAGGCTGGGTAGAGTACTTGTGCAAGTGTGGCCCTGCAGGGCTGCTGCCAAGCCCAGCCAAAGCACAGGCTGTGGCCCTTGGAGCTTTGCTGCATCTCCAGGGTTCAAATCCTCCAGGGGTGTCAGCAGCACATGGAAATATATCTCCCAGAGATATTTTGTGTTGGTTTGCTTTTGGCTCAGACAATGGCCCAGGCTAGGACTCCTATTTGAGCCCCTGGTTCTCACCCTGCCATGGGGCTCAGGCAGGCAGGGAGGAGGAGCCATCCCAGTCACTGCTGCTGCTGGGTGCCCCAATGCCCATCCTGCCTGTGGGCAAGGAACTCAAGCCAGAGAAGGGGGGGCAGCCAAGCATGTCAAGCACATCAAGGAGGAGTGGGGACAAAAGGCAAATGGGAGCTTAATTTTTAGTCCAGCTGTGGGTTGAGGAAGAGAGGAAACTGATCCCTTCCCCCTGTGACAATGCATGTGGGTTTATTTTACATTGGATAGGAACCTGGCTTTCCCCTTGGTTACCACCAGACTGATGGTGCCAGTGCACTCCTGTCACTTTGGGCAGAAGTTTGGTGTCCCAAACTGCAGAACAGATGAGTTTTAGCTGAGAGTTGGGTGAGTGTCCCATTAGCCTGGTGTTTGGGGATCCTTGCAAGAGGGTGGGCCCTGTCAGGCTGCAGGTACACCAGACTGCATTGCCCACTTCCAGACCATGTGCTCACACCAGGACATTTGGAAAAAACAAGCTGCTGCAAAGGCTCCTGAACTTCTGAGCTGAACTCACTGCTGCCAGGGGATGATAAGCATGCTAAGGGTAAGCTTAATGAGCCAGGACCTTCAAGGCATTAACTAACATCTCCTCAGCTAAGTCAAGAAAGGATATTATCAGCACAACCTTTGCTACCTCTGTTAAGGCTGATTCAGTGATAGACACCTATAATGTAAATTTCTGAATCTGAATTATCCTTTTAGAGTCCTTTTAGAGCAATTTGGAAGAAATATGCACTTTTAAGGAGTGGTTAATTTCTCTCAAAAGGGCTCAAACAAATGGATGACAGAGATTTGCATCCAAAGAGGAAGGACCCTTATTTGATTACCTTTATCTGCATGTGCTTTTTTTTTTCCTGGCTTGTTGTGCTGAACATAAATGCTTTTGATAATACTGAGGGGCATGGAATTCATGGGGAATTTAATCCTGAAACAGCTGCTCAGTTTAAACAGGGCTGCTTAACTAAAGACTTCCCAATGTGTGCTAGCAAAGCACTGTGTGAATATTTGTGATTGTCTGCAAAGCAACGTGATTCAGTGCAAGCCTGGATATAGGCTGAAAATGCAAGATCAAATGCCCATCAATGACAAGGCAGCTAGACAGCCCAAAGGAGTTTTCATTTCAAGCACAGAGTTCTCACAGCCTGTTTCCATAGATGTGTGCAGGAAGCTGCACCCTGGCTCTGCCCATGCTTGTGGTTGCTTGACAAGGGTCAGTTCTGGAAGCCATTTAACACCACAGCAAAGCCACATTCCTCATGTCTCCTTAGATCTCTGCTGTGCATCCCAGAAAGCCAGTCTCTTGATCAGATTTAGTGAATAACTTTAAACCCTTCCCTCCTTCCCTTCCTCCCTTTTCCTTCTTTCCTCCTTCCCTCTTTTCTCCCTTCCCACTTTCCTCCCTTGTTCTCTCCCATCTCTCTTTCTTCTCTTCCTACCCGCCTGCCTCTGTGTAACACAAATCATTTAAAACTCTATTGTATTTAAAACCCCAATAATTTAAATGTATTGATTTTTTAATTACAAATAAATAAAGGATGGTTCTGGTTCTTTCCCCTGTGCTTCTGTGCAGTATCTATGCCATTCATCCCTGCTGTGTGACTTCTGTTTTTCCTTAAGGGAACCAAGTCATGTGTCTATGCAGCAAGCATTGCATCCATCTTCATAGACAATTTTTATTGAAATAAAACATGTTTTAGCATAGTAACAACCTTTGCATAGAAGCAACCCTATAACAATAATTTTTTTTAGGTAAAGGAGCACATTCTAACTTCTAAACATTGGTAACAAAAACAAACAGAGAAAGTACATACCTATTCACCCAAAGGATATTTAGAAGAATGATATATGAGTAGCAATGCAAATACAAATAATGTGCAGAAAGGAATGGAGACTAAAAAAACCAAAATAATTTGTTTGAATTGCGTACAGCTCTTACTACAGTGCAATTTTTCTTGCTTGAAGAATTTTATACTGAGTTGATGTTTCTTCCCACTTCATAGGATGCACAGACTACAGAAATTACTTTGTAAGGGATCTCAACTCCATTCACATTGTCATCAGACCTACAAAAATATTGGGCAGAACAACTTTGCTCGGTTTATGTTGAAGCATCATACCGAGCTTCTGAAGGCATGAGTTCTCTCCTTGCCTCACCATCTGTCCAGTGCATGACCACTTCAAGTATCTGTGCTGCATTTTCCCATCTGTAGAGTGGGGAGAGCAAAATTACCTGCTTTCTACAAAAGTAAAAAAAATAAATAATTTTTTTAAGATGGCAAAGACCCTATGAAAATATGTATTGTAGTTTGGTGTTAAAAAAAATCTTTCAGATTGTAACAGCTAATAAAAGCAAATTATTTCTAGAAGCAAAATATATCTTTGTGAGACTGAAGTGTCCACATTTACAGCTTTTTGAAAGACACACATTTGCATGTGGATGGTGCTTAAACTTTGCCTGTTCACTTACAGAAGACTTTAGCATTATTTAGTAATTCAGGAAGTGAATCAAGTATAAAGGTGTCAGAGTGAAAATTTGAAAATTTCATACAGGAAGTGATGCAGAGGTCATGAGCTACACCAAAAGTAATCAAGCCAAAATTTTTGAAACTGAGTTTTTTCCTGCAGAGAAGATAATGTACAAGGACTAATTTCTTACCCACAGAATTTTTTTGAGCAGAGATGTTTTTGGCCAAGTTGCCTTCCCAAAATTCAGACAGACTTGGTCAAAATGAGAATTGAAATTGATTTCCACCTCTGAATTTCTAGCTACTCTCAAGTAGACATATACAGAAATAAGCTGATTTGTTCCTGTAGCTCCATTTTGCAGCCTACTGTGCAGTTCAACACTCAGCCGCAAAAAAGAGCTTTCACTCTTTCTGAAAATATGCCAAGGTGTAAATTACAATTGGCAACAAGTTAGCTTAACTCTTCATCTTGAAAGCACATCAAGCCTCCACTGCCAGTCCACTTATATTTGTGACAACTTTCTACTATAGGCAAAATTGTTCCTCTCAGTTTATTTGTGTCACAAACTGGTCTCTGTGAAGTGGGTGTGTGAAAATATGAAGTACCTAGAGTGTACCAGCAAAGATGGACCTTATTTGGTAGCTTAGGATGGTTTTACTTGTTCAAATAACCCTTTTGCAAGACTCACCTGACTTTAAGTATCTGCATAAATGCAGGGAGTAAAAGTGTTGCTTTGTAAGTCTCCACAGATTACTTGTTCACCAACGTGCAGAGCTTTCTAACCTCTGTTGGCTGGAGACTGTGGTGGAGTTGAAATTGCTTAAGCAATTGTAATCTTGATTAATGTTAGAAGAGAGTGCATCTGCCTGGCTCCCACCTGACCTGGCACTGAGAACTGCCTGGGCTCTGGCCATTGGGCTGGGCCAAGAAAAGTGAGCCAGCTCCAACTGGAAGTTGGTGGGGTGGAGTACACTGGAAACTGCTTAAAGAGAAAATGATTCTTTAATGGGAAAAGTGTGATTTTTCCAAGTAATTTGACCCGAGTGGAAACAAAGCTTGTCAGAGACTGTATTACGTGAAAATGTTTGCAGAATGATGTCAGTGTGTTAGCACTGTTAGCAGACAGTTGGAGCTTTATTCACAAAAAGGGCACATTTTCACTGCATGTAGTAGATTCATAAATGAGACTTTCTGTGCACAAGTGAGCTCCATGAAAATACAGCCCTTCCATTTTGAGGAAAAAGACATTTTTTGCATAGATGGGCCAAATTATTTCGTGGCACTCTGAATGCAAGTTATCAAAGGGCCTTCCAAGGTTTCTTCTTGGATACGAGTCCCTCTGAGCAAAGGTATGGGGGGAAGATTGGAGCAGAGGCTCCAAGGCACTTGCCAGGGATCAGGTGCAGCCCACTGCTCTCACTGAGGTGGCTCAGGTCACAGATCCCCCTACCTCTGCCTCCCGTGTCCTTGGCGCTTATTTAGGGAAATGCGTAAGAAGCAAGGAATGTATGAAGTGCTTCGTTCTCAGATATACTGCTGGCCCCTGACAGTCTCCACAGCAACCACACCACACAATCCTCTCCATAAGACAATTGGAAAAAGATGGTTTCTTTGGGTGTTACCAGGCCTTCTAGCTCAGTGACGTTTTCTGCTGGAGATGATAAACTCCAACACAGTGTGGACAAGCAGCAAGCACAGGGTGAGGGAATTGGAGGGATGCTTTGAAGAATCTGGGAAGTCTGGAGTCAGTCTGAAGCTTGGAGGCAGGCAGCCAGTCCTCGGGAATATATTGGCCATGCTCAGCCATCCATGCACACGTGAGTGGGAGTCTGTGAGTGCAGGTTCACACAGGACAGAATTCACAGTGCTGGGTAAGGGGAGGCAGAGGCTACTTGGTCAGCTACTGTCTTGGTCACTTCTTTCACTTCTCCTACTGTTCTTTGCCTCAAAACCAGCACTAAGGAGCCTGTGGAGGAATTCTTCCAGGAAAATCTTCAGTAAAGCCTTTTAATTTTCTGAGCTGGCCCTTGCTCCTCCCTTTGGGAATGAGGAATGAATATTTCCTGTATCATTTTCAGCTTGCTGCCATCAGTTTCTGTGGAATAAAATAATCCCCTTTCCCCTCTGCTCCAACTTTTCTGAAAAGAAATGATATATAATCTGCAGGTGGTCTGTGGGATGGTCCCTTGCTGGTGATTTCATTTTGTTGCAGTGCAAGACATTGCTATTGTTATTTGCACATCTTCAGTAGTAACATGCTAGGGAAATACAGATATTTTTATTAGAACAGGCTGAAGCATCTTAGCATTTGGGAATGATTTTGCTTTATGGTACTTGCTGTGCCACAGGTTCAGTGCACACGTGTGCAAGCACACATCTGACAGAAGGTAAAACTTACTTCTCCAGCATGATTCCTATGGATGATTCCTCCCAAACAGGTTCCTATCCTGCACTGTCCACTGGTGTTTGAAGCCTGATGCAGTAGTGCATTAAGTGATGTGACTAACAGCTGTCATGAGTTTTGTGCTGTAAAGGAAAGTGTGTGTAGCAGATTTAAATCCCTCCTAAATGCACATGTATTTCATTTAAAAGTCTGACAAAAAAAAAATCAGCATGTTCCTACAGTCACGGTTTAATTAGTTCTTATTGTATTCATAACCCATTTCCACTTCATTATTCAAAACTGTCAGTTCACTTTTTTTCTTTCCTTGTTTAATTAAAATTGTTTAAGAGAAATCAGAGCTAAGCAAGGGTGCCTAACTTCCAGGCCTGGGGACCAAATTCTTACTGCATAGGTCAAGTACAATATAGTCAGCTGCAGTGAAAGATGATCTCTAATAATCTGCCACAGAATATGATTAAGGGAAAAAAACCAAAGTAAAACTGCCTCTGAACTAATTTCTCCAGCTAAATTTCTTCTTCCTACCTTGGTTTGACTTGTGCCTATTGATACCTGTGTTCAGTGCATCAGGACTGTGCAGGAGAGCCTTGACTCTCTGCTTTCCTCACATCTTTCTGAAAGACAGTATAAAACAAGCAAAAGTCAAACAGAAACCTGCACAGCAACCTCTTGGCAGAAATCACGAGCCAACAGGCTTCTGACAAAAACCAAATCTCTTTACTTGTATCTCTGTGCTTGTTGATCTGTGGCACAACTCTCATGAAGGCTGGAAGTCTGCTTCCCTGGAAATTGCAGTGGTGATTGCCCAGGAATTAGCTGTGCTTCACAGGAGCCAGCTCTGCTTCTCTTCTTTGCTTTGTTTCCAGGCATTTGGGAAGACCACGTCAGGAATACCCAGGTGAGATTTCTGCCTGTGTCATTAAGAGCAGCTGGTGCAGATGCAGGGCTCACCCTGTGCCCCCAGAGCTGGCCTGGAGCTCAGTGGGCAGCACAGCAAAGGAGACAGCCAGTGACAGGGCTGGGGAGCCTGGTGAGAGGGCCTTGGGATGGGGCACTTCCCCACCTTGCGTTCACTGTGGGACACTGAGAGGTGTTTCCAGGCAGGGCAGCCTGCAAGGTGCTCTTAGTCATTGATAACAGGATGAGAAGATGTGAGCAGGGATAGCTGGGGGCAGAAAGGTGAGCCCAGCCCTCAGAGTGCCCCCAGAGAAAAAGGGTCTCCTCCTCTGCTAGGGCAGAGGAACAATAGGAATGGGTTTGCTGGGGAGAGGATTGCAAGGCTGTATGCAGGGGCTGGGAGGAAGGGAAAACAATGTGCAAAAATTTGTGTGGGAGAGAACAACCTTTGCTTTGCATGCAGCTCACTCAGTCCTCCCAGGGAGCAGCTCACACCAGTTTGCTGCCCATTTCCAAGCCCGGTTGACTGACCAGAGAAATTGCTTGTGCTGTACCACATGTCTCTATGGTATTGTAGCAGCTGAGGAAAAGATTTCATCTCAGCATCTGGGGGAAAGCATCCCTAGTGAGGAATCTTTAGCTACTTTCATTTTCTCCTTCCTAAAATCTGAATGAGCCTGGTCCAGTAATGCTGACGAAGTTTTATTGAGGGATAAGGGTAGCAAGAGTTTATTGGCATAGGAGAGGTTTGAAGGATTTGGGGGAGACCAGGATTTAAATATTTTCTTATAACTTTGAGCTCCTCAAAACTAACAAGACTCTGGAGTCAGCACATTTCTTTGACCTCAAAAAGTCAATGAAACTGTTACCATTGTAAAGAGCTAAACTAGGACATTTCTTGGCTTGTGTATTTTACAGCGAACATTTTTTTTTTTCTGTGCCTTTTACACTGGCATAATTGGGCCACTGTTCAGGTGCATATTGCTCTTCAGGAAGGACACATAAGCATGTGTTTAAGACCTATGAAATCACTAGCCTTTTTTGCCTTTCCTAAATCAACAGGACTTAAGCATGTGCCTAAAGTGCTTTTTCCGAAATGGGGCCTTAAAGAGCTGAGTTAGCTTATCCACCTTCCTATTTAAAAGATGGATGTGGAAAATTTCCCAGATTATACATCTGCTCTTCCAATTTACATCGTGGAGGGTAAGGCTGAGTACAGAGGGAGCAGAAAAGGGGAAAGAAAAGTAAAAACAATCCTGAGCTGGCTGCCTGGCAAAAAGAAAGTGAAACAGCTGCCTGCCAGATTGGGAGAGCTGCATACTGTGTGCACCGTGGCAGGGCCATCTGCACGCCAGGCTTGCACCAGGTGCTGTATTTAGAATAGAAGGAGAGAGCCTGTAGAGAGAAAGCAAACCAGTTTACAGTCAAAGGCTGTCTAACTTTTCAGCCTAACCTTGATGTTTGGCCTCCATCTGATACATTCCTTGCTTTTTCCCTGCAAGCTGTTGCAACGTTAGCAGTCACAGAGAGGAATAATGGGTTGAGGAAGGCTTCTGCCTTGGTTGTTCTTTTTCTCACCATCACTGTGTCTTAGCAGACCATGGAAGCACAAAGAGAACTCTTGGAATTTGAAGATGTGAAATTTGGGGCGCCCCATAGTCAGAAAGATTATTCTGCTACAAATCCAGCCTTTTTGGAGGAGTGACACTTCCTGGGGGTAGCGATGCAGTTCAGGTGTGAGGAGCAAAGGCGGCTCTGTGCCTGTGGTTGTGCACACACTGCCCACAGCCTGCACCTTGGTCCCCCTGCATGGGGAGCCTGCATCCCCTGCATTCATGCTGCCTGCATGGCCCAGGTGTGCCTGTCTCCCTGCACTGGTAGGGAGGATGTGTTTGCTCCAGCTGTCACACCCCTGCATGGGCCAAGCCTCTAGAGAACAAGACATTGTAGATACAATCTTTGATCCTCCAGCTTTTACCCTGATGTGGTTCTCATCCCAGACAGTTGCAGTGAAAGTTTTTTTGTTTACTTTCACTGTATTTCCACCCCCATTCCTGAAAATTTTCTTTCAACGCAATGAGGATTCAGCTAGTTTTTCACTGAGACTGAGATAAAATAAAATGGGGACCAATCCCAATTATGCCATAGTCAGTCTGAGTTCAATGTAGCCTGATAGGGCAAAATTTAGTGACCCAGAGCATGAACAAGAATGACACTCTGGCATCTCCTTTGCCCTTAAGCCTGGGGAATTTATGAGCCTTATCTTGGCTGCTAGGCCATCCTTCTCTTCCTTTACTTGTGCTTTACTTCCTTCCTATAAGTTTTAAAACTTTATCTGAACCTAGGCTGCTCTTTACATCACATACTCCCTCTTTGATTTCAAAGATGGAAGGGAAGTTATTTAAAAATAGGCTCCATGATTCCAGCGTTCTGGCAATTAGGCACGGAGCTAGACCTCGTGAGTACATCTGTGACTCTGAGGGAGGTCAGCATGGTTTCACTTTTGAGGCAGGGAAGAAAATCAAACTGTTCCACCATTTGTCTGGTAAGAGCCAGAGATCCCTTTGTATGAATTTCTCCATTTTGTTGTGTAGTTTGGGATTTTGTATTCAGCTTCCCACTTACTCTGACGAGGTAGTAGGTATCAAATGGAATTCCAGGGAAGAGCACTCAGTGCTGACGGGGCTGGGGGGCTGCCTGGTGCTGTGGCTGCATTTATACAGCTCCCTAAGAGTGACCAGAGTGCTGCTCTGAAAACACTTGCCTATTTAAAGCTGAGCTGAAACTGCCAATCTGATCTCTCACTAAATACCAGTTGGTCTCTCATTGCTCTCCTTTAATTATGCTGACTATGCACTGGGGCTGACTTTCTTTTTGATGCAGTATAAATTGCTGAAACCAACCATGTGTTTCTCCATCCTTCGCATTTGCGGTAGCAAAGGGTTGTGGAGGACCCAGCAATTTCAGATGGCAGGTGATCTTTTTGATCCCAGCACAGGTCACTTGACAGGGTACTGTTCAAGCCAAGCTTTGCCACTAGGCTCCAGCTTGACCCATGGGATGAATCAGCTCACCTTTTGTGCCTCCATTTCCCATCTGCAACATAACATTAAGTGCTTTGCAATCAAAGATTGGACAGCTTCATAAAACAGACATAGATTATTACTGCTTTGCACATGGCACAAGCAGCAAAGAATCAGTCCCAGGGAAACAGTGGAGGTGAGAGCAACACATGGCTATCTGTACGTCATTAGCACTCCCCAGAGCCTCTGGTACTCCCAAAGCTCATAAATGGCAATATGAATGTTTCAAAAGTAACTTTTTAAAAATGTAAAAGGCTACTTTAATTAAATGAACATATCTTTTCTCTTAGATCATAATCTTGGATCTCAATAAGTATGTTGGGAATTCAGAAGCATTTCAAATAATTTAAAAAAATAAAGAGTGAGTATGATGTTCTTTTATAGTTGGCAATTTTACAGGCTTCTTATATTAAACCAGATTTTCATTTTTTTTGAAACAAGCTGAAAAGCTTTTGTAATAAGATATTAAAAAGTGTTTAGCATGCTGGGTCATCAACAGCAATGCTTGAATGCAGACTTTAAAACTTTAAAAAAAAACAGTGCAAATATATATATATATATATATATATATATATATATATATAAGTTGCTTCAGCTGCTCCCTTTTTGTTTGACAGAACAGAATCTTGCAAAAATAAAGCTGTTGTGTGTCAATTTATTATTCAGTCTGAATAATAAATAGAAAAATTGGTCTTACTTTTTCATTGTTTAATCTACTGCCATCCTCAATGTAAAGATGATGAGCCATGGGTTGGTGGACCCAGCTCCCCATGGTGGTTGGGCTGGGACAGCACCGAGTGGCCAGGCCGCCAGAGTGACACCCAGCACAGGGCAGGCCCTGCACATGGCTTTGCACTGTTGCAGCATCAGCTTGGATCTTGGAAAACAGAGAAATTCCACTTTGTTACCGCCCTATAGCTCCTTTCCTTCCAGATCTAGATCCACTGCTGTCAGTCCCTTAAAAATGATAATAATGGTCAGAAGATGCTTGTTTCTTTGTCTCCTACTAGAACCACATGGTAGCCCTTTCTGTCTTTCACTGGACCACTGAATAGTATGAGACAAGAATCCTCTTGTTGCAGGCAGTAAGGCCCTGTCATCTGCATTTGCTTTCCTAATATTTATCTACTTACAGGTTGTCAAACTACATCCTTTGCTGTGAAAACCTGGGAAGTATATGTGAACACTGAATACAACATTTCTGTGGGCTTCCCTATCTCATCAGCATTCAGGTCTGCACAACACACAGACAGGAGTGTTAAATTGATAATGTTGTACTGTTGATATTTTTAGGTGACCAGTAAAAGCAAGAGGCTTGTCAAGGTGGATCTTATTTCCAGTTTAATTTTGGCTGAGCACTCCTCTTGTGTGTTCTTGTGAGAGGATGTGTGGAAATTGAGGTGACTTATTTAGTGCATATCTTGACCCGGAAAAATCTCCTAATTGTACAGTCCAATTTTGATAGCTTGCTTAATACCTACTGTTAAGATGTCCAGAGACCTCTCCCTATAGACACCAAGAAATTGAAATCAGATTTGGATTATCCTGAAGGGTCTTGTTTCCCACTAAGTGGGTCATTACTCCACAAAGTGTACCCTTCCATCATGTACCTCCCTCCTGCATCAAGAAAGGCTAATGAATCATGATGCCTGGGACCTCTCTAAAGCCTGAACATCAGAATCATGCTTCTCTTCTGCTGGCAATCTGCTGTTCAGGACACAGATCTTTTTGTTCATCTTGAGTCATCAGTGCTTGTTGGTCACTGCCCACCTCACAGCCGCTGCAGCAGCTCAATTTAAGGGAGCAGTGACACTGCCTAAATAGGAGTCCATCTGCATTACATGTTTGCTGAACAGCTCTGAAGAAGCTCATTTATAAAAGTCAGCATGTTGGTAAATGGTAGCTAGTTCACAAATAAAAACAAAAAGAAGTTGGATCTTCAAGTCACTACAAATTATTTACTGTGTCCAGATTCATTTGCAACAATGGGCTTGGGTGCAAGAAAATCTTGAGCTTTGGCCAGAAATCACTTCTTTTGTTGTTAGCAGTTACATCTGCTGCTCCTTTCTTCTAGTGCTACACAGATCTCTTTAATCCCTAGAATGTGTTCCCAATTTGATTGTATTTACTTATATGTCTATAACTTTACTGAAAATACCACCCTTACTCTTCATCATATTTCCATGCTGGGTTAGGGTTTTGTTTGGATAATGTCACTTCTCTTGTGCCTGGAAAATTTGGCTTCCTGTGAGGTTTTGGAATTTGACTTCTTCCTTTATATTTCCAGAGATTTTCAAAATTTTTTCTCTCTTTTTTTTTTCCTTTCCCCCCCTTTTTTTTCTTTGTAGTTCTCTTTTCAGTCTTCTAAGAGAAACAAGGATGCATACTGCATACCCTCTGGCCTGCCATGTTTAATTCAGATGAAGCTTCTGTATGAAAAGCTTACATGAGATTTTGCATTATGCTTGAAGTAGTTGCAAGCCATGCTCCGCAGATGAAGGAACGATCATGGACATGCAGGAAGTGACAATGAATCCATCACATCTGAACAAAATCCATTCAACCAAACAGAATCAAAAAAATCCAAACTTGTTCTTTCTGACATTTTAATGTTTGATTGCTGTGGCCAGAGCTAGTGTCACCTCCTGCAGACTCCTGGCCAGTGCCTTCCCCATAGGAAGTGCTGCTGGTTGCAAGCTAGTGCTCAGGACACGTGATGACTCGGTGTCCCCCAAGGCTAGCCTGTGCCTCATTAGGAGATAAAGCACTCCAGAAGCCTAGCACTCCTGTTAAATACAAGGTTGTGCACTGATATCTGACACGGGCAGAGCAATGAACCCTCTCCCAGGGGCCTCAGGGCCGCGGCCCCTGTGTGTGCTGGTGGCCCTGGGGCAGAGGTGGCTGTGCCATGCGCTGCCCACCTCCCACCTCCTCCCAGCCCCTGCTGGAAAAGGAGCTGGCTCAGCCCATGTAAGCCCCTGTGAGCAGAGGGCACTCAGCAGTGGCACAGGGGCTTCTCCAAATCCAGCCCCAAAGCAAGAAGCTTGGGTGGAGAACAGGCTGCTTCCCACTGTCCCCCGGCTGAGTCCCCAGGGAGTCTTCTCCTCATTCCCCAAGTAAGGAAGGGCAATGAACATGCTGCTGCATCCCACACCAAACCTTTTTATTGTGGTAGGGCTTTTCCACACCCAGACTCCTGGGAGTGGGTTATCTAAGCATGCAAAGTCTCCACAAAGACCAATGCCAACAACTTCTTTAGAATTCAAACATATATCATGACAATCATGAGAGTATTTCTCAATATGTTTTTTTACCTGTTGGTACAGAAAACATAAAATATTTTTGTCTATGTGATCTTAAAATTTTACACTTAGAAGAGCTGTGTTTTCAGAAAAAATACCTGACTCATCCCTCCAGGAAAATAATGACTAATCACAGCTGATAGGGAAAAAACCCACCAACCCAGTTCTGTGCAAAACTACTAACCCAAGATTCATGGAGCAGATATATAACTTTATCCAGTTGAAGGGATTTTTCCCAAGATTTACCACAGAGATTATGACGTAAAGGTAGATGAATTTTTAAAAGATATTATTAGCATTTTTTCACATTAAAAATCAACATATTAAGCTACATCTCATTTCCTTGAAATTTAAATAAGAACTCAGAGTTTTCCACACTCAAAAGAAGCCATCCTGCTTCTATGGTTGAACAGATCTGTTGCATCAATTTACCAGGGACATCCACTTGATTAGTTGAAATAACACTTATAAAGTCATAAATGTTTAGTTTAAGAGAATGCTTAATGAACAAAGTTTATTACTTTCTAGAAAATCATTGAAATTGAAAGCCACATATATTTACATAAAGTATGTGGCATCTGAAAGAAATCCAAAGAATTTTGTTATTAATTTCCTGTGTTGTTTACATGTGTTAGAGCCATGTTTATTCCAGAAGAATCACTCACCAGGAGTGATAGAAATCAAAGTGCAAACTGGTTTATTTTTCTCAATAACTTATTAAGAACAGCAGCAGTTTCTCATGTTAGATAGATGATATGCAACAGACACAGATATTTTTCATCAAATATATACACAATAAATGAGAAAATAAAGCAAAGAAATGTGCAGTCAAGTGAGTTTTTTATTAAACTAAATAAAATAAGAAATTAAATACCATTTTTGCAATTTTGAATTTTTGCTATTAATACCAAAAGGTATTGCATAAGTCACAACACAATTTACAGTGCAATATTTAGTGTATGTTTCAATAACAAAATTCTTATACAATGAAGCACTAATCAAGACAATAGAAGCATCAAGTGTTTCATTATGCTTTCTTAAGAACATATGAATTAAAAAAATCAGTATAAAATCGACTTAACAAATCAAAGACAGTAGGATTTATAAAGTCCTCTTTCAAAGCTGGAAAGAGACGTGCATTTTATGACAAGTTATGATATGTTAAGATAATTTCTCATTTGTCTTATTTGGCATGAAAATTATCCTGCATGTTTCTAAACCTCAGACCATCTCCCCTTGATTTTGGCTTGACTGTAGAAAGCAGCTGGCTTTTTAAAACCAGCTATGAAGGAAGTAATTCACATCCTTTCCTTAATTCCCAGTCCTAACTCCTCAATCCTTAAGTCTGCAGAATCTTCCTCAAAGAGAGTTTTGCTATGGACTAAGTACAACAGTGCAGGACTGGTTTGATCCACTTGTGAACCTGGAACAAAAAGCAGAAAGATAATAAGGATTTTGTGGCTTTTCCAAGAGTGCATATTGTATGCCTTAGAACCAGCACTTTCTTGTTTTAGTAAGGGCAGGTATGGCCAGGATTGAATCCTTGAAGAATGAGTCTTCTAACACCAGATAAATAGTTTATATTTGTATTTTATTGTGCATAATGTGGAATCCCTCTTTTCTTCATCATCTGCCAAATGTTTCTACATTTGGAGTTTGTTCTGCAACAGCTCAGATACTCTGACAATGTAAGGATTGAGTTGTCACACCACCAGTGTAAGTGCAACAATCCCTCTGCTGCCAAGGGGCTGGCCAAGCACTCCAGTGTAAGTGAGACAAGGAGGGATGATGCACCCAGCCTCCCGGGAGAGCCTGGAAGCAGGAAGCTCTGCTGGCAGTGAGAAATGAGGATTTCAGTCCTGCCTGGGCTGCACAAGCCAGAGCAAGGCTCACAGCAGAGGCACAGGGGCTCCAGATCCCCAGGGGGCTGCGTGTGCCTCCTCGGAGCAGTGTCTGTGGCACCCCTCTGCAGAGGGACCAGACTCGCAGTTTCCAGCCCTGCTGCCCTGCAAACCCAGCTCTGCTGTGGGAGGTTTAACACTCACTTAATGAGGACTATGTGTGTGCATACATATGGATGTGTGTATATCTGTCTACACATACACACAATATAAATTAACTAAACATGTTACTAGGATACATCAGGAAAACCACATCCAAACAAAGAGTCCAATATGGAAAAAGCTATTAAAAGATCCCAGCATTTTAGCTTGTTGTGTATAGGAATAAATACAATTACAGGATACCAATTTTACATTTTGTTCCTTTCCCAATATCACTTACAAGAGGTGCTGCCTTCTGGGGTTAAAAGAAAGATTGCAAATGAACAAAAGCAATTCTGATCTTTGCAAATAATGTGATGCTCATAATTTAATTGCCCACCTCAGGAAAACCTGATGATGAGCTCCATGGTTAAAATTAAGAATATCAGCCCTTTCTTAAATGTCCAAGGTGCCTCAACAGGACCCGGAGCTCTGTCCATAGAGCTTTTAAAAGAAATTCAGGAAAGAAAAATTTTTGTGCTCAAGATCAGAATACCCTCACAGAAGATCAGTACTGAAAGATGAAGATAAAGATGACATTTACAATCTCCTTTTCATCACAGTTTTCATTTAGACTGACTAGTTAGCCTAAGTACTTTTACTCTTTCATCCTAAATACAAAGACCCTGATGCCTCCTTGTACTACTTCACCCAAACTCTGCACTCTACACATAAAGCTGTGAAGACAGCAAATCAGCCAAGGAACCAGAACTGCGCCAGCCAGGTTTCTATAGGAAAAAAGATCATTTTTTAAAATCATTAAAAATCATTTAAAATCATTAAAAAAATGATTTTTTAAAATCATTTTGAAAAAAGAAAAATGTGTTGCAAATGTAGACTCTTAGCAGTAAGTGATACAGGCCTGTGACTTCCCTGGGCACCTGGCCCTGCTCCTGTGCCTCACATGACCTGCTGCTGTAAGAGCTGGCATATCCACTGTATTCAGGCTGGTAACAGGCAATCTTTCTGGGCTACACCAAACGTGCTGTCCCCAGACACTCTGAAGTGTTAGGGCACGTAATTAAGTGCTAATTTAAATGGCACTAGTCATGTAACTAAAAGTCTATGATTTTTTTTTTTTTCTAGTCATGATTTTCCACACTGGAATTCCTCTTGGAACTGACTTTGAAGTCAGTAACAAGCCTCCCATTGGGTTTAATGCAAACAGAATCAGCCCTCACTGGAGTTTTTAGCGGAGCAGAGAAAAACATTTTTCCTGTTAAAAGATTTTCCTATTAGTACAAACACATAAAAGACTTCTCAAAGTTATAGTGTTAAATATTTTAATGTCTTGCCAAACCTCATCAATTCTCATTGTTTAGCAAAAATGGCACTGACATTCTGAGTCGCTAGCTATGGCATTTTCTGCATATTAAGATCAATAATATGCTTCACAAGGAATAAAGGGTTGTCTAATGAAAAAAGTCTTTTAAAAGTCAGGACAATTCCAACTGCTATGAATGATTATAAATTATGTGGTTATTTTTATGGGGGTGGGGTAGGGGGTGATTAAGGCTTTGGGCACATGAACCATACTTCCCCCACTTTCTTTCCTTACCAGAAATTGCACTTCCCAAAACCTCCCCTTAGTATCAGCTTTGTGAATTCTAGTTATGATTGCCGGTGTAAGGCACTAAGTTTTCTGTTTTAGCATCAACCCTGAGTTCTTAAAATATTTGTTGGAATGAATGTCTTTGACAGGCTCTAGTGACAGAAGGAAGGATTTGGTTCAGGAGGAAGATTTGGTTTCAATTTGATTGCTTCAAAGATTTGGTTCAAATGTCTCAAAAGTTGTGCTTTTTTGACGTTATGCTCTACTGCCTATTCAAGCAGCCTCAGCAGATATTACGTGCATGGGTTTTAGGGCTTTGAGTTCCTTCACCCAAAGCAATGCAGGTGCACATTTAAAGGCCCCTTCACCTGTGCTGAGTTTGCCCTGGCTCCACAAAAACTGTACATGAGGCCAGACTAAATTACAAGGAATTTTTTTCTCAAATGTTAAGGCCACATGAGCTCTGAAGAAGAAACCTAGGGAGGATGAGGAGCCACGGCGAGGACACAGCAACATCTGTGGGTGGCAGAGGAGATGGCTGCAGGATTTGTCCCCAAGGACAGGTGTCTGATGTGTGTGCACTCCCTGGGCACTCCAGCTCATGCCAACAATGCCTCCTTAGGCGGCATCCTGCTCTGGTGCTTTGGAGGACACACATTTCCAGCCACATGGGCACAGTTACACACTGTCCTTACCCAGGACCGAAAAGTCCATCACCACTTCATGCAACCCAAAGAAAGCAGTCCAGTTTGGACCTTTTCCAAAGCATTGACTGATTCAGACTGACATATCAGAGGCTTAAAAAACCTCCCTTCTTTCTTCCCTTGAGAACAAAATCTTCTGTCGCTTTCCTGCAAACATCTCAGCATTGCCTGGGTCTGTCAGGAATGTCTGCCCAGCTCAATGGCTTTTAGTCTTTTCTTGCATTGGGGTGGTGGAAAATAAATCTTTCTAGTCAGAAACTGAAAAATACTTTTTTTATATATAAATATGAGGCTCTGGGGACCTTATTCAGCTCCTTAGGAGGGTCAAACTTCTACTTTTCACTCTCTGTAACAGTATACTGATGTCTGGGTAGAAGCTGTTCTGGTGTTGCCACAGGAGAAGGGAAGAGGGACTTCACAATATGGAGATTAGTGCAGCGCCAAGAGAACAAAGACTGTTTCTCATCCCTGTCCTTTAGATGCCTGATATTATGTAAGCTACACACCACAGTTGTGGGCAATGTGTCTGTGAATTCCCCAAAGCAGAGAGATGAAGATGAACACTGCTAGCTCCTTCAATACCTGCATGACTAACAACCTGCTCTGAGAAGTGAGGCTGCTGGTGCCACTGTGTTCCATGCAGATCCCTGTTTGTGTGAGCCCTCACAGGCTCCTCCAGGGAGGAGGCACACCTTGTCTGTGAATCCTGATGGCATTAGGTGCGAGATACACACTTAGCCCTGTCAAGACCAAAAGGCTTCAGCGCCTGTGTGGAGCAGAACTTCAGGCATTTTAGTGGCTTCCCTGGTGCTGGGGGAGTTACTTGGTAAAGACATGATGATATGAAAAAGATAGTCTAAATTTAAACACCAGATTTCCACCTAATCCCCAGTGTTGCTCTGTTTGAGAGCTGGGCTCATGTCCCAGTTAAGTAATAGGAGCTTCCTAGGTGTAGACGGTATGAAGGATTGCAGTGACTCTTTCTAAATGCTGTGTCTTGGAATCTCTGCAAAAAGTTTTACTCTAGATTTGTTATGGCAATGAGAAATGAGCACACATAGGTACTCATGCTACACATATGTAGCATTTATTGTAGTGTACTGCAGTATGTTGATTTATGCACACTAAGAGACTGCTCTTTTTTTTGTAAACTCTCAATATAACACAGTGTGAATGAATGCAAAATTTTAATAAATATGTAGAAACAAATAGTCATTAAAATGTGTTACAAATTCCCAGTTTCCTCCTAAATCAGAACTTTATTTAAATTGTTACCTAAAATGTTTATAAGATCTTTTTGAATCCTCACGCAGAGCCAAATGGTCTTAATTCCATTTACCATCTCCTATCTGCTCTCCAACAGTCCATAGCCATAAAATCCTTCACCATTTCCCATTACAACCAATGTCAAATGACTCCATGTCTATGATTCCAGACCTTGGCAGATCACAGGACAGGCCACATGCAGTCATTAAGCAGAGGCAAAGGAGCATCCATCAGGTTCTTGGACTTGAAGTAGAGATATTTGCTGTGTTTGGCTAAACTAGATGCAGGAGGAATCTAAATGCAAAGAAAGTCAGATATTGATTGCAAGGGATGAGTTTGGAAGTGGACTTTGAGCTGACACCTAATTTGTACAAGAAAGTAGCAGGAGATGAGTTAAATCTGCAGAGGCCCAAAAAGATAATTAAAACCACCCCTGAATGACAATGGCTACTAATTTGCTGCAAGTCACTGTATCCCCATGGAGGAAAAAAGGGAAACTGGCAGCACCCCGGCCGCTTTGAGAAGCTGTATGTATGCTGTTTGTATTCACAGCTCATCTCTACAGGTCCCTGCTGCTCCTTTATGGTGCCGTGAGGGTGCTGGGGAGCCAGGTCTGATAGGGCAGAAAAACGCCAGGAAACACGTTTTGACAGAAAAGTCCTGCGAGGCTCCCATGTGCGCTCCACATTGTCTATGGCGTGCCTTTGATGTCGGGTTTGGCTCGTGGGGAGGCGTGAGGCCAGACCCTCATTCCGGGCCGGGAGTGCCAGCCCCGCACAGCCATCGCACTGACAGATGACACCGTGCCGCCCCAGGTGAGGATCCAATCCCTTGCCAGCACACGAGGCAGCCTTTTACGGTTTTTCTTTTTTTTTTTTTTCTCTTTTTTATTTCACTTTTAATTTTTTTCTTTCTTTCAGCATTTTTCTATTTTTCTTTTTTTCCCTTCTTGTTTTTCTTTTTTCCCTTCTTGTTTTTCTTTTTTTTCTATTTTTTTCCCTTCCCTCTTCTTCTTCTTCTTTTTTTTTTCCTGAAGGGGGGAGATTTTTTTCTTTTTCTTTTTCTTTTTCTTTTTCTTTTTCTTTTTCTTTTTCTTTTTCTTTTTCTTTTTCTTTTTCTTTTTCTTTTTCTTTTTCTTTTTTTTCCTTTCACTAATGACTAGGAGTTTGCTGTGTTTCTCACTGCAAATGCGGTTCTTTCCTCCCCGAATGAAGCACGGTCTCAAATTGCTGTCTTCCCAGTAGGCGCAGGTCACAGCGTGCCCCGGGCGCTGCCCCGCAGAGGGATCGTGCCCGGCGGGAAGCCTGGCTGCTGCCCGGCCCCGTACCTGCTCGTCCCTGGCCTGAAAAGCAATCCCCACCTTCCTGCGGAAAGGAAGCGCTGCTCAACAGCTCTGAGCTCCAGCTCCCTGGCTGCAGGGGCTCGGCAGCTCCCTCTGCCTTGCTCTGCGTCCGCTCTCGGCTCATCGTGCAAGACACCGACGGCAAAGTACTCATAATCAAACGGTGGGAGTTTCCTCTCCTCTCCTCTCCTCTCCTCTCCTCTCCTCTCCTCTCCTCTCCTCTCCTCTCCTCTCCTCTCCTCTCCTCTCCTCTCCTCTCCTCTCCTCTCCTCTCCTCTCCTCTCCTCTCCTCTCCTCTCCTCTCCTCTCCTCTCCTCTCCTCTCCTCTCCTCTCCTCTCCTCTCCTCTCCTCTCCTCTCCTCTCCTCTCCTCTCCTCTCCTCTCCTCTCCTCTCCTCTCCTCTCGATATTATTATTGTCCTTTCTTTTAACTAAGAATCAGGTCTGAAATCATTGTTTTGATGTGTTACACGGTGACTTCATACAAGATTATTAATGGAGGGGTGGATTTATCCATAATTTTGTACACCACAATGTACAGTTATAGGAGAAAAGATGAAAAAAAAAAGAATAGGCAAATGCCTATTTTTAATAATGAGGTTTTTGAAAGCTCTGAACTGTGTCATGCGAATTTGGAAACGAATTTAAGGCACTTGAGTAAGTTTTGCAAGAAGAACACGAAGGAAAACCAGCCTCGCCTCTCCGCAGTGCACCGAGGAGAGATCTCATCCTGTTTGCCTACTGTCAGCTGGGAGCTCTCTCCTTCAAACAGTTTTTATTTTTTCTTGCGGCCTGAAGGGGGGTGTTTGGTATCTGCTCGTAACTCCAGGCTCCTCTTGCAGCCTCTGATGGCTTTCTCCGGGGAGCGCCGGAGGTGACACCGTGCAGCCTCTCCAACAAGGCACCCGTGTCTCGCTGCTCCACCTCGCCCGAGCAGGGACAGCGTCAGGGAAATCCTGTCCTTTTCCCACGGGATCAGGGGCGGGGGGCGAGCCACAGCTCAGCCCTGGGAGGGGGAGCCGGGCAGACCCTTCCGCGAGATCCACATCCAGAGGACATTCTTATCACACCCCATCACATGCGCATGCCCCATCCTGCCCTATCAGCAAACCGGAGCATTTCAGTAAAGTTCCCACCTGCATTTATGGATACATGTTGATATGTGGTTACATATACATTGTATATTTGTGTATGATTTTATATTTATAATATGTCAAATGTGTATTTAAAAAGTCCTCACTTTGTGTTGCTTATAGATTTGCAAGCTTATGAAACAAATGAAGGGAAATTACGTGACTAACTAACTATTCTTTAAAAAGGTAACTGGAACAATGGAACAATCTAATATATATTCGTCTGTAATAATTGATCATTAATTAATGGTATATATGTGCATGTAGGCACAGGCGGGGAGGAGCCGCGCCGCCCAGGGAAGCACCTGGGGCAGGGGGTGAGAAGCGGGATGTGTTTGATCCCACCGCTGCTGCTCGGGTGGCTGCGATATTCGGCTTTAAACACGAGCTCGACTCCTTCCCACCCTGTCTGCGCCTCTGCAGTGAGGGCGGCAGTACACTGCCGTCCCGGCTCCCGGGAAGGGGAACAGGGATGCCCAGGTACCCTGCGGGCGAGGGCGGCGCGGCTGTGGGGGGCACACGGAGTCCTGCATCCCGCCCGTGCCGCCTGCCCCGCACAGGCATCCAGCCAGCGGGGACAGCTCCCCGCGGGTCACAGCTGCTTGCACGGCCCACCCTGGCCCCCGGTGAAAGCGTGCGGCTGGCTCCCCGTGCTCTCAACCTCGTCTGCAAAGAGCATCCCTTCCCTGGAGGCCCTCCCAGCTCTCGGCTTGGGACTCCATGCGCCGTTGGAATAAATGGTAGCACCGAGATGAAACGCCCTCATCCTCGGGGTGGGCACAGTTTGCACCTATCCCCGGCTCCGGCCAGCAGCTGGCCGTCAGGAGAGACCCTTGGTGGTTACACCTGGGGGCGAGGGCGCCAGCATGGCTTGTGTGGCACACCCCAGAGCAGATCCCGACTTAGAGGCCTGAGGGCCGTGAGGGAGGAGGTGGCCCCATCCTACGCGGACATCCGCCCTGATGAGATGGCCGGGAGCGTGGGGTGTTTGGATCGGGCTGGGTGGACACGGGGAGGCACCGAGAGCAGGAACCAGCGGGCGATGGGGGAAAGCCCGGAGAGGCGGGAGAGCTGCCACTTTGCGATCACAGCCCTAAAGATGCAACCCGGGTGAGGCTCCGCCGGCCCCAGGAACGTGGGGAGAGGCTGCAGCCGGCGAGGCCCTGCCTGGGGGGGCTGTGCGTGTCCTGGGCAGGGACAGGGCCGGGGAAATCGCGTCCCCCGCCTGGGAATCAGCCTGTGACTCGGGAACTGTCCTGGCACCGCACCTGCGGTTTCTCCACTTGCGGAACACTCCGCAGCCAGCCCGCAGGGCATTTTCCGACGGTGAGGGAAAAAAAAAAAAGCCTAATCAGGGTGTGGAGTGTCCCCGCCAAGTGCGCATTACCCATGGATTTCCCTTTCCCGCCACAAGAATTTAACGGGTTTTGAACGGAGAGCAAACGCGAAGCTGAGGGATGCTGCTAAGCTTACAAGGCCGAGAGTGCTCACCAGGGGCTGGGGACGAAATAGCTAAAGGTACATCCCGCTCACATGGTGCCCACCGAGCCGGCGTCCCAACCTTCCCCAGCACTATTTCAAATTAAAGGCTGATTACAAGCTGAGGGATGCAAGAAGAGGCACATAACTGTGCCTGGGGGGCTGGAGGGGAGCACGGCAACTCTGGACTCCAGAGATGCTCTCACTTTACGCCGGGGCCAAGTCCTTTGTTTTGTGAAGACAGACACACCGGACAAATCCCTTCAGGCTCTGAATGACAGCCTACATGTCCCACTGCTTGGAAGGCTGGGCACAGCCGCCCTGACCGCTGAACATTGCAGAGTTAGGTTTGCTGGGTGAATTTTGTGCTTCTCGGAGACAAGTGCTCTTCCTGCGAGCTCGGGAGACCCCAGCCGAGCAATTTTCCTGGGGACGGTGTTTGCCGGTTTGAAAAGGAGTGGCAAGAAATCTCACCCGGCATTTTCCAGCCATTACTTCAGTGGGAAAATAGGACAGGAAATCGATCGGCTCTTTCCTGCGGAGCGCGTTCGGTTATCGCATCGTCCCTGTGAGCTCAGGGAAAAAGAGGCCCTGTCCCTGCCCTTGGCCTTGTGGGGTGACTGGAGGCGCTGGGCGAGGTCAGCTACCGCCGGAGCGGAGCGGAGCGGAGCGGCTGCTGCCCTCGGCCCTCCCCGGGGGCACTCCCGCCGGCTGGGGCGGTACCGGGACTGCTACGGTCGGCGGCTGAAAGGTGCGAGGCTAAACCAAACCCGAAAAATAGCCCCCGTTAAAAAAAAATAACACCATTAAATTAAATAAAATCCGTCAGCTACAGGTAAGATCCATTCTGTTTTGATACACACAGCCTCCCTCCTCCCTCACTTCCCCCCTCCCCCCCACCAGCCCCGAGTGGCTTTCCTGCCGCCCAGAGGTGCTGGTTGCAGAGTCCAGGCCACATAGCTGACCCCCAGCCAGCTCTCCATGCCGAGAGACTGGTATCTGAAATATTACCCGGGGAGCTGCAGCGGCTCCGGCAGTATCGCCCCGCTCTCCCCCAAAAGGTATCCGGGGAATCCTTCCCCTCCCTGCCCGCCGAAGCCCTTTCAAAGAAAGTCAGCCCGATGTGTTAGCCTAAGTACGAAGCATCCGAGGAATTTCCAGCGGGGAAAGGACCCTTTCGGCGGGCTGGCGGCGCTCCCCGCCCTGCGGCCCGTCCTGCCCGGGGCTGGGGGCCGCCAGGAGCAGCCCCTGCCGGGGCGTACCTTTAGGCATGGAAGCGTTTAGCGGTTTCGGCGGTATTAACTCCTAACAGGGTGTGAAAAGTATTGGGGATTGAAAAAGCTGTGGGAAAGTGGATTCTTTCCAAGTCAGGCGGGCTGGAGCTTTCCTTACTCTACTGGCGGACACCTTGCGCTGCTCCTGCCGCAGGGCCCCCCGAGGAGCAGCCCCTTCCCGGCGGCTGGGAGCCAGACAGCCCGGCAGGTGCGATGCCCCTCGCAGCTTCACCGTGAGCTTTTATAGGTGGAGAACACGGCATCGCGTTGGCCATCAGCCTGCCCACCCCTGTCACCTTGCCAGCGCCATCGCGCTGGGCGCGGGAGATGCCGCTCGGTGGCAGCTCCTCAGAAGGGGCCCTGGCCACGCCAGGCAAGGTCTTCCCGTCTTCTTTTGCTGCGGGAGCGGAGGCCGGGCCTTGCTCTGCTTCCAGCCCCGCGGCCTCACACCCCGGCGTTCTTTCATCCCAGCCCCGCCGCCGCAAGCGGCTCAGCGGCCAAGGCACCTCCGGGATCGCAGGGATACCCGCACAAAAGGACTCTTCCCCCAACAGCTTATTTATACCGGGTTTTACCCCCTTTCTAAATTTTCACCAGTACGTCCTGGTTATTTTAAAGCATGACGGGTCCGGAAAATGACCGCGGTACAAATATTTCAGACCTGATCAAATTGAAGCAGCCGCTAAACCTTGCTCTAATTAAAGCGGATATTCACACCGCCCGCCCGGCCTCCCCCAAGGAGCATTACGATGTGTAACCTGTGTCCGCATTCAAACTCTACCTTCTCGCGGGGGGGAGGTAGGGGGAAATTTGAAAAAAAAAATCTTATACCTCGGGGCCAAAAAAATAAGAACAATGATGATGATAATAATGATAATGATTATTCTAACGATAATAATAATAATAATAATAATAATAATAATAATAATAATAATAATAATAATAATAATAGTTGCTTTCTCCTCGCCATAGAAGACAGCGGATGGCCAAGAGTTAGCTCCTGCTAACCTGCGCTCGCCCTGACCATGGCTGCCCGGGGGAGAGAAGGCAGCTGCAGGCTCCGCTGCTGCCGGCCTGCCTCCGTCGCCGCCCTGCCTTCCCGCTGGCCCAGCGCCGCCCCTCGGCTCGGGGATGGCGGGTCCCGGCGGTGGTACCGAGTGCGGGGCGGCGAAAGCCCCGCCAGGAAGGAGCCTCCAAGGGCTCCCCGGGAGGGAGCGGTGCGGGGCGAGCCGCTGGAGGGGAACCGAGCGTCGCACCGCTTACCTGGCTTAGGCAAAAGACACAGCAAGAAAAACCCTTCTCTGGGAAAAAATAAGTACAAATCTTCCTCAAGCACTCCCGGTGATGCATCACTTGGCCAGCGGAGGGGAAAGGCACCGGCCGCGGCTGTTCCGCCGAGCAGGGCGGGAGCGGCCGCAGCGTCTGGCTCGCTCAGCGGTTCCGAGAAACGCCGAGATAAAATGACAGGCTCTTTCTGTGGAGAAATCAATTTCTAAGCATCAGAGAGAGGTTTTAAACAAATAAACTTAAAAAAAAAAAAAGCCCCCCTCCGACCTGTGATTGAGAGACAGTTAAAAATAATTGCCCCTGTTAAGAGACAGGAGACCAGGTTACAGGGAAAACTACCTTCTTTCAAAGCCCGCTAATGGCCATACGATTCATTAGGTTACTTAATCCTAATAACCTTGCTAGCATCAGTCCCGGTGACCCAGCCCATTAAGCACCACCAGCGAAACCCTATAAAACAGGCAAGGGGAATGTCCAACATCTGAGCACATTTATTAGCATTATGTTCCTGAGATAACATGCCCCCGGCTCCCCTGCATGCTGCTGCGGGCAGGCTGGGGAAAGAGGGAGCTCTGTTTTCGGGAGGGCTGAGCGCAGGACCAGCGCTCCGTGAGGCGGATGGCTGGTCCCACCGTCACTGTCATTCACGGTCTCCCGTTCTCTCTGCTTTCCTCCCCCGGCCCCCGTCCCTCCAGCCAAACAATAGCTACATTTGTGGCGAGCATTTTTTCCGCCTGATTAAACCCAGGCCAACCAATGGCAGCCAGAACGAAACAAAACGCAGAGAGTAACATTTCGATCATAAACGGGAGTTAACAACTTAAAAAAAAAAAAAAAAAAAGGGGTGGGGGTGAGGGACAAAAAGTCTCCCTTACACCTAAACGTGCCAGTGAGTCAGTGCCGTATCACCCTCCGTGAAGGAGCGGCTGAGGGGGAGAGAGGGAAAAGAGAAGTGAGGGAAGCAGCAAGGCCGGTTCCTCCCGTGCCTTCCAGAGCTGCAGACAAACCGGACGCCTCCCCGGCATCTCCCTGCCAGGGTGAGGTCTCTGTAATTTACGACACGCGAGTTGTGACGGTATTTGCCGCTGCTCGGAGCGCGGCTGCTCAGGGCGCAGGCACATGCAAGCGATTAGAGGAGCGAAGGGCTCTCTCTAGCCGGGGAGGGACCTCTCCCAGCGCGGCTGTCACCCCCTTCCTCCTGCCCTCTCGGGGCAGGCAGATCCACTCCGCTCCCGGCTTTGGGTGGCTCCCCGCGGCCGGAGTGAAACCCCTCCCAGGACCTGCAGAGGAGCAAACCATCTTCAGGCTTTGACTCTCTACAATCCCCCTGTCAACAATGTGCATTTTTCCTTTCCATTGCTGAAGAAGAACGTGCCCAGAGGCAGCGTTAAGAGGTGCCGGCCCGGGGTAACAAGGGCTCCCGGCGGACAGCGGTGCCAGGCTCCCGCCGCTGCCCACCCAGGCAGCAGGGAAGGGGCGGCGGCAGGAGCCGCCCGCTTGAGTCGAAGGTGATCAGGCAGCGTTCAGCCTCCACAAAGAGCTGACATGACCCCTCGCTATTTTTTGCAGTAGTTTTAACACTCTGGCAGAGAAGAAAGCAAGGAAAGCGGCGGGGAGGGCACCGCTGGCCCTGCCGAGCGGCTCATTCCCGGTGCTGCCGAGGGTTTGCCGTGACGAGCCCTGCGGGCTCCCCGGGAGGAGTGACCGCCGCGCTCGCCGGGGTGCCGGGGCACGGGCGGCCGCGCCGCAGCGGGGCTGGGGCGAGGCGCGCCCCGAGCCCCGTCCCACACCTCCGCAACTGACCCCAGCGATCCTGCTGCCAAACGCTTGGCCTCTTTTTAAAAATTTGCTTGTTTTTCCTCAAGGGCTATTTTAAGTCATAAAATGTTGGTCTGGCTTGGAACTTGTCATAACAGGAGCCTGCTTTATTTATTGGGTTATTTATTTCTTTTACCAGCAACAATATCCCGAACACAGGCCGGTTGAAAGAAGGAGTTTCCAAAAACAAGGGAGAAAATAGGGCGTGAGAGAGGGGAGCAGTGAGAGAGAGAGGAGAGAAGGGAGGGAAGAGAGGGAGAGGGTGGGAGAGCAAGACAGAGAAAAAGCAAGAGATAAAGAGGGAAATCTAGAAGATAGCAAGAAGGAGGAGAGAAGCAAGCAGTGGAAAGAAAGCAAGAGAAAGCAAGAACGCAATCAAGAAAGAATGGAGGAAAGAATGAAGGAAAGAAAGGGAGAAAGAAAGAGAGAAAGAGAGAAAGAAAGAGAGAAAGGAAGAGAGAAAGAGAGAAAGAGGGAAAGAAAGAGAAAGAAAGAAAGAAAGAAAGAAAGAAAGAAAGAAAGAAAGAAAGAAAGAAAGAAACCCACACATGCCAGCTTTTCAAAATTAAAACAAGAAGCCCCGAAGTATTCATTTTGGTATTAATATTATTTAACATTAAAAACTCCGGGAACTTCAAACAAACTTCTTGCAGGGAAAAGAAAGAGAAAAGAACTATTCTCTGGAAACCATTTGTTCACAGCTCGAACTGTGCCGTTTTGGCTTAGAAACAAAACTCGAGACGCCCAACCCTGTCCCTCCTCCCCCCCAGCATATATCTTTTCAGCACACATTTTAAAATAAATATCCTTACGAGTCTTTCCAAAATGCCTCCTTGTTATGAATTGATAGGATACAACACACCCCAGCTGTGTGCCTGGGAGTTGGGATTTAGCCCTTTCAATGCCAGGACAACATCTGGGGGCGAAAGAATTACGGCGGCTTCGCCCCCTCCACTGGGTGCCGCCGGCGGGGGGTGAGGGGGCTCAGCGGCAGCCCCGGGTGCCACGGCAGCCCCGCGGAGCAGCAGCCGGACACTCGGTGCTCTGGGTGCTCTGGGTGCAGAGAGCCCCGGGAGAGAGCCCCCAAATAGGCAAAGGAGAAAATGGTACTTTTTCTGACTCTCCCCGCAAGCTCTTTTAATTTTACCATGCTTTTCATCCTACATACTGCAGCATATTCAGTATCTAGTTTGCATAGAATGTTAATGAAACAGCGGAAAGGTTGTCAGGGATCTCCTCGGAGGCGTCCTGCTTGAGAAACAGGGGCCGAACAGGCGCGTTTTTCATCCCAACATAAAATTAGTTCAACCTCGAAGGTATTTTCATGGACGTTTACTTAATAAAGTTTTCCTGTAGCTATTTTGTCCCAGAAGAGTGCTTATCATTAAAAAAAAAAAAAAAAAAAAGTCGCAGGAAGAATTTACAGTGTGATCTTCTGTTTTGGGGATTGCAACAGGTGTCAGAGCTCTCTTCGGGGAGAAGGAAATATATTTATATATATACATTCATCTACATATATATGTATATACACACACACACGTGTATGCAGACCATTAAATAAAATGACCGCTTTTCTTAAAACAAACAAACAAAAAAAAAGGAAAAGAAAAATGTTACCGTTTTAAACACCTTCTGTGCTTATACATCTTACACTCAAAATATATTATATGATCTTATCATGTTTCAATCTCTATTTTCTTGTCGATTTTAATGAGATGCTGTAGTGGGAAGCATCGCTGCCCATCTTTAATAAGATGTACACTTTTAATCTTATGTTTGGGTACGTCTTCTTAGGGTTGGACAAGTAAAAAATACCTTTGTTTTCAGAAATAAGAAAGGCACGCGAGTAATGGCATTGTGAATGACGAAAGACTATGGACATATATTACAATTATGGGCCATCACAATTAAAAAAGTATGATGAAGCACATGTTTGAGGTGATCTACCCCTAGAAAATGAGTTACAATTAGTTACTGTCTCTTCTCGCCTCCCTGTGTCCAGCACGATATTACCTTCTCTCCGCCAAGAGCGGGGAGAAAAATTAATTTTAAAAAACCCCGAACTCGTTGTCCTTCGGGGAGCACAATTTCTAACAGCTGTTTTACAGAGGAGGAGCCAGTGACCAAAAAAACCCTGAGGAGTGAGCCTTTAACCCAAGGTGATGCACAGCTTTTTAACCCATGCTCTCACATATATGTTTATGTCCACATACTCCTAGTGCCAAATGCACCAGCAGCGCCTTACTCTGGGAGAGGGAGTGCATACAAAATCCTCGCAGATCTAGTGATTTGAGGTTGCCGCTTGTTTTGGGGAAGCTTAAAAACCTTGTGTGGGGATAGTTTTTCCATTCCTTTAGCACCGCCCGCTCGGCAGCGCAGACGCCCGCCGCGCCAGGTACGGGCAGGGCAGAGGGAAGGGGCTCGGAGGCGGGCAGCCCCGGGACCCCCGGCCACCGCCTCCTCCCGCCGGCGGATGTGCGTGGGACGTGCCCGAGGGACCCCGCCAGGGCACCGTCCGGCACTCCCGACACTGGGAAGGGGCGCGCCCCGCCTGCAGGAGCCTGCGCTCCAAACCACGGGATTGTCTCCCCTCCCTTTTACCCCGGCACCCGCACCACAGCCAAGCCAGAACCGGTTTCCTGAAAGCAAACTGCCTTCTGCAGAGCCCTTTAAATGCCAGCCCGGCCCCGGGATGCAGTGCACACGAGGATGCTGTACGGAGGATGCCAAGGCAGCCCCGACCCGGAAAGTGCGGTGGATTCAGGGAGGGAGAGCAGTGCGATATTGAAAGCACTCGCAGCTGGCAGCTCACCGCAGTACCCACGGCAGGAGGGGCTTGGGCGCACACAGCGGGTCCCAGCCCCGGGGCTGCTGCCCGCGCCCACCGCACACGCCCCAGCCAGTGTGGCAGAGGAGCTCCGGCAACGGAGAGGCAGCCTTTTTTTTGTTATTGTTTTTTTCTTTTACTTTTTTTGTAATTTCCCCAGAAAGTGCGGAATTCACACGCAGGAAACGACAGCAGGGGAAAGAGAGGGTTCCCTGCCCTTGCGCTCGCCCAGCCACGGCAGCTCCCCGAGCCCGCCTGCACCTCCCCGAGGATGGGTGTGCTTCATGCCCTTGTCGCGCAGGGAAACTCAGGCCATCCTGCGAACGACGTGTTGCCTAAATAAAGATAAAACGTGCTATACATCACAGGCTTTCCCGGTTATTCTCAATGACTTGTCGATTCCTCCCCCCTCCCCATCCATCCCCCTACCCCCCGCCACACGTGCAATGATAGAAAATGGTTTTAAATGGCGAAGGGTCACGTAGAGCCATCCTGATCGTTTAGCAAAAATAACAGAGCTATTATAGAGCTGAAGGAAGGAGCCAGGGAGTTCACCCACACGTGCTTCAGTACTGTGCCTCGACTGAATGCACACGCATAGGCAAATGTATGTGTGTGTGTATATATATATTTATATACATATATTTACATGCATACATACATATATATATATTTGTGTATATATTTATATACAGGGGCACCGTCCCGAGTGACCCTCAGGACTCTCTCATTAGGCCGTAAATACGTGCACAGATGACAGTGAGCGCTCCTGTAGGGATGGGAGGAGGGGACGCGGAAGGGTTGCTTGCGTCTTTGGGATGGAAACGCACATAAAGGCTTTTATGAGAGCTTGGGAGACAGCAGTTGCTCACTAACCTACTTTTCTCTCTCTCTCTCTTTTTTTTTTTTTTTCATCTCTATTGCCGAAAACTGGAAATAATTAAATTCTTTAAAGGTTTACTTTCGAAACCGTCGCCGGAGTAAACTATGATTCAGGTGTAAATAATTACCAAAGTCATGAAAGCAGCAACTGCTACATGTGGTTTATTCATTGCTTGCCTTTTTTTCTTTTTGGTTCTTTTTTTTTTTTAGTCGTTTGATCATTTTCATCCCTAACTGTCTGCCAAATTCACATATTTGTAATTTACTAAACTTTATCGTTCCTACCAGGATAGGGATGTTGTACATTAGTTTCCAGACCCGTCCTGCCCTGCTCCGGTGAAGGAGCTTGGCTGGATGCTCCTCAAGAAGGGATAACGCTATTACCCCGGTTTTAGAACTGAATAAAAGATGCTTCCCCTTTCATAAACGCTACCAGACCCACTCGATTTCTCGATTTTAGGCTCCCGAGAAGAAATGAATTATTAAAGGAAAGAAATTGTTTAAACACAATAGCTACTTGGCTAAATGAAAGCAATCCCTGGGGCAAGACTAGCAGGGTTTGGCCAGAAAGCACAATAATATTAAGTATCCGTTAAACGAAAATCTTAGAGAAATAGGACAGACTTGGACATATAATACACAGCATATAAACAAAAGCTCAGGATTTACTTCATGCCTGTTTTCTTCAGCCTGCTCCTACTTTTTTTTTTTTTTTTTCTTTTGCCTGCACTACAACTTCAACCCATTTGACTCTTCAAAAAAGCCATGGTGGAGAAAAGGCAGGAAACCGATTTTTTTTTCTTGCCCGTGTCTTATTTTGAAAAGTAAATTTTGCATAGTTACCCACCACTTGAACATGTTCTGGTGTTGTAAAAGTGTTTTTTATCAGGCTGTAAATTACTGCCACTCTGACAGAGCAGCCGGAAATGTAAATCACACCGTAGAACTGAAGTTATGAAAAAGTTTGTTCCCTTTTCCATGTCCCAAGGAAGATCTCGGGGCTGCTGGATTGGGAAGGGAGAGGAAAGGCTTGTTTACTATTTTCCTTCTTCACCAAACTGTTGGCTCCACGGTGCCTGGGACTTTGATGAGAAAGAATGGACAATGTGCAGAGTCCCTTCCTATGACACCCAGGCCACCGCCACTTGGGAGGTCCTTTGGCCTAATGCAGCCACAGCTAACTGCTCCCAACAGGAGGCTCTGTGGATCAGGCAGGGTCACAATTATACTTCTGCTAAAGGCAAGAGTTGATTTAAAAAAAAAAAAAAAAAACAAAAAAAAAAGAAACGACAAAAGGGAAGCGGTCGGGGGGAGGGGGTGTGCGAGCGGTTGAATTAAAGCCTTTCAATTCATTTGGGGAAGGAAGAACCGAGAGCGGGGTTAGCTGAAACCGTTTCCAATAGGCATGAACGAAATGAGGTTGCTTCCATCCAGAGGGAAATTAGGGGGAATGAGGTCCGGGGCGCTCCGCAAGGGGTTACTCCCACCCCAGGGCTGCCACACCAAAATCGCCCATCGGGAGCAGTGGGCCTTCCCCGCGATTCCGAGAAGGGTTTTGAGGGCTCGTTCACGGACGGGAGTTCTCCCTGGTGCCATGTATTGCACCGGCATTGCTTCTCTAAGGTAGGGAGGAGAGAGCTACACGACCACGGTCCACAACGAGCCCTCAAGCGCTGACCCATTTGCACGGAGGGGGAGAAGAACTCCAGCAGACGCTGCAGCCGATTGCCTCTGATTTGGGCACTCGGGTGACATCAATATTTTAAGGAAGTGGGAGAACAGGAATATTGCAATTTATTATAAGTCTCGGAGAGACAGAGCTGTTAAAACACGAGCCTCTTGCATTTAAGAAGTGAAAAAAAGCGGGGAGGAGGGAAGAGGGGGGGGGATGTCCCGACCTCCGTCGCTTACCGGGACACCGGCTGCCGGCCCCTGTGGATTCGCAGCTGGCTCCTGGCTCCTGGCAAGCCGGCCGGGTGTGCTCCCAGGGCCCGCCGGCCAGCCTTCCCCCACTCCTCCGGCTCTTCCTCCGGTCCCCCGTTCAAAGTCCCCAAAGTCACGCCCGGTAGCCCGAGTCCCGCCGGGTCCCGGCTGCTGCCTCCCGCCGCGGCGGGCGGGACACGGCCAGGGGTCTTGCCTTGTCCCCCCATTGCCACCCCATCCCTGCGGCTGGGACGAGGGGACTCCTCAGCCACGCAGCTTCGGGAAACTCCTTCCAGGCAGCGAGATCCGACCGGGGGAGGAGGGACCGGCCCCGGGGATCGCCTCGGCCGCCGGCCCCGCTCCCGCCGCCCCCGCTTACCTGGACGGCGGTCCCCGGGCTCGGCGACGGGCTCTCAGCAGGACGGGGGTGAGAGGGGACTCCTCGGCCCCCCGGGTGCACAAGGGCCCGGTCATGGCCCCCCGCGCACCCCAGAGAGATCCGGCGGGAGGAAGAGAGAGGGAGGAGAGAGGAAAAGCCTTTTCTTCCCCCTTTCTCTCCTGTTTGAGCCGAAGTGACCCGCAGTATCTGGAGAAGGTTTTTGAAGACGTTTGGGAGGGAGAGAGAGAGTTTTCTGCTGAGAAACTCAATCTGCCATACAGTAGCGACGGCATCTGGGATCTGTCACTGCTGACAGCACCACAGGGCACAGACATGATCTTCCGCACAACACTGCAACTCCCCAAAATACCCTCCTCGCTCCCAAGGTATCTGCCGGGTTGCATCGCGCTCCTTTGCCAAAAGGGGGAAAGCAACCTGAGCCCCCGCGAACAAATACACCGAGGGGAAGGCGAGAGAGAGCAACCCTGTCTCCCCCTTCCTCTTCGCGATGCTGAGCACTCGGCCGCCGAGGACGCAAGGCGAGAGACGATGTCATGCTCGGAGGGCGCAAAGGCCATAAATGTAGGCTCTCGCGACGCTAGATTCCCGGGAATGACTTTAATGAATAATTTCGGAGACAGTTACGGCTTTAGGTAATTACTGCGCGGCTCTATGAAAACCAGATTTGGGAGAGAGGCAGTCAAGGCCGAGCCGTGCGCTTCGGCTCGCCCCTGCCAGACCGCTCCAGACGCCACCTCCCTCCCCCCATCGCCGCCCGACCCCCGGGCGTCCCCGGCCTCCTGCACCCCCCCAGCCGCCGGGGTCCTGCTGCGGGCAGCGCTGACAGCAACGCTGCCAAGGCTACAGGCTTGTGGGGGGAGCACCTAATTTATTTATTTATTTTTTTAAAATCTCTTCCGCCTCCTGTATTTTCTGGCAGGACATTTCATTGTCTTTTAGGCCAGTTTTAGAAAACTTCTCTGGGTTTGCACATGTATTTATCTTTTTTAAGAAGTTCATTATAAGCAGCTGTTGCAGCCCATAGCCACATACGGCATGCGAATAGAGACCCCTATAGGAGAGTCGGCCTCTCTATTACCCCCACATGTTCGCTCAATAGACGAGACCGGCGAAAACATCCTACTGCTCCGCATTAAAACAGAATTGTACATTTTTCTACGGAATCCTTTGGGCAACGGAGGGGCTTGTTTCTGCTTTGAACAGCCTCCACGGTTAGCAGCTGAAGGGCTCCGGGATGCGGGCCCGCTGATCCCCATTGTTCCGCTCACACATCGCTGCTGTTCCCAGAAGGCCGCTCCGGGGCAGCCGCCCCTCGCCCCAGCCGCAGAGCCCCGCGCCTCGCCCGGGCGGGATCCGCACGGCCTCTCCCGGCGGGGAGACGGCTCCTGCCTCGGGACAGGGATCTGACTCCCCGGGGAGAGGTGCCGAGACGACAGCCCCAGCCCTGCCGCAGAGCCGCCACCAGTCAGAGGTCTCCCACAGAGGGAGAAATAGGATTTTGCTGTGGGTTTTTTTGTTTGTTTGTTTGGGTTTTGTTTTTGTTTTGGGTTTTTTTTGTTTTTTTTTTTTTTGGGGCGGGGGTTTGTTATATTTTTTTGTTTGTTTTGTTTTTTTCCCTTTATTTCAACAGCATTTTAAAAATTCACTTACTCCCGCCTGACTCCCTGGGCCGGCGGCTGTGGTGGGAAGCCGAGCTCACAGCATACCGTTTGCACTGATTCAGAAAGGAAATGTTCCTTTTCCTTTCGAGATTACAGATAGACACAGAGGAGCGTTGCGGTATCTTAGGGGGTTTATTTTATTTTATTCTGCTGGAACAAAGAAATGGAAGTATTTTTAAATTTATTTTTAGGGTCACATGGGGCTTTGTTTTTCTTTTCTCCCTCCTCCTGGCAAGCGTATTTTACCGCGAGAATTTAATCCTTCAGATAAATTGTCTAGCATTATCTTTTGCCTCTGGAGACGAGATCAACTGCTTTCTCATCCACCCCCCCGCCCGTCCTTCCTGCTAGTAGCACTGATTGTAATGTACAGCTGGACAAGTGTCAGCCGTCCAAGACTGCGGACAGCCAGTGGAGGCTTAAGTTACATTTATTCAGTTATTATTTTTTTTATCTCCTCGGGGGGGAAAAAATAGAGTGATACGAAACATTTAAAAAAATCGTAAAATAAAAAGTTTGTCAAAATAAGCGCATCAAACGTGGTTTTGTGTCCCGCTGAGCCAAGGCTGGCTGTTCAGCGCGACCGTCAGCCAGCCCCCGCTCTCAATTAGAGGCGATTCATTAGGATTTAATAGCAGGTGCAAAGCCATCTCCCTGCCAGCAGCACTGCCGCTTGGGTAGGGAACGTCTCGTTTCACAGCAGCCTCCAGCTCTCCCGGCTCGTCCTAAACCTGACCACCACTTTGGACAGCGGGGTGTCGGCGCGCCTGAGGCTGCCCGCACGTAAGCGCTGCACTTTGTTTGGCTAATTTCTCCCTGCCAAGACACAAGGTGGAAATCTGCCTGGCTCGATATTTATTTTGGAAGACAGCGCCGTAAGCGAATGCGCTGGGAGAAATCGGGCTGAGATAAAGCAAGCGCTGGGCCGGGGGCTGGGGGCAGCGGGATGGATGGGGAGCAACCCGCCCGCGGAATGCACCGCTTTTGCTTTCTCGAGCTCCCAAACAGGCAAATAAACAAACAACCTCGGTAGCAAACTCAAAGGAGTCGGAGCCTTCGGGGTTCAGAACCGGGCTGTACCGAGGAGCTTCGGGGCTGGGGTGCCGCGTCCCACTGCACCCGCATCCCAGCTGGCGGCCGCGGCCGGGCCGGGCTTGGAAAGCGTCGCCGTGATTACACCCAAGTGGAGAGCAGGATGGCTCCGAGCCGTCTGATCTGACGTCAACATGTCTCTAGCTCCTCGCTGCAAGATAGAGGGAGCAGAGCCGGGGGAGGGACGGCTCTAATCATTCCCAGATGTCTCTAATAGCAGATATAAAGACTTATATAGTGTCTGAGAATAAATTTGTAATCAATGCTCTAAAATCGCATCATCAAAGCAATGGTATTTCTAGAGGAAAACGGGGTTGGGGGGAGGGAAAACTGAGGAAGAGGAAGACACACATCACGCTGGTTTGGAAGGAGGCAGGCACTGGGAACCTCAGAAATCCGCCGGCCTCGCGCATCACTCGGCTTTGCTAAAATTTATGTGAATATATAATTCAGATAACAACTCTGCTTTACTCTCCATTGTATGTGACAAGTTGAAACAGCTGAACAGTAATTGGCCAATTAGAAATAGAAAAGGTGGGAGCTGGTTTGCAAAGGCATATATTTCATGGACCGCAGGAAAAAACAATCCCAAATTAAAAATATATTAAACATTGATAAGCCCTTCGTTACAGCAGAGGGGATTATGTCCGTAGGCGTGCAAAATGCGTTTCCTTCCCATCGCTACTTGGAGATTTCTTCTGGGGGTATTTGTGAGTCGCTGGGAGAGTACGTGTGAAAAAGGAGGATTAAGGTTAGTTTTCCAAGCGCAAAAGGAGGATATTTTGCTTAGAGGTTTCACTGTTAACCTTTTCTCCCCACCTCCCTGCCCACCTTTCAAGTTCATGCTGTCTCCATGGCATCACCCAGTCCTGTTTATGTCCCGCGTATGGCCCAGCGCTCGCTCTGGGGGTGTCTGGCTTGGCCGAGAGGCCCCGTTGCACCTCTTTGACAACGATATCAAATGAGAAATAATTATTGCAATAATTTTTTGAGGCAAAGAAGAGCTCCTGGGAATCACGGGGGAGAGGGGAGTATGTGTGGAAAAAAAATCCCCAGACCACAAAAGTAAGCAAAACGAAGAAAAAAAGAGCCTCACCACATTTTTTTCTCTTTTGCTTGCCGGAGTGCAGGCATGGCATGCACATCCGATAGCAACGAGGTCCCGCATGTTGCAGAGTCCCCCAAAACTCGGTACTGCCAGCGCCTGATAGGCTCGCTGCCAGCAGCGGAGCACAGAGCCGGCCCCTCGCTGCGTCCCCGCTTTCCAAAATCCCGACGAGCTCTAAAAATCCACGCTGCTGTCTGCCTCGGGGCCCCCAGGGGACAGGCAGGCGCTGGGGAGGTCCCTGCCATCCTGCGAGGGGGTGACGGGGCTGTTTCGGGGCTGTTTGGGGCCCGCACCCCGGGGAAGCGAGGGGCCGCTCCCTGGCAGGGAGGGGAGGCGGGACGTCACTCGGGGCAGTTTGGTCGCTCTTCCTTTTCAAGGGGAGAAAAAAATTAAAATGCTGTGTTCTCTTGAAAGATGGCAGAGGCCCTCGCTCCCTTAGCCGTGAAACGAGGCTACAAGCCTAAAGCACGGATCCGCGAGTCAATCTGAGGGGACAGGGCTTCAGCGACCCGGCTGCTCTCCACCCTGCCCTCCCCTCTCTTCCTCCCTGCACCCACAGAGAAAAGTTGTAGGGTGGGAAAGGCTGCTATCCCTCCTCTTACGTGCCTCTTACCTCGGTAAAAGCTCCCAAAAATGTTTTGGCCCCGAGGAATTACCGGACAGATCGGCGGGATGCCGATGCCCCCGGGTGCGGGCAGGATGCGGAGCGCAGCTCTCCGCTGTTATCAGGCCTCGGCTCCGCCGGCGGAGAGCTGAGGCCAGGGCACTGACATTTCCATCTACCATCAATTTACCTTCTGCTTCCCCATTTAGCTTTTAACGTCAAAACCTACATTTTTGTCGGCTCCGGTCTGTCTAGGGCTCCTGTGATTTAGCTGCGGGAATGGCTGCTCCTGAGAATATAGCAACATCCTCGTTAGCAAGTAATTAAAAGAGATCCTCCTTAGCGGATTCAGAGGGGCTCCCGGTTCTGATAAACTGGCGTTACAAAACCGTAAAATTATTAATGTGGAAATATTGGACAGGCGATTTCTCTCCAATTCGGAGATTGGATATCGGAGCCGCCCGCCGGCCCTACCGCGCATCCCCCGGGGGAGCTGCAACCCGCTGACTTTGTCGAGGGAAGACACAGTATTTGCAGAGAGGCTGCCCATGGGGTGCCCCACCGCAGCATTCACAGCCACCCCTCACCCCTTTTATTTTTTCCTGTGCCGCTACAAAAAACCAAAAAAACAACAACAACAACAAAAAAACCAAAACAAAACAAACAAAAAAAAACCCAAAAAACCCAACCAAACAAAACCAAACCAAACCAAACCAAAAAAAAATTATTTGAGCAGAGATTGAGCAGGGAACTCAGAGTTGCAAGAAGCTTCAGTTCATCAGCTGGGCAACTAATAGGCAAGGAAAAGCAAACAAGGGGGCAGATTCTTCTCTCCAAGTGTTATAAACAGAGGCAAGTGTCTGTAAACACAGACCCACGGCGGATAGCAGAGCCGGGCTGCCTGACCCGACGGGAGGGAGGGCACATCACTTTTGTCTGGTTGTTGTAACCCCGCAACCTCCCCACTGTCAGCAGGGGCGGCGAAACGGCGCAGGGGCTCCCTTATCTTTTTATGGGCAATTGCACATCTACCTACGCTTACTGCTGGGTCTGGTTGGGAACCACTTCCTTAGGCCGGTGGCACGGGAAGGCCGGCAGGTATGCAGCCCTGGACCTGGAGAGAGACCCAGCTTGGTTTAAGTAGAGGTGATTTACGTAAAACTTTAAAATACGAGCCCTAATTTTATTATGGAAAAGGTGGAAAACATTGCCCTTAATCAGGAATGGACAAAAAACACCTAGACCAGCTTCCTTTAGTGAAAACCATTCATTTTTTCCTTGCGTGCCTACGATACAGAAGGATGCCGTGCATTTCCCAGCATTGAACTCTGCAGCTCGCCCTGGTACTGGGGAGCAGAAAAGTCACCAGACTGGCACCGGGATCCTTGTAAAGGAGTCGATAGACAGGGAGAAATATTTAAGGGAAGAAAGATCCTGTTGGTGAAGCAATGAACGTACTAAAAAGAGACAGAGCATGGGCTGCTGCAGTTTGCAGCTGGATGAAAAAGGTTAGAAATAATTATACTCGCTGTGGCGTACTGGAAACGCGCAACCCAGGAGAGTTTTAGGAACCACAAAGTTAATATTAAGTTCATCGTAACTCGTTGTAAATCTTACCTATTCCCTACAGCACACCCTCCCCACCTCCCCCCCAGACCCCCGCAAATCCCTTGCCTTGTTCGCTCTTTCTTCCTTGACGTAAAATTACCTGCTACATAACCACTCCGAGCACAGCCCGCCAGCCTCCCTGGCCTGCCTCCGGCCCCTCTCCGGGAAGCCGCCCCCGCTCCGCGCCCGCGCCTGGCACCGCGGCCGCCCGCGCTCCGCGGCACGGAAACCGCGCGGCTCTGCCGCTCCCGGCCCGCCCGGCGTTTGCACCCTTGTCCATTTCCCGTTCGCAGTAGGTCTCCTGCATGGAGAACACCACCACAAGGAATTCCTATTCAGATGAACTGCCGGGTTCTGTTCAACACTCACGGGGCTGAGAGATCCCTCCCTCTACCCCTCCGTTCATTCAGTCACTTGCTTAAAAATAAAATTAGGAGCCATCTTTATAATTTAGTTTACTTCCGAATATTTTAAATATTATGAAAAAAAAAAGCCATAAACAACGCTGTTATTCAAAACATTTTGAGGTATAAAACATAAAAAGATTTGGATTTTCTTTTTTTTTCCTTTTTCTTTTTTTTTTCTTTTGTTTTGTAAAAAACACACACAGTGGTTTATTGAGTACTTACAACGTTTACACCTTCAATATTAATTAGATTCCACTTTTTCCCTTACGGACGGAAGTGCACATAACCAATAACTGTTGAAAACATCTTCAAATACTGAACGACCACAACAAAATTACAACACTAAATACCGAGTCAATCGAAACATTGGTGCAACTGCTTCTGTTGAAATATAGCTTTATAATCCCATGAATATTTATATCCAAAAGGCCAAGTATTAAAGATACACTTCACATACACACTAATGCCAGGGAGGGATTTTTTTTTCCTTTTCTATGGTTCTGTTTTCCCCACGTGTTTTATACAGAGCAAATAACATTCACGAAACATTTAGAGACGTTACCCCTTACCAAGCTGGAGTTTCCTCTTCATATATGGAATGCTTTTTCCCTCTCCTTCAAATATCCACATTTTGGGGGGTTGGGGGAGAAATTGCACATAAATAAACTGGATTATTCCAAATACAAAGAGTCCTCAGAGGAGAGCTCACTACCGAGACTAAGAGGACGGCTCCTCCAGTCCTGCCGTGCTCACTGCTTGAGCTCCAAAGCCCAGACATGCTGCGGCCAGCCAGTCCTCCCTTTGGTTTTCTTATCGTTGCTGCTAACTGTGCTTTTCAAGATTTCGTTCTGGGGAGACAGGATACGAGGGGAGAGAGAGAAACAGAAGGGGGAGATGAGAGAAAAAAAGGTTAGATATATTCCTCCCCTTTCTAGGTCGCATCTGCTCTGCTTCGAGATCGAAAACTACGAGGAGACCCGAGCTCATCGAGGCCTGCGGGCTTGGAGAGACACCACGGGGACCTCCACGGAACCTCGCCGCGGGAGAAGCCGCCGCCCGTGGCGGGCCAATTCCCGCTCCGCGCCACTCCGCCACTCTGCCGCGGCCGGAGCGCGGGGCTGGAGGCTGAGAAGCGCCAGCCATCCAAGGGGACTGAGGTAAGGCCTCCCCTAAACCATGCTCTCCCTGAGTGCGGGGAGAAGCCGGGCACCAGCACGTACCGGGGCAAAGCTTCGGACTTGCTGCCGGTAACACATGCGGGAATCAGTCACCCGCGAGCACGCCATGGGGCCTGCACGGAATTGGGCTTGCGCTGGCTGGCCTAAACCGGCTCTCCCGCTAAAAATCGAAAAAGCTGAAGCGCGGAGTGCAGGGGCAGGAAAGCCTCGCGCTGCGAACCTCGGACTTGCCGAAGGCTTAAAGCCGGGCTGGGCTTGGCAGGTAATCATGCCTCCACATTTTCATTTAGGAGAGCAGAGACTTGCCTCCTGCGAGATCACGGCTTGGGATACGGGACAAGCAGCAGCCCGGGAATAACCTCCCCGGGGGCCCCTAATGCGGCAGCCTTTTCCCCGCGGCTGCTCTCAGCCTCCGGGTCGGATCCGGGGGCCGACGGCCGCTCGTGGCTGTGCACGGTCCCGCTTTTGGCCCGCAGCTACGGCCAGGGGCCGGTGGGACCGAGGTGTCCCCCATGGACATTCCCCGGCGGCTCTGCCCAGCGAGGAGCCGGGTGCGCTCGGATGAGGCGCCGGCGGGCGACCGAGCAGCCTCCCCTGCGCGGCTCCCCCGCCCCGTCCCGCCCCGAACCGCTCCGAAGCACTGACCAGCTCTTTCTTCCTCTTCTCTTCCTTCACGTCTGTCTTCTTGATCTCTGCCTTGAAAGCCTCCGCCTCCCCGTTCTGGTCGTCCTTCGCCAGCAGGTCCATGAGGTAGGCGATGTAGCTGGTGGCCAGACGGAGGGTTTTGATCTTGGAGAGCTTGGTGTCTGCGGGCACGTTGGGGATGCACTCCCTCAGCTCCGCGAAGGCGCTGTTGATGCTCTGAGTCCTGCGCCGCTCCTTGCGGTTCGCCGTGCCCCTGCGTTTCACCGGCCGGGGCCCCCCGAGCCCGGGCGGGCCGTTCCCGGGCGGCACCCCCCCGTAATGGGAGTGGTCCATGCCCGGCGCCCCGTTGGCGTACTCGGGGCTGTAGGACAGAGCCATGCTGTAGTCGGGGGGGGACATCTCCGGGTGGCTGCTGATGAGCCAGCCGTGGAAGTAGGGGTTCTCCTCGTGGCCACAGCGGGTGGCGGCGGCGGCAGCGGCGGCGGCGGCGGCAGCGAAAGGGTAGCCCTCATGGTGCACCACCGGGTGGTGGGGGAAGCCGCCCACTAGACTCATCCCCGCTCCCTAGAGCACCCCACCCCGCCCCCCCGGGCCCCAAAACAAAGGCTTCCCCTCCCCGCCCGCCCCCCACCCCCGTCGCAGCGGCGGGAGATGCTGCCCGCCGCTCACCCCTCAGCACTGCCCCGCTGCCCGCTGCCTCTCCATAGGGCGCTGCTGCAGAGTCCCCGCGGGTGCCCGAGCGATCCCCCCTCCCCGGGCGCCGCCGCCGCCGCTCATGCGTTGTGCCTCCACCTCCTCCTCCTCCTCGCCCGGGGCCGGGTCTTCGAGGAAGCGCGCACAGAAAAAAAAAAAAAAAAAAAAGAAAAAAAAAGAAAAAAGAAAGAACAAAACTACGGAGAGATGTCGACCAAAACAAAAATGGCTTGGCTTCCCAGCCTGGGATCTTCCTCGCCTGTTGCTTCCCTCCGCTCTCGCCAAGTCCGCCGCGGCCCGGCCGGCTGGTACTTACACGCGGCCCCCCTCCATGCGCCCCCGGCTCGGGGCGGGCGGCGCTGGCTCTGCCCTGCGCGGCGGCGGGGCCGTCAGTGCTGGGCGGGCGCTCGCATCTCTGCCCGCCGCGCCGCGCTGCTCAGCGCCCCGGCGCTCCTCGGGGCATCCGCGCCGCTCGGCCGGGCGCGGCGGCGGCGGGCGGCGGGCGGCGGCGGGGCTCGGCGCGGCGCGGGGCACTGGCAGGGCTCCCCGGCCCGATCTCCATGTACAGCTACATGTTTAGGGCCGCTCGGGTTAATATATGTCGTCAGAAGCGGCGGCCGCCAATGGCCGGGGCGGGGGCGGAGCCCGCCGCCCTCCGCAATAAAACTTTTTGATGTTCGCTCTGCTAATTGCCGAGCTCCTCTTTTAGGATTGGCTGCCCCTCCGCATCCCTAATGTAATTAAAACAAGGGGGGAAAAATTATCATGGAGGCAGAGGTTAATGCAAGTGTTTAGCAGATGCCTTACAGTAAAATCTGCATTAAAAAAAAAAAAAAAAATTAAAAAACCCCAAACAACAAAACCCCCCTACAAACTCGTTAAAACTTAAATATCGGATAATCTCAAACCAGGTACAGTATGGATCCCAGAAGTTTATTGGCAAAAGTCTATGTGAATAGGCTCTGAGGTTGCTTTGGCACAGCGTTTTGTGCCGGTCCGGTAGAGGAACAAATTAAGCCGGCTCGGAGGGCACTTCATCGGTGCCCGGCTGCTGCAGGCATGCCCCAGCAGCGCTCCGGGTCCTGCCCGTATGGCTGGTTAATGCACACCACGAGATCACCAGTTTCCGAGGGGAGGGAGGCGAAGCGGCTCTGCCTAGCCTGTCACCCGCCTTGCGACCCGGCTCAGCACGGGCTGGCTCGGGCTGCGCTCCTCCGGGCTGACCGAGGCAGGGGAGCGCTCGGGGCTCGGACGGGGATGGCTTTGTAAGAATTGTTTTGAGACATTAACAATAAGTCCGACTCTAACTGATTCTTTTCCAGCTTACTGCCTGCCCTGTGCACCTCCACCAGCCCTCACCCGAGTGACTCAAAAATCGCCTGAAATCGGTCTCATGCTTCTTGAGCTGGTATGATCGGTAAGTAACCGAATATTTTTTACAGCATGTTCCGAGCTAATTTTCTAGCTTTTACTAAGAAATATATAAATATTTCTCGCATTCCTGCTTCTGCAATAAAAAAGACCAGCACCTGCGGAAAGCAGGTTTAGTTATCGAAAGTCAGTAGTTAAATGCTTACTTATCCAGGCCAAGGAGGAAATCTCCTGTAGCTATTTAGGTGCTTTGCTTTAGTAAGCTTGAAGATATTACAAAAGAAAAATGGATCTCAAGCTGTAACTCATGGATAACACGGAGGCGAGGTGCATTTGTTGTCATCCTCAAATGGAGCCGAGCATTACTAAATAGCTGCGAAATACCAAATACCCACTCTTATTTGTGCTGGCTGACGCCTGGGCTGATTCGGCGTATATTGTAATGCAGTTCTACAATATAGGCAGTGTGGAAAACTGTGTCAACAGGAGCTGAGAGGTCATAAATTAAAGAAAGAGAAAAATAGAGATGGAGGAGTCTGCGAAAGAAGGCAGCAAGAACTGTGGTCCAATTTCTGCAGCAGCTTAACGCGCTCTCCGGCCCCTCTGCAGAGGCCGTGGGGGTACCTCGGGGGAAGCGCTGGGTGCTGGGGAGAGGGCGAAAATCAACTCAGTGCCCGGGGAGAGGAGGCAGGCTGAGCTCGGGCGGTCCCGGCGTGAGAGGGCTGCTTGGTACGGGCCGGCTTGTTGGGACCCGGGGGCTTTGCGAGTGGTTCTGCCGGCTCTCGGCCGGGAATGCCCTGCAGGCAGTGGACGGTGTCCGCGGGTGAGGCCGGCCGCCAAGGAGCAGCCTGCTGCCGTACGCGGGGCTGCTTCCTCGGGGGAGTACTAAAGGCGAGGGCGAGCGCCGGCCCCGCGGTTCGGCGGGACGGGGAGCGCGGAGCCGGACCCAGAGAGGAGACGCGCACGGAGCACAGACATGCAGGCGTAGGTTTTTATAAGCGTATACACATATGTGTGAGCGTCTGGGTGTAAACTGAGTACGAAAGTGAAAAACTAGTCCAGATGTAGAATTGATGTATATACACATATATCTTAGACGTACACACACATGCTTGTAGCCAGCTGATGGATATCTGTATCTATATATGCACAAGCACACGTGTATTTATTGTGTTATCCCAAGGAAAGAACGTGTCTGCAGTGTGGATTTTTAAATGTAAGGAAGGCCGTGGGCAGACCGTGCAGGCAGAGCCCTGGAGCGGCCAGGCAGCGTGTCCCGCCGTTTGGGATGATGTGTCTGCAGGGCGCAGCTTGGAAACCCACCCAGTTTCTGCAGCGCTTCCCCAGCTTTGTTTTGCTGCGATATGGGAAGAAGAAGTGGACCTTGTCGAGGCCGGAAAGTTATACTGGCTTGCAAACGGGCGTGTGTTTCTTTACACTCTCCCTGTTTGTGTACGAGCTTTGCGACACACTGCAGGTTAGACTGCAACTGTGACAGTCTCTGTGACAAGACACTACGGCCGCTCTGATAACATCTCCAATGATGAAGGAAACGGAAAACATGAGACAGAGAAAAAGTAATAAAATATACAGGAGATATCGATCAGAACACCAGTCTCCAAAGCTAGCGTCGTGATTGCTTAATTAACTTTGAAGAAAGAGAATCTCTAGATAAAGTACCCAGAAGGATCTTATATATATTTTTCCCTCTTTTCCCAGCAGTTATTTATGAGTTTTATTAAGCGAGTTTTAGAGTAAATGCAACTCTCTTGTCCTCCCTCAGCTTTTAAATGCTCAGAATTTCCCATCATGTGTTGTATGTAGCCTTTCTGTTTGATCCACGCGTTGAAAAATGCTGCAGCTCAAAGTACCTTTCCCGATACTATGCTCAAAGTCCGCTAAAAGCACCATCATTTATACCAATCTTACACTTATTTATTTGATTAGATTTTTTTTTTTTGTGGACAAATCATATGGTTAAAAAAAAAAAAACAACAAGAAAAAAAAAGAAAAAAACCCAGAAAAGAAAAAGAAACCCTAGTCTTATGTCACTTTATTTCCCTGCCAAAATAGTTGCATGTTAGACGGCGATTTATTTGGATTCTGCTGCCAAACAGGACTCCCCTAGCTTGCTATAATAAAGAAATTTCGGTGGAGACTGTGCCGAGGCTGGTTTTCTCTTCCTCTCCCGGCTTTTTAGAATTTATTTTCTTTTATTTTTTCGGGAATCGGTGCGTGTGGGGGCTGTATCGTTAGCTTGTGCCCTGCGTTCTCGCCCCTCCATCCCGGCAGCCCTCGGCGGGGCCGAGCGGGAGGAAGGGGCTGCCCTTGCCCCCCGGTGTGTGCCCGGGGAGCGGGGCCGGAGCCCTGGCGGGGGGCGGCGGGGCCGGGCGCCCGCTCCGCGCCGCCGGGGCCAGCCCTGCCCTGCCCTGCCCCGGCGCTCAGCCGCCGCCGGGCCGCTTATCGCCAGGTCACTCCTCTCCTGCGGGCCAGGAGTGGGGTGGGAGCTGGGATAACAGAACAATAGAGCTGCGCTCCCCCCTCCTCCCCGCCGGGCTTGTGCGAATTAAGCTAAATTGCAAATTAAGCTAATTTCTCCGAATCAGTCGGGGAAAACCGTATGGAAACAGGGAAGAGATGCCGACGCTGGGTGGTCGGAAAGCCACATCTGCTGGGGACTCCCGGGCTGGCTGACCTGGGAACACTGAGCTGGGCCAGGCCTGTGAGGAGCAGGCCAGGGGCAGAGAGGCGCCTCACCGGTGCCTGGGCAGCGAGCCCGCTCATTTGCTCCTTGACCGCACCTTCCTTTTGAGGAGCGTCCGAAACCGGTGGGGACAGGGCAGCGGCGGGAGCGCAGGCACCGCTGAGGCGCCCGGTACCCACGCCAGACGCACCCATCCCTGCTCCGCGCAGCAGCACCGGGATCTCCCTCCACAGTTTTCATTAAAGCCGAGAAATAATCAGACACGCGAAAGCACCCCAAGGACACCCTGTCCTTTGCTTTTGAGGCGCTGCCCTGGCCGTGCAGTTCCCTCGGCGTCTCTCCCTTCCGCAGCTCCCTGAGTACCGGGGTGCCGATTCTCCTTTTCCCCGGCTGCCCACCACATTGCTCAGCCGCCCGGTGCACGGCTTGAAAAGCCGAGACGGGTTTGAATTTATAGAGTGCATGATGTCATTGACCCGGGACCAAACGTATCAGAAAGGGGGTATCATTCTCGGGTGGATTCGGGGATGCTGGAGCATCCCGTGTCCCAGGGATGCCATGCATCCCATATCTGGGGCGTCGCTTAGGTGTTCGTGAAAGAGCATAAACATGCAAGAAAAGGGATTTTTGAAAAGAGGCACGGAGAAATATGATTTGGAGGTCAGCCTGTCAGTGCGGGTTAATGAAAAGGACTTGTGCCTAATGGGCCTGGCTTGCACCCTCTCTTGTGCTCACACAACCTGTATTTCAACGCCCAGGGCAGAGGGCGGGATCGGGCCCAGCAGGCCCGAATTAATCGCTGCCCTTGGAGGTGAAGGAACCCTGGTTTACGTTACTATTATCGGTAATGAACGCCCACATATTTCAGGCATGATAATCTCTCAGCCGTTGTGTATTAAAAAAAAAAAAAGAAAAGAAAAAAAAAAAAAAAGAAAGAAAAAAAAAAAGAAAAAAAAAAGAGAAAAAGAAAAAAGAAGACCAGGGATGAGAAAAAACCAAGACACCAAGACACTGACCATTTCGTAAGTCGCAATGATTGGCAGTAAGCGCGGGACCCGACGCGTTTTACCACTGCATGTGCAAGCAATTATTCGAGGATTGCTTATATTTGTGACTGAGCATCCAGATTTGCATTTAGACCCTGGACAGGAATCAGGGAAAGAAAAGAAACACATAACGAGTTCCAACCAAGAGCCCTTCTTTGTCAGAAGAATAGTAATAAAGACCTTACAAAATTCTGCAGTGAACACAGTGTGTCTCTATTTATTGGAGTGGTTACATGCATCTCCTATACATGCACGCATGTATAAACACGAACACGCAAACAGACAAACACGCTATTTTCCCACTTAATATTTGTTTGTATTCCCGGGAAATAACATCTTAATTTGCTCTTGAGCTCGACCCTGATGAAATAGCTCGCGAATGTAATTGCCTTCATTAACGAATATTTTGTCGTCCGGCATCTGAGGTTCAGACGGTGGAGGAAGGAGAAGGCTAGGCTGGCATCGTTTTGTGTTTAGGTTAACAAAAATCAACACTTCTATTGTCATTCTTCATGGAAAGTCTCCATTTAACGAGGCTGGGGTTTAAGGAGCCTTCATAGATCAAAGGTAACCTCGCTTGGCTTAGGAGAAAAATCCCTCTGGAGCAGTGAAAATTAGCCGCAATTTGGCCCTAACTACACTCCCCAAAATGTCGCTGTCGTCCTGCCCGTGTCCCTCGCTCCGTATACCTGCTGCGCTGCACCTCGCTCCCGCTTGCCCGGGTTCGGCTGCAACACACGGGCTCGTCCGAAAATTCAGCAGCTGACTCCTACAAATGTCGGCTGCACACTTGTTGCAAGCAAGCATCAGCCCGTACGGCAATTCCTATATGCGTATCTCGGTGTAATTGATCTGGCTGAGTGAGGTCTTTTTGGTAATTTGGATACGCCAAGTCTCCAGTTAATGACATATAATCAGCCTTTAGGTCACTTGGTCATTCTCTTATTACAAACCCCTCCTGCTCTCTCTGATCTCCTTTCAAACTAAATTTCACACAAACAAATAAAGCAAGACAGGGACAAGTCCTTAAAATGCAAGAGTGAAATATTGGAGAATTGCTCTTGGGGAACTATAAACATTTTTTAAAAGAAAAAAGCGAACAGATAGGACAGAACATCTTATCGAGAAAGAGAGCATTGTGTACAAAACACGGAGGGAAAACCGGTCTGGCTTGTGTTAAAAGTGACATAAAATTAAAATAAAATAATTACAAACAGAAATGGTATAATGTAAACAGAATACAGGAGATTTTACTAGAAATGCACGGACGCATACCGTAATTTGTTCATTCAGATGATACGATGATACAACCTATTTGTGGAGACGGAAAAAAAAAATTATATAATTCTTTATTCTTCTTTTCAGGAAAGCTAAGAAGCCGGAAAATGGAGAGGTGAATGTCATGTACCTCCCCAGACCTGGAGGGAAACAGAGCTGCGGCCAAAAGGAGCGGGTGTAAATGCGACAACAAAAATAAATACTTTATATCACCCTGAAGAACTTATTTTACTAAGCCAACATTTTGTTTTTCTGTAGCTCACCTTTTCTTTCCTCTAGGGAGAGACAATGCTCACTTTTTATTAGGTATTCCCTAAAAGTTTATTTTGATCTCCGTCCAGGTGTGTGTATACATACACACACACACACATATATATACACACATGCACACAAATATATCCAATCAACACGCAGAGGTTCACGTGTGAGCCGAGGCTGGCGCCCCGGGAAGAGGGACGTTCAGATACTCTAGGTAAGATCCCAGGGCCCTACAGGCTGCAAGCAACTCATTGCAAAGCCAAGCCCCGTTGTTCGGAGCTAAAGTTGACTTATAAAATCGAGAACGGGGAGATATCAATGTCGTTCAAGTGTTAGCACATTGAGAAAGCAGCCTGCAGGAGAGGACTGCGATCCACATTCCCTCACAGGCATTAGCGCCTTTCAAAATATCATCGACATTTTTAGCGGAGGTCTCGTTCGTGTGTAATACGGGGCTCAGACAGGCGCTAATTGAGCACGAAGCGTGTGCGAGGTTGCGAGAACGAGTGTCGGGGCAGGCTCGCACCGCAACAGAAATGGGAGCGATGGATCGAGGGAAAGGAGTGCCGCAGGCCCCCGCGCAGTGCGTGTTGGTGTGACACATCTCGTTATTAATTCAGTAAGTTCCCTGCCTTTTCGGCATTTCTAAGGGCCGTTTGGATTTTTTTTTCCCCCTCCCCGCCCGTCTTTGGGCTACCGTGTTGAAGCACCAGCCCGCAGCCACACGGCGATCCGACCCACTGCATCAAAGGGCGCTGGGGGTCAGGGCCCCGACGCTGCTCCCCTCTCGGGGCGCACGCTCGGGGACCCGGGCCGCCCCTCCGGGAGCCGCCGGGGATGCTCAGCCCGGCCCCGGCGCTGCCCGGCACCCCTCCCGCCGGTGCCGGGAATGCCAGAGGCCGGGGGAGGCGGCGGGCTGGCCCCTGCCCATCGCACCGCCGGGCTGGGGCCGCTGGAAAGGGTTAAGCGCTTCCCCTCCTCCTGCTGCAGCCCCCTGAATGCCGCTGCTTTCCTCTAGAGGTCTCATTAGGGAAACCCTAACTGCTATTTTCAACGTTTCCTCAATCAAGCGCCTTTAAATAGAGCTCCACAAACAAATTGGCGGCAAAAAGCGCAGATCTTGTCACGGGCGAGGCCGATTCAATATTTCACCTTGTTTGCTTAGTAATTACAGCCTGGCTTGTGGCTACCTGCGCGCTGGGGCGAGTTCCCCTCGCCAGCCCCCCCGCCGCCCCTGCCTTCCCGCCTCTGCCGTATGGCCTCGCACACACCTTTCCCTGCGCTGGGAGCTGAGCGGCACCGCCCGCGGGAGCCACTGAGCCGGTGGTCTCCGCCAAAACGAAAAAATCATCCGCAATCTCACCGGCTAAATGATGATTGAAAAAAAAAATTTTTTTTTTTTGGTTTTTTTTTTTTGGTTTTTGATTTTTTTGGGCGTGTTTTGCAGCTTCTGCTCCGAAGCCACGAGCTTTCCAGCAGGAGGGATTTTCCCCGAGAGCCGCCTTGCCCGCTCATGACGGGGTCAGGGAGCCGGCGGGCGGCCCGCCTGTCCCCCAGCAGGGCAGTACGAGCAGTCGGGTTTATCTGCCGCACTCGCTCCCTCTCTCTCCCTTAAACCCCTCTTATGATTTGTTATATTTTCCACAGCTGATTACTCTTGTTTGACTGTTGTACAGAGCCGCTTTAAATCTTCGTCAGGAAGAATAAAAGTTGGGAGTGCCTGGACGGGTTCCCGCAGGCTTGCGGGCTGGTGCAGGTCCACCTCGGAGCCTGTGCAGCGACCCCTCGGAACACGCAGGGCTCGATAAGTCTGGTTAGTGCGGCATCAGCACAGATCGGAGCTAATTCGATTGTGTCTGAAAGCCCGAGTGTGACAGAGAAGAATTTGGCGTTTATGAACTAAGCTGCTGTATTTGCTTTGCTATAAACCGACTAGAACATTTTATGATGGAAGGGAACAGTGCAACACAAAGAGGAAATATGACAATAAATCTCTTTTTATGGATTCTCTTTAGCAGCAAAACTTAAGGATTCAACGGTTTTATGACTAAACTATTTTGCAGGTACATCTAAAGATACCTACATAGAAAAGAATAATCCATAGTCCCCCTCCCAGCCCCCCTGGAACAGATAAATCCAACTCTGTGCACTTCAGTTCAATGAGAAATTAAACTGAAATTCCCTGAGAATTTCATGGAAGCAATGCTGTCACAAGAGTTTACATCTGATCACTGCACGGATGTGATTTGATTATTTATGGTGCCACTGGCACTACCATATCATAGTTTACTGATACACAAAACTTTTAATCAGAAGTAATGCCCCACCTTTCTTCTCAGAATGAGCACATTAGGCTGTTTTCCTTCTAGTTACTCTAGTACTATTAAGGCTTGAGATAATTGTTGCATTAGAGCTAAAATACACCTTTACTTTTGAAGAGACTTTTTTTTTCATAGGAATGATTCACATTCAAAAATAAAGATAGGTACTTCAGGGAGAGGATTTCCAAGTGGTAAAGAGTCTAATGTTCCTTGAAATAAGTGCAGATTCTGCACTTTGAGGATTTAAATCCAATATATTTTTTCAGAGTCATGTTCCACTGTAAAAAAACCCAAAAAACATTAATACATCCTCAAAATGTTTTGCATAATGCAAACATATTTGTATCTAAGGTGCTAAACATATTTTTTTCATCTGTCTCCATGCCTTGTTTTAGTTCCTTCTTAAGACCAACTCTTGATTTTGCTTACCCTGAGCACCTAGATCCAGGTTAAGTCACTTAGAGATCAAGGAATAGCTGGTAGGTCCAGTGGTCTGCTGCTGGGCTGCAGTGATTTGGGAGTGCAGATTTTGAAACACTTGCTCCACAAATCACACAGTGCCGAGCTTTTCCTATCTCAGCCTGCACACATGCACAAAGTATGGCACTCTAAGAGACTGGTCACTTGAAGTCTAGCAGCTATGAAAGCAGAATGCAAATGCAGCATATGCAGTTAAACATATTCTTTTCAAATAAATCCTTTTAGTTGATTTTTTTTCTCACCTAAAGCTAAATGAAAATCACAGGTTTTTTTTCCTGTTTTTGAGTTGTTTGTGTTTTTTTTTTTTTTTAAATAAAAGAGGTAAGTGGATTCAGAGCTCTGATTTTATTAAGAAATGTTTGAGAACAATCAGTTCAGATATGTCAATCCAAATAATGTGTGGAACAACATCTACAAAAGACATCCATGGGGAAAAAGATCACAAAAACTTACAAATACAAACCTCATCAGTACAAGTTGTTCTGCTTAGGTCAACATTTCATCAGAGTGGCACCTATTTGTATGAATTGAAGTTTTGCATGTGCCTACTGTTGGTGGAAAAAAATTGTACACAGTGAAGCTAGCTTATCTACCATTACCAGTCTTGCCTAGGGAGGCAGACCACAGTGCAGGCTGGTTTTACTGCTTTCCATTGAGAAAAGCAGCCTGGACTGAGCTCCATTCTGTTACACTAAAGGACTGCAAGTACTTTTTTGCAGTCACTTCAAGGACGGGCTACACCAGCCTGCAGTCTGCAATATGGACAGAGTAGTGGGAAAAGTGAGAATTGCACATGCATACACCTTGTTTTACCTGGAGTCCAGGGACTCTGCCCTGCATACCTTGGAGTCCAAAAGGGCTTCCCCTCTCTCCATTTGTGTGCTATTAATAAAGATATGTCCTAGCTTGTAAAAACAGTACATGCCCGTTTTGTGTGATATGTGCATGCACACATCTGGGCTGCATGTGTGGAAAAGTAAAGGCACACACTACAAAAAATTTTACATGTGCAATTTTCCAAGTATGGGTCTATGGGTCTATAATATTACATCTACAGTGAAGAAAATGTCATTCTTCTGCACAGGAGGACATTTTAAACGGTTTTCAAAGGAAAAAAATGTAGAAGTGTTCTTGGTAGCACAGTTAGAAGTTTATTTCTCCTGGTTGCTCCTGATGTTTTCTGCAAACCCATTACGATGGAGTGTTACTCCTCAACAGCAACATGCGTTCAGTGATCAGAATATTTCAGATATTCATTACTATAGGCTGATGTTATTAAAATTAAAAACATCTGCTTCGAGGAATGCAGATTTTTTGGATGTAAATACTTTACTCCCACAGTAGTTTCAGCTACTCAGGGAAACAAAACGTAATGCTAAACAGTCGTCGTATTGTTTGACACAGAAGCAAATGGAACAATGTTGCTCTTAATGTTGTTGTTGTTCAGTGGACAATTGAAATTGGATAAAGGCTTTCATCTGGGAAGACTTTTCTAATATCCCTGCAGGTAATGGGAGTCCTATTGCCCTGCACACTGGGCAAGGTTCACCCCCATCTCGCCAAGACAGCTCCTGAGGAGAGGAGTTTGTGCCTGCAATAGGATTTTGAGTGCTTGTCTGTTATCAGTTCACCGACACGGTTTTGCAGCTGAGGGGAGCGGCGAATGGAGCCCCAGCTGCCTGTGTCTCAGATGCTATCGCCTAATCCTGATTAAAGGCACCCCGCGTTAGAAATTCCTCCGCAAAGCCACGTGAGAGAAACCTCCTCCCTTTCGCACACCCCTTAAAGATCACTGGCAATATCTCCGATGCTTGTGTCAGCTTCTCTTGCACTGAAGCTGAGCTGGGCATGTTTGTTTGAGAAAGAGTAATGATGTGTATTGGCTGCCACACAGCACCCTGATTGCTGTGCTAATGACATGAGTGCCACCAATATCAAAGGTGGAGATGCGCCGCGTACCGTCGTATTTCCATGAGGTATTCTGTCACTTTTGCCAGTCAGGCTGACTCTAAACAGAGAAATACACCAAACGGGGGGTTGCAAATGGGAAGTATCGATTCTGATCATATGGGAATAAAGGAAAACAGAAGATAATCCAGGGGAGGGCATTTCCCTAAACTACACGAAGTGTGTGACTGAGAAAGCATTTTCTGACATAGGAGTGTGCATGGTGCTACCCAGAATAATAGCAGTTAATGTCATTTTCTTATTCAGATTCCTTAGAAATCTGCCACTCAGTAAATCTGGGTGTATCAGAAATTACGTATAAGTGGAGCCCATTAACACACAGATTCATTGCAGTCATAGGGATGTTTCCTAGGAGGATAGATTCAACTAAAAAAATAAACCAAAAAAACCCCCAAAACCCCAAACCTTGGTACAATTAAAAAAAAGTTTTTTCAGTGACTTAAAAATACTACAATTAAAACCATTATTAAACTAGATTAAATGAAGCAGAAATTTGCTTTCAGGCTTTAGAGCCAAGAATGTTCTTTGTGCCTCTGTCCATTTTTGTGCTCAGTGTACCCTGTGCTGTTTACATAAGGATTATCTTGTTTATTTTACAGATATTATGCTTCATAGAAACTAATCAAGAGAATATTTCTTTTTTCTTATGACAAAAAGTGGATGTCGTATTGCTCAAGTTGCTTTTATACAACATTCTTGGGTTTGTGATAGTGTGATATTTAATAAAGTGTTTATAAAGTCAGATATAATAGTTTATCAGATCTTGGGCAGTCAAAATAACAAAACTGCCCTTACCCTGAGTGCTATGTACTGTACTTTGTAATTTACAACATAGCACTTGCTAAATTACTTCATAAACCAAGAAAGTTGCCTACCAAAGAATCAATGTTATAAGGACTATTTTCCTAAATGTTTTTTTCTGTTACTTAGTCTCCATACAAACCTCTAGTAATAGTTTGGAATCAGACAAACACTGCACTCCCTGTAGCACACAACACATGCCTGCTGTGAGATATTTTCCTGCAGTACAATCTATTTGAATTTCCAGTGGAAGACACCTTTCAACTTAAAATACTACATGTCTAAAATGCTATCCTGCACAAATAATCAGATAAAGTGAAGGGAAAAGACCAAAATAAAGCTGAAGATTTTACAGAGGGAATCTAATGGAACAATTCAAGTGGGAGTTAATAGTTTATGAGGCCATGAATAGACAATGGAGCCTTTCATTTCTGTGTTGCTAGTCCTAGTCCCCACCAGTTTATGCCAAGTGTGTTTGGTGGATTTGCTGTAACAGCATGTGTACAGGCTTCTTGAGCAGGAAGCAAAGTCTGTGCCAATGAGTCCAGTCTTCCTCTCTGCTGCAGGACCTGCCCTGAGAAATCCATCTGGCAAACAGCAGAGGACCTGGGTACGCATCCCAGCCTACCCACTCTCCCCACTCTTCCTCAAATTCCAGTCTTGTTATTCCCTATGCACACTCTGTTTGCTCTTGCATGGGAAAGAAAGAGAAGATAGACATTTGCAAGCAGAGAACTCTTATGTGGAACTCGTGACTGATTTTTGGCCTGCAAATAGGCAACTACCTCCTTGATAGTCTAGCATTTTCTTAATCCTCACACTTTAAGCAGCTTCTGCAGTTATTCCTGACATGCATTTCTAGATAAAAAACATCCTTATGGTCACTATGTAACCATCATCCAATTACACTTTCACCTTCCATATAGTTTTCACTTTACCCTCTATATAGTTAAGACACAAAAGTATAATTCATATTTACATTGCTAATTGTGTCATTTTTATGAAGCATAAATAAACATCAAATTCACATTCCCTTCTAAGCAGGTGTGTCTTCTCTCTGGACAAATCTAGTCTTCGTATTTCTAACAAGAATTCTGAATGCACAAAAATGGCATCACTCTTTTCAAAAAGAAATGTGAATTTTAATTATTGATCAGATTTTGATCTGAGAGAAGTGCAGAAATTACACTCTGTTGGAGTTTTCTCTCACAAAAAAAAAAAAAATCAACAAGGGTTGAGGGATTCCTCACACATCTAAGAATTTCTTGTCAAATTGCAAGAAATCTAGGAAGGATGAGTGATTTTTCTCCTTATTTCTAGTTTTAGAGGAGATGTATGGCAGCCCAGGGGAATTATTTAATATCAGAGAGAAGGAGCAGAGAAAGGGTAAGGTTTTGTGGTTGAACATAACATAGGCAGATAAACGTTTTTCACCCATAAGACTTGATAAAGCATATTCCTAAAGGGTTTTGAGGGAGACTGTCAAATACATCTGATTTGTTGAATGATTTTTAGAAATCAAGGATTGCACTCAAGATCCTATCAGGATGAGAAGTCAGATGCTTGGTTTCTTGCAACATTTCCATGGATTCATGTCACACTGTTAGCAGGAGAGAGATTGAAGTATAAGCATCAACACTTTACATGGTGTCTCTGAGGAGGGACTCTAAAGCACCAGGTGTATGAACAGGTGTTCTTCTTATCCTCCATGGAAAGATATGCAATTGGAAAGCTGCAGACTTGGAATTTGTTCATAGATAATTTCTTGCAAGCCCATATATACTTCAAAGCTTTGTTTTCCCAAGTTTATACAAGCTGGTTAGAATAATATAATTATTTCCCCATTCTATATCTACTGTTAATTTTGCAACAGAATGATTATTCCACAACCTTGATAGCAGAAAATACTTGTGATAATCAAACCCCTTCAATTCTAGATAGAAAATACATAGGATTCCTGATGAATTCCATGGCAAAATTGCCTTTGTCTTAGACTTCTTGACCAATAAGAGTTCTTGCATGCCAGGAGGTTAAAAAATGTAGGCAACAGATAAATTTTTCCTGATGGGGAAGGCACAGAAGAGAACTGCAGAGGATTTGATGACAACTTTGAAGATTTTTGAGTAAATTTATCATGGCATGCTGTTTCCTTTAAGAACTGATGGGATGGAATAGCAGGGCAGGTTGTGAGTGAGGCACCATCAGATGAACAGATACCATAACAGTAGAGAAGAAGGTGACATTTGGAACTGGGTAGAGTGTGACAATTTAGAATTTAAAAAATGTGACTTGAAGATGCAAATCAGAGAAATTAAGAATTTTGGTGAAAGCCAAACTTATAATTAAAGTGTAGCCTGAAAGGAGCAGAAAATAATTGATTTATTGAGTGGTAGTGAGATTACAGACTTTGAAGAGAGAATCGGAGACAGAAACTGAGTCAAAAAAAGGAAAAGGAAATAAGAATAAAGAGAGAAAAGAGCAAAGACAGAAGACTGAAGAAAGGTTAAAGTGCTACAGGGAAAGGACAGGAAAAATGTAGATAAGATCTGAAACATGGGAAGAGGATATAGTGTTAAAACTGGAAATAGTGTGGGAAATGACTGAAGAGCTGAAGCTAAGGCTTAAGCTGCTCCTACCTGGGGTGTGCCCAGTAGGATACTGGGCAAGCCTGCTCACACAGTGCCTCCACAGGGCACTGAGACCCTGGTCTCTGTAGCCACCTGATTACTCGTGTTCCAGCTCAATGGCAGCTGCTGTGCAGCATTTCCTATTTGAAACCTGGTTGCCCCTTGCTCTAAGCTCTATCAGTTCTATGCCTGCTCTAATAAGGTCACCACCGTGGACACCAAAGACCATTCCCACCTTGAGAACCACACATCCACATTCTGGCTTCCGTTTTTTGATGGTGCTGTGAAACTGGTATTAGTGATGAAATAAAAAAATCACCACTGCTACTCCTTCTGTGTGCCCTCTTTCCAATCCTTATAACTCCTCAGCTGGAGTTGGAATTGGATAATCCACCATACCTGGTGCTGCTGGCTCAGAATAGTCCCAGAGCCATTAAAAATGTGCCCAGTATAAGTATTTAACATTTCTTCTGGCTGCCTGTTCTTGTGGAAGGTGATTCCACTTCAGCTACACAGAGCTTTGTTACCTCCCACATGAAATAAAGCAGTACCAGCAGGTCTCTCCACAGTAGCCCCTACTCACCGTGCACAGTCTTTGCTGGCTTCCTGGGGAGTGCCACAATCATGGTCAAACACCTCTGGGCACTGCAGATAAAACCACTGACTGTAACTCCAACACAGACAGCCTCCCAGGAAAGTTCTGTCCTTCACCTGAGATGCTGATTTTTGTCAAGATGAGAAAATTAGTCTGTGGAAGAGGCAGAGTTTTCTTGGGCAAGAGACTCCTGTGAGAATTTTTCAGTTTTGTAACTGTTTCCACAGCAACAAACTTCATCAGAAAGGTGAAATCACCAGCTCTAATATATAAAATTTTCTTCCTTTTTTGCTCCTTCAGATCTCACCCCTTAATACATGTAGCCTTAGAAACAAAATAGCATTAAAAATCTCCCAGTGAAAAGTCTAATACACACAGGAGACAGGATGAAAATTGCTTGGTCTTTTGGGCAACAAAATTGTTAGCTTGGGTCACTCCAGTTCTGCTCCAGAGATTCTCTGCTATTTTGGGATGGGTGTGTCACTTTGGGCAAGCCAAAATACAAGTGCCTAAATTCTCAAGCCAATATTTATCAGCCTGGAAATCATTCTTAGTTTATAATTAGGTGGAGTCCTGAACAAGTGCTGTAGGTATTTATTTGAATGCAAAGGTTGCCAATCCTTCCACTGATGCTATAAAATCACATATTTTTCAGAAACATCATCCAAACTGGGAAAAACCAGCTTCCTTCACTCCCCAAGGTGGCGTTTAGACCATGGAGATGGGGGTAGAGGGTCACTTATCCCAGGGTGAGGAAAGAGATGCAAGTGCAAGGGCTGAAGAGGAGACTGTAAACTTCAGGGACAACCTAGTAAACTTAGGCTTTGTAGTCTAAAGGCTACCAAACGGTTGGATTTCCTGAACACATTCTCTTTTTCAGCCCAGAAACATTGTCTGGGCAGATGTTGATAAATTTATACATTTGTTACAATTTCAAGCTGTTTGGAAGCTGTGGCAGGTCAGATTCTCTGCCCAGGATGCTCTACAACAGGTTGTATTCAGCCTGGTGATAACCACAAGACTGCAAGAACCCTCATAGTCAGGCCAACACTTTAAGAGAGCCTCATATTTATTATGCACATGTGATGAAGTCACTGCATGCCTGCACAGTCAGACTTACACTTCTGGGGATTGTCTGACGGCCCTAGTGCCCATGTGCTGCCCAGTCCCTGGGAACACGCACGGAAAAGCCGCTGGGAGTCAGATTTACTGGGAATCTGCAGAGCAGTGAAATGCTGCATGTGCAACAGGACGTGTTGCTTCCTGAAGTGTGGGGTGGAGTGCACATACGCTGCACAGATTTCTCAGGCTGGAATGTGGGATTTCTATGCTGGCCAAACACTCAGGTCTTGATGAGGGGCAAAATCCTGAGATCTGTTATGCACGAGTGCCACAGGGAGTTTGCTGCTTGGCACGGTGCTTCTGTCGACCTGGTGGCAAGGTGCTTCATGTGCACTGAGAAAAAGATGCTCAGTGCCTGACTTGTACTGGTAGACTCAGATTCCTCTATCAGGCAGGCATTGCAGCTGTAGGAGATGCAGAGTTTGTGTTGCTCTGTGGCATTGATCCATTTATGGGGAAGTTTCCCATCTGAATAGGAATATATACGGGTTCACGATAACAAGGATGCCTAATAAAAATGCTGCTAACATAAATAAAGATTATGAGTCTTTCAGATTTCATACTGAGTAGGCACTATACAAATTATTTTTATTTCAAGAACAGCAACAGTGCCTGAAAAGCTGAGAACACCTTTATGGTAATCCTCAACCCCTTATAAGGTAGCATTTGGTTACAATTAAAGAGAAAGTCTCCAACTACTAATTCTTACCTTCCTGAACTTCAGACAAAAAAGGATCCTGATGTGAACCACCTCAGGGTATTTGTTTTACAAAAGAAAAATAAAATTAATGAATTTTTTTAAACCCAAACCATCCCAACTTTTGATTACCTTCAGTTTCAATACAATTTGCTGTTTCTGTTCTACTATTTTTGTGCCCACATAAGAAAAATGTGAGCAGACTACAAGTTAGGTTGATTCTTTGAGGTTGAGCTGAGGTCAGTGAAAAACTGATAGCAACTTTTGAGAAGAAAAAAATCATCAAAGCTAAAGGAAGTTTCTCAAAGTGGGATTTAATAGCAGCTATCATATTGCCTACAATGGCTTGACCATTTCTTCTGCAGCTGTTTTATTTTAAAAGATTTCACCCCCATCCCACATGTATAGGCCTATACACTGACCTAAGTACGCACATCCAAGTGCTTTGGTCACTCATGATAACTATAAACCCTTCAGTGAACTACCAGAAAGGTAGTTCAAATGGCAGTGGTGAAATTCAATATAGCGTTTAACTAAGTCACTGTCTAAGGTTAAGCCCAAGGAACAATTAGTAACACTGGAAGGGAAGACAAATATATTAATTAGTGTGCAGACACTAGATATGTGTCTTTTCTGGAAGCTGTAAAACAACCACAGGGGTATTTCAATGTGAGTGGAGCAAATGAATCTATTCAAACAGTTTAACTTATTTCTACCTTTCTCTGTGTGCATGTGTGTGTGTGTGTGTGTGTGTTTGTTTGTGAGTGCAAACACTAAGATTCAGATTTAGATGCAGAAGAAAAATTAAAAGACAAAAGGCTAAGTTTAGCTGGTAGTTCTGCTTCTTTTCTGCATGTCTAATCATAGACAGAGTCAAGTTCTCAAAAAATCCTATGTAGCAGGTGACCAAGCTCCATTGACTCTGCGTGGACTAGATTTCTGACTTAATATGGACTTTTTGAAAGCTGATTTTGTGTGTTATTCGTGACATAACTGAGACCCTTATCTGTATCTCATACAAAAGTATCACCTTTTATAACAGTAAACATAGTTTAAGTAAGACAGAGGGAGATTATCAAGATGATAAGATGATGGAAAGCATGTGCATGCCAATGGAAAATAATGGGTCCATATATGTATTTATTATGGAATATTTCCATTGCTATATATTGCTAAAAGGATATCAAGCAGCATTCCTTAATCTCAGTGAAGGATTAGCAAAATTTAAAATCCAAATTTGATTAACTAAAAACATGGTACTGTTTACTATTATTTCTATATTATTATATTACAATTTACTGTTTACTATTTATTCTCCCCCTTTGATATGAAAAACATAGCAGTAATTTTGATGCAGTCTTGCACATGGAAATAGGATGGCACAATGTCTGCCATAAAGCTGAGGCTAGAAGAAGAACTGAGAAATGACCTCTTCACTACAGACTGACTGATCCCTGAGATTTTTGTGGCATTGGGCAATGCCTCCTTTTACATGCAAACTTTTATCAGTAGCGACAACAAAAAATTAATTTCTAACTAATTTTGAAATTAATTTCAAAAAATTAATTTCTAATTTCTAAATTAATGTCAAATTCTTTGCTTATTCTCCACTTCAAAATCAAACAGCACTCCTACAAAGTCAGCTAGTTAGTTTCTGCTTTAAAAATGGGAATTTTAGTGTCCTGTGAAAAGTAAACAAATTGTAGAATCATTGTAGAAGGAATGGTATGCCAACAAATAGACAAATATTCTCAAGGTTAAATTTTTTTCAGGGCATTATTGTTTCTTCCTGCACATCCAAGTGAGCTGCGGGCATGTGATGGAAAATCTGTGAAACATCTGACCTGTTTCCTAGCCTCCCATGTAAGTGAGTTTAGAAATTGTCTGAAATGACTTGAGATTTCTTCACGACCATTGTATTTTTGAGATGCTACTGATTGCTACTATCTGCATTCATCTGCGACCACTGAACAGTCAAGGCTGGTAGTGCTTGTGGAGGTGTGTGGCCTAGACTCTGTCCCAGAGCAGAATGAACTATGGGGGCAGAACAGGATGCTCAGGGCTTTGTCCATTTGAGCCTGAGAACTCTTGAGAACAGATTGCACATCCTCTTTGCTCAACCTACCCCACTGTTTAACTCTCTTCATATCATCTTTTTTTCCCACAACATCCAGAACATCCTGTGCTTCAGTCCTGTTCAAGAAATAGTTTTGGTGGCCTTTTCCTGGACAGATGTGTCTTCATTGGCTGTGCTATTTCTCTATATTCTCCTATTAATTTCTGAATGGTCACTGGTAAGATTTACAGCTTGAAATACATTGAACTTGAATACATGGATCAGGCTAAACTAATTTGAGAGATATTTTTTTTTCTTTCCCATGCCTTGTGCTTCTGTGATTGCTCAGCTGCTGATGTAGCCAGCTTCCTCTCACTCAGAACCCAGAACATAACAACTTAGAGGGTACCAGGAAACACCATTATCATTCAGTTTGTTAAATGATTGCTGTGACCAAACAAAATCATTAATCTCTATCATGCCAGCTCTTCAATTCTTACAGCATAACAATAGGAGTATCTCACAAAGAGGTGGGAGGATTGTATTTATGTTCACTTTTTATTCTGCTTTACACCTAGTAGAAAGATACTTTACTGCAGCTGAACATTTCCTGCACTCTGAATGGAAACAGACTCAACTTGCTGGTTGATATTTTGTGGAGTATAAGACATTATAGAAGAGACCACTGAGTCTTGCTTAGTTTTGTCAGAAAGGGCACCTAGATCTAGGTAGTGTGGCCTCTCTCCCACTCTGTAAGTACAGCAGATATATTCCTGAAAATAAGCTGCCACCTGAGACCACCAATATCAGGACTGGTATATTTGCCCCTATTTGTGGCAGGAAGAATGATTAGTGATGCTAGAGAATATATTAGCCTAACCCTGTTTAATTGGAGCTACTTGAATCTGTTCATTCACAGACATGGTTTTTAAAAAACTCACAACAAAAGATCCTATTTGATAAAATAATAAACTTCTTTTTTTCCTGTGTGCCATGGAATGCTTTTAAAATACACGAAAGAGCTTTGTGTAAGACACTGAATGTGTGGAAACCACATTGAGCAGAATCTTCCAACCTGTAATTTAGCACCTGAGCTTTGATTCATCTTTCTTTTTCAATTCTTATGCATTTGTGGAGTGCATTAATGTCAGAAAATCTTAGGTAATACAGCCACCAACACTTTCCTCTTTGTGAAATCCTGTCTCTAGCATAAGACTATATGGTGCTTCATCTTCACTCAGTAGTTTACTCATAACCTCTCTTTTTTCTGTAAAATAAACAATTCAAGTTAATGCTTGATGCATCATTATTTTAAAATTACCTTGCTATATATTAGCTCTTCTATTCAGATATTTGGTACTGTTTGTGATGAGATTTACAGGTCAAGATGCTTTTAGAAATCATGTGTAAATACTAGAGGGACCTAATTTGTCACTTGGAAGTCTGATTAATAAAGTCTGAGATTTGGATGCACAAGAAATGCAGTTATTTAATAGCTGAGACATTATGAAGTAATGATATTTTCTTTGATATCTGATTTTGAAATAACAAAAGATGTCTCACCTTGGTTTATAGGTCCTTTTTACAATCACAGTGACAGCCACTAGGATTATCCTTTCAGTGCTTTCAGGGCTTTTATGAAGTTTTAAAAATAGTATCTTGTGGCTGTTCCCAACTGAGCAGCAAACTGACTGTGTGATAGTTATCTGTGTTTAAAGATAAAACTGTGAAGTTATTAAGCTACATTTATCTAAACAGCCCAAGAAGATGACATAGATTTAAAGGGGCAGGCCAAGATCAAAGAACACAATAAATGATGCAGGAAATAACAATTTAAATGGGAAAATTTCTGTAAAGCAAAAGCTCATTTGTTAACTTGAAGACTAGTTTTAAGGTGAAGAAGAGACACAATTTTTAATAGGACTTTAAAAAAAAAGAAGGTTTTTTTCTGTGCAAGTTATTCAGTATTAGACTTGTATTTTTTGTAGAAGTAGGATTCTGTCATAGTTTTTAATTTCAGTTCCTAAGGCACTTTGAAGCTGCTCCAACAGCCACTGATGACCAGAGGGTGACATCAAACCTTTTGAATGGGGCCCCTTGAAGCTCAGGGCTGTTTTCCCTTTGTTTTGCTGGAGGCTGGGGAGCTGCCCTGCTTTTCTGCTCTCCTGGCTGCTGTTCCAAGGCAAGAGAGCATGCAAGCGTGGTGGTGGAGTACCTGAAAGCTTGGTAAAGCCAGACTGACCAGCATCCATCTTACTGCTGGATAAACAGCAGCACCCAGGGAGTAGGCAGTGACATCTATGGTATGCTGCAGGGTTAGCCTGCTCTTGGGCAAGATGAGCTACCATTCTTCCACTGAGAGAGAAATGAACATTTCAGAGGGTCTAGATGGAAAGTGTTTACTCCAAAATAGTCTAAGATCTTGGAGAACCTGCACTGTCTTTTTCACGTGGCCTGATGAAAATTCTTTCATTTCTTCAGCTTTTAGAAATGTGATGAATTTGTGTCTAAACAAATTTCCCATTTTTGGCCACATATAAATGGTGTTTCAGGTATGTGTTGAGAGCTGAGCACACAAAGACATACACAAATGTTTATGTTTATTTTTCCTAGGCTAGTTGCAAGCTTGACTTCTCTCTATTGTCCTCTCCTCTTGTGAGCCCAGTGACCAAAATCCAGTGAGAAGTTACTAGGTTATGCTTATCTACCAACAAATAGAAACACTGGTTATTTACTTTTCCTGAGTTTTAATCAGCCTGGTCTGCTGTAGATGCTGCTGAGGTCTTTAATGTACTCAAAGGAATATCTTTTCAGCTTTCATTTTAGCTCTGAACTTGTTAATCCACTGCTCAATCTGTTGCCAGTTTTGTATCTGTTGTTATGTTGTCCTCGGGCCTAGGTCATTCTTTTTTCTTTTTCCCTGACAAAGATATTTCTCTGTTTCTCTGCAGCTGGAACAGTTTTGGGACAATAACTGCTTTTCTTCATATATCTGTAAATGCAATGTAAATTTGGCCCTGACTGTAATAAATGTATGATATTCTACTGGCAAGAGATAGGATGATTTTTCCTGGAACCACTATTCTCATATGACAGATCAAATGTACTGAAGTTCTCCCATGTCTTTGAACCTGCCATTCTGATGTATATCAGTACCATTTGGGAACTCTTTATCTGTGCTAGTAATTGTTTAATGTTTCGCTGACTAAGATTTACAATGTTTTAATATTAGAAAACAGTAAAATATTTGCAGAAATAAATTGGCAATTTTGTTAAAATCCAGATGTCTCATCAGGCCAGCTGGGTGAAGGCACATCAGTTTGGTAGGAAGTGGCATAGACAGGATTGCTGTAGGTGGTACACTGTCTTTTAATCACAGAATCATTAAGGTTGGAAAAGGCCTCCAAGATCATTGAGCCTGACATTTGAGTGATCACCCACATGTCAACAAAGCCATGGCACTAAGTGTCATGGTCAGTCATTTCTTGAGCACTTCCTGGGGTGGTAACTCCACTACCTCCCAGGGCAGTCTGTTCCGATGTCTGACCATGCTAACAGTGAAGAAATTCTTCCTGATAACCAAACTGAACCTCCTCTGGCACAGCTCAAGGCCATTTTGTCTTGTCCTGTTGTTTCTTTCTTGGGAGAAGAGTCCAATGCCCACCTGGCTAAATCTCCTTTTCAGAGAGTTGTGGAGTGATAAGTCTCCCCTAAGCCTCCTTTTCTCCAGACTAAACAACCCCAGCTCTCTCAGCTGCTCCTCATGTGGCTTACTCTCTAGACCCTTCACCAGCTCATTTGGTGCTTCTCTGGACTCACTCCAGCCCCTCAATGTCTTTCTTGCAGTGGGGGCCCCAGAACTGCACACAGGATTCGAGGTGTGGCTTCACCATTGCTGAGTACAGGGGGAACACCATTGCCCTTGTCCTGCCGCTCACACTATTGCTGATACAGGCCAGGATGCCACTGGCTTTCTTGGCCACCTGGGCACACACTGGCTCATGTTCAGCCTGCAGTTCGCCAGCACCCACAGGTTCTCTTCTGCTGGGCCGCTCTTGCCCCAGTCTGGGGCTCTGTCTGGGATTGTTGTGACTGAAGGGCAGGATTTGGCACTTTTCCATATTGAACCTCAATGAGATATTAAACAGGACACTTAGGACTGGCCAGCAACTGGATGTGAATCCATTCACCACCACTCTCTGGGCTGGGCCATCTAACCAGAGAGATGATCAGTGATGACTGCACCTGTCCAGTGTTTGACTGATACAGTGCCTGATACATCTTGATGACCAAGAATCAATTAATTAATGCAATATGTGAAAGCCACCTTCTCTGGAAGCTTGGAGACTATGGTGCATGCTTCGGTATCCATAGGGAGATTCATTAAGAACAAGGACATATATTTAAATCAAGAACATACATTAGGTAATAGGCACGGGAAAAGAAATAAAAAATACAAGTTTAACTTATGTGTGGATACAATATATTTAAAAGAAAGATACTAGAGCTTCCAGTTGTTTTTCAGAGGTGGCAGTGAACTTGCTTTTTGCAAGAGCAATCTCCCAATCCTTACAGTGACTTATTGTAATTTCACCTGCTTAAAAGTTAACAGTATGAAATTACCACTTCTGTAACTTTCTGCTCTATAATTAGTTAAATCTGCCATTTGTTTCAGTACTAGTCACAATATTTATGGGCTTTATTTTTTGCAGTTATTCTGCTGTATGCAGAACTACATAAATGCAATTGAAGACCCAGTCTTCTCATACTTCTGTTTTTCCTTTGTCAAATTATCTTCTCTCTTACCCTGATGTAGATATTATTTGCAGTTAATTGTCCCCAAAATTTTAACACGTAACCTATTTTTTTTTATTACAACTACAAAATCTACTTTTGAAATACTAATAACCAACTCACCATCCCAAAAATATACCACTTCCTTTGACTTCTACTGTCCATTTAGTCTGCTTTTTTCAAAATTGTTTAGCTTCACATGTTCTGTAGGTAAGCTTTAATTTGCATTATGTAAAAGCTGTTTGCAGTAAATCCAATTGCCTTAGCATGTGGATATATTGTACCACTTGAAGCAGAAAATGTTTTTGTCTTCCTTCTGACTACTACAGAAGTTAATAATACACCCCCATTTTCTGTTTTTAAATAATGGCTTAGTAAGGTTGGATAAAAGATGTGATAAAACAGATGGTCTTGGATGAGCTCCTAAGTGTGCCAGATCTGATCTTTGTTTGACTCCTTAAGAAGGAGTACGATGTACAATAATAAGGAATTCACTGAGAGGGCTTAGCGGGAGGAACAGAGGTCATGGATATTTAATATCGGTAAGAACAAAAGTACTTGTGTAGGACAAGGGGGGTTTTTTAAACTATGGTCATTTTCTACATGAATACAAAGGAAGAGCAAAGGACTTAAGGCAGGATTAATGACAGTGGGTAAGGGCTAAAAGGGGAACTGGGAGTATACTTGTGACTGTAAGTAAACAAAAACTGCACCAAAGTTTTATCCTCAGTGAAGAACCTTCATAGACATAAATACAAATGACTGTTGAATGCAGAGACCAAAAAAAAAAAAGCAATTCCTGAATTCCTGATTAAGAGGAGCAACGTTTATGATAAGGAAAAGAATATTAGAATATTTTAGGGGAGGAAAAAAAGAAGAAAAAAGAGACTAAATATTTTTTTCCAGTTCCAATAACCTCCAGTTCCAATAACCTCCTCTAGGTCTAGTTCAATGAAATTCTGAGCAATATAAAATATTTTTCAAATGTTTCAAACACTCTGCAAAGCTGTTGCTACAGAATACATAGTCAGGCTTCTCATGAACATTTTACAGTTCCATAGCATAAAAATTACTGGGATGTAGGTATGACTGTATGTAGCAATGGGTGTATTTATTTGTCATTCAATTTTTACTATTAGAGACTTGAACTATACTACACCTAAGCAATATATTATAGTGTTCTTACAATTAACTTTTGTTGAATATGATACATCAGTTTTATCTTCTTGTTTTATACCAAGCATGGCAGAACCACAACTACCATGAAATGGAAACAGTCTTTGTTGAAATTTATTTTGTAAGTAAAAGAAGATCTTTTTATTGTAGGTATTATCTCAGGGCTAAGGCAACTGCAAGTGTTAGGGGAAAATTAGTAGAGTGCTTCAAGAGAAAGGTAATGGCTGTAACCTGCAAAATATTTTCTGCTAGTATCATTCTAAGGGAAATTAGAATCGTCCTTCATTCATCTTATTTGTGAAACATGCTGATCTTAAGGGAATTGCACAGGAGCCCAATGTTCCAAAAGATATTTTATGTGAGGTGTCTTTAAACATCTGATATTTCACCTCTTGCATATGAAGGAAAGAGCTGAAGTGAACTTGCAAGCAATGAGATCCACTCTCAGAGCTATTCACTGTTAAATCAATTAAATTTATGAAGTTTTTCTGTATTAAATGACTAGACAGTATATTTTTTGCTGATTTGACAATAAAGAAATAATTTGTCTCTTCCTTTCAAAAAGCGCTGTCTCTTTTTCCTCCCTGTACAACAAATCTTGAAGAGGTAGTTAAAGAATCAACACCTGTTAGAGAAAATGGAAAGAATACATCACTGGAAATCTTGGAAACATTTCAGCAGCATGTTTGTTTCAGAATAAATTAAGACCTCTGAACTAATCTTCAGATGAAAAGAGGTTCATATACGTCTTTAATTAGATCATGTTATTGGAACACAATATTGTGATAAAGAAGATTTAATAAAGCATTTTGTCTTTTTATTACTTTCGTTTCATGCAACATATCTCCTTATCCAAGCAAGATGTTTCACTTCAAAGGAAGTGCTATCCACCCTCCCTTTGCTCAATAAATAACTCCCAGAGGAGTAAAAACAATAAATGTTTGTAGCTTTGCTGATGCTGCTGAGTGGTGAGAAGATCAATCGTTGTTCTTCTCTGTAGCTGTTGGTCTAAGATGAATCTCTTCCTTAAAGAAATTTCTGTATACTTTGGTGTGTCATTAACCCCTCACCTTCATGAGAGAGTGCCTTAACAATAAAATGAAATCAAGTGATTTCTGTTGCTGGTGAACTTTAATCTGAGCTGGGATGAGCCTGAGCAGAGACACTGTTCAAAATTAATACTAATACAGGGACTGAAAGGTAGCTGAAGAAATGTGTTGGATGTATGGGCAGAAAATGATGACAATCTTATTTTTCTTTACTATGAAAATGTTGACTGTGCTATCACCATGCCGAAATAGTCCTCCCCTTCAATTTTCAAGTGGAGTCTTTTCAGAAAGAAAGAAAGATTGGACTCTAAAGTTGCCAGTGCTAAAGTTGGTTTGACAAGGGATCTCAGCTTACACTGTAAAGCCTAAAAGAAGCCAGAGGAAACAGAAGGCTGGATGGTGTCTGAAGAGGCAAATATTTCACCTTTTGCTGCAAGATATTTTCAACTGTCAAAACCAGCATTCCTGGCAGTGGCTTGTATACTCACAGATTTCCAGAGATTATTCCTTTCTTCTACAGGACATTTATTTCAGTATTTAGGCACATTTATTTCAATATTTATTTCTTTCTTGCAATAGTTGTTCCCAAATTTTCACTGAGTTTTCTGCTGCTGTGACTGAAGTTCATTTTGTTTTCTAGTTGCTGTCAACATGGAGCATGGTTCATTCTTTTCTTCTTTGTGTCTGCCTTCCATGTATTTGATTAGCATGCCTCTCCTTAGCATTCTTTTCTCTACACCACTACACAAGAAAATGAATGTTTTATTTTTAAAAATTATTATTATTACTCTTCTTAAATGTCTAGTGTGTTTTCCTGGTGCTTTAATTAAGCTGTACTTGTATTTCTTGAAATAGTGTAGTTAGTGTGACCTTTCCTGCACTGAGCAGAATTGGAGGTTTACCTCACCTGTCTTATAGCCTGCTTTTTTGTTAATACCTACTCACTCTTTTTTTTGTGGTAATTTGATAATGATGGTTTATGTTCAGACTGTGTTCCACAATAACCAGTAAATCATTCCCTAAAATGTTCCCCCAGTCTGGGATATCATCTTCTTATTATGCCATTGATTACACTGAAAAGTGTAATTACTTTCTATTTTCCCCCCAACCACATCTTAATTTTATTGAGATAATTTTGAATTCCAGTCTTGCCCTTTGATCTACATTGAGTTCTTGGTAGCTTGATGCCACCTTCTGTGTATAAAATATATGCATGAACTGTATTCATATTCTTTAGTTTATAATTTGGATAACTCATGAAGGGCTGACAAGAATCAATTCCTGGATTAATCTCTCCAGAATTCCACTTGATCCACCTTTCTGTTTGCAAAACAAACTATTGATAAGTATTCTGTGGATACCATTTTCCAGCCACTGAAACCTAAAAGTCAGGAATGCAGGGAAATTAATATCCATCTACCACATGATTAATGAAAACTTCCAGATAAAGTGGTTTGAAAACATGTAAACTGTAAAACTGAAAAAAACCCCTAATGAAACTCCGTAAAAAGCTCAAACTGAAGAAGATTTTTTTTGTGCTCAGTTTTTATTCCTCAGCCCTGCAGCTCCCCAGGACTTGCATGGAACTTGGAAAATCTGGCTAATTATTTGTACATTACATTGTTTGTGGAATGGAAAAATTTGCAGTAGGTATAAACCTGTGGTTACCATTTGGGGTTTTTCAGTCTAAATTAGGTACAAGATTGCATCTGAGAGAGATACATGGTGTCAGACAAACAGGAGTGAAAGAAGATTATGAGCTGGTTGTTTTGAGATTGTGATTTTCCATTCTTTGTTTTACAGTTTGTTTTTAAATGATGTAGAATTTGGCAGGGTTTTCTCTGAGGGAGTGTGTGCTTTGGCAGTGGATTTCAAGGAGGAAACAGGATGGAAGAATGAAATTACCTATTACAATTTAACTATAACTAGAGAAAGAAGGAGAAAATTCTGCTTTTAGTTGTTTTAGTAGGAATTTCAGATCTTGTATAGGTATGTTAAACTCCTGTGTCATGTCATGTTTGTTGCTTAAATTAAAACTCCTATCAAATTTTAATTTACCTGTAATCCTCAAAATCAATTGTAATAAGATAAACTTTTTAAGGCATCCTTGTGCATTACTTTTCCTCATTTATTCAGGTTGTTTTAATATTTGCTTTTCACTTTGCATTTTAACAAGTTTCTTCTTCAGTTTTAGAGTAATTTGTGATCAGCCCCAAATGCAAATGTATTTTATTTTAGTGTTTCTTTCACAACTAATATGAACTTACATCTGGATTTAAAGAAATATTTAGATAGAAATAACAGAAAATTACATGGTATAAATGTAGTGCCATTCAACTATGTAAATAGCAGCAAATATGTTTAATTGATTATAAAACTCTGGCAAAAGGTAAACATTGCTTGGTTTGTTTCCAGTTGCTTTATCCTTGAACTTTATGATACAAATGAGGAGCACTAATTGATATTGGAAGTTACAGTTTGATGTGTGTTCTCAAAACTACACTTTGCATGTAGAAATATATTCTGCAAATGCCAGTTCCCCTGTTTCCATTGTCTTTAGGGTATTCAGTTCCCTATTTATATATCATATAATAATATTTACATATAATATACATATCTACATAATATATATATTTATAACTAGTCATCACTAGTGCAAAGTCATGCACTACCTGTTTGGTTTTATGGACAGTAAACCTGGGCCCAGCCACCCAGCCCTTTCAAAGCTGTGTGCTGAAATAACAAAAGCTTCAAGATGCAGATGATTCTGTGACCATTTTTTAAACATGTTTTTAGTTGCATCTACCAAATTTAAGGATAGATAAAACCCCAGGATCACAGCTGAAGGGAAAGTTGGCCAAACAAAAGCAGTAAAGTCTGGGTTTCTGACAGTGAGTGAAGACTGTCACCTTCTGCTGAGGTCACTTTAGGCACCACAGTCTAAATTTTTGGAGTCAGAGGGGCCAGTGCTGTGAGAGATGATTACGACCCTAAGCACTGTGATCCAGAGCAATATCTCTGCTTTTAATTGAAGGTTTCACCCATTAGTTTTACCTTGCTGAAAAGCATATCCACCTCTTTGACCTGGGAGGGTCTTTTGTTGCACAGGACTGGCAATCAGACTTCTTCTTCTGTCTGTCTGCACTCATGTCTCATCACTGCTGTGATTCATGGCATGATTTTCACAGCTTCAAAGGAAAGTTTAGAGACATCTGAAGGCAGTGAAGTGTGGAGCTGTCAGGTTAGACAGCTCCATCATGGAAGAGGAAGAAAAAAATGAGGGCAGAAGACCAAGGGCAAAGAGTGTCAGTACATACTTGTTCCCTTTCCCAGCCCTCTTCTTTCCCAGCAGGCTCTACCAATGACACTGGCTGGCATGTCAAGGTGCTCTGTCTGCTTTTGTTATGAGTTAAACATGAGGAAGGATCAGAACACAGAACAGAACTACAAATGGAAGGCTCACAGGGCAGGACAGGGCACCCATCTGTACCAGGGCCTATGGAATTCCAGCCAAACCAGCTTCTGGTGAGGCTGATTAACCAAAGGGCAGAACCCCAGCAGAACATTTAGAAGACATTTACTTTTGTATTTATGCTCAAATTTTGTGCTTAAACCTATTCACATTCTTACCTAGCAATCCACATATTTTTGGCAAGAAATAGAATTTGCTGATTAAAAAGTTATCTCAGAAATATGACTTCACTTCTAAACCTTTCTTTTTTCTTTAATTCATGGTCCTGTGATATTCAGTTTACACTATTCTGTCATCTTCATACTATCATCTTCTTTGCACATTGGAAAGCTGTTCATTAGGCTTTCAGCTGCTGCCACAGTAAATGGCACAACTCAGTGTGGTAGGCACGGAATTACTGCAGGAAAGAAAATGCCAGTGTGTACTGTTCTTTGTCCAGTTGATTTACAGTAGGGCAAAAGACATTGGGTAGGGCAGTGCAGCACCATAGTTATTACCAAAATTTAACAATTATTGATTTTTTTTCCCTTGTGATAACTGGCTTTGATTTTTACATGAATAAACATCACACTGTTAATTCTCCTTCAATTAAACCTACATGGAAGCTGTGGCCAGAGAGATACACAGACCCATTACATGGCCTCCACACTGAGGTATCATTTTCCAGGGAATGTTCTAACAAACAACATTTCCTGAAAGATGGCTTCTTAAAGTGAAGATTATTGAATAATCACAACTTTTTAGAACTGAATGTGAAATTCTGTCAGGATAAGTTAATTCAGAAAATCATAATCACCTATCAGGTCACATTGTTACTATTTAACTAATAAAACACAGTAGTGCTTCTAACTGAAGCCTTTTTTGCTGTACAAAATATGGAAAATTCATGCCTCTACATCACAAGAATAGTGTAAGACAAGACTTAAGATTTACATGGAAATGAGAAGATGAAGCAAAGACAAATAGATGTCTTAAGCAAAAAAATATAATAAATCAGAAAAGAAAGGTAAGTTAATCTTATCAAATCATGCAGCTTGGTCATAAAAATATGGTTGGTGCATAACCACACTAGCTTCCAGTTTTGTGTTTTACATGCTACTTGTGGAAAACCTGCTAAGTAATTGGTGAAGAAAATGGATTATGAATTTTAAATAATATTAATCAAGTAATTTTGAGAAATGAATATTGTTTAAATCAATAACATCTATTTTGTGGATTAATTTAAAAGACAAAATTAAATTGAATTGTGCCAAATTATTTTCATCTATTACTTATCCATATCTAGTTAAGATTTATCAGCTATGATATTCTTTCAAATTAGAAGTTATATAAATACCTAAAACCTATTAAAACTCTAAGATTCTTGCAGATGCTTTTATTCTGGACATCCATGCCCAATTGTTTCTACCTTTACTATTATACAAGGTATTTCTTTAATGGTTTTTTTTTTCCTTTCTGACATTCTGTATAGCTAGACAACAAGAAAAAATGTTGGTTTTATTAAGCTTATTGACCTTAGCCCAGAGAAGCAATCCTGCTCAAAATTAAGACTATAACTTGATGTTTTACCAGTGCAATTGTATCTTAACAGAACAGAAACTATAAAAAGAAGTGCTTTTCCAAGTCTTATTAGTCTTTCAGAAAATGGATTTCAAACAGAGTGAATCAAGGATAAAGTTGTGTATTTCCCTTAATTTCTTTCAGCTTTTCTAGCATTTGTCAATCTTTGCATTATGTGAAGAGTAATTAAATTTATAGATGATTTTAAAGCATGTGTTTAAAAAACAGCATGTCTGTGGTGATGTTATTAGTTTGGGTAAATGCAGATAATTCTGCATGTCAAAGACAATTAACACATATCCTGTGGTCTTAATTACCAGGTTCAAGGAAATTCTGCCCAGGAGAAATTTTAGTAAAGCCTCATGGAAAGTTAAAGACCTGTGCCCTACAATTAAAAGGGGAAGGTAACAGACCCCCCACTTTTTTGGTGATTGACTATAAACCTTGGCTTAAGGGACTTTTCTGAGAGGTTAGGATTAAAGCAGGCAAGAATAAAAAGAGTTTGTTTTAGTTGTGAATGTTTCTACATCCCTTGGTTGCTCTTCTTACAAAAACCCTAAAACCTTAAAAATAAAAGTAGATAATGCCACACTAAGTCTTATACAGGAAGAACAGGCAGGAGGGGCCCTAAATGTAGGTCAGGCACATTTGTACTTGGACTGTATGAAAAGTCTTTTCTTTCTGTGTGCTACACATAAAAGTAAGTCACTTTATATACCTGTTCCAGAATAAGCAGTCTATTTCTCATAAGCCCTTTAAAAAATTAAATCATTAACTGACATCAAAAGAAAACAATCTAGAATACCTCTTCCATGGCTAATATTATTTTAGCCCATTGGCAATAATTAATCCTTAAGTGTGCAGAGAAGACACCTTAAAAACTGAATCTTAGCCTTTTTGAGTCAAGAGCCAACTGGGCTGTTACCAGGCCTTTTTCCTGTTGGGAAACTGCTCTAGTCCATGGTAGGATGATGTCAGTTGCAGGAGTTCAGCTCCTCTCCTGCACAGGGTTATGCTGTGCTTATTTTGCCTGATGTTAGAAATCTAACCTAGAATTAGTGCTGGTCAACCTGGCCAGCCTGGAAGAGCTGAGTATCAGATAAGACAATAAATTTTCAGTGTGAATTGCTTTATAGTGAAGGGGCATAAGGTCAGGAGGTTTGGAGAAAGCTTTAGGTAGTCAAATTGAAAGATGGAGGGATTGGACTTGAGTTTTGGGCTAGGATTTGCCTGAGAAAGATATACAAGAGAAGGAGCACGGGGGATAAGTCATTGGTGGGGGGGATGGGGATAAGTCAATGTAATGGAATTAGCAAGAAAAAGGGGAGAATGTAGAGATGTAACATGTCTACTTTTGCTGGAAGCAAGGGAAGGGTGTCCCATGGCACTCACATCAAACGTGATCCCATGAGCTGCTCTGCCCATGGTTAGCTCCTATTGCTTTTCCAGCAGCCACCCAGCAGCCTGGCCAGCCTCATTCTGTCTGGGTGCATGCAGACCCATCCCTGCTCCCCCTGGGATGTCTCTGTGACGTGCCCAGCCAGGTCAATGCCAGTGTGGAGGGCTCAGGGGGAACAGCACAGCCTGAGCAGCGTTTCCAAGCCTGAAAGTGCAGGGCAGGACAGGGACATTGCAGAGGTCAGGAGCAGAGTGGCTCAGAGCTATTGGTTCCATTCAGAGGACTCTTGTAGAAAGAGACATTTGCTGAATGGTTTCTTGAGAGGGAAAAGGCTGGTGCCTGGTCCCTGAGCGGCTGCCACTGATTGCTCTGCCCCAAAGGGCAGGCAGAGGGCAAACAGCCACTATTAGCTATTAGCTAAAGTTAGGGTGCATTCGAGTGGGGAACTTTTGTCCGAGGGGAAACTCTGTAATCCACAGTGAAGTTACTGCTGGTTGGACTCAGGAGCCTTCAGAATTAGGCTGTGCTCAAAAGTAGGATTTCTCAATCTCTGACTGGGAGATGAGATATGTAAAAGCCTCCGGGTTTCTGTCCTGAGAACAAAAGACGGCCTTGGCCTTGATATTCATTGAGTCTCATTGTGGAATTTTTTATTGCAAAAAAAGAGGAGAAAGTGAGGAAAGCATTATTACTCAGTCGTAGGGGATAAAAGTGAAGGAAGTTTCAAGAAGCTCACAGTTTCAAGAATCAGAGTTTGTTCCCACATCTTGAAGGTAGCAGGGATTTCAGTAAAAAGGAGTGGGATCTGATGAGGGAAAGGTTTTTAGTCACTTTAACGAGGGCAGTAGAGAGGACAGAAGCTAAATCAACATACTATCAATGTTAATGCCTAGAGCAAGTTTAATAGCCTCTCAGGAATACATTTCTGCCCCGTAGAGTTTTTCTTTGGACACAACCCAAAGGTGAGCTCAGCTCCTCATACCATACAAGGATAAAGCCTTCACTGGATGATTAGTTTTACATCTACATCCTCAGACAAAAAAAAAAAACAAAAAAACCCCAAAAAAAACAAAGAAGAAGGAAAACCTTGTGGTTTCAGGGGAATGAATTACAGGCTTTAATGACATTGAAAATAAAGCAGTAGCCTTTCCATTGTACTTAAATAAGGAAATAAAACAAACAAAAAGAAAGGCAACATCAGCCTTCATTGATGAATAGTACAGGTTAGGTGTTTTTCACTTCTGGTTAATTTTTTTTATAAGCTAATTGTATGTGTTATGCCTATGTGCTCAATTTATTGGTGTGAATCTCCCTGTTGAAAAATTCATTACTTGTATGAGAGCAATAGGTGTTTGTACTTCCCAGTTTGGCCCCACAGCACTGCATGCACACAGTTGCCCAGGGTTCACTTTACAAATCTAGCTGCCAGCTGCCAGCCAGCTTCTATAGGTTTTCTGCAATGTCAGTGGCACTTACTAGGAAAAATTGTCAGGAGGAAAAACAATGGTGCTATCAATCAGCTATACCATTCCCTACAAAACAATGGCAACAAATGTCATGAGTAGAGCAGTGGAAATATATTTATGGTTTATTTCCTATAGACCCACTTTTTTCTTCAAGTGAATGCATATTGCTGTGAAATCTCTTTGTAGAGGTGTTAGAGGAGTGAACTGAAAGCACAGCAAATAGGAAATCTGCTGGGCTGTGCAGTCTCTTTCAAATGTTCTCTTTTTAAGAGCTCTGCTTGCACATACTTTATCATCAGGATTTGTGCTAAGGATGTGTACTCTTTAAAGACTAGTTGCTAGTGAAGGCATAAAGTCACTCTTAAAATCTATTAGTTTTGTTTGTGCTGAAAGCATATATTTACCATTCAGGCACAATGCTCCATTTGTATAGCTTTCAGCAAATGTGCTGTCACATAGTTAGCATAATGATTAAGGGCTCTTTGAGAAGCTTACCACCTTTGCTTGTAGAGGTGGGGTACCTTGACCTATAAAAAAACCCAAGCGGTACACTTAATAAATATATCATTTGCTAGATGAGTCCATCCATGGTCATTTTATTTATAATTCATTGTTATTAGAACTTTTCTACAATGAATTCTTGAGTTAACTCTTAGCTCTCCCTTAAGTCTATTTTGAAGTACTCATTGGTGAACAAGAGAGAGCACAGCTCAATGAATTCTTCTGTTCTTATGAGAGGAAAATGAATGGAGAGTGCAATTTTGAAAATCAAGACCTTCACGTGAAAGGCACAGTATTACATAATCTCAGGTACTTTGAAAAACACTTTCTTCCAACAGAAGTGAAGGAGAAACAAAATGCTTGCTCCACACAAATTAGTCTCTCATTTCCCATATTTAAAATGAACACTGATGTATTAATTTCCAAATAATTATAAATATTCTGGCAATAAACTGACTAGAATCTTTGAAGCAGCGATTTCTGTGGTAACATTTAGCTACAGAAAAAGGTGAAGTGCAAAAGAAAAAAGGAAGCGTCTTTTTCAAGGTGCCTTGCCTTTAAAGGAGGGATACAATAAAGAACTCATGAGCTTGAAATGGTTTACCTTTGAGATTCAATGACATTATGTCAATTACCAATCGAATGCTACCTCATTTTTCTGGTTGGAAAACCCTTTCCCATTGAATATCCAAAGTTTCTGGGTTTCAGGCATGGTCAAAATTTAAAGGTTGATTTTCTTCCAATTTTTTTATTATGTGTCAAGCTTTCAAATAGAAGGCAGCATGCTACACATGTGATGACAACCAAACAAAGCATTTTTCACAGAAATAGATGGCTGGTAGTCTCTGTGTGTCTAAATATCAGTCAGAGCAAAGGCAGGCTAAGTAATGGTAGCACTGGTAATGACTGTGGGTGTCTTGTGCATATCTCAAATCAACAATGACAGAGGCAGTATAAAATCAATTTATGAACCACATTCCTCTTGGGAACTACATTTCAAGCCATAATTTCATCTAAACTGTTTATCGGCTGCTTTTATTTAATGTATGGAGTGTCAAAAATTTTCTTTGACATTAGGCTTGTTATTGTCTTTTGATTTATGTATTAAAGGAAAACATAATAAATACAAAGATTGTTTAGTGGATTTGTGCTTGAAAAAATATTGGAAACATTTGCTATGGTGGTAAAGTCATTCGTACAGTAGTTAAAAATTAAGAAATTGGTCATGAACTTTTAAATCTTAAATAGCTTATGACAGAGAAGATGTGAGCTATAAATTTTTTTACTATCCAAGGCCTCTTTTTCACATAGAAATGTTTATGTTGTGGACACCTTCATGGCCATATCTATGGAAACAAATAGCTGGGCATGGCTTTCAGAGTTTGGAATGCAAAACATTCCCTGGTAGGTGTGCATGAAGGAATAAATACAAGTTCCCAGGAATGCCTGCCCAGATCTCTGCATTTGGCATTTATTTAACTTGACTGATGGCTGTGTGCATTCTCTTATCTGTGAGGTTTTGATTTTAACAGCCACTGAAATATAGTTACAGTGAAAAAGACTTGGGATGAAATTTCTTGGAACCACACAGAAATCCGTCAGTGCGTACCTTGGCTGCACCCACCTCTCATCTCTGGAAAGTGTGGATGGCAGAGCCACCAGAGAGGTGCCCCAGTGTTCCAGCTGAGGATAGACAAGGGGAGAGCTGTCCCCATATCACCAGATGACTATTGCATGGAAAGTTCAAGTGGCAGCCCTGGATAGCAAAGTGTAGTGGGATATGGCAGCTACTCAGCTGCTGGGGAGGCAGAGCACCACACCAGCTCAAAACCCTCCAGAGAGTGTCTACCTTCTCCAAACAAAACATGTCAAAACAGCAGCTGATCCCAACTACAAGCCAAACTCCTGTGGATGTATTTCCCATATAGCTGCATTTGTATTAGGCATTTACTTCAATTGCCCTTGAAGGCTGGTCCATAAAGAAGTGTATAAAGAACTTTAGACTTGCAGTAATTTAACACATGAAATATCAAATATGGATCTGGAGGACGAAACTCTCTCAGTACCCCTCCTTTCACAATGCTGAGTAGGAACTTTTCCAAGATCAGATGCATTTCTCTGAAGGATGGGAGACACTCACCCTGAGGATATGAAGGGGACAACCTGCTACAGATCTCCATAAGCAGAGACAAAAGAGCCTATCATTTTGGGATGATGGGGTAAATGTCTAGAAGGAGGTGACTGCTGTCAAGCCCATCATCATGTGGCATGGGCAATTTGGGCAGTGATTTGCTAAGAGCTTTCCTGGAACTGGATGGGGAGCTGCTGCACTTAGAGAGACTTGATGTGGGACAATGGATTCATATAGTACAGAAAAGTCAGGCTGAAATGGGAGAAGACAGCTTGAGCATTCAAGTTGCAACTTGAGCATTTAAGGAGCATCTTGCACTCCATGTTCAGCTCATCCTTGGAATATTAAAGCACCTGTTTCCTATGTTTTTTTTTGCTAGGATTTTTTTTACTTGACATGTTTTTCCTACAAATGTATGACCTGCAAGAACAAGTAGAGGAGTGTAAAGAACAGCCAAACCGAGGACTTGGTTTTTGTACAGTCTATAATCATTATGAGTAAAGTTCATAAAACACCAGAAAGACTTACATTTAACACTTGTGCAAACTGAGATGTAAGGTAAAATTATGATGAGCTGTCTGATCTTAGTGTTTACACAGAATTTATCCAGTTTTTATGTTCACATTCTGGCTTCAAGGAGTATCTTACAGATAACAGGTGGAGGGAACCTCTGTTTAGCAGCCTGTTATGCTTGTCTTGGTTTTTGAATATCCTGCATGAAGAAGAACATCACTGTTGACCCAGAGAGTGTATATATTATGAAATTATCGTATGCAAATGATTAAATTAGCATAATAGCTTTTAAGTTGGCACATGTTTTGTCATTTTCATACTGTAGATTTACTGGTCTTCAGCCTACATGGAATTGCATCTGAATATTTGTTCCTTGTCATCCTTTGAAGCAAAAGTGGTTTCAGGCTTGGACCCCCTGTGAATAGATCTCTGAGATGACTCATAGATGGAAGAACTGCTAATCAGTAAGGCTAGCAGCTGCAATAGACTGAAAATGGAAGTATGGTTTAATTATATTTTATGCTCACCTTGCGTGTCTTTCAGCTTATCACTGTTCTTTTTATTTGTGAAGGGAGGCTCTCTGGGAACTGGGAGATATTCACTCTCACCCTGTGAATAGAACTGGTCTGAAAACTCATAAAATCTGGTGGGTTTGTGCAGCTCCTAAAGCCCTCTATCCTGTAAAAGCACATTTTTAATTATTTTGCTGGATCCAGCAGCTTTTGTTCATTTAGCAGAGGAGAAACTCACTAAACCACTAAACCAATTCAATTTGATTTACTTAATAGGAAATGAGAGTTTTGACAAATAGGTGTTGGGATTTTTTTTTTAAAGATGCATAAAGTCCACCTTTCCACATGGCTTTTAGGATCATTTGAAATGTTTCAATTATTTTTCAGAATTAGGCACTAAATGCAAGAATCTTTTGCAATCCAAAGAGGCTTAGAGTATAAACAAGAGAGGTTCTGGCTGTGTTTGGGAAATTTCTCTCTTCCCTTTCCTATAGATTTCACAGTTCTATACTATACTTGCAAGGAGACTTCTCATGAGGCATTTATTACCAATCTTTTTGTAACCTAAGACTGTCAGAAAAAGCCCCAACAACCCACAAAACCTACTGAGGACAGAGAAGTGACTTGCCAGGTGAAGGCACAGGTTTCTTTTTCTCCATAAAGAAAAAGATATTTCACACCACAATTTCTTTATACTAAGCAATACCATATATAAACAGACATTAGTACCCTTCACATAATAATTTAGCTGGCTGCATGTTTTAAAGGGATGTAAATATCTAGAAAATATGTATGAGCCCTAACTTTTTATGTAGATTTTCAGGAGAATATAATCTTAGCAGACATGACAAAGGGTCTAAGGCTGGTCTCATTACAGCTGTACAAAGCATTCATCTTTGACCACACTGGATAAGACTCTTCACCTTTTGGGCCTCCATATTTTAAAAATAGATTTGTTAAAATTGATCACGTATGTAAAACCAGCCTAAACTGAATCAGTCCTTCTAGGCCTTAGAAGTGTGGTAAAACTGCAATTGTGAAGTGTTGCTGACGAGTGCACACACACATAATTGTATTTGGTGCATGTTATGGATGACAAAAGTGAAAAAAAGCATTCCTTACTTTTCAGTTTTTAATGGGCTCTGGTGTAATGTATATTTTTTAAAAAAATCAAAGATCTGTGAATGTCTTTGGCAAGCATGGTGCTTTGGGCAGGAGCCTGCAGTACAAATGGAGAAGGATAGCATCAGGCTTTCACCAAAAAATTAAAGACATGGCATTAAGTGCCTACAAATATGCTTTGTCTTTAACAGGAAGGTATATCTGGGAATATCCTTATTCATATTTGGAAAAAATATTATTTTCAGTTGAGGAAATACATTCTATAACATTTTCAAAATCACACTATGGAATACAAATTGAAACAGTGAGCTTAAATTGGAACAGCAAATTCTTTGTGGAAATTAATCAGAACACCATTAAATGGAGGTATTAAGTTGTAAACTGCTTACAAGTCAAAATTTTCTTAGTAGAAAAATTTTCTTTTGTAAAATGTTGACCTGGTAGTTCAAGAAGTTTAACAGAAAAATAAATATTTTGCTGACTTTTTGTAAAAATGTAGGAAAATATGTTATAAAAGAACCAAAAACCTTTACGCGCTATTTTGTGAAGATGTCCTATATTCACTTTGGTTTTGTTCTTCAAGCTTTCAAATTCATGCAAATCCACAGATTATAAATACAGTCTGTTACTAAGTTCAGAATTAATGAAATGCATTCAATAATTCCTTAATTTTGCTGTGGATTTCATTAACTCCTTGTATTTAGGCAGTCTCAAAGCTGTGTCTTTTCCATCTTGGTGCTATGAAACAGCAAAAGGACCAGAAAGCTGAACTGCTGCAGCTCAGTGTGTGATCTTAATGTGTCTGCAAACAACAAGAAGAGAAACACAGTTTTCTCCAGAGTACTATTTAGTGTTGAAGTGATTTAGGTCTGGAAAATCAATCTGTTCATCCTTCTGGACAATTTCTGAAACAAATATTTAGCAAGATTTATAGAGTTGTACATATGCAGGCCAAAGGATTCCACTGGAAGGCAGATTTTTGTAATACCATATAATCAACTACTCAATAAGATGTTTTATTGTTTTGGAGCTTTTTTTGTGTGTAATAAATGCAATTCTGCAACATGTTTTAAGGTCATATAAATATAACGAATCATTCAACTTTTCATTTCTTCTGTAAATAGATGATTTTATATTATCCTGTTTATAGAATAGATACGAAAACACTGGAGGCCTATAGATGAAAGCAAACAAACAAAAAACTAAATGAAACACCTCCCCTTACACGAACTTTAATTACTGAAATTTCATTTTCATCTTAGTCATTTGAACCCATTAAAGTGTAGACTTTTCAGAAATGCCTAAATAACCTAAGTTCAGCTGGAACCTTAGCACATAAATATCATGGGAAAACCAGGTTTAAGAATGAGAATCATTAAGGTTGCTTTTAACATACTAAGGCTGTTTGCTTGTTGTTAATAGTACTCGTGGCTCGCTCCAATCTCATTGTCTGGGAGTACTGTTGCACAGTGGAATGCCCTAGCAGGCTTCCCTTCAAGAATCACCTGAAAGCCTTTACACTTGTGCAGGAGGTGATGGAAAATAGATAAATGCACGTGTGCAGCCAGAAGAGCCAGAAGAGTCTGGGGTGGGGGGTGAAGTTTGCAATCGCCATTGAGAAGACTGAGAGCACAGGTGGAGACTCGGACAGGGAAATTCTGCCAGGGGTGAGGAGATGCACAAGAAAGACTTCAAGGCTTCAACTTTAAAATGCAAGTGGTTAATGAGGCTCAGGGCAACCTTAATCTCTTGGGCAAGCAGGAGCCCCAAGGGCCACTTTGGTATGAGTTTGCAAAAAGAATTGAAGGCCCAAGCAGTCTTTTGTCCACCCCTGAGGGCTGTGAGGGTTTGATATTTTTAGTTTGGCTTATGCTGGTCACTTGTAGTCTCCTCAGGCAAGCATTTTAGCTGCTGCAAAGTGGAGGGGAGGAAGAAGATGAGCTGGGATGAGTCCATGCACAGCCCTAAGCAGAGAGCCCCAATTTGCTGATGGCACCATTTGCAGAAACAGAAGCTATAGCAAATCTGTGGGTATAGCAGGTGGACATTATTTTTCAAAACACAAACCCAAGACACTTTTGTATCAGTAATTTTTCGGGCTGTGAAGCACTCAGGTGTTCTGCACTCAGCTTACTCTGATCAATTTTGTGGGGACTGGGAATATCCCTCTCATGGGATCTGGTTTTGAAAGCCCTCAAAGGTATCCCCATCCCTGTCATGGCCACACTTGTCTCTCCCTGCAATGGCAAGCTGTGGCATGGCAGTGGCAAAACTCCTCCACCACCCTTCACTTTGATGCTAAAGCCTTGCTGGGATGGTGCACCTTAGGCTCAGGTTGGAGCATGGGCTCATAATGCCTAACAGGAAATTTATAGGGGCAGAAATGAGAGCAAATACTTCATAATTAGGCAGTTATGAAAAAATATTTAACTGCCACGAGTTTCTCTAAATTTATAGAAAATTTTCATGCAGCTATAAATTGGAGTGTGCTCAGAATTGCACAGGTAAAATATGCAGCATTATAATAAGTAGAGGAGAGAGTCCTGGCAAAATGAGAATGTGTCTGCATCCAGGCTTCTCCTCCATTTTCTGCATTTTGATAACAGCAGCAAAGCTAGTCAGGTGCCAAGACACCACCATATAGAAGCATGAAAATGTCTGCTGTAGGCATAGCCAACCAGAAGTTGGTTTTGAAGCCAGGGAAAATAATTAATGCATCTGATGAACTCTTTAAAATGGTTAGAACAAACCTCACTGAAGAAAGTTTATTCTTCTCACTCTGAACCTAGTGCTTTAGTTAAAAAAAATAAAAGTATAATAAAATAAAAGAACAAAGAATGTAAAATTTCTCTGAAAAACAATGGGCTTTATAATCAACTCTTGAAACTCTTAAGAACCATAGAAGAGACCAAATGATTTTGAATCTTAGAATTACTTCTCAGTCTTAAGTATGGGGTGAATAAAAGAGCAATTCCTTCCTCAGTTTTGAATTTGTTACGTTTTGTTTTCACTGAACTTTCTCTAGCTGTTATATCATTTGAGACCAGACCAAAAGATCCTTTTAGTTAATCTTACTGATTTTTTTTTCAGCATTTTTCAACTATATTTTAATAACACAAAAAATCTTGCCAGTTTCTCCTTATATGAGAGTTTTCCTGGAAAGAGCAGCACTTAGAATTGTTAATTAACTAATTCTAGTTGTTCAATAGCATTTAAAAGTGTTTTGAACATGGCTGCTCAGATTACCACAGTCACTGAACACCATAATCATAATCATGAATATCTGTATCTCAGAAAAGTCTGTGTTCTCCTCTAATCAGTTGTGCATCTGTCTAAGCAGTGTATTCACTTTTTTGATCACATTGGCTCATCTGGAACAATTTTTATGCAACACCATCTTTTTCTCTTTTAATTATGATGAGCTAATAATCCTAAAAAGTGGAAGAATCAGCTGAATTTTTCCCTTTATAACCAATGGAAAGGTTTCTCCTGTGTTCTATGTCCTCAACATATTGCAATTAATTGCAGAATCAACTAGATGAAGTGAGAAAACACAGCTCTTTGCCATTAAGCAAATAGATCTATTTGTTAATGTCTGAATAGTAGCATTTTGGAAACATTTGTTGGTCTATCTCTGTCTTAGAGCAGCTCTCTCCCTGTAGCTACTTATATCCCAAGCAATACATCTTCTTGGTGGTTTTTCTTATGAATTATGACCAGCTACAATCTTTTTTTCTGCAATTATTTCAGCAAGAGTACAACTGAACTGAATTGAGTCTTCATTTTTGATAATGATGGTTATTAATCAACATGCATCTGCGATATGTCTTCCTTTGTCACCAAGAGAAACTCTGAAGATTCACCAGAGCCATTTGGTAAACACTTCTATTGTTTCCTATTCAGCTGCATCTTTTTCTCCTGATCTACAGCCACAAATTGCTCTGGGCACCTTCTTTACCAGGTGAACCTTTCTATCTTTTGAAATACTCATCCCACGTTTTATTTTAAACTCAGATGTCCCTAGGTGGTGCGCGGAAATATGGCAAGATAGTGTTAATTTGTATACAAATTATGTTATTGTTTTCTTTGTTTATTTGTCAACTTTGAGAGTAAAGTTTTGCTTTTTCCTGAAGAATTGCTGTTGCACTGATCTTTGTTGTGCCTCTGTGCCACTTTCTCTGGATTAACGCAGCCAATGGAAGGATGAAATGGAGTTTACAGGTTTTTCTTTGCCATTCAGTTTCCATGAATAATCACTGGCCGGCTATTTTCTGCTCCCAGCGTGGCTTATTTTCAGCTACACACACGTCAGGAGGTCAGCCCTGCCGGCTGGATAGCTCACCACTGAGCAATGCCACTGACTGCCCTGCAAATGCACACTGTCATCTTTGGTAAGGCAGGGATGGCCCTGCGGGTGCAGAGCTATTTGTATAAACTGAGGCTACAACGAAAGGCATTCAAATACACTCTGGAGGTGAAAAGGCAGATGTAAATTCAGGCTCTTTTCCAACAGAGTGCATAAGCAGGTACTTAAGTTTAAGCCAACGGGTTGTAAGTGTGTGCTTCTCCCCTAGGGGTATCAAAACCTCAGTAGTGTTTTGATAGGGTTAATAGCTAATTTTCAAATATGCTGAACCTCCATTAAATTTGTTGAAGTAAACAGAAGCTGCATATGATCAGAGAGTATTGAGGCAGAACAAGTCCCACCAAGGGGAGAAAAACATTCTGCCCAGCTTTCCAGAATGTCAGGGTTTTGAGAGAATAGATTTGTTTTTAACTTGGAACACTCTTTTCTAAAATAAAATACCAATTCATGCTGACAGCAGACAAGCAACCTAAATTGTAGATGAGCTTCAGTGTCATGCACACATATTGCTATATTTATGGATTGTTTTAAAAATGCTCATTTTAGGAGAACTGAGAAGCAAATCCATGCATGTACATTGCAGCAGTTGGTCAGAAAGCAACCACATGATTGGCAATTTTCCAGGGAGACCTGAACGGGGCAAGTTGCATTTATGCGATCTAAATCCACTGGTTGCATTCAGGGGGGATTAACATCTGTTAAAAGTATTATGTTTATCATGCAGGTGTTTCAATATTTGTATTTATTATGTGTTGCAGCAACAGTCTGAGAAAACATTCATACAACAATCTGGTTGTTTTATTGTCTGAATCTGTCAGGACAGTCATTTTCTTACTCCAACATTGTGATCCCCTTGCAAGCTGTAAACTATTTAATGAAGTGAGTATATGGAGAAAGATGACAGACTTTCAAACTTTTAGAAGACAGTTTTACATCAGTGACATTAGGTTTTACACTTGGGATTATTCCTAATACATGTATGGCAAAAATGTTGAATTAGTTTGAAAATTTCCAGAATTCCAATGTATTCCCCTGTGGAGTTCTGTATTTGACATTGCATTCATTTTTTTCAATAAACAATAGACATAAATTCCAAGATTAATGGAAATAAATATTATATAAAGTGCTGGATAGAAGGGATAATTATATCTGACTTTGAAGAACTTTGCTTCATGTGTCTATAATGCTTTTATTGCTCAAAAAGTAACTCTGCATTGTGACTTGCAGAAAAGGCTGTTGCCTGTTAAAAAAAATAAAAAAAAAATTCAAAAGCTATACATCTGCTGATTTGCATTGCAGTGTAATGTGACGCTGCCAGTAACACAGACAAAACAGCTATGTTAAAAATTTTAAGGGAGCAAAATCAAGTGCTCAAACCCATGAGGAAATACAACAGTTTAGGTCATCTGTGTGATCTTAATTTGGTTCCCTTGAGTGATGGAGTCTTTATTATATTATCATGGATGTTTTTGTTCACAGGACCTCTTGAATCTGATCCAGCTCATACTGGAGCTAATGGAAATATTTTCATTGACTTCAACGAGTTTCAGGCTGGGTTCCAAATGGCCACTTTTTTTTCTTATTTAACCCATATTTCTTGAAATAACATAGGTGTATATAATGACAAAGTTTATCCGGTGAATAAGACATGATCCTTGTCCTGAAAAATTTACAAAGTCCCTGGTCATATAATGAAAGGAAGGTGATTCATTCCCTTTGCCTAAATACATTGCTATTTTCCTTTGATTAATCCACAAAATGTAAGCTTATTTCTATGTAGAGTTAATTGCTTTACCAAAACAAACAAAAAACCCCCAAACTTAAAAGAAAAAAAAGGCACCAAATTGGGTTTTTTATTTGAGCAAGTAATTTATACCAAGGACAAAGACAACACAGTTCAGCTGTAGAATGGTCTATAGTGGTGACTGGTTATGAAAAAGGGATAAAGTAGAGCTGAAGGAAGAGGTGGGTTTTTTTTCCCTTTAAACATTTGTAGATAAGTAGGTTACATAAAATATAATGACTACTTTGGAAAGAGAATTTTCAATAATAAATGTCCAGCTGAAAATGGTATTTAAGTGAGGTATGATCGACCAGGAAATGACAGAATTACTGTCAAAGATTGAGAAGGGATGAGATCTGTACCAGTCATTTATGCTAGAGAAGTTCTCCAATGTGCATGCCATTTTGCATGGATCGAAAATCAGCAAATTTATAATCATATTGGTCCTAACATTGGCCAGGCACTAGATGCAATTTAATAACTTGCCTTAAATTATTAGAATTACATTGAAATCACAGCCCCGAGGAACACATTTCCATTTCCCACCCTGTCTGCTGAGAACTGAGATGATTTGATGTGTCACCACCTTACCATAACACATCCCTTTATATATTCTTTCAGGTGATTTACACTTGTTTCTATTGAGGCCTTCAGAAAAGAAGAATCACAATTTATTTTCTATTTTCCATCAACAATTTAACTTACTGCATTCAGTCCTCATTCAGTGGGACTCTTTCCTGACCATCCAGGTCTTCCAAAAAATATCAACAGCAGCAGCATTAATTTCTTTTTAACTTTTGCATTTATTGGTTCTATCATCAAAAGAATATGACTGAAATGTTTATATGTATTATGTGCTTATAATTTTATTCTTTCTTTTGGCCTTCTGAATTAGTAACATCTGTTACCACTGATGGAAAGTATCCTCTGGGCCATGGAGGAATCACAGTCACATGTTGCCGCTGGAACAGCCGGTGTGAATCAGCGGTAAGATAGACTCATCACTCTGCACCTAACAGATATAACATCAAAATGGAGCCAAGACATTCCTGTCCAAAGTGGGAGGTAACGGCCTAGCCTCTAACTTGAAAAGCGAAGCCTCAAACCATTTCCCAAGTGCTTGCAGCCTTAGAGGCAGCACTTACTTAGTATGATTCACTGTAAACTTCTCATTTTCATCAGCATTAACCTCCCTCGTTATTATAAGGAATAATGTGGTCCATAAGCTAACTGTAATAACAATGACAAAGAGATTCAGGAATACAGAGTGCACAGCATAACAGGCCCCTGAGTCCTCATGTTTTTTTGGTTCTAAAGGATGGCTTTGGAGTACTTTTCAACATTTTTCATTCATGGCAGGTCTAAAATGTCAAAGATCTTTAAAACAGCATGCAATGGGTCATTGCCCCAGGGGGCTGCAACAAGCAGTCATCTAAATAATACCTTGTATGATGCTGATAGAGAAATAAATAAAAAAAATTTTGGTTTGCAAAGGGGCAAATTTTTTCCATCTTCAGCAAAATGACCCAGGATCCTTCCAGTATCCAGAATCACTCTGTTGAGTACAAAATGAGTAACAGTCTCTTACTCAGAGCAGTGTTGTTCTAAAAGTAGTGTGCATCAAGTGCAATGCACCCCAGTGAATAAGGTAGTAATCAGGTGTTTTGTTTTATGTTTGTACAATACCCAGCACACTCACAACTGGAGCACGTGACCAGCTCAAGTTCCTCGGGTAAGCCACATGTACTCTAAGCCTCTTAGTCAGGGATTAATCAAAGCATAAGTTATTATTTCAGTTTCAGAAGTTTTTCTGAAAGACCCATGGCTCTTTCAAGGGAGTCTACATGAGATTGGAGTTCTACATTTGCAAAGAAGACAACTATTTGTGCAGATTCATTCGTGTAGATCACAAATGATCAGTAAGAGAATATTATATATATATATATAAGTATCTATCTATATGTTGGATATAATTCATAAAGAGTCTCTATTTCTGTGCAAAGCTTTAGGTGTGTTATATTATTTAACAAAATCTGTAAAATAATATGGCATCCAAAGAGAATGATGATTTAGCTACTGTATTCCAAGTCTACAAATGCAGCAACCCCTTCTGGGCCATTTGTATGTACTTTTGCAAACAGATTTCTTCATTTCACTCGATATATATAGTAATCTTTCCTTAATTTATGTCATTAATTTTTAATATTTTTCTTCTACCTCTCTTTCTTTCTCCTTTACTTCTGTATTTATCTCAAATGTTACCATTTTGGGTGAACAACCTCCAGAGCATATACAATAAAAGTCAACAAACATATTTGAATTTGATTAAGCCAAATTGAATCACTAAATGCCATGAGACACTTTTCCTGACTCTTTGTAATATTATTTATATTGCAGAGAAACAAAGGCTTGAAAAATATAAAAACCCAACTCTCAACACTCTGAGTCAGTGTAGGAAACCTAGTTTGTGTCCCCAGAAGTGTTTGGCCCTGGTTCGTTACATACTTGTACTAATTCTCCCTTGCTGTTATCTCTTGAGCAATATCACAGCAACATATTTTGCATGGTAGTAAATTATCAAAAACGGAGAGATGTGATGTATGGCTAAAAATAATGCCTGCATTTTGCACAGCTGTTGAGTTTTAACTGAAAAGCTTAAGCAGCTCTTCAGAAAGTCACAACATCTGATCCGTAAGGTGCCATCCACCTTTGCTTTCAGTGGGAGTTGAGGACGTACAGTTCTCCAGAGACCTGACACCTATAGAGGATATTATAGAAGTCAAGTAACTGCCGTGCGATAGCGTGGCTCATCCAATAAGGAATGGATTGTTTAACACAGACAAAGTGGAGTGAGCAACCAGCTATCAGAGACATTTTTGACATAGAGCCATAAAGTGGGAAGCAGCATGCCATTTTAGCAGGCATTAATGCAGCAGGCAGACTGCTCTAATGATCTATAGATAAAGCAGAAAAAATGTCTTCCTGCCTTAAGTGAATTATTGTTGCCATTAAAGATGATAGTGTGACACGGGAGGAAAGGTAGTGCTACTTTAAAATGGAGTATTCCTCCCGCACACTCATCATTAACTCCAGCTAGAAATTGGAGTAGTACAAACTCAACCTTCTTTTGTCCAGGTTTGACATTACATCCACACAAAAGGAAAAGATCACTTTTTTTAACCTGGAAAAAATCCATGCAGCCTCTATAATATCTGTAATTGTTCTTTCCCGAAACAAGATGCAAATAGGGAAACTTTCATACAAATATCTACCTGTATTTTATCTGCATTCTAGTAGAATGATGGTTCCATTGTGTTGGGAACAGCACAACAACAACTTTTTATAATTTGTTACTCTTTAGCAATCAAATAGCTGGCTGTTCGTTTTCTTGTTTTGTCTTCAAAATACATCTTTTAAGTCATGTTGTCTCAGTTGAAATAAGAAATTTAATGGCATCATCATAGGTTAGGCAGGAAGGTCATGAGCATCCAGTGTCATCTCCTGAAGAAAAAAGGGGGGGGAAAACCAGCATCATCCATGAGATCAGACCAGGTTACTCTGGGTATATCCAGCTGAGTCTTGAAAACACTCAAGGATGGAGCCTGTACAATCTCTTTGGAAACATGTTCTTACTACATGACTGCCTGTGGCCTGTGGGGTGATTTTGAGTGGGTTTTTTTTTTGGCTATGAATTAGGAGATAGGAGTGATCTCTTTGACTTCCCTATTGCTAAGCAGAGTGAAGAGATTGTCATGAAAAAATAATTTGATAAGACTGAGGATGACATTGAGGCAACATGTCTTGATCATACCTAGCTGAGAGAAGATTGAGCTGGCTTTGCTTTTGCTGATATTCCTTTTTTGATTGAGTGGTTAGCACTGTAAATCTACCAAAAATTTTATTTTATCTTACTCCAAGCATTTCTACACTCCTGTGTTTCTTCTGTCCTTTGTCTTTGCTAAAGAGCATGTTTGCAATTTAGAAATAGCAAAGGGGAAGGTGGGCTTGATGGGTTTCTGATACATGGATCATCTATTCAAAGTCCTTCTCTTAGGACTCTCCATTCACTTAGATTTGGTTTTCGCAGTCAGTTGTAGGCCTGAAGAACAGACAAATGATATAATTTTTTTCCATTTAATGGATAGATACTCACTGCAGTAATTAAAAAATTTAAATAATAAACCTATTCCTCTCTCCAGGGGGGCTCTGAGGGTGCCACTACCTGATGTTCTGGGTGCCACCAGATGTAACCCTGGGCACCAGCTCATGTCCTCTGCTGTTTACATTCTCCAGTTTCATTGCTTCACATGGTCGTGGAGGTTTCTCCCTGGTATGGGGACATCTGTGTTGCTTGTCTAGTTTGAAAAAAAATCTGTTTTCCCAGTATTTGTACGTATAAATTTCTCTTTTAATTGTAATCAAATGCAGAAAGCTTGAAGTGTTGTATTTAAATAGATCAAAACTCAAAGCCTTGGACTGGGTATTTAAGATTGTTAAAATACCCCAATCATTTTCATGTTTGTGTCTCTAAAATTTAATTTTATAATTCAAAAGGCTATGGATTTTCTTAATTTGAAAAATATGGATGAAAAGAGTAATTCCCTTGTCTTAGGCCTGCTTTCTTAACCTAGAGATCAGTTCAGTAAATCATACGAAGTGCCCCTCAGCACTTTTCCAACGTTTTACAGTGCTTCATTACTGCAGATAAATGTAGTTATAGTTCACATAATACGAACACAGAATTCTTGTACAGGTACTTAATTGAAGCGGATAAATTTTTATGCAGCAGTACTTTGTTCCTCCTAAATCTTTAGTAGTCTGTGGGCAATAATATAAGTGGTAGTAGTGTTAGGTGAACTTTTCTAATGAAAAGAAAAAATACTCCACTTTGTTTTGTGTTTTCACTCTCTGACAACAAATGAAATGAAGGAGGCTTATATTCCAAGGAATTATAAAGGGCTAAAAAAACATAGATCTCCATAAAGAAACAACATTTGTAAGTTTTATGGTTAAATCAGCCATTGCTTTGCTGACCAATAAAATGGAAAATGTGTGCTTTTATAGGTTTATAAAAAAGGCAAACTCCAGTTGCATGAAAAATAACTTTCACCGATTGAGTACAGGTGGTGACTTGTTTAAACTCTGAAGATGTAAAGGCTTAGTATGCATGACTGAAAAAGGGAACATGGCACAATAAAAAGTCTTCCTTTCTTTACTCATCAATCCTTTGGGTATTCCATGTCAAATAAATGTTACAACAATTTACAGTAAAAGTATACAGTGGAAGTGCCAACGTTAACACTTCTTAGGATTGGACAGGGTCCAAATTTTTCACACCAATATTTAATGTGAAGTAAAATGTCTTTTCCATTGGAAGTGTCAGCTGTAACATGCTTTCCTATATTTGGCAACATGCTCATGTGAAGTATAAAGTCAAATGCACATGATGTTCCTTTTATTTCAACCATGATAAATTGTGTTCATTTGTTTAAGTGCAAGTGGCAGTTTTAGTGTTCTTACTATAAATTTTGGTTAGCGTCTATTGACATGCTGTATTAAACTTAAGAAAAACAAATTACACTTCACCCGTTTTAATTGACTAAATGTGTCAAAAACACAATAAGTATAACACGAAGGGTCAGAGTCTCAGACTTCACCATAATGGGTGTCATGGCAAGGATCCAGCTTTTTGCGCATTTCATTTTTCATAAAGTTTTAGTAGGAGGCATACGTTTAACATTCACTTCCACTTCAGATTTGTAGCTTAAAACCAACAAATCTCGTGTTCTGTTCCCATTGCATTCCTGGTAATATTGTTAAAAGTTTCTGTTTTTTTTTTTTTTTTTAAGGTGATAGTACTGATGAATATAGATGAAATGTTATAAACATAAGATTTCAAAATCGGCTTTGGTATTTGAAGGAATGAATTCATGATTTATATAGTATAAATGGATTTGTGTCAAAACCCATAGTTGAGACCATGATTAGGAATCCCTGACACCAGCTTTCTAAATAGACAAGTGTGGTTGAGTGCCAGATGAAACTTGGCATGCCCTATTCCCCAAGGATTTGAATGGAGCCTGCCACTTTTAATGCATGAATTTCATGCTAGAGAACTGATGTCTATTTTTGTCTTCTGGAAATCTTTACCTGTTTTTGGGATTTTAACAATTGAAAATTAAGGAAAACCTCCAATAGATTGTATGAGAACTGGCAGAATGCCCCTAAGCACTGGAATACCTTCATGGAGTCTAAGCCCTTTGAATGTCTCAGTGTGGAGTCATTCTTATGAATTGGGAACAAGGGATCAGCACTCGTTGCAAGTGCCAGAATACTTTTTTTTTGCTCTCATTGATGGATAAACCTGCATCCACTGGAAGAGTTTTGTTCTCAGTCTGAATCTCTGCCTGGTTAGGTGTAGCAAGGTGGAATGGTTGGAGAGGAGACAGGCTCAGACTTCACATAGGACTTTCAGCCAGGTTTAGCAGCTTTCTTGCGCTTCCAGCAAATCCTCTCAACTACATTCATCTTTTGGTGAACAGCATGAAGGGGATGTCACGTGCTGCCAAATACTGACAGGCTGAACTCACATGAACAACACCATCTTTCTGTTTTGCACATTAACATCTGGTGAACTCCTGACATGGCTATGCAAGGGCAGGCAAAGCCTTTTCCCGCTCCTGCTTGCTCTCATTTGTTGTGTGGCTGATGGTGTAAAGACATTCCTCTGACCTGGGCAGTAGCAGAGCCTGACTCTAATGCCAGTGGTAAAAAAAGATGGGTAGAGATATACATTGGGATTATCTGAAAATAAGAAGCAACATTTTCAGCTGCAATGGGCGTTTCTTTAGCCTTCAGTGTTTTCTACCTTCTGGAAATTTGATAAGATGTATGAACTCCATAACTGTTAAGGAAGAATTAAGAGGTACCAGAGGAGCTGGGAACTATTTGGAGGCAGTTTATTTCTACTTCCCTAAATAAGGGGAAACAGCTGGGAGTAGATCCCTCACCCTGAGGGTGGTGCAGGTCTTTGTCTGTGGAACAGGAGTGAGAGGAGTGTCGGGCTGCCAGCCTGACTGCTGCCAGCATGGTTGCACACTTATGCACAGAGAGCAAGGTGCTTGAGGAGTGTCCAGGGGTAACCTGAGCCCTCAGCCTGTGCCAGAAACCCAAATCCAGACCCTGCTGGAAGGAGTCCAATGAGACAACTGGGCATTATCTCTCTGAAAAGGTGATTTATTCTCGTACTTGTGGCCTTCTGCACTTGTGCTGAGCAATGCTCCTTTAGCCACAGTTTTTCAGTTGTATCCTGTTGTAAGTGCTTCCACAAGTCAGCTCCTAACATGCAGAATGTGGAACATTTCTTTATTTTTGATTTTTTGATGTGAAAGATTTCTCTTTTATTCAGAGGCACCTGGCTGTATCCATCCAACTAGAAAGTGTTAACGTGGGTGTCTTTTGTTTCAAGGTATATTTTATTTGCTTTTGGGGGTTTTATGATCCTGTAACAACTTAAACAACTCATTTCATAAAGGTATTTTTAGCTACCAGAAAAAGCTATGCATTCCTCAAGACTGAAAATACATCAGCTGGGATCATATATATACACTATCCCAAAGGGAACTTAAAACTTTCTTCATGAGAGACTGGATGACAAAACCTCTCAAAAGTTATAGTTCAGGAGGTAGGAAACCTAACTAACTCCATGAATACTGTCAACAGAACAGGCAGTGCTGTCTTTAGCTTCATTTCCATGCCACTTTTACTGTAGAATTACAAAATATTCTGTTTTCAATATGATTTTGCCAAGCTAACAACAGAATCCTTCTTTGTTGGTGTTTTTTTTTCACCTCTGCTGGAATATACCTCTTTAGGGAGTTAGCTCTTTCAAAAAAAAAAAAAAAAAAGGAAGGAAAAGAAAGAAAAAAGTTTATTGAAAATCTCTCCTGTAACCAACCCATGCAGCCTTAAAACTTGGAAAAGAAAAATATTGCATCTGCTGCTCAGAAAGTGCCTTTTACTGGGTTTCTAATGATATGCCTAAACTTGGCCAAGCTAAGCACATTCAACACCTTCCACTTCAGCAACAGCATCAAAGAAACTCTATCTGCTGGGATCCCCCCTTAGAGTTTAGCAGTTAATTTGCTGAGTATTTCGTTGGAGCTGAGTGTGCTCCAGGCCAGAGCTGGCAGGTTGACAGTTTTCCCTGGAACTGCAAACTCTGGCTGCTGTGGGACAATGTGAGTATGGGGACTGGAAGCAGAGACTACCTCACTCATTTTCTTTCCGTTCATACTTAGGCAGTATAAAGAAAAAAGAAGAAATTGACTGTAATGAAAAGAGCTCATCTGGGTGTAATAGACTGCAAAGGTACAGAGGGCAGGACTGGGAGCTGATATTGTAAAGAAAACCTTTGTTTTTACTGCATAGTCAAAATTATTCAGTAATGCACAAGCCAAAAAAAGGCAAAATAAAAATTTGAAAAGGGCAATTGAATTGTGGTGATTCCTCTCTTCTGGTGCTTCACTTTCCTTGAATTGTTCCTTTGAAGTTTCTTGTGTATGTGTTTTTATATTTCACTTTTGTTTTGTGAATATATACAAATACAATTTGTCATTTACTGCCATAAAGAAAGATAAAATATGAATATTATACTATCACACAATTATAATATCGCAATAAATACTCTGGCAATTGAGCTTTTGACAGGTGTAGGACCCATGGGCTGCAGCAGCCGTTCATAAATTTGACCAGAACATTTATATATATATATCAGAATTTTGTCAGAAAGATACAAATACCTGAAGGATCATTCTGATATTACAGTAGGAAAACGATGACTAAAACAAGCAATTATTTCTTTCAATAGCACCAGTTGAGGATATTTGTCTCCAATGTTGCTTTACAGAAAATTTGCTTTATTTCCACCTCTCAAATTTGAAAATAGTATATATATCCAGTTTTGATAGCAATGATTTTTTGTTATCTTGATCTTTGAAAATCTTGACATAGGATATCTAGATGAATGGGATATCTTAAAAGTTTTGGTTTTGAAAATCTTAAGAATACAGTTTTACTTTTTCATTGAATTGCCAATTCCTTTGAAAGAGTCCTGGCTTTATGGTACTCTTAGTGCCAACACAACACTGCAGAGGTCTCTGCCCACCAATAAAGCACAGTCCTACAAGAAATTGTGTAATCAGACTGCAGCAACCAAGTGCCAGGGAGATAAATGGGTTCACACACAATCCAACTCTTACAGAGAAACACTGGAGTCTCAAAAGCTCAGAAATTATTTTGACAAACCAGAGTGAAAGAAGCATGACAAATAGTCAGTGCCATTGGAGCACTCTGACACTGATAATACAGACTTCCACATTTCTCCTTCACCTCAAGGTTAAAGGCAAAACCCATCTGGATCTGACCAAAGTCAAGTTCCTGCTGTGTTTAATATAGTGCCCCCGCTATAAAAATTCTGGAAAATATTCTGCATTGTGATCTAGGTATTTCTAGGGGGTGTGTCTCTTGAGTTCTCTGTAAGATAATTTTTTATCCTACAGTATCCATTTTTTTCTTTTCTACACACAGTATAGCAAAAGATCTAAAGTGCACTCACTCACTCACTCACTCACTGCTCTGCCTGTGTGAGTGTAGAAATTATTCCTTATGATATTTTTCAGTTCTTTCCTCTGCTTTGGATCCTATTATGGGTCCAGAACTCAGCTTGACACTAGCTATAAAAATGTACATGCTTCTTTTCCTGCCAATAACATTGAATTATAAAACTGTAGTCCCCAGAAAATAAACAAAGCTTTCCATTAATCTAGAAAATATTCTGCCAAGTAACTAGTAGAAAATTCCATAGATTTCTTATAGTAAGATGTAGTAACTGTTGGCCTTTAAAATATTCTTCTGTTAGATCAAGACAGTGTCTGTATTTTAATGTTGATTTTTTTTCTCCTTTTATACATGAAATCAAAAGTCATCTTTACCTTTTGTATTTCAATAGAGTAAACCAAGTGTAGAAACACTGGATAAACTATACAAAAGAATGATTTTTTCCTTCCTTAATATCTGCATAGAATATTTTAACACATAAATATTAGTAACTCTTGTGTTCTCAGTAGAATAAGTATAACAAATGGACTAAAAGCTAACTAGATGACAAAGTTATCAAAGAGGCATGTAGGAATATGAAAATTTCTCCGACTACAAGCTTTGAAGCAAGTAAATGGAGGTTGCATATGGCATCACTGCACAACAGAAACAGCTACACTCCTTCTGTCTGCCCAAGATGTAATCTATTTATCTATTTAAAGTTGTTGATACACTGACAAATTTGGACAGGGAAATGCAAGAATGCTGCTTATGGCAGCATGGGCTCCAGCCCCTTTGGAAATTTGTCCATAAAATATTATTGCAATGCATCTGTATGCATTTAAGTGGATGTGCCTGAGATTTAGCAGGGATTGGTAGATAGAAAGAGGCTACTCCAGATCTGTGAGCTTCTGCATTTCTGGGAGACTTGTTTTTCCAACAAGCTTATACCACTAAAAACCCAAACACACATCAGCAGGAATGAATGATCTTCATTCACTCAAATAGTTATCCTACTGGGATAGGGAGGATAACCCACTGTGGGAGGATAACCCATTGTACTTCAAGACTTTTGAGATATTAGAGGCTTTCATTAGTATTTATATTAAATTGTTAAGTGGTTTATTACAGAAATAAGACTCAAGTTTTTTTTTTATTTTGTGTGTCATTATTTATTATTAATTTATAGACTATTGTTGTTGGCAATGCTGAAACTTATGGATAATTATTGCTCCAAAGAATTAACTAGAAGGAGCTGAAGATATTTTCCTGCTTGGAACATTTGCCAAATCAGGGAAATTAATTAATTTGCAGGTTTTTATTACTGAAAGCAGGCCCTGGTGAACTTAACAGGTTTGATAAGTTGTGAATATAGGAGAACTGTCGATGTGCCTAACTCACAGGTGTGCCTTGCAGAAGTGCTCACAGCAGACAGCTCCCACAAGATTGCCTGGAAAAGCTCCTCAGACTTTGCAGGTTGGAAGCATTGACATGGATGGGGGACCCATAAGTTGGTCTCAGATATCCATAAGCAAAAGATATGTTTTTCAATCCATCCAACTCTAGTTGCCTTGGTCTGGGAAGAATGATGTAGTTTAATAGGGCAATGTATAGAGATACCAAAGCCAACACATTTGGGTATGGATACTAGATGTTGCCATGGGGAACTGGGCATCACGAGTTTCTGTGGGAATGCTTTGGTAGAAATCTGTGTTCAAGCAGTTCATTTGTTCACATATAGTGGTCACTTGCTCACAATTTTCATATGTTCAACAGCCCAGTTAAATTATTGAGGCTTTTTTCTTTTCACTGTACCAGATGTCTAGAATGTACAAAGAAACAGACAAACTCTTCTTCAACAAAGTAAAATTCATAGACTAAAAAGGAGAGTTTTTCCTCCAAATAAAAGTAGTATGATAACCTAGTTTACAGTAGATATTGTGACATGGACTAGATTTCAGGTCTGCAGGTTCTTTATCTCACTGAAAATTATCAAGCACCTGAAAGCTTTTCAACAAAATCTGGCATAGTGCCACAAAATTTCAGTTTTGATAAATTGCTGTCTTTCTAGTAAAACAAGGTTACATTGGAACATTCCTGACTCACTAGATTCATCTAAACAGATGCTGACAATATGGTTCAAACATACGGGTTATGGGGGAAGACAGAGCAAATTTCAATTTGTATTGGGACTCTAATCCCACACTAAGAAATGTGTAGCTTCACTCCTGAGCACTGGTAAAGCCTTAATGTGGGATTCAGGTCGTGGCCATGGTCAGTTATGACTGAAATTCTTCCCAGAAGAAATTTGTAGCAGCCTCGGTGTAATTCTGCCATCACCTTCTCACCTCTGCGGTGCGAGCGAAGGCATTCAGAGGGTGCCTTTTACCATATCTGCCCTGGCCACAGACATGAGAGTGTATCTGGCAAAGTTGCAGGCCAGATGTATGGCTCTTCAGCTTTCCTTTTGGGATATCTGGCAGGGCTTCAGTGATGTAACAGTGTACTGCCTTCTAAACCTTGATGCACATGACAGACCAAGACTAATGGTTTCCTTTAAATCTGGGGCTGAATACCATTGTTGGCTTTGAAAATTCCAAGAAATATAATTTCACTTTAGATCACTATAAATTTATAACCTGTTGTACAGTGAAGGAGTAATCTCATGGGAAATGAGCATAAACCTATTATATTTTCATTAACAAATCTGTTTTCACCATTGACTTAATCCACATTTACTGTTGTGGAATTTGATTATACATTATAAAGCACCATAAAACAAAATTAGGCATGTATCAAAGTATCCATTTTCCTGGTCATGTTGAGTTACTCATTTCCTTTGTTTAAAATCTTGGGTCCTTTCTATCTAACTCAAACAAAGACAGTCTGTGTGTTTGCTGTCATCAACCTGAAAAGCAACATAGCAACTTCTTCTGTTTTCTTTTATCTTTTCATTAATGTCTCTTTTCTACGAGAAAAGATAATAGAAAGGAAATTGAAAGGAAAATGGAAATAAATATTTAAATAGATTTAGTATATTAGTCAGATTTGGAAGCGTATTTTATACTCTACATCTTTCTTTTTGTTTGATTGTGTAATAGTTAAACATGAAGACTCCCTCTCAGACATAAGTCTACAAAACACACCAAAAAAATATTGACCTATACAGTGTAACCCAGTTCCTTGAGCCTGTCTCAGAGGTGTGGAATGATCAGGGGTTTGGGAAGAAGCAGTTAGGAAGGCTTTAAATTTGGCATGCATGTGGTTTTGGAGTAAACCTATATTTTAAAGTATGATGTGTATTTCAGTGTCACTGTTGCTTGGATGGTTACTCTGAAGTCTGAAATTCCTCACTGTCACACAGTTATAGCTTCTGTGTTTTGTGAATTAGAGAAAATAGTCCACAGAAATGTCAGGCTACTTTTTATGTACTTCATTGCCTAGTGGTCAAATAGTTTTTCTGCATTTAAAAAATACTATTTTTAAAAAGTATTGCATATGGTAAACCATTAACACAGGAAGTCAGCTACTTGAAAATGAGCTCATAGATCAGCATAAAGTAAATTAAATATGTTTCACATAGTCCTCAGATAGTTGGCTGGTATTTCATAGCAGCAAAGGACTGGAAGGAATTTAATGTTAGTGTTACAGTTTTGCAAACAGCATTTCAGGTTGGTTAGGAGCCCCAGTTTTATAGCAAAAATCAAATCTGATGGTATTTACCTCTATTTTTAAAAAATTGCTGAAGAGTCTGTGCAACATAGAATCATGTGCTTGTGCAGAATATTTTGCATGCACCAATGAACCAGGAGAGAAATACAGGATAGAGTATAATTTCAGGGAAGAGATTTTATGCATGAAAAGAATTGTACTTTCTTTATGATTGTTCAAAATGGATATAAAAAGATAGGTAAAAAAGAAGCAAAATGCTAGCAAGTTTTCTATTTAGCAACTTGCTTTTACCTACTTTGATAATAGCACAATGTTCAAGTACAGAGGAAAAAAGGGGAAAGGTCTTGGAAGTTATATTGATAAACTATGTGTAGATCCCACAGCTGGCATAAAATATCTTGTTTGGGCTGTAAAAATATATTAGTATGTCATGTTATCTTCATAAATTCTTCCAACACATAAGGTGGGTAGTGTCCCCCCGAATCCCAGGGCTCATTACCATTTCTGCCCGCTCTTGCCATCCATCAGCCTCTCTGTCACACAGAGCAGGCGCGCGGCTGGGGCCGCAGCATTACGGTTCTGCAGGGGTAGATACTGAGTGAGTTATTAGCTGTGGCAGACAGCCCTGCTCCCAAACACTCCTGAGAAGGTTCTTCACTTAGGCAAGCAACAATTACGATGGCATTCCCAACCCGGGGAATGCCAGAAAATTCTGAATAGGGCCTGTGGGTTTCAGTTTTCCCTTTACAATGACTCTGATTAGACATTAATCATGATTTCCAGAGCTTTCCAAAGTTCACCAAAGAAGTTCAAGCATTTGGGACATTCACAAGTATTTGTGTTCCACTAAAGCAATCCAATTTACATGTTATTCTTGTTTGTAAGAAAGCTATAAATCCTATTTCTGTGTGAAAAATTATAATCTGAAACGCCAAGCAACTGAGAATTTGTGTCTCCAGCTTAACGTGAGACAGAAAGGAAACCTGTAAATTAACACATGAATTATATTGCTTCTCACAGTTGTATTAGCTTAGAAGCATCAGACCATTTTCCTTTTCATCTTCTTTTTAAAGATCTTCCATTCCATCTTCTTTTTTCCATCTTCTTTTTAAATTTTGTGTTTCTCAAATTTACGCATTTAAAAATAGCTATATTTAAGAGGACTGTCTTTGCTCTAATGTTTATTGTTTGCTCTAATGATGAACATTTGATTTATTTAAAGTAAAAGTATTACTTTTTCTTACTTCCTTATTTGAAGGACGGACAATGGAACACTCTTCCAGACAGCTAATACCAGATTAAAGATTAATAAGGTATTTTTAAAAAGTGAATGTAGATTGATTTTAATAGATAAAGCCTGAGTGGTCTAGGTATGTGACTATCTTATTTTCAAATTACTTAGGAGGTAAATCAGTTTTAGCAGGAAATTAACTAACTTTGGCCTATAATATCGTTAAAATTTAAACCCCCTATTTTTTTTGTTTAGGATTTCACTGATCTGGTATGATGAAGTGACATTTGCTTTTAGTCAAATCAGCTTTGCTGTTTGTTTCACTGCAGCACTAAATCTTGCAGAACTAACACTGGTGACAGCTTTCAGTTTTCTGTTTAATACACTACACATTGTCAACAGCTAGATGAGTACTTGAAGCAGGAGCACCACAGAAGAATTTTTGGTTAAAATATCTTTGCTTTCATATTTTCAGAGATGTGTTTAAATTATGTACTAATTCTTATTCTCGGTTCTTATAAATGAAGTTTTTACTTAAACTACTTAAATTGGTCTGCTGTTTAGATTTTCAGTATAGGATATATATAGATGGGAAAATACCCAAGAAATGCTATGATAAAATTAAGAATAGAAGTTTAAAAAGAAAGCATGAGTCAATTTATGAGATTTTATCCTAAAAGGCATTCCCTTTGATAGTAAAGGAAATTTTCTCATCAACTTTGATGCATAACTCTCAGTAGAGCACATATAAATATTAGTCATTTTCAAAGCACATCATACATTACACAACTGCAGTTTTCATATCCATTTTTACATATTTCAGTTCTAATTTGGTCTCCTTCCACTTCCAAACAAAGACAAAAGAAATACCTACATTTAAAACTGTTTCCCACATATCATTCTCTTGAGCTATGAAGTTTGAGAGTAGAAGGGAACAGAAATGCATTCAGATGTTCATGGAAAATACTTTCCATTGCACAAAAACTGAGGAAAGCTGTATACCTATTCTTTCACTTAATATGAAGAATTTTTTTGCGTGAAAAAAACCATAATCTGCCTGGAAAAACACAATCCCAGTTTTGTCTCATTAGCCAGTGTGGGTCTTGTAATTGTGCTCTCCCAATGGTTTTCTTGCCTTTTCCAGTGAGTGTCATGGGCAGTATGCTGTGCTTGACTCTCTCTGCCTTGGTGACGAGCAGTTTTGGGGAGAGTGCAAAGTATCTTATACACATTCCTGCCTCTGTCCTGGCAGTGGTGACATGGAAAGCCTTGATGTCAGCCTTTCTACCGATGCTGCAGCCCAGGCTACAGGAAATTCCTTCCACAGAATTTTATATAACTCCCTGCATTGTGATGGTCTAAGTCTTTAGTGGTAACTGGTATTCCTAGCTAGACCTCAAACACTGCAGATAGCAGATATTATGGGCTCTTGCTTCTTAGGAGGTAATTTTTCAATCACACTCATTTTCTTAAGCATAGCAATTATTACATATTACTTAAATTTTTTGCCCCTGTTACTTTTTTTCCCACCAAAGTACTTTACTGCGACTTACAAAATATTTGGAAAACATCTCTTTCAAAGTTAGACTCTCTAATCACATTGGAAAGAAACAAATCTTTCTCACTCTCTTCATATTGGATTATGTCAAAGATTAGCTTCGATTTAAGCAACGTTGTACGAAGTTTTGCGAAGGATTTTCTTTTTAAACTACAACCATATGTTTTTCTCCATTGAAACAGCTTACATATTGAGTATATGAGATTGATTGATGACATTTGCTCCAGTCATTTCACTAGTCATTTATTCATTTAAGGTTAGGTTAAGGATGTTTATTAAATGATTAGCAAAGCAACTCATTGATCATTGTTCCCTGTTTCTGTCTAGAAGCAACTGAGGAGCAATGAAGTTAAACAAAAAATATACTAGTTTGTTATAACATGAATAATTCATGATATTAATTATTGTTCTGCAATTTCTTTATCATAAATACTTACAACAATTACAGTTTCCCCTAAGAAAAGATCCCAAACAAGGCTACAGAATGAACAGCCACTGGCCCAACAGCAGCCAAATCCCAAGCCTCCCTCTTTCCTCTGTTTCCCACTCACCAAAACAGATCGCAGTACACAGCACCCTAGTTTTCAGTTTCCTTCATTGGCACACAGTTGAATATTTAGAATATCCTTCTTTCTATATAATTTGAGGAAATGGATCCAAGATGCTGAAGAGGCCACCTTGCCTCTCAAAGCTACAGCCTCCCCCTTGATGCTCTCCCTCTCAGTTCCTCAGCATTTGAGCTTTTTCTGTCCTTAGTGATGTTTTCAATGGAGTGGAGCTTGGTCTTTCCTGGCAGATTGCCTGACACAACAAAATTCCTTTTTCCAGGAAGGAAGAACAATGTGGGGAGTCATTATTTTCAATTCATATGTAGATACTGCTTTCTCTGGTCCTGGTCTTCCAAAAAGCAAAAGGAATTGAGAAAAGGGAAGAGGAAAGGAAAAGAAAAACCCAGAAGTAAAAATAAATCCTCTTAGGAGGATGGAGACTTTATGACATCCTCCTACATAAATGTTCTCTGAAACAGGTTTAAGGTAATTCCTGAGTAGGGCAGAGGAAGTACAAAAAGGGGAGGGAACAGACAGGCACAGGGAATGTCTGCATAGCTGAATGGTGAGGAGGTGAGAAGAAAAGACTGGCTTATGATCACAACCAGTGGGTTATGTTTTCAGGACTCTGTGTCCATCTCCAGTCTCCACGGATACTGAAGCTCACTGCAATGGCTGGGCCTAAGTCCACAATGCTAGCCATATTTTTATGGCTAGCATGAGGCTTTCTGCACTAATAGACCAATAAACCTGACTTCCATTTCCTGAAAATACCAGAATCAATAATGTCTGCAAGCAGAAATAAGGGTACAAGATTATAAGAGGCAACTTGTAGGGATTTGTCAAGAATAAATACTGTCAAGAAATATTAATCTGATTCTTTCTGCTAATGGCATTGAATAGGAACAAGCAGTGGATATTATACAGATTTAAGATACCAAAGTTTTTGGCACGGTCTCAAGTGGTCTAAAAGCAGTGAAATATGGAGGAACTGAAACTGTTGTCAGGTGGGTGAACAGTGGGTGAACTATCCTGCGGGAATAGTCATCAGAACAGTCCTGCTTTGTTTAAAGAGTTTAGAGTGGGAGAGTTCCATGAAAAAGTTTGAGAGCTGGGGACCAGTTTTGAAATCTACCTTGTCCAGTGGGTCCACCCTCCCAAAGGGTGGCTTCAGAGTGGTTGTAGGCTGACCCAGGCAAAGAGTTAAGAAAGTCCCATCCTGCTAGAAGGTGTTAGAACACAATGGCAAAAATAGCAACAGGCCACACTGCTTGTATATAAATGTGGGTTGAGTTTGATATGACTGCCAAACAATTTGCCTTTCAGAGTGTTTCAAGGACTTTTACAACAAGTAGAGGAATCTCTCTATAGTGTCCATGTGGGTATATTTGGGGAAGTTCAAAGTTGGCACATGGGGGCTGCTAGATGGGACCTGAGTGCACTCCAGCAGCAGAGGAAGGTGCTCAGGTGGCCCTCAGCAGTGTATTTGTGGCCTAAAGCTCAGCCTCTGCAGAGGGCAGACTTTCACAGAGCAGGCCTCAGATATTAGGGAAATAATATAATGGGAATTATTACTTTATTTTCACAAGTATATTTTCCATGTCGTAATTTTATTTGTGTGAAATACTGTATAAAGAGCAAATACACTCCCTACAAACATAAAGGCCAGACTAATTTACACCAGAGGAATTTTGCACTTATTTTCAGAATGAAGAGAATTTTATCATAAATGATATTTTAACTCTATATTGTTTCATATAGGAGGAGTTTCACCAACTATAAAATAAATTTAAGGGAAATATTATTTATCCATGTCTATTCAAAATTGCTTAATACATGTAGAAGCTATGTTGATAGTTAATACATGTAAATAATGCTGAAAATAAGGAAAGAACAGTCTGGTGAAGGACTGCCAATATTTTAGTCTATCTGCTCCAAAAAAGCAAGTGTAGCCGCTGTATTTGCATATGTAAAAATGTACATTTTGATGTTTTGAAAAACTCATTTACAATGTTTATAAAATTTTGGATTTGTCATCAGAAGGAAAACCAAGGCATAGCAGCTTCCAATGCACTGAAGGGAGCGTACAAATTTTACATTTTAAGTTACTACTAATAAGTAGTTTGTTAGGTTATTGAGGAACGTTTAAAGATAGAGGAAATTAATAGGCATGAAGTACAGCTGGTATATTAAAAGGGAACTTACATGACAACTGCCAAATACCCTGCAGCAAAGAGGTTTAATAAAACAAATAGAAAAACCACCAGGATGCTTTCTTTATTGCAGCACTTCCAAAGTGTAATAAAGAAATCAAACACACAACAAACAAAGTAAACTAAAATGCTGATCCTACATTATTGAACTGGTAATAAATCCTACTGATGGCTCTCTGTTAAATGCAAATGGATCTGCGAGCAGTAGGTAACAAATAGGAAAACTCATCTAAGATAGTGTAGATACTGTTGAAGATAATGCCTTCTGGGAAGTAAACACTGTAAAATAATGGGGGAAAAAAATCCAACTATTTTGATAGCCTATTTGATGCAGCTGGTGGGGAACCTAAACAGCACACTAGAGTTTGGATTTACCACTCTCTGAGGACTTCACCACCACCAATAAACTGGGTGTGAATTCTGGGCGATGGCTCCTAGTCAATGCAGTACTACTCCCTGCATCATTAAGGGCTTGACCAGGTGAATGTTGCCTCCATGGCTGCCAGACCACACTAAATTAAAAAAGAAAATAAACTCCATGAGCCACTGGGGACCTGCAGCTACAGAAGCTTCTTGTGACTCCAAGAGCATTATTTCCCCTGGTGACCACAGAATGCTGGATGGAGAATGAACCAGCGTAGCTGTAGAGCCGGAATCTGCTCATTTGATTGCTGGGCTGTACCCAGAGCACAGGCTTTTCAGAGTGCTACTATGGGTCTACACTGAATAAAGTTAGAGAAAGCCAAATCTTGCTAATGTGGCCGTGGCTCATGCAGTCACACAACACATGAGCAGCAGAGCTGAAAATAGAATTCACTAAGTCCTGCTTCCTAATACCATCCTTCAATCAGCAAAATAAAGTGAAAAAACCCTCCTTCTCCCTGTAGATACTGGCCAAATCCATTTGTGCTTTTTTATAACACCATTGTTCCACAGTATCAGGAAATCTTATAATCCATGGGCACATGGGTAGTTTATAAATTTAAAAAATTGCTTGACATTCAATCCTTTCCAGGATTTGAACCCAATTCAAGTGTATTTCCACAAATGTCTTTGCCTGAAACTTTTACAGAAGGCTCAGAGCTACAGGTTTGGCCATTAAAAATACATTTCTGTGTTAAAGTCATCGTTCCTATTAAAATTGACAGCCAGGTCCATATGTTCCATAAAATAATGGAAAGGGTCGTTGTGAACAATGCTGAAATGGATCCCAAAGTTCTCATAACACTTTGGAGTGTGCTTGCACAGTAAATTCACAGGAACCTTTCAAAGAATACTGCTTTGCCTTTCAGTCCTACCTCTCACTTCCACATCGCAGAAAACCCAGCCAAACCCAAATATTCACCTCATTTTCTTATACAGGAGCCCAAATATGCACGATGAATTGCTTTCCAATTTGAGAAGGCAGAAAACTTTTCTGTCATGTTGGGTTAGGAGTTTTCATGCAGTTTAATCCAGTATTCCTTGATAGTCCAAGTAGGGTCTATCTACCTCTGCCTTCTACCTTACTGTTTCTCCTTTTCTCACCAGCTAAGCTCAAATTCTCCCTCATTCTCATCTAATGTGGAAGGTCACTCTATGCTGTTAATAGAGATTTTGAGAAAAGGTTGGAGCATTTTTCATTTGTAAGAAAAACTGACTGCTGTCAATGCAACTTCGAAATCTCTGATTCCTGCCTTTGTTTTTGCCCAGAGATTATGCAGCCATGGTAAATTGAGGAGTTGCAGTGTTGTCTGACTGGCTTTTCACACATTTAGTTAGCAGTAGATCACGCTCAAGATTTCAATCATGAATATAGTTTGTCCACAGTCTGTTTGCCTGGAAATTATATTATTCCTTTTAATTTGAAGATCTAGGATTCATTTTACAGGGAATTGCTGTCATACATTCTGGCAAAAAACATAAGATGTTAGAAGAACATACCTCAGTAATCAGCAATAGTGTCCTGCATTTTTCCAAATCAGAACAATAAGTACAGTAGCCAGTCTAAAGCTGAATCAGTAGTTCATTTAACCATGCACATATCTAATGTAATTAAAAGATCTTAGAACTTCAACACCTTGGGTAACAATGTTTTCACTATCTGCACTGACAACTGAATATGCTGCACTTGTATCAGCTCTTGTGGGCGAGGTGAAAGCATCAGTTGGAACTGCAGCAGCAGCTGCTGCAGAGAGTTGTCTTTACTCTTCTGTAACATCTAAAAAACCAAGCTCCATGATGATATGAAAAGTATACACTAACAGAGGCCCAACACTTTATCTAAAAGGACAAACATGTTTTGTCAGGAATACTAATTGAATTCTTTCCTTGTTGCCTCGTATACTTGGATTTTTTTTCTGAAGGTTCATGGAGTTCTTTCTTGGGATTAGTGGTACCATTTTACTATGAATTTCTCACTAGCCATCACTCTTTTAATCAAATTTCTTCCAATGCAACCTTTCCCTAGGCTTGGCTCAGCACAGAGAAGGTGCTTTGTGAAGAATACCCTTTGTGCTTATTGCTGTGCCAAGGAAAGGCACTCAGGTGCAGAATGTGGCACTGTCAGCTACTGCTTCCACCACACTATTTACTCACTCAATGCCATTTCTCTTACACTGCAAATAGTGCTATGATCTCATTCTGCTTCTCTATCTCTTCAAGAAGAGAGGTATGGACAATCCTTCTTCTCACCAATATGGGAAGAATGCAGCCTAGGCTTGTCCTCATCTTCTGCCACTGAATGCTAGGAAGCACAGAAACCCCTTCAGATTCTCTATCCCAGATCTACTCCTAAACTGCTGGATTGTCATTTATTTATTGCCATGTATGACCTGTTGTACATCTTAATTCAGCCCACTTGCTTTTTGTCATTGTTTTGCCATTTTTATTTGGTGAAGGATTTTTTTGCTGATGATACTGAAACATTTGAGATAATTCTGTTTCCTCAACTGCCAGTGATTCCTTTTCTTGTCTGTAACCTCTCAGCAGCTTGCCACACAAAAAAAAATCTGCTAAAATGCCTACTCTCTTCTTCCAGGAGATCATCCTCTGACGTCTTAGGTAATCAGGAGCCTGTAGCAGACCAGACATATTAAAAATTAGTGATTGACTGTAGCCAATGCTATGTGATCATAGTATTTTAGCAGCTAGCACATTTCTTTTGTGTGTTCTATGTAACAAAGTCCTATTGTGTTCAATGTGGGAAGGCAAATAATTTTTAAAATGTGATTATTGTGTAAGTATGGACCTTTTAAGTACATGTGGCAAGCCCTATGCTATGGGAATGGCACTTACTGCTCTCTCAGCATGAGTCTGACGAAGTAAACAAAAAGTTAAAATACAGCCCATAGTCTCCCTGGCATTCATTAACATAGCATAGAAAGCAGAAACTAGCCACATTTTATATAAAAAGACTTCAGAAATCTGTGTCTACTCACATTAACATTAGCCAATTGGTGGGTGCCAACTATGCACATAGAATGTTTTATTTATAGGTCTATATAGTAGTCAAAAACATTCTATCATGGAAATGTGTTATTCATTAATTCATATTTTGCTCAGCCTTACTTTACTTTTTGAACCCATCCAGGTGTTTTTTAAATGATGAGGGTAATTTAATACCAGACAGCATTCGCATTCACCCTATTTTTCAATTCCATATAACTAAATATTCCTTCTAATTTTGTCTATTATTTACCTAATTAGCTCACATATACTGCAAACTAGAATTTCCCTGAGTTTTTATGACAAAATTCCAGACAATGGTAAAAAAGAGGTGGAACAAATCATCAACTTACTGAACAGAGTATTTGACGTTACCTTTTTCTCAAATATCCGTTCTTTACATCAACTGGAATGGCAAAGATTGCAACAGATATATATTTCTGAGCCTAATATGTTTTAAAGTGTTCATTTAAAATGTTTAAAATGTTTGTTTGAGCCTACTGTTTAAAAGCTTCATATGAGATCTAGTCACACATTGCAGAACATAGATCATATCAAATGACCTCAACAAATCCAGCAACAAGCAACGTGTATATGTTTTCACTAAAAGAGCTTTATAGGTTTCCATGACTTAATCTATGAGGTTTAAGGGAGTTTAGGGAGGAAAACAAAACCCTTTTCTTGTTGGTTCCTTTTATCTTAAATGGGAATGTGAGCTCGGCATAATCTAATTTTAATCATGAGGAAAAATTAAACAAAGTTAAACCAGGAACAGTATATCAACAGTAAAATGCTGTCAATTATTGCTTGTCACATATATCAGTCATATAGGTCATTTATGAATAGCCATAAAGAAACTTCTTCCATTTGCAAGGCACACACCCTCTGCCATTCAGTGCTGTATGTAAATACTGATGCCAGAGCTCCTTCTGGAACACCACCACTGGGGAGAGAGAGGGGAATCTCACTGCCATTAAGGCACACAATCCTTCAGCCTCTGAAGAAAAAGAACAGCTAAGACAGAAGTAACTTCTTATAATTAGGCTTGATAATAGAGAAAACGTCAACATTGCAAATAATTTCTACTGGGGAGCAGAGTGTTAAAATGGGGTCAAAGGCTTTTGAAGAAAATTCACAAGTTATTGTTAATCTCCTTGAAATACAGAACTATTTTTAAGCCTTGCAGGACAAGTAAATTTTTTCCTGTTAGATATTTTTGTTTTCTTTAAGTTTATATTTGGATTTAATTTATTTTCAGTTCTTTTAGACTAATGACCATTTTGTCGCATCTTCTACATATCCCATTTCTGAGATATAGGGACTGAAAAACCATGTTTTTCCTCTTCTGTGGAAACCATAAATTTTCAACCACTTACAATATCCTTCCTGAGGTTCACAGCCCCAGATAAACATTTAGTGAAATAGTACAGCATTTTAGAAGGGTTTCAGGTATAGCCAATATTTCCTGAAATTCTCTACAGACCTTCCAGAAGGATTTCAGAGGATACAACTAGTTATTTGGAAGGATAAACAGGACAAGTTCGGTTCTGTAACACCACTTAAAAACTTGAATGTTGTGTTTCACAGTTTAACTTTTAGAAGTCTCCAAGAATGGTATCCCCTGACTTGTTTCTCATGTGATTCTTAAGACAAAAACATTTAAAAAAACAGGCTGATGTTAGCACTTTGTATTTCCTCAGGACATATGTAATTGAAAGGCTCATCTCCTCAGACTTACCCAGTTGCAGCAGTTGTTACAGCGATTCTGTTCCTTAGCTCAGAGTTTCTAGATGGGAAGCCTGCAGCTGCTCATGTATTCGGAAAAGGCAAAATCAGGGTCATATTCTACAAAATGAAGGTTAGTTAGACTAGGTTAAGTCTGAAGGACCTATCAATCAGACTGGAGGACAGCAGAAGAAAGCCAGAGAGTTTAGATAGAAACATTGTCTTGGGGAAAACCTTCTTATTAGGAACTCTATCCCTGGTTTTATCAGCTGTCTGAAGTCTTGAATGAGGGACCCTCTGCTACTCCAGTGAAAACCAGACTTTTTTGAGCAGTGTTCCCCTATAAATAATAGTGGTTATAGTTATTTGACAAACACTCACTTTAGGAGTCATGAAAAGCATTTGAGTCAAGCATGCAATTTAGGCAGAGATTAGGTTTCCATGTCCAAAACAACCAACCTTAATCATTACACATCCTGCATTTTCCTATTATTCATGTCTACATGGATCATAACCTTAGTCAGATTGAGCCTATCTCTAAAACAGTTTAGGATATTTGGAAGTCCCTTGAGAGCACCGGTGTCTTACACACTGGCAGAGGAATCCCAAAACACTGTCAGCAGCAGCAGGCTCTGCACAAAGCAGAGCACCAGAGCCATTTTCACTAAGTAAAATAATTTCAGAAAGAGTAACCCTTCACTGTTTGCATGATTAGTGACTGTTAGTTAGTGATTAAAGCACTTTCCCAGGAAGAGGGAGGCTTGATTTCAGCTCCCTTGCCCAGTCCAAGACATCCAGACTTCCTTCTGTCAGGAGAAAGGGAAAGTTATGCCCACAGCGTAAAAAAAATTGCATACCCCTGGTGCAGAATTGTATCCAAGATGCAACAAATTAGAAAGAAAACCGAGTAAGTACTTACCTGTTAGGACACACTACTGAAATGGGAGCTACCTGATGACAGTGGTCCTCATCTTTGAACAGTGTAACTGCTTAAGATAATTTTTGAAAGGGAAAATAGTTTTAAATGCTGCTGAGGCTGTTGCTGTTCAAAGTCCACAGTGTTTAGTCAACAACTAACACTGAGAATACATCCAGAATTTGCATCAGTGTTTCCTCTTCCAGCAGGAGGGTGGCCCTAGATATATGCGGAAGGGCAAAATAGTTTTTTGCACAGAAAGAGGTGAGGAAAAAGGTAATATTTTTCCTGTCTTTGGTTACATACTATGTATAGTTTTGAGCCTGATACTCCAAGAGAGATGAGCCTCATATAATACATATATCCAGTATTTTTCTAACAGGTGTTTAATGCAGAATTAGAAAGAGTGACTCCTTCTAGATACATATGTAATCACTGCACTTGAGATCCAATCTGACCTTAGTTTCCCCTATTGCCTGGAGATATCATCTAGTGCAGTCAGCCATACCAAATGAAGGTGATGATAAAGAAGTGGATGAATCTTCTGGGAGCTGGTCAAGCCCTGACTTCAACAATGGGGATTCATGTACACAAAGAGTATCCATATCAGCTGCTTACGCTGCTCTCTGTGTTTTGTCTGATGTTCCTCAGTAACATCTACTGTCAATGCTGAATCATCCATAGTATACCTGCAAACACTTAAGCTGCAGGTGTTTTTCAGGTTCTGCCACACTGAGATGCTGAGGACTCTGCCCAATTCAGTTTCTGATTGTTTACAATCTCCTGCTGTGCCTGCAATATGCTTGAATTGTACTTAAAACACATAAATCTGCCTTCAAAGGCAGCTTGGGAGGCAAAAGTGTGGCTAGGGAATTTTAAATGGAAGGGACAAGCAATGGCTACAAAGAGCTCACTTTTTAGTAGTAGGTGTTGCAGTTTGTTCCAATTACAGCACGCATTAGAGTGTGAAATGTTCATGCCAATCCAGTAAAAGGAAAAAGTACACGCAATGCTGAAATTAACACCTTTGTAATTACAGACAAGCTTCTTTACTACTACCCACCAAGTGCAGCTGAGGCAGGTTTAGAGAAAAGCAAACATAAGGGGTTGTGGGAGAGCAAATGTGACTTTTTCAATCTGACTCGATAATTGGAACCTTCCTTGGCAGTCAGATAAAATCATTTGCATTGCTGAGGAGAAGAATTTAAGAGTGTACTGCATCTATACTTGTCTCACTGAAAGCAAAAAAAGGGCATTTTTTAAATTACAATTGCCTTTCTTTCCCTCAGATACAGTTGAAATCACAGAGCCATGCATTTGGCATTCTTCAACATAATTTATAGCTTTTTTTTGCAAGTCAAGCTAGTAACAGACCATCACAGGGGCGAACATGCCTTTAATTTGCATTAAGTGAGTTATCTCAGACTCATGGCAAAATGAATAGCTGGATATCCCCCAATAATCCCAGTCCCTTACTATTCACACACATTCTCAGTGACTCATCCAGGAAAATATCACTGAGTGCGTCTTTTAATTTTATTCATGTTTCCACTATAACCCTGCAGAGGCTTCTTAGTGATTGTAAGATTATTTTAGTTAGCTTCACTTGCCAAACAGATCTTTCCCCACTTTATTATATCATCATTATTATTTCTGCTATATAGGAAGTATATCGCTGCATATCATATATCAAAACATTACTAATGCCATTAAGACAATGCCAAGACCAGTCACATAACACACATGAAAAGGCAACTCAGCTCTTTAGAGAGCCTTGAGCATTGGCTGACCAACTGCAGTGCAACTAGTTTTGCATGTGCATGCCAAAGCCAGAGACAGACATCCTGCCCAGGACAGAAGGAACCTCTCTCTTCTGAAATGAAGCATGAGAGGCAGAGATACCACCTTCTACTGAGAATCTTTTGAAAAAGCCTTTGGATGAGAGCATGCTGCTTTTTAGATTTTGTCAGTGCCAGAATAGATGTTTCCAAGGAAGACATAATTTGACAAGGGATATGCAGAGAAAACTTTTGACACAGCTGTAACTTTTAACTTGCAAAATTGTTTTTTCCTTTTATTTTTTGTGAAGGGGACAAAAAGAGTGTTCATTTATATCTCAAAGGACAGAAATAAGGTCACTGTCAACCACGATTCTGACATTTCCTAACCTCTTAAACGCTGCCTCTACAACTTTATGATCCCTTTGACAATGTATCTTCTTGCAACTTAATGAGAAATCTCTTAACAACATGTCCTTCTCTGTCTAGGTCTCTAAGCCCAGATATTTCCATCTGCTTATGTGGGTAACTGAGGGCACTACAGTTCTGATCTTTACTGCTGACTTTTTTTTTGTGGGGCATCTGAAAGCAAAATACAAAATGGTTTAATTTTTACACTTTGTTTTGTCTAGTTCATGTTTTCAGGTAATCATACTACATAATAAACAAGAAATGGATATCTATCTTTTAATAATGACCATCAGTATTGGCAGGACCCCAACTATTATTACAACCTAGGAAAAATCAGTGTTTGGTCTTCCCTTGCTGCAGTTCACGTTACTTTTCATTTGTATATCTTAGCAGAAAATACAGTGTATCTAGTCACCATAGGAACACATTCCCCATCTGTTCTATTATCACATTTTTCCCCCTTGACTTCTGTAGATTGCAGTCCTCTCTACTGTGTTGTCAAGATATGTAGGGGCCACTTTCCTCCCCATCTAAAAGGAGTTATAACAGGCATTAAAGCAGCCCTGTTTCTTAACTCTTGGAATTCCATGCCTTTTCATGTAGACAAGATTTTCAGCAGTATACCTGCAAACCATCTCCTCCTTTTCCAGCAATACAGCTTTTGAAGAAAGCAGGCTAGGAATTGCGTCAAATGCTTTTTAAGGGAGAATGCAGTTGTTGCTAAAGTTTATGTCCCATTATGCACCATGAGCTTCCCTCTGTCTGAGCCATATGGCTCATCATTAGAGTCACATGCTGTGGTGCAATGGGAGAGAGTTTGCCAAGAAGCCTGGCCCATATGAAAGCCTGGGAACTGGGGGGGCATTGCTCAGATTCCCATGAGGCACAATAGGCCAAAACAGCTTAATGCTGAACTGACTTGAAACACAGCCTTCGGGTTCAGTTCAAGAAAATAAAACATTTTGATTTAGTAAGTAAAAACTAAACATAGACATTTCCAAATTGAATTATTTTGCTGCATTTCATTTAGAAAAAAAATGGTGATATTTCAACTTTTTGTTCCTTTTCTAAGGAAAATTATATTGAAATACTGTTTTTGCCTGTGGGATATTTTTTGTTCCCAGTAAGGAAAAAATAGCTTATACAAAACAACAAAATAATTCAAAGTTCATCATATCTTTTTATCCAGTATATTGTATCCAGTGCTTTCTTCGCTAATTTTTTTTACAGTTTAAAAAGCAATGAGAATTAGTGCCCATGCATAAGGAGAAGTGGATAAAAGAACTTTTCTGCATTACTGGAATGTGAAAAAGGCTTATGCTACATCCATATAAGTCAATTAGAAAATTTGAATTAAAAAATGAAAAATATTTTATGGAAAGACACAATATAACCACAGGAATAAATTCACCCATTTAAAGTTTTGGTTTAGACAAGTTCTGGTTTGCTCTTGTAAAGGAAGCTAAGATAGTTTTAATAATTCATTAGGTTCATGAATATGGAAATACCAGCCTGAATTTTCATCTCAGGCTGATTGAAAATCAGCCTCTGCTATCACAGTAATCATACTGCATATTTTTCTTGCATGGATTAATGATGCTTGATCTTAACACTATTTAGGTTTTGCTTCTACTAATCCTAATTAGGAACAGTAATCCTTTTCTTCTACAAACCACTTAGCAGGAAGCCAAAATTCATTAACAACTAATATTCACAAAATATTATTGCAATTATATGCCTTCAGCAAAATAATTTTCTTCCTCCTCAGTGACCTTCCCAATTTGCTTTGGCTCCAAGACTACACATCTGCTCTTGAGGCCTGGCTTCACTGAGAAAGCTGAATCCATCTCTACACCTTCCTCAAGGCTGGCTGGCTTTCAGATTTGTATCTGACACTCCCCAAGTGCATGCCAGAGTGCCTCCTATTTATTCTCCATCCAGGTGAGATAAAGACTTGTTTTCACCACCAAAGAACATTCAAAATTTTCTCAGTTTAAATAATATTAATCAGATTAACTCCTGGCAGGCTTTTTTTCCAAACACAGTGCATCTCTATGGAAACACAAAACTGCATGGAAAACTGAATATTGAACACACATAGTAAAAACTCATTTAAAATGCTATTGAGGAACATTTACTATTCTTATACAGAGAAGCTATTCACGGGTAAGCTCATATAATTTACAAAGCTAACACTTGCAAGACCACTCCAAAGACTTGGATAGTTAAGTTTTCCAACTTTTAGGAGGATTTAACTATTTTGGCACAGTATTCAAAAGTGCCTGTCAGCCAGTTTGGATCCAGAGTGTACTTCTGAATTCCACTCAACAGGACTTTGGTTCACACCCTGGAGTAGTCTAGGAGTGAGCAAAACTAGATCCTGAAACTGGAAACAGGAAAATGTGCCCTAGGCATACTCATGATTGACCTTGAAAAGAAATTTGGCCCCAGGATGAGGCTAACACAAGCCAGAGTGACACTTTTGGGCAGCACCCTGTGTCCCTCCACATCTGCTCCTATCAGGACATAGTAGTTGCTACTGATCAGAGCCTCAGCATCTCGTGTTGTGTGCTTTGCTATCTTAGATGTTTTGCACTCTTAAGTATAATCAAATAAAGCTCTAAACCCAGGTATAACCACTTTCTCATTTTGAAAGCTTGGGCAGGAACTAGTACTTTCTTTTTTGGCCCAGTTTTTCCAATACAGAACAGATGTGGCTGACTATTTAATTTACTTGATATGCAACCCCAGAAGAGCAAATAAAGCCCTTTCAAGACCACGACTATTTAACTTATTCATACGTATTTGTTGATACAATATTTTTTTCTAATCATAATGTTGAGACTTTTTGCATTTTATATGCCTGCCCAAATCATAACATATTCCTAACTTGGAGTAGAAACTGAGTTGAAAAATCAGAACATAAAAGGATATAGGGAAACAAAATTATTCAGTCATTAAATATATTGGACCATCTCACCTGAACAAAATTCTGCTTGTTGAAAGGTGTCACAATCAAGGTAACCACTATATGCAGAGCAACACCATACAATTTCAGAAAGCTTCAACTCATACAGAGTAAGACCATACCACATCAGAAGGCTTCTGATGTCTGCCCATACAAAATAACATCATTGCATTCCCAAAAGCTGTAAGCATCTGCCCTTGTTCTTTAGCCCAGCCTTTTATACCCTCATGTTCATGCATTGCACCTGTGTGCCCTCTGCTCCCTTTGGTGGTTGGTCAGTGCCCCTGGGCACTCCATGGCTCATTGCTGTCAATGCTGCTCACCTGCTGCTCACAGCTGCAGCCCATTGGGGATGAGGCTCGGCCACAGCCCCACTCCCAATGACCACAAACTGTGTTCCTGCAGAAAGGTATGCCCTAAAATCTGCTTATTTTTAACCCTTTTTGAAATCAATTAATAGCTGTAGTCAGCACAGTTGTCATTCTCAGGCCCTTATTGGTGAAAAGCAGATTCCCTACTGCCTATATTGCAATTATCCTTGTTTCTATAATTATACTATGCAATCATCAGCTGTCCAGGACAAGATCCTTATTAGGTTAATAGCAGAAGTTAAAGGGGTCAGGATGCCCTTTTTGGCATGTTTCACACACCCTGTGCTTTTGTGGAGAAATGAATCCACTAAGGAAATGTTATACATTGATCATAATTAAACAGCCACCCCAAATTTTCCCATGATTAGTTTATAGTTATAGTCTAGAGATTACTTTTAATCCTGTTTTTTTCTTTGTGTGCTTGCTTGCTACTGAGAGAAATGTTATTGCTTTCAGCCATAATTTGGAATAAGCTGTTAAACTTCTGCAACTTTGGTTCAGAACTCTCCCAAATAATATGAATAGAAGCAGCTCATCCAACTCTCGAACACTTTTGTTTATAACATTTTAAATAGTTAAATTAAGCAAATGTTGGCTCTACTCCAGTTGGTGCTAACAGTGGAGATAAACTAAGCTTTAAACCATGTGAAGAATCTAGTTTTTTTTCTGCACCAAATCTTCACTACTATTACATCAGGTATCTGAGATAGAAAATTGAGCATTAAAAATTTTTTGACTTTGCACATTGCTTTTATATAACAGACCAATTAGAAATATGAGGGGTTGGAAAGTGGGAGTAGATTGTGATAACTTTCAGTGAACGGCAGGGTTTTCTCATTTCTGACTCTTTACAATAGGTGTGTCAAAAATTGTTAGGTGAGGCTTTTCCTGGTGTTAGCAAAGTGCTTAGGTTTTCCTGTTCCTTCTCTGTGAAACACACAGGTAGACCAGAAAAAACATCATCCTCAGGGTATTCAAATGTCTTCCCAAAGGCTTCATAAGCCATGATATTTCTCCTCATTCAGATAGAGCATTTATATGCTGCCAAACCTGTCTCTATGGATCTTAAAAATGTCTGACTATTGCTAGTTTTAAAAAAGATAGATGGTGAGTATGCTGACACATGGTCTGCTCCTGACAGATGTCTTGTTTTTTGTCACATAATTCACATCCACAGCCTTTGCTTGGACTCAGTGCTACCAGGTGAGTTACAAGATGTTGTTAGGATGTAATAGCAATATTTTGGTGATAGGCTGTGTGCACCATATTACTGCATATCATAGAAAGCTCATGTGCATACAAATGTTTTTCCAAAATGCATAAAACTTTGTTTACTTCTGGAGGTTGATGATGATGGTGGAATTTTAAAATTTATTTCTTTGGACCAAAATATTATGAGAATATTTGCACATTCAAAGGCACCAACAGAGAAATGAAATGAGCTCTTTTTACCTATTTTAAGTTCCTGTCCTCCTAAGGACTCTAACATAGCATGAAGAATTGCAATGATATATGAGCTATAAAAAAGAATTATTTCAGTCACCATTGAGACACAATTTATTTCTAAAGACAAGAATTTCTTAGAAGAACAAGCAACTGAAATTTTCAAATGAGATTTCCTGGACTTAGCAGGGTCAGTACATTGAACATTCTTCCTTTTACAAAAATGCTAAATGTCCAGGAAGCCCCAGATAACTGGGAATGAACTCTGGACACTGGTCTGGCAGCTTATCTAAAAATTGGCATCATCCTTAGAATGACTATGATCTTTCAAGTTCTTTTGGGAAAAACTCTACCACTAGAAATGCCAGCATAATTTGTGTCTTTTTTTGCAATTTCTAAAAGAAGAACCATGTCAGCGGTTAGGCTTGGTGTTGATACTTACCAGAGAACAGGTTAACATTATCATTAGTTTTGTAGGATACATAAAAATTTTAGGCAATTCAGGTAAAATATAGGAGGCAAAAGTGATTTGATGTTTTACAATGAAACTCCTTTGCTTGCTCCACAATGGTTTTCTTAAGTGTGTATCTTAGAAGAGAAAAATCAAAATAAAGTCTGTATTTTTTAAGGCAGCTTAACACAAAGCTATTACATTAAGTTTCACACCAGTGTGATCTCTTGTCATGAAATAGTTATCGTATTTTAATTAACTTTTAAATTAGTCTTGAATGTCTTTATTAAATTTCTCCTAATGGAATATTTTAATTAGGACTCAAGTATTAGTGTCATAAATTAATCAAGAGCCTGACTAGCTCCGTGAAGAAATAAATATAGTACAATCCAAGGTCTAACATTAAAAAATCTGACAAAGTACTATGGAGACAGCCATTATGTTATAATGCCTCATTTTCCAGCAACTATCAAAATACACATTTGATGAGTTATTTAAGTTCACTGTCTGGTCAGCAACAGAATTACAATGAAATTCATTATTAATAATACATTGTAAATATTATGACTACTAAAAAAGATAGACATATTACACTGTCAGACTTGTAGGAGAAGATGTACACTCTTCCTGAAGGCATTTTCTGACCAGAAGTAACTCAATCTAATCTCCGGCACAGCGTGTCCAATCAGTTGTCACATGTAAGTGAAGATTTCTTCTGGGGAAATAAGCAAGAAAAATCCTAAACTAAATCACTGCCCAAATTAATGATACAACATAGGATAACTTTTGTGCTTCTTGTAAAAATAGTAAGTTGTATGCTAATCTGGTGCACTAAACTACTGCAGAAACTCACAATTTGTCTGGAACCCCCGAGTTTACAGGAAGATTTTGAGAAGAAAAAAAAAGGTGTTGAAATTATACACTGGGTACATCTTGGAGTTGTAAGGAGATACAAATAGGATATGGCAAGATCCTCAGAATTGTCTAAGGAAGAAACTGAGTAAGAGTGTCTATTTGATATGGATACTTCATCTCTGGAGTCCTAAAAGTGAAGATACTCACTTATATTGTCTGATACTTAAAACCTGCAGATAACTTTAACCTATGTGGGCTCAAAAATGGTTAAATCAGAAATAAAGACATGGCTACAATTTTTACAACAGCAATCCTCCTTCCAAGCAGTTAGGCATAGTGTGGTTGTTTCAACATGTAGGAGTCATGACACAAGCCAGGAAGTTTAAAACATTCCCAGTGCTTTGTTTTGCACGGTATAATTCAAGGCATTATAGCAGACAAAGGAGAAGTCTTTACAGGACTGTGGTGCTTGCTGATGCTAGAGGGATACATTCTGAGTGGGTTTTCTCCCCAAGGTATGTTTGAAAAAGTGCCTGAGTAATTGCATCATTACTTCAGTAAAGGCTTTGCTTCTGATTACTAGAGTTTAAAACAGAATTCAGTGTTTAAACGAGTATTCTCTTTGGCTGCTATGCATCATCTGGAAAGATGTGAATTTTTGGAATGGCTCAGCAATAAACCCCGTCTTAGTCAGCAAGGTCTTTTTCTTGGGATCATTTGTGAAGGCTAGAAAGCTATGTTCACACCCAGAGAACAGCACAGTTCAACACATGAAGAAAATAAACAGGCCCTCCAGCTTCAGCCCAGTCCCATGACCCCTGGGTACAGAGCTTAACCTTCCAAAAGGCATTCAACTTTGCTGGGTCACCGGAGGAGGGGTGAAGATGTCCTGCTTACTGGAAAATGACACTGTGACCAGGGAAATCTTTTGTGAGACAATATCCTGATGGCAAGCATTTACCTTTGTGCCATTTACCTATGTTATTTCATGCCAAAGTTCAAGAAATAACACTCCCTTTGGGGGAACAATTATCCATTGAGTGCTACTTGTTCAATCGCTTTTGATAGAGTTGTAGTCCCATACCTCAGAGACTAAAAGAGAAATGAAGCGCCTCATGCAGCATAATCATTGATTTAAAAAAAAAACCCAAAAAACAAACAAGTATTAGAAATCACAAGCCCATTTAAATTAGGAACTGTAAACACTTTAAACTTTAATTAAAAATGTATCTTTTATGTAACATGGGATAGTAACAGATACCTTTGATGCAGTGGAAAGATCTGCTTAATATGGATGTCATTTTTACTGCTGGAGATCTGGATTGAAATTTCCACTAGAGGATACCTTTACAGATCTCATTTTAGTATATTGTAGTCATGCCATTATAAAACCATCAAATGCAATTTGGCACAGCATGATACTTAAATGGTGGCCTGAAATTAACAGGCTGAATTACTCTCTACAGGCAGCCAAGGTTATTTATAAATTGGAATTCGGATAACTCAGCGAAGGGCCTAACTGAACTTTGTGTTTTTATACCCCCAATCTGTTTTCTGTGCTTTGAAATAGTTTTTCAGTAATTCTTTACTTGAACTTCCAGAAAACTTAATCACTTAAAATAGGAGTAAAACTGAAATCAGGATGCTGAATTAGGTACCTATGAGAGACAGTGTTTTTACATTTGTAAACTATCTTGTAAAAAGTTTTAATTAAAAGAGCTACATCTTGGCATCTGTGAGGTCTAGTGCAATTAGTTGCTTTAAACTCCATTTTCTCGTCTTGCTGCCAATTAAGCAAAACTTGTGTGCAAGAGTAATGGTTGCCCCAGTGACAAAATCAGAACATGCTAAATAATGTGATTAAACTTGTTAAAAGCCAAAATAAACACTTATAATTATCTCAAGAAAACCTGCATAGCCAAGTGAGAGCTCTATAAAGTGAAACTCTGCATCCATAATTTCAGACTTTCCTACACAATAGATCATAGTTAAAGATCTGTTAACAGACCTCTGACTGCTGAACTGGGCAGCTTGTGGTTTTCTTCTAAACCTATTGGCAGTATGTGGATTTATGCAAGAGGTGCAAATTGGAAGTTGTCTGCTATTGGAGCCATTGGCAGAACAGAAATCATACTGTAGGGTTAGCAGCATGAAGTACATTGCTTTGAAATTACACAGCAGGGTTTCAGCTTGTTGCTCCGCTTGCCTTTAAGACCAAGGTCTTATACTGTCTGGCCATGATTAAAATCAAAGTGTGGACCTCTTTGCTGGGTGCCAGTAAATGAAGGTGAAAAACAGAAACAATCTGGATTCTTAATTATTTTAAAACGCAACATAGGCAAAAAACTAAGATGAAAGCATTTGTTACTAATCTATCCTAATTATTGCACATAAAATGATTTCCTAAAGAGGTCTATATCTTGAGATAGTCATTTTCTGTGAGTATGCAGGATCTTTATTTACCATATAGCATCTTTTACTAAACCCATCCATGTATACAGAAAACAAAAAGTGACAAACAGTCTAAATGGAAAGCTTATTTATGTTCAGGTTTAAGGGTACATCAAGCCTTGAAATACACCAATACACACTGAATTTAGTGAAAATAGAATGATCACTAGCTTGGTCCACTGGCAAAAAACCACACATTTGGAAATGCTCCATTCTACTGCCATACAATAAAGATAAAATATAAGCATGTACATACTGGCAAGTGGGATCAGAAAAAAAAAAAAGTGACAATAGAAGATAAAGATGCTGCAGCAGCATAGGAGCCCTCTGTACAAATCCCAAGCTCTCTACTCTGAGACTCTCAGTCTTGTTTCAGTCACTGTGGAACATTTGCAGTAAAACCATAGCAAAATAATGGCATTTGACAGAAAGTCAATGCTAAAAGGGAGCACAGTGAGGGCTATCTACACTACTGTGAGTTTTACATAGGTGGACGAAGGGGCTTTTTCTTTACTTGTCAGCATATTCCAAAGTACTTACTGTCAGGATGTTTTCCCTAATCAGCTCTTGGAGGTCTTACTGATAGACAGACCTCTTGACTGAAATGAAGATGCTGCATATCTGGAGATAGTCAAGGACAAGCATTAAAACGAATGTGAACATCACTTACCCACTTTAGCTTTGGACTTTTCAAATGTGTAATCTCTTGATTTAGACTACAGTGCCTGGAAGTCACCTTTTTGGCCTCATATGAAAAATACCTTATTTTTCCTAGTCTAGGTTTCTTGTTCTTGGTGCCTTTTCTCTCAGGAAACAAACACATGCTTTCCATGTTTCCAGCACAAGAAATATATTGGATATAACGGAATAAAGGATTCAAGAATTCACTTTGAGATGTATTGTATTTTGTCTGTTCTTTTAATATAGTTTTAATGGATTTTGAGTACTTTTTTTCTTAATAATTAAAAATCCATTTCATATCATCCATCTTGTTGAGTCCTAGGCAAATACCTACAAATACATTTTCCCCTGCCTTCAAATCTATAGCAAAAAGAGGGAGATGTTTCTTTCGTGCTCTAGATCAGAGCAGTTCCTGATGTTAAATTTATTCCTAACTCACAACAACACATACGTGACCCACTGAAGCCATTTTTATTAACTGGGCTCATGTCTGGTCCAGCTGTGGCAAGATTCTATCAGGCAATGTTGGTGAGAGCTGGAAAGGTGAGCTCCTTGCTCACTCCCTTGCTGGGAGGTCATTTGCACTGATTGCCCAAAACCATACTTGAATACAAACATATATTTAAGACCACCCTGGGTAAGAAATTAAGAGCAGTATTACTGCCTCAAGTTTCTACTTCTTTAGGAAAACCCTTGTCATTTTTTCCTATTTTGCCCTTTTCCCTTTAAAAAATCTCATTACTGTTAAGAAACCACACTGTTTGGATTTTGCCCAGTATCCAAGTATGGTGAGCACATACTGTGGCAGATTTAGCCACATAAAAATTGGTGCCCTGCCTTAACTTTCAAAGCACATAATGCAATGCTCCACTGGAGAGCTTTAAAGTGACTTAGAGAAATATATTTCCCATCTTTGGAAGCTGTAAAAGCTCAAAATAATTTAATAAACTGAATTAAAAAGTAGGTAGACAAAATCCCTACTAATGCTAGTGAAACTTGTTTTCTGCAAAACACTCCTTTCGCCTACAAGACAGACATGGAGATCTGACCTATAATATTTCAGCTCTGGTGCTAACAGTAGAAATTGTGGTGGAAGCAACACCCTGCCCACCACTGCTGCCAGTAGTGCCAAGAACAGATGCAATCAATGCTGGTGCAAGAAATTCACTGTCAGACAGGATTTAAGGACTGCATGGTATCCACGGCCTCTTTGCACAGCTGCTGCCATGAGAACAGCCGTATGAGGGATAAAAAGGCAAGGCCAAGCGGAAGCTCTGTCAGGAAGGAGGTGCTCACTTCACATCACAGCCCATCAGAAAGGAAGATGAAAGAAAACAGCTGTGAAGAACAGATCTATTTCATGCAAATTCTGTCAGGAAAATACTGAGCACTTTTTTTTGAATTATTTCTCCATTTCTCTCTTTCTTCAAGTCCCTTCGGGCAATCTGTCCTAAGGTAAAGAGAGGTCTGCAAGTTAAGACTTAGGTTTTTCTCCTGCTGAGCATTCTTGGCAAAATAGTTTTCCTAAGCATTAATTCTTCTCCCTGTGCTTGGACCATACTCCCTGTGAGACAGGCACCTATCTCTCCTTCCCTCTCTTCCAACTTTTTCCACACTCTGCAGATTGCATCCAGTGGATTCACTGGTAGATGAATCCCACAGTATCCATCAGAGGCTGTTCCTGAAAGGGAATCCACTGTGGGATCATTGTTACAGGCTGCTTGAGTCCTTGCAATATTGACTGAACCTGATGGGCAGACAGAAAATGCCATTTTTATAGGTGTACCAATCTCAGAGACTTTTTTTGGACTTGTGATCTGCTAGCTGGACACTCAGAACTTCGCAATATAATGCTGAGAACAAAAACTGGCATTCCTTCTTCACAAGTTTTTTTTTGGTACACGTAACCTAACTTCAGAAATAATGCATTCCCAATGAAATTAATGTATCTTAAAACAGCTAATTCTATTTGAAAAAACCTGGAAATTAATCTCAGCTCCAAGTTAAATAATAAAAAACCTAAACACATAAAAAAAGCCAAGGACAAAATAGTGAATTTATCCCTAAGAGTACTATTATATTATGTTATGAGTGATATGGCCACTGAGCCCTGCTATCCTCTGCATCCCAGTCCTGGCTTCTATCCTTGAACAAGTCATTGAATATTTCCCCCTCAATACTTATAGGATGGGATAAAATACTCATCCTGGTGTGATATGAAGATCATGAATACTTTTTTTTATTTAGTATTTTTAAGCAATGAAGGGGAAAAGAGAGAAAAAAATAAACAGAAGTTATTCCTAAACCCACATGGAGTATGCAATATTGAGTGGATAAAAATAAGTGTTGCCAGCAGATTTTTATGCTCTTTAGGACAATTTCAAAATTAATGATAAAATGGAAAAAAGTAGCTTAACATACATTATCTTAGCTCAAGTACTTAGTAAAATCTCATGGCCCATAATTTGAAAACATAATTCAATCTTTTATTTAAATGGGGCCAGAGAGATTAGAAAGCAGGATAATGTTAAGTGGCAAAATATCTAACTGTCCAAGCCAATGGAAGGATCAATGTAAGAACTGTTTTTAATTAACATCTTAGTGGTTTGGAAAATGGAATAAAGATCATATTAACTAGATTTGATGCTGATGTTGCACTGAAAGATCTTGCCAAAAGTAAAGCCAGAAAAAATACAATGGACCAGAGAGGTTAAACAAATATGGCAAGGGAAGCTAACTCTCAACCTGGGGGGAAAAAAAGCAAGTTAGCATTAGATAAAGAAGATAAAACATACATGGGGGAGAAAGCAATGGAAGTGAGCAATTCCTTTGGTTCATGCCAAAATCAAGTTAGATTTGTGGTTTTAGCAAGATCAGACATCAATGTAGTAGTTTTACTCGGGCTGTCTTCAGCCATGGCAGGTGCAAAGGAAAGTGTCTCTGACCGCAGTCTTGTGCCAGTAAGAATTGATAGAGTGCCTGCAATAAACTTCAATGAATGTAAGTTGCTAACCCCAAGAATTAAAGACTTGTCATTCAGGCTCTCTCCTTTTCTTCTTTATTGCAAGTTTTTAAAAGCACCACATTTTAAAAGCAGGAAGCCCTGTGATTCTCCTTCATTTGGAAACATTAAGCATTGCATTTTAAGGTTTTCAGTGTGGGAGAAGGCTAGCAAAAAAAACTCAAATCAACTGTCTTTGTTATTGTTGGTTTTGTTCCCAGAGATGGAAGAAAAAAAGCTAAGATTTGCTCATTCCATGTAATTGCAAGAGCTGGTGCCTTAAAATAAACAAGTACTATGAGGCAAAATCATTGGATCTTGCAAAAGTATAATATCTTGCAAACTGTGGCATTCACTTGCAGAACCTATGACTGAAGGCTGGTGATTCACCTCTGAGAATTTCCAAGAAAGTAACTAAATTAAGATGAAAGGAAATCTTATTCCAAAGGTCTCCTGGTAAAGTGGCTGTTATTGAGCTGTTGCTGTGCAGTGATATGGCAGATGCTGACAGAGGTCAGAAACATCTTCTGTGTCTGGCTGCTCACTTTGAGCATCCCCTGAAGAAGCTCAGCTCTGGCTGAATCTTAGAGAAGACTTTGTATTTATTGCAAAACAGTTCTTTATGCAGCACACTGCAGCTCAGAAGAACTCAGGAAATGTATTTAATCCACTTAATATCTGGACATTATTAAATATTATTACCACCATTTCTTTTGCTTGGAAAACTAAAGTGGACTGGTATTGATGTCACAAGTGGTAGTAAGTGGATTAGAATGCAAACTAGAGCCAACACTGAAGTTCTATGTCCAAGTTAATGTTTATAATTAAAGCTGAATTTTGGCACAGTGCTGTTGAAAATTTAGGACTCTGTTTTGTTTTTGTGCAGCCCACTCTCTCTGCTTATGCAAATGAACACATCCTCCTTGCTGTATTTCTGATCTGTTCTTCCCTCAGCATTCACTGCCACCATTGAGAGCCAAAAACATCCATGCAAGTAGCTGATTCTGTCCACCTCTTCCAAAGTATTTGCAAGTCCTTGTACAAGCAATAAATTAGAAGCTGTTCCTTAATGTAAAATACCCCTTGCTCCAACATGAGGGAGAGCTGTTAAAACATGCTACATAATCCCCACCCTTAAACAAAACTATCTGAAGACAAAACAGATTTAGAAACAAATTTAGTTTAATAAATTAAAATCAAGAAAAAGAATGAGACACACTTGTTGGTGACTAAAGGATAAAGACTTAACAAAAGTAAATTTAAAGGATATGAGTATGTAGAAAGGATGGAGGCAAAGGTTAAATTTAAATTCAACTTACAATGCGCTTGTGTTACCTGTAATATTCTGATTCTTTATATAATTTTAAAAAAGCATAAATAAATAGCTTTATAGCTCAACCTTTATTTTTAAAGTATGTAAAATCACCTAGAAAAATTATTTTACCAAAATAATAACAGAAAGAAGTCTCATCATGATTTTTTTTATTTTTGAGAAAATCTGTCAACATTGAATGACCTAGTAAAAGACAAAAGGACCTATAACTTCATGTTTTAAAGATTTTTGAAGCAGAATTCAGAATCCTCATTGAGGTATTAACCTACACCTTAGAGAGTAAAAGAAAATGGACATAAATACACAAGTTGAATTTATGTGCACCTTCTCAAAGCACAGCAAGCAGGAAAGACTGAGGACAGACACACAATTTACATCCTTGAGCAACTTTGTTCCAGGAGCAGAGTGGCTGTATTCCAGATGCCTAAACCCCAAGGCTGAGGGAGCTCTGACAATTGCATCTCTAGTGTCTTTAGCCCTTTTTGAATAATGCAGGAAAATTCTTATTCTTCTGTAATGCCCAACACTGTAGAGAGATGTGCCAGACAAACCAAAATTCTTACTTTAACACAGTTTTTAAATTCCATTAATTCATGCTTAAATGAAATAGAAATTGACTCTTCTGATATGGAATATATATAGTTTAAAAACTTCGTGTGCAAATATTTTCTCTTCATCTCTTTAAAGTAGAGTCTTAAATGTAAAACCACATTTAGACACCACATTAGACAGGCCAAAAATTGTTAAGCAACTGGATGAAAGAAAAGTGCTAATAATAAAAAAACTTTTTCCAGTGAATTCAAAGAAAATATCCTTTCAAAAAAAAGCTGGGAATGTTGGATTATCTTGATAATAAACAAACTATCTAGGAAAATCCCAATCACTGCAAGAACCAAAGTGAATTCCTTGCACTAGTATTCATTACAGAAAATACTGTACCCACAAATTGTTCTTTACTGAAGAAGAATATGAAGAACTATCTCTAGCTGAAACATGCGTTGGAGACATCTGTCATGTAGTGAAAATTGAGGAAGAAAAGTTTTTCAGTACCTAAATGATATTTCCTAGAGTGTCAAAAATAGGAAAGTCCTATACTGGTAATTGAGAAGTTTTAATTATTGCTTAAATTTGCCTCAATGGCCACCTCAAAGTGTTGCAGTTTAGGAATGGCACTCCCCAGTTTAGTACTGTGCCTTCTCCCTGAGACTGACCCAAAACCAGATGCTGCTCAGTCTCCCCACCCTCACCCCTTTCCTGCTCTCAGAATTGAAGGCACAAAAGGGCAAAAATTATGGGTTGAGATCAGACTAATTTACTGGGAACAGCAGTGAGATAAGAAAATAAACAGTAACAGCAACAATATCAACAACAAAAGGCGTAAGACAAAGAAACTATGTCAAAGGAAAGCCCAGGTCAGATACCTACCAGCCCCCACACATCATGTTTTGTCCTGACTGGAAAAAGGAAGAACACTATGAGAAATGAGAGCCCCTTTTCCCCAGCCCCTGGGATGGTGTAAGATGGTATCAAACAGCAGCCCTGTCTTGGTCTTGGCACAGCCACTGCAGCCCAGAACCCTGGGAGCAAGTGAAAGTGATCTGCTCAGCCTTCCTGGGAACAGAGGTGTGTGCCACTGCTCCTGGCTACTCCAAAAAATTACCTCTGTCCTGGGCAGAACTAGAGCAGATACTGAGAGAATATGACACAAACCTTTGCTATCAGATACTAAACACTAAATTTTATTTCTAGATGTCTTCATGTAAGCCTAGATAAGTTGATAGAGAACATATTGGAATATGATGCTTGCATATGACGCTTTGGGGAAGAGCTAGTAAGTTTTGCAGATGTAGAAATGATTTGCAAGAGCAATAAGGTTATTTGAAAGGATGATGAATAAGGGTAAATCCAGCTTGTACTGTGTAGCTGGACTTTCACTTGAGCTGTGCCCTTACAGAGTAAAAGGGAAGGACTTGTCACACAGTGACAACTGAGTGACAACTGCTTAAATGATAAGAAACAAAGGGTAGGAATAAGTGGTCATTTTTTTCCTGTGAGAAATGTTAGGAATATTCTCCCTCAGGACTCTCTATTGATCCTTTCACTGCTAAAATGGTCAGGATGATGGCCAAGAACAAGTGTGACAGCTAGCAGGTGACATGGAATTATTTTAGGACAGTAGATGGGACACTAGTAGGGACTAGTAGGCACAGGACTACCTTGTATTTGTCAGAATAATTATACACGTTTAATTTCTGTGATACTGTTCAGTTCTTTAAGGTGCAACAACTTGGTCACTGGTGTGGATCCTCTATTTTCAAGAGCTCTGAGACAACAATCCTATCACTGCAGGATAATTATTATTTTGGTGGTGCCCCTGAAATATTAGCATGCAGCAGTATAAAACCAGGTATCTGGAGCAGTTTAAGCAAGAGTTACAGGATATTTTTGTTTTTCTTAAAAAAGAACATGTGTTTTGTTCTCTCATAGGATGTATTCAATGCAGAGGTTACAATAGGATAAATAGGAGGGAAAAATTATACTATGAATTTAACAAAAGTGTTTAAGCAGATAATTTCTTAAAATCATTAAGAAGTAAGGAATAAAGTAATCTGAAAGGCATCTTGTTTTCTTGAAAATGTTGCTATGTGAACACAGGAAAAATTGAGTTAAATACCTTGGGAATTAACATAGAGCTTGTGAGTTTTCTGACATATTTCCTTCATGCATGGAATCTCTCTTTTCAAGGAAGATTTGATTAAAAACATGTTTTCTAACATAAATGCAACTCCCTGGTAACTCTTAAAAATGAAATAAAAATTGTCTGCATCTATTTACTTCCAGAAAGGCACAGAAGACTAGTGGGCTAATGCTTAGTGTTCTTAAGGAGACAGATAACTAAATAATGACAATGGAAAATTGTCATTGCTAATAAATTGCTAATTTATGAAGAACATATTAAGAGAAAAAATATTCACAAACTATTATTGAGACCAAATGTATACAATGATATATTAGATCCTGGAGATGAAAGGACAATAAAAATTCTGCACATGGACACCGAAAATAATTTAATCTGAAAAGTAAGATCCAACAAAAAAAGTCAAGCTGCCAGAGGTTTTCCACTGCTTGGCAATAGGTGCTACACTCTGAGATTTCCATTTCCAGTCCCTTTCTCACAGCCTCTCACTGAGTGCAATGCCACCAGTGGAAGTGAGAAACCACAACAACGAATCCTACAAGTTTTCACTTTTAGCACCTGCAGTCCTACAAAATGTTACAGAGAGAAAAATCTCCCACTAATGCTTGAAGTTGAGCTCTTAAAATAGCTTTTACAATTTGCATTCAAACACAAGATTATGGTACATTCAAGGGCAATTTGCATCATAATAAGTATTCAATATTCAACACTGTGACAGGCTTTCACATGTGGTTTATCACAGCAATAGGTGTATTTTACTGTCCCTACATCAGTTTGAGCTGGGTATAATTTCTTTCTTATATTTCTTTCTTATATTTCTTTCTTGAGGGGAAATAATCCTTCCCCTCAAGAAAGTTTATTAGTGATGTTCATGAATGGTGGGTGAGCCCATGAGCTCTGTTCAAATCTTGAGCTTCCTGCTGTCCTGGGTGTCATGTCTGGGCAACAGACATGGTGTGCAAGCTGAGCCCACCTGTGCATACAGACCTGTCTGGAGTACTGCTAAATCTTAAAATCTTTTTTCAGCTTATATCAGTTGAACACTGCTTTTGCAAAATAGATCTGTAGCCAAAAATGTGGGAAAAAAATTATGTGTAGAAAGTAATGTGTTCGTTTCTATCTGGATTTATGCAAACCCATGCAAAACCTATGTTATGTCTACTGACACTGTGGAAAAAAAGACAAAAATACACTCCAGCTGTCTGATAAGTTCAGGGCCAAAGTCTCTCCTTCTATTCTGACACAAATGTCATCCAGTGAGGTTAATGGGACTGGGGTGCTTACACTATAGGGTGCCTAATTGTTTCTTGGCGGGCTAGCACTCGCTATCAATACACATACAGACAGTATTAAAATAGATGTGTCATATCAGCATGATCAGCTACATGATAAACAATACCCTGGCATTAGCTCTGAATGGAGAAAGATATCCCAGTGTGCAATCAGGGAAAGGAGTTGTTAGAAAGGTAATGATTGCACGTAGCCCCTTGATGAACACTAAGCTTCAAGAGCAAGCCTAGCATGATTTTATGGGCTGCAAGCCAGCAATCAGGTAGCAAAACTGAAAGTTCTTGTCCCTGAAATTTTAAGTGGCTTTAGACCTTCAGATGAGGATGAAATATTTTTTATGCTGTTTTCATGCATCTTTTTGGACCGCTTTTGCTTTTTTCGTTCTGAAAATAACGATTCAGCTGTTAGTATCAACACTTAGTATCTTACTAAAGCTAACATGTCACTTATCAGAAAGGGTGCAGCATATTAGAATCAACTGAATGACTTTTATAGGGTGACTTCTGTAATAGCTCTGAGATCATTGCATGAAAGCATGAGATAATTCTGCTGCTTCAGTAAACTGCAAAGTATCTGGCCTAAATGTAGTCCAATCCATCAAAAAACCCAGCAAAATACTGCAAAGTGATGGATAATATAAATAATACATGGGTCAGCATAGATCTTTGCTGGGCATGAGTTTTCTTCAATTTATAATTAAGCATGTAAAGATTTTTGGAGTTTTGTATGAGCTCTAATTTTTACTTTTGTAATAAAAACCCTCAATGTGTATTGCTCAGTTCTGCTTATGATAAAAAAGAAAAATTTCAGGAAATGTACCTGAGGTATCCATGAATGCAAAGAAATATCTGCCATATTTATTCCAGTCATTTAATCACCTGAAAAACTCTCAGGACCCAGGTATTTTATGGGTTCCTTCACTTATAGCAAGATGGCCTTCTCACAGGTAGATTAATTGTTCTTTTTTTTCTTCTTTTAGCTTTTCAACAATATTTGCAGGGCTTTCCTTGAAAGGCAGAAGCAGAATATCTATGTCAAGCTGTTGCAATATTCTTATTACAGATTAGACAAGTCTAGTTGTCCCTATGGAAATACTAGCTTTTGGCCAGATTCATTTGGAATTATGATCAATCTGAAGTATAATTCCTCTTTTTTACACTTAGTTCCCGGCTATGACCTCATTAGGGTATATCATATGAAATCAGAGAGATATGAATGTTGAGCAATAGCTCTGGCATGCAAATCTATGAAAATCATCTGTTAGTCTGATACTCTCCTGCAGATTGCTTAAACTCTCTCACAGATGTCATTCCTTACGTCAGGATATACACGTCAGTTTATATTTTGGCTTTATTTAAAAGTCCAGGTTTCTGAGGTGTCTCTTTAAGTCCTGTTCCTGAGAATGGAAATAGTTTGTCAGCTCAGTGGTCTCAGTTTCTTCCACTTCCTCACTCACCACTGAATGTGAGATGTTGAGCTGGCATTGAGTCTCTAATTCACAAGTGCTCAGCAGCTGCTTCCTTCCTATGGATCCAGGCTGCTGCTGCTCCAGTAGGCCAAGTTCCTGAATCTCCTTCCTCCAGCAGAGCTTCAGGACGTGCTGCCACTGAGATGGATGGATGAAGTGGGGAGAAGAGTGTGGCTGGACTCATTGGATCCCATGGATGAGGATTCCTATGGATGAGAATTTTAGATTTAGGTTTTGCTCTTCAACAAGCAGCCACATTGGCTACAAACACTGCTGAATGCTGCCAGCTTGGTATGTATCACCTGATTTAGTGCCAGAGGAGGAACCATTTCTAAAACAGAAGAGTTTTGTTTAATGTTTTACAAGTGTTAACAGCGTTCCTTTTTTCAAGTTTTTTAAGGTTCTCATGTGCAAACCCTTCTATATTGGAACAGAGCAAATGAATTTGTCAGGATTATTCCAGTGGGTCAACAAGATAGGACTGTAAAACTATAATAAATTAACTACTTCCTCCAAAACTTTGTAAGAACTTCTGAGAAAGAGATATTCACCCTGTCATACACCACTAACAGCCACACCACTGCATGGGCCTGTGCTGTCTTCAAAACATGACGTGGAAGGACACATTGTGCATGTTAAAAATCATGCAGCAGAGGAAAGCCTGCACCATAAATACAGTCTAATCTGGAAAGGAAGCTACTGGGTCCAGTCCTACAGGGCTCAACAAACAAAAACTTCCACCAAAGTTACAAGGGAAAAATAATTTTTTCCGAAATGGGCATGCCTCTTTAGATCAGCAAAAATGTGCCTCCAAACCAGTAGATTATGCATTCATTGTGCTCCTCCTACATCCTACTGGGCAGAATATACCTAACAGAAATTTAAGTAAGGGGAATAAAATATTTTAGCACTTTTTTTTTCCTTGCATGATACAAAGCTGTGATTTCATGTGGAAAAAAAAAAAAAATCAGAGGGTTAGTGGAAAATGGAATCTTTCCGAAGAGAAGTTAAGCTTAACATGGGCATCTGATGTTTGTCTTACAGAATACAAAAGGACAGAGAATTCCAGTTAAGATTTAAGTTGACTTTTTGAAGTATTACGGAAGTCTAATGACTACTCTGCATAAATTACTTCCAGATGCTGACCTGCTTGAAAATGGTGGGATAGGATAATTCCATGTTTTAATCAGCACCTGTAACAGGTGAGATATACCAAAATTTGTTTCAAGAAATTAAAATATATTATTTTTTTTTCGATGTGGAGGGGCAATGCAATAAAATATAAATTTTTTATGAGCAATTTTTTGAAACAGTATTCTGTATGGCTTTTTACATCCTAGAGGAATATTTAGTCTCATTTTTGTCATCACAAAGTAGAGTAAAACCCCCCAAAACACAAGCGTAAGTCATTAGAGCTGTGGTTATCAGTTTACAGAGATTAAGAATAAATATGATCTGCAAATATTTTCTTATTCCCTTTGTTTCACTTTTCAAATAACTTGCAATGAACCAAACAAACTCAGTTCCAGGGCATAGGCCTCAGTGTGCTGAGCTCCTCTGCAACTGGCCTAGTTGGGAGAACTTTACCAATTATAATGTTGCTTCTGATCAATGTCCTGCAAGTGCACTTGACTGTTTTCTTCAGAGATTGGGAACCAGATGTGCAAATGATAAGCATAACAAACAACCTCAGAAAAACAATGTTTATCATAATCAAAGAGTAAAATCACCATTTTGAAAGTTGTATCTGCTCCAAGGCAGTTTTTAGAGGCCAACAACACTGAGGCACTAAGGATGCTAGGAAGTAAAGGGTTCCTTGCTCGTGAAGGGACTTATTTCTCATTTTTCATTTCTGTTTGTAATCGCTGTCATTTTTGTTTCTCATGCTTTGGATAAAAAAGGTGACTTTTATATTTATTAGAACTGGGTTTCAATAAACATTATGCAATATGGTAGACCAGGGAATGATTTATTGATAATTTGTCACTTATATTTATGGAAGTGTAGACCCTGGAGCCCTAGGGCTGGTAAATCATATTATGCAGCTACAAATGTTTTTTTATTCTTTGCTGCCAAAAGTGCACCATGTAAACTGATTGCCTCACCAAACCCCCAGGGCCTGATAATGATGCACTTGCTAATACAAAAGCAGGAGGGGTGAGTAGAAGACAACTAATTATAAGTTTATTTTTGTTTCAATATGTTTGCCATTTAATCTAGAGTTCCATAAACAACAGATTGATGAAATATAATTAGGAGGAAGATTACTGTTTAATGAGGGAAAAGATTGGGAAAGAATGTAAGTGGAGCAGTGGGCTGTGCAGAGTTTTTAGCTGTTTATTATTGTACAGCTGTAAGGCACTTTCACACAGTTCCCAGATGGAAGCAGCTGTTAGCTCTTCGCCATTAGAAAAAAGGAAGTTCATAGTTCATTTTTATCCACTTGTTCCAGCCTAGTAACTCTCACTACAACACTTCACCAAGTCACAACTCCCATCTACAGCTGAATCTGTCAGGATGGGCACCCTGTCTTCATTTGCCACTTTGCCATTCACTTATCACATCTGGCAACCTCTCAAGCAACAAGCTGTTCCACTCCTTGTAATATGTTTATCTCCCGTGGTGATGTCAGCAAAAGTCAGCAAAAGTCAGCAAATCTAATATTCATGTTCAAACAGATTTGTTGGTGCTCTTTGTTTATAAGAAAGAGCTCTGTATCACCCCTGCAGCTGCTTCCTCTTCAGCAAGCTTTGTTTTTGTACAGTACTCTTCTGATAGGCCTTGGGAGCAGTACAAAGCATGGGCCCGGCTGACTTAACAGGTTTTTGGGTTTTTTTTAATATCTCTTTTCTCCCCAAAGCATGTTATGAAACCTGCCTTTTCCCCTCAGCTTGAAAAGGGCTCATACACAAGACAGAATGTAAAAGGCAAATAAAACAGGAGTTTCTTTAAAAAGCAGTAACTGGGAAAGAAAAAAAGTAGGCAGACTTTCAAAAATGAATACTACAGTAACATTTCTCTTGCAGCACTTAAACAATTCCACATTATGGGCCAAGATATCCACTGCCCTGCACAGGCATTTACATTAGTGCAAAGTGAGTGTAAATCTTTACTGCTTCAGACAGGTTGTATGTTATATTTGGTGCCGAGATATTGCACATGCTACGGGGAATTAGAGAATTTGGTGCTTGTTTTTGTCATGATTTATACATTTCACTCTTCTCATTTCACAGTGTTTGGAGCTATCTCAGATGCTTTCTATGGCGTATTGTGTTTGGTTTATAGAAATTTATATTTCTGAGGTATGCTATGCATGATAGTCCTATCAGTCAAGGCAAAGGCAGTGTTTATTCCAGGCTGGCATTATCCATAATGTTTCTGAACAGCTTCTCAATCTGGGTGAGGTATGTTCTTCTTCATTAGTTTCTGTTTTGAGATTAGAATTTCTAAAATTTCTTTTAGGCTACTTCACCATTTATTCAGATGTTTGGCTAGAGTTTCATTCCAATTCCACAATTTATTTGTTGCCAGCACAGGATCAATTTGGAGATCTGGGTTTAACTAGGTGGCAATTGTGGCACTTCCTTTTCCACTAATATAAACCAGTCTGTTTCTAAATCTCTCTCTGTCTCTCTTTTTTTTTCTTTTTTAAGGAAAAACCAAGAGTATTTCTTTAAGCATTGAATTAAATTCTCGTATCTTAATATTATTTTGTTATTAGCTGCCAAAGGACAATTTATTTCACAGTTTCCAAAACACATTTCAACATTAATATACACTACATGTTGCAAATTTAACATTTAGGTGAATCTCAGGAGTAGAATTATATCCTGACCTGTAAAAAGAAAATGAAAAAAATACATAGTACAAAAAAATTCCAACAGTATAAAATTGGTTTTTTTTAGTTATTTTAAATTGTACCACTATCAACAGGCCACCCACATGCTCAATCTAGAAGAACCACCTCTAGGCTATGAGGAAATCTCTGTGGCCCCAGAAAACTTGGCTATTTCACAGACAAGGATGCTGGTTAAAGCCAATTATGGTGGAGAATTTTATGTTCCAAACAGCTGTCCAGTTGGAGTTGGGCTAAGACCACCAAGTTATTTCATGTGTCACAAATAGCCATCTGATTGGTTAAATAAAGCTGCATATATATTTTTATGAATAGAAGTGGAAGGTTTAATTTGCTTTTGTTTGTGGGGTCTTATTTATTGCTCGAAAGTGTTTGGATGCCTGCTGGGTATTTGTGAAAAAGGGTTGCAAAAGCTGCATGTATTTCACCTGCAGGCCAGGAACAGAGGTACAGTGTTGTGGTTAAGGCTAACCAAAGCAGAAAAACTATGCTGGAGCAAGATAAGAAAACTACTGCCAAGGTTGTGGACCAAAGCTAAAAATCCACTTACCCAACTAAAAACCCCAGCTAGTATTTATGTATGCTTTCTGTTTATGTATGTGTTTAATATTAAGGAACAATTTATGCTCAAAAATTTTGCTTCCAGTTTAGGTATGCTACTACTTAAAATTACAGCAGTTTAAATTACTTCCTTACCTGCTCTTTAATGCCTGTTTTCTCTTGTTTGATTAGTTCATGCTCCAAGAGCACTTTCCTATGTGCAGTTTTTACTGTTTCCCCTGTTTAGCCAGTCTGTTTTTTCATCCTGTCTGTAACGTGAAAGCCCTATGCAGCAACTTAGGAGAGCAAAACACTTTTAAATCTCAAAATTATTAATTTTACAGAAAAATTAAGATGCAAGAGCAAAACTGGAAATGCTAGCAAAAGAAGTCCAAGTTAGCCTGAGTGTCTGCAGCTATGTCTAACTTCTAGAAAAAGGGCTTTGTTAGTCTAATAGTCATTGGCATCACTTTAAGATACTGACCCCAAAATTCCTAAATTGATGGATCACATTCATATTTCTCATTAGACTAGTAACATTACTAAACATTTATAATTCAGCCAACATTTCTGAATTTTCTTTTAAAACATTTTAAAGTAAATTGCTCGTCCATGGCATAGAATTAAAGCTCCCTGAGGTTATATTTGTTATTTACTTCCCAGCTCCGTGACACAAAACCAAAAAGATTTATTGCAAAATATTTGATTGTCTCTAGAATCAATGCTCTCTTAATGTTTGCTTCCTCTCATAGGACAACTATATTCAGCTTCTTCTTCTGTCTCACTGAATCTTTCTCTTCTTTTCCTTCAGATAGTTTACTTTTTTCTTCACCTTCTCCATCCTTACTTTAATTTAATTAATTTAATTTAATTTGATTTAAATTACTCCTCTGTTATCATCTGACCCGCTCATCTCTTGTCAGTCTGCAGTTTTCAAGTGCAAAAAATTGCTCATGATTTCAAAATGATATTGCAAATAAGGTATAGGGAGTATCTAAATCAAAAGCAGTGTATCCAATAAAACATATCCTTACATATTAATAAAAAAATCCTTCCCTTTTTCTATCTTATTACTGCTGATAATCAACAGTCAAGAGCAAGATTTCTGTGACTTGAGGCAATTGTGTTATATGAAACCAATAATTACAATGGTGATTTATTACCTCACTCAAGAAAGAAGAGTTGTGATAAGAAACACAGGAAAAGATTTTCTACAATCCTGTTTTTCTCTGTGTTAAATTTTTGCAGTATGGGAATGGTTGCATGGATCCTAGTGAGGAATTTTATCTCAGGATGCCACTCAGCTGGAAATAACTTTTATAACCATTTAGCCTGTTCTTTAGGACACCCTAATAGAAAGAACTGACTTAATCAATTAGGTTCCTTTAAAGTCCATGAAATACATTGGAGATTAAATATAGCTTTTTTTACTTACAGTAAAGACCATAACTAATGGAAAAGCCACTACCCCCCTAGCTAACCTTGACTTGACCAAAAAATAAAGCTCCTGTGGAGGCAGTCTTAACCAGATGAACAAAGTGTGTGACACATTTTGGTTTACAGTGAAGCTGCAAGAAGCTTCCCAAAACTAAGCAGGAATGTTTTCCGCTCTAAAAATTTCACAAGAGTTTTCTTAAATGTTGTGGTCTTGAACATATACTGACACATGGTAGCTATTAACTGGAAGGCATGAGTCTGATATCTTTGATAAGAAAAAAAAGAGACCAGAAAAGAAACGGAAGATTTCCAGGCTTTTCCTTTATAACAAACCTCTACTCACCCAAAAAATCCCACAATAACCCAAGGAAATTTTTAGCTTAAAAGCTTTAAAAGACACAAAAAAGCTCTGTCTAAGTATGATCACTAAAATAGCCTGGGTGTATGATTCACCTGCTACTTAGGCTATACTTTGCAGTATAATAGTCAAACTTAGCAAATCACTATACCATGGCCATCAATAAGGACACACAGGTTTTAAAACCCACCAGAAATGGAGACTTTCTATGTATGTGCCTGAATATCTGCCACTTGGCCTTAAGGCCATTTCAAGTCCTCAAGTAAGCTGATATTTAACACCTCATAAAAAAGCTGTGTACACCTAAGCAGAGGAAAAAAGTGACATTTGTTGGTGGTTTGCATGCAGGATCAGATTACCTCTTTTAAAAGCAAGAAAGATCTTCTTCTAAGTGTTTAGAAGGAGAAGGGGAAGGAAGAAGGGTGGCATTGCAAAAATCTTTGTTTTGGAGAAGGTGTTAAAAAAAGAAATGGGTTTGTACAGCTGCAAGCAAGGATATCATTTTAGAAAAGTGCACAGACTTGCATTGCTTGTTGGTGAATTAAAGGATTTACAGTAGACACCTAAGAAAAATTATAGCTACTCTGCACATACCCTCCAGGTACTTGGTGGCTTTTTGACTGTCCTGTGCTCAGAAAGATCTCTCTCTGAATATGCCCAGATGCATGTAATGGGTCTGCTTTCTTTAAGGCCAAACAAGAATGCAATGAGTTGCACAGTCTGCCCTGCTTTGTTTTCCTCAAGTGAAATATGATTTTAAACTTAAATGCTGAAATGGCACCAAATATTTAAAATATTTTATAGTTGGTGAGGTTTTCCACAGTGCCGGTTTGTTTTCCATTCCCTCCATGACATCTCACAACTCTAAGTGCTCAATGACAGCCTGTAGAGGTTTCGCCATAATCCACCTTTATCCATTAACAGACACTCAATCACTAAAGTGCTTACTAGACTAAACATATTTATCCAACCAAATCACACTTTACAATGCAATGCTGCCAATCAGACCCCAGCTATTAACGAGGAACTGCTTTAAGGGGATTTTGGTGTTTGTGCTGTGAAGAGCATGCTTACCTCCAACAAACCACTAAACCAAATTAACATAGCTGTATCCTCATAAAAGAAACCAGATATCCTGTTGTGAAAATAGAAAGCTTGGTAGGACAGGGCTCTTTTGATGGCTAACAGTGTGGCAGACGAAGGCTTCAGACTACAAATCTGGTTACCACAGGCTCATTACAAAACTCTAGCATTAAGCTTTTGCTGACTTTAAAAACAAAATAAAAATTTATCATTTGGGTAAGTCAGTAAGTAATCAACTTACTAAGTTACTATAATAATTGCAATAAGTGCTGTAATTGTTGGATAAGGCTCCTTAATTCTAATTGCTCCTTTGTCCAAGATCATGTTGTAAAAATGCTTGCATTAGCCAAAATAAAATCCAAGAGACACAAATGTGGTAGTAATAATAATTCTTTTTATTAGCCTGGAAAAGAGGAAGAGAACAAAGCTTTAAAAAGACTTCAAAGTTCTGACCAAGAGAAAAAAAAATCTAAAATCGGAGAAACATGCGTACACTCTGCCCTTTTATTAGACTCATACAGACTAAGTGCCATCACCACAACTTAGAGCTTGACAGCATTTCTTTCCCAGGCAGCAGGAAAAGTTACACCATCCATGTTGCAGGGCTAATTTAAGTTCTCTGTCAAAAACTACATAAACCAGTCCTGTATATTCTCACTAGGAAGCCCTAATAGTTTTAGACTTATTGGTATTATACATACTTTAAATCCCAATATTTTAAAGCTGGATTCAACATTGGCCAGGACTTGATGTATTTTCCCTCCACTTAGCCATAGCTAAAAGAAAGGTTTAAAGTTTTCAACTCTGAGGTAAGTGACTCATGAAAATTCATGTTTTTAAGAAACACTTATCAGTTTAAAAATGCATATATATCCTTCTTTACTCCCAAATAGCTTTAGCTCTGTTATTGAAATATGTATTTCCAATCCTTCACTGCTTATCAAAAATAATGAGCACTTTCTTTTTTATTAGCTTTTATAAACACTTCTGGGGAAAATTTTATGAGCAGCTAGAACAAGTTTTACTTCTTGCAAAGAAGGCTTCATAGTGGAATTGTATCCAAAATGAGCAAACCACAACATGAACAGATTTTCCAAAAAAATCACTAGAGCAAACTTCTAAGTTAGAGTTGGAAACATGTAGAATACAAATTAGGTTGTCAAGTAACAGAGTAGTATACTTTTGTATGGTAGATCCATGCACAACAGTATGTATCCATCCTCACTGTTTCTGTAGTCTTACATTTGTTCTGAACAGGTATAAATGACACAAAAATTTCCAAGTTAAGGTTTTCCAAGTTTGCATGTAAGAATGCTAATATATGTTTCTATATAAAAGGAACAAATTCAGGTTTTCAATGCATAATTATACCACTTAGAAAGGGAAAAACATCATAATACTAGAAGTACAAGAAGAAAAGAACAAATTACAATACAAATTAAGAACAGGAATCATTGTAGACCACAATGAATCTCAGCATTTAGGAAATACTTGTTGTGGTACATGAAAAGTACATGTTTTCACGCCTTTGCTTCATATTCATGTCAATATATTTTATACTCTTTATTGTTTATATGTGTCACAGAAAGCAATGAAAATACACGCAGAAATCTGCCAGAAAGAGCTTTCTCCTGATTAACTGAGAAAGCAGCATTAATAACTGTAATGCTGCCAATTCAGTTCTGTACCACCAATTTGAAACAATTTGTTGTTCCATGGAACATGAATTTCTCAATGTTCCACTTAGTTATTTTTAATTGGTGTTTTGTTTTTAAAGGTACCACATGTAGCATATTAAAACTTTTCAGCGAGCAGAAAGTGAAGAACAGTGCAAACATTGGGGCAACAAAATATTTCATTCTTTCATAACTTTGTTATTTAAGTAAAAAACACAGCCACATAATTAAAGCATTTTACTTGAATACTCTTGCTATGTTTAGAGGCCAGAGATGTTAATGAAATGCATGCCAACTCCTTGAGCACACGGGGAAGGGAGGGAACAGATCATCTGTTGAATTACATGATGCAACTCATACCTGTAATGTGCACAAGTAATAAGAGAATACTGCCCATAGTTCTAAGCACCATGCCCCCAGGTTTTATGTACAAGGGCAGTATTATGCCTTTTCACTTGTGACGCATGAAAGTGTCAAACTTCCCATTTAGTTTCCAGTTGTGTCTTTAAATAGACATAATACATCCAGCCAGATTGCCTATATTTTCCACCACATGGCCAGCACTGCCTGATTTGTCTTCTGGAAATGAGATTATTCATTCTTTAAAGTTGCTCCACTGAAAGGCTTTTCCACATGTTACCCAGTACTGATAATCTCCACAGAACTGTATTTGTTGGAGGTACAGTAAATAAGAAAGTGCAAAATTTGTAGCTGCCTCTAAACATTTTTGACATAAATAATAAACATTTCCTGTAAAATACTTTGAAGTTCAAGTAGTTTCAGGACCCCTAAATCCCTAAAAAAAATCTAAATTTACTAATATATGATGTTTGTATTTAACCTAAAATGGATAACATTATATAATATTTTGGAATTATTTTATTCAGGCTGAAGATAGAATCTGAAAATAATTAAAAAATAGATTACCAATAATATGATGGGTCTTATTTATAGTCTCTTTTGCAGTTTCTGCTTAATTCATTTCCATAGTACAGGTGTCATCATGGCATGTTGGCCAACAAATCTGTAGCACAAGCTCAGATGCTCCTATTAAGCTTGTTTACTATATGAAGTGTTTTTAGCTTATTTAATACAGCTTTACAGGCTATTGAAAATCTCAGAAGTCATTGCACCTATTCTTTAGGTCCTTAATATATTACGATCAAGATATTTTTTCTGTGGGTAATTGGCCTAATATGGGAGGATAATTATGATATTAATTCTTCATTACCCAGGCCAATATAGGCAAAAAAGGTAGGCAGCAGAGGCAGAATTTGATATTATGGGGACTGCTGTAACTGACCATGGGGAGTCAGGTCCTTTGGGGTTTTCAGGTCCTCCTTGGTACTATTTGTGCTGGGCCACATCTTTCTCTGGCAGAGACATCCATGTTTATCTGTGGTTTGTTCTTTATCTCTCCAAACACAGGAGGGCTCAGTATCTTTAATTGAGTAGAGTATGCTTGTGATGACAACTGTGGACTGGCTCCTCTACAGGCTAATAAGGTCTGTATATACACCTACACATATGTGTCTGAATACCTACAAAAAACCAGCTGGCCCAAACTGGCAGGTCAAGAGGAGAAGGCGCTTGCTGGCTGGCCAAGTGGTCAGTCAAGACACATTCTCTTGGCTACCCCAAACTTGTTTCTTTCTCCTTTCATGCTCAAGAAACTTGGTCAAAAACTTTGCTTTGTGTAACCCTATTTCAGGGTACTTGATGGACTAGGTTACTCTCCCTTCTGGGTAAACAGATAGAGTCACCAGTAGGTGTTCTCTATCTGTTTGATAAAATTGTTTTAAAAATAAGATGTTTTCTTAACAAAATATAAATTCTGTCTCTCTTTTATTATATTAAATAGCATAACAAATGTCTGGTAAATAAGTTAATATCTTTAGTCTAATATTTTGTTAGTTATTTAGTGAAAGCACTGCTGCAGTCTGTCTGAAAAGAGGCTCCAGAAAGCAATATTATCATAACAGAGAGATAGCATCTAATCTAATATTTGGTAGGAACATTTCACGTAAGAAACCTTCAAACTGTATTTTTCCTTTTGCTAAAATACTAAAGAAAGATGATAAACAGTTCATTATCACCTGCCCTTCTCAGTCTACAACAGAATCTAGAAGTGTATCACATTCCCTCCACAGTTCAATGGCAAATGGATCCTAAAATAAACAGTGCTTTACCTCAAGTGGATGTTACAGGCACATATGGATGGAACATACTGTTCCTCTATGCTTTAGTTAAGCTTTATAGGAAAGTACTTAAGAAGGCAAATTCACAGCAGAAATGAAATATATGTTCCAACTGGAATGCATATAAACAGTGCCTTTTAAAATTTCATCATTCTGACTTGTCAAATTTTGACATAATATAATGCATTTAAGATTTTGTAAGTCAAATAAGTCAGTGTGATACCAAAAAGGGAAGACATTTGGAAGCCAGAACTGTACCTTGTTGAGCCTTTTGATATTCATAACTTTTTTCCCTACATGTATACAAAAATACATAGTTTCAGTTTAGACATATTCTAATTCAATGTTGTTGGAAAACTATTGAAAGAAATGTTTTTTCATTTAAATTGACACAGGAAGGGAAGAAATGTTTTTTTGGTCATACAGTGCGTCTTTCAGACACATTTGTTCTACTATCTGGTGTCCAAGCAAAGGGCTGCTGCATTCTCACTGTTGTGACAAACTTGAACTTCAATTTTTTACTCAGAAATTTGCTCTGTTTTAGTAGAGTCTGAAGCATTTCTTCCCTTTTTCCTGAGTCTAAATATCCACAACATACAGTCTACCATATGTATATTTAAAATATATAGACAGATTGATTGACCTGTTTCTCTCAATACTTCAATTTGAGTTAATGAGAAGGTCCAGAGAGATCTGACTAGTCAAGTCAGGCTTCATTGGGCTCAAAAATTTTGGTAATATCTCCATGGGAAAACACAGTACACTTGTTAATGAAAAAAACCCCAAACATCTGACAAGTCATTGCTATTATAACTCTGTTCCATGGCCATTTCACCCCACTGCTGCAGCAGCCACATGCAGGCTTCATAACATTCCGTGAGGTTGATCAGGATGATGTCCACTGACATGTCACAAAGCAGTTTGCATTTAGTAGCTATTGCATTTTTATGAAGTCATGCACTTTCTCCCCCAAATCATATCCCACAACAGTCATCTTCATGTACTATTTCTTTCCTCCTCCATATTTATTTTAGAAGTTGGCAGTATTAAAAAAAAGGCCATCCCTCTTCTAGATACTAAATCCCTGAAAAACTGCCATGAAATATTGTCTCACTTTTTTTTTCTGCTGTGAAACAAAATTAATCTATAATTTACATAGGTTTAAGAATGAACATTTCTTTACTGATGGAAGGCCAAATCTTTTTTTTTTGGTTCACTTTGTTTGTTCCAAAATAATATTTATCAGGTTGCCTGTTCCATAATCCTTTACTGAAAGGTCAAAGATTAAAACTAAGCACTCTTGTCCTGTGCCCTCAAAGCAAGCATAGCAGACAACCTCTGTTGTCTTGGTTTCCTGCTACTCAGTGTTTGTCAGACACTGATTACGAATAACACCCTGGGCAGTTATCTCTACATGGTATGTTTCTAAATCAAATGTCATAACCAATGAGTCACCATGAGTAAGAGAAATAAGATTACCTTTTAAAATACGTTTACAGTAATCCTTTCCTTAAATGTCACAGCTAACAACTCATTATTTTGCATGACATGCAACTTTGAAGTAAAACCCATTTGTGAACGTACAGTGACTTGGTATTTCCATGATGAAGAAAGGAGTGCATTGCTTTTTCCATAGACCTTTATTCTGTACATTATGGGACTCAGATCTCTTTGCCATGCAGACCTAAATTCAAGAGTATCAGAATAAATACACTACCACTTCTTTCATAGATTTCTCTTTTTTTTTCCTTTCACAACACTTGATAGATGGAAAGGAAATAAGTCAGACTATTGAAAATTTGAAAGCTTTAAAATAAAATAATGAGCAAAGAATTTTCCAGTGGGTGGGGCAATAAAAATGAAAGGCGAGTCCCCCAAGAGTCACAAACATGGAAGATTATACCATGATTATACCAGAGGAAACAGCCAAGATTGGATAAGCTGGCTGACCAGAGAGAAACAATACCAGAGACACAGGCTAAATGGTTCCACATAGGAGAATGCAAAGGGAATTTTGAATTGGTGATAAAGTTATCTATTTTCTTTAATTGGCTGATGTAATGATGAATGCAAAATAAAAAAAATCACAAGGAATCCAATAGAAACCACTAAAATTCAAATAAGAGTTTTGAGGGAAAGGCTCAGAGAAAGAAATTCACTTAGTTTGGTACAGTTTGGGCAAGATCTGTATCTGTTTCCAGAAATGGTGGTATTATAGAGACTAAAAACTCTTTGCCCATGAAAATCCCATAGGCTTATTACTCCATTTAGGCAATTTTTTATGTGCAATAATTTGCATTGTTGCTGTGTCTGCCAGAGTTTTGCAGACCTCAGAGACAGATGCTGGCATCCAAGCCCAGGTGCAACTGGGTAGGCTCAGAGGTGCTGTTAGTTCCCATATTTCATACTCAGGGTGAGCAAAGCTTCCATCCAGCACCAGGGGAGCTCTGGGCAACAGCCATGCTCCCTGGCAGGATCCTGCTCTGCTCCAGCACTGAGGGCCCCTGCCTGGAAAGTCTTGCAAAACTTGTGAACCTTATGTTCCTTATCTTGGAAACAAGCATATTTAAAATTTAAAAATTTTAAATATTTAAATTTTAAATATTTTCACCACACACAATACACTGTAGGGGCAAGCAGTTTTTTGCTCCCTGTCATACAAAACTGTACACATAGATTTGTGAAATGGGTGTGGGTCTGGGACTGGGAAAGTCCTTCAGTCTAATCCCACCTACGGACAAGCTTTATCAAATTTTTTGCTTAGATAGCTCTCTGAAAAAGATTACTTCAAATGGACAAACATTCTTTCTATTTTTTCAGACAGTCTCAGGAAGTTTTCTGTGAAAACCTAAACTTTCAAACGGAAATATCTCCAGGAAATGCAAATCTTCTGACAAACTTTAGGCTTCCTTCACCACCACACAGTGATCCCAAAGTGGGCTTTGGGAGGTTTTTGTTTGTTTGTTTTCAGGTTTTATTTTTTGGTCTGGTTTTTGCTTTTTTTAGTGTTTTTAAATCATCAGGATGCAGAGTTCTTGAACATTTTATAAATTTTTTGAAGATATGCATGTCTAAAAATTTTGAAAAACTTTAGAAGTAACAGATTCAGTGGACAATCTATGAAGGATCATCAAGTCTGACTCCTGGTCCTGTGCAGATACCCAAGAATCACACCATGACTGTGGGGGAAGCAGTTCCAGAAACAGTGAACTGTCATTGCTGGAAGCAATGATTTTTGCATTATTTATGAAACTGAACTACTTTTCTCTTTCAGTTCAGTTTCAAAACCCTTGTCACACCACTTGTTCCCTTTCAGTCATGCCCAAAAACCATTGAATGTAGGAAGTGCTCTACTGGGTTAGGTTAGTGGCCCACCCAGCATTGTATTCTGCCTCAAAAAGTAGCATTATGGGGTATTTAACAAGAGGTTGCAAGGCTGAATACTTCATGCAATTCTTTTAAATTGTGTTTCTCCAGCATTCATGATTGATGCATTTGGGATATTAGAGGGAACATCCTTCCCAGTCATTTTGGAATCCATTTATGGACCTGTTTTTTTCTAATAAATTTGTTGAACATCTCATCTTCTACTGCTTTCCTCCACAACATCCTTGGACAATAAGCTCTAAAATTTCCTGATCTGCTGAGAAAAACACTTTTTTGCCTGTTTTAAACCAACTTTATACTAGCTTCATGGACACTGCTGATTCTTATCCAAAATGACCAGCTGAATAACAGTTCCCTGCTTAGCCCACAGTATATAAATGACTTTGTGAACCCACATTTTATTCCCATTTAGGCTTTTTTCTCTAAATTGTAGATTGCTATCAATTGATAGTCTTGCCTCCAAGGGTCCCATCTTCTTAGCCTTTCTTTTGTTGCCCTTCTCAACACCTTTAATTACAATGAACTTTTTCTCAAGTTATAAATATAATAAACAAACATAGAAATGTCACTAACAGATGTCTTTCTTGTGACTTTGTGAAAAGTTGGGGTTTGAGCTGCAGGTATCAGTGACTGCAGAAGACCTGCTCTTTCTCCACCTGACACTCATCAGTAGGACAGCAGGTTGGTGCACAGCAAATGTGAATCCTTGGCACCTCACTCAAAAAAGCTTCTCCAGAACAATTACAAAGTTTCCATGAAAAATCTTTTCTCCTTATTCATAAGAAAGTAATTTTTCCCTTTGTATGTTTAAAGAATATACAGTAACTCAATCAGACAATTAAGTTTCGTTAAAAGTATTTTAAGGCAGTAAAACAACTCTGTAACTTGTTGTTGCACTGGCACAATTAAGACCAGGCCCAATTATTTCAAACCTTAAACAAATGCAAAACACATTTAGAGTTGGGAAGCCTGTACTATCAATGGTGTCTGCAAAAATTATAGCTAAATGTTTCTGATTATATTAGTTCAGCATTTTAGTGAAGTCATTCAATGGGCAAGTCCACACACAGTATTTCCTTTTAGGAAGCTAACAGATTCTGTTTCCAATTCAAATGAGAAGGTTTACAGCCTATGCAGCACTGACTCCAACCATCTCTGTAGAGACTGTGTGTGCTTTATCTTTGTGTGATTTGTTGTATGACACTGAGCAACAGTGGACATAGAGACCCCAAGAGCACAAACCGTTCCTCAGGGTCGGATCTCTGCTTTCACACAGAGGTTCAGAGCGTAAAGCTGTCCCTTCAAAAGGAAGTTTCTGTAGATGTGAGCTCAAGTCAACCTAAAAGTTTGATGGGACCTTGTAATCCAGTATTAAGAGATGTTCAGGGAGCAAGAAATTTGAGAGAAATTACTAATATCCACTATGCTTCTCCTTTTGTCAAAATCTGTCCCCAGTGCGTACCCTGTCAAAGTAGCAAAGGTTCAATTTTCCTCTAATACATGTTATCCCTTTTAATCAAGAACTAATGCTCATCTATTGACTCTCTACTGAAAGACTATTAAAGTTCTTCTGTGGCAGCAGACTTATTCCTGATTTAAGCATCTCTCAACTTCCTTTCTCAGTCAGAAACCTGTAAACTGCATCTTCCTAAGAGGAAGAAAAAGTTATCGTAATTCAGACTTAGAGAACCTGTGCTGATTAAACCACAATGAAGTCCTACTGGAGATAAGATTGTTGTAGGCTCAATCTTGTCATTTAGTCAAGAAAAAAGCTAAGATTTTAATCTCTAAATCTTATAATATGAAACTAAATGCAGTTTGTTAAGGTGCCTTAAATAAGGTAGGCTTTCTGAGGAAAACAAAGTTTTAACTTGCTCATTAAAGAGATCTCTTGAAAAAGTCAGTAAAAGAAATGTCAAATGGTTCTGTTACTTAGAATATTAAAATGCTTTTTGTTCATGATTCTGCACTGTAGAGAACTTAATTTTGTAAGAAAAAACTTGAATTTTGCATGTCCTTGTTTTATTAATATAAGAACTAGGAATGCAGTTTCCACAAGCAATGAAGACTTATTTAAACTTGGCTGATATTTAGCTTTTTTTGATTTAATTTCTTTATTTCCATATTCTTTTGTTTTGACAGTAGAAATCTTCCCATATACTGTAATAAACGGGAAACAAAACTGTGGAGATTTGGAAATCAGTAAAGCCAATGCTAAAATATTCTTTCAATAAGAATTTTCCTATTGATGAAAGAGAAGTATTTTGCTACAGTATACTTGAGGTGAAGGAATTCACATTAATCCCTGGTGACTTTTGAAAGTTACTCGATTTCCTTGCTGCTGCTCTGCCTGAATCCTGCCCTGTCTAATGTGGTGAGGGAAGCCTGGAAGCTCAGCTGCCTGTCACTGAGCATGGCCACAGCCTGGCTCTGAGGGCTTTCTAGTGCCCTGCCCTGTACTAGCCAGCACATTGCTAAAGCTGAAGATGCCAGATCCACCTGTACTTCATGCTAGAGCAGCTGTTAGGGAAAGTGAAATAAAAAGGGGCTTAATTTAAGTTTATAAACGCAACAAAGCAAAATGTGAGGAGATCGGAATGTTACGGAATTAAATTTCCCCACAGAACACTACAATGAAAAGAGAGTTGTCCTGGATGGAAATCTTTATTTACTTGATGCATCCAGACAATGGGAATCCTCTTTCCACTACCTGGCCAATTGGCTGACATAAGTAGTGCTTAGATTAGCTCTCAGGGAACATTAGAGAACAAGGTCTTTCTTTTATGTTATTTATTATCTATGTTGGCTGGTCTTCAATATTTTCATCATCTTCATAGTGATTGTGTTTCCTTCCACTGTCTCTCATCATCCTTGGGGACTCTTAAACATTTATGTCTGCACTCAACAGCAGAAATTGAAGATTTTGTACGTGACTTCAAGCTAAATCCTAGGGTAATGTATTATTAGGGAAATCATGACATTCTGGCAGATCTGCCAATTTTATTTGCAAGAAGAGCTATGGAAAAATTTTACTTGCTGCAGTCAAGAAGCAGATGTGCACAATAGCATAATAAAGTGTAAGGCAAGTATTTAACAAATAATATAATTGTTTGCACTTCTGGCTTCTGTAGATTGCAATTGGCATATCAGCATTTTTACTCTTGAATTAAAGGGGAGACTGGTAGTCTTATCTCAAAGATACTACAATTATTTTCCCTCTAGCATTCTAAAATTTCAAAAGAGAAATGATAAGGTCAAACCAGAATTATCAGAGAAACCTGATTTTTAGTATGTAGGTACTCAACACTTTTTTGAGACTATCAGACTGTTTTGAGGGCAAGGATTTGGGTTATCCATTAGTCATGTTTCTAAAAATATTTGGCATCACCTATTATCTTACCCATGAGCAACTGAGGAGCCAGAACAGCCAGAACAGCCTTTGTGTTTTTTTTTTTTTTTCAGAAATGACTAAGAATAGGTGGTTAACTTGGAGCTGTTATCAGCCTATTAAGAAATATGGGATTTTTCACCAGTGAAATATGATTATTACACAACTATGATATATTTTTCACCATGCTTATTCATTTACGAAACACGCTTTACTCAGCACAGTTGAAATCCAACTTTTAATTTCTTGTGTTGCATGACTGAATTTAGTGTTCCATTAAAATACTAAGTGACAAAATATTGTCATTGTCTTCCAATCAAACTTTTTGTAACTAACCCAATAGTGTTACTGATTCCCTTAGATCCTCTAATGACACTAGCTACTGCAAACGAAGAGTGAAAATACAGTAAAGCTCCACAGTAATTATTGAATGAATTCAAAGGACCTAATTTTATTGCAAATTAATCTCAGACAACTTAAAAAAAAGTATTTGTGCATTTGTGCACTAGACCTTCTATGGTCTAGTGAGGGTTCTACTGACAGATTGGTCTGATTTCAGACGAATCTGGGACAGTCTGAGAGCTATGGGGTCACAACCATCTACCTTATTTTTTCTGCCATTGTGAGTCATAAATGGCTTCAATAATTTTAACCCTGATGCAGTGCATTCAGGGGGAATGATCCTATTAACTTTAGTGGAATCACAGTATGTTTTGGAAGTTAAAGAAAAAAGTTCCCTGTTTCCTTTGACAAATCATAATGTAAGTAAAAAAAATCATTTAAATTTTAGTGTTGTGTGAAAGAGGAAATACAGGAGATTGGCTACAATTTTATTTTTCTACTTTTCTTCTTTTTTGTAAACATTTCTGTCACAGAAAAGATGCTGTGTTCCAGGTTCTCTGGAGTCTGAATAACATTTTAAAAGGAGCCTAAGTGTTTCAGGAGTACCAGAGTCATGAGAAATTAAAAAAACACTTCTAAATCTGTACAAAAACTCATTAATGCTTATACAATATATTTAATGTAGCAACAAAACAATACTATGAACAAAAAAAAAAAAAAAAGTGCCCAGATGTGAGCATTGTAAAGGGGAAAAATTTAGTATTTCACGATTAGATATTTTAAAAATCTTGTAAGTCTAAATACGTGGATGTTTATGAATGAAAGAAAATGGTTTTGATTTTCAGGTAATCAATTTGTATCTCTCACAGAAAACACTTTCTCAGGGTCCTCTAAAATATAAAGGACAAAATACTTCTGTCCTTTAACACATTTGCATTATGAAATTTATTTAAAGGCAGTCATGAAGAAGTAGAATGATCATTCTATGAATATTTTTATTACCTCATCTTTACTGGAAATTCTTTAAAATTCATTTTCTCAGATTTTGTACTATTTTCCTTTCTACCACTTGTTCATCTCCACTTTCAGAAGGCTATGTCACTTGAATATTTTCCAAAATATTTTTAAGTTCATATTTTTGACTGCTTGTGAAAAACAATGCTTTGAATATTTTACATTGGTTTGGTTATTTCATTATTTTAATTTCAAATATGGCCTCTGACTCATGGCCATAGGTCTAGAAGGATTATCATGCAAATTCTTCTTTCTTTTCCTTGTCAGCAAAACTTAGTTAATTTGTTGTGAGGTGAGTGTCCTCCACTACCAACTTTGAGAATGTTTCTGATGAATGCATTGGTAGTTTTGCAGTCTTAATTATTGTACTTACATAGCTCATCTTCGTCATTAAGTACTGTGTAAATATTAACTTATAATTTTATGCCATGTACAGAAAATAATTTAAAAATGGTTGTCTCAAAATAGTATTTAGAGAAGAAAAAAATGTCAAATAAGTTGCTATATCTCTTGCCTCTTCCAGCTTTACACTGAATCCACATTGTAGAAGCAAGGTTCTAGTTTTCCACAGACTTATCTTGCTACAGATACAACACTGTATCAGAACAATAAACTGTGTTTTATGATAAGATAAAGACCTTTTCCTGAGGTTTTGTTTTGGGGTAAAAATATTTTGAGGAACTGATAACTCAGGGTGAGCCATTTTGTTATTTTCCTCCACCTGAACCCAGCTGTAGTGAGCTATTCAGATTTATTCAAGAACTTAGTTAACTCTCAGCTTCCTTGAAATAGGAAACTTGTTCTTGCACTTGGATCGGTTTCACCAGCCAAGTGTAGGGAAGCAGGAGTTTTCCCGCTTTTAGCCTATGAACCACATTTTTACAAGCCAATCAACATTTGGCATGGAGATTAGGGAGAAAGTTGGTAAGATTTTTTCAGACCTGTTAATCCTGTGTGCATGTTGTGATCTATACCGGTGCTGTGCTCAGCAGAGAAGATCAAGAGCACAATGTCATTGTACTATTTTTCTTCTGCATAAAATACATTTCTTCTCCTCTAATGTCCATTAACCGAGACTGTAAAGAGCAAACATTTTTCTGTATGTGGAAGTGCTTCCCTGGATAGGCATGATTTGGGTACTGCTATCCAATACCACTGCACAAAGTCCAGAAACTCTAACTTTGTGATGGTTAGAAATAATTTACATAAAGAAATACTGCTGTAGACACTTAACTTCCAAAACAAAACCAAAACCCCAGGGAAAATTTAGTGTTTTTTTTAAAACTGAAGAACCTATATGCATATGATCCACATTTTTCTTTTTTTTTCATGCAGCTGTAATATTGTATGAGATTAAATATATTTCTTGAGTATGAAATATCAGAAAAAAATTCTAACTTGTTATTTTCTGTGCTGGCCGAAAAGCTGCTCAAAGAGGATTTGCTCTGATTTCTCTCCAGTCAAAATAGAATGCAAATAGCTGAAAGATCTTAAACTATGTAAACAACAACAGTAAGGGTACTATTAAAAATATCTGGCTGTAATTTTAGCTTTAAAACTCTGTTTTTAATTTTCCTTTCATGCTACTGGCAAAAATGAAAGCTTTTGTCTTTATAGGAACAAATAAGAATGTAATTAAAATATGAACAGATATCTCTTTACATATTTTGACTTATATTTTTCACTCAGTTTCCTACTTCAAGACAACTGCTGTCTGATAATTCACCATCTCAGTCCTTGCTTTATGCATTTCATGTAATTGCTTTCTTACTTTAAAACCTAACAAGGAATGAAGCTTATTTAAGCTGCATAACAGTGAAAATATTCTCCTGATGTTCTCCAGACCTCCCTTAGAGAAGGAGGCGAACCCACTCTGCCCCTGCTGACAGCACCTAGGACAGGGAAATCTGTGTCCTGTCTTTAGGAAGCCAGTGACACTTAATGAAGTCTGCTGTGATTGTTTGCCATCTTTTCAGTTCACACCACCATGCTTACCATTGTCTGAAAAAGATGTTCGAAAATTTCACTTTATAAACCTCCAGTTTCACAGCTAAGCTAGGTAAGAAAGAGATTTTGTGAATGGAGTAGTAGAAGGTGAGCATTCATGACTTACCATAAATAGGTTTGTTCTACCAATTCTCAAGCTTATAAAAGGGGTTGTCCTGGTGTTTAGAACTTATTGTACAGTGGAAAATTTGCTTCTGAATTTTGAGCTTTCAGACTCCTTTGTTCTTCTGTAAAACAAAAAAGAAAATATTCCCTAGTCCTAAATGATTTCACTTTTGTTAGAAGTATTATTAACCCTCTGCAGTCTCAAACCTGCAAAAATGAAGGCTGGTCAGGTCAGTTTTGAGGAAGAAGGAAAGCTAAGATTGCTAGAAGGACAAAACAATCAATTACAAACAGTTTTACTCTGACCTTTTATAGAGGTCTGCAAAAATGTTACAAATTATGAGATAGCAATAGATTCTTTTGCTTTGAAAGCCTTACAGTAATTTCTGTATCTAAAGGAACAAGAAGCTTCACAAATTTTAACATTTATTTTGCAATTGGAAACTTAGACCATAGAGACACGCAGAAATAACATAGTCTGTTTGTTCACTAACCACAACACTGTTATTAAGAAATTTTTATTGTTGAACTTCAATATTTTTTCTGTCTAGAGTAGTAGTGTTAGTGATGACTTAAAATTTGTGTAATAGAAAAGAATAAACTTCCCCATCATGGTTGAAAATACTGCTTCCAGCATCAATCTGTGGGCCTGAGTTCTTCTGGGAAAAGATATTAATATTTATTGCTGAAGCAATTTGCTAAATATAACAGTCAAATTTTTTCTGTTTATGTTTTGTGAGGATATGATAGGTAGCAGAGAGACCCAGGTTCTGCAAAAGAGGGAATTCAGATCTCAACCTCTAAATATTTCAAGGCTATGTCTTTTCAGTCACCTGCTGTTTACCAACATAGGAAGAGGAGAGATAAAACAGTTTGTGGAAAATGTCTTTTCAATCCTTTCATATTACTTTAAAGTTGTGTGTGTTGTGTATTATGAAGGAAATCTTCAGAATTCAAATATATGTGAATATGGTTGATACCATTATTTTTCATTGATAGTTTTTAAAATGTGACTCTGGTTACTGACATTGTCAGCAATAATATGCAGTTATTTTTAAGTGTTTTTGCATAAGCATCAATGAAAAGGAAGAAGGTTTCAAGTTTAGTAAGACAAAAGCAATAAAAGTTAAAAAATAAAGTGTAATTTCTGATATTTTGTGCTCTCTCTTTTGATGCACATGGTATAGTAGAACATTTCACTATAATGCTGACAATGTTCAAAGAAAGTTTTGAAATTTTTTCTATACATAAGTTTAGATAGATGATCAGTTTAGGCAATATGTGGCAAGAATAGGAATGCATGCCACTTGAGGGGCACATGATTATAAATAAAAGCATTCAGTGTTTGAAGAGATTTTTACTGATGATTGGTAAAGTTAAAATCAAGGTTTCTTTTAGTGGTCATTCCACTGTGATCCCTGTTTTTTTGTCTTCCAGGTTGTCTTGTCTTGAAAATAAGTTCCTTGCAGCAGAGCTGCAAACTCTTCATTTTGCTCCAAAGAAAACTTAAAATATGGGTCAAACTACTAATGCCATGGTACATTCTTCTTTCCATGTTCTGGACTGTAATCCCACTCACTGGCCACATGCACCAATTTTGTAAATTCAGTATTGTGTTTAAGTCCCAGTGAGATTGCTCAAGCTATGCAAACATAAATCTTTCTAAGACTGGGGCCTAAGGCTGTGTAGTCCCAGGGCAGAAAAAGTTTTTAGCTTTTCTTCTAAAGGGCCAAGCTCACTGTCAGACATAACAAATAAATAATACAGTGGAAATATCATTATCTGAATTGCAAGCCTATTTTTACAAAAGTATCATGTTCCCTGGTGGTTGAAACATTATTCCAAGGCTAGACCAATCTTGAGTTCGTATTTCAACATTACATGTCATAGCATAGACAAATACTATGTAATTCATCCAAGAATCAGGAATCCAGGAATTCTTATTTACCATTGAAACCAGCATAGCTTTTTTTATTTTTCAAGTAAACAATTATGATTATATAATTTCCTTCCCATGAATATAGTGAATATAGCATTAAAACAGAAAAGATCTACAAATACCTCCTTTCATTTTCATGATATGCTCTGACCTAAAGTTATTGATAATTCCAACTTCACTGTATTCAGTTTTTCATGGTATCTGAAGCTGATTACCATGCATGTTCTCATGCTTACATATGCACAGGTTACCTCCACAGTGACACTTGAGATCAGCCCAGCAGTGACACCCTTTCCAGGTAAGTGAGAACTGAAAAATCCTATAGATCTCAGAGTCTCTTTTAAGTGTTTATCATCCTGGACTGTAAGAAATTCTGTCAGGGGATTGAAAGAGTATCATGAGCTGTTGAAGAAGACTATTCCTCCCCTGTAAGACAGAATCTGCTGCACTGCTGTCACCAACAGGTTTCTTTGAAACTTATTACGAGAAAAATAGTGGAGACCACTCCACCTCTGTGGAATATACTTCATAATCTTCACCACCAGAGAGTCTTCTTTCATATCTAACCAAACTCTTTCCTTTGTTTTTAAATGTTAGTAATTATATTCTATTTTCACAGTCTACTTTTTCCCCTTTTCCAGTCATGCCAAGCCTCTGAAATTTTTTACACAGAAACAAGGCTTCAGCAGCTAAGAATAAAGCAGTGAAATGCTAGGTGATTCAGCTCTCTGGAATCTTAAAACTGCGTATCAAAAATGTTTTATCTCTCATTCTTTGATACCCTTTTTAGACAGAACTGAAAATATGGGTATGAGGGTTCAATCTGCTTAATTTCCTCATCACAATAACCACTGGTATTCCTATTTTGTACTTAATTTCTAAATACTTTATTTCCTAATCAAAATATTACTTCAAATCTTTCTTATACAAAATTATTCTGAATTACATTAACTTTTTTGTTCTACTTTGTCTACAGGTATCAGCTGGACAATCCTCTCAAGTATCCTGTTGCTGTTCCTGCTCCCCAGCTACTTGACAATGAGCTCCTTGTTACCAGTCATTTAGTCAAGGAGAAAGGGAACATGGAAAGGAAATGGGTTTTGTGTTGTAACTCTGGAACCACAAACCCAAGTCTTCAGGGATGTGGTGTCAAAACCAGAAATAAAACCTCACCCCCACCATTCCTAATTTTGTCAACCCATTCCACTTTCTGAGAAGTGTTACCCAGAGAATCCCCATGTGTTTTCTTTTCCTGTCCTGAGAGCACTTCTGCAGATACATCCACAGATCACCTTTCTCTGCTCTCCTTCACCAAACTGAGAGATGGCAGCCCAGAATCTCTTTGTCACACACCATCTGATTTTTCAGCTGGAAGTCACCAGCCCTGTCCAGTCGAGGTGGAGGCCTGAGTTGCCATGAAAGAAAAGACTGGCTCAACATCTGGGTTTCTCAGGTACATACTGTGATTCACCCTCTCTTTCATGACTGGTCTACTCCAGCTGATATTTCTGTCCTGGTTACATTTCTGATGCAAGAATTCCTGTCAGTCCTTACCCACTTCCTTCCATCACAGACTTCTCCCTCTTCTCTTTCCATGATGTTTATTCTAGATAGAGACTACTGTTTAATTACTCCTTCTGGGACCTGGTTGCTGTTGATTTTTACCCTGTTTCCTCATGGTTCAAACAATGAAATTAATGATCAGATCTAAATGGTAACACAGAATGTGTTGTATTCACCACTTGGATGGAAGTGACTGTTCAGTGAGCAGAATGTTGGTGAGCTGAGTCCACCAGCCCTTTCTGCTTTCAGATATGTCATGCTTCCTTCCTGTAGAACTTACCTCCCATTCCTTGTGGACTGGTGAAATTAATGAATTCTGTTTTGAAATAGGCTTGTTAATGGAAACATGATTACTGTCAAAACAGTAAAACAAATACAAAATTCAGCTCTGTGAAACATACAATGAGGAACAAAGAAGGGGAGAGTACAAAACATTCTGAAGTTTTCAGAGCAGTGACTTGCTTAGTCAATAGGCAGAGGCAGCATTACCTAAGACAGCTCTGCCATTAGCAGTTTGAAAACCTCTGCACCCTTTGAACCAGCTTGGAAGGAAAAGTTATACCCAGTCTTGTTTCATGATAGTGTTTTCTGTGAATATGCAATCAACAAGAAAAAATCTAGTTTAGGGATCTAGTGAGACTTAGCAAGCAGGAGGTCTCTTAGCAACAGAACCCCATAAGTAATGTGAAGCAGCTGTGGTAATTTTAGAAAATGGCTCAAACTGTTGAAAAGCCATTAGGAAGCTGATATATAGAGAACAAAAGGAACCACTCAACTTTAAAAAGATTTCCCAATATGGAGTGTTATGTTATTTTATAACCAAATCTTAGTCATCCGAAGTTTACACGCCACAAAATTCTATTTATGACCACGTGGCTGGACTTTCTACAAGTAGCTGGAATTCCATCACATATCTGAAATTCCCCCTGAAAAAATAAATGGCCAATGGCTAAGCACATATTCTCCAGTGGTAAAGGTGCTATCACTATATTTTAGTGAGACCGATGCCACTTATGGTTTGATTTATTATTTGCGCTTGGAATGGGATCCTAAATAATTGGAATCAATTTCTTTAATCATGTAACTTTCAGTCTCTAGTGGAAATAATGAAAGCCACTTGCTCTTGGTAAAGCTTTGCACATGGCTGATTGTCAGACATTAGCTAACAAGCTTTCTAGCTTATTTGACTGTTTCTTTAATTGGAAATATCCAGTAGCTTGACAAATGACATATTTTAAAAACTGTAACTGGAGCAAAAAATTAGAGGTGTCAGGAATAACAGATTTTATTGGTTTACTCTTCAGGCTGCTGCTGATTGATGAAAAAATAATTATATTTTATTTCTTATATTTATTATTATACTGTGGTCTCATAGCAGCCTAAAACTTCAGGCAGGGAAAAACTGTTCTCAGTCAGTAAGTCAGCTGTCTCCTACTGGATTCAAGTAGGCTGAAGTACTATTTTGGATAAAGGCCAAAGGTTATAAAAGTACAGAATATTAATTAGGCAGTCTTCATGAGACAGAAAAAGCCATACAAGCTGAGTTGGATGGGCTTTCAGATATTCATCAGACCTAGATAAAGGTGGAGGAAGCTGCATAATTAATCTGTGTGTGCAATGTGAAAAACTGCTGTGTGCAACCTGGGGACATGAGGCTTACAGTTTTTGAGCCAACCCTTGCCATCAGGCCTGACTGCACAACAGGAGAGCAGTGTTCAGTCCCACTCACTTGTGTGAGCTCCCACTTGCTTACACTGAAAATATTTGTACTTGGAGATTTGATCACAGCTAAACCTACTCAAAGGACTGTGGGCAACTTCTATTTGTCAAGCCTTGTCTTCTTCCTAGCAGAGGGATTTTTTTTGAAAAAGCTGTATTAATGGACATCAGAGGCATGATATATGCTAGCATGCTATGGTATTGAATGATAACTATTAGGAAATCATATATCTAATCAGCTTTATTAAAATAAAGTTTTGAAGGAAATAATTGAGAAATATGATCAGATGGTAAAAATAGCATAAACAGAGTTTCCAGCTCTGATATCTACCCAGTCAGGAGCCCAAAGATTAGCATTACTTATAAAAAATGCAAAAGGAAACAGGTTTCACAAGTATATCAATTCTTGAAAACTCAGTAAATTGTTTTAAGTATTCTCCAGCAAACAACAGGGAAAGCTCCACTTTTGAGTATCATATTCATGTCTGCCTTTTTAGATTTTCTGTTTTATGGCCCCTGATGTTAAGTTGAGAATGGACAGGTGTAAAACAAGTGATGAGACACAGAAGAGACCATACAAAATTTTAAAATCTTATGGTTTATGCCATTTCTAATTGGACTGACTCATACAGTCTCTTTTATCTGTTATATGATAATAAATTTAGTAACGCTAAAAAAAAAATCAAGATTACCAGAAAAATAAACTAAATCAAGCAAAAGTTATGGGATTATAGGGAAACTTTGTATTTAGTGGCTTTGACTCAAAGTTGGAAGGAAATTGATAACACTGGCAAAGCTTCACTTTTGGTTCTAAGCCAGTTTAGAAACCAAAAGAAGTCAAGTAAACTAAAAAGAAAATACTTGTCTAGGAATGTCCATAAAACTCAAGCTATCAGGTTTCACATACCTGATATAAGAGACATCTTCAACTCTATTTATTAAGTTAATCATGAAGAAAAAGTAGTAAACTTTTTATAACCTGCATATTGAAAAATATGCAGTAAACAATTATCTAAATCACTCTTATATGTCTAAATCACTCTTATAAAAGCTAATTTATTATAAAGTCAACAAATTTTGGATGAAATTTTTCTGCAAATGTAAATTGCATAATTATGTAAATGAAATACAGGGACCATCACCTGAGGTAATGTGATGACCACAGGGAAGAGGTAAAATTCATGTCTAGCTACTCTTTGTTTAAAAGTTGATTAAATTTCCAAATTTACTGTCAAGAAGAACTTGATGATTGCTCTTGAACTCAATCAAAACTCAGTGTTGCTATTTGATGTAGTAGATAAGACTTTATTCAAAGTCAGATCAATTGGTTTGTTTTTAGTGGCCTGCTATACATCTGGCAGTGAATAATGTAAAAATATATTTGTTTCTATTGCTACACATACATCTGTATTTGTTTACATTGTTAATAATGTTAAAAATCTACTGCTCACTATCAGGTAACAGTGCAGTCACTTAACAATAAAGCCAGGTAGGCAAAAGCAATCTGTTCCACCATTTAGAAGCTTCCTGAAATATTTACCTTCTCTTACCACTGTCTTTGCTAGGCTGTATCTGTTGCCACCTAATTTCTATTTCTCTCATACAACTACTAATTTCTTTAAAATAATTTATTCTAATTTTTTCTGTGTTTTTCTTTAAAAATCGCTTTCATTCTACCACCCTTTGCTCTTTCTCCTTCAATACCATACACATGGAATTCCCAGACTAGAAAAGCAGACTACTGTGGATTTTGCTTGTGTCTTGTGCTTGTGTCAGTTTTATTTTATATTGAGTTTAGTAATCCATCTTTTCTCTTACCAATATAAATAATTATCATGAAGCTACAAAAACTTCTGCATGTGTTAAGGCCAAGTGTGTTAAGCATTCACATTTTTTGAAAAGTCAGGCTCTTTGGAACATATTCAGCAAAACACTTAAAGTTCTCAAGAAGACAATCTGCAAGTGCCTTGAAGCCCACTTCTGTGATATACAATACTAAATCTTAGCAACCATGCTTAAACTGATATCCTTTCACAGACAGGAAACCATCACAGGATGAAACTGTCATACTTGGCTGCTAATTAACCAACTTTTGGAGTAGTGTAATTTGAGAGTAATAATAGAATAAGAGGTCTCTTTCAGTACTCCTGAGTGATGTATTGACTTGAAATTGTGCCACTGGCCTAACTGCATGCTTTGGAAATGTATTCAGAACAGTCTTGTTGAGCACCAATACTGTGTTTGCAACATACTAATGAATTATTTATTAATAACAAAGCTACAAGATGCTCAGCTGAGAAACCAGAGTCCACATTCATTAATTCAAACTTCATAGGAGTTTTGTGATAATATCCTTACCATTTATAAGTGATCTTATTCTCTGTGATATGATTCTTTTCTATGTAGTATTTTACATATCAGATATTCTGTCTTTAGATGTCTGATTTAAGAGTCCAGCCTCTCTTGTACTCAGTGGACAAAAGTTAGTCTCTTTCCAAATTTAACTGTGCATCAATAAATTAGGGTTCTGATTTGAATGACTATCTGGGAAAATACTATACCCACCTGTAAATAAAATGGAGGCTTATTAGCCATTTTTATTTACTGGTATGAATATCAACCTTAATTTTTACTCTGGTCTTATTTGTTATGTATATTATATAAAATATTCAGAAGATTTAAATGGTATTTGCTTTCCATTAATGGGCCTGCAGGACCATACTACAAGCCTCTAGGGATGGGGAGGTTGCGTGTTTTTCCAAATACCAGCAAGGAAATGCCTGGATGAAGGATGGACTGAATCTCCTTTATGCCATCTTAACATTTAAACTGATTTCTTAGTTTTGACTTCTCAGAGTGAGACTTTCAAGATGGCTTTTCTTTAACTAAAATTGCAAAATACATCATGACTAAGAATACTTTAAAGAATTTATCCAGCTGACTTTTAACTCTGTTTTAATATGTTACTGATATGTCTTAATTTGTGAATGAAGAAAATTATGAGATCTATAAATCAAATGGGAGAGAGGATAAGCAGTCCAAACTGACAATTTGATTAATATGAATTAGTATAAGTCTAGTTTAGTACTTCATTAGTTCATGTCAGCAATGATAAAAAACATTAATGATGGTACTGGAACGCTAAACTTTTAAAGTTCTAACTCAAGTATTGTGCATGCTACAAAATAGCCTTGCTGACCCTCAGACCTTAGCTGTAGTGGATGTTTAGTTGGGTTGGAGATCTATAAGTCAACTAATGTTTTCACACATCTTCATGATATTATCATTCTTAGTTTTTAATGAAAAAAATGATCAGTTTTGTTAAGCTGGTCTCAGGTAGATGTGTTATAATCCTGTCTCTGGGTCTTTGAAAGAGAATGAACTGCTTTAGTGACTGCTGGGGGAATTACTCAGGGGAATGACAGAAAAATTTCAGCATGTGAAAGTCTTGGTCCCAAGTTCATAGTTCTTATCAAGAGAAAATTCTTATCACCAGATATTGATAGAATCACATTTAGGGAAAAACATAAGGAGCAATCAATCAAATAATTTCATTTTACATTATGAAGAGGTCTATGTGTCAAGACTAAAATGGATTTGTTGGCACAGTGGCAGCAATTACAGAATAGTGTGTAGGAGGTAAGAAGCTCCTTTACTGCTTTCACATAATAAAATACATAGGGTGACGGTTTGAGGATCCAAGATAATTTGTAAAATAATTCAACTCTATACTGCTAGTCCAGTAGAATGATAAGAGTGTAGAAGACAATGGCAAACTTTGTGCATGAGAGAAATACATGTGAGATTACGATGACAGGAGTTGGATTTCCATGTTGACAGTGTGAGCATCCATCATCTTTTCACTGTGACTGTGCTAGGTCTGAATGTTGGAGAGAGTTTCAAATGTAGTCACCAGCCAAAGAGACAGCTCAGGGATTAAATAAGATGAAAAATAAAAAAGTCATTCATAAAAATTGCATTGGAAAGAAGCCAGATTCTTTGGGGGAAGAGAGCCCCCCCATATAATGGAATTGTTATAATTTCTTGGTTTCCATCTATTAGGAGCTTTGGGAGGACACCTTGTCAATCTCTTCACAGTCCCACCACTGCCACTGGTGGTCACTGATAAGAATAGCCAAAGTGAGACTTCATTTCCTAAGGAGATAAAATAATGATGATGTGTCCTTTTTTTCCCAGGATGCAGTTCCTGTAACTGGTGCTACATGCAGTGACTACTAGCATCTTGGCAGGGTTCTGCTTGAACCTCAAGTTCTCTGCAGGGTCACAGGGTTGATTCCTGTATGGCTGTCTGGTCAGGGCTGAAGCAGTCCTCCACAAAATATAGGAGTATGTACACACATGCTTGTACCTTTAAATTTGTCTAATATGGAAGCTGAAATCAATGCATTTGAAGGTTTATCTCAAAGTTCTTGAGTCATTTAGTAAATTTTAAAATGTTGTGAATAAAGTGAATGTGAACAGGAGTATGAATGAAGTATAAAAAAATCTAATCTTGTTGGCATCAAAGATGGAATCTCCTGATTTCAGTGGGCTGATCTATAATTCTGATCTGGTTATAAGGTAATTATCCCATGTTCATGGAGAAGACTTCAGCTCAAAATCTGAAAACTAAACCTTAGAGTTTATTGCTTATTTTCCTCCTTGCAGGTTTATTTTATGAGTGAGTTGTTTGCATTTTTTTGAAAAATCCTTTTTCTTATGTGCTACCGTACTAACTATTTAAAGTAAATCTATCTTATATATGGAGTCACTTCAGTGTTTTGTTGTTAGTGTGGTTTATTTTTTTAATCAGTGCAATATTACATTATTTGATATAACAAAAATAAACTAAAGATTTTTCCTCCTAGAAACCAACTTCAGTATGCTTAGAGATATATAAAGGGTTAGCCTTGGGCTTTTATGATGTAGAAGCAAAAATTAATAGCTAAGTGGTATGTTATACTTTGTCTAAAAAGCTCATTTAATTTTATGGCATGGGGTTTGCATCTGTTTTGTTTTTCCCAATGATATTTTACAAAGTTTTGTGCCACAGCTTTCAAAGTCACTTATATAACACAAAAAGCACTTTAAAAACACGTAAAGAGCTATTGTGGCAAAACAATAAAGAATTTCCTCATGTTCTCTAGTAAGTATCCTGTTAAGTATCCTGTATGTTATTGAGAGTTCCTTCATCATGGAGGGTGGTCCACTGGTAATGTACAAAAAAAGGATAGTGTACAAAAATTAAATTATTATTTGACCCCACATCATTATATGCCACATTACTAATTAAAGCACACTTTAACAATGTACTCTTAATGTGCTGTCTGTTACTTGCATGACTCACTCATCTTTCACAAAGAATAAGTGATTTGTATTAGATGAGAGTTGCGAAGGATGTTTTTGGGGCTAGCAATTGCTGTCATTGCTATGTTAAATCACAGGCCCTAGCCTGGGATAGAAAGAGACAGGCTTATCTTGAGCCAGGAAAACAGCACCACAGGACTGATAGCTCTGACTTAGGGCCTTGTTTAAAAAGTTATGACTCAGTGCAAGCAGCCAAGGATCCTTAGCCTTCCTCAGTTCACTCCAAAGCAGCCATTAAGAGCCCTAATGTTCAGGTTGCGTGCCTCACTCTGATTATTTTTGGGAAGTTGATCACAGCAAGCCCTTTTTTTCCTAATAAGCATTCATCTTCATTTACTGGATGAAGGGAGCTCTTAGTGAAAGCTTTATACATGGTGCAGGATAATGGTAACTTCTGCCAAGCTCTGTAACTGTGTGCATGGACTGTGAGCTTCTCTTTTCTTTCTTTGAATTGTAAAGCAAAAAGCACATATCATAATAGCTCCCCCAGATAAAAGTATAAGCAAATTATAGATATGGATAACAATTTGTGAGGGGATGAAGCTTTTTGGTCTAAATTGGCAATTGGTGATGCTAAAGCTATATCATACAAATGCATAGAATATATAAGAGTATCTTGTGCAACAGTAACAAAATTTTAGAAACTGCTGAAAATGAATTAATTTTTTTTTAAATGGGAACTCTTTTCCTTACTGCCTCATTCTTAGATTTGTTCTGCAGCATGAGCGAGGATAATGCAGGGAAAACTTTTGACAATTACTAAATTTGACAGATTGCAAAAGTAACCTTTAATAACTTGTTTATGCTTAAGAACATAATTATTTAAAACTCTAGGAGAGCTAGTAGTCCTTGGGAGTTGTGAGAATGAGGTTTATGTTTCTCAGGAAGTCTTAATTTCCAGTACAATAGTATTGAGAGACATCTGAATTTAATAGCTTTCTAGCCTGGGACTGAATGTTGGCTACCTGAGCATTAAGACAGCATAACTTTGAGATAAAAAACTCATAGATAAGAAGGTAAAATTCAAATTTTCAAGGGCGTAAAAGTTTTTCTGAAGTTATTGAATCCCTTCAAAGCCAAAGTGATATTTTAACAGACAAATGGTAAATGCAGCAGAAATAGAAGATAAACAAGGTTGGTATACCACTTTGCACATACAATACAAGCTGATGCCTACCTATTTACATGTGAGAATATGTAGCTATTCTAAAGCAAAAGGATTGTCTGGGTGATTATAGTGTAAAACACATAGAAATTTATGAATTCAACACTAGAATTCTTAAACTCTGCCCCTTGAAAGTATGAGCATCCAAATGGTTCCTACTCTTTTAAATAATGGGATATGATATGTCAGAAAAGATGGTACTGTTTAAAGGGCAGAAATCTGAGGCATTAGGCATAGTAATACATGCAAGTTCTGATTGTGAAAATATTAAAATATAAAATATTTAAGCAAAAAATGAAAATACCCAAGGCTACTGAAGCACTGCAGAAGCTACAATTGAAATTAATGTTTCTAGCATGTAATTTACTAGTAAAAATATTTTCTGTTTAATAGAAAGTAAGCTCTCTGAGTACTGTCTTATGGGAATTAAAAATATAATAACATGCAAAAGAATGACAATATAATCTCTTCATTCTCATCACTCACCTGCGAGCAAACACACTTAGTCTAAAAACCTGAGGAGTCCAAACTGGTAAAAATATGAAAACAGTTTTTTCAACATAAGGATAGTTGCTAAAATTTTTAAAGGGAAAAATAAAATCTTTGTTTCATTCTAAAGACATTTGTTTGGCTTACATTTTTCCCCAACTCAAAAGAAATCTGTCTTAATTTTTCTGCCTTTTATTTTCTTCTTCCACTTTCCCATTTTCCCCAAAATAATAGGCTTGCAAGAGGAAACATAAAAAGGTTCTAATGAAAGAGGAAATTACCACTGTTAAAAGTGATTTTTCACTTCCATGTCTGTTGCATAGTTTATGTATTCTCTTATAAAAATAGAAGAGGGAGATAAGAAGCTTTCACAAGACATCTAATTATTTCCTCTAAAAAAAGAACAACCAGTGAACCAAAGATCCTTGTGAATTTGGACTATCTGGAATACATAAATTCCTGGCTCCGCAGTCAGTATAGACCTCTTTTTGCACATCTTTAATGCATTTATATTTTGCTCTTCTCTTTTGATTTCCATCATAGGTCTTTATCTTTCACTTTTCCCTGGAGGTGTCCATAATGATGTAATAAAGTGGATTAAGGGGGCATTTCAGCATAACTTTCCAGAGGCTCTGCAAAGGGTCTCAGAACAGCATGGGCTAGGTTCCTTTCAGGTAAAACAAATTCTGGAAGATGCCCTAGCCTCAAAGAGATAGGCAGAGAAGGACATCAGGCAGAGAAGAACATCAGCTCTGAGCCTCGTAAAGTAATAGGAAATCCTGAAATGCATATATTCATATATTGCTTGCATTAAACCCTCAGTAACAACTCTTGTACTCTACAGATTTACTCCAACAGTGCCGTGTTTCTTCCTTAAAAGGGAACAATAACACCTATCTAGGTAGTATGTCCTAAATTCAACTCTCCTCTCTCTGCTCAGCACTATGATCTAAAGTTGTCCTCTGAAGCAGCGAACAGAACTGGTGTTTAAGGCAGTCTTGGTGTTTTTACAGACTTCCCTCCTGCCAGCATATTTACTTTGAGGAAAAAAAAAAAGTGGGATGTTTGGCAGGTGTGCAATTTGAAGACAACATGCTTCCTGCTATGTGATCTTAGTATCTTTTACTGTCTATCACATAAGTCCATGTTGGCTCAGTGCAAAACCAGAGAAAAAACCTCAACCCAGTCCTGGTGCTAAGAGAAGTTTCAGCCTGTACCTTGTGCTGTGATGTGTCAACAGCTGTTGGTATTTTACCTTTTAGCCAGATTGACTCTGCTCTACTGCACTTCCATTTATGCAGTAATGCAGGTGATGGTAGAGGTTATGTTAACAGAAAGTAACCATAATAAGCAAGGAATTCCAAAATGAATTTGTAGCATTTTTACTTGTATGTCTCTACATGTGTTTTGTCTCATTTGGTTTTTTTTCCACTCTATCTTTCAGAAAGCTATAAGATCAAAAGACCAAACTGTTACAAGCTTGTTGGGAAAGAACATAATTTCTGGCCACAAGCCAGAACGTCAACTTCAGCAAAGGCTGCGGGGAGAAGAAGACAAAGAAGAAAGAAAATAGGGCTAGAAGACATTTCCATTAATTTTAGAAAGTCTTCTTTAGGAGGACCCCATGATGGATAGCAGGAAAAAACATACAGCAATAACACCCAGGGAACAATAACATCTATAGAAGCTATGTGTACTGTAGGGCAAACAGTGACAGAAATGAAACAAAAGCTTCAGGTCAGTGTTCAGTCTGAAATAAGAAGGCAATCATGGTCACTTTTCAGCACGTTCTTCAGCTGGATAATAAGAAGTTTAGATGAATTGGAAGACATGACTTTGGATGATGGAGAGCTAAACTCCTCAGCCCGCTGATAACAATGTACAAGTGTCAGACATGCTTGACCCATGCTTGGTACTTTTATTACATTGGACATCGGTCAATTCCAACTCATAAATGCCAAGACGACAGAGCAGATGAAATTCAGTGAAGTAATAAATCATTACAGTGCTGAAATGCAGCTGTGGTGAAGCTGGAAGCAAAGTCTTACATACATTTAGTAACATCAAGTGCCAACAACTCCTCCTGGACTGTGAGCAGCTGAATTGGAGGCAGTTGAAGGGGGCAAGAAGGCAGTTTTCTGAAAAAGGAAAGATGTGAAATGGAATGGTTTGATTTAAAAGTCAATGTTTAGTACTGGTTATACCTGAAAAGAATGGCATGGGCAGTATCTACTGCTGAAAACTGAGAGGGGGAAAAAAGCAAAAGACAAGCACATATAAATGCAGCCAAGGTAATTTTGAAGCAAGAATCAAGAAATCATTAGATTGGGGTTTATTATACAATATCAAAGTTGTGCTTAATTGAAGGAATTGTCCTCAATGAGAATGACCATCAAAACTATACCCCAAAGACCTGACAGAAGATTAAAAGGTATAACTAATTTAGTAGATAAGTTGATGTGTACTTGAACCTCTGTAAGAAGATAATCCTGATTCTTGCTGGTTTGTTACTATTTTGGGTAAACTACAAGTACAAAGCATTATAAAAAAGCAGATCCTCGCATTTTTGAGCTGGAGAGGCTTATTTTTTGCAACATTATTCAGTAAGACACTGACCAGCAGATTCTTCCAGGCTCTTTGCTTCTTGGTTATTATGGAAAAGCATTCTAATGTGGGTGTTTTAGACTTCAGCTTGCTACCCTTCCCTCTTGTCTTCCTGAATTTTCTTCATGCCTGGTTTCTTTGTCCGCTTTCTCGGTAGAAGTCATTGTTTACAACAACCACACTATGAACTGCTTGAACAATCTTCCAAATGTGGCAGAACTGGTGTCTTCCAGAGCACAGATCACAGAATAAGCAGGTTCTAGCATCAGATGTTGAGAGAGCTTGCTGCTGAAGTTCTCTGATATAAGGTTGTTTAGGGAAATGAGGTTGTCTTTCACCCCATCAAAAAAGACATGGGTGGGTATATGCAAGTTTTGGGGAACTCCCTGTGGGGTTCTGTTTTAACCTGTTCTGATAGTGATGCAGGAAAGAAATGAGCTACATAGTGTATATAACAGATGTTTAATTGCATCTGGGGAAACATTCATTATGAATATCATTCACACCCTACTTTACCTGCTCTTCTGGTGAACACCTGTGTGTTAGTAGTGCATGTGGTGGTAATGTGAGAAACTCCCACTACCAGCCTTTTAAATTTTACTATTCCCTCTTTTTAAAAATGTGCTAAATTAGATACAGAAACAAAGAAACACACCTAAATAAACAAAGGAACATAAGGAACTAGAGCAATACCACACTGCCAGAAAGAGCAGGTGGAAATGTAAGTTTAAGGGCCATTAAAGCACTGTGAAATTTTTCAGTGTGTGACAATTACAGGAACACCTGGGTCAAATAAATTAGGACTAATCCATTGGGGGTGTTCTTTACAGTCTACTCTGGTCTCAGAATGGCTTGACCTTAACCTGCAATTCTCAACCAAAAAAGAAAAAATTACAAGGGAAATCTTGCCAGTTCAGGTGGCTGTTGTCAAGGTAATCCATTAATTTTTAATAGAATACAAAGATGGCAGGGAGAGAGTACAGATAAGGAAAAGTCTCCATGGGCCTTAAAGAGGAAATTCAACATGTATATATGTTTGGCTAGAGTGTAAAGCTTGATAAAGGCCCTACCTCTGATTTCTATCTAATTTCAATCATAAGGAATGCATCACTGATGTAAATCTAAAGAAAAGTTTGTAAAGGAGACCTACTTTATGAAAATTACTTTAAAACTAGATTAAGCTTCTTGATTTCCAAAGGCTGAGAAAACATTCTGGTTCAAGAATGTATTTGGCTCCTATGTTCTATAGGAACATCCATTACCTTTGCTCCTTGGAAAGAAAAATGAATCAGTAGATATCAACTACCCCAGAGGACAGGGAAAGCTGAAGACTTTCTATACTACGTGTATATGTACTACACATACCTCATACACTGGTCCCTCCATCAGGAACACCACAATCTCCAATTTTCTTGCCAAGAACTAATGGACCATTTTGGGTTCCTTACCTTCATTTTATCCACCATGGCAGAGTAGTAGCAGACTTCCCTTGGACCTAAAAGAGAGTCAGAGAAAGGTCAGAAACTGTTGCCCACTCCTCAAAATTCTGCTGAAGATACTGTTTTCCTCTTTAGAAAAGTGATGATTAGTTAAGAGAACAGACAATCACCTTTGTACATTCTTTTTCCATGTCAAGAGTTTTCGCCAAGAAATCTGTTGCAGGATAATTTTTCAAGGGCACAAAGCTTGATTTAATTGAAGGCTTAAAAATAGTTAAAAAGCAGCCTCAAATCTCACAGCAGCTGTTTACGTATTAAGTGTACTCTAATATCCTACTGTATTAGGTAATAAGAGTTTCAACAACTAGAGAATAAATGCAATAACTGCTATTCTAGCATTTTTATACATGAATCTTACCTAAAGTGATAATAAAAAAAGTAAAAGCAAACCAGTTTCAAATCTGTGAATTCTGAAAGCAGAAGCATATTAACAGCTAAGCAAGAAATGATGTTTTCTTTATTCAATGATACAAAAGAGTCTCAATAAACAAATATATGAATGCCTAGAAACATGCTGAGCTTCATTTATAAAGTTTTAATATATCTAAGGAAATTAAAAGAACATAAATTCAACCTTTTTAATAACTATGCCAGCACTTAAAACAAAGGACTTTTTAAAACAAGAGTTTCTCCTTTTTTACAAGAGTTCTCCTCCCTGTTAGATTTAGGCAGCAATATGTCTGATTCTGAAAACAGATCATCTAAAATTTATTATCCTAATCTACATGGAAGGAGTCCTAATAACACAAACTGAATCATGGTACTGCGAGACATTGATAAATGGCAGTTGAAATGAAAGAAAGAGAAGACTGTACCAAGTGAAACAGTATAATCATGTTCTTTACTTCAAGCTAAAAAACTGAGCAGTTCTCAGCAGGATGTGATCATTATCTCTTTAGAAAGACCAGAAAATCAGTTTCACTAAAATGTGGGCAAGGTCGAAAGATGACCCCTCACTTGAACAGAAGCAGAACCCAAATTCAAATAATCCTCATTTCAAAACAGACTTCTTTGAAGGCTGGTGTTTATGAAGGGATGGACAGTTGAAGATGATCTTAGGGATCACAGACTGAATCCATAAAGGATGCAAATGGTACATCAGGAATCTAAACTCAGCATTTATCTACTGTGAAGCCTTTCAGAAGTTCATATAATTACAGGCAGAAGTCCACCAGTTTTTACTGGAAATCTAAAGAAACATCAAAGTCTTGATCTAAAAAAACACCCATGTTATACCACCTCCTGTAGCTGTCTTAAATGTGGCGTTGCTAAGCTTTTCTTGCCAGGGGAAATCTATTTTGATTCCTCAAGTATATGCGTATAGATGATATTTGACATGGTTATGCACCAGTTTAAATTTTTATGCGGTGTTATAACTACAAAAGTTTAGACAAATAACATATTTACTTATGCTCAGCACCTACAACAAATTAATCTGAACTAGAATACAAATGCTTGTAGAGTTCACAAGACTATACATTAGCTTTACTTCAAGGTTAAAGGAAAATATTTTCACATCACAGAATTTTCATGTGATCTATACATAGAAGGTATTGTGGCACTATAATTTGAAACAATATTAGAATAATGAACTATACATAAAAAGACAGTTTTACCTAAAATGAGATTCTAGGGCATTGGATATGATGTAATTTTGGAATTTCCACAGAAATGTTCTATTCCCAGGGAAGTGGCCAAAGTGCTAAGAAGCATTCGGACAGCATGCTTCTTAGAAGCATTCTCAGCATGCTCAGGCACATGGTGTGCTTCACGGGGCAGTCCCCTGAAGGGCCAGGAGCCAGACTTTGATGATCTTAACAAGTTCGTTGTAACTCAGAATATACTTGAATTCTATGATTGTAAATTAGGAAGAATTTACATCTTAACTCTGGTGCATGAATCAATTCACAGGTGCTTTTACATGTCCATAATAAATAGGGTTTTTTAGATAGAACCCAAAATTAAGCCAGCCAAAAATACTTGTGAAGTAGGTACATTTAATATAAAGGAATTTCCTCACAAAAATTTGACTTTAAATACTTGGCATGGTGTCTCAGCATACATTGCAGTCCTGACAGCCACGATACACAGAGTGCCACCAGAGTGCCACAAGTTCAGAAGGCTCTAAGGATTCACCCAAACAGAGTAACACCATACCACATCAGAAGGAAGGCTTCAGGCATCTGCCCATACAGAGTAGCACCATTCCACTTCAGAAACTGTAAGCATCTGCCCTTCTTGCTCTTCAGCCCAACCTTTTATACCCTCATGTTCATGCATTGCACCTGTGTGCCCTCTGCTCCCTTTGGTGGTTGGTCAGTGCCCCTGGGCACTCCATGGCTCATTGCTGTCAATGCTGCTCACCTGCTGCTCACAGCTGCAGCCCACTGGGGATGAGGCTCGGCCACAGCCCCACTCCCAGCTACCACAAATTGTGTGCTTACAGTGTTCCAGAAAGAAATCCCTAAAGAAAAATGAATTTGCATTGCTGTTTTTTCTAACAGCTTTCCTTGTAGAGGCTGAATCTAGAAAGAAAAGGAATTTCTGACTAACCTCACTCAGCAACAGGAACATTTTCTACAAGTGCCAGTGTTAATAAATAGCTATCAAGGCCCTCTTGTTCAAAACATGCCTTTTATTTTAGCTATGGACAGAGATGCTTAGCTATGTGTGAGAGCTCAGGTACATGTAAATTGTTTCCATTAATGGAAAAAGAAACTTAGGGTTCTTGGAAAGACATCAAAGATTAAGCTGCTTAGAGCTGGAATTGTAGAACAAAACATCTTGATGTTCTGTTAACAGACAGCTTTTGGCAATAGCACATCCTTTGGTCTCAGTGTTTCCAGCGGGGAGATTTCCACATTGACTGTGGTGGAATGGTCAGATGGCAGAAAAAAGATTAAGGCAAGAACAGAAAGGACACTGCAGGTTTTTATATCCAGTGGATATATTTAATCAGAAAACCATCTTGCAAACTCATGGCCCAACTCTTTAGCTGCTACTGATATCACCTTAGTGAGGCTCTAATACCTCTGGGCAAACCGTGCTGATTTACATTAACTGACAGAACTCACCAGCACTTCTATTTCTGCAAATTGTGCTGATGGAGAAAGTTCATGCTTTTCTTTATGTTCACTGAGTATTTAATTCTTGTGGTGGGAGAGGGGAAATTTGGAGAGGTTCTGACAAGGGCCAAACGAAATTTCTTTTTCTGTGCAGAGTTCTATACTTTTTTGGGCTGGCCAGACCAGGTGAGATATCAAATGAAGCAGTCCTCTGTTGGATTCCTTGCTTACAAAAAGTGCAAAGTGTGGAAATACAAGCAAAAGAAGTTCCACGTGAAATGTTGGTACAAGTCCCACCAAATTGAAAATCTCAAGGAATATGGACTGAAAGTTTAATATCTGAGTCTAAACAATTTGATCTTTTAATATCTTTTCAGTCATTTCAGCAAAAAGCCCATTATGAAATTGTAGGACACAAATGTCAGGAGCTGTGTGCCCCCCATACATAACTAGAACACTTCTGGTGGATAGGATAAAGGATGAAAATGCAGAAGATGGGAGCTCAGTTTAAGGCCAAAGGGCCAACTTTATCATGAGAATAAGAGACAGAGGAGAGCATGTCAAGTAAGATGCTATTTAGTTAGAGGGACAGGGAGAGGAATCAAGGACTGAAAAACAGTTTCTAAGAGAAGAGAGAAAAGGAAGAGTATAAGAAATTTGAAGCCAAGACATGTTAATAAAAGAAATTCACACAGAACCTGAAGAAAACCCAGTTGAAGGAAAGAATCGATGTTAATTTAAATTAGAAAGCCACAATGAGAACATTGTTATGTTTTGTCACAATCACCAAAAACCTGAGAAAACCAACATAAAAGGACTGGACAGTGGTATAGGAGTTGGTATAGATTTTGCCTGCCTTGAAAAACAATTTTTCTTACCTAACCTACTGTGTTTTTAAAGAAAGCCTTTCTAGGACTATTTTACAGCAAAGCACAGAGTATTTTCTTTTACTATAATGGTAATGATAGTGCTTGAGAATGGGCCAGAGTTTATTGATTATGAGTTTAAATAATTTGCATTGAAATGCAGTTCCTAGTTGTCAAATCAGGTGGCTTCTGTTAAATGCTGTGAAGACAGCTCTGAAGTCTGTCAAGTTATAACTGTTACATGATAAATGCACAGATAGAATATGATTGCTTACCCAATGTTTAATGGATAATAAAAATGTTTGTATTCCCAGAAGCTATTAAAATAATGAAAATTAATGGATATTGGCAGATATTTAAAGATTGTCTAGGAAAAGCAAAATGCTAATTAAACCAGATTCATGCTATGTATGCATATATGTGTGAATTTATTTATTGTTTTGGCTGTTTAGTTTAATATTTGCAAAGGCTGTGGTTTTAGTTTAAATAAGGGCTAAATGCTCCTGCAGCTTTTTTAGCCAGGTCTTTAGGTATGAAGTTATCTACAGGAATAAGTCATTGAAGTAATTGTAACTTTTAACTTCAAAGGGATAGAATGAGCAGGATGAAGAGAACTAAAGGAATGTGTTCTGTCATAAAGGAGATTTTATCTCCCCTCCTGCTCCTCTTCCAATCCACCATGGCCATTCCTAATCTACATTTCCTAAACTGTGCAGTAGCCCCTTGCAGGAAGTTGCAGGCACAAAGGAGCAGGAGTGGAACCATGTTTCACCAAAGGAATGACGCTGTCACTCCTTCTGAATGAAGAGCTGCAAAAAAGAATAATAATTTGCATCCATGCTGGTGGTGGCAAGGGCAAGCAGACCTGAAATTCAGACAGAAAGACTCATTCTCAACCACTAGCTAGTTAGTTTGGAGGAGTTAATCACAAAAAAGAGATTATGCAGGGAAATTTAGGGCATCCCAGCTCTGGAGGGTCTTTAGGTACAAGCCAAACAAACATTTTCAAAAATAGCACAACTAGAGCTGATCATATCCTGGGGCAAGAAATAGACCAGATGACTTTTCAAGCCCCCTTCCCAGTGTATTTTTCTGTGGCTATAGCTGCTCTGACGCCTCTTGTACAGACACTATCTGTTATAGTACTGGCTATTAAGCAGTAATACCCAATATTCCATCACTGAAGAGGCTGATCATTCCTTATTCTGGCCAATGGAACAAGACCAGAAACTATTTTTCTGTTTCACCTCTATACAAGGATGTCACTAACAGCAATAATTTCCAGCAGAATGTCATGTGTCTGCCAAGGGATGGGAGTGTAAGTCTCTACCTATTTCTTATATTGATGTATTTTCACACAGTCTTTTCCCTCCAAACTGAGACAGTAAAAACCCCAAAAGCTACAAGTAATAATGTTTGCTCTGAAAGGCAGGCAATAAACCCTTAACAAACAATGTCACTGTAACCCCTAAATAGTAATTGTACTGCCTAAGGCATCTGATAAAGGATTCTAGTGTTCTTGCTATATTGTGTCAGGCAGATACATCAATCAAACTCCATAATGGTCTAAATTGGAAAATAGGGTAGTGGGAATAAACAGTTCCAAAAAGTGGTGAAACTTTGTGACAAGCAGCCTTAACAGACCAATCTTGATTCTAAACATAGAAGCAATTTTAGGGCTTCTCTGGAGGCAGAGGACAATTATTGCCTAAACAAATAAACTAGTGTCTCAGTACCTCCGGCATTCTCTAAAGTTAGTTTGAAAGAGTTTTGAGCTCTGAATAGTAAAGCTTCAGGGACATTGTAGCTTGACTCATTAACCTTCATTGAACTGTATATGGACATCCTTTCAGATAATCCATATACTAAAGTGGAATAGAATGAGAAAACTGGAATGTGTTATGATTTTAGCACCGATTCTTCTGCCAACAAAAATAACTAGATCTGAATGTAGATTAAATATGTATGTCAGGCTCTGAATTTGACTCCAGATGAAGACTGCACACTTAAGGTTCTTAGGTTCAATAAAAGACCTGAACTTCAGATTCTATTTGGAATGTTTATTTTAATCTGTATGGCAGAAATGGATTTATCTGAGCATTTATATCCTACTGTGCTGAGGGCCTCTTTACCTTGTAGGTGAACATGGAATCCAGAGCCAACGGGCTCATGCTTGCATTCACACTTGCACCATGTATTGAATGGAGTCATACTCCATTCAGGAAAAAGTTTCCCAAGAGTTTTTCTTCCATGGAAGTGGTTATTCAGACTCCTGGAAAAATTTTAAATGTCACAGGGATTTAGGTTTCTCTGAAATAGCTTAGCCTCTGTTACTTGAAGTTGAATTTTTTGTGTGAAGTACTCCCACCCTGTTCCAAGACTAACTGAAGAGATTTTCTGTAAGGATTAATCAAGATACACAGACTGTCTTCCCTGCTATGTGAACAGTATCTAATACTGTACTACCATCTTGTGAAGTATTATTACAGCAGGGCAAAAAAAGCTTCCTCTTTCTTGAAAATGATAGAGCTAAGGAATGTATCCTGAATTTAGAGGTCAGTTTTGGTGTGGATTTTGCTAAAGCCATTCCTACATGTGGTGTATGCTGATTCTTCTGATCAGTCAGGTAATTGATCTGGCATGAAGGAGATTAACATTTCCACCCAGTTGTGATCACTCAAACCTTTTAAGCACCAGTGCAGAGCAAGCAGACTGGGAAGCCCCATGGCGAAACTATCCTCAGTTCCAGACTGATAAAGCATTTGGCACTTAAGAGTTACTGGGTATTAGTATATAAGTCAAGCACAATATTTTGGCCTAAAGATACTCAATGGGATTAAGTTGCATTAACTTTTTTCTTTTTCAAAAATAACTCTATTTGAGTGATTTTGACGAACATTAAAAAGAAAAACAAGAACTTTACCTCCAGTACTGTCATGCATATTAATGTTTTATTGCAGATATATATTAGAACTATATAAAGTACATGTTTTTCTATGGTTGAATCCTGTAATTTCTTTTATATGCTCCTGTTCTTGAATATTTTGCAGTGTCTGCTGAATGGAGTGACAAATTACATATATGCACTCATTGTATTTCTCTGAATCTTCTTTGCCTCCCATTTTTCTTTAAATATCTATTGTAATTTCTGAAACAAGTCCGAACAATTCCTGTTGAGTCCTGAATATAATCAGATTGATAATTCTGGTTTTTGCTTATTTTTAAACTATTTTTCTGATGATTGGTCTTACACATTTAGTGTGGATCTGTCCATTGTAGGCAATTTATTGTGGATTATTCACTTAGGTGAGCAGAGAACCCCCATTTCACAAAAGAGCTGGCTCATGGTGGACAATTAGAGCCCTGGAAGAGTTGGGAACATCTCCTTTGAGGAAGCACAGACACTTCCCTTCTTCCACTATAATGGCTTGTGCCATGTTCAAGCCCCCTGCCTTCACTGTAAGCAAGAAAACCCCTTGGAACATTAGTAGTACTCCAGCTGAAGAGAGCCCCCCATTCCTGTGGCCTCCCATTCATCTGTGTGCTAAGAAGTCTGAAATTTCTCTTGAACCTTGAGTCAAAAAGGGAGCAGAAAATGCTCTTTTCACTCCTTAAGAGACAGAAGTTCAAGGATGGAGGTGTTAATTGAAGACAGGCAGCATGGGTAGCAGTGCAACCACTGAAGAAAGCTCTGAAAAAGCTCTGAAGGACTGTGCTCTGGGGTTTGGAAATTGGCTCCTTATTCTGCCTCATCCCAGCTTTCACCATATGATCTTTTCAAGACACCTGACTTGAGTCTCTGCGATTGTCATTGCTGAAGTGGCAAGTGCCCACACATCCCTGAAGCTGATGGGAGTTTGTCCTTGAAGGTACAAGCTTCAGGGAATGTTACTTTTCCTACGTTAGGAAGAGGGAAAAATGTCAGCTAGGCTCATCTTATATGTAGCAGTTCTTTATATACTTCCTAAAATCAAGTACCTGAGAACCAATATATTTCAGTTTAGATAGCCATCCACAATATCTTTAAGGAACATTTTATTATTTGTCAGTTTTCCCTTCCTCGTTCCTCTTTCAATTCTTTCCCCCTCTTTTGTCCACTTCCAAGGGGTGAAATTTCCCACAAGGCTGTGTGCTCTTCCACACTACTGCAAAGGGCTATATAATAAAGCAACCTCTCCTTCTCTTGTCTTGCTGAGAAAGCCTGTGCTGCAGAGGAAGATGGGAACAGTAAGATTATAGACTACAGCTGCCTGAGGTATTATGGTAGTATTTCATTACTGAAGTATTTTAATTGAGAGCCAAAATATTTCAGATTTTGTTTACTTTTGAAGTTGAAATTTTCCACTGTTTAATTTCCCTAAATAGCTTTAATGTTACGCAGTCTGAAAATGGTCCTAGATATCTCACACTGGACATCCAAAATTAATTTAGGTGTTTTTCCTAGTTTTGCCACTTTCCTGGTCTTAACAACAGACATAATAATAGAACATCATCATTAAGAAAACTTAAGTAAAGTGTGGAACTAGAGTAAAAATAGTTTGAATAATGGTTGTAAAACTAGAAATACGTTCAAAAAAGATTGCTGAAGAATCTTAATTCTGGAACCAAAGAGGATTTTGGTTGGAATTTATGTAGGCATTCAATTCAGGAAAATTTTAATTTGTTGCTACAGATATTAGGATTTTGTAATGCTGCAGTAAGAGCATCACAAATAGAAAACAACTACTGCTAGAAAGTACTTTTCTACTAAATAAAAAAGTACTGCTGAAAATGTTTTACAGCATCTTTACTCAGGAGCTGTTTTTGTTTTTAGTAAACATAAACAAAATTTTCTACACACTTCTTGTTCAGAATAAAATTGCTCTTCAGTGCTACAATATTTGCTAACAACTATTGTGATCTTTAGCAAGTTTATATCTGGATTTCACTGTTTCAAAGTAAGTGGTGGAGAGGAATAAGTAATCAGCCAAACCTTTCAGACTGTTTTAGTGCTGTCAGGTCAAATGTATGAACACACTGCTCTTCCTTAGGATACTGCTTTGCCCATGCTGATGCACTCTCAGGTTTGGATTGCAGTGACAATGAGGTTTTGGGCAATGTCATACCTACTCATGTACACAAGTGACATAACCCAATCAAGATACCCCTGGTGACTCAGAAACTTTGGAGTCTGATGATGAAATAACTCTCAGTTTTGTAAACATCATTGTTTTCCACAGTGGCACATGCTTGTCTGTTAGCATGGCATATTAATGATACATATTCTTTGGTCAGGGCTGCTTTTAATGTGTCTGTAAGGGATTTTTACTGTATGTGTTTACAGTGCTTGCTCCTTGTCAATTAGAGGAGACACTGCAGCTTAGTAGGCTCATGCACAGATTGTTATAGGATGTCAGAACAAAATGATTTTTTATTGACGAAGGGTCAAACAAGTTGTGCTTTTTGTTATGTCACACTAAACAATATGAGGAGCATGTTAAAAAAGCTCACTAGAAAGCAAAGACTAGGAGAAATGATTTAAAGCTACATTATCCTGTTTCTAATTCCTTTTCTTTCTTCCTGCGGAAATGTAATTGCAAGAGGCTGGGAGAAAGGACTGGAGCATTGGCTTCTATGTCAGCCTTGAAGAGAGTCATAAAGTCTCTTTTATGGGTTTCTCTCTAGCCTACTTCTACTTTGCCAAATTAGAGGAGACAATATGACAATCTTAGCTAGCTCTGATCTTACATCTTAATTTGAAAACTCAGCAGCAACATCAATGCTCAACTTTAGGGGATATGAGGAAATATTTTTGAATTTAAACAATTTCCCATCGACCTGCAGTAAAGGCCCTTTTTACAATTGTCGGCACATTGCTTTAAAGACTTCCTCTCCCCCAATTTTATAGGTTCTGATAATAAATATTCTGGATATCTAATGTCTGTCTCAGTTAAGCTGTCTGGTAGATCCTAGATATAGGAATCAAATATGCATCTGGAAATTGTGCTGAAATTTTTCTGAATTGACTACAGCAAACATAAAGTACTAGAAATTATAAATCTGTGAAGCAGTTGAAGGGGTTTTTTTAATCATAATTTGCTGAGGTCTAGCTCTGGCTGTTTTACATATTTTGAATTATTTTCAACTAATATGTATATGTTTTATACCCCAGAAACCTTACAGTACTGTGTATCACCTATTCCTTAGCATTTCCTGGCATCACTTAATAAAATTCCTGTAGCTGCAGCATGCTGCTGGCACTGGTGTACCTTGGTCATGACCTGGAAGGACCACCCACTCCTGTAAGAGAGAGGGTAAGTCTGTCTCTATGCTAATTCGATTTTAGACCTCCTTTGAAGAAAATGTATGTGTGTCCTTCAGCCAGCTTCAGTCTGGGCTCAGCTGCTTCTGTGGTGCAAGATTAGGAGTTCAGGAGCCATTTATAGCTGTGTGCATAAGGCAGAGGGTATTTTGTGTGTGTAGGTGAGAAGGAGAAGGGAAACATTTATTGGTGCTTTTGTGTCCTTTTTGAGTTGAAGAAACCCTGGATATTTTGCCACATATATTTGAAAAAATATTAAAGAAAAATAAGGGCATTAATATTAGCAAAATGAATTTTTAGTTAATGAGATGTGATTGATCACTATGAAAGGAAAGAAGTAATATCCTGTTACATATAAATCTATGTGTGCTTTTTAAAGATCTAAATAATTTTATTTGCCACAAAAAAAAAGCACTTGCAATTAGGCATGAAAAATGCAATAAGTCAACGAAGAGAAAATAAATTTATTGAAATGACTTTGCAAATCACAGTTAATTGAGCCACAAACAAAGCAGCAAATAAAGGAAATAATGTGGTAATTGGAATCCTTATCCCTTATTGGCATAGATTATGGCTTGCTATCTTTTAGCAGTATTAAATCATTGCATGTGAATGTTGCCAAAAAAACTCTTCATTTCCTTTTAGTGACTTCTTACTGCCCTCAGTTGAAGTTTAATAGAAAAGGAAGGACATGATGTAGTTTTAATGACAGGAAACTCATGGCTTCCAAATGAATAAATTCCATCACTGGCTGCCACAAAGTGTGCTAATTATTTCCTTTGATAAATTAAAAGCCGTAAAAGTCCAAAGTATATAGCATGTGGTTTACAGTTATAGTCTGCCTGTCTGCATTATTGAAAGTTCATATAAACCTCATTATTTTAATTTAATAAACATTATAATTATTTTTTACACCAGTAGGCTATATAGAAAGCACATGTTGAAGACAAACTTGTCCGACAGAAGCATAAATAGCCCACAAACAGAATAAGCAAGGAACTTGATGTGTCATGTGTCATAATAGCTTGGGTTTCTTGTGATACTTTCAAATGAGCAGATATTAACTTTTTTAGCTTTATAAACAAGAGAGTAGTGACTAGCTTTATCTTGTGAATAAGTATCTCATTCTGCAAAGTGTGCTCTGATGAACAATACAGTCCTTTACATTTTACAACAGAGTCTGAGAAAACTTGGGAGAAGTCTAGGGAAATGTGGAGAGGGAAATGGAGGTTTTAGAATAAACATTGCAGGGCAAAAAAGAAAAAAAAAAAAACCAAAACCCACCAAAACACAAAAACAACCCCCACCCCCCCACCCATTTTATCTAAAAGAATTAAAGATGTCCAACAGTGATGTAAAATAACCAGAGATGGTTTGGTGCTGTTCGGTTTGGTTTTTTCTTTTTTTTTTTTTTGGTTCAAAAAAAGACCATATCCAATGACAGAATGAGAGCCTGAATATTTTTAATGAGTATTGTGCTAATGACATTCAGGCCTGCTCAGTCCCTCATGGGATTAGATTTTTACCTTAATGCAAAAAAACCCAAACCAAAACAAAAACTGAAGAAACTGAAGAATGAGTAACAAGGCCAGTTTTTATAGGTTATGAAAGCTCATTTTGGCTTATTGTTCTAAAACATTTTAAATGGCAAATACTTTACTTTCAGGCTAGTCAGACAACACAGTAAAAGAAATATGCTACAGTGCCAAATATTTTGCTGTGTCCTGATCCAATACACCTGACTGCAGCTGTAAACTGACTCAAATGCACTTTTAAAATAAAAAAATATTTAGCAGGGCTCCACGCTAATTTTGCTAAGTGTATTCATTTGGTAATGAGACCAGGAGTTTCTGGAGACACAAGACAGAAATGGCATGCCAGAACAGAGGGCATAGGTTCACACAGCAAATATCAGGAACCAGCAGGAGGATGAACAGAACTAGGTCTGACAGGACCAGGAAAAAGCAAAAAACAGGCAAATCATTCTGCCCTCTCAATTTAAAATGCATGTTAAAGAAAGCAACCACAGACACGGATTAAAATGACAGGAACGGGAGCACATATTGTTTTTCCATTATATCTGATAAAACACATTCCAGAGGTGGGTATGCACAGATATCTGTGTCTTGCTGAGGGACAGCTGCAGCTCCTAAATGACTGATCCCTGTCAGTCATGATGCTACAGCTCATAGCAGAGTTCATTTGTGCTGTTTATTGAACTGTGCTGTCCATAAATGTGTAACTGGTATGGCTTGCTTGTGCTGGAAGTAGCTTTCCTGCAAATAGGTAGAGACCTCTGGCTATGCATGTCTTTGACCAATTCAGTAGTTCAGTGCAAAACTAAGAATGTGCCTCCCTGATTTGTAGGAGTGTATGCCTAAATTTTCTGAAGCAAATTCAGACTAGCATGTGGTACAGGGAGGAGGTCAGTGGAATTGTATCAAATTGCAGCGATGCTGACTTGGTGCTGTAATAATTTGATATTTCAGCTAGAAATCATCCATTTTAAAATGATTGACACTTCATCATGTTATGGGGACAGATGTAAATTATGGGGACAGATGTAAATGTCTGTGAGAAAAAGAAAACAAAAGTACCTGACTTTATGAGAAAGTGCTCAAGTCAATTTCTGAGAAATGTTATTTTGCCTTTTGGTGAACTGACATGGAAATATCTTCAATTTTTTGTTTGATGTGTTTGCACTTTTCTGTCATTTCATTGTTACATGGTAACATGAAAAATGATTTTGAGGAAATGGAGTAAGAAGTTTTCAGAATCTTTTAGCTGAAAGGGAGGTGTTCTAATATTCTTGCAGAAGTATTTGGTGTTGCAAGGAAGTGTAGGAGGGTGAGTTCTTCCACACTGCAATATAATGCAGCCTCAGAAGTACTTAATTGTGCCATGCATTATACTTGAGGTATGCTTAATTGCAAAGAGATAAAAAAAGTACATTGGAAATACCAAATTTATAATAACACTTGCAAGAATATCACCTTGAAGTGGGGCACACTCCCTTTACATCTGGATGTCACTATGTGATAGCAAATCTATTAAAATAGAATAAAGAGCTATGAACAGCATAGTAAGGTCAAATCAAATGTAAAATAAAAGTATCATAGTAAACTGTGACAAGATTGTAGTGTACAAATTATTGCTGACTAACAATTAAAGGACCTGTCATAGACTTGCTCTGTCTGTGGTACAAAATTTAGGAGACACATAGCAGTACTTTTTTGGTTTTGATTATAAAGACATATTAGTGCCTACTTGAAAAATGCAAACACATGTTGACCAGGTAAAGGAATTCTATGCCTTTTTCTTTTTTTTTTTTTAATTACTGGGAAGAAGATAAGATTACTGCTTTTTGGAGATTATTTTCTTCATTGATTTTTCCTTCTGTAGTCATAATAAATCTGCTTATAACTGAAAATGACTCTCATAACAGATAACTGCATATTTTCATGATATCTTGCTGGAAGAATAATTAACTTTTTTAGAAATGCCATTGTGAAACTATCTATAGAGACCAAAATACATTGTAAAAGTTTTCCTTAAAAATACTATAGGTACTGAAACATCTGGTTAGTATTAGCAGTATGGAGCAGAAATATTTTGTTTTAAAGAGTTTCATTGTCTCTTTAGTATTTCTTCTTGTAGTTGTTCTTCAGTTAATGATGTGCATTTTGTGTCCTACATTTTATAGGATTTTTCTCTTTGATAACATATTTTTACATGTACAGCTATGTGAACTGTGTTTGTACCTTGCAGAAAAACTGTTGTCTGTAAGCTGTGTTGAAATTTAAGAAAAATAAAGGCTTCTGTATAGTCTTGGAATTCAAAGGCAACAGTGATGGACATAATATTAAAGGAGTTACATAGAGAAAGGCAAGGTTGCTGCGAAAATCCTTCTGTTTTACAATTTATCAGAGTTTAAAGGGCCTAAGAGAGCTGGACAGGACTATGATCAAATGAGTATGTATCCTGTCACTTCCTGGCTTCTCAGTCAAAAGCATACAGCAGTTACCTCTCTGTGAAAATTTACTGCATTTGACTATGAGAAACAGGGGGAGGAGGGGCTGTGGTTTCTTTATATACCTGCAGGAGGTCAATGTAAGCCACAGTGATGAAATTCTCTCCTTGAATTTTCAGGGCTGTTTACAGCTCGTGTGGTACAGCACCACAGCATGTGTGGCTGAGAATATGACTCAAGACCTCTCTGATGTTCTGGGGTAATCTAAAAGCATGTTCAAATGTTTTATTTTGCCCAGGCACTAGGAGAGTTCTTGATTTAGGACTACAAATCAAATGCTCCTCTATACTCTAAGCATGTCATTGGAATTCCCTGGAGAGTCAGTTGTGGCTTCTTGCTTTCAGTTTGGAAGAAGCAGTAATTTTTTGGGGGCAGTGTGATTACTTCTGCTCTATCCAAAGGGCACAGAGCAGGGAGGTGGCAAGACTGGTGTGTTTTGTGACACAGGTTCCCTGTCAAAGGAGAGGTGATTAAAGTTGGTCTTGATACATTATTGATGCTTGGCAGAATACCATAGAAAACTACTTTCTCATCGCTAGGTGCAATGGCCAACATAGGCCAGTGTAAAGCTGTAGATGCAGTTACCACCAGAAAAATGTTAAATAGCTGAATTTGTTAAATTATGGTGTTTCTTATTGTCACAATGTTTTATTGGTTTTTATCGAATTGCTCTTTCTGTCAAGTGAATGAGGCAGCTAAATAATATTGTTATCCTACATAACGTTTCCATTGCCATGAGGTGGGAAAGCACAAGGGTTAAATATCAAATGAGCTGCTTGCAGCTCTAATTTGAAATCCCATCAGGGTCACTTGTTTACTAGCACTAATAGTTAACTAGTGCACAGCCTTTAAATTACTGCTTATTACAGAGGTGCTGTTCACACCACTGTGCTTAAGGACCTGTCAGCATTTCCAGTGGAAATCTCTGTTAACAAAGGCTTATGACTTTGTCATGAATATTTGCTCTGAAACATGCCAAATGTCATCTCAGGTTAGAAGCAGATTATTTCCTTTATTGGAGACTGTTTGGCTGGAGTGGGGAATAAATTAGTTTTCAAATTATTTTGAACTCCAGAAGAACTGCCTGTAATGTTTCCCCACAACCATACTTTAATGTATTGAAAATAATGCAAGTGAGGAGGAGTCTGGGACACTGGGGTAAGGAAAATGTAATGCAGTGAAAAAAATGAACATACAAGTTGTTTTGTTGTAGCTTTGCGGTGGATTCTGTGCTGCTAACAAGGCACATTGACAAATTTTTCTAGCTTTTGCAAATGTTGTTGAAGCTTTGGCTGTTAGAATTTTGGTGCTTTGATGCTTCAGTTTACTTCTTTATATTGACTTTTTAAATCTCATTTATTTAACCTAGCAACTGTGGTGACTTGGGTTTGATTCTTAGCTGTCCATCAATATTTCTGTAGCCTCAGACCTGAAATATAGACAAACTTGTGTCTCATTGTCCCATCAGAAATGGTTTCCCTCAGCTGCCTACCAATCCCTAGGGTCTGGTCAGATGCTGAGGATGTGAGAGCTGTTCCAAGACCTCAGCTTTAGTGCTGTAGATGACACCCAGAATTCTCTGACTGAAGCACAGTTATTTTTGGGGAATTTCCTCTTGCTTTTCAGAAAATAGCTGATTTCTTATGCTTTTCTTTGCTACTGATCTATATTCAAGGAATACATGATTTCTCCAGAACACAACTCAGAGCTTTTAACAGTGGACTGTTTTATGAAAGAATGGCTTTCATTTTATTGTTGATACACTGGGGGATGTTTCTTTCCTTAGTTTTGCTATTCTTTTTTCATTTTCCTTGAACAATAAATGTACCTAAACTCCTGCATTTTAAACTTTGTTAAATTTTGTTGGCTTTTCTCAGTTGGAGTTACCTGAATACTTCATGAATCAAATGAGTGTCTTTCTTGATGCCATATTGTACTAAAACTGGGCAGATAACAGCTTTGAACTTTCAAAGGTCTTTTGTTCTTTTTCTCTTTCTTTTTCTTTTTCTTTTTCTTTTTCTTTTTCTTTTTCTTTTTCTTTTTCTTTTTCTTTTTCTTTTTCTTTTTCTACTGCTTTTATATTTTCAGAAGTCACTTTGTGCTCAAGCACATATAAAAAGATAACTGTTTTGGAGATTTCAATGCACATTTTTGAGAAATCTGAAAATCTGCGTTTTGAGAAATAGTTGAGCATGCTGCAGTTCCATATGGTTATCTTCAGCTCCATAGTTTGTGATGAAATTTTTTTTGCTGGAACATATTCAGGTTTTGAGGTACAATATTTCCACAGCACTATTATTCATGCTTTCTTGTTCACAGCTACACTGTGTCTTATTCAGCAGCCTTATGTCTCTTGCTGTCTGCTTGTAGGTGTTAGCCAGGAAAAAAAGATGCACATGCTAATAGATTTTTTTTCCTGGAGGAAAATATACAAGCATAAATTTCACCAAATTGTCTTTTATTTATGGAGGGGGAGCGTCTATTGCATGTAAACATGATTTTATCTCTGTATTTTGCCAAGGACTGGAAGAAGTTAATGGAATAAATACACATGCAAATTCACTAAAAAATAATTTAGAAATCTGAGTGAAACGTCAGTGTGAAAACAAGGTCTAAAGGAAAGTAAATATGACAGCTTTAAAATTAGTTTTCCATCTGATAGTAATAGATATGTAAGCTGGGGAAAGGCAAGGTCATATTCAAAACTAGGGAGTAAAAAAAGTCTGAACTAACAGGCCTCTGGACTTGCATATGTTGGGGATTTTTGAGATTAGAAACATTACAGGGGCAGGAAGATAAAAAAGAAAATTTCAAGTGTTTTTTATTATTTTTTATGTAATAAGATAGGCAAGAAATAGAAAGTAAGTAATAATTGGAAAAGCACAATTATTCCTCCACATTATGCATCCGTTAAACTGAACAGGAATGCTGGCTTGTAATAAACCAAGTTGATTGTTGATCAGATGGAGATTATTGAAGCTGAAAAGCAGAATAAAACTGAACTGTAGGATGTTGCAGTGGAGGCTTAAAAGGAGATGAAACACCAATCTAAGGTAAAGATGCTCTGAAGCGTCAGGGCTATTGGTGAAGAACCTCATTGTTCATCAGTATCATAATCTACAATTTGGGGAATATTATTTTAACCCCTTGCCTTCACCATGCACATCTGTGTAGAATTCTTTCACTGGGTTTCTGAACACATCATGCACACTCCTGTTGCCCCCAATGTGAGTGCAAAGCTAACAATGTTGATTCATTATTGTGCTGATGATGTTCAATTCAGAAAAAAAAATTAACCTCGAAAACCAGTAAATTTATTTTCCTTCGAAATCTTAGTACCACATGCAGATGTTAATTATTTCCTATACTATTTCTGTCATTTGGGTGAAGAATCCATGTGTGCCTTCCATGACCCCAAGTAGTTGTTAGCTGCAACAGAGAAACAGGACTTCAGAGGGAGTTGCTAACCTTCACTGACTGGCCTGTCAGCCCGAGAATGATACAGAGCACCTTCAAAAGGTCCCCTAAGTAATGAGCACTAAGGAGGGTTATAATGGGCCCATCATTAGCTCCAGCTAATATTTTGACCTAATGCCCACATATACTACAGGTGTCATGCAGGGCCACCATAGGATTAATCTGCAGGATATTTTGTGGCTATATGATGACAACACATTTCTTCAGCATGTTCCTTGACTTGTAAACCCTTATATATGTATTTTATAAAATGCAAGTAAATTATGACCTCTTGAATATATTTTTTAAGTCTTTCCTCAATCTCAGTTGCCTATAGTGACCAACAAAACCAAGTAAACAGCCATATGAAAGAGAAAATCAATGGCAAGGTGTTAAAAGCTTACTCTCCAACAAAGATGTAACAAAATAGATATACAGCTACTAAAAAGCTCACCCTTTCTCCTACTTTGTCTTCTTCCTTTAAATTGTTTGTTTGTTTTGACTTTTTGTGTGCATGTGTTTTCATTTCCACCCCTCCCCCCCCAAATTCTGTTACTACTTAAAATTTTGAAGAAGATGAGGCTTGTGCAATTATTGTGCACTTCTTGAGACTTGTGCACTTCTGCAAGTATTTTTGTGAGTCTCTTGTACACTTATTCCCTGCCTTCCATGGAGAGTTTATTTCATGATAAATAACTTCTTTTGCACCTTTCTCTAATGTGTTTGTCTATTATTTCACTAAACTTATTCACTTGCTCCTTCAAAGTGTTGGACATTCTTGCCTTCTCACCTGATGGTTAAAGATCCTACTCATTGTGTTTGCTAAGGAACTACCTTCTCAGAAGTTACAGCTCCTCTTCCTTTTGTTTTGATAGTATCTTTACATCACTCCCCAAGGAATAGCAGTCACTTTGTGAGATGAACTGAGCAAAATTTATATTATTTTATTCTCAACCAGATTTAGGCACAAATTCATCTCTTTGCCTGTACTCCTATCAACATGGCAAAGACAGTTAAATTTTAAGACATTTTTGCTTTGTTAACTTGTGCAGTCGAGCTGCTGAGTGAATTTCATGTGATTATAATTTGAAAATCATATTGTAGAACACATCAAATATAAAGACAATTTGTACAGTTTTTGCCCAATACTACCAAAGAGACATTGACACTCTATGATCAGCTCATTTAGTAATTGGATATTTAATTAAGGACAATATTTGACTGGTAAGTACTTACTTTTAAATTCCTTGCACAGATGCATCCCCCCCCCCTCCACCATCCACAGCTCTGTGGTTTTGTATTCTTGTATCACTTATATCAAAAACGCTTGCATCCAAAATGTTTGGTGTTGTTTAATCTTACAAAGATGAAGGAACAAAGACTGTGCATTCATGCTGAAACATCAGAAATGTCTAATAAGATGGTAAAAACCAGAAGTTATTTAAAAATGATACGAATTGAGTTAAAATTTCAGCTTAGCCTGAAAAACCTTATTCTTAGATTCACTGAAATACAGAGTGCAGGCTATATATTTGTGTGTGTGCTCACAAAGATTTTTTTTTCTTTAAATTATGTAACTGTAGATGAACATAGGTTGGTTTTTTCTTAGGGCAGGAACTTGTTAAGAGACAGCAGAGGCTTCAGAAGGAAATGTTAAGATGTTGGTTTAAAATTGAAGAATTAAATCTTACTGTATGACTATCTTTATAATAATTTAAGCTAACTATGCACATTTGATGCTGAAATATTGCTAGAAATGGATTTTACATCACTATGCCAATTTAGACAACTTATTAAAGGCGCTATTATTTTGGGAAATTGGATAATGTTAAACTCTAAAAGGCCATTGCAAATAATTTCATTCATTGAGAAACAGCACTTAACAGAAAAGAGAAGAGAAAAGAAAGTATTTTGGATGACATTTAACTTGACTTCATTTGGGCAAGAGACCTTGAAATTCTCATATGGGCTTACTGAATACAAATCAATGTTTTGTTTGGGTTTTATTTATTTTTTTCTTCCTTTCTCAGTGGGTTATTTTCAGGGACATTCAAGCAATCTCAGCACAGCCTTTTTTTTTTAAGAAAAAAAAATGAAAACTTTTCTTGAGACAAAGATATTCAGTCCTTAAAATGATAAAGTCTGGTCAATCCATGTTTGTTGTTTCTTTCTCTATTGCTACTAAAAATAAATCCTTCAGAAGAACATTTCTTTAGGTCACTTTTTCATTATTTCCAGAGGCAAAAGCTGGCAAGGCAATTTATAATTCAATTTTTGCTAAATCCACAACACCTAATATATATGTCAGGCATTTCAACGGCAGGGTACTTTGGGGATAGGTGATAAATTGTGCTGATTATAAGTGCAAGCTGTTCTTCTAAAATATCATATCCAAAAGAAGGCAAGTATTATTAGGAAAACAAAATGTATCTTTAGAATGTCCAGAAACATAAGAGATAATCACTTCACGTGAATATATTTTCCCTAGAGTTTTACAGCTCAATATTAAGGTTTTACCATGATTTGGATAGCACTCATCTGAATGGAGGGACCATTATAAGTTGGTAGTCTTTCAGCAGCCACAGAGCTCTTAGGCCTGCAATAATTCATTTCTCTGAAAAAGAGCTTTGCTATGAAACCTGAAACATGGTCATAATAATTTTCTAGTTATGCTGGGGAATGTGAAAAGTCTAAATATTATTCTGTAGTATAATCTGTCCTGATCTTTTAAACAACTTTTCAATATTTCCATGTATTTTCCTGTGGGGTACACATGGCTAATTGTTTATCAATACTGCTGAGCAAAACCAAAATCACTCTTCATAATAATCTTGGTTGTTAAAATAATCTGAAAATGAGGAAAAAGATACTATGTCCTGGGAACTTTCCTGTCAGTTTCTACATTTTTAAAGCAAAAATCTATTAGTACTACAAAGATGAGATCAACCTATCAGCTACAAACAGAACCAAAAAGTAGGCAGATGTAAATGGCTGGCTGAGATTTGGGGAGTGATGGAAACCTTTTTAATTTTATGTTGTTGGTCTGAATCTAGCTTGGCTGATTTAGACTTAGCTGCTCAGCAGATGCTCCTTGTTTGTCTTGCCAACCATAATTTGTATCCTAATCAGACTCTCTGAGGAGCAGACTGATTTTGTGACTTTTTGGTTTTAATCATTTTATTACTCATCCTATATTATCATCCTGTTTTAGGCTTGTTTTCCTTGTTTTTAACTTTTCAGGAAATTGTTTCTTGCTTTAAAGGCAGGCACTCATTATTTTTTCTGAAACAGGAAAAATTCACTTTAAAGGAAAGAAAATAAAAGTACAAATTTCATATGTAACTAAGAATAAATAAAGGGTCAGTAATAAAACCAATAAGGCTCAGAGTAGAAAATGACAGCTTGAAAAGCTCCCGTTCTTTCGAGTTTCTATTTGTCTGCTACTTTTATTTCTCAGTTTCTTTCAAATTGTGTCCTAAATCTTCTCTAGAAGTTCTCCTTATTTTATATAGTATCAGCAACCTTTTGTGGACTCAAGTGCTTCAGTCCTCCTTGCCCTCAAACTCTCAGTTTTTGTATCATTTAAACTCAATTAATGAAGATGAACAAAATTTGAAAACAAATGATTACTCATGAACCAGACCAGCTTAGTGTGCACACTTGTCTGAAAGACTGATGAGATAATACCTGCAAAAGAATGGTCTGCTCTGACAGGAAAAGGAGAACCAATGTATCCAGAACACCCAATAGCTCATCTGGCAGTAAATGAGAGGTCAAAATGTCACTCTTCCAGTCCTGCCCCTTGTGGTGTTAGAAACCTACGAAAGAAGTCCCAATATCTGCTCAACAGTATTATAGGCATTCCTTTAGAATGGGTGGGAAATTAAAAGTGGGTGGAATTATGGATAGAAAAGATATATTCTCAAAGGTAAAAGGAAACAACTTTGGAGAAAGATTGAAAAATACACTGCAAGGAAGTCAGTGAGAAACAGATACTCTTTAGCAAGAGGCAGGGAGACATGCTTCAAGAAATTTGAAGAAATAGAAAATAATAAAATGGGGAAGAATCATGAAAGTGTTCACCCTCTTATTTTAGTTTTTACCTTTGAGATTCAAAAATAATTCCTTAAAAAGGGAGATGAGAGAATTGTAGTTGAGAATGGCTGGCTCATGACTGATGATACAAGGCAGGCACACTTTCTGTTTGGCTACTTTTCTTGGGCAGAGAAGGACACTGTGTTATAATACCCTTCTAGATAAAGACATGCTGAAATTTGTAAGGCTGTTAGTTGAACCTAATCTCACACTGGTAAAAGCTGTTACTACAGCAAGGCAGATTGGATCAGCTATTAATAATGCAAAGATGTCATTACTTCCCAAAAGATTCTTAGCACAGCTTGTAGGAGAGAATAATATTTTTCATGTTATTAGAAGCAGACGTAGAAGGGGACACTGCCTACTGTATGAGTAGCAAGGTTTTGGTTTTTTTTCTGAAGAGAGTTTTGAAGAGCAGGGAAAAGACACAGACTAGAGAAGCTAAATAATTCATTGTTTTCTCCTAATTTTCCATTAGATAAAATTTGGGCTTCCATTAATACAAAATTCCTATTATGGATACATCCTTGGTCTTGAAGAGCGTGGTAGAGAAGAAAGTAGTTTTTTCAGAGGTAATGTTTATTTTTGAACATATTTTTCTATGCCCTGATGACACATGAAAGGACCTGTTAGAGTCCTTATGACTTTATTGGGACAGAATTGAGGCTGGCCTGTAAATATCCTCAAGCATAGTAAAAGCATGAAGTGTAAAAAGCATAATTTTCAGCCTTCTGGAATAAGAGCAGACCTTTGGTGTAGATGCAGTTCTTGGGCTTTTTTTGGTGGTTTTTGTGAGTTTTTTCCTTTTCCTTTTTTTTGTTGGCAGAGAAGAACTTATTGATTAGTTGGTGGATTTTGGGGACTCTTTATCCTATCTTCTATTCTTGTGTATGAATTTCTACGCAAAAATTTAGAATTTGAATCACTGATGCAGTATTTCTAAAACCTTTCCTGCTGAGAGGGCTGAAGAACATAGGAATGTTGTATGCTCATGTGAGTCTCAGGGACCCTGAATACAGGCAAAGCATATATTTTGATATTGAAATACAGATAACTATTTTCAAAATAAATACAAATACAGGTCCTCTTGAATATTATACTTATTAAGTGGACTGCTAAAATTGTTACTAATTGAGATTATGTGAGATTAAGAAAGACAACTTCAGATTTCACACAGAGGCCAGCCTTCAACCAATCCCCTAATGACAAGAGTCTGTTTCTATACACTCCCTAAAATAAGAATAATTGAATAAAGATCCAGGTCTTTTCTCTCTTTTTCACAGCAATCAAAAGAGTTTAGTTTGACTTTCAAAGGATTTTGCAGAAGCATCCTGTTGGGTGCATGTGCTCTTAAAGAGGTGGTAATGCAGTATAGAAAGCAACGGGTGAAGAAGACAAGTCCAGGATCTGAGCAGCGTGATAGGAATGCCAAGGTGCCATTAAAGTAATCCATTGGCCTTTACATACTTTTCTGGTAGAAAAGAATGGACACAGACTCTGGATTAACCTTGTGTTCTCTAAATCTGGGCAGATGTAAATCTCATCTCAAAAACTGAGAGAAGATTTTTAATGAAAGAAAGCTTTTCAGGTGATGTCATAGGCCTGAAAATATATGGTAGGATCAAAAAAGTACAATTAAGGTTTTCTTAAATTACTTCAAAGTAAATGTGATTTGTTTTTTTAATTAGTTCAAAGGCTTCTGTGAGAGATATTCCTCCTGGCTTTCCTATTACCACCTAAAGTTGAAGAAAAAAACAGGAATTGTATCCATCTGAACATGGAAATTCAGGAACTTCCATAGAATATGCTATCCCTGTTTTGCAAAAAACAGGTATTTAGGGTTGAGATTTTTGCAAGAAACATATCAGAGTCTGCTGTCATTAAGAGGGTGAAACGAGGGAAAGGTACCAAGACCTTAATTAATTTTATAATGCCGAGGAAATGCTAGCAAAGTTAAAATAAATAGAGACCTTGGGCAAATGGAAATCAAACTTTCAATTACTCTAAAATGGATTCTGGCTCATTGGATCTAGCTGACACTTTGATGTGTTTAAATCCTTGCAGACGCTATGCAAGAACTGAACCCAGGCCAAATGCACCCCCCTGCCCTTGCGAACGCAGAAGCGGCGGGATCTCAATGGTAGGAGAAGCAGCTCGTTCAAGAAGGAAATTTGTAGATATAACATGAGCAGCAGCTGTCATTAAAAGTCAAATGACTACTTTTAGATATTGGTGAAGGTTATCAGAAGGCAAATATAGCTCGTTAGATTACACAACCAACTTTCAGGATTTTGCTGTGTTTTCCTGTTTAAAACAAAATCCGTGTTGTGAAAGAAGTAAAAAGGCAATGAACATAGTATTTATTTTACTGTACTTCAACAGTAATTTCATAGTCAGATGTCTCTTTAAAAGTATAAACATTTCCCATTCCTACAGTTGATATCCTAAAACTGCTGAACATACATACATCCATAACAGTACTCTTGCAATAAACAACAAAACAAATTGTTTGTGTATCAAGGTATTTACAAGATACCAGTAACAATAAAGTTCGTGCTCTGAACAATTTTTTTGGACACAAAAAAGTCAGGAAACATGAGGAAACCCTAAGACAGTATAATTCTAGCACTTGGTTTTAATTAAAAACTTTTTCTAGACCTTAAGCCACATGTTACTTGTATATACTATCAGGATACAGGAAAGAAGAGAAATTTCACTGAGGCTTGTTAACCCAATATTCAAGGCAGTTCAGTTAAGAAAAAGAAACCAAACAATAAATGGGGAGGGCTGTGAAATGCAGGTGAAGTTCTTTCAGTGAAATAAGAATGATGGCACTTTGTAGCATGGGAGTCTGAAAAGGAGAAATATATCCTTTTTTTATTTTCATGACATATTCTCAAAAGGGTCTGAAACATCTGAAACAGCCACTTATTAGATCTAAGAAGTGATCAAATTCAAATTCAATTTTTCTTGAAGAAATAAAGGCAACTCTTTTCCAAATGCAGGCCCTATGTAATGTGAGTTTTTTTAGCTTTTTGTTTCTATGCAGTCAGTGAAGTTCAGTGTTAGTATCCCAGCTGAATTTTCTGATTGGAAAGAAAGTAAAAAATTATTTAGAATTCATTCAGAATTCAGAATATCTGAATGGCATGACACTGACTTATTCTATAAATATTCAGTATACAATGCAGGACTGTAGCCAAATAAAGCACTCTCTGACGGATTTGGAAGTACATAGGAAGGTGGATCAGCTGAAAAAAATTGTTATCTGAAAAAGGATTGACTTCCAATGCTGCTTGTGAAATAGCTTTAGAAATGAAATATGTGCTAGAACAAGAAAGGAAAACCACCAGATGACAAAATGGGATGGATAAAGTGCATGACACAACAAAACAAAAAGCCTTCCTTAAAACTCCATTGTCATAACATATTCCTCCGCTGGGTCCATGAACAAAACACTTCCCAGGAAGTGCAGTGCAAGAGCAGGAGGTCGATGAAAGTTATAGATGGGGAAGCAAATGCAGCTGAGAGGTTCAGAACGGGGTATTTAGCCTGGAGCTGTGAGCCAGAGCAGCTCTGAGCACTGTGCCGAGCCCAGGACGGGAAAGTGCACAGGAACAAGCACATTCTGGGACTGAGCCGAGTGCATACAGCTGAAGTGCTCTTGCAGACAAGCTACTTTAAGAAAAAAAATGATGTCACTCTTTTTACATTGCAAAAATGTAGGCTAGCATACCCTCCTGATGGGGAGTGCAGATACAGTGATAGGGCCAGGAGAGCTATGCTTGAGGTTAACTGAATGCCTAACATGTGTGTCCAAGTGGGAGGAAACTGTGGTGAGACAAGAAATGAGAGAAATAATTCATTTAGTGTCTGGCATGATGACTGTGAATTTCTTTAAAGACAATTTCTTTATATTGTGTAGGTTTGTGGGCTTTGGTGTCTTTCTTTATTGGTGCTGGAAAGAAGTACATCTCCTTGCTAGGACTAAATTATGATCACTTCAGTTTTGTGACTATTAATCAAGGGAAGGCATTTGCAAGCCTTTCCCAGCCACATATCCTTTGAGGGTTTTGAAAGCTATAGAATGCAGTTTGTTATCTGTCACTGCGGGGCTGTGCCAAGTTCCATGATGCAGTGAAAGCACAGTCATATGCTGCAGCTGACACTTTCCCACTGACCTCAGCTCATTGCACTGCATAAACAGAAGCTATTACGAGTCAATATGGTTCTTGGAGTGGGGCTATGCTGAAAGGAGTGCAAGAAAGCTTTCCACGTTTCTGCAAGGTTCAAAGTGAACAATGTGCTTTTCCTGTCACATCAGCAGACGAGGCTGTCATATCCTCAGTTCACCTCATAAATAATAGGCATAGAGGACAGTTGTATAAGGCTGCAGTTCAAAAGGGTTCTAATCTGACAGCAGACACTGCCTTTCCTTGACATGCTCACCTTTAGCCATGCTTAATGGTTGGTGTGTTTCAATTTAATACTGCCTGCTTGGTGAATCGATACCCAGGCTTGTAGGGAAAGCCTTGCAAGGAGAAGCCACTGGGCAAAGGACAAAAAAACCCCAAACAGGTAAAGCCTAGCAGCACTATGGCAGCTTCTTTGAGAAGACACAAATTTGGGAGTGGGTCACCAGTCTTGGGGACCTGCCACATACCTTTTCTAGTTTGGTGGCAGATGTCAGGGAAGGAGATTGAAAGGAATCAGCTGTGGCCTCTGGGAAGCCACCACCAATCAGGAGGTGGTGGTGGGCAGAGGGGTTGTTTTCTTTCCTGCCCCATCCCCGGAGGTAAATGTGAAGGATTGGAGAAATAAAGCAGGGATTTATTGGGAGGGAGCAGATTTACTAGGAACTGGTGGGCAGGGAAGCATTAACCTTCTGCTCCCTCTCTGAGCTGATCTACTGGTGGTGGGGCACACAGCTCCTGTCCCTGCCTGTCTTTCTCTTGGGGTCCTCAAAACAGGCCATGAGGCCATGGCACCCTGTATGGGGGCATTTCATTTCCTCCCTTTCCCCCGTGATCTGCCAACGTAAACAACTGCCTGCTTTCACCTAAACTGAAAACCAGATCTGCCTCTAATCATGTTGGGTGACTGTTGACATGTGTAGAGTTTGATATTTTGATAATATTATATGTCTGTGATAATACTTCATTACAGTTATGTCCTTGGCAATAATTCTTTCAACACAGTCACTTTTGTCCTGCCCTTTGAGTTACAGGAAAGCATTGTAAGGCCACATTTTGCTCTGATGGTCACATTACAATTCAGATGATTTAGAATCAATCAGCATTTGATATACCTCTGAGAAAGAGCAAGCAATGCATTTATTCCTCTTGTTTTTTTTCTTCTAAAGGAAATTGTGCATGTGTTTGGGAGAAAGGGGAGAAGACTTTTTTTCCCCTGCTCAGATTTGCTTGTAATTTGAAACCATTACTGGTGTGTTGTCATATAATATTATACTCCTCCATTTTACAGACTCTTTACAGTTAGTTCCTGATTGCTTGCCTGCACAGAGGACATAATTAGCATGCTGATCAGCAGCTTATACAATGAATCTGTGGGAGTTTGTTCTTTTCGTATAGCAAGAAGTGTATGTTAGATTGTGCTTTTAGATCAATCTCTCCTAAGTAGTATGTCTTGTGATTTGAACAGCAGAAACTTGTTTCTATGTTTTGAGTAAGGTAAACCTTTGTTTACCACTTCTTTCACAGATGGTAAATTCTCTATGTATGTTTTATCAATAGTCTGAAATCCCATAAATGCTCTAGTGGAGATAATATAATATTTAAGCATCTGCCAAAATGAAAGTTTAGGCATTGTTTGAAAATGAATTTAGTGACTTGCAAAATCTTGAAGAATATTTCTGATACTTCCTTGAAGTAAAATTTTCCTTTGGATTGATAAAGTAAAACATTTCCTTTAGACGAACATGAAATGTATTGTGTTGCTATTAACCAGTTTTTATTAATCATATGAAGTAAGATTAGATTGGCTCTAGAAGTAGAGCAATCTGTCACTTGAAAATATTTACACTATTTTTGAGAATAAATTATTATATTTGCAAAGTTGCTCTATGCTTTCTAGAAATTTGTTCTGAAGATCATGGGGACAGATCGCTAATTGCCTTTGTTTTGTTTCCTAAAACCAGCAAACTAGACCAATAAAAATATATTTCTGCAAGGAAGGTAGGAATAGACTAAAAGGGCATTTTTTTGCAGTTGGATATAATTTCTATAAAGTTTTCAGGAAGAAGTGCCTGACATATCTCTAGCATGCACAATGTTGAAGAGATTTATATTTTGAGTCTGCTAAAGCACACACCTGGTGCATCTTCCTGCCTGTAATCCTGAGCCCATAAGATTCTGGACAATGTGAATATGCCTCTCTTCCTGTTCCTGATAATGGAAGATAGAGATGAACAAACCTATGCAGGAGCAATTGGAAATGTGCTGACTTAATCCTTAATGAGAACTGTAAGAATGTTTTTCTTGTGCAACCCTTTTTTACTGTCATCAGTATTCAAGAGAACAATACAATCCTATTAGAGGTAGTCAAGATTATGGTCTTTCTTGGTTCATTTAGATTCACTTCACTACAGAAGTTTGGCCTGAAGGCAGGGTTATTTTGATGCCTCCAGATGGCACAGTGTCTGCCAACCTGCAGAACATGCAGGTATCTTTTTGTGCATGGAGTTCAGCTTGACTCTTCACCATGCAAAGAGGATGACTCCATATAATAATTTCGTGATTCACTTTTCCAGCAGAAAGGGATCTGTTCCCTGACCACATGCAAATGTGTCTCTGGTGCAGGTCTGCATCTGGGTTCCCACTGTGGTTGATATGAAGGCATTAATCTCAGATATAAAGAAGGTCTGAAGATGCATGCCCAAACAATAGCCACAGCTCCTCAGTATCTCTATGAGACCTCTGTAAACCCCTAAATTCAGACGAGAGGTGTGACTCCTCCCCTACAGCATTTACAATTTTCACTGTGAGGAAGTACCTGTAGGTTTGCGATAAGACTGAAGGCCTCTTATTTCTTATTTCCTGCTTTATTTCACCTTTTTATTTTAATTTCTAGTTGTTTTTTTGTGTAGTAGGAAAGACTTATAAAGACAGGTACTGACTCTGCAGATGTAGGAGCAAGAATGAATATTTTGGACGTGAAAGACATGAGGACTGAGAGTGAAACATGAGAAAAACTACTGTTATTCTTCTTGCTGGCCTAGTTGTGTTTAACCAGAGGGGAAAAGAATTGATATAAGAAACAGCCAGGAACTAGCTCCAGCTGCTGTCTGTCTTTCCCATGAATACCCAAAACTCCTGAGCTTTTTGTGGAAGTCTCCCTCACATTTTTATTTAGTCCAGCATGATTTTTTTTCCCAACAGATGTTAAAACCAACCTTTTGCTTGCAAGAAGTTTTGCTTTAATGATTCATTATAGTCTGAAAAAAAGTTCCATATCAGCTGTTAGACAAGAAAAGAGTAAAGCAGTGTTCAGAGAATATAAGTGACAGAATAGTAACCTGGCTGATTACAAGGCTAGGTGCTGGTGTCCAACCTATAGATGTATCTTTTCTTTCTCAATGAACTTTTCATCCTTTTACTGACATTAGTTCTTCTTTTTATTCAATTAGCCCAGAAAGAAAGCTTCTAGCAGAGCGAGTCAGCTGTTGTCTGCTGAAAAGAGACATACAAATCTTGTCACATAGCTTTTATTTCCATGGTCAGGAACCCTCAGGCCTGTTATTAAGGCAACTTAGGCTTGTGTGGAACTTTGCTGTCTCCTGCACACTCTGAAATAAGATTACATGATGGAGAAGATCAATTTACTGAGAACATTTAAGCTCAGAATATTAAGCTTTTTGTGCAATCACATCTCCTCTCTAGCTGTGTGGCAGAAAAGCTAGCCACAAGATCCTTGACAAATTAGATATTACCACATCTAACTGTGTATATTTAAGCTTATCAAACTGAATCGTTGCATTGTGACTGTGCTCTTACATAGACAAGGACTCCATTTAATAAATGCAGTGCCATTTAATAGTAATTAATCACCCAACTAAAATGTCACATTAAGGTCAGAGAGACCAGGAGACAAAAAAGAAGAGAACATTAAATTCAGCTGACAAACATAGGAAAAGAGAATATAGAGCCAAAGAAAGTTCTGGGACATTGGCACTGGTAAAACATTTAATCCAAACTTCTTTACTTTCCGTTCAGTTCAGAAATAATCACATTCACTTGGTTCAAAGCAAGGTCATTTTTGTAACTTTTAAATGAAATTTCCTCATAGCGTGTACAGTGACAGCCCATTGCAAGCTTGGAATTGTTGGTGCATTTTACAGATGTTGTATTCTCAGTATTTGCTGTTTCCTTCCTCCCTGTTTCTCTCTTTTTTCCTTTGCTATTATGACATTCTTCATTTGTGTGGAATTTTCCTTAATATGTCCTGCATGCAAGCACTCTAGAAAGTCTCAAGTTTTTGGAGTTTACAATGCAGAATTCGATTTCACATTACTACTGTGTAGTGCTTTAGTTTTTGTCGTGGTTTAATCATTCAACAGCAACAAAACCAAAAAGAAATCATTCAGTTAAATAAGAGGATTATTTGTGTTCCGTGTTTCTATAAACAGGAACTCTACATAGGAAGCTGTTTCAGAGGAAGCATGTTTGCCATCAGCAGAAGCAAATATATATGGAATTCCTTATTCTAAAAAGTTGTATATTGCAGAAAAGGAGAAACTCCATTGTTAATTCCACTTCTTCAGAATTGTGTTAATCAATTTCAGTGTAAGTGTATGAACAGGTTTGTACATGTGGCTGTATGTGAATATGCTTACATTATTTCTCAGTGCCCTTTTTCTTTTCCTTTGTTTTATAGAATTTAGAAGCGAGCAATCACTACCGACTTTTAAAACACGTATTTTCAGAGGCTAAATATACTGGTTTCTGTCCATGAAGAAATGAACTTGTAAAATACAGTCAAGGATGAAAATATGGTTTTGTCAGCGGACGTTACAAAATTCAGACAAATGGCTTTTAAATAGACTTGTTTTTCAAAGCATCTATCATTTCCCCTTCCTGTTCCAGAGTTCTCAGTTTTATGTCCAAGGATTTTTGTATTAGCATTGTGAAAAAGAGTAATTCTTCAAAAGTTACTCTACATTTGGCAAGATCTGTCCTTATAACTTCTGCGTCAGTCCAAAGAATTTTGGCCTTTCCAAAGGTTAAATATTATCTTTCAAAATTGTGTAATTCTGGGTTTGTCAGGAAATGTCTCCATTTTCTATAATAACCTTTTCTTTCCTTACCTTTAATGTCAAAAAGTTCACATATGCATGCTCAAACTCATGATATTGAAATATTTGTCACTAATTTCTCATACTTAGATGCATGGTAAATATTAACTTGGTACTGGTCCTGGCTCTGGCACATCTGGAGAGACATTTTCCCGTGTGAAGTGAAATCATAGTTTGCGGTGCTGGTTATCATGCATTGATGCACATTTTAGTTTTTAATGAAGGTTTTGATGATGCAAAATTCCAGAGTTCTGATGGTAACATCTGAATTACCTTTGCAGGCTTTGTAGATGAAAAATTACCATTCTCTATCAGTTGTCTACATTTGTGCTGATTTCTGGAAGAACAGAGTTCACTGTATTTCCACGAGCTTCTGGGACAATCCTACAGACATGACCCCATTTCTTACACAGCCCTGACAGTTCTTCAAGACAAGCATGTTTGACAGTGTAGGTTGAAATATTATCTCGTTTATTTCATAAGCCAGTGGTTTCCAAACTGTGGTCTGCATTCCAACCTAGTGGGCTGTCTTTAGTAGAGCTTGGCTGGTCTGTGGTCTGCAGCAGATCCTGTGGTTAGCTGGGCTTCCATTAGGAAGAAAATTTTCTGGCTAGTAGCACAGCCTTTTCCAAAATGTGTGATCCATAACTCCTGGAACACAACAGGATCCTACATTAGACTTTTGAAATCACAGGCCGATTTTTTTTTTCCAAACCTAATTTGTGCTGCATTGGAACAAAATAACAGTTGGCCACACAGCAATTGGTAGCTGTAGTAGTAGGTGATTTGCCTTTTTAAGGCTATTTTCAGCAGCTAGAGGAAAGCCAGTCATTTTTGTAAGTAATTTTGTAATAGAGCTCATGGCAGAGGTAGTTTGGAAACTTTTAACTAAAGTAGAACATTCACCAACATTTCCAACTTTCTGTTCTGGTTCAGTTGTTTCCTTTTCTTTCATTGGCATCCCTATAATGGCACTCCACCTCCACTTGTGTCTTGCATTCATCCTTTCATACACTCTGGCTTTGGCCCTTCTCTTTTTCTTTGACTTCAACATTGGTTTCTGCCTTCAGTTCCCTTCTCACCATCCTTCCTGCCCTCTCTCAACTTTGCAACTCCTATAAAATTGCTGCATTTCCAAATATGCCTTCTACTTCTCTGGCTGTGCAGGCCACTACTTTTACTCCATTGCCTCTCTGCCTGGAGCACACAGAGAGTGAAAGGGCTTTGGTCTCAACTCTGTCCTTTCCAGAGACTGCTCTCTTGCTATCTGTTGCTTCAAAAAACTCCTTGTTCAGCTCCTTGTACCTCTAGATTGAAACATGCTCTTCTGACAGACTTCTTGGGAAAAACTAATTCTTGTATGTACACTCTGAGCATGAACAGTGTGAGATTTTGAGAAGACTTTTGGCTAAATATAGGTGCAAGTATGTCACTGTTGCTTTGGTAACCTTGTCAAAATACACTGCTAAACAAACAAGTACACAAAGAATATCTTTCTTTATATCCCAGGTATTTGAAACACAATTAGAAAATGTTTCTCTGTGAAAAAAGAATCAATAAACAAAGCTTTCATTATAAAATGTACATTCTTTTTGCCAGAAGGTTTGGCTCCAATGTATGTAACATTGTTCAGTGTGTACATTTGCATTTTTTTGCACAATGGTATGGGTGCAACACTGTGTCTTTGCTTTCCACCTGTGATTTGCTTGTGTTCAGCACATTATTTTCCATAGAGTTGCTGCCAGAAGATAGGGCTTTCAAAATCTAAGGAAATATGGAGTACTTTGCTGTCTACATGAAATGCTGTAGCTTGACTCACTATAGCTAAAGGACGGGGGAAAATGAATGCTTTTAAAGTAAATTCAATTTTAGTTACAAAAAACCTCCACAAGTCTTGTGCTAGTGTCTGTCAAACCTACCTGCATTTGACACTTTCAATAGTGACACAAACCCACCATTGCAGTTGCCTCACTTTAAACTCCTAAGAAATTATTTGGTGCAGTAGATCTCAAGGGAGAAATAAATCACTGATCTAAATGCTAATTTCATCTTCACCAAATGTTTGCATGAGGGTGATTATGTCAGTGTAGTCCCATAACTAGCAAAAACTGAGGGCTTTCCTGTCCAAACTCATAACCTCTACACGAGCAAGGCCCAGTTTAAATGGGTTTTGTTTTACGAGCTGAACTTAGTGCAAATATAACTGTGACACAATGAATTGTGACAAATACTTTTAGAATCCTTACACATGCAGCAACCTATGTATAACACAAGGAAAGAAGTCTCCTGGCTTGCAAGGGGAGGGGGATGAGTATGCCCTCAGTACTGTCCTCTCCTGAGCCTTGGGGGATACTGGTGCCTTTGAAAGGATTGCTCCCTGGATGAGGCTCACAGGGAGTCAAAGCAAACACTGCATTATGTATATACATATATGTAAAGGCTGTACATTCTGGTCACAAAAAGGAGGAAGCAGGGTGTGCTGATGAAGTCCCTTTTCTTCCAAAATACTTGCCTGCTTCCTGAGCAATGCCATAAGGAGCTTACCTTGCTGAGGATCCCTCACCCCCTCCAGGGGACAGCATTCCCCAGCCTGTGCCTGCGCTGCAACATGCTGGGTGTCTTTTATTTGTTTTCTATCCTGGCGACACCACCCCTCTTGGGGCAGACGCTTTAGTGAGATGGATCGCACTCAGGTAACTGGCAGTTCAAGGAAGTCCTTCCCTGGGTTGTTTACACCAAGGCGTTTTAGAGCAGCCATTTAGCTTCCACCCTGTCCCACCCCGCTGACCAGCTGTAAGTGTAAAGGCCGCCAGTGGGCCTGCAGGTCGCTGATAAACTAAACCCCCATTTGGCAGGCAAGGAAGCCAGAATGATAAGGATGTTGATTTATGTTTTATCTGTCACTACATTTTCAGTAAAGTTGGGCAGTGAGCCTTAACGAAGCGAGGGCTGTTATCACCTCTCCTTAGCCCTTTAAGTGCAGCAGGCTCTTTGGTGTCTCTCGCTGAATGTCGCTTTGTTAATTGCGACGGTAAACAGGACACAGCGCTGACCATCGCACTTACCACAGAACCGCTGGGTTTAGGAAAGGAACCTGGGTCCAGGGGGAGTCACACATGAAGAAGGGTTCGTAGAAGTACTCAGCATTTCCTGGACTTGCTTCTATCATTTAAAATGTATTGCATACCTTGAAGTGAATGTAATGGCTGGCTTAATTGGAGATAACTTCACTGAAGTGGCCGTGGTTACCATTTATGTCAGCGGTGAATGTGCCCTTTAATGCTGTGCCCCTCAGGTATGGCTGTTCAACGTAGGAAAAACCTGACAACACTCATTACCGATGAAATAAATGTTGTGAATTATATGTATGATTAGGTACCATTTTCCCCTCATTTTGGATATGTGAGCGTTATTTTTCTGAAAGCATTGTAAGATTTTACACATTATATTTAATGGCAAACACATTTTTAGTTTTGTGAAGCACCACATGCTTTTTGGGGTCAGTAGAAGTGCCCACGGAGAAGAGGGTGGAAAGAGCTAGGAAAGAAATGCAAGCAATAAAATATTAAAATATTCTGACAAAACCAGAACATGGAAAATCTGAAAAAATCCACCCTAAGCAATTCTTGTTACATCCTATGCAGAATGGTAAAAATACAGATTTTTATTTTCCTTTGTCCCCTTTATATTTCTTTTCCTTTTTTCTTCTTTCTCTCCCTCTCCCCAAATATTTCACCTTACCTTTCAAGTCTGTCATTATATTTCTTTCTAAACAAATCTAGAAAGAGAAAAAGGAGCTAGTTCCTGCTTGGGGTCAGTGGGAACTTTGCCATTGACTTTAAATAGGTCCAGAAGTGGGCCCAACAGAGCATTTTATAGCTTCCTTTATTTATCTTAGGTTTTATTTTGAGCAATGTGTCTTTTGTATGACTGCATTATTTCCACAGTGAACACCATAATGATGGACTCATATACATTATTATATACACACGTACTGAACAAAGCGTTATTGATAGTTATGCTCTTTTAAACAAGAGTAAAAGACAGCTATGAAACTACAGCACAAGGATGCTTTTATGGTGCAGATTCAGTACAGCATTAGTGTTCTCCAAAAGTCTGTGCAAGGTGCTACTCCACACCTATTGTCAAGAAATCTGTTGATTACTGAGAAACAGGTTATTAAAAAGAAGTAATTAATGCTTTAGTCTAAGAAGCCAGGCCTGCAGTTCATTAGGTTTTGTAAATGATGCCCATAGTTGATCTGTTCTTCCTGAGAGAAATGCATAATGAATCACTGTTCTCCAACTGGAATACAGCAGGAACTGTACTGAAATGTTTGAGCTTAATATCTCTAGGCTAATGGGCCAAGGATAACAATAAAAGTTTGGCAGAAATCTGGCTGATAACTGGGGATATCAGCTATGGAGTGTGGTGGCCATTTGTTACACAAGATTCAGATGAACATATGATGGAAGGGACTATTTCTGTCTTTTGTTGATGACAGTTATGAAACTTGGGTTCTTTGCAAAGCTGTCTCCGAGGAATCCCCAAAGGGCCATCTCATGCATTGAGATAATTTTTCACAATTACAAATGCACTGTACTAAAACCGTACCAACAATGTAAATACAAGAAAAAAATGAAGATGGTTTGTTGTAAAAGTCGCTGCTGTCATGATTTAGGACCACCGGCCTCTCTCTGTCTTGTCAAAAATAAGGTAGACTCCCAGCTGGATAAAATCTTCAGCTTACAGAGATCTGGCAATGAGGATGGATCAAAGGCATGTTTTTCTCTCACAGTCATTATGAGAGATCCTCTGCATCAACTGTGCTTAGGGCAGACTAGCATGAAAGTGCAGCACCTCTTTCACCCAAGTGAAAAGGGCCAGCTGAGCTGTGCAGGTGTGTTGCAGGAACCAGAAAATGTCATTGCTGTGTCCATTCCCTTCTGGTAGCTGAAGTCAAAAATCAATTTTCCTTCCAGTTAATGTAGTTATGTTACTTGTAAGGCAGCCTTGATGCTGCTGGGTTTGTATTCCACAATATATTACAGCAGCTGTCTGGAGAACATATAACCTATTTACTTCTGGTTGTCACGGAAAGAGATCTACTACTAGGCAAAACAGAAGCATTTATGGAAACCCATGGGCGAGGAGAGGCCGCAGAGCTTCCAGCAACTGAAGTCCTGCCCTCTGAACAGAGGCACACAGACAGTGCCTGGCACGCAGGGTGAAATACCAGCTCATGGCAACACACACAGTGGGATTGGTGCTTGCACCCAGAAAACATTTCTGAGAATGAAAAAAACCTGTAGTCATTAGTTACCACAAAAATATACTGTTGGCAACCAATTGTCACTCTAGCAACCTCAAGAGAAGAAACAACTGCTTGCTGAATGAGCAGCCCTGGCTGCAGCATAACAGTCTAGTATACTTGTTAGACTGGAGCTGAGTAAGAAATTTTATAAATATAATCTATTTCTTTAATTGATAAATTTCCCACAAGCCAACATGGCTAATCTACGGTATATCTGCTTTCCCAGGTGTTTGCTGAAAGCTTCCTGCAAACATATCTTCAGTGTTCATAATAAATTTTCCTGCATGCATAGTTTTCCAGTGTTTTTTTTATTTATTTGTGGCAGAAAAAATAAATCTCTAAGGATTTGGATAATATAAAAATATATATAATGTGGAAATGTAGATGTTCTTGCACCAGCTCTGGTGTCTGTTATTTCAAGCTTTCCTACAATTAAACTGAATATTCATGGAAAATAGATTGAGAAAGGGTGTCAATAACACTGTAATAAATCCAGTATTTTATTCAACTGATTATCCAGGAACAGTTTTGGGCCACTTTCCCAATTCTTATTAAAAATAATATAAAAAAGAGAGAAAGAAGTCCTCTCATCCGTTTATGAGTTATGCCACTTTAAAAGTTGCTATATTCCATTACACAGTCCCCCACCCACTTGTTTGCCCAAAGAGACTTTGCTACTAGATGGATCCAGAGCAGCTGCCTTGCCCCAGAACAGCTGCTGGTGCTCTATATTTGCAGCTTCCTCTTGCTCTCTGATACTCTATAAAACTGTTTATATTCCCTGTAAAAGTATTTTCACTCTGTTTGCTTAGTGACCATGCACCACAAATATTCTCCTTACCACTAACAATTATGAAATGAAAATGTTTACAAAACTTTATTTAGTGCCAGTACCTAATAAACCATAGAAATGCTGTGAAGTGAATGTGTGTATGCAATGTGTATATGCATGTATGAATGAAGTATTTACCTAATTTTTCTGTGCAGCAGAGAGGTGGTGATGTACTTTTACTAGCACTACCCCAAGATTGCATGCATTTGGTGTCTACTGACTGGTTTTATAACTCTTTGAAGCTTATTTATGGTCTGTGGAAGAACTGACATGTGAACTAAATTAACTATTTTTGCAGCTTTTTTTGGAGCCTTGGCCATATCTATTCTAGATCATGTGTTTATGCCACATCAGTGCAAACTTGTTGTTTTTCCTACCTCAGATCAGGTATTTGAGCTAGTTTGTCCTGCATTGTTTTGATACTACCCATCATAAACCATTTGCACTTTTGTTCCTGTATTGCTGTAACCCGATGTGTTCTGAAAGAGGAATTGTCCCACAGCTTTTATTAAGGCCACACATTGGAAAATATTTGATTCAATATTAGGAGGGCAATTGTTTGCCTTCGAAGGAGCTCTGCTCTGTGAGAGGGAATCACAGCACATTTCAGTTCATTGAGTTAATTGCTGCTGCCCCAAGAGTCTGAGGCAGGCTTGTTTGTTCTTCTGTTTGCAGCTGGCCTGTCTTTCTCAGATGATACACAGGGTGGCTGAGCAACACTTGGTAGCTTTCATCCATTCCTTTGCTACTTTCATTTGGTATCTCACACACAGCATGTATCTCCAATGCCAAATCCTCTTTATCAAGCTCACAAAAACAGGCTGTGATGTGTTGCCAGCAGGAACAAAGTGCAATGGGGTAAAGTCTTGGAAGAGAAAGCTTTGCTTCTGCACAGAAAGTGTTCAAACCCAACAGCAGCAGGATTTGCCCTCTAGCTGATCTGTTTCAATGCAGGGCAGGATTTAGGCAGAACCACCGCAGTACCCATCTCTCTGAACTTCAGGGACTGAGAAATGAATACTTTACCTATTGTTTTGGGTATTTTTAAAACATGCAGGTTGGCTTAGAATATTTATTGCTTTTCTTGTGATCCTGAAATCCGTGACTACTGTCAGCACAGTGCCTGTATTTATTTTATGCCTAAACTTTGTTCCCAGGGGGTGTGTGTTACAGAGATTCTTTAGTTCAGTGCTTTTTACTAACATATAAGTGAATAATAATATGACGGATTCCATATTCTTATACATTCTGATAATCTTGTAAAAAGGATTTTTTCTATTTGATTTTTTTCTGCTTAATAATTTGTTTTACACTGCAAACTGAGGGTGTAACACAGAAGCCTTCAGCTGGGTGTAGTGTTTCAGTTCCTTTCCTGCCCTCATCAAGTGCAGGAATCAGCACTTGGATTGGGACTGGGAAAATTTTATTTCAAAAATACATCTCTCTTTCCTCCAGCATTACAAGTCTCACACTCAAACATTTAGAGACCTTTACCTTTCACAGCATTTATGGGTCAGTCTACAGTGGAACCAAAAATGTTGCTTGCCACCACTAACAGCCCTGCCAGAAGCACTGCCAGAACTTATGCTCACTTAACTGAATATCACAACACAGTTAATATATAAACTCAGGTAACAATAAACTATATTCTGACCGATGACTTTGGGCTACAAGAGTTTGCAACAAGACAGCACACAGTATACTTGTTTTCCCTCGTGTCTCTGTAGCTGACCTATTCTGAAAATTGAGTTTTGTGGTGTGGAGACTTTTGAGCCTTCATAACAAAATTTTTCAAAATGTTCATGAAACATGCCTCTATATGTCTTTGTCTGATGATAAATACCTTCCATGTAAAACAGTATTTCATCTCAGTATCTTTTGACAGTGAAGAGGTTCTTTTTCTTTGGAGGATTAAAGACATGGCACTTGCTCCTTTTCCTCTTTTTATAGTGCATAAACAGATAATATGTAATACTTTTACCTGCTATTCTTCCACAACATTCATGCTACAGCAGGTACTTCTATAATTCAATTAAGATACCACAGATTGGCTTCTGTGCACCGAGGAGCAGGGTTTGTGTTTCTATGAGTTCCTCTTTGTCTTTGGGAAAGTAGCCAGAGCTACCTCATGTACCCTAAATTTAGAGGGGCCTTTGTTTGTCCAAAGCAGTTCAGAATATCTAATGCTATAAAATGTGTGGGAGAGATGGTTTTATCTCTTAAGCATCCTTATCCATAGCTTCAGGAATAACAAACTTTTCCTTTAAATCTGTAGACTGCATATGTTTTAGATTAGTTTCATTTGTGTTTTTGTAGGTTTTATGAGCTTTTTTAAAATAATTTTCCTGTTTTCTGAGTAAATTATATGAAACATCTGCCCTAAATTTAATCTATCAAGCTCATAAAGGGAAAAGGCAGACGTTTTATGAGTGATATTATAAAATTTAGATAATTATCTTGTTTGTTTTAGCGGTTTCTATTTTGGTCTCTGTACAGTATTCTTCCATTAAAAGACAATTTTTATATGGTGTAATGGTCAAGGAGAACAGCTAGTGATCCCATAAAAAGTACATTTAATAGTGGTCCTGTTAATCAGCAATATTCTGTGTATTTTTAATGGAACTATATTCATTGTGTAAGCATAAACCTAATCTCATACCTGTTACATGGTTCTCAGATTAAAAAAGGAAGCAAAGTCTTTGTGTAGAGAGCATATAATTCCTGCAGCCTTCACTAGCTGTGCAACTTATGCAAGTTCAAGTAGGATATATCAAGTATGTCTGGAGCAATAAATGCGAGATGGACTTATGGTACCCTTTTCCTCTGCCATCTGCATCAGTTCAGTGAAGTTTTGCCATCCTGTATCCACCATATGTACAAATCATTTTAATGGAAGGTGGAAAATCATTCTGGGGGGACATCATCATGTGCGTATTCGTTCTTATCTCCTGTACTCGGCATCTGCCACTGTCTGCTGTCAAAGACAGTATCCTGTGCTAGTGTAAACCTCTGCTTTGCCCTGATGTGGTTATCCTTGCTGCTCATATGCTTATTCCTGCTCTTTTTTTTGTTTTTTTGCTGGTTTTTTTTTGTTTTATTCCAAAGCAGCTACTTCCACTAACTTTGCAGGAAAGAACCAAACAGAGGATCAAAACTGGATGACGGAAGTAATTCATTTAAGAGAAAATGCTGATGGTTTAGCTTCAAAAAAAAAATAAAGACACCCCCCCCAAAAAAGAAAAAAAAAGCCACTGCAGCTCTCTTCCTTGTAGTTCTCCATGAGAATACTCACCAAACACAAACAAACCCTATTGGAGCTGTAAGTGATCTTCCTTCTCTCAGAACTGGATCACAACCTTTCAAAGCTCATATGGATTTACAAGAGCGTTTTGACTATGTTGGTGAGACCTCACCTCTTCTGGGCAGTTTTTGGATGACACTTGCTTCATCTCATGCTTTCTTTATACTCTTCTAGTTCACATATTTTCTTTCCTGATTTCCACAGTACTTTCCTCAGTCAATTCATGCTCAGCTTGCCTCTTGGGACTTCGTGCAGCCCAGGAGGTCCAACATGACTACTTAGAGTAATATCTGTGCTGGCCTAGTGGGAAAGGCTGATCCTTTCTGGTTTCAAAAATTTTTGCTGTAATGTTCTGTAAAAAATAAAAGTAATTGAAAATAAAATGCCTCATAGAAATGTAACAATTCTTTGGTTTCTTGTTTTTTTGGTTAGCAATGTGAAATCAGTGTATCTTTCTGAGGGCTATTTATGTTTCAGAGGAGCTGAGAGGGGAAGGTAAGAGAAGCATGCATGTTATTTTTCAGTGCAGAGAGTCTGCATTTTTCTCCTCCCACTATATACCAGTGGATAGAGAATTCATTCATTTGGAACTTACTAAGTGGTGCCAGAAGGCAACAGAAAATAGTAGCAGTGCTAAAGGCTTAGCTGTATGAATGATATGCAGTTTGTGCCCAGAATCTATTACAGATTGTTGGAACTTCAGGGTTTAAAAGACAGATTTTTCAGAATTTCTGTTAATCCAAAGTCTATGCCAACAAGGCTCCAGGGTCACTAGTTAAAATTTAAATTTTCTCTTATGGCAGAATATACTATAGCATGCATTTGCAGTCCCTGTCCTCATACTAGAAGGTAGGAATGACTTAGTTACTCGCTGAAAATACCTGAATATTTTTTCTTGCTTTCTGTTTGAGGATTCTTTATTTCCACACAGTCTTCCATAATAGAGCTTTACTGAATTTTTTTTTCAATTTTTTCTGACCACTCATTACCCTGAATTGGGTTTTGTTAACTTGTTTTTGTTGTCTTTGCTGTTATTCCTGCTCCCCGGTTGGTTAAACACAAAAATTTTCCTTCCTGATCAGTAGTTGAAATGGAATAAGCGCTGCAGACCAAACAGAGAGATCTGTGACCCCATGTGGATTTCAGGCTCTCACTGCAGGCCAGTACCACGGCTTCAGGGGGAATTTAAACCAGGATGCCCATGAGAGGCACTGCAGCTCTCCCTGCTCTCCACAGAGGCAGTGAGGCCTTGGGCTGAGTAACACTAACAGGAAAATGTAGCTGCCTGCCCAAGGATGTGGCCACTTGAAATTTTAATTGCAATAATTTCTGGTAGCTGGATTTGAGATTTATCTTCTCTAAGCAAGTGTCTACGACCAGCCATTTAAACTTTAATTTTTAACCAAGCTGTACTGTTGTGTTGATGTGGCCTGCTTCCAAGAATGTCAGAATTCCTGAGAAATCAGTGGGCTTTCCAGTTCTTCCCAATGAAAAAGTTGTGCTTGCCTGTAATCCCATGTTGGGAGCAAGAGCACTAACTGAAATGCATATGAGAAATAGCAAGGGGCATTTTTACCTCAGAAGCCAGGGAAGGAAAGGGAGTTTAAGTGACAGGAGACTTTGGGGCTTCTGTTTTGTTGCAGTGTGAGTGGAGCCAGAGGGCAAATTCTTCCCTCCTGCTCAGTCTCATTATTCTGCCCTCTTTATATCCTACCAGCCCACTGATATCCAGAGCAGAGAAGGGAAAAACACACTTCTGGGACCTAGCAGGAGAGCTGACTGTGTCTCCCTATTCTGCTGTGTGTGTGAATCTGGTATATGCCAAATCAAAGTGGAAAATTAAAGTATATTCTCCATTATATATTTTCCATAATACCATTTCTTTGAGGATTCAAAATGCCAGAAGGGATTGCCAATGTTTCATCTGGTTAGCTCACATGCTGATTGATGACTTTGATAATATGTGTAGTTTAATGATATTTACACTGTTTGTCCAGTTAGGTATATTAAAAGAATGTTGAGAAAACAGTAGACGTGCTAAAATCCTATGGTAACAGCTCATACATTAGTGGTGTTTTGTTGTGAACAAAGTCATTTTTCAGCTGAGTCATAAAGTAGCCTAAAAACAAGTGTGGCACTGTTTGCTTCAAATGAGGCTGTTGCCATGTGACCACCATTCATCTGACATCATTACTGACATAGCTTTCCTTAGTATGATATCTGATTAAGGCTCCCAGCCCTGGTGGAGCCAGGCTAAGTAGTCTGAGTGAGGTGGCTGAGGAAAGTTAATGTGTCAATGTTACTACTGGGTGAGAGCCTCTGCTCAAAGTTTCCTTTGGAGAATGAGGAAACAAATGGCTGACGATCGTTCTAACGGGAACCTTCCGAAAATATTTGAAGATCTGGTAGTAATTAAAGATGTGCTGAGCTCCAAAGGGAGATGTAATCAGTTCAGCAAAACATAAAGATACCCTTTCTGTGTGAGGAAATGCAAACATGGAGAAGAATTAAAAAAAAAATAAAATATGCTAAGAAATGAAATTAATCACACATTTGCAGAAACCAACTAATTAAATATCTGTGTAACATGGGAATATATTTCTGGTTTGTACATGTAAATAAACAATCAGCCTTTTTTTAGATCTGAATTTCTCTTTTATTAAAAAAAATAAGGCTTGAGATATCTTGTTACTTTAAGAAAAGAGAGTTTTCAACAGGTACAGTGAAAAATAATTTGCAATGTCCCTCTGAGATGGGATAAATTCCACTATTTCTGTTTTGGCTTTTGAAATCCACAGAGATTACCACTGTATCTAGTAATTTGGAAAACATACTGACTAGCCTCCTGTTTTTTGAAAGCATGTGGACTAGCCTGAAAAAATATAGTCATTTTCTTTACGATGGAATGAATGGAATGATGAAATAATTTTTTTGGTAATTCCATGTCTTAAGTCTGTTGTTAATCTGTGCTCCAATTTTGGTTTTCAATAAGGGACTTCTGCTAATATTCTTCAATTTTTCCTTTTAAAATTAGAATATGGTAGGTTTTTTTCCCTGCACAGATGCCTTAATGCTTGATTTATTATTATACTTTGAAGTGCTGTGGGACTAAGACCCATCTGAGACTGTTATGGGACTCAGATCTGCAACTAAGATCTCCAGATTGCTTGAAGTATTACCTTCTCATATCTGATGCTTGAGTGATTTGGGAACATTTACATTGTCAGGGATGACAGAGAAGGATAAACCAAATAAGTTTTAGTGGGAAGTAGGATTCCCAGGGCATAGGTTGTCTTGGGAAAGGATTTAGGCCAAAAAGAGAATTAGGGGTTTGATATTGGAAAGAAGCAACACTCCTCAAAGAGTAGGTTACATATAGTTTTAACAAGCACTTTTAGGTCATGGAAATCTTTAATTCTGAGGCTAAATGACAGTCTGACCCAGAGTATCTGGGCACTGACTCTGTTTAGATGACCAAAATTCAACAGTTCAGGAGATGTACTACATTTGCATGACACTTTTTCTTAAAAGCACAGTTGTTGGCACCATCAGGTGATACAGGCCATTGCAAATTCAAAAAGGGAAAAAAATCAAAGGATATGGCTTCCTGTGAAATTTTTCAGATGAGTCTTGTTTTTTCTTGTACAAATATACTTGAAGAAAAATAGAGCCTGTTTCTAAGAAATACTGAAATATTCTTGGTATGGGTTACTCACCCACATTCAAAACCTTTAATAGTCTAAATTCTGTATCATTTGGCTTGTGGCCAGCCAATGGGAAATGCTAAGATTTCATGGGGGATTAAACTGGTGCAATATGAACATTAATTCTCCAATAAAACCAGTGAAATTAATGGACAGACTTAAAGTTTATTTTTGCAAGAAAAATGTAGTAGAGTCTGCCCTATCTTCATATAGTTTGCAAAAAATGAATAAAAGATATTTGTTTCTACTCAAAGGAATAATGATAAAATCACTTTGAAATTGTTAGAAAAATGCTGGCTATTAATCTACGACAGCCTTTTAAATCACTGGTCACATACATTTAATCTTTTTTTCCTTTAATTAGAAAAGGTTGTAATGTGATAGATCCATTTGACATTAGACTCAGCAACACATTACTTAGATGAAATCACACTTAAGAGCACTGCAGACTGGATCTGAGTAGCTCAGCTGATAAGGCACTGGTTTGTCATCTACGAGACAACAGTTCAAGACTTCTCTGAATTCTTAAGTCAAATTAATTTAGTTATGTCAGCTATGCTGCCATAAGATGATAATCCAAGCTGCAGGGATGCCAGGCATACTATTACCTTCTTTGGCTAGATTGAAACTGTGTCAGAAACACTGAGGGTAGCTAGAATTCATTGCAGGTGTGGTGAGAAAAATGGAACACATGAATTTCACTAATTCTAAAATAACTGCCAATATACAATTGCTCCTTTGATTCAACTGGACTGTATTTTTTTATTTCCTGTAAGCCCCAGAGTGAAACATGTCAAACCCACCTGAACTTTGGTTGGACCTAGGATCTATCTATTAAGTTTACTTAAAGTAAACCCTCAACAATCTCACTGGAATGCCCACGTTGCTGCCTTCTCTATGCAGGGCTCTAGCATGCATTATTATCATGACTCAGCAGAGGAATTGGTAACTCTGTGTGTTTCTATGCTCAACCAACATGCTGCAAAACATTTCTCTGAAGTCACACAGTCTCCACTGAAAAACCCTCTCTTCTAGGGTGCCTATTTCCTCCATGAATTTCCACTTGACAGTAAATCTTTACAGGAGAGATACGAGGATAACAGAGCCTAACTGCTTACAGAGAAAACACAAACATTCTTGGGCAAAAGTGACTCACTCAGTGAGAGATAAAGGGGCTGGAATTTTCCTAAGGAAATGTCTTATTAACTTATGTTTTATGTCTGTATCTCTGTCAGAAAAAACCTGTCATTCCCTCTTACTTCTTCAATAACTTCCATTTCAGCCAAAATTTTGTAGAGGGAGAAAAGATGAAAATACCCCCCCAGTTTTCTCAAAATATGTGGCTGGGTAGGGAGACAAAGTATTTTATCAGTTCCACTGACAAAAAAACGTCAACCCAGCATGAACCTTCAGAATATCCACTTAGGAAAGTATTGCGGTGAAGATTCTGCAGCATATATACCCACTGTACTTCTAGCACTATGCATAGATTTCCATCCCAAAGTAAATGTCTATGAGAGAGCATGTTGACAGCATAAAAGAAGAATGAAATAATTCTGATACTGCAATACTGCCCAAATTTATGTAATATTACAGAAATCTGGAAACACTGACACCATTTAGTAATCTTAAATCTGAAACTAGTGATGCTAAAATAACATCCCTCTCTATTTTAATGCCAAGAGAAGGTATTTAAACTTTTTGCAAAAGATTAGGATATCAGAGACAGAAAGAGAGGTGCAAATAAAAGTTTGGAAGTAGTGTTGACTGTAGAAATTCTATCAGTTTAGTGTAATTCAAGCAAGGCAACTGATAGCTCAGCTTGAAGATAACAGATGTCCTGAAAGTGTGCCACTGTCATGCTATTTCCAGGAGACCTTGTTTGCTGTGGAGGTATGTAATTGAATTTCTAATTCACTATTAATAAATATCCTTTACATTAGTCTTCTCGTGCAACTTCTATGTCCACATCTCAATTATAGGATTACTGAGCTGGTAGCATATCTTCAACTTTTGCAACAGCTTCAGTGATGATCAAATTTCTCAGGAATGATTGTCCACAATCCTTCAGAGCTTGTAAAACTTTTACATTTATCATAGAGCAAATAATCTGGTAAGAAGCCAAGCCTTCATTTTCCATCAAAGAATACTAAAAAGAATCCAATTCCTGGAACCTGATGCAAATGTGTTTTCCGTGAACTGCTGTGTATCCATGCACAGTTTAGAATACTACATCAGAGAAGTCATTTAATGAGTAAAATATTGTTGTTTCTCCCCCTCCCTCCACTAGAATTCTACATATCAAGTTTTCCAAGACACATATGCTCTTTTTAATGACTGGAAATACTTTCCTAGTGATTAAATTCTGCTTGGCTCTAGTAGACTCTTCCAGGACTTTTATAAGCCAATATAATGTATGCATCTGATGATAGGCTATAAACATTCACTTTTAGGTCACTAAAAGCAATGCTTGAAAAACTGAGTTGTCCATAACTGGCTTTGCTTAACAGCTTGTGTGATAATCATTCCTAAAATTATATCTTGTGACTCAATAAAGACATTTGGCAGTGCAGAAGTGCTGTCCAGTTGTCCAAGGTGTCCAGCTACTTGGAACTGTGATGTCTAAATTTTTCAGTTGCATTTCCACAATACTTCTGAGTCATGAAGGGTATTTTTGGGCCTGAAGTTCAGTGGTTTCTTGAACTCAAGATGCAACTTCTTGAAGATTTGAAAAGCAAAAATCAACTCTGTAATGTGAAGGTAGTGTTTTCACAGTGGTAGGGATTTTTGGTTTCTATGCTTTTCAATAACTTCCAGACAGAAAAAATGGGTAATATTTTAGTGTGAAGCAGAAGGCAAGTGTCTGGCATTTTACATCTCAGAAGCTTCAGGAGATAACTGGTATCTGTACATGCAGGTGATTGGATAAAGATCAGCTTGGCCAAAGACAAAAAATGATGGGGACAAGGTACCATCTCCAGTGCAACTTCTGTAGTGAGGCAATCTGATTCATTTTCTCAATCACACAATTGTTCATTAGGGTGTGAAGTTCTCAGCTCTGCTCCATGCAGGACATGGAATGTGGTGCTGTTCCTGTCAGCATCTTCTTGCTCTTTTGTCTCTCACTTCACAGTAAGTACTGAAAAGTTGGTTGCTGCTGCAAAATTAGGCATCTACCCTTCATACACAGACTGGCAGAGGTTCAACCTTCCTAAGTCATCTTCCCACAACTGCTGACAGGGAACACAAATTTGTATGTTGTGTAAGACTTTCTTTCCTGGTCCCCCACATGCTTACTTAACAAGCTGAAGCATTTGCTATAAAATCACTTTATTGTTTGCATAGTTTCCAAATGTTCCTAATGTCAAGATGACATGACACAGAGCAGTGAAGGGCATCTTAGCATGGAGATCATTGGGCTCTGGGTCACCTTCCATCCCTCCCAAAACAATTTATGTATTCATCTCTGTAGGGATTAGGAGAACCTTTCAGAATTTCATGAGACAGGGATGGCACAGGAGCTGTGCATTTATTCTGCAGCCTGAGAAGCCAACCTTGCCCAGGTTCCCTGCCATTCATTAGCACTCACATCTCTGTGCTTGTTGTGTGCCCTTCACCAGCTCTTCCTTTCAGTAACTCCTGCATGTATACCAAGAATCCTGTGGATCAATGACAGCCCAGTTTCCATCTTTTACAGAAGCAGGATGTTCATCTCCCCCATTTTTTATTCTGGTGGCCAAGTTGCTAGCTCTTCTGGCATCTTGACTCTGGATCCCGTTACTTATAAAATTTTTCCTGTTTTCCATTGAGTCTTCCTGCTCTGTTCTCTGGGTTCTTGCATTTTTTCCATGTTTCCAAATCCAGTTTTTCATTGCTTCCTCTTTACTCCACATCCGCTGTTGCTTTGTTGCCTGCTGTTTCTGTCTTCCTGTATTGAAGCTTTTGTTTCTTCCCACAGGCTGCTCTGGAAAACTCCTTTTATTTTTTTGGTAGACTCTCAGCCATTATCTGCTCACACATAAGATTAATTTGCTGCCTTTGAGGCATGCAGGCAGTAGAAAGTAGCAATAGTAGAATTAAGCAGTCTGGAGAGCATGGCTATTCCCCAAGCAAGTTTTTCTTGTGTTTTAAATTGCATTAAAATCAAAGCATCCGTGTCTATGTGTTTCTGGAACACTTTGGCACTTATCAGCCGAGCCACTCCCTGACTGTCATCTTATAAAAAGAGCAGCTTGGGCTGGTGTTGGATTTTGCTTTACCATGCCAATCAGAAGGCATGATCAGGGAGAGAGAGAAAAAATATTTAACTGCTATGGAAGTTTTGTGGAAGTTTCTTGAATTTTGTATAATTTTCATAAGTGATCAGTGGAAGGGTTTTTTTGCAGTCTTTTACTGATATGCACAGACTCCATTAAAATATGTAGTTTCTCAAACTCCAAATCAGAATGGTTCATAGTCACTTACTGGAATTTCAAAGTTCTTTAAATTTGGTGCTTGAAACCTCCAAAGGAAGGAACCATGCAAGTAAAGGTTTAAAAAAACCCAGCAACAAAGTCCAAAGTGAAAACCTGTAGTTAACATTTGGATTTCAGCATTACTACTTGTAGTTCTTTGGAATATCTTGGCATTGTAATTATGATTTTCCCTTATTTCAGATTCTGCACAGATCATGTCAACCTCTAGTTCATTGTACAACAGTTTAAATCCGGCTGACACCTTGAATCTCAAAACCAAATAAAGTAGATCTGGACAATATTCAGAGAAACGGGGACAGGATTGTATCAGAGCAAAGAAAGACCTGCTTTTAAAAAAAGAAAGCATTTTGGGAGAGAAATAGAATGGGGGAATCAGGGAATCAGAGCATGAAAGAGATGAATAAACGAGACTAGCACGGAGAAGTTAAAAAGACATTAATTGTTTGTTATTTCTCTGAATATTGCAACTAAGGATCATCAAAGCAATCAGAAAAGAGGTTCTTAGTGCAGATGGACAGATCAGTTGAGAACTGATCTATCCATCTGCATGTAAAAAACAAGAATGTAACAAATGCCAAAAAAGTTTTTGGTTTGTGGAGAAGTTTGACTTTATTAATGAAGCAACTATTTGGTGTGACTATACATATAGAAATAATTTCTTAGCTAATCCCTAAATTAAAAAAAATAGCAGATTCTGAATTTATCTTCATTTTCAGAGGATTTTAAGCTGTCCCACTCTTGGGAGCCAAGTGTCCTATATGGACTATAAATAGTGTATGTAGTACTATTTTCTTGCAATTGCTCACTTCACAGAATTGTCTGACAGGTGATTTTTACTTGTTCTAACAACCATATATCTACTTACCAATTAAAAAAAAAGTTATTGCAAATTTTGTAATGTGGAAGCTGAAGGCAAGAAAAAAAAGGGAACAAGAACATTACAGTTTGTACAGATTTATTATTATGCTTGAATTGATACTTCAAAAGATCTTGTTTTCTACTGGCTGTCCTTTCTTGGCTGTCATATTTTAACAGCCTAGTTGAAACTTTATTTTCCATTTTATTTGCTCTTTTGAATGACAGATATTTAACATCCATTGCCAAAGTGATGTATTTGAGAACTTTTTGAATAGAAGCAAAAATGTGACCATGCCCCAGAAATGCAGAATGCTGTTTGTGAGTAAAAGCCCAAGTTGAGAAATCTACAGATACAGCTGCTGGGAGGGTATTTCCTGTTCTAGTTCTCAAGACAGATTTGGCAAGACACAACAGTGGTAAGGAAAATAGATTGCAGGCTTTTAATCTCTGCAAGCTCTCGAAGAACTCAATCACTCAGAAAAATTGGCCCTAGAACTCAGTGTGTACTTATTATCTATTTTACTGCTCTGTTCCATTTTCTTTTAATGAGTCCTGTTAGATAACATGAAGTCTGGTAGCAATGTTGGATTTCTTTTGAAGTAAGTTTAATTTTCATCTTGATCTTTTACATTTTGCCTGCTCTTGGCTTTAGAATATTTAGCCAAAATCTTTTTTTTCTGTGTCCACTTTCTTAACAGTTTTTTTTAAGATATGAAGAAAATTGAGAAGAAAGCTACTGCAAAAAGAAATTAACAGAGCATAATACAGAAAGATATACTGGCATCAAGGGAGATACCTTTCCTAACCTATCACATTTAATACTCATATAGGTAACAAACCCAACTGTACTAATTTTTTCGTTACTAAAAGACATGTATGTACAGGCATTTAACCAATTAGCCATTCTTAATTTGGTTTTTTAATAGCAAGCTAACAGAGAACAAAAAAACCAAATGAGCTCAATACAGCTTTATTTCTTGCAATGCTTTTCCTTATACCTGGGGAAGACCAAAAAAAAAAAAAAAAAATAGGCTGTGTGTCCTTTCCTCTCTTGCAACCTATTTTGAATTTTTTGAATTTGGATCAACATGGGCTTGGAATTTGGGTGCCAGCTCAAAGTTTCGTTAACTGTAGACCCGGTTACTAATCTGTCCTGTGTAATTTGTCACAATCCTGAACTAGGTCTGTGTGTAGATTAGAAAAATGAAGCTGGCAGAAATTTAGGTCAAGGGATGGCAAGAAGCCCTTGTAATTGTCTCCAGTGATCACAATTAATGCTCAGAACAGCACCGAGGAGAAAGTTGCAGTGGCGAGGCCAGCAGGCCCTCACGGGATGAACAAAGTCTCAAAATGCCTGTAAGTTTTGGGAGGCAAAGGTCGTAGGAACAATATTGGGCCACTCCAAGCCTATGTCATAAACTGTCAATAAAGAGCTCTTGTGCAGGGCAGGCCCCATGTTTTCTCTGCCTATGTTTGTTTTTCCCAGCACTCCATCAATTCACAGTGCAGGGTTAATAAAAATCCACACAAGTCTCAAGGTGTTTCCTTTAAACTTCTTTGGAGGTTGTGTGGATAGACAATAACACACATCTGACTTCATGCTCAGACCTCTAGTGGTCCATGCTCTTTTTGCAGTGCTTTTTAGCACACATTGCACATATCTGGCACGATTAAACTGTAGGGCTGCATTTTTTTATTAAGTTTATCTGGACCAAAAGTTTGCATGTAACATAAATCATAGGAATCTGTCACAAGAAGAAGACCTCAATCATCTTGGCCACACTGCCAGCATATCTAATCAAATTTATCACTGCATGACACAGACTCAGCCCCAGGTCTGGCAAAAGAGGAGATGGAGTTCTTCTCTCTGATCTTCCTGGACCTCAATTCATTTTTATTCAACTTTTAAAAAAGATATCTATGACCTATAATCTCATTTTGTCTTCTTAAACATCTTCTGTCTGTCTTCAGATTCCATAACATTTCACAAAATTATGTTTGGGTTGAAAATTCATATTAATAGCAAGGTTGAAAGAAGAAAAGACTAATACCTTGGAAGCACAGCAGCTATTAATCAAGTTTAATTGCCATCAGGTCTCCCTAAAAGATAGCTGATTTACTTACACTGCATTGCACAGTGAAGGAGTATCATATGGAGAGCACCAGAAAGAGACAATTATTTTAGCAGGTGCACACTGATTTGTGGTTGAGCTAATTTCCAACATAATGGGATAAGTTCCCCTGTTTTATTTGGTTTTTTTCTCATAACAGTCTGGAAAAAGATATTCTTTTACAGGTCAGTTTTACCACGAATTTCTGTGACCATAAAAAAAAATTTTACATAAATGACAGAAAGCCAGATTGATGCTGTTCAAATGTGGCTGGATTTTGCAACCACTGCTTTAAGATACAGATAGAGCAACTGAAAATTATTTGATCAGTTGTCTGTCATCTCCAAATGCTCTGTGATGTTTTATCTCCAGTTCTAGTAATTTAAAAGGTCAAATGATTATTTTAAAGAAAATGCAGCTAAAACAGAGTGTCAGGAAGTGAGATAAAGAAAATCCTTTTATGTTTGAAAATATAGCCTTATCTTAAAATTCACTTTTCATGTAAAAATAAGGCCAGCTCTGAAACGAACAAACAATATTTTATTTTTTAAAGGAAGCAAATACAATTGGTGAATTTTTTCCAGTAGAATACAAGCATGTTTTTTTCTGCAACTGTCAGTCCTGCACCTATCATAACAACTATGGGTTTATATTTATATTTTTTTTCTTTTTAATTTAATTATTTTTCCCTATTGAACATAATCCCAAACCTCACATCCTGACTAATCAGGAATTACCACAGTAGCACAAAGATTGACTGAAATAACCAACAAATCACTTTGATATGTTCATGGTCTGGAATTCACCATAAATTTGAAATACACACCTGGTCAACTGAAAAGTTAAATATATATTTACAAATTTTTTATCTTATATTTATTGTAATTAAGCTATCTTAAAGCCTCTCTTAAAGTAATTTAATTTACTATATTAAAAAAATCTTATAGAATATTTTTTTATTTATTCAGGGTATTTATTGGCTGCAGAGCTGTTCTTAGATGTTCCTGTACTACTTGCTGAAACCTCCTCTTCACCTTCTTATGCTCTTCATTTCACAGAACTTCTGCAAGAGAGGAATTGGAGTCCTGGCAGAGTGACCAGAAGTGTGACATTCAGGAAAAAAAAGGTATTTCTGTTAACCTCGTGCAAGAGGCATTAATGGTAATCACCTTTAAAAAGCTTGAGGACATCTACCTAGGCTGCTTCACAGAAGTCTGCTTTTAGTATAAGCAATACATGAAAAATGTAAGCCAGTTAACTTGCAAACAGAACCCCTAAAAACACCTTGCTAGATGAAGACTGACCAATAGGACTCATCTCTGATGTATCTCAAGACAACATGGCACCTTACCTGCTTTTTAACATATATCCTCATCTGAAAGCAAGGTGGTTCTTGGAATTTTAATGTCTATTCTAACAGCCCTTCAGCCTTTTCTGATTTAGCCTCATATATCCAGTCACAACAACCCCATGCAGCAGTGCAGATGGGAAGTGTAGCTGGGAAGCTCCCCAGTGGAAGGGGACTTGGGGCGCTGATTAACAACAGTTGAACTTGAGCCAGCGTGTGCCACTGCTGAGGCCACACCTCGAATCCTGCGTCCAGCTCTGGGCCCCTCACTGCAAGAAAGACATTGAGGGGCTGGAGAGAGTCCAGAGAAGGGCAGTGGAGCTGGTGAAGGGTCTTATGAGCAGCAGCTGAGGGAGCTGGGGTTGTTCAGCCTGAGAAAAGCAGGCTCTGAGGAGCCTTGTAACTCTCTACAATCACCTGAAAGGATGACAGGATATAGCCTCAAGCTGCACCAGAGGAGGTTCAGGTTGGACATCAAGTAGAATTTCTTCATGGAAAGGGTTGTTAAACATTGGAACAAGCTTTTCAGGGAGGTGGTAGAGGCACCATCCCTGGAAAAGTTCAAGAAATGACTGAAAATTACACTGAGTGCCGTGGTCTAGTTAACAGCATGGTGATCAGTCAGAAGCTGGACACAATGATCTTGGAGGTCTTTTTCAACCTGTATAATTCTGTTATTCCATCATATTTCACTTTTTTCAGCATTTATGCACTGAATAATAAAATATATAATATAGTAAATCTGTCAGATGAGAAGAGTTTACAGAGTCCTTGTTCATCTATCTATACACAGTCTGAAAGATGGTAGCATTGAGAACTTTGAGAACTTGTGTAGCAAAATAAAGGTTTTCCAACAATGTATGTTCATGTCCTAAGATATGAGTGCAGTCAATTCCTATTTGCACATTTATGTTGTTTACAGATTGTTTTCTTCTAATGACTTTATATCAGTAAAAATCATGGTATTTTTACATATCCCAATCAAACCAATGATTCAATGGTTGCAGTTTAATTGCTCTATTCTACAAAAATATTCTGGAAATATTTGGTTGCACATCACAATAAGTAATTCTGTGAATTAGAATGTTTTTATGTGAAATTCTCACATATTTTTAACAAATATATCTTCCATCAGACAGGTGTTTCTTTATTTATACAAGAAAAATATTTCACAGGAAAAATGCTGGACTTTTAAAAGAAGTTACTGAATGACTAACGATGAAGCAATATTATCAGACATTATCACCACACAATTATAAATAATCAATAAATGGAGAGAATTATTTTGAGTAATTTCATTGACTTGAGAAGAATTTTCTATTAAGCTTGATAGAAAATTCCATCACCAATTTTTGCCCCTCTGGAGGAGTATTTTTAGATGAAGAAATAAGCCATACCTCTTTAATAAATTGTCCATTACTAATTATTCCCTCAAATCCAGTCATCAAGTCAAACTCTTATTATTGCCTGTCAAGATCTTTAAAATGCTTAACATGTGAAGGAGAACAATTGTCTTTGTTAGCATCCAACCTTTCAAACTGCCCAAGTCTATCAAATACATGTTTCTTTGCATTTTAGGCTAGTTAGTTTTCTACAGCAGAAAAGCGAGGAATTTTATTAAATTCCCCCAAATTACAAATATAATGCTCTCTGACCATGAAATGAAAAAGTGACTTTTGAACCTCTGGTATTGGTAACAATATCCTATTTCTCCCATCAAAACATAAAAGGCAAGTTAAAGCCTTACTTCTATACAGAGTTTCTGCTTTTTGCATTGGATATACTTTGTAAGATACATAGCTAAAACTTCCCTTTTTTTATTCAAAAGAGTGGGAAATTTTCCACCTAGGTTAATTGGAATGCAATATGGTTCACAAGGTTTTAAACTAGGGACAAGGAAAACAATTTGGCTAAAGTCATCATGGCAGGGAAATATTACAATTTTTCTCTATTCTATAAGACCTATACTCTTATTTTGGGGATCTTGATTTGGTTCAGATAATCATCCAGGTTTTTAGATGTTAATTTAATTGAACTTCTAAACTTTTTGAGTTTGCCCATCTCCAATTTAAAAATCCTCTCTGGGAAAGTTATCCAGATGTAAATTCTACAAAAGCACACCTGGCAAAACAACATCTGCCTGACAATGACTTAGTGAGCCTCAGTAAAGGCTGACATATGTGCGCATGCAATTGGACCTTATACCAACAAAGTGTTTTACATATTAGTGTACACTAGGGAGTCCTGAATCCTGACAGAAAAATATGATGGCTTTTACACTTTAAATTACAGTGAAGCTGTATGCACAGATGGTGCAGGTACAACATGTGCTCTTATACAGCTGGCAGGTAAGGGGAGGTCATTTCCCTAACAGCCTCTTCCTGATTTCTAGTGTTTGCTACGACGCAGTTGCAATTTGAGATCAGCATTCTGAGTGGAGTTAGTTCCAGCTGCTGATATAATGCTGACTGCAGGCTCCAGTACCAATGAAGAGGCTTCTGTTGATGCTTACAGATGACAAAATATCATTCCCTCTCCTTTATTTCAGAGATCTCCCATCTCTTTCACGAGGTATGTGGGGCGCAGTTTGTTGTGGTTTGGTCAGACACAGGCCTTGAGTAAGTTAGCAGAGCTTCTTTGAGATCAGTCAGCTGGAGAACTCACAGAGCCATTCCTATGTGCCAAATGGCCATGCTTTGAAGATAGGGAAAGTAAATCTTACGCGGTCAGGTTCTTGCAAACTAACAAAGGCGCTTTAATTCTGAAGGAAAAAGGACTGATACGTAGTCCGCTCTCTTATGCTGACCTTTGTCTTAAAACTATAACAAAAATTCCAGTAAATATTTATACTTGGCCAAATTCTGAGAACAGGACATGGCCCAGCTGACCAGCAGCATCTGAGTGTGGAACAGAAGGACACTTATGTTCACCAGACAGAGCAGCAGTGCTGCACTTTTTGCTTCAGAGCTGCAGACACCCTCGAAGGCAGGATTTATTAATTTTTTTCCGATGAAAAATGCAGGGGATTCCTCTGGATACCCAGGCTGACTCATAGTCCTTCTCCTTCTCAACCTGCCCAAGACCTTTCTGCTTTTGTGAGAGTTGTGCATTACAGAGTTCAGTCTTAGAAGACCAGACCAGTACTGCTTTCAGAAGGGTGGGCCTGAACTTTTCTCAAGTATCTTCAGAGGATAAATGGGCTGAGATAAAAGTTGTCTATGGGAGCCAGGAAAATCCTCTGCCCACTTCTAGTAGGCCTAACCTAAGCCCATAATGCACTCATCCATTTTTAAAGTAACCCTTTCCTTGTTTTGGCATCTGCAGCTCATGGAAATGTTCTTTCATTTCCAGACAGCAAGGAGTGGCTGTACCATAGCATAGGATTAACCAGGAATAGTTCTACAAACATAGTTGTACGATAGTGACTAGGAAAAAATGACCCAGAAGTGTAAGTTTGCAGAATCTACAGTAGAAGGACACTAGGTTCTGCTGGAAAAATATGATGAAAATCATTCCCCTGGTCCAAGCTGGTTGTTTATATGTTTTCTTTAATCTCTTTTACTTGGGCATTAATCTGTTCATGTTCAAAGCCTACACTATACAGCTGCCTCTTCCAAACCATTTCCAACCATTTCCTTGTGTCTCAGCACCATACTACCTCTCAGCTAGCTTCTGTACTATAGACTTTTCCAAAAGCTTGTGTTGGTCAAGTGTATGATAACATGTGACTCACATTTGGGCAATGGTGTCAGCAGACATAAGGGTTGTCAAGGTGTAAAGCTGTCTCCTTAACAAAGGCACTGCTCCTAATAGTGCGCCTCACATTCATCCCTCTCTTTGCTGTATTCATGGATGCATTCTTTTTAGATGTTGAAAATTCTGAAATCAGATTTCTTTTCCTGGAAAGGGGTAAAAGTAGTGAGTAGATGCAGGTTAGACTACATCTGCATCTGGAATCAAATAGCCTCTTGGGACCCGACCTCAGAGACCAAGGCCAAATCTTTTAATGAGAACTTAGGCAGTGTCTTATAGCAACACAATTGACTTGTTGGGAGGTTTGTATAACACCTACCAAAGTAAATTTCTATCAAGTTGTGGCATTTATACACTTCAGCAGCACACCTTTTATACTTTTTTTCTTTGAATGGGTAATTAATTCTTTTTTTTTCACAAATAGAACAAAAGTTCTGTAAATAATTAGATTTTTATAGGTATTAGAAATAACTGAATAACTTCAGAATAATATCCCAATGTCAAAGATCAAATATAAATTTGACACAAGCCTAGACAAAGGACCCAGCCAAAAGTAAAGCTTCTCCATTTTAGCAGAAACCTCCAAATCTGACTGAATAGACTGAATATAGACTGAAACATTAGTCTCTTCTTCCGTGAATAATGAAGATTTCAATGATTGTCAACACAGTTTCTGAGAAAATCTAATAATTGTCAAATCACCAGCTTAAGTGAGATAATGAAAAGCAGTAAATATTGAGGAGAAGGTAAGGCTAATAAAATGAGATTGATCATGTAATTCACTGGCTTTGTCTTAAATTTGTTCAACCCAGAGAAAGAAAAAGTAGAGAGTGAGAATTTCAGATGTAGCCTAGAAATCCTGAGTTTCTATACTGCAGCAGGGCAGGACAGTGTGGCCTAAGCTGGCCTAAGCACAGGGAAGTTGGATAGAGTGATTGCAGAACACAGGGTAAAAGGTTACCAAAGACCTCAGTAAAGGACATTTGCCCAGCAGGAAATACCTCAGTATTTTGGGCACGTGAGTTAATTATAGTAAGGACAGCATGCTTACAAATATAGGTGGACAGAGTTATCAGTTCCTTTCTCACCTATGACTGTAGCAGAAGCCTCTGCTGAGCAAGGCTGAAAGCAGTATCTTGTAGCACTGGTACTGCTGGGGCTACAGAGGCTTGGTCCCACTGGCACAGCTATTGGCACATGGGCTCAAATACTGCTGGCTCTGGTGGTCTCAGCACTTTTTGTTGAATGGGATCAGAAGAATTTGTAAAGGACTGAGAAACTGCTGTGTTTTTTCCAAGCTTGGAGGAAGCCAGATGATGCATGCTGTGTTTGCCCATGAGACTGGAGAATGAGAAATCAGAATTGGGTGGACAGGACGATGTCAATTAAGCATATGGGAATGTATTCATTGTGCTCAATTATGCCTTTAAATTTAAATACTTGAACATCAGTACAACATTTTGAAGAATGGATACTAGTAAATCTAGTCTCCAGAATGTTCTAATTAAACTTATTTTAAATAGGACTTGCAAAGTTTATATTTGAAAATGTTTCCTGTGTTGACTGCAAGATCTTTTTTCAGAGATTTCTTTATGGTAAACTTGAGATTTAATCCCATATTTTACCTTTTGAAAAACTGTAAAACACTGGATCCCCAGTCTCTGTTTCATCAAGAAATTAAATGAGGTGCAGAAAAAAAGAGCTGTAATAATTGTGCATAATATAATCTCATGACTCCTCCACCGTTTCTGTCATACCACAGATATTTCCGGATACTGTCACAGCATCTGAGGAACCATATTCCAGCTGTTCTCAGACTTTCCCATTCCTGGAAGCCTGCCCCTCCTTCAGCTCCAACCACAAATGTCCACACAATAGAAATCCAGTCATTCTCCAAGAGGTCAGTCAAAGACTGACTAAAGATTATCCCAGAATGTCTCTGTTATTTTTTCACTCCCATCTAAGGACCTTTAGAATCACAAACTCAGGCATGAACTCAATATCTCAAAGTAACACACCAACATTTTTGTGAATTTGCCCTGATAGAATTGTGTGTAAAGGTCTTTCCCAAAGTTACTAAGGTCTTTAGCTCAAGCATGTCCAAACTGAAAAGCAGGATGTCAAAATATGCAAAAAAAAAAAAAAAAAAAAATTAATAAGTCACAAACCCCCCAAAATAAAGGAATTAACAGGTTTTCTGTCCTCTTTAAAATTTAGGCAACTTGCTTGATGACAATCAGCAGTCTTGTCACTTTCAGATGTCACCAGCTATCTTTTGCTGCTGCTTCACTTCAGATTTGAAGTTCCATCTGCTCTTTGCTCTTTTTTGTTTGAAAAAACCCTTCCCACCATGATGTCTAAATACTTGGGAAAGCATTTTCAAAAGACCCAAAAATGTATGTGGGATGCTTCAGATTTTGTTTAAAAAGAAAGAAAAAGGAATAAACCTTCAGAGTCCTGTTGAAAATTTGTACATCTGTATATATTTGATTCCTCATGTCTTTAACCTCAACACTAGTATATAGAACTCCACTGGATCCTAATTTCCAATAACTTTTAGTAAGTTAATATCCTAGTTCATTTTTACAATATTACATGTTCAGCTTACCTTTATGTTGATCACTAGAACACGTGTGCTATGTTGCTCAAATATGTACTTGTAGAATGCTTGTGTGTCTACCCACAAATTAAAAAAAAAATTGATAAAAAATTAAACTGCTAAACCCAAACTGCATTCAAATAAATAACTTACTCTACTTCCTAGTCTACCCTAGTCTATTTTTCTTCAGTTGATTTTCAATGGTAAGAAATCTGCTTTTGCTACAAGGTTTTTAAAAATTTTGCTACAGAATTTAGCTAATTAATACAAAATATAAAAAAAACCTAGTCCAACCCAAACCAAAACCCAAAACCCCCAAACTGGTTCCTGGAAACATTAATGTGCACTTGTTACACAAAAGAATTTAGACTTGTCTGCAGCAGGGAGCATTTTAGCTTGTACATCTCACATCTGGACTATGCCTTTGAAGAAACAGTCTACATTTTCTTGTTTTAAACTTATGGTTCAAGCAGTTTTGATTCTTATCCATGTAAATTGCTTTTCTGTTTCTGTTCAGAAGGATGACTATCATCCATCTGAAAAGAAAGTATTTTATAAACTGGTAAGCTCATCATTATACGCTATTGGATAAAATAGAGGGATTGTCACAAGGGTTTAAAGCAAATTATTATAATTATCATTGTTCTATAAAGATAAAAGCTAGGTAGATTTCATTATGGAAGGCACAGCAAATCAACCCATTTCTCCATTATCATGTTACTGAGAAGCATACTAAATGCAGCTTATTAGGAAGTGTTATTCTCATCCCTAAACCAAAAAGACAAGAATAGAACCAAAAGGGGATACTGATAAAGGGAATTATTTTCCTATGCAATTAACAGTGTTATTCCATTTTGCAAGATGACTCTGTAGCCAGGAGTTCATGAAGAGTTTTTTTCCCTAAGAGATTTTTTGGCCACAGAAAACATCCTGTGTAGTTAGGGCTAAAATAACAAGAGATTTGCAGCTCTTTGCTGATCTTTAGCTCACTTCTGAAAATAAGATAGATTTAAAAATCCCTTTTCTTCTAGATGCCTTTCTCTACAGCAGGCTTTTTGCATCAAATTTTTTTCCTCTTTCTTCCAAACATGAATACTGACCTTTAAAAGGAAAGTATTTCTAAACTAGCTAATCTACGGGAGAGAGGTTGACATGACAAGCTCCTTACAATATGATCAATCGCTTGGTGTAGAAAAAGGGAACACTACATAAGCAAAGTGTAGGATAAGGAGTAATATTACTGGGAGGATTACTAAAATTATAATGATATTTAGAGATTTCATTTTGCTGCTTTTTGGGCCAAAAATTAATCTTTGTCCAAAGAGCTTGACAAATGATACTGGGGTGATGAACAGACAGGCAGATATGTGAGTAATTATGGCTGCTTGCAGAAGATGCTTTGATTTTTTATTTGCTGTGGCAGTGGTTTTTTTTGTTTCCATGACAACAAAAAAGCAAGTATCTAAAAAATTGCTTTAAAATTGTTTCATTGTTTTTCCTTAACTTGTACTAAATAGGCAATGAAGGAGAATAATGGTTATTTTCCACATGGATAATCCAGGGTTAGAAAAGGTATAGGAATACTGGCCTATTGTTCATTCATTTCAAATAAATTAACCTTTTTGTATAATTCCTTATTTATTGTCATGTCTCAACTGTTTGTTACATTTAGCTGCTAAAATGAAATCAGTACAAGGTGGTTGTGACAAAGTGCAGTGTCTCAATAATACCTATCTAGAGAGGGATGAACACAGGTCCAGTCTGAATAGGTTCATGCCTGAGTTGCACAAAGGATGAGCTGAATCATACAGCACTAATAGGGAAAGAACTCTCTTAATATCAAGTCTGGGAAAGCAGTGCCTAATTTATATAAAAATAAGTGGAAGTGGGATATTGGTGATAGTGAGCTGTGTTGAAATCTCTCCTCACAAATCCTTATCACCTTGGTAGCATGTAAGCCAGCCCATTTGCTCCAGTCCACACTGAAGTCTTTGGAGTATGAGAGTTTCCTGATTTGTCTCCCAGGTTAGCCCTTATAAAAGGCAGCTCCTGTGAGGTCATAAAATCCTTGGGATGTGGGGCTTTAAAACCATTGCCAAAGTTACGTTTGGGTGAGTTAAAATAAGGAAACTGCTCCAAGCCCACTCTTGTGGAGTGGGAAAATTGCCACACTGCTGATGGTAGGTGGACTGTCTTGAAAGAAGAAGACATAGAATGCAGAATCATGTGTTGCTTTCATCAGCAAGCAACCTTTGATGCATATTTCTCCTACATCCAGCCCTTAGGTAACAGATAATTGTAGAATGTATTTAATTTTGGACACATTCCATATTTACTTGCAATAACTGCCCTGTGAGACTCATTAATGCTTTAAAGCTTCCTATTAAATAGAAACCTCACAGTACTTTCTTTCTAATAAAATAAACTGAAAGGTGAAAATATTTTCTGTTTGTTTTTAAATAATGAATGTGTGTCTCAAAAAATTACTCTTAATTTGTTGGATTATTTTAGTTTTATGTCCTTTCAGAGGCATGTAGATGAATAATGAAAGAAAGTGCAATAAAAGCAAACAATAATTATTCATGCTGACCTGAGGCATTTAAAGAAATAAAAGAAAGTCTAAGGAAACAGATTTCCTATAGTGCTACTTTCTTAAGTATACCAAGGTAATTAGCTTTAAGAGGAGATAATTTCAGTTCACTGAGGGTGCTCTTTTAAGTCTTTCTGGGAAATTTGGATTTTCCATTGATAGTAGTTTTAGCATGTCACACTGGAGCCAGAGCGAATTAAAGTGAGGAGCTACACAGTCTAAACAAATAGCCCTTCCCATGATCAGAAGCCTGACAATATAACAGCATAAATTATGTCACATGCCCACAGGTAATGCAGGAACAATTAAAAAAATAATTGCAAAACCTCACTGCAATCCATAAACAATATCTGATGTCCTTTATTGAGCTAACATTTTAAGCAGTCTAATTTTCCTATTTATCATGTTGCATTCTTATCGGTCTTAGGGAAATAAACAATAAACCTTGCCTGTTCTGTGATCTCTTATTTGCTCTGATTAAATGGTGACATAGCAATTCTCCATGAAAATAACTGGCTAAATCTTCAAAACCATCAATGAAAAACAGAAGTTCAGTTCTTTACTCACTTTGAAGCAGAGTTAGGATAGATACAATATATTTGTTTGTAGGTAGGAATATTTTAGCAACTTATTTTACATACTGAAAATTTCTATTTCAATCTCATTTATGCCTCCTCTGCATCTCTCCTCTATAACCATTTTAAAATTTCTTTTCATGCCACTTTCTAACTGAATAAGAAATTAAAGTCTCATTTCTGCTTGCTGTAAGGATTTCTCTCTCTTCGACGTGGATAGTCTCATGATTGAATGTCCTAGATATGGGCAATTTAAGAGAATTAAGGCACAAACTGGCTGAGGGCTCTGACTGCAAACAAATAATCTGACAGCGTTTTAGGGGTTGCTAGCTCCCTCACTCTACACAGGTGTTTGCTGCTATCCTTCTGTGAGACCCCTGTGCTCCACTACAAAGGTTACATTTGACTGCTTTTAGTTCAAAGTCTTCAGTGGAGCCCTGAGATAATATCTGGAAGGTGAGGCTGAGGTGCAGGCACCATGTGGCAGCACACCCCAGCTGATATCCCTGCAAGCAGATGCCATTCCTCCCACTGTGCTTTTGTTAGCTCACCAGCAGCAACTTCTACTCAACATCAGCTGCAACAGGAATGGAAAAAAGACTTGACCAATGGTAAAGTTGATGGCAGTGCCTCTCATCTTCTGTCCCGTTCCTTGTACCTACAGATAAGAGGCACTTGATAATGACAGTACCTTGATGGCTGCCCAACTGCATGGTAAGATGAAGGATAGGTTTTCCCCTACCTGAGTAGAATTTAGGGATTACTGTTTAGCACTCATGCTTCTCAACATGAAGTCCTCCAACTGGATGATGCCGATAAGAAAGGGTATTAGATCATTTCACATATTACTCTGTCCTTTCCCAACCTTAGTTTTCAGATACTGTTTTCGTAGATATGAATTGTTGATCACATAGTCATGGTCAACTATAGCTCTGGAAAATACTTTGAGAATTTTGACCAAACGCTGCAGAAGCATCATTAGAAACTACATAAAGAAAGAGAAATCACAGCATATGAATTTCTTGTTGAGGATGTAGATACTGTCCTCAAAATTGCCTGGCCTGGTACACAGCCGAAAACTTTGGTACTCAGGTTTTCCAAAGTACCAGTACTACAGTGGAAAAGTTTAGAGCCTTCTATTAATCTGGTTTTTGTCATAATTTTTAATATATAAATGTTAAGGATGTATTTCACTGTTTTTCTGACTCAAACTCTTATTTTTCTGATTAAACTGCAAGAAATTATTATTAATCTCTTCTAATAAAAATTGCATATGGAAAGGATAAATGAGAGGTGAAGATCCTTAGAATACTAAAGAAAGAGTATTGTCTGTGTTGTTTTCCCTCTCTACAGAAATCATTGTGAGCAACATTAGGTAATATGTTAGTTGTATGTTTGTATGGCTCCATACCAATCATGGCAGGCATTTTTCAAAGAGAAAACTAAAATATTAAAAGTCTAAGTGAATTAGGTGCCCATCCCATTTTAGAATGACCTGAGCATTAGGAGCAAACATTTTACCCGGACTCCTAAAATCAAGACCAGATGCCTTTCTAAACACTATGCTGTAATTCAACCATATTTTTATTGGACACAGTACAGGAACTACAGGGTGAAATTCCATGGGTTCTGTTATGTAAGAAGTCAGACTACATGATGGCACGATCCCTTATGTCACTAAAATCTCTGAATAACTGAAGATGAAATCACATCTGATTTGATCAAATTTCACTTCCTGGGTTCTTGCATTGTCATAATTTCATTCAATCTCCAGCCACTGAAGCAAGCTTTGGGGTAAACAGTGTAGGCAAGGTTTGTATTTTTAATGGAACAAACAAGGAAAACCCTCAAAATGTTGGGAAAACCTTCCTGTGAAATTTCCACCATCTTTAATCTGCTTATTCCACTTCAGGATTGATCTGAAGGGAATACATGTCTGTGTTTTTGCATTCACACTAATGCTGTTATCACCAGCAAATAAATCAGAGAATTTATGCTGGGTTAGTATATTAAGCATCAGCTTTATCAGCAAAATCAAAATGCTGATAAAAAAAATAGAATCTATCTCTGGAATAGGACTTCTGTGAATCTACAAATTATAATGCCTACCAAAAAACAGAGGCCTTTCTCTTATTCTCAGGTTCAATTATGATGGAATTCACAAATTTTCTTTTGAGTGTGGAAAATACATTCTTATTTTCAGCACTCTAGAAGCCAAGTATTTAAAAGGATCCAAGTGCGTTAAAGCTTTTGAAAGAGCTCCAATGTCAAGAAAGCCTCTGCATGTTATACCATGCTCAACTATAAAATGAATTCTAAATGTCTTTTCTGTTAGGTAGGGTCACTTGAATGAAAGAAAACTGGAGATCAGTCCTGTCTAATGTAAGATTCAAGAACCAAAAAACTCCCACCACTTTATCAAAAACTAACCCAGAGTAATCAGCTTCGGTGGGAAATGGAAGGAAACAATAGGTATGCTTTGACCTCAGCATTGTTTTTTCCTTCGGGTCTGTGAAGTCATTAGAAAACTCTGGTACCCTCTGCTGGCCAAGCAATAAATCTGTAGCCCCGGAGCCAAGATGACATTCCCACGGATGCTGACATGCAAACACGTGAGCAGCTCGGAAGCAAGAGCCACGTTAGCTTGAATCCTCTTAAAGAGCAAAACAAAAAACTGATGGAAGAACATATGAGAAAGTGTTAGTCAGGAAAAAGTTTCAGGCTACCAAGAGAGAGCTATAAAAAACGGACCTAACTAAGATATTTAACACTAAGTTTTTATTAAAGCGTTTAAAAATATTAAGCCTCTACCTAAGGATGCTTGTCAGATTTCCAGAGTATATTGAGCAGTGCAATGACTGCAAGCAGGCTTGTGTTGTGTTCCTCTTGTCTTTCAGATCCTGACTCACATGCCAAGGAGCACATCTAGTACTGTGCTTAAACATCTAAAATGTGCATGTGCATATACATATTTCTTTGAAATAGAGTGATACTCTCTGTTACATGAGCTCACCTCTAAGCAGATATCAGTGAAGTTAGAACTTTGTTTTATCCATTTAAAATAATGTGTATTTGGTGCCTTACAGTTCAGGAGGTTAAAAAGGTAAATGGTTTCATGTATACCATAGGCCTCTGCTAAAAAGAGGCAATAATGATGAGCCAGACACTTTTTCAGAGGTGGAAAGTAACTAGTTAGAATAGTTAATCTTTTGAGATGCATCCCTGGCATTAAGTGGATTCTTCTCATTCAGCTGAAGGCACAACAGCTGGATTCTGTCATCCCTGACTGGGGCGGGCTTGTTAGTGTAGGATGACCTCTGGAGCACTAACACAGATAATACTGGCACCTCTCTCCACTCTAATCAACTACCAGTCTGAGCAATTCTACAGGAGATGGGGGCATTAAGGCCATATTATTCTAAACAAAATTCATTGATGGTAGCAGAGTATTGTGACAGCAAAAGACAGATTTTACCTTTCTCACCAAAGGTTTTTAGGGCTAAATTTGTGGAATGGTCTGTAAAAACAGCACAGCTCCATATTTTCTCCCTTCTCTTAAAGTCATATTTTTGCAAAACTAGACTGATTGTGTCAAGTATGTCTAAGCTAAGACTCTCACAATTTTACTGCCATATATAAAACTGTTCATTGCAACCACACATAGTTAATGTGCTCTCTCTTAGTCTCTTTCCACATAGATTAGAGCTGGCAGGAAATTTTTGGGCATTTAGCTGGAATGTGAAAGGCTCAGGTTCAAATTACTGTTCTGTCCTGCCCTGTTTCAGAGCAAGGCATTGAAAAAGGATCTTCTAGATCTGAACTGACTACTCTTGTGGCTGAACCAGTGCTGTTTTAGTGACAGAGCTCTTGTATTTTGACCATTCTTAAAGAAACTTCATTAAAAACTGACCTCTTCTCATGACGTACATTAACTTTCACTGAAAATATTTCCTGCTGTGAAGTTTTCAGTCATAGGTCATAGCTAATACAGCTAGCTATGCATGACAAAAAAAAAAAGAAAGGCAACAAGACTATCAGTAGTTATGAAAAAGGAAAATGAAGCTACTTAGCTTTGTTGAAAGGGATTCATTTGCTATGCAGGCATTTGGTATCACACTACTTGCAGAGCACAGGCATGCTGTAGGTAAAAATGCACCAGTGAACCACATGCAAAGTACAATATGTTGATTTTATAGGCAGCAACAATTCTGCTTGTCCTTAGCATTCATTGGAAAATTACCGATATCCGCACTGTCAACTAAGTTGAGCCTTCTATTGCACTTGTACTTTTATAGTAATAACATCTGCCCTCTGAATCCTTGGGATAATGGAATGCTGCTGTCTTGTGCCTGGGTAATATAGAGGTGTTGGAATTGCTTGTGTTTGAGAGTGGCTTCAGTTGTGTTTGGGAGTGTTCACCTCTGAAATTCAGATCCCACTGCCAAAAGCACAACAGAAACGAATGCCTGCATCTGAATTAAGAGTGTTTACATTTACTTTACTGTCAGTGGAGATAAATAGGGTGTCATTTACCCCCCAAAATAAATATTAATTAATTGACAAATGCCGCCTTTGATTTTTCCTGTCAAAAAAGAAAAGAACAGTGATCAGCTGTGAACAATTTGAGGTGCTTATTGCCCACAGTACTTCATGTCAAAGATGGGAATAAGACCCAAATCTCCAGGGTAGATTTGCTTAATTGGAGTAAACATTGTGTTGCACTCTCTGTTGACAATTTTATTACAACAACACCAGGCTTTATCTGTCGTACAGATGCAGCTCTCTGTTGGGAGACAAATGAATTACTCAGTGTTTGAGACAGGAGTACAAAGCGTCCATGCAATTGACGACTGTGCCATGACAAACGCGGCCATGGAGGTCAAATGCAGTGGTTCTTTGGTGTGGGTGGAATGCTGTAGGAGAAGTGGTTGTATAGTTGTATAATTTCTTAAGCTTTTAAAAGATCGTGGAAAATGAAAGCCTGATCCTTTAGAAATTCATCAATACTGCTGAACTTCTTTAACAATATACCATAGTCCTTCAGCTATTGAACTAATGATAGCAGATGAAGGGGAGGTGTCATCCTGTTGGTGAATCACTAAAGAAGGCTTCTTAAAGTTTTAATTTTCATACGTTTTCATAGAAATTAAAAGAATTTTAAAGTTCCAGTACTCATAGAGTACTTGGAGTTCACTTAGAGTGAAACTTTTGTTGGGAGGTGGGAGGGGAGTCAAGAGATGAAGAGAACATGATTTTGACAAAACTTTCATCAGAGAACACAAATGCTAACAGAATTTGAGAGTTTTTTTAATCAATTTAAAAATAAAAAAAAAAAGGAAGAAAATATAATCATAATGGAAATTATCACTCACTTGGTCCTTAGGACACTTATCAGGACCTCAGTTTCAGACCCTTATCTGCCTGATGCATACCTGGCCTGTAATCCTGATGTCCCATATCACATATGAATTTTTCTGCTGTAAAGAAATTCTTGCTCTTCTTGTAAATTCTTTCAAACCCATCTCAGCTTTTGCAACCTTCCTACTCTGCTAGGAAGATCAGGTTTCGACTGCAGATTGCTCAGAGCATGTAGGTGATCTGGTGATTTTGTATCTTCTGCCCAAAGAATGTTTTACTCCTTTCCTTTGGTTCTGATTTTTCCCATCTCCTTCTCTCTGTGATTTCCTCTACTGTTTGTATTTCTTATATTAACCCCATCCAAGGGGTTTGTTCTTCCCATTGTTCCCTGAATCCCTTGCAATGCATCTTCCTGATTGAACGGTGTCAGCAGGGGGAGTATCAACAGCACAGGAGACTTCCACCAGGGCTACTGGGTCTTCATGGAGGAATGGAGACCTGCAGAATCTTAAAGACTTAAGTTTGGCCATCATCATGTACATCAATGGAAGGTCCATGACCTGAAATGTTGACTTATATGAAAAGGATAATGAGCTCTTTATACTGAAATGCAAATAAAAAGTGCTCACCTGCATACATGTCAGAGTTGCCTAAAAAAATAAAAAAATGGGACAACATAGGAAAAATAAGATTGTGCTTGAGATCTTTCTCCAATTATTTTTTTTTTTAGATATTTACTTTTTTGTTGCATTCCTTGTCCAGTATCTCTCTAGAGAATGAGTTAGTTCTTTGCTGGTGAATTTCAAGGCTAATAAATTATGTTGATACTGACCAAATGAAAAATAAACCAATTTTGATTACACTGGCACTGAAAGAAAACCACTTGGGCAATCTTTACCGTCTGGACATGCTGTACACTTGGCTGATTCTTTCCTTTAGTGAGTCATTGTTTTCTGGTAAATGCTGATTACCACTCCATGTGCATTTGTGAAAATCTCATCAGGCTAGGCTGCTGTAATCAGTGCAAATATCAATATGCTATCAACATATGCTAAAATAATGGTGCATTCTAGATTCTATATTAAGAATTGAGAGTCAATGTATATAACACAATGTATGAATATTCCTACAAAATTATCATAAAATATTTTAACACAAAAAATTACAGTAGCTAGAGAGTTAGATAATTCACTGTAAGGATGTTACAAGGATATATAAGTTTGAACAACTTATGTACACCGAGAGTGGAATGAAAAAGTAAGTTTTAAAACTAAGTAAACTCTGACTATTCACTAAACAAAATACAAAAGTAAACTTTTAAGACTCTCTAACCACAGTGGAGTAGAGAAACCTCAAGTTTTCTGGAGTGATGTTACTTGGGTGTATAAGACTGTGGTAGGATTTGCCCCTCTGTTGTCTGAAGTGTGCAGCTGGTCTTTCACTTCATGCTTATAGCTACTTGTGAACTATTTATGGGCAACCCAAATGTCCCTGTGACTGAATTCTCTGGGGAGCCTGATGAGGAAGGTATCTTTTGAATGTATTTAACTCATGCCAGTTATACTGCATTCAACCACAGCAAATTTTTTTCAAGGTAGATATAGTGCTGGCATATATGATTATGGTGTTGGTGTACATTTTTTTATTATTGCCTTGTTGGTCGAGTATTCTTCTACATTTAATTTCTCCCTAAACTTGTGGGACTTTCAGTTTATCACCCCCCAGAAGAGGGCCTGTCCTGGCTAAGGAAAATCAGTGATTCTCTTTTCTCAGACCAGCAGTGAATGTTCAGGACCAAGACCAGGGACAGATAAGAAGAGACCTGGGGTTAGGTCTTACAGCTGGTGCCAGCCCTATTGCTCCTCAGAGGAGATGGAAGGACTCCTTTCTCCTCACCACAATTATTTTCTGATCCCCAAAGCTAGAACCACCCAAGGCTTCCAGAGCTTTGGCATTGGCAAAGGAGATTGTGGGACTGTGGGATTTATTTGGTACCAGAAGAAGATTTAGGTAGATACCAGATGACTGATGTAAGTAGAGACCTTCTTTGCCTATGTTTGGGTCCCACCCCAAGTGCTTCTTGTTGCACAACATTAGAACATGCCACAGTTTTTAAAAATACTTACCTATTTGGTTTATATGCACAGTACTGCTCTATCCTACAGAAGAACAGAAGCAGATAAATTTATATGATCACATAGGAAGACTCCAGTATCGCAAAGTCTTGAATTTTTGTCTTCTGAGTCCTAAGGCCCACCCTAAACAAATAGATCATCTTTCTGCTCTGCATGTGCTTGATGCTTTGCTAGCAAACATTGTAAAGTTGTGATTTTCATTTCTCCTGTGCTGTTTTTCTTCAACATATGTATGTCTTTAGTTATGCAAGTTAAGTAGGTACAGTTTTTCATGCAGTAAACCAATTGGTATATATAGTATTCCTATGTTTAAAATGCCTTTGAAGACTCATCCAAAACTCACTGAAGCCAATGACATCTTTGTTTAATTTCAATGGAATATGAATCAGGATGTGGATTGAAAAAGAAAATGTGGTCCTGCTTCTGCACTGAGAATTAATGCAGGCATCCTTTAAAGTATAGGATGTTATTTGGCTGTAGAAATAATGAGATCACATGGGATCATGGACTTAACAGAAATAGCTGTTTCATTCTTTCTGAAGTGTGCACTATAGTCTGAAGCAGTACCTGTCTGAATAAAACTTCAGCATACATATATCTTCTCTGAAAAAAGAGATTTTTTTCACCAAATTTCTTTCTATTTTGAATTCAGCAAAACTGAAGGGAAAATATATATCTCTATTTAAATAGATTTAGAAGAATATATTAATCTACAAAAGTATTGTAAATCAAAATAACAGCCTGAGTTTGCTTAACATAGCAATATTTTCATTTGTCCAAGAGCTGTTATGCATGGAATCATAGGATAATTTGGGCTTAAAGACACATTTCAAGGTCTTCTAATCCAACCCCCCTGCAATAAGCAAGGACATTTTCAACCAGATCAGGCTGCTCACAGCCCCATCCAACCTGACCTTGAATATTTGCATGGATGGAGGATCCACCACCTCTCTGGACCACATGTTCCAGTGTTTAATCACTCACTTTCAAAAATTAGTTCATTTTTTTTTGTCTGAATTTACCCTCTTTTAATTTAAAACCATTATCCCCAGTCCTATTTCAATAGACCTTGCTAAAAGGTTTTTTAATTACTGAAAAGCTGTAATAAGGTATCCCTTGAGCCTTCTCTTCTCCAGGCTAGGAAGTCCTTATTCTGTTACCCTGCCTTCAGAGGAGAGGTGCTCCCTTGATTATGTTTGTGACCTCTGGATTTGCTCCAATAGGTCCATATTCTTCTAATGTTGGATACCAGAGACCTGAAAGAATGCTTCAGGTGGGATCTCATGAGAGTGGAGTAGAGGGGCAGAATCATCTCCCTCACCCTGCTGGTCACGCTGCTTTGGATGCAGCCCAGTTGTGTTTCTGGGCTGTGAGTGCATATGGCCAGCCTCTCATCCAGCAGCATTCCCCAGCCCTTCTTGGCAGGGCTGCCCTCAATCCCTTCATACCCCAGCCTGTGTTGATACCAGGGGTTGCCCTGACCCTTAGTTTTGCACTTAGCTTTGTTGTACCTTGCATTGAGGTGCATGCCCCAAGATGAGCTCAGTCAATTGATTGGAGCCAATACTGTCAGTGTTGTGGGTTTGATCCCCACAGGGGACACTCACTTGAGAGCTGGACTCAGTGATCCGTGTGAATCACTTCCAACTCAGAATATTTTGTAATCCTCAAGTTTGTCCAGGTCCCTCCAAATGGTATCACATCAATTTTTAAGAATTGTTTTCAAGTTTAACAAAGCTACAGCAAATGGAAAATTCTGTTGAGCACACACATTCAAAACCATTTGGAAGTCTCCTGGACAGATTTGCAACTAATTGTAGCAGCACAGTGTCCTCTTAATTAAACAGAATGATTCAACAATCAGAAAGTTTTGGGTCAATTGAGTCAATGGGTCAATTTCTGGACTGATTTTAGAACAAAAATGGATGAAAACCCCATGTGCTTTAAAATAATAGAGGCATAAAAAATCTCCACAATTTGTCAATGCATTGTTATTATTAACAGGATTGTTTATTTTTTTTAAACAAAACACCTTTCAGAGGTGGTTAGTTCCTTATTTTTTTTTAATCTGTTAAAACGGGTTGTTTTTGAAAAAGAATTTTTAAGTGAAAAGAAAAATTACAGCTTCCATTTCAGCTTCATCAAAATCTTTGAGATTTAAACTTAAAATATCTGTTTTTTTCAAAATTTATTTACTGTAAACTGTAATACAGGAAATCAAATTTGACACAAATTGTTTTGTTTTGACCTTAAACAATTTTCTAGAGAAGAGAAGAAAATATTCACCACTCTGGAGAGTGAATACACGATGGGCTACATTGAAGTGGACTCACTAAAACCACAAAGCTTTCAGCTGCTGGCAGCAGTTCTCTCCTGATAAATACAAGATGAGTCCATTGCACTGTGAGTGCAATAGTGCTGTGAGACTGAAGAGCCAATTCTGAATTGAAAAACACTTGAATGTAAGTGCTGGTCAGATGGGATCAGACAGCACAAAAATTGCTACAAACAGAAAGAAAATGTATTTCTGGTAAACTATAACCTTCTCTCAAACACTTCCTGTTGTCTTCAGAGCAAACCCAAAATTTCATCAATTTTCTTGACCATTAAGTCTTTTGAGCATTTTTCAGCTTTCTCAATTACCCATCTATCTCAGCAATCAGCCTATTGTTGCTGAGGAAATACCCTTCAAGAAGCATATTAGGGACATCATTTCAGTGACTATTTTCTATGGAATAATGACCATTTTGTTTCATTAATGTCTTTCTGGTTCTAATCAGACATTTATTTTTCCCATTCCCCAAACAAGGTTGCCCGGCATATGTTAAGGGAGCTGTGTGTGTACCATATGGCTAGAATAATAAATGCTGTATAAAATGGGGAGAGTAATGTAATAGAATAGATAATGAATTCAGCTACATTATATGATTTTAACATTGTGAGGTTGCAAAGATGAAGGAGCACACATGGACTTCAAACCCCAGCAATTTTCACTTTCAGTATTCTGAACTGAAATTTCTTTTGCCCCATCTTGATCAGATGTCTCTGTAGTCATGAAATGACAAAGAAGGAAGGCTTAATTCTTGTATAGAAGTGTACTGTTTAACTCCAGTTTCAAGAGAGGTAAAGCACACTAAGTCCAAATATGTGGAAATGGAATCACCCTGGAGACAGGCCTGTGATGTGTGGGCATTGGGGTACATTTTCTGTATTTCAAAACAGCATTCTTGTAGTTTCTAAGTAGCAAAACCATGTACTCTGGTTTATGCTAAAAAAAAAATTCACATTCCTTTTAGAACTTGGCTGGACTTCAGGAAGTGAATTTTCACATTGCTCTAATCATCTGCTATTGACATCTGAAGTCCGTAAGAATCATCAGCTCAAATCACTACAATGAAGAGTCAAAATAAAAATGTTTTGATTTCCTAACCAATACCCACTATTTTTAAAATGTGTTCTGGAAAATAAAATGCTTGTTGAATGATAGCATGAGATGTAAAAGGGACATTTCAAGCTATAATTTGACACAAATTGTTATCTGATATTAGATCTATTATTTGGAGATTGGCCAGTTCTGTGATCAAAATCCCACATCATACTGAAGTTTTCAGACTACATATTAATAGTGAAGTGTGCATGTGGCTGGGCAACTCTCTGACTTGCTATCAAATAGAAATCTGAACAAATTATCTGAATGAAAGCTGGCTCTGAGCTAACTACCTTGATCCACACACAGCCTTATCCTAATAGTGCCACGTTTCATAGGTGTGTTAATGTTGAAAGTTAAACACACAGAATGCTCACCTGCTCATTCTGCTTCTGGCACATGTATTATAGTCAGGGCTGTACATCATATACTGTCTGTAACCTTGCTTACAAGGATTATAACTTGTGACTGTTACAGCTGCAAGTTATTTAATACCAATACCTAAAAGCTGTGCTCATTAGGCTCCTAACCCATGTCTCTCCCTGAAAAGCATATTATCATAGTTGGCAATATCTATAATTTTACTCAAAGTAAGTAATATAGCCCTGCCTCGATTTAATGATTTAAAGGTAGTTACTGAGAACACTTGAGTTTTTAACATATAATTTAGGATCAGCTAAATGTACACAAGACCTTACTTATTGGAGAATCAGAGGTGTATATACACATATTCATTTTTCTTTCCAACTTTTGTTTCAAGTGTACCTGGTAGATTTATGGCTTGACTGTGCTTTGGTAGTCTGACTCCCTGTGGTGATTTCCAAAGGTCTGCAGGCAGGAATATACCCTTACTGTTGCAAAAGATTATGACATCATGGATGTTAAAAAGAGAATGAATGATGTGGTTAGTCATGCATTCAATATATTACTAGAGAAGGGGTTATATAGAAACATGGCCTTTCTGTCAGGTAGAATAAATGACATATATAATGTGTTTTGTCCTTCTCTTAAAAGAACAAGGGAAAGGAGATAATCTGTCTTAATAAGGCCATGCTTAGAGTATCAACCAACAAGAAAGTAATATATTCTTAAACATCCATATGTGATCCCCTTATTAAATTAGGATGTTGAGCTAAATTTAAAGTATCAATGTATAAATCAGTCAGTCAGTTAAATTAGCCAGTTTTATACTGATAAATGGGAGTTAATAAAGCAATTACTTCTTTCTGAACCATAAGGCTCTGGTTTCCAAATCAGTTGTATGAGTTATGGATTACTGACATAATTTACAAGTTTTCATTTACCTGACTTATACCCTTGATTTCTGAGGAATTAGTCCTTTATTGTATTAAAGGCACAACAAAACAGCATTTGCGTAACATTACGGTTGGAGCAAAGCAACAAAACTCTCTGACTTCTCAATTTATGGTGACAGTGTCCCTTAGTCTAGCTGCTGTTGTTCATAACATATAGAGAGTTAAGGACAGAATTGTTGCCTTAATATTGAAGGTCATGACTTCTCAATGTGTGTGTCATGACCTGTGTTCTATACTTGTTGAGTTTTGCTTTTTCTTTCCCTCAATTCTGTGAGTACACACCACTAGCAGGCAGTTCTGCACCTATGCTGGCCATTCGCTATGAAAGAGGTGGCATTAAAACCTGTCAGTGTATTGCCACATAACCTTCATGTTTTCTGTTTTTATGAGGCTCAGCTTTGTATAGGTTGACATCATTGAAGGATTGGAAATTATTACAATGTGAACAAGGTCAGGCTTATATAAGGTGTGCCTTAAATAAATTTTCATTTTAATTTTTCACACGTTTTTCTGCTTTTAATGCTTACTGCCTGGTATTTATCTTATTATTCCATTCAGATAGAAGTATCCTATCTCTTGGGCCACACAAGTCTTGAAGAGTTGCACAAACTAGCCAAATTTTGCTAGAATTTTGCTGGAGTCCAATCAGTTCTTTAAACAGCAGTTCTAAAATCAAGAAAGGTAATGGTTTGCAGATTAAACCATTTACTATCCTCTACCATGTAACTCATTGAGAGTACAGTAACTGCAATGGCAATGGCTGTTATGAGAGAGAGAAATAAGAAGACTTAAGGAAGACTTCATGGTGCATGCTGATGGTGTCTGTGTAGCTCAGTTCATTCAGTGTTTCAAAAAAGAATCCCCAAAAACCAGCCAACCAACTGAAAAAAAAACAAATCCAAAAAATCCCAAACCAAGCCCTAAATCATAAAATATAATATCCCTAATATCATAAAATCATATTCTGATGGAAAATATAATTTTTCTCATGAAAAATTTGGTGGTGATGGAACAAGCTGAGAAATCCAAAGTGGGTAGGTAGTCCCTGAGACATCCCAGATGAAAGTGAGGAATGAATAAGAAGGTAGACAAAAAAGTCAGGTAGAAACAAAGGAACCAATAGTCCACTGTAGCAGAATTCTCAGAAGAAAAAAAGCCCTGAACAATAGAAGAATTATATGGCTAAGAGTAGGATTGCCCTGAGACCTGGCCTAAATGGCAGACTCCATTTTAAAGACTAGCACCATTGACAAGGGTCTGGTGAAAGAGTAACTCTAGTCTTCTTATTTACTTTGTTATATTTACCTTGCAGGCAATCCAGAAACTGGACTAAGTGTGGGATGAACAATTTAAGAGATTGTCTCTCATCTCCACAGTGTATCTCCATTCAAATATCAACAGTTAATAGATAGGCAAGGTTCACAACTTCTGTCTTTCTTAATGGTATGATCAGTGCTGCTGTGTGATGTGGAGCCAATAAACTTGGTCACTTACTATAAAGGAACTATTTTAATTAATAAAAGGAATCTTCCTATGACAAGAATTTTATTTTCTCCTCACTGAAATGTATTGAAACACATAAAAATTTACTCCCATAATTATTATTGACCAGTATCTGCCCAGTGCACCATGCACAGTCCAAGCTCCAAACACTAATGATTCAAACAATAACTCATGACAGAGGCAGTCAGGCGGTCATCTCCCTGGTATGTGTTGGAGAGTAAGTATTTTTTCAGATGTCAGACTGTATAAAAATGCTTCTAAGGAGATATCATAATGGGTTTCTTTAATTTTACCAGCATTTACCCTCAAGCCTCATGTAATTGGCTAATACCTGTTATGTTAAACAGCTTCGACCAGAGCAATTTGGCCTGCACTGCTGGCATTAATATTATTGCAAGGCATCAATAGGTCTTCCAGTTATAGGCAGATAGGTGTTACCTATCACATGCCTGGATAACAGAGAAATAAATGGATTTACTCTCAAATAAGATATATTCATTATAAAATATCAAAGCATCTTAATAAACTTAATTAAAAATGCCTATTTTTGATAGACCCAACAGAACTGGTTAGATTGACTAAACTAATCCACAGTTAACTCAGGAGCAGCCAAACTGCTTCCAGTTATACACCTTTCTTTTTGGCCTCAATGAAAATGAAAGTTATTTAATTATTTAAAAGAAGTGGCATTTTGGCAGAACTTCACATTTCCCTTCAGTCATCTATAAATTTATGAGATTTTAGATAACAGAACTTCCCTTAATGTACCTTCCAGGATGTTAAAGAAATGCTATTTGTTTACAGTATACGGAGCGATGCCAGATCTGGCTAGTCTGGAGGCAAGATTTTTCAAGCTTTTGATCTGCAGGCTCTGGTTTCCAGAATGTTGAGATCCATGTTAAAAAGGAATCTGGTGTACAGAGTCTGTTCATTGCATTCCCACAATTATAAACCAGAACCAGATAAAAAGACTGATAAGGGTGGATTAAAAGTATGGAACAATGACTGCAAGAACAGTGACCAAAAAGACAGTGGTCTATATAGGGGAGGTATTACAAAATCAAGAAGTATGTGGAAGAGGTGAATATAAGATCTTTATTTTCTTTTCCTTTACACAAGAATTCAGCACATGAAAACAGTGTCAAGAGAAGGCCTTTTTTCTCTCCCCACACAAGTAAATGGTGGTCACAGAGTACTGTGGTACGGAGTTTTAGCCACTGGATGTTAATGGAAAGCAAAATAAAAAGTATTTGGAATCAAACAGTACTAAACTAATTTCTGGAAGAAGGATCCATCAGTGACTCTTCAACATGTAGGAAACTGCTCCATGATTGCTAAAAGTGGAGAGATTGTATCAGATTGTTCTGTACATCTTTCTCATTTCCCTACATGACCACTGTTGGAGATGGAATGCTGGGCTACAAACCATTGAGTCCATGACACTTTTGTAATGCGTAATTTCCAAGGATTTAAGGAAAGGAAAATTCTCCTTGGTTATTATTGATTATTACCTTATCTCCCTAAGCTGTCCTCCAGACCAGCTCTCCTTCTTACTCTACTGGGCTTCCTTTCTTTTCTCCATCTTCTTCTTGTCACATGCACTCCTTTTAGAATTCTTATTAGGAGGACATTGCAGATGGAAAGAACCTAATTCATGTATTGAATATTGATATTCTGTACAGCCATGTTTGGACTCCAAAGACAGTAATTTTTCCTTCAGCATAAGGAAGGAAACTATTAAGCATGTTGTGTCCATTTTGTTGACCAGATAAGAACTAGATTTTTCACACCTGGTTGTTCTGAGCCAGATTAATTATTTATACATAACTTTTGGTTACATAAGTTATAAATTTGTGTGTAACTTTTGGTTCTGTTTAGTATAGAGGATAATGGTTCTAAATAACCACATGACCGTGACATTTATTGTAAGCAAAAACCAAAACACTTTTGGTTTTGAAAAACAGAGAAAGGCAGATGAAATTCAGTCTGCATGTACTTAATATTCTCCAAAATGTTGCAGGTTGAACAGAAGGCTGATTTGAATGAATGATTGCAGCTCTGAAGCAGTGATGCAATATTTGTAAATTCCTTTGAGATTATTAGACTGGCAGTTTAGCATCTATCATTCAAGACAGACTAACATAATAATGATGACAAATAACTCATCACACTTCACTGCTTTAGCTCTTTTTGCAGTATGGTTCATATTGCTGTTATTCAGCTCCTACAGGTGAATTTGATAAAGTAAATCTCAGGGAATAAGTACTTAATTCTCTCTTATATGTGTTAAAGAAAACAGTCCGGATGGGTTTTATTTTTGTTGGGTGATTTTAGTTTGTACTTCTCCCTCTGCCTCTGAGGTTGTATTCTTAGACCTTGTGCATGAAACTGGAGAAACTACAGAAAAACTTCCTAGGCTGCAAAGATGTAATGGAAAACAAGTTTGTATGCTCATCCTTTGTTTGGATTATCATGAGACATTATGTCATGGCACAACCAATGTAATCCATTTTGGATGATTCAGACACCTGGACTAGTGCAAGCCACCCCTGCCCATGGCAGAAGGGATGGACCTAGATGATCTTCAAGGTCTATTCCAATCCAAAACATTTTAATATTCTATTATTCACTTCCATTTCCCTGGAGAAGTTTGGGTGCCTTTCTTTTTGGCTGTGCTGCATTTTTCCCTCTGTGGGGAAAGGCAGACACACTTCCCTCTGGAGGTAGCACTTCATGGCATGGCTGTACAGGCCATGCAGGTGCCAGGAAGGTGCAAGATCCCAGAGGGATTTTCCTTCTGCATGCCTATAGTGGACCCTCAGATCCCATTCTTGTCACCTTTGCTGAATCTCCGCTTTCCAGGGAAGATTTATATTCTTCTGACATTGAAGAGTTAAACAAGGGGAAAAAAAAGACTTTTATGCTGCCCTGTAAAAGTCATGTTTTGCTGGCAAACAGCAGCAAACTTGCTAGGCTTTCTTCATTAGAGCCTTGCCATTTAAGCCATCAGCGTCATTTTGTGAGGACATCAAACATGTGTACACCAGATGCCGGCAACTCAGAGCAGCTCTAAGGACCTGACTCAACTTAACAATAATCTGCGGACAGCGGGTGTGAACCTGAGCTGGGCCAACACCTCATCAGACTGCATGGCTAATTGATTTCAAAATTAGAGTTGGTATTTCTGAACAATAATCTTAAAAGGCAGCAATAAAATACATCAGAATCCTTTGAGCTAGCCAAGCTTTCATCCAAATGGCTTATTACAAAGAGCTGGCACACCTGAACTTTGGCATAGACAAATAAATCCCAAAACAGTAAATGGAAACCACATTTGGCACTGGAGGTTTGTCAAGAGAAGTTTGTAGTCATCAGGAAACAAGATTTTGGGTTTTTTTCCTTGGTGGCAGGAAGTAATTCAATGGATGTATTTTATTCCAACTGCTGTGATTTATGCAATGAAAATATAGGTAGTGTTGAGGAGAATGCTCTTTTTGATTTTTTTTTCCTAAATTTCACAGTCTTCAGGATTCCAGAAGCTCTAAAAGCACAGGAAGGGTTACAGTTATCCCAACAGTGATAACTTAATTGCATCTGTCGGCCTCCCTCTTTGAACTTTGAACTGCTGTTTTGTGGCATCATGATCCAAAAGGATTTAGATCTGACTTTTGTGTGGCTACAATAAATTATACCCAAGTATCTGAGCAATGCCTGGAATCTTATCTTCAAGGCAGGATGAGGCATCTCACTTAAGGGATGGTATAAATTTGGAATACAAATCTCTTTGGATACTAGCATTTCAGATCAGGTAGAAAAGATTGTTTTTTCCTTTGCAATAGATTGAATTATAAGAAAATCAAGGGTATATAAATGAAAACATTAATTTCCCTAAACATTTCCTGGAAAAATGGCTCCTCAGAACTGCTTCAAAATAGGACTAAACCAATCTTTGCAGTCAGAGGCTGATCTGTGCAGTACCTGAAACCATTTGCATTCAACATCTCCACTGCTGATAAACAGTTTTATACATTTGAATTTGATGACTAACAATGTAGCAGTCTAGAGGCATTTTCAGCTTTCATCATTAATTGGTCTAGGTGAAATCTTACTCACTGCTTGATTACTAGCTTTGTTTTTAACTGCTAGTGGTTAAGTTTTGCCGTTCTGACAGTCTCGGGTTGAGTTCATGATAACTGAGATAGTTCTCGTTGCAGTTTTGAGTAATTCTGTTCTGTACCATTAATATTAATGTTAGCATGGTCTCAAACTTAGCTCAAAATGTGAGTCATGATGGTATGTATAACATCTTCATAAACAGTCTTAAAACAAGTGCAACTACAGAGTTATTATGCATTGCTATGCCAAGGGATGTAAGCAGTCATTTCGCTGCTCATCTGACAGATGTAGCAAGCTCAGCTTAGTCGACTCATAGGATTGTCTTTTCTTTTGGTTTATGTTGAATTACAGTTTTCAGTGATGGCCTGATTCTCATCTCACTTACAATGTGGGTTTCCAGATGTATCCCTGGATTTCCACAGGGTTATTCATAATGAAAAAATTGGTCTGTGATATGCCAACTTTCTGATTATCCAGGGCCCAATTCAGTTATACATGTTTAAAACAAACCTAATTCTATTAGCTGCCAATCTGTAGTGCAGTGAGAGGATAATCAGACCTTGTAGATTCATCTTACCCTTATGAAAAATTTTGCTATGCACACTATTTTCAATCTTGTCAATATATAATTGTGCCTCCCATGGGCCAGGCATGTGAGAACACCTTTTAGTCATGTACTATACTTTAGCCATGTTTAATTTTAGAAACCTTTTCAGTTGTACAGGTTTGGGGTATGTGGGGCAATTCATATTTTTTACCCATTAATTGACTGCAAAAGTTATTCTTCTCCCTATTTCAGTCTAGTAAAGTGAGCTGAAGGAATAGAATTTTTAAAATAAAATACCTCATTTTATATTATGGGCATCTTGGCCTTCTAACATCCATATACATATTGACTTAGCATCCAATTACTTAACCATTAATGCTCATTTAATTGTTTGGTGTTAAAAGAAAATATAAATTAAACTAAGTTTCTTACATGCAAATAAATACTAATGGGAGTGATTCAGACCTCTCTTACTTCTGCTCAAACAGCCTTACTTCAGCAAGAGTTGCAGAGGTGCAAATGAGGACAGATATACCTCTAAATTCTTGCATTGCTCATAATGCCACTTCCCTTAGCATGTGCAGCATAAAATCAAGGACTCGTTTTTGTGAAGTCGAATAAGGGATTGGCATTTGTAACTTAATCGAGCACATGGCTCTTCATGTTTTCCTCCTACTTCTACAAGCATTCATATGTAAAGCAAAAGAATACATCAAAGTGACACAAACAGCATAACAAGAGTCTGTCTACAAAGTCCTGCGCCAGCTGGGACTCTTACATGGTTTAGATTAGAGTCCAGAGAGCACTAAGGCTGGACCACCGCAGGAGAAAGAGCTAGGGGACACTGCAAGTGTTCCCATGCACAGCAATAGACAAACACCTGGGTCAAATTAATCTAGGTTTATCCACTGTGAAAATTCACAGGGTTTAATGGCTTTCCTTACCTGTGAAGGGGTGGTCTACTTATAGGACTTCTGTACAGGGTCTGATGCAGAGGGGCAGATTGCAGATTTTTGTGTGTTAAAGGTCAAAATCTATAGCAAGAGGCAAACAGGTGGGAGTTACCACACAACAAACAGAAAAATACAGCAAATATATGAATTCCTCAGTTTTCTTTTTTTTTTTTTAGTTTTGAAAAGCAACTGCGATGCTATTAGATCAAGTTCCAAGAGAAAACTATATTTATTTGTTATGAGGAAAAATAGTAAATTGCATTCCTTCTGTATGCTTCAGGATTATTTTATTCTAGAAAAGATAATGGAACACGTGTGATGTTTGTATTTCTGTGGAATTACTTTATGGAATTCCTTTAAAGGCTTTTTCCCTGTTTATCTCTTAGGCTACTCTCTGCAGGCACTTCATTATAAGAAATTTTTCTATTTTCTCAAAGTTTGCTCACTCTCTATCTTCCTTTCATGTCAAAATATGGAACAGGATTTTGCTGTACTTAAATCTTCTTCAATTAGGTGACAAGAGAACCAAGAGAGAGGGGATATGGACCCACTCATTTGCAAAAAGAAGCTTGGTTGTATCACACATTTTTAAGAATATGCTTCAAATATATCATTAGTCCCAATAGCTGTCATGCATAACAAGAGATAATCAGTAGGTTTCCTAGCTCTAATGCTGCAGTAAAAATAGCTGTGGATTAGGGTTTGTTTGTTTGCTTTATCCGTGCATTACTCTTTGATAACAATGCTGCAAACACAATGGTGCTTGTCTTCTATATGGAGATGGATGAACTGGCTTTCTCCGAAACAAGGCCAGGAATTCAACAAGATAACGAGTGAAATCAGAAAGTAACTGGAATTTTTACAGGGCTTCTTCTACCCTCGTAGTATCTCCTAAGTTTTTTGTACTGCTAGCTGGAGCAGTTTCCTGGCTTGGTATACTTACATTGCTGAAAGACCAGGGGGTATTCCTGGCTCAGCTGGCTCTCCCAGCAATATAAAATGTTTTAATGTGGCCCACCACAACTAACAGAAAGCTGTGTTATTGCTTTATCTGTAGTGATAAAGCCACAGTCTTGTTGCTGTAAGAAGCCAGCTACTTTATCATTATAGGTAAAGGAAAAGCCTTTCCAGAAAGTTTTAATGCCTATTCAATATTATATTTACTCTGACATTGGAAAACCTGCTTCTCTGTGAGTAATTAAGACTTAAGATTTGCTTCTTGTTTTTTGTTTTAAACAAGCCCATCAATCTATCAGTACAAAAAGTAGAAATGAGGCAAAGAGACAGAGCAGTTCTAAAAAAAGGTAATTCCACTGTCAAGCTAGAGGAGAGGCAGAAATGGCTAAACAAATGTGTTATGCTTTTGAAGAATAAATATTTGTGGATTGTAAAATGTTATAATTTAATAAAAACCAAACCCCAACTTGAATATCTAAATCTTTAATTGCATATAGAAACACATAATGATTTATGAATGTATATTGGTCCAAAAACTGACTTAAGGAGAGCACCAAAGGACCATGATGCCATTGCTGGTGTATAGGAAATTTGTGAGGAAGGACAGTTTCACGATTCCTAGTCAGGGGAGAAGAGAACACTTAGAAAGTCCCACAACCTGACAAACCCTGCAGACCAATATTAACTACTTGCACCATGGCAGTCAGTTGAGGTGATGTGCTGGCCCTCTGGGAAGAGAATGGAAGGGCTCTGCAGATGTATAGCTAAAAACATCAGTATGTTGGTTTTTTGCTTGATTTCTAGGCCTTGAACCTTACAAAGTTACAAATAAAAATCCCAAAAGAATAGGATGAAGCAGACATGACAACAGTTGTGGAGAAAATAATTTGTAATACTCAAAATAACATTAAGGAATATGATATATGGGTACACCACATGAATAAAACATTACATTGGCCTGGAGTCCTTTCCTTTTTTTTAACCAGATGTTGCTTTGCTAAATCATATGGGTATTTTCAGAATGCATAATAGACAAGGCACAGACTGTTAATGGCAATGCTGATATAACATTAATCCTTCTGGTGCTTCTCCAGTGTGTCTGTTTGGCTCTACTCGCCTTGAGTTCACGCTGATGGGCGTCTAAGAGACATTGAGGGAAGTGAAGGCTGCATCTGTCCCCATCAAAAACTACCTGTGACACAGTGTGCCCTGACCTCTCAAAACAAGGTCAGCAAGCTGCTGCTCCAAAGGAAAGCATCTCACAGAAAGACAGTGCATTAACAAGCGTGCTAATGACTTTTTCCTCAGATCAGAAGGGCAAAATTGTGATTTAGATATCTACAAATTAATTGTTTATGTTCTGCCAACTATTTCTAGCTACAGTAAAATGCCTGTGTTAATTTAAGACATCTGAAGACCCTGATGGCAGGGATGAAACAGGACAAAGAAAGATATTATAGTTTGAAGGTGTAGTAATGTAGAAAGACACAATAATAAGGACACCATGTTATCTGATGTGCAGTATGAGGAAAATAACATCAAGAATAAACATGCTGATTAATATGCCTTATTCTAAGCATATTATTTTCGGAATTGATTTAACTTTTCTCATTACCACTTTATCTCTCTTGCTGTGGAGATCAATCTATGCCATTTTTCTCCTTTTATAGCTTTATTTTTCCTTCTTTGTCCAGCATTATCAAACTATGACACAAATTCAATTATGATGTTGTGATGCCAAACCTGTGGTCCTGGCAAAGTGTATCATGCAGCATATCTAGGTAAGTGAATTAAAAAAGCATCTGAGCAGGTATCTGGTGTGTGTCACTGCTCATTCTTCCATAATAAACTATGTTCTTCTTCTCATTCATTTGTCAATCACAGTAACTAAAGATTATTATATGCTGTATGTACGTGACACCAGCAATTTGCAAAGTCTGTTGGCAAGAAAATCAGGTTAGAATGACAGAGTGAGAAATTAAGCAGAAGTCTGATGTAATTAGCTATAACAATCAGTGCTCTAATTTCTGATTTATTGTTTCCTGTTTTCCTGCTGTTTTCAGTCCATGCATACTGTATGTGCTTCATATAGGTCAAACAATTGTCTTATCAGTCCTGGCAAACCAAGAGGTCAGAGTTGACAATATTTATTTAAACATGCAGGATGCTTCCCACTGCAATTAGGAAATAACTATTACTAATAGATCTTTGGTGCTATTTCCTCATTTATAAGACTTTGTAAAGACATAAAAACAATAGGGAATTCAGATTCAGGCTTCTTCACAAATATTTCTTGCAGATAGATTTACTTGATGAGTAGCATTTTGGTTTGTTAAACTGACCACACTGAATTCCACCAGATGACAATCTGTTAACAAAATATCAGTATGAAACATTTGCACATACACATATCTATTCAATAACAATGGGCATGTGGCATTATGTAACGCCAGATCTTAAAAAAAAAAAGTCCAAGTCTCGGTCCCTCTGAAATCAATGAGAGCTTTGCTGCAGACTGTGATGGGATTATGGCTTGGCCCCATAAATTTGTTCTGGCTGCCTTTTTCACATTGTACAGAATTCAAGGTCTTTGGAGGAGCAATCCTTTTTCATAATCCAGGACTGAGCATAATTTACTCTTACACAGTTCTTGCAATTCCAGTGGGAATTCACATGACTGCTTGTTTTGATTGCAAATATGCATAGTAAATTGTGCATCTCACATATTTACTACATGTGTTGAACTCTTTAGTTAATAGACACATTTTCATAAATAGTGAGTGTAGGAGAGATGCTTAAAGGTCATGTAGTCTTGTCTCCAAAGTATTTATAAAAATAAACTAGAACTAAAACATTTATGACAGAAGCTGACCTAGTCTATTCTTTAAAAATTCCAGAAACAGAGATCCCACAACCTCCTTATGTAATCTATCCCACTATCCACTCCAGTACTCTTTCAGAGATATAATAGCAGGAAAGTTCTAAACTAAATACTGATGCAAATTAACACAATTATTTTTCTTTCTATAGTAGACATGGGGAATAATTTATTCTTTGTTGTAACTTTCTATGCAATTATGTCATATTTCTTCTTAGTGGTTTTTTTTCCTCTAAAATTATTATCTTTTAGCTCTTGTTGCTTGAAATTCACATTTACTTGATGTCTAATCATCTCTTTTGTTCTGTGCTGACCCTTGTCCAGTTTTGACAGCACAATTGCAAAACTTGGTGCTGTATGTACAGCTCTTGTGTTTCTACTTCCCATTGTGGTGCTTTCATTATTGAAGTGTTAAGACACCTGTGACTCATGTGACGCACTATAATATCCAGATCCTTTTCTGTAGGACTGCTATCTGGGCAAGACATTTCTCAGAGAGTATTTGTGAAGCTGATTGTTCCTACTTAAATATTTTATTTGCCTTGATTGAATTGCTTTCTATTTATTATAGCTTCTTTCTGCCATTTGTCTTCCTTATTTTGAATTCTAACCTTGTCCTCAAAAATGCTCACATTCCTCCCAGCTGGTTATCATATAAGAATTTAATAAACTTATTGCCTGTTGTACTGCCCAGAGCATTAATGAAATGACTGCACAGTACCAGACTCCAGACAGATTTCAGTAGAACTCTTGTTGATACAGCCTTTCAACATACTGTTTTCTAGTCTCTTCTGCATCCTTGTTACAGAGGTGTAAGGAAAGAAGTTATTTTCCTGTTTGGTTGGGGGTTTTTTCCAATGAAGTTAATATTTATGCAAAGCAGCATAGACTGTTTAATAAATGAAGATGCAGTACTTTATTTTTGGTTGTTACTTTTCAGTGGTTAATTTTTAAGTACTTAGAAATAGATGCTTTGTTAGTTTTTCAACTGTCTGAAGTCATTACATGGTTCCTTGGCTGTACTTTTCCCCACTTTTAGAAATAAGCAGTATATTTTTCTCTTTTTTTTTGTGCTCCAGAGCCTTGACCTCTGCAGATTCTCTAATTTCTAATTATTCCAATGATTTCTAATTATTCTAAGTTTGGCTCCCTTTTAGATATCTTTGTGAAGTCCTATGTAACTCACTGAAGACTGGAGTTTAACCTTGTTGCTTTCAACACCAATTACACAATTTGTAATGATCTCAGATCTTTTTTTTTTTTTTTGTGAGCCATGAATCAAAAGAGTACTAAATATTTTGTCCATCTTGGCATTATCTGGCACTGTTAACGGTACTGTTGTCTTTTCATCCCTGTTGATTGCCAGGATAATTTATTGCTTAGAAAATTTATTTGTGAGGAGAGGATCCACCTGTTCAGAACTTCTGGGCAACATCCATCGGTGAGATCCAGTTCTGAAGTCATCTGTCCAAGGCCCAGGGCACTGTTGGAAAAGAGTCATGACTGCAGCATATAATAGCAGCAAATTTAGGATATGGGTAATATCAAGGAATTAGATTCTATGAGGTTCTGTAGGATTTGGTGAAATTTTCTGCCTATAGAGCTGTGTGACATTACTGAAGGGTGCATGAGAATGGAGAAGAAAGGAGGAATGAAGGTGAACAACATAAATGTGAAAAACATCAGCTATTTAGATAGCTTATATTATTCTCAAGAAATGTTGCAAAATTCCTTTCCCATTTCCCATCCTCCTGAAAATTAAGAGAAGTGTGGAGTTTTTCTCAAGAAACCATTGCTTTCAGGATGGATACCTGTCCATGGAGCAGCTGTGTTTGGGTAGATTGCTGCCCATGTTCATGAGATTTCAATAGATACTTTGAATGATGGGGCCTGGAAGTCCATCCCCACCCCTGGGCTGAGATATAAGCACTGGCAATGGCCTGAACCTCAGACTGTTCAGGACACCCACACCAGGAAAGAGGGAACTGTTGTGCCTTCCAGTCTGTACAGTGAAGGGAGCAAGGGTCCAAAGCACAAGAGACTCACACTTTAGACAGACATATAATGACAAACTAAAGCAGAGCTTTAGCTTCAGCTTCTTTTTTTGCCTATTCTAATGGACACTGTCTTCAAGTATTTTTGTTTGCTTCTGAAGCTTCCACTTGTTTCTGATTTACTGTTACTTAGAATGATTATGATTTTAGAAACTTTACTTGTTATTATTACTTATTTTTCTTGCATATCAAGGCACTTCATAAACAGGAAGAGCCTAATTAACTGCTATTCACATGTCAAAGTTTGGATAGAAAGCAACAGTACAACTGGAATTTAGTTCTCAAATGTGTGTGTCTGCGTGAAGGTGTGTGTAGGACAATATCACTCTGCTGGCTATCATTTAAAGATACAGGAAAATATCTTCAAAGTTCTTGGGATCACAAAAAACCCCACTGTAAGAGCCAATTTACCACTGAAGAATTTGTATATCTTGTATTTGCAAATTAACATCCTCGCCAAATATTTAGCTAGGATCAACCATTATAGTTTCCCACAAGCCAATTTATACCACCTTACAGTAGATGAAGGTATCTTTAGGATATAATAGAAACAAAAGCCCCACTGATTAAAAGTTTGTGCCTGATAATCATTGCCCAAATCACTAATGCTAAATATTAGTTCAATTTTTTACAATTTCAGGAAAAGATTAACCCAACAGCATTGTAGTCTGCAACCATCCTAGTATTTACATCCACCAAATTTCAGTTTTTCTAATTTTTTCCCCTCAAAGTAATTCATCTTACTTATTTACTTCCAGATATTGACTCTAATTTTCTTTGTCAGTTAATTTGAGGGCAGAAAATACAGCTTGGGCTCAGTCCCCCTTGTTTGATAATTTAATACCAATATTATTTAGGTTATTAGTTTTACTGGTAAATCAAGAAGCAAGTTGCCGGAATACAGCTGTGACCCCAGGGCAGGAACTTTCTGCCGGCTGTCACCTTCTGACAGTTTGGGCTGTTAATTACCTCCACCAGTTGGAGCACAAGCACCTCTGTGTCTGCCAGCTGGCAGCCTCTGCCTCACACTGGCAGCCTGAGATTTAAAACCTGTAACAAAAAGCTGTTATGTAAACAGTTTATTGTATAATACACAATGGCAGCAGTAGGCCCACACTGGGAATCAAAGGTACTCTGCATTCACAAGTAGCTAGGGCTGGAATGGGTGCAAGGTCCTGCTTGCCTCTTTCCACCAGTCAGCAGACAAAGCACAAAGTCCAAAGTGAAACAGCCTGAGCTGAGGCTTCTCAGACTCTGCATACTGGGATCTTAGTGTCTGAATTGTTGTGGTACTGTTGAACTATACAAATTACTTTAACATGTGAGAATAAAAGACTTTAATTGCCTGGTGACACACCAGTCACCAGCCCAGAGAAACTGCAAAAATCATCTCTGAGGTTTCCTTCGCAGAAAACAAATGCAGACTTCAAAAGTGCATTCTCAGGTCCTCTCATTTAAGGACTCATTCCCTGAAGTGGCACAGATGTCCTCTGCAGCTTTAGCTGGTCTGTATCTGGGAAAGAGCTCATGGTTACACTTCTGAGGGAGCAGTGTCACCATGCTGTATATAAAATTTGGGCTGCTCAGAAGTGTGAGAAGCAGGTTCTTTATTCCAAATTCATGAAAGGATCTCTTTATAGTCATAATGGCTCAAAGTCTGCAGCTAAAGCAGTGCTGGAGCCACCCAATGGGACATCCCCAAAATGTGGCTTGCAATTCCGCTTCCAGAAGTTATTTCATATCTTTACTTGTCAGTTGTTTAAGTTTAGAACAGAACCACCCTAAGCAAGAGGAAGGTACCCAAACCCCCTTGTTAGCTTCAGCTGAGATGTTCGAGCACTTACAGAGGGGCAGAACTGGGTTGTCATCTCTCCCAGACCTGAGAAGATTCAAGCCCCCATCTCATTTGTCTGCAGAGCAGCCTGATAATTTTCGGGTTAGCTATGGCCACCAGAGATGTAGAATTGCAGAGCTGATGAAATCAAACAAGAGCAAGAAGGAGCCCAGCTATGGACCATGATGAGGTGTTCTGGATCATACTTATTAACTTATTCTCTGTACTGTTCAAGTATTTTATTTGCTGGCTGCTTGGTGCAATAAGCACAGTGTTTCTGTAACAGAAATTTGTGAAATTTTAAAGACATGGGATGACAACAAAATCATGAATTATCTCTCAATTTCCAATTGGGTGCACATAAATTTTAATTCAGTAAATGGAAGGAATGTAAGGAATATTCCCTACTATTAGGTTTGTATATCCAGTATAAGGGTGTTCAGACATCTGCTACCACTCTATCATGCTTAGGTAAAAGTCATTAATGCTGATGGTAAGCAAAATCTTCTTGGGGCCTTTAAATGGTATCACCAGAACAGAAAAAAAAAAAAAAATTAAGGATCAAGTGGAGCAGTAAGATTGGTTTTCAGGATTTGAAAAAAGTGAAAAAGAGACTTGTAACAAAATTATTTCAGTGGAATTTTTTTAGGTGAACATTATAAAGCATTCTTTTTCTCTCTTTCTTACTAAGTTTTACACAGAGTCAAAATAAATCAATCATATCTTGATTTAAATGTTATTTCATACATGGAAATTAAATTTCACATCAGTGGCTCACTTTCCATAGATATCAAAATGTTGTTTATTAGATTTATTCTAAGAAATACTGTACTTTATGTCCTTTGAGAGGATATAACTCCTAGAGAGAAGGAACAACTTTTTTTCTTGGAGAAAAACCAGCAATTTTTACAATAGAAGCAAGCCTGGGTTCCCTTATGTAGATACAGTTCTCAGAATTTTCAAGTATTTCACCTGCCTCATCTTTTAGATAGACTTGAGCACAGAATTTGCTGTTCAAAATATTTCAGATCAGGCATGGAAGCACTCTACTTCCTTCAATCCCTTGCAGATGAAGGAAAGTTGGAACCAGCACAAAGCTGTTTAGTAAAAGAGGAGGATAATCATCAGTTTATAAAAAATTAACAATAGCAGCCCAAATACCACCCATCTGGTCTGCTGACATCCAGGTAAGTCTAAGCATCCAGGACAGAGGTGTCCACATAATTTTAAGAAAGGAAACATCTGGGAATGGCTTTTATATCAATATGGAACATGCAATTTCATTCCTATACTTGCAATTTGTGTCTTCCTGACAGTTATTTCAAAGCTACAAGCTTTATGAGGTTTAATCTCACAATATCTGTTTAGAGCAAATGGCTGAGGTAGAATGTAGCAAACTGTAGTTTTGACTATGATGGAACTTCCCACTATTCACACCAGTATGAAGAGAGGCAAAGTTTGATCCAGTGACTTCACGCAGGCATAGCACATAATTTTAGGAGGATTCCATAACATAATTTTAGAAGGATTCCTAAAATATGTATGTGTTCTGAAATTTGAAAATTAATGTAAAAGAAAAAGTAATTTAAAATCAGTTTTTGCATTATTTATACAGATGAAATATTGCTTATAAATTCTCTTTACATTGCTATTGAAGGATGCTTTAAAAAAATGCACAGAAATGAAACCAATTGCCAGTGTAAAGAAAGCCTGCCTTCAACACTGGCAGGGCTAAAGAAACCTCCATTTCTTTGCATTCTCCTCTGTGAAGTAGTGGGAAACCTTTGAACAGTTCCCATTCCTGCAGGCAATTCCCCCCTCACAGTTAACTGCTTCACTGCTGGCCCAGCAGTCACATATGCCCTGCGTTGCCATTATCACATTGGTGCTCCCTTGAAGCTGGGGAATTGCCAGCAAGGGATACCTGGTATCTATCATCAGCAGTCAAGCTATCAGACTGACTGGAGCAAAGCCATTTTAAAGTTCTATTACAAAAATTTTCTGTGATTTTCACAGATCTGAAGCAACCTGCGAGTATTGCATCTTTTTTTTTTAATTTAAATAGACTTTCATTTTATTTAGCAGTAAGAATAGAAAATATAAAAAAATGTCAGCATGACTTTTCTTTTTATATTTGAAAATATTATTTAAAATGTTTTCCAGAAAGTATATTTTTCAGTAAGTCTGTCATCTTCTATCGCTTATATTTGTAATAATCATTTAAATATAACTTCTTTTGCCTAAAGATTTTTGTATTCCCCTATCCTTTCCAAGGTATGTCTGACTTAATTTCTGCTAGAAGGTTTACATGAGAAAACTTTTACTATTACTTAGGCTGTTTCATAGGAAAAAATCAGAGTATTTTATAATTCTTTTTTTTTTTCCTTAAATAACCAGATATCACAGTGTATGTCATAGATACAGAGCTGAGTATTTAAGTTGTTCTGATATATGAGCTCTTTCAATTGCTTAAAATGTCAAATTTCCCATTTTCATTCATATAATGTATTTTGCTTTGTGGGTTGTTTGTCTTACTGCTGGCACACCTTTTTACCTTTTTACCCAGTGTTCCTGTCAGGTGGATCTTTGAGCAGACATTACACATTTGCTATATTCCTATTTCACAGTGATCACTGCGTATAGGCAGTTTTCTGCCTGTGAGTGATCCTGCCTGACCCAATGGCTTTGCCCTGCTAATGATGCAGAATTGTGAGTGCAGGAGGCTCCTGTGTTCTTGGGCACCCGGTGTCCAAAGCCCAGCATAACCTGTTGAGTGCCAGCCCTGCAGTGGGAATGAGCCCAGGGGTCTGATCATCCTGCCTGATGAAGACATAAAATTCTATGCTTGAGGTTGGAGGGGATGTAGCCTGCAGGAGAGGGATACCTTATATTGCCCCCTATTTTTTTTGTTTGTTAATGTGATTTCCAGTACCATAGAGCAGAGGGAAATGAAGGAGGGAGAAGTTCAGGAGGAAGAGGCATTGCTCAGGCTTTCTTTGATCTGCTCCAGTTGAAGCTTTTCTGACCCAGGCAGACAGATCAAAGAAAGAAGCCAGAATACAGAGCACTTGAGACATTTCATGACTGTAGAAAATACTGCCCCAAAAGTGCTTCTTTTTTAGTTTGAAAATATGCTTGCCTTACATATAAACTGTTGTGGCACTTATTACTAAAACCAGATGATCACAAATTATTGATTATTTTATATACCTCTGTCAGGAAGGCATTAGCTCTATAGTGCCTCAGATAAAAAGCCTGTGACTGGTACATGAAGACTGCAATAAAACTAACAGAAACAAATTATAACAAATTACATATCTATTTTATTTCTTAATATATCTTTGCTTAAAGAGATTCCAATTTTGAATGTTCAGTAATCCAGTTATTGGTAGAAGACTTTCTTTGAATATTGGTAAATCTTAGTCTCAATAATTTAGTGAGAGGCAGCAAACAACTGCTGTATTGCCATCTTCAATCTGTGGTACTGAGCAGCCCTAACAGAGTAGGGAGGTATCACTGAATAAGGACTAAATCCTGGTTTCAGTATAAGCTATGTGCTGCATGCTTTATAGTCATAATTAGACCCCATTTTGCCCCAGAGATGCCTCAAACAAGGGCTGATCCATGTGATTAACTTCCATGCTGTGAGCAGTCATGCTGATTGCTCTCCACTGACTCTTCCCGGGCCTTGTTGGGATTTCTCATTGGGCTTACACATCAAGTGCAGGACGTGGCTTCGGCACCAGCCCCAGCAACAATCCCTTCTGCTGAAAAGTCAGAATAGCCTTGTTTATGTGGCTGTCTGTCTTTTTTTCCTTGTGGGAGCTGATGGGCAGCAGCAGCAGAGAGGCTGAGTGCAGGTTCCTTCTCTGAGACAGAGAAGGGTGCCATCTACTGAGGCACTCACATCCCCTCCTGCATCCCACAGGCTGTTCACGGAAGCCTCTCCGCCGTGTGCCAAACTGGAAAGCTCATAAGACCAAAGTAAATCCATGCATTTGATGAAACTCATTAAAAGACATTTCAGGAAGAGCTGCATTTGTTCAAATTACTATGTTATTCCATTTGCTGTGTCCTAAGTGAGAGTGAGCAGCTTTGTGATGAGCAGGGACACGATGCAAAAGATCATTTTGGCACAAACATTTTAAAATAACAGATTTCATCATGAAAACTGGCTATTTACACTGTTAGAGGATGGGATGAAATGAATAGTTATTGTGTAGTCATTTTGGTTGTTAACTCTGAATTTAAACCGTGTATTTTTATGGAATTGGAGTTTCTATTTAGCCTTTGTTAAAATCTGCTTCATGCCAATAGTTATACAGCTATTACCATTTTATGGCATGCGTGGGACTTTAAAACCATTATCTGAAAATAGATTACAGAATTATTTCTGCTAATACTTTTATCTGATACTACAAAATCCATCACTGTGATATTTCATGTAGCAATGGTCACAAATAAACAGCATATTTTTCTCTTGCAGGATCATCTTTGAAAATTGTCTTCTAGCACGGTCAGTATGTTTGTTTCAAAAGCCAGGTCTGTATTTTGCAGAACAGACTCATTTCATTATCTGTTGGTATCTGTCTTCTTTAATGAGAAAAGGGCACTAAAGACACGGGAGAGACAGAGCAAATACCTTCATATGTGACTGTGAGTAAATCACCGTCTGTGTGTAAGCCCAACACATGCTTTCTGTTCATAATCCACAGGGGAGTGTACTAATCATGCATTTTTACTGCAGCTCTATGTATCCAAACATTTGACCAGGTAAAATTATTGGAGATGTCAGGGAAAAAGATATATTTGGTGTTTTTGCTTTCACCTCATCTTAGAACATAAGCCCTTGTAAATAAAAGCTAATCTTGGCAAATCATGTAGAAAAAGTCAAAATCAAGTTGTCAAAGCAATAAACAGTCCAATACAGCTGACAGGTCTCTTTGTTACAAAATAATACACACGTCAGCCGTAAAAAAGATAGGCTGAGACCTGAATGTACTGGTTTTGAAACAAGTATGAAAAGTTCTTGGTTTTGGGAACCTATACCACTGAACCATGATAAAGTACGAAAGGAATTTATTTGGTTTTTTCCCCCCCTAAACATTTTTCATCAGCCTACCTTGATCTAAGAATTTATTGCAGTCTGATAGCGAAAGGAGAGAGGAGCACTGGCAATTACTTGTACTGGCTTTGGGGGATTTTTAAAATTTTATCAGTGAATGAAAATTGTGATTGAAACGGCTTCATTCTGGTGCTCTTTGTGCCTTTTTCATTCTTACCACCAGATTATGAAATAATTGTAAATTTTCAAGTGCAGATGTTAATGCCATGAGTGTTTGGCATCAAGAAGAATTTATGGCATATCAAATGGTTCTCCTATGTTTTTGGGTTGGTTTTACAATCAACAGGTAAAGTTAACAAGAAATGTGAACTATTTCTGAAAAGTATTTATAAACAGCAGTCAAATTTATGCGTTCAGGAAGATACTGAGAAGTTTGAATAACACTGTCACCGTGCCTACAGTCTTCCTCCTCCCACTTACTACTTACTGGTAGGATTCTATTTTCAAGATAGATAAATCTCTAACCAGGTAAATAAACAATTTTGATTTAAGTTTCCAAATAAAACAGAGCATTACATCTGTTATCCAAAGGCCGCACACTGGTAAAAGTACTTTTCTTTTTAAGTTTCTGAGCTTCCTTAAGTACTGTAATTTCTTTAATGCAGCTAAACAAGGTTCAAAATATTTAAAGCCAAGTTCATGTTTCTGAATTTAATTTAGAAGCAGTATAGCTTAAGTGTTTCTTGGTGTTTGATATCATTACCTGTGATTTTGCCACAGGTGATTGAATACTGTATTCAGAAAAAGCACTGAAGAAATAGGAGTTGAGCATACCCATTAAAAATGTAGGTGGGTGCTTTTTATTTTTCATGCTTACTTTTCTATTATTGTAATTTACAGAGTTTCTGAGCTCACAGAAGTGGTGTTGGGGCAGTCACTGGAGAGTGACTGGAGAGATACACACTGTGTGTCACTGGAGAGATACACAACAAAAGGCAGTACCAATTCAATGCACCTTGTAATGATTTATTGCCTTTCTTTTTTATTTTTTTAATGCTCCCTGCCCCAAAACTGTGAATAATCATCACAGATTTAATTGGGTCTATCTAGGCTACTTTGAAAAAAAGATGCCAAAATGCAATAGTCTGACCATTACCAAATGATATTTTTAATAGGTTGCTATAAATCTGTTGATAAGCAGAAAATAATGAAGAAAATATTGCCTTCAAATTTCCTAGATAAATGTGAGCAATATGCATGTGAACTTTGAAACCTATTGCATGCATGAGTGCTATGAATCATGAGCTCCAGTACTTTAACTGCAGATTTTATATTCAGTCATTGTTTGGCTTGAACACAGAGTTGAGGCACTCCATGCTTTAGTTTTTGTATATTTAAGAAAAGGGAGAGATGGCAAGATGTATTTACCCACCTCCCCTTTTAAGGGATGATCAGTTAATGCTGCTATAACACTTTAAAGATAGGCTTTCCAGAACTTAAATATGATTAGACATTTATACAGATAATAAAACATTCATACTTACCTAGGATAAGATAGAAAGGATTTAAAATATTCATGCCTCCTGGCATAACTAGCTGCTTAAGATTAAAAGGGAAACTTTTTTCCTACAGGCTGGCTATTACTTTTGGTGGTTGTGGGGTGGTTTGCATGTTACTTTGAAGTATCACACACTGTGTTGTTTGGAACAAGGTACTAGTTTAAACAAACTGCTGGCCTCAATGAGGATGGCAGACCTTACTCTTGTGTGTTACTAGATCCCCAGTACCTGGTGGAGATGAACCCTTTAGCTTCTGCATACGTCTTACTGATGCACAACACATCTGTCTAGGGCTACATTGCATGGCTAAGGCATGTCCCACCTTGCCAAGCCCTTAGGTACCTCAGTTTTTAATATTTTTGGATGAAATTTAAAAGCTTGTGGCTCTGATTTGGTTCAGTGGACATAATTCCAATAAGAAAAACCTTACTAGCTAAAAACTCCCCAAGCCAGCCAAGTTGCTTTGACAGAATCAGAAAGTAATTAAATAACAAGCCTGGTGACAGACTTGGGGTGGGGTCATCTCCACTGAGGGAACAAGAATAGCACATGTGAGTATCATACTGGTACAGCTCAACTCTCCTCTTACCATTGCCCATCCATTTTAACAAGCCAAATATATATGGGCTTACTAAGAAATAAGAACATTCCTGTTTGAGAAAATGCCATTTATAGCACTATGACTTTTTAATTATTTTTTTTTTAATTTTACATCTTTTTGGCAGCAAAATTACATTTTAAATACATACAAAGTTACATTTTTAAATACATGCAACTACATGCAGTACGTGTGTGGTATGTGTACATGTGTTTGGGCAATAACTAGCTTAAATTCACACATGATTAATTTTTTTAAACTTGCTTATCAGACAGCATGTCACATTTAATTTTTATTCAGTTCATAGTTTCTGTTTTACTGCCTCATTATATTCTTCACGTTTACTGGATATTTCTCTCTCAATCCTTTTCTTCCCTTTTGTTGTATATTTTTTATATATAAATACACACATACATGCACAGAGAGAGAAAAATAATTGCTCTGGGGAAATCTTGAAACCCTTTTCCTTTCCTAAACAGCAACAAGGGATTTACATTTATAAATAGGGAGCCAGGAGCCAGCAGGCAGAACGCTAACACACCACATCAGTGAAGTCACACAGATAAATTTTTCAGTTCTTTTATCTAGTAAACATCCTAATGATCAACATCAAAGGCTGAAGTAAGAAGCCGTTCTCTTTTGTGCCAGATTGAGAAAGAGTGGGCTCTTTTACATCTCATTTGGGAGATATGAGGAGCCTTTGAATGGATCATTGCTTTTTATGGGTAGTAATGAGGTGAGAAGTATTCTAGTGTGTGGCACAGGCCTTCATTAAAAGCGTGAAACAGAATGGCTTATGGTTAAAAGGAGTAATTTGTTCTAACATACTTGCTAAATTGTGCTGTAACCATGCCAGGTCACCGGACTACATTTTCCATAGGATTTCCGAATGCATTTGTGTGTAATTATTCTGCCTATACAGAGTTGAGGGATTTTTCCAATGACTTGTGCTAACTAGCTGACAACACTCATTCCTTTACTGGAAAGTTCTCTAAATGCTATATTTTAAGAGGTGTGGAAGAGCCAGATTCTTTTGCTCAAGCCTATATTTCCTGAAAAAATTAAGAACCAGCACAACAACATAAAATAAGTGTAACTGATCCAAAGGCCTTATTAACAAGACAAAAAACCAGGGAACCATCCCCACGGTCTTCACCTTCAGTCTGACAAGATTTTATCAGAGAGCTCCATGCAAACCAGAGGCAGCCAAGCTGCAGTGTATCATTGTCTCTTAAGCAGCACATTTGAGCAGGCTGTTTTCCCCAAGAACCATTTAGACACTTCTCTCGTCGCAGTGGACATGTGGCGATGGTCTCCACTTTGGGAAGTCAGCCACCCCTACTGAGCTGCTGCTCAGAAACATGCTGGTAATTGTGCAGGAGCATGGATACCACAATGTGCTTTTCCAAGTTCTCCTTCCTGTCATGCTTGAAAACACAGGATACTTCTACCTGGAGTACAATTTTCTGCCCAGGTAATTTTTTCAGGGGATAGAAAGGTATAACCCCTGGGAACTAGGCTCCTGAACTGTGAAGGACTGTAATGCAGTACTCTGGCAAAGGACAATAGGAATCCTTTTTTCAGCTAAACATTGGTAGCATCCAGAGTATCCTTTAGGCATGAAACCCACACAATCTGATGAAGACTGTGCATCCAGTTGGCAGCAGGACATGGAAGAGGATGGAGACTACAGCCTTGTCCCCTCCAGTCACCACATAGCACCACTTCCCTGCTGTCTCCATCGTCCCAGCACCGACGGAGAAACAGCTTTAATCCTTGCCATGCAAAAAATGACAGCTCTGAGGTTTGATATAACATAGGAGTAACAGCTGACCAGAGGATTTTCTACTAAGCTCATTTAGCAGGAAGCGCTAAGGTATTAAAAAAAAAATCCACAGAAATTATTTGGTTCAGTTTGTGTCTTTAGTAACAAACAAAGAAGCAAAACCTCTGGGAAAAATCAATATGTCATCTCTCTCTTCTTTTTTTTCTGTCCCACTATAGGACAAATATCAGTATCTAGAAATAATAAAAATCCTATGAAATAAGTCTTTTCATTAACTCAAGCCAAGTTTTTGTTTTAAATGCACATTGAGGAAAAAAATTTGACATTTCAACTTTTTGCTCTGAATCAGGCAAGGAAAGTGTTTGAAATCTCGAAACAATCTCCTTCCTAACTTTGAACTAAGGGGAAGGGACAGGACTGTGCCTGTATGTGCGTGTGCATGTGTGTTTGGCAGCAATTAAAATATGAGAACTGTGCTTAGAGCTATATGCTTCCTCAGAAACTGATAAAAGTTGCATGTGTATGTAACTGATGGAGAATTTGCCCCATAATGTTAAGACAGCTCAGTACAGTGGCTTCCTAAATCAGCTTACTATTTCTTCCTGTGCAAGTCAAGAAAGGGTAGTCTACTTTAACCTATTCATATGAATGAAAAAAGAGAGTTTTGTGAAGAATACATGAAATCCAGTTCTATAACAATTTGCCTTCTGAGCATCAGACACTGAGAAAACTGAGAAACCCATAAATTATTTTCTCCACATATTTTCTAGCCATATTGTGAAACATAGAAGGCGTCAATATTTAATGTTCATCAGTAAGTGTTGGGATCATTCCTCATAATCCTATTCACAACATTTTGTTTAAATTTGTTAGTGATTTAAATTGCTTATTTTAATGTTGTGAAAAAAAACTAGAATAAAGCAGAGAAGTACAGTCTGCTTTAGTTAAACAGCCACTCCCATGAAAGTGATATATATATATGATTGTTTGTATGTATATATGCAATTATAATGTATATATGTATTATTATATATGTGTATATATTATTATATAATATATATACATTACACTGTTTGAACAAACAAGAAAATACAGTCTTAGATTTTGCTATATGTTTCATTGTTTTTCCTGGCTTTTTAAGGCACAGAGATTAAATGTCAAGAAAAAAAATTGGGTAGTATGTCAATAGACATCTGGAAATTGTAAGAGTTCAGGCAGTGACTATGTTTTCTCCCTGGCTACAAGTGAGGAAACTCATCTGGTTTCTCACAACAATGAGACCAGCTCAGGTTGTTGTGAAAGTTTTTAAAGGATGCCTGAGACAAATGTCAGCTACTTGGTTATTGGGAAGGTCTGAATGTCCCTGCATTGAAAGACCTTTGTGTCAGATTGATCATGAATGTGATATTTACACATGCTAAAGTCAAGGTATCAACAGAGATTGTCAATTGTCTGGTGTTGTGAATCACATGTTTTAACATATATTTTGGCACTGATGGCTTCTCTATGGGTTTAAATAGTGTTTAAAATTAGATCTCTGTTTTGTACTGACATCTTGGAATTTAGGTCTGCAATGCCAGTGTTGGCCACCTTGCAAACACCACGGAGTTTGTGCTGCAACTACAAATTAAATGCACTTAAAACCAAAACTGACTTGGGTATAATGTTACTTGGCTGCCAGTGTTGTCTGATCTTCCCCTTTATCCAGCTTCATCTCCACACTGGCTTTGACACCACTTGTTCGAAGGAGTTTGCTCTGTGAATAATAACTGAATTGATAACTGCTTAAAAGGAGAAGAAAATAAAGATGAACAAAATGAAATCACTTGAGACTATCTAGGAAACAGAAAAATTAACAACTCCATCGATACGACTACCAGAAGGTAGAATCCAGATGGTAGAAACCACAGTTTGAAGCCCTGGAGTCAGGTTTACTCATGGAAAATATGAAGATCTAGAAAATGTTGGTCTCAACCCTGCCTGGATCTTCCAGATAATATTAAGATTTTTTTTTTTTTTGCTGCACAGAAACAAAGGTTTTTAAGTTTGTAAAGGACTCACTTTACAAACTTAAAGATTCTGATAACAGGACTGTGAATGCTGCTATTAATGACTTCTTTATTACCAATCATTAAAAAAGCAGGATTAAAAGCATTGTAACAAGAGTAAGTCCTGCCCTATGCCTCAGTTTCTCTTTACAGCATGGAAATCAGCAGATATCTATGTCTGAGCTTCACAGAGTTCTAATGGCTTGGTGTTATTCAAACTCTTTATTAAGAGACAGACTCTAAAAGGGATATGGTTGTATCTATAGACAGTTGTTTTGTCCAATTGTGTCCAATTGTCTCCAAACCTCTCTTAATTAATCTTGAGTCAAATTATTTTCAATCGTTTGTTGAGATATTTCTTGCTTTGTGAAACCTAGCAGCAATGATAAAAAAACCCCAAACACATTATCAAAAAGGAAAAGTTTTACAGTGAGAGTTGTCTCCATGCTATTTTTAGGAATTGGTGTCAAGGTCCCATTATTCATAAAGCATCACACAGAAGAGGAACATATATGTGTACAATGTTTTTCTCAGACAGTCCCATTACAACCAAAATCCTGCTGTTTTCCTCCTGTTGTGTACTCCTGCTCACAATCTGGAATCAACATATCATTCAGGAAGAAACTATGGAAGGCAGGGATTCATCTCCTCCTCATTGTTCTAATTTTATACAGGACTGGATTTCTAAATTATGTTATTTTTTTTGCCCAGTAGAAGCTCCTCTAGAAGACAGTTACATTTTTTTAAAGTGGCTGATCGCATACTTTGGTTGAAAATTTTATTTGCCTTCTTCCCATGTCTCCTGCATTCAGACACAGGGCAAATCTTCAGCTGGCAGACTAGGCTTTATTCAGGCTGTCCAGGGCTCCTTTTTGGGTTTTGGACCCCAGTGCTGTGACACGACTCCTTCATGTGTTGAGTAAATTTCCATGAGCTACCAGAATCTTTGATTTCCTTGCCCACCTCTGCAAGGCCTGAATATGTGCTGAAAAGCTCATTTTGCCAGTATAACTATTTACAAATACAATCAATTTAATAAGTTTTGGATGAGAAGTTGCATTTCTTTCCCTCGTCCACTGTGCTGGTGTGTGGGGCAGATCATCCCCAAGCTAAGAGGCGTGCAGGTGTGGAGTTGCATTCACTCCATCTGTCCCCTGTTGCCACATGATGTGCATTTATGATCCTTAATGACCTGCTGAGATGATAGGGAAAAAGGATAAGGGAATCACAACCAGAATGAGCACATCAGTGGTTTTAACCATTCGAAGGTTTTCCCTATCCTAGTACTAAACTTTTCTTTTTGGAAACTATAAAGTCTTGTCAGGCATAAATAAATTCCATTCATCCCTTCTGAAAAAGAGGAAAGTCTGTCCTGTAAATAGGATGTTTCTCTATTAAGTTTAGGTTTAAATCTAAGCCTGTTGCTGAGAGCTCAGAGGTGCCAGAGGCTGGAGCTGGGCAGACAAATGACCTGACCACAGCAAATTCCCTCCCTAGCCTGCCTCAGGGTGAGATCTCAGCTGTTTGAATGGAAGCTGTGGGTCAGGAAGTCTCTCTCAATTGTCTGTGCCTAAAAATACATCTAAAGCAAACAAATCTTGGTGACTTTGCGTATAGATAGTGCTGAAATTTCACTAGTGTTTTATTCCTCCCATTAGAATCTCCAAATAGTGGAGTGCAATAAGAAAAATAAGGCATAGCACTAACTAAAAATGTGAAATGGAAACATAGCTACAAGAAAAGGACATAATATACCAAAAAAAAAAAAAAAAAAAGTGGAAGTCAGATAAAGGGGAAATTATTATGGCTTTTTTACCTTTCTTTTTCCTAGGTCTTTCATATCATTTTATACCAGTGCACTGATATGACAGAGAACAGAGCCATATAAACAGTTACATTGGCACAGCTGGGCAGGCAATAAATTGGAACTGGGGTTGAGAGAGTAAGTAGATGAAACCAGGAAGAGCATGAACATCTTTTTCACATTTTGCTGTTGAATTAATTAATTGAGTCCAAATCTGTGCTTTACAGGGGCTTAACTTCCTGTTCTAGATTTATGCAGATTTCAAAGCACCAATGCTAGGGAAGATATCCTGGTAATGGCACTTGGACTGACTGCACCCTATAACAGTGAGGGACAGTGGACGATAGTACAAAATACTGAAGAAAATATGAAGAAAATCTGTGAAGCGCCATAAAACATGTTGATCTAATGGAACACATGGGCTGCTGCTTAAATTGCTATTTCACATAAAGGCAGCATAACTCTAATGTGTTTGCTACTATTTTTTCTTTTTAAATGCCTAGAGGAAATTAATTTTTATAAAAATGACAGCTAGGCCTGACCCTCCATCTTTGAGCTCCTACTTGAGCCTTAGAGATCCAGTACATATGGTACAGTATGTTACAACCAGCTGCTAATTGGACTCCCTGTAAACATGACTATTGAGGTCAACTGAATCAAATAAGGACAGCTCAAGCTTTAAATCCAAGGGATATATGCCCTTCTGCTGATTGCACACAGCTCCCTTTGCTACTGGTGAGAATAAAATGGATTTATCCAGAAACAATAGGCTCCTAGCCAGCTTTGATATTATTTATAATATTTCTAATATTGTTATCCACTTATAAGTGCATTTGGAGTTATACATTTGAAAGTGCAAGATCCACTCAGACATTTCAATACAAAATTATATGTTCTTGAATTGTATATCATATAATACATACTGCATTTGTTCTTAAATTTCTGTCCCACTTCCTTTTAGTATGTGTAGATAAAAACTGAGAGTAAAATTAGAAATTGTAACATTTTAAAATGTAGTAGAATATCAGAAATCCTAGCCCTTCTGTATTCTGAGAGCATATTTCAAGCAGTACTGCAGTACTGTGTTGATCTTGCTGGCTATATCACAAAGTGAGAGAATACTACTTTTAGCAAGCTTAGTGGAGGCAAGAAAAAGCTTAGGAGAATCCTACAGGGCTGTCTAATAACAAAAGTCTTCTAATGTATGTGAAATCTTGACAGTGGCCAAATAGTGTGTTTGTGTTTCAGCCTGTTACTTTGTGAACATCCTGCCAACAAAGCGTGAACCTCGCGTATATCTCAAGCTCGACTATCAAAGTCAACAGACAACCTCCTGTTGCTCCCAAATATCTGTATTAATAAACTGTGTAAACAAAACTTTGGTGGATACCTCACTGGGTCTGAAGTCTTAGGGACCTGTTGCTGATTAAGGAGTCTCTTTACTTAACATTTGTCTTTCACATTTATTTTTCAAAGTATTTCCGTAACAGGCCAATGTGACTGAAGTTTCCTGACCCTCTGCCAATCACAATATAACCTTCAAAGGAAAGAGATAACCTCCCACTGAAATAAGATAGGAAGAAATGTTCTTCAGAAGAAAGTCCAGTAAAATTCAAATAGGGAGTGCAAAACTGGAACTGGTTTAGAGAATTATAATACTGAGATTGATTTAACTCTTTAACTAGTTAGTCCTGTAGCAAAGGGGCTGATTTAAATCAGAGTTTCACCTCCCCAGCCGTGCTGTAGGGGGCAAAAGCAGGGAGAGATAAGCCCTTCTGTGGCAGACACTTAGAAAGGCAGTGAGAAGAAAGGATCTTTCAGCTAGGATTGCTTGATGTTTGTCAAAAGGGAAGAACTGAGATAAACAGGACCTGAGTCCTTGTTTGCATTGTAACTGAGTGAGCAGTGAGGCTTTGGTCCCTTGAGGTATTCTGATACACTGATATTTATTTCCATCGCAGATCATAAAGAAATTTGGAACTTCATGTTTTGTGGTTTGTTGGGAGTTTTTGTCTTTTTGTTTTTGAATGAACAATTCCTAACAAACATGATTTTAAGAGTAGATTATTTTGACTCCATTTGCTTATCAGGCTACATCGCCTCTTGAGCAGTGACCCATATGCCTTGTGCCCAAATTCTTCTCATGTCCAGGTTTTCCAGTGGGATGACTTTTCTTTTCAAACCCTGATATACTGTACTTTGATAAAGAGGTAAGAGAATATTAGAAGGTGTAGCAAGAAGTGCTACTCCTGTGAGAGCACCTATGACAATGACACATCTCCAATAATAACCTCCAGAGAAAGATGGCAACCTCCCCTGATTCGAGCGACCAAATCAGTGTACTTTGAAAGGAAATTCATTTAGCAGACAATAAAAATATTTTTTATTCTTTACACAATTTTCTCTGAAAGGCTGATTTCCACTAAGTACATTTTCTTTTATCTATGTTTCCCCTCCCTAGACAAATAGCAAACTGATGCAGTTAAAATGATGAGAGACTCAGCTAGCTTCCAGGGCTATAGTCCTGTTACCAAAACATTGTTAGGGGCTTTATCTATTTTCAGCATTCATTTTACCTCTTTGTTTGTTTGGTTGTTTTTGTGAATGACATTTACAAAACTCCCTAGAAACTTGACCTTTTGGACTGAAAGTTGATATTCTGATGGTCAATGTTTTTTGGTTTTTTTCTTTGTTCTGAAGGGAAACAGCTCAGAATCAGACTGTGGATGGTCCTTGCACAAAACATTGACAATGACATATTTTCTGGTTCTCAGTAACCTCCAGGAGCATGTGTGTTCATTTAGAATACGTGTCTGCAAATATGGCTCCCGACCTCACTATCTTTGAGTAGAGGAAGATTAATTAGTCATCCCTGTTAAATGCCACAATAACCTATCACTGTTTTAACCAGCATCGGCCTTGATTTACAGATGTGAAACCAAAGAAGAAACTGCTGCCTTTCTTGCCTAATATTTGGTCTAAGTGTCTAAACATAATGCCGTGTTCCTTTTCACAAATCAAAGACACTTTATTTATATGAATCCAGTGCTTGCTGAAGTCTGGAGGAGGAAGAATGGAGAGAGACTGCACAATAAATGATAGTTCAGAAGTTAGCTGATTATGATCACAGAATAATTATCATATGAATAGTTATTTTTTTTCCACTGGTAATCACATTTTTCTTTCCACATTCCTCAATGATTAAATTCACCTAAATTTACCAACTTTGTAGTAAGAAACTCATCTTACTCTCTAACAGAAGATAACACAGATCTAAGTGAGGCAACAAATACGCTGTTATGACAAATGTTTAAAATTAATTGTTGTCCTTGAATTTTTATTCCTTGCCCAGCTTTCAAGAAGGCCACTTAATATTCGGTTTTGATAAACACAAGGGTATATGCAAGGAGAAAAGAGGAAGAAATTCCAGCTTGTATATTTAAAGCACTGGAATGGTGCAAATTATTACAGTGGTTTCACATTTTCATGGGATCAAGGCAACAACAGTAAGCTCATAAAACAGATACCACTAATTATGCAGAGGAGAAGTCATTAAGTCACTGATGGAAGTATGTTTTATATTCATGAACACATCATTAAAATTTTAAGACACACTATCAAATTCTACATTTTAATACTACACCCAACAGCATTAAACCCTCCCAACAAGAAAATCAGATTGTTTAATGATTGTGTTTGTCACACAGGTTTCATATGTCTGCTGTTGAAGCAGATGTAGTCTTTTCTGTTGCTGGATGGCTTTTTCACTGGACAATTAAAAAATATTTTTTTATGCAGTTTGTAGAAAAACTAGTTACAAAAAAAGGAAACAAAATCACCAATAGTTAGGAATGTTTAATTGCAGAAATATTTAAATTTAGCCAGTCACATAAAATTTTTTATAGTGCTGCCAATTTGTTTTTACTTCTGTATTTTCTTTTAATGAGAAAGATGTTTTCAAATAATAGGATGGTGATTCAGGCAGGCGGCAGCCCAGCACACAAATGTTAGGTATTTCAAAGGAATTTTTAAAGTAAACTTGTCTTTACTGTAGTCATTTAAGTCAAGGGCAAATTATAATAGGAAATATTTCAGGATTGCCTGTTTGGCTGAAACTCTTGGAAGATTAAGGAGCGTCCTGTATGACTTTCATTACTGTCATGAAGAGACTGAGGCCACTGTGAAAATGTACCTAAGAATAAGGCCCCAAATTCTCTGATGTTGGAAGAGGTGCAGCAGACAGCAAAGAGATGTATCCTTGTCAAGACATGGATGGCATGAGTGACACTGTCAAAGATGGTTCTGGTGATCTACCAGAAAGGGTCCTGGTTTTGGCTTTGGACTAGGAGATGCAAATAGCTGTGCAGATGCACATCACACATGGTGTCCCTGCCCTACCCCTGGTGTGGATGCACTGTCTCACTGCTCTGTTCCCCTTCACTTCACAGTGAACTGTGCTGCTTCTTACATCTGGGACCTCCAGAAATAACTACGTCTCTAGAAAGGCTGGGCACAGTCAAGGAAATTAACAGGCAGTCTTATTCACCAGCATTAGTAACTAAAAACTCAAATACCTCATGCTGCATTTAAAGGACATTTTTTTAAATGTCTAACAACAGATTAAACTAGACCCCAAACTGGTCTAGCTCTAGTTAATTACCAGATGATATTCAAATTCCAGCTAATACCGTAGCTGAACATTTATCTGAGAAAAATGCAAGACAGAGCTTCATTTATTAACAGAAATTTCTTGAAGTGAGTTTTCATAGGACTCAGTGAAGGCTTCTGCCTAAAAAACTCCATGACTAAATGTGGTCTAATATTAGGTCTCCTCTAAACCTTTCTTCCTCCCAAGCCAATATTTGGCCTACACTATCTGCCAGCATCTTTTTAATGAGAAGCACACATCTAAAAGCTCTCACAGCTCTCAAAATTTAGGAGTAAATATTTTAAAATTAAAACCTTATGCTAAGCAGTGCAGATTTGCTGGTGCAGATGTTATTTTTGGCTCATTTTTTTTAACTGGTTCGTAACCAACGTACTTCAGCCTATTTTTCCAGATTTATTAGTAGTATTCTGAATACCACAGATATAGTGAAATAAGTTAATAGAATAATATCTCAAGATATTTTATGTGGTTTTCTACTTAGCAGCAAAGTCATGACTGAAATTCTGTTAATAAGATGTATTGTTGGGACACTATAAATAGCAAAAGGGAGAAAAAGAGAAAATGGAGATAAAAAATCACTTAGAGAATGGGACAAGGACCATCCTGCATGAAATTCTACACTCCACCTTTCTCAGGAGAACTCACACAATCATCTAGCATTTAATTTGTGATTGCATTATGTAGTTTCTGCAAGTCAGATTACAGTCATGTACTCTGTACAATCATGTATGCTTTTGGGTTTTTTGTTGATGGTGGTCCCACATTCATTCTAATTAATTAGGATTCATAACATTTTCTATTTATGCTGTTTACATTCATGCCTGATATCCTCAGTGTCATTCTCCCCTGAAAGAGACTGAAGTCTCTGGTGAAGGTCATAGAATTTTCCACACTCTACTAATTCTTAATTAATTCAGTATCAGTTGATTCTCTGGTTATGAGGGACCCTGTTGTCAGCCTTATTATGTTGGCCAATAATTTACTAAAGAATGGATCACATATTTTTTCCAGAAGTAGATCTAATTAATTTTATTCCTTCAAATATTGGTTACTGAGATCTTAGAACCATACTATTTAGAAAAGCAAGCTTCTCTTTTAGTTGTTCATGGAAAAACATCATATTTTTTGGATTGCAAAAATTAGATCAACTCAGTTTAACATCAGAGGAAACAGTGCAGTAACAGAAGGCTTAAAGCACAGAGCTGTCGTTGATGCCATTTATGATGATCTGTTCAGGTATTTTTCTTAGAGACCAAAGTTGTCAATTTTTCGTTCAAGCATGAATAAATCTTCTTTTTAAGCTGTATTTAAATAAGATAAATGTGTTTTTACTCTGTGTGATTATGCTGTTCTTACTGTTGTGAGAGTCTACTCTGTAAATAAGTATTTTTAATTTGCATACCATATAGGTTTAATATGGGACTAATTTTTAGCCCAAAACTTACTTAGACAATTAAAATACTAAACAACTGTGACACATAAAAAAAGAATTTTTTTAAACAAGCTGAGAAATGTGAAATTTGAGGATGAATAACTCCTCAGCCACAGACATGAAAAGAAAATAATAGACTAGAATCAATTAATTATACATAAGAGTTACAAAGGGAGTCTGAACACAGGTTTAGAAAAATGTCTGGACACTAAGGTCCATTCCACTAAGTATCTAAGAATTGTGTATACTACTATGATAAGTAGTCCCACCACTGCTGGAGAACTGATCAAGGCAGTAAATGGCAAAAGCAGTTTTTGCAGAGTCAGGGCTTTTGGCAGAACTGCACAGGGTTTGAAGGTTTCCCATTTTTATGTCTTGAAACATTTTTGTTTGAGGTCTTTCTGTTAAGTTTTGCCAGTTATACCTTAGACCTACATAAGATACTTTACTACGATGGTGAAACAATAACTTCACAGATTTCCAAATGTCTTTAATTACTAGAAACCTATCAAGTAGAAAAGCTAAGTTGTTATGGGGTTCTTACATATTTTAATTTTTTTTTTTCCAAAATTGTGGATGTTTTGCAGAGTGTCACTTTTTTTTGAAAAGAAACAAACCTCAAACCTGCAGGTCATTCATTTTTATTGCCCTCTGGAACAAAACAGAAACATGCAAGCAATGGAAAATGTCAAAACCAACATTCTCACTGAATTGTTAAAGAAGTCCTGATATTTTGGTGAGAAAAGATTCAGGAAAAAAAACCACTTTTGACTGGCATGTTTACAGACTGTCATTTCATAACCAGAAGGATCTGTATTTAAACCAGATAATTCCCTTTACTAAATCTAATAATGGCACCTTGGCTAGAGACACTGGCTAATCAGTCAGCAACTAAATCTAGGCCTAATTTATCAGACAAACTTCATTAAATAAATTTTATATTGTACACTCACTGCACAAAACCAAACTCAATAATTGGGATTAATTGCCACCTTCATCAGTCTTAGCAAGGTCAAGGATTAAGCAGGCCTGCAGAATGATCTGACCTCTCATTGCAATTCTGCTTCCACTGAAATTTTTAGTTGTCAAATTCACAATTGTAGGTTTTACAGAAGATTGTCACAAAAGAGATTTTGATGTGGTATTATCCATGCCTCACTTTACCCAGCCACGGAGTAGCCAGACATTAACAAAATTGTTGCTGTGAATGGCAATGTGAAAATAATATTCAAGTGCAAGTTTTTCCAGGTTTTGATGTTTTTTGCTACAGATTAGGAACTAAAGATGAAAAATCAATCACATTAAAAAGAGAAGATATAAAACAAGCTTAAATTTTATGTCTATAGATTTTGCAGAAAAGTTTTGAATAAAATATGGATAGCTGAAAATTTCCTATAAAATATTTTTCTATGGTTTATCTTTTTAACTTTTCATGAAAATGCCCCTAAACCAAATATTTTCAGCCAAAAAACTTGTCTGGTTTTGGTTATTTGGGAGGGAGGAGGTTGAGGAAGAATTAAGATTTTACAATATGGGTCTAGAAGTGCTCTTCTGCACTTGGTTATGTATATTTAAGACATATCTCCCTCCTGGCATGATTTGCAACACAATAATGGAGCAATGTTGAGAAACCCATGCTATTGCCCTCAACTTAAATTCCCAGAATTGTCAATCTGGCAGCTGTCACAGTAAAGCATTTACATAATTTTTAAATTACAGACAATTATACAAAACTTTTCTCCATCAAAGGATTGGTTTCCTTCCCCACCCTTCCCCTGAAGTCAATAGCAAAATGTCCTTTCTAGGCAGTGGGAAAAAAGTGGCTTGGTTATACTTACAGAAGAGCACAGTGTGCTTGAAATCATATTTTTGCTTTTACCTAGTACCATGATATTTGAGAAAGTATGTTAGTAATGGGGATGCTATAAATAGTGGCTATGAAGTCTTTGATGGTAAGCACAGTTCAGGCAGAGCATACATGATGCCTATTTATGGAATGCTAAGAAATAAACAGGCAAGGATGGCTTTCTGGTTTTGTAAAACTCTAGACTCCCATGATTTGGAGTTAATTATTAATCCTTTTTCCCCTTGTTTTTTTTTTTTTTTTTTGTTTGTTTGTTTTTTGTTTGTTTGTTTGGTTTTTTTGGTTTTTTTTTAATGAGAAAAAAAATCTGCATTTTTCTAAATGATTGAATATTGTAATTGTCAGTCAAGGAAACAGTTTCTCTCTCGTCTCTTTTTTCTCACCATCATCCCTTCAGCTATATGAGAATTACATTTTTTACAGCTGTAAGAATGAAACAACACAGGATTGCTCTTATCTGTCCCTGGTGCTGTGAATTCTTTAGCCAAATCACAGACAGATGGATAGATGAATACGATGGAAGCATGAATGACCTGCCAATGGTTTCATTTCAAATGGCAAGGTAAGCCTGAGTGTGTATGTGTATATCATGTACAATGTTTGTGTGTAGGCCCACATACTCACATGTGCTGTGACTCGTGTTTGGCCAGCAATGTGAGACAAAGAAGTGAGAGAGACAGAACCTGAGTGCTTTTTGTATGCTTTTTACAATTATTCACAAAAGCGTTTAGCCGTAAAAAGCTAAATCCAAATGTTTTTTCTTTTGCTAAAGCAGCTGTTCATGTGGGGAAAAAAAAATTAAAAAAAAGAAAAACAGACAAACCCAGAAGTTTTCTTTGATTTTCCTGCAGGATCCATGCTCGGCTGCTCTTCTGGTGATGCCCACAGTGCCGTGGAGCAGTGGACCTTGCCCCTTTTTGTAGTTAACTGGTGAAAAAGACTGCATCTGCTTATTCTCAGGCATTAATACAGCTAAAGGAATAAGACATCAGAGGCCTGCAAATGAGAAGGTCTTTTTAAATTTACAAAGCATTTGCTCCTGAATCCACCTCAGTCAGTTTGGGGAAAGCGCTTTTGGCACCAAGTCACCCTTCAGGGAAAGACTGATAATGATCACTAGAGACATACTACGGGCTCCTGCCTCGCTCACTTCAAAGGCCTTCTCTCTTAATCAACATTAAATCATCATTTTGCCTTGGATATAGGGACAGCTGTACACAATCTATTTGTTTTAAAACAGATTAGGAATGGGTTCTCTGCCAGAGTATAAGCTGCATGATAAATGTACTTTAAAGCCATAACTAGGAAAAAACATCGCTCCCTTCGTTAGTTGGATTCCAGTACTAGCTGAGAACTCACATTGCCCCAGGACTGGACCTTTTGGTTGTTTGGCTGTCCCCAAGAGCACTCAATATGGCAATTTAGAAATATGACAATTTCAAAAAAATCCAGTGTCTGCTGATCTTAATTGTGTCTTCTGGTGAATTTTCCATGAAAAGCAATAGTCACAGGAGTAATATAAGACTGTCTAGGTCTGCTTTCTTCTTCCTTTTTTTAAATCTTGAGTTAAAACCCCTATTTCATCCACTGACAGTCTCACAAGGTGACAACAAAGGCCTTTTATTACCCAATTAAAAGTTGATGGCCAGATAGTTGTTAAATAATTAACTAAAGACCCTAAATTACAGGGAAAAAAAAAATCTCTTCTCTTGATCCATGCTGGAGATATTTTTGTATGGTTGCTAAACAACTCTCTATAAGCTGCTTTTCTTGCACAATACAAATACACTGGAATGTGCAAAATTTAAAAGAAAAGTCTAGCAACTAGCTATATTTCCAGAATAGGACATTATGTACTGAAAAGCAGTGGTTCCCAAAAAAGGTTTGGGAGTCAAAATGAGTACACAAAAGAATATTCTGAGAACATTGTAATGAAATGAACTGAACAATTTTTTCGTGGAGACAATATTGATCACGGAAGACTGAAATGAATCCTAATTTCCACTTAAAAAAATATATATTGAAAATGAAAATATAAAAGTATTACAAAGAATATGTCACACAATGAGAAACTTATAATGTTCAATCTGTATTATAAAAAAAAAAAAAATATTGGCAGGCAAAGTGATTGTATGACACTAGCTCCTTCACAGTGAGAAAATAGTGCTTTTAATACTTCACTTAATAGAGAAATGCAAAATTAATTTAAGAAAGTTTAAGCAAAAGTGAGGCAAACCCAAATTAAAAATGAGGCCCCACTTCTAAAAGGGACCAGCAGAAAAATCTATCAAATGAACTAGTACCTTCTGCACTTGTTTATTTTCTTGCTGTGCTTAAGCCAAAACCAGTCAACTTTTTGGGAGGCTGTATCCCAAGTAAAAGCATTAGCTGCTTTAATTCAAATTGCACTCCACCCAGAAGAAGCTGAGTGAAATGCAGTGCCTTCCAAAATAGGAGTGATACAGTTGGACAGGATGAGCTAACATCTCATCTTGAGCTCTAGCTTTTCTTATATGTCCTTGGTTCAAGTACACTTGGTGACACTGCATGGCATTTTCAAGCAGCTGCCTTAACTGAACATGAATCATTGGCCTGTGCATGGCAATTTCTGTGCCAGTGGATGTCACCAGTTACACAGAGAGAACACATGCAAGGGATTGGGACTGTTGTGTCTACTCAGAATGACAATAATTCCTATCTATTTGTTTGGACACTTTTCTCAAGCCAAGAAAATAAATTACAAAAAACACAAATTCAGATTATTTACATTTTTGTGATAAATCACAATTTTGCCTTAAGTGTCATTTTCTCTTTAAATACTCAAGACACAGAATGAATGTTTGTTCTTGATACTCTTATGACCAAATTCAAAATACTCTACTCTAAAGAAGTCTGATTGCTACTTCTGTATTATATCTATCTATCTATCTATCTATCTATCTATATATATATATATATATATAAATGTTCTATTTCATGATAAAGATAATTGAAGATAAGGAAATTTGCTAGAAAATTGGAACCCAGTGTAGCAAGGCAGATTTCATCACTGACTTGTTTCCACACTGTGTTTATCACATGGGAAACAGGGAGTAAATGAGAAATGCACCTTAGCTTCTTCATGTAGGTGCTGTCATAAAGAATATTAGACTTTCAAGAAGCTACAGCCAGGCATGGGAATAAAGGGAGAAGGAAAGTCAACCAGATTAAATTTTAGCTAGCAAGCAGTAGAGGGAATCAGCTAAGCAAAGAGAGATGGGGATATTAATTCAGTAAAAACTGGGTAAATTTTTGACAAAAAAAAATAATTAAAGATTAAGAGTGGAAAATTCTAGTCACCTGGGGCAGAAGAAAACACACCATGTGTGGAAAAACTGCCTCCTATCTAGAGAAGGGCTTCACTCAGCAGAGCAGAGCAGGAGTATTATACTGAATAAAGAGGGGCCTGATACTGTCCTGCCAGAGAACCTATTTTTCAGTGGATGAGAATGCACCAGATCATCAAGCTAGCGAGCAGGATGCGAGGAAGGAAAAGCCATATAAAATGAATCTCATGCATTTGAAAAACAACAGAATGCAAATCAAGGCAACATAAATTATACAGAGGGAGTGAAAGTTACTCCAGGGGTTTTATCCCCTGCCCCCACAGGATACAAGCTATTTCCTTAGAGTTTGCAATAGTAATTTCAAAATGCTACTCCTGGCACAGTCTGAGCCACATGTATTTTCAGCACTTGGCAAGAAGACATTTAGAAGATAGAGGTTGTTCCTTTACTTGGGAAAGGGAATTGAACTTCTTGCACTGTGACAGTAAATAATGTGCTTCTCCACCGAGGTCACCACTGCACAGAAAACAGTAAATTTGGCCTTTCCTAATTTTTTGCTCCTTGACTTTACTACCTAAATAGCTTTTTCTCTTCACTGAGTAGTTGTCCACATGGAGTCCATTTTTACTGTGTGTGTGCTCATGGCTTGCTCAGGCACAGGGAGCACGTACAGTCCAAGAATGGACTACATGTGCATAACACATTTCAAAGAAGTACAGTTCCTGAGAGGTAAATAACTCCTTACCAGTGGAAAGATTGACTAAATTAAGAGGGGATTGTCTGACAATTGCCAATGTAAATTACTAATCTTTCATAATGTATACTAGATAGACAGGGTTCTGATTTCTCAACAAATGTTCACAACTGAGTAATTCTACAAAGTAATTTGAGACAATTAGTAATTTGACAGGACTGAAGAGTTATGTCCCTTTGTAAAGCACATCAGACTGACTAAATATTCCAAAATTAATTTCCAACAATTTCCACCAGTATGTTATAGTTCTCAGATAACTTTATTGTATTTTATATAAAAATGCTAAATGGTGTTCATAATTAACAGTCATGATGAGGGAAAGGCTATGGCTTTCATTTATGAAGGCAGTTATAGGACATAGGAATAGCCATTCTGGATTAGATGTAGGCCTGTGCCTGTAACAATGACCAGTAGCAGATGTTACAGGAATAAAAGAAAGTCGTGGCAACCCCTCCTTTCCTGTGCAATCAGACACTGTAAGTCTATACCACCAGGCTTTCCTGTGAAAGGGCACATATGCAAGAAGGTAGCAACAGGCCCATATTTACCTGCTTATTTACAGAATTCTGTTTTCCAGAATTCTTTTTGATGCTGTGAAAGACTGCAGCCTCTTGTCAGAAGACAAAAGGAGTTTTTATATATCACTGATATTTTCTGAGCAAATAATATCACCCTCTTCAGAGAAGCTATGGCAAGCTGAGTGCCAAGATCAAGTAAAATACCCAAGGTGTAAATCTGTATTTATTCCTATTATATCTAGTGAAACTGCTGAGATTGCTGTGCTCAGTGTCAGGGGTATAAAACTCACTGACTCACCTTGATAACTGATTCTTATTGAACAGGCAAATTGCAACTTTGATTTTCAGTTTAATCTAGTATTAAAGGTAAAAGTAAAACTGAATTTGAGAAGGACAAACCACTTCAATTTTGTGTATTTTTAATCACTGAGTAAATTAATTTCTTTCTTGTGGGAAGAGACACTTATGTTAGCTATAGTTGGACATAAGAAATATGGTTTTAGTAGTTTATGTATTTCCGGTCCTGCTTTGTCAGTAGCTATAATTTTGAAAAATTGGAAAACTTAAAAGAGTTCAGATTGATAGTTTCACTTTCAAGTAGTGACCAACATACACCAACATGCAGCATCACATAGTTTGGAAACTCAAATATATACCTGACAGATACAAATAAGAAAAAGGGAGGAATCTAAATCATAGTTAAACTGTATCTGGTTTGGATCTTGTTGCTCTTTTAAAGATCTGATTAAGAGACTCTGAGCAGGCAGGTTACTTATAAGAAGCTATTCTGCAAATTATAATGGAGAGGTCAGAGTCTCAAACTTTCATGAAGTTGCTTGAATTCATCGTTGTATCTGGGCACCAGCTTAGAGACAATGTCAGGACATGTGTGGAAGTAAAGTGAATTGATGTTGCTGACTTTCAGCTTATGTACCTCCCTAGATGAGAAAGGGTTAAGCATGAGTTAGGGATGGATGTGAAAATATATGGGTGAAGTAGGAAAAAAAAATTCTCTTCTAGCTTGAGCCACTCCATCTGTTCCCTTAATTCAGTGGCAGACCTTGATCGGACCCTGGGATCCGCTAGTCCCACACTTCATACGGCTTCTCTCTGTAAATTAAGTTGTTGGCCTATGTTACTGAGGGTTTAGGAAGGTGAGTGATGACCTTGGTTTGAGTATGTTTGTATAGAAACATGTCACTGTAGGGTGATGTCTTTCCTCCAGGGACATAGGGTCCAATACTAATCATTTGTTAAGAAAATACCAAAGCTAAACATATCCAGTGTATGAAAGGATCCAACACCCTTGCCAAGTGTAACTTACACTCATCTTTGAAACATCAATGTACACAGTATTTTAAAGGTTATTTTTAGCACTTGTCTTTTAAACTGCTTCCCATCTGATGTTAACATCTTGCAACTTTCAAACTAATATGAGTTATTTTTATTATTAAAATGGGAAATGTCTTTAATATAGTGTATTATGACAATATGTTTAAGATATATTTTTAAAAGGAGATATAAAATAGTATTTATTCTCAAGAATTGGGACACATAATTCCAGAGAAGTACCACAATGCTTTCAAGTTCTGTGTTTCTTTATGTAGCTAAGATTAAAAGTAAAACTTTAATGACAATATTGTTCTCCTTTATTCCCGCTCCCCTGCAGTATTTTCCCAGCAGTGATCTACATTCCTAAGTCTGGCGCATGCCTGTTGTTGTTTGGAGAATCAGTTGTGGTTATTCAATTTTCTGAGAAAGTCCTGTTAAATCATGTGAGTTCTCTTACAGCATTTATTTTGAAATAGTAATATAAGGAGTTCAGTCAAATCAGTAATTTTCTTTAGCTAATGAAGTACACCGGAAAATGTGAAGACAGAAATTCAGATTAGAACCACAGTTTTCAAGCCAGGTAGTTTTAAACCCAGATTCCTAAATGTTGTTTTAGACTTGAACTTTAGGCATCTAAGCCTGAAAGTGTTGGCCTTGTTTCATATTCCTATTCAGGATTGATTAATGTACACTCAGGATGCTTTTCCATACAGCCTGCCTATAAACATTACCTTTCTAAAGTTCAGCCCATACTTACTTGGTATATCTTTAAATAATTCACCTTCCATCCCCACACTTTTTAAATATTTCACACTATTTCAGTTTGTGAAATTGTTGTGAAACTGATGATCTGGTGCTAAAGCTTCTCCAGGGTATGAGGGGTAGCTGGAGCAGGGAACAACCTTCGTTTAAACAGAAAAGAATGAAATTTTAGCCCCATCAGCATCAGTGGAAGCTTTGCTGCTGGCTTCCACATGGCCTGGATTTTACCCAGGTATCCACCTTTGGTCTCAAGTGATGTAAATCAGGCATGACTGCACCAAAGACTGTGTGGATGCAAAATGCAAGACTCATATGTGATGGGATATCAGGCCAAAACCAGTCAGAAGAACTGTGAAAATCTGGACAAAAGAAAGTGTCTGTATTAGACAAGGGTGTACTTTAACATTTTCTCCCCTGCAAAAATTTTCTCCAAAAGTATTTTTCAGGAAATACAGTCTACCACCATGTGAAACCATTCTTAATGGATATATCATCAAAAGTAAATTATATGAATGCTGTATATGTGGGATTTTAGCTTTTCCACAATAGCTAAAGTAGTTACCTAAAACTGATGATGAACTATTTCTAAATGTCTCCTTTCCTCCACAGGTAAAGAACCTTTTTTGTCTTATCCGAACTTCCATAAATTCCCAAGTCTTGCTCACTCCAAAATAAACAGAAAACCAAAAACATCTTTTAGTTGTTCTTCTATTGCGACTGTGCCATTCTATTTAAAGAACTGTATTAGATAGGAATGACAATGTAAAGAATGCACTCAAGCTCTTTAGCTGAAAATAATCTTTATTTACAATAGGTTTTGGATAATTTTTTTGTAAGCTGTCATTCCATTACTTTTCACATGAATCGAAGCAGAAAAGAAATGTGCTTGAGAAGAAGTGGGAACTAAAGGTCATATCATTCAAGAAAAGGCATATGCTTTATTTGGGCCAGCCCTGAAGAACGAAATGAATGATTGAACAGATATTTGGAGAAGTGTTCTGAATGTTTTCTGGGTGAGAAATAAATTAATAAGTTAATAAACTTTAAAATAGAATAAAATGTTAAGTGCATTTTGTTTTATGCTGAGTGCAAAGAAGAAAATAACAAACCCTTCTAAGAGCAGACAGGATATTGTTCCAAGAATAACTTCAAGAGATGCAAAAGCAGGGTTGGAGGGCATTAAGCAAAATGCTCTGCAGGAGCTGGGTGAAAACCAGCTCTACACCCCTCCTTCCAGAACACATCTCCCTTTTATGACACCTTTCAGACTCTAATGGAAAGAAACCAAAACCTTTAAAACCCTCTTAGCAGCAAAGAAATCTCTAAATTGAATTTTTTGTGTCAGAAAGAGAAGGGCACAGCAGGGGATCCTGTGAAATCCATAGTGCTGTCAGCCAAACTCCAGAGGTGTGTGCTGGAGCTTGCTAACAGCCTGATCTTAGCTGATTTTAATTGACATGTGGGCTGTGAGTTGCAGCAGTGGAGAAGGTGGGGTCTGCTGAGGAAGGTTTGCTTCTAAAGAAGCAGAGAAGCAGGTGGGTAGGTGAGGCAGTCACCTCTGAAACTCCTCAGCTTGTGGTATCAAAACTGACAGACTGGGGATCTTGCTCTTCTGGGCTGGTCAGAGCTCAGATTTCAGTATCCTTCTCTAGCCTATCTCCTGTGAGCTAGTTCACTTTAGCAAAAGGTTTTGTTAGCTTTTCTTTATCAGCAAGAAAACATATACAGAAGTCTCCCACAAATTAGAAAGCTCCTCACCATTTGGGTGAGGAGAAAATGCCATAACCCAGCTAAAAATTGAAAATATTGGATGTTGGAAGATGTGCTAGATCTGAAAACACTATGACAAACCTTCTTCTCACAAGGGGCTACTCAAGTACCCACTCACCATCCCTACCTGCAGAAGGAAGGTGCTTCCTCACCTGACATCACTCCAATTGTCACAGAGATGGAACATCTTTGCATGATGGTTGGAGAACAGCTGCTCCTTCTGCTTCTTTCTTGCTCTGTTTCCTGCCATTGCTTTGTGCCTGTCAGGTCTGAGGAAGAATTAATTCCTACTGGGATAGTGATTAAATATAAGACAATGAAGAATTACTTGAATTTATTTCTCCCTACACCAATTTCTCCAAGAGCTCTGGTAGAGAACAAAGTGAATGCAGCAAATGAGATAATAGGCTGTACATTTTGAAGCATTTTGAAAAGAGATGCTACTATAAAAAAATTGAAGCATTTTGAAAAGAGATGCTCCTCTTTTTTCTTTCTTTGAGTGGTTTGGGCATAATTATAAGATATTTTTAACAATATGTTAGCTGATCTCAGTTTAAGAACCAGAAGCTTCCTTTCCTTAGGGTCAGTTTCTTTGTGCTCCCAGACAGAGGAGAGGATCATGGGCTGAACAAAGGCTGTTTATAGGTGGCACTTCAGGTGAATTTACAAGCTTGTTTGAAGACTTCAATGAATTCTTGTCTACAAGAGCTCCTTGTGTGGCTCGTCATCCACTTGTCAGATATGTGTATTTTTAAGCTGATTGATGCAAATCTAAGAAAATATTGGTTTCATGGGGTTTTGCTACTCTGTCTTGATAACCTATCAGTAATGCAACATTTCTAGCATTGAATTTATTATTATATTCATCACTTGTATGGTAACTTTGATGAATAATTTTTTGCCTTGGTTAGAACCAGCATCCCTAGGTGTTGTATATTTCCATAACCACAAGTCCTGAGCAACCAGGGGGACTAAACAAAAATAGAAGTGGCAGGAAGGATATGTAAAAGATCTTCTTGCATTGTGTTTATTAATGCTAAATGTAGAGAGTTACACCCTGAACACTTCGGACTTTATTTAAATATTTGGAAACAAAAATGATAGACCTATGTTTACTGCATCCTTTTACCTATTTTTGTTAGGTAAGTAAAGTATGACTCAGTTATGTCACCTTCAGGTCCTCTCTAGAATTAACTGTTCTGGTAAAGAATAAAAAGTGTATGCCTGTACCACTTGAAGGCAGGAAAATAATGGTTTCAAATTTTAAACCAGATTTTCTTCAAATGCCTTTTTAGTCATATTTTTAAGGGAAAGTCTGCAGATGTCAGGCAGTGTTCATGTGCAGATCTATGAATATATTTCTATTTTGCTAAGAGTTTAATTTTGCTTCTTAGTATTCCAAAGCTGTAGGCAAAAAAGATCAATAAAAAGATGTATTTCTATGGAAAATAAATGGCATTGTAAACAGAACACAGGCTGAGCTTTCAAAATCCAGATTTGGACTCAATTTTTTCAATAGTTGATAATTTATTTTCCTTTATCCCCTTTAAAGATTAATTTAGTGTGTGAAATTTTGGCACAATTGACACCTGAGCTTGTCACATCATTTTCCCTGACTGGGGTGTTTGGATTTGTGCTCTGATGAACTTGTTCTGTAAGAAATTATAAGAATGTTTCCTGGCAGGCTGAGTTTTTCCACAGTGCATTTATTTTCTTGGAGATAATTTGTTGTGTCTGTTAGGACTCATTTAAGAAAACCCTCCAGCAGCAGAGTACCTAAAGAGCAGTTACTTTTCAGCTCTTTTCCTTTAGAGTTTAATTCAAGCTGAATTTTAGTTTTATTACCCTTTCCCTCCCTGTATGGCAATCCTCTGGAGAAATGCTGGCATCCAGGGATGTTAACAAAGAGCATAACCCCAAGGTCCCCCCGCTGCAAAGCGAAGGGAGATGCAGCAGAGGGGAAAGAGTGAGAGCTGGGGAGCAGAGGGGCTTGGAGGGGCAGAAATCGAACCAGTCCCCTCTAAATTTCTTTCTATGTCTTGTGCCACTACATACACAGATTGCCCCCTCCTCCCTGAAACAGGGAGGAGGAAAAAGGAGCTAAATCAAGAGCACCGGTGGCCAGCATCAAACAGAAAGCAGCACTGGTCCTGCCCCTGCAGCCCTGGCACTTTGGGGTATCAGTGCTCAGCTGAACCACTGTGATAATGACAAGGAGGAGTTCACTGCAGGAGGTTTTGTTGTCCATACAGAAACAAATCTTAAAAATTATATACAAGAGCAACATTGAAGAGACCCTAAAATTGAAAAATCTAGGCTTCTAACACCAAAAATCTAACGCCAAATTCATAGACATATTTTTTGCAGTCTGGACTCTGCAGTCCTAATTCTGTTATAGTGTGCATAAGCATTAAGATGTGACTTTTAGTTTTGCTAACTCACAAGTTTTGAAAATTACTAGTGTGACATTTTTAGTATGGTAGTGAGGTCCACATATACAAACAAGGACCTTTCCAGCACAGACACACTTGTGCTGAATTTGAAACAATGATGTCTTAATTTAAGATGCTTTTTGAAATGTAACTTCAGAACTCATTTGAAGGATAATTTTCTTCTTAATTCCCCTGTAAGGATCACCAAGATTTTAGAGCTAGAGGAAAAAGAGTATCTGATGCAATCCGAAGTTTAAGCCCATTAATGCTTTTCAAATTGAGAAAATAGTAATTTCAGCCATCTGACTTCCGTAGTGATGGCAGAGTGAAAAATTTATTAAGCACAACTGAAATTATCACAAACTTTTCAATAATGCTGAAATCATAATTGAAAACATTTCTTTTACTGCATGACATGTTCAATAATGATCTTGGGAGAAAATATGAAAATAAGTAGGAGAAATTAACATAATACAGGGATAAATCACTTATTTCCTACTAATCCCACAGAAAATTGTACTGAAATCGTAGGGGGTTTAATGATCAGTATGAAATTTTCTTTGCTTCTTTTCGAGTCAACACTTTCTTAGCTGCAATTATCAGCTCTTGGATAGCACAAAAACTGCGAGGAGGAGTAATTTATTTGAGGGGTTTCTATTGCCACCTAGTGGCTCCCGCGCCCTTCCCCTGCCCTTGTGCGCTATCCCGGCTCCCGAAAGCTCCTCAGCTGTCAGGAGTAAATGCTTTCGTTAGCTGACAGGAGAGAGAGGTGCAGTTCTTTAAACTTTGTAGACATAACAAAAAGGAAAGCTTGAATTTAAATTTCCTCATTATACGGACAAAAAAAAGAAAAAAAAAGAAATAAAAAAAGAAATTCTTCGAGTAACTAAGACATCCCCCAGCTGACATAAATTAAGAATGATACAGTAACTCAGTAATGAACACTACTTTGAAAAAGAGAAGTTTATACAAGTGTGCTTTTTGTTGTTGCTGTTGTTTGAAACAGATTATATAGATTTGATTTGATTCTGTCTTGCCTGAGTTTTAGTCTCCTGAAGGCCTCACTGATTTCTGTTTAATTGATACATTTTTATCTCTGGAGCAAAACCTACTTATACTCTTCTATAAAGAAATAGAACTCCGTGTTTGTCGTGACAGGGAACATTGAGATAAACTGTAAGAAATAGAAAGTCTTCAGTTTTCTTTACTTTTTGTTGATAATGGTAAATATAAAAAAATTTATGGGCTTTCACCCCTGGAAATGCTGACATCTGAGAGTTAAAATAGAAATGAGTAAGAGTCTTAATACCTCATACTTATGCCACCATAAAGTCTGTGGTTTCCCTGAAGCCAGTGGAGGTACTCATGTCTGTGGAGGTAAGACTTGCTGTAAATTAAATTAGATTGAAACCCACAAACCTGAATAAAGTCCAGAAGCTTTTCATTGTACCTGGTCTCATGTGGATAGTACAGTACTGTAATGTAGATTATAATACATAACACCTGTATGTAAGAGCTCCTTGTATCAGAGTTTCACTTCTCCATGAAACAGTTTTTCAAAATATACTTCCTCTCTTATTAAAAACTTTCCTCCATAAAAATTTGCAATTTTTTTTATTTCAGTATAGACTAAAAAATGTGATTTTATTTCTTGAAAGTTCTATTTTAATGACAAATAAAAATCGTAGGGATTAATTTTTCCTTCAGTGCTTCAACAGAAATAGTGTGTTCTGAGTGATAACCACTCCTCCTTTTAAAATAAACCACACACTTTTGCCTTGGCAGACACTCAGCTCTAGAAGACTTATCTGCATGTAAAGTTTTCCTTTGCATACGTGGTAACTCAGTTTAAACACATTTTAAAAGTATGGAGCAAACTACAGAATGGAAAAATGTGTGAAGGCTTTGATATATATTCTATTTTTACTCTGTAAATATGCAGCTAACTCTCTCTTTTCTGGTGAATGATTCACCCCCTGGACTTGGTATGTCTTTCAGTCACAAGAACTGCCCATCTCAAACTTTGACTTCCTACAAATGGAGCCTTTTCTGAATATTTTTAATGCAGAAATTGGCTGGGAACAGGACTGCTAGGAGCCTGACATGGAACTTTGAGACACACATTAATTTTCACACTCGGGCATAGCCTTCCTCTGTAACCTTGACCAGTTCACTTAGGCTCAGATTTTCAACACCTTTAAAGCACTTTCAGAGGTACTTTTAAAATGCTCTTCTGCCTCAGTTGCCCACCTATAGAACAGCCTGCTCCATTGTGGCACCTGCATTCCCTGACTTGCGCTTGTTTGTGGAGGGTATTTAGGAAGAGCAAAGCACTTACCTGGCTTTTGTCTCTGCAAATCCCTCTGAAAGACTGAAACTTCTTGGAGGTTCAGCATGTCCTCCCACAAGAAGATCTACCTCAGTTAAGCTGAGGAGGCCCCGTGCTGGGTTTAGGCTTTGAGTCGCTGCCACGTTTCAAGCTGTAAAATAGAACAGGAAACCAATGTGAGTGGTCATTCTTCAAACTGAGTATGGCTTATTCACACTGAAACTTCTAACTGCAGAATGAGCAATTGCAATGATTCTACCCTAAAAAATGAGCACAGCTGATGGAAGAGACAGTACACTTCAGGGACTATTGCAGGGCTATCTGCCAATCCTGCACCCATGCTTGCTTGGCAGCTGCAGGACAGGAGCTAAGCTGGTGTCCCTGGGAACAGTAGCAACTCCAGCAATTCCTCAGGGAAAGCAGAGCCAGTAAGTCATCAGTGGTTTGCAATTCCAGGTTTCTTACTTCAATGCAATTGATCTATCTACCAAGATATATGTGTATTTACATAAACATTTAAATCAGGAAAAGGTTGTCAAAATTCACAGGGAAAATTTTCAGCGTTCTTTTGCATTATTTCTTCAAGTGTTTCAAAGTTCATCACTCCAATAAAATTTAGTAAGAAAATACATTTAATATCAGATTTTTGCCTATTGCTCCCTTTTTTTTATTCACTCTAGAGGCATTTTTTTCTCCTGAATGTCCTGCTTATGCTAATGCAATAACCATCTTTGAAGTAGACCCTAAGTGGTTTGTTTGTATCATATTTCAGTTATTTTTCTGAGTAAATTTAAACTGGGGTTTTTTGTTTGGTTTGCTGCCTGTTTTTGGGGAGAGTTTCTGATTGTTTTCTTTTTTAATGGGAAACAGGTTCCAAACGCTAGGGTATTTTTTCTCAATTAACACAAGAAAAAACCTTTTTCAAGACTTTTAACTCATCTGTTGTGCTTCAATATAGTGAAAAGTAAAAATACCTTAGTTTTAGGAGTGGTGGCAGCCAACTGAACAATTTCCCTGGTTAAAGACAGGAATCAATGGAAATGTGAAGTTATTGTTACAGCTCAGTCATGTGTTATGTCTCCCAAGTGCTCTGTGCTGCCAGATTAAACTGTGCTTTACAGGGCTAGGCCCTTGTGCCAGGTAACTGGTATCCTGCTCCCACAGAGCAGTCACACTCCAGACAAATGTAAACTTTCCATGTGCGAGCATTGGAATGGCTCTGTTTAAACCACAGAAGCCTAAGAAAAATTTCTGTGAGGACATAACCTAGAAAAGCTCGACAGCTCCCTGATGGGGTGAGAAGGTCACAGGGAAACTCTGGTCACTTGGATGCCTGAGATTGTAAATATCTTTCTGAAACGTTAGGATGTTTTGTGTGTCTGCAGCGAGTGAGCAAAAAGGAGAATGAGGCATGTGGGAAAAGATTGAAAAGTCTGAGATACGGAGAAGTAAGTGCTTCTAGTTGCTCTCCAACAGGCTCAGTGATTGATAATGGGTTTCTGTGAGTCTCTGGGTTGCAGTGGGTATAGATACTCTGCACCACAGCACTCTGGGGTGAGCTCAGGCAAGTTCAGGAGTTGTGCCTCTCTGCACAGCAACATGATTGGGTCCTCTGCAGGTCCTCACCAGACACCCCTTCTACAGTAACCATACCATGTTGTGTGCAGCAAATATTTTCTTAATGGTTGAGGATACTCTAGAAAATGAGAAAGACAATTTAAATTAACAAAAATAGACATGATCATGGAATTTTACTTCTCTTCCATCATTTTAGAAGTTAAAATTAATACTCCAGCAGCTTCTAAGATGCATGTGCTACCAAATGGCAGTGTGTAGTTTATCTCCTAGGTAGCTCTGGGGAGCACAGTCCTTCTGCAGTTCATTTGGGTTATGCCTGGGATAGCCCCTGCTCAAAAGAGATATCAAGATGAAGATGAAGAGGAGGATCTGCTACCTCACCATCATGAGATCTCCTCATTGTCCTCACCATGACCCAGGGAATGGACAAATAATTGTTATCAGTCTTCAGGCCTCCACCATCACACCTTCTCTGGGTACTGATGTAAAAGGACATGTTGTCTCCCATCAGTGAAGTGCATAATCTAAGTGAGTAGGCAGGTGAGTAACCCCCTTCCTCCTCAGTGAGGCAAAGCATGTGTTTAAATCCTATGAAAGCCTGTTGGACTTAAACACATACTTAAAATTTGGTGAAGTTGAAACACAGAGGTGGAGTTGAAATGCAGGAGTGGAAAATGAAACTGAAGAAATGCAACTCTGCCTGCTGGTTTAACAAAAGGCTGGCTGTACACTCTGTGTGTGTGTGGATTCTAGCTGCAGTATTTTACTTACATAAATGTCCTGATACAGACAGGTAATATCTGTAAGAGGATTGCCATGCTTCACAAGTAGATCAGGATTTAGTTAGATCCTAATTGCCTTCATTACCCAGGTGATTTGCCAAAGTTGCATGCTAGGCACTAGAATGCGCTTTTGCTTCTACGAATTTTGGGCCCCATGCAAGTATTTGACAGAGAGATAGAAATGTCCGTCTATTCTGAAGATAGTTTACATTGGGAATACATATTTTCTGAAAACTCATCTCCAGGTAAATAAACTTTGCTAAAAAAGCTCTCAAGCACAAAGTTTTAGAAGGAAAGTGAAGTGAAATCCCACACTGAGTGAAGAGATGTGTTATGGATTTTTTAAAAATTATATTTTCTTAGGTGAAAAAAATGTCTCTTATCAAAACACCCCAAATCCAACACCACCACTGATTTTTCACTAGTTGATGATTCTGAAACCTGCTCTGGGAACAGCAAGTCAAGCTGCTGAAGTGGGGGGGAAAAAAGCACCACTGCTATCAGGCCCCCTGGGTTCTGTACTGCTTTGCTCTCTGATGACACACAGTTCATTTCCTGACCTCTGGAGAGATGACGGGGATAAAAAAAGAAAGGAAGAAAGCAACTCTTAATGCTAAGGAACGAACATGGAGTTCAACTTGAAATATAGGGAAGAGAGTCTTTCAAAAGTTGTAGCTGTATTTAGCATCAGAGTTCATGAGATCCACATGTCCCATCTTCTTTTTCTACAAATCCCAGAGGGGAAAAAAACCCATTTATTCTGATAGCCTGGAAGGAAAAAAAAATGTCTGTTCATCAATTTCCCCTTTTTTTAAGAGATAACCACTGACTCTACCCGTATGTTATCTTTATCCTGAGGCAGCAAATTTATCATAATTTATTCTGGTATATTCTAAATTTACCATGTTGATTACCACTGTATAAACAATGTCTGGCATTTGCCTCAGCCAAAGAATTGAGGCTGGCGCTGATTTGGAGTAGAGATCTGTGGAAGAGCTTCAATTTACTGAAGTGGCTGTAATATCAGTACAAACACCAGAGATAGATAGCTAAGGATATGGTGGTTTTAAAAGGAAAAAAAAGTAAGGATTCTTCTCCTGTGTGATGCTAATGAGCCACTTACTGAAATGAATCTGTTTGGAGAGGGAAGTCTGAATGACACAAGGTTAAAAAACATTAGAAAGTGGTCTGCAGGAACAGCTGACTGGAATCCTCATGGAAAAGCTGCTCTTAATTCTTCTTAGGTATCAGTGGGTAAGGGTTGAGAAAATCTTTATGTAATTACTGCATACAAATATGAGCAACATGAAAGGATTCTCAGAAGATTGGACTGAAACCAGTCCTAATCTCTGGGGACTAAAAAAAGAACTTGAAGGAGGACCAAAAAAAAGGGGAGAGACTGTCTCAGCTAGAGATAAGTTTCTGTTTACAGTAAAAAAAAAAGAATTATTTGATCAATTGGCCAAATTGCATATTTACCGAAAAATACCTGAAACGCCCCCATGCAAGCAAGAAGATGAAGCAAATTTTATGTCTTTTTCCTCATAGAATTACAATGTATTTCCTTCAAAACTCTTCAATCATAATTCTAATTCCCATAGTAAATTCTGATATTAAAATCATTTTATGAACCAAACTTTTAAATAACATGATGAGCTCTTTCATAAAATAGCAAATCCAGGATTTAATTTCTATTTACATCCTTGAAATCACATTTTTCTGTTGTCCTGTGCATCATACTTATTCTGGAACACCACTTTGGTATTAAGATCTTGGGTGAACTGCACCTGACATTAATGAGGCTGAAAAAGCCTTATTTATCTCCCTGGCCCACTCTTTCTTGTGGTCTTCTTTTCTTCATGTGAGAAATACTTAGTCAAGTGATATGTCTTCTTTTCTTACAAAAAACCCAAAAAATCCCAAAAACAAAACAAAAACAAACCCAAACCTCAACAACAACAAAGAAAACAACCAAAAAAAAAAATACCCACCCAAAAACAAACAAAAAAACCCAACTGAAAATCCCACATGAACTTGTCATTTTGGAGTTCTATCTTGTGTGTTGGCTGATTAAAATGAAAAATTACCTCCTGTTATGTGTGGAGTGTGCACTGTCATGATCTGTGTAAACATGAGAGCTTTTAGGCAAGAAGTGTGTGTATGAGCTTAGCAAATGCTTCTTTGGAAGCATCTTAGAAAGTCTGTCTCTAATATTCTGTGGTTTTGTTTGGAATTCTTTATCTTTGCTTAATACTGTTAAGAAAATTCAGACTTAAACGATGTTTCTGATTTTCTGAGTTAAGCTAGAAAGATAATTTCAAATTGTTTTCCTCCAAATTGGCACTTTCTACTTTTTCTGCTGTACTCTGCTCTTCTTCCCTTAAAGAGTTTGCTTAAATTCAGTATCAAATAGGATTCATTGATAAGGAACAGCAAAGAGAATGGCTGAGATTATTTACAGCAACAATAATAAATGTACTTTCCTCTGTTTTCAAAGACACATTGTATCTCAAGGGGAAAGGAGAAAATAAATGTGACTTCTACACAAGGGATGTGGTATCAGAAGATTCCATTTCTGCTTAGACCACAATTGCCCTGAGCTCACATGTAACTTCAATCACTTCTTTAACTCATGACATTGGTTGCTTTGTGGATGAAACTGGATGGGACAAAATCTTGCAGGACTAAATATTAGAATGCATTTTTCATGCATTTTTCAGCACTCAGTTGTGTCTTTTCAGCCTCCATTTGGCATCTTTGCTTTATGCCATGCACACAGAAGCAACAGAGGTGTATCTTGTAAATAAGAACAGCAGGAAAATATGGAGATCATATCTAAATAAAAATAAAATTCACCACAATTCTGAAGTCTCTTTTGTGCCAGTTATCACATGAGTAGCAAACTCAAAGGCTGACATGAGTAAGTGCACGAGCATGCACTGACCTTTCAGCATGTCACCAGACCTGTAACATTACATGCTTCTAGGTAGGCACTCTATTTCAACATTTTGCTTTTTTGGGATCTATAAAGTATGGTGGCTTTCCACACTGAATCCAAAGAAAGTTGCTATTTTTGATCTTTGCTCTTTACAGGATCATATTCTGATATGGAGCATTCTGCATGACACAGCAGTAGTATGGAATCTAATTTTTGGGGATTTTTTCAGTACCTGTCAACCAGGAAATGTGATTATTATAAGAGCAGCTGAAATTGTACTTTTCTTTCTTTTTTTTTTTTTTTCTTTTATATTCTGAATTATTTAATGGTGTGCTAAAAGAAAGCCCTAAAACCCTACATACGTAAAACCCTATTGTATGCCAATTCAGCCTCTGACCTCTATGCCTATACAAGGTAGGAAAGAAAACAAGAATTTTAGGACTCCACATTTTAGCACTGGGTGACTCCTGGCCCCCTCTAGCACAGATTTTAACATTTGCAGCAGGACAGAAGCCACTTGGGACAGCCAAAGGCAGCTGTGGGATATGTTTGTTAATCGGTCTGTGCAACTTTCTTGGGCGGTTTTACCAAACTCTGTACATGAACAGTATGACTGTGATTTTTGATCTGTGTGTTTGAAACATGAACAAAAATGAGGGCACATCTCTGCAAAGATAGTTGCTTTATCCAGTCAAATAAAAACTAAATAATTTTTGCTTTAAGGTGACAACACCCAGCACCCAGCACCCAGCAAGTATTGCAATGTTTGTTATTCCACCATATACTGTGATTCTTTTGCCCTTCTTTATTCCTGACTCTTCAGCTTGGTTTTCTGTAAAGTCAGCAGATGTTGTGTAGACTTCTTCTGTCAGTCCTTTTCTGTGTTCTGTTCAGAATGTTTTTTCCATACTTATAAATCTAAGTACATTTTTATAGGAATTGATTTTATGGAGCATTTTGAAATGTTAAATTTCTCTTAATGCCATCATGATTTCCTCTGACTTGAAGACAGAGACATTTGCTCCTGCTTGATACCTTTTGAATAACACTCTCCCTAAATACTGTATTAACCAAGGGAAAATACAGTAACTTCTAAATGGCTTGAAGGGCTTTTTGGATGGAAGACAGAGATTGAGTCTTTGCTAATGTATTCTTAAGAGTGCAGTACTGTGAAATAAAATATTTTGTTGATAGTAGAGAACAAACTCACTTTAACAGGAAAAGAAAGTTGTGCTAGTCTATTCTGTGGTACTGGAGTTTCTTCTAGTTCTTCTGGTGGTTTTAGCAGCTAAGCCATGTTATTCATAAATCCGTTTGGAAAGCAGTTTGAGATCATTCAGAATATTATGGTTTAAAAAAAAGGGTAAAATAATTGCATGTATTTACATTCCATTCATGTACAGCCATGTGTCTAGTAATGACGTTAAGAAAAATGTCAAGTTCTTTCACAACATATAATATGGCCTAAAAATAAATATAATGTTGTCTTGTAGTTTAGCAATTATTATAAAAAAGTGTTATCTCTCCACAAAAGAATGCAGTTTCTTTCTCCTCACAGACTGCATGCTAGGACACAGGCTAACAAGCAGAGAAGAGGAGTGCAGTGTCCAATTTAAGCCATAGAATAGAAACAGTCTCACTGCTTAGGATAAGGCTGCAAAATACCATGGTAAGGGACACAGAGACCAGGCAGGCGCCTTTGCTTGCCTCAGGCGCTCATGATGCTGGGTGGGATGCAAGTGGTGAGCATTGCTGTGGGGCAGAGCACAGCTGTTCTGTGGGGCTGAGCACAGCTGTCCTGTGGGGCTGAACACAGCTGTTCTTTCTGTGGGGCCATGGGCAGCACTGCTCCTGCTCCTCCCTGTGCAGTGCCCTGGGAGTCTGGGAGAGCTCCTCTGGCCCAGCTTTCCATGCAGACTCACCTCTGAGGGACGGCACTGCCTCCTCCCAGGAGTGCACTGGCCAACCTCTCAGCCGTGTGACAATGGCTCAGGAAGGAGAGCAATCATCCTGCAGAGCCGTTGTGGGTTTATTTCGCTATTGTGTTGGGATTTTTTTCCTAGGGCGGATGGGAGGATTTAGAAGCTGAATAGAGGAGCTCTTTGAGAATAACTAAAGCCACAGCTTGATGAAAAGTATTGAGGAATGTCTGCCAGCCCATATGTTGAATGAAATATACTGCAGAACATGATATTACACTAAGAACTCCTCAACACATTTTTTAACTTGGGAGCAAAATGGATGTTCAAAGAATGGCTTGCTTTCTTCACACAGTGTACAAGTCACCATGCTCTGATGCCATGTAGTGAAAATGGTGGAGGTGCTAATACCAGCATTTTCGGGAAGAAATTGTTACTGGAGCCAAGGAACATTGTCTCTGTAACTAGAACTATGAGATCAAGAGCTGAGGGAAATGTCACAGCTGTCTCCTAGGAGACTGCTTTACAACATTCCAAAAAGACATGGAGTTGATTTGGGCAACCAAACACTAATCTTGGTACTTTTAGTATGAATGGAATAGGGAGAAACCTGCAGATGCCATAAATAGAATTGGCAGTCAAACAGCCTACATTTCCTGTGAAAATTGCTCTTTATGTGAATGTTGGTTTCCCCACACCTGTTTTGCATTGATGACATTTTTTTGGAAGTTTTTCTTTAAATTTGGTTGCTGAAGTTTAATCAGCTGAACTTCTCAACTGACTCAGCAGGGTGGGCACAGGATCTTGAAGGTAAGAGTTTGTTTTCCCAGAATAATATCACTGTGTCTGTTTAGTTTTATCCATATATTGGAAGCTGTTTCCACTATCATGAGTCTAACCAAAAGAAGAAAAGAGAAAAAAATTATCTAAGTCTGTTTATATTTTCAGCATTTAATTTAAACAAGGTATTATGATGTCCTTGAATCTAAAGGAAATTTTTGCTGCTTTGACACTGCAAAATGTGATGCTGTAAAATAACTGGATCTTTTCCAGCTCTACCTTGTGTGCCTGGGTTGGCCTAGAACCAGATTTTAATGTTACTATTGGGAGTACATTTTCAAAGTAATAAACAATTAAACAGTAGCAATGTGGTGGTGAGTAAATTTCTTTACTGTTAAACTTCAGTTGGCTCAGGTTTCTGTTTCCAGTGATTTTACAAGCAAACACTAAATTCCTTCTTTATTCTTTCCTTGGATGACTTACAACCAAAACAGAGCAGGAAAAGTTTAGTATCATAATTTTATAAAATAAAGTAGATTTTATTAATTATTTAATTCTGTGATTCTCTGACAATTACCCAGAACCAGACTTTTTCAATCAACGGTCTCTCTACTACTATTTTTATCATTGAATTATAGGACCAAGGCTACATAGTATACAAGGTCTCACTGAAGTGTAAGTTATATTAGTTTGATTGCTATGGACTGCAAGAGTCATGAAGCAAATAATATAATAGTGAATGAGAAGAAACCTTTGAGGGAATTTTTTTAAGGACTATTCAGCACTGACTTTCATACTCTAGTAGATGTGGAATAGGAAAAAGTATGTGAAAACCTATCCCCATCCTATAGTTTTGTGCATTCATAGAGACTTATTTTCAAGCGTGTTAGACACATTCAATGCAGATTTTCTCTGTCCTGGAATTCAAATGGAATACTGTATGCTTTCCAACATATTAAAATTAAAATAGTGGGGTTCTGTGTGGGTGCTCCATGGTGCCTGTGCTCAAAAAATAATATCTAAATGTCAGTCATGTGGTGTGCTAAGTTTAATGATAACTTAATATCCAGTCAGAATAATGGATGGACTTGTTAGTGTAGAGAACCCACCCTTTAGCTAAAATACTCAAAGGACAAACATACTAGCAGAAAGACAGAAAAGAGCCAGAAAACCAAATTTCATTGGGAGGAAAAACCAAACTCAAAAGTTTCATCCTGCACTTTGGATGCATTGTTTATTATCAGTGGAAATACTAGATAGTAATGGAGGGGATGCTGGAAATCCTGGGAAGCAGTGACTTTGCTTTGGTTGCTAATTTCTTTGATCTCCACCGGTTCCAGCAGCATGGGCCTCCTGACACATGCAGCATGCCAGGGGTGCTCCCAGACCTGTGGTGCATGGATTGCTGCCCTGAGCTGCAGAATGGGCTGAGGCTGTGCTTCTACCTCACTAGAGGTCACAGACTTTGAGGTGTCCTTCCCTGGTTGCAGTGCTCATGTGAATATTACCCAAGGTATTTTATTTCCTGCTCTGGCCCTTTCTTCCACTTGATCCAGTGCCACGAAGTTTTAGAATGCTTCATTCTTGCACAGATGGAATAAAGCAATGCATGTCCTTGTAAGCTGAGATCAAGACTGTCCCACAGGTAAAAATGGTGTAAGATAATCCAGGAAGCCCTTTCCCTCCCCACTTCTAAGCAGGCTTTTTTTGTGGTGCTGCTTTCCCAGACATTTTTTCAAAGCATTTGACTGTAGTGTCACATTTTAAATCCTCATGCAGTTGATGTTCCTTCCACTGACTTTAAAGAGCTTTGGATCAGGCCCTAAGTAAATAATGAGAATTTCTTCCACCTTAATTTATGTTTAATTTCTAAACTAAGCAGTTATGTCTTTCATCTTTATTCTTTATATTTTCTCATGACTCTGCTTGTTATTTTAAGGAAGTAGTAATATATACAGCATCTATATACACAGACTGCAATATATGTATACTGCCTGAAGTACAGTGGATTGTCTTGATGAAGGGATGAATACATAACTGTAAGGAACCCTTTAGAGTTCATCCAGAATACATAGTTACTTATTACATTGTAGCCTGGATTCAGTCAAAGGTGTATTCAATAGTAATGTAAGATTTTCCTTTTTAAGCAGAGCAAATTATGATAAACGTTTTGGAAAAGATGCATATTCCAGGAGGATAAAAAGCACTCTTAGTATTGAGCTTACTGCTTAAGACTGCAAAAATCAGGAAATGTTATTAGATGTTCAATAACAAAGAATAAAGACAATTATCTCATCTACCAACCAATGGAAAGTGGTTCCCAACTGTACATTTTCTAGTGTTCAGTCCCCAAACTAAGCGCTTTCAATTCCATTCCTCTGCACGTGTGCATTTATGTGAGGGCTTTTCAGTACAAAATCACATCACACTAGAGATATTGGCTTCTCCCTTCCACTTTCCAAATTAACTGTTGTCCATGAATGATATCATCATTGGCATGCTGGCTTTAAGCTTTTTTTGCTATAACATGAAATGCTTTGCATCATACCGTACATTTTGTCACACACCAGCTTTCATTTTCATTTCTGAGTAGAAGGATAAATATTGCCTTTGCAAAGAGTGGCAGCAGAGGAAAGAGAGAGATGGGAGATTGCTGAAGCATAGCAACCACAGCAAAGCATCCTGGGAGATGTGGCCTGCGGGCACCCCGCCACCCCAGAGGGATGGAAATTTACTCTTTCATTTGAAGTAACCTGAGCTGAGACAATGTTACCTTCACCTTACCTCACTTTTGTTGCCTTTGAACTGCACAACTGACAGAAAGGCTTCTCCAGAGGGGAATTTGTATTCCGGGTGCCTCTCCTCACTGCTGGTGGAGAGGGTAATGGATACACCTCTGTGCCTGTGGTTAGTTGGTGTTTTGGCAAGGTGGGGTTCATTGAAATTTTATGATGCTGTGAGGAGCAACAAACATTTCAGAAAAAAAAATGTATCTAGACATTTCCAGTAAACGTGGCCAAGACATATTTAGGGGACACACAAGAATTTTTGGGTGTTTTCACTTCTGTAGATGAGGGAAACAGCAAAGCATACAAATGCTAGTATTCTCATTCAGATATTTACTTTATTTTCATAATTTCCTATTTTAACTAATATGAAAGACCTGTAGCCAGTTTTCCAGGGGTATTGAGCCTTCAATACTACTGCTGAAACTGTTCAGTGCTGACATTGAGAACCTATGTACAAAGTCAAACTTTTCACACTACTATGTATGTGAAGATTGTCTTTCAAATGTATGACTTCTCCTGGTGAATTTTTTGTTTCTTTATGAGGATTAAAAAGTTCAATCATTCCTTGGTTCTTAATAGTAAGGTAGCATGAAAATAAATCTGCAATGTACTCTGTTAAGTTAGGTGTGAGGGAGGAAGGTGGAAGTGGGTGTATCTACATGAAGTTCATTGCTTAGTATTTAAAGCAAGGCTGGATAACATGCTTCTCTGCAATGGTTAAAGATAGTGAATTTTTTTATGTTCTCTGCATTTATTCTATCATGCTTTCACCAAATAACACAGGAATCCTCTTGAAAATCTAATGCAGGATCATAGAATTAAAGCTGGGTAAAAGTGAACTTGCAAGAAGAGGCAACTGATGTGGGTAGATCACATTAATTTAGCCAGTATTATTGTGGCATTTCTAAAATTAAGACACCAACCTTCATATTTTCTAAGTATCCTCTGGAGCAAGAAAGTTATAAAAGGTTTCCCATTTTGCTCAAAATGTTGGGAAGAGTTTGCTTTGCTCTTACCCATAATACTTTGGAAGTTTAGACTCAGGAAAGTAAGGGTGATTTCGAGTAGAAGCTGATACACTTGGTAAGAACCCAACCATTCCTTGGCATCCTTTGGTTATAATTAAACATTTTTCAGTTCTGTCACAGATTCTCTTCATCAAAATGCATGCAATCTTTATTAATGTTGAAATGCATTATACTATTATAAACACTCTCAGAAAAACTCTGAAATACGTATATTAATGTATAAACCCTTGAAATATTTAACTATCCCTGTATTGTAGCATGTAAAGAATTCAGAACACGCTGTTTGGGTGTTTGAAAATCCCCTTTTGCACAGACAAGGTGCTGAATCTGAGATTTGATACTAATAGGAAATAAACAGCAAAGCCTGTGACAGGAAAGCAACTGAGTTTCTCTGAAAATCAACTCCAACCACACCCTAGTTCCTTTTGAAAGAGGGATTCTCCCAGTCCTTCCTCCTTCTGTGACCTAGGGAGAGAAAACCTTTAACAGAAGTTTATTAAGTTCTTTATTTGCATTCTTGTACTGCCTTTAAGTCTCAGTATTGGTCATGAGGTAAAGGTGCTTCTTTGCCTAGAGACACTGACAAAAAAAAGGATGTTGTGTGAAGCTACAGCACTTAAGCCAATAAATATAGTATGAGCTTGGAAATTATGCAGTTTCTTTAAGGTTGCATGTTTGAGTGCGATGCCTAAGTTGTTCACAGTAGGAAATGCAGCAATTTCCTACTGTGTTTTGTTACTTTCGAAATACCATATCTGTGTAGAGAAAAGATTGAATTACTCTGAAATGTGCATGGAGTGCTTTCCTGAGTGTGGTTTTGGCACATGATACAGGAAGAAAGTATAACACTACTGTTCTCCTGATCCCGTGTCCTGGTGAATAAATATAAAGCTTTTATAGGTACAAAGTGCCTCAGGAGTTTGCAAAATAATCAGAGTTTACAAAATCAAGCTTCAGGAGGTTAAACATATGCACTTACAAATATAGTTTAGAGAATTGTGGATAGTAGTATCTATGTAAAATAGACTTTTTCACCTTTTTCAGTTTCATTTCCATGCACAGTGTACACAACCAAGCAGAGCTGATAACTTGATAGCTGCACACATAGTGGCCTGTTAAATTTGCTGGTATCATTTAACTTTCTCATAAACATGAGGGTTTTTGTGAAAGTAATTAATGAAAGGGAGATTATATTTCAGAATCTTAGCTGGTGAAGAGATAAGAAAAAAGCTGCAAGATAAATATGTCAATATCATTCCTGAAGCAGAGTAAAAAATCTCAACTCTAGCAATGTCAACAAAAACATGTTTCTCTTCAGATTTAATTTCCATGAGAAACTATGTTAAATTAAAACCTTCCAGTGCAGTGTCCTTCCATTTTTTGCATTTTTACTACCTAGAGATCAAACAGTTTGACACAGCAAAAATTCTAGTGAGTTAAGAAGAAATGCTGATTGGTTTGTTGGCTGGTGGCCGGGGGAATGTTATGACCAAGTAATTATGTGTTCTGGACAGATGTATTAACCAGGCTTCAGGCTGGAGCCACTGCATATTATTTTAGTCATAAGACTAGGGGAACTGAATCATTTTCAAAGAGCTGGCTGGCTGACACTGCCTTAGTGATGCCTGTTCCAATGATTCTTTGGCAACAACTTCCAACGCTGCACTTATGACACAGTAAACAAAAACTACATTAAAGGTTTGTTTTTTAATCATAGAGAAGTTGAACATTTCCACTGAGCTATTTTGCTATTTATCAAGAAGCGCTGAAGGTTATTGTACAGCTTCCATCCTTGTTTCCCTTACCAAAGAAGGGGAGCTGTTTAGCAAAATTGTTTTAGATCTGGTGATAGTAAAAATACTACAGAATTCAAGGTTTTTATCAATTCATTGAGTTCTTATCTCCAAACCTGCTGTGTCATGTTTGTTTATTCACTCACTTTTTGAGGTAAGAATTTTTTTTTTAATTGGACTGACAAGTAAAATGAAGGGGGCTTTCATTGTCAGCCTCAAGTTAAGAGATGGTGAGATTTCTTCTGTTCTGGTAAGTAACAACATTGTTTTGCAAGATTCTGAAATATTATATTGAGAGGCGAAGAAATAATTTGGAAGGGAAAAGAAATTTGGATAAAATGCAGTCTTTGCTAAAAAAATGTAATTTTTACATACAAAACCAGCATAATGTGTGCATACATTAATATTTAGAATCTTCTAAAAGTGATACTTGAGCTATTTCAGTAAGATTTGTCACCCAATAAGCATTATGGGGCCTTTAAGTTTTGAGGAAAAGTTGCTTTATTAATTTTTCAGCCACTTGATTTTTGCAACTACTTTGTACATGCACATTGCCTGTGCATGTACAGGTGTAGTTGGTGTAGTTAATTTGCAAATGCCCATTGTACAAGGGTTATTTTTTGGGGGTGGAGTTGTTCTGTGTTTTTCACAGTTCTAACCCAACTGGTTCTTTCCCAAGGACACAACATAGAACAAGAGCAGCCCTTCATAATGAAGCGGGAAAGAGTCTGTTGTTTTGATTTCCCTCTGCAGTGATGGATTATGAATGTAAACTGTTATGTAAGGTCATTTTGAACATTGCCCTGGAGGCAGTATGTCAAGGGAAGCATAGCAAACAAGTCAAAGATTCTCTTTCTTGGAATTGCAATGGATTTAAATGAGAAAGGCTCTTTGCTGCCCTCTGATTCTAAGGGCACACTCTGTGACTGGAAAAATATAGATCTGCACCTAGAGCCCAGGCAGCTGGTTACAGCAGGCTTGAGAGGAAGCTTTATTTTTAGGTCTCTTACTTGCTGATTTGACTGTGGTAAATGGCAGACTCTGTGCTCCAGGTTCACCTTCTGTAAAGCACAGGTGATAAAGTGGTGGGGCTAACGACAGCTACTGTAGTGCTGAATGTCAGAGGCTTGTGAGTTTTTTGATTTGGAGGATGCTGCGAATAAATGAATAGTAAAATACACAAGGGAAAGAGTGTGTTATGGTAAAATGTAAAAGTCATTCAAAACTCTCCTTTCAGAATTGTGCAGGGGTAAATTATCCTTGTCGCTGGTGATTCATGGTGTCTTTTGATGTGCATGTTGGAGTCCCTTCTAATTTGTACGCCCCAGTCAATTATGAAGAACCAATTTGGCCTGCAAATTTTTCTTCCACCCAACTCCTGTTGGCAAAAGAGGGGTTTGTCTGCAAACTTCCTTTCCATGTACCTCAGCTGCCAAAACTCCAGGGTCAGTTTGCTAAGACAGTGAACAAGGGAAAAGTGAGATCCTGTTAAGGTATTTGTTCTCTCTTTCACCAGGGTAGCACAGTGCTTCAGAAAAGCATAATGTGTTTTTCTGAAAGAGGAAAAGAAAGGGAAAGATACAGTAATTTGGCTCCTGTACAAACACATATTTTATTGTTTCATTGTTTTGAAATATTTTTGATAAACTGTAAATTGTTGCTAGTGAAATATTGAGTACTGCCAATTTCTATGTATTTTTTTGGCTTGATAGAAACTTGGTGAACAGAAGACAAAGATGCTTCTCTAACATGGACCTACTGAAGGGAGACTCAAAGGATGCCTTCTGTTTCATTGTCAGATCAGTAATGAACTTGGTCACTGCTCTGATTTGGATCTTTCAAGAATCTTTTTTGTCCTGGGAAGCTTTGAACGAGAGTAGATATTTTTTCCTTTTCGGAATCATGACACGGAATCAGAAAAGCAAATGCTTAATTCTCTACATAAGTCTTCACACTCTTCATGTTTTTGTGTGTATCCACGCGTGTGCATCTGCCTGGGTGTGTGCATAAATGGTTCAGATGATAACCTGAAAGCCATTCAGTGGAAGGCTAACAGACAAAAATTAAAGCCTCAAGTGGCATCTATAAATTTGTTCCAAACTCCCAGGGTATCTGAGCCTGTCCAAGAGAAAGTCTGAAAATGTCTTCAAGACCTGTTTTCTTCAACAGGCCAAACCCAGAACACCCTAATCTGATGGGAGACCCTCCTTTTGCATTTGACTGGTTTGGAATGGGCCCAATGGATCCAACAAGTTGATGTAGTGAGAAGCTAAGGGATTGCATGTGCATAAATAAAACCCTGCCGTCAAAATTATGTTAATTTAAATCCCCAGAATGTATATGAGTGCTCAACAGTTATTTATTAATTCCTTATCCACCAGGATGAGCTTAAATTGTGAGCTGAGTCCCTGGCAGATTTATGCAAGTTTCTTCTTTTCCTTAGTTGGAAAAATTTGTTGTGGGAATTTTTTGTTGTTGATGGTGTTTCTGTGGATTCTTTTTGTGTGTTTGACTTTTTTGTTTGGCTGGTTTTGATTTTGTTTTTTTAAGAGTGAAAATAAACCAAATCCTTCTGGTTTAACAATGATTTATTTTCTTGTAGTTACATCCGAGATGTTAACACTAAAATGTACAGCCCAGACCCTGGAGTCTCATGAGGCAAATATGTTAATGGCTTATAGATTAAAATAGCTATTATCTCATTTACTCTGGGAACAAGCTATGAGAGCTAAAAAATTAACAGTATAATGAATAAATATACTCTAAACAAGACCAAAAGTTGTTTTCTAAAGATGAAAAGTGGAAGATCATGAGACTTCAGGCTGGCACTTTTTAATAAATTGTGCTGACAATTTTGTCAGGCTGCTATAATCCTTAGACTACATTATACATACTCCTACAAATTTCTGTAAATGGAAATAAACAATGGTCCTCAGGGGGACTGGCTTAGCTTACAAAAAGCAAAGTAACTCACTGACAGTACAAATGAAGACCATCTTTTTTCCTTCAGTTAATTTCTTCAAAGTGTGTGTATACTACCAAATCTATGAAAAAAATTGAAATGTAGTCTCCATTGGATATATGGGTATGTACAGAGAAAGGGATGGATAAATGCCTTCAAGCATTAGGACCAGAAATTCATGCTTTCTTGTGATTTTGAATGGTAAATGATCAATTGGTATAATCCTAGGAGATGAGAACCAATAGTGTGTTTAGTGAGCATTTACCAAGAAGTGACATTTCATTGCTTCTTTGGTATTTGGAAGCCAAAGGAAGGCCGGGACTGCTACCTTGAAAAAAGCCAAATCCTGCTCATTTGCCAGTTGGTGACATATTTCCTCCTTCAGTCACAGCAGCTCTTGAATCCTGGTTAGCATATAAATTTAGTTTAAAAATTTTATTAATGCAACATTCACCAGTGCCCTTAAAAGTCAAAGCATTTTCATCTCGTGCACAGCATGTGCCAAGTGCCACTTCTGCTTTCCCCACTGTGTTCCCCAGCTGTAGCACCCAGCTTAGCCCAGTGCTGGGCTGCTACCTTGCTTTTCAGTGATTAGATTGAGTGTGGGATTTAGAGGCTGATTTGCTTGGTCCTGTTATCTTACAAGCTAGATTTTTTTTTCTTTTTTTTTCTTTTTTTTTTTTTGTACTGGCAAGGCTCCTGATGTAGATATGCTATGGATACAAAGGAAAGCAGAGTATGAATGAAGATATTTTCTTTTGATTTTGAAACAAAGAAAAAAATACAAATTCTGATGCTTACTGGGTTAGGGATGAGGATGTTTACAGGATAATTTGAGTGGGAACTAAAACAAAAAGAACATTTTCATCCTTTCTGATTAATAGGTGTTTGTACAGCACCACAAAGATGAGAGGCATGTTAAGTGTTATTAATTAATATTCTTTCAAGATATTTATAAGATAATTATAATATTTATGTATTTATGACAACAAAAATGTTTCAATATCAAAGCGAATTATCCCAGAAAAAATGCCAAGCTTTTGATCTGCTTATACATCACATCACTGCAAACCTTTTCCTTTCAACCTAGAGTTACATTCAAAAGCAGAAAGATATACAGCTGACGTTTCGAACTGAACGACGCTACGATAAACTAGGGTTTCTCTAGAAGATAAAATACATCATAAATCGGTGTAACACTTACCTCATTTTAAATATTACTGTCTCCTTTTATCAGGTAACACTATATAACCTCCCTTTACCTCCTTTCTTCCCATATTTTATTTGGTATATTAATTCTGAACAATGATCACAAGCAGAATTTTTTTTAATTAAAATCAAATATATGGCCTTAGAGGCTTAGGTTATCTGATAAAAATATTTTAATTAAAAAGATACCAATTCTTTTGGCTCCCTGATGAATTGATAATAATTGAAATGTACAGTGTTAATTTTAATCTGCAGCCAGTTGTTTAAAAAATAATTCCTACCCTTTTTCAAAGTCAAAAATAAATAAGTAAAAAGAAATTCCTTAAGGGAAAGAGGAACCTCGCCTGATGGGCTTTTTATTGCAGATTGTCAAAGAATCACTCCATATTGGATAGAGCTTATTACATTTACTTATAAAGCTATTTTATTTTATTTTTCTAAGGATAAAGAAATGTTTGTCTGACTAAAGTAACTGACTTGTTCCTACTTTCATGGCACTCTACCTCTAGAGGGACTTTATATCTCTTACAAATGTACTTTCTTTACAAAATGCTGACTCTGTCATAATAATTGGGAAATGTATTTCACTAAAGCAAGGCTTCACACCTGGATCTTGCCCTGAGGAGCGTGCAAAAAACAAGGACAGATTCCAAATGGAGAAAATTGTTTTTATATTGGGAACGTGGCTGTTGTGCAGCAGCCCTGCAATGCCCCATTAGAGAAATGTGGTTTAAGGAGAGGATAGCAAATAGCATTCTCACACTTCAAGAAAAATATCGAGATCATACAAAAGAAAAAGAAAGGAAATATCCACTTCTTATACTTTTATTTATTTATACTCTAAACCACTTATCAGAACAACTTATCTTTTCAGGTTTTTATAAGATTTTCTGGATCAAACTTCTACAAGAAAATCAGAAATTATTTTTTTTTTTTAAGATGGACCAGAAGTTTAGGAATGGCTAGTTATTATTTTAAAGGAATATCCAGTGTAACATGAATTTGAAAGCTGATACTGAAGCAAAGTATAGATATTGAGTGACAGTTACCATATAAGAGCTTCTATATAAGAAAAGTTGAAAATGCCAGGTACAGTGCATAAGTCACTAAGAAGTTTTATTTTTTCCTTTAGAGACTGTAGGACTTAATTAGATATTAATTCCAGGTGGGATGTTGCCTGGAATTCTTTCATTTATAATGATTGATTTTTAAGATCTAATCCGTTTTTATAAATCATTGGATGCGTATGGCTTCATTCAAAAGAGTGATTTAATTCTATTGTGACTGTTCTGACCTTAAATAATATGCAAACTTGGGATAGTAAGTAAAATACTTTCTTAAATAAATGAAAAGCATAATTTTTATCTTCACAGAAATTTGAAGTTCATTTTCTAAGTTTGACAGTGGTTATGCAAAATCAACTAAATACAATTGAAATCCACTACATTCAAATAAATGATTATGTTTTTGTTTGTGATTTTTAATGTATTAACTCAGGTTGATCAAGATGTTAAAATAAAACAAAAATAATAAAATGTTTGGAAGCAGAGCCAATCTGTGTGTGCCATTTAACAACATATAAGAGTAAAAAATATTACTGTGCTACCCACAGAAAAAATAGCATCAACTATGCATGGGAGCAGACCAACTACACTGAAATCATGTGTGCAAATTTGGAGGGCTACGCCCTGCCTTCAATGTGCTCTCTGCCTAACCAAACACCTTAGCTAGGCAGTTCAATAAGTATTGCAGTTTTCAAATGTGCAGGACACTTTCCACTAACATTACTGGGAGCTGTTGGCCAGACTTCAGCTGGGGGCTAAATAAGATCATGAGAGTTCAACCACAGCCATATACATCTAATGATTTTGTTCAGCAGCCTCAACTTTTAAAATTTCTTACTCTATTCACAGTTGATTACTGTCATTCTTTCCAAACATTCCTGTTTCCAAAGATTATTCTTGTGAGTTCTGAAAATAGTGCCTAAAAATTTTCTTGTGTATCACTTTGCACGTTTTGCTGTGATCCTGGAATAGAGAAAGTATTTCTGCATACTATTTCTTATTTTATATGGTATTTCAGTGAAAGTTTCATGAGTTTTTATAAGATTTGTAATTTTTTAATATTTCCTGAACACACAAATGTGTTTAGGGTATGAAAGAGGAGGGAACTTGAGCTGGTAGATTGATGAAATCAGAAACCAGAATTGTAGAAACAGGTAGGTAGCTGATTTAAATTCCTTGGCATTAAACTAATAAATATTGGTGTCTGAAGTGGTGTCGCTGTTTTATCATCATTTAATGTCATAACTTGACATTTTTGCCTTTCTTATATCTATCTAATTACAATTATGTAACCATAATAACAGAATTAAGGAGGCAATCAGGATAGATATTTTAAATCAAGACTAATCCTTGGTGAGCAGTAATCTTTCTTTTAGATAAAATGCATTTGTTATGGATTCTACAAAAAAGTATATTCACTTGGTTTTTTAGTATCTTTTAGCTCTGTAGTAGGGAAAAATAAATTGGGATCAACATAGAAATCTTATCTTCACTAGGTCAGTGGCATGGTTTAGAAACAGGTTAGTGGCAACCAGATATACAGTGGCTTTTACTTGCCTTTCATCTCATGTCTATAGTGTTTACTCCATAAGACAACTTCAACAGACAATATCAAGAGGCTTAGGCTGCTTAAATATTATGTCAGTCAGTCTGTGCTTTTCTTGAGTATAGCTTAAAACAACGTATTTCTTTTCTCCTCTGTTTGGATTTTTTTTATCCTTTTTGAAGAATCAAAAAGGAAAATTTTATTATCTCCCTTCACAGAAGGGCAACATTTGTTTCTTTATTTTTTGTATATGAATTTACTACAACAGATAACAGGATATTGCAGTCTTTGTGATGATTTAGAAGCAAGGGGGGGTTCTTTCTTTTTCCTTTTTTTTACGTGCTGTTTCTTTACCTCCTTTGCTTTTGGTTTTGCTCATGTTGGATTGACCTGCACATGTGCTGTAGGCAGTCCTCTGGCTTGCATGCATACACACACATGTGGTGCCTATACCAAGAGGATCCACCACGAGATCTGCATGCACTCCTGCAATTAAAACTGCTCTCATTTAAAAATAAGGCTTACTGACACGTGTCACTACAGACAAACAAAAGAAAGGAAAAAAACAACCTCAAATTCAGCATTTCCTGAGAGAGGAATGCTCAAAAGCAATGCTAATATCTGGGGGAGAGGTCTGTTTTTGTGACTGCTTTTCACTTCCCGTTTCTCTACAGGAGGAATCCTAGGACTGTGTGAGGTAGGCTTTCAGCTTTGGAAAACACACAGAGCCTGCAGAGCCTGCACCCCAAATACGTGCTCGTTGTGTATTTTGGTTATAATCAATGCGTGTTGTTAAGATCATTTTTGGTTTTCTGATAAAGTAGTAGAAATAATCATACAGATCACAGAAAAACAGAAATTTCTAAAAAACTGCATATTCACCAGTTAAAATGGCAATTGAATAGCCTGCTGAAGGAGAGCATTGAACAGTTTATTCTAAATTTCTGAAAATAATTTTATTGTTTTGAAAAAGAAGTCTTTAAAAATTCAGAAGAAAACCATATGAATTCTTTTGAGATAACATTTATAATTTTGATTATACATAGAGCAAAAATGCAAATTCAGTGAGTTTTGCCTGAGTTCATATTTTGTTCAGAAATTAGTTGTACTAATAAAATAGGTTTTGTCTTAAGAAGGAATAAAGAAAAACCTTTTATTACCACAAAATTTGATACCAAGTTTTGCATTTTGTAAACCGCTATAATTTTTTTCATTATTTTACTTTGTCATCAGAAAAAAAAAAAATCCCTTCTAGTTGTGCTTTACTGCTAAAGGTATGGAAATCTGTTAAAAAGGTAAATTTACTGTTAAATGTATTACAGAAGTGAAATGTTAAAACACTGCATTGGTATGTTGGAAGCATTTAATTTTGATAGGCATGATGTATAGCTAGGGAAGTAAATGTACTCAAATTATGCTGTCTTTGAAAGACTAGGTAATTTGAAAGTAGATTATCCAATGAGACCGAAGTAGTAGTTGTCAAATTTTCAGGAAGTAATTAAACAAGCAGAGGGTCTCTCTTTTTTACTGGCTGTTTCTGGGTTGCATAGAGATTATGAAGAGAGACAAGAAAAATGACAGAGCAGGCTAAACAGCACATCAAACTCCCCTTGAAGAAAGCTTTTTTTTCCCCTCTTAGTGGCTTTCTGAATAAGCTAGGTAATGTGTTATGGTATTTTTGTTGCAGGTATCTGGTAAAACGTGCCCTTTGGAAAAGCAAGAGACACCACAGGCAACTTCTTTGTTTTTAATACCTCTTAATGAAATCTGTGTTACTCCAAAATGCTTCTTGCCTATATACGGTTTTGTTTTGTTGTTTTGTTTAAGATTTTTGTTTAGATCTCAGTTCTTCTGGATGACTGCCATCTGGCACTCTGCCTTTTCTTTCCAAAAGTAGGGCCACAATTTCTTGTCCAGCTGCTGTTGGTGCTGCCCAAGCTTTCACACAGCTCCACACTCACAGAGCACCTCAGTCCTCCTCTGGCACACACAGCCTCACTTTTGCTCTGCTTTTCCCAGTTTGCATGCTGCAACATGAAGTAGCTGCCCCAGCAGCTACATAAAATCAGGCAATGAGCTGGGATCTCAGTTTGGCTAAGAAATGTCAGTGCCTGCCCCTCAGAGCAGAAAGCAAGTGTCCAGAGTGGGGATGAAGTTAGATGATAGAACACAACCCTCTGGCTAGTGTAAACATGGAGGGCAGGGCTGTGCCTTTTTATTTTGCAAATTCCTATGTAACCGTTTTAGGAATCAGCCCTCAGTATCTATGTAGTAAGTGCTGTATCAAATCAAGAGGTTTTTCTAACTTCAGGGAGATGAGAACAATAAGTGTCCAGCCATTAAAATGGCTTTCATGATAATTCTCAAATCCCTCTCTCTCTGTGTATTTCAGTAGAGCAGATGCAAGAAGGGAAATCACAATGGTACCAGCTTAGAAGGTGAGGTAGCAGATCAGATTACCTTGAGAAATCAGCAGTAAAATCCACTCCTGACTTTTCAGGAAGCCTCCTGCAGTGTCCCATGCCCAGATTTGTCATTGCACACACACAGAAGTAAGGGACCACCTGGGGCCATTGACAGGGACCTAAGGCAAATCTGATTGGCCTCCCAGAAAAGTAGGAGGAAAACATAAGGATTTTGGACAGCCAAACTGACACTACAATTACCTACAAGTAGCTGTTTCTCTCTTGACTTCTTCTTAGGCATAAAATTTCTGCTGTGAATGTTCTGTTGACCTTGCCCTTTTCAGTTGCCCAAAGAGCTAATTCTGACTCACAGCAGCCAGTGCTTCAGCCACTCTCTCACCTAGAGCTAGGACTAGTGTGGAAACTTTCCATGTTGACAATAAGGCCTTCTTCACCTCTTCCCCTTCTTTTTCTTGCCCTTTCACATGACAGACTAATGCAAGATTTCTCTCTAAGACATGAGGATTTATATGTGTTTACCTTACCTATTCACTGCTTTAAACTGTGGGATGAAGACTACTGATTAATGTTGCTAACTACTGAAAAACTGCTGCTGTGCTCCCTGGAGAGGACTGGAAGTCACCAAAGGGATCTCTTGTGAGCTAGAGCTGTCTGTGCATCAAATAGTCTAACATTTCCATAACAAAACTGATAAATTAACTAAAAATTAAATCCATGCTTTAATTTTAAAAGTGGGTATATGAGAAATTAAGTAAGAAGAATATTTTAATCTTTTTTAAACAGTCACCTTAAATATTTTTGGTTCCAGATCTCATGAGAGGGGGGGACATCTATTTTAATACTAAATTACCTTCTTTAATTATTATCTTCGTATTTCTACATGAAAACTGCATTTTCAAAAGACTATTTCTGGTAGCTGGAAAATTAAGATGATAGGAAATTATGACAGTAGATGAAGGTGATAGTTATTTTTCTGAAGGATTTCTTCAGACACAGTTGTAATATTCTAGAGTAAGCTGAGAGGCCATTGCTTTTCTGCAGTTGCACCATCTGATTAGCAGTGTATGCATGGCTCTAGATAGCATTGATGACACTAAACCCACTTTCAGCCCAGATATGCACCTGCAAATCAAGAATATTCCACACCAGTTGTGAAAGACACTTCCAACTGCATCCACAATGTACAAGGGAGGCATCAGAAAAAGCACTGATACTTGTCAGAAAGTTGCGTATGTGTACATTTAGTTTCAGGATCCTTTACCAGACTGGTTTTTTTCTTTACTGAAACAGATGAATGGAACAGGTTGTACTGTCTTTGGAGTTACCAGCCTGATGTTTTTTATGGAAGTGATGCTGGAAGCAGTGTCCAGGGAGAGGCTGACTTGAGAAGAGGCTGAATTCTTGCTAACAAGTTTGGGACTGGTGGAGAAAGGCTCTCCTTGATACCAGGAAGAGGGGTACCTGAAAGGTCACGTTTGAGAAAAGAAATGTTTGAGAGTTGCTCTCCATGTGGTAGTAACACTGAAAACTGCAAACTGCAGATCATCAGTATATTTTTATGTGGAGATCGTTAAGAAATAGAAAACTGGAGCTGTTAATCACAGTTGTTATTACTGTGGGTGAATGAGGGATTAACAGAAGGAATAAGATTGATTTGCATGTGTTTACACAAAAGCATGTGTCCAGAGCATCCATTGGTATTGTGCACTCCCTCAAGTTAAAGAGCTAAATTCTTCAAACAAGTGCACAGTTCTAAGGAAAGTGTTTGATGGTATTCATTATCCTCTACATTTGGGGAATTATTGGGCATTGCTTATAAACACAGGGAGAAAACTTGTGGTTGTAGTTGAGACACCAAAAAGTCTTGAGGTTTTTTTTTCAGTCAACTATCATATTTGGTTGACTTGACAAAGTTTCAGCTTTGTCCACAAATAATTAAACATAACTGGTTTTGGAGACCCTGTTTGATCCTTTGGCTTCTACGCAGAGAAGCCAAAGCACCTCATTTAAAAAGAAAAACTCCGAAAGTGCGATATCTTTTCGCCAGGTTTGTTTGCACTTTCCCAGTTCTGTTGCCCGTCTGCCCCTGGTGCTGCAGGAGCGTCCCTCTCCCGCTCGTCCCCAGCGGCACGGCGGAGTCTGCCTGCCTCCCCGCAGCGGGACAGCTCTCCGCGCCGCTCAGCCCTTCGCCCCAGCCCCTGGGCTGCTCCCGACACCTTTTTCCTCTTTCTGTCTGTCTCTCTTTGGATGGGGGAGACGGCCGGGCGCAGGAAAATCTCCCGCGGGCAGGACCAAGGGGAGCCGCTGAGCTCCCCCCGCTTTCCCCGTGCTCTGGCTTTCCTCTGCCTGAAGCCCTGTGTACACAAAGGGCTCGCTTCTGCCTTTCAATTAAGTAACCGAGATTTATTTACTTTTACTCTTTCTCCCGTCCCTACACGTATTTGGTGTCTGTAGCTCCTGTCAGTTTTGGGATTGGGTGTTCTTTTGATTTTTTTTTTCCTCCCCTCCTCTCTATGAAGTTATTTTTTTGCATTTCCCCGGAGGCAGATTTAAATCAAACGTCCGTGTAAGGGAGGGCTCCATCCAGCCTGACTCCTACACCCAGCGGACAGACGCGTCTCGGCCGACCCGCCGCTCCGGCCGAGAGCCCGGCCCTGGCTGGGCAGTGCGGGGGTGCCCGAGGAGCCCCCGCGGGCTGGGAGCGGCTGGCGGAGCTCAGCCTCGGTACATACCCCGGGGAGGGGGGGAAGAGCCACCAGCAAAAAAACCCCAACAACAGAAAGCACACCAAACCCAGCGGGGCTGGAGAAGGAGGGCTCCCCGTGCTTAAGGAGCTGAGGCGGGGTTGGGTACACGAAGTGTCGGGGACAGCGCTTGGCACCGGCGGGTCCTGCGGGGCTCTCCCGGAGCGCCTTATATGGCGGGGGCGGGGGGGCCCGGCTGCAGGCTGAGCCCAGCCCGGGGAGCGGGCGCGGGGCCGCCGCGGGGTGCAGGCTTCGTGTCCTGCTAGGGGACACACGGAGCGGACGAGACGGGGATCTCCGAGGAGACCCCATCCCGCCAGAAGGAAACACCGTAGCAACCTTCCCGGCCACGAAAGGTAAATGAGATTTGGTCTCTGTTGGGGTTGTGTTGTTGTTGTTGTTGGAACTTTTTGTTTGGACTGGTGGTTTGTTTTCTTGCGGGAGTTTTTCTGTGTGCGTGACTTAAAACGAAACAAAACAAAACAAGTATATTTTTTCATTCTCTCTCTTTTTCCCTCCTCTCGTGGTTTCCTGAACGGCACGGACCTGGCGTGGGGAGGCGGCCACCGGCATCCCGGGGAGCGCCGGCTGTGTGTCCCCGCCGGCTGTGTGTCCCGCGGGGTCGCGTCCCGCCGGCGGGGGACAGCTCGGGGGACGCAGAGCGCCCGAGTGCCCGGCGCTGCTCGCTCCCGCCGGCGGCCCCTCCGCCTCCCGTCCTCCTTCTCCGCCGGCCCCGCGCTCCTTTGCTGCCGGCCACCGCGGGCACTCCGCGTCCGCTCCGAGGCTCCATGCGTGACTTCGGGAAGAAATGAAGGGGAGAAAGTCGAGGAATTTTCTGTTCGGCATTGAAGCGGGGAGAAAGAAAACCCGCGAGTTCGGTCACCTGCCCTGCGCCCTGACCGGAGGAGAGCCCGGCCCGGCCGGGGCTGGGGAGCTTTTATTGCCCATGTATAAATAGTGTCGGGGGAGCGGCCGGTAATGCGATCAGGAAGGGAGGCATTAGGCAGAGCGGCGCTCAGGCACCGGGCGCCCACAAGCGCGTTCTCTAAAGACGCTTCGAGGCGAGTGGCAGTAAAGGTTTTATGGGTAACTGAGAAGCGCCTCGCAGCCGCAGGTTTGGCATTAATGAGCGCTTCGGAGGGTAGGAATTACACTGCCGGGCTGGCGGCGAGACCTAGCGGGAAAAGGGCGCTGCGCGGTAGGAACAAGTATTTACTAAAGGAGTTAGTGCCAAATGAATGCCGGATTTCAGCCTTCGATCTCACGGATAAATTTTTTAGTAACTATGAAAGCAGGCCAATAACGTTTATAGAGGAAAGAAAAATATTTGAAGTTACAAACTTCTCTAATAGCTGAAAATTAACTTTTGACAACAAGCGGGATTTCTCCTCTTCGTTGATTCAAAGAAACGTCTATACTTAAATTTTACCCTGAAAGATCTACTATTTTAAAAATAACAGCATCCCGCAGGGCAATTTTCCAGATGTAGAGGAACCTTTAAAACCAAACCGCAGCGTTGCCTGTTGGCAGACGTGTTTAATGCCGGTGAGAGCAGAGCATCCACAATATTTATGTTAGGATTTTCGGGAATGCAAGAAGCACAGGAATGTTATTCTCTCCTGCAGATCCTGAAGTCCTTCCTACAAGATTTTCTTTTTGATCTGCTTGTTGTCAAGTAATTAGTAAAAGGAATTACCCACTCCGGCTCTGTGCCCTCAGGTACCAGAGGCATTAGGGCTGTAAACTTCGCATTTTCTGCATATCTCCGGCTCGCCTTCCTCCTCCATCAGCAGCGCTCCTTTCAGGAGGGTTAAATTTTAATTTAGTTCCTTGTAAGCTGTGAAGGGATGTATTATATCGCCGTCTCTGCCCATTTGAAGTTAATAGACTGGTTGCAGTGACTTTTTTGCCTCTCCGGGCAAAGGCAGAGGGGGTTTTGTGGCGGGGCAGACCCGGTCCTGCCCCCGGCCAGCCCCGCGGTAGGGCTGGCAAGCACCGAGGCACCGCTGGCAACATCGGATGGCGCGACCATCAGAGCAACTTCCACTGTCCTCGGGAAGATCTCCTTCTGTCTTTGAAAATATCTCACGCGAATTTCCCCAGGTGGACAACTGCATTTTAATATACTCTGGAATATTAATGTTACCTTGGGGGCAGGGGGAAGAGAAAAAGAGAAGAAAGCGAAGGCAGTTGTAATTAATTATCTTTGAATTTTTGCCTTTTCTCGTACACGGATTTAATATCTAAATTTTATCCGTGCAAATGAAAACAGTAAATACTGAGGTACGGATTTGTAAGGATACTTAAATGAACACAAAGTGTGATTGTGTGCATATGGATATAAGCAGTTTTGTTAGAGCACTTTCATTGAAAAAGAAGAGAAGCTGATGAAACGATTATCCCTTTATCAGATTAAAAGCCGTCTGTTATTTTTAAATGTTTAAATCCTTTCATCAGGAATATGGCTGTATTCCAAATGATGAAATAGAGGAATTTCACTTGTAACAGGGAAAAAACCCAAACAAACAACAAAGAAATAAACTACTCCACCCCCAAAATATTTTTTTCACCTTCCTATCTCCAAAATAACAACAAAACCCCAAAGCGTCCGAGAATTTTTTGCTTTTATTTTGATTTCATTATTCAGTGCTGGGATTTAACAATTACAGGTTGGAAAACCTATCTGAAAACAGTAGGGCCACGTTGCAACAAAGGTCTGGCCAGCATTAATCTGGTGTTTGGAAAACACTTGACAGTTGCGAGGGCTCCCCCCTATTCTTCCGTTCCTTTAAAAGTTATCCCTTTCAAAAGGGAATCACAGCCCCTATCTCTGTTTCTCCAGACAGATTCCCTTCTCTCTCTCTCCCTCTCTTTCCCCTTGCATGAAGGGGTGAATTGAAAAATCATTTAATTATTTTCATTCTAATCGCCTTAATCCCCGTTATACTAGGAGCAAATGATGATAATGGGATCCACATGGAAAAGATTCCCGGATGGGGGGGTAGGGCAGGGATCTTCCCGGCCCTGGGCCTGGCAGGTGGAGACTGGCGGGGCGGGGCGGGGCTCTAACATAGATAAAACATTGGACTAAGCCTTCTTACCCCGCGGGCAACTTACTCGCCATCATTTTATTTTTGCGCCAGGTGACGCGGCTGTGAAGGGACCCGTTTGTCACTCTGGGGGAACAGGGGACCCTCGTAAAACACGAGAAGAAAAACAAACCCCATCTCACTCCCCCCCACGCCATCCCCTCGCCTCCTGGGAGCCTAAGCAAGGACAAGCTGATTAATTCTCCCGGGTCGCCCTGTCAATCCCCGGGGGCCGCTCCGCTTTGCCGCCGTCCTGCAAACCCTCCGGCTGCGGGGCGCGGCTGCAGACCGAGGCCAGGAGGAGGAGGAGGAGGTGGAGGAAGGGCAGCTCGCCGGCGGCATTAGTTACAAGCACCGCCGTGACAGTACTTCTGTCTGAGGCTGCAGGAATAGAGCCAACAGCGAGATCACCGGGCGCTGGCTTTTCTTGGGGCGTTTGCAGAAATGTACAAATACGGGGCCTGCCGGTTTTCATAAACAACGTTCAGGACACAGTCAATCAATCACGCTGGCAAGCAAGCAGACCAGGAGCCTAGGATATATACAAGGCATAAATATATATGTATAAACCCTGTCAATTCTGGAGTACTTAGAATTTTTTTTCTCTATAAGCCTAAGGGAAACCATATCTAGAAAGATTCTGACAAGTCAGGAAATCACAGTGGAAAAGTAGAAGGTATTGTTAGAAAGTTATGGTACATTGTATGTTTTAATACCAGCAAGAGAAATACTGGGAAACAGAAAGAAAAAAAGTGTCTAAGCAAGTCAGAGATTCATAAAAAACATAAAATATTATGCTTACAGTCAGAGAGGCAACTTCAAAAATACGTGGCTGAAAACATGAAACCTGACCACTTTAAAATACAATGCAATAGATATATCTGTAAAAGACATGAGTTTACCAGATTTTCTAGTCAGAAAAGTATTCTTTATGTTGCAGTCATTTCTAGTCTTAATTTGAAACATATTTTGTATCTAGGGATAGGTACTTGCAAATGCACCGTGTTGTTTTGTTCTGCTTTTTTAAATGATCTTTTGATAATAAGAGCTCTGCACAGCATGGAGTTTGTGATCTCTCTTTCTGACACTGAGTCTTTTTCTTGCAAAAGGACATGTGTGAACAAGGAACCCATAAAATGAAGAGTGCAACAGCTTTGAACATCCCAGTAATGCAGAAAGAATAATTGCACATCAAGGTAGGAGAAAGATAATCAAGTTTCAGGACTTACAAGAGAAGGACATATTCTGTGCTGGTGTGAATTAGGAGTTCCACTGAAATAGAGGACTGGTTGGTACTGCAGAAATTGAGAGCTGTTCTCATGCTGCTGTGATCCAAAACAGTGGCTCCTTCTTCTGCCTAGTGAGCATTGAGGAAAGCCTGGGCAATGATGCTCAGAGAGCAGAAACTGTGCTCTAAGAGAAAGCATCCAGAGTCCCTTTTCCCAGCTGGTAAAACCTGGCAAACAAGCTTGTAAAATTGAGGACCAGAGTACTGATTTTGCTCAGGATAGACATTGTGACTGCAATGCCTCTATGACACTATTGTCAGGAACAATTTTATTTTTTTGAAATTACTGCATTTGTTGTGTAATATTTTGCATCAAGAATAAACTTGTTATTTGGTCATTTCACTCTGTGGTTGTTATCTGTCAAAAGAAGTCGTATAAGGAGCCGAAGCCAAAAACTACTCAGGTCAGGAGAGTGAGTTTTGGTGATGACCTTCCAAGTTGACTTTGTTTTGGTGATATAAACAGTTGCAAAATTGTGTGACTGCCTTCTCAGAAACTTAATGTGTTTAAAGATGTGTATGGTCAGAAGAATAGGGATTGGGTTTACATCTAAGACCTTCCCCTTTTAAGGACTTGTGTTTAAAATGGATGGGATCATGTACTTGTTTAAAGGCAGTTTCATTTTTATATAATAATTTATGCCAATCACCATATAAGAGAATGCTTCATCAATTACAGCTTCATTCTTGTGGATACAATGTTTTATTTTCATAGCAATATATTATGGAGGCTTTTCTCTGAATCTTGCCTTGATTTGTGTCGTGTAAGACTGACACAATGAGTGATAAATGTATTAACTGACAATCTCCAGTTAAAATACCATATAAAATATAAAAATTGAACTAGTATCTGAAGACTCTGTAAATACTTAATAATTTTATTGTTATTTTAATGTTGTGGGAAAACTGTGAAAACTCACACGCTTTTTTTACCCTCAAAGATTCAGTTTGTTTTGCTGGGGCTTTTTTTGTATTCTGGGTTAAATGATTGTTAAGACTAATATAAACAATCTTGTCTGGAAATGAAGCAAGTGAAAAGGAAAAAAAGGGAGATAGAAATATATATTATGTATGTATTGAAAGTATTATATATGTATTGAAAGTATCAACACCTCACCCCTTCCACACCATAACCTGCTTCCTTCTGCCTTTGAGTATTCCTTCTAAACTTTGTAATAAGGCAAGTGACAAATGTCTTTCAAGAAGGTTTTACAATGCTACCTACTGATTCACCAAAGGCTGTTTGTGAGAAGTGCCTGCAACAGCAGACAGGTTACTCATCAGCCTACTAACACAAATTCTCTTGTGCTCCATCATGTGATACACCTGTGGCCTGGCTACAAAGGGGGTGAAGCCAAATGGATGCTTTAATCACTGCTTTAGAAAATTATAGTTATTATCTAATATATATAGTTACATACTAAAACTGAGACACCTTTTCCTTTACACCAATATACTGCTGCACCTGTACAGGTGGGACTCTGCTATTTATTTTACAGATCTCCTTTGCATCATGATCATTGAATTTCACTAATTCTCTTTTCTCTGAGGTCCCAAGTTATCTCCAGCAACCTACTTACCTCTCTTACTACTGTAGCTATGAAATGGGGCCTCCTATCTGATGATACCCCTAGGGGTACTCCAAACCTGGGAATAATCTCTTGTAGTAACCACTTAACTGTTTCCTTTGCTTGGTTTGTGCGACAGGGAAGGGCTTCTGGCCACCCAGAGAATGTGTCAACCCCCAATAACAGGTATTTGTATCCTCGGGTTCTTGGCAATTCTACAAAATCTACCTGCCAATAGTCTCCTGGCTCTATTCCTATCTGAATTCTTCCTAGCTGTGCCTGTCACCTAGCCACTGGGTTGTTTTTCAAGCAGATATCACATTTTGACAATACTGATTTTGCCATTGTTAACATCCGTACTGAAATTAAACTCTGCTTTAGCAATTTTACCAATGCCTCTGCACCTCAATGACATTTGTTATGTTTAATTTGTAGAACTTCTCTGATTATCAAGGGGGATACCACTATTTGTCCTTGTGCAGTCACATACCATCCTTCTGAATTCTTTTGTGCATTTAGCAAACGTGCCAGTTTCTCATCTTCTGAATATTTGGTTCTGGAGGCAAATTGAATTGGGATACATTAAACTTTAAAGGTATCAATGCCATTGTTGTTTGCACCTCTCGAGCAACCTGTCGGGCTGCCCAGTCTGCCTTCTGAATTCCCTCACAGATTTTGGAGTTTTCTGATTGGTGTGCTTTACAGTGTATAATTGCCACTTGTTCAGGTTTTTGTACTGCTTTTATCAATTGCAGGACTGCATCCTGATGTTTAATGTGTGTACCTCGAGAGGATAGTAATCCTCTTTCTTTCCACAGTGCTCCGTGTACATGCACCACTCCAAAAGCATATTTTGAGTCAGTCCAGATATTTACGTTTTTCCCTTCACTTAATTCTAGTGCCCTGGTTAAAGCAACCAGTTCTGCCTTCTGGGCAGATGTATTTGGTGGTAATGCTTTTGCCTCCACTGCTGTACTGTCTGTTGTTACTGCATATCCAGCGTATCTGGTTCCGTTTTCCATGAAGCTGCTCCCATCTGTAAATAACTCCCACTCTGGCTGCTCTAGTGGGATGTCTTTCAGATCTTCTCTTGCTGAATAGGTGTACTCTATTACCTCCACACAGTCATGCTCTAATGGGCCTTCTTCAGTTGTGGTACCTAGGAACAAAGCTGGATTCAAAAGGTTAGTTGCTTTTAATGTGACATCATCCTGCTCAGTCAGGACTACCTGGAATTTCATCATCCTGCTTGGGAATAGCCAATGGCCCCCCTTCTGCTCTAAGACAGTGGTTACCATGTGTGGTACATAGACATCTATGTGCCTTCCCATAGTAAGCTTCCTGGCTTCTTGTATAACCATCACAGTGGCTGCGACTGCCTGCAAACATGAAGGCCACCCGGCACTTATGTTGTCAAGTTGTTTGGAAAAGTAGCCCACTGGCCTTTTCCAACTTCCCAGACGTTGGGTCAGGACTCCTTGTGCTAGGCGCAGCCTTTCATGGACAAACAGCTGAAAATCTTTAGACAGATCGGGTAACCCGAATGCTGGAGCAGTTGTCAGTGCTTCCTTTAATTTTAGGAAGGCTTCTTTCTGTGGCTTGCCCCAGGTGAATGGCTGCGTCTTCTGAGCTTCATACAGGGGTTTCACAATCAGTCCATAGTCCATGATCCACAGGCGACACCATCCTGCCATCCCGAGGAAGACTCGCAGCTCATGTAGATTCTGGGGCTCTGGAACAGCACAAATAGCTTGGATAAGGTTAGTACCTAGTTTTTGTTGCCCTTGTGAAATTTCACATCCAAGGTAGATCACAGTCTGTTGGGCAATTTGTGCCTTTCCTCTGGATACTTTATAACCTCCAATTCCCAGTAAATTTAAAATCTCAATGGTTACCTTTATACAACTTGTTTTTTCTTCTGTAGCTATTAGTATATCATCAACATACTGCAACAACAGGTACTGGTCTCTTGGTACACTTGCCCATTTTTGGTCCAAATCTCCAGCTCCTTTGCCAGTTGGTTTCCGAATAGGGTCAGCAATTTCTTGTAGTCTTGTGGAAGTCGTGTCCAGGTGAGCTGGGTCTTTCTTCCGTTCCCTGGGTTTTCCTACTCAAAGGCAAACAGTTTCCTACTTTCTTTGTCAAGGGGTATGCAGAAAAAGGCATCTTTTAAATCAATTACAGTAAACCATTTATATATCTCTTTTACAGATGTCAGCAATGTGTAGGGATTTTTTACCACTGGATAAATGTCCTTTGTGATTTTATTTATTGCTCTCAAATCCTGCACTAATCTATATTCACCCTTTGGTTTCTTTACTGGAAATATTGGTGTATTAAATTCTGATTCACATTCTTCTAAAATTCGGTATTTCAAGAATTTATCAATAATCTTTCCTATTCCTTGCTGTGCTTCTGGTTTTATGGGATACTGTTTGACTTGTACAGCCCTCGCCCCTTCTTTTAACTCCACATGCACTGGTTGTGCCAATTTAGATTTCCCTGGTATATCCATTTCCCATACAGAGGGAATCACTGCATCTTCTACCTCCCTAGGGATAGAGGGAACAGGTTTTTCTTTGATCATTAAAATCTGTCCCATCTTTGATTCAGATATTTTCATTATAAGCTCCCCATTTTCAAAGGTTATTACCCCATCAAGTTTCGCTAGCAAATCTCTTCCTAAAAGTGGAATTGGACACTCAGGTACATATAGGAACTCGTGTGTTAAAACCTTGTTCCCAAAACACAAATCTAGGGGTTGCAAGAATGGCCGTTTTTCCTCTTTCCCTGTAGCCCCAACTATTGTTGTTTGCTTGTCCCCAATTTGTCTTTGCAAATCATTTAGTACAGAATATATAGCTCCTGTATCTATTAGAAATTTCCTCCTTATGCCCTAACTGTATATTTATGACAGGTTCTTGAACCTGTTTTACAGGTTCCACGTCTAGTCAGCTGCTATATTTGCCTAACACCATTGCCTTGGCAACATTTTCCTGCTGGAACTGATTGCCCTGGTGAAACCGGTTGTTTGGGCATTCCCTTTTCCAAAGTCCCTCCTGTTTGCAATGTGTACCTTGATTTAGGCTTAACCCTTGCATAACTGGTCTTCTACCTCGACTACCCCTGCCACATCCCCTGAAATTTGGGTTCTCTTTTCCTTGTATTACTTCCAAAAGATTTTGCTGCTGCCTTTTACTAGCTTCTCTTTTGCAATTATTATATACCTTCCAGGCTACCTCAAGTAGTTTATCCAAATTCCTTAATTCCTCCCCTTCTAATTTTTGTAATTTCCTCCGGATATCATCCTGTGACTGGCCCAAGAATATGAGAATGAGCTGAACCTTTGCTTGTTTTTGTCCATTTGGAGATCTGTATATTTCCTTGCTACCTCCTTAAGCCCCTCCAAAAACGCAGTGGGAGATTCTTTCTTTTCCTGTAGGACCTCATATAATTTAGACCAATTCATAGTTTTGGGCACAGCATTCTGAACTCCTATTTGGATCCACTCCTGATATTTCCATAGTCTCCTCATATCCCAAGATAAATTAGGGCCCCATTTTGGATCCTCAATTGGGAATTTTTCATCTAAATTTCCTGTTATGAGCCTGTTTCTGATATCCTCCCTTGCCCTTTGGCTGCCTTAAGTACCATCTCTTTCTCAGTAGAATCCATCAAAGTATCTAAAATTACTTGTATGTCATCCCAGTCCAGATTCTGAGTTTTTATAACCATTTTTACTACTTGTGCCACCTTATCAGGATTTTCTCTATAAGTTCCGGCTGATTGTTTCCAAATAACTAAATCTGCAGGAGAAAAAGGCACTTTTACAAACACTGGCCCTTCTGCTCCTACACCTTGTCGCAAGGGAGCGATCACAGTCCATTTTTGTCTGCCTATGTCTTTTCTACCCACGACTGGGGCAAGCTCTGACTGACTTCGAGTTCTCTGGGCTACCGGTGTTGCTGATTCATTACTATTGCTACCTTTTTCACTTGCATCCCTCCCCCTCCTTTCTATCACAGTTAGGTTTTGCTCATCTTCCGAGGAAGAGGGATCAGGTGACCGTGGGAGAGGAGGATAAAGAGAGAAAGGTGTACTAGATGAGACAGGTTCAGGGTTAGGGGAGGTAGGGGCAGATGGTGGGATAGGGACAGGTGAAGCAGGTGGGATAGGGCTAAGCTCTTGGTCTTATTGGGGCTACCTGTAAATCAGTATCTGTATAATTTTCCCTACTCAGACTTTCTTTCTTTCTCCAAGTATTATCTCATATTCGGTATAAAATTCTTAGTTCAAATTCGTGGTGAACAACTTCTAAAACTGTGAATAGAAGTTGACTAAAGATCATTAATTAGCATGAAATTTATTAGCAGATGGTTTTGGAATGGATTAAAGCAATTGACATAAAAGTGTCCACTTTGCAACATGGGCTTCCTTTCCTATTGCTTTTGTATAATAGAACTGTCTGTACTTAGAAAATACTGATACTCACTGAGTACCTCCTAACTGCTAATTTCTCTTGTTTCTCTGTTATTTAACCACTGTGAAGAAATTATAGAGAACACTTTATATTTTAAAAATAACAAGATTACATGCTGTTTACTAATTTGGGGGGAAGAGGTATAGATTGCAAAGACAGACTGCTCTGTTTCCCTGTGGACAGCTGTGGAGGGGCGCAGATGTGTTGGGCAGGGCAGGAAAGCTGTTATGTTACTGCAGGAAAGAGGGAGGATGAGGTATAAATACGTCTGGGACCCGGTATCCTCTTACAGAGACCACCAATCTCACTTCTTCAAAACTTTTGTCTTAATCGACATTAAAACCAACAAAATTATAGCTTTAATAAAGTCTTACCACAGAAAATTTCCTTAGCTTTTTTTTTGTTTTACTAGTTTGAGTCTTTAGACTCAGGCTATACATCTTGATTAATGACTGACAATTTAACTTAATATTATTAAATATCTCTAATTTAATTTTTAGTACATTTCAGAGTCTTTATGATTTCAAATAAAATCTGTCTTACATAGGAAGCCAGAATAATGTCTATGTTCCATTTAGATCTTCAAATTAGCCCTTCAGTGCTGTGATTCTCAGTATCTGTTATGCAGCACTACACACATTGTGAAGACTTAATAACAAGAAAGGGAGATCATATTTTACTTTTAAAAAGTTGAAAAAGAATTTAACAAAAGCTGATTACTAATCATATGACTTCTGTATTTTATTACATATCTAAATCTTATTTACATGGAAAAAAATTCAAGCATTCCTTATTGTATTTTTGCAGTAATAGATGAATGTTGAGTATTTACTTCATTTTTTTCTGCTATTCCATGGGAAAAAACCCAACAATATCAGCTTTTGCTAGTACAAATCAGAAATGGTACTGTCAGACTTCAGACAGTGTGGAACAGTAATAAATACTTTTATTGATATAAATTCCTAAGTGGAATATAGAAACAAGAAGTTACATTTAATGTGAAAAAATACAGCATCTTGATTACTACTAAGAAGCACGCTGAGAGTTGCACTTTTTAGCACTTGTAAAGTGCTTCTGTGATTTCCTCGTTTGTTTTGTCATTAATCAGCAGGTGATTAATGCTGCAGAAGGCAAGTAAACTCAAGAAGTTCTCCAGCTATAAAAATATATTTCAGTTCAGTTGTGTTACATGAAATTATGACAATTAGCCTGAATTCTGGATATGAAGACAGGGAAACTGCAGTTGAAAATACTTTTTTAACATATGAAAAACAGCTAAGATAAAAGTAACGCAAAGAATACATGTGCCATCACACCCCTCAAAGGAGCTGCTGGTGCAGCAGAGCAGTACAAACTCTTTTTCACCACCTACATCTCTGTGAAGCCTGCAGGATTTTTTGCCTGCTGAGTTAATGGATAGAACTGGTGTATAAAGTGGTCCACAGGAGTGAATTCAAGGTCAGTTTTTTGATACAGCACTATGTGACTGCAGGAGGACTTGCACAGCACAGGCAGGCATGTTTTTCAGAAGGGGAAGGCTGCTTTTGAAATTGAAATAATCTTTCTGAGTATTTAATGTGTAAGAAAACACAATGCTCGAACTGTAGACCAACAGAACAAACTTCCACAAGGAAAGCAAAGACGACAAATTGTAAATAATTTTCAATGTCAACCTTACATTTCAAAAGAATTACTCATTTGCTTATGTTATGGTCATCTATGAGAAGTATTGCAAACTTGTCAGATTTTGGCTCTTGGCATACACACTGATGCATCTGCCTCAAGTCCAACAGAACATTCCTGGCCACTCAGCAAGCTACTGGCATGCATAGTGCGCAAAGGATAAGTTCCTTCTAACAGAATACAGTATTCAGATTGAATAGATGGTCTTTCTCCAGAAAAACTTAGCTAAATAAGCTTTGATGCATATTTTTCCCTTTTAAAGTCTTTCTCTTCTGCATGGATTATAGGATTTTCCACAAGGTTAAAAAAAGGGCTATGCTTGCTCTAAAAATTTAGGTTCACCCTGGTATCCACTGTCAAAAACAGACTATTGAAATAACAAATGAGGTTCACTTCCTCAGAATGTGTAAATGCCCCAGCTTAGAGTTAAACTTTCAACAGCTGAAAGACAATACCATCGACACGTACCTGGCACTAGTTACTGGGGTTTATTTTTTCCTGGAAAGCAGTTTTGGGCGACAGAGTGGCGTCCGGGCTTCCCAGGTTGTTGTGCTGACAAACTGCAGTGGTGGTAAAGGCAGGGAGTCTGACAAAATCTCATTAATCATTTTAAATTAAATCCAACATTCCACTCCAACACTGCCAAGAAGAAAGCTAACTTTTACAAATGAATACTCTCTCTGAAAATAACTGGTATCCTGACCATACTGCTTTCACAAAAACATGCTTGATTTTTGTTAGGTACACATACACTATTCTTAAGCTTAAAAATGCATTTTTTTTTTGATTGCTGAGAATCAGAAAAGTGCTTTTTGCTTGTTTTCTCTATTACGGTCTATGAGTGAACCACACAACTGAAAATTAAGAGCCTCTTTTTTCTTTCAATGAATTGAAGTTTTTTTTGCTTTTCTAATATTTTAAGTACAGAATGTTTGTTTTTTCAAGTAAATTTCACATAGGAAATGGAAGTATTCAATTTAAATATTTTCTCTAAGCATATTTATATGAATAAGAAAGGAAAACTGCAAATTTACTAACATTAATATTAGTAAAAACACTGAGGTTTCACTTTATCACTGAGGTGATAAAGAAGCAATGTGATAGCTTTTAGGTTTTTTACAGACACTCTTCTGTAAATACTCCTAGCTATTTGATTATGATTTAATTACACATGGCAAATGTGAACTTTAAACGTCTCATAAATAATATTAGATTATCACATAAAATTTTATCTTACTAAAATCACTATTAAATGCAGATTATAAAAGCTTGTATTTCTCTTTCAAGGCAAAATAAAATCATAACATGCTAACGTGAGACACAGGAATCCGTTCTTTGCCCACTTTAATAGTGCTTTTGAGCTTAGAGTGGGAGATTTTACAATGGCAGAGAACAAGTCATCAGCCTCAATGTTTATTAGTTTTAATACACCCATGAAATATTTTAAAAGGAAAAAAAAATCCTAATTCAATAGAGGGCAAGTAAATCTGACTTTCCCAAACACTTATTATAATTTTGACATTTTAACATGATCAAGGAGGTACACCTCAATTTTGTTTAAGTGCTTAAAATAATACCTGTTTTCTAAAAACGGAGCTATAAACAGTATCAGATTGCACAATGACATCCTTACACAGAGAACAAAAGTATTACCACTTTGAAAAAGAGCAATTCCTTGTTGATAAACTTGTTTATGTTAAGAACATTAATAAACTGCAGAATACTGAAGAAATAATAACATTTATTTGCCCAGCTAGTCAGTTTATTTTCTTAAAGCTGTATTTTGAAACTGTTTACATTTTTTCTTTTTCCAATGTGGGGGGGTGAAAGGGAAAGGTTAAAGAGAACAAATTGAATTTTTTTCCTGAACGCAAATTTCTCACTTGCTTCAAAATCGACAAACACATCTCAAACTTGTATTTGTTTGGGTTGATATATGTTGCAGCAGCTTTGATTTATTTTAGAAAGCCAAAGCTGTATAAATGTGTTGTTTAGAGTTTGAATGGAAAGTATTCTAGACAGAAATAGAGTCTGAGAAAACAGATAATATCAGATGCTGTGTATAGTTAAGCTATGTGAATATCTAATATATGCCATATTCCTTGAATAAATGCAATCAGAGCCTCAGACTTTATAATAAAAGCAAACATGAGCTGCATTTGTGTGACACTTTACATGGACACAGGTACACTCATTTTCCCAACACGAACAGAAAAGTTTTCCTTCTGTCACATCTGTGTATACTGAAGTTACCAAACTTACAGAAATGGCCATTAAGAAAAATTCTAGTGTCTTTTAGGACAGAACAGTGAGTGTTTGCAGAGGGATGGGCTGCAGGCTCACTTCTTCCTTCAGTGCTGTGTACAGTGCATCCAGTTAAGAGTTAAGGCAACACCACATGGCCAAAGTTCAAAGGACACGCAGTGGTGGAATCACAATAGCTTGGGAAACACTTCACAGTTATGAGCATGATCATGATCATGTAATTCAGCTTGAGATCCTCTGCCTAAGTCTTCTGAAGTGCTTGATGAAGGAGCTATTTCCACATTGCATCATTTAGTGACACATGGATCAATGAAGTATCATAATTTTAAAATGTGCATAGAGACACCAAGTGCATTGAAGAAAACACTGCATAACACTTTGTTTTTTAAAGAGTTTTTGCAGGACAACCAAGACAATTTTTTTTTTCACTTTTTAAGAGTACTATTACACCCGATTAAGATTTTTTCTCTCCTTTTAAGACAGAAAATTGTTTAACTTCATGTAAAGTCTAGATTGCTAAAATGCAAAAAATTACTTCTCAGCCACTTTGGAGTTAGACTCAAACTGGTAAAAGAAAAATGACAGCAGAAATGTCTGTATTAATTAGTTACTTTGTGATTGACTCTGAGGGAATTCACACTTGGCATGTTGTGTTTGCTGTATTCTGTTCCACTCTGAGTTAGTAACATAATGTAGAGCATGAATTGGGTGCTAATCCTCTAACACTGTTCAAAATCCTGTTGTGAAGATCAGATGCTGTTATCTGCATGTCATTAGGGTTTTGTTTTCTTTTGCCCTAGCCTTGTCTTATGGAAACTTGAATTGTATCATTCTGTTTCTAATTTATCTTCTTGGCTGCTACACTGGCATAGAAGTTTTCTAGACCTTGCTAATAGATGTACTCATCTATTCCAGAAAAAACATGTTCTGTCTGCCTGAAAGTTTTGTACTGTATCAGGGTAATGGGAAATTAGGAGAAATCCAGACTAACAATTCATACTTTCTTACTAGTGCAAAATCAAAACCAGTATCACTAATGTCAACCTAAGCATATGCCAGAAGAGAATTAAACCTCGCTCTGCATTTGTGGTTTGAGAAGAAAATATTTTCTAACAAGAAGAGTTCTAATTTCAAAATTCACTGAATTCTTTTTTAAAATGTGTAACCTTTGAGGAGTGTTTCTTAGGAAACTATATTCTGCTATCTCCACTTTAAATCACTTTAAAGAGCCCAGAGACACTCATCCTTTATAACTGGTCTTACAAATTACATTAAAAGCTTTCAATTTTTTTCTGTAGTACAGCAGCAGACATCTGTGCCTTAAACAAAGCTCCCCACTGTACCATACACTCTTAATTTGTGTTTGAGATTAATTGACCACTGCAGAACGCATCCTTGGACTTTCTGCAATACATGAAATAACACTGGGTGAGGAGTAGTTATCCTGAGCAAGGCAGGTGATAATGTAAACCTGTCTGGTACATGGCCACAAATACTGCTGGCTCCTGGCTTTGGCTGTGTATGCTACATAAATGCAGTGGCATTTACACTTGATAAAAGGTAGTGCAATAAAAATGTACTTTTTTAGCATGCATTTTGGTTTGTGGAGCAGAGCTATAAACACTTGAAATAGTAATAGCTACATCTTTTTCTTCCCATAATTTATGTAGCCCTTGTATGGAATGTCCTTCTCACATCTTAAACAAAGGTAACACTCTCTAGGTGCTAAACAGAAAGCAGCAGCATAGGCAAAGGGCATGGCTGTGAGGGGTCACTCCTGAATGAAATTCTTGGCTCTGCATTAGGCTTTCTATGTAAAACTCAGATTAATTCTGTTTTACAGATTAAGAATACCTTCCCACATCACCTCATGGTACGGTAGGGAAAAAGAAGAAATATACTTGTTACCATGATGTATCCAGACACTACTGATAGCAGAATATTATGTAAACAAACATAATCAGGAATCTTCAACTACATGTTATATCAACTGCTCCTAGAGTTGTCTGAACAAAACCTAGGCAAATCCTTAGTCAACTTCTGCACATGCACAGCAGTTCCACTGCTAATATTCTCCACACTTCAGAAAATGTCAAGACACAACCTGACCAAGTAATTTTTGAAGTTTTTCCACAAATTTAGAGCTGTTTAAAATCTAGCTACATGACCAACTTAGAAAATAATTCAGTATCCAACTCTGCAACAGTTCTCCAATCCTGCACAGTCACTGCTCTAATCTTGCACTGTCAGTTTTTAACAGCTTTAGCAACGAGTCATCTGGTATACATTTGCCAAGGCATTTCCATCATTGACACTTATAGACTGAGGGAACCAGTTGAAAGCAGCAACATATTACTCACTCCTAACACTTTCCCTGTTCAGATTTTCTTGCTTACTGTGCTGAACAGGTGATTGTAGTTGTCCTGTTTCCCAAAAACCAGTATCTGCAAAATAGGTTGTGTATGTAAACGATGTAAACCTCTCTGTACACTGCATGATCTCCCCTGGATAACCCTTTATGGCATCAGGGTTCATCTAAAATAGAGCCTGTAATCTTTAAAATTGAGTGAATAGCAGTTTGGCAACATGCTAATTCAAGTTAATAAATATAGTATAAAACATCAGCTTAGATATTTTACAAGTGTTCTATCATCTCCTAGAATAAACTTTATTGTAGTATTCAGATCAATGTTCCTCTAACTTAAGTATCTGAGGTAGTTAGCATTGTAAAAAATGCAAACGAAAAGTCAAACACTAATTTAAGAGATAAAAGGAGAAATTTTAGTTAAAATACTTTACAATAAAATAATTATGATTATAAATCTCTTTAGTTAAATATATACACATTACACGGTATTCTAAAAAGAATGAACTTATTAAAGTTTCAAGCAGATCTAATGCACAAATTCACCACTTTTTCAGCTTAGACTGTAATGTCAGTTTAACATTCATAAATGGCTGTGTCAGACTAATGGCATTGTTTTGTGCAAAACTAAAAAAAATTATGAAAAAAAAGTCCTTCTGTTCCCACAGTTAATAGATAGAAAAGGTAGTTTACACATACACACACTTACACACACAAACTTTGATTGCATACAGAGGTTAGAATGACCAGCACTAAAATAACCCCCATCTCTACAAAATAATTAATATCTTGAATTGATGTAGTTTTTGAAAATTACAAATTTTAAGTGCTAGCAAATTGTGCTTTTAGGCAGCCACGTGGCCAATAAGGTAGATGTTGTCATAAAGGTGCCCTACAAAATCTTCACTAATATTCTGTGCAGCTCGTCGTGTATTTCGGATGAATTCCCTCTTTGACATTTTGTTCTTCACGTGAGGGCTTGTTAGATCAATCGAAAGGAGAATCAAAGAGTAACACAGTACATAAACTGCATCTAGACAAGAGAAAATAAATAAAAAAAGTTTAAAAAAGAAGCTGGGATCATTAAAAGCATTTTTCCCTAAGAACCTTATGATCTTTGTCATCTAGGTTCATAACTTTATACATATATACATACACATATACATACAACTACTCAGAAGGGTATCCATAGAAATAAAATTTAGTATGGCAACTTTCAAAGTAATAATGCCAGCACACTGCCAAATGAGAATTTACAAATCTCTTAATATTTCTACATAATCCAAAAGCCACTAAGGGCTTTATACATTTTCATTTAAACAGATTCCTGAAGTTTGTATAAACTAAAGCCAACATCCTGCAAAAGCTTATCTTTTATATATGTAAGCAGTTCCACTGCTAAAAACTGCCTCCTCCAACCACTTAGAAATATTTGTTAACTTGTATGTAGCCCAATATTCCCTTTCATTTCTGTGAGACTATCCACAAGGTAAAATGTTAAGTGTGTAAAACTCTGCAAGAGGAACTTCAGAAAAGAAAAAAGCTCAAAGCACATACAAAAATGGAAGAAAGATACCACGGAAATAAACCAAACTAATTAGCTAAAAAAAGAATCTGTATGTTTTTTGGGTTTTTTTTTTCAACTGAACAAAATTTTCAACAAAATTTTTCAATTTTGTACTTTCAGATATACACATTTAGGTGCTGACTTTAAAGCTATCAGAAACACTAGCATCGTCCAGAAGTATAAAGACAGATCCACTGCTCATTTTTGCTTACCAGGGCTAAGGCCAAGCTCTCTCATCAAATCAGGATTACAAGCACAGAATCTGTGAGAGAACTTTGTTATGAGAGTTTCAAGGTACTCCCCACGCTCCTCAGGAGCATGAATGTGTCTGAAGAACTCTCTCAGTGCATTTGGCAAGAACTGATTTCTGAAGTTGTGCAGTGTCACAAGGTCATCCAAAACATCTCTCCTGGAAGAACAAAAACCCGTATCATTAGAAAAGTTTCTTTTAACTATTTAAATATGAAAATGTGTAGATGTTAAAAATAAAAATTAAAGCTTTAGAATAGTATGAGCTTTTGTTTTTGCTAAAAGGCAAAATTATCACTAACAGCACAAAGATAATATAAACACATGTTCTTTGCCTATTTGTGGCCAAACACTATAAAAGCATACACAAATCAGAACTCAAAGTTTGTATATATATTCAATGAAGGTCTACACAGAGGCTTTGATTCCTTTAATCTGTGACAAAACCATTAAAAAAGACAGTAAAGGGAATAGATTGATGCATGCCACACATTTTGATGTCTAAGTAGAAGCTTTTACAGGATTGTTTTGTTAAAACCAGGCTTCAGCTAGGCAAAATTTGCTCATGGAAGTCCACCAGAATGTGATGTTCTCAAATGCTTTGCACTGAACACAAACATATATAAAAGATTCAGACCACACCTATATTGTCAGATGTGAAAAAGACAGTAGAAAAAAATTTGGAAACAAATTTGAAGTGAACCTAAGAACATTTTCCTGTGTTTAACCTGATTTTTACCCTGCTTGTGAGTTTCAACATTTAAAAAAGTAGTTTGTATTTTTAGTGTCTGATCATACTCTGTTTATGAAGTGAAGATATAGGAGTCACTAACATTAACTTGCAATCTCATCCATTAAATGGTTTGTATTTTTATTATTGTCTAAAAGATTTGTAAATCTCAAGTTTTACTGCACAGGACTGCCAGTGGTGATAACATTACAGACTCTTTTTATTCCTTTAGTAGCACAGGCTGAAGAGGCTGAGAAGCAGGAGAGGATTCCTGTTGAAGCACTGTTGGCCCTTGGTTCTTCCTATTCAGGTGCAGTAACTATTCTCCTTCATGATACTGCCCTCCCCCAACCTGATGGCATGAGAAAGCACAGTGGAGACAGAACACCAGGCTACAGCAGGGACACAGCTCCCTTCTGCAGCTCCTGATGTCTCCAAGAGGCTGCTCCCTTCCCTGTCAGGAGGTGTGTGCAACTTCCAATCAACAAATCTCAGACAACCAATTAATAGTTAGATGATTCAACATTAGTTACAAAGCCATCATCCCTTAGTAAAGTGATAATTACTTTTTCTGAATAAGATCCACAAGAAAGGGAAAAAAACCCCATCAAGTCAAAAAAAGCAGCAAAATATCTATATAAGATTTTGTGAGGATGTGAGATTTATCATTTACAGGTGGTATTTTTGAGGATTCTTATTAAGTCCTACAGTCACATAAATACTTGAACAGAGTAACTGTTCAGATTTAGAAGAACCATTACCTAGCTGCATTGTTTTGCCTTTTTACATCACTGAAGTGGCATCTCTACATTCAAAATATTTTTAAATGGGGCTGAACATTGAAAATTAATAGACAATACCTTAAGAGAAATTTTAATTACCTTTCATCAAGGTAGATTCTCAGCTTCTTCCAATTCAGTGTTCTTGTGCAAAAGATAAACTTAGCTATTTCTTTCGGTGAATCATCTAGTATGCCTTTGGACATAAAGTAGTTGACACCCTGAGATAAAATACAGGTACATATAAATATGTTTAATCTTCATAATGTATTTAGGAACAAGTATTGTACTTCACAATGTAGGACTGTAATCCTACGAATTAACTGGTTTGTTTTTCAGAATGGTTCGTCCTCCTCTAAATCACATTTCAACATGCAGAATACACTCTAAAATTCTAAATCAAATGCCAAGAGACAATTTAGTGTTATGGTTGAGATTTTACATACAGTCATAGGAGAAAATTTTAAATTATGAACCCCATAATGAGCATGATGGTTCTTTAATAATTTCTTTACAGTGTATATCAGTATTGCTTTTCATACTATTGTAATAGTATTTAAAATGTAGCAGGGACCATAACTGTTAATTTCGTAACTTTTGCAAATAAGAAAATCTTAGCCATAATGTGTTTAGTCTTCAAGGTCTTTCATTAAAACAGTAATGTTCTCACATGTATACAATGTACCACATTCAAATAGATGCATTAAATGCATTTGTTTAAATGTGTAATAATGCAAATAAACACAAGCACGCTGATTTCAAAGCATAGGTAAGTATCAACATATATAAATATGTATACACATAAATAAGAACACTATGCCTAACATAAAAATAGTTTAAAAATACAGAATTGCATATAATTTATAGTCATGATTTCCAGAATTTTACACTTTTACACAACACACATTTCTTACAGAATAAACATGGCAAATTTAAAGTATTTCAGTGATATTCTGGATTCTCTCTGGTCATTGAAATATCCCAAAGCATAAAACTATTTTCCTTACAAACTTACAAATCAAAACCCAACTAATGGATTTTAAAAATGTTCACACTTTTCAACAGCAAAAATCTAAACCTGAGAATAACTAACCAAGTTCTTCCGATTCAATTTGGCAGGGGCTGGGAGCAGTTCTCAGCATTTGTTACCAAGAAGTGTTGCAATACTGAAGTACAATAGATCTTGACTACAGCATAAGGATGAAATGTAAAATGAGTAGGACAGTGCATTTCTGCATAAAATAATGTACCAAGCCCACAACCTAAATCACCTTTAAAATATGTCTGAAATATTTTTTCATAAATTTTCTGATATCAAACTTAACAATATTTTTTAAGTCTGCCCTTTAAGTTTACATTACAGCTATAAAGATGTAGGGGCAACCTATCATTCAGTGTATAAACTAAACTTCCCAGTGCTCTTGAATTTTGTGTGAAAAAGAAATAAAGGGCTGAGTGCAGGTTTGGAACATTTTGTGAAGTGTCTTAGTAAAGCAAAATCTTATTTGCATAAAGCAGGAAAATAGTTACAATATATGTTTAAGAACACAAATTAAAAGCCAAAAAACTCGTGTAGTATTAACTGGCTATTTTTACCAGTCCACAGTTTTTGCTTATATATTCATAGAAAAGAGCAGTTAATCAAGATACATTTATTTTGTTTAAATAGTGGTTTATAAAAATAAATAAAAAACATAAAGGCTTTTAGATAGATAAACCAAAAAATCTAGCAGTGTTACACCCCAATTTTAAGAAAAATCTATATTTAGGATGACAATGTAACATGTATTGCTCTATCATCTGGCATTTCAGTCCAAATTAGATCATATTTAAGTTTGCCCATAATATGGATGGACAACATGTTAAGTACTTTCTTGAGTCACAGCTAAATAAGAAATTAAAAGTGGGAGATAACATGGGTTTTGGCAATTTACGTAAGATGAGCAGCAGAATATCTCCTTTACGTTTATGCCAAGTTAATGAGATTTATGTGTTTGCTTCAATAAGAAGTATTAGCTTAAGCTAGTACAAACTGAAGCCTGGTGGGGACATCTTGAATAGCATTCCTGCTGCAATTAATAAACATTTCTGCAACACATCCAGAAAATACCTAGCATGGCATAGCAGAGGCAGGATGACAATAACACTTTCTTTAAGATAGTGGGTTTGATTCTCTGTGACAGTAAATGCTGCAGTTTCTTTCTCATGCACTAACTTGCAACTCAATGTAGGATCTCCATCTGACAAGCTACAAAGTCTTTGCATTATTATTCTCTAATTCCTTTCTCCCCTACCACACGTAATGCTTGACAATATCTTTCCCTGTGCATGCGCTTTCGTCAGCTCATTCACAGGTAAACAGGGTATAAATAAAATATAGTTCACCACATGCCATGGTTTTTAGTTGCTTTTTATTTCATCCTAAGCTATCAAAAATACTGTTTGCAACAGTAGAAGCCTGATTTCTCTTTTAAGTTCTTAAATTTTGTCTCACAGTAAATGAAATTTATTTACAAGATTTACAGCATGTCATTGAATCTGTTTTTCATAACACCGTAAATACTACCTTGAAAACCTCTCAGAACTCTTGCTTCAAATAAATCACTTTTGGTAGCTAAAATGGTCACTTGTGGCATATATACTAGTTGAAGTAGGTAGCCCTACACACTATTAAAACCTATGCTAAGATTACTTATCAGTCAGCTGGTGATTCTCTTAGGAAACATTTGACTGCAGTCAGGTAGGGTACTCTGTGCCATGATCTATCAGCTCTGAAGAGGCCTTTTTAACACTTGGGAAACATTGCAGAATGAGCACATACACTATTTTTTTAAATTCTAATTCAGAGGACTGTAATATTCTTAGCATTAGAGAATTAGGAAGGATGCCTTAAACCTTGCCTCTGTGGCAAGCATGTTCTCTCTGAATTTCAGACAGCTCTGGATAAAATATTAATATATAGAAGTGCTGATTTAAATTATACATGCAAACAACAACTTTAAATATAGACAAACAGTAACAACAAAAGCCATGTGTTGTATTTCAGTATGTTATTTTTTGCAGTTGTTTTTTTTTCCTTGCACACAATGGTTGTTTTGCCAGCTATTCTATTACAGCACTGATACTCCTTGTTTTCTACCTGTTTCCAATAGTCTTTGGATTTGTTAATATACATACAGGATCTCTAAAATTGAAAACTCTTCCTTTTAAGTGTTGATTCCATTTCTGCATTGACTATCTTCTTTGCTAAGAGTACTTTCAGAGCACTTCAGTACAGCAGTCAACATTACAACTTTTGTAGTTGCCTTTGGCACTTCTGTTTAGATATGCATAGAAAACAAACCAGACATAGCCTAAGTTAATGCACAGAAATTTTGGAATTGGTATCTAGTATAGTAGGGTCTCAACTTCTGCTGGTCATTCTAGGTAACACTAACATTATTAATAATAATTAGACACATATGGTATCATTGTTACCATTTTTCTAGGGAAGTACACTATCTCAATATATCTAATGGTGCATCTTCTGGAACAATGCAGAGTATTGATGAGATATTGTGTAATACAAATTTTCATGACTGTTTTACTAAGTTAGGAATCAAGTCATTTGGTGGTCCATATCAAGACAAATGTGGACACAATATGTAAGATACATTTGAAACAGTGTCTCTTTCACTGTATGCCTTTAAAATACAGTCTCAGTGATCCAAACAGAATAGCAGAAATTGCAAATAGAATGCGGACATATTTTTCATGTTACAGAGAATCCATAACTAATAATTTACAAGATTAAACCATTCTGATTATAATGTAGAAATATCAAAAAGTTTCAGCTCAATGTTGCTTTCCAACTTTTTTGATAAATCACACAAACTAATTTCTTTCCTCTACAACATACACGTACTTATACTATTCTTCTGACTGATAACTCAAGGCATCTCAAAAGTGGCTTGCTTAGTAGATCACTATGAAATAGGGTAAGTTTCAAAACTTTGCTTAGAAATACAGCACAGTAAACAATCCATCATCTACAGACTATCTATAATTAAAAGTCAGGTAAGATTTACACAAGTGACTAACACAAGTGGCTTTACACAAGTGGCTAACAATTTATAACCAGGAAAAGGTCAGAAAAACCTGGCCTCCCTGCCAAAAACCAAGGGCAGCTTGCAGAACGAGACAATCAGAATAGTGCAAAGACAGGTTTAGTATAAGCACTGTCTTACTGTACTTTATTATTATGCTATGCAAAGGAAATCTTGACCTCACTAAAGTCAGGGAGTTTTGGTACAGTACAGATTCCACAAGGTCCATAAAAATAAATGCTATTAAATAGATCAGTTAGAACCATTAAGGATGAAAAAAAAAAAGAACTTCTTTCCTGACCAGAAGATTCTTGTTTGTACCTTTAGTTTCAATTTTAGCTACATAGCATTGATCCATGTAATAAACTTGACTAAATATTTTGTAGGGAGTTAGAAACTGGATACAAAACAATGGGAAGTAACTTCTGGTTGCTTACAAATTTTGAGTTATAAGCACATGAGATGAAATGAGCACTGCATGAGAAACATTTCACAAACACCATACACTCTTTAAAATAAAATATAGCAGAAATCAGGTAGGCAGATTAAACAACATATTTATATTCAAGTGCTAATACTAACGCTAACTATCCCCTCTCTCCAAAGAAACAACAAAAACCAGGTTCCAAAATCTTGTCTACAATGGTGGTGCCATATGAAAAAAACCCAACAAAACCAACCAACCAACAAAAAAAACCCCAAAACCCGAACCAAAACAACAAAACCAAAACAAAACAAAAACCCCAACCCAAACATGCACTGGAGGTTTTTTTTTTTTCAGATTACATGTCACGTGTTTAGGCACATCCTTTTAGCAGAATGTGAGCACCTGCTATGAATTATGCAAGCTCATGCACACGATCAACACGTTAAATTACAGCAGATACCACAACACCATGCACACAACAATGGCTAACCAGAGAATCCTACCACAAAGTGTGCAGATGCTCTTCCCTACCCCGTGAGCCACCGCTAGCTCTGGAGCTGTTGCTGTGGAGCCTGGTTACCCATTTTCATGACATGGGCGGTGTCCTTGGGAGAATCTTGCTCCTGTGGCTGTAAGTATTCCTATTTTTATAGTAATTTGATCAGGTCTGTTATCAAATGTAAAGCAGAGTTTGGCAGGAAATTCGGAGACACAATTTGTAATAGTGGAATGTCATATCATATGTTCCAGTCACAGTGTCCTTATAATAATAATAATTCTGCCAATATCACAGTTGTAAACAGTTAAAGCAACAGTATTTGTGAATTCTCCTGAAACTCAGGCCCTGAATGATTCCTACCAGGCTATGGTGCTCCACAGGGAGAGAGGAACAGAGCCCTTAGGAGATACCCTGAGGTTCTCATCTCTCATTGAAGCAGAGTATTTGTACTTCTATTGTAAAATATAACCACAAGAAGCAAGAGTAGCAAAATAAAGTTAATACCTAATTTAGGTATGCCGTAAGTTAGCTCTAATTTGCAGATCTTATTGCCTTTAAAAATAATGAATCTTCTATTAAATGCCTTTTCTGAAGGCTCCAAATGCTTTAAAGATACCAAGATTACTTTAAATAAGGTTGAAATATAACAGCACATTATAAACTGAGATAGTTAAGTGAAAAAATTGTGTTAAAAAATTGACAGACAATGCTACCAGCAATATACTTGATGTATTACTGAAAACATGTAAGTTGCCTAAATATTACATCTACTTTGAAAGCTTTCACATTTATTATTAAATTTGTGAAAATTCTGCAGAAAAACAATACTAATCACTCAAGTGGCCAGGTGCTGATGTCTTGATGCTGTTTATCAGAGTTCAATGCAGAGTTCTACCAGAAACATTACAAAATACTCTATTTGTGACTGATAAAAGTAATGGTATCTTAATCAAGCAGAATATGAGATAAAGCAAGAACTTAAATGAAATTACATTATTGCAATGATTCACAGAACTGCTTTATATATTTTACCCCATCACACATTCACACTTTCTGTATCATATCAGCTGAGTGAAATTTGCTCCTAGAAGTGTTTCTTTTCATATCTCAATCCCTTTTCTACTTGGGATTTATTCAATTACCACTTCCATGTATGTGTGTAACTATACGCAGGAAGCTGACAGCATTTTTGTTCAGTACTGTGTACACTCTTTTCCTAGGAAACATGAAGCAGGAGTCTTGTTTTATACACAAAAGACTCTCTCTGCCACTTGGGCATTAACTGTCTATCTCCCAGGCAAAAGCTGTCTACTCTCAAACTGTTTTCTTCTTTGAAAGGTGACAGACTGAAAGCAGAAACTGACTTTTCCAGTTAGCTACATGAACTTATAAATGGAAACCTTTCAGTCTGACAAGGGATGGGGTTTTTTTTGAAGATAAATTTATATTGTTCTATTAGAAAAGATTATGCACAATAAACACCTACAGAAACTCAATCAAACTGATGTTCAGGATAGTTCAGCAGTAGATCTTTTGCATACTTCAAGATTTGCTCCTCGATAGTGGAAATAGGTGAAAATCCCCTACAAGAAAATGTGATTGCGATAGAAGTAATCAGACTTTATACCTCATCCTGCTTTGTCTAAAGTGAACCAAACTCAAGCTCTGCATTTTAACATTTTTATTAATGTAAGCTCAATGTTATGCTCTTACAATTCACCACTGTCTCTTCAGTTGGGATATCTGCCTCGTTCCTAAGTTAGTATGTGGTTATGAATTTCTGGCATCCACAGAAGTGTACAGGGCACTTAACAGGCAAGTCATGTAAATGATGTACACAGGTACAATACTCAAAAAAAAGACCAGGATACTGCTGTTGCACAGTATTAACCACCCCTACAGTAAAACAAACACTGATTAAAACTTTGCTTTTATATGGCTATAATTATAAAAAAGCAATCACAATTATTGTAACTGTTTATTACTGTCAGCAACAGTTCACTTACCTCATCAGGGTTGGCATTAAAGGTGAGACTGCCCTCATCTAGCTGCATATACAATTTTCTAAAAGAAAATCCTAGAGGCGGATTCTTATTGTATATAGAACAGTGACCCCAAGTGGATTTGCACAACCTATGAAAATAGAATTAATCTATTATAAAAATTCCTTTCCAAATTTCATGGATTTTACAAAAGCAAAATGTAACCAACACTGCAAAGCTAATACTTGAGCTATAGGAAAAGTTAGAAGTAGGTTACTGTAACAGTTATTAAGTCATTTTGCCACGTTTTTCTAAAATCTTCAATTATATGATTAATGTTTTCTTCTCATAGTGGTTTTGGTGTATTTGAGTGCAACATCAAAACCTATCCCAGTAGGTGGCATCATTATGACAACCACAGAGCAGAGACCTCTGGCACTCCTAGAACCTGAACACTGGAGAACAGTGACAAATTGTTCTCCTGGGGTACTGTGACAGATTAAAGCATTCTGTTTCTTTTCCTGTGCCCCAGTTGTGCAATGAATTGGACACTGTATCTGCACACAATCATGCCTTTAATTCAGCCCTTTCCCCATCTGTCCTTCTTCGCCCAACTCTTCCTCTTGTCCTAACTGGCCAGTCCTAACAACTAGATCCAGTCCCATCCCTCTCTATCTTCTATAACTTTTGAGCTTCTTTCCTTTTTATGCCACCCTGACTCCATATCAGTCTCATCAGTTTCTGTCTCTCATCTCACCTCCTTTGATGATACCATCTGCAATTCCCTTTCTACACACTCTAGATTCCTTATTGAACTGGTAGTTCTGCTTCAACGCACCTGCCCAGTAACTAATTAGGAACAACGTTTAGGACCCAGCAGGTAGTCACTGGAGATATAGCAATGATTCTGTTTTCAATTCTGGAACCTGGGTCTTATTTGGACTGAGTTTGGAACTGCAACCACAGTACTTGCCAAAACTTAAACACACCCTTATACATGTGGAATAGTGAAGATTTTTACAGAGATTATGCAAATTGAGATTTTTATCTATAGCTAAATCAGGATGCATTTTCATTACCAAAAGAAATGTGGAATAAATGTATTATTTGGAAAGACTGCACAAAAAATGGTTGAACTGTTTTCCAGAATGAACTTCAAGGAAAATATGTATTTCCACCCCACATGTTAAGAATATATACTGCATGTAATTAAGAAGCTCTACTACAAGCTTTGGTCTAAGGAATTTATTTCTATTTAGGTTGGGTTTGAGACCAAGAACTGAGCACAGTACTATGCATATGGATAAACTTAGAAGCTTACTGGTATCCTTCACTAGAATTCCTACTCCTGTCAATAGAAGAGTCCCCAACAGCAGAACAATTGTGACTAAGAAGTTATGCTGCATTATCCTTTTGCTAGGTTCCAAAGCATGATAGGAAGGGAAGCTGCTTAATTCAAATGCAGCCGGGCAAGGAAACAGACGAGGGGAGGAAGAGATGTAGAGCGTAATGAAAGGTAAATAAACAACCTGAACAGCAACCCAACTGCTACAGTAGTAATACTGTCTGTTAAGGGAGAAGAAAATGTTGTGAAAGAAGTTAAAAGTTCTGCTGACCATCTAATCTAAAGATTAGTATGATTTCATGAGTGTTTCCTAGTGCTGTAAAACATAAAATACCAAAGAATATGTTAATTACATTTTGATATTACACTGTTTTATCTTAAAAATGTTCCTTTATTTATTTCCCAGACATACAAACTCTGCATATGTTATACATAAACGTGTTTCAAATGTTAGGCTGCAGAAATTTCATTTGAGAAAGAAACAACCTTTTCTTTCCTCCCTCCACAGCCATCTTCCAAAAACAATACACCTAATTTGTGTCAAGTGTAGCAGATGAGTTCTCACGTCTCTTCCTTTGGAAGTTTGGCTGAATAGGTTTGCTTGCTTAAGCTAGACAACTGTTCAAAGTTCAGAGAAGTAATGATACAAACACCTGAGATGTGCTTTGAGATAATAATACAAAAGTGAAGACAAGTCCCTGTCATGCTATCTCAAACACCAGGTGTTTAATAATACACATGTACACTTGTGCCAAGCATGCTTGTGTATGTAGCAATGTCCAGTAATACCCCATGCTAATTAGAAATCCAGAATAACACATTTTTAAATGATATATGTTTCCTCTATATAAATCTCATTTAACTTAGGAAACCTTTGCTAGGTTAGAAAGATGTGCTGAAGCAAATTTAAAATCTAATACTTTTTACTATGCCCAGGTGATATTTCCTTTTTCATGCTTACCCTTGCCAGAGGAGCTCATCATTAGCAAGATCCTGCCAGACACATGATGCTAGACAGAGATCAGTTGCATTCAGGTATGACAAAATGGTAAAACTGAGCTCTGGTGGCAACATTTCCAGGTTAATGAATCCTTCTTGTTCTTTAGATTTTCTTGTCTTCAGCAGGTGGTAGATGTCAATGCCTCCTTGAGCTTGTTTGCGGTGGCTCGTATTGGAAACGCTGTTAGCAGGTATCCTCCTACCATGCTCTCTGGTAAGATAGCCTTGTCCACTGTATCCTTGCTGCTGCAATTGCTGGTTTCTAGCAATTCTCCAGAGTCCCTGACCCATCTGCGAGCCTGCTGGACATAAAATCCAAATTAGATATTGACAGCTGTTTGTAAACATTTGTAAGACAGGCTCAGCACATAAGTCAAATTTTAGGACTGATCTGAATAGGTAGAAAGTGAGTTCTACCAAAGTTATGGTGCCCAAGTAATGAGTCTTCATAGGGCAATTGAAAAAATACTGAAAACAAAACCTATTAAAAAAACCTGTATTTTTTTCAAAAGTTTCCATGATCGAAGAGCTACAAAATTAACAATAAGCTTCTTCAAATAGTACCAAATATTATCTATATCGTATGCAAGTTAAGAAACCTTAGGCTTCAAAACATTTGGAATCTTCAGACTTCCTTCAAAATTTCATAAAAAGAACTTATTTAGAGTCAATGAAGGACTCTTTAGAGTCAATGACTGGATAACACAGCGACTGACACTGAAACAAAGTTTAATGACTTCAGTGATAATGCAGTAAGGATTCTGAGTCCTCAGAAACAAGAGAATAAGTATCTTTTCAAGCTTTCATACCTACTAGCATAACATAAAGCCTTGATTATAAGATACTCACATACTTATACAGAGAATATCACTGCAGAAATAGTACAAAAAGCCTTTTTGTAATGTAAAAAAAAAAAAAACATATTTGCTTTTAAGGACAAACGGAAGAAATTTCACAGAAGAAACAAAATGAGACAGAATTTAAACCAGTCTAGGACCAGCTGCTGAAAATCACAAGCTCTACGATTTGTGTAGCTATTCAGCAGCTTATATGCCATTTGTTAGAACACATATAATTTTCCCAATCACATAATTACTTTCAGCTCTGTAATAATCCAAGATGAATGCTTTCATAATAAAAGATGAGCAAACCCATTGTTATAAAGCTTTTTAAGTAACGATGTCAAAGACTATATTTTAAAATTATTTTGAACCTATATTTTCAATCTTCAGACTCAGTATACCACTCAAATGCATGTTTTCAAACGTCTAATAATATAATCTTAATTGAAAACTCTTGATAGCTTGGCTGGAGAAGCTACCACAGTAAAAATAACATCGAGCTTGTTTATAAATCACTGACCTTCCCTAGCTCTGTCTGCTATCTATCAAAGTCTGATTTAAATTTTAATTGTTTCTTCCTCATGTTACTTTGCTACTTACTGCATAATCAATTCTTTTGCAGTGTTGACAAGCATGATAGGATACTAAACATAATATAGATTAATGCTGCATTAATACTGGATTCTATTTTATTAAATAAAAAACAACATGCACTCTAGATATAAACACTCTCCACTTTAGAGTAACTGAGTCCTACAGCTGCTGATTTGCAGCCACGATTATCCCAACAGGAAAACGTTCCTTCTTTCGACGTAAGCCTATCGAAACTGAAGCTTCGTTCATAGCAGCTGCATTGCAACCGAGGCCTGCTGGTCCCCCCGGAACGTGAAAACCCTTCAATCCCGACTGCGGGCCACCAGGCTAGCGGGCGGAGGCACAGCCCGTCCCGCAGGCCCAGAGCCGCCCCGGGAAGCCGAGGCCCGAAGCCGCCCAAGGCCGCGCCGCGTCCTGAGAAGCTCCGCATCCGAGCCGCCGCCCGAGCGGCTCGAACCCGCACAGAGCGGCACCGGGACCCGGCCTGGGCACGGCCGCCCCTCCCGGGGCTCCGGCGATTGCGGCCGGCGGGTGCCGCCCCCCGGCCCCATTGGGCCGCTCCCGGAGCCCCGGCTGCCGATTGGCCGCGCCGCCCGTCCGTCCGCGCCGCGGAGGTGCCCCCGCGGGCCCTACCTGTGCCAGCTCCGCTCCAACCGCCGCCGCGACGAGCCCGGCCCGCCTGCGTGCGAGGGCCGCGCCGGGCGGGAGGGGCTGCGCGGGCCTGGCGGCGGGGACGGGCGGACAGGCCCAGGGAAGGAGCCTCGGCAGGGAGGCCGAGCCCGCCGCCGCCGCCCCGACTCCTGCCCGGGCAGCTCTGACGTCCGCTGTTGTTGCTGGAAGTGACGTCCGCGGGGAGGGACGCGCGGGGAGCGGAAGTGCCCGTCGGGTTCGGTGGCGGCAGATTCGGTCTGCGCCCGCCGCACAGCCGGGGAACGGCCGCGGGGCTCCCGGCGCGCTGCCAGGGAACGGCCGCGGGGCTCCCGCCGCGCGGGTGAGCGTCAGCATCGCTCTCGGGGCGCGTCTGTCTCCGCCGCGCGGGCCCGCTCCTAGCCCGGGGCTCTCCCTCTCTGGAGACGGCGGGCTCTGGGGAGGGCCCGATCTCCGCTCTTGTAGGGGTGAGGAAAGGCGGGTGAGGAGCCGGCCCCGGTCCCATACCGGAGAGTTCCGTTTGGTTCCGGGACCGCAGCCCGGCTTGCCGTGTCCTGGCTGGGACACGCTTGTTTTTCCGCTGGTGCCCAGGGCAACCAGCCGGGAACGCGCAGTGCCTTGTGCCGCTCGCTGGTGTGCAAGTGGCCTCTGCGCCGAGGGTGTCGCAGCTGGCACGGCGGCGAAGTCCCGTATTGGTCGGTGATGTTTTTGCAGCTCTGCGTAATGGTGCGATTTATCTCAGCTCCCCTCCCTGTGTAATAGGAGAGTCTAGATTCAGTTGGAAGAAATCAAAAGTCTAGTTGTTGGGCATTTCAGAGACAGCGTTTATAGTGTTAACATACTTGGTAACTTGAATGGGGTAGTTTTTTTCGTTTTTGTTGGTTTGTTTTGGTATTTTTGTTTAGTTTTTTACATTGATCCTTTGAATATCTATCATACACAGTTTTGACAGTTGTTCTTTGAGCCACTTCCTCAAAGCTCTATATTTTTGTACCTTGAAACTTTGTTATACTTGATTTTATTCTTGATAGCCAGCCAGTTCTACAGATCTCTACAGACAAAAGCCGTGTATCTCATTTTAGGGGGTTCACCTTCCCAAGATATGCTACCAACTTGACTGTTACTTTTATGACTTTTATGAACTCTTGGGCTATTTTGTAGTGACAGTAGTTACCAGTTTTTACATCCAGAGGTCTGGTGTCAAAAGAAAGGATTGTTGATACTTTTGGGAAATAGCCTATATGTGATTAGACAAAATCCTGTGAGTGTGTCTTCTGTGAGTATTTGCATTGCAGATTAGAGCTTTGGTTTTATATCATATTCTTTGAGATTTATTTTAATAGCTGTTTAAATTTGCAAAACCATAGAATGGATCGCATTGTAACATAATGCAGGAAGAATAGCTGCCTCAATTTCCAAATAATTGGTTAAATTATTCCCATTCTGACTTTGAAAAGTAAGTATTGTGTACTTCTGTTTAGTGCAACTAATAACCCAAAATCTAATAATTAAATTAAAGGAACTTGGTGATTAAGTAGGAAGAAAGTCCTTTTAACAAGGGCAGAACACATGGGAAGAGCTTAATCTTGAAGATTGCTGATTAAACATCACGGAAGCACAAGAAGAAAAACACCCGCAACAAACCCAGCCCACTGTGAATGTAACTGTTTCTTGAGACCATTGCTTCATTTATAAGCTGTGTGACCGTGCCTCTTCACTGCTTGCATTGGTAGGCTTCAAAATACTTGTTTTGTAGCAAGAAAAGGAATTTAGTGAAGATAGTGGCAGGTAATTATCTCCTAGATTCTAGCAGAAAGTTGAATTTAGGTGATTATTTGCATTTTGTAATTTTTGTGTACGTAACTTTTTTTAACAGATGCACTTTTTTATGTTTATTTCATAATCTGAAAGAAGAATAGCATTTGGAATAATGGCAACAGGAGACCTAAATGGAAGTTTAAGAAAAATAGAACAAGGACTTCGCTTGTTAAATTATCCACGAGATGTGGATTATACGGTGTAAGTGGCAGTGTGTAAACTTATGCTAATACGTGATTACAGCAAGATGTGTAAACAAGATATGCATAAGGATTAGCAGTGTACCCAGTGATAAGCAGAACATAACTGGGGTGTGGTCTGTGTGAACTGGAATATAAAAGTACACAGTTTTGCTCTTCTGAGCAGTCCTTAGAACAATCCTGGGTTGTATTACTGTCTTGCTCTTCTTCTGCTGTTCTTGTCTATGTTTTGGTTAATCTCACCTTTTGGATTTCTTCGGAAGTGCTTGCAAAACTTCCTTCAGGAAATTTCATTCTATAAATATTAGAAAGAAAAAAATGGTCTGAATGTTGAGCTGGAAACGCTGGTGGGCTTTAGACTTGACAATGTTTAAATTATATGTAGATCACAAAAACATTTTTTTGAGCATTTTAGAGATAACAGCAAAGATGGCTGAATGAGAGATGCCCGGACAATGAAACCTTACAATGAAAGATATTTAGATAGAACCTGCTGTGTATTTATTCCTTTCAAGTTAAATGTTGGAATTCATGTAATGAAAAGCTTTTGTTACCTTCTGCTGTGTAAAATACTTTTGTCTCTTTATAGGTTAGTAAAGGGTGATCCAGCTGCATTTTTACCTATCATCAGCTATTGTTTTACATCTTTTTCAACTTGCATAGCAGAGCTTTTGGTAAAGTGTGATGTGGAACTGACAGCCAAGAGCGACTTGCGTTTTATTGAAGCTGTTTATAAGGTATCCCTTCATGTTCTTTGCTAAAGAAATTTCACAGAAATTAAACATTTACTATGAGCTTTACTAGAAAGTGAAAGTTTTTTGAAATGAATATGAATTTTAGTTCTCTTAGGATTTAAGATGAGTAGTAAGTCACTGTGTGCAAGTTTTTAGATTTTAATGAAAATAAGAAAAGGTGGTGGTAGCCAAATCTCAGTTTTGAGACATTTGCAGAAACATTAATATTGTTAGATGTTAGTTTTGAAGAACAAAAAAATTTTTATTGGACAAAAAGATTTATAGAAGTGACCTTGGCAAAAATCTTAACCACCAAAAAAATCACAAGGAACTCAAAAAATTGTAAGCACAGTTTAGAAGTACAGTTATTTTGAAACACTATGCCATTTTAATACATAGAGTTGAATATTAACCTTTTATACACCAGAATAAAATTCTTAACTAATTGAAAATAACTTTGAACTATCCTTAAAATATGCAAAAGTGCTTTTTAATGAAAGGTGGATTGATGAATTAAGAAATAGTGGCTTATTCAGACTAGTTTTCCATCTGAGAGGAAAGGCTTCTGTGGGAGCCTTAAGTAGCCCTCTGATGTATTTGCTGAGATTAATATAACTTTTTATTGTAAATTTACTTTAAAAGCTCTTAGTTTTTTAGTATTAACTTGAATAGTCAGTTATTTCTTGAATCTTAAGACTGTGAGTTGAAGTTTACAAGAGTGATGTGAATCAAAGAGGAGATATGTTTAAGGCCTAGTTAAAAGAGACAGCTATATATTTATTGATTTATATAAAAATAATCAAATGAGAAAAGGCTTAACTGCTGAAGTGCAGAATGGAAGACAAGATTGTAGTAAAATAAGAATATGGGCATGCCATTTCTACAGCAAATTGTGAGGTGATTTTGAAAGTGAGGTAAACTCTTATTTTGTTGCAGTTTCTTCGAGATCAATTTCAGTACAAACCAATTTTAACAAAAGAGCAGTTTCTTCAGGTTGGCTTTGCAGAAAGAAAAATGCAAATTGTTTGTGACGTTATCAACTGTGTGGTGAAGAAACATAAGGAGTTGAATAACTCTAGTAAGGTACTGATCAAATGGTTGCCTTTTTTATAAGTTTCTTTTGACATGTTTGATGCTGCAGATAAACTGATTTTCAGCTTCTATTTGAAGATGCAGCATTGCTCATGGACCAAATAATGGAAAGTTAATATGAAGTTCCATTGTAAGATGCTTGAATGCTTGCATTCAAGACATGAAGCTGCCAATACTTTGTAGTATAAAAAAAAACTAGAATGAAGATAAATCTAATTGTTTTTACAGTAAGTGATATATTTTCTTTTACACTTCTTGATACAGTAAACATGTGCATTAATAAACTTCTCAGATAAATTTAAAGGCAAAACAAAATCCTCTCATATGTTGAATTTCTGTAACAATTCAAAAATGACACTTTTATTTGTTTCTCAAATCTGATTATTTTCATCAATGATACTAGTAATGGCATTGTTTTTTATCAGTGTGTGTGGTGTATCAGTCTCTGCTTTAATGAAAGGAATTTCCAGTCTTTATATTTCACAAGATTTTATTTCCTTTGAATTTTAAACAAGTCTTCAGGACTTCTGCATACTTAATTTGTCAGTTTTGAAGACATAACTACTTTTTTTGTATTTGTTTTACTTTCAACTCTGGTGCAAGTTGTATTTATTTATAACCATCTATTGATACAACCTAGTATAGGTATTAATGAGTGTAAAAGTATGGCATTTACCTCTGGATCTGTGTTCTCTATAAATTTGGGTCTTATTTAATTTTTTTAGACATTATTGTACTAGAGAGGTTTAAATGTGTCTGTGTGTGTGCACCATGAAATATTCCTGTCAGTCAGTGACGGTGTTAGAAAGTGGGGTGTGAAATCCTGAAAATTTTCCTGTTTTCTTCTGTTCACTTTGGAGGTTAAATCCCAAACGAGAAAAAAAATTAGACCTCTTAAATCTGAAGTATGGTCAAATTGTGGTACAGGTCTTGCTGATCCAAGTTGCAGTGCTCTGAATTCCAAGCAGGTATGAAAATAATTTTTATGTTTTATCTCGTTTGTAGTGTCAGGCTCTTGCTGAATTTTTTTGCTTTTGTTTTGGTTTTAATACTTAATCAAACCAGTTTTGATGTGGGCTGGTGTTTTTGTTTGTTTGTTTTTCTCCAAAGTGCGGTTGGCTGAAATAATAGCTGAAATACAGAGGATGTTGCCTCTCTTTTACTGAGCAGTTGATCTCAAAGTCTTGCTGGTAATGATCTAGTGCTGTTGTTTGTGCTATATTTGAATTATATCAAGTGTAAGGGAGAGCAGTGGGAAAAGATAAAATGGCACAAAGAAGATGTATGGTGTTTGAAAAGTGAAGTGTGCTTGGCCTAGCATGTGTTTTCAACACAGCTTTCAAAACACTGTTTGGTGTTTTATCTGAATCTATTCAGGAAGTTTTCATAATGTAGCATTCCTTTTGGCTTTGGTTTTACAAAGGTAAAATGATTATGCATTAAGTAAAAATGTCTATATGTTATTCCACTCTTGACATGTGAAGGAGGCAGCTTTCCTGATACTATCTGCTAAAAGGGTGCAAAATAAAATGTTAGAAAACTTTTAGGACTATGATTGCGTGTTAATAGCTGGTGGTTTCTACTTGTAAGGAAAATACTGCTTTTATCAAGGAAAACTTGGTGAAGAAAGTATTTGGAATGGCTTCTCTGTCTCTTCTAGTTGTTTAATAGTGGCACTGAATGGGATAGATACGTGTGTTTTAAGAATTCCCTAGAAGAGGAGAGTTTCAGCTTAACTAAAACACTGAGGAATCTCTACATGTTAAGATGCTGCACAGAACTAGTAATTGTGCATTCTTAATCATTAAGCGTCTAATTTTGTGATATTATCATAAGATTTAATCCACCTGAAGAAATTGCAAAATTTCTCTTTGTTTTCTCTAAGGGAAGCTAAGGGAAGATATACATTACTTTCTCTAATGAAAGTAATGTATATCTCATAGGGCTATTTTGCTGACAGTAGTCAAGAAAAAGGAAGAATTCTAATCTTCCTAGTTAAACCTTTTTTGTTCTTAATGTTTTAGTCATGGTTTTGATGTTGAAACTGTCTATACATATGAATTTCGCTGTAGGTAATAACATATTTTCCAGTCCACACTTAGAAATCTAACAACCTTTAAATTAAAGGAGGACATGAATATCTTCATTACTGTTTATGGAAAGGAAACAAGGTACACGGTATATATGGCAAAGTGTATGCATATTTGTTTTACAGTTCCTTCATGTCTGTATGATTTTTTAAAAATTAAACTGCCTGCTCTTGCTTTCTGTATTTTGTAACCAGTTGGGATAAGATAGTTAGGTTTAAATAAATATTGAAATAATAGGTCTTATGTGTTACTACTTGGCTAATGAATTGAAATATTATTGTTATGAATAACACCAGCAGTTAACTGTGTTTGTTTGTTTGTTTTTTAGCATACTCGAAAGAAGCCTCTAGTTGAACGACACTCAGGAAATGAAGTTAGTGGTGATCTTTGTCCACTACCCCTTCCAGCACAGGGAGGCACTGAGGAAGAATTGTGCCCAGATTATGATATTGTGGAAGTTAAATGTGAACAAGTAAGGACTTCTATTTTAAGATGTCTTTTTATTACAGGATTTGTCTAAAGGGATAAAGGTTTTTACATTATAGCTATACTTCAGGAGCATGCAGCTCCTGAAGATATAAGCTCCTGAAGATATTTAATAAATGTATTGAAAAAGTTGGAAAAAGGAAAAGTCAGTTAAATTGTACTGTCTCTTTCAAGACACAGTTCTGTCAACAGCTTCTTTTAGAAGCTGTGTTCCCTGAGTAGGCATATTTTCATAATTCTGGAAGAAAAATAGTTTTCTAATGTAGCTGGATGTGGTAACTGAACTTGGAGATTGCACTTAATTTGTTTCATCAAGCGATGAATTGTTTCTGTTTTGAAATTAGAGGATATGTTCTTATCGGTATTTTCAGGTCATAGAAGAAAATTCACAAATTGAGTTTTTAAAGAGTCAGCTTGCAGATTTCCAGGAAAAGCTTCATAAGCTAGATTGGATGGAAGATAAGCTACAAGTTTTAGAAGAGAAACTGCAAGGAAAGGTGATCGTAGATGAGAAGGACTGGAATAACTTACTGAATCGAGTTTTGCTTCTTGAAACAGAACTGTTGTTACAATCCAAAAAGGTGTGTTAACTTCTTTCTTAATTCTACAACAAAAATTGCCCAAACATAATCTTGTTGGTCTGTTTCTGCCCTCCCTGCCTCCTGATGTGTTTTTGTCACTGGTTTTAAAATGACAATCTGAATGCAAGTGCTGTTTATGAAGTTGATGGGTTTTTTTTCTTAACTGTTAAATTCTATTCTCTGAGACTTTATGAACCAAAGCTCGCCGTCTGTTCTCATTAGTAATGATTCAGTGTCATTTTATTTACTACTAAAGTTATAGAAGAAAGTTTTTGAACATGGAATCTTAATTCTCTACAACAGATAGTGACAAAAATGGATGGCATGCACAGTGGAAAATACAGGGTTAATCAAAAAGTTATTTCTTATTTTAGTCCTATGTGTAATTTATGGGTCCTTGAAATTTCTAGTCTAATCAGTGGGGTTTTTTCTCCTATTCCCACTCTTCCCCCACTTCCTATTTTTTGTCTGTGATGTTCATTGCATTTTTGAATGTGTGAAATCACTGCAGTCTTGATGTGGCTACATTTGGCATAGCAAATAAAGCCTCTGGTTGTGTTAGGACTGGGTTATTTTTCATGCTGTTGAAAGGTCCTTTTGTGCACATTATGTACTTTGATATATGTACACATGTAAATATTTTGAATTGCAGTGAACCATAGAATCACTTTGAAATTAATCATGTGATCCAAAAATTTTCCCTAATGTATCTCGTGTATCTTTCAGACACTGTCAGATGCTTTCCAGAAGTTGAAAATCCTTGTGGAAAATAGTTGATTGGTGTTGCATTTTTCTGTGCAGCTGTAAAACTGTTGAATTTATTCACAACCAGGAGCTCTGTGCATTTTGCTGACCCCAATAATTTGAAAATGTTGCTAATACTTGTATACAAGACATGTTTTACTATGTGCCTTGCAAGTGTGGTGGTTATGCAAAGTCTTGAAACAGACAGGTGTTCAAACTGATCACTAGGTTATTTCTAAAAGCTGGAGCTCAATTAGTAAGGATAGATATTCTCAATCACTTTAAAAAAAAATTTAGGTTAGTAGTAGCTCATGTGATTTTACCATCTGAAATCAGATTCTTACAGATCAGTAGACATGTGTCCAACAAATACTACCAATGATAATATTTTTTTTTTCCTGGCAGCAGTCTCAAGAGGCCTTCAGGTGAACAGCCACAGACAGTTTTTCTCCTGTTTCAAATGTATTCTTTTCAAGAAATTACTGTAGCAATGGGAAAGCTCATGTTTCAGACTAGACTTGTTCTTCTGTTTTTGTAACTTTGGTTTATTACTGCTTCACTAACATGTTTATTGCAGTTGTTCATATGATTGGAATAGTATTTGGAAAATACTCTCAAAAATATCACTGAGAAATTTCCAGTGATAATTATATGTCTGTACTGCATGTTACTGAAAGAATTCACCTGCAGAAACAAGTTCAGTTATAGTTTCTGTATGGCATTCTATATAGAAATATATAAGACTATATATATGTATACATAGTCTTCAAAGCAACTGTTTTACAATAGACATTTGAAAACTGCTGAGAAATAATCCTTTGGGCCACAGAATTGCTGCTTTTTTGTTTAATGAAATTGCATCCAAGTCGTGCTTCACACATACAGAAACAATTCAGAATTACTCCTCTCTTACCCTTGCACTTTACAGGGAATTTTTGTCATCTAGCCAACATGGCAGGAACAGTAAGATCTGTCTTTTGCTGTTGCCAAAGTAGCAGCAGCTGTGCATTTAAGTTCTGGGAAAGTCTGAAAGCTACCAAATCCATTTCAATGAAAGGAATTGAACAGACATAGTCTCTGCAGATTCTATTTTTGTGTTTTTTAAGAGATGGACATTAGTACAGTTTTTTCCAGCATTTTCCCATACAATACCTACTATTTCTCCTTCATTAATTTATTTGGGTGTAGTATTCCCCAATTAGCTGATGCAGTTACTCCAGTATATAAAGTGACATATTTTAAAGGGTAAGGTATCAAATCATAATGATTACTCATTGGTAAAAAAAAATTCTAGATGTTGTTTGAGTGTTTCATTTTTTTACTTTGAAATTAGAAAGTTGAACTCAAAAATACTATTGTTTCCTTGCTTATGAACAACCTTTTTAAAGTTACATCAAGTTAAACTTAGAATGTTCTTAAAAGAGCCCTCTCTCATTTAGGAGCCTGGGAAACCAGCTTATAATAGCCTTCTGGGTTCTAAGCATTTAGGTGCAGTGAATTTCAGTTAGTCTGTAGGCTATTTTTTTAGGACTGAGGACTCTATATTTGAATATCAACTAGCAGTAGAAGAAGGCACACTTACTTTAAGCTAATGGCAACCAATGTTGAGATGAAATTATTAGTACAGGCTAAGACCATTCTGATTGTCCATTCTACTCATAAGTAAGTTTTATGCACTATATTTTGACCTGGTTTTGACCTCATCATGAATAGCAATATTGATGTTTGAAGAATACCCGTTAAATAAACTAGTTTTTTAATGAAGTGCATTTATGGAAATGTTGAATTTTTTAGTCCTGTGAAGATATTTGTGCAGTGCCAACATGGTGTAGCAAGAAAATACACACATACCTGATACTTAAATATAGTTTTGTTCAGTCAGAAGATGATTTAAACAGGGTATATGGCTAAAATACAGTAAACTTGTATTTCAGAGAGACTTTCTTAAAGACTTCAGCAATATAAATCAAAAAAGAACTTCTAGTAGCATTCCAGTTTCCCTTGGTGAGTATTAATGATTTTCCTTTTAATTAATGTAAATATGCTAAATGTTTCTTGCTGACCTTGACTAAAAATAGTTAAGTAGGTAACTGCAATTTAGTGACCTCTGAATTTAAAACCATCCTGCAGATAAGAAGTTAACCTCCTCATCATTTCATGTTTCTAACTTATTCTTTAGATAGTTTAGTTGCTATAGCATAGTAAGTAATAGTTTAAAATAGCTACTAAAAATATCAAAGATGCAAATTAAGGTTCTGTTACTAAAACTGTGAATAACAATACTGTCATTTGGACTTTAAAGCAGTTATCATCATGTTCTAAAAATGCACTGTTCTCAAGCACAAATGGAGTTATTTTTGCTGCCACTAATATCTTTTAGGTTGCTGTTTTCTTCTTTAATGGGGCTCAGACAAATAATGATTCATAATCTTTGTTGGTTTTCAACTCACTACTAAATGTTTTCTATATTTCATCTCTGAAGCAGTTAGCAGCTGTCCAACTGGCATTTTTGATAAACTTTCTTGTTTTGAAGAGAAAGTCAAAATCTTTTTCTTCTGTTTCCAACATCTGTTTAATTTTGATAACCTACAAGAAGTAAACAAAGCAGACTTGAGTGGGAAAGAAGTTAAAAGCACTGCTCAGGCCATGAGTAATTCTTCTGTCTTCCTCAATGGTAGCTCTTTAGCCTTTAGCTCTATTAGCTCCCTCTGTTCTCTTCCTTGATTTGGCCTGTTTCCCTTGTGGCAGCTGTTATTCCTACCACCAGTGGTAAGGAGGATATTCTATTTTCCATTCTCACATATTATGCTTTTTGTCCAGTGTTGGGCTTTTGAATTGTAATTAAAAAGGAGTCTCAGTAATCCAGTTTCCATGGAAATTAGGAAGGCAGTTCTTGGTTATGTCAAAGATTGTTTTTATCATGGAGTCTGAGAAACGGGACCTTCATTTTACAGGACTCAGAAAGCTTGGAACATATTTACTTCCTGTGATAAGTTTAGTGGTGTGTTACTGACACTTGAGGGCTTTATAGTAAGTAAACAGGCAGATGTTTTTTTGAAAGAGAATTTTCAGACTCCCTCAAATTCTGAATTTGTTGTTTCTGCTTTTCTAAAATTCAGGAAATTTTAGGCATAAACATTATGAGGACAGTCTTAACTCTTTTATCTGAGAGTATAGTACTTGGGATCCTTTCCAGCTCTTTTTGGTTGTAGTACTCTTCAGAAATCACAGCTGTACCAAATAAAAAATTTTTAATTTTAGGTATTTAAAAACAGTTTATTATGAATTTTAGATACAAAATAGTGTAGCTACGTTTGTTCCAAAGGTATGATGTATAGATGGTGACTTTACTAAAAATGGGTATGGGAACATGTGTTTTTTCGAGATACTAAATTCTCTTCCCTGACAATAGTAATCTAAAATTACAAAGAATATCACAGCTTCCAAATGAAAAAAAAGAAAAAAAGAGACAAAAATTGTGCTACTTATAAGACAGGTTACTTTGCACAAATTAAAGACATGTTTGAGCAGGCAGTTTACAATAAAAATAATGTAAACTATATGAAATCACTATTAAAGGTTTGGCAATGTAATCAGATGTTCATAAGCTTTGATTTTACTCTAATCAGGAGAAAATAATCTTCTTAGTAATCTTTAGAATTTGCTTTTTGTATATTATATATATTATACATAGTGTCATATTGCACTTGTTTAAAAAATACGAGAAACCTATTTTGGACTCTCATAGTAGCTTTTTCCTTCCCCTCTCTAAACAATGCATTCTCTTCTGTTATTGCCTACTGTAAATCACATTATTTGATAGCTGACCTTGCAAAAGAGAGCAAGAAGGCAAAGGTGACATAAAACTGAGCATTTCTCTATAGATACAGAGAGGAATGAGGAGATGCCAGGGAGTCATCTTCAGTCGTCTGGATGCGGTTCACTGTTATCCACAGACCAATCTCCCAAAGACATGACCATTAATTCTCATGATCTGACAGACATTTCAAAGGTAAGTAAAGCTGGTGAATGCTCAGTTGATTTCCTTTGAGGTCAAGAGTATGAGTAAGCATTGGTTTTAGTTGTATATACTGATAGAAAAACAAGGAAACTGTGCAAAACTACCTCTAGGTCTGTCTCATAAAAAATACTTTTCATATGTAAAAACTGCTTAAAGTCACATTTTCTCTGAATTTAAATTGAAAGTCCATCTGAAGAATGTAAGCTTTGAAGAGTTCACTAACTATGTTGCCTTTAAATTGTAGGAGACAATAAGACAAAGAATGGAAAAGATAAGTAAAATGTAAGTAATAGGAAAGGGCAGCAGGAATTTATTTCCCAGGAGGGAGTTGTACTGGACTAAGGCGCACAGAGAATGTACATATGTGTTCCAAACCTCAAAGGTCTGTACATCAGGTGTGGCATTTCCTTATGGCTCTACTGGATAATAAATCCACTTACAGTTTTGTATTTGTGGGATGAGTCACTGTTTTGGTTTCTAAAAAGCAATAGAAAGCACTCTTAATAGTATTAACTAGAGAATAAAGAGTGTTTAGAATTTGGTCGATAAGAAATAGGAATATTATTTATTTCCTGATTGAAATTCCCTGGTACTTGCAATTTTTCTTCCTGAAAAGTACCTATTATCTTAACTGTTTTTTATTATTTAAGGAAATTTAAAACTAATTTCAGCCTAAGCATTGTAATAACTGTATTAAGATGTATTTGATAATGATTCTGAGATCTAGAATAAAATTTTTTGTTACATTTTTATTATACTTGAAGAGAAATGTGTTGCTTTGCCATGTTTGTTTAGCAAGAGATTTCTCTTCAGTAAGTGTGTGGCCTATAAAAAGCTCTAGCCTTTTCTGTAATTTTAATTTTATTGCTTCTTTTTTGTGTAATTGAGGTCATTGATAAATGGTAGGCATTTAAAATAGAAACAAATTGCAGGGGAAAAGGGCGGGATGAGAGAAAACGTATGGGGTCATGCTGCTTATTAGTATTTTGGATAATTAGGAAGTTAAAAGCAAGTCAGTTATTTTGTACCCTATTTTATTAAGTGTATGCAAACAAAATTTATTTTCAGAATTGAAGAAACCTTCAAATTGTTCAAAACATCAAGCCCACCTCTGGGAATACCTGCAAGCACAGGTCTTCAGACCTGGTCTCTGCAGACTTACGGATACCAGAAATAATCTCTATGTTTGTACAACGTTAAATTTTTAATATATCGAATTTGTAATGATCACCAGTGCTTTTATTGCTTTGAATAAATATTTTACTCATGCATCTGTGTATTGATTTCCCTCCCCACGACCACAATTTTTGGTTTTAAAGACTGTTCAAATAGCTTCTTCCCCCTTCCTTGCACTTTTGTAAATTGAAGTCATTACAGCAGTGTATTCTTGTGTTGACATTTGTTAGCAGTGTGCTAAGTAATATGTTTTTTAAAGTGTGGGCTTGAGGGCTGTGGTTTACATCCTGTTGGAAACATTCCAGCTGGAACTTGCATATTACACCCAAGAGGCATTCTTACATACCATCCTACCATCTGTACTCTTGAATAAGTTTTAATAAAAAACTTACATGCACAGTTTCAAATATGTACCTTTTTTGCTGTTTTTTTTAAATTTTATTTTTAAATATAAGTTTTCATGCTGAGCTGGAGAGCACCAACACTTTATGGCTTCCATTAACACTGACAAAGTGGGGGTCAGTTTGATCCTAAACACAAAAATGTGCAAGTAAGTCCACAGACTTTGACTGCAAGAGATGTGTTGAGTGTTTTAGTGCTCTTACCCAACACATTTTAAGACCAGCAGCACAGATGGAGACCAGTCAGTATACAAAGAAACACAACATTTTCATTATTTGAAGCCATATTAAGATTTCTGTTTAGAGCCATAAGTAGATATAAGACTTCCATAAACATATGATCAAACCAAAGATGTGTGAGGCTTGGTTCGATTTATTTAATTGTTTATTGCTTTTTGTAAATTGGTAGCCTATCATATCAAGACTCCTTTGTGTTTTAATACTTCAGTTTAAAAGATTTTTGGAGTTTAATATTACAGACCAGTTGGAATTTTTTGGGGGGCAGAGTTTGCAGATGAAGGCAAAAGCAGCTGTTTAACATGCTGTAAAAAGTGATTTCTATGTTTTAACAATAATTATGATTTTTTTTCTATAACCATATGGAATATAAATGGACTTTAATTTGCACAGAAACAGAAGAGTTTACGGCAATCTGTGATGTTATATAAACTAGTTCTGTGTTTTTTAGACTTCTGTGACTTCTGTGATTTTTCAGTTGTTTAAAAATAAAAGAACCTATAAAGATTGGATCGTAGGAATGTGTTTTGCTCCTTAATTGAAAATAGGCCTTACAAATCACTGTTCATTATTCTAACAATGAAATGAAATGATGTTTCCTTCTAAATGTTAGAACCATTAATGTCTTAAAATAGGACTACAGCACCATCTTGTGGAAATCTTTATTCAGTCATCAAAGAAGTAAAAATTAGTATTTCTGTCTGCTTTAAGCTGCCATGATCAAATATTTTGAATTATCTCTTATTTTTCCTCTTTGCCTTGAAGTCAGAGATGCTTTTATGTTAAGTAGGATATTTATTCTCTGTGATATTTGTTAAAAGAGTGTGGCAGGACAGAGAGGAATGACAGCGGTTTACTGATGCCATGGCAAAAATGAGAAATCTTAGTATACTTGATTCAAATTACAGAGACTTATCATTGAATGCATCTGGGGAATGCAGCAAGTGTTAGAAAAAGCTCTTTCTCTCTGTGTGCAATTCAATGTAATTTATATTTAGTGCTATAAAATTGAAAATCCCAAGTTGTTAAATTATTTACTTCTTCCAGCAACATATACAGCACTGAAAAGCTAAAACCAAGGGTATGGACAAGCTGAAGTTTGAGCAGTGCATTATTGTCTTGCAAAGGTTAATTTTTCTGGAGAAACAGGAAAATAAGATGCTCAAAGTATATTAGAAGCTACTAACTGTGGAAATTATTTAGTTACTTTGTATTACAGATGCTTAAAATTCTTTACTAATCACTAGTGAACAGGGCTTGAAACAGCCTTTATCTATCAACTACTTGTTTTGACAAGTTAGGCATCATTGCAAACAGTTGCAGTTATAATATATTCTACTTTAAAATAATTTATTTGCTAAATATTTACAGTTATCTTTTCAAGCACTTTATGCCACATATAGTTTTTCTTCAGTGTTTGTTTTTTTTTTTAGGATCTTTTTAAACTTTGTGTGGTGAAAATAATTTATAATCCTCAGACAGCAAATTATGCTTCCTCAGGGAAAGTACTATATCTGCAAAAATGGTTTAATGATAGTATTTTGCTTCTGTGGTCTCTGTGTGATAGAGATCTGTGTTGTGGTCTTTGTAGGATACTGGGGATGATGCACTCTTGTCACCTGTGCCAGATGAGCAGTCAATACAAGGATAGTTATTAAAACACTTTTAACTTGAGTGACCCAAATGGGAAAAAGAAGTTGTTCCAAAACTGTGATATTCCTTCTCCTGAGCATCCTATGACTTATTTAATGAGGAGTAGTAAAGTTAGTATCTGTGTTTAGGCAATGTGACCTTATCTGATAGAAAAATGCTGTATCAGTCATTGCAAAACTCATTCTCTAGACAATCTAGAGCAGATGCTTGATTTGGAAATGGTGAAGCTTTTTATTCTCTAGGAGCCAACTGCTCTAGTTAGAGGTTCACAATTAGCAGTAGTGTGGAGCACTGATGTTCTAATGCAGCATTGGGTGTTGGTTTTCCTCTCCCCTTTCCCTATGCAGTTATTTTAAAGAAAACTTACGCTACTTACGCTTACAGGTAAAGCAAAATCACGTGATGATAGATTGAAAATCCACAGAAATATAATTTTTCCAATGTTAGGTTTATAATGATAAATTTTTAGCATAAGCAATGTCAAAGAATATTATGCCTCAGGGTATTTTAATCAAAGGTGAAATTCTATTTCTAAAACATTCTGCTAGGTCTTGATAAACTTTCACACTTGTGTGTCTGTTCTCTTACCTGGTGTTGCTGCACTGCATTGAGTGCATGTTGAAATATGAACTGGGATTAAGAGTTAGAGAGCCTTGAATACTTTCCATGAATGCTGAGAATAGTTTCACAAAGCTGAAGTTTTTGGCAGCTTAAGGGATTTCCTCCCAGTGCTGATCATTCCCATCTGTCTGTGTTATCAACTGTGTTTTGTAACTGATGTGACTTAAATATACCCTTCTGAAAATAAATAGTGAGGGGTATTGGTTGTATTTTTTTGGGTGGTCTTGATTTTTGGGTTTTTTTTTCCTCATTCACATTAGCTCTGTGATCAGTTTATGACATTGCATCCAAATGTTTGTGCCTGAACTTTCAGTTGGAGCAGCCTGCTGTGCTGTCAACAAGTAAGTGTGCAAGAGGAGAGAAAATGGCTCAAGTTGGTGTTTTACTGCTGAAAAATATCTTTCTCTGAGTCTGCAGGGTGCTAGAAGTGAAGAAGTTCCTGTGCAAAGTCCCAATGTACATATTCATGAAAGCTCGTTTAGTGTATTTTTTAATTGATTGAATGAAAGGGCAAATGTGTGTCTGAGAAAAACATGGAAAATAGGATTAAAGGAAATCTAAATCTACAATTTAGAATTGGGTCAGTTTTCAGAAGCAGAAATAGCTGTTTATTACATGTGCTTTTGTTTTTTGTTCTTTTTTTTTCCTTGGCCAGTTCTCTTGGATTTAGAGGCATATTTTTCATATGTTCAAAAATACCTTAAAAACTCAACCCATTCTTTGCTATGTAAAATGACCATAAAATATACAGGCAAATACAAACCCAATCCTTGGAGAATATTCTTTGTAATCTTTTGTATTGTGGAATAAATATGTATGAATATGTAACACATTTAAAATATTTCACGTAGGCAATCACTGTACTATAAAAATAAGAAACATATTCTCCTTACAACTTTAGTTTAACTGTAGGAATAAACTAGGCAATATAGTTCATGGATTTTGAAGCATTTCATTGCTATCAATATAAGCAAGTTTCAATATGCAGGAAGACTCCTCATTTATTTCTAGCAGTGTGTGTTCATTTGCTCCATAGGTGATCAAGTAGAATGCACTGTGCCTTTCCTGTCACACTGACTGATGGTCTGGCCTTGCATAGTCTGTGTCCCTGTGTTGTTGCGTAAGACGCTGATAGGGATTTCTTTGCCTGCTTGCTCCAACTGCAAAATTAAGAGATTCCCCTTGTTTTTCTCTTGAGTATGATGTGGTTTGGTTCATTGTTTATGCCCGCTTTAAGAATTACTTAGGCAAAAAGCCAGTGGAAAAAAATGTCGTCTGTTTTTTTCTTGTAATTGAAACCATCCCATTGGAACCTATTGAAGGAACTAAGGATAAGTTCATGAACTTACTTGAGCTTATGTATTAGTGGTAACTTAGGGTCCAGCTTCTTGTAGTTATAAAAGTGGTTGACAGCTGTGATAATTTCAGTTAAAGTAGTTGTGCTTTTGTGTGAACTACAGAAAAATAGGTGGTGATGTGGTAGAAGATTACTAGCCTGAATGCTTTATCAAGTTCCATTTTAAGCTGAGACATACCAATTTAACATCAGTGACTCAAATTTTCTGTAGGTTTTTTTCTTGTATCACTGTTGGAACATTTCTGTCTTCTCTTTATTAGATATAGCCTTTTTCATGAAGATATACCAGCAAACAATATATGGCTCTAAGTATTTTGTGACTGAATGTCATACTCAAAATGTAAATATTTTTGTTTGAAACTGACTTGGACTTTGTTGATGCAGTGATCATAAGTTGTCTTGAATATAAAATATACAGAGGGAAGGGATACAATAGTTACATTATTTTAGCTTGGAAAGAACAAAAGGTAATTTTTCTAGTGATTGAGAAGGCACTGAGATTAATGTTATTTCATTGTTGTTTTAAAGGCTTCAGCCTTGAGTGAAAGTATTTTTGTTACAGGAATGTCTTTGATAAGTGTTTGGATTTTAAGTGAGTTTTTTGATGGTTTTGCCCTCATTTTAAAGATTGACATAAATATGTGCTAATACATATCTAGTAGTACAAGCAGCAGCAATGATCTGTGGGTGTTCTGGTAAGGTTTGTAAGCTTTGCTGTACAGGTATAGTTTCACCTTAGCAATACATAAAGATAAGTTATCTGTGAATCCCTTCTTGCTTAAGGAGAGAAGTTGTCTTGAGTAAAGAGCGAACTGAAGAGGTGAGGCCTTGAAATATCAAAACCCAGAATATGGAGAACTTTCCTGGTTATTAAAATAAGGTCCGCAGGAAATTCCTCTGGAGGAGATGAAAATGGAGCTACAAGGGAAGCAGGAAAAGGCTCTGGATGATCTAAAAAGTGGCTATCAGGACATATTTTATTTAAGTCATGCTTTAAAAGTTACCTTCAGAATGTAGTGTGTCTGACAGCCAAGCAGCACAAAAAACCCCTGGGTTATGAGTATATATAAAAGTATACTCATGTTGAGAACCATTTGAAATGAAAACAGCTCAAATGAGTAGGAAAAATGCACTGTAGTATGGTGGCCATCTGCGTAAGAGAGGGTCAGGTACCGTACCCATATGAACAAGGTCACAAGTGACCTTGTGACCTGTGGCTCCATACCTGTTACACAAATGATTAGATCAAAATCATTTCCAACCTCCTCTGGGCACATCTGTTGTTACCTCAACTCTTCATGCCCTACATGGGGCACCAATTAAGGCTGTCGTGGTTTAGGAATGGTATTCCCCAGTTCAGTGCCTCCACTGAGACTCTCCAAAACCACACTGCTGCTTGTTCTCCCCGTTTTGCCCTCCCCTTTCCTGCTGGGTGGGATGGAGTTGAGAATAGGAGGCAAAAAAGGCAAAGATCATGGACCAAGACAAGAACAATTTACTAGAAACAACAATGAGATAAGAAAAATAGTAATAGCAACAGGATTAATAACCAGGGGTTCAAAAGAGAGAGTGATTCCATGCAAAATGATTACTGAGCCTAGAAAGAACCCCTTCTCCCTGGACAAGTGTGTCCCTTTCTCTGCCCTCAGCAATGAGGTGAGGTGATATAGAGTAACCTCCCTGTCCTAATCACACCCTCTCCCTGCTACTGCAAAAAATTAACCCTGTCCTGGCTGGAACCAGGATAGACAGCAACATGGCTTCAGCAAATGGTTTCATAAACGTTTAATCAATAAAAGGAGATGGAATGTGACAGTATCTTGAATCTTGTACAAATCACAGACCTGTAAATAAGAGGTGAAAACTTAATCTGACAGGTTATCTAAAACTGCACGGGTGTCAGAGAGGGTTTTTGAGCTTTAGGTTATAGACCTTCAGACCTGTGCCGACTGACCTCAGCAGCATGCTTTAGCACACAGCTAACTTTAAAATGTCTGCCTAAGTTAAGCTGTCTTGATTACTCGTTTAGCTCCTCATTTACAGTGTTTTGCATTTTTATCACCATTTGAGTCTCATCAGGCATGCTAACAGTATTTATTTCTATTATGCTCATGCATTTAATATTTGAGGAGGGAGGGGAGTGAAGAATGACTGGTGTGGGGTTTTTTTTCTGTCTACCTGAGTGAGGTTTAATGTGAACACTTAAAAAACTACAGCTGTACTCAGAAGCATATGGTAGCTCAGGTAATCACTCTAAGTCCATGTAAATAAAATTGCTAACTGTAGCCAGTGTGAGCATTCCTAAGTTATCAGTAACTTGAGGAGCTCAGGTCCTGACTCGTTGCTGGGGCTAATGTTGGGGTCAGCAGAGGCTGCAGGACCCAGGAAGTCCGTGAGTCAGAACACGCCAATCTCTGCTGCGGTTACTGCCCTCGTGCTGATAACCAGGCTGGTTTGGTGACTCCAGTCTTAACATCTTGGGCAGCAGCACATTCATCACAAACTGAATGTGAAATCTCAAGGTAAATGGTGCTCGTGTTATGCAGTTGAATTATCTCATGCATCCCACCATGACTGCTGTATGTGTGATTTTCTGTCTACCTATGGGAACTGAAGGGACAAATACATTTATAAATATCCATAAAATATTTGAAACATAATTAATACTAGTTTTTAACAGAAATGGTAAAGTCAAGTAAGGATAACCTGAACTCAAGGTTTCTATTTTTAAATGGGGTCAATGCTTTCCTGTTAAAAATTGAAGTAGTATTTGGAGCGATTTAAGAAATAATATCCTGTTTTCATGTAAAGTAAGCCTGTAGTTCAAGCAAAGATAATCACAGAATATCCTAGGTTGGAAGGGGCCCACAAAGATCATCATCCTGGCCCTTTGAAGGACTGTTCCCAAGAATCAAATGTTTTTAAATCTGAACATTAAGTCAGGCAGTTTGGTAAAGGGTGAGTCTTTTTTGTTGTTCCAGTGCTAGTCATTGCACAAAATTAAAAGTTGACTCTTACCAAAGAGATCCTAAATAAAACATATAAAGTAGGAAATGTATTTTCTATTTTGGTGTATTTTACTGGAAAATGTAGACAGACTTGTCTTCTATAATGTAAACAATTTAGTCTTTAAGCTACATTTTTTTCATGAAAGATTGACATTTGCTGCTTTTTCCAGATAACAGTAGCCAATGTTGTCTTATCAGGAAAAGGATTAGCTGCAGTTCTGTGAGTCATGGAGAAGATAAGAACAACTTTGAATAATGGAGCAATGGTGCTCCACAAGGTCCTTGTGTTTGAGAAAGATTAAACGCCAAACTTCCCAATAATCTAACAATCAGCCTTTTTTTCCCACATAAAATTTCTCAATCACTTAGAAATATGAACTTCAGATAAAGATGTTAAATTATAAAGCTTTATATGAAAATCTTAAGCTTTAAATCTTTAAAATGATAAAGCTGCCTGCAATAGAGAGACTATTTCACAATTATATGTTTTTTTATAGAAGAAATTAAATTTATTATTCATGAACAATAATTTTTATTGTTCATGTGGGCCCTTATTTGTAACATTGAGCCTGCGTTCCCTCTAATCCTTCTAATTTAATATTTTCAAATGTCTAAGGAAAGATATCCAAGAATATGGTCTTAGAATCTCTATAGAAATTGCTGGGTTACATTTCTTGCATCTCTAAATGTCTATCTACCCTCTTGCTAGCCAAGATTTTCTTGATGCCAATGAGGAATGCATTACTGCACATGATTCCAGCTCTCTTGCTATTATAATTAGTAAGTATGTCATTTAGTCCTTATTGCATGTTCAGTTAGAACTGGTTTTGTAGCTGAAAGGGAGTTTTACTCCCCTTTCACTTCCCTTCCTTGTATCTGGCCTACTAATGTTTTCCTTCTTTGCAGATTGAAGCTATGCTTTTCTGTTTCAGAAACTGCTTCTTCAGTTTAATGTCTGGATTACATATCTGGGGGAAGAGAGAAGAGCAAGCTTATTGTTTCTGCTACCAGCACTAAAGCTGATTCTGCTTTCTAGTTTTGTCTTAATATATTTATTTTTTGTTGAAAAAGAAAAAGATCAACACTGCCCATACTGTAGTATAATCAGAAAAGCAGAAGTCATTTTGTGATTATGTGAAAAAAAAATATCCCAAAGCAGGAAGAAATGTCAGAAATACTGTTTTGGCTGTATTACTGTAACATGGCTTTTAACATACCTGTTACTCCAAGCCCTTGTGTTAACTTTTTTTGAGCATTACCCTTAAGCAATTTTTCTCTCCTTCAGTAAAGAAGAAATTGTTAATGGGGTTTATGACTGTGTCAGGTCAATTTGTGAGTATTTTACTTGCTAATACTTTCTTTTATGCCTTGAATTTCAGGAAGAGACAGCTATTGTTGTGATGGATTTTGTTTTCCAGTGAATCTAGGAACAAGGGAGAGAATAAATGAACAGGCTCAGTCAAATACCATGGCAAAGGTGCTGTTCTTGTTACCTCATTCCATTCTATTGGTAGAGATTCTGTGTAACTAAATTATTAGGATAATTTTTCAAAAATGTTCACAGGGGACATTGTGCAGGCTCTTGCAGAATGTGTATTGTGAGAGAGGTCATGGTCTAGAAAAGGTAAATCCGGGAAATATTCCATGGAAGCTGTAGATAAGCATACTAGTAAGATTTTGACTATATTTGCATAATTGGCATGGCTGGAGGGAAACAGTAGAGACAAAATACATAAACAGCAAACATCAAGTATGAAAACAATGTTTGCAGAACAGGAACAGGTCAATAGGAAAGGAACCTGAGTATTTCCAGTGTAATTTAGATAGGTAGATGTTAGCTTGAGATTCTGTATAATCATACAAACACATTCTTGACTTCTGTTTTCTGTTTGAAACCAGGATTCTTCAAAGCAAAATGTGATGTCTCTGATATTTTCCAAAGGGGCTATTTTGCCTCCGTGCTGTGAGATACTGTACATCTAATATCTCATTTTTGCATAGGGAGAATCAACTTAGAACTCATTGCAAAGTTAGATTTGTCATATATCTTGTTTAATGTTTGTCAACATTGAACTATTTCAGCAAATTGCTTTTTTCACTCAGTATTTTCAGTAAATATCTTTTTTAGCATTTCTGATCTTAGCAGTCTGAATATTATCAGCCAAAATGATGCTAACACAAGATTACCACCCCTTCCAGAACATTTATGAGTACAGTTGGATGTGGTATTTCTACTTTATAACAGTAGGAGCAGTACACATTAAATCTTTGTCCTGACAGCCTCTTTTAAGTTTTCTTCAGCTTCGTGTTGACCCTTAACACAATGTCATTCTAGTAATTTCAGAGAATTGTCTGAAAGAAAAATTCCCCTAATTCAGGAATGTCTACAATCATCAGAACCTCTTTGAAATTAGACTTCTGTATTGCTATATTTCTCTTTCTTTACTTGTTCCTCCTGATTTATCCAAACAAAACAGTTTCATATTTTCCTTTTCTTTTTTACCTTCCTTAGGGAAGGTAAAGGAACATTGGGTTCTTTTTGGCATGTTAGGTCCATATGAAATGTGACCTGTAATGGAGAATATTGAAAACATAATATTAAAAAGAAGTTCTCACCTAAAAATCCCATTCAAATGAAGATGTTGAAGAAGGGTTCTGCTTCTCCTTTTCAGTCCTTTGAGGGTATTGTATACCTAATGTTTATATGACATGAAGAAAATTAGGCATTTGTCACAGAAAAAAAATGATGGATTCTAGGAAATGGGCATAGCTGTCACATAATTGCAGCACAACTTTGAGTGCAGCATCCTTCAAAGGGAATTGAATTTCATACTGCCAGTAGTGTAACATGGTACTTAATTAAACTTTAACTTGGAGGTAATGATTTTAGATTTAGACTCCCATTAAAAAGATAGACACCTTAAACTGACCACTCAGCTCACTTAACCATGGTGTCTGTTTCATATAAAATACTTCATGAATTTTTTTCCTCTTTCTTTGGGTTTCTGAGGCCCTTTCTAGCCCTTTCTTTAACAACTTGTCTGCCTGAGACCTTAGGGCTACACAGGAACCTCTGATGAAATTGAGGAAGATTCAAAGCTCCTTACATAGCTAAAATTGCATCAGATGACCTGTGAGAAACAGGTATCACTGCAAATTCAAGTTAATGTTAAGATTCCTGTCAGCAAAGGCAATCATTTAAGCCCTTTCTTGCAAAGCAACCAAATAAAGTATTACTCAAACATCTGTCAGCAGAGTCTTGAGGTCTAACCCTCAGCTAAGCTAGAAACCCATAATGAGGGACACCTGGTCCAAACTGCTTTTGCTTAGACAAAGCTTCAGCACTTCTTTGATATATTGGTAGGCCACACTTGTGACAATAGAAATAATCTGTCCAGCCTAATTTATGCAGTCTGATTAACTCTTCTTCATTAGGTCTTGTTGTTTATCTTCACATTATAAAAATTTTCTGCATCCAAATAGATTGTGCCTTTCTTTAAAACGGTTCAGATTTGAAGTGCTAGTTTTCACTTGTAACACAGTTAAGCATTTAATAATTCTGAGATAAGTAGAAGCCTTCTGATCACCTTTCCACACTTATGTACTGTAACAAGCCAGCAGAATCCACTTCCTTCCTTTTCTAAAATGGTCAATATTCTACTATTTATCCATTATATTCCCTATGACTTCTTCCTCTGCTTTAATGTGCATGTTTGCTAATTCAATCTTTGACACAGGATGGGTCTATTTCCTTTAGATTCCCCACCTTTTTAGGTACTTAGGTGCTTCTAGAAGTTTTTCAAAGCTCAGGTTTTTCTGAAAGCTGAGAGCTAAGAAATAAGACTTCACATTGCATTTCCAAATAGGGCAAAAGGGGAAAGGTGAAGGGCTGTTTTTAACAAAACAGTGGATAATCATTGTCACCTCAACAGGGAATTTAACTGCTGCTCTTGACTTGAGATAGGATAGTTCATTTACTTGGAAAAAGCATAAGAAAGGCCATTAACAGTTGTTTATAGAGCATGATCGATGTCACCTTATAATTACTGATATTCTACTGATAGTAGCCTGAATCTTAGAGTTGTCTTGGGAAATAAAAAAGCCGGAGTCCCACGGAAACATGATCTTTGTCTCATTTTTTTTCCTCTTCTATTAAATGGTGCTACTGTTAAAAAGCTTTTAAGTAAATACCTAATTGTTAAAACTATTGCTGATCCTGAAGATATTTTATGCTATTACTCATTTTGTTATTCAAACTTGAATTTTATGGGTTTCTTATATTGTGAAAAACTTGTGTTTTCTCTTGTAACCTTTTTGTAGGGATTCCTACTTCTTTGTTTCAAGCACTGTCTAGAAACTCTTGAGAATAATTTAAATTGCCAATTGTTTAAGGAGTGGATCTCTCTTGTGGTATCATAAGGGAGGATATTTTTTTTTTGAAAAGTGAGTACATACAATTAGAATCCTTAATTTCTCAACCATGTAGATAGAAATCCTGAGGGACCTTAAAGATCATCTAGATCCAGCCCATCTGCCATGGACAGGGGCACTTTCCACTAGACCAGGATGCTCAGAGCCCCATCCAGCCTGACCTTCCAGGGGTGGGGCATCCACAGCTTCTCTGGGAAACTTGTGCCAGTATCTCACCACCCTCAGAGTGAAGAATTTCTTCCTAATATCTAATCTAAACCTGCCTTTTTTTAGAATTTGAAGCCATTCTACCTTGTCCTGTCTCTACATGCCCTTGCAAAAAGTCCCTCTCCATCTCTGCTGCAGGCCCCCTGGAGGTACTGGAAGGCTGCTTAAAGGGCTGCTCAGAGCCTCCTCTTCTCCAGGCTGACCAACCCTAACTCTCTCAGCCTGTCTCCATAGGAGAGGTGCTCCAGTCCCCTGAGCAGCCTTGTCATCTCCACTGTTCTTGCTCCATCAGGGCCGTGTCCTTGTTTTGGGATCCCAGGGCTGGGTGCAGCATTCTAGGTGTCACCATAGCAGAGCAGAGGGGCACCATCCCCTCCCTCAGCTGCTGGTCACTGTTCTTCTGATGCAGCCCAGGATGTGCTTGGTTTTTGGGCGGCAAGTGCATGTGTCTGGGTCATGTTGAGCTTCTTGTCAACCAGAGAAAGCAATCTGTGATCAAGGAAGGTCTTGGCAAGCAGTTTATCAGCACTATTCAGGCAGTCTAACCCAGCACCGTGTCTGTAGAGCATTTAAGTTAATTTTCCTTCTAATTAAGTAAACCTGAAGTATATCAGGGAAGGTTTACTTTCCTGGAATTGAAACATAGAACATAATGTAAGTGACTGGGTTGCTCACTAATTGAAGCAATCAGTCAAGATAATGAGGGAGGATTTTCTAGTGAGTGGTAGTGGTGGTTAGGGGGTAGGGGAGACATTCAGAAATTCCTTGAAAGTAGAAACATAATTAGTGGGTACAGACTCAGAAGGATTTGTGTTAGGTTTGGCAGTGAAGAAGTTGTGCACTCTGCACTCAGGAATGATATTTAAAAAGGTTGTTGCTTATGTTTGTTGTACTGAACTGTTTTATTCTCTCACAAAGCAGGTTTTTCTGATATATGACAACTACTACAGAATAACTACTGGCTTAAAATGGAAGAGTAACTGCAATTCTAATTTAAATTGAATTGTTACTTAAGAGTGGAAATTTTTCTTGCTTGCTGTAGTTCTTACAAGTAAGTATGTGATCTGGATGGTGTTCAGCACTCATTAATCATGTTTGCATACCCATTTTACAGCTGGATTTTCAAATCTGGTATTAAAGTTCATTTAACATGCCTTCCAGAAAGTAAATATGTCAGTAAGTTTTGCTTGGTTTTACATACTCATTCTTCAGGTAGGTCAACTTGGTACAAATCTATACTGCATTCAAACTTTGCTCAGATTTGGTCAAGACTAGTTTCATTTCAGATTATGGAGTGATTCAGGAGCACCTGGAGCCAAGATTTATGTCTTTACCTAAATTTTGAAAGTACTGTGTTTTTATAGCTCTTTAGAGGAAAGGCAGGAACTGCATTAACACTTGTTAGAGCAGCAGTTAATGCAATGCTGACTAGAATTTAACCCCCTCAAATATTAATGTTAAAATGTCAAAAAAAAAAAAGGGGGGGAGGGGAGAGGGGAAATAAGAAATAAGTTTAAATATTTGTTCTTGTGAAATTACTTATTCTCCTTTAGTTAGGAAGTAGTCAAGTTTTAAAACTTTTGTGAGACATTATAGGAATGTGAAGAAGGTTTGCTTCTTTATTGGCTGCTGATCTGGTATGAAAAGCAAAGACCTCAAGTCCCCATAGAAGTTATTTCACTGGAATAAGTATGTGAATATTTTAAAGCCTAAGAGGTTTTGTACACCAGTCACAGACTGATGTATTTCTCAATTGAACTATCTCATTGAAAATTACCCTTTGGTTAGCTTTTTCTTGTGCCAGAGAGATTCAGACCCAGTATGTTAGAAATCTAGATTTCAAGGAAGCTGCAAGGATTTGAAAACATCTAGCTTTGAGTGCTTCTGTATAGCAATGCTATATCATTTAGAAAAATTGTGTCTGCATAATGTTGTACACATATTTAAACCCTTTCTCAGTGCTGATGAAAATTACAGTGTCTAGCCTCAGGTCCCATAATCTACACTGTGTAATTTTCTTGCTTAAACTAGACACTAGAAGGCCACGAGTTATAGAAGTTCTGGCAGGTTGCAGCACTCCAGCCTGCTTTTCTAAACTGTTAAATAGTGAAATGATACCATCTTTTGCTTTCTTTAGAAAATTTCAATCAGCTGGAATTGTTGTTCATCACTGACAGCACTCCATTCAGTATCATTTCACTTGAGTCAGGGTGATAAATCATACTCTGCAATTTCTCTCAAGAATATAAAACCATTCCAACACTACATCTGTTAAGAATATAATGCTTGTCTTTCTATGCAGCAGAATGTAGATTTAATCACCACAGCACCATTTAGAGGTGTCCATTCATGGATTTGGATATTTTGACTAAGCAAGATGGGTTACTTTCTGAATAAGAAACAGATATGTCTTGGGATAATCTCTTCTATTCAAGATCTTTTCTCTATGAAAAGAGATTTTGAGATATACTTGTTTAAAATACCTTCAGTAACTTGAAAGCAACGAGTGTTTCCAGTGTTTCTGCAGCTGTGTGAAATGTTTTGCACCTCAAAATGAAGGTGATGAATTATGGTTACAGAAAAGGAGCAAGAAATTCTATTAAAACAGTCAGCAAAAGTTGCTTTTGTAACTTCCTTGGAAATGATAAAAAAATTCCTGTTAAAAATTGCCACAAAATAAATGAAAAATTATGTATTTGAATTTTCATTTATTTTTATGACAGTACTGTGATGCATTATCTTTGTCTGCCTCAATAAAACTGTTCTGGAGAAAACCAAATTTTTTCAGGTATTAGAGTGACCTAACAAAAGTTGACAAATCTTATCTAAACATTCTTTTCTTGCCTAAATCCCCATGACTCATTCATACATTATCTTGTCTCCTCAGCCTGTATTCTTTGTGCCCCCTATCCTAATTTGTGCTCTGGACAGGTTTTACCCCTGTGCAGCCAATGTGACCCTATGGTGGTCACAGTCTGCATGCTCTGATTTGAGTTAGACCCAATCTGTCCGAATAGACTGAATACCTGTCAGTAGTTTGAATGTTTAACTCCCCCATATCCAGCAGCTGGCAAACTGTTTTTGTTAAACCTGATCCATTTAAATTTAATGAGAGGTATCTGTAAATTTACCAAATTGATAAAAAATGAAAAAAAAAAAAATCTAGTTTCACTTGAAAACTTTTGCACTAGCTGCATGCTAGCACTTCTGCTAGCATGCCATTAGTGTGAAATTATTTTTATTGTGTACATTATAATGTTGTAATTGTTTGTACTTTTAATTTTACACTGACTGTAGTGTGAACAAAATGATGATCAACTTAAATAAGGATGCCTAAGCACAAAGCTGTCTCTCCAGAGCCACCAGAATTCAAAATAAGTATTAAAATATAAATTCATATAATCTGGAGCTTGATAAACTTGAACATCTCTTTTTGTCCAGACCTAACCAGTGCTGAGAAGCTTTTCACTTGGTCATTATCCAAAACCAACCAGCTCTTTTACACATATTCCCTTGGGAATTGGTCTGATAGATGTCCATGGAGCCCTTACCACACTGATCAAGAAAGACTGGTGGCAGGATTACATGAGGGAAAGGCTCTGGATATTGTCTACCTGGACTTCAGCAAAGCCTTTGATTCTGTCTTCCACAGCATTCTGCTGGGAAAAACCTGGCATCCCACAGACTGGACAGTTCACTGGCATCCCACAGATGCACAGTTCACTGGGTTAAAAACTGGCTGGACAGTCAGGAGGAGAGTGGTGGTGAATGGGGCTACATCCAGTTTTCAGGCAGTCACTAGTGCTGTCCTCCCCCGAGGCCTGGCCTGTTTGGGATCTCTCTGGATGAGGGGATTGGGTGACTCTGATTTCTGGGGGAATATTGATCTGCCAGGGGGCAGGCAGGTTATTCAGCAGGATCTGAACAGACTGGGTCATGGGCCAAGGCCAATTGTCTGAAGCCGAGCAAGGCCAAGTGCCAGGTTTTGCCCTTGGCTCACAATGACCCTGTGCAGCACTACAGGCTGGGGCAGACTGGCTGGGAAGCTGCCCAGAGGAAATAACCTGGAAGTGCTGGTTGACAGCATCTGAACAGGAGTCAGTTCATGTTCAATGGAATCCTGGCCTGTATCAGCAATAGTGTGGCCAGCAAGACCTGGAAAGAGACTGTCCTCCTGTACTGGGGAGGACTGGTGAGGCTGCACCTCACATGCTGTGTCCAGTTCTGGGCCCCTCACAACACAAGGGACATTGAGGGGCTGGAGTGTGTCCAGAGAAGGGCAATGGAGCTGGGGAAGGGTCTGCAGGACAAGTCTTGTAAGGAGTGGCTGAGGGAATTGGTGTTGTTTTGCCTGGAGAAAAGGAAGCTTGGGGGAGACCTTATTGCTCTCTACAACTCCCTGAAATGAGGGTGTAGCCAAGTAGGGGTTGGCCTCTTCTCCCAAGGAAAAAGTGACAGGACAAGAGGAAATGACCTCAAACTGCATAAACAGAGGTTAACCTGAGGCATCAGAAGGAATTTCTTCATGGAGAAGGTTGTTAGGTGTTGGAACACTTACCAGCATCAGGGTGTGGTGAGTGTTCAAGTAACTGGATGTGGCACTTGGTGCTCAGGTTTAGTTGACAATGTGGTGATTGGTGAAAGGTTAAACTTGGTGTCCTGGAGATTGTTTGCAACTTAAGCGGTTCTGATTCTGCGACTTGCCTTTTGTGTTATGGCTTAGGACATGCTGTAGTTTTCTCAGTGATGGGAATACAAATATATGTCTCTACTTTCAGGAATTGTCTTAACCACCTGTCTATAGAACAGTTCTTATAAGAAATGTGATTTGGTGTTTTTTTTTCCTGCTTCACAAAACTTTTCACTTCTCAGTGCATTATATGTGCAGCTATAAGGTAAGCAGTCTTGGGAAAGGCAAATGGAATGTAAACTGTCTCTCTGAGAGCTTCCTGATGACTAGACCAGAATTTCATAGATTTTTTTGTCATTGTGGCCCAGACAATTTCCTCTGGATTACTTTATAGATGTCATCACCACATGTGTTTTAAGAAAAAAATATCTTCCTTCCAATAATAAGCAAGTACTTGTAACTTAGTGTTTTCTTCTGTGATCACAAATGGAGAGAGGCATTTAACTGGAGGTAAAACACCTCAACACAAAAGATTTTTTTTTTGAGAGTTTTCTATTATTGGTTTATTTCAGGGAGCAGCTTAAAGAAGCAAGGAATGGCTGAGGTCAGGGAGGAAATGCATGGGAACATCTTAAACTGGCTTTACTGTCTGAAGACAAGACAATGAATCATGTAACTACACTCTAATACAGATGTTTGTATTCCTTTGAGGGAGGAGCTGGTGAAGTGCTTAAGTAGTTCTGCAGCACCTCTAAACTTTTTAGATGTGAAATAACAATTTATTGGCCTGTGGAGTGCTTCACAGTCCCTATCAGAATTATGTACTCTCAGCAGTACAAAAAAAAAAAAAAAATTATTTAATACCTTTGCATGTAGTCCCAAATGTAAAGCTGCATATTTTCATAACCAGCAATCAAAGTATTAAAATATAGGTAATATAGATAAAAACCCAAACGAACAAACAACCTCTACAAAACCCAAGTTACATATAACCCAAGAGATAAGTATGTTGGATACAGTCTGTGGGTTACTTCTTTCTTTTTTTTCCCTCCAAGAACAGTTTTAAAAGAAAAGCATAAATTTATCACCCTTGGCCAAAGAGTTCATATTTGGGGAAGATTTTTTGTGGGGAATGAACTCTTCCCCTGCCACCATGCACTGGAATCTCAAATGCTTTTCTGACTTGGGACCTCTGTCAACACATAAATACAGAGGAAAACAAGCAAGATTAGCAAGAGAGTTGTAAATACTTGCTTAAATGAGATGGGAAAATGGGGAAAATTACTTAAGGAATATCATTTTATGATAGATACTTGCAGGTGGTGTGTATATTTGCTGTTCTTCTTGAGAAGTTTTTGCCAAGAGAGATTATATGCATCAACTACTTTCCCTGATTTAATTTAAATTCAAAGTGTTTTACTAATTTTGTCTCCATTCAGATGGCACAAACAATTAAAATGAAGTTGCCTTCATTTGCAAAGATCACACTTTGTTCTGCTTTTCTCTGAACTGTTTCATGTTTTCTTTCTATTTTTCATGTCTTATTTTTTTTCAGTTGTCTTTTGAACACATGCTTACCTGCTTTAGAGGATCCAAAGCTGCTAATAAAAACACCCCATAATATATAACAGATGCAGAAGTGAATATAAGTGGAAACAGTTGAATAAGGGGAGCAGACCCAGAGCTGTCATCAAGCTCTTCATACTCACTAGATTTTTTTCACCTGCTCATGCAGTGCTTGCTCAAGACCTGTTGGCAGTGACTATATGTTTAATCTCTCACCATTTCCCCCCCTCCACCTCACAGGCTTTTTCTGAAAGTTTGGGAGTATATTAAATTCATCTTTAAATCCTGCTAAATGTGCTAAACAATGTAAAGTGGTTGCCATTAAAAAGACAAATATATGTGCTGCCAATATTTTAAATAGGACCTCCTTCTAAAATCTGTCCTTGGAGACTTTCTGGAATCCTTCCAGCTTTAGAGAAACTGGTGTGGAAGGGTGTATGTCAGCTTGATGAGGAGACCATTGGAGGGCTAGGAAATCTTTTGACTACTCTTCTTTATAAACAAAATGCATTTTGGGAAGAAATGTGGAAATGCCATTGGACAACATTTTATGCGGTACTTTGAGTCTGTGGCTTAGTCATGGTAGACATACAAGACCTATTGAAAATGCCATGGTTCTGTGTGTAAAAGAAAATTTATCTTTCTTCAAAAATGTTTTTGAAAGCAATTGAAGTTTGCTGTTCTCTAGCCACATGTGAAAGATGTGTTTACAGAATTTTTTTCTAGATGTGTGAAGAAGGTTTTGGGCTAGCTGTCCTTAAACAAGATGCTGAGCAGCTTTGATTTGTATACAAAATTCAGCAGTCCAGAAATTGCAATTTCATGTGCATTCATTTCCTTCCAGGAGTGTTTTCAGATTCCACACCAGGCTTTGTTGTCTTATGTTTGTGGATTAAAAAAATAAAATATAAAGAGGCTATTAAAACCAGCTTAGAATCTATTAGCTGACATGTAATAATACAGTCAGTCACATTTTTCATTGTGAACCTTATCTCCATTTGTTGGTTGTATCAATGTGGTTGTACAGTAAACTTATGGAAGAAGGACCTTCTTGGTGGCACACCAGAATAATTCTCTTGTGTTAAACCAGAACACTTAAAAGGTTGTCAATTTGATTTCATTTAAGTTTTGCTTACATTTCCTGTGGTACTTGACAGTACAATGCTGGAGTGTGAAATAAGCTATAGAGACAAATATCTTTTTAGAGGACATGTGACCTGACTATCTCTTTTGGTAGCACAGAGAACACATCCCCAGTTCCCTACCAGCAAGTACAGAGAAAAATAGTTTTGGTCTCCTTCCCTTTCTCTCTCCTCTTTCCATTATCCCACATGAAATGAAATGCAGTGCTCCTAACAAAAAGTTATAGCTTTTTTTTTTTCACAGCTAAATTAAACAATGGCATTTCTGCAATTGATTGGTGCATGTTCAAAGGAGTTTTGTGTTTTGTGGTGTTTAGTGATTTGATCTATCTGTGTTCAATATGACTGTTTGATTTTCTTTCTAGAACTGAGCTACCAGGTCTTCTGCTGTCTATTCCACAGACCTCTTGAAATTGCACATCTCTCTTTGTTTTGCAGTCTAGTGTCACTTGCCTGTTCAGAGGCAGAGCAGGACTGCTGTGAAAGTCAGTTTGTCATTTTGTGTTGTACTGTGTGCTTCATTTCCCCCTGCTCAGAATATGCCTTTAAATATGAAGTTCAAACGAGCTCTGCTATAGAAAGACCTGTCTCTGTTTGTTCACAGGTATTTGTACTGGGCATACAGACAAATTATAAGTGGAACTTTATTCTCTTTTGTTTGCAGCCTCTTTAGGTCTCTGTGGTTGATAGTTTTAAGTATGCATAGAAATAAGCACACACTAAAACATATGGATCCAAGTGCTGACCTCAGTTACATCACTGTAAATCTGGACAGGAACTGTTATCATTTGGTTTTATGCTGGTGCTATTAAGATAAAGAAAGGGAGTGATTTATTAGTGATGAAGGGAGTTTTTATAGCTGTCTCAGCCTTGCACAAGTTTATAGGGATGTTTAAGTACCAATACCCACAGATTTAACTCCTTCTTTTATTATGTGTAAAAAACTCTAAGACAGGTCATTCCTTGCATAGTAAGTGAATGGTATGTAAGGGTATATTAATTAAAAGTCCTGTTATTTGAGCAAATTACTTGTTGGATTTTCTTTAAAGTTTCAGAACTCTTGTACAACCCTTAATTCAACTAGTTTATTTTTTTATGCAATATTTTTGTCTGATATATATCACTATTGCATGAGCCTGTCCTTGGCTCAAAAGAGGACCATTAGCAAGACAGTGAATGTTTGTAATTTCTTTCAGGGATATGGACACATAAATGTGTTTTGACACATTTTCTGGACACCTCAAGAAATTTTACCCAACATTCAAAAGGGAGGGAGGAACAAGAAAGACTTTTTACAAGGATATTGATTGTGATTCAGAATTATCGCTGCTGCTTGGTCTTTTCCTGTCTTTTCATTCACAGCTCTCTGTATTTTTTCAGGCTGTACTGTAGAGAAGAGAGATAAATAGATAAATAAATTTGCATATGTAGAAAGAATAAAGAATAATATATTTGAAGAATAAACACTTCAGTCTAAAATCTTTTGTCCTGGTTATTTTAAATATTTAATGAGCACAAAATACTGTGATCATATGTCTTTTGAATGGTGTCTAAATAAATTAACATTGTGGAATATAGTTAATTATATTATTGATGAGTGTTTTGAACATTTAAAGCATTTTTTTAATGTGCAAAAATGAAAGTTTTTGTGAGAAAACTGCCAATAAAATAATTTTAATTTAGAAGTCACAGAAAAGGCAGGAATGACTGCTGTAATAAGTCCTGGCACTGCAGCACTGGAGTCTGTGCTGATATTGTCTTGTTCACTAATCACTGACTCTGGATAAACTCTACAATTCCTCTTTAAAAGGGCACCACGGTCATTTAATATTTAAGAGATTTGGAAGGCTCAAGATTTATTTATCAACCTCATCAGAAAAAAAGTAAACTTTTAGGAGGAATACTTAAAAAATAAATCTTTTAAAGAAGATTTCTGGTTTCTGCATTCTGAAAAACCGTTCAATGTCCAAGAGTATAGCACTGACGATATTGAATGTATAATTTTTCCATTAATATAAGCAACATGTAGGAATTTTCCTGAGATACATACATAAATAAATGCAAAACCAAGACCTTAAAACAGCCCAGAAATGCTTAGCTATCAATGTCTACAGCTTTTCAGAGCTGGCACTACTTTCACTTACCTGAAAGTGGTTTTTATCTTGACATGCATATATAAAAGTTTTATGAGTTCCCAAGAATCTGTGAGAAATTATGCAAGTATACTCTGGGGGAAAGGGGCACAAAATCCCCTAAAGGTGGATGTTTAAATAATACAGAGAAATAGTGAACTAACATCAAATCCTTATTGAACAGCTCATGGAGACGTGGTCCTTTCAAACACACTGAGTTGAGAGCTCTAAAATATTAAAGTGATTTCTGATGTTCAGCTTTAAGGCAATAAAAATAGATCTTCAAATATTTATGTATGAATACTGGGCTTATACAATAATAATGGCCATCAGGAGGATGCTGCAGATTTGCAGACCTACCATTTTCTGTGCTGGTATGATACACATATGTTTCTTACTTACTTATATAGTGCCAAGTCCTGTGTTTGAAGTGGAAATTATTTGATGAAGATTTTTTTATGTACAATATTAAAGCATGCTATACATTGGTCAAGACAAGGAGAGCTGGCATGTTAAGGTACAGAAAGTATATTTGGTCTTAGACCAAATGTACAGATATACATTTATGGGTATGCATGGTTTCAAAAGATTGGATGTTTCTATTAATCAATTAATTATTTTCATGCTTTTTATCATTTATTGAAATTTAATAAACAGGTGGGTTCAGATTTTCTCCAATTCCTACCTGGATTTATTCTATCTTCACTTGAAGCTCACCCATAATCTAGTTCCACTTCACTTTACTCTCTTGTGCCAAGAATCCCAGGCTGTTTTGGGTATTGACCTATCCCGGACAACAGTACATTCTCCAAAGTGTCTCTGAAAAAATAACTTCATGCTATACAATATTCACATATTATTAATTGAATAATATTTATTTAAACAAGTAAACCTATTGCATAAAACCTTCATATGATTTTGTTATAGTTTCTCACAACTGGATCTGCTGCAGGGGGGATGAAGATTTCTGACTTGGTGGATTTCAGAATGTGGTGTTGCAGCTACCTTTGTAGAAGAGCCTGAGGACAAAGGAGGGAAGGTGACCAGGATGTGTACAGACTAATTCACATCCTTAGATAAGTAACTATTTAGAGTTATTTCTTATAATAAAAAAATTTAAGCAGCTTTACAGTTTTAAAAAACTTCCATGTAGTACTTGTCCTTGGAAGCAGAAGTTTTACCTTTCCATTTGGTTTTGAAGCATATCAACTTCTCCATTTTAACAGGCATGCAAATTTAACAGGCAGGCCAACCTAATAGGCTATGCTGAAGATGATCTTATATTTGCAGGGTAAAACCAGCATATTTTTATAGAATTGTGCTTGTTGCTAATACAAGCTCCCGCTCAGCTTAGCAGCTGTAAAAGAAATTAATTCATTGAAGTTCCCTATTGAACCAGCCACTGTGGATAGAGAACTACTTGGGTGTTTTTTGGGTTTTGTTTTTGGTTTTTAAATGTGTGTTTGAAATAAAAAAACAGCTGGATTTTTGTGATTGGGATTTTCATCTTTCTCCAGGCGTGTGGTCCTCCTATATGTCATAAGGATGATTCTAACTTTAATTTTACATTCAACTCTGACTGTAAAAGCCTTGACAGCTTTCAGTCAGAAAATTTATTGTTGTTTTTCTCATTCTGAAGTCTACCACACTGAGGTGGGCAGAATTTTATTAAGATTTTAACGTCTCTTTATCACTGTTAATATAATAAAATACTATGTCATAGCAGCTAATTGTTATACTACATACTTGAACTCTCTGTTTACTGACATAGATCTCTTTTCTCTTCCAGTAGTAAATATTATTTCTGATCTGGATAGGCCTATTAAATGACTCTCTTATGGTTCATCATAACCAAGGAGGGCTGTTGCATTGGTTGTTGGTTATTGGTTGTTGCAGTTTTCCCTCAAGTAAAACCTCTTCCATGTCTCCCACTCTGCTTTGGGCAGTAATCTTCTCTGCCCTGTACATGATGGACAAAAGTTGGCTTGTTTGTGTTTTGGAGGCAAACAGGACCAATATTGTCTCTTTTGTGGCATTCAGGATCTTAGAATTCAATAGTCTTCCTGCTGAGGACAATGGAGGAACATTCTCTTAATAAAATGCTATATAATCTTCATGAGCCCAAGAATGCCAATATATTTTTTATGGCTGTTTGGGGAATATAATGTACACCAAGACATATTCATAGTGGCCTGTGGAAGTGTGGTTGAGAGGGATAAGGGAGCATATTTAGGAAGATTGAAGATGGAGAAGGTCCAGACAAAAATGTGGAAGACTGGAATACATGTTTTTTAAATATATAAAACTCAAAGCCCGAAAAAAGGCATCAGAGCACATTTGCAAAACTTCAGACTTGATCCCAGCTGTAGTTTTGCTGCAGTTAGTGTTCGAGCTGCACAGTTTTGTATCCTGTGTTACGGTATTTTGCTTTTTTAAAATTTTTATGGGTGATCCCTTCAAGATCATCAATCTCAATATAAAAAAAATCATGAAAATAAAAATTAAGCAAGTTGTTCTTTGGTGAGAACATAGATATAACACCATTTGGAACTGATTAATGTTTATTTACCACCCCTGAGTGAAAAATACATGCCTTGTGGTTCTTACCGCCTACACTGAAATGGAAGTGGGTTTTAACCTGTAAAGGGTGATGAAGTGCTTCCTTCATGTTTGCAGGGGAGCTATTCCCACTCTGACCATGAATTCTGCTCAGTGACAGCTCCTCCAAGGGTGAGAAATGTTGTACAGGTGTTGTTGGGGGCATTATTTGAGATGCTGAGCAGGTGCTCTTTAAGTTGTAGGTGAGAGGATGTGTTTGAAAGGGGGATTTTACAAATATGGTTCTGGAAAATGAGAACATTCAATTTGGTCACAGCTGCATTCACTGTACTATGATTTTTTTTCTCTCTGAGTTGCTAGTTTTATCTGAGTTGATCTTTGAAATACTAATTTGGTGCAGAATCTGTCTCATCATTTTTATGTTACGTAGAAAAAATTGTTGAAGTTTGTTTTGATTACAGCCATGGGAAAGTGGAAAAAATGGAGGGGTTTTTCAGTAAGAAGATACTGTCCTATTTAAAAAATAAAAATGTTTAGCTGTCTGATAGGTAAGAGCAGTGTACTTAAAGAAGAGGAAATTTCCTTTTGAGGGGGTGTTTTAGCCAGGAAAGCTAATCAATGGAAAATGGATACTTTCCACAAGATGGCAGTGTAGGTGCATTTTTTAAACTTTCCTGAGTTAAATAGTTCTGAAAAACCCGAGAGGATTAGTGGTAAGTTAGCCATTTATGACTACAAAATAATTACTAAATGTTGTATTAGTGTAGTTATTAGTCATGTGTCAGATTCTGGGTGATACAGAATTTCAGTAATTTCCACTACTGCTGGGTTTTAATATAATTTATTTAAAATACATTTAACTGTTTTCTTGCTGTTGGTTTTGTGGTTAGAAGTCATAACCACTCTAAGCAATGAGAATATTATATTTTGAAAACCTCTGATGAAGTTGAATCTTGTAAGCTGGAGAGTTAATGCTACTTTTTGGCTGAATTTCATTCACCAAATGTTTGAAAACAGACTTCTGTGTATTATTGTGTAGTCAGAATTTCTTCATAGAGACCTGTGGTCCTTTCCTTGGATACCCATTTATCCATGTGAGAATTTTTAAAGGCCTCATAATGCATTCAGTCCTCTACTTATTATGAACTGTGGTCTATGTTACAAGCTTAAAAGCAAGCTAGGATGCTCTTAAATAATAGAAATTGTGATTTGAAACTCTTTCCTGCATGTTACTTGGGTTTTTTTCTTTTTCTTTTTTTTTTTCTACATGCATGGAGTTAACTTGGTGATAGTCTTCTCTATTCAGCATAATGAAATTTTTTCACTCCTAAGTGCTCCAGCTGGCTTTTGCACACAGTGCTTGAGCACTTGCTGTTAAGTGATCTGATTTGTAAAATGTAAGTTATTTAATTTTCTGGAATTTAATTAAAATAGACTCCCTCCACCTGTTTTCCCAACTACTTGAAAAGGCTGGAAAAGAATAAAGGTCAACCCATGGTCAATGTTCCTTGTCCAAATAGGATATTAAGGGTGTATTGAATTTCTAGTGTACAATTTCTTTTGATTTAATTTTGTAAAATTATCATTGAAGTAGAAGTGATAGAAAGTTTCTCGGATTTTTGTTTTTTTGAGGAATGTTTTGCATTCAAACCAGATTCATACCAGATGATTGCTACACAATGCAATCTGACAGTGTAACAAACTCAATTGTGTTTTAAAATCCCATTAATTTGCTGTTAAGCTGGTTTGCTCCAAGTTGAGGGCAGCAATAATGAAAACCCAGAATGTGAAGACTTAGGCTTCCTACAAGTTGTTTTGATTACAGCCATGGGAAAGTGGAAAAAATGGAGGGGTTTTTCAGTGAGAAGGAACCATCTTTCATCACCATGTAAAATGTAATGGTGTTTATCTCTGTTGAATACCTTGTCGTGCTGTAGCTGTGCACAAAATCTATTCTACAGTCTTGGAGGCCTAACAAGTTTATCTTTGTCCTTTTGGCCTATTTCTTATCTGGTTGGCACAATCAAATCTGTGTGGGTTTCAGGGAAGTGTTGAGGCTTTTAGTGCTTTACACAGGTATGTTACTGATTAGCAATACAGCTGGTTTGTGTATTATATGTCTCCACAACTGTAGTGAGGATGAAAAGATCAACTTGACAGCATATGGAAAATAGAATAAACTTGATTAATCCCAACAACCAGTGATTTTGTGAAAAAATATTTATTATTTAGTGGCCAGTAGGATTTGTGTTGTGTTACCTAGGTTATTGTAGAGTTTCAACATGCTTCTTCCATTTATATCAGCTTCTGATGTTCAGGAATTTCACTAGTTGACTGACAATTATTGTACTGAAAAGTATTTGGTAATATGTTTGTCAGTGAAGTCATGGAAATTTACTGTACAGGTTAACTACTGGTGTTTGTTTAATAGATTTCAGTACCTTGTTGAGGTCTCAGTCACTGCCCTGAGGAATTTACAATCAAAGATACACAGAGATAAGAAACCCGCATTGAGTTTACTTGGTGAAAATTGTTAGCCAAACCAAACATGACACCTCAAGCATGAGAGACAGCATATACCTTGCATTCCAGCGTTAGTAAGCCAGTGAAAATAATTCAAATTTATAAACTAAATCCAGGAAAAATTAAAATTGAATTAAGACTGGAGGAATACTGTGGAAAATGAGGTAGCTTTCATGCCCAGCAAAAGCTTTAAAAGGAGCAGATTTTTCTATTCAAAAAGGATATAAAAGTTAGAGACAGGATTATTTATTATTCAGAGCAAACTGTTTACATAGAGAAATGGCCCAGAAAGGGTTGAGCTTCAGTATTGTGTATAAAAGTCAGAAGAAGAGAATTAATGAAGAGATTTTAATTTGTTCCTCAGCATTTTGATGAAAGAGCTGATATGAACTTTGTGTGGGAAATTATTTTTTTTTTATTACCTTCAGAACAGGTTTTTTTCCTGAAAGCAATTTGTCTCATTTAGCTTATTGGGTCAATGAGGCCCAGTCCTGGAGCTGAGTCACAAAGTGTGCCAATTTCTTGGCAAACTCAATGCCAGCCTGCTTGATTCTCACTTTTCTCTATTTCAGAACACACTACCTCATCACATCAGTGTCAGTACTTCACAGAGCATTCAAGTGCAAGTCCTGCATAGTTATGTGTGCTAAAATAGGCCACTGAATTTTAATCAGACTTAAAGCTGTCCTTTCATATCTCATCCAACACTGATAGTGATGTATTTTATCACTTACAGAGAATTACTGCACATAAATTGAATGTCTTGTCAGTAAAACCATTGTTATCAATGTAAAAAACATTGTTACAGGTGCATTGTCAAGGTCACCTCAATTCTTGCTCAGTTTGACTGAACAGATTTATATTGGCTTTGTGCAGTTAGATGGAAAAGATAAACGAAACACAAGAAATGTGTTTTATTTTGAAATTTAAAGATTAGTAAGGCAGATAAATTGAGTAAATCCAGATTTACCTCATTCATCTTCAAATGTTCTCATTTGTTCAGATGACAAAAGCTTCATCAGAAAGGGGGAAAAAATGTGAAGGGGAAAGCTATGTGCTCTAAGGAAAGAATCTTTTCAGTCTCAAGATCTTGTAAAAGGAATTTTGGATTACAAAACCCAGACAAGTAGCTCCAGGAGCTTTGATGACATGAATTTCAAAGGGCAAAAGCAAACCACTTTTAAATACTGGTAAGTAGAAGGAAGAGCCATCAGAATAGTTTAAAAAAGTGGGCACTGGAACAAAATGATAAGAAGAAAGGCTTAGAGAGCCTTTTGAAAAAGGGGACATGGTGTATGGGGCAGAGGAAAGATACATCACTCTCTACAATTACCTGAAGGAAGGCTGTAGCCAGGTGGAGGTCAGTCTCTTCTCCCAGGTAACAAGATATAGAACAAGAGGAAATGGGCTCAAGTCGTGCCAGGGGAGGTTTAGATTGGATATGAAGGAAAATTTCCTCACCAAAAAGCATTAGAACAGGCTGTCCAGGGAAATAGTTGAGTGACCATCCCCAGAAGTATTTAAAAGAGATGTAGATGTGGTGCTTGGGGGTCATGGTTTAGTGTGGACTTGGAAGCACTGGGTTAAGGATTGGAATAGATGTTCTTAAAGGTCTTTTCCAGCCTAAATGATTCCATGACTATTGAGTGATCCAGAGCATGAGAGAATATGGTCCTTGCACAGAACAAGACATCAGACTTAATAAAGGTAATTACTTGGTATAAAGCAAAGTCTGCTTTTCACCATGAGAGGGCAGAGGGATAGTTACAAGAAATTAGGCTCATCCTCTACAATATATTGTGAATATTGAATGTATATAATGCAGGCAAACCATCACGTCTGGTAATCACACTTGATGTTAAATTCAGTAGCAAATTTTTGACTTTTCATCTATTAAAGGAGATATGAGAAGCAGTGAAAAGTACCCGATTTATTTTTTTTCAGAATGAGGAATAAGTTATTTCTTTACTTTTTCTTATCTTTCCAGCTCCATGTCCAATAGAATAGAATTATGTTGTTTTATTAAATTATTTTTCATATCCAGGTCACTTCAATTAGAATAACGCTTCCAAGGGGTTTGTGCATTGCAGTCTAAGCAAGCTCAGGAGTATGTTTTAATTCAGATGGCTTCCCCAGCTTGTGGATTGATGGACCCATGTATTATTCTCTTTTCAGTTTCCTAGTGGCAAAATTTAGCATGAGGAACAGGAAATGTAAATGTCACTCAGATTATAAAAAAAACAAAACAAAACAAAGAAAAAATCCCAACACAAAAACCCAAGAAACCATCTCTGCAGGAGTGGGAAGTTAGTTTAGAGCAGGGGCAGTAGACCATGTAATCATTAGAGCTGGGTAGGAGTTGTGGCTGTGTTATCTGTGCCATGGATATTTGGTACCTGTTGAGAATGCTGTACTTTGATGGGAGTCACAGCAGGAGATTTGTAACTTGAAGCTAAACAGTCCATTAAGGGGGAACATGCTACTGCATTTTTTGCTTCTGTGGTTCCTGAAATCCTAAGCTAAGGGGCATTTAACTAATAGGTGCAAGGAATAGTACCTTTTATTTAATTGTGTTTCTTGTAAGGTAGTTCTGGAGTTCTAAAAACTCCTGTGGAGCCCTGACACTCTTGACTTGCTCTGGATCTTATTATAAGCACGTCTCATATATGGTAGGGTAGGGTCATAGCATCGTTTTTTATTACGAGGTATGCACACAGTTACAATATGTCCTTCAAAATTCCGGAGAAAAAGGGATGATGGAAATGATCTCTAAAGGTCACAATGCATTTCCTTGTGTTTGTCTTAAAGAAAGAGAACAAATGAGGAAGCTCCTGGCTGATGATATCCTGCCTGCAAGTGAATGATTTCCTTCTCTGTTTCCTTAGAACTTCGTAGGGCTCTTATTTTCTAATTCAATCTCAATCACTCAACAGCAATATATTGTTGAGAGCTATCAAATGTCTTGTCCGGTTGTTAATCCTTTAACAAATATATTTCATATTTCAGATTTTTCATTTCCATTTTCCTGTACATCCTGGCATCATACTGTGTTCACTAGAAATTTGGGATGAATCACATGTGTTATGGCAATATAATATGGACTGGAGTATCTCACTGCACTCCCCACAATAATATTAACAATAATAATAATAATAATAATAATAATAATAATAATAATAGTGAGTATGAGTCAGTGCAGGAGTGGCTAAGATTAACTCAGAGTTTCAGGGAGCCAAGGAATGATTCATCCTTTGAAATAAAGAGAAGCTGCTAATAAACATTAATAGACATTTTCAGTTTTGTTTGCAGCGTACCAGCACTCTCTGTAGATACTGAGGAAGCAACTTGAGGAACTGAGAATGTCATACTAGCAGCAGTTTTATAATCAATGACTTATGCATGTTGATTTGTCACTGCTGTGGATATTGGCACTGTCTACTGCCAAGATACAGCAAAAAACCTCACTGGTTTTGCTACTGCGGCAGATTTTTTTCACAGTCCTTACTGCTGATCTTTTGCACTTGAGATTTTCTGGGTATTTCCTCAAATTTCTGAATGCTAACAGAATAACAACAGCTATGCTAATTTATAGCATTTAAAGTGGCAAATGACTCAGATAACACGAAAGTCACTCTGATGTAGATTCACTGGACAGTAGAATGAATTTGTTCTCCACAGAGTGCATGTGCTTGCTCTTTCATCTCTGCCAAATCATTTTAATTGGGACCTCATGCTACTCTGCCTTCTGTGACAGTCACTCTGAACCCCCTACTTCCTTGTTGTGACAGTCACTCTTGATCCCCCTACTTCCCTGAAGCCATCTTCACAATAAAATTCTGAACTGTACCCAACTATTGATCATGTGCTCCCAGCTCATGGAGAGCTCTCTTCCTTCAGGTGAAAAACAGTGTGATGCTTTCTTTTCACAGCTGTCAGGCAATGTCTCTGACTTCCTTGCTGGTGTGGCCACTTGCAAGAGAGCATTTATGTTTTTTAGTCCCTGCATGTGTTTGGACTGGTTTTGTCTGGTCAAAGGAAAGAACAGGTTGGAGTCAGACTCGAGAGTATCACTTGAGAGTGATAAACTCCCACTGGTATCCAGTGTGATTTCTGGAGGAGCTTTCTGCCCTCGGGAATTCTGTTCCTCCCAACGCATTGCTCAGAGTGCGAGCTAGTCTGATGTGTCACAAACTGTCATCTTTTCCTGTTATATTTAATGAATGTAATGTATATTTACTGTCATCTTTTCCTGTTATATTTAATGAATGTACAACTCCTGCTTTTGTTGCCTGTGCAGTGCCTCAGACCATGGTGGCCACTAATAGCTTATCTTTATTTTAGAAACAGAAACAGGAGAGAAAACACAGATGATACTTTTACTGGCCATGCTTGTTTATGTCCTAGATTTTTTGAAAATTATTTATTGATTTTTTTTAGTATCAAGCATTTAAGTTGGCCCACACCTACTGCACAAAAAAAGATATGACAGGCACTTTCCTTAACAAAAATTCGCTTCTGTCATTTGGGTGCCTGTAAAATTAATCTTCAATACATTCTCTTAAGCTATGGTTTTGGTGGTTTTTTTAATCAAGAGGGAAAAAACCCTATAATTTTCATTCCAGTTCCTCTTCTGCATTATTGGTTTCTCACTGACCTTGTACATCCTTTGAGACTACCATTCACACACAAAAATGTCCAACATTTTTCTCAGTTTTCCTATGTGTCTTCTTGAGCAGAATTCTCCTGTACAAAGGTGAAAATACTCAGAAAAAATTTTGCAATTTGTCATCTCTTTCAGTGCTCAAATATCTCAAATTCAACATGTGCACTGTAAAATGCTCATTAGTTCTCTCAAAAAGATTGTCTTGAAACCTTGAGATAGCTGTTTGGGTTGTGTCTGTATGTGCCTGCTTTCATATGAAAAATTAAGTAAAAATTACTATAAAGTACACGCCTGCCTTTAGAATTTGATGTTTTACTTTCTTTAAGTGAAAAATGTTGAATAGATAGTGATTTCAGAGACCACCTCTACCCCTCCTCTTAATTTTTGTTTTCCCTTTTCAAGGCTTATAGCAACCTTACTTATAAATGGGTTTGAGCTGACTCTTGCATATTTGACCCATATACCGTTAAAAATTTTTGTATGTTGTGATTACTTCTTTGTTGATGTCTGTGAGTGTACTGGTTTTGGCTGGGATAAAATTAATGTTCTTCACAATAGCTTGCATAGTGCTATGCTTAGTATTTGTGACCAAAACTGTGCTGATAACACAGGACTATTTTTATTATTGCTGAGCAGTGCTCACACAGAGTCAAGGTCTTTTCTATTTCTGTCCTAATGAACTTGAGAGTATTGCACTGCACGTGAAGAGTTTATTGATCTGCCCTTCTTACCCATTCAAAAGTGGGTACTCCTTGGCTTCAATGAATAATCTGTTTGCATGGAAAACATTCAGTATTTGAATGGCTGCCACAAGATAACACAGTGGAATTATCTGTAAGACAGATGGAATTAAAAACATGTAAATTTTTCTTTTAAAAGAAATGTAAAACAATGCTTTTATGATCAGTGGAATGATTGCTACCTTTTTGTAGTTCTGCAGGTTTTATGAAATCAATAGTTTTTTCCAGTCTAACAACTTTCAGAAGAGTTGTATTCTTGTAATAACATGCAATATTAGTGAATTTCTATCCACCACAGGCACTAGGAATCCTTCTACCTTGGAAGATGAACTACTTTGAACAAGTACTTTATTTTTTATTTCTCACACTATCTAGTTATTACATGTTACTTCAGTGGCATTCAAGCAGATTAACTTTCTTTCCCTTTCACTTTGGAATGCACACACGTCACACTTCTATTTTTCTCAGGTAGAACTGGCAAGTGTTATATAAATCAGATACTTCCTAAAACTTTATGTTACTCAAGGAAGTTATGCAGTTTTCCCAGGTTGAGGCATCTTTCTCCATACCTTCTTACAAAAGAACTCAACTCTGTTTAATTAGCATTGACGTGATATCCACTGACGATTGTACAGCGTGTTCAGAGACCTTTGTGTTGCAATGTGGTATTTCTTTTCATTGTGGGATGACTCTGCACTACTGGCCTCCATCATAACAAATTAAAGTTTAACCCATTCATGTTCTGGAAATAACGGGGTTTGCCAGGTACCACCTCACTTCTATGTAGGAGTAGAAACCTTCCTTGGTGGAAAAGTTGCATCTTGAATAATTTCATGGGAAAAACTGTAACCATTTTAGGATTTCTGGATAAATAGTTCTCAGACAATAATTAACAACATCTATATACACACAACAAAGTTCACATTGTTGAACATGGGAAAAATAAGGGAAAGAAGAACAGGTGAGAGAAATGAGAATCCATTTTTTTGTTCTGAAGATATATCAGATTCCTAGTAAGGTAGGGAAAGGATCAGAAAATTACAAGACAATTTAATACTGAGCTCTCAGGCAGATGGAGTCTATTGTGTTTTTTTTCTACTCTAAACGGTAGATTAATGCCTCCCAATTAAATGTGCATTTCAGAGTGGGAACATTCCTGTGGCCTTGTGAAAGCCAGACTTGAGGTGATTCATAGTAAGACTCTCCCTTCAGGGAATCCTGAATTAATCAAAATACTTACAGAGAAAATAAGGTAGATATCCAGCGCCCTGTAAGACTGAACAGTGCTGCTCAAATTCTTTTTATATGGTCTATTTTTATTCATCTAGTTCTGCATAAAATGGTACTGCAACATGAAAAGGATGTAAACGTGATACTCCCCCTCCTTCTGTTGTGAAATAAGTCTTCACAGTGCTGTTAGTTTGGAAATTTAAAGTACATTAGTCAGTTACTAATTATTTATTAAACAGAAGAGTTGGCAGTGTCAGTTATTTTGGAAGTTTGCATTGCTCTGCTGGTTCCCAGATTATCTCACTCTAACTGTGAGAAATTTTCCTTCACTTTTAGAGCACTTGGTGGCCTCTTTCTTTTCTATGTCTGTTTATTTGACACTCAGCTGTGACATGGCCTGCATCTCTGCCCTGATACTATTAGTTCAGATGCAACAATGAGGAATTATTTAGTATAATACACTGATCTGGGATCCAGTACAACAGAATGGAGTCTGTAAAATAAAATTCAGCTTTGAATATACAAAATCTTCTTGAGAGTGAAATCTATGAAGAAAGGGACATTTGGTCAGAGCTGTGGAAATCCCAACATGGTAGATTTTTGTAGAGCAAACAATCTTGTCTGGAAAGTCCTGTCTGTGTGGAGATATGCTGGATGATCTAACCCAGCAGGGTCTGTCTAGTTTTTTTGTGGAATGCCATAGAAGGATTGGGTGCAAAAGATAAGGAGAAAATTTAATTTTGAAGTCCTATATTACTGTTCTAATCATCTGATATGAAGATACCCAGCAACAAGAGGAACATAAACTGGTATTAAGGCGAACGGCTAAATTAAAACTCTCTCCAAAGTTTCATCTAAATCCTTCTACTAGATTGCTTATTTCTCACTCAACACAAGAACACTTTTTCACTGTAACTTTTTCTAACATTTTTTGAAAACTATGATTTTTTCACCAAAAATTTTATTCACGTGATATCAGATATTGATGAATAATATTTTTGAAGCTTTTGATGGAGAAAGTTACATGAAAAGAGATGGAGAATGGAGAAAGTTATCATGTTATTATAAAACTTATTTAAACTTATTTAATACTTAATTTTCTTTTCAGTTTTCCCAGTGGAAATACTCAGCATTCACATTGAAAAAGCTCCTTTTCCAATTTTCTTTTTCAAATCAAATTCGAGATTACTTTGAAGAAGTCATTACGTCTTTCAGGTAAGCAGAGTGTTAGGGCTGTGGAAAAAAAAAATTGAAATTGTTTTTTGGTTGGTTTCACATAATGCCTTAAAAATTATATGCATTTTTGGAAGATCTCCATGACTTCCAAATTGTGTTGCCTGATGCTGGGAAGCAGCACCAGGTTCACTAAAAAAGTAGAGAGTGTGAGGGAATCTACTTTGATATTGCTAGTACATTTCCATAGAAAGTTGTGTAATAATCTCTAATAAATTCTGAATTTTTATGATGGCCAAATACATTGCATAATTTGAACATTACTGATATATCTTGACGGTGGTTGTAGAGTAGAAACCTGGTACAATTTGTTTCTGTATGCTGCCAATGGCAATCCTGCACTTGAAGTGTGTCTTCTGCCTGGGAAAAGAACAGTCTTCTAACGTTAGGCAATACAATTGAGTAAGAGATGGGATCTTGTGATGTGATGGAGAAATGAGATGTTCTCTTGGAAATACACTAGGAGGTCAAGAATTTTCATGTAACATCAAAGCCAAGGGACTAAAGAACAGCTGCTGCTTTGTAAAGGTAACAAGACTATTTGTATTTTTTTTTTACAGTTGTTTTGATGTTAGTTATCTTCTAGACATGAACCAACTTCAGAGGGTGGGAACAGCTGTCCATGTTGATAGGGATATCTTGTTACTGTTGCCTGCTTTCTTCTGACTGTGATAGTGACTGCTGTGAGAAACAGGATATGGAAGTTTGACAATTCCTGTGTACTCTCATACATCCACTGTTTACATAAATCAGAGGCAAATACTTTCACTCTGCCTCGCTTGTAGTTTTAATGGAGAAAAGATCCAAAGAGACTAAATGAAAAGCCTGTGTGCCAGAAGAGTGCTTCATTAAACATGCAGGAGAAGCTGCATGCATTTCAGATGTGTAACTTTTTTACTAATTTTTTCTTTCCTCACCCTGTAGGAGGATGGAACACAAAAACTTTGCTGTCTCAATTTCAGTGATTTCATAAGAATTTTGACCCCCGTTTTTCTGTTTAAAAAAATCCAAGCAATGTAAAATAGCTGCTGAATATTCCCACTAATGTACTCTGTCCAACTGTAGGCAGTTTTGGTGCTTAGGATCTGCCCTGTTTACAGTAACTGAAATGGATAGATTTTCTGAGTTTATTGTATTTGTCTCAGTATAAACTTATTACCCTGTATTGCATTGCAATTTTTTTTTTTAATGTGGAAATGTTTTAGGAAAAGAACAAGATTAGAGTAACTACTATACAGAGTGTTCCCAAAAAGCCCAGCAAACAAAAGGAAGCCAAGATTGCGACAGATAAGGAATGTCATTATGAACATAGCCCAGGGCTATTCTGACTTGTGGCCATAAATGCAGGAAGTAATTTTCCTCCTGGATCCTTTTTAAATATAGGAACAAAATAAAAGTCTGATGACTGCAGGTATAGTGCGTGGGAGATACTAAAAGGTCATATAAATATCTAGGCAATAAGATGAAGGTGCATCTGTATGAACTTGTAATTTCTAACTGATAAATTTTTTAGGATGTTGCCACCAATCCACCAGTATCTGTGATGAAATTACATAACTTTTTAATAGTACTTCCCTTCTTAATAGTCAAATAATGTGGTAGGATGTCCCTGTTATGCTCTGAAGAGTATGTTCACAAAATTGCTTAGAAAACTCCTCAATTCTGTTTCCATCATGTCAACTACAAGAACTACATGCAGAAGCTTTAGGCATTTTAATAATTAACTGGAGAACTGTCAGGATTGATTAAAAATCCCAGACAAACACCATGTATATGAAACAAATTAACCCTGCTGAGATAATAAATTAAAGAAAAAAAAATTCCACAACACTACCTTCTTCTTTAGTACAGATCAAATAGTGTATATTTTTCTCTCTACATGCACATTTTATATGTTTATGAGATTTTTTCCCTATGATTAATAAGTAATTGCCAGTTTTTATTTGCAGCAAAACCGACAGTGCTCTCACTGCTTTCTTCAGAGCACTTGTTAACATTTACGTTTGTATATTATACACATGCTCTTTAATCTCTCTATAAATATGTTCTTTAGAAGGATCTTTTTGGTGCTAAAATTTAGTTGCAAATCTTGCTATTGTGTTTTTGACTCAACTGCATTTTTCAATTTTATTTCACAGTTCATTCTTGCAAATTAAAATTGGCATAATGTTCAGCAAAAATATATAGCTTATTGCTTATCTGGCCATCTCATTTTCCAGTTGCATATTTCCTGCAGTTCACTGATTTTCCCTGATTAAAAAAAAATAAATTATCTGTAAACATTTTTCCCTTAGTATTTATTCTGCATTTTAAATTAATTATTTCCCACATCTCTGTTTGTTGGAAATAATTAATAACTAAACCCTGAGGGCAAACCAATTGCCTTCTCTTTAGATTCAGACAAGCATCTTCCAAAACAAACATGAGTGAAATTCTGGTGACATAAACAGTTTTCACATTACAGGAATTCACCTGTAAAATTCAATCAGAAAATTGAAGCTCTTAGAGTATGAAATGACAACGCGTATGAATGAAATAACCTTCTCTCTAGCTGGGGAAGGGGTTGATGTTGGTGGTAATCTTGCAGGTTTTTTCGTTTCTCAGGGTTTTCTAAAAAAAGTGCTATTTTGCTTTCCTCCGCTAATTAAATGCTTGCTAGGTGCAAAGAGCAGCACTGGTTTCTATAAAAAGGACAGTTAAAGTGGTTAAAGAGCTACCCAGAAGGTTTTTAAAACATTCCATAGCTACCAAGCGCCCATATGAATTTGTCCATACAAAATACTATCTCCTTTCAAGAAAATTGTAAAAGCTCACAGACTTCTTGAAGGTGGGACTTCATCTTTAATGTCTTCCTGTTTCAAGTGCTCCACTGAAAATTGTCGTAATTCATTTCTGCACAATCAAGCATAGAAACTAGAGAATGCTTCATTCATGTGAGAATAGGTACTGGTAGTGAAACATAACACAGCAATGCAGAATGTGATTACAAGACTGGGATTTCTCCAATGTATTTAATTTTGCTTAAATTTCTCTCTCTCTGGATCCCCAACAAAATTATGAATATTAAAAAGAAAAATTGTGAAGTAATTAGCATTCCAGAAATCATACAGCAGACTCTGGGGGAAAGCATGCAAGCAAATTAAGTAATGCATATTTCATTTCATCAGGGACTAGAAATTGTGTTGATCAGTATATAAACAAAAGAAGACAGGTAGTTTTTAACTCTAACTGAAGAAAAATGTTTAAATTTAATAATTAGAATTTAAAAATAAAATTAATATGGTTCATTCACTTCAGAGTTTGACTTGGTCATCCTTCTGGGTCCCTTCCAACTCAGATGATTCTATGGTTTGATGCACGTTAGAAGGACGCAAAGTTGGCTTCAGTGGCTCTAACTCTAGGCTGCTTTTCCTAGAAGAGGCTCACCTACATAACTCATAATCAGCAAAAACTCTGTTTCTGAAAAAGGGGTTCTTGGTGTTTTCTTGTTAAGAGATAGAGTTTTGGTTTTGTTTTGATATTAGTCATGTAAAGGTTTAGGGGTTATGTCAAAACATGAGCTGAATAAGGGATGAAACCAGAAAACATTGTGTAATATTTGTACTGTAACTTCTGGTGTTATTTGGAATGCCAGTGTTATTTATTTTGACCTCCATTTTTCACTCTGTTTTCTAGTTAGATTTTTAAGTCCTTTGCCAGTCCCAGACAGAAGCTGCTGGTATGAACTTCTGCAGGTTCTGGTATGAACTTCTGCAGGTTCTTCTTCTTCAGTAAGGGCATTTCGAGAAAGCAGTTTAGGATCAATCTCAGTGGTTTGATAGACCCGAGGACAGAGTAAAAGGCTCCAACAAGTTCCTGGATGAAAGAGGCTCTTGGGTGTAGGGTAGCAAAAAAAATAGGGGAAGGAAAGAGATTGTCTGCTCCTGTAAACACAAACCACTTTTCATGTTCTGGTTCTGTCTTTGGCTGAGAAGAACTTGTTGGTGGAAGACAATGAGAGGACAGTCTGCCACTGCCTAAAGACCACATAGTACTTCATCAGTTTTCCCTGGTTTTCCATACACGCTCTAAGAAGTAACTTCTGCCAATCTTATAACAGGAAGTTAGGATTTACAATGAAGGCAATTTTTTTGAAGGAAAAATTTTTTACTCGAACTAGTGCTGCTGATTTTGCAATGTACTGTTTCTTCTGAGAATAAATTTCACATGGAAATATCCCAGAAAGGAATTCACAAGGCATTTTACTGGCAATGTTTCTCTCCGTATTTTCTTTTTAGTTGGTTCATAGATCTTTCATATTCTTTTTTAGCATTGGCTGGTGCAGGGTTTCTAGTGAGAGAGAGGGGACATTCATATTTGTTAAAAAATGGTTTTGTAGTGTACCAGAAATTGTAAATTTTTTGGAAATTAGTGATACATAGAATCCTCTGATGCAGAACATTCAATTGCAGAGAAATGAAAGATTTTTTTTATAACAAACTAGCAACAGACAGGTAAAAGGCAGAGAAAAAGCCCTGAAGCTAAAGGAGAAAAAATTTTAAATGTACAATTTAATCCCTCAAAATTTTGGCAGCCATAAATCAGCAAATGTCATCTACGTTTTGGAAATGAAATATTTAGTTAATCCAATAGCCTTTTCTCCTCAGGCTAACTGTATGAAAGAAAAGCAGAACATGCAAGCCTGGTCATGTACTTGGAAACATCTTTCTGCGAGATCAGGATGTGGGTTTGCTAGTCAGCCTTGCGCCTCCACCATCCACACCAGTGCTGATGTCAGTGTTCCCTAGTGGTATGAACTGGCTCAACCTTCTGAAAGTTGTCACACATGTTGTGAGGTACAAGGACTCTTGGATTACTGTGGCACTCTGCCAGCAGCTGGCTTGTTTAGAGGAACAACTCCTTGAAGGAAGCCTGTAACAGGACCAAAATGGGATGAGCATCTGGCAGTGAAGGACAGGGGCAGCGTGGGTATGGGCAGGTTCTTGATTCCACTCTCTCTTCCCTTTTAACCTGTCAACCTAAATTTCAATACTACCTGTGTATTTAAGCATGTCCTCCAAAGCTGTGGCTTTTCAATAAGCCACCTTTGGTGCAATTTTCTTTTTTTTATACAAGAAACAGAGGGTGGTATATTTTGTTGCATTTTTTCTCATGGAGCCTATGTAGTAAAAGTCATTATCTCTTAGCAGCAAAAAAAAAAAAAGCCTCACACAAACATGCACACATATTGCTCTATCTAATGTTTCTTTTTGAAAAAACTTAGGAATCACAGGTGCTACAGGTCACGTGTTTATTACTACATGTTGCCACAAATGATAACAGAAACGTGGTAATTCAGCCTTTTTATGAAGCTTCATTCATAGTAATGCAATGTGACCTTCAAAACCTGTCTGGCTACTTCAAGTATTTACAAGAGAGTAGGGAAGGTATGGAGTGCTTTTACATAGATATTTTTAAATATAAATAGAAATAAAGTATCTTTCAACTCTTTACCCAATCAATTTCTTTCCTTATAAAATGTATTACACTTTGAAGCCTGATCTGTTTGCAATGAAGTATGATATCTGTATGAAAAGTAGTGTTCATGAAAAAAATAGGAATTGCATTTGAGTATCAGTTACCAGTTAAAAAATAAAACTGCTACCCCTGCACAATAGGGTAGTCACAGCACTTAGTTGTGCAGGGTCAAAGTGAGTTTCAGTTCCAAAGAGGTCATGGATTCTTGAGAAAAAACAATATGAGTTCAGGCCAATAATAATAGAAATGCTTTCTATGGTGAAACAGCACACATTACCATTGAAATAGAAGTATTTTGGCCTGAGCTCCCTACCTGCAAAGGAAAATAATGTTAGTGATTGCATCTAATGCTCCTAGGCTGAAACAGACTAAAAAAAATCAGGACTGTGCCTATCACTGACAATAAAATTAGCATATGAAGTGGTTCTGGGTTTCCCCTTAGTTCTAAAAAAAATGTTAAAAGCCTTTTCAACATGATGCTAGCACAGAAATCAATATTTTCTTAGAAATCACAGGGAAATCAGAGGTATGAAAATATTTAACTAATTTAGAATTTGGTGTTTTTGTGTGAGGAATCATGCCTTAATAAAGTAATCTCATTTAATTTCTTCATGGAAAGGATTGTTTAGGACTGGAACAGGCTGCCCAGGAATGTGGTGGAGTCACCATCTCTGGAAGTGTTCCAAATACATGTGGACATGGCATCTGAGGACATGGTTTAATGGTGAATATGGTGGTGTAGCCGGATTGACAGTTCGACTTGGTGATCTTAATATACTTTTCCAACCTTAATGATTTTATGAGTCTATAATTTGCCTTCTATTTTGAAAATTGTCTGCTTTTGTAAAGAAAAAAGTGCTGTATCTCCATAATCCTGCAGCAGTGTCCTCTGAGGATAAGTTCCTTCTTAGCCTTTCAGTCCATTTTGTCTGCTTGCTTTCCAAGCTTGGAAATATGGCTTTTTGATACGATTTGCAAACTGTATAATTAGGACCACCTGGGGATGCATTTCTTTCAGAGTCCAGATCAGCTGAACAATTCCTGCTGGTACATAGGCCAAGAAAGGGGATGAGGAAGGCAGGTACAGTAAAATCCCCAAACCTCCTTCTGGGCAGAATTGATGTTAAAGGGATGCACAAGCATTCAGATTATTCTATTCCATCCCTGTCTGTCATGTCTGGAGTTTTCTTAATGTAGCAGCATATCATGGCCTAGGAAGCCCTTTGATACTGTGGATACCTCCTCTCCACAGCCATTTCCAGGCCAGTGTAGGACAAACCCCTCCTTTTCTCAGACTAGACTCAAGGTGTTCTTTTGGTTGACTAAGAGTTACTCAGAAGAAATTAAAACATTGTGTATGGTGCCCTCATGCTGCTAACAGCACCGGGTTTTCTACCATAAACAGAAATTTCCCTTCTTTCATCAGGATGTGCACATGGAAGTAGAACCCCTGTTGTTTTAGGCAGAGGCCGACCTCACAAACGGTTTCAGGTTTCTGTGTATTTTTTTCCTTCCCATTACACTACAGTTAGCAGTATTATCTACTAATTTTATCAAGGTAAAATCCTCCTAATTATACACATTATTCTGTGTATAATTTCTAAACCTCTGGATCTGGTCATGGAAAGTAGAACTAGGCAGCCACACTCAGTGATTACAAGAGAAATCAAAACAAGGGAAAAAAAAAAAGATAAAACTTGATTTCTCTTTAGGAAGGAAATTCCTAGCCATACACTGTCACTGTACAGTGGATATTTTTGCCGTTGCTTGCCACCATTTGACATGAACTATTTGTCGATAGATTAGAGTTCAGAGTGGTTGTGGAGTGTGGTGGTGGTCTGAAAATTAGCAGTCCCAGAAGCAACACAGTATAGCCCATGTAGAGGGTATTAAAAAAGCAATGTGCAGAACCACAGAACAGGCTACGCTGGAAGGGATAAAACCATCTGGTCTGACCTTTAATTAGAAATGGAGCATAGATGAGATTATCAAATACTCTAGAACATCAGAGAGCTCTTTGTCCCAGAGGATATGCCCCTAGGAAGGCTTTCTTGCAGCTTGTATGGATTTTTGCCTGTCCCCTTATGCTTTATTCCCTTGACTGATACTGGCTTTTTTCCCCTCATTAGAATTTTGACACTTCACCTCTCATGCTGTGAACTAATCTACAGTCAGTGAGTGACAAATTTCTTTTCTTGTTCTTCTTTGTTTAGTCATCTGATGAATGTGTTTCACCAGAATTCAAGTGAAACTTACCCAATACCAGTCTGATTCTAAAGAGCAGGGGAAACTGTGTCCTCTAAGGTGATCTCAGGCTCTACAGACTCTCTTCCTTGATGGAATCCTTTTCTTCACCTTCTCATCCTTGACTATCAGACACCCTACCTCAAAATGTAAAAAGGTGAAGTTCTAGGTGTGGAAAGGTCAAATATGAAAAATAGTGTAATTTCATTTCAGCCTGGCACTAACAGAACATGAAATTAAAAACAATGTTTTACTTGGTAAGGAAGAACTTACTGCATGTAGAGAGGCCCTAGTCCTCAACTATCAAGTGTTCTATCTGAAACCACATCATTTAGAACAGGAAACCCAGAAAAATATGTTTCCTCCAGATCATATTGACGTAATGGTGTATATAAGGTAATTAATATTCTGGATTTCAAACTGGCCTAATGGAATCCTCCAAGACAAAATGATATGAGAAAGCAAACAAAACACTTCCTTTCTTTTCCAGAGAAAGATAAATAGGAATATCTAAGCAAGTCCTGACAAGCTTTAAAATCTGATATGAAATTCAATTGTATAATACCACCTAAACAGGACGCCAGATTTGTTGAGAGTTGGTTGTTCCACTAAATAAACCTTATTTAGGAGCAAAAAACTAACAGTTGGTGACTAGGAACTTTTTAAATCCATAGCTAAAATGTGGTGTATCCGACTAAGTTTAAAAAGCCTAACCATTTTCTAGATGTTAGAGCAAGCAAAACAAATCATCTCTCAAAGTGTTTACTGTTTGAGCCATTTAGTTAGGAAACAACTCTCAGAGGCATAAAAACTGCACGAAAATAGCAGAACAGATCTCTGAATGGTGGAGACCGATTATTTTGGTATTGCATCCAACTTAAGCTTAAAGAGCAAACAGATGTGCTTGAAGTTTATTACCCTTTGCACTGTCTTTTCCCTAATTTGATTAAGTAGATGGAGAGAAAGAGAGAACGTGATTTCTCTCTCCATGTAGGGCTGGTTATCAATGTGCATCAGGCTGAAGTCAATGCTTCTTGTGACAAACTGATTAAATTTGCTCTTCTGGTACATCTCCCAGCTTCTGCTACACTGTCCTCATAGATTTTAAATCTGTTCTTTTAATCAAAAGTCTGATGTAAGGCAAGAAATTAGTGTTTTACCAACTTCAAATTCTTGCCTTTTCTTTGACTGCCAAGTTAGAGAGGGTGGTGCAGGATGTAAAAAAATACACTGATCTCCACTGGATTTAATGAATACAGTTTTAAAACTAATTTTATACAAATTTATCACTCTATTTATTTTTTTGATATGTGAGTGGAGTTATGTATCCAGTAACAGATATGCAAACCCCTCAAAAGCTGCCAAAGAATACAAGTTATACAAGCGGGCATGTCACAGGCTGACTTGGTGACTCACGTCTTGGCAGCTGCCCTATAAACAAAGCTACTGAATTGCTTGAATCTGTCAAATCACAAAACCTTCTATGCAGCTCACTTTCAAAGATATGCTGTAAAGAATTACTAGAGAGTGAAAATTTGATCAAAATGCATTAATTACTAATGATTTGAAAAATTAGACCAGGCTTTAGAAATTCAATTATTGTAGTTGCATTTCAGTCTCTGAGTTTCAATCAGGTATGAATGCACATTAAATCTAAACCAAAGATTTGGAAATCAAAATGCATTCTCTTAGTAATTTCCATTTCTGCTTTGGGAGTCAGCCAAACAGCAATGCCAGAGCTTCTGATCATCTGAAAAATTTTTTGAGTATCAGGTAAATATTGAGGATCCTGTAGTCATAGTTGCTTTAAAGGTGATTAAAGTCCTGCTTATATATTCTGGGCACTTTAAATGTTCAAAAACTTCTGAAATGCAAGGAGAAAAAAAAATAAAGTAAAGAATTAGAAACCAGTAACTATGATTCTGCAGGCCAGATCTTTCCTCAAAGTTGTAGTACTAGAGAGATATCCAGGTTCCAAGACAGGGTAGCCATACTGCTGATTAGCAGTTATTTGCCAGTTTCTAGAAGTGTAAAATGTATTTATACTCCACAGTTCAAGAGCAATGAGTGTTAAGCATTAACAGTTGTTGAGGATAACTTTGCTGGGTTGCAAGACCCTTTAGAAAATCCCAGGACTGAAAATTTAGAATGATTACTACACTATAATGCTGCAGTCTTTTTAGGTAGATCTGCCCTAATCTGTAGCTGTGACTGTAAAGTCTCATCTTTCTTTCTCTTTTCAATTCTTCTGGAATGCTGGTTTTTTGACTTTCAGAATTGAGGACTCAATCACCTCTGCCTGGAGGGGAGTGAAAAGTATTTGTGGTCAATTTGCCTAGACATTAACATTTTATTTAGAAATTGAGTGAGAAGTCAGTTTATGCATATTTTCAACTACTCTTAGCAAATCTTCACAGTTTGTCTCTGGAGCAGCATTTACTGTTAGATAGCTCCTAAGTCCGTGTTAATTAATTTCTTCTGCGTTTTCTCCAGAATTTTGCAGCTCAGAACCTGTACCCCAATACATATGGAGATGAATTTTAGTTTTCTGGGATAGGCCAAAATGACTTTTAACTCAATTTTTTCTTGAATATCAAGAAATTAAGGGACACTGGAAGCAAAGAGCTACCAAACTAAGATAGCTAATGCAGTTCACTTTTATCCAGAAGGTGGAGAACAATGCCATGGAGGAGGGAGGTCTTGGAGAGAGGCAGAAAATTCCATCTTGTTCCTTTGGGGGATTCTCGCATAGTTTTCACCTTCCCTGACTACAAGGGCTGACCAAAATTCTCAGTCATCACAGAAAGACTTGGCAAAGAAGGAAGACTCCATCAGGATCAATTTGCAGTTAATGCAGTGAATGCCTCAGTGCTATATGCTGTGCCATTATCTTTTGTCTAGAACAGACTTGAAGACAGATTCAGTGACTTGTAGCTGGTTCAGGCTCACTGAAGTTGATGACATCTTAGCATTTCCCTGAAGCTTAGCATGCAAATCCTGCTTTTAATACAGATGTTTCCCCAGCATGACAAATGTTTCACTGCTGAAGTGTCATTTTACTTGAGAACAAAAGTGCTTTGTTATAAATGCAGCACCAAGGCTTGAAATGTACAGAAATTAGGCACATTTAGTTTATTTAAAATGATTATGATTGCTTTTCAAGCTGTTGCTAATTGAAGAGGCCACAACCAAGGTCTAATAAGGTTTTAGTCTTCATGTCTGTTACACAGACTCCACAGATCTTTGTTGGCACTCTGGAGAATATTAATTTATGCTACAAATGTGTTTTCAGGGCCAAATGTTTTAAGAAACTCTCATTGGAAATGGAGTTTGAATTTCATTCCAATGTGTAGAGTGAGTACTGAATAGTTTTTTTTCCTTAAGCTGTTTAAATATTGTTTTCCTAACAGCGTGGTACAGTGCCAAATTGAGTGAAAAATAGTGGCCAATAGGAAACTTACTACCCATACTAATATTTATACAGGCTCTTTGTTGTTCATAGGAATGAACCTTACTCTTTCAGCAGAGTTTGCACCATGTACTTGTCATAGACAAATATCTGTACTGCAAGATACAGCTATTTATCTCCAGTTCAGCTGAGTGGCATAAGCTATGTACTTTATAGAAACACTTTGTTCTATGTTTGTGCTTTTTTTCTTGGCTTTTTTTTTTTTTTAATGCTTGACATATTAGACATAATGGGGAATGACAAGGAATAATGAGACTACTCAGGTGATATATTTGATGATTTTTCAAGTAACAAAGTCCCAGAGGTTGGCCTAGTGACCATATTTTTGATTTTGGCCACGGTGTAGCACAACTGTTCTTTTTAATCAGAGCCCACTGTTGTATTCAGTTCCCAGTTCTGTTCAATAAATGAAATGGCATTGTTTGTTCTTTTATGCCTTTTTGAGTTTTGGCATTATTTTTTCATTTTGTTTGCCCTTCTGCATGCAAAAATTAGCAATGCTAGCAGCATAAAAAATGAAGGAAAACCCATATGAAAAAATGTAAATTTGCCCTGTCACAAGGGTGGTCTAAATGGTCTTAAATATCTTTTACAACCTAAGTGATTCTACAATTCTAAAGACTCTGTCATGAAATGTTTGGGAAATGTCCCGTGTATAGCATCACAAACCTTCCAGTGACTGTGATTATCTATGATAGTATATGAAATAATATGTAAGAAATTATAATAGATAAGAACATATCCATGCCTCAGCAGGTGGCAGTTGAAGGATCCATAATATGTCAAAGATTATACATCAGCTAATGTATGATTGTTTAAATTAAAGAGCAAATCTAATTTTGATATATTTCGGAACTGAGAAGAAAAATGAAACTGAAAACTCAACTAGGTTAAACATTTTCAATAAAATGTAACTTCTACAGATTTAACCTTATTTCATGATCTTAAGACATCAAATCTGGGAGATAAAATCACTGTGAAACAATGCTTCCCAACTTTTGTAGAAGTTGCTATAAAGGACATGCAGAGATGATGATATTCCTCTAAAAAAAAAGATTTCTATTGTATGTGTAGATTGTGAGTGTGATTGTCTTATTGTGATATACGTGAAGATATATGTATATATACATATATATACATATATATATTCATGTATATATATATATAGAGATAGATAGATATGTGAAAAAATGCTAGCTGCATTTTCCCTAGTCTTGCATTAATATGTACCAAGTACAGTAACTCCCTTAAATCAAAACAACAGCAATAGTTTTGATAAGTGTCAGCTAATTTGTAAGCATTGCTGAGGGCAGTGTATTTAAACAGATACAATTGCAGAGAAGGATAAAAACTCCATAAAGGAATGCTGTATCTGTTTGAAGTGAAATTGCCAGAAGGATCTTGTGCAAGGAAGCTCTTTCATTTTTGTAAGAACTGTTCCAGAGTAAGTAGTAGAGAATTCAATATTCTCTGCCCATCTCTGGGTCTTTCTTGAGAACTGCACTGTTTGTGCATGTATGACATTAACTGCTTGTAGTGTTAATTGCTGAAATAATGCTTCAAGGTCAAATGCTGTACAAGATTCTGAAGCATTAGTTATTTAAAATAAGTAAATTTAAATAGCTAGATGAGCTAAAATACAACTATTTTTTCTGAAGAGCTTTACATTCCTGTATTCCAAAAATGTCCTTATTTCCTCTTTGCTTCTGTGGGAAAGTGCACTGAAATTTGTCTATGTGTGCTTGTTTTTTTTTTTCTGCAAGCAAGCAGAAGTGTGCTTATTCTCATGTCCTATAGTGAGGAGTTTAAAGCTGTCTGACTGAGAGCTTGATTTCTTATTCTTCTTTTTGTCCTTTCTCAAGACTGTGGCTACTGGGGAAAGATTCCATTGCAAAGAGAAAAAAATCTGCTGAGATACCTTGAGCCATTTCTTGGATGTGGAGCATCATGTGAACTAATAATCTGGCTTTACAATTTCTCTGAAATCAGTGAAATGAGTGATATCTTATGTGAATATGTTCTTGGAGGCTGCTGAAGAAGCACAGATGTTTTGGTGTATCTGCAGTGTAGTTCACTTCTGAAATGCTCATGTTTAAGGTAGTCCAATGCAAAGATAAAGAGAAGGAACTGGCAGAATCAGGGTGATAAATAAGGGGTTAGGTAGATCTTTTGTGTTCTGCTTGGATGCCACTACCATAAATCTCTGTTTGATGAGGCTAAATCTAGAGCCTTCAACCATTCAGAATTCCGGGCAGAACCAATCACTGGATGATCATCCTGTCCTGTGCAGCCTCTCTTCTGTGTGAAAGGAGGAGGAATAGAACCCTCTGATGAAAGTGAAAGCTAAAAAAGTGCAATTCTTGTAGCAAGAAATTAATTCCACCTCTGCAGTAGTAATAATCTCTGTAAAGTTTGCCCAGCAGTCACCAGCAGTGAATTAATACAGAGCTGGTGAAAAATAAAAGGACCTGAATATATAACTGTTTCAAATACTTCATTGCTGAATGATTGCTTGAAATAGATAAATTTTTTTCATTAAGATTTATTTTTACTGTGAAGATCCTGATTTTATCCTCTAAATCCCTGAGAGAATGTGTGTTAGACTGTCTTTGTACAAATCAGAAAACATCCAAATTTAAAATTGGGCCACAGTGCATGGCCTTTCACTTAAAAAGTGGGGTTTAAGTTACTTATTTTAAAGATGTTCCAGGTTTAGCATCTTTGCACCTTATTTTACCTCATCTGATCTCTTCCTATTCACTGTCCCTATCAGAGTAAGAGCATTATGCTTGTTTACTGCCTCTTTCTGTTTTAATTTTAAATTTGACCTGACATAAGCTGTTCCTTTATGTACTGGAGGGGAAAAAAATCAAAGTCATATGGTATTATCTTTCACTTTCCTTGCACCATCTGGATTCCTGGAGCTGGAGCTGAAAACTGTCAGCATCTCTTGATGCAAAGCAAATAGACTTAGCTAAAAGGGAAGTTCAAGCTGGAGAATCATCCTGTCAAAAGTTTAGAGCAGCTCAACACTGGAGGAAGGAAATCATCATCTGTCAGAAGGGGCCATAGCTTTAGGTACCTAATGCTTTCCTTTAAAGATTAGTCTCATATTCACGATTTCTGTGGAAATCAGGTTTTGGTTCTATTGAAATTTATTTTTGGTCTACTGTTGGCAAAGCTTGCGTTCCAAGCAAGAGGAAAAGGTCTAGTCTTTCATATCTGGACTTCCTTAATTTCAGAAAACTACAAGAAGGGGTTTTTTACTCCATGGTTCACCCTGGCAATAACAAAATTGAAAGCCATATGATTTTATGGCACTCATAATACAGGTTAATTCTAGGTCATTCTGAACTCTACAGAATGCAATGAACAATCTACATAATCATGTAGATTATTTACCTCTTAAATGCCTTGAATTAAGGCATTAAATAATCAAAATAAACTAACACTGTCATGCAACAAAGCATTTGAAATGCCTTATGATTTTGGCTTTTCTGTAGGATCATAAGCACTGAAAAAAATGGAGTTCAGTAGTAATATTTATTCTTTACCCCTAAGAAAAATCCTACTTGAAACTCTAAGGACACACTGAAAAGTAAACTTGTGTCACATGGGATTGAGTGTTCATTCCAAATAATGATCATTATACTAGTCTAGAATATTACTTGTTATTTTATGTTCTTGGCAATTAGTATATCTCATTTAAAATATTTATTTTTCCTTTTGGCTGAGTTTCTCTACAACACTGGAACAGTTGTCTTAAAAATGATGGTCTCTTGGGCAAAATAAATTAAGTCTTGGAATTATGTAAAGACTTTTAACTGAAGATGAAGTTTCAAAACAGTCTTTGTGCAAAAAATAAAACTCACTTTCCCCCTTCAACTCATCTTTCTACCTACTGCTTCTCTGGTCTTTTTCTCTTTACATCAAACATATACTCTCTTTCTTTCTGACTGGAAGTCTTCCAAAGTTTGGGGGGAAGTCTTACAGGAAACCCTTCCAAAACATATGTAGAACTTGTTCTTCCTGTGCAGATAAAACCCCCAGATGTTTTTAAATTCAAACTATCTGAAACTGGAAGGCTGTAATTGGTTTGGGGCACTTTTTAATTAAAACACAGAATTTTGATGGTTATTTTTCACATTATGATTTGCATCAAGGATTTTGCTTCACTGTACATATTTCTTCCAGCAGGTTCCAGATTTATCTTAGTTTAAATGTTTATTTGATCCTGAGGTTTCCTTATCAGATTATCAGATGGAAATCAGTGCAGTATATGCCTTTCAGGAAGTTTTCTGTATGGTTTTCATTTGAAAACATCTGTCTTTTGAGTTACAAAATTAATCCCGAAGAAAAGACCTATACATGTAAGATACAATTTAAATTCTTTCCCAGATATAGGCTTAGATTTTTCTGGTGTCCTGAAGTCTAATTGCATGCTTTATGAATCTAATTTTTTCTTGTGTGACTATTGATATACCACATAAATGGAATCTTAGAATTATGCCAATTAATAGATTAGAATTTTATAGAAGTGCAATATCACAAGTTAATTGAGCAATGACTAAAATCATTAGCTATAATTAACTTCACATTTCTTTCTGGTTTTCTTCCCTCAGGGAGCATACATCAGACTCCTGGCCTTTTATTATTAACATTATTAAATTATTTGTTCTTTCATTGATTTCCTGGGAAGTCAACCCACCCTGTTAAGCAGAGATTTCTTTTGGGGTAGCAAGGAGCAGAGAGGAGCAAAAGCAATCAAGCCAGCAACATACTGTCAGTAATATTCCTATCATTATTTGAAGTGTGTTGCAAAGAGAAGCTGCTGAGTTACTGTCCTAGTGTGGAGTTTGGTGGTTTCATGTATTGCATGTACAATTGTTATTGTTAAATAATGAAAATAATAATTTCCATAGTTTCTAGACTATGTTGAAATCCTGCTCAACAAGGAGACACGCAGGGGTAGATGATTATCAGCTTTAGGACCTAACTAACACTTGCTGACTTCAAGTTTTCAGCACATCTTTTACACTATTCTGCCACGTTTTGGGAAATGCTCAGGTTTCAATGAGACAAACATAGAAATGAATACTATCAAATCAGAGGGTAGTTTTTAATCCAGAGGCATCTACAGATGCTGTCAGGGATGCTAAAGGTGTGGCTAGCATCCTGTGTGCATTCAAAAAGGGCTTTAAAAATAATGTTAACATACCCAAAAATGAAGGCATTGGGAGAAGGATGAGTAACTCAAAGTATGTGTTTCTGTTTCTTTTCTTCTCCCTGAACAGACTTTTTACTCCCTGACTTCCACAGAAGGTAAGTACTACTGTTTCCACTCTTTCAGTAACAAAAATTAGTGGAATTAAAGTCAGTACTCCTAAGAAGGGTAAATATTAACTTTCCATCTTTCCCAGGAGCTATTAAAAATCTTCTTATGCTATGAGCCTAACTAAATTACTGTGCAAAATATTATTTTTTTAGGCATGTAAGCCATGAAGTATGAAGAATTTTTGCATAAATATATCTGAGGATTACCCTGGATTCAGAAGGTACAGTACTGCTCAAGAGGTAGGAAGCTCAATTTTTCTTTTCAATGCTACTATATGACATGCTGTATCTGAGAATATGTACTGTGAAACAGTATTATTCAGGATTGAAATGAGATTTTACTCAATGGCAAGAAATTTATTCAAAGGCAAGAAATTAAAGGTTTAGAAAATAAGATTTAATAGGCAAGCAAACATTTCAATCAATGTCAAAATATTCCTCTTTGTATATACAGAGTAAGAAAATTCACATATATATATATTTATAAAAGAAAATAAAAATATTTCTGAAATATTTTATAAATATCTAAAATCCAAGAAGTTAAAAATCTGTACTTCCTTTTACGACATACAACGAATTAAGTTGCACATATTTAACATTTCATAAGAGAAAGGTAATTCTTAACTCCCTATGGCTACATTTGTGATTTGGATTCCTGAACTGAATTCCTGGTCTGAAGAATTCAAGATGCAAATAGGTAGGCACGACAGTGAAAATAATAACAAACTAAGTCAGATCAACTAAACTATGCTTGGAGTATGTAGATCAGAACAACCAGAATGAAAAAAGTGGCCCCTACTACTAAAAAATAATTAAAAAAACCCTTCAGAGCAGTATATTTATTCTACTAAATAAAAACTGTTAATAGTGCTTATAGAATCAGAATAGTGTGGTAACATCTTCCCACAACAGATTTTCTCATCTATCCCTTCATTATTAGGATGCAAATGTTTGAACATTGTCACTGATCTAGAAACAATACTAATCTTTTTTCCCCTGAAATTACTCTTTTCAAAAATTTTCTATTGAAGAAAAGCCAAAATTAATTAGCCCAAAACAATTATTTATCTCTTTGATGATGTAAAAGGTGCTTGGCCAAATTGGTGAAAATGAATTCCTTGGGATGCTGTGATCTTCATAACTTCTCCATTTAGAGTATCATCTTCAATTATTGTTATCAATCCTTCAGCAATTATTGATGGGCTGAAAAAAAAAAAGTTATTTCAGAGTTATGATATAATAGAACATGTAAAAAGGACAAGAAACTCGATGTAAATCTATATATCTGAAAATGTAAAAAAATGGTATTTGAACAAATTTATTTTGAGGAATAGCAGAGGTGGTATGAGTGTTTCAGGAGAGATATGTATTCTCCTCAATCAGGACATACATCTAAAGTGGCTACTTTACAAATCATCATTTGTTTGCTCTAGTTTCTGATAAATGCCTGTGGACATCCATCTGCCACTGGGCTTCCTATCAAACTTTTCTCTGTCAGGGAAATGGACAGAAGTAATCCTTACACAATCCTCTGCAGCTCTTTGCTGTTGATTTATCCTTCTGTAGCAGAGCTGACATACAAATTAGCATAAAGAATAATTTCACATGCATTTTGCTGTGGTCAATAGGTGCAAAATATTTTACATAAAGAAAATTATGGGTGAAACAACACGGTCATACAATTTCCTTTGTGCAGAAGCATCTTGCAAGCTAATTGTAGGAAGCTAAGCAAGTGTTAAAAAATGTGACTATGCTTGCCATGTTCTCACAGTCTGTCCAAGCTGTCTGCTTTTGGCCTTTGTTGGCAAGACTGCAGTGGGCCAGGTAACTCTTTGATCTGATCCATCGTGGCTGCTGTTGTGGTCTTAATCAGTTTTGTCAGTTCATGGTCTATCTTGGTTCACTTGACAATTTTGTGAAAATTCTGTGCAAATTATGTACCCTGTATCTCACAACAAGTTTGATTAAACAAATTCATGAGGGAACACCAAAGGCTATTAAAAACTAAAAGAACTATATTTAACTTGCTAATTTGATTTGGACTTTGCTGGGAAATGGGAATGGATAAAGGGATATATCACTGTGCAGATGGTGCTCTTAAAATAGGCTTAGATCTCTGCCATTTTTTTTTCCTTTCTATACAGATAACCCTTTTGATAGTCTTTTATCTGAGGCAGTATTTCCCTTTTGTTTAATTTTGCTGAAAGTGTTTCTTTGTTCTTCATTAACAAAATGCAAAACCCCCATTGTATCTGACTTGACTTACTCCATCACGCCATAGTACCGCATCATATTTTTTATCTCATCCTTGTATGAATAGTATTGTCCCATATTCTCTTCTTTATCTATTGACTGAAGAATTGGTGTGTTGACAAATCCTGGACAAATTGTGTTCAGTCTCACACCGTAGTTTTCCATGTTAGCAGCTAACTAGAAAAGAGAAAGGGGTAGTAGGCATTTGTCATCAACATTTTCAGACAGTATTTGTAAGCAAGAGATTTACCACAAAGTAATTTTCAGTCTTGCTAAGTAAGGAGATTGTGTTACTACTGATTATTTTAACAACAAAGTTTGAAGCACATTTTGTCTAGTAATCATACTAGATTACTGGGAAAAAAAAAGCATTTCTTTTGTCAGGAGAATAATTCTATGTGAAATCAGAACTCTTCCCATGAAGCTGCTTTTTTTCCTAATACTTTTTGTTCTTAGTGCTCTTTAGCATGTCATTGACAGTGTTCTAGGGTAATGATATAAATAACTCTTCTAAGCAAAAACAAGAAAGGTTTTCCCAAATGTATGCTCTGGATCTTATAGGAGCTTTTTTATTAAAAGAAAACTCTGAAAGAAATAAAATAATCTTTAAGATACTATATTAAGATACCTTCCTCACATCAACAAAAATACAGTATGTTCTCTATCCCTACAGCTGTAATGCTAAACCTTTCTACTTGCTCTGTTGTCCCTGCCAAGGCATGAATCTATCACTGAGCATCTCCACTGGAAAGTCCCTGTGAACTGATTTTTTTTCAGGAAGCAGATCGGGAACATGATGCAAGAAAGAAGCACAAGTTGTTCTGGGAGAGGTAGGACCCCTTGTTTGTGGTTCTACCAAAGTGTGCATGTAGCAAGGAAGTCTGATCAACATCCAGGTATGAGTTGGATGAACTGGATGAGGTGTAAGGTATCAGACCTGCCCAACACCAGGCTGTAGTGCCTTTCCTGGTAAAGATTGCAGTTCGCCATGTTTATTCTTTTTTTCCTCAGCATTCTCATGTTCCTTAAAGACAGTATTTCCTCTAATTTACGTTTGAGCTTAGATGTGACATTTATATTTCTAATGAGAAAACAAAAATGGGAAACTAGGTTTCATGCTCTTGATATGTTAATATGATATATGCAATACTTATCCACACTATTCTCTTTATGTTAATCTGAAAAAGGAGCTATTTATGTTGGGATTGGTGCATAAAATAGATTGATAGAGTGTAACTCCAGGTGCATAAAATAGATGGATAGAGTGTAATTTCAGGTGTTTAATTCTGGAAATCAGACTGGAAATCTTATGTGAGCAGATTATCTTTAACATTAATCTATTAAAGTGTAATTGTATTTTCTCCAAGTTGTTTTATTACACTGTTTACTCAATCTAACTAGAAAGTTTTGGAGTTAGAGGCTGAAACTTATAATATGGTCATCTTACATGCCCCATCCTGGATGTGTCATTTTTCATTTTTACTGTATTAAGAGTCAGTAAGAATAAATAATGATCTGTTCAAGTAACTCTTTTACACTTCAGTGCCTACTTATCATTAAAAAAGTCATTGACCTGACTTAGAAACAAGGAAACCAAAATGACTGGGACAGGGTTCTGAAAAAAGAGTTTTAAAACTTGGATTAGGATTTTGCTTTTGGACTCCTCTCACTGTCCTTAAATTACTCTGCAACATCTTTCTTCTATGTTCTCCAAACCTCAAATTGGTCATAAACACACAGATGCCGTACTTATTCCATCTTCGGACTCCCTTTGTGAAAGGAGGGAACCTCCACTGCTTCACACACTTTGTTTTCTTTCATAAAATTAATTCCAGTTGTATGGCTATAGAGGAGGAACATGAAAAATGTAAGCATGTTCCCGAGGAGCTCACGACACCCTGGGAAATGCATACTTACTGCTATGGACCGTGTGAATCCAATGACACCGTGCTTTGTAGCACAGTACACAGGCTGGAATGCAGCAGGCATGAGTCCTTTAAAATAAAAAGGTAGCTGAATGAAGATGTGCATACTCCTATTTTATGATTACCTTAAACACACATATAGATCTACGGTGTAAAAAACTTTTTTCAGAGATGCAACAAAATGGATTAGTAGGCATATGTAAATTATATTCTGTAATCTGGGATAGGCTAAGGAAAAAAAAAAGATGAATAAAAATGTGCAGGCAAAAGAAGAGTAAGAAAAAAATATAACTTTTAAAAGGAAAAGTTGTATCTATGAAGTATGACAAAATAGAGGACACAATCTGGAAGAAAACACTCAAGAATGAGATTTTTGAGGCATCTATGAATCAGTAAAGTATTCAAAGTATACTGAGGAGCAAAGTCTTTTAGGTGGGCTTTGATATCTAATGTATGAACTGGATACCTGCAATCATTTCCAGTGTGGGAATAGGAGAATCAAAATAAACATTTTCTGCTAACACTGTAAACCTTTATGGTCTGAGTGGGAGAGCACAAAATTTTTATTTGTTTTAGAGAAAGAAGAGACAACAGAGGTTTTGGAAGAAAACTAAGAACTTAATTCTGGTAAGACTGAGTAGATGGCAAAAAGCTAGTCAAGAAGAAATGACAGACCATGAGCATATATTAATTTCTGCCAATTATGCCAACAATTTCTAATATACAATGAAAGCTGAACCGGACCAAATGGATGCTGTAGTTCCACCTGAAAATTAGGCCCTTATGAATAGCAAACTTCAGCCTGTCTGAAAGCTAGAGGATAAAATGTTTTCCTGAATGTGCTACTGTAAAACAGGATAGTAATTTTAATGCCTTAATGTTTGATTCTAATGGAAATAATCCAAAATAATAGCTCATTTTTTTTTTATCTTTCATACTTTAGATCTTAAGGTGATACTTTCAAGAAGGGGTGTGACTTACCTCAGTGGAGATGAAGAATTCGCTCTCTAGCTCTAAGTATGGATTTGCCAGAAAAATTACATATGCCAGACTTGCATGGGCTCTTTGTGCTGGGATCTATTTTGTCTGATGGAAAGAACTTTATAAGAGAGCCCAAAGCTCTAATTACCAACCTGACAGCTTCAAGGTTTTATCTTGATTTAAATGCTACCTTGATGATCCTGTGAAAGCAGAACTGTTCAGTACTGGGAAAGGAAGAACTTAACCTATTGTCTGGTTTCCCTTTTAAAATTGTATTTATTTGCTTAGCTTGGACTAATGTGCTATGCTTCTGCTTAAGAACTCACTTTATGAAAGGGCTTTTGTACTGTCTCCTGTGGGTTGTGATCACAAGAAATGCTTAATATTCTTCTGTTTATTGACTTTTGATGATCACCATTCTTCAGATTATTGGAAACATTGGAATATTGGCACATTAGAAATAATACAATACTATTTTTAAAAAAACCCAAACTTTCAAGGACTTTTACACGCTTGAAATAAAGGAAATTCTAACCAGACTGCAGCTAACAGAAATAAAACAGATGAAGTCTACTGGGACACACAGAGAAAGAATTTAGAAGTAATTTTATTTTTATTTTTTAACCACAGTAAGAAAAATCACCTTTTACTTGAGAGGGAGGAGAAACAAAGTAAAGAAATAAACAAAGGAAGGGCGCAGCTCACAATAATGAGGTGGAATAAGGCTCAAAGACTTACTTAAATGCCAAAGACAGCAGGAATAACTAGGCAGGAAGAATAACTAGGCAGGAAGAGAGGAACTAGTAGAATTTTTGGGGTTTTTTTTGAAAACCAGTTCTTTCCTAATTGAAATCAATATCTTGGCTGAAGTGGAGAACCAAGAAAAAATCATCTCACTTTTGGATAAAGCATCTAAGACTAGTTTTAGCATTCCTCACATAAAACAATAACAGTCCTGTGTCACTTTTGTTCCTGAGTTCAGTACTCAGAACCCCATTGAGGGCTTTCCAGCTCAGAGCCACTTCCCCACCCTAGGAAGAGCTGGGCCTCTGTTGGTGGCATGTCCCAGGGACCCTCCTAAAGTATTTTATGATGAGCCACTGTGTCACATTGAGTCTGCTCTGCCCACATATTTATTCAACCAGTGAGCAGAGATGAGTTCCTAACATGTTAGTTAGGGCATTCATTTGTTAGAAAATCTGGATTCTATTTGCTGCTGCCATGAATATTTAATTATCTTATGCAAAGCAGAATGGCAGTGAAACAGACTAGAGACCATTATGCACAAAATAATGGGGAGAAGAAGAGGAGGTGTTCCAATGGATGGTGATAGGTCAGGGTACTTCTGGAAAGTGATACATTTGGGTTTTAATCTCTCTTAGACGGGGAGGAGGGGGCTGCTGCTATGGCTAGATTTTTCTCTCTCTAGATGTTGCTGCATGGTGAATTGAAAATGACTTTGTGATGACTCAAGATGCTCTTTGGTTTAGCAAAACAAGTTCAAGCAGACCAACAATAATCCTGTGCTGCAGTGTTAACTGCTCTGTTTTATTTTTCTCAGTTCCTGGCAGGCTGAGAGAGACAGTTCTTGCCCTTGCTTATATTCTACTCTCCTTGCTGGTGTCAAGAGCACTCTACCATTGAAGACATGGTGTCAGGTGTCTCAGTACAACTCCTTATTTGTCATGATCAAGTATCAAAAACCACATCCTGAGAAATTAATACTGGAGGTGGAGAATTCTATCAATATGTTTGAATTGTATCAGTAGGCTTTGCTGAAACCAGTATTTCCTTTCATTCCACTTTGATGAAACGAAAGAACTTTGATAAAAACAGAATTAAGCATTTTTCCCCAGTTACGCTCTCCCATTGAACGTTGCCCTCAGAGATTTGAGTAAGTTCCTTTCTTTGAATAAGATTTATTAGCCTTTTTAGTTTTAAGCTGGACTTTGAGAAAACCTTTCTGGTTTTCTCTCTGCATGCCTCCATGATATCATTTTAGTCTTCCTGAGTCCCAAAACAAAGGTGCAACAGAAATCCTAGGAAAAATTCTAAGCTGTGATATAGTGAAGTCTGAAGGGAATAGCTTCTAATTCTTGTTAACCTCATTCTGGCAGATTCTGCTGAGCATTTTGCTTTTCACAAAGGGGAGGGACCAGAAGCTCTGTCATGATGCTCAGGCCTCAGTTGTACAGCCATTGACATTTCTGGTCCCCTGTATCCCTGTGACAGAGTCCTTGCTTGTAACCATTTCTTGTAATACATATAGGATCTGGTCCTAAAAAAGCTTTTTTGCTGTGACAGGCACTTTAAGTATCTCTCATAGCTGAAGCTTTCAATAAAGGGAAGGCAAATCAGTCGTTTGAGGAATCTGAATGTTTGAAGTTGAGTGCAATCAAACTGATGTGGCTGTGCAGCAGAAAGGCATCCAGATTCACTACACATTGAACAGCCTCTCAAAAAAAGTAGCATGATGCTATACTAAAAAATTGTAACATTTTTTAAGCCCTCTGTAAATACTCTGACTTTTTTTTTTTGTCTGCTAAAATACAGACAGATACAAATTCATTTTCACAGAAAACCTTCTTCAAAATACAAAAGCCATCAAAACAAAAGTGTGTGCCATACTTGAATTCCTTTTGCCCTTTTACCCTTTGCAAAAAGAGTACAGGTACCAGCCACCTAAAGGTAAAAGACCATGTTAATTTAAGTTTAATAATTTAAATAGCCTCTTGAGTTAAATTTAGTTTTTTATGCTTTCTCAGTTTCTTTTAACTATTCCATTAAAGGCAATTAAAGGTACCATGTGTGGATGTGTGGCTCACTAGAGAAGAAATTTTAGAATATTTTATTACTTGAATTTGAAAATTAGGTCTATTCCAACGAAAAAACCTGCAATCATTGAAATTGTTTTTTATGGAGCCAAATTTGAAATAAAACACATTTCTCATTATCTTAGTTTAGCAGAATTACTTCTTCTTGATATGAATGCAGAAATCAAATAAAATTAAATTTTGCAGCTTTGAGACATAGTTGAGTGCCTGCTGCATGGGATCACATATTTCTGTCCCTCTTTTAAGTCCTGTCTGGGGTCAAGACTAAAGAAAGGAAGACTCGTTACTGGATAGACAGGCTCTGCCTTTGATCCAGCTCAATGAAACACTTTTAAGCATCCATTTCACAGAAATAATTTTGCTAGTATTAATTAATGGGTGTTTGGAAATGTAATACTGTAAGGCTTGATTCTGTCTCTAGTCCAAATCACTGGCAAAATTCCCATGGTGATGTACTGATTAATATTAATGTAGCTAATTAATGTGCAAAGGAAATATTATTGAATTTTATATAAGCACTAGGTACAACTCTTCTTGTTGCTCAAAAAGACATGGGAAGGTTTCCTGTCTGTATGTTACAGAGTACTTGGGCAGTGGGGATCAAAACCACTCAGAAGTTTAATGATCAACAGAAGCTAGCTCTGAGAAAACACTTGAAGGGGATGTTAAGCAAGCCACTGGAAGTTTGTCTTTCATATATGCAATAAACTGCAGGACTTAGACCTTCAAACTGAAAAGGAGAATTACAATCACAAAGCACGAATAGTAGTAAGTACAAAAGCAATAAAAATTAGTATACGTTAGCTTTTAAAGTGTGTTTTTCCTTATGACCTTGGAAACAATTGTTAAACACAAGCCATGTAAAACCAAGCAAAGCAGAGAAACTGTTGTTTGTCTTAACAAAGAGAACAGCCAGGTTTTTAGGTCTTAAAACCAAAATAATTTTGTGTTCATTTGAGACTAGTTAGAAAAGGAATCAAACCACTTGCTAGCCCTACCCTTTCTTAAGCACTGCCTTGGGCATTGGTGTCTCTGTGAACATGTTTAATATTTTACTTGTGTTGATGACCTCTTGCACTGCAACAGCAGTTTCCTTCAGGTTAATTTGGACCCAATACAATGTCCATTTCAGCCTATAGAGACAAACTTACTGGTGTCAGCAGGCAATGTGTCAGGCAGTATGGAAAATGCTGACTTAAAGGTACATGGAGTCTTTTAATAAGACTCCATGTCTTGGACATGTGTGCATGCATTAAGTCAGATCTTCAAGATCCATATGCATTATGTCAGTAGGGTGACCTGGACATTTAATCTTAAAAGCTAAGGTCTACAGGAGAACTTAAACTACTCACCCATGCACTCTTGCTTAAGCTTGGTAAAATATGAGTGTTAATTTTATGACTCCTCAAGTACAGGTAGATCACAGCTGAAAGGACTTGGAACACAGAGTGGGTGTGTGAAAAACTTTGTTAATAAACTAGGTACAGTCTAGCCTAGAGAGGTTCCTACATTTGTGTTCCTCTGGAATTGAATGGAGGAATTTATGTCAGGCTCAAGGTTTTAAATGCAAGACTGATAGGTTAGGAAAATTACATTTTTTTATATTGAACTGTGTTTAAAAAAGCAAATTAAATTTGTGGTTGTTTGATATTCCTTCTATTGCTATGATGAAAACCAGTTCAAAATATTTCTAAACAGGAAAGGGCCATAAAAAGAAGAAAAAGTAAGACTGATCAGTATGATTAAGAAAAAAACACAGAAGAAGAAGAAAACACAGCAGAAATTGTTTATGCAGAAAATTTTCTCACCTGCCAAGGATGATATATTAATGATCACTCCTCCATCACCTCCATTTCCTTTTCTCATGTATTCTATGCCAAGGTAGGTTCCTCTGATCACAGATGTCTGGTATAGAGAGGAAGGAATTATTGAAGATACTCAAAGATTATTTGAAAGTATTCAAAATATTTTACTGAATTATTGATGTTATTCAAAAATATATATTGTGCTTCTACAAACTGGAACTTGCTTTTATTGTAGTGCTTAGAACCTGCATTGCTTTACTAGAGATCTTATTTATATTTTGAAGTTTTTAAGCACAGAGACACTCCACAGTATTGCAACTCAATAACTTCAGAAGCACAACTGCAATAAATAGAAGTAATAGCAGTTTACATATTTCTCTCAATGAGATATAAATAAAAAAACTAAAATATTGAAATGTGAAATAAGAGCTATGAAGGAAATGAAACAAAAAGTAAATAATTTATAGGTGAAACACATACCTTATCCAAAAATATAAGTGGCAGATGAACTGATCTAAATCCCATTGTTTTTGTTGAGATAGCCTGTTCTATATTATAAAAAAATGTACTGACTGTATCTGAAGATAACATTAACACTTAAAACTTCATTAGGCTCAAGTCAAAAGAAATTCACACTTTTTAGGATTAAGTACCATGATATAGTCCTGGTCCCAAGATATGAAAAATGTGTATTATTTTCTGACTAAAGTTAAAGGAGTTTTACCATTCCTCTCAAATGAAGGTTAGCCCACACAGGCAAATACAGAGAAGGTAAAAATGGCATTCTAAGATGTTAGCATAATATGAGATGTTAGCATAATATTAGCTGTGATTTTTACAAACATTTTTTTTTTTAAGACAGAACTTCAAGGAAAAAATTTTCTGAGACTTGTATTTTGATTCCTTAAAATCTGTTTTTGAACCCTACTGCAGTCAGAAATTCTGCTGAGATTCCTCTCACTGAGCTTCAGGCTTTTAAACTGAGATGTCCAAAGACACACCAAGCCTTGGGTTACCAGCCTGCTGGGGGAATCAGGAGAGAGTTTCTCTCAGAAAGTCACTTTACCTGAGAGTGAAACGAATAGTAAGAAAAAGGCAGCAGACATGGTTCCTGGTGGAAGATAACTTTAGAGAAACATAAATTTCTCTAAATTTACTGCATTAGTGATGAGTTCCATAACTATTTACCATTTTTTTTTTAATCTCTCTGTAAGAATTTCATATTTGCTTTACAATTTCTCCTTAAAACGGCCAAATACATTGAGATACACTTTTAGACTTTTGGAAATATTATATCAGCTTTTAAATGAGAACTTCATTTGTAATTTGTGACTGTTTAGTGCTATTTATTGACTCAAATAAATTAAGATGTCCAAAAGGTGAAGTGTGCATGATTATTTCAATATTTTTGACCAGAGAAGGTCTGCAGAATAATGGAGACAGAAATTTCCCATAAGAAAACCAGAGTAAAGAATCTGTATTTGGCTAAAACCTAAGAGATAGTGACTAGAGAAACTGGGGAGAAGAAAGAGAAAAGCTTTTAAAATCAGAATGTCAACTATTTTTCTGTCACTATCTAAATTCCCAAAGCAAAATTGGAATAATCTGGAGATGGGTATTATATTTCATTTTCACTAGCTGATATTTTAGACACGAATGGTACAAAATATAAAGTAGTACTACTAATTCATTTTCAGTTATTCTTCATGCTTTTCTGGTTTTAATAGGAATCAGATTTGGAAGAATGCATGTCCTACTTTATTAATATCACTGGTTTATTTTTTATTTAACATGAGGCTGCCCATTGACAGAGTTACAACAACCAGAGACCTCATTACCAAGTTTGCTTTGGAATCTTGATAATTAATCATTTTTTCTCATTTTCTATAGTTTCAGTGCTTAATGAGATATTTTTATATAATAATATATTTTCAGAATATCTATTTCCTGGAATAGTGCAAAACTTCACAAAATATGAATATTTCAAAACTCTGAAATAATATTTTAAATCTTTCTTAAACAAAAAATTCCTTTTTTTTCCCTTGAAAGTCTTGTTTAAGCAATCATTTTTTAAGAATTATTTTGATTAATTTAAAAAGGATGCTGTTGATTAAATGCTTTAACAGAAACTTTCCAAAGAATTGTCTTCAATGTCTTGTTGCATACCAGACTAAATCAGATTTCTTTCACATGTCCTGGAAAGTAGCAGAGTCCTTATAAAGGTTGATCTATTCCTGTTTAATTGTCACATATAAATTTGATTTATTTAAACCAAGATTGTTAATGTACAGTAGTGTTGCTATAAGATATACTTATTCTGAACTTATTGGCACCTCAACCAAAATTAGATTTGGACTTAAGAGTGGAGTGGTTTTTTTCTAATATATATATATATATCTATATATGTATGAGAGGCTGTACAGAAGATATTTGAGGAAGAAAGGGGTTAATGATGTCTTTGGAGAGCAGGTGCAGGTCCTGTCATGCCCTGGAGCAGTGGCTCAGCCTGCTGAGCAGAAAAGGAGAATTCCACTTAGGATGATTAGAGAAAATAAATCAGTTGAAGAAGGAAGTAGCTTGGGGCTCCTTGAAGGCTTTTCAGTTCCTTCTAATTCAGAGATAATAGAGCTAGATGAGTCCTTGGCCAAACCACAATTTTAAACCAAGAAAACAGTGGGTAGCTTGGCTGTCCAATCAAAATTACTGTACTGTTCTTTTTCTCCCTCTGGAATCCATTAGCTTAGTACTTCTTCACGAGGCTGGAGACATGTTCTCCTTTACATAAAGGCATTGTGAGAGGTGGTCTTCAAGTGAAATGCAGACTTCCATCTGGATATTGCCCCTTACACCAGCTATAGCCTTGTAACCCTTACCTGTGATCCTTGCAAAACCCTCACTAAGTGTGGCTGATCTTGGGTCAAATGGCTATTTATGATGTTTGGGCTGATAAAATACAGAATTATTTTGCAGGTAAACTCTGAAGCACATACCCAGGGTGAGAAGAATCTGCCTGCACTCTCAGCAGATGGCACTTTTCTTCTATTGTGTGTTGGATTTCTCATTCTCTTGAAAGAATCTATCTCTCTCCAATCCTCTCAAAATTTATGTTTTCTGAATGCAGCTTTTTGGTTTTAGGTTATGATGAAAATATCTGTCATTTCCTTTCAATTAAATGAAAGAAACTAAAAGTATTTTCAGATTGTGCAGTTCCCCAATCATATGTTTAATCTTAATAATTCAATCCCAGGTTCTAACCAACAATAATTTATAGATTATCTATTAAATAAAAATTCTGCAAAAATCAAATTTAAAATTACCTAATAAAAAAAATTGTCTGACCCAGCTTAAGATGAAAATATGCTGGGAGACTTTGTACAGGAAGGCATTTTAGAGCTGAATTTTTTATGATTCCTTTGTTTACAACTGCATTTAACTCAAGGGATATTTTTCATAAATATGTCAAGAACAAAGAGTATCAAAGTAGTCAGCCTTATAACTAAATGTAGGTAAATCAAAAATTGATACAGCTGATTCTTAATTATTTTTCTTTTTTTTAATCCTGGCTATGGAAAACTAGTATCCTTGAAGTCAGAAAAGAATCTAAATTACTGTTCTTCTAGATGTTGAAAAGCATGATATCTCAGCAACACTGCTGTTTATTTTCTTACCAAAATACAGTGTTTTACTACAGCACATCATGAGAACAGGCCATTAAGGTGCACTGGAGGTCTGAGTATGCTCTCAAGGGAGGAAATTTTACTCTTCAACTGCCAGCAGAAAATTTAGGATTCTTTAAATAAGGTTAAAGTGGTGAGTGTGGGAATATGTCATAGCATTACGTTACATAAATTACAGATTTAAATTAGAGGAGATCAGATGTGCTGAAGTATCATACAGTAATAAACCTAATATGGTATCTGACATCATGGTAAACATTGCAAAATAATTGTGCAAATACTCAAAATATTTGCAGTTGCTTTTGAGAATAAGGTATCTGTAATCAGTAACTTATTTAATGATTTCTTAAATAGCAATTTAGTTGCCAGTGTCAAAATCAGAACTAAAACTTACAAAATCTTTGATTCTTCAAATTTCTATGTGTCCTTTGGCTGTATAGATTTTATTCTATCATTCTAAAAAAAAATCATATATTGAAATTCTGATTCTAATTAGGCTCAGCATCTTCAGTAGAGCGCTAAATAATTTTTTCCACCTTTAGGAACCAATGTCAGCCAATGTGTACAATGTTCTTGTATTCCAACATTATATCTGTCAATTTTTATACTTTGTGTTTCATTTTAGATTTATCTATTAAAAAAAAAAGGTGTTTTTTTGGTGATGGTGCCCAGGACATCATTAATCATCATCGTTTTCAAGTGACAATGGCTTTGAAAGTAACTGAGTACACAGTGCTTTTTTTTCCTAGTGTTTCAGGGCAGCTGTTCCAACTGACATAGTTTCTCACACCTATTAAATAAGGTTTTGCTTGCCACCACTTGTCAGATACATCTGGTACTTCATGCTGAGAAAATACATCAGCATCTTCAGCGCTGAAGATGAGCACTATATTGATATCAAGATGATATGGTAATATGAGTTCCTGTGAGAAAACAAAATAGTAATCAGTCCTAACATTTTATGTAGGCTCCTGAACTAAGATATTTCAGTGCTTGGGGTACTGAATAAAAATGAAAGAGCCACTAACTTGTGGTTTCATAACGCAGGTTAGCACAGAGCTGGAATTTGACCCAAGATCATTTGCCTTTCATAGAGTGATGTTGTAAATCAACGACTATCTATAAGGAAACATTAAAAGTACTTTGTGAATTGTGTAAGATGAGCTTCAAAATTCTGAAACTAAAAGTGCTGCTTGTGATATCCATGATAAATTTTAGCATTTTGCTGTTGGAAAGGAAGGTGGGACTAATTTTTTTTTAATGTAGATTTTCTAGGAAGTGGACAAGTTGGAGCAAGCATGCAAGTTCCTTGGCATTCCTATGTATAGGTTAGTTTGATTGCTATATGAAATTAAATTTTAAGCTCTTGAGTATGAATTTCCAACTCAAACTGTGGAAAACAAGAAGTCTAGAGAGGAAGAGGCAGAAAGGAGAAAGGAATACATAGCAGGATTAGATGATTTGCTACAAATCAATAGCTCTTTTACAAGGTGGGAATGAAACACTATAGCTTTAGCTAAAGGGTGCAGATTCCTTTACTCCACTACCCCCGTTCAATACACCTCCACATTCCTGAAGGACATAGGAATAGTATTCCATTTTGATAGCTGGTCTTATGTTCTTAGTTTGAAATCTTTGCTTTTCATTATACTTCAACACTGGTTATTGTAAACATACATTAAAACCATAAGCTAAGAACTTCATTGACTTACTGTGCTATTAAGGTAACTGTGTCCTTCCTAGAACAATATAAACAGCAAAAATAATTATACCTAGAGGCTTCTTTATGTACTTAGAGGATTGATTCTTGTGCTACTAATTTCAAGGTGTCACTTCTCAATTTTTGGCCACATTTCCCCTTAGACACTTAGTCTTCTGACATCAAGTTATGCTGAAGAATATGCAAGTAACCCATTGAGGTAGCCACTGGTTGTCAGTAAACCAGCCACCTATGCCATTTCATCTACTACAGATAGCACTGCTTGTTTTGGTCTCTTTCTCTATTGCTGGCACAGAGAAATGATGCTTGCCTTTGTCACTCTTGTGGGACCTAGTGGTTATTTCCAGCTGCTGAATCCAGCTATATGTCCAGGTTACATTACTTTGGGGTGAAATTTCAGTTCTTAACATTTCTCCTGGTATGCTGAGAAAGGCCAGCAAGGTGTATGGAGCAGAAGAAGGTCACAGCATACTCCCATTTATAGCTGGCACAGTGGAACAGCCTTGTGATGATCATGATGCTGTTGTCACAAAAATAAATTCAATGAAACACTTCTGATGTTTCATTGTCTGAAACACCTAGTTACCCTTCTGTCTTCAGTTGAAACATTAATTGGCATTCTGAGAAATAGGTCCTTACTGATATGCAAACAATGATTTTGCAAGGTTTGCTAGTTTCTGGAACATGTATTTCACCATGAGCCATAGTGAACGGAGTCACACATAAATATACAGTGGTGCATTATCTTCTCTGTAGTTGCAATCTAAGTATTTTGATGTTGGTAGACTTCATTTTAGCAAAGGACTTTCTAAATTCATGGAAATTTGTTAATTTTGTCATTTATGGAAATAAACTGTGCAAACTCATTAAAAATGTAAAAATTTGGAATTGTTGCATATTTCTACATTTTGTCAAGTAATGAAGAATAAGACTGTCATGCACCTGAAGAAACTTTATGTGTACCTTTGAATTCTACTTACTTCTGGACAATGCTTAAATAATTGAACCCCAAATGACCGGGGTGTTTTGATGTGCCCAGCTTCTGGCCTGAAATATAGTTTTGCCAGAATGTGTTAAAATTGCAACATTATCACATAAAGAGGGGGTAGTTGTGATTTTGCTTTCAAATTTTTCAGAATTTCATTTGGGTAATTGGTTTAAATATATATATAAAATTAATTTTTTGTCATAATAAAACTGTAAGGTGGTCAAAATGCCACATAAAGTACTTCTAAACTTTTGATTCAGGTAATATTTAAAATGTAAGAATAGGTGATACCAGTACTGCTACATTTAACTGTATCCTGCAACCTATGTCAGTTTTCAGAAACTTCTGACATGAGCATAACAAGAGACCCTGTGGGTAATTTGGGGGATTGTCTTTAGTATAAAATGTTGTAAGTGCATTTATAATGACCAAAGACACTGTAATTATAATGGCCACTCTAATTAAAGTGGTTCCAGAAAGCCACATCAACACAAGATAAAATTATTGAAGCTTAGAACACCCAATTGTGTTTAAATAACATACATGTTCAAGGCTCGTAAAGATGTGGGCCCTTTTTTTGCTTTAGGGATTTGAAGAATAAAAAAAGTCAGATTATAAACTTTCTGGGTCCCTTAGGTATAAATTTTTACGAATGCAATAAAGATTGTCATGACGGAGGACTGTAGGTAGGACCCTTAATAAGAATTTATGTGTTATACACTATTGTATAACACATAAGCACATATTTTGTGCACAAATACGTGTGTGTGACAGACTGCACTGGTAATATCTCTTTAAAATGGAATTCTTGTATGGTTGCCAAATTCATTTTCTACGTGCCATAATAACAAGAGTGTATCTTTGTATGAGTTTCACTAGCTGAAACTTCTGATGATCAAGCTGATATGAATCAAGTAAACACCCTGAGATTTGGAGTTTTGAGGTGAGGAATAAATAGCATTGCTGGACTACTTAAGTGAAAAAAAATAGATGTATTAATAAAGTAACAAAAAGATGGATGTTTAGCACAAAATGTAGCAAAAAGGTGGAAAGCATTGCAATAGAAATATCATTTTAGTAGTCAATACTCCTTCCTACACCCCCTCCCTGGCTTTATCAAGTTGTCTTTTCTTGCTCTCAGGAAACTGTAACGAACACCAGTAGGAATTGTGTTTTACTCCATTTTCCTTCCAAATTAAGTCCCACTTTTTGAACCTTCTTCATGCTTTCTCAAGCAGTATTATCAGAGAACTTCCTTACACTCCTATAAAAACGTTCCTGAAGACCAACCGGTTCTGTGAACTGTTTTAGCCATAAAGAACACACCCCAGATGTGTTTGTTCTGATTTATCTTGGTCTGTACTGCTCTACTTTTGTACTTTGTACTTTAAACTGGGGCAGGGAATATTTGTTATATCAATATATAAATGAAATCACTAAGACAACTACTGGCATGTAGATGCTTTTTCCCCTTTAAAAATAAAAAAAATATATGCATGATGTGTATCACACATGTGTGGCTAGAGCATCTGTTTCTGTTCTTAGAAATAAAACAAAGAATACTTAAATTATCCTACAAGAGGGAAATCGAGACATTTTAAAAGAATGTATTTCATATATATTTTGCTCCTTTCTGCAAGAAACACAAAAGTATTTCATAGAACCAACCCATAGAAGATATTATATGCATCAGCTTTTTTTTTTTTTTTGGTTATAATTAAAAAACTAAAAAGTACAAAGCATTATATCTTGTTTTACAGAAATTACAGTAACTAGATAGAAATGCTTATGGAGATAAGTTGACTCGGTGTTAGGGAGAGAATAATCAAATCAATAGGTGAGTGGAGATATTTGGATCTTAGAGTAGCTTTGATTTAACCCACATAACTGTAATTCTACTCTGTTAGATCGTTTTAGATGTTCTTCCAGTCACCACCAGGTATTTAGAATTTGGAAATTTTCCAACATTCAACTCTGATTTACAAGGACATTTATGGTGAACTTGCATATACCATAATGTATAAACTTCATAATATTCTCTTAGGGAAAAAAAAAATAGGGGACTAATTTGATTGTTGAGCATGCAGGTTTCTAAAACTTGGATTGCAGATTTTCTGCTACTTGAGACCACTTATGGTCTGCTTCTGCTCAATTACTTTTAAAAAGAAAAAAGAAAAACAGAATCATAGAATTGTTTAGATTGGAAAAGAACCTTAAAAATCATCAAATACAACTCAGCCCAGAACTGCCAAATCCACCACTAAACCATGACCCCAAGCACCACATCTATAGGCCTTTTAAATACCTCCAGGGATGGTGAGTCAGCCACTTTGCTGTGCAGCCTGTTCCAGTGCTTGAAAACCATTTTGGCGAAGAAATCTCTCCTCATATCCAATCTAAACCTCCCCCAGCCCTTCTGACCATTTTCTCTTGTCCTATCACTTCTAACTTGGAAGAGGAGGCTGTCCCCTACCTCCTTACAACCTGCATTCAGATGACTGTAGGGTGATAAGGATCCTGTGAGCCTCCTTTTCTCCAGGTTAAACAACTTCATCTTCCTCAGCTGCTCCTCATAAGACCCTTCACTGCTTTGTTGCCCCTCTCTGGGCATGCTCCAGCACCTCAATGTCTTTCTTATAGTGAGGGGCCCAAACTGAACATGGGATTTGAGGTGCAGTCTCACCAGTGCTGACTACAGAGAGGCAATCCCTGTCCTGGTCCCACTGGCCACATTATTGCTGATCCAGGCCAGGGTGCCATTGGCCTTCCTGACCACAGCTGGCTCACGTTCAGCTGCTGTTGACCAGCACCCCCAGGCCCTTTCCCAACGGGCACCTTCTCAGCAACTCTGCCCCAAGCCTGAGGTGATGCATGGGGTTGTTGTGACCAAAGTGCAGGACTCAGCACTTCACCTTATTGCAGCTCAGACAATTGGCCTTGGCCCATCAATCCAGCCTGTTCACATCTACAGAGCCTTTACAGAGCCTTCTGATCCCTCAGCAGATCAACCCCCCACCTAGCTTGGTGTCTTCTGCAGTGTAGTAGGAGGTTGTTAACATCTTTTGTTTGATGCACTTGGCATCAGAAAATTATTAAGATATCACTCTGAGTGAGGATATTTACCTTGACAGCAAGCATCACAATCAAACATATTTCTCACATGGCCTTCAGTATTTCCAGTGATGACTAATTATCTGTGCTTGCAAATTTGACAGGTGAATGGCTGCCTACATTAACTTATATCTTGTGTTCAAACCAGGCACAAAAGTAAAAAGAAATAAGTCATCTAGAACACAGTCTTCTTTTACACTCAAGGGATCTGTACTAAGAGATACAGATGCTCCCTATCACTGAGGATGACAAACTACTGTTACTTCACAATATTAAGTTTCCTAATGTTTAAGTTTTGGGAACATTTTAGAAATTAATAAAGAGAAAGAAACATATGTACTTAAATCTTGATGAATACGTGAGGAATAGATACAAAAAAAACCCAAGAGAAAGGTGTTATGAAACTTAAATTTTTTTTTCATGTACCAATTTTCTCATTAATTTTTCTGTAACTTCTCACATATACAGCTTATGTTATTTGTCCTGGAGTTACTTTGTTAATTTGTTTTTTTGGAGGCATTAGGATTCAAAGATGGGTAGCTTTGTCCTTAAAATTATTGACAAAAACACACCTAATTTTCATATTCTGAGCTTTCTTTTCAAGAAAGGTCAGAATATGAAATGAGAAAAACAAAATTTCAAATGAGAAAACTCCACATTTTACTCTTCAAAGCTTCCTTTTGCTACTTTCTTTGCAGTAAGTATGATCATGGGGTGACTTGTTGAATCACCATTGAATTAGGACTTCACAGATGGTAGACTACAAGCTGAATTTCATTAGCCTAGAAATTCTATTAATGCTAGAAAGGTCATTCCTCGGAGCTTAGATGTCCTAGAGGTGTACTTGAAATTAAAAACTTTTCAGCTGAGAAAAAACCCACAGATATTGTGTTTTCATCGGACGAGATACCAGATAATATCAAAGAAGTGGTAACAGTTTGTTTGAAAATTAATTTTCCAGGCTTGTTGAATGTACTGGATTTTAGGGAGTATGTGCCCTTAAGTAGTGTGCTCCTACAAGTGATGATGATGAAATGGCCTGTGTTAAAACTCAGATTTTATGCTGGTATGGTTGGTGAGGAAAGTGTGGAGGTTTTGACTGAACAAATTTATTTGTAGTATCAACAAATGGCAACTCCAACTCTAATGCAGGCTAGCTGAGCCTCATAAGTAACTAAAATGTTCTAAAACATTCATATAAACAGACTGGCCTACTGTAGATGCAGCTCTACTGCCTCAGGCAGTCAATTCTTACACCTATTTGGAAATTAATTGGATTTTCTAGAAAGGGAATGTTGTCTGGTGATAAATAATCCAAGCACTTCTACACAGTGCTCTATATCTTGGCTAGACAATTTTAGGGACCCACCACACAGTTATGTGGTGATTGTTTCAATAGCTGCACTTACCAATCCAATCATTAATGTTCTATCATCTGGCAAAATCTGTACAAGCCACAGGTTGTTAACTGTATTCCAACATTAAATACTGAAATATAGACAGGAAAAAAGAGATAATGCTTACCAAGTTAACTTGTATAGTGCTTTCCCAGTCCTTCTCATTGTTCACTCCAGCATTATTAACCACAATGTCCAGCCTTCCAAAATGTTCAATTACTTTTTTGAAAGCACCTATAGTAAGATCCAAGAGTGACAATTCTTAGAACTTTGGAAAGTAATATATAAAAATACAATGCATGCATAAAAATAAATGGTTTATTAGTCTACCAAAATATCTTCCTTATTTTCTTAAACATCAGTGTGCAACATGCAGTTAAATACTTTATCTAACATGCAGCAACATTAGATAAATTTAGGGAAAGTGGAAGGATTAAGATAACATCGTTGCCTTTTCACTCAGTTTGATAGTCTGATAACAGGAGCTGTAAGTTCTTAGCACTTATACATTTGTATTAGATAGGATGTTGGCACCCCAATTATATACATTAAGCATTTATAGTTTGATTTGTAGCAGTTTGGTATAGCTAGTAAAGTCAAGATTTGACACCATCTATTTTGAATGAAAAGCAAAAGCTTCAAGTGTTCAGAAAAATTTTCTTAATTCAGTCCAAATTAAGACTAAGAACACAGTTTTTATTTAATAATAACTGACATGAATATTTCAACTACAAATAATTAATCTTGTTTAGATGTATCTATTTATGGATAAGTTGTTATATATCCTACTTGTCAGGTGACTTTAATACTGTGTTTCTCAAATTAAAGTCTTCCTTTTTTTCTGAGGATAAAAATAGTGACTTGTCGTCCAAAGAATTTCAAAATGAGAACTGGGAAACTTCCACAATGACATTGTGTTTTCCCAGGTGACAGTGTTAGAACTGAGATAAAAGATGTGTATAGAAAAACATGATGATGTCATAATGAGGAGCAAACTTCTCAAGCCTGGCTCTGCTTTGACAAGATGGATGAGATGACTTCCAGATGTTCATTCCAGACTAAGATGTTCCAGTACTGAGGACATTTTCTGACATGTATGCATATAACTTGCTTGTTTTCCCCTCCAAATATTGTTCCTCATTACTAAATATTTACTATTATGTAAACCAAGACACCACCTCCCCAATATTATTTTAAAAAATATTGTTTGGTATTTGATTCAAAATCAACAGTATTTCAGGTATACAAAAATTGCGCTCAGTAGGCCTTGATGAAATTACTTCACTGAAAGGTGGTCCCAGGAGCATCTTCCTTCTCTGATCCTTAGTGCTTGGACCTTCACATCAATCAGGTGCATAGCATCAGCTTGAAGATCTACCTTTTTCTGCAGCAGTTGCAGGGATTTACAAAGCTTTTCCTGCGCCAGCCTTTTCTTTGCCTCAATGCTTCAGGTCCATCATAATCATCATCTTGTGATCAAAAGAAGAGCTGGGCAGCTGATGGAACAGGTTTTATTTGTCCAGCTGCCTTTATTGTACAGATCTTTCTAATATTCTATACTACAATATTGTAATATTAATAAATCTTCTGGTTTGGCCTGTCTCCCTTTTTTTCTTTTGTTTGTTGCCAATTCAATCTCTGATTTCTCAACTCTTCAGTCACTTATCTTTCCAATTCTGCGTCATCAAGGGCTGAAATGAAAACCTTTGGCTTTATTAAAAGCAGAAGTGAGTATTTAACTTATTTTGAATGAGTAAAATAAATACAATTTGGTTCCTTATTTATCTTTCAAATTTTGGAAACTGGCTAATTCCCTTTTAAACCCTCTCTAAATAACATCTTTCCTAAGAAAGATGTTTCTGTTAAGAATTAGAATCTTCAAAAACCACCATGGAAAACTGTTATTTTGCCAATGATTTTTTAATTAAACTTACACAGACTTGACTAATTGTAGTTTTCTATTTTACATTTTGAGAAAAGACCAAATGCTTTTGCATATCTGTGTTTGGAATATTTCTGGTAAAAGTTTAACTGCCTACAGTAATCCCATCTATCACCCATCCACAAAAGGAAGAATTTTCTTGTAAATTCTTAGTGAAGTTGTCACCTACACATCAGTATAAGCTGATTTATTCCCCCCTCTTCAAACGTAGAATAATTCTGTGTTTGCATTGCACATTAATTAGTGCTTATGGAATTATAAAAAATTAAAAGCAGATGTTTGTTTGAAATATTGAGTGGGGAAGGAAAAATTAAGAGAAGGATTCACTTTAAAGGAAAGGTAAGAAAAACAATGCAAAGTCAGTACAAACACCAGTTATATATGAGCTTCTTAAATGTCCCTGGAAGGCAGTAGTAAGTATGGTGATGTTTCAAAAGTGGGATGAGATAGGAGATTTTTTGGGGGGATTAGGTGCAAGAACCACCAGAGAAAAAAGTTCAGGCAAGACTTGAAAGTAGATTAAGCAGATGACTTCTTGCCCATAAGCCTCATGTACTTAGAAATATTAGTTCTAGTACTGGGACTTCCTACTGTAAGGGCTAGAGTTAAAAAAAAAAAGGAACTTCATTCACATGCATGACCTTTAACATAAAGTACAGGACTTGATTCCTCTGATGAAACCTTTAAACCCTAAATGTGAAATTAATCTAAATTTGTAAAGTAGTAGCTTACAATTGCAAGTGGAAAAAGATGAAAATAAAACAACACCAAAACCAGGTCAGAATTCCCAAAGGATTGTGAGACACGATTGCAAATTTACAGTAAGAAACCTGCAGCAGGATTAATGCAATGATCAGAGAGGCATTAGCAGCAGCAGCAGCCTCCTGTTCTTGCTTTTTTCTTTGCAAGACCCACTTCCAATTTTATTCTGATTACTTTTTTCCTACTAACTTGGTTCCAAAAACTCCCTTGCTGACCTGTCCTACTCACTCCAGCTCCCGGTTCACACCCTGTTGGTCCTGCACTCGCCTGGCACCAAAGAAAGGAGGAGGTGTGGGAGACAAGGCACACTGAGTAACACCCACACAGCAGCACATGCTATTCCTACCCCTAGGATGCTTTTTTTTGCTCCTTACTCCTCCCACTTGGAGAAAATTCAATCAACCTAGCTGATAAAAACTTTGCTGATTACAGCAGATCCCAGATTTAAAGTACAGCATCTTTCTTACAAATAGGCAATGTAAAGCTATACAATTACGAATAATCATGCTATCTTGGAACAGTGGACAGTATGGCTGAATTCTGGAATAGCAGCAATGTTTTCTGAAATGGCTATGCTCAATGGTCACTGTTGAGAAAGTGACCAGTGAAGTGTAATGAACGAAAACAGACCCAAAATGTTCACATCGAGATGGCAGAAATGAATCTGGGGAAAGGGCACTGTCAAAAGAGATGTCAAAATCTGAATCTGAGTCACTACCTATGAATGTGCCATTTAATAATGAAACTTTGATGAAGTGATGTGCCTGTTATGAAATATTGTGAAGGTACATCAATGTTATATGATACTCAGTAGGGAACACTGTTTATCCACTAAGTGAAAACAGAAATGTAAATCATTCATGAGGGAAGCTGCTTCCATTCCATGTATCTGCAAAACGTGTGTGAAATGTTATCACCCTATAGTTAACCCCATGATGAAGTAGCATGCCAGTTTTTGCCAGTTCTTTTTTCAGCTGTGGCAGCACACAATGAAAGTAAATGCACTGCATGTAAAGAGCACTGCAACCCAGCACAGAATTTATTACTCCTGTGACGAGGGAATGCAGCTTGGAATCTGTACCGAAACCTCATAAAAAGCAAGTCTGAGCTTTAAAGTTTATATATATTACTCATAAAATAGCAATTATCTTCCGCAGAGGCTTTCATGCAAAAATATCACCCACAATACTCAACGGAATTAACTTCTTTGGCTTTCTGTTGTGCCAAGGAACAAAGTGAAATTATGGTAGCAATGCTGGTAGCAATATTTCCCATCTGCAGGTTCAGGAACAAATCGTTTTTGGGTCAGTGCCAGCAGCGATCGGGAGCAGGCTGTCCCGCAGAGCTCCCTCTCCGCGGAGCGCTTACGGGGGCTGCAGCCCGGGCGCAGCGCTCAGCGCTCACCTCCTACCTTTCAGCTGCTCCTGGTCCGTCACGTCGCACTGGATGAACAGCGTCCTCTGCGCTTCAAACTGCTCGTCCAGGGCCGCCTTGCTCTCCTGTCCGGCCTCGGAGTTGCGGTCCAGCAGGGCTACCTAAGCGGGGCGGGAGGAAAATGAGCGGCCGGCGGGAGGGCGGATGGACGGACGGACAGGTCGCCCGCCGAGCCGAGCTCCGGGGGCTGCCACCACCCCCCGCCCGTGGGTGCCGGCTGCAGGCAGAGGCGAGGGAAAAGGGAGGAGGCGCTTCCCGGGGCTTACCTTGGCGCCCTTGCCCAGCAGCGCCTGGACGAACGCGCGGCCGATGCCCTGCGCCCCGCCGGTGACCAGAGCCACCTTCCCATTGACGTGCATGGCCGCCGCGCTCCTGCCGCCGCTCCGCGCCCGCCGAGTCCCAGCAACCCAGCGCGGTGTCACCTGCCCGCTTTCCTTTCTCCCTCCTTCGTGCCCTCCCTCCTGCCCTCCCTCCTGCCCTCCTCCTCGGGCCGCCGCCGCTGCAGCCCCACTCCCCACTCGTGCGACCGAGAGCCTCCCGGAGCTGCCTGGGCGGGGGGAAGCAGGGGCGGAGCGGGTCATTAAATCGTCCTCCCGAGTGTCTGCATGAACTCTGGAGAGCAAGAGCCAGAAAGAAGACCAGCTTCATCCCCTCTGCCCAACCCCAGGCTTTCCGGGGAGGACAGGCTCGCAGTGTCCCGCGGAGAAAGGGTCCCAGGGCAGCTACAGCTCCGCTCGGTGGAGAGGGGGATTTGTGTGTGCGTGTGTGTAAATCGCGTGAGAAGCTGCTCCAAGCTCCTGGGGCTGTGTAAGTTTTGGTTGGCCCAAGTCGCATGAGGAATAGGGTGAGGACAGAAGAAAAAAAACAAAACAAAAACAAAGAAATGGGCCACTCTTTCTCACTTCAGAGCAACCCACCAGCTTTCTCACTCTCATTCCCCTAATAGGCAGAATCTACTTGCCTGGAAAAGCAACCATTCAATGTTGCAGATATTAGACATATTAAGATAAGTGTTTTTGTGAAATTTTAGGGTCTGTGGTTAATATATCTTAGAACAGGTTTAACTGTTTTTATAGCTTATAAGCCAAATTCTATCTGCTATATTGACGTGAACTGTATGCAATTAAAATTCCTCAATACAAATGCATAGGAGCGTACAGTAGGAATAAGAGCACGCTTAATCATGTGAAAGCTGAAATAAATGCTCTTGTTCATCAGCTTGTTACAAGATTCACAAATGTTATCCCATAGCAAATGCAACGTTGTGGAGTGTTGGGTAGGCAGGAAAAATCCTTTGTTTCAGTCCTGAGCTATATAAACATGTACATCATGCAAGTGTGCATGTATATTAACACACACACTTGTCTTTTGCCTGGTGTATCAGGTTTAAATGTTTTACTTTGCTTTCAAGGCCCTAAAGTACTCTGACTCAGACTGCATCTCTATCATTAATGTCCTGTAATTTCTCCTTGTTTCTCAGTAACAATGTTCCTATTTTGCCCTCTCTTTATCCCTCTTCTGTTTTCTACTAGTCTGCCTTTATCTATGGAATTCCCTTCTTTTGTATTACCTAGAAGAAAGAAATTACATCACCCAGCAAACTGTTACAGAACCATTAAGGTAACTATGTTACCTAATTGAATAAATCGAATAACACAAGATCTCGTTATTATAACCTTTGTCCTTAAAAATGTGAACTAATATAATCCAGCTGCTGGAATGGATCACAGCCATTAAGTTTTCCTAAAGATCATGATTCCCCATACTTCAGAAGAGCAGTCAAAGGTGGCCTCTGGGATAAGTTATTTGTTCACATATGATACCTGTGTTTCTGGGGAGGACTCCAATTTGCTTTGGAGCTGTGAAAATTATGCCACCCAAAGTGCCATGCCTAATGAGTTCTGTCCCAACCAGCTGAGCCAGCTCCCCTAATTTGTTGGGACACAAGCACAGTGACAGGTTTAAGTCACATCATGAGAGCAGTATTACCACATAGGGATCTAACAATAGCATTGCAATGGAGTCTTTCACCTGCAATTTAACCCTGATACCCACCTGCCCCTCCTTCTCCTTCCTGCCCTCTCCTATGGCAATGATCAACATCTGTCTTGGTCTTTATTTCCACAATGTAATTTTTTTTTAAGAGCCATGCAAAGGAAAAGATCAATAAACCCCTCTGTATTCCAAACAGCTGTAGTTGGAATGACCTTTGGCAACACTTTTCTAAATTGTTGATAATTTGGCATGAATGCTAAGAACAATCTGGACTCTTTAGAAATGCTGGAATGCTTTAAGATCTGAGTGCACACACTGTTTCCATAAAAAAAAAAAGGTTATAATTCTCTGTCCAGAGATCTGCTTGGTTGAATCCTGTGTATCATAGGTTGAAATTGTTTAGAAGTATTCTGATAAACTAAGCCAGAGTTTCTAACCTGGTTTTGTTGGCTGAACAGACTCTTGCCATTATTCCATTCAAGAATCTAAATGATACATCTTCCAAGATGGCAAAAAAAGGATCCACACTGATACCCATAACCTTGGAGAAATATGTTTGATATAAGAGACAATGTTCTAACTAGAACAGGATGTGCCAATCCTCTGCAGGATGGGAGTAATAGAAGGATAGCTCTGTGATTTACCTCTGGAGCCAGCAGAGATCCCTTACTTGGCTGTAAGGGATATGTGTACTTTGCTCTTTCAAACTGCACTGGATTTGTTGCCAACTCACTACTAAGAAATTTGCTGCCACATAGTCCTTTACCATCACAAGTTTTTAATTTGACCAACTGCATAAAAGATAAAACACTGCCCATAGGAAGAAGCTTCTTGTAGACATCTGTTAGAAATCCTGAGTTAGCATCTCAGTCCTCTTGGTGAAACTTGGGGGGTAGGAAGTAGTAATGAAATATTTTTCTCTTCTATTCATAAATTGAACCGTTTTTGAACCGTTCCTTCAATTTTAAAGAGATGTTTCATAGAAGCATGAGGACTTCCATTGTCAATTTTTTAATGGCCCACCTTTTCAAATAACCCAACCTTAAGAAAAAAAAGTACTCAACCTCACACAAAAAGTTGAAAGAGCTGTCACATCAGGCAGTAGCATACCATAAATGATCTGTTTTCATAAGTGGCCAATTTATAGAAGACTGAGTATATGCCGTGGGTACCTTATTCTGTGTATACTGGTACGCTTATTTAAGCTGATATGCTGATTTAAGAAAATGTGAGACAGTTAATAATGGTGCATGAGTCAAGAGTCAAACCAAATTTTATCATATTTGTGATTTTTTTCACCAAAGTGAAATTTCCACTAATGCTTGCCCTAAGGAGTTTTTGTGTAATACATTAACTAGACTCAAAAGTATCACAAAAAACTATTATCTAAAATCACAGGCATGAAAAGATACTAAATGAGTACACAAATATTTGATTTTAGTGCTTTGAGAGAAAGGTAATTCCATGCATTTTCTGTTCAAAGTTAAAAAATAATAATACTATTAAATAATGTCTTACATGCTGCTGAGGTCAAATCTTTCACACAAACTCCCGCACAAGGGTGCGATGTTGAATGTTTATTAACCTTTGCATATTGTTTCTGTACAGAATGTAATTTCATTTATTGTTTTCTAATAAACTTCTTGGCTAGCAATAAGTCTTTTTTTGCTTTCCTTTTATCTCTGTGGTTCCTCTTCCATTTCTCTCCATTTACTAAGTCTGTGGCTTCTACTGCACTGTTCCTCATAGGCCACAGTGGAATCAAAGTGAAGGAGCTTCAGGTTGTTTAAATCTATTTTTGTAGAGAAGACAGAAATATGACCTCTCAGACATACGTCACCCTGTTCATTCATTTTTTGTTACCATGTTCTCATTCTCTGAAAGGTGTTATCCAAGTTGCTATAAAGACCAAGTAAGTGGTGTCACACGGGGAATGAATTAGCAGGCAATGTGTGTACAGGGCATACAAACACAGCTAATCAGCGTGTGTGCTTTGGTATGCAGCTCAGTGCATTTCCCCAGCTTCTACTAAGAACAACAGGTGGAATACAAAACTAGAGAAGTGCTGTAAATGTCCAGCTTTGCATGGGGTAATTAAAAGACAGATTTCAGGCCACATACTTAATGTGGTGTGTGCTTTTTCATTAACAAGAAACTTACAGTGAGTATGAAAGAGTTTTCCATGTCCAAGAGGTTTATTCATAATGCAATTTCTGTATTTTGTCCCTGCATGTATTATGTTGAAAGGCATAAATTGCTGCATAAGAAGAGGAGCTTATGCAGCTATGCTACATATCAGATATTACACCTAGCTGTGTATACAAAAGAGTTCAAGACATAGACTGACTGCCAGAAATATCTAACTAACTAACTCAGAGGGCAAGAAAATGAATGAATAACAGGCTCAGAGGCTTGCCAAAATGCATTTTTAGGGGACGACATCATATCATGGTAGTGAGTGGCTAGATTATTTTGTTCACTTAGGACAACAGCAGAACATGCACAAAAATGTAATCTACTTGGGCAAAATCAGAGAAAACCAGGTACATCAAAGTAGAGTACAAGAAAATAGTTGTCAAAAATCTTTTTTTCATCGGGCTTGTACTATATGTTGAACATGTCATGACTTTCATGGTGAGATTTGGAGTAAGACACTAAAACAAATAGTTATGTTGTTGTCTGTCTTTTCAAAAATAGCAGGCAGGGTAGGAAAAGCAATAATGTGGGTTTTTTTGAAAATAAAAGCAATTGAGGTTAGTAGTATTGTCATAACAGAAATGGTAGTTGATGAAAATAAAAAGTTTTTGTTAGCTCAAAGAGGACCATATGGTGAAAGCTAAATCACTTTGCTTTATAAAGTAGAAAAGAGAAGTCACTGGAGATGATAAAAAAGAGACAGAGAAACTTGTACAGTGCAATTTCCTGATTCTTGAGAATGTCTAAAAAGTATACATTTTTGTGGAAAGATGTGTCAGAACGTGTGGGAGGATGTGACAATAAATGAGATACAGAGAGATGATGACTGGTTTTTAGAATGCCTCTAATTCTCTCTAATTTAGAGAAGGAAGGTTGAGATTCCGGTCATTTGGGAAACATCTACTACTACTGAGAGAAAAGTTTTGAAGTTAAGAAAATAATGTAGTACCAAATATCTTGAGAAGAGGTGAAGAAAATAGCTGCCTAGGAAGCTAAGGACAAAAGATTTAGAAATCCTCTCCTGAGTACCTATTCAGAGAGGCTTTCTAGCTCTCCAACATGCCTTTCCTTGATCAAATTACTTCTGCCATGCTCAACATTAATTCAGTCTGTATCTCAGGCATCATAGTGATAAATATTCCAATCCATTGTCCTGCATATAGGTCATATAACTGAGGAACACTTAGCTACTCGTGCTTCCCCTTAGACACTTAATTCTGTTAAAAAAAATAAAAAAGCTTAAAGTAATTAAGGTAACACAAGGTTCAAGGAGGATAGAAGCATTCTTAATAAAATCACTTTAAAAAAGTTACTAGATAAGGGAATTTGGGGTTAATCCCATGCTTGAAAATAAATAACACATTTTAAAAAAATGTAGTCTGCTGGAAGAATGAGAAGATGAGCATGAGGCCTTGCTAGGAAGGAAGTTCTGCAAGGTGTTAAAACTTCTCAAGGCTTGAGACAAGCTCTAAGTGAATAAGTAAAGATTCAGTGTTAAAGCATGCCCTGCCCTTTCTCTATCTGATATAATTATAGGAGAACCTTTAAAACCCTGTATTTGGCACTGTCTTTAAACACCACAGCAGTACAGCAGCTGGCAGCAAAACCAAAACAAAAATATGTGAACTCCTCCCATGCCTCTTGCAAGTTTGGCAACACACTGTATGCAGGAGTGACTGTCTTCCCTATTAATTTGATTATCAACCCATCAAACACTGCAAACATCTATATGTTTGCAAAGAAAATATTGTAGGCTTATAATCAAATTGTAAAGGGCTTCCTAAAATGCTAGAGTGGGTGAGCAATTAAAGTCACGCTAGCTACCCAGTACAGTAACTTGAGTTTCTTAGAACTGTGTAATTCTAGTGCAAGTGACTTGTTGTCTATTTCTTTAAAGGATTATAACCACAGGGTTAAATGGATTTTGATATTTGTTTAAATAATGGAGTCTTATTAATTATCTTATTTGATAGATACTACTAATGTTCTTTCTTAGAGTACTATCCAGTTGAGAAGAAATATTATTTTGATTGTGTTTTAACCTTTAAAAGTAAGAACAAAAAAAAAAAACCAAAAAACCAAAAAACCCAAAACCCAAACAACAACAATAAAAAAAACAGAAACAAAAAAAAAAAACAAACCAAAAATAGAGAAACCCCAAAAAAATCTTCATTCCAAATCTGAGAAATAAGGAATTAGCAGGGAACCATGAAAAGAATTAATCCTCTTATTCTGCTCTCCAGTTTTATGTATACTCTAATGGTGATAGATGGTCTGATTATCTTTCAGGCTTGTGTTTTGGCTCCCTCCATTTTTCTATACATATAGTCATTGTTTATGTGCATCACTTTTTGGATGCCGTGTTTTAAGAAAAAGCTATCACATACAGAGGGTTTTTTTGAGTTAGGGCAGATTATTTTGTGCTGCAGAGTGATTGTGAGATGTATGTTTTAGGGAACATTTGCTACTACTGAAAGAAAGGGTTTTGAGTAAAGGAAATAATATGCAAAAACTTGGAAGTGCTAGATAAAACTTGTAGTATGCTATAGATTAACAACTGATCAGAATAATGATGTAATCACATCCAGAAATAACAAGAAGAAGTGAACGAAAGGTGAAAGAAAAGGTATGAAAGAGGAAGTAAATAACTGATGAGTGATGTAGTTTCTAGAAATTTTCACATTAAATGAAATTAAGAAATGAGTCAAAAATCTCAAATGTCAGAACCATGGCACTTTTTCTTATAGGATGTTTATTCTTTTAAATTAAAGAATGCCATATTCAAAAGGAAGTTGTTATTGGATTAATTCCATCCTGAGGAAAACCAGGCAGAAGCTGGCAGCAAAGATAGTTTAACCTTATTTCATTTTATATATGCCCATAGAAAAATTGTTTGAAAGATTGTCCCATATGTCTTTGAACTGGAGAAAATTTAAAAAAAATATTTACAGGAAGTATTTCATTTTTCTCACACACGTATCTATCTATCATACATTATCTATCTATCACACATTATCTATCTATCTATCTATCTATCTATCTATCTATCTATCTATCTATCTATCTATCTATTTCTCATGTATTAGTCTACAGTTAATGACCATTGTTCAACCATCTCCAAGTGAAGCAATGCCAAGCTGTGAGGCACCTGGTCCCAGCTGGTTGACTCAGATAACTCAGCTGAGGCCTTCTATACATAAGTTTTTGGTACAGTTCATTGAGAGAATGAGGTGTGTGATCTAAATGGGAAACTTTTCTGCTAAGCTGCTAGGAGCTTGTGAGTACAAATTAAACATGACATTATGAATAAGTCTTGTACTTTGGTTATCTGTTCATTTGGCTCCTCAACATCAGTGTATAACTAAAAAGTAATACTTCACTATTTAAAAGACATGCTAGTGGTGTCAGAATCACTACAGCATGCACAATGTGGTTAGACTGTCCTTTGCCATAGGATGTCATATCATTTTAAACAAGTTAAAAAAATTATCAATGAAATTTACAGAATCACTTAATGAGCTGACTTGGTAGGGACCCACAAGGATCATCAAATCTAATTCACAGCTCTGCACCGCACTATTTCCAAGAGTCACACTCTGTGCCCAAGAAAATTGTCCAAATACTTATTGAACACTTCTGAACTCTGTCAGGCTTGGTGCTCTGTCCACTTCCCTGGGGAGCCTGTTGCAGTTGTGCCCAGCCACCCTCTGGGTGAAGAATCTTTTTCTAATATCCAACTCAACCCTCACCTGGCCTAGCTTCATTCCCTTGGGTCCTGTCACTGGCCATCAAAAGAAGAGATCAGTACCTGCCCCTCATGAGGAAGTGTGAGGGGAAGAGAGACTCTCCCCTGAGTCTGTTTTTCTCAGGCTGAAGCAATAACTGCGTTGTCTTTCAGGTGTTTTTCATTACCTCCCAGAACAATCCTCTCCATAACTTTACCAGGCACTGAAATGAGACTGACAGACCTGTTGTTTCTGGGGTCCTCCTTCTAGACATTCTTAAAAACTGCAACAATGGTCACCAGCTGGGACCTCTCTGAATTTCCAAGAATGCTCAAAATCATCGAGATAGGTTTTGCAATGACATCAGCCAGCTCTTTGAATATTCTTGGCTGAATCCCATCAGACCCAATAGATATGTAGGGATCCAGCTGGAGCAGCAGATCCCACACAATTTCAGGGTTGACTGGAAGTTGATCACCCTTGCAGTCACGGTCCTCCAGCTCAGATCCTCTTGTTCCATCATCCATGTTGAAGGTAGAGGCAAAGAATGTGTTGAACACCTTTGCCTTGTCTGTGTCTGGGTTTGTGAGGTGACCATCCTGTCCCTGTAACGGGCTGATGTTATTTCTACGCTGCCTAATGCCTTTGAAAAAAAAACTCTTCTTATTGCCCACCACATTTCTGGCCAGCTTCAACTGTGCTTGAGTTTTGGCCAAATGAATTTTCTCCCTACAATGGCAAGCAGCATCTCTCTATTCTAGCTGTGTCACCTGACCTTGCTTCCACTGTGCATATTTCATTTTTTGCCTTATTTCCTGAGCAGATTTCTGTTCAGCCAACTGGGTCTTCTGCCGTGACTTCCAGCATTTGGAAATTGTGTGCTCCCATACCCTTAGGCCCAAAATTACCATCACTGAAGGTGAGACAGCAAAATGTGGTAGATTATAACATAAATATATATATATATACACACACATGTATGTATTCATATGTTCTGGTGACTATCAAAGACAGGATTTTAGAATATGTGGATCTATGTTCAGAATGAGTAGAATCCTGGTTTTGATATTGTGACAGTACTATAATGTTTATAAAGTTAACTATATCTATTCCACACATTTTTTTCAGAACACTTTTTACAGATAGAGCGTTATTTTTGAAGAATGCTTGATTATTTTTAGAATATAATTTAGGTGTATTTCATTCTGTCCTCTCTATATCAATATGCACCCAATAATCAATGTATATTTGTGTGTGTTTATACAAATATGCATAGCTTGCATATCTTTCCATATCTAGGAAATAGGCTGGTTTTCCATTTCATTCATTTCTGTTTGAAAGATAAATTAGCCCATTAGGAAATACCTAACCTGGTACAAGCTGGTGTATTTATAGAGTGAGTTTATGTTTTCTTTTCTGGCTTAGGTGACATTACATGGGACTGACAGAGATCAGTGCGAAGAAAGGCATATGTATGTTCATCTCAAATAGCATTTTGATGAACTAATCTGATTCCATACCTTTAAAAATTGTGCTTGTTTAAATGAGAAAAAAGAAATTTCAATGTGTGATATTTTTACACTTGTACAGTAAGGGTTTTTTTTTTTTCTCCTCCTGGATTTCATGAGATTAAGGCCAAGTCCATAAGTCCATTTTCTGTGTGATTCTAAATAAATTTCAGGCAAGCTGCAGGTATTTAGTGGTTCTTATGAGAATCTGATATTATCAGATTCCACAACCTAAAGACAATTTAACCATAGAGTTTATCATATAGCTTTAAACAACAGAAACCCAGTATTTTATAGGGAATGAAGGAAAAGAATGGCATTGGTTTTAACAGACTTTCATACATGTGTTATTTTTAGAAATTGCAGAGGTACAAGACATTGAAAATATGCTTAAAAATATTCTGTGCCTCTGTAAAGCCAATTACCTTACTTAAATTCTGTAAAAAAAAGAGTATTTTTCTTATTATTCTTATTATTTCTTATCTTATTATCATGCTTGTTATTATCAATAGATTCCTAAAGATATTTATTTATTTTATTTTGTACTTTTTGCTTTTACAATTAAATATGGTTGTTTATTTAATTCAGGCATATCTTCTGTAAGGTAGAAATATGTTATCTTCAAGTCAGTCATATAGGGGCTTCGAAGGAATAAGACACAATTAAACCCTATATATGTTGAATCAGAGGGCTCTAGTAAGTACAAAGTCTACTACTAGGCTGAAGCCTTCTGGTTTCCTTTTTGCAATTTTGCTAAGGTCATGTTTTCACAGCATTAAGTGTGTAGATGGAGCATTTGTTTACTCAAAGTTTTCAGTGTACCTTCTGTGCATGAAAAGTGAGGGTGGATCTTGGCACCACTGTAGGGGTTTTTTTCCATATCTGTTTTGGCCTTTTTTTTTTTAATTTTTTTTTTTTTTTTAAGTGTCTGGGCTCTAGCTCAAAGTTACTAACCACATCTGGCATCTGGAGCAGTAAAGTTCAAGGCAGGATGTCTCAACAACCAGCAAAGATGTCCAAAAATTTAGAGTAACTATGTGCAAATTCAAAATCATACGCTAGGAATCTGAATCTAGGAACCAGGACTAATCAAATATTGCGTGACTAAATGTAATCCAGTGAAGCTAAGACACACATGAATTATTTTATGCTGATTCACTTAGGTCTATGACTAATCAAGCAGAATTGACACAGGTTAATTAACACAGTAGCAAACTCAAAAGAGAATGACAGCTGAAGAAATCAGCAAACTTTGCAAAAATATCAGTAACTGAGAAAACACTTTGCTTAACGCTTAATTTATTGCACAAATTCATTGCATAGTTTCCTTCTATTGCTCTGAGAACAAATAATCAGCCTAAACAATCAGAGATGTGTCTATACTAGCCTTTTGCCCTACATCTCTCAACCAGTAGCATTAGTGAGGAGGCAGTCCTCATGGCAGCTGGTACAGCACTGCATGCAGATAGCTTGGGAATCAAAAGCAGAGTCAAAGCTTTCCCATAAGAGATTGCTACAGTTTTTCGTAGTTCTAGTTCAGATCAAGACTCAGAGGGTTTCAGGCCAAGATCCACAAAATTATGCCAAAATTATAGTGCCAAAAGTGGATCTGTAGATGGTTCGAGCTTCTAAGTCCAAGACTGTGATTCTCAAAATTGCTGCTGAACCATGTAGGGGACTGCATTTTTCATGGCAAAACTCCTCTAATGCAAAATCTTCCATTATTTTCAGTGACTGCCATCTTGCTAGGATTAGGAGTAGTAGCTGTTTGAAACTCAAATGCAATTATTAGTCTGAAAAAGTGGGTTTTTTCTGCCCATGTATTTACCTGTGCAGCTTCACATTAACTTCAATCAAAATATGGATGTTTTGACCACTTTTTAAAACTTAAAATAAGAGGTGGTAAAGGTGATCTGTCTTGTGTTTTGTGGAATGCCTAAACAATTAAAGCATTCACATAGAATATGGGGCTAAGGGGTTCAAGACTTTCCACAAAATGAACAAGCTGAAATCCATATCTCCCTAGAAAGTGTTTTACCATAAGGCTGTGAGGATTCCTGGAGTATGCCTAAATAGAAATAGAAAATTCCAAGAGAAAAGTAATTTTATTGTAACTGTGGATTAATTTTTAAATTTTTGCATCTAGATACTGTAAAATTAGTCTTCAAGAAAAAAAATAATAGAGAAGTAAAAGAGAAAGATCTCTGAGTCTGTAAAATTCTTACATGGGATAGTTTCTGGTCATTTAACCTAGAAGTTGTATCAGCAGGAGGTGTCATTTATCTTGACATTAACTAGTTGTGACTAGTATTTAAAAAGGAATATTTCTGCAGAAAATGAGGTAAATAAATACAGCTGAGTAACAACCCGCTTTGAGACAGCTGTTCTCTTTGTTTTTCTGGCATCAGGAAGCATTTTTTAGTCACCAAATCTAAATGAATTTTCAATTCTGTGATTATGAAAGGCATATGTAGTCAGAATTAAAGTAAAATAAGAAAAACAGAACTAAAGAGAGAGAGACTGAAAATGAGAAGAGTAAATAAACACACAGTATGTGGTAACTGCAGTTTAGTATACCATAAATGTGAAATACAGATGGAGTATCCTGTGACAGGGAAGTTGCAACTAAACAACTGTTTCTTCCAAATTTCCAAACAAAAATAGATTCACAAATTATGTTAAAATGTTTAAGAAACTAGACTATACAGACATGTTGAAAAACATCAAATTCATATTCAAATTTTGGCAACTTTGTGTTTATAGACTGTCTTTAGTACAGTCACAGTCAAATAAACAGTAGTCAAAAAAAATGCAGATTTACACCATGATTTTTATTCTTTTAGATCCATCCCAAGAGAAGATGTATCACAGACTGTCTACGTGAACTAATAAAGAAAGAAAATATCCCAACTTTTGAGCAGTGGCTATTATGGTCATCTTCTGTTCCCTAAGAATTATTTACAGAAAGCCTCAAAATAGTTATGGCTCAAAGCTAAAGTATTGAACTAAATCTTTGAGGTGTACTGTATTCTGTGAGACATATTTACCTCATTTTAGTGACAAAAGTGGCAAGGATTCTGTTGCTTAAACATTGGCATCCACATAATTTTATATGCTTTAAGGAGAAGTAGATACCCACAGGTACATTTGACATAGAGCATTCAAGAAACCCAGATTTTCTGGAGCAGCAGTGAATATGTAACCATGTACATAACCATGAAACCCAAGTCTGCCCATTGCAACAAGTGGAGTTTTCCTGTAAGTAAATTAGTTCCTCTGAGACGTAAAAACTGTCATATCTTCTTGATAGTCCTTACCATCCTGAGATCCAAGAATTATGCTGAGGTGACAGAACATACAGGTGCATGTGTACATGTGTCATACATATACATAGGTGGAGACAATGGGTTAGTGAGTTCATGGTAGCATGAAATGTTTGAGACCACATAAATGATTACTTCTTAATCCATGGTGAAATAATTCTAGATTAAGCCTGGTGCTTTCTCACATCAGAGCAACCCATTCTAAAGGCATCCTCGCCGTGGAACAATATAAGGTAATAAATAAAAAAGAATTTAAATATTTTTGTGTCATACCAGGATGTTTACAGCCAACGAGTATGAAATGAATTATTGCTTCAGGATGACTCCAGGAAAATAGTATAATTGTATTTGGAAGATGGGAGATTAAAAAAAAATGTTGCCTCTGGCACATGAGAGTGTTTTTCATTTTCATTTACTTAATGAATTTATTACTAGTGCGTAATTTAGCTGTAGTGACTATATGCTAATAGCTGCTATATAGATTCTTTGCAGCACAAGTACATTCATGTGACTATTCACTTACATGTCTTTAGCAGGATTTTAGCTCCTCAGTTTGTTCCTAAATGTTAACACCTTTTTATCACCACTGAATAAAGAATAGATTTTGCAATCAGTGAAAGAATACTTTGAAGATCAGATCTCTGAGGTTTTATGAATCTTTTCTGCACTTTGCAAGTAGTTTTCACTAAAGTTGGTCCAAATTTTCCATGAGTAGCATTTTTTCCACAGTAAATACTGGTAAACCAAAGCCACATAATTTGTATTGGCTTCAGAAAAATTTCCAGTAGCATGCTCAAGCTAATTGAAAAATATGTTGCCTATTTGGATCATGGTGGTTTTACTGTTTCATTCTGATTTGACTTCAGGAAGTTCTACTTGCATGTTATTGCATGTGTCTGTTGACTTTGTGTGCACATTCTGAAGATACACCTGGCTCAGCCTGGAGAGGAGGAGACTGAGAGGGGATCTTATCAATGTATATAAGAGTCTGAACGGAAGGTGTCAAGAACCAGTCCCTTGGTGGTGCCAGGCAATAGGACAAGAGGCCACAGGCAGACACTGGAACACAGATTTTCACATGAACACGAGGAAGAATTTCTTTGCTGTTAAGGTTACTCAGCACTGGAACAAATTGCCCTGTGATGTTGTGAAGTCTCCTTGGAGATATTCAAAAGCTATTTGGACACAATTTTGAGTAACATGCTCTAGAGGATTGTGCTTGAGCAGGGAAGCTCCTGGAGGACCTCCAGTGGTCCCTTACCTATTCTGTAATTCTGTGAAACTGCAATAACACTTGAAGCCTGCCCCTTGTCATAGCTGTAAGATTTTCCAATTGAAACTGTGTCTTTTTTTCAGTGGGAAGGGACTGCCCAGAGGAGCAGGAGAAGAAGTCTGTAAATGATTCTTTAGAAAAACAGATTGATTGCATACATAAGTATACTGTTTGAATGATGAAAAGAAGGATGGGGATTAAATAATTTCCCTAGTCCCAAGAAAGAAAGGGAACTACCTCTGATAATGCAATATTTTTACTTGATTTGGCAATTTCACAATTCCCAAAGCCACAGATTGTGTTTATGGTTCTAGGAACAGCAGTACAGGCTGTTCACAGCATTCCTCTGACCTTTATTTCAGGAGAAACAGAAAAAACTCCTCTACTTCTGGAACATTGCTAAGTGGAACAGTTAATCTGGAAGTTTTGCAACATGAATCCCAAGAATCAGTGATTGTGAATGACCTAAGCCAAACTCTGACGTAGAGGTACAGCCCTTCACTTTGAGAATGTTAATGATGTGGAAGAAGGCCCTCTGTAATCAGCCTAGGATCACCTGAGAAATCTCCTTCAAAGTCTCAAATCTCAAATCATCTCTTTTCCCAGAGATTGTCAATTAAATCTGTAATTGTGATCAACTTTCAATTACAGAAAAAATATTGTTCCGTTTTTTCACAGCACCAAGCTAGATACACCCCTGATTAGGAGATGAGGTGACATATTACTTGATAGAGGTAATTTCCATTTGTATTTTTTTTTTACCCAAAAATATTGAGTGGCCTTTTGATGGCCATGAAGATGTTTTGACTGTGATCTGAAAAGGCTGGGGAAATTAGACATGACAAAACAAATGAAAAACAATCAGAAAAAAGTATTCCCTAGAAGGTTACTTCAGGTGAAAAGGAGTCAAGCACTTTGTCTGCTGGCAATGTCAATATAACATTTAACTGTTGCTTCTCATGATTTCATCAGTTCATTCCAGCAGCATGGCTCAACACACTTCAGCAAGTCTTTTCAGAGGCAGCAAAAATATCTTGCAAACACCCTGGAGCCACAAACTCCACCAGGTAACTTGTGTAGATGCTGACCACAGTTATGCTGTCCTCTAGGGAGTAGCAGAGACATTATATGCATTGTTGCTGCTCCTGTCTTCACTGATAGGGTCCTGGTCATCCTAAAAACGGCATTCTCCAGACTCTGTAGTGCCATGGGAAGAGCTCCTCTCTATAGAGGTGATGTTGGCAGAGTACAACTCATTATCTACCTTGTCCACAAGTGTCTGTTGGATGGCCCTACCTCATGTATCACACAAATAAAAACATATGGTAAGGAGGACACACCCAAAAAAGAGCAGTTTACCAGGTGGTGCATTTTCTAACAGGCGAAGAATAAAATGCTCCCAATGGTGTCCATGGAAAAGCGCAGCATTGTGAATAAGCAATCCTAGAAGTTTCTGCTGAGTTTTTGGAACATGACAATAAAACTTCACAGGCAGCAAAAATGGTAACTTTTAGCATGAAAAATTAGAAGTTCTTTAAATGCATGTAGACCTATTTTTGAGGTGGAGGATGATGTTTTAAACCTCAAAATATAATTTGCTCTTCCAGTAAACTGGTATTTCTGTGCATTCAGGAGCCAGGATACTGATGCATCAATTGTAACTTCCTTTCTTTCATCAGGAAGCAACAATGCAAGGGAAAAAGAAGTCCAGAAAAGCCTGACAGACATTACTGAAATATATCTTTGTTCAAGGCAACATTCTCATCAGTCTGAATCAGCCTTTAAATTTGTCCTCAAAACCCTTATTAAACTTTTTTGGTTATATCTTGAGTAGCATATCCCTCTTCTTAATCCTGAGGATGGAACCTTGAAATGGCCTAAACAGATGTGTTCCTCTAAATCTTTTAACATAATAGCTCCTTTTCTGACTTTGATAAAATCACATACATTACTGTACTTTAATAAAATCACATATACTACTGTACTCACTGCAGCATAAAATTGTGTGCTGTCAAGTCAAAGTATATTCACCTCTTAACTGTGAAAAAGAAAATAACAGTTTTATAAAAAATTATAAAAATATTTCAGAGATACTGAATAAACCAAATTGTCATTGAAAACTAACTACAAATTCACTTCTGAATGGTGTAATTAAAAGCAATTCTTCATGCTTACACTAACCTTATACAAATCATATGAATGATATGGTCTCAGAAGATTAGTCTTGTGAAACATTTTTTACAGAATTTAGAATTTCTTTTAATGCAAATTTAGTCACTACTTTGACAGGACAGCATTAATCTTTTGAGGATTCATAACTAACATGCAATACATTTGAATTAAAAAAAATATAAATACCCCATGTTCTTAAAACAGGCCGAACTGACTTCAGCTTCAGATTTCTAGCTTAATCTACTTACTAAAGCATATTTTCTCAGCTAGAACAAAAGAGAGATAACCTTCAAGACCTTACAGAACTTTAGAGAAAATAACAGGAACTAAACTGTCTAAAATTGAAAACAAAGGTCTTGATGCTTGAGTAAATGTTCATAAAAAAAACATTTCAAAAAAGAAACTACTGACCCTCTTTGAGGAAGTTAGGAGTGTATTTCTTTGGGGGATGTCTGGAGCCAGAAGATATCTTTTGAATTGAAGGCATACCAGAACACAAGCAAATGGACTGAAAGGTTGCATTTTAAGTAAGTCAGATGCATTGATGCGGCGGTTCTGAACAAAATGGCCATTTTGCACAAAAATCCACACTGAATAGAAGGTGTGGTATTGTAAATGCAGATTGCTTCTTCAGTGATGTGAAGAAAATGAAGCAAAGATCTAGGACTTGATCTGTGATACTAAAGTGTAAACTTCTAATATAAACTCAAAATACTCATCCTTATGTGGGGTATATTTTGCCCTTAAATTTGCTTGAATGCACAAGCAAACACAGTCTTGTTTTGAAATCGGTGTGGTTGCGCAAATTCCAGCTGATCATCTGCAGTTTTAGAAAGAGCTGAAGTCAGTGCCTGAGGCACAGCTCCACAATAAGCAATAGCATAATAACAAAATTCCATAAAGAATCAGATCAAAGAGTCAGTATATTCCCCAGCGGTAGCAATGAGCATTTTGATGTAAGAAACAAGGCAGAGGAGAATGGTTCTTCCCTTTTATACACATAACGATCTAAAAAGTAAGGGAAAGCGTAGTCCAGTTCCCCTTTAAAAAGCATTATGTGTTCCCATGCCTCAGACTTTACTTCCAAGTAAGAGAGTCATTTCTCGGCCATTGGGCAGATCTGGAAGCATCTGTCAAAGTGTCAAAATATGCAGCTGCAGGACATTGCAATGACTAAAGATATGGAAAAGGGAGCAAAAAATATGTTTTCTATTTGGGCTTTAACCAGAAAATTAAAACATATTTTCTAGTAAATGGATATATTTTGTTGTTTGCTGTACTGAAATAAGCTTGATCCTTTCATTCCCCACTTCTTAGCAAAATCATTTGTTAAAAAGGAATGCTTTCCAGTTTTTTTCAGAAAAGCAAAAAGAGGCAGTGCGTTCACAAATCCAGTCACTTTTTCTTTTGCCAGGAGCTTGGGATAATCAGACATTGAAGATAGAATCTGGCATGTTCTATGAGGAATTTTTGAGATTTGAAATAATGTCTTTTACCTCCTGAAAGAGCATTCTAACTTCCTGGGTGTGGAATGGCTTTCGATTATTCCTGCTACAGCCCATCTTATGGAAACTTCAGAAAGAAAAGAGTGAGAGACTAAAAACTGGAAGAAGAGGAGTAACTCTGGCCATTGGAGCATTCACTATAGAAATAGGCACCTAGATTCCCATTTCACTGGAATACTATTGCTTGCAAGGGTAGGTAGAGAAAACCTTTTACCACTAAAGAAAGTTCATTTAAGAGGCAGGAGATAGAAATAGTCAGCAAGTTTTGAAAATATTTTTAATCTCAAATAGACTTTTCTGCACAAGCTGGTGCTTGCTATGTATGTGTTCAAATTTGGGGAAGTAAAAAAGATGTTTCTTTTTGCTCTTCCTTTTTTTCTGAGGTATGAAAGCATGCAGAATTTTTAGTAAGTTCATTGTATTCAGTACTTAGTTGTTTAAAAACAACCTTACCAAACTTAAAAAAATTTACCAGAAAAAAAAAAATCTTACCACTGTGTATTTATTTACAATATTTGTTTATATTTCTCTGTACTTGGATGCTGCCCAGTTTGGCTTTTCTCTCCTTCTAAATGCTTATTATTGTATGTGGAAGCATTAAGCTTAATCCCATTGTGGTTAAATAAGAAGGTTTAGCAATTTCATTCCATGCCATGCCTTCAACTGTTCTTAGCCATGCGTGCATGTCTCTTGCTACTGTTTGATCTGCTCAGGAGAGATTCGGTTCAGAACGTCATCTCTATGGAGATTCAGCACAGTTATGAACACATGATTTGGGGGCTGATAACAGAGATATTTCCTGTAAGATTGCATCTTCTTGGTGGTAAGTAGTTAAGGGAGAGAACAATAAAGCATGGTCACGTCATGGGTGTAAATTGCTCAAGGGATGGAGCCATGAGAAAAGGCAAAGAGACTGAAATATTGCCCTCCAGGAGAATCCCAGGGGAGCCAGTGAGCAGGACGATGGTGCTGCGGTGAGCAGGAATAGTTAAAACTCCTGTTACAGATATGCAAAAAACTAAACTGAAACTAGTTCATTTGCAGAGAAGACTACAAGGGTTACAACAGGAAAGGAGAACCTAAGTAACAAAAGATAGTGGAAGGGTGTGATTTATTTAACTTTGCAAAAGGAAGGCTGAGAGGGGCTAAGATTGCTCTCCTCAAGGATAAACACCATGAGGGAACAGATCTGTTTAAGTTAAAGAACAATGCTGGCACAAGAACAAATACCTATAGACTGACCCTGAAAAAAAATCTTGGATTGGATGTTAGAAGAATATCACTAGGTATTTATAAAGTGGCCTTCAAGCAGTCACAGCCATCCTGCAGGATGACTGGTGTACATCTGCAGGTGAGGCTAACACTCATCTCTGAGTGAGAATGCATAGTCCAGAGGCTGAAAACATGGCTCTATAGGTTATTTCTCTAGAAGCACCAGTGTTTTTCTCTTTAAATTTGGTTTGCCAAATGACTCTGAAGGTTTTATTAACATGGACTCAAGTGTAAAGGCTCTTTTCCAAGCTCTCTTTCCACCATGTATTCCCAAATCATGCTCCCATTAATTTCTTAAAATTTAGCTGATAGAAGTTCAGTTCTTCTGTATTGTGATATAGTTCAATTCAAGAGAAAGTTACTGACTTGATGCAGAATTTGCTTGCTGATCTGCTCTGCCGTGTGTACTTGGTCATAACAAATGGTCATAATTGTACCTTCTAGGCTTAAAACCCATTAATCTGTGGATGACCTGACCATGGGTTCACTGGAAACCAGGCTTTCATTGTTTTTTATAGATAAAAAACACATTTTTCTTAAACAGCAAAGTATTTTGCCAACAGGGATTTTGAGGTGTCAGCTATAAAAGCTGCCATGAGTTTTGTTATGACATTGCAAAGAAAAAGTAAAGGGGCTTTGAAAATTACATCATTTACAATAGATTATTTACTTTTGGCTGTCAGTAATGAAAGATTTAGAGTCTAGCCCTAGTTTTATTGCAGAACAACATTAGGGGTTATGAACTTAAAGGCACCTGGTTTTTTATGTATTATAAGACTGATATGACATTTGCAGTCATATGCTGTAATATTTTCCTTGCAGGTAAAGCCTCTGTTCCATTACCAGCATTTCACTGAAGAAAAAAATATATCCAGCTATTGAAGACTTTATCTAAAATATCTTCACTGTCATAGGGAATATGAATAGGAATCGGAACAAACACCTGGCATAAAATCCTATAAAGCCTGTTGAGAGAAGTATAGTTAGATAAAAGAAAATAAAATTATTTTATAGAAGAAACTAAAAGCCTTTTAGTGACTAGCTTTTAAAAATTTAAGCATCACTGAGGTCTTAGTAATTTTTTTTTTTTTTGTAACAGAGTTGAGTAGCACTTCAATGATGAAAGGAGAACTATGCTCCTAAATGGGACAAGAAAGGATATTCGGGTTAGGAAAGAAATCCAATGGAACTTGAGGTAAACACAGTCTGAAGGGGGATCAGCTTGTCCAGACTAATTCCTGTTCCCTTGATTGAACAGTAGGTGAAATACCTGGCACATATTTTGGTGCTTGCTATGTTCTGTTCTTTAATGCGCCATTGAATAGTGTGTGAACTGGTTTCCTGGAAATCAATTTTCGGTCTCCTGAAGAAAATTTTCAGTGCATGCAGACTGACTCATAGATAATATTTTGTCTGTCTTTTGTCTGTCTGTGTGTGTCCATCCTTAAAAAGACTTAGCAGCAATAAGAAAGAGTAAGAAGAGTATTGAATATTTGCAGTTCTGTTGCAATATGTGGCCAGTCTTTAGGGAAGAACTCTGAGGGGTTGCGTGTGACCTGCCAGTGTTTTTGGATACAAGAGCTTAAAGAAAATAAGGGAGACTTGAAGTCATATTAGCCTGAGCTTCCCTGGCATGTGCCATTACACTTCCTCACATGGGAAGTGAGAATCTTCATAGGAGAACTAAATTATAGAATTTCAGTTGAAAGGCACCAGGACTGAATTCTTGCATGCAGATATTTCTCTGGGACATGTTCATTATACGTTGAATATTGTCTTTGGTTAACTCAATAAAAAGTAGGCTTCCACTTTAAAGTCCATCCCAAGTATCCTGGTTCATAAGGTAATTTATTGCTAGAGGTCATGCTGAAAGGTGTTTACTGGCAGAAGTGAATAGAAAACAAATATAGAACAAGTGTGCTAATAAGGGAAATGTTAGAGACACAAACTTTTAATAGCTTCCTGTTCTCCCCTGAGATCTGGAAGAACAAGCTGTACCTTCAGCACCTGCCCTATGCTCTGTGTATCATCTCAGCAAACATGCTGTCTACTAAGCCCTGGCACACAGAAAAAAGCCTTCTTCAGGCCTGAGACAACATTTAAAGGGCTGCTTAGTAGCTCTCTATTTCAAGCAAACATTTAAAAGGCAGATTGGTGCATAATGTACCGTCAGATTAGTACACAAGATATATCAAGCAATTTTTGGTTTCTCAATAATCTTAGTATCAGTAATTTTTCAGTTTAGAGTAGGTTAGACAGATCAGTGGTGATATTTAGACAAAAAAACCCCAAACCCAGAAGCCTAAGGGGTCACCATCAAGTGGATTACCTGCTGCTAGAACTTCTCTGAGACTGTGTGAAATGGCTCCCACATCACCAGCCCGACCTGGATGTTGTGAAAAGGATAAGGAATGGGACTACCACAAACAGGAAAAAAAAAAGAAAAGGAATTGCATTCAAGGTAGGAGACACTTTTTGTAACTTGTTGCTTCCATATGCTTTTGGAGAGTATCCATCCCTGTCCAATGCTGTTTTCCTGGTGAAGGGCTGTGTTTGTATATTATCTGGCCAGGGGCCTTCACACTTTCTCAGCCCTTCTGACACTGGGGCTAAATATGAGGAAGGTTCTTCAGCTCACCATGATTCCCCTCTCTGGGAGTGTCTCACCGCTGCCTGTGTGTCCAGAATGTTCCAATCAATGTCTGTGGATCCCACAGGCCACCGCACACAGCCCTGTCCCACCAGGTGACGTGGTAGCTGCAAGTGACCCACGGCAGGGCCTCGGGAGCCACCTTGGGCTGGTGCATGTCACAGGCCCAGCCTGAGCCATTGTCACAGCCACACATGTGAACATCTGTGGGTTTGGGATTTGGGCTGCCTCCCTGCCACCAGGCCCTTCCCAATGCCCGGCTGACAGTCCCAGTTCTGATGGATGCTGAGGGAGATCCTGAGGCTCTCACCTGACACACAGAAATCGAGTCTGAAAGAGAAAAGGATGTCTGACCTTCATGTAAACAAGCAGGGAGTGTTATTTTCCTGGGTAAATATTTGCATTTAGAAATCCATGCCTTTTTGAAGTTCTGATCTCTGAAAAGAAGTGCTCAGATGACCCACACATTCAGGTAACTTCTGCAAGGTGGCAGGAGGGGTAGGTATGACAGCAGGGAGGTGGAAGTGGAAGAGGAAGACTAGATGAAAACATGGGCCAGTGGATTCCAGGCAGGAAAAGCAGCAGGCTGTTGCAGACCAAAGGCAACAGGAAAAATGCTCTGCTCTAACATTTTACATCTGATATTAAGACTTATAAACAATCTGCATTAAACAATCCACTTTTCTGCAGAACTGCAATGGATTTAGTGGGTAATCTGGAAGTCATAGATGGACAAATATGGTAACAGTGTGTGATCTACCTGTCCTCATGCCCAATAGAAGGAACCTGGAAAAACTTTTGTTGTTTGGAAAACTGTATCCCTCCCTCAGATGCTTTAGGCACTTTCAAACTTAGTGTAAGGGTTTTCCTATAACTTCAAGATTTGCTGTGATTCTTTATTAGACTATTGTCTTTGCTACTATGTTCTGGTACCAAAAGTTCATAGAGAATCCTACTCAGCTGGCATACCCAGCTAATACTCATACTAATTTTCTGGAAACACACCCATTCACTGATAAAATCACCCATATTTGCCCCATCCTCACCTCCCCCCCAAAAAACAAATATTGTCAAGGTAAGGAATATTTCTTTCTTTTGTAGCCACACCCAGCATACTGTAACCATGACTCAGGCTTGTGTTCATCCTATGTGGCAAAAGTATCAGCCTCCTTTTGCAAGGGTTGGAATAAATAATCATATTTTTTCCAGCTGAAAGCATAACAACTATACATATTTCCTTCCAGAGGAAAACTATATAAAAATAATTTGCCAAATATCCTACTCTTAAAAATTTCTGACTGTGACTAAAATGTGAAGCTAAACTCTACTCTTACTTGCAGCCATTTAAATATGGAACATATCCATTGACTTCAATAAAAAGATTCCAGATTTTTGTTTCTTTAGGCAGAACTTGGCTTGATTTCTTATGGATAAAAATTTTTCACAGGATTGCAACTTTTAAAATTGATGTGATTTCATAAATCCTGAAACAAAACTTTTGCTTTTATTTTAAACTTTTCTAGAACAACTATTACATATGTCAAAAGTACTATGAGACTATCAGGGGGCTTCATTGCTTCTTTTCTCTCCAAATCTCAAATAACTTTGAAATAATTCTCATTTATAAACTAGAAAACTATGACAGGTCACAGCTTTTTTTGCCTCAGGGACAACCAAGGGATCTTCTTAATATACAGTAGTATACAAAGCTATTCCTCTTAAAAAAGAAATCTTCTAAATATCAAATGTTGTAAATATTTAGACATGTGCTTAAACATGTGTAGGTAAGCAGTAAACATTATATGACTAGGTTCAATGGAACCTCGTCATATAATGTTTACTTGTAAATTGAAGTGCTTTGAGAATATATATATATATACACATATACAAAGCCATAATTTGCATTCATTTTATCTGAACACCCTCGTCATAAGGGTATGCTGATCTGTAAATAATTTAGCCTTATGCATAATAATGATGATAATGAAGAAAATACAGGAGCATGATCTAAACATCTACAGAATACACTATGAGGCATAAACTGGTATGAAGTTAAAACACGGAGATGAACTTGTAGGGAAATATTTTGATATATGATATGAGGACAGAAAATATGTCAAAAAGAGATTAAAAAGCTGTGAATTGTTGCACAATTGCCTAGGTTAATTGATATAAGTAGATTTTCTTGGAATTTGCTGTTATTCATTGTTAGATAAGATTGAATTTCCTGTACTCTTGGTACATCACAGGTAATTTACTAGATGTTGGAGTGGTCATGATCCTCCCAAGAAAGGTGACCATTGAAACACTATTGAAGAAGATATCTGTTGATCCCTGTGTACAATTTCTTGTTAATACAGGTTATAGAATTGACAACAACTAAATACAAACCAAATCAACACACTTCACCACTTTTCCTGAATATATTTTTTGAAACGCCAATAAAGTCAATGTGATGTATGAGAGTTTTACTTCAAGGTATAGACCTTCAGTTCACTTCAGTGGTTAAAAATATATTTATGTCTCATGTTGTGATTTATTAAATTTGTGTCACTGAAGGAGAACTTTAGATGTACAAATAGTATGCCCTTATTCCATATGAATAATATGTGGAAATGGAAAGGAAATAGAACAATATGTAGGACAATAAAATAATGGGGATATTTATTATTTTAAATAGCTAACCTCAGATTTGTATGCATGTTTATATAAATATACAGCCAAACTATTCTTCTAACTTGTTTTTTATTTAGATAGCGTGTATATTTGTCTTTCAGTAGGTTTATTTAATATTGCTATCTCCCATTAGTCTCTTAAAAGCAAATATTCTAGAAGCTCTGTTAATTCCTTAAAGTAACTGTACAGTCTTGTGCTTTAAAATAGAACTGTTGTGTTTAGTCTAAGACAGCTGTGACCGAATGAAAAAGTGTAAACACAGCATAAATATTAGCATTCCACTTTGCCTCTTAGCTTACTAACAGAAAATCCTATGAATTTTTATGTTAGGAAGACTATCACGTCTCATTTAAGAGCCATACTATTTCTATATATAATATATTTTAATGAAAATTCTATCTAGTGTAAAAATTTTGTCTGAGATGGAAAAATTAAACCTATTTCAGATGGGTGGACTCAGGTAAAATATACTACTGCATTAAGCACACAAATCACTAATTTTCTTGCAGTGTTAGATAAAAAGGTGTTCTTTCGGCATGGAAAATTTCCAGATTTCAACAAGACCAAGAAAGCAGCTTGTTTCCTGAAATGGGGAACAGTGCTTATACCTCTTCCTTTTTCTTAAAGAAAGAAAAACATTAAAGGAATAAAGCACAACTATCTTCTTTCTCCCTATTACGAGATCAATTACAAAGCATTTATGTCAAATTTGTTTTTCCACAAAATAAACCCCAAATCATTGCAAACTAGAATACACAGCAAAGAGACCATATAGCACCATTATGCTTATCTTATTTACACCACTGTCAGAAGTTATTGTGAAGGGAGGACACAACTAATTTATCACTTTTCTGATCCTAAGTGGCAGTCATGCATAAGAACTCTTCCTGGTAGCGTCACTTTACATGTTAGCCTTGGATGAGTATTGCTGTGGATTGCTTTTGATTTACACCTCCTGACATTACACCTCCTGTCATGAATTTCTCCTTAGTCTGTCCTCTGGATTTTGTAATTCACCTTCATGAGATTCATCATCACATTAGGATGTGATCCATTGGTTTCTATACTTTCTGATTTCTCTTCCTAATTGTTGCACCACCAGACATGCAGTGAGACCAAGAACATGACATTTCAGACTCTGTGACCTAATGAGATTTTGGTTGAAAATGGCTTATGTTGATATGCCAGTCTCACAGATTTGGAGCCTCACATAATAGACCTCTTGCTAATAGAAGTTTTCTGATAATTATTTGTGACTAATTTGAAAAGATTGTAATCACAATACACTCCCTCTGCCATTTCCCATTAAGAATGCCTCAGACAAATAATGTCCTCATCATTAGGCCTGAGGCATACTTGTGATAATCTGCTAATAATACCAGTGTAGGTTAGAGATTGCTAACACTTAACACATCTGAGCTCAGTCTTTATCACCAGCTCAGTCTGGTTGTGAATACCTGCCTAAGACTGTCATGCAGGTCTTTGTATTTTGTGGTCTAAACAATTTGACTGCTTCTTTTGGCATAGTACCTTCTTTGTACCCTTGAATATTCTACTGCAAATTTACTGAGACCTTGTGAATCCCAGCAGTGTATGTTACATAGAAAAAGTCATTCTTCATGTCCTATTTGTGAACAGATTTTCAGAAAAACAATGAATACTTTCCAGTTATGCAGTCCTCTCCAAAACCATCTGTATTGTGCTTTCATCTCAAGAAGCATTGGGTTTTCTCACCTGACCAGTGTTTGTTGAATTATTATTATGATTTTAACATCCTGTACAGTACTTCATTAGATGTGACTCATGGCAATGTAACAACAAAGCATCACTGTGTCTCATCCGTTCAATTTTCTGCTGTTGAAGCTTTGTGTGCTGTAGTTCCTACTGGAAAATATGGCAGCCAGGTTTCCCTTCTCAGTTTCTATAAAATTTCATTCTGCTTCAATCAGAGTTCACTTTACTTGTTCTGTAGAAATTTCCAAGCTATCTTTGCATGCTGAAATGATGTTTGGGTTAGAGAGATTAGTGTAGAAAGGAATAGAGTGCCTGAAAAGCAATGCGATGTTTGGAAAGTCAGACAATAGGAGAGTTAAAGCTGTAAATTTATGTCCATTTGTTGGACAGCAAGGACTCACATAATAGAACACTCTATCTAGTTGCTCTAGAGCTTCATCACGTTTCTCCAGCCACTGCCAAGTTATCCTGTTGTCTCAGCAAACAGACTTCCCTTGGGTATCCTCTGTGGTTACTCTAATTATCTGCAGAATTTTTGCATAGCTTCCTGTACTATAAAATTTTAATTTTTGCTTCTGCTGAAGTCTTCAACTTTTCTGTGATCTGTCTACATTCCTTTTGTATTTACCATCTTTTAGTCTTCACTTGAATTAAATTAATATTTTCTACTTGGATCTTTGCCTTCCCTTTCATCTGTTTCTGATCATGTTCCACCTTGATTGACATTGTAATTATGTCCCAGTCATTACATGGATGTCTGTAATAAATCCATATGTTTCACTGTTGCTTTGTTGAAACAATTTCCTCATTGCCCTTGTTCCAAAAGCTAGATGTTATCTATCTTGTAGCTGCCTTAGGAGTTCCACAGTCTAGAGGATTCCTCCTTTAAACAGACTTGCCAATATTGGTCCTTTTTGTGTGTCAAGTAGAGTAAATATGTTTTCACCAAGTAGTCTATGCTGAACATCTGTTCATGAACAAATGGAATAATGCTTAGCAAAGACCTGTTAAACTGTCTGGCATTAAGATAAATTATGACTTTTTTAGCTGTGACAAAATTATAGACCTTTTTTATTATGCTCATTTTGGCCTTGACTGTGGTTTATGAGATACTTAGGTACAATTTTGAATCCGTCTCATGCAAAGAGTGATAGTGACTGACTGATACATGATAATGATAATAGTGATTGACTGATATATGTACTCTGCTGGCATATTTGCACACCTACAAGGACTTGAAAAGTAAGTACAGTCTGGGTTTATTTTGTGCATCTGTGCGTGTGTGTGTGTGTGTGTGTGTGCTGGATGCCTTAAAATTCAACACTTGTTTTAAGATCATGTGGTTTCTCTGTCATAAGAGACAAAGAGCTGAAGGCTTGACCTTAAATGGTGTTCAAGTGACTCAGTTTGGAACTGCCGTGTCCTACAGGTATAACACCAAAGTAGGTGGTATTTAGTACCACCAGGCATCTAATTCAAAAGCTGAACTGAGGAAAACTTAACTTCAGGCCAAGTATCATACTTGATTATCAAAATGTGGAAAACACATCTGCTGCACATACTCAGCTACTTTGCCTGCTCAGCATTAATCTGTTTTGGGTTTAAGCAGAGTAAATTCCATGCATACCTTTTAAGTATTACCATAAACTAAACTTAATTCTAGTCTGCACATGGAATCATAACAATTTAATTTTATATATTTTGCAAAGTGTTACTCTGAAGGCTGAGCAAAACTGTGTTTGGGTGCTATAGCACACATCAATAGCTCACTCACTGTTCCACTGAGCGAGCTATTAATATCTCTCTTATTCTGGCTATATCTGCCTTAGCTGGTAGCAAGCTGTTGAGGACATCCATGCAATGCATTTGCAGTGGTAGAGATTACTTCAGGTTAGCTCTGGGCTTGCATGAGGTGAATGTCTGTTATCAGCTGAAGTGTTATGTGGAAGTGAGGTCCTGCACTGTAAAACAGTCTCACCCAAATGTGTATCAATTCATGCGCTCTGATTCTGCCTTGCAATGCAAACCAGTATGTAGTGATTGGAGGCAACTGAGGTACTTCCTTCATGAGGCTGCTTCTGGTATGAAATATAAAGCTACTTTAGAGGTAACTGCTGACTCTCAAGTCTTGTGAAATTCTCTAGGATTCTTTGAAATGACAGAATTGTACAGATGGGACAAGATTTCTATTTCTGTGCCTATGTCTTGGAAGAGACTGTCTTTTCTAAAGTCTCCTATTCCTTTACCCTTCTCTACCCTGACTACATATCTTTTGGTATTTCCAAATAAATAATTTCTTGCCTCTCACCTCAGCTATATTAAAAAAAATTAGTGGTTTTTTTTTTGTATGTGTAAAAATTGATAGTCTGTAAGTACTTTGAAGACTTTATCAGAATGAAAGCATATTCATAACCATTACACACAATGAAAAGCTATTATGAGCTTTGAGAATCCTTGCTTCTATGAATATTAAAGCAAAGCTTTTAAATCACTTAGCACTATATTTTTTCCTGGAGCCTTGAGCTGTTTGAGGAGTGGTCCAAACATCTCTACTTCTCTGCAAAATTGCCAAGAAGAAGTTAGATTGGGAATCACCAAGAGTTGTCTAGTGTGTTTTATTAATATTGCTTTTAAGTTTGTTCATGTTTTGTTTTGTCTTGTTTCTTTATTTTTTTGTCATCCATCTATCTATCTATCTATCTATCTATCTATCTATCTATCTATCTATCTATCATCTATCTAGTTTATGAATCATTGTAATTCATCAACACCACAGTATAATATTTCATGATAGCTTAGGAGTTAAGGGGTGCACTTATACCCCTCTATTTCATGTAGTTGTAAAAGAAACCAGATAGCTTGTCCATACTAGAGCACAGGACATTCTTAAAAAAGATGTAGCACTTCATCCATTTAGATAGCTTCATGCTGTTTAAAGGATGACTCAAGTAAACAAAATACTTAAACATTTCATTATCTAAGGGATCACAATCTTAATGTGGATTAAATTAATTGAGGGTAGAAACACAGGTAACTGCAATCCTTTGGGAGGATTCAGTGTAGCTTTGCTAAAGGGAAGTCCTGCATTGTAAATCTCTTGAAGATTTTCAAAGGGCTCAACAGACATGTGGCTAAAGGTAATCTGACTGCTAGTTTACCTCTCCAAAGATTTGTTGGGTATTTGTCCAAAGACTTTTAAGGAGACTAAATTATCATGAAATTAGAGAGAAGGTCCATTGATAAAACTCTGGTTAACAAAGATAACCAAACCAGAATTTATGTTTTCATTACAAGAGAGAGAGAGGTTACCACTCTAGTTCCACTGCATTCCCCAGCATCTTGGATAAGAATCTTGGTTTATCAACATATTTCTAAATTTTTAAAAAATTATATTCTCAGTGGGTGAAACAGTTTTCAGGTAATATAATTCATTAGAACACCTAAAGACAGCTAAAGGATCTTAGAAATTGATGTGAATATGTAATGAAGTGGCAGCTAATATTCATTTTAGATATATACGACATGCACATGAGGAAAGAAAATCCTAGCTTTATACGAGACCTGGCAATCTGCAACTTTGCTCCTCATATGCTATGATAAATAGCTCTGTCAAAACACTAACTTAACATTCAGCAGTGGACAAAAAGGAATGTTAAGAATTGTTACAAAAGGAAGCAAGATCAAATGCCAAATAAATGTTTATGCCACTTTTGTAAATATATACTTCATGTTCTCCTAGAATTCTGTGATTTTTTCCTTATCTCAGTTCAGCAGAATATAGGCCTACAGCAGAAATCAAAAAAGTTCAAGGAGTAACAAGGACGATCAAAGACATAAAACAGCTTCAGAATGAATAATGATTAAACTGAATGATGGTTGACTGAGAGATTACTGGATAGGCATATGGTAAAGCTCTTCAGAATCATAAGTATCTGGAGGTAGTTGTGTAGAAGCTAGAGAGACCTCTTCACTCTCTTTTAGAGGACAGGAGCTGGGAGCTCATGAATAAAGCTGTAGTTTAAAACAGAAAGAGATGGTTGATCATACAGTGGTATTGTACATATTTTAAACCTTTTGCTAAATAATATTTTTTATTAAAAAATAAAGACATGCTCAAGCAAACATCTGGAAAGACACTTAGAAATGTGATGCAAGTACTTGAGAGGGGTTATTAAATAGATGAACTACATGAGGTTCAAGAAATTTGATAAACTGAAAACAACTGAGACCAGGAAACTATTAGAGAAAATAATAATAGAAAAATAAAATAATAATAAAAAAAATCCTTGCTTGCCCTGCACTAACTTTTTCCTTGTTACTTCCTTTGTCTTTTAGGATCAGGATACTGGGATACTAATTTTTCTCAGAGCCCATGAGAACCATGGTCTCATAGTTTTCTGTACTTCAGTTCTGGTTCATTATTTATTTATATTTTCTATTTATTACTTTTTAATATTTATTCTTGTATATTAAATCAGTCTTTGCATTAGTGAATTTCAGTTATCACTTCATTGAAATGGATTCATTTGTACTGGTATTCTTAACAAATTTGTCCAGATTTGGTTCTCTGTTAAATAGAAGCAGGCTGCCAGCCTCTGCAATAAACACATTCAAAAAATAAAACTGTCAAAGAAAGATATTAATGTGATTAATGAGGAGTATGAATAAGAACATATATGAATTTACTGGAAATTACCGGATGAACTTTGCCATTTAACTAAGTTAATTAAATTTGTATTAACTCAATTTAATAATTATTGTATATGAGTTTTTATGTGTAGTTGTTTCTTCTCGGTTTATACTAACTTTGCTTGCTTGTTCAGGAGCCATGGTACAGGATAAAGTGTAGAATTGCTTTAAACTTTTCCTCAGAATATATCTAGAGACATTATTTTAGAAAAAAATTGTCTGAAAGCAAGACGAGAATAAGCTTGGTTCCATGTAGATTCTCTTGGAAGGGAAAAGTGAACTTACTAATATTTAATAAACAGTAATAATTTCATAGTACTACCAAGCAGGCATCAGGCTTCACACTCTTACCAACTGCATGCAACCAACCTTCCAAACCCACAATTATAAAAACCTCACTCTGTCTTTGATTATTAAGTAAGTCTTTACCTTAGGGTAATTACTACAAGCAAAATGCATGCAGTGACAAGGAACCTCAGCTTTTCTACCAGGTAAATAAATATGAAACAAAAAGAGACACCTGAAGGCATACTGCTAACCCAATCTATTTTACCTAAAAGCAAAACTGAAGAGTCTTGCCTCTACTAAGCTTTGAATTCAGCATAGGTCTGCAACTGCATGTAAAAATGAGACAAAGCAAAACAACAATAAAAAACAACTCCTCTCAAATTACCATTTTCTAAAGCAATAAAGCAGGTAATTATCTCCACTAAAAAACCCCAAAGCATAATAAACAGGATTCTAAGAACATTACATGTGTATGTTTCATTTGGAAAATCAGGCAAATCACTGGATTTTTAAAAGAATTTTTAAAAGAATGTTAACCTTATGATTGCTTGCCAAGAAAAAAAATTCTTTTGTTTAAAACCTTCTGCATGGTTCAGTCTAATTAGCAAATTTTTCCAAGAAGGCCCTTAACAAGGGACCAATATCTGTCCCAACACATAGTCAACTCCCCTCCTCCCTGTGGTTCTTATGAGTTATTTTGCATCCTAATAGTTCAAGAAATGTCCTTCTTTTGTAACACCAAGATGATAAAGATCGCCAGAATTTTCTCACTGTATTCATTAGACTTTGTTTTCAGATGAGTCGTAATTTAGATCTCAAGTAAACAGATGAATTCTCACACATCTTGTTTTCTCCAAAAAAATCATTACTCAGTTTAGCTAGCACATGATAAATAAGATTACTTGTATGAGGTAAAGTCCTTATGAAGACAAATCTGTTCAGAATTTCAACATGAATTTAGAGACCAAGCTGGACCTTTGCTGCTGCACAGTCTGCTGTGGTGAATTGCTGCTCTATGAAAGCCACACATTGCCTGTCTTCATTAGGAAGTTATTAGGCACTTGATACCTTAGGTGACAGCACACCTGGTTTCCTACTGAAGACACATCTCCATGACAATGGCTTCCATGCTTGGAAAAGATTTTGCTGGCTGCAGGCAGGTAAGTAAGTAAACAGGCAGACAGAGGCACACAGAGCTTGCAGTCATTTGAACTACTTGTCTGCTTCAAATTAAGCAGCAGTTAAATGTTTTGTGGCTCATAGCCTAAATTTTGGAATTTGAGGCCCTTCCCATTCCCCCATCGGTTTGAGAGAGCCTGTTGTCAAGACCTTTGAAGACAGTCTTATGCAGGCTTTAAAAGTTTTTGCTTAGAGAACTCTATAGGGTAAAGTTTTGATAAATGTTTTTCTTTTCAGCAAGAAGTTCCTCATTTTTGTTTGTTTCAGTGTTTTCTTCCCTTTTTTGTGTATGTTTGTTTACTTGAGAATACATTCATGTTGAGGTAGGAAGGTTGTGGATCCTAAAGAACAAATACTGATGATGTTATGTGGATAAATAACAGCTAAGATTTATTAGAAAACTGATAGTAACAAGTATCTAAACAAAACGAGTGGACTTCGACTTGTTTTCAAGAAAGTTAACAGAAAATAGATTTGGCAAATGGCAAGATTCCAAAAGCTGTAGCTAGAGCATGCCATAATTAATTTCATATTTTTTTTCTGATGTATGTCAGATAATGATTCATTTTGCAAAAATTGTTTAATACAATGCATGACTTCTTCCTCTTTGTTTTTGTTATGGAAAACTGAAAATAAATCAAAGTAGGAAAACATTGTCTCTCTATGCCAGTTATGGCTACAAAAAGGCAGGGGGTGCAGGGACTGATGATGTAGAAAGGTTCTTTTGCAATTAGGGCAGAGAGTCTTACAGAAATTCTTCTTTCAAGTGAACCTTTTGTACGTCAGTCATATACTGGTAATCTGCCCACAGCACCACATATGTTTCCAGTCTCCTAATAATACAGAGTAAAATTCTTGACTTCTTGCTAAGTAATTGCTGTCTTCTGCAAGCTTGTAGGAGTAACAAATATTTCAGGTAGCTAAAGACAAGGTACTCTTTACATACATTATATAAGCACACATATATAAACATACGTGTACATAGGTGTATGTAAACAGTACAATTCAAAATAATCAGGTGATATTCAGCCATAACACATGGTCCTACCTATTTTCACCTAAGTGATCTATTTACTGGGCCTAGTGGAAAACAAATGACATACTTGTGAGTGAAAGCTCCAACAGTAATTGTCAGAGACAGAGTTTTGCTGTGATACCTGTACACCTGATGACACCGGACTTTTGTAGGAAAATGATGAGTACATCCAAGATCAGAGTTCTGTAAATTGATATGATACTGTATCTGGCTCAAAGATTTTATTGTCCTACATACCTCTCTTTAAGCAGGACACAGTTAGTTATGCATATCAGTAATTCATCAATTTCAGGTATGTTTTAACCAGAACACACTGTGAATTGAAACACATGGTCACTATCACTATGTGACTGTTCAGGGAAGGCTTCTCTCCTCAATTTTTTTTTCCAGGGGAAACAAAATTATCAACAAGCATTTTAATATCCTCTTTTCCAAGGCAATAGCTTGATATTTTTATAAGTCAACTGGAAACACTCTTGGCAGGTTTGCTGAGTACAAATTTAACATGTAACAGTGAACTTCTTGTTTTCACAATGTCCGCAAGAATATGTACACAACTGAGAGTTCTAAATTTAGGAGATCGCTTTAGGCTTAAAAGATGTTTCTTTTAACTGAGCAGAAGACCACAAGAAACAAGTCTATTTTGTAGAATAGATTGTACAACATTTTCCTTCTTGATCAGCTCATCAGGTGAATTTTCAGGGTGAAAGAATTCTCCATCTTCTTTTTCCTAGACTATGTGAAACGAGCTATTGACAGGTACAAAAACCCTTCAGTGGTACCAAAACCTGCCTTTTATGTATTGTTGAATTAACAGGATCAAGTGAGAGATAGTAGTACGTCAACATTCCCATAAAAAGGTGACATTCAAATGAGTGGATGAAACTGATGAGATAATGATAAAATAGAAGGAAACCATTCAGGATAAGTGATCTCACTCTGGTTTGTATTTTATTATTCTTAAACACATAACCATCCCCCACCCTCCTCTGAAGACATAAAGTCAAACTTTTTTACACTAACTTCCTGGACTATGTATTATCTTAAAAAATGCTCTTCAAGGCAACTCATTCAGACTTTTCAGGGAAAAATGAGAAGCAAGCAACACAAAAAAGGGAAACAACAAATGAAGGAAATATTTCTCCATTTTCAAGAAAAAAATTCTCAATTACTCAACAACAATAGCTTATTTCAGGTTTCAAAAACGTCCTCATTGAGAGGGCTTTCAGCCATACATTGGATGTTCAATTTTTCTCACCTTTCACAGCAGTCCCCTTTCCAATACTGTTTTTTCTGAAGAGCAATTGCCACGATTGTGCAAAAGCAAGGTTTAAAGTTCTGTGTCATACAAAATTCTGTCTTTCTAAAACTGTGCAGGTACTTTCATTCAGCCTTTTTTGTAAAGTGAATGTCATCATTCTCTTTTTGTCATAAAACACTCCAAAACATCTCCTATCATGCAGATATGAAAAGGGATGGTATTCGGGGGAGAAATTCACATTTGAGTGTTGCAGTTTGAGAAAGCTGCAGCAAGCAGAAGGTGTAACTAAAGATACCAGAAGAGAAAGAAGAGCACATGTCAGTGGCTTTAATTACAGTGACAGAGAAGCTTGTGTCTATAACCTGATTTTTAGACTTTGTGTACTGTGAGATAAAGCTTTCAGAAGTTGCATGAAGACATGAAAGTTACCACTGACACCATGGGAAAGAGGAACCAAAAGAAAATATTCTGACTAGGCATCATAATTTCTGCACAGAAATTAGTTTCCAGATTTTTCTATTAAAAAATCTGGATCCAACAAAGAAAAGAAAAGAGAAAATTTATCACTCTTAATTAGATGATGGAAAAATTTCAGTCCAGGTGTTATATATTCTATAAAAGCAGATGTATATCTGTGATTTTGATTATTTTTCAGCCAGTGTTTCTTAAGACCAACTAATATGTTTTGACTCCATCCAGTCTGACTCATAACAAACACAACAATATTTCCTCAGTACAACAACAGCACTTGTGCTTTTCGTGCAATTCCCTTCACAATGGGGAACCTTTCAACAAAAATAACTAAGGAATTGAAAGAGAGTTTAAAGGAAATGAAAAGGTGTGACACTAATAAAAAATTGATTGCAATCTGTTTTCTACTGAGGCACAAACCCATAGCTTAATCTGTAATCCGTGGTATGATGATAACTAGCTATTTTAGCATTTCAGAAAAAGAAAGCATTTATTTTCTTTGACAAAGAACTCTTATGAAAGTTACTAAAAAGGAAAGCAGAAGAAAGTAACCACTAGAATTGCTTTTGCATAAAGTCATTCACAGCTATATATGCATAGTATGTTGTAGGATTTGTTCTACTAGTTAGATAGAAAAGAAAATGCAAATAAATGAGCACAACCTTACAAAGTTTTATTGAAAAACAATGCTATTCAAATGCACAGTCAATGGATGCTGATTCTTTAGGAAGAGAAAGAAAGGTTGTCCCAACTGCCTTGGTCATTCCTGGATTTTTCTGTTGGGAGTGTTTGAGAGCAGGCTGCACTGCTCCTGCTAATACCACTGAGGATAAAGGCAGCAAAATAAAAGCATTAAGTGTATCCCATGTTTCTTTTGTTAAAATTACATCACTAAAGAACTTAAGGGCAGGACATGATGCTGTATTGGCTTAATATTAAGTAATTTGGTGAATTTTTTTTTTTAATTTAAATTTTAAAAATAATTTCTCATGGTACATATTCATAATTTCTGTATTCATATATAGAAAAAAATAATTTTTTCCACCCAAAGAGGTAGTGTAAAAATACAAATGGAGCTGTTAGATAAGGTGGTGATCAGTATTGTAGAAAATACACTGTATCTGTAAAAAAAATAAGATACGATTAAAAATGGCAGAATTTAGTGCAGAAGAACTTCAGCTTTTTTAGTGATGATTTCCAGATTCTGCCTTGCAGTAGTAGTGATTGAGTGGCTCAGGTTTAACTAGCTGAGTGTACTGGAGACAGCAGGCCAGGGGTCTTTTTTCCTGTGTCTCATGAGGGACTTAAGGCATAGTTCCACATCACAAAAGAAGTAAGCTGGCTGGAAGCGTCTAAACCTGGAAGCATATTATGAAATTTTGCCAGAGACCACACTTCCATCAGCTCTGAACTACTGACGTTAGCTGAACTACTCACGTTTTATTTCCTGGGATCATTTCAGTCACAGTGGACAAGTCAATGTCCAGTTACTCAAACTAATCCAGCTTAATTTGAGGACTGCTCAGGACTTCAGTACCTGAGCCTAACAGATTGCAAGCCTGAGAAGGGCCTTGGGTAGGGCCCTTGCCAGCTCCTTCAAGAAATACTACAATTTCTTTTCCTCCTTTAGAATTTCCAAGAAATCCTTCAGTACTATGGAGCAAATAATGTTGCTGCTTTAGATAGTTTGGGTTGCTATTCTGGATAATATTCTAATCACCAGTGCCACAGGTATTTTTGTTATAATGTTAATAATGAGTTTGAAACATGAAATGGGTAACTGGGCCATTCTTTATTTATATACATACAGTACACTCACAAATACGTGCACATTTTTACCTATCCAGAAGTAATTTAAAGATTAATGCTAAATGTAAATGACCGTATTTTTTGGTATAATCCTTAAAAAATTAGACCTCTTTTCTGTTCCTCAGTGTTTTGGAAGAACGATTGCCTAAAAGACATTTGTGGAAAAGGCATTATTGCTCTTGAAAAACAGGGTTTTTTAATCCCTTTTGTGAATGCAGTTTCACATGACTCAATCAGTTGAAGAATATTTTATACTAAATAGCATAGCCTTGTCTCCCATGGTCCTGACTTAGAGCACCTAGAATTGACTCTCCCTTCCCTGATTTTATTGATAAAACAGAAATAGCGAGCTTAGTGACCTGAATTAGATTTCTGAAGGGCAGCCACAGAGCTGGTATGAGGGAGAGGGCAGGGCTGTGTACCTGGGTATCAGGGAGGAGGCTGGAAGGGATGACATCACCTCTTTCACTGTCAGTAAGTTGCTGGACGGCCTTAATTTTTATCATACCTTCTTGAAGACTATGCTGCACTCAATACAGTGAGTGAGTTAGTCCCAATTTCAGTAATTCCATCAACACTATGGTTGAACTAACAATAGTAAAAATAGGCCCCACTTGGCTTTCTTCTGACTAATTGTAAGTCCATGATAGAGCAGGAATTGAACAATCCTCCAAAGCTGGTGCCCAAATGAGTCACTCTTAAATTATACACTGTTTTTTCAGGGTATACTAAGGTACACTCGATCCTAAATAGTTCCTGGAAAAATATGTTTGTTCTTGCTTTGTCGTTGTGTTTATCTAAAATAAAAATATTGTATAACAACTTAATGTCAATAAAAACACTGACTCAGGGCTATACACCCAAAGTACATAGTTTGCTTTTCAGTGGCAAAAGGTTATGACATTTAATTTCTAGCCAACTTTTCCCATATCTCTATTTACTCTTCACATGCATACAGTCAGATCAAATACTGCCATGGGTAAAAACATACTGCCATGGATAAAAACACACTGCCATGAGTAAAATGCATTGTACAATAACATGTAGTTTCTACACAATGCAAATTTTATCTGCATACACATGTATGTGTATGTATGTGCACAAGTACATATTCACACAGTAATGGAAACAGTGATCTAGAAGGAAATAAGTCACTGAGAGAAATCCCATTCTGTTGTAGGAAAACACATTATGTTCCTTCAAAGTTCTCTATTTGAAGGCTTTTACTTCTACTGATTCCATTAGAAGTGTATTCCAAATACTGAAAGCTCTACAGGTTAGGACTCATTCTTCTGTAAGAAGAAAGTTTAAAATACTAATGACCTGTTTTTTTCCCACTGACATCCTTTCTTATCTTAAAAGAGTTCTTTTATTTTTGTTCGTGGTGTTTATCTCTCATCAGAATTGCAAGGATATGTTCACTTTCTGCAAATCAGTCATATCTGTTTGCTGTTTGTATTACTAGATTAAGAAAATTAAGCTTATGTGAAAGACAAATTTCATATTTTTTGTAATCTAAATAGTCCTCTTCTGGATCTGCCTTAGCTGTTAGAACATAATCGTTCAGAACAGTTCCAGGATTGTTGAAAGGGATATTTTTGTAACAAAAGTGTATTTGATTATGATTCCTATGATTCCTTTTGCCTTTTTCTCTCCTGCAATGCATGACAGTTTAGTGCTATTCTGTAGTCATCTCTAAAACCCTTTTTCTTGTTTATTGAATAATTTAAAGACTTTCTCTTTTATACTATTGAATGGAAGTTGTCTCCTCCTTTCTTCTCTAGCATACAAGGTCATCGAGTAGTTTATGGAAACTGTTTTGCACATTTCCAAACAGCTGTGTTTGGAAGTGGTGAAACTGAATTTCAAGTCACACGTTGTTGGAGAGCTACAGAAGTTGCTGTGATGGATCACATGCGCTGCTCATGTTGATCTGGCATTGTACCATGTGCTTCTAAATAGTCACAGGATTGACTGAGCTGCAGCTATTAAATGTAACTTAATCTATTGCATCTAGTTCTTGGAAGGAGTTTTTGTGACCAGGAAAAATATATGCCTATGACTTCATAATGGCCCTAGTGTGGCAGGAGTGCAGAACCACCCAGAGAATTTCCATGTTCAGTGCAATGTGTTTTATTGAAGCTTCATACTTACATGGAAACTTTATCCAGTTATCCCTTTTTCTCTTTTCATCATATCCTTTCATTTATGGCTAAAAAAAAAAAAAAAAAAAAAAAATGAAGGGAGTCACTGTAAAGTTACAATTAGTTTTCAGATAGCTATTTTGTTTCCTTAACTGTGGTCAAAATCAGCCCTTCTTCTCTATCAGCCTGTATTTTTTGTAGAAATTTGCCCCATTGCAAGCATGGAAAAGAGCAAAGTCAAGGTGTCAAGGTGAAAGAACCTCTTGGATGAGCTGTAAGTAAAAACAACAATGCCAGGATCCTAGGGAAAACAAGCAAACTAATAAACAAATCAAGCAGAAAAAAGGGGTGGGAATTCTTCCTTCCATGCTACATAATGAATTCTGACTTCATTCCTGTTTCAATAGAACCCATTTCTCTGCATCACAGATATAGCATCACTGAAATAGCATTCTGTCACTTATTTGAATATATTTAGCAAACCATGACAGCCATTAAGTATGAACAAGAAGATAAGAACCTTATTAGAAAAATAAATTAGGGTGAAGAAAAAAAAAAGACTCTTTTTGAAATATTGAAATTCTCAGTGTCATATTACACCTTGCTACTTACTCTGTTTCCCAGGGAGCACATAACCTCATGTTCCCTTTCTCACAAAGAAATCAGAGATGCGACTGATATGGAAGAGGGAAGCAAAAGGACAGTTCACCATCCCCAATTCATGGTTATTGTCTTTTCTTTAGAATGTCCTTAAGAGGGCAAATATTCCACAGTGGATCTGAGACACCTGATATAAAATCACTTCACAGTTTACATCAAAAAGCTTACTTTGATAGAGGAAATCTTCCCTCTCAATTTTAAAATTAGTGTCTTCTTCTGTACATGTTTTGCACAGATAATAACTATATGGGACAAAATGTACTAAGAATTAGGTCTCTTTTCTTATTTCTTTAATAACTCAGGACAAATCCTTAGCATTGGGTTACTAATGTTTTTTCAGATGTTTGAAATTACATCAAGGGAAGCATTTGGACTTGCTGACATTTCTGGATTTTGGAAGGGTATCTAGGTCTTTTTTCCCCCATGTTCTCTCTGAAATAACTGGCAGTCCCATTTCATAATTCTTGACATGCAGAACAGTTTGGCAGGTTCAGAGAAAAATTAAAAATAAGTATTGATTCTGAACACATTGCCCTTAGCAACGGGAAGGAGGGAATATAGGTGTGGGTGTATTCTTGGAAATATTGGAAACCCAAACGTAAGAATATTAAATTGTTTTGCTGCATTTTATTGCACTTTAGATCATTACAATTATATAAAACCTCAAAATATTGAATTACATACCCTCTAGGTGGGAAAGACAACTTCAAAAACAGTTTTCCATGGAGGTACTACAGATTTCTGAATTCACCTTCTTCAAAGGCTTTTCTTCTCACTACATCCAGATGTCTTTCTGTAAATGACACTGTGACGACCCAAATGTGTCAGTGCTTTAATCAGCAACCTCAGATTTTTCTTTTCTCTCTCTAAAAAAGTATTATCATGCAGTCAACACACTTTGAGGAATTACACCTAAGATGTTGTTCTAACATTTATCACAAAAATTTTCCATTCAATAACAGAAACTCCCCCTCTTTAGGTGCCAGCTGTAAGCTGAGAACATTCTAATAGCTCTCTAACACTGACAGAATCCTCCATAAAAAATTGGTTTGTGCCTGTGAGCATATATGTATGAAAAGGGAAGGATGGAAAATCTGGTTTTTATTTTCTGAAAGCAAGAAATGGCATGAGATGAATATTTGTTCAAAATTTCATGCTTTCTTCCTTAAAAACTCTTATTACAGCATGTGAATAATATGTATCTTGGCTATGATAGGGAAACTTTGTTATAGTTGAGTGGTGAGGACAGCTCTACCAACAAAGTCTTAAAACTTTTGAAGAGTTTTGAAGCTGGGGAAGGAATTTTAAAAGGAAGGTTCACAAGAAGTGAGAAAAATATTTTGCTTAAATAAGTGATGAAGGAGGCTTACTAGTATTTCTGGACAAAAGAAAATCTATGGATTAGTATGGCTCAGCATGAATTAGCAGAGGCATGCAGCTATGAAAAGGAAAACATATAAACAGAACTGTATAACTAAAACATGCAAAGTAATCCCTCTCCCTGCACCTCACTAGCAAAGATTTCATTAGAATAATTTGTTCTGTTCTTTTTTTCCTCTCCAAAACACACTGAGGGTTGGCTGAAATGCACGTAGAAGAGAGAAGCAACAATGATTTCAACTCTGGAAACCATGATCTACGAGGAAAGAATAAGTGATTTTGATTTATTTTTTTTCTTCAGGAGCAAAAGAGAAAAAGAAAGGAGTGTGGTGTGGAGAAGGAACGTAATAAATAAGCCATTAGCAAAGAGGAAGGGAGTAATGCTTTCCCTGTTTGTCGTAGATAAAATGGGAAATAATAACCTAAGTTGCAAAAGAAGGAGTTATATAAGATATTTAGAAAAAAACTTCTAAGAGTAAGAATAATCAGCTGCTGAGAAGCTGGGAAGTTCTTTTAAAACAGGTTTAACAAGTGTCTGTCCACACATACATATCTGATTCTACGCTAACTCAGAAATCTCTTTTCCTTCCATGATTTTATGTTCACTTATAATGCACATTTTAAGTACACCAATTATATAAACTTGCATCACATAATTGGTACTAGACCTTTTTCCTTAACCAAAACATGTTGTTATGGAATATTTCAAGTGCATCCCTCAGCCTGGGGGATGGATTCATGTTGGAGAAGTTGACGGAGAACTGTCTCCCATGGGAGGGACCCCACACGGGAGAAGATGAAGAGTTTGAGGAATCTTCCTCCTGAGGAGGAAGGAGTGGCAGAAACAATGTGAGATGAGCTGATTGCAACCCCCCATTCCCCTCTTGTTTCACTGAGAGGGAGGAGGCAGAGAAAATCAGAGTGAAGTTGAGCTAGGGAAGAAGGGAGAAGTACTGGGGAGATGTTTTCAAGATCTGGGTTTGTTTCTCACTATCCTACTTTGGTTTCACTATCCTACTTTAGTTTGATTGGTAATAAGTTCAGTTTATTTCTCCAAGTTAACTCTGAGATTTGCCTGTTATGGTAACAGTTGGGTGATCTCTCTGTCCTTATACTGAACCATGAACCTTTCCTTATATTTTCTCTCCCCAGTCCAGCTGAGGAAAAGAGTGCCAGAGTGGCATTGGCGGGTATCTGACATTCACAATGGGTCATCCCACTACAAAATATCTCAAAATAATAATGTTATAATTTTGAATTTTATTCAATGTATTTTATTTATCACCTAGTTATGTTTCCAATAAAATTGTTGATTTCACATAGAAATAAATTTTACTTTGATTAAAAACAAACAAACATTGGGCTGATTTTTTTTTTCAAATTTTTATTTGTGCATTTATAGGAAAATTAATTATTTAGACAGATCTATTTCATAAGTAATTTTTACTCTCCACAATATCCAGGGATGATTCCTCTGCAGGTAAAATAATAGTAAAATCTGTTTCATTGCCTGTGCATCACCCTGTTTCTGATGACCAAAGGGAAGTTCTTATCAGCACAGAAACTCCAAGGAGGCAGCTTATATGTTGGGACTTCAAGCAGTGTCAGAAATATCTCTGTTCAATGGTATCTCTGTTTGGGGGGTACATGCAGAGTCTGAAGTCCACTTCCTCCCACTAAGGATTTGCTCTGTTTTAATAAGATTACTGTCTGGGGAAAGACAAGAGTTGTTATAGTTTAATGGATTTAAAATGTTGATATAGAAAATTTCATTTTGGGTTTTCAAGTGGGAAAGGAACAAAAGCATGACCCATTTGGGATAGCTATGAATATTCTCTAAAATTTAAAATAAAAAGAATAAAGCAATCTTTTTCTAAATCTGAAGTCAAATATGTTGTTTAGAGATAGGTGATTTAAGTGTTTCTTTCCTTGTTCTGACCTCTGCTGACTATTTACTGTCTAGACATAAACAGCACAAACAAAAATATTTACTTTGTTTCCATAGGTTTTTATTCCTAGAATTAAAAAAAATAAGCAACAAATGAAACAAACAACAACCAAAAAAATAGATTGGTGGATAAAAGAAGTGTCAAAAAGTGCTATGATGAAAATAATTTTTTTTGGTAGTGTTTCTGGATGTTGCATGATTATTATGTTACCATCTCTGACAATATTTTCCATGTTTATTTTACTAGTTAAAATATTATAGCATAATTGAAACCAGCTACACTTGAGGTCTGTAGAAATATTTTCGCTTAAGGCAGAGCTAGATTTGATGGCAGTAGAATTAAGAGAGGTATGATGGCAAGCATATTTTACAGATGTTCAAGTTTGGTTCAGGTGCTCGAGTTTCTATTTAGATTCTGTGGCACTTTATTTTTATGGAGAGAATAAATAGCTCATTAACTTGCAGCACACAACGATTAAGCTCTGGAAAGGACTCACAGTTTGCCTAACTCCCTGAGTTCAGAACATCTGTTAGGGTCAGAAGCAAGCTGAGGTTTTCTTAAAACTCTTTTTTTTAAACTCTTTTTTCAGAAAGAGTATGTCAAGGATGGTGATTCAATTTCCTTTGAAAAAAACAATTATTAAAATTCCATCTACAATGAGATATATAACCACTGCCTTTTGTAAGCAGGTAGACAATCCTGATCCAATTTCTCAGACATTTTTTCATTTACTTCAGACCCACTAAACAGAGCTATTGGTAACTTCCCAAACAGCCTTGACAACAAATTCTAGTTCAAAATAGATTCACAGAAATTCCAGCCACTAAAATTCTGTCAAGGATATTAAGCTCAGAAAATTGCAACCACAGAATTAACTGACTCACCCGCTGATTTAAAGTATTAACTATGCAATTTGAATTACCTTTTCAATGGAGATTTGTATCTGGCAATATGGATGAGCATGCATAATTTGTAACATTGCCATGTGGTATTGTTTCTTCCCAGGTAGCTCAGAGGGGTCTGGTAGCCTGGTTAGTTACTATGTAAAAAATTTGTTTTGGGTGGTTTTGCACATGCCCCAAGAGGCATGCAGGTTATGTCGCTTTGGTGGTTACAAGTAAAATATTATGCTTTAATTTAAAAAAGGTTAAGTAACCTTACAAAAGTCACAGATCAGCTAATGCTGGCTGTACCCTGAAATGACCCTGTAGATATCTCCTAAGTATTAGAGAGTGGGATATGGTTGGATGAGAGCTAGTACAGCCTCAGGAGAGATTATGAGGGTAGACAGGAAAAGACAGTGTATAGGATTTTCTGTGTATTTACAGTAATTATCCTGCAGCCCCTTTGGGCCTCCCAAAAGATTTGTAAAGATTTGTGCCCCGGAGGTGAAAACAGGGAAGGAAAAAAAAATATAAGTTAAGACACGATTTAGACCTAGGTTTGATACTTTGAAAATGAGTAGTGAAAAAGATACTTATAGAAGACTTAAGACAACTTGGACTTGCTAATACTGAAAAACTTTTCCTGGATTAGGTAGTAAATGAAGAAAAGAGGTGAGGAAGGGATCTAAGTACCTAAATTTTCTAGTAACACTTATGCCAAGAGAATGCTTGGGGTTTTCATGTTAATCTGAGTCCATACTTTCCCTTGCAGGGGGTGCCAGAGTAGGAACATAAGTGTGAGTACTGCCAAGTAAGAATACAGTATTGGCGGTTTAATAATCTGAAAGACAATGTAACTGTTCTACAAGTGGAGTAGCTGTGAGCAGTGTTGGTGCCAGTCACAGGGCAGAAGGAATTAGAAGGTGAGCAGGGATAACAAACTAGTTTAATACACTTGCCCTGTGTCACAGGGTGGTGTTGGAATGTACTGCCTTTTAAATGACAGCAGCATTCTGGAGGTGTCATTAAGAAATGAAGGAATTAACTCAGGGGTGAAATCAGAATGTAAGAACCTCTCAGAAAGGGGCCTTCATATATCAAGACTTTGCCTGAACACAGAATTGTTGCCACAACCTCCCTGTTGCACCTCCTCCCTGTTCCCTCATCTAGCAGCTGCTTGATACTGCTTCAGAACTCTTCAGAAATTTACTTGGTCTCATATATTTGCAATAACAAAATACAAGGGTTTTTTTGTACTTATAAGCCTTAATTAAACCTGAGGCTATTGGAACGGGGACAGATTATTTTTGAAAGTGCTTTTACATTTATTTTCTCAAAACAGTGTGTAGTATAAAATTGTTTCTGTATTATGTCTGACCACAGTCATATACAATTCAAAAGTTTCCTACTGAGGTGTGATTCCCTTCTTGACTTATTTTTACTGACCTTCTTTTATTATCAATGAAGTCAAATACAAAGTGTAAAGTATTTCATTGAATGATCATTGGGAAGAGCCTGCAAAGCCTATGGGGAAAAGAAACAACTTCAATACTCATTGATTTTAAGTAATAAATCTTAAACACACAATTCACCAATTATTGAGTAGTACTAAATTAAAAATTAGTAATCTTCATAATGGTCCTATTTAATTAACATCTAAATAATGAAAGAAACTGTATGTTGTACTCCCTTGAGAAGGAAAAACAACAAAAATATGTTAGTGGTAAAATGTAGTATCTATTCTAGTCTGCAACTATTCTGTAGTATCTATCTATAAGAACATTCTCAGTATCATTTCAGATCAAAGTTCAGGGTTCTTACTGCTGTTTCCATATTTGTTCAGTGAATGTGTGAAGGGGTGAAGTCTGCTAGGAAAGCAAGAGTGTGGTGATACAACAAGCTATTACAAGACAAACTGAGTTACAGATTTGCATCATTAATGTTGCTGAAGTGTATGGGCTCACCTCATCTTAGTTATGAGATAATATGAAATTATCTATTCCTCAATGAAACATGTATGTCATATAATCATAGAATAGCTTAGATTGGAAGGGACTTTAATGATCATCTTGTTCCAACCCCTCTGCCATGGGCAGGGACAATTTCCAGTAGGCCAGATTGCCCAGAGCTCCATCCAACTGCTCTTGGACACTTCCATGGGTGGGGCATCCACAGCTTCTTTGTGAAACCTGTTCCAGTGCCTCATCACCCTCACAGGGAAGAATTTCTTCCTAATATCTCCTCTAGACCTAATGCCTTTTAGTTTCTAGTTTCTATCCACTTCCCCTTGACCTATGTAAAAAGTTTTCACGCCCTCGCAAAAAGTCTCTATCTTTCTGGAATGTTCCCTCCAGCTACTGGAAAGCCTCAATTAAGTCACCCTGAAACTTTCTTGTACTTCCTTCTTTGTGTTATGATAGTGTGACAACACATGTGTTGGAATAAGTGGAGTGGCTGTTTTGCATATCTAATAAGTGATGCATTTGTACTTGTAGCTGCACCTGTACTCTGAAGGCATCCTTACCAAGAGGAATCTACTCCAAAGACCTTCAACGTTTAATTTTGTTTCTGAGACATCATCACCCCAAAATGTTTCCATCACTTTCAAAGTGAATTATGATTTGTAGCATGAATAGCAATTATATTTTATAAATTTCTTTCTTAATAATGACTGTCAGTGGGTGAAATATCTTCAGGAAGAATGCATTTTGCTAAGTATTTTCCCTTGAAAACGTGTGTTCTCAAAACGTGCCGCAATCCGTATGAGGGGGCGCCATCTTGTGGTGTTATCTATACTGTCCTGAGAAACCACGGTGCCTTTGCCACAGTAAAACAAGAAATGGATGGGGAGGGACACCTGGCTCGTGTACAACTAATGAAGTGTTTTTGAGCTTGGTAAAAATGTCCAGTAACCTCCTTTTTTAAATATGTTAAACCTAGCTCGAGAAACTTATGGACTTATTCTGATCCCTACATGAGGTTTACTCCTCATACAGAATCACAGAATGGGTCAGGTTGGAAGGGACTACAGTGGCTCATCTGGTCTAATCCCTCTGTTCAAACAGGGCCATTCTAAAGCAAATAGCACAGGATTGTGTCCAGACAGCTCTTGAATATCTCTGGGAGGGAGATTCCATAATCTCTCTGGAAAATCTGTTACCCTGCACACTCACCCACACAGTAAAGTTCTTCCTCATATTCAGGTGGAAAATCAGCTCTATCATGCACTTTTAAAAACAACTGTTTAATGTCTTCTGAACCTGCCTAATGAGAATAACCAAATACATCTAAAGTAACACTGAGAAATTTTCAAGGCAGGTCAGTGTGTTATTTGGCTTGTTTCAAGAGGAAATAAAACATAAGTGGGTTTGAGGCTGAACTCAATACCTCAGTGGAGATTTTAAATGCAGATTACTTAAATGGAAACTAATACAACAAGTATTTTCAGCCTTGTGAGGGAAAGTGCAAAGCCCTGCCCCAGGACAGTGCCAACCCCCAGGCCCCAGTGTATGCTGAGGGATGAGCAGCTGGACAGGGTGTGCTCAGAGCAGGACCATGAGCCAGAAACGTGCCCTTGTGACAAGGACCCCTAATGCCAGCCTTGGATGCCCTAACAGTGCTGCCAGCAGCTTGAGGAAGGTGATTGCTCCCTTCTGCTCAGCACTGGTAGAGGCACACCTGCACTACAGTGTCCAGTCTTGGGGGATTTCATCAACTCATGTAAAAATTTGTGTGCAGTATGGAAAGATGATGGAGTCAGGCTCTTTTAAACAGTGCTCGGTGGCAAGATTGGAGGCAATGAGCACAAACCAAAACACAGCATGCTCCCTTTGAATATCAGGAAACTTTTTACTCTGAGGGGGACTGAGCACTGGCACAGGCTGCCTGCAGAGGCTGTGGAGTCCTCATTGTTGGAGATATTCGAAAGCTCTCCAAACACGGCCCTGGGCAGCTGGCTGTAAGTGGCCCTTCTTGAGCAGGGGTTTGTGCAAGAGGACTTCCAGAGGCCCCTCACAACCTCAGCCAGTCTGTGACTTTGTAATTCTGTGAAATAAATGTTTAAATATTTCATTTTTGGAAATATTAATAAATTTTTGAGAAGGTGTGATTCATTTCCAAAAGGAAAATCGCTCTGTACTTCTACGTCTGTGACTTTTGAGGATTGTTGTCCTGGGTTTTAAATTCACGAGCTTGTGTCTTATTCAGAAAAAAAAAAAAAAGTATGTTCTCAGATCTGATCATGTATAGAAAATACAGAATAAAATCCACTGTATGGATCATGTGAAATTGAATATTTTAAAAATATTTTAAAATATCTAGGTATTTCTAAAATTAATAGGTCACTATATATGCAATAGTAAAAAGAGGATATTTGATATGTTTTTCCACATCATTGTCTTGAAAGGGCCATATAGTTTATGCCATAAATCACATATTGATCTCTTTAAGATCTGTTACTTCTTTTTCCTATGATTCTCAGGTCACATTGCCTGGCTGTTACTTTCCTTTTTAATTGCTTGTTGCACACCTGGTATGGTACATTTGCAGTTTTCATGCTCTGGGAACTGCATACCTCATCATGGAAACATTTGCTACTGCAGTAGTTTCATGACATTGTTGCTTGTGAATATATCTGAACAAGGGCAGAGGTACCAGCTGTGCTTTGCTTTAGGGAAGACAAGAGGGTACAGATCTGCTGGAGCAACAGCTGTCACAAATAGCAAAGATCTGAGAGTTCTGCAGGTTCTGTGAAGGCTCACTCAAGATTTCTGTGAAGGCTCACTCAAGATTTCTGCTAAGGCTTCTCTGGTGCTCTTGTTTCATTTGACTGTTCCTTTGAGTAATTTCCATTCTACAAAGCTCCAAGCTACAGGCTTGCTGTACTGAATTACTTGCAACTGATAATGGAAACACTTCATTTGTGAGTATGTCAAAGTTGTTGTTTGGCTTCCCGTGTACACGATAAGCAAATTGAGAGGCGTGAACTGACATCGCCTTTTGTGGGCAGGGAGTGACAAACAACAAACATCTGAGTCGTCTCCTAAAGACAGGGCTGTTACTGACTGTGCTCTTTATAAGAGCATTAACACTGCTGTAATCAGATTAGAAGAACTCAGAGTGTTCTCAAATGACTTCTTATCTGCTAACTTCAAGTTTTCTATCAAGGAGTACATAGGAGCTGCTCAGAGACCTATAAAATTTTCATGAGGCTATTTTGCAGCAAGTGAAACTCTTTGCCTTTTTGATAATAAGTTCAGCAGAACTATTTTGGAGTGGTTGTACTTATTTCAATAGGCATTTATCAAGATAACATTCCCCAAGTTTCAGAACAAGGGGTTTTTTTCAGAGCTAGAGCCCATATAACAATCAAAGGCACTCTACTCAAAGGCACTCTACTCCTTTTCTCTCTTGCTTTCACTCCTGAAATACTTAATGGTAGTGCATGGTAACTACTGCTTCGGGTTTAATCCTTTTTTCCAGTGGTGTTGTCTGTTCCTCTTTTGACTTTAAATAACTTAAATTCAAAAATATAATAAAAATTACTTCACAGTTTCTGAAAAAAGATAAGTTTATTTTCTTTTTTGAACAAAATATCTACAATGACATGGGTGACACCATAAATTTCACATTTTAAACACTTCTGACTGCAGAGAATGTCAGTTTAAGTGCAATATGATACTGTAATACAATAAAAAGGAATCTAATAAAATCCATGCACAACACATTTATAGATTTTTACAAAAAAGGAAGTACTTTGAGATGAAATTGCTGTCAGAGAGAACTCACAGGAGAATATTTTGAAAACTCACAGACAAGTTATTAATACACTATCATATAAATTTTTATTTTTTTCTTGCTGTAGCCTTTAAAAAGCCAGGATCACTAACACACAAAATACCATATATTATGTTAAACCTTTATGTCAAAAGCTTATGGCACAATTTCTTTTTATACAGCTCACAATTCCACATTCATGGAACATCAGTAGCTACTTGAGTCCATTTCATCTGTTAATATCACTCTGATGTACATTAAAATACAAACATAAGAAATGTTTCTTGCATATTTCACAAAGATGAAAGTGAAGAAGTGCAGTAATATTCAAGAATGTAAAGAAGACAGGATGAGCCAACTCTTTTTCTGGCATTAATCTACTGCTTCTAGCCATCTAACCTGCTTCCACAAGCCTTCCAAACTGATAGTACTTCAGTAATTACTGTAGATTATTGTTGCCTGAAGACACCTTTTCTGTAACCACTCCAAAACAGAACACCCATTTTATTACTAACAAGTAGTCTGGTTTGAGACTTATATTTTTCTTCTTAGTTGTTTCAAAAGGAAAAAAGCTGTGAAATCTGATATTGTACTCATCTAAATAACCACATGATTGTGCAGTAAGATGTGGATAAATTTATTTTACTACCTCACAGGGGTACTGTATGTATTACTAGCTCATTCAGCAGTTTCACATTTTAAGGCCAAATTCTATTCTGTTGGATTAGATTAATTTCTATGATAGTTCAAATGAGAGTAGAAGCTGGACGAAAAGTGTATCTTTTGCAACCAATCATGTCAGCTTGGGCTGGGAATGGTATAAATAAATTCATTTCCTTCTACTATAAAATTATTGCTGAAAATAATACTTTTTCTAAGGTCTTAACCTTAGACTTTTTATCTTTCCCTACTGTTAAAAAATATAAGGTTTTGTACAGTTTATTATATTCTCTCTTTATCTACATGATCAGTCTACAGTTCTGTAAGGGGTTATACACAAAGTGGAAGCAATATCTCACTCCTTAAATATAAAGTGCACATTAAATCACCTAAATATTTCTGTCTAGTGAGTAAACATAATCATCTCTCACGCATCACAAATGATTCTTTACAAAGCAGATTTTGGAATGAACGATAAGAAAAGGAATCCAAAGAAACCTAATGTATGAAAAATAATTAAATCTTAAGTAAATGCTCTATTCCTCCTGAATTGCACTAACCTGTTTAAACAATACTGCTTGCTGTCAAAAGTCCTTGAAAGTAAAATGTACTTTATTTTGGTGTTAAAATAGCTGAGTTCTAAGTAGTACAATATTAGTATTCCTAATTCCCTTACATCTTCACATAGTTTATCAGCATTATAGAGAAAAAAACATCCCTCTAACCATGCAAGCCTACTGTGTTGATATTTGAATCTAGTTTTAAAAATAAAATGCATTTTGCTGTTTGCAATTTAAGTAGGAGTTTGGCACAGTGATAGTGGAATATTTCTACTGCACCTCTAAGGGGCTTTTCTTCTCCTCTCTCAAGGTGCTGAAGTTCTTTGCCTTCTGAGGGGTGACACGGATTGGGCACATCTCTCTTTAGTGCAGAATGAAAAGACAGTCATGTGAGAGATTCCAGGCTCTGCTTTGGGCTTTCTCACTCCCTGTGGCTCCTGTTCTGCTATGCACAGCCCAGACTTTTCATCCTGTACCTTCCTGTTTTGCTTCTCTTTCTATCAAGAAAGAGGATGGTGTGGAAGTCAATCTGCGCAAGGAGAAATCACTGTCACAAAACAACATAAACTTTGCAGCAGATGAAATAAATTGTTTCCCCCTGCAGTTACTGCTTCTACCTGAGCAAATGTTCCTATGGAGACATGGCAGGTCTGGGAAAAATACTAAGGGTGCTTGACCCCTTTTTTCCCCTCATGGTAACTGTGTCAGCTCCTCAGTAGCTCTGTAACTGGGCTATTCCTCCAGATCCTACAGTGTCTCTGCTCTCATTGTCTTACAATGTCCTTCTAGTGCCAGTATTTAATTTTCAAAGCATAGGGCTGGTCCACAAAAACATGACCTGAGAAGTACAGGGTCTGCACCTATGTTGAATGATGACTTGGGACGAAGCTGCATTATCCTGTCACACAGGGATTGTGCTTATGAGAAGCTGTCTGTGGCTTGCCAAGGACTTGTTCTCAGCAGAGCCCAGGTCCAGTGATAGTTAAGTGTGGTAGCTATCACTTCTGCCTAATGAATGGGGTGTTTTTTATATGTAGGAGGAAGACTGCTAAGTGCCATTTACCTCAAGCATTATCTCTGTGATGAGTGTTTTTCTGCATTTCCCATCTCTTTGATGGGAGGGCAACAAAAATGCTGCAGTCTGGTAAGTACTGCAGAGTACCTTTCAATTCTTGCACCTTAACATCATTTCCTGATGCTTCACGATACAGTTGCAAAAATGTCATCTCACAGTAATCTTAGCTGATGTCAGTAGCTGTTGATTCCAGCTTTGCACAGAGGGCTGGCATGCCTGCTGGCAGTTTTGGACTATTCCTGTAGTAAGTGGTGAATAGCAGGCATTTGTGCCTTGAAGTTTCTTATCATCTCAGATGACATTTCTCTCTTTCTCTACCACGTGACTTTATACTAAGTAATTTAGGAATAATCTAAATGAAGCTTAAATTTAAAGTTATTATTTCTTTTGAAAAACACATTAGTGGACTACAGAGGCTTATGTTACCTTGGTAAATGTTATGATTCCATTAAAAAAGTCTACAAAACCATCAGCTCTAGAGAGAACAGATTTTGGTTCCATTATATTAAAATAGAATCACATGCCAAATATTATGTGCATTTGAAAACAGCCCTTAAACAAAATACAGTTGATTTTGCTGATAGCAGAAACATGTTAACAACCCTTTCCATAAAATATAACTAACCCTAACTTTGAGAGAGGTGAATATCAATCATAAATTTGTGATACCCCCTCACACCTTCATAAACGAATGAGATTTTTGGAACATGCACATAAAGAAACCAATAAAAAAACAGACACAGTATCAGAAAAAAAGAAAGCAAAAAGTGAATTGAAATAATTTTAGATTATTAAATGAAGCAAAATATAAAACCATAATAGTTTTAAAATAAAGGTGGAGTATATATATATATATATATATATATATATATATATGTATATGTTCTTTCTGACACAATTTAACAAAATATGAGAGCTACTATTATAGAATCTCTCTAAGTAATCCTGGGAGAAAAACAATAACAAACCAAACCAAACCCAAGGTTGCTATGTTACAAGCCCCAGAACAGAGTTACATTGCTTCTGTTACTTCATACGCACCATGCCTTTGGCAGTGCACCAGATGTTCGCCTCCAGCCCATTCTGCTTTTGTATACACATTCTGATCATCAAAGAAGCACAAATTTTAAACATGCCCAAAATAAAAATATTTTGCAATGAGAAGCAGCCTCACTGACTGGACTTAGAGTATCTAATAACTAAATGTTATATTTTCACATCATAGCATGGTTTTGTTTTGCCAATAGATTGACAAAAGTAAATACTCTTGCCTGGACACTATGCCATAAATGTGTTCTATGGTGTTACAATTCAAAGAAGCAACTAACATGGCTTATTTAAACCCAAACAGGGAAGATCTAAGAGTTTTAATAGTTGTTCTCCTATTTCTTAATGTGAAATCCAGTAAAGTAAAAGACCATCCAGGTCTTCTTCTTTTTTGTTTTAGAAGAGCTGTGTGTTTTTCCAAAGCTGTGAAGTGCTTCTTAACCAGTATCTAAGTCACATTAGCAAGCTTCAAGGAATGAGTCAGAAAATTTGACACATTCATAAATTAAACTCCCTGGAATTATGTAATATATAGGAGATGAATGTGCATAAACATAACTGTATTCATCCTCCAAATGCTTCAGTGAAATGGTTGACTCTTTGCTTTCAGTTTTGGTCCAAGATCTCTTTGCATTGAATCAAAATGAAGCACTGCAAAATTTTGATGTAATTTGTCTATTTCACAAGCTGTATCAGTTTTATGAATTGAGGAAAAAAACTCCTTAAAATATAAAAAAAAGATTAAAGAATATGCTTCAATTATCAAAGAATAGGAAATTAAAATAAAAAACATCCTTTGCAGGAATCAATACTTTAGAAATTTTAGTATATTTCTCATATGAAATGTAGACTGTTAGGCTGTATACCTTGAGCTGAGATTATTTCAAGGTACACCTTCCAGGGGAACAGTAATATGAAGTACATTGAATAAATTAAATGACTTAAAACGGTTAAATATGTTCACTGTAAAACCACCAGTACTGTCCTTAAGACTACGTCAAGTCCTTTAAGCTGTTTTCTCCAATCCGTAATTTGTCATAATATTGTAAAATTAAAAGAAAACTTACAAACAAACACTAGTCTATTCTGTAATACTGTGGGATTTACCTAGGGTATTCTGGAAACATTTTTAAAATTAAAAATACACCAGAATTTAAAAAATTTAAGGACCATCAAAGAGTACTGTACAATTATACCACTATGTAACAATATGTATAAATACTTGGCAGTAAAGCTTCAGTAGAGAGTGATTTTCAATGAAAAAGTTGTTAATATTTAGTTTGACAAGGAAAGTTTGCAATAGCAGATGTGTCTTCTCTGGGTTTCCTTCTTCCATCCCACTCTAGCTGGTCATTGCAGGCCATGCAGGATCCTTTTTCTTCCCCTCCTTGTTTTTAACTCTTCCAATCACTCATCTGATGTGCATATCTAACAAAAAGCCTCCTGCTGAGTGTGACAGCCAGATCTTTATGTACTGCAAGCCTCAATCTTGTTACTGGTGGATGTCCTCATGCCTGATGATTTTGTAGATTACCCAATAAAAAATGTTGAAAATCAGAAAGGCTAATGGGAAACAAGCTCTGGATATTGTGTCTATCTTCTTGGCCCGGTCAATGAATACCTTTCTCATCTCATCAGGGCTTTTTGGTACAGGTTGAACAGGATTATTTGGCCCCTTTTGTGTTATTCCGTCTTTTGCTGGCACACACGGGCCCACTCCGTATGCTGTAATGCTAAACTGACTGTCACGTGTATCATCATCCTGTTGGAAAAAAGAAGAAGAGAAGAGAGAAAAAGAGCAAGAAGTGGTTTTTTTTTTTTAATTATTGTTTACAGAAATCTCACCTGCTGCTAAATACCAGTTGCACCATTACCTCATTGACTTCTTGAATCCACACCTTATCTTAACTTGTTGAAATTTCATCCCTATCAGTCTGCCAAAAATATTGCTGGATTGTTAACAAGCACAGAATTTTTCTGTTTGTTTAGATTCTGTAATCTATTTAGAGAAATGAGAAAGCCTAGTAAACTAGTGGCAATTGGGCACACAACTTCTGATTTGGTTTAAGTTTCCCCATTTACAGTAACTATGTCCAGTCTTCAAAAGGACAAATTTCACATTGCTGTTTTAGAAAACATCTATTAAGTCTGTACATTGCCTCACGACCCAGGATCCTGGCCTCTAGGGATGCTCATCATAAAATCACTAATGATATGCACATTCATTATATTAGTGAGAATTCTGCCTATTTGGCCACTGTATATTTAATTAATCTTATCTGTATGCCTAATTTCTGCTGTTCCCTGTGAATGCATCAAATAAAAAGAATAGTAGGCAAAGTGTCTTAATTTAAAATAAAGGAAATGGAAGCTGAAGGCCAGATTTTTCTTCTGACTCATTCTTTTGTCAATTGAGGGGAAAACTGGCAAAGACATTCAGGATTAGGGAACTGTAAAAGAAAGCGATTCTTAATCACATGGCACAGAAATGAAAGATGTTTTGAAGATACACATATTTTCATAGCATACAATTTAAAAATGTATCTTGTGCCTGGAGACATCTTTTTTACTTCTCTTTACCTAGGTGTCCTCGAGTAATAAAAAAGGCACATATGCAGACAAATAAATGATACATAATCTGTGAAGTCAGGGCTGGATTTGGTTCTGAAATATATTCCAGTGTACTCCTTCTTTATGTAAACTATTCAAGAATAATTATGTGATTTTGATGGCATTCACCATTTTTCAATAGTAATTTTAAATTCAAGAATCTCTATTTTTCATGTCTAATTTTAGCCTCTTTGCTTTAGGATTTTACACTTTTATGAAATATAGAAATTATTACACTAATTCTTAAATAAGTATTTTGAAAAATGGTTTTTATAACTATTATAAAAACAGTTGAGCAGCTATCAATTTTTCTTTTGTAGGAGAATTTTTGTTTTTTTAAAACTTTTCCTAGCTGAAATTAAAATAAGTCCAAAAAATATTTACTTACCCAAGCAAGTCAAATAATTACTATCTCAATTCAATAGTTAGAAGCATTTTTTTGTTTTTCTTTAATCTCTTACTTTATAAAAATGCAATTTCTCAATGAGCACAAATTAAATCCAAAATTGCAAATTTTTCATTTTGAAAATGTCTGACATTTTGAAAATCTGAAAAAACTTTTTAATGAAGAGTTAATTTTAAAAATTTAAGTTTCATGAAATAATTGCTAATTGCTTTGTTTAAAAAAATCAGACTTTTATTATCAATATTAATTGAATATGTTAGCTACAAAAGAATGCAGATAAATTACCACATTTGAAGTGAACTACTTCGCCATCAGCATGACCATCCAGAAGAACTGTAGATATCAGCCTACTGAAATACTTCATATATGTAAATTGAATAAATATTGAGAGTGATAAAGTTCACTGAAACTGCTATTTCTAAAATCTATATTAGAATTTGCCTTAAAAAAAAAAAAAAAGAAAAATTAACATGAAAGAAAAGGAGGAGGAAAAATCACTGACTGACTTTACTATGAAAATGAAAAACAGAAACACAAAATGATAGGATCATTATTTGATGACGTGATAAACCGAGATTTAATTACGGTAATAGTGTTCCTCTCCTGGCAGCTAAGAATGGAAAATAACATCTTTAATATAGTTGTATTCTATAATAGTTGTAGTCTTGTGTTGCAGTTAAGAGAAATATTAAGTTAGAAATGCATGTACTGTGAGAATTTACTATAAACTTGCCATTTAAATACCTTCATGTGTACTGCGCAGGCTGAGTAAGATAATATAATGATGCTTTTGACTACCAGATTTCAGCTGTGCATGTTTTCATGGCACATATATTAAGACTTTATTGTCTTTGTTTCAGGTTTACCTGAATGGGATGATCCCCTAGAATGTTTTAAAGGCCAGGTGTCTCCTTACTTTTGTGCTTGCAGACCTCCTGTAATTCATCTGCAAGCAGTCTGGCTGGAAATGCTCTTTGTAGTTGAACTGATGTGAAGCTCCTTGTAGGAGTCCAGCATTTCTGCCCAGTGTCTGTTGGATGGTGTCTCCACGAAGACAGGCAGGATGGCTGGAGCCATCCAAATCATGCCCAAGTGCTAGGGCTGGTGGATATGCAGGAAAGGACATTCTGGAGCATACCAAGAGCCACCAGAATTCCTTTGAGGGGCAGCTGCTTGAATATTCAAAATGGGGTTCTGCAAGTTTTTGAGCAGATCCATAATGCAGAAAGATCACTAGGTTAGCTTCAGATTCATATCAGAGGGTGCTTGTGCACAGGAGGAAAGATGCAGTTGCTGTTGTTATCAATACTAACTTTGAGTGCCTTTTTAAAGGCATTTATGTCCATGACACCCCTTTTCTTTTTTTTACTATTGATTGACTTGGCTAAAATCCCTCTTTTTGACTAGAAATATGTCTCAGAATGCATGTGTCTGAGTCTACAGATGTAGAAATATTCTGAAGGGCAATACTCTTTATGACCCAATTGAGAGCCTTTACAGTGAATCTTCCTGAAAAAGTCCTGCATATTGGCTGAATGAATAGAATTATTTTTTTAAGTAATAAGGAAGCTTTTGTTTCTTTTGCAACTTTTTAGTGCATTATCACTACAGAAAGCTATATATTATAGATTTTTGAAAGAACTTAAAAAACCTTATTATGAATGAACTTTGATTTGAATACATTTTTCACCAGTTCAGCTACAGAATTAACAACTTGAAAGTTGTTCTGCATGCAGTTACATTTAAATGTTTTATAATTTCTATTAAATTAATGTAATTAAGGAATGGAAAAAATTTAGATAAGTTTTATTTGGAAAGTTGGAATTCTTTGGTGGTCTGACAAAAATAATTTCGATCCATTTACTTCTGTATCAGTGTTGTTGTACAAAATACTTAGCTATAAATTAAAAGAAAACTGTGAGTCTTGTGGTCTTTTGACTGTGGTGTTTTCAGTTAGTGTGCTTAGTAATACATTTATCTTGAGAAATAACATGTATATAAGGGCTGAAAATAACTCCATCGCTGTTTGATTGGAAAGTGTCGTAACAACTCAAAAACTTGACTTGAAGCCTTGACTTTGGTAATTTGAGCACTCTCTTTTTTATTGCTCAGTTTTGAGAAGACAAGTGGTATTAAGTTGTTTTGCACTACAAACAGTGCAGAATTTTAGCCCTATGTTTTGATCCAGATTTAAACAGATCAAAATGCATTATAAAATTAACAAGACAGTACCTTTACTAACATTTCACGTCATCACATACAGGTAGCAATGAAGGTATATGAAGTTCACATGGGAAGATGTTATTGAAGACAAAAGGACAGGGCCTCTGTTAATGGTTGGATAGCACATTATGACAAATGGGACATCTTCTCAATGGTTTACCCTTAAATTTGTACTGTAGATTTGAGGCAAAGTCCCGTCTATACGTCCTGCACTTCTCAAGCCATTGCTATGCTGTAATGATTCACTGATTTCATTTCCATCAAGAACTCCCTCAAAATACTTTCATCAAAATGGATGGTTGACCAAAAAGAAAACAAAAGAAAAAAGGTGTGATTACCATTAAAGACAATCTAGTTTGCATGTCTATTTTCCTCTCTAAAGATATGGTGATCTTTAGATTTTGAAAATAGAACTAATAGACTGAATATTCCCAAAACCTAAATAAATTAACAGCTAATCTAAAATCAAATTATTCAGTATATGTACACAGGTAATATTTTGCCCATACAATGTAAATGCAACTAAGAAAAAACAATGATCATAGGTGTGTTTCAGTATCCCGGTATGACTTCTTTTTCTGCCTTTTTTTTCTTTTGTCTTTTAGGAAGGAAATGAATATTTAACATTCATTCTGAAGGAGTGGTAACATAATATTTCTGAATAGTTCTTTTCACTGGCCAGGTTTTTTTTGTCAAAGAACTGTGTCTCATATACTAAGAGTCAGATGAAGTCTCAAACTGGGAACCAAAAGTCCCTTGTTCTCAGGATTTGTTACGCCATTTGTGTAATCATAAAGACATTATAGCCTTTAAAAAAAATCTCCTATACCTACTGTGATGCTTGTTGGAAAAAAGCATTGAGTAGGTTGCACATTATGTTGCAACAACAGTTTTAATTTGTAAATGAATTTATAACAGAACCCCAGACACCTCAAAATTTTTGCTAGTTCTGTGCAAACTGGGTTGGGCCTCTGAAAAGAAATTGAAAAGAATTTTGTCTTCAAATAATTTGGAATCACTGAATGAAGTCCATACTTACAAGCATAAAAACAGGGGCCAGAGGGTGCAGTGGTACCTAAGAATTGCCTTTGATGATGCTGCTATTGTTGTCTGGGAAGGGAGGCCCAAATGAACCAGATGGTGTGTAAAAAAGGCAGTGACTATAAGTGGAAAAAGCATAAGGAAAATGGGAAAGATAGATGAATTCTAGATGCCAAAATGTCTTATTGCAGTTCTGTACAGAACTGCAATTTTCATAGTAATAGAATTTACTGCAGGGGTCTTATCCGAATTCAAGCATATGCTTCTTAAAAGAGAGATTCCAGCTCTCCTGTGTTTTCAGAAGGACATAACCCATAGTTTAAATTAATTTTAAAAATATTCCAAACTGTGAAAACATGAAAATTTGTTTGAATGTATGTTTAGAAATAAAATTGAATTCAATGAGTCGAACAAAGCATTTGAAAAATACAGGAGAATCAGTAAGTATGACATTTAGCCAGAGAGAACCAGCTTTGTATTAGTTGGAAAGCCAATGTCCCTGCAGGGTGTTTCTCTGGAAAAAGACCCAGAAGATATAGAAGATCAAAATCATGATATGGGTCAATAACATGATGTTGTTTAAAAGGCAAATTGTAAACCAGATTGGGTAAAAAACTGTATAACTTGATCACTTGATCCTTTGGCTGCTTTCAACTGTTACACAATAGGTTTCATGTTGATCATGTTGCAAACATAGTTTTGAGGAATTATATGGACTAATTAGGAGAATTTCCAGGGAGGGTGAATGAGAAAAAAACAAAACAAAACAAAACCCCCAAAACCAATGCAAACCAAAACCAAAAATTTTGTTCACTGGGAATATTTATAGAAAAGACTGAATGGAAATGTGCAAATGGTGACATGAAGGAATGAAGCAATCTGGTTTCTGTGTCTTTTCTGGACAAGCTATGACAGGCCAAAAAAACACATTAGGAAAAAAATATTTTTAAACAATTGGAATAGATTTCAAGGGACCTTGTGGAATTTTTTTTTGGCTAGGATGAATTAGGTATGAATGATCTTTACTTAAGTCAGCAAAATGGATCCACTTACCTCCCAAAGACACTGAAATTCAATCATAGAGCTTTTACCTTTTTTACTTGGTAAAAATATTTCTTGCAACAAGCATATCTTACTAATTACAAAGAAAATAGACTTTGGAAATTCTTCAGCTGCCCTACACATACCTGAAATGAAACATTTTTTTGCACTTTTGCAACATGTCAAATCACTAGAAGTTTTGCTGTACCCTTGTAGATAAAATGCCAGTGGCAAAAAAAATAAAATCTGTATTCAACACTTAGACTTCACCTGGTAAAAAAAACTGATCTTAGGAAAATGTTCCAAGATGGTAAGCATACAGAATGAAAAAGTCTAATAAGTTATCCTATCTGCTTTATTTCTCTAAAAGTTTTGGACATAAATACTGAATACAATATTGTTTTTCTCTTTGCCAAGGAAGAAGATGTAATGTTCAAGGAAGCCACTGAAGTTTACATGCAGCCTTTTTACATAAACTCTTTTCACCTCTTGACTTTATGGTCAAATGAACATTTCTTAATACATGGCAGTTTTCAAAGTCAATAAAATCTAATCCCTGAGAGCCAGTGGCTGTTTGACCTAGTCCAAAGGAATAACAAACATACAAAACTTTGTAAGTTTGAGCTCTAGTAACTGACTTTAAAAAAGACAAAAGAAGGAAAACCAAGTTACTTTGAGTTATGATCCTAGGGCCTGCATTTTATGTTATAAATTGTGGTGAATAAATAATAGCATTTGTGGTAAGGAAGGCAAGCTTTTAACTACAGTTTTCAATCTGTAAGACTCATGTATAATTTGTATAACAGAGGGTTTAGGATGTGATCCAAATTTCTTTTTAAGAGATAAAATCTCCATGCTGTAATGTTTCAAGTCCTGTATACGTATTGTGCAAGGAAAGGTTTCATAAAACATTGAGAAAGAGAGAAACAATTAGCTGAGCTGTCTCTAGAGTTTGAGAAGCTGTGTTCTCAATGGTTAACTCTGTCCAGGAGCTCTAACTCTACATGGAATTAGAGTGAGTCAAAAACCATTTAGTTAAATTAATATTTTCTGAAAAATTACTATTTTCCTAAAATCATAACCTTGTACAAGAACAAAGAATATTGAAGTAAATTTAGACTGAGAAGCTTGTCTCATGATGAAACATATAGGTACAGGGAGAAGGGAAATCCCTATACCCCCAAATATATTTAAGACCCTCACCTGAAGTACATTGTGGAGAAAAACATTGAAATTAACATCTCCATCCTTCAGAATCAAAGCAAAGTACTTGATACTTTATTGTGCACTCCAAAGTCTCTAATTCTAACTCTGCAATTTTATGAGAATTTAGCAGGCAATCTACCGGAAGCTAAAGACTGTCTAGCAAAGTGTAAAATTAGAATAAGGATTTTTAAGTGTGAATTCAAGAATACCATGATCCAGAAAAACACTTAAGCCAATATGGTTATTCATGCACAAACCTATTTTCTTTAAAAGTCCTTTTACTCTTAGAAGTCCTTTTTATATTTTGGTTCCTCTTTCACATACCTCTAGGCTGAAATTTAATTGACTGTGATTGCTGAACGAGTGTCTTTGGTGAATTTGGAGTCTTGCTAAGAAGGTGCTGAAAAGAAATTTGGTTTGATTCTGAGGAAGGAAGATACTTCCTGCCAGTTCCTAATCCTGTGGTCATAATAATTGACCTGCATTTAAGAGAGATATCACTGAAGTTGAAACTGGTAAATTTGCTTGAGATCCAGAAGAAACAATAATACATGGTGAGAAAGATGAATGGACTAAAAGTATAGTGACATAATATATCACTTACCACAGCTGTTTGATACATAATTCACTTGTGATTTACCTACCCCCATCCAGTAATTCCTGTCTGCCCCACCCCATTCTTCCCATTCCAAACGTTAGGACAGCTTTCAGAGAGCTGCCATATTCCAAGAAAAAACTCCTTGTAACAAAAGTGCTGTTTGTTCTGCTACTGTCAGCAGGAAGAAAGAAGCACATTTTTCACGGGATCAAACGCTGAACACAGGCACTTGCGGTCTGAATCATCCTCTAGTCTACAGTACATGAGTTTCTCTGTGCAGCTGAAAAAGTCTGGGACTCACCACACAGGGACAGGCAAATGTATGAAAATGTCATTTTCACCTGACTGTCTGGCCTGCCTTTTATCACTGAGTCTTACTAACAGAGACTGCTTAGGTAGGCTTTACAGCAGTGCAGAATTTCTAAGCAAGAGGGAAACTTGTAACATATCTTCTCCTGCTGATGTAAGCAGTAGACTAAGCCTTCAGCAATGAAAAATGGTTGAACTGAATCATTTAGCTATGGTCAGACTTTCATCCACTAGTAATATTCTAGATAGTGACTGATAGTGACAGGCATTACATTGGTGGTGGAGGGGGGTACTCATTTAATAAGTAGACTGGAAAACTACTTACAATTTGTAAAATCTGAAGTAGGAGTTACACATTGTAAGAAATGTTCCTTATTGCTTAACTACAGATTTCAGAATTCAAACTTGTAACCTCAGCTGTTTGGCTTTCCATGCTGGTAGTGAGTTATTTTACTGGTAGTCTGTTTATCTCCAGCTCTAATATAAATATTAATAACTATTACTATAATTAAGTTTCTTACCAATAATATGAACAACTAAAACAAAATGACTGGACAGGAGAAAAAAACCCCAAACTTACCAGCATTTTAAAGTAAAATGTTTGTTCTTCTACCAATGATGTTATTTGAATTAGTACTTTGTGTATTAAAAAATATTTGCATGGAACACGGCTGGTAAGGCTTTGAATTGAGTATTAGAATGAAATGGGGAAACAACATTTGTTGAATCTCACAGTAATAAAAACTGCCTCAAATACCAGTAACATTCATTCACGGGGGTATAATCTAACTCTTCCAACAGAGTGAAATTCATGCTTGTGCAGATGGCTCCCACATGGCCCGTGCCTCATTTAAATCCCTCTTAATCCCTCTTCCGAGAATTCAAGTTGGATTTATGCAATTCATAGTCCTTGTAGTGACCTTCTGCCTAAAGTGAATTTTATGCTGTGCTGCCATTTTATTTCTATTGCCACTTCAAGCTGCAGTGTGTTGACCAAATTAACTCTGTATCCTGGCACAACTCAGTCAGACCCTTAAAAAGCTGAGAACACTGCTACTTTTACCTTGCTCTTCTTCCTCTTGCGTCGGAAGCGCAGGAGTTCTTTATGCTGCCTCGACACAAAGTTTACAGCTGCATACTCCAGAAGGGCAGAAAACACAAAGAGCAGACACACCGCCATCCAGATGTCAATGGCTTTGACGTATGACACCTATGAGAGGAGACAGGGGAAGCCTGAGCATGGTAAAATGTTCCACAGATGTAAAGTTTAGTACTTCATATGTCAGGAGGAAGTGCATTAATATCTCCATATCCCAGCAATATTTCTATTGAAAAAAACTTTTCATGAAAGTTAGACAGTAATAAGAAAAACAATTCAATCTATAAATATAGAGTTTTTGTTTAAAAAATGTATTCTTTTACAAAATGTGTTTAAATCATTAACAGATCCTTATAGTGTATTACATCATGAATGAAATAATCCTCAAACACATGCTCTTCCTTCATTCGTCCCACTAAGATCTGTGAATGACACTAAGGAAGTGAAAAATAGCTTGTAGTGGGACCAGCTGGAATTCCTGTATTAAAATGGATGTGGCTGAAAGCTCCTGGAATAAAAATTAGGTAGAAGAAAGGAGATAGGTAAAGGAGATGGGTCTGATGAGTTCAATCTTTGCTAATATAGGCACAGGAAACCAAATGTATAGTTTCAAATTAGTCCTGTAGTTTTGTCACAGTGAAAGTACTAAAAATCAGATACAGGCCAGAGCTCATTGCAATTCCGTATTGCCAAGACCAGATGCAGGACATGATCTGAACCTACTCCGTCTTTGCAGAGTTACAAGAGCTTTTTTTATATAAGCAAACAACTAACTTCAGGCCTCAAAATATGAAAAAATAATCTACAGCTCTCTGTTAGCCTCTTACATTGCTGTTTTTTTGTTTTTAGAGCATTCTGTTTTATCTGTTGATGCTAACTTCAGATACATCTAGCTTCACATATTTGGCTCACAAAGCATGCTCAAATCTGTTAGGGGTATCCGTTTTACTTAAAAAAAAGTTAATTTGACAAAAACATCATGTTAAAACTAATACAGAATTGAAATTTGTTTATTTTTATCGTACAAATTTTATTTCTATTAGCTGCAATGGCACATGAAGATGGTCAAGGAGTAAGCCTTAAAATGAAATTGAAAATATATAAAGCAATTACAACTAAGAAAACAGAAAAAAATAATCATAGAAATAAACTTTAAGTGGTTTTCATTGTGTTGAGAATAACTTTGCGCAATTGTTTGGAGCTGTTAAGGTTCACATTTTTCTACATCTTAATGTAAATGTGTTTGTAACTAGTGAGCTAATTCATAATTTAGGAGGTTTTGAGAGAGGAATACAATTGAGAATCTATGGTGAGAGAATCTGTGGTAAGAATCTATGGCCTTTAGAATTTCAATCATATCTTCTAGCATGTCACCAGATACTGGGATGTGAAAAAGTATCAGCCTGTCAATTGTTAAGCAGGGCTTATATAAAACTGAGTAATGTTTTCATTACTTGTTAAGGTTTATGGAATTAACTAGATACGTGGCTGGCTGTATAGTAGAGACAGGGGAGAAATAGGATAAATTTGACTGGAGAATCAAAACACCCTTACGCATTTCAAAATTATTTATCTGGTTTGGGAAATTATTGGATGTTAAAATTAAAACACATAAGGTTTAATGAAAGTGTTTGCCAAATAACATTATGATTAATATAATACAAACAAAGGAAATTTAGCTTACCTTTGGAAGAGATGCTCGTGAACCTGAGCTTTGTGTTGTCATGGTCAGTACAGTAGTTATGCCTAAAGCCACTCTGGCTGGAGCTGCATCCATATTGATCCAAAATGACACCCAGGAGAGAATCACGATCAAGAGGCTGGGTATGTACATCTGGATGAGATAGTAACCCATCTGCCTCTCCAGGTGGAACCGGACTTCAATACATGTGAACTTCCCTTTTTACAACAAAGAGGAAATATTCAAGAGAAATATAATGCTTTTACAGTCAACTTCTAGTGCACACTCTTAAAGAATTTATGTTATGTCAAATATATTTGTTCACTAGAAAAAGATTTATGTTTTCAATTACCCACAGTGACTTGTAATAAAGAAAGTCCCCAATATAACAGGAGTACACATTGGAAAGAAAAGGGGCAAAATATCTGAAAAATTAAGACTTTGATAAGGTCTGAAATTTTTATTTTCTTATAGAAACCCCCATTATTCATTTTAACAATAGGAAATTTCCTCTGTGAGATCACACTTTTTTTGTGACTTATGATTTGGAAACATTTCTGTGGGCAAGGAAAATGCTTGCTTCTCCATTGTATAATATCTCTTTTATGCTTGGTTCAATTTTAAACTTAATTTTATTTTTATTAAAAATTGAAAAAATATAGTGATATCAGCATGGGCATTAGGTTATCAATAGGAGGATCTGCTAAATCTCTCCCTGTGTCCCCATTCAAACGGTTTCAGCTCATAAGAGAAATTATCAAGATTCAAACACTGACTGAAGACTAGAAAGGCAGAGATTAGGAAGCTTTAGGAAGGAGATTAAATGACCTAGTTTCATCTAGGTACTAAACATTAGCAACTTCTACTGACTTATTCAAACCAGAAAAAAAAATCTATTGGTAGCTCATAAAAATTTCATAAATCCATATTTTTAGATTAGCCAGATTGTTGTGGGGTTCAGTTTTTTTTTCCACCCTGCAAGCTGTAGATTATTTCACAGATCTTGATCCAGCCTCATTAGATTTTTTAATTCTGCCCAATGGCCATATCAGTCACATAAGGATGGTGCTGAAGGCAATGCTGTTACGGCAAGTGGTGGATACATAAAACAGTTTCTCACAGCAACAAATACCCATAACTCAAATTTCTTCCTTGAGTGAAAACTTTTCCTAATTCTAAATTTAATAAGAAAGGCTATATTGTTATATATTTCTTAAGTGTTATGAAGCTCTTTGGTTATGTTTTCCACTCATTTTTGATAGATATTCTCCTAATCAATTTCTAGTTGTCAAAATGCCATTTTATACCATTTTTTTCCATATTAATAGAGATTTGATATTTATCAGATTAAAAAAAATTATGTCATGGATTTATAAGCTTATACTATACTAATATATTATGTTTTTTGCTGTGACAATAGTGTTAGGCATACAGAAATGAACTTCAGATAAAGTCAAACAAATATTCTTTATTCTAAGGATATTAAATGCTTCTAAACTTCATTATTTTCATAACAGTTCTTTTAACAGGACACTAATTTTTCTATGATGCCACAATTTTATTCTTCTGAGGCACTAAAAAAGTTAGAAAGACATTAGTTATGATGTTTAATTTCAAGGTTACATTCTGTATCTCAAGAGTTTTATATCTGCAAGCTCAATTGTTAGTTCCATTCCTAATTGCCAGCATTTTCTGAATCCTATCTACACTCCCAAAATCTGTGTCCCAGATCCTGGCTCAACCATCTGCTACGACAGCTTCATGACTGATTTCTGCCCCAGTCATGGGATGAAATCCTGGCTTAAAAAAGTGAATGGGATTTTGGTGTTTGGTTGAGGAAAGGCCAAGATATTCCCCTACGTTTCTCTTCCATGGTCTTCAAAAGGACACCAGTGCAATCTAGTGTTTCACTCACTAGCAGTTCAGTACACCCCACATAACCAGAAGTTCTGCACTGACTGGCTTTGTTGGAATCATATTCTTCAAACTGGTTCTTACCCTGAGGATTTCTTTTTTTGTGTCATTCATTCTGTTAATTCAGCAGCCTTGGACAGCAGCAGTCTCTGTCTCATACATCACAGAAAGGTGAGGAGGGACAGAAATGAATCATTTCAATTATCTAGGTCTAAGCAAAGCCATTTTATTTGGCATCATATCAGTAAGAATTGTTCAGCATGCAATATTTTCTTCTTATAGGGTCCTATAATCTCCTTTCAAAACAAACTAGGAAGGAAAACTAAGGAGCACCAGACTGCATAATATATGCATATGCATATATGAAGTGTCAATAAACAATAGCTATTGCTTGTATGCTGTTTTTTTCCCATCCACAGAAATGTGGGATGAGAGATCTGAGTTTCTTTCCTGAGGACTCCAGTTGATTTGAACTACTACAGACCACTCAGCACAAAAATTCTGTGGTCCTAAACAGTGAACAGTAAATAATATAGTAGTTCTAATATGGATTATTTTCTGTGATTGCAAATTTGACAGATCCAATTGAACTTAGGAAGAAGAGAAGAATAATTGTAAGCAACATACTCCTAAGGAAAATAAAGAGATTTGTAATGAAAGAAGTGCAAATGGAATATATTGTACCACAGGGAAGGAGAGAAAAAGTAGAGTTAATGAAGACGCCAGAACTAGAACTGAATGATGTGTCAGAGGAATTATACAAAAGCATTTTTTGCTTGGTTTAGTATTTTTGTAAATATACTGGCCAAGGAAAAAAGCCCTCAAAATCTGTAACACCAAGACCAAACAAAAAATTGAAAAAAGAAAAAAAAGAAAGTGAAATCTGTCTCAAAGTAGAAAAATACAATTGTTTAGCTCCACAACATGTGTGATCTAGAGTCCTGCCTTTGTCTTAGACCCAGAGAGTTGATGGGCTTGCCAGGCATACTTCCAGTGTTTCCTAGTCAAGCCTACTGTGCTCCTCTCTTCCAGTACAGCACTGAAAAATTAATATATAGCATCTCCTCAGGAAGACTGGTGGCTACCCAGCTACCCTTCTCTGCTCCACCACCGAGTGTTGGAGGAAGGCTGCACATGGCAGTCTCAGCACTTCACTTGCAGCAGTTGCTGGTCTAAGTGTGAAAGAGTTGATGTTAGCTTTTGCCCTTCCTGACTGAAATCAGAACCACCTGCATAAACCTGGCTAATGAAGCTGAGTGAAAAAAGGAAACACTTGCACTAGCAGATGTGCGCTCCAGCCAGCAGAAGCTGTGCTGTTTTTTCCCACCTGAGGCAGCATCCAGCTGTGGGCCTCCTTTCTCTTCCTGTATTCCATTTCAAACTCAAAGCAGGTTATCTGTGGTTTGATCTATTTGACTGGATGCTTGAATGGATCAGAAGAGAGATATCCATAAACTCATCTCAGCTGGAGAATGAGATAGACAAGCAACTAAGAGCATTGGTCTAGAAATTCATTTGCAGTACATGAAAGGTAAGATCCAGTTTATTTTGATATGCACTGTGAATGTCCCAGAGAGTGCCTAGCAGGAGAACAGGAATCCCTTCTGGTATTGTGGCTTTGCTGAGGCTGAGCAACAAATTAAAACGTGATGGTAGATTCAGATTAAAGCTAATTATAAGTGCACACAATCCATAAAAGGGATTTTTGTAAAGTAAAGGAAAGAAAAACTATGCAGGGCTTCCCAAAATAAATATTTTTTCTTTAATTGAGGTTACATTGTTTGTAAGTCTAGCCTAACCAGGGATTTAAGTGCATGAAAGGCCCCAAAAGTGCTGACTTGAAGAGCATTGCACCTATGCATGTGAAGGGAATACAGTGGAGTACATGCATGTGATGGTGCATTTTTATATTTTACCCATATTCTTTGGTAACAACGTTAGAGCTGCTGAACTGGCAAGAATTCCATGCAATGTCCATGCTGAAACCATTAGTGTAGTGGAAAAATAAAATTGTAGTCAGTCTATATGATTTTTCTTTTCCCCAGAAAGCGTAAATTGCTTTTCTTTGGAGTCAGTATCTAGATCACACACTATTTTTGTTGTTTCTTCCATGGCCAACCCAAGAAGAGCATTTTTTTACTGCAGGTCATCTTCACACTACATAGCCTCCTCTGATTGTGGTATGTGCTGTTTAAAAAATGGGCTATGCAGGCAGCAGTATGCTTGTGTCATTAAAAGGTACTGTCAGTAGTGGGGGATGTGCAAGAAAAATCAAACATAAGTTGTAAATTCAAGCCATAAAGAGTCCTCTTTTATTGTTTCATCTGTCACAAACTGTCCCAGAGGTAAAAGTTGGTAGGAGTTAAAAGTATTTGTTTCCTTTTAGCAGCCCTTAAGGTGTCTTTGGGGAAAGATTTTCTTTCTGTACCCCTACAATGTCATAAACATGTTATGATTCCCACCAAGGCTGAGTCGCTGTTTCTGAAGCTATACAGAAAGTTTTAATAAGGGAGAGCTACTTCAGAATTCTGAGTCAAGGAAACAGTGTGCCTGAGAAATAATTAAGAAAGGAGTAACAATTATTAAATTACTATAAAATTAAAAATTAATTGTATAATAATATATGAAATGAATAAGTATAAACGAATGAGAAAATAACTAAGCATGTGGAATTCAACTGTTAATCCATGCAGAAGGAAGAGTTATCTGCTGAAGATCCTTGATACTACTTTACATAGTAGTAAATGGTAGTCTGACTTTGTAAGTCATTGATAATGCTAATAAATTATTTCCTGTGGACTGTCTTATGGATATAGAGAGGACTGTGGCTGAAAGACTATACAGCTTAATGAAATTACATGAATCTATTTACTTAAAATAAGAAACTTATGTTTGGTGAATACAGATGTTTTAAAGCTAAGCAAAATTGAACAGAGTTAAGCAAATCTGAATAAATCTTTATTCTGCAGAATATGTGTCTTGGATCTGGGAAGTAAATTTTTCATATTCTGATTCCAACACATCTGTCAGTATGGATGTAGACTATACAATTCTGATTTTACCAGTGACTGATAGCCAACAAGCAGCCAGTCTAGCAATCAAAATATTGCCAGCTATGGAGATTTGCTAACAGAATCCTGGAGCAATTGAACTATGATGATGTTCTGTCCTGGTTCTGTTCCTTTGCAACAACACTTCATTTTTCCTCTTGAAAAAACAGCTAGAGACAAGGCTTAGCATGAAATTAGAGAAAAAACTGAGAGACAGCAGGCAAGGAGAAGGGGAGAGTAAGACTACTTCAGTGGCTAAGATATGCTCAACCTAAATGGCTAACTTAGATTTACATCTCTTAATACAATAGAGAGCTTATCTCACTTGTCTGTCTTCTGAAGAGCTATTTCTTAAGCACCTCAATTCCTCTATTCCCTATATCCTGACAGAGATCCTAAATTCAAAATGAGTTTGAAAATTGCGTTAGACAGAGGATTTCCTTCTTGGTGTTATTCTAAACCTCTACTGTGTTTAACATTTTTAGACATGTAAAAACCAGATTTTGTCATCTTATGTGGAAAAAATAACATATTGTAAAAGCCAGCTGACAGTCTTTTCTCTATAGAGATAAAAGTAATGATAGTTCTTTCTTCTCAAGACAAAAGTTAAGACTCTTCCTCCAAAATGAAACAATAGGTGGACTCAAGAAATTGATTTTGTATAGATTGATGCAACATGGCTACTGTATCTTACGCCTGTGACTGCTTTCTAAAGTTTAATATCTTGGATTCACAGATTCTTGCTAAATGGTTGTCACTGCCATGCTTTGAGTATTCCTGTCTACTCTCTGTACAAGGACAAATATTTACTCAAAACAAATAACTGTTGCAGGACAACACACACTGAGGATAGCTCATGACATAGAATATATATTGCAAATATGATCTTACTGCAGGCCATCACAGACCTTCCCTTTGCTGAATTTTTTCAGCCCTTCCTTAATACTGATTCTGGCTTTTGTCTCCTCCTGAGCTGGGGAGCTTCAGTGTGCTAGGTAGTGGAAAGCCAGTCCTTTAAAGACCTCTGTGTTAAAGGCCCAGACAGATAAAGCTTGATCAGTATTGTCCTGGGACAAAATCATTCATCATGTAATTAATCAACACTTTTATTAAAGGCCCTGCATATATAAACTCTAATGTTTTATCTAGTACACAGGATGGAATCACCCTGGCAAAGGTCACTGCCTTTAGTGAGAGTGTGGCTATTGGCTCCAGATGTATTCAGACAAAATGGATTGGTGAAGAAAAAGATTTGTTTGAAGTTGTTAGTGTTGAAATTCTGAGGACAATTTTATCTTCTAACTGAAAAAACCTCTTAGTTGAAAATAGACAGTCTTGAGAGAAAATAAACTGTATTGCCATAAGAGGGACCACATAGACCACCACCACTTTCCTTTTGCCTTTTGTTGAGTGTTTTCTTTTTTCTCTGCATCTGCTAAAATTAAGATTGCAATTAACATCTCTTGGCAACAGCATGTTATGTTGCCAAGACTGCAGTCAGAATAGCAGATGATTTTCATAGAGAAGATAAAGGAGAATGATATATATAAACTGACTTTTCCGTGAGGCAATACTGTCCCCTTTACTTTCTCTCCTGTTTGAGTCATTATCAGGATCACCACAAGAAAAGCAGTCCACTTGATTTGACCTTTTTCAGTAAAGACATTTCCTTTTTTATTCTTCCAAGAATGTGACACTTTTGTTTGAGACCAACTCTACTTTACTTATTATGAAATACAGCTAAATGCTTTCTGTTCCTCTGACTTCATTTGATGAAATTTTTTAAACAAAAAATAAAATTCATAAATTATGTGTATGCAAAGCTCATTTTTTCAAAAGATTTTTACCTATAAAACTGATCGCATATAAGTAAACTTAGCTGAAATAATTTTCATACATTTCTAAGAAGAAGTCAGGATAATAAAAAAACACTTGGTAAGTGTAGTCTCTAGAAACTTTCCAATTTGCTCTTTAATATAAATTGCAATTTGAGTATATTTTGTTGATAAAAGCTGCTTATAAAAGTACTCATGTTTTCATCATCAGAAAATAGATAAAACACCATATCTATCTTCTTACAGCCTGAAAAGAAATTATGATTTTCCAGTGTCTAACACATAGAACTAGACAAATTTTCATTTACATGGCACTTGTCTATGTATCTAAAGCCAAGATTCACTAAATGACTCTAGAAATGTACCACCATTCAGTCTTTGTTTCAAGTCCCAGTCTGTGGATATCAGCAGTATATTGGGGGAAATCAGTACTGAGGCTGTCACCTGTCTTTGACTACATAGATTCCTGGACAGGAGGGAAGTATCTTTACATAGCTTTTTTTGGAAAAAAATACTGAAGCAGGTGGTAAACTTGACATTGGTGTAAGGCTGATAATGACTGCAGTAAAAGACAGTTGAAAATAAATATGGAAAAGAAAAACTATTTCTTTTTCATCTTGATAAATTTGCATTTGTGGTTCTCGTGTCCCTCAGAAAGGAGAACCGAGCTGCATTGAGCAGGACCTTCACAGGCTGGAGAAGCCAGCAGACAAACACACAGATGGGTGATGAGGATAGAGTAAACCCCTGCCCTGATGCAAGCTGGGGGTGGACTGGCAGCAGGTCTCCCAGGCTTGGGAGCCTGAGAGATATCAAGTTGAACAGAAGTCTCGTGATGTGAAAGACTTGTCATGTGCTGCACTGTGTTAGCTGGGGCAAAGAGGGGAGAAGTATAAACTAAAGAGACATCTAGATGTAATGTTTCCACTTCAGGACAGATGATGAATTTTTATTCAATGAATCTTTCAAGTAGAATGCTCAAATTTTGAGCAGTGCAGGGTTGACAATTGTGGCCTCTTTGCCCTTGAGAAAAATGCCTTGTTGGAGTCAGACAGTGCCATTTTGTGTGCCTAGGGATGGTCAAATCCTCAGCCTGCCATAGGCTCTGTTTTACAAAGTGTTTGTAATTTCTGCTTTTTCAGTGAAGGAATGAGCAGCTTCAGAGATTTCACACCCATAGACTATCTCCTGGGTAAAAAGTACAAACCTCCTTTTTGGAGAAATGCTCTAGGAAAAAAAAAAACCTGAGGGAGTTAAAAAGTCATGTCTTAAAAAGCACTCCTATAGTCTCAGAAAGAGTGGTTTAGGTGTTTGTCAACACAAGCAAGGTTTTAAGTTGTTCTCAGAGTAAGATATTGAAGTTATGTCTTTAATCACTGTCATCCAGCTGGCAGCAAGATGGTTGAATATAAGGCACTAGGTTGGTTGAAGGTGAGACTTAGAAGGGTCACAATCTACAGGTGTTAAGCACCTTTTTTGATGATGGGGGAACAAATGGGATCATGAGAAAGAATTGTGTTTGGGATGTGCATATTAGGAAGTCAGATGGGAAGCATGGAGCTAAGGAAACATGCTGCTCATCAAGATTGCAATTATCAGAAATGGTTATACACAGAATCTATCAGATCTGGTGGTGAGTGCAGCTATCATAGCTCTGCTGTTTCCAGGACCACTACACCCATTCTTTGATGCAAAAGGCATTATTAGACCTATGCCAGTTCTGAGCAGCATCACTCAAGTGTGGGTGTAAAGCATTATCCATGATGCAGGAGTAAAGCCAAGACTCATTTATGCCTGTTAGCCAATGCCAGTATGTATCTATTCATGCTAATGTATATTGGGCTTTCTGCAGCTGTGTTTGAAATAACATTTAGGTGTTGCATAACAGCCCAGGGAAGAAATTAATGTCACATAGGAATGTGGCAAAGCAAGACTATCCTTGTAATGTAAATGGTTCATGTGTGAGTGTGATTTTTCTGGTTGTTATGATTCTACTTCACTTTCCAAATTGGTCACTACGGATATGCCTGTGGATGCAAAACATGAAAGTTATCAGAAATATTGCTGTGTCACTTCAGAACACAAGATTTGATGAACCATTTTGCTGTACTGTTGCTGAAACTGGTATGTCTCTATATTTAGACATATATTTAGTTTATTTTTTGAACTCTGGTTACAGTGAACCATTTTCAATTGAGCATGAAACACTGATGAGACATACACTGATGAATTTTCCACATACTGTCCTGAAGCTTCATGCTAATTTGCTTCACAGGGAGAATTTTGGGATTTTTTTCAATTTTAAAGGATGTCTCAGAAGAGCTTTCCATTCTGTGTTGTTACTAAATTTAATTTGAAAACTCTTCTTTGGTCACTTACTGCATACCAGCTGCAGTTGCTTAGCTTTATTTTAAGAATTCATTTTATCTAATCTGTCATAGGCCAGAGAAACAGACTTCACATCATGTTTTAAAAATTGCTTTTTGTAAATTTTGGTTCTTGTGGAGTACCCTAAGGTCATATCTGCCTGCAGTATCTCATTGCAAAAGCCTTAAGAAAGCACAGTATGGGTCATGTATCCAAGTAACATAGTGAAAATAGTTGTTGTATTTTAATATAATGTTTATGGAGTTTTAGCCTACAAATGTTAATAATAATGGTTTTAATATAGAAATGAAAGGAATTCTTATTCTCCTAGAAACCAAACTTCGCTAATCTGATTAAATTTGCTTCATACTGAAGATTTGAATAAAAAAATCATACTTTGGACAAAATACTGTAATCTCAAAGAGGAGACTCTCACAATAAATGTAGTCCTTTTTGGGTAAAACCACCTTTTCTTTCTGATTTGCCCTGACAAAGTTCTGTACCTGTAATTTTGGTGCTGTAACTCAGAGCAGGCCACTCAGCTGCTTCCTCTGGTGAGGACATACCTTTCCACCTGCTGCTCAGCATCAGCATCATATTTTTTCCCCCTGCCCATCACAGGCAGATCCCACAGCTGTTCAATTGCTTTATCTTTTGCTGATGTCTTTTAACATTCTCATCCTCTAACTGCATCCAGACTTCCAAGGTTTCTGTGTTATCAAATGCCTTGATTTTTTTGTGGACAAGTTAAATGTTCAAATTACTTTCTCAGTACAGGCATGATCTTCATCTTTCCAGGCCTGTGGGTTGCACTCACATCTTAGAACTTTTTTGGCTACAGAAATGCAGTTTGGCTAAAGCAATACAGAATACAACAGGCTGCTGATTGGCCACACTGTCCTCTGGACTTATTGCAGTAAACCCCTCCTCTCACCTAAATGTGACAGAATTGCAGACACAAGCACACTTGTAGCTACATCTTCAGAACCATGAGGCCTCATATGCAGTTAATAACATCTGTTGCTCCTGCTCCTCCACTCAGCTTAGGGCCACAGTGGAAAAACAGTACATATAAGTTGAACCCATATAACCTAACATAAAGTACCTAGGCATAGCATATTTTCCTATTTTTCCTTAGATAAAAATTGATACCAAGTTAAATAGGCTTGAAAGAGAGGTTGTGAAGAAAAACATAGTGCCTTCAAAATATTGAAAAAATGAAATGTTAGTCAAAATCACAAGGTTTAAACTCAGATGATTATAATGTAAGTTCTCAGACAAATGAGTAAGAGTACAACTCAGCTTTGGATGGAGAGTTTGGAAATCACTAGAAATTCTGAGATTTGAAACCAGGTTCCCATTCAGTGTGGGGTTAAGTATCACAGTAATGTCTTAATTTCTCAGAGATTTTTGATGCAGCATGTTATACAAAAGAACTTGAGAAAAAAGAGAAGAATACTGCATACCATGATTTCTCATTAGTTAATACCATATACAGGGTATAGAATGCAATTACAGACACTCATTAAAATGGCACAAAAGCAGGAGAATCCTAAAGAGAAAGGCTAAGTTGCTTGTATATCTCAAAGGAGACTAGGAATCATGAAAATGAAACCTTCTTATTTGTCATAAGGATTATGGAAGAAAGGAAAAAAGGAATTTCTATCTTATCATTAACAAAGAAATGTCTGGGTGAAAAAATTACTCTGCTATAGGATATGTATCACAAATTTTAGAAGGTTTTCAAGGATCATCCAGATATTAGTATTTGTATAAAAAAAGTGCATATTAAGTATTTCCAATTTATTCTAGAGAACACTTCAAAATATCTCTATCAGTATCTTCCTCCTCTAAATGGAAATTGAGAGAACCTTTCTTTCTCTTAGGGCAGCACTGCAGTTGTGATAAAACTCAGTACTGGAAAGTACTCCTCCTTTATTTTAATCATAGCAGGACATTCCTTATAGACACCACTTATTCAATTTTTCTCTCCCTGACATTTCAGCAGAATCCATATGAATCATTCTAATCTTAAATTTTAAGACATGTTTAATCATACTGGGGAGTAAAAATTAAAAGATATATGGATTAGAATGGAAGAGTTTTAGCTTCTTTTTTTTTTTAGAGAATATACCAACTGTGCATTCTTAGGCTTTGCTCTTCAGGATTATTGTGCTTGTGATTGTGCAGTAATTAAAATAGTTTTTCACAATTAAAACTAAAACCATAATAACTGTACTATTTATGTTAATCCCCTCCTTTTCTCAAATAATCCCAGAGATGAGCTAAATATCTCAGTTCAACAAAGGCCTCAATTCAGTTTTATAGAATGGCTTGAGTTGATAGACCCTAAAGATCACCTAGCTCCAACTCCCCTGCCATGGGCAGGGACACCTTTCACTAGATCAGGTTGCTCAGAGCCCCATCCAACCTGGCCTTGAACACTTTCAGGGATGGGGCAGCCACAATTTCGCTGGGCACCCTGTGCCAGTGCCTCACCACCCCCATAATAAATAATTTCTTCCTGATATCAACACCTACTCTCTTTCAGTTTGAATCCATTCACCCTTGTCCTGTCACTGCATGCTCATGAATAGTTTGTACATCTGGCCATTGCACACCAAGAATCCTTTCAGCTCATTCCCTTGCTGTATGAACTAGGGCAGGGATAACATGGCTTGGCAGCCCTGTGTCCCTTTTTCCTGACTGAGCCAGGCTATGATTACTGCACTGCATGTGGACCTCTAGATTTCAGTAGTTCTTCAGATCCCACATTGTAAATATGGTCACGGCACCTACTGAAAAAGTAAAGCCCCTGACTAAACAGTTTCTGAATTATTTCAACTCTGTATTTTCTTAAGGTACCTAAAATTAAAGTTTGTTCAGTCTTCAGTCTTCTTTTAGTTTGTTTGCCAGTTATTAAAGCTGCATTACCTTGCACAAAGCACCTGTATATTTTAACCCTCTTCTGAATTCTGTGAGGACATTTAAAATCTACCCCAACTGTGACATTTATTATAACAAAAATGTTAAATATCTTTTCAGTTGTAATCACTTTATTACCTGTGTTGTAATGCTTGGTGCAGTAACATAAATCCTTTTCTTCTTTCAGCAGAAACTGTGGCAGAGTGAGACCTTCTGCTACTTGAACCGCTCCCTTTTCTTGCCACTCAAAAATGAGATCATTCATTGTGTATCCAACTAAAACAAAGAAAAAACCCAAATTAAGTCTGCTGCAAGCTTTGAAAAGCAGTAACATATCAAATTAAAATATTTTAATAAATGTTATAGAAAGGAAGTAATACAGAGGGTCTGCTTGTACCTGTTGATCACAAATTTTTATCTGCCATTTTATACCACATTGAATTGGAAGAGACAAAACAGATGTCTTATAAAACTCTTTTAAATCCTTATAATTATATGGTCTATTAATGGATTCAACAAAAGCATTTAAATTCGCTAAACATCCAAATATCTTTGGTGCTTGGGAACATCTTTTTCTCCTCAACCCATGAAGGATAAAATAGACACTCAGATCTCTTCCTCCTTGAGGTGAAATGTGGATTGTCAAAGTTATGCTTATGGATTTATGTCAATTTGAATGGTTAAGTGCAAATTGTTCAAAGACAATGATGAATTCAAAATTCTGCAGTAGTATTAGTTGAATTGAAAAACTGCTGTTCTCCCAAACTGGAACAAGGCATGGAAAAGCAATTGATTATAATCTCATATTAACTGACTGTGACATATAATGATTTAAGCACTCAGCTGTAATATTCAGACTCCTGCACTTATCCATGCCTCATGCATGTGTATAAGATTAGCTATAACATCAAAAGACTAATACTAATCAAGGCCCAGACTTTGCAACAGACCAGTACTTTTTCTTTCTATTTCCCTCTCTCATATAAATGTTTGCATAGGATATCATTGGGGAAAATATTCCTATTTCTTCTGAATATGTGATCTGTTACCTTTCCCAGGCATTTAATTCTAATTTTCTTTCTAAATAAATTTTATCTGGTTATTACAACTGGAAAAAAAAAAAAAAAGCTTCATATTTTCATTCAAGTTTAAGCCACATATATTAGAAGGAACCAGAAGGTAAAAGGAGAATTTTTTCCTCAGATTTATATAGCTTTCAGCTTCATTGCAATATTTCCTTTATGCTTTAATCCAATACTAATAAGCTGTTGAGAACCAGAAATTATTTTAACCTTTCAGTAACAAATTATTGTTTAAAGTATATTGTTCAGAACCTTCTCAGAGTAACTGTCTGGACAAAATTACTGACATTTTGAGTTTCAGCAAAAAATGAACCTTTTTACTGTGTGGGCACAAATCTTACTCGATTATATTCAATGACTTGTTACTCTTTTAATACACCTATAAATGGCATTCAGTGACCTGATCTGCTGACCTGAAAACTGAGATAATTTCATCTTTTCTGATCTATGTTGAATGAAACTAGGAGCTAAGAATTAGTGTTTATAAATGAAAAAAATATTTTCAACACTTCTTCCTTCTAAGTTCTTGATGTTTCTTTTGGGGAGAACCTTTATACAATGTATTCACAGGAACTCAGGCTGACTGTTGATTTACTTGGCACTTTTTTTGAGGCTGGATAAATATGATAAAAATGAGACCACCATATCTTTTTAAACAAGTAATTAAGATCAGACATTGCTCAAGCCACTACAAGCATATATCAATAAAATACTTCCTTTTTTTTATCAATTGCATAATATTCCATAAACACAGTTAAAATTCACTATTAAATGCCATAAACTGTGAAAAATCAGAAGTATATATCTTATCAAACTTTTCATGAATTCAGACAAAAAGCAGTTGTGTGTAAAGCAGATTACCACTTGAAGCACGTAGATTATGGCCAGAAGTGATATTCCCTGAGTAAAACTCATTGAACTGGCAAGAAACAACTGCAGTGTCAAAATTTGTTTCTCTAAATCAGGTTCATTCATCTCTAATGCATGCTTTTAATTTTGATTTTCTACTCTGCCCACTAATTCTTCTATAATGCAATATAGTACAAATAATAACAGCATATTCAAAATGCTGCTGTAGTAATTAGTTTTTGTCATGTTTACATTTTAAATGCCCAAATATAGTGTTGGCATTCAGAACTGTAACTTCAGTTTTGTAACTCAAGGTCATAGGCATAAATTAAAAGTATCTTAAAATATAGAGAACTTAATGGAGATGTGCATTTCTGTTATACCAATTAAATTTAAAATGGTATAATGTTTCCACTAGTATGTTAAATTAAATCAGCTTGAATGAAATCAAAAGAAGATGTATTTTTTCAATTAATTTTATGAAGAGGACCTGCTACATAGTACGCTGCTTAACACTCAGAATGCTCATGGTACTGTGTGCATTGTGCATAAGGGGAAAAAGACATTTTTATAGAAATCACTCCTTAAAACAACCAGTGGTTACCACAGTGTAGTATTTATACTGTTAGAGTTTAGGTATGTGGTGCTATGTATGCAATGAGCCTAAAATACAGTCCCCTGGGAAACTAATTTTGGGACCTCTGCTGATTAATTGTAATAACTGTCCCTGTCCTGTTCTAGAAATACTAAACCTGAAGTCCACCTGAGCTTTTGATTCTTGCCTACTTGCTACCTGATTAACAAATGTGCATTATCTTTAAAACAATTTTTAAAAAAGTCATTCAGTAACATAAATTTAACTAAAAGTCTAAATTCCTGTTGCTGATACTGGTCTGCTTTTGAAGATTAGAAATACACTGTTTGTATTTTCCAAATGGTCTATGAGATAAAAAATATGAGAAGTTGATAACCATTTCATGATTATCACTGTGCAAATGGAGCAGTAAAGTGTGTCTTGAAATATGAAGGCTTTATTCTTAATGGATGTGTGGCTACCTGTACAAACTTGTGCTATATGTGTCATTTATATTGTTAGACATATTATGCGTCTTGTAGGAACTGCACTGAAATATGTGGCAGTCATAAAGAGCAAGAGATTTCTCTTTAGGGCCTATAAGGGATTAACTGCAACCCAGCATGATATTTAGCCTCTCATTAAACCAGAAGCTTTTTTTTTTGACTATGAGGTTGTATTGGTGACTTCTATGAATTGCTACCAGATATTTTTATTACCAGTGGCTGGGAAGTACAGTGTTACGTAGGGAATTCTGAGTGGATAAATTTTATTGTTGAGAAAAGGACAGTCAGTCACTAGCCTAGGTAGGATATGAGGGTGCAGCTCACTAGTGCAAAAAGTGAAATTGTTATTCTACATGAAGTGCTGAAAACAATGGAGGCTATAATCTAGCATGGTCTTCAGGACCAGCCCAACCTAAACTAAATCAAGTGGACTAATAAAGGTTTCTGTCACTGAAACACAGTGCACTAGGGTGTGGGTTTGCAGGGCATGAAAGAATGAAGGCTGGGAAGGGAAGAAAAGTTGTTAAATCGTGTTTTAAAGGACAAACACCAGCTTTTGTGGCTGAAGAGGAGAACAGTTAGCAATGTATTTCATTTTGTCTGGCTACTGTGCAGTACTCACTCTTACTTGATTCTATAAAGGCATTACTAATTATACAAAATCTAAATGTCTAAATGTAGTTCCTCATGGAACTACAAAGAAAGGATAGAAAAAACAACCTTGTTATGTTTGAACAGCAGTGCTAGGAGTTATAGGCCTGGTTAGGTTACATTAATACTCTATTAACCCAAAGTCTGAGGTCTTGCACATTTAAAATGCAAAAGCAGGCAGTAAATTGTTGGTAATTATTTGAAAAAGACATCAACCCAGGAGGAGAACGTTTCCAGGGGGAGTGTTTCTCAGGAAAACTCAAGAACTGTATGAATGCCTGGCACTGTAGCCTTTGTGCACAGTTCTCTTAAAGAGACAAGTAATTTTCTGGAGCCTGAAGTCATTCCAGGTAATTAGCTAATGAAGCATATAATAGCAGACTAAGAGCTCTGCCTGAGAAGAATATGACAAACTAGGGAACATTTATAATTTACTCGAAGGGAAGAAGGCCTGAAACAATTGGGAAACTTGGATTTGGTCTGCAGAAATATTATTTTAGAAAATGATGTTTTCTGAAACTGAGCTGGTGATAAGTGTGACAAAATGCAAGTAAAATTCTGTCGCACTAACAGAGGGAGAAGGTGGAAGAGACAGGGCATTGATGAAAATTAGTTCTCAGGACTTGTGTCTGGAACAGTTGTTGAAAGATTTTGAATAACTGGACATCAAATAAAATTGAATTTAAGTGGTATTTTATTTAGTTGATGTAATCTATAAAAAAACTGGCAGATGGTTGACAAGACAGACATAGTAACTTTAGGCTTTAGACAGCACAGAAAATTGTTTAGCTGGAGTGAAAATTTTCAGCATTTTAAATTACAGGTTCCAGAAAAATTTCAGGAAAAAATGATGTGATGCTACTGAAATGTTTCTAAGTATCAAGGGCAACTACAGTGTCTTGAAAGAAAACCCAAAATTTCTCTTGGTCTGACTCATCTTTCCCAGAAAAAATTATCTTTTCAGAAACAGTGTTGACAAGTTGTTTTCAACACTCGTATGAGATTCCTGAAAGAAAGAATTAGACTGTATCTTTGTATTTTTTTGCACTACCATTAATAACAAATATCAACTTTTCATTCATTCAGTTTTGAAAGTATAGGAATAAAGCCTGCCTTAAATACATAGAGTCCCATTTAACCCACATCAGTCCACATTACTCTATAGAATTTATTGGAACCAAGATGTTTATATCAGTTGCATGCTAAAAGTTGGAAGATTTTATTTTAGCTAATTCAGTATCAGTGGTAGGCATTAAAAGCCCATTATCTCATAGACAAAAGAGTGAACAACCAACAAGTTTGTTTTGAAGAATTGTTGAAGTGTTAAATTGTTAAATCTCTTCTCCTGCTTCCAAGGACTCCAAGGACTACACCATTACAGAAACCTGTTATTCAAGGCAAGCAGCTCCCCTGTACCTTTAGAGACTCTTCACCTTTGAACTGTCATTGTCATGGCAATTCCAACATAATTCCTTTATCATATCTGCTGACACAGTTTTATTTGCTTTGTCTGTGCTCCTTTAGCACACCTTTCCAAGCCATGAGCTAACTTCTGATCCACCTGAATATTAATATATCCAGTAAATTTTTCTACTCATTCTTTTTCATTACAGGAAGGCTGTGCTTCCCTTGTGTCATTTTTAAATACCTACAGGTGTATTAAAACCCAGCTCTTTTCCTCATGTTCAATAAACAGACACATGTTCAGCATGTGAAAGAACTGAGCAGAGTATCTGGTTTTTTTGCAAAATAGTTTAGTTCAACTACATTTTTTTTTAAATCCCAGTGATTTATCTAAATTCCATTCTCATTTCTTTAATTTTTAGTAAGGTACAGGTCCAAACCCATCAGTTCTTTAGGTCTCCAATTGAAGCAAGAACTACAGTCATGTTGACTGGGGTTATTCCACTACTCTTCTGTTGGGCATCCCATCAGTTTGCCTCCAGGACAGGCTGCCTGCACATTACTGCTCTTAAGACCATGACAGGCATTTGAATTGTGTCCTAAATTCCCAGTAACATAGCAGGGGGAAGATATGACAGAGCTAGGGAATCTGCCTTTGGCTTGAGGTTAGAACAAATTCTTCTACATTATGCACTAAATATATTAGCTTCAGAAATGAGCTGTGATTCATTTCAAGGCTAAATTTTTGTTGGAGCTCCAAGAAGGCAGGATTTTATTCAATGTACTTCTGAGCTGCTTTGAAAAGTGTCTGCCCCTTGCACTGCCCTCTAAGTTATTCTGAAGGAATCTCTCCCTGGGAAGTTATAGGGTTATTCTTCATAGCCTGAATTTTGGAAAAAAATAACATTTCAGCTCAGCACTCTAGCACATCTCTCAAACCTACTCTTCTTGCTGAAGCCTATAGGTGTTCAGCTATCACTTTTATTCTAGTTTCTGTATGTCAGCAGCAGTTGTGCAGTTCCTACTGCCCTTTTATCCTGCATTGGTCAGGAGCTGATGACTACAAGTATGCTGATCTTTGTAGCTGTGTGTCATGTCTCTCTTCAGATAGACACAATAGTTTGAGTCACCCATCTGCAGAATAAAAACCACAGCCTCAGCAGCTGATAATTTTTGTGCTGCTGGAATGGAAAGGAGAGAAGCAGTATGATTCTACACCTTCTGGCACAGACAGGCATTGGCCTAGGGTGTCCATAATTTCTGTCGTTCAGGTAGAGACCTGAGAATTCCCTGGAAGATGAGAAATATGCTCCAGTTATTTTATCTTTCCTATGTTGTCTTTGTGCTGTTGTGGGAAAAGGAAAAATGTGCACACTGCACTTTTCTGTAATGCATTAACTTATACTGCTGCAGCCTGCATACCCATCTTTCCACTTGTACAATCTCCAAATTAGATACTGGGGGGAAAGAAATTGTGCAAATAATCAGGTAGTACAGAGGGAATTTTCTTTAACAATCCAGAAGACAGGAGCATGATTGCATAGAAAGACTAAAAAGCCTCCATAAATCAGAAGGGGGAAAAAAAGGGCCACTGTTTAATTTAAAAATCAACATCAAATTAAAATTATGAGGTAAGAAACTGTTTTATACCTTACCTATGCTGCTTTTCATAGTATTTTTTCTTTGTAACTTAGTCTTTTCAATATTCTTTGAAAATTCAGGGATATTAAATGTCACATAAAGTTGTAATTTTAATTTATGAGTAAAGGAATGCTGTGAGGTAAAAGAGAGACTTAAAAAAGAAAGACAACAAGCTCTTGATATGAAAGAAAAACATTTCTTTGTGGAGAGACAGGCCACAGAAATAAGTACATATCTGGTTGACATTTCTTTGTATCTTATTCAAGCAGAATAAAACTAAAATTATCCCACATGCCTATAGGCTGCCCTGGTGTAAGGCATAGAATTGTAGAAGGGATTATTTCATATGTGCATTTTCATTTGTTCCCTTTCTAAGATAAAAAAGCAGCTATTCTAGCTGCTGAGAAATCATTTGGTAAAATAAATCCTTTAAAAACAGAAGACATTTCTACTGAAATATTTTTCAGACACTTCATGATCTAATGAAGTACTTTTACCAGGGGCAAATCCAGCTGCTCAGACTGACCTTGGAGAAAACGTTACATGAGCCAGATAAAAATAAAGATATCATTTGGGAATAAAAGCTATACAGGATTTTTTCTCTCAGACTTTTCTATGATGGAGAAACAGTATCAATACTGAAGGAAAGTATCTAGTACTAAAAGAAATTACTACTTAAAGGAGAAACAAAACCCATAATCTGTCTGTTATAATTGTCAGTCTTTGCAACCCAGTGGTAACCTCAGTAAAAAAAGATGAGTGATTGATTCCAATTTTCTTAGTGACACATTCTGAAGCAAGTCTTGCAAGATCAGACACAGTTTACAGAAACTGTGAGACAAATGGGCCTTGTAAATTCATAACGTACAATGTCCTACACAACTTGGAAAAAAACAGCAGTGATCAGCACTTCAAAAAGAAACATCTGGAAGCACAGCTACTGCTGCTTTGCTCCTGCAAACACTTTGGTTTCTTATAACATAGCCTGGTGGTCAGATCATTCACTCAGGACATGAGAGGACTGTGTTTTCTGTTTTGAACCCAAATGTCTTCCACTTCCCCAGACAAGGCATTAACCACTAGGGTTACTGCTTTTATCCCCCTGTTTACATTGTCTCACTGTGCACAAAAAAATGCAAGGCAGACAGCCAGAGCAGAGTATGACACTGTGGCCTAGAAATTAGAGATGCTTGGATGGAATCAGGCTCTCAGGGTTATGTCACTTCTTACCTCGGGAGATTTGATGTGAAGCCTGGGAAAATGCCAAATGCACCATCCTCCTTTTTCCTTCTATAATTTTAAATAGAACTAGATGTCTTTTCTTAGCCAGAGAGTCTGGAATTTGAGTGTTTCTGCTCATCCTTTCCTAAGTTTTGGAAATTGATCAGAGTTCACTCTCATAGAAACTACTTTTTTTTTTTTTTTTTTTTTAACCTGGTTACTCTTCTTCCTGGAATGTAGATATTTTTTGTAACACTTCTAAGTTGTTTATTTCCTTTCCTGTCCTTCCTGTACTGAGAAACTGGCTATGGACAGGTGAATTCCTGCTCTCAAAGGTCTAGGATCTTGGAACTTAGGTCACTGTACATAATTGTTTTGAATCTGTCCCGAAATAATCTCAGGGAACTGCAGCCTTGGTCTTGCAAACCTAACTGGTTATTCTGCTATCAGACATGTAAGCATATCCAGAGCTCCCACACGCTGCAAAATTTTCTGCCTCAGGCCATCATTTTTTCCCATAGTCTGTTTTTTGATGTCTGAAGTTACAGGTAAAATAGAATTAGACAAGGCAATATGGGAAAAGCTTTATTACTTGCAACTTCCTTATGAAATCAAATTTGATCTTTCTTTGTGAATAAAGAATTTGAAGCACTCATCTGTATTTTCTTCAGCTCTTCTTTTGTGAGAACCTCTCTTTACCATATGAATGTGCAGCTGGGAATTTACTCCCACTGAACTCAATGATTAAAAACAAGTCTTCAGTGAAAAATGTTCTGCTGGAAAATACAGTAGAACATCCACAGCTCCATTCAACTAACAAATGCTGGTTCCCTGTGGTGTAGTTTGTGGGAACTGTGGGCTCCTGCAAGGTTTCTCTAAAGCAAACCAGATGCCTGCTTGTTCAAGAATGCTCAGTTGTTGTGTGACCTGTCCTCACAATAGCTGAGAGGAAAAATGCAGCTGAGTTTATGAAGCTGTTAAAGCAAAAGCTTCAAAACTTTTCAAAGCATTTTTAATGATACATTTTGCTTGCTCAGTCAAACACTATGATACTTCCTCTTTGAAGCATAATCGTATTTAGTGGGTATACCTGCCATCTGCATGTACTCTGATGCAACTGCCTTCTGTTAACCTTTTGTTTAGTCACATTAATTATACAGGTTATCAGTAGGATTGTCTGCTCAGGTTGGCTGTGGAGTTTTGCTCAAATCCTGGATATATAATATTGTCCTAAATTCCTTGACATTTGCAGCAAATAATCATCTCTCCATTTTAGTCAAGAAAATTTCTGCTGTCAGATTCAGCTGTTGCCCTCATATTGAAAGGCTGCTTCATAATGTTACCATCTGTCCATTGTAGTAAACGATAGACCTGGCTTTTGTACTCACCCTGCAATAGTCTATAAATAGCACACCATACAACAAACAGTTCTGACATACTGACTGATAGATAATTACCTCCCCTTTCCCTAGGTGCTGCTTTGTTCCAGTAAAAGAAAAAAACTTCAAAAAATGTTAATAAAATTATGTTTGTTGTGTTTCTGATCTATGATATATTTAAAATAATCCACTATGTTCATTCTATAAGCATAATTCTTTTATTTTTGAAATATTTTACTTATTGGCCCTAAAACTGTAAATCTAGATATTTTAGATGAATACTTCTTAATTTTTCTTACTCCTGTCATTTATTTTCACTAACTTCAGATTGCTGGAAGCTTTCAAAGAATGCTTTACTTTATTTTGTTTTGTTCTTTGCATCGTTAGGAAGGTTTTTCTGCTACAGCTCTCTTTCAAAGTCTTCTCAATTTAAGGGAAACAGCAATTCCCAAATACTTCATATCACAAGAAAAATGAGAATATAATGCATCAGACAGAATAGTTGATTTCTCCTTTTGTGAGTGTGTTTGTGCCTTGAAATGGCATAGCTGCTTTACACTTTTCATCCTCTTTTAAGTAACAAGATATCAAGGTAGACGATAAGTAAAATATATGTTAGAATATAATAATTTAATTTCACATAAAGCCCCATCCATCACTTCTTTAAGTTATTCTTATGTTTCCTTTATGCTCTCCTTAATATTTACCTCCTGCATGTGTGAACACAGAAAGACTTAGGGTGAAACCCTATGTGCAGAAATTTTTGCATAAACTGTCACTGAGTTTAATGGTAACTTCAGATTTACACAAAACTCTCTATTTTTAGTTCAAATAGGTATGACAGAACCTCTTCCTCAAAGTCATGTGTACTTCACATATTCTATTGATAAAATAGAAGATTCATTTTGAAAATTTGTTCTTGTACCACTACAAGGGGTTTTCCTACCTCCTGTATAGCTGTTGTAATCTCTGCAAAAGTATGTATAGGATAATACATTACGCAAACTTACAGCTTTCCAGCTGCATTATACATGTTTGCACATCCATTGGAAAATTTTTGAGATCCATCGGACAGGAAAGTATTAAAGTCAATCTGAAAGGACACAAAAAAACCATTAAAAATATACCCCCCAAAAAAGCCATAGAACTGTGCGGGAAGAGTGCATGAATACAATGGAAGAAATTAGAAATAGAATACATGTTTCAGTACAAAGCTCTCAAAAAAGGTCTCTATTAGCTGAATCCATCTAACTCAGCCTAGTATGACAGCATGGAAAATAAATTTGCAGACTTCCAGAAAACTAAATTTTTCAGTAGGGTTGCCTAACTTAATGAGAAGTCTAAAGGAATGCAGCAGCAGTGTGCCTTTTTGTGCTACAGCAGAATTATTGCACAGTTCCAGTATTTCAAACCCTTGGCATAAAACTTACCCAAATTTGCAAGAATTTCATAACATATGCCAGCAGTCATGGTGGAAAAGTAGTTTTATGTGTTGCTGTCCTAAAATAAAGTGCTTAAAATGTCAACACAAAGGCTTAAAGAAACATTTGATGATATTGATGGTGAACAAAAATATGGCTGCAATTTTGAACTGTAGCTGTGCATCAATGTTAGTCCTAATACTTCCTGTGAAATTCTTTGCATATTATAGGCAAAGAGGTATTTTTAAATTTTAGGTTAAAAATTTGTTTTATTATTTATTATAATATTTATAATAAATTTATAAATTTATTTAGGTTAAATATTTTTATTATTTATTGTAATAATTTATAAATTTTTTACAATAATTTATCTTTCGAGTAAAAGTTCTCTGAGGAATCAGAAAGAAGAATTTATAAGAGATAAAGGCACATTCCCTCTCTGGCTATGCCTATGTATCCATTGATGTTTTTGGCACTGGGGCTAAAGGGAAGTGGGCAGTAGCTGGCAAGTATGGCTGTATATTTCTTTTACCTAATTTTTTGTTGGTGACCAAACCTTCTTGATTCATTGTTGCTATAATTTCTGTTTAGCCAAACAGTGATTGAGCTGCATGGGGAGAGTCTGAAGAGGGAAGTCAGACCCATCCCCTATTCCCATGCTGTTAAAAATAGTTCCAAAGGCAAATTCTGGCTAGTAGGTAACACGGCAAGTCATTTCAGAGGCACCTGGACTTTAATTTGTGCTTCAGTAAATATTTTAGCATTTTATATTAAGTATTCATTGAGCTGGGAACTGTTACCTTCCATTATTTTTTGTCTGTATCGTCCCAATGCAATTAGAGATGAGGAGAAATTAGGGAATGAAAGAAAGAAGCAAATTTAGAAACTTCTTTTTTTTTTTTTCCTTTTAATATCAGCACAATAGAGATTAGCATATCTCCCCTTATCAGAAGGTTAACTCACTCAAATGCACATAACTAAACTAGATGTCAAGGATATGATTTTAAATGTTTTAGAAACTGTAATAGGTCTTAATTAAATCAAGGCAACATGAAATTTCTGGCTTCATAAGAAACAGAGGAACTATCTGGTGTCTGCTTTCAGCACAGTTGATGTTTTCCTTTATAATTCAATATGATACTATTCCCACATTCCCAAAAATGGTTTTCCACCCCATTTCATGTGGCCATGAAGTTGCTCTGAATTGTATTGAAGTTGCAATCCAAACTTGTTTCAGCTGAGTGGCGGCGTTTATACTGTGTGCTGTGTGTATTCGGAAAGAACAGGGCAAGATAGGGAGTTATTTGATTAGAGTGGAGCAACAGCCAGTGCCTCTTGGGGTGACTCAGACAGTCTGCAGATAATTGATTTAGATCTATTTCTGCTTGAATCCAGTGAAGGAATCCTTTCAATCTACTTTGAATCTGTTTCTAGTGACAGAATACACATTGTGACACTGAGGATTGATTATGTTCCCAGAATGGCAGACCAACCTGTTGGATATGAAATCCTCATAAGAATTTTAACCCAACCTTTTCTCCTTGTGTAAGCTTTCCGAAGTGCTGCCTAATGGCACTGGAAGGAGGGAAGGAGGAAGGAGATCCCTGCCATTGACACAATTCATGCAATTCATAAAGTTTTCTTTTTCTCCAGAATACAAAGTGTTTACAGATTCCCGATGTCTCTTCAAAGAGTCTAATTACACATTAATTCAGTGTCATAAAAGCATGCAAAGCAAAACACTGAGTGAACAATAGTATATTTATTTTGAAAAGAGTAACATTTTGCACAAGTGAGTCACTGCTTCAATACCAAATCTAGTGGGGCATTAGCATACTTACATCTAATGTGTTTCTCATTAGATTGGGATTTTGATGACAACGGTAAAATGCCTACTGATGTCTGTATTAAAATGAAAGTGGAGGGAATAGAAGTGGGATAATTAGATTTTGTCAATACTTATGATTAGTGCTTTCAGCTTCTTAAAACCTTTTCAAAAAATTACTTTCCAGCTTTCTCTCCGTCTTCAGAGATGAGTAAATGACTGTTCTTTAAATGTCGTACTTCCTCAAACAGGCCATGTATTTCACGTTGAAGGGCAAATACAATATCCAGAAGGGGGGAAAAGAAGTAAAATTGGATTGTCATTGGAGGCCACAGACTGTGAAACTCATACATAGGCCAACTCAGATTATAATACTACAGGATTGTTTGTTCTGTGCAGTGTCCTAGTTCCTCTAGGCTCAGTACCTGTACTTTAAAATGGGAAAGAAATTTTTCTTGTTACTTTTGCTATGTGCATGAGTGATAATTTTCTATTTTAATATAAACAGTGAATGCTGACAAAATTCTGCATTCAAAACTCACTAATAATAGTTCTGCATGACTAGCAACTGAATATATGTTTTAGAAAATCCTAATTATACTTTTGAGCTTCTATCTGAAAAAAAAACCCATTAAATGAGAGACTCACCTGATGGAATAAAGTACATTTCCATTCTTGAAAATCCGTAACAACTTATTATCTGTTGTAACTTCATGAAAGTTGGCACCTTTTTCATTAGCAAAGAACAAATCAGGTTTCCAAATGGAATCCAGCATGGATGGATCTAAATCTAAAGAGTCATCTGGATATTCACTGTATGCGAGGCGTGGATCATTCCAATTCTGACGGAGAAAGATGTTCACTCGGTAATCCTGAAAAAAGAGAAATCAAGCAAAGCTTTAACAAGCATAGGGATTTAGCTTTTATTTCATTTCTTAGCCATGTAATCCCCTGTCCATCTGTGGATGACAAAAGAATTACTTAGCTGAATGCCAGAATGATACCTATTTATGTTAGTGGGGACACAATGGATAAGAATAAAGATGCATTTCAGGGCAATCGAAAAAAATCCTAAGATAAGGAAATCCAACCTCCATGTACAGTTCATATAATTCCATATAACTCTACCTTATCTATCTACCTACTCTATCACAAATTTGTCTTGAATTTGAAATAAGAAGCATAAAAAGAGTTTTATGGTGTTACCTTTTTCTGCTCAAAACCTGGCAGGAGTATTCACAACTCCCTCTCTCTCTGTCAGTGAGAATCTGCCCCCCTGTAAAGGAAGTTAAACTATTTTTTTTTCCTCTCTCTCTAATCCTTGTTTTAGACCCATCACATAGGCTTTCTGTGCCTCAGTTCCCTATGGAACATTGTGTGAGCAGTAGCTTGCCAGCTCACACAGCAGTCTGAGGAGGGCACATGTTCCTCCTCTCTTCAAATAGAGTAGAGACCTTATAAATCTTTATAATAAATTAGATTAGCTGCTGGTGTAGTCACCTGAATTTCTTCAGAAAGTCCTGTCTTAATCAAGAGGACTTCTATAGAAAAGATGAGTGAGTGCTTCAAACTTCTGGAAGTCATTTTGCGCACACATTCTGTCAGAAATATATTTATGGCTCTACTTTCTTACAACTTTACCACTCTGAAAATACTTGGTTTTAAATAAAGGTGAAGAAGAGCTTCTCATTACATTTCATTTAGAACTGAGACTGAACATAAGGGCATAGGAACTATACTTTTATTGGTCATAATAAGATTTTCCTCATTATTTGAACTGCATTAATGAAAAAGATCAAAATAAAATAGAGAAAAAGATAGGTTAGCTGCAGGGAGAAAATGGCAACTGGATGGCAGCCCTTACATGACAATTCTAAATATAACAGAAGTAAAAATAAATCACTTTTTTATGGTTAAAAAAGATTATAAAAATTAATTTTAACAAGAAAGCTTTTTTAGACAGAATGGGAAATAAAGTGTACAGGATTGAGGAATAAAATTTAGCCAAAAACTATGGATACTAGTTTTTATAGGTTAGACTAACTAGTTAAAACCCTGTTGGTGTAGAAATTGTTGGTTAAAAATGCAGCATTTTATTGATATTTCTCTTAGGAAACCTGGACCATGCAGCCATGTAGTGGGAAGAATCATGCCAACAGACATAATAAAGCACAACAGGAACCTCAATATGCAACATTTATTCATGAGAAACTGTTTTTCATATCTTCAGTATCCTGCTGTTCTGGTCAATTTAATTACTCAGCTTGACTGAGTAAGTAAGGGTAGCCAAATATGCTAAAAACGTGCTTACCAAGTATTGCCAATACTTGCCAATATTTGGAAATCATATAGAGAAAGCCCCAGTAAAGAATTTTATGTTAACATAACTTTAACAATTTTTAGCACAAAGAAGGTAAGTAGAAAACTACACCTGCAAAATGAAATTAATTCAGATTACTCTTTCCAGCAGAGGAAAAAGGCTGACCAAATGGAAGCATGCAACATTAAATGCATTGGAATTGTTAATCAACTGCTTTATTTAAAGAAATAAACTGTTAATTAATTTGTTAAAAACACACACACAAACACACCCCAACCCCTTTCAGGAAAGGACTGAAAGACATTTTCATCATGGGTAGGGACAGCCTCAAAAGTCATAAAAAGTTCTTATGAGAACCTGTTGGTATTTTTTATAATTAGTACCATGATGTGGTAAAACCAGAGCCAGGGATTTGTACTTTACAGATGTACAGATGTATTTTCTGTGTGTTTCCAAAGTAAGACAAAATTCTTAGAGAAGCTTGTGCCTCAGTGCTCACAGAACTATATTTTTGGTGTCTTCTAACAAGAGGGAATAAACCCCCTGAAATATCCTTATTTCTTTGCATGACAACCCAAATATCATGTAGTAACAGAGTCCATTCCAGATTGCTGTATAAAATCAAAAGGACAGGAGGAAGAAGGACGTGGGAGCAATGAGGGCTCCACTGCCTTTCCCAGCACTTTCCAATCCTTGCACTGAAGGAAACAGCTCTAAACCTGGGGCACTGGGGTGGGAATGCTGCAGCTCTCAGGACTTTGTATTTCTGCCCAACCCAAGCTTTATATTTTAAATTATATAACGTGATGCATGTCAATTACTTTACTTTTCTTAGCAGAATATCAAGACTTTATGGACAGGATCATTTTTAGAGTAAAGGTCTTCTCACTGACAGAACATGTGAAAAAAGCATAGCATGAAGGCCAAATGAAAAAGGATAATGGAGAATGACAAATGATGTAATCCTTTCAAAATTATGTCAAGTTATTCTGTATGTCAGTATGAGTAAAGTTTATTGGTTTAAATTGTTTCCAGCTTTTAAGATGAAAAAAGTCCTGGTTAAACTTCTCACTGAAGCAATTGGAGATATTTTTCATTGTTATCTCCCTTAAAAACACTGCCATTGGCACTCATGTTTCACTTAAAAAACATATCCTAATCTATCAAAGGAAAGAGGCTGCTATTTGACTGCTATTTTATGAAGGACAAGTATTCATCATCTCAGTTGATAATTACACATTATGAGCACAAGGCCTAACTACTTTAAACAAGTAGGGTTGTTTGATGCAAACACGGACACCCGAATCAAACTGCCTGAATTGATTTGTTATCCTACAAGAGGCTCAGTGTTCTCATGTGGTATTTGCCTGACTCCTAATTCAAATAACTGTGACAGAACAGTCCCTTGAGGGGAGGGAGAAATCATTATTTCAGTTGTGGTGACTTCCACAGCCTCATCTGTAACCTCAAGGCTGCCATTGTCTGAACAGCTGCTGTACCCTGGTTCTACAGAACGAGAGTGAGATGTGGGTCTGTACTTGTTTCACCATGCTTCAAAACCTTAGCACAAGGTGAACCTTCTTAGAGGGTCAGCATACTGTTCACCTGCTTCATAAGGCTCAATAAAATAAAAATTGGAGATCAAGTAATTGCTCTTTGCTGTCCATGCCAAGGCTCAGGCCACTATGGACCTTGGTATTAACATTTTGATTAGTAATTTCCAGCACACAGTAAAATCTGAAACACTTACAGGATATTTTGATTTCTACCATTATACTTGTACAGATAGAGCTGTATCACCACAACATACAGACTGTAGCTTTTTTGAGATTTTTCCACAAATCTTCAAGATACTAATTTCTTAATTCTCACTATTTCTTTAAAGCATTTTTCATATGCACTTCATGTGAAATCCTTCTAGATCTGAGAGATTCCAAAATATGCCCCTCATTTGAACATTGAATATCACCTGTTCTCATAAGTTTTGTATGCTGTTATTTGAACCAAGTCCTCAGAATTTCATGCATAAATTACAGAACTCTCTCTGTTGCTATTCCAAATATAATAATTTTGCCTAATATATACTGCTAAGTGAAATCTAGACTTGTCTTTTGTATGACGTAGTCAAGGGATTCTTCTTTCACTTGTTATAACTCACTGTAAAATTTTAATATGAGAAAGTTCTTACAGATTTTTGGGAGAACACTGTTAAGAGTAAACATAAGACACTGTAACAAATATTGTTCTTGTAGAAAATTTTTTCTTCATGAGTTAACTATGACACTTGTAATGAAAGCTCATTTTCACTGCTGTAGAAGAAAACATTGATAATTTTAATTTTTACTTCTGAGATTTTCCATAATAACTGTCTTAGTGTCTGAAAAACATGCAATTTGACATGCTTTTTATTGCTGCCTTGATTGGTATAATTAGACAGGATGGCCTTATTTGTGGTAATAACATCTTTCCATTTTAAATTTATTCACTGTTTTTAAGTACTGTGGCCGCATATTAGGTAATCAATTACTTTGTCCAAATAGATGGAATTTTCTTGTTTTCCTTTACATAGCTGAAAATTTCAGACTGGACCAAACATTTTTCAGCTAACAATTTCAATATGCCTTTGACAAAACATTTCTAGTACAGAAACTCAAATATGTTAAATTGAAGTTAACCACTCAAATTGTCGTTATTTTCCATGCAGGTTACCAATGCCATTGCAAAATCAAAGTAGGAGAAGAACTGTGAAATTCACACATGTTTGAGAAATGCAAATATAGTTTTTGTATTCTGAAGGATTGCCTTGTATTTCCTCATGCCTAATTGTTGGAGTTCCATCATTACTGGGATTACTTATGGTGCAGCCTTATCTGTTCAAAAGGATATGTAAAAGAAAGTGCAGGGAAGGTTGATACAGGACTGGACAGGGCAGTCAGTTCTATGAGAGTAGACATGAAAAGTTGGCTTTCTTTAAACTGATAATGCAAAGGACTTGTGTTATGACTTTATTTACTACTTGGTTGCTTTCTGTTACTATATCAAAGGAGAGGGAGAAAACATTTTAAATCTAAAGACAAGAATATCCTTCCTTAACTTTCAATAAATTTAGACTGAACCGAAGTGGTTCATCTATTTTCTTATGCTAACAAACACTGGTAATATTTTCATTGATCTTATTTATTATAGTAAATAAGGGGATTATTTATTTTTATTACATCTTTGCGCTATTACTGGAGTACTATTTAAAGTTCCCATGTTCCCAGCATAAGAAGGGAACTGCTTGAGCAAGTCCAGAGGAGAGCCACAAAGTTGGTAAGAGGACAGGAAAACTTCTGCTACAAAGACATGGTAAGAAAGTTGGAGCTGTTCAGCCTGCAGAATAACACCGGAACAGGGAGGTTCTGGATGCTGCAATCCTGGCAGCAATCAAGGGCAGGCTGGAAAAGGCTTTCAGCAGCCTGGTCTAGTGGGGGGTGTCCCTTCCCATGGTCTTTAAGGTCCATTCCAATCCCTTAACATTCTATGATTCCAGGGCTGAACTGCAGTAAGGATAGTGCATATATCTAAGCTGTTTGGCATTTCAATTAATGAGTGAAAACCAATTGCAACAATCTTCAAGCTCCACCATTAACTGTAACTCATTAATCTGTCAAAGATTTACCATAGCAGCTAAAGAGAAATTAAATGTGATTTAAATCAATTGCTTAGTACGTAGCTTTAATTGACACATTAAATCTGTGTCCGAGTACCAATATTTGACTCTTGCCAAACATCCCTGAGAACATGCTTTTCTGTACTGAAGAGCTGTAGGACATTCATTACAAGAAGCAATGCAGATACACCGTTAATTATGATGAAGTGTTTGTCTATAGCAAAGAGAATTTTTCTTGGTGATCTGCTGGATGTTTCCATAGGTGGGATCTCTCTTTCCAAAACTGATTTTTGCAGTGGGTAAAACTAAGGATGTCCTTCTTGTTCAGATTCTGGAATTAAAGAACCCATAGAGAGGCTGAGAGCAACTGCAGTACTGTACAACTTCTTTAGTACAAAGTAACTGAATTTTCTAGAACCACATGATTCCTCCCTCGGACAGCAATGTCTTCATGGATGTGCCTTAGGAAAATTACTTCTTCTTGCAATTTTTGTTTCTAATCTTCCTGTGATTCTTCTGTATAAGGAAGAAGATTCAGTTCCACATGCAAACAGATGGAAAATTTTCCTGTCTGGTCCTGCCAGACAGGAGTTAGTTGAAGGAAGTTAGTTGGCTAAACACACTGTGGGTGATTAGGATGTCTAGATTTCAGCCCTTGAAGGCAGAGGATGAGCAATAAGGTCTGCTCAGTTCCAGGAAAAAGCTCTAATCCTAGTCTATATTGCAAATTGTGGGTGCTCCTGCTCCCTCCATTAAGTAGGATGGCTCAGATGGATGGGAGGTTTAGGTGACAACTAACTTGCCTCTGATCTCAGGAAGATTTAAAAATTATTTGAGCTATTCAGAAAAGACTGTTGATGGACTTAAATGAACAGCTGCTCTGAGCAGTAGATTTTAAGGTGTGTATTAATGTCTTTAATATTTCTAGGGTTTTGGGTTCTTTTTGGTAAATTAATTTTTGGGGTTTTAGTTTGGTTTTATTTGTTTCTTATACATTTAAGAGCTAGTAGACATCCTAATGGGTGTCCTGTGAATGGTTTGGTTAAAACCTTATTTCAATTTTACCTAATTCCTTTCAGAGTTTGACTCCAATAGCTATCAACGTTCATATTGAAGTGAATAGAACTAGAAGTCACTTGGCAAAGAGCTGGCTAAAACTAATACTTCAACATTGCTACCTGCAATATCAGACCTCTCAGACTTCCTTATAAACTTAAAATTTAGAGTTCAGCAAATACACTTACACACAACTTCTGCACCTAGTGCTTTCCCTAGGTGTGCCACCTGCTTTCATACCATTGGATTCTGAAGTGATATGGCTTCTGTTAGCATTCTGGCTGGCACAGATGAACACTCTGCTTTATTTTCTTCTGGAGTAAGTTATACCTCATTTGCCACCACTACAAATGTGGAGGATGAGAACCTACTGCAACTACTACAGTTCTGTCTTTGCCTTAGATAAAGTATTGGGTCATTTACAGGATGCTTGTTAGCACAGAGCTATCAGACTTTATCATTCAATCCACAGCTTAACAAAGAATATAGCCAACAGTTTCTGAGAGAGCTCCTTGATTTTTGCCTTACTTACTCCCTTGTCTTTTTCACAAGACATTCAAAAATCAGTTTAATTCAACAGTGTGTTACAATACCTACTCACTTTCCATACTTTTTAAGGATAAAACATTGCAAATGGATGGGTTTGGTTTATTTTAGCAATGAATTACTTGGTTGAGTTTATTATCAGTAGCAATACTGGATTTCAGTTTCTATGCTCACATATAATCATCAGAAGTCAAAGGTAGTTAATATCTAGGATGTATATTCTTAAAAAGATTAATTATAGTACTGACATATTTTATAATAATGTTTGTCATAGCTCCTACTGCATGTTCTAGAATATTTATAAATTAAAGATTCAATATACTGCTCCCATATTTAATGGAAGCTGTGTGTTCCCAAGTCCTAATGCATTACACTAAAATCACATTTCGAAACTTGTTCAGTGTAATTGCTTTTTTAAGCTTTAGCTCAGGGGCTTTTAAAATGTTTGCACTTTCAAGCAGTAGGATAAGTGATTAGATGGTAAAGGACATGACAATTACATGAACAAACAACGTACACTAAGCCTCTGTCTTCATTTGGTCCTTGCCATGTTCTCAGTTGAAAAAAGATTCTGTTTTTTTCTGCAAGCAAATGATGTGTCCCTGAAGAAGTTTTTGCTCTACAGCAGAAAGTACTTGCTAAGTTAAAAGTAAAGTTTTTCTAAGATTTTTCATGTATTCAAATGAATTTTTGGTGCTATATATTCCATTCTGTTATTAATGAATTTTATGTTAGCCTTTTGAATATGACTGGTTTAAATGAGTGACTGAATGGGCTAATTTTATAATTCTTTACTGAAAACATGCATTTGAAATCACCCTCTGTTTCATCTCCTCAGAGAAATATAACCAAATTAGATCAAATACAATTTTGGGAATTCCATATTAAATTTCTCTGATGCCTTCCTTGTGTTGGTAGACAAGTATGACATTGTCTAGAATAGGGGAAATAAGGTAAAATAAAAGGTAAAGCTAAACTAGGTCAAGCCCAGAAGCAGGGCCTGCTAACTCCTGTAGTCTAAACACCTGCTCAAGTGGGCTATGAGAAGGAATATATTTCTAACTTAAACAAACTTGATCAGATATGAGTTGACCTTAAATTCATTGATATGCATGAAATGCACCAAGAGGTCTGGCAACACATAAAATTTTATGTGTATTTGTACTGTACCAGTACCGAGGAGAAAGGGAACAATTTATTTGTCTACCCAAAGACATTATCTCGTGGCGTTTGAAAAGCCCTAAGATGTTTTGCCTTTTGGCTGCTGGTTAAAAAAGATGCATGTATTTTTCAATCCTGTGATATGTCTACCTTCCCAGATAACTCAGGGATTCTTAGGGATTATTAAGGCCACACTAAATACACTTGGGCAACTAAATAAAACTTCAACAGACAAAAGCTCCATTCACTATGGATTTACTAACCTGTTCCTTTCATGAAGAAATTAACTTTGTGAATGAGTCTAGATGAGTAGAAAGGGAGAAAGAAGAAATATACATTTTACGGCCTTCCACTAGGTCCATGATGAGCTTCTACCGAGGGGTAGAAGTAAAGGTAACTTATTGAAAAGTGAATCTTTATTTTAAAAGATCTCAGAGACTGTAATTTGTAATACCACAGTGATACCAGAACAGTAGTCACAGACAAAAATCTAAAATATTTTCCCTACATTTTGCTAAGCTGGGAAATTAATTAACCAGTGTAAAATATCAATATATGCAATGAAAACGGTTGTTATATTTGTATTTAGTATATATTTTATATGCATATATGATAGACATTAACAAGACATGCAAATTATGTATTTAATATAGTCAGTTTTCTGAAACTGTAGAGCAGCCACATTCACAAAAAAAAGGAAAAATATATTGCAAACAAGGGACCTAATAATGGCTGACTAGAAACATCAAATTTTCAGTATTCTATCCCTTCAATCCTACCAGGAGTTAAGTAGCTAAACCCTCTCTCAATTTAAATCTTCTAAAAGAAGATAGAGGAACTAAAAAGAAGATTGTGAGAGATCTGGCATATTGTAGCTTACAGTGTTTGTAGATGGAAATCATACCAGAAATCTTCTTTAACTAATCCTGTTATGCCAATAAATTAGCTTGCGTATGTTCCTATACATTTACGTTTTGAAATCCATTAACTGAAAAAGAAATTTAGTGACTGAAAGATCAAGCACTGTAAAGACTGGTTATTTTTTAAAGCAAGGGAATAAATTCAGATTCTCCAAGAGTGCTTTCAAAGATTATTGTTTTATCATCAAAAACAGGTAAACAATAAATAATGAATACCTACTTTTTTCAGTTATGTGTGTCCAACATGTTTATCATTCACCTTCAATATCTTAATGGTTGTAATAAAGTTTTAGGTTAGTATTTATTCACACTGCCTCGGTTTCCAATGAGAAATGCCTTGAGGAGGCGGCTGCCTGTTTCTTTTTATTTATGGGAAAGAATGATATAGGACTAAATTTGCTCCTAGGCAAAATTAAATTTTAGGCCTAGAGGCTTGCAAGTTGGGATCTTTCTGAACTCTGGAGAAGTCTGCAGCTTGTTTGAGCTGAGGTAAAGTTAATTTACTTCACAGTGGCTGTTACCGCACTATGTTTTGATATGCGCTGAGCGCAAGGTTGATAATATAGAGGTCTTCTGTTATTGCTGAGAAATGCTTTAACAGAACCAAAGCTTTTTTTGTTTGTTTGTTTTTCCAACTGCTGTGCTGGTGAAGAGACTGGGAATGTGTGGGAAATAGGGAAGAGACAGAGCTGGCATGGCTAACACCCACTGACCAAGGCACTATACCCAACAGGACCATATGGCATTGTGCTCAGTATATATCAGGGGTGAGAAATGGGTAGAGGGGCAAGAAGGAGGAGGGGCATATTTGGAGTGATTGTGTTTGTCTTGCCAAGTAACTGTTATGTGTGATGGAGCCCTGCTTTCCTGGGAATGGCTGAACACCTGCTTGCCCATGGGAAGCAGTAAATTCATTCCTTGTTTTGCTTTGCTTGTGTGTGCAGCTTTTGCTTTCCCTATTAAACTGTCTTTATCTCAGCCCACGATTCCTCTGACTTTTACCCTCGCAATTAATTCTCTCCCTGATCCCACTGGTGGAGGAATAAGAGAGAGGCTGTGTGGTTCTTGTTTGCTGGCTGGGGTTAAATCATGACAAGGGATTTTTGTTGGCTTTGCAGTGCTTTTCAGCCCTGGAAGAAATTGTTGAGAATTTCAAAGCCTCAGCAAGCTGGAGCATTAGAGGCATAGGAGCAGAGAAGCCTGTGAGTTGGGATTACCTGCAATTTGGAGAGAGGGAGGAAAGAGTCCATCTGTAGATCTCTGTCTAGAGACACCTCACTGATGAATCTAAACAGCAGAGTAGCACTTCCTGGGTAAGATGGTTAATTAGATAAAGGGTCAAATTGGAGTGATTAGGAGTGAGAGAAGACAGAACCCAATTTCTGTGCTGAAGGAGATGGCTGCTGCTGCTGAGACCCACATAGTATGTCTGAGATTCTGAAGTCATAAGGGTTACTTTGTGCAAAAAGAAATCAAACTACTTGAGAGATTATGAGGTTTTTTTATTTTTTAGATTGGTATTAGGCTCTAAAAGGATTTGGAGGGGGGAGGAAGAGGTCTAACACTACTGATGTAATGCAGTAATGACATAGGGAGTGGCATGTCAGTAGACAATGCATATAATGCCAGCCTTGCTGTGATCATATTGACTTTTAAAGAAAATTAAAGTCTGATTCAGAGACTCATAATACTTCTTGTTCTGCTAGCTTTTAACAGCCATAATTGATAGCATGCTGTGTATTGTCTATGGAAAAAAAAAGAATCTGGTACGTCAATACAGATTCTTACAAGCACTTTTGATGAATTGGACAATTTTACTGTTTAATTTTAAAGTATTATAAAATGGTTTTAACTTTTTTTTTAAATACACGGTTTACAATATGTCTTTGCAGTATTGGTATGATGCATAGGAGTCTGAGCATACAGATCTTTTATGTTGAGTGATTACTTTGGCTGCTGTAATTAAAAAATCACACCCAACATATGCACACCCAGAGTGCAGGAAGTACCAAGTGTTCAGAATAGAATAAAAACATGGTGGGAGAATGGAGTTTTTAACTGATGCTAAAATGATGCTTTGAAATTTATTCAAATCAAGAATTTCAAGGTCATGTAGAATGTTAGTACTAAGAACTTTTCCAGGGCATATTTATTAGGCTCAAGAACAGAAATTAGGAACAAAGGTGACAATCTGAAAATCCTTTATTTTCTTAATTCAGGTTTATTCAACAAATATTCTAAAGTCCACTGCAGCTCTTGTTACTGTAAGCAGAGCTAGTAAATTGCAAGTTCATGCAAAACTGAGGGAGACAGGCTACAGTCATACAGTGATGGATGGGGATTTATGGACTTAACTCCTATTAGCATTAATGGGAGTTAAGGAGAAAATCCACATATATCATGATGAGTTTAATTTCCATTGCTTAAATACATATAATGAAGCAGCTACACTAAAGATATTTTAAAACTATCACTTTTCAACTATTCCTTTGATTTAACTATTTTTAATAATGTTTGTACACTGATATCTGTGTTCTGATTTTAGAAATCATCATGAATGTTACATTATCATAAGCCCAAGGGAGTTAATCTTTCACAATTATAACAAAATAAGAAACTTCATTAACAGCATACCTCATATGATGTGAACAGAGCTATGTAGTGATGCCACAATCTTATTTTCACAGATACTAAGATTTCCTACAATAGTGACTGAGTAGAACTCAGCTTGCAAATTAGATATTTTCACACCTTTTTCTGGATAATGCTGCAATTGCTATATCAGGATGTAGATTTTTAGGAACGGCCTATCTGATTACTGCCTTCAAACAGATTGAAAAGACTAATATATTAATGTGGAAGACTAATATAATAATGTGGAAGTAAGTAAGAAGATACTGGGAGGGAAGGGAGTAATGCCGCATGATTTCATAGTGCAGTGCTGTACAAGTAATGGTTTTCCCTTTAAGTGAAAAAGAGCAGTCAGAGGAAGAGGAATCAGTGCAAACAAACATAGATAAGGGGAAATAAGAGGTGTGAACTGTTTCCCAGCTTTGCTAGAAGATTAAATTACTTTAGGTAAAAAAGGATATAAAAATTAACTAAAGGCTGTCTCCCTTGGAATGAGAAGATAACGATTCTGGAAGAACCTTTGATAAGTTTGTAAAGAAACCATTTTGGTTTTAGGAAGCATTAGAACAGGTGATGAGTAGTATTTAAAGCAGCACTGTATGCAGTAGCAAGGGCTTGAGCTGATGATGTAGGAGGTCACTTCAGGTCTTCTGTAGCTAATGATTGCAGTAAGTGCTATGGGGAAGTGGAAAGCTTTGTGCCTATAAACTGAGCTGTTCAGCTTTCTCTATTATACAGTGTTTTGCAAATTCTTTAAGAATGCTTATTAAAATGCACCAGAAAGAAGGATACATTTGTATGTCTGGATGAGCTGATTATAACACCTGTGCTGGTAAATATTTACCTATTTTAGATAAACCAGAACAATTACTTCTAGCTTACATTAGTAAGTCAACTGTAGGTCTGGATTCAGTTTTTTCTTCAAATGAGGTAAAAAATATTTGGTTTCCATTAATGTAAACAAGAATTAAAAAACATGTGATCCAATGCACAAGCAGCAAGGCTACTACTGCTACCATTTCCCTTGATCTAAGAAACAATCTGACTAATGGGTTTTGTTTTCAGAACTTGTTTATACCTGAAGTTGGTATAGATAATTGTATACCTGATTTGACATTTTTTCCAGGACCAGGAAGTCAAAGCACGAGATACTGTATGCATTTGTTAGTAGTCTAGAGAGATTTTCTGGATATATCAGCAAATCAGATCCTTGACTCTCATGTTTCTATGCATAGCTTCAAATGGAACTCATTCTTAACCAGCATCTCTGAAAACAAGTCCTCAACACCTGTTAGTGATGCGCAATACAGCACATCAACCTTGATCCACTGTTGCAATGCAATGCCATGTCACACCTTGCAACTTGGTGAGACATTTGGAACATGGCTCTGATACCTTTGCCTCATATTTTCTTGTCCCTCTTCACTTTGGTATGCTGTTGAAAGCCAGCCAGTGTTTTACATGATATCTTCCACCACAATTTCTAGGTAATTCAAAAATTCCCATCTAAAAAGTTATCCTAAACTAAAAGTTCCAGAGCAGAAGTGTACATAAAAATGCTTTCAATTTCTGCTTGGAAAATCAATGGGTATAGGAATTACTTTTTAAATTTGAAAAAAAAAAATGCCATTTGTTTGCTAATTTTTATCTTGCATATGTACTAATGTGTTTTTCCAAGCAAACTTTGGCTGCATCCTATAGAGTTTCCTTATAATATGGAATAGATGCTGTATCTCAGAAGGGTGATATGATCTCTCTGCTTAGAATGCAGGTTCAGCAACAGGATTTTCCTGGATTACTCTGGACATGTAACAAACTGGATAGCTGTAGACCCACTAGAATTTGTAAAATCTCTGTCTACTTGTGACTCTGTAACCCAGGATCATGGTGGCAGTGGCCAGTGTATGAAAAAACTAAAGGATGTTATATAATCTGATGCCCAAACTTGCACAAGAACAATCCATTTTTCTGTGCCATGATAGAAGGGAGTTGATTGTCAAACAGGGACCTTTTTTTTTTTTTTTTAAATTCTGAAACTGTAAAGTGGCCATTATTGAGAGGCCTTGCTTTCACTCATCTGAGGGACAAAGCATAGGTGTTTCTTCCTCACCCTTCAGTATTAACACATTGCTATATACACTGGACAGATTTTTCAGTGTGTTTTCAGTAAAGAATGGCATCTATTTCTTTGTATTTGAGATATCAGCCTAAATGATTCATTTGAGGAAAAATGCTTGATGAAGCTCTTTAGCATTGAGGTTTGTAAGGTGTACAAGAGAACACTTCTTCCAAGCAATCTACTGAAAGACAACCTAGAATAGGTATGATAGAACCAAATCAGGAATGCTTATTGAAGAAAGATGAAGCTAAAGAAATTAAAGAGCTGTGAGTCAGTAAAGGACAGTAATTATGTTGGCTTAAAAATGTGTTGGTGTGGTTTAAAAGCATATTTTATTTGCAAATGCAAGATGATCTCATTAGTGGGGGGAGTACAGAAAGATCTATAACGTGCTTCCTATCAATGTTAAATTCTTTTCAGACTGAATCAAAAAATACCCCTGAGCAAAAACATGGTAAGGACAAATAAGAAACATGACTTTCAATTGTTAATTGAGATTAATTAAGAGTGTTAGACTATAATTAAATTAATTAATTCAGCGTTTATTGTCTGCACTGTTGTTATTTGCCATCACATCTCTCTGTGAGCATCCCCTTCAATGCATTTTGAGCACATGCATTATGCTAAGCATATTAACACACCCTGAGTCAAAATTGCTGTAAATCTGCATTAAGGTCAGTTTTGTACCTGACCTTTAAAACTCAGAAAACCTTGAGCAAGTTTATCAGTCACATTTCCTAGAATAAAACCAGATATTTTGGTACAGCCTACTACTTACCCAATAGACTAATTGTTTTGTGTATTCAGTGTTCTGACTCTGAACATTTGCAGCTGAAAATGTTGGCACTGATATTATTTTGACCTTGTGTGACTGAATAATCTCTCCTCTTATTTTTGGGCAATTACCAACAATATACATGCCACTGCTCTTAATGATCACAAAATCTTTTAGCTTTAGGAGATACAGTGTGAAAGCAAGCTGAGTGCAGCTTGAGCTACAAAAACTCTCTAAGGAATTTTTCAGGGTATTGTGATAAAAGCTGAAATTTAAGTTCCACTGCACCAGTAAAAAAAGTATTTGCTTTCCTGTAGGATATAGTTCCTATACCACCAATATACATTTAATTTATGTGATCAAGCAATCCAACAAATTCGTCAGATTTTTAATGTTATATGTGCTTCGGTGTTACTATTTATCTCAAATTAAAAACTTTACATGTTAATTTGTATTAAATATGTTATATTAATTTCATTATAATGAAATAGTAATTTTATTCTGGGCTTTTGCAATTTTTTAATCTTTTATTCTTCCAGATTTCTAAATTCTTATGTGTAAAAGCCCAGAATAACAGCAAAATGTAAAATATGAAACACTGGTCCTAGGTTTTCCTTTATATGTGTGAAGCAATAAGAGTTTTTCTTGTCTAGAGGATGAGTGTGAAATTCTTACTTTGTGCATATCATGCACAGATCTAGTGCTACCATTCAGCTTGATGATACAGAAAAACTGGTGAGGCTAGAACCTAAGTGGTGCCAGTGCTAAAAGTTTGTTTAAGGGCACTTTCAATTATGTAGTTTACTTTTTTGCCTGCCTCCTCAGAGGATACATGACATAAAGTGCTTATATGATCACTTAAAATCACCTAGGTCCAACTCAGCTTCCTAGAAAGAGGTGGCATTCTTTTCCCTGCTGTGAACCATCTGATTTGTACTTTGAGAAAAAGAAATGGAATATTAAATAACTAGAACCCATGGAAGGAAGGAAGGAAGGAAGGAAGGAAGGAAGGAAGGAAGGAAGGAAGGAAGGAAGGAAGGAAGGAAGGAAGGAAGGAAGGAAGGAAGGAAGGAAGGAAGGAAGGAAGGAAGGAAGGAAGGAAGGAAGGAAGGAAGGAAGGAAGAAAAAAAAAGAAAGGAGAACCAGTTTACAGAGTTGACAATCTGTAAGCCAAATGATGCTACTTTTTTGGTTCGTCTGCCTCTCCTGAGCTGTTGGAGCAGGTGTAGGTGAGTTAAAGAGAATGTGCTTGCCCGAGAGCCGCACACTGCCCTTCCCATTGCCCACTGCCACACTCCTCGCCGTTACTGAGAGCTATTCGGCCCAGCAGTGTCAAATTGGCACCGGGCTGCTTTGCAGGCGACGCGGGCTTTTTTAACCCCTTGCTTCTCTGCCTGTTTCCTCTGTTATGCACAGCCGAGGCAGCAGAGGGAGCTCAAAGATTTTGGACATCAGCAAGAGACCCTAGGAGGCCCGGACAGAGAAGGACACTTCCAGGGGCAACTGCAGCGACAGGAAAGGACAGGGCTGGATGTGTTTGGACTCCTTTAAAGCTGGTATACAGCTATATGTACCCCATTATCAGATGGTAGTTTTAAATACAAGGTATCAGTGGCCAGTTTTTATTTTGCACTTGTTGCTTACTTAACTAGTTCTGTTTACAGTTTGGAAAAAGAGGTATTTATCAAGAATTTAAAGTCTTTTTGAGTCTAAGAATTTGTTCTAATGAGTTAAGACACAGGTACCTGAATTTTAAAGGATACAATACATTCAATTGATAAAATAGTGAAAATTGAAGACATACTGAACTGCAGTGAATTAACTATAGTTAAAATTTCAGTTTGTGAAATGCAAGATTGTTTTCATTGTCATTTAAAGGTAGAAAGATTTTAATGTTTTTCAGAAGCTCACCATCAGTATTAGGGAGAAGAAAAGCTAATAAACCACACAATTGAAAGTCATATCTAGACAAAAGCATTTGTTCTGCAAAGAAATGTTTGAGTCTCTGAGAGGTCATCAGCTGCTGACAATAAGTAGAAGTCTGTTTTGAGCTATGTCAGTGAATACATTTTCAGCAGAACACAAGCATCATGAAGGTCAAGGTTGTACTTAAATGTCCAGTTTCTGAATTCATGAAAATCAGAGAATGAAAAAACTTGTGGTTCTGACCAGGTTTGGTATTTTCTGTAACATATTACATTACCTGTAACTGTTTGTTACAGACCAGGTCATTGTCTACCGTGACTGTTTCAATTTGCTTTGGAGGTAACACAGATCAGAATGTAGGTTGATTATAAAATAGAAATATTGTACTAACTTTACTAAGTTGCACTGAAAGGAAATGTTTAAAATTCTCTGGTTTTGGAGAGAAAATCCAAATGAGATGTGAACTTGGTCATCTTCTTCCCAAACTCAGGACAATTTTTGTGTGTTAACAACTCCAGCTTTGTATATATCCTTTATATAGCAATTGAGTGGCTAGGTCTTTGAACTTTACTGACCTTGTGGTCTGTCTCCTCTTTTGGACCAGATCCACTTGTCCAGACATTAGGAAGTAGCTGTGGAACGCTATTCTAATCATGTGGGTACTGCTTAATCCTCTGATTGAACCTGAATAAATCTCTCTAGATGCCCTGTCAATCTGTTTGGGATTTGCAATCTGGAAAGGCCCCCAGATACAAATTAAAGTAATTTTCTATCTGAAAACAAAATCATCTACCTCTCTCAATAACATCTACTACTACATTCCAAGGTAGGTAAAGAACAAGCAGTTGTTAATACCACTTGAAGATAGGGGGTATAAATATTTGACTATATGAATTTTTCTTTTTGTTTTCCTGACTGCAGGCCCTTGGTTCTTGGTTACACTAGGGTTTGGTAGGTTTTTGTTTGTTTGGGTTGGATTTCTTTTTTTTTTCTTTTCTTGCTATAACAATTCAGTTCTGTCATTCCAAATACATATCCTGACTCCTGAAATTGTTGGGATTTCAGAGTATTTTATATATTTGGATCTTACAAACTCCCACAGTTGTTCTGTCGTCTCTCTGTATTTTAACCTGCTCTGCCCCAAAATTACTATGTAACTGTTTTCAAAAGGTGTTTTTAACTTTCTTCAAACAAATGTGAAACGCTTGGGGAGAGAAGGAATGTCAATATCTCCCCACAGTGAATTTTAGTGATTATATACTCCAAGTTACTAGCATATGTCTCACCTTTTAGTGTGATTATCCTGAGTGTTCTCATCAATTCACAATTCAATATCTAGTTTTGCTACCTTTACACTCTGACCTCTTCTCCTCATTTTGTTAAAATCTCATCTTTTTGTACTCTATCATCTTTCTTTAGTAGACAAATTTTAAGTGTATGTACAAAAGTATGCAACCATCTTCTTTTTATTCCAAATTTTATATACCAGTTCAAAGTTTTAGTAATTTCTATAATTTCACTGCAATAACCCTATGGAAGAAGGATTTTAAAAATAAAGTATTCATCTCAGTATACACTGTACATGCTGAAATTAAAAAAAATATTATTAACAAAGTTGCTTAATGAATTAGACCTTTTGAGGTTAGGAAAGTGGAACATTATTGAAATTAATATCTATCTAATAATTATTTCATTGAAACTGTCCAATAAAACTTAGGTTGAAATAATTAAAAAAAGCCTTCTAGCCTTGGCTTTACTTTTACTTGTGTGTGGTGGTATAATGATTAAATTTTTGTTAGGAAAAAAAAATCAATTGCCAAATTAGGAATTCTCACTTTCCATTCTCAGAAGTGGATTTCCTTCTTCACTGAGTTCCAGCTGAAGAGAAGCCCTAGCTAGCTTTAGAGCTCATGGAACATATTTCACTTGAACTTCAAACATTGACTTAGTTAAAATATCTTACCATGGTTGTCTCTGCAATGGATCCAAAGCTGTTTATAAATATGTTGCATGTGACATTAACTGGAGGACCTGCAAAAGAGAAAAAAAAAACCCCACCAGTCCCTGTTCCAGAATTATTGCTTATTGATTGATTGTTCAATATAAACCACTGTAAACAATATTTACTGACTTTGGAAGAAATAATGCTACATTCATAACTAATTTAACACACATTAAATTTAATGTTTTCTTATAATTTTCTTTGATTTTTGTCACAGGTACGCTACCTATCTGACCACATTTAGCAATTTTAAAAAAACCCACAGAAACAAAGTTCAGTATAAATCTGCACACATGCTTCTATACAAAAAATGAAAAAAAACCCCAACATCCCATTTGAAATATATAGTAAAAATATTTTATGTGTATTTCAGTGAGAATGCATGTCACTTCTCACAACAATTAGAGGGGAAAGTGACTTTCTTCACTCAAGGCAGCTTCTACCTTCAATGTTATCTGTCATCACTGGGAAAATAAATGCATTATTGCTGCTCTTATCTCTACTGCTTACAGGAAAGTAATTTAGATTCTATTCCCATTTCTCTTAAATTCACAAAATGTTTGAGTCCATTTATAACTGAATTCTTTGTTACCATGGGCCCTCAGTCAACTGTTGTTTTGTCTTATCTTGCATTTTGAAGAATCAATAGTGGCAGAGCAGTCATTATGATAACTGAGCAAGGAATTGCCTCTTCATGGAAAAGGGTTTAAATTATTTTCCAGAAGTCACTTTAAAAATGACATTGTGGAAAAACATGCTAATTTTTCCATTATTCCTTATCAATTTCAGTCTGTGTCCAAACCAAGCAAGGTTTTTCCATCTCCAGTTTTTGGGTTTTTTTTGTTACCTTCCTAAAATTCAGTATTCTTATATCAATAAACCACTTCAGCATTGGAGAATGTGGATTCTTTTTGTAGTTGTAAGCAGTCTAACAATGAGAGATCTGTATCTGGAATATGAAGACTGGTCTTATAAACCTTTATGCAATATCTCTTTTTTAGTGTCACTGAAGAAAAAAAATTCCTCTGCCACTACTGGTGGATTACTACTAGCAAAATCTAACATGACCAATAAATTTCACATTAAATACTTGAAGAATCAGAATGTCCATTAAAAATTCTCCCAATAGGAGAGAACTTGGAATATCCAGCTTTCTTTTCTGAGAGCAGAAATTGTTTTGAAGTCCTGTACAACAATTCTAACAAAACACTTAAACACATACTTGAGTCTTTGCAATACACAAGACTACACCTATGGAGCAGAATTCTCAGGTAAGGAGGTAGCACTTGCAGTCACTTTGATACACAGTTAATTCTTTAGAGTTGTGGAGCATATCCAGTACTTCTGAGAATTCAGTAAAAGCTTTACATGCTCGACTCCTGAAAAGGATCAAGGGGGAAGGGAAAAGTAGGGTCTATGAATGAAGGCAGTCACTAAAAACTGTCAGGGAAAAAATTGTATTTCTTGCCCATATTAGTAATTTGTTTGCAAGGCAGGTTTCTTTCAAACACTTCCATGTTGTAGTACCTGCCATCCTTTCAAATTTGATGTGATGCTATCTTGTTTAAAATGGCACTATACTTTAAAATATGTTTGCTTTATCAACATAGTTGCTTTTATTAAGAATAAGCTCTAAATCACTACAGTGCTGATGCCTACTTTCAAATTACAATAAAACAGTTAATAGCTAGTTAAAAGGGACACAAAAGTAGAAGCTAAAAGTAGCCTCCAAATGCTTTAGAGCTAACTCAAAGACACTGTGCTGAGAGTAAAAATGAACTTCCCAGAATATGGTCACAAAGAATCACGAATGAGAAGCTGTAAAAGCTGGAAGTCATGTTCCAACACAGGAATTCAGGCAAGTTGAACATAGATTAAAGAGAGGCAGAAAAGAAATAGAGCTAAAACTCACTAGAGACAGAAAAGCTAACAATGATCGCTATCTACAAGGCATTAAAAATAGAATCCTGCCAAGATCTGAAAGCTGAAAGAAAATGATTAAGGTACAAAAGTATCCACGGAAGTGAAGAAGGTCAGAGCAGAAAAGCCAAATGAAGTCTTTGTAGCAGCATTTGTCTCCAATTGCTGGCTGTGTCAAATACTAGAGCCATTCTGCTGGAATTTTGTATGAAGACTGTAGAAGACATTTCACACCAAGTGAACAGGAACAAACTGACCAGCTGAGGTGATATAAATCCAGACATTATAAAAATCTTTGCAGAACTGTGGAAATACAATTCACTGTGAGTCAGCTGTCACCTGTGTCAATTTTGTAATCAGTGGAAATGTCTACCTTGTTCTGCAAGTATAACTTGAAACAAAAAAAAACCCCCAGATTTCAGGTATGATGGAGGGGGACGTGAACATGAACTTTATTCCTGCAAATCTTACCTCTCTACCAGCCAAACTGGTAGAAATAATAAGAAGTTTTATAAATAAGAGATACAGATTAATATTATATATAAATACATTACATGAATTAATATATATATATATTCGGGAGAAAGATGTCAAAAAGAATCAAAAATTCTATGAAAAGCTGCCACACAAAACCAGCTTAAGTAGAAAACACTGGAAAAGGTATACAGTGGGCAGTAATTACAAATACACAACTTTGCAAAGATCAAAAGGAGGTAATACTTCTCTATCTATGTCTTAGTATGTCACATGGCAATAAAACCAGTAAATTAATAAGCAAATTTAAAGCAAACAAAAAATTCTTTTTAATATTCCAAAAAACAAAGGTTTTATTGCCAGAAAATAATGAAAAGGCCAAAAATAGAAATAGTTTCCAGAAGGGATCAGGAGAGCATATGTAACTAAATTAAAATTGTTTTTAATTAGGTCCTGGTTTTCAAAGCTTCTAAACTAATGATTGCTGAAAAATTCTTGCCAATATCAGGGCAAGTAATATTTTGCATTTTCCTATATAAATGCCCAAATTTTTACTTTAATATTTAAATTTTTTACATCTAGATTACATAATTGTGCTCAAATTTAAAAGGCAATGAAGTATTTTCCATACTTGCAGGAATGGATATCATCTGCAATGGGACACTGAGTAAGAGAAGCACTTTACTATAGGTTTAATGTAACATTTAAAAAAAAATTGCAACTGGAACAAAGCTTTTACAATGATTCTCAATTTTCTGGTGTATTCCACAGCTGAATAAACACCATGTCTTCTCGATTATATTTTTTGAACAAGAACTCATATGCAATATTCCATATCCAAAAGCAGACCACAAAGACAAAATATATAATTTTGTCTCCTTGACCAAGATTAATTATGAATAAAATCGGTAATTAAAAATCTTGTCTGCATAAGAATTTTACTGGAAAATGATTTAAAATTAATGTCTGAGTTATCTTTTTAGTACTTACCCTCTTTCTTTTAAGCTGTCACCAATTTAAAACCTTTAAAAAGGCATTAAGCCCCAGCACTTGTTGCAGGAGTAATAAAACTAACCAAAAAGTGGGAAAGTCACTTAAGGAGATACTTATTCTTAGTGGTAGGTCTGAATCATTCTGAGCAGATCTGTTAAAACTGCATAGCTGTCCAGAAGATTTAGAATGTGTGCTTTTTGAAAAGGAACAACGTCAAATTAGGTTTTGTCTCTTTAAGTCTCAATAGTTACAAAACAAAGCTCTAAATCCTTTGAATTATACTTTCAAGAAGTACTGCATTTAATTTCATAATCTCTAAACCATCTGCCTATTCTTCCCTGTTGCCCCGTCAGAAGATTGTGATTGGATGCCATCCATGACAAACTATAAAATTCAATCCCCAAATCATGTAGAGATGTGTTTAAAATTCCAGTGCACGTTTATAATTTCCTGAGAAATATCAGCACCATTAACGTAAAAAAGAGCAAAGCATCTCCAGCTGCAGTAAATCCTGGGTAACAAGTTTACATACACACAAGCAACTGTTTATGGTTTGCTGATGAGGAAGTAATCTGACAAATCTCTTACATGGTCCTTATGAATCAGACTGAGCAAATTCTGGTAAAACCAGCACATGTCAGTGGCTTTAGAGTCAAAACCACTTAAGTTTCTGGAACTTGGAGATGTCAAAAAATTATAACATTTCTTGCTGAATAACAATTAAGATGGAAAGGCAGTGACAGATGACTTAGAGGAGAAAGCACTGCTTGAAGCTTGAAGGAAAATTTTTGTAGTAAACATGGAGTAAAGCCTTATATGGGGCTTACGTGAAATGCTAGAGCTAAGAGAATCTCTTGGACTCAAGAAGATAGGTATAGAACAAAGCAACTAAGGCAAAGTAAGAATAATATAATTTTTAATCACAATAGGTTTGTTCTTTCAAAACTTTATTTATATTCTGGATAATTTAAAGACTGATACCTTGTTTAAAAATTCAGTAATATAGTTAAATATGGTTCCACTACAACACTGGATCTCCTTTTTTTTCAGAAAGAACACTAGTCAAATTTACCCAGACTTCCCAAACTAGAATGGATGGCCTTTGTATGTATGATACTTTCCACATTCATATAAAAATATAGTTTGTGTAATCCTTCATTAAATGCTCTAATGTGCCTGAATCTAGATAATATGCTAAGACCCTCAGGAGAGTGCAGTCATTCCATTTGCAAACTGTTACAGCCTTTGAAACTGCTTTGTTTTAATTGAATCTCCTTTGTGATAAGCGCATAAAAGGCACGTGCCAAGACAAAATTCCATGTATTGAGAACTTAAAATTTCAGTGGAGAACTGAGAACAGGGAAAAGAACAAGAGGAAAGATGGTCCTTTTGTCATTTCAAGGCACAAATGGTGCCCAAGAAAGAGGAATATAATTTTGTGGTAGAATTGATAACTAAGATAAGCTGTCTGAGTTTGATGGTCAATGTCATTAACACACTCTTGAGAATCAGACAGATATGAAGATTTGTCCAATCTTTCATAGAGCTTGCTTTCTGTAGTATTTCATGCTATGGCAATCCAAGCTGGGAATCTGAATCCATCAGTAAGCATTTCAGGAAATGCAAGAAACTAACAAATCATATCAGATAACTCAAATCTAAGGATAAGGTATATTTACTGAAGGCCTGCAATTGGGCAGATGTGAAAGTGGCAGGTGTAGAGCGTATTGCTACTGAAATGAACTACCACACATATAAAAGAAATGCAAAAGAAGGCACTTTTTTTTTTTGAGTGAATGGACCTCCTAGTTTTCATATTTGTTTAAGAAATTGCATTTTTGTGTGCAGTAATACTGACATACTGAAAACCTGAAAGTTTAGTTGTGAAATTACCTTTGAAATTTGGTCTGATCCTCGCATCATAGCCTGACATCCTTCCCATTAGCTTATCCAGGAAATCAGATGGTGACATTGGCATGCTACGAGATCTTGCACTGTCTGTTTCCTTTGTGGCTACCAAGCTAGCAGCAAGGAAAAACAAACAAACAAACAAACAAAAATTTGTTAGAAGTTTTGTTAGCAAAACTTTGATTTTATTTAGTCAATCATAGTTCATTTTTGTAGGAATGGGAAAACAGGAAAGCCAAGACACTCTTTCAAGCTAGATAATACTTCAAAAACAGTAGTAGTAAAGAAAGTAAAATAGTAAGTTCTTTCTATATCTGTCATTTCATACATGCATTTTATTCTGCTATGCTGCACAGTTATAGGTTACTTCTTCCTCAGAACTTCTGAAGATTAATAACATTTTCAGTCAGCAATAATCAATATCATTATCACAGACTTAAATAATGTCATCTTCATATGTGGAATGTCCTATTGTGGAGTTTATTCTGAGACTGATCTATTTTAACTGTGTGTGCTGTGAGAGAAGCCTGGATCAGAAGAAAAAAGAAGTACTGATGAGTTTATTAAAATAGTACTACTATCACCAATTTTTGTTTTATGTTGATAGGTAACTAATAAAACAGATCAGTCTCTTGGCAGGTGGTATTTAACATTGTCTTTGAGTGGGTAAAAAAAAAAAACAACCAAAAAACCCACCAAACAAACAAACAAACAAACAAACCAAAAAAAAAAAAACAAACCAAAAACAAAACCCAAAAAAACGAAGCAAAACCCTAACAACTTACTGAAGAAACTGTTTTAGGGCAAACTTTTCTTCAGGGCCACATGTCAAATGTCATCTCCTATAGCTCCCTCTTCATATGCATGCACAACTCCCACTGACATTCTAAAGTGTGTTCTGCACATGTTAAGAGAGCGCTGTGATCTGCCATGGGACCCAAAGGAAAGATTTTTGTTTTGTGGAACAACTCTTGAGTGCTGTCCAACACACTGGAAAAATAACAGTCAGAAAATACATAAATTTTGAGTAATACTGTGATACACGGTGCAATTGAAACTATTTGTGGCTTTTGGAGTCTCAAAAAAGATCAAGAGCTTTGCATGTTTGTGCTGAATTCAAGTCAAAAATCCATTACAGAAGGACTTAAACCTCTTTTACTTACCCAATTCATTGTCTCCATATCAAGTCACTCTTTTAGAACCACATAAATATGTTTTTGTTTAGATGTAAACACAGGGAATAATGTAAAGACTTAAGGAATTTTTTGACTCATAAAAAAACCATGCTAAATTTTGCTTCTAAACAATGGATGGAATATCAAAATGGAAAAATTTCATACAAGTATGTGTGCATGCATAGGCCATGTGGAGCACAGACTGAGAACGTAATTTCTTTCTTTCCACGACTCTTTTATCCAGGATGTTAAAAGTTACAGTTTTATAGAAACTTCCATTTAGAAGGTCTGCTAAAATTTTTGTCTTCAAGTTTGAAATTTGGATTTATTATCTTAAATAAAAAAGGATTTCATATTAGTCCTTGAGAGTTACAAACTTGGGCACGTATAGAATATGAACACAGAAACCTCTAGAATGCTAGTTTGCTCATATTTTAATTAAAAATGGAAATTAGGTCTTTTAGTTGTAATATAAAAGCAAAAGGTTTAAATTTTATCCTTGAGTTAATTGCTTAGCAAGTGTTTATTCTATTCTATATGTAAGTTGATTAGTATATTCTTAAATTGTTCATAAATTGTTAAGCTGTTGGATATTTCTAAATGGTTATCAATATTTTGGTATCTCTTTCAGTAAGAAATGTTTCTTTACTCTCTTTCAATAGCTAACTTCGTTTTTTATTTCTTCCCATAGCTGCAGAATGTATTTCCATTTCTGAGAAAGTAAGTATTCAAAATATTCTTTTTGTAGTTCAGTTTGAAATTATCCTATTGCCACAATAGGATAATTCATTATCAATCATTCTGAACGGATCTTATTCCTCACATTATTACAACTTGTAGTGATTACTATTTCTGTAAGACATCACTAATACAGCAAATAGGATACAAGAGTCAGATTACCTTTGTTGGGTATTATCTACTTGGAAGGTAGGAGAAGCGAGTTACTGCGTGCACACACTTAGTATATACACTTAAACACTTAGATTTCTTTCTGGTAGTCTTCTGTAAGGAATTTATATTTCTATTCCTTGGGTATATGAAATTTCTATACTATGGGATATGCAATCCTATATTTTTATTCTTAATATATATAAATTATCCAGAACTCGAATATAGAAAAGTCCATTGTTTGCTTGAATATCATTTGCTGGAAAGGAAGAATTTGTTTCTTTGCTCTATTTTTACTTCACTGGAATTTTTGTAAATCTTTCTTTGTTGTACTTGTAGCTCTTGCTTTGTCATGGAATAAAGTAATTTGAAATTAGGGTAACTAATGCTAACTGGGAAAAATAGAAATTGCTGTGACTATGGATTTTCTCAAAGTGACATTTACCTTTTCGTATGATGGAATCATTAGTATTTGCTTTCATTAGTAAGTTTTAAGTCTCAGAGCATCTTGAATAATTCAATGCCTGCTTATGAAAAGAATACACTCAGCATAATTAATACCTTTTATATAAAGAAGCTTTATCTCAAAAGTCATTTGTAATTTGTAGCTAAATATTTCTTCAAGGAATATTTTCCCTTTTACTAAGCTTGGGGTGTAATGAGAAAAAGCTGTTTGAGTTCTGCAGAATTCTGCCCTTTTGATTTAACTTTTATTGAAAATATGTATTTCAAGAATACTGTTCGACAAATAAAACTTTCATCAGTCAAAGCTGGCATGTGGAATACTCATCTAGTTAAAAAGGAGCTAGACTTGATAATGTAGTAAAAGCAAGTAAAGCACTGCATTTTGGGAAGGGATTTTCTGTGTCTAGATTAATATAAAAATTTACTCTGCATGGTAAGGGCTCTTCAGTTTTATTGCACAGTGCCTCTGAAAGCTAGGCCTCTGGCTAAGGGGTTAGAGGAGGGTATACTCCTTTCATGAACCAAGAATTGAGCTCCTTTTAGTGTTAATAATGCACATAACTTTGTCCTCAATACACAACTATTGCATAAGTCCAGGAATGGCTTTGCGTGCCTCCAGAGGGAATTCATTCTGACCTGTCACAGTACTTTAAAGAATTTGTACATGCATTTTCTAACAGAAAGAATTATAGGAATTTAATATCAGCAAGATTTTTAATATCAGCAAGGTATAATGGACTTGTGTTTAACATAAAGTCATAATGTGACTTTAAATTACTGAAAAAGAAAGCTGTACACTTTTTTGGAGGTAGAAGCTTCCCATTGCTGAAGTCTTTTATTGGAGAGAGATTATAACCTGACAGTCTTCTGGTCTGTTCATATTTTATGAGGAAAAGTTCCCAACAAGAATGCTCTCCCTGGGAGTGATTCTGAGCTGTTCCTGTGAGCTATTTGCAAATATTACTATCGGTTATAAGGATTTATGCTATTTTCCAGTTTCAGACTTAGAACAGTACTTGACTTCAATTTCCTGGATGTCTCCTGAAAATCTTTAAAATGTAAATTAAGCCTTCAAAAACAATTGAAAAGAAATTTGATAGCTGAAATTGTGGAAAAGAATCAAGAAAAAAATTGAAAATGTCAAAAGATATATTAAAAAATTATTTCTGACCAGACAAATTCACACCATTAAAATTTACAGTTTTTGTTTCAAATAAGCTGTCACACAACACCAGACAAGATCAGAAAATGAGAATCACAAGGACTATAATTACTCCTGTCTCTGGTCTATTCTGTCCATTAACCTTTTTTTTTGCTGAAAATCTGAGAACAGATGAGCTTTGCATCAATGCCTTGAAGCCTGTCAAGTTGGAATTTCAATCACGGACATAGAAAACTCTCCTAAATCACAGGTGCTTTACCTACAAAGAGTCATATTTAAATCAGAAACTGTTAGGTCAAGCTGAAGATATTTCAAGTGGGATATAAATGTTAGAGAGAAGAAGCAGCCTGACACAGACTAGATGCAGCTTCTCTAGATCAGCTACTACATCCTAAATTTGAGAAAGCAAGCTACTTTTAAGAATGGTGTTCAGCAATCCCATCTACAATCTGGAAAGAAAATGCAAAGCAATTGATGGTTTGAAACTAAGAAATGCAAAAAGAATTGACAGACACATAAATTCTGATGATGTGAAGAAAACAACCTCTTTCCTGAAGTCAGCCCATTTAAGTAGGAGAGTTTAAAACAATTAGAGTGAGTATATTAAGAGATGTATGAACTGTGAACATGAGAAAGCAGTGAAGGATTCAGAATTCCTGAAACAACTCAGCACTGTTGTGGTGAAGTTCTCACTGTGCTGTGTTATCCAGTGGTGTGGAAAGATTGGAAGAGTGAGTAGAAGCATGAAGGTCACTTATTATTTTATATGATATTAATGAGACCAGTTCTGGGATGTTGCATCAAATTCCACATCCGAGTTTTAAAAGGACATTAAAGCATTTGGAGAGGTACTGAACAAAGCCACTAAACCATGACCTGAGAGTTAGGGAAATTTGCTTCAAGTAAGAGACTTTAGAAGCTTAATCTTCTTAGTTTATCAAAAAAGAAGACTGAAAAAAAATAGTTTGATTGAAGTGTATAAATATCTCAAGACAGCAGAAAATGCTGGACATTTATCTAAAGAATAAAAGCAGAAGAAAAACCAATGAGAGTTGGACAAATTCAAATGGGAATTTGGACACATAATTTAATAACAGAAGATCAGATTGTACCAACTAAGACAATACAGCTTTCTGGATGAAACAATTTAATAAAATATGAGGTATTGTTCTTCATATATGGCTAGCTTGGTGAAAAGGAATGATATATAGAAAAGCAGGCTAAATTCAAATTAAACATTGCAAATATGATGCAGAAATCTTCAGACTGTCAAAAGGCACTTGATTGATTTGATTGAAGGAAGGGAAGCAATGGGCATAGTTCCAAGTGTGAAATGATGTCTTCTCAGGGTCCTTCTACACAGGGGTTGGGTCGCAGGCTTGCAGTTGCTGTAATGAGGTTTGAAAGTTACAGCTGTAATGTTGGCTCATCTTGCTCAATTCCTTTCACAGCTGGGTATTTGACTTACTAAGCAGTTGTATGAGCATCAGCTCCTTGCACAGTGGGAACTTGAGCTCTGGAATGGAAAGTGCACTTGAGCTGCCCAGAAACAAGAAGCAGTTTAAAGAATCAGAGGTTGACCACAACTAGGAAAAAGAGAGGCAACTATTCTGTCTATGACATGCACCTGCAAGGAATAAAGAATTGTAAGCTAAATGATAATGTTGTCATGAAAGCGAACGGATGTGAAGTTGCCAGGAATAAATTTAGATCAAAATTAAAAGACTTTCAATCACTGAAACACTTTATTTATGGAATAGTATAACACTTTGAGCAGAGATAGATAGCCCTGTGTGTTTCAAGATGGAGCTAGGCCTTAGGATAGTGTGATATGTATGACTGTGATTGCAGGTGATGGGATTCAGCTATTTTTTAATCCTCTCCTGAGAATATGTTTACATTATTATTGATTCTTTTATGTTTTTAAAATATTTGCTGCTACAGAAGTCTGAAAAAAGTATAGTTAACACAGCTATACAGCCAGAGCACCAAAATCTACAGAATTTAAATGGGAGGTCTCATCTATCAGCTGGCAATTTAGGTACCAAGATAAAGCACGGGTCATGAATAAGATAAAGCATGGGTCATGAATCTGTTCTCCTGAAATATCTATTTAAAGTAGGAATGTTTGTAAGAGAACATCTTTCTCTTCTCTTCCTCCAAAAGAAAACTATTGGAAAAAACTCTTCAAAGGGCATGTACAATTACCACAAATGTTTCCTTCTCTAAAACATTTAAGGCTGAAAAAAAATCAGATAATCAGATTGTTTTCCCATGTCTTTTTGTTTTTTTTCCCTGAAGAACTACTGTGTTCTACCTTTAAGTTGTGTCTATCTATCCTAACCTTCTGCACATTTTTAGGAAAGCACAAACAAGGGAAAGAAACTTTACATATGAAAGTGTTTTATACAATCTTTATTCTAAAAGGAATATTTTCAAATGTAATTTCAGGCCTCCTACCTTTGAGACTTATCATTCTTGTACTGCAGAAAGTGCTGTTTTTTTACTGATTTCCCTCATTTAAACATTCATCTTCAAGGTAGGATATTAAAAATTGTTTTCAGTGTGTGGTTTCAGCCTTAAAAATACATATATTTGTTTGAAAATATTGAAGAAAAATGGTGATGGAGTACTATCAGCATTTCTATAAAAAAGATTGTGTCACTCCAGAGGGGCTTAATAAGAACAGTATAGACAAAAGGGAAGGAAGAAATTACATCTTTCACCATTTGCTGAGTCTTCTCATTTTGCTGCTGCTACAGGGAGGTGACAGGCAGAGAAAGAATACGGCATGCTGTAATTATACCTTCCTGGAAACTTCCTAGAGAGATGTTTCAAAGTCCAGTTTAGGACAATCTGCTAATTTATCCAAATTAGCTCTGAGTAGTCTCCAGAGTCTCACAGACTTACTTTTGAACTCAACTGATACAAATTATCTTTGAATTATATGGTAAGTTCATTTTCTCCCTTCCATAGGTAAACTACCAACGCATTTTTTCTTGAAAAAATGTTTTCTCACCTTAACACTGAGTTACTGTCACATTTGTCCTGGGGATTCATTTCATCTGATCAAAAATTACTAATTTTGTCTTGAAAACAATCCATTTTAGTAATTCAGAGAGGTTGAAGTTTTGCATTTCATTTTACAATGCATACTACAGTGCCACTACATGCATTGTGATGGTCCAGTAGGTCTTTCATTTCATTATTTAACTTATTCTCTCAGACAGCAAGTGTGGCCAAACCCCTGGAGCAACTGGATGTTGTGTTAGTGGTCCATTCTCTCCAGCTGATGTTTGAATGTTTTAATGCACTTCATGTGAAAATACTTCCCGGAGAATTTCAAAGAAATTAATTACACCCTTAGAAGGAAAGCAAAAACTGCAGCCAATATGCATTTAATTGCATCTCACATACATTGCTACACAATAGCATTTCAGTAAATTATTTGAGAGGTACTTACTCACTGATTCACCAGCAATGGCTAGGAGAATTAACCTCATGACTAGTGTCCTTGATTCTATAGCTGTAAGCAATGGTGATAGACTTCATCAGCTTTTAAAACAAAAAATATTCAGTGTAACCATGTAATTTAAGAGGTCTGCTAGGAAGGAAATGATCCTCTAACTGGAGGTGTTGGATCATCTGATGGTGTCTTGCTTTTTGAAAACTTTAGCAGTAAGATTTTGTGATATGAAGAAAGCATTCAAAGCCTCTTGTGAATGATACAGAACTTCATCAAATACATTTGGTAGAATTAATGGGGAAAGCAAGCTTTTAATTTGATGAGGTCAGAAACATTTTTGTAATGGTACAAAAATATGGCTTTTTTTGTAATGGTAATGTCTCTAACTATCTGATCTACTAATTAAGTAGGTGAAGGACTAACAAGATCAGAGTTTATAGTAAGCATAATTTGCACACATTAGTCAAGAGGTGCATAAACCTGAACAAAAATACCTTTTTGAGAGTAGAATGTTTCAGCATGTGATATCTTAGAATAAAAAAATAAAATATAACAGGAATGATTTCTGAAGGCCTCAAGCCGATCCAAATTAGTGTTTTCCTTGTTTTTACAAAAATAAACCCTGCTCTTTTTAGAATGACAAAAACTGCTTTCCATTTTACACCAAAAAATGTAATCCATTACCGTAAAGCATAAACAATACTAATTTTTTTGATTTTTTAGGATAAGGCTAAGGTTTTTCCAAATTTTTTCATCATTTATCATTGAAATGCATTTGTTCAGTTAAGTGGCATGACACAGATATTCTTTTGAGGTGTAATGTGTTTAAACTGACTGAGGTAGATGTGTCAGGAGAGAAGTACAAGTCTCGGTGGTTTACTGCAATAAAGAATTTTAAATTTGGAAACTTTAAAGATTAGCAAATATTGTGGAGGGAGTTCAGAAGACAGGATAAAAATTTTTTAAGCAATTATTTTTTAAATTTCAATAAAATTTAAACCCAACCTCTTTACTGAAAATTGAAATGCTTCATAGAAAATAAAAGACAAACAGACTTTTCTGATTGGAGGCCATTCATCAGTAATATTTATTTATGAAAATCCAGGGCCATTCTGGAAAGCCAGGAGCTATGTCAGGCGGTCACAGCTGCATGGACCCAGTACTGAAAGTGACATAATAAATAATCTGTCACTGCTGCTCCATTCTAGCTCAAACAGAGATACTTTCTTCTGAGAAACAAAGCAATACAAAATTCATCTCCTTTTCTGAATTATCCTTGGAAGACAAGCTCTTTACATTATCTGTATTGTGAACTCAGGGAAACTGAACTCTTAGTTTAGATGCCTGAATTAGACAATGTTACCATCTACCATTCAAGGAGATAATTTTCTTCCAACTCTTTTGTATTCCATTATGAAAATAACTCTATTTGAATAATGATTTATTGGTGAATAAATTAATTTAATTCTGGGGGACAAAAAAAAAGTTTCCTATGGTGAAAGAATAGTGGAAGAGGGTGGCATATAATAAAGCCAACGATAGTAAATGACAGAGAAAGAATTAAATTTGCAATGTGTTAACAAAGACTGAGATTGCAAGTGCATTTCATTGTACTTCTGCTAAAACTGACAATAATGTGTTTCTTGCTAATTAAAGATGCAATCTCTTTTACTTGTTGTAGGTCATAAAATTGACAGTTCCTTGTGCAAAGAAAATGCAGATTTTCATATCCTGCAATGTTTTAGATAATGATAATTTTATCAGAACAAACACAGAATTCTTAACTCATGTTTGCCAGAGTATCATATCAACTAAGAGGAGCAGAAGCACTGTATCACCAAGACTTTAAAAAGGTATTTTCTAAGAAAAACCCTCAATAAAATTTGAAATATTTTGTGTAAAATTTAGATTTTCTACTGATTTTTCACAGCTGTGGAGATAACTAGAGTTGCATCACGACACATTTTCAGTAACAATACTTACATGCAACCAAAAAACCCTTTCTATTTTAAGTTTACTAAATATTTATTCTTTATTATTTTAGTGGCTATAAATGAAAGCTACATTAAATAAATAGGGGATTGCATTTCAATGCAACTATTAGAAAAGTATTTTTCTTTTAGATTTGAGGTTTTTTTTCTGTTTCAGCTACAGAATTAACATTAAATTTTAGTGCTCCTGTAGCTTAGGCAATAGTTACATGCATTTTTTCATGTTCCTGATACCTTTAAGGTGCCATATTTTTTTTGCATTTATTAATACAGTTGAGAATTCTTCCAGTTCTACAATCTTCCTCTAGTCATGTTTGTCATGGAAGTAAAATAGCTTGTTAAAGTAAACTCATGATTAACACATGTTAACATAAAGTACATAAATGATGGGCTACAGTTTCAAAAAACTTTAGATTGATGTGGAATGTTTCAGCTCATCTTAACAGAGAGAAAAGAAAGAGAATAATGTGATTTAAAGTCTTCTGAATGAGTTGCTCTGTCATGATCATCATTCTAGTATATTATAGTCTAGATAATGTTAGATTTACATAATTTTTTTTTGTTTGTGACTTATTTCATATATATAAGCACAATGCTTTACACTTTCCTTAGGGAAAAAAATCTCAGGGTAAAAGAAGAAAACTAATTTATCAGCATTATTCATAATCCTACGGGCAAGGCTTTCTATCTTCATTAAAATATGAATTAAACAAACTACAGGTTGTCTCTGTAATTTTGCCTTGTTGTATAAGACAAGTTTATTGTTGTCAGTTTCAGCAATGCAACATATGAATTAATATATTTTATAAATTAGGACTCTGTTCTGAATATTTTTTCATTGTTTTCCCAGAAGAACCTACTTACTATTCTTTTAGCCTGTTGTATAGACTATTTTTATAAATGATCTACACTCAGGTCTTAGTTTCTTGCCATTTTTTAATTTATTCAGCCTACTTTTGGGGGAGGAAAAAGCTAACTCAAAGAGGAGCAGAGAATATTTCAAATATTCAAATTCTGACAAATCTCTCACTTTTCCAAGGACCTAATGAATGGGTTTAGGTTTTGACAACTTTATTTGTTGATTAAAAATTCTTCAAATTCAATTAACTTTGTTTTGTTTTGGTTTGGGGTTTTTTGATCGATTGTACTTAGCTAAAAGGAATGGAATATTTTTAAAAATATTACAGAATCTGTAAACCACTTATTTCTAGAAGTCTGAACTTGCATTATTATCTCACTATAAAGAGTAATTTGTGTATTCACTAAATAGTGCAGAAAATTTATAGGCATAATGGATAGATTGCAAAATGACCAAGTAAAATAATTTCTTGAATATTTTGTTATTACATCAGATATTCTTCTATAAAAGCTGTCAGAGTTTAATAATTACATTTATTGTCATGATTAATGCATGATTCCCCTAACCAAGTGACCTTGCACAGGACCTGACTGGTGTCTTTCACCACCATAATGGATGGTAATGCAGCTGCTGACAGTGAGGCAACACAAGGCTGAAAGGCAAATTAATGCAAGTGAGACTTTTGACTGTAAACTGCTGTTTCTCAAGGCAATTCTTCCTAGATCTAGGAAGAACCTGTGAATTCTGCAAACAAAATTCTACAGAGTATAGCTGCTTTGTTGATTCTGTATTTAGAATACATTTCAAAATTTCCTTTAAATTGTAGAGATGCTTATCACTGAGTTTCTTAGTTCTAATGGATTTTTTAACTATTATGGGAGTGCCCCATCAGCTTTGCTTTTATTAGGTTGCTATACTCTTAACAGTATAACCAGAACAGTGTTCACTAAAGTGTACATCTGCAAAAGAGACATCTTTCTTGTAATCATAATTAATGGCCAATTAGAATGTCATACGTATTCTGATCCTTTTTTATATTTTGTTTTAAAAATTGACTTTTATGGGTAGTAAACCGTAAACAAAACTGAAAATGGGTTCTTTGTTGTTCTTCTTCTTAATTTTTAGTATGCATGAAAATTTTCTCAGAAAATCTTACATTAGAATAAAACAATTGAGGTTTATCAAAACTAGATAAAAAATTTGATTTTGAATTAAAACTCCAGATTTGTAAAGACTGAACCACAATTCAATGACACAATATTCTATTTGCCTTAGGGAAGCTCTGGTTATATCAGTCCTGTATCTTGAGTGAACATGTGAGATGGCTGTTTAGAAGATTTGACTTTTTCTCTAAAATAAGTTTGATAAAAGTTCTGTTAGAGAAGAGCTCAATATAGCCTGAAAAGTCACTATATAAAGTATTTTTTTCCCCAAATACTTCTCATGAAATTGTTTATTCTGACTAGTCAGCTAATTATAGTGTAGATCTGTGTTCTTACTAATAATTTAGAGTTTTCAAATGAGACATAATATTTCTAGTTGAAAAAATACTGTTTTCATGAAATGGAATTTTAAGAAAACATATATGTTTCAATGTAGCTTTATGAAATGTTGACAGCCTTGGGTGGACTATTGTTCAGTGTCCTTTCTATTTTGTCAGTAACAATCAGTTTTCCAATGTCAATGGAAACTGAAGTTGGAGTATCAGGTTCTAATTTTCAAAGACTCTGAACATCTTCCTCAAAGAATGAGGAGATTTTTTCTTGCTTTCTTAAACTTAAACTTATTTTAATGCATTAAAAAGTGAGAAAATATTTTCAGAGCTTTAGAATTTTTTGTGAGACAGGAATGGTGATGTTTAACCAACCGTGCTAATTTACATGAGATATGTGGATTAAGTAACTTTTTCCTTTCTATTAATTCTATCCAGGATCAACACTGTAATAAATCAGTATAAGACTTTCTTTAACAAGAACAGAGTTGAGCTTCAGGGTGATGATGAGAGTGACAGAATTCATGCCACATAATGACAGAACCCAGTATTCCTAATGCATGCACTGAAGCATATTCCTTACGGAATAAGTCAGAGAAAATAATGTGAAGGTTAAAAAAAAAGTGCTGCTAGCCTTTCGTGCTTCCTCCAAAATTATCCTGGTCCACTACACTCATTCTCTTTCACACACAGAAAGTGGCGTTTAAACTTCCCCTCAGATACATATTTAGTCTTTGCTTTTCTAGTCTTCATTATGGCAGCACTTAAATTATCATCCCAGTATTAGGAACTTTGTGTAAAAACTTCCAAATAAGCTGAGGGAAAGAAGGGTCATGACCTGAGCTGATCCTGCACTGCCCTCACAAAGGGGTCCACACAGAGCACCCTCTCCCCTTCCCTGGATCATCATGAAAGCATTGAGGACACTGCCTCCTTCCCAAACAGTGTTAAAGGCTTTATTATGTGCAAGATCCATTTTCTCCCGAAGGAGTCATCCCTGTTGAAAAGGAGGAAAAAGAGCATTCTGTTAACCATTATTTAGGGAATCTGAACGAGTGCCTTTGTGCTCACATTTTGATCACAGATGCAAATTTGAGCACTTTTGGATCCAAAGATATGTATAGAGAAACAACAGAAAGAGGTAAAGAGAGAGGGATATTCTGAGAGCTCATTTGCAGAGTATTAGAATTTGGGTTTAAGTTTTGAAGAGAAAAGGTAAAATTTTAACACACATATGGAGAAACTTCCAAATAGTATTTTTGATTCCAGTTCCCCGCTATATTGTACTTTTTGTAATCACATATTACTGTCTCAAGTGGGGACATTTCATATTCATTTTGTGTGGTAAAAACTTGCAATACTACGTTCAAAATATTTGACTATCAATTTTAGTGTGCAAGAACTGAGGGAAATGACAAGATATTTTATTCTACTTTAAGTCTTGCAAATTAAGAGTTTAAGCAAACTCTGATAAATCTTCTTCTTGAAAAAAATAAAAAAGGAAAGAAAAGAAACAATCCACAAAGAATTCTTCTAGCGGAATAAAGCACTGTGGAATAAATCCACTATGGATTTCAAAAAAAAGTCTTTTGGGGGATGTATAGCAGATATGATGTTGAAATCTGGCCACTTTGAATTTAGTTCTAATACTGCTGAGTCAGAGGTAATGGATCTGACTCAACAGCATCAGGGAAAACATCCCACAGATGCACATCCCTTCCCAAAAGTTCTATGTATGTGCTTAGGCACAGAATGGACATTTACCCTCAAACACAGGAGTTAGGCACAACTTCGCTGTGTGAAGTCAGTGCTTTAGTCATGATTGATTTCAAGGTATTTATTCTATTTTTGCCAGCAATTTACCACTTTGTGACATTTATTTTATCTAGTAGGGCATTCTCAGTCAGCACATATATTACCCACAAACCTGCAAGTTCACTTGGTCCCTGAAGATGTCTTAGCCTACCTAGCCCAGAAGATGGACCCTCCTGTGCATTACTGAATCCCATAAAGGACAGTGGAGTTTTGAACCCTTCATGAAACTACAAGACTTAGCAGAAAAACTCAAGATCCTTTTAGAAATTGAATCCCACTCTATGCCAGAACATTATAAACCAACTTTTCACAAAATAGTCGCTAAGCTCAGTCCTGAAATAGTCCCTAAGTGCAGTCTCCCACTAAGATGTAACATCATAACAGTTTCAAAGAGAAACAAAGGAAAAGAAAAGAAACCTATGAGAACCATGCTAGTATAATTGTATTAGCAAGGTATTTCTGCTGAGTGGTGAAATTAATTTACCTGCTTGTGAAATTAAAATTAATTAAAGTCAAGTGTTGGTAAAAATCATACAAAATTGTTAACAGCCAATTTTGTAGAAAATCATCTGTAAAATTGCGTGTTCTGGTACTTGTGGATCTTCAGAGATACTAGGATTACATTAGGTTCACATTTTACCTTTCAAAATTCAGAAAAGGAGAAGGTGTTTGGAATGTTTTTTATAAGGAACTCGAACTCTAGACATAGTGGAGTCTTAATGTAAACTGTACATAGTATATGAAGCCTTGAGCAATGCTGTGATGGGCAGCACAAGCTAATACCTTTTTTAGATTAAACGTGTTTATATATCTATCTTATATCAAAGAGAGAATGCAAAAAAGAGAAAAAATATTAAGACAGTAGGTGATGTAGTTATAACTACAGCTTGAATTTTATTAGAGGAAAGGAATAATTTTGTTTTTTTAAATTTTATAGCTGTTTTGATTTTGCTTATGATGCTTTTCCTAAATTAGTTTTAACTGTAAGAATCCCATGCAGGTGAATAGCAATTAACTCAGCCTAAGGAACTGTTTGAGAAAATTTAGTACTCCTGTGTTCTACTCTATTGTTTCACCAGAAGAGCCTCAGGATAACCTGCTGCCTTGCTTTTTCCTCTAACCATTGATTTGTATTAGTCAGTAGCCCCACTACTTGTGCAGCTCCACTATTTCCATGCCCCATCAGTGACCATGATCATGTCAGACCAGAGCATTCTTGAAATTTTCTACCTTTTCTGTGGTCTTGAAAACTGTGAAAACTGCATTTTGCTAATATTTTGCGTCACCAGAAAGAAACTTCGGTAATAATGATATTGAAGAGGACTGATCTTCCTTAGGGAAGTTCCTACCTAGAAATAGCCTTGACTCTCCCAGCTGTCCCCACTCATTTTGTACATCAGAGGTAAGCTCAGAGAAGTAACAGGGTGGTCTTTGGTGTGGAAAAATTGCATAAAAATTTGGAGTGTGGAGTCACTGTCCCTGCAGATGTTTAATGAAAGACTGGATGTGGAACTTAATGCCATGGTCTAGTTGATATGGGGATGTTCATTCAAAGGATGTGATGATCTTAGAGGTCTTTTCCAACTGAATTTTGTGATTCTGTGATTCTGTTCATTATGTGAAAAGTCCAGTTAAGTGTAGATTGGGTGTTGTTACGCTGTTTGCTATAATGGGTTGTCAATAATGTGTTGAAACAATTCATTAGATATCTGACTGGAAATGTAATAATGAAATGCATTCTTTTATATAAATATATACCATCTATGTTTTTTTCTCATTCTTTCTTTTTATTGTCACTTCTTACACTTCTATTGCCATACCATCTAAAGGCAGAAAGGACAGCCAGAAAGGATAATATTGCCTCAAAAGCCATAAAAAATAACAGATTATGCTAGGAAAAAAGTACAGTCTTTAAGATTCTCACCCTTTTTTCTTGACTTTACAGTGCAAACAATTCTGCTTTCTGATGCTCTTCTCGTTCTTCTGTTTTGGTCCTGCATCCTTGTTAAACATAGTTTTTTACAGTGTATTTTCCTGCTCTCTGAGATGTTCCCTTTTTTCTGGTAGTTGATATCCTCAAAAAGGTGCCTTTTACGTGACCTATTCATGATGCCTATTTATCAGTGAAAGTGATATCTTCTATTTCCTATCTTCTTTCACTGATTCTTTCACTAAACATCATGAACTTTAGTAGGAAAAGCAGTAAAGAGAACAAGAAGCAACACCACAGAAAAGAGCTCTTCATCATTCATTACTTGAGAAAAGCTGATTTGCAGGAATAATTCCCTATAGGTATTATTACATAATACTCAGTAAGGTCATTTGAAGCCTGTATTCTGAATCTGTTAAAATAAGAAGCTCTAATCTTGTAAAAACTTTTATTTTCCCTGATTGTCATGATTTCTAGGATGCCTGGACAAAAATAATATTATAGAGGAGCTACTACATTTATCATCATACAGAAGCACAGCACTTATCTCACAATATTACTTGCTTTCAGTTGTTGTTACCATCAGTTGGCTAGAAATTAATTAAAAGAAGTTGAAAAGTAAGAAAATGTCACTAGCACTGTAAGAATTGAAAGATTCATGGTTTTAATTGAAATTTCTGTGTTATTTAATTTTCTTAAAGATTATAGTACTGTAAACACAAAAATATATACATAATATACAAATATATAATCCTTTCCTGAAATTATAAAGATGATAATCTCTTAGAAAAATCATCACATTTTTATAGATATAAAGAGTGGATAGCTAAAGCACTAATCAAATTTTTACTCATGAAAAGTAAAAATTGCACATATTTGGTACAAAAGGATTTTACTGTCTTCAGTGGTATAGTTGAAATACAAGAGAGATTGGTAGAGCTGAAATACAAGAGCATTTGAATTACATATTCAAATAAGGGGTCACAAAACCCCTTTTTGTCACTTTTGTCTGAGTTTAGAAAAATGCAATGCTTCCCTAATGGTACTGATGCTCTCCTCCTAAACTTGTGGAAGGATCTTTCATTACAGGAAATTTGACTGGGCTCAGTGTGAGCTCTGGTAACTCAGCTTTGAAACAGAGATGTTTGTTTTGTAGGACCCTCAGCAGGGGTTCACCTCTCTTCTCTGAGGACTTGTGTTTGTTTTTCCTTTTTTTTTTTCACCCTCAGAAGTGCTAGGGGGATTCTCATGGTCTCTGCACGAGCTAGTATGCAAGCATGCTTTCACCCAGTCTTGTACCTTCATCATTTCCATCGTGAGCCTGACCTGCTGACCTGACCCTTTGGCTTTGACCTTGGGCATACCTCTTCATTACCACCTTTGCCCATCCATTTGAACTTTTGAACTGTTCTCCTGCACAAGTGCTGTGGGACTGCAAACTTACATGGCAGAATCCTGTTCCTTCCTGCGTTGCTGTAAGTCTGAGCTCCCAGCTCGCCTACCCTTCCTTTGCTACTCCCTGAGATGTGCTAAGTGCTTTTCATGGGACCCGCAGTCTGTCACCTGATTTATTCCACAGAAACTAACTTTCATATTAAGTCTGGACTGCCAAGAGAAGGCATTGTGCCTCAGTGCTGTCATCTTGCTTTAGTAGGTTTTCTTTTACAAACTTATTCACATCTTGATTTGGATGCTTTTATTTCTTGAGTAGCATTGTAGGTCTAATTATTAACATATTAATAAGCTAGGAAAGCTTCATTACAGCACCTGAAAATCTTTATTTTCAAAGATATTTGTGATGCTATGTCAGAATTAATAGTTTTTAGCTGCTGTATTTTTTTCTCTTTCATTATTTGAAGGAACTAATACTGGCCTAAAGGATAATGACTTCTGCCTCTTATAGCTATTCACCTGAAATCAATTTGCAATGAAATGCAGGAACAATTTCAAAATCAGTTAACCTTAAACTCAGATATGCCCCAAAGTTAGGTTGCATGGAGGTTTTTCCCACAAAAATCTGGTTTTTAAGAGCAATTATCTATGTCTGTGATACTGTTTTCTTAAATGTAAGTTCAATGGAGTAGTGAAAAGAACAAGGAAAGAGGCAAGAGTCTAATTATAGCATGATTCTTAGTCTATGCTAATATAGATAAATAAAGAAATACCACATAGGAAGAATCTATTTTGCATTTCCCCAGTGCAATCTACCTTTTCATCCTGTTCTTTCCTCATACACAGGTCTACATATAAAATAGATACATTACATCCTCCAAGGAAAAAGCAAATACCTTCAAGTCCCTGACAGCGTAGCTCTAACAGATCAGTGCTGGTGTCTGTGAAAGTTCCTGAGCTGTTATGAAGCTGTTTTCGACTCACAAATCTGATCTTTGCATTTACTCTACAAATATGATCTTCTTTCATCATGACCTTTTGGAATTCAGGCAAATCCAGAGGATTTCTCATTAACACTATTACTTTATTGAAAACTCAGGAGAATACTCAGTCTTAGACATTATTATAACTTCAAACTATATCTCAGGATTTTTTTCTTTCTTTGGTAGTAAATTACAGTTATTTTAAGGCTACATTACATTATTTTTCCTAGATTTTGCCTCTTTTTTGCACCTGGACCCTCTTAGTATCACACTCAGGCTCAGACTGGCAGTAATATTAATAAGTAATAGTTTTTTTTATTTTGGGTCTGATAATAAATTTTCTCTCTATCCTCAAATATATTGCATAAACCAAAGTGTTATGTGCTTTAACCATTGTTTTTCAGGTTTAAAATCTATTAATACATTATCAATATGCGTGTTAATCTATGACATAACAGTACAAACATGCACAATATTGAAAGACAATAGTGAAAGACTATGGATAATCATGAAATCATTAAGGTTGGAAAAGACCTCAAGATCACGAAGTAGAACCTTTGACTGAACACCACCTTCTCAACTTAACCCCAGCCCCAAGTGCCACGTCCAGTCATTTCCTGAACATCTCCAGGGATGGTGACTCCACCACCCCTCTGGGCAGCCCATTCCAATCCTTGACCACCCTTTCCATGAACAAATTATTCCTGATATCCAATGTGAATCTTCCCTGGCACAGCTTGAGGCCATTTTCCCTTGTCCTGTCACTTGTTGCCTGGGAGAACAGGCTGATCCCCACCTGGCTACACCCTTCTTTCTGGGAGTTGTGGAGAGCAGTAAAGTCTCCCCGAGTCTCTTTTTCTCCAGATTAAACAACCCCACTCTCTTAGCCACTTCTCACAAGACCTGGTCTCTAGACCCTTTCCCAGCTTCATTGCTCTTCTAATTTTTTTTCCCCTACCTCTTTCAGAAACCAAATAATTAGACCCTATAATGACCAATATACATCTTGTTTCAGTCATTGCAATTTGAAGGATCTTTTGATGTGGAATGAAGAATGAGTTATTTTAAAAAAAAGTAAATCAGGTGAAGTTTCTTCTTGTTAAGCATGCATTTCGAGATTTTGCTCATTAAAATAGCCAGTCCAAATTTACACTGAAAACCATCTTTTTTTCCTATCTTCACAGGCATGTAATTTAAACATTAATTTTAAATAGCCTCAGGGCTCTTGGACAAGTAATGAAGGCTTTTCTTGTTAGTTTCATTCAATTTTCTCACACAGCCTTTAGTTTCCTAATGAAGAGCAGAAAAGTTTCAAAGTTTCACAACGTAAAAGAAGATAACATCATTTCTTCCAAAGTGTGTGAGTAAGTAAACCACTTTGACTGCTCCTAGAAATCCATAGCACACCCACCTTCCCATCAAGTGTTATACAGGTTCTGAGGCTGGAGTCTGTGTCTAACAGAGAATAGGAGCAGCATTCTATTATTCCCTGCTCCCTTTGCTCCAATGGGAATCATTTCACAAGGCTTAAGTTGGAAAAGAAATAGAATTAATGGCTCTAGAAAAGTTGAGAATTTTACAGATTTTCGTATTTTACATTTTTTTTCACTTTTTTCCATTTTCAAAGTGTGGAGAAGACTCCTATGTGTTTTGAACTGGCTCAGGTTTCTCATGTATTATTTCTAGACTTAAAGTCATCAGCAGTCTCTATCTTGAGATTGATATGGAAGATAAACATGGACTTTGAGCAGCTTTCTGAACTCTTTCTCCAACTATATAGTCCTTGTGCACAGTAACCATGTTAATTATCATAAAGTGACTATTTATAAGCAAAATGTTATTACAATACCACAGTTATCTGGATGTTGAAGAGAATAGTTTGAATTTATGCTACATAAGATATCTGCATATGTTTGGAAACAATTCAGTATTGGTACAGATTTATGTGATAAAAAATACCTCTATGACTTTCATAACTGACTTTATAGCTTTTTTCCCCTTTGGAATAAATGTTTTTACGTCGTTAAAATAAAGGATGAACAATTCAACAGTAGGATGGCATTTGCATGGAATAATATGCAGAGGAGAAATAAGTTCCATAAGTACATTGAAATAGAATAAAAATAGCATAGTACTGCTTTTATTGCTTACACTACACAAGTGTTTGGTCACCTACACTGAACATTAAATACTCACTGCAAAATTTAAAGTGTAATATACATGCATTGACTCTTTCCTGACAGTGTTAATCTCATATCATGTGACCAAGTTTCTTAAAATCTCTTTCTTTTGGCACAATTACAATAAAATTGCATTATAAAATATTTATGTTACATATGTTGACATCATTAAATTAACTTCAAAATGGAAAGATTTGCTATAAAACTGTGAGCACTTGTGAAGTGTGCCATCATTGTGGGGAATACATGCTGCTGGCTTAACTTCATGGTTATAAATCCCTTACATGTATAATCCCCAAACTCTCTTTTCAAATTTAAGTTTCAATTTTTGTCTGTTAAATAACAATGTGATTCTTAAAATAGTCTGGCACTGTCATGTTATATGCCATAGTTTGTTTCTTGTGATACAGGGCTAGAATGTTTGTTGATAACAAGCATGGCTAACTGCATCAGCAGTGAATATAAGACATTGAAATCTCTTTCTCTGGAAGTGTGGTGATACCGGTTCTAAAATGAACTTTCTAAGTTCATTTTAGCCTGGTATCACCACACTTCCAGAGCTATGTGTTAAAAGAGTGCTTACATTGATATAGTAACATCACTTTACCTAAAAAGAGTGTGCTGGGCTGAGAAAGTCGTACGAACCTCAGTCTTCTTCTACTCAGGTCATAATTTATGGATATGTTGCCATCTTTCATAATACAAATCGTAGACTGTCAGTAGCACAGCAAATGCTTTCCCTCTTAAGGGAACTTCTTTAGACCATATCCTCTCGGAAACACTCAGCTAGTGTTTCTCTGTTTCTGCACAAGACTTCTGACCTAAGGCAACCCGTGATTTTCATTTTGCTGAAAAGAACTGATAGTAATAAAGTCTTTATATTCCCAACTCAGATCATCTTTTGTAACTTTTACATATAGACACTTTGCACCTTAAGAATTTTCAATATCGTTGATGTTATAATTCCTGCTAAAAACAATGATAAAATTCACAGATCTTACAAGGAAACTATCTGCGAGCAAGTGAAGGAAGTACACAACCTCCTGCTTGTAAAATTCAAAATGGGATTCGGGACAGTGCAATGTTATGAAGCCGTTCAGGAAGCGTGAAGCTCACGCATTTAGTTTCTGTGCCCACAGCCTGGCCGCCGAAGGTAGCCGGGCGTTCGTGGTGAGGAAAGGCGGTGACCGCGGCGGCTCTCCGCACCCGTCCCAGGCACTTCAGCTGCCCGACACCCGGGAGGGGGGACACCTCTAGTTCCCAAAAGAAAGCAACTCACCTGAGCAGGACCGCGGCTTCCCACAGATAAAACCCCGAGACAGCGGCGCGGAGGTACCTAATCCGGGCCATGCTGCTCGGAGGGGCGGCGGAGCCCGGGAGCGGCGGTGTCGGAGGCATCGGAGGGGCTCCGCGGGCGGGCAGCAGCCCAGCACCCTGGAGAGCTCCGGCGGCTCCTCGCCCGCCGGCCGCCTCAGCGCCTGGGCGCCCTCCCGCTGGGCCCCGCCGCGCCCGCCCCGCCGCTCCGCATCGCAGCCCAGCGGGAGCTAATCCCAGCCGCGGCGGCGGCGCCGAGCCGCGGCGGCGGCGGGAGCCCCCCTGCCCGCCCGGCTGCCCCCGGCTCCTGGCAGCAGCCGGCTCTCGGCCGCCGGACGCATCCCGGGCACGGGGCGCGGCGCGGCCGGCGGCGGGGCGGGCGGGAGGCCGGGCCGGGGCCGGCTGAGGCCGCCCCCCGAGAGCGCGGCCGGCGCGGGGGCGCGGGGCGGGACCGGGCGCGGGGGACGCTGTGCTGGGGCTGGCGGGGCTCAGAACCGCTCCGGCCCGAGCGCCGTCCCTGCCGCGGGAACAGCGGCCACCGAGCCGATGCCTACACGGGTCAGAGAGACCGGGTGAACTCACTGAACCTCGGGTCTCGGAAAAGACTGGGCAAAGAGGGGCGCTTCTGCTTTGCTGTAGGTCTGGGGGTAGGATTTTTCTTAGGAAATGGGTGAGGAGGTGTGAGAAACCCATCTCTTTATTTCACTCTCTTTGAAAATACGGTTCTGATTAACACAGAAAAAGCATTATATTTTGTTCTATTTGACTTTTTCAGTAAAGAAAGATGATCTAGAGCCATAGGGTGGGCTAATAGAGAAACCCAAATAGTCTGAAAGTTTGACTGGGAAGGAGAGCGGAAGGGATTATGGGAAGGAACATCTTAAGAGGGAAACCAGAAAGTTATTAATGAGAACACGGGGGACAGAGAACAATGTTACAAGTACAGGTGGCAGTAGGAAAGTGACATGATTACATTTATTGTCAAAGAAACCAAACATGTCAGGCAAACCAGGTGTTGCTTTCCTTAGCAAGGGTAAGGCTTTATGAGTTGATGTTGAGAAATATTGTTTGAGAAATTCTTGTGGGAATCTGTATGGTTTGTGCACCAAGTAAAATGAAGGATTTGTCAGGAAGGGCTACACCTGGAGAAGAGCAGAAGGGGAAAATATCTATGGGATTGTAGAGTAGGGCTGCTCTGTGAACCTAAAAGACAATGGCCTTTGAACAGCCATATTATGCCAGGGAGAGCCAGTGGAAAGAGAAATCTGGGAGAACCATTCAGGACACAGCTCTGCATTTGTGAACAGCATCTGACTGGGCCTATCTCCCTCTCCTTGACTGCCTCCTCAGTATGATCTGCCTGCTATTTTTCCCTGTAGCCACTCAACAGGAAACACTAACAGTCAGATGGCAGCCCCAACACTTGGGCATCTCCAATAACTGCACAGCCCACAGGATTATCTCATGCCAGACTCTTATTAAAACTATTAAAAAACCATAGAAAACTTGAATGTCAAAGACAGAAGCAGATGTGGAAAAAGGCAAAGGTTCAGAGAGATAAGGCACATGAAGCAAACAAAAAGAAACTGAAATTTGAGGGAAGTATAATACATTCATTACAGAAAAAGGAAGATTGAAAGAGAGAGAGTGAAATAGAGAAAAACTTTTAACACTGAAAAAAACCCAATTATAAGGTCATCAAGTAGAGGAGATGCAGGAAAGAAATAAGAAACAGGGATTTTATGCATTCCTTATATCCAAAGATAGGTGTGAGTTAGAAAGAAGGCATTTCATTAGAAACCTTGAAAGTTCCACCTGCAGGTATATTTTCTTTTCTTTTTTTTTTTTTCAAAAAATACCCCACATGTGACTTTCACCACTGTTCTTAATTTACATTGTCCATTTTTACAATATTGCTATTCTTTTTTTTAGCTCTTCTTCAAGGTTGTTCCAAGCAGGCATCACTAAATATTAATGCCTACCACACATTTTAGAGCCAATTGGGATTTCGTTGTTGATACCTATCAAGACTATGGCAAAGAATGCACCAGAACATCACTAACAAATTTTCCTCCATTCCCTGAACTTTTTTAATTAGTATGGGTTACATAAACGAAGGGATACTGTAGGTTTCTAGGTCCACTTTGCAAAAAGTTGATCCTTTTGGGTTTTTTTCTCTCTGTAGCCCTAAATGTCAACAATGATAATGAAAGAAACTTGTTTACACCTTCAACTGAAAACACAATAGCAAACAAACTAACAAATCCCTCTATTTGCTCAGGGACAGTCTGTCAATGCAGGTGCTCTGCAGAATCAGTGGATTACTTTCTTTCTGTATTTAGAAGAGTTGATTCCTCTCTCTCTTTTCTCTTAAAATGAGTATGCAGTGAGGCTGCTTCTCCAGGAGCTATTTATCTTTGTGCATTATGTACTTCAAGAGTGAATTGTTCTAATTTAATTTATTTGCACTGAGGCATATGCATTTTTTTAAGGTGCTACTAGTTGAAACTGCTATCACGAACTCTCCATGTCTCCAATAGGAACAGTTCTATTAATTATAAATGCAGGCTATACTTTAGATATGCAGAGCTCAAGCTTCTCAAAATCCTTGTGGGAAATATATATGCTTGCTTGTGCTTTAGGTAGCCAGTTTACCATTGCAATATTTTATTCTGCTAAATGAGACTGTTTTCAAGCTTTTCTGCTGGAAGTGTTGAATATTAAAATATTTTCTTCTGAGTGAATTAAAACAATGCACCTTGGTATATAAAAGGTTCCAATTCAACAAAACACTACTGTAGACTTCAAACTTTGATAAAATATTTCCTATTGTTTTAATTTTACTATATTGTTTTAATTACCGCCTTTTTAGTCATTCCATATCATTACTGGTAAGATGTCCCATCTTTAGAAGATCTTTATGGTATCTTTTGATACTTCAGGCAGTTACAGTAGATTGAAAAATTAGATTTGTTTGAACATCTATTTTAAAATCAGAATCCAGAAATCAGAGCTTCTGTCCCAAGTATTAATGTTGGTTATTTATATTTAAAAATTTAAGTAATATTTCTCATAATTCAAAACATGGTAGCTGGTGTGTGTCACATGCATACAAAACTCAGCATATTTACTGAAAATGATTGAGCTGCTTCATTTATTTTCAGTAGTACTAGAAGTGAATTGAAGTACATTCGTTACACATGGAAAACATCAGTATGTTGAAAAAAAGTTTTCACCAAAATATTTTAAAGTCAATCTCTAATTCTCCTTATAACCAGCAGGGTGGATAGCTACTATATCCCTGGTTCAACCATGTTTTAGTTGATTTAGGTATATATGAAAGTAAATCACTTTGAGAAGTGTTCACCAGGAGTGAACTTCAAGTGTTCACAGTAGCCTGTGAGGCAAAAGTAGTTTAAGGCTACTGGAAGAAGATGCTCCCAATGAGAATCAGAACAATATTTTTTGTTGTTGTTATTCCAAAAATGGGGATACTTGAAAAACTTTGTATTAGGACAACAAGAAATAGGATGGGTCAATATTATAGTATACCTCAGTTTATTAACGCACAATTTATACAACTGAATGGAAGATAATGTAGCTACTTCAAGTTATTCACACAGAGGAACTGAAGTGCATATATGGGTAGAAGGATTAATTAATGTGCTTTTTGGTGTGATAGCATTATTCTGGAATATTAAGACAAACTAATCATAGTTGTAGTCATGAGAAGTTATTATTATCATTTTATTATGCCCAATCATAAACACATTATGGTTCAGTATGTTTAATCATCCTGTAAAAAGGCTGCCAACAAATTTCAAAGGTTTATGGAAAGAACTACAAGAATGTTACAGCTTGGAATACTTTTTTAAATATAAGATTAAATTTCATCTTGTAAAAAACTGAAAGGTCTTTAGACATCTGCATGAAGCAAAAGAAATTGTGAAGTCAAGGTAAAAATTTTAAAATCTGAAATAATTAGAGGTAGTAAATTGGCAAGACTGGAACCTGATAAAAGATGAATACAGAATAGAAGAATAATAATCTTACTTTGAAGCAATTAAATGATTGAAATACCTAAAAAGGGAGCAAAACTGATCACCTTTCTTTAATGGTGATGAAGTCTTTAGAACTTGGTCAGTTGTATATTCTGGATTTGGTCCAGAAGCCACTGGGTAAAGTCTGATGCCCCTTGAGATTCAGTTCAAGTCAGCCATGGCTCCAATACTAAAACATGTGAACCTATAAACCCCGAATGCTTTATAATGATATATTCAGCTACAGAGTTAGAGTTAATTACTTTCTTATAAGATTGGCTTCCAAACTGACAGCTGAAAACCCCACATATCATAATGGTAAGGAGTAAAGACCTCAAGTATGCATTCCTTACCGCACTTGCATTGCCAGTTTGTACATTCTAGCATTTAAAGAGGGTGTTGTGATGGGATATGACATCACTGTAGTTTTAGATACTGGTTTCACTGAGACATGTTTTATTATGTTAATTAGTCTGGCTTTCTCAGTACACAGGATTCCCCAGGATGTAATCCATTCAAGTGTGAAACCCCAGAGGCTTTGACCTATTACTAAACACAAAACTACAAATAGAATATATATGTTTTTCAATGAACGCAGTCCTAAAATAGAAGGGCCATTTTTAAAATAAGAGAGTAACTTCACTAAGAAGAAAAATGTAGTTGTTCAATGTAGCTCAACAAGCAAGAAAAGGCTTAGAAATGTATTTCAGTCTCTAAAAACAAAGTGGAGTCTGTATGAAATAATTTACCAGACAGTTTTCTCTAAAAAATTAAATGTGTGTGTGTTCACCACAAGGCTGAAACATAGCATTCTGAAAATGTATTGCCTCAAAAGCAAGAACTTGGGATAACTAAAATAAATAGGCTTTTTGGCCATTGCATTTAATTTTGGGGTGCATACAAATAAATTGTTTCTAATTCATGGTTGAATAAACTTTCAGTCTTTTATCAAACTGTGAAACACCAGATTGCACATATTTTTCTTCAGATACTTTTTCTTCTCAAACACATTCGACCTTTAACCTTAATTCTCATAAGTCAGATAGATTTTCTGACTTCCAGTGGCAGCAGTTTTATCCATCATGATCTTTAGATCTGTGCTAATCTATATGAGACACCGGTATCTGGAGAGGTGTGTTATGGTAGTAACAGAAATTAAAATGCAGATAAATGGTCTATATTTTACTCTTAGTGTAAGATCCCAATCAATGTTAAGAGTTATTTCAGAGTAATAATATGTCACATGAAAACACTCCCCAACCTGTAAATAACAGGTATGAACATAAAAATACCACCAAGTTGTCTGATATCAAAATATAAAATTATTGTTAAATATTAGTAATTTACAAAAAGTTACAAAAAGTGTCTGTATGTATTCACTTTATAGGAAGACAACTAAGAAAGGATATAAATGCAGTATAAGTTTGTACTCCAAAAGCAGTCATCACTGAAAAGAAGCTCTGAGGTGTAGCTGGTCTGTTGTCTGTGGCGTCTTGACTGCCTTGGAGCAAGATCTAATCTTCTCTTTATGTGCTTATAATTTCTCTTAGAAAATAAGAATCAATGGGAACTTAGTATTTTCTCTCAGATATCAGAACAGTCTATAAAGAGGGTAGAGATGCCTATGAACAATTGTGTTAGCAGTTCAATCAAAAGCAGAAAGATTTCCAAGTTAATTTCATACTTTGTATAAAATGCTCCATTAATTAATCAAGGGTTCAATCCGTTTAACTCTGCTTAGCTCAAAGCAAGTGAGCTGTTCTGCTGGAGTCAGCTGCACTGTGAGTGTTTTGCTGGCTCAAGCCCCAAGGGAGATCATTCCTGCTAGTAAGTGAGTGCTTCTTTTTTTTTAAATTTAATTACTCCATGTAATCATATTAGAACAATTCTTAAATATCCAGAGCCTGCCATTTTCCCAGTGTGAAACTTTCAGTTTCTTCTTTTTGTTTGAGTGGGGTTTTTTTTAATTCACCCATGGGATAATTTTGCATGCAAAAAAATAACAGAGAAGCATATTGTACCTGTGCAAATTAACTCCCATGGATTTTGAGGCTAGAAATATGATTGCTTGCATGTGTAAAACATATTAGGGGTTGAGACTATTTTTTAATATAGTTGAAAATCTGTGGGTCTTGTGGTGAGTAGACTTATAATAAGGATGTCTCAATGCTTTATATTTTATGTTGTGTTGATTTTTGTGCTTAAAGAAGGGGCTTAGATATTTTTGAAATCAGGTTGGGCTGGACTACCTTTTTTTCTATTGAAGTATTATAAATTAAAATGTAAAAAAAAACCCACAAAAACCCCAAACCAAACTGCTTTCTAAAAGCACTTCTGAGTGGCCATGGAGAGATGCAGCAAAGCCATAGTGACAGCAGGTGTATGTAAAAAGAGAGGAATGAAAGCTGAATACTCAGATTTTCTTATCCTGCCCTACTTTACAGCATTTTCCTTGTTCATCTTGAGAGTACACAGATTTTGCAGTATGTCCTGGGAGTAAGAAACACAAATATGAACTTAGGGAGAGAGTAAATACTAAAGACATAAAACAGTGGAAAATCTCCCAGTGATTGTTCTCTTCCTCTTGCTGTGGTTTGTGCTCAGCTCCTTTCTACTGACTGTACAAAATACATGCATGATAAGGTTAAAGAAAGGACACAAATCTAGTAAGGATATTATGAGCTGTGTAAACATTCAATAACCTTTGGATTCCTGTATGACATAAATAGGTTGCAGAAGATCCTTTTTTCTAGGAGATCTGGAAAGTGATTCCAAAATGTAAGACCTAGGCAAGTTTAGTTTGGTAGCTGGCTATTTCTTTATAAACATTGTTACTCGAAACTGATTCTCAGAGTTGTGAATGAAAACCAAACTATTTTTCCCCACTTTTTCCTCAGTAGCTTTTCTTAAACAATTTTTTACATCTATTGACTATTATTCTAGCTAATTAATTTACTGTAAAATGTATTATTTTTGTGATAATCAATTACATTACATTGGTTTTACATTCATTACTTTTTATATGGAATGAGTGCTTGATAACATATTTTGACTTGTTTTTAAGGGCTTGGATCACTGGATCTTTTGGATTGAGGTGTAATAATGCCTACTATTAGGGAAAAGTTTTATTGGACTTCTCATGTTGCTATTATTTTGATGTTTGTTTCATTTGCATTCTATTAATTCTCAAATCAATCTACCTCCTAACATACTGTCTTGTTCCTTATTTCATGTTTGCAGTATCTGCCATGCCTTTGAAAAGGATCATGTTTAATCATTTGAATTTTTTTCCCTGAAACAAACTGATAGTGTTTGGTTTTGCTCTTATCTAATGCTTCCTTCTTATACATCTATAGCTAGTGCTGTTCATCACTGAAATATAGACATGAGAGGAAGCCCATATGAGAAGGGCTTGTAACATGAGTATCAGTTGATGTTAGTATAGTATTTCCTAAGTCAGTATTGTATTTGTGACTATATTTTGGAATTATTTCTAGGAGCTGTTTGGCATTTTCTTTCTTTCTGATTTTTGCTCTAGATGAAAACTATTTTGATAACTCTAGTTCTAAGCCAAGTGCAAAAACTTTTCCATGAGCACTCATAATGTCCTTTAAAATTTGACTGTACAACTAAAGCTGTGGACTGTGTTGAGATGTGCTCTAATTTTTTGCCTAACAGTACCTTGACAGTGGGAGAAGATGGTTTCAATAATTGACTACTGGTTTTTTTTTTTTTAAGGTGTTCTACTCTCAACTCACTGTCCAGCTTTTATTTGTATGTGGCAAATTGCTTTACATGGGGAGGGCTCTAGAAAAGCTTTGAGAAACGTAATTCTAAACAGTTACTCCTGTTTTGTTGATTCACTTAATGCAACTATTTGGCCATCCTTTTAATGAGGTTTTTTTCTTAGCCTCATTCTTCTGGAAAGGAGGAAGGGGTGAGTTGCTCAGATATTCATAACTCAAAGGGATGTAGTTTGAAAATATGTAAGTCTTGAAAGCATAAACTTTCAGTAATGATAAAGCTGTGCCAGGCACTTTGCACCCAGAGAGTTCTTCAACATTAGAAAATGGGAATGAATGAAAGTAATTTAATTTTCAAGGTGCCCAGTTTAACTTACATTTTAGGACAAGTCTGTCTGCCTTTTGAGGTTCACTTCTGTAGAAATGGCATCTGCAGTTTGCAGGGGTGTTCTTCAGCATGTGTGCTTTAAAGAGAAATGCATATAGGACATAGTTTTGAGAATATTATACATTAGATTGCACTAGATAGTGCGGCCAGCAGGACCAGGCAGTGATTGTCCCCCTGCACATGGCACTGGTGAGGCCACAGCTCTAATCCTGTGCTCAGTTCTGGGCCACTCACTACTAGAAAGACTTGGAGGTACTGTCCACAAAAGGGCAGCAAAGCTGGTGGAGGTTGAGAGTACAGGTCTGATGAGGACCGGCTGAAAGAGATGGGGGTATTTAACCTGGGAAAAGGAGATCCAGGGGGACCTTCTCTCTCTAACTATCCCACCGGTGGCAAGGTGGAGGTCAGTCTCCTCACCCAAGTAACAAGTGATAGGAAAAGAGGAAATGGCTTCAAGTTGTGTCAGGGGAGTTTCAGCTTAGATATTGGGAAAAAATTAATCTCCTGAAGGGTTGTCAAGCATTGGAACAGGATGCTCAGGGAAGTGGGGGAGACACCATCCCTTCAGATATTTAAAAGTTGTGTAGATGTGAAGTTGTTCACTTGGGGATGTGGTTCACTGGTGTCAGTACTGGCTTGTGGTCAGATTCTTAAGGATGATGATGCTATTGCTCTAAATGAGGCTATGAAATACTTCGAGTTTCAACTTGGTTGAGCATGTATTTTATAATAACTCACAGAAAATGTGGAGTTTAATTTAAATTTGGTGTCCAAGTGATCATATACATGTACTTATTGAATTAAAAATCCTCTTATCTACTGAAAAAACTATATAGCTGGAGATGATTCAAAGTCAACAGCTGTCTTTGTAGAGCTATGAAGATGATTGTCCTGACCTGATCTGTAACTCCAATATTGGTGCCAATGTGTCTTCAAGTATCCATAACCCATAACTCATCTTTGATTTCATCAGATTTACTGTTCATTGTAATCCTTTAAGAGGAAGGTCAGAGGAAAGCTATTGTACTAGTGCATTTAGCACATTACTGTTGAGTCTTGCAGAGAACAGCTTGTGTGTTTCTGAATGTGGATTTTTTTTAAAGACAGAACATGTTAGTGTCATAGGGAAGAAGTTATTTCAGTAATAGCTCTCTATCAGATATTGACTGCAAAGTAACACTTATTAAATACATGTTGTTTCATCCCTTAAGATGTGGCTTCCTACATATTCTTTCTGATAGGTGTTCTAGCTGTTATAGGTTAGGCTGTTAACGAAAAACACTATTAAAGATACTTTTTTGCTTTCTATTTGTCTCAAAAGATCTCAGACTTAAATGTTAACTGCTGCTTCTGTAACTTGTATGTGCCAGAATATAAAGTGTTACAGAAACTTTTTCCTCTCCAAATGTGCTGTAATCAAAGAGTTTTGCCTCAAAGCTACTCATCGAGTTTCCAGTCTATTCTACATTTTTATGAAATAAATCTGAATCTATATCTAGTAAATTTTGTTTTGAAATCTCTGTTCAATGATCAGTATTTTCTAAATGTATGTGCTGATCACTCACATGATGCATCTCACCTTTAAATTATCTATAACAAACTGAATCTCATTGAACTGACTTGTAACATTTTTTAAATTAATAATAAAAGTCTGAAACAGCAAGCTTGTTCTTATTTCAGCTTATTTTTGCCAGCTTTCTGGTCCAGCATGGCAATTATTTTGTACATGGATGATCCAGTTACAGAAATTCCTAACTCTACACTCCTAGATGCTTCAACAGTGGGAGGTTAGAGTGATGGCCAGACACTTAAAGGAGGCTGGAGTGACTATCCTGCTCTGGTTATTGTCAAGTTGTAGGTAGGGGACAGATGTGACAGACAGCTTGTACTACTTAGCAGTAGATAGTGTTTTGTTTCTTTTCTGTCTTATTAACAATTACATGGCCTGAATCAGATGTGTATTTGTGACTTGTGTGCACATGCATAAATATAGTACAGCATATGCTTAAATATGACACAGCACTAGGTTTTGTCTTAAATATGGCTCAAAAGAAATATTGAAGCCTTATCTTGAATTAATGATTAGCAATGTTTATACCTTAATTTCAAATATTTATTTTTTATTATCTCTGTTATGTTATCATTGAGTGGAGATAATGTTAAAATTTTTAAGTGCCTTCTTTGACATAACTACAACATAACTACAAACTAACATAACCAAAAACTGAAAGACTCTTCAGAAGTATAAAGTGATAATGAATCATAAAACCAGTCTGTTCTAGTCATATATATGTTTCACATATTAAATGCAACATCCTTGGCTGCATTTTTAGTTCAATATAAGATGAATTTTATTTCAGGTGTAGCTATAAAGTTGATATGGAACTTATGGCTTTATTTTATTTATTAATAAAGAAAACATATGAACTAAGATAAAGAACTTCAGAAAAGAGCAGGCTCTGCATACAAAATTTCCAGAAGTGCATTTCTTTCCTCACTTGTAGTAAAGACATTAAGCAATATAAAATTGCAGAAGATTTGAGATTTTTATTTCAAGGCTTTACTTAAACAAATGTTTTCTTAATGTGAAGAAAGACACTGTCCTCATACAGGTTTTCCATTAGTAGATGCAGAAAACTATTTTGGGGACTTAATGTAAGCACTTGAAGAGGATAGCTGTTGGGAAATAGAAGAGGTACTCTACTCAGAGAGTCCCACTCACTTAGATCATGCATGTGTTGTGCACTCAGAAATTATCTGCTTTGCCCTTAAGTGGGTGCTTGCAAAGCACAGGCACATGAGGGACCCTGTAGTCCTGCCCCAAGGAGAAAAAAAAAGTGTCCTGCTCTGTAAGCAAACAGGTGTTTGTTCCTTCTGAGTCATATTTCAGAGGATGCTTTTACAAAGCACAGTTACAACAGTGGGATTCCACAGGCTATGTTTCACTGTAGCTCTAATGATTTAGCTAATGGATTGAAAGTGAGCAGTTTCTAAACATTTCTAATTTTGGTAAATTTCTGAATGACAATATCCTTGAGGATGCTTTGAGACACGAAGATAAGGGGATCAAAGGAAGTGGAAATCTGTAGCTTTCCATGCTCACGTTGCAGTATTTGTAGTGTCAAAAAGCCTAGTTTCTTCAGAGGAAAAACCTTTCTCCATCTGCAAAACAGTACCAGTGAAGGGGAGTTCTCTGTTTGTTGGCAGGATGGCAAGTTCCCATGCATTTCACAGCTTTGGCCTTATTGAAGCCTGGCAATCACAGAGTTGTAGAATATTCTGTGTTGGAAGGGACCCATCAGGATCATCGACTCCAACTCCTTGTCCTGCACAGGACAACTCCAGACTCACACCTTCCTAGCTACCAGGGCACTGCTGATTCATGTTCAACTTTCTGCCAACCCAGACTCCCATGTCCCTTTCCACGGCACTGCTTTCCAGCCTCTCATTCTCTGGTCTGTCTGTATATCCAGGGCTGCCCCAACCCAAGTGCACTTTCCCTTGTTAAACATATGATTGGTGATTGCTCAGCCCTCTGATTTGTTGAGGTCCATCTGCAGGGCCTTTCTGCCTTCAAGGGACTTGACAACTCCTCCCAGTATAGTATCATCATCAAACTTGCTTAGTGTTCCTTTGAGTCATTAATGAAGGAAAGTTTTTGCTGGATTAAGATTCTTTCATTGAAAAATATCTTGGTTCTGCTTATGTTATCTTGCAATCAAACTTGGAGTATCAAGTTTCTTCATTCTGAATGATGTTTCTTGTATATTTTTACAGTTTAGATTTTTCTTGAGGAGAGGCAGAACTTGAAGCAAGTCTATTTCAGTCACAGATGTAGACAAGAAAATTCAGATTTGACTAAAATCATAAAACTGTGGTGAATGTGCCATGTACTCTTAGTATGTATTTAATACTAAAGTTTCAGTTTGAACCCTGAACAACTCCAGAAATACTGGAAGAATAAACAAGGCAAATTTATCTTCGCTGTTTCAATTGTATATAAATTATGTTTTGCATTTTTAATTCTCAGTAAGGGTGCTTCTTGCTGGAATTGTTATCAAACTATGTTTTGGATTTTTTTAAAAGAAATGGTCCTGTATGTCAGCTAAGGAGATGAGACACAGAAGAAAAATATGCCAGTTATATTGAGTGTGAAATTTTTGAACAGATGAGGCCCTGGTGGATCAAATTTAAATTCATTCATATTTCCTGATAGAGAGCTGTGGTCTATATGCAGAAATGATGTAGAAGAGTGATTCATACTTTCAATCTGGAGACATAAATGTGCAAAACTCAAATAGTCTCTGGCTGATGAGTAATCCTATAGTGGATTTTTGTGACCTCTTCCTTGGAAGAAAGGAAGTTGGGTGAAAAACTGTAATGCAAATGTAAATAGCCTTGCATTACAAATGCAGTGTGTCAGTTCAGCAATTAGGGTATCTAACAATATGAGGCCTATTACCAAGGGAAGAGGAATGCAGTAATGGCAAAAAGCAAATTAAACTGCTGTGCATTTTCTGGGCCTCAGTAGGGTTAGGATGCAGTCTTCAGGGGTACAGAGAGGAACTGATGCTGTCAACAGTTCTGTTCTTCTCTCTGTGGCACTGCTTCATACCAGTTTTAAGAATACAGAACTGTGTTTTTAACTCTCTGACAAACTGAAGTGTCTCCAAATGCTTTGGAGATTGTAATGTTGTCTGACCTTGAAAATGTGCATAGTTATTATCAAAATCTGATCCATAGTATTCCTATTTTTCTGAATAGTTTGCTTTCCAAACTCTAAAATGGGAGTAAAAATTCTTTCTTATCTGCTTCTTGGCATAGCTGAATGTAGATGTGAGATCCATCCAGCTCATTGAGTACCACCCTGATGATGGAGGCAAAGAAGAAATCCAATGTCTGAGACGTTACTAATATACAGCATTTTCAAGCAGACCTGATCTGCTGGAAATATTATTAATTTTGTCATCAGTATCAAGATACTTCTGCCAGAGGAAAGTTCAAAATATTTTTGCTATATAAAAAAGTCTTCACAAAAATATCTCATTCATCAAAAGTTTTTAATAGAGGCGGAAGGGTTGAAGCTTTTATGACATCCTTGTCAGCAGATAAGGCAACAAATCAAAACACATTGAGGAAAAAGATGACTGCTACCTCCGTTTAGTTTGAATGGAATTCAGCAGCTATAGTAACAGACAAAATTTTGACATAGCTCAGCTCTGTTTGCACTAAAAAACCCAAGCTAGGTCCCACATTAATGAAAAAGTGGCAATACAAAATCTGTATGAAGAAAATCCAAGCAAATTCATAATGATTCTTGAAAGAATCTTAAATCTTTATTTGCTCAGGCAATTGTAATTGTTTACTTGTTTCACAATCTGTTTCAGTATTTCACAAAGATTAGCAGTAAATGGAGTGAACCCTGATGTCAGTAAAAAATAAGGTAGAACATTGCGTTTCAAATATCTGAGCAGTGTTTATCAAGAGTGCGGAATTCAACTATGGTGTTTATTTTTCTTTCAATATTAAAATGAGACAGACTATTTTTATTATAATGAGGTAGCCAATGCAGCATGAGGTGGAAGGGTTTAGAAAAGTATGTAGACTTATCTTGGCAGTTATGTTTTATAGTTATGCTTCATTTAAATGGTTGTATTTAAAACTGAGATTAAGGAGTATGCTTTGAAAAAAAACCAGTATAACCAGCATGACCCTTCTTTCACAGTGCTTTTTCTTAAAGGTAGTATATTATGGACTATTACCTCAGAAAAATGTTTTTTTATTATTATTATGAATGCCTGGATACCAGTGGGAACCACTCTGAATAAGTGACAGCCATTAGGTGAAACAAATGTAAAATGGAAAAACTGTTGAGTTGCCAGACCTAATAACAAAGCTATTTCATGCATATTGGCAGTAGTGAGACATAATTTCCTTTATCATAGGTTGCACATATAAATGAATTTCTGAAGTTAAATACAGTACAGGCATCTTGCAAAGCCAGTGGGCAGGAAACACCTGGGCAGCCATTAGACATTTGGAGCCTGGCATTACAGTGAACCAGAATTTCTTTCCAGCTACAAGAAAGGCAAAATTCAGTTCTTTAAAACATTTTCTCCAAAAACAAGATGTGTGCAAGGAGTTTATCTCAATAGACATTAGAATGCAGTAAGGAAGATGGCTTAGTGTACCCCACTTTTCCCCTTTCAGCATAGCATTCAGAAGTTTTAAGGCACAACTATTGTGTGTAAATGTGTTACAAAATGTGAATCTATTTTTAAATCTATTTTTTATTGAATGAAGGCAAATGGGAGGAGTTTCAGAATGCTACAAATGTCTCATAAAATGCTAGGGTACTGGGGGCAGCCTTATCAGGGATGTGATCATCATCTGTCCTCATAACTGAAGATTTTCAGGATGCAATTGGACATGACTAAATAATCTCATCTAGGCTTCCTTTCCCATGGCAGTTTGGACCAGATGATCTATCAAGGTCCCTTCCAACCTGGGCTGTTTTTATTCCTATGGAATAGACATCTTTTACAAGATTTGTGTGGGACTGGGTCTCCTCCTGACCATTTTCAGGTGCAGATGCTTGTCTGAGGCTTCTGAAGGGTTTGTATCTACTGCTAGGGGGAAGGAATTTTTCTTTGTCTTAAGATAATAATTTTGAAATATGACTTTTGCTTTTTTCACTGACAGCTTGTCAAAGTCAACAGTAATTTATGACCAGTAGTGATTGATATGCCTCATCTGAGATAATTTGCTTTCCAGATAGTGAAACAAACAACAAACTACCCATTGTGAGCTGGATCTATTTGTTTATGGGAAAGCTTGTACTATTACCCTCAACTGATTAGCTCCAAGACAGGGCTATTCTGCCAAGACAATGTTGTCTAGATCTTGCCAGGTCATCAAAATAACTGAGATTTTAACAAACTTTTTGTGATTTGAAGTGCCTACAGATAAAGCCTGAAAGTGGCATACAAAAACAGCCTGTGAAATTAAGAAAACACTTAAGCATGGACTCAGTTTAGCCCTCAGTACCAGATTTTATTTCCAGATATTTTTCCAGATATCTTTCACCAAACTCTGAAGGACACTAAATAGACACATAACAATTGCCACTGCATTTGCCAAGGTGAACTGACCAGGAAAATATCTGGCTTTTTCTGTAGTTTTTCCTTATCTAAGATGATTTTCTCCAGTAGAAACTAGAAGTTGAATATGTAATGACTTTTTTTCACCTTCCTGTTTTAAGGGGTGGGTATATATATATTTCTGTTAAACATGAAGATAGTACCACCTAGTCTGTTGAAGAAACATAACTATTTGTAAATGTTTCTAGTTAAATGTTCTGAAAGAAGAGATATGTCTGGGCTTTACATAAATGTAGGCTAGGTCCCTTCTTAGCTCTACCTAGCATCCAGTTAAACAATAGAAAAAAATCTAAGCTGAAAGAAAAGCTGAAGAGCAACTGAAAGCTGATGAATGGTTGTTATTTAATCTGGGAAAACTGCTTTTAATGGACTAAGTTCTTTTCTTTGTTGATACCCTCTCACTACTGGAATTTGTCAAAATAATAAAAAATCTACCAGATTCACACAATGGTCTTACCTGAAGAGGAAACAATGCTGCAATTTTTCATGGCTTATAAGATCTTATGAAGATAGTTCCCAGTTACATTGGGTTTTAGTGTAGGAATTGAGGGATGGAAATGCAAGCAACACTGAATGCCCTCACTTTTTTTTTCATTGATACTATAATTGAATTTTAATGCATTATTTCACCAAGGCCTTGCAGAGTCTTCTTCACAGCCTGTAAAAATTCATGTGTACTCACTACTTGTGTGCTCAGGAGAATGTACATGTTGGAGATTGTGTTTATCTGTTGTTATTGTTAATTCTAATAGATCTGACATATGGTGTTGCACTTGAGATTACTGACACTGTGTTGCCTAACTGCCAATTTCCAAGTAGTATGTAACAGGGAAAGCTGTTAATGTGCTGTGAATTTGTAAAATCCTTTTAAAAAGATAGGGTGTTAAGTGACTTCTCCGGTGTGTTTAACAGGATGCCTGGTCAAGGGTGTTGGTTGAGCAGCATCTAAGCTGTCTGAATAAAAACAGAAGCTTGGTAGCATTAATGTCTGGATGAAATCATAGCTTATGGATGAAATCATAGCTATCATAGCTTATCACTGACAGACAAATGGTGTCAGACTTAAAAAATCACCAAGAGTGGCAGGTCTTCACCTGCTGCAGGTGGTTCTGCTGTTCCCAGTCCTGAGACTGTAACGATCACAAAGCAAAATTTCATCTGGGTGGCTAAAATCTCTGCCTTCCTGCTTCCAGAATTGGAGCACTGCTCTGCAGCCTTAGCAAAACACAGCTAATTCCCTGGGCTGTGAAGCATATTGAAAATAAGTTAGTGGGATTCAGCATTATTTGATTTAATTGTAACAATAAACTGTACAGTAAAATATTGGTCTGATTTGTAGCAGTGTCCTCTGTTTTCCTGTGTTTATGCTTCCTATAAGAAGAAATTTCTTTTCACTTTTTTAATATAATACACAAAAGTAGGTTTCAATTTGGCTGGACAGGCCAGATAGAAATTGGCTGACCACTTTGAGAATGAATACCATCATTTTTGTGACACAGTTCAGGGAGTCACAGAATGGTTTGGGTTGAAAAAGACCCTAAAGATCATCTAGGTCCAGCTGACTTGCCCCTAGGCAGGAGCACTGCTACATGAGTAGAAACAAATGCCTTTAGGTACTCCTGGGCAGAACAGGTGCTGAAAGGCCACACAGCTCCACATAGAGATGACTTCTGTGGGTTGCATAGAAAAGCATTTTATTGAAGATTCTACTTGCCCAGTAACAACTTTGATTAGAACTGGGAGAAGTCGGGAGTTTTTGTTTCTCCAATGCTCTTTCCTTAACATGGGTCTACTTTACAGTGTATATTAGAAGAATTGCCTTTATAGCACATCTGAGCAATGAAACAAAAGAGGGAAAGCTGTGTCTCCAAAATGCAAACTGCCACAATTTACATTTCAATTAAAAAAAAAGGAGTTTGATGTACAATATACTATTTTAAAATTTGAAAAAAATTATTATCTGGTGTTTTCATGTACTGAATCTTAATGTAATCCATTTATACATGATGAGATGACTGCTGAAAATATCAGACTGCTTTTAAGCCCTATTTCTGCCCCCTCCTAAAGCAAATAAAAATATATGGTGAAAACAGATATATCAAAAAATAATAAAAAAATTAATATCAAACAATACTAAGGACTGAAATGTTTACTTAGAAGACTGTCCAAAGAGGAGAACTGTATCTAAGAGATAATTCAAATGTATTCTTTTTCCTGAAATTACCAAGAGAATGTTTTTTTTTTTAAATTCATGAATTTTTCTGTTGTAATGAGAGCAGATTTCCAAACAGGCATATTTAGCAAAAAGTTGCTTTCTAACCTTTAAACTCTATTCTATCCCCTCAAACTTTTTTTTTTTTTTTTAATTTCTTTTTTCTCTTAAATAATCCTTCCGGAAAACTGGGTTTATATATAGAATAACTAAGATATATATGCTGATATTTTCTTTGTATTTATATTTTTTTATATGCACTGCATATTCCATTATATTCATATTTTAAACTGTCTTGCACATTCAGTAAAGTGACATGAATCTTAAACATGTGATACTAAGATATTCTGTAATAATAACCTCTAATGTTGCTCTCTAAGCAACATTCTCTGCCTTCTTGCATTACCTTGTGTTTTAATAGAGTGAACAATACATGGTTTTTCCAGGTGTCATTTCAATGCCAATACAGTTTCCCCAATGCTTGACCAGATCTTTCAGATTTAAGCACAGTAACTTTAATTTCAGAGCAAGAGTATTGAGTTGATGACCATAGCTATGCATTAGAAAAGTGTGTGACTCTGGGGTATAAAAACCTCAGCTGTGAATGCTTGACATCCTGTGGAAGTGGACAGACTGTTGACTACTATGATTGTGCCTGATGACCTTAGAGATCTTTTCTAATCAAAAAATGCTAAGATTCTATATAGTGAGGTTTTTGGGGCAGATACATTTGTAGAATTTTCTTCTGACTCCCCATTCTGGTTGAAGTTAATTTGAGGTACAAATGTTGACATTTGTAACTTCATGGCTAGGAGAGTGCTGTTGGAGGCAAAGTTTAAATAAAAAATGAGGGATATATAGTGATTGCTTTCAGACACAGGAGGTCTGAAATACAGCCACAACCATTTTTGAGTTTACTCTGTAAGGATTATTATGTATCTCAACAACATTGCACTTTATACTGATCTGGGAACAATTCAGTTAGGAAAAGTGAATGCAAATTTTCTGTCTTAAAATGATTGCTTATATTCTATTAATAGTTTATTAATACCTAAATAGCACCAAATGTGAGGAGGAGGAGAGAGTTGATTGATGATGTTTATGGGTCCCTCCCAACTCAAGATATTCTATACATTTATGAAGAGAAGATGTAACTTCTGATCAGGCAATGAGAAGTCTCAAATTTGGAGATTTATAATTCTAGTCTTGTATGAAAAGCAAGAGAAAAATGAAAGTCTGTATTCCCAAATTTAGCAGAGTTCTGAGAGAAAGTCCCTCTGATGCAATAGATGTTTGGTTTTTAAATTTTATTTTTATTTATGCATAAATGGGATAGCTTCTTTAGTGTTTGTAATATCTTAAGAAAATATTAAATACTTAAATATTTCTATACTGCTTTGTTTTGTGCTTTGTTCTTGCCTATTTTTCTTTAGTCTCTTTAGTGTGCTGGCATTTTCCTTACAACCTTCTGTCTACCCTACAGCACTTCTAGCAGCAGATCTGTTTTCATAAATCACTTTGAGAGAAGCCAACACTCATAAAGAAAATATATGTTGATTTTTGCACAGTCCTGACATCTAACGGAAAGTTAAAATAAAGGCCACAATAAAATTCCACTGCAATTCATACCCTGCTTGGTTTGTGTTCCGTGGATATGCAGTTTTTCCTTTAAATTAGAATATCATTCTGATCTTAATGGGGTCTTTGTTTGTGAAATAAGATGGTAATGAAATGAAACACAACTAGGTTCCAGTTCTGAAATCCGTTCTTGCTTTTTCATAAAGGCAAAGCTTTTAGTGATGTCAATGACAGTTTTGCCTGAATCAGAATTGCAGGATTGGACTGATAATGTCTGACTTAATGAATTTCAAAGAGGAAATTTCATTCCATGACCAGACAGATCATTTTGGAGTGTCTTTCACAGCCAGTAAAAATGCATCTTGTGACTGTGTTTTTGTTTTCCCTTTGTTTTCATGCTTTAAGACTTTTTTTTTTTCCCCTGAGAGATGCTAGTCTAACAAGTAAGCAGAGTGTTTTACTTGCAAGGATAGTAATGAAATTAATGGAAGAGCATTTTAGAATTTTACTAAAGGAAGATGCATGGAATTTTTTTATTATTTTGATCTTTTTGGAAGTAGGACTGAAAAAGGTTTTGCTGCAACATTATTTTCTTTTTCTGTAGAAGTTTTCTTTGCTGCTTGGCAACTGCAAGGCTTATTTAATTAAAAAAGACAAACTCCCACACACATTTGAGTCATCTTAAGGTTGGTTAACAATCACAGATATTTAACAAGGAGTAGGCTCAGAAGGAAGTAGTCCATAGTAAACAAGGGAAGAAGTGTGTATGGAAGAGGCGGTTGGTGTTGAGTTTTTTCATTCCCATTTGCTTTGGTAACAGAACCTGCTACCTGTTCTGCCTAATATGCACTACCTTGCAACTGATGGCATTTTTGGAGTAATAAATGCAACCCAAAACAAGTTCTAACCCAAAACAAGGGCTGTGGGGATTGATAAAGGTAAATCACTTATTTTTAGTACATCTGCTTTGTAGAACTTATATACTATGTATGGTTTAGGGATTTGTTTGTTTGGGTTTTTTAAGCCACAGACAGTCTTTGTGTACAAAGCTCTCTACCAAGATTTGCAAGTGACCTTAAACAGAGGTTGGCTATTACTGAAAAGAGGTAACTCAGCCACAGGCAGGTTCATAGATGATCCTGCCTACTGCTATGCAATTTATTGCTGATTTTAGACTTGAACTGTAATGACCAAAACTCCCTCTTGGCCACACACAAATTATGTGAATAGCACAATATAAAACAGATTTTTAGTCTTTATTTGAACAGAGGTAAATACTAATTTTTTTTCTCCCTCTCACATACTTGCTTAACATGTGAATATTTTAAATAGTACTGGATCAGAACTATGGTGTCTTGCCTTTGTAAATATTTATGAGAAAACATGCATTAATAGTTATTTCTCAAAAGGATGTTGTGAGGTGTTTAAGTTTCTCTATTTAACAAACCACATAAAGGGAGAGGTTTATAACAGCAAACCTACTGAACTGAATTCTGTCTTGTGTCAGACTTCTTTTCTCACTTTTTCCCTCCTATTTGAAGCATATGACAAAAAGGCAGGGCACTAAGGAGCTGAAACTACATTTTCAAAAAGGTTGAGAAATAGGTGGTATAGGAGAAGTGGATCAGGATTGAGGAAAATATGCCTCAGGATGGTCTGGTCTGTATTAAGGAAAATAGCCTAAATATATGCAAGTTTTAACTATAGCATGGATCTTTTTTCCCCTATGGGAGTCAGTGCAGTAGTGTTGCTTCCTGTGCCTCTTTGATATCTTTGATATGCTGTCATAATTTTAGCAATGCTTTTCTATGTTGTAGCTGCAGTATAGGAAGAGGAACATGGGATGTCCTTCTCCTCAGCTAGAACTACTCTATGGCTAGGTGGTGGTGATATGTCCCTTTGGTCTGGAAAGGGGAGCAGGGACACAGTAGTACCTACACTACCTGCATTAGATCAAACTTTGGGAAGACTTGCTCTTCTTTATGAAGACACCTTTGTCTTTTAAAAACAAAAATATTTAAAACCAAAAATATTTAAAAACAAAAATAAAAATTAAAAAAATCCCAAAACCAAGGGGACGACAAATCTCAGGAAAGAAGAATAACAGCAACCCATAGAGCTAGATGAGCTGTCTCACCTCATGGCCTCCTTTTATCTTGTTTGATATTGTATCAAGGAGGTGATATCTAAAATATTTAGTCTGCTAAAATGCAGCAGACTGGAGCAATGGTAACACACTTTTCCTGCAGCAAGATAAGGGATGTAATCTGAACGCTAATATTGAGGATTATATGTAGTCAGGGACCATGGACTTCAGATAAGAGTAATCAAGTAGTAGGGCATACAATTGAAACCAATTCATTTCATGTTTTAGATGGCAGAACCAACAAGAGATGCCCAGAGCTTGTTGAGGTTGCACAGGTCATTAGGACCATACCAAGGAATTCTGGTCACTTCAGTCAGAAAACCAGCTTCACTGGTGTCCCAGCTTAAATGCCTCTGTGCTATCACATGCAGCATGGGGAATAAAGAGGAGAAATGAGATGTGCCTATGCCTGCAGGGATAAAACCTTACTGGCATCATTGAAACACTGTGGAATGGCTCCTATGACTGGAGTGCTGAAATGAAAGGATGCAGGATCTTTAGGAAGGACAGGCAAAGGCATGCCCAAAGGATCTGCGTGACACTTCAGGATTGTATCCTCCAGGCTCAATAAAAATGCAATCCCTACAAAGGGTAAATCAGTGAAGAACACCAGGATGCCTGGTGAACATGGATGAACAAGGAGATCCTGCACAAATTTAAACACAAACAGGTAGTTTAGAGTATGGAATCAATGAAAGGTAGCCTGGGAAGAATACAAAGAAATTGTCCAAACAGCCAGGGATCTTGTTAGCAAAGTAAAGGGCTGACAGAACTAAATCTGGCCAAGGACATCCAAAGTACAAAAAAGGAGCTTCTTTAGGTACACCAACAATAAGAGAAATACTAGGGAAAATAAAAATTCTCTCAGAAAGAACACAGAAGTCCTGGTCACCAGGATATAGAGGAGGCCAAGGAGGTGAATTAGCTTTTTGCTTTGGTCTCCACCAGCAAGTGTTCATGCCAAGCACCCAAGCTGCAGAAGGTGAAAGCAGGGATTGGGAGAATGAAGCACTGCTCACTGAGACCATCTAAGGAACTTGAAGGTGCATGTGTCCATGGGACCAGATGGAATACATAAGATCCAGGAAAATACAGGTCTCACCTCAGTGTTTGGCAAGAGCATGAGGTGGATCCTCCTGGAAAGTATGCTAGGGCATGGTCAGAAATAAGGAGGTGATTGGTGAGAGCCAACATGGTTCCTCTAAGGGCAAATCACTCCTGAAAAATTTGGTGGCCCTCTATAATGGAATTATAGCAGTCGTGGATAAGGGAAGGGCAACAGATGTCATCTATCTGAACTTGTGCAAAGCATTTGACACTGTCCCATATGCCATCCTTGTCTCTAGACTGAGGAGACATGGATTTGATGGACAGACCGCTCAGTGGATAAGGAATTGGCTGGAGGGTTGTACTCAGACTTGTGGTCAACAGCTCAATGTCCAAGTGAAAAGCAGTGACAAGTGGCGTTCCTCAGAGAGACTGTGTGAGGCGACACAGGCAGGCAGCCAGAACAACCCCTAAGCCACAGCCAAATTGCTGAGAGTAAATTTATTTCATTACCTCACTACCCAGAGGATCCCAGAGCAACACCCAGGCAGAGGCACACAAGCAGGAACAGAGACCCTGTCAGGCTCAGTTCACCCCAGAACACGGTGGGGCTGCTGTCTGCACCCATTTATCACGGGTCCACACACACCTGGTTTATCACCATGCTGTGATCTCCCTGTGCTTTTCATGAGCTCTGAGCTTTGGTCTCTCTCCCAAGACAGGGAGCTCAAGCACATCTGTGCGAGTGCCTCCAGGGCTCTGCAAGCACCTATGTTATCTTTAGACAGAGATTCCACTTCTCAAAATACAGAGGATAAACAACAGTAGGCATAATATATGGTTCATACATGAGTTTCCCACACATTCTCCAGGCCTCAACATTCCCAGCTTCGAGGTCATTTGAGTGAATCTATCATCCTCCTCTCCAGTCTTCCAGTTTTAACCCTTTCCTCACAGCAGATGGGTGCTGTTTAACATGGTGACAAGGACAGTGGGACTGAGTGCACCCTCAGCACATTTGCTGATGACACACAGCTCTGTGGTGCCATCAGCACGTTGGAAGAAAGGGATGGCACCCAGAGGGACCTACACAGACTTGGGAGGTAAGTCTGTGTGGACCTCTTGAAGTTCAACAAGACCAAGTGCAAGATCCTGCATCTGGGTCAGGGCAATCCCAAGCATAAGTGCAGGCTGGGCAGAGAATGGATCAAGACCAGCCCTGGGAAGAAAGACTTGGGGTGGGTGGTTTCTTCTTTTAAATGAAAAATTCAATATTACTAGGCAATGTGCACTCACAACCTAGAAGGCCAACCACATCCTGGATGTCACAACAGAGTGTCATGTTCAAGGAAGGTGATTATCCCCCTCTGTTCTTTTGGGCATCTGAATTTACTCATTTGTCATAAAATACAGTTGTTGTGACTATGGTTATCTGTGCACACAAAGAGAAATATGCAAAACCCACTTTTTTCTTGTAGGCACATTAAACATACAAGGCTGATATTAAGTGAACTAACATTCCAGGCTTCCAATGTCAGTGGAATTTATGTTGGCTTAGCTGGAGGAAATAGTCCAATAAACTCACTTTGTCAGGGACTATTAATATTTTCCTGGTTTAATTCAGGCACAAAGCTCTGACGTAGTATATTTGTACCAGCTACAAGATTATGGCTCAATTCCCCTTTGTAAAAGGAATGACTGGGGAGGAGGAGAGATAAGAGAGCTGGGAATGCACTTTAAGAAAAATTCAGAGTGATGGAAAATATACCTATAAAATGAATGTGATTCCAGAACACCCAGAGTTTTCAGAAATCCATGAGTTCAATACAGTCTGTGTTCAGTCTGGTGGAGCTTAAATATAATTCATGTTCTGCTCCTTGTTTGAAAACTGAACCCCTTCTGTGGTGGCAGCAGTGAAATATCTCATGTCATTAGTGGTTTTGCTTTGCAACACTTATTTCTAGGTAGCTGAAATAGTTTGTATTTCTACTGTTAAACTTTTGCAAGCTCTTGAGAATTGTTAAGTGCACAGTGACAAATAACTTACCAACTCATGTATGTTAAGAACTTACTGAGTTGTTTTTATGCAGCTGTTTGTATGAATTATGTTTTTATTTCTCTGTAAGTGGTCTCTGGGAAATCCTTTTATATTGAATTTGAGAAACATTAACATTCAGTTAATGTTTCTCAGCAAATATTCACCTTATTCTGAGTGTTTTATATTGGAATAGTTTTTTATTTGCATGTCAATTTGCACACACATAAATGGTCTTTGATAACTTTATTTGTCAATGTTTCTGGGCATTTCTATTGCTGGTAGGTATGAACATGTGGTTTTGGTAAGAAAGTTTACTAAATCCACAACAGGATAATGAAAAAAATATACCAGCTAAGGATTTTAATACCTAACTTTGCTACACAAAAATGTAGGTAGTGTTAATTTTTGAATCAAAACATAGTTTATATACTTTGGTAACAAGTCTAGACAGAGATAAGATTTAGATGATCCTACAAGCCTGTTACTGTTTTCAGATATTTATATGTTATGTTGGTATCCAACAGAGTTACAACAGCAAGTGGACGTACAAGGGACATGACATGGAACATTCTTGGACTTTATTTGAAACACTGATTTTTAGAATCTTTCAAACTTGTTTGATGTTTCTACAAATAAACATCCAGGCTGTTATAGGTGATACAAGTGTCTTTGGATTTATGAAGAGCTAAGTGGTTGTGTCATAGTGAATATGCTTCTACAGTTTGTTCCTATATTGATGACAATTCTTGCCTCGAACAAAAGTGCTAGAAATAATTTGGAGGAGTACAATAACAAGGGTAAAATCTTTCATTTCTTCTCCCTCTTTTGTGTTGCTAGAGGAAAGTCAACTTCATTTTCACTATCTTTTTATGGCCTTGAGTTGTCTTGCTAAAATATAAAAAAAATTTCTTTAGAGGAAGCTTTGAAATAGGAGACAGCTGCATGTACTGATTTCCTTAAACTGCTCCTCGTGGCAGCCTTCCACATAGATTCTATTCTATTTTATGTTTTTGTATAAATGTGAAGTTAGTATACTGAGTACTTCTCTGTTATCTTCTTTTCCCAAGATAATCCTAGTTAAATGTAGTTCTGCCAGAGAGTGATTTGCCAAGACAAATTTCCAAAAGTGAATCCAGACATTACGAAATAAATGTATCAGTATTGCTGAATGAAATATTTCCACTTTCAGAGTAACTGAAAACATGCTTTGGGAAACAGTGAATTTTTTGTCAATCAAAGGAGGATGGGTAATTGTGACCAAGTAATTTGGATACTGGTGGGATCGGTGCTTATGCACAAGGGAGCATGCATGTGTATTTGCAAACACACACTTTTTTTTTAGACAAAAATCCTCCACAACAACTGAATAGATGAGATCAATATCTTAGTGGAAATAAGGTGTTTGTTTATACCACTAACTTGATAGAGGATTCTGTCAGCTGTACAATGAAATGCTTGTTGCCAAGACACCAGTGATCAACTTCCACTTAGAATAAAATGCCTCTAACTAAAAAAAAACCAAAACAGATCATTTAAACACTTCTTGCTTTTTTGAATCATGTGAAATTTAAATAGAGGTCTTGCTTGTGACTTCATGGGTTTGTGAGGTGATAATGTGTGCTGTCCCCATGGGCTCAAGATCTAGACAAGGCTGGCATCACAGCTGAATTTTTGAGATATCTCAAAGAGAGCCAAAGCATAAGATATTGTGGACGTAGCCAAGAAGTGAATCATAAAATGAGCCTGCAGATAGAAAAGTTCATAAAACATTTAAACTTTCAGGGTGCTTTAACATTATGAATGGAACTAAGAAGAGCTGAAAAGAGAATAATATCTATTTTGTAACCTGGATATAAGATGCATTACTTTAAATAAAACAGAATATATTTCCAAACAAATTAATAAGGAAGTTAAGGGATATTTATTCCTGAAACCAAAGTTTACTCTTCCATGGACATGGACAGGCAACTTTATTCATGCTGAAAATCTTCAGGCTGCCATTGCCTGCAGCAGTGATCATGCAAGACTAACTCTTGTGGCTACCATATTCAATGTTAGTAAGGTTGAGAGAACTTCATCTTGCCAACTGCAATCTGACCTTTTGATGAGCACTTTTTAGTTTTGTTTGTTTGTCCTGGGTGTTTTGTTTGGGTTTCTTCTTCCAAGTAAATGGTATTTATTGCAATGCAATGTTTGGTCTTGAACTGTGTCAAGAAAGTAAAATACAAAAATACAATTAATCACATATTTTCTCCTATTAAATGTTAATAGAGTATTCAAAGTACTTATTATTAATTATTTATCTCAACAGAACCTTCAGGTGTACTATTTAAGAACTCTATAAAAACAGTTGGAAGATTTTTTTCCTCATTGTTACATGGTTTCAGGGTAACAGTTAACTCCTTGTGGGAACAAATATCTGCCTAGAAACCTCATCATGCATTGCCAATTGCTGGCCCTGAAACTATTCATAAAATAAGAAAGATATGCCTTACAGTAAAGGGGAGAACTATGACTTTATTTGTATTTAATTTTATCCATATTTGTCAAAATGGCCTAAAGTGGGTAACAGCAGCCCAATGAACTTCTGTAGTATGGATTATTAAGAGTGATAAGCACGCCAGTCTGACATTGTCATGTTCTGAGTTGTCTGTGACTTGATCTGTTACAAGGCTATTACAAATCTCTTGCTAAGAGATAAACTTCTACTAAATCATTTGTGTTTTCTACAAAAAGAAAATTCATTTTTTTCCCCTACTCTGTTATACTTCAGGAAACTACATGTGGCCTCTAAACTACACTTCCTGAAAAGGAATTCTCGAGCTTGATCTTGCTCCTGACAAAGTTTTAGTATGATTACATTTTAAGACTGATACATTGCACCAAGGTATTTCTGGGTTCAAGGCCTGAATATTAACATTATGTAGGCAGCTTGACAGCATTGTAAGACTCTGTGCTGAGCAGCAGTGTCCTGCAAATAATTAGGATTTTAAACTTCTGTTTCCAAAAGGCATTTTTGTGCAGAATTTTTGAAGTGTTTTGTATTCAAGGAAGAATTAAACATTCTGGCCAAATATTTGGCTTATATTTGCTTTTATTGAATTCCATGTATCATCTAATACTTTTTGGAATAAATGCTGGATTAAGTGAATTTTTATTTAGCCAGTTTTTGTCCTGTGTCCTGAATGTTGCAGTGCAGAAATATACTAGATGCTGAAAACAATTGATTGCTTTTCAGTTTTCTACTTTCAGTGGAGTCCACTAGTCTAAAACCTAGACTCAACAATAAATGTATGCATGGATCAGACAAGTTTATTGTTATAAGCAGTCATGGTTTACCCACATCTCAATGGCTGATGTTAAATTTGTTGACACTTAGTGCTCTCAAATTTCAAAACTTTATTATGAAAAATAATAAAAATTCTACAGTAAAATGAGATTTTAATGCACTTTTATGCTTGCACCATCAATCCTTGCTCAGTCTTCTCAATGTTCAGTGACTGGTGAAGCATTTGAGAAGCTATCAGTTGGAAGTGCGAGCCTATTAAAGCAGATGACTCATGAGTGGCTTAATAAGAGACAGGACAAACAATTTCTGTGTAAAGACTTCATCAACAGGGAGAAAATAGTCTCCAGGCTAATACTTCTACCAATTTTATTATCTAGGAATTATGGCTCATTAAAAATGGCTCAATTTAAGCCTTGAAACAAGGAAAACCACCTTTTCCCCAAGTAGTCAAATAAAAACTACCTACATTGTTACTTAATGCTGGGTATAATGGTAAGAATTTATGATAACATGGATAAATGAATATTTGGCTTTCTTTGGTGTTGAAGACTGGAATGTATATGAGAGCAATCAATCACATATTTTGACTTACATACCTGGTACAGAGATGTTCTCTCTCCCCTTCCTTAAGTGAGACTTCTTTCTTCCCACTGTAAGATTCTGACCCTAGACTTTAAGGAATTGATAAGAAAGGGAGAACACAGCATTTCTGGAAATATTTTTCCAGATTCTTTTCAGTATCCAGGTAACCTTTTATAAAAATTCATAGGTTCAGATGTATAGAGTTTCATAAATTTATTATACTCTGCCTTTTTTCTTAGTGCTAATAAAATCTTTCACTGTTTTCCAGTTAATTTCACCTAGCATTGTAAACACTGGTAAATCATTAGCCACTCTTTTTTGTTTACTAGAATTTAAAAACTGAAATTTACATTTGCAGATATATGCAAACTCTGTATATTTTCTATTGAGATATAAAAATCTTGAATTTATCTGTGCTTGAAAGATTTTAATGCAATCACTTCAGAGCTTTGACTTGCAGTGTTACATAAAATATAACAGCCTTTTACAATGCAGTTGCAGTATCTGTCATATTTTATTGCTACTTGTGCTACGATAATTCAGAATGATTTAGGTTTATTCACTGTTCTCCTGAGTGATATTAGATGCAATTGAAATTAATATGATACTCTGTATTGTTTGTGAATCCATCACTGTGTTTTTAAATGACAATGTTGAAACTCTTTATAAGCCTTTTGCTGTTTTTCGCCAAACACAATAATCTTAACTAGAGAGTTTAATAGTAAACACCAATACTCTGCTGGGGTTGTGGGAGGATGTCTACTTTCAGCTGGTTGGGAGTACAAGAGATGAGATCCAGAAATGTTTTAGGGTCTTAAGTTCCTCTTCAGGTCAAGTTTTGATTTGAAAAATTCCCCTGATGATGTTGGCATCTATCAATAAAACTATCCTATGATTTTCTAAAAATACCCAGAAACACTTCATTTCTGCTGAGATAAGCAGCATTCTGTGGGCTTTTTGGAATTTTTGTTTGTTATTTGAGGTTTCTTTGGTTTTTAGTGATAGGAGTTTCCTCCACCTAAGTCTTTGTCCAGTGATTACAAACAACAGGGGATATAGGGAATTTGCTTTAATCCTGCCTTATTCTATTTATTGTGTCAACATTTATTTGATATCAGTCAGTTAATTTAGAATGAGACAAGTGGAAGCAAGTATGACAGCAGTAAAGGAAACATTAGGTTTTCAGGTGCACATGAGGGAGCCAGGATTTCTAAATCATTTCTGCCTGTTGACATTCTGGTTGCAGACACAGGTGACAGCTGGAAACTGGAATATTACTACTGTGGGATGTGGAGGAATCTTCTGACACTTCTCTCCATCCCAACCTCCTGACTTACTACTTATTGCATGAAATAAAGTTACTCTGAAAATTATAGATGTTTTGGATGTTGGGTGATGAAAAAAGAATAAAAAGGAAATTTTGGATGAAATTGCATTGGCAAAAGAAAACAAAAAACAACAGAACACAAGAATTTGTGTATGACCTATATGGACGTGTTTCTAGGTCTTTTTAAAAAAATCTGTGTTACCTCTCAGGACAGAAAAATATTTTAGAATACAAAGCTACCAACACAGTCTTCTAAAAGTATATTTTTCAAAAGTAAGGATATAAATAATAAGTGAACTTCATATTTCTAGCATCAGTTTACCTAAAGCATTTGCATCTGGTAGAGATTTGCATTATGAGTGATTGTGTTAGTTGTAAGAGTCTTTCAAGGCAAAACTGAAATTTAACAATGTAATGTGTTATTTTTTATGGAATAATGCAGAAGTCTGACGTTGTGTGTCAAGAAAAGAATTCAAAACTGGTGTGTTTTCTGTTAAGTTAGTTAACTAACTAGGTATGTATTGAGTATTAGTGTTGAAATAGTGAAACCAGAAAGAAATATAAAGCTTACATACTGCCTGAGTTATATTCTGTTATTTTAGTAGTTAATAAGGGGGAAAAGAAGCAGATAAAAATTTGATTGAGTTTATGCTAGTTTTTTATGCTGAAAACGTAGTTATTTGGAAATTGTGTAGTCTAATATAGTAACTGAAGGGCTTAACATTTGTGTGAAGAATTAATACATCTTTTTTGTGCTATAAAGTCTGCTCTGATTTTTACATTCCTTTTTTTCAAGGCAGCTACAAATAGAAAACTCGATGGAATTTGGTTCTTAGTTAATGAAAACTACACTGCAACAAAAACAAAATGTATTGTTTGTTTTGGCTTGTGAAGTTATTTTCAGCATGAACGCTTTGAGATTTCAAAATAACTTCCTTTTAATCTTATTCTTGGGAGTGGTGTTAGAAAGAAATTGGGCCTAATTTCTTAGCATAAAATTAATAAAAAAGATGTCTTCAAGAAAAATCTTACAGTGCAGAAAAAATGTGTATTTAATATCTGATGAAAAGTATGCATGTGTGTATCATATCTAAAAATCAATATATATGAGAAACAGGAGAGGGAAAGGAATCTACATGGGTCAGGAGGAGGCATATTTTTGGTCTTGCCAATCCTGTTACCTGGCAAGAATTCCTTGTAAACTTTTCTGAAATTTCTTCTCACTGACAGTTTGGAACTTGCACCGCAGATGATGTGCATTGTCTCAGGTATAGGTTTATGGTGTTTCTTTTTGCCATGTCTTTTCTCAACCCACCTTTTCTGCTATGGAGTGTACCCTTTTGTGCTCATACACTGTGAGAGGGATTATTTTGGGATGAAATGACTACATGTGACAGCAATATGAGGAACCTGAAATAACACTTATGAGAGGTTCTGCATCCTGGCAGCTTGTGAAGGAAGATGCAATATAAATGGCTGGGTGCTCCAATGCCTGCAGACAGTGCTACAGAGTTAGAGCTTTGTACGTTTGCTCACAGGTAATACTAAATCCCAAAATTTGACTCTAGCTTAACTGAATTCCCTGGCTTTTTGTTGTTGCTGTTGTTATTTTCAAATATATGTGCACTTGGAAACTTGATCTGATTTCCAGTCACTTGAGCTCAGAATCTTTTGAACTGAGGGTGAGATCACAAGGTTAGTGTCAGTGTGCACTAGCTAAGATTCTTCTAGAAGGCTTTGAAAGATCTGACATCTTAAGATTAATGTCTCCACTCTCCTATTTCTGTGAAGATTTTTTTTTTTCTCCAGACCTTCTTGGATAAAGATCTTCAGGTCTATACGTTTGTAAATGGAAGAATGCCTTAAATATTTTTTTAACTGTCCATCTTTTACTTTACATGCCAGTGCTGAATGTGATAGCAGAACTGAAGAAATAACTGCATAGACCTCAGAAAGACATTATGAACTTTGCAACTATACATACGGTTTGACTGTTCAAGAAGAGAAAAGTTTGCTTCCTTCCCCATCTTGGGCTTTTATCTTGCTCACTCTGGGCCTTCAGTTGGCTCACTTCAGGTATGATATTCTCTGGATGATCACACTTGTCCTTTGTTTTTCCTTCCCACTGGTTTGAAGCTTCAGTTGGCATAGTCTCTCTCAGTAAAACATGAGACAAAATAGTCTGAAGTATAAGTATAGTATATAAGTATAGTATATAAGTAATAGCATGAAGTATAAGTATCCCAAAAGCAAAATAAAAGTTTAAAGACTTCAGTTATACATGTGATACAATGAAAATACATGGTCTGTATTAAAAATATATATGATCAGTATTCTTTGTCTTTTGGATGTTTTACTTCTAAACCAACCTTTTGTTTCATAAATCCTGTCTACACAAATCCTAAATGAAAATTAAAGAATCATTTAAAGGTAAATTATGCTCCCTTCCTAGTCTAATTTATTTTTGCTCTTTTGAAGGCAAAGGAGCTGTAGATTTTGTGCAAGCAACACTGCCTTGCCCTATCTGGAACATGCCTGGAGCAAAGATGGCCCAGCATTCCTTGCCTTGCTGTTAGCTAGTCTGGCTGTGAGTACATCTGTGTCTGGGTCCCACAGTGCAAAGCTAAAAGCAAAGTCCTTTTTTCCTTGTCTCTCTGAAATATTTGAGAACATAAATTCTGATAAATTTTGTTGACACAGATATTATTGACAGATCCTATTATACTACATTGTTTTTGTAACAGGTCCTTAAATCCTATAATGCACTTGTAAATAGGTTTTCTTCAATATACTTTCAGAAATTTTGAACATAAAATATGTATTCTAGAAAATAGACAAGCATTTTATCACATTATATTCTTTCCCCCAGAACTGTATCATATGAAGATCAAAATGATGACCAGGTTTTTTTTGTTAAACTCAGTTGAAGATATTATGTTTTCAGGATGCCTTCAAACACTTGACTCTTGGGTGTAAGTTTCAATGGCCTACAATTTTAAATCTTTGTATTGAATAAATCAACTTTGTCCAGTTTTATAAGGAATTGTCATAATTATCATGCTGTCAGGCCTTCCAGGTTTTGTTTATTTGTTTGTTTGTTTTGTCTGGGATTCTGCTCTACCTTTCAGTACACCATAGCCTTCCAGTAAATTCTTTAAAATTGGAAAACTGAAGAGAGAATGAAGTTCTAGGCTGTGACATTTTGAGCCACTTGTGGGAAAGAGTACCCCTAGGCTCTGGACCTTTTCTGTTTTGAATTGTGACCTTTACCCCTTGTTCAGTAGCTCACAAGACAGTCTTCCCCTCTTATATTTGTTCAAGAAAGGAAAAATAAATTTATAATTGTGTTCTCTTTCAAGAAAACTAAAGAACATTTAAAAAATATTTTTCCAGCTGTATTGAAAGTGTAGAGAAGAGTTCTTTCATCTATGATCCAAATGGGGTTTTCACTATCAAGGACGAGACAAATTGATATTTTATCCCTTAACATCACAGAAAGCTCTGAGAAAGAAATTAGTTGCTTTCATACAGGACAAAAATAAGGCAAATGTTGCTGGTCTGAATGATATGGGTAGCTTTAGAATCTGAAGGTAGCTCCAGAAGGACATTTGTGGGACAATTATTTAGGTCTGCATCTTGTCAGAACTGGAGCAAATGCAGAGCAGTGTGATCCTGACAAGTTGGTGGGGTAACATCTGGCAAAAAAGACAAAGACCTCTGGGATTTGCATGAGCACTCAGAGCCTCAGTGGGACAGTGAAAGGACTCCTGTTCTGCTGACCAGGAAAGTCATGAACATTGCAAAGGTTTGAGAGAGGAGCTTGGGCTCTCTGTTGTTTCAGAACTCAAGTAATTCACTATCCATGGTATTTTGCTGCACGCACAGGCCACGTTTTCATTCCTCCTGTCTTTATTGCATTCAGGGCTGATTACAAAATGTTACCTTTGTTTTTCCAGTACAAGTAGCTATGTCTTCCTAAAGTCAACACACCTGTGAGAAATGGAGAGGATCCTCTATATTTTGGCACCTGAGAAAAATATTCTCTGCTTATGCTCTTCCATTTGGTAGCAGTCTTACACAACAGATTTTCTATGAAGTTTTAATTCAGGAAGACTTTTGTTTTTACTCAGGATTTACTGAGCTTTACCCTCTCTAAAGAACTTACTATTTGTACACCTTTCTTCCCTCTGCCCTCCTGTCTCCTTCCACCTCAAACCCAATATTTTTAGCCCTTTACTTGGATTTCCCACACACTATTTCTCCTAGACTGCAGCAGCTCCTGGGCTTTTGAAAGAAATTAGCTCACAGCTCTTGTTCATATGATCTGGTTGCAAAGATGTATTGCTCTGAAGTGTCATACATTTATCTTCCTATTACTGGGAGATAATACATTTGTATCACCTTAGGCTAGTATAGTCTTTCTCAACAGCATTTCAAGTGGAAATAATGCCTTAAAATAGGTGGATGTGATAAAAAGAGCATTTTCTATCATATGACAGCAGCTATTAAAAGAACATGCTGTTACCTAACACATATGCCACTGAATCTTTTGATGAAATAGACCAGCCAAGCACCAACAAGATACTGCTCTGACAATCCCACAAAGACTTTGGTGAAGGTGACATGAGCGTGACATTAATGGTCCTAATTTGATGTCTGATAATGAGATCTCTCGCTTGTGTTCAGAAGAGGTCAGATTAAAAGCTCTGTCTCATCTAGGTTTCCCTTTACAAAGTAAGAACTGCTAATTTTTACTGCCCATTACAATGAAAAGTTTAAGATTTTAAGTGTTAGCAAAGGGAGCTCTATTACAGTATCAGTTAGAAGGAATTCAATTTGGTTTCTGGTTTAATACTCTGGAAGTGAAATTCAAAAGAAGAGTTTTTTTGCGCCATGGCTAGGACCACTGGCAAGGGGTTAAATGAAAAGGCTAATAATGGAATGTAGATACAAACAGAGCAATCACAGTCTAACAATTAGTCAAGGCAAGCTCTGGTGTGTTTTGAACAATGTGCTTGTAATTCCCAGTGTAGGGATGAATGATACCTTACAGGGACGAGAGTCCAATATATATTACAGTGTTTGAAGGAGAGAATCCCTTTTTATTCCCTGCTATTCCTGGTGCATAGGGTCCCAGTCTCTATATTTGGGCAAAGATTAAAATCATAGCTTTAGTCATACTGATGTCTAAAGTTGAAGACGTTTGTGGTAAAATGTTAAAATGTTTGTAATTTGTCACTAGCAGAGGAGAATAGCTTTGACAGATAAGAGCTGTGGCATCCAATTTGGTGGGAAGGAAGTTGTGTTTTGTTTTATTTTTTTAATTAAAATTTACCATCTGTAAACATGCTTACTATCATACTAAAAAGATTGATCCCCTAATCAAAATAGGTGTGTAGTGCACCGCACAATACTAATCAGTTTACCCTTTCTTAAAAACCTGCAAAAGAATGCTGTTAATGATTGGTGTTTTCACTGTTGTATCTCTCTTTTATGTAGCCCATAAATCCACAGTATTTATTTTTAAAGGGTTATTAGCAGAAGAGCTGGTATCATTAGAACGACTTTTTTTAACAAAAAAAAAGTGCTCAGCAATTCTGCAGAATCCAATTGCTGCTAGATTAAATGAAATCTAACATCATTTATTTTCCTTGGTAAGCATTGCTTTTCAATGTTGTCACAGGAACTTTGGTTTCCTTTCACATTTAGCTACTTTGTATTGTCTTACTGATAAAGCTTTATAAAAAATTCTTGAAACTAAGAAGATAAAAAGTCCAATTTATTGCTTCAATTGTTAATTTCACAGTTCAGTGATTATTCCAAAACATACACTGGTTGACTGAGCTACAGCTGTGGCCAAATATTGATTTTTTGGGGGAGGTTTTATTGGGTTTTTTCATGAAAAAATTACTTCACCAAATTCTCTATGATTTTTTCCTTTATAATTAATAAAGCAGTAAAATTTTCTCCTCTGTCAGAAAGATAACATGAAACTTTGAGTTAAAGTATTTTTAATGTTACTAAGGAGACAGTGGAAGCAATTTTCCTTTTATAAAATACCTACATTTAGTCCCTGATTGAAATAACTCCTTCCTGGAGCTAGGATATCAAAAATTCTTTCCATATTTCCATTTAACTAAATGGAGATATTCAGTTTAAAGATATTGTTGTTGTTTTTAGATACAACAGGTTGTTGCTGCTCTCTTGAGCCTCCATTTACTGCCTTGATTTAACAAAGCCTGTTGGCAGCTTCCTGTCTTTCAAACACAACACAGAATATTTCTGGCCTCAGCAGGAGTTATGTACAATGTGGACATTGTGCCTAATGGGTAGTGCTAGCATTCCAGCAGGTCAAGGGAGGTGATCCTGCCCTCCTCTCAGCTCTGATGAGGACATATCTGAAGTGCTGTGTCCTGTTCTGGGCTGCTCAGTACAGGAGAGACAAGGAAAACCTGGAGAGGGTCCAGTGGAGGGCAACAAAGATGATGAAGGAACAGAAGCATCTGTCTCACAAGGAAAGGCAGAGGGAGCTGGGCCTGTTCAGCCTTGACAAGAAACTGAAGGGGACCTCATCAATGTCTGTCAGTATCTGAAGGGAGGGTGTCAGAGGATGGAGCCAGGCTCTGCTCAGTGGTGCTGGGCAATAGGACAAGAGGCAATGGGCAGAAAATGATACACAGGAAGTTCCATCTGAACCCATGGAAGAAATATTTTACTGAAGATGATCGAGTGCATATGAAAAAATTGTCCAGAGAGATGGTGGAGTCTCCCCTAGTGGAGATATTCTAGAACATCTGGATGCAATCCTGTGCCATGTGCTCTAGAATGACCCAGCTTTTGAGCAGGGAAGTAGGATCAGATGACCCACTGTGGTCCCTTCCAACCTTATCCATTCTGTGATTTGGACCAAATTCTGTCAGAAGATAGGATAATATTTTGTTTTAACAGTTTATAAAATATAGCAATGCCATTTAGAATCTATTTTCATAAACATCAATGCTATTTTAAAAAGAAAAAATGAACCCCTCTCTGATGTCCAATCTCTGATCTTGCTTTTGGCAAAGTCAGGTTACTTCACCAAATAAGCCTCCCTCTATTTGACAAGTCAAGTCAACAATGACAACTGGACCCTATAGTTCAGTTTTAGACAAAGTGACTTGGGGGACTTTGCAGAATTTGACTTTGCCCCCCTGGTATCACAGAAGAGCACCAGTTGAGGAACTGCAAATGTGTGTATACAAAAGCACATCCTGGAAAGAAATTGGCTCTTCACTGCATTTGCCACACATTATGTGTAGGCTGTCTCTTAAGGAAAATTATTTTTACAGATCCAGGTTCAAAATAAATCATCTGTATTTCTTCACCTTGCTTGGAAAATGAAAGTTAATTTGTGCCATCTGCTCTCTATATTATTTCATTAAGATGACAAAACATTTTGAATTATGTTTTAAGTAGTTCTTTGAACTCATAAAAAAATGAAATCTTCAAAATAAATTATCAGATTTTAAGAAAAACAAGTACTTGTTTTCTATTACTTAAAAATATTTGTTATAAAAATTGGAAGATAAATTTTATTTTAAAAAGTAAAACTGATGTATAAAATTCTTATTATTTTTGTGAAGTCCAGTTTGGGGAGATATACAAATATTTATTCTCACTGCGTTTATACAATTTGAATTTTCCACTAGATCAGGAGGATATTTGTTAGAGGAATAACATTTTTCAGGTAAATTGTGTTGCCTTTGTTCCGTAACTGAGATGTCAAAACCTTCTAAAGAAATATGTTAATAGAATTTTAAGAGTATTGTTGTAAAAATCCAACTCCTCTTGAGAGTTGGAAAACAACATTTCAAATTCTCAAATGAAAAGAATATATTAATTAGATGAGAGTTGATAAATTTTTAAAATTATATAAAATATCAAATGTAAGTTACTAACACTCTCTATCATTCTAGGTTAGCTGCATCCTATAAACTTTTACAAAAACATATTCTGTTGATTTTAGGCTGTCTTATGTAAAGACAGAACTCCTGTTTTTACTAATACCAATGGTAAGAAATGGAAGATATTTTAAAACAATCTTAAGAAGGGTCAAGGTCCTCCTGAAAGGAGGTTGTAGTCAGGTGGGGGTCAGTCTCTTCTCCCAGGCAACCAGCGACAGGAAAAGAGGACAGATTCTTAAGCTGAGCTAGGGGAACTTCAGGCTGGACATTAAAAAAGAATTCTTCACAGAAAGAGTGATTGAACATTGGACTGGGCTGCCCAGGGAGGAGGTGGATTCAGCGACCCTGGAGGTACTTAAAAAAGACTGGATGTGGCACTCAGTGCCATGCTTTAGTTGGTAAGGGGGTATTAGGTCATAGTTTGGACTTGATGATCTCAGAGATCTTTTCCAATCTAGTTAATTCAGTGATTCTCTGTTTCTATGATATTCTTTGCAAAAATTTACTGCATTAATAAGCTGTCTTCATCCTTGTTCATTCTTAGGTATGATCAAAAAAATAATTGAGTATTAGGCCAGCTAAAAGACCATGAGAATCATAAGAAAGACCAAAGGATAAAAATCCCAACCCCCAATGTTGTCTAAATTAACACAAAACCAGTATCCAGAATATAAATTGTGCAATGAAGAACAGACTATATGAAATATTATAAGAATAATTTCTTGTAGTATCAGAGAGACTGCTCTTCTTGTTTTGGATTTTTCCTTCATTGTCTGAGATAACACAATTCTGTATTCAGAATAACTTTTTATAGGAAAAAATAATTTCCTTTCTAGTAACTCAATTTCCCTATGAGTTCTCAAGGCTTAAAAATATTCTATTGTTTACTTGGCAGTTTTTATCTTTTCCAATTTATTTTTTTACATGCTAATAGACTGCAAGTGGCTGAGATGATACAGAGGGGTTGATGAGCCTTCCTTTCTTAGGGAAGAAGATATTTATAGGAAAGATTTGTAATTAACTGATAGTAAATAAGGAACTGAACATGGGCTGCTCTTAACTACTGCTTTCTCTGAAGTTAACAAGTGAACATAATGTTCATTATTATTTCTGAGGACTTTAGTTCATTTCAGGTGATTTCAGTGGATATCAAGAAATGTATAAAGTAAAATTAATGCTGCTGGATTGTTTTTTGACATGAAGAAATTGATCTTCAGGAACAAAAAGTACTGAAGGTCACAAGTAGATTCAAGGTAGCAATATAAATAAAAATCTGTTAGCATTTATTTTCATTTCTTACCCCTTGGGAGAAGAAGCCTTCTGAGTGCAAAGATGCTGCTTTTTTTTTTAATGTATTAAAAAATTAGATGCTATATGTGCAGGGTCAGTCTGTGGCAGTGGAACAGCTCCTTTGCCTTTGCCAGCCAGCACCAGCACAGCAATGAAAACTCGTGTTTTAAAGGTTAGAGTTTCATAGAAATTCAGGTAGCAGATAAAACATTCAGGTTTTCTTTCCACAGATATTTTTCTCAAATGAGCTAATTCAGTAAAATAAATATTCCATTTCAAAAATGGAATTATTTAAGTAGCTAAAAGGGAACACTTATTTTGCTATTTAGAATTTTGCAACTGGGACTTGAACAAGGAATCTTCAGTCAAGTAGAAATGTAAAAACTGCTTTAGGCAAGTATGAAATTTCTATGATGTTATATATAAACTGTAAAATTTCTGTATCCCTCATGTTCAGATATATGGACTATAACTTTGGAGAAGCACAAATCTTGTACTAATGTTACTGACCAATGTGAGTAACAGAGTTGGTCCAGATTGAGTTGAGTAGGCTGTATAAATCCTAAAAGAGTTCCTTTGCAGTTACTGCAGCTAGTAATTATGTGAATATCACTGAATATGTTTATCAAATTTGCTCAATGCCAAAACCACAGCAGCTGCCAAACTCTAAAAGGGACTTTGTTGATGTGTAAAAATAAAAAGTCGTAAGTTGACTCTACACAGAAATTTCCTAAGTTCAAAAGTGTGTCAATATGTTGAAAATTAACAGTAGGATCTAAACCATTTTACTCTTCAAATTAACACTTTATTAAGTAATGAGGAGCCAAAATAGGGTCAAAAAACCATGCTGTAATGCTAATTTGTTATGTTCTTTTGTATTTATACTAATGTTCTATTTAGGGGAGAAAAACCAAAGAGGAATGCTGTATATGTAAATGGTAAGATTTAAATTTCCTTTTACTCTAAAGAGAGAAGAAAAAATAATTAGGGAGTGGAAATTTAAAATATCTTAAGACAACTAGATGCCTTTTGAAAATCTGTGTTTCTTTCAGAAACACAGATCTCTGAATCAAGGGAGCAAATTTATTTTTTGCCTGTAACCTCACATTTCCTCATTGTGGGTGTAGGTGATCCTTCTGTCTTTCAAGGTAACATGATTTGATTGTGCTATTTCTCCTCACTTTCTGGCCTATAAACAGGTCACTTGATTAGGTCTCATTTGGTGTGCCTTGGGTGGTTTTTGATCAAATTTTCTTATAGGGAGGAAACAAATAATAATGGTGCAATGCGTGTGAAGAGGTAAGTGAGAATGACCAAAGGAAAAAATAGCACTTTTGCTCCCTTGAGACTAAAAGGAGCTACATTTGGAGAAAAATATAAGAGAGGTTAAACACTGATGAGATAAGAGTTTAGTTCACGAGTTTTGAAGTTTGGCAGATGTCATTGGGCAATGCCAATACCAAGTAATTGCTTGCAATGTTATGGATCTGAAGGGGACCACAATTAGAATATTACTTAATTTTCATAAAGTTAGGACAATAATTTATTTTATAGTTTAAACCTTAGAGCTTTTTTTTTTTTTCTAGAAAAGTTTTTTTAGTACTCTAGAAATTATTTTCATCTGGCAAAGAATGTAAATGTGAATATCACTGATCTAGGTATGCCTGAAGCCATTTCCTAAAAAACAGGTGAGAAGTTGATTTATAAAAATGGACTAGATAACCATAGCAGGAGGAGACAGTAGCCTGAAAACCAGAGCACATTTGAGAGATGTGACAGTGCTCATAGAAGTTCCACGCTCCTTATGCCAAGCCAGAATCCTAAAACCAGTCTCCTTGTGCCAGGCTAGCACTGTAGCCACCAGTCCTGTGGCATTTTTGATGTAAGGATCATATAGAGTTGTTAAAAAAAAAAAAAAAAAGATGCCTAGTTGACTTTTTTTTTTTCCTCTTTTTGTGGGGGAGTGGGTCTTGAAAAAGACCCTTTTTACCAAAGACTCTGAAAAAGTCTCTTGAAAACTCTTAGATTTGATTTAGGAGCAATCATTTCAATATGTTTTAAGAAAATGTGCTATTTGAATTAATTTTATTTGAGAAAAAGAAGTCAGCCAAATATTAACAGCAGCAGGTGTTAACCCATGTTAAGATCTGATAATGAGAGATGTTTCCACCTGAATTAAAGTGCAAACGAGACTGCATGCCAAATTCAATAATGAGGATTTTATTAAACAATTAATTTGAAGTAGAGAGAGAGAAAGAAATAGAAAGGAGAGAGAAATCAAGTGCAAGATAGTTAACATCCATGGATCCTGTAGCATCCCTTTTGGTCCTCATTTACCCATGGCTTCTCAGTACTGGAGAAGTTGTTCAAAAATTTTCACTATTTATACATTTCAGCAAACACAGGAATTAATATTCATTGGCTGCACAGTTGTCTAATACTAATTAGTCTGCATGCTCTGTCTTTTTGAGTCAGTGGATTTATTGAGTTGGTGGGCTGTGAATTGGTGCCAGCGATCTCACCCTGCTGGAGTTATCTTTACTGTATATTTCTTTTGGGTTCCAGGCACATAGGACAAATGTTTTTCTCTTAATCTGCTATGGGAATCACTTGTTTGTCATCCATCTGTAATATGCTTTGGCAGTTAAAATGATTTGCTATTTATAAATACTAAATTGAAAGCAAACAAATTTATCTCACTCTTGCTTACGACTAATTTTTCACAATTAGTTATTGTGTTTCTTTACCATGCACACAAATGCTATTGTTTCAAAAACTCTGTTGGAAAATGCAATTATCATCTTGGGTACAGAAAAATGTTTACCCATTAATCTTGTTGCATTAGAATAAGTAAAGACCTATGTCTTTACTTGGTTTTTATGTTTTTTATTTTTGTCTTTGCTGTTGGTTTTTCTGAATAGGTTTGTTAGAATAGCCTTCCTCCCCTCCTCAAAAAACAGAGTTTAACCTATCCTGAATCTTCAGCTTTCCTCTTGGGCTCAAAATTGAGAAATATATAATTCATCATGCTAAATGTCCTTTCTGGTCTGGTATGAGTCATGAGGAATTCAACAGTTGTCTTTGCCCTGTTAGGGCACATGAGTAATCTGGCCAGGAATAGCACAGGACTGTGGACACAAAGACTGGATTGCTTCAGAGGCATGTGGGACTACATTTGGCAGGTGAAATAGGGGGAGCATCCTATGGGGAGCTGTGGATGGTTCATGATATAAAAAAGACTATTTTTACACATTCTGTGAGATAATTTTGGCCAGTTCAAGTTTTGCCTCTCAGTGGTTGATTTGGCCTTTTCCCTGTCATGTCATGAAAAATGCACCAACTTGCGAGCAGTACAGAATAGCCAGCAATTTTGCCTTTGAGGATAGGTATAATTGTGCACTTCAAGTAGGACCTAAAAACATCTAATGACCTGAGATAATGACAACTCTTAACAAAAATAAAAAATTACTCAGCGTATTCATTTTTTAAAAATCTAATTTATTTATGGTAGCTCCTCATACAGTGAGAACTGATTAATCTTATTGAAATGTTTTACATTAAAAGGAAAATAAAGAAAAGTGTGTGGGTCTGCATAGCCAATCAGTTGCTCCAATTACTTGGAAAACATGTTGTGATATTTGAAACAAGCCACAGGTAGTGGAGCTTCTGAGCTGTAAACCTTGTGAAGTGGGAGTTAATTGCAGGGTTTGGTCACATGGGCACATCCTGCTGTTGCTAGGTTATTGCAGCATGAGAATGGATGCTGTGTCTGCTGATTGCACCAGGGAACAAAATGTTTTCATGTCACATCAGATATGCTGAGACCGTGACCTCATCCAACAGAGTCTTATTAGCAGTGATGAGCATGATTTAGGTCTGTTCACCCAACAACTCCTCTGAAATTTTCTGTCGCTGCTTAGCATTGAAATGATGAGGCCAGTATTAGTGACAAAGCCTTATATATATCCTGTACAAAGGCAGGCTACATCTTTAAAAGGAAACAGAGCTGCACTGTAAACTTTAAATATTCTGCTAGGATTGTTTCCACTTTTCCAACAATTTTTTATGTGCCATGAGAGAAATTTACAATTTCCAGTCACAACGGCCATTACTTATTTCGAAATGTCTCTTCAGTTTTGGTCTAAGAAACAGGTGTAAGTGGAAAGGACAAATCAGTGTTAGAAGAGAAATAGAGAGGTATCTCTGAAACGAGTAAGTGTTGTCACCTGAACTGTAGTCACCACTGCAGTTCTACAGTTTTATGCTGTTACTTGTGTGGTGACACGTTGGTAATTCATCTCAAAACTATAGGGAAATATACTGCTCCAAGGCAGTGAGTTCAGTGGGACCTTGACAAGGAGCATAGACTGTCCATCAGTGCCTGTCTCAGGGCCAGTTTCCTATAAACACCTTTTAAAAAAGTACTCTAATTATTTGTGTCCTGTATTTCACACCAGAACTAAGTTCAGTAAGAAAGTTCTTAATAAGCCATCATGTGACAAACACCAAGCCTAAAGAGGTAAATTTGTTCATTTATTTATTTATTTATTTATTACTTAGCAGATTTATTTCTGCCAAACAAAAATCCTTATTTTGGGGGATTGGCTAGGAAAATTGAATTGCTATACTTAATTACACTTGTTTTCTTAGAATTCCTTCCACATATCTGTTATTGCTCCAAATGTCTATGTGATCTTGAAAATTTCCCTTCTTCACCCCGAAAAAATATAGATGTGAAGAATTTCTGTAAGTAGTAGGCATAAGAATTAATTTTCATTAACACTAACCATCAAAAAACTTTAAACATTTTATCAAAGCTTGCGTTTTAGCCAGTAATTGTGGAAAGGACAAGCACCTTCATAAGGCAAACTTCCCATAAGGAGCATTAGGCTGTGAAAAATTGAACTGAGGAATTTCAGTATTTTTCCACTATTTGCCTAACTTACACTAGGTGGTCCATTTATAAATAATTAAATTTGGATGAGATGGAGGCAGCACAAAAAGTTCAGTTACAGCAGACACTTAAGGGGATTTTCTGCTCAGTTAAGGGGATTCAAATGAACTAGGTGTCCTCCAGCACAGAAAATCATAGTTGAAAGCAGTTCATGAGTAGAGAAAGACTTACAGAGGTTCCTGGTCACAATATAAAAGCTTTGTTATACAATTATTTTACCATAAGATTGGAAGGCTGATGCTGAGTTTAGGACATAGAAAGCAGGTTGGGGTGACAAGATAGTTGTGTGTGCCTCGCAAAGCATGTATATTGACCAAGTTTTCATACACAACTACTTGAAAATCTTCTGAAATGTCCCCTATGAAGTACAATCAGACACAGGACCTTGCACTGGAGACACACTGTGACTTGATTTGATTTGACATTTTCTGAGTCTGGGCTATGATTTTGACACTATGACACAAATGTGTTTTTATTCAGTATGACCTTTCATGTTAGTTTTTTTTCTTTTTGGGCACCAACCTGTTTTTGGCTGCAAATATGTCCAAAGGGACCATATGGCCTCTGTACCATTCACTGTAATAAAAACTATGGCTATTCAGTCCAGGAGGTACCACCTGAAACATAACTAACATGAACTTTCTAAATTAGGAGACACAACAGGACATCTAAGTTCCAGGCCTACACATGTGAGGATAGAACCTACCTTGAGTCTTTTTTGGGGTATAACCCAGAACAGTACCAGCCAGCTTAAGTCTCCGACATCATTGCTGCTCTGTCTTCTTTTCCACACTTTGATTAATGCTTCCTGCTTCCCAAATTTATTGTAGATGGAGCTGTGTTGTTTTTGTCTTCTGTCCTTGCTAGAAGATTGTGAAGTAATGACTAAAATAAAATAAATTATGTGTACATCTTGAACCTGGTGAAAATATGCAAAATTGAGACCACAACTTGACCTCCTAATGGTCAGTGTCACAGAGAATTATTATGGGAACAAGTCTCCACCAGAGAGATACCCCCATATTTTTTTGCGATCTGCATTCCTTCTAGGTCTTAAATTATTGACATAATTACACAGAAATGAAACCATCTATAGTTCCATTGACTTAGTCATTAGATTATAATAGCAACATTCATTGAGATTATGCAGATTCAAATAATTCCTGTTCAACTCAGCTGCAAATGATCTGCATTTCTCTATTTAGAACATTTGCGTATACATATACTTGAGATACATCCATATCTTCAACATTATTGGAAAGAAAGCTGGAAAGGTTGCTTTTGTTAATATTTCACATCCTCAACTGATCACTAATTTTCAGACCAATGATGTTTTTGCAGAACACTTCTGCACTAAACTAATTTCCAATAATGTTCATAGGCAGATATTTTACTATGCCTATTGTACATATTTTCCCACCCATGCAAAACAGCATGAATGTCTTATTAGAAACTGAATCTCAGGTAATTAATATCCTATCACTTGAGTAATAAAACAATTCTTGCTGCATTATTTTTATGCACAATGAGTATAGCTAAAAGTTTCCTAAAATAAATGAGATTTCTGATCTTATTAATTTCTGTTTCTTTGCACTGTGTCCTCAATATGGTGAGATAAATGAGAGACTTTTTGGTCCACTGAAGGCAGTTTTAGAATAGAGTTCTGTAAAAAGTCCCACTCATCATGGCCATTCTCTTAATTAATTTCTCAGTCTATCTACTAATTCAGAAATGTTTTCTCTCTTTAAATATATACTTTGTTTAAATATGATATGCAGTCTAAAGAACAGCTATCCATGTGGGTAGTACATTTATGAGACTATTTCAATACTGTAATAAACACTGAAAAAACCCGTGAAGAATATGTGTTGTAGTGTGTTTTTATATTTTGTAATATTTTAAAGTAGTTTTGTTTTGTATTCCCATATTTTTCCCAAATGGTTTATCCCAGACTGTACCCCCCTCCCTTTACCTGTGTAATCCCTCTCCCAGGATGAGATCATCCCCAAGCCCCCACCCTGGCTCTCTGTCAATCACTCAGCATCCCATCCCCTCCATCCAGAAGTTTCGGTCCAGGTTGTTGAGTGATCAGCCAGAGGCTGGGAGTCAGCCCCCCCAGCCTTGCCCCATACTCTGTCCTATATGTCTGTCCCCCAGTACCCATCCCTAGGAGTTACTTATTGGTTGGTAAAATGTTATCTGCTTTCGGTTTCCACCTCCCTTTAAATGTAACCTTGGCACATCTCCCGGGGCTCTCGGCAGGAGGCCCCTGAGGTGCAGGAGCTCCTTTGGGATCCTAATAAAACCTTGGATTAACCCCTGCTAAGAGTCGGCCCTTTCTCTTCTACCGGTGTCTCTGGTGTCTCTTGTGCTGCACAGGCGCCCAGCCCAGGTGCCCTCAGTACCCTCGGGGCACACACAGACAGTGTCTCCCTGCCAGCCCAGGTGCCCTCAGTACCCTCGGGGCACACACAGACAGTGTCTCCCTGCCAGCCCAGGTGCCCTCAGTACCCTCGGGGCACACACAGACAGTGTCTCCCTGCTGTCAGCCCAGGTGCCCTCAGCACCCTCGGGGCACAGAGAGTGTCTCCCTGCTGTCAGCCCAGGTGCCCTCAGCACCCTCGGGGCACACACAGACAATGTCTCCCTGCCAGCCCAGGTGCCCTCAGCACCCTCAGGGCACACACAGAGAGTGTCTCCATGCTGTCAGCCCAGGTGCCCTCAGCACCCTCGGGGCACACACAGAGAGTGTCTCGCTGCCAGCCCAGGTGCCCTCAGCACCCTCGGGGCACACACAGAGAGTGTCTCGCTGTCAGCCCAGGTGCCCTCAGCACCCTCGGGGCACACACAGAGAGTGTCTCCCCGCTGTCGGCCATGTTGGGGCTGCCCCCCGGTGTCTGCCGACTCGGGACTGGCCCAGGGTTCCTGAGAGGCTCGCAGAGAGACCGAGACAAATATGGTTAAATTGAGTTAGAATGGACTTAATATTACTGATTCCAGAGAAAAGCAACTTCTATTCTTCAGTTATAGATCTGTTTGTGTGATTGATTCTAGCATAAAATTCTTAGAAATGTGATAGAAGTTTCTACTTTCTGGAGTCTGTTGGAGTGGTTTTTTTGGTTTTATTGGGGGGGCAGCTAGTTTGTTTATTTGACTTTTTTTTTCTTAGATTCTTAAAAGATGGTTAAATAAAATACCGAGTCATTGCTGTGAGAGTAAAATTATGAACAGAGGGGGAAAAAAAAGTGCTAGGTTTTCCTGACCTTGTCTGGAGTGATGAATTTGATTCGTAGATATTTTCATGTTTTAACAGTTGAACTTACTTTGTTTTTACATCATTTTTCCAGACAAGATGTTTGTAGAGCAATGGATTTTATCTGTTGGTTTTGTATTGGGGGTTTGCTGAAGATTTTTTCTTAATTGTAGGCTTAGCTGTCCAGAATAATGGCTTTACATAATCTTAAAGAGTTCCATAAGACACTATTGTATTTTTTGTCACATTCTTTTGTATTGATTTTTCTTTGTGTATTTTCTCTTAGTGAATGTTGGTAAAGATGAATTCCTAATAATTTTTCTTGACTCTTCTATATCTTCCTACAGATTGATATTTATTTTATCTGTGTAAGATAATTTAATTCATTTTTCTTGAGTTTCAGTGAACATTGCAGCCTTGTGAAACCTATTAAGAAGTCTAATAAAGCTGACTAAATTTCATGTAATCCCACTGCTCTCCTTTTGTCAATAAGCTGACTTTATCAGTTGCTAAAGTGTTTTCACTTCTGCCTTTATTTATAGTTCCAGACTTCATAATGAAAGAATGCATTTTTAGTAACAGTAGGTGGAAATCTGTAAAAAGGATTAAATTATTTTTAATGGTGTCTAACTCCTGTAAGTGGATATTAGGGATCTCTGGACCACACATCTCACTGTATATTTTTTATTAAAAAAATAGGAAAAAAAAAAAAGAAAAGACTATTCTATTGATCCAAACAGACCACTAGACCACTTATATATCTTAAATTCATACTATTTTTAAATAACAAAACAAAATTTATCAAAATTTATGATTAGTTTCTGAGACCTGAACACCCTGTGAATCAGGAAAATGCTGAAGTATATGTTTTTAATTATATCAGTCTAGGAAAGAGATAATTATAGGTATTGATAGATGTTGACATGGAAAATAGTGATGGTAGTGGGGGACAGAGCTCTTTCCAAATAAGGATAATTTTCTGGGGAGGTCAGGGAAGAAAGGAAGCATGACATGGGAGTTCTTGATTTTGAAATTATCATTGGGAGGCCAATCATGGTCTCGTGCTCACAGTGCCAATCTGAAGAACTACATATAGCACTGATTCCCCACTCAAAGTGGAGGAAAGTAAATTTTACTCTTGATGAAAATATGACTTGTAGCACTCTGAGGAGTATGTGCAAGTACAAACAGTTGAAAAAAATACATTATTCTGCAGATGGAATAACAAACTTTAATGTGCTTTGTAGAGCTTCTAAGCCAGTTACACATAAGCCAGTTTGAAGTTATATGTATAATATATATAACTTAATTATAACAAAATATAACTTAATTATATATTAAGTTATATAATGGCAAGAGTGTGGTATTAAATACAATGATGTATTCTGCCCACCAGGAAGGGAAACTGTTCCCTGGTACCATACCAATGCAGCAGAATGCCCAGCTCTCCAGCCTGTCAAGGACAGGCAGCACAGCCTTCAGATGTATCAGTTTCATAGCATCAAAAGTGTTTCAGTTTGTTTCCTGAATGAAGTGCTCTGAAAGAGCTGTCCATTTTACCTTCAATCTTTCATATTTTGTACTTTCAGATCATCCTGTGAAAGAACAACTCACCTAAGAGTTAAATAGCCTACAGGGTCTGGGTTTGAACTAACAGAAGCTTCGTGTCTTACTCTGAAACTCCAGTTTGCTTTATTTCTATTCCATTCATTATCTGAGTCATGTGTATGTATGGAGTTTAAAAATGCACTGACTTTTCTGTCTTTTGCTACAGTTCAGATGTAAGTAGTAAGTTCAAAATATCTTTCTACAATAAAACATCTGTAGATACTAAAGACTGCATAATTTGCTGCTTTTTCTGCCTCAACTCTTTTTATGTCTCATTTCTGACTTTTTTAGCCATTGAGCTATTTCCTTTCCCAGAATTTGCCACTTTGATTTTTCTAAACATTCCTGTTGCTCAGTGATTTATTGATTAAGAATAGAATCAGTTCAGATTTACAAAAAGAAAATCATTTTGTGTGGTACACTACTCTTTGACAGTTTTTGTTTTGTTTGGCACCTTGTTGCTTCATGAATTTTTTACCTAGAGTTGATTTACTTTTTAGTTATATTTCTTGTTCATGTGTTTATGCTGCTTTCTGACCCATGTGACTTACACCTGGTATATTTTCATGTTTTACCTGGTTATGTAGCAAAGTCCAAAATATTGTCAGGTTGCAACTGCTTGGGCTGGAACAGTGCTTCCTAACTTGCCTTGGCCATTTCCAGTAACATTTGAAGAGCTATGTGTCATCCCTTGGTCAAAGAGTGTGCTTCTGAAAAGATCTCAGGGGCTGTCTAGAGAAGCCAGAACACTGAAGATTTTACACTTGGTAATTTTGTTTATTTATTTAAATGTTGAATGTTTTGCTCAAAATATTATTGCTTTCACCAAAAGGTATGGTAATCATTATTAAGAGGAAAGGGATGCAGATGCTTTCTGAGAAGCAGAAAAGGATTGGTTTGCTGTAAAGTAATATTCTCTGATTTAGGTACTTGTTTGAAATAAAAATTGAAACAGAGAATTGAAATAAAAAAAACACCTAAAATAAAAAATATTTTAAATATTTTTTTATTTCAATTCTCTGTTTTCAACGGCCGCCACATTTGTGTTCTGCCCTGGCATGAATGCTGATTGTTTAAGCTGAACCTTTTCTGTTGTCATTCTATCTCTGCCTGATTGTTGTCTAAAGAAAGGAACACGGGAAGGCCAGAGGGATGAGCCTGTGGCATCATGCATTAAAAGGCAGTTCCTGGTTGCAAACCAAAACACTAAGAGGCAAACTTACAGGTTCAGGTCTTGCTTCTGGGTTTCACTGTCTAAGGTCTTATTGCATTTCTAGGAAGAATCCGATCTCAGGCCTTTGAAATGAAATAATTTTATAATGAAATACATGTATATTTTAATTTACTCTGCAGACCAATATGCTGGCTTTGAAATGAGTAGTCAATACAAATTTTACTAGATATTGTAAATAGTGTTCATGTGGAACATTTTCAACATTTTTTTCTGTTACTGAAGGTAAATATTATAGAGATGGCTTGATATAAAAAGACTATTTGAAAGTTGATAAATCATATTTAGATTAATTTATGTTTAGCAACTTAAATTATATATACAATTAGTATATATTTATAGGATCATAGAACAGCCTTTGGGTTGAAAGGGACCTTAAAAACCATGTAGTTCTAATCCATCTGCCATGGCCAGGGACATCTTGCACTAGACCAGGCTGCTCAAAGTTGCATCCAACCTGACCTTGTACATTTCCAGGCATGAAGCATCCATTTTTTAAATGTTAAACATAAAACATAATTACATTCATGTAGGTCATATTATTGTGATTTTTTTTCTCCTTCAGATACTTGAAGTTTTGTTTGAAATATGTGATTCAGCAACAAATTTTGCTGACACAAAGATAAAAACTGAGCTGTGTTTATGCAAAAACATGTAGGCTTAACTTTAAAAATGTGTTTCACATTAAAAAAAATACCTCCTCAGAGTTTTTACCATCATGATAGACTAAACAGTCTGGGAGCCTGAGGCTCTGAACAAGAAGCTTTTCTCTCCTGTGACAGTTATTCAAAACATAGCTGGAGGAGGCCAGTTCTCGCGCTTGGACAAGTAGGCCATGACAGTCCTTCCCTGAGGTTTAAATATGCTGTACTGACAACACTACAAAACCCATTGTTATTGCTGGGTTAGTTTAAACACTGACCTACTCTCATTGCTTGGATTAATGAACACCATCACAGCACTTCTATTTTGTACCTTATTTGAGTAATGATCTCTGGGGCCAAATTCTATATGTGTAAAACTACTACTGACCTCAGTGGAAAGGGACAGTATCTGCTTTTCTCAAGGCAGAAGAGATGATTAAAAAACAAGAGGAATTAACTGAGACATGGGAACCTAAATTTAGTCCTGGTCAGTACATCACTGTCACTTCTTCCCTCTTATTCTTGCCCTGAATATCTTTCCAGCAAGGATTGTTAGAGGAAAAGCAGGATGGCAGCTTCAGTTTGTGGTACTTTCCTAAGCTAAAAAATAATGTCAGCCTTAATTTGCTACTGCTGGTGTGTACCATCACTGCACAGTAGTGTGGAGTCTTGTTCAGACACTTTGGAGGGTTGTTGCTTCCTTTCTACAGCATAATGACTCTTAAAAATGCAGAAAGGTTTGAGTCACAAAGGGAACTTTGTGTTTAGTCCTTGTAATGGCTTGTCACATTTAATAGAGTGATGCTTTAATATAGCAATATAATACACATTTGTAAACTATTTGGGGAAAAAAATAGAAAAATAATCTACTGTTTGCATTTGAAATCTTATTCAGAACACAGTCCTTCAGTGCAACAAAAATGTTATGTGTGCACATATATATGTATACACAAATAAAAGGTTGAAGTAGTGATCTCTCTCTTTCTGGAAATAAGTTTAGGCTCAGAAGGATCGCTGACAGTGAGTTTGTCCTGATCTATTTTAACTAAATTCTTTGTTTAATAATAGAGTTTTTCTGGGGAAGAATAGTTTTAGAAAAAGGGCAAGCATGGTTCAGGGGGTATTGAAGATTATCTTGCTGATTAAAATGCTGTCTTGTATACATGTTGACTTTGTGAGTTCATGAGGGGATCTAGTGTGTAAAGGGACTTGAATGCTTTCTCTGAAATCCTTAGTATGTTGACTATGATAGCTTAAATTACTCTAAAAATACTTGGAGTGGGTATTTTTATTATTGTTAACCAAAAGGAAATCATAGGAATCTGGAAATTTTGATGAAATATCATTAAATTAAAAGATCCAAGTATTTTGGAAAGTTTTCTATCCTCTTGAAACTGGATTTGAAAGCAATATTTTTGTTTGATTTCAATTTGAGCTTCTATATTTCCAGCATTTATTAGTTTTAAGTGTTTACTTCATTATGCATATTATGAAGTATTCATAATTTTACATGGATTCTTAAAAAATTAGTACTTTAGTTAATTTATATATTTTTATCACTTTAAAATGTGAGATAATATAAGTCAAGAAAAGATTATGAGACTTCTGTCATGGTTTAACCTCAGCAGGCAGCTCTGCCCCACACAGCTTCCTGATCACTCCCCAGCATTGTGATAGGGAAGAGAATCAGAAGAGTGAAAACTAGAAAACGCATAAGTAGGGATAAAGACAGTCCAATATGGAAAACAAAAGCCGCACATCTAATTAATTAACTACTTTCCATGGACATGCAGGTGTTCAGTCATGAACAGCCCAGAAAAGCCAGGCTCCATTAAATGTAATTGTTGATTGAGAATACATATACCTTAGCTCTGAACATCCCTCTTCCTCCTTCCCTCAGATTTTATTACTGAACAAAAATATTATATGGTGTGGGATATCCCTTTGGTCAGTCAGGGTCAGCTGTTCTGGCCAGCTGTTTTGCCAATTTTTTGTGCATCCCCAGCCCCCTTCCCAGTGGAGTGGCAGAAGAAGCAGAAAATTCCTCAATTCTCTTTCAGCCCTGCTCAGTGACAGCTGAAATATCCTTGAAGTAGCAACTCTATTTTAGTCACAAATCCAAAACATAGACCCATGTTAAAAGTTACTTTGATGAAAACTAAGTTTATGACTGCTAAAACTAGTACAGCTGTTCACATAAAAATGACGTGAATAAAATCAGTACCACTTGGCTTGCTTTTTTATAATAAATGTTGTCATAAATGGAACCTTTCCTGAAGTACCCCTGTGTTATCAACACTGTTTTGTTCAAAACTACAAAACATAGCACCATACCAAGTTCAATGAAGGGAATTATTTCTTTTCCAGATGATACCTCCAATTACTTTTCAGGATTTTTTTCCCCCACAAGTTGAGTGCCATGGTTTTCATGTACTTTTTGACACTTTAGTGGTTTTAGCCACAGTTTCTCATTATTTTGACTCCTAGGCAGGAATAGAAACCAGTCCTGAACACTTTTGCTTTTCTTTTTCTTACATGACTGTAATCCTGACAGTTATAGTCTGTATTTGCATGAAAACATGTATTTATGCCAGAAGTTTGGAGGGCTTGAGGTCATCTAGAAGCTAGTTTAGCACTGACAGAATTGGGATGTGTTTTGCATAAAATGTACAAAAACATCATCCAAAGATAGAAGTCTCTTTGCAACAAGGTGTCTAAGAAACAGAATTTGAATTGCTCTACTGGACTTCTTGGCTCAGTTCTGTGGAGGGGATGGGGATTTTGGCCACTCATTCAGACTTGCTCACGTGTGAAGCTCTCTTCAGCACATTGAAGGGTGTATAGTCTCACTTTAAATGTATTCCTTGTTTGGCATGTTTGCTGATGTGCACTCACATCTCTCTCACAGTCGTGGAGGCACTTGCAGGATTTTGCAGCCCGTGGGAGCGTACAAAATTGTCAAACGAATAACATCTTCTTATGCATCAAAATAGAAATAGTTCTCCTTAGCCATGGGATTTCATGCTTTTATTCCTGCTTCTGGCTGCCATCATCAGCTCTTAGCCTGCTTTTACAAGTGGGTGATGTATATTCAGTTTCTTGCTATGCCACTTGCCAAAACCCTGGGCAGTTCATTCAAAATGCCGTTAGTACTTTTGCCAGCTGAATTGCAAATCAGTAGATATCTATCTTACGAAGGATTATAAAAGGTAAAAACTTGAATTGGTATCTCTGTAGTACTGTGGTAAGAACAGAGTAAATAGTTTAATTGCATTCATTTTATTGCCAGATGGTACTTGGCTGATGTACTTTCAGCTCAGTCTAAGAAAAGGCAAGGAAATACATGAGCAGTAAAGCTGAGAGAAGAACAAGAAGAGACAAAAAAGTTTAGGAAATGCAGGGACTGTGTACTTAAACAGCACTGATTTAAAAAAAAAAAATTTTTAGGAAACTTGTTTGTCCATGAGTGCATAGCAGACCATTACCACTTAAGCTAAAGATCTCTGGATGCTGATACAATTTCATTTACAAACAAACTTAAACTCAGTAGTTGTGGGGGAAAAAGATAAAATGCAATTGGTTTTAGGAGAAAAAAAAGGAAGAGAAGAATTAAACCAATTATATAGTTTTCACCCCTCATCTCAAAATGGAAGTGGTGGAATGGAGCAGTTCAGAGAAAAAAAAAGACCTTGGAATAACCTTTGTGCAAAGATCAACTTTCAGAAATAGATGAGTGGGAAATAAGCTAAAAGTGAAAAGGAGCTAAAATTGAAAAGTGGGCTAGAGAGGAAAGTTAAGGAAAAACTAATATTCTCTTCCGTGCAAAAAAGATCTTGAGAAATCAAGTTAAACTAACAGGAGGCATGTTCTAAAGAAGTAATGCAGCCAATTCTCCTGCAACAGGTCTCAGTTTTGAAGCACCTTGTCAGTCCGTTGTGGATGGGAACTTCACATTAACTTCAAGAGGAGACAGAATACTGCTGGAGAATGCACTCCCTGAGCATGCTAGAGAGTGACAAATCAAGCTGAGTTTAGAAATAGGTGAAGGATGAGAGAGTATTCAAAGTATTTTCCCATTCTTTATCCTAAGCATCCACTTTCTGGTGGCAGAGGCAAAAATCTCAAGCTAACTGAACTTCAAGTCTACTTTATGGCAGCTTTTTTTGGGATTGAGGGTGAGGTTGTTTGTGGGAGGTTGTGTGTAGTTTTATTTTGTCTTGATTTTGGTTTTGTTTCTGATTTTTTAAAGGAGGAAAACAGGCTAATAGTGAAGAGTCATAACATCATGATAAAGAAAAGGATGGGAGAAGAAGACAATGTAATCATAGAAACTGTTAGTGTAACACCTTGTGTACACAAGAATTTGTTTATTTTCTATTCTGGCCAATATTAAAATCTTACAAGACCTACATAATTATTTTCATTATTCTTTTGTTGTAAGATTTTTTTCAAAACTAATTATTTTTAAAACAGTTTCCCTTTCTTATTTCTTCAAAAAAAAATATTTAAAGAAGAAGAAAAAATAAACAAAGCCAGAAAAATAAAAAAGCTCTCAAAAATGCAGCTGTTACCAAAGAAAAGCAGGGTTGGCTCAGACAGAAAGACATTTTTCAATTATTTTAATAGACCTCCTTTCTGGAAGCATTGACATTGATTGCAGTGGGAAACAGCATAGGTCCATTAAATATGTTTACTTCTCTTCTAGTCACTGATTACTTTTCTTGAAACTGCTAATGATATTCAAACTCTTTATCAGTGTTTTTGAATGATGTGTATCATGAAATTCCTCTGCCAACATCACTGCGGTTTTGCACAGCGTGGTACAGATGGGCACATGAAACGACTCTGTTCTCCTGCTTGGCAGGGTGCTCCAATGAGTGCCCTGGCAGGAGCACTCGTGTTCTCCTGATGGACATCCTGGTGTTAACAGTCAGCAGCAAGTCCCAGAGCAATGACTCACAGGGCTGGAGCAGAGTGGTGGGCTCCAAGCGCCTGCAAGGCCGGTCGTAAACTTTGGAAAAAATATACTGGGCCTGTGGAATGAGGATGGATGTGCAGCTGGGAAAAACAGTGGATGTTTTACCACTGGTTGAAGAAAATGCTTGGGGGGCTTGTATTGTGATGTGCTAGTGCTGAGTAGAGGATGCAAAGGAGTTGGTGAGGGGATGGATAAGAGTGATAAAGTGATATTTCCCTCCTGTTTTCTAGTAGGCTCCTATGTGTACTGAATTAGGCCAAACATTGCTAGCTGTAGGAACTGGCAAAGATGGGTGACTGATTTCACACATTGAAGAAATAAGAAAAATGCATCTGGCCCAGAACAATAATAATGAAATTGAAGATAGCAATGCTATTTTTCAGTCTGAATGTTGTACGCTTTGGAGATGTTACAGTATAGTCTTGCAATTGTGTGATGACCTTAAATAGTTCATAAGCATTACTTTTCTATGTTTAGCTGTCAAGACATAGACTTTGTCAACTCATTGCTGGCAGCCTACTTGAAATTGAATATCAGATTCTTACAGCATTCCAGAATGGGTCCTTAGGCTGGCTTGGTTCTAAGATTAAGATTTCTTTTGCATTCTAAGATGCAAAAGAAAATGTGGGAAAAGTTTTAGTGAACAAGGTTAAGCTTCTGAACCTGACAATATTTTTCTGCAAATTTTTAAGATTATGCGTGAGAAAATGTACTATTATACAGTCTTACCTCAAAAATCTCCTTACTTGTCATAGAAGATCATTCAAATGCTGTTTTATTCTAGTGAAAAAAACCACAGCTTTCTATGTTCTCTAGGCAGTATAATTTGCTTATCACGAGTTACAATCCTGTCCGCAAAATCTAACAGCCTGTAGAACAAACATCAATCTGCTCTGCCATGGCAAAGAAATAATTAAAATTAAACTCTTGTTTTTAAATAACAGTTCAGTAATAAATCATACTGGAACCTCTTGTTTCAATGTTGACATAGTCTATAAATATTATATTTCTCTGAACAGATTTCAGAAGAAATGTTCACCCATTTGAGAAAAAGCGTTTTACTTTCTGCAAGAAATTCAAAAGTAGATGCCTACTTTGCTTGTGGAAAATATTCACAAAAAGATGCAAGTGCATACATCTTGGTATTACACAGTGCCCTTTTCTTTTAATATTGATTACCAATACATTTGAAATCTTCATGGATGAGTTTTCTTGTTTTGTTTGTGGGTGGCTGGGGCTTTCAATTGTTTTATTTTCATATTATTGTTAATAATATTTCATGTTATTGAAAACTTAACTCAGAACTATCGGTTCTATGAACTGAATTTTTCAAAAGAGCTTAGAAACATGTGGAAACATCCCTCTTCTGATTGATTGATGCAAGCTGATGTTATTTTTCAGGTTAGTATATCTGATCTTTGTCATGGTGATATATGTAATCTATTTAACTGTTCCAGCTGCACAAAGGCGAGAATAAATGAATATGCCTCTTTATGGTTGACAAATATTTAGACAATTTTTCTTATTTATTTAGCTTGCCAAGATAAATTTAAAAAATATTTTTTTATTCCTCTGAAAAGTAATTGAAACACATCAAACAACCATCCCTGGAGATATTGTAAAGATGTTTAGATGAGGCATGGTTTAGGGACAGGATTTAGTGGTGGATTTGGCAGTGGTAGCTTTACAGTTAAACTTGATGATCTTAAAGGTGTTTCCCAGACTAAATTATTCCATGATTTATCTCTATCACACATACAATTAGATGGCAAAGTATAGTTATTGTGTTGAGGCCTATAGAAAGATGTTATTAAAAAGAAATGTCGTCTGAGTCTGGTAGAAAGGAAAATGTAGCAGGAAAGAGAAGGGAAATATCAGAAGATGCAGAACAGTATTTTGAATAAGTTTGCTAATATGGAGACACAGTTGCACCTGTATCTAAAGACTCTTCTGTCCCCTGAATGGAATGGTACTGGCTAATTTAGGTACTTAATTTCTGCCTACCTAAGTGTGTTAAATCATTGTCTGTTTGGGACAGCTGGCAGTGTTTGACAGTTATATCCACCATGTTTTAGAGCTCACAAAAAGCATCATTTTTCTTGTGATTCAATTCAGAGTGGCACTACTTTAAGTAAATACAAAAATTTTCAGAAATTAACTCTAAAATCTTAAGTCCAGTATCTGACTGAAATAATTATTTGGCTATAGCTTTTCTTGCATAATTCTTTAAGACTTTTTCATAAGATTTTTTTGGCATTTAGCAATACTGAAATATTGCTAGATGTAAAACAGTTTGCTCAAGAATGTGGTTTGCTTCCATAAAGGGAAGGAGTACATATTGGGGATTCAGATTGTTTGCCATTATTTATTTGGAAATTAGTGTTTAGAAGTTAACAATCACATTTGCAAAAAAAAAAAAATAGGAAAAATTATACTGGTTTTTTGCATTTGCTATTACCTGCTGCATGCTAAGCATATCTTTGGAGGTTTTATGTGTGAAGTCACAAAATAAAAAAGGATGGTGGGAAGGAATTGGTAATACTTAATACAGTTGGAGTAAAAGGTAACAGTAAAATTTATTGTCCTTGTTAGCAAACTTTCATCTGAAGATGTGGCTTTGAAAGGTCTTAAAGTTTCTTGTATGTGATATGTATTGTGAAGATTTTATTTGGGTATAGATTTACAGTTAGTCTTACCAATCAATATTACCTTTAGGTATCAGAAAGGACATTAATCTGACACTGGGACTAGATTCTGTCTCCAGTCGTCTTATAAATCTCTTGAAAGAGAGCAATTGTAGTAAATTTTGTACTCAATATTTTAACTTGGTAGCAAACTTTGGAAATCTGAAATCAAACCCAGGTTGGTTCCATACCATGCATAAAGATATTTTCAGTAGTCCAGGATCTAAGATGTAAGCCAGTCATTTCAAGCCTCCTGAAAGTTTATGTTATTTTAGAGGCTCAAAGGATATAGAATTGTGTCCCAACCCAGCTGCTTATTTCTCAAAAAGTAGTTGACACCAGGCATAAACAGTTCTGCCAGTCAAAATTAGTCTAAACTTACAAAGACCTAAATCCAGAAGTCTTAAAACATTTTGGTGACCTTTTTCAGAACAATTCATCTGTTACTGAATTTTTATCATCATTGACTTGATCATTTTTAAGGCCCTACTATTACACAAACCTATTTTTTTTCTCTTGTTCTGTGTTTCTACATACCAAACCTCAAAATTATTGTTCTTTCATGCATTGTCATGGTATACAATAATAGAAAAATAATAATATACAAGAACAGAAAAAATACTGATCTATTACTCATCAACATCAAAGCTGAGACTAATTGCTTGGAGAATAATAAAATTTCTTTGTCCTTTTGCTTTTCTTTTGATTAACTTTCCTGTTTTTAATGTATTTTGTTCATTTTACATGTTGCTTAGCATTCTGCATTTATTAATCTAGGAATAGCTCAATTTTTGTTCCACTATTATAAAATAACAAAAATTCAGAACACTCCATAATTTATTCTTGTTTTATCATCATAGTATTAGACTGCCTGGCATAGGATATTCTGTTACAGAGCTACTCCAGATCACATCATATCAGCAGGCTACATTTTTCACTGAAAACAGTATTGATCACAGAAGCTCAGTTCAATGATGAGGAGTCACATGCCATGTTTTAGCTACAGTTTCATGGAAGATTTCCCTGTTTGCTTCTTCTGTCCCACATTGACGGTTCAACCAGCAATCTCATGGTTTGAATGTCCATCACAGATTTTCTTGGGGGACTTTTCTTTTGACTGTTGAGCACTTGAGATACTTTCAAACCAGTCATACAGTCTTGCTACACTTTTCTAACTTGGCTGAATATAAGAGAAATTTAATTTACTTTTAATAGCTAGTTATAAAATGTAGGTTCATCTTGCAGACCATAGCTGAATCCACGTTAAAGCACAAATGAACACAACTGAGCAGCACTGGTTGGGAAGACAGAAGCTGTGCTGTGGTGGCCTCAGTCCCTGCTCCAACAGCAGTGAGGCAGAACATGCCATCTGAATTACTGTCTGTAAAGAATCTTGAAAATCCCTCCCAGCATAAACATCTCATTTGCGTATCCAGCTGGACGGAGGCTGGATTAACCAGGTTGTGCACCACCTGGAATGCTTCCTCAGACCAGGGGATGGCAGATGGCTTTGCAGAAGCAAAGAAAGCTTCATCTCTCTGCCTTCAGCACAGCTGTGGCTCTGTAATTTCAAAGTCATTTGGAGTAGTTAAGAAACCTAGAACACCTGTGCTTTTCCAAGCTCTCCTCCTGCTTCAGGTTGTTGGATAGCAAGGTGCACTCTGAGAATGGAATGAATGTAAAAAAAAAAAAAAAAAAAAAAGGCACTAAATGGAAGATTCAATATTCAATACAGTTCAGATATTTGTTAGACATTCCTGCTGCTGTAAACTGGGGGGTGGATCTAGAGTGCTGGCTTTCTGCAGTGGTGCCTTCAGTACTTTCAGTATACTTTTTTTTCCTGTCCTTGGCTTCTCTTGGATTTATGTATAACTTTCAATTTTTCTTTTTTAAAGATCTGTTTTTAAAACTATTCCTTTATAGATTATCCTTTTGGCTTCCCCTGCCCCCCTAGGAATTTTCTTTCAAGTTCTGACTCTCTTAACATCTCATAGTTTTATTTTCCTGCTATAAGAATTCTACTCTGATCTTTTCAGAGCTCCTTTTATTTCTCTTTTTTCTACCTTTCTTTGTGTATCAAATTGGAATTGTCACAAAGCACACTGATTCCTCATGGGAATCAAAATGAGGCACTGTCTCTCTTAAAATGTCATCACAGGTGAAATAAATTTCATGCAAATATATACAATTACAAAAATAAGTGCTATTTAGCTTCTTTCCCTGGGGTGTTTCTGGAATTTGGAACGATTGGTTAATGATGAGCTGTTGAAACCTTGTCCTCAGCAGCAGAGAGCACAGACTAATCAAAGAAAGAGTTAAACTATGGTGAATTGTGCAAAATGACTCTGGAACGGCATTTTCTATTGGCACAAGGTGTCAAAATCACCATATTTTATTGTTGTTCTTGTCCCTCACAATCCTGAACAGATTACTCAATAAATAAGTGACAAAATAACAAGTGAAAGAAACAAACAAGCAAAAATCAAACCCCAACTGCAAACAGCTGACAATTAAGAAAAGCCTTTGTTTTTTTAATTGCCAGATCTTGCCTTTCTTACTTTTGAGAGAATTCATTGCCAGAACAGTACCATAAAGTCAATTTATGTTAGTGTGATTTGTATTCCTTGATTTTGAGAGCAGTTGAAGCTGTGGAAGAGGGAGAGTATGGCCAAATTCTATTAGCCAGGCAATATTGCATATAAAAATTAGTGTCACCACAATTCCTATCTATGCTTTCAGACCCATTTCACAACATGACACCAGCACAGATGGCAATGTTATAAAACAATAAAACCCATAGGAAGCCTTTTGCCATTGGAATAGGTGAGGATCACTGATCAGTACAGAAGGGTTGTCCTTCTGTCCAAGTGCCTCAGTCTGCAACAGAAGCTCAAATCTGTGAAACTTATTTATCCATTCATCTTGAGCAATTTCTAATGCTGGCTGACCACAACTCTTGCTCAACCTTCAGGGAAAAAAATCATGCATACTAAATCTCTCCTGATTTTTTTGATGTAAAAGCACCATAGGCCCAGATTACAAACATTTTCAGAAGCTTAATTCATACTGATTTAAGTAGGGCTATGTATCTAAGCAACTTTGACATTAGCAGCGTTCCCTTCTGCTCTTTATTGCAAACAAAATGACTAGTGTCTTATATTCCAAGTGAAATTGTACAGATTAAAACATGAAACTATACCTTTTTCTTTCCTCCTTTCTTATAGAAGCAGCTACAGTTCCATAAGTTTTTTCCCTTGTTCTTTTTGAAGAATCACTTTGGTTCAATCACAATACATACCATAATAATATTTTTCTTTCCAAAGGATATGTAATGTAGCCCTGATTCCCTGTTGATGGGAATTAGTTAATGAATTCCTTGCTTTCCTTGAGTGTAAAGCAAAAGATTTTGCTTTTCTTCTAAGCTACTTAACGTAACCCACATTTTTTCTCACTCTTCCAATTCTCTCCCCCATGCCACTGCAGGGGAATGAGAAAGCAGCTGTGCTGCATGAGAATGGGCTGAGCTGCCTACAGGGGTTAAACCACAATGACTGTGTGTAAAATTTGTGCAGTGTGAAGACTTTTGGAATCATGAAAAATAGCTGGTAAATAGAGATTTTGAAATACTGACAAAAACTGGGTTATTTTTTCCTTATCTTCTTGAAAGGAAGAAAAGCTTGTGAAAAACCCCATTGCAGATTACTCAGCAATTTATTTTAGAAATATATCTGCATTTTTTATCTTCTGGGACAATGAACTTTAAATTTTTTCATTTGGCATAAATAATTTCTCATTGTGTTCCAAAAAACATTGACTGACTCAATCTGCATTAATGCATTCCTCAATCTCAGGGAAAAAAAACCCAAAAAAACCATGGAGGCATAAAATCTGTGGGAGGCTTAGAAAAATATCACTATCAGGAGAACAGGAAGCAAAGATAATTGCAAATGAAAAAAAAAATAAATCCAGAACAGTAAAAGGGAATAAAGGAAAATTTCTGGTTTTAAGCTTTAGGAAAAGATGAAGTGAATTCAAAGTTTGAAATAGAATTTGAAGCCAAGTAATTGGAGTTTATTCTGATTTTTCATCAAAACTTTTAATGATTTTCACTTTTTGTCAGCCTGCTTTGTGACAAAGAGGAGTATTTCTCTTTTCTTATATGCTCTGACAACATCATAGGGAATGTTATAGCATATGAAGTGTCAGGCATATAATTGATTCCCACTTTAGCTATATATGTGGTCAGAACTTCTATAATGCTAAAAATTTTTTGTTTTAACTTGGATTCCTTTTCTTCATTAAAAAAACCTCATTGGTTTGCTGTTAAGTGAACAGATAAAATACAAATATTAAATAAGGTCAGAAAACATGTCACTAGATTGAATTTACAAAAAGCTATGGAAATAAAATATTTAGCTTCCTTTAAGTTTTTGTTTCATATGTTCTGTGCATATGTTTATATGTCTTTTTGGTCAGTAGTAATCCAGTGAAAGGTCAGAGGAAGGAAAGGGGAAATAGAGGTTTGAAAAAGCTGTTAGTAAATAATAGAAACATTCTTAACATCTTAAGTAAGATATCAGCATGATAATGTTGTCCCGGAAGCTCTATAAACATGATATAGAAGAGGATTGGGTTTTCTCTTGGAGTTGTAGTTTCTGCTGTGGTCAGTGCTGAAAGATTTTTCATGACTCAAAATGCTTGTTTCAATCTCAATTTTTGGTCTTACGTTCTGGATGGGTTGGAAGGCCAGCTGCAATAAGACAAGAACGGCATTGTTCCCATGATCCACAGAAATGGGGCTGTGTATGTCTCTATAAGGTGTTTGCCTGTTTGGAGTGATTTCTGTGGTTACATACAAGGGAAAACTAAACATTTCAGCTTGTAGTTTGAAAAGGAAAAGATGCTTCCTTCCAGTGCTGGCAATAGCTTTCAAATGCCTCTCTACTCTGCTGTTAAACCATCTGTATTTCAAACACAGCAGCAGTTGAACAAGGATAAACTCTCATGAGCTGAAAAAACATGATCAGTTTTGATGCACAATGTTACTTCATGCTTCATGCAGGGAGAGAAAATTGGACACACTTGGTTGTGATGAGGCTCAGCAAGACTTTCTCACATAAAATATTAACTGCCAGATGTGCTTTATCTGTGTTAGACGGATGAAGAATATAAAGGACATCTAACACCTGTGTGTGCAAACTAACGTTTCAGAGAGGACCTTTTCACACTCAGTGTGTTTGCAGCATTTAGCTGTGTGGCTTAGGGAAACTGCATGACTATTCCAATATGTCATTAAAGAATCACTTAGAACTGGGGATTTTTGATTAGTTATGCTACCTGTAAAAGTACCCCAAATTGTGGAAGAAAGTTTAGGAATTGTAGGACTTGACAGCTGAATCATGATTTGTGTTTCTTGAGTGTCGATGACAGCAGTAGCTATGAATCTCTGAAAGCATTCACTCACCGTGCTCATCCTCATTAGAAGCAGTACCACTTCCAGCCCCTGAGAAAATGAGGCATTATTTCTGCTTTATAGGAAGGTCTACTATGTATTAGTTTGTGATTGATTAAAGAAAGTATGGCATATGTCAGGAAAGTAGAAAGTTTCACAATGATTAGCCTTTGAAAACCCAACTCCTACTACAGTGATAATATTTTCACTTTTTCATTATGTAATTATTTAATTTATGAAGTATTAAAATTTTAAGTGCACTGTTGACATAAAAATTAAGAATTCATGAAAACTATAATGAAATGTGAACAGTAAAGACAGAGGAGAAGAAATTCAAACCTACCATGGAGAAATAGCTTTTACTCTTCTTGCCAGTCTCAATAATCCTTGGCAGGAGTCCAAGACTATTCTGATGTTTCAGTAGCTTTTATTTATGAGTTTGGTGGCATAAGTAAAAACTGTTACTTTTCATTTTGGATTTCATTCCCAGTGTTTCAGAAGGCTCAGTGTTAGAAAACTTCTCTTTTCTTAGAGAAAAATATAATTCCACAAGATATGTGGAATTTACAGGTTTCATTTTTAATATTCTCTTTCAAAGTGGTCTGTCAGAGTGTAGAGATTAGAAATAATTCACATTTTCCTTTCTTGCCAATATAAGGGAATCCTCAGAATTTATAGGATTGTTGCATTTAAGACATATGACTTATTACAGGTCTCTTCTAGCAGCATAGCAGGGATAGAGCACAACTTACCAAATTTAAACAGTTCAGGGCTGAATTTTCACGTGGAGATCAGTTGCATTTAGATCAAGTTGCTGCCTGCTACTTGGGCCTATGAAGGAGCTGGGATTGGAATGCAGGTTGGTATTCCAACCCCACAGGGGAATCCTGTTACCACTGGAAATACAGCATTCCCCACATAAACCTATCTGTACATTATGTTAAAGTTATAAAAATTTCTATTTTATACACTTTGGCCATAGACAATGCCTCTAAAACTGGTACTGGAATTTGTTGGGTATTTTTCTTGAAATCCTTTGAATTTTGTAGGCACTTCAGTGAGTACTAAATTTATTGTCATCACTTAAGAGAGAATTATTGCCATAACTGATAATTTAATGAGTGTGCTTTCTCAATGTAATGTGTTGAAATAGAGAGTGAAAAGATACATATTATTCTGTAAATTCGCCTTGTGGCTTCTGATATGCCATCTTCCAGATTCCTCTGCTAACTTGGAAAAAAATTAATTGAAAGGAATGTCAGAAAAAGACCTAAAGAGAGACAGGCCCAATTAGTTTATTAGTAATAAAATGAATAAGAACACTAGGCAGAGATTAATTACTTTTACAAAGTAAAAAGGATATGAGAACATTATTTAGTATTGATCCATGTTAAAAAATGCACTCACTAAGTTTGAAGGTGCTTCCTCATCCAACACAGTGCTGCCTCTCCATGGGCACCTTCTTGGTTCCTTGTCAACATCTGACTTGATTAAATGAATTCAGAAATTCTTCTGTAGCATTTTTGGACAGCACATGTAAGAAATTCTTAGCTGCACTCAAAACACCAAAAGAAAGGAAAAGATGAGGGTCAGATGTTCTAAGCAGTCATCTGAACATAAATTTAAATGAGGGTAAAAACTAGAAAAACTCATCCATTTTATGATTAAACACTAATTTTATTTATCTTTGTATAATTGATATTGATCACACCACTACTGAATCAACATGTTTCTAAGCTAACTCTGAATTGCAATTTGTCATAAAAAAGTTCAATTGAAACTTTGTATGAATAACTGATGATTAGTCAATATGAAGAGCTTTAATATTGTACCTCAAGCCACAAGCAAAACAATTGAAGCCTAAAGATAAATATTGACACAAGTCCTTTTATGAGAAACACAGACAAAATAATCTTGGAACAAGATGGATTACATCATAAGCATAAATGACATCTAATAGCCAAGGCAGTAACTTGAGTGTAAGTTTAAAGCATTCATTGCTCAAAACTCATTAGATTGATCCTTAAGTTTTTGCAGAGTTATTTAAATTGGCCTCTGTCAGTGAAAACCAAGGTCATATTTATCTCCTTGTTATAGGTCCAAAGATGAACTTAGATATTCTGTATTCCTCTCTAGCTATCACTAGATAACATTTAATTGGGGAAAAGATGAATTATGGTTTTGCAGAAAAAAAAATTATGGTGATAAATTTTTGTACATTTTCCCATTTTCCACAAAACAATTGGGATTAATGCAAATGGCTGGGCTAAAAATGATCTGTCAGAGACATAGCAATTTTTCTTACTTTTATTATACTTATATTAACTTATGATTTCTTTTGTACACACAGCCTTAACATTAGAGAAAGCAACTCTCTTGAGATCAGTGGTAGAGTGTTTTTAAAAAAGAGGACATGCAAAAAAAATATACTCATTTGGACATTACATAATCTTTCTTACAACTGAATACGTAATCATTATTAAACTAGACAAAAAGATTGTTCCCTGTAGTCTAAGTCATGAGAGCTGGAAGAAGTTCAAAAGGTTGATATCAATCTATTCATAAATATATAGTTTATCTGTAATTTAAAACATTTATTATTGATACAGAAATTCAATTTTTTAATATAGAAACCATTTTGCAGTTATGTACTTTTACAGTAATCAGTATTTTCTACAGAGAATGTTTTTTTAGAAAGCTAATCTTCAAACTTTCACAATTTGAAGACCAATGGTGCCTACAGATTTGTGTATTGATGTGGTTTTGGCTTCTGTTTTCAAACACTACTTGAATTATGTCTCAAGTAGTCCGCAAATTTTGTCTGATACATCATGTCAGACCTCTGAGCTGATAATGGAGGTTAGACTGTGAAAGCAGTTCTAATGCAGAATTGGGTTTATTGTTCATATTATATTCATAGAATGTGAATTTCTTCTAATTTGTGATTTGAAAGGGATTTTCAAAAGCTGGTATATTACTTGGAAAGATTTCAGCTGTGACACTTGCTGACAATAATTACATTTCTTCTCCTGATACCTGAGAGGGATCACTGCTGAGTGCATGAAATGTCTGTGGCACTTGGGAAAGGGATAATTCTGTTCATACTTGCAGCTTTCCATACTGCCTAATTACAGGCTCTCCATTGGATGGTTTTGTATGTATGTGTGTATTTGTATTAATACACATTGATTTGGCTACCACACACAGCTCATTTTCAAATTTAAAGATCTAGGAGGCAATTACATCCATATTTGCACATGTGAATACTTGAAAGTATTCTGAGCAAAATTGGTGATCCACTTTCCACAAGTATTTAATCTAATCACTATATTGTCAAAAATGTTCTTCAGGTTTGTTTTTGACCTAATGCTGTTCACCATTCAAAGTCAATTTTGAACTTGAAAAAATAGATTGGAAATATTTTGATCATGAGTACTTACCAAGCCAAAGAAAAAGAAAGTACAATGTGAAAAACTGAATATGCTTATTCATTGCTGATGAGATTCTGAATAATCTATACCAGTTAAAAAAAAAAAAAAAAACTCACTGCATACAAAAGATCCATTACTTCAAAATAAATTGAAATAAAGAATGTTGCCCAAGACACAAAGTCAAATTGCACCCTAGTTACAGACTAGGGTAAGTCATTGGAAATGAAGCTTGAAAAATCCATACTATATCTTCTTTATTATCCAAAGTTGAACATAGAAAAATGATCTTGTGATTAGAGCAATGGACCAGAAAATTGGCAATTCTAAGTTGAATCACTGTTTCTGCCTTGCCGTCCATGTATGATACAGACAAAATGTCTTTCCTTCTCACGTACATAAAATCACAATTTATAATAAGTTCTAAGACTGTCATAACCATGAGGGGCAACCAACTGATTTGAAATACATATTTTGACTAATTAATAGTCATAAGTTAAATTTTGATTCTCAATGAAAGCAACTATGCATGAAACAACATTTCCCTTTTATGTATCATAGCCAACCCTCTGGAAAACAAAACAAAACCTTACTCTGTTGTATTAACTGATGTGAGGATTTTTTTTTTAAAGAAAATGTTTACTGATAAATTTTTAAGTACAAATTTTTTTTCTTTGTACTTAACAGATTATTTTGGGATTACATCTCGTACAGAAAGTAAAATAATGTTGTTAGTCTAATTAAAAACCTTAAAAGTTAATTAAAACTCAGCAAAGATTTATTATTTTTAGTCTAAGCTAATATTCACTGTCCAAATTATCTGATTAACACAAACTAGAAGTCATTAGCAATACAAGTGTAAATTGTTAGTGAGACTCTTATCAATATATGCCTGTATAAGAGTGGTGTCCTGTTCACCCTTCTCATGACTCTCCTGGTGGTCAGGTCACCAGAAGAGAAGCCAGCCTCGAGAGTTGTAGTGAGCTGCCATAACTCCCAATTGCTGTGGTCTTGTAATCACAGAATCACAGAATGGGCAATGCTGGCAGGGACCACAGTGGTCATCTGGTCCAGCCTCCCTGCTACAGCAGGGACATCCCAGAGCACATGGCACAGGATTGTGTCCAGATGGTTCTTGAACATCTTGAACGTCTCCAGTGAGGGAGACTCCACAACTTCCCTGGACCATCTGTTCCAGTGCTTGGTCACTCACATGACAGAGAAGTTCTTCTTCAAGTTCAGGTGGAACGTCCTGTGCATCAATTTCTGCCCATTGACTCTTGTCCTATTGCTCAGCACCACTGAGCAGAGCCTGGCATCCTGTTTGTATTATTGTTATTCAGGCTTAAATTATCTTACATGATCCCTGTTGGAGCTTTAAATTGTCATACTCTGTAAAATAGGTAATCACATAATGAATATTACAGAATAAGCTATCATAAAAACATTTTCTAATAGTGTAGGGCACTTTGAATAGACCTTTGTCAATCAAAGTGAAATTATATAAGAAAATACATTATTTAGATGCACAGTTTTCCCATGTGTTAGACACAGCCAGTAGGCACTAAGTCAGGCTGAGGATGTGACAGAAATTGCCTTTCCTGTAGCTACATTAAATATTCCTGTGCATTGATAGAACACATACGAGAATTTGAGTTTGCTAATGCCACAACTAAAACTTCCTGAAACTTACTATTTTGCAGTTTACCTGAATACACAGATTTCATTTTTTCTGTAAGTCTGCCAGAAAGCAACCTATACTCTTGGGTAAGAAATCAGTGTTCTCCTGTTATTATTCTGCATTTACTCAGACTTGTACCTCCATGCTTTCTATTTTTCTTCGGGGTCAGAGAAAATTTTTTATTGATGTTCATCTGTGGAAACATTTTGTTGAAGTTATCATATAATTGTCACCCAGCAATAAGCCTTTTGCTTTCTCCCTGTAGAAAGTGGACCTGCATAAAGATAGCTATCTCATATTACAGAAGGTTGACATAATGGAAGCACTGCTTAAAAATTAAATCATTTCATTAGAGTAAGTGCCTGCAACCACTTTCCAGATGACAAAATGCATGATAAGCCACAATTGTGGTATGAAGCAAGAAAATAACATATGCTGGAGGATAAAATGTAAGGTAATCATCACAGTTACGATTAGGCCTGGTGTTGCTAGTTATCATATTAAACTTGGCTGTATCTAATGGAAAGTGAAAAAGAAATAAAATTGCATCACAATTGAAAAAGTGATTGCATTTGCAAATTTATTTTTATTTTTCCTTCCCGGAATTCAATTCTTATGTATAGCAGACCTGAAGATGTTTTTCCATATATTTATGACAGCAGAAAAAAATATTTGTTTCCCTCTCAAGATGTTTTTCCCAATGTTAGGCAAATTTCTTTATTTTCTTAATCTATTCATATTACAATTTGTTTATGTCATTTTTTTGCAATGATTCAGAACACAGAAACTGTTAGCTAACAAATATTATTGAATTTAACAATCTCTGATGACTGTTGTCTGTCTCATTTTGGACAGAACCCACAACCTCCTTGAGCTCCACTCTTGGCATTAACTGCAGACACCAGAGCTATAGATTAAAAATTTAAAGAGAAAAAATGAGTATTCTCAAATCTATCAGTGCCTTTCAGGAGTCAGTATGACACACAGGAAAGGTTGCACATATTTTCCAGGGCATATTTATGAACAACCAAGGAATCATCCCAAGCTTTCAGGGCACATAGCCAAGATAACTAGTGTGATGAAACTATATAAAACTTACCAATTTCTGCCTGCATTTCTTTTTTTTTGCTATTGCTGTTCATTGGTGGATAAACAACTTTCAGCACACAATAAAACAGAATTTTGTCTTTTGAGGGAAAAGGAATATACATAGAAGCTGAAACATTAACAAATATATCTAAACAGACTTTCTTCCTTTTTTTTTTTAATTGAATGGGAATAATCACAGAATATCTACTTACCAGCAATATACAGCAACAAAAACTTCTGGGAAATTCAAATTGATTCTAGACTGTTTATAAACTGTTTATATAATTAATGTATTTATACTAACATATATGTATGCTTGTAAAACAGCAAATTATTTTTTATGACATTACAAATGAGTAAAACTGTGATTGGAAACCTTCCTATGTTTTGAATTACAAATATTGTAAAACCATGTTTTGGTTTGACCAATTTCTAGTAAACTTCATTTAAATTTTTTAAATGTTTATTTATATGAATTTAGGATTCCTGGAGTTTGCAGGATTTTGACTTGAGGGCCCACTATTTAATTAGTAAGTGGCACCCTCATTGTTTGTGTGTGAAAAGTAGTGTTTAGAAAAATATTGGAAAGTTCCATTTTCCTTAAGCACAGCTCTTAATCTGAAACAATTCTGTAAATTATGCTAACTTTACCACTAATATATTTAAAAACTGTTGTCAGAAAAGTCTGGGTTTATTTGATAGAATACAGTGTCGTCTTCCTCTGAAGTTCAAGGCCTATAAATAGCATGAAACAGACAAACTGGAATGCCTTTAAAAGAAATTAGAAAACTGCATTGTTGATTTCTCTATGAGTGTGTCTTATGCACTTAGATAATTACATATTGCTCCTCTATTTTTTGTAGGAAAAACTTTGGCATCAGTTAAAATCCAGTGATAAATGAGAAATGAAATTACTATTGAAGTTAATGAAATCAGTGCTTAGCTTTTCATGTTCAGCTTTGAGGTAACTTAAAAAATTAAGTAAAATCATGCAGCTAACTGGTTTTATTCTTCGTGTTGCCTATATTTTTTCTGTATTAAAGGTATTAAAGTAAAAGTATTTATCTTGCATATTGCAATCATTTGGAACTAGTAATACATACCTGGTCAGAGGGGAGATGCCATTTTTTAATATTTTCACCTTCATCAATTTTATGTTATTGTTTTTGTATCTTGAGTAATGCATGCTAAAAGAACTACAATTAGGATATTTCACAGCCACAGAATCAAGATAAAATGCTGAAGAATATCTTACAAGCTTCAGTGTTGATATAATGATTTAGGAATGCCTCCATAGTTAGTCTGGTCTAGTATTTTTTGCATATATTTTCTGGATTTATCATGAGGGGTTTTTACCCTGTCTCATCTAAAATTGAACGTAATGTGTACAGCTCAGTTTTAAGACAGAACTAATTGAATGGAATATTTCATGTGGAAGGGATCTGCAATAATCATTGTCCAACTGCTTTAGCACTTCAGGGCTGACCAAAGTTTAAATTGCTAAGGGCATTGTGCAAATACCTCCTAAACTCTGACAGGCTTGGGGAAGGAGCCTGTTCCAGCATTTGACCACCATCTTGGAAATGCTTCCTAATGTCCAGTCTAAACCTCTCCTGGCACAGTTCTGAACCATCCCCATACATCCCATCCCTGGATACACAGAGAAGAGATCAGCACTTCCCTCTCCACATCCTTCCTGTCATTGTTTACCCCTAGCTAGCAACAAAAAAACTGCAAAGCCACTCACTCACTCCCTCCCTGTGTGTGGTGGCACCAGGAGAAGACAAAAGTAAAACCTCTGAAATGTTATAAGAACAGATTAATAATTGAAAAAAGTAAAATGCAATAATATTAGTAAAAACAATAATAATAATAATTTTCATGAAAAGGAGAGAGAAAGATGAATAAAAGCCACGGGAAGCTGTAGAGAGCAAGGATGTCAATCCTCAGCCTCCTTTCCTCCAGTCAAGAAAACCCAAAGTCCTCAGCTGCTCCTTAGAAAATATTCCTTCCAGAATTTCTGCCAGCTAAAAATAAAAGAATATCAAGCTTTCTTTTGAGATTTCACACAGAGATGAGGGATGTGTGGATCTCTCTTTGTCCAAAGATACAGAGAGCTTCCAGCTGCCTGTAGACCATCACAGGGTACTGTGTGGGCTGTGGGTGTTTGCTTATAACTAAGTCAGTGTCCTTGAAGAAAGTTGCAACACTTCCAGGTGAGTGATGGAGGAAGGAGGGGACAAGTGTGTGCCATCATCTGGTCATATCCTTTTTGGCTACATGTCTGTCCAAGACAGGAGCAGCAAAGAACAGAGCAGCCAACCCTGCTGCCATGGGGCAGACACTGCCTCCCTGTCTGGAGATATCCCAGCCTCACATCAGGGCTGTCCAACCTGTGTCTCACTGACAGAGAGGAGACACCTTTCCTAGCCCAGCTGTGTCACCAGCCCCACTGCATCCTGAGTCACCAGCCAATTCTCCACACTGTGTTCTGGAAGCTTGGGCTGGTGCCAGGAGCTCCTGTGTGGCCCAGCCCTTGGCTGCCTGGGGGAAAAAAAGTGCCTGATTTTACTGTGGCTGCAGAAACCTCTCAGAAAGCCCAGAGCAGGATGTGGGCTGGGCCAATCTTGTCTATCCTGTAGGATGCTGGCACTCTGGCTGAGTGCTGGAGGAGGGACAGGGCAGGACTGTGCCATGGCCTCTGTATCCCTGTGAAGGAATCTAGCTATGACTGCTTCAGTCATAATCAGATTCTTAGTATTTGCTTGATTTTAACTATGTTTACACTTGATGCAAGAGCTACTAGGTGAATTGTTACATAGAGACTTAAAATAGACATCTAAAACTCCCTCACTGTTTTCAGATCTGTTAGCAGTCTGATGCAAAATTATTCTTCATTGAGAAAATACTTCATTTTGTAGCTATGAGTAAAATAAATAAATAAACTTTTATGTTATGATGGTGTGAAGTTACATCACATGGAGAGTTAATACTCTGTTGCCTTTTCTTGAGAGCAATAGGGATAAAAACTTTATATTTGGATGGTGTACTGTGACAGAGTTGTTAGCTATTTCATTTATCCCTGACAATGCATCTCTATATTTCATAACAGATTCTAAGCTGCCATCAGTATTAGAAATCTAATCATGTAGCAATCTTAAACATTTTCTCTCTGTTATTCTTTGTCACTTGTTTTACCACTGTTGGAGCTGACACTGGGACAGTATTCCTGGGCAGAGCACTAAACCTTGCAAACACCAGTTGTTCAAGTGTGTGCTCTGCTAATGGCCTTGGTCTGCCTGTATACTGCTGGTGCATTCTCTGCCTTCCCTATGTTCTGTAATGGATATTGCTTACATTAAAAATGTGCTTTAAATTGAATTTTTGCTGCTAAGACTCATATATAGAGCTGCACCTATTAATGGAAAAACTGAAAAACCCCCAACTTAACAGGCTGTGTGAAATTAATACACACCAGTCAAAGAAATGCACTTTGATATTTACTGTCATGGTTTTATTTTCCATGCCAATTGCACACCAAAGTTCAAAGGAAAGGAATATTTTGGGGATTTTTACTGTCTTCAGTCTGTGCCTTGACAGACTTTTTATGTTTATTTTAGAAAGCTCCTATAATTCAATCTATTGCTAAGTCACACATGTAATATAATTGGGAATTGCTAAGAAAACACCTTGAAGAGAAAAGACAAAAGAAAACAAACTTATGAGCACATCACACCTGTGACTGAGGTATATTTCTCTCTTCAATTATCTGGTTAGACCAGTGGAAAGGGCACATTCACAAAACCAACCAAGCAACCAAAAAAAAAACCAATCCCGCACTCACAAAAAAACCCCAAAAAGAACTAAAAAACCACAAACAAACAAACAAAAAACCCCAGAGGATGCAATAAACTGATTTCTGTATCTGAAAAAAGTTTATTTCATTTTACTACCAGGAAAGGTAGTTAAGCCACTCATGGGATTAAAGGAGTCCCTTGAGTAGTCAGTGTACTCGGCTCAGTGCTTGACTTCATGCATTATTTTGGGCAAGTCATGCTCTTTAACCAAATTTTGTTGACTGAAAGATGTTCAGGTCAAAAGCAATGGTGTTCTGTATTTGTACATGCTCTGGAAAAAAAAGAAAGGTAACTTACTGAAATGTCACCAGTAAGCCTTATTTCTGCAATATTCTGAGACAATACTTTTCTCCTAAGATTTATGTTTAATTCAAAATTTCCAGAGAATACGTTTAGTTGGGAACCTCAAAATAAAGACTTTGTAGAACTTCTGACAAGCCTCCTGCAAAACAATAGCAGTGTGCCACGTGAGTCAATGGGTGTCAAAAGGAAGAGAAAAACAAATCAATTAGCAAATGTTATCTTTCCTTTGATATAGGTGGGGTTTTAATTAGACTATTTAATCAAGAAAAAATTCAGAATAACAATTGACCAAATGTTGTTAATCTGTTTCCTGATGTAAATCCTGAATAGTGCATCTCCTCACTTTTCTGACTCTTCTTTACTATTTCCTAATGACATTGAAATTCTTGTTCTTACAAATTACAGAATTTAGTGTTATAATTGTGGTAAAGATATTTGCCATTATTCAAGCAACAGAAAGGAGATGAAGCAATAAGTACCCAATTTAGGAATGTAGAGGTATAGTCAGAGAGATTAGTTTTGTGCATGTGATTTAAACAACAAATAGAATCCAAAACCCAGACACAAAAAAACAACTTTGATGTTCATAATGAAATATTTAGTGGTCATGTGTGAGGTTAAAATTAAAGATGACTCAGATAATTGAACAGCATCAGTACTAATGATTTGAGGAAGGAAACAGCAACAAAGAATTGTCATGCAATTGAAAAAATGAATGAATGCATGTGAGAATATCTGAAAAAGACATATATCCTTGAAGTGTGTGTTACATCATGAAATACTAATGATGTTGAATTATTATTTTATTTTCAGAATGATTTTTCTCCATCTTTCACAGCAAATTAGTGAAGATTACTTTTGCATATCACCTTTAACTGCATTTCTCTGCCCTGAGATGAGGGCTGGCTATTACTGGCATCACTCATGGGCCTCGATTAAAAGTGCCACAGCAGGACTGGAGTCACTTGTCTGCCATTGCAGAGTTCCATCATCACCTGTGAAAAATGTGTTGCAATAACAGTTGTTGTTATTACAGTATTTTCCATTCTTCACCTTACTGCATGAATGTCATGTTTCTGCTTAAATAACAGCTACAATTACAGATACTACCAATGTCAGTAGGAAAGACTGGAACATCCTGTCTGAGGCTGTTCTGCAGCACCCTTTTTTATTTATTCTGTAATATGTTGTAGGAGTCTCACTTTTTCAAGCAAAATTTTTGTAATACAAATGAGGAAGTCCTTATAGCACAATATATTTTTTCTAGGTATTTAAATTGTACATATATCTAAATTATCTCTCCATTATGTAATTTTTAGTGATTTTTTTTCTCTATGTGGGGAATTACTGCCAAACTTCTACAGAACATATTTTCAGGGTGCAGCAGGAAAAAGAAAGAAATAAAAGAAAATCATTCTGTTTTCAGTAACCATCTTCATGGTCCTTTATGATGACAGTAGTCACACTGTTAGGAATACCTTTCTTTATGAACTATTGATAGAATTAATATAGCAAGCTATTAATTCTGAAATAATGAGGAAAAAATAAAAACACAGTAAAAACTATACTAAACCACAACTTACTGCAAATTACTGGAATAAAAATATAGAAACATTTTCTGGTAATTCAGCAACTGTTAGTTGGGTTACTGCTGCCCCTGGGTAAACTGACATTTTCATATGCACTAATTAGCAAAGAGGTCAAATAAAATCTCAAATAAAATAGGTAATTTGTGGCATTTTTCCTCTATGGAGAACCTAATCTCATGTTCTGGAATAACAGACAAAGTAAAACCCTAGGTGTCCTACCCACCAGGGCTGGCTATTATCTACAGCTAATTAACTGCAAACAAAATAGAGAAAAATAAATCTGTAGATTTTAAATATTATTTTTATTGTTTGATGAAAGCTATGAAGAATCTTTATCCCAAAGCATGAGATGATGCTGTCATGCACACAGAAGAGCACTTGGTTTTGGTTATGATCAAATGCTGGCGTGTGAGGCAGCAATGGCAGGGCTGCCCTGGTGAAAGAACAGAGCCCAACATCTCCTCCACTGGTGTGGAAGCCAAGCCAGCAGCTCTGCTGGGCTGACGACAGCAGCGAGCTCGTTTGCTAATTAGTGCATAGAGAAATACCTAATTACACAGGAGTCATGGTGAATTGAAAAGAGACAGCTGAAGTACCTGAAGAATTTACAGTCTATATTTCCAAGCCAGCCACAACCTCAGTTCTTGTTTCAATCACAGAATTGTCCTGTTAAAATTTCCAGCTGCTGCCAACGTAATTTTATCCGCATGAAAAGTGGAAGGAAAAATGACTGAATATTCAGCAATAGCATCATCCATTCTCTCAGAATCAGCATCTAGAACACAAATGCTCAAGATCATGCATGTTTATACATGTAAATGATGCTAAATTACTGCATCCTAAGACTGCTGATAAGATGAGCAAAGCTGCTACTCAGTAAGTTACAGGTTTCTATGGAATTAGTTTTGAAAAATACTATTTTTATCTCTTCAAAATCCTTTAAAGAGGTGCCCATTTAAAATGTTCACTTATACAAAGATTTGTTTTACCTTCCAGTAAAATAAAATCATATAGCTATAAAAGAATCAGGTACCTTTCTTTGCAAATTATCCTATTTATAAATTTTATCTTTACAAATTCTTAACTACTCTTTCTTTGGTATTTTTCACCACCTAATTTTTTCCATTCATTTTTTATAGATGGATATGTTTGCCAATGCATAATGATGCATTTTTATATATTCATACATCATGCATTATTACAGTTTGCTGTTTCAAAATATAAAGGTTTCATGAGGATGAACTTGGTAGGATATTTTTCCATATACAAGTTAAAATAAAACCTATTTTAATTCAAATAAAAGCAGAAAGGTATTTTTCAATAAAAGTTAGTAAAAGTTTTTGTGTAAAGAGGTGGAGAAAGCAGCATTTTAGAAACTCACAATTTTTAAATCCCTATATTGTCATTTTTCATTTTATTCTCCATGAAGAAATAATATCAGGCAAAATCAGTAATAAATTCAAACTGTCATCTGATACTTTGAAATACTCTGAATCAAACTAAACTATGTTTTCCCCTGAAATAAAAGCAATCCTTTGCTTCCCGCTAAGGTCTCCATGAAAACTAAACCAAGTTTCTCCTTCTGTGAATTCAGTTGGTATTCCCTTCACAAGAGACTTGCAAGTGCGGCTTCTTGAGCAGTGTGAATGATAAATGCAATTAATGTTTGGATTCTTGGTGCCATGTGCTTATGTGCACTTGCTTATTGTCTCTTTTTATTTCAAAGCATGTGTATACCATGACCTATCTGGCCACATAATTTGTCAGTAAGCAGAATATTATGGCAGATCTGTAGTACATATAGGGCTGACTATGTTGTCATTCTTACTATTTGACTGGTGTATTTTAGCCCCCTCTGAAATAATGGAAAATATTTTCTCAGTGTCAATTGTTGAAGTTCAAATGTGCTTTGAAATTTCTGAGTTACTGGAAAAATTCTTCAGGCCCCATCAATTTTACTTCTGTTCAAATGTGTTATGAGCAGGAATGAATCCATGAATCTGTACTGTGCCATGTGCACTGGAAAAAAGGGTCTTACAGTCCTTCAGCTCTTGTTCAACTTTTAACTCCTGTTGCTTTCTTTTAAGATCATTCTGGTTTTATTCAGGATACAAAAGGCATTCATTCACAGAAACACTTAGTGGGCCTACAGATGTTTTTATCCTCATTATCATTTAAAATTAATAAATGTACATAAGAACACCACTATTGAATGTCAACATGTAAACAATAACTTGGGCAGAAAAAAGAAATAAAACAGAGCCCTATTTGACTCAATTTTTTTAATTAGACCATTGAAAAATGTTCTATAAAATAATGCTTAAATCTCACATGATGAAGCACAAGCCCTGAAAATTGATAATTCTTTTGCTTAGTGAAGGACATAAGTGACATTTTGAAAAATTATCCCTTACCTAAATGTCTGATGTTTTTAACTTAAAGCTTTAGACAGCATTTCATTGCTTAGATCATGGTTTATCACTAAATGTTTCAATCAGTAAACCAACTTCAAATCAGAGCATCACAGACCTAAAAGAAAAGACAATCACTCACTTTTGTTTTAAAAACTTATTTTGTTATCTCTTGTAATGATGTTCAAAAGTAGGGTATTGCCGATGAACTTGACATAGGTAAAATACTGAAACTTGATTTCAGTAGAGAATGATTCAGCCTAGAGAATGATTACTCCTCATGAATAACATGTAACTACATAAGGGTTAAAAGAAATCCTTTCCTCAAGGGTCAGGATGTAAAATTGGAACTAAAAATAAAAGCTGTTTCAGCTTTTGAGGACGGGAGGAGCAGAGGAGAGTGTTAGTCCATCCAGAAATAGTCTCCTTATATCTACAAATATACAGAAAAGGCATCCTCCTTCTACAAAGCAAAATGGAAAGTTATCTGTGAAAGCCAAACCTTTTACCCCAATATATTTGTCTAACAGATGATTGTATGAACAGTAAAGGTCTGCTTTTCAACATGTAGCTAGTTCTAAAATACCCACAAGAGATGTCTTCTTTTGAGATGGTCCATTCTCTTATGGATTTGTATTTCAGATAACCTCCTGCTGTCCTAAGGAAATTGCATGTGAGTGGTGCTACCCCTCAGAACTGGAAACATGTTTATAACAGCAATATATCTGGGTACAGAAATTATTTTACAATATTTTCATCTGCAAGCTATGGCTGTTTTCAGTCGTGTGGGGTGGTTCTGCTGTTGCTGTGCAGTGACGCATTAGGCTGGGCATGTAAAGTAATGCAGTGTGACTGATACAAGCTGATGTTACACTTCACAGCACAATGTTTCATAATGTGTTATGTCAATGAGAGCATTTAATAAAAAAAAAAAAGAAAGTAATTCTCCAGACAGATCTGATAGAAGAATCCAAGAATAATTTCCCTTCTCTCTTCCTCCCTTTCCTGAAAAAAAAAAAAAAAAAAAAAGAAAAAAACCTTACACTGAAAGCAGAGGCCAATTTTTATTCAATACCAAAAATAACTTTTGGAGAATACATAGCAGTTGGAGATTGTATAATACACTTAGAGCTGAATTAAGAAGGGGGAGTAATTTTTATTTAAAAACCTGTCTTTCTCTTTACAGAATTAATATAATTTCACACATGTGATCTCTACTGGCTTTCAAAGCCATGTGTTTTTAGAGGTCTACAACTAGAGTACTTTAATGTACTTAGTCTACATAATGTTTTTGAGCATTTTAAGCTTGTAAGAAAACCTGTTATTTCAATTCCAATGAGAAATATTTATTTTATGAACTGTCTGAGGTTTCTCTTCATTGTGTATTTCTTTTAGTTGCTTTAATTTTTTAAACTTTGTCTGTTTTTCAAGGTGTACTTTTTACTTGTTTTCATACAAATACTCTTCTTGAAGATCACATGAGCATACAGAAACTAGCATAGTACTTTCCTTGTGTAAGCTTCTTGAATTTTCTTTTTTTTTACTGGAATCCTCCTAAAATTTGGAAATCTTCCCATCTTATTCTTGAATTAAGTCGTTACACTAAAAAAACCCAAACCACACTCCCCTCTCTCTCCCCAAAAAAATCTCAATCCAAAAACCTTACACACACACAAAGACAAATTAAAACCAAAAAAAAAAAAAAGAAAAAAAAGTATTTCTTAGACTAGTTAAACTTCTTTTGGCCTAAAAGTTAGAAAGTGATGAATTGATAAATTGTTACATTTAAGAAATTATTTTTATACCACATATTACAAATTAAGCAAAAGGAAATTCAGAAATTCATGAAGCTCCAGCATTTGAAAAAAAGGAAATTTAGAAAAAGGATGGTGGAGGGATTAAAAATTAGTCTTAAAATTTATCTGTGTGTCTCAAGTTCTTAAGGACTATTCACTCAGGTCATCCTCTAGGACATATTGCTTATAGTTTCTACCTCTATAAAATATTTTTCACCCCTTTATAGCTGTAGGTTTGACCTTCATGTGAGAACTCAACCAGGAAAGAGCTCCCAAAATGATGCAGAAGTTCCTATGGGAGTCGTGATGCATTTTTCAAGTTTCTGGAAACCCAGGTGGTAAAGGTATTCATCTTCTGTAATACATTTTTATCTTTTGAAACATGCTGATCTCACCAATCAAATACTGTAATTAGTATATTTTGTTGTTACTTTGAACTTGATCCAGTTTCAGCTGTTCCACATAGTCAAGGATTAAATGATCACATTTACCCTGTATTTTATAGCTACTTTCTGATAAACTGAAAGGAGAAACTAGCAGAAAAGATAAGGAAGTAATTTATTAACTGAGAAAGTCACCAGAATAGAACCTGATTTTGATATCCAATGCCAAATCTTCCATTTTAACCATCAAGAGGAAAAAAAATTATATTTTTCCTTAATGTAAAAGATTATTTTAGTATATTTATGTGTGTTTGTTTTTTTGGTATGGTTTTTTCCCCAGAATAATGCCAGTCTGTACAGTCCCACAACATTACTTGAAACACTAAATTACAAGACAAATATCAGAGACAACGAATATGTCACATGAAGAAAACAGAATCTGATTAGAAAAGCTCAGATGGTTAAACATATTAGTAGAGATTTAAAATTAGTGGGAATTTTTTTAATTAGATAAAGCAACTGCAGTCAGCTTAGCAGATATTTAGTTGAGTGGATGAAATATGAATCATAGAGTGAGAAAAATTCTACAGGTGAGTCCTTAATTAGTCATGCCAGTGTTGCTGTAACTCCACCCTGTAGTCTCTCTTTCAGTGTTGTTTACTCATAAATGAGGCTTTATCTCCTGGTGGGAGACATTACCCAGTGGTTATCTGACTGCTCAGGAAGGATATCATGAATACATTTTCATATGTATAAAATTTAGCATAGGCCCTTTATTTTAGCACCTTGTCCCCTCTACTTTGTTACCCTGTTCCCAGCACCCTGCAGGAATTCCCATTCCTGTCACTTCCTTTGCAAAGGAAAGAAACTTTTCTTTGGACCAACCTGTGCTGCTGAGGCACAGGTGGTGGAGAGTTCTGCTGCCTCCTAAAGGGCTCTGCTACCTGTGTCCCCCACAGAGCCCTGCTGGCTGCCCAGATTCTCCAGTGGCAAAGAACTGCCCCTCACTCCTCTCTGCATGCTTCTGCTCCTTGCTTCTAAGCTTCCCTTGAAAATACTCCTTTTTTCCAATTTCCATCAAAAAAATGTAGTTAACCAGCACTGTTGTTTGAAATGTGGCCTATCCTGCTACAGTAACAGTAGCAAATAATTTAGCTGAATTTTGGTTATGGAAAAAGTTTTGGATCTTTTCAGTATAAATCCTTCTTTTTCCTTCTTCCTGCAGCAGTAAAAGTTGATATAGAAATAATATATATAATGGGGATATATAATATATAATAATGGGGATTTTTTTTTGTTTAGATTCGTAATACCCATAAGCCACAGCATTTTGCCAATCTCATTTACTTGGTGTTTTTTAGCCAAAACAGGGTGGCAAAATTGTGCAAAAAAAAAATCACGCTTAGGTGTACACTTACACTTCTATAATAATAGCAATAATTTACCATTATTGTACTACCATTGATGTTTAGAAGGCCTGCAAAGGGATCATGTTGTGGGGCTTAGCTTCAATCCTTTTTCTGTCTACATTGTATATATAGGTATTGTGTGTGTGTGTATGGGTGTGTTAATCAACCTTTTTCATGGGTGAAGTGAAACAGGCAGTTTCAGAGCACAGTTTATAGGTTTAGTACAGGTTTTATATTCAAAGCTTCACTCTGTATTTCTCTCCAAAAGTAAAGGGAATCCAGATAAGAGTCTGGTTAGGGTCCCAGTCACAGGTTTGAGATGTGACCCAAGAGAGATCCAAACTAGAGACCAGTGTGAATATTCAGACCAACAAATGAGTGTCAGTGCACAGCCTCCATTCCCTAGGGAAGGTACCTTGGCTAAGTTCCTAAATAGTTTCTGCAAGCAGATATCTGAATTAAATTGGAAATAATCCAAAATTTCAAAAGACAAAAGGCCAAAAATATGATGGAGATAAAGCACTGTCCCTTTTCTGTGGCTACATGTGCTAATAAAATATTACTGGTGTACTGCTGTAGTGTTTATGATTCAGAAAAGGCAAGGAAGAATAAAACATAGTTTAGTTTTGAGTTTGTTTTTTTTTATGTGGGCCATCAAACCCCTATTTCTGTGGGCCACCCAGCCTGGAGGGCTGCTGGGGAAGGACACATGCTGTGTTACAAATGCCAAGCCTGGTAGTTACATGCTGTAGTACAGAATAGTTCTTAGACAGGCAAGTGTTTTATACAGAACAGATCAGAGGAGCTGTAGTTATTACTGGAATGTAATATTAAAACCAACATGAAAACTGACTAAAGGTTACAGCATTTGCTATTGCAAATCTTTTACAGTTAGCATATAGTCCTCTTGGGGTGAGAGTGATGGAGATAGGAGCAAGTGTTGTAACATGAGATCAGACATCATCTGATTTATTCATGTGCTTGAACAGTGGATTATGTTATCTGCTTGATTCCTCACTTAAAAAGGAAGCTGTTACAACTGAATTTTAGACACAGACCTAAAAAAGAGGGAGTCATCCTGAAAAAGACTAGAAAACAGCTCACCAGTATTTGAGTTCCTGTTGTGAAATTGCTTCTTGGCTTTTGCATATGAAGGAACATAATAAAAGAGGTTGCTGTGAAAATAACCCTAAGGGCTCCATTTTCTTTTCCCTGAAAGCAGGAGACTAGGGAAAATTTCTTTTGAGGATGCATGGAATATATGGAAGGAAATTTAAGACATCATTATAATCCTGTCACAGCTGGAAGAGGCAGACTCCACCAGGAAGCTACTTCATCATCAGCTTAATTTCATATTAAAACGTTCAAATATGTAAGATGATTAAAACCTCCAGTGGTTTAAGATTTTTTTTTTGGGAGACTACAGATACTGCAGAAAACTGAGCACACTCTACTTTGAAAACTGAGGGTACTTTGCTTAGGTTATTGAAGTAGAAAACATCTACAGTTGAAAGGATTGAAGAATGACATTGTGACTCTGTTCTTCATTTTGAAATGCCAAGATGCTCAGCATTTGCCCTCAGTCACAGCTGGTGTTAAATGCTCTTAGGTATAGTCATGAACCATGACTAGATCTAATAGAAGACTTTAACATATTTATGTACACCCTTCATTAAAAAAAATTGATTTGCTTTTAACCATTTTTTACATAAATGAAATTCTATAGATATATTTTCAGTAACCTAATTTACATAGGCTGGAATACCTAATCAGTTTAATCCATTCTTGCCAGATAATATTATTCTGGTAGGGTAGGGAAACTTAATTTATCCATATACTTCTATTGCTGACATATTTTTTCTTTGAGAGCTATTAAAAATCAGAATAACAGTTGTTGCAGACTTTTGTCTGCTTATAGTGAAAAAGTTTTTTTGGGTGAGAGGAGATCTGTTATTGTACCTTCCATCTTGGAAAATGGAAATTCTTTCAGAGTTAATTCATAGAGAGACTGTTATAAAAAAAATAATAGTTTTAATTAAAACAATATCTTTATTAGCTAATATATTAAGCAATACTTCATAAACACTTTCTAGAGTGGTTAAAAAAACACATTTGTTTCTCCACTTTAGACTAGCCTATAATTTTGTAATCACTGTCTTTTTTTGTCCCCTAAGATTCTACTTCAAAAATTTGAGTTGTTCTTGTAGGGTATGAACTTGTGGTGCCAGTGGGACACAATTCAAGGAAGTGACATTTATGCAAGAGAAATAGACTGTGTTTCATAGGGAAATTATTCTTAATTAAATTTTAAAAAAATAAATAGAGCAATCTTATAGCTTTCTGAAAAAAACCCTAAAAGTTACAGAGATTAAAAAAAAAAACTGCTAGAGAAAGAGAAACAGAAACTAATCATTAAATTTCTGCCTGTGATTTATCTTGGAATAATTTGCTTAGGTAGGCAACTAATCAGGTTCTACTTTTAGTGAAAAACTATGGTTGAGATTTTGGCTGGAGGACCTCAAAAAAGTATTTTTTTAAGGACATGGTGCATGGCAGTGATGAAGTGAAAGGAGGAAGGAAAAGGCTGTCTATCTAAATGGGATTTTCTATAATGTGGAAATCTAAATGGTAGTGCCCACAGAGAGAAATGTGACAACTCACCACTGCCAGCAGCACCTCCCAGCACCTTCCCTTCTCAGGACTCCTCTCTCATCTTTTCTGAGCACAACAATGAGTAAGTTCAGAGCGCTCTTCCTGTTGGCAAAGGAATTGTGACACACAAAGGGAGGCTGGTGAAAGCTGCAGTTCAGTGTAACCAAGGCTTGTGAAGCTGCTTTAGGCTGTGCAGCAGCAGCAGGAACAGGGCAGAAAGCCTCAAGTGTATTGTTACAGGAAAGTCAAGGAGCTCATTTGATCTTGAAAGAAAAGAAATTAAAAATACCTGTGATGGGAGGAATGGGAAGACTGTTGAAAGTCTGTTTGCAACTTAAAAATACACTGAAGGATTTTTCAATTTGTATTTTTAATCTATATATGTTATAATTTGAGTTTGCATGCACAGAACCTCATGGGGAGCTAGAACTTGGTGCTTGCCAATCCAGGAGCTTCCACCTGAACTTTCAACACACAAAGCAGGGCTTCAGAAAAGACTCTTGTACTCACTGAGAGTGAGGAGAGAGCTCATGGTAAGTGAGGAGGGAGACCAGTATCTCCTGCACTCTTCCCTCCTTCTTTTCCTCTAGTAGAATTAATTCTGGTGGGGACACAAGGACAGAGTGGAATCTGTCCTGTCCTTTCCGTGCAGGGTTGCTGGGAACAGTCCTGCCCTCTTATGTAGCACAGCTACTCCAGACCTCCTGTTAGTCCTCCATCATTTTTATAAACATTTTTGGAAAAGAAGGAAGAGCAAAATGCAGCTTTGTCACCCAGCTTAGAGAATCTCTTATTTCAATTCTGGCTGTGTCAGAACTGTCATTATCAAAGACTCTTGCAGGAGGAGCATTTACATGACAACTCTATATTTCAGCCTCCTTATCTTGTAAGCCATGTTCTTGTGCTTAAATGTTAGCTAGCTCTCCTTTTGTTTTTAGTTTAATTGTTTGTCTAAAATAATCACTTCTCAAGTCCTGATAATTTAAATACTCTTCCAGATTTTGAATGTAGATTGAAGGTATACTGCTTGCTGTTTTCCAGTTAATGAACTTCATGGTTAACCTGTGTCATGAAAAAAAAAAAGTATATTGGATGCTTTTATGCACTTCTATATCATCAAAGTCTTTAAAACCACACAGTTCTAATTTCAAGTGGAGCCATAAATATTGTAGGTAGCCAAGTCTGAAGGCAGGATTAAAAAATCTGATTTAAATATACGCACAAAACTCAGTTTAAATTACATGGTTTTAAAGTTTCTCCATAAGCAGAGTTTTTTCTCTTTTTTTCAGAAAAAAAAGAAACATTCTGAGTTTGAAACTTGCATTCAAATATGAGTAATGATTGTAGATGTTTGTAAGTGAACAAATTCCTCCTTGATGGGATTTACGCATGGATTTTATTCTTCCATAAAACTTTTATGAAGCTGCAGATTGTACCTGTACAAGAAAATCAGTACAGCTCTCAGTCTCTATACCACTCACTTGGGAACAAAAAGCATCTCCACAGGAGCTTCTAATAAAAAGCAAATGGGTGGAACAGGAACTATTTTATGCTACCTTACAGTTTTGGCCAGAGCAGAAGGCAAGGACAGCTTACATTGAAAACATAAAGTATTATGGTGAAGAGAGTGAGCATACTGTGCTGGTGAAATAGTGTCAGAGGAGAGCTGTAAAGTAAAAACTATCCTAGCATGGATAATGCTATCAAATGTAACACAAGACACATGTAAGTAAGTGTATGTTTTTTATGCCTGACAAGTCTGGCATCCTGTTGCATTGTAGCTCTGTTGAATTAGTATCTCTAGTCTTTACTGTGCTATGGCTCTACTCTGCAGAACCATCAAAAATTATGTAACAGACCAATCTCTAAAGCTTTTGATGGAGCAGTTGAAGTACAAGACTTGTATGTGAGCAGAAGAGCTGATGGTCTCAGAATTATATCAAACCAACCCAAAGTTCTCTTTTCTTTATTTAGGAAAACAAGCCAAACCAATCCTTGAATTTGTAGAGCCCATGAAATGAGAGACTACTATAGTTTAAAAAATTATTTTCCCCTTTAAAAAATTATTTTCCCCTGAGTGTTCCCCTTATTACTCTGAGGAAAACACTCTACAATCAAAAAAGATGATGCCTCAAATACCTCCAAACTTGTAATCAGTGTGCTGCTCCAAATAGCAATGAAGTGTGCTCCATTCTGCATTGTTAGCATATGCCACGCTTGGATAGCAGCAAATAAAATGAACTAAAAATACTGGCTTCAATTGCCTGGTGACAATGAACATATAGTACTTGTCAGACTTTCATTTAAAAAAAAGTCGATAAACAATTTTTTATTATGAAATTAATATTAGTATCATATCAATAATGTCAATTCTGTAACTGAGTCTTTCTTAACAGATGTTTTACTGAAATTTGCATAGTGATGCTGGGGTTGCTTGAAGCTTTCCCTACAGCTTATGTTGGTATAGGATTTTTAGGTCAGTGATTACTGTACACACAGATGAATGCAGAAAAAAAGAGTATTCTTAATTGTTTTTGCTTTATTTTGCTGATATTAAACGAAAGGGGAAAAAAAAGTTGGCAGTATCTTCTAAAAATCAGTCTCATTGCCTCACTCTGTCATGTGAAGTTATACAAAGCTTCTAGAATCATTCAGAAGATGATCTTTCCTAAACAATTATTAACCAAACCCACATTTACACACTTTATAAGCCTATCTTGCCACTCACAAACCTGTCTCAGTCTTGATGGACTTAGCACCTCTACAGTTTGAAGAGTCTTATCTCAGTAAACAATTTTTATCTGAAAGCCTGGGATTTGTAATATTTCCTGTCTAAACCAATAAAATGAGATAAAACCAGGTCAATACTCGAATGAAATATATCTCACAGGGTGATCTAGTAGCAGCAGATAAATTCTTACTCCTGATTTATCTCTGGATCATTGGCATGGCTCTGCACCCAGAATTGCTGTCTTTTGCTAAGATATCCAACATAAAGATCTAACTTATTTGGTGCTAGAAATAAAGAATTCAGACACAGATATATCAGTCTTTCTCCTAGGAAAATTCCAGACTGGTTATTAAATTCTGTTTGCCTAAACATTTGTTTGTTTGGTCATTGTTAATTGAGGAGGGGTATTTTATATTCTGTGAAGATATCTCATTTCATGGCCATTGAACCCTGGATCCTAAATTCCTTTATGGATAAAAGACCAAAGATATTTATTTTAAACATGAGAATTACCTGATGTAAGATAAATCTCTTTAAATATATTATTGATATGCATATCTTAGAGCATGTCACAAAAGAATAATTATCCACACTTTACATGTATGAACAAGGCTCAAGGCATTGCAAGCATCAGGAGATCACCCAAGGGCAAATGCCAGAAGAGAATATACATCTTCTAAATCTGTCTATTTAATTCACTATATAGACTGTAGATTGTTGAACTGATACAACTGTTTCATTTTCTCTTGTTTTGTAAATCCAAAGAATTTAAAGAAATATTTTTAACACACTGTACACACCAGAAATTATTGAATCATATAGCAGTCAATCAATCAAAGTCTTTTACAATTCTGTTTAAAATTATTCTGTGTGACATTATTCACTATGGGACAGTGTCAGCTGTGTTTTAAAAATAAGTTCCTAATTTTAAACTGTAAATCTTAAAAAGCTAGAAAATAGCTCGTATTATCCAAGGGAGAGGAAAGATAGAGTGGTTTTCAGATGTCAATTCGTGTTTTCTTGACATCAAATTCAGACAATTTCTGGAAAATGTGTTTTAAAAGTAGCTTTCAATGTATTTCCATTAAGCAGTAGTGAAAACATGATGTATTCTGAGTGAAGTCAAAGAAAGAAGTGACATTTAATGATGGTTTTTAAAGGAGGGTAGACAAGTTTTCAGCCAGGGCTTCCAAACACATAAGTAGTTCTAGCAGTTGAAAGCAGAGCATTTAAATCCTTTTGACATCCTTAATTGGATGTTCCCTCACTCTCTCGCCTGTCTTGCTATTTGCCTTTACTTCTCTCTGAGTTTTTCAGAATATTAAGAATGTTCAGAACCTTCTAAAATAAATGCACTTAAATATTTGCAATGCCGTATTGTGTGCACAGCATCAAACCATTAGAGTCTGTGGAATTATACCTGGTGATATTTTACCACCCACCATTTACCAGTGAAGGCAGATAAACAGACGTGTACACTTTAAAATCTTATTTTTGCCAGAGGTTTAATATGTGAAGAATCAAACTGACAGTAATGGTGGGTTGGTACAGAATGGGAGCAGTGTGAGCTCTGCAATAGTGTCTCTGTGTGTGTATGTGTGAGTGCCTGTGTGTGGATATGGGTGCTCATATGTACAAAAATATTTTCTGGCCAAGATTTTTATCCTAGAATTTGGATTTTAAAAAAGCCATATTGCATTATATCTATATTCAGTATTTTCCAGTTGACATTTTCTTATCATGTTTAATGGTATGTCATGTGGGACATGCTCACAGTTCAGTAATAAAAGACCACCAAGCAGGTGGTAAAACACAAAAAAGGAAGAAGGAAAGGTAAGAAGTAGGAATAGTATGAGAGGAAAAGAAGCCAACACACACACACAGCCACACCACTCTGATTGTGTTAATGTGTAGGTCTGTGATTTATTCCTGTTTTTAAATTACTAAATTCTGTATGTAGATTTAGTCTTCTTAATTTTAAAACTATGTGGTAGAATAAGAAACAGTTTAGAGAAGAAAAAAATGACTGTTCAAAGCTATGGAATAGCTTTGGAATAGTTTCCATGCAAAGCTATGGTGACAGGGAGGTTTTCTGAAGAACTAGCAGAAGAGATGGAAGTGGTCTGTGAAAGAGAGATTGTAGGTATCAATAGTCATTGTCTCTTCCAGGACAAAGACCAGAGTACCAAATTAAGGCACAAGGTGACACATCCAACACCAGTACAAGGACTTTGGGCCTTCATACAGGATGTTGCAGATACCAGACCTTTATGTGAATTTACTTTGTTACTGAACAAGAAAATAAGGACAGAAACTCATGGTGTGAGCAATTGTAGCCAGGGATCAGTTTTCTGAAGAACTGAGAGGCAGATCTTCACAAGTTCTAATGCAAAATTTCACTGTATCGTGTGCTTTTATGCTTTGTTTTCCAAGGAAGCAAACTATGAATTTAAGCAGAACAAAAATGAACACTGTGGGAGCATTCTAAAGCCCTGAAGCTGAGAGGTAAGTAATGCAATGTCACTGGTTTAGTACAAAGTTCAATCTATCACAACACAGATAATTGTAGACACAAAGAAAAAGACAAACAGGTGAGATTTGTTGAATTTGGATAATTTTTAATCACCTCTAATTTCCATTTTCTTCTGAAGGAGTATTATTAAATAGATATTTTTCAGCTTTTCTTGGGCTAATACTTTTTCAGATTTTGAAGCCAATATCACTGACATTTAAAATAATGTATACATTTTTCCCTCCTTTTTTCTTTATTGCATGATGCTTGAAACATTTTTGTTATGTTGATATTTTAGCATGGAAGTGCCCAGTCTAAGTAAACGGTACATTTTCAAGTTTTTCTTTTTGTTTACTTAATTTTACCACCCCCATAGTTACATAACTGTGTTATGTGGGTTTTTTTTAGTTTTTTTCTAACCGCTCATTTCAAAACATTTTATATGTTTAGCACAGTACATCCCGAGCTATTGAACATATCAGCCAAGACAAAATGTGGCAGTTGTAGCCTCAGGTAACTCATAAATGGGCTGCATTCACATCTGAGAGAGAGGAGGAAAAAGTACAACTTGCTGTGCTTAGCAGTAACTGAGTTAATTATTTGCTGACATTGATATTCCATGATAATTGCCACATTCACAGGATTCCACAGAGACCCATATGTTACCAAGTTTCAAATGTGTTTAACCAAACTAAAAGAAATAAAATCAGGAAGTTAATGAACTCCAGATTGCTGGATACAGTATGGCAGGAGCTACAGCACAACAAGCTTGTCCTCCTCTCCATCAGGTGCCTGATGCTGACCTCAGACAGAGCTGATCCTTTGGCTTGGTGTAACTTTGTGCTGTACAGAGTGAAGCCCAGCCATAGCTGTGAACACACTTTCACTCCACAGTGTGCTGTGAAAGCAGTGCACAGCTGACAGTGGAAAACCCTGGAACCCCACACCTACCTAACACAGCTGACTCATAGAATATGACTTTGCCATGGTTTTTGCTCTGCCTAAGTTGCTGGCCACCTGGACCAATAAGTGGTGAAAGCCCCTTTTTATACCCTTTTTATTCCCTGGAAAGAAGAAGTGATGCTGAGAGGGAGCCAAACTCTGCCACCACAGACAGGGAATTTTAGGAATTGAACATCTTAGGCCATTCACAGGCAGAGAACAGCTACCAAGAGGTGTTGAGAAATAAGATTTTTAGGTTAAAATTCACAGGTGGTTTGTATAGGTAGAGTAGCGGCTAGAGAACAGGCAATATAATAAATTATTGATCCTGTTGGGGGTGAGACAGCTACAGCTAGAACACACAAAGCTGAGATACCTCTGACAAGCACAGAATAGAAACTAAATTACCTCAGAGAGTGCTGAAATAGATCTGGAGAGCAAGGAGGGACACTTTAGTGAAAGAGAAAGAAAGATGGTGAACTTCTGCCCAGCACAGAAAGAAAGGGTAAAAATACCACTGCAGAGAGAATTCAAGCTGAGACAGTGTTACTGAGACAGAATCCAACCAGTTGAAAGGATAGGGGGCTGGTAAGTTTAAAAAATACCTCACATTTCTATTAACACATATCCTTAATTGTCTCTGTTTCTCTGCGAGCCTCTCAGGAGCCCTGGGCCAGTCCCGAGTCGGCAGACACCGGGGGGCAGCCCCGACGCGGCCGACAGCGGGGAGACACTGTCTGTGTGTGCCCTGAGGGTACTGAGGGCACCTGGGCTGGCAGCAGGGAGACACTGTCTGTGTGTGCCCCGAGGGTACTGAGGGCACCTGGGCTGGCAGGGAGACACTGTCTGTGTGTGCCCCGAGGGTACTGAGGGCACCTGGGCTGACAGCAGGGAGACACTGTGTGTGTGTGCCCCGAGGGTGCTGAGGGCACCTGGGCTGGCAGGAGACACTGTCTGTGTGTGCCCCGAGGGTGCTGAGGGCACCTGGGCTGAGGGGAGACACTGTCTGTGTGTGCCCCGAGGGTACTGAGGGCACCTGGGCTGGCAGGGAGACACTGTCTGTGTGTGCCCCGAGGGTGCTGAGGGCACCTGGGCTGGCAGCAGGGAGACACTGTGTGTGTGTGCCCCGAGGGTGCTGAGGGCACCTGGGCTGGCAGCAGGGAGACACTGTCTGTGTGTGCCCCGAGGGTGCTGAGGGCACCTGGGCTGGCAGGGAGACACTCTCTGTGCCCCGAGGGTACTGAGGGCACCTGGGCTGGCAGGGAGACACTGTCTGTGTGTGCCCCGAGGGTGCTGAGGGCACCTGGGCTGACAGCAGGGAGACACTGTCTGTGTGTGCCCCGAGGGTGCTGAGGGCACCTGGGCTGACAGCAGGGAGACACTCTCTGTGCCCCGAGGGTGCTGAGGGCACCTGGGCTGGCGGGCAGACACTCTCTGTGTGTGCCCCGAGGGTACTGAGGGCACCTGGGCTGGCGCCTGTGCAGCACAAGAGACACCAGAGACATCGGTAGAAGAGAAAGGGCCGACTCTCAGCAGGGGTTAATCCAAGGTTTTATTAGGATCCCAAAGGAGCTCCTGCACCTCAGGGTCTCCTGCCGAGAGCCCCGGGAGATGTGCCAAGGTTACATTTAAAGGGAGGTGGAAACCAAAAGCAGATAACATTTTACCAACCAATAAGTGACCCTAAGGGACGGGTTCTGGGGGACAGACATATAGGACAGCGTATGGGGCAAGGATGGGGGGCTGACTCCCAGCCTCTGGCTAATCACTCGATGACTTGGACCGAAACTTCTGGATGGAGGGATGGGATGCAGAGTGATTGACAGAGAGCCAGGGTGGGGGTTTGGGGATGATCTCATCCCGGGAGAGGGATAACACAGGTAAAGGGAGGGGGGTACAGTCTGGGATAAACCATTTGGGAAAAATATGGGAATACAAAACAAAACTACTTTAAAGTATTACAAAATATAAAAACACACTACAACACTTAATTAATTTTGAGGCATCACATACAAAGTTCTCATATAGAAACATAGGATTTCTGAGTTTACTATCCACTGTTAAGTGTTTAAAACTTCCATGAGGCAGTGACATCCATAGCACTGAAGTTCATTGCTCCCCTGACTATTTTTGTCTCACTTTATCTTTGGTAGTAGATTAGTCACATATTGGGGTACTAGAGCAGGAACTTGAATTGTTTCTGTTGGTATGATAAATACACACTTCTCTCTTTCAACATCAGAGTTGTGAGACAAAGAAGCGTCACAATTATACACATAAATGCTTCTAAGATGTGAAACTTTTGTGACAGTGATTTTAGCCCTAAGAACATCAAGGTTATTTTGGGGATTCTCAAAATTTCTATAGCATAGATGCAGGAAGAGAAATGGGAGGGCTAGTGGCTGTTGAAGACCTTTATCTGTGCCACAGCAGTCTGATGTTCTCACGCAACTGCTGGCAATAAGTAGAAATAATTTTCTAAGGCATGGCTAATTATGAGTGAAGCTGATTAAAAAAGCAAAGTTATGTGCAAAGTGTCTTGGGTATCTTTTTTCTTTTACCTTTGGATAAAAATACTTTTTTTGCTGGTTTTTGTTTTGTTCTCTTTTGGAGCACAAGCAAATAAGTGGGTTAAACATGATTTTGGCACTTAACTAAACAAATAAATCCACACAATCCCTGATCCCTCTGTAAAGACTTCAGAAAAGGTCCAACATAATGACCTTTAATTCAGCATCTATTCAGGACAAAATTAATTTGTTTTTCCAGAACTCCAGAATGTAGATAATGAACAAATTAATAAGGAGCAAGTAATTATTTAGAGTGCAGGATTTGGGGAAAAATAATGGGTAAGGAGATGAGGGCAGACAGATGGGACTTCTACACTGTCAGTCATAGTCTTCCTTTTGGAAGTGAATAAATAGGTAGGTATTATAAGAGGTAAAAGTCCTTTTCTGAGTTGCAGAGTAAAGTTGCTCAGTCTTCATTCATGCCCATTGCAGGGAAAAAGTAGGTTTATAATTCTGACTGTGCTGTTTCAAGAACACCTTGACAGCTCAATCCTTATGAGTGCTTGTGAGTTATTTGATTGTTACTGCTTGCTGTGCAATACCTCAGAGCCTAGGGGAAGGAAGGGGCTCACCAGCTTGATCAGTTTCTCACAGCTTTCTCTGGGTTACATCCTGTGCCCCTCGATTACCTCTCACTTTTTGTACTCTCACAGTGCATTTTAAAACTGAGTTGTTAAGAATGAAGTTGGGAATCTTGTTTGGCTTTCCCCAAACAGCATTTCCATGCTTTTCTGGATTGCTTTAAAAGGAGTGTGGTTACGATGATGACAAGTGCAACCACACTATGGTCTGCATGTTTTTAACAGTGCTCTCAGGTAATTCCTACTGGTTTATTACTTATGCTTTATTTTTCTCCCTACTATTAGTGCCCTTTCTTGCTACATTGTTTGACAATGTTTTTCATTAACATGCAGATGTTTATATATATTTTTTTTTACCGTAACACATGTTGTGTTTCCTCAGATTAGACAGTGCCCATACAGTAGTTCAGGCAGCCAGTATCTCCCAAAGGTACTGTCTAACTGCCTGCTAACCCATCTAGTGTAAAAAGGTACTTGAAATCCAACACCTTTTCCCAAGAAAATTCCTCTCTTAGCTAAAGGCAAATGCTCCCATTTTGCCTGTTTTCAGCTATTTTGGCCTTATCCAGAAAGAAGCAAATCTAGCAGGCTGAAGAAAAAAGAAGTTGAGGTATGGGCATCAGTTTGAGCGTTACCCTAACGCTGAGCTCATCCTGGAGACTGTGTCCTAGGTTTGGGGATGATCTCATCCAGGGAGAGGGATTACACAGGTAAAGGGAGGGGGGTACAGTCTGGGATAAACCATTTGGGAAAAATAGGGGGATACAAAACAAAACTACTACAAAGTATTACAAAGTATAAAAACACACAACATCTAAGCTCTCTTTTGCTAACTCCTCATTAACAAACCAGATCTTTGCTGCACATTCCTTTCTTAAAAACTGAGAGTAGTGAACAGAAATACAATTATACAATTAAATGCCCAGGTATGAGATTAAACACAAATCTGTAGGGTTAGATTTTTGTCTACTTGTCCCCCATGCAGTCTGTACAGACACTGAGTGTCCCATCATGCTGGTCTGATTGTGCTGTACTCACAATTCTTTCCTCATTGCTCAGTTTCCTTGAGTGTCAGAAAGATTGTGTGGATTACATTTGTTTTTGCAAAAAAAATTGGCCAAGGCGAGTTGAAACTTCCCCATTTCAGTGCTTAAATCTTCTAGGATCCAGGATTTGTTCAAGCCTTTTAGAATTCAGAACATTTTGGAATTAACTCAATGCCAAGAATAACTTATTGTTTTTCTTTAAAAGTGTATTCTTTTAAGCTGATTTTTGGATCTTGGTTTGGATCATATCACGGGATTTCAGTAGATTTAAGCAGAAATTCTATGTTGAAACACTCATGCTGCAAGGTACTTGGTGTGCCTGCAGACACCCCGAACAGACCCTCATGCTCCCTGAATCAGGTCCCTGATTATATTCTGGTAGCATTCATAAGTCTTGTATAACTGGAAATTTTGTAAATCTCAACCTTTTTTTGTCCTTATTATTTCTGAGTAGGAAACATCATCTGACTCGTGCAAGGCATACATCCTTGCAAAGGGCACAAAGTAGCTGCAGGTTCTCTGTGTGCACAGCTGCTCAGGATTCGTTTCCTACAACACTCAAATGTGGTGGTTAACCGGTATCCAAACTCACAGGTGTTTAATTGTTGCAAGCTGTAGCAAGACATCTGTATGAAGTGTGGAACCACCTCCAAAAATCCATCGAGTGAAAGACTCTGAATGTGGTGCTGGAGCAGGTCCAAATTTATTACTGGAGAGTTCTTGCTGCTGGGCTCTTCTGTAAATGCATGCATTCATTTGTTCACTTTTTACCCATTATCATGTTAAGAATTTCACAGTCACATTTAAATCTTTTTTTTTCCCTGAATGTTGTTGTGACAGTCCTCCTCATTGTATTTAAAACCTTATCTTGCTAAAAACCAAGCCCAAACACAAATACAAACTGACCAAACAAAAACCCACAGTCTGAAACTGAACATTTAGTGTTGAAAAGCAACTACCTTGATGCAGCTTTATCTTTCATTACGTATTAGAAAATAAATAATCTTATAATCAAAATAATATTACACCATTTATATAAAAGATTGCAGAAAGGCTTTATCTTTCCCTCAGGGCCCATAATCAAGTCTTTTTCCATGTAGCTCAGAGTGGTTAAACAGCTGAAAGCCATAAAAGAAGAGAGAAGGTTTTAAGATGTGGAGAAATTTAATTTGTGCTGCTTTTTAAAAGTAAGACCATATAATTTTCTTAAAATTTTATGTTAAGCCCAGAAGTAGAGAAAGGCAGCCACAGAATGACAGGGAAAATATTAGTAAAATGTGATTCTGGGTGTAAGAAAATCCAGAAACTCTGTGTAGTGTGTGAGAAGGCTGTTACACACTTTTCAGCTTTGAAAATAGCAACTTAAATTTCAGAAGAGACAATTATGTTCTTCCTTTACATTTACTGGTCAGAGCAAAGCTTGCCCAATATGACTGTCTGAAGAAATTACCTCATAAAGGAAGCTGGCATGGAGGTAAATGTAGACTGTGATGGGGTTTGCATTATTTTCAGTGTCTGTAATACCCACAAGCAGTAATCACCAGCAAACACTGCCTTTAATATTTTGCAGATTTTTATATTTGGGTTTTTTCCCTAATTTGGAGTCAACATTGAATACCTTTTTGAACTGAATCATGACTTTTAAAACAGGGGCAAGTTGAATGTAGTGAACATTTTCTTTCACTTGTGTTTCTCCTATTTGCTATTTATTCCTGGAACATTATTTATAAACAGGTTTTTCTCCCATTAGAATTATGATTTTGAAAATTCTGAAATTTGAGTCACAGTGGTTACCTAAAATTCAGTCTGGGGGTAGGTGTCATGATGCTTTAGTTCTACTTACACCAGGAGAACCATACTGTTTTAAACACCACTGGGTATAATTTTGATGGCAAGCAGTTACCAAGAAGGCAACTGGGAGACCTATATCATGTGATGTGTAAACTTTGTGCGTTGGAAACACCCTGGTCATCCAATAGCTGGTTCCACAGTTAGTTTACAGTTTGATTCTTTGACTGTGTAATGCTGCAGTGTGCTGTTAAAACAAGCAGATGTTCACTCTAGAGCTGGTTGTGCTTCATTTGTGAACAAAGTGATTCCCATGTGGATCACGACAAGCGATGTTCTCTGTCATAACTTGAAACTCAAGCAAGTCCAACAGATAAAAAATTGAATTGAATAACTGAAACAGAATTTGACCTACATGTTCCCAATATTAAGTTTTAGAAAGCATTTATGATCCATGCAAATGAAGACAACTCATGAACTCATGTATATTAATGCAATGCTTTTATTATAATCATCTTTGCATATGGCATAGTAAATATTGATACTATTAATAAAGTTAAAGCAAGATGGAATTGAATATTCATAATTTAGCTCACAGTACATTGCAGATGTTTTACACTGAAAATTAATTGTGTGAAGTTATATATAACTTTGATAAGCTTTAATTTGGCTGCTTTTTTATCTACAGTATGCTTATACTGTCCTTGATTATCACCTTCTGGCAAAAAAAAAAAATGTCATCTACAAGGTTTTCCATAAAAAAACCCAGAAGGCAGCAAGAATGATAAAAGAAAAGAGCTTAAATTGTTCTGATAAAGAAGATTATCAGATTAATTTAAACAACTTTTTAGTTGCTTCAGCACTGGAATGAAAAAACAATATTTGAATGCTTCTCTCTCTATCATAGTTGATTTTTCCGGCCTACTGGTTTAGTATGATTTCTGTATTGCAACTTGCTTTTCATTCTTGGTATCTTTCTCCTCTTTTTTTGAACCTTCCAGATTTCTAGAATTGCAGCTGAAACATCCTGTGCAGAGTCCCAATCCTTTGCCTGAACTTCCATCCTTATGCGTCTGAGGTATCACCTCTTGAATATTGCTGGCATCAGATATTTAGTCTTTCTATGGATGTACAGCAACCTCCTTTCGAATTTCTCTCTATTGCCTCATTTCTCTTAAATTATTGTCATTCCCAGGGCTGCATTTAGACTTCTGGTCTATTTTTGTCTCATCTTCACTCTGATGAATAGCTCTTGTCTTCTGCAGTTCAACTTCAACAAATTGTCATTGCTCTCTCTGCTCTTTTCAATGCTTCTCTTTTCAGTGTTTCACTTCTTCTTTCAATTCTCATCTCAATCTTTCTTGTTTTCTGGACTAATGAAACAGAATTATAAGTTTAAAAACACTTTTAGAAGGAGGATTCACTTATCTTGAAACTAATTTATTCCACTCCCTTTCCACCACTGCTTATTTTTCTTTCCTGGAACACAGGCAGGAAAGTCTGAGAAGGCTTCATGGGCTCCCATTCTTCTTGCTTTGGTGGGTGGCCCCATGCAGTTTCTGCAAGACTTGTGTTTATTTTGTTTTCCCTTGAAGAAGCAGTTTTATATAGAAAAGCATGATCTGTTCTCTAGAGATAAGTGTCCTGAGGTTTTTTCTTTTTGGCATTTGTTTGTTTTCTCCCTGCTCTAGACCAGATATGCTTGGAAACATTTATTAATATAGCTGCAATGGAAGTTCAGGTGTTTTAAGCTCCTTTAGAACTCATTTTGCTTTTGAGATCAGCTACTAACTGATTCATATATGTAACTATATAAATTCATTACATGCACTCAAAATTGAATATATATAAATTAATATAAACTAAAGGAAGGAAGGATCTGCTGTTTGATTGCTAGTCCTTTTCATTCCTCAGGCAGAGGTACTTTGCCAACAAACAATAAATGGAAAGGAATTAAAATAGAAATCAAAAGTTAAAAACAGTCTTCAGGGAAACCCTCAAGTATACCTTAAATTACATTGATAAAGGCATATTTCAGTTTAAGATAAATAAATAAAGAGTAACTCTAATTCAGCAGGGTATAAAGCTCACAGATATATGCTCAGAGTGCATTCAACAAAAGTTTATCACTAAGTGTTCCTGTTTTGCACATCAAGCCCCCAGGTTCAATTTCTGGATGCCTGATTGCATTATCTCTGCCTAGCAAAAAAGTACTGACCTGAAATTCTTGTTTAAGTGACCATCTAAGAATCCTTTGTTAAAATGAGTCACAAGCATTGACCAGATCCTTTTCTCTAGGGTAACATAAATTATGCTGTCAGAATTACAAATTCCTAAATTTTAAATAGTTTTCTGCTAAATTTAAAACACATATTTAAAAAATAATGTAAGAGTCCTATGAACTAATTCACACATAACCTAGAATTGTCAGCTGCTGCAGAAATATTTTCAACTGCATGAGGCAATGATGAGGAGGATACAGGTGAAAGAGAAGGGAAATATAGCTTTTTTTCCCCTTAAGCACATTTTAAATTTTATCTTTCTTGTTCATCTAGTAGAACCGTAAATACCTCTATTTAGTGAATTATGGCCTTCCACATGTTTAAGAAAAATTTCTCTGATATTCTCACAACCCACATACCACTAACTAGAGCACTAGAAAAATCCCCACAACATCAAAACACAAACATCAAACAACAAACTTTCAGAATTATCAGCATTAACACCTGGGTAGCACTCAGTTTAGAAAAAATGTAAAATCAAATTATCAAACACATAACATATAAAGTAACATTGATATCTTTGCAGTCTCAGAAATGCTATTAAAATTATAAGCAGTGATGGTGTTGTGAAGTAGTAAATTATTTTTCTAGTGTTTATTCTTGACCTTCACAAAGCTGCAGCTGAACTGACATAATGATGTTGTTTAAATGCCTAGGATGCTGATTATAGGTTATCCAAGTTTACATGATAACATGATATACAGTTTCCCTTAACATCTTCAAATCACTTTTTGCTCAGCTATACTCAATTTTTCTAGAAAGCAGAATGCTTGCAGGTCTCAAGCTGCATTCGAATTGTTCTAGTTATTTTTTTTTTCTCTAATTTGAATCTGATTTTTTATTCCAGTCACAGTCTTATCTGTGAGGGACTGTGATAGCTCCCTGAATTTGTAATATAATTCAATTTCAAATTAATTTTTTTGGATACTTCTTCATTTTGTATTCTGAGTTCAGTCCATGTTTCTTATGTTTTTAATTTCTAAGGAAAAAGATCCTCCTCCAGCTAAAACACAGAATTTTTCAGCAAGAAAAATGCTTTATTTTGCAACAAGTGCTCATAATTATGACAGGGTTCTAGGTTGTGAATCCCCAGTGGAGAAATAAAACACTTAAACTCTGTCTTCCTTTGGCTGGATTAACCAGGCCTTGATCTCTCCTCTGAGAGCTTCTGGCTGTGGTCAAATAATGTAGTCTATACTCGCTTTTCTTTTCTTTCCTTTCCAACACTGCGGAGGAGCACATTAGGTTACTCACACTGCTCACTCCTTGCCAGCTGCTAATAAAAATGGTATTGCTCTCTAAGGAGACTCGTTCTGCATGTGTTTTCCCAAAGATCAGTATAAATTCTTCCCCTCTCCTTTTTCAGCCTTACAGCAGTTCTGTACAGCCACAGTTTAGTTTTACCTTGGTTGTTCTGCCCTTCATGCACACACATCTTTCAAAGTGGGCAGCGCAGACAGCACCAGCTCTCAACCCTTGGAGTTCATTCCCTGCAATTTCTCACAGGACTGTGGAGCAGCTCTCCCTTGATGCCCTGGATTTCCACACAAAAGCCGATGACCAGCCCTGCAGCACGGCGTGCTGAGCTGCCCTGCCATACTCCCTGCTCCACTGGCAGCGCTGATCCGGCGTCCCCTGCTGAAACGTGACATGCACTCGTGAGATTGTGAAACGTCACAAAATTACATTCAGCAATTCAAACAGCTGCAGGATCCTTTCCATTCTAGCACATTTCACTTCCCACCCTTTAGGTTAAGATGTGTATTTTTATCTGGCCTTCTTTCATATGTGCATATAATATGTGCTTCCTGTGCACACATGGTAAAGCAAGGGAACTTAGCAAAAAGGCAGATCCAAGTCTAAGTAGGGACTAAAGTAAAAATAAATTAAATCAAATATTTGATTCTATAGACGATATCTGATCACTATACACAGTTTAAAGGGAACCATTTGCCCAATTTCATCGCATTTAACTTGAAGAAACTGGTATTTTTTCCCAAAGTAATTTTGCAGATCAGCTAAGTGTGCACACTGAAGCCCTTTAGGTCTGAAGCAGTCAGAAGAGAATTGTAGTAAAAACTTGTATTTCTATTTAGCCACCAACATACTAATTGCTAAATGCAACAATAATGGAGAGGTCAACAAATAATAGGTACACAAAGTTCTTTATCATGGTTTGTCTACAGAAAAAATAATCTCATCTGGTCCTTCACATTCTCCCAAGGAAATAGTATTGAGTTTACTAAAGTTGCAACATCAATGAAAACAAAAGCATTATCCACAGAGACTAAGAAACTGTATTCACAGGCAACTAAAACTGCATTAAAAACAAATCCAAAAGTAGTTTTAAATTTCTTATTGCATCAATATGTAGTTGTACTCAAGAAGAACTGAACAACCCTAGCTCTTGAGCAGTCCTGTGGTTGCTTTTACTGTGTTTTACACGCCTCCAGTTGCATTCCATGGCTAAGGGAGTAAAGGTACCTGTAGATCCAGCACTGCTGGAGGGGAGAAATATTATGAGACTTGCAACTACTGTTTAATCTACTTTGAAAATTAAATTTGATGGAATTTCATGCATCCATTTTAAACTGAAAACTTCATCTGGAGCAAAAAAATCTCATATTTTTCACAGATCACATTTCTTGTTAAGTGTCATGCTGCAAATTTGGATTTATTATGTTTTGGATCAACAACTGTATAATTATTTTTTGCAAAGAAACTTGATTAAAATGGAGAAACACAGGATACTGAGCAAAGAAAGTCCTTTTTCAAACTAGGAAGTCAGACCCAAGATTTTGTTTTCTGCTTTTCGCCCAGACTTTGGGCTACAAATTATTCTGCAGTTGTTTATTTAAAGGCCTTTCTGCTCTCCCATTCATGCATAAAAGACTGTGTAAAACCAAGCAAACAAACTAAAAACAAAACTAGCAAAAAAACCTTACAAAAGCAACATAAACATTACAGAAAAAGCTGATCTAAGGAAAATTCACCATCTAAAAAATATATATACATATACAGCTGTGAACTCTGTTGGGATTTAATCATTAATGCCTTTATAGCCAAGAAATGTCAGAAGAGAAATAACGTAGCCAGCACTTCTAAAACTTCATGTGCTTCCAAACAGGGACACCTGAGAAAAAAGATGAAAATTGAAACTGTTGCATTTGTTTAAAATTAATTTGATTACCTCATAGAAAAATTATAATCATATTACCAAACATTTAAATCTCAGTGGATCAGATTTCCCTCTTTGGGCTGATGGGGCAGAAAGTTCACCTCAAGAACCAGAAAATTTTACAGCTCTTTTTTGATGATAAGGCAGCAAAGAGAACTGATGTGACAGCTCAGTCTAACAGAAGCAAAGTATTTTATTCCCCTCTGTAACACCTAGCGGGAAGCCATGCAGTGTCCACTGATGAGGTGAATCACTTTACCAAGGCTTTTACACATATCACATTTAAAAGACATGCATTAGATATAAAATCTTCTCTGTATTGCAGTACACACACACACAAACAAAAAAAATAATTTCAACTTATTGTTCCACATTTGTCTTATATCAGCCACCAAAATAATCCAGAAATTCTTCCCCAGATTTCTTAATCCATCAAATATCATGACAATACATTCAGCCCTTTATCACGATATGCAAAACAAACATATTTCTTTCTTAACAGAAGATGAAATATCCTGATCTCATTCCCATTTTAACTGAATGGGAATAAAATTATTTTAAAATAAATTATTAGAATAATGTTCTTGAAAATATTTACCAGCCACAAGAATACAATTTCTGCCAACAATGATTCTTTAGCTTGATGCAGTATCAGTGAATCTGGCTAAGTTGTGAAAAGAGAAGAGGCTTTGACTTTTCTTTTTCATTTACTCCTGCCCACTCCCCCCCTCCCCCCTCCCCTTTTCTTTTTTTTTAATTTTTCTTTTCAGATAAAATACTGCATGACAAAGCACTTCAAGGGTCTGGGGGGAGCAATTATCACCATATTTCTTACACTTGCTCTTTTTTCCTCCCCTGTTTGTTTCACACTGTTCTGCCTCTTTATTTTTTTACTTAAGAAGCTTTCTGGACAAGAAGTACATTGTTTTCCAGGAGCGGAAAATGCTTTACACTGTAGATACATACAATTGCAACACACAATTACCATTATAAATAATGGAATCTAATTTAATAACAGTAATCTGCAGAGGCTGTTGAACTTGTGGAGCTACTTAAAGCCCTTTACATAATACACAAAATCAAATAAAAGTGAAATTTCTTTCAGCAAAAGTGACTCATTTTATATAAATTGTAAAGTGAATTTTCTCTGGTTTTAATCTCACAAGATCTTAATGCCTGCCTGTTCTGGCCCCTAGAATTCTGATGTTGATTCTACAGAACTTTTCCAAATATAAAACAAAGAATTCAGAGTTTGTTTGATGGCATTCTTCTGGTAGGAAAACCTTTTCCTTTCTTACAGATGTTGCATAAAACATGAATGCATTCTTTCCACTCTATCCCATTGAGACCAGACAGAGAGATTTGCCCTGGAGCAGCCCTAGTTCTTCACATTATTTTGCTTGTTATGCAGGGGGTACATTTCTGTGTTGTTTTTTCATGATGCTACTTCACTTTGGCAGGTAGGTGGTATTTCTTTGGATCCAAAAATGCATCACACAATGCAGCAATGTTTCACACAAAGCAGTATTCAGGAGCCCCATTTAATGCTCGCCACTTTCAAGTGAGTGATTTTTTTTAATAGCTCTGCTCCATGTTTCTTGTGGTTTATACTGTACTTTCATGAGTCTCAAATGGGTATTTTGGATATATATTTTACAGTCAGAAAATTCTGATATCTGGTAGCCTATTCAGTTCACAAATCATGAGAATTAGGCAGTTCTTTCAACCTACATGTTTGCAACTAAATCACTCAGTTTTCTTTATGAACAGGGTTTTTCTCTGTGGCTATGACAATCTTTAATCTCTTTCTGTTCAGAAATCACATCTCCTTCAGTTTATTTTTAATGTCAGCAATAACAGCTATTGATTTTCTCATCATCCAATTTACCACAGTTGACACACCAACAATTCACAGCATAGGTCTCAATTTTCTCCTCAAAGCATCACACTTTACTCAATATATATTCATTCACCTGGCCCTCTCGGTGGGAAGAGTAAGGAGAATCATCCAATATCTCAGAGTGCTCACCTGGAAGACACATTTTTTTAATGAAAGGTATGCATAAGATCTAAAAAATCAGGGAAAGACTGATCTATAGGATAACCAAGAATAAATAACCAAGAATTCCTTAGTCAAATGATTTTATGATCTTGCCAATGAATTTGTTCCATGTTACACTAAATAAAACAAACTGTTACTCCCACATGGATTCCAATGGCTGCTTGTATGTTTGGTGTAAGTTTGAGAAGACATCAGAAAGAGTCTGGGCCTTCCTGTCGCTGGCCCATTTTACCTAAACAGCACTGTGAGATTGTTTCTGAAATTTAGGAGTGATTGCAACCAAAGATCTAGAGAATAAATTCAAGCATGTCCATGTTAACCAATTGAAATGAACTTTCAAGTCACTCTATGTGCAAACATATTTTCTTTTCTTTTTCTTTCTTTTTTTTTAAATATAGTTTGGCTTTTATTCTGAAGTGTCTAATCCTTTTTAGAGTTACACATTAAAAAATCCTAGGCTTTTCACTGAATCCTGGGTTTTACCCTGGAGTCAAATACCTTCTGAAGATAAATTTGGCAATCCTTCACTTGTGTCCCCAAAGTCCCAAATGGGATCTAATCCAAAGTACTTGATAAGATAAAAGCATGAAATCTGTCTTCTAAAAACCACATATTACCATTCTCTCTTCTTATATATAACTATAGCTCTCACAGCTAGGGTATTCTAGCCAAAAAGTAAAGAATTGGTTAGGTTGCCTTCCTTGTGAAGATCTTTTCAACCCCACTTGAAATTATAGTAATCTGAACAGTAAAGATAGTTGATATGAAATACATCAGTGTTACCTTGTCAATGACAAACCTTAAAAAAAAATTTTGATGGCTGTATTTATGAAGAAAATGTGTATTTTTCTAAAAATTTTTACCAGTCTTCATAAATTGATTATACATTCTGTCCATGAAAAAAAAATCCAATTTTTTAATCTATAGAGTTAGATCCAGATAATGAATTAAAAAAAAGAATCAAAGAAAAAACCCCACAATAAAAGAAATTATGTAATAATAAAAAAAAAAGAAAAAAGAAGAGAACTAATATTATGCTCAAACATTAGAAATTAATGAAATATTTTACCTGGGTTCACAGCATTAGAATTTTTGAGCATAATTTTAATCCTTTTATACTTTTGTTGTGCCCTGAAAGGCTGGTTATTTCCTTCAGTGGCCAAACACAGAAGAGAGGGTGTTCTAAACATAGTTATCTGAATTTGATGATTTTTCGCATCACAAAATTAAAGCCAGATGTATTTGTGTTATCGTTAACCAGACAAAGACATCACTGCTATAAAACTGAAAATACAGTAAGAGTCCCAGAAGTTTCTAGGTAGATGTGTATAGCTGAGAGATAAAAAAAATACCAGTTTTAAATGAAAGTTTCTGCTTCTGTAGTGTATCTATGGTGATTTATTAAAGAATCAAAGTTTTCACTTAAAACATTTTGAAAGTCTCTTTGGAACATAGTTGAGGACAGAAAAAGGGCAGATGTGAAAAAAAGCAGGAGGAACATTACTGGGAAAGATTTTAAAAGCCATAGCTTGAAATGATCGCTTATTTTGTGTGCTGATAAAATGTAGTCAAACAGAACTTTACTAATCTAAAAAGCAGTTCATAAATGACACAGGAAAAAACCAACACCTTTAATTTTGTATGTAAACCTTCCTCTCAACAGGTTATTGCATTTGAAAAGGATTACAAAATCAGAGAAGTTTAGGAAAACAACTAAGGAAAGAATACAAGGGGCAAGTGTAACCAAGCTCAACAAAATTCACAGTAGAGTGCAGGAGAAATTAGATAGGGCAAGCTCTACCTCACCAGGAACTATTTTTCAAAATTTTACCAGTTTCAGAAACTGTGAAAAAAGAGTTATAAGCAACCAATATATTCAAACTGAGAGGAGTGGGGAAGAAATTGCTCACAGAGCAGTTGTCAAGATGTCAAGCTGTCAAGTTGTCACAGAGTAGACAAAAAATATTTGAAAGTTATATTCTGTTCTAATTAGGATAGTTATCATTTGTCAGTGAGCTACTAATAACTTTCAAATATTTTTACTAAACTGAGAAAGAAGGGGTGTCCGCCCTTTGAAAACCAGATTAAAATTTTATAGTTTCTTTTTTTTAATATTAGTGATGACTCTTCTGATCCTCTGTCACACCAAAATTGAAAGTCAAAGAAAAAAAAAAGCACTAAAAAAATAGCCCCAGATAAAAGTCAACCAAACATAAATATCAACAAACAAAAATACAACCTGAGGAAAAGAAAGCAAAACACTAAGTAATTTGGTTAAAATACAGTAACACAGGGGTGGAGGAAGGGGAAACAAATTCGAGAGTAACATCTCTACCACATTTCACCAAAATTACTTGCCCAAAATGGAAAGAAACAAGAAGTACCAGCAGAACCACCAGCCTACTTGGCACTAGTTATGTGGCAGCCAGTTCAGATATATTACTATTTCTGCCACCATGTTTCTTAAAAATGTAGAAAAACTGAGAAGAGTCCAGAGAAGAGCTGTATGGGATAAAAGACATCTATAAAATATAGGACATCAAAAGATTTGGATATTCCCTGCTGAGGAAAATGGGAACATAAAGTTAGCTAAATTCCTAATTAAAAACATTCCTATGGTTTAATAAAGCAAAAAACACCTAACAACAGATAGAAATAAATACTGAGATCAACTCAGAGGTTGTAGCGACACTTTTGCTGTAAGTGCTTAAAGAGAAAGAATAAACTTTTATTCTTGAATCTATTTCAAAAGGTCTACAAAAACATCATTCTGCCCCCCAGCTGCGGAAATCTTGATTGTCCCTGACAATCCTAAACATAAAACTCTATTTTTCATTTAGCGAATTGGGAGATAGATTAGTTTAACACTCCATGTTTTTGGAAGCCTATTAAATGAGAAGAGATAATGAGGCAGTTTTTATGCAAAAAACCTAGAAAGAAATGAGTTTACATCTATCTAGTATCAAGAAAGCTTACAGACCCTAAGCAACTATTGTGGAAAGCTGAATTTTCTTTTCACAACCAAGCATATTTTTCTGAAGGTTTCAGCATGAGCATATGTGGTGTGTTACATGACAAGTTGAAAATGTTTAACTCATCCAGCAATTATCAAGTAAAGCTATTTCACACTGTTAGCATAAAAACCCATCTATGATCTAAGCAAACAATATTGTTAACAGGTTTTAGCTTTTAATTATAATCCAAGTTTTACAAAGGGGGAAGACTCTTTCCCGAAGATCAAACATTTCTTGATATAACAAGAGGTATTTGTGTTCATTGTCCCAGTAAATGGAGAAATAAATCTGAAAGAAGTGAATCAGCTGCTTTAGATTCATGAGACCTGATCATGACTTTTTTGAAGGTCAGTCACTTTTGAACCTATGGGTGACAGCAGTAACATATACAAAAACTAAGTCAAATTCAGAAACTGGTTTCTACCAAATGTGGAATGGCTTTACACATCTTCAGTTGCTTAACAGGGTGAACATTTACTTTTTTTCCAGAAGAAAGTGCCTTTGAATGATGAAAGCTGCTGATAGAAGGGATGAGAGATAACATACTTGCAATCCTCCAGCTTTCTTATCCTGTTGAGAGCTAGTCCACGAGACAGGTCTATAGGAATTTGCATTGGACACTTTCAAAATACTTACATAAAAGCTTTGGGCATGAGCTGGGAAAAAACTAGCAAGTCAGTAAATGAAAAAGCAGCTTTTATGTGGTATCTGCCTGCATTAAATCAGAAAACTGTAACATCTGTGACCTAAAGACCAAGTACAGACAAATATCAAGCTTTGCATTGCTCACCACACCCTCTGCAACTGTTGTAAAAGAGAGCTTATCAACATGAGATACAAATTAATGAAGAGTTTTGTTTTGGTTACCTACCATGTAATACCTGGCAGACAGAAAGCCCTGATGTTAAATGGACTTGATCGATCTGTCAAGATCATGTGAGATGAAATTTAATATATTTTCATTTCACACAACACTTCAATGCTTCACTAAATGACAGTGATAAAGTATTTGAATATTTTCTGGTTAAATTTTATTTTTACATTGGAATTATTTCTCTTGGAATTTTTATGTGGACACATTTGACTTCATGCTTTATGAACATCCCATCTGTAATCTCTCAAGTGTTTTACTAGACAGCATTTATGAGTCTACAGCCCTGCTATCTAACACTTTAAATCCTATTGGCATCGATTAGTGTGCAGCTTTTCAAAGGGGTAGTTAAAACAGTGCAGCAGTGCGGCTGCGGGACACACGTCCGGCTAGCTGGCCACACCGCTAGCAGCACAGGGGGCACTTGTCCCGATAGCTCGGCTCCAGGACAGCGCCCAAGGCCATCGCCCAGCGTTACAGCTGTAGGCGTTGCCTTGTGCAGGACAAGGCCGTATCGAAGCTGCAACCAGCGGAATGAGAGGGCGGACTCCAACTGTGGTTAACCCAGGCTTTAACGAACCCCAGGGGAATCAGCAAAAGAAAGGGAGGACGGGCCTACAGCAGTTTTTAAAAGGTGAAGGATGTAAGGGAGGTGCCAGACCTTGGTCCAATAAAGACACGGTGGGCAGTGGGATCCAAAGCAGTGACATGGGGAAAACACCAGTGGGGACAATTCTGAGGAGGGGCCCCAGCCCCTGGACCAATCATCCAACTCTCCAGCTGGAAACTTCTAGCAACAAAGGTGGGAATGGGGAGTGACTGGCAGGGCACCGGGGAGGGGTTGAGGAAAGGATACATTGGTTTCTAGGGAAACCGGGGAGGAGTTTTAAGGGATACAATGACAACTGAGGTGGGGTTAGGGTGACAGACACTAACAGGGAGGGGAGGGAGGATCGGGGCAGAACCATTACCAAACAAGGGGGGAACAGAACAGTCCAACTTTAGCAGAACACAGTACAACAGAATGGAATACAATTAAAAATAATATTTCATTTGGAAGGGACCTCCAAAAATCATGCAGTCTGACTGCCTAAGCACTTCAGGGCTAACCAAAAATTGATAAAAATTATTAAGGTCTTTGTCCAAACACCTCCAAAATACTGACAAACTCATGAACCACCTCTTAAGGAAACATATTCTAGAATTTGACCACCCTCTCAGTAAAGAAATGCTTTTTAATGGCCAGTCTAAACCTCCCCCAACCCAGATTTGGACCATTCCCACACATCCTACCAGTGGATACCTGGAAGTGCTCAGCACTTCCCTTGCCACTTTTCCTCCTCATGAAGCTGCAGAGAGCGGTGAGGTGACCCCTCAGACTCCTTCTCTCCAAGCTAGATGGACACAGAGTCCTTAATTCCTCCCCCCAGGACATGCCAGCCATCCCTGTCACCAATTTTGTCACCTTCTCTGGACATGTCCAAGGATGTTCAAATCCTTCTTGACGTGTGGGGCCCAGACCTGCACAGAGCACCCAGGGTGAGCCCCCCAAGGCTGAATGCAGGGGGACAGTCACCTCTGTTGGTTGTCTGCTCATGCTGAGCTCAGGGCACCTCAGAGTGGGGTTGTGCCCTCAGGGTTCCCTCCACACTGAGAGCAGCACCCTGTAATCTCTCTCTGCAGGGCTGCCTGTCAGCCACTCCTCTGCCCATTTTACTCATTCCCAGGGTTTCTCTGTCCCAGGCGCACAATCCATCATTTGGACTTCTTATATTTCATGCTACTGATGGTGCCCACTGCTGCAATCTAAAGCTGTTAACTGAGTACTAAATTCAGTATTTCTCAAAATAAAATGTGACACATTAAGGTGGCTGTTAGTTTGTACAGTTTTACAGAACGCATTATAGCTAAATTGGTACTTAATTCTAAATATTAACTAGGTATTCCAACCTAAATTTAAAGCAGATTGAAGTTGGTAGGGTGAAGAAAGAGAAAAAGGAAGGGGGGGTAGTAAAGACAAGAAGATCAAAAAAAAAGAGTAAGGGCTAAAACTGCTTTCAGTTTTTTCATTTTTTTTTTTTTTCACTTCTAGCTTTTTTCATGTTACAACTCAGCAACAAAGGTTTTAAGTATGTGGAGAAAGAGTTGTTACCTTTGCATGTTCTTTGGATGTCATTCTGCTTTTTTAAGACTAGCATATGTACATATAAACATTCCTCCACTTCTTTCTTTCATCTCAAAGATATGCCTTTCTTTTCAAAGGTTCATAAAATGCTTTGATATGCTTCATAGGCTAAACTACTCAGCTTTATACATGCATATTTCCTTGGAGAACCTTCAGCATATTTGCTGATATTAAACATTTCCTTTTTAAAACAGAAATATCTAGGCAAATGGCAATCTTCTGTAATGTTTTCATGTAGTGGAAACTTTAATGAAATTTGAAGAGTTTTAAGGAAAACAGCAAGTCTGTCACTTTGCTCATGTGACTAATAGCTTTTAAAATAGAGATTGATTAATTTTGTGGCTATGGAATAATTTGAAAGGATAGCTAAATTTTTTAATAGAAAGCACTTTCTCATTTTTCAAGCAGAATAAGTAAATAGGTTAGCTGATATTATTATTAGGATAAAAATGTGTTAGTCACTTTGGGGATATTTGAACTCTGCAGCAAACACCAAAGGAAAACTTAATTTTCATTAAACTGGAAGAAATTCAAAGTGTATTTCAAAAGTAATTAAACACAACAACCAAACTTACTAGGTCAGGTGTGGAATCACAAACTTCTAAAACCTATGCATTCCAAATTTCTTCTGAATCAAAGCAGAATAATGAGGATTTTTTCCCCATGCAGTACAATGAGAGTGGTTGCATGAACTGAATGTGCAGTGGCACTAATTAAAGGGTTGCCCTACTCTACTTCCTTGGAGCAGTAGACCAGATGTCTTGGAGGAAGAAACATTTATATATTTATGCACCATACCCTATTTCATTTGACCTTTCCATGCCTGAAAACCCCCTGATGAATTCTGCCTATTAAAAATATGATTTTAGGATTCATATAAGAAATTACCTAATTTAATAATCCCTATTTTCTGTTCACTGAATAGTGAAACTGAAACTAGTGTCTGATTCAGTGGGTATCTCAGTGTGGCTTGCTATTGCTCTTGCTTATACATAATCCATAATATTTCATGAGACTACAAGAAAACTATTTTTAGTGCACTATAAGTCTAGTTATAACAATAGAAACATTGCATATTTCTTGCAAGAGGTTAGTTCAATGTTTGGGAGTGACATCTTTGTTCTGGGATTGAGGCAGAGAATACAGAGCTATAAAGCCTGGTAAGCTATTGGGTAAAAATGGATTTGGGATGAACTTCACCTTGTACCAACCATTCAGCTGAATCTGACAGCGTGCTTGTTATTTCTCCAGAAAACCCACAGGCTTTGCATGTGAAAATAAAGAATATCTCCAATTATTAGGTATTAGGCTAAATAAAATTCAACAACCTATCCTTAGGTAAGAAAATGAAAGACAGAGAAAAAAAACACAGGCAAAGCCTTACAGAACAACTGTACTGCTGTGGACCTGTTATACACTAAAAACTATCTCAGCTCTCAAAGCACTTTACCAAAAAATTCTTCAAGACATTGCATCTCACCTAATTAGGAGAAAAAGATTATTCCTATAAATGCTTCTTGTGTATTGATGTTCATAGTATTGCAAACACACATTTCAGGAAATGTTACTTTGCAACTTCAACATTAACTATTCAGTGAGCTTTCAACAGTAAAGGTACAATTGCCACAGTAACTAGAAACATTTCAAGAGAAACTCAGTTCTCAAACTAAAAGGTGTTGGTTCTTTTTAAGGGCAGTGTCTTAAAAGCTAATCTTTAAACAAGTATAATCTGAAATTTGAATGAAATTTGAGTCCCAGAAATAAAATTATTGCAACTTTGATTTCAGGGCAATATGCAAATTATAATGATTTATCTACTGTATGTATATTCCTTCTGCCTTCAACTCATCAGAATAGAGCCATAAAGGACTCCTATGCCATATGGGTGTCCTATCTGAGTAAAGGAATATTGTAGGAATCTGTGTGGAGTAATATGGCCTCTATCCATTTAAATTTGTAATTCAATTAACAGATGATTATTTAGCAGGGCAAATTTTTGTGTAGAGTGCAAACAAAGCATCAAGATACTTTCTGTGCCTCAGGTATTGTATGCCTAACATAGTCTAGTTAGGACAAAATAACATTTTTGAGCAATAATAGGCACCAAATCACAATGTTTAGTATTACAGTGGTTTTCAATAATTTTGTAATAATGTGTCAAAGTCAAAAAATGTTTTGTATGCATTGTTTAACAACATTTCTAGGAAGTGAGACAATTTCTTTTTGGGATAGATTTGCAATGCATAACATGGGTCAATTTCTGCAACCTGTTGCTTATTATACAGATTCTGTTCAATAGGATTATCTAGTTCTATACTAACTCTCATGGTTTATGATCTACCCTACTCATACTGACATTATACTAAGTTGGTGTACTGGAAACACCAGGAGGGAAGTTTTTCTCTGCAAACCAACAGATGTTGATGTTATGTTATGTTACAAACCACCATGATACCCTTGTGTTACCAAAATGTAACTGTTCTGTCACAAAGAACTGTTTCATAAATCAGCACTATTTTTTTTTCTTCCCCTTTATACTATTGTATTTCCTCAGCAGTTTGAGTCAAAAAATCTGTTATGGTACAGTCACCAGAAAGAAATAAATACAGCTTGCAATTAGAGTCTAGGTCTGTTTTGTGTGTCTTCAAGGCAAAACTATTCCCTCTTTACAATGCTGAAGGTACAATAAACAGTAATGAAACGTTTCAGAATTCAAAGCACAAATCAGATGCACACTTCCTTGTCTATATTTAAAAGATGAGAGTCCTTGATGTAAATAATTCTATGATTATGTCTGAGCATGTTTAAAGCCTGTAATAGAGCTAGTGGAAATGCAGAATATGGAGTGTGATCTCTGAGAAAGTGAAATCCTAAGCAAGATAAAAAATTATCTGTACAAGAATAATACATTAGAATATTTTATTATGGTTTGATTTTAAAGCTCAGATACACCATCTGAGAGAATTTAATTTCCAGTCTTTAGTTGGCCAGTATCTCTTCCCTTTTTAATAAAATTTTCTTTTCTAAAGTTATTAATTGTAATTAGTTAGTAGAAAAAGATCAATACATCTGAAAACACAAAATCATTAATATACTAGATCCCAAGAGTAATACAGTATTTTAGTAAAATATGAGCTCTGTTTAATGATCTTTTGAAACACAGTAGATAATTTTGTTGAAGGAACTGAAATTTGAAAACTGAGCCTTTGAAACTCGTTAAGTGACAAACTGTTGGGAGCCAAAGCTGCAAATAATATCTTTGAGAAACAAATAAATGAGTCACTTGTGAAACAGGGAGTAGATTATTTTCTTAATCAAAGCAGTGATTTACAAAAGAAAGTGGAAAAATATTCTGGAAATCAAACATCTGTACAATATACATATATGTATATGTAAAGTGGGTTTATGTATCAATTAAGTAACTGAAATCTTCACATCCTGTCCTTGAAATTCTACAGGAGAATCCACTTCAATTATAAAATTAGTTCTGCCTGCAACAATGGCACTCTTTAAAACATTTTAATTCAAGTGTAGTCTACTGGAAACAGGGTAATATAGTCAAGCATTATTGCAAAGGGAATCAAGAGAGTTGTCTCACAAGTGGGCACAAAAAAACCCTTCCATTCTAGTCCTACTTAGGTTGCCCTCTGGAAAACTATCAAGCTTCTCTACACCACTTGTAATACCAAATGTTTTTACTTGAGTTGTCATATTTTTTCTTTACACAAATATAAAAAAACCAACTTCCCCAAACAAGCAAACAAGCTACAGCTGTCTCAAATCTGTCATAACAACCATGCTCCTCAGTACAGGAGCCCAGTCCTTTTCACCAGAAAGAATCAGAACCTTAGAAATTGGGCTGTTTTTTTTTTTTTTAATTAAATTCTGACTTCTGTGTGACAGTAACAAAAATTTGTTCAAATTGAATGGTAAAAGAAGTAAGTACTTAAAGTATTTAATGGTCTGCAATATCCCTAATTTTGTCTAAAATAATGAATATATATACCAATGAAATATAATTCGGAATGTAAAGAAAACATCTTTAAGCAATATTTTTTTTTGTGAAGTTTAATTTTGAAACAGATATATTATTTTTGTACTGTGAAACTGTTTGAATCCAGTTTGTTCTAGTTATCAAAAACCTTGAAAAGCATCAAAGACACAATAATAACACCTTGTCTTTTTTTCCTAAACAATTTTTATGAACATGAAGGTCAACATAGATAAATGAAACTATTTAGGAGAAGATAGTTAGAAATTTGAAAAAAGTCAAATTTTCAGATTCTTTATGACAAATATAAGAATTTCTGTATCGCAGCATAATTAAGTCTGCAGGAGACATCTGCACATAATCTAGTTTACCTGCCTACCAAGAGATGGCTTCAGGAAATCAAACACCATCCCAAATATAAATAACTGAAAACCCCCAAGCATTAGTCTTAATTAGGTAAAAACCCCTTCGGCTTTACTTATATGGGTGATGATACAAATTCCACATAATCTCTGTTTATGTAAGGAAAAAGCTCTAAATCCACACAAACAGGTATGCTATTCAATCAAGCTGACAAGAATCTCCCTAGGACCACTGGCTATTTCTTTGTAGCTCATCTGTAGCTCTCTACACCTTCCTCTATCTGAAGCAGGGCCTCTGAGGATTCGAATGTTCCCAAAACTCTCCTGTGAGTATTCTTTCCTGTTCAAATTCTCTGTTGTGTACAGAGAATTTCTCTTTACTGAGGGGCCAAAATCTGCGTATGATTTTTACCATTGTAACACCTATTGTAGCATGTGCTCTGTAACAACTCTATTCATGTGACAATTCACCTTACTTCCTTTTCGTATTGCTAAGATTAGAGAAAGTCGTTGTAATGAGGACATAAGTCAGCTCCACTTTCCAAGAGCTCAGGGTCTATAAGCAGGCCAGAAGAAAATAAATTAAGTCACTAGGTCTTCAACAATCCACAGACTCCAACAATGTGATATTAAAATATAACTTAACACAGAACAAGGAAAGGGTGGCAAGGAAACTTTCTGAGTAGACTTCAAAAAACGCAAAAAACTTTCAAAACCATAGCCACTTGAAAGAATTAACAAACTGAAAGATGGACAAATATAAGAGGCATTAAGATTTTTACAATTTCTCCTCAGAAACAGTTAATCATCTTAGTATACTCAGGCTACATTTGCACATGATAGCTCTGCATACAGCTACTACTAACATTATGAATTCTCCAGTTTGAAAGAGTTTGATGCAGAAGAACTCACCTTTATATGAACCCACTCTATACAACAAAACTTATATCCATCAAAGACTTATTACTCAAAACAGAAAACAGTACCCTTGGAGTTGGTTATCTAAACTTTTCCACTCACATTTGTTTAAATCTAGTTCTTGAAAAAATTTACACTGATTTTTCCAGAGTAGAATCTTGTGAGAGCAAAAATAAACCAATTTTATTTGTTTGCACGCTATCAAAATGGTAATTCTACTTTTACAAATTTTTCACTTGTATTTTCCTTGTTATTAAAACATTAGCAAAATCTGACATCTGTGAATGTTTCACTATGTCTTTTAGAAGTCATACTTTATTGTAACTGAATTTCCTATATGCTTTTGTATCTATCAATTCAATTAATCACCCATCTGTGCAAAAAGAGAGCCAATTCAGTGCCAAACACAAAAAAACCCTTTTTCTTTCATTCAGGAAGCATGAATTTATTCTCTTTCATCTCCCATGTTACAAATAAGACTTCCCTTCTTGCTTTTATTGTCAGTTTAAGGGTTAGATATTTAAATTAGTTGTTGGAGAATAAGAACATTTCAGTATTTTATAAGTTAATTCATTTAGTGACAATAATTTAATTTATTATTTTATGACAGTCTTACTTTTAAAATAGATGAGATACTTATTGATGTTCATAAACACTCTTTGGAATTGATGCCATGCATCATGTCTTTGAAAGCCACAGACTAATTTAAAAAATTTACAGTCACTGTGCAATGTTGGTCTTGCTAATTTGATGAACTATGTCAATAATAGTAGAGCAACCACTGACCCATTAATTACCTCAAAAGCCCACATTTGCTGTTTCATTAACATTTGGCTCTACAAAAATGCATACAGATAGGATTAAAAGTGAGATTTCCCATCCATTTTGGCAATAATTATGTCTTGCTACAAACATTTGTGCTTCTTATTCATTTAGAGTCAGTCCATGTCAAGTCAACTCAATTTTGATTTCATTAGGGATGAACAGAAGTCAAACATTGTTGACTGAATTGAGACTCAGATTTTCAAAGATCCACAAAATCTAAACCACAGTGACCTGAAGTAACACTGATGCTTGTCACCTCAAATGAAGATCAGCTAAGGCATCGGTATGGCAGAGTTTATAAGGAAAGCAAAAATTGTGTTATGACTAGGCAAACCCAGAGGCATCCTGTTCTGGATTGAGTAAAGCCTGCCTTTAGATTGATTATGTTTAGTGAGTTGACTTGCAATTTCTTCTTGGATCATGAATGGCTGAGCCTTCACTGTTGCAGATTTTGACTTATTGCTGTTTCATGTTACACATTCAATACCACTCTCAGCAGTTCCAGAGCCTGTGTGACTCTGTGTGAAAATACATAGGGACGCAGGGTATATAGAGTGTGCATTGCAAAGACAAAAGCCAAGATCTTTCATTGTGGATTGTTAAATAAAGACAATTCTACTTGATTATAAGTGCTGATATTTTTCTGGTTGGTCTGCATACTTCTGCTCAGATCTAATTACATGGACTTCTCTAATACTCTCCAGACTCCTCCAGTTTTCCTGACCTGAAGCAGTTCTCCCCAACCATGCTCATCGTTTATTTCTCTTCTAGACATCTTTTAACTCCACAGTTCTTCTCTCTTCATCATTCAATGTTCATATTATTTAGTTCGTGAGGAAAATAGTTAATAACATTTTAAAATTGTTTTTTAAAAAAATTAAATCTGCACAAAACAATGCTAAAAAGGTCACAGCAGCTGCACTTTAAAGTTACTTTTTAACCCTATGTCACCTTGACAGCAAGTGAGGTTAATTCAGGTCACTTCAGCATGACTTCAGTGAAATCTCTTTCCAGATAAATCCTGGTGTGTTGTGGGAGGGGTGTAGGTACCAGCTCAGCCAGTACCCTGTGGTGAAAGCTATTCAGAACTGAAATAAAGCTACAGTTCAAGCCACAGGTGTTAGAACTGAATTGCAGTATGCAAAACTCAAAGAAAGGTGTGCTTGTACTTCGCTCCTGAGGAGGACAGAAAAGCCAGCCACACACACATACATAACTCCTTAGTCAGTTAATAAATAGCATTCATTCACAAACCCTTTATCAAAATGCAGCAAATTTCAATATAAGCTGAATTACATTTTAGGAAACATAGAGTGTTTAGAAGAGAAAATTATCTTCATTACAGCTGCGCTGCAAGTGACCTGCAATTCAGGTAACAGAATTGAAAAAAGACATCATGGATTGTTCTGAAATATTAAATTTTCTTTATTTAAGAGTGCAGAAAAACATGTAAAATTTCATGAAATGAGTAAAAAGTTGTACATCTTAGAGACATATAGTACAAGCCAGAAAAGGTAGCCACACCTTTGATAATTGTTTCAGCTTTGTAACAGTGTGGAAATGCACTTTAATTGTAAGGATCTAATGCTGACTAAGAGGTTATCGTATAATTAGCATCTTGGATGAAACTTAAAATGGCCTTAAGGTCCAGGTTCTTCATGAGTATCAAACTCATAAAGTCTTTTTCAGTTCCATTGAAAAACAAAAGTCACATTCAAAATGATTGAAATATGATACAAAAACAAACAAAAAAAACCCTAACATAAAAATCCATTCCCTACTACCTCCCTTAAATATTTAACATTGTAAACAACACTCAGAAAGTTCACATTCACACAAAATACACTTTTTAAAATTCATGTTTTAATTGCATATTTTGCTGGGTTTCCATTAGAGGAACCTTCTCTCTGATGTCCTAGTACTTTTCCAAATTGCAACAACAAATACAACAGCATTATTTCCACAAAGGCATGGGTCACCCAGCAATCTACAGACTAGTGAAACAAGGCATATTTTCCTTCTTCTTCTCTGTGCTACTTGGTGGAACAATTCTGCTTCCAAGAAAAGTATATAAAAATCTATACATATGTTTTGTATTACATTTAGATCTCAAGGATTTTAAATGTCAAATGCAGTAAGAGTTACTATATAAAACTCCTCCAAACTGCTTTTGATTTAATCATTGCGTGCTCTCTTCCTGTCATTGTAAGTCAGTTTCTGACCTAATAAAACCTTCTTAGGTAAGCACAAGACTGTGTGTGAGATTTGAATCTGTCAGTGTCATTCAGTTTGTTTATAAATTTCTGTTGGTTGCATCAAACCCAAAGTGTTTTAGATGATTTGCCAAGCACGATACCTGACTAAAAGGACCAACATGTTTCAGAAGTGGCTCTGGCACCTCTGCCTCAGTAGTTTCACCCAATACCAATCTGCATTTTTGACTGAGGGCAGAGCAATTCAGTGACTACAATACTGCATGCTTCTGCAACTCACCATCCTATTCTCCTTCAGGACAGAAAACAGTTTTGTTCTGCTAGCTAGAAAGATTTCTTGTAAAAATTCACTTACAATTAGCAAATAGTAAATCTTTATTGTTCTTGACTATTAAGACCCCTCTTCTTCCATTTTCCATTTATTACTCACCAAAATTATAGTCCAGTATGGAGGTAGAGATATAATTCTGTTATTGCCCATATTCAAAACTGGCATTTTTCCCAAAATATATGTTCAATAACTGGTATTAAAATGACACTGGTATGTAATACAAATTTATTCAGATAGTGAAAAATATCAATGTCTTCCTAGTTTTAAGTTTCTTTTAGAAAAGAATTTGGCATATAGATGGAGCAATAGAAATTTTTTTATTCCTCTCTTTTTTCTGAGTCTGCACATATTTTTCTATAATACAATTATTAATCTACTCAACAACATTCCAAATAAAAATTATGCACACTTGAATACTTAATTGTGAGACAACTCATGAAATGCCTCCTTGCAATATTAGAAGGGATTATCATAAATCAAGGTGGATACTATGGAGGACTCTGTTGCAAGCACATGGGGTTTACAGAGCAGCAGTCTAAAAAGAGTCATTAAATGTATCAGGATGAAAGCAAAATGGGAATGCTTTCCCTAGATCCTATTCTTGACCTGAAACTAAAATACTACTTCCTAAAAGATCCAGTGGAATGTGAACCTACATTGTGGAACTATTTGAACCGCTTGAATAGCAAAAAAGACAAATATTCCCATATGACCATTCCCTTGATACCTGCTCTGGCTTTGAGTCTATTCAGCCTATCTGTGTAAAATCAGCCCAATGAGACAGAAAAAACAGCTAAATTTCCTGGTTCAGATGTACAGAAGCAGCCCCATACATGGGATACAATGTTACTCTGTCCTCTAGCATCACTTCAGGTTTCCTTTATACAGAATAGTATCTATTTTTTTCTCTGAAAAATTTAGGAGTGTAAAAGAAGTATGACTATACATTGCACATACTGTAATTTTTACCAGACCATTTAGCTGTAAGATATCATGTGTTTTTATCCCAAATTAAATTATATTTATCAACATTGAAATTAATTAATGTCTAACCCCTATGTCTTCTCAAATGATCATTTCAATTAGCCATAAAAATCAGGCACAGTATAACTTGTACACAGGCACAAAATCTGTTATCCCAGCAAAGTTTTCTCATTGGTTTATTTCTGTACTTCAATGCAAAAGTGGGGAGATTCTCTGACTCCTTCTCCCTGTAATCTTTCTGCTTTAAGAAGAAAAATGGAAAACATGTATGTTCCCACATGGGAAATAATTGTTTCCTACCTGAAAATACTAGATGAATGTCACTGTAAGGCAAGCACTTTAAATTTATTGATCAAGTTTTTCCATATAAAAGGGCAATAAATATAAAATTAAGATGTGCCTTACAATTTCCCACTAGTAGCTGTGGGGTTTTTTTTGACTCTCAGGAGACCAATTTTCACACAGCTGTTATTTCCCCATTTATTCTCCACATTTTACAACCCTTTCACTGCAGATTAGTTTCAGTGAAGGTCACACAGCATCTGACACCCATAGGAAAAAATGTTATTCACAGGAAATTTCTCTTCTATCAGATGGGGAAATCATACAAATAAAAATTTTGGTATAGATAAAGTTGAAACAGCCTATCTTGTTGGGGAAAAACCTCAAACAACATAGCAGCTCTGCAGTAGAGACAGCTCTCTCAGAGAGCCATACTGCGTCTTCCAGAGAATTGCTTCATTTTAAAGTCAATTCATTTAAATAGACTTCACTTATTAGTCTTTTGTTAAGACTAATAAAATACTTCCCAGTCAAAATATTCCCTATAAGTCTGCAGAATTAAACAAATTTATCATTGGAAATACAAGAAAATGAGAGAAAACAAATTTCACTCTGATACAACAAGATAAAAACAGCTATCAATTTTTCAGCAAGATGAGGAAGTAGATGGAGAAAAGCTTTCTCCTATACAAAAAGTTAGAAAAAAATCCTTTTTCGTACAGAAGAAATTCCAAATTTTTGTAGACACAAATGAAAGATAAGCTATTAAAGAAAAAGAAATTTGATCTAGGTCACATGATGGGTTGACGTGATTTATTCCTGTTCATCAAAAATTTATTTAATGCAAAACCAGGAGAGATCACCAAAGGCAAGTAGCAAGGTTTGAGGTACAGAAGAAAGAATGATATCCATGTACACAATATAGCCTCTCTTCATTTTTATGCTTAGTGATTATTGGGACTCTTTGAAACAGCATTGAACAAGAAAAACATCATTTGAAATAAATGTTATATTAATAACTGGGTTTCATGGCAGCAGACCCAAAGGCAAAGCCCTCTAAAACTTTATAATGCTGCATACCTTGGACATCCTGTGATTTAAATGTATATTATGTTAAAAATAAACTAAAAAATCATACTTGTCCAAAATATATGTTAAATAGCCAATGTTATGGTCAACATCCCCAAATCAGAGTGAATACTATACAAAGCATTTTTGAAAGTATCTTACATTAAAATATTCCAATTTTCTTCAGAGAAGCATTTTAATAAATATGATCCAGAAGACAGAATGCTTTAGAGGGAATTAGGGGGGCATGATTAATGATAGACAGGATAGCTATTTAGCTACTCTGCACAGGAGGCTGAAAAAACATGGAACCAATTTCTGATTTAATTGGACAAAGCCAGAATCCAAGTGCTTAACTCATGCCTTTCCACTAGCTAATTTTACGTCTTATGCAGATTCTTCTAAAGGTGTAAGAAGACATGGTGCTTATCATTGCTTTTGTCATCTACATTATGTATTCAAAAAAGATCAATGAATAAATAATAGGTTGAAATGTCCATGAACCCACTTGGAAGTTAACACTCTGTTGATTTTTAAAGGTTTTCAAAATGTTGGTTCTCTAGCACAATTTTAAAGGCAGAATTAAGAATTGGTTTTTCTGGTTTTAGCCCATTTCAATGGGTACAGTCACTTTTTGTTAGCTTCATTGTACCAAGGAAACTTCACACCATAACACATTCTGGTGCTCAAGGTCAGTGTTCATTTGCTCTTCCCACTAATAAGACCTTCCATCTTCAAGTTATGAAGAAACTTCACTGGGCCCGAGGAAAAAACTCAAGGAGATGAAAAATTACTTCCTACAGAATGGCTGTCTTCCTGGATTATCTAAACCAGACAGTTTTGTTTAATTTCCAGCATCATTAATCCTTTAGAACATGTAAGGCAGAGTCCCAAGGGAAAATTACTCATAACACTATAAATTGCAAAGGAATTTTCATAGGCTTTTTAGTTTTTAGAAGTAGAAAAATAGTATATTTATTTATTAACTTAGCTTACCAGAGCTGTAGAAATAGACAAAATGTGCAAACCACAGAGGAACAATTAAAAAGGTGAAAATGTATCATGGGTAAACTCAAGGAATTATCACTTAACAATTCAAGAATGATGCAGCATAGATGGAAAAAGAACTGCTCCCATTTTCATTTTGTAAGTTTAAATAAGGGCCTGGTTTAATAAATAAAACATGCTTAAAAACAGTAAGATGGCAACACAAATGAAGTCATGACTGGGATATTCACAACATTTCAATCAGATTCCTGCCAAGGTTGAAAGTTAAGCAATAAGTAATGTCACTTTCTGTTGTAAAAGGTTTTTTCCACTTTATTATAAACCTCATTATTAGGAAAGAACTGGATTTATTAATGTAACTTTAGGACAAGACCACAGAAAGCAAGGAAAATAGCAACCCACTATATATTTTCTTCTTTTACAGCTATGGGTGTTTCAGAAATGATTTTTCAAAAGTATTTGAGTCCTTGTAGCCTAGTAAATACTGATTGTCTCTGGCTGTAGGCTTGTTGAACTAACAGCACTGGCCTCAGGCCATGTCTGACTTGAGGCATGTGTTGGCCTGTCTGGAGTGGGATTTGGCCCAGAGGAGCAAACATGCTGGTGGCTTTTGCTTGAGAGAGGTGTGTGGCACAACACCTGCTGTTTTATCTGGGGTTTGAGGAGATGGCTAGCAATAGCAATTAGTTGTTACGTGTAGAATAACTGTCCCTGACTGCAGCAGGAGCTCAGTGTGTGCCAGGACAGACACATGATTGTAGCAGGAGCCTTGAGCCATCATAGGAGACTACCAGAGGCACCAGAGCTATAAACTCACCAGTGCTAATTCCCTGGTTAGCAAAGAAATGCAGCTCTGGGAAATGGGCAAAAGCAGTGTTTGGGACAGCAAAGAGAAGAAAGTATGGAACACATACTTTGATGGATGGCAAATGTGGATACACCGTGGAGCCATGAAACAGGGAAGAAAGACAAAGGTGTGGAGCGTGCTAACAACACGCTAGAAACAACTTCCGCTGCGCTCTCACACGGGGATGAGGAAATCATCAACATCATACTCTTGGAAAAGAACTTTGTATGCTGCTGATTTTCCCACTGGCAGACCAAAGCCATCAAGCTCAGGGCTTGGGAGATGAGTGGAAGGAAAGTAACTACAAAAGAGGTGCATACTCTGCAGAAGTTTGTGTATATTAATTTTAACTCTACTTCCTTAAAACCCTAAGTCCTAGAAACACCACAACTGGACTAATAGTACTGTTTTGATTAGAACTGCTAAGATTTCAGCTAGATTAATAATAAATCCTTGACGTACATATACAATGTGTAACCCAACTTGCACAAAAGAGAAATTTGAGTGCAGCAAATGGGTGGGAGGCTATCCTTCGGAAGAGGGGAATCAGGGAATCCTGTCAATGTTAACAAACATCTAGGGGAGGGTAGTAAGGAACAAGGAGACAGACTCTTCTCCATGGTGCCCAAAGACAAGAGAAGATGCAATAGACATGAATAGCAGTTACAGGAAATGCCCTTCAAATACCATAAAAAAACCCAGGATCTGTGTCAAGTGGATTGTATATTCATAGGTAGTTGTAATTTTTTTTATTTCTTACACATTTCTTTCTGTTATGAAAAGAAGTCAATACACTCAAACATAGCAGAAAAACACATTAGAAGAACAATACTTTGTACCAAAAGAATCAGTCTAGAGAGATATTAAAGTGGGAGAAATGGAAAATATATAATACAAAAGTTATTGAGTATTTGCATTTTACCAATCTTATTTCTCATTGCCTTTACTTGTGGTCTCTTCTTACTAGTCACAAGAGTTGTAAGTAGAAGAAAGGCAACCCTAGAAACAGTGAGAGTTCACTCAATGGAGCTGCATCCATATGAGATGCTGTTCTCTGATAGCATTACTATATTGCAGAATGCATTTTTGAGGAAGGTTTTCATTTAATATGCTTGTATAGACATTGCTGTCCCAGCATAAAGAGGAATCATTGGGAGTTTTGCCAACTCATGTCTGAACGCAGCATAAAGACTCTCTTTCTCTGGATGTAACTAGTGGCAGCAGTTAAAGGAAATATGATAGCTCCTCTGCAGATGACTTAACACAATTTTTTTAACTCAAGGACAAAACAAGAGTGTATTGCTTTTTTTTTCTTTGTTTTTAACTAAGTGACATGGGCAAGTTCTAATCTCTTCAACAAGGACATAAGCCCTGTACATATTTCAGTACGTTCAGTGAGTAGAAATGCTGTCAGGCTGTGAGATTATTTTGTGTACAGCAAAACTCTCTTTGTGTTCTGACAAAGACAGCTACAAGATGTACTGTGTATAAGTGAATTAATGTACATATAAAACTTTAAAAATTAGTTTGTGGACACTAGACACCAGACTATGCGTGCTGAGATCTAGTTGATGTCCTTTTTTAAACATGTTTATAGACCAGGCATTTTTTTTTCTCATTCTAAAGGTTAGATTAAACCTTTATAAAGACTTTGACACACTTCATTAAAAAACAAAAGGGCATCAGTTGAGTGACTCTAAGTAAACAAAGTAATCCAAGATGAAGAAAAAAAACTGAATGAATTTTTTGACAAAGTCTCTAGGTTGCCAGCTGCAACAACCAAGCCTGGATCTATCACAGAAGGTTAACTCTAATTTTTAAATAAGGAAACTTAGCTTTTTATTTACACATTGGAATCTAGTAAATAGGAATAGATTTTTCACTTTTGTTTCAAGGTTTTCTTCTCATTAATATCCTCTCCTGTCTCTTTTTGTTTTCAAAGTTCTTGCATGCACAGAGTACATGCAGAGAGTAATCCAGAAACAACCCAAAAGTCAGGGAGCATATTTATTGTAAGATAGAATTCTCACTGGAATAGTCGACCTAAATGCAGAGTTGCCTTTATTTTGGATGTAACTGTAAGAAATATCTAGGATACCCTGACTCTCAGATTTCACTTCAAAAAGTTCTTTCTGCTTTCACATGCATTTCAGAACCAAAGAATTTTTGGAAGTCAGTTTCACTGGGCTGAGGGTTATAACCAATCCAGAGAAATTAAATTATATGTAGTCTTTATAGCAGTTATTACATCATTATTTGAATTTCCATATCCATTCAGTTAATCCACCCCAAACAGAGACAGATATTTTGTACTCAGATACATCTGTGAGAACAAAATACAACACCATCATCGTCATCCATTCAATGTCATACATTCTTGCAGTTTAAAAGAGGCAAAACACAGAAAAGCCAAAAGTGAAAAATGGAAAATTCAATAAAACTCAATGCTAAAGGCTAGCAGATAATTCCTTTCATTATTAGAAAGTTTTCTATCACCAGTAAGTTATCTTTCTTAAAATTATAAACACTTTTCAGTGGCTTTACTCTTTATAGGTCTTTAAAGTAAAATAAACACTCGGTTACCTACACTGCAAAATACTGTGAACTTAGTGCACCACACTATTCTTACATTCCATCTACAGTTTGAGACCTCATATCCACCTTTTCATGTATTTAATATTTTAAAATAAATTAAATTTCTATTTAATTAATTCTGTTAATTAAATTACATTCAATATTCATTTATCCAGTTATCCAGTTTCAACAGGCCCTCTTCCATAATAAGCTCTTCATTCTCTTTTAGAATTATTAGGCTAAGCCAATAGTAATTCCATATATGTAAAGACCTGATGAATTGCCAATGCCTGGAAATCCCACAGACATGGCTGAAATCCTGCACATGCCTGACAGATCCAATGCCACATAGACCAGATCCAGCAATGAAAGCAATTTAAACAAGAGGAATGTCTGTCTGTATCCCTTCTGCTTCAGCATCGCTCCATTGGATTTGGGCAGATGGAGCAGCTGGCTGCAATTCTGTCCTCCTCAGGCTACAGAAAATCTCTTCTAGGAATGGGCAAGAGATGTGGCTATGACCCAGCTTCCTGTGCAAATATGGAACTTCTATTTTTCTTTGGAAAAATTTTTATTAAATAATTTGTGTTGTGCTGTTATAGAAAAGTTGGTTCTTAATTGTGCTGAAAGAGGTGGGTAAGGTAAACCCTGTTTATTTCCTTACAAAAAAAAAAAAAAAAAAACAAACCAAAAGGAAATTTACTGCCAAAAGAAATGTTTCATGTGGAAGGTTGGCAGATGCAGCATCTTCCTTGAGACATAAAGAAAACAGCTTGGAACAAAAAGACTAAGATCTGTTCTATTTGCTTGTCCGGGACTCCTATATAGCTGGTGGTTTTATTATAGGAGCTTCCTATGAAAAATTGAGAATAGTCTTTTTTTTCCCTAATTTCCCAGTTCTTTGTAAACAATCTTTATTTCTGCACTGAGCCACAGAAGTCCTAATTATTTTGTCTAGCTTTCAGAATAAGCTAGCTATGAGCATCTGAGTGCAAAAAAGGAACTTGAGGGCATGCAGGATGATTGTGAAAAAAAACTTAGAGATAAGAAGGAATACATTTTAATGACTAGCAGTTTATATTTTTCCATCTGAGAGCAGCCAAGAAATATATGCTCCCACTGGTAATAAAAAAAAGCCTTCTATATAAAGCGGCTTTGAACATAATTGGAGATTAATAAAAAAGTATATGGGTTTTTCACAGGTTGCTTTTCAAATAAATCCATAGATACACTACCATTCCTCTTAGAGGTAAGCCCAATGAATATTAATATAATTACAACACCATTGCTGAAATATTTGTAATATTACATACTCATATGCAGTCACATGTTAAACTATTTGGGGAAAAATCCTGCTAAGTAATCCTAACAACATTGTTCCCCTTTCTGAGACTGAAAGAGAGGTACTGGAACTAAGAGGGAAAATTATGTGCAGAACATAAAAAATTCCAGCTGACCTGTTATATATTTTGATCCTTTCATTTCTCTTTGCTGGACTAAGAAAGCAAGTGCCAATCCAGCAGCTCATTTTCACCAGATGAGGATAATCACAAAGGACACCTCACCATTGCTTGGTCATTTGCAGAACCTCTGACACTAGTTGGTATCAAACAGTAGAAAACTGTCCTTGCAAACAAACAGAACAGGGTGGGGGAGAACAAGGGATGGCAGCTTTGTTTTCCATTAGCAAGTTGGACCTGCTGGAGGAGAGTTCTGGCAAACACCAAGGCCAGCTGAAGGTAGCTGGTGAGAGCATGAAACCTGCATGCTGAGGGTTAACCCCAGCACGCAGCCAAGCCCCACACAGCTGGTCACTCGCTTTCCTCCACAGGATGGACAAGAACTTAAAGAATAAAAGTGTGAAAAGTCACAATGTTGGTTGAAAACAGTTTAAGAGGTAAAGAAAAGCTGTGCACAAACAAAGCAGAACAAGGCCATCCATTCACTGCTTCCCATGATCTGGACAGTGTTCACCCATTCCTAAGAAAGCTGGGCTCCATTACACTTAATGGTGACTTGGAAAGGCAGATTCCACAACTTCAAATATTCCCATTCTTTCCTGCAAAATCATATACTGTCAGATATCCCTTTGGTCAGGGAGGGTTAGCTGGCCCAGCTGTGACCCCTCCAAAATTCTTGTGCACCCCCAGCCTACACGCTGATTAAGCACTTCTCAGCAAGAGTTCAAACATTGGTATGTTATCAATTTGGTCACAAATCCAAAACATCATCTCATACCACCTCCTGTGAAAAAAATTAACTCTATCCCAACTCAGCCAAGAACACCAGACTAGCTACCTTTTTATTAGGAGGAGGGTTTGTGGTTTGTTTGGTTTTGTTGTTTAAATCATGGCGATAATCTTTATGTAATTTCAGATTCAAAAGATTTCAACAGCTGTTTCATTAAAGATTAGATTGTGATATACCAGTGTCAGAGAGGTCACAGACAGACAGACACATGAAAATACCTACCATCTCCCTCTCCTCTAAAAAATGACACATGAAATTGCTTAAGACTTTTAGATTCTCAGACTTTCTTTTATAAAACTGCAACATCTGAGACAAGATACACCAAATAAAAATAATCACAACACCAAGACGTAGATCATCAGAAGAGAGGATTAAACTGCAAAAAGCAGGTAAGATGGCAAATATTATAGAGATTCATGAAGAATAGTGAAAAAGGTCAGAGTGAAATAGTGTGTCATTTCAAAAGACATTTTTCTGAGATATTTTAATTAGTGCTACCATTAGCATGTGGCACCTTAGTAAGACAGCTCTGTGAAGATCCACACCAATTTGTAAAGCCAAGCATTTGGCATTAGATGAACACTAAAACCATTTTCATTCCCTTTTTCAATATTGCTTGTGAGGAGTCAGAATACACACTGGCTTTCTACCAGACAAAGTCCTAATGTATTAAATGTATATATTTCTTTTAATGTATTAAAAGAAATATAATATGTCATAGATGACATAGGCTACATTTCGACAATGAAGGACTTAATGACTTACATGAAAAAGAGAAATAGAAACGCAAAGATTTTTAAAAAGCATTTCCAATAATTATTAATAATTTCTATGTTTAGCAGTCTCAAAGCAACATGGGCAGTTCATAGGAATGTGATATTATTGAAAAGTATGAGATCAGGAAGGAAAAATCTTATCAATACTTACATAACAAAATGAGAACACTTGTATTTTTAATGAGCATTCCTACTGGTAGATCTAATTCCCTCTACCTCAAAATAACCACTAATCAGTCTGTTTCATTGAGTGTAATGAGAAATGCTTACTGAAGAGCAATACTGCTTTAGAGGCACCATTGACTATAAATACCCAACTCAGTAATTTAATAAGAAATCCATGATTCTGTGGCTAGGTAGAAAAATTACCTATTTATTCCAAGCTATTTATTTGCAAAGAGGAGCAATAATTAATGTCTGTGTATGTATAATATGTGTATGTATGCAAATGAATTATTATCTCATTGGTTTTGTTTAATTTTACTAGAAAGATTTACTGAGATATGTAATCAATAAACAAAGCATAAGGAGTATATATATATATATATATATATATATATATATATATATATAGTAATGTTTCAGGTAGGCCCTGCTTCTGGTAACAATATCCAGAGTTATTTAAGATGGGAATATTGTTTGAAGTGTGCTCTGAACATAGGAAAATGGATTTTCAAGTGTCAGAAAAGAATCCTTTTTCCTGCTTGGTAAAGGATGCATCTGATGCTAAGCTTTATTTAAAAGTCTAAAACTGGAAGTAAGGAAATATATGATATGAGATAGCATAAATCAAAGTGTCTGTATGTGATACCGGCTATTAAGAGATAAGGAAAAAATATGTCAGTCAAAAGACTGGGCACAAGATGGTTCCATGGCTTTTTAAAAGCACCTACATAGCAGTCACACTGTGAAAATTCACTCAGATATTCTAACCAGATGCAAATGTTATTTGTTCCAACTAAGCACACTTTTCAAAGAAATCTCACTGAGCAATCATTGTAAACAAGATGCCTTTGGAGATGTTGAGGAGTGCTAAAGTGAGTTTCCTATTAGATCAGATACTGTGGAAAAATACACTGTTAATGGAATGAGACTGGTATCAAAGCATGAATTTATTGCCCTAATATAGAAATACAATGACAGTGAGAAAATGCAGTAGCCTTTGGTTCACTTTGTAACACAAAATAAGACATAATTTATTGCACAGTATCAAGAGTAATAAAGTAGGTAATATATCTGTCTTTCAAGCTCCTCTCTTTTTTCTTGCTTTCTGATTTTCTTTTTATCTCTGTCTTTCCAGATACATCCCAACATTGTATAGGCAAACTGTCATTCTGTTCATCAATTTTCCCTATTTGATGACTAGTTTATCCAGTCTTAGAGCTTACCACTTTCTAGTTTTAGAAATATTAATGTCAAAGCCATAAATGTATATACATATAATCCAATTGCTGATAGTGTGAAAAGAAAAACTCTAGATATTCAGTTTTTATCTTCCAGTCCTCTGAGAAAGTTTGTTTTTTTCCTCCTACTTTATGGAGTATTTTACAGATAGATACACACGTCAGACTTATATGTATATCTTTCTGTAAGCTATTTCTGAAGAAACACTGAAATAATGGTGTTTAGCAAAAATCTGTGCACAGGGATTTTGTCTGGCTTATTTGGGTTTTGCTGTAATTGAATGGGATCCAAACTAACTATTTGACTGGAATCCAGAAGACTCTATTAGCATCTTTCTGCATTATTTTTAGCTTGGACTTTTTGAAATGTGGAGAACAATTAGTTTCATGAAGACCTTCCAAGCTTAATGATAGTGGTTATTCCTTTAGAACAAGTACCAAAATGTTACAGTATACCCTAATAATTACTCATTCATCAGTGGTCAGTCTGCACCACCCATTCCTTTAGTTCTGTGTTTTCAAAGAAGGCACTGGAGAAAATTTAAACACCTATCTAGGACCTTGTGCACCACACGTGTTTGTTTCTGCAAAATCTTTTTTTTTTTTCTCTCATAAATTGCTCATTGATGCTTTCCAAAACTCAATTGTCTTGATTTCTGATTTGGGGAGTTAGTTGTTCCCCATTATATACTGTAGAACTTAAACTTCACCAGTGAAAAATGTGTAATCATTTTTTGGCACTTTTCAGCAAAGTAAGAGCTATAACATATTTCCTTTTACATTTGTGCTACTGTGGGCTGTACAGACACAATTACAGTTGGATAGTGATCTTCTATTACCTATACTTATCAATAATATCTTTCCACTAAAACAAACTAATTGTAGTGGTAAGAAACAAAGCAATAAAGAATAAAAATAAAAGATTTTCAGGATACATTTGGTTTATTATGAAAACAAGCAGAACAGCAAAACAAGACAATATTTACTGAAAGTTACAAACAACAATTACACCATGTTCCAATTCATCAAAATCTCAAACTTAAAAAAAAAAAACCTTCTTCTTGAAATACTTTCCCTTTTCTTGTTTTGAGGACTGTAAAGAATCCATTACTTTGATGCTGTGGATGAAAGATGAAATATTTTTGCACCCAGCAGATGGTGTTTATTACTTTCATAAGCAGGTCACTAAGTAAATTCTGTCTGCATTTTCAAATGGACAACTGTTACCAGATGTTAAATTGATCTCTATAACTTTTAAAAAATTTCCTTGTAAAAACAGAAAATGGAGAGATCTGACAACATCAACTCTGATATCTCAACAGCAACACTGCTTTAAATAGGTTAATAAATACAGCTACCACAAAACAAGACAGTATTTAAAATCACCTAGATAAAGGACTTAAAATATTTTTTTTCTAAAGAGTAGTAGTATATTCCCTCTAAGGAACTTAAGTTCTGAATTTTATTTCTGCCTAACAAAACTTGGACCACATACAGTCAGGCCACTCCAAATACACGGGAGAAAAAGATTAACAGACTTAATATTTCCTACTCCTTCTTCTCTAAAAGCTTGAGTTGAGATATCAGTGGTTTCTTATATTTTAATTTTTTCCCATCTTTTTCACATTTACAACCCGAATAAGTAAACTTCCCATGCAAAATACACTGAGTGACCATGTTGCAGAACGATGCCTGTTGATCTGTGATTCACCTGCAAACACATGTCCAGATTCAATCTGTCAGCTGACAAAAAATGGAGAATAAGAATATATTCAAGAGTATAACTCAATATACTTAATCTAAACTCTTTTTACTTAGAAAAAGCACCATGCTCTTTTTTATAGTCATTTAGATATAAAATAACTTGAAAAATTTTTGATATCCCCTGCTAAAAGAAAAAAGTGGAAGGAGGAAATCTGTGGGTTTGATGCAATCATGTACTTTCAAATTTTATGAAGTAACCAATTAAACAGCATTATCAGCTGGTCATGTGTCTGACTGGACAGACACAGTAAATGACCTCCAGAAATTTCAATTATGAGCTGGAAACAAACAGAGAATTTGTAAGAAAAAAAGATTTTATAAAGGTCAGAAAATGAAAGGTCTTGGCAGTTATGCTGACAAAATGAATTTAGCATAATGCTATATATTAAGAGAAATTAATGTATGTTTCTCCTTTGTTCCAACTGCTTTAGTTAATACTGTTAACCAATCTTTCATACTTGTCTCAAACTTTTAAAATATACTGGGTTTACCACAATTCAGTACAGTTCAAGTGGATGATTGGAGACCCCAGTAGGCAGCTGCATAGAAAGAACAGTGTGATAGCTGCTAACATGAATACCTAAATTACCAGCTGTGCATGGAAATAACAAAAATATTATATTTAGAAAAGTAGTGTAATTTGTGAAATCGTTGTTCCCTGTACATATTAGGTTCAAGCAAATTACTTTAATGTAGGAAGGCTATAAAATAAAACAAACAAAAATCCAAGCAAATCACAAACAAAAGAAACTAAATGCATGAGTGAACAAACAAGAGAACCAAGTACTGAGAAAACCAGTTTATGGATTTGCATATTCTCACATTTAAGTTTCATATTTCATTAAATTATACTGCCGTTCAATAGGAAACTGAACTTTTGCTTTTTTCAGTGTAATTTCCTTCTCCTAAATGAATGACTGCACCTTCAAAACTTTCTATTAGGCAATTAGCTAAATTACTCATTAAAAATTAATGATTCAGACTGCCCTGTTCTCTTCACATTAAACAGATACATTTAAAATTCTCTACAGGGTAGTGGACTTTGTGAAAAATAACAAGCTAGAAAATTTTCTAGTGATAATAAGGCAAAAAAACAGGTTTTATTCTTAGATGAGGGACCCTCAATGCTAAAAAGAAAAATTGCAAATATGACAATCAGAGCTTATTAAAATACCTTCTGGAACAGCCCACATTCCAACTAATATGTATTTTTTGCATAGTAATATTCAATGACATAATTTAAAGACTTCTGACACAGAGAACTGATTATATTTTTTTTAAAAGTACATATTTTTGCTGAAGTGGTTTAATGTACTCTTTCAATTCCTTTTATGACCACAGCAGCATGCCAGGGTCATCCAAAAATACTTTGCTCTTTTAAAAACTTTTTATCTTTGTCGATATTGTGAGTCATATATGGTTACCTAAACCAAGGCTTTTAAATGTTTTAGTATTTTTCAAAGTACCAAAAAATCAATAGCAGGTTGAAAGGTCTCTAAATGCCTTTCAATCATACATTAAGTAGTGCAGCAGATTTTCAATGTTGAGCCTGCCCTAATATCTGCTAAAGGACCTTCCAAAACACCTTTTTGTTTGTTTCTTATATTAATACTGACACTTAGAAAGTATGCTCAGCAAGCATGTTCTGTAGTGAATATTTAGTAATAGAAATTTAAAATAAAACTCAGAAGAACTTTCTGAATTTAATAAACAGTAGGCTGTATGCACCTTGGATATTTACTGCTGTATTTTACTGTATTACAGATGTCTTTGGTGAAATAAGTCTGGTGTCATTTTAGAGCCGCAAAACCTATTTCACAAGGGACAAAAATAAAGGTTGACATAGAAAGCAAGGAAATATTTGTGTGAAAATACATAGAAACTCAATGACTTGTAAAAATAGAGTTTATATGACCATTTTTCAGAATGGAATAACATAAAGATGTAAATTGCAATCTTGCTAATTTATAATTAGATCCTGTGTTAGCAGAGCAACTCTTAGAGTCCCATCCATCACCACAAATTAGACACCACATTTAGAACAGAAACTCAGGGATCTGTGTGTCTCTTCTGACCTGAAATCTTATTCTCTGCCTCTATGACCTCCTCAGAGTGGTTTAGTCATGAGCTAAATTCGAACATGACTAAGCAATGCTCTTGCAAACCCTTCAATAGCTGCTCACCTTTTCCCAGACTGTTTGCAAAGTCACTCTGCTGACCCCAGGCTATGCTTTCAGCCATCACCACTGACTGATCCTTTCTGTGAAGCAGCACCTCAGTGACTCTCCCTGTGTGGCTCTCCCTGTCCACTCACCCAGGCTGCACTCTCAGCCTGGCTTCATCCCAAAAACTGCAGCACCCGATTTTCTGGTACAGAGAAACCAAATGAATGCTCTCCTGTCTTTTTAAACTGCTCCAGTACCCATCATTTCCTAGTTGGCTTCAAATGTACCTTATCCTTCCTATCTGTTCACCAACCTGAATATTTTTTTACACTGAACATAGGGTATGATCTTTACTCTGAAAGGACAGACCCCTCAGGACCTTCACTCTGAAAGGACAGATCCTTCAGGATGTTTTGTAATGACAAGCAACACGTTTTAATTCAGTCTAAAATTCTTTCAAAATTTCCTTAACTTCTAGACCCTACCACTTACCAATTTACTTTGAAGAGGGGAATGAAGTAGACAACTCCATTATGCTCTTTCCAACTTAAGTGCTTTATGATTCTAAATTTTCTAACAAACATTTCTGTGCCTTCATCCTACTGCTGTAACCAACTAGTTATTTTTCCCTTAATTAGACTTAAACATTCAATTTTGTAACACCTGCAAAAATATAGTCTGCATTGCACTGACAATTACTCACGTAGCTAACCTCTACGAGGTTAGCTGACTGATCCCATGTCCTCTAGATTCTATATTTTCATACTCTAACACTCAAAAAAGGCTTCATTATGAACCCCGTGAAGATCTGCTTCCATACTGTTAGGCATGAAAGGCTACAGCCAATAGCAAGAACTCCTGAACACCATGAGAACATAAGCATTAAACAAAAATCAGATTTAGGATGCTCACAGTCTTGAAACAATCATTATTATATCTTGATTTTTTTTTCTGCTCTCCTAACACTATTATTCTATTATACACTACTTGTATAGTGCACCAAGGACTGCAGGACACACTGCTTGGTTGTCCTATACTATATTTTGGTGAATTGATGAATTTTTGTAACTAACCCTTTTCACATAGTATTTCTCTCTATCTCAGTAACAACATGAACTTTTATATTTTAATACTTGTGTTCAGACAGTAATTCCCAAGGTTTTCCTATTATAAACCCCAATGCAGAAAAGGGATTTGATGTGGAACTGTCACACTATATGAAAAATGAGGTTTCATGACTGAATGCAGTTTGCAAAATTATATTAGACCTTAAATTTAATTCCACAACCAAATAAACCTCTGATGCATACATGACCATTTAAAACATCCTAGACATTTTTAGTGACTCGGTTTGTGAGTCACGATTCTATAATACGTTTTAAGACTGAATGTCCCAATGAGATGATTTATTTTCCCTGGAATGATTTATCTATATACATGTAAAAAATATTTAATCAAAGTTTACTTCAGAGTTAAGGTAATTTTATGACATATGCTTCTAAACAACTAGCAATATTTGTCATTTTGTCCCAAAGGGACAGACTCTAGTTTCTAACAACCGTAAAGTTAGACTTGTAAGAGAAGACAAACACATGACTTTGGTTTTCTTTTAGGAACCAAAATTTAAAATCCATGATAAAATTAGAAAAAATTTAAATTTCTCATTTTACAGTTAACACCTGAGACTTTTCACAACTAATCTGAAATGTAGTATCTTTATATCATAGACAATAAATTTATTATTAAAACTTCTACATCAGTAAATTATTGACAATACCCAGAGTCCGGAATAAATTGTGAACAAATAGAATAATACCATCACAAAGGATTTCCAGGATGAGAGTACTGGAAGTTAGAAACAAAAAATCCCTGCTTTATATTATTGGAGGATACCAGCCAATCAATTCAGCCTGCTTTTCACAGAAAAGATGAGTTGTATTACGTTTGGTCAGTGAAATTCTTGATATGCTCTGTTGTATCTACAACACTACTTTCAAGACTCCTACTCAAGTCTGTTTTGTAACCAGTGGGGAGCATTTTTTAAAACATCCCTGTAATTTACTAACCAACCCAAGGCACTTTGCACTTCTAAATTACTTATGTACTTTCCTACTTAAAGCATTTAGCAAAATTATATAAATTGACTTTTCACTTTAAAAAATCTATTTTCTTTCTCTTAAGCAAAGTTTCTTTATTTATACAATGGTTTTCAATCCTTTAACTAATTTTCTCTAAAGTAAAACATTTTTCATTTAAAATTATTGGAGTGGAAAATTGCACAGTTTTAAAAATTTATGAAAAAATATGTAATGGCCTGTGGTCTCATAAAATATGTATCATACAGCACCATATTTATTCTACCTACTTGTTAAGTTTGCTTAAAGTGCCCACTGTGATTTGTTTGGCAGAACATACTTCTTTTTCCATAAAAGTATTTTCTGTGTCTTACAGTGTTATCTATTGTTTGAACTGTGCCAAGAAAAAAGAAAGCATATAATTTCTGATTTTTTTTTCCTGTCCTTATTAAGAGAGGTTAGCTGATAGTGGAAATATAAAACAACATTATTATGAAGTCTTTGAGGAAAATTGAAATCTGAAGAATACTTATTTAACAATAAATATCAATTAATATTAATTATATAAATTGTTTTTACATTTAAATGAAATTTTCCCGTCAAGATATGGGAATATGGAGTGACAGTACTAATTTTGTTTAACCATTATATTCTTTCGGATCATCTTCATTCAGTAACAAGCTTAAATAACAGAATATTTTAAAATAGCTGCTGACAAATTATTTGCTGATAACGTTTCTGCCTAGTAGATGGAAAAATTGAAATATCAGCAATGTAGCTTAAAGAGAAGATCCCTTTAGCCACTTTTCTTCAAGAATAAATAAATATTATTTATTTCGGTACTAGCTTGTAGCCTAAGCAGGAAGTAATACAATAAAGATTAAAAAAAAATAAAATAAATATATTATTTTAAGATAAACAAGTCAACAAAGTTCTTTAGAACAGTTCTGAAGTCTTAAAAAAGTTAAACCTACAAATAGTTCTAGTTCATAGCTGTTTCTGAATTTTTCCCCACATTTAAAACTAATGAATTTGCCAATAGATTTTGAAATGTCATTCACGATCTCATATGATGTTGGAACTCTCTTTTTCACCATTTGACAAAATGAATTTTTTTTTCCATCAAGTAAATCTTCAGCAGAACTTCTTATCATATCACTTTTCATTATTTTTATCTATTTATATCAAGAGAAACACATATGCAGAGGTATTCATCGGACCACAAACCCTTTGATTCAGGATTCAATACTGCTGTTAAGTGCATGCTTTACACTAAAGTAGTTATAGATTAGTTAGTTGTAATTTGTACAGCATAAAAACTAATTGATATGAATAGGAATATGTAACTTCAAAAAATTTGTTGTACACTTTGAATAAGGACCATAAGCAGCTCGTGAATTGTTCAGATTTTTCTACTTTCATTAAAAAAAGGTATTTCAAAGTTAGTAAAATCTGCTTGTGGTTATACCACCAGAGAGATTAAATTCATGTTAAGTAACTACTGAAATTCATATATTCCAGAACAAATTGGTCTACCTGAATATCTGACTCCAGCCATGCACCAGGATTTTCTCTTCAGACTATATCTCGGAGTTTTCAAGCTGTCCCACTCCTCCAGATCTTTCAGCTACCTTATAAAGCATTGTTGGTTTCTGCCCATTAACTTCATTGCTGGAGATTAAGGCTGTTTTATTTGCAGGGTCTTCTCCCTGGCAATGCCCCAAAGCTTTCTCAAAGTTTCCCTAAATCTTCAAGTGTTTTTAGACCTAAAGGATAGTCTATGGGTCCCTGGGGCTGCAGGGTCCTTATGAGGGCCTTTTAAAATAAGCTTTCAAATATTTTGATTTCTTCCCTCAGCACCAAGGACTGCAGAACACACTGCTTGGTTGTCCTATACTCCAAAACAAATATCTCTGTGTATCCAGTGGGATAAGATTAGCTCCAGCACTCAGCAGAAAATGCTGAGTTTGATGCTTTCACACAATCCAAGGTTCTAGCAAATCCAACTTTGATAAACAGAGTAATAGCTTTTTTTTTTGTAATACCAAGAATATGATTTCATTACTTTTAATGATTAAATTGCTCCATCTGATGAAACAGATTACTTTGATTATGTAGACTTCATCTGTAGAGATAGAAAAAGGTTAGAAAATAAAGGTACACTAGCCTTTCGGAATTTGCTCACCCTTCTTAGATGTTATTATGTTATCTAATGCATTAGATAGATGTGCAAATGATTAGGTATGTTTTTCCCCTTTCTTATAAAAATGGTATCTAGTTTCCATTTTCTTCATATATAAAATTTTGTCTTGCTCAGATTAGAAGTAATTTTCACACTCTTTGGAACATGTTTGATAAACAAAAATAAAGCATCATACTGGTATTAGATACTGTAGTGTGAAGTAAAAAATGCCTTGCATTGCTGTGAATCATGACACTTGTGCCAGGTATCATTAAGCCATCTATTCTCATTCACTGCTACTCCAAGGTATGTGTTACACCATTATATGCTCCCACTTAAACATATGAATGCATTTAGATTGCTTTGAGGGTCCATGGAAAAGATAAATTACTGTTCAAGACATCACATCCTTTTGAAATTATAATTTTTTATTGCTAAGATAATCACCTTAATTGCATCTAAACCAAGAGAAATGTGCAGCCTTCATTTCTTATTCCCATTAAACTAGATTCAGGAACTTACTGAAGCACACTACTATCCCATTCCCTTCCACTCATGCAGCCAAGCAGGAAGGACAACAGGATACAATGGCCTGGATGCAGATCACATCCCAACACTCAATCAGGACATGGTCACAATGAGTTCCAAGTTTCTCCACTTTAACCGTATTCACAAAAGGAAATTTTGGTGGGGATTTCCCCTTTTCACCAAAATTTTGTTTGAGGATTTATCTTATTCATCTAACCTTCACTTTTCATATGATAATCCTGCCTTCTTACCCTTGGGAGACTCATCTCAGTACACCCTTAGGACTTTCACTATAGTTCACAGCACAAAGATCCGCTGGAATTAATTATGAGGTGAACAATACTTAGATCTTAAAAGTAATGTCCCTATTTCAATTAAATCAGATGTCTCATTAGGATAAAAATTTAAATTAAAATGCAAAAAAGATATATCTCAAATAGGAAAGTTAAGAAAATGTTGATGATCAATATGAACACACAAAGAAATCCATACTGTTTTCGGTCAGGTCTTGAACTTAGACCTTTAGAGCACAGAAAGAGGGTTTAGAAAGGAATGGCTCTGAAGCAATAAATAAGAACTCGCCATTCATCAGAGCTAAGAAATAATTGAGCTTTCTGATACTGATGCACACCAAAGGAACATAAGTACCCTTAAATTGTCTATTAAAACTGAAATAAATCAAATTATAGCTACTTTAAAATGTCAGTTACTCTTTAAGTCTGGTTAAGCTTCAGTAGATTTGCAGGAAGAAATCATAACTAATTAATCCTAATGAAGAGCATTCCAATTAGGTGGAGTGGAATTTTATACTGAAAATCTTAAATGTCCAGTAATGTTAAAATATTCTCACCATCATCAATGATTTCTAACTAACAATTAAATTCAAAAGGGTAATGTTAGTGAAACTGGGTAAGAACAGTTCCAAAGAAAATACAATATTTTTTAACATATTCTGGAGACAATTAAAATAAATAGAGATTTCTCTCTGTTTTCTTCTATTTAGCAGTATAAAGGCAGCTGCTCTTCATTCTTGATTACCTTAGAAATTAATGAGAAAAAATAATGAGCAAATACACCCAAAACTGAGTCACTCTGAAAAAAGGTAGACCAGCTGATTACTGCTACCAAAAAGCCATATTCTTCTCTTGTTAAAGAAGCACTTCCTTGTTTTTATGTGTCAGAAATTAAAGAATGCAGTAAAAATGGTTCAAAACACTCTCCCCATAAGATGAGATACCACAACAAGCATAGATGAATAACAGGAAGGTGTTAATTTCTGTCCTGCAGGAGGTGAAAGGTGTGGAGTTAGCAGACCAGACAAGATTTCACTGTGCAGACTGTGGGAAAGCACAGATGCAACTACAGGAAAATGCCAGGCTGGGCAAGGCACATCTGGATAACCTTTTCAGACACCAACAATTCTCTCCATGGCAAGCTGCTGGGAAGGAAGCAGCTGCATAGACACATGCCATCTCAAGTTGTTGGAATGGCACATACACTGCTGAATACCAAGGACTTATTACAAAAGGGGTACCTTAAGAAGAACACTTGAGGACTACCAATACAAAGACCAGAAGAAGAAGGGCCAGTGGGAAGCCACAGGAACCCATGTGGTGATGACTATCTTCTTATTTAATCTCTGTCTCTTTCTTTCTTCTTTCTCTCTTCTCCCCCACCCCCCTCCGCCCTCTCTACCTCCCCTCTATGTGAGGACATTACTGTTGAATAAAATCTGTACAATTGACTCTGGCATATGGTCTTATTTGCACCTTAGCTCAGGCAGAGGCATCTTTTAATAACTGACCCTTACCATCATTCCTGAAGTAGGATCCTAACATTATTCTGGTGGATCATAACATTATCTCTTCTACCTATTTAAAAACAACAAAAAAAAAATCACAGAATCACAGAATTTCTAGGTTGGAAGAGACCTTTAAGATCATCTAGTCCAACCCATGTTCTAACAGCTCAACTAGATCATGGCACCAAGTGCCACATCCAGTCTTTTTTTAAACACATCGAGGGATGGTGACTCCACCACCTCCCTGGGTAGATGATTCCAGTATTTGACCACTCTTTCTGTGAAAAACTTCCTCCTTAATTCTAGCCTGTATCTCCCTTGGTGCAGCTTGAGACTGTGTCCTCTTGTTCTGTCTGTTGTTGCCTGGAGAAAGAGACCGACCCTCAGCTCACCACAGTCACCCTTCAGGAAGTTGAAGAGAGTGATAAGGTCACCCCTGAGTCTCCTTTTTTCCAGGCTGAACAACCCCAGCTCCCTCAGTCGTTCTTCATACAGCTTGTGTTCCAAGCCCCTCACCAGCCTCGTTGCTCTCCTTTGGACGCGCTCCAGCATCTCAATGTCCCTCCTAAACTGAGGGGCCAGAACTGGACACAATACTCAAGGTGTGGCCTCACCAGCGCTGAGTACAGGGGAAGAATGACCTCCCTGCTCCTGCTGGCCACACTATTCCTGATACTAGCCAGGATGCCATTGGCCTTCTTGGCCACCTGGGCACACTGCTGGCTCATGTTCAGCTGGCTGCCAACCAGCACGCCCAGGTCCCTTTCCTCCTGAGCGCTGTCCAGCCACACCGTCCCCAGCCTGTAACGTTGCAGGGGGTTATTGTGGCCAAAGTGCAGGACTCAGCACTTGGACTTATTGAACTTCATCCCATTGGATTCTGCCCATCCATCCAACCGTTCCAAGTCCCTCTGCAAAGCCCTCCGTCCCTCTGACAGATCGACACACGCTCCCAGCTTAGTGTCATCTGCAGATTTGCTAATGAAAGACTCTAAACCCTCATCCATGTCATCAATAAAAATATTAAACAGAACTGGCCCCAGCACAGACCCCTGAGGGACACCACTGGTGACTGGCCGCCAGCTGGATGCAGCACCATTCACCACCACTCTCTGAGCCCAGCCATCCAGCCAGTTCCTAACCCAGCACAGAGTGCTCCTGTCCAAGCCACGGGCTGCCAGCTTGTTATTCTATATGCACATATTTACTCGGCTCCCTCTCAGTGATTTCTGGATTAATGTTTCTATCATCCCACCACAGAAACCATCAGCCTACGGTTGAATGGCCTTTAAATCACTGACATCATATTGGACGCTCGAGGTACTATTGATTCAGTGTGGTTGATTGTTTCAACTAGAAACAATTTTGTTCTTGTGAATAGCCAAGAAGCTACATGTGACAGAAGCAGCTAACTGCTGTACCTAAAATGTAAGACTGTAAAAACACAGAGTATCAAACTTCCTAAAGTCTCACTTCAATAACTGAGGAATAATAAAGCCATATAAGTTTAAAACTGTATATCTTCAGAAAATGTTCGCATCCTTATATGTTATCTGCAAACACATTTTTCTTGTCACAATTCTCTGCTTACTCCTCTTTATTGGTGATAATCTGCCTTAAAAATGCAGTATATGGGAGTAGCAGGATGCTCTGCCCTGTAATGGGCTCAAACAATTTGAACAATGCTCTGATGCGTAGACATTTCACCCTGGTCCCTTTTACATATTAGAGTGCTTATGGTTTTACAGAAACAAACAAACAAACAAACAAACAAACAAACAAACCAACACCCACTTCCATATTATTATATCTTTCAGAGAGTGGCTGAAAATGACTTAGATGACTGTAAAGTCATCTAAGTTTTAATTAAGGTCAATCTGCCAATGTGACATTTGCAAAAAAAGTTAACCAGGGAAGCTCCACTGTGAAGCAATGAACAAACACCAGAAAAATATTTTGTAGTTTCTATCTTCTCTAATAAAAAATATAAGTTTTCCCACATTCAGATGCTTCAGCAATGGTTCACCAGCAGTGACCTTGGGGGTGATGTGGGTAGAGAGGCAGTGGGAAGGAAGAGGAGGGAAAGAGGGGTTGGGGTGACCCTGGGCCTGCCCCCAACAGCATTGGTGTACCCAGAACAGCCTGGTGGTGCTCATCTGTGCCCCCACTAAAAACACCTGTATTCCTCACACCTGTATTCCTCATCTGGCTGGGCAGCATCTGGAGGAGGTCATGGATGTGGGTCTAGTTGGGAGAAAACTGGAGGTTACCAGGAGGTTACCTTGCTTACCAAGGACAGTGGGGTGGGTGTCTGGGAACTGTAGGATATTTTGAGGAGAGACAGAACCACAGGAACTCTCAAGAGGGGTTGATGAGGGGTTGTGATATTTTTGGGGAAGGCATCCCAGGGTATGGATGTACAGAGACCAGGGCTGTACTGGTGTGGGGTAGTGGGCAGCACATTTGAGGCTGGGGGGATTTTGAGGAGAATGCTGAGTTAGGGTTCAGGTTGGGCTGTTCCCCTCAAAGATTTCATGGTGGAGCTAGGCCAGTTGTTGCTGCAGCTCTTGCACCCTCCTGATGGCACCTTTTCTCCCTTGAACTTTCTCAGTGTTGCTCCTTTGTCTGTCTCCAGGCCTGCTGTAATTCTCTTTCTTCCATATAACTAAAGTAAATGACACTTCCTAGAGGGCTTTTGCAGTTGCTCCATTTCCTTTTCCAGCCTGCTAGCTGTTGGTTTGGCTTTGTTCAGCTGGTTTCTCACCTGTCACAGATGTCCCCAGTGACCTTTTCTTGCACCCGAAGTCATTGCTCACATGCTTTCAGCACTTGCACATCGACACTCCCTGATGTCTGATGGCTCCCAGGGCACAGGTGGGAAAAGGATGAATCAGAGCTTGATGTTGGTACTCGGCCTCTTACATCTTCTGCCTATTCAAAGTTAAAGAATGCAAATTGACACAAGTTAGGAAATTAACTCAAAACAGGAGACAGAGCCAGTGGCAGCATTATGTATAACCAGAAGAGGACTGCCAGCAACTTGACATCAGATTTTAAAGGAGTTTTCAACAATTCTAAATTAGCATTATTCATGGAAAAGTCTTATTTTGCATTAATGTGTAATACAATCCTAAAAGGAGGACTCTAAAATCTTTGCTTTTACATACCCCCAAAGTTTTTGCTAGCCTTGGTGGCTGCTACATGCAGCTCATCCAGTTCCTTGTCCCGCAGCTCATCACTTCTCCTGCTCCTGAATGATACAGCTCCATCTGCATCCTGTTGCACCCCAGCACCATCAGATCTGCTTCTTGGCCCAGTGGGAATGGCCCCTACACCACCCTGCCTCACCTCACTGCTCCCCAGGGGGCTGTGACAGGCAGGACTTGCCCTGTGGTGCCAGATGACACCTGCAAAAAGAGGGGAGCCAAGTTCCTGAGTGCAGCAGGGCACTGGCAGCTGCCTGCAGGATTAACCATTAACAGGAATTCCACCAGCACCACTCTGGACCCCTGGGTGTGCTGTTGGGTCCCCACACCCCTCTTAATGAGCCTTTCAGGGGGCAGGGCACCACTCAATGTGATTTTCTGTGTGTCACAGACCTCAGGATGTACCTTTTGGCTTCTACCCCTACCCCACTGCTTTTTCCTACTGTGATGTTGGTCATAACTTGATAAAACATAAAGCTTTTTCCCATTTAATTAAAGTTCCAGCACTGGGTTTCTGAATGAAAAGACCAACTATGCGCTGAAGACCTTTCCTCTGCCTTCTCCCAGTGACATAAGATGAGCAATATCTATTGATATCTACTGCTTATTTCCAGTTCTCTCCACACTTTTAACAATTACAAGGATTATTACATGGATTAAAGTATGTGATAGACAACGTATTAAAAATAAGTAAACATTTTCTTCCCAGTAAATTGCAACTGAATACGAAGCAGAAAGGTTTATAAACATGTTAAATTGGTGTAGTTTAATTTTTCGTACCCATGAGCTTTATAGTCTATGTCTTGCTACAGCTTCACAGTACCTTGCATTAGCATCAATATGTCCAGAGAAGGTACCAAAAATTAAGGTCTGTGAAACATGATTTTAAGTGGAAGGTGCTGGCAGCAAAACCAGCCTCTAGCATATTAAAGAAAATATGGTTTTAGAGCAGCTGAGAAGGTCCTCACTTGTAAGATGCTTATAGAATAGATTAGTCTGTAGATGCTGCATCATATGCTTGGTCACACAAAGAAATTACCTTTAAAATTGACAGACAATCCACACAGCGTGGATTGAAGAGTTATGTGTGTGAAGACGTGACAGATCTATGATCAGTATGTCTAGGAAGTAGGATACTGCTTCTATTTCTCCTGTTTTGGAAAGAATTGCAGCAGGAGTTTTAAAAGTACAGATCATTCATCTCTGTACAAGGAATTCCCACATCATTCAACCAGTAAGGTATCTTTGATTTCTTATTAAGTTGCCTCTGACTGCCTCATGTTCATAATGACAAAATAGCTGGAAAATCAATTTAGCGAGATCCTTTTCTTTTCCTTAGCATAGGAAGACAGAAAAATGTATCTGGCATATAAGATATATGTAAGTAAAAATGGGGGGAAATGTTTCAGTAAGAAGGAGGAAATTTTCTTAGTTTTAGAGGGTTGTTTGGCAAAAGTCATTCACTGATAATAAATAGTGGATATTTGAAGAAGTGTTGAGACAAATGGAGTAAGAGCATATGTACTGCTCCACAAACACCAGAACTCAAGAAAACTAAACATTCTCTTTTTTTTTTTTTTTTTTGGCTCTGTTAGGAGCTGCAAATGTTATGAAATATCAAGATTCACACATTCCCAAAGATCCTTTGGAATATCACAGAGACGGGCTAACTCTGCCTTTTTAGGGGAAGTATGTACTGCTGCATTTAATATATTTTCTATTCTGCAACTGAGAGAAGACCAGTGGCCTTTCCAGTTGCAAGTAATAACAGCATTTCTAAATGGTGTGCTTGCAGGGAGACTGAGTCAAGCCTAATGACCACAGGAGAGTGGCACAGATAAACCTGAAAATAATTAGTTCATATGTGGATTGTGACAAGTTAAAAAGTACATTTCAAGTGCATAATAATGGAAATTAATTACATTTATTAATTCTAAAATGTGCGTAACATTATATTCAAAAAGAAAGATGCCTTTATTCAGAATCACTTCTGAAAGAATACATGTGGCCCTTCATTACTACTATTTTAATACTTCATAATGTGCTTCTCAAAACAAGGGTCATTATGCAGGGAATAGCTAAATTTCAAAAAAAAAAAAAGAAAAAGAAAAAGTAAGTAAAAATTTTCTCTGTTTGAACATAGTTTCTTCTACACTGGTTAAAATTTGAAAAAAAAAAAACAAACACATAGCTAGTTATTAAAGTTTATTTTTAAAATAATGATTTTACAGTGACAGATGCTCATCAACACTCATTTTGGAGATGTCACTTTGGATCAGATGGCTATTTATGACCAGACAGTTTGAAAGAAGTCCTCTTATACTTGTTGATACTTAGTTGACTTAGTCTGAGTTGACTAACATTTTAATTTTTTATCTTCATTCTGCAGATAGTAAATTTTTAGCCTTTGACTTTTAAATGTGATTTCTGTCAATTCTTAAAATGAAAAATATATTCTCAGGGTAAAATACCTGTATGATTTTGCATCTCTCTTCCATTTACCTGCAGAAGATTCTAGTTTCATAATCTTTTAGTGGAGTGGAAAAAGGAACAGAGTTTCAGTGGGTCTCAGTTATCAGAAGAACATAAAAAACCCATCAATTTTGACACATGTTCTAATGATCATTCTTGAATTCTATTAAACATAAATTTCTAAAAAAGCACTCCTAAACTATAGACGGAATTGATTCAACAACTGACATTCACCCATTGGCTCAGCTGCACACCCTCAAGCTCAACAACTCCTTTCCTCCCATCTGCTATAATATGACTAGATAGAAATGAGTGATTAAATGATCATGTGTAAAATGAACCAAAAAGGAAGAGCTTGCAACACACACACAAAAAAGGGATGCATGTGCATCCTTACGGCAAGAGCTTTTTCTGTCTAAATTTGTCTGAATCTGGACTACATGTTGAAAGATTAAATAAGGTTACTTAAAAGCCTCTCAAAATTAAATCTGATCAAGAATGAGGTTACAGAAACAACACAATAACTAAATCTCAGCTGGTAGTTCAGAACTTAACTATTTCAGTCATAAGAATGTCATTATCTCAGCCTGCATGCTAGAAACAAGATGCTGGTCTACATGCAAAAGATGCATTTGTCTTCAGTACATTCACTGGCTTCAATTATCTTCCTTCATTAAATTCAGATCAAACCTGCGAACCTGTCTCTATCTGTATCTTAAATTTACACTCTCACATCCTCCTATCTCCTGCACTTTCATTTTTCCTAGTCCTTATAAATGTTTTACACATTGTGTAAATGTGTGTAGATATTCAATATATTTGTATGTGTATTCATTCTTTTGTGTGTTCATACTTGTGCTCTCAAACACGTCATGCCCTATTTCAAAATTTGAGAGTAGTTCAGGATTGATAAGAATAACAAAAAAGGCATAAGTCCCCAGTGTAAACTTCCAAATATTTATTTGAAAGGATTAGGAGCTCTGTATTTTCTGATTAAATACAGAGATATGGGAAAATACTGAAATTCTGATATATCTTAACCAATGTAACTTGTAGTGATTTTATATTCAGCTACTCTCTCATTTTCAGTTGTGGACTCATTACAGTTTTCATGTTAGTGAAATCTAAATGAGGCCTATGTACATATCTACAGGCAGTCCTAATCAGGGCTTGGTCCTCACCTCTGCAGCAGAAGACAAAAAATCATAACTCTCAGACTTAAGTGGATCTCTTGTGGCCTACATATACTAAGGATTTATTCACGCTGTGAAATAAGAGCATTCAATTCTTCTCTCTTCAGCAGAGAGAGCTGAAAATCCTAAAAAATCACAGCTTGAATCAGAGGGAGCACTCAGATATCTTTGACTGCCTGTGAAAGGGGTCAGGAAAAAAATCTAAGATATTACAAAATATCTCACAGAATGAAAATGCCCAATTTCCACCATCTCAGTTTGAACTTTAAAGTTTTTCTTTAGAGATGGATGGGTAGGAAAAGTCCCTTAAGAAATTAAGTCCCAAAAGTTGCAATTTTAAATACTTTATTGCAAGACATGATCAAATTAAAATATCAATTTTTATTTAAGCAATAATTAACCTGTGTATTTCAAGAATAGCTAGGGTAACAGGCAGCTTTCGGATTTCAGCACTACATAAAATAGAATTAAAATTTCTTTTTTCTCTAAAAAAGAAGGAAAAAAGCCTTATTTAATAAGAAGTAACAAATTCCAAAATCTTACAAAAGTTTTTGATACTTTTATCTTAAAAATGTCCCCAAATACTGAAACAGAGTTTTTCCAATGAAAAATAATTTTGACTGAAAAGTAAATATAAATTCCAGTACTTCTGATAGTAAGAGAAATACTACTCAGTATAAAAAAGTACTTTTGCTGTAGCACAATAAAAGATGATTATGAAAGGGGAAATGTATGCAAGCCATAAGCAAAAACTTCCTGATACTTATATACATTATTCATAGCACTGATAGGAGTATTCAAACTAGCCTTGCTTTTTGGATGATTCAGGGATGCAACTTTCCACCAGTTATCTCATTATTGATCAAAAAACCCCCCTGTTGTTTGGCTGAAATGCATCTTTGAAAAATGTCATCTGCCCTTGTTAACAAAAGACAGAAAATTCATTTCCTTTTGCTCTTTCTCCAGTGACTAATCTCCTCACTGTTAAAATTTATGCTCAATTTATACTTCAGATTTAGGACTCTGTAGTTTACAGCATTTTTCCCTAATAAAAAGTATTCAATAGCAAGTCACATGTCAAGTTTATTCTAATAAAACAATCACATGTAAGTCTTTACCAGAAAAAAAATCATCACTTTTTAAGAAATACTAACAAAGTATTGGAAAGCCAAAAATCACCAACCATGAGAAGATATTTTCAAAGATCAAAACTAGTGATTCCTTTGAAATGCAAAAGACAGAAGTAAGAGAGATCAACATGTTTTACAGGAAAATTCAATTTTTACACAAAAGATCACTAATCCTCCACCAGTTTGCAATGACCTTTACCAAATTAGATCTCTACAGAGTGCTATAGGGTAAAGCAGCTTGCACAGGCCCTGGATGGGGACAATTCTTTTGCCCTTTCTGCAACAGTTTTGATACTGTCTGACAAAGCGTTCCATAACAATTTCTGTTTAAGAAAATTCAAGAGGAAGCCAAGAGAGAGAGCAGCTGTATGCATTGCACTGACTTCTTTTCCATGCATTATTTAATTGACTTTCATAAGAGATACAGATGTCACCTATCTGCACTTCTGTAAGGTCTATTACACAGTCCTCTAAATCCCGTCTAGATTGGAGAGTTGTAGATTTGATAGGTGGGCTGCTCAGTGGATAAGGAATTGGTAGGATGGTCACATCCATAGGGCAGCAGTCAAAAGCTCAGTATTCAGATGGAAACCAGTGATAAGTGGTGTCCTTCAGGGATCCATATTTCAACCAGGACATTTTAAAACACTCACCAATTATAGAGACTGGGATTTAGTGCACCCTCAGCAAATTTGCAGATGACACCAAGCCGAGCGGTGCTGTTGACAGACCTGAAGGATGGGATCCAGAGGGCAGGCTCAAGGATCTCATGTTGGTTGTTCAACAAAGCCAAGTACAAGGTGCTGCATCTGGGTCAGGGCAACCCCTGGTATTGTCACTAAGGGGATGGACAATCAAGAGCAGCCCTGCTGAGAAGAACTTGGGGCTGCTGGTGGGTGAAACACTGGACATGAGCTGGCAAACTGCGCTTGTAGCCCACTGGCCAGCCATATCCTAGGCTGTATCCAAAGCAGCACGGGCAACAAGTCAAGGGAGGTGATTCTGCCTCTCTGCTCCACTGTGGTGTGACCCCACCTGGAGTATGCATCCAGCTCTGGAACCCCTAATATAATGAAGAGATGGACCTCCTGGAGCAGGTCCAGAGAATGGCCATGAACAAGACTGGAGGGCTGGAACATCTCTCCAGTGAGGAAAGGCTGAGAGACCTGGGGTTGTTCATCCTGGAGAAAGGACTCTGAGGAGACCTTATTAGGGTACATAAGTATTATGTAGTAATATATAACTACTACATAGTAACAAAGTACCTTTATTTCAGTACCTAGAAGCAGCTTACAAGAAAGATGGGAACAAATATTTTAGCAGGGTCTGTTAAGTTAGGACATGGGGTAATGGTTTTAATCTGAAGTTTGATTTAGATTGGATGTTAGCAAAACATTTTTTTACAATGAGGGTGGTGGAACACTGGAACATGTTGTGCAGAGAAGTGTGGATGCCCAATCCCTGGAAACATTCAAGGTCAAGGTTAGACAGAGCTTCGAGCAATCTGATGGTCAAAGGTATCCCTGCTCACTGCAGGGGGAGTTGAACTAGATGATGTTGAAAGATTCCTTCCAACTCAAACTATTCCATGATTCTATTCTTCCAAATCTTGAAAATGTACCACTTTAAGTTAGGCCTGTAGTTTAATGTCCTCAGGTGTGACATGTTTCCTTTACAAACCCTTGATCATTCCTACTGGTCTTGACAACTTATTCATTTTTATCACCATCACAATTACAGTTGTGATGGTGATAAAACACTTTTTGTTTATGTCCCATTTTAATTTCCAAAACTTGTTTCTCAGAATGTATGCATTCTTGAAAAAGCACCTTAAACTGCAAATTAGGTTATTAGGTATATTCAGCTACCTGTGTATTATGAATAATTCCAAATAATTTTGCAGCAATTGCCTATGAAAATTGACTCAAGAATGCAATTTCATGTCACATTTTTAAACAGCAGATCTAATTTAAGATATTAACCTCCCATGTCAAAAATACTTGTTTCTGCTTCTCTCTTATGACAATGCTGTAAACAGATTACAAAGATAAAAAATGAGGCTTTTATCTAAAGTAATTGTTCCAAGTTTTTTTTTTTTTTTCTTAATATTAACCTTTTATCACCTGTTGCTGTAGTTATAAACTGCAAAGAAAATGCCAGGATAATAAATGGAATCCATATAGGCATATGCTTTTAAATAATCCCTTTTCTCTTTTATGGGTACCTCTATGTTTTGTAAACCACCTGTAACACTGATAATCAATGGAGATACTACTTCTGCAAAGGATTCATTTCTGGCTGACATTGATTCTTCAACTCCTTCATAATCAGAAAATGTCTTAATGTAGTAAAAATTAGTGTTTGAATAGGCACTATAGGGAATGCTCTTTCATACTTTGTTGCTTTATCTACTAGAACTTAAAAAAACAATTACAACATGAACCTAGGGAAAACATCTATTTTCTTATTCCAGATACTACCTAAGCATTCATCAACTTCTGTAATCTTGTATGAAAATAAACTGCATGACAAATCAGTACTGAATACACACCTGTTTAAGACTTCATATTATACTGAGGGTTATTTTGCCTAGTGCTACCACTTTGTAAATTACCTGAAAGTGATTGTGAATATAAATACAGGCTTAAGAGAAATAGGCAGGAAAGAGCAATGATTTTAGAGAATTCCTTCAAAATATTTCAGCTAATGAAAAAAATACCAAAAATCCAACCAAAACCCATACCAAAAAAATTGAGAAAGACAAGGATTTCCAAAACTTCCCAAAACCTAGAATTAAGGTTGCTTAAATGTATATTACTCAAGATAAACACACACACACACCAAATAATCAAGAAAACTGTAATTTACATCACTCCTGTTTTCATTCCTTCCCTGCCTCACTATGTAAAATGTTCTGCCATGGATGTTGCATAATTCCTTTTCAGCTCTGGAAGTAATCCTAGCATTCATTGTTTAAAGCCACAATCAAACATAGTATTTAATCTGTGATCCAGATTAAGATCAATTTTTTGCTGATTCACTAGTTCTGTATAATGTAGTATGAAGCCAAATTACTCACTTGGTGACCACATGGGGAGAACTTCACACATTACCAATAAATTCTTTACCAATGGAGAATTGATTAAGGAGCATGGAGATCAATGACTGAATTTATCATGGTATTTGGCATAAGGAAATAAATGTAAATAAGATTGGCATGATGTTAATATTTTTTCAATTGAATATTTTCTTAATTGTAATTTCCTGTATTGATAGATATTACATCAAAACAATTTTTGTAGAAAGTCAGATAAGTGGGAATAGTACTGAAGAAGATTTGGTTTGTTTTTTTTCTCCTCCAACCTGTTGTGCTCTCTTTGTGCTTTCTTTCCTTTTTTTTTCTGTGTTTTCTGATTATCCTTAAAATTAGTGCCCAGTTTTCCATCTTTGATTACCTATTCCACCATTGCAATTGGACTGCTTATTTAGAATCTAAATGTTAATTAAGTGATTTTGGTCCTGTGTTGGTCTACACTCCTTAGCCACAAACTAATAAAAAGTAGAGCCAGAGACTTTTTGGGTTTATTATTATATTAATATATTCACATTATATGAATATGTACTATATTATCATTACATTTTTCTTTAAATCCTTCATTTTGTCTATGGCTTCTTGTGCATTGGAATCAGTGAATTGAGTTGTGGAGTTTTTAGTCCCATTAGTTGCTAACACATATTAAAGACCATATAGAAAAAGGCTACCCCTGCCCCCAAGGGTATCAGGGCACATTTGATTAATTCCACTGTGCTTTAGAAAGCATGAACAGCCCATTTTTATGTGATGTGTCAATCACAGAGCATTTCTACAGTCATTGCTTAATTAAGGAGGCCATTTCTACATACAGTGTGAGAGTATGAAATATTTATTTAGGGGATCTAATCACACTTGGAGTTTAATGCTGACTCAACTGAAGGATTTACAGCCTACAACTTTTAATGAAAATTTAAGGTCTTTATGCTTCCTGCCATCATAAATTCTATGTCCTGTTGCAGCCTATATGCAGAGTTACCAAGTGAATTTACAAAAGTAAAGTGGCAGAACAGAGCCATTTTCTTTACAGTCTGTATTTCTCAGCTCCTTACTGCCGAGGTCTGTTTCAGGGGATGATATAAGGAGGTGCCCAAATGCAAGATTTCCAATGGGAACAGCACATACAGGGAGCTTGCTTACTGTTCCTTGCTACTGCGAGAGCCAAACAAATTCAAGTCATTAGTGGAAACTTAAGGGAAAAAAAGTCATAGAATTATAGAATGGTTTGGTTTGGCAGGGACCTTAAAGAACGCCTAATTACAAACTCTATGCCACAGGCAGGGACACCTCTCACTAGACCAGATTGCTCAAAACTCAATCAAACCTGGCCTTGAACACTGCCAGGGATGGGGCATCCACAACTTCTATGAGCAACGTGTTCCATTGTCTCAACATCCTTACAGTAAAAAATTTCTTCCTAACATCTAAACCTAGACCTACTCTCTTTCAGTCTCAAGACATACCCTTGTTCTGCCACTGCAGTTCCTAAAGATGAGTCCCTCCTTGGCTGCCTTATAGGCCTGATTCTGGAAGGTCTCCTCACATAATACTAGAAGGTGTGGTTTGTTTCTTTACACATATTTATGTTTCTCTATGAAAAAGTTTCAGGAAATCAGAAGCTAACCTTCCACATGCACAAACGTACATATATACTCACAAATACCAGTGAAATAAAAAAAAAACCCCATGTGAACAGAAATATCTACAAAGAAGAATATTGATTCAAGCATCAGAAAAATAGGATTGTCTTGAAAGGAATGATTCAGACAACAAATAAACTTAGTGTGTTTTGCACCAAGGAATAGCAGGGTAAAGCACAATAAAAACCAGGTAAGTATCCATACACTGAGATGATAGGTAAACTCACCAAATGTCCTTATGAGGTAGTACTTGTACTTTTAAAATATGTGTCTGAAAAGCACAGGTTAAACCAGAATTTAAGCCATTGCAAATGTTAAATTGGAATTCTGAGAATAAGCTTCAAATGTAGCCTGCACAGTTCAGTACAGCAGATAAAAATTCTGCTATCTTATGTGACAAGTATACATCGATTGGGTTCTCAATCTCTTGTATATAACACTGACTTGCAGATATTCTTTGAAAATATACGGTCTTTTAAATTTGGAGGAAGGGGCATATTAATTTTTTACAGTCTAAATCTAAATAGAGATGCATACCTAGCTGCATCAAATTTAATATCCATCAAAGAAAGGCTATTTCTGAAAAGACAAGAGCTACCATTCTAGTAGTATGTATTATATAGTGATAAAGCAAGAAGACATATTACTTGTAAGGAACACACATAAAACTGAGAAATATGCATAGAAATTTGTGCTTTTCATTTATGAACCAGCTGTGATTGGCATTTTTAACATACTAAAGTCCCTCTAGAATTCTGCCTCTTTTCATCTATTCTACTCATACTACAGTGCAGTTTTCAAGCACTGCTATACTGGAGATAGCTCAAGATAGACATTTATAACCATTAACTCTATTCTTTGCTTGACAGAGGATTGTGTGAATCTTGTGTTGAATAATTACAAAACTTTTAAGTTGACTCCAATGGAGTCTGGGAAATAACAGCTTTTAGCAAAGTATCGGTAGACTTCATTTGTTTCTGGCCCATAGAGACATCCACCTCAAGATACTGCCTCAGGCTTTTGGATTTCTTAAGTCTACCTACTTCCTTGAGATTGTTTGTGCTGCTTTTTTGCTTCTCACTAAATAAACCTACCTTAAGAACATTTCAGCACGCTACAGCGGCCCTGTGTTTTAAATTCAGCAAATATCTTTCTAGAAAGAAAATTTATAGAAAAAAATACTATAGTAACTACACATCTATTGTTATATAGAAAGAAATCATCATTTATGTGCTCCTTACAAATCCTGTAAATAGATTTTGGTTTACAAATTCTGTTTTAATTTATTCATTTAAAGGGGTAAAATGCTATGGAGGCAGAAAGGATTCCTTTGGCAAATACAACGGTTTCACACAAGGGCTCTGCCAGTACAGAGTAGCAGAGGTCTGAGGAGTCATACACAGCAATCCGCAGATGAAGAACACTTTATTTTAGTGCTACAGGCTTCTAGAAACTGTTACCACCTCTGAAAGTCGTGGCAATTCATTTTCCACATTAACTTCAGTGCAGCAGCAGCACCTAGTTACAGGTGTAATTGGCAAGCATAATATCAGGCACTGTTTCTTTTTTCAAGAATTTAGCGGCTGAAATTCATGCAATATTCATATATGGCTCCAAACTCTTCTGAAAAATGACACTTTTTTTCTGTATTTCAAATGCCTATGATATATTTGATACTTTCTATTTGAAGCTTTTGAAGTGAAATCAAAGGTGGGTATTTTTTGTTTTCTTAAACTTATAATAAATTAAATTCTCACAAGCTATGTTTGGTAGGACCAAGGACTAAAAGATAGATTAATTTGCTGTCAAAATTCAAGAAGTTCCCCATACATTGCTTGTCGAATAGTCCTTTTTGTCTTTTATTTTAAATTAATGCACTCCCTAAATGCTAGCTGTTTAGCCTGAGTTCTTAGATATCTCCCCTAATGCAGAATTTTTCCAATAGTTTGTAATCCTTATTTTTTCTCCTGATTTGTGGGGAATTTTACATCATAAACAGTGAAATCCATTGAAAAGATTTGTTTAAACACATGAGCAATATAATGCAAAGTTGTTTCACCTATAACAAGTTGAATGACTTGTTTCTTGTACCACTTCAACCCCCTAGCACATCCCTAGATGTGCTTCCAGTCCTTAAGATAAATTCTCAACAGTACTAAAAATTGGAGCACAAAATTTGGCTTTAAGCAAGTGCTACTAAATATAAAGCTTACTGCTCTAATTTCAGAATATGTTCTTGCCTGGAGAGCTTTAAAAATCCATGGATTTTTTTTTCCACTTTTCTAGTAGCTTAACACCTTAATGCTATTGTAATTAACCAGGATATTACATCCACAGAATGACAATACAATTGGCACTTGGGAAACTAATGAGGAGTATTAACTCAGCTGTTATGACAGCACAGAAGGCAAAAGCTCCAGTTCACTATATGCATTCACTCTGCTACTCACAAAGCACAGAAAAACTATTGCCTGTACTGCATTGTAAGAATACCTCTATAGGGGTGTAAATATTTATTGACTAAACTTCGGTTGATCCCAGAGCATATTCAGGGGCTTCCTAGGCCCAAATAAACAAACTCAGGAAAAAAAAACTTTAAATCTGAGTGTTTGAAAGCCTTTGACTCCTGCCTGGTGCTGCCTCCCTTCACTGACAGCATCCATGGCCAGTATAATAAAAGACAGCACTAAAATACCTTGAGACAAGCCAAAATCATCTTTAGACGTTCCAGGAAAAGTGCAGGGTCAGTTCTTCATTACATACTTTTCCATCCTTTCACAGGAGCTCTAGCTCATACTATCAATTATTGAAATTTTTAGGCTGTCTTCACTGCCAGATCCACAAACTGTGTTGCCCTTTCAATGGCAAAGAGAAGTAGACTATAAACTTGAAAACCTGGTGCAGCTATTTTCCTTTATCTCAGCTCACTTTCTTCTCTGCTGGACTTATCTTCAGAATTAACCTCAAGATGAGCATGTCTTTGTTCTTTTTAATTATCACTGCTGTATGCCAGGATTCAAGCAACCCAATCATTAGCACCAGTTTTCCTGGCACCCATTGGAATGGCATTGCAAATATTCCTGTCCAGGCTTTTCAAGAGTATTTGACAGACAAACTATTTACATCCTCGTCCTGACAGTACACAGTGAGGGGTATGGGGCACATAGGGACAACCTAGAAAACACAGTTCTTCCTGGTTGAGAACAAGTGGTTAGACAATCCTCTTATCTAGCACATTCACCACACTTTGTTGAACAAACCACTGCATATGTGGCAAGACACGTATTACTTTTTTTAGAGAACCAATGGATCAAAAATAATGTTCCAGTGGTTGCAGAGACTACACATAAAAAGAGGAATCTATATCCAATAACTAGATTTATTTTCCACACGAAAACCTAGGCTCAGTATTCCCATTCTTGCTTCTTCTTTACTAAAAGTCAGGGTGAGATCTCTCAGGATGGCAATAATAACTTATTTGCAAGTTCCCTCTTTATGTATATTTTATATTCTGTCTGACCTATGTCCACGCTTACTTCACATCCATTTTTCTATCAGGCTGGAGAGAAAGGATGACTCCTAATCATGCTGATGTAAATCTATAAAAAGTCTGTCATTTATGAGGATTAGCAAAGTACTTTTTTGAGGTGTCTTCAGCATTTGGAATAACCAAAGTACTCTACAGATATGCTCTGTAAAGGCATTCAGAAGAGCTGAGTATATGCAGACAAGTATTTAATTTAAAGATAAATATTCTGGCTAATGTAGGCAACATCTATGAGACTGACAGACTGAGTTCTGCTTCATTTTCCTGTTAGGGTAGATGATACTGAAAAGAAGGTTTCTTCCATCATACCATGGTGGGGATGAAAGGTAGAATAGAGAAGAGAAAGACACAAGGAGGAACTGGAACCAGTGGACCAATATGTGATAACAGAAAGGCTATATCCTAGGTCAAATCTCCACAGATACTCTGCACTATGGGCATACCTAAGAAACAACATTCCCATACTGTCTCCTTAAATTATGGGATATTTGTAGTGCAGTCCTCACGGGTATCATTGATATTTTACTTCCTTCTATTTAAAAAATGTAATTTTAATGAAAATTAATGTTCTTGGAATCAAAAGCAAATATTCTGCCTCATTGCTATAGGCATATTTCATGTATTCACTTAGACTTTTAACAAAAGCAAAACAAAAACAAAAAAATCCCTTTTACATTTCAAACTCTATAAACAGTATTAGATGACTGATTCACTGGGAGATATACTGTGTTTGAACTATATCTAGGTTCAACAGGCAAATACTAATTTAGAATGTATAAATTTTATATTAATTGATGATTAATTAATCTAAAAATTTTATTTACATAAAGAATTTATGTAATAATTAAGTTGATCTTGTTCTCATGGGAAGTCTGTTTTCCGTGGTAGATGCCTCCCACGTAATTCCCTCTCATTGCACCTTCCCTCAGTAAACATCTGTAAAGAGCTGCTAGATTGTTCTGAAAAATTAACTCTTCTTAATGCAGCCTTCAGGCTTATTATTCATAGAAACTTTTAAAATTTATTAGATATAATGCTTATTTAGAAGATCCAAGGGCTCTCTGTACATATATGCTAATTAATTTATAAAATATTTGGATTCATAACAATGATCACATAACTGTACTTTGGAAAAAACAGGTAAGTAACCAGTCCAGCCTGAATTTGCTCACTTGGACATTGTGTGAACAAGACTGATTTCTTTTTTTTTTTAAGCAAATGCTTTAGTTGTAACACATCCATGCATTAGTGTAAGTCCTTTCTGCCTCCTCTGATTCTTCTGTACAGAACAGAGAAATCGGGCAGGCAGGTGTAAGGAACTCTGGGAGGCAGAGCTCTGAGGAATGGACATATTAACTATTGAGAGCCTACACCTCACTGGAACCAAAAGTTCATGGCAATTGGAAAGATGCAATGAATACTCCTTCCTCCTCCTCTATTCTTCCACCCTCCCCCTTGCTCCCCTGAACATGACTACAGCAGATACGTTGCTCAATTTTAATGGAATCCCTCTCTTTCAGGATATCATGTCCTCAGGCCACAGAGCAGATTTTACAGTTGTTTCCTTTTGTGTCCTTGTTCTTGTCCTCTTGTTCTGCTCACAAGGTGAGTCTCAAAGGTTCAAGTGTGTGATGAATACCAAAAGCCTGACTCGGACTGTGGGAACTTCAAGTAACAGTGGCTAACAACTCACTATACCCAAATGATCAAATTCTGAAGTTATTAGTACTCTAGCTTTCAAAACCACAGTCAACAACAACTTTTTGTTTCAAAATTCACTCCTCTGTGTTTTGTTAATTTGCATATCCTAGTTATTTGCATACTAGTACTAAATAACCTCATTTGGGTAGTCTCAGAGGCTAATAGCATCTGACTCACATTAATAGGTTCCAAACTGTGGTTTAGTGCTGCTCAAAACCTTCTAAATCAAAATGTAATTTATGTAGAAATGTTTCATCATCAAATACTGATAAAAATCTGGCTCAATATGTGTTGCTATATTACCTCAACTTCCAGTAGAAATAAAGAGGAGAAAAAAAAAACAAAGGACCTCCTTCTCACCATTGTTTTCTTAAAAAAAATCTTTTAAGGAAGCAGAGGAAAGGAAACTATAGAACTAAATTAGAATGACATCATTTGACCTTTCAGAAAAAAGGCATTTGCTGTATTAAAAAGAAAAGAAAATGATGAGCTACTACTGACATTTTTAGAAGTAGAAACAATAGCTCTCTAAGCTTCTGATAAGCTCATTTTTTTACTCACATGTCAGGGTAAATGATTGTTTAAAGAACCAAATACAGCATCAAAGTAATAAGTTGTCCAACTTATGATGAATTAGAATCTTTCTTCTTCACCATCTCCTTTAAAATTTTCAAAATATCCTTAAGCTACAGGCAGACCCCGAGCCTTTTGGAACTATTCAAAGGTCATTTCAGCTACATACTCTTATCATGCAGATTACTGCACTAACCAGGGAATGGGACTCATTTTAATCCAAAAGTGAAGCACATGTAATGAGACGTGGCCATGGGGCCTGCACACTGAAAAAGAGTTTACATGCATTCAGTCAGAAACTGATGTATTTGCCTACTCAAGAAAAATGAGGGAAAAAAACCACCCCTGAATTCAAATTAAAACAGACAGGGATTAATAATTTCTATTGGTGTTTTACCATACATTCTGGAATATTCTAAATAATTACTTTTAACCAGAATTTTTGTTTCTTCTGAAGACTTAATCTTTATCAAGCATGCCAGTCAGAGGAGCAAGACTAACAAAAAGGCAAGTAGGAAAATCTGTGTTACATACACAGAAAAAAAAAAAAAGTGTAAAATATTTCACTCTACGGGAAGTGAACAATGCTGAAATTTAAGCCAATAAAGGGAGATTTCATTTATCAACTTTAAAGGAACTAGAGATTAGGAGCATGAAATAAAGCTTTCATATTTTTTTTGCTTTTGATAGATTAAGATAATAACAATTATTTTAGTTAAAATTTAGAAAGAAATTGTTTAGTCAAAGCCTTCCCTTCAACATATTTGACGTTTCAAACATTGACAACAATAACAGGTGCAGCAACACAACTGAAGGCTGGTATTCAGACCAACCTTGTCAAATAGAGAATCATGATAGGCTGTGTTTTGGGGGATAAAACAGTGCCTTGCAGTGATACCCAAGCAAGTCCTGCTCTCATAAGCAGCAAGCATCTCAGAACCACACTCCTCACTGGCTAATTAGAAGCCCTGTGTCGTGGCTCACCCCCAGCCAGCAGCCAAGCCCCACGCAGTCACTCCCTCACCAGAGGGATCAGGGAGAGAACTGGAGCAGTACAAGCCACAGAACTCATGGGCTGAGATAAACATGGTTCAATAGGGAAGCAAAAATCTGCACACACAGACAAAACAAAACAAAGAATTAATTCCCTGCTTCCATGGGCAGGCAGGTGTTAGCCATTCCCAGGAGACCAGGGCCCCATCACAAGTAACAGTTACTTGGGCAGACAAAAGCCATTGCTCTACATGTTGCCCCCTTCCTCCTTCTTCCTTCCTCTTTATATACTTTATACAAAAAGTGAGCATTATGTCACAAGGTCTGGAATATCCCTTTGGTCAGTTTGGGTCACCGGTCCTGGCTGTGTCCCCTCCCAGCCTCCCATGCACACCCAGTCTCCTCCCCAGCATGGCAGGATGAAAAGCAGAAAAGGCCTTGTGCTCTGTGCAACCCCTGCCCAGCAATAAGAGAAATATCTCCACATTATCAACCCTGTGTTCAGCGCCAATCCAAAACACAGCCCCTACCAGCCACTGAGAAAAAAGTTAGCTTTACCCCAGCTGAAACCAGCATAGTCTGTTGTAGCAGCTAGCTTGTTTTCAGGCACTAATGAGTATTTAAATGGTATTATATTGACATTAGCCTGTTCAGACATTGCAGTACTCAGAACTGCAAGTTCAAAAGCAACAAGTTTAAAATAAATTTAGTTTGATGTGAAAAAAGCATTCACTGGGACCAAGGGTGTTTGTGTCTCTTTTATTGCATGAAGGAGAATATGTTCAGCAACAACAACAGATATTTACATTCCCATGGATCAAACAAGATAGCACAACAGATTTGACATTAGGGAAAGGTAAACTGAATTTAAATAATCCCAAAACAGAGGGAGCTGTTTTGCACTACGAACTTTGCACTCTGCTATACTTTTTTCTAAATAATTAGATTGACATGGGCATCCCTTCTTCTTGGTCTCTTCAGCTCATCACTCTGTAATTGAGGTCTGAGAAACAAGATGAGATACTCAGATCTACAGAATGAGTGGCCCTTGAGGACCCTGTCTATTCAAAAGTTCCCACACAGTTCTTCAGGTGTTTTGTGTGCAATAAAACTGCATGACTAAGAATTGCATGACCAGAAGGTATGCAAATATTCAGCACAACTATTAGTCCAGTTCAATGTTCTTTCTTTTCAGGAGAATTCTCCTGCTGAAAAAAACACCCTGCTAAAAGGAGTGGGTTTTGTCACTGATTCAAACAACAATGTTCTCCCTGTGTTCCCTAAACCTCTCCTAATTCTCAGAACAAAATAATTTTTGCACAGTATTTGATTTGGCACATCTTAGATTAGTTAATTCAAGACTTTATTTTTGTTTCCTTTTCTCAACAGAAAGGGCTCCCTGCAGGTTAAACCAAGAAAGTATGGTTGTCATCAGGCATGCAAAGTTTTAATGCAAAGTGCCATCTCTCAGCTTGGAAAAAACATTTAGCTTTTCATAATTTTTTTAATTTTTCTGAAGGAAAAGTCTGGTATTTACAAATAAGGTGAGAAATCTCAAAAAAAGCAATGCACATCAGAATTTGTGTTTGCATTTTCAGTATAGATCTACATTAATTAAACACAAAAGGCATTTTTGTTATTATAATTGAGATGGGTGGCAAGTTCTGCAGCTGAAATGTTAAACAATATGAGCTATTCATATAACTCAAACAAACACCATGCAGATCTATTAAAAATACACTTCCTCTATACTTCACATATCCTTGATGTTATAAGCTGGAATATGTACTCAGAGTACACAAAAAATAAGGGTTTATTTACAAGCTTATATAGTATTGTCAGTACTTATTTACAACCGGCAATAACTTTTTCCCTGATATTTGCTGTAGTTCAAGTTTGCATGGAAAACAAACACTTAAGGCCATGCCTAACTAAATGCTACTGCTCATTCCTGTCAGGATAAGCACAATTACAAGTTGCATCTTGTAATTCCAAAAAAGTCTGATGCTCTTCTCTCTTCATTTGACATTCTGCATAAATAAAGATATGGTCATACTGCTTTCCAGTCAAGACACACAAAGACTATCATTAAAACTAACATTAATACAATTTCTTTCAAAAACAGCTGGAATCCCACTCTTAGTATCTTGAGTGGGAAGGTTTTTTATGTCTTATTAGTGTGCTGTACCTGTACAACCAAATGCACTGCATAGAGCCTTCAGGGATTTATTGATGTCAGAATCACCTATTGAACACACATATAAACCATTTAGCTACAAATTTACTGATACAAAAACACCTCATGAGTAAAACGTGCAGGATCAGACTAAGTTACAAAAAATCTACATTCACAAAATTCTACAGGGCAGAAAGCAGAGCTCTCTCCATACTCAGCTCATCATAAAAACAATGAAAAAAACCACACATTCCATTAAAATAAGTAGGTAGACCAACTAAACATCTTAATTCTGAAATTATTACTCACTTACTTTATTGAAATAGATTACTGATATTTGTGCCTGGGCATAAAACTATTTAAAACATTTTTATGTAAGCTATTTGTGCTACAACAGTTGAACAAATAGTGATAATTAAAATCTCAAACAAGGTTAGTCTAATACATAAAACTATTTCTCCAGCCATTATTGAATGATTTGGAACTCAAAATTTCAGACTAGCTACAGTTTCTAGAAGTTCACCCTTTAAATGGAAATCTGCAAAGAAACTTAAATCTTTGAGAATTTGTTCTTAGCATATAAAAAAGGAAAATTATTTGTGTTTTAAATTGATTTTACCGACATAAATAATATGCAAGATATATTCAACTTGATTTCCTTTACTATAATAGAGCAGGGAATTTGTGAAAATCCAGTCGAAATTCTAAAGAGTTATAGAGAGACCTTAAGAAAGACAAGCAAGATGAATGTCCCAAACTGCAATGGGATGTTTAGATTTAACTCAAGGACAAAAAATGTGATTTACAGTTTTCATCGAGCTTGCATTCACCCTGTGATAATTTGTATCAGCTACAGTAAGATTAATCACCTTGAAAGCTTGTTTACCTTCTCTATTTTATGTAAAAATATCAGCTTATTGGTGCTTCTAAGTGAAACAGTATATTTATCCATATATTATATTTTGTTTTATCAGTAGATAAATCAATATTTTTCAGTTTTAGAGGGATACTGCTTTTCAGATTGCAATCCTAGAAGGCAGTTTAAAAACAACACACTGTGATGTGAAAGTCTTGGGCATCCTGAATATCAATTGCTCAACATTCTAGTATTCTGTGAAATTTTCTTTGCTATAAACACTAATTTTGCACTAATGAGCACATGTCTGTTTCTCTCAGTGAAGTATAAATGACAGGGGGAAAACAGAATTAACAGAAAGGAGAAACACAGCAATTACATTTTAAAAAGAAGTATTTAAACACAGTTATATTATACAAAAATGAAATACTAATTACATCATCACTGATGAAAGAGAAAAGACAATTTAGCAATGCAAAAAGGAAGGTCATTTGTCATGAAATTTAAGGAAATGGACAAAACTTGTTTATGTGTCCCCAACAGCTCCATCTGCATAGCCAAAACTGGAAGGGGGTGAAGGTTAACTGTATGCTTCACTCATTTTCTCCAGTAATGTGGTAACTTCCCAGGGAGACTTCTTGTTAAGCTATAGTTCCATATTAATCTTGAATAAGTACCTCACTTAGGCCCAAGTGAAAATCCTCACAAGAATATTCAAAGTTTATTCATGTCTACTAAAGGCACAAGACTGAGGGTTAAGAGGTCAGTCACTGGTAGCAGCACTAGCTTTTAAAGAAAAGTAGCAAATCTGGACTCATCTAGCTTCCTTCTCTAACTCCTTACTTCAGGATGGATTAAAGAGAGAAAATAGGCCATGGAAGCAAGATCCTTTGAAGCATTCCATTTAGTCTAAAAAATGGCAGCATTAAAAATATGAATGAGCCTGGTTCTACAAATGTAGCAACAGTTCTGGAAGGTTTTAATCTCCTTCCTTACTGCCACCAGGCAGAAAGCATGCATCTTTACCCTCTCTGTACAGATTTCTATTTCAGACAAATAAGAAACATCAAGTGATTTGATGAATTAACCAGTGAAATCAGACTCACAAATGGTAATCCCAGTAAATTTACAAAATTAATCTGCAGTGCAAGAACTGTTTGCTGGAGAAATTAATGAATTTTTGTTATTTAGTTAATTTAATGTTGTTGTATTTCAGAAAATTTCCAGATGGTGAGAAGTGGGAGTATAGTTATTGAACAAATTATTCATCTCTGCCTAGCTACAGCATATGTCGACGGTCCTTGGATACAATAGTTAGAAGCCTAACATTAAGAAAGGCTGCTGAAATATTCTTATAGGAGGTCAGTGTAGTTCTTTGTTCCCTAAAAAAACCCCAAACCTCAACAATCTTGTTATTATTCAATCTGTAGTCATGTTTTTCTTTTTCTTTTTTTTTTGCTGGAGGAGTGTTAGGAACTTGGGAGACACTCTGTTTTTCTTATTGTCTGATTTTCAGGCAAAAGATATTTTTTGCTTTTCTTTAAAGCATTATTCTGAATCATATTAGATACAGCTGGAAAGAAACAAGTGCTTTTCTTTAACGCAAAATCCAGACTTTGAAAACCACTTAAACACACAAATATATATGATGAAAATAGGAAAACAAGTATGCATATATGCATCATTTATATAGTCATGCTGTTCAAAGGCTAAATTGCTTCTCACACTTCTACCCCAGAACTAAAACATTTAATTCTTGTTTCTTTCCATTTTTTCCCTATTACTCTCTTATATCTATTTCAGATCACGGAATATTCTGAGTTGCAAGGAACTCACAAGAATCAAGTCCAGCACTTTAGTCAGTGGTTTATATGGGGATCAAACCCACAATATTAGCATTTTAACATCATCCTTTGACCAAATGAGCTAATTTTTTATGTCTGTTGTGAAGTTGAGCAGTTACTATTAGTTAGGCTACTCCTACAGTGCAGTGTTAGAATCTCTGCTAAGGTTCTCCATCATACAGGAGTTAATTGAACACTGCATGACTGGTCTACAAGGACTGGAAGTTAATCATTACTCTGATAGCACAGAGGAAATCATGAGCTTTGAAGGTTTTTATCTGGTGTTTTTTTTCCTGAAAAAAATAATAAAAGCAATGATTTCCAATACGTGACTTTAGATGTAAATATGTATTTTTAGTTTTATTAGCAATCCTATGCCAACCAATAGGTAGCATTCATTGACAAGTTAATAAGCAGAAAAATGTATTTTTCTTTGCCATTGGAATGGAATTGGACATTAAAATAAGGAAGAGGAGTCCTCATCCTTCACCTATTACGTAGCAGCTAACCAGTCTCCAGACTGAATTTCCGGTTTGAATTTTAGTATGGTGGAATACCACACTGATACTGGAAATTATTTCAGGGACATCTCTAGATTAGAAGGGAAAGAACTGAACACATACCAGAGAAAAAAAGGGAAGAGAAAAAGTACAGGGCAGGAAAGTGTAGGTGTCATTTCCCTGGCACCAGTTGCTGTAGGGTGAATGCCTTTGAAAGCAAACAGTTCTGTTGTGGTGCATGGGTGAAGTATTAGGAGGAAATGAAAATATTTTCAAAGATGAGAGACTTGGAGCAAATTAATCTTTTTCCTGAGCGAGGACCTTATTTAAGGACAATTACGTATCACTGCAGAAGTCTACAAGTTAAACTGTTCTGAGCACCATTGATGCCCTAGAATGCTCATTGCCATTTCAGTGATAGATCTGGCTTCAGTTCCTGGAAATTCTGAAGACAGCTTTGCATACAGCTGGCATTACCTATCAGGTCTGGATATAAAACAGCTACAGGATTTGCAGTGCTAGGGAGCACATCTTAGGTAGGGAATGTAGATGAAAAAGCATTCAAATTCTCAGATTCTATATCCTTTCTTCAGGTCTGTTGAGATATTCTCCTTACAAACATGTTTTGATGAATGCTTAAGAATCAGATTCTTTTTAAAAATTCCTGTTTTCTACAGCACAAATGAAAACAGACAGGGAGGTCACTATGCTGAATTTGTACCAGTGACAGGTCCTCTCATCCCACAAAATTTTCCTGAAGCAGAGAAGGTTACTTGCTGTACAGAAATAGCATGAGACATAGGATAGAAAGAGAAATAGTTTTTAAAATTAAAATAATGTCAGGAAGTTCAAAGCCTGCTTTCTCTTGTTCGTGCCAATTGTTCTCATATTTGCTGAGTTCTGCTTCTGGTTCTCCAGTTGAGTTCTGACATGTCCTTTCCAATGTTAATTTTTTTGTTTCTGCTTAAACTATCTTTAGTGCACTTCTCCCAACAAGTGTTTTGTTTTCAAATGTGTTTATGTAACAAAAGCCAAATTTTCAGTGCCAAAGTTATGAAATTTCTTCATATAACAGCAGCCATCACTACACAAAAATCAGTTAGACTTGTGACTGCAGGACTTCACACGACTGGACCCAGATATCTTAAAGCCCTTAAAATTGCATGCTTTATAGGCTCACAAAGATATGGATATGATTAATCATTTCTCTGTTGCAAAAATTACTTTAAAATATACCATTTACAAAATATTCAGTTATAGAGCAAAAATCTCTAAATGGGTTGATAATAAAGGTGTGTGTGTAAGTTGTCCAAGATGCCCAAAAAGATTTGGTATTTTTGATGCAGAATTAACATTTCAACAAAACAATTAAAAGACACGTCCAGCTGTTTCTTTTTGTTGTCATTTTAAACCAACTTGGTTGTCATGCTACTATTATAGGATTTTAGCAGGTATTGAGGCACTGATCTAACTCTGCAACTTTCAGAAGAATTTCATCACTACACTTCTCTTTCTCCAAATATCATTCGAAATTCCAGATGCTGGAAAGGTAGTAAAGATGATGAAATAATATTAAAATTTTATTTTCTTCCTTTTACATCAGTCAGAATATCAATTAACATGTGGTGAACTATGAAACAAAAATTTACGTATTCTTTCAAAAGTACAATTCAGAGTACCACTTTGAATTCCACTGGCAAAACACAGGTTCTGGAAACAGTTGTCCAACAAAACTGTCCCTCACACTGTTTATAGTCTTACTTATTACGTAGTTTGCAGTATGACTTTATAACTGAATTACAGACTTTTTATTTCGCTTTTGCTACAGATCTCATGGAAATTTCCTCAAAAATTTGCAGCGTATTGCTTTCAATAGACTGCCTGTTTCAAAGCAGAGGATTGTAACTCTAATTTTGACAACCAACAGGAAAGAAAAGCAGAGGGCTATACTTTTTTTCTTTCTGAGTTTGACAGATTTAGCTTGGAACAGAAAATGAAGGATTAATTCATGCTGAAATTAAAATGATTGGAAAGAAAAAAAAGTAAAATACATGGAATCAGTAGAAGACTAAGATAAATATCTTAGTGTAGACTATAGAACTCAGAATTCTTTTTTAACTTCAACTGCAATTTTCTGAAGTTGAAAATTTTCTGGATTTTAGAGAATATAGCTATTGAATTTTGACCCTCTTAAAATAATTTTAAAATAATTCTAAACTGAAAAGTAATTTCAAAACAAGAAAGACATCAAAAGATTTATTTAGAAAATACCAACATGTTTTTACTCTTTTAATTTTTTTTCTTTTTAGTTTTGGAATCCTATCCCCAAAGTTAGTATCTGACACTAATTCACAGACGATTGAAAAGCCACTTAATTTTGTTACTGCTGAAAATCCTTCTTCTTTAGGAATAAATCTTGATTAAAAATAAATAAAAAAAAGCTTTCATAAGTCCTAGTTAGTCTGTGAGGCATCTAGAATCTTCAGAATATTTAAATATACCCCAGGGTAACAGTTTTTCCATACTGAATTGATTTCACAAACTAAATGTATCACACATCATTTGTTCCCTGGTTCTTGGGAAATAAGCAGAGACAACTTCAATCATTAAGAAATTTTTCTGGAAAAAAAATGAAACAGCAAATGGACTCACAATGCTGCACATTCTATCATAATTAATCTACAGAACACAAGTACACAAGGCATTCTACTAGCAAGCTGAAATATATTTATTAGTTAATGCATCTGAGAATATAAGAACACCAGTAAGATTTTAAAGTTTGCTTACTACCCATTTCTGCAACATCATTCTGTGCCAGATTCAGTGAAATCTTAAACACATCAACCTACATGAATCCAGAGCCTGTATTCTCCTGCTGCCTCTAGCTTGACCCAATTAGTTTGAAAACCTTGGCCAAAACTTGTCCCTTGGTGTTTTGTAATCAAAAGCTGCTGCCACTATCACTTTATATGTACTCAGGAAGGCTGCTTGTTTTAAAAGGCTCCAAGCTGCCATGATAAAGTATTATCCTGTCATTTTCTTCACCTTCACAGAAACCCAAGACAAAGGACAGTACAGTTGCTGTACTGTCTACTTGACAGAATACAAAAAACTTGCTAGTTTATTAGATTAGGGTTCCTTTAGACAAAGTAAAGCTCTATAAATCCTTAATTTTTACATCTATATCCTTTGAAAATTTTTTGCATATCTGAAGGAAAAATTAAGCTCACCATCCAGTCTCTAATAGCAGAAAAGTGGGATGATATATATAAGTCAAACAAAAGAAACAACAGTCCAGAATAAGAATTTGTGAAGAAGAGGCTTTCATGGAAAGTACTTACTCTCTGGAAGTATTAATGAAAAAGTGTAGTTAAAATCATATCTTAATTATGTGGAATATTTGCAAGGTTATATGCAAACATACCATTTAAACATTTTTTTCCTTTTACCGCCACTTCATAATAAAGTTCATATCCAACTACATCCCACATTTTCTGTGTTCCATCTTTCTCTGAAAACTTCCCACAATTTATGTTATAGAAACTGCATTTTGCCAGAAAGCTGCAACAGAGACTCTGATGCTAAAGGTGTTAGGATGTAGCTTTTCAGTCTTACTGAACACTGAGAGAAAATGTTAATAGTAGCCACATAAACAATTTTTCAACAGATGTTCTGACGTAGTTATTTTCATGTCTAGAATTTTCCATTTGGGAAAGAGTTTTAATGGAAATGAGAAAAATTCTGCTTAGGCTTCATATTCAAAGTTTGTTGGTACTCCTTAGTGGGCTCTCCTTCCTGCCTCTTCCTCCCCTTTTTGAAGCTACATTGGTGTCTTATCAACAAGAAACAGCAGTTAAATTAATTGCTCAATGCATACACCAGTAGCTATTAAATTTTTAATATTTTACAGAAGTTTCTCTTATCAACTGCTTCTAAATTTTCACTGAGTGATTTCAGAATTGTAGCAGGCTATGAAGATAAATTTAAAATTTTGTCTATCCATTGCATGAAATGAACCAAAATATTCTGCTACATCTCAATGCGCCATTTCAATTTGTCACAGACAGAAGAGAACCTCCTGAGCTGATCTAAACAAAGTCTGTTCAAAAAGAGCCGAGAGATAACCTACTTCCATTTATATATAAACAAGCACAAAGATCTTTAATGCTTTAGAAACCAAGAAAACCATTCCTCATAATTTGAAAGAGATCACATTCAATCCTCCCCAAAATAGAGCAGGAAAGAATTTGCTGAGACACTAGAAAAATAAATCACCTATCTCTTCTCAGTAAATACAAGGAAAAACCCATAGCAACACAATGCAGAGGAGCCTGTTTTATAAACTGCAGCATATAAACAGTACAACTGCAAATCACAGAATTAGAGTAGAATTCTGTCCTGGGGTCTCCACTTGGGAAGGTTTCCACTAACAAGCCTGATACATGATTAGTTAAGGAAAGATCTCATTGGCACACAGTTACTCTGGAAGTACATTATGAATCTCTTAGCATTGCTAAGAGAAAAGCCTTTCATTAATTAGCTCATCCCTGAGAATGTTTGATTTACAGCACTGCTTTTTTCAAAATCTCTGTGAGTTACAGAAGTAGAAGCTCCTCCTCTCATCAGATAAAGACTTATTCAGGATCATACCCAGAACCGGTTGAAAACAGGCAACAAAAACTCCTCAACTCTGTGTTAAGCTCCAGTATTTAGTGCTGCCCAAAACTATGGCAGGCTATGAATAAGATGGTAAATTGAAAATTTTGCCTATCCAGTGCACGAAGTGAACCAAAATATCCCTCAGTTCTCCTACGTCTCAATGCACTATTTCATTTTGTCACAGAGAGAACATCCCGAGCTGATTTGCAGCTACCACCACCAAGTCTTTAAATTCAAGGGATTGTCTGGATCAAAACACAAATAGAGTCCCTTTTCTGGATAGGTGGGAAGAAGAAAGTCAAAGGCCTCTGCTTCCATGAAGCTTCACGATCCACCCAAAGCCCATCTGTTCTGACAGGAGAGAATGTGGAGAGCAGCCATTCTGTATAAAGTACTTGTGGGCAGCAGGGGGGCATGGGGGGGTTGGTGTGCCAAATCTTTTACTCCTCTGCAGGTTCATACTACAGCTTTTCCTCAGTGGACAAGAACAGCTACTGGAGGCAAGTTCCATAACTAAGAGGTAATAGCAATTTTCTCTTTTCTTTCCAGTTCCGATGCCAAATGGGACACCAAATGCCAGCTTCCCATACTCTTACTGAGAATCCCCTTTACACTCTCTGGTTCAAGGTCCAGCCCGGGCTGGAGCACACCAGAAGAGACACAGGAGGTGGCAAGACAGAGAGGAGAAAGCCGGAAGCAAGGAAAGGAAACTCCTGACCCGAAGAAGGACTGAAGATGTGAGAGTTCAGTGGGCAGAAAGTACAAGAAGAAGTGAGTGAACCAGGGCTTCTTCCCTCCTCCCATCAGCCCATAGCTGCCCCATAGGGACCCATCTTTCCCTGCTTTCCCTCTGGCCTAAAGCATGACCTGGCGTAGCCCACACTCCCAGCCCTGACCTTGGCCCTGACAATCCCACCTCCCGGAAGGGCCAGACAGCCACCACAGCTGCCATCCATCCGGCCCCTCTGGGGAACCTGTGCTGAGGAGACAGAGCAGGATGAAAGGAATAAGAAAGACCCAGAGAGTCCCCAAATATGGATGAAAAGAAGCCACTAGGTATAGCTGGGGTATTCCTGGGGAAAGGAGCAGGCAGCAGGTGGAGGTAAAAGAGAAGAAGCCATGAGGAGCCAGGGAGGCTCACCCAGATATTCACCTTGCTTCACATAATGCAGCCACACCCAGACCCCACTGCTTGTGACTCATTTAATCGTATGTTCCCCTAAATCCCACTACATGGTAGCAACTCACTGCTCTCCTCATACTGGAAAGAAAAAGGGAGAAGAGGTAAGACTACTGAAATGCATTTCCTTCCTCTGCCATCTTTCCAGCAGTCTTTGAAACCAGACATAAAATGATTTAGTCATTTTGAAGGAAAACAAATAAAAATGGTTTCCTAGCAACAGGATTTGCAGTATCGGTCTCTGAGGAAACTCTCCTGGATGTTTTCAAGGCTTTGCCAGTTTACTGATATAGGAAAAAGGTACTCACATCATATTAATGTGATTTGTTTAAACAAGGACAAGCCTCTACTGCTTTTCAGCAGCAGAGGTGTTGCAAAGGATGGTGTTAAAAGAGCTCATGTACTTGTAAAAAAGCAAGAAATTTCAAAACTTTACAGCAAACACCTAGTACACCTTCAGCACATATAATTTCATATAATCATACAGTGTATTATACCCCCTCCTACAAAATTTTATTTCAAAACAAAACTTATGAGTACCTGTAACTGCAGAACAGTTAATAAAAATTCAAATAAGTTATAAATTAGACAAACCTTTTGCTATTACAACAGAAGAGGCTACAAAAGATATTTCACTTCTTCAGCATCAAAAGAACTAGGAAAACAAAATCTTAGCAATCATGGAGACAGAAACAGAGAACAGAAAATAAACAAAGCATGGGAAGGTATACATTCATGGTGGGTTTGTATGTTGATGTAAAGGTTTGGTTCCCCATTACAAGAGAACATGCTACTGTGCTCACACAGAATCACAGAAGGATTGGGGTTTGAAGGGGCCTCCAGAGATCATCTAGTCCAACCATAATAAGCCTAACACTGCTAAGTCCATCACTAAACCATGGACCTAAGGGCCACATCTACAGATCTCTTACCTCCAGGGCTGGTGACTTCACCACTTTCATGGGCACACTGTTCTAATGATTTACTACCCTCTCAGGGAAGGAATTTTTCCTAAGATCTATTCCAAAAATAGACAAAGTAATCAATACTATAAAATGGTTTTCATATTAAAAGCAAGAAGACTCATCTTCCAGCACACACCACTTTGTGAAGTCTGTAAGGAAATGAAAGGCTGGGCATTTTCCATAATATCGTGTAAAGGCCAGCTCATCCCTCATGTTAAAACCAGCAGTTACAGGAGCATCCTTCACAGCTCTTATCATTCATGCCAGCTTGAAGATTGGATGGCTCTCCTGAGTACTCAGGTGAAATCTATCTACCAGGAGAATTCTCTGCTCACCTTATAAGATATGAGCATCTGAGACCCTTCTTCCCTGCAGCAATCTCTGAGCCATCTGTTAATCTTGCTTGACTTCCTCTACAATTGGCCTGTACATCAGACAGCAGGTATTACAGGCTTTCACAATCTAAGTTAGAGAGTTTAGAGTGTGCTGGCTGATCCCAAGCTGTTTTCAATTAGCTGCTGTCAGTTATTAAGTCATTTAACCCAAATAAGCACTGCCAGAAGTAAATATTTACCACCTGGTTGTAGCTGAATGAAACACCAAATCTGAGGCTCAAAGAGGAAAAAATTGTAGCAAGTATGATTAGCCATTCCCACCATGAGAGGAATTGCTCTTTTGCTCATGTTTCTCTAAATTACTGCTACAGTTTTGTAAATAACTTAATGGAGTTTTAATTCATATGATTCAGCACTCAAAATACTTTGCAGTTAGTTTATGGATTACTTCTGGTGTCTTGCTCACCATCTAATTAGAAAACTGTAAATGGGAAGGAGGTCCCAGAGTTTTTGCTTTTATTTTATGAATAAGAAATGTGTTTGGCAAAATCCAGTGTTCCAGGAGACTGGGCTAGATCCAACAAATAAAAGCTTATTAAATGAAATAAAGTGGGTTTGCCACTGGCAGCTATATCAGTCTGGCTGCTTTTCTAAAAATCATGGTGCTGTAAACTGCCTTTAATTATGTATTCACACTTCTTACCATTTATTATATAGACAATAATAGTTTCTTGCTGACCACATTTAAATTGGCCATATATTTTTTATTTATGATTCATAAAAATAATGAATTTTTATCTGAAACTCTTCACAATAAAAATTCACGATGCAAATATGGCACATTTATGTAGTTAGCCAAGTTCCTGTTCAGAATCACTGCTTCATTTTCCATGGAACAGCCAATTCCTGTTCCCATCATTACAACTCACTGGCTCAGCTGCCAGCAATGAAACAGAACCAGCTTTGTTTAAACAGCATTAGTACCATACTGGCAGATTGACAACTGGCATAGAAAGGTGCTATGCAAAAACCTGACTGTTCATTTCACTGGTCATGTAGAAAACTGACTCAAAATGAAGATAATTGCTTCTATTAACTTCTCGAAACAAGCAAACAAAATAAATAAACAAATAAAAAACCCACAAAAATAATTTGGGATAAACAGAAGTTGTCGCTCCTTCAAACAATGTTTCATTTTCTTCAAGGAAGGAAGGAAGGAAGGAATCAAAAAATGTGCAACAAATGTTGAAATGTTCAAATTTGCAAATACTGCAAGACATGAAAACACAATTTTTTGCTAAGGCTTGGAACTAAAAGCTTTCCCATGACATTGGGTATCATCACAGTAGCAAATACTTATACTTTGTTGTTTATATAGCTGGCAATTTTTCCTGTATCTGCAGCACAGATTTGAGCATCATCATTCATAGTTACTCAATCAGCTTTAATAACCTAATGTTGTTTTCATTAAATAAGTAAATACAGCCATTCCTTAGGAAGCTGAGACATTTTCCTTCCTCATTACTGCACACATATGTACCTGTAAAAAAATGGAACCTGGTTAAGTCAGGTGCAATGCACATAAACCAGAAAAAATAATAGTAAATAGAAAAGACAGAGAAAGAATGCTTAAATAAGGAATGCCTAAATCCTCATTTTACAGACCATAGTTTGAGAGACTTGTGACTCAGTCTGTGTCTGAGCTATTACCTGAATAAAATGAATCCAAGAGAGGGACACAGAGGTAGGATTTATTAAGAAATTCTGGAAGCAAGACTAGTAATCTAGTCCCTGATGTTGTGCTGTTATACATATTTTATATTTGCAATTTGGTTGTTGAAAACACCATACTGCACTGTTTTTCAATATCTGTTTGAAGACCACCAACCCTTAATATTTTTACAGAGTACTATATCTCAACAATGTTGCTATCTCTGAAGACCTGTGCTTTAGTTATGCTTGCTAAATAGAATTTTAGACTCAAAAAAACATTATGTGAATGCTGTTTGCAGCACAGCTTATCAGAGCAAAATAGTTGCCTCCACTCATAAAGTCCTGCAAACCTTTGCTATATTGTAGTTGAAAAAAAAATTTGCTGGATTTCTGAAGACGTGCATCTGTACACGACTAATAATGGCTGTGAGAACAGCAATTTGACACTCCAGTTAGACCTGCAGAAGAAGACTGACTCTATTCAAGACCAGGGTTTAACTGTTACACCTTTAAGATTTATTGTTGTGCATTAATTATCCACTACAAATCCTGAAGTAAACATTTTGAATTACTTAGAAAGCAGGCAAATAGCCTTCATTCCAATATACAAGTTTCTGTAATATATGTCCACTAATATTCTGTTTATAGGACTAGATGTAATCTGAAAGAAGAAAATATTAAAAAATTATAGTTTAGGCAAAAGAAAGGCATATGTAACCTACTTCCCACTTATTCTTTAGTATGAAAAGAAAAAATGACTTTATGAAGGTCACAGGAAGGACATTGATCTGTTAGAGTGAGTCCAGAGGAAGCCACCAAGATGATTAGAGGGATGAAGCACCTCTCCCACAAGGAAAGGCTGAGAGAGTTGGGGTTGTTCAGTCTGGAGAAGAAAATGCTCCAGAGTGATTGAATTGAGGCCTTCCAGTACCTGAAGGGAGACTACAAGAAGGATGGAGAGACAATTTCTATAAGGACACATAGTGACAGGACAAGGGAGTGGTCTCAAAGCATTGTAGAGCAGGTTTAGATTAGATAGGAGGATGAAATTCAGTACTGTGATGGTGAAGATGCACTGTGAACAGGTTGCCCAAAGAAGTTGTGGCTCTCCCATCCCTGGAGTTGTTCAAGGCCAGGCTGGACAGAGCTCTGAGCAAGCTGGTTTAATGAAAGTTGTCCCTGCCCAGGAACGGTTGAGACTGGGGAGGTTGGAACTACATTATCTTTACCATCCTTTCTGACTTAAACTTTTCCAGGACTTTATGAATAGAGAACAAAACATTCTGAAAAACCTCTGGACAAGAATTTATATTACTGGAAAGGGTGGTAGTTGTAAAAGATGTGAGGGTTTCTTGTAAATCTTTATTAACAGCCTTTATAAAACCATTAAATGCAAACTGTAGTATTTCCATGCAAGATGTTCAGAACAAATTAATTGCATAACAACAGCCTACACATCATATGAGCAAATATGTTGACCAATAAAACAGACAAATTGGGCTTTATTGTCTATATACATTAAAGATGGCTGTAAAACAAGCTCTGGATCATTGATTTATCTTGCTTCTGTTCTTCATGACTATCTACTAGGATAGTAAGTGGATAGTTCCCTCTAAAAAGGTGGGGGGAAAGTAAGGGATCTTTCCATTGCACTGAACACTGAATATATCTTCAGAATAAATGTTAAAATATTTATCATATCAGTTGTTACAGAAAGAATGGTCTACAGGGGACTAGACTAGAGTCAGGAGGATAGTACAGAATGGGCAGTTCTGCAGACACAAGAAAGAAATGTTCATTTACTCCAGGGGCAGCCCAGCTCCCTGTGACAGGTATGAAATGTCAACATCAAAGCTGGTATACAAATGCAATTTGCTATATCATTGGTTTTGCTCCCTACTTAAAAGCTGAGACAGAAACAATAAAAGTTTTATACTTACCCCATGGGACATGATTTCGTGACAGTGCCTTGTTAGAAGTACACACTTTAACAGCTTATCAAACGAAGCCTGTTAGAGACATAACTGGAAGACCATAAATCTCAGGTCTGCCATGAAGCAGCACTGTGAATATGCTCCATAAGCTGCAGTTGGTGCTGTTGTCTGGCAAACACCATGTTGTCTGACATTGCAGCACTGATAACATTGATGGTTTTGCTCCTCTCATTTTAGAAGGAATTCATTTGAAGTTCATAAAATCTACCGTTGGTTTCAGTGCCTTTTGAGATCAGAACTGAACACTTCTGTGGGAAGCCCACTGCTCCTGCCTGGCAAGAGAATACTTTCAAAACAACACCTTTCCTTCTCTTTTGTTGAGCATGGCTTGGCAGTGAGTACAACAGTAAATCCCTGGTTGTCGGCCTGTATTACAGACTGCATCGCCACTCTCAGTGATTCAGCTTGAAACTGCACCTCTGGGGTTTCAACTCACATACCCACTTCAGAGATGACTAAGCTATATTTACATGTAAAGACCTGTGTGCACTAATTTACACACAGGAAAAAGGACATAACAGCAAGCCTACTAAAATATCTCTATATAAAGCGTGTTACCATGACAGCAAACAGTTTCAACATCTTCATAGGAGCCTATCTTTTAAGAAAAAACATCAAATTAAAAAGCTTGAGTTGAGGGTAAATAGTAATACATGTATCTGGTAAAAATAAGCAACTCTATCAGCTACTTTTTTTGTGAATCATTACTATCAAATAGCTTTAATCTTGTAAGTAATCCACTGGCTGATATACCAGGAGACGTAAAAAAAGAAGGAAGGTCATTCACTTCAGGGCTAATTATATTATCAGCTTATTTCAGAATTAGTATATAAATTTAATTATGCTTTTTAACAACAAAAAACTTGAGAAATTGTATCAATTTATGTAGAGACATAGTAAGTTAATATATAAAATTTGCATTACTATATATAGACAGCAATCTAACACCAACTCTAAGCTACCGATTAAATTTTCTCATGTTTCCTGTTGATAATTAATTACCCACTTACCTTTTGATAGAGAACACTAGCTCATTGCATTCTTTTAGGAAGTAATTTAAATCTTATTTATGAAAAACATGCTTAATAAATTTCATTTTGTCAGAAGTAATTATATAGAGTCCACATATTGCATAGTGCTGTGCTTTTTCCTCAGTCATGTTCCTTTTCAGTTTTACTTCTCACAGAGCTCAACTTCCTGTATATAAAATTCTAAATGCCAAACAGCTTATTCAGCTATTAAAAATAACAAATGTCTTCCAATGTTAGCTGAAATTTTCTTCTTCTGTTATTTTTTAATAAATGTAGGAAAAAAACATTCCATTTTAATTCTTTTTTTTTCATATATATATAAATGTAGTAAATATTATAGAAAACAGATTAAACTGAGTTAAACTAGTCATTTTCTGAAAGTCACTTATAAGGCCCTGAATGTTCTGGAACAACCTGGACTACTTCTAGGATATATGCCTGAGTACTTCATTTTGGTGTGTCCCGTCCTTTTTTCTGCAGAAACCATATTTCTCCATAGCATAGAAGTGTAGAGCTGAAGACAAATTACTATAATTTCTAAGTCCTGCTTTTCTTTTGATCATCATTTTCTGTGTTCTTTATACCTTGTTCTATTTAGAGAGTAGGAAAATATGCTGTATATATTACATGAAGAAAATTGTTAGTAGTTAATAAAGAGCAAAGGGGTAATTTTCAAAAAAAAATTATTTGAGCAGTTCTGCAATTGGAAAAACCTGAGGCTATTACAAAAAATAGATAAATCCTCTAACAGTTCTTTAATGTCATTGTCACAGAATCTGTCTGACAATCAATTATAAAAAACTCTTTATTTTTCTGATAGCTGTATGTAGATAATGTTTTTCTAATCTTGAAATGAATTTCTGTTTTGCATTAAAAATAATGTGGGTTTTTTTAATATTAATTTGTAAAATGGATTCTGGCCACTTATTATTATTTTTCTATACCTGAGTAAATGTAAATAAGGAAGGATGGTATGGTTGATTTTTGCACAGCTAGTTTTACTACATTTCATGTTGAAATTATAGTCCAGGAACTACTTCCTTCCAGAGTAAGAAACTTAGACACTGCTTGGACACAAGATTCGGCAATGAGGTTTTCATAACTCCAGATTTTATATCAATGTAGAGCTGCTAAAAAAAGTTGAAATTGTGCAAAAACTGGACTCCTTTGTAGGCGCTTTAGCAAAACCATTGCTGTGGGCAAAATATTCTGTGTGTTGGCAAACCAAGTAATCACCAAATATCTTCCAATCAATTGCAGCACAAAATTGACCTTCTAGATGTGTAGAGGCAGAGCATAGAGAGCATAGGTTACAAAGCAGGGTTTTCTTTGTACCCTTCAGCACTGTAAGGGCACTTTTATGTGAAATAATATGTTCTGTTTTGACATTCATTTAGTGCAGATTTCTAATGTCTTTTAAATGCTTACTTCTTACCACAGTAATTACAAAACCAAAACAAGCCATAATTGTTATAATAAAGTACCTGACATCCATTTCACTCAGAATCAGTAGTTTTGCCTGTCCCACACAAGCATATTCTTTCAGCCTTCTAGGCTATTCAGTATTTACATTAATACTTTCAGGAATTTTCCCAGAATGGTTGATGTTAAAGATTGCATTCCCTTCTCTACTGCTCTATGACACACATATGCAATGAAGTCACTGAAGAGCCTCTAACTCTTTACAGATGAATAAAAGTCTTCATATTAAACATAGCGACATATTGATTCTTCTTAATTTTACTTCCCTAACACTTTTTTATTTTACCATACGTATATTTCAGACAAAATTACAAGAGTCAAGTGTAATATGCAACAATAAACACATTCAAATAAACTCACCTCTGATTTGAAAGTTAAGGAAGAAGAAAAGACAAAGAAAAAAAAGTACAAAATAAATGTTAAATGTTCTTATATCATTGATGGGCAGCATATTATTAGCTTTTAGGGGCATACTACAACATCTTGTCATTAATCGTTTTACCTCAATATAGAAATGAAATATATATTTACTTAGTGAGTTAAAAACTTCTTTTGTTTTTACATGGAAAAGTCTTATTTTTAATGCAGCATATTCAGACAAAAAAAGAGTGAGGAAATAACTGGAAACTAAGAGAACGAGCTGTTTTTTTTTCCAGGGTTGATATTATTTTGTTTGATAATGAGATACCTATATTTTTATTTTTTTTAGTTCACTTGAGGCAGGTAAATTGCAATCCCCTTCAAAGTTTTCATTAGATAGCCTATTATTCCCTTGAAAGAAATCACACTTTATGCATTATTCATTAGGGGCAGCAAATCTTCAGAGCAGTCACACAGGCTGCAGTATCACAGAACTACTTAAAATTCTATGTCTTCTTTCTCCATTTCTGCTGAATGCAGTTCTGGTCTAATCTTTGTGTATAATGCAATATCTCTGGTTAATTCAGATATTGCAAAGCTGAAGAAAAACCATGTGTTTTATTAGTGCGGGATAAAATAATCGCACTTTTATTTATCAAATACATGTCGTTCAACCTGTGTATAATATTTTGATACCTTCATATTTTTTGTTTGTTTTTTTCTGTTTGTTTGTTTTATATTGGTGCATATTTCTACACATCCTTATGCAGTGGATGTCTAAAGAGTGTTTTACTGATGCTCTCCCCTGCTTACCTCCTACAGTTTATTTTTTCCTTGAGTCTACTTTATGTGTACCTTAATAGCTTTCTGGACTCACTAAGACTATTTCTGTGTGCTTCCCTCACAGTTTCGTGCCAGCTGCTATTTTACACTGTGGGAAAAAACAGTAAATTCTTGTTTCATATGTGTCAGATAATGCCAGCTTTACGAGGTGTATTCAAAAGGGTGTTGGAGGTGAGTTAATAAAATAATTCAACTAGATTTTTTGGGTGCATTGTTTTCTCTCTCTACCCTCTAGATATCTCTTCTAAACAATATAATACAAGAATAGGCAAACCATGTATTTCAGCAGAAAGGCCACGGCATGGAAAGGTACAGACCTTCATTCTGCTCATGACTGGGCCATTGACCTTCCACAAGCCCCTTCTATTTTCTGTTTTATTCCCCTCCACCCAGGACTTACACATGTCATTTCTGCTTAGCACACAGCTAAGAACACCAGAGCTGTCATTTGCTATGCACACATTCCAACACTAGAAAAACCCTCATCAAGGAAACGTCAGTCTATAAAAACCCCAAAGTTTAAAATCACAAGTTGCTGATTTATACCTCATGTTAGTCACCCCATATCAACTTCTTTGCTTTTTCTCTCTCTTTTTCTGTCACTGCCTTTTCTGACAACTCTCAGTTCAGCTTCTTCTAAGTGCAAAACCTTTGGGAAGAATTAGAAGGGACTCATGGCTCCTTCTAAAGCACAGTACAAAATCTGCTGATTTAACCCTTTACCACTTTTCAAATGACTGTGTATGTGTTACCTTAACTGCTTAACCTACTGGAGGGGTGTAGTGCATCCTTTCTGCCACTTCTGAAGATAGCTATGTTAGCTAACACACATGTAATCCCAAAGTACCTCTTAAGTCAAGACTAGTTTTTGCTTAAGTTATGAGATGCAGATTTTAACAACATTTGCTTAATACTATTTTTTAAAGTTTCTGATAGTATAACTTATTACTTCTTTTTTGATCTCTGAATATCCTTGAAAAACAAGAAGATATCTATGATGCCACATGAGCTGCTTAAAGACAGAGCAAGAGATATCCTGCAAAAGCTATTGAAACAAATTGTAGAGTTCTATAAGACTATAACTACAAAAAAAAATACAAAACAAAAATATCTGAGAGGGAAAAAAAGTGCAAGAAGACAGTTATAACTAGAAGAAAATATAATATTATCCCTCCCCTCAAAAGAAATGGTGATAGTTGTTTGTGGGAGTTTTTTCCCCAATTTTGAATGCAAGCATTAAGTGATGGCAAAATATGTAATGAAATTAAAATTGGCAAAGTACAAATTACTCTTTCTACCTTGAAAGCAAATATGAAAACGCAGAAGGACTTGTGGTCTAAAGTACCTCCATACATAATTTCCAAAACTAAGGCAAATAAATTCCAAATTTTATACTCTGAGCAGTTGTTCTGCAGATTCAAGCCTTTTGCCTCAAAAAATAATTTTGTACTTTATTATCTAAGTAGACCATAATGAAGATTTTTATAATACTTACATTAAAAAATCCCATCACTATCAATACATACCTAAACACATTTATTAAATCAAAAATTTTAATTCATATTAGAGAATTAAGAAGTTTAAAATTTAATTTTCTCCAATTGTGTACTAAAATACCAACATTATGTCTTTCATCAACCACAATAATTTTGGTGCAATACTGACCAAAGAAATTTTGTCATTTGACATAATAAAAAGTATATTGAATTATATAAAAGATGGATCATGTAGAAAAAAATTCAAAATATCAGTATAGTGGTTTTTGTTTTTTGGTTTTTTTTTAATTTAGAGAATTTAGATTCTAAGCAGTATGAGGATGTAAAACAAAAATATAAGACCTTAATTTTACCCGTATTTTCTGAGAGATGGAGGATTATCTACAGCTCTGAGTATGGGACTAGAAGGTAAGGTCTTGAACTGAGACAAATGATTAGTATTCATATTTTGCAGAAGATAAATTTTCACATTAAATATACAGACACTCATGTATACTGAATGTCACTGGGGATTAGCATAATATTTCTATTAGTAACACCAGCTTATCCAGCTGAGCAACACTCTGTAGTCAAGAGCAAAGTACTGGAAGGGTGAAAATGAGCTTAAGTGTTTCCAGCATGGGGTAAGGAAGGAGAGTGACCATTTCCACAGGCAATTATTTAGCTTTAACTGGACCTCCCACAAAAATTCTCTGTCCTCACATAACTGATTTACCTCCCTTCTTTATGTGTATTTCAGTCATTTCTCCTTTTCTCCATCATGCTGCTCACTCCAAACTCCACCAAAGGAAATATGAACAACTATAACTTTATCATAGAATCAAGCAAAACTGAAACTTTTGCCTTGACACTTGATTGTAAAAATAGCCCTTGTGTAAGTTAGATATACCTCTTTCAATGCGATGTAAATTATAAATAATGAATCCAGCAATTTATGTTATTACTATTTGCTATTACTACCACAACTGAGCAATTAGCAGAAAAAATCCTTGCTTAAATGTTATATTAATAATTTAATTTTTGTCTTTCCCATGGTTGTAATGAATATGGTGCTTCCACACAGAGATTTAACATGGTGTATGCTTGCTCTTTACCCAAACATACAAATGATATGTGAACAGTGTAGATTAATATACAGAATGGATCACAGAAGGATCACCCTGATGTTCCCTCCTTGAGGAGAACAGTGAAAAATTTTTCTTTTTAAGCAATGGGCTTTGTATTGGAAAGATCTTTTCCAACACAAGTAGAGTTTCTAAATAATGCTACAGGCTGAAAATTTTGGTTTGAGTCAATCATCATATTATAAAAGCACATTAACCTGAGTGAGAAAGGTCAAGAGTAATCAGTTCAATACAGGAGGGAAACCAAAAGCAAGACAAGGAACCAGGACAGAAATAGATCAATCTTTAAAAAGTGTCTCTGAAGTAAAAAATCCTGTTTCATCTCTGACTCAAATTTTTTGAGTCAAATTTTATCTGACTGGGTTTTGTTTTTTTCTAAATCATATAGAGAAAAACATAGTGCCTATATACTGCTTTGTACTCTCACAGATGAAGCAGAATGGAGAACAGTGGTAAAAATACTGACAACCATAATTTTATACTTGGATATACTTGGATTTTATACTTGGATATACTTGGATACATAACACATATGCATATAGATAGAACTATCTCACTAGAGATGCATATTTCAAATAAAGTTATTAGCTCATACTTGGAGAACAAGAAGTAAAAAAAGCACTTTCTCATGGGAAGAAAGAAGAGGAAATGTTCTGTGTTGAAATCTGTTTCAGATAAATGTAATATTAATTATCATAGTTTATTAAACAGAGAAGTTTAAAACACGATAAGTTAGATGTCAGGAGTACCCATAACAAAACAACACTTAGTGACAAAATAAAATTCATTGATTCAAAATATAGGTCCCATCCTGCTGCCTGACCTACACAAACTTCTGTGTCAAATCAAATCAAATCAAATCAAATCAGAAAGAGGGTGAACTGAAACAATTTCTTAAGTCATTCTCTCAAATTCCATGAACAGTTCGGGGATGCAGATTTAAATTGTTTTGCAAAGGTACAGCAGCATAATATAGCCAAACTGGTCTTCCTTGCTCAAATAGAAATTTGTGATTAGAGTTGACAAGATATCAGAATTTTCATTCTACAGGAACTGGATAGGAAGGGCAAGAATATTCAATTTTGTAGCAGAAAAAATCCATTGAAAATTTTCTAACAACCAAGAATTTAATTTTGTATAGCTTAGCTTCATTTACAACATTTTTAAATAAAATTGAGCTTAGGTATACCTGGGCTCCTTGTTCCTTATATTCTCTTAGCAGATTGATGAGGACCCAGAAGACCAGCAGACAGACTCTCAAGCACTCAGCTCTGCAACAGGTAGTATGAGGAACATGACTAATCCAGGTAGTGGATGCAAGTGTACATCATGGACACCCCTGTGAAGGAATAGAAGCCTTTTATTTTCATCAGACAATAAACATTTCCAGTGAATCAAAGTTTTATGCATTATCATAAGCATGATAATGTGCATGTGATAATGTAATGTGATGTCAGTCTAATGTTTCATATCCTCCAGCTTCCCTTTCTCTATTTTTATTTATTATTTCATGAAGACTTGTCCAAATAATGTATTTCATCTCTCAGCAAAATCCAGGTATCTCAACCAAAAGATTTCATTCTTTCCACAATCATACTAATCCATCATTTATTGCATGGCCTACCAAGACTTAACTTATTCAGCATTGAAAAGAATATTCTTAATTTGGTAGAAATAGCTCATTATCAAACCTTCTCAACAATTAAGATTCCTATGTGATGGATGACCAGTAATAACCATTGGACATATTTTTCCCCAAAAAAAGTTTCGTTCTATTTCTTCCTATATTAATCTTCATGTTACCTGATGAACAGATTTTCACTTGACATCACCTCATCAAAAAACACAGATAAACCCCATTTCCATGACTTACTTTCCTTGCTTTATCAGTGATTCAGATTCTCAGAAAGCCTTATTTTTTGATAATTCCCTTCTTTACTTCCTTCACAGAAATTATTAACAAACAATCACTGGCCTTATACATATTTTCTAGCCACTGAAAATAGTTCAAAGGCGCTACCCGTGTTTTTCATTCCTTGTGTGTTTTCCTAGCGGAGATGATTCTGTCGAGACAGTCTGTCAGACAACAATTCTCCCAATGCCACTGCTTTAAACATCTCAGCAGGTGAAACATGGGTGTCTGCCACCATCCCACGTCCACGTCTCATCATCCTACCAACAATAATTCCTAACACAACAATAGTCCCTTTGAGGTTCTTATTTTCTTATTCCTCCTCCTTTTCTCAGATATTTTTACTGAGTAACTTTCCATAAAATCACTACTGTCTGCTGATGCCTTCATTTTGATTCTGTTACATCTTGTATATGGATAGGTTTACAGATCCTTATTGTCTAGCCCAAAATATAAAAATAATTTAGTTCTAAGGCTCCTGTGTGCTCCTTCTGAGGTAAAAACTTTCAGTTGGTGAATTTAGATGTGGATGCAGCAAAAAAAAAAAAAGAGAAAATAATAACATAAATAAGAATGATTTTTTTTCTCTAGACTCTTAAAATATGTAAAGGGAAAATTTACTAAAACATCCAATGGCTAATTTCTCTTCTATCACAACAAAAATGTTCAGGTATTTTTCATTCTAACTGTAAGTTTTTATTAAGTGCCTTACAGCTACAGCTTTGATCAGCATTTTTTCTATTTCTTCTGTCTCATTACCAGATTTTAATGGTATTATACAAGAAAAATGAGATCTCAAGGATTGTTAGCTGTTACAAAATATTTGTCCAAAAAGCATAAAGCAACTCTATATAGTGAAAGCAGAGATACTCCTCGTTATAATGCTAAAACCATTTGTCACTGTCTGGATAGCATTTCTGTGTTCAAGAATGAATATCAGTAACTAATAAAATGGGTTTTTTTCAACTCCAACAGTGCTTATCTTAGTAGGCCCACAATGACATCTTGTGGCTGCTCTGAGTTGATGACTCAATGATTAATAAAATAAACATGTCTAGTGACTTACAAGAATCTTTTATACCTGAAGAGAAAAGTTATCCTTGGTGATGATCCTGCATAAGACATCAGCCTGTGACAGCAGTGCCTGGTTTTTCTAAGTCCTGAGCAATCATTCCAGTTGCTCCATTTTTCTGTCGGTGGAAAATTAACTAATTAACTTTTGGTTTAAAAAAATCTGTGGAAGTGGCTACACTACACTGTGTAAGTAACAACTGAAAGCCTTCAGGCTATCAAAATGTGGTAGATGAGTTTAAATCTGCAACATTAGGAAGAAGAAAACCAAACCTAAGAGAGTGATTTACTAAATCAGGTCCAAAATAAATCCTTTTGCCCAAACTTCAAAGAGTTCTGGTTTAGTTGTTTTTTTGTTGTTTTTTTCCTTAGCTGAATGGCCATTACCTTGGTTAGGCAGATGCAGCTTTTTTTCAGGATCAATCCTCAAATATTTGAACAGACATCCATTCTCATTTGCTTCCCTTTCTGCAAGTATGAATTGCAATAAATGTCTTGGGATATCCATGTTTACCTAAAGCTATGTAACAAATTTTATGCAACCGTGATTGTTATGTTATTTTTCTACAGATTTCCCTGACAAACAATTTTGCTTCCCTCAATTTTGCTTCAGTGGTTTCTTAATTTCAAGTGAACTCTCTCAGTGACAGTCTTGGGTTTCTTTCTTTAGATATTCATTTTCTAATAATTTGAGAAAAGGACAGTGGCCATGGCTTTTCCTGTCCTTTGCTAGCTCATAGCCTCTTCACTGAAGATTCCTGATAAAAGTTGAGGATTCATTGCAAATGTTCATTTTAATATTTCCTCAGATCATATTTAAACATTTGCAAGGCAGTTGTCTGCTTTTGAATAGAACAGCAATTTTCTAACTTCACATTTTGCAGATCAATATCCCTTCACAAGAATTACAATAATATAAATGTCTTCATGGTTCACTGTGGAATTTTAAGCAGCATAATTTGGAGTATTAGTAGATTTCAAATTTATTTTAACTTTTCTCTCTTACTTTTGAAAGACAATTTCATAAAGGTAATGCAGAGCCCTTTTCCTCTGAACCAGGTTGTGGTGTATTATAAATATACACATACACATATGCACACACACACACACACACATATATATATATATATGTGTGTGTGTGTGTGTGTGAGCATGTATGTTCAGGGAGGACTGTCAAGGAATTTTGGAAAATTATCACTGCCCATCCTTTATTAAACCTATAATTAGCACAGAAGTGCTTGATTTCCCTGAACAATGTGTGGCAAATCTGATTAAATGCTTGCTTATTGCTCTTCAATGCACACAGATAGTTTCATACAGGGTTTTGGCTGAAGTAAGGGCTGTGCAAAACACAAAATCTGGGCTCACAGGGAAGTCATCGTTTGGCTGAGGGGGAAAAGAAAAGTATTATATCCTTTCCAGCAGTACAACACAAAATTCAGGGAAGGAGAGGAGCTGGCAAGACGGATATGAGCTGGGGTGCTCAGATTTGGCAAAGGATGGACACTCATTTAAAGAAATCAATATCAGACTTGAAATAGAATCATCACTTGCATTAAGAATTAACAGAAGCATGAGGTGAAGGATGTGGCAGCAAAAGGATTTTGGCAAAAGGAGGCTGCTGGAAGGCTGCAGTGCAGCAGTGAACAGTAAAAAGAAGAGGAGGCATGAGAACTCTGCTTCCTCAACTATAGTCAGTGAGGGTGGCTAAATATGCCTACTACATAAAAGAGTGGAAAAGAATGGAAATAATGGTGAAGTCTCTAGGTAAACTTCTCTAAAAACCTGTTGTGAGACCCAGGTTCTAGCTCTAACATGGAATTGAACATCCATTTTTGATAGGGAATTGAAGTTTTTCAAGCATTGCTGGTATGCAGTTGATGTACTAGAAATTACCAGTGTTAAGAATTACTTGCTGTTTTCAACAGTATTGCATTGCCTGCTGGTGAGCTTTAAACTGAAAAGTATAGGCTTGAAAACCTTTGGCAAAAAAACCCTGCATGTATTCATTATGAATAATCCCATTTGTATTAGCTGCTAATTTTGATTTGATCAGTAGCATATGCAGCAATGTCATCAGATAGACACAAATCTATAGTAGAGGAAATGTATTGTACTTGAATATCTGTACTTGAATTTCTGTGTATAGGCTTTGCCCTGGGAGGTCCCGGTTGTCCTTGATGGGCTGCAGCTGTGACCAATGAAAATAACTGAGATAAAAGGGGGCGGGTTAGCCAGTCAGGGAGAGCCTTGGAGGAGTCCTGGTCTGAGAGAGAACAACATGCCGAAGGAGGAGTCTGTGCTGTGAAGATCTGCAGCCATGAGAATACACCAAGGAGGTATGGACTTTAGAAATCTAACAAGAATATGGGACTCTAGAAATAGAACAACAACATAAATCCTAGAAACAGAGTCCAATATGTTGGAAGAGGCCTCTGGAGGTCTTCCAATTTCAAGTTCCAGTTCAAATAAAGTCAAGTTGAAGGAGGTTGCCCCATTCTCAGTCTGAGGAAGGAGATTTTACAGCCTTTCTAGACAACCTTTGACATTATTTCCCCAGAGTAAAAAAAAATCTTGATGCTGCTGACTTTAGTTACCTTAGATTTCTCCATTCTTTATATTTCTGCAAAAAATTTATTAGCTCCAAAGTTAATAAATAAAAATTCATATCTGTTTTTTACCAAATTATAGCTGCAGTATTTTTTGCTCATTTACTTAAACTCACATCTGAATGAGAATGAAAATAGAGCAAAATTTGTCTAATTGTGCATTTGGAGATGTCTTAGACATCTGCTGGCAATCTTTACTAAGCCATGTGCCAGAAGGTGCCACTCTTCTGGCAGAGGTGTGAATCCAGTCGCCTCAGGCACTTTGAAATTCAGGAAAGGAGCAGGATTGCACCTTCATTCCCTAAGGACACTGATCCGATATGCACCAACATACAAAAAAGAGTTTATTTGGAATTGCCTGATTAGGCAGAAAAAGGACACTTTTGCTGAACAGCCTTATGAAGGGATTTCCAACTAGCCCACACAGCTGCCCTCTTTTCATCTATGAACCACAAAGGGGTCTTGTGTTACAGTAATTGTTCCTATATTGTTTTGTTTTGCTGGACAATAGACTGCCACTGTCAGTTGACTGTCAGTTAACATCAATCAACTCATTAGAAGCCCTTGACTTTCTCATCCAAGCTACTTACAAGGTTTGATAAAAGAGTGCAGGCAGTTCTGGGCTTGCATTCCCCCTCAGGAAACCAGAATAGCATCCAGGGAGTACTGTGCTGGTGAGGAGGTGAAGGCTAGAAGCAAGATTTAGATGAAGGCATGATTTGAGTTACCCCTGCAATCATGAAAAAACAGCATTGAGGAGGAAGGAAACAGTATGAAATTGGGTTATTGTTACTGTGAAAGAAGAGGAGAAACACCAAGGTAAACTGCACTTGGGTACAACTCATCCAAAAAGTGGGGAAAGGGGGAATAGAGAAAACATGGGGCTTTCCTCATCACCAGACCATTTGTACACCTTAGTACAGTGTCATGCATTTTCCTTGTGCTATGTTTTGAATGTAGTCAAGAGTGTAGCTAAGAATATGGGTATCAGATGCCTAGGTGTGATGCTGTCCCCTGCTACAGCACATACCTGAGGAGGTACAGCCCATTTCTGGCATGTGTCTGTTGAAGATGATTTTTTTTTTTTTAATTTCAGTTAAATAAAGAAAAGGTATATTCTTGAGATTATAGAACACAGCTTCAAGCCAATGCAGTTTCTTCCCCAATCCCTGAAAATGATTTTTACAAACCACACATTTCTAAGAGATTTCTAAAACTACTGCAGCCTCCACAGGATTCTTCCCTGTATTCTAGAATTCAAAGGCACTCTCCAACCTAAAAATTGACAAGTCCTTGAAAAGCAGTCATGTTTCTATTTATTCTAATTCAGGTTCTAATCAGGTCTCACCATGCTTTATTGCTCTAACCATTTTCTGGAATGTTATTCAGAACAAAAACTTTCAAAAGAACTGTTGTAAGGCATATATTGGTGCAAATTTTATGGCAAAGGTAGGGCTCCATAGCTTTCCCTTTCTTGTGGTAAGGGAATTTGTGCCAAGTCAAATGCCAATGGTTAATGCATACACAGGGAAACACAGAGAAAATCTGTCAGCTCATCTTGGATAAATCCAACGATTACTTTTTGGACTCCTCTTCCCCAGCCGTAGGATCTTGTCCTGTAAAAATAGGCAAGGTAAAATCTAGCTGAGGTTTATCTTGCTGACTCACAATCATGTCAAAGAATAGGTTCCATTTGAGACACAATATATTGTTCTCAAAGAAATACCCATGGGAATCCACTTATTTTCTATTGCTTCATTTTAATTTCTCAAGTGCAAACTATAAATTTCATATTAGGACAGAATGGTCCCTCTCTTATCTGCTTCACTCCCCAGATATTTGATATCAGAACCTAAACTCAACCTTTAATAGGAGTGAGTGAATAATAGAATTCATTAGGCTTTATTGCTATCGTAAACTGTCCTGTGGTGCACAAAGTATCCTTTTATTACTTTCTTGATTACAACAAAACTGCACTTGTCTGCTGCATCAAAGTTAATGACCCAAGAGTATGAATGGAGTTGCTAGCAGCTAATAAAAGCGTTATTAAGGAAGGTATGCAATTAAATAGCTTCAATTAATGTGTTTGTCTTAGTGATAAAAAAGTATTCTTCCTTTTACAAAGAACTTCCATTATGAGAAGAGTTACAGAAGTTGTATAGTGATGTATCTGTTTAGTAATAGAATTGGCTGGTACAAACCATGATTCAGAAGACAAAGAGCAACACTTTTAAAATCAAATGTATAAGACAGAGCAATGATACACTGTCCTGAAAAATATGAATGCTAGTTGCTAAAACTGCATTATGGATCCAAGCTTGAACAGGTAATTTATGAGCAACTTCAGTAATGAATATTGAAAAATATGCTTATGGGCTTAAAAATCATGAAAAGTATGCAATGTTGTAGGAAAAGGAATAGAAAAAGAAATGCAACATATCAATCTATACAGCCTGACCTAAACATATGGTACTGGAGTATGACCCTAGCAACCAGATAAAATAATAAAACCAATAGAAATGTCATTATAAAGAGACAGTGTGCAATTAATAGATGCAGGAAGAATAGAGCAAGAGTCACTGGTTTAGGATTCACAGCCTGTAAATTTTTGTCACAAATGGGTCACCAGCACATGCACTGGACCTTACACTTCCTGCCTGGTCTGTCATCCTCATGCAAAATAAGAGCTCTGTGGTTGTAAGGACATAAAGAGCACAGTTTTCTGTGTCAGACACTGTTAAGACCACATTGTGAAAGTGGACATACTGACATGAGTCATGGGGATGACATTTGCAGTGTGGTCCAACTGTATTTTGTAACTGTTGTGCTCAAGCACAACAGTTTTAATAATTTCAATAACTTACCCAGTCATGCTCCTAAATCTAAATCCTGTGTAGAGTCAAGTATCTTCCAAAATGCAAGTTTGGCATTAAAACATTAAACTCTTCCTGTATAGAATATCTAAGAGATCTGTTCAGAAAGTATTGGACTGTGAAATAACCTGTCACAGTTGTGTATAATTAATCTAAACAGGAAACTTGTGTGTTCGATTTGAAAACAGGTAGGTAAATGCATTCAAGTCTCTTCTTGATTTGATTTTGGCCCATTCCTCTTGATTTAAATCATCATACACAGTATTTCTTCTATTTCTAATTGTGTGTAACACAACACAGTTAAATTAGCATGGGTGACTAGTACTCTCATTCTAAACCCATGAAATTTCTGTTTCCTGTGGCTCTTAAGCCTTTGCTTAACTTCCTCCTTAACTACAAAAGCCTTTAAAATCTTTCAGACAAACAAGTGGGTGAGTTCTGAAATATTTTTTGTCTCTGCTGAACTGAGGATTAATCAAACTTTGTAAAACCTTCTAGTGAAAAACTTGTTAATACTCTGAATATGCAAAATCTCTTATTCTAATTATACTTAGTTCATAATTTCTTCATATCTGATTTACATGTATTATAATTTTTTGTTTTAATTTTTTCTTATACTGTGCTGCAACAACCATTCTTATTTGGATTTAGCATTACAAGATGAGGTTTTTATAAGCCTCCATAATCATAAAACTAGAAGGTTGACTCTTCAATGCAAGATAACAAAACATTAGGCAAATGAAGCATAAGTTTGATAATTTTAAATCAAACAAAGTGAAAAATATTGAATTGAACCCTCTCAGGGCCACTGCTAAATAACCCTTATGATTATACTGTTCAAGTTATTTAAACAAGCCTACGTGTTATCCTACAACACTCAGTGGAAAGTTACTGTGCTTTCATGAATATTTTGTTTGAATCCCTGATTTGTAAGATAAAATTTCTCTTCCGTAGACTTCATACAGATGTGCAAACTATAAACTGAGTCTTGTAAAAGCAAACTCCTTGGTATGAAACATCCCTTTATCCCCACCTTGTGGAAATTTTCTGCATATGTTATTTGTTAGTTGAAAAATAAATTTGTGGGTGTGATCTGAATGATTCTAGTAATGCAGCTGAAATATGCAGTGTATCCATAGAGATCCTCTTGCATTCACCTTGCCATGGAGTTTTATAGCTCCAAAATGAGATTTTCAATTAGGTAAACTTGAGCTGAATCTGTTTATCAGAAACACCAGGAGAGAGGATGTGAGGGAAAGAGAGGAGATCACAGCAGGTAAAAATTCACATTCAGTTTTTGCCCCAAAGACTGGTAATTCCAAACTTAAATCTGAAACATAGATAATAAGAGGTGAACTAAGATGGATTCATGTTGTAGGACACACCTATGTGTCTGATCATTAATCCCATCTATTCTATAAACATTTTACTGAAGCACTGAATAATTCATTTATGCAAAAAGAAACTGGGAACATGGACAAATAATATAAATTAAAAAATTAAAATCTTAATTCTTACCTTGATCTGGGGTTGGGACTTACAGTGTAAAACTTTAGATGGCAGCTCTACTGTAAAGTCCTATTCTCCCTGTTCTCTTCTGGAAAAGAAAATATATTATCTTCTTGCATTTAATAGGCTGGAGAAATGCAGAAATGAAGAAGTGATCCCTGGCATCACTGCATTTGGTTCTCTGCTAATATTAAAAAGAAAAGAATAGAATAATTTCAAGATCACTTTTAAGTTCTATTTAAAAAGATATTGTTTCTTCCCCCTTTCTATTTTCCCATTAGAAGGTTGTTACACAAAAGATTTACATTAAAGGCTAGGAACCTTTTTTTTTTTTTAATTTCCAACCTAAACTCCAGATGTTTAGTTTTTGCTTATTTGTTCTTTTACTAGTTTTAACTAATTGACTGAATAATTGTTTGCCCTTTGCCAGAGTTGTTCACTATCATTCATGTTTTCTGTTAAGGGCAAGAACCAAAATCCATCGACCTTGGTTTCCTTGTCTGAATATGCCAGTGCCTTCATGGCCACTTTGCCATTTACCTGGTCTTTGGAATATTTCCATGCATTTTTATGCTAGAATCAACTCCTCAAATTGCACAAAGTTCCCTCACACAGTGTCTCAGCAAAGATTTTACACAAGGCAGTCCTGTTATCATATTGAAGCACTTATTTTCAGTTAGTATAACAACAGAATCACAGTTTTGCAGGAGCTCTGTTCACTCTGCCTGTGTTCAATATGTTCAGAAAAAAAATAATTATTTTTCTTGAATTCTTTATCTTGAAGTTTTTTTTTCTCCTCATTCTCTTGGTAAAACTTATTTTTGATGTGGGACAGAAGAAAAACATTCAGCATAAAAATGAGAGAAAGAGGTTTCCCATTAATTTATAGCTAAAAAATGCTATATTTTAAGTCATACTTTTCCCAGTCTTCCTTTAGTGAACTTTTAAATCCAATATCTATAGTAAATAGCCTCTTGCTTATTTACAAGTCCACAAAAGCGGGGCAATTTTATTAGTCATGTAAAAAAACTCAACAAAACCAACACAGACTGAAATAGTAGTCTTAATTTTTTGTAACCAATATATTTCTTTCTGCTATTCTTTACAGGCAAATAAAAAAAAAAACTTTAAAAGTTGGGGTTTTTTCTAACTTTAGTGAGAAACAGTGTTTTACCTCTTGTATAAAGTCTTCCAGTAGGTTTTAAACATGGTGCTCCAAGCTGTATCTTAATGGAAGAATGTCAAACCTTTCAAAAACACAGAACACAAGTTACTGACACCATAAACGCTAACAAAAGGAAGATTATGTAAACACACAAACAAATGGAGCAATGCAAGGGACCATTATCTCAATGTGAGATCAAGTAGTACAGACTGGCCATATCTGTGCTGTCCAGCTCTGGGCTGTGCCTCTCCTCCAGCCTGGTTATGTATCTTTACAGATATAGCAAACTTGATATTTTTTTTAGTTATTTAAATTTCAGAGTGAAAGACAATTATTATAAAAGGAAGGCAATTATTAATATTGCAATCAATCAGAATATTTTTACATGGGAAATTGAGGATGAGTGCTATAGATTTTATATGAAACTATGAAGAAATAACAAGCAAAAGTCCTGAGGGACTGGTCAGGGACTTCATAAGTTTTTTATTTTTTTCTTTACAATTTTTTAATTTTTTTCTTTTTACAGACAAAATCTGGCACAGTCTCATCTGTTTTGCCTAGTGCACAACATCCCACAAAAACAAGCCTTGGCATTATCTGAAAATGTATTATTTGACAAACTGAATTAGCAGTTAAGCAAAATGAACAACCAGACATTTAGTGCTTAAGTTCACCTTTCACCTTACAGAATGCAATCTTAAGGGCAAAACACATGAAATGGCTTCCTATGGGACATTGTGGTTATATCTTCAGGTATAGAAAGTAAGTATTTCATTGGTGCACTGCTATGGGCTCAACAAAGCATCAGTGCTGGGTGTAGGGCTGGTGGCAGAGGACAGAAAAACCTTGGAGCTTAGGCTTGTAATGCTTTTCTGATGGATCACAATATCAATAATATTTAATTATTTTTTATCATTATATAACAGTGATCACCTAAGTTTTATTTTATCTTTTTCTTCAATAAATTTCTAAAAGCATATTTTATATGCCTAAATCTGCAGAAAATTTGAAAGAAACTGCATATAATCATTAGGACCAGTGATCTGGAGGTATTCCTATTCAACTCATTTCTGTTTTACATATTTAAAGACCTCTTGCTTTTTATTCCTCAGCTACAAATTTTTCATCCACCCTATAAGACATTTGCAGCCTTTTGATATCCTGGTAGAGAGAGAGAGAGAAATCCCTGCTTTCATCTCTTTGCTGAGGATGTATGCCATCCTCACTCTGACTAAAGCAAAATTTAAAGCAAGATTCTAACAGCTGCCTTTTACTTTTTTTTTTTTTTTTCCAGTAACACAGCTTTATAGAGGTTTTTATGTGAGTATGTAAGCAAGAGATTTTGGGAGTGGCAGCTATGTAGAGCAGAGACCTAAATAGACCTCCAGCTGACATTCTGGCCTAACATCTAATCCCACACTTGTTTCTTTACTCATTTGAGTATTTGCACAAGTAAAAGGACAACACAGATTGTGTATTATTGCTATTCTTATATGGCTGTTAAATTGGTCTGAAGGTTTGGTCACTTGGGTTTGGTATTCTTTTTCAATCTCTCAAAAAAACTACCCCATACTTGCTTAAACACTACATCAGATACTGAATATTTCCTTGTTGTTTACAAAGTACAATATTACAAAACCTACAAAATCCTATGGGTAACTATTCCAGCCACTCTGTGTGACACAGCAGGTGGCAGCAAGGGATATGGATATAGACTTTAGGGGAAAAAAACCAACTAGGGCTTGCAAAGCATGAACACAGTATGGGACAAGTTATTTTCTACAGAACCGACTGTTGTCATGAAAATAGTTTCCTGCAATCCAAACTGCTATTTGAGAAAGTGTTCCCAAAATATTTTTGATTGAACATGAAATAAAATAATTTGGTTTGGTTTAGTTTTACTCACCCCAAATCTATCTGGCCGGTTAAATTTCAAATTATTTTTAAAATTCTAAGACATTAAACTATTTCTCTAAGGATAGGCAAGATACAATGTCAACCTTCCTAATCTCCTTAATGAAGCCCCTGAATGCTCTGAGAGCTGCGTGAAAATCCATGTTATGGAACAACCAGCTCTGACAGCCAAATCTGCACTGCATTGTGCCAATCCTGCACAGAGATACTGGTGACCTCAAGTTCCATTCAAGTGAGGAAATGCAAAATAGTTTGATGACTGAATAAAATACTTCAATTTCAAAAATTCTGAAACAGAATGCAATAAAAATATTAAAGGATAAGTGATTTTTTCAGAGTTTTCTTTGTTTTTTTTTTAATTTTTGGAATTTAAAATATTCAATTTTCACACACAGACAAAGCAATATTTCTGAATTTTGCTAATTTCTGGTCATCACTTCTCTCTGCCTATTTTTGTATGCTCCAGGTTATCTGAATAGAATAGGCCAGAAATACTTGCAAGACACTTGGCAATCTTTCATAATTTTCATTTGCTGTGTATGCAGTATTTTTGTTGCTCGGCATTCATTTTTCTGGTTGTTATTAACAAACACAGAATGAAAAATACATTTCGGAAAGCTGGAAAACAACATAGAAATGAAGATGGAAGGGGGAGACGGAAACAAAGAGATAACTGTAGCCAACATGAACGGCGATATGCACATCCTCATCTATCAGGACACAGAGAAGAGCCACAAATGCCACCTCTTAATGAAATTCCCAAATTTAATAAAAGTTAGTTCTCCACAGACAGGTAACACAGCAGACAATTCCATTCCTGTCTGCCAAAACAAAAGGAAAAAACACGCTGATAAGAACACTTGGAATTATTACATTAAACATGAGATCGCATTAGAATATTATTTCTTGCTTTTCTTTCTAAATACACATGCCATGTGCCTCATATTGTCCAACCATTCCAAGTTGTGTCTTCCTCCTTGACTTTTTCCCTTGCTTTTGAAAGGTGTGAGAGCTTTGTTTTGGCATGTTTTGGTCCTTTGTAATGCGGATCATTGCCTCACAGGCCATTTCTTGCAGACACTAAAACACCCCATTTTCAGGTTTTTTTGGGTATTTTTCAGTTTTTTTTCATTTGTTCCTATCTCCTTTCCAGAGTGTTTGTAAGCCTTTCTTTTCGGGTTGGCAAGACCCCGTTGAAATTTCATTTCCTTTCGGGAAGGGAAACGGAATCTTGCGATTTTAATGGGGACTACTAGAGGAATCATTGGTGCATGTCCCTGCTCTGGATGACATACCATGCCTTTTGATGGTTATGACTTTGGGAATGTTTTTTTCTTGTTTTTTATTATTTTTTTAAGCATCCACGCCATGTCCCTTATACCTTCCCCACCAAGATTTTTCTTCCTCCTTGACATTTTCCTCTGCTTTTGCTATGTGTTTGAGCTTAGTTTTCACATGTTTTGGTTTTTTGCACTGTTCTGAGATAATCCCGGTGCATTTTCATATGGTCACTAAATTGCCCAAATTTCCCCAATTTTTTTTTTTTTCTCCTCCAATTGCAATTCCTTTGATGCTATCTCCATTCCAGCATGTTTCTAAGTCCTTCTTTTCTCTTTTGGCCTTCAGCGGGGATCATTTTTGGCAAGCTTTGCTGCCTGTGCCTGCACTTAATAGCGTATGGGAAAGATTTCTTTGTTTTTTTTTTTTTATTTTTTTCTGTATCCATGGCATGTCTCTTATATCTTCTCTTCAAAGTTATTTTGTCCTCCTTGACATTTTCCTCTGCTTTTGCTATGTGTTTGAGCTTAGTTTTGGCATGTTTTGGTTTTTTGCACTGTTCTGAAATAATCCCAGTGCATTTTCATATGGTCACTAAATTGCCCAAATTTCCCAAATTTTTTTTTTTTCTCCTCCAATTGCAATTCCTTTGATGTTATCTCCATTCCAGCGTGTTTCTAAGTCCTTCTTTTATCTTTTGGCCTTCAGCAGGGATCATTTTTGGCACGCTTTGCTGCATTTGCCTGCACTTAATAGTGTATGGGAAAGATTTCTTAATTTTTTTTTTTTCTATTTTTTTATATATCCGTGGCATGTCTCCTATATCTTCTCCTCCAAGTTGTGCTTCCTCCTTGACTTTTTCCCTTGCTTTTCAGCATCTGTGAGCTTTGTTTTGGCATGTTTTGGTCCTTTGCAATGCAGCTCGTTGCCTCACAGGCCATTTCTTGCAGACACTAAAACACCCCATTTTCAGGTTTTTTTGGGGTGTTTTTCAGTTTTTTTTCATTTGTTCCTATCTCCTTTCCAGAGTGTTTGTAAGCCTTTCTTTTCAGGTTCGCAAGATTCCGTTTCCCTTCCCGAAAGGAAATTTCATTTCCTTTCGGGAAGGGAAACGGAATCTTGCGATTTTAATGGGGACTACTAGAGGAATCATTGGTGCATGTCCCTGCTCTGGATGACATGCCATGCCTTTTGATGGTTATGACTTTGGGAAAGTTTTTTTTCTTTTTTTTCTTTATTTTTTTTAAGCATCCACGCCATGTCTCTTATATCTTCCCCAGCAAGATTTTTCTTCCTCCTTGACATTTTCCACTGCTTTTGCTACGTCTGTGAGCTTTGTTTTGGCATGTTTTGGTTTTTTGCACTGTTCTGATATAATCCCGGTGCATTTTCATATAGTCACTAAATTGCCCAAATTTCCCAAATTTTTTTTTTTTCTCCTCCAATTGCAATTCCTTTGATGCTATCTCCATTCCAGCGTGTTTCTAAGTCCTTCTTTTATCTTTTGGCCTTCAGCAGGGATCATTTTTGGCAAGCTTTGCTGCCTGTGCCTGCACTTAATAGTGTATGGGAAAGATTTCTTAATTTTTTTTTTTCTATTTTTTTATATATCCATGGCATGTCTCTTCTATCTTCTCCTCCAAGTTGTGCTTCCTCCTTGACTTTTTCCCTTGCTTTGCAACATCTGTGAGCTTTGTTTTGGCATGTTTTGGTCCTTTGCAATGCAGCTCGTTGCCTCACAGGCCATTTCTTGCAGACACTAAAACACCCTATTTTCAGGTTTTTTTCAGTTTTTTTTCATTTGTTCCTATCTCCTTTCCAGAGTGTTTGTAAGCCTTTCTTTTCAGGTTCGCAAGATTCCGTTTCCCTTCCCGAAAGGAAATTTCATTTCCTTTCGGGAAGGGAAACGGAATCTTGCGATTTTAATGGGGACTACTAGAGGAATCATTGGTGCATGTCCCTGCTCTGGATGACATGCCATGCCTTTTGATGGCTATGACTTTGGGAAAGTTTTTTTTCTTTTTTTTCTTTATTTTTTTTAAGCATCCACGCCATGTCTCTTATATCTTCCCCAGCAGGATTTTTCTTCCTCCTTGACATTTTCCACTGCTTTTGCTACGTCTGTGAGCTTTGTTTTGGCATGTTTTGGTTTTTTGCACTGTTCTGATATAATCCCGGTGCATTTTCATATAGTCACTAAATTGCCCAAATTTCCCCAATTTTTTTTTTTTCTCCTCCAATTGCAATTCCTTTGATGGTATCTCCATTCCAGCGTGTTTCTAAGTCCTTCTTTTATCTTTTGGCCTTCAGCAGGGATCATTTTTGGCAAGCTTTGCTGCCTGTGCCTGCACTTAATAGTGTATGGGAAAGATTTCTTAATTTTTTTTTTTCTATTTTTTTATATATCCATGGCATGTCTCTTCTATCTTCTCCTCCAAGTTGTGCTTCCTCCTTGACTTTTTCCCTTGCTTTGCAACATCTGTGAGCTTTGTTTTGGCATGTTTTGGTCCTTTGCAATGCAGCTCGTTGCCTCACAGGCCATTTCTTGCAGACACTAAAACACCCCATTTTCAGGTTTTTTTCAGTTTTTTTTCATTTGTTCCTATCTCCTTTCCAGAGTGTTTGTAAGCCTTTCTTTTCAGGTTCGCAAGATTCCGTTTCCCTTCCCGAAAGGAAATTTCATTTCCTTTCGGGAAGGGAAACGGAATCTTGCGATTTTAATGGGGACTACTAGAGGAATCATTGGTGCATGTCCCTGCTCTGGATGACATGCCATGCCTTTTGATGGTTATGACTTTGGGAAAGTTTTTTTTCTTTTTTTTCTTTATTTTTTTTAAGCATCCACGCCATGTCTCTTATATCTTCCCCAGCAGGATTTTTCTTCCTCCTTGACATTTTCCACTGCTTTTGCTACGTCTGTGAGCTTTGTTTTGGCATGTTTTGGTTTTTTGCCCTGTTCTGATATAATCCCGGTGCATTTTCATATGGTCACTAAATTGCCCAAATTTCCCCAATTTTTTTTTTTTCTCCTCCAATTGCAATTCCTTTGATGCTATCTCCATTCCAGCGTGTTTCTAAGTCCTTCTTTTATCTTTTGGCCTTCAGCAGGGATCATTTTTGGCAAGCTTTGCTGCCTGTGCCTGCACTTAATAGTGTATGGGAAAGATTTCTTAATTTTTTTTTTCTATTTTTTTATATATCCATGGCATGTCTCTTCTATCTTCTCCTCCAAGTTGTGCTTCCTCCTTGACTTTTTCCCTTGCTTTGCAACATCTGTGAGCTTTGTTTTGGCATGTTTTGGTCCTTTGCAATGCAGCTCGTTGCCTCACAGGCCATTTCTTGCAGACACTAAAACACCCCATTTTCAGGTTTTTTTGGGGTGTTTTTCAGTTTTTTTTCATTTGTTCCTATCTCCTTTCCAGAGTGTTTGTAAGCCTTTCTTTTCAGGTTCGCAAGATTCCGTTTCCCTTCCCGAAAGGAAATTTCATTTCCTTTCGGGAAGGGAAACGGAATCTTGCGATTTTAATGGGGACTACTAGAGGAATCATTGGTGCATGTCCCTGCTCTGGATGACATGCCATGCCTTTTGATGGCTATGACTTTGGGAAAGTTTTTTTTCTTTTTTTTTTTTATTTTTCTCAGGCATCCACGCCATGTCTCTTATATCTTCCCCAGCAAGATTTTTCTTCCTCCTTGACATTTTCCTCTGCTTTTGCTACGTCTGTGAGCTTTGTTTTGGCATGTTTTGGTTTTTTGCACTGTTCTGATATAATCCCGGTGCATTTTCATATGGTCACTAAATTGCCCAAATTTCCCCAATTTTTTTTTTTTCTCCTCCAATTGCAATTCCTTTGATGGTATCTCCATTCCAGCGTGTTTCTAAGTCCTTCTTTTATCTTTTGGCCTTCAGCAGGGATCATTTTTGGCAAGCTTTGCTGCCTGTGCCTGCACTTAATAGTGTATGGGAAAGATTTCTTAATTTTTTTTTTTCTATTTTTTTATATATCCATGGCATGTCTCTTGTATCTTCTCCTCCAAGTTGTGCTTCCTCCTTGACTTTTTCCCTTGCTTTGCAACATCTGTGAGCTTTGTTTTGGCATGTTTTGGTCCTTTGCAATGCAGCTCGTTGCCTCACAGGCCATTTCTTGCAGACACTAAAACACCCCATTTTCAGGTTTTTTTCAGTTTTTTTTCATTTGTTCCTATCTCCTTTCCAGAGTGTTTGTAAGTCTTTCTTTTCAGGTTCGCAAGATTCCGTTTCCCTTCCCGAAAGGAAATTTCATTTCCTTTCGGGAAGGGAAACGGAATCTTGCGATTTTAATGGGGACTACTAGAGGAATCATTGGTGCATGTCCCTGCTCTGGATGACATGCCATGCCTTTTGATGGTTATGACTTTGGGAAAGTTTGTTTTCTTTTTTTTCTTTATTTTTTTTAAGCATCCACGCCATGTCTCTTATATCTTCCCCAGCAGGATTTTTCTTCCTCCTTGACATTTTCCACTGCTTTTGCTACGTCTGTGAGCTTTGTTTTGGCATGTTTTGGTTTTTTGCACTGTTCTGATATAATCCCGGTGCATTTTCATATGGTCACTAAATTGCCCAAATTTCCCCAATTTTTTTTTTTTCTCCTCCAATTGCAATTCCTTTGATGGTATCTCCATTCCAGCGTGTTTCTAAGTCCTTCTTTTATCTTTTGGCCTTCAGCAGGGATCATTTTTGGCAAGCTTTGCTGCCTGTGCCTGCACTTAATAGTGTATGGGAAAGATTTCTTAATTTTTTTTTTTCTATTTTTTTATATATCCATGGCATGTCTCTTCTATCTTCTCCTCCAAGTTGTGCTTCCTCCTTGACTTTTTCCCTTGCTTTGCAACATCTGTGAGCTTTGTTTTGGCATGTTTTGGTCCTTTGCAATGCAGCTCGTTGCCTCACAGGCCATTTCTTGCAGACACTAAAACACCCCATTTTCAGGTTTTTTTCAGTTTTTTTTCATTTGTTCCTATCTCCTTTCCAGAGTGTTTGTAAGCCTTTCTTTTCAGGTTCGCAAGATTCCGTTTCCCTTCCCGAAAGGAAATTTCATTTCCTTTCGGGAAGGGAAACGGAATCTTGCGATTTTAATGGGGACTACTAGAGGAATCATTGGTGCATGTCCCTGCTCTGGATGACATGCCATGCCTTTTGATGGTTATGACTTTGGGAAAGTTTGTTTTCTTTTTTTTCTTTATTTTTTTTAAGCATCCACGCCATGTCTCTTATATCTTCCCCAGCAGGATTTTTCTTCCTCCTTGACATTTTCCACTGCTTTTGCTACGTCTGTGAGCTTTGTTTTGGCATGTTTTGGTTTTTTGCACTGTTCTGATATAATCCCGGTGCATTTTCATATGGTCACTAAATTGCCCAAATTTCCCCAATTTTTTTTTTTTTCTCCTCCAATTGCAATTCCTTTGATGCTATCTCCATTCCAGCGTGTTTCTAAGTCCTTCTTTTATCTTTTGGCCTTCAGCAGGGATCATTTTTGGCAAGCTTTGCTGCCTGTGCCTGCACTTAATAGTGTATGGGAAAGATTTCTTAATTTTTTTTTTTCTATTTTTTTATATATCCATGGCATGTCTCTTCTATCTTCTCCTCCAAGTTGTGCTTCCTCCTTGACTTTTTCCCTTGCTTTGCAACATCTGTGAGCTTTGTTTTGGCATGTTTTGGTCCTTTGCAATGCAGCTCGTTGCCTCACAGGCCATTTCTTGCAGACACTAAAACACCCCATTTTCAGGTTTTTTTCAGTTTTTTTTCATTTGTTCCTATCTCCTTTCCAGAGTGTTTGTAAGCCTTTCTTTTCAGGTTCGCAAGATTCCGTTTCCCTTCCCGAAAGGAAATTTCATTTCCTTTCGGGAAGGGAAACGGAATCTTGCGATTTTAATGGGGACTACTAGAGGAATCATTGGTGCATGTCCCTGCTCTGGATGACATGCCATGCCTTTTGATGGTTATGACTTTGGGAAAGTTTTTTTTCTTTTTTTTCTTTATTTTTTTTAAGCATCCACGCCATGTCTCTTATATCTTCCCCAGCAGGATTTTTCTTCCTCCTTGACATTTTCCACTGCTTTTGCTACGTCTGTGAGCTTTGTTTTGGCATGTTTTGGTTTTTTGCACTGTTCTGATATAATCCCGGTGCATTTTCATATAGTCACTAAATTGCCCAAATTTCCCCAATTTTTTTTTTTTTTCTCCTCCAATTGCAATTCCTTTGATGCTATCTCCATTCCAGCGTGTTTCTAAGTCCTTCTTTTATCTTTTGGCCTTCAGCAGGGATCATTTTTGGCAAGCTTTGCTGCCTGTGCCTGCACTTAATAGTGTATGGGAAAGATTTCTTAATTTTTTTTTTTCTATTTTTTTATATATCCATGGCATGTCTCTTCTATCTTCTCCTCCAAGTTGTGCTTCCTCCTTGACTTTTTCCCTTGCTTTGCAACATCTGTGAGCTTTGTTTTGGCATGTTTTGGTCCTTTGCAATGCAGCTCGTTGCCTCACAGGCCATTTCTTGCAGACACTAAAACACCCTATTTTCAGGTTTTTTTCAGTTTTTTTTCATTTGTTCCTATCTCCTTTCCAGAGTGTTTGTAAGCCTTTCTTTTCAGGTTCGCAAGATTCCGTTTCCCTTCCCGAAAGGAAATTTCATTTCCTTTCGGGAAGGGAAACGGAATCTTGCGATTTTAATGGGGACTACTAGAGGAATCATTGGTGCATGTCCCTGCTCTGGATGACATGCCATGCCTTTTGATGGCTATGACTTTGGGAAAGTTTTTTTTCTTTTTTTTCTTTATTTTTTTTAAGCATCCACGCCATGTCTCTTATATCTTCCCCAGCAGGATTTTTCTTCCTCCTTGACATTTTCCACTGCTTTTGCTACGTCTGTGAGCTTTGTTTTGGCATGTTTTGGTTTTTTGCACTGTTCTGATATAATCCCGGTGCATTTTCATATAGTCACTAAATTGCCCAAATTTCCCCAATTTTTTTTTTTCTCCTCCAATTGCAATTCCTTTGATGCTATCTCCATTCCAGCGTGTTTCTAAGTCCTTCTTTTATCTTTTGGCCTTCAGCAGGGATCATTTTTGGCAAGCTTTGCTGCCTGTGCCTGCACTTAATAGTGTATGGGAAAGATTTCTTAATTTTTTTTTTTCTATTTTTTTATATATCCATGGCATGTCTCTTCTATCTTCTCCTCCAAGTTGTGCTTCCTCCTTGACTTTTTCCCTTGCTTTGCAACATCTGTGAGCTTTGTTTTGGCATGTTTTGGTCCTTTGCAATGCAGCTCGTTGCCTCACAGGCCATTTCTTGCAGACACTAAAACACCCCATTTTCAGGTTTTTTTGGGGTGTTTTTCAGTTTTTTTTCATTTGTTCCTATCTCCTTTCCAGAGTGTTTGTAAGCCTTTCTTTTCAGGTTCGCAAGATTCCGTTTCCCTTCCCGAAAGGAAATTTCATTTCCTTTCGGGAAGGGAAACGGAATCTTGCGATTTTAATGGGGACTACTAGAGGAATCATTGGTGCATGTCCCTGCTCTGGATGACATGCCATGCCTTTTGATGGCTAGGACTTGGGGAAAGTTTTTTTTCTTTTTTTTTTTTATTTTTCTCAGGCATCCACGCCATGTCTCTTATATCTTCCCCAGCAAGATTTTTCTTCCTCCTTGACATTTTCCTCTGCTTTTGCTACGTCTGTGAGCTTTGTTTTGGCATGTTTTGGTTTTTTGCACTGTTCTGATATAATCCCGGTGCATTTTCATATAGTCACTAAATTGCCCAAATTTCCCCAATTTTTTTTTTTTCTCCTCCAATTGCAATTCCTTTGATGGTATCTCCATTCCAGCGTGTTTCTAAGTCCTTCTTTTATCTTTTGGCCTTCAGCAGGGATCATTTTTGGCAAGCTTTGCTGCCTGTGCCTGCACTTAATAGTGTATGGGAAAGATTTCTTAATTTTTTTTTTTCTATTTTTTTATATATCCATGGCATGTCTCTTCTATCTTCTCCTCCAAGTTGTGCTTCCTCCTTGACTTTTTCCCTTGCTTTGCAACATCTGTGAGCTTTGTTTTGGCATGTTTTGGTCCTTTGCAATGCAGCTCGTTGCCTCACAGGCCATTTCTTGCAGACACTAAAACACCCCATTTTCAGGTTTTTTTCAGTTTTTTTTCATTTGTTCCTATCTCCTTTCCAGAGTGTTTGTAAGCCTTTCTTTTCAGGTTCGCAAGATTCCGTTTCCCTTCCCGAAAGGAAATTTCATTTCCTTTCGGGAAGGGAAACGGAATCTTGCGATTTTAATGGGGACTACTAGAGGAATCATTGGTGCATGTCCCTGCTCTGGATGACATGCCATGCCTTTTGATGGTTATGACTTTGGGAAAGTTTTTTTTCTTTTTTTTCTTTATTTTTTTTAAGCATCCACGCCATGTCTCTTATATCTTCCCCAGCAGGATTTTTCTTCCTCCTTGACATTTTCCACTGCTTTTGCTACGTCTGTGAGCTTTGTTTTGGCATGTTTTGGTTTTTTGCCCTGTTCTGATATAATCCCGGTGCATTTTCATATGGTCACTAAATTGCCCAAATTTCCCCAATTTTTTTTTTTTCTCCTCCAATTGCAATTCCTTTGATGCTATCTCCATTCCAGCGTGTTTCTAAGTCCTTCTTTTATCTTTTGGCCTTCAGCAGGGATCATTTTTGGCAAGCTTTGCTGCCTGTGCCTGCACTTAATAGTGTATGGGAAAGATTTCTTAATTTTTTTTTTCTATTTTTTTATATATCCATGGCATGTCTCTTCTATCTTCTCCTCCAAGTTGTGCTTCCTCCTTGACTTTTTCCCTTGCTTTGCAACATCTGTGAGCTTTGTTTTGGCATGTTTTGGTCCTTTGCAATGCAGCTCGTTGCCTCACAGGCCATTTCTTGCAGACACTAAAACACCCCATTTTCAGGTTTTTTTGGGGTGTTTTTCAGTTTTTTTTCATTTGTTCCTATCTCCTTTCCAGAGTGTTTGTAAGCCTTTCTTTTCAGGTTCGCAAGATTCCGTTTCCCTTCCCGAAAGGAAATTTCATTTCCTTTCGGGAAGGGAAACGGAATCTTGCGATTTTAATGGGGACTACTAGAGGAATCATTGGTGCATGTCCCTGCTCTGGATGACATGCCATGCCTTTTGATGGCTATGACTTTGGGAAAGTTTTTTTTCTTTTTTTTTTTTATTTTTCTCAGGCATCCACGCCATGTCTCTTATATCTTCCCCAGCAAGATTTTTCTTCCTCCTTGACATTTTCCTCTGCTTTTGCTACGTCTGTGAGCTTTGTTTTGGCATGTTTTGGTTTTTTGCACTGTTCTGATATAATCCCGGTGCATTTTCATATGGTCACTAAATTGCCCAAATTTCCCCAATTTTTTTTTTTTCTCCTCCAATTGCAATTCCTTTGATGGTATCTCCATTCCAGCGTGTTTCTAAGTCCTTCTTTTATCTTTTGGCCTTCAGCAGGGATCATTTTTGGCAAGCTTTGCTGCCTGTGCCTGCACTTAATAGTGTATGGGAAAGATTTCTTAATTTTTTTTTTTCTATTTTTTTATATATCCATGGCATGTCTCTTGTATCTTCTCCTCCAAGTTGTGCTTCCTCCTTGACTTTTTCCCTTGCTTTGCAACATCTGTGAGCTTTGTTTTGGCATGTTTTGGTCCTTTGCAATGCAGCTCGTTGCCTCACAGGCCATTTCTTGCAGACACTAAAACACCCCATTTTCAGGTTTTTTTCAGTTTTTTTTCATTTGTTCCTATCTCCTTTCCAGAGTGTTTGTAAGTCTTTCTTTTCAGGTTCGCAAGATTCCGTTTCCCTTCCCGAAAGGAAATTTCATTTCCTTTCGGGAAGGGAAACGGAATCTTGCGATTTTAATGGGGACTACTAGAGGAATCATTGGTGCATGTCCCTGCTCTGGATGACATGCCATGCCTTTTGATGGTTATGACTTTGGGAAAGTTTGTTTTCTTTTTTTTCTTTATTTTTTTTAAGCATCCACGCCATGTCTCTTATATCTTCCCCAGCAGGATTTTTCTTCCTCCTTGACATTTTCCACTGCTTTTGCTACGTCTGTGAGCTTTGTTTTGGCATGTTTTGGTTTTTTGCACTGTTCTGATATAATCCCGGTGCATTTTCATATGGTCACTAAATTGCCCAAATTTCCCCAATTTTTTTTTTTTCTCCTCCAATTGCAATTCCTTTGATGGTATCTCCATTCCAGCGTGTTTCTAAGTCCTTCTTTTATCTTTTGGCCTTCAGCAGGGATCATTTTTGGCAAGCTTTGCTGCCTGTGCCTGCACTTAATAGTGTATGGGAAAGATTTCTTAATTTTTTTTTTTCTATTTTTTTATATATCCATGGCATGTCTCTTCTATCTTCTCCTCCAAGTTGTGCTTCCTCCTTGACTTTTTCCCTTGCTTTGCAACATCTGTGAGCTTTGTTTTGGCATGTTTTGGTCCTTTGCAATGCAGCTCGTTGCCTCACAGGCCATTTCTTGCAGACACTAAAACACCCCATTTTCAGGTTTTTTTCAGTTTTTTTTCATTTGTTCCTATCTCCTTTCCAGAGTGTTTGTAAGCCTTTCTTTTCAGGTTCGCAAGATTCCGTTTCCCTTCCCGAAAGGAAATTTCATTTCCTTTCGGGAAGGGAAACGGAATCTTGCGATTTTAATGGGGACTACTAGAGGAATCATTGGTGCATGTCCCTGCTCTGGATGACATGCCATGCCTTTTGATGGTTATGACTTTGGGAAAGTTTTTTTTCTTTTTTTTCTTTATTTTTTTTAAGCATCCACGCCATGTCTCTTATATCTTCCCCAGCAGGATTTTTCTTCCTCCTTGACATTTTCCACTGCTTTTGCTACGTCTGTGAGCTTTGTTTTGGCATGTTTTGGTTTTTTGCACTGTTCTGATATAATCCCGGTGCATTTTCATATGGTCACTAAATTGCCCAAATTTCCCCAATTTTTTTTTTTTTCTCCTCCAATTGCAATTCCTTTGATGCTATCTCCATTCCAGCGTGTTTCTAAGTCCTTCTTTTATCTTTTGGCCTTCAGCAGGGATCATTTTTGGCAAGCTTTGCTGCCTGTGCCTGCACTTAATAGTGTATGGGAAAGATTTCTTAATTTTTTTTTTTCTATTTTTTTATATATCCATGGCATGTCTCTTCTATCTTCTCCTCCAAGTTGTGCTTCCTCCTTGACTTTTTCCCTTGCTTTGCAACATCTGTGAGCTTTGTTTTGGCATGTTTTGGTCCTTTGCAATGCAGCTCGTTGCCTCACAGGCCATTTCTTGCAGACACTAAAACACCCCATTTTCAGGTTTTTTTCAGTTTTTTTTCATTTGTTCCTATCTCCTTTCCAGAGTGTTTGTAAGCCTTTCTTTTCAGGTTCGCAAGATTCCGTTTCCCTTCCCGAAAGGAAATTTCATTTCCTTTCGGGAAGGGAAACGGAATCTTGCGATTTTAATGGGGACTACTAGAGGAATCATTGGTGCATGTCCCTGCTCTGGATGACATGCCATGCCTTTTGATGGTTATGACTTTGGGAAAGTTTGTTTTCTTTTTTTTCTTTATTTTTTTTAAGCATCCACGCCATGTCTCTTATATCTTCCCCAGCAGGATTTTTCTTCCTCCTTGACATTTTCCACTGCTTTTGCTACGTCTGTGAGCTTTGTTTTGGCATGTTTTGGTTTTTTGCACTGTTCTGATATAATCCCGGTGCATTTTCATATAGTCACTAAATTGCCCAAATTTCCCCAATTTTTTTTTTTTCCTCCTCCAATTGCAATTCCTTTGATGCTATCTCCATTCCAGCGTGTTTCTAAGTCCTTCTTTTATCTTTTGGCCTTCAGCAGGGATCATTTTTGGCAAGCTTTGCTGCCTGTGCCTGCACTTAATAGTGTATGGGAAAGATTTCTTAATTTTTTTTTTTCTATTTTTTTATATATCCATGGCATGTCTCTTCTATCTTCTCCTCCAAGTTGTGCTTCCTCCTTGACTTTTTCCCTTGCTTTGCAACATCTGTGAGCTTTGTTTTGGCATGTTTTGGTCCTTTGCAATGCAGCTCGTTGCCTCACAGGCCATTTCTTGCAGACACTAAAACACCCTATTTTCAGGTTTTTTTCAGTTTTTTTTCATTTGTTCCTATCTCCTTTCCAGAGTGTTTGTAAGCCTTTCTTTTCAGGTTCGCAAGATTCCGTTTCCCTTCCCGAAAGGAAATTTCATTTCCTTTCGGGAAGGGAAACGGAATCTTGCGATTTTAATGGGGACTACTAGAGGAATCATTGGTGCATGTCCCTGCTCTGGATGACATGCCATGCCTTTTGATGGCTATGACTTTGGGAAAGTTTTTTTTCTTTTTTTTCTTTATTTTTTTTAAGCATCCACGCCATGTCTCTTATATCTTCCCCAGCAAGATTTTTCTTCCTCCTTGACATTTTCCACTGCTTTTGCTACGTCTGTGAGCTTTGTTTTGGCATGTTTTGGTTTTTTGCACTGTTCTGATATAATCCCGGTGCATTTTCATATAGTCACTAAATTGCCCAAATTTCCCCAATTTTTTTTTTTCTCCTCCAATTGCAATTCCTTTGATGCTATCTCCATTCCAGCGTGTTTCTAAGTCCTTCTTTTATCTTTTGGCCTTCAGCAGGGATCATTTTTGGCAAGCTTTGCTGCCTGTGCCTGCACTTAATAGTGTATGGGAAAGATTTCTTAATTTTTTTTTTTCTATTTTTTTATATATCCATGGCATGTCTCTTGTATCTTCTCCTCCAAGTTGTGCTTCCTCCTTGACTTTTTCCCTTGCTTTGCAACATCTGTGAGCTTTGTTTTGGCATGTTTTGGTCCTTTGCAATGCAGCTCGTTGCCTCACAGGCCATTTCTTGCAGACACTAAAACACCCCATTTTCAGGTTTTTTTCAGTTTTTTTTCATTTGTTCCTATCTCCTTTCCAGAGTGTTTGTAAGTCTTTCTTTTCAGGTTCGCAAGATTCCGTTTCCCTTCCCGAAAGGAAATTTCATTTCCTTTCGGGAAGGGAAACGGAATCTTGCGATTTTAATGGGGACTACTAGAGGAATCATTGGTGCATGTCCCTGCTCTGGATGACATGCCATGCCTTTTGATGGTTATGACTTTGGGAAAGTTTGTTTTCTTTTTTTTCTTTATTTTTTTTAAGCATCCACGCCATGTCTCTTATATCTTCCCCAGCAGGATTTTTCTTCCTCCTTGACATTTTCCACTGCTTTTGCTACGTCTGTGAGCTTTGTTTTGGCATGTTTTGGTTTTTTGCACTGTTCTGATATAATCCCGGTGCATTTTCATATGGTCACTAAATTGCCCAAATTTCCCCAATTTTTTTTTTTTCTCCTCCAATTGCAATTCCTTTGATGGTATCTCCATTCCAGCGTGTTTCTAAGTCCTTCTTTTATCTTTTGGCCTTCAGCAGGGATCATTTTTGGCAAGCTTTGCTGCCTGTGCCTGCACTTAATAGTGTATGGGAAAGATTTCTTAATTTTTTTTTTTCTATTTTTTTATATATCCATGGCATGTCTCTTCTATCTTCTCCTCCAAGTTGTGCTTCCTCCTTGACTTTTTCCCTTGCTTTGCAACATCTGTGAGCTTTGTTTTGGCATGTTTTGGTCCTTTGCAATGCAGCTCGTTGCCTCACAGGCCATTTCTTGCAGACACTAAAACACCCCATTTTCAGGTTTTTTTCAGTTTTTTTTCATTTGTTCCTATCTCCTTTCCAGAGTGTTTGTAAGCCTTTCTTTTCAGGTTCGCAAGATTCCGTTTCCCTTCCCGAAAGGAAATTTCATTTCCTTTCGGGAAGGGAAACGGAATCTTGCGATTTTAATGGGGACTACTAGAGGAATCATTGGTGCATGTCCCTGCTCTGGATGACATGCCATGCCTTTTGATGGTTATGACTTTGGGAAAGTTTTTTTTCTTTTTTTTCTTTATTTTTTTTAAGCATCCACGCCATGTCTCTTATATCTTCCCCAGCAGGATTTTTCTTCCTCCTTGACATTTTCCACTGCTTTTGCTACGTCTGTGAGCTTTGTTTTGGCATGTTTTGGTTTTTTGCACTGTTCTGATATAATCCCGGTGCATTTTCATATGGTCACTAAATTGCCCAAATTTCCCCAATTTTTTTTTTTTTCTCCTCCAATTGCAATTCCTTTGATGCTATCTCCATTCCAGCGTGTTTCTAAGTCCTTCTTTTATCTTTTGGCCTTCAGCAGGGATCATTTTTGGCAAGCTTTGCTGCCTGTGCCTGCACTTAATAGTGTATGGGAAAGATTTCTTAATTTTTTTTTTTCTATTTTTTTATATATCCATGGCATGTCTCTTCTATCTTCTCCTCCAAGTTGTGCTTCCTCCTTGACTTTTTCCCTTGCTTTGCAACATCTGTGAGCTTTGTTTTGGCATGTTTTGGTCCTTTGCAATGCAGCTCGTTGCCTCACAGGCCATTTCTTGCAGACACTAAAACACCCCATTTTCAGGTTTTTTTCAGTTTTTTTTCATTTGTTCCTATCTCCTTTCCAGAGTGTTTGTAAGCCTTTCTTTTCAGGTTCGCAAGATTCCGTTTCCCTTCCCGAAAGGAAATTTCATTTCCTTTCGGGAAGGGAAACGGAATCTTGCGATTTTAATGGGGACTACTAGAGGAATCATTGGTGCATGTCCCTGCTCTGGATGACATGCCATGCCTTTTGATGGTTATGACTTTGGGAAAGTTTGTTTTCTTTTTTTTCTTTATTTTTTTTAAGCATCCACGCCATGTCTCTTATATCTTCCCCAGCAGGATTTTTCTTCCTCCTTGACATTTTCCACTGCTTTTGCTACGTCTGTGAGCTTTGTTTTGGCATGTTTTGGTTTTTTGCACTGTTCTGATATAATCCCGGTGCATTTTCATATAGTCACTAAATTGCCCAAATTTCCCCAATTTTTTTTTTTTTCCTCCTCCAATTGCAATTCCTTTGATGCTATCTCCATTCCAGCGTGTTTCTAAGTCCTTCTTTTATCTTTTGGCCTTCAGCAGGGATCATTTTTGGCAAGCTTTGCTGCCTGTGCCTGCACTTAATAGTGTATGGGAAAGATTTCTTAATTTTTTTTTTTCTATTTTTTTATATATCCATGGCATGTCTCTTCTATCTTCTCCTCCAAGTTGTGCTTCCTCCTTGACTTTTTCCCTTGCTTTGCAACATCTGTGAGCTTTGTTTTGGCATGTTTTGGTCCTTTGCAATGCAGCTCGTTGCCTCACAGGCCATTTCTTGCAGACACTAAAACACCCTATTTTCAGGTTTTTTTCAGTTTTTTTTCATTTGTTCCTATCTCCTTTCCAGAGTGTTTGTAAGCCTTTCTTTTCAGGTTCGCAAGATTCCGTTTCCCTTCCCGAAAGGAAATTTCATTTCCTTTCGGGAAGGGAAACGGAATCTTGCGATTTTAATGGGGACTACTAGAGGAATCATTGGTGCATGTCCCTGCTCTGGATGACATGCCATGCCTTTTGATGGCTATGACTTTGGGAAAGTTTTTTTTCTTTTTTTTCTTTATTTTTTTTAAGCATCCACGCCATGTCTCTTATATCTTCCCCAGCAAGATTTTTCTTCCTCCTTGACATTTTCCACTGCTTTTGCTACGTCTGTGAGCTTTGTTTTGGCATGTTTTGGTTTTTTGCACTGTTCTGATATAATCCCGGTGCATTTTCATATAGTCACTAAATTGCCCAAATTTCCCCAATTTTTTTTTTTCTCCTCCAATTGCAATTCCTTTGATGCTATCTCCATTCCAGCGTGTTTCTAAGTCCTTCTTTTATCTTTTGGCCTTCAGCAGGGATCATTTTTGGCAAGCTTTGCTGCCTGTGCCTGCACTTAATAGTGTATGGGAAAGATTTCTTAATTTTTTTTTTTCTATTTTTTTATATATCCATGGCATGTCTCTTCTATCTTCTCCTCCAAGTTGTGCTTCCTCCTTGACTTTTTCCCTTGCTTTGCAACATCTGTGAGCTTTGTTTTGGCATGTTTTGGTCCTTTGCAATGCAGCTCGTTGCCTCACAGGCCATTTCTTGCAGACACTAAAACACCCCATTTTCAGGTTTTTTTGGGGTGTTTTTCAGTTTTTTTTCATTTGTTCCTATCTCCTTTCCAGAGTGTTTGTAAGCCTTTCTTTTCAGGTTCGCAAGATTCCGTTTCCCTTCCCGAAAGGAAATTTCATTTCCTTTCGGGAAGGGAAACGGAATCTTGCGATTTTAATGGGGACTACTAGAGGAATCATTGGTGCATGTCCCTGCTCTGGATGACATGCCATGCCTTTTGATGGCTAGGACTTGGGGAAAGTTTTTTTTCTTTTTTTTTTTTATTTTTCTCAGGCATCCACGCCATGTCTCTTATATCTTCCCCAGCAAGATTTTTCTTCCTCCTTGACATTTTCCTCTGCTTTTGCTACGTCTGTGAGCTTTGTTTTGGCATGTTTTGGTTTTTTGCACTGTTCTGATATAATCCCGGTGCATTTTCATATAGTCACTAAATTGCCCAAATTTCCCCAATTTTTTTTTTTCTCCTCCAATTGCAATTCCTTTGATGCTATCTCCATTCCAGCGTGTTTCTAAGTCCTTCTTTTATCTTTTGGCCTTCAGCAGGGATCATTTTTGGCAAGCTTTGCTGCCTGTGCCTGCACTTAATAGTGTATGGGAAAGATTTCTTAATTTTTTTTTTTCTATTTTTTTATATATCCATGGCATGTCTCTTGTATCTTCTCCTCCAAGTTGTGCTTCCTCCTTGACTTTTTCCCTTGCTTTGCAACATCTGTGAGCTTTGTTTTGGCATGTTTTGGTCCTTTGCAATGCAGCTCATTGCCTCACCGGCCATTTCTTGCAGACACTAAAACACCCTATTTTCAGGTTTTTTTCAGTTTTTTTTCATTTGTTCCTATCTCCTTTCCAGAGTGTTTGTAAGCCTTTCTTTTCAGGTTCGCAAGATTCCGTTTCCCTTCCCGAAAGGAAATTTCATTTCCTTTCGGGAAGGGAAACGGAATCTTGCGATTTTAATGGGGACTACTAGAGGAATCATTGGTGCATGTCCCTGCTCTGGATGACATGCCATGCCTTTTGATGGTTATGACTTTGGGAAAGTTTTTTTTCTTTTTTTTCTTTATTTTTTTTAAGCATCCACGCCATGTCTCTTATATCTTCCCCAGCAGGATTTTTCTTCCTCCTTGACGTTTTCCACTGCTTTTGCTACGTCTGTGAGCTTTGTTTTGGCATGTTTTGGTTTTTTGCACTGTTCTGATATAATCCCGGTGCATTTTCATATGGTCACTAAATTGCCCAAATTTCCCCAATTTTTTTTTTTTCTCCTCCAATTGCAATTCCTTTGATGCTATCTCCATTCCAGCGTGTTTCTAAGTCCTTCTTTTATCTTTTGGCCTTCAGCAGGGATCATTTTTGGCAAGCTTTGCTGCCTGTGCCTGCACTTAATAGTGTATGGGAAAGATTTCTTAATTTTTTTTTTTCTATTTTTTTATATATCCATGGCATGTCTCTTCTATCTTCTCCTCCAAGTTGTGCTTCCTCCTTGACTTTTTCCCTTGCTTTGCAACATCTGTGAGCTTTGTTTTGGCATGTTTTGGTCCTTTGCAATGCAGCTCATTGCCTCACAGGCCATTTCTTGCAGACACTAAAACACCCCATTTTCAGGTTTTTTCAGTTTTTTTTCATTTGTTCCTATCTCCTTTCCAGAGTGTTTGTAAGCCTTTCTTTTCAGGTTCGCAAGATTCCGTTTCCCTTCCCGAAAGGAAATGAAATTTCCTTTCGGGAAGGGAAACGGAATCTTGCGATTTTAATGGGGACTACTAGAGGAATCATTGGTGCATGTCCCTGCTCTGGATGACATGCCATGCCTTTTGATGGTTATGACTTTGGGAAAGTTTTTTTTCTTTTTTTTCTTTATTTTTTTTAAGCATCCACGCCATGTCTCTTATATCTTCCCCAGCAGGATTTTTCTTCCTCCTTGACATTTTCCACTGCTTTTGCTACGTCTGTGAGCTTTGTTTTGGCATGTTTTGGTTTTTTGCCCTGTTCTGATATAATCCCGGTGCATTTTCATATGGTCACTAAATTGCCCAAATTTCCCCAATTTTTTTTTTTTTCTCCTCCAATTGCAATTCCTTTGATGCTATCTCCATTCCAGCGTGTTTCTAAGTCCTTCTTTTATCTTTTGGCCTTCAGCAGGGATCATTTTTGGCAAGCTTTGCTGCCTGTGCCTGCACTTAATAGTGTATGGGAAAGATTTCTTAATTTTTTTTTTTCTATTTTTTTATATATCCATGGCATGTCTCTTCTATCTTCTCCTCCAAGTTGTGCTTCCTCCTTGACTTTTTCCCTTGCTTTGCAACATCTGTGAGCTTTGTTTTGGCATGTTTTGGTCCTTTGCAATGCAGCTCGTTGCCTCACAGGCCATTTCTTGCAGACACTAAAACACCCCATTTTCAGGTTTTTTTCAGTTTTTTTTCATTTGTTCCTATCTCCTTTCCAGAGTGTTTGTAAGTCTTTCTTTTCAGGTTCGCAAGATTCCGTTTCCCTTCCCGAAAGGAAATTTCATTTCCTTTCGGGAAGGGAAACGGAATCTTGCGATTTTAATGGGGACTACTAGAGGAATCATTGGTTCATGTCCCTGCTCTGGATGACATGCCATGCCTTTTGATGGTTATGACTTTGGGAAAGTTTTTTTTCTTTTTTTTCTTTATTTTTTTTAAGCATCCACGCCATGTCTCTTATATCTTCCCCAGCAGGATTTTTCTTCCTCCTTGACATTTTCCACTGCTTTTGCTACGTCTGTGAGCTTTGTTTTGGCATGTTTTGGTTTTTTGCCCTGTTCTGATATAATCCCGGTGCATTTTCATATGGTCACTAAATTGCCCAAATTTCCCCAATTTTTTTTTTTTCTCCTCCAATTGCAATTCCTTTGATGCTATCTCCATTCCAGCGTGTTTCTAAGTCCTTCTTTTATCTTTTGGCCTTCAGCAGGGATCATTTTTGGCAAGCTTTGCTGCCTGTGCCTGCACTTAATAGTGTATGGGAAAGATTTCTTAATTTTTTTTTTCTATTTTTTTATATATCCATGGCATGTCTCTTCTATCTTCTCCTCCAAGTTGTGCTTCCTCCTTGACTTTTTCCCTTGCTTTGCAACATCTGTGAGCTTTGTTTTGGCATGTTTTGGTCCTTTGCAATGCAGCTCGTTGCCTCACAGGCCATTTCTTGCAGACACTAAAACACCCCATTTTCAGGTTTTTTTGGGGTGTTTTTCAGTTTTTTTTCATTTGTTCCTATCTCCTTTCCAGAGTGTTTGTAAGCCTTTCTTTTCAGGTTCGCAAGATTCCGTTTCCCTTCCCGAAAGGAAATTTCATTTCCTTTCGGGAAGGGAAACGGAATCTTGCGATTTTAATGGGGACTACTAGAGGAATCATTGGTGCATGTCCCTGCTCTGGATGACATGCCATGCCTTTTGATGGTTATGACTTTGGGAAAGTTTGTTTTCTTTTTTTTCTTTATTTTTTTTAAGCATCCACGCCATGTCTCTTATATCTTCCCCAGCAGGATTTTTCTTCCTCCTTGACATTTTCCACTGCTTTTGCTACGTCTGTGAGCTTTGTTTTGGCATGTTTTGGTTTTTTGCCCTGTTCTGATATAATCCCGGTGCATTTTCATATGGTCACTAAATTGCCCAAATTTCCCCAATTTTTTTTTTTTTCTCCTCCAATTGCAATTCCTTTGATGGTATCTCCATTCCAGCGTGTTTCTAAGTCCTTCTTTTATCTTTTGGCCTTCAGCAGGGATCATTTTTGGCAAGCTTTGCTGCCTGTGCCTGCACTTAATAGTGTATGGGAAAGATTTCTTAATTTTTTTTTTTCTATTTTTTTATATATCCATGGCATGTCTCTTCTATCTTCTCCTCCAAGTTGTGCTTCCTCCTTGACTTTTTCCCTTGCTTTGCAACATCTGTGAGCTTTGTTTTGGCATGTTTTGGTCCTTTGCAATGCAGCTCGTTGCCTCACAGGCCATTTCTTGCAGACACTAAAACACCCCATTTTCAGGTTTTTTTCAGTTTTTTTTCATTTGTTCCTATCTCCTTTCCAGAGTGTTTGTAAGCCTTTCTTTTCAGGTTCGCAAGATTCCGTTTCCCTTCCCGAAAGGAAATTTCATTTCCTTTCGGGAAGGGAAACGGAATCTTGCGATTTTAATGGGGACTACTAGAGGAATCATTGGTGCATGTCCCTGCTCTGGATGACATGCCATGCCTTTTGATGGTTATGACTTTGGGAAAGTTTTTTTTCTTTTTTTTCTTTATTTTTTTTAAGCATCCACGCCATGTCTCTTATATCTTCCCCAGCAGGATTTTTCTTCCTCCTTGACGTTTTCCACTGCTTTTGCTACGTCTGTGAGCTTTGTTTTGGCATGTTTTGGTTTTTTGCACTGTTCTGATATAATCCCGGTGCATTTTCATATGGTCACTAAATTGCCCAAATTTCCCCAATTTTTTTTTTTTCTCCTCCAATTGCAATTCCTTTGATGCTATCTCCATTCCAGCGTGTTTCTAAGTCCTTCTTTTATCTTTTGGCCTTCAGCAGGGATCATTTTTGGCAAGCTTTGCTGCCTGTGCCTGCACTTAATAGTGTATGGGAAAGATTTCTTAATTTTTTTTTTTCTATTTTTTTATATATCCATGGCATGTCTCTTCTATCTTCTCCTCCAAGTTGTGCTTCCTCCTTGACTTTTTCCCTTGCTTTGCAACATCTGTGAGCTTTGTTTTGGCATGTTTTGGTCCTTTGCAATGCAGCTCATTGCCTCACAGGCCATTTCTTGCAGACACTAAAACACCCCATTTTCAGGTTTTTTTCAGTTTTTTTTCATTTGTTCCTATCTCCTTTCCAGAGTGTTTGTAAGCCTTTCTTTTCAGGTTCGCAAGATTCCGTTTCCCTTCCCGAAAGGAAATTTCATTTCCTTTCGGGAAGGGAAACGGAATCTTGCGATTTTAATGGGGACTACTAGAGGAATCATTGGTGCATGTCCCTGCTCTGGATGACATGCCATGCCTTTTGATGGTTATGACTTTGGGAAAGTTTTTTTTCTTTTTTTTCTTTATTTTTTTTAAGCATCCACGCCATGTCTCTTATATCTTCCCCAGCAGGATTTTTCTTCCTCCTTGACGTTTTCCACTGCTTTTGCTACGTCTGTGAGCTTTGTTTTGGCATGTTTTGGTTTTTTGCACTGTTCTGATATAATCCCGGTGCATTTTCATATGGTCACTAAATTGCCCAAATTTCCCCAATTTTTTTTTTTTCTCCTCCAATTGCAATTCCTTTGATGCTATCTCCATTCCAGCGTGTTTCTAAGTCCTTCTTTTATCTTTTGGCCTTCAGCAGGGATCATTTTTGGCAAGCTTTGCTGCCTGTGCCTGCACTTAATAGTGTATGGGAAAGATTTCTTAATTTTTTTTTTTCTATTTTTTTATATATCCATGGCATGTCTCTTCTATCTTCTCCTCCAAGTTGTGCTTCCTCCTTGACTTTTTCCCTTGCTTTGCAACATCTGTGAGCTTTGTTTTGGCATGTTTTGGTCCTTTGCAATGCAGCTCATTGCCTCACCGGCCATTTCTTGCAGACACTAAAACACCCTATTTTCAGGTTTTTTTCAGTTTTTTTTCATTTGTTCCTATCTCCTTTCCAGAGTGTTTGTAAGCCTTTCTTTTCAGGTTCGCAAGATTCCGTTTCCCTTCCCGAAAGGAAATGAAATTTCCTTTCGGGAAGGGAAACGGAATCTTGCGATTTTAATGGGGACTACTAGAGGAATCATTGGTGCATGTCCCTGCTCTGGATGACATGCCATGCCTTTTGATGGTTATGACTTTGGGAAAGTTTTTTTTCTTTTTTTTCTTTATTTTTTTTAAGCATCCACGCCATGTCTCTTATATCTTCCCCAGCAGGATTTTTCTTCCTCCTTGACATTTTCCACTGCTTTTGCTACGTCTGTGAGCTTTGTTTTGGCATGTTTTGGTTTTTTGCACTGTTCTGATATAATCCCGGTGCATTTTCATATGGTCACTAAATTGCCCAAATTTCCCCAATTTTTTTTTTTTCTCCTCCAATTGCAATTCCTTTGATGCTATCTCCATTCCAGCGTGTTTCTAAGTCCTTCTTTTATCTTTTGGCCTTCAGCAGGGATCATTTTTGGCAAGCTTTGCTGCCTGTGCCTGCACTTAATAGTGTATGGGAAAGATTTCTTAATTTTTTTTTTTCTATTTTTTTATATATCCATGGCATGTCTCTTGTATCTTCTCCTCCAAGTTGTGCTTCCTCCTTGACTTTTTCCCTTGCTTTGCAACATCTGTGAGCTTTGTTTTGGCATGTTTTGGTCCTTTGCAATGCAGCTCGTTGCCTCACCGGCCATTTCTTGCAGACACTAAAACACCCTATTTTCAGGTTTTTTTCAGTTTTTTTTCATTTGTTCCTATCTCCTTTCCAGAGTGTTTGTAAGCCTTTCTTTTCAGGTTCGCAAGATTCCGTTTCCCTTCCCGAAAGGAAATTTCATTTCCTTTCGGGAAGGGAAACGGAATCTTGCGATTTTAATGGGGACTACTAGAGGAATCATTGGTGCATGTCCCTGCTCTGGATGACATGCCATGCCTTTTGATGGTTATGACTTTGGGAAAGTTTTTTTTCTTTTTTTTCTTTATTTTTTTTAAGCATCCACGCCATGTCTCTTATATCTTCCCCAGCAGGATTTTTCTTCCTCCTTGACGTTTTCCACTGCTTTTGCTACGTCTGTGAGCTTTGTTTTGGCATGTTTTGGTTTTTTGCACTGTTCTGATATAATCCCGGTGCATTTTCATATGGTCACTAAATTGCCCAAATTTCCCCAATTTTTTTTTTTTCTCCTCCAATTGCAATTCCTTTGATGCTATCTCCATTCCAGCGTGTTTCTAAGTCCTTCTTTTATCTTTTGGCCTTCAGCAGGGATCATTTTTGGCAAGCTTTGCTGCCTGTGCCTGCACTTAATAGTGTATGGGAAAGATTTCTTAATTTTTTTTTTTCTATTTTTTTATATATCCATGGCATGTCTCTTCTATCTTCTCCTCCAAGTTGTGCTTCCTCCTTGACTTTTTCCCTTGCTTTGCAACATCTGTGAGCTTTGTTTTGGCATGTTTTGGTCCTTTGCAATGCAGCTCATTGCCTCACAGGCCATTTCTTGCAGACACTAAAACACCCCATTTTCAGGTTTTTTTCAGTTTTTTTTCATTTGTTCCTATCTCCTTTCCAGAGTGTTTGTAAGCCTTTCTTTTCAGGTTCGCAAGATTCCGTTTCCCTTCCCGAAAGGAAATTTCATTTCCTTTCGGGAAGGGAAACGGAATCTTGCGATTTTAATGGGGACTACTAGAGGAATCATTGGTGCATGTCCCTGCTCTGGATGACATGCCATGCCTTTTGATGGTTATGACTTTGGGAAAGTTTTTTTTCTTTTTTTTCTTTATTTTTTTTAAGCATCCACGCCATGTCTCTTATATCTTCCCCAGCAGGATTTTTCTTCCTCCTTGACGTTTTCCACTGCTTTTGCTACGTCTGTGAGCTTTGTTTTGGCATGTTTTGGTTTTTTGCACTGTTCTGATATAATCCCGGTGCATTTTCATATGGTCACTAAATTGCCCAAATTTCCCCAATTTTTTTTTTTTCTCCTCCAATTGCAATTCCTTTGATGCTATCTCCATTCCAGCGTGTTTCTAAGTCCTTCTTTTATCTTTTGGCCTTCAGCAGGGATCATTTTTGGCAAGCTTTGCTGCCTGTGCCTGCACTTAATAGTGTATGGGAAAGATTTCTTAATTTTTTTTTTTCTATTTTTTTATATATCCATGGCATGTCTCTTCTATCTTCTCCTCCAAGTTGTGCTTCCTCCTTGACTTTTTCCCTTGCTTTGCAACATCTGTGAGCTTTGTTTTGGCATGTTTTGGTCCTTTGCAATGCAGCTCATTGCCTCACCGGCCATTTCTTGCAGACACTAAAACACCCTATTTTCAGGTTTTTTTCAGTTTTTTTTCATTTGTTCCTATCTCCTTTCCAGAGTGTTTGTAAGCCTTTCTTTTCAGGTTCGCAAGATTCCGTTTCCCTTCCCGAAAGGAAATGAAATTTCCTTTCGGGAAGGGAAACGGAATCTTGCGATTTTAATGGGGACTACTAGAGGAATCATTGGTGCATGTCCCTGCTCTGGATGACATGCCATGCCTTTTGATGGTTATGACTTTGGGAAAGTTTTTTTTCTTTTTTTTCTTTATTTTTTTTAAGCATCCACGCCATGTCTCTTATATCTTCCCCAGCAGGATTTTTCTTCCTCCTTGACATTTTCCACTGCTTTTGCTACGTCTGTGAGCTTTGTTTTGGCATGTTTTGGTTTTTTGCACTGTTCTGATATAATCCCGGTGCATTTTCATATGGTCACTAAATTGCCCAAATTTCCCCAATTTTTTTTTTTTCTCCTCCAATTGCAATTCCTTTGATGCTATCTCCATTCCAGCGTGTTTCTAAGTCCTTCTTTTATCTTTTGGCCTTCAGCAGGGATCATTTTTGGCAAGCTTTGCTGCCTGTGCCTGCACTTAATAGTGTATGGGAAAGATTTCTTAATTTTTTTTTTTCTATTTTTTTATATATCCATGGCATGTCTCTTCTATCTTCTCCTCCAAGTTGTGCTTCCTCCTTGACTTTTTCCCTTGCTTTGCAACATCTGTGAGCTTTGTTTTGGCATGTTTTGGTCCTTTGCAATGCAGCTCATTGCCTCACCGGCCATTTCTTGCAGACACTAAAACACCCTATTTTCAGGTTTTTTTCAGTTTTTTTTCATTTGTTCCTATCTCCTTTCCAGAGTGTTTGTAAGCCTTTCTTTTCAGGTTCGCAAGATTCCGTTTCCCTTCCCGAAAGGAAATGAAATTTCCTTTCGGGAAGGGAAACGGAATCTTGCGATTTTAATGGGGACTACTAGAGGAATCATTGGTGCATGTCCCTGCTCTGGATGACATGCCATGCCTTTTGATGGTTATGACTTTGGGAAAGTTTTTTTTCTTTTTTTTCTTTATTTTTTTTAAGCATCCACGCCATGTCTCTTATATCTTCCCCAGCAGGATTTTTCTTCCTCCTTGACATTTTCCACTGCTTTTGCTACGTCTGTGAGCTTTGTTTTGGCATGTTTTGGTTTTTTGCACTGTTCTGATATAATCCCGGTGCATTTTCATATGGTCACTAAATTGCCCAAATTTCCCCAATTTTTTTTTTTTCTCCTCCAATTGCAATTCCTTTGATGCTATCTCCATTCCAGCGTGTTTCTAAGTCCTTCTTTTATCTTTTGGCCTTCAGCAGGGATCATTTTTGGCAAGCTTTGCTGCCTGTGCCTGCACTTAATAGTGTATGGGAAAGATTTCTTAATTTTTTTTTTTCTATTTTTTTATATATCCATGGCATGTCTCTTGTATCTTCTCCTCCAAGTTGTGCTTCCTCCTTGACTTTTTCCCTTGCTTTGCAACATCTGTGAGCTTTGTTTTGGCATGTTTTGGTCCTTTGCAATGCAGCTCGTTGCCTCACCGGCCATTTCTTGCAGACACTAAAACACCCTATTTTCAGGTTTTTTTCAGTTTTTTTTCATTTGTTCCTATCTCCTTTCCAGAGTGTTTGTAAGCCTTTCTTTTCAGGTTCGCAAGATTCCGTTTCCCTTCCCGAAAGGAAATTTCATTTCCTTTCGGGAAGGGAAACGGAATCTTGCGATTTTAATGGGGACTACTAGAGGAATCATTGGTGCATGTCCCTGCTCTGGATGACATGCCATGCCTTTTGATGGTTATGACTTTGGGAAAGTTTTTTTTCTTTTTTTTCTTTATTTTTTTTAAGCATCCACGCCATGTCTCTTATATCTTCCCCAGCAGGATTTTTCTTCCTCCTTGACATTTTCCTCTGCTTTTGCTACGTCTGTGAGCTTTGTTTTGGCATGTTTTGGTTTTTTGCACTGTTCTGATATAATCCCGGTGCATTTTCATATGGTCACTAAATTGCCCAAATTTCCCCAATTTTTTTTTTTTTCTCCTCCAATTGCAATTCCTTTGATGGTATCTCCATTCCAGCGTGTTTCTAAGTCCTTCTTTCCTCTTTTGGCTTTCAGCGGGGATCATTTTTGGCAAGCTTTGCTGCCTGTGCCTGCACTTAATAGCATATTGGAAAGATTTCTGTATTTTGGGTTTTTTTATTTTTTTATTTATCAATACCATGTCTCTTATATCTTCTCTTGAATGTTATTTTGTCCTCCTTGACATTTTCCTCTGCTTTTGCTACGCGTCTGAGCTTAGTTTTGGCATGTTTTGGTTTTTTGCACTGTTCTGATATAATCCCGGTCCATTTTCATATGGTCAATAAATTGCCCAAATTTCCCACATTTTTTTTTGTTTTCTCCTCCAATTGCAATTCCTTTGATGGTATCTCCATTCCAGCGTGTTTCTAAGTCCTTCTTTCCTCTTTTGGCTTTCAGCGTGGAACAATTTTGGTAATCTTTGCTGCATGTGACGGCCCTTAATGGCGCATGGGAAAGGTGTCTTTCTTGCTTTTTTTTTTTTTTTTTTAAGCATCCATGCCTTGTCTGTTATATCTTCCTCTCAATATGCATCTTTCTCCTTGACTTTTTTCTCTGCTTTTGCATAATCTCTGACCTTTCTTGCAATGACTTTATTTTCCTTCTTTCTTTTTTTCTTGTCTGATTGAAATTCCTTCAATTGTATTCTCTTTCCATCGTATTTGTCAGTCCTTCTTTTCTGTTTTGGCCTTCAGAGGGGATCCATTTTGGCAAGCTTTGCTTCTTGTGCCTGCACTTGATGGCATATGGCCTGCCCATTTTTGCGTATTCCTATTGTCTTGTCTTTCACACCATATCAGGAAAGTCTAAAGTTGGATTGAGGAGGTTTCGTATTGCATTAGTTCTGGCTGATAACTGGAGATATGTCTGCTTCCTGGGAGACCATTTTTTTCCTTCTGGTTTTACATCAGTGCAGAAACCTTTTTTTTCCTTTAAGGATATATCACTCTAGAAATATTACAGAATAATATACTCTGTACATAAAAGCAAACATTCCCACTCTTCTTCATTTCATTTTCTTTTTTAAGTTTATCTTTTCAATTGCTATTTTTATCCTGCTAATAAGGAAACCCATAAATAGTCCTAAGTAGGTGGTGGCAGCCAAATCATGATTTCGAGATCTCTTAGTGGTGTTTAGAGATACATTAAGAATTTTTAGGAAACATGAAGACTCAGTCATAATATAGTAAGTTTTTTTCCATATCCAAATCTGTGGAGTTGGGAAGCAAACTACCAAAGACAGGGCAAACAGCAGTATAAAATATGTCAGGAAATTAACATTTTTATGAACAGAAATTATCTTTGAGATTTGTTATTTTATTTTCTGCTATGTATGCTATATACATTTTCAATACTTTACACAACTTTACAAAAACATGCCAGAGAAGTCCCATCAGATATTTGAAATCTTTTTGCTACTTGCTATAATTTTGACGTCCCAAATAAATTCAGAACATCTACCTTTTTTTCATTCTCTTCTCTGGTCTCATGGGATCTTCTTGCTCAGTCTTAGTGACTGAGTCACTGCAAAGTTATGTACTTACCGAGGAAGATCTTTCATCTTTCTTTTCACTCTGTATTTCAGCCTTATTGTAGATGTTTTTAGATGTCTGACTGTCAAGAGGTATTCTATATATATGTCTCTTACCAGCTGCATTTTTTTTATTTCTTATTCTTTTTTATTATTATTTCAAAGTCCTGCTGAGTTTGTAAGCTGTGCAGAACTACTTTCTCTCTGGACACATGTCCATGACCTCCAAAGACTGCTAAATTGACTTATTTCTCTCCTGCCATTATGCATATGTGAGTGTTGTTTTTTTCAAATTCTTTCTTGCTCATTCAGATCTCTGCTGTAGTCTCATATCAGATTGAAAATTATCTCCATGCCTCAGTGGTTTTTCCATCCTGTCCAGTGCTTAAGGTGTGACCCATCCCAGCTGTTTCTACTTTCGGGACTCCCTGCTACATGGCATCATGTTCTGAGTCACTCCCTTTTCTGCTGTTACTCTGTCACCAATATGTCATTTCTTTTATCACATCCTCTCTGCCCTATTAGCAATACCCATTTGTCCATTTCTCCACCAATTGCTTTGCATGTCCATCCATTCCATTGCCTGCACCAGCTCACTGGAACAGTTTGCTCTCCTCTCTCAGCACTGGCTCTGGGAGGCACACACCGACTACCAGGATGATACCACACTTGGTTGTGTGGCAGTTAAGGAAAAACACTGTCACCACAAGCACAAGTACTGATATGTGAATATCAGTGATATGAAAATGTAGAGCACCAAATAAAATAAGTGCACCGAAATCAAATAAGTGTATTGTAAGACAACATGCTGGCAGTTCTTTTTCCTGTGTTTAGTGTCAGAAGCCAAGTTCCAGGACTCTTTCCAGACTGCAGATACTGCAGAAATAATGAGATACATGCAGGAGGATATTTCACACATTTGTCAGATGAGAGAGGGAACAGCAAAGTCAGTTTTTGACAGGTTGCATGCTTTTAAACACTGCCAATGTTTCTGCTTGAGTCAGAAATTTTATTACAGATATTCTGTCTTTGAATTTGCCTAGTCACTTATTCTGGTGCCTTTTTCTGGATTTAGAGATTGTGCAGTCAGTTAATCCTAATGAATTCCTTTTAAGAGAAAAAGAAGTGATAAATACATATTTATATACAAGCAGGTTCTTCTTTTGGGGGAGAAAAGTTTTTTTGAGGAAGCTCTCCAATGAATCTTAATAACTAGTTCAATCAAACAAGAAAACAATGTGTATTTATGCCAGCTATTGTCATCCAGATGAGGTCTATATGCAAGTAAACTTAAGCATCTCCTAAAATTAAGCAGTGGGCGAGGCACATTTCCCATTCTCAAATATATCAAGAACAAATTTAACAAGAACACTATTTAGCTTGGAATTTTCTTCCAGGGAAGGGACTATATGTTGCTAAACTGAATTAAGAAAGAACTGTGAAAGTTCCATATTTAGTTAAAATATTTTATTTTTAGGGTTTTGGTCCTCTTCTAGAATCTTGTTTTGATAATTACTTCATTCCTGAAAGGGTTTCCTACACTTGGAAAAACAAAAAACAAAAAAAGCAGCACAAAACAAAACTACACCATATCTGAATTGAATTAGTATTTTTCAATAAATATTTTCCATTTTGTCACCTTTAGGAAGGCACCAGAAAGTGAAGTTGCAAGGTTCACCCTCTGCCCTAGTCCTACCCATTTTCCTTATTAAATCATATATATATTTTAATTATATATTTAGAGGAAATGCTGTATCAAGAGAAGAGCTACACATGTGATGTATATACCTCTTCCTCCAGCTGGGATAGGAAAGATCCACAGGTGGATTTGACTGTATTGTCTTCTTGCCAAGGAGCAAGACTGGGGGGTTGAGCCAGAGACAGCAGCACGAGGCTGGCTCTGATGTCTATCCCATGCTGAGAAGCCCAGCCAAAACACTGGAGATTTAGTCGCATAAGACTCACCTAATTGTAGTAACTTGGTGGCATTTTGCATTTTTCAGGGTGTTGATACCCTTGACAGGGCCAGCAGGTGTGAGATGTCATGTTTGACACTCCTTCTGGCGTGGTAGGTGAAGACCAGGAGCAATATCCCAAGGCCCCTAATTACCATAAATATGATCTGGTCTATCCCCCTCTACATTTTAAGCTTTAGTGATAACGGTAAATCTGTTTTTGAACAGCTGCTTGGCTAACTAGATATAAGGCAGCATGAGATGCAACTTCCACGTCTGCAGAGGTAATGCCACTGACCACAAACATCACCAGGCTGAGTGGGCCCATGATCCCATGGTTGAACCAAGCACGGCTCTGCTCCACAGGAATTTAGAACTGTGCTTGTCACTTGGATGCCAAACAAGGCTTAGATATAACTGGAAGCAGTCACTACTTAATTTTACCACTCAGTAGTTTAATTAAAAATTAAAGATTAATTAATCTTTAATTAAAAGCAATAGCTATATTAATAATATTGATTCTAGAAAGTGACAAGTATTTCTAAAAGGCTAGCATCCCTGTTTTCCCACCAGGTAAGGTAAGTCAGCATCATAAATAGCATATTTATAAATTTTACCTGAAATATGCAACACAAATTGATGTACTACAAGTGTCATTTGAAGTGTGGGGTGACGGTGTGGTGATTCACAGTCCTATCTTGCAATGATAATTATGTACAAATGCCATTTCTAAAGTAGGTGGAAAACCTTGCTAAAGAATTAAACAATTCCTTCAGAATAATGAGCAATGCCAAAAAGTCAGGTTCCCCACTGAAATTCTTTAGTTATTCACTTCCTGTTAATTCACTCCCAATTGTGACTGATATTTAAGGGCTGAATCTATTTCTACATATATTTCTATATATATGTATATATATATACAAAGACAGAGTGTTTGAATGCTTTTAAGCTATGCTACAGAATAATTTCTAAAATACAGAAGTAGAAAAGAACCAGATTGGTCTTATGAAAGCTGTTATTTAAAATCAGACCGTCTCAAATGGACTTATTAACCACATTCTTCTGTTTTACATAGCTTTACCGCCAGATGTCAGTACTCTAAGCCTATCAGTGTCAGATCGACCATGTCGTCATCCCCTTTAACCATTTTCCTCACCGTCATTAAAAGCTACAAAATAATACCTTACGTGAATAATCTCTTTGTGTTGTGTTTTGGGGGATGGTGGTAATGGTGGTGTTCTTATATAAAGATACCGCATATTTAATGTAAAGATGTAAAGATTCATCATATTTAATGAGGAATAAGCAAGAAAATTAGCTTGCTTTCAATTTACCCACAATTGTGTCTATGATAGAACACTCAGCTCTGTCATACAGGCACCAAAAAAAAAAAGCTTCCTCCTTCAGGATTTTCACTGATGTTTACTTAAATTGTATTAAAGGGTTGTGATCATGCCCTCAGAGGGCCTGGTCATCAAAAAATAAACTTGAATGCCGGAATTTCATAGGAAGATTGCTTGCAGTTATTTGTAGCACATCTTGACGTGCAATTTAGGATAGAAAAATATGTATAATATCCAATTTCAGAGTCACCACAGCACTTGTACTTCATTCCTTTTATTTTTTTTTTTAATTTAATTATTTTGGTAGAAGAAGGATTCGCTTTGAGCTTAAGGAGTTTTGAAACTTATAATATTCAAAAAGCAAGGATAAGTACTTTAAGTTACTTTACTTAGATTTCTCAGTCTGAACAAATTCCTGAAAAGAAATAGAGCTGAAATGACTGTGTTTTCAAAAATTCATATGGAAAAAAGTATTAAAAAATAATCAAAAATAATTTTTAAATGATGAAATGTTTCAAGCCCAAACAAATTGAATGCTAATGAAAAATTCTCTCTGTATACTACATAGAAGAAGTTAAGTTAGGCCACCTGTAAGTATATGAAGGACTGCAAGTGCCAAAATGAAAACATAGAAAAAGTAAAAATAATCTCTGAAACTTTAATCAAATTGAAATGTAGCACTAGATTATGTTGCCCCTGCCTAATATCAACCCAAAACCTCACAAGCAGTGGCCAAAACAATGCTGGCTCAAACACAGATTTGTTTCCATTCTGCTTTCTATAATTTTTTCTTCTATTTCTTTCCTTTTGGATTAAAGAAAACAAACCATGGAACTGTTAGAAGGACTATGACCCTAGAAAGAGCTGCAGTCTTCTCAGCCTCCTGGGAATACCTGTGACACAGAGTTCGACTCTAATCTTCTGGAACACAGTCAAATTGTCTGCATGTCTGTTCATAAATACCTATTTGACAGATCTGGCCCATGTACTAGTCCAGGAACTGAGTGGATTTTGTTCTCAAGAATTTAATCCAGTTAAAGAGATTAATGCAGATAAGAAACTCTTACTGCTCCCCATGGCACACAGGAAAGCCTTTGGTAAGAGGAGACGACTTTCACAGTTCAATGGCTCCTTCAATGCGTGTGGCCTTCTATAATAATTTAAGAAAATTAAGTACCAATGGATATATGGATATATATATGGATCCATGTATTAGTTGGCAAAATGCAAAAATTTTGCGTCATACACAAATTACCAAAACATTTCTGAGTACTGTTAGTTGGTCTTGTACTTTAAAAAGGACATCCTTTTAATCTCTTCTTTTAATCAACATTGTTCCTTAGGATTATCACCTCCTACAGTTCACTTAATTATACCTCATAAATTATGGTATGAACTCACATTATTACTTTTAAAATTTTTTTGTGAGCTTAATGGGTTTGGTATTCTTCTTCATCATCTGCTTCTTTGTCACAGATGAACACCCCTCCCAATTTAGGAAATTATTTTGTCTAATATATATGTCATATAATATATATTATTTTGTCTAATATTGCTATTTACAATTGTGTTTGATCTTAAAGAAGAACAACAATAAATCTTGAATATCAATTGAAAAGTATTGCATAACAAAATTTGCCTAGGATTTACAGGAACATGATGCATATAAATATTTCCCCACTTCCTGGTTTTCCCTTTACATTAGGAATACTGAAGAATGATAGTAATTTCTTTCAGGAGCTATGGTTTGTCTCCCTAATGAACATCTTCTCCATAGTTCCTCACAGGGTACCTCCCATTTGGATAACGAGGCTGAGAACATGCCAGGAGGAGCAGGATGAAGGGGCATCAGGGCTTGGCTGGGCTCAGCATCCCGTTTGATCCGAGCCAGGTGAGATTAACCCTAATGCCAGTCTCAGCCACTTGCAGCTGGAGCAAAGCAGGCTGGCAGAGATGGAAGAGGAAGCCAGGCCCAGCAGTGAATTGCTCAGGGGCAGTGATTTTGAAGGGAGCAGCAGGAAAAGGGTTAGGGAAAAGCAAAGCATGAAGGCACAGCACCTGTGGATACACTCTGGAGGCTGTGCAGTGAGAGAAAGAACAGTATTGAGCTTGCTGAAGAAAGGCAGGGAAAAATATCTGCTCATGCATATATTTCCATGTGTTAAATGCTGAGAATTAGGCTTTTCTGTCAGAATGTCTGGAAGATCTGTAGGGAAAAACAAAACACTCTGAAGGTCAGAAGCCTGCTACTATCAGGAAGCAAAACAAGCTGACTGAGCTCATGAACAAAAGTCAAAGCTGCTATTATCTCCATATATGCTCTTACCATTTGCAAAGTATCTGATAACTGTGGTAGAGTAAAATTAATGCCATTTCTTGCATGAAAATTTTCCCATAATCACTGACTTTACTATTTTTTGTTAAGGCTGTCACTATTATTTCTGTAGCACAGAAGTTCATTAAAAAATCAATTTATTGGACTATGTATTGTATGTATGTGTGTATATTTAAAATATATGAAAAATTCAAGCACTTAACATTAATTATTACATTGCAAAAACACTTCACATCTCTCACATGCAAAAATCAGATTTTCCAGACTGATCACTCTTAAATCCTTACTTTTCTTCCTTGTGTTATTGAAAACAACCTTGCTGCAATGGGAGCAGGACTATGACTGCAGCAGAGATCCTCTTCTGCATCATCCCTGAACTGCTTTAAGTGATACAAGCTCTACTCCATAGCTCCATGCAGTTGCACATGTAACACATCAGCTCTGCCACCACGATGCTGGGAAGAGATCCTGAGATCCTGCTGTGACAGTTAAAGGTTTACAAGTTTCTCTTGGCCATTTGCTCCTTTCAAGAGAAGCATGGCTTTAGACTGTCCAAAATCTCCATGTTTCAAGCAGCATTTGCCCTTTGTTAGAAATTCTCACTCCTCCTAAAGCCCTAGTCCTGCAAGGCATACCTGTATATAATGAGGCACAGGTCTCAAAACCAGGTATTACCTTGCAGCTGGGGCTTACAAGTAAAGGAAAATCTTATATTTCTTTTTTTTCTGCCTTCCTTTTTCTATGAGGCATCCAAAACTGCCTTCTTGGGAAAAGTTTCCATCTGCTTAGTCAGTTCAAACCAGGCAGCTGATGAACCTGACACTTTTGCTCTGTGTTGAACCCTGTGATTTAGTTTATTATTCCGTAATGTGACTGTATATGCAACTAAACTAGCTGAATTGTAAAATTCCAGGAATTGATTTGCATGCTTTAACAGGGATGTTAATTTGTTGAGGATAAATTTGTTTCCCCATGAGATTTGTTCTAAAATTAATATTTATCCTTACAAAGAGATACATGTGACCAAAGCTATTTAATAAAATACAAGACTTACAGTCTCAGAGACCAAAATATTCTCTATTAACCACAGGAAAGTGATTCATGCTAAGTATCATTTTTCTGGGCAACTGAGAAGAAGAAATATTCAGACGCTTGGAAAAACCTAGCTCTGATAATATCTTTTTCTGGCCTACACAGTATTTCTGTCTTGAGTAACTCAACATGTAAAACCATAGGATATTCATGCAAATCTCTTGGGATTTTAGTTTTGTTTTGTTTTTTAATAACTCCTAAAGTAGATGCACCTGCCCCCAACCATCCCTTTCAAACGTGGGAAGCTCAGGAGTGCCAAATCAAAGACCAACTGAAATGATCTTACCTGGGGCTCACATTTATCTGACCAAACTCCACTTTACACAGGGAAGGAAAGAGTCCACAGCAGCTTGTGGGCAGAACATTTTTTTTAGATTAATTTCTCCCTGCAGAATAGCTGCAAATTTGGCTGATGCTTAGACTACTGCAAGCCAAAGATGATCCACTTCTCTACCAGTCACCATCCCTGTTGGTGTGCCAGCAGAAATACTTACCTGCCTCCATCACTGCTAATAACTGTTAAACACAGAAGCAACTCTGTGGTGTGTTGGGATCCTCTGGAGACACCTGAAAGAACAAGAAACTATAGTTGAAAATCGCAAAAGTCAGAAACTGTTGCAGTTCCTCCCTTGTAGAAAATACAAGTTAGAAGAATTTGTGTGGGCCAGAAAGAGCTGGTAAAGACTCTGTATGCTTTGAACTTGTTCTTTCCAATTGATATCTACCCAAAATGGAGGCAGTGCTGAAATGTGAGACATAAATTGATGTGCTGCTTAACAGTATATGTGGGGTTTCTGTGCAAACCAATGAAAATAAAATGTTGGGATTTTTTAAGAGAGAGCTTGTATAAACACCCCCTTTCCTATTGAGATGAAATTTACTATAGTTTGATTCTCTATGTTTTATAAACTAAGCTGTGCTCTTCAGAAAATCAACTACATAAATACTTCTGGTAATCCAAAAGTGAAAATTTAAAAAATGCACTGGATCTTGATGATGGAAAAGACTCTATAAACTGTTGCCTTTGACTATTTTAGGAAGTAAAGTACAGATATATTCTGTCTTAAAATATTTACTACATCAACTGAAGGTGAGTTGCAATCATGGTAATGTTCAATAAGTACTTAAAATCAATGCATACATATTACAATTTAATTAATTGCATTAATATAGGACTAAAAGTTGCATATATAATTTTAAATTCATTTATGTATATATTTCCAGTTATAGTTGAAATCCTATTAATTTAGGTCCCGTGGGAAAAAATATAATTAACCATTTTGAAATATTAACTAGGCATATAATTTCAGTATAATCTCCTTTTTTAACTACATCACCAAACTGTATGATGTATTGGCTTAAAAATTGCCATTCTCTTTACCAAGGTGTGAACACTTAGCCCCACATCTGCTGTGCACTGCTGTGCATTGTCTAAATCACGCTGATTCAATGTTTTATCTGCTTGTGCTCAAAGCAGAAACACTGCTGCTGAGGGAAACAGTCCTGCTGAGGGATAAAATAATCTTGTGCAAGAGAAAAGGGGGTGATCTGAGTGGGAGACAGGGTCTGGGAAGGATGTCTATCTCAAATTTTGTATCTGTTTTGTAACACGTTATTAGTAGTTTTTATGGGGCATAGTAAGCTGTGATGAACATGCAAAATTGAGTATCTAGGGCTGGAATCCTCTTAAAAGGAAAATTTTTGTTTAACTGCAGCCTTTTGTCCAGCAAAAACCTGCCCCAAACAGATTAACCTCCAAGGTTTTTCTTGCTTCTTAAAAGCACAATAGGCACAAGTTTAGATTAAGCACAGAAGCATTTATAGAAGGCAAGATCCATGCAGCCTAACTCAGGAAAAATCAGCTTAGGCTGTCAACAAACAGAGAAGTCTCTGGAATAAACCAAATATGCTCAGACTTTGAAGTGAATCACTTATGACTGATGTGCTGTGCTGTGGGAAGCTCCTCTATTCCTTTGGCTTGTGCTGCTTCTGCCATCCTGACACAAGTCCTCATCAAGAGCACATAAAGAGCTCCATAACAGCTGGCTAACTGAGAAAAAAACACATTGTCAAACTGTATTTTAAATAATTTCCTTAGTGATATCAGGTTAGTTGGCACAGCTATAGATCTCTCTTAACCATTTAAATTACTTTACATGCTTGTAAGTAATGTAGTATTGTTACTGAGGTTTCAAGGTATTAGCTACTGTACCATCCACAAATCAGTATCCTTAGCAACATTCAAACTGCTGTCAGACCAGTTTCTGCTGAGCTGTTCCAAATGACACTGTAGTAATGGGAATATTTCCAAATTTTTCTTTTGACTGATATGTTAAAAATATAGCAAGTATGGCTTCTGCTACCTGGCACTTCCTTGACTATGAAACTCTGCTCTTAGAACTAAAACACTTTACTCTCTTAGTCTTAAGATGTATGATTTCTGACACTAAATGCTGATTGGGAGACAGATTTAAAGCAGTCTGTGCAATAGCAAGGTCTGTAGGAGAAACAAGCTTCTTCCATTTCTGGTTACAGTGACCTGTCCAATATAGGCAAAGGAAAACTACACAATGAATTAACAAGAACACAAAGTACACAAGTGTGTTTATTACATTTTGCAAGCACTTTGTTCTACATTTCAAAAACGCCACCATCAAGCTGTTGGCACATTTATGTACAAAACAGATTAATTGTAATGCCTGCTACAAAGCATTCTTTGTGAAAATACAAACTCTAATACCAGAGAAGAGCCAAAAGCATTAACATCATTACATGAGTTTAAAAGACATAATTTTAAAAATCAGCACAAACATTTTAAGACACAAAACTGAAACACTACAATATAGAGTCCAAAAAGAGGTTCCTAATACTTTTTGCAGAACTGTAATACCGGTACTGCACATTATCAGAAAACTGTTGACCCCATAGGACAGTTTAAGTATAAAAAAAAAAAATCCAAACCAAAGCCAAAACCCCAAATCAAAAACACAACAAAAAAACCCCCAAAACAAGCAAAAAAAAAAAAAAAAGAAAAAGAAAAAGAACTCAACCAACTAATACTACTTAATGCATTATCATGCCACAAGTAACTATAGTATTACCTTCTACTTACTACAAGAATTGTTAAAAATTACTGATGATGCATGACTAGTAATAGTACAAAGAAGAGTTTTACTCAAGAAATTTTATTAGAAATGCACTTACACTGAGAGAGAATTCACAATGGTCCAATAAGTGCACAAAACTACCTAAGGTTTTTAACACTGACAAAAATGTCTTGTCAGGCTACATCACTTTAAAAGACACTTTACAGCATTCTTGTAGCATTAGAAATAGGCAAAAAAAAAAAAAATCCACCAAATTTGGTCCAATAATACTGACTTTTCTTAAATAGGGTTTTTTGTTCTGTTTTTGATACAGGTAATTCTTTCAAATTAAGATGACCTATCATTCTGATAACACTTTCATATCAAAATAAAGGTTCAAATATATTACTACACTTTGAAATAATAAGCTCTGTAGTGGTCTTTCACCTTACTTCAACGTAATACAGGTAAACCATTATGTGTAGGAAAGCTAGAAGCCAAGCTATAACATTTATGGAAGTCTCCTTTAATATATCTTTTACAGTTCAGACAGGTGCAATCCATTTAAATTTTTAAAGCAGGTAAAAAGACATCTGACTCCTATGGTCACTGCATTTTTGATATATTACTTTCATAAATGTAGCTAAGCAGTAATTTCTTACATCATCACATGGACAGCTCCAATTTAGCATAACCATCATTGAATTAAAGAGAGATTATTCTGTAGAAAACTATGAATAACTATATCACTTAATTAACAGTTGTCTATATACCATAACTCGTTAACAGGTAGCCGTGGTATTGAATTCCTTCAAAAGGCAAGTGGCCATGCATTGTTAGCACCACGGACTGCATGCTCACAATACAAACAGGAATTATCACCCATGGAACTTGAAACAAGAGAATATTCTTTAAAAACATCAATAATACAATGTTAACAAAGATAAGAAGCACTTTTTTCTTTTTTTTGTTTTTTTTTCTTTTTTCGCTTTTTTTTTATTTTTTTACCCACTATTACAAATTTAGAAATTGCACCTTTGATTGTTTAAAACGTTCTTAGGACCTTCATTCAAGTTGATCAGGGTCCCTCTGGCAGGTTTTCCATATATAAAGGAAAGTCATCAGAATGTTTTCTTTATATATTGTACATCATGTACAATGGTCCCTTTGAAGTATACCTGTAGTTAAAGTAGTTACTGAACTCAAAACTAAAAAGTATAAAAAGCTACTTTTTTTCCAAAAACATATAAGAAACAATGCAAAAGGTGTTATGCATAACACATACAAAGTGATTAAAAAAATCAAACACATAGTTGTATTTGACAATAGTTTAGTATCCTTGACCTATCAGAACTAATTAGCCTAAGGGGATTCAGGAAAGGCTATTTAGGAGCTTTGTGGTATAGAATGGTCACACAAAGTAAGAACTAATTAAGAAACCAAGTGCTAGACAACCAAGAATTGTATGTAGGTGATATGTAAGTCACCCAAACTATCTTTTGTGAGAAGCACTTTCAATTGTTTTTAAAATGGTAGGATGGCCTTTAGTTAAACAACAAAGCATTCACATGTTAGGAAGTAAGACAAGGTTTCTTTTATGTATAAGCATTGAGCCGCTCTTTAGAGCGAGTAGAATGAATATCATGCAGCTCTTGTTCCTCCTTTGATTTAATATCCTCATATTTTTGCATTCTGCAAGCATCTTTCACATAGGCCCAGTTGGCAGACAAGACCATGAGATAATGAACCTGTAAGAGAGGTAACACAGCATTAAGAAACAATAGAGGTAGTCAGAATAGAGCACATGTAAACTTGGAGGCTGTAGGTGCTCATCAGCAGGAGCTAGGTAGTCTTGTGTCAAGAAGTACTATAGAACCATGATGGCAAATTCAGGCTTCATTAACCTTCAGATTATTCATCTCATAGCTGTTACTGTTACTATAACTAGTAGTTGGTAGCAATAGATACAAGGAAAAAATCCCTAAAGCCTGAAAAATTCAAATTCCAAATCATCCCTGCATTATTTTTCAGTTAGTTTGCAAAGGTACATGTAAAAATGCCTTCTGTGTTATGTATTTACTGTACACTTTTCCCCACTGAAGAAATTTTTGTTAAAGTAGTTCTTAACATCAAAATATGTCATAGACACATCTTATGATTGCATATCTAATACAATTACAGAAAGTTTTACTTCTTGATTTTTGTTAAGGTTAGCATTTTCGTTTCATTTAGCCATGACTTCTTTCAACTACAATTCCAGCTTTGTATTTAATTCATCAATCTGGGGAAAAATTGTCAATAATTGCAAAATAAGTTCAGTTAGGCAAAATGTGACAAAATTTAGTTGAAAAAAATTTGGATGTCCTGTTTACTCTGTATTTAGTCAGAAAATAAAAGTGTTCCACAAGGATATTCAACAAGTTTTTGCTGGGACTCTCTGGACATTTATTCCCTCCCTAGCAGGTTTTCAGACACTTTCGGAGGAGAGCATCTCTAATTTATGTTAATCTGCTTCCTCAGAAGCAATGCGCAATTTTGCGAGATCCAAAATATTTTACCCCTCTCTAAGAAATTAAGAAATTATACTGGGATTCAGTTAATGGAAAATGGAATAATAATACAATAAATAATAAAAAAACACCTTGAGATTATGCAAACTCTCCTTTTCATGTTGTACTATTGTACATATGAGTATGTTAGATGCATATTTAAATGAACAGATTCATTCTAATACGTTTGGGGTTTTTTTCTTTTGGAATATTTGGACATTTTTTTCACAACTGTTTGTTGGCAATTGTTGCTGATTAGTGCAGGCAAAAGTACATTTCTTAATCTGGATAATTATGATCAAGGAAAGCATTCTGAAGCCCTTAAAAAGACCAGGTATTTTTTCTACCTTTTTTATCCTTATGTTTTATGTCAAGTTTCCAATTAATCCTTATTTAAGGAATACTATCTGACTTGAGGAGACATAAAATTAGAAAGAAGCTGTTCAGAGAATCTGTCCTCTAGGGAAAAAAACTAGAGAGTAGTATTTCTACATATCTTAAGGATTTTCTTGATATCTAGAGCACAACACTAGCAAAGCAATCCATAAAGTATAGATGTTGGAGATGGCAGCATGTTGTGTGTCACTCTGGAATGCTCTCTAGTCATAATTTAGTACACGGGAAAAACACCTTCTATCCTAACTCAGCTCTTCCAAAAGCTTTCACCATGGGTAGTTTCTGGATCAGGCATTTTTAGATCAAATGGGAGACCCTAATCCTGGATCCCCATTGTACTGAATGAAATGCCTTAAATTCTCCGCAGTAAAACTATTGAGAAAAATCAAAATAAACAGGCTGGTAAAATTAAAAATTTTGTCATCTCAATTGCAATTTGCATCCAATGAAAAGTCATTGGATGCAAATTGAGTCTGAAATTTCAATTAAAAATACAATCTGAAACTCAAACAGATTGCAGACATGATAATCCTGAAAGTGGGGGCTATCTGAGCAGTGTACTCACATCTTCATGACCTTTTAAAACATATTTGCCAGAAATCCTTGCAACTGAAGAATCTGTGATGAAAATGGAATGATATAGGCACTTTTTCTTATCCTCACAAAATATTTGGTAATGACCCAGTAAAACAAAAATTTAAACTTAATGTCCTGCAATATCACTCATCATTTTTCTTTGTTAAAAAATAGACTACTTTGAAGGTATACTGGTAACAGTTGGACCTTCCTTAAACACCCATTCTTTGCCCATCCCTTCCTTATGAAGATACTGAATCAAACTACTGTAATAACTGTCAAAAACTCTTGGAGTTCATATTCATTGTAAGTAGGAAGGTTTGCCAGGAAACTGCTACTTTAACTAATATAATATCGAATATATATCCATGTTTACAATGACGTATACATTGAACAGTACCACCACCTTTGTTTTTTATTTTAACACCAAGTTCCTAGATAACATTGCCACACTAAGGAGGTCATTTCTAAATGGCTGTCTAATTGCATTTCACAATTCCATGACCTGAATAGCCTGAAGCCAGTGGGGCCCTCGTCAAGGCTTACTTAAATTGAAGCCAGGCAGCTTCCACAGTCTGCCTCAGGAGGTTTCAATTACAGACAATATGCAAGGCAGTGCAGGGTCTTTCCATACCTATTCCTGCTTAGATTTCTTCATAAGGTGAAAGTATGCTTCAGTGTTTAGAAATTGTGGAGTTGGCTATTTGAGGTTGGTTTTTTTTGTTCTATTTTTCCATACAGGACATGTCACTATTTCCCCAAGTTTAAATAACTTTAATTCCTCCCTTTACATGCATCTCACATCCTACAGAAGACCACAATCATACTGGGGGAGAGGAATAGACCACTTTACACTTCCATTGTTCCTGTTTCAGGAGACCTGATTGCATCTCCACCTTACAGGACATAATTTCTGTGGAAGTTAAGGCAAAAGAGTTACCAGCTCATATGGTAACTTTGAGAAAGGAAATTTTACATCTCATAATTAAGTTTTTCCACAGTGTTTCTGGGGAAACATAACAGCTATAATGTATACTGGCTTTACAATCAACTGTTGAATGCTAGAGCTTACATTTAAACAACTTCATGTCTTCTGTTTCTATCTAACACAGCGCTGACAACAGTAACATTTGTAAGTATGCATGTATAAAATTTATAAGTAATTTTCTATTCCATATGCCTTTGTTGTCCATTCAGACATAAGAAAGAACAGTACTGCTCAGAATCATATATGGTACAAATTAAACATGATTCAAATGCCTGGCTATTTTTTCCATGGTAAAGACTCTCAAAAAGCATTTACAACATAAATAATTTATCAGGTTTCAGTTCTTTTTTCCCCATCTTGCATTGACATAAGAGTGATAAATTTTCAAAATAAACTCTTTGACTGTGTTCTTTGCTGCAAAATGAAACTTTCCCTGACACATACTGTAAAATATATGAGGCTTTATATATATCAGTCCTAAAATGTAGGACAATTCTCCTTTTGAAACCCAAACCCAACATTCTCCTTTGCAGACTAAAGAGGTATCTAGTGAATTGGGAAAAAATTCTAACATTCTTAAGCAAATCTGAGACCAAGAGATATGGGGAAATTGTGATTTGTGATCAAATGGTTTTGCAAGTTTTAACAAGTTTTTTTGTGGTTTTGCAATAAATGACTACTTTTTAAAAAATATCTTTTTAAAATACAGTTTTATGAAAAGTATCCTGGGGACAGATGGAGGACTTAGTATATATGAATAAGCTGATTCTTTTGTGAATTTTGTAGAATCATATTGATATTAGAGAGTTTAAGAAACCTTCAGAAATTAAATAGTCTGGCACTTGCAAATGTTTACAAATCCAGAAGCGAGGATATAGTGGAGTATATTGATATCATAACTTAAAATGTCATTTCAGGAAGCAGATTTTACCAATTCTGTCATTCAGCACTGATGTTGCACTACTGTTACTGGCTGGCCATAAATACCATATACTTACCACTTTAGTCAGATGGACTATTCTGGTTTAAAGAGTGAATTATATTAATAAGCTTTTTCTTTTGGAAAAGACTGGTATTTTAATCTAATTTTCCTGTTTAATTTTACAAACATGTTCTGGATATACACAAAGACAAATGTCATAATTTCATTTATAACTATTCTTGAAGCAGCACATATAGTGAAGGGCACTGGTTTTCCAATTACTAAAATGACTTCTGCACACTATTTCTCACTGCTGATGCATTACCTCTGTCTACTAATTTGAGTCTAAGATCTGGATAAAAAAGACATTTTCTTCCTGGATGAAATAGTTAGGACCCCAAATTAATTTTTCCTCCCTTAAATTACTTTTACCTTGGGAAAGTAAACTTTCCTTAAAGGAGAACCTTGTAATGTCTGCATGTCCAACCACAAGATTCTGAATTTTTCCTCATTTCCTTTGTGTTTGGGGTACTATGTCAAGTGTGAAGCACATGTCTTAGCCTAGAGATGTGGTCTGGTATGTTGGTTTTGGAAATTACACTATCAAAGAGTGGAATGTGCTAGTCTTTATGTACCTAACAGATTAGAATGTTAGGTTAAAAACAAACAGCATAGTTAGAAACTTGAAAAAACCGTTGCAAACATTTAATGAAACATACATCTACCAGTGCTGGGACAGTATGCCATTTACTAGCACTTAGAACATTAATTTATATTTTTGTTGGAACAGCATTATCATGTCTGCTCCGTGCATTATAGAATTCAACACAAAGCACACTTGGAAATGGGTAATCCTTCAAAAACATGTGAAAAAATATGCACCATCAAAGTGAATTCAAAGGGTGTTTGTGCCTAGTGTAATGCAGCTATGGTATCTTTGATACGCTGAGCTTCAAGGGGACTTTTTAAAAACTTCATTGAAAGTATTATATATTTAAACTATGTGGCACAATGTATTTACTTAATTTGCTTTCACTGAAGATGTATTATTTTTCATTAAATATATTTTGGTGGCTATTTGAATTCAAAACTCTTGATTGAAATGCAGAATTTTCATCTGAGCAAAATAGAATTTTATGATATCAACTGAATATACTTCAAAATAATCACACAGTGGAAAACTAATGATCTCTTTTCCTAACACTAATGATATATTATCATAATTGCTATGTGGTTACCATTTTCGAACTATAAGCAGAAAAATTTCAGTTTGAAAAAAATTAAATTATTATTATGAATTCTATTCTAGTATTACACTTATCATTTGTGGCCTTGAAACAAAAAACTACTTTGAAAATATGTATTTTTTATTTAGCTGTCTTTGCTGTTTGCAGGGTGTCATGTAATAATGAAAAAATGGCAGTAAATGCAAAAAGAAATCATTGACGTAAGAGAAGTACTAGCTTCATTGGATATTTTTGGAATGTACTTTTTTATAATAATATAATTATAAGGATAAAAAAACCCAAATCATGGCCCTATGATCCATAAAAACTACTAGTATAAGCAGTATATAGGAATCACCACCACTAACACTTTTGAAAGCATCAGAACCAAGTAACAGTCAATTTTAATTTCTCATTGCAGCATGCATAATGCAAACCTACACCAGTAGAGAATTGTGAGTCTAAAAATATCTTTATGCTTAAGCAAATGCAGCAGACAAAAGACAAAAGAGCAGGGCACCAGCTCACATACTTTTTCTCAGTGGAACCTTCTCATTGACAAAATGTCAAAATTTAAAGTGATCTTCATTATAAAGGAGCAGAAAAATTGGTCCTGACAGAAAAATCAACACATTCATATATATTCACAGAACTGACAAAAAGATTCTGCTCCTAAAATAGCAGTGTGGCAAGCCTATGAATACCCAGAAAAGCAGAGATCATAAAAGTATAATACTATGGTTACAAAATAGACATGTGAATTCAGACACTTGTCTGAAGACAGCAAGAGAACAGTGAAAATTCTTAGCATGTACTTAAAGGTGTTTTTTCAATTCAAAAAAGTAATCATGATATTCTACTTAAAAGGGAATTCATCAATATATTTTTAAAAAAAGAAGAAGAAAAAAAGGGAGAGTATTGAATTACAGAACTATATTTTAATAATAGCTTTGGGTGATAGTATGGAAATTGAACAGCTGATCCTCAGTCAGAATCAGCAATTCAGATGAGGTATAGAGGGGTATGGTGGCTTACCATAGCAATGACTGCTGCTCCAGCTCCAGCAAGTGCCACAATGAACAAGTGGAATGTCATGTTTAGCTGCAAAGGGAGGCAAAGAAAAGGACTTCCATGGTTGTACAGCAAAGAGAAAATGAACAAAAATTCAGACTGACATAGAACAAATAATTACCTTCCTGGTGCCGCCCTTCCACATAAGTAATGAATGGGAATATTTTTCCGAGAGATTGATAGCACTACATGTAATTGTGCTTGTGCTTTTTTTTGTTACAATGCTCATGTCAGGGAAAAAGCATAACTCTATTTAAATATACAGCATTTACATAATAAAATATTAAGAAATTAATTATTTAAAATAAACACTCCAGCACATTTTGAGGGTTTTGTTTGGTTCTTTTTTATTCTACAGTACTAGCTTACAAGAATTATGTTTGTGATGGCTTCTCAGTGGCAGAGACAACCTAAGAAACCCCATTTTCCCTTCATGAACTGTAGCTTTCCATCCTCATATATTGATCCACCTCCCTCTCAAATTTTTTCATAATGATATAATATAAACCAGGTTACTTACATAATTCAAATTAACCATCATCCTCACCTCACCCCAAACCAAATGATTATATTTGCTTTTAATTTCAGTGACCTGGTTTTTGCAGCAGCCACAGAGAGTCAACTGCACCACAAGAACTGATTTTGGAAGATGGTTTTGGTGTAAGGGAGGATTGTATACCTTCCCTCTAAGATTGATTCAACCATAGTAAGACCCAGTAAAACACTTAGCATATGCTGACCCTTCTGGCTTCAGAGGGATCAACATCTTAGCCTCTCTTTGTTCTAGGCAGATGTAATTTTGTTTGTCCTGTCTTCATCCTTTATCATTTGAAAACAAAACCAGAACCCTCAACTGCACTGAAACCGGTGGCATTTGCCCAAGGGAAAAACTACAAGGAAAAATGTACTAAGAGCTACAATCCTAATGCTCAACAAGGTTTGGCCAAATCCATTTGCAATCTTTACTCTCCTGCCACAAAAGTAGCCATAAGCCCTTCAATCAAAGATTCATTATATGGACCTATTCATTGTGCAGCAGAGGCATTAGCTTTGAAAAACCTCTCAGTAACAAAGAACAAGATACTGGAATTATTAAAAAAATCCAAACAAACAAGCCACAAGCATATTTAGAAAACAAATGGTTGGAGAAATTGCACTGACTAAATTTGGTAAAAGATTAGGAAAACTACTTGCTTGACTGTGTTTTTCACTGTGATTTATTTCATCTCCATAGCTAGAATTAGATCATTAACAGTAAGAAAATATATACCAGCTACTTCCTGCTGCAACATATATAATGGATTTGCCAAAAAATACTATGATATTTATTTACCTCATTAGAGTCACACATCTTGATGAAACTTTCTGATGAGGTGCAAACCTTCTTTTCCTCTCCAATAGTTACAATACCTGGAGAAGAATGAGTATTCACATTATTAGGAATTCCTGGTACAGATCAACTTCCTTTATATGAGAAAAGCTAAGAACTTATTTTAACAATGATATCTGGGGTTTGTTGACATTTAGGAGTCTGGAGCAACTCTCCTTTGAAGACAAGCTGAGGCAGCTGGGATTGCACAGCCTAGAGAAGAGAAGGTTTTAGGGAGACCTTATAGCAGTCTTCCAGGAATAAAAGGGTCTGTCAAGAGAGCTGGAGAGGGACTTTATACAAGGGCATGTGCAGTAGAACAAGGGGTAATGGCTTGAACTGAAAGAAGATAAGTTTAGGTTAGATGTAAGGAAGAAATTCTTTATTGTGAGGGTGTTGAGGCACTGGAACACATTTCCCTTAAAAATGGTGGACATTCCATCCCTGGAATTGTTGAAGGACAGGGTGGATGGGGTCCTGAGCAACCTGATCTAGAGGAATGTCTCTCTGCCCCATGGCAAGGGGTTGGAATTTGTCTTTAAGACGTCTTTCAACTAAAACCACTCTAGGATTCTATTCTATTTCAGCCAGCACAAAGCACATTATGTATTTAGTAAAAGCCCTAGTAAGAAAAAACATGCAGGTAACAATTGTTCTGCCATTTTTGAAGATATCTTTATTCCTGATTTTGAACAGCACAACGATTAAAGAACCAGAAATTATTTGCAACCAGTTTATACACTTCAAATGTTCACAAACCTTCTCTACCCTCATGTGGAAAAATGTGCTGTATATTGGTTTCAAACATATTGATCTGGTATAAAGCTTCTTCTACAAGTTATAAAAAAGCATTACACAAACTTATACTTTATTGTTTCTCTTTTCAGCAGCAATAAGTAGAATCTGCTACCTTGCTTCCTTTAGCTAGTGTCCAAATACTAAATCAAAGACTAGCTTGAAAAAAATACTGCAATTAACTTAGTTACCATGAAAAATGGTTCTTTCCTAACATCAATCAGTGTTTTTTACACTGAATCTGCAGTAAAAAGGTACATTCACAGAATACACACTGTACATATTAGTGTTCTATGAATATCCTAAATAGAATTAATGAAAAAATAGTCATGAATATTAACAAAATAAAAGGTCATAAAAAGAAAAATAATACACTTGATGGGATCTAGACAGATAATTGATTTTTAAACTCACCTGCCATGCTGTGTAGGGGAAAAAAACCAAACAATAAAAAACTCCAACTTTCCTTCCCTCTCATGAAAGAAAAATCTCAAATATTTTATTTCAGGTTAATTGAAATGTTTACTGTTATTAAAACCATTTCCTTGCAAAAGGAAATGCCAAGGAAACAAAAGGAAAGATAAGAAACCGTCTGTTAGATTCTCCATGTTATGGTCCTAGTGATTTCTCAACCCACAAAGCTCTGTAGGTTGAGAAATCACTAAGACCATAACATGTAGAATCAAACCAGTCTTGTAGAAAGATTGAATTACCATCACCAACCCAAGAATTCTCAGATATTTTAAGATCACAAATTCCTTTCTACCCAAATTTCACATTCTCTCAAAACACACATGGGTGCGTATCCCCACATTATTCTAACCTCCAGCATTCAGGCTTTAGCCCCACTCCCTCTCTCTCTTTCCACCACTTTCTTAGAGTGTTACTATCAGTATTGTTGGTCCTCATCAAGGTTTTTGAAAGCAATTGATCTTGTGTCCCAATTCACTTCTGCAGAGACAGCTGATACCCTAGGACCTCACATCTCCAAGTCAGTGTCCTACAACAAAATTAAAAGTCATTCTCCAGATAGAAGACTAATTAAGCATTTTAGACAAGTTACAGCAATTTCTGAAGAGACTAAGCCAAAGCCTCATGACAGATTTTCATTACTCTGTGAAGATTGACAAGGTTGACTCCGTTTTTGTCAGGACGGGCAATGCAGTTCATCTTTTATGCACTATTGAGACTAATGGGTAAAAGGGCAGGGAGAGACAACAATTGCTTCAGAAACACTGAACAGTTCACTTCAGACACATGGAAGAAAAGTAGTGGAATGCTTTCTTTTGTGAAATATTACTTTTCATTTAGTGCTTTTTATTTACATACCATACTGGCGAAGATCCAAGCAGAGATTAGCTCCGTCCACTACGGTGGCATTTCGGCAAATGGTCCACAGGTTGAAGTACATGTAAACAGGCAGAGAAGTGAAAGCTGTAACTCCAAGCCAGGCCAACATAAAGATGTATGTCAGCATAATAAACTACAGTAAAAAAAAGAAAAACATAATCAGTGGTAAGTCAGAACAAAACTGATTCACCATTGGAAAAAAGGAACAACAGAAAAGTAACAAATGCATCTATGATTGGCTTTGTCTGCTTCTGCCCTCATTTAATTTACAGTTTTGGTCAGATAATCCATTAATGATCAGTTCAAAATGATGCCAGAGCACTATCATGTTGTTTCTGAAGAACAAGAATTATGCTTCCAGAAGTGCAAGATAACTCCATGTTCCTCTCACCCTGGTGCCAACAACAGATGTAAAGCAGCGCACCTGAAGTACAGACAGCTCTACGCTTTGTGAAACATATCTGTCCCTGTCTCTCATCACCAGTACTCCATAGTTAGAACAGGAGGCCTTATGGTTGTGTCTTCCACTACCAATCATGAAGTAAAAAATTAAAATTAAATACTGTAGACTTTGCTTCTTTTGTTTTTAAAATTGGGCTCTTAATAAAAATGAGTCTTTATCTATGACTGCCACAAAGTCTCACTGGCAAATCCATTTGGCATTGAACCAATGAGACTATATTTTTGCCATTCTGTTATTGCATTCATACATATTTGGGATCTACAAGCAAATTCATCATTCAGAAAAAAAAGTAAACAAATGTCCTATACATATGTAAACATGCTACCTTGCTGCTCTTTTGCTGGCCTGACACCACTGGGAAACACACTTATTAATAACAAATCATCTTTTAATTTTATGCCGTGGAAAGGACATGAAGAGGCTGCATGGTAAAATGGGGAAATTAGTTTCTAAATATTGAATCCAAATATCCTCAGTATTTGTTGACTTCAGAAATGTTGATGAATCTAAACACATTACTGGAAACAAAAATTTTCATCACACTAATATTACACTAACATTTTTCTAGCTTCTTACCTCAGAAATATATTGGCTCTGAGAATAAGAAATAAGAAATATTTTTGAAAACTGAATAAGCTGAACAAATATCTGCTAAAATTAAACCTTAAAGAGTAAATAAGGGGAAAATGGATGATATTTTCTTTTTTGCTTTTGGTTTTCTTTTTTTAATGCAAGATCTCTCAATTCAGGTAATACAGGAACAAGCTTAATATATGTAGAGATTTTAGTTATGGAAATCAAATAAGGTCAGAATCTAAAAGGTAGTAAATGGTACTAAAAATTGTAGCAGAGTGGCTTATCCACATTGATCTGATCAGGAAAAGTAATCCAAAGCAACAAAAGGTCTGAATTTTAAATGAGATACCTTTATTGTGTTGAAGTTATGGGATGGATGTTCTTAAGCAATATGAAAGAGACCTTAATTTGATTTACTTTAACTCACTTCCAAATATTACTAAATAAAAGTAATTTTAATTCTGAGGAAGTGTATTTACATAGGGATTTAATGTAGTTTAATTAATCCAGTTTAAAATTTATTTCAGATTAATTTTCCTGATTGTCTCTAGGTAAATGACACTTGTCATAGTAGTTTGAAAAGCTGTTTAATACTTTTCTTATCAGCTTTCTATCCTTTTTTGAGTTAGTTCTCCATGCTTCAATACTCATTCTTTACATTCATGCTTACCAGTTTGAGGGTTACAAACTGTTTTAACTTTTTCCTCAACTTCCAGCTAGTTTAAAAGAAAAGCTGATGTGTCCAATTTGCACACAAAGATTTCTAAAAATGTATTTATGCAGGTAAGAAAAAAAATTTTCCCAATAACCCACTTACTACAAACCCAGCTGGTAAAATAGAAGAAGTCATGGCAAAGTCCAAAATAAATATGCACCCTTGAATACTGCTTTAGACATTTCCATGAGTCAGTTGCTTTATATATTGGAAAATCTATCCCATCTATTGCAGAGCAAATAGTTAACACAAGTAAATACTGTTCTGTACATGGTCTTTTTCTGTTGTTGTTGTTATTGTTCTTTTACTGTTTTCTTTTTTTTTCCCTTTCCATATTACGGTGTTAAAATTAATGAAGAAATATCTGTCTCCACCCCAGGCACACACTTACAAATGATTACTTGGAAAATTTCATAGAAATGTAGATTCAGGGATATGAATTCCCAACTAAATTGCTATGTCCGATCTTAATTTATAATCAAGGCAAAGAGTTGCACTCATTTTTATCTAAGGCAGGAATACTAAATAAGAAAGACTGTCTTTGTATAGACTTTAAATTCTCATTTATTCTAGAAGTGTTTTAAAAGTAAACCAGCCTTCTAGACTATATTCTTAACTTGACAAAAACAAGTAAGTCTGAAGTCATACTTGTGGTCCTTCTAGAATTTGTGAAATAAACAATACTTAATGAATTTAGTATATGTCTCAGTGTAGCACATACACTTATTTAATGAAGTACTAAATCTTTTAAATTAGTTATATCACTGAAATGTAATAACTGTTTTCATGACTGGGCTCCCTATAGATTTGAGAATCTTCCTGTTTTGTGATAAACACCAAATGGAGAAAAAAAGATAGGCCCTACCATGAGCATTACAAGTTCTTTTTAATATCTATTTATTTTCTGATCTGTAGTAATGATAAAGAAGCCTACTCAAAAATTTCAGCTGAGATAATACACTAGTATTTGTGTAAAGCACTAGTATAGCAAAGAGGGGGAAAACAGAGCTTATTAGCCTCTATAAAATCTGCCTTGGGCATAAAATGGTATTATAAATCTGTCATATGATAGCTGCTGTGAGTCACAAGAGCTGCCTTCTCAGAGAGAACTGTCTGCTTGTTATGGAACAGATTCTTTTTAAAAATATGAATCTGATTGGTTGAAAAATTGCTCAAATGATGATTTCATTTTAGAAACATATTTTAGAAAAGGAAGAACTTCAGTTTTCCTCTGTCAGTTGCTTTCAGCTGAAGAGCCAATGGCCAATGACATACCTAATTTCATGTCATAACACCAAGAGCACCAAGAAGACAGAAAAAATACATAAGTTTTCTTTGTTTATGTAAGAATAACTAAAATACAAAACTTCAAGTTAAACCATGGGGTAATTATGGGTTATGCCTGGAAGCTGCTATCACTGATATCAGTGTAGCAAACCACAGAAATGTGGTCTGGGCAGTAATATACTTCTTGCCGTAAGAGCAGTAAAAAAAGTTTAACTTTGTACAACAAATTAGCTTCCAGCACTAGCAGGTGGTAGCTTCTTTTTATAATTGAATGAAACTATTAATTATTTGATTTTAAAAAAAGCAAAGGGAAGAATAAAGTCTTTTTTTAGATCATTTTCTCTGGTATTACAACCTTCCCTCTTTGCCCAAGAGAACTTACAAGGAATGCTTAAGGAGCCTGTTCTCTCCAGGAATTAAATTCAGAGGCCAATCTCCTGAGATTCAAAGGGATCATTCTCCTTTGAAGTAGCATTCTGCTATGTGACAAGTTGAAGATTCCTGGAATAGCAGTACAGCATCCTAAAGAGGTATCACAGTGTTTGTCCTTTGGCATCCTAGCTATTGTGTTTACAGTGAGAATTGCTTTCTCTGATCAGTTCGATTTTCACTCTAAGAAGCCAAACACATAAACTCAAAACAAACTAGAAGGGGTAGTGAAATTCATCTATTAAATAATGAAGATGAAAGATCACTAATTTAAACTCAGCTCACATTTGCAAAGAATAGCTGAAATGAATAATTATTTGAACAAAGAAATCTTTAACCTTTTTAGTGTTTTGGGGTTTTTTGTATCATCACTGTGGCTGGCAAAATGCTCTTGCCTGATTTTGTAAGCTTTTCATTGCCTGTAATGGCTTTTCTGAGTTATAAATTATCAAAGCAGGTGAATAATCAACCTTCTGGAATGATTTTTTAAGTCAAAACAGACCAATATCAGGAAGTACGTATTTCAGAGCATATTCTGAAATTGTTTGTGTGGAGCACAACTTCCCTGGTGGTCATAGCTGGTTGAAATATTTTTTCCGCTGGAAAGATTACTTAAATCCTATTTTAATAAGATCAAGATTTCAGTTACTGGTTGGTTTGGGTTTTTTTTTTCCCTCCCTCTTTCCTAATTTATGGGTACTTGTCCCATGAAAAGCACATTCATTAAATTTCAAACACTCTTCTTGTTTTAGTTTTGTTATAAATAATTTAGTACCCTGAAGAAACATTGTATGATGGCTCAATGACCCTAGGGATAGAGACAGTGAAATCTTATCTAAAAGCTACAGTTTCTAAAAACAGAAATGGAAAGAAAAGGAAACAAATTAAACCTCATTTGTGTCATTTTATGAGGACACTACTGCTTACAACAAGAAAAATAATACAGAAACATAGCAACAAATTAAGTGCCCAAATAAAACTTAACTCCAGAAAGCTCATGTTGCCATGTAATTTAATCTTTGTTCCACAGCACTCAGTACTTACTTTTACACTTTCTCTCAATCTCATCATATATTTATTTTATACGAACTCCCTGATGTGAGCTCTCAACGCAGAGAGTTGCAAAAAGATGTGCACCTTGCTGTGTTTGCATCACATTGAGATTTATTATCCTATGAGACACACACAAAAAATGTTTACTTTCAGCTACATGAACTAAGAGGTTCCTTCCAAACCTCTTCACTGCTTCAGAAATTCCCATAAACAGCTTTTGCCAGAGATCAAAACCACACCTACAGAGATCATGTACATCCATCCTGCTCAAAGCATATCATGCTTCATTATGAAACCCTGGCACTGCTGGACACCACCCAGAATAAGCCCAGGGTGAGCCTGGCTGTCTCTTATGGGAATACTGGGAAGCAGCTGGCCTCTGCAGTGTAGTGCAGTCCAGGGTTTGGGTGCATTTTCCAGAACAAGGTGCTGTGTTGGAATTTTTGGCCACACAGAAGCATGAACAGAAAGATCTTTTCAATTTCTTCCTGAATTGTCCTGTCTCTCAAGCATCTCATTCACTTTAAATTGTCCATATATTTGATTTCAATACTAACAAAAACTTTTTTAGTTTTAGCACTTTGCCCAGCCTCAAATTCATAACTAACCTTTGCCTTTCAGACCTTCTGCTTCATCTTGTCCATTTTACCCAGAAAAAATTCCTCTGAGTTATTACTACTGTCTCTTTACCCTGAACACATTCTGCATAAATGCATTTGCATACTCTTTTTAAATTATTTATTGCAACTGACACATATTTTCTCAAATGCTGAAATTTGTCTTGATGCAGTTGTACTGGGAGAGTACTGATAGAGTGCACAGTTCTCTCTTCAGGTTACAAGTCAGATTTAAAGCACTGCACGTTCCCACTTCAGGCCTGTTGTTTATTTGCATTCAATTTTCTATAATGCAGGGTTTTGACTACACCTTACATCAACAGTCCAGACTCAATAAGGGCTCTTTATCAATAAACTTTTATGACAGAGCAGTTTAATGATTAGATAATTGTTCCTATTCATCACCTACATTATTACCCCACAGAAATTTAGTTCTTCTTTTCAGAAGTTCAGATTTAATCCAGCAGATTTTTGCAATTTTTTTTTTTATTTTTAAAAAAGACTCTCTCCATAAACACTTCCACCTCTTCCCTAAGGATTTCTTTTTGTGACAGCATTTTACATGTATAATTCCTCACACACAAATATGAAAGAGAGTTAGTATAAAACTTGCTGAGTTCCTCTGGAAAACATTTTAACAATGCAGAAGCTCAAAGAGCCTCAGCTGCTTATTTTAAAATGTTGTCTAGAACCAAAAATTCTATTATTTATTAAAATGTAAATAAATGGCAAAATGAAAAAAAAATAGCAGATGTCTTTGGAGATAAACTTGTTAAAGAATGACTGTTGAGTAGCTCACAAGGAAACGGTTTCTAATATTTTCATTTCTGTACTAACTAGCATCTCCAAATTCATGCCTCATTCATGGAAAGAAAAAAATGAAGCAAAAATATTTCAACTTGTCTCATTTTATATACAATGCTTTTAGAAAGGACTGTTGTTCTGATATTATCACTGTAAACCACAGAAAATACACACATGCAAAGTCTTTCTATAACATCACTTCCATTGCTAACATTCACTTGTTGGACATTTATAATTGCCTCTACAAAATATGCTTATCCTCTCTCTCTCTAACATATTATCCTCCCAGGCACAGCTCCAAAAGTCTTGTTGAAACATGGATAGATTTCATGGTGTGCCATTACTGTCATGTGGTTGACATTCCTTGGCTTGCATTCAAGTCAACTGCTTCGAGAGGAAAAAAAAAGCCAATATTAGTCCAAATTTCTCTCCATAGAGGGACAGACTTTTCAGGTTTGCCTAATTTAAATTCATTCATTTACTGAATACTACCTGATGAGAATTTCCTTTGATTATTAAAATATGTTAACAGAAAAATATAAAATCCCAGAAAATTGAAATTATATTTTGAAACAGTTTTGTTTGGCTTTTTAAGACATTTTTCTTCTACAGATAGTTTAGATAGAAGGAAAACTGATTTTGTCAAAGTTAGGATCAATTCTCACTGTTGCTTTCTGCTTTTCATCTGCACATATATTTTTCCAAAAGTGTATTTCAAGATTAAAATATTCCATGCATTATTTCTATTGCTTTGGAAACCATTTGGATGCATGTAAAAACTGGCTTACTTTTTGATTTATGCTGTTGATTTGTTGGTAGCAGTGCAGGGGGAGATTTCCACAGTCATGTCAGAAATCATTCTCTAAGAAATTGATTCCCTTTTTGAAATATTGCTTAGTAAACAAATTGATGAAATATCAATTTGAAGAACATGACTTCTCATTGATGCAAGACAAAGTTTTACCTTAAGATGATCTGATTTTTCTCTATGGTACTTCCTTAGAAACTAAACATGGTAATTTATTTTTATTTCTGAATTTTCTTTAGTATGTTGATGGGTTTGTAGCCTTGTGTTGCCTAAAGTTATCATTAGCTGTTTTATATCCTTCAGGCAAGACTATAATTTTTGTAGTCTGACAGGCTTCTGAAACCCTGTAGAAAGCATTGGATCTTTAGTGCTGCTTGACAAAACCAGAATTTCCTATGTAATTTTTTTACAATCTTTCAAACAGGAATTATTTTTTTTCAAAATGCATATGCTCATATTTTCACATTCAAAAAGTTGACCTTCTCTTGTTTTTCTTTCTGGTGGTATTTCTCTAATGCTAGGAAGTACTGTCTAGGAATATAGTTAAGATATTTGCTTTGCATTTAAATGGGATTGAAGATGAAAAATTTGGTTTCAAAAATGGCTTTTTAAAATATGGATTCGTCGCTTTTAAAATATGGATATCTTCATTAAATAACGTTTTTCATGTGCTCTCCTCCCTATGTTCATGCCACATAACTATTCAATTCAAAGACATTAAGTACAAAAAACAATCAGTTCAATCATTACCTTTTCCCTGGCAATGTAGGCTGATCCAAGTAGTAAATTTACAGGGTTATGCTACCAAACAGCTGATAATTTTTTTATAAACCATACTCTAATGGTTTTCAGTGATGACAAATTTTCTATACACAGATGAAGATGTAACACTCAGCTGGGAAACGACTGAACAGTACAGATTGTTTACATTTTTCACATTTCCAAAATTTGCAATGCAACATTTTTTTAGGAAATTTTCATGGTTTGTAGTTGGACAAAAAGGAGTGAAGCTTAAAGTAGTAAGCAGAAATAATAGTTATAAGACTAAACAAACGTGTCACTCAAGGTTAATACTTGGCTGTCAAAAAAAAGTGCTTTCTTTCCTGATAAATTCTTAATGGGCTTTGAGAAGCCTGTGTGAAAATGAAAGGGTAGGGACCTTCCTTGCTTGATTCCTGTCTTGCCAAGCATTCAAAGTCAATAACACAGTCTTTTAAGATTTTATTGTGACCTTAAATAAATTTAAAAGTTTCCCTCCTTCCTATGCAAGCAATGACCAAAGATATTTACAGAGCTAATTATTTGTAAGACATCAACAGGAAGATGCAGTTCATAAGAAGAACAAAGCTATGGCTTCTGTGAATTTTCTGTCACCATAAAAATAATGAATTTGTGATAATTCCACTGATATTCAAAGGCTTAAATACCTATAAAAAAGTAAGATGTCTAGATGCAGTTAATAAGTTTCTCAGGTGAGGGCAAGAATCAGGGAAAACTGTCATCATCTGAAGGAAAATTCAAGTTAAAGCTGAGATGGATTATCTGAACATAGGGGAAATAAAGCTATCATCTTAAGCATTTTGTGATGATCCATAAAATAAAGTTAAAGCAAACGGAGAAACTGCTCCCAAAGTCAAGCATACTTTGGAAATGCATGACAGCAGTTTATTAACAAAAAGTTCTTGCTGACTGAGCTTACATGCCAAGAAAAAACCTGTCATCCATGTGCAAGACATAAAGCACAATGTGAAGTAAAACCACCCAGTTTATCACCACCAACAACAACATTGCTGTCAGCAAGCAGCAAGACCAAGAGAAGATGAGAAGGTACTGGGAAGGCACATTGCAATGTCTGGCACACCCCTCTATTAAAGGATGTAATGAATACCACAGTCAACAAAAGGGCTGCATATACAACACATAGGAAGTTATGGGAGAAAAAGAATATCAAATGAAAGTATTATTTTATATGTGCAATATTCCTGAGTGAGAAAATCTGGAACTATATAATAAAGAAAAACAAAAGGGCTTCAACAGATTACAGAAAAAAGACAGAAAAAGTAGATTCAGCACATAGACATACATAAAATTTCTGAGCTCATTGTAAAATATTTCTAAAAATATAACAAATAGTGAAAAAAACCAACTATCTTCTTTCTTTTCAAGACCCCATATGTATATTAACAATGCAGCTGGGAGAGAGTGACATAAAGATGACTCTCTTAACCATTCAACGAGCTTTGAACTGTTGCTACAGCTTGATCTTCCTGTTTCAAGATCAAGAGCAGAAAACTGCAAGGAACACAGTTCTGTAAAGAAATTTCAACACTGGTTTAGTATCCAGGGATAAGATGAATTCTAACAACCTATAAAATTGCTAATATGTTTTCTTTCATCTACTAACTCCAGCAGTGTTTAGACAGCAAATGTTATTCACCTAAATTGCAGCTAAAGGGGCCAGGCAGGATACATCCAACTAACAGTATATAACTGATTGAAGAACCTAATATAAAAGACATAACTTAAAAGACTTGAGGGTTATTTTTTTTGCAGAAAATAGGACAGTCACAAAAAAATTCAATTCACCTGATAAAGTTTGCCTAAGCTGCCCTCTCCTTTAACTACTGAAGGAGCATAGGTTTTTTTCTTAGCAACCTTAATTAGGTGGGATATATCTGTGCCATAATATAATCCCTCTGAAGTTAACTATTCCATTAGCTACTGGGTAATTTGTGGGGAAAAAAAATCATGTTCCTGGTTTTGAGTTGAGCAATCTGAAAGGTCAGAGCAGTATGAATCTCACCTCCCCCATTTCCCATATCACAGTGTGAAACTCCATACAGCATACACAACTAATCATGTATGAGGACATGAGATTTTTACATACTTTCCCTAGTTAAAATTGTTTTAAAGTAATCTGGACCCACAAGGATATCTGCTGTCTTGGAGAGAAGGTCCTTTATTTCTCACAAATATGGTATGAAGCATACTGCATTCCTCAGATGGAGCAGAATTTAATAATCAAGGCCTCCCTGTCTGTCATATCAGCAGTTTTACCCCAGAATATCCAGACATGGTATCTAATTTTCAGAAATGAGGGCTTCATTTCTAACATTCAGAAATAATACATCTGTTCTGGGTGGGAAAGCCAGCTGAGCCTGCACTGAACTCTCTTCCTCCTGTTACACAAAGAATCAAATGTCAATATGACGCAGTTTCACTGCCTCCAGAATAACTGGTCTGGTAAGGAAAAGATGCAATGATGAGTTCACAGATGGTTTTTCAAAACATTTGTGCAGCTTCCACGGTTTTTTTTGTGAAATAAAACCTGGAAATATATTGGGAAGTTCATGTTTTAGTTTAGGCACTCAAGAAGCATGTATGAAATAGCCCATAGGTAACCAGATAACCAGAATTATTTTCAAAGGCAGAAAAATCCTTGTCAGTAATTAAATGAAATATTCCTAAAACTAAAGATACAGAAGGTATATGTAAGTGCAGTTTAGAATATAAAACATCTTTCTCTAGAGCCTTAACATGGTTCTCTTGAAAAGCAAGGTACAAAGAAATAGAAATATAACTACCACAATGAAGTCTTCATATATTTGTTTCTGATGAAATAAAATAAAAACCAAACCTCCTTTCCCATTTTATAGCATAACATGAGGGGGAAAGTGTCATTGTATTTCTATTGACTCTGTGAACAGATACTCTAAAACAAGGTGTTAATGAGGCTTTCCATGGCCAAGGGAGCTGAATATAATAGGAAGGGTATTAAATTGCAAACATGAAAACAGCGTTACAGTTGGCATCAGGCCTGTCTCCCATTCTTTACTAATCATGCTGCAGCACAGTTATATATGAATGTTTATTTAATACTCTAAAAGCATGTTCAGGCATGGAAAAATGATGCCTAGAATGAAAGGCATCCCTCCTCAAATGTGACTGGCATTGTTTTACTGCTTTTGTTTAACTTTTCACAGTAAATTGAGTCTGCAAACAGTGCCAGTGAGAGCCTTCACTGTCACTTTCACAAGGCCTCTCTGAGAGGCCCTACTCCATGGAAGCACTGACATGACTTGGATGCTAAGCCTCTGAATGCTCATATCAGCTGTTAAGTCAACTATACATTCACTGGAAAGGTTAGGCTGAGCTATTTTTTTTTCCATTACTTCAGGCAAAAAAAATTTCTTTTGCCAATTCAGAGCTAGAAAGTGAGCTATTTGCAGCTAAGGAGGGAGGTCAGGAAGAGCACATGAAAAGTTCCTTCAGATGTTGGCTATCAGTGTTCTCAAAAGTCTGCTTTTCAAAAATATTTCTTAAGAAAGACAAAAAGGTGGGTTTTTTTTTGTATATTTATATATATAGAAACATACCTTTTTTATACAAAGTTAAAATAAATTTTTCCTTCATGAAATTTTTTATTGATTTTTTCCTACATTTTCATAATAGGCTTAGTCACAGACATAAGAAATTTGCTCCTGCAAAATATTAATGACAAACAACTGATGGCAATGGTAAGCTGAAGGACTTCCTTTTCAGACTTTAAATGAAATGTTAAATGTTAAACTTCTATTTAGAAAGATATCAACAAATTTGATGTGAAATCATAGTCACAACTGGAGTTTTTACAAAGGTGTTTTTGATGTGGAGCCATTTTCATAATTTTAATTTTTCAAAACAACAAATATCCTTGTGTACATTTCTGTTAGTATTAAGGCATTGCTAAAAGAAACCAACTGTTTAATCTTTGACAGTTTAGATTTTTAATATCTACAAAATTACTAGCTCAAAACTGTATACAAGAAGCTTTCTTGCAACTTGTAGTATCTGCCAACCCTTTTCAATAGCATTATCTCATTTTGGCAACTGTACAGAACAAAATTTATTACAGCACTATTTTAGCAATTGAACAATCTGGCCTTGACACACCATACTGATTTGGTTTCATTTACCTCTCCACTATTCTTTTTGTTGTTCTTAGGTCTTATTTCTTGATAACATTGCATGTGTTATGGAACTGAATAAATTCTAAACACATCTGTCTTGGATTGAAATATTTTGTGATTCCAAATATATGTATTTTTTAAACCTAAGATGTTATTTTTTCCTTAAGAATTTTAAGTATGAGACAATGAAAATCAACCTTGTCAAAAGGATATCAAGTTTTAATTGATATATATTCTCTAGAGTACAGACACTAAAGCCAGAATAATAATCCAAAATAATTCCAGACATTTGTATAGCAATCTTACTGACAGAGCATCAAAATGAGACAAGCAATCAAACCGCAGGTTTGGGGTTTTTTCACTAGGAAAAAGAAAAAACTGATTTCAAGAACAAGGACAACAAGGTATTTAACTCAAACTAATTGATGAGTTGTTGTAATTGTGGTCATAAAGAGTATACAGCCTGAACCTTAGCTGCACCATGTACATCAAACCAGGGCTTCTCAAAGTAAAACACAAACATTGCAAATTACTGATGAGGAAAGCAAAGTATTGAAGGAAATAATTTCATGAATAACTAGTAATAAGAGTGATATTAACCATGAAATAGCTGCTTAACCATTCATTTCTTCTGGACACATACTATAGAATTACAGTTATCAAAACTGAGAGAGGATATAGCACTGCTCTGCTGCAATACTGAGGACAGGCATTCATAGAAGCTGTGAAGAAAAAGTGTTCTGAAAATCTTGCTACTCTATACAGAATTGGAACTAACTCAGTAGGCCCTCAGTGAATACAGATTAGAGATTTCTTTCCAGAAGATGAAAGCAGTGTTGGCATAAGCAATGACTGCTCTTAATTTAAAACGTTCTCAGTCTTTTTTTATATACTTATTTAAAGGTTTTAAAGCAATCTTAGTCAAAGTGCCAAAATCATAGAACGATGACAAGAACAAAAGAAAAGGAGACAAAACCTCAGGATTATTGTGGAGCAGGTTACATTTACATAGAGATGACATACAGACTGCATTCTCCAATTTACAAGAGACAGGTCATCTGTGTCCAGTTTAACCTTAAATCTCAGGGTATCCAAAGTACACGTTTTGATAGTCTTTGTGTGACTGGAAGCAACTATTGCTTATATTTGTTCGGACTGTATTGCACTTAATTAAATGTTGACACTTACAGTGGGAAACCCAACCCTGCCTAGAATTTATAGGTTATTTATCATTAATATAGCATAAAAATAAATGTACTCTAACACCCAGATCTATTTGGCTGTACTTATTCATTTAGTATTCATCACAAAATATGAGGTTTTCATGCAGACTGTGTTTTCAGAAATATCCAACTCCAACAGCTACCAAGTACACAGGCCTTTTAGCTTAGACATAGAGCAGTCAAATAAAAAAAAAACAAAACCAATTAGTTACTTACCTGACACTGAACAGAAATTTTAAAATAATCCCATTTGAAGCAGTCAGCAACTTTAGTATGATAAAGTTCCATTTAAGTCCTAGTACAAATCAAAATTTTTTGAATCCAAATTTTCCAGGGTCATAAGTGAATGGTCTCTCCAAACCAGAGATTACCACAGGAGTAAATAATGGCCTGTTTGCCATTTAGAACCTGATAACAGGTCTCAGCTTGCTCCAAAGAGGAACAGGCAAGATTTCTTAAATAACTGAAAATATTAGTAAGGGAAATATTTCATTCCCAGTAGAGCTGGAAGCCACACCGTTTTAGTCCTGCTCAGTACAGCTTATGTTGCTGAGGTAACAAGCTTTCTCACTCAGATGGCAGAATTCATTGCTCCTGAGAAGCAAGAATTACTTAGCATTTAACCAGTACAGAGAATATTTATAACACTCTGTTCTCCTTTGCTGTGATTTTTAAACACTGAACTGAGGTATCACAAAATATTAAAGAAAAACAAAACCAAAAAATAAACATCACAAGGCGTTAAAAATATATACAGAGCATATTGAATTTGTCACAAAAGCTTTCTTAGCCACTTACCCAGGCACTCACACATCTGCCACAAGTGGTGATTTTGAAATCTCCATAGAGATCCTTGATGGCACCAGTTGTAAAGAATCCCTCCACCATCAGCAGAATGCCATATACAAAGAATGCAGCTGCTACACCATATATCACGTACTTGAAGATGTCAATCCTGTGTGGGAACAGCAAAAATTAATTATCTGCATAAATATTTAAAGCTGACTCTGAAATTTCAGGGTGAGATAATCAGACCCCCTGAGTCTCAAACTGGAATGACTGACTGGAAGTGCTGATGTGCCATAATGACAAGTGAAGCTGAGGACAGGAATGAACTTTGAAATAAAATAATGTTGATATAAGAAACACTGGGTCGTTTAATCTAATTAAATGTAAAAATGGATCTGTTTAGGTAATACAGCAAAAACTGTCACATCAATTTAAAAGTCAGTTATTCCTCGGTTTTTTCCTCTAAATGAAGTGGAAGAGGAAAAAAAAAAAGGAAAAGAAGCCAAAACCTGACACATCTCCTAAGTCATACATTCTATCCAGCACTTAGGTTATAGAAGTTATTTAGCTACAATCTTCAATCAAACTTTCTGCACATACAAGTCTGCAGTGTCAGTCTGTGCTACCTTCTCATTGTTATTCTCCCAATTATTCTCCAGTGGACAAAGTGTTTGACACAAAATAATGAAGTCATCAGGACAGATCCCATACTTCAAATCAGAAACATATTATTCCAGAAGAAATGAGGTCAGATCATCTGGAATTCGTCTATAATGGGGCTTTAAAATATAATTTCACAGGCACACAGCTGGAGCAATGGAGGGATGGCTTGCAGTGTGACATGTAGGGTGCTGGAAGGCTCAGTTCACTACAGAGATTACCTGGGTTGTGAGGGTGCTCTGCCCAGCACTGCCTGTAAGTTCAACCTTGGCTCAAGGAGACTATGCCTCCTAAATATTCTCTCATGACCAGCATTTGGTACAAGATTTTTGAGAGCACCTCTCTGCTCTGTTATCTAAACTTGGAAACATTCCTACTGACCATAGCTTTAGATCAGCAGATTTCAAAGTTTTCTACTTGAACTTCTCTAAAAAAACTATTTTTTTGAGAACTAAAATTTACCACAGTTAATTTTCAGTTTGTTGATGTGACAAGGAAGGAGCTGTACAACTCTTTATAAAATTGCTATATTCAGATTTAAGATGGTACTAAATTCCAGTCTTATTCTCCAGGTCAAGATAGATACCTCCTAACAGACAAAGACAAAAAAAATTGCTGAGAATCATTAGGATCTGCCAGATGAATTTTGACATGCCATCACCTACACTGGATGTTTTCTCAAGACAATGATTAATATTTTTATTGTCATGAAAGGAAATATTTAATGATAACAATTCCTTAGGAGCACACTTTCCATCATCACTCAAAAAGACAACTCATAATACACATTTTACATGTATAATACAATAAAAAAGCTCAAAAACCTGTTAAAATGCCTTTGATCTTGAATGGTTTTCAAAAGATTCAAAGTCAGGTTCAGGTCTACATTAAAAAATGCAATCAAAATGCAGTTAAACTTCTGATATAACTGGGGATGGGAGAAGTACTGGAAATGAATGCTTCAGGAAATGAGATAGGTTAAGTTTTTCCCTGACATTCTAATACCAAAGCACTTCCAGCTTTTTTTCTTAACATTGCTTTTTGTTTCATACTCAAATGAAAGCTAGAATAAGTCAATTTCTGTATGGAATAGACACTTGAACAATTCAAAAAGGTGAAAAAAATTTAACACTTGATGGTATGATGCAGATGAAATTTATTATTATTGATATGTATAATTCTGATTACATTGCAAAAATCTCATTTCCCTGATTTGATAGTAATTCAGCCATTGTAACATTTTTTAAACAACAAAGCTGTGATTTAAGTCTATCTTGTCAATAGTGATTTTAAAAAAAGTTTACAAAACAAATAGCAATTTCGTGGTTATTTCATAGAGAGTCTTCCAATTCCTATATTATATACTTTAAACAATTTTGACCTTCACCAGTGGTTGAAGTCTGGGAGTTCTGCCAGCAGCAGCTCCCCTCAGACCTCAATGTGCTCAGTTACAAGCTCTCATTGCCCTAAAGAGATTAGGACTTTTGAGAAGTCCAGAGACTATTTCAGTCCTTACAACAGCCCTTTAAACCATCTGTGCTGAGTCTCCCACTGAGCTGCTTGTGTCAAAAAGTGTGCTAAGAGATCTCTGCTTTTTCCTCAGCCTTATGTGCATCTACAGGAATAACTTTCACTTAAGCCTTCCTTTCACAAAAGGAAAAAATATATATAGCCCAACAGTAGCCAAATATAGAAATCTATTTCCTTCTCATCCACTTGTTACAGAGAAGTCATAAAATCTCTATTCATCAGCCTATATGGGATGAAATAGCCAGGCTTATTCCAAGGGAAAAGGATTTCCTATACAGCAAAGAGTAAAAAGATAAATGAAAATTGTGAGACAATCACTCAACTACCTCTTTAAAAGCCAGATAGAATTGTATTGCAGTATAGCTACATTTAGTGTCTGCTCTATTTAAAGAAAATATATTACAACAATAACATTATATGTATATATATATATATATATAGTTTTGAAGATATTATTGCTATTAAGTTATTCTGCAGCATTTAATACAGTTCACATAAACTTTTATTTTCTCATTAAGCTATAATAGATAAAAGATAGACCTTATAAAATGGAGATTGCCTTTCTTTAAAATAAAATGTGATTCTTTGTGGATGAACTCATGGAGATTAATTGCCATCTGTGCTTCAGCAGATTCTCAAATGCTGCAGACAGAGCACGAGAGCAACCAGGGAGGGAGAAGGGAATGGCAGAAGGGGAGATGAACGTGAGCCAATGGGCTGGATGGGTAAGGACAAAGAAAAAGAACAAGAAGGGCTTACACTTGTGTAAGGTGAAATGGAAGGAAAGATGTGGGTAATGAGCAAAGGAAGGAGACAAAACAATAAAGATAAAATTTTGTTCTTCTGTCAGAATTGGAAAAATATATACTATTTTACAAAAAAAAATTATTTTGAAAAATGTATATTATTAAAACTACTCTGACCTAGGCTGCTGAGTAGAATAAGCGGAATGATTATCTAAACTTAAAATAATTGTGAAAAGCAAGTTAGTAAAAGATTTTTTTAAAAAATACAGAATAATCTAAGCCATATATTTGTCTTAATCTGGTAGATTCTCCATGGATTCTGGATCTGCCCTTCCTCACGACACTATGTTCAGAAATGTTAAAAACATTATTGTTTTTAAATTGCAATTTAAATCAAACTGATCTTTCAATTTTTAGCTCTTTCTCTGCTGCCAGGTCATTAATTATTCCATATTAACCAGACTACCCTAATTCATTAGTCTGAACCTGGATTCTATCCAACAAGAAACATATTCAAAATATCTCTAGAGAAAACACTTTCTTTTTCTGGCAGAAGGTATTCAGGGAAGCCATCAGTGCTAACTTCTCAATGAACAGGTTGGAACTGAAAACCGAGTAGACAATCCCAGCAGAGACAAGTCAGAGGTGAGTGAAAATATTCTTAGTGAGTCAGACAAATGTTGACAAAGATTTCCTACTGTGTATTTTCATGGTGTTTTGGCAAATTTAAGTATTAAAAATTATAATAAATCAACAAGAAATAAAATAATTTCTTAAACAAACTTGTCTATGTTCAGCAGGATTTTGTGAAAAGTGTCTTAATATAGTTTTGGAACAATCTACATACTTGCTAGGGATATTTTTTTTTCAATTTGGTTAATATAGGAATGTAGTACAGATATTTAGTTGTAATTAACGGCTAAAGTTTACACTAATTTGCCCTATGACACGATTCTTATGCTGCCCAGAAAACCATTGATATTCTTAAAAATTATGTCTACTTCAGTCTAAACAAGTGATAAAAGCCTAATATTCCAAAGGTTTCATTGGCCTATCCACCAGAATACCAGATATTAGTGTGGGACTTATAATTCTGTCTCATGTTTCTGTTCCAGAATTTATAACATAACTTCTCCAATATATAAAACAATATTAATATATTACAGGTGTTAAGTAGAAGATGATTGTCAGTGAATTGTACCTATAATCTCTGAATGTAAGAAGTTTCAGGCAATTACATCTATTTCCAAGCTAAAAACTTCCAAAAATAAAAAGAAAAGAATATAAGAAAAATAAAATACCAGAGCAATCAAAGTACTGAAATGTTAATAAGATTACCATAGTACAATATCTAATGAAAAACTGTTTTTATTTTTTTTTTTTTCAGCCTGCATAGAAGATTTAGAAGGATGAGAAATACATGCAAATGTCACCATTAGGGTAGAATGGCTTCTCCTGTTTTGGAGGATTATTTGGTTTTTTTAAAATTTGTTTTCTCTTTCAATGACGGAGAAGTTTGAATACTTGATGTTTACGTCTAGAACACACAATGACCTCTGTTACTCTGTAAACCAGCAGAAATGCTGGCCTCCATGCTGATCCTCTTGCCCCCTAAGGCACTGATGCTATGAGGGCGTTAGGACACTGAGATAGCAGCCTCCCCCCTCATACTGTCTCAAGCATGTAGAAATAGCTTTGCAATTGTGTTTGTAGAAGACAGACAAGATATAAGGGGATGTTTGCAAGCAAAAAGGTCTGGTTAGGCTATGCAGAAACCAAGGCCCCTGGAACTTTTGAAAAGATGTACTCAGGCTCTTCTGCAAACCAGCTGGGAACAATTTCTTGGTGTCAGTTCATGATACTATTCACTTAAATAGATTGAGGAAAGAAGATAGCTTCTTCTTAGAAGAAAGAGAAATTGCTAGGAAAAGGAGGAGACAAGTAAAGACAAACTTCTGAAGGAAAACAAATAGGGAAAAAGAAGAATTTCTTAATAGTCATGTACTACCTACAAAGTAAGACAAAAACCCCCAAGTAAAAGCCCATTGAGGTAAAAGAAATTGAAATATTCTCACTGTGAAGGGAAAAAAATGAAAATACAAAAAAATTTCAGCATTAGTCTATGAGGATTTTTTCTAGATTAGGTTAATAAGGAGTCTAACTTCTAAATTTCAGGTGGGAAGAAAATAAAACTGGAGTATAGAATGCTCAACTAAAGTTCATTAGGAAATGACAAGAGAAAGGATTAACAGTAAAGAAAGGATAAGACCAAAAAAGACCAAAAAGTAATTTTTATTAAAGTAGAAACAAAATACAATAGAAATATTGAATAATATTGAATATAGAATAGAAGGAAAACAGAGACTTTGATTATGCATTTCTGGAGGAAATTTGTAATTGTGTAATCATAGAAAACATTTGCTCAAGACTAAAGCCAGATTGTAGTATTATATAAAGGAGACATCATCCTACTACAATATGCAAGTTACATTCATATTCTACAAGGGCCAGATTTTCCTGTTCTGATCTGAAACAAAGCTGATGTGACAGAAGTACCCATTGTTTTTAATTTGTGATGTACAACTCTCTACAGCCGTGCAGAATAGAACCCTGGATCATCATCCTCTACAAGTGCGTTGCTATCTTCCTAGGAATGGAATGGTTGAGTAGAGATTTCTTGCAGAACATCTAAAAAGCCATCAAACTAATGGAAGAAGAGCAAAAGTAGCACAAACCACACCTTTGTTCTGTGAGTCTTGTAACTTTCTTGAAATAGGAAAAGATCCAGCATAAGAATTTTAGTAATCATGAGAACTTTGAGTCCAAAACACTGAATTTTTACTACTACCGACAGACAAGGCTTCTCCTCAACATTGTTTCAGGGTTTTTGATAACCTGATTTGTTCTGTCTAAAACTAGTTCCTTAGAAACTTTTTTTAGAGACACTCATTACAGAAGAGATCAGAAGCCTCCTTTGTCTGAAGAAGGCAAAAACCCCAGTGGAACTGGTGCAGAGTACTGCACTGACTTGTGGTGGAATTACATGATGGTTGTTGTACACTGTGGGTACTGAATTTCCAGGCAATCTTCTGTAGCAGGAAAGTGTAAAAGATGTTGCAAAAGCATACGGCAGGATTTGTGAGTGTTTCATTAGTACAACTACAAACTTGGAGGCATACAAAGTACATACTGACAGTGTAAGACTGACATCTTGTTACTCTATGTCCAGATTGGGATCAAAATAGTGAATTTACCCTTTTCAGATATCCTGTGGAACAGAGAGCTTGTTTTACATGCTGCATAAAGCATATTTAGCAATATGGATATTACACATAAAGATACACTTTCCATTTTATCTGTTTATCTGAACTAAGACTAAAGAGAAATAAAGGCAGTTAAAAAAGAAAAATATATTTCTATGGAGATGAACCACCTATTGAGAAAGGGAAAATCACAAGACATTAAGTTATTATAGCTAATCTAAGATTCCAGTCAACCAGGAAGGAGAGCTACTTAACGCAGTACTAAATAATACAGATGTCTGCTGAAAAGTAGGAGAATGTATTTGCACGGAAGAAGACAGATAAATTCTTTATGTAAGATCACTCTGCTGGTATTCACATGCACTGCTATGAATTTTCCAGATTATTCCACTGGTATTCTCATGGGGTGAATTTCCTTATTCAATTTCATAAAGTGAGGACTATGTCTTGGCAAGTAATTGCCAAATCCTAAATTTTACTTAAGTTCTCATTGGTATTGCCTTTAACAGAATAAAGAAGACTGGACTACATAATATAGCTGAGTAGGTCGTAAATGTGACTTTTCAGTGCTGTATAATCTTGTAAAGGTCATGTTCTCAGGTGCTGTGATATTTTTTGCTGGATTTGATGCATCTGCCAATGACACCAGATCTAAAATTCTATGTTCTGCATCTAATATTTAATATGCTGTATTTGTCCAGCTCTGCTATTTATATGTGACTCAGTTATTCCAATGAAATAAAAACTGTTCTCCTTAAGTAACCTGAATCTTCAATGACGTTGTTCTCTCTCTGGTGGTTCCTGCCAAATTATAGTACCCAAAGAAGACACATGGGTCAAGGTTGGATATTCCATGCAGAGAAAACTTCATTCTTCTGCACAATCTCTGTTGGTGTTTTCAAACGTGCTATGGCACAGACCTGTCTAAGTTAGCAATTATTTGATAAAGAGCTTTATATGTTTTGCTTTCTGTAATACAAATAAAATATAATGTACGTTCAAATTTAAAGAATGCTTTTGTAAAAAGATCAAAAATATATAGGGAAAACCAGATTACTACTGTGTATTAAGTAGATGCCTTAAACAGAATCATCACACATTCTAATGCAAATGTTTATAAATACCAGATTTAATATTAGCTGTCCTTTACTACAGGACACATTGTAATAACCTTCATGGTGTTCCACTACTATAAATGTAGAAAGATTGATGCTAACAGTAACATTTTAGTGCTACCAGAATTTAACTTGTGATAGCAGCAAAGTCAACAACAAAAAAAGACAGGAAATCATAACATCCATTTATCTACCTCTCAAAAACATTGTTTTTTATCCCTAAGAGGGGAGATACAAAAGATTGTACACCATTTTTTTTGTTTTACTCAAAAGAAAACAGTTGTACATACCTATGTATATTACAAAACAATACTATTTAATAAACCCTGACTATATACTAACAGAAAAGTCATCAACAAGCATCAAACTTGGCCACAGCAGTACCTGAAACACAGGTTTCACACCCTGAAAGGAAGGAAATTTTTAGACCTAGGAAGGTGGCACCAGTACAGTGTCTATGCAACTTCCTGAAGAGAACACTGTGGCAACAGAATTACAGATTGCAACTTCATTTAGTTTACTATTTAGTTTCACACCTTTAAAGGAAGTGAATTTACAACGACATGAATTAGCTTTGACAGTAGTAAGAAAAGGGGTTTAATGCTACTATCAGGGAGACTGCTTCATTTTCCACTCTAGGAGCATGATTCCCTTGTTCCATGGCCTATATATCACAAACATGTGACAGATGGCACTAACTGGCTTTGCGCACTAAAGAGAAAGAACTGGAAAAGGATGCTGCTGGGAAATACACAAAACGTATCTTGTGCTGCTGATTTTCTAAAACCTTCTTTTGGCATTTGTTCCAAATACCAGAAAAATATAAAAATCCAGCTCATGTGATACATGCCTAATAAGCATATGTCTCTTTCTGCTGACTTTGTGATGTTCTCAAAATCAGTGATTAATTAAGAAAATCTAGTTATACCTGGTACTTTGCAGATAGTGTTCACTGCATTTTATTAAGTTATTAAGAGAATGACTGAAAACCACATCCACCTCAAGCAGATGGCTCAGTTTTAGTCAAACCTACAGAGTTGATAAACTGACAAAGTCAGCAACATAAACCATTCACCTCTTGCAGTTAAATATTATAAAAGCAGTTTTCAGGATAATTTAAAGCATCATATGTATTTTCTTAGGCTTCCTTTGGATCACAAGGAAGTAAAATAACTTCTCTACAGCCACTGAAAGAATCCACATCCCAAAAAAAGGCCTATGATTTCTGCAAATTCCTAAACAACCTTTCCTTCACTTGGTGGGGGAGTGGGTGGAGGGAAACATTTACCATTAGAACAGTGATCTGGTTGATAGTGAAAAAGTCTGGAACTGGAGGGAATGAAGCATCCCAGAAGTCATTCAGAAAGCAATATAATTACAGGTTAGTCTCAATGAAAAGGGCACACATTGATAATTCCAAATGTCTTTATAGCCATCCAATTCATAAAGGTTTATGGATTTAAAAATTACTGTCTAAAGAAAGAAGAGTCTACCATTCAGCTGTGTGATTTTTGCAGATACATTCTCTCTATAAGGAATACCTGTCTATACAGCATTTGTTCTCGTGAATTTGAACACATTTGATTTATATTAGCTTTCAAGTATTTAGAGTAACTCTTTTACCTTTCTCCCCCGAAGAAACTAAAGTCAGGCTTTAATCCACTGCTTTGAGACAAAATCCTTTAAAAAAAATTATTGGCTTTTTTTAGAAATTTTTGGGCTCTGCATCTCATTACAGGCTGAATTTTGGGTTGTATTTTCCCCCTAAAAACAAGCAAGTGAAAAAGCACTCTCTCTACCCATCATCTCTCTAGGTTGCCTCCATAACTTTGGAATTATTGACCATTATCATTCTGTATTGTAACTTGGAAAGAAAATCATAAATTTGAGAAAATTTATGTAACTGACTGGCATTTATAGAATTTAAATGGCAGCTACAAAACTTGCTTATAGTTTTTAAATTACAAATACTTACTACTTGCCTGTATTTCCACAGCAGATATGATATGCAGCTGTTATAGACTCCTTGAATTCAGACAGTAATCCTGGGAGATGGAATGAGGGACCAGTCTGCAGGACCAGCACTCAGATCACCTCTTTTATTCCACAGGGCTGTTGCTTTTGGCTGAATGCCCAAGGGCTGAACACTCCAAGTGAACTTTGCTGCCTATTGAAGGTTCTTCATTAATTAATCTCTCCCCAAGTGTCAAAGCATCATGTGGAGTGTGGGCAGCCCAGAGCAGCCCCAACCCTGTGGCCAGGGGAGTCTGAGGTGAGGGTCTGAACCCCTCTGGCTTCATTGAAATGTGGGCCATGGGAAGGCTGAGGAGAGGCCAGACAGGGACAGTCAGAGCTGTTGATGCCCTCAGGGACATTGATATGGGCGTTTCTGAATGGCAGTGTTGGGTCAAGGTATTTTGGCTCTTATTTTAGGCATTTAGAGAGTGTTTCATATTTTGTTTATGCCCTCATCATGCCCTACTTCCTCTACAGAGGTCTGCTGCTTCTTCTAAATTATAGCCAGTAGCTGCATTGACAGAGATAAAAGATACAGGGTGGCTTGTGAGTTGTGCTATTTGCATTCAGAGCACAATGCAAAAAGTTAAAACTGCCTTTATCTATTACCACCCACATAAATAACTCAGATTGGGATTGATTTTTATGCTGTATGACATTTAAAATGCAGCATGCTAATAAAAATATAGACAGAAACCATAAGCATGATTAAACAGAATCTAACACACTTCACTCCACTGCAGCATCTGCCTGGCACATTTATCACAGAAGGACAGACTCCAGGCCAGCCTGAGACACTTCACAGCACTACAAGCATTAAGAGCCCAAATGTGTCAAATAACCTTTAAAAAGTACAGTTGGGTAGGGCACACTGCTAGATTTTTTTGAAGTTCTTATAATTATTAATCATAAAAATTAAAAAAGAAATAGGTTTTAATTCCATTTCAATGTGTATTATTTTAAGGATGTAGGCACTACAGTGTTTATTTCTACTTACATATTATTCTTTCTGGTTTTTGGTCTTTCAAAAGTATGATTACTATAGAGCTACTGCCAACAGTTGATCAATACTTGTGAGAAAATATCAAGGATTTATTCTCCCTACAAAATTATTTTAAAAGCAGTGTAATGTCTACTTCAACAGGTAGAAAATTAACATGTGCAAATTTCTTTGTGATTTGCACAGTTTACCCAGTTCAAAGCAATTGCTTATCTGCTTCTAATCAATATATTTGCTCCTCCTGCCTTTAAGACATAAGGTTAGATATACCTTTCACAACTGAATAAAATCAAATTTCATTTTACAATAGGTCTACCAAAGAAAGAATTGGGTTTAATATCTCTTTAAGTTAACAAAGAAAACAAACAGGTCCAAAAGCTACTAACTGCAACAACTAGCTAAGAAAAACAAATGGCAGGGGGAAAAAATTACAATTCCTTAATCTTTTATGATGAATTATATGCATTTGGACTACATTCCCTGACTGATACTTTCACGTTAGCATGTGACAGAGAGAAGCTGAAAAACATGCTATGAAGAGAAAGCATTGATTTGTGGCTGTTCTGCACTAATAGCTTCCTAGGGAGTAATAAAATAAGTTAGAGCCTAATAAAATGACTGATCTTTCATTCAGGATAACAATGAACCTTAGCCACCAAGTCAAGCCAGACTCATCATTCTAAATGACAATACAAAAAGGCAAAGCAGAAGATACATCTTCCCCTTAACCCAACATATTATTATACAAGAACATAAAAATTCCTTGATCCAAAGAAGAAATTCTAATTTGCTGTAGCAGTGACATACTTATTTGGTTCATGCTCCCTTCTGGCTACCAATCCCACAGTGAGAACATCTAAAATTTGCAGAGGAGCTTTGGAAAGGATGTTGATAACATACCTCAAGAGAAGTAAAGAAATTTCAGATTCCATTTCTAGCTCTTGTATAAACAGTGGTACCCAGTCAGATCAAATACACATATATCTTGTTCATTTTTGTATGTCAAACAAGGAATATAAGGAAGGAGGCACGCAAGACAACAGGATAACCTCCAACACTAGTCAAGCCTTTGAGACTTCCTGAGCTGGATAAGTCTGTGTGTATTAGAAACCATCAATGGATTTGTTTTTCATGATTACCCAGTCTTCCCTTGAAGCCATAAAAATTCTGGCATCCATAATATGCAAATAGGTTTAGAGTTTTGCTATGAAAAAAACTGAAGAACTTGCTCCTGCTGAATCTGGTGCCTACTACTTCCCTCTGATACCTCAAAATTTTTGTACTGGAATAGAAAGACAATCCAATCTTGCATGTCTTATTGATGATACTGTGCATTTACAGACCACTCTTGCAACAGTTCTTAATTACCCCTTTTCTAGACTGAAGAAAACAGTCAATTTTTAACCATGTTTCCTACACTCAATTTTTAACCATGTATCTCCTGTTCTATAATTCTATAATTTTCTTTGCTTTCTTTGAGGAACCAACGTTTTATACAGTATTTATGATATGAATTAAAGATGACTTATATAATGGCATAAGTATTTTCTCTGTTTCACTTTGATTTTTCCACTTGTTGGTACTTGGTTTGTTTTTTGATCACTCCTAAGCCCTCAGATCATTGTTGTGGAACTATCCATCAGAAGAGGTCAATGTTTTTGATGATCAAATCACTTCACTTTTACGAAAAATATTCATGAAAGAAAATAATTACAAATTTAAGGAAAGGCTTCTTCAGCTTTAGTTACAACCATCAGCAGATAGGTAAGATTTTAATTTCAAATATCTAAGAAAATCATGTCCTAAAGAGAAAATTTTAAAGACACAAGAAAACATTTCATTTAATTTCAACATGCAATAAGCTATTTTTTTAAGGTAATAAATTTAACGAAGAGAAGTTGATGCTCAGCAAAACAAAGGTCTTCCAGAAATAGATTTTCAGGAATAGCAAGGCATGAAACCTTCAAAACAGCTTAATTCTAGAAAAACCAGAGGCAACAGAATTTTGACATTTCAAGTCTCAGGATTTTGAACAGCTCCTTGGTTACCTCTTTATTGTGTTTATTCCCAGAACTGATACTTGTTGCACAAGTCTGCTTTATCTATTTATAGTTTGTGGCCACAGGGTTTGTTTGTTTGCTTGCTTGCTTGCTTGTTTTTAAAATGCAAGGATGCATGGAACAGATTTATTGATATTATACTAAAAAAAATTTTAGTAATAAATTAATTAAAGCTGTGGGATATTTAATAGTATTACAAATTGCTTGTAAATACTAAAAATATTAACTTGGTCAAAACTTCATCAGCTAAGCTTATCCAAACCATTTTCTTTATGATATGATTCACTAAAAAAATATTTTCTTGAGTCAAATTTATATCCCATGTGGAATTTTTCAGCAGTTTTAAAAGGAGACTAGTAAAAAGTACTTACAGGGTGAAGGCATCGATAACATCTCCTGCAGATCTTGTCATCTCAAAGTAGGTTTGCAGAATGTTGACGGTTCCTGAAAGTGCTTCATGCCCACAGCCACAGAACAGTGCAACTCCAGCATAGAGCAGGATGGTGGCAATCAAAGATGCGTAGGGAATGCCTCCCAGGCATTTGATGCAACACTCGAAGCATCCTACAAGAAAGAACAAGAAAAGGTTATATGCTACTAAATTATATCAAAAAGGCAAAAAGAATGTTTTTCTTGTGAGAAACACTTCTGAAAATGAAAGACTGTAGGCCAAAGAGAGTTTAAGTCGAGTATAACAACCCAGACTGTGAGAAAATATGTGAAAGGTTAGTCCAACTTCTGAATTTTCTCAGTTGCTACTTGACCTATTAAATGTAGACATGCCATCTGATTAACATGAAAGGTTAAGCAGTCAGTTCCTTGCAGAGCTTCACGCTTTTATTCAGAGCAGGTTACAATGTCAGTCTTAGGTTATATCTATATTCACACTTCCTGCTGGTCATCTATCAGATTACTGAGGAGGACTCTCAATAACAGGAAAACCACTAAAAAAAAATAAAAATATATTTTCAGTCCAATACCTTCCGTCATCATAGGTTCATTCCAATTTTTTTGGACATACACTTCTGACAACAGAATTGCTCCTGCTCCTTGTGTATACTCAAATAACTCACAAGCATAAATAAAGACATCGATCAAAGAATACAGAATTAGAAAAAAATTTAGTTGAATTTTCTCTCAATATATTTTACTCTGTGTGATGTTTCTTAAATGAAGGTAATTGCTCTTGAGTTATAAAAGGCCAACTTCTTGTCCTGCCACCGCAGTGTCTAAAACAATGCCCAGTTCCGCAAAAAAACCCACATTCCTTCAGTAAGTGTGCTCAAGTTTCTGGCACTACCCTGCCTAGTTTCATGAATGCAGCATCTCTGACTCTTCCAAATCTCATCAATCCCATAACACCTCTTACATTCCATGGAACCCTTCCTATTGTCTTCTGCAGGGACAGGGAAGGTGGGATCCACTGGCTGAGAGAAGACAAGCAGGAAGTAATCAGAAGCTGTGTTTTCTCCTAAGCACTACCAGTTTATAGCAAAAAGGACCTGGCTAGAAAACAAAGTGAGGCATATAGATTTTAAATATTTGCACAGACAAAGACCAATTAAAAATTACATATAAGATGCTCAACAGGTATGATTCAATATATTTTAACTTGTTCCAAAGTCTTTATGCTGTGCTAATTATAGTACCAGAGATATATCAAAAGAAAAAAGCCATTCTTTAAAGACAGAATGTCTACTTTCATTATGTCTAATTCCCAAGTGTAGCTTCTCTATGTAATTTCATATTTTGTCTTTTAATTTGGTATATTTCTATTTACTTTAGCCTAGATAAGCCAAGTAATAACTTCCTCTGTCTGTTAAAACCTTCATTCATCTACATTTACTTTTAATTTACTTCTTTTAATGAACAAATATTAAATAGTCATATATATATGTTTAGCATTTATATATGTATATAAATTTATATACAAGATTGCATGAACAGTTTAAGCCTTTTTCAAATATGTACACATTTTACCCAAATAGAAACCCCCTGCTATGTTGTAAATAAAAGTAATATTATGGAAGGCAGTATTCTAATGGCTGGATAGCTCTTGGTAAAAAAAATATAGTATATTAAACATTGAATATACTAAATACATAAAAGACAAAATAATACCCAAGTATGTATGCTAGTTGTACAAAAAGAGAAAGTTATAGCTTGAGACTACTTTTGTTTAATGCCAACTTAATGTATCAGAGTCAGCTGTGAAATACCAGAGGTAAAATGTGCAAATCCATACATTTAAACTGCTGCCAAAGTCTTGCTGAGTAACCTGTAGTACAAGTCACCCACCTGGGGCATTCACCACACACTACCCAAGGGTGTAACACCTTCCAGGCTTTCAGGTGAGAGCATTCCATCTCCCTGCTGCCCCCATCTCTGAGCCCATACATTACTGGGTGAAGAGCAGATTTTCCTTGCAATTCCCACCATTCCACTGCACTGGCAGCAGGCAGCTCTCCTCTTCAGCAGCACAAGGCTTTGGATGTCCAGGGATGGATGAGCCTTTCTTTAGTGACAGACTACAGGGGTCTTATACCCAGGGACTCTGAGCTTTTCATCAGTGCAAGAGCTTAAGAACAGACTGGAAAAATTTATAAATGCTTTTGGAGTAGCTAATTCTGCATACAGATAACTGTAGTAATCTCTTAAAACTTCTTTGGTCCTGTTTTCTAAGATTATCCAACTGTGGTTAATTCTTCAATATTTAAAAGACTATACAAATACTAAAAAAAATCATTCACTGGAAAATCTTTGTCTTAAAGGCAAAAATCCTAAAAGTATATATTTGAAATAAGTTCACTGAACAAGAACTATAGGACAATACATAGTTACCTGACATCAGAGGTTATCATAAAATGCCCGTTACCATTATCAGCACAGAATAACAGCAGGAAAAGCCACAGAAAACTAGTACCACTGTACATCTATTGACATTATATGAGAAAGTAAAAAAGGGGAAAGATAACAATAGGGTAATAATAGGAACGATGCATGAGGGCTTGTAAAGTCAAAGATTAAAAAATAGCATAGACCTAAATATTTTCAGGGACACACGGACTTTAGGGATTATTCTTGATATTTTCTTGATATAGCTTGGTGCAGGGAAGGGGAAGAGATTTTGTAAAGGTTTCTTTTTCCCCTTCTGAGAAAGATGAAGTAGAAGAGAGAAAGTTGAGGGCACTGCTGTCTGGGAGCAGCTGGCTGTGCATTACCTCCTGAAGCTGCTGCACCTCACTCTTTAGGTCCAGTGGGGGCTGAGCACACACTCAGATGTTCCAAATTTGAATGTCATCAAAACCCACAGCCAGATATATTACTTGAGCTTTATTATAGTGAAACAGTATAAAAGTATATCAAAATAGCATAACAAGGTAAAACCAGTATAAATTATTACAATGTAATGATGTACAATCCAAGGAAAAATTCAATCAAAAATAAATCAGCTTTTTCCCCCTCACCTCAAAATTTGTAAAATAACGGAACCAAATTTATAGTTTGTGAAGAAGTGCTTCTGTTCATCTCTCACATTTAAACTATTCATGTTTATAAGCCTTTGAGGGAAGCTTTTATTGGTATATTTCACCAACCTGAGCTCTTTTCATTCATAAAAATATACTGGAAAAATTAATTCAACCACGTGAAATTTTCAGATAATCATATATTGTCAAAGCCTTGCTCATTTACTTCACTCTTCTATAGCCCTACTACCTTTCTCACTGCTTACTTAATGAGTAACGCCAGAGTTTTCAGTCCTGTCAAAGCAACTGAAAAGTAAAGAAAACCAGTGAATCAGCGTTATGATTTTAAAGTGGATATTACACATCATTCATACACCACACAAGGTAATGTGCTACAGGTAATATCTGCTCCAATTCTTTTCTTTCAATTGCTCAGAATGTGCAAATGGCTGTTTAATAGCAGAACAATAGAAGCGCTATTTTAACCTGCACAGTGATATTGAATCACCGGCACAGAGTGTGACTCAGCTGTGAGAGTGTGTGGATGTCTGTGTGAGACAGGCAGTCATTCACCTCTCCCAAGGCACTTAACACATACAGCCACAGAAATAATTACTAGGAAAGATGAAAAAGATTCTATGCTCCTTTGATGTTTGTTCTCATCTTCAAATACAGTTTTCAGTACTTTTCAAACTGTTCACTCTGCACAATACACTTGTGCTATATAATTCAACATCCACTGTTCTTATTTTACTTATGTATACCAATATTTTTCCTTCAGGTAAAAACATAAATCTTATGGGGCCACATGTCTTTACCAAAACTGCAGGAAGTAATTGAAAAGAGTATCCCTTTTTGTGGTTTTCAACATGAAACTCTGTACTGTTCTTTTTTTCCTCTGTTTTATTAAAATCATTCCATAGAGAAAATTCAATCATGAAATACACAGAAAATGACAAGAAATTTTATTTTATGCAAATAAATTAAACTCCAAATACTGACTATATTCAGCTATCAAAACACAACATATTAATGTTGCATTACATTCATCCAATTCCAGTCAACAGACATCTCATAGACAACTACCTCTTTGCTCCTCTTAGTACAATTATTACTGTCTACACCAGACATATTCTAGATATAGATCTCTACACTTCCTTATACAGGCAAATCTGTGCAAATCTCTTCTCATTTCTGGGGTTTGGGTGTAAATATTCTATTATATCTTCAATTGCATCAGCCAAAAATAAGTTGACTTTCTGTTTATACAATCTCTACATTTAAAAGGCAAAAAATTTAGATATTGAGCAGAAGAAGAAATTTTCCCTGTGATTTAAATGTAATTATGCACACAAATTGCATCACCACAATAATTTCTTTGTTTGTGTGTTATGATATGTGAACTCTTTCTCCTCATAGTAGATCAGGACATATATTTAACAAATAAAATACTCAGTCCATTTCTGATGCCACTTCTGTCTGTGAAAGTTAAATCAATGACATCAGAACCAGTTTCAGAATGCTGTTATGCTACTGCCTTTCACATAAATGGTTAAGAAAACCCATTCACCCCAGATATTAGTATGAAGAATATCAATATTAAAAATATATTAAAACTAAACATAGAAAATACAGAAGGATATTCTGGTTTTGTTTTTTTTTATCATTTCCAACTCATTTGCAGCTGGAACACCTAAATGATTCATCAGAGACAACTACATGTCCAAAGAATTACTGATTAATCACAGATAATTACATCTCTAATGGGACCAAGTACCTCTGAAGAACATACAACATTTTAATAACATTTTTTCTTAAATTACTTTTCTTAAAGAGTTTTCTATCTAAAATTAGAAGACAGGACAACAAAGTCCAAGTAAAATGCCTGAGAACTACATACACTTGAAATGGAAAACAAAATAGCAAAATCTTCTGTGTCTTCCATGCCTGGCCAGGCATGCATTTTCTTCATATCTAAATTTGTACCACTTGTCACACAGCTTTCATGGCCAATCAACTCAAATACAGTTTCACAGCCCCATCATGAAGCATGAAGATTTACTTCCAAATTCTATTAAGCTAGGACTTAACCTCAAGTCAAGCTACTGTTATATAATATTTTAATTGATAAGCAGAGCCATCAAAACACAATGTATTGGATAAAAAGCAACACTTTTTATTTATATCTCATTCCCTCAATTACTCAACATGCAGCATGATCTCCTGATCTGAAACTGGACCCCAGGACTTCACAGTATAGCATCAGGTAGAAGCAATCCAGCTCCCCCAGTATTATCCCAAGAACAGAGGAAGGACAAGACATTCACAGTGTGGTTTTATAAAGCTGCAAATGAGGTGAAGCAACATTGGGAATGAATCACCAAAGATTACCCCTGCACTTTGACCTGGAAAACCTGCTCAAGAAATGCTGCATGCACAATCCCATGTGATTTGACCCCAGGCTCATTAATGGAATATATCCCACTCTGCTCCACCCTCTCCCATTATACAGGATCTACTGCAAACTAGACCAGTAATGCTAACAACTGAAGTTGCCTCTTGGTCTTGTTCAGGAGATGATTTCTCATTTAAATTAGCCTTCAATAAGAATGCTTACAATTACAGAATTACCTATCAAGCAATAAAAAACAATTTTACCACAAAATTAATTCTGATATCCTGACTGCTATAACTACAGTGGAAAAGTAAATTTGACATTGAACACTTGTAAGAAACATGATATACAGAAAAGCAAGAATAATGCCCCAACAAACACAAAAGGATTTTAGGAAATAGGCAACTAATTGCATGAAAATAAAATAAAAAAAACCCCACAAATATTAAGGTATCCTTTTACACATTAAATGGTGTATCATTACTGGATCTACTTTGACTTATCCGCACAGTGTGACTGGATATTAGCTAATCAGATATCAGCTAATACAGAAAATGAAAATGTTAGTCCTGAGGCTTTTACAGTCATTCTGCAGTTAATAGCTGCTTCAGTTACTGCACTCAGCATGGGACCAAGGCTAAGAGGAATCATAAAGACTTTTTCTTATTTAGATGCAAAATGCCTCAAACTAAATTGACATAATTAACACTGTGCATTGTTAAAATCACTATAATATGTGTTTGTTCCTGAGAGTCCCAGTGGCCAAGATGACAGCTTTAAGCAGTGGAGATATAGTCTGGTTATGCTGGATTTTGGAAGCAGCTCCCACAAACCCAGCCCTTTACCAAAATCACTGTCCTCATATTGTCTTGCATTAAAAAAACATCCCAGAAACCACCTTTGTGGACTGGCTAGGATAACATTGGGGCCCAGGGAATTATATGGAGGATAAACAACTGCAACTTGCAGCCCAAAACTGCTGTATAACATCTCACATAATTCCTCCTTTAACTAAAAAGCAACAAAATATTACCTTTGCAACATCCATCCCGCCCATGCTCTGATTCTCTATCTTGAGAAATGTTCAGTCATAAAAATAATATGGCCTCAGATATTTGAATGATACTGGGATTATGTCACCATGGACATCCCAGGTCCACACACAGACATCCCCCAGGGGCCCCAGGCCAACTACACAAGTGATCATTTTGCAGCATAAACCCCCACAGTTTTAGACAATAGACTACATTTTGTCTATAGGTTGATACAAGGATTTTCACTAACATAAAAAACTCAATAAAATCCTTCTAAGAGGTTTCAAAACAAAATGAAAAGTTTCATACTTTTAATAAAGTGGTCTGAAAATGTAGGCTTAAGAGCTGAATGTGTACGTCAGGAATTCCTCAGTGAAAAAAAATTCACATCTTTATTGACAGCTTTAAGAGGTGATGCTTGCTTATGTGGCTAAGTGCTGAAATACTTGAAATTGAAGAAATAAAAGCAAAATACTGAAATACTTGAAATTAAAGCAATAAAGGTAAAATAGTAGATCCTTCAACATGTTTTGAAATGAAGAAAATATACAAAATCTTCTCTGTAGTCATTAAAGAAAAAGGAATAGAGGGGTCACAGTCTAAGGAACATAACTGAGTTCAGCTCAGTTTTAGCTACCACTTTTAATGAAAAATTGAAATAATAAACTGCTTGCTTACTCTAACCTACAACAATACATGATTTCTCAGTACTTCTACTAGGAAAATACATTATTGTAAAAACTTTTCTAAACTGAACTTAATTCTTGGAGAAGTTTGTTAGAGATTTTAGAATTCCAATACCAGCCTAGGTCAGTAGTCCAATGTAAATTCAAGGGTTTCCTGGAATGCAAGCAGTATTTTGTTTTTAAGTTTGTAAAACATCCTCGTAGCACCACAAATATTTTTAGAAGAGAAAATTGTGCAGCAAAATATTTTTTTCAAAAAGGAAATTACTAAGACCTTCAAAAACCTAATTTAAAATTTATTTATTAATGACTTTTTTATCCTTAGTGCATATGCAAATTTTAAAGTTATTTCCTACATGGTAATTTTCATTTGAAATATGTGGAGCTGGAGATTGCATGGTATTTTAATAAAATACAGTACATTACAAAAAATCTCTCTCTCCCTTTCTCATATGGATGCTGTCTTGATCTCAGTAACAGATAACAGTTCAATCTGAACAAGGCTAATAGAATTAGTACATTTTTTGTACACTGCTTAATATTTGGTATGATTTCATCCAAACTGTCCCTTGTTCTTGTCTCTTGTTCCTTGTTAAGCACTCAATACTCCAGTTCAATTTGTAAAGTTTAACAAACTGCACTCATGACAGAAAAAAAAAGTAATTCAGCACGCTCACTAATAATCATGGTACCTCCTACATCAGAAATATAACTTAGATTTGCGTTTTCATCATATGCATTGAACACATTTCTGCACTTATATTCAAGGCAATTAAATCTCAAATGGATTGCCTATATAGATACCCAATAATTCACTGTGCTAATGCAGAGTTAGAGTAAAATGAAACATGCTACTTTGCCAATGAGAAGAAATATTGTTTCAAGAAGCCTTCGTCTATAACACATAGCTATTCAAACAACTATGTTTAGGAAATCCACCTTGCCAAGTGACCTATAACATCTGTGTTACCATCAACTGATACAACAAATTTTCAAAGCCAAATAAAAGGTGTATTTTATATTTGAGCTAAATTATATTAAAAATAGATTTTCAGCTAAGTTTAAAGACAGCTAACTTAAAGAAACATGGGTTTAATTCTCATTGAAGCCCAAAGCATGAAAACAAACAGCAAGGAAGAAGAGATCCTCTCTTCCTCCTGGTTTAGGAGTCGCATGTGTGTACTAATCCCCCACATAACAAACAAGCTTCTCTTGTTCCATCCATCTTAAGTGCTCTTAAATCTAGAGGGAAAAAACCCCAAACAGGATACCTACAGCCTTTTTTCCTAAATAACTGAAACTCAGCTTAGGATAGCTGAATGTGGATAAATGCACATATATATTTATATACACACATACAAAAATCCATTTTCCATCATAGTGGACTGTACTCTTATCAATAATCACACAGCTTATTGACTTCCCCTGTTGCACCAAAGTATTCTGCCAAAGTATTTGTTGGACTTGGATAACTCTCTAATGAATGGTGAGAATCACACATTAATGGAAGAGCACTGTGAAGCAAACACCTGATCAGTACCTTTTGGCAAAATGAAGATCTAAGTTGTAATGACATCAGAGAAACAGAGGCTTGGCAATAAAGTCTCATAATGAGTCATGATCAAAGGTTTATATTTCATGCAGTGAAGGTACATTCCAAGCTTTAGCAGAGACTGCACAACACCCTGAGAAGCTACTCTGTATTTCTGCCTGACTCCATAACTCTCAACAACAGAGGGAAGCTACCTGGGATTGAATGGAAATACTTTTTTAAAGCAAGATGCCTCATTTGCTTTGCCAGTCAGACAGGAAACTAACCTTTTCATCACTCTAAGGTTGTTTTTCTTTGCTTCTTTGATGGACTGGTAAATGATCATCCTGCATGCTGCATGCTTCCTTTAAGGTATCAGTGCTATCTTTCCCAGCCCTGTCAAATGTAATTCTAAGAACTAATTTAAGCAAAAGCTCCTGGCTGCACATCCCACAACTTGTCAAAGAAATTGGCTCAGCTACTATTTAGGTACCTACACAAGGCTCCATTTAGTAAGGTATTGAGAATGTGCTTGGCTGAAAACCTGTGGCTTGTCCAATTGACTTAAAATCAAATTAACACTGTAAATAATAAAATATACAGAATATGATGTAGGTATCCAGAGCTAGATGACATTACACCAGCTGATATGACACCTTCATTGTTCCACACTCATATGAAAAATATTGCATATGAGATATTTATGAATGTCCATGGTTCTGTTTATCTATGCATAAGGGGGTATTGCTTCTGGTGAGAAAGAAACACATTATTAAGAAAAAAGGTTGGAAAAGAGACCTGTACATGCTTGGGAAGATGGCTTTTATCAGTATCAGTATTGCTTGCAATGTAAACCAATGCAATTTTTGCAGAAAAGTATAAATTAAAATAATTTAATTATATACGTGCAAAAACGTATACATTCACACCTTGGACATAAACGAGTACTCATATTTTGGATATTGATGATTACAATAATGTACAGAACACTGTGTTGGGATTAGCTGCTATAGAGTCTTCAGTACATTAGGTTCATTGCTGTTTAATGAGACAGATCTCAATCTAGCAGCTAATAGGTATTAAAGTTACTGACACAGAGCAGTCACTGCCTAAAATACAAATCATTCAGGCATAACACAGTCAATCTTCATAATCTTAAAAAAACTTTATGGCTGATTTAACACAGACAACATTTGACAGCCTCAAAATCGCTCTTAAGCTAAAGGGACAGGAATAAAACAAACTAGCTTCACAAACATGATACAAATAATGAAGATGTGGGTCAGTTAATTCAAAGAGTTTGTCCATTACGTGTTCTCCACAGATCATGTATCTAAGATTTGTACATTAAATACATTAAAATTTATTATTAATAAATGGGTTATATGCACATTACATATATCAATAATGCATAGATGATGATGGAAACAATTATAAGTTTTTATTGTTTGATTCAATTGAAAACAATAACTTGCAACATTAATTCCATGCAACACTTACTACTTTAATTATAAAGTGAATTACAATGCCATGGATCACAAAACCAGAAAATAAGTATCCTTTTCATCTCTCTCATCTAGAGTTCATGGAATCAATCTCTCAATTGTTTTCCTTCAGCCTTGAACAGAACTATTTCTCCCAAAGGAAAAACTACTATGAAGTATGTACTGAAATATAATTCTGCACTATTTTTTCTCACTCACAAATAGGTTGAGTTATACTAGGCTTTAAGCTATATATTTTTTCTTCTTTTTTTTTGGTGCATTATTCAGATCTTGAAAACCCCAAAACCATTGCTTCATGATTTTTCTGTGCACTTATCTGTTTAAATGGAATGTTCTACAAACCTCTTTATGGGTATTTGTGGGTTCTGCACACCTTCATTTTAGAGAAGATAGCATCCTCCTTTTTTTCAGGCGTTGGAACAGACAAACAAACAGGTTAGTGGGCAAGTGATTTTCAGTCTGGTAGTCAGAATAATATTAATTTGATTTCTTGGAATACTTACATTTACACTATCAAAGCACACATTGCTGTTGTTTCCAATTCTTAGTGTTTAAAACTCAGAAATAACAAAACTGCAAGTAGAGGTGAGATACAAATACTTTGATCTCAGGAAATTTTCCAGCAGCTGTGCAGGTCATGGTGGTCAAAAGCATATGAATAAAATACTAAATATTAAGCATACTTAAAAGATCTTTTTTACCTCACAAATCTTTTCAGTGCTGAAAAGGATAGGGTGGGTATTTTGTACAGCTGTTAGCTGAAAAGCAGTGGATTTCTAGAACTCAAAAAGCCCAGACTTTTGGAAATGGTATCAATGAAAACTTTAATTTAATTGGAATTATGTAGCCCTTTCTCTTTATTCTACATGATATGCAACTTTTGATTCTAATGTCCTCATGTTTTTACATCACTTTTATCTCAAAAGCCTCTTTTTGCTTCATCTGCTCCCTTTACCCTCAGGCTCTCTTCATCTTGGCTACTCCTATTCCCTTGAACACCTATTTGCCTGAGAAACAATCAGACCTGATAATGTTGCTTCCTCGCCTGAAAGCCGGGAGACAGAAAACTCACCTGCTCTGGGGAATGAGCAGCAGGAACACAGCATTGCTTCCCTCTTCTCTCCCCATCCTTGTTCACCACCCCCCTCCAAGGCACTGAGATATTCCTCAATGAAACAGACATGCACAGGCTGTCATATTTACTATCCAAAAGGGTAGAACATCTTCAACTAAAGTAGTAGAAAAAGGAATTATAAAAAGCTTCAGTGTGAAAATTTAAATATTCTGAATATTTCTGTCCGGAAAGAAACCCATAATCCTTTAATGGAAGTATTTTACTGCTGTCACTTTTACACCTCAGAAAGGAAAAATAGTAAGAAATAGATCATGATAGGGCAGATAACTGCTATCCTTCATGACATGACTACTTATGAGGACTGTTCCATGAAACTAATTAATGCCATCGTACATATTTTAAAAATATGTGTATGTATAACACTTTAAAATATGCTACTTGAACCCTTCTACATGGTAATAAACAGCTTAATCTGATTTAAAAACACAAACCAATGAATCTATTATTAAGCAGGTTTGCAGACATAAATAAAACACAAACATAAGTGTTTGTTAATGAACTTGGAATATACAATCTACAGGTATCATTTAGTCAGTGCAAATTTACACATTCTTTTTTTTTTTTGTAGATAATAACTTGAAAGATACAGGTCATAAGCAAAGTCTCTGTGGACCAGTATGTTACATGATTTCTCAAGTCTACAACTAAAAATCTCAGTGATATAAAACTGAAGGGGTTTTTTTAGAACAGAATCATTAAGTTTCCTTCTACCAAGACCTCAGATTAAGTTATGTATTCCTTCTGAATGGAAACATCTGCAACTGACTTCTACTGGCTTCAAAAAGCCCATAAAAATAAAACCTAAGCTATCTCCCACTGGAGTTAAGCAGCTTTTATTACTGACTCCCACAGGAACAGAAAACTCAACAAGTATTAATTGTAAAAACAAGTTTTAAAGTAAGGGAATGAATAACTGTATTGAGAAAAATGGCTCTCAACCAAACAAAATAGAATCTAGTACAAGATCAATCTGCACCAAGCATGCATTTCATTTTCACTCTCTATGTAGAGTGGAAAAGGCATTTAGACTTGCACATTAAAATACCAAAATACATTTACAAACAGTATTTGGTCACAGGAAAACTGAAATCATATTTCATATTTCTTTAACTCACCTGCTGCTTTGCCATGAAAGACTACCTTCTTGTTTCAGAAAAGTTCATTTGTGAGATACTTAGAATTATTTTTTTCTCATTGAAATCTAGAATTAGAGAACTATTTTTAAGATGGGCACACGAAAGAAAGGAAAGATCTGTCAAAGACCAAAGGCAATACAAGTTGGGAAGCATGCTAAAACAAGGAAGTAGAGTTGCCATATAATATTTTCATTCTAATAATGGCAGACATCTCCTAATCGTTTTTTTAACCATTTGTTCCATTGATTATGGAACCAAGCCAGACCAACCTAATCCTTAGACAAAATTTCATTAAGACTGTAACTTAGGGTTTTCTTTTTAAAATTTCTCTAGAAAGAAATCAACTTCAAATAATGCAGAATGAAACCTATTGAAGTGTGACTTGCACAAAATATAAACTACAAGACTGCATGAAATTCAGCACTAGACTAACAGTCAAATAGATACAGTTTCACCTATAGCTCTAGGTATAGATATTGTGTCATATCTATATACCAGCTCATGTTTCCTATGCCTTACCTTTAAATTAGGCAATGCCTGCAGCCATTGAGTACAGTTAATGTTGGCTTTAGACCATTTTCTTATTATAAATTTTGTTCTTCCTAAAATATGAAAGAAAGGAAAGCTTTTGCATGAAATAGAAAAAGACAGGCCAATCCCAAAATAAGGAAGCACTGTCCAGCAGCACGGATCAATGATGACTGCTCTCATTTTTCATGCCTCTCCTTTTCTGCTACCTTGCTCTACACCTGGAGATCCCTGTAGTTCTTCACAGCTACACCACTGCGATGGGCTGCTTGCTAATCTCACATATCACAGCCAGAAATATCTACTTTCCAGTAAATTATTTCACTGAAGCAGTTCCAGAGGGAGAAATCAAACCAAGCAAAAATCAAGATGATGTATCACATTTGCATAGAAACAATAGATGCAAAAAAACAAGTTAAAAAGAATATTTCACAGAAGTATTAGCACTTTGTCAGTGAAAACAGTCTTTTCAAAATTACGTGTTTATATAAAATTTATATTGGATTTTCCTTCTTTAAAAGATGTGTAGATATTTTATTATAAAATAATAGAAAACAGAAAATTCTAAAGTAGTGTGTTTGTCTTTGAAATGCAAACTCTTTTTCTCATAATGTCAAAAGGTTTGAACTTGAAAGCTTTCTAATGTAATATATGTAATATATTTTAATATAACATAACACATAAAGTATCTTATGAAATTTGCTGGTCATATAAGGCAAGATCACAATAGAAAGGGAGCAACAGATATTTTAGGAACACATAGTTATTACTATACAAATAAAAGACATTTGTCTCTTACACAAGTGATTTTTTCCCAAGGATTACAGATATAAGTCCTGTGTCGACTATGGTCATATTTGGTGAATAAATTTGTTTTCATTTTATTATCTTCAATTTAAAAGTCTTCCTACTCATTCAATAAACATGAACAAAATAACTTTAAGGCCTCTTTGAAAAAGCAGTATAACGTTATATCTAACCTTTTTGAAAAAACTTTTTTTTTAGAGGAAATGAAAATATATACATTTTTTGCACCAAAATTAAAGACATGATCATGGTAAACAGCTAAATTTTTAAACTTGAAACTGTCAAAATTAATCCATTGCAGCTTTTCTGCACTAATTAAATTAGGTTAGCACATCTATCTCCAGAGGTAAGCCATTTAGTGTTACAAAAGGTCACAGTCTCAGGAAGTCTTACTGAGCTCCTATACAGTCTCTTCATTGTAACACTATGCTAAGAGCAATATATTTTACTCCTGGGAAATAAAAAAGTACAGAAGTGAAAAGGTCAACAGGCAGAGAGGTTTAAGGCGAAAAAAAAAAAAAAGAAAAGGAATAAAACAAAGACAAATGCATTTGAGGAAAAATAATTTGCTGATGTAAAAGATATGCACATATGTGTATCCATATCACACATAAATATTCATACAACTTAAGTTAAACTCTAGGTTTTCTTTGAAAAACAATTGGAGAATGTCTTTTTTACTGTATCAATTTTTATGTCCATGGCAATTATGTCTAGGCCATTCAGTCTGGGATTTCTAGTAAGCCTTACAATGCCATTATTCCAGGCACACACCTTCACCTACATTTACATAGGAAACTCATCACTCCCATGTGAGAACAAAGCTCTGTTCTACTTAACAGCTGCTGCAGTGTGATAGCAGGCAACTGTCACAGTACTCACAATGGGAATATAGAGAAAATTTTTAAAAAGGAAGAGCTAGATTCTTTGTGATCTGATATCATCCATACAAATAGCAAGTAGATAATTAATTTATTTTCACTGCCACTACACTTCTTTTTGCAGCAGTGAAGGGGCTGCACTGAGCTATACAGACAGGCAAAAGGGTTTTGACTACTTTAACAGGTATTCTGAACAATGCTTTCACCCACTTGCCTGAAACATTTCAGAAAAATGTTCCTTTAAACCAATCTGTTGAAAGGGACATTATGATTTTCACAGATTTTTTAAATTTTGGGGGGTCTATTTGTTTTTAAAATGTTTTAGCATTTTCAAATGGATGTGTAAATTTAAGCTTTCTTTCTTTACCTGTTTTTGTATAAAATATTATAATAAAGCCAAAATTAAAATACACATTTTTTTTATAAAGCCAAGAGATTTCCCTGAATTAACAACTAATAAAATAAAGCTTCACAACTTTAGCTGTTTCAGAATAGAGAAGTAGTATGCAGAGCGGATAAGTGATGCTTCTTGTATTTTTAGACTTTGAAGAAACAAGTCTGGGGCAGGCTTTGGTTGATTGTATAATTTTCCTTTGTTTTGTTGTTTTTTTTTTCCAATTAATTCTAAACAAAGATTAGACAGCCTTCCTACTTTGCCTCTTGCATTACCTGTTCTACCTGGAGGTATTTGAAGAGTTCTGAACTTTTCATTTGGGATTACATACATTATCTGCACTCTAGACAAATTTATTCTGATTCACTTGCCAAGTACCTGGACTATCCCTTTTACATGCAACACATGAAATGAAACTGAGGGCAGTAAACATCATATAGAGAGATACCCAAGGATTTGGAAGAAGGCTGTTTTGCAAATCCTCAATGTATGTGGAATGAAGGAGACTGAAATACTGAATTTTAAGTGAACACCACATATTCTGATTAGATATCAACAACATGAAGAGCCTATCAACAACTTGAAAACTAACCAATTAGCTATGCATAAGAGAAATATGCAAGTTATTGGCATTTACATTTTGATGAGTGTTTACAACTAGATGTCATACATGACGGCAGAAACCAGGACACTGGTTTACTATTTAATTTACTGAAACAACATTGATTAGAGAATTTCCATTTTATGAACAGGATGTAATCTAACATGGAAAGCTGCAATATTCTCTGTTTGTTAAGACACAAAGAACATGAGCAAACTACAAACAACTCATGCATATAATGCTATAAAAGTATTGTAATTATACATATTTTGCTGTTAACATTGCAACACTGTTGGTATGGATTTACAACACTGTTTTCTTAGTTTACTGGAAACAAATCCTTTAGTCTTTTTCATTATACACAGCCAAATCTAACAGTGCCTGAGAGCAGATGAATGCATAAAAGTTCTCTCCATAATGAATGATCTTCTCCCCACGTGAAGATTTCAGAGCTCTGTATGCTGCAGGCAAACATCACTAGGGAGCACTGTGAGAAGCATGCTAACTGCTATTGTAACAACAATAATTGACTCTAATTCCACACACTGCAGATAAATATCATGGGAAATTTCCAAAATTGTGCTCAGATCACTGTTAGTCAATCCACTGCGTTCTTAGAAAAAAGAGAATCTGACGTTCTTTTCCATTTTAATGCAAGGAGCATATCAGTGTGTTACATGGGTTTTGACAATCAGCTTTCAACCATGGGATAACAGTAACCAGGCTAGGTTACAGACACCAGCACAGGGAAAAAGAATTCATCTGCCTCCAGGGATTTCATCTGCTTCCTGGCCTAGTAGAAATCTTCAAAAGAGATGATGGAAAAAAATCAATTTACAGTAAATTATTCCCTTGTGTAGCTAACAAAACTCACTGAGCACTGTGAGTACAGTAGCTTTTTGAATAGCTAAATTCCTGGTGGGCAAATCTCAGCGTGGATGCAGGATACATAGTCAGGGAGGCAGATGTGTACTTACTGAGTATATTAAAGGGTAAATGCTTAGAGTTTCAGCAATGCTACAAAATTACCTTCCATATGACCCTCAAAGACTCCAAACAGACATTACTGACTAGGTTCCATATAATAGCACGTGCAGGCACTATATAAAGCACATCTTCCTTTTCCAGTTACATAATTTGTCATGTGCCTTTCCCTATTCTTTTTCAGCATTACACACTAACAAGGTTTTACATAGCCAAATACAGATATTGGGAAAAAGAAATTATTTGCTTTTCTGTATTGAAAACACTACAAAACTTTATTTTGGTAGACTGAAAATTCAGGCTACTTCCAGAGGACTTAGCTTTACAGACTATTGAAGAGCCTGAGTGAAGTAAAATTCTCACACTATTTACATAGACCTTTGAATAAAATTTCAATAACCAAATCAGAAATTGAAGGAGTCCTTGAGTAAGCCAAGAGACCAGTTAATACACGATACAAGGTAATGGAGATTAAATGGACGCTACTTTTTTCTTTTTTTATCATTTGCTAGTAATATTTGAGAGCACAAGTGCTTCTCCCACAACACAACAAACTCACTTTATAAACCAATGGCCTTCTGGATAAATGATAGTAAACATTACCTGCAATCACATACAGTGGCCTCCAGAAACCCATCTTTAGAATAAGAAAACTCATAACTAGATTTATTTTTCTTTTAGGTTTGTTTGAGCTCTGAGCCATGAAAGAATGACACATATATGGTACAAAGGAATTTGCGTGATATGAGTAAATGTACAAGTTTAATGCAAATAAATTTCCATTAAAGGGCAGTTCTTCTTGGAGAGAAAAGCAAAGAAAAAAGCTGCAATTTCCATAAATTGCCAAATATAACTACCAGAAACTTGTATTTACTGCCGGTATAGAAGACACATGCTTTTCTCTAAACATTTGGTTACAAAGGGAGCAGACAGTTGAATCTTGTATTTGCAAATAAATGCGACTTTCATACATTTTAGATTCTGACAAGAGAGGGCCAGCAAAACAAGGCCAAACCATCATGATTTTTTATCATCAGACCCTCACACAAACTCATCTTTTCTGTAGGTGAGGATAGCACAAATACATGAAGGTTGACACTACATTTTGCCAATTAATTCTAGTAAGGTCAGTAAAAAACCCCTACTGAATCTTCAAATGTATGTCCTCTAATGACAGAAAACTGCTCATTTCCACAAAGTACAAATGGCAATGTGTTTATGTGAGCTCATCTAAATGACCTTAAAGGACTTTCTTCTGTTTCCTCCAACAGTACCTTCTGAGGAAAATCACTCTAAAGAGACATGAAAAGGTCAACATAATGCTTAAGATGATGATGATAAAGAACCCAAGAATCCTTCTAAAACTTGGCCATGCATTCAGACAGAAAGTGTACATTTCAGATCCACTCAACTAATATTTAATAAAGAAATCAGAGAATTCAGAAAGTATCTAATATGGTGGGGCAAATACAACAACGGAAAACTGCAAAACACACAGCAGGGTGCACACCTTCGTCCAAACATGCATTCTAGTAAAAATCCTCTCTTTTGGAGAGCAGATGGTATTTCAGCATGGAACAACTTGCAGCTCTGCTGATGAAAGGTTTTTTGTAGGTTTTTTTTTTTTTTTTGCTTTGGCCTTTTTTATTTTAAACCTTACTACAGCTTGAAAGACTCCTACCAACAAGCTTTTGAAGAGCTATGCTGGCTGAATGGGCTCCAAAATTGCACTAAAAAAAGACGACAGTTCATTTTCTAGATGATTCCCACTCCCACACACCTAAAGTTAGGATGGTTAAGTATCACCAAAGTGTTTGTTCATGTTCTGCTCCATGTGCAGTTTTATATCAGAGTAAAAACCCAGTACAATGCCTGGGAGTCTGGTGCAACATTTATTTCTCGTGCAGTGTTAAGGTACACTGTCACACATCCAGTTTCCCAGCCTTCTTGGGAAAGTTATTCCTGGCCATTATACTGGTGTCCAATGCCAGATGGGCTTCAAGAATCACTGAATATGTTCCAGTTAATTTTTTCAGATAAAATCTACTCACACACTTTCTTGAAAAGAAGAGGATCATAATTACTCATTAGAAACGTACCTTTTTGCAAAGACAAAAAGGATTATATTTGCTCATTAGAAACACATATGAAAGTTTTATTTTCTTGTCACATACACAGACAAAATTGACTAATAGACATTTCTGGTTTCTGTTCTCAAGATGTCTAGGAACGTCTTCTCTGAGGCATAAAGAAAATCTCCCCTTGACTACTATCCCAAAAAGCCTGGACCTTTTAAAGGTCAGCAGCAGCACATTACAGGTCCTCCCAAGACAAATATTTCTGCAGTCATCAGTATGTAATACTGCACTAGTATTACAAAGACAAGACAAATACAAATGCAGAAGTTTGTAAAAAGAGGATCAGTAAAAAATGACAACTGAACAAAAAGAAAGCAAACCTGCATTAAGAAACAAGTTAGACTAGACTACTGTTGAAACTGCAGAACCATTATTAATACTGTTATTTAAAATAAGATTTTAAAGTAAATTCTTTCAAAAGAATAATAGCTTTCAAAGGTTCCAAATATTCAGAGCAGCCAGGGGAAGTTAATGTGCTGTGAGTTCTTTAAACAGGAAACTTAGAAGAATTTTAAGAATGTTCTAGCAAAAACCATACCTCTTTGTCTCAGTAAATGAGAAACAAACTTACAGTGACATTGGCAACAAAATATGAACTTACTGCTTGTCAAAATCAGTTAAAATGTTAGAACCTACTTCTATTGTGCAGTTTGCACTTCCAAATCTATAGTCATTTCACTAAACTGTGTTTTAGCTGTAGGCATTTGTGTGACAACTGTAGGTAAGATGGAGATGTACAGTATCAAAAGTCTCTATGAACTAAATAATCTAAAAGACTAGTTTTTAAATCTCCAGGAATAGTTTTAGTCTTCCACTTTATAGGTGTATAAAGTAGGAACCCATTTTCATCCCTTAAAAAGGTCCTAAAAGAAAAACACTGGCTCAATAGTTCATCATGATTTTCTCTATTAAAATGCAAACATACGCATGTTGTAATGATTTATGATATGAAAAATAATTATCACCCAACCCAGGATTATATATCAATATTTCCCCTGCCTGCAGAACAGGAAAAAGAGCAATACAGCTTTTTGTGACCAATCATAGGCAGCTGTTAGGATATGGGTACTCAGCATTTTACCTTATCCTAGCCCCAGTTGTTTTTGACCTGGTAGCCCTTCTTTCCTCTCTAGAGTCCTCATAAGTAGATTTACAATGTCCAGTTTCTACAATAAGCATGGTTATCTTCCCTAGAGACAGAAGGGTTTCCATGGATTATGTATGTCCAGAACAAACGTTACTACAGAATGAAAGGAAACAGGCTGTGAAGGCAACCAGGGAGGAGCAAAAAACAACTGCGCTTACAAGAGAGGGTTATTCAGTGAACAGAACCAAGACAATGTAAGTTAAGTTTTATGAAAATTGTTTGGCCAGTTTTTTCATTAAAACCTGTGCTTAAGACCTCATGATGTTGTTTGCGTTGTTTTAGACTCCCTTTTGGGAAGGAAAAAAGTCTTAAGAAGAAGACAGAATGCAGGACAAAAATATGGAAGGAAAGAGTCAGAACTGATATTCTTAATACTAAGGAATGCATATACATTTTATTTGCACAGTACAAAAGCTTTTTAGAATATTTCAAAATCAATTTCACATTATTTGAAAAATATTTGTGCCAAGGCCACTGCTGAAATTCAATTAGGTTGAGAGACCAAATAGCAATTCTTTTATTCTTTATTATTTCAAAATATATTTTTTATATTATGAGTACATAATATGAATAGGGTTTTTTTCTCAATATTCCTTCCCCTTCATTGCCCCATGTACACCTTCACACTGTGATATCAAAGCGCTTTGGCAATTTTTTTTAATGATGCAAAATTAACCTAGAGCATTCTAAGTCAAATTAAGTCTGCCCAAGACACATAATAAGTGTCTATTTCCACTGCTTTGCAAATAAAGGATTCCAGAGTGTAGAAGAAAAAGTATGCCACTATGAAATCAATATTAGCATGGTGCTGAAACATAGACACATTTCTGTCTTGAACCACTAAAGAAAATCTTAACATCTTGCTGATAATCTGAAAATAATGGATTCTTTTTCTTAAAAAGAGTTGGGCTGGTCAGTGATTTTTTTGTTTAAAAAAAAGTCATTGTAAAGAGGCAAGTTCAATGAGAACAAAATATTTCAGAGGAACGTATTTTTTGGATGAATTTTTGTCATTTCTAGACTGGAATGTCTGTTTAAAAACAGCAGAACACAAAGATTTGACTAGCGTTTACATTCAAAGGAGAGATGTAAATTTATTTTAGAAAGTCGATATTTATTTCTCACAGAACTATAGCTAATTTTTCATGATTTGATGAACTTAATTTTTTTTGTGACTGTAAATTTTTTGTAATGCCAAATCATACAGGTATGCACAGCAGTAGGCCCAGGATCTCCATCAGAGCAGTTGTGCCATCATAGAGCAACACAAGCTCCATAATCCACCTGAGAAACCCACTCGGTCGTTGGCCTATATCCTCTCCAGTGTACACTGATAAGAATACCTAAGCTGGTTTTTTATGCATGAAGCAAGATCAGAAATGTCCCCAAGAGCTGCAGTCATATTTTAGCTTCTTTTTTCTTCCTCCCTTTAAAGACACAATCATTTTACAATAGGTCCTCTAAAAACACATAGCCCATTCTTGTATCATTGTGATAAGATTCTGAATCATCACATAAAGTCTTCAGTCCACAGAGTGGATCAGCTAGGGGGCTCTAATTGAATTTTATTTTATACTCATACTTTATAGCTTTTATAGTAATCTTATTTTCTCTCAGCAGACTTAATAATCTACAGTTGTTTATTTTTCTGATGTAAGTCTGTTGAATATCTTTCAAACATTTACACTGACCATGAGATGAATAAAGATGTGCATAAGTCAAAGCTTTTCTGTAGTTGGCTTAATTGAGATTATCTATGCAAGGGTGAAGGAACAGTTTAAAGATAAAATGCATTTACTAAACAAGAGAACAGAGGCGGTGGCAATGACAGTAAATTAAAATAGAGTTTACTACAGTATGGAACTCATCAAATATTTACGTCCCTCAAGTGTACTCTCTCCATAGAGCTACACAGGCTGACAATATTTTCCTTTTTATTTTGGGGGTTTTTAGCACACATTCAGTTCTTAAGCACAGTTTTGCTATCAGATCCCATGCATGTGTTTTGCACTAAGGATGGATTTTGGTTGTTTACATTATGTGTCAATAAAACAACATTGATAAATTCAAGATCTTAAAAGTGAAAGAAAATGAGAGGTAATGCAACTTATTTCAACTAAGAATAAAACTATTGCTATCAGATATAACTATTTATGCAAATAAATTTTTGTTATTACTGTATGATTCCCGTCCAGAAAAACTATTGTCATATTCCATTAAAAAGTGCAGAATCCAGATAATTAATATGGTAGTATGTCCAAGTGTAAGTCACTCTTTTTTTCTAAACCCAACCAGCTACTTCACCACTTCACACTCTGCCTCTTTCTGGATTTTCTCCTTCAAGCTCCAAGTGTTAAGATTTATTTCTATGTAGCTGGATCAATGAGCTCTTTTGCACTAGTTCTGAATTTTATCTCATCTGCCAAGGTTGCAGAATGATGTGGAATAAATGAACACCTGCTCTTGAAAAGGAAGCTATCTGAAACACCAGGCTTTGGCAAGATCAGTACAGAATATGCATGTCACCCAGAAAAATCTGTTACAATGGCCAGCTGCCAAGGCATTTGTTCCCAGGGAAGCACAGGTTAAAACTGCTGTCAATAATTTGTCTTAAGACAACAAAGAACCCAGTCAAAGTGGGAGAAAAAACACCAATGTACATAAAAAAATACATTTGAATATATTTTTCAAACAAAAATATTTGAGTTCCTTCTTTTCCACTATTTCTAAAGCGCTAGAAATATATTGTTGATACATTGAGTAATGATTCAGTCAGAAATGAGTCATAAGTTCATTATTCTCCTCAGGGACAAAAAATTGCTGAACATACTTTGTAACAAACTGAATTTGATGGCATAAATCTGATGGTACAAAACCTCCCTTAAGCCCCTGTTTTTTCATCAAGTTAAAAATATTGAAATAGTTATGCAAAGAAGTTTTGACTATTTAATTTTTCTTTTGTGTGCATGTGTTCTGATAATAGGACATACAGGAAAAGAAAAAAAATGAAAGAAGAAAAGTGAACTTCAATATCAGAAGGAAATAGAGATGAATTCAGAGACAGACTATAATTTTATTTGCTGTCTCAAAATGTTTAAATACAGAAAAAGCTTGATACTTGTTTAAATACCAAGTCTTCCCTGTCAGCATCTTTCAGAAATGCACCTGTCTTGGGATTTTGCAAAGAATATAAACTTCTGGGACCTACTTGACATCCATAAATGTGATAGAGTCTTAAATTTTGTTTTGAACACATCAAAAAGATAGGCATTGTTCTTTTCTGTTTATAAGGGAAAGTATTAAATATAACAGGGGCTTTCTTCTAAAGACAGTATCAAATTTTGCTCTTCCTTAGTTGAACATGGAAGACTGTAAAGGGCTGTCTTCTTTCTTCATGACAGCATTTGGCATATTCAAGACTAAAGCATGAGCTTGCTTAGCTGAGCAATATTTTGTCTTCAACCAGTAGTCAGATACTAAAGTTTTAGCAAAATTCCATCACATAGTTCTTTGTCTTTATATTATCCCTGTGTATTGGTTTGAGTATGACATACCTTTGTGACCGTGGTCACAAGGGTTCTCAGGATGAAGAAGAGATGAGAATGTTGACTCTACGATCAGAAGGCTTGACCTACTATCTCATGATATATGTTACATTAAGACTATACTAAAAAGAAATAGAAAGGAAAAGGTTTCTCTAGAAGCTAGCTAAGCTAAGAATAGAAAAGAATGAATAACAAAGATCTGTGTCTCAGACAGAGAGCAAGAGCTAGGTCTGCCATGAGTGGTCAGTAAATCTAAACATCCACAGGAGACCAATCACGGGTCTACCTGTTGCATTCCACAGCAGCAGATAACCATTGTTTACTTTTGGTTGCTGAAACTGCAGCTTCTTACAAGGAAAAATCCTAAGAAAGGATTTTTCATGAAAGATGTCTGCAACATACCTTCTTACAAGATTTCTTTGATTTCTTCAACAAAATATCTGTGTTCTCAATGACTCCAAAGTCAGGTCATTGCAGAGATCAATTCAGTGTAAGATGCAGCATTGGCATCTAAATCTGGAACAAGGCTTTTAAAGAGAACACAAATCCTATACAAATAATTAAGAAAGTAATATGGATGCTTACTTACATAGGGTTAGGGTGGGTTTTTTCTCCTACAAATAAAGAGATTAACAAGAATTCCAGTTCTTTATAAGACTTGTTTGCCTTATTGATTATTGAGTTACTTTATTTGCCTTATTTGAATGCCGAATGTCAAAGCCCAGAGGTGAAGTTAAAAGTGGGACCGATTCCCCTGCCAAGGAGAAAGCTCTCCGAGACACTGGGATGCTTTACAGAATATCCTGCTCTGATCTCAAAAGATTTGATGCTTCCAAAAAACAGCAAAGGGTTTGAGAGAGATTTATTTATATTCTTGACAAATTTGGCAAGGAAATGCCAGAGGGTTTATTGACCTTAAGTAAAGGCTTCCTCTAGTCTGGTTAAACAACTGTTTGCTTTTGGGCAATTAACTGCACATGTCCTTCACTACAGAAGTAGAACACTAAATTTCTCTGTAACCATGTAGGGCAGATGTCGATTTTAAAGATAATGGCCTAAAGATATTTCAGGGTTTACAACTGAGCAATTAGCTCAAATTTCAACTTGTATGGATTTCTAGTTGCAGCAACTTTGTCCCTACCTCATAAAGCTGGTTTCATATTAGTCTTTACAGCTCCATTTTATGAAACTGAAGATTTGAATTTGACTTTTTTTTTTCCTTTAATTTTCTGCTCTTCCCAAAGGATTTAACAGCTTACTGTTCAAAGCAGTTCTTTTGGTCATAACATGGCCTACACAGCTGTAGCTCCTAAAACTTCATAACCTGTTATAAGCAGATTTTATGCTAACATTTTTCTTCTTTTCATGAAATTAAAAAAAATCACAACATAGTGACCCACGAAGCTGATGCAGTATACAGGTTATTTCCAGTCCTATCCTAGCTCTCTAATGACACTGAATTTTAGCGTTCTGCTAGATAACATGAGGCAAGCATAGGAGTAATATATGCTAAATTCTCCCTCCTCTCCCTTTTTTCTTTTGTTTTCTTGCTTTAACCCAGAATGGAAGTGTGGATTTGTCTGGACTTTTATATAAATAACAGTATACAATATTTAAACTGCGCAGATTTTAATTTCTATCATATGATATAAAATAAGAAAGAAGAGCTAGCTCCAAAAGCTATTTAGGCCATTTGCTACTATCAGAGAGAAACCAGTCATGCCCAATGCCCTTATATCAGCTTTCTGGTATTCTGATAGGGAAATCCCTTGCCAACAGATATTCTATATCTTTGCTTTAAACAGATTTATTTGGACTAGCTTTTCCGTACATCTAACAGCCATAATTTGCATCTACTTATGTAAGAGTTAACAAAGGTATGTCCCTCTTCTTATCTCCAATTCAGGAAGATAAAAGAATAGAGAAAAGAATCTTTAAAGGTTTTAAGAATTAACAAGGAATAGTTGTTAATGAAGACCCAAGCATTACATTTGTCCCTAAGTATACTATAGGTAAATCACCATACTATAAATAATGTGTTATTTATTATAATTCCTAATTTCTTTTTAAAATTGCTGAAATGAAAATTACTGAAATATATTGATATTTATGTAATTTCATGAGTTATATGAAATTTAGGACATATCTGACATACTATGTAGTGAGAAATTGAAATATAAAATTCATATCATGTGAAAACACAAAGGAAGATAAAAGCAAAGCTAGGGAGAAAACACATAACTTGGTCACACATTTCATATAGCATCATTTCAGCACTAACCATTTAGGAAGTATAAATGAGTCACTAAACAAGTTTTCAGGTTTAAGATATTTCTTTAAGCAGGCAAATATTTCAGATACCAGTATTTCTACACCCACTAACTGAGGACTTTACCAGGGTGTAAAAAATGGGTATCCAAGATCTTAAATCAACAACAAAATGCAATATTTAGGGTAACTACCCTAATAAAAAACATAGTCTTTGAAATTGGAAGATATATTTTTGATTTTAATAATTTTATATATCTGTGGATACTTGTGGTCACATAGCCTGAGCTGTTAAACAACTAATGCTACAACACAGTTGAACAGAACATCAATACATCCTTCCTGATTTTAAAACAATGAAGAATGTTCTGCAAAAAAAAAAAAAAAAATTCCTTTCAATTAAGCAAGAAATAGGGTATTGTTTGTGGGATCATTGCTCTTCTATTATTCTTTGCTCATAAGTCAGTGCTACAATAAAACAAAACAAAACATGGTTTACTCAAAATTTTCCCTACAATTATTGCAGAATGGTATTTGGGGTGCCAAAATGTTCCATCACATGGCTGGTGCAAAATATATTAAAACCTTGAAATTATTTTGAAAAGAACCAAAGAGTGGCAAGATCTTTTCCATAGGTGAAGTTCCATAAATAAACATCTTCCTGACACCTGTTTCTTGATGCATCAAATCTCTCTGCCTCAGCCTAAAAGAAGATGAGAAGTATTGACTAAAAGAGAAAAGAAATTGTCCATCTGCTAGTTTCTGTAGGCATTAACACCAGCATTCATCTACTGTATGAAGTGAGGTAATACAGATAAAAAACATGTTGGGATTTTTTATCTTACTGGTAAATTTAGTTTATTCTAATCTCCAAATATTATTAATAGCTTGGCCTATCAGAATCATATCTTAGTCTGGAAGAAATCCTCATAATGACCTTCGAAGGGGGTAGATCTAGTGTAAAAAATTTTAAAAAATTACCATTATTTTAGAGTCCCAAGGTAGGCATATTCTTATAGAGGATATCGAAGATGTTATAGTTTCTACTGCCTCCTGAAAGATCTAGGAAGTGATAACTGAAACTTTAGCAGTTGCTTTTTTTATTAGAAAATCATACTAAATTCAAGGTAAGATCTGGAACCAGCAATTAGTTTCAGAAGATCACAGAATGCAGACAGTTTCACTTGTACAGTCCAAGTGATGCTCTCATGGAAGAGCCACTTTATTAAACTCTATCTATAGCTGCAACCTAGAAAAAGGCTTCACTACAAAGGACAGGTTTCTTCAGCTGTATTCCCATTGTTACTGGGAAATCTACTGGCAGTGTAAGGCCAAATTTTGTTGAAAGATGCTGAATGAAGAGAAAGCCTTATGATCTATTGTTTAAAAAGAAGACAAAGAACCAGAATCCTTCAAGAGAGAGGAAAAGCATGGGCTGGGTTTTTGGAGTTGGCAATACACAGAAGTGAGGAATCTACTGAAATCCCTAGTATGATCAGAATTATCAACAACCACAACAGAACATAAACAGTATGGATTTGTACAGGCTGATTTGCACTTCAGGATATTAAAAAACCATTCTTTAGCAGGAAGAATACATGACAGAACAAAGTTATCATGTGTAAATTTCTTGAGGCTGAAGACTTCAGGCTTCACTCTCTAAAATTTAAGAGACCGCAATGCTACCTGCTCTACAAAAAATACACAGCATGACTTAAGACAATAGCTCCTGAAAAGTCAGAAAAATTTCTACATTATTCCTCAGCTGTAGCAACACTAGTATTTTGGACTATTTTGGTATGAAGATTTTGAGGTATTTGCTCCAAAACCCATCCAGTTAGAGTCAAACTCCTTCATTTATTGCCACATTCATTTCTTCATGAACTCACATCACACAGAGAGGAGTTGCAACAGCCAATTTTGCTTGGATCTTTTTATACTCATTAAATATCTGATGAAAGCCAAAATATCCCCTCCATTATTGAAAACCATAACTATGGAATAGAACCCTCTATTTAAAACTTATGATGAAAGGCCATTTTCTTCTAGGAATTTTCAGGCTGAAAAGAAACCTGAGGGAAACCATAGAATTAAACTGTCTCCAAATATTGAGGAAGAGAGAATAAGCTCCAATGAAGACAATATGCTACTTGATGCCAGTTGCTTCAACTTCATTCACTCTATCAAATCTTCATATATTTGTCATCATTGTACTTCTGCAACAAGTCTTTTTTTAATGGAAATGTTGCTTTAAGAAAAGCTTCAGAGGATATCAGGTAACAATCCCAGAAACTACCAACACTACAAGTTTCCCTAATTATGCTTCTTGCCTGCTTGAGCCTTTATAACATGTAGCATTACCATGTGACTAAATATGTAATTCAAAACAAAAGAAAACCCCTTACACAAAAATAAACCTACCAGAGTTTACAGGTATTTGTCTTGGGGACCAATAGAAATTGCATTTGGCGATATGGTTTAGGTGAGATCGTAGTGGTGTGAGGTGGATGGACTATGAAGGTCTTTTTCAATCTTAATGATTCTCTGAACCTGAGATAATGGTGGCAATGAAGAGGAACTAAATTGTAATCAGCAAACTTGGGGATTAGTCTGGGCTTCATTTTGCATTCAGGAATTTGTCCAGTAATGGTAGCTGCTTTATTGTTCCACATAAACAGATGTGAAAGGATCATAATGTTCGTAGAAATTACTCATGGGAAAATTACTAATCTCAATTCATTTAACTTCAATAATCAAATGGCAAATTATGATGCAAGCCACAAAAATACAAAATATGTTTTATATTTAGCATTAATGAAGAGAAAGAAACATCAGAATCATATTTATCACTATACTGATTTAGCAATTAATGTATTAAATAGAAATTCCATGTAAAAAATATTTTAAGATATTGAGTCATGTCAATAAAGGGGGAACACTACGTAAATTTAACATCAATCTGTCAGTCAGTGAACACCAGCATAGGCAAAATGGACAAATTCTTGACCATTTTTAACAGAAATATACTTGAACTCATTTTTTAATTCTTATTTACTCAAATAGATCTTTCTCCGATGCTTGATATATAAAAATTCAGAAGTAGCAGTTACTACCATTTTTCTACAATTTCTTAATGACTAAATCTATACACAACTGCAACTAGCACAGCTTTATGCCTAAAATCATTTGACTGGGTTCATTTCAGCTGTCACTGGGGTTATGGCCAGAATGCAAATTCCCTTTAACACAAACTACTTGTGTGAGCTTTTCCTATAAGACATTCCTTCATTTACTTGAGATTTAGTGTTCAGGATGTGTGGAAGTACAGTGGTTTAAAGAAAAAAAAAAGCACTTATGAATAAATAGAAGATTTCCAATGAAATACTGACTGCCAAAAACACTGGCAAAGAAATGATACGCTCACTTGATGTCAGTGGGTTCTTCTGTATATTTCTTTGGACAGCAGAAATCTTTCAAATCCACTAAAGTATCTATAGAGACTCTTTATAAATGCACATTGTAAGCATAAAAGCATGTGCAGTTATAAAAGTTACAAAGGATGGCTGTACCATATAAAGACTGTGTCTTCGATAAATGAAGATTTCTAAATCTAAGTCAATGAAAACCATTAAAATGCAAACAGTGTTTCATTAAATTTTCTATTTACAACATAATATGAAAAGAGAAATCCTAACCTTTTAATTACAAGCACTTCTTTTGTATTTATAAGAAACTAGAAAAAATAAGTTTCAGGCATTTTGATTATCCTTGCAAAATATGAAAAATTTTTCTTGTTTCATCAGCTCTGGCTTAACACCGCAAAAAAGAAAAAAAATTGACATTATAGCTTGATAATAATATGAACTATCTTCACTGTACTTTCCAGACCAGAGGTATGTGAATGCTTGTATTTCTTCCCTAGAATGCTTCAAGAACTTCAAGGTAAGACAGTAAAACAACATATTATCAGTTAGAGTATTGATGGGAGTTAATTTCTGCACAATCCAATAATGAGGGCAAAAATGTTCTTAATCATTCATATGCAGTTGTTGAAAGTCTGATATCAGCACCTCCCTTTAAAACACTGCTACACCTTTAGGGTGAAGCTCAAAGGTACTTTGCAAAGTCTTGTCCCTTCTGCTGACCCCACTCACAACCCCATTCTAGGAAGAACAAAGGTGCAGCAAACAGCATGGGACTGGTCATTCTTCAGGATCTCCAATGCTGATATTTTGGAAGTATCAGCACCTGTTATGAAAAAAACAAATCTTCCACCTTAAATTGAGAACAGTAACAGGTGGCAGATAATTGGGTGCATGTGTGTAGGAGGACTGCAGGACTGCATGTCAAAAACTCAGGGTTTGAACTTTCAAGTAGAAGTTTGCTATTTGCCAGCGGCATGTGCACTCTGACTGTAAATCTTTCTAACATCTGGTATAAAAGTGGCATCTCCCAAATATTCCAATTTTTAGACAGATAAGACAAAACCACAAATTAGAATGCTGATCACATACTGTGCTTAAATTGGGAACCCTTGGGCCTTGGGGTTGTGGAAAGAAAAGGACAGGAAAAAAAGGGACCTGGATAGAAGGTGGTAAAGACCTTGGCTGGAGGAAAGATCCAGGAAGTGATCCTTCTCCATTCAGGAGATCAGGCAGCTGGATGGAGACAATTGTTATGGTCACCCAGGGTCATTGGCTAACAATGCCCAAGATGAGTACAAGCAGCAGAGGAACAGTACAGCTTTCAGCCCAACCCTCCTGGAAGAGCAGTAATCTCTGTGCAAGGGAAGAGTGAAAATATCCCTGTTGGGGAGACCAAGATGAATGGGGTAATGTGAGTGAGATAAACAAGTCAGGGAAAATCTGGTCTAGTTAGTTCTTAAACAAATCAGCTATGGGTTATTTATAGAATCTCACAGGTGCAAGCACTTAAAAACTTAGGCATCATATATATTTTATAATTATGGTATCAGTACCATATCTGCATATCACTTTCAAGTAAAATTTATCTGTCTTTTTTAAATGCAAGTAATTTCATCTATGCAAAGCATCTACTCTGATGTCAAACACAAATGGACATAACCAGAATTTTTAAATGATGGAGGAAAAAAAGACTGCTAAGATTTTTCTGCCTTACAAGCCAGAGAATTCTACTAAAGTATATATTGAATAATATTTTAGTCTCATACTGCAGTAACCATTTTCTACTTACCAGTTTTTCCTCTATGTACAGATTTCAACATGAAACAAGCCAGTAACAACAGAACTTTGGGGGGAAATTCAGTTCTGAGACTTATCAGGATTCTGCTCAAGTACAATGATTGTCAGTATGCCCTCCTGCTCATGATTTGCAGATTTTCACAGCTGTAGGATTTTAGAAGTGCATAGGAATCTGCAATGTATTGCCAGAATATATTGAGAGCCTTCTGGAAAGAACTGGCACAGACTTCCTGAGATCATGGTTTAAAAAGATATTTTTATTTCCAGTGTTTCTGGCTACATGGAGAGTAGGACTGTCCACTTTCTGCTACAACAATCAAGTCATTGCTTCCAAGCCTGTCAATTATGGGAATTCAAAAAATCTCTGCCTAAATGACTCATGCTTCTGCACAATCTTCAGGCAGTGACATCTGCATCTCATATCTCCACTTACTCTTGCTACTGCATCCCTGCAGACACTCCAAAAACCTCTCCAAATAGAAGTAACAGAGAAACTTGTACTAATGTATTTTCTTTGGGGAATATTTTAACTGGATGAGCCTGAGAAGAAACAGTGCACCAGCTAAGAGCCCTGGTAGATACCAGTCTGCTCGTTTCACCTTTTATTCTGAAAAGTTACCATGCCCTCACTCTACTCAAACATTAGCAAATTTAATAGGGAGGCCTGACCACAGACCCATCAGGTGTTGTGAAGGGTGTTGCTCAGCCCCACGTGTAAAAGGCCATCTGCTCACCTGTAGATGCTTGCATAGCTAGGCCTTGTGTTCCTTCAAAATAAAGAGTTCCTTGAAAAACATAACATATATTACATCCAAAACCATCAAGAGAAACAAGCCTTACTCAAATACATAAATTAAAGAACAATGACAAAATATTTAAATACAGTTCCAAAGGTGCAACATGAATAATACCATATAAGCTTTCAGTCATAAGAACCTCATTTAAATCCTAAAAGTGGTTTTCACTTTCATTGTGTATCACAATTTGTGAAATCCAGGTTATATTGAATTTGTAATATAATTTGAGTAATCCATTCACTGCAGTTAAAGGAATTTTTTTCATAGCTTTTAGAGATAAGATTTATTATCTTTTCAAGGTCAGATATTCCAGAAAGGCAGATATTTTGTCCTTAAGGCCTTCCTGATGGTGTCTCTGCATGAGAGGTGTATGCCAGCTAAGGGAGAGTGTTGATGCATCCAGAAGAAATCACACTGTGCTGCGACTCCATGAGCTTGACAGATGACCACCACATAATTCAGAGAGACAACAGTGATAGGATAAACTGGAAATTAATTCATTCTGCCATCCATAAACTTATACAAATGTAAATTACCTTTCAGGTGTTGTTTTGTTTTGTTTTCTGGACAATCACCCAAATCCATTATTAGTTTTTAGCAGCATTTCAGCCTAACAAAATTTTAAGCTATTAGGTATAGACCACCTAGGTCAAATCCACCTCAGGTTTCCTGCAGCATGCATATACAGCTAACTTGAACCTCTGTTTGTACCTATCAAGTTACTTCATGAGAACTCCTTGGAATCAGATGGAAATTCAGTTCATCTCTGAGGCCTGCAGTATGTCACACATAGAACATTAGTGGAGTGCCAGGAATGTACAGGTGTATTTGACTCCCACGTTCAGTAATCAGCCTCTCTCAAATACAAATTGTTTTCTATAAACTACCAAGAGAATGTACAACAGAAGTAAAAAACCAAAAGGACAAATATTCATAAAGTATCTCATAAGCGTTGTAGAGTTACAAGATAAGCAAGAAAGTAAGGCAGACTCATTGCTGAGTATCAATTATAAATATTTGTTTAGTCTTCCTTTCCCTGATTACTGTGTAACCCAGAAAACAACAGATTTTTGGCATTTTTATTTCTACTACCTTAGTTTCTTCTGCTGACACATAATCAATACAATTAGCAATCTATCATGCACACAAAATGAATACTTCTTTACATATCTGGGGGCAATAATTAGCCTTGTGAAAGGGATACAATTACTGTTGTTTTTATTAAACTGAGCAGCACTACAAAGACCATGCCAAAAATTCTTCTAGAACCTGAAATACTTACCAAAGCTACATGTCTATTCTATATCCCCAGTTGACCAGGAAGATAAGGTTCTGTGAAAATTTGGTCCATTAAGGGGAGGAAAGAGATAACATATACATGAGGTAGTGGTGTAAAGACCATCAGCAGGATGTCTCACTGCCTACTAAAGATCTTTCCAAATGAATATTAATGTTTAATCCACCACGTGTCATCTTGTATTACATGTCCCACATTTTACAATTATTATTTCATTAATGAAATAATATTAGCATAAAAATATATGCATTCATATTATCCATCGGTGCTTAAAGCCAAAATCTTACCTACTAAACAATGTAAGGTACAGCCATGTGCTCAGGCACCAGGACTTTCTCCTTCTCAGCAAGTCCATGGACCAATGATTTTGGGCTCCCAGCCAGCTATGCACAACATGCACACATGACTTGTGTGCCCACAGCAATCTAAAGACTGCTGGTGCTTTGTGGGGACATACCAAAACAGGGAAGGTGAATGACACAGAAAACACATATAAGGGACTTCGAATGCTCCCTACTATGATGATGCCACTGGCAGTAAGATTTTTGCCATATGTGGGTGGTTTTCACCATAGAAAGAATTTGGGGAAAGTTGCTCAAGCTTGTCATGCCAAATGATAATTTTCTCCCACTGTATGAAACAAATGAAGAAATTTCAGGAAAAAAGATTAAACCTGGGAAGACCTGAAAGAACAGATACACATTCAAATCTAAACACGAATGAAAAGGCATGAAAGAATGCTGAAATTATCACTATCATTTGGTCAAGAACAAAACAAAGTCAGATGAGGAAAAAAGAGGAAGAGTTTTATCATGATACTGCTACACTAATATCTAAGAGCATTTTTTATTACCATTCTTTACCAAAGCTTTTTATAATAATTTGGACCCCTACTGCCTGATTTAACTGTATAAATAATTGTGTATACATGCATTTTTCATCAATTTAGTTCAATTAAAATATTATTTCAGAGAATGAATAATAGCAAGGAATTCATCATGAAATGAGCATGGAAAGTTTATAGTTTTTAAGGCTCTGGGAGCCCTTAACTATATCCCCGGCATTGTATCAAGCAGGTTACAAAGTGGGACCTCACTGGAGTTGCGCAGGCCAGATAAAAGCTGATACAGCAGGGGTCAGAAGAAGCAAAAGTGACTTGAGGAAGGTTTGGGACACTCTGGAACCCCATAAATACTGGAGATCTTCACCACAAGCCTTATGGGAACAGAATGCAGGAGGTGAAATGACACAGTAAGGAGTCCAAAAATCACCTGCTGGAGTTAAACCACACAGGGGGACTATAGCTATTAGAGAACATATGCTTAGTCTTTTGGAAGTCTGCACACCATATCCAGATTGAGACATAGAATATTATTAATTAATCATAAAACCATCAACAATGAGAAGACTAACTTTCTGCAAACAGTATTTCTACAACACCTTCCCCTTTTCAGTCTCTACTGGTTTCCAGTGATTTAGAAATGAAGAATGAATGCTTGCATATAAAGAGAAATCATGACAATTTCTCACATTCGTGACAAACAAAAACCAAATCTATCTTATGAAGCTAAGGTAAGGTATCACACAGGACCTAAGAAAAGCTGATCCTGAACTCTTGCATGGCATTAAACTTTTATAACCACAAACAATATCTCAGGAAACAAGCAGTAGAAAATGAAATCTGTTCTCTGTCACAACAAAACTAAGAAAGCAAATATTTTGCCTCACATATGAAAGTATTTTTTTCTTTCTTTTTTTAAAATTCTTATGAACTAGCATTCCTGTGGGAGATAATAAAGAAAAGGGAGAAAGATGAAAATCAAGGCTTAGTTTTGTTAAAAATTTCTAAAAGACATATATAATTTAAAAATTAAGGCGATGTAAACCTTATGATTTGGGACTCAGTTCTTCTTAAAAAAAAAACAAACAAAACACCAAACTCATTCCTTTTACCTACCTTTCCTAACAGTGGTTCTATTTTCTCATTATCTCATTATACTATTCCCCAAGCTTTTCATAAATCCTGTAACCTTTTTATGAAAATGAATTAATTTTCCATTTATGCTTTTCTTATTTTCATCCTTTCCAGTTTAACTAGTGCTGACACATTGCTTCATAGTTTTCCTTTTCTTTTGGGAGCTATGTTTTTTTCTCAGCCTTACATCTTCCACTGTATCATGAAGGCACATGAGTTTTTTCCTGTTTCTTTCTTTCTGTTCACTTGGAGATGCGATCAGTCATGCCTTAACCAGTGTGTTTTTGAAGACTGTTCAGCTGCGTTCCATTTTGGCAGAATTTTTTACTCATTTTTCACATACTAACTAAATTTCTCAGTTCATTTCAAATTTGCTCTCCCAAATTTGAAAGCTCCTGTGTGGCTCTATGCAGTCTGAGCTATTCCTTCTAGGCTGAACACAAGAAGGCTGCTAACCCTGACATTAAACGCTCTAATTTCATACAATTTCAGTTAAATCATAACAAATTATTTTCTGAGAATTTTTAATAACCTTTCTGTCACTTACATTTTTTGTAATCAAATTTTCCTATGGCATTTAAACCTCCCAAAGTACTGTACCTCATGAAAACAAATGCTCAGTCATACTACAGACACAACCATACTACATAAGTTGAAAACATGACATAATACATTTGCACAAATTGATTTATGACAAAAATAGCCATTAGGTAAGTATGCAAATAAAGGAGAACACTATATAATATACATATATATACACACACATATATATATAAAAATGCACAAATGGTAATTTACTTTCTATCTCACAAATTATTTTTTGTAGCGTTTTTGTGTTGTTATTCAGATAGCACCATTATTATGCTTGGCACTTTACAGATGTCTCCAAAAATGAGGTCACTGCCTTGAAGAGCTTATAATTAACCCTCCTGTGAATTATATACTAAGTAATTGAGGATATCTATCTGCCTGTGAGCTATAGAGACAACATTATTCAGGGTTATGTATTACATATTTTTATTACTTAGGGTTCCAGTTTGTATGTTAACTAACACAAATATAAAAACAAGCAAGTGGTTGAAGATTTAAGAAAAAATTCAAGCCTGATAACAACTGCTTTCTCATTTGCTTTTCGTAGATGGAAGCAAAGTGAATGGGTTACCAAGACAACCATTTCATAAAATCAGATTGTCAAAATCTGTTAGGAAACAAGTAGTCTATAATATGAGCCTTTGGCTAAATGAAACCATCTGATATGATGGAACTCTAAAATTACCTTACAATCTCAATTAAAACAAGTTACACCCATTCAGTCTTGAATGCTGACCACTATTATAAGTCTGCAATTGTCATTCTTCAAATAAATAGTCAAAGTTAAGGGAGCAGATCTACCAATCCTTTTCCCTTCCCTGTTCTTCAAGAATCATTTTCTTTGTGCTGACCACCATAACTGAAAGAACACTTTTGCAAAGCTAGCAGAAAAAGGTTTACATCTTCCCAGCCAAAAAGCTGTACTGAAGAGATTGTTTAGTATTCACAATATCACTTCTGTCCTTCTTTGCCCTGTCTAGGCAACTAGGGAGTTAGATCCTGTGTATATAAACAAAAGAGGAGAGTGTGAGAAGAATAAAGGCTTTGCAGTTTCCATTTATTTTTGTCACTCCATTTTTGCTTCTCTTTTTCAAGTTCTCTGATGTAAAAGCAGCATAGATTTTTCACGTGCCAATACTACAAACTTGCATTGGTATTAGTATCAAATTAATGATGTAGTGGGAACATCACAGTCTCCCAGGAAATGTATGCCATTTTTGTGACACTGGTCCTGTGTATTAATCTCTCTACAAATGGAAGGGAAAAAATATTAATAAACTACAGTTTATTTCTCTTTGCTTATACATGGAATATATGCATTTTACATGCATTTAAAGAGCATTTTTTATATTAAAACATATAAAAACAGGCCTTTAAAATTATGTGCTGCTTGTTCACAATGCTTTTCCTATGAAAGATATATAAGCTTAACTCGAGCCTCTGAAATGTTCTGATTTTTCTCTTGGTAGGTTTCTAGACTCTCTGGAAAACACTAAGAGCTCCAGATGGAAGAATTTTTTGAAAAGCTTGATTCAAGAGACTTCTGAATTTTGGCAGATAAATGCTGCATATGTTGTGTGGAGGTGATCTCCTGTGGGGGACAGGAAGATGATCTCTTAATGCACATTTACCAACTGTCACAAGGCTGAAAAGAGTATGCACGTATTGTGCAAAGATACTGATCAAAATTTCAAACCCCTGTTTTTCAGTGCAAAAGCTAAAATAAACCTTAAAAGTGAACTGCCATGTTCTTCAGGGGATGAATTAAACATGCCGTTAAGTGTATACACCATTGGGAAAAAAAGTAGTCCTTTTTAACCCATATTTATATAACTCTCTTTAAAAAACCAGACTTCCAACAGCATGTTTTATTGAGAGAAAAAAAAAACAACCCAACTCTGAACATGCCAGCATCACATACAACAATCCAGCTGATATTTTCAGACTAAGTGAAGGCACAATTCTAAACTAAAATTACCAGACTAAAGTAAATAATTTACTAAGACAAAAAGTTAATTCTGTTTAAACAGTGGCAATACAGTAACCTTTCCACTTAAAATGTTTACTGATTTAGGTGCTTTAAGAAGATTTTCAGATCTGTGGCCTAAATATGTGGGGAAAAAAAAAACACAATGAAAATAAAATCGTCATTTCCCACAGGACTTTTCTACTGCAAAAAAACACAGAGCTTCCACTGGGATAAAAACAGGTTTAGAAATAATTCAGTTGTGCCACTTGTTGTGTACCATATAAATAAAGCTCCCTCTTTATCCAACTGCTAAAATCTTTATACCAGGCAGCAGCGGCATAGCCCATAGGACTGTTTTGGATAATATTAATAAGTGTGGTTTTCCTTAGAAACTAATGAACTCAGTTTGAGGATGTGAGATGAGTAGAGTGCTTATTGCAAATGGGGATCTCAGCACTCACCGGGAGATTTAACTCTCACTACTCTTCTGTAAACTCTTTTATTGCATATTAGGTATAATCTAATCTGCTAAATTCTGGCAAAAGTTTTTTTTCGGTAATGATCACATTTTAGTTCAGAAAGAAATTATTCCACATGAGTTGAAAATGTAGCCTTCATTAGGCAATTCTCTCAGCCTTAGGCTCCTGGTGTGTTATCTAGCAATGATCTTTTTTCTTTTTTTAACTTAGATTATGGTTTAGTGATATAAGACTTTCTAGAATGGCCTGGGTTGGAAGATCACCTGAAATATAATTGAGTTCCAAACCCTCTGCCACTAGCAGTGGCATCTTCCACTAGACCTGGTTGCTCAAAGCCCCATCCAACTTGGCATTCAACACTTGCAGGGATGGGGCAGCCACAACTGCTCTGAGCACCCTGTTCCAGTGTCTCACCACTGTCACAGTAAAGAATTTCTTATGAACACCTAATATAAACCTACTCCAAGTTTTAATCCATTCCCTCTTCTCCTGTCACTACATGCAGATATAGCAAGTCCCTCTCTGGCTCTCCTGTAGGTTCCTTTCAGGAGCTGAAAGGCCACAATTGGTCACCTCAAAGTCTTCTACAGCCCAAACAATCTTAGTTCTCTCAGCCTTTCCTCACAGGAGAGGTGCTCCATGTCTCTAATTATCTTGGTGGCCCCCTCTAGGCTCATTCCAACAGCTCCATGTCCTTCCTGGGGCCCCAGGGCTGGATGCAGCACTGCAGCTGAGGTCTCACCAGAGCAGAGGGGCAGAATCCCCTCCCTCTCTGTTGGCCACATTGCTTTTGGTGCAGCCCAGGCCTGGATTGGCTTTCTGGGCTGGGAGTGCACGTTGTCAGCTCATGTTCAGCCTCTCATCCATCACCATCCCCAAGTCCTTCTCAGCAGGGCTGCTCTCAATCTGCCCATCCCCCAGTCTGTCTTGACACCAGGGCTTGCCCCAACCCAGGTGTAGCACATTCCCTGCACTCCATGTGCCTTAGCACAACTTCTAGAGGATCTGTTCCATCATCTTCCCAGGCACAGAGGTGAGGCTGGCAGGTCAATTCCCAGGGTCCTCCTTTCTCCCCTTTTTAGAGAGAAGTACATTTCCCTTTTTCCAGTCACCTGGGACTTCACTTGACTGCCATGACAATTCAAATAGTGTGAAGAGAGTATCAGCCAATTCTCTCAGGACTCTGGAATGCATCTTATCAGATCCTATAGACAGATACATTCAAGTTCCTCAGGCACTCATAAATGTGGTCTTACAGTGGGAAACTCTTTTCCCCCACAGTCCTCTGAGAGACACTGACAGCAATGCCTCCCGATACCCCAAGCACTAAAATTCTGAACTACCTACTACTGTGCATTTTAGTAACAAGTTACATACTTACAAAAACAAAGGTTCTCATTCAAGTGGGCATAGTTAAGATTCAATAAAGCCCTGAACAGCTTCCCTTGCAAAATTCAAACTTAAAATAATTTAAAAGCTACCTTAAAAACTGCAAGAAGTGCACTTAAGTCTTTATTGCAAAAGATTTTAAAAAAATTTAAGGTTATATGATGGAAGAGAGTTATAAATCTGGGCATCATTATGTATAACTTCTGTATTTACCTAAAGTATGAATATACTCTTTCTATTCTCTGAAGGCTTTTTACTTTCCATGGCCAAATATTTAGTTGTCTTAAGTAATACTACACAATATTTTTTTTTAATTATCCACACCATATTGTGTAAGCTGACATATAAAAGAAGTGAGAAAATTGTGTCACGACTTTTTCATGTAGCTGAAACAAACTAGGTATTTATCATGACATTTGGCATGCAAAACAGTGACTTGGCTGGTTAGGAATACCAAGGAGGTAAATCCAGATGGGGAAAAAATTGAATGATTTGGTAATTAGCACAGTTCAAAAAACCTTAACAATTTGGATGGGCTCCAAAAAAAGACAGATGTGAAAAATGCCTCTGCAATGCCTTACTTTAGTTTGTTTATTGTTTACTCAGGTACAGATGCTAGAAATATTACAAGAATAAGATTTAAAAAACAATAAAGAACTGTCTTTGAATAAATTATCTTCTCTGTTACACTACAGAAACTTTCCTTCAAGGCTGAAGAATTAAGTTACCTTTTCTTCCTAATGCATTTCACTCTGAAAAGCTTTAAAATGGACATCTTAACAGTACCTCTAGAAGAGTATGATTAGATGAAGAGCACTACCATCCAGCTGCAATTCATTGTTTTCACATTTAGATAAGAATTACACACACTGTAGCATGTAGTGTCCTAGTATGGTATGGAGTCCACAGCTGAATTACCTACTGCAATGTACAGCTGTTATTTGGAAAGCCAAATGTAGACTTTTAGCCTCCTTACAATATATTTATATCTATGTTTTCCTCATAGAGATAATGTATGTCAGGGGCAGAGACTTTACCACATGCTTCATTCTAGTCACTCAGTTACCACTGCCACACCATTCAACCAGGATACAACTGCTCTTTGTAAATAAAATATTTATAAAACCATAGAACCATATAAAAGCTGATTCTAGCAAAAAACTGCTGGTGAGTACTGTAATTTTAAAAAGTAGCACCCAGAGTAGCAAAAATACAGCTTAAAATGTTTTTTAATGTGTCTAAAAGAGCTGTCCAAGCATATAACAGAAAAATAGCCAAGATGGAGTTGTATAGCACCAGTAGTAGTTGTACAATAGTACTTGCAGAGACAAGTAATCTTTCTGGGTCTCAGAAGAATCACTGTAAGGATTATTGACGTGAAGAGAATGTGAAGAAGTAGCTCTTAAAGTATAAGCCATAAATGCAAATTGGTTTTGTCTTGAATGTACTGCTGCCCATAGGAAGCTGAAATATACACAAAATAGGAGCTTTATCACTTGCTAATGCAGACAGAATACGAGACATCCTAATGCACGAGACCTGCCTAGTACTTGACTTTACAGTTCAAACGAAATAGACAGGATTTAAGTGGATTATATCCCAAGTACTTTGTGCATGCAGAATGCCTTCAAAACCTTCCTGGCGTGAAGCCACTTTTAGGTAAAAAATATTCCATTTTACTGGTAAGCCCTGAAGAGTCAATCCATATAAATATATTACAATAACTTATCATGCCAGACATTTCAAATACCAACAAATTTGGCATGCACACACTGAGAAGCTTTGTGTTAGTTCTCAATGTTTTAATAAGAGCAAAGTCACATACCTACAAATGCAACAGAAAGCATTTGAGAGTGTTAAGTAAATCACTGTGTATTATAAATAACTACTACATGTACTTAACCACAACTAATACAAAAAACAAAACACCAGTGCTTGATCAATAGCTTGAATAACCAGCTGTCTCTCAGTCAGAAGATGAAATAAATATCTAACAACAGTATGCATACATTCACTGTTTGTCGGATAATTGTGATTTAAAAGGCATGCTGATAGGCTCACTGCCAAATGTTTCACAATGTTGTTTTACCTAGACTATTTCTAGGGGGAAGGCAGTGAATAAACAGAAGTTAATGGGAAAAGAAATGGGTTAGGTACCTGTAACAGTATATGTTTTCAAAATAATGTTTTCATAAACATTATTTTGCACCTCTGAATCTCCTCTGCCTCACACCCAGCACATGTGTGTTCTTCTTCTTTGTTATAAAATTATTTCCTTCAACTCATTTGTAGGATGAACACTTATGTTTTTCTGTGACCACAAGAACTGATGCACCTGCTGAGCAGAGGAAGGATGCCTGGCTGCATACAGTAGAGCATGGTACAGTCAAGGCTACCATGATCTGACATGACTCTGTATCTGCTTAGACACCTGACACCTCAAGGCTCAGAGATCTGTATTCTACATCAGAATATACAAATTGCTAAATGAAAATAAGATTAACAGATTTCTCAAATCTTGCTTGCCTAGACTGTTTACTTTAGCTTTGACATTTAAAATTATGGCAAAATGTGACTCTCCAGGTAGGAGGAAGGCATAGCAAGGTGTATAAGAGTCTCAGATGACTGCATTCACTACCTGAGTACACTGGAGACTTCAGAAGTTCTCCCTAATCTACCCAGTCAAGGGGAGTCACTAACCACATCATGCCATTCCAGCAGATATGCATCCCTAGAAAACAAAGTACCTCCTTTTGTTGGCCAGTTTGAATCAACACAACTTTGTTTCCAAGATAAAAAAAATTCAACAATTATATTAATAGAATTAAATACACACATGAAACTTTAAAAATTTACCAAAAATTCAAGTGTTAAAATGTAACATGTTTCATATTCTATGCCATAAATTATTCAAGATTTTCATGTTATCAACATTTTTAGGTGTCCCAAATAAGGTGCGTATAGCAAGCTGAGAGATATTTCAATACAATACAGACCTCTGGTAAAAAAATAATGTGATGAAAGTGAGACTAAATCCTCCACAACTATATGTTTCTGCCACAGAACAAAAGGAGCATGCTCACACTAAATGTGGCTTAAGAAACTTGGGTAAAATGTAACTAGTCAGGTTTTTTACTGAAAATTGATTGATGGCCATGGCTTCAAATCTACAGCAATTTGGAACCTAGAAGGAGCCACTAGCAGCTTAAATTATTGTACAGCCATGATGCAAAAGTATGGTATAGAATACTCATAGTGGAGAAGACTCTATGAAGAAACAAAGCAGCTTAAACAACTATATTTGATTCTTTTTTGTGTAAGTACAAATCACCAGCATCACCATCTCATGAAGCAGTTTTGTATCAGTACAGACAGAAAGAACGGTTATCAGTTAAAAAAACCCAAAAAACAAACTCCTTAGGAAAAAATTCAAACCTGGAAGTTAGTATGGCATCTCTCGATCAATCACCATGCAACCGTGTCCAATACATCTATCACAATTCTGTGCTGCATGTGCATTTATAGAAATTTAAATTTGATCATATACAATGAAAAGAATAGAAAATCAAATATTAAAAGAAATATAAATCATTACAGGTAAAGAATAAATCAGGAAACAACCAGTTTCAGCAAAGTATCTTTGAGCAGAAAACCAGTTTTTACTATATCCAGCTTTACAGGCCAAATAAAAAGTTAATAGACTTGTCTTTGACCTTGCATGTCCAAAAATGAATGCAAACAAAATGCTCTTTTGTTCATTTTTGTTGCACAATTTAGAAAAAATAAAAAGCAAAATACTTCATTAAGCCACAGTATTTTGTCCAAACTCTTCCAAAAAATCAGCTACCAATATCTTTATTAGCCTGCTGCAGAGTGATTTAAGTCTAGGTCCATAGCTTTATGATGTAGCAAAGATTAAGGTTTTTTGGCTGCTGCCTTTTTTAAGTCAATAAAGACAGACAAACCAAGGCCCCCTCATGGCACGATTCTCATCAGACTAATAGACTGGGTTAAGGAACAGGTTTGAGGCTTCGATGCTCTGATGGAGCAGAGATTAAATCAATTAGGAAAGTGCTAGGATGGGCATGTCAGGAAGCGTTTTTCTGCATTAGCTTCTCCTATCAGTTAACACAGGCAAGCAAGCACACTGAACTGAGTACAAAAGCAGTGCTATGCAGCAATAACCAAGGGCAAGAAAATAAAACTGAATTTCATTTCAAATTAACAAAAGAAACCTCCACCAGAAAACCCCAAGTTTTCCTCACTGTTCTAAGCACTAAGTTGCCAGGAAACCTATTCCTCTCATTTCTGCTCAATAAAAAAAGGAAAGCAAGCAAAACATCACTGCAATGCTAAAGCTATAAAACTAAAGCTGCAGTACAAATCTATCAGTAAAGAAGTTAAAACTGAAAAGTGCTTATCAGTGTCTGAAAAGCAATGATATATTACCATAACTTCTGGTTATCATTAGTAGGTTTTTGCTTGCTTAAAAGGATGACATTTCAACAGACTTTATTGAACCCTTTTGTATGCACATAGAGGAACTCCTAATAGCAGCATCATATACACAAAAGAAAAACAAGGAGATACATGTATGATATGTTCATACCATTCTTTTTGAATGGGTAAAACCAATTTAGTCTTCTTTATTACCACAAAATTTCTATCTTTCATTTTGCTACATCAAAACCATACTATAGATATTATAAAGATGACTTAATACTGCAAACCCAAAACAGTTTGAAAATGTGCGACGATTACAAGGACGTAAATAAGAAATAAGAGAGGACAACCAGTTTCTATTTCCAACAATTGGATGAAGTCTACAGCAGGCAAATTGTTCTTGTAGCATGTTCACATCAGAAAATTCAGATAATGTAAGAACAAAGACAGTAGCATAGCCCAATGAAGAATTGCATAAAATAGCAATGCAATTACCAAAACCAACAAAAGTAAAGACCATATCCAAAAATACAGGTAAGTCTCAACTATTTTTATTATGCAGCTTCATATGAGACACTGTATTTGCACATCTGGCTTGGAAATTCCCAAATTTTGGCCATACGTCCCAGCAGCCAAAAAGGAGGCACAATCCCATTCAAGGATATACTACATAGTTATGATTCAACTTAGACAATTAAATGTTAGATAGACTGATAATTAATGACTATTTTGATCTAATGTTGTTCCTGCTGGGTTAGGCTAAGATCATAGAATCCTAGAATGGATAGAGTTGGAAGGGACCATTTAAAGATAATCTAGTTCCAAGCCCTCTACCATGGGCAGGGACATCTTTCACTAGATCAGATCGCTCAAAGTCCCATCCAACCTGGCCTTTAACACTCCCAGAGACGAGGCATCCTCAGCCTCTCTGGGGAACCTGTTCCTGTGCCTCACCACCCTCATAGTAAAGAATTTTTCCCCTAATATTTAATCTAAACCTACTCTTTTCCAGCTTAAAGCCATTCCTCTTAGTTCTGACCCTACATGCCCCTGTAAAAAAGTCCATCTTCAGCTATCTTGTAGGCTCCCAGCAGGTACTGGAAGGCTGCTATATGATCTCCCCAAAGCCTTCTCTTCTTCAGGTTGAACCACCCCAGACTTGCCCCATAGGAAAGTAGCTCCAGCCCTCTGATCAACTTTGTGGCCCTCATCTGAACTTGTTCCAACAGGTCTACTTTTTTTCTTGTGTTGGGGGTCCCAGAGCTGGACAGTTTTTCACATGGGCTCTCATGACTGCAGAGTGGAGGGCCAGACTCCCCTCCCTTGACTTGCTGGCCAAACTCCTTTTGATGCACACCAGGATGTAATTTGCTTTCTGGGCTGTAAGTGCACGTTGCTGAGACATTGAAATTCTCACCCATGAGATATTTGTCTTCAACACATTAAATAAGTCATTCTACTCTTGGGAAAATTTCTGCACCATTTTAATAATGTATTTTTTACTAGAAAACTAAGCATCTTCAGTTCAATTAACTTAGGGTGCTTCATTTTTTTCATTTTTTTTTTTTTGACACAGAGTAAAATGAAGGTATATTTTAAATATTAGTAAATCAAATAATATTCAACTTGATCCTTGGATCTGAAGTACTCTAGACAGGCAGAAAATTAATTCTGAGCACCTGGAACAGGGCAACCCTAGATATACCTACATACTAGGGAACAAGAGACTGGAGAGCAGTACTGTGAAAGGGTCCTGGGTGTCCTAGCTGAGAGAAAGTTGGATATGAGTCAGCAGTGTCCTAGCAGCCAGGAGGGCCAACTGTGTCCTGGGGTGAATTAAGCAAAATATTACCAGCCAGTCAAGGGAGGGGATTGTCCTGTTTTGCTCTGCATTGGCACACCTCACGTTGAATAGTGAAATTTTGCGGGCAGACCTCAACCCAACTGACAGCTTCATAATGAGGGGGAATGGAGGGGCAGGTACTGATCTCTTCCCTCTGGTGACCACAGATAGGACCTGAGGGAAGAGCATGAAGCTGTGTCAGGGAAGGCTTAGGCTGGATATTAGAAAAAGGTTCTTCACATAGGGGGTGGTTGGGTACTAGAACAGGTTCCCCAGGGAATGACCACAGTGCTGTCATCTTATTTTAAAAGTTCCATACCTTCTGAGTGATTTCTGATAGGCATCTCTTCACAGCACTGACTCCTCCTTCACAGCACAGCCAACAAACTCCAGCTCTCTCCTCACCCAGCTAACCCACTCTTTTGTAGCACTCCTCTTCTTATTGGACACAGCTGTGGCCTATTAAGGGCAGGCCTGTTCCTAATCTTTGGTGATTGGTACAGCTGCAACTCCTCAGGGGTGAGATTGCCTTCTGCACTATTTTCTTACATTCTATCCCTCCACACCACAGTACCAAGCCTGACAGAGTTCAAGAAGTGTTTGAACAATGCTCTCAGGCATATGGTGTAGCTCTTGGGGTTGTCCTGTGCAGGCCAGGACTTCAATGATCCTTGTGGGTTACTTTCACCACAGGATATTCTATGATTTCATACACAATGATATGAACCTGTGTGACAAGAACCATACTAGAAAAATATATGTAAACAAATAAATATATCTTCCATCAGAAAACTATTAAATGTAGTTGCAATAATACAGAGTAGGCATTTAAGATATTTCTCCTTTTTCATGTTGGTTTACTTCTTTTGTAGGCTCAGTATGAGTTATTATGGTTGTAACCTAAGCCATTTTCTCTCAGGATTTTTTTTTCCTGTCCTATTTAATACTGGTTACTGGAAATGTATTACGAAGTGATCTGGAATATACTCATAAAGAAAACAAATTAGCTAGACAATGAGACAACAGACAAGAAAAATTTAAAATCTATATAACTTTGTTACTTTATGACATTTCATAGGACAATTCAAGCACTTTTATGAATACTTCATTTACCAATGACATATAAATACAACAACTTCAAATATGGAAGATATCAGAACAAAGAATTTCACTGCTCCCTTTGTGATGTCTCACTTATTATATAAGCTTCATTTTCCTCCCAGCAGATTCTTCCTAAATTATCTTCCATTAACTACTATGAGCTAGCACTTTTTCTTTCAAATAGCTTAATGGAAAAATAATATATAAAATTCTAAAATACCTAATATTTGCATAGAAATACATCAGCTATGTGCTTTGTCTTCATCTTTCACGCTTCATTTGCAACAGCATTTATTATTTAAGCTGCTTAAGCAAAAGGCTCCTTTTATTCATAGAATCCAATAGATTCTAAATGCTTTATTTATATATACAAAATGTATACCTTTAAGATCTTGAATTTGGTGTCCCATGTGTCCTAATGTGATAGAAAAGGCAGAAAACAAGTCTGTGTGCTAAACTGAAGTACTCGTTGAAGACTCCAAAGGACCATCAACCCCAGAATCTCAGCAACTGGGAGTATCAGCTGAATTTTTAGAAATATTTTTACATTCTTATATTGCATTTCTAGCTCTGGGGCCCCAAGCATAAGAAGAACAGAGACTTGTTGGAGCAAGTCCAGAGGAGAGCCATGAAGATGAAGTAGTTATCTCCTGTGGAGTCAGGCTGAGACAGTTTTTCGGCCTGGAGAAGGCTCTGGGGAGGCTTTTAGCAGCCTTCCAGTACCTAAAAAGGGCTTACAAGACAGCTGGAGAGGGGCTTCTTACAGGGACATGTAGTGATGAACAAGGGAGAATGGCTTTAAATTGTCAGAGGGTAGGTTCATACTAGATGTAAGAAAGAAATTTTTTGCTTTAGGCAAGCTGAGTCTCATACAATCTGCTCCAAAGAGGTTTCCCAGAAAAGTGGTTGATGTCCCATCCCTGGAAGAGTTGAAGGCCAGGTTGGATGAAGTTTTAAGCAATCTGGTCAAAAGGGAAGTGCCCCTGCCCCTGCTGGGTATGGAAGGGTTGGAACTACATCATCTCTTAAGGTTACTTCCAAATCAAACTATTATATGATTTAAAAAAATTAAAAATAAGGACACCCTTATGATGATACAAAGTGGCTGCTGATCCTATATTAAGACTGGAGGGGTTTTTTTCATTTAGGTGTCTAGAATTACACATATTAAGCTACAAGTCCAACATTAGCTTGGCTTCATGTCTCTTCTGCAGAACATGAAATTTTCTTGTAAGGTGCACAATTTTCCTAGCTGGGGCAAGTGCAAGAATTTCGAGTGGAAGGAAAAGAATTAGAAGAAAGGCAACTGTGATAGTACTGCACAATAAGCAAACCTTCAAATTCTTATTTCAATAATTTATTTAGTGACAGCCTATTTAAAATATGCATGCAAACACTAGACTTCCTCATCATGTTCCCTCTTCCTCTCTCTTTTCTACTCAATCTATAATTATTTTCAGTAATATTCAACAATTTCAGCAGAGATAGAATGGCCCCACTTTAACCCGACATACAGATCAATTGTCAGAATATACTCAGGGATATAGTAAATGTAGGTGAGAAGGGACTTGACCCCAAGCATATGCTGTAACCATTAACATAGCACTCTTCATCTCTGATGCATTTTCAGATCACACTTCTCAAGATGAAACCTGGAAGTCAGCACAGGCAAAGCAACACTACACATATATGAACTGCACAAAGATGTGAAACTCACTTAGCCAGTTACTGGCAGCTCCACTTCCAGGATGTCTCTAATGCGACTTAAGGTGTTTTGGTACATACACATTGTAGAAGCCACCAGGATTAGGCAAAATGTCATGAGGTTTAGTGAGGATCAGATTAAAATGCACATACCTAAACTCTAACTCCCTTTTTGGATGAGTCCTAAGTCTTCCACTCCTTTTATACAAACAACTGCAAGAGATTAAGGCTGGGAACTTGAAAATATAGTGCTACTGTCCATCACAGCCTACATGAAACTACTGCCACAGGAAGCCTCCCTGCCAATCCAATCCAATCCAATCCTGAGTTGTGGGAGGTTCTCTGGGGACAAGCACCCAAGAAACTTTGGAGGAGGGGGATAGAGAAGAATGAAAGCCCACAAAAAAACAAGTCACAAACCCAAACAACATGATGAGAAGATTTTAGATCTTCCTGTTGGTATTAGATAGTTTTTATTCCCAAAATTTCTTTTGCAACAAGTAGAGCATTTTCTTTATTTTAAAGCACAGATACACTTTAAGACAAGCCTCTTTGGAAGTTCATGATGTAGACACTTGATACAGACCCTTGGTGCAAACCCTTGATTGCTGAGTTGAAGGATTGCTGAATATTTTGTGGCAGTAAATGTCAAAATGTACAGCTAATGTATCTGTGCATACATGTTGAAATAAACGTATTCATATTTTGTTCTGCATATATATATATATATATATAGTTATATATATAACTATAACTGATAAAGTTATTCTCAGGTCCCAGCATTTCTGCTGCAAAAATATATCACAATAAGAATTGTGCTTCCTTCCATTCCATTCATGTTTATTGACTTCAGCTTTTCTTCCATCCCACTACTGAAGAAGAAGGAAGGGGAAGGAAGAGACCTCAGAGTCCCTCCAAAAAACTTTAAAATAAATGAGAGCGGTAGAATATGTTACAATAACATTGCATACTATGCAAATAGGAAACATGGAGAGAGAGAGATGCTTTAGTGGCATTCCATTAACTCTGCAAGATCTTAAAATGCAGAAAATTGTAAATATTCTCTGTGATGTTTCAATCCATTAGGCTATGTTCTCTGTCCCTAAGAATGAAGTTAAAGTCATATGTATCCCTTTCAAAGCCACCAATCAAGCAAATATGATTGGAAAAGATACTAGAAGAAGCCCCACCTAGTTGGATCCCAGTAAAAGGATCTTCTCCACATTTCTGTACACTAAATTACATATATGTTTTATCTTTCACTTCTAGTAGGCTACTCAAAAGACATGACAGCTGGGCCAGGAAAGAGCTGCAGCTTCATCTTGAGTTACAAGTAAAATATTTAATCAAAATAATTTCAAAATGAAAATGCATTTCTTCTCTTTCTGGAAAATTATATGTCATTTTAATTATGCAGTAAATCACTTTTCAAAAATCAAACTGATAGGATTTTTAGGCTTATTTCATTTGGGGGATATGGGCATTTTTGGTGCAGGGGGAAGTTACTTTTCCTTAGCATCTTAAAGATATCCTCATCCCTGACACATTTTGCTGTCTGAAAGTTGGCAGCATCTTCCTGTATTCTCACTGCAGTCCATCTGTTAAAAGAGATCCAGTAAGTGTTTAAGATATGCTTTGCTACAGGTACTAGCTATCTCCATATACACAGTCTAGAGGAGAAAAGGGCATCACTGGAGATGAACGAAATTCAATTCTCATGTCTTTTGACTGTCCAAAGTTCATTTTGGAAAGTCCAGAACACATTGAAAATAACAGTGCTACGAATGGGAAATAAAAGCAGAGAAAGCTGTGAGATTTAAGACTGTGCCATATGTCCTCCACTGTCTTGTGCACCCACTTGAAAACAAACTCCTTAAGCACAGCCTCTAGAAATCTAAGTCCCCAGTGCCAGTGACTGGCGTTATGGCCGTTTTATTTACTGTCCCTGGCTTTTTTTGCAGCTCTGTCTCTCACATTCTTTAACACTTTCCAATGAAATATGAAGTTTTTATTCGTGAACTTGAAGAGATTTAAAGCCCTGCAGAGGCAAATAAGTTAAGATCTGACTATACATCAGTGGGGTTTGTGCAGTTTTATCAATTTCTGTAAAAGCAGCACAGAGAGTTATAATCACAGGACTACTTGGGTCAAACTGAACAGCAATACATCTAGTTATTTTGCTCGGAAGATAAATGTACAGCAGGAAAGTATTAAAGAAGTAGACTACCAGAAACTGGAAACTTCCTAAAGGAAAGAAAAAGAGACATTTCTTTTATAAAAGTAGTCCTAAAAGGCTGAAAAAATTCTGCACAGTATTATTTCCCATTTATCAAGGAAAAAAAATGTTTTCAAAAGCAATGGATTTTCTCTGAACTTGAACAGAAAATGAATGAAAAGGAAAATTTTCTCCACTCTTTTCAGCAAGAACAAAATATAGAATTGCTATTAGATTGCTAGCCCTTAAAAATTATTATGTACTGTTGTTTTTATTTAACTTTCCTATTAAAAACATACCTTCAGTTGCCTACATAGTAATTTGGCAATAAAGTTGAAAGGTTAAAGCTGTCAACTACTTCAGAAACTGTAATAACATTTTTTAAAAAATTCAAAACCTACTGTTCTTCTCCAGTTTTTTAAATTATTAGTAGTATAATGATCAATTAAATTTTTTCATTCTTCTGTTCAAAATTTGGTTTAGTTAAACTATGCAGGGAAATAATTAAGTCCGACAGGGATGGTTTGAGAGAAAAGGAGAAAAGAGAAAGATAAGTTACAAGGGACATTGGGAGAACTAAGACCTGTTAGTTCCACATTTTTTTCCCTTTTGCTTAAAATCTTCAGAGAGCACTAGAAGGCATTGCACCAGATCATGACTCAGTGTTCATCTAGCCTCAGTTTTAAACTTGAATAACTTCTATAACTAATTTTTCCACCTTCTACTTTCAGCTATGTTGATTTGGAGCTTGCCTGCTTCTTTTTTGCCCAGGGTGCCATTTTTTATTAGACCATTTACTTAGAAATACTTTCAAAACCCATTCTGAGATTCCCAAGTAGTTTGAATTTTTGCTTATGTATAAGACAGTTTCCAAAACATATTTTTTCTGGTACTTATGAAACACCTGCAGGCTCAAAACATGAAGTATGAAATATCTACCATGCAATGTGAGTTTACTCTCCAGAAGTATTTCTGTTGATCAGCCAAGGATGGGAAGCATATGAGTTATGAAGGTGACAAAAGCTATGTACTATTTCAAGTCCACATGTGCAGCATTATAACACTGCCATTCTTAGGAATGTTTTTGATTACTGAAACCTCTGTGAAAGATACAGTGAAGCCTGGCTCCCTACATTAGCTTAGCATGAATGGCAAAACAGAGCTGGCTGTTGCTACTTTTCCTACTTCTATAGCAGCTTTCAGGAGAAAACTACTCTTAGAAATTTCTACCTGAATATAGATTTTTAGAAAAAAAGCTTTGTAACTACAGAACCTTACATGCCCTCAGCTCTGTACAACTCTTTTATTTTACAGAAATAGATGGTTTTGCCAAAGTCCATACCTCTTCCAGTCATCAGCTGCTTGCATGAAACAAATGAACACATAGTCCATGGCATTGCCAGGAACAATCTGTTTCCTTCAGATGCAAGACTTTCACTGGTGCTGTGATGTGGTCAGTGTGAAAGATTTGAACCTCTCTGCAACTACAAAATTCCTTCCTTCATCCTTCACATCCTTTTTCTTCCAGTTTTAGTGGTAACATACTAGTGGTCAGTGTCAACTGTAGCAATCAGTTCATTGGACAAACAATTACTATGAACTTGTGGATGTTCAGATTCAAGCTTTCTCTGTGATCAGACTACCTTTCAAAAAACTATTATAAATTTAATTATTGCAGATGTTTTTTGAATGTTAGCATACATAAGGATTACAACACATGAAATTTTGCTTCTTTATAGATTCATGGAAAAAAAACCACTTTGTCAGGTGTTTTTCTTGTTTTTGGGAGGTGTGGAAGAGTGGAGGAGAGAATCGCAAACCTTAGCAAGATCTAAAGCAGTTATGAAATATTTATCTTTCTTGTGTTATACATTAGAACAACTAGGTCTGACTGATGTATAATGTATTCAATCCCACCAAACTAAAATAATATCCAAAGATTTTAGAACAAAGCAACATAGAACACAGAACATAGAGTGAAGTGCTGTGCATTGCTTCATTTAATTTGTAAGTTCGCATTTCTGTCCCTCCCACCACCAGAGACAATAGACACATTAAAAAAGGGGGGAAGAATCCACTGCCTGTTTCAGCATCCAAGGGATTTTTCCTCCCTGCCCTCCAGCAAGACCCCGTGAGAGCAGGAGGCTGGGAGCCTGCTCTGCGCATGATTCCTGGACCACTGCCGTTGCCTTGCCAACGCAAAGAGAGAACTCAGGGCTTACATCGGGCATTTCAATGCAGTGACCCACTTACTGTCTGTCAACAAATTCACTGGGACAATAGTGAGTGTAACACATTACAGAGATTAAATCCCAGGGACTGAACTACAAAGATGTCTGGAAAAAAATCTTTGTCAGTTTGAAAAGCCAGAACACTATAAACAGAGTTAACGGTAATATGTTTTAATCCTCCCATGTATTTGTTGCTATAAAGGAGAAATTTCTACCATGATAATCTCTATTCATTATTTGTGTATTTATTTTTTTAACTAGGTTCACAAAACTAAGTCAATATTGCCATAAGAGTAATGGGAATGAAATAGTTTTTGTGTATTGCATTCTTGGCTAGAGCTGAGCAGAATTAAGACCTGAAAACCTTCTTTCAAGCTATGAGAATGCAATGGTTAATTTAGAATATATTTGTACAGATGGCTATCGTAGGAGCAAATTGTTACAAAAACCCCCACAGTGATTTCTGCAAGACAGTTAGATCATGGATTTATATTTAAAAATTAACTATGTGCAGGCTAGTTACAGGTTTCCCATTCAGTTCTTCCCCTTTACAAATATATTATTGCAGGCATATTCAAAATCTTCCCCCTTCTTTCAATTCCCAGTTTCCTTCTGTTCTTTTCATTCTCTGCAAATAGATTATTCAAACATAAATAATTTGCTTAAAAAGGCTGGCAACTACCAAGAGAACTAAATATACATAATGGCATATTACCAAATGCAAAAAATGTATGTTTAATACATGTTTACCTACATTCTTCAGTTTCTTAGCTATATTACCCTGTCACTTTAAATGAAAGTCAGCATTTTTTTAAGTGTATGTGTCACCAGTTACCAAATGGAATTATCTGAGGAACCATGCAGTGAGCAAAAAATAGCTGCAGCCTCCTGCAGTATCTGTAGAAAAGGCTATTTTTTAATCCAATGAAGATTTATTTATATTTTTACTCTTAATATTTTGTATATTTCTATTAGTTGCCTGGCTATATGAACCCATATTGCAGCAATTGGCTATTATCAAAATTCTTGGTTTGGATTGTTTCTCCATCACCCACCCCCAGCAGAAATACCTTTCCAATTAACACCTAAGAGTGGGTATTGCTTCACATCCTGAAACTGATATTTCCAAACCTTTGAGGCTTGCAGACTCCCATAGTTTCTGTATGACATTTTTAAAAATATTATTTTCAGGAGGTGTGGGGGAAGGCAAATGTTCCTTATGCCTGCATGAGATTACTGATACCAGACAAACTTAAAGGTGAAAACTTTATTCTAAAAAAGTCAGCATCAGTGAGTGGTAAAAATTGCAATTCTAGATTATATATAATATCCCTGCAGTATTGTCTAATAGTTTGGCTAGTTTGGAGATATGGGGAACCACACACCACCCTTTTTCTTCCAGTCACCTTTCCCATGCACATTCTTTATATTCCACACTACTGATCACTCAGTCCTTCCTCTTGGCTCTTCCAGCTTTGTCTCTTTCCACAAAATTAAATCCCAGATTTCTCATCTCTTTAAAAGGCTCCCTAGGCCCATGTCACTATGCCATGCAAAAGGAACACAGGGGCTTCCCTTTCTATCTCCCAGGAGGGTTATCTTTGTTTATAATCTTGTCTTATTCCATATGCAGTCTAATTATTTTCTGCATTTGCTGTTAAAAATATCAGAATATTATAAAATCACATAAGTTAAATTCTTTAAGCAATATATATTTTATCAAATCCATAAACTCTCATTCTTCACAGATAGTACATACCAGTAACAGAGATACACAGCTGTGTTGATTTTCTCGTTCCAGTCCTTTCCCCTCTTTCTTACACTTGACTTCTCTCCTATGTAGTAACTTGCATTATTATGCCAATATTTTCCAATGTAAAACACTGTTTGTATTTACTAATTTTCCAAAATCAATTATTAAGGATGCATTTGGCTATGCATGGTGTCCCTCCAGGCTGCAATCTCTTAAATTACAGCCAAAATATCTCTAACTATTCCAAAGAGTGAAGTTAAAGAAAAATATATTAATTTTCCCTTGTGAGTGGGAAATCCAGCAAGCTTTTCTTTGAACAACTTTAAGATTATTTTTAGGATTTACAGGAGGGACTTGAAAATGGCAATGGGACAGGCCTACTCTCAGATATGTGCTCTTTGAAAAAAAGAGCACATAAAAATTCCTTCAGACTTGCTCCAATAAATTTGTGATACGCACACATACACTCTGGGATTTGCTATATCTGTAGAACACATGCTGTCAGGGATACAATCCAGGTCTGATGGGCCACAGCAGACCTTCTGTATCTCTGCAAACCAGGACATAGAAAGAATCATCCTGAACTGACTGCATCTTATGGCACCCAATGGCACCCTTGTGAACAGGGAATATCTGCTGTTTTACCAAATGCTCTCCATGATTTCCAGTTCCTTGAAACTCTTATAGAGTTCTTACAGCCCAGTCCTCTGTTCTTGATTGCAGGACACTTTAACCTTCCAGTTCCCCTCTGCTCCCCACACCAAGTAATCTGCTTTGCATCTACCAGTGACTAAAAGTACCTAGGTTTCTCCTCAACACATCCTTAAATGAGAGTCATTGTGAGAGAATGATTTCAACATTCTCGCCTCTCTGGAAGTGAAGCTTTCCAAATGCTGTCAATTCAAATTGGGAGAAAGTACTGCTTCAGCTTTCTCTCCACTTTCCAAACCACATCTGCGAGGGAAAAATCAGACTCTATGCTGTTAGGTAGTCTTCCCTTCTGCAAGTCTGGCCTTTCCTCCTGATTAGCAGCTTAGGGAAATCCCCCAGCAGATCTCAGTCCAGTGCCCCCCATCTCCATGAGAAACCACTGCAAAATGCATTTCCCAAAGCCAAAGACTGAGGGCAGCACAAATGGCAGAATTCAATCTTTTGTGCTAGAGGAACATTCTATGATTCATTGCACATATTGCACTAAGCTTTTGGCAAGTATCACCAAAGAGCAGCCTTAGCAGTGGACTATGCTAAAGCTGCTACTCAAAGTAAAGCAATGTTTTTTATATAATTTTTTAAAATAAAAATTAATGTGCGCACCCTATGCAGCACTGCAAGCTAGACGATGAAACTAGATAGCTAGAGAACCATGATCAACTCCCAGCTGACCCTGAAATGGTGCAGGATCTGCTTGCCCAGCTGGATCCCTGCAAATCTAAGGAGTCTGATGGGATTCATTCCAGAATCCTGGCAGAGCTGGCTGATGTCTTCACAAAACCTCTCTAGATGATTTTGAGTAGTCTTGGGAATCCATAAAGGTCCCATCTGACTGGAAACTGGCAAAAAATTGTCCCAGTTTTCAAGAAGGGAGAGAAAGAAAACCCCACTAGAGGCCTGTAAGTCTCACTTCAGTGCCTGGTAAAGTTATGGAGAGGATTATTCTGGGAGATATTGAAGAACACCTGAAAGACAACACAGTCCTCAGTCACAGCCAGCACAACTTCATAAGAGGAAAGTCATGTTTATCAAACCTTATTTCTTTTTATGACAAGGTAACCCACCAGTTAAAGAAAGTAAGCCAGCTGATGTGTGGATTTCAGTAAGGCTTTAGATACTCTCATCAGACCCTTCTGGACAAAAAGTCCAGCACAAAGCTGGATAAACACATCTTGTGGTTGGTGAGCAACTGGCTCACAGGTTGGGCACAAAGGGTTACAGTGGGTGAGGTGACATCAGACTGGGGACCTGTCACAAGTGGGGTTCTGCAGGGCTCCATCCTCAGGCCTGTGCTCTTCAACATCTTCATAAATTACTTGGATGCAGAAGGGATACTAAGCAAGTTCACAGATTATAGGAAACTGGGAGGAGCTGTTGGCTCCCTTGAAGGCAGGAAGGCCCTGCAAAGAGGCCTTGGTAAAGTAGAAGACTGGGCAATCTCCAGCCACAGGACGTTCAACAAGGGAAAGGGACAGATTGTGTACCTGGGATGAGGCAGCCCTGTATGTACAGTACAGACTGGGGAATGAGATACTGGAAAGCAGTGATGTAGAAAGAAACCAAGAGGTCTTGGATGACAACAAGCTGAATCTGACTTATTGTGCCCTGGCAGCCAGGAGGGCCAACCATGTTGTGGGGTGCATCAGGCACAGCATCACTCATTGGGCACTGAACCAGGCTCCCCAGGGAAGTGGCACCAAACCTGACAGAGTTCAAGAAACATTTGGTCAATGCTCTCAAGCACATGGTGTGGCTCTTGGGGTTGTCCTGCGCAGGGCGATGAGTTGGACTTGATGATCCTTGAGGGTCCCTTCCAACTCAGCTTCTTCTGTGATTCTGTGATACAGGGCTAAGAGTTTATGGGAATTCTGCAGCCAGGAGCAGGCACAGCGTTTTATGTCTGTTTTCTTCAGTTGCCTGGGGGAATTGCTACAGTCTTTGAAGCTTCTTCTCTGGCTAAAGTCTCAGTGCCAGCACCGCCCCCGACAGCTTTGCACAGATCCAACGTAAATGCTACAGAAACTCCTTCTAGCTGAAAAGTGATTTTGGTTTTCTTCCTTCAGCTTCTTGCTTCAAGTAGGAGGAGTAAAATATTGTGCAGGTATGATATCATATTCCCTAAACACAGAATAAAAGATGGAGACCCTCCTGTCCTAACAAGTCTCTCTGTACATTAAACCCTAGCAACCTGTATAGTTAGCCAATTTGCCAACCACTGGCAATTCCAGCAGCTATCCACCCTCTCACACCAAGTAAGACCATACAGTCATGTCTGTGGCCCATCAGATGTACTCCACTTTCCAGCTCCTGCAAGTGCAGATCTTCACCTAACACTACACACTAAGTCTCTACCCACCTACTGCATTCTTAGACACAGAAACTCTAATTACACATCCTTAGTAGCCCTGTTATTATCTGCTTTAGGTGCAAGGAAATTAATTGTTCAAATGAAAAGAACTGCTAAAGGACAACTAGCTTTACTGTCATAAAATAGTTAACTGCATAGGACTACATTAATTGTCATCAACTGTAAACAAGGCCTGACTTGACAGGAGGTCTCCATGTGACACTTAAAACAAGTTTGGGGTCTTTTTTTTGCCTTGTGTGTAGGTGTTTGTGGGTCTTTTTATTTGTTTTATTTTTTGTTTGTTTTTTTAACAGGTCTTCTATTGTTTCACTTTTTTATTTTGGTTCCAGAGCTTTCAGAAAGCATACACTTCACATTTTCAAGAGGTCTCATTTTTTTATGACATTAGGACTGATAATTTCATTTAATTATTATCACTTAGTCCTTGGAGATTTTGAAAATCCAAGCAGATGTGGCACACAACTTCAGGCAACAGACACCTTATGTGTTGCATAGCTGTTCAAAATTCCTTCATGCTGAAAGTCCTCATCATTCTCTTGTTGTTCTTTCATTCTCCAGTGGTAATGAATATTGATAATCATTCATTTCTTCCAGACTAGTTCACCCTCAGATCTACCTGGCTTTGCTGAACAGTGGGCATGAGAAAGCTGCAATTGCTTTCCATTTTCCTCTTTCCTAATTTCCTTTGGTGAGGAATACCAACATACAACCATGCTCTACCCCTGCTGCCAGCACAGGAAACTTTATGGGGCTGTTTTGCTTCATGATCTGAATGATGGCCCAATGCTTGCTGCACAGCAAAAGCAAATATTTTAAAAAATGCTTTCTTTAGTCTCACAATATATTCTTAAAGGTCTGTTCATTATCATTTACAGGAGTCTGTTTCACAGAACTGAGAAAACCAAACTATTTCCCAGAACATTACATACTCTACTCTTCTAACAACTACAGTATAGTTATATTAAAAAAATAAAATAGTTATTGCACACTAGTACAACCTACTATGACTATAAGCCCCAGATTGCAGACCCAAATAACATTTATTTCCTAATCTTTTGGTACTACTTTACCTGTCTCTAACTGGGACTCAGAAAAGCACTGTTTCATGACTAAACCAAACCACTATAAATTCACTGCCTTTTCCATCAGTATATCTCTCCCCCACAAATAACAGTGTTTATTATGGGCAAAAAGTTTTCTATATTTTTATTCTTGTTTTGGCCAGGTCGGAGCTACTTCTCTTCAGCTGGGATGGGCTGTGTTTTGGATTGGTGCTGAACACAGGGCTGATAATGGGGAGACGTTTTTGTTATTTCTGAGCAGGGGTTGCACAGAGCCAAGGCCTTTTCTGCTTTTCATAGTGCCACGGCAGGGAGGAAGGGGGGGATGAATGGGAGGATGGGAGGGGACACAGCCAGGACAAGTGACCCAAACTGACCACAGGGATATTCCAGACCATGTGGCATCATGCTTAGTATATAAAGTAGGGAAAATAAATGAAGGGAGGCAGGTTTGGAACGATGATGTTTGTCTTTCCTAGTCATGGCTATGCATGTTCTCCTGGAGATGACTGAACACCTGCCTGCCCATGGGAAGTAGTGAATTAATTTCTTGTTTTGTTTTTCTTGTGTACATGCCTTTTTCTTTCCCTATTAAACTGTCTTCATCTCAACCCATGAGTTCTCTGGTTTTTGCTTTCCCTGATCCCACTGCTGGGGAAGTGAGTGAACAGCTGTGTGGGCCTTGGCTGCTGGATGGGTTAAAACACAACAGCATGTCACAATATAAAGAAAGCACTACACTTATTAACAGAAACTTAAAAAAAACCCCAAACTTCAAACTTCTTAAGAAAATGCCATAAGATTAGATAGAATTATGAAGAGAAAAATCTTTCCTAAAATGTTTGAACTCATAAATGTGTTTTCATAGGTTAGTATCAAATTTGTAAAAAATTAATGCAAATCTTTCTTTTGAATACTTCATGTTTGAAAAAAGGACTGGAAGCAATTGGAAAGATGCTTCCATGGACTGACTTAGTATCATCATTAATCCTCTCTTACAAGCTAACTGTACTACTACAATTTCTGACTGGATGTAAAAGACAAAGTTCCATCCACTTTTTCCCCAACCTACATACTAGACAGTCTATACTTCAGAAAACTTTATATTCTACACTTAATCTGCTTGAATTGCAATAAGTCCTTTCTGCCTATTTTTATATATCTAGGGAAGCCTGTAATAGTTTGACATTGCTTTCAGTCATTCTAAATACAACATTTGTTGTCTGAGGGCAGAACTGCTCTTCAACGTTATTCAATGCATTAGTGGCAAACACTAGGTCCATCATGTGCTTTGACATTAAAACTAAAATACCAAAGGCTGAGGAATACTCATATTTATCACAGAAAAAAAAAAAAAGAAAGAAAGAAAATAAAGAAAATAAAACCAACCGACCTTTCAAATTCTTTGGAAGTGAGCAAATTAAAACAAAGATAGGGCCCATGCATGCCAAAAGTGTTACCAGCATTGTCAGAGCTTCCACATATTCCATATGCTATTGATGAAATATATAATAAATGTAATTTTAAGGATATTTTTTTTATTGAAGCCAGTAAGGTCAGAAATTTGCTTTTGTAATGAAACTGCTGAGAATTTTTTCATATCACAAGATTTTTGGAGCTGCTTTTAAAGAGGACTTCAAACTTGCAACAAAGTGAGGTATGCAGAGGACTGGTTATTTCTACAACTAATTAATTGTAAATCTTTTTAACAGACAGAAGTCTTAAAGGATGGGTTATAAAAAAATTTAAACAAGATAGCTTGGATAGCAGACATAAATCTTTCTATAACAGTGTTGAGTTCCCCACAGTGCATTCTTCCCACTAAGACAAATTAGATGGTGGTGCTTACAGTTTTGGGGAGAGACTGGATGTGACGCGATGGGACCACATCACTTGCATGTGCAGGAAGATGCTCAGAGGCTCTCTTTGCATGGGCTGTACACCAAATATACTCAAAGAAAGCAAACACATCTAAAAAACAGTATTTTGAGTATATTTCTGTTAAGAGTTAGGCCTGTTAATTTTCAGCCTGAAATTTTCTTCATATTTGGGTTTATACTCCATCATGTGCTGATAAAACAAAGTCTGTATTTTTTGCTGCCAAAGACAGAAAAAATTTTGTATTCATTTCAGTAGCTGAAAATGTTGCAGTCACCTTTCTAAAGAAAAATAGCCATTCATCAGAAGAAAATGCCTTTTTTTAAAACAAACAAGCAAACACAGGCTAATTTCTCTCTGTTGGGTATCACTTCTGTAAAATGACTTTAAAAAGGCACTAATGGCTAGTATAGACCTATCCATTCTGAACTTTCCATATCACATATAATAATCATTAAGAAATTCAGGTTTTTTGAAGGGAATGAAGTTAACAACTTTCTGAACTGTTCCTTCCTTTGGCATGCTGTACCGACATCCACCATATGTATATCACAGCACTCTGACTTACATTATGTCTCTGTTAAAAATCAAAGGTCTGTCACTCTTCATTTTAACAACACATATGCCATATGTATAATGAATGCAACTCCTTCAGTTTTGTTCATTTAAATAAAATATTTGATTAAGAATTAAGGTGGGACAGGAAAGAATCTTCAATTACACTGCATTTCACCCTTACCTGCAAAGAACATCAAATGGCTGCAATTTATTTATTTTTTTTACAAATTACTAAGTACTCCTTAGCACACTTCATCTTGCTTTAATATCTAGATGATTCAACTGAGACTGCATTGTAGAATTGTAAATTCTACCACCAATTAACGTGATAAACTAATCAGAATGAGTGGAAGAAATTAAAGTTTATGTATGTCCTACATTTCTTTTCACAAATGGGAAATCACGACACAGTGAATTACAGTGAGATTTTTCAGGGTCGCAAATAATTTTGTAGTAATTTCTGCAAATCAAACAAATAATCTGTTTCAGATTTTTCAATCCAGAATCTTAGATGATGTCCCAGTAATTTCACAAAACATTATCTCTAAAGGAGTAACTTATGAATTACTGGCTGAAAAGAGAGCTTGCTTTTTAATCCAATAACATAACTTTTAATACCTTCACTATTTCATAACAATTTAATTCCTCAGAATTACCAAGCGTGATGGAAATTATTGCTATGACATATTTTCTTTTTGTAATTTTGTACTCTTACTGACAATCATAAAATCATAGGATATCCAGAGCTGGAAGGACCCGCAGGGACCACCAAAGTCCAACTTCTGCCGCCAAGAGTCACACTGTGTACCAGAGAGCATTGTCCAAATGCTTTTTGAACGGTATCAAGCTTTGTGCTGTGACCACTTCCCTGGGGAGCCTCTTCCAGTGCCCAACCACCCTCTGGGTGAAAAACCTTTTCCTAATATCCCCAGGAAAAAAGAATTCATGTCTACTCGTTCCCATGGATGAAGCACATGGCTGAAACTACCTGGAGGTCTTTGGTTTGATTTTTGAAGGTTTTTCCCATTATCCCATTTGTTGAAAGGCAATTGTTGGTATTTTGTAAAGTTAATACACTAAAGAGATTTCTTTGGCAACCAGCTTATCAAAGTAAGTGTTCTGCCTCATGGAGCCAGGGACATGGAGTATATTCACTAAGAAATTTATTTCATTTTCCCTAGAGGTTTGCTTTCACTCACATTAACATTTTCATGCTTCTGTTGCAGGAGTTTCATAACCCAGTTCCACAAACAGAAAACTATCATCTCAGTACTGCTTTCTTTAAATGTTAAAATAGATTAAGATGAGTTAAGAGAGTTCACTGAAATAAATATAATCTTATTCATTTTGGCTTCATACTCCACCTCTCATTTACAAAAACTGAGACAGTCTCACAAGTATGTATTGAATACAAACCAGCCAACTTTTTGCTTTCAGTGTCCATTACCATTACAGTTGCAAGTATTCTGGCTAACTACCCATCTTATTAGCTAAAATAAAACAAAAAACTGAAGAAAACCACTTTTTTCTGTGAGGTACACAGTTCAGTAATCTAATTTTTTCCTCCTATGTGCTTTCAAAAAAAGCTTTAAATACTTTTAATTGTGTGATTTTTGAAATTTGTTTTCTCTTAAATCCAATTAAAAAGCTCAAAAATAGCATGGGCATTACTGTTTACTTTATAATCATTAGGTGTTAATTAAAGGTGTAAGATAGCAACTGGAAGATTTTTTCTAGAGTGTTTTTGTATTAATAGGTACTAAAAGACTGTGTATTAAATAAAAAAAGCATTAAAATATACAGCATTCCCAATCTTGATAAAATATTATGTCTTTGCAAACTGGACTTAGAATTTAGTGTTTTGATGGCCACAAACTATATAGATAAACCAAATCAGTTGTGGTCTTCAGCACACTAACTGTACAAAAAGGTGACCGCTGTCAGGAATACAAATGTAAGATAAACTAAAGAGAAAGAAAATAAATAGCAAATAAGCATGCAGAATGATGTTCTGGGCTAAAGCAGTTGAACTGATAAACCTTGAGCCAATGTCAGAAAGCCAGAGAATACTAGAGTACACCACGGGCTGTCTGGCCCACAGAATCCTTTATTCTTCTACAGAAGAGGGGGGGTTCCATTCATTTTTAAGCTGTGCAGCTCCCCAACATGGAGACATAGGAGAGAAAAGGAGATAACAAGCTCAAAGACAGTATTTCAGCAGATGATAGCTCAGAATAATGAAAGCATAGCTGGTAGCAACAAAATGAAAGAGGCCTGCACTACCCTGATACAGAGGAACCTAAGGCTCATTTAAACTCCTTTTTCTACATATTTCTCCTTAAGTAGGAATAATATCAAAATAGCAGAAAACAATATTCTAAATTTTAAAGAAACTGTCCTCAGGCATTATGTTTTTCAGTATGAAAAAACTCCAGAATAACCAGCTGCTGAGAGGCTTTCCTTAATAATATGGCTATTATTACTGTGAATATTCATACCTGTTTTTGAACTTCCATGTACTGCTAATAAGCAGCATCTGCTGAATACATCTGTAGGCTGAGTAACTGAGATACAAAGCACTTATTAATTACACCACTGCCATTGAGGATGTAAAAAGACTTAACTGATACCAGCTCTAAATACATACTAGATAACCATCTCCATAAGATGCCTTAAAAAATTTCCAAAATGTAAGACTTTAGGGCAGGTGTTTGCCCTCTACATATATGTAAAATCCCAATTCTCCCTCTTTTGAATACTTTATATTTACAACAGCTTTGTTGGATTGTTCAAGAAATACAGGACTGGACAACAGAAATTTTAATATTTTGTTCACTAAAATAATAAAATTGTATAATTGCAGGAGTATTTGTCAAACATTATGTCATAGAGAAACCTAGTTTCAGTTTTAATGCATACGATTGCCTATTATGAAATGAGAGCACACTGAATTAGTCATTTCCATTAAATCTATGAAGTAGAATTGCCTAGCAACCAAGAAAATTAATTCAGAGATTAAAATAAAGACTGTGACACTGACAGAGCAACTGCTATTCTACCTCAATAACCATAAAGACACCAAGAAAAGAGGTGTTTTCTTAATTCTTCTTAACAAAGGTAAAACAAACAATTTCATAAAATGAATCATAATGGACAAAGAAAAAAAACAGAGTGTCAAAGCAACTGCACACAGCAAATGCAAATAATTATGCTATTTTTACATAACTCCATTTAAATTTAAAAAAAATTGAAAGTTTTCATATTCTGACAATTGTGAATGAATTGTTGTGGAAGTTTCTAACATGTTTTCCCTCTTACAAAGGAGAAATTTGTTTCATGTTATTATTTCTATGCAAATGTTCTGTATTTTAGTACTTACTAGTTTAACTAATTATAGAATTTATGACTATGCTTACCTGAAAAAATTCTGCATCACTTCTACCCCCAGTCAAATTATTCCTAATCACACTTCAGTAGGAAAGCTTTTAAATGATAGTTTATCACACTGAGATGGTTATGGAAAAAAAAAAATCTAAATGTTAACAGATTAAGGACAGTGAGGATGAGTGCAATAATTTAGTTTAATGACTGCTACATATTGCTTGTTACATCTGGGCCATTGTGTAATTCATTGTCCCTGAAGGACCACAAAAAGCCTGGTAAAATTATCCCTTTAGAAATAAAACAACTACAATTCTGTAACAACATTGAAGTCTATCACCTTGTCAGGGTATTAGATTATTGGAATGATTACAGATCAGGGATTCTAGAGTGTGAGTACTTTCATATCTCCAGTAGGAGACAGTCCATCTTTCCAGCTCAAGAGTCAGAGTTAGTATGGAGTCAAAAAAAAAATAAAAATATCAGGAGTGATTAAGGCAAGAATAACACAAAGGAGAAAAAATATACCCCAGAGGATATGACAAGACAGCAACTGCAGCAGCTACATCAAATCTAGTTGAGTCTACATTAAAAGATAATAATAAAAATAAAACAGTAAAAGGAATAAATCAAGACAGACAAGCAGGAATAACTGTGTATTAGAAGGTAACTCCCCAGGCAGGGACAAAGCTAGTCTGCCCTCAGGAAAGTGTATTTCAGCTCTTTGGTTGTGTACAATATTCAAAAAACACACGGACCTCCACCTATAGATTCTTTAAAGTCTTGAAATCAACATACTACAATCACTAAATCCAGTTCAGTGGTGTCCAAAATGGATTTTAAAAGTTCATACTGTGAATAATTATGTAATAAAGTAGATGTACTCGTCTAGAAGGGGATATGACATGTAACAAAGGAAGGATATCTGCTGGAAGTGCAGACAATACAGATGGCATAGACATGTAACAGATCAAAATGAAAAAATATTAACAGCAAAAGTCCCCATTAGATAAACGCAGCCATAAAGCAGATAAAAGAGCCCAAATGTCCTTAACAGGTTCCCCTATGTCTTAAATATTTGATGAATGTACCAGATGGGGAGGGGGGAGAAAAATATTCTGTCTGAACCACAAGCATAAACACAGCTGACCTAAAAGACCTACCCACCACTAGGTTATAATTACTCCAGTGTATTCACTAGTGAACAATGTTCATATATCTAGAATAATTTAAAGAAATTGCAAGATAACATCTTTGAGAAAAGGTATCCTCCATATGCTGCTGAACAGCTGAAACTAATTTTAATTTTCTGGCCTTTGTGCCACATGTCATGGGTGTGGTTGAAGTATACATGTTTTACTGAATTCTTAAGATCATCACAGTGATGAGCATCCTTTTTTTATTAATTTTATCTATATTAATAAAGTGGTATCATAAAAATAGAAGATACACAAATTCTACACGTAGCTGAAAATAGTATCTTTGCCTTTAAAATGTTTAACAGCACAGTTCATATGGTAAAAATCTCAGGAAAAAATGCACAGTGCTCAGACTGCACATTGTCAGAGTCCAGAACCTTTTAATAAAAGAAAGCCTTGTAAAAGATCCCCAGTTCAGAGGGATTTATTAAATCTTCTCCAGTCTACCCAAAAATACAGGCAAATAACCAACATGCTGGTCCAGACCTGCATTCAAAGATTATCTATATTTTGTTACAAAAGGACAGCAAGAGGGAAAACACCAGTCTTGCACTAGAAGCAAGAATTTAATGAACATAAACTTCCAGATAATCTTAGAAAGCAGACCATGTTGCAGAAAAAAAGGTAAAAAGAAGGTCACTAGTAGCCTGCCTTGGGAAAAATTCCATCTGCACAGTAAATTTGATGATCATCTTGGCTTAAGTATGTGAACAGGACACACAGCAAAATTGTTCAACATCACTAGAAGCTCTAGTATACCCTGCCCACAAGTAAATCCAAATTCTACTAATTCAAAAGAAAAGTACAAACAAAAATCTTAAAAAAAAGGCATCTAAGAAGAATTACATATATATTATGTAATATATTATTTTTTCAAAAACTTCAGACAGCCACAGGAGACCCAAAGCATATTAATCACTGTAATACCACGTGATACAAACAAAAAAAAAAACCCTTCAGCTCATAAAAAAACTCCTTTCAACCTTCCTTCCAGTTTCCTCTCAAACCCTTTTAAATTGCATCATCATGTCTTCTCACAGATATCCTGCCAAAAACCTGACAGCAACATGCAAATTACTCCATGGCATTGGTAGGTCTTAATCTTAGATGCTCATGTGCTTCCTTTTTGCTTTTATTGGTATAAAACCAATGGGGTTACCCACAATGCATGACATCAAATATGTATATGTAGATGCACAGAATATTCTTAGTTGGAAGGGAGCCACAAGGATCATCAAGTTCAGTTCTTAAGTAAATGGCCCACACAGGGATTGAACCACAACCTCAGTGATTGTCTTTGCAAAATCAGAGCTTTGGTCACTGACTTTTCAGATTTCCAGATTTACTGATGTCTGCAATTTTTAGAAGCAATCAAGGGCCATATATACACATATATAGTAGATGTGTTTTGTGACTCAGAGGAGTAGATGTCAAGCTGATTATGAACACCTGGAAAACAAGACACTCTTTTAATCTAGTTCAGCCATCTAGTTAAGTAACATGGCAATAAGGCTCCTGATTACCATGAGAACTGCAAAGAGAACCTGCAGGTGTTTCCAAGGAACTGCAATCTGCTACTAAGAGGAAAGGTGGGGGAAATCATGGTTATGTTTATTTATAATGTCAAAAGTGTTTGTTGGTCAGAAGCAGTGGTTAGTGTGTCAGTAAAAACTTTAGAAGGCTGAGAAATTCTCTGAAGATAATTGTGCTGCTGTATTGAAATACCACAACAAATAGGAAAAGCATTTTATATATCTAATAGACTAATTCATAATAAAGTAAATCACTTTATTTGCGTCAATCAGCCAGAAATGTAAATTCCTTTTCTATATGGGACTGGTTTATCAACAAATCATGAAAAAAGGCAAACCATTTTAAGCAGGAAGCATTTCACACTAAAGCTACTCAGTTTAAAAATCAATAATACAACATTCAATTATATAATTGAATACCTTCATGACCAACACAGTGGCTAGTAGTCAATGGTCCCTTTCTCAAGGCAATTTCAGACATTTACTTTCATCCCCAGTTATGCATATTGAGTTACTATTTACAATGACTTATCAACCCCTTACCCCCATAAGTTAAAGTACATGTTCTTTATTGGTTATAATGTTTTTGAAAAACACTATCTTTTTAGAGTTTATAAGTTCTTTCACACCATATGCATATTTCAAAATATTATTTTATTTTACTATCATCATCATTATCAGTAAAATTAAAAATTATTTCACAGACATCTGGTCAGTTAAGATTTTCCACAATGGACTAATCCAGCAGACAGAGAGGCTATATTTGGGCTCACTGCACCCAGTATCAGATACTGCATCCTCTCCTACTGCAGCTGCCTGGCCTGCTTAATACTGTACTCAGGTAAGGCACAGAAGCATTTGTCTGGTCCAAGTGACAGCAGCATGTTCCTCTCAGCCATTCCCCACCTCCTCCATTGGAAAGGGAGCAAATCAAACAAACATCTCAGAGAACAGATCCCAACTCCAAGTTGTGTCATGAACATGGTAAATAAATTATGCAGGAAAATGTGGTTGGAAATAAATTTTCATCACAGAAGTCACAGAACAAGCAGACCAATAAAGATCAAGGAGTTGCTGAATATATATCACTTAGTACATATAAACTAAGAAAAATTATGGTTTTTAAGTGGCAAAAGGTAAGGATTAATTTACTGGACAGGTTAAGGTAATTTTACATTGCCTATTGCCATTCACTAACAAGGAAAGCAATCCTCAACTGAATGACTTCACTGTTACTTACATAATTTACAAATGCTCCCAAAGCATTCATGTTACTGACAGTAACTTTCCCTGTCTCAGAGCTGAAAATCTTTTGAAGGTTGTATGGTGTGAGATGAGTCATAAAATGGTAAAAGAGACTGGGAACAAACAATGTGGCAGATGGAAGTAGAACACAACAGGGTGTATGTAATAGCTTTCTTCAGGAGAGATGAGACTCAGAGCTTTGTGCCATCCAAGCATAGGGATAAGTACTCAGTTTGGATTGGTTTCCTCATCTCACCCTGCAGTACCAATCAAAACCATGGCATCAGAACCTCAGGATCTACTCCTGCATAAAATTAAGCAAACCTAAATTCTTAGCTACGGTCAAAGCTCCTCACTTGAGAACTGCAAAGATATACTCCAAGCTCTTCCCATGGTTGTTTTCTAAATGCTTTTAAATAGATTCAAAGTTATACCAGGTGCTTACAATGGCGTGTATCTTAATAGAGTAAGGGATGATTTGGAAGGAAAGCAGGGGGTGGGAGGCTTTGACAAACTACATAAAGAAATCTAAAGTGATTCACCAGTAGCAGAGGGTGCCACTACACTGTGGAGCCTCCTACACTGGCTGCATCACCTTGCTAAGCAAGGGGGTGCAGTACCAGCTTCCTTCACCAGAGAAACTAGGCCAACAGGTCAATTGTGATAACTCTTTTCCACGTATGTGAAATGATATACTTTCCTTTTCCAACTAACAGAATCTTTCCTATCTCTCATCACTTTAGATTAAACCAGACTAACTCTCCCTTTGCCCTCACCTGTAGCCTTAAATGGCTAGAAACTGCCCCCAGTTATAATATTACCATAGTAATTTTATGGTATTATTAGTAGCCATGAACATAGTTGCTGTTTTACTTGTGGGCAAAATGTGCTTAAATTAATTGTTCACTATTTTAAAAAGATAATTCAAATGTATGCTTCTATTAACTTATGAAAAACATAAATGTTTTTTCAACTCTAGCATAATCTTCCACCATAGTTTAGTAGTGGACTTGTCAGTGCTAGGTTTATGGTTGGTTCTGATGACCTCAGAGGTCTGTTTTGACATAAATGATCATATGATTTCCCTATTACCATATCAGTTTCAGACATCTGAAGCCATCCAAAGGTATTTCAAATTCTACGGCTTACTCCTCTCTTCTTCCATTCATATTGCCTCTCTTGAACCTCTATCAGCACAATCATCAATCATCTCTACTTTTTTCTCATTGAGCCTTAGTGCAGAGCAATCCCTGCCTAATCACTTAGCTATGCTACTACTTTCTTCCTTTAAATTCCTCCTTAATGTCCAATTTTGCCTGTATAAAATCATTCTTCTGCAACCTGAGAAGTAGGATGTGGCCAGCTATGACTTAATTGATAAACATCCAGCACTTGTCATCTTCTATTACATGTTCCCAGAAGAGATTTTAAAATGCTGCAGAATTTAATTTCCATGTCTTCCAAGCATGGAAAAGTAAAAGCAAAAGAAAGAATGAAAGTGCTTCCACAGAAAAATGAAAAGCAGGACAACAATCAAAAAGAGCTACTTTTTCTCTTTCTTCCTTTTGGGTTTTTTTTAAGATGAATTAAAAAAAAAAAATGCACTTGGGGTATAAATAGGAAGATACTGACAACTAAGGGGAAAAAATATTTTTGCCTTAAGTTTTTTTAAAATTATGGCAGTAGTACCTTTCTGCAAATCTCATACACCAAAAGTGTAGCAAATGCATTTTTGTTGGTCTAGTTTTGTACCAGCACCCCAGCGAATGCACTGCTCAATTTAAAAATTGATACTAAACTTATTGTGATATTCCTTTGCTGAATAATTGTATTGTTATCACTACTGTGGAAAAAAAATGAAACCTTTTATATGTGAACCAAATAAAAAAGTCCTCAGAAACTGTCCAAGTGCAAATGTCAGGTGCTTTACAAATGTAAAAAGAAGAGTAATGCTTGCATTTAGTAGTTGCATTTCAGCAACTGTTATTTCGAAAAATGGTGTTCCAGATGGCTGAAGTATAAATTTTGGAAGGAGTACTGAACTCCTACACGATAGCTAGTAAGAAGGAGATGAAAATTTTAGAGGGGAAAAAAAGTAAAAGACAAAAATTAGCCCTCTTGAGACCAATGCATTGAAGCACAAGTGTTACCATGGACAAGCTAAGAGAATACATAAGCCATTTTTTTGTGCCAGTGGTGTTCCTCCATAAGACCCTAGAGCACACGTACACGATAGTTCCCAGTTTTGTTAATTCCTACTTGGTGAATATCTTCGACTCTCTCAATTTTGATGCTCTGAGTTTGATCCCTCTGCAGCTGAGAAAATGACAAGACTTATTCCTCATTCCTTGCACAGTGGAACTCAAGTCTCTCTAACTCCCCACTCCCACATGAGAAAGATTTGTGCCAACACATCAATGTGGGACTGGCTGCCTGTCTCAGAAACTGGCCATGTGATAAGATATTAGCAGGAATTTTGCATTTTAGTCACTTGAATTGGCTGAAAATTCTCCTGAAATAGAATTGCCAAACAGAATATTAACTGACAAAGTATTTCATCTAAGATCAATATTCGCCTTTGCCTTTTTTACATTCTGTTTTTTAATGGCTATCAGCTGCCTATATTCTTCATGGATTTTATAAAATCATTCACAGTGTTTAAAATATGAGGCAAAACAGCCCAAAAATGTTGTTGGTTTTTTTATCATTTTCTACACAGTCCTCCATATGAAACCACTAGGAAGAAACAGCATACTCTCACCTATGTATATGGAGAGAAAAAATAGGTAAAAACTATTTTGTCAAGAAAGCAAACATTATGGTTATGTGAGGCCAGTAGCATTTCCTCCATTCTTCTATGTTGAATTTTAGTGCAGTGGCAGGCTACTTAAAACAGGTTACAAAGTCACACTGCCAAGTTAAGGTACTTATCAGAAATTAATGCACAGTCACAAGCTAAAATGAAAATAATTTGTATATTAAGTATAACAATCTCTCAATCCTTCTCCATAAGGAACCTAACCACTCAGCTGAATCAAATTTAATTTTGCTGCCTCTACAGTATTGTTCTTCTTATTTCCTATTTTTAGAGTAATTGGAAACCCAGAATAGCCCTTTTTCCCCAAAGGTGAGCCTTTACTTTCACAAACTGTCAAAAAAGCTTCTTATAAATTCATATTGCTATTTTGATGGGGTTTTTTTCACTAATTATTGTAAATCAATAATTTAAAATACATTCAACACTTTTTTCCTATGCATTTACATCTCCTATGAAAAATCTTTTTAATATAGCTTATTTATGAAATTGACATCCAAATATCAAAATAACCATGAAGACTTAAATTTTCACACATTGAATTAAGGATTCAATCTGCCTTGGGGCAGTTGGAATGTTTTTTGCCCTGAAAGAGTGTATATAAAATTATAATTAAGTCTTATTAATGCTGGATTTTCATGCCTATGACTAGTATAATGTTAAGCCTGTAAGAAATACAAAGTTTTCTGCTATTAACAGAGACATTCAGTGTTAAAGATTAAATAAGCAAGCAAGACTAAATTTATTTACATCATTATCTTAGAATAAAAGCCTAATGTATTGAATAATAACATATTCAAATTACAGTTCTACGAGTCAGGGCTCCTTATGTAAGAATATTAAGTAAGGTAGCCTGTAGTTACTACATAAAGGAGAATAACTCTTACAGTATTAGAACAATTAACTTCAAATTAATATTGACTGTTATTCCATTTTTCCTTAATAAACAATATTGATTGACTACTAAGGAATATTAAGCAGGAAATACAGTGAGATAGTTTGCCAGATGCTAAAATTTATTTCTATATTTAGCATTAATTAAAAAAGAAATTTATTTACTCTGTTAGTGACTTTGTAACTGTTAAGTGAGTATTTCATCTGAGTATTACTCTTATTATAACACATATACCTTTAAGGACAGGAAACAATAAACATGATGAAAGTTAAGACCATTCCACTCTAAAGCAACTTGCAAAAATCCAATCTGAACACAAGCTTGGGAACTAAGCCTACTAAGTTGAAAAGATATTCCCAAAGTAAACAGAGATTGACCTCTGCTCACCATGTTTTCTTTAAGAATCAAGCACTACAAATGCAGATTTGTATGGAGAATATCAGCCCACAAATGTCCGCTCCTTGCCACTCATAAGGCTAAATTTAAGCACTATTTCCAAGTTCCTTTTGAATGCTAACAACATAAAAAGGATCTAACTGAAGATACAAGCATGGCTGTCACTCAGTGTGGCATTTACACCAAAGAACAAAAAATAACTCCTCTGCTTTATTTACAAGTATTGTCACTAAACAAAATCAAAGTGCAAAATACTGGGATTTCCTCACTCTTATTTTAGCCAACTTTGCAACAACAGTCAAAAGAGAAGGAAAATTCTTCTCTCTTAGAGGTAAATAAGAAGATTTAGAAGACTAATTTAGAAAAGATGTCAGCAGTGTTTGGACTGTTCGGCTGTTGGTATTTCTTAATATGAAATAAAACACATAATTTTCATTCATAATTTTAATTTCATTTCACTACTCTCTACTATCCTACTAAGTCAATCTGCCATTTTCCAAAAAGTACTGAAGCAAGAGGAAACAATTTACCCTCTCATGGCTGAAGAAGCAAGAGGCTGTGTGTACATTTTACTGATAGCATCCTAGTCTCCTTATGATTTTCTTCCAACACTCTGCTTAAAGCTCTCCTTTGCTGGTATGCTGTGACAACAAATGAAAAAAACTCTGATAATAGGCTGCAGATCCACCTATATTGCTAATGCAGGCCAAACATTATTTTCTGGAATTCAATCATTTGTAGTCAAAATAATACTACTTTTTTTTTTTTTTTTGCTATCCTACTGGTGAAATCTTAACTGCATTAGCTATACTACAGCCAAGAGAGCTTAAGTAAAATTAGGCTCTTCCTCCTGTTTGCTGCTCTATAAACACATGATGCTCCATTCATTCCCAAGAGCTTATTTTATATAGGAATTCAAACTGCAAAATGCAGTTATGGTTGAATCATTAAAAAAGTCAAATTCATCTTCCATTTAATGCAAATGGTATGATTTACTGTGCTCCAGAACATCTCTCTTTTTTTCTGAAAAAGACTGTGGTGTGAATAATCTTTCACTCCCCTGTATCAAGTTCCTTACAGTGCAAAAAATTACCATACCTGCCCTCTGAAAAGTTCTTTATTGGGATGAATAACTGAGGCTGGGGACAGCATTGCAGTCTTAGTGCTATCTCAGAGAGAAGACCTGAAATCCTGAAATGCAGGGACTGAAAATATACCTTTTTCCACATCATAAAGCTATCAGCTTGACATCATTGTCTTTCAAACACTGGCAGCTGAGACCTACCATTGCCACATGCAATTTATGCATGAGGTTTTCAAAATTAGTGTGCATCCCTAAAGACATCAGTGAAATTTCTGCCGTTTAGTGGACCTGATATTTTTTGAAAAATAAACCCAGTTTAGTTACCCTGGGTTTTCCAGACAGCAAATCTGCAGTCAAATGTCTTAGTATGTTTGAAGTCTAGGATGTAGCATAATGTCAGTGTTACAGAAATTGTGAACAAGTTGGTATTTCTGAGATGTTATGACTTTTTACCTTCTAGAATATATTTTAGTGTTAATTTACTTTGTATTTGAGACAGACTTCCTACACACTTTCAGTTCTTGGACAGCTAGCGATAATTGCAGAGCAAATACCTTTGAAACCTCCTCCCCAGCCTTTACTGAGTTCTGAGCAAAGGGGAAAAAAATAGGGTGGAGGAGGCACAGCAAGTCTTCCAGAATTTTAAAACAGGAATTTTATGAATAGAAATTATTCTTAGTTTCAATTTTTACAGCCTTATATTTAAAAACTGCTGGGCAACAGCCTTATCTCATTTAACCATATTAAAGGGAGTGATGCCAGTATGAAAACACACTTTCTGCAGCCAATAGAAAGAAAATGGGGAGGGGAGAAGATGAACCTTACTTTGAAGTGTTTCTAATAATTCATTACTTTCAGAAAAGAAAAGGAATGTATTTCCCTGCTTATAATTTTCTAAGATACAGGCATAAAGAAATCATAAGTATTAAATATTAGCATGTTGAGAGACATGCTGTGGCAAAAGGTCATTGTTTGGAGCCACTGTGTTAAGAATTATGTTTGCACTTAATTATATCTTATTTGATAAAATTCTCAGAAATAAAGGCTTCCAAATCTGCTAGAGCTATCTTGGTCATATTTATGAAACGCATCAATATGAAGTTATTCATTTCCATCATGGCTGCTAGCAAGACGTAATGCTGTTCAGTGGGAGGTTCAAAGCATCTGCTGTGAAAAGCACAGGAGCTGATAAGCAGTGACAATTTATACTCCCATTGATTTTGTATAAATCAGAAAAGAAAAAGAAAGAAACATTTTCATTCGAGATGGCAGGAGGATGAAAAGTAGAATATATGAATTACCATATATCTGAAACACTACAATTAGCAAAATTGGTCTGGATGACCTGGAACTATCCTGTGGACATCAATTAAATAAACAGTAGATAGATCACACTAAATGAAAGCAAAAAGACCCTAGAAACTATGAAAGAGAATTATCATGTCATACTAGTACCAGTCAGTCTTTTTCAAGAGCAAAATGCAAAACTTAAGGAGATCCAGGATTTCATAATCCTCCCTATACTTCCCTATCATACAGTCAAGCACCTCCAAAAATTCAGAACTGAAAATATTTTTTTAATTTTCCTCCTGAATTGCAAATTTTCTTGAAACTCTAAATATATTCTAAAAGTTGTTATAACCCAACAGGGGAACACAACATCTTGAAATGACAGGTTCACAGGTGTGGTGACAGAAACTAAGCAGCATCCCCTTTCACACCAATAAGGAAAAATACATATGATTTGTGAGCTTTTAACATTCTTGTGCCACTGTCTGTGACGACAGCTGGGTACCACTAAAGGGGAAAAAGGCTGAACACATGGCATTTTTAATGGGGGTGGGGGGTAAGTAGTGTTAGCTGTTGTAATCACACTATTAATCACACCATTTTGAGTGGCTATTGGTCATTCAACTGCTTATCATATGAACAATGAGGACACAGTTTATCAATAACAAATTCTTTCAATATAAAAAAAAAATTTCCATTTTTTCTCCGTGTTTTCTTTTTCCCCCATGTTTTTATTTTCCCCTCTCCCTAATAAGAATTTAGGGATTTTGAATTTCACACTGTTTCTTCAGGCAACATCATTTGGTAGCAATGACGTATTTTGATTTCTTGGTCACACAGTTCAATTTACTTGTTTTAAGAAGCAAAAGAACACATTTCAGAATTTTTAAAAAAGCATATGTTCTATTTCTAAGTGTAAAGCACCCTAAACAATTTGAATCATAGAGTAAAAGTATTGATTTTTACCTTCAGGAAAAAAAAAACGCACCAAAACAAAACAGAAAAACTGACCTGTCCTGTACTTTCCTTTTCTAGCTTTCATTTACAAATAATAAAATTCAACTGAAGAAACTGCTGTAATCAAGTACTAATGTACTTATTTATAAAAATAAGTGTGTATACACATGGGGCAAGCACATATATCCTCTTTTAATATTGTCATGACTATATACTGTGCATCTAGATCAAGTCCATAAACATATCGAAGCTGCATTCTGTCTAAATGGGTCACTTATAATGAGAAAGCATGACATTTACATGTAAGAAGCAGATTGATCAGGGAGCAGAAAAACAGAATATGGCATCAGTGGAGAAAAATATGCCTTTACAGGCAATTTATGCTAAATTATTTGGCAACTTCCTATATCCTCCTCAAAGAATAGAAGTGAATTAAAAAAATGTAAAATGAAAGGAATAAAAATGTAACACAGCAAATATTCACAAGGATTACCCTTTGTGCTTGCAGTAAAGAAAAATGAAAAAAGCCTTGGTTCCTTTCAGTACTGTTATGTCTCTTGTACAGAATAACACTTAAGTGAAAAGACTGAAAGCACTGTGTCTCCCAAAGATCCACACATTAATTAATTGTCCACAATCGCTTTAAATTGGACTTTTAAGTGCTAACATATCCCATAACATTCAGTTGTTTTCATTCAGAAGCCGTGGAACAGAAATGCTCTGAACATGCTGTGTACATCTTGCTAAAGCAATTTCAGCTGCAGCCTGCAAAATTCATTTCTGCAAATCTATGCCATGCAAATATTGGAATGATAGCAAGTCTGCTGCAACACATTACGAAACCAAAGTGGCAAAAAGGCAGAGGGAAATTTCAGTACTGCCTAATACATACAAAATATACCCCAGGTCTTTGTTCAGGCTGGATTCTCATTCAAGGTGTAAATACTGGTTACATTGTTAGATATCCAACTGCAACCAGCTCCAAATATTGTGTGAGTAGCTCTCTCATAGTTCACACTAGACTCCCTTGACCCAGCTAGACAAGCGTGAAAACGTGAAATAAATGAACATTAACAAAGACTAGTCTGGAAAGCAGGCTGCATTAAATGCTCGCAACATTATTCATATAGATGCAAGATTTGCTACCTAGATTCTTTTATACTAGATATCAGCTGGCAGTCCCTCTTTTAATGCTATGTGCTACTGCAGAGAAAAAAATGAAGTAAATAATATGAAAATAATATGTCTTTCCCCATCTGCCACATGCAGATATTCCCCAACCTTACAGCACGCTGCTAAGGCAAATAAAGAACAGCAAAATAATTATCTTCATGCAAAGAAAAAGCAATTTTAACACAATACCTTTCTGTGTTTGTCCCTCTTCCATATTCTCTTCCATGGCTACCTTTCTTCACTAGAAACAGCTACAGAGAATTAATCAAAAGCTTCAGTCAGATGTAGGAAAAAGTGTGGATTTTTTTTTTCCCTGGGAAGCTCCAACGGCAGAGGCTTAGGCAAGTCCTCAGAGCTTAGCTAAGGCTCCCTCACTCTCCTTGTTTGCTTGGAGACAGGCTGTCAAGTGTAATTTCATTCAAATTACTCTTCCGTGAAGATTATCAATTTTTCTTCTCAAAGCTGCCCATTGTGTACCACTGTAAGCAGGTATTCAAATGAACAGCCTGTGAATTTTGGGGGGAAATTTGGTCTGAGCCCTTATAGCAATGACACCGATTCATAAGCCTCACTTTGCATATAAAATGGAGTTAAGAAATCGAGGTTTGTATTGAAATCTGTGTTTAAATTGGAAACAGGCTGTACTGAAAACAGATGGAGGAGTGTCCTCCTAAGGGAAAGCAGACCACCAACCCATAATTCCCCCTATTTGCTACTGAAGTGGGAAAGCCCAAATGCCTGTGGGTTCTTTATGCTGTATTACTTGTCTTTCTCTCTCTCTCTCTCCCCCCGCCTCTCCCCCTCCTCCTGTATCAGCACATTTAAGAATAATATGACTCTTCATTTCTCTTCTTCTCATATATCTGTATCATCAGGAACTAGCCACAAACATACACTATTGCCCTTACAGTATTCTAAAAAATATCATTATAGCAATACAATTTTGCGTGTATGTATATGTGTTTACACACACCAGCACAATTCAACACAAGACAATAATCACTGCAAATTCTATGTACTGTACACATCCTCATTGTCACAGTAAACAGGAATTTAGAAGCAGTTCAGAGGTTTAAAGCAGTTCTTGCATCCACTCTTTTTCTGATTCCTCATATCTCAAATTAGCTTTCTTCAAAGCTCTTTTAAAATAACCGTATCTTAAAATGGTGAAGCACCACATGTGGGTATGTACGCAAGGAAGCACATACAGACACATACACTTCTAGGAGTTTGCTCTGGAAAAACATAGGTTAAATACACTGTGAGGGCACCTACTAATTTGGGGAGCTCTGCAGTCTGATTTGGAATGCAAATTGGACGCTGCAGTCTAGCAATAAATTAGCATTTTGGTACCTTTGTCTACAGAGTAATATCTCATTATTTTAAGACTTCCAGTATTTCACCAAAAGTGCAAACTGAACACAATTCCAATTTTTCTTTGCAGGTTTAACTTCTCATCCTTCTGAGGGAAGTGATTAAAACTTAAACAAAAATAAAAACTACTATGGCTGAATACTCCTATTAACATATGATAAATAGCTCATCCATTTACTTTATGCTATCTAAATACATTGGCTCAGTTTTGCCTTCTGAGCCACAAAAAAAAACCAAACAAAAACCGTTGTTTACTTTGCCTGGTTGGGTTTTGTTTGGGATTTTGTTTAGGGAGGGGCTTTGGGGGGGGGGGTTATTGTTGGGGTTTTTGTTGTTTTTTACCCTGTTTGCATATAAATCTGTTCAAATCTGGTTTGTATCAGAATAATTATCATGTATGAAGTTACATGCATATATATAATTAACTGAATCATTATTTATAAGTCAACACATTTCCTACTTTTTTTTTTCCTTTTAATTCATGTTTCTAGGGCTCTATTTTTTGGAATAACTGAAAAAAACTTATCAGTTGTTTTACTACTCAGATCTAATTGATGATTTAAAAATCAACACATTGATAAGGTCTATACATATAGAAATGCTGCAAGCACCATAGGATGTAAGCAGCTCCCATCTTTTTAGGAATTATTCTTGTAGACAGTTTTTTAGGAGAGGTATATTTCCTTTAAAATGGATCTCCTGTGTAAGTCTCCTCTGCCATTCTTTCTCTTCAAAACCTTTTCTTAGATAAGCATTAACAAATCTTCATATTTCAAAGACAGTCTGGCAAATATTTTACCGAGGCTGGCAAATTGCTTCTAAGTTGCATTTCTCAATAGCACCAAATATTTGAAATCACCAACATCCTCAACAGGGATGTTTGCAACAATGGAAATATAGGTCACTGATGAAACCAAATTACTTTGTTCCTTGAAACAAACATACAAACTTTTTTCAAACATAATAGGAAACAAAAAGAATAAAGGTTGGAAAGAGGTAACTGGGAGAAGATACAATAAAGATGGCACAATCTTGAGTGGCATAAAAGGGTCAGGAAGAAACAACTTGCTCAACAAAGGGACAGGACTGCAAAGAAAGTAGGCTCAGAAGTAAACAAAGGCATATTATACAGCATGTATTTAAGTTGTGGAAACTTGTTGTAGCAGGCTGTTGTAGAGGGGGAAAAGAACCCAACAAAATAACAAGGAGAATCTGAATCACAAGGATTCATGGATATGAAATCACTGAACTGCAAATTACTAAGGAGTAGAGGAATATTTTGTTGAAAAAGTTTTAGCCATTTCTTATACTACTTCCAAGGCAGAATGCTTTTGGCACAAATATATGAGACGTTGAGCTGAATGAATCTTACTTCCCATTATGGTCATTTTCACATCAGGTTCACACACACCTTAATTTTAATGACAGGATTTTCAACTTCCTAAAAAGACTACTACACTCACATGCCAAAGGTTAAGATGAAATCACTGTAATTGATGAAACAAAGTGTAACATTGACAAAAAAATGGCTTCAAGTTTTATTCCCACCCCTGCAATACTCTATTTTTCATTGTAAATATTACTGTTAATGAAGATGCTGACAGCTCCTCCTGTTAAACAGCAACTCCTCCAAGCTATGTAAGTGCCAAAGCTCCTTCTTCAGAGAATTCTGCTTAGTTTCAGGTGCTGTTAACTGGTCATCCACACAGCTTGTGTGACAGTGAGCAACAGAGAGAATGTGAAAGAGATTTCATGCAAGCTTCTTTCATATTTAACTGCACTTTGTTAACAAGGGTTAAAACATAAATCTGTCTCCTGAATGTTTCTTTAGAACTGCTCCAAGGACCTTTCAAGATTAAATTATGAATAGATGTTAATCCTAAAGCCAAATAACAGAAAAGCTCTGCAAGTCTTACATAGAATAACAAACCAAAGCAGAAAATGCCAACTATATGTGACTTTCTAAGCAGCAATCACAGAGGCTTTCTTTCTTCAGTATACTGGGAAACATATTTACCACCAGTGATAAGCTACTTTAAAACTGTACAGAGAAACTACACAAGCTTCTGTTTCTGGAAACACTTCTAGCACAGAAAAGAGCTATGTTAGCAAATGTAGCAAACTACATTCGACTGCCTAAAATTCCCTTTTAATGTGAAATGAGATTATTAGTGCAAGTGATCATTGGACAACCATGCCAATTGTAAATGGCAAGGCAAGACAGAACATCCAACTGTATAATGAGACTAAATAAACAGTTAATCAAGAGAATAATTGGAAGCTGATGACATTAAGGGATCCCCTGGTGTCCATTATGATATTATAAAATGTAGCTGAGCACTTACAGCTTTAAACAGCATGACAAACACCTGACTTTTACTCCCAGTTTTGTATGGCCTTCAAATCAGTTTACCATTCCATCCTTCAGTCCTATCGATTTTCAGTGACATAATAATGATAATGCTGTGGCGCAGTGATGTCTTGATCATGACAACATAATAAACTGGATTATGAATATATAATTTAAAAGCACAAAATTATTTATGTTGCTCATACTACTACCTCAATAACCAAGGAAGAAAAATCAAAAGCCAGCTCAGATTACTTCAGCTATTTTGCCTCTGACTGCAGGAGAAAGTTGTGATGGATATGGGGAGTGAAGCAATATGTGTTCTTTGTGCTTCAAGGGAATTCAATTTGGACTAACGCCAGTCAGGTCCCACAGACAGACTGCCCTTCATCAGCTGGAGCGGTGTTCCGCTCACTCCTGGAAAGCATGCTCTGGTTTCATTACATGAAAAAATATGATGCATCTATAAAAACATTTATGAAAACATAAATTATAAAAACAATTTATGTTCTTAGAGAATATTCTATGATGCAAAAAAATTCAGTAGGAGAGGAAAAGTAGGACATACATTTTAAAAATTCACTCCTAAATTCACCTAAACACTAATGTAGATGCGCAGGTAGTAATTATTTTATGTAAATTAGGCAATAGATTATAGAAATCTGGAAAACACACACAGAAGAATTAAAACTGATGCTTCAATTTTCTATTTAGAGTGCTCCACATTTTATATTTTATATTTAAAATAGAAATCTAACTATAAAATAATGGCACGTCATATTTTGTCTTTGGAATATCCCAACAAAAAGGTGTTGAAGGAAGCATTGGGAAGGTTTAAGACTTCCAAAATGTCTCTAAATGTCTGCTCTGGGATCTATATTTCATATCTACAACTTTGTGAGATACTTACAGAATAATAAAACAAGAGCACATGGCCCTAAGTTTAACTCATAGCAGACACTTACACAAGTGTCCAGGGAAAGGAGAAATGCCTAATGACATGAAAACCATCAGAATTAGTGGGGAAATGGAATGTTAAGAGAGGAAGGAAGAAAGTAGAAGGCAAAATGTAATGTTAGCAGAATCTTGTTGCTTACCCCATTGATGGGATTTGCATAGTTCCAATAATTACCAATAATTACTTTTTCTGAGGAAATAACATTCACTAGAGGAACAAACTACCAGTTTAAAACTGGCAGCTATCAAGAGATGGCAGGATGGTCATACAGCCTAAAAAAATTCAGTACAGGGCTTCACCTGATAGAAATAAGTCTCACTATTTTTTGTGCACAAGTCTGGCTCTTACATTTGACAGAAAAATAATGGACATCCTTTCCTTGATGACCTTAATTTATTTTCATTTCTTTCTGCATTCCTCTGTATTCTAACATATCTAGAAACAGAAATTTTATTGAAGAGGAGAGCGAGAAGACAAGCTCCTTGCATCTATTCTCATTATGTTCATACTAATAAACACTAACATTGTTATCATATTCAGAAAATTAACCTTTTTGTAAAAGTCTCATCTGGTTAAAAAATTTCCTTCACTGAGAAGATCTTTCACCACTGCATATGATATCCAGACTTAAAACACAAGAGATAAGAAGTAACCTGCTCATATCAGTATTCAAATATATATTTCATATACGCTATATCGATCAAGAGGAGAAAGATAATAAAAAATTATTAACAGTACTTCTGATTCAGAATACCAATCTTAATATACTTCCAGACTATTACTGGAGCTATTGTAAGTATCATCTGTAATTTAAAACCTTCAGTCTGACTGAATATGTTTCATGATTCTTACTGGTTTTACTTTTGAAAGCAAGTAAAATTTTCCAGAGTAAAATTAGTTAACAGTCAATATAATTCCTATAAAATTCTGAAGAACTTCAATCATTTTGATACCTAAGACTAAGAAAATTATGCCTTTTATATCTTGGGATCAAAATTAGTTGTCCATATTCCCAAAGGAATATGCTACTCATTTGCTAAGGTTTAACTCTGAAAAGATGCTCCTGGTTGTCAGATTGATGAAGAACAATGAACTGAACATGAATGCCCAATAATACATTTCTACATAGAGATTTCTAAATGTCATGGCTAGATTCTCCACATGGATACTCTAGACTTTAGCAGTAAGACCGTAAGTATATTTAAAGCCCAACAACTGATAGCTGTTCACATCCCCTTTCAAAACTGGACACCATGACATAAGCACAGTGTTGAGATCATCCAACAGAGTCTTTTTCACCCCAGAGAGTGCTATAGGAAGTGGATATACTAATAAACACTCATACAGATGTACATTAGATCAAGTGATTATAAAAAGAACATTTCACAGGGTAGCATACTCAACACGTACAGTTCTAGCCAGACTCTGCTTTTATCAGGGGACTGAGACTGCACTATTTTCAGAGGTCTTCTCCAAACTAAATCACTGTGATTATATTCTAAGATTTCCTACTGATATAACTATCACTGAAATATTCCATATAGGTTTTGGTGCCATCAATGTAAAGTTGCTGCTGAAAACTGGAAGTACTTTAAAACTGGCCACAGGCACACCTTCAATTTAAAAATGTACAGTGTTAGTATGGTATATTTAAGAATGAAGGTAAGGGGCACCTACATCACACCAGAATATCTACAAGAAAACAGATCTAATGGGAAGTTGTTAAATCTAAGTTGATCTTAGTGGAATTTGAAACTAGGCATTGGTGAATAGAAATTATATTCAAATTATTTCTTCCAAACAATAGAGAAATTAGCCAAGATTGGATTCTTGGACCCACACACACATACAAAACTAAATCTTAATCTGTATTTTCTTAGCTTAATTTATTTTTAAAATTAATTTATAAAAACATTATATATATTTTTAAAATATAACCTTTAATTTAATTAGGTCATAGGATTTCTCTGAGTAATACTTGCATTATGCAGGAGTTTGGACTAAATGACCACATTAGACCCTTCTGAATTTTAATCACTTAATTATTTAAAGCTGTAATCATGTTTGCTGAGAGATTTCACATCTTAATGTGCTCTGAGATCCCCTTGACTTTTGTGGTCTTTGTACATCAAAGTGCTCATTCAAATATCTTCACAATTTTGGGGTCTGATGAATGGAAGAATTATTTACAGCCAAACCCTCTTTTCTCTTCCTTTCCAAGCAGTCTTATGGAGCCAAAAAACTGTGATTAAAAACACTATCCATCCAACATGCAACAACAGTATGTGTATTTCCCTATGTGCCTCTGTTCTATTGGAGGTTATTGGTCTATTAAAGCATTCAAGTTTCTCTTTGGCTCCATAGAGTTTCTGCCTTGTCTTCAAAGTTTGAGGCATGTCTGAAAGCATCTTCTGATGATTTCAAAAGGTAGTACACGGTATAGTCCTTCATTTTGACAAGGGCTCCTAAGTTACTAGCTAAGAAGGCAGCTGGGCACAGAAGAATACACAACACATATATAACATACAATAACTGTAACAAGAAAAAATTACTATAACAGTATAGAAGTAAAGTAAGAGAGGGACTAAAGATAAAAATGCACAGACAAGAATGCTTCAAAACAGTTCTCACTATCAGTCATATCTTGCTCCTACTTAATAGAAAGAAAGAGCTTGACCATTCCTGTTGGGAAACACAAGCATCACACAGGATGACTGAATTCATGATCCCTCACTTCTAGCACAGTTCACCATGTGCTAGTGTAAGGGACTAAATTCAAGGCATCATTAAAACACAATTATGTTTAAATCTTACCTTAAGGTTTGCTATTTTGTTACCCAAGTCCTGCCTGCAAGGTGCAGATGAAGGAGCTGATTTATGGTTCATGAAGGGCATGTCTATAATTCATCCACTTCTGCTTTTCACTTCAGATTCTACAGTTTCTCCACAAAATCACAACACAGAACAAATTGCCAAGTTCCTGCATGAGTACAGCACACAAAATACAGAATAATAACCTATCCAACTGTCTAACTGCAATAACCAAGCTGATTAATTTAAAGTTATCTCTCCATTATTCTAGTTTAGGCATTAGCTTTGTTCATTATTTGACACAAAACAATCTTTACAGTTAAGACTTTTAGACAACACAAGACATAGGATCAGAATATCTTTTGCTGGAAAGGATCATCAAGTCCATCTCCTGTCCCTGTACATGATAGCCCCAAGACACACACAATGTGTCTGAGACAATTGCTCAAATGCCTCTTGAAGTCTGTCAGGTTTGTGCTGTGACCACTTCCCTGGGGAGACTGTTCCAGTGCTCAACCATCCTCTGGGTGAAGAACCTTTTCCTAATTCCAACCTAAACCACCTGTGACACAACTTCAGACCATTTCCTCAGGTTCCAGCACTGGTTACAAGGAAGTTGCAAACTGCAATGAGGTCTCCCCTCAGTATTCTGTTATCTAAGCTGTACAGAGCAAGTGACCTCAGCTGCTCCTCATAAGGCTTCCACTCAATGCCCTTCACCATCTTTGTAGCTCTCCTTTGAATGCTCTCTAAGAGCTTTATACACCTCTTACATCCCAAAACTGCCCCCATCCCTGGAGGTGAGGCTGCCCCAGTGCAGAGCAGAGTGGGACAATCCCCTCCCTTGCCTGGCTGGTGATGCTGTGCCTGTCCTGCCCCCCAGGAGAGGGCTGCCCTCCAGGTTGGTGACTCAGCTTCCACTAGTCATTGATGATGAACCTCAGCTGTCTCTCCATGGTGCTGCTCTCCAGCCTCTCATTTCCCAGTTTGTATGTACATCTGCAGTTGACACTTCCAAGGTTCAGGATCCGGCTTTGCCTTCCTTAAATCCAAATTTACTAGCATCTGCACACTTAGTACTCTTTTGAGTCCTGAATACAAGGCATTAATGAAGATGTCCCCAGTCTGATGCCACCCTATTCCCTGTAACCCTTTGTGCCTGACCCATGAGCCAGTTGCTTATCTGCTGCATTGATGTCCTTATCCAGCTGTGTGCTGGACATTTTGTCTAGAAGGATCCCGTGAGAGACACTATCAAAAGCCTTACTGTAATACAAAAATATTGTATCCACTGACTTCCCTTCTTTAATTGGTGGGCTACCTTGTCATAAAAGGATGTCATCAGGTTTGATAAGCAGGACTTTCCCCTCATGAACCTGTACTAGCTGTGATGATGACTGAGATGTTTTTCAGTAATGCTCAGAATGATCTCCTCCATGATTTTACCAAGCACTGAAGTGAGACACAGGTATCAGTGTAGATTGTTTGTGTAGATGCCAACTACAGTTTTGCTAACACTTGACTTTTCTCCAACTGCATCCATTTCATCCAAGCTCTGAAAGGAACAAGAAAGTAAAAACAAGCCAGAAAAGGGAGAATAACAGTTGAGTGAAAAAAAAAAAAAGATAAATAAACAAAAGGCAGACAAAAGGCTGCTGGGTGGGTCCTCCCATTGGCATAGAAAACATATGACTTATGGATAATTGTCAAGCTGAAAAATTGTAGATGTTTAATGATTATTATAATGGAAATTTTAGTTGCCTTATGCTTTAAAACTTGAGAGATCACAAATATACAATTTGTAAAATAATAGAAGTGAGACTCTGCTTATAACAGTACCAGCAAACTTTTTACTTGTTACCATACCCCCTAATGAGCAATGTATGCCTGTCTCTTATAGCTTCAATGCAACAAATGTAAGTATTTTCTAGTTTCTAAAGAAACTTTTGTGCCAAAGAAAAACCAAAAAATTATTTTTTTAAAGAGAAAAATTGCAGACTTCTAACACCGTTCAAATTAGAGATGAAGCGCACCTATATATCTATTTGTGCATGTATGTGTATATATATGTAGATTTATGTGTATAAACACACCCATACACATATATACTCCTATGCAGTTCTATTCAGGTGCAAAGTGTCCAAAAAGTGAGACCTTTATGCAATATGCATGTCCCTCAACAAAAGGCATGTAAATCATGTCCTGACAGAACATACACTGCACCCCTCATCCCACCCCTTTATCATCCTAGGAAATCAGAGAAAGAGATTTAAAAACCATAACTGAAACTGAGTGTTCAATTACAGGCTAAAAAAGAACAGTTTATAAATATCTTCTGTGAGCACTGGTTTAGTGATGCTGGTTCAGTGAACTCCCTGGATCCTGTAATCCCTTTTTTAATCTCTGTTACTTACTGCCTTTGAAAGATTCAAAGTAGCATTCAATATTTTTATTACAGAGCAACATTACAACAGGACAAGTCGGGGAAATAAAGATTAGCAAAACTTTTTTTTTTTTTTGAAGCGACACATTTTGGGTGGTATTCAAGCTAAGATTCCATTACAAATTCTAATTGCAATCTCTTAATACAACATAATTAGAGGATCGTCCTAATCTGGAAAACTAAATCACATAAATGGATTACAGATCAGTTTTCAGATGACCAAAAGGAAAAAAAAGGTTCCCACAAAGAGTAAAAGCTGTCAGATGGTTAAAACACGGCAAACAAGACCACATTTCCTGAATTATCACTTTTACTCTAACAGAAGTAAACTGATTACTGGTTTAGATATGTTTTAAATATCAGATTTCTCTAAGCCCTCTTTACACCTATTAAGACATACACCCTAAGCTGTAAGAATTTTAGCAAAGCATCACATAATATTTTTTCCACTAATCCTCGTATAAATATAATAATTGTAAAGCCAGCACTTACTCTGGTAATGGATTCTCAGGAAGTCTACTAGCCTGTCTCTCAGACTATGGTCCAAATAATGGAAAAATCTGGGCTGAATAAAAATCAGCACTTTTTAGATGTTATTATGTTCATGACAGTTATTCTACTATTATTTTACCACTAAGAATTCAAGTTTGCATCACAGCAAAATGAACACTGTTCTCTGAACTGTGTAATGCCTTATAATCATGAAGATTTTTTGTATTTCTAAATAGATCTGCTAGCAGTGTAGACTATAACAATGCATATCTATTCCAAAAACTATGTCCTTATCACTTAAAAAAATATTTTGTATACTTAGCACATAAAACCTAAAAGAAGTAATCTCAGATGTTCAGGTGTGAATTAACCACATGCATAATTTTTGAAGGATATGTTTAATAAAGTACAACTTGCTATGTGCTTTTTTTAATTATCCTGCACTAACAAGATTTTTTCCTTTTTTAAAATATTTTGTTCATACCTGTAATAATAACAAACATCAAAACATCATATCTTTGTTTCATTTATTTTTAAAGAGAAAGAGAAATTTACATATATTAAAATGTAAATATAGTTTTGCACTGGATGAAGACACTGATGAACTGAGTACGTTAATAGAGAAGAAAACAATCAGCAAGACACTGAGACATTAGATTTCAAAATATACAGCAACCCACAGAAAAGCTATGACAAAACAGAGAAAAAGAACAGAGCATATCAATCATTGTTTTACTAAAGTTCATATGGGGAACCCTAAAAATAAGGAAACTTGATAAAAAAGAAATTACCAGGACAGCTAAAAAATTAAGTACTCAGAGAAGGCAAAAAACCCCCTTTTTTTGAAAAGTGACTTTACTAGAGGCACAGCATGCAACTAAAGATTTGAGAAAGAGTAGAAGTTACCTTAGACACAGATGGGTTTTGCAGATTTTTCGCCACATTTTCCTAAGCAGACTATAGTATCTTATAAGTTTGCAAGATCTACCTGTTAGGAACCCAGCTGCAGCTGTCACTCACTGCATATCTATTTCATTATAATATGAACTTTGGATGGAAGGATGAGATATATCTGAGCAAAACCAATGGTAGATGCAAAATGAAGGTTCTCCCATGGTAGAAGACACTATGCAAAAGAGATGATACTTGCTTCTCAAGTATCATCTCTTTTAACATTTCCCACCTTCTCTTGGAAGCGAGGAACCTGTGTCTTCAGAGCAGAGGCTCAAAATATTCACAACCTGAATCATGTTTTCTCTCTGTCTCTGAGAGAGAGAAAAACAAAAATGTTTATGTGCTTATTATTGCAGAAATCACTTGCTTACAGTGCTTCAGCTCATTTGAACATATACCTACAGAAAAACTGCAATGGGGGAACCATTCTGAAGACATAATGAGGAATTAGTGATCCTGAGGTATATGCTGAGCCAGCTAAGCCTCCCCAGCTAGTACCCATATGTCATTCCAAGTGGCCGCTGAATGACCCCATGCTCTGTCCTGCCTTGGTAGCTTGCAGGTGTTACAGGAGGATGTGCAGATGGTCCTGTCTGATGTTCTGACGTGTATTACATGTCCTTCGTGGACATTTCACACTCATTAGATCACAAATTATTGGTTTTATTGTGATGAAACAGACCATTTTTAACTGATAAATTTATTGGTGAGGAAGAAAAATATAAAAGCATGGCAGGTGGTCAGATACATTGAACCTCAACAGAGGGAAATTCTGTGCAATGTGTCATGGACATCTTGAAGAAGTCTGTCTGATGCTGACAGGCCTCAGGGGCTCCTGGCATCAGAATTGACATAGGATTAACACATTAAAGTCACTTTCTAATTATTCTGTAAATAGCATTAACCGCATTTATGTTTGAATCATTTTTCTTATCATCAAGACCCAGAAAAAACAAGTACAAAAGAACCATAAAAAACATGACACTGTATTTAAACACAAGGGAAAAAACTCCTGTTCAGTCAATGACAGAAAACAGACACAGTAAAAACTGGATTGCTCTCATGGCCTCCATCAGTAACTTTGCAACTTACATCTGTATGAGATGGAAAGTGTTAACAATATCTAGTATTTAGTCCAATCCAATTTTTTACTTTACCACTGCATGCTTCATTGTAACGATGCCTTCTTTTTCCTGCCAGATTGAGACTCTATTCTACAAGGTGAAGTACACACCCAGTATCTTCTTATCTCCCAATATTTGTTTCTTTCTCAGCCTTTTAGCCTTCAAACTCTAGTGGACATAAAAGGGAAGTAAAAGGATGATAAAGGAAGTATAACTTTTCTTTTCTGAAGCACAACACTGCCAGTATGAAGCTAAATTTATAAAAGGAATGCTATAAAAAGCAAAAGCAGAACAAATAAACCTACAAAAAATAAAAAATCCTCATTTCCATGACAACAGAAACACATCATTAAGGGCCACTAAACTTCAGAAGAATGTTTTTCTCTAACAAACAGCACATTAACTGTAGTTTTTTTAAGCATAGAAGTTCGTCCTCTGAAGTCTTCCCATAAACAAACTGATATGGGAATAAAAGACAAATAATTACTCTTGATATGTAAGAAGGAAAACCCCACTAAGTGGTACCTACAGGAAAGAAACAGAGCTATTGTGTGCAATGATTATTATCTTTTCTCTCAGAAGTCCAAAAATTTTTTGCAAAACTATGACAAAGCTACAAAATTCTCTCACACATTTTATTTGGCCTAAAGAAGTTCATTTACAAAAAAATCCATATAACTTTACTCTTCAGAGACTGTTGTACATTGTTATTTACATATTCCTATATATATGTGTATGTATGTATATATAAAATTCCTTCCTCTTTGTGGATTATATGGAAGCAGCCACAAATTTTTCATGGCAGCCCCCCAATATTTTATACATTTATTCAAGTACACACTTATGCTATAAAGATGGTGACAGAATCAGTCTCTCCTAAGAAGCAAAATATACCAGTCTTCTTATGTCACTATTATGTATCTAAACTGTCCCTTTACAGAGATCTCTGTTCTGAGCAAAATTATCATTTTAGCTTTACCTGTTGAAGCACAGGATCTCTTATGTAACACTAATTAGAAAAACACAATAAATAAATAAAATCAACTTCTTCCTAATTTTATTTCCGTCTTTCTTCCGTTATTCTCCCCAGTTTTTCCCAACTTAAAAAATTCAAGAATTCCAGAATTTCAACTATATGTCAGGTTCATTAGCTGGACAACATTATCTGGACCCAAGCTGTCTGCTATAGCTTTCCAATACCACAATTTCAGGACCCAATCCAACTTCATCATTGACAGCACCTCTTTAAACCTTACCAATGTCATCCAAAAAAACCAACTAATTTCACATCTTCCTAATTTCTTGCTCTTTCATTTTCTATCATATCAACTAGTATTTCCAGAATTCAAGCCTATCTCTGCTTTTTAAGGTGACCACTTTAAATCACTTCCCCCTTTCTTGATTTTTGTCCTAATTTTAAAAATAAAATTCACTACTTCAGCCCATCTAAAATACTAATAAGTGATCATAAAATGCAGAGACTTAAAAAAAATTCTGGCAAGGCACACTGCTAAACTTGAAAAATTATCTACTCTAGATCAGAGTTGTTATCATGCCCCATTTGAATAGATGATCAACAATGACTTGAAACATGACAATTTTCAGAAACAAAGCAACTTATTGCTACATAATTATAATATATTGCTATGTTGTATTTAAAAAAATCTCTGCTCAAGCCTTAACAAAGCATCAGAGTCATTAGATGAATAGTTTTCAGCTGACTACTTTTTCTATCTAATTAGAAAAGAACTCATACCTCATCTTTCCAAGTGGCCTCTGAAGAGGAGCTATAAGCAATGCTGCATCAGAATAAAGGCTGAAATAGCTTCCTAACTAAATTATAATTAAGAGATTCAGACAGAGTTAAAGAAAATAATGTTTGAAACTGATTATTAAGCCAAAATTATTTTGGAACATAATAAAAAGACAACATGTTCAAATATACATACCATTCCATAAAGACAGCCAGAAGATACAGGGTTGCTGAGAACTAGATTCTCAACCTGAAAACTTGAACATCTAATAGCACATCAGCTATTAAATATATGTATGAAAATAATTTTTATAGCTGATCCAACAGAGATATACATAAGACTATAAGTGTTTCAATGTCTTGACAAACATTGCAAATCGCTATTTAGACATTTTAAAAATTAATTCACTATTTTTATGCTTCAAAACCATCCTTTTATTTTATATGTGTTTTATTTTTTACACATACATAACCAACCTAGTTGTAAATCAAGACTACAGGAACTACAGACCTCCTTCTTTATTATCTCTTATTTCAAGTGATTGTGTGAGCTTCTTCAGGGCATTTTTTCTGCTTCACATTTGTATGGACAGTCCAGTATCTGCTGCTTCTTTTTTCTCTCTAAAACACAATCCAAATTTTGTTGACTGACTAGCACAGCGCCTGCAGCTATCTTTACTGAAAAATTGTCAGAACAAGCTATCTGGTGACTCTGAAAAACCTCTTTGTAGTGCAGTATTTTGTGAAATGCTCATAACAATACAATTTTAGCAGCAAACTTCCTTGCTAGCTTTCCAGCTTGCCCTGGTTCTTGGGCAATACAGGCCTCTCCCTACATGCTCAATGTCCAGAGTTGTGTTGTTTCCAAACAACCATTCATTTTCAATAATGTCCATTTGGGCCCAATGACATCCAATTCTGGGAGCTTCTGTCTTGTTTAGGACACCATTGTGAACTGTGATGGATGCATGTCCTTCATTTTTGTATTCACCAATTAGTACCTGTAAACTGTATTTTCGTGAATGTGCCAGAGCTGCTGAGGAAAGGCTATTTGCCTTGCTCGGGCTGCTGCTAATGACAAATACAAGTTTTTGGGCAACAAAAAGATTGTTTTGAAGAGCAACTCATCACCTTCATTTGGAAAAAGCTTACAGAAGGCAGCAAGGAAAACAAAAAAAAAAAACAAAAAAAAAAGCAGATCATGGGGAGGAATGCAATACACACCATAAACCACACAACTTTTCCCAAAGAACCTATCAAGGACTGCATTGATTGCTACAATCAAGAATGCTGATGAAAGATGTTGGACTAAAAAGTGAAGAGGAAGAAAGAATTAATCACCTTAATATTTTACAGACAAGAGATCTGAATTTCTATTTCAAAAGCAGAAAATTATATATTTAGGTTCATAGAGTGTCCAAACTTTAAGAAGTGGTACTCTGGTACAATCTTGTCAAATGAACAAAACGGGAATACACAATGCAAAGATGTGCCAATCTCCCACATTCAAGTAAAGCCTGAATTCAGACACATTTTTCTCCACAAGAAGGGGAGAAGGTAATGGGCTATTGGGGAAAAAATACCAAAACAAAACCAAACAAAATAACCCAAACACACCAACCAAGCAACAAACAAAACCAATGAAACAAAAAAGTCCACAAAAACTGTAGAATAAATATTTTCAAGATAAATATTTGTTTGATTTTCTTATTAAGCATCAAATAAAAACCAAAAAAATTAAAATATTTTCAATAAAATTTATTTTGATTCTTAAATTATAATGATTTATCATATTTGGGATCAATTTTCTACTAATAGCATAATACTACATCTTGTTTCTAACTGTTGCAAAAAAAAGCAATAGCAAATCTTCCAGCTTTATGAATTCCAAAAGGGTCAAGACCAAGACATTTGTTTAACTAAGACAGGACAGTAACTTGATGTCCTCCCACAATTTTTTCTTAAAGATTACATCAAAAGAAATAGAAGACTGTATTAAAAAACACATAGGCTTCACCTGAGACCAAAAAAAAGTTACAAATGAAGTTTTGGTTCTATCAGCACATTATTCCCTCATTTGGTCATTTTCTGAAGGGACTGCCAAGGTGGATGACTACCTCCCATTCCTGTCATTCCCCTGCTAACTACTTCTTTCCAGTGATGTATTCCACTATAATTGTCATATTTTCCATTATACTTCCACCATGAAGGAAAAGATTTCACTAAAAGTGGTGCAACAGCTTGCCAATACACTGAGAAAGATCTGCTGAACCTTTGGCAATTGTTACCTTAAGAAACACAACCCTGAAGACATATGTTGGGGAGCGCTGCTATGAGAAACGAATAAACATCCTTTCACTCTTTCTCCCTAACATCAAGCAGAAATGAGAAAGAGAAGTTGACAGAAGTCACACACAAAAGTGAAGAGCTCCGTAGAAACATCTTTGGATTCTAATCTGGACTGACAGCTATCCTATTTGTTACTAGTGTTATGTATAATGAACACACAACTCCTGCTACAAAGTCAGAATAACCCTCTGTTGAATGTTTTAAAGACAAAATTAGTAGCCTCATTCCAGCCCCCTGAACCAAGGTACACAAGAATCAACAATCTGCTTGGGCAAGTAATGGTTCAAGATAACATGCTAAAAAAGGCAGCAAAAAATCCACAAACTAAATTGAATTATTCATGCTATTCTAAGAGAATTACCACATCCATTACATGTATGGCCTTAGGGAAATTATTAATATTAATATATACATTTATACTGTTGAGACATTGTAATATGTGGATCACAAGGAAAATTAAGGCAACTTTTAACCAAATGCAGAAATTGTTTTCTAAATATGTTTCATTGGGCTTGGATATATAACTTAACTGTAATTGATATAATCACACTTTTACTTTCACAATATCAATTAGACATGTATTTATCTATTTCTAAAGTTGATTTTTTTTCATGCCTTTTCAGTTGTAAAATTGCCCAGATATTAATTATTTATCGATATACTTCTCAAGTAAAGCATACATGCCAGACTTCAAGGTTAATTTCTGCAGCAGAAATTCAGACATCATCTATTATCTAAAATATTTTTTCTCTATTAGCTCTTGGAGAAGAACACTGCCACTAATCAAGTAAGAGGTAAGATTTCTAAAACAGCAACTAGGTAATGCTGCAGAGCCCTTAAAATGGATTAAAAAAGCACTGTGTTTTCTTGGGTGAGATAAAGATAGGTCTCCAGGCCCTTTCCCACTGGAGCTGGAGAAAGAAACAGCAAAAATGGTCCTCCTGGAGAAAGCAGAAAGGCATCATTGCAAGATGAACATTTCTAGGGACTTCTAAACTCTCTTTTGGTGGTGTCCTATGTTGGTATAAATCTTGTGCAAAGGGGAGAGAAATAATGGGTAATAGATGAAACAAGGGACAATTTACATAAGAGGAATATTTGGAATCCCATGTAGTTTCTTTTCAATGGGTACTGAATATTTGCAGAACACTGCACCATAACAAATCCTGTTCCAAGAAACAATCTGCTGCTACTACAGACCAAGCTATCAGGAAGGGAAATGGAAACTTGCAAAGCAAAAAAAAAAGGCTTACAAACACATAGGAAAGGAGATAGGGTCAAATGAAATGCAACAGAAAAAAGAAGAAACCAAAAAACCAGAAAATTGAGGCATTTAGTGACTAGCAGAAAATGGTCTGTGAAGAAATCAGGAGCAGGGCAAACGACCAAAACACGCCAAAACTAAGCTCACAGATGCTGCAAAGGCACGGGAAAAACTCAAGGATGAAGACAAAAATTTGAGGGGAAGATACAAGAAACATTATATGGATACTGGGAAAAAAAAAATACAAAATTTGTCGCCAAACAGAAAGCCATCAAAAGGCATGGGATGCCATCAAGCGCAGAGACAAGCACAAAAGCTTGCCAAAATTCATCCACATGGAAATCCTGCAAACAGAAAAGAAGGACTTACAAAGACACTGGAATGGAGAGAGGATCAAAGGAAACAAAATTGAAAAACATAAAAAGAAAAGAAAATAGGGAAATTTAGTGACAGCAAGAAAATGGACCAGGATTACAACAGGTGTAGTACAAAGGCCAAAAACAAGCCAAAACTAAGCTCACATACGTTGTAAAGGCAGGGGAAAAAGTCAAGGAGGAAGACAAAACTTGGAGGGAAAGATATGAGGGGCATTGCATTGACACTAAAAACAAAAATATTGTCGCAAAAATGAAAGCCATCAAAAGGCATGGGATGACATCAAGTGCAGGCACATGCATCAAAACTTGCCAAAATTCATCCCCGTTGAAATCCTGCAAAAAGAAAAGAAGGATTTAAAAACACTCTGGAATGCAAATATCATCAAGGGAATTACAAGTGAAGAGGAAAAAAAAAGAAAATTGGGAAATTCAGTGACAACAAGAAAATGGACAAGTATTACCTGCAGCACAGTGCAAAGGACTAAAACATGCCAAAACTAAGCTCACAGATGTTGCAAAAGCAGGGGAAAAAGTCAAGGAGGAAGACAAACCTTGGAGGGGAAGATACGAGGGACATAGCATGGATACTTAAAAAAAAAAAAAAAGAAAAAACCTTCCCCAAAGTCACCAAAGTCATAGCCATCAAAAGGCACAGCATGCCATCAAGGGCAGGGACATGCAACAAAGCTTGCCAAAATTGATCCCTGCTGAAGGCCAAAAGATAAAAGAAGGACTTAAAAACACGCTGGAATGGAGATACCATCAAAGGAATTGCAATTGGAGGACAAAAAAACAGGAAATGGGGAAATTTGGGCAATTTAGTGGCCATATGAAAATGGACTGGGATTATATCAGAACAGTGCAAAAAACCAAAACATGCCAAAACAAAGCTCACAGACGTAGCAAAAGCAGAGGAAAAAGTCAAGGAGGAAGAAACTTGGAGGGGAAGATATAAGAGATATGGCATGGATGAAAAAAAAATAAAAAAAAAATCTTCCCCAAAGTCAAAGCCATCGAAAGGCATGGCATGTCATCAAGTGCAGGGACAGCACCAAAGATTCCCCTATTGGTCCCCATTGAAATCACAAGATTCTGTTTCCCTTCCCAAAAGGAAATGCAATACCTGTCCATGGAGGCTTTATCATTGCAAGGTCAGCAGAAAACCATGACAACAGCCACTAGGATGTTGTCCCAACACAAGAAAGACTACCTGCACCATTAAAGCTCTGCCTGGTAAACATTGGCCTGAAAAAGATTTTCAGCTTCCAGGGGTATGTTATATTGATGAGACTAAACAGTTTTCTAGTGTCAGGTTTTTATTTATTCTATCATACTTCAGAATGTGACCATCTCAGAACTCTTCTTTTAGGCCAAAAGATGCACTACATTCTCTGGGTGTTTCATTATAAAATCAATGCTCTCAGAGGATCACTTAAAATACACCCTGTAGGTGCCCATATACCCTTTAAAATTAATTTGGGAGGCATCAACCAACTTCTACTCTAGGCTGCATAATTTTAAAATTATATCACATTTTTAAGGCCACTGATTTCCAGCACTCCTTGTCTGCTTTTAAATATATCATTGCATAATTTTGTCAGGCAAAACCTGCTTTCCTTTAACCCCACTTGACTGCATTAAAGATTTTCAGTTTCTGATTAATGAAGTCTCATAAGAAATATTTAATCTCTTGACTGAGGTCAGAGACATACTGATAAGAATAGAAATACTTATTTCTTTTACCCCATTCTTTTCCAATATTAGAATTCTTATGCCAATTTTCAGGAGCTACTACTTCTGTTTTAAAAGGGTTTTTAAAGAACCTAATAAAGTTGGTTCCTAAAACTAAAAGGCTTTTGCAGACTGTTCTTATATCTCTTCAGGATAAGACAGAAGTGACAAAAGGCACATAAATAGAATGCATGTTTTGACAATTAGGAGGGTATCTAAGTATTTCTTCTTCCAAACATGGAGAATGAGACTAGAATCATAGAATGAATCCAAAAAAGCTGAAAATTATTTATATGGTTTAAATAAAGCACATCATTTGCCAAGCCCACTCATGAACTAAAAGATACAGTTTCGATAGGATATGAAATAGACTGAAGGCAGTGTTGGACTTTCAGAGATATCTGACTACACAGTATATACCATAATCTGTGACACTAACCCTGTTGCCAACCAATATTTACAAACTTTTAGGATCTACTCCAGCATTTGGGAGCTGCATGTTTTTCATGGCCAGTTCACTTCAGGAAATTCACAGAATTGTGGAATAGGTAATGCTGGAAGGGACCACAGCTGTTCATCTTGTCCAACCTCCCTGCTCCAGCAGGACCATCCTAGAGCACATGGCACAGGATTGTGTCCAGACAGTTCTGCAATACCTTCAATGAGGGAGACTTCACAACCTCTCTGGGCAATCTGCTCTACTGCTCAGACAATTGCACAGTAAAGAAGTTCTTCCTCACATTCAGTTGTAACTTCCTGCCAATCAGTGTCTCCCCACTGCCTCTTGTCATATTGCTTGGCACCACTGAGCAGAGCCTGGCTCCATCCTCTTGGTACCCTCCCTTCAGACACTGATGAGGTCCCCTCTCAGTTGTCCCTTCTCAAGGCTGAACAGGCCCAGCTCCCTCAGTCTTTTCTCATAAGAAAGATGCTCCAGTTCCTTAATCATCTTTGTCACCCTTCACTGGACTAACTCCAGGAGTTCCATGTCTCTTGTACTGAGAAGCCCAGAATTGGACACAGCACTCCAGATTCAACTTCACCAGGGCTGCAATTACTCATCCTGACAACTTAACTTTGGCATGTAGAAATCAGCCTTGAAGTATCAAGGTATATAAAGCCCACTTGTATTTTCAAGATCATGGTCAAGGCAATTGTTTCCAGAGAAACCATTCAAATAATAACATTCACATGATCTTACTGAGTTGGAGACACAATGGGGAGAAAAATAGCTTTTTCTGTGACCATTCTATTGAATTAATAACGCAATAAAAGCTGTTTTGGTAAAAAGAAATCATCACATGCACAGTGATGATTTATCTAGTATATCTAGTATAAGCTGCAAAAGCAAAAACTAATTAAATAATACAGTCATTAGAAAGAAATTAATTTTGAAAATTGATCTCATAAACCTGGGAGGCTTTGGATTTAAATCTCAAAAGCACATATACACACTATCTCATATTTCCCCAAATAAAATTGCATACTAAAGTAACAGAAAGTCCTCTTTCTGAAGAAGGTCCAACTTTGTATTATGCTGCTGACACATCTTTAAAGAAGAGAGCTTGGAAGTCATATAAACATGAAGAAAGTTAAATTCCATCACTGAACACTGATGCCACATATTTAAAAACATAGTAATACTGGGTGATGAGATCCGCTGATAATTCTGAGAATTTAGATATTATGAATAGAAACACTATGGAAGTTCCACATCTTGAAGTGTTACAGTGTTATTTTATTCTAGTAAATTAGCATGTTAGTGAAAGAGGCCATGTGATTAATATGCAATACTCTGCTAAGTGAGCTCTTAATTAGGCTAACAATTTAGGAGAAACAGGAAATAAAGGAATTAATTTAGCACTTTGTACATGATAAAAATTAAAAGTTAATGCTGTTCATGCACTGAATAAAAGTGGAGCCAGATGGCATAACCTATGAAAAAAGGCGACACAAAATTTTCATTTTCATTAAACTGTGATGTGAACAGCATCTTGTCTACTAATTAGCAGAACCTGATGATCCCACTTTCAGTATATCTAACATATGTAGCATATGCACTTCAGCATATGTAGAACTTTCTATAATAAATATTGATAAAGATACCATACTATTTATCTGATCTTTTTCCCTTGGAGTTCTCATACAGAATTTGAAGTATACAATATTGAGTTCCTATTCAGCCAGGAATATTAATTACATGGAAAGTGCAAGCAAACCACAACATTTTTCCAGTTAATATGTGGCAGTGAAGTAGCACAGACCTGCAGCATCATGCACTGTTAAAAGAAAAAAATCAGCGACATGGACCATGCCCCAGAGTACTTTTATTTCAACCATTAAAAAGAATCCTCTATCACAAAAAGGAGCAAAACAGCAATGCATTAACATATCCCCTGAAACAGGCACAAAAATAAAAATCTAAGCAGGGGTGTGGGGCATCAGTGCAACAGAATGATAAGAAAGAAATATTAGAAATGTCTGAAGATTAGTAACAGAGGTTTGATATTCATAACTTTACTATGATAGCCACTTGGCTACCTAGGACCCAGAACAAGTTGCAATGTTGTCAACAATGAGTCAACAATGAAGACATTAACATGAAACTCAGTGCAAGACCAAACCTCTGTCATTTTTGTTACTTTATTTGCAGCTCTGTTTAAGATAAATTACTGTATGTAATCACTTAACAATTACTACCTGTCCAAATCCTCACTTCTCACCTTTGACACCTTCTGCAAGCATGAAATAAATTATCTGGACTTAAACATTTGTTACAGTGTTAATTGGAGTTGTTTTATCTCAATCTACACTCATTTGTGATTTGGTCAGTTTGCCTAACAGAAATAACAATGAAATTACAGGCTCCAAATCCATATCTCTATTCTAAGTAAATATATATAAATATATCTCTATTCTAAGTAAGACTATGTGAGGAATTTTCTCCTCATAAATTATATGTCATCTAAATAGATATTTGTCATTCTATTGCCTCTCATAAGGATATGTCCATAATACTTGTCACATTGATGTACAATAATTTGCACTAACAAGTAGGTGCTAAAAAAATTCAGTTGGAATCCAAATCACATCCTTGTGTTGGAGATGATTGGACCACATCTGCAGTAAAGAAAAATATCAGTTATAATTTCTTGGTGTGTTTTGTGACACACAGGCCCTTAGTCTATTACAGAAAATCTAGAGAATCAAACATTTGGACATTTCTATCACTGTTCTACCCATAGGACTTCTGCAAGATGTACCCTAAGCAAAAGTTACAAAAATATGAAATTTTCTATTAAATGTGTATGATTAGGTTTCAACATCATCATTTCTAAAAATCACAACCGTTATGAAATCAGATGTTTTGAACACTCTCATTCAGCAAATGTACTTCTTCCCATATTCCTCAAACGACTATTTACTCACAACATGAAAAAAACCAAGTTACCAGACAAATCTAGATCCAGGAATTTAATTAGAGACACCAAACTTCAGACTGAAAATAAATACTCATGTTCAAGGTAGATGTCAGTGAGCCACAATGCAGGAGGCAGATTCATTCACATCATCTTTCTAATAAGGATTTCTGACACTCTTTCTACAGAGTGCTGCAAATTCTAACCTAAAGGGACTATAAAGCAATGAATCAAGACAAATTATGACTGCAATATGAATTGTAGCTTTTTGTAGCTTCTATTTCCTTTTTTCACTTCATGCTTTTGGTAAGCTTAAGAGAAATAGAAAAATCTTTTGCAAAAGTGAAATAAAGCTGGAATACAAAAAAAAATTTAAAAAGTCATTATGGTTCCAACAACCAATCTGAACCCTAAAGAGTCACATCTTTATTTAGTTATTATCATAGCAATTATCCCTTCTAATTCAGTGTGCTGTATTGTGTTAGCTCTACCAGAGATGATTACATAATCACTGAATGACTATATGTTAGTTGGTGTAGCAAAAGATATTATGAATTGTTTTCAACTGGTTTGCAATGTTAGTTGTGTTTATATTGTTATTTAAATTCAGCTATTATTGGAGAGTTTATTAGAATATTATGCAGTAAACCTCACTTTGGTGGATATATGAAAATAGCATTTTACCATTAAATTCCAGTGTAAGTTAGATGCTTTAATTTAAGTGTGTATCTGCTGATCTACTTCCCTCACTGTATATCAGTACTGGAAAAAACAATCAGCTCACATTCCAGTTTCAGTTATATCCATTATATCCCCTTACATCCCCATGTTTTGGAAGCCAAAGTAAGGAACTGACTTTAGGCCACAGTAATGGTCTCAGTGTGTTTTAAGATGAACATCTTTAACAAATACCATTTTCCAATCCAGAAGCTGAGGTGCAAATAAAACTACATTATTTGCATCATTTCCAAGATTAAACCTCGGAAAACAGATTATTATTATTTATTAATTTTTTATTCAAATACACGTAGTTGTTCTACATATATGCATACAGACACACATACAGTATCATCCAAACAGGTGCACACACAAGTAATGTTCATTCTTTGAAAAATTTATTATGATTTTTAAATGTTTATTATTGCATTTATTAAGCCCAGTGATATAATATAGAGCAAATAGTACAGCACTTTTTGGAATCAAAACCACAGCTTTCAAAAGGCACTAAATGAACTGAGTAAGAACAGAAGCATAACCTTTATGATCTTAATTTTCATTAAGACATTAGTTGCCAAAGAAAATAGCTGAATGATTCCAGAAGACAGAAATATTTTCAAGGTCTATTAATAACTAGATGAATGCTATTCATCTAGCTAATGTCACTCAACTAATTTTCACTCAAGCTGTCACCAGACTAATTGTAAAAAGAAATGGTATAAGCCAAAACTCATGGAATAATTATTCAGATGTATGGCTCTATGGCTAAGTAGCCTATCTTACTCAATAGGGTGGGCCTTAAGTATTGAAAATGCATCTATTACCTATACATTTTCTGAAAACAACATTAATTATAGTGCATTTCAGGATACTCCACAGAATAGTACAAAGGCATTTTATTTGCATGAGAAATCTGATTTTTTTCTGTTAGTGTTGAATTATGCTATGGTAACAAAACTACCAGACCACACACCCAGTGACAGATTTTGGATATTGAGGATGACTATGGCTAGAGAGAGTGCTAGTAAGATATTTTATTTCTTTAGATGTACAATATTTTGTTGCAATCATATTACAAAGCTCTCATACCTTCTCAGTGATTTCTCATGGGCAATTCCTCACAGCACTGACTCCTCCTCCTCCTCCTTCTTCTTCTTCACAGCCAACTCCACCTCTCTTCACAGCACAGCCAACAAACTCCAGCTCTCTCCTCACCCAGCTAACCCACTCTTTTGTAGCACTCGTCTTCTTATTGGACACAGCTGTGGCCTATTAAGGGCAGGCCTGTTCCTAATCTTTGGTGATTGGTACAGCTGCATCTCCTCAGGTGTGAGACTACCTTCTGCACTATTTTCTTACATTTTATCCCTCCACAATATTTGCCTTTCTATCTCTCATATACTGTGCAATTCATCTCTTTTCTGCAGGCTATTCACTTAAGAGTTGGACTTGACAATCCTTGTGAGTCCTTCCAACTCAGAATATTCTGTGAAATCTTTGGAATCTGTGGATTTAAGTCCTGTGACATCCTCACAGACTATGTTTGAGTTTTAGGTCAGAGTTCAGGTACACATTATTAGCTTGCCAGATTCAAACTTATAAAAAAGGTAAAGCTATTTTCAGGACTTTATAGATCACTTAGTTTGCCCTTGTGCACTACGGGTGCAAAGACCTGGGAGTTTATCACGGCACCTTATGTCTTCAGTAACACAGATCTACCAGGGAGCAGCTGCTCAGTTTTGTTCCAGTCACAGTACTTACCTATGTCAATCCAGACTGGCACTATTCTCCTTCCCCACTAATCTTCTGTCCAAACTGAATAAGTAACAAAACAAAACACCTTTTACAGGGGAATTTCACATTTGAAGAAGTTAGATTTAGGAAAGATCTATGGAAAAGCACTGGAACACAGAAGAAGACTGCTTACTGTTCCATATTACTATTACCATGAGTAAAAGGATATGAAAAGAACTGTCTTTTGGGGATCATCCATTATGACTAAAAAGTTATTACCCCCACTTACACTAAGAAAACTTAATAAAGTCCATGGAAGAAGAAAGAAAATAAAAAAGCATTAAATATTAACTAGGTTGGTGCAGATTGCCTTTGAAACTCATACTTTAGTTAAATCTTTAGGATGCAAATCTCATCCCCAGTTAGAAGAAGACTGGACTGACTTTAGGACTGACTAATACACAACAATTAAGGTCTAATGCTTACTTCACAGTTTGGCTAAGTAACAGCTGCTTGAACTGCCTCTGTAAACAAACTGGACTGAATTGACTGCAGGCTAAGTAGGCAGATATGTGATAAGAAGTCAGCAGGAAAGAAAGAAACAGTGTCTGCACAATCTAGAATTGTGGAAAAAGTGAATAAAATGAGGAGTGAGAAACATCTCAAGTCAAATCTTCTCCATAACAGCTTCAGGAAATCCCTTCTGTAACGCCCTCTTCTGTAAAAGAAGAGTTCAAAGAAAAGAGTGAAAAGAATAATGAATCAGAGAAGCAAATGAGATGAGAAATAGCAAAACAACATACTTGAAATATAGGAAAGACAGCTCTTATAAACTAAAATTCCCACTCATATTCCCCTCATTCCAATACCAGGGGGAAATATCACTGGTCTGATGCTTTTATTACATAACCAGATGTAGCTAGAATACCCATTCAGATTATTTCAGTTTGAGATCAGCTTACTTCATAAAAGTTTAAACAATTCCATAAGTTTCATTACAGCTAAAAGGTTTTTCATGTTACTTGTTTTATTATGCTACAGTAAAGTCCCTAAGGAACTGAAACAAAAGGCTGTAATTCTGTTTACTGATATGAATGATACATTGATCTTAAAAATACTGAAATTAAAATAATGTGCTTTATTGGTTGTCCTTCTTTTATACTATATGACTTTCGTAGACTAAGGTAAGACCTCTTGGAAAAAAAAAAAAAACAACTTCAAAAATGAATGGGTGGCAGGGGAAGGCTGCTCTTTTCCCAAGGAGAAGCTGAGCATGCTTATGGTGGAGATGCTTTGAAGTAGGCAGCACACAAAGAAGTAAGAGCGGCACCGAAGAGCTTCAAGCTGCATTTCAAGCAAAGAGAATCAGATCAGTGCAGAGCAGCGTGTGAAGCAGGCAAGCAAGTCTCAGAGAACAAACACCCCACGTACCAGGCAGGAGTCCACAGACTTCCCTGTAGAGCAGAAAGCCACTGAACTAACTTTAGTAAGACCCACATGCTAGACCAATGTGGGCAGAATTTTCCAACTGTCTTCTTTTATTTCTGTTCTCCCTGACATAATCTTTTTGAGTTTTCTATATTTAATAAGGTAATAATTCTAATTTTATTCTTATAAATCCTGGCTTTTGTGGATCATTCAAAAAAGAAAAAACTAACCAACCAAACAAAAAACAAAACACCAAAACTCCACAACTTTACTTCTCTGGGACCCAGTAGAGAATAATAATTTCTATTGCATTAGTATATTCAATGTAAGTTATCATAGTACCACATCAATATAATATTAAGCAAGTATTATAGGTAAGATCTGAAATACATCCTTAAACAAGAAACTGACTTTTTGAAAATTTATGAGTGTTCCATCAGTAGCAGATATTCAATCATACCTGAAGAGACACTGCCACACAGAAATAAATCTGACTGTTAATAATTCATATTGAAAATGTCAGGTAATAAAATTCTCAGTTCTCATACATGCACTTATTATGCAAGTTTTCTTCCCACAAAAGATAAAAGAAAATTATTCAAAGAACTGTAGACAGGGTTGTCTATGATAAAAAAATTAATGGAAAAGAAATTATAAAAATGAAAAGAGAGACTGCAATGAGGCAATGGGGATCCAGCAGAGAGCACAGAATCTTTCTTGAAGTTACTGAGTTTCAGGTCACCGTTGGACATCCATGACTGAGAACAGGGAAAATGGTGTTTAGAAGCGTCTAAAGCTTTTGTAGCAGTCTATATTACCCAGAAATTTTTTCTTTGTAACAAAAAACCCAAATATTTTGGTGCATTTCAGTTCTCAGTTTTCACCATGCTTTTCTAAAGCCTAATTCTCAGTTCATTAATACTATCATTATCCTCATCATACAGCTTCCACTGATAGAGTGTTCAAATTTGACTATTTTTCCTCTATTTTAAACATCTAAATATGTAATCTGAAATCTTCCTCTTCATGACTACTCTCACATTTCTCAGTATCAGCACTTATATTTGAACACAAAGAACTTGAGTCATTGATGCCATTTTCTACTCAGTCAATATAACCAAAGGAAAGGTTCATCAACACTGAAAACAGACAGTGGTCAGGCACCAGCTTCCACCAGAAGACTAACTAGAATTTGGTACAGTTATTTCCAGAATTGTTATTTGAAGTTTTACACAAATTTCATGTATGCAGGAATTTTACAGGCATGTATGCAACATATGTAAAAGGAAATTGAGATCTGTCATTAAGCCTTCTACTTATAGTTGTGAATTACCCACCCCCTGCAGAACAACAGTTCCTTCACTCAAATAGTTTACTGTACTCAGCATTTATTGCTAAGGCATGATCAGACATATATTTTAGAAGAAACTTAGATGGCATAGTAAAATAATATTGAACTATAGTCCAGATGGCATCAAGATGTGAGGATTAAAGGACATCTCTTTCATCAGAAAGAGCTGTACATTAGGTTCTCAGTTTATTCTCTACTTAACTCTATCTAAAGTCTTGTTCCTATAGCAACTGAATATAGAGATATGAAAGAATTATATACCAGCAAGCACTCCCATCTCCAAAGTGTATATTGCAATTTAACACATCTTTGGGCAGGAGCTTCCATTTAGAACTGCTATAAAATCCTCTTGTCCATCCATTTGGGGGGATTACAGTCCCTGTCTTCTAACATCCCAGGAGTTTTCCTGGTATTTACAGCCATCCCTAGCTCTGCCTCACCAGAGGCTACCTCATTATTTAAAACACAATCATCAAATTCATTTGGAAATAAAAACAGCTACTTGGTCACAATATTAAAAATTAAAGACCTGGATACATTTTCCAAGGTCCGTAGAACCATTACTTTTTCACAGAACATCTAATATATATTTACATCATGAAAATATTGTGACAGAAAAAGTGATGTTTGAAAATTCAGAAATTTGGTTTTTTTCTTGTCTTTAAGAATAATCTTCTCATCAAACTGAAATAATTAATCTCCCTTCATTATACTTCTTCAATGCTTTAAGATATTGGCATTAAGAAGCATTTAGATATAATACATGGAGAAATGAAGGATTTATGAAAGTGAAAAGCAAGGGCACACATACTAAGCCTATAGGTTACAAGAGATGCTGGAACAAACCCATGTTCCTTTAGTTAATTTTTAATTCTTTCTGAATAGTACCAATGTACCAAAATATCAGCTATTATACATAAATTGAGTCGGGATAGGTTGACCTTTATTGTTCCCTCTCAAAGCCATAGAACTCTTGCCAGATTTCCAAAAATTAAATCCCAATTAATAATTAGTTCTTTTAACATTTAAAATATTCAAACTACCTTCTCCAGAACATCTAGCAGATCTTCAAGTAGAATAAATATTTTGCAGCTAGGAAATTGGCAATAGGCTCTGAAAAAGTGACTACTTTTTCTCTGCTTAACAGGAGAATTATATTCTAGAGAAGTGTTAGATAAACGAAGCTATAAAATCATTCTCACAAGTGCAAAACACATTCATTCATCTGTTCCTTGAGCTCCTTGAAAGGCTAGAATTTAATACCAATCCAGACCCTCAATGAGCTTTCTGCAAACTTTTCTTTGTAATTTCTAAGATCACAAAAAAATAAATAAATAGAGTATTAAAACTTGATCTTGAACTTGTCTCAAGAGAGTTTTAGTCCACTTTGAGATGGTCTTTCTGGAAATATAGCAGTTAGATGAGATTTCTTGTCTTATTTCTAAGCAAAACTATTTATTTTGAAGCAGCACTACCACTTACTTGCTGTTTGAGAGAAATTTTATCAAATTTGCACTGTCATGGAAGTCTGAAACAGTTAAAATGCTAGCTATCAAAAATTATTTTTAAAAAAGCCTTCATTGTTCACATATCATATCACAAGAAATTATGCCAGTTAAGAAAAAGAAAGGCAAAGTCAGCAAATATGCCAGCAGGCAGACAGAGAGCAGGTGGGTTATTTATAGCTTTGGTTTTAGTAGGTAAATAGGGCTTATAAACAAGGTCTTCTGTCAACTCCTCAAAATGATTTAGTTAGAATTTAGGCAGGCATAGAGGTCCTATGGAAGTCTTTGTGGAGACTGCAGTGGTGTTCCATGTGATAGTAAAAGATAAAATAAAATACTAGGCTTTAGAAGTTACATCAATTGTGCTCACTTCTAAAAACTATTAACTTTAATTTGACACACACTCAACACTGATTTTACACTGCTCTATCCACATTGATTTCAGTAGGGCTAGTCATGATTGATTTGGAGCAAGTCAGATAAGCCCCAACCACTTTACTTTATTCCCTGAACCACAGAGCAAAAGATCAATATTTACTGTCTTCAATTTCAAATATAGAAGTCAAACTTGAGACCCAGCTAAACCCCAAAACCAACTGAAATCAGCCACAATAAAAGCTCCTTATTTTGCCACATTTTCCATTTCCCATGGAAGAGTCTAACAACAACTGCTAACTGTCTAACAAAAACTGCTGATGAAAGTAGTACAGTCTTCGAAAGTGGAACTTCAATGCAGAATTCAAATTATTCTCAGGTGAGTATATCAGGAGATGCACAGGCCCTAGAAGATGAGAGGCCAAGCACACTACCTGATAAACAGGAATAAGTATTATTATGTAGTAGACATGGTTTACTGTATTCAGTGCAGAAGTGGACTCATCAGTCTTCCACTGACTCCTCTTTTCAATTGATAATCTAGCATGCAAATATTCCATCTGAATAATATTTTAAACCAAAACCAGATCAGGATACCCAGGGTTAAAGGCTGATAATCAGAGAAAAAGTGAGAAAGGGAAAACACTATCAGACTACAAAGTTCTGCATCCTCCATGGTTAATGTGGAAAGCACTGCGGACCACAGGCAGAAATAATTTTTCAAGCTAAGAAATTCATGCACTACTGCTTTAAAAATCTAACTAATCAATTAAGCACAAAGATCTTCAAGCTCATTAAAAAGTAAGAACTCTATCCCTTAAGGATCAAAAAAGCTGGGTCACCCCAAACTAGTAAACAGCTTCCCAGGATGATAAACCTCTAGTCTGAATATCAACTTGCATCAGACACACGCTACATCTACTACGAAGAAGAGATTTTATACAAAATCCACTGATTTTAACTCATCCACTAAATCAAGACAGAATTAAAATAACATGTTGTTTAATCAGAAGCTGTTGATCTTTCTTTTTTAGGCTTTCCTGGTTTCCTTCCGCCTCTGTGGACTTCATGTTAATGTTCTAACTTGCATGAGGATTATTCAATCTTTCATCAGGCCATTAAGGGTGGGGAATTAAGAGTTTTACAACCAACAGCATATTTTCGTCTTCAGGAAGGACTTAGACAGGAAAAAAAATCACAAAATGACCTTGTGTAAAACAAGACGAAAAGCAGTAGAGCTTTTAGAATATTTCTATGCAGTTTTATATTCTCTTTTGCAACCAGCCATCTGTTTCATCTTAATCCAGCTACATAAAAGCAGGTATAGGCTGAAGACCATTCTTGGAAAGAATAAGGCCTTCAGGCCAGAGATACAGATGCTAGAACTCTAGTCAAGCAATGAAGAGAAAACATTAGCCTGCCATATGTTAAAAAGGAGTTTCTCTTAAGAAATGGTCTGGGTTTTGCTTATGATTTTTAATCAATATTCATATATAGAATATATTTAAAGAAGAATACAATTTCACTCTTTGGCTCTGGTAGCTCTTTGCACTTGGAATTATGAGAAAATTAATGAGATTGATATGCAAGTATTGTCAAAACTCATTCATGAGACCAATTCTCATTCATGTCAAAACAATTCATGAGATTGCCTGTACTGAGAATTACCAGCAGATTGTGATACTTGGCCTGCTCCCCTTTACCTGCTCACCACTGCTGACTGCCTGGCAGCACACAGTACCTTCTCCATAAGACTCTTGCATCAAGATAACATAGGATTACATTAAAATTGTACCTATTTTAAGGTGTCTTTATCTCATAGAGGCAGCAATGACAAGAGAACAGGACATAGCCTGAAAGCTGCACCTTGACAGCAGACTCTCAGGCCAGTATATGCCACTAAATTTTGAAATGTGGGCATTTGACACTCCTTCCACTTGGACTCCTGAAAAAATCATTCAGTTCTCAGATGATCCATGAGAAAATCCAAAGTATAGTATATATAAGAATATAGTACTAAGATTAGTAAATAAGAATTGAATTTATAGTTCTAAGAAGGTGCTATACCTGAAAAAAATCATCATGAGCACAAATAACTTACCAGAATGTACAAATAACTGAAACTTAGACTACCTTATAAAGATAAAAGAAAAACCCTTATGTATTATTACTCTATCAGAGGCCAAAGGAAATTCCAGGTGTTCACATACCAGACCAATAAATTCTGCTCTCATTGACCAACACTTCCAGGTCCTTTTCTGCCAGACAGCTTTCCAGCCACTCCTTCATAACCCTGTAGTGCTGCAGGGGTTGTTGTAACCCAAGTGCAGGACCCAGCACCTGGCCTTGTTGAACCTTGTACCACTGGCCTCAACCCATCGATCCAACCTGCAAAATTACTGAGGATGCACTTAATCCTCTTGTCCAGATCACTGATAAAAGTATTAAACAGGACTGATATTGGACATATGGCTGCTGTTGGAATACTTTTTAATTTCAGATATCCTTTGGAGAGTGAAATAGAAATATCTGAACATGCAGCATTCTGCTGCTAACAGTTCTATAGGTAATGCAGAGATGGAAAGAAATGCTGTAAAAGAATTAACATTTAAATAAAATATTTTGCCAGTGTGGATCAGACAGAAATGTCAACCATAACGATCTTGCAGTTTGCACATACACACAAAAAAAAATAAACATTTGCTAGTATCCATGTCAGCCTCCCTGGTCCAAAGAATTTTTCCAGCTAATATTTAAAAAGAAAATAAGCTGTTGCATAATTCCAATCAAATACAATTCAATACAGGCAAAGCCATAGCATACATACATACAGATACCATAGTATGAATTACCTCATGCTAAAGCCATTTCATCATCCTTTCTTAAAATAGCAAAAATATGTATCAGTATTATCAAATAGTGGATGAATGAATCCTAGAGAAAATCTTTGTAGATTTTCTTAGGATTCAGAATGCAATGGTAGTACTAATTTCAAAATAGGAAGGAACAAAATTATTTTAGTTTGCCTGGAAGGCAGCAAATAGTGCAGTAATAAACGAAAAAATTCTATTATACTTTAGGAATAAACTTAGCTGACTGTGACTAGTTAAAATTAACATGCTTAATCTTTTGAGCCAAGTAGTTTCTGAAATAAATGTTCTTTTATAAATACAAATCCAACCCAAAACTTACTGAATTTCACTAGAGAAAAAAAGTAATCTTTACACTCTGAGGCATACAAAGTAAAATCGGCAAGTAAACACACCACTTATGTTAAAGCTATATATTTTGACATACTCTTAGTACTACTTATATAGTTTGGAAAAGTACATAACATTTTTAGATGTTTCACAGTACAAACCACATCAAAAGAACTCTATTCAGTTCCAAAAGCAACTGTTGCATTCACTGTCACTTGGCAATATGACTGCTTTCTGTTTGCAGTACTGTTCTAGTGACAGGAATATTAATTTTCAAAAACCTCTATTTAAAGAACAAAGCATTTAAGAATCTACAAATTTGTTAGCCTTTAAATAAAATGAAAAAAAAGATAGCATCTATACAAAAAGATTTCTAAAGTCACCTGAGAGCTGTTGCTGCAGACTTTGTTTTAATGTTACATAGTTATAGTAATAGCTACAGAATATTCTCCCATTTAAATACCCAAACCCCTTTCCTAAAGCATGTCAGAATTAGACCCTCTGGACAGCATCCCAAGTTAAGCCCGGTAACAATCCAGAACTTGCCTACAGAAACAGTAGATATGAGGGCCTGCTTTTCTCCAGAGGCCTGAGAAATAAAAAACTCCTCAGTAACTCAAGGCAGGCTTTGTACCATAAAACTGTATTTTGCATCTTCTGCAGCTCAAACTCACAGATTACCTAATACATAAGCAATATCTGGATTATGCAGTCAAAACCACAGTCGTACCTGGCAAAGAATATGTGTGTGAAACAAGCAAGGAGGCTAAGTTGTCCCTGCATATAAAGTAAAAAGACAGAAAAGAGGACTGGGAATGCAGTCTAAATCTCTTGGCACAAGCTTGGATAAGCTTTAACTTTTCTACTCTTTTAAAGAGCTTACTGCAATGTCTGTTTAGAAAACCAGTGAGGTTTGCTATGCTCCTGGCTGTTGCAAATATATCTTGTTTGTTCCAGAAAAATACAGGGTATGATTCAAGATAAATCATGCATCAGACTTTTCAGTCACATGACTGGGGATGTGTTCAGCATGACGATCCCTGCATGCTCCGTGCAGAAATGACTCAGAAGCAAGTTACACATTTGTCAATCCAAGCAAGGGACACAACAGTAATTAAAATCACTAACATTTGGGTGAGGCTCAATGCATCCATCTAGATCTGATGCATGTAATAGAGTAATAGGTGATGATAGATCAATTTCATATTATAATATCCTATGATAATACCTAAAAAAGATCTGATGAAAACAATGTATTAAAAAAATATCAAGAAAAGGAGAAATTTGCCTTGTTAAGTCAGTTAATTCATGGAACTGTGTGTGCTCCCTGGCAATAGCAAGGATTCTTATTAAATAGTTCTTTCTTTGAGGCTTGAATACTTTCCCAGAAAACAAACTTAGCATTCCTTTAAGTCCTGCATCCAGATTGTTTCTGAAGATGCTGAAGAGCACTGGCCCTACAGTGGAGCCCTGCTGCAAATGGTCACTGACCTGACGTTATCACATCACAGTAACCCCCTTTGTGCCCAACCCATGAGACAGTTGCTCACCCATCTCATGATATGTTTACCCAGCTGAATAATTTTGTTCAGAGGGATACTATGAGAGACAGTACTGAAGGCTTTAGTGGAATGCCAAAAGATAACATCTACTGGCTTCCTTTGGTCAGCTGCATGGGTTACATTTTCATTAAAGGAAGTCAGGTCTGAAAAACAGGACTTTAATGAAGCCATGTTGGCTGTGACCAACGACTGTTGTCTTTTAGGTGATTTCCAATACCTCCCAGAATAATCTTCTCTGTAATTTTACCAGTCACTGAAATGAGACTGACAGGCCTGAAATTTCCTGGGTGATTTTTCTTGCCCTTCTTGAAAACTGGGACATCTGTTTTAAGTTTCCAGTGAACTGGGACCTCTCCAGATTCCCAAGATCATTCAAAAATCATCCAAAAAGGCCTTGTAATGACAGCAAGCTCTTTGAGTATTCTCAGATGAATCCTATCAGGCCCCATAGATTTACAGGGATCCGGCTGGAGCAGAAAATCCCACACAAGTTCAGGATCATCTGGGAGTCTCACAGGTATGATCCTCCTGCTCAGGATGCTGGGATCCCCATAGCCCAGGAATGATGTTGAAGACAGAGGAAAAGAAATCATTAAACACATCTGCCTTGTCAATGTCCCTGACTGTGATGGTTTGGTGTAATTTCTGCACTGCCTTTTGACATTAATATAGTTTAAAAACTTTTTTATTGTCCCCCATAGTTCTTGCCAGCTTCAACTCCAGTTGAGCTATGGCCACACAAATTTTCTCCCTAGAGTGTCAAGCAGGATCTTTGTATCCCTTACATGTTACCTGCATTTGCTTCCACTGGCCATATTCTTTCCTTTTTTGCCTTATCTCCAAAATAAGATTCCTGGTCAGCCAAGCTGGCCTTCTGCACCTCACCTGCTTGACTCCTGACAGTTTGGAATTGCCAGGTCCCGTGCCTTTAGAAGGCGGCGCTGAAAAACTGACCAGCACTGTTGGATCCCAAGCATCTTCAGAAGGACCTTCCCAGGGAACCTTACTCCCTAGTTCCCTGAGAAGCCTCAAGTCTGCTCTCATACTCAGCATTGAAGTTTTGTAGGCACTGAAACTTTTCCTTCTGTCAACAAAGCTTTTAAACTTGATTGCTTTGTGGTCACTGTGGACAAGACAGCCACCAATCTCCATTTCACTCATCAGACCCACTCTGTTAACATCAACAAATCAATGAGGGCACTGTTCCTAGTTTGCTGCCTTGGTACCTGGACCATGAAGTTATCATCCAAATGCCTTAGGAATATTCCAGACCTGTTTGTGCCAGCTGTGTGATGCTCCCAGTTAATTTCTGGCAAGTTGAAGTCTTCCATAAGGACAAGGGCACTTGATTTGGAGGTGTCTCTTAGTTCCTTGAAGAGTAACTCCTTGGTGTCATCATCCTGGCTAAGTGGTCTATAACTGACTCCCACAATGACATCTGCATTACTTGTCTGTCCCTTAATTCTTACCTAGAGACTCTCAAGTGCCATTGCCAACTATAAGCTCCATTTTTGTGGAGTTCAAATTTTACACCTCAGTGGTCTCCGAGTTCCCTCCTGGTGTCATCTGTATGACTTAAATAACTTGGGGGAGAGGGGGGACATTGTGCACATTGTAAACCTCAAACTCTTTTCATTTTAATTAAACATATTGACTGCAATAAACATATAAACTGCAATATTCTGTCTGGCTTTTCCTCTTTCATGTGTTTTGACTTTTCACTTTCAAAAATACTATACTTTGACTTTCGACAGGAACTTGCTTAGGAATGCGAAAACTTATTTCTCTTCACATTCTAAAAAGTTCCCTCTTATATGCAAGCATATATCTATTTATTGGGCCCTTCTAATTCCCACTTTAAAAATTTTAATCCCTACATAACCACTACTAAACTGAATGGGTGGATTATTTCTACAAAGATTTTGAATGTAAATGTGTTACTATTAACATAAATATAACTCCTCATAGAACCCTTTTACTAACTGCATCTCAAACTAGACCTTGTGTACTGCTCAAGGCTAAAATAGAGAGATCCTGATATTTTTTCAGTTCCACTAACAGTGATTCTCAAAAGCAACCATTTATGAAATTTAAATGTCTGCATCATCATTCATTGGAACACTCATTGAGTCAAAATAAGCACTTTGCATAATTTTAAACATCTGCATTTCATGCTTTTTAAACAGTAAATTTTTTTGCTTATAAAGAATACACTGTATTTCAAATCCATTATATATTAAAAAAAAATCACACTACTGCAGTTTACATTGAGAACAAAGCCCCAAACCCTAAATGAGTCACGCAGAATATTTTTAAAGCCTTTTAGAATAAGTTTTTTAACCAATGTTTCACTTAAAGGGCTGATAAAACATAACTATAACATGAACAATCCTGTTGTTACCAAAGTTTGTTTCCATTGTTAAGGCAATGGCCTATTTCCTCCAACTAGCAACAATAACAACCCCACACATCATTTTAGATAAAGGAATATGAATCGCTTGCTCAGTTAGTTGAAAAAATGGTCTGATTTTACCAAATAGAGATTGCAAAGCCAGTGGTACCTAGGTACAATGGTGACCCATTGGGTAGAAGTAATTCCATAAAAATTGTTTATTTGGGGAAGACATGGATGGAGATGAGGGGGGATCAAGATGAATCAACGAGAAACAAGACCAGCAAAATGGAGAGAAGTCAGGGAATAAAAGAGACCTGACACATGTAGACAAGCTACTGGTCATTAGGTTTTTCTGGTTCATCTTGTTCATGCTGATGAATGCTCTGTGTGTTTTTGCAGGTGTCTGCAATGGCTGGCTGTCCCTGCAATACATGTGGCTGTGGCTGTGGCTGTGGCTGTGTATGTGTGTGCCCACTGGGAAGCAGCCTGGCTAGAGACTGCCTGCAAACACAGAGAAGCTGCCACCTTGCATCTAGCAAGGTTCACTGGATTCAGCTACCATCAAAACAAGTCATATTATTTTAACTCTGAACTGGCTAACACTAACTTTAATTTTGTGGGATTAATTCACAGTTCCTCTATCACTTAATATGAGGAAAAATGAAATTATGATCATATGATAATGAAATTATCATATGATCCATTGGTTCTTGTATATCTTCCATGTTATTTTTCTCCCTCATCAGTTTACCAGAGAAATATTTAGTAATTATTTGTTTTTTTAAACACACTAGGATAGCTATAAGATCATTCAAAAAGGGAAATAAAAAAGTGAATTTTCAAGACATTTAAAACAAATGGATGTAAGCACTACCCTATGCTGTATCTATTGGGCTTGAAGAATCAGGACAGAACAAGGTTTGAATTGATTGTAATCTGTAACACAGAGCTATCAATTCCATTTGCCAATAATAAATGATGGCCAATAATTCTGCTCAAATAACACACCAATATACTCAAATATGTCAATACATTTTGAAGCAAACAGTTTCCTTATGGAAACTCTACAAGGAATTTTACAGTTAATTCCATTTTGTATATCAGTACAGCCCCATAGCTTCTGAAACAAATATATGCTTATCAACTTTAAAGCAGTGTTCATGGGAATAAATAATAATATAATGAAATGTGGGAGTTTTTAGATTGGATTTTGTTTGAGTGTGCTGTGCTATAGGCCAACTTCTACTGATTACTCTTTCTAATTTACTGAGACAGTACTTTTTAATCACAACAGGATGAGAATGCCCAATAGCTAAGAGAGCATAAAAAGAAACATTCCAAGCATTCTGCATCAAACTTACCAAGTCTACTTTTATTATTTATTGGCTTTGTCTGGTTGGTTGGTTCGTTTAGTTTTTTAATTTTTTTTTTTTTTCCAGGTCAATTTAAATTGGTAGCTCTACCAATTGGAGCAGACAAGTTTTTACAAAGTGTTCACAGAAGGGTATTTTAACTACACTAATATTTACCCTCAAAAAAAAAAAAAACAACTTTACAGATAAGAAAGCGAAATAGTCACACATTTTTCAGTAAAATCATATTCTAAATTGGTACAATGCAAGTCCAGAATTAAGGTACCTGAAAAAAGCATATACATAAATAAAGATAAAATATGCCTTTAAAGCCTAGTAGACCAGCCATCTCATGCAGGTAAAATTCTACATAAAAAAAAAACTTAGAAAATTTGGGGATGAAGGCTAAAAATGAGGCAAGATGGACTTAAACATTTTTTAATCCATTTTAAACATGGATTTTTTTAGCATAAAAAATCTAATTAAAACCCTCAGTCTATAGATAATTTTTCAAGCGATGGGACACAAATTATTATCTTAGAATGAGTGCAGCATCTTTTGATGTACATGTGAAAACTCATCTAGAAGTGACTGAATCAATAAAGTTTGGCAAAGTCTTTTAAGAAATATAAATATATAATGTACATTATATAAAACCACAGAGTTCACTATACAATATAGCAAGGATGTTTATGGAAGAAGCAAATGGGAGACACATGATCCAAATTCTGTTGAAGGGAAATATGCACATAAGCTTTTCCAACTAATTAAACATTGTTAAAACTCATCAATCAAGCAGAGGCAGTGTATCATTTTCGAAGCTTAAAATTCTAGGTCTTATTTAGAAATGTATTCAGATCTGAATTCACATTCTTTACTCACAGAAAGACTTTTACTGAATTAGAAGGAAGATTAATTTTTGACCTGGCCTGCAATCATGGCAGTTGAATAACTTCTCACTGGACTATATGTCTGGTTCACCTGTACTCAGTTGTAGAACCTGAGTCCTTGCAAGTTCTTCAAGACAGAAGATATATCTAATTCATTGTCTTTATTTTGGAAGGAAAAAACATATATTCACCTAAGAGGAATTTAAAGATGTCACAGAAACTTCGCATTGATAAAAGACAGAAATAGAAATAGATGACGTTGGATGTTCAGTATGACAAGTTTTTTTCTGTAATAGCCACTGATCATTTAGGAGTGCTATATAATTTGAAATTAATGCATCAGACTTGGGTATAATACAGTCCTTTTGTAACCTGTCTCCCTTGACACAGATCTAAGCAGGTATATATTTAAAAGCTTCTTTTTTTTTAAATAAAATTGAACAGACTGAATATGATGTGCCAGTGTGCTACTTCAGGATTTGCAATAATAAAATGCCAAAGAACAAGCTGCAATCTGTTTTTTTTTTGCTTGAGATACTCAAAGAATTAATTTTATGCTGGCATATACTGTAATTAGAAATAGCTCTGTGCATCATGATTAAACTAGTAGCTATGGAAACCAAAGCAGACTAGAATAAGTGTAAAAGGAGAATAGTGAAGAAGCCAATCATAAAATTCCTTTAATCTGTTTATTTTTAATCTTTCTCATAGTGCAAATTGGAATACTAAGGGTCAATACTACTTTCTTACTCTTTTTTAACCTTTGTATGTTTGGAAAGAACAGTATTCTTTCCAAACTACTTCCTAGGTATTAGATTTTTTCACTCCAGAACTTCTCTACCCACACAATCTTAGGTGTTAAAAGCACACCATTTTTAAAGAACCCTTCTGTATTAAATAATTGTATCTATTTATCCTTTATTGAAATGAGAACTCCATGTTTTCAACAGCTGAAAATCTCCATGGTGCCCTATCCCCTTAGCTATTCCGACAGCCATCCACTGAACATGTTCCAGTTTAGCAGCCTCCTGATGGGTGTGGGGGAAGGATGGATGCATCTCTGAGCCGTACTCACCTGATGCAATCTCGAGCACTGAATGAGGGGGAAGAATCACTTCCCTTGCTGTGCAGGCTGCACATACTGTGACCACCAAGCAGGCAGACAGCCTTTGTGACACAGCGCTGACTCATGTGTAAATTCTCACTCAGCCTCGGGTCTTTTCTGAAAGAGCTGATTCGTGGCAAGTCACTCACCAGCCAATGCTGTTGCATGGGGTTATGCCAGCCCAGGTATGTCTGTTCTTAACAGATTCCATCAGGCACTTTATAGTCAGATTAGCTGAGGTCCCTTTGAATGCTATCCCTGTGCATAGCCCAGAGTACAGGCTGACTCGCTTTGCCACCCATTTTGCTGTCATTAACAAACAAAAGGGCACTTTCCCTGCCATCATCCAGGTCAATGATTAAATTGGTAAGTAATATTTGCATCAGTATCAGCCTCTAAAGTGCAGCCACTCCTTAGACATCATGCTGTACACCTCTGTCCTTTGAGACATACAGTGGAGCTGCCTTCTCACCTGTGTTCTGGCCACTAGTCCCTAATGCTTTAAGAAACCATGTCAAAATACTTGGTTTAGTCAAGGTAAACAAGATTTTTTACCTCTTGTACCCTTGTCTAGAGACAGGTGCCTCATTGCAGAATGTAATCAGGTTAGTCAGACATGGTTTGTCCTCAGTAAAGCTAGGATGGCTTTATGAATCACATTATTTACCTTGCTGTGCCTAATAATGGCTTCCAGAAAGATTTCTTTCATAATCTTCCCAGGAACTGAGATGAGACAGTGCTGTGTACAGCTCTTTGAATATCTTTCCTTTCCCTTTTGAAAGTGGGCATATTAATTAGCTTTCTGCAGTTACTGAAGACCTCTCATAATCACCACAATCTTTAAAGAAAGACAAGAAATAGCAATATTGGATGCACATCCTGCAGTTTCAGTCTGCTAATATGAACACTTAACTCAGTCTTCCTCTCACATAGCTAGCATTCCTTCCCTGCAGACTTTCCCAGGAGGCACAGAGGTCTGGGAGGCTAGTGACCAGAGGCCCAAAGATATCACCTTAAGATTTTCAAATCTTAAAATGGAAAACCAGTACGTGTATTAGCTATATTACATATAAACAAACTGTACCTGCCTTCAGCCAGGCACCATTTATGACACTCAGTGTCAATATTTGGTACATTATTGGGCCATTATTGTAAGATAACTGTTCAAAAAGTACACTTTTCTCAGAAGATGACTGTGGAAGGGGATCTGGTCCAAGCTATTCTCTGGGCTATGGCAAAGGATGAATAAACATTTCAGATATCCTGCTTTATATCAGTACTTTCAGACAGACTTATTAAACAGTTTCCTAGTATGTAAGAGCTGACATTGACTTGGTCAGAAAGTACTTAATTGTTGATCAGTATCATGCTTTGAAATGGAAAACTACTATAGATCAAACTAAAACCTTTTCTCCCCATTGCCCAAATAATACAAAAGCAGATAAATCTTACACTTCTAACTCTCTTTTCAAGAAAACACTTTGTCTAATAAGTTCAGTTTCATCATTCTCAGTTAAGTGTTTTCCTGGCCTACTCCTCCTGCTACCTCTCAACACCAGCGCAAATATTCATAAAACAAAATATGAAGAGCAACACTCTGAAGGACAGAGACCTTTTTCCCCTGCTACTTCTGCCTGGAGTTTTTGCTTCAAAATGTGCTTCCAACCATTTTATTTCCTCTACTGCATAGGCTCCAACATCTTCTAAGGAAGAAAACCTAGCAGAATCAGCGACAGGATCTCATCAACACTCATCATACTAGCATCACTTGGGTGATAAAAACTGTCATTATAATCATCTTTAAATTCAACATTTAAGTCCTGTATGGTGACTATATTCAGCAATTTTTGCTGCATTTGAAGTCACACCTTCCTCAGTAGAGACCTTCATCAGAGAGGTAATAATTTCTTTGGAACTTTGGGAAAAAAAGGTTACCAACATAAACTGGATTTAGTTTTGCAACTGTATTTTTAGAGCTGGAAGAGAAGAGAATGCAAAAGTCCATCCCTACAAAAATATTCTGACTAGCCATGTCCCATGACCTATACAACTTTTACACTGCAAGATGAGGAAAATCTCTAATTACTATCTTTACTATGTGATTGAAATAGTTATAGTTTTAAAAGTCAGCTGGAAAATTTTTCCTCTCAGAATACTGAATTCTGTCAATGAATCTATGTGATTTGGGGGAGAAGGGCAAATCAAAATGAATTAGTATTCAGGAAAAAGAAATAATGTCTACCTAGGATACCTGTGATATTTTATCTGTTTTGTTAATAAAAGCCAGGAGTTCTCAGCACACAAGTCATCAGCAAAGTATTTTCAGTATTATCAGTATTTTTTCCTATTCCAGTATCAGTCCCTTCATTCATTTATGCTACTATCCTCCTCTTTTCCCCCATGTCAATAATTTCAGTGATTGCACTAGCTTTCTCATACAGTATCAAAGCACATCTGACAATACTCTAATCGGTTTCACTACTAGCAACAGGATTCTCACAGAACACAAAATTACTCAGGATGAGATTACAAAGGGGGTTTAGGGTTTTTTTCACAGTGGAGAGCATTCTTCTTTTCAAAGATCACCAAAATATTGCATATTTCACAAGCAACAATTTGGAATAAGCCTTCTTCAACATGCTCCCTTTACCCTCCTTACTGCCCATGGATTTAAATTTCTTTGGCAGAAAACTGATTACTGCAACTCTGTTGAGCCACTGTCTACCCACCACTGAAGCAAGCACTGGACTTGTGCTTATGAACAAGCACTGAAACAAGCACTGTTTCACGTGCTTATGAAGACAGAGTCAATCACCTTCCAGGACTATGTGTTTTGGCAATTGTATTGGGGTTATGCGGTGAGGTTTTGTAACAGGGGAGGGGGGCTACAGGGGGACTTCTCTGAGAAGCTGATAGAAGCTTCGGCTTTGTCCAATGGAAGCGCTGTTTTTCATACGAACTGTATTCTTCTGTGAACCGAAACAGCTCTAATCAATCAGAAAAAAAAAAGAAAAAAAAAGAAAAGGCTGTTTTTATGATGGGACGGCGACTTGAATCAAGACCGACCATTCTGACTTCAAGAAATTCCTGTCTGAGATTAAGAACTGCGTTGTCGTCTGTGTCCGACCGCAGCAAACCTTAAATTATCCTCCAGCTCTCCACCTGCAGGAGGCAGCAGGAAAAACAGTCTCCCTTCACTCCTCAAGGAAAACGGATTTCCACTCGCTTTAAAAACAAATGACGTAATCCCTGCTTTTCCCTTTTTTCATGTTTTTGGGGTAGAGGGAGGGGCGGGCGCGGGGGGGAGGGGTGGGCGCAGGGGGGAGGGGGTGGGGTGAGGCGCTGTTTTGTTTTGTTTCTGCATGGAACAGAGATAATGAGATAATTTGAGAGGGTTTGAGAGCGGCCCCCCGGTGCCAGCCGAGCCCCGCTCCCCGCACCCCCGGCGCTGCGGGGGGACCGCGCTCGCCGCCGGCGGGGACAGAGCGGCGCCCCCTGCCGGGCGCGCTCCGCACCAGCGCCTTCCGAATGACATCACCGCTGCAGCGGCTGCGCTCCGCCCGCCACCCACCGGCACCGCGGGCAAATCTTCCCGCAGGTTTTCACCCTGCTCTTGCCCCGTTTTTTTCTGGTTTTTTTTTTTTGTTTGTTTGTTGTTTTTTTTTTAATTTTTCCTTTTCTTTCCTCTCTTTTCTTTTTGGTATGTCTTTTAAATAGCTGGTGAAATTTTTGGTGTCGGAACGTGACCGGATTGTAAAAGAAGCCTTAAAGAAACGCCTCGCATTGGACAGACATCGGCTCAGGCTACTCAGCAAAGCCAAATCGGTGATGTCACTGGCACACGCTGCAAACCAAATGTACCTTTCTGTTGTGCAATAAATAAACAAGCCTAAGTGAGGTGCAGAGCTGATGAGGCAGTCAGCATTACTACCACTCCCCTGTTTACAGGGCCAAGCACGGTTTCTCAGAAGAAAGCACAACATCCTGCCGTGCAGGTAACACGAGCAATTTACAGAACATCCCTCCCCCCCCCACTAAAAAAACAACCCGAGGCCAAAACCAAACATTGCCAAACAGCAACAAAAAAAGCACAGAAAGCGAACAAAAAAACCCCTGAAAACCAGCCCACCACTCTATGTGGTGGGTTGATTCCTCTACAAAGAAGATAACATTACTCTTCCAGATCCCCCAGTCAAATACTCAAACACTCCTGAAAAAGCACATCTCCATCCACAAAGCCAACCTTGCTATTTGCTGCATTTCTCAGGAGTGTTGAATGAAACGGTCAAGTTCCACAAGCAGAGTTTGCAGGGTCAGGAGACGGGGTGTCTCAGCAACAAGGCAGAAGCATTGAGATGGTTATGGGAGACAAGTGCTCTGAAAGTTGCAGAGTTTGCAGTCGGAGAGGAAAACATTTTTTTCCCAGATCTACAGGTAAAAATAGGACAGAATAAGAACATAAAGAAAAAAGTGAAAAAAGAGGGTGGGTGGGGGGAAGAGTAAAAACAGCAGGGAACTAGAAAATATCCTTAACTACTTCAAGATAAAAGGGAAAATTATAATGCTCTACCTGCTTTTAAGCTTCAGTTATGCAGCAAAGGGGACATTATAACTTATTCCAATCATAAGTTTGTAAATCATCTGGTACAGAACAGGTACTAGATTTTGCTTCTACTGAATGTACTGGTGTATTCACTGACACTGGATTATGAAATGTTCAGCATTATGAAAGAAAAAATTAGCTATTTTGTTGAAGGGTACATTACTCTTATGTTTAGTTCATTTAGGCAAGTCAAGCACATATTTGCCATTATTTAACAAGTGTGGCAGACTACAAAAAAAAATGGGTTTGACCCTTTTTCAGTGTTTATTATATTTTATGAATCATACAACACATTTATCTACTATGGTAGCTCTGCTCTACTTTCCTAATGCTATGTTTGATGTTTTAGAAAATTCTATCATGTTGAAAGTGTGCTGAAAACAGACCTTATCTTTCTGTTTCCAGTATGTCCAAGCACAACCTTGCCCCCGTTGAAATCAGGGACAAAACTTTTGTCTGCTATAATGAAAGGCTATATTCATTACTCTTGGATCTTACTACTATAAAGTTCTCTAAAAAAAATGCATTGCTTCTATAAAAGCAGTTATAGTATTACTCTTATTTTATGTAGATGCCATGATGCTCCAAATTTGAAAGCAACAAGATCTCAGTTCTGGAACTTGGTCCTGTTCCAGTTACAACTACTGTGTTACTTTCTTGCAAATGACTGATTTAGCCTCCAGAGATGAATAAGAAAGCATTAAGAAATTATATCTGCATGAAAGCACTTGACAAGAAACATAATATCCTACTTTATTCAATGGAAACTGAAGAGTTTGAATGGCATCAGGGAGCAAGCAGGAGGGAAGGACAAGGAAAAAAGATCAAAAGAAAACCTAAATAAGTAGAATTTTTCTTTAATCTTTCATTTTTTGCATATGAAGAATTAATGTTCATAATGTCTTTCTACAGAAAAAAAGTGTGTGAACTCTAACTTTTTAATTCTTCAGCAGAACTGTCATAGTATGACATAATTTTACTATACATTGACTATATTACCATCCCTTATTTAAGCTGTCAGATTTTACTTATAATCAAGAGATAATGGTAGAAGAAGATAAAAGAAAAGCAGAGAGAACACCTGCTAGGGAGAGGCTACATTGAGGTAGATTTAAACACTCTGAAAAGCACAGTAAGAAGAGGGCTAAGAAGAAAATTAACTATGCACCTGGTCACTGAAAGGCTTCTCAAGGATAAAAGGTGCAGATAAGGGACTGAAGGAAGTAAGAAGGAGGCAGAGAAGAAGGGGGAGGATATAGTAAGAACTCTAAAGAAATTATTTCATAAACCCATGAGGGAAGAGATCAGATTGTATATATACAATTTAATGTACTGACAATGAACAGGACTACCACAAAACTGGAGTTTCAGCAAAACCAGAAAACCAGAAAACCCTGACTTCAACCAATTTCCAGTCTCCACCTCCTGAAGTGGTGATGTCTGGCCCATGCTTGCCACGTGCTTTGTGGTGTCATCCTACAGCAACATTGCATAGCCCCTGCCCACAGCACACAGCTCTACCACATATCCCTGTTTTGTGGCACGCCCCAGGGAGCTCCATGGCCCACACACCTGCTGGCACTGGACACAGCACTGTATTTGAAATCCCCTAATCCCACCTCATCTGGATCCAGACGCTGCTGTTTCAGCGTGACAGACTTTCCTAGCCAAAGGGGTGACTTCAGTCTTTGTATCTCATGATAGATCTGGTTCTTCTGCTGATAGATCTGGGCCTTAGCAGTGCCACAATATCAAAGTTCATTGGAAGTGTTAAGAGCTTGCAGCATGAGTAACAATAGATTTTAAACAACACAAAATTATGGTACAGCTGGCATCTATTGTTACTTTTGAGCTATTGTTGCTATTGAAGCAGTTGTACAGCTTCTTCCTTTCTACCAGAAGACTTACTAATAATGAGTAGAAAAGTTGCCCATCATATTACCCCAGCTTTTGCAATTATCTAAAACTAAAAAAATTGACTGCCTAGTCGCTATAAAACAGAATTGATAACACATAGTAATCATGTAATATGTACATGATTACTATGTGTTATCAACTCTGTTTTATAGCGACTAGGCAGTACATTTTTTTAGTTCTCATATGTAATCTCTTAGTTCAAAATAATGTCAAGATATTCAGAAGAAAAAGAAATTCTAGTTTACAGGATTTAATATGAGATGTGTTCACAGGCTAAATGTGAGATGGGAAAGTTTAATGAGAAGTGCATGAAATAAAATATTTGAGACAAAATATGATTGCTACCTGTGAAATAAGAGGTGTTGTTAGTGGGGTGGAATGAGTAAACAACTTATACCCATCCTTCTCTCTCCCTTTCTTTCTTATCTCTGAAGAAGGATATACAGGAGAAGAAGGAAGCAATTGAGAGGGAGAACACACTGTCCTTCTACATCAAAGGGTCCATTGAGCACATCCTATAATATTCAGCAGAGCTAAAATGTTAATTCTTGGGTGTATAATTTTAGGTTTATGCATTTGATATTTAATGATGCAAAATTGATGGTTGGACTTGATGATCTTGAAGGTCTCTTCCCACTCTGATGATTGTGTTATTCTATGAAAATGTTATAGTGGGCTGCTACAGAAGACATTGTAACAAGGAAAAAATGATTTCAAGTAGAATCTCGAGGGTTTAATCATAAATCTTGGTTGTAGAGACCCATACACAGACATGAGTTACTGCTGTAGGGCCTGAGCACTACATTAACAGGTACTGCCTTTAACAAAAAGGTTTGTATGTACTGTTGCTAAGAGCTTGTTAACCAGAGCCTGTTCAGAGTAGTGATTATCCCTGGTTACTGCTTTCTGAAAACTATCACCAATCATCAGCCAGGAAGGGTCTGTCACCTTCTTCTACCTCATGCCCTGCAGTGGCTGTTCAAAGTCTACATTGTGCAAGTAACTAAGGACAAGTGTGACTTTCTGATTTGGCCTGATCTGATTTGCAAATGTTGGACTCATTGCATTTCATTTCCTGGAATTAATTCTAGGCAAACCCAATGCTGTAAGTACCAACAAACATCAACACCACCACCAAGGTGGTAATTCCTCTGCTTAAAATAGTTTATAAAATGTTACTGATTTTAGTCACAGCAGAGACTGCATGCGCCTAATAAAAAAACTGCATGAACACAATTAATTAAGCTTCTTTCAAGTATTTTCTCATTTTGACACCTTTCATTAAGGACTTAGGAAAAATGGGAGAAGATAACCACCAGCCTGAGTCCCCCATGAAATCATTTGCTGGATATAATTTCTACATGAGGTAGAAAGGCATATGTTCCCTGCCAGACAGAAGTGAATAGGATCACTAGTGGGAAAAAAAATTCTTAGTGAGAAATTAAAACAATATTTACATATTCCCACCAGAGGTCACTCATATCATAGGAATAAAATGAAAGTAACCAAAATTCTAAGTACTTGTTGATTCTACATATGATGGAAATTGAAATTGCATTTTCAATCCATTTGAATTTCTATTTCTACTGATTTTATTGAATGTTCATAATTGGGATAAATGTATCTTTCTTTAATAACAGGAGTGCAGGAGAAAATGCAGAGCTTTGGTAAGAATAAGAAACAACTAGCTGAATAAACTTCTGCTTAGCTTTTAGTGACTGAGGAAAAACAAGAAAAAATTCTGCAAAAACTTAAGGCTCTAGTAACAATAACTAATGCTGTAGATAAGACTGTGTATGGTGGACATGGATGACAATAAACTACTGCATTTCATCTTGATACCTTTACTTCTTGAGCTGAAAGTCACAGAGAAGCTAGAAAAAGTAGGATTTATTCTTGGTAATGTGGTAGAGCTAGACACCTTGCATAAAGGAATTATTAGGTATGCCTATGTTAATCAAGACTCCTAATAGTAAAATGTATATTTCTTTTCTAAGTAACTAAAATAAAACACAACATAGCAAAGATCACAGTGCTAAATATAATCTCAGAATCCAGAGAAAATTACTTTATGCACTTAAATGTGATTAGTTCTATTTAAAGAAAAGGTTTCTATCCTTAGCATGTAAAAGAGAAAGTGTTAAAACTGTTCTCTGTTTTACATCTTTAACTTATTTCTCTTTCCTAAGCACTTCTTAGGCCACATCTTTTCTCCTGCTTCCAGTTTTGGGCCCCCAACACAAGAAAGGCATCAACAAAAGGGAGTAAGTTCAGTGGAGGACTGCCAAAATAAAACCATGAGCAATCTGTCCTGTCCTCATAGCTCACCCTGCTTTGAACAGGAGGTTTGGCTAGATTGTCTCAGAAGGTCCCTCTAATCTGAGTCATCCTCTTTTAATATGTTATGATCCTGTGAATCAGACCTTTGATCCACAGACCGACACTTTTCTAGGAATAAGCTCTAGGCAGTTCCAGTCACCCTAGGCCACCCAATTTAACTAGAAAAGATAAAGACAACATGTGTGCGCCTATCAGTTAGATCTTATCTAAGAGTGAAAGTTAGCTAGATCTCTTCAGCTGGTGGAAGGTTTGGCTGAAAAGAGCTAGGGAAGCATGACCAGACAAAAACTGAACAGAAAATTATTTGCTATCTATTATTAAAAAGGGAGCACATGGATATGCAAATGCTGACTTTAAAAATAGTGTTCAGTGTTGTGGGATGTTTTGGAGATCAAAAGTCTAGGATGATGGATAAATGTACAGGGTACATAACCTTGACCACAAATGCAACATTTAGTATAAAAATCTCATAGTTTATTTTTGCCAAAAGATACAATATTTAAGAGTGAAAGAATACATTTATTTTCCTTATATTTTTTGCATTGACCTCTGCCAGAAGCCTTTCTTTAAGTACAGTGCTTAAGGGCCTTTTGTTCCATTCTCTGTCTGCTCCCACTTCTTGTACTGACTTCTTGTACTATCCAACTTCCTGTTGGATTTGGAAAATAGATAGTGCTTGAGACTATGACCAAGTATGGTTGTTATGATCTTCAAGGTCCTTTAGGCTGAAACATAGCATAGTCTTCTAAGGAAGGAAGCAAATTAAAGAAATGTTTCACTGACAGTTGATGTATATTGTACATTTTCTGCCCAGTAAATCATAGACAAAGTGATTCCTTATCCACCTCTTCTCAGTTCCTTCTCCTAAAGAAGAATTTGTCAGGAATTACACAGTACAACAAATCTTCTCAAACAACACATTGCTTTTTTGCAGACAACAGGGTAACAAGACATTTTTTCTTATTTGCATACATGTCAGGTACAGTGGATTGTGTCAGCTTTATTGAAATCAAGAACTGTCTTTGGGACTGTAGTTTCACACTCTATTGGATACTTTCCCAGTGTTTGCATCACTTTGACACAAACACAGCAATGGTGATAAACTGAGTTGGACCAGGAAATTCTTCTCTCTGAAATATAGATCAAGGAAAAATACTTTTCACTAAACAAGTTCCACACTGCAAGCCACCACCCAGCTGCACAAACAGTTGGAGAAGGGAAAAAGTAGAAGAGAAAAACAGGTGGATGTTCCCCAATAAGTGTCTGTGAATCATAAACCCACATATGTACATGATAACTCCAGGTGGAGCGGGATCTGGTGGGATGCATTTTGTGACTCCTGTTTGATGGGATTAGTGCGGGTTAGTCTGCGGTTCCCTTCAGCATGTAACCACGGTCCCTGCGAACGAAGGGCAGCTACAGCTAAATGAGTCAATATTCATGTCACTTTATCAAACCGAGTCAATTTCATGTCACTTTTCAAGTGCTTGGCTTGACAACCGGGGCGTCTGGGGACGGACCAGCACCCCCGGAGATCCTCGGGGAGCGCAAAATCCTCCCTTCCCGCCTGGCGCTGGTTTCAGGCGCCCTCCCAGTAACGGGGAATGCGGCTTGCGAGCACTGAAACCTCCCCTTCCCAGCCGCCGCCCCAGCCGGAGCCCGCACGGAACAGTCACACAATGACAGCATCGCTAAGGCTGCAAGAGACCTTCAAGGCCACCCAGCGGCACCGCAGTAGCCGCTACCCCCCGATCCAGCCGGACACGGGTGTCAGTGGAGCCGGGCCAGGGCCGCCGTCCCACACGGCCCGCGCGCCCCGCTCCTAGCGGCCGCGCCGGGGCCGCGCTCGGGGTGCGCGCGCGTTGCCCGGTAACGTGGCGGGGGCGGGCGCGCGGGTTGCCCGGAGACGGCGCTGCCGCGGCCGCGCTGTGGGCGCTGCGGGCCGGCGGGTGAGGGAGGCAGCGCCGGCGGCCGCCCCCGCGGAGTGGGTGAGAGCTCGGCGGCCGGGCCCGGCAGGCCAGCGGAGGTGCGGCGTTTCTTGCCCTGCGTTCTTGCCCCGCGTTCTTGCCCCGCGATTCTTGCCCCGCGGGTGCGGCACGGCCCGGGAGGTTGCGCGGGGCTCGGGCGCGCGGCGCCGCCCTGCGCCCACCTGCGCTCCGGGGACGGAGCGGCCCCGGGGAGCTCTCGGGGCTGCGGGCGGTGTCTGAAGCGTCCAGGAGCCGTCTGACGGTATTGTCGGGATTTTACACTGTTCTGGGGACTGTCCTACGCTGTGTGCGTCTCTTTACAAACGTGCTTGTGCGGAAACGCGAACTTAAGATCGAGTGAAGGCGGGGGCAGCAGTCTCTAAAAGAAGCAAGCAAACGCTTGTCCTCCGCAGGGAGGGAGAGCTTTGGGCTTGTTTATACTATAAATGCTTTTCCCAGCTGGGACGAGGGTGGGAGGGGGAAGCAAAATCAAGTTTAGAGAGTTAAAAAAAATATCATTCAAGTACAAAAGCAAACTACAAGCAAAGCTTATGAGAATGAATTTAAGACAGCAGACTGCAAATGAAGAAATAAGTTTAGGGTTTTTTTTTTTCTGTACAGTAAATTCTTCTAATATCTTAAGAGATGCTGCTTTACATAGACATTGTCATTCAACAGTTTGAGAAACTGTTGGAAACTTGCTCATCTTGCTACTGTTGAGCAAGATCTTTAATTACATGTAATGCTGCAGTGAAGGACATAATCCTGGATTTTAGACTCGATAAAGACCATACTGTTCTTAATAATCGACTTAACCGTAGAATGATATAGAAAATAAATACTTAGAAATGTCCTTTTTGAGGGCCAAACCCTGTTGGTTCAAGAGTCTCTTTCTGATTGCCATGCACTTAGTCTTTCAAAAATTTAATGGGCTAGGAAGTTCATTGTATCTCTTTCTAACTAATTTTAGAGGGTTTTTATAGGAGTGTTGAGCCATGTGGTTTATTACCTTGTTTAAAATTTTGCCCTGACATTATGCAGCTACCTGCTATTCATAAGAGTATAGCAGGGGAAGAATTCTTGTAAGAAACGTGTAACAGTAAGATGTTCTTCAGACTTTAGAACAGAGTTATTTTGCTTTAAGTTATTTCTGGTAAGACATATTTCCCACTGTTTTAAAAAAAAGTTCAAGGTTCTAATCCTTGCACTTCCTAGTTTTTTGTAGTCCTAAAATAGAGAAAATACACTTCTGTTATGGTGTTTCTTTCCTAATTACAGGCACAACTGTGTAAGTTCCTGATACATTTCCAGGTTTCTGGTGTTTGTGTGTGTGTGCCTTGCGCGAATCAGTCTAGATGACTTAGTGATATCATTATTTATATTTTGTATTTCAAAACTGTTCAAAAACTTCAGTTAAGACTGTAGTCATCTTCAACAAATTGTTGTAACCCATATGGAGACATGGTGGTATAAAGAACTTAGAAAGGTAATATGAAATATGCATGGAAGATACAGATAATGCAAAAATTTAAAAATATCATGGGGCTATTGTTTTACTTACTGATTTTTTTTTCCACTTATGAATTATTCTCCCTGATAAGATATCTACAGGCTTCTTCCTCAGTTCCAACATTCTCTGTGTTCTGTTATACCAAATCTTTGACTCTTTGAGTAGCTCTGGCTCTTTAAAGGACCTATAACATGCAATAAACTTGTCATTTGGTCATCTGCTATGAGGAAAATTCCCACATAGCAAGAAGTAAGGGAGGTTCTTGGTGAGTCCTAATTGTCCATTTAATTCAGTATTCTATTTCTAGCAGTGGTAATAGGAGATTATAACTTAGGGAGAGCAGTATTTCCTCTTCCTGCAATCTGTGAATTAAAATTGATGTGGCCAGTAGGAGTAACTTCACCAAGTCCTGGTGGTGATGTTGTGTAACTGACATTATTTGTTTTATAAAGCAAAATATAGGCAGCCCAAGAAGATAGGTAAATATCAATATAACATTTGAATTCCAGAAAGTGGCTACAAGAACTGTGAATTCCCCTGCAGGGTATAGGCAATTTGGTGACATCCTATCTCTCAGGCTAGCCATTATTTATGGTAGCAGCTGAGCTGTACTATGGGCACTGGAGAAAGAGAGAAGCTTTTATGGTAATCTTTTCCCCACTTGCATCCTGTAAGCACACCTTGGATGTATCCATTGGGGCCATTTTTCCATATCCTGTTCTAGTACTGGTGGGAGAATTTGGTTTTTCTGGTATGTGTGGGATTTATTTGGTTATCAGTAAAGGCCTGTAGAACTTTGCTGACTTTTTTATTGGTTGACAATATAATTTATTAGTTCTCAAAGCAGTGTCAAGTGTAGGAACTTGCCTCTTCCAGTTCTTTATTTGTTGGTGTTTTATTTTATGCCGATGACCTTGACTGTTGTTAGCACCGTTGTCCCTGCTAAGTCTTCTCCTTACACTTTTTCTCTTGGACTACTTTGTTTAATTGTATGTGGAAAACAATTTGTAAGCAAACAAGTTGATAAATAGTGATTTTTAAGATCTTCATCAGTGAGGAATTTTTTTTTTTGTTGTTGTTGTCCAGTATCTAATTTCCTATTTATTGATGGTAGAGGGTCTCAGAAGCAGCTGTTGCAGTGGAAAAGGATTGATGTAATCTTTTTTTTTTCCCTTGTGCTGTATATTATGTGTCTATTGATGAGGTTAGTAGTGCCTTTCCCCTTCTTAATGATTTTTTTTTTCTTAATGCTTCTACTGACTATAAATTTGCTTCAGGTCCAGGAACCTTTACCTACCTTCTAGCACCATGACCAATTTGAACCAGCTGCTTAGCACATATGATGTCTTGATTCAAATAACATTTCTATATCTCTGGTAATTGCCTCCTTGTTTCATTATTTTTTAAACCTCTGTATTTAAATGTTTCTTGAACATGTTAACAAAACCTAATGCATGAATGACTGGTAAAATGATGTTAGGCCTTCTTCTGTGCTGGCAATATCTTTCCTTACATGTTGTACATCTCTTCTGGCTACATCCTGTTGGTGGCTCATACTTTTCCCATGGTTTATTACATCCATTGTTTGACTGATTTTGTAAAGGCTTTTTTTCCCTCCTTCTCTCCTTTTGACTGATTCCATTCTGCTTGGTGTACTATAGTTGGGTAGTATATACTCAATTTCATGGTCTCTTAAAACCCACCACCTCTATTTGCATTTTTTTTGGGGGGGGGGGGCAAGAAGGGGGACACAACACACAGCATTTATCTCATCCTTTTGAGTTGTATGTTTTAACATCACTTTGTTTCTGTCTTAGGTGTAATTGTTGACATTTACTTGTACCATTAGAAAACATGCTCTGTAACCTCTTTCTTAATGAGAGGCCATAAATGGCCATGAGGCCATAAATGGCCTAGTTTGTTGACAGTCTGAAACCTAATTCTTTGGTTTTAAACTTCTGTATTCTCTTTTTCGATCTGGCTAAAGAATCATTTGGGGGTTTTATGTTAGAGTTGATTATATTTAATTTTTTTAACCCACATAGGTTAATCAAGGTCTAAGAGAACTAATTAAAACTACTATTTTCATTCTCCTAACTTTCTTTTCAAGTTGTTACCTATTGTCTGAAAATACCTGTGATGGAGGACTGGTAATGACTGAGTGAAAGGGGATATGTCAGATCCAGGAGATCAGTTTCATAGATTTAGATTTCAGGAAAGAAAGACTGAGATTTCTGCTGTCAAGTGTGAGGTTGGTGTTGAGAAGAGCTCTTCTCAACACTAATCATTTGTTGCTAACCTAAGCACATCTTTTGTTCCTAACTGCTGGCTGTCATCAGGTTATGTAGTCGTATCCCATACTGGGTTCCCAGAGAATCAAGGGCAATCTTTTTGCAGTTAAAGTGTTTCTTATTTTGGGGTTTGTTATGATGTTTGCTTTTTAAGGTTTCTTTTGCCTTTATGGATATTTGGGCACAAGTGGCTCTGAAGTGTCTGAAAAAACCTGTTAAACTGACTGCTCTGTAAAAATTCCTAGGGCAGAAAATCTCATGTTTTAGAACATTGTATTGGAGATAAACTTTTCAAGAGCTGACCTCTTTTTCTAATAAAAACAAGTTTTTCTTGCCCATGTCCAGCTTTAACTACTTGTTCAAATTTGGAAAACTAGTAAGTTGATATACAACTGCATGTCATCCCCACTTTAACTGTTCAACCTTTCTTATCTCATCAAATGTACTTTATATTAATTATTATTCAATTTATATTTATCTTAACATCTGAATCAGCCAACTATAGTATAAAAAGTTGATGTAATTAAAATATTTACTTTATAGTGTGTGCATTATAACTGCAGACAGGGATTTGCACTATTATAGTCCAAATTTATTAGAATATGTCTCTGAAGAATATGTTACAATGGAATGACTTAACTAGATATAGATAAAATCTTGTGATCATAATAGCAAAAAATACATGCAATATGTTTCTTGGCATGTGAACTGTTTGCTGACAGACCAAAAAATCACCAAGTGGCCATGGGCAGTTAGCTATCTGCCTGATTAAATCATAACTGGGGTACTTTAATGTTGGCTGCATTCAAATTTTATACAAGCAGTGATTATGAAACTGATACAAATATTTCAATATAGACATGGTTTTATGAATGAGATTGTAATTTTTCTCTGTAAATATATTCCTTTTTGTCTTTTTTGACCAAGGACACAATTGGAGATATTTAAAATTGTCATTTTTTATATGTATTCTTCACAGCATTAGAATGGTATCTGCTAAGCCATAGTAAAAGTGGTACTATAAATATATATAAACTTACAGTTTTTTTCTGAAGAGATGTTAATTTATTTTCTTGGAAAAAGACTATAAAGCTTCATTGAATTTATTTTTAAAATCCAGTTATAGAACATCCTTAAGAAGATACATGATCAAGTCCAATCCACTGCTATTGTTGGTAGCTAAAGCTTAATCTCCTGATAAAGGTCAATCTTAAAAGTAGCTTGTGAGAAGGTTGTGTGAAAGTCTCAGCCTAGTGTAGGTCTGGTGGTGATGATAGTGTTGTACATCTGTTACTAACAGCTTATTCCAATCACTGTGAGGTGGCCTGGTTCTGTATGTCATCTTGTCCTGATAAATCCATATAGCTTGCTGGGAAAGAGCAAGTGAGGGAAAAAATAAAAAAGGACACCTATCTAGAGCCGTGCTATGTTTGTGCCATTAGTAGCTTGATAGGAGTTGGGGAAGTCTAGGGAAATCTAATTGTTGCCTGACCTTGTATGACATAAGATTGCTGAGGTATATGTTTGCTGTGTCATTATCATATGATTGATTCTTGCACAGCTTTACTCTAAACATTGTATTTTAGGATTTATTTTAGGATACTTGGCATCGTTACATGCTTTGTGTTCTCAGTGTGAAGATTCTTAAAGTGCTAGTTAATAAATAAAACCTGAGGATTTAACTGACTTCTGTACTGTAGATGTTGGTGTAATGAATTTGCATAATAGCATATAAATCATGAAAGTAATTAATTTCTAGGCTTCTTTAATTTAAGGAAATTTAAAAGTATTTTGTTCTTGGGTTATTTTTGTTATTAAGACATTCTTGTAATGAGTTTTGTGTCTTCAGTGCAAAGTCACAGCATATTAATTTTTAGTAATTCAGTAGTTAAGACAGATAATTTTTAGAGTTTTGATGGGACATATTATGAAATTATGCCTCTATAGATTGGCAGGAAGTTTTCTCAGAGAACTGAGTATAGCAAAAATAAAAACTTCTGAGGTAAAAATTGGATTAATTTAAAATAATTCTTAATTTTGAAAAACATATAATGCTACTAATTTATGGCAAGAATATATCAAACATAACTTTTCTAGAGGTTAAACAGAAAATGTCTAAATATTTCTGTATATAATAGTTAAGCAGAAACAGAAACAGTGGTTAAAGATGTGTTTGAAAAAAAAGTGCATGGTTGATTTGTCACAGTATATCAACTTCAAATTATTAATTAAGAGCAAATTTCATGGTAAAAGTGGAAGATCAAAATAGAGGTTTCTTACCGCTCATCATCTATTTCTGAAAATCTTTATTCATAACTAAAGTGCATTGCTGATTTCTGGTATTGCCAGATAACATGGGAGAGTAGCATCAGTTTGCTCATTCTGATGCAATACAGGACATTGTTTTCAGATGTAATCTTCTATCCTCTGTTTTCTAGGCAAATTTTACATGTATGTTATATTTAGGTACGGTTTTTTTCAGTGTGTAGAGATTGAGGCCACTATACTCTCCAACATATTCTTCCAGATTCTTAAGGTCATGTCTTTTGTAAAGAGCAAGGTAGTAGCCTGCTCTCATACTAAACAGATATCTGCACTGGAATGTCCAGATGATCAACTTTGATATGAAATACAAAGAGAAAATAACCACGGGTGGGGTTTTTTTGTTTTGTTTTGGTTTTTTTTTTTTTTTTTTTTAAATGAGTTTCCTTTGGGAGGTGGTTGATTGCTTCTGGTTTCTTGTGATTCTTGACCATTGTAGTTCTGAACTTTAAAAACACATTGTGATGTTTATATGGTAAATCATTATTATTTTCAACATCCCTTCCACTTTTTCCTTCTGACAGTTTTAAGTTTTTTGTATTTAGGCCTAGTCAATCTGAAATGAGCTAAAATAAGAGTACCTAGTTCCAAAGGGAGGATTGTGAAATGTCTGCAGCACAAGTTTGATCATAGAATCATAGTATATCTCAAGTTTGAAGGGGTCTGTAAGGATCATTGAGTCCAACATCCTGCTCCTCGCTAAACCACATGGCTAGGAGCATCGTCCAGATGCTCAGTGAAATCTGAATGGTTTGGTGTCATGAAAGCTTCAGGAGGAATCTGTCCCAGTGACTGACCACCCTCTCAGTGAAGAATATTTTCATAATGTCTAACCTCAAGATGAGGTTGTCCTGACACAGTTTCATGCCATTTTCTTGTGTCAGCTCAAGAATTAAACAATTGTTTCTGCATCAAATGAATAGGTTGTTTAGTCTGTTTTTATTCCTTCTAGAATATTGAAAACAAATTTATTGGGCAATATATTATATAAAAGACTGTTTATGCCTTGAAGATGTCTCTTTCGGTCTGATCTATTATAGTCCATTTTGTTGTCCTTAAATTGAGATCAGTGAACACTTAACTGGAGGTACCAGCTGGACTTTAGGTTAAGAGCATACGAAGTTACTTATAAAACATTTAATTAGATTAATTACAACAATTTAAAGGATTGAACATTTTGAGGTTTTTCATATTTTTATTATACTATTTAGTACACATAGTTTTATTCATCCTACACATAAGTTTTGTTATACCTGTATGTCATGGTTTAACCCCAACCAACAGCCAAGCCCCACTCACCCACTCAGCTACTCTCACTCCTCCACCAGCAGGATCAGGGAGAGAATCTGCAAGGTATAAGCCAGAGAACTTGTGGGTTGAGATAAAGACAGCTTAAGAGGGAAATCAAAAACCAAGCACACAAGCAAAGCTAAACAAGGAATTCTTTCACTGCTTCTCATGGGCAGGTAGGTGCTCTGCCATCTCCAGGAGAGCAGGGCCCCTTCAGTGGTTACTTGGGAAAACAAACACCATCACTCTGAATGTCTTCCCCTGCTCCTTCTTCCCCTCACTTTATGTACTTGGCATGATGTAGCATGGTCTGGAATATTCCTTTGGTCAATTGGGGTCAACTGTCCCAACCTGAATTTCCTTACAGCTTCACATGCACCCCCAGAAAATGCCTTGGCTCTGTGTAATCTATATGAATTATAATCTCTGTGTTGTCAATTTTGTTCAACACAAACCCAAAACACATCCCCATACTAGCCACTGGGAAGAAAATTAACTCTACCCTAGCCAAAACCAGCACACTATAATAGTTTTCCCAGCACCTGGAGATGAATGATGAAGTAGGCAAAAACATGTAATTGCCTTATAATGCATTTGCAGTCTTTCTTGTCTTTAATGTTTCATGTATAATTTAGCACCAAACTTCTTAATTTATTCACAGGTAATTGTAACAGATATTTGTAAGCAGTTTAAGTTCCCATCTGCTATCTTGAGATGATTTTAATTACATCTGTACTTTTCAGTTGAAGATATTTACCAGTTTATTGAAAGGATAATACAGTATCCATATCCTTTTTAGCCCATGCTTCCCTGATGATGCTGAAACTAAATGTGAGTCACAGTGTTTGTCTGTCTTGAGAGACTCATTGTTCTGACAGGTTGGTATTGAGATTAGAAAACTCAGATCACATAGATGGTGGAGCAGGTACAGGCTGTTGTGGTTTGACAATGGCCAAACTTCAGGCATCCACAAAAGCCACTTGCTCACCCTCCCCTGCCACAGCTGGGCAGAGGGGAGAAAAATTAATGAAGTGTTCATGAGTTGAGGTAAGGATTGAGAGAAAAAAAAAGTCCAAGGGCAAAACAGGCTCAAGTTAAAGGTACAAAGTGAATTTATTGCTAACTAAATTAGAGAAGGATAATGAGAAGTAAAATAAGCCCTTAAAAAAATCCTTTCTTCCCCCAGGCCCTCCCTCCTTCCCACCGACAGTGCAGGGAGACAGGGCATGGGGGTTTGCTCAGTTCATCCCCCCAGGTTTTCTTCCCCTGCACAGGGAGAGGAGTCCTCCCCCTGCTACATCATGGGGTCCCTCCCGCAGGAAACAATTCTCCATGAACCTCTCCAGAGTGGGTCCAATCTCACGAGCAGGAGTTCTCCCAAAACTGCTGCAACATGAGCCCCTCCCATGGGCACACAGTCCTCCTAGAGCTGCTGTGGTGAGGGCCACTCTTCCACGGGGAGCAGTCCTCCAAGGACAGGCTGCTCCAGCCGGGAAGCAGGGCCCCCTCTCTCTCCACCAGGTCTCCCACTGGATCACAGCCTCCTCCAGGCATCCACCTTCTCCAGCCTGAGCACCTCCCCCATGGGCTGGGAGTGGATCTCTGCATTCCCTGCTGATCCCCAAGGGCTGCAGGGACACAGCTGCTTCACCTTGGTCTCACCACAGCCTGCAGAGGAATCATGGCTGTGGCACCTGGAGCAGCTCCTCCCCTCCTTCTCCACTGATCTTGGTGCTTCTGTTGTTTCCCGCACATGTTCTCACCTCCTCCACTTGTCTGACAAAAAAAAACCCCTGCACTTTGTTTTGATTTCCTTCTTAAATATGTTATCAGAGAGGCGTTACCAACCTCTCTCTGGCCCAGCTTTGGCCAGCAGCACGTCCATCTTCAGGAGCCATCAGGAATTGGCTCTGCCAGGCATGGTGGAAGCTTCCAGCAACTTCTCACAGAAGCCACCTCTGTGCCCCCCTAACTACCAAAAACCAGAGGGTGCAAAACCAATACATAGGCATACAAAAGAAACACGTTTTTATAGATGATGGAACAGCTACAGGCATAAAAGAGAAACAAGTTTGATACTACTGAACTACTTGTAATTCTTTGATCAAGATTCTCAGTGATACTATGTGCCCTTATAAAAAAGACACAACACCCTGAAAGCAAAGACTTTCCATAATGGGCAAGTACTTATTTACTTGAAACCATGATTTTCATGTGTAACAAACAGTAATAATGTGGATATGTTTTAACAATTTTTAAAATTTTGTTCACGGAAGTGGTACATCAGTAATGTTTTTCTTCATTGCTCATAGACTATGGTTATGGTCAGGAATGTCTTCAGCACTGTCATTTGAGGTGACTGAATTGGTGCCACGTTTCTCATACAGTTTATGAGACCATGCAAATCTGTGCACTTTGCATAGTTAATGTTTGAGCTGAAATCTCAAAGGGCAAGTAATTTGAAAAATTTCAGCAGTATTGTAGGAAGTTCTGTATATTCTTGTGTCTGTATCCATTTACATGGATGACTGTATAACTACAAAAAATCTGATAATCTTGGAATGCTACTTCCTATTACTGGGTGCCTTGACTTAAATATTTATGGTTTTGCGTGTGTGGTTTGGTTTTGGTTTGTTTTCTTTTTTTCTCCTTGGCTGTCAGAATTTCTGAGTAAGAGGTTTGAACCAAAAATATTGCTGTTTTTCTTTATTCCCCTGGAGAATGTCACCTGCCTATACAGTACCCTTAATGGAAACTACACATTCTAGGGTAGGACAGGTAATAACACAGAATTGCTCTGTGGAAATGGTAAGTAATGTTCACCAGTTAGTAGCTGGTACTTCCAGCTACTTTTCCTACTTTGCTTTGTTTATTTCTTGATTAAACAATACACTTCTCTGTTTAGTTTTTACATTTATTATATTACAAACTGTGAGGAACAGCTTGTTAAGTCAGTGTAGAAAGGCAGAGGTTATCTGGATCCTAGGTTTCTTAAGAAACTGGTTTTTTATAGGTCTGCACAACCTCTGCTGAGGATTTGATAGTTGCTGTAACCGTGCAGTCAGGAAGATTTGTATGATAATGTCTCCTACACAGCACAGCTGAAGAAGTATGTTGCTGCAGTACGGAAATGTGGTAGTACAGCTTTTATTCCTTTTTACCTTTCATTTTCACTGGCATAATGCACTGTGAAACTTGGAGGCATACCAGAAAAGGATACTAACTGTGGAAGGCATAAATGCTGTCAGATATGTGAAACTCTTCTAAGGAAGAGAAAAGAAACAGATCCATTCCGATGAATTAGTTAAATTAGTCTTTTTACATTTTTCAGCCAATGCTGGTGGCTGCAGCTGAGCCCTTTAGGCTCTGCTGGCTGTGAACAATGGACTTGCAAATTTTTCTTTTTCCTCTTAAAAAAAAAAAAAAGTTAAACTGACGCTTGGTATTTGCGATAATTTTGGCCCCTCCTACTGTGCCAATTCAAACCACTCCCTACATAACCAAAACAAATCATTCCCCATGATTCTGAGCATATTTTACATTTCAGTACAAGCTTTTGTGCACTGAACTACATTTTGTAGATAGTACATTTTTAAAAAATGAAAGTAATTTTTTAGAAGACAGATAAGAATGACTCAAACAGCACCTCATTTTCGGAGCTCAGAAGCACAGGAAAATCAATCTTGAAGCACTAACCTGCTTCAATTTTAAATACTGGAATATATAATCTAATAATTACTGTAGTATTGAATTCCATTTTCCATTAGAAAATCCAATAGGTAGAACATTTAAATTGCTGTCAAAAGTATTTCAGATTACAGATTTACTAATTTAAAATTTATTAATCTCAAATAATACCACAGACTTCAGATCTGATCTTTGAGTTGCTTATTATACTGTTGAATAAATTTTAGCACAGGATTTATTGTACTTATATGTCTTCAGGTTCTGTATTTTTTATTTCAACTGTGCCTTCTTTCATGGCTTGGATGACTTATATTTCCCACTGGTTTGATGAAGATGATTGGTATGAAGGACAAGAAAGAGTAAGAATTGCTTAAAGTAATATTTTCTCTTTTACTATTTTTATAGTTTTCTTCTTTAAGCTGTTCTTTATTATTATATTGATTATATCAAAAGTATTTGTCATGGTTTGAGACAAAATGAGTCTTTTGAAAATTAATGTTGCTAGCTGCATAAAAGGTACTGGAAGTGTGACAACCACCTACTTGCATTTTTTAGGTTGCATAATTTAACAAGTAGTAATTTTTTAATATGCAATGAGATGAAAAGCAAACATTAAATTTTTTTTGTATTAGAAGGAATTAATATACCATGCATGGAGTAAAATTAAATAATTCTAGTTAGTAATAGGGTAAACCACAAATATTTAGGAGAGATTAAATTCACATAGGGTCATTTCCAACTTGTATCTTGGATAGCTTTATGTTTTTATTAACATTTTTCTGAGGAGGAGTTGTTACTATAGCAACATTTGCAGGATAACTTGGATTTATTTTTAGCATTTATTAGCTGCATGTCTACAGCTGCTTTCATAGATTTATGGTGGGAAATGAATATAAGTCACATTTCTCTCACTGTATTAAGCTCTTTCATGGTACCTTACAGTTCTGTGATTTCTTTTTTCTGTTTTCAGAGTATATAGTCAGCTAATTAGAATGCAGGAGATGCTAGTGAAAGCAGCTGCTTTCATTGGATTATAGTGTATTACTTGATAATGCCAGCTATATGCTCATAAGTATAAAAAAACTGGCAGATATTAATACTGTTCCACTGTTCTCATTTTACATGTCACTCATGATATGGATGCTTCAGACATAGAATTACCTTTTGATAGCTGTCATCAGGGATTCGGGTGTGAGATGTGTCAAGAAGTAACTTTATCTGAAATCAGAACAGTCTTGGCAGTTTGCCAGCAGAAAAGCAATCTTCTGGTGATTGTTATAGCTCTGGTTTGGAAGATGAGGACAGAATCTTATGCAGGCTCTTAGATGGTTCATTCTGTGATCAGACATGGTTGTATACATATCTCTGTGTATTGCACACATTATCTGCAGACTATGATTAAGCAATACTCTGCAGATAATGGCTTGGTTATCACTGCAAGATGGTTTCATATTGATTAAGTGTGTAGTCCAACATTGCTGGTGATTTCTTGTTACAAATATCAGCATTTCTCCATGCTTGGAGAAATGTATGGCTAGTATGGGTCTTTAGATTATCTTGTTAAGGTGGCACAATAAAGGGTATTCTAGTTAAATGTACTAGTATAGTCAAGACAATCAAAAGCACTACTTTGTAAGGCTTACTATGTTACATTTTCTTAATGTTGTTGCCTTATGTTTTCTAAGCAGGGTATCTATCTTGGATTAATATATTTGGGGTTTATTGTGAGTATTTGTTTCTGAAAAACAGTCTCAGGCTGTGATTTCAAGTTTCAAACTTTAAGGAAAGGTCCAAAGCTTCTGCCCTTGTGAAGCCAGAGATCCTGTGGTTAAATCAGTTCTGGTAATGATTTGTGTCCAAGTTTATCGTGGTTTAAAATGGCAGTGAACACTAGTAGAACATTTGTTCATTTCAAAAAATCTTTTAAATCAGATTATTATCTTCCTGGTCAGTGTCTGGATAAGTGAATGCACATTTTGAACATTTGCTAGGTTGTCATAGGTTAGGAAATGTCACCTGCAAATTCTGGTTGCAGGAGTCTAGCCAAAGCTTGTGGTATTTTTGAGGAATCTTGTTGAAATTCAAAGCCTTGTTCAAGGCACCCTCTTCCTGACCATGGTTAGCCTTCTGATTATCTGGAGCTATACATGGCCTGTGTACCATGAATTGTATGCAAAATTAGAAAAAACCTTTCCAATTTTTGCAAACTATCTACACTCTTTAGTGGTAAGCCAGCAACCAGCCTGGCACTTTATTAAGCGGTAGACTGCCTTGGTAGAATTCTCCTGGAAAGAATGAAGGGCTTCACTTGTATAGAGAAGTACATGTGTAAGCCTACATAATTATTCTACATTGTGACTGTCACTACTAATATAGGCAGACTTCATTCATCTTTTCCAGAAGCAGTTGCTTGAGTAGTGTGTGTTGTCTCAGACTATTCAGACACCTGCAGTAGTAATTGCAGTTTATTAAGCCATGTCAAGACTGGAGATTGGTTAGCATTTTGCAGTATGCCAAAGCAGGAAGAACTTTTTGTTTGTTTTGTCAAAGTTTTCATACTGTAAGTTATCTATTGGCTTTTAAGCTGTATATATGCCAGAATATTTCCATATATACCAGAGTATTTCCAATTACCCTCATTTCATGGGTCAGGAAAAATTAATGAGAATTTAATTTCCTGACATGGCTATAATGTGCTTGGTGTTTCCCAGTTCCACTGGAAGAACACCAGTGCTAATTATGTTTGTGTTTTTCCACATTTCTCAGTGCTGTTGAGGCAGACATTCAATCAGAAGTCATTTTCTGCTCTGTCTTGCAGACATGCCAGCATTTCTTCATAAGTTTGAACACCTTCATGCTTTTAGCAAGATAAAATGATTGTCCACTATCTTGTGCTTCTAAGTGGTCCCACTGGATAGGGTAACAAATTTGAAACTCTGTGGTTCACAGGTGACATTTTCATCTCCAACGGATTTCCTCCCAAGGATGGGTGAATATACCCAGTGTTTTCAAGGAGAAATAACATGATATAATGTCTTTATATCACTAAAGATCTTACTAATTATTATGTTATCATTGACTTGCTGACAAAAATATTGGTGCCTTGGGACAGTAGTGTGGATGAAATATAACAGTTTTATATGTCTGACATACAGGAGTGACAGCAAGCTTTCCACATAAGAAAAGAGACAAACCTGATGGAAAATAATGACAATAGAGTGAACAGAAGCAGAGGACATGAGCACTTTACTGCTTGTAGCTGTTAAGAAACTACACTTTGTATACACAGAAGCATATTGATTAACATAAGGCTACTCTGTGTCCACTTTTGTATGCATGCCATATTGCATATTTGGGTTGGTCATACACCACATGGACCACAATCAAAGCACATGTGAGCATATGTTGTTGCTTGTGCTTGATGGTTAGATATTTATGGATACTGATGATATGCAAGCACTGTATTGATAATGAAAGTGTCAAGTGGTGGGTTTCAAGAGCTATTATTATTCCATAAGTGTTATCATAGTGCAATTGGGAAATACAGTGAGGAATGAAATACACTGAGTAGCTGAAACAGAGAAAAAGGAGTTAGATTAAAATTAAAATGGTGCCTGTTAAAGAACTGCAGTTGCCAGGCTACTGGCACTGCAGTTTTGTGTGCGGTGTGACACAACACTCAGTCTTTTCCCCTGCATCCTGTAGTAACTGCATTATTCGTGAATATCAAGGTTTAGTTCCTCCATCTGTCAAGTAAAGAGATTTCATTCTACAATGAGAACAATATTTTCCATTTTTGGGACCAGCAAGGTATTGGAATGAACATGGAAATTCTAAAGTGCTTTCCAAAAATTCATACCTATGCTAAGGTAGGGATTATTAGGCATTTATCTTTAAGTTATTGATATAAAGCCATGATATGTATCTAGTCAATTCAGTTGTTATTTTTAAATAATATTTATGATATACCAATTTTCAGTTTAATGTGGTTGGTTGTTGGGTTTTTTTCTATATTAAGCAACAAGGAAGGACCTAGAATGTTGCTGTTGCTGCCAATTGAAAAGAAAGGGTTTTGTTGTCCTCCCTCTTTCCTTCATCTCCTTGGAAACTGTGAGCACACACTGCTAGCTTTCCCAATGTGGTATGCATTTTTTACATGCACAGAGTTTTCTTCATTGTATACTTAAGAGTCAAATATAATTGCTTAAAAATAAAATACTTCTTTACAAAGTATAAAAAATCTCCATTGTATAAAAATGCACCAAGTGCGAAATCATACATATGTTCAGTTATGCTGCATTTCAATGTTTTTGTCCTTTTCCTCAGGCTGTTCTGATGAATACATCTTTCTCTTTTATATCTGCTTACTCGGTTAATTATGCTTAACGGAAATCTATAATGTTTGAAAAGATGTGCAGGAAATTGCTTTAAGACATGATACATATGAGAAAGCAAGTCAGTATTCCACACACAACTGTCATTTCTTCATCTAGATACTGTCATTTTGAATTTCAAGGCAAATGCTTCCTCTTGTAAAATTGTATATCATTACAAAGAGCAGGAAATAATAACAAGTTTTAAACAATATATATTAGTTATTAAAATGCAAATTCTTTTCTGTAATAAAGCTCAGAATATTTTATATATGTAACTTTTTTACATATATTTAAATAGGGAAAATCTAGTCAAAGTTTAAGAATATTTATTAAGCATGAATTCTTAACTCAGTGAAATAACACTATATTACAGACCAACATTTTTCATCTAAAATTGAAAAATTTCACCTATTAGCAGCATTTTTAAAGAGATTACTGCAGAATCCTACAAGACAAATCTGTTGTTACTCTAAAAAATCTGTGGAATTCTGTTTTAGCATCTGTAAGAGATCTTGGCTTTGTGATTAATTTTACATGGACTCAAACTGCAAATTAAACAAGTCTTAAATCATATTTTCTTGCAGATTAAAACTTCATCAAATCAAGAATTCTTAGCTCCCATATGAGAAGGTAAAAAAGAGTATCTGTACAAAGTGAGAAAAATCTTTTATTATTATGAAGTAAAGGCTTTTGTAGTCTTAGGTTCTATATAGTTGTCAACTTTTTATCAGTCTTACATTGATGGTTTTCAGGCAGTAAACCTGCAAACTAAACCTATAATAATCTAATATTTTACAGCTCATTCTCTCCTACTTCACCATGCCTTTTTTTAACGTCCCTTATCAATTTGTTTACACACCTAGAGTTTTAACCATTGTTTGCCCTGGAATCAAGAGCAGAACCCAAAATTTCTAGTTCCAGTTATTCTGTACTTGCCTAAAACAGTTATCTAATCAGCTGGAGGATCATCTGGGGGACTTTAATTTCAGTAAAATGGTGCCAGTTGTTTTTTCGTGGGAACTAGAAGAAGTCTGTTCTGAATGCCCCAAATCAAATTATTTCTCTGCATATGTGATTTACACTTTAATTGCATAGAAGGGACCTCTGGAATTTGTAATTTTACTAAGCAGTAAAAGAACGCTAAATGGAAAAATTAGAAGTTTGGAGGCTATTTTTGCCACTTGATGATGTTGATTCTTTAAATAATTAGATAAATTTCTCTCTCATATCATTTAGAACATGAGATGGATTGCAAAGAAGCTGCAAGATTATGCAATTTATAGAAATGTTCTCTCTGGAATCTCTAATTTGCTGCAGAAGTTGGAAGAATAAATGTTATTGACGGACAGAAAGGAAGTCTAATAGCCAAAGCCCTAGTCTGGAACAAAGCTATATCTTGTAACTTGATTTTCTGTATATTTCTGTTCTGCTGTTGCAGTCTCTTTCACCAAAATTTTCAAAGGTTACATGTGACCATTTAATTTCCTTCAGTCATTTGGTACTCACTCAGAATGTTTAAGCACTTTAACTAGCATCAGTGATATCTTTGAGAGATATCAATCTCAAACATTCAACTGATCCTGATCTTCTGCTAAAGAAGCCCCCAAAATAAGTCACTCTCAATTTTTTTCACACTTTCCAAAGTGAGAGAAACATGATATGAAATTTGCTACCTATAATTATTCATTACTGTTTACCTGCTAAGCAGTTACACCAAGCGGAGGAGAAAAATAAAAAATAAAATTAATAATTCAACTTTATTTTTATCCCTAGTATAAATGCATTAAAATAAAATTTTGATAATATTTAGGCAACCAATATTTAGTTGATAGTGACCAATAGGTTCCTTTGGGTACTGTAGATGGCTACTGCAACACCTGTATAAAGTTTGTTCTGTATGTGCCTTAATACTACTGTCATCCAGGAAAATATTTCCTCCTCTATACATTTGACATCAAGTAGGTCAAGACTGATCTACAGCAACATATCTGTGCTAAACTGTTACACAGCAGTGCATTGAGTAACCAACCCTTGTACTTCATCAACAGTTGCTCCCTCGAAATGCTTTATTGCTTTTGAAGTCTCATTTCTCGTTAATTCCTTTCCTTTGTGAAGCTCGATATGGTACCTAACACTTGATAAATTTAACATGGCTCTCCGCCTCTTTCAGGATTATAGTCTTAGCTCTTTGACCTAAAGATGTCATCCTCCATATTGCATGTAATATTTTTCCACCTAATGTCCCTCAGTCCATTAATCTATCCACAGCATAAATGTGACCCTGAGACATTCTGTTACTAAGTAACATGTTGACGTTATCCTGAGTGAAATGGGACTAGATAAATAATTGGTCTGGCCCAGCAAAGCATTTCTTGCATTTTTATGTTGAAATCAGTTTTGTCACTCTGAGCACAGCTGGTACTGTGAGACTTGTTTTGGACAGAGAAAGCATAGTTTCCTGTACAGTAATGTTACCTTAAGCTTTGCTTTTGATTTTTCACAGCTCACTTCAAAGTTTTTTGTTAGGCAGTAATTATGAAGAAAATGTAGAAAGCTTCTCCAGAAAGGATGATAATAAGGAAGATAATGTGATAAAGAGTTGTTCTATGCAAGTGGTTTGAAGACCTTTCTACATGTCGATTTTCCTTAAAACGATTAGTCTATGGTTTATTTTGTCTGGCTGTCAGTGGGAGATGAATGGGAGAGCAGAGGAGGCAGTAAAGTGTAATAGAGAAAGTATTGAACCAGATCACAGAAGAAAATGGACATGATGAACAGTTTCAGCTTGTACAAATCAAGAAGTATTCAAGTTTTTAGGAGCAGGACTGCCTGCCCCCTCCTTTTCTTCCAACTGGATTGTTGTGAATGGTATTAGGCACCCTTTCTTGTGTAGCACTGAAGCCTCTGAACATCTGCTTTTCTTTATTTCAGATACATTCATTTGTATCTTAGGAGAGTTATATTTTTAAAGTAGACATTTTAAAATTATTTATGGGAACAAAAATGCATTATTTTATTCTTTAATATTCTGTCATCTTGTAGTCTAATGAATTTCTCTTTTAAAGGCAAAAATGTCACATGTGAAACAAGTGGGACTTTTAGCTGCTGGATGTCAGCCATGGAACAAGGATATATGTGCCGCTAGTGGCGACAGATTTGCCTACTGTGCTACCCTTGCTGTTTATATTTATCAGGTAAGATTATTCTTGTTTATCTGATTAGTTACATTTTTATATTGTTGTTGATCTCACTTTGAACCCTTTCAACAAATGCTTTTGCAAGTAGGGTTGCTGCTGAGAAGATATCTATGTAAAGCTCAATATTCCATTCAGGATACCCTTGAAGTTATGTGTGTCAAGAGTTATTTTTAGAAGACAGGCTTACAGTACAGCAAACATTTGAGATGAGTGAAGCTCAGTGATAGAAGACTGGGTTTTGAGGGAGAAATGAAGTAATTCCACAATTCCATTTGAAACTGTAGTATAAAATAGTCTTTTGCATAGTGGATTAAAATGGTCCAAAGTTGTGGATTCAGTGACCTACCTTTATTTAATTTGGAGCCCAAACACCTCAGCACTATGGTCTTCTGAAGTTTGCAGTTGTTGTATATCAACATCTAACTAAAAAACCAGAAATGCTGTGACATAGAACTTTCAGACTGAGAAATATGTGAGGAAATAAAGGATGTACTTTAATTTTAAGAGTTATACAGGTAGTAGGATTAAAATGAACAAAATTTACTGTGTCATATTTGGGCTTTTTTTTTAATATGTATTTTTAACTGTACTAAGTAATTTAAAAAGTGAGAAGGATTTCAAACTCATTTTAATATTCTTTCCTGTTTACCCCTTTGGAGATTACTAAATTACTGCTACCATGCCTATAAATAAAACATTTTAGGATTGTTTGAGTACACTTCTAAATGAAATATAATTATTTGTAAGTGACAGGGAGATAGATATAAAACTATTTTTTGCATAGTTGGATATCAGGCAACCTTTCTTTCCATGTCAAATATATGAGAATTTATTTTATTGAGATGTGAGGTATTGGCAATAGTTAAATGCATTATAAATTCATCCATAAGTCTAATACTGTTATATGAAGTATTCTCCAACACAGAGGAATTTAAAGTAATTTTGCAAAAAATGTATTTCTAAAATGAATTTTACTATTTGTTTAGCTGGACCACCGATACAATGAATTCAAGCTCCATGCGATTATGTCTGAGCACAAGAAGACAATCACAGCCATATCTTGGTGTCCCCACAACCCTGACGTGTTTGCAAGTGCCAGTGCAGATAGTTTAGTGATCATATGGAATGTGAATGAACAGAAAGTTGTGGCCAAGCTGGACAATACAAAAGGTATTTTAGACATGGAGATCTGTTTTATCCATACAGCTTGATCCGTGGGTATGAGAAATACTTGATTAGTGTAAACTCTATAGTTGTTAGGGTGGAGATTTAACAATTGCCTAACACAGTAATAATTGCCTAACACAATATAACAATATTCTTGTCAGATTTGTTGCAGCTCATTCTAGAAAATAATGGTCGTGTGAGTAATTTACCTTCAACCATCTTGCATTTGGTAAAGAAAGACATTATTCTTTTTCTCTAAAGAACTTCTCCAGTTCAAGAATTAACTTTGCTAGTGATTTCTTGTTGGGTAGAGGAGAAAAAAAATCCCCAAACCATCATTATTTTCATCACTGTATAAAAGGATAAACAATTAAATTTTAAAATAAAATATTTCACAATGACTTAGCTAAGTGAAAGCAAACAAAAGGTAGCCTTAACGGATTCAAGTATAAATCATTCGTGAATTTGAACAACAGCTTTTGTTTAAATACCCTAATGCTTGTCTACCTGAATCTTGTCTCAGGCCTTGAAACTGCTGGAGCTTGTATTACAAGTCTAGGGGGTCAAACATCTGTGTTACAGTTACATTTTCATGTCTAGTTCTGATTTATGCCAGTCAAAATCAGTACCTGTATTTCAAATTGAGATTGATTCTTACAGTCTCATCAGGTGTCCTTGACTCCTACATTTTCATTGTTGGAAAGTGGGCGTAAACCAAGAACAGTCAGAATCTCAGGATCTAATTAGCTATTTTGGGACTCCCTACTCTGTTTTCTCCAGAGCATTTAGGGATACCTCTGGAAATCTTTTAAATCTTCCATATCATGCAAAAGAAAATTCCACAGTGATTTAATCTATTCCAAAAGAATAATATGCATAAATATAAATGCTGGTACTTATTTTTCAATACATGGCTTGTTTAAAAATTTACTTCAGCCAATGACTATGCATGACGAAATGTTATTACTATTTTAATATTTTTAGAAACTAAATTAAGATAATATGTTTAAACCTTTTATTGCTTTCTCTTTTAGTCCCTTTTACACTGCCACATAAAAGTGTCTAAATACAGTTTTAAGTTTTCAGTTTGAGAAATTTGTTTTACTGTCATTTATTCCTTCAGGCACATATTATTCAATTATGAGGATTATGAGGGCTGGAGACATTAAGATCAAAATTCTTAAATAAGACTGCCTACAGTTAGGTATTAGACAACAGAATTAAAACTGTCATGTATCCAGAAAAAAGCAATCAAGAGTTCCCTTTTATTACAGAACTAAAATATCTGATATTGTCAAAAATATCTGCTTCTGTTAGATTTCTCTCTAAATTTCATTGTATTTTGCTAAAACAGGCATTTTTAAATTCTCAGTGTTTTATTATCTTAGTAGTAAATAACTTACAGCAAAGCACAGTAGTGAATGAAATTCTGAATGAATGAAAGTATTGTTTGCAGGATCAGGTTTATTCTCATCTTTGGCACTGATGAAGTGTAGATATCAAGAAATACGGCCCATCAAAGTAGCATAAAAGTAATATGGGAAATTATTTTACTTCCTGCCTCTGGAAATCTAATTTACTTTTACACTGTAAGATGTTCACACACTTCTCTAATTTTCAGTCTAGCAACTTCTATTTAGAAAAATTATTTCTACTGTTTTTCAAGGCAATTGCTGATACTGGGTCAAGGAATACTACCTGAATTTTGTGTCCTGGTTCTTATAAGGTTTACCTGTATGTTTCAGGAATTCCTGCATCCCTTGGCTGGTGCTGGAATGCAGGTGATGCAGTTGCATTTGTGCCCCACAGAGGTCCACTGTACATTTGGACTATCTCAGGACCTGACAGCGGGGTAACTGTGCATAGAGAAGCGCATAGTTTCTTGTCAGATATCAGTCTGTTTAGATGGCATCCAAAGAAAAAAGGAAAGGTGGTATTTGGACATACTGATGGAAGCCTCTCTATTTTTCAATCAGGTAAAAACTCATATGACAAAATATTTAGTTTTATATATGTATCTCTTGTTTCTCCATATGTAATTCTTCACTTTTTAAAATTAGATTCTATAATATAGGTACATACATAACATTTTTTCTTGATTCACAATATTCCTATTCCTTCCATATCACAAAAATATTCTTTCTTAGATGCAGAATTCAGAGCATTTTCTTTATGTCTCCTGTTTTTTGAGACCAAGATAAGACTGCATTTTTTTCACAACTGCAGTAAACATTTTTTTTTTTGCAAATGGTAACAGCCATGATCTTCTACTGAATTATATTTTCCTGCAATTTTATTTTTCTGAATGGAAAGACTTGAATCTTTTGTTTACTTTCCTATTTTTGCATTTGTTCTGGAGTCGTCTGTTTCATATCCTAGAATCCTCTGCAATTTTATTGGTAGAATCTCACCTCCTACTTAGTATTATCTTCGTGGTTCTGTTCTGTCAAAGGATAGATGGGAAAATATTTATCTCTTTTTGTCTGAAATCCACCACACACATTTGTGCATACTCTATAAATAGTCTATTCTCTAATAAGGTGTCATGTTGATATGCTCATTTGAAGGTAAAATTCCACTTGTTTTCATAGTTTTCTTCAAAGGCAGATATCTGTATTAGGTTGACTATTTGAATTTTTTCCTGACTGCTTCTTCCTTGTATAAAAATTGATTTTCAACTTTGTGGGGAAAACTGTTCTGTAAATAATGTGTTAATTTTACATAGAGTTATTCTCCAGCAGCCATGCAAAATTTATTTTCTTTCAGTTCACTCTACTAAGTTGTCACACAGGATGTCACAGAGAATAGATTCCCTTGCTTCTGTAGTGCTGACTGAGTTAGCACTGGCACTGGGAAAAGGAAATCAATTTTAATAAGATAACATCTAAGTATTTATCAGACTGATACTTTTCATGAAGTCTATCTATGAATAATGGAAGGTGTCAATTCCCTATTTCTAGAAAAGCAGTAATTTTTTTTTATAAGATCACAACTTCAAAAATACAGATCTATTTCATTTGGACTGTACTCTGTCTTATACAACTAAGATTAATCTCTCTGAAATAAAAGGAGTAAGATAAATATAGTATTAAAAAATGTAGGTTTCAATAATATGGATCATCAAGTGAAACATGTAATCTTTTTTGTGGGTGTCAGACTAGATATGAATGGTCTGTTTTGGCTACAGAATCTATAAGCACTTCATAGTTGCACACACTGTTTTAAAGAAGAAAAAAGTCTAAAGGCAGTTCTTCAGAATAAGCCTTTACTGCCACAGTGTTTTTCTGGTTCTTACTGCCTTTATTTCGCCTGTATAAGCTCTGGTGTGAAGATTTATTTGCATTCAAATGGCTTGTATTTTATGCTGTGCTGCAGACCTTTACTCACAGAAATTCTTAGAACAATGTATGTGATTTAACATACTTTCCTTTCCTATAAAATTATGTGTATAAATCTGATAGCCGTTTCTGTTTTCTGCTATATTAAACATAAAGTCAAATCTGATAGAAAATTGTCAAATAAGTCAAATATTGCCAGTACAGCTTCATTAATTTCACTGCTGCAGACAAGAGAGCAGGCTAGTGAAAATTTCAGGGAGAGAGGAAAAAATTATGTTTGCCAATCTTCTAACTATTGAAAATATGTATTTGATTTAATTTCTAAATAACCTGTTTTCTTGTGCACTTTAAAGGTTCTAAAAATCAGAAACATGTCTTAAGACCAGAGTCTCTTGAAGGAACAGATGAAGAGGATCCAGTTACCGCTCTGGAGTGGGACCCTTTGTCAACTGATTACCTTCTTGTTGCTAATTTACATAATGGTATTCGACTAGTTGATTCTGAATCTCTGTCCTGTATCACAGCTTTTAGTTTACCCAGTGCAGCAGCATCTGTTCAGTGTTTAGCCTGGGTTTCTAGTGCACCTGGAATGTTTATAACTGGAGGTAAGGCTTTTATTTCCTGATTTATACAAAAAATACAGTACTGAGTCTTCAAAAAATGATACTCCAAGTTTGATTTTTATGTTTCATAATATTTTTAAAAGTAGAAGCATACATGAATTGTACATAAAAAAGACCATAACACAAAACCAAAAAATAATAAACCTACGCTGAGCAGTTTTTTCATGTTTTAAAAGTTTTAGCTACATAAATATGTGACTTTCTGCAATTTGCTAAATACTATTTTCCTCATGCACCCTTTAGCAAAAAGTATATTAATTTCTTTGGGAATAGGAATAAAAATGCATTGTAGTAATTGATGCCACTTCAGAGATTTAAAAAATTAAAAGAAGAAAATAATCTATTTCCTGCCTCTTTTCTAAACCATAGACATTATGGCTCAGGTTGAACTAATGAATAAAGAAATTAAGACTGGCAGAATATTTTATAAAAATAGAGGTAGAATTTATCTGTGTTTAAATAGATAATGTTAATAATGATTGTTGTTAATAATGTTATGGCCGTTATGGTGAATGGAGGACAAATAGGATGGCATGGATGTTACACTAGATGATCTCCAGAGGTTCCTTCCACCCCTAACTATTCTATGATTCTATGGAGTTGACAGTGCCTGCTTAAAAAATTATTCTTAGGACTTGAAGTTTAATTCACTGCTGTATTTTTGTATAAATCAGTCCTCAAACCACATACCTCTGTGTTTTGTTTTGTTTTTTTAAACCTTAGATTCTCAGGTTGGTGTGTTACGTGTTTGGAATGTTTCACGTACAACACCTATAGATAATTTTAAATTGAAGCAAACTGGTTTCCATGGCTTGCATGTGCTAAGTTCTCCTCCAAAAAAAAAGTGTAAGTGTAATTTTGATTGTTATTCATTGTAATGGCTGCAACTTAAGAAAATCTTATTTATGAGTCCAGATCAATATCTGTAGCGTTGGTCAGCTATTTAGTTCTTAATTAAAGTATCTTCTGCTGCTAGTGGATTAGACAAATGCATAAAGGACAAGTACTTTATAAGGTCCTTCTTTAGAAGGCCAGGCTTCATACAGGAATTCTCCATGTCTTTTGTTTTAAATCTTATTAGAATACAAGCATTCTACTCTTTATAATTTCACTTATTACTGAAATAAGAAATAATCTCTCTTTGTCTTTTGCTTTATATTGTTAAGCATGTTCATCACAGTATCCTACTAAAAATCACCATACATCTTCAACAAGTGAGGCTGTTCCTCCTCCAACTTTAACCCAAAACCAAGCATTTTCTCTTCCTCCTGGTCATACCGTCTGTTGCTTCATGGATGGCGGAGTGGGGCTTTATGACATGGGAGCCAAAAAGTGGGATTTCCTTAGAGATTTGGTATGGTTCATCTCTGTCTTTGAATAGAGAGTTTATTTGGCTTATGCACTTTCTTCTAATAGCAAAAAAATGGAGAATGAAGTCTTTGCAGTACTGTACAGCAGTTTCTATTGTTAGAGCCCAGATTTCTAGGAAATAAAATCACAGTTCTGAAGTTTAAAGTAATTTTTAATTGGAAATTACTGAATTCTGTTGGAAGTATTCTGACAGTTTTTTAAAAAAACAGAAATAAAGAGTTACAGACTTCTTTTTAGTTTGTTTATTTTTTAACTGAAATTTTAGTTTGCTGACCTTCTCAGAAATTTTCTCTAGTGGGTTTTCTATAATTCAGAATAAAAGTTTGAGTCAAATCAGAGAGCTATATGGTGAATGCACTCAGTTTAACATTACAAAGAATTATTAAATTTTATTTGAACCTGAAATTCAGAAACAGGTTTATCATAAATTGGATGACCCTTTTCTTCACCAGGCTTTTAATTATTGAGGTTCTTGAGGATATTTCTCTTTTCCTCTTTTCAAGTTCTCTTTTCACTGAAAAACCCCCAAACAATTTTCAGCTGAACTCCCATATGCATTTGAATAGAGGCTGCTGGTTGGTTTTCTCTTTCCATTTTTATTGGATTTCATCCTGTAAAGCAACTGAGGCTTAAAAAAATTCTTAAATAATACTTGTGTTTCATATATTTATAAACTTAAATTCTACAAATGCATGACTTGGAAAACAACCAATTGATACATTAAAATTCTGATGGATTGAAGTTTAAGCTGCAATAGAGCGTAGACTGCATATAGAAACACAGAATATTCAGTGGGGCACTTGACAACTTGTAGAACACATTCATCATACAGAGCTTTATTTTTTCAATCGGGTACTTTTTACCAACAGGGAAAAACTGTTCCTGTTTTAAAAAATTAAGTTTTTTTTTTTTTGCTTAGTTTTTTAATTCAATATTTTAGCAACATATTTTGAACAGAAAATGCTAACAAGTTCCTGGCATTGCATTACCCTATGGTTTCAGGAAAGAATTTTTTCTAGTTTTAATTATAACCTATGAAAGAGCATGTTATAGTCTAAGTTATTTTATGCCTTTTATTTTGACTGATAAGCCTAAATATAAAAGGGTTTTGGAACTCTTAATTGACCTGACAATTAAATTAAATGCAATGTATTTTAGAGTTTGATCTAGAGTTGGACTTCTGGAGAAAATCAAATGTAATAAAAATGGATTAAATATTTGTTTCATTTAAGGGACATGTTGAGACCATCTTTGATTGCAAATTCAAACCTGATAACCCTGATCTTCTTGCTACAGCTTCATTTGATGGCACAATAAAAGTTTGGGACATAAATACTTTATCAGCGGTTTATACATCTCCTGGTAATGAGGGGGTTATTTATTCCATTTCTTGGGCTCCAGGTAAGAATATTTTGCTGTATGTCTAAATGTTCTTTGAATTAGCATTAACTGCAGAATTTGTCATATAAAAGTATTAGTTTTATATAGAAAGGCATCTTCTAAGGTCTAACCAAAACTTAATTATTTGTGAAACCCGTAGAATTCAATGTTTCAGACCTTGCTGAAGCTTACTCTTCTGAGTAATGCTCACAGTATTCCATACTCAGAATGGAGGGAGGAAAATCTCTGGAACATTTCTAACATGACATTATGCAGATGACAAAATGTCCTGCTTTGCATGAGAAGCAGCTGCTTAAAGGAATTCAGATTATATTTTGTGCTGAAATAGTGGAACATAAGTATTTAGCTCTTTTTCTTCCTTCTTTGTGTAGGAGTCTAATCACTGAAGAACTCTGCTTTAATCTTATTAGAATAGGAAGTGTCTTTTCTGCAAAGCATCTACTTTTTCTTAGACAAATCAGTGGACTCACTGGGAAATTTTGTTTTCAAAGCTCTTCTGTAACCCCCTTTGGTATACCTGAAAATACACATCTGATAGCTGTCAATAGTTGACAATAAGTTTGCTTCCCTATTATGTTTTATTTCTTTTGGACAGCAGATGTATTTTTTTAAATCCTAATAATTCACCTTTCTCTTCTCACCTGGACTTTTAAACTCTTAAGAACTAATAACTGACAGAAGAAAAATATTGTGGTGGGAAGCTTAATGTAGTCTGCATATGTTAAATAAATTTGCACTTTTTCATTTCAGAGAGTCTCTTGCACCGTATATACATCTTCACAAGTAATTTTTCTTGCTACATGGAAATCATGGCAATATGAAATACAGTGCTTATTCTTGGTTATTTAATTTTGAAGTTTAAATTCAGTGTTTAGTTGTATCTCGCATTGAATCAATAGTTTGTTTGCTGCAGGAGGGGTGTAGGTTTGTTGCTTTTGGTTTTTGTTTGGGTTTTGTTTTTTTTTTTTAAGATAAATTGGAAGTACATGCTCCAGTTTTGTTCTTTAGTATCCTGTCCAAAAGCTCCTGTCCCTCCCAGCCAGAACTTTTGGTGCTTACTCCCAGACAGTTCCTGCCTTGTGCTTTGTTCCTAATGTGTAATCTAATGCATGCCTCAATTTGTTTGGTCTCAGACCTTTGAAAAAAGTGATTACTCCTTTTTTCTTTTTTCTCCCTCATCATTCTCCTACCCGAGTTTACTCCCATTTTACATATTTACCTTGCTAGACTCCTCCTGCATAGGTTGTCTTTTCTGCCTCTGAAGCTTGGAATAAAATAACAGTCAAAAGTTTCCTATAAATCTGCTATTTGATGAAAAGTATAGCTATATTGGGATAGATTCAATGTAATGAGGAGACTTTGGTGGCTTTTGGATTAGACCTGAATTGAATTTCCCAGTTCTCACTGTGGAGTTTTGTACTGAGATTTTCCACCCTGTAGAGTGTGGTTACAGATTCAGGTACATTCTTGATGGTCTTAGGTGCAGCAGTGGTGCAAGATTAAGGAAACAAAGTACTGTTAAGTGTTCTCTCTCATTTTTATGATTTGTCTTTATATGTAGGGAACTTTAAAGGAAAATGCTCTAGTTGCTACAACTTTGGGCTTGAAACATTGAGGTTGCATGTCTTTCAGGTTGAGTCATATGCATCACAATCATTAATTTCTTACATGCAAGACTTTTAGCAGGCATTAAGACACTTTTTTACAGGAATACAATTTTTATTTGACCATTCCTCAAAACAGGAATGTAGAAAAACAGGTCAGGCTTTCACTGAAAGCCATTGATGTTTTTGACTTAGTAGCAAATGCTAGCCTCATGTTCATGTACCACTGATGTCTTATGTTCATATTACATTTCTTCAATTTAAAGTAAAACCATTGTCAAACAATCTTTGTGATTTTATAATTATTGTAATATTTTATAAACATCTCTCTTTAAAGGAAATCTGAACTGCATAGCGGGTGGAACATCCAGAAATGGTGCCTTTATCTGGGATGTTCGAAAAGGCAAAATGATAACCAGATTCAGTGAGGTAAGATGGGATTGCTACTTTTTTTGTCTATATGAAATGCAAGTTAGTCATTCCCTCTAGTGTCCATAAATAGAGATGGCCAAAGTACATATATTTTTAAAAGGTGCTATAGTATAAAAGTCTATGGAGTTATCTAGGTGCCAGTTTACATGTGTGGCAGAAGTATTTTTACTTCCGCAAACTGGGTTTGTAATATGAGAGTGGTGAAGCACCAGATGGACTCCATTATCTTAAAATTGGTCTTGTAGGGATACGTGGCAAAAGCATTGCTGATTCCTTAACTGTGTAAACATATATGGACATACAGACTCAGCATCAAAATGAAAGCTGTGTTCTGTATTTTCAAACATAAGGACCAGAAAAAACTTGCAGTACCTGAAGCCTAGATCAGTAAAGCTCCATTTTGCAGCACACTAAGCAGTATGACTCATTCAGTGGCTTGCCTTGTATTACCTGAAATTTATCCAGGCATTTTTAAGTCCTGAAATAGTAGCATAATGTTTATTGGCAGAAGGAGTTGTGTAATATTATGTTGTAGTATTTTACGCTGTTTTGTGTATTCTCGGTATATAGATGTGATCTTCAGATTATACAGACATCATCATTTAAGTATAGGATCCACATCAATGTACAAGGGATGCTCTTTAAGAAGAGAGGTGGGGGAGTGAGGAGAGGCATGAGCAGAAAACAAATATACCTACCTTCAGGAGTTCTGGCATTCTAATACTGATATTGGCATTTGTGCTACTAAATATCTTTTCTGTAATACTTGTCCTGATACACATCCCAATTAAGTTTTCTCATACCACAATTTTTCATGCCCATATACTTCGTTATTCCAACAAGTAACTAACCTTTATTCAGAATCATTGAATGATTAATGTTGGAAGGGACAACAGGGAGTCATCTGGCGCAACCTCCCTGCTCAAGCAGGGTCATCCTAGAACACTTTGCACAGGATTGCATCCTAATGGTTCTGGAATATCTCCAGAGAGGGAGACTCCCCAACCTCTCAGGACAATTTGTTCCAGTGCTTGGTCACTTACACAATAGAGAAGTTCTTCCTCATGTTCAGTTGGAACTTCCTGTGCATCAGTTTCTGCCCATTGCCCCTTGCTTGGCACTACTGAGCAAGAGCCTAGCTCCATCCTCTTGGCACACTCCCATCAGATACTGACAGACATTGATGATCACCTCTCAGTTGTGACTTCTCAAGACTGAATAGGCCCAGCTCTCTCAGCCTTTTCTTCTAAGAGAAATAATTTTTGTTGACCCCTATTGAACCCTCTCCACAAGTTCCATATCTCTCTTGAGCTGAGGAGGACAAAACTGGGCACAATACTCCACATATGTCCTCACCAGGGCAGAATAGAAGAGCAGGATCACCTCCGTTGCCCTGCTGGAATGCTCTTCCTAATGCACCCCAGGACACCATTGGCCTTTTGACCACAAGGTCACACTGTTGCTCATGGACAGCTTGGTGTCCACCAGAACCCCCACCCTACCCCCCTTCTCCACAGAGCTCTTTCCAGTGGATCAGCCCCCAACCTGTGCTGGTACATAAATTTATTCTTCCCCAGGTGCAGGACCCTGCATTTGCCTTTGTTGAATTTCAGCTGGTTCCTCTCTGCCCATCTCTCCAACCTGCCAAGGTCCCTCTGAAGGGCTGCACAGTGCTCTGGGGTACTGGCCACTCCTCCCAGCTTTGTGTTGTCAGTCAACTTGCTGAGGATGCATCTGCCCCGTTATCAAGTCATTGATGAACAAGCTAAACAGTTCTGGGACTGGTATTGAGTTTTAGACCACCACTAGGCCTCCAACTAGAGCCTGTGCCACTGATTACAACCCCCTGGGATCTGCTGTTCAGCCAGTTCTCCATCCACCTCACTGTCTACTCATCCACTCCACACTTCCTGAGTTTGACTATGAGGACTTTGTCAGAGACAGTGTTGAAATTCTTGATGAAGTCAAGGTGAGCAATACGCACTGCTCTCCCCTCATCGTCCCTTGAGGTGAGGCTAACTGGTTAGTAGTTCCCTGAGACTTCCTCTTTCTTTTTGGAGACTGGAGTGACATTTGCTTTCTTACAGTCCTCACCTCAGACACCTCTCCTGATTGCCACAGCCTTCCTTTCAAAGATGGCCATGAGCAGCCTCGCTGTGGTGATACTCTTTCAGCATTTTTGGATGCATCCTGTCAGGGCCCATGAACCTTGGATGTCAAGTTTGTCTGTGTGTTCTCTAACCCAGTTCATCTTGATCAAGGGAAAGTCGTGCTTCCAGCTTCTTGCTTCCATTCTTCTATGCTGGTCCCTTGAGTCAGAGACTCCTGAGAGCTGGTTCTGTCAGTGATGACTGTTGTAAAGAAAGTGTTCAATAACTCTGCCTTTTCTGCATCCTCTGCTACCAGGGTCCCCCCTCCATTTAGTAATGGGCATACATTATCCTTGGTTTTCCTTTTGATATTAATAGAGCTGAAGAAGCACTACTTGTTGTCCTTGACATCCTTGGCCAGATTTAATTCCAGATGAGCCTTTGTGCTCCTTATCTCCTTTCTACTTATTCTGCCAACCTCTCTGTATTAATTCCAAGTGGCCTGACCCTGCTTCTATCTCCTGTGCATTTCCTACGTGTGCTTAAGTAACGACAGAAGTTCCTTGGTCATCCATGAAGATCTCTTGCCCCCTTTCTCCAATTTCTTGCTCATTGGGGTGCATTGTTTTGAGCCTGGAGGAAATGATCCTTGACTATCAACTGGTTCTCTTGGACCCTTTTTCCCTGCAAGGTGTGTTCCCATAGAACTGTTCAGAGAAAATCCCTGAAGAGACTAAAGGTAGCTCTGCTCAAGTCCATGACTGTATCTTACTTGCTGCCCTGCTTCCACTTTGCCTGATACTGAACTCCACAGTCTCAATAGTCACTACAGCCAATGTTGCCCCCAACCTTCACATCTCCCACAAGGCTTTCCCTGTTTATTAGTATGAGATTCAAGCAGCACAAGATTCCTTGTGGGATCCTACACTACCTATGACAGGAAGTTGTCATTAACACTTTCCAGGAACCTCTTGGACTCTGTGCTTCACTGTGCTGCTTCTCCAGCAGATGTGAGGGTAGTTAAAGTGCCCCACAAGAACTAGTGCCTGTGACTTTGGGGCTACTTCTAGCTGGCTATAGATGGCTTCATCCACTTCTTTTTACCTATCAGGCAGCCTGTAGCAAACACCCACAACAGTGTCTTTTATCCACACCATAAGCTCTCAACTTGCCTATTATCCAGTCCAAGACAGAGCTTGATACATCCTAAGTGTTGCCTCACACAGGGGAAAATTCCACCAGTGTGACTTTCTGGCCTGTCTTTCCTAAACATTATGTAGCCTTTTGTGGCAACATTCCAGTCATGCAAGCTATCCCACTGTGTCTCTGTAATCACAGTGCAGTCAAAGGCTTGTGACTGCACACAGATCTCTAGTTCATCCAGTTTGTTCCCCACACTGCATATGTTGGGGTACAGGCATCTAATAGAAGTATTTGATTCTGTCCATATCCCAGTGGAGGTGCAAAGGGATTCCCTGTAGTTCTGTCCAATGATTACTTCTTTGGCTGCTTGTGCTTGCTCCAGGTACTGTCTCTTAAGCCTCCTAATGCTACTAGAGTGATTTCTATGGTTCTCTCCCTCCCTGCACATTCTCTCTGGCAAGCCTGGCCTTGGTCTCTTTCCAAACTAGTTTAAAGCTCTTGCAGTGAGCCCTATGAACTCCTGAACTAAGATCCTTTTTCTCTTTGGAGACAGCTGAACCCCATTTGTTGCCAGTAGGCTTTGTGTTGTATAAACTGACCCATGATCAAAACCCCCAAAACCGTGGTGGTAACACCAGCATCAAGTACAGTTGTTCATCTGCATATTCTTCCTGTTTCTTGCCGCATCATTCCCTGCAACCGGCAGGACAGAAGAGAACACAACTTGTGCTTCACATCCCTCAAGTTGTCGCCCCAAGGCCCAAGGGCCCCTCTTGATTGTCCACAGTGTTGTTTATTTAACTTTAAGGTTTATATAGTTACAGATTGCCCATTCTTCAGCTTGACCCAGTTTTGTCTCTTAGATCCTGGAGGCTATAGTGGTTTTACTACTTATCTCCATAGTCCCAATGTTTTGGACTTGGATTCTCAAACATCCAACTTATATTGGGTACTCATTATCATGTGGTTTTGTACAGTATACTGTACTGGGAGAAAAGAGCTGAAGACCATAGGAGAATAAAGTAAAAAAGATGAGTCAATAGATGAGAGAAAAAGGGGTGAATTATTTCTTATTGATAGGTATTTTGCATTTTTTGAAGCATGGAAAGAATGGAATCTTCTGCATTGCCTGGAGTCATAAAGATTCCAAAAGAATAGCAACCTGCAGCAGTGATGGATTTTGGTGAGTGTTATTGGAAGAAAAAAACGGCTAAATGCACTTCTCAAGTCCATAAATTTTGACAGTACTCTCAGTAATTAATTTAAAAACTTTTCTTACTGGACAAAACTTAAATTCTATTACTCTTCTGTACTTGTTAGGATACATTTTTCATGATTTAAAAATAATAAAGGAAATGTTTTCGAAAGGAATACTGTCTAAGACACACTGATAGTGAAAATAAATTGTGATTTTTATTTGGACAAGAATATCCTTCTAGGTTTCTTATCTGTAGAGGACACTTTTTGAAAGATATCCAACTTTACTTGTCTTAATTTTAAATTTTTTTTTTAGTTTGTTGTTTTAAGGACTAAAAAGTACTATTTTAGAATTAAATAACTACAAGTGCTCTATCACAGGAGTATAATACCCCTTTCTAAAAATGCATGAATATCCATTGAGACCAATTTTGCATATATTGTTTTCAGTACATCCTAAAAATCTTTCTTCATTTGTTTCCTCTGCGACCTGTGTCATTCCAGCTTGAACATAACGGGCAGAAATTTTAGAAAACAATTAACTTTCTTTTTAATTCATAAAGATCTATTTGTACCTTAAAGCCATGACTACAGCTTTGATTCTGGGCTATGAGATCCTTTCAAGAAATATGTACCACAATGAAGATCTTTAAAGCCCCTCTGAAGAAACACAGATAACTGAAGTTAGATATTGTACAATCAACATCCAGTTAAATGTTGTGATTGAGGGGCTGATACTGTTTGTGGCTGTTTCTCTGACTCTTTGTGTATACATTTTTGCTCTCTGGTTTATTTGCACAGAATAAAACCTAGTTTTTCATAGCCTACCCAGAATGTATTTTTCCTTATAATATCACATTGTAATTGTTTTCAGTATTATTCGAACCATCGATGGCAATGTTCTTCACAAGTACAAACATCCAGCTGCAGTGTTTGGCTGTGATTGGAGTCAAAACAACAAGTAAGTAAAAATTAACCCAAAGAATTGACAATATTTACTCTTTAAATTGATTACCAGTAAAGTAACACAAATTTATGTAGAATGTGATATTCACTCTGATAGTAAAACACTGAAAATATCTTCCAAAGTAGGATATACCTATAGCAGCCCTCTCTTCCCAGTAGTATATTTCATTGACCACCATGAACTTTCTTAACTTTCAAAGGAGGATCATTTCATATTGATGAGAAAAAAAAAATTATCTAGCTGAATTTATAATGGGGGGGGAGAGGGGAAGACATTCAATACCAGGAAAGAGAGGTCTAGAGGTGCAGATTGGTGTCCTTGAAATGACTGCTAAGGTGAAAATGTAGCAGACAACTAAATACTTTGTGATTACATGTAAATTTTGTAGATAATTCCTAATAATGACATGAGAGCTTTTTGTCAAAAAAAAATTCTTGTAATTCAATTTAATAATAGCTGTGTATTGGGTGCGTAGTCAGACGAGTGCAAATATATTCCCCATTGCAACTAAAAGATCTTTATCAGGTTTATTCTGATTTAGTTTTTTTAATCAGATTATCGATAGCTACATGTTGAAGAAATGATGGAGAAGCAAAAAATTGCTATTTAAAAAAAATAATCACCAATTGCACATCATATTTTGTTTAAATTTAAAGAAGCATTTATCACCTCTGTGACCAAGGATTTTGCTGTTTTTATTTTGCAGAGATATGATAGCTACTGGTTGTGAGGATAAAAATGTTCGTGTTTACTACTTGGCAACCAGCTCTGATCAACCATTGAAAGTTTTTACTGGGCATACTGCAAAGGTGTTTCATGTACGGTGGTCTCCTCTCAGAGAAGGAATCCTCTGCAGTGGCTCTGATGATGGGTGAATATTTCTGAACTGTTAGAAAACTTAAAACTCAAGCAGGACTATTGGAGAAACTCACATCTTTGCTTGTAATGGTGCTGTCAATACTTAATAATCTAAATCTCTGCCTTGTTCAGATCCAGGTTTTAGCTCTGCTCTTAGCTTTATGTAGTATTTGGACTGCAGGATCATTATCTAAAATAGTCACAACTGCTGCAGTAGTGCAAGTTTCCATATGCTTTCCCAAAAGTAGGCTCAGTGCCTGATACTGTTACTGTGAGGAATAGCACAAGGAGGATACCACATGCTTACATTAAATCTAAAGAAACAGGTGCAAGACCTGCCCTTATTTGATATTTTTCAAGAGTGTAGTTAAGTAGAATCTGCAGAGAATTTTAATGAGTATGGTATCTTTCTGGTTTTTTGTTTGATGCCGTTGCTTTTGAGGGAGGGCACATCAGCCCAGCACATCAGTAGAAGGAAGCATTTTTCTATGATTTTAAGCCACTTCCCTGCAGAATATATAAGATATTTTTGTAAAGTTTGGCATGTTGGCTTCTATTGCTTTCCCATTATCATTCATTACAGGTTTATGTTTGAAGCAAAATCTATTAGTTCATAGTGCAGTGATTCATGACAGAAGACAACCTGATAACAAACTTCTTGACAATAAAATACATTGAAGAGGACTGGCCCTAGAATTGAACCCTGATGAGCATTGCTGCTGACCAGTTGCCTGCCAGATGTAGCTCCTTTCACTACAACTCTTTGAGCCCTGTTGTGATGCAAATAAATATTCTGATAAATTTGAAGCTTAAAATATTGCTGAAGTAGAGAGATAATTATATTTCTATAGGTGATCTGATGTAAATTGTTCTCTTTTATGCTGTTTCAGTACCGTTCGGATATGGGATTATACACAAGATGCTTGTATAAATGTTCTTAGTGGACATACAGCTCCAGTACGGGGACTGATGTGGAATCCTGAAATTCCTTACCTTCTAATATCTGGCAGTTGGGACTATACAATTCGAGTCTGGGACACAAGAGATGGAACATGTTTGGACACAGTTTATGATCATGGTGCAGATGTGTATGGTAATATCTTTTAAATTTTGTTTTATTTCTGTATTGAAATGCATTCTAATAGGGTTTGAAATTTATAAAGTAATTTAATCAAACAGGTTATTACATAAACTTATTTCACTACATTTTAAAATATCCCCTTTCCTAGGATTAACATGTCATCCTAGTCGTCCATTTACGATGGCATCTTGCTCTCGTGATTCCACTGTGAGACTCTGGTCGTTGACACCTCTTATAAACCCTCTACAAATAAATATCATAACAGACAGATGTTGGGATGATATTATCAGCAATACAGGTAAGCAAATTGTATAAGCCATTGTTTTAATTTTCTTTATGTTAATATTCCTATTCCTTTCGTTGTTTTGTATTTTAATTTCATATATAAATCTTTGTGTGTGTTAGATCGCGCCGTGGAGTCTGGAGCTCCTCCTTTGCTGTGTGGTAAAGTTTCCAGGGATATTAAACAAGAATTGGAAAAATTGTCAGGAAGTCTTCAAGGAAAAAAACTAAGGTGGTTTTCAGAATTTTTTTCAGTAAGTATTCTGCCAAATTAAGGATGCTGTTAATTCACATGACTTTCTTTTCTGAAGTCAGTCTCCAAAATTGGGATTTCTTTTTTGTCTACCATTTTTTTCTCTCTTTCTTGAAGGGAGCTTAGAAAATAGACAGAAATAAGTTAATTTCTTAACAGGTCAGCATATAAAAATGTCCATCATTGAATTGTTTGTCAGTTGTGAAAAAGAAATTTCACTAATTTAGCTTTGCAAAAAACAAATCAGCTTTTTGCAAAGTTAAATTAGTGAAATAATATAATTTTCTATAGGAAAGGTTAATTTGGCATCAATTTGTTATTGAAGAAAATGAAATTATGTGCTTAATCAAACTGCATTAGAGTTTTTATTAAAAGAACACCTTCATTACGACAAGTTTTTAACTGCCCTGTGTCTGTGCCCAAACTGCTTTTTATGTTTTAGGAACTGTAGATCCGGGTGACCTGTGCCTCAGTATCCATCTACTGCCTTTTCTCCATTGCACAGTAATATTTTCTATAAATTGCTGCAGCTTCTCAGTGCAAATGAGTTAAAAAATATGATTTCCTTTGAGTTCTTACCTGAATAGAAGCTGTACTTGAGGTATAGCAAAGACAAAATTACTTGGAACTACAGGTTCTACTACTACTGAAACTTGTGTCCAGTACGGTTGTAATTTAAATCAAAACACTGATCTAAAAAGACCTAGTTCATCCAAAGTATTTGGTTTGAGTTCTAGATCTTGAAGTGGATAATTGAGAAATTATGAAACAATCTTTTGCAATTTCAAGCTTAGACATTTTCTCTTTTGATAAAAATATATTTATGGAATTCTTAGTTTTACATAAGTTATAAATTTTGATTTCCCTTATTGATTTGATAGTAAAACTGTTCTAAGAATACTAGAATTTTCCAAGAAAATCAGGTATGGGCAGTGCTTTTTGACTCCAGAAAGTGAGATATTGTGCTAAACTATGTCCACATAGTGTGATAAGAGTTTTAGGGGACAGAAGAAAGAGAGAGTAGTCTCTTTTATTATTTTTGGGGGGGGCAGGGGGGGGAAGTGGTGGGGGGAGGTTGGGTGGGTGATGTTTCCCTAGCAGGATTTTATGCTTTTTACCAGCTCAGAAATAATTTGACTTCTGAACTTGTGATCCTGTTATTCTTAGAAAAGTTTTTTTAGGTCAAAGGTTTAATGATTTTTTTAAGCTTTTGAATACTCACTCTCTTCTAGACTTCATTCAGTGTTAAACTGTTGTCCTGTTTCTACAGAAGGATTGATTCAAAGGCTAGACCAATAGAAATGCTTAAAACTTATTAAAAACAATATTTTGTGCATATACCGTTATACTATATGTGTCTATTTTAAGATTTAATATTAAGATAGTAAACCAGGTTGTGACAGTCAAGCCTTGAAGTTCTTTTCTACCTGGCCCATGCCTTTCTTTTACAGAAAGTAGTAAAGAAGTCCTGGGTCAGCTCCTGCATGGCAGCAGCTGACTGTTGGTTTGTGCCAGCAGTAGACACAAGCTAGCTTGCATTTATTTGAGAGCAAAAGGGAAAACTAATGGTGAGCCCTCAGCTATGTCCACACATAACCAAATCGGTTCATGGATTTCACTGTATCTTTACAGCCTTCAAGAAGACTGAAGGACTTGTAGTCTCTTGAACTAACTCATGTTTTCATAATAAAGGTTCTAATATTGAAATTGTCTGAAATTGTATTTCTTGGAGTTGACTGACAAATTTTTTCCAATATCATTATAAGTTCAAGTTTCTCTCTTGAACATAACTGTAATAAAACTCTTCTTCTCTAACAATTTTAGCCTCCAGGAGGCAGCAAAAATTTATGGGATTTGGTTGCTGTAATAAAGGGACAGGATGACAGTTTGCTTCCACAAAACTACTGCAAAGGAATTATGCATATGAAACACCTCATTAGATTTAGACTGGTAAGTGAAGCACAAACAGTATGTGAAAATGGTTGTTAGTCCATGTAGTATTTCACTATTTAAAAATAACATTCAATGCTTTACAAAGGGTCACAACTTCATATCCAAAGATACTTGTGCAATACTGGTTCTTCACTGCAATACTTGTCTGTTACAATAGCATCTAGCTGAGTCTGTGTGACTTCATGCATACTCAGTGTTAAAATGCTGGGTTACAGTTATTAACTAGAAAAGCAATTTCAAAACAAAATCAATTGCAAACAATCATCACTACAGTTTCAGCTATGAAGCGATTTGTCTTGCCTATTATATACACTGTACTTTTATGTTCAGTAAAGTCAAATTATTTGTTTTTATAAACATGAAGTGTGTAGCTATGTTCAGATGTAAAGACAAGGGAATTCATGTCTGAAAACGGGGGAGAGTCATCAGAAATATGTTCTGTAGGTCTTTATAAGAAGGAATGGCAAGAAACTGTCCTTAACACAGATACACAGCTTAAGAGTGACTTGGATGAGAAAAGGAAATTCAAGTATTAGGCCATAAATTAATTAGTAGCTGCATTTATGAATATGCAACGAGATACACAGTTTGTGTAGAATATGAAGATTCATCATTCTGTCAGGAAGTTCTTAGGAGTACTAAAGAATGCCATACTCCAATGACTGGATTGTAAATAGAGGAAAGATGATCTACTGGTATGGATCAGGAAATGCACTTGCCAGGCCCAGGGCTAATACTTGCCAGGTATCACCTGTTGTTTGCTGTAAAATCACAGACTTTTTTAGAGTGTCCTGTGTTCCTTGTGACTCTCAAGTGATTAAAGTTTATGAGTGTTATTAACTGTAATAAGAGCAGCTGCTCTGCAAATCCTATGAAGCTCTGTCTGTGTGTCCATGTGTCCAAAAAGCCAGTTTTCTCAGCCAGTTGGCCTGAGAAGACATTAAATCTTGACTTGTGCAGTGCCAGCAGTCTGTTTACCCCTGCAGAATTATTTCATGCATTTATAACTCCAGTGACCTAGAATAACTACAGTAATTGCTGGTCATTCTGTGGACCTGGATTAATTAAAAGCATTTTTCCCCCTTCTTGCTGACTCAAAATCTTGTTTGAAATCTTTAAGAGAAAGTATGGGGTAGGGTAATGCTGCCTGCTTATTAAGGACTGCTAATATTCTCTTTTCCTTAGGAAACCAAATAATGGCACTGCAGCACCCATACATTTCGGGATAAATTAAGGATTTATAGCAACTCTGTTTTTTCTGGTTTTAGTAAACAGAGAGGATGCATTGATGACTTTAGCATCAAAATAATAAAAAATATAGAGGTGCTGAGGGAAAAAAAAAATGTAGTATGCTTTTTTAAAAAACCAGATTCTTGGGAGCTATTGGTCTATGTGGCAGTTTAGTTTGGAGAAGAATGTTCAAAATTCATTCTCCTTCTTCCATATATGGTTCTGCAAAGTCATGAATAGCCAAATGCCATCATTGTGCATTGAAGATAGAATTCAACTGAGAATTCTTGAAATGGGAATCTCCCTTTGTTTTGTTTTTTTTTTTCCTTGTACATATAATTCTATTGCAGCTTGTTTCTCAGGCTCTGCCAGATGAAGAAATTAAGTCTTGTCTTCCCAACTAATATAAAAATTGCAGAAGTTGGGAATATAAATAATTTCTTGGCTATAAGGTTAATGGGGGATGACCGATCAGATCACAGAACTTGTTGTCTACCAGTTAAGCCTACTGTCTTTGTTATTTCTTTGTGTGGACATCATTATAATGGTAATACGTACAATTTTCAGCTCTCTATGGTTTATGTTCACAAATATTGTTTTTTAAGTTTCAAAATACCAAGATTTTTATGAGGGGCATCTGGATTAATTACCATTATATATGAGAATAAAAAAATAAGTTATTATAGGAAGATAATAAATGAAAATGTATATGCGCAATAAAACACTCGCACTTTAACAACATAAATATAGTTCACTGTAATCTCATTGAAATCTCTTTCAATTAGCCTTTTTGCTAAAGCATGTTTTTCTTAAATTATAACCATTATATTCTACTGTAATATTTACCAATAGTTCATTCTTAAGGAAACTTTTTTTCATCACAGAAAACTTCTAAATCTTTTTTTTTTTTTTTCCCCTCAGTCCAAGGCACAAGAACTGACAACAGTAAAGATGTCTAAATTTGGAGGTGGTATTGGTGCACCCAGCAAAGAGGAAAGACTCAAAGAAGCTGCAGAAATACATTTAAGATTAGGACAAATTCAGCGATATTGTGAGCTAATGGTAGAACTTGGAGAGGTAAAATATCAGAACACTAATGAAGAATAAAAAATTATGAAAGTTTCTGAAAACCAGCTACCCTAGCAAAGATGTGGAAGCAATGAATGGGTCACAAGTCCCCAAAAAAGGAATCTTGTTCCACTTATTTTTAACATATGCAGTCTAAAGCATAACTCATTCCTTATTTAACTTTGACAAATATATTTTTAATGGAAGAAAATTTACACTAGTTTAAAATATGGCTGCTTCTCAAATGGAAATTATCACTTTAAATGTATTATTGCTTTCTTCTAGTGGGACAAAGCTCTCTCAGTTGCACCTGGTGTATCAATGAAATATTGGAGGAAGTTAATGCAAAGGTAAGTTAACTAAAATGTGATGGCAAATTGTAGCTTCAGTTCATAAAAGGACACAGACAAGTAGGAAGGATGGATACTATTACCAGATATACTTGTCTTTTGTTACAGCATTCTAGTGATGTTACTTTTTGTTCAGTAAGCTTTGGGATAGAACTGTGGAGAATTTCAACAATAACTTTGTGTACAAGAATGAAAGGTTTGAAAATAAATTGCAACTTTATAAACTCTTTAAGTGCATTATTCACACTTTGTAAGTCTGGAAAGGCAGATGGGTTTCAGTGAACTTTATTTGGCTTCATCTCACACCTACACCATATAGTTGAATTTGGTGATTGTTCCTATATATGGTTCATTCTTGTTTATTTATTCATTTGTTTAATTAGGAGAGCTGATCAGTTAATTCAGGAAGAAAATGATGATGTCATCCCATACTGTATAGCTATTGGAGATGTGAAGAAACTGGTTTCATTCTTTACTTCAAGAGGTCAGCTTAAAGAGGCTCTACTTGTTGCACAGGTATCACTATACATATATACCAGTGTGGGAGATGTATTTAGCTCTTAGCTTTTAAGTCAGAATATGACATGCACATTTAAAAGGCAAAATAGCTGAATAATGATGCCCTAGCCTTTACTTCCATATGGTATTGACCAGTTTTTATACAGAAATCACAAGAAGGAAGTACCTCATGTTTACAGATTTAAAGCCTGATTCTTTTAAACTGCAACCAAATGACCATAATGAAAACCAATGTGTTCAATTTCAATTGAAATGGAACCTGATTTTCAACAGCTGGTATTGTCCTTAACATCAAATTCATGTAGGATTTGATTTCTCATTAATTTCTACTGAGAAATCATCTGTAGGTTTTAGCTAAATAATGTACAGAATGTAACTTTGACACATGCTTAGATTGTTTGGAACTGTAGTTCAAACTATAGTGTTTGAACTTTAAAGCAAGTTAAAGCTCCAGACAGATCTTAATTTTTCATGTAAGTGAGGTATTGCAGAGCTACTACAATTCATAGAATAGTCTGTCTCAAAGGTTTAATAAGATAATAATGAGTAACAAAATGCCAGGATTTATCTTCCTTTGTAACTGAGCCTTGAGGTTTAATGCTGTTATCCCAGCTACATCTTCAAGCATGTGAAAGAATTTCAAAAAATTCACAGAATCAATTAGGTTGGAAAAGATCTCTGAGATCACTGAGTCCAGCTCTTTACCAACCACCACTTTGTCAACTGATTCCATTTTAACCCACACTGATCTCTTTGTATTTGATGTTAGAAATAAATTATTGTAAGATACAAAGAAAAGTTCACCTTAAGCCACTATATGCCAAATCTTTCCAGATTTGCTGGTATACCTGCTGAGCAGTATCTGTGGACTTCATCCTCCCCTCAGAGCTGCTTGCTACTTGGGGTGTAAAAATCAAGTTGTAGCCTTCACCATCCGTTATATCCAAATGCTGAAGAATCCTGCACCAATGCATAGGAAGGAAGAAGTCTTTTGCTTCAGTAGAATTCTTGTATGGCTAGATAAAACTAGACTAAGATTTAGCTATGAATAAGTTAATTACTTTATACATTAAAATATTTTCTTTTTTATAACTGGGCTTTAGAATGATTTTTATATACCTTAGATTATTTTTATTGTTATAAACATTTCATTTCATCTTCAGTTTGAATTCTGCATTAATTAATCTATATTTTATTCACTTCCAGGCAGCTTGTGAAGGAAATATACAGATGTTGACACTCTCCACAACAAGTGGAACTTCAAATTCTGCTGGAAACAATACAGATGATTATAATGAGTAAGTTGTTCTAGTTTGTAACTATAAAACTCATTTTAGTGCAGAGTGTAAAGTCATTAAGGGTGATAAAGCATAGTCGTTTAATTTGGCATCAGCAATGTAGTGTTCAACAAAATATTGCATCTTCTAGTACTTAGTTAGTGGAGTTACTAACTACCTGATGCTACACTTATTTCCCTATTGTGCCTCCTGGCACAAAATGGATTTTTCATATGTGTGCATTATAATTATAAATGTCCTTTTCTCTTGCTCAATATGTAAGATGCATTCCTGTGCACTAAAATATATAGCATATTAATTAAGAACTTCTGGTGAGTAAGATTTAGCATTAACAAGTATCTGTGATCCCCTGTTATTACACATAATCTCCTCCTGAAGCTTTGCTCTTTGTCATAAGTGAAGGTTCTGATAATGTAAAATAAAAATCATACTGAAGAGAGTAGGTTTAGATTAGATATTAGGAAAAAATTCTTTACTCTGAGGCACTGCAACAGGTTGCCCAGAGAAGCTGTAGCTGCCCCATCTCTGGAAGTGTTCCAGATCAGGTTGGATGAGGCTCTGAGTTACCCAGTCTAGGGGAAGACATCCCTGCCCATGGCAGGGGGCTTGGAACAGAATTATCTTTAAGGTTCCTTCCAACACCAGCCATTTTATGATTTCATTGTCCATGTCCATAAAAAAAACCAAAACCAAATATGCACCTCGCCTTGTCTAGAACAGCACTCAGAAACCTGAATTACATTATCAAGTTATAGTTGTAGTTAAACAAAAACAGTTTGGAGGCTGTGTAGTTACTTCATTTACATAAGCAGTTTTTGAGCAATTAGAGAAGTACTAGTGCAGAGTTTACAGGTACAGATTGGATATCCAGGTATTTGATTTTCCTTCTGTCAATCTGAAGAGACATTTCCTACTGATGTAAACTTTGGGAAACTGACCCACCTTAGTACATACCAACATAAGTAGTGGATGAAGCTCAAACAGATTGCATTTTTCAAGCTGGTAGTGTTATTATCTGTGAGCCAAATATAGCAACTTTTAGGGTACAGAAGCAAATGTGGTGAATTACATAAATTAAGACCCAAGGTGCTCCAACCTTAAAGTGACCTTGTAGAATTTCTTTTTTGTTCTTGCAGTCTCCTGCAGAAGGTCAGTAAAGAACTGGCAGATTGGTATTTCCAGGATGGTCGTGCAGTGCTTGCAGCATGTTGTCATTTGGCTGTCGAAAATATAGAGGTAATTTTTTTTTTCTTTAACAATGAAAAAGCCAATATTTACTTCCTTTTTACATCTCTACACATGTTTTAAAATGTATGTATCATATTCTAAGATGGTATTTGGCATTTGATTTTTTTATACTTCTACAAAGTCAGACAGTTATAGTATTAAGGTTAGTGGCAGAACTCCCTTGATTCTATAAAATTCAAGGTCTCTCTCATGCACAGAAGGTAGCCTGTTGCTGCTGACTTTTATTTCCAATATCTTGTTATATTAGACAAGGTAAGATACTTAAGTACCTTGGATATATACATCTAAGTGTTACTGTTTATGGTGACCCAAAATACCCATTCAAAACTGGAAGTTATTGTGCTAAAGAAGATGCAATCATCCACCTTGAAGAATTTGCAGTCTAAGTGAAGAAGTAAATAGTAAAAGGAAACCCCACCCCTCAGTACAAAAAATAGAACTGACATGTAGGAAACATTTTATTATGTTTTTTATTTGCTTGTAGTTTTACAAATTGTTTATTTTCCTCATTTTAGCTGGATTTTGTTGTTGTTAACTTAACATGTTTTTCCTCCTCTATCGCCACAAGAAATATAATTTCTTCCCAAAGAGAAATTGAGAATCAGTAAATTCCTTTATTTCTAAACAGGCATATTTGAAGTTGTTGTGTAGTCTCATAGGGTTTGACATTCTGCTATGCCTATCAGTAACTATGCTCAGAGAGAGTAAGAACAGGACAATCCTTCCTGTTTTCTGGGGTTTTTGAGTCTTCTTTCATTGAAAGAGAGGGGGAAATGTAAACTCTGAATGCTAGTGTCCTTAAGATTAGATGAAATTCCTAGCATGCATTTTAGGTATTGTATTTATGTGATCTCTTCAGTTGAATAAAGGAAGATTCTGCTAAAGGAAATCTATTTGGTTGTTTAAAAGCACATTAACATATGGAGCACAATTATTTACTCGTTCAAGAGACCCAAAATATATAAAATTGGGTTTAACTATTGCATATTTTGTCCTTCTGTAAAAAGTGTCATAAGTGAATGTCATATGCTCAACATGATGAATGGCCAAAACTGCTTCTGTCCTTTAATGATATAATTTTTTCATTAAACAAGCTTGCAATGGCAAATCTGATTCGTGGAAATGAACTGGAGCTGGCAATCAGTGTGGGTACTGTCTTGGGAGAAAGTGCAGCACCAGCAACACATTATGCCCTAGAATTACTAGCAAGAAAATGTATGGCAGTAATAACATGGTAAGAATTTCTTAATCCAAAGATTTTTTTTTAATTTTCTGCCTGACAAAGCAATCAAGGTGTGTCATTGTGAAACTTTTGTAGAGATCAAACCACAACAGGAAGGGAGAATCAAAATTGCTGCTTGAATAATAATTGCTGTATTAGACCTTTGAAGTACAGGGCATGCAAATATTCTGCTTTAATCTCAAAATATATTCTGTGTGCACTGTAAGTGAGAGAGGAGTCATTGTCAGAGTATGAAACCCACTGAAAAAAACACCCTAGATACTTGGGCAATAGGTAGCTTATGAAGTCCTAGTTTTTACTGAGTAAAAAGAACTGCTTCAAAAAAAGTAAGGCTGGAATTGAGTTAAAAAGTCAAAATGAATAGCTCAAGTAGGATATGTGAAGTGATTTTTAAATACTTGATTGAAAAATATAAAACTATGAGTCTGAGGAATTATCTTCTATTGGTTTTAGGAACACAAGACTCCTGCAATGATTTAAGGATGAAACAAGATTGCTGTTTAGTTCCACAGGAGTAACTTCTCTCTTGCATATAGGGGAAGCCTTCTGTGGCAAATTTTCTTTTCCTCATTGTAGTGGTTTTACTTTGAAAAAATCACCTTCTTGTTTTTCTGTCTAACAATGAAAAAGCAGAAAACCTTTCTAAGGTGTATTTGGCAGCTGTATAACTGGTTTGTAATTAACATTTCACAAAAAATGTGTACTTAAACTGTTAAAAATCAGTTTTTCTTCTACAGTTAGTATTTGCTAATGCATTTAGAGGTAGTCCGAGAGAAACATAGAGGAACTCCTCTACATTAGAGAGGAGATTAGAACATTAGAATATTTAGCTTTCATTAGACAATGAAGCATTGTAGAAAGATAAAATAAGAAACTGGTGACTTGCTGCTTTCATTTTGCAGTGTTTCAGCATGTCTGCATTGCACCAGTCTTAATAGGGTTGTTTTGGCAACTCCATCTGCAGCTTTTAAGGTGTCTGAAGCTCTTTCATTGTTAAGGGTGATTTTTATGTAGCCTCCAATAGGAAGTACTGGAGTTAAAGAAACAGTGCATATTTTTCCAGTTCCATAACAAAAGCTTGTTCTGATCTCAGGGCTGTAATTACTGCTTATAATGGTATGGCATCTATGTTTATGTCCATAAAGGTGCTGTAAACTTAATAGCATGTGTACATTGAAGTCTACATGGTGATCAAGCCTGTACTGTACGTGATAAAATTTTAAAGTGATGTACTGCATATTGCCCAAGTATATATCTGGATTTTTCAATGGGTTTCACACACTGTGCTGAACACCTTGCAATCCTGGATTCTGATTTTCAGCCTTGCAGCATATTTTTTATATTCTGTAGGAAAAGATCAGAGATTCATTAATCTCTTTGTTTTGTAATAAAGGGATTTTCACACAGCATAATCCCCTTGGTTAACTGCATTCATAAGATCATATATAGAGAAGGTGGAGTTCAAGGGTCTCTGATATTTGAAGGGCTCCCTTCTTAAATTTACTGGTTGTTATGCTTAGGGATATCCATCAGTTGGAAATATTTCACTGTAGTGAAGCACTTTATTGTAGACAGCAAAAGGAATACCAGAAGGGTCCTGATGAATTAATAAAGAAATCAGTTACTGAATGCTGGAATGTTTCTTGGGTTTTGGTTTGTTGTTTTTAGAAATGCTCTAAAATATAAAAGCAAGCCAAAAAAACCCAAACTAAACATTCGTGCACTTTCCCAAATCTAAAGTCTTGAGAAAATGTGTGAATGTTTAAGGACACATTATTGTTTGTATTTAACACCTAAATACTGTCAAAAGCAACTTTCTGCTATTCAAAAAGCTAGTCATATTTTACCTGAGATACTGAATTCTGCATATGCAAACTCAGCCACCTCATTTTGGTCTTTATACCAACAGTGTTTTCAGTTTAATTCTTAAAAATCATTCCAGTTTCTTAGAATCTTTAGGTTCTTAATAATCATTCCAGGTAGCACAATTTGTAGGCCATTATCTTCTTTGAATTACTTTTTTTAAAATGAATACTGGATTTCAGTTTTTTGACAAGAAAATTTCTAATAACTTAAAAATGTTTAAATTGCTTTTGAAGATTAGTACATATAAGTAAGTGATCTTGAAAATAGCTTAAGAACTTGTGAAATAACCTAGATTCTGGAAGAATGCTTCTGTAACTTGGAAAAGTAGCTGTTGCACAGTAAAATATTATCACAGATTTTCTAAAGACCTTTTGGCATGAGTTTCTTTATGTTGTCAAAAGGCATAAAATAGAAAGCTATTTTTTGTTGTTGCTGTTGAAGCCAGTTGCCCTGACCCATAGATTTGCTGCTGTAGTTTAATTATTTTCTATCAGATATTTTCTCTGTAAATTAATGCAAAATTTTTTTCAATACTGTTTCAATGTCTTCCTTTTAGCTTCCCATCACTTGGATACAGGTATTTTGCTTTTTTGGAGAACGTTCAAGGTTATTTTTTCCCTTAATAAAGTCACAAGCTTTTCAAATTTCTCTAAGTGTCCTAATTTTTAATTGCGATTAATACTTGAAAGTGAGATAGAAAGCAGTTGCAAATATTGGATAATAGCTTACTTGAACACTTTTAAGCTAAGGACCACATTCTGAAAATCCAGAGGTAATCAGTAGGATTTTTTGCCTTACAAAGGGGCAAGTCAATCTTGAGGTTCACAGGAGAAATGACGTCTGCTTGAATAGAAGAGTCAGAGAATAACCAGTTCTTAAAACTTAAATAGAACAATTTCCAAATAATTTCCTAATATTATACATTCCCGTCATCTGTTTCTTGTGTGAAGGATAGAATAAAAAATGCTAAAAAGTTTAGGAAAATGTAAGAAATGTCAGTTTGCTAAAACACTTTGCCTTTGAGAAGAATAAAATAAGTATTACATTTTTTCCCATATAATCTCTCTATTTCTATGTCACATGAGCACCAAGATATTCTGGATATTGGAGAGATGTCCTGTGTTGATGTCATGAAGCTTTAGAACCCTGGAATTTTGAGGATGGTTTCATGACACAGAACCACATTATCATCTTTTCTTATCTCAGATTGGAGGGTTCCTACTCTCCTTTCCCATCCCTGCTCACATATTCTTCCATTTCACTTTGAGATGGTTCTGAGGCTTAAGAACTGCACAACTGTTTAATTCAACAAATTAAAGCAACAGAAAATTAATGAATGACTTTCCCAATAAGATGAATAATTAAACCTCATTTATTGAACAAAAATATTCTTAGATACTGAGCTTACTTCTGCACTTCTCTGGAAATAGTATTTTTTCAGTAAACTCTTCTTTTATTAGGAATGTAAAGAGAAAATAGCTTCCTTCTATTACAAACCATCAAGAGTAACTATATGTCATCTTTTGTTTGTGCAGGGATTTAGCAGTTGATCTTCTTATGATGATTCCTGATAATAAACTGCAGTTAGTGAAACTATGTGCTTTTTATCCTGGATGCACAGCAGAAATAAATGACCTGCATGAAAAGGTACAATGTAAAAGAATTTACCTGAATCTAATAAGGTTTTGTATTGATTCATTTACTAATTTCAAAAAACATAAGGCCATATAAAACCACAGGGTGAATTTGACTTTCACATCTTATATGTAACATATTCTTTTCTCCACTATTAGTCTTTGTTGACTTTATCTTCAGCATTGTACAATAAATTTAGTTCATTTCTATCCTTTAGTGTACTCCTTCCCTGACACATGTTACTTTCTGAAGTAGCTTATCATCTTCAGAATTACCTGTCAGTACAATTTATAACCTACTAGATGTGCAGCCTAATCATGTTTTGGCAGATTAACTTTCTGTAGTCTGAATTGTTTTATATTTTATGTCTGTTATGTCCATAAATGTCCCCTTTCCTCTTCAGCAGCAGAAGGGTCTGCTTTGGTTGCTCTCCCTTAGGGTGTGACTCAGACTGCATATTTATTAAACAGTAGTAAAAGCTTCACAAAAACATTAGCAATGAAAACTGGTACTGCTTAAATTAAAGTTACAGAGCCTTTTCCAGTGCTGCTCTGGTCTAGATGACTTTCTTAATGCGCAATATATGCAGGTATGTCTTTCAATGTCTCCTTCAGAGAGAATTTTTTCTTGTTGTGTGCAAACATCAGTATTTCTCTGCATCTTAGAAAATTGTTTGAACACTTCAGTAATTTTCTGCAAAATGTTTGTTTTCCAGTGTAATCTTCCTGATGTGGAAGAATGTATGCAAGTGGCAGAGACAATTCAGGCAGATGGGGATGTATTTGAAACAATGAAGTACTATCTGTTAAGCACAGAACCTGAAAAGGCTCTCCCTGTTGGCATTCAGTATGTGAAAGGTAGGTAGTTGGATGAAGAACAATTTTAAAGCAAAATTTATCTGTATAACTTTCCTTATGAGATATATGAAAAAAATATTTTCTTTTTATTTTTCAACAGAACAACTCTGTGGCTCAGATTGGACTTTAGATTCAGTCTTTCCATATCTTGATCTTTTAAGTTACATACGGACTGAGCAGTTAATGTTGCCTAAGTGTAGTGAGTGAGTATATTTTCCCTGATTTAGAAAAGTGGGACTTTCCTTAAAGGAATCCTTCAGATTGCATATATATAGGTGCACACTGTTAGTATCATTTTTTTTGTTTAACAGAGGAGGGACACAAAAAAAAAAAATCCAGCAAGCATGCTTTTTTCCAGTCTGGAGAACAGAATGTGGACTCTCCCAAATTATGAAGGTTTAGCAAGAAAAAAAAGATATTTTATTGCTGCTTTCTCTGTGGAGCATTTACAATGTGTGAATCAATATTGGTCTTATGTGAAGAACTTCACTTTGATCAGCTCTGGTTTCAGTTTGCTGAAGTGGTATCACAAATCATGTGGGCTCTTATGTCAAAGCATTAAGGAATGTTGGGCTGTCAGAATTAACTCAGAATTAACTCTAAAATAGATGGAGAGCACTGGTTCACCTTTATGATGGATGGTTGCAGCTAGGCCTAGGTGCCTACACAAGTATACGTTTGAAGAACAAAAAGGAGAAAAAAGTTTGGGAAACTTGGTGAAACTGAAATCTACACTAATATTTGGGGCAGTTTTATTTATATTTACATTCTATGACATTAAAAGGTCTGAGTGATGTTGTTTGTGTAACTCTATTTGATCATGCTTGAAAATTGTGTTGTAAATGCCATTTAAAATTTAATAACGGAAATCAACATGAAGCAGATGCAGTCTGTTTAAACAAGGCCATGACACAGAAAGTAAGCGTAATCAGTGAACATATATTCTCCACAAAAGGTGATAGATAAATTAGGTCTTAAAATCATAACATGAATATGAGTTTGTTTAATGTTTTTCCAAATGCTTGTTGTTTTTCATGATTGATACTTGTTCATTTATAGGTTTCGGAATGAGTTGCTGATTTTGTGTGGTTATGTTGGTGCTTTACTTGCTATCAGAAGAGAGTACAACAGCATTGTACCTGCACTATATGAGTACACAAGGTAATACTGTGTTTTCATTAACTCTGAGTAATCTCAATCTTTATTATGACATATTCCATACATTGAGCCCACTCTTCGCATCACATTCCAAAAAAATGAAAACATGTCTTTCCTCTTAGCTATCCTCATGTCTGAAACTAGGTGAGAGGATTGGGGAAAAGGAAAAGGAGCATTTTTTTGTTGTTGGTTTGGTTTTTTCTTTTCTGAACCTAAAGAAATAACAAGATCAAATACAAGCTTTTACAGAAGGGCTATTCTGATATGGATATTATTAGACTAGTGACAAGCAGTCTTTGAGACTCAGTTTGTGATACTTTCACTTTTGGCTGTAAAGCTTTCAATTATTTATTATGTAAAGAACCACAAAACAATACTGCTCAAAGTTTTGTTCTTGGATTGCCCAATATCTTCAAGACTCACAGGTTTTTAGTTTCTGGCCCATCTTAAACTGGACCCTTACCTGCTTAAGGTGGACAATTTATATGCTTAAGCAGGACATTTTTAAGGTATCCCAACACAAATGAAAGATGGCTGAGTTAGGTCAGGTAGTAACTGCCACCTATATTATATTTTGATAAATAAAAAATGCATCCACTGCAAGGGCTTTGAAACTGCTTTCTGCAAGTGAAACAAGGCTGTCCCAATGTATGTGTTGAACCATGTTTCTCTAATTGCATTTTTACCATATATGGTACATGTAGGCAAAATGGATCCTTAATTTTAGTAAAGTTGACAATATTAAGAAATAAAAACACATATAGCCTTGAAATATAGAGTGGCCTCAAGTTAAAAAAATTACAGCAAATTAAATAAAGTGTAAATAGGGATCATTAAAAAAAATTTAAATATAAAGCTATGCTTCTATAACTTATATGAGTATTACTGAAGTTTAATATAGTGTATATTGTGAAGGATCAATTTATTTCCATAGTTATTCCATATCCAATCAGAAATAGTTTTATTTTACTACTGTCTATCATGTCTTGCTTCTAAGAAAATTATCATTATTAGGATTAATTAGGACTTTAATTACTTTCATTCCTTTTCAGTCAGCTTTTAAAAAGACGGGACGTATCTGTACCTTTGAAAATTGAACAGCTTTCTGAGGAATTAGATGCATGGAGAGCTTGCACACAATCAAACAAGTAGGTGGAAAAGTATAAAATTACCATGAGTGAGACTAGTAGTATTTAACTGTTTAGTTGTAAATTTATTCCCTTTGTAAAGTCTGAATGTAACTGCTTTGCAGATCTTAACCTCTCACACAAATTAGGAAGCCAAGCTGAAAACCAAATTTCTTTTATGTTCCTAGGCCCACGGATGAGTTGCCATGCACCCCGCCCTCTGAATCGCAGAGAGCGCTGTACTCAGTACTTGTCTCACGAATTCAGGGGGAGCCTCTGAAAGGAATGGTTGGGCCAGACTGTGTCACTGGATCAAATCTTCCCAGTCATTCAGATGTTCATACCTCCTGTTTGACAGGGCTAAAGATCCAGGTACAGTTTCAGAGCTGAAGTGCTCTTTCTTACTGATAGGACTGACTACTCGTGAGGTTGCCATAAATCAAAGGTCTCTCCCACCATTTGGCTGGAAAAAGGTTTACCCTGTTATCACAGGATAGACTTAAAAGTGACAGGCAGTGACATCTGTTATTTAAGAAAGACTGTATAAAGAATTCTCCAATCAAATAATTGTCATTTCCAAAATCCAAAACCTTTTCATTTACACATGAAAGATTTCCTTTGCCAAACGTTGTATCTAAAGTGCATGTATCTTTTGGCTAATCCTTCACCACAGCTTCAATAAAAGCCAGGAGATTATTTGTCTTCAACCACATACTAATATTTTTCTGGTTTTGGTTTTTATCACTATGGAAATGCATACCATAAAACTTGGAATTCATGACTAATTAAATCCAGACATTAGCAGACTAAATATTCAAATATATTTATTCATCACTCACATTGAGTTTTATGATTAATACACATTAGTCCTTATAACACCTATTTAGCATATCTTGTTATTTTAATAAAGAGAAAATCGAAAGATTTTGAAAACACTACTCCTGCCTCCAGACAATGCCTCAGTAGGAATTTACTTTCCTAGGTGATGCCAAATCTGTTTCCTCTGTCCAGTGTAAGATGTCAGCCCAAAGAGTAACAGGGTGGTTTAGAGACTAAGAGGGATGCATAGTTTTCTGATGAAAATTAGAGTTTACAAAATGCTCGTGGGATTTTTAAGGTAAAAAAATTCTCAACTGCTCACCATCAATCTAAAATAACTTGCTCTCAACACTTCCAGATTAGATGAGTGGTCTCTGTCTGTGGCTGTGCTCTCAACATTTTCTAACAGCCATGTAAAGCTGCCAATGTTATAGTCCATTCAACAAGAATAGCAAATATGGTGTCACCAGCTTCTCATCTACAGGATCCGTATTTCTGGATTAGCATACATTAGGAGTGGTGTCTTTGGGCATGCAGATCAGCTCAACAATCAAAATCAGTTAATACTAAAGCAGGGCAGCCTACTTGTATGGGTTTACAAGTTTTATGTAGCAAGTTTGGAGAGCATAATTCTTTCAGAAAGCACTGAAATTGAAATGCAGCTTTCAGAGCACATTTTGTCAAATTAATAAATTAGCAAATAGCTCTTTTTCCATCACATGAATGAGTACTTTGTCCTTTTCATAGTGAATAATTCAAATTATTCTGTAGACTGCATGTAGACTCTGTTTTCAAACAATTCATGGAGACATTATATCAAGAGGATTTTTGTGGATAGGAAAAGCAAAGATCAGCAGAAATAATAATCATGTCCATGATGAAATAAGGACAGTATTCTGAAGAAAAATGCTTGTTACCTCAGTTTCTAATTCAACCTAAATTTAACTCTGGAATAATTGACAAGCATATATAAAATAACAATAAAACACATCAAACTAAAAATTTCAATATTGTAAAAGGTTGGGTTGACAGATTTGGGAACATAAGTGCCCTCAATTCATAACATGTCGCTGTTATCAGAGTTTTAAGTGAGTGGGGAAAAATATCTGTATGAACATAGTGGATAGGTCTAAACAAGGCATTTATGTTCTTCTGAGATAAAATATGCTTTTTGTTGTGGCCTTTACACAATCTGTATATAATTTCATTTTCTCTCCCTTCCCAAACATTTTTGCTTCTCAGGGTCCTGTGTTCTTCCTCGAAGATGGAAAATCTACTATTTCACTGAATGATGCTTTGATGTGGGCCAAAGTGAATCCTTTTTCACCATTAGGAACAGGAATACGACTTAACCCATTTTGATGAGGTGTTTCCTCTGTACTTTATAGTGCTTAAAATAACACTCTGGGAGTTAATGCTGATTTAACCTTGATTGTCAAAGGACAGAGAGGTGGTAGTTGATTCCTCCTGCAGGTCAATTACTTGAACTTTGAAAATTTTAACATGAGAATGAAAGGATTTCTATACAAATGTTTGTTGAGAATCCAAAGAAAAGAGTTATTTGATAATCCAAAGAAAAAGTCCTAATTTCATATATAGCCATGTCATTTTTTTTTGTAAGAATATTGTCGTCAGACAATTATTTTTGTCAACTCTGTGTGAATAGATGCTTTGTAAAGTAAGCAACTATCTACATATTACCAAAATATTGATAATAAACTGTGAAACCCATAAACACTCTTCCAAATATATAATCATAAAATTACTTTATTGACAGCAACTCCAAACATTTTTAGAATGACTGGAATATTTTGGCTGTTTCACACTGTCCCCATTTTTAATTTGAACTAATTTTTACACATAGGGTTCTATAGCAAAAGTAAAATTTCAAGAGTAGGTGTTTTTTTCATCCCCTTGTTATTGTGCTTTAATAGCAGTACAAATAGAAGGTCACTTATGTTTTGTGTAGATTATCTATGTTTTCTTTAGATTATCTATTTTTTATTTATTTATTTAAATTATCTAGATTACAAAATTGTATTTTCTAATAGGATCATATTTGGCAACATTCTCCGTTATGCTTTCACTGGAGGCTAAAACTCTTTATAAATTTTCTTGGTTTTTTTAACAAAGGCTTTGTATAGAACAAGCAGCATATTTATTGAAGTTATTTAACTATGCTATGTACATTGAAACAGCTTGTTTTCTCTTTACATTTTGTATTAGTCATAAACATGCATATAATATGACAGACCAGAAGTAAGTACTTGTGCATTTATGTTTTTATTTACTACATCTGTACTCAAATGGAAAAGCAGTTATGGCAATAGAATACTAAAAATATTTAAAGCTGTGTATAGTATGGAATTTATTATAAGGCAAATATTATACTCATTATTCTTATTAATAATTCTTATAAAAAGAATTGCTCACTTTTAGAAAAGATGCCTTGGTTGCAGTACTTTTTGTTAGCTTAATTGATGGTACATAAGCAGAAATCTATTTCATCTGGTTTTTTTGCTGCTACTTAAAAATAAATTTGAAATTTATTTAAATTCCTGATAGTTACATTAAATATAAAGAGGTTGCAATTAAAAATTGGCAGAATTATTTCTAAAGCAACTGTTCTGAAACTGGAAATAGTATTGGGTCTCTATTTAGTAGATCCTGTCAAAAAGGCCTCAATTTAGAGGTAAGCCTTGCCCTTATTTAACTGTAGAAATAACAATGCCACCATGCTGGGATGTTGGGATGGAGATTAGAAATAAAAGAAAATCCTGGGTTTGTTTTTTGCCCTACCTCTTTAAAATCCTCTGGCAATGTTCTAAAGTACTATTACAGGGTTTCTGGTGTAAGAATATATTGGGTGGGGGAACACAGCTGTTTTGTACCCTAAAACCCCCATTTTTATACATACTTGGGTGCTGGAACCAAATCTTTTACTTCCTGAAAGTATTCTCTGAAAATATTTTTCCTTTGTTTACTCCATGGTACTTGCAGAAGAAGAATTCGGTTTCAGAAGTTAAAATTCACAGTTTTTGAAAGAATTTTCCATCAGTCAGTATCTGATCTTGCTTCTGTCAAATAAAAGACGATCTGTTTTTTAGCACATAAATCTTACAACCTGGTATGTAAAAGTTCTTTATACAGAGGTGGAGAGCAAACAAAAGAACTGAACATGAAGCCCCGTGACTGAGGATTGGGATCTGAAGTATTAACTCAACTGCCATTCTACTATATTTAAAATCTTTTATTGCATCATAAGAATTTTTATTAATATTTCACAGTTAAAATATATTGAATATGTAGAATAACTGCATCAATGTGTTGCACATAAATTATGCCTTAACATGGAATCTTGGGCAAATCTACTCCCTCTAAATTACAGAGTGTGGGTTAGGAATTCATTCCTTACTAAAATACAAAATATAAGTCAAAGGGCATTTTTTATACTGGGGATCCATCAGGTAACAGTCTTTGTGAATAACATGAGGTTGCATTTTCCTTGAAGTTGTTTGTACAGTGGTGAGTGAGGGGAATATGCAGAAAAGGTTGTAATTGTGTCTGCTGTTACAGCTGTGGTTGCAACTGTCAACTCGTTCATCAGTTTCAAAAATAATTTCAGATTGTTTGCTAATGTGTAGCTTCATTGTCTAGTATAGCAAGTCAAATACAGATATCTACCCCTTAATATTAAAGAATACTTTGTCTTCAAAAGACTGTTGGACTCCTCTATAAAAGTCATATTTCCATTTAAATGAAAAAACATGCGAAGCTACACAGCTAGTGCTTTCCAATTACTTGGAAATGTACTATTAAATGTTATGTTCAACATCTGTGCAAAACCAAGTCCATTGTTTTTTGGAAATAATCTGTCCCAACAGTACTGACACGTTTATTAGCTTCAGAGACAGCTTCACTGGCACCTGCAGTCTGAGATAGGAGATTTGGCACTTAAAAAAGCCATGATGTGTGGAATGATGCCCTTTCTGTTCCACCCTGCTCAGGGCTCCTGCCAGGCTGGGTCAGTGGTGCTGCCCTGGCCATGGCCAGAGCCAAGCAGCCCACAGCCCCAGGACAGGCCCAGGAGAAGCACAAGGAGAACCTTGTATTCCACGTGCTTTCTCACCCACCAGTGAAGTGCCTCCTGTGGGTCTCTGGAATACTTTTTCTTTTTTCTTTTTCTCTGAAAATGCCTTAGAACACTTTTTAACTGGTATAACAGTTCTTTTAGTAAGAGCTTTATTGTAATAGGGCACTTAAACAGTGCTCTGACCTGGGTCACTGCTTCAGATCCTGTTTTCTAACATTTTAATACATAACATTTATTTCATACTAAGAATTCAGCCCATCAAAGCCACATTGAATAGGGCCCTGACAGCATGAGAACAGTAACAAACCTGTTATTTCTGGCTAAACAAGGGATCATTTTTGGAAGGGATTTTACCAAGCACTAACACCAGGTATTTCATTGCCCTGTGTTTTTGGTATGTGACAGTAGCACAGGGCTCTGATCTGCCAGAGACGTGTCCCAGTGCATAGTCCTGCCAGGCCAACAACATCCATTCCCTCATTTGTTTGTTCCTGCCACATAGTAACAGAAGCAATGCCCCATCCAACTCATCTCAGCTTGCCAAAATGAACTCAATTTTCACACAATTATCTCTTAGCAAAAGATGGAAGTTTATGTTGAAAAGTGCCTCTTGCCTGAGATCGAAGTAATGGTATTACTACAAGCCAGTTTCTTCTGACTAGTGCCCTATTCTGTATAATTACACAAAAAAATACTACCAAATACCTGTAAACTACAAAGATGGTCTTTGTTCACTCTTTGGATGGTGGTAGGGATCATGGAGAATGGTGGGAATAAATTTTGGAAATGCCACAAGAGCATGAACACACCTATTTGCAATGAGATGGCCTGGACCCTGGTGTGACTCTCAGCAAAACTTTTAACCTTATCTAGTTGTGTTCCAAATAGGTGTTTTGCAGAGTAGCCATGTTTGCTCCAATCTGACACAGGTGTCTAGAACATGAGAGCTTTTTTTGCCACTTTGTCTGAATCAAACTTGAAAAGCAATGTATATACACCTGAAGGTGAGGTTCTAAATGAACTCATTCTACGTGGAGAAGTTCAGCAGTGCTGTGGTTGGCTTGGCACTTCAAAGTTGGCTTGTTTGTGAGAGTAATACACAGTAATGGTGTTGTACTTAAAACCACAAATTGCTATTTTCTGGATGAAAATAAAAACCACTACACACAGCCCAGTACAGACTCAGGATATGATGGTCTCCCAAGCAGCTCCTCATATCTGCATTTGACTTTCCAAGGACTCCAGAAAAGCCCCCTAACTAGAGCTTTTGCAGTAAACAGAAGGTTTACTGCAAATTAAGGTTATTTAACAGTGTCAAGACAGCTACATTTTTTATTAGGAGCATATTATTTAGCAACTGAGTAAGCATTCCTTTTTGTGAAAGCTTCCTCTATAGTTAGTTCCTCACTTACCATCTTTCCAGTAGAAACATAAATACTGAAAGGAGTCACTGAAATGGAATGGAAGAAGGTGAATCACCAAGGGCAAATGGCAAGTTTTCAGATGTCCCGTGCTTTGGTTTGCAGGAACTGAGCATCAGTCACTGAGAAAGTAATCTGTTCTCAAAGGAACAGCAAATGAGAAGAGGGAAAGGAGGAGTGCTGCATTTTAACCTATTCAGATCACAATCATCAAAAATGCAAGGGCATAAGCAAAGCCTCAGGGTTTTCTAATGTCCCTTGGGGGTGTCACCATTCTATCTCTGGCTAGAGTTGAACAATACTTTTTCACAGAAATGCCTGCTGGCGTATTCTGGGAATTTGAAATAGGATTTTTGGAGCTGGGTAAATGTTTACAAAGCAGGTAGTAAGAGAAGTAATGTCCTTTCATGAGCTGTACCCATCTTGATACAGAAAACTGACATTTTTGAAACCTTGTATTCACCTCCTGAATTTGAGCTTGAAGATTCAGTATCCACATCTCCACTATATGCCTTCAGAAATCTCACAGACACTACATATTAAAATATGTCTTTCTCTGAGGCAAGTAATTATTTAATATGCCCATTAAATTATTGTGATACAGCACTGTTATGAAAAGATAAGGGAAGTGCCCATAAAATTATTTTTTATAAGAGGATACCAAAAGTATCTCCGTATTAAGGCTTTTGAGAAATAAGTTACTAATTGTACCAGTAAACAGAATTCTATGAAAAACTGAAGTTATGTTCACATCAGTTTAATTACAATCCACAGCACAGGCAGTGAGGAAGAGTAAAGGAAGTTTCTCACTGTGATTAATGAACTGTCTAGAAAAAGAAAAAGAATTGATGTTTAATTGTTTTATTTTTATCAATGCATATAGTGCACCCATCACCAAGTATTTTTAGGTACACAAACAACAGAGATTTGAAAATACATAAAATATTGACTCCAAATGGACAAACTTCACAAATAATAATGAAGAAACTCTTTGTGGTTGAGGTGTGTCAAACAGATTTTAAAAACATAAACAAAATTAAAGGTAACAGCACTAAAGCTATAAAGGGTTAAGATAAAGTTATACAATCATGTCCCAGAGTATCAGCACACTTACTCAATTCAGCTGGATTAGCACCTTGGCACTAGCTGCTGAATGGCTCCCAATTACTATTACATTTCCAACACCAGGTGTCAAAGATACCATTTTTTTAAGCAATATGTAAAAGGCTTTTTTTTTTCCGCCCAGCAGTTCTTTAGATAAAACGTACAATAAACAGAGAGAAAAAAAATGTACTCGCTATATTTAAGTTTCTAACAATTAATTACTATGTTATCTATACTGTAAGAAATTCTTAAGTATTGTTGGCAACTGGAGTTGTGGAACAAGATGCAGTCTAGCTCTTCCTATGTAATTTCGGATACATAGTCGGCAGAGCTGACAAAGAGAAGATGGTGTGGCTGCAAATAAAGAAAGGAGTTTAATTGTACAATTATACAAGCAAGCACTTTGTTTTACAACTGCCTCACACAATAATAGATTTCTAAAAAAAAAAAAAATTCATATTTTGCAGATTTGACCTTTTTCTTCATTCCATTTCCTTCACTGCCTTTCTGCCCTCAAAGACTAGGGCTGCTTAAACCTTAATTAATAGTTAGGGAAATGCTAAAGAAAGCAAGTCAAGGTCAGTTTTTTTTAAATTAAAAACCAGTTCCCAGAAAATATCTGATGTCAATAACTTTAAAAACTGCAGACTTGTTGTTTTGTTTTTTTTTTTATTCACAGCACAGGTTGCATACCTGCTAGAGCACTACCAGCTGCACTACCAATGCATCACTGCAACAAGAATAAGCAGGAAAAATACCCCAAGATCCTGGACCATATTTAGTGATCTTACTACTTAATCATAATGTCTTTATCATTCTGCCCCCCATTCCTTAAAAATGCTATTTTCTCTGGACAATAAACCTGGATATGTTTCATGCAATGTAATATTTTTCTTTGCTCTAACTTTTAAAAACACTACTAGTCTTGGTAAATTTGTGAAAACATACAGTTTTTAGAGGGGTTTTGTTAGCAGCATTCAGACTACAGGGTGGTTTTTTTTTGGAGGAAAACATGAATCAGTGTTACTTGTCAGTTCACCTCTAAAGAGACGCCCATGGTTATTGAAATAGTTGCATTCTCTTGTGGCTTATTTTTACATTATACATAGTTCAGTCTGAACAAGTCCAGTTCCCTTTGCAATATTTCTCTCTTGCCAAAGCAGATAGACCTTTAAGAGGTTTGAAGAACTATAGACTCTAGTCTTCTGTTTCTCAGGTTTTGAAAATTTTGTAAAGAAAATTTAGAAAATTAAAATTCTTACGCTTTTTTTTGTGCCCATAATCAAAATAATTTGCTTTATGTGCACATAAAATACATATTTAAAAATATTATGCCAGCTGAACAAAATGAAATATATTTTTAGCCTGAAATTTAAATACTGTTTCTTTTTAACAAGGTCTGTAAAAACCAATAAAAATGTAGCTTAAATATCTACTTAAGTAAACACCCAATAAACATATGACGATACTTTTTCAGCTTGTATAAATTCTGATGCTGCTTGGTCAATGGGCTCTGGCCTGAGGCTAAATATTGCTGAGTATGTTTATAGTTAGAAAGGAAATTACCTGAATGCTCATATAATCATTTCATACAGCACAGTATATAACAGGGGTTGTTTGGGCTGTTAAATTGGGGTTTTTTTTCTAGGTAGGTTGGTTTTTTTGATAATACAAGTTGCAGTTTCAAATATAAACATCTAAAACTTACCTTCGTGGAAGAGCAGCAGTCTCTCCACTGAACTGCTTGGGGCAGCTAAATCAACAGGCCTCTCAAAATCTGAATTTTTGGCATTTATGTCTGCCCCAAATTCAAGGAGTAAGTTTACAATCTCTGTACTAGAATGCTGGGCAGCAGCATGGAGTGGAGTTTGCAAATGCTTTCCCTTCTGCACGTTGGCACCTGGTGGGCAGATGCACATAAAGAGACGTGAGATTAATTAAATTTGCCATTGAGTAAGAAAGATGAGGCTACAAAGCAAATAAAAGCCACCACTGGTCTGGAATGCCACAGTGCATTTAGCCACTTTATTATTATTTTATTACATAGAACTATAACTAATCACATCAGTGTTTTGTTTGGGTTTTAGTTTTTTAGCCTAGGTTTTATTATCCAAGTACAACCAGCTAAAAAGGTATCAGGTACTAATCAGATAACGTAAGCATCACTGTTGCCTAATCATAAAAAGCACTTTTTGTTCATATTTAAGAAAATTTACACTACATAAAAAACATACTTTCCTTATTTAAGTCTTAAAAAAAAAATCACTAAACTGAAGCTTTGTATGTATATTTTTGTGAGTACACCAACTCAAGAAAAAATCTTGAATGCCTTATAATTTTTCACATGTTGAAGCTGGCAGTGGGTTTGAAATAGACTCCCATCCCATCCAACTTTTATTTATTAATCTATAAATTAGTTTTAATTTTAATTAAGGTGAGATACATGGTCAAGAAAGCTAATAGGGAAAAAAAAACCCAAACCATTAATTCTCCTAATCCATGGGTTCTAATTAGTACACTTTTATATTAATAGGTAATTTTTAACATGTTTTAAATTAAAATGGACTAAATTAATTTGCAATAATGCATTCATATTCAAGAAAAAAAAACATACAAGAGTTAAACTAAACTAGTTAGTATGGAAGAATCTCCCTTAGACATGGAAGCTGTTGGTTCATCTAAAACCCAGCCTTCTTCGGACTTCTTACTGACCTTGTGAGACCAATAATTGCCTGCTGTACCAACTTTACTCCCTGATTCAACACTTTTTGCATTTTAAATGTCCATTTGAGTAAAATAATAATGTCACGGGTCTATAGTAATTGGATCTGAAATCTGAATAATTCCCTGTTCTTATATTAACAATTGGAGCATGTTTCTGCATTCTCCTGCTTATTTCATTGTCTGCTTTTCAACTTCTAATACATTCTCACAAACTGATAAAACATGAAAAAATTTAATTTACATAAGTAGTTACTTAAATTCTCAATTTACATACCCTTTTCTACTTCAGGGCACCAACAAATGTAGAATATGCCCTTCTGTTACTGTTTTTTCTGTATAGTAGTATTTGAATCCCAAAGTATGCTAATTATACTTTTGCTGTTCTTAAACATAAAAAATCATGACATAGGATAATTAATCATCAGAGGAGATGGACTCAATGAGAAACACTTTAACTGCTTGTTGAAGTTCTAAATATAGCATGCAATCAACTAGAAAAACTATTCTGGTGCAATGATAGCAAGGCTGAATTATTCATATATACATTTTAATTCCTTGTTCTGCAGGATGCAAAAGCCCTGTATGTAAATACTGAAATGCACCAAACTATCTTTCAGCTATGCCAGTTGTGTCCCTGGACTTGTGCTGAAACAGAGCCAGCCTTCAACATCTCTAATCCATTGATTAAAAAAATAATCTGAAATTTAGGATCAGATGCCTTTTACCTCACCCCTTCCCTCTGCAACTCAGCCTCTATGCCTTGTGCAAAGATCAGTCAGAACTTGATGAAGAATGAAAGCGAGGGGGACCTCATTGCTAAAGTAGTTTGACTGAAATTTTAATTATTACTATATGAAATTTCTCAAAGCTCATTTTTTACCCTTCTTGTTCTTATAGAAAACTGATATCTACAAAGCTGCACTATGTGCTGAAAATTTTGAACATTCATTCTTAGTGGTCTTGCTTCCTTTTTTTCTCTTAAGCTTACTGTGGTGCCAAAAAAAAAAAAAAAGTAAATATAAGAAAATATTATTCAGCATAAACTTTGAAGTAGAACCCTGCAAGCAAGGGTTCCAGTTCAGTTGGCTGAGCACAGCTGAGTTCAAAGGTGAGTGCAATATGCTTATTTTGCAGTAATATTTTATTGAAATCATGACATACCTGCATAAAGAAGCTTTCGAATGCAATGGATCTGCTGTGAAACACAAGCTACATACAGAGGTGTTCCTAAATGAGGAAGATCTTGGTCAACATCTATACCCCAGGATATCAGTACCTCCAGACATTCACTGTGACCTGTCAGTACAAAGCATGACAGTTTGCTGGACTTCAGTATGCTGTCTCATGGACAAAACCACACACATTTCTTAACCCTCTTACTGGGACATTGCTCAGCTGATCCACGTTTATTGAGGAGCTAATTTCTTACCTCTGCTGGCTGCTTCATGTGTTGGTGATGGCAGACAGGACTCCCACTGAGCTTTGGCACCGTACTGTAACAGGAGCTCAGCACATGCTGCACTGCCTCTCGAACAGGCATTAAATAAAGGTGTTACGCCATCAATTGTTGTAGCATTTACCTAGAATATATAAAATCTATTTACAAAAAGAATTAAAAGAAAGGTAGATTTTTAAACAGGAAATAGTTAGAAATTGCATAAAATACAAAAAAAAAAAAAGTACTTGTTAAAATAACAAGTTAACTGACCAGTCTCTGTGAAACTGTCTTCCTCTTACCATGCTTCTCAGTTGGAATAGTTTACTTTTATTCTTGTTAAAGTATGTTGGATAAAAACAGTATTTTAAGAACAATAAATATTTCCATTACAAAGATCAGAGACCTAGGAAGCTATGCACTTGAACTCTGATGTCAGCAGACATTGCACTGAAAGTGATCCATAAAGTCCCATTTTCATTTTGGGATAAAAGGTAAGACCACCTATGCCAGGAGCACAGAAAAGAGACTGTGCTTTTTTCTACTCATACCAAAGAATTTTAAGAGCACAGCGGTGCAGTGTGACAGCAGACATTCTGAACATTAAAAGAAAAGCCTCCTGAAAGCCACCTAAAACAAGAGGAACCCAGTAAAGTAGAGGAATGCATTCCATATTTTTGAAATGAAATATCATAATGAAGACTGCTAACAGATTCACTCCAACTCATTACTGCCTCAGCAGCTGCCCATCACTCTCATTTGCAAGCATTCAGATGGCAGCTGTAATTACATGAGATGAACATAGCCAACAAGGTAAGTAGAGACCAATTACATTAAAATCAAGAAATATATCCTTCTCAGTTAAGCCAAGGTTAGAATTGGACTTCATATAAAAGGAAACAAAACCAAAGCCTTACATTTGCTCCTGCTTCAAGGAGGATTCTTGCACATCCTACATGGTCTCCCAGGCAGGCTTCATGAAGTGGAGTTACTTGGTCAATTGTTAGTGTGTCTACATTGTACCCCTAAAATAGATGTGAATGGTATTTAAAGATCATACAAAACCTATTTAGAGTCGTTTCCTCACACTACTGTTCAAATGAAGAGTTTACAATACTCTAAATAGGCTTAAAATTCAACTTGCAATAAATTAATCCTCAGTGAGCATTTATTTTTCATCAGAAATAGGCATAAAATATGCAGACTGTTTAGATGCACAGTGACAAGGCAAAAGACAACAGACTCAAGTCAGAACATGGCAAATTCCAAATAGCTATGTGGAAAAAAATTTAACTGGGGGGCAGAGAAACCCTGAAACAGATGAGAGAAAGGGTGGTGCATCTCCAATACTGGTAATCTTTAAAACTCCACAACGACCTGAGTCTAAACTCTCCTATGACTCTACCAACCTGTGACTTAAGAGCTGAAATATCCAAAGCTATGAATTTTAGCAAAGAAAACATTAACTGGATTGATAAAATCACCACGCCCTCTAAATTTTTTGCAGTAGATGTTGTTTGATTCTTAAGAACTAACAATTTTGTCTACCTGCTTTCATCAAATATATTCTATAGTATAATTTTTTCAATATTGAAATAGCTAATAGGACAATATTGTATTATTAAAATTTAGCATTGACAGTCCCTCCCTTTGATATTAGCAATTATTTTTAAATGACAACACAATGCAAAATCCAGAATCTTTCAGTGATTCTTCCTGTTAACTAATATCTTCCTGACTGGCTCTATTTACCCAAAGGGTTAAAGTAGTGAAACTGCTTTATATTGATTTATACTATGCAAGAGGGGAAGACTGACATAAATTTAGACACAATTTTGGTTTGGGTTTTTTTTTGGGGGGGTGGGGGGTGGATGGGGGTTGAAACATACAGAGGAAATATTTTAAATACTAGCTTATATCTTGTAATATGAAAAATTCCTAAACGTGTATTGCTCTGAAAAATTCAAGTGAAAAAAGCAAAACAAATACTGTATCTGCATTAATAATCTATGCTGAGAAATTAAATAACATTAAAAATGAAATCAATTGTAAAAACAGAGCCTTCACCTGTGACAATAAAGTCTTCAGAGAAAGAAGACGTCCTTGGCTGGCTGCCTCATGCAGAGGTGAGCGATCTGCCCAAGAACCTGTATAATAACAACATTTATTGAATAAGCCATATGAATTAGAAAGGGTTTGGAATGCACAGAGCAAAGCAGAAAATATGATGCTCAGAATGAAGTCAAATGTCCTATGAAATTAATTTTTTCCTCTTTAGAGACTCAAATCATCAGCTTCTAAGCAGTAAAATAGTGCTCTATTATTAATTGTAACACATCTCTAATAAATTATTATGTGGTCCACAGAACAAAATATTGAGATATTGATATCAGTAATCTATTTAATAAGTTCATTAATTACCATATTCCACTTCTATTTTTGCACTGTTCATTTTTAATACACATAATAAAGCTTTGTAGCTGGAATATAGGCATTATTTGAACTTAAACCAGACATAAAGCTGCCTGAAGAAGTCACAAAGAAGTTGGTTTATATGAAAAGCAATGTGGGAATCTTTATGTATGGTCAGATTAATTTGAAGCTACTACACAAGTGCAAGGAGAGAAATACAGTGAGAATCACAGTAAAAAATTACTATAGTAGAAAGAAGATATAAAGTCTAAGTTCTCATTCCATAAACTATTAGGTTTAAAAATAATGAGATATGTTTACTGTAAAGTTTTGGCCTTAATTTTCATCTATTTATCACCCTCAAAAGAGAAAGGTAAAAAAGGATAGTAACCCAACAACAACCCTGCGTTCACACACATAACCCTCCATAACTCCCAGCCCAGTTTCCAGACCAATCCTGAAGCTCTTGCTGAAGGAGCTGCCCTTTCCTCTGCAAGACTGCACACTGACAGGTTCCCTCTAGCCAGCCAAGGTTGCAGCCAGACCTGATACTGATTTATGGCAGGAATTTTGAAAATTCAGTTTTGAGAGGCTGTGCAAGGAAAAAACATCTTCAAAATGTATTATGAATTATCAATATTTATTCCTCTAAGAACAAAATCACTAGAACTGTAAAATACTAATACAATCACTTGTGTGAGTTATATCAAGCTGCCCAAAATTCCTGAAGAAATGCAGAGAGAATTACCCTGGCATGATGAATTGGTAACACTGGCAGATGATTCTTCCAGGTGTGCAGGTTTGACTCTGCCATGGGCAGGGACTGCCTACAGAGCCAGCCACTGCATTTACTGGCAAAGCAACGAGTCTGAAATGCAAAGGCTGTTGCTCAATCACTGGCAGTCACCAGCCTAAGCTCTAAGATAACCACACCCCAGAAATAGACCCTGTTTCTGTTTCCTATTGGCCTCCTGTCCACTAGCCTGTTTCAGAAAGTACACTTTTGTTTACTATACACAACCCCCTCAAAACACATCAAGAATGACGAAAAGGCTATTCAACGTGAAAAGAAATCAGGGCCTAGTTAAAAACATATGGAAGAGTGCTCAACAGGAAATTATAGATAAAACCTCCATTTTCCCAGTGGTGTTAGTGAATGAGACTAAAACTTACACAGAAGTATGACTGCATCTTGGAAAACATGGTGCACTTTGTGACTCAGCACTACTGAATACTACTGAGATCAATAACTTGGCAAAACAAAAGCACAGATGATTATTTAAATTATCATAAGACTACATAAAGCTGATTGCAGAAATTTAAAAAATGACAGTAAGATTTTATAAACCTGATTTTAAAAATGCAGTGAGATTTCTATCATGTCAGACTATCCTATGTGTGTGAAGCTCCTTGAACTCTTTCATCTGTGGCAGTAGATGGACTATTGGCAAGATCCAGTTTCCAATCCTCTGTCAGAATTATTTGCACTAAGCTCTGGTCATCTGTGTGTGCATGTACATACACATGCACACACATTACTCCCTGTACTTTTTACTTCAGGTTAATTTAATGTAATGTTTTGAAATGCTTATTGATAGTCCAAATTAAAAAAAAAAACCAACAACATCATCAAATCAAAAAAAGAAAAAAAAAAAAACAAGCTAAACCCACAAAACAAAACAAACAAATAAAACAAAAAAAAAAAAAAAACACCACCAAAAAAAAAAAAACAAACTCCCCCCCCACACACAAAGAGATTGTAATATGATTTAAGGGCTATTATACATAAAAAAACCCTTGAGCTAAGAAACCTTCAAGTGACCCAATTTTGACAAATCATCAGTATTTTCTTTGTCATACCAACAAGCTCAGATAGATTTATTGTACTGTGGTTTGGATGTGTGTCATCACTATGAGTATTTCGATCACTGTTCTTCTGCAGTAGTATCTGAATGAGCACTCAAGTTGTTCTAATTCAATTAGATCCATTAAGTTATCCTGCTGGCTGCTGCAAAAAATTCCTCAAATTTAAATCTGTATTTAGAGGTTGCTTTTCGTAATTTCATCCCTCTGTCTCTATAGATGAGAACATCTCTTTCTCTACAGTTTATCCTACTCAATGGAAAGAAAAAAAAAAAAAAGAACTGGTTTTAAGGAAAAATATCTTATAAAATCATAAGAGTTATGAGGCTTTTATGCTCATTCAATACACATACATTTCAGACATTTTTGTAGCCATGTATAAACACAACAAAAATACAGGTAGGATCTGAAAGCAAAAATTTTCCACCTTTATTTCCTTCACCTCCTTCCATCTTGGATTGATCAGAAGAATGTCTATTAATTACTCCAGTGACATTTGATAATCAAATTATACCAGATCCTGTTATAAGTTCTGGTTTGCACCTAGACCCACCTTATATCCCTATCTTCAGGCAGAGATATTTGGCAGCCAGCTGTTTCTGATAAATCCATAAAACGCAAAACGCTTGTAGCATCTCTACTACAAATAAAATCTAAAAGCAAAAAGTTACAGAACTATTTTGTGCCAACCAATTCTGGAAAAAGAAAATTCACATTCCAACTGACTTGTTGATATACATAGTAATTCATCATTAAATACCACAGGAGCAAGAACATGTTCAACATAAATATTTACCATAAATAAACATCAAAGGTGTTCTTGAATTCTTTGCCTAGATTACTGCCTTCTGCTAATCTACAAATTACGGTGTCTCTCACTTAGAAGTCATTAGCAAAAACATAAACACTTTCATTCATTGTGTTTGTAATAGCAGTAGTAGCAAAAATAGTCTATTCCAAAATTGATAATGCATTAATTCCCTCTGGTCCCTTACAATGCTGAATACGAAGTATCTCTATATACAGAAGCCATATTAGTTCCAAGTTCTCTGATGTATAGTTTACCAGAAGGACAAACTATTACAAAGCATCATTGCTTTGTAAGCATTAACAGGAAAGAATAAATATATTCACTGCATTAACAGGTGAAGTTAAAAAAAATTACAAATTATAATACAATACCTAAATCTCCATCTCCCCATGGCACTTCCAGCCAATTGCAATTATAAATCCTACTCATTTCTTTCAATCTGGAAAATAAAAAAAAATTAAATAATAATAAAAAACCCTGCTCTTGCTAGTTGGACCTGTTCCTAAAACACCCTGGCTATGTTTGGAAGATCAGCAGCTCCCTGTAATATGAACTTCCAGCCTTCAGTAAACACAGCTTTGAATATATGAGTGTGTACAAGTTGTCAGTTTCTAATGGTAAAGGACGGCTGCCCCTTTTTGTCAGTTTTTCACATTTCTTTCTTTAACATAACAACTTCTCAAAGTGCCAGGATCTGTGCATTGGCTTTCCAAGACAGATTAACCGGAATTTCAGCACAAGAGAAACTCACAGTAAAATCAAGAAAACCTTGACATGAATAAACTGCAGGAAAAACTCCTTCTATTTTAACCTCATGCAAAGACATAGTTTTGTGTCCTCAAAAATCAGTATCAGTACATGGATTTTAAGGGAAGCACTGCCAAATGTCCCTATGTTATTTTACTACTTACTCACAATACATCTAAAAAGAAAAGCAAAGATATTCTGAACATGTTTCAAATGCTGTTTGAGCTGCACCTGAACTGTGTTTTTCTTTTAGTAGTTTGCTATTCCTTCAATTATGTTCTAAAATATTCTTTGGTTTTTGAACTGGGGCGTTGGTAGCTATTCTCAGCAGTGAAAACGTCCAAAAATAGGGCTTTGCAATTCTTGACTTTGATTCATTTCTAAGTCATTAATGTTCTTTTCCTCACATTTCCCTACAGACTTCACTCCTTTACATTCTTTACCTGCAATTATCTATAAGTCATTCCTGAAATTATAATTATAGTAGTAAAATACTAAGTAAAAATATTTTCACAACAGTCTTTACCTCCAGTCATGTAATTCCTTTTGTATTTATTTCTAAAAATTTGTGAAGTCTCCAAAAAAAACCCCAAAAAACCAATAAAACAACGACCCCCAGCTCAGTATAAAAAGTACATTAAAGGTTAGAGTTTCAAAAGGAGAACTGTAATGAATAAAGTTCTTTTTGGGAAAGTATTTATACCAGGGCTCAGCGCTTTAAAGAATTACTGGTCTATGGCTAAATAGATGGAGTCCCAGTCATCAGAAGAAGCACTATCATCAAAGAAGAACTGAAAATAGAAGCCTGACACAGCTCATTACTGGGAGATGAGAAACACAGAGTATTTGGAAAGCGTTGTACCTAATATTTATTTCTGCAAAACCAACACAAGCGCTGTTACCTTTTACTTCTTAAGATGCATTCTGAGTGCTTCAGCTTCTGGCAACTGAAGCAACATACAGGATCAATAACTAAAGAGAAAAACCCTGCATGTCAGAGTCCCAAGATAACAGAATCACTTCACCCCAGCTGTTGAAATTGTCTGATATTTTGTATATCTAATTAGGCTTGAAAAGATTTTAATTGTGGGACTATAAAATTACTCATTTGTCTAAATCACTTGTAGGGTAAAGAAGCATGTCAACTACTTAATTGATATTTTATGTTGAAAACTATTAAAAAAAATCTTCAGTGAAGGCTTTAAATTTTAAGAAATATATCTATGATGCTTAACTATCATGATTAGATATGACCAGAAAAACAGAAGTCACTTTTTTTTTTTTTTATAAATGACATTTAAACAGTCAACACTGAAGAACTCCAAGAGAATTAGAATTTAGGCTAGAGATTATTAAAATAAGTCTGAAAGAGAAGATGTTATTCAAGTGGCATTTACATCTGTCATTTCAATGTTTCAAGTAATATGAAAATTCTCTAACAATATAACTATATAACAGTGTATATATATATGTATATATATATATTTATGTATATAAACAATGAAAACTTGATCGATTCAAACCTGTATACTTTCTATTGTTTATCATAATGTAGACTTTAAATCTACAAACTGGGGGCTTCATTTTAAATGTAATGCTAGCAATTGCCTACTCCTAAAAGCCATACAAAGCTTTCCCACACAGTTCTGTGTCTAACAGCACCTGCACCACATGACACATTAGTTTTGCCATTCCAGTGTTGCATTCAGTGAATGAGTTGGTATTCAAAATTTTTTTTATCTCCATGTCTAGCAGGATCTCTTTAATACTGTAATATTGTTAATTTTCTATTGCCTTTTTCATGGTATTGTCCCAATGATAAAAGAATACTTCAACTCCCCTGCTGAACCTATATCAGAACATCATCCGTTCATACTATTTTATAACTAAGGAAGTAAAAGACAGAGTTTTCATGCTTGAATTATAACACCATTCTAACAGGTTTTTTTTTTTTTTTGAGTTCTTAAACATTAGAGTGCACACTAAAAGCACAGTTTAATTATGGTTGTGAGAGCTCTGAGCTTCTGAAACTTCAGCTTTACATGATAATAACCATGATCAGCCAAAAAGCTTTTGCATTAGGTGATTGGTCTTAAAACACATAGGTTCCAAAGAATGGAATTTACTTTTAAGGACATTAAAACACTAACCCTTTCTCCCTACCATTCACCGCATGTTTCTAACCTTTGCATCAAACAGCAGAACATAGGGTATGTTTTTTCTGAGTATAAAACTAATGCATTCTCAGAACATCATTCATGTTGGAGGAGGAGCACAGCTAAGGAGGCTGGGGCTTTGTGGAAGAGCACAGCATGTGACTGTGCTGTCAAGTACTGGGCTATAATGCACTGGATGGTCAAATCAGGGTGGCACATGTAACATTTGGAGTGTTTGGCATTGCACTTTTGCATACTTTTCCCACAGAAACACAAGCCACTGAACTCTACAAAAAAGCCTAGAATACCACAACAACAATTTCCAAACACAGCTTGCTTGGTTCCCAACAGAATTAACATTAAGCTACGTGAAGATGATGGCAATGGCAATGGTGGGAGCAGCAGCAGCCGCTGCTGGTTCTGTGCTCGGCCTTGCATGTGTGGGAAGGAGTGTGTCAGGCCCCTTCTCGTGTCACATGAAAGCACAGCCACAGCTCCACATCCATTGCTCATGCACAGGTTGTTTTTCCATCTTCTTGAGCAATCAACAACTGTCTGGATGTTTTTCTAACCTAAAGTTGCTTGCAAAGTCTGTATGCCCTAGCTAGAATGCCAAGATGTAAAATCACATAAATGTCCAAATTCAGTAATCTATTAGATCCTTATCGGATATGACTTGAGTAGGAGAAGCAGCTGGTAATATTCTTTGTTATTATTTCCTTGGACATGTCACTAAAACAAAGTAAGGGTTTTTCAATCCCCTTCCCAACTAGAAGGTGACAGAAAAGGCCTATGGACATTCTGAGCTGAGTTCAGACTCTGAAGATAAAAGTCTGGAATAATTTTGCTCCTCAAACACAGTCTCAGTCTTATTCAAGAGTACAAAAAATTTTTCCCAAACTGCTGAGAATTCTCTGTATTTTCCCAGCCTTCTGGAGAGTGAATGCAGCCCAGGGCCTAATCCTAAACCTTATAAACAGAAAGCAATTGTGCAGCAAATCTGTGCCATGTGTAATTTTTTGTCACATCCATGAGATTTTGGAGTTGTAGCCCCTCAAGCCAGCAGGCTGAAGGCCTTTTCCTATTTTGACTCTATCCTTTCACCCTTCTATCCAATCTTATGATATATTCCACCCTCTGCATCACTTGCAGTCCATTTTCCAATCTGCCTATTTAATTACAGACTGCATTGCAGTATGACTTTCTCTCCCTTTGCTCTGCAAGGGTGCCTGTAGAGCCAAGTCAGGTTTGGATACCTGCATGGATGAAATAGAGAGGAAGGAAAAAAAGCATCCTTCAGAGTTTATAAAAGATATACTTGTTATTCAAGTGCACTGCAACAATCAGAAGCTTTAAATGCAACAGAAGTCTCTCAGTACTTCAGGATGCCTATCAATAAATGTATATTCCCAGCATGGCAATTACAAAGAGCTCTAAATGGCTAGACCCTGTTAAGATGGATTCTACAGAAAATTTTAGTTTCCACATTTTACTTAGATTCTGAGAATTTCAAAACTAGAGTAATCGTGGCTATTTCGTTGTGAGAGTTGCAAGAGAGCCTAACCTTCAACCATATAATGGAGTGGGGCTAGTACTAACACTGATAAACTCTTGTGAAATTTCTTTTCAGCTGAGGGATATTGTCCAAGTTTTTTTGGAAAATACTGACCTAACAAACTAAAATGACCATCAATAAAAGTTTCTTTAAGTCAGGAAATCTTAGCCCAAACAGTGGAAAACATGAGGGCAAAAGGTGCTCTGCATATTAAAACTGATGAATAAATGCAATCATACAGTATCATTGCATTCAAATGGTTACTTGGAAGATAAGACAATGTGCTTAAATTCTTGAATATTTCTTCATTCTAAAACTGTCAATACTGAAAATCATCAAAGGTATTTTAAGAATAAGAATATATTTTAAGAATCTAGCTAACATATAGCTATATTTTACATGGTAAATACACAGTTCCTTTATGTAAATTATATGAACTCACTCCTGTCTACTACTTTCATTGACTATTTTAACATTTCCATCTTTTTATTTTATATCATATGATCATGAATTTCAAGCTTGACTTCCTTCATTTCTTATTTTGTTCCACTCTAAACTTTATGATATCATCAATATTAAATCATGGAATTATGGTCACTCTTTCAAAAAAATCACTCTTAAGACTCTTGCAATTATTCAAAGCTCCCTTTTACACACTTTGACTATGGAAAAAAAAATTACAGGAAAATATGGCACAGGCAATAGGAGTCCTAAACACTTCTAACAGAGTTTATTCCTCATTGTTGAAAATGTCAGTGTTCAGCAACTTAAAAACCTCCTAAGTACTTCTCTATGAAAAGCCTTACAATTATATTTTGTCCTTAGTATCTTAGAACAGGACAATAATTCAGTCACCTGTGTTCCACTACTGCCTTCTATTTCAGCTATCTATAGACTCCTCACACATAAAGTTATATGTAAAGTTTACTCCTCCCCCTCCTTTCATTCCCTGGTTCTCCATAGTAAACAATTAACCTTTAGTATCCAGTTACCTTGTGACAGGACACCAAAAGTCAGGGTAAGTCAAGCCTTAAACACTTGCATAAAATAAATAGGGCAGATAAACAAGAAATGGTATTTTAGATCAGCTGATAAGAGAGCAGAAAGAACGAAAATAGCCTCAGTACCCTCGTGTTAACCCATGCAAGACAATAAAGTCCCACTAACAAAAGCATGCATTTACATTACAGCTAGGAAAAAAAACCTAAAAACCCAAAAATCAGTTTTATAGCTAGACCATCATAAATTGGGTCAGCTTAGCATATTTCAGTACCAGTTTCTGAAATGGCTGCTATACTAACCTTGGCTGGTCAGAATGCCCCAGCCAGCTTTCCGTTTTGCAGGGCACTCCCCTACACTTTCTGGGCGTCTTTTGGGGAGATTGTGGCTCCTCTGCACAGCAGTGTTTGTTGTCATGATCTGTTTCTCGAGGAAAGCCTGTCTGTCATTGGTGCAGGTGCTCTGCTCTGACGAACATCCACAAATGATCTCTACCACCTTTTTCCTCCTTTCGCTTTCTCACAAAGGATCTTGCTGTACTTACTGTAGAATGGCTACAACACTGAAATCCATTCAGTAACATTTACTAGCTTGGACTAGTGACTACAGAGTGGGGGAAGGGAAGGACTGCTCCAGCATTTTCTATTTTTAAAACAGAGAAAGAATCAGCTTAGCTACAGCATGAGTCTTAACTATTTACATGATTTAAATGGAAAGAAGGTGTTAATTTTTTAATCATTTAACACAAAAAAAACCCAGATTCTTAAAGCATAAGTATTCAAATGTTTTGCTGCTTGAATACCAAGCAGCCTAAAACAGAAAACCAAAATTATCTTATCAGAATAGAAATTCTTTTAATATTAGTAACAACAATTATTACTGCATCAGGTTTTACTGATATGTAATGTGGAGTAAAAAGTGATTTTAGAATTCAAGAGAATCCATGAAACTATGAAATACTCCTAGTTTTCTATGGTTTGTTTATTGGCGTTGTTTTTTTTTTAAATAGGGGGCAAGTTATCCTACAAATGTCAACAGAAACTAAATCCTGAATAAAAACATGTTTTGACTAAAAAATATTATTTTGAAAGTCTGATCCCATTGTGAAAGTAAGGCTGTAGTCTTCTCAGAAGAAGCACAGATCAATATTTTTTTAAAATAGTAACAAAACCAGCCAAAGATTGCTAGAATTTTTTGTTGATTACTATGTATCAGGCTGATACTATACAACAGAAATCTGCAAAGAGAAGCAATCCATGATAAAATTGCATCAGAGTAAAAGACAGTGATTTCTCTGTAATAAAAATATGTTAAAATGTCGCCTTTACCTCCCCGGCATTTCCTTGTAGTATTTCCTCATTATGCTCCTCTACAGATATATAAAGTAGCCCCTTGTAAATTTTTAACAAGCAAATCAACATTACCGAGTTTCACTAATACTATTTTTTTCAGGTACCTGACAAAATTTAATCCCTAAAATTCTGAAATAATGCTCAGATATTTAATGAAATTTTCTACATCCCTCTTGGTTTTCTTTAGGAGAAAATCAGAGGCAAGCTTATAGGTAGATAGGGCGAGAGGAAGAAGAAGGAGCAGCTGCAAATTTCACCTTGAAACTGCAGCACATGAGAGCTGTCTTACTTGGAATAGTGCTACACCCTTTACAGAGCAGAAGCAGGTGGGCTACTGCTCTTCTCACAAGACAGAACAAAACAGCACTCTCAGAGACATTAGGCTGCCTTCAGACAACTGTTTTCCTCGGGTTGTATCTAGCTGAACAAATCAGAATATCTCCTAGACTGAAATAAACACTTCAACATATCAAATCTCTGCATGTAAATCTGAAACAGAGCTTTCACAAAACGGCTCATTATAAACGGGACATTATAAATATATCACTTAAATACTGGAATGATTCTTTCTTCCAAGTAAATAAATATTGGGAGGGGAATTAACAGGAGAGTGTACTAGGGACATGTAATATGTGCCTGTGCAGGAAGATACCAGCATTATTCTCCTGTGAGAAATAAACTGACAGTTTTTGTGCTTGCCATGGCTCTGAGGCTCATCTCAGCTTTAAATTTCCATTTGGAATGGAATTCCAGGACTCTCAGTAGAAGGTGGTGAGGATCAGGATCAAGTAAAGCATCGGGGACAGCAGAGCAGGAATTGACAGTGGTCTGGCAAGAAAAAATCTACATTTTTTTGTAGGAGTTTTGTGGGTGAGGTTGTCAGCTGAGAATGAATCTGCATCTTTCTACAGGAGTGGTACAAACCTGGAAGGACTTCATACAAATGCTTCCCACACTGATCCAGCCTCTGTTCTCTCTTACTTGTCGGGGAGGTGTGGCTGGCAGGAGCAAGGGAAGCAGCAGGTACACAGCCAGCTGCCATGGCTTCAGAGAGGCAGAGCCCCACAGGAGCCAGCATCACCTGCCCCCTTGTGCAGACAACTGCCAGGGAACAAGGAGCTCCCCACAAAGAGCAGTTAGAGTACCCCCAAAACCCTCCACCCCCAAAGCATAGCTTATAGGAAAAGTATCTCCCTTACACAGAGATATTCCATAGATGCTTGCCATTCACTGAGTTACTTTGAATACTCTAGAGAGCAATAACAAAATATGCATTTTTGTGCTTTAAAGAAGGCAAAGCTTATACAGTTCAGGACTGCAGAAGGAACTTTTCACTAAATTCTGCTAGGCCCAAGCATTCCACCTCCAGGCAAAAAACATTTAAAAGTCTTATTAAAACAGTTCATAAATACAAGAATTAAAAAAAAAAAAAGCTAAAATGGCATAAAAAATAATCCAAAATTATTTTAAAAATATAGTTGAGATGAGGGAATAAACATGGCTAAAACCATGGCGTAAGGCTGAAGACTGTGCTACTTCAGTTCCACCTCTCACATGGATTTGCTATATGATCTTTCTCATTTATGCCCTGGACTACATTAGCTACAAAATAAAAATCAGTATCCTTCAACTTCATTAGGTATAAAACTATTAACATTCAAAACTACAAAACCACAAAACCACTTGGGCTCAGTCCTGAGATTATGTTCTTCAGATTTTTCCCTATAGAAGACATTCAAACACTTCCAAAATCTGCCAGAAAACCTTTAACACAAGTCTAAGGAGATGTCCAAGCATATAAAAAACACAGCTGACCATTATTTTTCCTGAGTTGGCAAAGAAGCAGTTAGGCACAGCATTTAGATTACAGTTACTCATGGAAGCAATGCAATTACCTTCAAAAAAGCAACCACGGGAAGGGACAGATGCCACAGTCTGAGAGTAAGGAAACCAGAGGACTTTACTGATGGGTTTGGAATTCTGGCCTAAATTAGCATACAAGCTTTAAATAAAGCACTATGTTAAATTTCATTAATAATTAGTTCTGTTCAAGTTTATAGCACAGAGGAAGAAGTGTTGAAGGAAACTCTCAAAATCTTTTTATTCCAGATTTTTATAAAAGGGAATATGAGTAAAGTTTCAACATTTCCATGTCAGCACATAGCTCTGAGTTTAAAGGGGCAGCAGTTCTAAACAGGTGGGAATGAAAATAGAAGTAAATTTTTGTTCCTCCCTTTCAGCAGGAACTCATTCTATTTTCAAGACTATTTTTAAGGCAACAGAGATGCAGTTGTGGTAACACACAAAAAATGTGTTGATAAAACCAACAATACCCCAAATCCCCTTGACCTTTCAAAATATGATGCAGTCCAAAGCAATACAGTCCAAACTCCTATAACAGTAATTTATCTTAGGAAAATTGCACAAAATTGCACCATTTTCAAATGTCACAGATCAGTATTTTGTGTGCAACCATCTCAAAACAGCAAACTGATGACCCACCTTGCTTCCCAAACTGTTCTGTACTTTCAGGTTACTCTGTTTTCATGACCAGGATTACTATGGGGTCACAGTGACTGCATGGAACGTGCCACACTAAATTCTGGAACAGGACTAGAAACTGATTCTTCCTGCTCATGTGATCCACACCCTGCAACCATGAAGCTGAAATGACAGACAGACTCCCTGTGGCTCAGTGCCAGTACCCCAGCAGTGGCCTGCTATTTGACATTGCCAAAAACAAACCAGAAGAAATCTTGAACATTCCTCCCTGTAGGAGATGCCAGGATGAAGCAAATTTTAGGAAAGATTGAGGAACTGTGGTTTCTGACAAAAACAGCATCCTACAATGCCACAGTGGTGCCACTGTTACATTTTACAGTGCCAGCTCAATGCCAAGGAACATAAATGCACCATGAAAGTACAGGGATACAGCTCTAGGAGGGGAACAGGGAAAGGCCTGGAACAACTTTTTATTTGTTTGTTAAATAGATTCTTGCATCAAGCCATACTTCATGGCAAGTATGATGGTGATATAAAGTCATTACCAAGCAACAAGAAGCTTAGGCATTATCCAGGTCACTAACCCGTCCTCTTAACAAATACCAGCAGATAGGTAGATAATGCTTTAATGGTCCCTAGTTACTTATGCATAAAATGACATTTCTTTACACCATTATAAGCTCTAAAAAAATCTATTGCATACTCTTAATACAATTTCATCACTGTCTCTTAGCTGGAAATCCAAATCAGTAGTAGTAGTAGTAGAAGAAGAAGAAGAAGAAGAAGATGATGATCATGGCAACAGCCTGGCTATCTGGCCAATAATTTCCCTACCTCGTCTCCTGCAATTTCTACAGTTGTTACACCTTGTGTTCTTGGATGCTGGAATCATAACTAAAGGTTGAAAAAATATTTGAACTTCTGATACTATAAAGGCTTTGTCTCAGGTCTCCCAGAAGTCAAATACAGAACAGTGACACATTTATTATATTTTTGGCTTGTTTGCAATGTGTACCTGTCAGACTCTTCATGCAGTAACATAGAAAAATTGCTAATATGTAAACTAAACTAAATTACAGAAGTCATGGGGCAGAACCTAAGCAAATCAGTTACCAAGCAGGCCTGAGCTTCAGGTATTGACAGAAAGACAGACACAGGCATGAAACCTGTAGTCAGCATAGGAGTGGTAAAGGACACCCCAGAGAGAATCTTGAGTCAATTACAGTGAAAGAACAGCCATAAAGAGAGAGAGCATATCTATTGCCAGAAAGACTCCAGACATGGCAGAGAGTAACATCCACTGGTGCAACAGATGCAGCATGCCACAAAGGATTTATGGCCAGCCAGGCAGCATTGCTGCAGTCCTGAGCAGAGCTCAGTACTCAGGCATGCTATGCAATTCCCCCCAAGCCATCATCCTCTAACTGGCAGAAGTTCACTCGCTGTTTGCCTGCATTGCAAGTGTTTGAGAACATCCCCTACAAGAGAGGAATGTGAATAGCAAAACCTTGGCCATAAGAATCCAGTGGCTGAGGGAAGGAACATCACCTTCAGGGAGCTTTGCTATTTTGGTCCTCTCCTGTTGCCTTATGCCCCACCAATGCAAGAAAGACCAGTGCAGATGGTCAGCTGAGCTTGCCCCAAGCCAATACTGCAGTTTTCTGCATATTTTCTTTAACACCAGTTCTCTTTAAAGCCTTGCAGACAGATTGATCCAAGATTGCCTTTCAGTCTTATTGCTATGCACCTTTAAAACCCCAGGTTTTAAGATACATGAGAGTTTATAATGTTCACTTTGTGTGCTTTTATTATTTCATAGGCTTACTCTGCATTTCACACAGAAAAATACAGAAATCAATTGATGAAGGGCATTTCCACGTGAGTTTAGAGTGTACACTCCAAGCAAGCCAATGGGACCTAGGCTGGTGACAAGTTAATGTCCACATTCAGAAAAAAAATACATTTCAAGGAGGCACACCTGAATGAAACCAACCAAAAAATGCAGCTGGTGGACCTCAAGGAGGTCCTCACATATACAGAAGAGTAAAAAACAAATCCCACAAACAAATCCACAAGACAGGCTATATCAGTTTCCTTTCGAGAGGCAAGCATGCAAACAGATTCCAGCATACATATTCACTAGATTTTTCTGTGGCCTCAGAAATTTTCTTTCAGATGAGGGATGTAAAAAATGAAAAATTTGAATTAAAAGTAACATGCTTGCCAACAGATGTTCTTGCTCTTTGTTGCTGCAAATAAGTCAGGGCTAAGGCCATGCCAATTTAGTTGCATCATATAACTCTGAGCAAAACCTCTTTAAGGTAGAATATATTCTTCAAGAAAGAATGTTCTGGTACTTGTCTAATATGTGGTGTCATTTCCTTCCTTCAAAGAAGGTGCCTTTTTGGTGTTATTCTGCAGTATGACTCCTCTTTGGCAGTCATTTGTCATACTAGGCAAAGTTATTTGGCATACAAGAGAAAGTGATGAGCTCCATCAAAAAAAAAATACCCTTCTAAAATTTCAAAAAAGAATATTCACACTATCTTAAGCATTTTTACACCATTAGCTTACGTGCTGCAAATGAAAAACAAATGCTAAATGTGGTGCCTTACACCAAGTGGTATGGTGAATAGGTATGCCATACAATATTCCTATCATTGCTAAATGAATCTCCATTGTATCCAGGAAGCTAAGAGAGGTCTTGTACGGCTTTTATTAATAGAACTGTGATCTCTGTGGAATGCAAGTTGAGAAAATGCCTCATGCCTATCTTCCCTACCTAACAACTGTTGCTGAGTGGCATTATCAATTGCAACTTGTTAAGATAAAATAAATATGAAAACTTTGCTCTAATCATTCACTAAAAGCCATCCAAACAGTAGATCTCTAACAGTGAAACATGACATTACTGTCCATTTATGAGCTGTATTTTAAGGACCATATTCTTGGGACTACCCAAGTAGTTCTCAGTGTACAAGAAAAAAGGAAACAGAAAACTTCATAGTATTTACCAGTCTCTATGAGAAGATGAAGACTCCAGTAGACTGAACTACCACAATCCCGTGGATGGCTTAATTTAGCCTAACTAGTGTACTGAGCTTTCCTACCATGCCTGATCAGGACAGATACAGCAAAGTTGGGTAGCTTAGAATTTGCTACACTCATTCAAGAGCAGCCTTTCTTAACCTCAGAAGAAATCAGGGCATATTCACCTCTCCTGTTTTGCAAAACCAGAGTGTATTTTAAGAAGCATACCACAAACAGAATTTCTGCTTTCAAGTAACTTTTACACTATGGATAAAGTGAAATTTTATACAAATTTTTGTGAAGAGAGGTGACATAATTAAAAAATACAATATTTAAGACAAATCATCTTACATTCTCAGAACGACTTAGCTTGTCTATCAGGCCCCAGGTATCTGTATATGTACATGACCCTTTGCTGTTTATGCTACATTAACCTCTGTAAATTTTCTTTTTTTTTTTTTTTTTTTTTTTTTTTGTAAGAAGGCTCCTCTCTATCACTTTTTGCTTGTAGGTGATTTTGACAATTACTGAGTACCAGGTTTACTTTTGATAAAATAGACACCTTCTGCCTTATAAAAATGTTCATGAGTGGGAACTATGCCTCATTCTATAAAGTTATTTTTAGTAACAAAGCATAGGCTCTTTCATACAAACCAAGATCTTACCAGTATTTTTTGGCAGAATTAATATCTTACAGACCCAAAACATCTGATAATTGATTAATTCTTTAGATTTGATCCACAAACTTTGAAATCACCTAAAACCACAGCACTACTACCTCATCCTAAAGCAACTATACTGTAAAACTCATCTGAAATTCCAACCCAGTGCTCCTATACACAGAGCACTTTCATGATATGACTTGTTAGTTGCTATAGTAGGAAGAGTCTAAAAGCTGCTTTTGACCCTCCAGTGTTCATCCAGCAACAGCTGTACAAAAGGCTGATTTATTAACTCTTCACAGATCTGGAAATACCATGAGAGAAGAAATGTTACTGTGCAGGTCACTGTCATTACACATAGTCTGCTAAGGAGCTAAATATACCCAAAGTTAATTTTCAAGTTAGTTTATTCTTGTGTATCAGTCTGTAGGGCACAGGATTTTAAAATGGAGCAAACATATACTTGTTATGTCTTTACCCATTAAGAAAGAAATTAATAAAATGTTTTTTGCAAAGTTTCATATGCAATGAATATGTAAATGTTCACTTCAACACAATAAATAAAGAAACACTAGGCACCACAACCTATTTCTAACACAGCTCTAGTCCCTGATTGGAAAGCACTTGGCTCCAAACAACTAATCAGTCCCTTTCAAGTCAATGGGGCAAGTGTATATGAGTAAGTGTTTACAGAATTAGTGCCAGAGTTAAAAATAACCCAGCAAAAGGCACCTTTATAATAGAATGGATCCCTTTTTCATTTAATTTTTTTATGGTACTAATAACACTGACTTCGCTGAAAAAAAAAATAATTCAACTCTAATAGCTTACTAGGACCCAGGTCTTCAATTCAATTTAAGCAAATGTAAAAAGGACTGCAAAGTCCTGTCCTGCATTTGGTGCTATTCAGGCTTTTAATATTGTGAATGATAGAATAATGTATTTATTCTTATGCAGGCAGTAGATGACTAAACTGTAGATGCTACAACTGCTCAGAGGGAAGCAATTCAAAACAGACAAGTAAAACAGAAAAACTGTCTGATACCAAGAGAGCATGAAATTAGCTGAAGGCCATTACAAAGTACTGTATGTAGAGAGAAAAAAGCAAATGCACAGTACAGTGACTTTGTTTTAATATGTGGTTTACAGGCTACAGCCTCTATCTGTAATACTTTACTGCTGAGGGGGCAGCATCATTCCAGGAGGTATTACACAGGGTGCCATATACATGGCACATGACACAAGTGTTCCACTTGTACAGAGCTTATAGTTCCCCTGGTTACACTCATAAAGTCTCAGCTGGAGCACTCTGTTTAACATGGGAAATTAGACATCAGTAAAGATGTCTGTTAACTATATATGAACTAGCACAAGTCCAAGGGAGAGCAACTGCAGTAACTCCAGGTGCTAGAAAATAAGATTTCAGACGACAAAGTTATATCCTTTTAACTTTATTCTGAAAAGAAAAAAAAAAACAGCAGAAGTAAGGAAATGCATGATAATAGTCCTTAAATTGATTACTTCTCATACACAGAAAGAAACAGTAATATTTAATGAATTTAGTTAGCAGACATAAAGATTTAGGTCACCCTTGGGGGAAGTGGGAAGCAGTTTAGTGATGAGAACAGCAAACCTGCAATTGGTTGCATAAGGATGCTGCAGAAATCACTATTACTAAGCATTTAAAAAACAGGTTAGCCAAACATTCGCCAGATAACTCACATTTAATTTACCTCTGAAGGTACCTTTCAGCTATACACAAGAAAGGTTTTACTCAGACATAATTTCCATAAGCAAATGAAAGTGCCTTATAATTAGTAGAGCTTTTACATGCACTTTTTTGGTCTCAGCTGATGCTGAACACTGATCTAGTTCTTATATTTCAATGTCACATAAACTGTATAATAATTTTTAATTAATGACTTTGACATTATCCAGTCATTCATATACACTTGAGAGCCAAAGAATAAATGGAGTGTAGATTGCTGACTACTGAAACTGAAAATATTCCTGAAATATTAAGAAACAAAGTATGACCCATTTAGCAACAAGACCACACAAAGCAGATGACACAGGCAAAGCTGTCTCTTTATATTTAAAAAGAAAAAGTGACAAAATAAAGCAAGTCAGCCTTGAAATGCATGATCCCTGGGCCTCAGTTCCTGAACTGAACTCTATAACTTCAGTTTGACAAAAGGAGTTCCACCAAAAACTACCTCTCTCTACCTGAAACACCCTCAACTACCCAGACTTCAAAAAGAAAGACTTATTTTAACTCAAGGGGTCAATTTAGAAAGTATGAAATAATGCCTGTGCCTAGTAGCACATTATTTACAAAGGTTCTTTTTTCTTCAAAATTATAGCACTCTGTCCTAGAAAAGCCATTATAACAGCAATAAGTAATCTTTTGTTATTAAAAGCAAACCTAAAATACCATTCCTAACAGAATTTTGAGAGTATCTAATCAGGTTAAAACTAGAAAATAAAAAGAAACATTTCCTCTAATTTGAATTACTTATTGAAATGCTATAAACTTCAATTAACTAATGATAGATGCTAGGCTAATTATCTATCTCTGTGTTTTTTCTGCCAAGGTTTCTCTGCTACTTGAGAAAAAACACAGAATGGATCATTAATTAGGAGGATACTTGGTATATAATTTTACAATGTAATGTTTCAAGCAGTTTCATGCTTCATGTTACTTATTGCACATCTTTTAGATATCACTTTTAACAGGATATTTTATTAAATGTATTACATGAATTCTGCTGAGACATCCCTGTGTTTCACCAACACCAAAAAATCAAATCCCACAACACATTGTGAGTTCAGACACTAGCATACCTCTTTTCACAGATATAGAAAATAATTATAGAAAAGATAAGATAAAATAATGATTCTGAGAAGAATTATTTGCATCCCAAAGAGCAAGGATTGCTGCTGTTAGCCCCAACAAATGGATGAATAGCAGATTCTGTAACACTAGCTGGACATGTGCTTAAAACTTAACAAATCCAGAACCAATCACTGCAAGCTGGACAGAGAAAAATGAAGGCACACTGATGTTGAACTGTAAAAAGTCCAACTTAAGCACTAAATAGTTACATTAACAATTTTCTTTTAATAAAACAAGCAGAAAACTAGAAAATCTACCATATGTTTGATTCTTAAATCAATAAAAACCTCTGCTATCTGACCAAAACAGTAACCTGCAAGAGTGATAGATTTTCACCTTTTGCATTGCCCAGCTACTAGAATGCTTAGTAAGACTTAATGCTTAAATTTTTTTAGGTATGAGATGGGAATTTTGACAAATGCCTGAATTGCAGATTCCTGGGTTCAGCAACAGGTAACACCATAAACACTACTTTACTCTCCAGGCTGATGCATGCTATTCCTTTCACTCCAGTTCCTCCCAAGTCTCTTTCCTTCTGTGCCCAGCCCGTGTGTTGGTCTTCCCATAAAGAGCTGCCTTAGAGCTAGCGAGCAGCTTCTGGCAAAAAATTCTTGACTTCAAGTAAGGCCTTTTCCATTCTCTGCAAGTATTCCTGTCTGTGCTCTTCTTACCCTACTGTAGTGAACATATACATACACACATAAACTCACACACAAACACACACATGCACAGTAGTTCAAGTGTTGCCATCAACAGGCTCAGATGTAAAAACCCTGGGTTTCAGAGCTTGTGCAGAAAACACATGATACAAATCCATCTCAAGTAAATCTTCTGCAAAGTAAGCTGATTCCTACTTTAGGATTTAAGCCTTTCTTTCTGGATTGCAAATTTTAACACCCCTACACAAAATGTCTAGCTTTAGTCCCAGCATTGAAGACTGAAAAAATCTTTTGAGTTTGAAACTGTTTCTGGCTCATTTCAATAGTTTCTCCCTTTATGTTTAACTTGGGCTTTGTCTTCACATTTGTGGTACCTAGGGATGAGTGATAAAGGCAGCAAGAGGCAAAGACAAGTCTTCCTGTTCCATTCCCTAACTCAGCTTGATGCCACCCCAGAATACAAGGAAAAATAATAAAGACAAGTGAGGTAGCAGGGATCCCAAGCTGAGCAAAATCAGGGCTCAGTCATGTGCCAGCATGCCACAATTTAGAAGAAAGAGTGCTCTGTAATGCAGAAGAACTGAATGAAAATGGTACCTCACTACTGATGAGCTTGGGGCAACAATTCTGCCAAAGTTCTGCTAGTGTGAACAGAAGAAGGAATTTTCACAAGAGCTTTACAACCCAGTAAAATCTGAAGGGTTTCCACACACATGCCCAAAAGTTGGCCCTGCAAAGTGTTATTAAGGTTCCTGCTATGTGCCAAGAGACAACTTATTCAAGGTATATGAGGAATATATATCTCAAAAAAATTACTATATGAAAATTTTACCCTAATCAAGACATAACTTTCAGAAATATTTTGAGTAGTTTCACTAGAGTGGTGCAAAATAATCATATGCCAAACACGGAAAATTTCAACTATGCATGGTAACCTGGGGAACATTAGGAGAAATTGGGAAAATAGTCCCAGATTGGGAAGAATTTGGAACCTTATTTATACACAGGCATCTTAAATCTAGACCTCTCTCCAAATAGAAAACTAGCTGTGATATTCGAGTTTTATTCTCAACTTAATGTTAATTAAAAAAAAACCCAAAAACAAACGAACAAAAAAACAACCCAAAAAAAGCTCACATAATCTAACAGCACTCCTACAGATAATTTTGGTTATAAAAAACACAGCAACAAGTACAGAACAAAAACCCCACTCACACATATCACTTGAAAAACTGAATGCGAATGAGGCTATCAGATAAATAATTACCTGAAAAACAAAATCCCCAAACAGTAGAGATAACAGAGTATACACAAATATACCTTGTCCTTGAGGAACTCCATAAAATTCAGCAGCTATCCTTGCTGCTTCCTTACGGTTTCCTTTCACAATGTAGAAATGACTAAGTATAGCAAGGCTGATCTTCACAAAAAGTTTAAAACAAAAAAGTGAAAGTATAGTAAAGTAGACATTGGATAACTGCTGTGCAAAAGGGCGACTTTCTTCTATGACAGTCATTGCTGCAGCAAAACCTCTGTCAGTGTTTGGGTCAGGCTCTCAAATGTGTTGATAAGATCATATGGCTCCAGCCATGCACTCTTGGGAACAACTGGTCCCGAGGAAAGAAAATATCAGCTGGTCATGATGCCTGCTGCTCAAAATATGACGATTATTTATACTGTACATAGTACTGAGTTCACTACCGCTCTGCTAGCCCGGTGATATTCATGTGGGACAGCAGGTTCCAAGATCCTGGATTGTACTTGTTCCACTTAAAAGGTCTGTTGCATTACAAATTCTGCATTTCTAATTCATTTATTTACATGTTTAAAATACATTTTCAAAAGTATTATTATAAACTCCTGAAATTCGTGTACTAAACCACGTAACTCAGATAACATGTTTTTGCTAAAATATGTTCTCCTGCTGCTTAAGTACATTGCTCTTTTCTGATATTTCATTTTATGTCAGACTAATATTCGTTCCTTAAAAAACTAGAATCATATCAGTAAATAATTGAAGTACACATTAATAAATAAACAGAGATTTAATATATATCAGCTTTGACAGTCTCATTATTTTGCTCAGGCTGAATGAAAGTACCTAGTATACAAAGACTTTAGCACTATACAAAAACAATATTCAGAGTAGGTGATATGAGCCAAACATCTAGATATTTTTATCCATAAGACCTGGAGCACCTAAAATTAAATTAATTAAAATGCAATGGTAAAATTTCAACATGGAAAATTTCTAGTAGTTATGATATGTATTTCACTGTGCTGCATCATATGACATGACAGGCTTTATCCGTTGGCCAGTTTTAGAGAGGGGAATCTAAATTCCTCCAATTTTTTAAGAATTAATTTGCCTTTATACCATAAAGCTATTACTCACAGTCATCAGCAGTCACTCACAAGTTGTTCCATTAGTGTGAGTAATTGCTCAGTAAATTGCTGAGTTGCAACATGATACAAACTGAGGAGCTGCATGACAGAACCAGATTTCTAAGTGAACTATAATCCTAAAGTAAAAATCCTGGCAGCACAAGAAAGGGTCCTACCCTAAACTTCTATACTTCCTTCTAAATTAAAAAAACAGTGTCTTGAATTATAACTTAAAATGCTCTACCCAAAGTAAGCCTAAACCTTTCTATTCTACCCTGGATTCTCATTTGGTGATTAGAAAAAAACAAAAACATTTTAGAATGCTGGCAGCGGTCCATCAGGATAAAAGGGTATGATCCAAATGTCACTGCACCCACAAATCACCCTGACTTCAATGAACAGAATAGCAGATACAAAGCACTATAATACAAAACCATACTTCTGAAGGGAAGTGGAAACAATAAGGCACCTCTTATCATCTGACTCTCGGAGTAACTTATTAGAGTAAGAAGCTATAATGTTTTCTGGAAACTAAATTCAAACAAATCTATACAAATGAAGAAAAGACAATGATAAGTGGAAATGTTCTTGGAAATTATTAAAATTTTTGACTGACAGGAAGTGAATTGTGCTTATCTTGAGAGAAACAGGCAACAGGTATTTTTCTTTGAAAAAATTTAGTCTACTTAAAAGTCAATCATAACTAGAAAAGACAATTAAAAGGAGTTTACCATGTAAAGTATATTAGTTAGTAAAAAAAAATACGCAAATTTTTACCAAATTTCATTTATAGACATTTTCTCATCCAGCCAAAATAGGAACTGTTTTCCTCATACCATTCTTAGAAGCAGGAATGAGTACTTAAAATGCCAAATGAAAATCCATTTTTATATTTGGCACATTGTTATCCGACACTGAATTGAGGTGTCATGTTTTCCACAAATATAAAAGGCATTATGATCTGAGCTACCACTGCCAAGTTCTGTTTCAATCTTCTGTTTCAATCATTAATAGAAATGGTATTTTCCTTAGTAACACACCCAATACTGGAATTTCTTACTTCTCCCATATTTGTACTAGTATTACTAAGCTTAACTTGATCAGTCCACAGAATTCTCCAGCCATCTTATGGACCTGTTTCACAAATTTACCATGCAGTACAAGGAAAAGCCATAATTATGTTACAGAAAGCTTTTTCTTCCTTACAGTTTTTTACCTGACCCTTTTTCCCTTTTTTCATGTTATGCCATCTAGTACCTCCTTTCTCATCTGGACTTCTCCCATCTTTTGTTAACGAACAAAATAATCTTTCTTTTTAGAGGCAAAACTCCAAACACCAATTACCATAAATAACAGCAGGAGTTAATAGTCCTCAGAATTCATCTTCCCCTTACAATACTGTTTCCTGCTTCTTATAACCACAGTAGATAAATCACAAAATAAATTTCTCAATTGTTAGATTGTTTTTTTCAAGTTATTTTTTTCTGAAGAGGTTAAAAAACTGTAAATTTAAAACTACAATAATAAGGCTAATATGCATTTAGTATTTTGTAAGCGATGTTTCAAATAACCTCACGGATTTGTAAAACCACTTTTAGGAACAAGATGAAAATTGAACAGGAAGATTATTCCTGTATCAAAACTTGCCTCGCGTCCTTTCAAAAATTTCCCACATCACTAATAAACTACTTAAGGATGAAAAAATACGTGAAATCATGAGTTTTGAGAATTCCAGTTCACACATACTCATCAGAAACTGGCAAAATTAGTCTTAAAATATTTCCTCTTTTTTCAGAGCTCTGTAACTCTTATGTGCCAGCTTAGCTGGAAACTCTCCCAGCTGCACAGAACCAAGTCTATCCTAATCTAAGGGTTCTAAAGAGCTATAGAAATTACTGTTACAGTTTGTTGGCAAAGCCATGCTATGAGGCACCCAGTCATGAAAACTGAGCAACTGCTTAGAAGTTAACGCCCACACGGCATTTTGGGAAAACCAACAACGTGAATGCTGAGATCTGAGCACAGAATAGCTGAGAGGAAGCCCATGCAGACTGGGAAAACCAGAAACAGAAAGCTACAGCTGTTGTAATGGAAATCAGAAAATAGAAGCATAGGTAAATAAATGAAGGATCTGGCAGTCAATGAGATGACATGAAGGACTGTAAAAAAGTGGGATGCAAGTGTCCCACATTTTCTACTGTGTGGCAATGTGAAGTAACTGAAGTCAGATTTTGCAACACTTCAAAATAATGAGAGCTTCCAAATGGAAATGCACCATATGTAACAAATGTACAACACTATAATGACATCAAAACACTTAAAAAGAACAGTGGCTTAATCTGGATATTCGCATTTCCCATGTAGTTTTGACTTTTGGGAATGAAATTTCTTGGCCTCATTTCCTCACTAGTAAAATGGGGAGTATTCTGAAGATAACTTCATTGCTGTTAAAAAAACACTCAGTTATTCTGGTGAAAAGAATAACTAACTACGTATTTAATAATTTTTATTTTAATACAAAATTCAGATTACAAACCTAAATAAAATGAAATCTTGACTGTTCATTCACTTAATGTCAACAGAAGAGATGGGATGTAAAATTATTTTAGCATTTAGGGTTTTATCATTGCACACAAGAAAATGGCAACAAGCTACATTGCCCATTAACAATATTTGTATTTTTATTTTGTTTAAGAAGATAGTAATACTGTGGCAGACAAGGGTACCCTTACCTTGACAAACTAGCACATTTCCAGCACATAAAACAAGAACGATGTAATGATTCCTCTGATATGCTTCCCCACTTCTGGAAATTAACTATTTTAATTTTAAAACCACTTAAGAAACTTCAAATGCTGGAATTTATGGTCTTAAGAGTTCCCTTTAATGTAACTTGGTCAGCTATCATTTCTCAAGAACATAATCTGCAGAATCAAGATAGCAATACTGCTGTTTAGAATGACTATAAAGGGGTTCATTTCAAACTCCAAAGCTAAGACAAAGTAGCTTGGCCTTTAATGCTTTGCTGTGTAGCAGCCAAGTGCAGTAGCAGTGGCACCTGTTTGTGCTAATTCAAACTGTCCAAAATCTAGTGTACAATTTACCCTCAACCACACAAAGTAATTTTTAGAAAAACAAACAAACAAACAAAAACCTCAGACAAAAACAAAGAAAACCAGACAAAAACAAACAAAAACAACAACAAGAACAAAACAAAACAAAACAAAAAAAAAAACCCAAAACCACAAAAACTATGCTCTATCATCTATTATTAACAGCATAACCACAGTCATACACTATTTTATTCTGGCAATTTTTTGTCTACACTTTAGAAGACTGGTGTGTTTAATTTTCAGTAATGTAAGATACACAAGAAAATTAGCACAACTGATAGAATATTTAGTCTTTGAAAGCAATTTTTTAACATCAAAGACTATAAAACCCTTAGAAATATTATTTCTTTGTAGCACATGGTGTGTTGTTACATTTGGAAAACATACTTCCTTCTATTTATATTTTTCAAAGCAATCTATTTAAACTAAATGATAGAAGATGTAAAAGAGTAATTATATTCACAGCACAAATTCCATTACAGCTAGTCTTAACAGTTTTCTTCTGTATTTTGGAGATGCACATAAAACTCTGAAAGTGAAAATGTTTATTTTAAAAATGAGATAAAGACGAAATATAGTACAAGGAATTATTTGTATGACACTTCACCTGCATGTTTTCCTCCACACGTAAGAGACAGCTCAATATACACAAGAAGTTGATAGTCATCCTGGTTCTGAAACTTCTGTCTATAAGAGGTATAACAGAAGATTTTCAGATAAGAGGCAGAGGAACAGGAACTCTTAGGTGCTTTGAAGAATTGATTATTTTATACATTATAGGCAACCAACCAGGAGAAATTTGTGAAGTAATGCCCTTGAAACAAGAAGTTTAAAATAAAATACCGGTAAGAAATCAAGTTTTAGTACTGAGTTTCTGACGTAAGCATAAAATTCTTCATGAAGGACTCAAAAGAAGAGAAGCATGAGCTACTGAAAAGGAAATGTCTAACTCAGTAAGAAAAATTACCTGTTTAGTGACCAGCTGACTTGTATTTTAATGAATGTATGAGATGCTAATCTTCAAAATTTTACCTACTTATCTAAAGCTACTGAATGTTATGTCATTTCCTCCTTAATCTATGTTCAGCATTTTTTTCTACTATTTTATATTCAAAGCATTTGAACTGGAGAAATCTAGACTCAAAGAAACTATTTTAAAATTTATTTCCTCAGTCTTCAAACATCGTATTGAAGACAAAAAGAAAAGGCATACATACCATAAAACGGTCTTCAAAAAGTCTTAAATGTTCTTTTCATTAATATCATTCTTAAGTTAAGGATATGATGCATTTATGCTTAGGCACAGAAAATAAACCCAAACAAGTCATATTTACCTGAAGAAATTCAGAAGCTGGAGTGACTGGAAAACATCAAGCAGCTGCTGTGTCCTTTTCTAAACAGGAGCTCAAGCCCATTAGTACAACCCAAATACTACTCTTCATAAAATATGAAGAGAAGAGGTGGCTGAAGTACAGACTGTGTGCTACTGTTTTGGGGGAATGAAAAGACAAAATATGAGAGAACACAAACTTTTTCATCTAGAAAAGAGGAAACTTGGTTTAGATCTGAACTGCTTTTTCACTGCACCCCCTTGCTAACCTTGAGAATTCTACAGAATTACTTGAGGATCATGACAAACAACAGATACAACACTGTAAACCAAAGAAATGAAAGGCCCATATCTCCTTTTCACAGATTTCTTCCTGAATGCCATGTCTATCCAGGATCTACACAAACCATACAACATGAAGTTACAACTCATAACCAAAGTTAGTTTCATTCCAATTTCTGTAGTTCTCATAATCCCTGCTAATAGCCTGATAACCCAACCAAAGACTTGAACCAAAAGTCTGTTTCAAAATGCAATGCAATGACAACTTTAGGGGCACAACAGGGAAAAATGAGAGTGTCTTAAAACACTTCTCCTCATAGTTGAGCTCTGGCTTTTGACACCCATTCTACTTAACAGTTACTTATTTAGACACCATTTGCCTTCTCTAACAATGAAGCACAACAGTTCCTTTAAAAGAGCTTTAATACACAAAAATTTACAAAGGTTTTGTTATGTATATACTTTCTCTCTATTTTGGTGTAGCACATTATTTCCATCAGCTCTTGAACTGATCTAAAAGTTCAAATTTATCCTTTTGGGTGGTATGGTGGTACTTTTTTCATCCAGTGTACTAAAATCATTGGTCTGACACAGTTTAGGCTCGATACAAATCAAGTTATTTGAGTACATTAATCATTTCATTTCTAACATCACAAAAAGACTGTTTATTCTACTAACTCTCAATGAATTAAAAAGGGTTTCATTGAGGTGTTTTGCCTTCTCTAGTAGCTGGAAATACTACTCCTATCTCAGAAAATAATTCTAGCCTACAGACTTGTATGTCTGGATTTCCAGAGAATGGAATTACCGGTCAGGGATTGAATATCAATCAGCATCTCTGCACATAGCAGACATTCTCCATATAACATGTATTTAAAAGCATAAAAAGTAACTCAGATACTTAAGTGATCATGAAATTTTAGTCTTCTAACTTTCTCAGTCCTTGAAAAAATAACATAGTAATGTTAAATCTGTACCCCTTTGTTATGTACCACCGGACAGCTGCTTCTCATAATGGGAATAAATTCCCCTTCAGCTACAAGTCTGGTATCAGCCAATTCTGCTGTCACATTATCACATGAACATGCTTGATCTGCTTAACCAGTCCATCTAACCACTGACAGCAAAGTTCTACCCAGAAGGGAAGCAGGTATGACCGACAAGTTTACAAGTAAATTCAATCTGAGATTTGCTAGAAACATAGCAAGTTTATTTACAGTATTTGTTGCAGTCCTCTTTGGATACCTAACATAACTCAACTATTAAAAGTATTACAGAAGATTCCAAAATAAGTCATGTGTGTACCTAGAGACATTACTAAACCCTGAAACGTGTCAGACAGCAGGCACACACGGCCTGCTGACAGACGAACTCTAACAAATCTTGCCCCCCAGAAGTTTAAAAAGTTACCACCTCCAGCTGCCCATTCCATTCCTCAGCTAAAGGTTCCTGCCCCTCTCTCTCCCTTGCTGGAAATCAACAGGAAGGAATGTGTACTGGTACATTCCTCAGTTCAAAATCTGGCCATTTCAACTCTTAATAAATTAAAACCAATCTTGTTGGACTTTACAACGGAAAAACCACTCACACCCACCCCCTACAACCCATTCTGTGACAAGGCAAATGACCCCCTGGAAAAACTCGTAGCAAACTATGAGGGGAGAGTAATGTCAAAATGCACATACTCACTGCCTCTTCTTAAGGATACTTAGGCATCACTTTTGATGGCCTTATGTACTGACACAGGTGTATCAGTGAATCTTGGGAAGAATCTCCTCATTTTGCACCTCTTTCCCTTTGTATAGTTCCTTTCTTGGGTCCAAGCAATTTCTTTCATTGCCAACCATGTCTACAGAACACAGATTCCCTCTGTGGTAACTAACTCAGCCTCTTAGGATTGTGCTACCACAGGAGCTATGCTTTTGTCGAGGTAACTTGACAAACTAACTGCTATTTCTCTAGTAGGCAGTGCAACCACCTTATTAACCTAAATTCATGTAACTAAACCTGATATTTTTGCAGTTTTTATAGTCAATCTTTTCTTCAACTAACAGCAAAAATATCACTTGTTCTTATTAAATAGATGCCTCTAAATAAAAACAATATTTAAGCTGTGAATCTTTTGTCATCAATTTGAATTCCATTCAAAATTGTTAATTTTGTTCTAATAAATAAGTTACAGGCAGTCTGTAAATATTTCTTTAACCATTTAACTTTTTTCTTCAAAAAATAATTTTTATTTCTCAAAACAGTGAAATCATTTGTTTACTTTTATTCCTCCTTTCTTCAAACTTTGTCAGGTTTTCTTCTTGACTAAGTAAAAGTGGTTAAGTGGTTTAATTTTTCTTCTTTCTGTTTAAAGCATATTTTGGTGCTTAAGAATGTTGTTAATAAAAGGAAATTACACAGTCAATAGTAGGGATGAGAGTTAAAGTTTATTCTGCAAGCTTATGTCATTATATGCTGACTCCCATGGCTAGTGCTCGTAACAGAAAGGCTTTTTCCATCCACTAAAATTGGTATCAGCTAAATGATATCACCATGACAGAGCTAGTAAAACATCTTTTTCTTCAAGCTGAGGCACGACAAGTCTCTGCTTGGTGCTTTTACAAGAGACATAAAAATACCTTGTGAGGAAGACTTGCAACTGGCTGAGTGAATGAGGTTAAAACCTGGGTGAGGTGGAGCAGTAGCACTCGGGTTTCTAGCCCAGAATGGAAAGCACAATGGAGTGAGAAAGGTTAAGCTCAATTAGTAATGCTTGAATGAATTTACCTAACCTGGCTTCATAGGCCATGAAATGGGCAAACCTCACAGGAGCCAAAAGGTAACTATGTATGTTAGGCTCCAAAACATATTGACTTTGGAGCCAAAAGCACAGAGCTGCATCTCTGTGATGCATCTTTTATTTTGCCATGTATTATGCCACTAAATGAGACAATGTTGTAAAATATCAACTTCATTCTGAAATCAGAAATTAAAAATTACCTGAGATTTTCTTGCTGAAGGATTCACAGTAATACAACAAAGACAAGTGAAAATTTCTTCTTGCTTATCTTCTTATTCTGCATACTGTGTAGATCCAAAGTTTAAAAAAATGGAGGTGAGGAGAACATTAGAATCAAATGCAGTCCAAAAAGCCTCTTCTCTTAGTCACAGCCTTTCCACGCCAGCTGTAAAAATGAGCCATCCAGAAGAGGTGTTAACTGAAAGGGGGCTGCTGCAAGAGACAGCTGATCATGGCCACATTTATTTTAATCTTTATCTTCCTACCCAGAGCTGCCTAAGAGGCTGTGTGCTGCTACTGTCTCTTAAAGAATTAACATTTCAACAATTAATAAAGGACAAATACAAGAAACTATTTAGATATTCATGGTAAAAAAGATCAGGACATACATACATACATGTACCTAGATCAAAAAAAAAGGTCCTCATCTATCTAGGTGCCAAAGATGCCACAGGAACCTAAACTTTCACCTGTAAAATTAGTCAGAAACTTAAGCCCCAAGAAGGCTACAGGTGCTGGGCTGAAGTTAACACCTCCCTTTCACTTGAAATTCACAACATACACCCCAAAGCTTCCACCTATGTGTCCCATGTTAGAAGCAATATGGCTTCAGTGGGAAAACAAAGAACTCATAGCAATCTCTGTTGATGGTCAGTGTCAACACTTGCTATTTTGTTTACAGATGATGAAAGGAATCACTCCGTAACTTGAACATCAGAGTAGAAACATGTCAACCAAAGAAAGCAAGCTACTCTCTCTCAAAAGACTACTTATCATCAGCTGCTGACAAGGATCAATCCTGCTGAAGTGCTGGCACTATAAAAAAAGAACACATGTTTAATAGATCAAAGAGCGCACAAAAACTCATTTTCGAAGTCAGATAATTTTAGGCTGAGGACTGGAGAAGGATGGCAAATTTTACATTTCAGACCTGCTGCCAATCCTATCTGCATTTTTTTCAACAAGTTTGTAATGAAAAACATGACATTTCTTGAAGTAATAGCCAGCCTGAACACTGACATGCCTTGTGCTCTGCTGGTCTGGGCTTAAGGATGCTGCTTGGGTGTAATGAATACCATTCCACTGCATCTTGGAAATGGTCTCCCAAACTTTTCTGCTTCCCCAAGTTCCTTCAAATTTGTTTCCATAATTAAAGTATTTCCTCAATTCCCAATAACACAACTTATTTAGCTGTCAGCAAAATAAGCTTTTGACATTAATGTCACCATTCTTCACGAAATATCAGACTTTATATCTTTCAAAAAGCAATCTAGAACATATGACCAGACAGCTATTGTGAATAATTATCTCCCACAACTGCCTTATTTCAAGATATTTTCCTATTTTGATTTTGCAATACTTCAGTCATTAAAAAGCTATAGGTCTCTTTATTCTGAAACAGTAATAGATCAGTCCTTGAATAAATTACACCATCTGTCTTCCCCTGTTTACTGTGCTTTTAAGTGACATTTATTTAAGGTTTCTACTAAAATAAATCCAAACCTCCACAAGCAATAGCCATATTTATGCACTGCCTTAAAAAGACATTAATTTGGCTAAGCCTTTTGATTTTGATCTTTTGCAGGTACCTAATGACTGCTTTGAAAATTTCACTACTTTATTCCTGTAAATTCTGCCAAAGAGCCATTTTTTTAATTAAAGAGTTGTTTAGTAAGAAAATCTCTAAAAAGCAACTACATGAACTAAAAATAAGAACAAAGGCGATTAAGCCTTCTTTTCTTTGTAGATATGAGAAAAAAATGGTATTCACTTTTGAACTATCCTTTAGAAAGCAGCAGACATTTTATAACTTCTGAAATGAAGCTTAGACTAAAAGCTTCCTTAACGCTTCTAAGTCTTCAACTATTTTGGGGAAAAGCACCCACTTTTCAGTAAAAATAATCCAAGGTTTCAGCAACAACAAGTTCCAGACCATAAACCATGACAATAATTAATATTTTGAATAGCATAAAATAATAACACGCCCTTAAAAGCCTAAAACCTTTACAAAAGAAACTCTCTGTGATGCTGAAACTCTTATGAAATATCAGAAAGGCCAATACTTAAGAAATACAATCCAGAAAAGAGTCTACCCACTTTGTGACTGATTCCAATGTGACAAATGCACAGATAGTGGAACACAGGGTCCCCAAAGGAATGTCCCCATAGGTACCTTCACATCCTACAGGCTAAACTGACATGTGCTGCAGGTACTCGGTCTGGGGGGAAACAAAAAGCCTCAGTATGGTCCTTTTCCTTTTCTATTTCCTACCTTTATCTGCAAAGATTTTTCTTCCCTGATTCATAGACCTGGGTGTTGGCTACAGGGAGGAAAAGAAACAGCGCCATCATTACAGAACAGAGGTATTTCAGAATGGCCTGGCAGCGCCCACCTTCTTCTCCCTTCTGTCCCCATGAGGCTTCCACCCTGCCAGACTCCTGCATCTGAGCTCCTGCTCCTACTCCCAGTGTTTGCAGCACTGCAACCTCAGGGCCGGGGAATTAAACATAACCGAAGCACTGCTGACACCTGTTGGCAGCCCCCAGAAATCCCGATTTATCCGTTCTGGTATAGTTAATACACACGAATACAGCGGTTGGGAACACCAAAAAAATGGGCCCCAAAGCATTGAAAAGCTCTCATTCCCCTGGGCTCCCACATGGATAACGTTGCAGGTCCGAGAAGCAGGAATGGGCACCAAAGAGGGGCCCCGGGAGGAGTAAGGAATCACCTCACTACTTAAACTGATCTTTGCTGGTACCAATTTAAATTGAAACTTCAACCAAATTGGTGGGGTAAGGTGAACCTGCCAACGGTGTGAGATCACCACGCCAAAGAAAAAGATTCCAGGAACAAGCCTAGCTACTGAAGGAAACTTCTAGGCAAAGAACATTGTCATACTGAGCACGTGTGTAATGAAAGGCAAATGAATAGGAACATCCTATAGGAAGCAAAGGAGGGAATGGCAAATCACAGCACCAGTGAAAGCAAGATACGGACATCAACTGAAAATACAAGCCTCCGCCTAGAACTCATTTACGCTTTGCTACACGAATGCAAAAATCCAGCAGAGCGACAGATGCCCTGTGAGAGGAACTGCCCTGGGAGCGCGGTAGGCGGCGGCAGACAGTGAACCCACAGCGCCCTACGCGCCCCCCCGCGGCCGCCATGTCGCGCTCCGACCCGGCGCCGGCCCCGCCCATCTCCTGGCGGAACGGGGCGGGGTCGAGGAGGGGGCGTGGTCTCATTGGAGCCCGCCCAGCCGGCGCGAGGCCACGCCCCTCGCGGCGGTCGCGCGCGCGCGCCCCCTGCCCGCCGCCGCCTGCTTCCTGCCGCGTCCGCGCGCCCGCCCCGCCCGAGCAGCGGCCGCAGCCCCGGCCGGGCCCAGCGGGGAGATGAACACGGTGCTGTCCCGGGCCAACTCGCTCTTCGCCTTCTCGCTGAGCGTGATGGCGGCGCTCACCTTCGGCTGCTTCATCACCACCGCCTTCAAGGAGCGCAGCGTGCCCGTCCGCATCGCCGTCTCCCGGGTCACGCTGTGAGTGCGGCGCGGAGAGGGAAGGAAGGGAGTGGCGGGGGAGGGCCGGGCCCGGCCGGGCGGCGGCCGCTGCCCGCTGAGGTGGTGAAGGGCTCGGGAGCCGAGAGCGGGGGCCGGGGCGGGTGAGAGGACGGTGGCGGCCGGCAGGGGCGGCCGGCGGCTCGCGCGGCGCTCGGGGCTCGGCCTCCTGCGCTCCGGGCGGGCCAATGGGGGAGCCCCACGACGGCGCGGCCGGGCGGGAGCCGGGGCGGCGCTCGGGGAGCGGCCCGGCTGCCTCGGCCCCGCGCCTCCCCGAGAGCGGAGCGGAGCCAGCTGCTGCCCGCGGCTGTGGAGAGACAGGGATTACAGGAACGTGGAGTTTATCCTGTGAACATTTATCCCATCGTAGTAGGTTTTGCTTTTGATTAGTAGCTCTCTTGGGTTTCCCCATTGATAACCTAGCATACTTTCTGTTCTGTGGTAGCAAAGTGATTGGGATGGCTTCTTCTCTGCGGAATGGACCAGGTGTAGGACACAATACCACATCAGAACGTGTTGCCTACTCTTAAAATGGGCTGATGCAAACTTGTGCAGGGGAACCTTTTTTTCCCAATTTTGGTGTTAGTTCAGGGTGGGGTTTTTTTCTCCAAAAGGAGACTTCCTCACAGAGAACTTCCATTAAGTATGTGTGATATGGAGAGCAGTAGTTTCACAAGCATTTCAGCAGCTGTTACAGCCACCTGTGAGCGGAGGCCTTTGCTCCCGTTTTTGCCACGTGGTTCTTTACCAGAGGCCACTGAGGAATCTGGCTCATAGGACATTTAACTGACCTGCTTTAACTCAGGTCATGCTTTTTTGTTAGGTTGGTTTTGGCTCAGATTAGGGAGCTAAAGCAGCACACTTTGGAAGTGTTTAGTGCCAGGTTGGATGGAGCTCTGCACAGCTTGGACTAGTGAAAGGTGTCCCTGTCCATGTTAGGGAGGTTGGAAATTGATGATCTTTAAGGTCCCTTCCAACCCAGGCCATTCTGTGATTTGGTGATGATTCTGTGGAGCTTTGGAACCACCCCAAGGTAGGTGTCACCTGTGGATGCCTAATGGCAGGACTTGAAAGGAGACATGAATGCAAATAAGGGGACTGCCATCACCTTTCAGACTGGTTTAATACCACGGGAAAAAAACCAATAACCTGTATTCAATGCTACACTGAGGATTGCAAAAGCACAAACTTGACATAAAGGCATGTCTTCGAGTGTTACGGTGAGCTCAGCATATATAGGGCAGCATACAAATGCCTGATTTGGCTGAAATTGCCAGTCCTTTCTGTGATACACACAGATCTGGTGTTACTGGGAGGTGCTACACCTAATCTGCTTCTCTTGAATGTCTAAGAAATTCTGGAGACCCCAAACTTAGGCCTGCTACTCCATCTGACTGACAATGGTTAAGAGGTGAAGTCAAGTGCTTGATAAGGTTTTCTACTTAAAAATATACTGCTTTTTTGCAAAGAGATGAAAATTCATAACAAAGCTTAAATTGTGAAGATTTGGTGGTGTTTTTCTTATCTGCTATCTCCAAAAGTGTTTTCTTCACTTGTAAACTTTTCTTTTAATTTGAGATTACTAAACCTGGTTTTAATGAAATAATATTTTAATTGACTAATTTCTGAACTGTAATAAATATAGCTATGAAGTTCATAATTCATAAACAAAATTGTTCAATGAAGAGTTGAGGTTCATAGTTGATGGCCAAGCTAATTGCTTGTGGTATTCCTCTTTGTAGATGCTAAGTTTGGTAAACTGATAAGCTTTATGAATACATATGGCAGTATCTGCTGTGTGTCTGTTATTTTCCAGTTGCTCTTTCCATTGTGATTTAGTGTGGCAACTGAGGTAGTTTTCCAAATGTACTCTTATAATAAAGCCTTCCAAAATTATACCATTTTCCAGAATGTAGATGAAAATAACTATCTTCTTCATGCTGTTACTTAAATACATCACAGGAATAAATCTTGAAACTTGCATGAACTATGCATGTAAACTGTTGTATTGGAATGGTCAAAGCCTCACGAGATGCTTTGGGTTTTTTTGTTTCTTCAAGGACAGTTGAGAAATAATATTGAATGTGGTTGCCAGCAGACTGCTATGCTGATGGTGTCCCAATCAGTTTTACTTATATGGAGATGCTAAAACATATTTTACTAAAATGAAATGTAGTCTAGATTTTGTATATACAGATTTTTGTTAACAGGAAAAAGTCAATAGGCTACGTATATGTTTTAGACACTGTGGTGTCAAGGCCTGACATTTAAAACTGGGACACCATAATTTCTGGAAGGTAGGTGTTAGTTTGTAATGTTGATTGCATTTTAGCCAGAAGTATATAAAGGAAAATAAGGAAAATGGATGAGGGAAATATCTAATAAAAACCATAATTTTTGTCACGTGTAAGATATAAATAATGAGAAAGGGTAATCTTGTGTTGTGTTTTGTTTTCTCCTAGAAAAAATGTAGAAGATTTCACTGGACCTAGAGAAAGAAGTGATCTGGGATTCGTCACATTTGACATTACTGCAGATATCCTTAATGGAAAAAATGGTTTGCAGACTTTTTGGAATGAGAACACTTAGATGCTATTTTTGTTACCTTATAATCTTCAGATATTCAGGACATGGGGAAAACTAGCAATTTGTCTAAAAATAAAAATTTAAAGCAGCTAAAAATAGTATTTTGCATAGCTATGGCAGTGAAATAGAACTTAACCAGCCCTTTGGTCTCTAGTAGATGACAAGTTGTTTAATGCCTGTTTTTGAAATCAGGCTCTCTTGTTAAGTGCACTGTATCTAATAATGGGGAATGCAGTTTAACATCTAGACATTATTACTTTTAAGTGCAGTTTGTATCAGTGGTTTGAGGAGTGGATTAATGGTAAGGTTTATATAAGATATTGTTTTGAATGTCATACTGATCTAGGAACTGCAGCTTTCAAACTCACTTTGTTGTGAGGCTTTCTAAGTCCTGACTGTATAATAGTTGCATAGAAGTACCTGTCATTTTCTGAAAATAAAAAAGGCATTGTAATAGTTTATGTGCTTAGATGTTAAATACTCTAATCTTTAGTATTGAATAGTATGAAATTCATTGGGAAGCATACAATTTACTGAAAGATGTATCACATTGTTTTTTGGCCTCTGTCTCAATTGCTGTTGCAGTTTTGCAGGGGTTTTTTTTGTATTTCTTTGCTTCCCTGCTAGTCTGGATTTAGGCTCTTGAAAGAGTTTTTCTTCAGAAGTCAGTACCAAATAATAGGTGGCATGTTCAGGTGATTACACTAAACCGTGTTTTGCAGCTGGTCTGAGGATCCTGGGATTTTTCCTTGTCTGCTGGTTTTTGTCTGTTAGGCAAGGCACTGATCACCTCTGTGTTTTGGTTTCGCCCTTTTGAAGAACACTGTCTTGTGTGAGCAGACCACACAAAACACAACGCCTGATACAAATGCTGGATAAACAGGTTAATCAGATTTTTGCAGGCCTGTTTGCACAGGAAAAGGGTGCAAACACTTTTTTTTTATCAACTCAGTAAGTTCCTGAGTTTTACCTCTGAAATGCTTATGCATATTAAAAACAGAGACTGAAATTCTAAATTAGATGCACAGACCTGTACACATTGTGTATAGAGAGAAGCAGAGTAAAGCAGGACAGGACCTCTAAAAGAAATGTTCTTATAAAAGGATTAGTCTGCAATATGTGAGCATAAAGATTCCATGTTTGAATGACTGCTACTAGTAACAGCCTTTTTTTAAAAAACCGATTCTGACTGAATCTCTCATGCCTGGCATAAACAAAGCTTGCAATATGTAGAGCTGTAAAAGTCTGGTAGGGTTTTTTGTTCAAAATTTGTGAAGAGATACAGGTACGTGGACTGTGTTAACTACCAGAAAGAAGTTGTTCGTCCTGGGAGAAGTTAAATACAATGGCAGTTAGAAAAAGGAACTAGGCAAAGGAAAGGGAAAATAGAATTTTGACAATCTCCTTTAAGCTTATTTAATTCATTGTTAACTTTTGCAAGTGATAAGAAATCCTATCAAGGAGATCTTCAAAATCTTGTTGGATATTTTGAGCCAGGTGCCAAAAAATCTTCAAGTAAAATATTTCTACCTATTCTTGCAGGGACAGGAGTTAAATATTTAATTCTTTCCTTTCTTGCCCTTTGAATTAGTAACTGAAAAACATGTGTGTCTTGGGATGAGTGGAAGAAGGAGAAACAGATTTTGAGGCTAGTTAGGGAATCTATTTATTCTTTGAGATAATGGCAAATAGAATAGAAAAGAGGACTAGGAAATAAAGATTACAGCTAATCTCTATTGTGAATTAAAAAGTGTTTTCCTTAGCAGTCACACATTATTGTTAAATAAACAGACAACTGTTTAGAATCCCAGCATTATTATACTGTCTCAAATGGCAGTCATCAGTTCTTTACTGCTGATCAAAAATCTGATCAAGAGTTTTTTGTTCGAGTCTAATAAGCTTTATTTGTTGTCAGTAAAGAATCAAATTTGCTAATTTTTGGGGTCCCTTCCAATATTAAATACTTCCCATATTCTAATTTCCCTAACATGGGCATTAAAGGCTCTTTGAATTCCCTACTCATCACCGATTTTGTATTTATATATTGTTTAACATTACTGTATTTGGATGCAAGGGTTCTCTGATACTATAAAAAATTGCCCTGGGGATATTTGTGGAAGAATTCTGTTGTGACTTTTATGCTTAAGGTTTTATAATAGGTTGTCTAGCAGAGGATTGTGGTTACTAGCTTGCAGTGTCAAATATAGAACTCTTAAATTATTGGAGGAGAAATAGCTGCTACATTTCATAAGTAGTAAAAAGAAATACTCACCTGAAAACCTGTCACTTTATTATGACTAAAACTTGTGTTCAAACTGCTGGCAGTGCTCTGATTTATGAGTAAGATGAGGTATGTTGAAAGGTAAGAGCTCACTGTAATGATTATAAACTACTTAGATCTAGTAAAGATAAAACAAGGTTATGTAAGTACAGTATGGTATTTTTCTTAACTTGCATACATCTGCAGAGTATATTTGATTGGAATGTTAAACAATTGTTTCTATATTTGTCTGCAGAATATTCAACGAAAAACAATGTAAGTATTAAAAAGAGGTTTGAAGCAATTACTCATTTTAGTACTGCAGCTATTTTTAATCATTCTGTAGTTCTGCTGAGAAGAGTTAAGGCCACCAGCATTTCCTACTAGCCTGCACTGGCCTTCATGATTATTTTCTTGACAGTTAAACCGTAGGCTGGGAAGTTCACCTCCATAAAACCTAACTTGATATATGCCCAGTAGAATGGGAGAAAAATAACACATGCCTTGTGTTGCAGTATACTGTAAATGAGTTTTTTCACCTTTTCTGTCCATTTTACTTTTTTCCCTAAATTTCTGCAGTTGACTGTTGTTAGAAACTAGAGGGAGTGGCTTCTGGGCTGTCCCGATGTGGTGTGTATTTTGTTCATAGATCACAGTTGATCCTACCAGTTACTGTAGCCCCATAATTCATTTACATTACCTTGTCATACTTCTCAAAATAATTTGCCATGTTGCTTTGAATTGGTTGCTACTGAGCCTTCCCTTTGGGATAGCTGAAAACCCTTTTTACTGATCTGATAAAAGCTATGTGGAGCAGCCTTTAAAAAATTGCTTTCATGAAACACCATGCTGCCATAGTACCACTGAATTCTAGTTAAAGCTGCTGTGGTCACATTGCAAGGATATGGTGAAACTTGGGGGTTTTCTTAACTTGCTGTACAAAACTGTCCTTCTTTTTAAATTTTTTTTAAGCACCTTAGTTATATTAAATAAGATGATGGATATTATGTTTGTACTAGATTGTACAGTGATTTTACTGTATTGTTCCATATTTTAGATTTTTCTTTCATGTAACTCAACACTTCTCAGAAATACTGAGATGTATTTTTCTAAATTGTTCTATAAATTACTAAACAAGACTGTTTAGCATCTACTTGAAACAACTTTACACTTTAGAGTGTAAAGAATTTACACTTTAGAGTGTAAATTCCGGTAACGTAAGAACTTGGGATCTCACTTTTTCAACTGTTAATAAATTTTTTGGGGTTATGCTTGCAATTAAAATAGAGATTTCCATTAAAGTTGGAAAAATGATATGGACATAAACTGAGTTAGCATGACTCTGCTTAAGTCCTTTATTTGAAACAAAGTCTAAATACTGCTTTGAAAGTGACTTACCTTTGCAAGTCAGAAGGAAACCCCTTTATGCTTTGTAATTCTTCTAAAGCATATGACTTCTTTTTAAATGTCTTTCTTGTGTTTTAAGATGTTCCTTGTTGTTTCCATTTATTCCATGCCACACTTCACTGTGCAGTAGTATTACATTACCCCACTGTGAAGTGTTACTTTGTTAAATTAGTTATGGATTGCAAGCATGTACCTGCAAAAGGAGGTTTTAGAGGAATAGTGCAGTGAAGGTCCAGTGTCTGAATGTGATCTGGTAAGATACCTTGCTGACTTAATTACAATTGTGATTTTAGGCCCTAAATCAGGTGGTCCTTTGGGACAAGATCATGTTGAGAGGAGATAACCCAAGGCTGTCCTTAAAAGACATGAAGTCAAAGTACTTTTTCTTTGATGATGGAAATGGTCTCAAGTAAGTAAATATTTGTTTTATTACTAGTGTCCGTGGTATCTTGATTTACTTACATACTTTGCATTTAATACACATGTTCATTGGTGTAGTAAGGTACCTGTATTCTATGTGATACTCTGTCATCTCTATTGCATCTTTCATTGTTAGAAGATGGCCTTGGGGTACAAGATATCCTATGTATTCTGTAGACTGGAAGATGCACCGCTATTATGAGCAACAGGCTTCTGGGTTTCTGCCTTCAGTCTCTGTAAAATTGGTTCTGTGATGCACCCAACTCCAAAGGAGTCAAGTAAAAAAAAAAAGTAGGCAGTAACTACCTAAAATTAAACAGCTTGTTGTTTCTGGAGCAGATAAACAATCTGTATCCTAATTTATTTAATACTAGTAACTGTTAATTAAATCACTTAACTTGAGTGTTTGTGCTGATAGTCTTTGTTGCTTTTGCAGGGGAAACAGGAATATCACCTTGACTCTCTCCTGGAATGTTGTACCAAATGCTGGCATTCTACCTCTTGTAACAGGATCAGGACATGTGTCTGTACCTTTCCCAGATACCTATGAAACAACAAAAAGTTATTAAATTATAGTACTGAACCATAAGCAAAATATTTTTATACTTGTATATTGTGGATACATTTTATTGCAGTTTCTTCTTGCATCCCATGCAACTTTTCACTGAATGGAGCTTAATTTCCTCAGGATAGTAGCATAGGAAAAGGAAATGAAAATTCGGTGTTTTTTTTTTTAATAGAACATTGGAGCTGAAACTTGAAGGGAAAGGTAAATTACAGAGTAACGGTTTTGAGGGGGGAAACTGAGGATTTTTTTTTTCCTGGCCATTCAAGTATAGATCTCCTTTTCTTTTAAATAAATATTTTTAAACCAGAAGGTAGTCTTCCTGTGTTTGGGCTTTTTAAGTACTGTGATTCTTATTTATTTTGTGTAGAACTCAAATATACCTTCTGGAGTTGGTTTCTGGAAGTGCCTGAAGGAAATGGCTGTTGTGTTTTAGGGCATTTTTTTAAATCCATGTGCAGTATGTTACAGTAGGCTAAACTTGGTCCTTTCTAGGACTGTCAGCAGCTACTTGGAAAACTGGTAGTTCATTATCTGTCAGCCTCAAATCTTGAGTGCCACTGATGAAGCCCACATTCAGTTCTGTATTACAAATCATTTTAATAGCTGCTTGCAATGCAGCAAACTGGAAGAATAAAAAGAAATCTATTCAGTATGAGTCTTATTTCTTTAAGCATAAGACATAAGGCTAAGTCAGTAAGAAAAGAAAAAGCTTTAGGTAAAGAAAGACTTTCTGAAATGGAATCTCTAGATTTTTACCGGGATCTGTTCATCAAGGAAGAATGAACGTGCTTGTCCCAGAAGGGGCTGAGACAACCGATATCAGAGGGGATCTGCCACAGCAAGGGAAAGGATAGATGTTCCCTAAACAGTCTGGGTAAACCTTTCCAAAGCAGAGGATTTCCCCATGGTAAAATAGAGTAATTGAGGCAGATTTACCAACCTGATTGTCAGTGAGTCTACCTGCAAGGCTTGGTTGCATGAGCCAGGAAAGGTAGCAAGCAGCATGCAGCAGCTTCAGGCGGCCTCTCTGTGGCTGCACATCCCCCTGTGTGTGCTCCTTCCCTCAGCTACAGCTGGGAGTGCTCTCGGGGTTGGGAGGAGGGAAGGAGCAGGGTACCAGGATGCCTTAGGCAATGCAATGGCTTGCAGTGATTGACTGGTGCATTCGGGCCATCCAGGAGACAGCCAGGAGAAGGAGCACGCCCCTCTATCTGCTGTCCCCCTGGCACAGTGCCTGATTTACATGTGTGTCTTCAAACAAAGCATGACAAAGGGAATTCATTGCCAGGCAGGGAATGTTCTAGATGTACCGGACACTTGGAAAAAGAGGAAACTAAAACTCAGGTTTTAATGCTGTAAATCAGAAGAAAAGTAATGGGAAAAATGATGAGAACTGCATTGTGAAAACCCTTATAAAAAAAGAGATGCAAAAATCGGAGCAGAGTATCTCCCTTGGTTTTGAGTTCACCTAAGAGCTGATTGATTTTGAAGGAACTAACTTGCTTTTAAAAAGGGATCTTTAATATTTGTGAATTGTCCCTTAGTGACTATTTTAATACATTCTTCATGTTGATGTATTAATCAAAAAGGTCTTGAAAAAAATTCCCAAAAGGTGCTTTGTCTGTACAAACAAAATTTTAAGTGCAAAAACTAAAAAAAATTTTTTACATGAATGTTGTAGGAGAATTTGTCATTAAGTTATTAAATTATATTTGTATCCAGCATATTTGCATGAATTTCAGTTCTCTGAACTTGTGCTATTTTCCACAGAGTAGTATAATCAGCACGTTGAAACACATACTATTTTTGCTGTGCTTTGATATCAATTGTATATATGGCTCTAAAAACTGTTACAGAGAACTTAAAACTGTCATAGATAAGGAAAACAAAATATTTTTAGAGATAATTGGGCAAAGTTGTGGATTTGTTTTGCTAATTGCCAAATAAGTTGTTGGTTTTGTCATAAATTATATTCTTGAATTGTTTACTGAGGCATTTCTTGCGGCTTGGCATTCAACCACTTCCCTGCATTCCTTTGGCAGTACTCTTCCAATTAATATAATGTCTGCTGCCTATTAAAGAGAAGCTTTAACTACAGAGACAAGGATCTGCTGTCAAAGAGCATCAGGGAGAAAGCTACTTTCTGTCCTACAAAATGGTATATTCCTCCCAGCAGACAGTAGCAGAATTTCAAAACACAGAAACAGTAGCTTTCAAATGTGATGTTTGATGCTTTACTTGTGTTTCCCTGTGAAGAGAAATTATGTTTGAGGTAAGCATTTTAGAGGGATGAAGAAGAAACCATCATGAAGTTCAAATTCTTGGAGAGAAGAACTTGTTTTTGACCTGATGAAAAGGCCAGCATAAATGATCACTTGATGCTGTAATAGCTTGGTTTTTGCTCCTGAGCCACTGAGACAGGGTGTTGGTTCAGAGTTTAAGGAGGCAAATTCCTCAACTGATCTCTATAAAAAAGTAAAAAGCCTTTCCAAAAGTCAAATGGCTACTGTATTTTGTTGTGACAATTCTCAAAGCATTTACAAAAAGCATGTGCTTTTGTGGAAACTAATGGCATTTACTTCCTCTTGTCTCCCACATCTCATGAGGTACTAGTACTGCTGGCAGCTGAGTGTTCTCTTAGCTGTGTTGCTGACCAAATATTGCTGGTTTATGAAGTAGTATGTACAAACAAGATATTCCCTGGCAAGTGATTTACTTAATGGGGAGAGGCTGAACTGAAAATGCTAAAGATACATTTCAGATAATTTTTAAGTGAGGTTCTGGAGACAGCAGTTCTTGTGTAAGGACTGAAAAAGGGAAATTTTTAAAGTAGCCTGAGTTTCCATTTGCCATCAAACACATGCAGCACTACACTGACAGCTCTGTGCAGGAGGGGCAAAATAGCTTTGAAAAATCTATGTTTAGAGCTCTGCTCCCCTGAGCAGGCAGTCTTATTTATGGGTGGGTCTACAGTTATTGAAGATAGACATTGAGAAAATAAATTATTTCTATCAATTGTTAATTATTTTAATATATTTCTTCTGAACAATGAAATTAAAGCTAGTTAATATATTGCTTACTAGCAAGATTTAAATAGAGTTCCTGCAGAATTTTTGGATTCCAGCTGTTGAAAATGTTCTGAAAATTGCTTTAAGATGGTAGGTTTTACAGATCAGTTCTGCAAAATGAAAGCTATTTAAGCTGAAAACTCAGGTACTGGAGAAGCAATCTTGCTCCAAATTTGTGTCAGAAAATCCATACAGAATAACTGTCAGACTTCAAGAAAAGTTTTTCTGGTTTATTTGGCTGCTTTATTTTGGAATTTTTTTTCATTAAAACAGTTAAAACTTATAAAATTTTAAACTGTTCATTCAAAAACAAGTCAACAGACAGATATTGTTTAGCCTGAAAAGTCCCATTCTACACATATGGGTTAATGCTCATATTGGAGTAGTTATATCAGGCATCTTTTTATTAAAAAAAAAAAAAAAAAAAAAAAATCCAAGACTTAGCTTGAACAAGCCAAATCATTTCTGGATCTTTTTCTGGTGCCCTCCAACACTTCCCTCAGACCATTTTCTCAATGTTATTGAAGATAATGAGCTGAAGATGAGGCAGAGATGGAAACAAGCATTCAGTATTAAGAATGGTCATAGAAGAGCTTGGGTGGGAAAGGACATTTAAAGGCCATTTAATGCAGCCCCTCTACAGTGAGCAGGGACATCTCCAACCCCACCAGGCTGCCCAGAGCCCCATCCAGCCTGACCTTGAATGTTTCCTGGAATGGGACATCTAACACCTCTGGGCAGCATGCTCAGTGCCTCTCTGCCCTCATTGTAGAAAACTTCTTCCTTCTATAAATCCAGCCTTCTTCAGTATAAAACCATTATCCCTTGTCCTATCTCAACAAGCCCTGCTAAAGTGTTAATGCCCATCTTTAGGGCCCCTCCCAAGTGCTGGAAGGCCTCAATTAGAAGTTCCTGGAACCTTCTCCAGGTTGAACAGCCCAATTCTCTCAGCCATCCCTGTAATTATCTGCATGGCCAGGATTTTTCTCTCCATCTCTCTCCACCTTCTCTTCTTTCCCTCCTCTCACCCTTCCCTCCTTCTCACTACCCCTACCTGTTTACTCCAAGCTTCAACACAACTGTCTTTTTCAATCACTAATGGTCTAATAATGAAATTCTAAATCCTCTGTGAATAAACTATTTAGAAAATAAAGTGGAAAAAGAACAACTGTGGGTTAACCATGGACAAATTCATCTGAAACTTTCTTCTGCTTCCCAGCTGTATTCCCTTTTGCTCCTTGGTAGTACTCACGTAAATTCTGAAGAAATAGCTGGCACACTTTTAAAATTATAAAATTGGCAGAAATGGGTTAGAGGACATACATATTTCCAGTGCTAGAGGACCATGACAGTGAGCAAACATTTCTGTAATTGGAAGACATGTTTGTATTGTACCACTAACTTTGTTAGCAGCAGTCATCATGTGCTTTGCACTTGTAATGCAACGATTTCCAAGTGCTTTACAAGAAAAAATACACATTTAGTTCCAGAAAGATCCTGGCATTCTTAAGCCACACTGGAAGTGCTTTTGCAAGCAACAGTCTTCAAAACAGTATCCTGGGGTAACTAGAATTGCCTGTGTGGCATGTGATAAACCCACCACAGGTTCCACCAGCTGGCTGCACAGGTGGTTGGTAACCAGAAGGGATAATTGAGAACTCTTAATTGGGCAGGCCTTTGGCAGAACTGGGATTTGGATGCCACGTGTGGGGTTTTGCTTCTGTGTTACAACGTGCACAGCAGGTACAGTGCTATTCATTCAGTCTGCCTCCTTGCTCAGTGTTTCTTCTTGCTCTGTCAGGGTTTGCTTTTGTTTTCCAAGAGACTGCTGTGGTCCCATGTGCTCATGCTGAAGGGAATTTGTTGGATTTGATACACAGATGAGGTTTCAGAGTGTGGTGGTAGAAGCTAGGAGATGAGTAAAGAAGATAAGCCAAACACTAATTTCTGAGTTGAAGTGTAAAAATATTTATGCTTAAGAATGGTTGGCGTTACATGTAGTTATGAGAGGCAGAGAGAGGTCTTTTTTGTGTGACATTGTAGCTGAAGATTGAGATAAAACTAGTTTAACTGTAATTTGGAAGTAACAGTGATCAGACTGTGGCTGCTGAAGTCTTTCTGGGTTTTGAATTTTGTTGTTTGGTGGTGTTGCTGTTTTTTGGTTTTTTGGGTTGGTTGATTTTTGGTTTTTTACTTTAATTTCTAGAAGGTAAATTTCTTCATGTTTTCTTTCTTTCTCTCTCTTAGTTCTGAAAGAAACAGTAGGCAAGGGTTTCTTTTTCTTTCCTGCCTTTCTAGTCCCCATTGCTCATTAAATATTCCTTGTTTATTGACATTTTGCTTTAGGAATTAGTATAGTAAGAAAGAGAGAAGTGCACTAGTGCCTGCATTCTAAATGCACATGTGGCAACAACCAACATTAACATTCTTCTTTTTAAGGACTGTTTTTGGGGATTTTTATATTTTCAAATTTTAAAATTAAAAAGTAAAATGTTTTGTATGGTTTCACGCTCAGCACCAGAAATGCACTTTATGATATAGGGATTCAAGAGAAACTGTACCAAGTTTTAATTACATTTGATTGTTTTTGTTGGTACAGAGGGAGAATGAAAAACCAAAAATTAATGAAGACAACAGCTTTTACTTTACAAAAGAAATTCTTGTCAAACAAAATTTTATTTTTGTTTGGAATGAAGGATCAGTTTCTCTGGCTGAAGAAGGAGTTCTGCTCTTTGATATCCATATAGGGTTTGAGCAAAGGTCTGTTGTTAACTTTGGAAGTTTTTTCCCTTTTAAATTTTGTCAAAAAATAGTGTAGTTTTTTACCAATTTCATATTACTCCATATTAACGAATTCATACAGTATTTTAGCTTCTCATTTTCCTGGGTGTATTCTTTCCTTCCTGATTTCTACTTGCGATCCAGCAAGATTATTTTAATTCTGATATGCTGACCTATTTAATGCACAAATTAGTTTCTGAATTGTGTTTCAGCAAGATATTGTGTTACAAAGGTGTATCATAACAATTGAGTCCTGGTTATCCATACAAAAATTCCTCAGATTTTAGAAAAAGAGTTGCACAATACATGAGAAGGTGAAAAACTGAAAGCCTTCATTTGATCAATTCTGGAGCAGTGGTCTCTGCTGCTTTTTCTAGAGAAATATCTTTTATTTTCTCCCAAATTTTTCCTGGGTCTTGAGAAGTCTTAAAAAAAATGTTTTGTATCCTTTGTCACAGACTGGACTTTTATAAGTCAGTGCTTTAATGGGTATTCCAGTTGTTTTAACCAGCAATTGTACTTCTGGTAGCATGACTGAAGTATTACAGAATAGTGTCGAAATAGCTTTTTGAAGACTGTTCAATCTAAACAAAATGGCAGTGTAATTGCACTAAAATTGCTTTTGCTAATTTAGTATAGTAAAAATATTGTAAACAAAAATCATATTGAGGAAAAATGATTGATTTTCATGTTGGTTTTTTGAGGACTGGATTTGATCGTTCCTGTAGGGAAATTTTGTAGGAAAATCTAAGAACCTATCTCAAGTTTAACCAGTAAAAGCAATATTGATGCAGTTCAGTTTTGAAACCTCATTATGTCATGATCGTGATAATCTTTAAAAGTTTTAATCTTTTCTTTGAATAAACTACATATTCTAAAACATCTTCCTTAGTCTAAAAACCAAAGAGTTTAATTCAACACTATGCAGTTTGTATATTCACCAGCAGATGTCAGGCATTCACTTTACAAAACAATGGAGAGTGAGACATGTTCATTTTCATAGTAGGATATATAAGATACTTGGATTTTAAATTTAGGTATATAATACCATTATGCAGTTTTTTACCTACTCAAACTGAGAGATTTTAATTTAAAGGAATTTTCAGAGTGTTTGGATTTAGACAGTGGTGGTCTTAATGTAACTTTTTTTTTAAAATTTGTCATATGTATTAATGTCATGTATAATACAGTAAAAAAAGATGAGTCAATTATGTATATGTGTACACAAGTGACATCCTTGTATTTCTGTTCTCTAGGCAGTAAGTGTCTGGTGACATTTAAGAGAGTGCTGTTTAGTTTATCCCTGGGAAACCCATCCCTGGGATGGGATTTGCCATCATCTGTTGTAAATGAAAAAATCTTTACAGTTAAAATCTGTGACAGACCCGGTACTCTGGGATGTTATTCTTGGGTCCTCTACAGATCTTTCATAGGCCAAAAAAAAGCTGCAGATGACAAATGCAGATGAGTTTTAAACTATATAGGGAGTGGTGGTTGGTTGTCTCACAAGCATTTTGAGTCCTAATTCATTGCAAATATAAATCAAATTTTCCAACTTTGAATAGTATGGGTAGAGATTGCTGTAGGGAATGAAGTCTGGTCAACGTCATCTTCTTTCTGAAGCTACACTTTTGTAGTGAATATGTTTAAGACAATTTTCAGTGCATTTATTACCTGTTATGTGTTTCATACAGAAAACAAAAAAAAATATTTTGTAAATTTTTGGGCAGTGGAGCAGGAGTAGCTGTCCTTTGAAGTGGGGTGGTATTTCTATACAGATAACCGCAGTGACCCCGTTCTTTAAGGTAAATGTCTGTGTTCTGAGCATCTGCCCCTGCTAAGTGGGAACAGCTGCTTCCCAAGGAGACAAGATACAAGTCAGTTGCTAGTGCTGCAGCAGTAGGAATCTCAAAGCAGCCATGGTTAAAACAACAGAAAGCATGAGCATGAAATGAGAAGTGCTGCCTCTGCAGTTCCCACTGTATTAGAAACAACCAACCATTTTTATCCTCTACCCATCAACTTTAGCCACTTCAAGTAAAAAGGGCCAGAATAAGTGCTGTAAGAAAATATTGTATTCTTTATATATGAGAAATAAAGGAGTGCTACATTTATCAGGGACCTTTTGGTTTTATACCTGTTGCAGAATGTTGTGGGGTTTTCCCTTATGTGCAAGCACTGGGAAAGTATTTTTGATCCAATTTAAAAGGGAAAGACAAAGATATCAGCTATAAATAAGAATCAATAGTGTTCATAAACCACTTTGAAAGTGACACAGGTTCAAAGTGTCAGATATGAGGATGACTTAGTGTAAAAGTATTGGAAGAAAATCTCACATACTTTTTCTACCTTTATTGGCCCAACTCAAGGGTTAGGGTAAGTAATTTTGAAGAGCTTGCTGATCCAACAGTTTTCTGTGAATGAATGGCAAGTAACTGCTCCTTCATTCAGGCAGAGAGAATCAGTGAGTCTGGACTTAGTCAGATGGACAATCAGTCTCATCACTACACTTAGCAGCCTGAGCTGGTCAGCATCACTTTCTTGCCAGAGGCAAGACTCTTCTCATTTGGACCTCATTTGTTCTGTTCTGAATTGCAAGAAGTTGAATGAAATGATCACCTTCAGTGGCTAAATCCAAAGCATAAAAACAGCTCAGGGCATCCAAACTTGCTGCTGTGCACAAAATAGCTTCTGGAGAGTAGCAACATTTCAGAGATTGTTTGGTATAATACACTACAGACAGGTAAAGTTAACTCTGTCAACCAATTCTTTGTGCAAACTATGATGAGGCTCTCTGGAACTGTCCTCATTTGGATTTTTAGCTGCCATGAGAGCAGCCAGAGGCAGTGCAGTGCAAGCTCCCCAGGTCTGGGGTGCACACCACAGGCCTTGTAAAGCTGAAGGACAGGACCCTGCCAAGGCTGTTGTCAGTCTGGGGTTTGAGTGTGTCCCTCTAGAGCATTTATTACCTTAGCAAGATGGTGCTGGAGCATCTTGTGCCTGTTCCAGGAGATTTGCAGTGTCACAGTGAGCTGAGGCTGTGACACCCTGGTTTATCTGACCCTCTGCTTGAGAGAAGGCTGTAACCCAACAGCACATGTATGTTTCTCATCTTCAGCACAAATCCATTCATTTTTGGCTTAGGCCTAGCTTAATTTAATTGGTTCTTAGATTTATTGTTTTGAAAGCACCTGGTATTGATAAGGTGATGGCATGTAAGATGTGCACTAGGAGAAGGTTCAATTTTAAATGTAAAACCAGTAAAATTATTAATATAATTATTCAGAGCACTAACAGCAAGCCAATAGTCCTGTGTGATCTCTTTTTGAAAGAGAAAATACTTCCACTTCCTACTGATATAAAGGTCTTTTCCCTTAACAATATTGAAAAATACCAGCAAGACTGATGAAGAGCTAATTATGGAAAAGCAAACACACAGTGCGAATTATTCTAAAAACAATCAAATAATAAAATTTCTATTATTTCTATTAATAGTTCTATTAAACTACATCAATGATTTGAATAATCTTTTATTAACCCTAAGCTAATACACTGAGTGAAATTTCGTTAGGGAAAAGTGATTGAGAATAGTTTATCAGCAGAAAATACCCTTACAATGTGTCACTAGATGGCAATGTAACACATGGCAGAGGGGGACTTTGTTAAACTATATGAGAAAGTTCTTAGCTTCGAGAGAAAACAGGTTTTTGAGGCGGTTTTCATGGATAAAAGTGCAGCAAATGAGAAGCTAGATAATAATATCATAAGACTGTTTCCTAAAAACCATATATTTATAATCTTGACAGGAGAGAAATGTTAATATTTGTGGTTATGTTTGAAGGCCTTGATAGTTATGCTGAAACAGAAATTGCAGTAGGTGTCTGTTTAGTCAGAGTTTGTGTCATATTTCCCCTTCATGAAAGGGCAGCTGGAAAGTTCTTGGCCTCTGCTGTCCTCCTTTGTAGCTAAGTAAAATGAGGTCTAGGCTACAACTTGTTAAAGCTTTCATGCCTTTAGTAAAACTAGACTATTCCCCTTTTTTTCATGGGTTTTTTCCTGTTTGTTTGGTGGAGGGTTGTTTGGTTTTTACCTTTTGGTCCCAATACTAGAAGAAACCAAATAACTGGGGGAGCTTGCTGCAGGAAAGCAGCACTCGGCAGAACCTGACGTGGCAGTACCACACTCATGTCATTCCCAGAAATTCCACTGCTGTCAAAGGGAGTTCCAAGGGCGTAACACATGAAGGGCACACAGCACAAAACTTGCATGCAATGACTTATAGAAGGAAAATGAAGCTTTTCAGTCCCCTTCACTTATCCAAGTGTGCCTGGCTATTGCACAACAGATGGGGTCAAGTGACCTCTTAATGTACGTACAGACTAGTGCTCATTAATCTCGAAAGGAGGTAAGATTTCATGGTATGTAAAGACTTTTTATTTTTTTTCCCTTGTGCTGATATACAGACATGCTATGGGGAAATGAAGCTTTGATGATGCATTGCCTTTACACAAATGGGATATTATTTTAAGATTAAAATCACATCCCCCTTCCTTTTTACGGTAATGGATCATAAAACAAAGTTGCACAAGATGGATGCTTATTTTTTTCTCTTAAGGAGTTTCATGGCTCCAAAGTTGAAATAAGTTCATATTAAATGAGTTCATATTAAGTTCTTCATTTCTACAACAGCCCTAAAATCAGCAACTAGAATTAACTGTTGACTTTTTTTTTGTCAGGACATTTGAGAATCTATCACAATAGTTTTCTGTCTTTCTTACCAATGGGTACGTTTCCATTACTGTTGTTCATTCATGAGAACAAGGGAAGTGGTGCAGGATGAGCTGGTGAGAAAATTTAAAGGAAACAATAGTAATGACTCACAACTGAAGTCTGTGCTTTAGAAATTCCCACCTTTCATAGAAGGTCTGCTAAAGAAAACCCAAAGTAATGTTCTAGCCAAGTCAAAATTATATTGGAGAAACACTATGGCATGCAAAGTATTGTTTTCAGAGAGACAGCCCAATCTGCTTCCACTTTTGATCTGGACTTTTTTTGGTTTAATGGCATGCTAAAAACTGCTTGCCCAATCCATTGTCTTCAGAGACTGCCCTTTCTTTGAAGACTTAGAGGAGTTGAATTCTGCCAAGAGCTGACTTCTTTATCTGGCATTCTCCCTTCTTTGGGGCTGTCTTATTGAAGTGTTTAGCAAAATATGTTTAATACTTTAAAAGGCTTTAATACTACAAAATACTCCTGAAGTTTAATACTACAAAGTCTTAGGTCTTTCAAATGCTAAATTCAGTGTAACAGTATGCGAACACTGGCAGTAAAACAGCAACACAGTAACAAAAAGAGGACTGTGGATAGCAGTGTGATAAACTACAGAGGTTTGATGAATTTTATTGCTTAATTTAAATGTGCTTTGCATGTTTTCCACAAAGGAGTGATGTTTTCAAACTTCCCTTTCCCTGAGTTCTTCAGTAAAAGTTTTTCTCCTGGCAAGTTTGCATTCCCCACTGGAGTTTCCTCAATGCTCTTGTGATTATACTTGGGATCAAATGAAGTCACATCCATACATGTGTGATTTTACCATGTGAGAAACACGAATAGTGGTTCTGATGTGGTGGAACATTGAGCAAAACTGTGTCTTGGGGAAATTGAGTTCAGTAAAGTAAGATTTTTATCTACTGCTGGTATGTGTCTCTGCATATGGCTTCTGTTACATGACTGCTGAAAAGAGTTATTTTCTCGTGAATGCTCATAGCTGTCATGTTAAAGGAGTCTTGTTTATCTGGGAGCTGAAGTTAAAGTTACAGAAGTTGTATTTTTAGTGCTGATTTGATGTGTATATAGCACAGAGAACACTAATAGGCTAAAGTTGTCTGTTAATCCACTAAACAGAAAACATACTGTGCCATATACGCTCATTTTCATGTTAATTTATCAGTGCTCCTTAACTGTGTCTGGCAAACCCTTTAAACAGTCATCTGGAAGAGTTGTTTCTGAATGTGTATGTGTTCTTTTTATTTTTACAGTAATATATATATTAAGTCTTTTTTTATGAGTATATTAGTGTTACTAATTTACCAGAAATCTTAGTGGTTGTCTACTGAAAATCTTTTCAAGACCTTGGAATGTGTTAGGGTGGGCAATGTAATAAAAGCACAAACAAAAACCATGGATAGATAAAGTGAAATATGAAATGCAATTTACTCAAATTCACAGATCAATATTGCCTAAATATAAAGACATATGATAATATATTAAGTCCCTAAAATGAACTACTCTTTGAAAGAGTAGCTATATGGCTGACTTCTGTGAATGTTTCAATTCTCTATATCAGTATGCTTTTCAGTTTTTTAGGCTTTGTTTTAATCATTCTGATATGCCTCTTTCTTTACAACTTCTTTTTCCTGCCTGCCCTGATAGCTAGTCCTACATGCCAAACTCTCTGATCAAACACTAAACTCAATTCAGTGCATCAGTGCTTTGAAAAGGTGGTACAACAACCTCCAAAGAGGGACATTAATATCTTCCTATCTTTCCCTCTTTTTCATTTGAAATTTTCATTATGAGAGAGACATGGAATTTGGAAAGTATAACTAATTTTTCTTGATTCTACATTACATAAATGAGGGAAGAATGGAGAGAAGTTGAATTTTATTCTTTTTTCACTGGGAGGAAGAAAGTTTGCTTTTCTTTCTTAAGTGAACTGCCCTCAAGTGTGGCCTATTGTTTGTTTTTAAAGATTATGTATTTCCATTGCTATGTGCCACATGTGATATCATGTAGCTATCCTTATCAAACAGCCTTTTTTGTCAAGAATTTTTGTCGGGTCATATTTTACTGATAAATTATTTAAGTAATTGAATTATCTTTATTTTCTGCTTAACCATAACTTACTGCTGAGAGTTGGTCTTTCTCAAAAATAAAGTTGTTCTTTTCCAAAAGCATGACTTTTACACTAATATCTTTTGTGCTGCTCTTCCTTAACCAAACCTTTCTGGCTTAGCAGTACTAGGTTTTCAGTTCCCCCATAGTAGTCCAGGGTGTCAGTCCAGCCTGCTGCTACAGCAGCTTGCTTAGCAGCTCCTCTGTGCTCCTCACCATGCCTGTCTTTTCAGAAAGATTGATCAGTAGTTGATCTGCAGCCTGTGTTGGGCCTCTGGAACATGTGGGTGTAATTAAGTAGCATGAAAGGTGGTCTAAGGCAATGTACTGCTGTAGTATAAATAATTTGGGATGGAAATTCATTATAGAGCTGGATGTTAAGCTGCTAATGAAACTACCTATTGCCTGTATCAGGCAGTACTGGGAAGATGCTTGTGTTTCAAAACCTGACATCTGCAGTGACAATTCCTTTTGAGTCTTCCTTCTACTCTACCAGCAGATTACTTTATGTGATGTGCTTGTTCTGCTGCTTCTTCTGGATGCAGCTCAGGGATCTCTATGCTGTATAATACTGTACAATGTATACATTTCATTTTGTTCCCATGTGAGGTTTTTCTGTGAAACTGAGCTAAATATGCAGCTGCAAAAAGTAAAAGGCTAATCTGTAATCTAAACCAAAAAGTAAAGTGGGACAGAAACTCTTTGAAGGGAATATGTAAACATGGAAACTAGTACTCTGTTTCTGGAACTACTGATTTTTCTATGTGGCTTCAGACCAGCTATTTATTTACTATCTTTATTTACTTATCTGTGAAAGAAGATGTGATAATTATTTACCTCAGTGGAAGTTTTAATGGATCATTAGTTTGTTTTCAAAGGGCTCCATGACAGCTGAGGCAGACCAACATACACACACATACAAATTTTCAGTGACCAGGCTCTAGCAGCTCAGTTATGTTGATCCCTGCCTAAACAGCTGTCTCCACTTCTTCAGCAGGAAAGCCAAGTGTGGCTTCAAGTTGTCCTGTCTCTCTTCCCAGTGCCTGCCTTAGATTTTTATGTTTATACACATTTCCCCTCTGTGGAACCTGTTCTATATGAGAGTCCTTTATGAGAGTTCCTGAAAACCTAACTGAAAACAACAGGTGCATAGACTTATGATCATTATAGAACAGTGGTCCTGATCCAAATTACTTTCTAAATTGTTTAAAGAACTGGAGAATTTAGGTATCTTATTATTCAGGTTTTGTAGGAAAAATCATGGAAGTCTAATCTGCTTGCAGAGATTAGACAATTACCAGTCCTGGTAGAAATAAGGCAAAATCAGGATAAGGCAGTTAACAGAATAATAATACCAGAGTTGCTTTCTAGCAAAAGGAACAGAAAATCACAAAAAGGGCTAGATGAGGCCTATTCACTGATAATGAATGTGAAAATATAAGCTCTGTTATATTAGGTAGCTGGGTAGTGTTTGCCTGGTGCTTGGAAATGCAGTTTTTGCAGGTAAAACATATAACTTCTATATATGTCTTACAAAAGGCAGATATTGGCAGAGATTACCAAAAAGCTTTGAGGCTACTAAATTAAAGTTGCATTTGCTTGCCAAATAATGGCTATGCATCATATCTCAAAGTATACAGAGTTTTACAAGACCTGAAATAAAGTAAGGCTTTGTGCATTTTTGGTATATATTGTGTTGTTTGTTTTGTTTTTTTTAAAAAAACATGAATATAAATAAGAAAATAACTGCAGCCGAATATTTGCCCTCCCACAAGAAAGCTGACAGTGTCAGAAAGACTTTTTTTTAACAAAACTTATTTAGTTTTGCTCATAAATTGACAATTGAGTTAGATAGGCCTGTTGAAAAAGATTAACTCTCACAGTAAGAAATAAATAATGAGAAGCACAATATTGATTAAACTGTGTCAACAAAGTGAAGGTGATTTGAGATAAATATGAGAAATTACTACTCACTGCTGATGTAATGAACCAGATACCTAGTTGTCCCTTAAAGATTATTTGATGAAATAGTTGTTATTACAAAAAATTTCAAAGCTGCTGAAATGTTTGTATACAAAGGACAATGTTTTAATTTAATTATTCAATTCAATTTAGGTTATTCCAGACACGAGAAAGATGTGAATTAGTGTTGCAAGTTCTTTCAACTAAGTCTGCTTTGGCTTATCATATAAAAGCTAAAAGCAAAAGTTCTCTTGTTTTCCTGTAATCTTTAACCCAATTGCTTAGGTAATAAGAAATAAGGTCCCATCTTCCTTCACCTTTCCCCTCCCCGCCATGCTATTGAGGTCTAACATTCCAAAATGGGAGAAAATAATAGTTCCCCAGGGTCAGCTCTGTCTCTCTAGACTTGAATCTTCCATGTATTTTTTCACTTCTGAAGTATTTGTAATCTATTTGTGTTTTCTTCATAGTGGTAGCATGAAAAATAGAGAAAAAAATACACAAACCATGTTTTGCAAAAAAACAATTTGTAGAAAAATATCCTAACCCTCTTACTGGCAATGCTTTCCTGTGGTGCCCAAGTTTGCCTTATTTTTCAGCAACAAGTCTTTGGCTGATAAATCTGTACAAAATAGACTTAAGATATTGTCTGCCACTTTGCTATGTATGAAAACAGGAGGAGTCTGTAGTGACATATTGGAAATAATCGAATGCCTTCTGGTTAAAAGTAAATGGTTACAGCATGTTAACCATAAGACACTCTTAATTGGTCTCCTCCTCTGTAAGGCAAATTCTTTGTGAATGCAAGTGTTCTTCTTTTAGCCTTCTTATTAGCATAATACAAGGTTATTTTCCCCTGATAGTCTGACTTTTACAAATAGTTCTGTCATTGCTCTTTTTTTTTTCTTATGCTGATGAATCTCTGCAAGTTCAAAGTCAATGATGCTTTAGAGATGTTTCAACTGGAAACTGCTTCCAGAACTATTTGCAGAATGAGAGCTGTGTTCATGAATGAAATGAATAATATCTGCTTGAGTTCAGGGTGGCCCAAGTACTTGAAAGAGAGATCTATGTGTAGTTACTACACAAAAGCATATATTAGCCTTGGCCTAAAGTTGGACATGGGAAAAGTTAAGGGGGTTCTTCCTTGCACAACCTCATATATATATTATCCCAGTTCTTACTTTTTCCTTTGGTGATTATCAAGGTGCCTGCCTATAGAGATGCCTGTTTTCATCTAATGCTGTTTTTCTGGTTTGCCATTTATGCCCTTATTCTACTTTTTGCTTATTTTCCTTTGTGTGATTAATTAAAAATCAAGCACATCAATAAAATAGAAAATACAGCAAACTCTGGAAAAAGGCATACTTTGCACATAGTTGCATATTTTAGTGTGTAAAATTCAACTTGGGGTTGTGTTTTCTACTCCTCCTTCTTCCTGGCTTCTCAGCGAGTACCTGGGTACTGAAAGTGCCAGTACTCTCAGTGAGCTGGGCACCCTGAAATTGTCCTTTAGACCTCACACTGCTCTTCCACTTTGTGTCTGGCCTCCTGAACCTTCCCCAGCTGATTCAGAATGTATGTTTCCACCCTAAAAATGGGAGTAAGTGGTTTTTTAACAATGGTCCTTCACAGTTGCTTTCCTTGCAACAAGATGTGTTTCGTTAAAAGTAGGCATTGCAGGGTATTTGGCACACATGTGGCACTCAGGTACATGAAAAAGAATGTGTTAGAGCACTTGTGTTGTCATGTTCTGTACATACAATACTGTTAATGGGTCAGTTCTATATGAATATTGAACATTTGTACTTTAATACTTGGAAAATGTTTTACAAGTGTTTCAATTGCTTTATGAAATTTGAACTCTGATGCACTCATTTCATTAAACTTGGGAAAATTATTTTATTACTTTTAAAGAACACAATTTTCATATTAAGCCATTTTTTCACAAACAGATGCAGTCAAATATGCTTAAGATAGGAGTCAGGACTGAGCACTCTTCAGTTGCAGATACAGCTACTGCCTGTGAAATGCAGTTTGGGCATCATAATTTGGGATTTTTTTCAGAACTTTGGGCATTAATTAAGATCTCAATTAAAAAAAAAAATCAGCTTCAGTTGAGTGAGAAAATACATATAAAATCATCTTGATTTCCGGTTGTGTTAGGTATGTCAAATATTTACATCTTAAAAAACACCCCCAGATTTTCTTGTTTATTTGTTTTTGTAATCGAGTAAGTTACGGTAGTAGGCCCTAGATTTACTTCCTGCAAGCTCCTTATCTGATTTATGGTTATGATTTATAAGCTGTGCCCTGAAAAACACTTCAGCAATGAAAAGTAGCAGCATTCAGTGCTGGAGACTGAGTGTATGGGTAAAATTCTTCCTTTTATTAATCACTCGAAAGCACATTTAAAGGCTTCCATGACTCACATATTTGCTGGCATTGGGTTTGGTGTTTGGTAGGATTTACAGGAATTAAGTGCTGGTGGCCTATTTTTTGCTATTCCTATTAGCCATGTCCTTTCCTTGTGTTAGATGTGTTGAGGGTCACTTCTATACAGAATAATCACAGTGAAACAAATGGTGGAACTCTGTTTTAATTTTTGTGCCTATGCATTATATACTGGGATAAAAATCATGAGGTCACATTCTGTGTTCTTAGTATACAAAGAAGAATTATCTTTGTTATGGCAGTCAATTTTCATTTTAAAATGCAAACTTTAGTTATATAATCAACCATAATGTTAGGAGTTCCTTAACATCTTCATGGCCCAAAGCATCTCTCAGAGTGGCAGAAAAGAAATTTTTTTTTCTGTTCTTCATTTTCTCTGTTGAATTCTTTGGCTGAGAGGACCCCTGAAGATCTTTTCATCCTGAAAAGATTCTATCAAAAATTTGTACAAAGCAAAATTCTTTCTTCTGGCCCTGAAACTGTCTCTGTAGATAGCCTTTGAATACAAGTATTAACTAGCACTAGTACTTGCACGATTTCTGCTTCCTTTATGTTTCTTGTGTGTTTCTTTTTTTTTTTTTTTTTAATTGTATCTGGGGATCGCACATTACATCTATTTTTTTGTTACAAATTGTGTAGCTGAATGTGTTTCTCTTGTACCTCTTCAGCTTCATTTAAATGGGCTGTATTTCATAATAAATCAAATTTTTGTGTTGTCATATTTTTTCCTAAAATACTCAAAAGTTTGCAATTGAGCAGATAACATGTTTGTTATCCAGCATTTGTATCAACACTCAAGCTGTATAACTAAAAGTTTATCTGGCCTAATGATGAGGGACAACAGATTTCATTATTTCAGACTTGACATAGTATAAAACGTTTTTACCAGAAACCTTTAGAGTTAAATTGCTGGTCTTTCATTGGGAAGATGTGTATTGCAGGCTTTAGAAATAGCTCTGAAATCCATCTGTCTGACAGATTTGCATTTGCAAGTCTTAATGTGGAAACATTTAATTCCACTTTGTTTCCTGAGGTGACCTCGAACTTTTGGTGGTAACCTGCTAAACTCCTGCCAGGAAGTGCTTAGGAGATGGTTGGGTGCACAAAGCTTTCCCTTGACACAGCACTGAGCTTTTCATTATGAAACTTGTTACACAAACATGACATAACTATCAGTCACTTGTTTTCATTACTAAAGAAAACAGAAGTGGCCAGAATCTGAAGTTGGTATAATTTGCTGTTGCTATGTAGCTTGACAAATAAATGGATGTAGGTAAGGCAGAAAGACTACTAATTGAAGATACTCTTTTCTCTTTCTTTTTTTTTTCCTTTTTTTTCCCCTAAAGTTAAGCTTCTAGTCCTACATTTAAGATAGTTGTTGGTATTAATAGTTCTTTACTTTTGTTACTGAGATTATTGCTAAATCTTCAGACCTTCATTTGAAGTGAGACATCTCATAAGGCATTCTGGACTCTGGGACTGGCTCTTTTGAACATGAAAACCCAGACATTCTTGGGGATCTGAGTACTGAGAGTGGATCATCAGTGGATCATCACCATATCATCAGAAAATGGTGATACTCACCATTGCTTTATTAAGAGGTTTAAAGATCTTCTTCCCACCTAATGCAGAAATCCAGATTAGTCAGTTTTATTTCCCTCCCCAAATAAATCATAAATATCCTATTAAAAACAGAACAACAAACAAGATAGAATTCTTACTTTAAAGTTTCAATCTAAAAGCTCCCATTTTCAGTTCACATCCAATTTTAATCAAGATTTCTATTAATGTAAAACAAAATTATTGGACTAAATTAGAATACTTATTTTTCATTAATTTTTATGACTTTGAATTTTGCTGTTAATTTGTAAAAGGAAGACACTTTGAGATAAGACGTTCTTCCACAGAGAGAAAAATTTCACCTCAGTTTCAGTCTAAATTGGGTAACAATTCTTAATGGGTAGGCCTTAAGTATTAGAGTATTTGAACTGGGATCTCATTTTCTGTATTTTGGCACTTCACAACAATGCATATAAACGTTGCCACTGCCTTGCAAGATTTTCGGGGCCCAGTTAACAGCTGTCCAATTTTAGAACTTCAGGATCAGCACACAACAAGTTTAAAGGGCGCCCTGAAACCACTCTTGAATATGGTTGTGTGAATTACTGAATTCTCACAGACCACAGTTTGGAAGCTGCCTCTAAATATAGCGTCCATTGTTCCTTCTTGCATAGGAGGATGTGAAATAGGCAGAGAAAAACTGAAATCTCTGAAATTTATCTACCTGTAAAATGGCTTAATGACATTTCCTTCCTTTTCTTTAAAGTATTTTGAGATCCCTTGGTGAAAAATGATGTATAAGAACAGAATAGCAGTGTTTCTTGGTACTTCTACATTATAAAGAAATCTAATGTATTTTGTTCAAGTTGTATTAGCTTCAAACTCTCGTTGCAAAGGATAATCAAGATAAAAGAAACAGAGCCATCAGGTCTTTTGTTACAAGTTATTGCTCAGATGTCTCTTCGTAATGATAATCACAAAACCATGGGTTAAATATGATTTTCTAGCAAGAGTCGAAATGAGAAATGCCATGACTTACAAGGCTATTGCATTTATGGTCTAGTGTGAGTTGCATTTCTTCCCAGGAGACATGGGGTGCTTTATAGCTAGCAGAATTTTACAAAGTCTAGTAATGCTGTAATGTGTCATTTTTTGAAGGCAAGGTTTGGTGACTGACTTTGTTCCATTCTTTTTTTGAGTCAGCTGGGAATGAAGCAAATAACTAGCTCAGGACTTATTTCTGAATTTAAGAAGCTGTTGGTTTTTATAATTACTCTAATATGTAAATATGTTTGTGTAGTTGCCCTAACATGCATTAATAGGACTTATCTTCTGAGTGCTAACTTGAATCTCATTTACTAGTAGAATAAACCCTCCAAGAGTATGTGCCTTACAGTGTAGCTAGGAATTAGGATTATTTATTCATGTACTGTACCTGTGAAGAGACTTTTTTAAATACACCTATTAAGACCTTAAAAGCCCTGACTTGGGTTTAAAATTAGTTCACATGCTTGTGAGGACGGAGGAAACTAAATGTGTTTCTGTTGATATATTTTTATTTTTAAAGCTTTTACAGATGGCAAACCATGTGTGGATAATACCTGCATCATTAAAGCTGCTAAAAATTTACATTTTACTGGGGGCTGATCTACAGAGGTCCCTTTTAACCTAAACAATCCTGTGATCTTTGTGTCTTAGCATCTTGCTCTGTTGGTGCAATAATAAAATATATCATCATCAAGTTGTTGGATCCCTAAATAATTTAAGGGAGATAATAATAAGGAAAACTCAGGAGGCCCAAGGTAGGACCACTCCTGACTTTATGTTGCAAGATATTGCCAAGGCATAAATACCTTTCTATGCTAAACACACGATGCTGTGAACTTTTAAATAGGGCTTATAGTTCTGTTGCTAGTACCTGATCCCAAATTCAGTTTTCCTTTAGCAAAATTGTGTGGTGCAAGCTTGTTTATATTTGGGCTGATTTGCTTGAAATGAAAACTGAAATTTGCAGTTTAAGCGAAGATTACAGCAAAAGCAGTTACATGCTCAATACTTTCTGTCTCTGGCTGTTTGAGCTGTCTAATTTGGACTGCAATAGTCTAAATCTTTTTTATTATAATGGGTACAGACTCCTTTGAGGCACATCAGGTTCTTGTGGCTGAAGTGAAAATTGTATAGTTACTCCAAGAGGCTTCTGTTTCCTGTCTGTGTTGGTGTAGTTATTGTAAATTTTAAATTCAAGTTGGGTTTAGAAATTAGTTATTATAAATTACTTTGTCTATCCATTGGCTAGCTGTCTTAATCTCTTTCCTTATGATCTGCCACTTTGTCACTCTGAAGAGATCTGAACTTGTGTCTAAGACAGTTGTTCTTGTTTGGCTACTTTGTAGTCTGCATCAGTCCTATAGTCTATGGAAAGTTAATTCCCTCTTTGCTGCTCCTAGATTTTGCTATGATTAGAGATATTGGGGAGTCATGGAGGAAGGAGGTTGATATGGTGGGGCCAAAGCCAAACAAAAATTTAACCAGGTAAAATTCTTAAAATTTTTGTGCATGTGGCAAAGAAATAAGTTGTTAGCAATCCTTACAGTTGCTTTAGCAGTGACTTGCAATCAGAGATGGTCATTAGGGGCAGAACTGCCATCTTTACACAGGGGCTCTTGCTTGAAACTGCTAATTTTCAAGTCAGCTTTCCCCCACCCTGCATACCCAGTGCATGTTAAAGTCAGGGGAGAATCTTGAATCTTCCAACAGTGTCACACAGCGACTGATGAAGGAAAGGACATGGTCTGTCTCACTTTTAGAGACCTGAAGATATGCAAACACACCAACATCAGGAGATTTCTGTGAAAGTACTGTCAAGTCCTCTTTGCCACATACTTTATGCAGGCATGAATCTGTGCAGGAGCAAAGATGTAGTTTTGGTTTGTAGATTCAGCAGATATATTGATATCTGTGCCACCAGTGCCTACAACATGATTATCAAATGCATTTTTCATGCATTTGAGTTATTTTCTGGAAAACTTACAGAAGAGACTATGATTGTAGTTGTTGTTATCTTTGGTGTCAAATAATTTAATTTTATAATGTGCTATCTATCAGTGTAAATTTGCATTATTTTCTAATCCTTTCTATAATTTTTCATTGAAAATTGATGAAGTAGCCTGGCCCTGTAACACGGTAGGCCTGTGTTGTTAGGTTGGTCTTCTCTATGCACCTGTTCTTCAGTGAGTTTTTGTGTCTTGAATATAAAAACTATTTCATTACCTTGTTTCCAAAGCAAGTAAATGACAAAGGTTTTAATTTCTCATTCAGACTGAGGATTATATTTTCTGTTTATATTAACTCATTAATTGAGTCTAGAGAGGGCTGATGCTGTCCTGTATGTGCCACTAAGAGCAAGCAGAAGAAAATTAGACTGCAAAGGAAAATTTCCAGGACTAATTTGGTCAAATGCATGTTAGTATTGGGAAAAGTGCATGAAAATGACAGTATCTGATTAGGGCTTTAGGTTTTACTTGGATTTGTAGGGCTGAACACATTTTTTGCTATATTACTTTAAAATTTATATATTTTTTTATTAAGATAATTTGTAAAAAAAGATTTGTTTGGGTTAGGATTTGTAAAATCATTTTCAGAATCTTCATCTTGCAAATCAAGGAAAACTTTCCTGAAAAGATAATCATAAACATCTTCAAGATCAGTCTGTTCCAAAAATTTTTGTACAAGCAAAGCTTACTGATCCTTTTTTACTGATCCTTACTGCAACAGAAGAATGATTTGTCCATATGCTTACAACAAATATTTCAGATATATTTTTCTTTTAATATCTGTAGTTTTTCTGTTCAGTGTACTACTGCCCACAGAAAAGTACACTTTCTCATGCTTGCTTAATCACTTTAATATAGTTAAGGTGCAGCCTTCAGTGATTAGCATGGTATTTCTCGTTTCCTAGAGACCAAGTGCTAAGTCTATTAGACATTTCCTGCTATTCTTTTGAATTGTAAATACTATTCTTGTAAATTGAAAAGGCCAGTGTAGGCAGATATTCATGCAATTTCCTATCTATTAAAGATTTAGCTTCGAGAATGGAGAAATAATAAAATGCAGTTTTTCATAGAAATTAAGGCACACTAAGGATGGAATTCACTCGAACATTCACAGGGATCAAATATTTGGAATGCGAGCACTGATTATTTTCCTGTTCTCATCATCTGTTTAAAGAAAATATCAGCACATAACTAAAGCAATTGGTGAAATTCTGATCTCTGTGATACTGGATGAAAGTTTGTACTAACGCTTTTTAGCATCAGTGAAATTATTCAGTGGCATCAGTGAGCTCAGAATTTGGCCTCCTGCTTTATCTTTTGAGAAGTGCTTCAGTATACAAATGCAGATGTTGTAATTCTTAAATTAAGTGATTTGGCTTGCATTTGGAATAGCAGCCAGCAGGAACACAGAGAGCTTACAATATACACTGAGCTATGTACACTGTTTGTAAGAATTCATGTTTATAGCCGGATACAGCTGATTTTGAGGCAGGAGAAAATGGAGGGAAAAGGAGGAGGAGGTGGAAAAAAAGACACACTTTCAGGGAGGGGGTGAGGTGAAAGAATGAAATCTCACCATCTCCTGAATGTTAGCAGGCTATGTCAGCCTGAAGAGGAAGAGGACCACCCATGGGGAGGACAAGCCAGCCGAACCTTTTCTTAAAATTCTGGCTGCCTTTGAAAAGCACCATTCTATAAAGCAGCTGCAGCAAAGTTTTAACCAGACTCAAGTGCAGGTGTAAACTTCATGCTATCCAGACTTCAAATGCATCCTGTCAGCTGTGTTTGTGTATGCTGATCTAGAACACATGACGTGCATTTGACTTGGTTCAACTCTGCTGGCGGAAGAGAGCTCGGACTTGCAAGGCCCTCCTGCTTTTCAGGAGGGCAGGTGGTAGCTTAAGGATGTCTTTGCTTACGGATTCTGACAGGAAAGAATGGAATTTCATTACAGCTTAGATTGTGCAGAAATAGTTTCTGAATATAGCAATATTTTCTGAATTTACCTGCTTCTTGAATATGGAGCCTCAGATACTTTGACATGAATGTTTACAACATCTGGTGTGATTTATTTTTTCGTTTTTCTGGCTTGACTTTTTAAAGTCATTTCCTTCTCGAGGCAGATTTTGAACCCTTTACATCTTTACATTACACCTTTGTGTCTGACTCTCCTGCAGAGGCTACAGGAATCTAAATCAACTTCAGATGGTTTGCCAAGAAGCTTTTAGGCAAACTATGTGTTCTGGCTACATGTTGGAGGGAGTATGGCCATAGCATAAGCACAGGGGGACACATCTGTGTTGTACTCACCTCTTACTCTCTTGCAGAGAGACAGTATTTGTTGTAATAATTCCTAAACAACTCACTTTAGTCAAGATCATTTCTGTTGTCTGTGGTTTTTTACCTGACTGGAACCAAAAGAAGTTGGGACAGCAGCAGCACCCAGGAGTATTTACATCAGATTTGTCCTTAAACAAAAAAAAAAAAAAGAGTAAAAAAAAACCAGCATTGTTCTTCCTCATGCACAAGAGCACAGGAATTCAGCTTATTTTGTACCCTCAGCTTCTTGGCGGTCCTTAAGAAAGTGCCAGGCAATGCTTGTGATGCAGTAAAGAAAACTTGCAGGTGCAGCTGTGTTTTTCTTTCAGGGATTTTGACTGTGAAAGCAACTCCTTTCTTTCTCTTACTCACAATGGGTGTGCTTTGTTCTTAGAAATAAATGTTGTCCAGTTTACAGAGTAAGAATGTTGTTTTCTTTTTTCCAGAGGCTAGCTGTGAGGCCTGGTTCAATGACGTCAATAGTTCTGTCTTCAAAAACTCTTCTGTTGCTGGAAGTGGTGAAATGGTGTCTTCCTATAGCTCCCCTCTGCCATGGAGAGAGAGGGGCTGGAAGGGGGAAGGCATTTCAGGGGGATCAGCTTTTTCATTGACAGGAGTGCTTTGCTGTGTGACTGACAAAAGCCATATATATATATACATATATATATATATATATATATATACACACAGTCTTTTTCACTTGTGCAAAATGGCACACTTTAAACTAATATGCTCTGCATTTTTTTTTCATGTACTGAATATTAAGAATGTGTGAGCAACAGTCAGTAATTTTAGAAAGGAGGCGGGGCAGGTGAAAAGAGAAAAATGTTTTTAGTGTGTTGTGTCCTGCATCAAAATCAAAATAATGTGTGTGTATGTACATGTGTTTTACTGCTGAATTATCTGGATTTTTACTTTTTTGAATGGGTTTTAATCCAAAGGTTTTGTAGGCGGGAGAGTAAAGCAAGACACGAGCTTTTGCCAAAGACATCTTGATGGGCAAGAGTTCAAGGTGCTGACATTAAACAAACTATTGATTCCACTATTATTATATACTAATAAACTAATTAATTCCACTGTTTTTGTTTAAAAAAGATTATTATATACTGCAACTGCTATACTATGACTGGTTTTTTATTAAATATCACTTTTGTAGTAACAAGTCATACAACTGGTACTAAGTAACATGAACTCTAACAATAGTAATACTTGTATCAGTACCAAGGTTAAAATAAAACCAAAAGTAAAAAAATTACCAGTAGAAAATTGTGATTCATTGTGCCTCACCCTATGAGCTAACTGTATGCTGTTTTTATTATAAAAATTTGTGTAGCCTGAATGGTGGGCTGACCAAGTTCACTCAAGAAAAATCGAAGGCAAAGGTGCCTCCCTGTGGCTCAGGAAGTCACTAAGTTTCGAGTTATCTGGAGAATGGGGGAGTATTCATGGAAAATATCACTATATACTTGCCTTATTTATTTACTTTTCCCAGTCATTTTGTTAATTCTGAGAAAAAGTAATTTAGTATTTGACTAGATGTTCCTTTGGCCTGTGACTTTTTTCTCATGAACTTGGACAGGAAAGTCAGGTAAATCAACAAGGAGTTCTGGGTTTTTTGGCTACAGCCTGAAGCTGTCTGCTTTTGCAAGTTTAACAGAAAATGTTATGACTCTGGAAGTAACAATAGAGCACTTTTATTATGGCATATTGAAAAAAGTGGATGAATAAACATTTGTGTAGACTGTGTGTTCTTGTAAATGTTTGGGGCCATATTTGAAGTGGAAAATACGGTCTCAGATAGTTGCTTGCAATAAATCTAGTCCTAATAAGTCAGTGCTTTGAGTGACACATAATTCAAAATTAGAGAAGCTGGAAGTCAGCATGGACTGCTTCTTGGCTTTTGCTGAGTAAAGTTATCTGCTTTTTTCCCCTCCTCTTTTTCTCACAAAAACCTTTTCAATTTTTTCTTTATCATTAGCTGCAACAGTGTTGTACGGTTACTTGTCGGTAGTAGTCCTACTGGAAAAATTGAAAAATTGCGCAAAATTGAATTATTTATGTAGAAAACCAGAATAGTTTATTTCCCCATTTTTAAAATAATCCTGCCCTTTTTTTTTCATACCAAGCCTTTGGAAGGCTTTTCACTTTCTGGCACCAGATACGTGTTCAGAGCGACTGTGTTTTGTATTATCACCCTGCACTGGAATATCCTGATGCAAAAGAATATTTTCCTTTTCCCATAGATGCCAGCCAAGATGTGCTGGCAGTAGAAGAACTATTATTATGTGAAAATTATCAGATGTTGTGTGCTTCATAGATGTTATTCCTGCCTGATAATAACCTCTTTCTGCAAGTGTGTGCCGATTGAGGAATCATTCACATAGCTGATTAGCTCAGAGAGCTCTACTGACACTTGTGTGACTCCAGCTCCATACTGACCCTAATAATGGCAAGAAAATTACCATTTTTGTAATCCAGAGTTTGAATGGGATGGCATTAGGTGCAAGTGTCTGGATATTTTTCTTTAAAAGACAAAAAATACAATACAAACTGGATAGGACTAAGATGATCGTATAAGTTACATAAATGATTGCCTATACAGAGAAATGGCAAATAATGGCAAATTCCTTCCATAGGAATCAATGAGCTGTTTCTGATAAGAGGTTAAGGGATAATTAAGTAAATCTAGGTGAGAGAGAATCACAGAAGAAAGCCAGTGAGGCTGAGATGTTCCCTTTCCAGTAAGAAGGGAACAGAGCAGGAGAGGAGGTTTAGCCACCTCCAGCTGAAGATGAATGAAATGCACATACTGCTGCCATGGTATAATTTAAATACTCGATTTTTTTTTTTTTTTTTCCCCTACTTAGAGGACTCCATAAAAGCATGCCAGATCTCTGTCCTAGTCTACTCTGAAATCAAAATGCTTTGGTTATACAGTATACCCATCTCTGTTCCTAACATTCTTATTTCTATTTGGATGTAATTTTGTCATACCTGTTCCTGCTCAAATTAAGAAAAGAAAAAAGTGTCTATTTGTATGCTTTAAGCAAGCTGATGCTTCTAGTGCTAAACAGAAATGGTACAGCCTAATTCCCTAAATTGGTACTTAAAAAAATTAGAGGTAATTATTGAATAAATAAAATCCCTTTCTTTATTTGCTTCTTGATAATTGTGGAGAAAAACCTACAGAAAAGCAATGAGTGACTCTCATGCCTGACTTCTGGAACAAAAAACGATGAAATCATGGAATTCTGTTTTGTTGCAGCTCACTGGGGTCCTGCTACTGACCTTGTCTGAGCCTCACTCCCTTTTCCTGTGGGCTGCACGCCGTGCTAGGAGGCAAAAAGCTGTTCAGCAGAAAGAGTTATAATTCAGAGATACTAAAAACATTGAGTTATATGTGAAAGGGCCTGGAGTTAGATGCAGAAGCTTAAGGACAGTTAAAGCCTTTGGGCTGACCTGAAAATGGACCTGAAAAGGCCTGTTTGCACTTATGGCTTGGTATTTTAATTGTTGCAGCTCTGTTTTTTGAAGCTTGTTGGGAAATATTGTAATTTTGTTCTAGTGTGTATTTCAGTAGTCATCCTTGCTGGTAAGGAAATTTACAGCTCTATTTGATATGTTTAATTGTATCAAATTTATCTAATTCAAAACCTCATGAAAGAAAAGCATTGGCATCTAGCGATTACGCAGTTCAGAATTCATTGCTTAAAGTTTCAAGGCTCATGCAAAGTTATTTACTTTCTAAGGATTTCAACTCTAAGGATTTTCAACAAAAGAAAGCATATTTTAGTGATCTTGTAGCTGTCATGGATATGAAATTTCTGCATAACCATGGTTATGTTTTCTGGTTGTGATGAAAGCTCTGATGTGTTCAGTGCCTGTGTGTACATTAGTCCTTTCTCTTAGCTTGGCTAGGTTGTTGTGTCCTTCCTGATGCTGTCTGCCTTCTCAGTTTGATGTAGGGCCTGCTCAGTTTTCTGTCAGGAGCCAGCTGTGCTTGCACATGTTCTCCGTTATATTTAGGAAACAGGAAGAAACCTGACACACTGATGATCAAAAATTGTTGCTTGTAATGTTAAGTAGCCAAAACCAGTTCACTTTCAAGATACGTTTTTTCTGAAATATCTGAGTTATATTGACAAATTGCTTTATTTTTTCAAGGAAACATAATTTTAAATTTTATTGACTGTGATAGAGCTGTGCTTTTCTTGCTTTAACAAACCCAAGGTTCTTTCCACAAACCTGTTTTACATTTAGGAATGGGTTGGATCTTACCAGAATGGCATTATGGCTGGCTTCAGCTGGCCCAGGGGCTTTCAGATTTCAGTGCTTGTTATACAGCCACTCATGTTTCCCCCCTTCATTCTGCATATGTATTTGGGAACTGCTTTGGGATGAAAGACCATGAAGAATAAACTCTCTCTGACATCTGCAGAAGGTAGTAGTTGTAACTCATGATAGAGGTTACTAGTGGGACAGGAGGTTTGCATTGTGTCCTCTTTTCCTGCTGCCAGTAATTTACTTTTTATGGGCTTTAAATTTTAAAATAAAAATGATTGTAGGTTATAAGCACTTCCTCTGATGAAATATACAAATGTCATTGGAAACAAAGTAAGCTAATCCTATGGCTGATTTAGATTAAACATTCCACTGGAGTAGCTTTATGTTAGGACTTGATTCATTTGCATCACAGCTTTTAAGTGCCATTTTAACTAATTTTCCTATTAACAAGACCCAAATGACAGCTCCCAGGCCAGACTTCAGAAAAGGCCCGAGACGAGCCTAAGTAAATGTGTTAACTTTAGATGAGATGTTTTTCTGAAATGACCTTATTCTTGTAGGCATATCAATGGTGAAATAGTTTTTGAAAGAATTTGTAACTAAATTTCAAACAATGTGGGAGGTCCCCTTCTAGCCCAATAGTCTATGACTGATTCTATGAATATTCAGACAAACATACTGTCAAGCCTATTTTCTAAACTCATGCTTTTTTATTTCTTGTTGTAGTTAAACACACCTTTTGTTCATTCTTAGTATTTATGTAAGTTCTCATGGGGTGGAATTAATTTTCTTCATGCAGCTCATATGGTGCTATGTCCTAGATTGTGACCAAAACTGTGCTGATATCACTGAAATCAATTATTCATGCACAAAGTGAAAAGGTCTTTTTTTGCTTCTCACCTTGTCCCACAGGGAGTAGGTTGAGAATGAGCAGGAAACTGTGAGTGGGTAGCACTGGGCCAGCTGATTTGAACTGGCCAAAGAGCTATTCCATGCCTTATTACATCATGCTCAGCAATAAAATTGGCAGCAGATAGCTCTCCCAAGGTAACCTTTGCTGCAGGACTGGCTGGACAGCAGGTCTGCCCAGACAGCAGGTCTGCCTGTGGGAGGTGGTGAATAATTGCCTTTGGATCACTTGGGGTTTTTTTATTAGGTTTTGGTTTTCTTTACTTTTTAAAACTTTATCTTCACCCATGAGTTTTTCTCACTTTTGTTCTTCTAACTCTCTCCCCATCCCACTGGAGCAGGTAATCAAAGAGCTGGGTGGGTGTTCAGCTGCTGGCTGGGGTCAACCCACCACAGTGTATGTCAATTAAAAGCTTCTGCATTCTGTTTTTGTAAGGATGCTAGAATTTTGATGTTACATTGTAGCTTAAAATTTATAGATTTATGATCTTTGTAGACAGGGAGAAGGACCCCAAGTATAGAAATTAATGTAAGCCCTCTTTTCTTGTGCCAAATCTGAAATCCCTTGATATGGGAAATTTCTTTATGTGGGTAGACAGAAGTAGTGTCAGCTGCAAAAACATTGAAAGCTTTTGAACAAACTGGTGATCTCCCCAGAAACTTCACTATGTTTTGGTGAAAATTGTTATTTGCCAACTGAAATATATAGGGTATACTTTATTTCTTATTTAATGATTATACACACACATAAGCCAAGATTAATTGTGTCAGTCAGTTTGGATTTAGTGTAAAACAATTATGGGTACCAAAACAGTCATAGTAACTGTGCTTTCACATTATATGACGTTAATTCAAACACTTCCAAACTTTGGAGCAAAGTAATTGTGAATGAGAGGTGCTTGAAACACTAGTCCAAATTTATCCTTGGTTCCTGATCTCTCTGCTGCAGTGTTCAGAGGAAAATGTAATTTAATAAGAAAAATGGGACATGGTAGAGGTAAGCAGTAGCTTTGAGGGGACCTCCAGAGAACTCAGGTTAGAGCAGAACCTTCTTAACTTCAGTATCTATATTTTTAAATGTATTGAAGTGTGGCAAGTTAAGAATGTCAGCTATTAATGCTGGTAGCTGTTGCAAATATAACTGCTGCTGCTCCTACTGGAATAGTTTCATCAACTTCTGAATCAGTATTTAAGATTACAAAATACATTCATTGAAGACTCCTGGGCAAATTAAATGGTAAAGAGATCTGGGAGGACAAGAGGCATTAAAACCAAAGAGATACAAGCTAACATTCTAGAAATATAAAACTGATTAGTGGGGCTAGGGCTATGTTTCTGTAAGTAACTTACAGGAGGGGTTTTTAGAAAAAGTAAACAAACGTGTAAGAATTAAAGAGAAAAAAAATTGTCATAACTGTCCAAAAAAAAGGTCAGAGGTGGTGTACTTTTTCTCACTCAAAATTTTACTGTTTGCAAAAGAAGATTGATTTAATCAATGGAATAATTTCGCCTGTGACAAATGTGCACCAGGCAAAGCTGCACATGTGGTGCATGTAACTGTTACACTTCAGGTTATTCATTGTGCACGCTTGTCTGCAGGCACACTGTTCAGCTGGGATCAGATACCTGAAGCACATAAAGAAATGAGCTAAAATAAAATACCTTTCCTTTCCAAAGGAAAGGGAGAAGGAAGTTTCCAGGTAGTTTTCTTCTTTTTCCTTTAAAATACCTACTGTTCTCCTAAAGATAAAGGAACTACAAGATATCTATTAAAGCAATATAAATAATTTTACTTCTCTGGCATGATTTACAGCTGTAGTTCAAAAACTTTATATAACAGAAAGAGGATTTTGTAGCATGGCAAAACTTAGATTATATTAAGCATAAAGATACAAAGTACTTGGATTTCACTGGTAATGATACCAATATGCTGCTTTTTTTCTCTTGCCCTCCTTTCTGTCTCTTTCTGATGCTGGTCATTTCTATAACAATCTGAGCCATGTCAGCTGTTGTCTGAGACTGTGATTTGTTACTTTTTATTTTTGCCATTATCTTGGTCGCTTCTTTAAGCAAAATGTTATCAATGTTTTTCTTCTATTATCTCTAAGATTTTTTTGTTCAATGCAAAAAAATGAAAGAAAAATATTTGAGTGCAAATGCTTATACTCTCCACCAGAAGAAAATGGGCATTGCTTAATTAATAATAATAAAAAAAAAACTGTATTAAATCCTATCATAATATACCCATACCACATTGGGATTGTATTTAAAGGAGAACTGATACTTCTCAAGGTTTAGAAATACACTTCTTGCCCAACTCACATATTTTCTTAGGTCAGATGCAGCCTCTCATTACATTTAAGTGGAAGCACAGAGTATAATAGACCATCCCCAGGCTCTACCCTGCAGGTATCATGGTGCAGTGGTGAGGACAGTAGGGCTTGATTTTCAGTTGTGTTCCTTGTTGACAGATTAGCCAGAGTTTGTCATGGGTTAGGTGCCAAGGGATGTCTTTTGAATCTGATTCCAAAGAAAACAGCAGGCTGTCCAGTTGATGAAAGCTTTGAAGGGGTTCTTTCTGGTTGTTAGAAATAATAAACAACTGAAACTCAGGCATAAAAAATATACACACTGCTGTGTATAGTGCAATTTAAATTTTGTGTGGATCATATGAAATAGATGGATATATAATATGTTGATTTCATTAAAAAATTTTCTCCAGCATTAATATTTCTTAATATGATAATATTATATGCAGGTACTTGAGGAGGAAGGTATTTCTCAGAACTCTATAAAGGTGGTAGCTAAGAAAGTTGTTTTCATCAGGATTTCTTTGTCAGCTTTTGCTTGCGAATGACCAGAGGTTCATAGCCCCCTCACCTTTACCCAAGGCTTGGCTTTTCCTTCAGGGTACTCCAGAATTCAAAGCTGACCCTTCAAAGTGAAGTTCTGTCAGGAGCTGGGGACAACAAAGCTTTGAAAGCATTGGCTTATCTGAGTCAAAGAGAAGTGGTATATGATCCTTTTTTCTTCTTTTTTTTTCCCCTCTGCTGGGTCATCAGACAAGTGAGTTTGCAACTCTTGGTAGTACATGATATATTTATGTATGGTACTGCCTTGCAGCCTCTCAATGGCCAAAATAGACAGCATAAGCAATTTACAAATGGAAGCCAAAAGTTATTTTGGCTTCAGGAATATAAAGACAGTTGGTTTAACAACAGTTGGTTTCCCTTCTGAAAATATTGGTAGACTGTTTTAGAAATTTATACGATGATGTTGTAAAATAGCACAGCTCTGTGAGTTATAAGAGCTTGGAGAAGCTGCTGCCTTTATGACTCCAACTGATAAAAATTATCACATATTTCTCCCAGTGTTTTGGCACTAAATTCTTTATTCACAATCAAACATGAGTTTGCAAATTTCAGTTTAATAGCAGAGCAATGCAGGCAAGCTGAGAGAAAATAGTCTTGACTATGTGTGAACCTTCTTAACAGGAGGGGGTACAGATTGCTTGCCTCTGAAAGCAGCTGCAGGTAGGTTAATGCTTAGATAAATGAGGAAACAATAGGAGGTGATAAATGAGGAGGTTTGTAGTGGGCACTGCATTTCTTTTTAACAAGCCCTGGTGTTTTTAATAGGCAATGAGAATACTCAGAAGGGAAGCTGCAATATTTATCACTTGAATGAGAAGTGAACTTGAAAGCATGAATTTCAGCAACTACGTAAAGACAGCAATAATGTTTCATTTTCTCCAGTACATTGTTTTTTAGTACAATTCCATCAAATTCCTAAATGGATGGTTATAGCTAAGTGTAGTCTTGCTACTGTCCTGTGAGCTTTAGGTTCCTTTTTTTTATCCTTATGAAAATTTTGATTAATATAATGAAGAGAGAATTTGAAGCTGTGTTTTGTAACCTGAATCAATATTATGCAGTAGATTGCCTTCAACCAGTGAAACATTCCAGTGCTAATGTTTGTAACATTGACTGTGATGGGGGTTTCTCTTTAGAACATCTAAATATGGTGTAAATTACTAAAATGGTATCTTTTATGGATTAACTTTTAGGATTATGTATATCATTAAAAGTTTATTTCTAAATTAATGTAGTTTCATGTTTTCAGATTATTAAATTTTTTTTAAAGTTGAAGTTACAATAAAGCGGAGCTTTCACTTCAAAGCTGCCATTAATTTTCAGCATTAATCTGCCTCTCTTACTATACTCAAAAAATGAAACACTTGAAACAATTTGAGAGAGGAACTTGCTTGAAATACTTGATGAATGTGAATGTGGTCCAATTTGGCAAAAGAAACAGGCTTGTAACTCTGCTCCCCCCTCTTCTCCATTAACCATGACTAAGAGGGAGTGTTTTCTTCTTCACAATAAGAGGAAATCTCATTTGTTACATGGCAACTTTTAATGTTATCTCTGTAAGCACTGTTTAAAGACAAATTACAATACCAAACACTGATTTAATGGAAAAAACATGTATTGAACATGGGAAAAATGTATAGTTTGCTCCTATGAAAATCTCTCAAGGTTTTTTAGGTAACCTGTTCTATATTAAAAATTAAAGACTTGAAAAAATAGCTTTCTTTCATGTCCTCAAAGTGTTTTCAACAGATGTTCTATGTTTCATCTTGTAAGAAATACTTTAAAGCCATCTGTGGTGTTGCAAAGATTGAGAGTATTGATAGAAAATGAAAGCTTTCATTTTAAATTTTGGAAGAGGATCTTGGAAGTAGTCCTGTTGTATATATTGGTATTCCAAGAAGAGTTTGCCACTGTTTTTTAATAAGTCTTGAATGAAAATATGGGTCTCCAGTCAATGCATCCAAAACCACAGTTAATTAATTATAGCAGTTTAAGGAAAATTTGAAGACATAACACTTCTTGATATCAACAGCATATATATTACATATTATTCATTCATTATGAAAAATCACATTGAATGATAAGGCAAATAGATGTCAATACAGAATCTTGCTCTTGTAGATCACATGTAATAATTACTTTAATCTGAATTTCTGATCCCATATGGAAATACTTGGATAGCCTTTTAATACATAACATTTTTACTTAGATGAATGTTAATTCCATTCTTAGCTCTTTTTGAGGTTTACTGTGTTCTGCCAATGGCATTTAGCCTGTACATATGTCTGGTTCTATATCTGGAATATGAAGGGTTTTATTCTTTCAACAACATAGGGGTTTATAGAGATAAACATTACCTCCTTCTATTGGATATAGTTTTCTATAGGATTCAAATGCTGTTTTCAGTTTCTTTTTGACTTTGTCAAATTGGTTTATGATATATTCTGTAAGATATATGGACACTTAGGAGCTTTGACTAGAATAAAGTGAAGCAAAAAGAAGAAAATACCTTTACACACTAGAAAATGAAGTAAAAGTGCACTGTAATGCAAGTGCAGAATGGAAGAGTTGTGTGAACATGATCCAGGAGTTATTTCAGTGCTCTACTGTGTATTTTTTTCCTTAATGTACCTAGATTTGTTTTCAGGTTAAATTTTACTTTGAATTTTCTTGGTTCATAATAACTTGGAAGTAATATCATATCCATATAATGTTTTTATTCCTCTTGTAATTGCAACTTGTTGATATACACTGTTGAACTTAACATTCCCTCACAAAAGAATTTCTGTTGATTATTTTAAGTCATAGGGGAGTTGCTGTATTGTTTTAATGTTTAAATTTGCAGGCAGTAATTAATAGAAGTAAAAAAAAATTTGGGTTTTTTTTTTGTCTGTGAAATATTCTGTCACAGAAGATATTAGAATAAATGGAAGTATATTACAAGTAATATCTGAAACCTTGTCTGATCACTGAGAGAAAGGGAGCTCATCTGTTAGCTGCAGGAGTCTTTATAGATAGAAGATGCTTTGATAGTTTTCTTTTTTCTTGACTGTATTCTACATAAGGTACCATAAGATATATATAAATATTGCCAGACTTAGAGGTCCTCTCAGCAAATTGTATTGCTATATGGTGTTGTGTTGGAAATGGTGCAAATGGACACATGATACAAACAACTAGAAAAAAAATCGGATAAATCAACTTCCAGGGCTGAACCCAAATAAATTTTACAGCAGTAAATTAGATTTATTGCTTTGGTGACCAGTAAAACTTGTTTTTCTGCTTCTTGAAACTGAGTCAGAAGCAGTCTTTACTTTTAGAGGAATTTCTTCTATAACAGAAAGCATAGAAAGACATAGAAATTAGGCCTTCAAAGCATGTCAGAAGTTTAGTGTGTTCTCTTACCCCAAAGTATCATTTATATATGTCTTCCCTGATGAATATTTAAGATCTTTCTGAGCACAGAACACCAGCATCCCTAGACAGTTAGTTCTAGTGCTCTGCTGCTCATACCTCTAGAAACCACTTTTTCTGAAAATGAAATCTTGTTGACTTATCTTTTCTTTACAGTCTTCTTAAAGATGATATTGCAGTTTATTTTTCCATGGGAGGATCAATTTTATAAAGCTGATCTAGGATCCAAATTTTATAAAAAATCTTGACGGTGTCTGGTCTGATGTATCTGAAGAATGTTATGTTGGCTGAACAATGCTTCTTGTTCCAGCTCATTCCTATGAATTTTAGTTCTTTCAGTCTTGATTTATAGTGTTTTCACTCTAATGCTTCTTGCTGCTAGTGAAAAGAGCACAGACTAAAATTGTGTCAATCCATAAAACCTAAAATACAGTCTGTTCCTGTTCATTGTTCAACACAAGTGAAATATTTTAAAAATATTAATGCAGAGAGTCTAGAAAAAATTGATTTTTTTTCAAATAAACACTTGTTTGTATCCATAGTGTTGGAGGCAGAAAAGTGGTTGGCTCTGCATGGCATTTCATCTTCTACCTAACCATGACAGCAATCCTTACTGGTAGGGCTTCAGACAAAGTAATGCCAGTGGATTTAAACAATAAGGATTATTATGAAATCAGGACCCTAGAAAACATGCTGTCTATTAGATTGCTGTTCTTGTTCTAGAGGATGAGATCCTTTAAAAGTCTTAACATTCTTAGATAAGAATCTGTTTTTCAAAGGGAAAAGTAGTCAAAATTCAGTTTGGATAAAATAGTAGGAAAAAAGCTTATTTTTTTGCTGTGGATTCTTCTTTTCCATCAACACAGAGGTAGACAGGGATCTATTGTGTTCTTTGTAGTAAGAATTTCCATAAATTCATTTTGCAATTGTTTTATTAGTAAAGTTTCAGAAAACTATGTGCCACTGACACTTATTTTTGTAGGTTGTTATCTACTTGTCACAGACATGTTCAGTCCTTGATCTTAAAATATTTATTTTATTAGATGTCCTAGATGATATCTAAATTAAATAGGTTTTTTACTGTTTTTTGAAATAGGTATTTTTAAAAATTATTAGCTAGCTATATTATAGCACTTTATTTCTGTAATTAACTTTTGTTTTAGCCTCTAAAAACAGTCTGAACTAAAATCCTCTTCCCGCTTTTTGTAAAATAGAATGCCTAATTTATGATAAATTAGAGGTTTTCAGAAACTGTGATTTCTATGGTAATTTTATTTTCATTAATAAATAAATTATTAGGAAGCAAATTCACAGGGGAGGAAAAGAATCTGTGGGTATATATGAAAAGCAAAGATTATTGCCTGGATTTATTGAGTGAGAACAATGGCGTGTTTTGTGCAGTAGTTGCAACTTGTTTTATCAAATCACATGATACCTAAATGAAAGTCTTTTATTGAATAGTATGCCAAAACAAAATTGAAGAGTATGTCTATTCCCCTTCAGATTTATTTCATCTGATACTGAGATAACAAATTTTTGAATTAAGGCAGTAAAGATAATCAAATTATCAGACCTGAAATATCTACATTCCTCTATTGGACAGAAACTCTCATTTTAGTGGTTAAATAATTTTAATGTTTTTTAATGTTTCATTCACACTATGTCTTTGATTGAGATGCACCTGCACTATTAAATACTTTGGCAGTGTTCTGCTTAAATGATGGCTTGGATAGCCATAAAGATAAAAACACAGGAAGAGCTAAATCTTATTTCTACTCAACCACTCTTCAGTAGTTGCTTCCTTAAATATTCAATCCAGTAATTAGTTTTGGTTTATGCTCAAGATGATTGCAATCAGATGGCTTTGCAGATTAGGAAGTACTAGTAGTCTTGATATTCAGCCAGTTAGTTCTTTCTCAGTTAGATAACAGGTCAAAAACCTTATTAGTGTAGTAGTAAAAAAACAATTTACATGATGCCATATTACTCTCTGAAAATTCCACAAGCATATATAATGATGCTAGAAACATTGTAGTTAAAATATAAGAATGTTTTTTATATCATACCAAGAAAGACACTGCTATCCTCTTCAAAAGTAGGATAAAGGCAGATGTGTTTTCAGACACAGAAAGATTAATTTTCTGCCATTTTGCGCTGTTGAATCTGGATGGATTTCTAGGACAGTTTGCCTTTTCAAATGACAAAAAACATTCAAAGTCCAGTTTCTTTTAAGTGATAAATACAAGGCTTTGATTTGAAATTTTAACTTCAGAAACTGGATCTAAGTTTAGCTGCCTTGGAATAGCAAGTTAAACTGCCTGCAAGTAAAAAAAATTGAGCTAGTATGTTACTGGATTAAAAGTGTTTGGGTTCACAGGAGATTCTTTCAGGAATTCAAGAAGTATGTAATGTGAAATCATTATAGCAATTACAGCTGGGTGGTTTTTAACAGCCTGAAATTTAACTGGAGCTTGTAAAGATAAAGATTTATATCTCTCTCAACATCAACCACTGATGTTCTTCTACCTAGTACTGAAATGTGTTAACAGCTTGCACTTGAGTAGATGCTGAAAATTACCATCCTTTCTTTTATGTCCAAACAGTAGTTTGGAAACCATGATACTGTATAGTCTAAATTTGATGTTGGGGAGAGTTGGGTCTGCTAAATCTTCTCTGCACATTGAACCTGTGTAGCAAATGACCAAAATAATTGTAAAGAGAACAGTAAAATCTCTAGCCAGTGTTAAATTTTTCAATTTATTTGATTTGCTTCTGACCTTAACCTTTTCCAATTACCACTTTTTGGAAGGGACAGGAATCTGTTCAATAAAGTGAAAATTTCATGAGTTTTCTGAGGAATTTCTTGCACTCTTCTGCAGGAATAGGTGATAACTGTATTCATCCTAGGGAGCAGCTAAATGTTGTTTTACAAAGAATTTACTACAGACTCACCATTAACAAATAGAAGAGGTGATGTTTTGGTGGACACACGTTCCTGCCCATGTTGTCGCTAGTTACCAAGAAAAGAATTTTGAGAAACTTTTGAAGCATAATATGAAGCAAAAAACCTGTCTCTTCAGCCTGCTCCTAAAAATCACCATGAATATTCTGGCTCTTGGGGCAGTTGATAATTAAGCCAGAAACCCAAATGACTCAGCTGCAGGGAAACTTTATCAACATTTATCCCTAAAGCTTCATCATAAATTAATCTTTCTTTTCTCTCCTTACAACCGAGACAGTCTGGGAACCTGATCTTAAATCAGGCCAGTTAAAAAGTTTTAGATGTCATAAGCATAGTAATTATTGCCAAATTCACATCAATTAAAATATAATTTATTTAGGAACTGCATTTTTAAACTCCCTATCTCTCTCACACACACCCATACAAATGTTTTTCATTGTATTTTGACTAGATGAGATGTCACTTGTAAACATTTCAGCACAGTTTATATGAAACATTTGTCTATACCCTTGAAAGAGTATTTGAATATTCAACAAGTCTCTGGTTGATAAACCATTTTAAATCACTGACACATTTTCCTACTTCCAAAGTTTACACAGTGTTGTTTCACTCTGTATCTCTAGAGAATCAAACAATAATGAATTTTAAAATATTTTAAAACCATTTTTAGAGTTTGAAAGGAAACACGAAGAGAAGGCTAATTAGCATTGAGAACTGTAAATCATAAAACACTTTATTTGTTTGGGTAGGCAAGCAGAGTTACGTGATAGGGTGGAGGCAGGATATCCCAATCATCATAATTTTTTCCTCTATAATTATGAACCCTAATCAACATTTTGTGTGCACTTTTTTTTCCCTTGTGCAACTAACCACCTAAGCTGTTGGTACTCTTTATGTAGTCTAAAATCCGATAGTGGGTCTGTATTGTAAAGCCCTAGCTAGATTGAAGAGGAGTATCTAAATTCATGTACACGGACTTTTTTCTTAAATGCAGTAATTTGAATCATGATGAAATGAAAAAGGCTTTCTGTTTTTTCTGTTTTTTTTTTTTTTTCCAACTCTTGTTCTAATTAGTCCTAAGTGCATACAAGAAATCTGGAAGTCTTGGCTACCTGCTCCAAAACATGCCATTATAGCTGTGCTACTCTTTTTGTGATCTCAGCTCAAGTAGACTTCCAGCCTACTTGATGGGAGTCACTAATGCTTGTGATATTAAACCTTTATTTATGGGATAGAGGGTCAAGAATTCCTCCTTGGTTTCTATGGTCACGGATGAGTAGGCTGGCTGAAATTACCTGGAGCTTCCTCTCAGTTGTGAAGTGCAGTGCAGAGAATGGCAAAAGTGCTCAGAAATCACTCTGGAGTTTAGGATCTCACCACTCCCCAGATCAGCACAGAGATACAGAATCTGTGTCCTGTTTCCTGGACCCTGTGCAGTTGGCAGTGCCTCAGCCACAAAGCAGACTTGTTCCAATAGAGAGCAATGCCTGCCTGCATGAATAATTATTTGTTACTCTTGGTATCCTTTTTACAGAGATTAGTGATATCTGAGGGATAGTGCTGTATTGGCATTGTCTTCTGCTGCCCAGCTGCAGCCAGCACCTGCATTTAGGAGAGGGCAATATAAATTGTGAATGGACCAGAGCAGAGTAGAGAATTGGTCATAAACTGAGATGGAGATGACTGATCCTGAATGCAGGAGCCCCAAAACCAATAAATGTGGGGTCAAAGTTTTCAAGTGGGAAAATATAAATCTATGTTAATAGCAGAATGAATTAACAGAAATTTAACAATTAATTTTCTTATCCTAGTGGCCTTTCAAAATAAGAAGATAAATTAGCTGAGCTAGTTAGCTAATTAAGTTAGCTAAACTTAAGAAATGTCTGAGTAGCCCTGAAAAGATGCATGGAGATAATTGTTAATATACTGCATTCTTAAAACATAGAAAATGTTTTAAAGCAGTGAACCAGTGAGTGAATATTGGTCAGACACAGCTTTTAAGGCAAACTTCTGAAGACAACTTTAAATATTTTGAGCAAGTTTTTCGCATGTGCCTGAGAAACACTTGTCACCTACAACAGCAATCAAACACAACTTCCCTGGTAGCTTAGGTATCTGTTTAGATATCTAGCTTTTATGGTTTTTTTGGGCTCAATACTGGGATCCTTACCAGTGCTTAAGAATAGTATTATGAAACTGAACATAACTGAACTTGTCAAAGGACTTGGACTGAGAGTTATTTTTTTTGGAGATGTTTTTTCTCAGTCCATTAGCATTGGTGTTTCCTCTCATTCTCCTTTGAAAATTGCAGTCTTTTTCTTCATGTAATATGTTGGGAGTTTTTTCCTCTTTTATTTTTTTAATTACTTTTTTATGTTGTCCCTTACCCAACCTCGTCTATAGCAATGTTGCTGGAGTTCTGAGTTAACTGGAAATTACCAAAGAATTATTTTGTAGAATTGCATTCAGTTTTAGTAACAGTCCTGCCACCAGCAGCAAATAGTGGCAGCTGTTCAAGGAGAGACAAGTTGAGTTCATCAGTCTGTTCTAGAAAGTTTCCAGCATCAATTTGAGTAATTTTGTGGCTTATATTTGTAATAGAGAAACCTGATTTTATTTGAGAACACCACTGGTACTTCTCAGTTGGCAGAGTTGATTATTGTGTGTTTGTCCTGTGGCTTTCAATAGAAGAGAGACTTTCTTGTTCAGTCACTTCCTTTAGTAAAGAAGCAGCAAAAATATAGGTTGGCAGAAGTATAAATTATGTTTGATGCATCCTTCCAGATGTTTTCATATGAAAATATTTTTAACTTTGATTTTTTTTTTGCTCAAACTTATTTCTATATAAATTAAGGTTCTTTAAATAATCTTTGAGATAAAAACTATTGATTTTCACAAAAGTGTTAGATTTATATAAAAAAAAGATACAGAAAGCACTGGGGGTGAGATTTTTGTGTGAGGGTAAGACACATATATTTTTGTCTTGATCTTTCTGCTTTACAACCAGCTGCAAGTTGGCATTTATCAAGGCTGAATTTATTATGAAAAATATGAAAGCAATAAGTTTCTATAAAGTTTCAGTATAAATCAGGTTTATTTTTTAAGTAATCATTTAATCAAAACCATCTGCATCTTCCGATCAGGCAGAGACAAATAGATGAAAGCTAAAACTTGAATATAATCAAATATGAATGTACAGAAAAATCAAACACTCAAAAAGAGTCCATGCATGCTTGCAAGGCTATGTCAGATTACAATAAAACTCAGTCTTCAACATTTTTTCTAGAGAAAATAAATATTTAGTCAGTTACAGCTCCAAAATGACATGTAATTTGTTGTTTTTCTAGGTCAACAAAGAACAGTAGAACAATATTGTATACAAATGGAAATCAAATAAAAGCCTATCAATAAAACATTTATGAAATTACAGATCACAAGGACAGCAATGAATTTTGGGGATGAAAAATCTGGAAATTGCACAGAACAGAAATACCTATATGTAGTGTTGCCTAAATGTTGATTTAGACTTCACTTGTTTGTTCAACAGAAATGAAGTTATGAGATCAGATTGGTGCATTATAGTCTTCCTAACTTAATTTAACTCTAAAGAAGTTGGACTTTTTATTAATTAGTGGACCCTTATCAATGCTTTCTCTCTACCTTGTTTGTGTGCCCTTTCAGAAATTGCTCTACTATACATACCCTTATATAAAATATCTTTTATGTGCAACACGTAGTGTTTTGTACTTAGGCCCACATGTATATTTATATGGTGTTAAAACTGACAATTTTCTACTTTTTTCTGTTAGTATTTTCTTATCTTGTAGGTTTTCATAGAAAATATAGCAGTTTTCTCCCAAATTTGCCCTAAACCAGGACACCAAGAACGAGATGTTAACTACAGTAACTAATTTCTAATTTCAGCTCAGATTCACCTTGGTCTTCTCTATTTCATTAGGGTCTTGCACTGTAAGACCTTCAATATACTGAAGTAGTTGATAATGTTTGATTTCTCTAGTTACTTTGGTTTTAAAAATGTAAAAGCAAAACAAATGTGCTACTAAAAGAATCAAAATTCATTGAGTTAATGTACTTAGGTAAGTACATGTATACAATAAATGAATGTATAGTACACATTACTCTATGTAATTTAACATATGTGTTAATATTTCTTCACGTGCATTCTGTGTATTCTACAATATTTTTTAACCCATCTCAAATATACATAAATTCTATGCTGTTCTGGTACCTGTGACTTTTTAGCTAGAATAATTCTTAGTCATTTGCACATTTGGGGGGGTTGGGTTTTTTTTTCCCCCTTCTATACACTATTATTTTCATCAAAAATATACCCATACCAAAATACTGTAGCTGTAGAATATGTTGGTATCATTGGAAATCATTGACTACACTTGACAGGCTTATGATCTTTCTTGAAGTACATAGAAGTCCAACTCACCTGCCAAGTGTTCTTTGATTAATGTGTATGCAGATAACTAAATGCCCTTCATCATGTGTTTTTATAAGTGATTTATTGAACAGTTTATATTTTTCCTGACAATTTTTTGTTGCCTTTTTCCCACTGAGCAATATAAGAGCAGCTACTTAAAGTCACTTGTCACTGAAGTAAGACAAGCTAATCTGGTAACATGATGGCTCCTGAAGCAGTGAGAAAGTAAGAGTTTTGTGGGATTTGGTGTTGGTTGGTTTTGGATGGTTTCTTTGGTTTTTATTTGTCTTTGGTTGTGCATTTTGTGTGTTGTTGGGGCAGGGGAGGGTTCTGATTGAGTTTTTTAAATCTGTGTTTCTGAACGAGACAGTTCCAGAGAACACTGCATTGGATAAATGATGGTATTAAGCATAAATCCATGGAAAACTAGGACTTAGTACCCAAGCTGGCTGAGATCTCCTTTCATTTCCTTTCTATCCCTCTAGACCTTTGCCCTCAGGAACTGAGCTGTGGATTTTACTTTTAAGAGTAGGAGGAAATGGGATGTCATATTCTCTTGTCCTCAGTGGCTGAAGGGAGTTCACCTGCAATTTGTTTGGTCTAAAATTTCAAGTCCTGTTGCAAGACATTTTGAAGTAGAGAAAGAACACTGTATAGTGAATGTCTTCCTCCCATTGCTTCCTGAGAGCCTTCATTAGCAGCCTCGTAAAATCCTGTGTTTTATCAGATTTCATTTATCTGCATTAAGGATGACCCCATCATGTTTGCCCATTGTCTGCTTGCTCATACATTAACCCACGGCTGTCAAACAAGCAATAGGTGGAGGTCCAGTGGGCTGGTACTTCCTGCTCCCTTTCAGATGTACTGATAAAGGATAAAGGAGTCTGTGTGGATGTCTCTCAGGGTTTGAGGAGCTGACAGGCTAAAGCTGAAGGGCTGGTTTTCCTCCTCACATGTCTCAAACACATGTACACACATATCTCCATATCAACAGCGTCAAAGCAAAGCTTCCAAATGTGAGCTTGTTTTGATGCACGTTTTCAGTCAGCATTTCTTCTTTCTTAGGTCTGAACAAAAAGTAATACTCATGTCCTCTTATTATTTCTATGAAACTAATCAGAGGCAAGAAATGCAGTTCTGATTGACAAAAGCACTGCTTGCTCTTTTTATGCATATCCTCGGGGCTGAGCAAGAAAAGTAAATTGAGCACCACTTATTCTATTCAAGTGATGTTCTTTCTTTCATAATAACATTATAATAATTACAAAGCATTAAAATGCTGAAATATTGTGTGTTGTTTCAGAAAACTTTCCAACAGAGATGATAAAAAAATATTTAATAGACAAAACCTGCTATTAACTACAGAAATTATAGAATATTCTGAGGTACAAGGGATCCAGAAGGATTATTGAATCCATCTCTAAAGTGAATGGCCCTTATGGGGATCAAGCCTGCAGAGAGGCATCTGAATGATAATAGGAAAAAAAATAGAGTTTTTATATATTGACATGATTTGAATACTCAATCAATTTAAAAGCTTCAGATTCAGGAAATATATGAATTTTTACATTGAAATTGAATATACTTCATATATCTATCTAATTAGCTTGCACTATAATAGAAAATAATTTTAGAATAATCTTGGCTCTGGAAAACTGTATTGGAACTTGGCAGCTCTCTCTAGCTATTGTAACATTTGAATTGTGCTGCTGAATCCCCATTAGGGTGTTAACCAATTTTATCCATAAATAAATTGAGAAATTATAGGTAATGATAAATGCACACTGCTGGTTCTATATATCTGTAAAATGTCTATGGAATTTGAAAGTCTATTGTCAAATTCTTTTTCTGGGAATTAGAGGGTGGGGTGTTTAGTGCTTCAAAAATAAATAAATAAGAAAGGAAATGGGCGTGCTGTTCTCTGTCAATTCCAAGCCCAGGTTGGTAAATTGGGACCTTTTTTCACGTGGATGTTTGCAATGGATTGACTGGATGTGGATATTTATGGGGAAATGCTAAATATGCCTGACTGAAATTTTCCCCTAAGGTCTTATCTTGCAGGGACTAATGTGCATTCTACTTAAAAAGATGTGTATCAGTGGTAGTAACACTTGGGACAGTCTCTCATGGAATTCTGCATGTAGCAGTAGAAAGAAGTGAACTTCTGTTAACCTTTTCACAGCACACCCAAGAGCAGATATTTACACTTAGGGAAAGTACAAAGTGATGCTTTTCATTACTGATGCTTATTACAATACTGAAGACATTCTGCCCAACTCCAGCCTGGAATGTCAATGTTGTTGATATTTCCGTGTGGAATGGAGAGATTCTGTTTGGCTTGTTTGGGAGTCTGGTGCTGAAGCTCATTTGAAGAAGAGATAAAGCAGATGATGGCTCTGTAGATAAAAAGGCAAGGCTAACAGGGAAGACACTGTGTGGTCAGGCACACATCAGAAGTAGGGATATAGTCTGAGCTAAAAATCAAGGAAAATTGTCATTGAAAATGGTTCTATGGATCATACAACTATATATCCATTTAAAAATCTTTAATGAAAAGCTTTTTCAAAGACTGGTTTGTTTTTTTTCATCATGTTACTTCCTTCTGAGTTGCAGAGAAAAGCACTCTTTTTGTTACAGCTGAAATATCAGATGCACTTAGGAATGCAAATCTGAGCTTGCATAATAGCAAGCTTGCAATTCAGCAAGAAAGTGAACTTTGTGAAAAAAATCCATTGATTTTGTGGGATTAGAATTAATGAAAAATGATCTGCAAGACTTTCAGAAGTATTCTTCCTACATTTTCAGCGGTAGGAGTATGAATCAAAGATGTTTCCACTTTTTTTAGTATTTGGATAATATTTTAAAATGAAAATATATCTGAGTCTGCTTGACAGATAAGTATGTAGGTATCATCTGAAATTAATTCTGTGGTAGTTTATCAAGGTAGAAGGAAACAGCAAAAAAATTCCTTGATTGTTGAATGTTCTAGATCCTCTTTGTAAAAATGGGCATCTCCAAATATTAATCAGCTTTCATCCCTTATGTGGAGGTGTAAAAATGAGGAAAAAATAGCTGGGCCCATTCTTTCCACCAAGTAGAGATATTTTCTTGAGGGGAAAATTAAATAGTAAATGTCCTTAAATAAGTCCAGGCAGTTACTGGTAAATATCAGATGTTGCTTAACAACTAGACCTTATTTAATGGTAAAAAATAGTTAAATATTTATATCAGAATTAAATCTATTTAAATTTGCAATGGAATTTAATCTGTAGTGGTCATTTTCCTGTCTTCTTATGGCATCTGACAGAAGAGCTATACTCTCTAGCATGTAGAACTATTGAAAAAGGATTGCTCTTTAACATTTTGTAGAGAAAATTTTAAGTAAATTATGTGACTGTTTTAAAGAAGGAGAGCAAAACACAAAATGCAAATGTTTCTTTTAATTTATTCTTGGATTAAAACAGTAGGTTTTTTTCATTTTGAAATGTCCATTTCCAATTTAGGCATCAACTAACTCTAAAAGTAAAGGAAGAAAAGGGAAAAAGAAGTAATAACAAAAACTGCATTGAAATGTTACATCTTGAATTAAGCTTAGATTAGAATACATTTCTCCTCCTTGCTCCTCTCCTTTCAGACAGCTTTTTTAGAGCTGGAAGGTGTTTTCCTGCTTATGTCAATCTTACTAGCCAGAAACAGTTCTCACTGCAATTTTTGCAGTTTTGGTACAGAAGGAAAGACTATAATGTAGTTCCATTCATTCTTCTTTGAGACATTGCAGAAGATGATTTATAGGCAGTTACTTTTTGCCTATCAAAAGCCTTAACCTCTGAAATACTCAGAATAACAGGCATCATTTGTTCCTTTGGGGTTTTTAGTTTATTTTTGTCCACTTTTAAAAAATATTTTCAGTTGCTACAGCAGATCTATGGGTGGATGTGGGCTGATACTACTGTAGGTTGTCATTTGTATTTCTAAAGTTTGATTTGTTTTATTTCTTCTTCAGCTGGAACTGTTGCTTTCCTTTACATTTGGCTGATTGCACATGTGTACAAAAGCCATCTGACTTATTAGCAACCCAGATGAGTTTGGCAAGGCAGAATCTTTTGAGCAAATGGCAAAATCTGTAGCTTCTCCCACAGCTGTGAGTCTTCCTGCAAGCTGGTCAAAATATCTTACAGTAGTTTAACATTTTTCACTGTCATATTTCCTTCTTACTCGAGATACACGTTTTCTTTTTTTTTTTTAAGTCCTATGGGGATTTTTGACTCCTACTTAATAAGTGGCTTAAAAAGAGATGCCTTAGGTCAGTCCTCTGGAAACTTTTGGTGGGCAAACAACAACTAGAAAAGGATTGAACTTCTTGATATATTTATTCTAAAGAATAAATCATTTGGTAAATAACATCCCTTAGGGAATTTACTCAAGGTCTTGGGAATAATGCTGTGTTCCTCGTATTTATGAGTTTAGTGTTTCATAAGAACCCACTCAGTTTTGATTCACTATTGTATTGCTGTTTTAATATTTTGGTCTGGGTTTTTTTGCTGCTTCTTGATTTCATTTTTAGTCAACTTGATTTGAGTGTTATTCTTGTAATCCTTGATTGCAATAGTAGTTTAGAATTTTTAAAATTTTCTTGTTTTCTGTCATATGCTACAGAAACTTTTCACAGCAGTTCACAGGCCCAGAAAGTCAAATACACCTCCCACTGATACATTTTCAGGCTTTATTTACGAATCAATACTTAGCCTCTTTTACACAATAGTGACCAAAACGTCAAGAAAAAACATATTCCAGCAGGTACTTAGCACATCGTCACAGATGATCCATCTTTCAGCAATGCAGCTACACAGTTTAAAAAAAGAGGGCTTCAGGTTAAAAATAGGTTGTATTGTAAAGACAATTACATCTTCAGTTGCCAGCATATGTTTATACTGGGTGGGCTATTGGCAATGAACTCTTTTATTAAGTGTGTTTTTCCTGTAAGTTAACTGTAGCTCGTTCCATTTTAGTTGACGCTATACCTCAGCTGTCTCTAAGGCAACCAGGCTGGCCTTTTGTCTTCTAAGAGAGGAAATCATAAGACACACATATGGATACACTAGAAAAAGAGACATCTGTAAGGAATTTAAATACTACCCACAGACTTTTCATTCCTATGCTACTGCCTGATTCTCCTTATTTATTTGTGGGGTCCATTCTTGTAGATCTGACCTGGATGAACATATTAGTCATAAGAGCGAAGACTTTATCAAATGATTCAACAGAAAGGTATGCAAGGGATGGAAGGTGAAATGGAGCAGGCATTTTACATACTCTATACTGGGTAACTTAAAGCTCTCAGAATTTGACTGAAGCCACTATGAGGTCGAATCAAGACAGAACAAGTACTAGCTAGAGAAAATGTCTTGTTAAACCAGAAAAATCTCAAAGTTCAAAGGCACCAGCAAAAATCTGGTGCTAAGATGGAGAAGGTGTTAGGTGAACAAGTGGTGTACTGGAATTTTAAGGCCTCTTTTAGCAATGGTCAATTCATTATGAGTAAATGATCGTATGATATGATTTCATTTAGAATGTAATGTTTTGCTTGTAGTTTTACTTAGCTGACTTTGCTTTATCACATGTATGCAAAGCAAGGGCATTTATAGTAGGCATTTACATCAGGGAGCTTCCCCAGCATTTTCTGCTAGAAGAGAAAATGAGGAGGAAGAGCTTCAAGTTTTTACTTATGCTAGTATTTGGATTTTTTATTTTATTCATGTTCTCTTCAAAGAAAAACTATTTTTTGAATTGTTGGGTGCTGGTAAATTGGAGGATGGTAAATTTACAGACTAGGTGAAGTTGTCTTGATGCAACTTTCCTGCAGAAATCTGTGCCGTCAGGAAAATGTATGAATAAAATTCTCTATTCAACAACTCTAAGAATTTCACATACTGCATTTCCTATGGGAACTGATAAAGCTATGTTAATAGTTATAGCAATTATTAGGAAAATCATTGAATAATGACTGGACAAACAAAGCGGTTTCTGGCAATGAATCTGCTGCAATGTAGTATTTATATTTCAGTGCAATTCAGTCAATCCTCTTTCTGTTGGAGAAGGTTGTATTCCTGACTCTCATCTGTGGAGAACTGAGGAATAGTTTAAGAGAAGTTAAGTTTTTAATTCAAATATCTTCAATACTATACAAAGAAAAATGGTCTCTCCTGAAACTTGATTTATTCCCCTAGAAAACTTTAGATGAAATTCAAAGACTAGGCACATCTTCTGGTGGAAAAAGGCTCACAGAAAGGGGTCTTTAAATTACATTTCATGGTTAATTTATCTTTAATGAATACAATTGAAAAAAATTGGGGCCTTAGCTGTTCTGAAAGTACGCGACTATACTATACTACTGTTGAATATTGCCAAGTTTCTGAATTGTCATGTGGTCTTTGTACTCTTGGTTTCATGGAAAAAAAAATTGATTTCATGCCATATGATGACATATAAATAGGAAGGCCTGTTTCCTTGGAGGATATAATTTTCTTTTAACTTGAGAGAATATTTTACCATCCCAAATAATTCTAAATGTTATCTTGCACTTCACATCTGTTTGTTTGTTTTTGTCTTCTGTCTTTTTTGATGAATATGTTCTCCAGGTGGTATTGTCTGCATGCATCTCCTTTCTGCAAGATAAAAATTATGGCTAGATTTAATTTTGATTGTACAACTGTTTTCAGTCTTTATTCAATTTCCTTTGATCGCTTTTCTTTCTTTGCCATGAGTCAAATATTAGTATAACTCAAAAAAAAAAAAAAGTTCTAGTATATGATTAGACTATGGTCTTTTATATAATTGCATAGTCTCCAGACATGTTAATTTAAGTAACTATTTCCAAATGAGTATAACTGTATTTTTTTATTGCTCCATTCTTCCTACACCTCAACAAGTCCTACTTCATGTATTCAGGGAAAGATATTTTCTTTTTATTAAAGAATTGTTGCCTATCAGCTTCTGAACAGCTGGCCTTCTTCACCTACTTAGTACTTTAGAAATTTCCTTTTCTCCAAATCCTAGATTGAAGTAAAATTTGGTTATTAATGCAGATAAAATAAAAATTATATCTTAAAATATTTAAAATAATTTTTATCTTCTAAACTATTTTTCCTAAACATCACTATTTTTGAAATATTGAGGTTCTGAATCCTTGTATTTGTCAGATTTTAAACATACAGAAGATTTTTCACTCCATTTCCCTCTTTGTGCTCTTGGGATGTGTTTTTTCCTGTTTTCCTTTCCTAAGCCACACTAATAATGTATAAGGTAAAAGTTATGGTTAAGATATTTTGCACCCAAGTCACTGATGTGATCAGGCATATATTCAAGATACAAAAATTGATATTTCTGCTGCAAGAATGGTACTATTAGTAAAGACAGTCAGTTTGGGATACAACTGACCAAAATATGGTTGTATTACAACCATAATACAAATATCATTATCAGAATTAGTCACCTGGGTTAATTTATAGGCAGAATAGAGAAATAGGCATTCCATGGCACAGCTAATCTCATTCTAAAGTGGATAAGACAAACCACATACTTTCAGTGTTCTCCACTGTCTGTGAAGGGACACAGAGGTAGCTCAGGTAAAGCCAAGCTGTCACGTCACTGTCTACAGAGTTGGGAGACATCTCCAGCCCGCTCCCCTACACACAGTGTGGAATTGAAGCCAGATGTGAGTACACACTACTTTTCATATGTAACACACGCTTCTATTTTGTTGCTAAGAATAAAATTTAATTAGATTTTGGTTTTTTTATTTTATTATATCTCTTTGACCTGCTGGACTTCTTGCCCAATAAAAAAACTCAAGAGTAACTTTTTATGAGCTTCTTAGAATCCTTTCTTGAATTTGAGTTACAAGTACTATTATAATTCTCATTCTGTGTTCCTGCTAGGTTATGAATTTCAGGATCATTCTGACTTGCCAATATAAATTTTGGAAATGTATAAAAAGTTTTGCATGAAAGCATCTAACTGTGTGGTGGAATAGTGTTGCTCCAGAAATTTATGATCAGTGATGAAAAATAAGTAATTTAGGTAAAGCTGATTATGATGAATGCAATTACAGTCAGGTTTGCAATTTCCCCCTTATATATTTGGGCTGTCTTTGGTCTTTATTTATTTAATAAATGACATATGTTTATTCTTGAGAAAGTTGAAGATCTTCAGCTTTGTGATGAAGTAAATCCCATTGAACTGAGGTGACTGCATTTCTTATTCCTTCATAAGCCATTCTTGGGAGCAATTTACAGAGGCATTGAAAATGAGTGCACGAGGGACACAGTGAACAAAAACAAGATCTCAGAGCTTCCCATGGGAAATGTCTTTCTTGTTAGGTCACACAATCAGGCTGTCACTTGTGTATTAAATACTTGAATCTTTTCAGCACAGATATGCATTTACCAGAGAGGGGAAGGAGACTGGTCCCTTTATAGCCCACTCACAGCTTATCAGTTATGGGGACATGTTGTTTCCTGGAAAGGTGCTCTTATCAGAAGATGATTGCACGGAGATATTTGCAACTGGTTTTGTCCTTCTTCAAGGCAAACCCTCTAATCTAGAAACCTGACTGGCTTTGTCTTCAGCTTTGGGTTTGAACAATGTACAGCAGCAGCAAAGTTCTACATAATGACTCTTTATTCTTAGTCTTTTTTTGAGCAGCAGTCAGTTATGTCTAGCCATAAATTCACTGTATGAGAGCGTAATGCAATGTCTTGGGCAGGCATACGCCTACTCCATTTTAGCAATGGCATAGATTAGTCTAGGCCACTTCAAATTTGCACTTGTATATTAGGTTTTAGTGGGTCTTTTCTACTTCCAAATGTTTAAATAGATTTAAATAGTACATAAAAAAATATGTTATGGAATGCTGGAATGGTCTGCCCAGGGAGGTGGTGGAGTCACCATCCCTGGATGTGTTTAAAAAAAGACTGGATGTGGTACTTGGTGCCATGGTTAGTTCAGGTGTTAGGGCTGGGATGGACTCGATGATCTTCAAGGTCTCTTCCACCCTGGTGATTCTGTGTGTCAAAAGACTGAGGTTTTCCAGTTCTACTGATCATTCTCATGAAAAGCAGACAAGAACCCCCGCCCAATTTCATTTGAAATTTGAAAGTAATCAGATGGTAAAAGTGATCTGTGACATCAAAATATGTAAAAATTTAGAGGCTTACTCAATGACTGTGTCTGTTCTTCCTTTTTAATTCTAGCACTGTTTTTCCATCTTGATAAGTATGTAAATAAATAACCTACCTTCCTTATCCAGACCTTTCCCTGTTCTCCCTTGTAGATGCACAGCAAACAGAGAAAAAGACTATGAAAGGTAATTTGTCATTATCAGGTATGATTATCAAATTGTGTCCAGGGTTAACTAGGAATATTCTGTTCTGCAGGGTAGAAAAAAACCCCCAAAAGTCATTGCTTGGTGCAGGGTTTATTCCACAGTGTCTCACAATGCTCAGGATCACTAGAGAGAAGAGGGTGTCCTTGCACTTCTTGAGAAGTCTGAAAACCTGGAGAGCCCAAGTTTGGGTGTTTATGAGGTACTCAGTCCTACTGCTGGATCATCTCAGTTTCTGCAAACAGGCTCCTCCTTCCATGCCTGAAGAACTCTGTTCATTTCCTTAAAAAGAGGGTTAGAGGAAAAGAAGGTCTCATAGATCTTTTCATTAGGAAATGAAATAAGTACTTTCTTGGCATCTGGAGTGGGAATTAGTTTAATATTATGTAACACTTCCTCTGGTGGTGTTTTGATAGAGCCAAAATACATTAATTGAATGAAACTCAGACTGCAACTTCATATAACAAATTTCAGGAATTATGAAAAACAAAATGATAGTGCTTTGATTTCAATTCCAAAGGCAAACATAAATCAAAATTAATGTCACCCCTTAGGAGCATTTCCAGAGCACACTAGGTGGTGCTCTAATTCCAACAGCAATTGCTGAATGTGCTTTATTCCTTCTGCTTTCCTGTAGAGGTATAACTTGTTGCTTTTCTTAGAGGTCTAAAAATTTTTAAATTATAAATATTTGCCCTGTACTTTTAAGATGCTCTAATGGATCTTTATTTGGTAGGAACAACACTAAAACCTCTATTTTTCATATTTTGATTTTTGGCATAGTGAAATAAAGTCCAAAGACTTCTGATCCTTATTTTATTTAGGACTAAGGTTTCAGACATGGGTTTTCCTTCTGTGCATCAAAAGACTGAGGATATTTTTGGGAAAATCCTGGATGTCATGCTCAAAAAATTCTACTGGAGACTGTTATAATCTGTGCCTGTTTTGGTACCACAACTTTATCAACATCCCTAGAAGTGAATCACACTGCACATAGTCTGGATTGGCTCTGTCAGAGGAAGGAGAACACGTTGGATTTAGATTCCCACTACTATCCATGTTACAGATGTGTAGCCTTATGACCTCATATGTAGGAGTTGCTATTACTTGAAAAATGACACTGGTCTTTGTGTTAAGTTGGCAGAAGAGCTTCAGATTTATCTGGCTCTGCCTGGACCTTGTCTTGATCTTTCTGGAAGTTTGTTTTAGCTCGTTTAGCTATTACAGCAATTGCCTAATGAGAAGATGACCATGAACAGCTCATTCTATCTTTTGCTTAGCTTTGTGCAATTTTGTGGTACAGTGCTTCTCGTTACGTAAAGTGCCCAATAATAGGCAATAATAAAACTGTTCTATATAGAATGAACTATGGTTGACCCTGGAATAAAATGTAGGGTAGAGGGGACAGGGAATGACAGTAAAGCCTTTTAAATTATACTAGAGGCCCTGGTGCTATAAACCACTCTGTGTGGTCAGTCACTGGTCACCACAGAAATGCAGCCTTGAGACTGGTCAAAACCAGTGTTACGGATTGCAAGGAGAACAGGGGAGAAGTATTCAATACATTAAAATATGCTGTGTGCAGGGAATTTGGTTGTACTGTGGAATTGGAATTGTAAACCAGGGGAGCAAGCAATGTGTAGAGCATGTTAGAAAGTGCATCAAAATTGTGCTATAGAGACCTTAGAGGGGAGGAAGAAAACCAACATCACGCTTCTCCTTGAGAAGACAAGGAAGCAGTCATCAACTTACAGTCTTAACCAAAGGAAGGGTGTGATAACACCAAGAATAAGGTGTAGATACTAGTAACTGGGTGGATTCAATTTTAACTACTACTTTGGAAGGCTTTTTGATAATAATATTTTTTCTTTGATTATTCTCTTTTTTATTTTTTTCACCCTGTAATAAGGAGTCCTGGGCTAATTGAGATTTACAAAATGAGGTTTTAACCCATAAAGTGTTTTTTTATCCCATGCAAACTGTACAAGTTGTAGCTCAACAACCTGATGCGCAGATTAGATTGTGCTCTGGAAGCAACGGCTCCAGCGTTTTGATAGCACTGTTTTACTTCCCCCTGTTGGAGATCATTGCATGAGCCAGGGAAAGAAGATAAAGAACATAATTTCAAGGGGAAGTATGAGTGATTGAGACTTCATACCTACCATGTATATTTACAGATAATTAGGAACTCTTCCACAGCACTTTCTCACTTTTCTGTACTCCAAGTGTGTGTATTTAAGCAAATATTCCTAGGGTACCACTGGCATACCTAATGTGACTAATTGTTAGTAATAATGGAAATTGAGTACGACTTTCAAAGCAAAAAAAAATGTCACTGCAGGGCTGGATGAAATTATTTTGGAAATATTACCCATACGTCTTCTTGTATGTATGGCTTTAAAAATGATATGCATTCACAGTGGTCCTATTAACATATCAGTAACAGCTGGAAATACTCTCCAGCCTTGATGTGAATTAGGAATCATGTGGGAAGATGTGAGAGCATTCCAGTTCAACATTTAGATTAACAATTTTAGACAGTTTGAACCCATACCCTAGGAACAAATCAAAAGGCATATATAATTTTTAGCTCTACACAAGTAATATATTACTTTACTGTATCAGAGTTTTTTCAGGGTTTTTAAACAGAGCCCTTCTCTTGTCAAGTGTCCTGTATTAAACTATAGTTCCATGTTGACATTCATTAAGAAGGAAAGATTTCATCAGATGTTTCCTATCACATCAGAAGGACTTTGCTTTGGGTAGGCAAATATTGCAGAAATTATCTTGGCTTAGTTAAATCTAAAAATAGTGAAGATGTAGGAGAATACCTTTTAAAATACTTTGCATGCTGTCAGCAATGATTATTTTTGAGTTTTCTAAATTGTTTAAAACACAAAAATGCCGACTGTCTTAGGAAAGTCTTTGCTCCTACTTTTGCCCTTGAGTTTTCTGTCCAAAAACTTGTTTTATCTATTAACCTTATTTATTAAGGGGTGTTTCAATTCACCTTTCTAATAGTGCTTTCAGCTTATAAAAGATTTAATTTCTGGAGAGTATTTTGTTTTTTATGTTTGAAATGCAAAGCTATGTGCAGTTAAAATAAATGTCTACTTTCCAAATTGAACTAAAAGTGGAGCAATATATCCCATTTTATTATTGTTTTCTATTCTAATCAGAAAGTAATCTTGCACCAGTATCTTTTCTGTTATTTCAAACTTCATGTAAAAAATTTAAAAATTTCCAGTCAATCATGCTCTCTTTTTCTCAAAAAATTTGACTCAGTTGGCTTGCTTCAACTGATTTTGTAAGACTAATAGAAGCCTCAAAGCTATTAAGTTCATACAGATTCATGAAAATTAACCTGAAAATTGGGTATGGGTGATGCTTCCTGAGTTAAATGCTGTGGTATAAGGTTACTGAGACCCATGAGTAGATTCATCTGTGGGAAAAACCTCAACTCAGTAGACACCTGAACATCTAACCATGACACCCCCAGCCATAAGAATCTAAGTATGCTGAATTCCACTATTTTTTAAGAGTTTCAGCAATGTGTAAAGGCCTATTATTTTTTGATTCTATAGAGGAAGGAGAACATATACATACATACATACATACATATATATATATATATATATATATATATATATATATATATATATATAAAATCCTCTATTAATGAATCAATAGAAAGCAAATGTTTTTCCCAGCATGCTCTTTCCTACCCGGAAAGCTGCTTCTGCTTGAAACTGAAATCTTTACATCAGTATCTCTGAAGCAAAATGTTTACTTTCAATGTTCCACAAAAACCTCATTCTTTTTGCATCAGCCTAAAATCTGGTTCCTTAAAGTATTGTGGAGCTCCATGAAAGTTGAGATCATGTACCTCTAGCTTTCACTCTCTGTCTGCCAGGTTCCTCCTCTAGGCTATCTGACCTCTGTGCCTCACTAAGTAGTATCCAGTAATTATGAAAGTTTAGTTTTTATCACATTATCAGGCTAATTTCAGTAGATGAGGAAAATTAGATAACTTGTAGTAAGTGGAATGAGATGGATTGTTACATCATGAAATATAGCATGCCAAGGTAAGGAAATGCCATTTCCCCATAGGAAGTTGAAACAATGAACACCTATTTTGAGATGAGGAAGATGCTATCAGCTTATGTAGACAAAAGCTCATCATATCTCATAATTTTATGATTACACAATAAATATCATTAAAGATAAAACAATCTCTTGTAGACAGTGCTTTTTACTGGTACTCTTCTAACAGCTTAATGAAGCAACCTTCAAAAACCTCTGTAAGCATTTTGGAAAAGTTCATATTGCATCCTTCCTTGTTCCATAACTGTTCCTGCAAATTTTTTCCAAAACCTTTCTAGCTTTAGTTTCATATCCTCTATGTTATTTTCACTCAGTTGACAAAAGGTGAAAGTTCTTTCTCTTGGTTTAAGAAGTAAAATGCTTCCATAGTTATGCTCCTTTTCAATCCAGACAGGACGAGAGTTTGGCCACTATAGGGTTTTTCTCTAACATTTTGTTCTTAAAGCAAAGGCTGAACATAGACTGTCATAAGCAGATATCACTTCAGGTCAAAGGGTCCATCAGACTTCTCTTCTTTGCATCTCCCTTTGCTATCTCTCATGATACTGATATTCTGCTGGAAATAAATCAATGCCAATACACTAAGATTTGGGAATATCTAATGTTTAGAGGTGTTTGACCATATGTATAGAAGTCTTTGTGTGAAAGATGATGATATTCAGTCATTGCCAGCCTTCAGTAAAAACTACCATGTGTGCTTTAGTTTATTTCCTTACCATACATCAAGAATAATCTAAGGGTGCAGGGAAGAAAAACCAGAGAAATTAGTTGCAGCCTGGTTTTCACTGCCTCTGTCTGCCTCTGCCATTTTCCCCAGGATTATATAAGATAAAAACAAAGATGACTTTTGTGACTCTAAGACTCAAAGGTTTTGAGAATGCTCAGGTAAGGAGAAGTTTATATTAGTTATGTTCTTCTAATGCTGCCTTTTCAAGCAAATAAAAACATTAGGATATTATTATTTATAACTCATAACTTAGCATAAATGAAGCAAAAACTTTACCCTAAACAAATCAGAGGTCTGGCAATCACTGGCTGTAGGAAGTTTAAGAAAGACAAATGCCAGATTCTGCACTGGGGATGGGGCAACCCTGGATGTACCTACAGACTGGGAAATGAGGTGCTAGAGAGCAGTGATGTGCAAAGGGACCTGAGGGCCCTGGTCGATGGCAAGTTGAACATGAGTCAGCAGTGCCCTGGCAGCCAGGAGAGCTCCCCTGTCCTGGGGAGCATCAGGCACAGCAATGCCAGCTGGGCAAGGGAGGGGATTGTCCTGCTCTGCTCTGCACTGGGGCAGCCTCACCTTGAATATTGTGTGCAGTTTTGGGTGCCTCAATATAAAAAAAATACATCAAACTTTTAGAGAGCATTCAAAGACAGTCTACAAAGACAGTGAAGAGCCTGAGGGGGGAAGCTATAAAAGGAGCAGCTGAGGTCACTTGGTCTGTTCAGCCTGGTAGAGACTGAGGGGAGACCTCAGTGCAGTCGACAACTTTCTTGTGAGGACCAGAGGAGGAGCAGGAACTGATCTTCCTGTTGCCTAGTGACAGGACCAGAGGGAATGGCCTCAAGCTGTTTAGGTGGGATGTTAGAGAGAGGTTCTTCACTCAGAGGGTGGTTGGGCTCTTGAACAGGCTCCCCAGGGAAGAAGTCAGAGCACCAAGCCTGACAGAGTTCAAGGAGTGTTTGGACCATACTCTTGGGCACATGATGTATTTTTTTTTAAATTTTTGACTCTTGGGGATATCCTGTTCAGAGCCAGGAGCTGGGCTTCACTGACCTTTGTGGGTCTCTTTTAACTCAACATATTCTATGATTCTATGATTCTATAACAACTCAATTGTTAGCTTGAATAGTAGCAATCCAGATATGCAAACAATATCATTTCCATCTGAGAATAATTTTTAATTAACTCATCTGTGCAGGGATTTTTGTCAAGTTGCCTGGTAACTTTACCTCTTTTCAATTTAGACTTATTAGAAAATAATAGTAAGATTTTAAAAAAAGCAGACAACTCTGAGAACAAATCTGCCACTTTATAGAAATCTGTCAAATTTAGGGCTGGGAAACTGTGTTCAGAATCCATGCCATAACAAAATTCCTAACATATTTTGCACGCTAATCACAGATATCAAGGTGGCCTGAATGTGTTAGTCAGGCTTATCCTCCAGCTTACACTTATTTGAAAGTGTTAGTTTCCTCCTTTTAGGTCTATAATTTATTGAAGTTACTTAGAAACTTGCATTAGTAATGCAGGATTGCAGTAATTTTTATATGTATATTTAAAAGTTTTTAAATTTTTTTACCAGTTCTCAAGTTTTGAAAAGCTAAACCACTTTGAATTCTTAAAAAAAAAAGAGAAGAATTTGGGTACTTAAATTCAGCATTGGGCTCAGTTATATACACCATCAAAAATACTCATCATTACTGCAAGATAACAATGGATACTCAGGCTATTTATTACTCTTACATCTGTAGAGACTAAAAATGAACATTCAAAAGCCCTTAGTGTAGAAGTCCAACAATGTCACTTTTCATTTAAATCACTGAGATGGAGAATGGGCCACAGAAAATTTGTTTCTGCAGAAAACATATGATGTACAGGAAATATGCAAATATACTCATTCTGTTAAAAATTTTCATTTGCCTTTCAACCCAGAAGAGCTTGGAAGTTTTAAAACTTTCAAAAGGCAATTTGCAAGAGCAACTTAGATCTGAGTTGTGGTCAATTTGCCAGATCTTCATCGCTGTGACACTTTGAGTGTTTTACAGTAATTTAGTTTATTTTAAGGTGCCATAAAAGACACAGGATGAAAATACTTAAGCTGTTAAACTAAATTTTATTTCTGTGGGAGTGATGGTTATGCATTCACTTTATAAAGAAAACTAAGAAGGATCACTAAAACTAAGATAATTTATTTGAATAAAGCATGTAATATTCCTTTGAATAAATAAAACTTTTAAACTTTTTATTTCAAGTTCTGAAGGTCAGGAAATAACTCACATGATCAGTTTAATTCCTTCTCAAAATATGTTAATGGGGTGTAAGCATAAAGTAGAAAGAAGCAAACAAGGATGGAATAAATACTTGTATATATGTCTGTTGCACTGGCTTGAAACTTGTTAACTCAAGGTGCACAAAATCTTTTCTGCTTATTCATGAAGATTAGCATCACCACAGCAGAACAGGCTGTGGCCCACTTTTTGAAGAGTTTTCTGGTTTGTGCAATCGAACTGCAATGATAATAGTCACAGGACTAATAGCTGGCTTGAAATGTAACCCTGTTAAACATCAACCAAAGCCTTCCACAGAAGGCTGCTGTGTTCTGCTGGTGCGTGACTTAGCTGTTTACAGAAAACTGACTGGCTGTTTCTGGCTGTTTACAAAGTGGCTCTGAAGGTTTACTTAGCAGTGGTCTGCTTTCAACAAAGCTGTGTGTATGATTTCCGACTGCCTTTTTTTTTTTTTTCCCCTCATTTTTTTTGGACTTCCATGAAAAGGGGGAGCAGTTTAACTTTATTTAGGACTCTGTTCCACTTGGTCTTCGAGCTTATTTTGGAAGAAAGCATGTGCCTTTTTAGAGGAGTTATCTTCTGGTCATTTTTGAAGGCTTTAGATTTGTTGTCACCTACCTCAGCTTTAAATCCCAAAACTGACCTGAATGGGGCTGCCCCAGGTTTACTTTTTATATTTTACTACTTGCAATTGGTGGGATCCAGTATTGTTAGAAGGTCCTCAGTAAACAAGTAGGTGACAGCAGCACACATTTTTTGACCACTTTCGCCCTACAATCCATAAGAATCAATTGTAGTAGTTTGTCTTTTTCTTAGATTGTTCTGAAATGTAATCCTACATGTCTAATGATATATTTTACTCCTTAAAAATAGTTCTTCACTTGACTGTATTTTTTTTCCTCTTGAGTTTATTCATCAGTTCACAACTCTGCGGCATCATACCATGGCTGACCTCTCCTGATATGCCATCTCTCACATTCCTGCAGCAAAATTGTCTCCCCCAATGACAAATTAAGGATAGAACAGTTCTCTCCATTCACAAGTTTGACCATTAAAAAAAAAAAGTCTGTACTTTCTCCTGCTGAATCAAGTAGAAAGGGGCTCGGATTGTGAGGAAAAAAACTTTTGTAAACAAATCTGTTCAATTACTCCATTGCATTGTAGGAAATACCTAACTCTTATTATATCCTCAATAATAGGATTTTTTTTTTCCTTGGTTTCACAGAACTGAAAGTTAGTTTTTATATTAATTAAGGAAATTATAAAGTGAAAATTGAAGTAGATATGCATTACTTGTTTGTTATACCATCTCTGATGGAATCCACTGAGGAAACAAGGCTCTTTGAGGTGGAGAGGACAGGCTGGAGGCCATAGGAATCTTATTTAAAAGGACCTAGCTGTCATATTAAGTCAGAACTATAAAATAAAGGTAGGTAATTTCATATGTTGTGAGAAAAGTATCTTAGATTATTCCAGTACTTTATTGTTCTGAACTAAAATTTTAAAATTTCTGAATGTGTGAAGAGTTTTGGAGCATGTCTATTCTTGGATAGCTATTTTGAGATACATTTAACCGTGTGACAAAATGTGATAAATGCATAAACTCACTTAAAATTTTTGGTTTTTATTATCCTTATACCTTGGATCTGAGCAATGAAGGCAAATTACTTTTATGAGATACAATATAATTATCATGGAATGTCTTGGGTCAAAATGACTCATAAGGATCATAGTAAATCTTTCAGTGTGTTTGCTTTTCAGGTTGTGCACCTGTGGTGATTCTTCAAATTTCCATAGTCTCATCTTCTTACAGTATACAGAATAGAAATTTAAATCTTAAAATATAAAGAAGGAAAAAAATAGGAAATAATGGCAGACATAGACAATTTTAACCTCTGTTTCCAAAATCACAGTAGATTGTCTCAGATTTATCACTTGGAATCATGAGTATCATATCAATAATACATGGTGGGGAGGGCAAAACAAAGTTAATAATAAAATCAACATTTGCATTTCTCACCATTATGAGATGAAATAGATTACTGCTTCAAGGTTGATTTATTAAATAGTATTCCTCAATCATCTAACTTAAAACCGGTAATACTTGATATTAATTAATGCCTTGAATAACAGAATAAAAGGATATGTAGGATATATTCAGATGACGATGACTTAGATGGAAGTCATAAAGCATAGAGGGTGAAATATTATGATGTTTTTTAAAAACACATGAAACTATTTCAGAAACATGTAATAGAAGGATAAGGTTAGTAGAAATGTTGAAGATGAAATGCATTTACTTAATTAGAAACTATGGCAAAACAATTCAAATTTGTAAAGATAGTAGTCTAGCTCAATACAAATATTGAAGAGATGAAGTATTTGTTGTGAAAAATACATGTGCATGGAGCTGGGAAAAATGACCTGAACTCACGAAAATGCTGCACTAGGTTGCAGACCCTTGGAAAACAGGTGCTCTTCAGCACTGGCTTAGGATCTGTATCCATGTAGCACTCCATAAAACCAGTTTCAAAGTCATACAAGTGCTGAAATCCCAGTCCTGAAAGTTATGTATTTGAATGGTTGGTTAAATGTCATTGAAAATGGAAAATAACACTGGAATTTAGGCACATATAAAAATCTTGCTGTCAGCCCTGTCCATGAAGAACAATGGACAGCTGACATAGCTTTCAAAAGACAATGAAAGGAAATGCCTTCAAGGGAACTGTTAAAGAAAAGCTGTTTAAAATAGCCCTTAAGACTTTTTTGACTCTGCCTTCAGCTCTGCCATAAGTATCTCAGGATATGACTGTAATGGTGGTGTTGAGGAGCTTTGTGTGTGGATGTTGAATAAGGCTATGGTGCAACTTTAGATTGCAAAGGAGCATGAACTACTTCTTCATGAAATCACAGGCCTGAAGAGGGAAATTCTAATCCATTTTCCTATGGGTACCAATTGGTGAAATAAAATCAAATAATTGCCTTGAGACTTTGTTTCAAAGGAAGTCAGCTATGGGGTAAGAAATTTGCCTGGACAGAGCTACCCATGTAGTGGGCATCTATTCCTGTCAACCCCATACAGCTGTTGGCATGAGTCTGTGTCAGTTGCAGATAACTTCTGCACACTGCTGTCTAGTGACACTATCTTGATGTCACCACAATGTATCAGTATGTTACTGAAAATATAATTTAGTTCATAGGAAAGCATAAGGATAATTAACATAAATTTTGAAAAGTATCTTCAATTAAATTTAAACAACCCATCAGCTTTTATCAGCACTCAACAGCATTTCTCATCAGACTGTGTGCAATCAGTATTGCCACCTATAATCTTTTGACCATAATTTTTGTAATTCCTTCCTCCTCTCTACTGGGAAGCTTTAAATAATAATTTCACTTACTGTCTTTACTCAGTAGAATATGTACAACAGTAGAATATGTACAAGATTTATTGTATTTCATTTCTCCTCTGAGCAGATTTTTGAGTCTTTCTTTGCTTCTCAAAGAACAGATTGTTACAAGCCAAAGGAGGAAACTTGACATATTCCTTACAGTTTAGAAAGTGTATGAAGTTTCACATACTGCAAATGAATATGTGTGGTTGGTTGACCCTGGCTGGATGCCAGGTGCCCACCAAAGCCACCTTATTATTCCCTGTCTCAACTGGAGAGGAGGGAGAAAATATAACAAAAATCTTGTGGGTTGAGATAAGGGCAGGCAGAGATCTTTCAGCAGGTACCCTCATGAACAAAACAGACTTGGCTTGGGGGAATGAGTTGAATTTGTTACCAATCAAATCAACATAGGACAATGAGAAATAAAACATGTAGGACTGGGTGTAGGTAGGACTGTAAATTTCTGTGAAGTTGGGTTGGGTTCACTTGTGAATATCAGGATTTTGGATGGCTCCATGGGGTGAAAATGAGAGGGGAAGTAAGATATCTGACAGCATATGCAATGTCTTCTTGGGAGACATTCTGGCCTTTACAATTCATTTCTAGACTTGCTTTTGGAAAATCATTGAAACGAATCCTTTACCTTCAAGAAATGAATGCAGTGTAGAGCTTAGCTTATGATAGTAGCTCAGATGCTTAATTTCTTTAGCCACATTTTAAACCATGTTCTCTACTTCCTGCTTTATCTGAAAGGATGGTGGATCCTCTGCCAGGATGAACATCTTCAGTTCCTCCTTTGAAATGCATATCACAAATCTCCTTGGCTAAATGTACTGCTCCTTTTCAGGCAGCATCCTTTGGTAATTCTTCCTGCTCTTCCCATTTTATTCACTTTCAAGACAAAAGGTCTACTACTGTGTTTTTTATATTCTTTTGGGGGCTTTTCCAACATCTCTCACATAGTATGTATGAGATATATGAAAAAGTTTAGATAATACATGTTCTGGAAAAGCAGCAGCATAAAACATGGCTTCCATTAAAAAATATATTTTCATTCACTTTAATTATAAATTAAATTTAAGGGTAAGAGATTTTTAAAAATACTTACATTAGTGATTTGATTCTGTAATTGTCTCCAGAAGTTGTTTAATTAAACAAATTCTTACCTTTAGTTTAGGAACTGTCAGAATACGTACTTTTAAAGGTCAGGGCTTAGGTAGTTTCCTTATTAATGTTGTAGGGAGGGAAAAAGAGGAGCAAAGATCACTGCTTAGGTACTTTGCCTTGCTTTGAATGGAAAGAAAAACCCAAACAAACCATAAAATCTTAACAATCATTTCGCTTTCATCACGTTTTAAAAGGCTTGCGCAAAGCCTTTCTCCTCTGCAAAGCCAAGCGGGATTTGTCCCTTTATGATGATTGCCTTAGAAAATTTAAAATGCAGGGAAACGAGTTTAGCAGCTGTCAAAATTAGTTCAACTCCTGGGACTAATAAAAAGAAAAACTGTAATGTTGACACATCAAATGACATCCTCGGGATGTGGGACTACACCTAATGTGCGTTTTGTCTGACCTACAAGATGTGTGAGTGGCAGCCCTTGTGCATGGTCATTAACTTGAAGAGGGACATTATGCTTAGGTCTGAAATTGTATATACTACTTAAAGGAGAATAAACATTATACTGTAAGTGTGGGAGACCAAAACAAACCTTGAATTTGTTGACAGCTGCATTGCAATACTGATGTGTGCTTAAATCCCCTTTTAACATGTGTGTGGGTTATTTCTTTAGTGTTTGGATGTGGATATGTCTAATAATGCTTATCTTTTTAAAATGTTTATTTGGCTTAGATACATATCTATTCAATGCATAGTGAGAAACTATAAGAATTACTAAGCTGGTGTTTTTAAAAATATTTCCAGATGCTAAAACAGACAAAAATATCAGTAGAAACCATAAGTATGAAAAAAGAAAAATGATGTTTTAAGAGAAATTTGTTTCCAATATACTGATTTAACTACCTTGAACTAAATAGGTCAAGGGCTCAAATGCAGAAAACGGTTGCAAGTCAAAATGTAAAACACCCCAAACCCACCACCCTTCAAAGAAAGATTTCCAGGCTTATCTGGATGAATCCTGACCTGAGAAAGAACCTCTTCCCTCCTGCCCTGAAGACAGCATGAAAGAGAGCTTTATCTTGTAGGTCAGAGAAAGTAGGAAGAGGTTAGAACTGCCAGAAGTCAAGCTGAAGCGACCTTTGCAAGGAAATGAAAACAAATAAACAAAAAGATTCTTTAGATAAGGAAGAGAACAAGATCTGTTTGCACGAGGTAACCTGTATTGGCCCCAAATAAGAGTAGTATTTCGAATCACTTTTAAATAATGATGCTAAGACTCTGCACAAGCCAGACAGCTAATGATTATGGACGTGTGGCAATGGAAACCATCTCCCTAATGACAGTACAATAAGCTCAGTATGTAACATATGCTAAATAGATTATGGGTAGGAATTGGATAAGTGCTTTCAAGAGTTTTGCCATTTCAATCTGGTAGCAGCTATTTAGGAAAATGAGATGAGAAGTAAAGGGGAGAAAAAAATAGAATTAAGTATAATTTGTGTTTTTCAATTATGTATCTTCCTACAGTAATATAAGCTTAGATAAGATACCCAATCCCATTACCAGAAAGGTTATTTTTCTAATATCCCTAACTCAATTCAAGCATAAGGCCTTCTGTGTCAGCTAAGGACATTGTGCTTTGTGTTTTCTATTAAACATTCTAAACATGCTGTGGAGCAATGGAGTCTTTTATGGCTTGTTTTGTGCTGAGAGAGTTAAAACTTTTGTTCCATGGACTCACAAACTTCCTTTTGTTGGGTCAGTTTGATTCTGGGAATGAAATCTGATGCTTATATAGGGTGCTACATAAACTCCTCCATTTTCCTCCTACCAAAAAACATGTTCTATGTATGTTCAAGGTCTGGACGTGCATCTTTTGTCCCAGGTAACAAGCAAAAGGACAAGAGGAAATGGCCTCATATTGTACCAAGGAAGGTTTAGGTATTAGATATTAGGAAAAATTTCTTTAGTGGAAAGGTGGTCAAGCATTGGAACAGGATGCTCAGGGAAGTGGGAGAATCCCTGTCCTTGGAAGTGTTCATAAACCTGTGCACTTGGTGCTGGGGATGTGATTTAGTAGTGGGCATGGCAGTGCTGTGTTAATGGTTAGACTGGATGATCTCAGAAGTGTGTTCCAACCTAAATGATTCTGTGTACACATATATAAACAGCTAGCTTTTGCCTTTGCTACTGTGGCCCAACTTCTTGGACAACTCATGGATACAAAATAATAGTAAATGGCTTGTTGCTTGCAAAAACTAAGCAATAATGCCTGGGAGGGTTTTAAAGGCTGTGTTATGAACACTGCACTGACTTTAGCAAGAAACTATTGTTCTCCAAAGAGCTTGGAGAAAATCTGCTTTCCAAAGGCAGAATTTAAGAAACTGTGGAAAAGAGCCAACAGCTCTGAACTGCTATTGCCTTTTCACAAGCAACTGGAGACAAATTTTATTAGAATTTTTTTTCCAAGAGGTATTAGCCACTGTATTCAGAGAAAGGAGAGGATAGACAACTCGACAAAAAAAGCTTTCATCACATTTTCACCAAGGGCTTGGGTGCCTGCAAATTTTTGTTTATTTTATTTTTGACAACTATTATCTGCTTGTCAGTATGGAAGTGCCACACAAGAGGGAGAAAGAGATCACCTCCTGTATGTGATGAGCAACCAACTTGTTCCCTAACATCACCTAAACTCATAATTCTTACCATGCTGGAGAAATATACTTTGTCCTCCTGGAATAACTTTACAGTTAATACATGTTTTGGTGGGATTGACCGTCCTCCTTGCTGTTGATTGATATACGTCCTAACCTTAGATCTTCAATGTGTCCTATCGTACACCCTGCCACAGCATTTAAGCACCAGGAAAAGATATTCTGCCTTATCTAAATCTCTGCACTGTGCTGCTTAAGACATCCCTTTTTTCCCAGACTCTGCAAGAGCCATTTCAGAAGGCTGCTTCGTGGGTGGCAGGGGATGCAGGAGGAGCGTGGCTGGTATGCCATTGCAGGTGTGCCTCTCCAAAGCTCACTACCTGCAGTGCAGAGAAAAAAAGACTCTCACTACTTGTTTAGGGCTACTTGTGGCATGTCCTTCCTATTCCCTTTTGTAGAGAAAGCTGAGCACAGATTAGAAGTAGTTCAGCACAGCTCTCTCTAGACAAACAATGAACACTGATGCATGGAGCAGGTGAAGCACTGCAAGAGATGTTGGGAGTCTTTAAGGAGGGTCTACAAAGATTTGAGAATTTGTAAAGCAGGTTTACAGTGTCCTGAATTCTAGCCATTTTCTATACATGCATAGTAGTGGCATATTGGGTGAAAAGAGCATTATCTTTTCTCTCTGAAGTGAAACATTCCAGAATTATCCCCAATTTCATTAGAGACAGCCACAACATTCACTGTATAACCTAAAGCTTGTCATTCTCAGAGCCAGCGCTAGTAGAGTGCTGCAGGTGATCTGTTGAGGGATGTATGCTGTAAGTATGATGGACTTTTATCTTTGAGAATATTTTACCTTAGTCTTTGTCACTTTTATTCATCTACTGATTTATCTGAGTAATATAATTTTCAGGTTTTTAACTGTGGTGTTTAATCGCTGTGGTATATTTATATTTTTCATCTTTGGAGGATTTACATTCCAGACTGTCTCCTATTTAGAGAAGCTAGGGCTCAAATGCAAGTTTGACTTGGAAGCAAAGCCTGTTGGTGTGGTCGTTTTGGTCTCTACTGTGTTCACATTTGGATTAATTATTTTTGTGGTCTTCTCATAAATAAGAATTAGCTTGCTTTTTTTTTTTTTTTCTGGTGAATATCTGTTTGCCATTGACGGATTCTTCAAAGGTGGGTACAGACTATTTTTGCTTTAAGAATGTTTTAATTTGGGTAATTAGGGTTATATCTCCAGAGACAAAAAAAAAAAAAAAAAAAAAACCAGAAAAAAAATTGCATTGTATTAAGTATTTTAATTCCAAATACAATTTTCATTTCACAAGAGAAAACTATCTGAAACTTTTGCAAAAGAAAATAACTACTGATATGCAGAACATTTTCTGCGTAAATACACTCCTTGCATGTTTAAGGAAATGAAATTTCACTAATGTTTGGCATATTATATGCATAATCCCATAGAGTTCAAAGTCTCGTTTTACGCTTCAGCACTGGGAATCAGGATTTCCCAACACAATGCAGTCAGAAAAAATGAATTAGCACTGACGCAGAGCTCGTGACCTCCTTGGCGCCAAGGGGCTACATTTAGCCAATTTCCTGCAAGGATATAGCTCAAGGAAAATTTCTCACTGATGCCTAATGTAACATATATGATCACATTTACCTTTTTGTTTTAACTTCTTCAAGAATGACTTTAAAAAAAAAATCAAGTTTTTAATAGTTACTTGAATACCATTCCCTTGTTGAAAATAAGATTTAATTTCATTGCCTTTGTATATGTCCTGTTTGATGGTTAAGTCCCGCGTTTTGTTATTTCAACAAACTTCAAACATGTCATAAATAAATTTCCACTGGGTTGGCACTTCCTTTTTGCTTCCTGATGTAGGGATTGATTGTTCTTTGCAAGTCTCTTGGGATTTTATGAGCTTTCTCAGAATGACTGACTTGACCACAAATTCAACCATCATAATTTTCAGAAACCGTTCACACAGAAAAGCCAATAGAGGCAATTTTTAGAACAATAGCAAGTGCTACGTATTGTATGAGATCAAATGCCTTCTCAGGTGTAGCAAGAGACACTGACAATGATGGAATCTATTCAAAATGTTATAAGTGGCATTAGAGTCAGTAGCAGAGAAGGTTGTTAATATGAAAGTTGTATGAGATAATATTCCTAGAATAAGTGTTTCTCACAAGGGGTGTCTTTGTATATGCATAAAAATACTGACATGGTTAAATAGATTACTTGGCATTTGGGAAGTTTTTCAAGTTCTGTGGAGATGAAACAATATTAAAACTACTTAATCCACTTAAGAATGTAGTAAAATTTTAATAATATCTAAATTAGTTAAGTAATATAATTAAATAATTAAGTATCTCACACAGAAACAATAAAAGAAATTTATGTAATAAAAAGAATTAACTGACAAAGTAAAAGTTCAATGTTTAATCCAAATGCTTAGTGAGAGAGATGTCCAGTGGTATCTTGAATAGCCAAGTGAATCCTGATCTTCTCTAGGCCTTGCATTTATACCTGACAGCTTTGAAGTGTCAGCTCTGCTTGGTGTCTGAAACAAGACTCTTGCTATGTTTAGTCTCGGAGATCACCTTTTAATATTCTACTAACTATTCAATATTATTAGTGTATTCTGGTCAGTTCTTAATGGAACAGCATAAATAAGATCACTTCTGGATAGTTCAACAGAAGTGTTAAACATCTGAGATTTAATTCCACCCTTTTTTCTTAAGTACTTTTGGCCATAGCTGGATATAATTTCTCTTCTGTGCAAAACTCTTCTGTGCCAAACTCTTCTGTGTGAAATGTTTGGGAAGATGTCTGTATCCAAGGAATCATAGAACCCTTTAGGTTGGGAAAAAAACCTCTGAAATCATCAAGTCCAAACTAAAGCTAGAGCTGCCAAGTTCACCACTAAACCATGTCCTCAAGTGCCACATCTACATGTCTTTTAAATATTTCCAGCAAAGGTGACTTAACCACTCCCCTGTGTCAGCCTGTTCCAGTGCTCGAAAACCCTTTTGGTGAAGAATTTTTTTCATAATATCCAATCTAAACCTCCTCTGGTGCAATTTGAGGCCATTTCCTCTCAGCCTGTTGCTCGTTACTTGGGAGCTCCATTCCCACCTCACTATAACTCCCTCAGAGAGAGCCAGATCATCTCCCTTGAACCTCCTTTTCTCCAGGTTAAACATCCCCAGCTCCTTCAGCTGCTCCTCATAAAACTTGTTTTCCAGGCCCTTCACCAGCTTTGTTGCCCTTCTCTGGACTTGCTCCAGCCCCTCAATGTCTCTCTTGTACTGAGAAGCCCAGAACTATTTCTGTGATGGCAACAGATGCACAATGACTTCCAACTCCTCTTGGTTGCTGTCCACGTGGAGTGCATTGATGCAGATGTACTTCAGTTAGGCTATCAATGCCATTGTCCTTTATGAGTTTTTGGATGTCTAATTTGGATTTCCTATTGACTTTTGAAGTGCTTTAACCAATTAGAAGGTTTCTCTGGAGCCAACTGGGCACATATCTGGGTTGGACTGCTATTGCCCTATAAGATCTTGAAGGCAGCCTTTTTTTGGAAATTTATTTTTGCCAACACTGAAAATGAGATTGTTCAGTTATTTCGTATTCCAAATATTGGGTAAAACTGGATTAAATATTTAAAGACAGTAATTGCTGAAAAATATGTTTTGTAATTCCGAATGATGCATAATTAGCATTCCTAGACTTACTATTTAAAATATTTCTGGAAAGCATTCTAATGCAGAACTAAGTGTTAAATATGCATTTAATTTATGTCCAAAAAATGCTGCTGGCACAGTCATCCACTTAGGAACAAGTGGTTACTTGACTACTGAGCAAACGTGATACTAATGAATGGAGTATAACATCACATAATTTTCCTATGTTCCTACCACAGAAAAAAACGTGGAGGGCTTTAATCCAAAGTAATAATTTTTCCTGTTTTCATCCACAAGTTGTACAGTTTCACCATGCTGTGTGGAAAAGCAGCTGGAATTACATACCCAGTGTAAGCAACTAGTATATAAGTTTGTACTCGGGCAGTCGATGAGCTCAGAAATATTTATGCATTTGCTTAACAGAACCAAAACTACTTACTAATTTGTCAGTGTATCTATGCCCTATTTAATCATGAGAATCATGCCATTTTAATCAGAATTTTATGCCCAGTGGTATAACTTTCAGTCTTCAGTTTTAACTAGTGTGCAGCTAGCACGTAAAAGGAAATTGAAAAGGCAAAACTGCATTCAGCAGAGCACTTTCTTATCCTCCTGCACAAATTTAGAAATTTGCTACAGAGAGCAGAATTAAGAGTTTCATCTCCATTGCTCAATAATTAATTCAAACTGGGAGAAGCTGTATGTAGAATGGTGGGAAGACTGATATTTTCATTGCCACATCTTATCAAAGAGAAGGTGAGTCTCATAAGAGGAGATGCTAAATGTCCTTCAATGTAAATATCTGTAGTTTAAAATCACTGTGCTCAATTTTGGGTCTGAGCTGCTTCATTAGGAGAGAAACTATGTGATGCCACATTCAGGTCTTTCTTATGACAGCTTGCTATCACTGTAGGCAGAGAAAATATCTAAGAGGCTGGATGCTCCAACACTGGCTGTGGTGTAATCCAGGAGAAAACAGTAGCTGGTATCAGTTTTGGAAGTGGGAAGATGAACAGGGAATCAACTAACAACTACAGAAACAATGCTGGGAGAGAAAGCCTTATAGAGAGATTATGCGAGAAATTAAGTGGTGAAGCTAAAAGGCGACAGGAACTCAGAGAGATGTGATGTACCATTTTACATAAAATTAATTTCAGGTAATACTACTTAAAATAGAAAATTTACATATGTTCTCTTACCCATTATATAATAGGAAGAAAACCCCATTGTCTGTAAGTCATTCATAACACGTACTGAGGAGATAATGTATCATGGGATACACTTGAAAAGGTTTGCAAACTGCTGCAGTATCTGAGATTATCTGCTCTAAGACCTAGCAGAGGGATCATTAATTTTCTTAGGTTAAAATTCTCATTATTACTTGTAAGGACATTGTGGTACTTGGAAGGAGATTTTTTTATTCCTTGAAATTTTATTTTCGTATATCTGTAATGGTATTTTATCTAGCAAAATAGGAAGGTGTTCAAAACAACAGTTTTACTCCAGACTTCCCTTTGAAATTTCTCTGATGTTTTTTTACTCAGTTAATTGTATATATACTTCATATTTATTTATTTCTCTATTTATTTCTATGGAGATATATAAGCTTTATCAGTAAGCGAGATATATCTGTAGGAATTTAGCAACTGTTGTTAATATTTAGAAAAAACAGCTTTTTCTATACTTTTATGTGAATATTTATTTTTTTTTAACAAAAAATAAGAATATAGCTACTCTGTTGATCAGTCATTGAAAAAAGAACATAATTGCCAGAGGTCACTAAGAGCTATGCCATAGTTTAAGCATCTTTTTGTTTGACTTGGATGTTAGAATTTAAATTCTGCCTGGGAAGCACTTCCCAATTAATGCATTTTAGAATTCAAGACCTATTTCTTCATACAAATGGACCGAAATAATTAATTTCAAGAGAAAGCAATGGGAGGAAAAGAAAGAGCCTTACTGAGCTACAATTCCACCCTTGGGGGAATGGGAACAGATGGTTGTACTACAGATCCAGAACTGTTCTGCATTATTTTTCCTCACTGTCTCTTATCCTGCCTTTCAAAGGCAACAACTCCCCTTTTCTGGACCACAATACAGATTTTTTTTGGATACTTAGGAGGATGTGTATAGATGTGGGGTTATGAGATTCCATATAGAAGGATGCATAAAGCCAGCTGAACCAGAAGCGAGATTGTTGCTCTGCTCTTGTGAAGACAGTGGTGTTTCTCACAGAAACAGTACCTGCAGGAGAAGGATAGAAATGGATCAGAAAAGTTGGCCAGTGGCTGTATTGTAAACATTATAGGGAATCAGACTGCATATAAACTGCATATATTCTATCTATGAATTAGATATAATATAGTGAGACAGCCTGTCTCACTAGTGCTGGATACCAGATTTTAATACCTGGTTGTGTAGAACTTGAAGTGGTTTTGATTCTCATCAAAATTTGTAGTGACGTAGAGGATATGTATTGTTTGCATCTTGTCATGGGAATTAGTATTTTGTTTATGCACTGTTTAGAAAACAGCCTTATTCTGGTCTGAAATGGCTTATGCAAGAGAAAGCTATTTCTATTGTGTTTGTTTTTCAATTAAATACATTTTTTCATCTGTTGAAAATATATGAAATAGATGAATAGTACTGAAATCATGTTTTTATGGAGTTATATGAAAACCTTGTGCTCTCTGTCTTATTTGCATTTAGGTCTCTCTAGAGAGTATGTTTAACTTTTTTTTTTTTCTGTATTTTGGCATGAGAAGGAGATTAGATCTGTTAGAAATGCATACTGTTTGGTGTAATCTGGAAGTAAACCAGAATGTATCAGAATTCTAACTAAAGAAATAAATACATTAGCTTTCACAACATTATTTTTCAGTGCATTAAGGGCATACTCAATGCTTTTCTCATACTCAGTGTGTCTTAGCAGATGGAATGATCCCACTGAGCAACCTTCTCTGCTTATAGTTTTCTACTCAGCAGATGACAGTTTAGGTCAATGATTGTTTTATTTGATGTAAAGAAAAAAAAGTAAATGTAGGCAATGTAAATAATAAGGATAAATTAACATTATCAAAGGGAAAAAACAAACTTTAAAGACTTTAGATGTAGAACAGATCAGCTCTCATCAATTCCTGAATGTTGTTTTTGTCTTTGAAAGGCAATTACTTTTGTTTTTTCATTTCTGCTAAGATAAATTTGGACATGTAAGTGTTAAGTATCAATTTAGACATTTGGGTCTTGAAGACAGGCAAGCAGAACATTATCTAATTGCTTCAATGATAATTTTTTTCAAAAAAAATTCAAATTAAAAAAAATCGCAAAAAATTTCAAATTAAAAGTTTTCTCATTTAACTCAAACTTCAATTGTTTAAAATCTATTAAAGAGGCTTTCCCATTCAAAATGGTTTTCCTTTTTGAATTGTTTTAGTGGTTATACCTTACTATGCATGAAGATGACCGCTTAGGAAATGGAAATATATTGCTTTCATTGAGGTATATATAAAGTATTAAATAATCATTAAATAAGCATAGTAAACCAAGAAATACTCCAAAATAATCAACTGCACACCTGGCAAGGCTGCTGAAAATTTAAGTATAAATAAGTTCTAACTGTGTCCATTTACCCTACAAATTATTGAAATCACAGCAAAACCACAAAAATATGTGGAGTTTCTTTGCACATTGAAGAACCATTTAATCTCACTTACTCAAAGAGAGCAAAGCATGTTATATCTTACAGAAGAAAAGCATGACAAAAGCATTTCCCATGAGAAATAGTCACATGAACTAGATGAAAAGGATTTATTCTCATACTTGTAAAATTTCCAGAACTACAGGCTTACAGCACGTGGCAACCTCCAGGACAGCTCAACCCCTTCTCCAACATCTGCTGTTCTCTTACAAAAACATGATGGTCAAATAAATAGCACTGGAATCCTGGTCAAGTCAACCACATTAGTTTAGAATATTATGTTCTCCATTTCTGACTTGAATCTTCCTTACTTATATGAAGTATAATAACTTAAACAGAACTAAGAGAACCTTTCACTTGAGTTTTGGGTGTAAAGCCGTTAGAACTTTGAGTATCTACTGAATTTTACTTCACAGATTAAATAGAGAAGTCATCAGTTTACATGCCTTGATGGAGTTTAGGTATATACCCTGCATTCTAGGCACTTGCCAAAGTGCATCTTCAGGTTAGGGACAATTACTTCAGAAATTGCCTCATATGAATTGGGAGCAAATTAAAGAGGAATCCTTTTGGTCTAAGTTTAGGATTTAGGTATCACTCTCAGTGATTATATAGTAATTTGTGAATCTAATTCATTGTTGTTTTTTCCTTTGTGTATCCCTTCATCTTTCTCTTTACAGATTCTTCAGTGAGAAGGAGATTTTCAGCACTGACTGGTGAGTATGCTTAAGGCTTAGCTATGTTTTGGTGTGGCACTTCACTGTGTTGCAAACTCTCGTGGCAGGGACAAAACAGTGGAGACCACAATTTGGTTTAAGCTGTCTATTTCACAACTTCCCAAATCTCATATGAGTGGTTTTGCTGTCAGTAGAAGTTCTTTCAAATGCTCCTAATCTTAATTAACACTTCATAAATTGTGAGCTTTTCAGTTTTCTCTGTCTTATTTTTTCAGTACTTTTTCCATGAGGCGTTCTTTGAGGTTCAAGTGTTTCTGGCTCTCTCTGGGAGAGCTAACAAGAAATTCCAGTAGATATCTGTTGCTTCATTTTGCATGGAAAAGGAACAAAACTTAGGGATGATGTCTTCTCAAGCTAGAGACTTGTAACAGCTATAGTTACCAATCTGTGAAACCTGGAGTTTTCAGGTAAAATACTCCTGAGTAGCTTTTCCCTTCTTCAGTAATCAATGATGTTAGAACAACCTGTAAAGAATAAGAGTGCTTGATGATATTTCCCAGGCCTTGCTACTCTGAAGACTGATCACAGCCTTACAATGAAGCCATTGAAATGAGTAATGCCATTCAGATCAGAAGAGTCAGTGATGTCAGCAACAAGCCTCATCCTGCAGATGTATTGACTTGCCTTCAGCTAACCTCTTCTTGGTGTTCTTTTCAGTGGCTGAGATTATTATTAATTAATTAATTAATTTATTTATTTTTACTTTTTTGAGTACCGATTTTTCTTCCTGGGAGTTTGAGGAAGCCCCTAAAACAGCTGATCTTCATTCCAAGCTGGCCCTAGAAGCTGCCTGATGGGTAAGTCACAGAAGAACCCAGAATCTGTCAGCACTGGTGGCTGCAGCTGCATTCCCAGTTCTAAACCACTCAGAGAGAAGATGCTGGTTTAGGAATCCCTGTGCACAGTTCTGCAGGACTCTGGCTGGAGATAGAGTGAATAACTGAACTGAGACTGTAGGCTAGGAAAGGTGAAGTTTTCTTCACCCACTGGTTGTTTATCATTGTTAAAGTTACTAAATTGAAAACAGTTATTTTAGAACTGTTTTTCAAATTAAGCTACAGTTTAATAATATAAGCTATACTTCTTACATGTTTCAAAGAACAATGTCATAATAAAAGGAAATGTTAACTTGTAGATCTTTGAAACATAAAGACCTCTGATTATGTAAGCTGAATGTTTTTAAACTTATTGCAGTAATGTACTGAATGAACAGATAAAATTCTACCACTTGGATTCTCTAAAGCATAAGCTACTATTATTAATCTTTCAAAAGAATACTGATCTTTTATATGTAATACTTGCAGCAATATCAAGACATCTCATTGCTGCACAGCCTGTTCTTTCAAATAAATATGCAAGCATGCTGTCACACAGTTGCCTGACAGTTAACATCATCAATATGGGTTTGAAAACTCACTCTCTTATTTTTAGAAATTACATTTGATAAAAGATTATTCTCTACAAAAAAACATATATTTGTATTTTGGTCATAGCTTGGAAGTGAAGTTAGATCTTAGTACTAGTTCAAGTTTATTTCAAACTAAGCCTCCAGGCAGCGTATCTGCTCATATGATTAGGGGTTTGGTTTTTGTTTGGTTTTTTTTTGGGTTTTTTTTTTTGTTTTTTCTTTCTGGAAGCAATACAAGTCCAAGGTATTTTTGTGCTTCAGTTAGAGGTTATTTAATGCACTTCAAAATAAGTGTCTCTTAAATGGTTCACAAAAACTGATTGGATAAGCTGAAACCAACAGTATCTACTCTGATTGTACCTCATGGACTACATTGACCCAAAAGTGTTCTCCAGCCAAATTACTGGACAGGGTGCAGGTTAGTGAAAAGTACATCAATAAGATATAAGATTTGAGCTTACAAATAGTATCTATCCTTAAAAACGGCATTATCCTTCTGGAAAAGATTCCATAACCCCATTTCATCTGTCTTCACAGTGCTGCAAAGCAGGTGGTGGATACATCTGTGCTAAGGAAGAGCACAGACCTCAGGGTTTTTGTGGGATATATGAGAAGCCTCCTTACCTACCCCTGAGCCCAAGATTTTACTCCCCACACAGCATGAGATGTGAACACAAACTCAGTAACAAGACTGAATTTAGTTCCCAACGCTGCGCTGGACATCAAGGACTGGGTGAGTGCACTGTTAGACTGCAGAATCCAGCAGAATTAAAATTTGAATTTTTTTACTGGGAGAGTGATATTATAAACTGTTTTTTGTTTGTAAATTATCCTTTCTGTTTCAAGTGGTATCTGCTAGGGTGATCAATGTATCTATTATCTCTTTTTGCAAGTTTGCTTTGGGGAGCTCTCAACTGTAATTATATTTATTATTATTACTTGCTTGGACAGATTGGATTTGCAAACTTGGAATGTGAAGTTTCAGACTTTTTTTTTAACACTTGCTTTCATGCATGCGTAGTGAAGAGTAACTCTAGGTGTCTAAAATGAGATTAATCCCAGTGTTGGCATGATTATTTAAGAGAGAGAATAAAGTGGTGTTAATGATAACAGAGAAAAAAGCAATGCTATTTTTAGGGAGAGATTGGATAAAAAGGGGATATAGAAGGGTTAGAGCTAACAGTGATATGTGGAAAAGGCTGACAGGGAAATAGAGATGCTCTTACAGGGAGACTGAGATGTGGTGCAGAAATCCAAGAGAAGTAATTTGAGAAAGAGAGCAAAGGGGAAGAGTTCAGTGACCACATACAGCTGATTGTAAATGTAGAGAAGGGATAAAGAGTTTGCTGAAATGCAGTTGAAAGGCAGTGACTGTCATGAATAGATACAACATCCTTACTCAGGATCAGGAAAGATACCTGAATTTAGAAGATGTTATTTTCATGACAGGGTTTTGCTGAGAAGAAAAGGGAATAAATGGTAATAAACACTTACTAGAAGTTTCTGTTGTTTGCCAGAAGCAGAAATGCTTATATAAAAGAGCAAAGATTTTTATGTTTTTTATGTGTTTTAAGATTTTTATTATTTTTTCTGGAATGTGGTACTTGTAATTTAGTACATTCTCAAGCTGAAACAAGGTCCCCTAATTCACAGATCCAAACTACAGATAAATTATAATTTTTTTAATGATAAATTACTAAAATTTTTGAACTTTTAATTATAAAATTGATGACCTCCTAATGTTTTCTACTGCCCACATTCCATTACAACATTTGGACAAGAGAGTATAGATAAAATGAGTCTATACGTGCATTCTATAAAAAGGTTTTTATCTCTCCAGAGCTTTTGAGATCTCTGGTGTATTGTGGAGTCTTAAACTTGTATTTAAGTGGCCTAATTTCATTAGTCTTTATTAGCCATTAATATTAATTAAATTTAAAACAAATTAATACCTGGTTCATTTGATCTTATTATTTCATCACTCATTTAGAAGGTTGTCCTGTGTTCTTTCCCAATAGTTTTATCTGAAATGCAAAACGAAAAGAGAAAGAGAACAAAAAGAAGCTATTAAATAATTTATCAACTATTATTTTTATTTTCTTTGAGGAAGCAAAACCCCTATAAATATTAAGAATTCATCCTATGAATATTTTCTAAATGAAAAAGTTGTAAAAATTCTGAATTGAACACTTTCAAACTTTTCTACCGGACAGCAACCATTTGTGTCTCCAAATGATGCAAAATTAAATATATTTATATCAAAATATTTTAAGAATATATCCTTAAATTAAATACAAAATAAATAATATTTAAAAGAACACAGTCTGTTCCTCAGGCTAATCTGTTGATGAGCTTACTGGCTTCATTAATTATTCCATTCCTGTCTTTTGGTGTAGATGTGATGGGTGGTTATGCTTGAAAGAAATGGGAGATATGCAAAAATTCAAGGGCAGCTGGAGCTGTAACTGAGATCTTAAGACTGAAAATGAGAATACTGAAAGCAATCCTCACACTAAGCCTTTGAAGATGATACAGTACATATGCAAGATTTCATGCTGGTCTTTCAAACAGAGCTGAGAGACCTGATTTACTATCAACTTGTTCAGCATGAATTAAACAAACATGTCAGCTGACTAACAACACTGACACTGTAAATAGCATGTCCCTCTGGTCATGCAGGTACAGGGGGCTTACCCTGCAGAATTTACGGTCTCCCTAGAGTACAATATTGAAAGAGTACAGAAACTGCTGTAAATTCCTGATGAAATGCAAGCATAAGTCTGTTTACTATTAAATGTGATTTACTGCAGTTACATGCGCTCTCCCTCTCCCAACCACCTTGTAATTTTTGTACAAGGTACAGGGATTTTAGACAAATAACAATACCAGCTTTTTATTTGGAGTTAGTGCAGAATAACTTGCATATAGAATTATCATCTATCTTTCAAATCTCCTTTTAAGCTGTATAACCTATTTTTATATTTTTTTAAGAATATCAAGGTTTGAAGTGAAAATGAAAATTTCAAAGAGATCATAATCAAGTATCGCTTCAAAACAAAAACAGTGTAGACCTGTAAGCTACTTTTTGTAATAATTGCAAGGAAGACCTACTCTAAAGATTATTTCATGACAGTATGGAGATAAATGGGATCACATTTATCACATAGAATCTGTAGAGTCTCTCCACTAGTAATGACAGTAATTCTGATGCTTGTGTTATGTATAATGCATTTTTATAAAACTATGCTCATGGAAAGTAGAACTGGAGATTGTGATTACCAGAAAATGTTATCAGTTGCTTGGATATATTATCCTATGCATCTACATAATTTTGTGAATGGCTAACTATTCACTTTGCTCAGACAAACCTGATTTTGTGGTAACTTTTACAAGTCAGGAATTTATTATCTATAAATCTTATTTTACTTAGATTGGCATAATTTATGCTTAAAAGTTTCAATACTTGGAAAGTTAAGAAAGAAAAAATGTGCATTCATGAACGTAATTCTTATTGGATGCTAGTGTTTGTGATAATGTTGAAACTTCTTGTTCACTGGTCTCATTTTTGAACTTCCTGCCTTCCCTTCCCTACTCAGATGGGTTTTACTATTTTTGACTGTGGTATACTTACTCAGTAGAAATGCAAGTACCTGCTTGGCCACAATGGGTTTATTACCTGTTTTCATGAACTCTTTAAAAAAATTTAGACATTTGATCATTGCTCAGTTTTGCAGGGTTTGTTTTTTTTATTTGCATATTGTTTTAACATGCACTTTTTATAATCTCTGTGGAATCATGTGATGGAATGTAGATTTTGTTCTGCCTTCACTTGTGCCCTTCTGCTTTATAACCAGAAGTACATTTTTGATCTGTTAGTTAGATACCTGCTTACTTAAGCTCTGTTCCTGGTATCAGATTTGGTTTGTCTTTCTCTTCACTGCCTCTCTTCTGTATTGGTCTGGGACAGAAATTTAAAATCTTCACTTACAGTGGGGTTTTTTTCCCTCATGTCTTTATAAAAGTGTAGTGGTTTTGGTTCGCCAATGCAAGTCACGGCAGTAATCCAATTTGTTTTTCAATTGTTTCTTAAGGTATTTTAGGCTTCCTTCAAGCAGGTAACCTACAGAAATGGATGCTTGAATTTTTTGAATACTGAATTAAATTTGAACATTAACCTCTAGCTCTTATGTCAACATTGCCAATTTAGACACTGATGATTTGTGTGACTACCAATCCTACTGATGGAAGTGTGAGTTCTTATAACAGCTAAAGTTGTACATCAGTGTTGAACTGTCATCCACATTTCTACCTGCATTTGATTGCTGAAGCAATATGGTAATAAAGACATTGTTCAGCATTTGCATGCCTGAACTTCACCCTATTATCCTGTTTGGATAATAAATAGCTGGCCTCTTAAGAAGAACACTGAGAATAGCAGGCAGACAGTGGAAAGTGGTGACGTCTCAAAGTATCTCTCATCCTGTTACACTGACTCAACCCACGATGGGGACTGAGTAATTAAAACTTATGAAATACAAAAATCTAGAAAAGCAACCCCTCCTGGCCAAAGCTCTGGAATATAATACTATTTCATCAATAACTCTTTTAAGAACAGCTGTTGAGACCCAGCAGAATTATTTTTAGAGCTCTGGCCACTCCTGTCACAAACATTTTGCTTTGCAGCGTTGCTTGCTCCACTCTGCACCCAACAAAGTTTCTGTAAGTAAAAAACTTCCTTCCAAATTCTAAGTTAAAAATCTTACCTTGTTTTAAAATTTTAGATGTTTGACTTCATATTTTCTGAAAGAGATTTTTTTCAATGTAGAGACTGTGTCAATCCACAGCCCAGTCTGGTACAAGTCCTTTCATGTCCCCATTGGAATATATTTTTCCTCTTCAAAATATATTTGCATCTGTATACATGATCTGCATATATATGATCAAGAGATCTGATTTGACTACATAATGGTAAACTCATAAAAGCATTTTGAAAGACTTAGCTGTGAAATTTATAATGTAGCCTGTAACACTAAATAAAAAACAATCTTGGTATTTCCACTTACATGCCAATAATCTTGAACAGATATAGTTTTATACTTTTCCTTGGGAATAACACCAAGAAATAAAATAGTAAATGAATATATTAGAATGTGAGTAGTTGCTGCTGTGCTGTAAACATAGTGCTTATACTTGGGCAATGTACAGAATCTCCACTGTCCTCCTTGTTATTAATTATGCCTTTGCTGCTTTCATTCTAGAGACAGAAGTACCATGGGCTCACAAAACCCTCAGTATAATTCTGCCACATGGCAAACACAACAGGTACAAGAAAATGTCTGCATCCTTCTTTCATAACAGTGCTTTCTCCTTACTGCTTCTTTCCCTGCTAAGAATACAGAAAATAGAGCTGAATCCAAGTTCCTTTTTTAGGCAGATGATTAAACATTCTCACCATTATATAATACGATTTCCATTTTATTTTAAACATACTTTGCATGATATAAAAATATTGATCACAGTGAGCTTTAACAATTGTTACTGCTATAAACAGAAATGCTGCACGATGGTTTTAGTGGAAATAAATTATATAGTCATTATCTCTTAAAAAAAAAAATCACAAGAAGGAGAACCTAGGCTTTTGGTCATTGACAGAAAACAAGTCCTTATTGAGTTCTTTACAAAATGTGAACCCCAGTTGTTTTCTACATTTGCTTTCCACGTCTTGAGAAAAGCACGAGTCTGTCTCTGAAAACCCCACAGGGTCTCTGGTGAACATTTAATTCCAATTTTTAGCAAAGTTTCTGTTGTTCTTTTGTTCTAATGGAAAAGTGTACACCAGTGTAGCAAGTAGTGCTCTCTTGGCTAATTCATAAGTGGTCTTTTCCAATATGTAGGTACACAGCGGCACACTTCTTCACTGAAGTAAAAGCCAGCGTCGCAGCGTCTCGTCCGCACTGTACACGGAGGTCTGTAACAACTGAAGAAAGGGGAAAAAAGGTGGGCATTAATATAAAACCATTGTTTATAGTTAACTGGAACAGAACGCTGTGCGCCTTCACACTGCTATTTCTCAACAGAATATTTAATTCCTACAAATACATATATTTTAAGTTTTTATGTTCTTATGACCATTTTAGTTGAACTATTCTTCACAAAAGACAATGAAACAATAACAAATTATACTGAAATTATTATTTTGCAACAGATACATATAGACTTTTTTATCACACTGCTGGTTGTAGTTGCATTCTAATCTTGTGTACTATTTTTTAGTTTTAGTTTGAAAATAGGATATATTTCTGTACTCAGATTGGTTTGTTGTAACCTACTGCATGCTGCAAATTGAAGGTGGTAATCCAGAATTAGGTGATAACCAAATATCTACCCAGGACTGTTTCTCATCTTATTGACTACTTCAATAAGCCTGAGAGAGGTTTGTCTGCATATGTTACACTGTGACTCTGATCTTGAAAATGAGAACATACTTCCTTTCAAGTTGCAAATTCCCACAGCCAGTCTCTGAGCCAGTGGGAATATATCTGCATTCATATTGCATCTGTGTGCACTCTGAAGAAAAATCGGAGGCTATTTATCATGTTTCTGATAAATCTTAATGGAGAAAGAACAGAATTAGTGTCTACCTGATTAAAATAAGTTTAACAATAATACGGCATTGAATCACAAATCACATCTCCCTGTGCAGTGGCAGAAGTTTTCCTCACCAACTCCTTGACTGAAAAATAGAACTTATACAAAGATAATATCTCTGGTTGTCCCTGAACCCTTCCTTTTCCTATTTAATTTTTCTATTAAAACAAGAACTTGACCCAAAATAACCTTACAATAACAATGCTAAATACTTTCTGGTGTATAATAGAGACAAAGTACAAGTCTGTGATTTTTTTCAGACACTGGCAATGAGTCAAAAGACAAAAGTATATGTCTTGAATTTCAGCACAGTTATAGTTAAAACTTGTATTGAAATAATGTGTGCCTGTTTGTCAAACACTGATACCATGATCTATTACGATAACTCTTACTTGCATACATACAGCACGCTAAATTGTGCAATGTGACTCTCCTCTTCCCTAGGTAATTCTTGTTTCAGTCTTGTGGTGACTCTTATTGTTGTTGCAAATAAGTTAGTATGTTGTGTGCTTGTTTTGGATTCTAAGTTACTACTTTGCAATAATTTGTTTATGATATGAGGTCTACACTACAGTTACATTAATTCACACCATCCAGTTCAACCAATGAATCTGACTATGAGGAAAGTGATAAGGAATGAGGAAGACTGCAAATGGGACATTTATTAACTAGTCACATCATGTTCAGTGTTTTCAATATCATTTATCCCAGATTAGTTCACCACTGTGGTCTCTGTAATTAAGGGAGTAACATTGTTTTATGCCACCTAATAGAGATTTGAAATCAGTGTAGCAGCTCATGGGAATCTCTCAAACCCCTAGCAATCTATTCCCCCAAAAATTTGGAAACAGTGGTAAAAGGCAATGAAAAGGTCTGTGGAACGATCTAATATTCTAAGTGAACAAGCAACCAGCCAGGGGTCCATTCTGGGAAAAAAGATGGAGTGGATGAAACACTGAAGTCACCCTCTTGCTGTCTCTGGCATGAAAGTTCAGACCATTGTACTGAATGACAGCAAAATTAAGAAGAAAAAGAGGCAAACCCAAACTCTTCCACATCCCTCTGACTGTACACAATGAAAAGCACTCATGAATACATTAAGCATGAGGAGTTCACTCTGTTTAGGATTCATGCGTCCTTGTGAACTTCAACTTGCAGCTGGAGTGCTATACAGCACCTCTCCCATGTGAGTTTGTGTCTAGCAGCAGTCAAGGTCAGGTTACTTCAGTCTTATCCTTATTTGGGACATTTCAACAGAGCAAGAAAGTCCCTCTCCTCCTCTAAAGTGCTTAACAGATGAAGTTCCTAGTTATCTGGCCCAGCCAAAACTGACCAAAATAAATTTTAGAGGTGGTAGCACAAGGTGAATAGCAGTAGAGTCATTGTAACTACATAAATGTGGTTTCCTTAGGAAACTGCTGAACAATAGACCAGGTCTTTCAAGAGATTTGGTCTGAATGCTGTTTACAGAGTGGTTTCATGTGACAGAGGTCTGTTTCAATGAGGAAAATCTGAGCATGCTGGAGCTAAGATAGATGTTTAGTCACTATTCACAGTGCCAGGCAAAGCAGCAGCAACTTTCTCTTTATGGTCAATAATTGTGAATTTTTGCTGTGCAGAATGCCCAGATTGTTACAATGAGCACTCTAACAACTCCATAGAAGAAATGAGGAAATGCTACTTCTTGGGCTGATAAACAGCATAATCACCTTAAAAAGCAATCTGCTGAGAGCTTTTTTTCCCTTCCCATCCTGTGCTTTGTAGACGATTTTGTATTCCTTTCATCTGCAGCAGGGTGTAACACTAGAAGCAGAGGCATTTTAGCTACAGTGCATAAAAATATTAGTGCTTCAAAACCAGAAACTACAAGCATTATTTGTAGGACAGGGAGCTGTCTAGGACATGGCTACAGGATTGTGCTCATGTCTAGAGCTCACACGTCTAGCACAAAGCTCAACAGAGTGGTACATCAATTTGTTTTTAATAAATTTGCATCATAAATATATTTTATATTTTTATGATAGAAATTAAATTGTATAATTGATGCTGTTTTAAATGAGCAAGGGATCTTTAAGAGATAAAAAGGATGTTGCAGGATTTTTATTCCTTTTAGAAACAGCTTGTGCTGGACAGAGCCAAAATGTGAGAAACCTATGCTGTTTCTTAAGGAGGAAAGATTGCCCCCTCTAACAGGGCTAACATCTACAGGACTATTGGTTCTAGAGGCATAAAGTAACAACATATATAAACCTTGCTTTCTGCACTCAAAGACAAAAGAAAAACAGCTCAGAAAAAAGGTAAAAGCATCCTATGTCATACTGTCCTTGGAAGTGAGAAAAGGATTCTATCGTATTCAACCACAACACAACAGAGAAAGGCTGAACTTAATTTCCTCCCTCAAATACTAAGTCTTTAAATCAAGAGAGATATTGAAATCAACATCAGATATTTATTATGGCATTTCTTAGCCTCTTAAGTGCCTGACTTCTTCAGGTGTGAATGTTCTTTTAAAATGTAGGTGGTTTATATTTGTAGCACTGCTGGAAGTGAAACTTATAGTGTAAAGGCTTTGTAATGTGTAAAGCTTATGTAACCAGGTTTCTTCTTCTGGTTTCTTCTTCTCATCAAACATAAAATTGAGTTATAGAGAAGAGATAATTTCTGATGTTTCTAACTCTTCTACGTCACTTAAAAGGCCAAATATTTGTAAACAAGTAATGCCAGTTAATAATCTTTTCCCTCATTTTAGAGACTTCAACACAAGTGTCACTACTTGTATTTGACATTTAGAATACTTATTATGCCTAGTAGCTTCCTCTTCTAGTTTATAGAAGTCATACAAGGTAAAACTGAACTGACAACAGGCTTACTATTTACTTAAGACTACAAAGCAGTTCAACAAGACAGCTGATGGCCAACCCAAAATTTTAGGCCTTGAACACCATAAAAGAAATAAAAACTGTGGTTTTACCTGCATGTCTGGTGATGGAACCTTTTTCCTTTCAAGAAGCATTTATTGGGAGATTCTATACATTCACAGATGCATTTTGCAGGATTTAGTGGCTGATGTCTAGGACAGGTCTTTTTACATACACACTGGCACTTTTCTTCATCAAATTCCTTGTTGGGCCCGCAGGACGCAGGGATAAGTTTGTTTTTGCATGTGCACTGACACGATGATCTGTCTAATTCTTTGTGAGGTCCACAGCTCGAGGGCCGCACGCCTCCTTTGCAGACACACTGACAGGTTTCTTCATCCAGCTCCTTGTTCGGTCCACAGATATGGAATCCTTCAGATGTGTCTGGAAAAGCAGCAGAGAAGTCCACTAGTACCAGAATTTTGTGTCTACTCTCTCACCTATTTTTATGTGAACAAATGAGCAAATCCATCCCTTTTATGGTGTTTCAAAAACAAGCATTTATCAAAAGACAGCAACAACCAGTAGTAGCAATGATACAGAAAATGATACAAATAATTACTACAACTTCTTGTCTTTAGAAGGACAGTTGATGCTTTAAGGGAAAGTGCTTACCAGATTCTTCAAGGTGAGAAGAGAAACCAAAATCATGCTGTGACAAACATCTGCAAATTTGATTATTCCAAATATGATTTTTTGGACAGGTCTTATTTGCCACGTGACACCTGCGAAATGAAAAATGCTGTTGATTTACTACTATAAGAGCTCAAGGGGAAAAAAAAAAACCTATTTCAGCTGTTGATTGCTTTAGTTTCTCACTATTGCAAATATGTTTCTAAGAGTGTCAGCTCATTCATAATTTTGTTTTTTATTCCTGTCAACTCTGCTACTAAAGGTTCTCTCCATTTCAGAGATTTTCAACCATTTGTTGAAGAAACCTTCTCATATATCAAGTTTTAGCTCCAAATTCCAGAAGGTGGCATTTGTACCTTGCTGATGTTGATTTGAAGCAGACCTAACCGTAGAACATAAGCCTCATATAGACAAGTATAAAAATTCTTTTGCATGCCAAATACTGCATGGTAACAGGCATCATTTTCCGTCTAGTTTTTTGAAGTACAAAAATGTTTTCATATTTAAGATGTCAAAAGACAGCAATAATAGTTTTGGAATTAATTCTGTAGGCAAAACTTTAAAAAATAAAATCAGTTTATCAGATTCCATTCCACTTTACGTGAAAGTTATGTGCTATTAGCTGACACTTTCTCATCAGTCACTCATTCTGACCAGCCTTCTCGAATCTAAAGAATTAGACTTTCAGCAGTGATGCCTCTTCACTTTAAAAATAAAGACAATAAACATCTAAACACTTTAGTCCTCTTTTCCTGCTACAGTTTGCAGCCAAGGTAGTAGTACCAAAGAAAGCAAAAAATCCAAACAGCAGCTGTTGCCTTTTTAAAGAACGAGTGAACTGAGCTGTCTGGTGAATCACTGATAGAATATTTATGTGTATTATCTCATCTTCCTTGCTTGCAATTTCTTTATCACCACAGCTGACATTACATCTTTGAACAAGTCAAGCCTAACTTCATGTATCCGGGCCATGTAATTTATTCATTGTTTCTGTAGTATTTCTAAAATCCTACTAATCTTTTAAGACAACACCTATATTACACATTTCATGCACTTTTCATTCCCCTGAGCACCATTACTCACACATTCAAAAATGCAGGTGCTGGGATAGTCTTCTGTGATCATCATTTAAGTAGACCACTCCCCTTCAACACACTAAATCACTCCACTTGTGAAGACTGCTGCAGTTTAACATTGCCCTGCTTCACCCCATGTTTTATCAAACTAGTGTTTCCTGATTTCATCCCAGTAATGATCTCACTCTTGCATACGTTTCCTTGGCATATGTTTCCTTTAGCCTGCCTTCCAATTCTGCTTGAGAAATTGTATGGAAAATCTACAGCCATCTTATTGTATTCTGTTAAAAAAACCCAAACCAAACCAACCAAATTAAACCAAACAAAACAAAAATCAAACCCTCCTGCTTTTTTATTGCATGAAGCCACAGATTTCAAACTTAAATACATTAAGTAACAGTAGAGAAGACCTTTATATATTCTGATCTAGTACTATGTTGTCTTACCTCTGTTGAAGTGTGATTCCTTAGTCACAGGACAAACTGCTACCTGTGGGTGCTGGTCCAAGTCTGGTACCTGTACTCTCACCTCCCTCAACTACAAGTAGCTGTTTCCTGGCTAGAATAAACTCTTGCACTGATCATTTCAACTGCTCTTAACTTAGAAACACAGAGAAGCTGGAGAGTCAACATAATTTGACTTTCTTACTGCCTCTTGGGTTTGTTTTTTTAATAATCTGTTAATTATGCAATTAAACTAATTATGAATAGATTTATTTCCAAGCTACTGTTTATGATCCATGTTTTGATGAACAAATTAGATAGATTATATTCTATTTGAGTTTAATTTCTGTTTAGGAACATGTCAGAAAACATCCAGACTTAAACAGATTGAAACCACTGAGGAAAATGCTTAACACCTCTGAGAAATTTGTTCTATTCATTCACCTCATTAAAAAATGCCAATTCATTCCAGATTGGCTTCTAGTTATTGACTCTTCCTCAAAGCAACTGTTAGTCTGTTATGTGTTTTTCACCTCCTATATATTTATACATCATAAAATCATCACTCAAAACTCTAAATTAAGGAAGGAGATCTTCAAGTGTTTTAATAACTTAAAATCAGATTTCTGGTGCCAGATTGTTCTGTGACATTTTTCATTCAAAATCACACACACAAAAAAATCAACAAGCTACTTCTATGGAATGCCAATTAACCCTTTATTTTCCCCTTCCATTCCATTTTATATGCGCCTCTGGCACATGAAGATGTGAAGAAAGATTTGCGAATTAAAGATTCCCTAAAAAACAAGCCTTTAAAAAAAAGCATTCAAAATATGAAAATATAGATTGAGAGAGAAATATTGTCTCCTAATTATTTACAGAGATATTTTTAGCTTTTCTTTTGAAAATAAATTGATTTTGCTGATTTTTTTTGTCTCAATTGGACTGCAGCTCTTTCATCAAGCAAATCCCACATACATTATTCTTCAGTTTTAAATCATCTTGCTCCAGTTTATCTACCGGGCAGAAAGGTGATGTTAATTTAGTAAAATTCTCTTTGTGTAAAACAATGGCAGCTCCCTTGCAGAAAGCATTCTGCTACTGTCACGCATAGCTCGCCTATCCTAACTGTGAAACCTTTCCAGCAGTATTTTAGATCTGAATTATACAGGTTTGCTCATAATGAGAAAGGCAAGAGAAGCCTGATACTTACTGAGTTTGTGCTGCTGGCAAGGAACGCCGTATGATGGAGTGGACTTGTCTGTACACATCCAGCTTGGACATGCACCGGCAGGACGTGTGGTTGGCGAAGCTGACGGTGACGGGCTTGGGGCCGTGGGACAGCGGCACCGTGATCTCAAACAACTGCAAAAGGCAAGGAAAAGCAGAAAACTGATACAGATCCAGCTAAAACTAATGTTAGGGACGTGCAAAAAACCTATCATGAATTTAAGTTCAGATTTTTTTGTCATCTTCCAGCATTCAATTATACTGCTAAATAATTATTATGTGCAAAATGAATATAATGTCTATGATGTGACAACTAACATTTTTAGTGTTAAACCCTGTTACATGCCAGCTTGCTTACCACAACATTTAATATATGAGAGGGAAATGTACAAAGAACTCATTTTTCTAGAGGAGATGACTTCAAGCTAGCAGCATTTTTAAAAAATCCAAAATGAAACTTTCAGAAGGTGCTTTGAAAAACTGAAGAATAATATAAAGAAGACATTAAGTTACCACCTAATACATCAGTTGCACAATTACAAAAGCTTATGTAAAAAAGCAGTATAGTCAACTTTGGTGACACCAGTTCTGGATGAATAACATTTGAACTACAGCTTACCACATTTTAAAAATTTTTAGTATTTGTGTCTGTGCAAGTTATATGCCTATCCTGATAAAATATATCATTAACTGTTCTTTTTTATCCCAAAGTATTAAGAAATATCCACTACTGATAAAATAATCTGTAAGTGAATTAACAAGATCTTAATTTTAGTGGAAATTATAGTTCAACTGGTGAAAGAGGACAACTTCAGCGATGCCTTGTAGTAAAACTGAACAAGTGATAACAGAAGAACAGTTCAGTTTTCAATTCAGGACATCTACTTCATCAAATTAAGTAGGTTTTGCTATAAAACTCAAGTCTCAATAATCTCCTGAAAAGCTAGGACAGATACACTAAGTCAAAGTCTTAAAAGCTAGTTTTCGATAGTCTTTTAGAAGGGCAACAGTGCACTGCTGCCTTTTAGGTGTTCAGTCGTTCTTCCAAATACATTTAAGAAGATTTCTTCATCTTCTGGGGACTTTACTACCTTTAAAAATGATCATTGTTTTTTTTATTCCAGTTCCACTTGGTAAGATTGTATAAAAAACCTTATTTTTAGCTGAGATGTATTTGCAATGCTCTTTAAAAATCTGTAACTTTAGAGTATGTCATTTACGCAGCATGCAAATATAATCAGAATACTGGTAATTTTAAATGCTTCAAAATATAAAATACAGCATTATAGGATGTATTCACCTGCTTAGAAAGCTGATTCTTAGAAGATATGTATAAATTGATGGTCAGAATAAAGAGTATGAACTTAATTACAATATTACACATGTAAGGAGAATCTTTTTTTTCTTTTTCTGTTCTCTCATGATAGTATGACCTTGATTTTCTGAAGCTGAAATAAAAACCTGCTACAGAGAGAACTGATAAATCTTAGAAAGTGAAATAAGCATGAGTCTGTGAATGGACTTAACTGCAGCTGGAAAACAAGTGCATGCTCTTCCTGTATTGATCTTCTTGCAGTAGATCAATTCCTGTATTGATCTTCTTGCAGTAGATCAATTTGCCATGCTGCAAAGCATAGCGGACTACACACCACTGGAGATGGCAGCACAGGACGACTGCTACATTTCCAAACCACCTAAAAGAGGTAGGTCCCTGCCCAACAGTCCAATTCAGATTCAGGAGATCACCAAGAGAAATTTCACAAAAACAGCTGAGATGTATCTATGATGGTAATGGAACTGGAAATGATGGTGAACGTGAATTAATCTTAATTTACATTTATCCTTCCACTGTGAAAGGTATCAGTTTGGAGATGAATATTGCTAACAACTACTCCCATCACCACTTCAGTGGTGCAGTGAGAAAAAAGTCTAGTAAAACAACATAAAGGTAGACTAGCTTCCTTGACCTCCTCAAATTACCCTCAGTTTGTTCAAATAAATTCTCTTAAGAGTAACGTATTTTACCTCACCCAATAGCTGCTACTGTCTATTCAGTGAAACTATTTAAGTGAATAAACTCAACATGCATCAGTTTTGTCTGAATCTTCATCTAAGTAAAACATTTCAGATTATGTAAAACCTGGCCATGAACAATGCTTTATGGTTTTGATAACATCTACAATTTATTTTTTGCTCCCCTTCCTCATCCAACAGAACAATAAGCTCAACATCTGCTGTCACTATAGGGCATGTCTGGCAACATTTAGCAACCAAATGCCAACACATAGAAAGGATATTTCTATGTAAAATGCCTCATAACGTCTATGTATGAGGCTGGTTCTCAATTCTTTTTCTGGCACCACTGTTGGCTGTGGCTATTATTGCTGCTACCCACATGGCCCAAACGGGCAATTCTTCTTGGAGACCAAATGGTTTATATTTCTGTTTGATCCCCCATTCTCTAAAAGATTGGATTTACTGCTCTCTTAGAAGCCCAAATCTTCTCTTCCTCTACAACTTTAAATTTTGATTAAATAAACAGACTAATGCACTCTAAAGGGAAAAACCATTTCCTTCAGGTACCAATCCCTAAATACAGATATTAAGTACCAAAGACTACAACAAATAAGCTTCAGTCCCCAGAAGATGTAAGATCTGACAGCAGTAGGGATTAGAGAAGTCTTTGAAAAGTGGAGAGCATTTATTGCTCTGAAAAATTTTAGTAGTTATAATAAATAAAACAGCAATTCATGAGTATTGCTCCACTCAGAGGCAAATAAAAGACAAAAATAGCCTCAACTGGTCCATGCTGTCCTGTACCTTTTTGCCACCAACACTGCATTTTCAAGAAACCAGTGGAAAGCAACAACAGAAGCAAAAAGCAATTGTATAACTAAAGAATAATATATATATAACAAAAGTAACAAATCAACCAAAAACCAAACAAACCTAAAACTCCCCCCCACACAATCACAAAGCCCTGTCCTCCTCCAGAAAAGCTGCTAATTGTAAACATAAATCAGTTACACATTGTTAATCTCAGAGTACAGCACATACTAACAGAAGCTCTGTGTAATTGAGGAACAATTGAAAGCCATTAATAATTAAATGCATTTAGTAAGAATTCAACACCTGCCATTCAGCCAGTCTAAGGCTGTTTTATCACAGAAAGCCAGATGGCAGGTCTTCCAGTCTTTCACACCATTTCTAGGGCTTCTCTTCCAAGTACTGTCCACAACCTAGAACTTAATATGATTTTAAACTTAGAAAAAAAGAAAAAAATCTAACAGAAGATGAGAATCACTTGAGAAAAAGCATTCTCAGAACTCCTGAAAAAGCAATTCCATATATTCCTTCTCACTGATCCTTAGAAACACAGAGTGGTTTGGTTTGGAAAGGACCTTAGAGATCATATAATTAGAACCCCTCTGCCATGGGCAGGGACACCCTTCAATAGACCAGGTTACTCAAAGCCCCAAAAGGCATGTAATTTTGATCTGTGGCTTTGATGGCTTCTTCTTTACACTAGAAGGACTTTGTAGCATAGTTATCAGAAAAACATAGGCTTTTTATACAAAGCATTTCTTTGCTTCAGTGGCTAAATTAACTTATTCAGCACTATCATCATATGTGCCAATATCCATTGTATCAGCACACATTAGAATTATTAATATGCTCCCTGACTCCTGTTATTGTGTGGGAAGGCCATCATTCTAGATACTTTCCAAATACAGGATTTATGTATCTTTTTTTCCCAAGATTTACATTAACTACCCCATGTTCTTCAGATGGCCTGTGGTTTATTTTGGCAAGTTTCCCTTAAATTGATTGAGTCTGAGTTTCCATCACTTGTGATCTTTGCACTTTGTAAAGTGTCAGTAAGGCCAGCCAAATATAACCAGTGTAACACAGTACAATGTGTCTAGAGAGATTTTTAAACTAAGGACATAAAACTGATTTCAAAACTAAACACCTCTATATTGAAAAGAAAAAAAATAAACTATTTGAGTAATGGCACATCATCATTATTTTACTTTTGAACTTTCCTGAAAAACTGTTTCAAGTCTTATGAGGGATACAACAACAGGTATTTCATATAATAAATAAATAAATATATTTTTAATATGCTTGGGTTCCTTATTCTATATTTTTCTATTTTAATCCCTTCCTCTTCCCAGAAATATTAACAAAAAACATTTGGAACTTATATATCTCCCAATATTAAAAGTGCCTATTATATCACTATAATAATTAGTCTAACAGAAAAATGCATGGGAAAAGGTAGAAATGGTAATGTTGAAAACAACTGAGGATTTTTGTGGCATATCTCTGAACTGTGAAAAAGAACACCACATGCATACCGAACTGGGCAAACGATTTCAAGCTGTTAACTTGTTTCCTGTGAGAAAAATCTCCTCTAAATCTAATTTTGATCTGCTTGGATAGATGTTTTCCCTGGAGGGACTATAACTGTAACCGTGAAATGAGATGATTTAGGACCTTTACAACAAGTGATCTGAAAGAAGCCAAAAAAATGTCCATCCTGACAGCCAAGAGGGAGAATGGGATGAAACAGCTCTTTGACATCAGCCCTCTGCTTCCCTTCAACATATAAGTGCCTGTAGGTGGGGCATTAAAAAGCACTGCTGAGGGACAGGCTGTAACTGCACCAGGTAGCTCCACAATCTTTGTATCCACTGCTGAATTATTTGTGCCATGCAAACAGAGAACAGCTGCTTGATAACAAATCAGAGAAAAAACCCTAACAACCTCACCACAAAATGAACACCCAAGCAGTCACATTTCCCACAGATCCTTACTTGCCAAGCCACCAGTTAAAAACTGCTGCTACTGCAGGCAGGAAAGGACCTACTCCAGTTGGTGAATTAGCCTAGGGAGTCTTCAAATATTGTCACAGACCTTGTACTGTATCTTAATTAAGAAGTTGTCTCATATTTCAATCCTGCTTGTATAAATATCCCTTAGCAACTACAAAAACAGGTTTTTGGAAAAAATGGTATTAAAAACAAAGCAGAATACATTTCTACTTTTCTCTCCACAAAGTTAAGTAGCTAGAAAGGAGTAACACAGCCTGAACTAGAAACTTTTGACCTTGCTCTAGACCTCTACCACCAAGGCAGTCTGGGAACACCTGATCTAGTCCATTCTTCTGGAAATCAACTATTTTCTCTCTATAAACATAATTTCTGTGCTTATTTCTTTAATTTTTAATTAATTTTGATGAAAGCTGATATAATCTTTCTTTATATTTTAATGTCTGGAACCAGTGCTGGAGCTTGCCCTCACAGTAAGAACTCCAGCTAAAAAAATTAGTTTCCCATTAAGCACTTTTTCTGCAGGATGAACACTATGAAGTTCCCTTATGGAGTTTATGCACAAAAAAATAAAGCTAAAAATTAGTGAATTATGAGAAAACTATTTGTACTCATTTCTTTCAGGAAATAAGAGAAACTGTGGTGAAAATAGATGTGTAGGGTACCTGAATTCGACAGAAGGTCTTGAATCCAATACTTTTTTTCTTTCTATTTCTCATCTGATATAGGTTAAACTGTGGTCACATAATTTTAAAAATGTGAGATGGTGACAGATGAAGATATATAGCTATAGGTCTGTTCCTTTATTAAGGGTTCTTTTAAAACTGCATTCTGTCAAGGACCAGATAAAACTGGAAATCAGAAGCAAGACAGAGAACTCATAGATACAATTGCTTGCTTTTACAGAATAATTAAGAAAACAAAACAGTTATTGCCTCTTCTTTCGAGTAAGACCTTTAACATTTTCCTTTTCAGAGTCTCTCAAATCTTTAACTACTCTAGATCACATCATCACCAATAACATCAAGAACTTCAAAAAGAAACTCAGTGCTAAACATTTTCTACTGGGTAAAAAATTACTTCTCTCAACAGATATGAGCAGTAAGATGAAGACAAAGATTTGATTTAGCCCAAACTGACACAGTGCTCAAAAAACAGGAAATCTGTGTTATGTGGAACAGCTCTCTCTGTGATTAGATAATCCTTTATTTTGGTAAGCTAAACTTTACCAATACATGAAAAAAAAAGTCTCACTTCTTGAGTTTTAAAATGAAAATTATATTTGCATCTTTCAAGTAAAGGGAATTGAGACAATTGTAAGGGGAATTGAGAAAAATGTTAAGGCTTGAACAAAGTCAGTGTTGTAGTTGTCCTCATTTAAGCTATTTGAGCTACATTACTCCTGTGCTGTGTGGCTGTCTACCAGTAGCCTAAATTTAGGATTGAAAATTCTTGGAAGGATATAGCATTTCAGACAGACAGATTTGGTGAGAAATGAAGGCAGAAAATGCACTCTATAAAATTAGTGGCTTTTGCTGTTTTCTTTACATTCCCGTTGTAAGGGGATGTAAAGAAAATTCCCTAATTCCCCTGAGAAAAGGCTCAGAGCACTAAGAAGGTTTTGATAAAGGAGTGACATTTCTAAGGGCTTCAATTTTATAACTGGCTATGCAATTTTTGGTCTTCGTTATAAATATGCACTGCATCTTCAGCTAGATGAATCCTCTTGAAAAAGGAAGCAAGTTCTACACTATAAAGTGAAAAACAACCAACAAAACCCCTACCAAATACTAGAGTAACAGGAAAATACCCTAGGAAATGCTTTTAAGTATGACTATTTTTACATGATTTTTGAGGGAAATGTTGAAAGATAATTGTGATAATTCCTGTATCTACTTAGAATAATGTAGTATATACTGCTTTAAAGGCAGGTCACAGGCTCAGTGCATGAACTCTGCACTGGATCCTACCTGATCCCTAACCCTGAACTTGAAGAACAAAACCTGCACATGCACTGGAAGAAGATGCATTACAACAAAATAAATAGGTACATAATGCTAATATGTCTTAATATAGTAAAACAGCCTTCCTAAAAGGCTTTCTTTAAACATGTATCCTGCCTGCACATGTCCTGCAGCAGTTTACACCAATAAAATTACAGGCTAGTTTTCCATGGAGTGCTTGCCCCATAGAAGCATAAGATAGATGGAAAAAAAAAAAAAAAAAGAGAGAGAATTAAGTTTCATGGATAATCTCAAATTTGAGAATGAGACATAATTTTTTCCCCTGAAAAATAAAAATCTTTTGGTGAAAAGAGCGTTAAACATGGTTTTTTTCCAGGCAGTAGTGTCTTCAGCTGTTTTTCCTGTGTATTTTGGAATCAACTATTTCCTTAGCAATAAGAAAGTTTAAATTTTGCATGAATATAAATGTATTTGCAAGGAGTACATGAAATGTAAAAGCGTGAGAACTTACTGTCTTGCTGATGTAATTTGTGCTGATATTCATACACTGAAGTCCTTCACTATTGCAGCAACCTCCACATCTGTAGATGGATACACATGGAGGTTTAAAGAAGGTGTTTGTAGTTGCTCCAAACTCTTTTCCCACATCCACACACACTTCACGTGGCGTGCACTGAGTTTTTCTCCATTCAGTATCGATACCTGCCAAGTTACAGGGAATTTCATGTTATAAATTAACTGTTTAAAACCAAAACTATCCTGCAGTAAATTAGGATTCCTTATTGAACTTCGAAACCAAAATATGAAATTCTAGAGTCACACCCTTTAGTCAGTGAAACACACATCTATCTCTCTCTGTTACCTTCTAGTTGTTTTTTTCTCCTTCATAGGGACATGACATATCATCATGGAGCAGATGAAAAGTCACAATGGAACTAAAAGGGAATCCAACAGGCAGGGGAGACCTTAAAGCACAGAATCATAGCCTGGCTTGTGTAAGAAAGGACCTTTAAATGTCACCTGCCATCTAGTCCAACCCTCTTGTAATGAGCAAGGACATATTCAAGCAGATCAGGTTGCTCAGAGCCCCACCCAAACTTGAATAAGCTTGGATGTTTCCAGGGATGGGGCATCTTCCACCCCACTGGGCAACCTGTTCCAGTAATTCACCATGCTTATAGTAAAATTTCTCTTCCCTTTGCCTAGCGTGAATCTACTTTCTCTAGTTTAAAATTATTACCCTTGTCCAGTCACAATAGGACCTGCTAAAACATCTCTCCTCATCTTTCTTATAGACCCCCTTTAGGTTCAGGAAGGCTTCTATAAGAACTCCTGGGAGTCTTCTCTTCTCCAACGTGAGCAGCCCCAGCTCTCTCAGCCCATAGGAGAGGTGCTCGAGCCCTCTGAACATCCTCACAGCCCTCTTCTGGACCTGCTCCAACAGCTCCACATCCCTCTGTGCTGTCCCCTGAGCTGTTCACTGTGGGCACAGCACTGCTGATGGGTCTCACTAGAGAAGAGGGAGGGGCAGAATCACCTCCCTCAAACTGCTGGCCAGCAGCTAAAGCTGCACATGTCCTTTCTTCACCTGGGGCAATTCTCATCTTGAGTCAAGTCTGCACTTTAGCTCTGCACACTTCTGCAAAGTAATTCTAACCAGCCCCACACAGTAGTTCACGTGGATATAAAATATTATAATTTTAAATTTTAATTTATTATTATACATTAAAATTATATTATAATTATTATAATTATAATTAATATTATAATTTTAAAATTTTATAGACATAATGTGAAATTCATTTAAATACATGTTCAGTTTGTTAACTAGAAGTGTATAATTTAAAGCAAAAGTATTTAGCAATTATGTACACCATGTGATTTAATCTGATGGATGATTTTTGTGCCCAGATTATCCACATAAATTTGGGCAAAGACTTAGTATCATGTTATACAGCATTTTACTAAATATAACCTTACACTCAACAGCCCCGAGACTTACAGCTGTAAGTTTATTCCCTTTTGGCAAACTATTCAACAAAAATGGAAATTTTGCCTTATGTGTACTTTAAACTCTCCATTAAGGTACATTAGTTCCAATATCATGTCCAAAAATACACCTCCTGCTATAAATCCTGCATTCTCTGCCTACAAGCACTGGCTTAAACTGTAAGCTAATACATTTTCATCCAAGCTATCTGAAACACTGAAAAAGGTATTCAAACACATTGGTTTGTAAACTGTTTTGCTTGTTTTAGCACAACATCATTACAACTATCCTCTTGTAAAATGAAAAAGTTACAAGTGTATTATTTGGCATTCCAAAGTCATAATGCATAAGAGAAGAAAGCACTACTAGCTGTGATGCAATTGCAGAAAATGAGAAGAAATAGTTCAATGAGCCCAACTATTAGCATTCTCTTTGATTTCTGCAAAATTGTTATAGCCTCTGCGAAGTAGGATTCTTTATACTTTAAGACAAGCAGTTCACTTTCTCTACTGAGCCAAGAAAGCACTTTTATACAATGGGCATACCTAAAATACATCTGCAGAGTGATTTCTTTCATTATGAAAGGCTGACTATCAAAGATTTTCTACTACAGAAAACACACCCTATCAAACTGCTGAGGTTGGTTGACTGACAATGCTTAGCTTTTAAAGCGTTTTGACACAATTGAAAAGCCTTCAGAATTTCATTTATTGTGTGTTGGAACGTGGATTGCGTCCTGTACTTACTTTTCAGGATCTCTGCGTTATAGTGTGCTGCAGCAAATTTCAGGGAATCATCTGATCTTGTGTCAAAGCTGGAGTGCTCCCTGTTGTGTTGCCAACCTCCTCTCCTCAACTGACATTTGAATATTTTCCAGTATTCTGGGTAAAGTACTGTCATGAGTTCATCCACACTGGACACGGACCGCAATTGCTCTTCCAGGTCTTTGCTTCCATGAGCCTGCCAAAGTAACATGCAGGATTAATTACTTTCTCTGGTACACAAGGTTTGCTGGAAACTAGTCTGAAAAGCAAGTAATGCATTGTAAAATAAAGGGGTCATCATCATAAAAACTGCTTCTGTCAGTCAATGCCAGCATTACTATATTGACAAACAATGAAATGTTTTGCTTCTTCCATCACTTCTTTATCACTCATGTAGTTCAAAATATCTGTGTGAGAAAGGAGCCTACACAATTAAGTCTACACAAACACAGTTTGCAGATTACATATATATAAAAAAAGCATTTTTATCCTGGAAAGGTAAGTTTTTGTGATGAAATTTTGAATGCATGAACCCCCAAATACTTAAATGATGTTCATATTATTTAATATCATATACTCCTAAAGTAACACCAATTTTTTCCCATTTCATCCCTTAGTCACAGAAAATTAAAATGCCCAAAAATGCAAAACCAGTTAAAACAAACCCAAAAAACAAAACACTAAGCAAAGAAACTAAGAAACTAAATCATGTTATTTAGTACCATTCTAGGGAAAATCTTAATAAGCAAATTATATTATAAAGCACGACTTCCTAAATCAGTAGGACACAAGGATTTAGGTACCTTGAAGAGTCTAAACCTCACACTCCCTTTCTGTTTCAGGAGTAGCCTCAAATCCTGTAATCCTGCTTCCTTATTCTGTGGCCTTTACACAAACTCATTGCAACTGTACTTTTCTAAATGACTGAGATTTACATTCCAGTTTATCGCTTATCAGGAAGATTCCTCTGTTCCTCTTAGATGAAGCACATGGCCATCAAAAGACTGGTGTTTACCCCCTGCCCACCTTTCTCATCCATGGATTGCTGACCTCTCAAAGGGAAGGCCAGTATGGAGAAAGAAGGGAATTGAAGAACCTTTAGCCACCTTCTCAGCCTACATGGCCCTTAGATGGCAGTATGAGACACAAAATACAGAGTACACTAGTACAAAATCCATCAACTGGCTGGAGACTCTCTACAGTTTACTATAAAATTGTTGCTCTACTCAAAAAACCTGTAAGAGTGCAAAATGTCCAAATGCAGAAAAACAAAGCTATATGAACCAAAATTTACAATTTCTTATCCGACCCTGCCACTAACAAAAAATAAGCTTTTTCAGTTCAATGATTTTGAACATTACACAAGTAAAACAGGTAGCTCAGAACTAGCCCAGCTGAATCAAAACTGCTCCTTGTCTCATGGACAACTTCAAGGGTATAAAATGGTGTATAGTTTCATCTACTCCCTTATCTGGTGTCAAACACAGCAGAAACACCTCAGGATAAGGCAAATTCACAGAACTAATTTCTCTAAACACAGTTATATACAGAACTGTGAAGAGGATGAGGCACTGTACCAGGTCACCCAGAGAACCTGTAAATGTTCAATCCCCGGAATTGTTCAAGGGCAGGCTGGATGTAACTCTGAGCAACCTGGTGTAGTGAAAGATGTACCTGTCCATGGCAGGGGACCAAAAGTTAGATGATCTTTAAGGTCCCTTCCAACTCAGGCCATTCTGTGATTCTATTATTCTATTACCAATTGTAAATTTGTTTAATTTGACAAGGTGTTATGAAGTTCAAAAAATGTTTTCACTTGAGCCTCACTAACCACAGTGTCCTTGCAGACGACTGTCCTGGGAGGTTTCAATAACCAAGCCATTGTCTCAGAAATGTGCCCATGCAGGCCTTCATCTCTTGTCACCGTAGGAAAGGCCATCCCTGACCCAAGCCACGCATCAAGCAGTTTCTGAGAGCTTTGATTTCAAATTTAATGGTAACACAGAGAATTTTACTTCCCATCACCCCTGCTCTCCTTGCAGGATGCCATTCAAGGTCTCAATCAGTGGGTCACAAACAAAAATCCAAGCTTAACAAACACCTAATTTGGCGACTCGCTGCTTGCACCTCCTGAGAGGTGAGGAGTGCAAGGTTTGAGCAGCCTCACTCCTGCCAAACTGTTTCCTGAGGGTGCTGCAGCATATGGCCCTTGAGTAATGGGAAGCAAGTTGCTGCACCAGCACAATGCCAGCGTTGCAGATGCGCGTCTGCCACGTGATGGGAATGGGCATGGCACAGCGTGGATATCCTGTCACAAGGCTGGAAGCCAGGCTGTTATGTAAAAGGCAGAGGAATAAAACCTGTGGTTAGCTATCCACTAGTTGATCCTAGGAAGTCCTAGAAGATCATGGGGGTAACATGGAAAGAGAATTCAACCAAAGCTTTGCCACCTTTGATGAATCCTTGAAAGCATGCACAGCCCACAGTAGACAAAACATCACATTGGCTGCTGATGTTGCAGATATTCAGAGTGCAGCCTAGAGCATCAGGAAAATAAATAATGAAACTCAGTATTACTTTGTTGATAAAAAGTCAAGCATGAAGCAGAAAAGTGAAATTATTAGAAATCATGCACACTGACTAATTCCTCTTTGGGCAGGCAATCAAGTCGTGTCTTTTCAGCTGGGCACAAATTTTTTAATACATATATTAAATATGTATTAATAAAACTCAAAATATGAAGAAATTAATGGCTTTAATTAAGCATTGTATCAAATATAATAAAGTTTTATTTTACCCTGGATATTCCACAGGCCATAGTGCCATGTGCCTACAACCCGAGACAAGGCAGTCCTGGTTGTGTGTATAGATTAAGGAAGGAGAGGCTGGAGAGCAGCACTCTGGAAAGGGACCTGGAGGTCCTGGTTGATGTCAAGTTGAGTCAGCAGTGCCCTGGCAGGCCAATCCTGTCCTGGGGGACATCAGGCAAAGCATCACCAGCTGGGCAAGGGAGGGGATTGACCTGCTCTGCTCTGCACCAGGGCAGTGTCACCTTGAATATTGTGTGCAGTTTTGGGTGCCTCAATATAAAAAAAAGAATTAAAAAAAAAATCAAGCTATTAAGGAGCATCCAAAGGAGGGTTACAAGTCTGGTGAAGGGTCTGAAGTTATTGAGAACACTTGGTTTGTTCAGTCTAATGGAGACTGAGGGGAGACATCATTGTGGTCTTCAGCATCCTCTCAAGGGGAAGCAGAGGGGCAGACATTGATCTCATTGCAAAACCAGGACAGGATTTCAAGAAATGGCATGAAGCTGAGTTGGGGGAGGTTTACTTTGGATCTCAGGGAAACCTGCTTCATCCAGAGAGTACTGGGGCACTGGAACAGGCTGCCCAGGGAAGTGGTCACAGCACTAAGCCTGTCTGAATTCAAGGAGTGTTTGGACAATGCTCTCAGGTACATGGTGTTACTCTCAGGGCTGCTGTGTGCAGAGCCAGGAGCTGTACTTCAATGATCCTGATGGGTCCCTTCCAGCTCAGCTCATTCTGTGATTCTCTGAGTACTCCCTTGATATAAACATAAGGAAAACAATTTCTGGAGCAGATATATAAAATTACTTTTAAAAAGTTATCTTCTGCTTAGCTTAATTTGCTTGTAAAGATGGCTTCAATTCAAATTTATACTGTGGAAAAACAATCTGATCACTAGAAGCCTGTTGTTCTCTCCCCTCTTCCAATTTAGTAAGAAAAGGAGAAGGAAATTCATATGTATGTACTAAATACACTGTATTTAGTGCCCAGAGTTAGGGAGCCAAAAAAAAAAAAAAACCAAAAAAACCCCACAAAGAAAAATAACCCAAAAAACCAAACCAAACCAACAAAGCTCAAAAACAAACAAACAAACAAAAACCCCAAAAAACAACAAAAAAAAACCCCTTGAAATGTTGCTTTTTCAATATGCTTACAGTGTTACCTTGAGATACAGATCAACAATCTCTTCCTATACATCTATGTATTTTTTAACTGCAGCAAATTACTCTCATATTACTCTCATGTAAAAAACTGTTTAGAGGAACATTTGCTTAAGGAACTTGTGATTTAATTTTGTAGAACAGCCAAACATCTTGTTGACATGAACATCAAATGAAATCTTAAGTTCTGGATGATTACAAGAGTGTGTCCTGCATACAGGATAAGCAGCAGATCATTAAGGATTGCTAGAAAGAGTTTTCTACTTTTTACGGGAAGAATGAATCTGCTTCTGTAAATATAATAGTAGTCTGGCAACATTTTTGATTTTGTGCAAATTTCAGTAATTTCACAAAAAAATACTGTCTTTGCTCTTTCTTAACTCTGCATTGGCTTGTAGCGTAGGACACTGGATTTTCATTGCAAAACAATTTTGAGACTTAAACACATTTAGAATATATGATGACACAAAGAAAGTAACATCAACAAAAATGTACTAGAGATTAGAGGAGCTCTAATTTTTCATTCTTCTTATGCACGTGCAGATTAGTAAAGTTCAGAAAGAAATATGGCTTGTAGCTGCAATTACTGTCACCAAGCTAGTTATTCCCAAATGTTAAGTTCAAAGGGAGGAAAGAAAAAGGAACATTAATAGAACATTAGCACAGGTTGTAATAAGAGAGATTCTATGACTTTTAGGACTGAAGAATGCTTTTTGATAAATTTAAACAAACAGTTGGTTTTCATACAATTAAAGAGCACTCCTGATGAAATCGTGGACCAACTGCTTAATGTTTTACTGGTAATGCATTCTGGAGTCTAAGTTCTACATTAAGAAGGAAGCAGGAAATAGAGCCAAGAGTGATTACACAGGAAGGAGTTTTCTCTATCCCATGCTTTTCTATATTCTTGGCATTTTCAAGTCACTTAAGGAATTGGGGTTTGAACGTTTTTTTTTTTTTTAACCCCCACCACTCCCTTCAAAAGTGTTTATCCTCTCTGATTGACCATTCTACTATTTTTTGTCATTTTTACCTATTATCATCAGTGTTGTCCTGCATGAACATCTGAAAATGGCTAGATAGAAAGTGTATTCTAGAGAAAGACACTGATTAAACCTTTGACTAGCCAAACTCTACAAGATGATAGGTGATATTAAGCAAAATAACAACCTAAAAATACAAGTGTGAATGGAGAATACAATAAAGTTACACTTCTCCGTTTCAGCAATTTCGCATTTTTTATGAGGAACAGGAGAAGTGACAAATACATATAAATAAAGGTGCAAAGCTTGATGACAAGTGCTCTCTTGCTATTATTTAACTTCAGAATATTTCATTCTATCAAAGTATGTTTTCCACAACGTGACTTTCCATTACATGGTATGCCCAGTTTTTCATAAAATTACGGCTTGCAAGGGAAAGGGCAGGATACCAAATAGGCTATATATCCATTAACAAAGTCAAATGTATAACAGATTTTCCATGCATTACATTACTTATCTTTCATATGTCCCCAGTGCTTGCCTCTATTATTAATAACAAAGGTCAGAACACTTAATATTTGGCAGCATGCTTGACACATAATTGATGGTGCAATATGCTATAATGGTACCTTATGTATCTGTGCTGACTACAGTTGTCAGCTCATTTCATTTTCAAGGATTTTGTGGACAATTCTGAATAGGAAAATGCTGTCTATAAACCCCTCTGTTTTAAGATGCTTATAGTCTGTATTTATTAATTGACTGAAATGGGTTAAAATCAAGTACTTAAATCTGAATGTTGAAATTACTTGTAAGCAAATGGAAATACTGCAGAAGTATTTATAAACACTTCACTTGCATAATAATTTATTGCAATTTTCATATATTTCAATGCTAGTATTTTTAGAAATTGATGCCAATAAAAAAAGAAAATATTTTAATTAAAAATTGTAGCTATAGTTAAGAATTAAATTCAACTTTTATGCCCACTTCTATGGTCTTACTAGAAAAGCCCTGATTTTGATCTCCCATGCACCCATTTGTCACCAGCAAACTTGGATGACTGCAGTTGAGAACTTTTAAGTTACCATTCAATACAGTAACAAAACAGAGCCTTACAGAAGCCAAACAGTCACAGTGAACATAAATTTTATTTCACATCACTTCAAATAGATGTGATGTGATATAAGTAAAAATAAGTAGAAAGACCACTGCAGTTAATATGAACTAAATCAAAACATCATGACAACAGCAGAGAGATTAGAATCAGTCTCTGCTCCAAAGAGCTTACAAAGCACATCAGACAAACATAAAAAGTAAGAATCAAAGTGGAAAATAAATAAATAAACAAATCAGTCTGACCTATATTTTGCTTTAAGTGACTTCTATTCACTATGACGTTTTAAATACTAAGAATAACATTAGGGAAAGAAAACAAATAAATGGGAGGAATGAAGAATGTACAAAGTAGATAGACAAGGAAAAATAAATGAGTTTAAGAAGAAATTCAAAAGAATTTGCTAAGAAGGAAAAAAAAGACATTGGCTATAAGGATAAACTTAGGACTACAGAAATGTCACTTCTATATTATATATCACGTATTTTTTCTCTTGTTTTGACCTTTTTTTTTGAGAGGAAGATCATAAACTGCTAGAAAATCATCCTAGACTTACACTACTTGATATTGCTCCACCAGTTCATAAGTACAAGTATTTAGGCTAAAGTAATTGGTAATGCAAAATTTCCATGTTAAGGGAAATTAAATTTTTATGCATGTCAGCATTTTTAGTGCAATATTTTATGTAAATATTCTTAGACAATGCCAGAACAATATCTAAGTTTATAGATTTGCACAAAGGTACTTACATTAAGTTCTTTAGTCAAACATTTAGCTGCTGCTGAGGTTCTGAAACATGCTTCTTGGCTGGTACTTATTCTTCAAGTACCTGCATTCCTCAGTGGTTCTCAACCTTCACTAAAAAAATGCAGGTACTTTCATATATTCAATGGGAATTACTTATGACAATACCCTTTTTTTAATCTGAGTTCCCTGGGAAGCAGAGAGAAAAGAAAAAAAAATCTAGTTGCTTTCTAGAGCAGCTCTGTAGGCTGCTGCCTGATTGCTTTAGAAACCCATTCTGGACAGCTTGCTCTCACAGGGTTCTACAAACTTGGGTAATCAATACCATTCCTGACTATAACAGAGCAGTTTTCAGAACAAGGATTTGTGGCACCTTAGCTAGACTCTTTTTTTGGAAGAAATTTCACAACTAGATTATAGTAACAGGAAAGGTTTTGTTCTCACACACTTTGCCCTGATCTTTCAAAAAAGGTCAAAGGCTGCAAATATGTGGGATAACCCTTTGCTGTCTAAGTGCAGCTTCATCTGGATTGTTTAATTGATTCTAAGGCTTGTATTGAAGCTTCCAGCTAGCATTACAGATAGATTTGGAATCAATAAGGATTTGGATTATTGCTGCTGAAAGGCTTACATCTGATTAAATCTTGGCGACATCAGGCAGTGCAATCTGTACCAGATGAGATTTGTGTGTTATTCTCTTGGTCATCAGCAGCTCCAGTGGTGACAAATGTGTGCAGCGCCATGCACGACCAGAAGAAAGGGGAAGCCCTTTGTAAGTAAAAAACTTTTGTAAAGGGAAGATAAAGGACAACACTGTGATGATTGCTGGGACATCAAGGTGATGAACAGGCACAGACCCCTGCCAGGAAGGAGACAGCTAAAGGAATGAGAATGCCAGCATCCTCTGCAATGCACGCTCTGCAACCCAGCAAGGTTCTGGTGCTGATTGCGTGCACTGCCTCTGCAAGACATCTGGGTGGCTGTCACATGGCAGCTCTGTAGAATATGACACATTATAAAAACAGTATGTTCATTTTGAATGCTTTTAAGCAACTTTTAACTAACATTGAGAGAAGCAAAGCACACAATTCTGAAAAGAAAAACTTGCACTCCTGCTAGAAATCTTCCTCATTAAAATATCTTACTCTCTCAGAAAAAGATAAAATGCCAGTTAAGCTTTTTTTTTAATATGGTCTGAATATTGCTGTTTTTTCAAAATACTCTGTAATCTCTTGTTTTCCTTTCGGTAGTCACATGTATTCCATCAAAATCAGTACAACAGAATAAAATATCAGGCCTTTCAAAGGTTGCTTATTCTCAGTCTTTGCTTAGCTTTCATTAGTATTGCTTTTATGAACAACTATCATTAGCTTTGTCAAAAAAAACATACAAACATAGAGTCCTTTTTTGAAGACAATTATCAACGTGGTAGCAATGCAATGAGCTGCAATCTTGAGCAAGTGTAAGACTGGCAGTGAGAATTAAAAACTCCTGCTATCAGGAGTTTTTCTCAGTATCAAATGGAGAGTTACTAAGTGGAGAGGCAAGGGGTAAATTCATTTTAAATGAATTAAAATTAATTTCAATTTGAATGCCAGCACATTCTGAGACATTGCCTGAGCACAGTACCTGCTCTACATGAGTACATCCCAGATCCCAATTAGTCAGTGAGTAGGAGCTCTGGCTGTCTTTCAAGGGACTGGCGTCAAGAAGGCAGAAGGTAGATTTTACATCATGTTTTCAATTCTGCAGGTCAATCATTCATAAATGAAGGTTTCACTAAGGGCAGGAATAATAAATTGCACATTTGTAAGAACATTTCTGAGTTATGCTGAACAAATAGGTTCTCACTGTGATGAGACTATTTAGTTTTCAATTCAACACCTTTGCTTATTCTTGAATTTTTGAAAACACAGTCATTTATAGGAGGGAAAGATTACATGAACACACCGTGTCTTCTTGTTGAATAATTTCTCTCACTACTAAGTAACTTGCCTTTTCACCAAGTTTTTAAAATCACTATTTGAAACACTGAGAAAATATAATTAATCCATGGTCTAAATATTTAGTAACAGGTCACAGAAATTTCTTGAATTAGTTATACTTTTAAAATGGTTCATAAAACAAATAATTTCACAGACCACGAAACTACATCATTGAATTTCAAAGGCAAACTTGAACTTTATTCCTAAACAAATGTCTTAATCTAAAAGAACATGATTTCTGTTTTGTTAAACAAATCTTGCACAGTTTACAGATCTGTACAGAAATATTAATTACAAGACCACCTACTCTGTCACTATTTAAAAAAATATTCCAACCATAAACAAAACACTACTTAAAATTCAACAAAAAACTAAAGAAAAGTGAGGAAGTAATAACACAATAATTCTATTTTTAAAGTCTTAGTTTTAAATTATTACAAACAGGTTTTGTATATATGAAAGAGGAAACAAATAAAGGGGCTCAGAAACCTGTGCATTTTATTTCATTTAGGGTTTCCAAGTATATTACTGGTTTATGCTATTTAGCATCATGTTTTTTTCAGTTAATTTGACACAAGTCTATTTAATAAGCCAAAGCAACACACCAGACTAACATATCTGTCAGGTTTTGGAAACAAAGGTATAAAATTGTGAGATTTCATTAATAAAAAAAGTACCAGAAGAAGCTTTTATTTTTATTATCAAGCTATTACTTAAATATTTTATGAAAAGGATCTTTGCTAATCCAGGCAAAAAGAAAGAGAACATCTGAATTTTTTTAGCCAAGTAGTTATACAGTTCAGAGGACCAGCTACCCACAACCTGCTTGTGCCTAACCTGATAATTTGTGTTGGAAATTTGTTCTACCCTGAATTCTGTGTGAAATATCCTTTGGACCACAATTTGACACCTGTTACAGAAAATGATGCAGAGACAAACCCATTTGTTTAGATATTGAGCCTGTAATACTTTTTTCCCTTTTTTGCTTTCCCTGAATGGCAAACTTCATTGCAAACTACAGTATAGAAAATCAGTAGTTCTGTGGAGCTGTCACACCTGTTCTGAATGATGGGGGAGAAAAAATAAAAATAAGAAATAACAAGGGTCTTTGATCACAAGAAGAGAAATCATGCTTTTGTATCACTAAAGGAGAAAGCTTACTGTACCATGTAAAACATGACAGGTATTAAGAGATTTGCCAGCAAGGCATGAGAGATAGGGAAAGGCAAATGAAACCTGAGAAAGGCAAATCCAAGAATTAAATTGAAACTTGGTCACAATTCCCTTTCATGCAACTAAATCAGGAGAAATGTATGTTGCCCATTATTTTTGGCTTAAATTATTCTGAATAGCGTATTGTACAGCAATGTTACTTAAAAAGGATCAGGGAACATCAGCAGTATTAAAACAGATCCTAATTTACACTGACAGGACATAGAGTAATCCAATGCTGAACACAGTATGCTATCAGAAGAGTTTTTGAATGAGGCTGGACTCCAGAATGAAGTTATTGCAAGAAGTATGCCCTGAGGAATCAACTTCCATTGAATGGCAAGACATATAACCCCTGATGGAAGATACAATATTGCATCCTGAAATCCATCATCATTGCCATTAGCTGAAACTTGTCCTATATGCCATCTTGCTGAGCTGCCTCCATTCTTATACAGGCCCAGAAACTAATGAAAAATAGATTAATATGGATTATATATATTAAAAGGAGGCATACAGAGAGCAGGAGAAAGGGAGAAAGAGGCTCTTGTTATTCTAGGTCTGTGAAAAGATGTAAGGGAATATGTTTAAAATTAGGCTAAGCATAGGCATAAACCCTACTGATATACTGAAATATTTACTAAGGTTAATCTTTTTATCTGCTCTTAGAAGTAAACAATTTTTAATTAAAAAGAATGGGTTTGTGACATTACATTTTGTAGTTACTTGGTCACAGAGTCTTGAACAGAAGAACTTTACCTAAAGAAACCCAGTCAGATTTGTGACATGAAAACAAGAATGGGAGAAGAGGTAAGGGAGTAAAAGTGGGTTAGTACTATGACTGTGTAACACCCAGTCTCCAGCTTGGACCACCCTGAGATTTTATTCTTCAGCAGTAAAGGTGCATATCTTGAGTTGACAGATTCTGATACAAAAAGTAGGAAAAAAAAAACAACAAAAGGCTCTCAACTTTCTGAAAAAAAAAAATCCTATAATTTTCATTGTCTTCAAAATCAAAGGTTCTAGAGGTTTTCTTAGATTTTAGCAGGAAAAAGCGTCAAGCAGGAGAACTTGTGCAGAGAGAAATTTCAAATTCTCCAGCACTACTGGCAACCTTTCAGGAATTGCTTTTCAAAGCATATGAAACTATTTCCTAAAGACAATCTGGAGAGATTACTTATAATGGTTTTCATATAAAACCATGATGGAATTATGTGCACACAAAAATAATGCAGTAGAAGAATTCCTTTGACTTTTTTCCCCAATTGCTTATGGCACGTACCACAAAGCATACACATATATTTACAGGATTGCAGTCCTGGACACTGGAATTTTGGACACACACTTAGTAATACCAAGAGCCCATTGTAGTCACTGAGGTCACCATTTACAGGACTAGACCATGAAACAATTTCTGTTTGTTCTTGTATGTTTCAAACATTTCTTTTACTGAGAACTGCAATTTCCTCAATGCTTTAAGAGCAGCTCTTTTCAAACAAAGTAGATTCAGACACAAGAACACATGTCTCATTAGAGTAACTGGCAGTGAGAATGACATTTCTGAATTAAATTTTGCTTCAAAAGAAAGTGCTTTGTTGATTTTCAAATTTATTTGAACTAGGATTGCAAAAGAAGGAAAAATTTAAATGGATTAATTTTAAGGACGTTTTGTTTCATACTGAAATAGTTCTAAAACAATTTGGAGAGCAATTATTAATTTAACCTTATAAACATGTATGGCAAATGCTATTAGATATTTTTATTAATTTAACTAGAGGCTATTTCTGATACCTCACATCACACAATAATCTCCCATGCTCTCTTACATTTAAGAGAAGTCAAATAGCTGCCTCTCAATTATAAGTGCCAAAACTTGAACGGTATCTATTAAATTCCTGTTTTTCCTGAGAAGGAAAGGAACAAAGAACACAGAACTTGCTGTTTGAAAAGACTTAGATTACAGAAGTGTTGCCTTAATATGTCTCTTTGCAATTATTTGCATTCGTCATTTGGATCCATTAGAACTTAAACTATGGCATAATTGTATTTCTTTTTTGAGCTGTCATTGAAATTGACTGTGCCTTTAAACAAATGTGCCCAGATGCTCTGGGTACAGCTAATCACAGGCACAAAGGCCCAGTCAAGGTCAGGCTGCAACTTTGTCTCTAATTGCCTGGTTATACATTCCTTGTTCACGCAAATCTTTTACTGACTTCAATGGGATTTTTGTTTAGTGAGGATTACAGGATTCAGCCTCCTAGCTTAACTACTGCATCTATACATCGCTGTGTGTAATATGCTTCAGTCCCTACAGTTACAGTATCTGTACTTTTACTAGCCCTAAATATCACGTTGAGTTTTTTAAGACTTTTACCATTCCAAAGCCCTAAAATGCAGTTTCTGTTTTTAATCCTTCTCTTTTTTTGGATCTTCCACAGTCAACACTATTGGACTTTAAATAATAGTTACCTGGAAGCCCATCTTTGTCTTACTGCTGCTATAATTTTCATTTCAAACATTCTAATTTGCTTTCTAAACCTACTGACATAACTACTATATCAGCCATTCTGCTAAAACACAAACAAAGTATGTTTCCTACTCGGTTACATTTCAGGTCCTTATTAAAGCAATCTGGTGATTTTTACATGATCTTACCAATGTCCATAATAGCTTTTGTTGACTTCTCTAAACATTTTTGCTTGCCACAGCATGTTTGTATTATTAATTCCCAATTCCATTTTTTTACTTGTTTACATCAGGTTGCTTTGCAGTTTTCCTAGTTTACCCCACAACATATGTCCATGAAACATTTTTCCATCATTATGCAAACACTACAATCTAGACAAAGTGCATGCCATCATTTTTTATCAGACCAGCTGTACAACTGAAAGACAAGGGTGTTTCTATGTTGTCGGTTCAGGCCTGTTGGTCTCTTCCTCATCCAAACTGAACACATGAGGAAACCCAGACACAGCTGACAAGATAGTTCACTCCAGCGCCTGATTCTAACAGCACTAAACAAAACACCATGAGCTTGTCCCCAGAACATCCCAAGCTGCTCTAGCAACAAAAAACCCTTTTTGTCACCTCCTGGAACATGCAACCTGCAGTATCACACTACACAAAAACCTTTCTAAGGGGCTGAAGCACATACTTTGACAATTTAAAATCAAAAATACACTCAAAACCCCCCAAAAAACCAAGTTTCTCTGAACTGATGGACCCTCCAAAGCAACAAAAACAGTAATTATGTCTCAGAGACATTAAACAGGAGCTGAGAGTACTGACAAAATGCTCTGGGCAGCATTGACATTGGGTGGACCCATAACTAAGGGGCCTGAGGGCCCAAGTTTGCTCTCTACTACAATCCACAAAGCTCAGCTAGATAGAGGCTTTCCTTCCTTGAGAAATGCCATGAACATGAGATACATCTGGTGCAACCCTTGCCAAAACCTTGATTAACTCCTAACACCTCCCAAAGTAAAGCCTGGCATATGAACAACCCTGGAAAGTGAAAAAAGATCAGTGAAACTACAGGACAGCACATATAATTTACAGCTCAGTAACTTCCCCATGCATCTCATATCACAACAAAGTCAAGCAGCTTCAGAAGGCTACAGTTTAGTCTAATCAAATTTATTGACACATGTTAAATCCCTGTTGCATTTGTGTATTTACCAAATAAAATTTTATTAGGAAATGGGATTTTCTCCATATCTCTCCCCATGCAAGGTTTTTGTGGAAATGTAGCTACCTCAAGCTCTCTGACCCCTGGATTCTGTCTGTTGGATTTAAGAAAAAAAATATTAATTCTGGAAGACTTTATACATCACAAACTTAGCCTCTGTCATTGCAAACACTTCAAGCAAAATACCAAAAATAACTCAAGCAAAGCTGTCCAGATAGAAAGCCAAGCACTCACTGGTCTTACCATAGGGAACCCTTACCTGACTGTCTCACACCCTCTGAACTCCCTCACACTTGCAATCCTACCTCAGGTCATGCTATTTATACTCATGTTGTCACTGATGTCGCCTCCATTTCTGCAGCATGACACTTTTGATAGAGATGTAGAAAAATAAAATCTTATGTTAGAGGAATACATGCCTCCTTAATGCATTGTCAAGAAAAATTTAACTTTTTTTTTTTCCTATTGATTAGAAAGATGAGCTGGTTAGCACTCAATACTTTTATTATGTTAAACATTTAGATTTTTAAATCTATAGACTTTGCTTCTACCCAGACCCATGGTCTTTAGCTCACGTGGGTCTTTGGGTAGCTACAAATGTTTGTGTTATCCTCAATTCTAAATATTAATTTCTGACTTCTGAGCAGTATGTCAATGGTGAGCCACAGACTGAGAAACTGAGTTCCCTGATTTTTGTCTTAAGAGAGGCCAATACTCCAACATGCTTTTCAAAGCATTTTACTGTAATTTGAACAAAATTTCTTGAGCAGCAGATAAAAGATGAAGAATTGCTTACATGAGAATCAGAAGCATAAACTAAAGTGACACACTGGGTAAAGCATAATCATTTAGTTAAAAAGTCTCTAGTGAGCTGCAAGCAGCAGCAAATATATAATTGCTGCTCAAGGTTTGCAGTTTCTGTGACATCACTATAGGAGCGATAAGAATACTATTTAATGGCATCCACTTTCAAGGTTACCTTATGTTCCAACAGAGCTGGAAGCAGTCACTGCCAAATGACATACAAACTGGTATTTGTCATGCTTGAACGGCACATGCTAGTCAGAAGATTTTATCAGATATTTACTTTAAATGCAAAAGAGCACTTAACTCCCACTGACAAAAAAGGGATGCAAACTCGGTAAGTTTAGGACGCTGCTACAGTCACCAGGTGCTAGCGTCATATGCAGAAACAGTAGCTAACTTCTGAGGCTCCAGCACCAGCCTGACCATCCTACTCTTCTTGCCCTGGCATATACAGTTGCAGAAAAGAGCACAGCTAATTTCCAGATGAGGTACAGATCAGTACAGATCAGCCTGTGGGCTTTGCAAAAGGACTTCTTAGTCTTCTTAAGTATCTTGGTGCTCTGTCCCATCAAATAAGGGAGGCTGGGTGACCCAGCAGAGATGCAGTTCACAGTCTAGACTGCTGCAATTGACATAAAAGCCATTTTAACTCACTATCCTCTCTGTAAGCAACAAGAAGCACATATAGAAAGTATGGATTAGAACTGGACAATCCAAATTTTGAAAGGTAACAAAGTGAATGTTACCCAGCCAATAAGTGCATGTTTTTAAATGGAACTCAAAACCACATCTTTTCTGTGAATTGAAATTCTTGTGTGTCTTATTTTGACCTCCTTTCAGTAAAGCCTGCACTAAGTCATGGTACTTTGCAGCCTGCACTCAGAACAGAAAATAATTCTCTGAAGTGTCCAGATACATACTTTCCATTCTGGGCCTTTTTCAGATTTCCAACAAATACTCAGCATTTAAGGACGGATCCCTGTTCTCTGCAGCCACATGTGGCTGGCTTCCTGAGCTCAATGCCAACATTTCCTTAGAGCATTCCTAACATGAGTTGCCTAAAACTTCTCCCCACCATCTTTCAGACCAAATGACACATGCACTGAAGTCTCCCAGCTCTGACTGTCAAAGCTATTTGTGCTTACTGATTCTGCCCACAGACAGACTCCAGCGCTGCCAGACTCAGCATCCTTTCTAGGGTAAGGCTAAGTGATCCTTCTCAGGGCTAAACACACTTGAAGGTAGTTTTGAAGAGCACATGGATGTTCCTTATCTGAACAGCACATTTCCTGATACTCTCCCTGAACAAAATTAGTACAAAAAGCACATAGTAATCACATTACAACAAAATCACACATAAACTGCAGCAGACACACGGAAAAGGAAGCAATAAGTCTTCAGTTCCTAGAGCTTTTGCCCAATGCCAGTACACACTGAAGCTCCATGTGAATTCATTGAGATAGCCATGTCAGGCAAACAGGCTAGCAGGCAGAATTATACCTATTTAGCAGTACCTCCAAGTTTAAAGCTAAAGAACTTCTGGGAAAAACAAAGAGAAGCAGTCTTTAACTGACTATACCAATATTCCTGACAAAAGCCTGCTAATAAAAGGTAGAAGTTACACTTGGTATCATATCCTGAATCAGAAGGTATACTATATCAAAAAGATGTTGATTTGCCATTATATTTGAAGTGATTGCCTCAGGATTTATACTTAATCTGGTTTTCAGAAAGCATGAGCTATTCTAGATAGAAACAGATGTCAGAAAATGCACTGTCAGACAGAAAATATGGCACATTATTCTAAAAAGAGGCTTATGATTTTTTTCAAATGAAAATTAAAAAGACAATTCAATATAGTCAAATCCAGCAAAGGTATAAATGGCATATAGTTATATGTGTGTTCTTTCATGACTTCAGATTTATCACTGGTAAATTAGTGACTCCGATTTTCATGATTTAGATATATTACTGGGTCAAATGGTAGTATTTTTGAAAGTAAAAACTTGGAAATATAATTTTAATTTAAAAGTCTCCCAGATTTATGAGCCTTGTCAGCGGGGGGAATGTGTGTAGGTTTTTTGTTGTTTTGGTGGGGTTTTTTTTTGGGGGGGAGGGGGGGAATATTCTTTTTTTTTTTCTTATGGCCAACTAGTACTTGTTATTTTCTAATCCTCCTAGAATAACAGACTGGAAAGGTCCCCAATAGCCATCTAGTCAACATCCCAATCAAACTTCCAAAGACAAAAAAATTCACAGTGTCTCTACAAACCTAGTTCTATTGCTTAATCATCCCCCATAGAAAATGGGGGAATGCTTCCAATCCTTTGGAAGCCTCTCCTGCTTCAAAAGATGGTAATTGTCTCTTGTTCTAAGCCTGAGCACCTCAGTGAAAAGCCTGGTTCCATAGCTGAAGTAACCTGTAAGTGGAAGACCACTATTTGGTCCAGTCCTCTCAGACCCTTCTCACAGGGCAGATGTTTCAGCCCATCTTGGTGGCCCACTGCTAGACTCAGTCAAGTTTATTAACATCTTTCTTGTTGTTTTGTTTTCTTTTTCTTTTTGCTGAAAACCAAGCACAATATTCCACATGTGGTTTAACAGTCAAGTAGAGGACAGCCACTTGGCTCAATTTAAGGGCCACACTCCTCTTGAGGGAGCCCAGGACACTGTCAGCCTGCATGGCTGGTGTTCAGCTTCCACCAGGAACCCTAAGTCCTTTCCCACAGAGCTGCTTCCCAACCACTGAGCCTCAGTCCCTATCTCTGCAAGGAGCACTTCCATCCCAGGTTAAAGACTTGCATTTGTTTTTATGAATCTCATCAGATTCCAGTCGGTTGATTTTTCCAGTGTACCTGAGTCCATCTGAATGGCAAACCTGCAAGAAAGTCTATCAGCTTCACTGCCTCCACACCTCCAGTTTGCTGCTATACACAAACCATATGAAGGTGTGCTCTGTCTCACCAGCACATACCCTCTTCTTCTCTAACTCTCAAGGACATAAAAACATGGTTAGAGCATAGTAACACCAAGGTTGTGGGTTTGATCCCTGTATGGGTCATTTACTTAAGAGCTGGACTCAATCCTTGTGGGTCCCTTCCAACTCAGAATAACATGTGAATCTGTGACTGTAGTAAAACAGGACAAATCCCAGGAGAGGGCTCTCATCCACAAACCTGTGATCAGATTTGTCAAGCATGATTTACTCTTGGCATTTACAGTCTAACTCCAAAAAAATCCATTTACCAGTTCTCTAATCAAACCCCAAGTTGGCTTTTTTCAAGGGCAGGATGATACTCAGCTACTTGAATTCCTCACACGAGCTTCAGTAATTCATAGTTGCTACAAGCCAAGGCTGTCTTTGATTATTGCCTTCTTGGCCAGATCTTAATTTGTGAGGACTCTCTCTCTCTCAGATACATTGCACCCTCATTAGCATCCTTTTGACAGACTCCAGAAACCTCCTGGGCTGCTTTTATGTGTGGCCCTTCCAGCAGGCAGGAGGGAGCCTAAAGTCTATCCCAACAACAATGGTCTCAGAGCTGCTTAAATATGACATTGTCCTATTCCCACTAAGCAAGTGATCCCTAAAATAGGCTCACCATTATGTCACTCATACCTGCCCCTCCTCTGATCCTGATCAACAAGAAACCCATCCACTCAAACTGCTTCTATTTGCAAAGGAAAACCCCCATTCCCTTCTTCCCTGCCAGTCTTCCTACATCCATCCATCATAGTTGTTCCAACAATGCCTTATTGATGGGTCTGCATGCAGAGGTCTGTCTCCTCCTGATTGATTCCTATGCTGTTTGCATCTCTCTGCAGGCAATTCTTCCCTGACAGTCTATAAACCAGAAGATTTATGTTTTGCTTTGGAGTTGTTCTTCCTCAGATTTGACCATCTGCTGGTAGTACTTTTCTGTCTGTCATCCAAATTTTGCTTGTTTTCTTCCAACAATTTTTTTCCTTCTCTTTAAAATCTGTGTCCATCCCTCTCAACTCCAGCAACAAAACATTTTAATTAAAAAGTACATACAGACAATCTCACAAAGTTTATCTGTCAGCTGTCACACTTTCAAATTAGCACTGCTACTTTGAGAGAAGCTGTACTGCTGCAAATTAAAATTATGCAGTAACACGTTCAATCAGTATCACGTACGTAGGCAATGGGAGGAAAGGTTTTATCCTAGCCAAACAAGGATAAAATTTCATCTAACACAGTGAGTTTAAAGACCAGAACAGAAGACTGAAAATATTACCTGGAACTGAGCAAACAACCACATAAGTACAGCTATCCTGCACTGGTACTCCAACCACTGCCTTTAAAAGTTACCCTAGGAATATCTAAAGATTGCAGTCCTGAGACTGCCTAACTCGATTTCATTTGGCACAGGATGCACTCTGGACCAGAACACAGGCACCCTAGCTGAGAGGTGCAGTTGATTCTCTTGATGGACAATAGGCCTTGACAGAAAACATTTCCTAAGACAAAAAAATCAGCAGGGCCTCAGTTCTGCTGAGGATACTGACCAGCAAGATATTGAAACATTAATCAACAGTGAGGATCACCAGCCTCACATCTTGAACTACAATTCCACTTCCTTGGCTAAGCCTGCAGAAGAGCTTTAGAGAACAACAATACAGGCTCATTACAGGCTACCATTTATAAGAAGTGTATGCAGTTTCTCTTCCAGCAAGTCAATTGACTGATGGTAACTTAATATTTGTTTAGCAAACGGAGGTCACTTAAAAAAACAAGATGTTATTGACCCCTACAGTTAGTACAAAAAACCTCTGAGAGGAGGAACAGACACACAACTCAATGTGCTAGAAAAAAAGTGTTAATGTCGACTACTGAATGAAAACGCTACCAAACAACTCCCACTGATGGGTTACTGCTATAATATTGTAAAATAATGTAGATCACTTGTGGTTCCTCCTAAACAAAATACTCACAATCCAAATTTCCAGTTGAGAATCTTCTTTCATCCAAGACTTAATTCTGAGCACATCTTTTTGAATTAAACCAAGAAGATAATCCCCAAGGTGAAAATAAAGTGATATAAACATTTGTAGGGCTGGAGTTCAGATTAGCCATAATTTTAAATTTATTTTTGAAAAAAAGCTTTCTATTACTAGGTGACTATTCCTATATTTATACACACTCTTAAACAACACATGTAACTGTTAAGTATAACTTCCTATATATTGCGTGGTTACACAAACTTTTTTTAGAAGCAAGATCAGAGCAGAGAAAATGGCATAGAAAAACCAAAAATGCAGGACCAAAAGAGGCTGTGTTCCTCACTATTTCATGAAGGCTTTTTCCAAAATGCAGACAAAAGAAGGTTGTCTACATTATAAAATTGCTAGACTAAAATCAAAATTGTTTCTATACCTAAGTTCTGCTCATTTTCAAATCTGGAATGAAAAGGCAGTCCAACCTCTTTGCTAGAAGTGCCTGCAAATCAAAAAAAAAACATAATTGAAGGAGCCATTTCTGGCTGTTGTGACCAGAGCTACACTGATTTTAGTGGAGTTGAGACTATTAACAGCAGCTGAAGATCTGATCTTCCAATTTAAATTCTGTCTTGACTTTGAGTAATTCTGTTGAGGTCACTAGAACAGGGTTACTCAGGACATAAATTTGCCCCAAGGGCTTTTGTTGCCTGAGATATAAATATATTACATTAATGTATAAACAGAAAATGCCTAGCAAGTTCCAGTAAAGCAATTAATGTAATTAGTTTGTAACTTGTGCTCAAGTCTCTCAAGGGTTACTGGGGGTCAAATTAGGGAAACATTTCTGAAAAGCATGGGTCCTAAAATAGCAAAGTTTCATCTGACATCTCTAAGTGGTAGCACCTCTGTATTTTGACTTCTTTTTATAGAGTAAGCAGATGCAAATGGAAGAATAAAATACATCTGAAATGTTGGAATGTCAAGTTTAAAAGCAAATGATAATTTTATGTGTTTCCAGAAATAAAAATGCTTTAGTTAATTTCGATTTAAATTTCAGAACATTATAAAGACACAAATAACAACAAAGGTAAGATTTTTTTCCACATGTTCTAAAACAGAAAACTTCAGGTGCAAACAAAAAGTAACCTTTTTTTACTGTCTGTAACCTCTCCCCATCTGGAGTTTAAGGTTCAGTAAATCTTGCACCATATGAAGCACACACAAGTTAGCAGGATTGGGCCTAAGCATTAAACATCAGTGGACCACAGCAAGCTGTTTAAGGAAACTGATGCCACTTGACATACATGTGAACCAAGTAGCAGTGTCTTTTACAAGCAGCAGCATGGTTTCATTTAGAAAGGCAAAAGCTGAAGGTTGAGAAACACTATAAGACAGTCATTATCTATAAGAATGTCAGGGAGACTATTTATTTAATTAACTAAACCTGTCTGAGAACCCTAAACAGCCACTAAAATATAATTAAAATGAACTATCAAAGGTCACCATGGACCATTTGTTCATTTGGATAACAACAGAGGCAGATACCAGCCATTGATAACTCTCATTTATTGAATTTATTAACAAGCTGCAGGAATGTGCTTGCTGCATTACATGACTATGCATATTGAGCAATTGTTTTATTTCAACTTAACTTTCTTCCATTTTACATAGTTCACAACCCTTTACGCTATGTAAACACAACACTTTATTTTTAGATCCTGTTATGTCACACATGACATTTATCAACATGTCAATTAGTTACAGAAAACTGAAAAGAAAGAGTATGGAAATGCAGTCTCCTTAAGGGCTAAAGAGACCAGATAAATCATGACTTTACAACAACTACTTGTAGCATGTAGTTCTGACAGCACATCAAAACTCTGAATTTTTTCATGCCAAATACGTAAATCTGTTATTTAACAGTTGCTAACAAAGCAGGAACTTTCAAAGTGGAGATTAAAAGGAATAGAATAGTCGAGTCTGTTTCAGTTCCATTAACAAAAACACGATGCTTCCATATACAGCTAGAGTACCAAGGGATGTGAGCAGCCAAAACCACAGCAGCTTTAATGGAAAAAGACAGAAATACGTATTTCTGAAGCACGGGCAGAAATGGAAAAATGCTTTTGATCTAGCTCATGAAGGATAACAAACCCTGACAATACACATTTGGGATGCTGCTCTCAGGTTCCATTATAGTATCATAGTGCAATGTTTCTAATTTGTTTGTGTAGATATATTTCTAATTTGTAACTGCAAATACAAATTCCTTTGAATTAAAAAGGAATTTAAGCAAGTCAGATAGTTCACACTGAAATAAAAGGAAATATTATTGTTTCTGATTTACGGAGAAGTAACAGCTGGCACTTATTATGTCTATGTACTACATCAATCACCAAAAACACAAACTCCAATAAATCTACCTTATGTCCTTATAAATATAAAGCTGTTTTTCCTTTCCTAGACCAGATTGCTAGCTTATGAAAAGTGGTACAGCTCTAAATCCAGCACTCTATCTTTGAATCAGTTCAAATTATGTACCAGACACTAATTTATCTAGTTTAGCTTTTACAGATGGGGGAGGATTTTAGTCTTGCTGTTGCTGTTGTTGTCTTATGGGGTTTTTGTTTGTTTCTTTTCTTTTTTTTACCAAGTGATTGACTTCCACAGAGAACACGAGACATGGTACCAGTAAATCAGAATATCAGCAAGTACTGCTGGGTTTTTTTCAAAGCTCGATCTGCAACAGATGCCAATTTGTGCATCATTATCTCTACTACAGCAAGTGTTGTTTTTAAACAGACAATCCACTGCAACTGGATAGTGATGAGAATAAAAAGAATAAAGCAGTGGAAAGAACGTTAACCACAGAACGATGAGTAGGACTTGGCCTCTCACGCTCCGACCACCCAATGTATGGGACATTAGTGCTGAGAAACAAACGTGCTTTAACTCTCCCATCTGACAAAGAAAGAATGAAGCAGAACAGATTGTCCAGCAAGCTTCTGTTAAGGGCTTATCACAATTTTCAGTACAGGGGCTAGAGCAAACCACTAGAGAGCAAATATTTCTGAAGTCTACTCAAACTACATCGGAGGATTTAATCCAGACTGCGAAGAAGGAAATAGTTTTCCATTAAATAGAGCATTAACCTTCAAAGAAAAGCTGATCTTCTACCTAATCAGCAGAGGAGCAACTTATGGACAGATGGTGATGAGAAGACATATTTATGTCTTTCAGTCTTTACATTCAGGTTTTAAAAAGGTCAGTGGTAGCCAGGCAGCTGACATGGGTAACAAAGTAACAAAGGGCTTCAGCTAAAATGGGGAAAGCATTCTCCTATGTGTGAATCTGGATGCTTTAAAAATCAAATTACTTTGTCTAGTTTTCTCTAAAATACTTTCAAATTTGTCAGAAGGGACAACAGAGCTATTACTTGCCATCTTTGAGAACAACCAATCTGGTGGACTGCTACTTTCCAGAGACTATGAAAGAACACCAGAGTTCCTACCCCAGGCTCAATTCCAATTGCACAAACATTAGAGCAAACGATAAACAAGTTATTTGCAAGTTCTTAGGGAGGAAAATGAAGAATCATCTTCATCCCTTATGCCCTAAGAGATTGTAAACATCTGTTACAGCTCTGTGTAATACACTAATCACATCAAATTAATATCATTATATTTTCCTGTTATGGCAGGGAAAGGTTTCCTGATAAGGATGGAGCAACATGGATTAGATGAGTTAGGCTAAACCTTCTACATGGTAATAAGCAGCACTGTTTCATTGTCACAAGGGGGAGAGCCAAACTTTCCCTCTGCTTGCTTGCAACCCAGCCTCACTGCTCCCAACACTCTTCTCCCAACCCTGCACAATCTCTGCATGCATATGTGGCCACAAGTCAGATCCAGCAGTCTCTGCTGCAAAAGAGATCACATATACTTTTAAACTCACTATTTTTGCAGCCTAAATAAAGTCAGAAACCAAGACTTGACATGGCTGCACATGACATCTGTATAACAGCTTCCCCAACCCCTGCCCCATGATCCTGCTCCATGAATGGTATTGAGACGTCCTGTGGTCAAAGGGATCCACTAAAAGATACTGATTAGCAAACTTGGCCCTTTATCCAATGTGTTGCACTGGCTAAGGACTACAAGAAATACAAACAGTTGTCATGGAGCTGCACTTCCTCTTACAATTATTCTTGAGAAAAAAAACTGTGTAATTTTTTCTGCCAGCTCAGTTTTCTTGGAAAGCTTGTGACCTCAGTGTGAATTAAAGGCATCATCTTGTCCACTCTGTAATTTATTTTGACTTTAGTAAGGCTTTTTCCTTGATATTCTAAGACACAGGAAATGTGGTCTAGAGGAAGTTACTACAAAGAGGGAAGCAAAACTGCTGGAAAACTGTACCCTACGTTGTTTGTCAATGTTTCACTGTCAAAGTGAACACAGCTGTGCTCACTGTCAAAGTTAACACACTTGTTGCTGTGCAGTTGAACGTACTCATTCTGGATTTGGGTAGCTGAAGAGGGAGATGCTTACCAAAATATGCTTCTGACTGCTTAGTGGTAGGCTGTAAAAAGTTTGGATGACAGGACCAGATTTCAAAAGAAACTCTGTCAATATAAGAAATACAGGGGGGAAAAGGTTATGAGATTTTGTTAGGACACTTCTACTCTTCAGAATCTTTTAAGTTCAGTCCTTCAGGCAGGAATACTCAACTGGACAAACACAACGGAAGAAGTAACGAATGGCTGTTAACTTTGTAGCAGCTCTCCAGTAAAGCCATCTATGAGTCACAACCTGAACATGAGTTAAAAACTAAAAAGAACACACTCAAGAGACCAGTGTTTAGTCTAAAGGAGTTTGAGGGAAGTTAAGAGCTAAAGACAAGGAAAGAGGAAATAAGTCATGTTCCAAATCCACATTATCTTGGACAAAGAGTAACAGATTTATACTTACAGCACACGCTATTTACACTGGATATTAGGAAAAAGAATTTTGGTGAATCAACTTCTTTCCTAGAGATCTGAATGGGAAGCTATATTAACCAAATTCCCCTTTTGTCTGTTAATAGTCTGCCTTTGCTGTGCCACACAAAAACTTTTTTTGAGGCTTTTTTGTTTGCTTTGAATCTAGCCAGCATCTTGCTTTCTGCCAGTCTTGTTGTAAAACAGTACTGCTGCAGCTGAAGTCAGGAAAACAATCAAGACAAACTTCTCTGATGGAACTACATCAGCATATCTCACTAGCAATTGTTGTAAACAGTCCAAGTATATGAAACAAAATAAGGATGCGTTGATTCAAAATTTCTTTTGCTGTGAAGCTTCAGCTAGATCCAGTGCACCAAGTAACTCCTTCAATATTCATGTGGACAGCTCTACATGTGAATGTGATTCCAAGAAAAAGTGTCTTTTAGTGTAATTATATATTAGAAGGAAAACACAGTTTTTGTGTTTTCCCAAATGCCCAAGAAATAATCCAATAGAGTGATTTTTCCTTAAATGTGTTGGATATAACCAGCCAACAAAATCACTTTGTGAAAATACATAAAGTACTTCTAAACTATTACTTTGTGTTGCAGTTACAAAACAGCCTAACAAATGTTGTTTGGACACCTGCTCCAAAATCAGGATTCTACCATATTGCCATACAGTAGTTTAAAGAGGATGGGGGAGAGGAAGAGAGTAAAAGGAAAACAGATCTTTTTCTGACTAATGGATCAATTCCAAAAACTTTAACATGCAGGAGACTCTTTCTTTTTTCTTTTGGTTTCTTAGTAGTTGTGCAAAATTTGCAATGACTTTCAGAAAAAAAATACACTTCAATCTTGTAAGGCCACATATATAAGTGTATACAAAAGCAAACATGAAAAAAAGGCAGAAATCTAATTACGCTTTAATAAAAAGACAAAACACAAGGGGAGCCACAACAGTGAAATGTAATCTTTCAGTAAGCAGAACACCCTTACATTGCTCACTAGCTTTCCCATTCATCAATTCAGATCCCTGAGTCCATCCTTGCACTGGGTGTATATAAAATGGATCTGTGGTTTAGCCACAACCTCCTGTGTAGATTGTTTCATGCAGATGTTCACCAGAAGGCAATTCTTTGTGTAAGAGACACTTGATTTACTTTACATGCTTGATTTTAAAACATAATTTCTAATCAGAAAAACTGTTTTAAAGTTCTAAAAATTAAAAGTATGAATTAATCCCATCAAAACCCACTCAGTACCATATTATGGTTTTAATCTAAAGGAGGGCTATAGAAATCAAATCATCACTTTTTTTGAATTGCATGACAATTTACAGTAAGAATCTTTTCTAATCATGAAGTCATTAAAAAATTGCAACATTTGGCTTTTCAGAAAGAACTTCCCCCTATAATAGACATTAGCACTGAAGCTTTGATTGAGGTTACATTTATGTAACTGAGCTCAAATATGTTTCTGTTTTAAACTACTTAGTTTTAGGGAGAATAAAAAAGAAAATTACTATTGGTCCCACTTTATACAATTCAATTTTAATTTAAAGCAATTGCTGAAAATTTTTAACCCCGCCAAACTCTTAAAGACACAATTTTAAATTATCTCTGGAACAGCTCCATATTGAATCTCAACTTTAGCTAATTTCTCAATAAATTAAAACATGAAGTTCCAAAGACTAATCTCATTTTCTGCATGTGAAAAATTTCACCGCAAAAAGTTTCAAACTCTTTTTCTTTCAAGGTGCATACTCCAATAGCTGAGCAACAGCTATTTTCCTTTCTATTAATTCTATTCATAAAAACCTACTAGGTTTTAACTAAGCAGAAATCAAAGCTTTGTTGGCAAAAAAAGAAAGTCAATTAAAATGTGTGATGTATATCAGCTGTTTGTGGACATTTTCTTGGCATACATACTAATTTTAAACTAATTCTTGATATCATTATTTTGACTTTGGAGAAGCTGAAATTTCTTACATAACCCACAATATAGTATACCAGAGATTGTAGGGGCAATGAGCTCTCAGAAGGTTTAAGCTTATAAAGAGTTTTTTCCAAATAGAAGTAGAGATATGAGAATTTTAAAGAGCATAAAATGCAGTTGGATCAGCTAGCTATCTACAAAAAAAAAATCTCAACAAAACAGTGATTAGAATCTCTGAAACTAGTAGCTGGACAAAAACCTGATAAAATGCATTAACTAAAGCTGGTTTCATGAAACACTAATGTTAAATGAATGGCTGCATTAGATAAAGCACAGTAAGTCCATATTGCAGCCTGCTTTACCCACTTCTCAGGATGTCATCATGGAACAGAGAAGAGTGAAGGAACATAGCTTCATAGCAGAATGGTACTTTTGACTGCTACAGCTCCACCTGAGGAAGAAGGACCTTCCATCTCAGCAGCCACCTGGAAGCACAGAAATCTTGGCTGCTCTCTTAAGCTTATGTAGCAGGGAAGAACTGAAGCAGAAAAGAACATGGTGAGGGCTCTCCAGTAGTGCCTCAACTTATCTTTTTGGGTTTTTTTGGAACCCAAAGTTCTTAGAAACCTCTGTAAAGCCCCAAGCTGTTCATTGACTCATCTATCTCAGCTGAAGCAAAGAAATGCCTGTGAAAGCAGAGGTTTAAGCAACTGGATGTCTAGGGAGTCTGAAAATCCTGTTCTATCTTGCCTTGATATACCTCTCATCTCTTAAAGTGGTTCTTCAACCTACCTTGATAAACAGAAACCTATTCAGACTCATCCTAGAGAGATCCAGGTACAGCAAACCCATGAGTAGGGGATTCGTAAACAAACAAACAAACAAACAAACAAAAAAAAAACAAAAAAAAATCAAAAGAATCTCCAAACCTCTGAAAATCCAAACAAATAAAAAATGGATCCAAGTCATGAACCTAAAAGGTCAATATTTTTAGATATGCCTCAATAGAAGCAATCCAGAAAATAAACTTGACCTTCATTATCAAAAAAGAAAACATTTTGTTACACAAAAAAAAAAAAAAAAAAATCCAACATATACATACATTCTACTTCAGGCTCTAGATATCTCAAGTTTCCCAATGCCTTAGTCCACGCAGAGAGAACTTCCAGGGGCTAAATCAGAATTTGTATCGGTTTATCCTTTGAAGTTGTTCCCTCTCCCTGATCTCTCACAACATCTCTGGGTGACCAAGTTTCTAAGACAGCACATGGCTAAATGCCCATAGATGCTGGATTGTGTTCAAAATGCAATTCAGTTAACAAGCACACTAAAGTCCTCCAGTGGTAATAACCACTCCTTTGCTCACAAACTTGCAAATCCTTTATTTGCCAAAGATTACTGAGGTTTTTTAGACTGTGGAAAAAAGTTGACACCACTCACTAGAAATTACTCTATATGGCCTTTTAAAGAAAGGACACTAAAAAGAAAACAAGTAGCTTAACATATTTTCAAATATCCCTATGCAGCTGTCTAATAGCATAAATGTACTTCAATCTTTAACTGGGTCTTTGAAGTAATGGCAAAAGAACTTCTTGGCAGTAATTTTTAATTTTTATAAGACCTTGAAATACACACTTTATTCTCACTAAAATAACTATGTGTACTTGGACTAAATCACTAAATCCATTGTCTTTTGCCAATGTCAGAAACTGAATCAAATCCTGAACCTCATAACTGTCAGAGAACTCTTAATCTTCATGTACAGAGACAACAGTTCAAAAATATTCGACACAGAAATGTAGCTAGTAAACTCAAAGTGGAGATATAGATATCAAAATTACAACTCGTAGCAGAAAAATCTGATATTGCCAATTTGCAGTTTGCATAGTCAATGCTACATAGAGATAAGAAGTACACTGCCACATTTATGTTTTTTTTGTTTTGGAGGAACTAGAATTCCAAGCATATACCACAGCAGTTATTCAACACCTGAATATCCAAAACAGGTCTTCAAACCAGTAGTGACAAACCTGCATAAAGAGCTTGTCACTGGCTTGATGGCACCTATCATACATTCAGTCCCAGCACTTATGTCAAGTTCAAACAGAAAATGAAGGTAGTTTGTGACCATGTGCAAGTTAATAGCAAATTAGTTACCTAGTGAAGGCACTAACAGGTGAAGCACTAACAGTGAAGTGGCTGTTACAACACAGAACCAAGCATGGATAAAATTCTTCAAGAAACACTTTGCAGGGTCTTCCAGAGATGCACCCAGCCCCAGCTATGCCTAGAAATACCCCATTACTATATATATATATATATATATATATATATATATATATATATATATATGATATATATTCTATATATTACATTGTATGTTATACCCCAGTTATCTTAAACTGTGGTTCAAGAACAGGTGTCCTCTCAAATTCAAGACACTACTTTCTAAACTTCCCTTCCCACTGTAATCCTTAACTAAAAGGTTGTTGGAAATTACAGAAGCAAAACAAAAGGAGTTTCTTTGGGTCTCCACTTTCTCTAGCAATTATTATGGCTTTATATATACACACTGAGCAATGCAGCAGTTTTGGGGTTTGTGGTTTTTTGCTTGTTTTCCATAAATAAGAAGAGAATTACACCAACTCTCACTACCATGTCTATGACTTCTCCAAAACAAGTTTCTTTCTTATTTCAAGTCTCTGGCTGGTGCCCATGTTTCCCAAAGAGAGAATTAGTCTGACCTGGTCTGCCCTCTGTACATGACACTGCAGCTGCATTCGCAGGCTGGAAAGGGGACTCAATGGCTCTAAGGAGCATTTTCTTGAGCAGAAGTGTTTCATATGAAGTGCTACAGGTTTTTCTAAGGCTCTTAGAGAGAGAATGAAAGAAGGAGGACAAATGCCCACAGAAGAACTTCCATGCAACCGTTACTGTGGCCTGAAATTTCGAAGCAGCTCTAATTCACTCAGCAGGCTGTTGCACAGCCTGGTAATATCAAGTAGAGGTAGAGGACTTTAAAAGACCTTAGAATTAGAGGTAGAGGACCTGGCCATTATCCTACACCCATCTGTACTTCTCAGAAGGTGAAAACTAGAAAAACCCTCCTAACAGTTTTCTTCTGGCCTATGATAGAAAATGACGTACACCAAAGACGCACCTAACGCACTTCTATCACATGCCACACAAACATTCCATCTGGCTATATTTGCAGGGACAACAAAATTCACTGAAGTTGCAAGTTCTAGCTAACCATGCTCAATACCCAAAGGTGTTTCACCACACTTACCCACACCTGCTTACCAGTTTGAAACAACAGCATATCCAAGCACCATTTGCACACATGAAGTTGTTTGGGATTCACAAAGGAGGGTCACCAATGAGAATCCCTCCAGGAAGCTGATCACTTTGGCACACTCTGAAAGCTTGAGTTTTGTGCAAAGTGCAACAGGTGCTTGCTTCTAAAAATTGCACTTAGAAGAAGGGGTCAGTGACCACTCTTTATGTACGGTCTGGTACTCTGAATGCTTTCCTTGGAAATGGATATCTGTTATCCCAGTAAAGTTTCTATCAGAAGTTCAAAACCACCCAGCAAGTGTTAGCAGCTGCCCAACCATCAGGGTGTCTTGCTTCACACTGGGCAGCTACCCAGCATCTCAGTGCCAACAGGCCAGCCATGGATAACCTGAGTGCAGTCACACTCGATCACAGCATCTGGCCCTCAGCAGCTTGTTGCCCCTTTTCCCCACTTTGTCCCCGCAAAGATCAGACCCTTGATCTTTTACCCAAAAGTATAGCTAAGAGTAAAGACTGGAGATTTCTACTGAGGATGTTGGCTCCATATTTTGTTTCTTTCTACGTGTGGGTCTGACATAAGTCTGCAGATTGGGACAAAACATGGATTGCATTCTGTTTTCACCTAAGTGCAAGCCCAGCGTAACTACTGAACTAATACACTTATTTACTCAGTTTTATATCCCAAATAAGAGAACTCAAGCCAAAATAACTCTTAGATTTATAGATTTCACTTCTTTAGTTTATGACTTTTATACTCCTTAACAGATCAAAACAGCCCCATATTTTTAATATGCAAAGTGTATTTCAGGTCTAGCATGCTCAGTTGAGGAAAAATGCATTTATATTTAATTATTAAAAAAATTATATTTGTTCTCTAAATTCACTGCTTGAAAGCTTTTCTTTTCCTGTTAGCAATATTGCCAAATCTTATTTCCATCTTCAAACAGAACTGTTACTGTTTTATTTAAACTCTTGGAGGCACAATTCAAACTTCCACATATGTTTCCATACAAAGCCCAGCAATGACAAAAAGCTCAAAAAAAATTAAATATTTCTTCCAAAGCCAGAAAGGTCATTTGGACTGAGATGCCCAAAATTATTGACTGGATTTGGCTCACTAGAATAATTCCTTCTGCACGTAGCTACAGCTTTCTCCAGTGCTCTTTTTCAGATATTTCAAGATGTAAATAAGGGCAAGCTGGGGCTGCATGAATTACTCACACAGCTTGCTCCCTGTCATAACATTTATGGAAAGATCACAGCTCTTCTCTCTTCACTTAACTAGAAACAGACAAGCCATGAAGACACCTGCTCTTGTTTACTGATCTATGATGGATTAATATACACTCACATAAAAGCAGCATGTGCACTTGTAAGAGGACAATTAGGGACAAGAAGAACATCACCTCCAATCATGTGATGAGATATATAATCACTACAATGCAGAGAGACACCCATCTTACTCCCTGATCAGTATAATAGCACTGCAATGATGTTTGGATGCATCACTTGAATAAAAGTTCATCTGTAGACATTGAAACTGGAGACAGTAGCTCAGTACCTGCCTTACTAGAGCCACATGCAGAAGAGGGAATGGGGGGTACAATTCACTGTTGTTCCCTTTTATATGTGTGAGATTCTTATAATGCTGTCTCATTGACAACACTGGAATGTAGAAATTACTTACTGTGGCTTTTAAATTAATCTTCTAGTACTATTTCACATTTAGTCTTCTATACAACAAGTATATATAATGTTAAATATTAGAAGGTAAATCAGTTTTATTTCAACTATCATGAGTTTAAATTTTCATTATTTTGCTTTGCTGGAATCACAATTTTTCATATTTGGGAGTGCTGGCATTTTACTGCAGCAGGTAAAAAAAGGTTCTCTATGTGACACAGCAGGTAACAATGACATAAGAAGCACTTCTGATGCAGTAATGTACATTTGTTCATTGCTCTCCCTATCTTTATAGGTTGTTGTTTTACAGACCATATAAAACACTTGCAATTTATTACTAAGGCAATTTAAACTAGCATTGTAGGACAGCTGAACCATTCTTCCAATTACAGTTTGCAGGCATTCAAGAATACATTTTATCCTATGCTTTGTTTCTGTCAATGTACATTAGCAATCATAAATATGAGACTGACAGGGTCAGGATTATCAAGTTGAAAAAAATCAAGGTACTGCACTGGATTTGAGGTAAGAGTTTTAATTTGCTTTAATTTTCACTTTCCTTTCTAATGAAATTAAGCAGCCTTCCATAAAAACATGAATGGGAAATATAGGGAACTGCATTCAGTCTTCCTCATTTGTCATATTTTCTATGAAACTATCACTTGGAGTACTGAGGCAAGAACTGCACTTCACCTAGAAGTCACCTGGGTCTTATTGTAATTGCAATCTACTCAAAACAACTTTTTCTGTTTTAAGCAGAAAGATGAATTCTATTGCACTTCACAGTTTGGGGAAAATACAACCAAAAAATTGAGGCAACTATAAAACACTTTTGACTCAGATGAAATGAGTGTGAGAGAGGTGACTTGGGTCTCACTTCCCCACTCAGAATAAAACTATTAAAGAAGGATGAAGATGAAGCAAGAAAGCAGGAGGAGGAGTGAAAGAGACCCTGCCTTTGGCATCTGAGAGCACAGGCAACTATTTCATTGGCACTGCCACAGGGGCTTCTGAGTTTATCTAAAGGCACATTTGTGGACAGTCACATTTAGATATGAAACAAGTTACAGTCATTCATGTATTTAATGCAGATTAGGGAATAAAGACCTGTAAAACTACTTAAAAGTATCTCATTAATAAAAGGAAAGTTACTAACTCAGTGGCTTCTGTCTTGTGCACATCTTGATCACCTTTTATAATATGAAATGATCCAGAACATAATACAATACTTCAAGTGAAAGCAGTCAGCCTTCTACTCACCCACATCAGAGAACATGCACGCTGATTTGACTGTATGATGAGTCAGGCACCTAACAATTACAAAATCTTTTCTAAATTAAGACATGATTTTGGCATGAAAATACGTTTCACCCTAAATATGAACAGTTGTCCTGATAATGCAGATTTGCTGCATTCTACTACCCTGAGATTCCAACTGTCCATGAGTATACAGACTTGAAATCTTATGGCAATAAATTATTAACAAGCATAAGAAGTAAATATCCTGGAGTCTTAATATATACCTAGGTAAGATACACCAAGACTGCAACAAGTATAAGCACGAGGTCCTGAAAAACAGCTTACTGATCTCCAATTTGAGTCTCTCCTCACCATTTAACAGAGTCAGCATCCTACTTTCAGTTGGGAGAGAGCTCATTTCTTCTTAGTAGCTGGTACAGGGTTGTGTTTTGGATTTGGTATGAGATTGACACTGAAAACACACTGTGTTGCTGGGTAGTGCTTAGCCTAAGCCAAGGACTTTCCAGCCTCCCTTGCTCTGCCAGCAAACAGGTGCACAAGAGGCTGGGAGGGAGCACAGCCACAACAGCTGACCCAAAGTGGCCACAGTGATATTCCATACCAGAAAACATCACAAACAGTATGGAAACTCAGAGGAGCCCATCACTGCTCGAGGATGGTCTGGGCATCACATGGGAAGCAACTGTGCTGTGCATCACTTGTCTCTCTTTGGTTTCAGTCCTCTCTTTCTTTGTCCTTCCCATTAGAATTATTATTGTTATTATAATTCAACAATTCAATTATTAAAATGTTCTTATCTCAACCCATGAGTTTTACCTTTCTTTTTCCAGATACTCCTCCCCATCCCACTAGGAGTTGGGGACAGTGGTACTTAGCTGTGTGGTATTTGGCAGCTGAGGTTAAACCATGACAGTCAGTATGAAAGTTTTAGGCATTGTAAAAATAGGCAGTTAAAAAATCTAAAATTTGGCAGTAAATACCTGGTTTCCAGACTATTTTAGTTTTAAATTTGTTTTTGGATTTTGTGTTTTCTAAACTGAAACTGACCTACTATTAACAAAACCATAAAGCAGGGATTAATTCATGAAAAAAATTTGAGTGATTTTACTTCAGCTATAGCAGAATTGTAATGTGACAGTTTTAAACACACATTTGTATTCTTATTTTCAAGTTATCTAAAGAATCTATGTGTATATATAGATATAGACACATATTGTGAATGTGCATGTGTGTTTGGGTGTCTATACATAAAAGGGTGGGAACAGCATGATTATATTCTATAGCTAGATCTAAACTAAGCAACAGCATCCGGATACAGAACAATACCTTAAAATAAAACTATATGATCTCAGGAAATTCCATACTAAAATTATCTCTCCTTAAATTCCACTGTATTAGCACTGAATGGGAATCAAGACAACAGCTGGTGCTAGCAGCCAGAAGCATTGATCTATATACAGTTTTTTTCTTTAAAAAAAATCAAGTGTGCTTTAGACTCTCTCAGCATAGAGTATGCTATATAGTGCTCCTACTAACCTTAGTTTCTGCATACATTTTACTGGAGCAGTAGGAATAAACTGGATAGCAGTTCCCATCTCTTCATTGCTGCTTTGCTTTATCTCTTTTACTTTTTCCTTCAGCTACTTGCTCTGTGCAACTCAGCACCAACCAACAGGATTTAAACACCACGCAGATGTTCAATACTACAGAAACCTGAGCTTGATCTGAGGACAAAAGTTTCATATGCTTTAGAAAAATCCCTCAGCAATTTCACCAAAGAGGCTATGGAAAACATGAAATGCAACTGAAAAGTGTTGCTGTTGTTACACAGGATACACGTGCAAGTGCACACTTATTTAAACCTCCCTCAATCAGCCTGCCCATTTAAATGAGGTAACTTTTGAAAACTGAAATTTGTGAATATACCTTGTAACTGTGGTTACTGAGGCCACGCCATGTATTCCTCAGAGCTGCCAGTCTCTGTCTTGTAGCTACAACACAAGACCAGACAGCGTGACTCAGTTGCTTAAACTTTGAGCAGTTAAGGCCCAATAATCACAGATGTTTTACAAAGAATGACTACCTCCTTCAAGGCATTTTCTGCTCTAGGGCTATTTTTTCATAGGACATTGCAAAGTGAAAAGAAAACAGGCCCTCACAGCTGGGTTAACAGTACCACTGTGATCTAAGTTATTGATCAACAAATGTCCTAGACTATCCCAAAAAAACCCCACACTCACTCTTTCTATTCCCAACTGCTTATTCATGCCCTCCCACAAATTCTTGTCTCCTGGGTAGACACAGGCACATGTGAAGCCAAGAAGTAAACCAGACTAAAAAAATAAAACAAAACAGTTCAACAGAGTACTCCTTAACCCTCACACCTCTGCCCAGGCAAGCTGCCATTGGATCATGTTCCCAGTCCAGTTCCCCACATCTCCCACTGGCACTCAGGAAGGGACAGTGCAGGTGACAAACAAGCAAGTGGGCAATGGGAATAAATACTATTTGGGCTGGCAGCACCAAACTATGCAGGTTCTGGCAGTTAACTGGAACTTCTCCAATTTGTCCACTTGTAAGACCTTGTTTCTAGCTGTTTATTCAAAGGTTTTGACAGACTTTAACCTGAAGCTTGATTTTCCACTGAGGCACTGTCCTAATGTCTGTTTCTTGTCCACATTAATATAGTGCAGCCTCCTCAATGAAGATTTGCAGCACCTTAAATTGACAGGGAGGTATGATATGGAGTGATGAGAAGAGAAAGAAAAAATGAAGGGTGCCTCAGGGGCATACTTTTAAAATCTCCCGTAAAATTTAGCCAACAAATAAGCCTCACAGCTTATGAATTTCTGGTAGACTTTGGCAGATTGCTCTGCTAAAACACAAAAAGTTTTAAGGAGCAATCAGTGTATATTCCCTGCAGCTGCTAAACAAGACCTGCTGTGCAGGTACAGCTTTGGTCTGCAGTGGGTCATGAAGCAACAGCAGTGAGAAGAATAAAGTTCAGTGTAAAGAAACACAAAACAGGAAAAGGCTCATTTTGCCCTAAGAACAAAATGAGAAAAAGGACACAGAGAGGGAAGATAGTGGAGTCTGCAGCTGAAACCTGGATCTCAGAGAAGAGAGTGAGAGAAAGAGGAAAAGAGAGCTGTGATCTGGAGCTGGTGAGGGAGATGGGGGAGAGACACACACTCCAATGAGGAATATACATTGGCACTAATTTGCTAAAGAAAAAGTGGAAAAGGAATCAAAGAGCCGTGACAGCCTGGTGTAACCTCATTGCCATTTATTCACATGAGAAAGAGCAATTACAAATTATGATTATAGCTACTAAGATGGGAAGGGAGAGATCAGATTATTTCACAGTTTGATGAAGAAGAGAAGCAAGGTGTAGACAAAACACAGTGAGAAATCAGAGATAGATTTAAAACACAGGAACTGCTCAAGAAGCCTAAAGGGCACAAGCCTGCTGCCCCCTCAGCACAGGCTTCTCTCCCTTCAGCTGTATCAGGTTATGCATCAATTCACAGTCCTCGAATTAGGCTCAGCAGGTAATTCACAGGCTGCAGTGAGGGAGGAAAGTGGAAGCACTTGGGCTGGTGCTGCTCCCCAGCTGCCCACAGCCACCCCCATGCTGCAGAGGATGTCTGTCCTCTAGATTTGGACAATACAGCTACAGGCATTTTTGTTTATCCTTTCCAAGTCCCTAAACATCAGGTAACTCCAAAGAGTATCAGAAGTACATCAGAAAACAAGCAAGTTTTTAACACTAGCATTATCCAACTTCTGAACACTTTATTTTTACTGAAGTAGCAAGCTGTAGTGTATATATTCACACACTTCATACATTTGTGGTTTCCATGCTTGTCAGCACTACCAGATTTATCTTGGCTCTAGTCAAACATATTATTTATGTGGAATGACAGCAAGGCATTGATAATAAATCTTCATATCACAGCAAGAGAAAGATTCCCAGACTCCAAACTTGTGTCACTGAAAGTCCAAGTACAAAGTAGAAGACAAATAATATTTATTTGTCCTTCTGCTAGTTTAGTTATTTCCACAGAACTAATTTTGGACAACCACCTTCACTAAACATAAATAACCAATGGACAGTCTTGTAAACTGTCAGTGCAAGTTTAGCTGCTCATGAACTACATGGAATTTGTTGTAAAAATTAACCTGTTTACAATTACATCGTTAACCAGATCACTTTATCCCTACAAGAACACAACCACAGTACTATCTAATCACAGGGAAACCTGAGTTTGAGCTTTATAGCTGTTCCTGAGCCATGTTCAGCAGGAAGCACAGCTGACTAGTTAAATTAGCAATCACTCCAGTATTACCAGCCCTCCACTTCAATATTGCTTATTCTTATCTTATATGTATGTAAGGAGAAAAAAAAAATGAAATCGGCAAAATTAGTTCAGCTAATAAGAACCTTATTACCTAGAGAGATTAAATGAGAAAGCATTTTATTAGAATAATCTGTTCCCATTGGTAGTCACGGGTCATGAGGAGGTGTTTGTGAAACACTGCATCCAGGTACACGACTACTCCTAATTTTGCTACACAGTAAAGCAAGATCAGCCACTAGGAGTTATTTGCCTGAAGTACTCATAAGTAAACTGTTGCACAGTTACTGTAAATCCAACATTAATCCATGCTGCTACCAAAAGGAGCACTTCCCTCCCCACTAGAAGCTTCCCAACATGTGTAGAGGAAGGAGAAAGAACCAGAGAACAGGGACAGGCTTCTGGCTGGAGCTCTCTTCTGTCAAATGAAGTACAGCCTTATTTACCATAACCCATAGGTAACACAATTACTTGTCACTCACAGATACTACTTTCTTCAACTACCAGGGCTGGACCCAGACAGGTAGGATCAATTACACCTTTCTATCAGTTTTGCTTACAGAGCATAATTATACTAGAAAATTAATTTATTTCAGGCAACTCTAGTAAAACCACTTCAAACTCAGTAAGAAAAAATAATCAAATAATAAAATTTGTCCTTCCAAGGTACAGCTCTGTCAGAGCTTGGCATGAAATATAGTGACCTTAAAGAGGGTGGTAGAAACTTCTCAAACTGTGGTGATCTTCACTGACTAGAGTCAGAGAGGTTGTGGGGTTTTCTTCTTTGTTTTCTCTCATCTCCTAGAACACTTTGAAGCCATTGCTGCAGCCCAGCTAAAGCACTTACCTATCAGAGTACCAGGATGCTGGCTGCAAACTAATTCTGATTTTATGAAAGCAGATGGGAAAATTGGTAAGCAGTGGATTAGAGTACTTCTGCATGAAATTTTGTTACTTTAATGATTACCAAAATCATTAATTCCATTTTTCTTTTATTTATTAATTCAATTTTTCTTTTAGGATTGCTACTGAGGTATCAGTGCAAGTTTTGTAAAAAAAGCAATTAATTTCACATCTTACTAAGACTTTGCATTTACTTTAAATTCTTCAGTACTAACTCAGGCACTAACTCAAAGTGAAAAGGAAATTCCAATTCTGATTAAATTAATTAGCTAATGAACACAACCCACTCTGGCTCAGAAAAAGCTTTTTTAACAGCTTCCTCATTAGGCAGTTTAAGGTAAAAAAAAAAATATGTATAGTGATGACAAAAATTTAAGCCTTTAAAGAATACATGTTAAATAGTCTAAGTTGGGGCTTTATGATAATGCACATACCAGGGTTTTTGAGGAAGGAAAGAACAAAATCAAAGCTAAATACAATTGTAATTGTTTTCACAATTGTAATAAATATGTGCAGAACAATGACAGAAATCAATAGGCTGGCACAAATATGAAAAAATATTTATAATTCAAAAATGTTATCATTATCCAGAAGAACTTCAATTTTATTAAATATATGACTTGTTAGATAAGATCTCTATTATAACAAAAATTATTTAAACAAATATGCCTCAGTGGGACCTTTGGCAAGATGCATAAATTCCTCAAATACAGCAGAACATGGTACTTTCCTAGTGAGCAGAAGAAAAAATGTCCCAATACCACAAAGCAGAAGGAACAACAATGCAAGGATAAATTAAAAAAAAAAAAATCCTAACCCTAGATGACTTAGTCTTCTTCAGAAGACTACAGACATTTCTGAGGGGGAAACACTCAATGTCTGCTAAAGCTCATATTGTATAATCTTTATCTGAAGGGCTTCTCTTAATTCCCTTATCTTCTCCCTCATCCTAGAAGATGAGAATAGGGAATTAAGAGAAATTTGTGACTCAACTCCACCTCCTTCCTCTAAATACCCTTACAACTATTCCTGGACTTTTCTATGGACTAGGGCATCAAGAGAAGGAAAGGATCTCATGGATTGCCCGTGTAATCAGCAGTGCATTACTGTTCATCAAATGGCACTTGAATGATGGAATTTCCTACAAATAAATCCATAATAGGGGTTTTAGGCATCATAAACACCTCAAAACAGCTACAGATTTTAATTCTGACCTGGAGGGAAAATATTTCCCCAAGCTGGCAAAGCCACAGGCAGACAGCAACTGAAGAGACACCTCAGATATAATAAAGGTCCAAAAATGAAAATAAAATCAGTCTCTTAACCAAGAGGGTGAGAGAAATCTGACAATGCACCCACTGACTTTGGCCAAAATATACGAGCTAATGAAATTTGTATTTGATTGAAATACAAAATAAAATAATTAAATGACACATCTATGTTCTTTCTTTAGTTTGGTCTTCAAAATTTAAGGACATATATCCCAGATCCTCAAATTAAATGCCCTTTCTTCCTCCCAAGTGCTGAAAATAACTTTTGTGCCTGTGTGACACAAGGTTCAAATTATAAATCTTAATAATATTAATCAAAATTAACTATAGAACAAGTCATTACATATATTGCAAGTCTACAAAACCAAAGAAACTCCACTGCCCCCAAAGCAGCACCATTCATGGTATGAAGTAGCTCAGAATCTACCAACTGCTAATAGAAACTTCAGTATGAAAACAGACCAAGCCATGGACAAGACATCCTTAAAGAGATACTGAAGAGGCAGAGGGATGTCTTCTAGTATCCTCAATCCAACAGCTGTGCATGTTAGGTGAGTAGGAGGGGAGGGCTCTGGAGAAACTGATTAAGTCCAAATATTCTCCTTAAACAGAACAGCAGACGCTGCTGACATGGCAAAGGCCACTTGCAAACCATTAGCTTGCCCCAGTGGGGTATTTCCTATATTCTTATGCTTTAGGCTAGGCTTGACATGTATCTAAAAATTTGCAAGCATGGGGAGGTTTTAAAATTTGCTTGGTCATATGCACCTAATTAGTGCACATAACCAAGCCCTCACAAATCCTGCCTGACAGTAACATCTTATTGTTAGCAGGCATAAACAGTCTTTGCAAGACTGCTGACATATTTCACAGATCACACTGAGACCATATCTCATTTTTAAAGAAAAATCATTAAGGACATTAAATATATAGCTCATGGTTTATAACTCAAAAGATAGCTAGTTCCATTAAATCTCTTACTGCGCACATGTGGCAGGCAGAAAAACACATTAAAAGCATAATGAACACAAAGTCTAAATAATCATACATCATCTTGAAACAGGCCCCTAAGAACAACTTTTATGTGAATTTTGAGGAAGTAGTAATACTATGAAATGCCTTCCCCCATCCTGTTCTTCAATATAAATATGGGTAGTTCTTTAAAGGAGGCACTTTAATCATACTCATGTCTGACATGTTACAAAATACTGGCATATCAAGACACACTTTTAAAACAAATACACAAGTGGAATTATTAGGAAAGAGAACAAAACATCATTGTGTCCTGACACACATCTGTTGTGTCCCACATATGGAATCTTGTGTGCACTCCTGGCTCTCCCCTCTCCTTGTTTTGCAGTCTTTGAGAGAATTAAGAAGGCATGAATTCAGGTGATCAAAGGTAAAGAACAGTTTCATTTCAAAAAGCAGGTTACATAAGTGAAAGATCTTTAGCCTGAAAAAGAACAGTGGAGAAGGGAACTCAATAAAACCACAAGTGGCATGAACAGAATTGCCCCCTGCCTTGTCCAGAGGAGGGACTCTGGAAGTTTCATATTTAATCAGCAGGTGTCAGAACCAATCCTTTTGTTTGTCTTGAGCCTTTGTTTGGTTGTTTTTTAATTTACCATTATGTATAGTAAACAGAACATCCACTTAAAGGCATACTTGTTGATACAGAGAAGCATTGATGTGAAAAGCTTCTGTGGGCTCAATGAACACCTGGAGAAAAGTCAACTGAAAGCTATTAAAGAAAATGAAATAACACACACACCCCATCATTTAAGGCAAGGAAGTTCACAAGCTGCAGCCAACAGCCTGTCAGCATGCAGTGACACTTTCCATTTCTTTGCTCAGAAGGAGGTTGTCAAGCAGATCCTCACTATTACTAATTTGGCAGGGCTTTGGATGGGAAGGGCATAAATAAAAAGAAAAGAAGGCCAGCCAAAAAAAAACTAAGGGGTACTGAAAGACCAGAAGAGTGCCTGCAGCCAGGTGCATGTTGCCATGGATGCCCTTTCACAAACATGGTGAGTCTGGGGATGCTGCAAATGTCTGCTGCTGAGTTTTCTAACTGAAGTCCCCAGCTGGCCAAGAAGCAGCAGGTACATGCTGACACACCAGGTATTTCTCCTGAACGTGGTCTGTGGGATGCAAAGGTGGAAAAAGAAAGTGGAATAGAAATTTCCCAAGCCATTTCCATGAGGAGGTTTGAGGACAAATCAGCTGGATGTTGTGCATCAAGCTTCCTACAGGTGAATCAATTAGGGCAGCTCACATGCTCAAGGATAAAAAAAGAAACTTTTGGGGGCAGGACTCACTGGGTACTGTCTTCTTGCAGGAATAGACATGGCCATGGCTAAAAGGCAGCCTTCACCTGGAAGGAACTGGGGAGAAGGGTGTGCCAGGGGGAAGATGTGACAGATCATTTCCCATCATGTACTGTGTATGAGGTTTCCAACACCACTCTCCAATCATCCTCTGCCACATCAGGAGGGCACAGGGTGCAAGTTCAGTGGCTATACAGCATGGGCTCTCCAATGAGATTGCTGAGAATGGCATATAGGGCTAATCAGGCATTTTGTCTGACCAGCCACAGATAGTCTTCTCCTATGTGACTTCAATACTCCATATATATAGCATAAGCCAACTAATCATGGAGTAAAGCAGCAACTTACAGGCTCAAAGTAAAAACAGATCATCCATCTGTCACATGAGATGAGGATTTGAAAATTTCATTAATTTTCTGAAACTGCTAGCTAAGATATCCAAAGAGTTTCATTACTACAAAGAGCCTTTTTATGCTGTTAATCCAGATTAGTAGTGACTGTTCAATTTAGAGTTTGCCTAAATCTTTAGTTCTACCTGATGCAAGAGAACAGCCTAATTCTTCCTTCCTTTGAAGCATGGCCCTGCTCTCTGAAAATTCTTCTCAGCTCCTTTCCCTACTTCCTGTTCCAAATTCATGGTTCATTGTGCTTTTACTGCTTTACAGCCCATCCACAGATACTTGAAAAAGGAAAGTACTTCAGAGCTCCTCTACAGATTTTTACTTCTTTATTTGTTTTTAGTGATTTGATCGCCTGCTGGCCCAGCCACATGGAGAAAAAAAAAATCATTAATCTTAAAAATCTTCATAATTTTCATAACTGATATTCAGAGAGAAATCGGCAGCTCTTCTCGGATAAGAAAAATAAAAGTGTTTTATCACAAAACACTTTACAACTCTTAGTTGTACAGACTGCCTTTCATCTGACTTGAACAGCACAGTCTTGGAGAGAGCCACAACCGTAGGCAGCCCTTCATCAACCAGTTTGCCACTCTAAGGTGGTCTGATCTCAGTCTGAGTCCAGCTGTTAATTTAAACTACCTCCCTCAGCACACAAACACTGAACCCCTCCCAAGAGGGGACATTCTCACGTGTCCAGCGCTATTGACATGACATTCCTGGCAGCTGGAACAAATTGCACGGAGGTAGCCAGGAGCTGCCCACCTGCTGGGCTCTGCTCAGCCACAAAAGCAGCCCAGACCACTCCAAAGCGTGTGCTCAAAAAAGTTCCCAGAGCTCAGAGTGTGCCTGGGAACACAAGGCAGAAAGCACAAGCTCAGCACCACTGACACTCCAGCAAGCAAGGAAAGCCTCAGATAATTTGATTTTGAGGCTCTTGCTTCTGCTGTCTGGCAGTTTAGATGAAATTAAACTTTACAAAGGAGACATGCCAATACCCACCATATTGGGGATCACATCTGTGGGATTTTTGCAGCTATTAATGTTCTCCTGAAAGCTGTGCCCTGTGGGCTACTCAACAAGATTCTTGGTATTTTTAAATGAACCAACATTTTGCCCTTCTCTAACCAGCCAGAAAAACATTTGACTGGAAAGTCAAAGTAATCGTCCTTCCTGGAAAAACAAATTCTCCATATTTACTGATTGTACCGTGCAAGCCTGCTTATTAACAAGATCATCCCATTTCCTCCAAATCACAGAATATTTCAGTACTAATGAACTAAAGGAGGTAAATTAGAATATATCCTTGTGGCAAAGAGATATTAAATACTTAATATGAAAAATTTGACATTTTAAAGTCAAATGAAACAAAGTAAATTGTTGTATTTGTACTGCAGCACTGCTCTGCCCATTATGCAAGATGTGCTTGAGAGTGGGTGGGGTGAAGAGGAAGTGCTAGGCTCTGTTTTAATTTGGAAACATCTGTCCCTAGGGAAAGGACAAACGTCAAAAAGACATCAACTCATAAGTTTATTTTGTATTTTCCTTCCACAGTTAATTGCACTGCTGATCTAACAATAATAGTATAATTTTTATAGAATTGCTACTTATTTCCACCAAGACTCTTGATTATTATTACTTTTAAAGGCAAATTACGTTTCTGTCAAGTTTATCTGTGGGTAGTTACAAACAGGTAGAACTGGACTGACTGAAGTTCCTTATTTCTAAGATGAAATAGGAGCGGTGTATTCTAAGTAATAGTGAGTGTGCAATTAAGCAGAGATTCTCTCCTCAGCAGCACATCAAATAAAGAATTATCCTTTTAGGGGTATGAAATACAAGCACTGTCTTTGACTTACAGGGAACCCTTCTATTATGGTATCCTCATAGTCTCCACCTCACAGCAGTCACAAAGCTGTCACATAGTGTGCAGCACCTCACAGTTTTTGGTCAAGAAGAATGACAGGTCAGGACTGGTAAATTCACAGGGCTCCAAAGGCAGCATTAAAAAAAAATAGATTATTTTAAAAACCAACAAAACAAAACAAACAAACAAAAACACCAAAAAACCCTACCAAAACCCTCTCAGAAATACTTCCAGCACTTGAGGTAAGAAATGCTTTCCCTTTTTTTTTTCCTTAGGGAACAAAGAAAACCAAAGAGACTTTTACTTACGCAGACTGGAGAGTTTACCCACCAGCTGTAACTTTCCCTCTCCCCCTCTGAAACAAATACACCCATTAAACAAACTAACTAGCCCTCCAAACATTTGATTGTCTACACAAACATGAGTTAGTCAAGAGCAGATAAGGTGTAAAGCTTCACTTGGCCAGTTCTTCTCTTGGCTCTAAATATTGTAACTGATGCCACAAGTACATTCTGGACAGCTGGAGCAGTTCACCACAAATGCATTTGGCCAGCTGAATTTGGCAGTTTGAAGTAACTTGAAGGACAACAACAGTAGTTTTGCTTCTTTTAAGCAACCTCAAATAGAAAAGAATATTTCAGTTGGAAAACACCTACACCAATCACCAAGTCCAGCTGCCTGACCACTTCAGGGCTGACCAAAAGCTGGAGCATGTTGTACAGGAATTGTCCAAATGCCTCCAAAACACTGACAGGCTCAGGGCATCAACCACCTCTCCAAGAATATTGTTCCAGTGTTTGATCATCCTCTCAGTAAAGAAATGCTTCCTAATGTCCAGTCTAAACCTCCACTGGTGCAGTTTAACTTCCCCCACACATCCAACCACTGCACCTGAGGGACAAGAGATCAGCACCCCTCTCTCAACTTTCTCTCCCCAGAAAGCTGAGAGAGCAGGGAGGTCACTCCTCAGACTCCTCCTCTCCAAGCTGGATGGACAGAGTCCTCAGCTGCTCTTCACAGGACATTCCTTTCAGCCTTGTCACCAGCTTTGTTGCCCTCCTCTGCCTACATCAAAGGGCCTTCACATCCTTGAATTCTGGGGCTCAGAACTGCACACAGAACTCAGGGTGAGGAGACAACAATGCAGGAGAGCAGGGTATCCACTGTTTCTAAAAATCTTTAGAAATATTAGAAGTTTCCACACATGCTTGTGGGGTGTTGGGGCACTTAATATGGGTCATCTTCAGGGAAAAATATTAGGAAATAGTCAATTGTTGCATCTGTTCTCAGAAGCTATCCCTTCTGCTTAATTCCTCTCTTCTCTCTTTCTCAACAGACCATAACTATTGAGTAAGCAAAGTCAAAGAATTAAACCATATAATTGTGTAAAGGATTTTGTTCTTTACAATTCCTGAAATAACTTAGTGCATTCTCAGTGCTGCCACAAGAAGGTAGGAGAAGTAACACAGGTGATGCCACATTTGACACCAGACAGAAATACATGTGTCATTTGCTCCCCAGCAGCCTTCTGGCATCTTCTTCCAAGAACTGTCCAATTCTTTGCCAGAATTTTCCCTTGTCCAGTATAAAAAGTCCTGTTCAATTCAGTAAGGAGCAAGATATAAAATGTCTTCAACAGTTTTTAAGCTGCATTCGGAAGGTCAAACTATCAGAAAACTGTGAGTGAGTATGTAGAGTCATTATGTGAACAGTATGGAATAAGACAGAGTTAGGGTGACAGCCGTGTCAGGCAACTGATGTCATTAACTTCCCCAAGCAATCATTCTTCATTGAAGTTATCCATAAACAAGATCCCAAAAGTTAGCTGCAGATGACATATGGCCTTAGTATCTACATGAAGAATGATTACACACTCATCTACACTCAGTAAAGACTACAATACCGTCAAAATACAGCAACTGTTATGATTTTTTTCCTTCTCCTTATCAGAAGTTTTCCCCCATGTTTTCTCCTCCTTCCCCAAAGAACACCATTTCTCTTGGTTACTTTGCTAAAAAGGAGCTTCTTACTAGAATATCTATTCCTTCCACTGACAACTGCAGCCTCTAAATACTTGCAAGGAGTTGTAGCTACCTTAGACCAGCCAGAAAATTTCAAAAGAAAAAACCCATCAAACTACTGCAGACCAAAGAGGGGGAGCAACACAAATATTGTCGCCAAAAGAACTTCTGGAGCAGATAAACACAAAACAAGACAAACAAGTTGACAAAGTCAACAATCATCCATGCTCCCATAAGTTATCAATGTTTTAAATTAAAATTCTGGTGCAATTTATCCAGCCATTAGTTTCTTTGAAGCAGATAACACATTTACATGGAGGGGAATTTGGTATTACATTATCACTCTGACTAGAGCCCAGGTGAAATTTTAAAAGTAATAAACATTTCTAACAGATAGGGAAAATAATCATACCTATCCTACTTACTAAGCAAAATTTAGTACTTTACCAAACAAAACTCCTAAGAAGCAACTTAGTCTTTAAAAGAACTCACAACTTTCAGGGACAATCTTGCTTGGAATTTCTTATAACTCATTCTACAAACAGCTGTAACACATTTTTTTTACATTAAACAGGATATTACATTTGATAGGAAACCAGTGTGACTTTGGTTGGATTCCCTTTTTTTCCAAGGATTTTTTTTTTTCATGAATCACTGACCACATTTAAAAAAGCAGCAGCAGAAGGCTCTCAACAGACTTCTATCCTGAATGCAGGGTATCAGTGGGAGATTATTTTTACCATCACCCTCAGCTACAACAGTCTGAAGTCTAAGTCTTGGTTTATTTTTACTAAAATAAGTGGATACACACCGTTGAAACACAGGCAAGACTTTGAATACACACAACCTAAATGAGTTTAAAAATAATACTTTTGATGGGATGCTTCTGTATGCCTCTAAACACTGCAGTTAAAATGACCTCCACAGCTTTTTTATAACCTTCATAAATGCATGGGATTGCTGCTGACAAACAGCTGAAGTCCCTCCCAGGCACACCAGTGTGCTTACACTAGACAGGAATGCTCTCCAAGAACTAGAAAGTGCAGTGAGCTCTCTGAGCTTAGTACTCTACTTTACACAAAAGGCCAGACCAAAGTTTAATATCTATGTTTGCAGAAGCATTGCTTAGCCTTTAAAATAATTACTACTACCAATGTTCATCCTGTTGCATCTGCTACAAATAACGGTTCTAAAAAAACCAGCATATTTTTGTGTTCATGTGTCTGAAAAGAATGGTTACACACATACACACAAGAAAATTTGCAGCAGACTAAACAGCAGCAGCAGGAAAAAATTTTCTCTCTACATGCTCTACTTAGCACTGCTTAAATACAGGGAGTGAGGTGTGTGCTTGTTTTCAGAACAGACCAAGCAGCCTCATCTCTCACCTGTGCATGAGCACAGAGTAAAGCACTCGGTGAACTAATGGGTGGCCATGAAACTGATGGGTCTGAGACTGTACCGTGGAGATACAGTGACAGCAGGAAAGCCAGAAAACTGACACACTGCTTTCCCTCGCACTCCCACTAACTAAAAGTACTTAAACTCTGTTAGCTGTCAATGTGCAGCACTCGGTGATTAGGTCAGATTTGAAATAATCTTATAATAATCAAATTTAAAAGTTATATTTCAGGTAGCATCCAGGAAAAATGTAGCTCAAGTAAGCGCATGCATTTACATCGTGCTAAATCACAGAATCGCAGCACAAACTGCTCTGTGCTTTATTGCTCTCTGTGTACAGAGGCCCCAGTGAAATTTTCAGGGATGTGCTTTACAACAGGTAAATACATTTTCATTTGCTATTCCCATTCTAATACAAAACTAAAAATTTTCACATAAATATAGTTTTAAACCTTTTCAAACTACGTGGGACAATTGACCAATATTGCTTTTGCACAGTCACATAATTCTCAAGACTATGCAACAAAATGATGGTGCATCTATGGCAAACCCTGCCAGCTGTGTAGTTTCATTCCATAATAATCTATTCCGGCTATTGTTACCTCATTGCCATTAATGAAGTCTAGGTACATGCTACTGCCACACCTTTTTTTCAATTATCTAAGAAGTTTAATTCCTGCACAGAACACCCACGTGGTTCCTTCAGTTCATTTTCATTTCACTTCAGCAAACAAACAAGAAGGCATTATTTATTTCTTTAAAATAATACTCTCCCAGGTAGATAGTTTATACTCACCCCACATTCCTTATACAAAATTACCTAAAAGAACACAAGCAGGGACTAAACACATTATAAAAACACTCGAAGACAGTACAAGGAGCTAAAGTTGCAAAAGAGCTCACCCTCCCCTTGCTGCAGCTGCTCCGAGCATCCCTGCGGGGCGGCGGCTCCCTGCCCAAACCGTGTAATCCGGGGCAGGAGGGCTGATTCCCCCGGGCCCGCCCGGAGCAGGGCGCTGACTGAAGGAAGGAGCAGGCTGCCCTCCGCACCGAGCTGCCCTCCACCCCGAGCCACCCAGGCGGAGAGAGGGGCCCGGGCCGCGCTGCTGCCGCCCCGCCGGGAGGGGCGGGTGCGGCTGCCAAGGGGTCAGCTCCTCGGGACAGCCCCCTGTGCTGCAGGAAATCCGCAAGAGGTGATTTACGGGCAGGGCTCATTCCCATCCCACCGAGCTGACAGTTCAGCTGCAAAGTATTAATCGGGGCCCTGAAAGCTTGTTAAATAAGGAACCTTACCCTTAGAGTGAAAAAAAAAATAGTAGGGGTGGGGGGTAGGAGTGGAGAGGGATGAGGTAGTGTTGCACAAGCTTATCAGTGCCCACTTGCTGCAGAACATGCCCTTGCAAGAGCTGTGTATGAAGAACTACTACTATTTATATCTGTAACACTTCCAAGTTGCTGCAAATCTCTAGACAAGTTTAATAAGTGAAAATTACCTGCTTAAAAATACAATAACCCTATTTTCTGGCCAGCTTTTCCTCCTATGTTGGAGGAGCCTCAACTTCATTCACGCTTTTTAAAGCGCTTTCTAAATCTAAAGCTCTTAAAATAGGAGCGAAGAGAAATAAAGATATTGAATGAAGAGCTGACCCAATGGCCTGTATGACCTGCACTTAGGCATCAGTTTAACATGCAGCAGCATGGCATCTTGATGGGAAGTAAAAACATAACATCTGTGAACTTCCTTGAAGTTAACAAAGTTCAAGTAGTTGGCTTTATACTGACAATACAATCATATTTTCCTTGAAACAATTATTTGCAGTTTACTTATTTAATCCTTTCATAATTACCTAAGATACTCATCTCAACATTCACAGAAACAAATATGTGCAGTACTCACTCACTCAAACAGTTCCAGCAAAAGCAACAAACTCATAACTAAAGGCTTCCAACATGACTAAGTCTGCTTGGATCCAGAATTTTTCTCTACTTACTACTCAGCAATAGTCAGGCACAAAAACGTTTTCCTATTAACGTAATCACTTAACACATGCTATCCCACTCTCCTCGGTCTCTTGACCTTTCCTTCCTTTGCTGACAGTTCCTCTTTTTCCAAGGAGCACTTGCACTTAGACACAATGCACTGCAGTGGCAGCTCCCAAAGACTTCGAGGTTTCTTCAAGAAACAGAGTAACTTTCCACACCGTATGCTGGGAACACAAAAGCATCACCGAGGAGAGTACCCTCACTATCAGCTGTTCTACCTCAGCAGTCTAAGTACACAAAGTATGTGCTATGCTCCAGCTTGGAGTCTCTCTGCCTTTTCAGCATAAGCTATTCCAAGGCTTTAAAACTCAAATGCCAGTTTCACCCAGTAAATAACTGACTTACAGGTATGGGTTGGAAGGAGTTGAGGTATTTTTACCCTCCACTAAGTTTTGACATTCTTTCTTTTCTTTTTAATTTTTATAAATAGTCTAAGTGGTAAGAGTGGCTAACTGAATTGATTTTGTGTTCCTACTTTAAAATACTTAAGTGTGAAAAACACTTTATACACTTTTAAGCAAGATGATCACTGATAGCATTATTAGCACTCAGAATATTGCAGTGTAAGCATTCAGCTGTAGTTAAAATATTTTGAGACTACAGTATAATCAGTAAACTTTTCCATGCAGATTTGAAAAGCATGAAAGTATGACTTCTGTGGACAACATATGGCGTACAACAGTTTGCATACCTGAAGTGCAGCTAATGTATACTATCAAAACTTGATTTCCTAGGAAGTTACACTAAAAGCTCCCAAGCTTTTAATCAGTAAAGCAAACAGCGTAGGGGGAGAAGAAAATCAGAATATTAGTTTAAATTTCAATCCACACAACTCCCTCCCTGCCCCATACTGAAATGAATAATGAATGAGCTAGGTCATGATTGCTTTCAATAAGTATGTCAGAAATCTTCAAAACAATGAGATGAGGGTAAGACAGACATCAAAGATCTCCCTAACAAAGCCACATGCTTATACAATCACATACTATGCATCTTTTTTATGCATCAGCATACCAGGAACTGCATAACCACAAGTACCAAAGGTACTTGAGTTTTATGTTACGAAACTTAAAATGCAAACAAAAATTAACCGAGAATTTTAAGTATTTGTGTCTGGAATCCGAGCATTCAAGCCCAACCTTCACCATGCGTCTGGGCAGAGCTAAGGTTTTCAGACCGGAGTGTCACCTTACACCTCCCGTCAACTCTGTCACACAGCAGCAGCTCACCCAAAGCGTCAGTAGCTCCAAGAGACCTCTCAACAAATGGAAAGTCTAGGGTTTTGCTGTCATCGTCCTCCCACGCCTCCCGAGCCGCTCCGTTCTTGTGCCCAGCTGCCCCCCGGAGCGCTTCTCAGCCCGCCCTCCGTCCGTCCGTCCGTCCGTCCGTCCGCGCTGCCCAGCGCAGGACCGCGCTCGGAGGCGCCTGCGGGGCGCGCCCAGCTCCAGGGCCGGCATCAGCCGTAGCCCAAGGGCCGCTGCCCCGGCCGGGATCGGGATCGGGATGGGGATCGCTCCCGGCCGGGCAGTCCCCGCTGCACGGCAGGAGCGCAGCCCGCGGGCTGCCTCCGCTCATCAGGTGTTTCGCGTCTCTCTGCAGTTGTTCCCGTGCAGCCCGCCCTCCAGCATCCCCGAAAACTCAGACACTTTTAAAAAAATGCCTTTCCCCAACTTTTAAGGACCCCCCCTCCCCCCCACTTCAAAAAGCTTCTCCCACATCTTTTCCTTGGTGGAATTCCCAAGCCGTCCGTTCAAAGGGACTCGCAGCCACATGCCCAGAGGAACTGGCATCTACAGCGGGGGCACGGGCTTACCTTTGCCTCCCCCGCGTCGGGCTCCTCCTCGTAGTAGCCCTGGCCGGACTCGTAGGCGGCGGCAGCGGCCGGCTCACGGGGTCCCAGGAGCACGGCGCCGGCAGCCAGGCAGCAGCTCAGGGAGAGCACCTCCAGCAAGTGCATGGCGCAGGGATGGCAGAGCGGGCGCGGAGCGGGGCAGTCGGAGGAATGCAGCCGAAATTATGAGGCTCCTTCTTTTCCTCTCCCCCCCTTCTTTCGCTGTCCTTTCCCCCCTCCCTCCCCTCGCAATATCCAAGGCAGTAAAATCCGTGGGATGGAGAAGATGCGGTAGCAGCAGCTCCTATGCGCCTGCAGGGGAGTTCCCAACTTTCCCAGCCGCTTTGCAAATTCTCACCAAAGTTATCCAGAGTTTGCCAGGTAAAAAACCCACCAGGAAACCGGACATCCGAGGCTGCGCTCACTCAGGAGCAGGGGAGGTGGAAAGCGCAGAGAGGAGGAGGAGGAGGAGGGAAGGGAAGGGAAGGAGGGAGAGAGAGAGCGAGCGAGCCGGGGAGCAGCAGAGCGGGACCGAGCGGCCGGTCGCACCCGGGGAGATGCCTTCCTTCGGGCGGGCCGGGCCGGGGGCTCGGTGCCGAGGGGCCCCGCCGCGCTGCGCTGGCTTGTGCTGTGCCGTGCGGACGGCTGTCAGCGCGGCCGGGGGGTGCGCGGCGCCCGGGGCTGCGCGGCGGCGGCGGCCGCGCATGGCGAAAGCGCCCTCTGCCTGCGCCTCTGCGCGCCGAGAGGGGCCGGCGGCCGCCTTCCTCCTCCTCCTCCTCCTCCGCCGCCTCCGCCTCCCGCCGCCGGCGGCCGCTGGCGCCCCGGGGAGCGATGGCCCCGCAGCGCGGGCGGGAGGCCGCCCGGGGCGGCTCTGCCGGGAAGGGGAGGCGAGCGCGCCCGGTCCCGCAGAGCTGTGCTCGGCCAGCCACGAGCTCCGGCTCCGCCAAGACGAAACCCGCGGCAGGTCCCAGCCCCGAGAAAAAAGCGACGTGCCCGGCTCGTTACATTAGGCTCGGAAGCCAAGGGGTGAAGTTCGGTAAAACTCACACAGAGAAATCATCCAAGAAATTTTTGTGAATCCTAATCAGTTACTTGTTGAGCAGTGTTGGCAGCTTCACTTAAGACAGTATGCAGCTAGTTTTGGCTGCAGAATAAAGGAATTTGCCGTGTTAGAAACAGTAATCCAAAGAGCACCATAATTATTTGTAGCCTTCCTATCAATGACATTTTGAAGCCGTCTTCGATGAGAAGGAACGCCCCATTCAGAGCCCTAAATAAAACTGAGCACAGATCCTGTGTTCCAGTTACACTGTGATTAAAAGTTTAAAAAGAAAGCATATGGCTATCAAAGTAACACTCTACTCCCTGCTCAAATCTCAGCTATGCAAAAGGAAAATGTTATATTCCCTATACTCTTGGTTTTTGCTTGATTATTGACCCTTGGGTAAATATTTAAAAATCTTTTAGTTTGTTTTCTGCATCACTTGTGTACATCTTTTGGTAATTAGACTGTATGGGAACCAACTGTGATGGCAGATCCCTGACTGCTTTGACTAGATGCTGACAGTCTGCTCATGTTACACTGTTCTTACTCTTTGGGAATCCCATTATGTTATTATTTTGGGAACAACATTCTGGGAGTTATACATAAAGGTGTCTCTGGAAGGCTCTCAGGTACATCCTGGGGTTTTTTTATTTATTTGTTATCATTTCCAAAGTGGTATTTCAACATGCTGCTACACAAATATTTTGATTCTAGAATGTAATCACTTCATTTGCAATCAGAAGGAAATCTAAAGTTTAAATAGGGCTGTATTTTAAGAGGATGTGTAGTCATTAGAAAATTTTTGAAGCACTAACATTTTTCTAAATACTTTCAAGATGGAGTAAAGCAATGAAATAAACACATGGGTAGAAGTTAAGCAGAACAGCTATGAAGATACAAAATAGCATACATAAATTAAAAAGGCCATTGTTCTTCACTGGACCCTTCCAGCGCTTCAGATCAAAGCATAGGATTAAAGCCCAAAGAGAGCATAGGCCAGGATGCAAAATCCATCTAAATAGAAATACAGCATTACTGATTTGAGTGTAAATATATTAAAAATCTCTCAAAAGTACCACAGACTGGTATAGAGAAGTTCATGTGCAGCACTTTAATAAAACCTGCCTGACAAATCAAGCACAGATAATATTATTTCAATAAATGAGTGCTGTGCAAGGAGAAGCCGCGGAACTAAATCACAAAACAGAATGAAACATACCACTCCTGCTGTGCCATCATAATATCAGCTGGCTTCATTATTTATTTCCCCAGTTCTCCAGCACTTTCATTCTTCCCCCCACAATTCATGGAACATCCATCATGGGATCAAAGGCTTTTATGTAACAGAGCATTTCCACCAACTGCCCTGTATAGCAAGTTTCAAGTGTCATAATTGAAAGCTAGTAACCATAGTCATGGGGGCTCAAGTCTCAGTCTAATCAAGGTTTTAACAAGAAAGTGGTTGAAATCTATGATATGTTCTGTGCACAAACATATAAATACTCCATTGGTTCTGGGACACTAAGGTTTTCCTTAATCTAGACTATTTTTCTCCATCCCATAAAAGATGGCTAATTTGAAGGTTTACAAATTAAAATATATTTCATACTTTCTCCACCATCTAATAGTTAATATTTCTCCTCTTGTTTTCAAATTAAGTAGAAATCAGCCTAGAGGACAATAAATTTAAAATTCTAAGTGACACTGTGTACACTAACAGTGAGCTGACCTTATAAACATAGGTGACTAAAGAGATATCCTAAAAACGTAGAGATGCAGCTCTGGATCTGACTGTCCTTTATGCTTCAATGGCAACAATAGCTACTGTTGAAAAATAAAACAACAATTTTTATGTCAGAAATAAGAGTCTTTCAAATGAATTCTTTTAATATTGTTTTAAAAATCCAGGCCCCAATCCCTTGTTCAAGTTGGTGTAATGTATGTCTGCCAAGAACACACCTCTCCTGTGTCTAGAAATACCTGATGTGCTCCTTTCAGATACATTCTGCTTCTGAGACATGGATGCATTTCAATGCCTGTTTCCTATCCATTTGTTAGCAGTGTGAAAACTCTCTGCAAGAAATGTGAGCAGAAAGTGGGAAATACATGAGAGTTAAGAGCAAGAAAAAACAGTAGCATGCTTTCATAATGAGGTTTACTTGCTTAATGTAGAAATAAATGCTAACAAATGTTTTCTTTCTACAGATTATGATTTCCATTATCTTTAAATTATTGTGTTTGGTTTAAAGCAATTTCCTTTTCATTCTCCTATTAAACAGACAGACAGAGGCATACTCAAGAGTTAAAATCAGATACCATGGCTTGTTTTTTGTTTTAATACACATCAGTCTTACTGGTAAGTTTCCATGGCATTTATGTTTAATGTAAATCTCAAAGGTAAAAAACATTGCTCCCTGTGTGCAGCAACTCAAAAGACTGTGGAAGTGCCATTCTGGAGTCATCCCAAAAGATGAAGGCATTAAGTAAGCTTCCTTAGTTCCTTTACAGATGGGACTCCACCATGCTTCCTCTCATGATTAAAAAAAAAAAAAAAATCAGGTATTAGTTAGTGTCTAGTGTCTAAAATATCAATGTTTGGTGTAGATACCATAAATTAGGGGAAATGTAAATAACCGTAAATGTTTAGGAAAAAAAAAAAAAAAAGAAAAGGTAATTCTGATTCAGTGCCAAACTGGACAAATTACCTGCTCACTGATACATTTTCTGCCATTGAATCATGCAATCCAAAGTTTTATTACACATTTCTTTTCATATTGCTTATCTACTCAGACTAACCAGCTTTACAGAAGACTTAGCTACTGAAAAAGGGGGGTACTGTGGAATTGAGGCTGCAATCTGCTTCTCCACATTTCTTATTTGCATAAAATATAATTTAATGGAAATATTTAGGAGTACTGCCAGTTTTACTGATTCTGAGAGCAATGTCCGTCCTCACTCATCAAAAGCACTTTTAAAGCCCTGTCTTTTTCTTGGTATGGGCCCTCATTCAGGATTTCCTCATATAATCCTAGAAAAGGATCTAAGCATGGTGGCTTGGAGATCATCAATAGCTACTGAAATATTTTCTTTGGCTTTGATCAGACATCCTCTCTTGAAAAACCCCATGGGAAACTGTTCTACACCAAACTTCCAGCCAGGACTCCTGAAATGTCATTTTATCCATTAATTTGCATTATTGCCGGGACAAATAACTTCAGTTCAATGAGAAAGACATCGTTGCTGCAAGATCATTTTCTGCAATGCTTGACCTAGCAGCCTGCACTTTGTTATCTAGAAATTTGTCTTTTGTTTAGTATAAAAATTGGTCCCTTTTGAAAATTAATTAACAAGACAAGAATCCTTAGAATTCAGCTTTTTGACAGCAGTTGATATTCAAGGATTACAGGATTATTGGGATTTCTTTGTTCTCAGGGATTCCCTTTTTAAACTGTTAAAATCAAAACCATTGGCATCTAACATTAGAATTTCTCTGTGTTACAGACTAAATGACTGCAATAGTGTAAAACCCTTCCAACCCTTGCTATGAAGGGGTAGTATGATGCAAAAATGGACAGCACCAGGCTGCATCTCAAGAAAAGTGTTTGAATTAACCAAAGCAAATTACATATCTCTAAAGCTTAGAATGGAGAAAGCCTTAGCACACATTTTATTCAGCTGACTTACATTATGATTTTTCTCTTTACCATAGTTTTTCTTCCCTCTTGTGATGTAAGGTCTCACACAACATCAAGTCTCCATAGAACATTAATTTAACATCCTGTAGACTGATGATGTTCATTGTTATAACCTCTGACTATAAACAATAAAATGACTGATTGCAAATTTATGCTGCCTCTTAACTGAAAGCTGTGCACAATCTAAACTGTGTATAGTCGAAGCCATGTCACTAAATAAACAATCTTAGATTCAACAAAAATATTAGGAGCTAACAGCACATGACCACTAAACATACAAACACTTAGCTTGATACATACCTTCCTGCAGTAGTTTTCCAAGTGATAAGCTATGAGATAGCTTTTTCAAAATTTTTTTCTTCCCATTTATACTTACAAAATTTGGTAGTATAACAGGGCAAGACGGTACCAAATCAATTCAACAGAAATAATTGTTTCTTTAAAGAGATGTAGTTTCCCCTGATTTTGCTCCTGTATACCTCCTCTTCACTTGGGTATCTGCTGCATTCCTTCTCTTTTTCTTCAGTGCTTCTAACATTCTGTTCAATATTTTGCCTATCCTAGAAATTAGGAATATGCTAAACCCTACAAATGTAAAATGCTGAATTATTAAAACCTTAAAGATATTGTCAAACATTATTGAGACCAGTTCACTTCCAAACCCAGAGTAGTATAAATGCATCATTTTAATGATCCTCATTTTTTCTTAAGAGGTTTTATTTATAAAAGTCAATTATTTTCTCCTATTTAAAATAGCCTTTTACAGATTTGAACACTTAGCCTTCCTTAATTAATCTTCTAGTTTTAAGGTAAAGAAGATCAGTGTTTTCAAAGTCCTGATAAATTTTTAGTTTCTGAAGTTACGCTTATAACTGTCATTTGGATGACATTTATCCAGGGGTTCACTGAAAGCTGATGCTCAACACTGAAAGAAGGTACTTCAAAACTGACTGTGTTGGGCAGAACAAAACACCCCAACCCATTCTTCTGTACCCATGTACATTCCCATGTGGTATTTGCTTTTTAGGCAGATTCATTTTAAGCTTGCAATAGAATGTAATTCTTGTATGCTTTTTAAGGATTTTCTATCTAGCCAGATGTTCCCTTTCCTGTAGTTGTAGATCTGACTCTTCCCACGTTGGAACACTCTCATTTCTCAATAGAAAGGGAACTACCTCCTATTTTTTTCTAATAATTTTTGTACTTCATGATAATTACTTCCAATTTTAAGTCTATCTGTCTTTGCTGTCCTTGCTCCCTAGGTCCCATCTTTACATATAACAAAGTAGAGGTGTATTTCCCCTGTGCTGCCATTGGTTCCTTGTGGTCAGAAAAAGCGTTTTTATTGACCTATTGCAAAGTTTAAAGGTTGAAATTCCCTCCTGACTTCCTGATCCACACTGCAGGGTTTGCTTCAGCCCATCATACTGATTCAGAAGCCATAAATACCAAAATGTAGGGACATTAAAGTCCAAGGTTCTTTCTTAGGTCCAACTTCATTTTTCACACAGCTGAAAATAGTTGGAGATAAACTTGAAAATTATGAAAGAGAGATTTGTGGTTTGGATTGGATACTGGTTTGGGTTTGTTGGGTTTTTCTTTTGTTTTCCTTGATACGCCAGGTAGCGAACGTCTGGAATTTGTTGTTACAAGAGGTTTAAACTGTGAGGTTTAAAAATGCATCAGACATAGTTCTGGACATCAGGACCATAAAATGATTTTTAAGTAAAAGGGAGCTGGAGGGGTGAAAGGGAGGAGTAGTCCAATGTTGGATACTTTATTCAATGAATACAGATGCTGGAAAAGCATGAAGGAAATTGACTGCAGTAGCAGACACTCACTGTGCTCTTCTTAAGTAGCATATTCAATTGTAACTGTTGGAGACAAAAAAAAAAATAGATAAACAGTCTAGACAGATGGTTTATCTAAGCCCATAGGACATATCTTATATATGAGGGAAACTCAATCCATTTCTCATTGATTCAGGTCCAAACCACAAAGTAAATTTGTTCTTGTCTTACAGTCTCATGTTCAGACCACTATACTTAGTCATAACAGAAATATTTATTTTTACACATCATTATTACACCAAAAGTCAGTCCAAAAGGGTTGAAAGGAAGTACACAGGAAATCAAATCTGTAAAATAGTCTTTATAATTTTCAATGAAATTAATAAAGGGTGCCACTGCCATCCTCATTGAAACTAGATTTAATCATTCTGTCAGAGAGAGATAAAACCTAAACCAAACTCCATGTACCAGCTTTTTGGATACATGAGAAACCTGCAAACCAACTTTGCAGCAGCAAGTTACCATCACTAAGTTTGAATTTGCAGCATGCTTAACTTGGTTACTAAGGTTTTGTTCTCTGCTCAAAAAATCATGACGTGTTCCTTTCAAAATGTTGTATGTTTTGTGCTGAATCAAGAGCATTATTGTTGTTATTAGACATCAGGATACATCCTGAGCACAGACCTAGAAAGATGAGGAACCAACGTCTCTAAGATTTCAAAATTCAATCCCTAACCTTTTCACTTTTCAAAAACTGCTAATAGAAAACAAACAAACAAAAAGCAGTGACAACAAATTAAAGAACAAAGGTACACTGATATGGAGATTGCATCAGAGGCCCCAAATAATTCCCTCTTTCACTGTCTGGCCAGAAAATTTAATTTTCCTACACACTTAACACTGAGTGGCAGAGGTCCTTGTTCGCTGTGATATAGTGAAAGCCATGCTAGTTTACCCTATTATCATTAAAGAATTTATGCAATGAGAGACATGCTTAGACCAGTTATTGACTGCTTCCTACTTTCAGCTCAACCTGTTAATCTGTCTCTGAACAGAGTCTTGATGTTCCACACTTCAGGCTAAACTAGGCAAATGATGCAACTGGTATGAGACCGTCACTGGGCAAAGCAGGCACAAAGTAGAGAACATCCATCATCCTTCTGCTTGCTTATCTCTTTCTAACTTGAATTCAAGCAGCTACTACTGATCTAAAAAGCAGGTAGCATGCTGGGCCTAATCTATTTTTTGAATTCCTATCCCATCACAAACCTACAGCTATACTCCACAGGGACACTTCAACTAATCTGTCCCAGTATAAAATTCTTAAGTGCAAAGGGTAGATCAACAGACCACTTTCAGGAGCAGATTCCAGCTGTGGAACTCAACCTAATCTTCTCTATTGATAATGAACATAAGCCTGAGTGTATTCAAAACTAAAACTAACCTCAGCTTCTTAGTAAGACTCCCTGCAGTGATGGCATCTTCCCATGGTAACCAACTGATCTGGAGAGAGGAGGAGGAGGCAGAGAGACAAGGATGTATACTTTTAAAAGCTCGAAATTGAAAATCTTTTTTTACAAAAAAAATTAAAATTATAGGTTCCAAACTGTGGATTATTACATTAAAATAATTTTCAGAGATGCACGGATGTTACCTTTGCTTACTTTTTCTGCCTTATAATTCTGAGTGGTCAAAAGTTACCCTTTATGTAACTGTAAGGCCATTCATAGATATCTCACTTAAGCAGGATAGAGTAAAGTCTATGAGTCATCCTTTCACCCTATTTCTCTGCTCCCTTGAGATATGACCAGTCAGGAGCAGCACCGATGCCATGGAAGGACTCTGGGATGAAGGAACAGGCCAGTATGGTGCTGGGTTCTGAGTTGCCCAGAGCTGAGGTTGGACTGTCAGACCACCTGATGATAACTTACTTTAATCTGTTTATGGACTAGTATACAGTCAAGGACAACCTCTCCAAGTCCATGAGCTCAGCTACATGCAAAGAGAAGAAACAAGACAGGATTTTTTTTTTCCTGGGACCTGGCCATATTAGGAAGGTAACCTGGTGAAGCTCAGGGAACCCTAACTATGTGGTGCTACTACTGAGACTACAAAGACAGCCACAAGAGAGATGAGACAAGCTATGTTATAGTTTAAAAGCATTTTTCTGCTTCTAAGGCATTGCAGATAGCTTCACCACACACCTTTTGCTCTTGGGTTACTCCTAATAAGTTTCTAAGCTTTTAGGATGAAAATAGGTGTTTACTAGTGGGTCTATGGAGTTCTAGTATTCTAGTTGATAAAACTGCATAAAAATCAAAATAGTCCAAAGAAATATTTGCTTCCACACAATTCTGAAACTGTTCATTTGACAGGCTAATATCTATAGCCCACAGTTTTACACTAAAATCTTTAAGGCAACTGGAGGGAATTAGGAGCCATAATTAATTGTAATAATATCCTTTTATGTTGCAATAGCCTTCTTTCAAATCACGTCTTTTTTTCTAAGTCCCTATTCCTTTTCTTGCCCTTTTCCATCTATGTTGATCAGCTAAGCCAAAAGGGGTAAGACTCAAATGAGAATGAGATGTATTCATGGATAGAGAAGTATGCACAGCAAGGCTGTTAATATTCATAGAAGATCTTGAAAAGTCATTTGATTTGATTCCCTTTTTTAAAACAGAACTTCAAAGTCCAGATGTACAGTAGATTCAAAAGATTTTTTTGCACATTGTGTGACCTATTGTTTAGTAAAACTGTGTAACAAATCCCTTGTTAAATTATAATGCTCCATGCCAGTAGGAATAAAACAACTTTTTGAGTCCAATCTACTCTCAGTCAAGGTCAAAAAAAGCTGGGATCAAACTCAATGAGTTTTCAAAAGCTTACCCTAAATATACAATATCAAAGTTCATAATTAAGAAGACTCATTTCATCAGTCAACTTCATGCTTGCACAGCAGTGGGAGTAATTATAATACAACTCATTTTTTCAGGTTGGCTTGAACACTTGACCTTATAAGCAAACTCCTTTTTTCACCCTTCCTAAGATGCAAAGCCAAACCATTTGCTTTTAACAAAACAGAGCTGTCAGTTTGACATTTCAAAGCATGTTTAAATGCTTTCTTTCATTAAAAAGATAGTTTATCTTTAAATAGACATTTACAGGCTATTTCTACTAATTTTTACCATGCAAAGATTAAAAAAAATGTTTCTGCTTTCTTGACATTTTCTTAAGGTCATCAGTTGAACTGTATTTGTTCTAGCCTTTAGAATACATAGAAATCCTCAAATCCAAGCAAATGCCAGGATGCCTCAAGGGCATTGTTGCCTTGATATTCCTCTTGCATCATACCAACATTTTCTGCCCAAAGAATGTGAAATCCAAATGGAGAACTACAATTGTTTTCAACAGTAGTCATGTGTGGGCAGATATTCATCAAAACTAACTGAACAACAGAAAGTGTAAAATAAATAGGAGAAGACCTCATCTCCCTTCTGTCATCCCAGAATTAAGGCTCCAGTCTAAAGCCAAGCATCTGATGGTTCATTACAGTCAATGAAAAACAAAACAGACTTCTTCCAAAGAGGAAGTGTTTTTCCATTTCTTTGGCACTTTAGGACATGTGCTAAAATATTTCTCTCTGTTAGGGACAGAAGAAGACTATATGCTAACTTTGAGATGGCTAAAGTTACAGAAAAGTCTCATGTTGAGAATCTAAAGTAGAATAGCTGTTCCTGGGGAGATCCAATGCCATAAGGGGATGCAAAATAAATACAGGTGGAAAGAGGGACAGGACAGGAACTTAATCTCCAGCATGGCCATTTGATTATCAAAATGGAGCAAACATTATAGTGGCATAATTGATAAAATAAGGGGAGTATTTGATTGTTGACTGATAATGCTTTCATACTAAAATTGGTGTATTGTTCATCTTTTTGGCTCTCTATTGAGCAAAAATTGAAAGCTACGACAAAAGGTGATTAGACATGTCAATAGGTTTTACTGGAGAATTATCCAATGAGTGAATGAAAAAAAAATTCACATTGCAATTGATTAAGTCAGACTAAAAATTTGTTAGGTCCTTAATGTTGTCATCTTGCTTATGGAGTGATTTTTATTAAAGTACTTTGATTTCTATCTGAGATGTTTGGACTGTCAAAATCAAGCTATATAGAAATAGGATATTGCTAGATGATCTGATGTTCTGATTGAGTTTTGGGATGCAGTCATCTGTTGGGAAATATGCCATTAAAAAAACTGTGTGATCTACAAAGTGTGAAAGTAGACAGATTAAACAAAGGAAATAGCATTTAAGACACATGTGGAAAAAGCTTAAAAAGTAAAGGTAGATCAAAAAGCAGATTAAGAAGATTCCAGAAAGCAAAGAAAAAATGTACATTTTTTTTTCCCAAAAAGAAAAAACCCTACATTTCATCAGATGATTATAAAGTCTTTTTAAAGTAACCCTAACTAGAGTAATAACTTCACGGAGTCAAAAGCTTCTCATTCAGTACCCCTAGGCCCAGAAAAACCTGACATCTCCCCAGCCACCACATTTTTTTCCTGCCAATCTTTTAAACTCTGGAAACTAAAAACCAATTTGTCTCTTTCTAGTTAAAGAACCTCTCTTATGGAAGTCTACATTGTGAGACGAACTTCCTAACAGTTTTGGTGATCTGAATAATCTGTTATACATAGGTGGAACTGACTCTTTCATGGCTCCTTTGGTATTTCAGCAGTAATGCATTCAAAGTATTCTGGTTGCCAAAGTGAACAGATATTGCTCAACAAGTAAAGGTTACTATTTTATCAAGTAGAAATAACATTTTGAGGTTCATTGTTTTTTTGCCTTTAGAAAGAGCATGCCATTTTTCTACCCTTTTTTCTTTGATAATCATAACTTTATGAGGATTTTAATGTAACACAGTGAAGTGCCTTGCTGGACTCTGTATGACCTTGCTTTCATTATTTGATTTTTATTTCCTTTTTTTTTTTTTTTTGTTTTGAATGTTTTTGTTGTTGGTTTTTTTGTTTGTTTGTTTTTAGTGAACTAGAAGATATTTCTGTAGAACTGTTATGTTTTTTATGTTAATTCCTGTAATTGCTATGTGTATCACGTTATATATACAAAACATACTAACTCTGCCATGTAAAAATGTGGGCAGGTGGGTATTTTAAAGGTCCAATTTTATTGTAGATAAAAAAAGCCATTTAACAAAATCTCACACAGAAAATCTCTGATTTTATCATGGATGACTAACATAGCTAATATTAAGCATTAAAATCCAACATCATTTCCTCTCTCCCAGACTAGATTTAGAATTCTGCTCCCAAGAATACCCCCCAAAAAAACCCCAACCCTGCTCGAGGAGGGGAGAAACATGAAGCATTTTACCTTCTGAATTAGAAGTGTAGATACCTGAGACAAAGTGCACACCTATGTCTATCTGATTCAAACCATAGTTCTGATCATAAGAGATCTTCTTCCAGTTATGCAGGACTGATTGTATGTCCAGATCAGGTTTTCAAAGACTGTCATGAAATGGTTTCAATAAGAGTCTCAGATTTTCATAAACTAATGAAGCCCTCAGAGTTCCCTTACTCACACATCACTGCAGTGTGTGTGCTGCACTGCATTCTAAATCTATTATGAGATGGCTTTTTTAGCAAACCAGATGTGAAAACTACCCACAAGTTGATCCATTCCTTCTTTTGGAACCATGTTTATGGTTTCAATTTAAACAGCTCTATCTTTCCTTTGCACATGTCACAAGAATTAAATGGAAATGAGACAACTGTGTTCCAGGTATTCAGGTATTCTTTCTTCTATAGCTAAATATCAATCATTCCATACAAGTGGTCTGATTTTCACAAGTATCATGTTTTATGGGCTACTAAATTTAGTTTATCTGAGTGTAACATTTGATTTCTCTAATATTTAAAACTCAGAAAATTGTGTCTAATTTCTCTATAGGCATTCTTATTGCAAATGGTAAATGCCTACCTGGGGATGAAGAAATTCCAGATTTATTCACCGTAAGCTTCTTGTGCAGTAAATCCAAACTGCTCAACTGAATCAACAGCAGGCTAGAAAGAGAGCACCAACCAAGGCACGATTTCCACATGAGAGATGTGCAAGAGGCACTGTACTTTTTATCTTCTATATAGAGTGCTGATTGTCTTTTACAAAATAATGAACAGATAATATTTCCACTGATATTTTTTCTCATGAATCTTGCTCGTCTGCCACATGATTTTTTTTTAAATGGTACCATGTATGTAGCCTTCAGCATTACATAATTAGGAAAATAAAGTAGCACTTAACTTTCTCTCTTTTATTAACTACAGAGGTTTCTGCTTGACTTTTATTAAAACATGAGAGGTAGTTGTGTTTATCTTTTTTGCCACCTGTTTGAGGTAACAATTCTAGGAAGTTGCAAAAATTAGAATTACATTATGACATTCATTATTAATCATATATTAATCATTCTTATTTCAAAGAAGAAAAAAATGGCATGAAGTAACATATCCTATTAATCACAGAGATTTGAATCCATCTAATCTTTTTCTATAATTTTGGCTAGACATCTATTATAATGTCAAATACTATTAGTGAAGCTTTAGCTACTCAATACGTGCAGCACAAGTTCTTGCATGAGAATTGACACAACAGAGCTATAAGACAATAAAAGGGCAGCAGGGCCTGTGGCCTCTGCTCTCCAATTCTGTAATGTGAAGAAAAAGCGAATTCACTAGGAGCTGTCAACTCTAAAACATCTCAGTTCAACGTGATTTCACCAAAGATCAAATGGAAAAGGCTAATCTTGTTTTCTAGACACTTAAATCCCATTTTCCCAGGCAGATTTACCCCAGGTTCATCCAAATGTGTTTTAAGCAGAATATCTTATTCTGAAGTGTCTTTTTTTTTCCTAATACAACAGGCACAATAGCACTGAATACATCAGTGTCACAGTTATTGTTTCCAAAGATCAGGCAGAAGGCCACAGGACATCTATGGAAAGTAGAAAGCATGTCACTAACATTCTTACAGTACATTAGTATTTTATTAAAATATTTATTTCTATTTGCATATCAAAAATTTTCAGCATGATATCTTTCCACACTTGTAATCATCCTGTTTTGGCAGAAAACAACACAATCCTTTAGTAGTTTTTCCTAGGGCCTTTAAGTTCTTTTTGCTTTTGTTTAAATAATAGATTGACAGGAATGCAATTTACTAATACTTGGTGTTTTGTACATGAAAGAGATCCTGCTGCTCAGTCAAACGCATGCTACCATAATGGTTAAAATGAGATGAATAAACCATGTAGCCAAAATGTTGCTTAAGATTGGTTACCTACAGAAAAACTGTAAGGATCCTGCAAATATGGAATTTTAAAAGTATTTGCCCCTTTTGGCATCCAATATTTAACTCTGACAATTGCTTTGTCCCACTCTAAAGATTTTCCATCTTCATTTCTGTGATTTTTTCCCATTTCTCTTTAGTAAGATTTTATTTTTGATACAAAAACCAAAGTTTTAAAATGAAGTAACAACTATGTTGTATTGAATTAGCAGAAAAATTTACCAAGTATTTGCCTGCAAATCTGACTCAATTCCCAGTGTTTGTAAGTTGCACTTTGGATATAATTTAGAGCCTTTGGATATAATTTTTGCCTGGGGGATGGGGATGAGGCAGAAGAGGCAGAAAACAATACTCTGATAGTAATTAAATCCAAAATTTACTAAAAATCAATAAAAAGTTTTTCGCTATCCTCAGTGGGAAAGCTTCATGCCTAGTGTTTTGCTCTTTAGGCAGAACATGATGAAGAAATCTGGAGACATTTTGGGTTTACAAATGCATTGATCTTGGCAAAACTGATGGCAACATAGCACTGGTGTTTTGTGTTGCAAAACCAATCACTAATTCTCCATCATGTTCAGTCCTGTATTGAAAGCAAGGGAAGTGTTCCTTTTCCAGCTTGGCATACTCAGCAACATATCTTTCTATTTCTTCATTCTATAGGAATGAAAATGTAAGTTAAGGACAAGATGAGGCTGACACTAATCTGATTCTGTCATTACAAAAGTGCTTCATTTTCCTTCTAAAAATGAGTGCTTATTTTGAATAGAAGAAAACAAGCCAAGAATCTTGACAGTTTGTACTATTTTAACAAACAGCTCCCAGAAGAATACTTCTTCTTAAACTGTGGAAACTTACAGGTGTGTATGTTCAGAAGTGGAGGGCGAGGGCTTAACTGTTTTCCCTTTGTTAAAAAAGGACTTTTTTTCTATATTTCCCCCCCTCTAATCACAACTGATGGAGCAGGAAAAACCTCATATACCACTCTATGCCTCTGGAAATATTTATACCTAGTTCTGAAAGCAAAACAAGAAAACTACCAAAATATTCCTCCTCCCTTAAATAAAACATGTAAAATAACGTTTTGCTACTTTGAAGAAGAGGAATAGCAAAAACAAGTGCTATACAATATGGGAAATTTGCTAAAACACCAGGATGTTTCTCTTCAGATACTAAGCATCAGATTTTTTTTCTTTTAAAAGAAATTTAATAATTCTTTCTTGAACTTTGTATGAATAAAAAATTTGTAAAAGTGATTTAGCAGGGTTTGCAAAGCCTTAAAAGTCCATCAGAAGCAGGGAATTCTTGCCAGCCTCTGCAAAGCTCCAACAATACAGTTAAAGATGACTACTGGGAACCCACAGCAAACCACCATGGAGCATGAGCCAAAAACCAAAACCACATATTACCAAGTTTCTTTTCCTTGGTATCACATAAAATATAAGTACAAATTGAGAAAGATGGGAGTCTATTATTTTATGGGGTAATGGACAGTGTACTACCTCAGCCCATAAACTGCAGGTACCGGAGTTTATAAGATTGAACATTTAGTTTTAAGGTTGCATATTAAGTAATTTTAATGACACTGCTTTGACCAGGCAGAGAAAAATTGTGAAATGTATAATTAGTGTTGCAAAGAAAATGCAATCCTAGCCAAGAACTTTTATGTGTGACTCTGAAATTGAATTCTTTGAAAGGAATTTGCATTTGGGACAAAACTCCCAAACTTTCTGGCTGCTAAAAATTAGGGAAAATGCCAAAAATACCAACAAACAAACACATTCATCAGAATAAAGAGATCTAATAAACTTGTAAATAAATAATGAGTGATTTCAGTAAAGGCAAAAAAAATAAAAAATAGAAAGAAAAGCCCAAGCAGTTAACAGATTAAAATATCTTTACTTTCTTCATTAAAAATAAATACAGCAGCTATTTTACCTCTCTTTACCTCCACAGTATTTTAACTTAAAAAACTGTAGAATAAGTAATCAATAGAAGAAACTAGAATAATAACAGTACTAGATTAGGCAGCATGTATCAAACTAGATTAATTATTTTGCTGATATGTAACAGACAGTACTAGAATTTTTGTTTTTATTTCCTACTTAAAAAAAGTGAATATAAATATATTGTTTTCCAATCAGAGTAACTATGAAAATTATATAAAAAAATCAATAAAGGAGACCACTAAGGACATGAAAGATTTCATTTAAACACATTTTTTAGAAGATGCAAAATTCTCTCTGATGCAATGCATTAGTAATTTTAAAAGTGATCAAATCAACATATAATTGTCTTTGCAGATGATATTGCTTATTTAGGTTAAGTGAGAGATAATAACTTCTTTGAACCAAAAGTGACTGAGAAGCAATAAACATGAAAATCGTAAGGCCTTTTTCAGAAGCTGTATCCTCACAGAAATGGTTCTTTTTCAGGGAAGAAAGACTTTTTTTCTAGAGGTAAACTCTGACATAATATACAAAAGGCTTTCCTACTTTCTGTTTTCTTCTGAGGTATTAATATTTCTGGAATAGATGCAGCTTGTATGTTGAGCAGAAATATTGGGGCAAAAAGGTCTCCCTGACCTATCTCGACCATTACAGTGACCAGCAGCAGGAAGCTGAGGAAAATGAAAGCAAGAACATAGCTATACTTTCTCAGAATATTATCTAAACCTCAGCAAGATGCAGCTTAAAAATTTCTTAAGCAGAAACATTATCTATTTTTCTATGTAACAGTTCTTATTTTTCTTCCAGGAATCTGAACTGTCATACTTTGAGATCATGTAGATTTTCACTATCCATAACACCATGTGGCAGCTCAATCAGTTGTATGAAGAAACATCTTCCTTGGTTTGCTCTGAATACTACTAGTTTTATTTTATGCCTCTCATTCTTATGACAGAACTGAAATAAATCCTATCCACCTTTCCTCTACACTTCATTTTGCAAGCTTCTTTCCCTAAATTCTTTCGTTTTCTTTCTTTGTGAAGGATCCTAGCCAGTATGCTTTTTACTCATGAAGATGATGGTTTTATACTTTTTGTCATCCTTCTCTAAACTGAAATGAGTAAAACAGAATTGTATACAGGTCTCATATGTTTGTTGCAGATAAAAGTAATCACAGTGGTATTTTCTATTTAATTTCTTTATTACATTCCTAATAATTTTTTAACATTGGTTTCTTCCCTTATTACTAGTCATTAAGTCAAAGAAATATTCCCTATATAGTTAAAAAAATTTGCTCCTGAAGAGGAATCTAAATAAACAAATGTTTGCTTTCATATTGCAAGTCGTACAGCTTTTTGTGCCAAGCCTATGACTCAATTTTAAAGTTAAGGATGCTTTACTAAATATCTAAAGTAGAAATCAAGCAATGTTTGAAAAAATAGTGCTCAGTTTGCTAATATCACACAACCCGCCCTTGGTGAGCAGTAGTGTTAGTGTTTCCAAGACAGCATACTGATGCTGCAATAACTTGTTCTTCCTAAACTTCAACCTGACTCATACAGACCATCCAGAATCTTCTTCAGAAACAAAGACACACTAATGCTTTAGGCCTTCATTCTGTGGACAAGAAGTGGTTTAACAACACACTGTAGCACCTGAAAAGGACTACCAGTGCTATTGCAGCTAGAATAAGATCAGGCACCCTGTTACTGTCACCCCACATGCACCCCATAGCCTTTTCCTGGGTACTGGAGAGTAGTTTATATTAATGCCCTGTGTGAGCCAAGGCTTGCAGCAGCAGTGATCTCCTGCAAGAGCTGCTGATGTTGTATCAGTCCATGTATCAGAGGCCGTTTTGCCCAATGAGCAACTGACGGTGACATCTGTCACAGCCATTCAACTGATGGTCATTTCTGGAAAATTACATTCATAGGACAAGATGTGCATACAGGAGATAAAATATTCAGTTGGGTTGTGGTCAAGATGTTTCCTGCTGCCAGCTCTCAAAAGATTTACAGTTTTCAGTTTGAGTTTTCTATTATACAAACTCATATTTTTAAGTGATCTTCTCTTTGAATTTCGGGTTAGTTAAAGAGCAGAAAATCTTAACAAACCAACTAAAATGGAGTCTTGTTGCAATCCTTACATTGCCTTTACTTCAGATATTTGGCTCCAGAAAGCTTAAAATAAATGAAAAAGCAATGGTAGAAATGACATCATTTAATGTAGCAGAAATAAAGGACAACTAACAAACTAAAGCAAGTACTAATAATAAGAAGAAATTGATCTGTAATCAGTGAGAGCAGCACTCATTGAAACAAACCATACTAAAAGTCCTCCAGTTAGATATAGATATTTTTGAATACTAGATATTTTGAATGAATGCTCTAGGTTACAAAACTCAAGATAACAAGTTCTTACACATAGTGTTATGGTGGACTGATCAGCTTTAAATCTGGAAAATAAAAATAACTATTTTATTGCTTTCCCTCTTCCAAATCCCTGTAATGTTTCCTAGTAAAACAGAGTATTTACACATCAGTACTATGTGCATTTTTTAATGAGATTACCTTGTTCTCCTAACCCACAAAATACAAAATGTGCAGCAAGGATCTGAAAGGCCTATAGCCTTTTCTCAGAAGATATAAGTATGACCATGTCATACTTATTTGTACTTTTTGGCATCAAAAACACTTGGAAAGAGAGCCTATAAACCAGAAAATATGTGTTACTCTTGAAGCTCACAGTACCAAAATTTGTAAGTAATATGGTGTCTGAAATACTAGTACAATTTTAACTGTGTTCATTGTAGAAGTCCTGTGCATTTCAAGTAAGAGCTCTTGTAATACAAATTATCAAACCACCAGTTGTGGTTTCCTGTACTTCCACTTCCTTGCTTCTCCTTTTCAGTTGCCCAGCATGGAACATCCATAGGAGTGCAGTTCAAGTGACATAAATGGATCCATATGCAATGGTGAACTCTCTAGCTAATTTGTGCAAGTGAATAGTAACCAAAAAAGCAGGACATAAGCCTCATTTTTGCAATTTTTTTTTCTACTTCTTGGTTTGTATTTGAAGTGCCTCTGAGGTACTACCTAACAAGAAGAGTTCTGAAATGAATACTAAAACTGTGAACTTTATAGAAGTGAAATATAATTAAGAAGAGGAGTCAAGAGGCTCTATTAGCTTTTTGGAATACTCTGACATAATTTGCTAATACATGTCAACATATGTTGAACCATATATTATGCCACATTGACCACTATGCAAAATGTTTTATGATACAAATTATATCTGTGGTCATGGCTGAGATTCATGAAGTTTTTTTCCACTCATTTATTCTAATAAAACCATTTAAGAGCAACTAACAGCTGCTATAGAATGAAAATGCTCAAGTAGTAATTCCCATATTACTGTGTATTGCATTCTGCTTGCACATCTTAAGTGTTGTTCCAGAGGAATGCCTGAATTACAGAGATGATTGCTGGTGCAACGTGGTGCTCAAGGGGTGACTGGGGTGCACAGAAACAGGAGGTGTTCACTCCTACTAAAAATGAGGAAACATTACAAAATTATATTCAAGATAACATCTACTTAGAGATTTATCTGTGCTAGAGCAGTATAGGAAATTATGGTACTGTTTTGTAATGGGTGAAGCACAGCTCTAATACAAAAGACAATGCAGAAATCATAAGAGAGGAAAGCAACTGTCATGGCTGAGTCTGTGGTGAAAAGAATGCTTTTGTTTGATAAACATTACAAGAGCTGGATAGTGCATGGTCTGCAGCAAACAGAGTAGAAGAGAGGACTGACTACAAGAGTGGACAAGACTCTGAGACTCTGAAGTTGCCTGCCACAACTCTGCAGGCAGTAATACGTGCTGGAACACATCACACACATCAGCTAGAGAGACTTCAAAGATGGAGACACCTTGAGAACTTAGTGTAAGAGGGAAGTCCTAAAATCCACCTTGAAAGTCCTCTTTCTGCAAATGCCAAATAAAACCCAAACCAAAAAATCCCAACCAAATAGGAATTAGTTTATACCGAGTGCCTGACCATTTTTTTTTCAAGTTCTAATGGAAAAGAAAGTGTAAGATGAAAGCTCCATTATGCTAAGATTGATAATTTATCATTTGGATACAAGGCAGAACAGCTAGAAACAAATCACAACCTCAGTGCAAGAGGTGGTAAGTGCAATACAAGTAAGCATAATGACAAAATTACAGTTGGTGAAGCACAGACTCTCCCACACACCCTTCTCATTTTCTGGTTTCTAATGCTAGGAGCCTCAGATAAGAATTTAAAATGGGAAGAAACATTTTTCAAATCATTATAGTGAGTCTATTTACTCTATATGAATCATCAATAAAAATTTTTAAGAGTGATGGTAACAACATTAAGGAGAAGGCATTCAGGGAAAAGCAACAAAGTACCACACTGTTAGGCCATGAGTTAATGAACTTCAGTTTACTGGCTGTAGCCCCAAAAGACAAAGAAAAGATGTTTTAGGGGTCAAACCCAAGGATTTGAATGATTTATTGCCTAAGCATCAATGATATATAGGCTAAAGGAGTTATCAGGGCATTCAAATTAAGTTATATATGCTAGACTCATGTACAGTAAATCATTAGAATTTCTACAAACCTAGATAATTTTCTAATACAAACAGAACCAGGTCCAACACACAATCTTTCCAGGAGACTGCAGCTTAAACACTGAGCCAGAAACTGGTTACCTAGGGACCAGTAAGGATGGCCTGTTTATATTATGGATGAACAGAGGACATTTGCAAGCAACACCCACTCACTCATTCTCATATATCACATGCACAGTACATTGAAAGGGCTAAATGTTCAGCAAACTCAGTATAATGAGCCAAAGTTAGTAGTGGAGTGGTAGTACTGCTCCCAAGAGACATGGAGTGTTTATTTGCTATGTGGGCTTGGGAACTTAGGTCATATTCCTAGTCTTATAATGACAAATAGCATTACAATTATGGGTATCTTCCAAAGTGAAAAGCAGCCCATGTGGTCTGCTGACTACTTGAGTTTCTTTAAAAATAAATGGTAATTTAAAGTCAGCACTGACCTGTAAGTCCCCATCCCTTCAAAGAAAATTAATAGTTGCCTATAATCTATGAGGGACTGAGATCCATGCACAAAAGAGATAAAACATTGTCAGCTATAAAAATTAAAGTTAAGCTGTGACAATCAGTAAAGGCAGAAGTGCCATGTCTGTCTCAGAATTACAATAAACCTGTTTATCCTAAGTAACTTACATTTTCTATGTTAGGATACATTAGTATTCACTGCCAAAATGTGGTATGCTATGCAAAAAAGATGGAGTTAGAAAAGCATATTATGTCCCTATTTTCAGCAAAATATCTTAAATATATCTTGAAAACAAATGAAATAGCAATGTGAATAATTTATAAACTGCATACAGAACTGTATCTTAGTTTGTCTGTCCATCCAGTTTTCTGTTGTCAGCCTACCTTTAACCAGCTCAGACATAAAAAAAGCTGCAAGGGGACAGTGAACTTTTAAAACACCATGAAAAAATACATTCAACCCCACCATTTGAAGTAGTTGTTTAACTTCATAAACATCTGTCCAATCACAGGGCTTTAGACAAAAAAAATAATTAGAATAATGAAATTAACTGGAATATTTTTTCTAATGTTTGCTTGAGGTAACTGGAGCAAAAAGGAAGTGAACCATTAATAACTAATTTATAACAAGATGCAGTCAAGAATTCAACATATTTGCTTTACATATTCTACTGTTAATTGTTTACAGTCAAATTTAATAATGATGATTTTTCTCTCCACTCTTGCCCCAAACGTTGAGAAGAAAATTTAAAAGCTTAAATAGTCAAAATATGTTTTTCTCTAGTGACTATTTCCATAAGAAAAGGTTGTGGTAAAAAAAGGAACCTTGAGAAAATTTGAGAAGGCAGTAGCTCAGAGATTAAACCTACATAAAAACTTAAGTCAAATGAGTAATTTAATTGGCTTATACCTTAAATCAGCTAAATAAGCATGTAACTGGAGGAATAAAGACACTTTATCCCAGCAAAATACCCATTTAACACCAAGTCTGGGTGACTTAATCTAGAATTGCTACAAGCTCTCATGTGTAAACTCTTATCCTGATTGCACTCCACCATCACCTGCCTACTGCACATCCTGTTGTTTCACTTGTACACAGCTGGAGAGACCAGCACAGCTGCCTAGGAGCTCTTTACTGGGCTAATGTCAGGGAGAACTTTTCTACTCAGCACTGAAAATAATTTGTATCCTGAACAATTGTTGAATAAAGAGCCTCGCTCTTGCTATTAACCCACAATTTCCTGCTCTACAGATTAATCAGGTTTCCCTTTTAAAGCCCTATTTTGTTACCAGCCTCCATTCATTAGTGAAAAGATCTACTAATTGGGGACCTATGGATATTTGTTTGACCATTTCAGAACTATTTTACCCAAAATGGATTTAGCCTATTTCTAACAGGCCTCCTAGTGGCATAACTGTACTCTAGCAAAAAAAGGAATGGTTTGAAAACACTCAGCCCAAGGAAGGGCTCTCATTGTCAAGAACCTTGAGAGATCATCACACCATGGTTATCTAATTTTAAATAAAAATAGTTAAAATGTTGCTGAGATCACACTCAAGACTGGGAAAGAGGCTGCAGTAAAATCCCTGGTTTTGTCCAAATTTTTATCATATTTTTGGATTAACTTCCCTTGCTTGCCTGATCCGGCAGCTGCAGGGATAAATTCCAGACCATTTGGAAAAATCCTTTCTTCATCTGAGAGATACCTGAAATTGACCAAACTAAGTTATTTTTGTAGGTAACATGTTATTTATACATAATGCATTATTGTAAACTGAGATTTTACAGGAGATGAAAAAACCAGCAAGGCTAACTACCATACCAAAGCCGCACAGGTAATTAAAACCATGGAGATAAATACTGTCTTTGAAATCTCAATTTAAGCTACTGTTTTCACAGTAACATAAGGCAACAAATATTTAGGGAAGTATATCATTCACTCCCAAGAGCTCAAATGTGGCAGTGAATGTATTTTTTATTCACCCTCTGGGAGGCCAAGCAGTTCCTGCAAGGTACTATTTTTAAAGGAATTTTTGAAACAAATACTGTTGAGAGAAAAGTCACATAAAGCTGCAGGGGCACGGCACAGCACAGGCACATTCAAAAGGTTTTGAAGTGGCCAAACTTTATGTACACAGAAAGGCTAAACATTTCTTGTTTCTGGGTCACAGGCCATCAGGACCTTTGACCTTCAAGCTATAGATCTCTTACGCAGGCAAATTACTTACACTGCAATACTTCATAAACAACAGGAGCCCTGCGTGTCCCACCAGGCATTACAAATAAGGTGAGGTTACACTCGCTATAGGTTTGATTTGGATGGAAATGAGCCTCCCTGGGAAGTCTGCTTAAGCCTTTTAAATAATGCCTGATCAATGGCATGCCAACTTAGTTTTAGAATTGTAGATAATAATGCTGCTTTGCTATTTCAGGAACTTAGCTGGTATGAGTCAGCCTAAATATTAAATTCAGATTTTTTTTTAAAATTAAAAATATTACACAGTAGATGAAAAGGAAAATACATCCATTGTCAATCTCTAATTTGCTTGAGTGATTTTTCCTTTAGATGAATTCAGTGTTTAACTGTTTTCTGTAATATGTGCATAAATAAATACTTAAAACATGACGTGGAAAGAGGAGAAAAATGCTAATTAGACTGGAAGTTTGTTTGGGTATGCCCAATTCTTGTTGCCACTGAGTTCCATACCTTCTCTTAGTTTATGCATTCAGAGCCTAAAACAACAACAAAAAAATGTTTTAAGGGGCAACTAGAAGCCCACACTTCCACCAGAAGAAAGGCACAGAAGCTCTAATTACTTCACTTTTCTCCAACTAATAACATGGATATATATCCCTGTTATGTTTCAATAGATGTTAGAGTGAGAAATGGGATGGTTCCTTTTGGAATGATGATTTTCACCCTTTAAGTTGCATTATCTCTTATTAATTTCTCCTTCAATTCAGTTTCTTTAAGAAACACCTTAAAGGAATGAAGAGACATGTCAACATCCAGTGCTCTATATTGAGAGGGATACAGAGAATGAAGTCACAGGACCACTGCCCATGATTCAGTGGCACTTTGCTCAAAATAAAAAGAGTGAGCTAGGGTAAAAATTTTCCTTTTTTTTCCCTGCTGTTTTAATGTTTGGTATGTGATTCAGGCTGTTAGAAGACTGGCAGTAAACAAACATTTAGGTGTGCTCCAGCCATATTAAGCACATCAATATACGTAGAGTTGTGGTCATGTACCTGAGACGCAAAAGTCACAAGATTTGTCCTTCCCCTCAGGAGACTAATAAATAACCAAATTCAGACTATATTTTTAACTGTTTTTCTAGAGCTGAAAGAGCTCCTGAAACAGCAGCTAAAGGTTTATTGGATCAAAAACAGGGAACAGAATTTAAAAATATATTTTAAATCTACTGAACGGAAAACTTATTTAGGAGGTGAGAAACACATAATTTCCTTATTCTCAAGGTTTAGGCAACAGAAACCATGTCTCTTCCTTAATACAAAATTAGACACTTTAGAATCACCACTAATTATCAATGCTACAATCTCAAACAAGATAAACACCTTTCTAATGACCATTTTTCCACTCTGAGAAGAATAAAAGAACACTTTTCACAGGAAGATCTCATTTCATTTAATTTTTTTCTCTTCACTTACTCCATTCATTTTCCTTCAGTTACAGTTTGTCAGCTGAGATATAGTTTCTTTCATTTACCCATCCAACTCCTCACTTTAAAAAAAGCAAACCCATTACCTACTACTAATTGGGGCACTCAAGTTGCATTAGAAAACATCTGCTATGCCTATTGATTTTTTTTTTTAAATAAAAAGTGTATCAAAGTAGTATGATTGCCTGCCTTTTGACTGTCACCAAATCCCAAAGGATTATCATAACTTTTCACTGTTCCAGAAATTAGCCTGATCTTTTTCTATCTCCCTCCTAATTCCAGAAATATATTCACCAATTAAAAATCCATCAAAAGGCAAGTAAAAAAAATTCCTTTCACAGTCTCTGTATGGCACCTATTTAAAACTGGGTTCCATTTGTAAAGTCCTATTTCTGTAAGAACAACCTCCATCAGTAAATTATGTAGGGCTAGACATAAGAAAATAGGAGGACTCATCCACTGAGGTGAAGCACTTTCAGTAAGGGCTGTCTGGCTAAGAAGCTAGGCAAGGTAATAAGCTTGAGTGATTTTGGTGGTTAGGAAGAGAAAACATAGGGCAGACATTAAAACAGAGCACTTGTCATAACAACAGAGCTGTACTGATTTTTCTTGCAACTTGTAGTGTATAAATAACAACATAGTTACTCCTGTTGATCTATTTAATATCACTGAACCTTATGTCTTCAGAAATACTGAATTATATTTCTTTTTAACATAAACATGTTTCTTGTTTGTGATCTTAATGCTATTTTTCCTTGATTTTTCTATTTCATGATGTTCCCTGACTTCCCCACCTAAAGGTTCTATGAAGTCAACAAAGCACGTAAATAAGAAAACAAGTATTCAATAAAGTATTGTACATCATAAGATTTACTCCTAGTCAAATAAGAGCTTTACCAAAGAGGATAATAAAAATCAGGTGCTAAACGCAGGGGTGTGTGTGAGGAAGTGGTTCATTAACAACCTGTGGACTAATTCCTTGTAAGCTTTTCTAAACTCCTTTCCCACTCATTCCAGCAGAAATTTTGGCATAAAAAATATTATCCACATTAGTTTACAACATTAAGTAATATTATTTAATGACTAAGTCATCTGGTTTAGAACAGTCTAATATAAATTAAGTACAATTTGATATTCTTCCAGGGACCAAATCATGTTCCTTTTGCAAAAAAGAAAATACTGCCCAAACGTTTTTTTTTTTGTCTCCAGAGTTTAGTCCATGTTTTCTGGCCATATTTTAATTTAAAATTAGCACAAATGTCAACCATTTCTGGCACCATAATTTCTCTCCTGGAGAGTTTTGACTTGTTGCCTTTTAATCTCACTCTTTTGCTAGAGTATTGAAATATTAAACCATTACAATAAAGGAGATTCTGTCATTACAATTCCTTTACTTCTATAGAGACATGAGAATGCCAGTACTGAAACCCATTTAAAGAGAAATAGCTATTAAAATTCTTTGCTTCACTTCTACTTACTTCCTACAGCTTCTATGCTACATAGCACTGTAATATAAAAGGAAGTGAATTTTAGCTAAACACAGGGACAAAAGGCCCTGCTAAATTAGGCTAGTTTTCAGGAAATATAAATACACCAATGTGACTACCATGCTTGAGCTCAAACAAAAACAAGATTTTATATAAAGAAGTGATCATTTAACCTAGCCTTAGGTGGATATTAATCTATCTTTACATAGGTATAGACTACCAGAAACAAACAAACAAAAACATGACAAAACCTTTTTTGAATTAATCAAGAAACTAACCAGTGGAGATGATGCCAAAATGAAAAGCTCAGGCTTGGAGAAGCACTCTCTCCTCATCTGGGCAGCTGTGCTTCATCAGCACACAGCAATCAGAAGCAAGTGTCAACACCTGAATCCTCCTTTCCCTGCTGCTCAGGAGAGCTGTGATTGACTAGAACAGCAGAGCAGATTAAAGACAGCTGGTTCTAAATTCCTTCCAGGATGGAATGAAAGTAATGACTTTGCATTGAAACAAGTTTGAATAATACAGATCATCAAAGCTACTATTTTCTTTTTATTAACATGAAGTAACATGAGGACTTCTTATATCGTTTTATGATGCTGGCGAATTTCCTAACAGAAAAATTTATGCCAAAATAATGAGGAGAAAGAGGATTAAGATATTACCCTTTAAAAATGGCTTTGATTGTTTTATGACTTTTTTATTAATTTTGTTATGATAGTAATGATGATTTATTTATTTTGTTTATTTCAAACTTATGATAAAGGTTACAGCTCTAATATAGATCTACTATACAACAGTGAAAAAAAAAAGTAGAATGTTTACATATGTATGAGGGTAGCCATTTTTACTAGAGTCACCCTCTTACAGACTGCTAAGGTTTTGGGAGAAATGAGGCCTTTGTTTACTGAGGCCACACAGACTCCACTGGGATTAAATACCTCATATTATTGCTTATGTGGTTTCCCTGTGTCCTCCATTTCTCACATTATGGAAATGGCTTTGTGAGGCAGACCCCAAATACTTATGAAGTTCTTCACAACATTCATCTCCCTCAAAACTGGGCAAAGGACACTCTTCTCCTTGCTGAGGTGAGCTATTTCTTTACTGACAATTTCATTTTTTCAATAGCAGTTTTAAAGATTTGCACTTAGTTAAAATAAAAGGTCCAATTTCTCTTATGGGGTAAGAACTCTTCCCATGCTATATTAGAACTTCTCTATAATGCATTTCTTTTCTTTATGAGAGTAACTGTATCCCCCAGGAAGCCACAAGCATTATTCCACTCAATTTTGCTTCATGAGGACATGTAAGCACATACATAACTTTGTCAGTTATCTAGTATTATTTGCTTCACTAGATATGTTCTAGTAAATTGCAGTCATACCTAGGAACTAGGCTGGACTGGAGTCTAGCTTGTTGCTGAATATGGTTGTCCAACACTGAAACTTGAACATTTCTAGCACAAAACTACAAGCCTTCAGAAGCTTGATTGCCAGCATTTCTAGGTTAAATAATGTACTTAGCAATGCTTTTTTATTACATCACCCTTCCTGTACCACAGGAAAAAAAATTGTAAGTGATTAGTACATATTAAAGATAGAAAAAGTCAACTTGGATTGTAGTTAGATGATTTACAAGAGGGTGACAGAATTGTGTTTCATCAGTTTTGGAATAAAGCCCAGTAAATCTTACATAAACCTTCAGGCTAAGTCTGTGTGAATCTATGTGGTTCAAATTGGAGACATGAGACCAAGTCATGAAAGGAGCAGTCACTATCCTTGTACCAGACATGTTAATTAACTTCTCAGTTTTGGGTAGCTAAAGAGTTTCTGCACAGCTTTTCCTCTTTCTAAGTTAACATGAGACTTGTGACACAGAAAAATTAATAGCTTGATCAGTACCTCTTACAGTGGTCTTCTGCAAATCAGCTATATATTTTTATGTGACACTTCAGCAGGATTATTACGGAACATGTTATTTATGGTTTTCTTACTTAGGTTTTTCCAAATGCTTTGCTAAGTTTTTTCCTTGGAACAATTGTCCATAATCTAATGGTGATTTTCTACACTTCATTAACTGGAAAAAAAATATGCAGAGTGCAAAACCTTCATTCTTCCATGTAAACACTTTCAGCCTTGGTTTCATGCTCTTGGGATACTTCACATGGACTTAAATTTTAAGTTCCTGAGTAACTTGAACACAAGATTTTGTGCAATCAGTAAGGAAACTGGGAGCATTCCAAAGAGTCAAGACAAAAAAAGAGCTGACCTAAATCCATCAGTAAGATCTAAATATTTTGAGGTATCTTTCTTAGAGTAGTGACCTTATACTGTTATGTGTCTCTAAGTAATGAATATAAGAAGTTGGTATTTTTCTCTTAATCTTTTACAAATCCAAGATACAAACATTGATACTTTTCTTTATCTGTTTCCTTATCTGACCAGAGTAATTGCAGATTAGTTTCTAATGAGAAACATTTGTTTGTCTTTATCTGCTGGAGAGTGAGGAGATGATAAAGACATATGTAATCATATTTTTCTGAAGATAGGTCCAAACTTTATTTAAGTAAAAAACCACTCAAAATTGTTCTTGCCACTAAAATCATCATGACTTTGCTTTTTTAAAATTAATTCTAATCAAGTTATACCAAGGAATTAAGACCAGTCTACAAAAAGGTTAAATTCATATTCATATAGGCATCAATAAAAACATCCATCATTGCTTTTTAATTAATTGGATTCTTTTGCTTCAGCATGGATGGCAACAAGCAGTAGTTTCTTTAGTGTCATTCTTTATTTTAGATCTCTATGTGCATGCTTATTCAGTCCATAATAATCTTCTTGCATAGGGTTAAACACATATTTCAACATGTTCCTGAGATCTTTTGATAAATCACATAATAAAAATTGTCCCTCCATTTGAGAAAGGACTTTTGTAGGACTTCTATTTTTCAGGTCTTTCTTTCTTGAAGTAGTGGCTTTGTATTATTATATATCTGCTAGCACTATAGAAGTAATATTAGATTCCAAAAGGGAGAGTATGCTGACAGTTACTTGTACCAATAGCTTTTCTTAATATCTCTGTGGTTTCAGGTTCTGCAATGGAGCTGAATATCACTTCTGATTTGGAAAAGTTTCTTAGTAAGTAAATTGGTACGTGTCTAGGTTTGGATATCTCTTTATTTTCCTTAATTTCATTGAGTGAGTGTTAAATCACCAGCTACTTCCCTCAGTTTATAAATTATCCTGCTACAGAATTAAAACAAAATAGCAACAGCACCACCACCAAAAAACCACCCAAAACCAAAAAATCAGCTCCCCTCAAAAAACCCCAACACCCTCCAAAAACTAATCAAACAAACAAAAAAAAAAAAAAGCAAAAGCCAAACAAACAAACAAGCAAAACCAACCCCCCCCCCCAAAAAAAATAAAACAGCAACCCAACCCAAACAAAAAACAACTCAAATACACCCCCAAAACAATAAAACCAAAAGCCAACCAAATTCTGGGTTATAAAATAACAAGCAAAATCTCACATAAATATTTGCCAATTACTTTTGGGAAACATGAGTTTTATCTAAATTTTAGTTAGAAAAAAGCAAATCTTCCTTGAGATCTCTAGAAAAACTCTGAAATACACTATTATAAAATCTTAGAACTGCAGCTTCAGCTACTGCTGAGCACCTAAAAAATCAACATCTGTATGGGTATTTGCTGTTTAAGTATTTTTTAAATCTGTTTCTTGTTTGTTGAAGCAGACATACTGGCAATAGCATTCACCATACAGTAATTTACCCACTGGCACATGCAGGAAAAGAGCTCTGTCTGTTGTTGAGGACTGATATTCACCTCCTCCCCTTTTCTGAGCATTAGCCCAGGTATCACAGCTCTTTCCAAAACTATTCAGTTTTCCCAGTCAAACACTGCTATGTTCTGCAAAATCCTGTATCTGTGCTATTTTTATCCCTGTGAAGCACATCACGTGCTGAAAGCAGCCCAGTGTGACAGTGTGAGGCAAGAGTGCCTGCAGAAAGGTGTTGAATGTGCATAAACACATACTTTGTTTTTCTCATAGCACCTGCCCAAATCCTGTTGCTGACACGCCAAGTGGTGAAAAACATTTGACAGCATAGCTCTCCAGTACATCTCTCTTCTTAATTCTAATCAGTCAAAAAAGTTTTCGATTGCTTCATGAATGTTTCTGGGCCCATACAACAGAAATATTTTTCATGTTTCTTTAAAGCAACCAGCAAATGTATCTGCTCTTTATGTTCTTCTAGTCAATCTATAATTCAAAGGGTAATAAAATTGTTCAGCCTCTGTTGTAGGTCAAAAGCAGCTTTCCTGGGGCCACTCAGACTCCTTCAGCTTTCTTTAGAGCCCCATTATAAATGTTTCCTGTCTTCTATCTGAGCAGCACATGCAATTCCTAATGAATTCATGAAATCGACTAAAACCCATTCATGAAATGGACTAAAACCTGAAGAGGTTTTAATGTAAAAATGGGTACTTCTCTCCATTTTTCCTACCCTCCTATCATAACAGAACTAGCACTTTATAAGGATAGTGTCTAGTAGCTTCATCTAGAAAAAGCTTAAATTCTTCCTCATTTTCATCTGTTGTGGTACCTGTTTTAAAATGTGATGGCTTTCCTGCCTTATGGGGAGTACTGCATAGGGCAGATTTCTGTACATAACTCTTGGTGCAGCAGGTTTGGAAATATGACTTCAAAGAAAAAAACTGCAAAAATGTGATTGTTTAGGCTGAGGAGGAAAAAATGGTGGGCATGAAAACAGATACATAAAAGAGGAAGGGAGTAATATATTCTCTGTATAGGCAGAGAAGAAGGAAGGAACAAGGGATTTTCATTTGTAATTAGAAGAATCCAACGATAGGTCATAATTAAAGACTGAAACAGGTTGGAATGTGAAGATATATGGTGTGTCTGTCTGGGCATGTTTAAGGCCAGACAAGCACCTTCCAGGAATTACATAGGATTAGCTGACCCTGTTTGTGTAGAATGGTTGAACCTGGTGAGCTTCTAAGGTCCATTGATTCCATCCTTGCTGCCTAACAGTTTTCAGTAAGTTGGATAAACACCTTAAATTACTCAGCTTAGTCAGATACCATGAAAAATAATTTTTGAATATTCTCCATATTCTCTAAAAGTTTCAGCTTTTTTTCACTTTTATTTTTGCCTTCAGGGGTTTTATGTTAGATTGGTTTCTTACATTGGTACCAAATGTTGTTCACACTGTATGTGGTCTGAAGTAGCTAATCTTTCAGGAAAGAGGGATGATTAGTAAGATAAGCATGGAAGATTCAGTGAAAGCTTCTACTCAATAATGCCAGCTATCAGACCAAAACTATTCAACAGAGCATTTTATTATTTCATGTACTTTGAGTTAGATAACTCTAATCTCTGCCAATCCTCCTTGGAGGTGGGCTTTGCCTGCACTTACAAAGTCTTAGCTTTAGATTGACCTAACCATATGACTGAGGGATGACCTGAAATCATTTCTGATGCAATACCTACAGTAAGGTTGCTTTTCATTCAGTCAAAGAGATTTGCCAAGGGAAATTACTGTTGTTCCAATATGCCAACCTCAAAAAATCGTTTTCTTATTAGCAACATGTTAGAGAATATGTATCAATTTCACTCTGCCTGACTGATCTGCTGCTTAGCTATAATAAAGTCTCACTCATTCAAATTAAAAATAATAAAATCACAGCACATAGTCACAGCCCAGGAGAATGACTAGGAACATGAAGAAACCTTTGTATCAGAAGTTCTCAACATAGAACATGTCTACTAAAGAGAAGATAGGAGAGGGCATGGTATTTGTATTAAAGATAAGGGGTTTTCTTCCCATTCTCCATCTGAAATACAATTTTCTCAGGCTATAAAGCTGTAAAATACATATTCAAGCCAATAGCAAAAGGCTAAAAGTTCTTATTTCTCAGTCATGTCTTCGAAAGGGAAATAATAAATGCAAGTGTAATGTAGTGCAAGGGATGTGAATTTAACGACACTAAAAGAATTAACATATTACTGTAGCTTTCAATCAATAAAAATGTATTTGATAATGCTGGGAAGAAAGAGCTTTTCATTATGTATTAATTAAGAATACTTCTTGTTAAAAAGAGTGAAAAATCACCCCCAAATCTCCCTTGTTCAGACTGCCTTGGGCATTTTTTGAAGTTTCATAATTCTTGCAAAGGTCTTATAATGCTGTGTATACCACTAATGAAGCACATTTGTTATATTTTATTTAGAAATGTGAACTCAATGGCTAAATATATATTACAATTCTGCTAAGAATGCTGGTAACATTAATCATCATTCCTTTTACTTTCCCTATGGAAGGAGAAAAAATATGCTAAGGGCTCACAAGAACCATTTGGGCAAATTCCCATCCTTTTTTTTTTTCAGGAGAAAGTTTCTTTTTATTATGAAGATGGATTTTACCTAGAATTTTTGCTTCAAGTATCATAAAACTATTTTCACCCACAAGCTTTATAAAGAATACAGATTTTTAAATTTCAATTAGTCAATCTTTGCCTACAAATTTGAATTCAGATGTTTAGGTGGATATTTTTATTTATAATAACTCCATTGATACTAAAGTTTGGGGTTTTTTTAACTTGTTATTGGAATAGGTGAGTACCTTACACCTTAAGTGAACATTTTGGCATGTTGTGATATTACTTAGGGTATCTGAGGGAGAAAGTAATTTATCTGGGACCTAGGAGCCTGTAGGAATGCTTGCCTCCTAGACAGTGCTTTGCCTTTCAAAATTAAAAGGCAAAAATCTGCTTTGGGAGTTCTTCTCAATTTCTTCTGTTGTGAGAAAATAACTAAGCAAGTTGTGGGACAGTAAAATGTCCCACGATAATGTGTTTAGAGTTGGTTTTAGAACTGTAAATTACTGATTTAACTTAGGAATTTCCCACATCCATTCTGTCTCCACCAGCTGATTTTCTCCCTTACTCTGTTCACTTCTACCCTCATTACATGCCGATGCCTCTGCTTGGAGAGTCGTGCTGTAAACTAGAGCACTGGAAAAGCTCTGATCAGCAACAACAAAGATAAATACTAAAAAGGAGCTTTAATTCAGTACTAAACCCACCTCTTTTATGTATATTTCTACTTATTCTTCACTAACTTTGGGGGAAAAAAATACTTTACCCAGCCAGGTACATTTTCTCTATAATGAACTGATACTTAAAAAATGGGCAGCCTAGAGAGCTGGAGTGGCAATGGAACTACTTCTACAAGCTTCTGATCAACCATACAATGAATTCATATAGCATGGAGATTTCTCTGTAAACCATGGATTATTTTTTAAGGCAGAAACCAGGTAGAAACATGATTCAAAATTTGCTTTTGGATGACTTTTAAAGCTAGAAAAATTGAATTCAGGGAAAACAATAGGAGCAAAAAATGCTGAGTTACAGTTCTCTTCAGTCTTGTTTTCTGGCTAGCTTTACAGGGATAAAGATCCTGAGAACAGAGTATTGCAACAGACAAGAGAGGACACAGATTTATGACTTTTCTTATTTGAGTGTCCCACAGTTCTCAATACTGTTGCAGATTTATTTTAGGTCTTCTGTGGTACAGTGATGTTTCTTCATGATGGCTTGCCTAACTGCAGAGGTCGACTGCTTTCTGTGGGACTGCATGGCTCAGAAGGTCATGGGTGTTTTGTGCTTGACTAAATCTTAAATTGCTAATGTCAGTGAGGATGAAGGGAATAGCTGCAGCTGGTATGCCTTCCTTGTATATGTTTTCAGACAGGATCCCTCTATACATTCCATAAATGCTTTCAAAATCGGTTCCCATTAAACAAACCAGCATGTGCTTAGGGATTTCAGTAGCTGGCTAAAAGTAATTTTCTTCCAATCAAGTCAGTTTTTAAGGGTATGTGTTTCCTCTATTATAAACATGCTGTTATGCTTTAGGAAGACAAAGCCCTAGTTTCCCTCTCCCTACTGCTCCCCCCCTTCTTGAGAATACTCCCTTGCTCTGGAATGCAAGACTTTTTATTCATGTCTTCTTTCATTCCCAAGTTTCCAGAGTTATGCCATATAGGTGGGAACAGTGAAATCAGGCAGCATACCATAACTTTCACTTAACCATAGCTCAAAGAAGACAAAGATACTGAGTGCAGGATTGTTTCTTGGAACAAGGGAGTGTTCAAAAATAAAGTCTGTCTTTCCTCTTGCTGCATTAAGCTCATACTGTAAAATTTTTAAAAAGTAATGAGATAATGAGTAGAATGATTAATAAATAATGAAGAGGATAAAAGTATTTCTTAATTAATGAATTTATGGTATATAAAAAGTTACATTTTGGTGAAAATAAAATTACTGTCATTTTTAAAATTAGAAATATTTTTTCCTCAACAAAACAATTTAAATGTTGTAGAATTGCTATTTCTAAAAGCACCAAAGTTAAAAAGAAATAAAAAGATAAGAGAATTTAGGAACTGGGATATCTATCAGTTACTGTAGTCATGGTGTTTGAAGAAACATCCAAGAAGATGGATTTTTTTTTTTTCCCCTCATGACCTGTTTTTTATTCTTCACAGACTTCCGATTTGGATTAGAACCATGACACTCCTTGAACACATGTCTAATTTGGACTGTAGTGCATGCCATAATATGTCCCAGCAGGAAGATGTAAACACAGCCATAGAGAGTAGTTGAACAGAGGATATGAAGTAACAGTTTATTTATGTTCCAGATCACGGTAACTTAAATACTCCTCTTTTCACATTTAGTAGCACTAATGATACCTCTTGCTAATATTAGTGTGGTGCACTGCTAACAGCTGGAGGCCAATGCAGCTCTTGAGAGTTCAAGGACAAACTACACAGTACAGTGCATTTAGGGACCAAGCTTTATTGCCCATTAAATGGCTATTAAGCAGCATCAGAAAAGTGAAGACTTTTCATCTGTGTGTGTACTGCTTGAGGTTAAATTTCAGGTTTAAAAGGAACTTTTTATTTCAGATAAACTGTGCATATAATACTTCTAACTGGAAATTTAGAGCTTGTTCTGATTGGATATACAGAGTGGGAACGATGTTCATACCTATTTCAGATTTATCCTCTCAGATTTATTTCAGATATATCAGATCCTCTATGACATTTTTTGAAAGACAAAATTTTAAATTTTCATGTAAATCTTTGAGGTTGATGATTTTGAATTTAGCAGATCAGTTTTATTTTCTTTACAATAAAAATTCACCTAAGCAAGGATCGGTGACAAAACCTCAGTTACAAAAGTTATATTGACAACTACAACTAAAATTCATACTTCCTCAGGCAGATTTTAGGAAAAAAAGCAGTCTCCTTTTCTGTTCCATATTCTTTACAGAATGCCTTCCTGAATTGTTGAAATTGGCCTGGTTATGAAATAATAGTACTTAACTCTTTTTCTAGCATGCATTTTCAACTGCTGAAGGATCCTTTTCATCCTGTCCTAAAGCACTTTGCTGCTATTAAGTTTAAGAGCCACTGAATCCTCTGAGGATAAAAGTAGCTATTCAAGTGCAAGGTCATTAGGAAAACCTGAAATTTCCCAGTTAGTTGTTATGCCTTCTGTTAGGAAAAACATCTTTAAAAATGTCTTTTAAGAGACATGCAATCTTAGAGGCATCAGCCAAAAACCAAAATTGAGTTAATACTGATTTAATGGCACAATGGAATCTCAATTCCAGACAGAAAAGCAACACTTCAAGAGTACAAATAACATGATTTTCTTAAAATTCAGAATTGATGATTCAATTACTCATATTCATTAATTCCTCTGAGAACTCTGTAACACTCCATTCTTACCATATTTGGTTTGGTACATTAGTGGCAATTACCTCCATTCTTAATCCCAGTTGCAGAAAATATCTGATTTCATTGGGCAGTTGCTAGCAGATGGTAACATCTCATTTAGCTCTCAAGAGTCATTGAGGCTAGAAGAAATATTCCTGAACAGTCCTAAGTAAGAAGGCTGTCCTAATTCTCACCCTGCCTGTTAATAGTTTTAAGGGTTACCTTCAACTTCCTCTTAGTAACCAGCTTCCCCTTCCCAAACCCTTCGAGTGAACACTTAGGGAGGTCCTGTATTTTCTCTTTTCTGCAAGCTAAAAGTCTTACCTCACTCTACTCTAATGAGCTCATCAGTGCAAGTGGCTCGCATAAATATTCTCCTTGCTGATAGATACAAAATGGTGAGAGAAAAAAAAGTACTACTAAAAGTTGATTCCAAAGTACAAGTAGATTTTTTTCTTTGGATCTTATGAATTGCTATAGCAGCACCCTGAATAAACTGAATATTATTTGACTTTGGAAATTCAGTATCAGATCTTATTTTTACAAATTCTTGATTCATTTCTGAATCAGTGAGCTCCTTGCCAGAATACATGCTGCTCCTATAAAGAAGTTTATACAAAAAAAAATTTTAAAAAAGGTTTATGAAACTAATTAATTTAGCAGTTGAGTGAAAACACAGAATTCAAACGTTGACTTATTGTAGATAAAGATCCAAGTTGCACACAAAATGCCAGATTTTACTATTAGCCTTTGCCATTAAACAGCACATTATTAGAAGTTATACAAGCATCTCACAACTGGTCAGCTGAAAGCTGTATTATACTGTTAATATAAGAAGCCTAGAAATAGCAAAAAATATTTTACATTTATAATAAGATAGTAAGATATGAGTGTATTATTTGGAATAAATAGCCATGAAAGGACCTGTTGCTCAGGCTTAGTGATTCTCTTTGTGTAACATGTACCTTAGATCTTCAGTATTGACTTAAACTGAACCAACTTCTGCGGGTTGTATCAATCAGTTGTGTTCGATCTAACCATCCTTCAACTTGCAGAGAGTGAGAAAAATCATGATGGACAAGGACCGTTTGGTTTTAGTCCTGATTACCAAAATTAGATCCAACTAGCAAAAGGTTCCTTCTGAAATGTTCTAAGAAATCTGGGCTGCCCTTTTCATGGCTGTAAAATGGAGGTTATTGTGATTTGTTTGACCACACAGAAAGCAGACATAGTGTCTGTTCTGAAGACCTTATAGATATCTCCAAGATACTGAAAAACAAAGCAGTTCTCCTCCTCCAAAGAAACTTTTTATTGAAAGTGACCACCTACAAACCCCCCAGGAGAAAGCAATGAAATAATAAGCCTATATGAATGACAATTCCATTAATATTCAGTGTTAAACCTATATGGAGGATAACCCTATTACTGCTATTTATTTGTATTTATAGGACTCAGAAAAAAAGCAAAATGTGAGAATCCATATGAAACAGTAAGGATGAAGAAATTATTGCAATGCTAAGAATAGCCTTCAGTAAGGCCCTAGATGGAAAGTGAAGTGTGGGAGATAGGGATGGAAAACGGAAAACAGGTTGATGGAATGAGGGTAACACTTGGGAGCAAGAACAAAATTAGATATGGTTGAAACTTGAACAGACCCTTAGCAATAAAGAATAAATTATCAATGAAAACAAGACCCTGTTGCAAGTTAATCAAGAAGTGAGTGTTAAATGTGAATATAAACCTGAATATAAGCTGTAAGTGCCTCAGTGAGTGGAGATGAAGAGTGTAGCAGTGGGATAGGTTAGGTGACTGGTGACTAACAGTCACAGTCAATGTAATAGACACCATGGTTTTTGCACCTATTCTGACTTTGTGATCAGGATGCTCCTGAATAGTTGTGCCCATTAAAGGATCTAAAGCCATCTTGTTCTTTCAAAGCCCATGCTGTATCCCTGTTTATACCAGCTCACCTGTGGTGTGTCCATGTGAAACTGGCTGAGCTGGCCTCCAGAGTGCTGGGTGTCCCCTGCTGGCAGCAGTCACACTATCAACTGCTATCCACCATATCAGTATTGACTCCAGCACTGTCCTGTGTCGGAGGACTTGTCTGCCTTGACCTGTCAGTATTTGCACTGACATTCTGCCTGGAGATGTACTAATGAGCTATTACAGACACCCTAAGTTACACACTGATAAAGAACACATGCTGAGTTTGTCAGAAAACGTATCTTTTTGCATACTCTTGAAAATCAGTTTTTCTGCTGTAAAACTACCAGTGCTGTAGATTGTACAAAGCTACACTAATTTCCTTTCTTCACTAAGATGTTTTTATATCATGGTACCATGTGCAGTACATGTTTGGAATTGAAATATTCCACAAATCAAGTAGAAGAAAACTGAACAAAAACAATTATGACAAAGTTAACTTTCCTCTGACTTCCTCTTAGTTATCATGAATAAAGTTGTATCATCAAGGGTCCAGTCAGCTGTGTCCAGCTGTTTTTTCAGGCTACATCGTTAGCAAATTCATTACATCAATGAAAAATATATCTGTTTTCTTCCATGTTTTAATGAGTTTTGTACATGAAAATAGGTTAAAAATATGAATAAATGTTAAAGAACTTTCTTTTCATGTGCTGCAAAACATAAACATTAGGCTGCTATGCTACTTAAATAAATGCACTTAATATATTTAGTCAAAGTAAACACAAAAGTAGTTTTTTTAAAAATTGATGTGTTCCTAGACTCCTGCAAAAAACAGTTTCCTTGTTCTGATTTCTCCTCTGCATTCACACAGACCTAACAGGCATCTCCCTGAAAGTATTTTTGGCTAGATAAAAGAGTTTTACAGCTCTGGGGAAAATAACCTCACTATTGCTCTTAACTATCCCCTTGATACTTTCATAAAAATGTTAGACCAAACAGAATCTCTCCAGGAAATTCCTAAACTCTAACCTTTCGGGGTCAGAGAATGCAGCAGACAGTTTGTTGTCTTGAACAGTGACCTCAGTGCAATTCTACTCCAAACAAACTTTTAGATGCTATCTATGTATTATCTCAGGGGAATTCAGTGCTAGCCCTTAGAGATCAACAGTAGCACTTTTTGTACCACTTTCTTCACTTTCTACAGAGAATGAGGAAATGACTCTCAAATCCACTAAGTTCCAAGTATGTTGTAATTATTGCTTCTCTCAGAATAGTCCTAGTTAGGCAAAAATTCTATATTGAATATTATTTCTGAGAAGACAAAACGTACAATATTTCAGTCATTATATGAATAATTCTTAAGCCAGAGCCAGTTTTATGCATATTTAGGATATGATAGGACTGAATTAGATTTTCTGGGTCACCAAGACCATTTCTGCTATAATACAACATATGTTGTATAACTTCTTTGACAAATGTTGCAAGTTGCATCTTAAATGTGGTATTTAAAGAGTCACTTAATTCATACAAGCCATTATCAGATAGAACTTATCTCAGGATTCTTAGATGAAATTAGAAAGCCTTGCAGAAGTAATTTCTCTCTTTTGTGGAAATAAACTTGGACAGAAAAATGCATGCTTTGACACCAAAACTTACACATTACTTACTCTTCTATTAACAGAAAAAAATTGATGCAAAAGTTTTGCCCATGTATTTAATAATTCTAAATTAAGAAAAAATATTGAAAAAAATTATATGGTGAGAAAATTATTCAGTGGGTTTTTCAAATACATTAAAGCCATCAAACTAATAAATTTTGTTTGGAATAAATTCATGCAATACAATAATCATACAGTTCCATTACTCTTTTTGGTATAACTGAGTTTTCAGTCAACAAAAGAGGTTGTTTTAGAGAGACCTTCTGTGAATTCTTGGGGCTTCTCAGGTTAAGATACATTCCAAACTTTGATCAATCTTTTCTGGAAAAATTGCTCAGTGGCATTTCTTGCTATTTTACCCACTACTTTCTCCCAGAAGGCCAAAACTCAAAGATCTCTGTATTGCTCCAGCTGTAAAAGCACATCTGTCAGTTTAAACTAGATAGACAGCTTCCTATAGTCAAGGGGCAGACTAATGCCATTAACCTTCAAGCTTTACAAGAACTTTTGGTGTTCAGTTTTCAAATGCAATGCAAAGCAAATGCATGTGAAAATGATAAATGCTATGAAGAGTCAACAAACTGCATGATATTATTTTGTTTCATATTATTTGGGTTTTAGGTTTCTGTAAAACTTTAAGTGCTGCTACAAAATTATAAAAGTATTACTTTACCAATTAGTAGATTTTTAAGAAGAAATATGTTCTTTGTGGTTTCCTGTAATCTTATAAACTGCACATTAGATGGGAACAGCATTCAGTTGGACAAAAGAGAGCTGTCTTGAATCTTTAAACCCTGCAGTGTTCGTTCACAACAGCAGAAAACATCTATGCTTTTGTGGCATTCTTACTTTGATAGACATATAGAAAGAAGTGGGAATAAAAACACCCTTTTCTCCTCTCCAAATTATAAATTGTGTGCCTGAAACATCCCAAACAAGGTAAGAACAGATTGAATGATCTGGCTAGCAAAGAAACTTTTAATACAGTAACAGCTGCAGAGTACTAGATAAGATTATTATGCTTTTCTGTGTCTTCAATACTTAAATAAAGTTGCAGGTCCTCTCTGAGTGTCATTTATAGACCTGTACATCCTCATTAACAGATCATGTGTTAAACAACAAGAAGTTTATCGCTGTTATTTACAGCATAGTTCTCATGACAAAGGTGGTTTGTTTTTTTAAAAAAGATACATGTGTGAAAAAATGCTGAGTGGAGATAAAAATCTACAAACTACCTGCTTGGGAAAAAAAACCCCCTCATTTTGCACCATATGCATAGGTAAATTTAATAAAGTTGGAGTTCAGAGAGGATGTTGTTATGTAAAAAATATTGAGAAGTAGAATACAGAAGTTCAATAAACTCAGTGTTGCAGCTACCTCTTCTCTAAAACAACCTTTTGAAGTTTCAAAATAAATAAATTGATTATATACATTCTTCTATTTTGCATTTCACTTTGCACTTAAGTTGGATGCAATAAACAATGAAAGCAATGAGCTCAGTATTAAAAGAATCTGATGCAATTCTGTGAAGTTCAAAGAACACAATCCCATTCCCACTGACTCCTGTGGTGTCTAAGCATATTCAGTTATTTGAGTAAGACATAATGAAAGAAGTGAGGCAGACAGCTTAATGCAGAATGTCAGAGAAATTGTCCTCAGGAAAGAACACCCAGATGTGTCAATGGATATAATAAACTTTCAGTTTTATGAATCAATTCTGTGGTGTGTCCTTAATTACTCAAACCTACCTTTTGAAATGGAGTCTTTGATGGAAAAATTCAGATTCAATAAAGATTTGTCAAAATTCTTTAGGTGAAAGAGTTAAGACACTTAAGACTATTCCCATGCTGTTAATGAAATATTATTGATAGCACTCTTTATCTGTCACTGTTCCCAGCAGCAAAGCTATGCTTGACTGGAAATTATTAGTTATCAGCAGAAAGTAAGTAAGCATTTTTTGAAAAATATTAGTAGAGAAAGAGAAAAAAAAATAGCAATATAAATACTGTTCCATGCTAAAGACAGCATGAATCAAAATACTGTGATTAAAAAATATTTTGCAAGCTTTTAAGAAACGTCTACTATAAAGTACCAAATATTTCCAAGTTAAAAAGATTTTAAGAGTTAGAAGCTGATGTTCTTATCTTTTTACCATAAGACTGCTGTCTGTAGTATTTTCTTTCTTTCCACCCTTAAGATTCTCATTGAAGCTCATACGTATTACAGAATAAACTCAAGGGATCCATAACAATTTGGTAAAGCATTGTAACTCCACCCTAGGGAGACAGTTTGAATGTATCAAGAATAATGTATTCTCACTTATTTTCAAGATGTAATGTAAATGCAGTTTCTATCTGAGGTTTCTACTCATATGCCATATTCTGTAGGGGCACATGTGACTGCAAAACTGTGATAAACCCAGTAGCCTGTACTGTGCACTGCTGCAGACTCTCCACTCCTATTACAAGCAGTGGACCTTCTTGTCAAAAGTGGTCATGTTAATGGAAATAGGGAAAGCAATCTCTTCCACAAACAACAGAACTGGGGATCAAGTCTTAGTAAAAAGACTTTTGTTATCTTGTTGCCTTTAGCCGAAGACCTTCAGAAGGTCTGCTAGAAGGCCTGCTTCCCTTAGTGACATTCTCTGATCTAGTTAATAACTTTTGTCTTTTTCCCTCCCCCTAACAGAATAGTTAAAACATGTGAGATAGAAACTACTTATCTTTTCCTGAGCTTTATATTGGTCATTAAGAGGGAGATTGAAAGGCTAAAGGAATTTTGTTTTAATTTTCTCAGTCAAAGTAGTGTATTGAATCTGGGTCTTTGTTATCTTAAGAGAGTGCTTTAACCAGTAAGGTACTGTATAAAAGCAGAAGTGAGAGGGCATCACTATCACCACTTGTACACAGCTTTTGAAAGAAGGGATACAGGCAACTATCTGAAGAGTACAATTTGGACCGTAAAGTTGGAATAGGAGGCATCCTCTGCAGCAATGAGAAAAACATCTAAATATAGGATAAGGGTTTGAATTAAACCACATTCTCATTTCCAGGTTGGGCCAGCAAGAAATGTTTCTCTGCTCAAAGCGTCCTGTGCACTGTGTAGAAACTGGGGGCAATGTAGTGAGTTAAGCACAAAGCTGCTCAGCACTGCAGCATCAAGTGTGCTTGTGTTTGCCTGATTTTGTTAATCCAGCCTAAATTCCATTCTAGATATTAGACAGGAAAACTGGTAGCGCCAGTTGTATGTAAATGTGTATCTGCTGAGTCACAGTTCCCTGCCATAACCACAAGATTGACGTTTCTAACCAGGAGCTACAACAGACGTGAGTCACTGTGATTGTGGTTCTGCAAAGTAACATTTTAGCTTCTCATTTAAGAATTGTCACATTGTACATATGTTAATTTGTACTTTTGAATAATTCTTTATATTTGGTTTATGTCTTTTCCTTAATTTTGTTTCAGAGAAACTGCTAGAAAAGTTCTATTTCAAGTAAAAGATCTTTCTTATAAATTGTATATAGCACATCCAGAAATAAACAAAGAAATTTCTTACACTTCTTACATCAAACTTTGTCATTCTATTTCAAAAATATTGCATAAAATATTTACATGTAAGTGGCCTTTTATAAGATACTATTTTAAAAATGTTTATAAAATAGATGTTGAATACTCACAGAGTGCTAAAGTTCAGCTAGATGAAATGACTTCTAAAGTCTGCATCTCCTAAGTTAGACAAGAAGTTGTCAGTGACCCAATATTATTACATGTTTTGTTGTTCATTTACTGATGCTGACAGCTATGCTCTATAGTTTGTAATTTTTCTTCCCATTTTGAAGATGACAGGTTTTCCAAACACAAAACTCTTGGAGAAATTTCCTAGGTGCTCATTTATTAGTACCACATAAATACCACTAAGAGTCTCCACTAAATTAAGAAAACAGAGATGATTTTTTGATCAGTTAAATATTTGGACAGCTCAGCTGAACACTAAAGGTTTGCATTTACCAAGTCAGTACACAGTGGTATCTGAAATAATGAAAGGGTAAAAGGCATTATCTTACACCCCACAGTGTGGTAACTGTTGGGAAATGGGTGTTTTTATAAGTAAAGATAGCTGACCACTCGGCACTTTTAGCACAGTAGAAACACAGCTGGGTTTAGTCCATACTGAAAATATATTCTAAGTTAATTGAGTTTATTTGTAAGCAAACATCTTGAATTCTCTTGCTAACCAAAGGAGGAATTTTTAGATGTCTGTTACATATTATCAGTAATCTTTAACGGAATGTCTTTACAACTATGTAATCTACAAGAAGTGCCAGAGAAGCCTGTCCTTTTGCCCTTTTATTTATACCTGATTGCTTTAGAATCATTGCCAACTAATGATACTAAAAACTGTGGTAGGTCAAACTGATACAAAGCTATACTAGTACTTTTTTACAGACACTTTGGAGACTACCCTCAAAAGCCTCAATTTTTTCTAGTAAAGACCACATTGAATCTCAGAAGTAAATGAAACATGAAAAAAGTGGAATTTCAAAACCTATCCAAGAATTTTCTACTCAAATGATGTTTCAGGCTACAAATAAATATATGTTTTTCAAGAAGGAAATCCAAAAGAATTCTTAAAAATAATTATTTTCTATATAGTTAGAAGACATCTCCAGTAAAAATCTATTTTTTTTTGTTTCAGAAATATTCAGAAATGAACAGGGCTCTGATGTACAATGCCATCTGTAGAAATAAAGTGTACTTTCTGTATTTCAAATAGTTTTACTATCTGGAGAAAAAGAGCAGACATTTCAGAAGTGACCTAATATGCAGAATAGAAACAAAAATGCTTCCATACTATAGAAATGAGCTTTCTGAAGTTGTTCTCTACATTCAGTATCCTTTCTTTCCTTTTGTTTACTCTTCTCCAATGTTCGTATCATTTGACTATGAAAGAGGTTATTTTTATACTAAAGTTTTATTTAGATAGTGTCATGCTTCTACATTATACTAAAAATGAAAACAAAGCAGACTCCCGCTAATTGAATCCTAACATGTCCCAGAATACCACAAAGGCCAGCACTGCACAAAAATTACCAAGTTTAAACCCCACACATTCCAAGTGCTCTCAGATCCTTTTTTATTTTTATTTTTTCTTTAGCAGGGGTACAAGCAATACAGTTTACAGTTCATTATGCTATCTACTATACTCAGTGCATGCAGTAGTTATGTGAACTGTGGTAAGAGAAAAGTAAGCAACCAGTAGCATGCTCCAAACTGAATTCAAGCTTTGCCAAAAATAATGTACATACTTCCAGCATATTTTGGCTGTATACCAAACATGAAACAATTTGTACTGGACTGTTATTTGTTGAATTCATTGTGTGATCCATTTACAGATCTATCTTCTTTAAATCTAAGTTTGTGTATTTTATTTTCATGTAATAAGATGATATGTCCTATAGTATAAAAATACCAGAATATAGAAAGTCATCCCTTAGTGTTATGTTCTGAACTTTACAGTTTCTTACAGGCAAAATTCTACATTGGAGAAAGTGATCTATTTACTGCAGGAGTCTAACTCCGTAAAGCTGGATTCTGTTGATCATAGCACTCAATGGAAGACTTTGCATGAAAGATGATTCACATGCATCCAAAAATTTTTAATTCAAAAAGCCATTGTTTCACTGAGATATTGTATTTGTCATTAATACTACAGATACATACATAAAGGATTAATTATTAATTTAATAAAGTGTATGTGACATAGTATACAGAATATAATATATAATTTACAGTGTACAGTATTTAGTAGATAGACAATATAGTAATTATAAATATTATATAGGTTGGTCCATCCCAGTTGACAGTAATAGTTCCTAAATGAAGCTTCTGTAAATAAACTTGATTCAGGGTCTTAGATAAGATATGAATGGTGTTTTGAGGGTCAACAGATGAGAGAAAAGGGAGACTTCATGTTCAAAAGAAATCCTTGATATTGGTATGGGTTTCAACCAGTTAATACCAGACTGAATTCCAACCATAACTGACATTTTGTGAGATCCATATCTTTCATAACAGTTAAAATCCAGAAGTATTTAATGCATGTTGTAGCCTACATATGGCGTGCAAGCAAAGAGAGCAAAAATTATACTATTAAGCAACAGGGAAGTCATGAAAGCAAAAAGTCACCAAAAACAATTTAAGGGAAAAAAGTTAAAGCAATCAGAAATCTGGCAGGAAAAGTAGGTTTTTTTCCTGGCAGGAAAAGTAGGTTTTTTTCCTGGATACACAATGAGTTTTATCAAAGAGAATGAGGACCATAACCATCTGAAAATTCTCCAACCTCATGGTCTCTTTCTGAGTGACTACACTTGCTCTACTGCCATGTGAATTCTCTCACAGGTTGAAGAAATAGACAATCTTGCAGGCATAGATCAGCCTGGTGAGCTAAACTAATCCCAATAAAGCTTATTGTTGCACATGTTCAAAGCAATGTTTTGAGTCTTCAGAGATGGTGCAGTACCTAATATAAGTAGCAAGATTTAGAAGTGACTGGACAAATAAGTATAGTATCTACCAATTTATTTTTCAAAACAAGTAGGAAACACTTCTGCCCCTCCATTCCAGCCTTTGTTTCTTACTGTGCTGTCCAAAATACCTCTAGGTAATTTTCCCCTGATCACTAGGCAGGAGTAGTCACAGCTGCCTCATTTTCTTTTATCAGCTTATGTCCTCATTTTTCTCTTCTCTCAGTTTCTGACATCACTCCTGCTAGCTGCCTCCTTGAATTAAGGTACTAGCAGGATCTAGCAGGTACTTTTGCTTTGGCCTTGGTTTCTGAGGGCTGCTCTAGAGCTGAGAAGAGAAACTTGCAATACCACTATGCCTGCCTTTACTTTACTGTGGAATAATTTGCATAAGTGTTTCATTTTTGGTACAGTTCCATGCATTTGATCAATCCATCCCTCCCCCAGAGCATTCTCTGCTGTTATAGAGAAATGCAGAGAAAGGAGTAATACCTTCTAATGCTATGCAGTCCTAGATTATTTCTGTCTTCTGGTGCTTGAGGCAAACTACCCAGGCTGTGCAGTCTGATGAAAATTTGTGTGGGTTGGTGATTTACATGCTCATTTATGGTTTAAGAGGCAAAGTTCTACTCCTAGTTGTTTCTCTTGCTGTTGAGTTGCCCTGAGAAAGTCATCATTGCCATGGACTTGTGTTTTGCAAGCCATAGACCTGGCACCTGCCAGTGAGGTCATTTGATCTGTGTGGATGCACGGTAATGGAGAAGAGCTTGGCATTAATAACAGAGTCAAGCAAAGCCTAACAAATGGATTTTGCCAGAATCACAAGACACTGCTGCCAGAGCGCAGACAACTGGCAACATGCAGCCGTGGGAGAAAGTGCTCAGTTCATGCCAGGAATATTCTCACAGCCATCAGATATTTTTGTTGGAAGCATTATTTTGTATTTTACTGGCAACTTTACCTGAAGAGATATTAAGAGAAGTCTGACTATGTAATCCCACTTACTCAGTATGACCTCTGCTGGCCAGAGTCCTGAGTTAGCAGAAAGCAAATGAGCAACTCCAATGTAACCTAAGAGCATGTTAACCTGGTCATGTATTATCTTTGAGTAAAGGCCATTTAATACCACAGAAATTTGTAATAAATCTCATACCTCAGCTGAAAATTTGTTTTATAATGTGAGAAAATTATTAGTAAAATAGAAAGCAAACTCTAATCTGAAAAAAAACCCATTCCTACCTATAAGAAAGAAAATTGCTTTGACATCTACAATTGGTAATGAAATGGCCCAAATAAATGAAAGCTTATGGATTTTCAATCCTCTACTCTTTTCTGCACTTAAGATTAATTGGCAAACAATAAATAAGCAAAACAGAAAAAGAAATAACTAGATTGAGGTCAGTAGCTTCCAACTCATTATGAGTTTTATTCATTACTGAAAGATAAAATGTTACATATGGGCTAGATCCATAAAAAGGGTCTACAAAGATCACATGTGACCTAGTTGTGTATTTAAACTTCTTTTGGTTGAATTTCACGCCAAAATTTCAGTTTCAGGGTCTAACCCTGAGGGTGTCTAAAATCATAGAATGTTTAGGCTTCTGTGGGTGAACATGCAGTGAGAAATTAGGACTTTGGGACACTTAGAAATGGCTAAAATTTAACTGAGCAAACATAGCTTAGGAGGTGGGAAAAGATTAAATACAAGCATGTGTTTACTTATATCTCCAGGAAAGACCTTTTTTTGGCTAACAAACATTTGAAATAGCAGTTTGTGAGAATGTTTTGACTTCATGTTAATGCTAAGTCTCTGATGTGTAATCTCACTGAGTTTTTGAGAATTAGGCACAACTTCCTTTTGAAATGAGGACAGCTCAGGCCCACCTAACTGCAAGACTCTGGACTCCCTTCTAACCCAGCACCTAAATTAGGGACAGGATAAGAGAGAAAAGCCTTCTAAGCTTTGCATCTGCAAATGTGCAGTGCCTTGCAGAGTTATCAATTTGCACATCAGAAGCAACAGTGTAGTGCTGGGAAGAGCTCAGCACCTGACTTAACTAGCATGGATTTTTTTGCAAATTATGGGACTGAAATGAATATTCTCCTTCAGGTATCAGTCTACATGTTGAAAAAAACCTTTCAGGATGAGAGCAGCCTCAACCATCAACAGAGTGGTCTTGGTGCTGCCATTCTGCCTTGTGTAACCACCTATCCAGTGAATGGGCTCTGTCAGGTCATCTCCAAGAGCATGAGATGTTATGACTCTGATGCACACCTCAGCTAGCTTCATATAGGTAACAAAACACAAACTACCAGCAACTCAAGCTTTAGGACACACAAGAAAACAACAGACTAAGGCTTTGGGAAGAGTGTACACTGGCTGCTGGCATAAGATAAAGCATATGCTGCTGTCTTCACTCTTACCAACAGTCACAGTAGCTAGATATGATAGAGTATCTTCCCAGCTTCATTCAACTATCTGCCTACAGTTGTTCACCTAATTCTGCATCATTAATTAATATTGGATGTGCAACATTCTCAACAGATGGGTATTTTGACATTAAAGGAAGAAATCCTTACAATTTTCCAGATCCAGACCTAGCTCCTCAACTGTGTAGCTCATACACTGAGTGTATGCCATCAAATACTCCAAGCCACTTGTATGTCCAAACAATTTGTGTTTAGCAGTGAGATCCATTTAATCAATTTCAAGACAAAAAAACCCAGTCACTTACTAGTGACTAGTTAGAGTCACATTTAACTAGTCTAAAAACTTCTTAAATTTCACTTTTATCCACTTGACAAAAAAAAAATAAAATTTAGAACTTAAGGTTTTGATAAACTAAAATGAATGTATTTTGTCAGTAAAAGAATTCAAGAATTAGTATACAGAAATGAAAACATGAGCATACATCTGACTGATGCTTAGGTAATTGGTTTAAAGTTTTGCAGTGGGGTTTTAAAGAATGTGAGAGATTATCTTTCCATTTAAATTAATCTCAGAACATAGAGACAATAATGTTATACTTATGTTATCCAACAATTTGATTCTTGGTAGTATTTAATAAGACTTTTCAGCTGCTACTAAAACTAGTCATGTTTCCAATTATTGCACCTCAACTACATGACCTACTATGTTGGTTGATGTAACATGAATTATAGCTCTCATAAAAATAATTAATCTTTCATAGCATGATATCAAACATATCCTTTTACTGTTTGACAAAAAAATTTTATCAATGCAATCATTTTACCCAAGGGGAGGAGATAGGCTGGTACTTAGTGCAGGATATCACCGCTCCCACAGAAGAGCAGTCTATAATGTATGTTGTGATGTCAATGTCAGGTAAGCAAACAAGAGTGGTTTTGTTTGACTGCTTAGGAAATCTTGTCCTGTTTCTCACCACTCTTTGTGACAGAGGTGTTTCTATAAGGCATAATTAAACTTTCATATAGGAGGAATACCCTAAATCAACATTTTAGAAATTGCCTGTGTTGAGCACACTGCAATATACATTACTCTCATTGTTCATAATAGTTCCCTGGTAAATAAAAGATAAAACATTTATCCTGGTGTAGATATTTAAAAGTTCACATAGCATTTGAGAATGAAAAATTCAAATAGTCTCTGTTGGTCCAAGAATTGCAATGATCTTATAACTTTATCAATTATTCCATGTTCCTAAGAAGAAAGGCCACACATCATTCATGCATTTAATTATTTAATAATATGATCAAATCACTTTTATAATCCAGTCATTGCAGTGATACTGCACATTTTCTTGTTAGCAGGATTCCAGTGGTATAGTTTTGTCTGTTAAACTTGAGTGCTTTTCAATAAGTACCCACCCTCTCCTGTTAGGACCCCATCCATTAAAAGCAAATATGCCTCCATTAATAGCCTGTCTCTGTTGTACATGCTTCCTAAAAAACCAAAAGTGACTATGAGATCTTGGACTACATTTTCATTTCACTCCTTAATACATGTTATGATAAGGCTGTTATATAAATCACTGCCTTAATTGTCTCTATGATGCAAGGCCACCACATTTTTATGAATAACATAAAAGTGAGCACAGGGAAAGGTGCTTTAAAAATATATTATCTGTGCTTCTTTAGTTTCATTTTTGGAACTGTAATACAGATTCTATCTGAACTACTGACCTTCTCCCATAACAGCAAGTGCAATGTTTCATGTCAATGTTACAAGAAGTTTGAATTCCTTCTAACAACAGCTCTGACTTTTCCTCTCAAACATATTTCAGAATTTGAACTTCATGTTCCTACTTGAAAACATAAGTAATGTGAACAAATATCTTCCAATTCTATGGGGATATAGATTTATGATAAAAGAACAGCAGGCACTAGAAACAATACATGCTCCACACATAAAAAGGGAGCAGTCAGCTAAACCAGCGTAGTGATGGAAAAGAGAGTGGCCTTTCACTGATCTGTAAGTCGATATTTTTTCATCATGAGAAAAGGAAGCATTCTGAAGTTGGAAAAGATCTGTAAGCTCTAGCACTAAAATTCATTTCAATACATATCAGGAACGTTGTATACTAATAAACTATAAAAAGAGATGGAGGAATGAAGGGAAAAACAAAGTCTATTTCCTAAGATTATGGCCAATTTTGTTTAAACTCTAACATACTTCTCATCCTGATAGTGCCCAAAAATTTCATAATATTTTACCAAGATTCTCCAAAGCAGATTATCATTATTATATCATTATCATTTATAATTAAATACCATGGGATTTAAATATTTTAAATTAAAAACTTCTATATCTTCAGCCTTATGATTTATTTCTACAGAAGGATATCTCAATTATCAGAATTATTAGGTACCTAAATCCTATCTAGTTACATAGTTATTGTTTTTACAATGTGCCTAAAAATCTTACTTTCTTATTGGGAACATAGGTTTTATATTTTCTCCATGTGTTCTCCTGAATCCAATCTATTTTCATTTTATACTTAGAGACTGCTTCCTGATAAACTTTGCATAACTAACACAGATGTTTAATATCTTAAGTAATTTGATGACATAATTTTTTGGACCTCTAGATCTCATTATAGTATATGCTTTTCAGATAATGATTGTATATTGTACTAACCATAATTTTTAAATCTAACTTTGTGGGAAGAGAACAATTTATCTGAGTGAGAAACAGTATCTGAAGTAACAAACTTAAATTACATACTGAAATTGCACAATTTATGAAACTTTCAGTATGCCTATCTGTATTGTTACTCCCTAGATTTTTCTTGTTGTATGAGAGATTAGCCAAAATTTCAGTAATGTAGAAAAAAAAGCAACTAGGTCAAACTGTACTCTCAATTATATCAAAGCCATCCAAGTTTCACTTAATCAAAACACAAATTAAAAAAGGGAAGAACAGAATCTAAGTTAAAGCTTCAAGATAAGGAATTTCCTGAAAATTATTCTCTTAAATTCTAGTGCTGAAAATATGAGCTCTTCTTATTCTAAGAAAGAATCACTGTTTCTTAGAAACATTATCTGGCCTGGTTTAACATCACTACATCATTCCAGCTAAAAAACATTTTGTAGTGGAGGGAACACCAAAATGTTTTATTACTGCTTCAAACCCAGCTGCTGTGTTGAGTGGGGAAGAATGCACAGAATTTCAGTGATTCCATTTCAGCACACATACTACATATTCAGTAAAATTACTTTCAGTATGTATATTTTTTACTCCCCAACAATGAGAATTTTCTTGGAGGAAATCAAGCAGCTTCTGCTATTTTAGCCATGCACATGGTGATGAACAAAGCAAATCTAATATTTCATGGGGTAAAATTGCACTTCAAACTTCATTTTTAATACTGTAGATGCAAACTAACTTAGCAACTTGATAGACAAACAGTTAAGTCAACAGATTTTGTTAATATTTGTGGACATTTTCTCAGACTCTGAATCTGGACAAAATTTATCCAAATTATTACTTTTCTGAAAGCAAAATGGGTATTTTTGATACTGTGACTGTTAGCATGCCAAATCTGTGAGTTTCACATTAATTATGTGATGCATATCCCACATAATTATCCACTGGCCTGTTTAGAAACCTCAGTCTGTTTAAAGAGCTGATTTATCATTTCTCTCATGTTATTTACAAGAGGTTGTCCACTTCATACTTGACATGACATCTATAATATGCATGTAAAATAAAAGATGTCAGGCTCAGTAAACAAATTTGCTGAATAGATTTGATAAATGTAGAAAAGTGACTCGACTGATTTTATTGAAGACTCAAGTTCTTTAATAATTTACCCTTGGAAAACATCCTGCCTGTTCAGGTTGGTATTTTTGCAGATACTGAAATTTATCAAGACACTCTAATTACTTCCTGTATCTACTAATTTTTTCTCTCAGAACATTTTAATGTCTGAGTCCATTGCCTTTTGGCTTTTAGTCAGAAGCTAGAAGTAATCCAGAAGTTTATTTATAAAATTTGACAGTTTGTCTCCTTATGACCCATGAAAGGACTAGATTTGGCAAAATGATGTGAAGAATTAGCTTTCTCTAGACAAACAAGATGTCTGCCACCTAAGGGAATTCTCCTGGGAAGGCTGATTCTCATTAAGTAAAAGGTGGAATAATTTTGTTATAATTATAACTGTAAGACAATGACCCAGTCCAAGGTACCTTGGTAAAAACAGGAGCAAGTACACACTTTTTTTTAGCTATCAAGAGTGTGTGATCTGATGTTAAAGAGAACTTTTAAAACTGAAATAACCTAATTTACATAGAGCGACAAGTTACATGTAAACTAAGTATTTTCATGTGCAATGAAAACTGTGTACTCATAATTTTTGATAAAGTATTTCCTTAAAAGACAAACATAGCAATATTTTTTTACAAAAAAAACCCAGAATTTTTCTTGATGTATGTGTTTAGAATTATTACTTAAATTTAACAACTAACTGTACTGATAAATCCTGAACACTCTGCTGGAACTACTTTGTTATTTATGTAACTAGTATGTGACAACAAAATATGCAAAGAGCATGAGAAAAAGCTAAATGATAGAGCCGTGGATTTTACACTATTCATAACTCTCACTTCACTAAATCCAAAGATTTAATCCAAATCCTAATATAAAACAACATCCCAAATTATTGCCCTAAATTATGACTCTTCTGTGACACATCTATCAGAAAACTTAGATATAAGGAATAATTTCCTATGTGTTAGGCATTCCAAGGTGACTATAATGCACTTAATCTGACAGAAAAGTATTCTTTCATGTGAAAAACTACATGAACTTAATTCTATACCTAATTAATTCCTGAAAATAACATTTCACATAAAGATTATTTTTAGATTAAAGTCTGTAGAGATTTTAAAGTGCCTAGGAAACTTCAGATTAAATTTTATATCTTGTGATATATTTAGCATAGTGCAGTTAATTTTAACAGTGTCAGTGTTTTAAAAGAGCATTTATTTTCTTTTAATGCACAATACTTATCACATAAAACAGGTTTGTGTAATCCATAGAACAGCAATACCAAATTCAGACAATTCAACTCTTCTAAAAATTTCAAGAGTGAACCACAAAGTCTTGAAAGTAATGAATATGTCTTTATTTTGCCTCATGGAATGAGGGGATTGGACAAGATGGTCTGAAAAATCATCTTTCCCTAGAAACAAGATGCCTGCTACTGCTGGGAAAACAAGTTCTCTTTGAACAAACATTAGAATATTTCTACCATCATATAGTATCTCACTTTAAGGTAGCTGTTGAAAGAGATGAAAGTTCACAGTTCTGTTTTTGATACAATATGAAAACATCAATGTGTATAAACATGTACATTTCAAAATTGATGCCTAAGTATGCTTTTTTTTAATCCAACAGCCCAATTCAGTTCATTTTTCAACTTCTACTATTAACCAGTGGAGACTGAGAACCTAATTCTAGATTTGTAATCCATCACTGAAAATTCTTAAGGTTACAGTATTTTGGGGATGGTTTGGACATGTTTTGATAGCTGTACATTTTGAAAGGCTTAGTGACACTGCTGCTGGCAGTTCTTGCCAGGCATTCAGTGGGAAATTGGCATTTACTTTTTTTCCCAAGGCTGTATATATGTGTCTGTTTACATTACTGTTATCTCAGGAAATAGGCTGGAGTGTTTTTCTGTACTGTAGTTCATGGTCCTTACTGAAATCAGTTGAAATTGTAAAAATTAAGGACTAAAACTATTTTTTTTCTCATTTTATTGTGACACCAGATTGGGGTTTTTTGCTGCTTATTGATTTTCACATTACTTGCTACATGCTGCTTTTCTGCAAGAAATATAATAAATTTAGGCCTGGTATTACTTAGCACAATATGATGGGTATCTACTGGTAGATTATTATAGGAAAATATCAAAATGTGCCTGTTAATTATGGATATACAGCTGCCTACAACAATAATCTATATGCTCTATATTTTAGATACATAGTGTATGTATGTACATAATAGAGTATAATAGGATATTTAATACTACTATTCACCTAAGTACAGACAACTCAGTCAGGAAAAGGAAAACCTGACTTGCCATAAAGTATAATCTTTTATTTGCCTATTTATTTTTTTTAAGTTTTGGGTTTGCTTTCCCCGCTTTTATTTGCTTATTGTGATTAGCAAAAATGTGAAGGCACATTCCATAGGTATGGGAGTTTCCTTGGGTGAAAAATGTCACAAGCTTTCCAAATTTCAGGGAGCGCACAGAGTAGAGGTTATGAATACTGGGTTTCTAAACATTGAAGCACAATGAAGTCATTCTATAACAAAAGAATAAATGTAGAAGTGATTTTTGAATACTGCATATATGAGATCCAATGCAAAGGGGATTATCTCTAAGTTAACTGCTGTACTTACTGAATACTGAAATGGGGAGAAAAAGACAGAAATAAGGAAGCTCTGATGTGCTTCAATAATTATTTTAGATAAAGATACTCCAAATAACTACACAAAAATCCTAAACTAGGAATTACAGTGTTAATGGACCAGATATTTTGTAATAATATCTATTTACCAAAAAAATAAAAAAAATGTTGGCTTCCAGAGATCTCACTCACTTTTCTTAGAGCCAGAAAAAAAAAAAATCTCATCTCTTAGCAGAAGGTCCCCAAAATTAGAGACAGAAAAAAACTTCCTAGGACTTCTAGGTCAGCTCCACCACTGTTCTTATAATTTTGTGTCTGACCAAGTTTGCACATCATTAGGGTGGAATTTCTGTCATTTTGCTCAAAGTCCACTTCATATAAATGTTAAAGTCAAGGTCTAGCAATGGCCCAAAGCCTGTGCAATTAGTTGCAGTTTGGGTTTTTTTTGAACACCAGGGAATTTCTTTTGACAGATAACAACATTACTTGTATTTCACACATTTTTAACTTTGGGGTAGAGAAGTTGAATTAGAAAAAAACCAACTGTTGCCTCTTCAAACAGATTTTTTAAAAATATGTTATATTTCTGGATTATATTAAAATAATTTGTTTTCTAAAAATATTTATTTTATTGAAAAGACCAATAAAAGCCTAAACAAAGTAACTATTGTTGGACTATTTCTCATGGAACAACTCACATTATTTCTAGTTGAGAAAATGAAAACACAATTCTATTTGGAAGTTACGTCTTTAAAAATTGTGGTTTCATTTTTTTTTCTCATTTGCTTCATTTTACATGAGGGTTTGAAGTACAAATTTCAAAAATAAAACTTGTGTTCGCACTTGGCATGTTTCAAAGGGTTTTTTTATCTCATTTCCTGCCTTTAACTTCAAACCAACTTCTGCAATAAGTAGTCTTTGGCAGCATTTTGCAGTAGCCAATTTGCTTTTTCAAATACTAACGGAGAGATTTTGTGGATAAAACCCAAAGTAAATAGCTGATAACCTCAACTAATGAAATGTATTTACTGTAAAATGCTTTGCAGAGATATTTTGATGTCAACATATTTTGCTGGACCTAAAATGCTGTTTTGCCCTGACTCACTAAAGAGAGAATCAGAGAACAGCCATGTGTAGGTGTGTTTTTCAGTCATTCTGCTAATCAATGACTGTTTTCCCTGGAAAAGATTCAGTTTAGAGACCATAATACTAAGCTAAAAATTGAAAATAATTCCTTTTCCAAGAGTATCTGAATCTGAAACAGAGCTGCTTGGATTAGCCAACATATCTCCAGTATTAGTGGATTAGTAATAAAAACTGGACAGAAAATGATTTTTGTATTTATCTCTAGCAAATATTACTGAATCATTGAAACTTGTCACAGAATGTTAAAACATTATATCCATGGTCTCTAAAACAGTGTAATATGTGACAAGTGATGCAACAAGGCTTGTATCTGACACAATAACAAACTATAAGTAAGGCAGAAACTATGTCCTGATGTTAATGAAACAGCCAACAAGTGCCTTAAAAAAAATGTTCCTCTGAATTCCAGATTTAGTAACTTATTAGACTCCATGTGCCTCATTCACCCTTCATACTGTCCTCCATTAGGCAATGCAAATGCATGTTTGCATTTTTCCATTAAAAGATGGCTCTTTCATTCTACTTCAAGAATCACTTGCAGGATCCAGGCATTAGAATTGTTTTAAAGTTGATACTGCTGTTTTAAAACACATCTGCTTAGCATGTCTGAATATCTGACTATTTAGTGATTTTAAACAAAACAAGAGCCTTTTCCTATAGCCTAGCCTGTTTCCATGCTCCTTCTAAAGCACCAGTTGTTTCTAAAATAAGATCTTCTCAAGGACATCTACATAATTTCCTGTCACATCCATATCTGACTCTTACCAGTACACCAGCATGGAATTCAGTTATCAGCTGGGAAATGCAGACATACTGAACTTCAGTCTGCATGTTGTTAGAATGGAACAATACCAGAAATTACATAGAAGTTAATAACAAAAATATTAAGTACTTCAGTTATTTACTCAGCATGACATTTTTAATTAAATTTTTTATTTCTGTCTCAGTAATAAATGCAAAGCCAGTTTTTTTCAGTACTTCAGGCAGTGTTTCAGGATCTTCCCTTACAGAGTTTGGGAGCTATGTTAGCCAAAATTCTATCCTAACAGAAAAACCTTTCACATCAAGTTTCTCTCCAGATATTTCCTATCTCCAGTGAATACTGGTAAAGTCCAGAAAAGATCACTATAAATAGTATTGTCTGTGAGCTGCTCTGCAAAGCTGTTTGTTTTGTTGGCACTTGTCCCCTCCTGAAGAAAGATGGGTGACTTGAAAAGGAAAGACATTAGATAGAAAGACGGTCATGCAGATTGAATTTATGGAAGTGTAATTTCGGTGGATTAAAACTAAGGTTCATGCCAGGCAAATGGTGTCAGCTGCCATTTTCTCCTCCCCACAGAATCCTAGTTTAGAACAGCTCCAGGAGATGCTTAATGAAATTATTCTGTCTCCCATAGTGACAGAACTATGGGTGCATGGCTTGGGTATTTATTAGTCTGCCAACGGCAAAAATATCTATTTACAAACAAAGGCTTCATTATGGAATACACTGGACAGAGAAATAACAAACAAAACTGTTCCTGCTCAGGAAAATAAAAATTGAAATGTAGAAGGTATGGATGGAATAGATTAATAGCTTGTGCAATTTCTAGAAAACAATGTTTAAAATTTCCAAATTGATATTAAACTATCACAGCTGAGAGAGCATCAAAGAGAAATATTTCCAGATTGAGGGAGTGGCATATGGAGAGAGAAAGAACACTGAGGTAATTAAAGGAAAAATGGGCCCATAATTAAAGTCAAATTATTAAATTGTTATCAAAGGTGAGAAGATTTGACATTGAGGCTATGGCTAATTGGGGAGCCCCCTTATAGACAAGGACAAGAATAGTGTCAGGCAGCAGACATCTCTGTTTATGTACCCAATTCACTCCCATAACATTTTATACAAACTTATTTAAAAATTAGTAGTTTTTGAAAATATGGTCATTATCTTTTCAAGAGAGGCATCTACCAAAACACAGCTTAAAGCTGATTCTAATTTCAGTTCTGGTCCTATAAGGAATGAGCTAATGGCTTTGAATCAGTATTTATGTTCATCTCGCTTGCTCGATCCTCTCACATTCTCTTACTGATTCACCATGTCTATCCTTAAGCTTGGTCTAAGATATTTGATTTTCAAAGCAGACATATGAATCTTAATATTTCAATTTAAAGTTGCTCTGAAATACTTATACAGCTGTCCACTAATTTTGATGCAGCTATTACCTAGTGAAATCAGTAACTGCTACATTTTATCTAATTATATGCATTAAGAAGGATCAAAAAATGTATCATGAACTAACCAAGAAGTATAATGCAAGCCTAAACCATACATTCCTTTTATGGAAGTAAGGTGATAGATTCCAGTTTAACTTGTTTTTGTTTGTATAGGCAGAAGGGGAACCCAAAACAGGGCACAAGCAGAAATATACAGCTCTTGTGTAACAAATGGACCAGATTAAATGCTCAGGACATAGCTTCAAATCCATACTTTGCCTAATTTGACAAAGGAACTTCATCTGAGGTCCTTTACCCACAGAAAGTCCTTTTACTGTAAAACTTACAACATGGCTGAAAGTAAAAACTGTTATCAATACTCGGAGCAATTTTATTCTAATCTGTTTTTTTACATGTGGTCAGAACATGCCTTCAGAAATTAGTCTACTGAGCTTAGGCTAGGAGTCTTCCTTTAGGACTGAACATCAACTAAGATAATAGCAGGCAGGAATAAGAACTGATGTGAACACAAATTCATAGACAGAAACTGAAATACAGAGAGAATGTACTGGGATTTGGAGAAAGGTGGCAGTTTGTGATATCAGTGCAGCCTAAATGGGTACTTAAGTGCTTAAAGTGGTCTGTTTTATCACTAAAGTACTTTTGAGGAACCTGAGTGAAAATCCAACCATAGGTCTATCTCCAGGTATCTTCTAACTGAAACATGGCAGTTTTATTTTGGTCATATTTTGACTTTATCTGTTCTTTTCTCAGGCACAGTATTCGTTCTAGTAAACTCTGATAAAAAGAGGTCAGCTGTGTTGTTTATGTAACTTCTATTTCTGTCTTATTCATGTTCCAGCACTACCATTACACTTTGCAACCCTTGATCACAGGTTTATGAATTCTTGGTTTCTGGAAATTTTCTTGAGGTTTTTCAACAGTAAGAAAAAAACCAACAAGTAGAGTCTGGAGGAGCTCAGCAGTTTACAACTTATTATTTTAACAATAATAGCACTGCAGTTTTGGTCAGATTAACATATCACTAGCACCATTGACCTAAAATGCAACCCCTTCCAGGCATCCATTGACCCTTCCAATGCAACCCCTCACCAAGTAAATCAGAAAACTATAAATGAAACTGTATGTACATATATGCACTTTTGTAGTCTCCAGTTAAGTAACTACAAAAAAAAAATGGACTTGAGTCTGTTCAATACAGCTACCAAACTCTTTAACCTAACCTCTCTTTGCACTTGCTTATTTATAGATTCTGTCTTGTGCCAATTTTCCTAAAGCAATTTTAAAACAACCTTTACAGGTCAGGTTTATGTATGAATCCAATGTTAGTAAATGTCTGGAAATTTCTTCATTGTATTCACTCTTCTAATATATCTTTGAAGCAGATATTAATTCCCTTTCATAAAATAGACAATCTACATTACAGATTACATAGACACATTGCATTTTTGAGCTGCGGGCACTGCAACATTTGGTTTTTAAAATCCCATGCAAACACTGCAGCCATTAACTAGGCAAGCCAAATGTATACCATTGATTATAGTCTAGGAAGAATTAGAATGGAATTCGTAACAGTTAGAGGATCAGAGGTCATCTGAGCTATGGATAAATAGTCTATATGCTGAATCCCAGACCAGTGCTTCAACAATAGCTTTAACAACTTCATTGACAGACCCTCTTGTTTTGTGCAAAATGTAGTTAGGCAGAGACATAAGTAGCTTCTTTTCATTTCTTTCCAAAAATAACAGTCATTAAATAACTTCTTCAGTGGGAAAACATTAATTCTCATTTTAATACAGATATTTTAAATACTGAATATGCCTTAAATTACCATAAACTTGTCCCATTTATTAGTTATCTTGTATTATCAAGTCTGAGAATGCATGGTCTTATTTACTAGCAAGTGCACTGAAATGACACAATAGATTTAAAACTCAAGTTTCACAAACTTCATCAAGATGAGCCTTAAGGCATAAAGCCACTGATTCCACAGCTTTACTGAAGGCAATACTATCTAGCAAGTTAGAAACATCTCTCAATATTAGAACTGTGCCTCACTTCTGCAACAGATGCTTGGTAACAGTATGACTCAATATGAACAGAAAGAGGAAACAAAAAAGTTGCTTTTCTTTCCAGACAACAGGAAAGTCAGAGTAAGACTGAAGGGAAAAGGTTGGCGAGAAGGATGTTGGCTGGAATTTCTAAAACAGAACCTTCCTTCATCTGTACTTCATGTCTAAAGCTTTGTATTCACCCTTGGCTTTGTTTCTCTCTGGACGTGAAACTGTTTTACAAAGCTGTTTTCCCTCAAAAACAAATAAGATTTCATTAAAGGACAAAGAGGGAAAGAAATATTAACCTGGCAATTTTCCTGATTAGTTGTGTGAAATATACTGGCCATTTTTACATTTCTCTTGTGCCTACTCTAAGTCTTGTATCTTTTACTGCATATGTTTCTCATCCTCATCTTTCCTTCCCGTCAATGGAAAATTGTTGCTGTGTCAACAATTTTTTTCCAATGTATTTTATATGGAAGAGTTCACATAGTTATGCATTCTTTTTCTACTTCCCTTTGGAAAATATCAGTAATCCATTCTTTCACGCTGCCAAGTGCTATCTACCATTCTGATAATTATGTAAGTCTATGATTTCTAAATTATGATCTGGCTGTTGGAAGTAGAGATATTTCAAGGACAAATTTCAACACAGACCTTGGTAAGAATGCCAGTAGAAGCAACATCCACACAGGAGGGCTTATTATTTATACTGATCACCTGCTTGGCTCTGACTGATTAAAGCTTACAAAATAAACCCCAACTGCCTAGTAACTAAAACGCTGATCAGAGATCTGTTTCAGTTTTGTCTCACTTTGCACAAACTGAAACCAATCACAATTTTATACTTTATTGCTGATCCTTTGCACTAGGAGAAGAGTCCCCTAGCAGAAGTAGCGAAGCTAAACAGAAACACTGAAATTAATATTCTATCTGAGAAGATCTGTAGATTCCAAGTTCTATGAAAATAGGTTTGCTTGCCACAGCAGCTGTGTATTTTGTTTTAACTGGCATAAACACTTCCAGAATAAATGATTTTTTTTGTAGAAATACTCTAATTCAAGCAAGACAGAAACATTAAGGGCTATATGAAAACTTCCCCTATATAATTTTGCATATCATGAGAATATTAGGCAAAATATAAGAATCAGGATCAAGGCCAAACTGAACATTTCTGTTTACCATAGAAAGTTAAGATAATAATCAACCTAGAAATTATGAACATAGGTGCTCATAATGGGCTAAGTAATCATTAGGACATCTTTTAAAAACTGAAGGTTCACAGACTACAATTCAATAAAGAAAGGATAAAAAAAGAAGATCAAAAAGTTACAGAAGAACAACTGCTACCCTACTGCTATACCTAGACTAGTTCTGTCCAAGCAGTTGGTTGAAATTCATTAACCTATTGAATCTCATGACATGAAACACTGTGCTGATACAGGTATCCAAACTATTTTTCATGTTTTGAAAGTGAAGTTTGCAAAGAAAAAAGCATGAATTACCTACTGGGGGAAAAATCAGTTTCTTCTAGTATGAAAATTTCAGGTTATTCTAATATTATTTTTAGAAATAGGCTAAATTTAATATTTTGCTTAGCATTCATTTCTGATGGAAAATAGATTTTGGAAACAGCAAAATTACTTCCTAAAGTATTTTTACAGAATGGAAACCTCGAGCTGTTGAAAGCCTGATTTTTTATTTTGTTAATAATAAATACATTTCAAAGTATTCTTGTGAATACATACTACTGTACAGATTGATAAGAGGTGTCATTTAAGTTCCTCTATTCCCATTCTTCTTTATGTAGAAAGCACTGCACTTATGTAGAAAGCACTCAGACAATTTTTGAATAAATTACTTTACAAGAGCAAACCATAGTAAATCAAAGATAGTCTTACTAGCAATCCAATGTTTAGAGGAAAGAAGGCAGCTACACTTTCTACCAAATACGAAACAGAAATTCCATGAGGATCTAGCTATTTCCTTCAGCAAGCCGAAGTTTTGATCTCTTTTCCAAAACTTTTCCAACAAGCTTAAGCCATAATTTACTGATTCTGTCAATGTATATTTTCATATTTATATGCTGAAGGGCTCATATCACTTGCAGTGCTGTTAACAGTTCCTTCTGAAGATCTACATGGTAGAGCACACCTATGGAGAATGTATCTGACACTGCTTGGATCACTTCCCCATGTTTGTGGTGTTTAACGCAATGCAGAAATCCAGAGTTTCACCAAGCTGACTAGAGTCTTACGGGCAACTAGGAAGTGTAAGATGGATTTTTTTTCCACAGATTTGGCTAGAAATTGCTGTCTGGATCTAAGAAACACTTTTCCAACAGAAATGTTCTTCCAAAAAGGCTTTATTTTTGCCAAAATGACATTTTCTTAGAGGAAAAATATTAACATGTTCCCAAACAGTTTTGGAGACAATTCATGCCAATAAGCTGCACTTGCACTGAGGACAAAGACAGGCTTTTTTACTTAAATGGAATGTCTTAAGCAGCTGAAGTAACAAGGAGTAGTTTCAAGAGCATTCATATCAGAAATATTTAGAAACAGACCATATTTCGCACCACTGTGAATCAATTTTGAGCAAAAGTCACTAATAGGATACAAGACTAGCTCCCTTGGGGATTGTTCTATCATATACAGAATGTGAGAGTGAAATTCTGGGAGCCTGACAAAGTATATGAAAAAGAAAAAAACCAGGAGTATCCACATAACTTCTTTAACAACTGAAAAGCACTATAAGATAAAGAGCTGAAAAATACTTTAACTTGGTCTCTAACTTAGCCAAAAGCTCATTAGCTAAAATAAGCTTTGTACCAAGTGAAATACAATTTAGAGTATTTTGATAATGCATATCAAATTTTAGCTTACCTGTGTGCAACTGCATTTTTGTCTCATATTATCACAGCATATCTCACAGTTGAGACAGCTACAATGCACCAAGCATCACCACATAATTTCAGAAGGCTTTAAGCATTCCCCCATACAGAGCAACACCACATCAGAGGGCTTCAGGCATCTGCCCATACACAGTAACACCACATCACATCAGAAGGCTGCAAGTGTCTGCCCTTCTTGTTCTTCAGCCCAGCCTTTTATACCCTCACGTTGATGCATTGACCTGTGTGCCCTCTGCTCCCTTTGGTGGTTGGTCAGTGCCCCTGGGCACTCCATGGCTCATTGCTGTCAATGCTGCTCACCTGCTGCTCACAGCTGCAGCCCATTGGGGATGAGGCTCGGCCACAGCCCCACTCCCAATGACCACAAACTGTGTGCCTACATCATATTTAAACTACAAAGTTCAAACATCAGAAGTGTCAGAGAGGCATTTAATTTCCTTCCCTCCTGACTGACCTTTTGGATAGGGTAGAAAAAAAAATAAATAAGGTAAATATAATAAAGAACTTCTGACTGGTCTTCAGCACAGTATCTGAGCAGAATCCATGACACTTCAGTCCTTGAAGAATGACTCTACTAGAAGACCTCATCACACAACTGAAACTGAAGATTCAAAGCTAATATATCAGATTTCCTATTCAATTAATATATATTCTTTCATTAATGTATCTCTTTTCTTTTTGAACCTCCACAAAATTTTGGCCTTTCAAATGATACATGAAAAAATGACTTGTTGCCTGACAATTTCATCAATAATATCCCCTGATCTTGTATTGGAGCATATAATAATGTTGTCCCTTCTGCCTAATATCTGACTTTTGATTATGTTTTTGGGATTGCTCCTGAGTGGTGATCTGATGTTTTCATACAATTCTCTCTCATAGCTTCAATTTTTTGGCCTGAGAGTGAATAACCCTTTTGGTTTTTTGAATGTGTACTGCCTTTATATATATAGAATTTCATCACCCTTTTTACCATCTTCACTCAAATTTCAAAGCTTTCCAAAACTCTTTGCAATAAATTTAATTTTTAATTTCCCTTTTATGTGAAAAAATGAATTAGTTTACAGCAACAAACTTTTTGTTTACTTGCTAGTCTCCACTTCATATAAATTTTAAGTTCAGTGGCCCAGAAGCTGATGTTTGTGCAATCTGAGAACTGCTCTGCTCAGTTTCCTTTTCCTCTCCCTTTTTTGTTTAATCTTCAAAAATAGATCAGTTCTGCATAATTTGCTCATACTTGAGTTTGTCTTTGCTTGGTGTTTTCAGCTGATTTTGTCTTCACATTCTCTAGCTTCTAGGTCCTTCTTTCATAAGAAGAGGTCCTTCTTTTTTTCCACCTTTCATTGTTTTTTTTCCTATGAATCTGTAAATGTATCTATTTGCTGCCATCTGAGCACTCTTTTCTCCTTTCTTCCTCTACCTCCTTTTATTTTGCTCTATCACTTTTCTCTCTGATTATGTCACTATTTATTATAGCAGTTATACTAGTCCAGTTATTTCTCCAATGTTTTTTTTAATCAATATTGAACAGTATTCAGTAGAAACTGACTAGAAAGAGGATATTCTGTAAGAAATCTGAATAAGAGGGTGGCTTAAAAGGTACTGCCAGCATCAATGAAAGCAATCTAGAGCATGAAAAGAAAACTTGTCTTATGAATGTGGTGGGGCTGACATCATAGTTTTAGCCAGAAGGAAAGAGTAAGTAAGATAACAACATGATAACTAATCTGTGAATTAGGGAATGAGAAGGTTAATGAAACAATTTGTCCTGGGCACAGATATTTTAATGTTCAAATAGATGCCAATGACCCTCAAATCCCTTTACACTGTGCGTGTAAGTGCTCTATGTATTCTTAACTCAGCTTTCATTAGCCTGAGGGTATGAATGAGATTACCTTGCCAAACATAAATGAATAGTATTTATTTAGCAAAGTCACTTAATCATTCTTGAACAAACTCCATGAATCTTTTAAACCCATCAAATCCTCCAAGGCATTTCATTCTGGCACAGAAAGATATTTAAAGGCATTCTCACAAATCTTTGACACTGGGGTGAAACTCTGGCATCATTCAAGTTAGAGGCAGATCTCCCACAGGTTTCAAAATATCCAATTAATAATATATAATGTGAACATAAACATATGCATACCACAAAGATTCAGAAGCTGATTTTTTCATGTAATTTTGCATAAAAATAATTTTTATTCTGTGATATTGCAACTGATTTCTAATCTCCTATAACCACTGTGACATTACAGAATGTCATATGTGTATTCTAAATAACAAAAATTGAGTGGCCTCTGTGGACATTGCCCACTTGCATTCTTTTGGCACATTGTTCCTTCAACAGGACAGCTTCATATGCATACTTATGACACATTGTTTATTTCATCATGGTGAACCAACTTAATGGCATTTATTATCAGAGTTTTTCTTGCCATGATGGATTTTGCATTTATTTGGTGTGAAATCTAAACTGAAAACTGAAATTTGAAAAAGCTAAACTGAACTTCAAAATAGTGTAAGCACAATAGAGCTAAGAGTGGATGAATGGTGAGAAAAAAATTATTTCAATAAGCCAGCTGTGATTCTGAAAACTCAGTGGGCAAGCCAGCACTTCAGCTGGTAAAAATCAGTGAAAAGCCATTGCAGAAATCTGAACCACACTAGTCTATTAGACAAAGACTTGATGTCCACTCCCTTCTGCTTTCTCCATCTCAGTCAGAATGAATTTCAAAGCTCATTATTAAGAATAATTTTATGTATATTTTATATAAAATGTATATCTTATTTTCATTACACTTGAATAAATTACTGGATTTAGCTACATCATATAGAATTTTAATGGTCAGAAAAGGCTGTCTGATTCAGTAGCATAAGTAGGCATATGGGAATTCTAAAACCAACTGCTATTTGCAGTTGGATTATCTTTCCAAAGCAGAAAAATTTTAGCTTAGCTTACAGTATACTTATTTTGATAAAGTTTTAAAATAGATTTAGATTTCCTATTTCTCTATTATAGCCTCAGTTGAAAATGAGAAAAGCAATGTCAATTATTAACAAGAGACAAACTTTTAGATTACACACTCTCCTGCAGACCAAAATCAAATCTACTATAAAAAACCCAGACATATACATTTTGAAGATTAGTTCAGAGGACAATAATTTTTAGAAAAAAGTTGGCCCATATTTATAAGAATATGACAATAAAAGAACATTTTCTCCAGTGTAAATAGATTATTTATATAGCTTTCACAAAAGGTTAATTTTACTTTCCTATGATCTTTCTCATACAAACATTATTGAAAATATCGCTTTATCCATTTTAGTAGGTATTCTGAGAAACTGCTTGTGATGAGAATTACCCAGGGCAACTAAAATTTTATGTAAGTTATAAAAATAACATTATACAACATAAAAATTACATGAGTGTTTATGAAACCTATATATGAAATAAAAATAAAGAGATGGAATATAAAATTTCATAGGTCACACACCCATTTAAAATATTTTAATAAAATCTGGATCCTTCAAACTATCATTAGGACAAAGTAAAGTAAATTTTTCCATGCAGTTTTCCCTTCTGTAGCAGTTTACTACATGTACACATGACATAAATAGTCAGGATGGTAATTTCTTATGCACAGTGCATTCAAAGTATTCCTTTATTAACAAATTAATTTCTGAAAATTGGAAGAGCATGTTTTCTAATTAGAAACATCTTAGAAACACAAAATTTAAAGTTCTAATTATATTGCTCATAGCTCCTGCAGTCTGTTTCAAAACATCTGTCATGATTTAAACTCTACTTGAATCCAACTTGTGCAAAACCCAAGAAAAATAAAAAGTTAAGCTTACTATTGCTGTCACTGAAATACATAGGAACTTTTCCTATTTAGCTTTAGTGGGTAAATCATAATAAACTGAACCTATTTTTTGATACATGCATCTAGGTTTATATTAAAATTATAAAATAAAAAGCCTTTAAAAGATTGAGGATTCCAAATTATTACATTAATTGAATTTGGGGTTTCAAAGAGTTGGGGTTTTAAAAGCTGAAAGTTAAGGAGACAAGAACCTATGAGAGGCATCTAGACAATGCCCTTAAAATCATGTTTTAAATTCTTGTCTGCCCTTCAACATTCAGGCTGTTGGACAAGATGATCATTGTATGTCCCTTCCAAGAGAAATACACTATTAATTTCTATTACTTCTATTTCTATTTCATTAAATAACCCCAAAGTAGTTTCACAAAGCAGTTTCACAAAACAGTAATGATCACAATGTCTCTCTAAAATATAATGTCTGAAAACCCCCAAATACTGGTCAGGAGGTGGTTGCAGTGTGCCCCTTGAAGGCAACAAAGAAGTGTTTTGAGGTCAAAGAGGTAAACACAATACAAAATGTGACAATTTGCAATGACAGACTGTCAACAGGTTTTCTCCTTTCTTTGACCCATGTCAAGTGACACTGTGGCTGTCTCAGTAAGAAAAGTGTTAGAACTCAAGTCACCAGACCTCAAACCACTTTAGTCCACTTCTGCAACTCCTTAAGGAGCTAATGTTTTACTGTGCCTATTCAAGCTAATAGACAGAAAGGGTTCCTAACAAGACTTAAGCTCCCCAAAAGGTCATATAAATAAGACTTATCCTTGCTACAACCCGCCCCAGAAAGCGAGGGCAACCCAGGTTCTTGTTAACAGATGCCTTGGGGCAGATTAGAGTGAACTGACACTGAATGACCAGTGTTTGTAAATATGTACACCCAGGGGTTTTAGAACAATTTGTTTGTGACTTGATCAATTAATGCAAATTGCAAAAAACTGACTCTTAAGTCAGTTAATTAAACTCAGGTTTGGGTTTAATTTTTTAGATTTGTATCAAGCTACCTCAGTAACCTATTTTTGAGAATATTTAGAATATGAATATTAATTAAAAGGGAGAAACTAATAACAAATATGAAACAAATATTGAATAAATGACACTAATTTTTTTTCATTATTAACTATCTATCTTGATTTAACTCTGTTACTTGTTTGCTCTGTGTTTGTTGTCACATTTACTTTTTACCCCAAGGTATAGAAAGAACATTTCTGATTTTTGTCTTATAATGATACCATGGAACAAACTACAGTACATTACTCCTTTTATGAAATTGTGTTGCAGTTTTCCAGAATGAAAAAATTTGGTTGTAAACTGCTTATATTAGAGTATGAATCACTAGCCTTCAGCTATACAGCATGTGTGAAAGAAATAAAATTTAAATTTATTCATTTATTATGAAATAAAAATAATGAACAATTATTATATTCTTCTATTTGTTATGAAAAGTTGTATCTTTCTGTGAAACAGCATAAGATTTTAGTAGTTTATGATAACAGTTGGATTTATGGTCGTGGTTCAAGTCACCCTTCTATTTAAAGGCTCAAATTTTCTCAGGGGAATTCTTAAAGTTACCAAAATGGTTGAAGTTTATCATGGTACAGATATTTTGCTAGGGCATTGCTTATATGACACCTTTGTTGTGAGCCACTCCTTTGTGTCACATGGAGATCCTAAATTACGTAATCCAGAAGTACAGCTTCACTTCAAGAAACGATAAATCAGATAGCTTGGCCACAGGAGGAAATTAATTTCTATTACTGCAAGTTTGCATTGTAGGGTGGTCATAAAGAAAATAGATATATCTAGTTTTGACATGTCAAATAGAATGGCCAAAGAATAAAATAACACAGCTTGTGCCAATGAATAAGGTAAATACAGCGCTGCTTCAGATAACTCAGAATGGTGATTTAAGATTGTTATGATCTTTCTCAGTTGCCCAGAAACTATCATACTGTATTAAATCTAAATCTAAGTTTATCTCTAAATAAAAATAAGAAGGTCTGCCTCAGACATAGACTCAAATCTCAGTATTTTCATAAAGTATTCTCTACAGAAAGTAAACACTGTAGTTTATCCTTCTAAAAGTTGACAATATTTCAAAGGAAAGAAAATATTTATCAATAAAAAATAAGCTATTTTGAAAAATTAGTCCACCATTTAAAAAAAGAGGTTTTATAGTTTATATCACATTTAAGAAGATTTAGAAAATCATTAAAGATGCAGTAAAAAGAGCTATGACTTCATATGATTATCAGAAGAATGCTCTCTTTCATCATAAATAAAAAACTTATTGCTTCATATTTTCAAATTTCTATTAACAGAATAAAATCTGGTTTGCAAACAAGCTAAGTTTTGATGTTTCTAGGCATCCACCTGATACCTATATCTTTAACCATCAAAATATATAAATTATCGATATAAATAAATAAATACATGTACACAGCTTTTCATGTACCTTTCCTACCCTGACTACCATTGGCTCTACCACCTTTCTATTACATATATATCACACAGCTTTATCTACTAGATATCATGTCCTGGAGAGAAGGTTTCTTATTCTAAATTAATTAAGTTGCTTTCATCAGAATGAGTCCTGCATAAGGAACGGATGAATCTCACTTCTGATGGAGTTCAAAAGCATAGCCGTAGCTTGTGTAAACTGGCAGGTGTTTGCCATATAAATGATAAATTATTTCTATCTATGCTCTTTACATTTACACCAGCTTCTATTCATACCTGTTTTTTCCGCATCTGTAAAGCAGTCTCACAAACTAAAGGAAAGATGGTAGCAAATTATTATGATCTTTTAGCCCTAAATGAGCAGAACTGTGAAGTGACTGAGTTACCAACCAAAATTAATCTATTCTAGTATAATATTTGTTCCTCTATGATGACTCCTTCTGACTTACAAATTCCTATGCAATTGGATAGTTCTGCTACCATATCAAAACCTGAGAAATGTGTTTATGTAATGTCTCAAACTATTGACTAGATAGTGAAGCTGTGCAGCCAGAAAAAAAAAAAAATCTATTTACCGGAAATGCAAACTTTGTAAAAAATTGCATGAAAATCAGTTTTTACTTTGGATCTCTATAATTTCTTTGAAACTTAAGAATTATTTTCTGCTTTTAACATAGCTAAAATTATTTGCTACATTTTGAATCTGCCTCAAAATGTCAGTTACAATATATTTTACAGTACATTTTGTAGGACAGAACATGCAGTGACAATCATCTACATTTGGAAGGTTCTCATTGTTGCTGTAATCTTTTTCACAGCACAGGATGACTGGATAAAAATTTAGAATAATTATGGAATATTGTTTTCCTACAGTGTTATGTTTCTTTGTTCCTGGCTTATGCTAAGATTCGCTTTCTGTTTCTGCAATCTGCAGTTGTAGCAAGAATTGTATTCCCAACTTTTCTCATTAGAAGTAACATTTGGCAGGCTTTCACTAGCACTGAACCATATGCATATGGGTCAAATTGGATCGGAGGAAATAATTTCTTATGGGAAAGTTGTAAAATCAAGATATTGTCTTCCAGAAATACGTGAAAATTTACATTTTTTGGCTTTTATTTGGCTTTCTCTTGTTCCTATGAGCTGGTCCAATACTGCACTGTATTTTACAAATTCTGATTTAAATTCTTTCCATTCAACAGGAGGCCATAGCTTGCCTCTTCATCCAGCTGTTGCTTCACTTGGTTACATGTTGTCCAGAGAATGTTACTGTGCTCATTTTCCAACACAGCAGAAAACTTCTTGTTTTGCTATACTCAAAAAATTTGAGACCTTTTCTGTAAATTTATAGAAGAGATGTGGAACAAGATGCGATTACTTTAGTAGTAACATATGTCTAAATCAGGGAGGTTATTTCTGAAAATAAAAAGTACTGAGGGAAGGTTTCCAGTTCTTGAAAGGCACTCAGCAGGAAACACTACTGGGAATATGCTGTCTTTTCATTATATGAAATTAAAGGAGTCTGTGAAATATTGAAACTTTTTTTTTTAAATACACAAATTGTTTCTGATAAAACTTTGTTTATGTTAGAATTTCCTAGAAGACATTTGACAGGTTTACTACAACTTACTCATTTTGTCTCTATGTTATATCTCTATGTCTGGCTTGCAAACCTCCAAGTCGTCAAGAGTTCACACAGTATATTCAGAATAGCCAAAGAAACTATTTTCATGGCATCAGTGACGTTAAAGCTTCCTCAAATCTTAGTTCATCAACAAATCTGGCTGGAAAATTCCAGTTCATGAAAACTGAATAGGGTTTATAAAAATTAGCGTGATTCAGTGAACCACAAGCAGCTCCTCTTACAGTCCACCAGAAATGCCCTACATGTGGCTTAGTGAATCACAGAACAGATGAGGTTGGAAGGGGCCTTTGGAGGTCACTCGGTCCAAACCTCCCGCTCAAGCAGGACCACCTAGAACAGGTTGCGCAGGGCACCTTTTGAACGTCTCCAACAATGGAGACTCCACAACTTTTATGGGCAATCTGTGCCAATGTGTGCAGGCACCTTCTGCTTCCTGACATGCAGACCAAATCTGTGTTCCTGTCTGTCCTTGTTGCCTTTGTCCTGTGACTGGACACTCCTGAAAAGAGATTAGTTCTCTTCAGATATGTTTATGTATTGCTGAGTTTCTCCTGAGCCTCCTCTTCTCCAGGCTGAAGAATCTCAGCTCTCTCTTAGAGATCCACTGATCCAGTGGAAGATGTCCCTGCCCATGACATGGGAGTTGGAAGAGACTCCAAAGATTACCTATTTCTAAAGCATTCTAAGCAATTGTTTACTTCTCTGATTTTAAGGTACACAGTGTCAAAAGCCTTATGAAGTCAAGATAGACAATATCCACTGGTCTGCCCTGACCAAACCAGTTGTTTCATTACAGAAGGTTATTCAACTGTAGATCCCCAATTCCTACTTCTCGTCCTATTTTAAGAGGTGTTTAAAATACATGTAGACATGGTGCTTAGGAACATGGTTTTTTGGTGGACTTGGCAATGCTGTGTTTATTGTTGGACTCTATGATCTTGATGGTCTCTTCCAACCTAAACAATTCTGTGGTTCTTTCACTTAAAACACGTAAGAATATATACAACAAACTTGATATGAAACCATTCATTGTTGAATCACTAAGTTACAAGAAAAAACCCCATGTATTCATTGTTTGAATTTGGCATACTAAGACATCATATAAAAAGAGTATTTGCTGAGAAACAGCTCTTTGATGGTTTATAAATATCATATTTTAAAAATAAAGTTACTTAAACTGGATAATATTCTTTAGGATATAAAATAGAGTTTTAAATATATCAGTAAGCCAAAATCATCTATCCAACATGTAGAAGTCAGAATTCTGATTTTGTTGTTGAGAAGTTACAGAGGATATATAAAAAACATGAGATGAAAATTTTAACCAGTGTCATAGCAACTCCGTAAGTGTACATTTTTTTCTTTAGTACTGAGGCAGGTAGAAAAGTCTTAAAGAGAGCAGACAACCTGTTAGAGTTCTGCAAGATTCACATGCTTGAACAGCAAAGAGAGAATATTTAATTTAAAATGACACTAAATTAGAGGTATTCAATCTGAACAGAGAAGCAGCATTATGGTGGAAAGAAATCCAGCAGAAGAGCTTAAAGCCAGCCTCAATCAGAATGTTGGAGCTATCAGGGAACAGGGAGCTGTGTCCATGTGTGTATATGTGTGTTCACCCCCCCCAATCCCTGGGTCATGTCATCTAAATTCATCATGGGAATGTTAAGTACATTGCTCTGAAGTAACGGATTGAACAATACTTATACTCCAACAAAAGTTGAACAGAGGGGCAACAGAATTATTTTGAGCTCTTTTACATCTCGGACAATGGAAGCTTAACTGAACTTGCTTTTGCTGTGTGGTTATAGCAGTTATTACTCCACTGATGCAAGCCAACTCGTTTGACAGTCAGCTTGCATGGCTGACTCCTCTGCGAGATACCTGTGTTATCTCCTGGCTGATTAGCTGGAGTGCGACTAGAAGTGCATCTACTGCAGCCCAACATAGATCTGTGCCTGAGCCAGCTTGCTTTTGACCCAGTTTTGAAGCTTACATGGGATTCAGAATATCGCATCTTGACTAATTCATCCTGACATTGGAGGAAACAGAGAAACACTAGCAAGGATCTACTGGAAGTTTATTTTGAAAAGCAGGGTAGGTCATGGTTTTCAGTGCCAGTCCAGCTCTATTAAACTTGATGCCAGAGCCAGTGATTCATGACTATTTATTCAACAAATCCTAATCTATGAACAGAGACTACCTCAACAAGTTTAAATTGAAATACAAAACACAAAAAACCCAGCCTAATCTGATTTATAACTCTGTATTTTTGCTACCACCTGTAGTTAGATTATGATACCCACTCTTTTAATATACATACAAACTCAGTAACAAAAAATTACCTAAGCTTTGCTAGCAAAACTTTAGAGTCTTTCAGTCAAAACTTCTTAAGTAGCTAGCAAAGAAAGGAGATGAATTAATGACTAGCAAATATGTGGCAAGTCAGTTTCTCAGGTATTATAGAGGTAATAAACAACAAACCCCACTATTTCAGTATTAAAAGTGACTAAAAGCAATACTAAAAAGAAATACTCACTTTAGGCTCACTGAAAACCATTTTGGGTAAGTTCTAGGAAGGTATCCCTGAATAGGAATCCCAAATAGAATAAGAGAAAAAATGCTTATAATACTATTAAAGGGGATTAGTAAACCTAGCTCTCACTGGGAGTAATAAATCCAGTATCTCTCACTAGACTGTAGTGAGAAACATGATAAAAGAGCACCAAAAAGTGCAAAGATGAGATGTCATCATGGAGCTTCAGGTAATTCAGGTAACTTGATGTGGTAATCTCTCAACAGAGAGAAACATAGCTCTCCCAAGATTTTCCTGGGAAGCTGTGAGAAAGCTCAGAGAAAGAATTAAAATAATTATTATCTCAATCTCTGCATCTGGCAGGCAATCTCTGTTTGTCAAAGAAGTTTACAAGAAGGAATTGTCTCTTCTTGACCAATAGGTGAGAGAAGATTCCTAAAGGCCAATCAGGTCTTAGGTCCACCATTGTTTCTATAAGAACTGTGGATTTCTAATAATAAAGTGCTTTTTCATGTCTTCTGATGATGGAGTCTCTGTATCACCTTTGTCTGTCCCTGATACCCCTTCAGTGATAACCCGTTATTGTAAAGAGATGCTGGGAATTACTAGTAAATTTGGGTGCATGTGACCACCTCTGTCTTTCCCTACTTGCTACCAGGGTCCCGAGGGTACCACAGAGACCTTCTTCCCCTTCTGTCCCCCTCCATGTCCATCAGTGGCATCACTGGCACTGCAGCAGGGTGAGCCCCTCACTCCCCCCATCCCTGCCCTGCCTGACCAGGGCCCTCTCAGACTGGGTTCACATCCCAGGGAGCTGCGTGATGCTGCTCTAATCACACAGACAATCACAGAAATGAAACCTTAGCCAAACTTGCACAACGTATCAAGAATATGTAGTTTATGAAAAATTCTTTCTATACATCACTAACCAGAGTGGGAAGGACAAAAAGTAAAATCTTTCTAGGCATATTCATTTTGGAAGTATGATAGAATCATAGAATGATTTGGGTTGGGAGGGGACTTTTAAGACCACCTAGTTCCAACATTCCTGCTGTGAGCCGGGACATTTTCAACTAGACCAGGTTGCTCAGAGCACCACCCAATCTGGCCTTGAAAACCAAGCATTTTGGTATTCACCTTTCAGTCTCATGGTTTCTGATCAAATGTTCACATCTACTACAGCTGCAATAATCTTGCATTAGTTGGACATGTCTGAATAATCCAGGATTTTTCCAGAATTTGAATCTGACTGTGATTGTTTTGGTTTCTGGACGTAAGCTGAATCATCTCCAAAGACTGGATTCATGCCCAGGGAAAATCATTTGAGTTGGTACCAAAGAAATACATGCATCTAAAATCATAAAAGCTTTTTGAAAATTATTGCTTATGCTTAACACCAGAATAAACAAAACAGAGAAAATAATCAAAAACTTACTGAACTGCTTTAATACATACAGTCTAAATTTTTGGGACTATTAGACATAGATTAATCCATAGCATTGTGAAGGGCATTAACACATTTAAAAGAGTGAAGAATGGAAGGAAATGCTTCAGAATTATGGAGGACTCAGAAAACCTAATATTCACTTGATTTCTGTTAAAAAGATGTTTTTCAATATTTAATGAATGTTGTACTTATTAGTATGGTGTTTCTCAGACATATATATATATATAAAAGCAGTGTTAGTCACTGTTTGAAAGAAACTAGGCAGATTGTTTATGAATTTTAACTTGCCACGTGAGGAATATAGTTATATGCAATGAACTACAATGCAAAATAATTTGAACCTTAAAGACCTACTGAAGAGCTAAAGAAATATTAACTAGCAGCTTTCATTTGGTAATGAACAATTAAAAGCACTTGGCACCAACAACAAAACCCTTCAGACAGCTCTATCCACAGAAATCTGCAGGAAAGCTTCCTAGTCATTCAGTCTGGTTATTTTAGATTAGGACCACAATTTATTTAGCTGTTGGATTACCATCTGTGGTTGATTTCAATCACATATAACAATATGTCAAGGGCTGTGTCTGTAAAAGGATTTTGACATCTAAAATCTGTGTCCAAAAATGTAGTCCACAATAACATAGGGACTGAACATATAGACATTTTTATCCCACTTAATCCCATCTGGGACCCAGTAAGAAGGTGGAATTTCTGGGGATGCCTGATCTGTCTCCAATGAAACTGTAGACATGCATTTCTTATAGTGTAAATTGGCCTCAGAAGGAAATTTTAGCTAACAAGGTAATGGTCAGAACACTTACCTAGGCAACAAGAAACTAGCACCAAAACATCTTACCTCCTCAGTACCCACAATAACTAGATTTCAAAATAATTTTTTTAAATTACTTTACTGGTAGAATGCATCTTCTATTATTGGTTTTGTACATTTCAGTGAGAAGAAGAGAAATTACAGAACTGCTTTGATGCATATTTTGAGTTACATTTTGCTCAAGTTAATCTCAGAATGCACAGAGAAACAAATCAAGGCATTCACTTCCTTCTGAGTGTATAATCCTTGTAGGATAAGATTGTTTCCCACGAATTCTGGGAATCTTATGGTTGCCTGACAATCACATATACTTACTTAATTCATTGTTAACAGAGCACTGCTGTGACATGTACAAGACCATTTGGGCAGAAGTCTTGGGCAGGATAATAATATACATATTTGATTTCTATTAAATTGTTTTATTGGAAGGGTGTTATTGAACCCCACTAGCACTTTAATAAATGGCCTGACTGTAATCAGCACACTATTGTTTCTCTCTAGGCTTTCCAGCAGCATATGATTAGTTAAATGATTAAGGTTAGCATGTTTATGAATCTTATGCTGCATATGTACATATTTTATTTGTGTGGCAATGTAATTAAAAAGCATTCCTGACAACTAGTCTTATAAAAATTTTGTGATTGTCTGATTTTAAGTTTTATATGACACCAAGTACATTTTTCCATAAAATCCATTTTGTTATGCTGCATCAATTTTGTGTCTGAGGCTTTGCACTAGGTTGCTTACTAAATATTTTCTGTGTGAAGTTTAGTTCATTTCTATAAAATTTAATTGAGTTGGGGAGCACTGAAACCATCAGATGTTTAAGTTCAATGTTAACAGCATTCTTTGACCTCTACAAGATCTTTTACTGCTGGCAATAAATAAGTCAGTTTTACCGTAATACATTTGCCTTATTGTAAATATCTCCAGTGGCATGGGACCACTGCTATTTAGCAGGAAGGGAGGGACACTTTTAAGTCAGAAAGAGAGCAGACTATGGGAATTAAGTTTCTGGGGGAGGATGTCTAGGTTTTCTATTTGGCCCAATGTGTGAGCTCTCAGTAGGACATATGCTACATTTCTTTCATTACTGAAAAACTTAGAAGGTTGCCTCCATTTGTAAAGTTTTTCAGATTACTCTGACAAGTTCAACAAGCAGTAACAAAACTCCCATACACTTTTTAAGGTGCAAGGAAAAAAAATCCTATCCCATTAAAAGATCTTCTTTAAGTTGTTTGAACATTGGGAGAAAAGATCTGAGTTGTAAGGAAAGTGGTTGATTAAAGATGTGAAGGAAACAGTAAAGAGAAATATATTCCAGTGAGCAGACTAGGAATTTGAGGTTAGCTAGGCAAACTATAACAAGAAAGTAAGAAGGTAGGAACATGAATAATGAGCTGAAGCACATACAAATGACTAAGAGGCATTACGGATAGACTGTATTGATTTCTAAAAGAAATTAGAAGATGACTGGGATGAAAAGGCTGATTTCAAGGAATGAAAAAAAGCAATCTAGATTATTAAATTTAAATAGATAGAGGAAAAAAATATTGTAATGGGAAAGAAAGTGAAGGAATAGAACAGCTTTTGGAAAGCATTAATAATATGGAAGAAGATGGAAGGAAATTACATGGAAAGAAAGATGATCAGGAGCCATATTAACCACTTGATGACTAAAAAGTGGGCATATGTAGTCAGTGTCTCTGAATCTTATCTCTTCCTCAAATGACAGAGTTGGAGGCATCAAAAGGAAGAACCAAAGAAGGTAGATATCTTGAAGACCTTGAAGACAGGAACACGAGTCACAGAACACTAAAGGTAATGGGAACTAATAGGAAGAAGAATCCTTAAAGAGCATCAGAATTCAGTACAGTTTCCTCTCCAATTCATGAATTCTGAAACCAAACTTCATTGAATTTCTGCATCACTGGAAGCTAAACCACTTTTTTTTCTAACTCCCAAGACCTTCTATCTCCTAAGGTTCATATTTATGTGTAAAATTGTACAGTGAAGGAATAGAAGGAGTTAGAAAACCTTAGAAGTAACCTCCTAACCTCAGTTTGTCCCTGTGTACATTTGACATTAGATGCCTAGTGGCATTTCTAAATATTTCTAAATATTTTATTTCTAAAACATGTTTGTTCATCTTGACTACCAAAAGACTTTTCAGCTATAGCTTCAAGTTTTGAAAACGTTACTCAGATTAATTTTCAAAATTCTGTACTCTGTGGATATGTGAAGAAGTAATAAACTCATTAAAAGGCTCTCTACATGATATCAACTTAAACTTCTGATGTCATGCATAATAATAATAAATGTATTCCTCCTCTGCACAATGCCTGAATGTTTTAATATTGTAATTGAAATACTCTGTAGGCATCAGTTATAGAGTCTGTTAGTTAGGCTTTCAGTAAGTTCTTGGGAACAAAGTTCTTTCTTGGCAGCAGACTTATTTTTCTTAACTAGTTTCTTTAGAAGACAGCTGGTGAAATAATATGCCTCCTTTCATGTGGATTGCAAAGGTCTAAAATACAATGTAGCAACAGAGAAGCGAGAGTAACGAAAGTAAGACAGATGTACCTACATCAGAGATGTGAATGTAGTCAAATTGTTGACTGCTTTTTTCTTAATTTTTCACAAAATATTGATATTATACTTCAAAATCTTGTTTTTTACTTCTTAAAATTTATTTCTTGTCTTCTTCTAAAACTAGGATCACAGGGAATGGACTGCTTGAAAGCCCTCCTGTTATAGTTTATCTCACAATTCTAGTAACATTTGGTTCTTGGCTAACAGAAAATACATTTCCCTACAGTAAAGAAAAGCATTATGCAAAAATATTATAGAAAAATCAGCTCTGTGCTCTCCTGTTGTCTTGGAGATCTGTATGGTATGATTCTCAGGAGCACAGGGTGATATCTATCAAATTTATTCACTTCAGACCACCACAGAGTGGAAGAAATATTTTTAAACAAAGTGTACTCACTTAGTGTTATCCCTTCATAGACTCTTACATAAACCACAAGTAATTAGCCCAAGTATTACTTTACCTTCTCTGTGCAGTGGTCACATTAGACATCTTTCCTCACAAACTACAGAATCTGGTGACTCAACCTTGGGGCATGTACTTCTGTGTAATTGTTCTGTGAAGTTCCATGTACTTCTATATCTATCATCGGTTTTTAGGCAAAAACTTTTTCTTCTACCAGCTTTCAAACTTCAATGCATGTTTTTTACATATTATGATAAATACACATCTAAATTCCTGTCTTATGCCAAGAGACAGTTAATTGTTGATCTGTCTTGGACAACAATTTAAAGACTTAGTAATAACATTCAGAACCAATAATATTTCAGTCCTTTGCAGGGCATCCATGAAAGATTTTGGAAAATAAATCTACAGGAAATACATTATTTTTTTTCAAGTTAGTAATGTTACCAAATATATCAGTTTCTATAAATTTTGTTTGTAACCAAGAGATATGATTCAATTTTTGAATAGGCCTACAGTGGATATATTCTATGGTCTTTGAAGCAAACCATTTCTTTTTCACACGTGGGTGCTAGTCATAACAGAAAAGCATCAAGTGTATTGTAGCAATCTAGTCTCAGTTGTAAAGTGATGTTTATGACACTAATTGATTTTTTTTATACACAACAGTTATTTTTTGGCTTTTCAATATAAGTAAGTCATAGTAACCTTTGTATTTAGTGCTACAAAGTTCTGGACAAATGTTGCATGCATATGCTGTCATTTGAAAAGGTAATTCACAGGGAAAGGGCTTGCTGAGGGAACTACCAGGTTTAATTGCCCCTGCCTGACTTCCCCTATAGTATCCTCCCACACTGCCCACTAGCCCACACAAAGTATGATTTTTTTTTTTTTTTTAGAATAAATGGGTACATATGTTTAGGAAACCTCATAAAAATCAGTCCTGTAATTGAATCTATTGTTGTGAGTAAAGGTGATAATTTCACTGGAAAATTGCAAGCATAGGCCTGAAAGGATATACCCAAATTTAGTTCAGATCCTCATCTCTTGTGATCCAAGAGTCATAGTTGATAGCACATCAAATGAAAGAAAATCATCAACAGGTATAAGAACTTTCAAACTAACAGCATATAATTGTCTTTAAACATATTGTTTTCTTGATAATATATTTGATGAGCAAAGATTATTTGGCCTCTGTATTTTTTGTACTGAAAAAACTCCAGTAAGTCCTATAGCTACATATGTTACCTAAAGCACACATATCCTTTATAAATACACAAGCCAAAGGGGTGGTGGAGGTGATTTTTTTTCTATATTCTGAAAGTATTCATTGCTGTGTTTTAGTATCCCATAAATTTTTCCCCCACACAAATAACCTATAAATAAATTAATAAAATGTATTTTAACTATTTGTAGATGATACAGTCTAAGAACCTGCATTGTCATGGAGCCCTTTCAACAATCCAAAGTGAAATTATCACTCATTTATCCAGGAAAAAAAACCAGGATTCCACCAGATACAAGTAGAAATACAATCGTACCAAACATACAATATAGTTCTACAGAATATTAGTATAAAAGAGAAAAATAACCATTATTTTGGAATTCTGAATAATTCTTAAGGTACTTACACCACCTGCAGGCTCCACAAAATGAAAAAAAGTCATTCTGTCTTTTCCTCTATGTTAAACAGTATTTCCTGTCGTATTTTCCTTTACACTTACTGCGCTCTTCTTTTAAATAAGCTTATTAGTATTACATATTTAATCTTGAAGTATTCCCTTCCATTTAACTTATTTATACTGTAAAAAAAACATTGAGTTCAAGATAAAAGAAGACAATAGATACTGTAGAATAGTCTGATATATATGGGCAGCAATTTCCTAATTTTTATCTAAAATTTTTACATAAGCTGTTTAATTGCAATTACTTCAATGATCATCCTGGAAAAGTTTATTTGACTGAGATGTATTTCTCATGTTTACCTTGATTTCTTTTAAAATAATGGTGGATTTTGTTGAAAACTTCTGTATGAATCCTGGCTCCAGTTTCCAATATGACCAAAAATAAACCCCAAAGTTAACTGCTTTTTATAGAAAAGCTATTGAATTTTCTATTTTTTTTCAATAAAAACACAATACTTACATTCCTTTTCTACGTGATCTCAGATTTCTGAAATCATTATTTGATGAAGGCAAATGTCTTTTTCCAAACAGATCAATCTCTGTAAAAAGGGAACGTCTACATATCATATGTAGATTGAATAGAAATTACATGTGCTGAGAATGCCTTGTTCCTACTTTCAAAAAGTTTCATTTTTCAGTAGACATAATATTTTCATTAATTTCAGCTGCTAGAGAAATAGAGATAGTCTCTAAAACTGTCAGACTCCAAGCCAGATTTATGTAAAAGTTAATTCCAGATGTATGAAACTGTAGGGGGTGTGTGTTTATGTAGAAATACAAAAAAAGAAACCTGTGGTCAGAAAATTATGAGAATCACCTAAGGCAGTAGGCCTTAGTATTGTACTGCGAATTGAATAAACTGAAACTTCCAATTTATTGCAAAGAAAGCACATTGTAGAGGTATGTAAACAATGCATGAAAGTCACATTACAAATTAGTATTAGATGATAAACATCTAGTGGCAACACCCTTTTGTTTAAAATGATCAGTGCTAGAGGTACCAAAGGTAATTCAGGAGTTTGGTCTAACATCAAATTACAAATCTGGAAATCTTCTCTTTCTTTTGCATAAACCCTAGGATCATTTGGACATTCTAGTGCACAAATATAATGAAACAATATTTTAAACAAGTGGTAATCATGGCTGCAAAAATGTTTATCACAACGATCACCATGGATTTGGCAAGTTATTGAAAAAAGCAGGGTAATTTCTTTGGGTACTTTTAAACTCTAAGTATTAATGTTTGAAATATTATTTCCAGTGCACCTCACTGGGAAATAACCATTTAAAGCATTCAAATGAAATAGTGGCCAAGATTTTGGTAAATAAAGATTTCCTGTCACACTATTTCAGGACATCTAAAATTTCATGCATCAAACAAAGCGATATTTCACAAACTGTATCTGAACATATCTGGAGAATGCAAGAAGTTGGATTTCCCACATCTATTTGCAGAGCTAATATTCTTTGAGTTTGGACTTCTTCCAGAGCCTACTTTTTATTTTGCTAAAAGTAACTATGGTAATGTCCTGTTCAGACTCATTTCAGTCATCCTGGTTTGAGCAATACATGTGGCTGGGAAATCGTTCCTGTATAATTCCAGAAGTTTAAAGTCCATAAGAGAAGATAATAAATGTTATATTTTCTAAGATAAATATTCTTTTCATTAATTTAAATAATCCATTATATAATTTTGGATTATTTGACTCAGTCTGTCAGCTAGCGATGAGAGTTTATCCTTACAGTCAGCAAATAGCTATTCACATTAATTACTTCGGCTGAAAATTCACAGAAATTCAGTTATCTTAGAGGCAAATGAAAGCAGTGTGAAATTTTTTGTATGCCTGATAAACGACTATATAAACCCAAGTATTAGGTCATTTGGGTTGATTTGGGCCCAAACTGTCTCCATCTGTTTTGTGCATTGATTACACTGTTTATATTACTTGAAGTCAGCTTACAGCAACACAGTAAATTATAATATTCACATTATTATGCAAATTAGCCGTAATCCATAATCTATCTTCTCCTATGATTTGGTGTTTAATTTGAATCAGTTAATTGATTGTGAGAAGTGAGTTGAATTCTACATATAGTTCCATCTATGTTTCTTAAGACGATATTAAATTATCCTCTGCGCTACTATTTTCAGATGTCTGAGAGGTTTAAATGATTGCCCCAAGCTAAAGTTTATTATCTTCCCTGTGACAAGTACTCTATGACTTTTGAATAAGAAAAAAAAAAGGATGTAACTTCTGCCTAGAAATGCAACTGACTAAATATAAAAGCGAGCTGAAAATTACCTAAAATATCCCAATCCTGTTGTATTTGGATTTAGTTTTTTTAATCTAGTGTGATATTCATTAATTCCACTGCACAGATACAAGAAAGGGCAATCTTTGGTCACAAAGCCAGGACGAACAGTTTGGGGGGGCATGTCCTTCCTACCTGTACACACATGAATCATCTCTCCCTCTTGAAACACTAACTAAACCTTTATTATTTTTTACAGCAGATTCAGAGGCATTGTTGCTACTAGCAGCTGGTAAAAAGCCAATTCTCTTTTCCAACCTAGCCTTTTTTTTTGTGTGATAGCTCTTTCGCAATGCAGAGAACTAAAAACGATGACAGAATCTTTTCTTTGGGCTCTGGAAAGCTCTTTGTACAGTAAAACTAACCCCATGTTAAGGATTTCCAGTTCATAGCAGTTGCCCTGTTAGTCCATTTAGGAGGTCAGTTGGTAGTGTCAGAACTGCATCGTGTAACCTGAGCAGCCTGTAGGGCACGAGGTGTGTCTGCCATTCACACAGCTCAGAAAACACTGTCTGCTTATCCACAGCATGGTCTGCCTCAAGGATGAATTCTAATCAGAAGTCAAGAAGATGTAAACATTTCTGATACTCATCAAGTTTTCTCTTCAGGGTGAATTTTTGTTACTGCGAGAGTCTTTCATAACCATAGTCTAAAGTGAACACATCTTTCTAAAACACACTACTTGCTTACAAGCCAAAAATAACTTGGAAGAGGTTGTGTAATATTGCCACCTGGTGACATTTTTTGTAATATTTCAAAACTTAAAATTAATTTTAACCTCTGTAATTTTTTGCATGGTATTCTTCTTCACAACTAAGCATAATTCTAATACTAATAAACATGTATGCATTTAAAGGCAAAATATTCAGATTTCATACATAGGAAAATAAAGCTAGAATATCCTGAAGTTATTTCTTATTAATCTCATTAGTGAGGTTTCCAGGGCAGATTGCCACCAGACTATTATTCCAAACACAGAATCCCTTTCATACTTAGAGTCATAGCTGTAAAAAAAAAATTAAACTGACCCATATTTTTACAGAATATTATTATACATGGCACAAAACTTTCCTCCTCATTTACCAGACTGCAATGAAATAAAATAATAAATAGTTCTGTTGAAGAAAACATAATTAAATAGAATACTCTGTGTGAAAAATAAGCTCAGTTTTCACAGGACGTGAAACACTGCTGCTATAATACTGCACACAACAGTTAAGGTCACTTTAACTGCTTGGAGGAAGATTATGCGTGGCAGTAGGAATTACTTGGAATTCCATTTACTGCCTAGAAAAGATTACCTCTAGGTGTTTGGTGATGCTGGGTCCATCAGAAACACTAGGTAAGGAATGGACATTTCAAAAGCATTTGAAATCAAATATCTCCTATGTAGTCATTTGAAGAATTTCCACGGGTAGAAGGAATCAGTCTCCTCAGGTACTTAACTGAAATCACTTTTCTGTAAGTAAACTCTTTCCAAGTAAAATTGCTAAATATTCTTCCCCTAAAATTCTGTGAAATCCATAGATCAATTGCCTGGTAAATGAAAAATTCTCATTCTTCATGAAAACAAGTAACTCTAGTCCCCTGTCACAACAGGCAATGACAATGTGATTTTACATATAAATGTCTGTGTGTGTATATATATTTATGCACTGCACACACATATATAAAGTCATTAATTGCATCATATTTAATATATTTACCTATATTAAAAGTAAAATAATTTTTCCATTTGATTATATTTAATTTTTTCCTCCTTTTATAAATAGTACTTTTCACCTAAAAATGGAAGTTATTGTGAAAAGTTGTTTGGCACCCAGGTGGCAGTACTGTCATAGAGGAGGCAGAGCCTGTGTGACTAAGACCTTGTTTAGACTCAGCTTCTGAGTGGGCACCATGCCAGTCTGACAGATGGGCATCAATAATGGCATCAATGTGCCCTTGCATGTGCCTGTGCATCTACTGTGTTTGCCTAGGGAAAGGCTTTCATCCAAAATTGTCCAAACAGCTGTTCATTCTGAGTTTCTATCCTTATTGTTAAGAAGAGATGTCAACACTAATCCATTTTTAAGCTAGATTAATTATTTTTAAAAAAGGAAGAGTAAAGCAGCTTTTTGGCTGGTAGAGTGTGAGCAAAGTCAGTATCTTTACACAAGCACATGGACTTCATAAAGCCCTTAATTCCAGCTTCTAAGTGAAACAACAACTGAGAAGTCATGGTTTCTCAGGACAAAACAAGGAAATTAAGTTGTGTCATCAAAACCAACCCCAAATATGGATGAGATCAAGCTTAGCATGATAGTCCAGCTGGATGCAAACGCATTTCTGCCTCTGTGATCAAGTGGTAGCTACTTGGACAACCACTGCTCCACATAACAGTTCTTAGAGGGTTCATGCTCCCCTCCTAGTCTCACATTCTGATGGTATCTGGAATATCTTTCTCCTAAATATGTCACAAGGTGACAGGGGAAGAGTGAAAAGAGGAGGTAATAATCAGTGAAAAGCCATCATATGCTTCACAGTGCCAAACCTAATCCCACCTCCATTGCAGTAAGGGGAGGAAAATGAGTAACTTGACACAAAAGTTTCTGGTAGTGCAAAATCTGCTTTCTATGTCCTTACTTTTCAGTACTAAATCAATATATGCTATAATAGAGTGGAAGACTAAAAGGCCAGAGCTTTTCCCACTGACTTTATTTAACTGAAATCACATATGACCAAAATCCTGGAGCCTAGATGCTGGTCTGTGAACTTTCCATATCTCACGGCTCTCAGACTAGCAGTTCATAGAGTTAGACAGTTGACAAATTACAGCTCTGAAGTTACTGACATTGTATCACCACTTTATTGGCTACAAAATCTGTGAGGCCTGCTGGTTCAGCAGCTCTAAAAGACTTGGCTGAATATATGGATATATGTAGTATCCAGTGATTGTTACATCATCTTTCTTCAAGTCTTTTGGAGGACAAAAAGATTTAGACTCCTGTGACTGATTCAGCACACCCAGCCTGCAGGGCTGACATGCAAATATTCATTCCAGAAAACTGCTAAGGTCCCCCTTGTATTAGAGAGGTTGTATAAAAATTCTTCCCAGTTAATGTGGCTCTCAATTATGATTATGCATATTGATTCGGATTTATTATATGCAAGAAAGGGTGATAACAACACTGAATTAAGAACTAGAAATCCAATGTAGATGTTTCTCTATATGTCAATTTTCTCCTAATTTTTATATATTGCTTTTACAGCTGATTTTATTACTTGTGCTGAACCTGTGTGCTGTATTTGCAACCTAAATATGGTAACTAACAAAAAGACACTACTTGGTTACTTTTGAAAGATAAATTGAAAATAAGAGGTGTATGTTTTAGTCAGATTACATCTTCCTAGGCCAGGTTCCATTTTAATTGTTTCCTTCCAATGATAATCTCTCAGGGGGCTAGTATATAATCTATATTAAAAAGCAAAATGAAACAAAGCAGAAAAGTCATAGTATTTTCATTTTTAAAGCATCAACCCTTTTGGGAAATGAAGATTTTATTTTTATCTTTTACAACAGCTGGATTTCTTTGCATGCTCCTGACAGTATTTTAGCCATTTTGTTGGAAGACATGGGTTCCATTCTGACTCAATGACATAGAAAGGTTATTTTAGTTTAATTACCCACCAACAGCTCTTACAATGAGTACTTAAACAAACAAAAAATCCTCTTCTAGTACTGCTTTGCCAAGTAAGATCATGCTTCTAAACAGGAAATTTTTGGGTAAAGAGAAGAAGGCAATATGTCCAAGTTTCCTTCATATCAATGTTAATATTTTTGCTCTGTTAAACACTTCAAATTTGAAGTATAATACAATAACATCATAAAGTCTGATGTAAATAAATAGTGCCTCCTGAGCAAGTTTCCTGACAACATAAAGCTGGGAGGAGTGGCCAATAACCCAGAGTTATTGGCTAGAGTCTAATAACCCAGAGCACTGTGCAGCCCTTCAGAGGGACCTTGGCAGGTTGGAGAGATGGGCAGAGAGGAACCAGCTGAAATTCAACAAAGGCAACTGCAGGGTCCTGCACCTGGGGAAAAACCCCAGACATCAGACAGGCTGGGGCCAACCTGCTGGAAAGCAGCTCTGTGGAGAAGGTCCTGGGGGTTCTGGGGGACACCAAGCTGTCCATGAGCAACAGTGTGACCCTGTGAATGGTCAATGGTGTCCTGGGGTGCATTAGGAAGAGCATTCCAGCATGGCAACGGAGGTGATCCTGCTCTTCTATTCTGCCCTGGTGAGGACATATCTGGAGTGCTGTGTCCAGTACAAGAGAGACATGTAGAACCTGGAGCAGGTCCAGCAGAGGGCCATAAGGATGATTAAGAGATTGGAGCATCTCTCTCACAAGGAAAGGCTGAGGGAGCTGGGCCTGTTCAGCCTTGAGATGAGACAACTGAGGGGAGACATCATCAGTGTCTGTCAGTATCTGAAGGGAGGGTGCCAAGAGGATGGAGCCAGGCTCTGCTCAGTGGTGTCAAGCAATAGGACAAGAGGCAACTGACAGAAATTGTTGCATAGCAAGTTCCACCAAAACATGAGGAAGGTGTGCAGGTGACCAAGCACCAGAACAGATTGCCCAGAGAGATTATGGAGTCACCCTCGCTGGAGATATTCTAGAATCACTTGGAAAAAATCCTTTAGGATGACCCTGCTTGAGTAGGGAGGTTGGACCAGATGACTCAACAAGTGGACCCTTCTTTAACCATTCTGTGATTCTGTAACCTCTGGTAAACTAATAGACTTCTGGAAAATATCCATCAACAAGTACATAAAAGATATGATCCCTTCCTATTGAATTAATTCACGTGGCCTTCACAAAATTTCCATAAAATCACATGACATTACATCTTGGACTGAAAAAAATAAAGTATTCTTCACATAACACTATTGCTTTAAAAAATCTTTAATGTGCATAGAGATGACCCAAGCAGTTACTAGAACACATTTCAAAAAATGATTGCAGTCCTTTCTTCATGATGTAAAAACTGTCTTTTGACACCCATCATCTTAATGTTCCTTGAAAATTCATTAAAGCACTTACAAATAAACTTTCTACATCAAAACCTGGGGTATCCATGCAGTGTTTTGTTCTATTGTGAAAGCCGCAACAATTACAGATTAGCCTGCTAGATATTTGGCTCCTATTTCCCTAATTTTCTAAAGGCAACATTTTCTTTTGGAACTCATTATTATGTGTTTCCTTGACAATCTTTCTCATCTAGCCTTCAAGGCACAAATGACTATGAACTTGGCAGCCTTAAAACACTTTTCATCAAAAACGCCCACAAAACATTTTCTTAATTCTCTCTGTATTGGTGGTAACACAGCAAGTGGGGAAAAAAAGGCAGCACAAAGAATTTATAACTCTTCTTCTGCTGCCTGAGGAAATAAAGTGCATAGGTATCTGTTTATACAACTGTAAATATTCCCATAAATGTACATTCTACAAAATATACTGTGCTGTTATTTGGGTAGCATAGTGCTGGGACATGGCTCCTCAAACCTCTGCTTCTTTTCCCCTAGAACTACAGAGACTTTTCATTTCACTGAAATTGCTTCTGCATATAAACAGTGTTATTTCTAGTAAAATCACATTTGGTCCTCTAAACTATACTTAGCTTGAGTAAAACCCAGTTGAATAAAGTAATTCTAACTACTTCAATCAGCCTTTTAAGTGTCTTTTATGCCAAGTGTTACTCGTGACTCTACGTACAGCACTATATCTTGTATTTGTGTTCATGCACAAGCACACTGACACACACTTATCCAGTCTTCTCTATGGACTATTCTACACTCCTACAATTGTATTTTAGTTCTCATAACAAAGCACAAGAGAAAGATATTTTCTGTGTTTTTCAAGGGAAGAAATGAAGTGTAATGTGAGTTACTTGCTATGGGGAAAACAATCAGAGCCTAGATTTCTGTAATCACTTCTGCCACAAGATCATCCTCTCTGAATTCTGATTGCTACTATAAGTTAAAACAATTTACAGACATACATAAGGGATTCTGTAACTCAGTATCACTCTGACACACCAAGGTAGGAATTTTGGTGAGGGTGAACTTTCCTTCTGTGCTGGATCTGTTCTAAGACTGAGAACTAAAGAGAGTGGGGGAAGAGAAAGGGGAAGGGAGAGCTGGTAGAGAGATGACAAGCTCCTTTTAACTAGAGACATGTTTGGAATATGTACAAGCCTAGGCTTCATGTGTTGAGAAGGCAGGTAATACCAGGCTTTTGAAAAGCACACACAGACATCCTACTCCTTCACTTGGTGATGTGAACTTGGACTCACTGCAGTGCTGGGCACTCAGGATAGATAAATCAGGAGCAGAGATGCACAAGGTGAGTTTTTTAAACTATAGAATCCTGCAATTTTTTTTTACTTCATTCTTATACTTTCCCTAAGAAAATATTAGGGAAACATGTAACACAAAATATTTTTGCAATTGAATAATTGCAATAATATGCATTTATCAACAAACACTTGTAATGGGACCTTTACTGAGAAATTAGCCATGTGTTGCATTAGGTGTGTTGGCAAAACAAATGCAATTTTTAGACTCCATCTAGATAATGCTGTGATAGTAGAAGATATTACTCTCAATGTCAAATTTAAAACTGATGTTTATTAATAAGAACTTAGAGAAACCCAAAGAACACACCAGTAAATTTATTCCAGTATTCCTTTGGTTTTCATAGTAAGAAAGAATGTTAACAATTTATTTGAACCACTCTGTAAGGTTTGCTAAGACACACTTATATTAAGTGCTGCACACATTCAAATTATAGCATTTATTTTTCTTGGGTCTCTTCCCAGTTGTGTGGAAATACTACTAAATATTATATTCTGAATGACAAAGCAAACAGGTGCACTATAGCATTCTCTTTTAATTCCCTGCTTTTATTTAATGTTTTGTTAGATCCTTTAGAGAAATACTATTAAGTGGCTTTGTATAGACTATAGTTTAAAAAACATTTTTTTTCTGTTGCTCAGACATTAAAGCAGTTTTCTTTTATGTTTATGCTACTTAAAGAGCAGAATTATTATCTATTAAAATATCTACCTACAATTTGTAGAGCAGTGTAGGCTCTACAAAATGTTTAAACCACATTACTTCCCCAGTGAAATAATGCAAAATTCTTCTAAAAACCCATCAGGAAATTATAAGTGAACAGGACAATGGTGTATTGTGGTGCAGCAGGCCTCACATATAAAGATACTTCCATCAGTATTAGGACTAGGATTTCATTTTGGATCAGTTTTAGAGTTCCTACTTGTGACTAATCTCTGTTACACCACAGCTGTATAAAACAAAATAAAATTCTAACTGTTCCTGAAATCATGACCAAATGAATTCTTCACTATGCATATGATAAATCAAATTATGCCTTTTTTTTTACTCCAAATGAACAACTACTTTTACTAGTTTTCAGTCCTTTATATGCCCTTCACCCCATATCTCTTGCTGAACACAAACATCTTTGTGAGGTTTAAATGTCTCATCCTTTATAACAATGTTAAAATCTAGCTATTTTTGTCTGTATCAATGACCAAGATAACCTTACTTTGATTACTAAAATATTTCCCCATGCTTTTATGACAGTAGGTTACATGCAGAAATTTATCCTAGAGCAATTTTTGTAACAGCGATTTATGTGCTTCATGAACTAAAATTGCAGAAAACCCCTCAAAAATCTAGGGCTTTCTTAAGTTCTTGATATTTTAAAAACATTCTGAATTCCTTCTTCCTTGATTTTAATTTAGTTTTTCATTTTTTAAATTTTAAATTTAAGTTTTTTATTTAATTTTAATTTTCAGAAAATGTTCATATTTTTTGTCACATTGATGTACGTGTCTGTGCATGTGCAGGATTGCCCGCACATATATGGTAAAATATACTGTGTGTACAATATTATGTTGTTTAGCAGAACATGTTTACAATATTATGTTACAATATTATGTTGTTTAACAGAACTAATAAAGAAATGTAGGGATATGTTGCATCGAGTGGAACATCTGACAGAACTATTACCACACGACCCTACCACCCTGCTCCAAGTTTCCTTTATTTAAGTAAAGGAGACTTCTGGACATCATAAAGTTAATTCATTAGTCCATAGCATTCAGTGGTTGGGCTTTTTAACATTGTCCTAATAACAATAAACAAGTGTACTGATCAGAGTTAAATACATACAAGAAAGGAATAAATTGAATGGGGATTAGATGTGCATGATTTGGATACTGGTACACTTAGCAGTATACAAAGATCTTCACCTTAACATAGGATGAGCATAGAGCAAGACAGAAAAGTATAGAGAATTGACAGATAATTTTGGGTTTCCTTATGAAATCTACATTTCCTCACTATTTATCCCTTGTGTAGCATGCAGCTTCACCTTCATATAAATTCAAATGCAACAAACTAAATATTTTACTGAATGCATCCTTTGCCCAAAGCAACTGCAATCAATATTCAGAAGGAAAATTTACAGAGTCCTCCCCTTTGAATTATAAAAGAGATCCCTTCTGCCTTTTGCTACGCTGAAAAATATTTTCTGCTACAAGCTATTTAATGCTGATGCCTGGCAGGACTTACCTATATCTCAAGATATATAGTGAATGCTGGCATACAAATTGCTCTTCAGTTGCTATGAATTTCCCTTTCATGTAGTATTGATTTCCCAAGGGGAAAAAATGACAAATTACTCTTAGACATGCTGGGTATTATACAGCAGGGAGGTAGCATATTCCTTTTATTTTTGTTGTCACTGCCCCAGTTTCATTTAACAAATTGCTCAAATAGATTCATTCACTTCAGATTTCATATATGAGACCCAGGTTTTTATCCCTAAGAGCTGTCTCTGAAATAATGACAGTAATAGCTAATACCGTTTATCTTTATCGGGATTATAATCATATCCTCTTCTTGTTTTGGAGAGTTGGCTTTTCACAAGAGAAAAGAGAACTCTGGAACACAAAAATGCTTCTCAGCTTCTGGAAGAAGACCTGTGTATTCTTTTTCCTTTGTACTCCCCCAAGACATACACATATTCCAGCTTCCCTCAAAAATTGGAGCGTGTGTATTCAAAAGATGTAGGGTGATCAAGCCAGGTACCTAATACAGTAATCAGGGGGAAAAGGACTTCTGAATAGAGTGAAAAGTATTCCTGCCTGGCACAGGAGGCACAGCCAGAGAGGCTCCCCTCCCAGAACAACATGAAATGCCTGGATACATGTGTTCAGATTGTCAATGATATGCCCTCTGTGTCAAACTTAAAAATTACCTGAAGAAAAACCACATGTTTTATAGATTTTCCAGGACTGCAATTCTTTGTAGTCACCTAATTTCTAACTTTCCATTTCCTGCAAATTATTCTTTCTTCACTGACCTATTTAAATCAAACAAAAATTATAATAAAATTACTGTTGAGGTCCAAATGGTCTTTCAACATAAACAGCAATTTCTTGTTAATTTCCCTTACATAGCTATATAAATCCACTGAAGGCAGCTAGAAGCAAAAGGAATATGTGTAGTTTTAAAAAGAAATGTCTAATTTTAGAGTAATTTAGATTATGATTCAAATACTTCACATTTTTAACTCACAGAATCAATTGCAAGCATTAATTTATCAGACATTATTTGTAAGTGATTACCATAAAGATGTGAATAGTGTATTGGAGAAAGAGAAATTATTTGTCTGCATTACCTGGATGCTAAATGGCTCCATGGATCTGCCTTAATTGCAAAGACCACTTAAAGCTCTAAAAGTAAAGTTTGCAAAAAAAAGAAAACAGGAAATTACTTTATTGTACCCTTTTTGTTCTCTTTTGGAAAAGTGGGCTTTTTCTGACTCACATAATCTTGGCATAGTTTCCAAGATGATACTCAAAATCACTTTATACTAAGTGCTTTAAATTATATCTGAAGTGCTACTGTACTATCCCTCAGTATTTGAGTTTTAATGAGAATTTCACCTTGCTTGCATGCTTGTTTACTCTTTCAAGTAAATAGATTCATTTGTTTGCCCTCCATTAGCTTTCACATTCCAGAGTTCAGACCTTAAAAGTTTCTCTCTCTAGTTATGAATATTGATGATGTAGACTATATTTGGCTCTTCTATTTTAAAGAAATTCTTTATAATGCTGAATTTTACACCAGTAGTCTATAGCTTATTGCACATAATGCCCAACCAGATGGCCAGTGATTTTCTAATAATAACAAAAATTTCATACCTAGTTGAGATACCTTGTGTTTTATTGGGCTCAGCCAACTGTATTATTTCTGCCAAGAAATTGCAAAGAGATCTCTGAGGCTTTTCAGCTCCAGTGGTTCATAAAACCAATTTGAAAAATTACTTCTGAGGACTTATGACTTCTTAGCTACTTTTTTATAAGCCCAATCCTTCCCTTTTGTTATATGAATGTAATTATGTTTATATTGCATTGTGAGAAATCACTGCCAGAAGTTGGAGTGCAATTGAAATATCTGTATTTGGTGTGCTTTTCAGGAAATGTATGAGAGCTAAAAAAGTTCTAGATTTCCCCAGAATAATCCAAGAACAGTCTGGATGCAATTCTGTTCAATGTCCTCTAGCATGACCCTACTGGAGCAGGGAACTTGGACCACATGGCTCACTGGTCCCTTCCAATCTTATCCATCATGTCATTCTGGAATTCTGTAAGTTCTTTTCTTGGTAATTTTGCCTGAGAAGAACATGACAACATGGACATTTACTTGGGATGTCCAATGTTTCAGGTGATACAGCATTCGCAGCTTATCAGGAAATGCCAGACACATTTTCTGTGCATGTGCAGAAAAGGTGCCTGGCTGATATCAGGGGGCTTTAGCATCTTGGATTTCTTCAACCTGATATAAGCAATGGGAATAGCCTGTGTGCATGCAATAGGTCCTGTGGGCTTGTTCTGAGATGCTGAAAATACCCAGATCATTGGGACAGTACATGCACCAAACATCCAAGTCATGAATGTTTTGTAGAATCTCTACCGAGTCAAAGGTCTGCATGTAACTTCAGACCCACTCACAAAACTCAGAATCACTGCTCTGAAGCACAGGCATGCACAGCCAACATCTGTTCTAGTGTTCCAGTGACAGAAACAGGCACTATTGAAGTGTAATGCACCTAACAAAATATAGCTGCCAATTTAATGTGAAATAGACTTCAGATTATGTTGACTATGATGTTTGACAGTCATTGGCTATGAAAACAGCTTCACGTGACAGGCTAAGTATATGTACATAAGTACATATATGTATAAGTAAAAAAGTATATATGAATGTTGAGGGAGATTATCTTCAACATTTGTGCAACACACAACATGGTCTAATGCAAGATAATACAGAAAGATAAAACTTGCAAATCCAAATTGTTTGATGTATGTAACATATGTGCTTCAAATCTGAAGTTCACTGGTGTCTATTTTGCCAAGATTAAGTAAATTTGGAAATCTAGAATAATTTTGCAGTTATCAGAATTTGTTAATTTACACTTATGTATCTGGGGATAACTGCATGCCATTCTAACACAATGTAGGTAATTTACTTGATTTTATGAGAGAGAAAATATTCACATGCTCAACTTAGAAGATTCCTTGCACTGAGTATACTCTTTATAAATGCACCTTGTCCCAGTTCAATCTCCACCTTTACATTCAGTTCTGATATTTTTACTCCAAAAACACCCTCAATGGTCTCTTTGGGGGAAATTCTATTTAATATCCACAGACAATCTACATGCATTTAAGTACTCTTTTTAGTAAATTCTGCATTTTTAGACTTTTGTATTTCTTCTGTGTACGAAATGGTTTTTACAACTCAAAAGGCAGAATTTTAATCCCATTTTGCCAAACAAACTGATCAAAATAAATTAAACTGGAAAAAATAAATTAAAAATGGCAAAGTTACAGTGACTTAGAATTTTGTCTGGAATGTTAATCAATTATCTCTTTTCACTGTGCTTACTTGAACTGATAAATTTTGAAGTATCATATTTGCAATTATCAGCCTATTTTATATATATGTGCATTTCTTTTTATTAATGAAAGCAGAGTTTCATAAACAAAAATTTTAAATATGCAGTTTTGTCTATAAGGAGGCTTGAACAGAAAGATAATGACTGATTGGGGAAGTGGAGTGTGTGAGATACATAAAAAATGTCTTTTTTTTCTTAATTGATCTCTGTTGTTGGTTTGATTAACCAGAATAAATCTCTAAGAAATATTTCTACTACTAAACTCTGCATTTCCCCTGTGTTATTCTGGTGAGAATTCACACTGGATTAAATAAAACAATCAAAGAATTTTTGCCCATAGCAGATCAGCATGAATATGTCAATTTGTCAAAATTCATTTCATAAGGATTCCAATTTATTTACTAAAAGGTATATTAAGATTAGGTCCTGCTTGTGTTCTACAGTCAGTCTACTTGAGCTTTGACCTTCCACTTAGCTCTCTTTATCAATAATCTACAATTTTTAACAGATTTCTTTGCATAAACACTGTTTTATGTCAGTGCTCTTTCAGATAATTCTTGTATAATCAGTCAGAGATGGGGAACAGCTCAGAGATTTAAAGCCATATGAAATAGCTTTTCTACTCTTGGACCAATATTCATTTTCATTAAGCAGAAAACACATCACTTTCCAAGTCGCTGAAAGGAAAAGATGTACAAAAATTGATTTGGCATCAGTTACATCTGTTTTGGATTTGAAATGTTTACATAACATTAGAAGAAAATAATACTTTCAAAATTGTTTTCATTTCTTATAAATTACTTTTATTATTTTTAAACATTCCACTTCACCCACTTTTATTTGGCTCTGTCTGTCTTTCAACATTCAGAATTTTTGGTAACTGTAAATCACTTTGTTTTCCCCTCTCAACAAGTAGTTATTCTATTAATGATTTTTTTTAAAATCTACTGGAATAATAGATCCTTTAACTTGGCATTTACTAAAATGGTTGAGAAACACAAAGGCAAGAGTAGAGATGCTGTTTTGATAATCTATCATCACATAAAATCATATGTATGTTTATCCTACAGAAAATAGAGTATGCTGAAAAGCCAACTAACCTCAGAAAGGCACACTCATTACTTGTTTAAACTCTTTACTTGTTTATTCAGAACTAATTTTGTTGCACAGTATCATTTCTTGATGCACAACACAGCTTTTAAAAATATAAAAAAGTACAAAGAAATTATTAACTTTTAGAAACCACAAATAAACACAGTAGTTAAAACAATATAAATAATCCTGTGCTAATAGTCAGGCACTTTGGCATATCTGATAAATTTTAGTCATTCAGCCTTATTACCTCAGTGCAAAGTACTAGCTGGCACATTGTAAAGGGCATTTTAGCATCTTAGATTTCTTTAAACATATTCTGAAAATATTTGACTTGCCTGATTTTGCCTCTGTACACTTGCACTTTTGTAGATTTTGTAGAGATTAACACAGAACAGTTTTGCCAGAAATGGGCTTTTCTTTTATTAAGATAAAGTTCATTTAAAAAGTTATTTCATGGCATTGAAAAGTATCTAACATTCTGCTGACTTTTAAGCATTAATTCTTCTGACTTCAAAGGTCTAATCAGTATCTAAAATGCTAACTACTTTAAGTCAGACTGGGACACAGTAATTTAAAAAAATTCCCATTCAAAATTAAACTGTAAAATATTTCTATCTGTTTTTTAAAAAGCACGCACCAAAAAAATAACATACACATTGGTTGCAAATGTAAGGCATATAGATAAATTCACACATATTTCTCTAGCAAAGGACAAAGACATGACAGGCATGTAGCTATTCTTCAGTTTCTAGACATGACAGCAACTTGCTGCCATTTAATTGAATACCTCTATCTAATACGAGGGAAATTTCTGCTGGTTCAGTGTACACCTCTCTATATTAAAAATTCTATTATACCATGTTACCATAAATACATCGGTGCTTTTCTGTTTAAATTATTATATTCATGTTGCTAGATTTTATTTTTCATTACAGTTTTAAATGAAAACTACAGCTTCATTTTGAGACAAATTTGAAGATAGAAGTACTCAGGAGAACATACCATGCAGGGAAGCCATCATAATGAAACCATGCTGAGGGTCAAAAGATGCCTCTCTGAGCTCTGGTTTCAGCTGTATCTTCTGAATGAGACTGATACTAAACCAAATATACCACTGTGTTAGGAACCAGCACAGTATTTCCTCCCTCCTTTAAAACAACAATGAGTCATTTTGGTAAGGAAAAATACACGGCACTTGATTCTGTTCCCTAGGATATTTGAGGTACTACTGCTGCACTGTTAGATTAGGCTTGTGGGTTTTGGGCTTCCTGTGCCATCTGGAGTGGCAGCTGAAGGCATCGAGGGTATCCTGGTACATCTAGGGGCAGTAAATGCTCATGTGAAGGCAATTGAATCACACATTTAAAAGCAGTTTTCCAGATTACTGGTGGGAGTTGGAAGATATTTTACTCCTTTTATTAACAGAGGCTTGAATTTTTGCTTTTAGATCATGTCTAGTGGTTAGGGGAAGCTGGCTGTAGCCCAGCCCTCTAGTCCAGACTCTTCCTATCAGTAGTATCCTGACATACAGTAGAGTACTGCTCAAATGCATGCTCCAGAAACTCTTCATATACTAGTGAAAAATGAGCTGGAATTAGTCACTCTTCATCCAGCTTTCCCTCACAGACAAACCTGTAGCAAAAAACAATGTAATTTACTGTCAGCAGAGAGCAACTTCCTTTTTGTATTGTAAAATCTGACTGGGGCTCCATGACCTATACTCTGCCAGGGTCTCCTGGGATTGCCGGGAGACTGCTGATCATGGAACATATTTCCTTTGCTTCCAGCACACTCTGCTCTCTAAACTGTACTGTTGCTTTAGCAGTGAACTTTTATCCCAATCTTAGGCAAAACCAAGATTTCTGCTGTCCTGCCAATGTGATTGGTAGACAGGGAAGATACTGCTGTTAGCTTGAATGCAGAAAATTGTGTGGCAAAGTATAAAACAATAAATAGTAGGCTATACATAATCTGAATAACAGTTAGCTAGCTTTAACACACCACTTTCCATTGGTACACCGTGTGACATTTTACAAAAAGGTTTATGTTTATATCCATTTTATAGATGGAGAAAAAATTACAAAAGATTTCCCAAGATCACAACGTGGTTTAAGAAAGAGCCAGAAGAGTAGTTAAACCTATGTCCTGGAGACAAATAGCCACTTCTGCAATTTCTGGACAAGTCAACTCTGCTAAGATGTTAAGAGTTATTTTATTTGTTCTTCAGGTTAATTGAACAGTTTGGGTTTGGTGGATTTTGCGTTTATTTGTTGGTTGTTTGTTCTAAATTATGAAATTTTTATTGCTCTGTACTCACTGTAAAAATAAAAATCAATCATCTTTTCAAAAAAAAAAGTATATTAGCATAATGAAATATCAGTTGCTTGGATACTGTAATAGGTAGAGCACACTTAGAATAACCTCAGCAGTTACAAAATACAGTGCTACTTTTATATGGTCAAGTTGAATAATGTAGAAAACAAAAATAGCTGCATTTTCATAAGTTTGATCATGTATCCATTGTCAAGGGCTGGACACCAAGCTGAAACAAATTACAGGGAATGTTCTTTTGCCTTGCATAAAAAAGTATGGGAGAGATAATATTTTAACATTATCAATCTACGGTTTAGTATTGTAGATTTGTATTTAACAAGCTGTGTATATTTAATAAGAGCTGTCATAAAGAGGTTGCCAAAAATCAAAAAGCTTTAAGAAACAGAAGTACAGTTGAAAATATTTTGTGTATTTTGGCATTCAAATAGCATGGCAATAGGTGAAATAGGAAATATATTGCAGTGAAAATTCACATGATCACATGATCACCAGAGCTTTTGACAGCAGGAATAGACTTACCAGAATAGCAAAATTGTTTTAAAAAGAAAGCAACATAAAAAAGTGAATGCAAAAAAGAGGACAGATATTCAAACATAATACTGAGATGACAGCTTCAGAAGAGGAGAGTATGAGCTATTTTTCCTTATGATGTAAGGAGGGTAAATGAGATCTCAAGAGAAAATGAAGTGGTTCATATTCTGTCATACCATAATACATTTTTGGTGATGGTTGAGCATGCCTAAGGAGCTGGACAGAAGCAATATAGATTCAAGTCCAAAAAAGAATAGGTTTGGCCCATATTTCAGAACTTATGGCAGCAACTGCATTTGAAACAAATATGAAGCAGAAGTGTCAAGTAAAGCTCAAGATTTAGCCAAGAAATAAAGAAATCAATGATACTACATACATACAACTGAACATCATTGAGATTTAAGACCTGATTGGATTGCAACTTTTTGACTGGGAAGAAAATTCAGACCATAGAAATGCATTTGAAAACATCAAGTCACAGTTGAGAGGCACTCAAAACAGAAACGTAACCTGAATACCTCATTTGGTCTTTTAAGTCAATAGGTAAGGAGCACATTGCTTTATCAATGGAGACTCTTCATGAAGAGCAAAAAAAATTCTGTTTGCTTTCCCTTATCTCTTCAGATCACAAAATTTTAATCACAAAACTTTATTATTTTGGTAGAAACAATTTTGAGTGATTTTTTTTTTTTAAGTGGCAAAGAACCAAAACCACAAAAGCAATACACTGCCAGTTGACACTCTTTATTCTTCTGAGTACTTTACCTGGGCTAAAGTGGTCACTTGTGTTCCACAGTATCTTTCATATCAACATTATCTTTTACCTTTATAGGTTTGTGACAAACAAAGCTAAATATGGATTTTAACTGCATTTAGTTGAAGCATCTTATGCAATCCATGAGTTCCTGTGCCTCAGAAAGACAGAGACTCCTAGGCTCCCTTGATGCCCAAGAAAAATGCACTTTTTGAAAGGCTACTACACTATTCACCCTTAAAATCCAAACAGCAAATCCAGGTGAGGCAGCAATATGAATTTCCTTCCCTCTTATTGATTTCATGCCTTGAAAGATGGACTAGCTAGTGCCACAGGGGAATTCACAGAACTGGGGCTGTAATTCTGATAAATTACAGATTAGGAGAAATCTGTCTGCAGACCCTATAATCTCCCACTTTTTCTAAAATGCTTGACCCATTAATCCTACTACAGATCTGCTTACACAAAAACAGATTTGCAGTTCTTTTACCAATAATTTAGTCTGTCTCCTTCTAGAAAAAAATTAGATCAGAGTAGTTTGCATTTTAGGTACAGGTACTTGTATTAGGCCTCAGACAATAACTAAAGCCAGATCCCCAGAGGAAAATCTAAGAACAGGGGAAAAATCATTCTCTCAATTGCACTTCTATCCTCCAACAACTTCTAATCTCTGTTATATCACACTGTATTTGTCTGCTTTTCAGGCAGAAAAGCCACATCTTTGTCAGTTTTTCCATAACTTTGATTATATATTCTATTAATTCCATCTTCCTTATTACTTTTCTCCTGTCTTACAAGGATAAGTAATACTACTACCTTGTTAGCAGGAACCATGGTTGGAAAGCAAGGGGGTGAGGGAGCCAGCACTGCACACAAGACCCAGTAACTTCAACTACATATTCTTTAAGATAATGGCATAGTCATAGGCTTGAATTTGTCATTTCTAAGCAAAAATTTAGAGAAAGTGGTTACTTGCCTTCTTCACCACACTCCTGCATTTTTTCCAGGCATTATCATTATTTTTACTCGAGGGAGTTCCCAACTTTTCTAAGACAAAGCAGAGCTCATCTAATATGCATATGCAATATCTGAAGTTCAAAGGAGTACACCATGGCTCAAAAGGAAAACTGGTGTGTTTCTGTTCTGTATTGGTGTCTGATTCAGATCGAGATTTACCCATGCCTTTTTCTAAGAGCCTGTAGAAGAAGTCTGCTCTCTCTGCAAAAACTATGTGTGCTGTATTCTCTCTGGGTTTGTCTTGACTTTCGCATGACATCAACAGCAAAACAGGATTAACAGAGATGACAGACAGCAGTTTGTTAACCTTTGACATTCACTGATAAATGTATATGCACATTGCAGTTTCCCACATGAAAAAAGGTCAGTTTTAACTGAAACTAATTCACAAGGTTTGGAACTAATTGGAATTCTTTTGGTTTGCTAAAGAAAAATTAAAACGGAAGAGGCACTGAGATTAATACCACTTTCATACTTAGAGGAAATCCTTTTAGGTTAAGGGATTTGAGAAAAGTTTATGTCTGTTTACATGTGCCATGCCACTCCAACTGAAAAATTAACCTGATGTTTTTATATTCCCCACAGTTACCTTTGCTATATTCAAAAGAAAAATCAAACTCCTATGCTAATGTCTTTCAATATAGCAGTAGGGAAATATTTACACTCCTAAAAGAGTAAATCGAGATAAAACACATGATTTCTTTCAGATTCAATATCTGTTTGGGTGTTGCCAACATTAAAAGCATAATCTAGAGTAGTCATGTAATAATCTGTGATTTGCAGTCATTGCTTAATAGTGGTTAAAACACTCTGGATTTTTTCCGTAACATTCCGTGAGCTCTAAGGTCCTTAGAGTCTAAGGTTTCGCAAATTGCTTTAATTAGACACTTGAGGCCTGATTCTCTAAGGAATGCTCCACTATTGACTCCATAAGAGGAATGTTTGCCTGGTTATTTACTTTCTTACGTCCTCAATAGGGCATCCACTTGTTTTCTTCATACATGAAATTCCCAGCAGCAGAGGTCATAATCTCAAAAGCAAAAGCATTTCCAGAATTGAATAATTTTCAATTAGAAACAGTCAAGTGGACAATTTGTTCTGAATTTTTGACTCCTAATTTTTGACTATGGAAGTCTGCCACCTAAATGGGTAAAACATGTTTTCCCTTGAGAGTGGACACTGAAGATATTTTCTTCAACAATTACTTTTTTTCAGCTAACAGACCTTGCACGTAAACTTACACTTTTTAGCATTATTTTCTTTTAGACTGAGAAATTATTAAATTTCTTTTTATGAGCTTTGTAAGTACATTTTATTCCTCCTAGCTTATTTAATATGTCACAGCTCTCTCTGGTGTCCTTTTGGATTGCACTATTCCAACAAATGTTACAGGCAATGGAGGTGTAAAAGGCAGTACTATAAGAATATTTGTAGGTCCAGGTGAGGGATGTTGAGACAGAACAACAGAGCATACTAGATCAACGTATTTTTTCTATCCCTGGCATTATGGACAAGCTTGAACTAGCTTGTTTCTAACAGTTTGCTCAATAAGGCAAACAGAATGCTCATATTCCGTTCTTATGGCAATTTTTAAAGACCGTAGGGTTTGTAGTGTAGGTGGTCACATTGACACGATAGCAGAAAAGGAGCCAGGAAGACTGAAGGCTTGTGTGGACTGTTCATAGACTTGACTAAAAAAGCATCCGTTCAAAACAATAATCAAGTGGATTTCAAATGGAAAAAACGGAGTATGCGACAAAGAGCAGAATATGTGAAGAAAAATAGCTTTTGGAACTTTATCTGGATACTTTAGAAATTATAGGAATATAGACAAAATTATTACTGAAGAATAGCTGCTAATCAGACCTCTTCCATTTGATCATCTGTATTCTGCCCTGCTATCACAAATTCTAATGTTAAGCCTCCCCATGTCTCCTCTATATTGCTGTAAATGTTGTACAGCACTCAAATGGATGTCATAACCTACATCTTTCCTCTTTGAACATTATTGAAGTGAGAAAAAAAACCCTGTATATTGACTAAGCTTTGTAGATAATTCTGCATATCTTCTGGTACAGTTTTCAGCAGAGTAGATATGAAAACAAAAGAAGCCACTCTGGTGGAGGTTGAGCAGTGACTGTCTTTTACATGTAAAGACATAACCTAACAGGGAAGAATGACTACATTTGCCATATTCTCCTGTGCCACAAATTGGTAGGAATATTATCATGTCTTGTTTCTAGAATTAGACTGTTAGGCAGTTTTTATCTTCATGTTGAAAATGAGAATTACACCTTTTGAACACCATAGCTTTGGTCCTATTTTGAGTGTAGAAGCACAATTTTATAAGAAAATTTATGTATCCTGGAGGGCATACAGCACACATCATGCTGCATGCATGAGTATGGTAGATGCAATCTTCCCAGGTGCAGGTCCTCCTGAGTGGCTTAGGCATTCCAAGGAAGTCAGCAATCATGGCGGGGGAAGATTTCATTCATACGTTAACAGACTTGATATTATCTTAACATTGTCTGGGAACTAATTGAATAAAAATAAGACTCTGCTCCCAGCCAGGGTGGTCAAAGACATAGCTTGGATTCTACAATATTTTATACATATATAGCATTAATTATCTCTACCATATACTACATGTCCTATTACATTATTTTCTAAGTCTTTCCTGGGTGGAAAGTCAATGTTCTGTCTGCATTGGAAACTGGGAAATCTTGGCTAGCTGTGTGTGTCCAAAACCTGTACCCAAAGCTATTATAAGGAATAAGTATTCTGAAAGTCTATAGAGAAATGTAGTCTGCTTTCCTCAAAAGAGGTTTGGCCAAAGTTGACAAATAAATCTCTGAACTACTTTAAATGATGGAATTTAAACAAATACTGTGTATTTGTGTACAGAAATATTTAGACTTTTTTTTTTTTTTTAGGAAAGCTAGCATTTCTCTGTAATTAAAATCTGAATCATAACTTATGTACAGCTCCACTGAAGTTGCACAAGGACCCTAAATATTAATCTTAAAATTCCTGACATTGCAACATTGACATTTCTACTGCAATGTTTTTCAAACACTCAGATTAATTCCTGCCCTTTTCCATCCCCTCTCATTATTTAATTCTATTGTCCCCCACATGGATTCTACATCAGGACTTTTTACTCTACCTTACATGCTTTTTTCCCCTCTAGGGGTCAAGTACACAAGGAATGTAATGATTAAGGCAACTGGAAAAGATGTAATGAAACAGTTCATTTGTCATTGTTCAAGTACTGTACATATACTCAAAATAAAGCTCTGAGCAGACATTTTTTCTTGAAAGAATGCATCAAAACTGATCAAATATAAACTCACATTAAGAATAAAATATTATACCCAAGATTTCATCTAATCATATTGCCCTACTTTCACTCTTTCTCCCTCAAGAATTCAGGTTTTGACCTAGTGTCAGAAAACAAATCCTTCCATGTCAACTAATTCTTATGTGCCTAGGAAACACAGTGCAATAGTGGGTATTTGTTTTTTGCAACCATAGTGATGAAATGTGTTTATTGGCTGAGGTCATAAGAATTGGAAACAACTATTTGCCTTCACTTAATTTCCAAAAATGTGACTGGTCCTCTATCATCAAATAACAGGGATTTGGGAAATAGCAGCACAAAACAAGTTTTGCAACTTTTTTGTCAGATACCAGTCTACCAATCTGACTTTTTGATTATTTGAAAAAAAATACAGAAAGACAACATAAAACTTCCTATTTTACATGGTTCTTTATTTAATGTGGCATTACTGATGAGTATTTATTGAAATACCTCCGGTTCTTATTCTTGAAGAAATGTTATTTCTCATAGGAGCTAAGTTTCTACATCTATAATTTTCAGATCAGCCTTATAAAAAGTTAACAGAAATTACCAGATAAAGTTTTCTTGCTGTTAATGTTGTGAGAATCAAATTTTAAAACACAAATGCTTCAGAGAATTCAGGAATTAGTGTATTTGTTCCTATTTCACAATACAAAACTCATGATCCATCAACATCAGTCAAAGACATCAAAGACTCCATTAGACATTTGGTCAGTCACATAATGAATAGCAGATGCCGTAGATAAAATCAACATAGAAAAAGTGGTATCAGTCAAGAAAGACTGTCAAAAACTCTCAGCATCTTTGCACAGAACTATATAGAAGAATATGTATCATGAATTTTAGGGATGGTAAAAAAAATAATATGCAAGAAATCTGTACTGAAAGAAAACCAAACCCAGAACTATCAATGCCTGGTGGCAAAGTTACTAAAATACAGACTTCATTCACTGGCAAAAAATATTTTCCTTTTAGTGCAAATGAAAAACAAACAAACATCATCTTCCTCCCCTAGTGTAATTTAAAATATTTGGGGGTAGAGAAACTGCAACTGTTATCAACTACAACCTTCATTTGATTTTAGCAGCGATTCCTTAAATTTAATAATTTACATTTTGGTGATCTGTGTGTTTTTCCTTCCTCAAAAATGCAAAGTATTACCTCATCTTGCAAGTTCTGGAAACATTTTCTGTAGTACATTGGATAATCTAGCTTTCAAGTCAATATGCCAGAAAGTGGAACTCTAAATGGATACATTTATATTCTAGTTTATTCCTCCCGTATTTTTTATACAAAATGTCTTACAGACATGAAAGCATATGTGTGAAACAACACAGTATGGTGTTTACTTCAGAAGGAATTAAAATATATTTAATGTAGTCTTCTCATTAGATTAAATCCCATTGACAGAAAGAATGGAGGAGCTCTTGACTCAGAAAAATGGAACTGAAAATAGAACATACTTCTTGCATTATTAAAAGAATTATCCATTCCAAAAGAACAAATGAGAAAACAATCCCTCTGTTTGCTCAACTGCTACACAGAATCCAGAAAAATTCTTATAACACTTTTTGACTGAATTGGTAGATAAAAATGATTCAATGTGTTGCTTATCCTTGATTTGACATGGTTTTAGTGACAGAGTTAGAGGCAAAGATCCAGGGAAGGAACTCCAGGTGACAGAAATTTTAAAGGCAAAGTTGAAATATAAGGGACTACATGAATCTATGAATTCCAGAAACTGTTTCTTCAGGGGTCAAAACCAAAACATGAATGAATTATACTGTCTGGATGATATTTCTCACATTTTAAAGCAATGCCAAAGCTTTAACAGGGAAAGAGCTGGAAGTACAATCAACGAACTTTTCACTTCAACACATGACAAGTGATAAGCTATGAAACATGCAAACTATATGACATACAAAACCTTTCTAGGACATCTAGAAACAATGTATGGAAGCGTAAAAGTAACAATAACAACTGTCAATTGAGAAAAAAGCCTCCTGTTTACAGGTACAAGATCCTATTCCCAATTACTTCAAACATTCTGCCTCATATTCTAATTCCACACTTTTTTGTGGACAAGAGTCTTCTTTTTGTTGAGAAACAATAGGAGTGCGTCTGTGCAAATATTCTCCTCTACCTTCTTTTTCAATGAGAAGGCCAAGCATATTCATACCTAGACTATTGCTAATGGCTTGTCCCTGTCAGTATGAATTCCCAGTAGAATTTCTAGATAAAATAATGCTCTTTTGGCTGTCTGGAATAATGACAGCCAAATATTTTAAATATTTTAAATAGACAAGTGTCTTCTGGTTCAATAAGCTAAACTGGCATCAAAGAAGGCAAATGACATCAGACAAGATAGCAGATATTATTTTAAAATATTATAATAATGTCCTTTTGTCTAACTTCAGGCTTGAATACAGAAACAGTGTCACAAATTGCTCATCACTAAAATCAAAGAAAACCAAATTTTCAGAAAAAATGAAGCAACTGACCTTGAGAGTGAGTGATAGCTTCAAATGAAACTGTCCTAATCAGTTACCTTCTTCAAGAGTGTCCCTTTAGGACATCACTAAAATATACATATATGATCTGACTTAGTACTTTATCCTTCACATTTTTAAACAATTTTCATTTCCTTTATAACTCACAGAAGTGCCCTGTGATTCAGCAACTGAACTGGACTTGACTATCAGCTTTCTGTTCGACATTTGATTTTTCTGGTACTCAAACAAATGTGTGACTTGTTAGATTTGGCTGTAAAACATGAATACAAGCTCATGACATTTAAACCCAATGTGTTACAAATTTTCAAAAGGACTTCTGAAAAGGCAGTAGGAACAAATGCTTTTATATATTTTTAAGCAATTTCTTTCATTTTGGTAGTTTTCTTTTACTGAAGTGAAGCCTTAACAGTTTTGTACTCTGTGCATGGTCATTTTTTGCAAAGAATAAAATGGGAAGCATGGAATTGTGTAACTTGCTGATTTGTTTAATTTATCCCCTGAAAACAACAGCTTTAATTCCTAAGTATTTTTCCTCATGCTGATTTTTGTTTTGTTTACTTTAAGTGTTTTGAGAAAAGACATTTGTCTTTTTTGTTTTTCACTATGGAATTTTAAAGATGTTTCATTATTTTATTACAAATCTCTCTAAACAGCAATAAGAAAAATGATAAAATCTCTCTTTAAAAAATTAAATGGTATTTTGAACCCTGAAAGTTATTATTATATTGCTAAATTATGATTTTAAAAAGTTAAAAATCATCAGCTATAAAAAGCATATCAAAAGATATTTTTAAGATGAATTCATAATTTCAAAAATCTAAACTTTGGTTTAACATTTTCAAAGACAGCAATTATAAGTCAAAGGTGTGCTATATTAATTTACCAATTACAAATTCAAAAGCAGAATACTTGTTTTTGTGACTGTTTTTTGCCACATAATTGCATTTCAACTTCTGGTATTTCTTAGCTAGAATGTTAAAGACCTGAGAATTTTGTTCATGAAAATTCCAATGCTATAAGGAGAAATGTCCCTTACCACGGCCTTCATTCATTTTATCTTCTAAAAGTTACTGTGGATTTACCTTGACATAAAATTATGGCTGCTCTGTATCAGAAAGCATAAACTTCAGTGAAGGCTTTGATTTGGTTAATTTTTAACTATTATACTCCCTTCATGCATTTGAAGCATTTTTTTGTTATACTTAGATAAATTAATGCAATTCCCTGCATGTGATACATAGCTTGATTTTTTTACCAGTTTTCAAAGAAAATAAATTGCCCAAATAACAGCTTAGGCAACTCCAAGCTGATTAGTAGCTGCATTTAAAACAGCTGTTCCAAAATGGCCCTATAAGTCTATGGAGTGTTTTAGTAAGTCTAATCTACCAACATGTCAGAGATATGTAATTCAAGAGCTTGTATTTAGCTTGTCTTCAGCTTATGGCTCTCAAACTTCAAAGTGATTTTCTTCTGGCTAATAAGTGACTGGAATATGCATGTAATCCCTCCAAGAGTTTACCTAATTGGGACAGTCTTTGTGACATTTAGTTGACCCTATACTGTAAGGAAAATTAAGCATCAAGTTGTTCTGACATTTCCTGAGTTTATAGGGCCACTGTGTTAAACAAATAACACATTTATTTGGTGAATTTGAAAATTTTGGTGAATTACACCAAAATCAACAGCCTATATTTGTATAAGGCTCCCAGCATCAGTTAAATGGTATTTTAAATGATAAATAGCTTAAGTTTCAGGAAGAAAGTAAGCTTGTAATAGCCAATTCCTATGAAGCATTTTTTAATCAAGTGCCAATAAAGCAATACATTGGGTACAACTAATTTAACATAGAGTAAACTCAGTAAACTGAATATCCAGTGAGTGGCACTCACTAGATATATCCCTGATATATATCAGAGGCATCTAGGAAAAATATTTACAATACTATTACAATTTCCCAGATCTGACAGGGCAGGTTAGTGAGATGCACACTATGGTAGTTCCTGCTGTAATCATAATTGCGGAAACAAACCACAGACATTTGTCTTAGGGTCTTTATAAATTAACTGTGTGAATCCACCTCCTAGTGAAAACACTAGGATCCTAATACACTGTACTTCATGCAAAGAACTGACACTGTGAGAATTGTTGACACTACGGAAATTCCTTTTAATTAAGAAACCACAGCTAAACAATTTTTTTTAATCAGTGTATTTGTTAAAGAAGCTTTTATTTTTTTTCATGCCTCTTTAGAAAAGAATGGATGAAAAACCCTAGCAGCCCAACCATGCTCCTGTGGAGTCTTCATCTGTACAGCATTAGATTAACAGGAAATGCACACTTTGAAAGATGGAGGATATTTTCTTCCAAAGATATAGAAGTTGTCTCCACTGAGCACAGTGCATTTTCACCCTAATGATTATTGTGTATCTGTTAAATAGGTGTCTATTATTACAAAGATGCAATCTAGTGTTACCTGAGATGCCTTTTATGGTAGTTGAATATGAAAACATATGTAATTGAATTTACATGGGAGACACAAGGTACAGGGTTCAATGGAAGTGTATGGAGGTTAAATTCTGACACTGAACTGGAATTTGAGCTCCTTGTGTAATGCATAATATGAATTAAGAACATAGGAAAAATCATGGCAAGATGATAAATATTTGGGAATGAAAGGTAGCAAAGAGTAAGGCTTAGTTTACCTAGCCTGACTGATAATAACTACTTCTCATCAGTTGAGGTTTTTGCCAAAAACAACCTAAATCTTCTTTTCTAATGTTGGCCATCTGCTTAGGAAAGTCTTTTTCTACCAAGTAGGGAGTATGAAGGACTCCTCAAACCATAAAACTAGAAAACTCATCTGGATGGGAACAGGTTCAAGGCTCCATTCTATATAATGCCAAGCAGTTCCCTAGCTGAGAAGCCTGGCTGTACATTTACTGAAGGCAAAAAGGTTCTTAGGGTCTCCTGCTGCTGATGTCAAACATTATAAATAATTAAACACTCATCAGAATGCTGGATGAATGTATGACTAATCACAAATCCCAGTTCATCCAGGATACTTACGACAAAATGCATCATCTAGTTAATATTTTATATATATATATTATTTTTTACTTATATTTCTTCTGATAAAAGTATCTATATTTTGTGTTCAAAGAGCAGATGTTTTTGAAAACCTCCTTAATACTATGTCCATGAAGATATCATGCTCTTATAAGTTAGTGTTTTACAGTCAACAACAGGAATAAACCATATTATGAAAAAGCTTAGAATTTATACAATGCTTTTCCCCAGGCATGTAGACTGTTGTAATAAAATAGAATATGATTTTAGACTTTTATTCTACTGGGCTGACATTTTTAAATTCCTTTTGAATGGTTTTACTGCATTCTGAGACTTTTCTCATAGTTCTACTTGCTTTTTAATTGAATTATTAGAAATACCTTTTGTAGGGAATTATCAACCATCAACCTAATATCATGATACTGTATATATAAATCAGAAAACACAAAAATTGCTTTATTGGAAATGAGGCTGTAAGTATTAGGACAATTTTTTCTGAGAGATCATTAAAAAATTATCCAAAGCCAGACACAGAGCTCTTAGTAGAAGTTAAATTTATCTTCAAAGTGCATAGTTTCCAAACCTTATTGTTTAATTGGGCAGCACTGTTTACCAACACTGATTTATATAAACATTTAACATGGTTAGTATACCAGACAAATATATTTTTGTTACCCTGCAAAAAACTCCAAATGATTACAGTAAAATAAGTATTACAGATGTCAAATAAACATAATATGTTTTCAACAGACTTCATCTGAATCATGTTCTAAATGCACATATCTCATTGTTGCTGAAGGAATTAGAGAAAGTAGACAAAGCAATAGGAAACAGCATTTTCTTCTCAAACAGCTGAACGTGGCTGAGAAGATTATCTGATTTGAACATGTCTTTGGGCATTTGGATTTTATACAGATGGCTTGCACAAACAAATTGTATGGATCTTTCAATATCCCATTACAGGTCACAAAATGTCTGGACTTTAACTGATTGCTTTACCAGCTAAAGCTTAGATTTTTAGAAACTGTGCATGTTCCATGTGTCTAACACATTAGCAGGTTAGACATCTTGATGTAAAGTGATGTCTCTCAAGTATCTAAAAAGAATTGTAATTACAATAATAGTACAATAGTACAATGCATTTATTATATTTTACCAAATGAGGTTATAAAAATAAAAACATGGTTTTTCTCCTTCAAATTTTTATATTAAATCATAAACCTACAGGAAAATCTGCATCTTCTCTTCTAAGATACTAGGCAAATGAAAACAAAAGGTTTTCCTTCCAATGAATGTTACATATTTGTCTGGCGTCAGTCTGTATCTCTTCTCAAATAGTGCCTAGACCTTTGTATATAGAAAAAAGACATACAGGCAGAACTAAACAGGAGAGCTAGTAGAGGACTTTGGAAGCCTTTAACTTGTACTTTAGTATTAAAATTTTCAACTAGTGTATTGTAGTTCATGTGAAAGAATACTTCTAACTGCTGGAACATTAGTGGAAACTTCACTTGTTAGTAAGCAACTTGATTTATATTTTGAGATCTGTAATACTCATTAGTGCTCTAAAAAATATTACCAATCATACATTAAACCCTTAGGGTGTTGGTATCTGAAGTCTCCACTCAAAACTAGCGTTTCATTTCTCACAAGACAAACATTATGATGTTAATGCACGAAGTCAACGTGCTCGTGTCTCCCCCTAGTGCCTTGATCTGTCTTGTGCATCTTTAACTGGATTTTAGAGGTTTTGTCAGTGCAGAAACCAAAGTTTGGTAAGGAAAACCAAAGAACTCAAGGAAGGAGAACTAGATTTGAATTGAGATATTTTCTATGTGCCCTATAAATGCTACAAATAGGGAGCAGTTTTAGGATTGGGTTGTGGGGTTTTTGCTTGTTTGTTTATTTGTTTTGGGGTTTTCTTGTTATTGTTTTTGTTGGGTTTTTTCGATGGGGTGGGGGGTTGGATAAAGTAAGAGAGGAACAAAGCAAGTATAAACCTAATTCTCAAATGGGCTGTTTTGTCCTGGCTATTCTTTTGATCTCTCCTGGATTTATTCTAGTTTTACTAACTTCTTTCTTCAATAGGAAAAATCCTATTAAGCTCTTTAAATAAATCTTTTCAGTGTACAAAACCACATCACCATAAAAACTAGAGGTGACTTTAGAAATTTATGTTTGGATTTAACTGAATCACAAAAACTTGGTTTTGGCAGACTTTCCAAAAAAGTGGCCTCCTACAAAGTGACACATGCAAGGATGTGAGAAATTTATGCAGATACATCTTTTTCCCTATTTCCTTTTATTACTATTTATGAGGTGAAAGTAAGCAACCATGTTTGCAGTACATCTTATCAGTCATATTGAATGTCTGCGTTATCAGATATTATAGGTTCTGATTATTGCTGTTTAATGCTAAGATGATGATACATAGACAAAAAAATTCCTTTGAATTAGACTTCAAAAAATTTCTTTCAATATTTACCTTCATCCAGTAAATTGCATTTGCAAATGTAACTGAATGCAGGGTCAAAACTATTTTGTTCTCACAAACTGAAACAGAAAGGGTTCATGATTCATAGAGCCAGCACAGAATCACTACCGTCCTTTGTATTGAAAATGCTACAATGCAGCTCACAGTTAGAAGTTATCTTGTCTCTGTCAGAGTAAATAAAAATAGTTATTACTTCTGAATATACTAATGTTCATTTTCTTACACTGTTTCTCTCACCTAAGAAAAGACACCTCTTTTGTACCAGTTTTGAATTCTGCAGGATATTCTCTCTTAGTTTTCTTGCACAGAAAACCACCCTGTTCAGCAGAATTATTCAACATATTTTATGTAATAGAGAAACTAAGTTAAAGACTGGTTCTTATGAGTAAGATATGAAACAATATTTTTTAACCATATTATCCTAGGTATCTAAACCTGAAAAAGGTAGAATATTCTTCTGCCAGTAAATACTTATCCCATTATTCCCTTGTTAATCTGAATAATTGTATACTCTATACTCATACTATTTAATTTATATCTCATTAATTAAAATTACCAGGCAGTAAACCTTAGCTATAAGTCTGCCATGTAAACGAAGGGACCATCTAGGAATTCAAAATCCCATCAAGCTTCACATTTAGTAACACTGGTGAATCTATTTTAATTGGAAAATATTTCTGCTGTACTCTTCTGCTAACTTATTCTTTTATCAGTGTCTTGTCTTTTGAGTTAATTTTGGTCAATCACAATAATTTATTTTTTTAAGTTCACTTTCAATGAAGCTCTTAGGTAGAAAGCACTTAAATGAATATGCACAGAATAAATGGTGAAAATACACAAGCATTATTAAGCAAAGAAACCAAGCCACATCCAATAGTGTGTAAATAATATTCAATGTTTATAAAGATTCATAATTTTTGACCATATGTAACAAAACAATAGAAAAATACCCTAAGTTGCATTTCAATACAGTATGGTAAATAAGAGTTTAAATTTCTATACATTTCATTATATGCACATATATAGAGTTACTATATTCATTTTGAAAAACAGCCTCCCTATTTTTAAAATAAAGGCACACTTCAAATGGAAACACAGATATATATGAATACAAGTAACCAAAATAACTTTATTGGCTCTTTTTTAAGACACTGTTTGCTAGGAAGTGGCCAAGAAAACCTGAAGATTTATTACCCTATTGTCTAAATGAAGGTGCTTGAGCACAATTAATAATCTCTGTGCCATTCAGTCTCTGTTTTCAGGACCTATGTTTTCATGCCTGGAATGCCAAAAGTATGAGAACTTAGTCCAGAATTTGTTATGTTAAATAAGTGAACATACAAAGCTATACCAGCTAAAATCTATCATGATATATCAGATCATCACAATAAGAAAGCAATAATTCTACAAAAATTCTGTTTTTTGATGTTTCAAAAGAGCATCCTTTGCTGAAAAAAATGTATGCAATAGCAAAATATTTTTATCATACTTTTTAAAATGGAAATATAAATGTTTTGAATTATTACTTTCTCTACAGTCATTCTTTCGCCCTTCTCTCCCCTTTTAGGTTAAGTTTTTCTATCACTAATTTGAATCAGTCTTATAAACTATCCATAGGTATCCTCAAATTGAAAATATTGCCTCAGATCACATAACCATTCAGTATGTATATACAAATGTGTCTCAGGCATGAAAGCTAAGGAGAAGGCTGTTACATTATTCATTTCATTTCTCAACCACAAAGATGATGCTTTGAAGAAAACTCTGTGGATGCTGAGATTGTGAAAACTACTCTGCACAGTTACATGCCCATGTCCTCTTAAGTATAATAAAACACTATTAGGCAAGTTAAAGTGGACTGTTTATGTGGGAAAAAATCTATTTTTTTCCACAATATAAAAAGTTTTCTTAGAAGAAAAGCTCAAGACGCAAGGGTGTTTTTACATCAAAATATTTCCATCAGGAGAATGCATACTGTCAAAGAGAAATAGTGAGATTCAGGCCTCCATGATGGGAGCCTTGTCTGCCTATGGGCTCTCTGAAGAGCTGGAACAGAAACTATTGTCTCTTCTGAGAGCCTCTCTCTACCAGAAGAATGCAAAGAAAAATCAGAATTAGTATCCCTTCTGTGGGAGCAGCTGCTCAGATGTCCAGTTATGCTTTCATGAGCTACAAAAATCAACTGTACAAGAATATTGGCAACCAGATACTTCTCTCTATTTAAAATGGGCCTCCCTTTGCTCTGTTTAATTCTGTTCTCTTCTTCCATCTGAGCTTCAAACAAAGGTTTGGGAAACAAGAACAAAAGCCAAAACCAAACTGAATCCAAAGAGATAATAATCTTTCTTTCTTCATGTTAACCTTGATGGATGTGACAGAGTTCCTTTTTCAGACCTTGCAAAGTCAATAAAAGATTCTACTGATTAGAATGAACCAAGCTTTACTAAAAATTGGCAGTTCATTAGATCGCGAGTTTTTCTTCTAATTCAGACTGGTTTTGCATTTTATTACAAAGAAATCAGAAGATATAAGTCCACTTGTTCTTAATCACTGAAAGAAGGGACTGATTATCACCCTGTGTCAATATTTATTTGGGTGATTAAAACCCCCGGCATTGTGACACTTGATGCTCAGTTTACCAGCTCCCACACCTTTAATGGCCAATCAGCTCTAAGTTAGTACTTCCTTGGAATTTTAAAAAATTTATCTGGAGGCATCTGCATATTTGCTTGTGCACATACCACATAGAGGGGGATCTTGTCCTCACTAACTCTGATATTGATTTGGGGTAATAGTAGTCATATAAATCAGAGTTTGCTGTTAAAGGAAAAGAATTGCATTTTGCTCCCATGGAAATCAATCAGCTTGCTTTCTGTTGCAAAGTAGTACATGTAGGTCTGGATCTGAATGAAAAAAGATAACCAAACCTGTTTAGATCTAGGCTTGGAGTCCTAAAGAATGAACATTACTTCCTATAGGAACAATTATGTTTATCTAGAAGAGAAAATCTTACTACTGACCTTCTATTTTATATTGCAATGTGTTTAGAAAGGATCATCTGTGCCTATAAAATCAGGTAACTCACACAGACCTCAGCTGTAGTTGCAGCATATTTATTAGTACAATGGAAAGTTTTGTACCTGTGCCAATGTATATTTTGCTAAATCTTTAAAGGTCACCTTTAGCATAAGCTTTTAATAAAGTCCAGAAGCTGAAAATCAACCGTTTTCTTTTAATGTGTTTATTTTTCTGTGTCAATCAGAGTTTTCACATCCAACACAATGTGACAGGCATTAGGGCAGGTATGTTTCTGAAGGCATTCACATTGGCTTAATGATTTTCAGCATGCAAATAAAAGGACTATCTACTTTCATTTAATTTGGAAATATGGCCTTTGAATACAGAGAGTAATTTGGGATATTTTTAAACTTGCTGCTCCACTTGGGTTGGCAGCAAAAAGCTGTCAAAAAAATGAAGGTTGTCTTTTATAGAATATAGTCTTTTACTACTTTAGTTCTGGAACCTTTTTTTATTCCCTTGTATTATTGGAGAAGAATTTTAAGATAAAGAGATATGGAAATAGGAGAATGCTTAAGGAGCTGTAAGAAAGTGTAAGTTCTCACATTCAATTTAATTACATACAAAGTAATGTTCTGTTCAGAACCAGAATTGACATGACATGGTTGATCATAAGATCCCATATTCAATACATTCAGCTCTTAGGCATGAAAAAGTAATGTCAAGAGAAAAGTTTTTCATGTTTGAGCTTCGTTCCTTGTTTTCCAAAGAATACCTTCACTGGAATATTGAATCACTGGAATAACAGTTCAAGGACAGGAATAACAGTTGAAAGATTGCTGCTATTTGTAAGGAACCATACTTTACAGACAATTGTTTAGCTTTCAAAAGCTGAGTATTACTTTTCATTAATAAGCTGATTAGTAATATGCCCACCAGATTGCATATTGATAATTTTTTTCCTCTCCCTCCCCACAGACTTGTTTGAGGGTGAGATTTTAATACTTGTTAGCCAAAGTACATGGCCATCTAAACAATAGCAAGTAATCTGCTCCATACAGACCAGTGAAGTAGTCCCATAGTCCCACACAACAGGAAGGGAAAACACAAGAGAAATTCTGAGTCATGATTCATTTCCTGGTGCTCACAGACTCTACAGATCTCATTTTCCCCTTGATCAGGGTGGATCAGACAAATACAATTTAGACACAAATATTAGATCTTTGAATGTGATTAAAAAAGTACAGTGGAAGTCAGCACCTAAATGAAACAATTCCAGCCTTCTGCATAACTGAAAAAAGTACAGCCTTCTGCATTCAAGTTTGAAGTCCTTTCTTTGAACTCAACAGAAGAAAATCCTACAAATATTTGCTTTGGATTTTTTAAATAATCAAATTAAAAGAGAACCAGCATGTAGGTTTCTTTACTGTTATTAAGTGAAACTCAAGTTAAAATAGTTTGGTTTGTAAGAGAATAGTGCATAAGATATCATAATCATTGAAGAATGCCATTTAAAATTGAGCATTATTTGGATATATTAAAAATTAATATATCGGTGTTTTTTATGTCATTATTGAACTCTCATGTAGAAAGGATCCCAGAAGGAAGTTGTACACTATTATAGTACAATAGTATGCATGAGAAGGCAAGAACAGGCCAGACAAGAAAACTTGTCAGGTAAGGAAAGGCAAAAAATCATGTTGGATATGGTGCATTTTTAACTCTACAACTTCCAGGAAATTGCAGTGGGATTCCAGACTGGAGAGGCCAGACTGCTCATTTTTCCAAAGGACACAGGGTATCCTATTTCTGTGCTGAGTGAGATTCAAAAAAACTCTCACAGTTAAATGCAAGCTATTATATTCTAATGCAGGATCAGGAAAAAAAGAGAGAAGACATGTAGTATATTCTTACATGGCATTGTTGTTAGGTACATAAAGAAGCATGCACACTTCATCTTTGGAGTACCTCCATGTGTGTTGCATCTATTCTGCACTCTATGTCAGTTGATGCTGTAATTCCTTGCCAAATACTGTCACATGAAGTAGATGACAAACTGAGACAGCTTGGATTGAAAATACTTCTCATCATACAAAGGTGACATGACAGCTTGTGGTAGATTTTTCCATTTTCATCTCATATCTATAGATGGCTAATTTTGAGGATTAACTGGCTTTAAAGGCCATGTTACTTTTTGGCTAGTACCTTGACTTAATAAGAACTGCTGCTGAGTGAAATCGAGTTCTTTGTAAACTAGCACTAGCAGTTCCCTTTCAGTACTGGATGTCTGTAAAATGCTCATACTATTTATACTCCAAAAAGAGAAGGCTTAAAACAAAAAAAATGCTGACAGATAGATTAATGATTTTTTCCCTGAATAAAAGGGAATTCCACATTTTTCAAATATATTTTGAATTATTACTGTAATTTTTTCATATTCATATACATCTCTATAGAGAAGAAAGAAATGTCAATGAAAAGGAGCTAAACATACTGAATGATTATGTCACAAAAAAAGAAGCCATATATCAGATTTATATATATACATACATGTGATCCAGATCAGTCCACAAAAGGTATTTTCAGAGATATCAGTCTTAGACCTCATATAATAAGTCAGTTAAAATGGTACTTTAGAAATAACAATTTAACCAAAAAAATGCAACATATTTTTTATTTTTAAAGAGATTTACAAAATTTGTAGGAAGCATTTGGAAGAGAGACAGAAAAAGTAACTTCAAAAAAAAAGGTTAAATGTCTAAAGAAGAAAATAAAAGGTTTTGCTTTCAGTTACAATCACTAGAGGAATAGCGAATTTCCTGAGCTATGAATGATATGGCAGTCAGGATCAAACTTGTTATGCTCAGTAACAAGACAGGTTTTGCCTTTCATATGGTTTTGGAGAAAAGATTCACATGTTCTCATTATCTCTCAACACTCATGAGAAAACAGAGAGCAAGCAGAATCTCCCCACAGTGGAGGAGGAGGAAAAGGTTTCCGTTTATCATCATGATCTCTTGAATCTTTTCAATCCTCTGTTAAAAGGAGCAAGACAGCTGCATTTGAAGCCCTTCTTCCAGCTGTGTATTACTCAGCTGTTGGCTTTTCATGGAATTTGGCAATTGGTGTAATTAGACTGAAGGGAATTGGGTCATGCCTATCAATTAACTCTGCTAATAGAGCTGTTGTGTCTAAATGCTCTTTTTGGGCATCTGTGTAAATGTTTTCTTTTGGTAGTTCTCTGCTTTCCACTTCTTACAAGAATGGATTGGTGGCTCCTTCCATGATCTACAGTCCATGCTTATCAATCTTTAAGTTAGATATATGAGAATACAATTTCTTTATTCATAAACAGAGTAAATAATAATATGACAAGAAAAGGGTAAGGTGATCTCAGAAAGCAGGTTATAAATTTACATTAGTGCAGACTGGACATCAGCATTTGAGACATTAGGAAGTCTATACTATTAATTACTTTTACAATTGGAACTTGATTTACTTGCCAATGAAATATAATTCAACCATTGTATTACAGTTTTTAATACTGATCATTTATATTGCAGTTTGATTTGGAAGGTTTGATCATGGAAGTAGCTGAGGCTTGATTTAGTAGAGTTAACAGAACTCAGTACTTTACACAATCTGGCCAGAGAAAGCAAACTTTATAGTTGTTGTTTATGAGGGCAGCACAAGAAGGGCCAGAAGCTGTTAAAAGAATGAAGCATATTTGAAAACAAATAGGCTACTTTGCAAATAATTATAAGTAGACAGTTCTATTAGAAGCAGCAGCATGGAGTAATGTGCCATAAGACTAATGAGGAAACATTCTGTTCCTTGATCTACTAGAGAAACAAGATAAGGTATTTCACTTCTCTTTTTTTCTACCTGATATTATCTTCTTTAGAGCTCTGTCTCTCAGTATATTTTGTATAGTGCTTAATAGGACAGCTCCAATCCTAATCATAACCACCAGTTCTGAATTCTGTCTTTCTCAAGGAAGAGATTTAAGCACACAGAAATAACCAAAATTAAGTCACAATAAAAACCTGTTGCTGCCAAAGACAGAAGTGCCTGATTCCCTGAGTACTGCAGTGCTTGAGCTGTGCTCACAGAATTTATATGGCAGGCTCTTGCACAAATCCAGAGCTGATAAACTGGAGATTAACTCCTAATTTCCATGTAAACCTGGTATAATTCAGAAAACAAGCACTGTACAAATCCAGAATCCAGATCTAGCTGGCCTTTTAAGATCACACTTAGCACACAATGAAAGGAGTAACCTACTTCTGAGCTCATTTGTCATTGCTTTATGTCCATGGAGAGAAACAAGGAACATGATCACAAGGAACATTATCAAGGAAATCACAGCCTGCAATTTCAATTGTCCAGCTCCTGATGCTCAGATCTTTGCTTCCCACCTGATCCCTTACTTTGGACTTCACCTGTCCCGGTAATACCACCAAGCTATTCCTCGCAGGGCATATCTGCATTCAGGTTTTAGTTTAGACCAGTAGTACACTGTTCACGTAAACCTCCTCATCAGCCCTACTTATTGAATAAGACAACAGAATTTCCTTCCTTTCAGAGGATGACCAACTGGAAAATTCAGTCCAATTGCATCAAATGTGCTTTGTGGTAGGTTTTTTATAGGAAGCAACTACCACTTGAGAATCACCCCTTATTCCTCCCAGTTCCCTTTATCTTGTTCTGTACATTTTAATTTGGCCTAGAGAAAATCAAAGCACACACACAAAAAATTCACAGCAAAATTGGTAACAGTTATTTAAGTATTCAGTAAACATTATTCCATAATACACCAACCAATCAGAGTGCATGATTTGTATCTATTTAGCATACTACCAATCATTGCTGATGGCATCAGAAACAAGAACATCCAGCTGAAAGTTAGAGCAAATCTTCACAAAAACAATGTAGCATTAAGAAACAGCATGATGTAAACTTGTCTTCATCATCATCTTCATCCTTCATCATCACTGCCTGCTGCACACTTTCTCTACTGAATGAGCTTCCCCCCTTAGAGGTGATGTGTGCCTTCAGCTACAGATCTCATTAAGGAACATTTATGCCTGCAAGTCTATGTAAGTCTGACTTAACATCTTCTGTGCAACACTGTTCTCTCCTCCTGGGAGCCCTGCCTTTCACATTGCTTTCTGCTGCTTTCTTTCTACCTACTAATATACATGAGTGCTCTGGTTTTAGAAAAAAAAAAAAAAAAGAGAAAAAAAAGATGAGACAACAGTGAATTCTTCTCACTCTGCTAAGGCACAATCCTACAGTTCATCTCCATCAATGAGCGCAGTTGTATATATTGATCAAAGACAAAAAAAATCTTTTCCTGTTATTTTCTCATTGTGAAGAAAGCGTTTCCCACCCACAGTGTTCTTACAGTGCATGGGATTTTCTTCAACTCTTGAATCCTTCTAGACATGCTTTGAATAGCTCCTTCTCTTCATGAACTAGAGAACAGAATGGTGACACGGAAGAGGAAGATAAGGCTCCTCTGGAATTGCTCAGATTCTGTCTGCATGGCCCATAAAAGTCTAGGAACTTTTGTATTTCCTTTCCCATGGTCATAAACTCTGGAGAGAATGTGAAACTTGTGTCAAAGGGGAAGCCTACTTATTTAATGAGTTATGTTGCTTATCCTTATCCTTATTTAAGAATTTGTCTGAATCAGACAATTGCTATCAGAAACATCCTCCTCTGCTAAGAATTGTGGGGGTATTTTTGTCTGGTAGGCCTTGTTTGAGATGGAGAAAATCCTAATTTAAAACTTCCTGGACTCTTATTCTTCTTTGTCTCCTCTATCTCATCCTGGCTCTTGGACAGTTATGGCAAGGGCTTATATTTCAGCGCTTGAAAGGTCCACCTTGAAACAGAGCTGTGTAATGATATTCCAAGTATGTTGACAAAGAGTTGTAAATTATAGCAAAATCAGAAGGACAAGAAGAAACTCACTGCTAGACAGAAAAGGCAATTTAAAAGCCAACTAGAAAGGAAGGCAGAGAAATGGATGAGTAGAGAGTTAACACTTGCTCTGACTGATTCTTCTGCATCTCTGACACTGCAACTAGCAAGACCATCCTTTCCCTGAGTGCATTGATTGCAACTAAACCACAATAAAATAATAAGAAAAAGCAGTTCAACTTACCCAAGTTGGTTGTACAAACATTCTCTTCCCCCTTATTCCTGGGAACATAGCTATTATGGATGGCAATGTACGGGTCACTATTCCCTTAGGGACACTGCATACTTGCAAGAGAGACTGGTTTTATACTGGCAGTATACTGGCAGTATTTAGCATTTGTCTGCATTTGGATAGATTCCAGTCATTGTTCAGCTTTGAATGAGTGTTTGGGCATTGGGTATGTAATGGATTATTTTTATAAAATGCTTTGTGAGTATCAGCCTATTATTTTTTTTGTGATTTATATATATGTTTTAATTTTTTACTGACCATAAAATTAATGTAGATAAATGAAAATTAAATTCAGCATAAAAATAAAAATTACTAGAATAAAGTTTACTAAATCCCAGCCTAGGGTCAATATTTTCATTTGAGTTTGTTAACTAGTTATTATTAGTTATACAAAAGTAGCTCAAATGGTCACTCTTATCTGCAGCAAGTTTGAATGACATAATTCATTGGCTCTTCAGAGCAAAACTAATAAGAAATGCTTGCTTCATGCCAAGAATTCTTGTCAAAGTGTGATTTGACAACAGTTACTTGTGACCTCTACAAGACCCAGAGTTGCAATGCACTTGATCAACAGTTATTAAATACTATGCATCAAAACTGGCATTTTTCTTGGATGAAGCTTTATATCCTTTTCTAGACCCAGGACTGTTTTTATTTCACCTGCCAGTTCCAGTGCAAATTTCTGTTTCAAATCTTTTGGTCTTTGCTACTCTGAGGAATATATATGCACCAAATAAAAGCATTTATCAAAATAATCTGTATAAATTACTAGAATTTTATACAAAATAAAGCTTTACATTTGGATAATCAGATATATCTCAGTTCAGCATTTGTGTTTTATTCCTTACACAAACTAGTAAATTTTAGATTAAATATTCAAAAGTGGAACAAAATCTAAGTCCAGTCAGGCTTGACTTGGTACGCACAAATAACTCAATGGCTAATGTAATTATCTCAAAACAGGCACTGTAAACACAAGCATTTAAATGTTTACACTGATAAATCAGAAATATTGTAACGTATAAAAATCTGTATGTGTAAATCCAAGACACAAATATCAGTAAGTGTATGTAAAAAAATAAGAGATCATCTGGGATCAAAGACTGTGGATTTCATGATTATAAAAGGTTATTATTATAGGACAGAGTGTCAGTTTTCTTGATCACTTAACCAGGCAAATCAGTGACAATTGGCAAGGCATATGATCTCTTAAATCTCTCAAATCTTCAAGATCCCTCTGGGATCCCTCTGGAAATAATGTTCATGTTATAAGTACTATTATCTACACACTATTATTTCTTTATGGCCATATATAAAGTCTTTACTCAGGAAAAGTCAATTTATAGCAAACACCACCAAGAAATGAAGAACAGACGATAAGAATACTATATGTAACAAAGTATTGGCACTGTAGGAATGTTAACAAATGTCTACACATATCAGAGACAACCTAGAAAACACACTGGCTATAGTTCTTTAATTTCAATTGTAGTGGTATTTTGATATAGGGTTGTTTTGGTTTTTTTTGTAGTTATTGGGCTTTTTTGACAGATGACTTGGCCCATGATAACACAAAAGCTTACTGCAAATTCACAGAATGTAAAGTACAAATCCTCTGCATCGGGAGAACAGCCTGTTTTGACTCAGCTAAACCCAGAAATTTTGTATAATTGGCTGAAATACTGCTAAATTTTGACCAACTTGAAATCTCATGGTGATAAAAAAGAGAAAAATTGCAAAAAACTCACATTTTGTATTACTCTCTTTGCCTTCAACTTTCCCAAATTGCTAAAAAATAAATCCCATACTCTTCCAAGATTACCATTTTCTTACAGTACTTTTCAGGCATTGTATGATGTGTACAGAATATATTACAATCCTGTCCCTGGTATTTTTCCCTTTTGTTTTTGATAAAGACTATGGCCACACCATTCCCATGGGCTATTCTAGTATAAGTATGCTTATAAGCTTTCTGCATTCACACAGCAGACCTTGTAGGATATGTTCCAGTTCCAACCTTCCTGTAACACAACTATCATAACCTTATTGTACAGTACAACATAAGGAGCTCTACCTTACCCCACCATAACCAAAGTGGTGAAAATCCTGGGCCAGGGCAGTACCAATGCATTAGCATCTTGGCAGATAGCCTTCTTGAGGTGGAGTGCACTGTCTGTCTCCACAGGGCTGGCGTGATGGAATGTCTCCATCACACACACCAGTGTTTCCTGTCCCATCCCAGGCTGCCCCATGTCATGCAGGGTAGGGCGTGCCAGATGTCTCATGTGCTGGTTCTCTTCATCACCTGACCCATTGTACTAGTCTGTGCCTTAAAGCCAATCTACAGCTCTAACCTGGACTTTACAGAGCTTAAGAACACAGTGGTGTAGAGCGGGACACCTACAAGGACCAAGTAGGAAAAAGGTCCTTTCTTAGCTTATGCAGGAGGGTAAGAGTAGCAGAACTTGGAAACTGAATCAGGAGACCCAGATTTTATTCCCACTAAAAGCCAGGGATATGCTTTACTGTTTTCCAGGCCAAAATACGCCTCTTCAGAGCTTAAGAAGAACAGAACCTTATAACCAGCCTCCAAATAAATGTTTTCCAAGTTTTTTCCAAATTTTTTTCCAATGTTTTCCAAATGTTTTTCCAGTATACTGCAGTTCATAAAAAAAACCTAACAAAACCACTCCCACACCAAAACAACAACAAAAAACCTCCAAACCAAAGAAGGAACAAGATGAAGCGACCTTGTCTTCTCATCCTGGGATAATCTGAAATTAGATGTCTTTGGAGTATTGGGCTCCTGTTCCTTAAACATGAAGATACTTTTTCAGAAAAGAACCATCAAAAAGAGTCTTGTCAGCTATTGCCAATCAGTGAACAGTATTTGACCTTCAACAACGCTGATTTTACTACCACTCACTCTGTTTTACTGATGCTGGTGAATCAGTTAAAGTTTCAGATTGTGTCTAGTAAAGTAAACACTGACTTGAAAACCCATAAATATTTTAAAAATGCAAGGGCACACACCTCTATTTTAAACTAAGTAGACATGTAAAGTAGTAGCTTTACTTCCTAGGAGTTTTAAAATCATTAACTTGACAAAAAAAATCTGCTTTCTAAAGTATTTCAAAGTATTTTAGAACTCTTTCACTTCTATAAACAAGATTTTCATTGACTTTTCTGAATTATCTCAGTTTATTCTAGGTATGTGTTAAATTCTTCATGATATACAGATTTATTGGAATAACTCAGGCAGAACAATGATGTGAGAGCAACTGCACCTCAAAATACAGCTAAGAGACCTTACTACAGCATCCAGTCTGAGCAGCCAGCTTATTTAGTCCTTCAGGACTGATAGTCTGCTAGTTCATATAAGTATTATAGTTTGTTGAGAAAAAAAACTAGCACACTAAATTGTAAAGAATGTCAAAGCTTGTAGATGCTATACCATATAATTTCACAAGCTATGCTTTATTTGGCAGGTGTAATTTTCTTAAAAAACTGTTGAGCAGCTAACAGCTTTTAAAAATACTTTTTCTCACTTGTAGATGGTAAACAACTACAAAATGAATACAATATGATGTAGAAAATAGGTACATAAGTCAGCCACTTTTAAAATATCACACCCATAAGAGTATTTGTTTTTTTAGTACATGCAGCATGAGATTCTGGTATAAGTGTCTCTTTTCCTTGCACAGAACTCTATTTGCCACCCATTTGTATGAAGCATGTACTCTCTGACTCCCTGTGAGGAAAAAAAAAGAAAAGAATGCTTTCCATATAAGTAATAGGGAAGGAAACCTTATTCTTTCTAGTGTTTGTTTAGCAGCTGAACTTCAAACATTCTCTGAAAAGCAAACAACTCCAGGAAAAGGAAAATTGAAACACAACAAGCATGTTGAACACATGAAAAGTTTTGAACTGCAACTGCAGATTAAATAAAAGGTTAACAATGATGGGAACCAAATACATAGTTAAAAATCCAAGAAAAAGGGAAGAACCAAATTACACAGGTTCATGACAAGTTCTAAATCTTCTATTGATAATTTTTTAGGGTTCCTGTTCATGTTTTATACATTCTAGAATGAAAAATTTCTTCTTTGAGCAATGGAGGATCATGAAGCATCAATTTCACACAGAGTTTATTCTTTTAACATCTTTATATGAAATAAATAGCAGGAGAAAACATCTACATTTTAAAGAAAATTATTCTAGGTAAGATATATGAGAATGTCAGCAAATAACACAATATCTTGGGTGCTACTGCTTTAGCCTATAACAAATAACAAAAATGTCTCATTGCCCGGAAATACTGCATTACTGCATTGGAAAAACAAAGCAAGAGCTCCCTCTATGCAACTGTAGATACATTACTTTGTTGTACTGAAATATATTTTACAATATACTGTGAATGTGACTGATGCATATTACAAATCAACAAAATTATTCAAAACAATCAGAGTTCTGAGCAGCAGACTGAACTATTTTCCCCCCCAATACAAACAGACAAGAATAACAGGATAAAACATGTAAGACTTTTATACTACATGAGTTGTTAGGAAGTTACAAGACTGGAATCTCAGATGAAGCACAAGAACACTTCCAGTTGAAAGTAAGCTAACCCACGCTAATAAGAAACATCCGAGGAAGTTTATTATTATTGCTACAGTCAGATGGCAGTAGAATTTACCATTCTCAGCTGTTTTCCCTACCTCTCTGTTGAAAGCTTCTGCTCCCACAGCAGGAACAACTTCTGAACTTTCACAGATGGTTCACTATCTCACCCAGATCACCACAATAAATTACATTGATGCTGCTTAGGATTACTTTAATATCCTCTGTACGAAACAGCAATAGTTCAGAACTTGTTTCATGTGTGGTTGCTCCTGCTACAGAAGCAGTAATCTCCAAGAGAATGAATACCAGGCAGACAAACAATAATTGCTTCAGCCAAATGAACTGTAAACACTTGTGTTTGCACATTAAGTTTCTGAACACAAAGGTGATTCTTTAGTGATGTAATGCAGAAATGGGAACTGTTGCAACATTTCCAGGCTATCTTTCCAAGCATTCTTCTGCCTTATACAAACAATTCTTAGAGCTAATTGTAATTTTTCACAGAACTTTGGCAGATAATCCTGCAACCAAGGGGGAAAAAAGTGTTTCTTCATGAAAAATAATCAATAATGCATGATGGTAGTGAGCACTGTTAAGATATGGTTGCTGCAGACATTACTTACTGCCTTGAAGCTGTATAAAATTATTCTGAATGTCATTGCATGTTCTATAATAAGAAAAAGCCATCCCCTGCTCATCTTGTCCTTTTAGAAACAAAATATTTGCCAGCATACTTCGAATTTAAGTTGGAAAATTACTTTCTGTCCTTAAGTTTGTAACAATTTTATTTTAAATTTAATGTGCTCTGAGATAGATATGATTAATGTAAAAGGCAACTAAGGTGTTAACAGTATTAAAGACTTACTGTTCATTTTGAGGTTTCCTCCTCTTCTCCTCAGTGGCCAGGCTGACAAGTCTTTTGCACAGAGAAAGGAGAACAATGAGCACTGGTAGCTTACTGACTTCACAAATTCTTTTCTCATACCCTGAGGAAAGAACAAATTTTCTTTAACTTCAGAATCACTTGTTATCTGACAGAAATACTTATTGCCTGTCTGTCAAAACTTCAATCAGAATGTGTCACTTTGACCAGAGCACTCTTTTCTTGTCAAACTATCCTGTTGAGACAATTGCAACCTAATTGCTGAAGACATCAACCAAGACTACTCTAAGAAATTTCAGACGCAGGCCAGCCTAAGAAAGCTGCTTCAGGAGTATTACAATTTATTCATAAGAAAGATGGTAACTTGCCTGAAAATTATGATTAGAGATTTCTGCCATGGTTACATTTTTTACAGTTCATTCCTCTCCCAAAAAATACATTGTCAGAAGCTTGGTGCTTCTAGAATCAACAAACAACTTATAATCTTCACAGCAGAAGTTTACTGCTGGGGTGTTAATGAATCTTTAATTTATACTCTGGCTTTGTGGAGCTCTTTATGTTGATATGTCCACAGGTGGGTGTTGGTACTGCCCATCAGAATAACCTACTGGAAAATACCACTGGAGTGGGGTTTCTGGACAATTAGAAATGTGTCATGAGAATTCAGACTTTATGACATGGAAGGTAGTCCTCTAGACATTACTAATGATTCCAGAACTTTAATAGCAATAAGTTAGATTTGAAATATAAATATGATGATCTGGTTATGATTATAGGACAGGCAGTCATACTTTTGATAACTACAATCTGCCCAGCATTACTAATTTGCTGAAAATCAGAAGCAATTGGCAATTCTTTGCATGTTTTCTGGCTTCCTGAGCCCATGCAGTAGTATCTTCACTGCCTCTGTGAGATTAATTACACTAAATTTACTTGTGATGTTATCACACAGTTATTTGGGCTGACAGGCCTAGCAAAATAATATCAATCGTCCCAATCAATGGCAGAAGCAGCATGAAGAGGGACAGCCAACATAGCTGAATCTTCCTTGGCTGCCAGAATGGTAGGAGGTAGACCAATGGCACCTGCTGCCTGTTAGAGGAAGTAGCTGAGCAAAAGAATAACAATTTACTCTAGGATCTAAAAGTGTATACTGAGAAATTCTATTCAATAATGAAACTTTTGGAAGAAGTCTATTGTGTTGATTCATCTCTTCTGATAAAGGACATCTTAATACTGAATTGTCTCTTTTGTTAATATTTAATGTGAGTCAGGCAACACCAGTGTGAATTTGCATTCATAATTCCTTTCTGAAAAGATAATTTGACATGCCCTCCTTTTTCACTTTGCTATGTATTCAGCTTTAGTTGCAAAGATCATTTACTGTGCTAATGCCTTTCCCCTTCAAAAGTGTCTGTGCTTGCCATGTCTCATGATGAATACCCATTTGTAAACAAAGTAGTGATGCATTATTATAGCTGAAGGGCATTGTTTTACCTGGATGTAAATTCATCATTTTTTAATGCATCGCAGCTTGATGCTTGATATCTCATCAAGCACTCTGAAAGCTTTGTTGACACAGATTGATGATCCAAACAATTAACTTAATAATGGCATCAGCAACTGGAGGTTGGTATTAGCCAGAGAAAGAGCAGACCAAGTTCTTCCCTAGTGTATGCCTAATAAAGTCAAAGGAGGTATGTTTGGGAGCTATTTATTGGAAACAATTTATTTGATAATTTTTTTCATTTTCTGAGCTAATTTTAAGAGTCTAGCTATGCTGCATTAAGTACTCTGTGGACAACAAATGGAAGCTTTTTTTTTAACAGGTTATGTTTTTTTAACAGGCATGTTACACTTTATAAATAATTCTCCTTTCTCAGAGTAGTTTCAGAAAGAAAAGTTAGTAATTTGTGAATATTCTGTTAGAGCTCAACTGGAGATAGCTACTTCCCAGCTGTTAAATACAACACCTCACCTGAAACATGGTGTATATATGGAGATGTGGTAACTACCATGTACATACTTCTGGTTTGTTCTAATGTATAGTAAAATGACATTCAGTAAAACATTTGTTCTTTATTGTTTTTATAACTTGTCTAACTAAAAAAACGTTCCCATTCTAGCACTATCTATCTCAATGCATCTCTGTGTGGACCTGGGAATCCACTGATAAATATATGACATCATTTAAATTCAGACTGAACAAGTAATAATTGTCTTAAGGAAGATCTTCTGCTGTGGGTTTGATAGATTCTAGAAGACTGCAACCTCATTGTTATATCCTTTGTTATCAACCTTTCTGATAACCACCTATCAGAAAACTCAGCATCTAACAGAATTCAAAGTAATAACTCTTGAAACTAGGGAACTTAGTTCTGTGATGGTTTACCAGGGAGTCTAATGTCTTGTGCCAACTGATGTAATTGTACTTGGCAAACAGTGCATGGGAACTGCCAGTTTCAAGCTGGAGACTGACAGATGAGTAGCTTTTCTTTCTGAAGTGAGCCAGGTGCTTGGAGTTAGATGTAAAGGGCTTAGGTATTGCCTTGAAGCTAAGCTGTTTCATCCTCTCTTTGATAGTAATAAATGAGAGAAATTCATGAGTCAGATGACTATAAAAGTAACCTGGATCCAAAGATGACACCTGCCACCATCTGTCTGCCTCCTTTTTCTTTCCTTTTTTTGAAGTTTTTGTCATTTTTTATAACACGGATAATTTCTACATCCTTATCATTCCCTTCCTCTACCAGAGTTTTTTAAACTCAGATTTGGAAGAAATTCTTCACATATTTCACAGCAGTTGATATGTCTTTAATGGTACAGTTTGTGTTCCCATGTTAACACAAATCCTTTTCCACTTGTACATCTGGCACCACACAAAAAGTGGAATGCTTAGCTAAGTAATCTTCCTACCTGTAAGATATGACTACACACAGACAAGTACTTATATTCGCCAGGTCTGTGGCATGCATCAGTGATCTTGCACTTGTAATTTACTTGCAGGAGCAAAAATCCTTGTATGTTGGATGTCAACATACTTTTCACTACCTTAGGAATACTGATTTTAGTACAGCTGTTAACAAAGTAAGACAAGCACTGGTAACCATTTCTTGTATTAAGATGCTAGGTATGCTCAATGTCAGCTTGTTTTTGAGAGAAGCAAAAATCAGATTAAAGTAATTCTAAAGAAACAGACTGTTAGAGTTAATACAACATGCAAATAAAGATGATGATGCTCCAATATTCCATATAGTATGCATTGATTTGCTTAAGTCTAATACATTTAAAAAAAAAGAAAAAAAGCTGAGAAATGGAAGATGGTGACCAGTAGAGATGAGGAACTACCAGGTAAATTGGAGTTTGAATTGTGATCCTAAAGTAGAATAAGCTGTAGGGAAAACAAGAATGTCTACACAAGCTTGTATTTTAAATTCACTTTTCTGAAATCTTTCCATTCTAGATTAAATTCTTTTCTACTGCTAATGACTTCTAAAAAGCAGTGAATCTAAGGTGAATCTTAAGAAGTAAATGGGAACACATCTTTATCTTCTTTTATAATTTAAGAATAAGGATTCATTCAAGAAAACAGGCTTGAAGTTAAAAGAGAATATTTTTATGAAGCACATAGTTAACGTGTTGAACTCCCCACCACAAGACAACAATGATAGCAGCAGACAGAAAAGGCATGTAATTTAATGAATGTTGTTACACTAGACAGAATAGTAAAGTATATTTTCATAGATGTAAAGCAATTAGAGAATTGCTAGTCATATCAGATTTTTGACAAAGCAAAAAAAGCATGGAAATGAAAGTGAAATAATAATAAATCCCCTTATTCAAACATCACTGTTATTACAGCTGTTATGCAAAACAGATCGTGCACCGCAACTAAGCTCCTGAAGGCTTGAACTTTTATTGTGCATCTCTTAGTTAAGATCTCTCCCCTCCTCCAACCCTATTCATTTTCCAAGAAAAATGTGTACATCTTGGATTTTTTCCAGTCAGCTCTACTGTGTATAGTAGTCTGGTGAAGATTTGTAAATAGTAAATGAATAAGATAAAATGTTGTCTTTGACAGGCAAAATTAATGTTGTGATGCATGGTCTGGAATACACAACTGTTCTAAATATCAAAAAAGTATCTTCTTCAAACATTGCTTAAATTGAATTAATTAACAGAAGTAGAACAGCTAAATATTTTTGTACACTAGCTAAATGATTTTTTTCCACATTAACCTTTTCCTTTAGTTTGGTGAAAATGCATTGTCCCTTTTAAAGAAGATTAAGTATGTACATGGGTGTGTGCCCAGCCCTCGTCCAGCAGATTGCTGCAGCCCAAGCACTGCCAGTTGGGAGGCTATGTTTTACAGCCTGGGCTGTAAATAATCCCCTTTTTCCATGAGATTTGTGTTGAAAACTGTATAATATTTTAAAACGTCCTAAGGGTATAGTGATGTCAAAGTCACCACAAATAAAAAAAGAAAAAGAAATTATCAGTTTGTTAAAGTTCTTAAGTATGAGTACTCTAACACTGACAAAGAGATATCAGGCAATGTGAAAAGTTAGTTTCAAGCTCAGCTTAACTGAAAAATCTTTCTTTCCATTTTTTTAATGGATGCCACTCCTGTGCAATTTGTCTCAACTTTGCTGGAGTATTTGATGTTGGCCACCATCAGTTCCTTTAAAATAATAGATAATTAGGGTTTGGCATATCAATTCCTATGACAGACTAGTCTATTTACTTCTGTAGCTTGCTGTTCTAAGATTAGTGCAGGTGCATTGATAAGCTTCTCAGTAGATGCTCATTAGGAAACCTGTCTTTTCTGTGTACAAAATCAAGAAAAGGAAGCACATGTAATGAATGGTACATCTACTTTTAGGCTAACACACTTAAGGACAAAGTTACTTCTTCATTTTGAAAGTAACTGGGTCTAAACAAAGCTAGATGTGGGTTATTTTCATACTCAGTGATTTCTATTAGCACAGAAATTGAAATTTTCAATAAAGGACTATGCAGATGAAAAGCACTATATTGTTTTATGCAATATATTGTAACAAATTTTAACAAAAAGTTGGAATTAAAAACTTCTGTTACTAGTTTACACTGAGAAGACACCAGTAGTACAAAACATATTATGCCATTTTATAGACAGAACTATAATGAAAACATTGCTAAAGCAATGAGACTTGCCAGCTACTTATGAGACTCAGGAGAAATTCTTTAACAGATGTTTCCCACATCAAAAAGATACTTATCCTTCACTGATTACCATGATCTTGAAAATTCATTACTTGATTCATTGATCAACACCTCTTCATCAGTCCCATTTAAAAAAAAAAAAAGAACCATTGCAATAGATTTTTCCTTCTACATAGCAGCTGATAAAATATATTACTGCTTTAAGTCCCTTATGGTGAAGTTGTATTACAGCATTGCTATGTTCATGGCATAATTAGGATCCTGTCAGCATATCAGTCATACACTGATGAATACACATCTCATTTCCTTTGCCATTTTAAAACCCACTATCCTCACAGTGACTAGTGACTACTGTACTACAAGCTGACATGGCCACATGCATACTTTAAAATTTCAACTACTGTCCTCTGGGATTATTTATTTTTATTTACTGCAAACTTAGTTCAGAGAGCTTCTTTTGACAGCTCTTGTTTATTATTTTTAAATCTCCCTAACATACAATGCATTGAATAATATTACATCTGGATAGCCTTTTTCTTTAGCTGGAAGTTTCATCATTAGACATTGTTTAGACACCTATCAAGTAGAGATATCAAACCCTTTCAAGAGTAGGTAGTCATCATCTAAAGAAAAAACTTTAGCAGCTTATACTCTGACTGCAATTAGCAAGAAAATTAGTTTGAGATACTAAACAAGCCTGGAAATATGGAGGGTCAAATGAACACTGTTTGAATACAATACCCAGTTCTATTTGTTTAATCTTCTTTAATTTATAGAAATCTTCAACCCTAAGTCACACTAATATTTTTAGTATCTGTAACATATATACTTCATTTCTAAAATAACCTGCTCAGCTCACAAAACATACATTGCACGTATGACACCACTGGAGAGTGAAGTGCACTAATTTTTACATACAAAATACCTTGAAATAAGCTATAGCTAACAGACACTGAAAAGAAATTCTTGCCAAGGAAATGTGAGAGGTCCCTTGATTTTTCATATTATTAGAAATGTTTAGAATAATGTTTTAGCTTTTTATCAAATTTTATACCTCTTCAGTTTTCACTGATTTTCATAAGGAAAATAAACCAGCTCAATTTTTAAGTGTTCTACTGCTTTTCATTTCCTTTAATATTTATCCTGTTAGTTTGAATAATAACTCAGGTACCTCAAATGGCATGACTTATTTTTGCTATACAGCCCATGCTATAATTTTTTATGAGTGGGATGAAAGTAACAGGCATCTTGGGCCAAGAAAAATTACTTCTTAAACAGAAAGAAAATCTTTATAATAAGTATTTTTAATTCAATTAAAGTTTTTTTCATAGGTGAGTCAGGAGTAACACTCAATTAAAATAAAATTTTTCAGCATAGATGTGGCATAAAAAAACCCAAGCCCCTTGATTATCAATAAATATTTCTTTATAGTAAGTAATCTAATTTAGTCTGGAACACAAGAGAGACCAAATCACTGAATAACCAAATAATTCCAGCAAAACTGGTTTTAAAATTATATCCAGGAAAACAATGAAATTGAACATCTGAACTTAGCCTAGCAGCTTAAAATCTACACTTCAAAAAATATCACCTTGCCTACCTCTTGCACATAAATCATAGAGTGCCACTTTGCCTGTGCAGCCCTTACTTTCTCAACTGCTAAAAATTGCTGGCATCATTAACTCACTTCATATTATGCTATTTCTCTTTCTGCTGAACCTGTCATCACCTCATTTTCTCCTGCATCCCCTGGTTTGACAGATGCACTTGCAGTAATACTTTTCTAGTTTTTGACTTATTCAGATTCTGCTATATTGCCAGCTTCCTCCTGAGAGCGCTGCTGGATCAGGAGCCTGCTTCCTTCGCTTGCACGCAGCACTAAAGCAGAGCTCTGAGCACCACAAGGACTGCAGCACTGTGTCCTACACTTTGGCTGCTTATTTCCAACTTAACACATGCCATGCAGATTTTTCCATGATTTACAGAAAGCAGGGACTTTTCCAAGGGAAATGCATACAGCCCACATTACTGTGGTCTAGACATCTCTGTCTCGTTGACAGGGAGAGGGAACATGTCTTACCTATACACATTCCACACAGATCATTATACATGAACATTCACAGCTTCTGAAAAATCAAGCAGATTTTTATTCTATCTTGTTTGTATGTGCCTGATTTTTAGAGCTGGTGATTAGAGCTATTTTTTTGTGTACTTGACAAGACCTTGTATAAAACTGACATATTACAAATAATGAGTTTCATTTTTCTTTTAAAAATAATTTTTAAAAAGGAAACTATAGTGTTAGATTGATATGGATAGATTGGATAGATTCATATGGATAGATGGATAGATTCCTATGGAACCCTATCAAAATCATGAAACTGCTGATACAACATTATTTCAGTAAGGAATTTAAGGAGATTTAATTTAAAAAACCACACCACTATTTCTAGAAAATTTTATAATCAAATAGGTTTTGTGACACTGTTAGACTATATGAAATTTTGTCTAAAAGCTACTCAAAAATATGAAGTAAATTAATCCACCTGAAAAATCTAAAAAAGTAGTTATCATTACCAGTATGAAGCTGGGGTGCCTGTAGAGGGGTCTGTCAAACTCTAGTCATCTCCTTTCGCTTCAATACTTTAGAAGAGGTCAAAAATTACTATACTGATAAAAGGTTTACTGATATTGACAGGTAAATGTATAGGGTAGACTTTGTATCTGAAGAGTACAGTAGTTTACTCTTTTGCTCAGTAAGAACCAAACCACACCATTTCTACTACCTTGCCTCCTCACCCTGCTGAAAAGGAAACCCTGTATCTTATGAAGCTGTTACTTCTCTCAAGTTGCTGATTGTTTCACTGCATCTAAACACTGTTTCAATATGTGGCTCATAAAAAAGTATATGCAATCACAATCTGTAAAATAACCCAAAAGTGGATGCAGACAAAGAGAAAATGTTTTCATAAATCGCTCTTATCTTCTTAATACTTGTTTTTGTTTTAGTCTGTATTTATTTCTAGTCTAGCTAGGATCCTAGAATTATTTCTGTGCAATATTTGCCAATTCAATTAATGGTCTGTTTACTCTGTCTTCCAGATCATTAATGAAGATGTTAAATAAAAACAGTTCTAACACTAATCCCAGGGTGCCTTGGCAGACATTTCTCCTCACAACATAATTCATCATACCCTTTGTTAGGAGATTACTTGGATGATATAGCTGATGTAAAAGAATGTTGCCCACCTGCTTGGATATGTTATCCACAGGGAACATATTACACCAATTACAGGAGAAATTCACTGACTTTCTTTGTTTCTTGCTGCAAGCCAGATAATGAAAAGTGTTGACAAGGTTCTAGAGAAGAGCTCTAAACTTTTTGGTTCCTGATACCTGAGAGACAGTTCAGCAGCCAGATCACTGGAAATGCTCTTCATAGAAGCACATTTCTACTTTTTGAAAAGAAGACTTACAAATTAGTGGAGGTAGAGAGATGCAAATTCCCAGGTTAAAGAAAAAAAAAAAAAAAAAGAAAGAAGAAGACTCAAACCCATCAACTCCTAAAGAAAGCAACTTACTTTATGAAAGTGCTCCCAAACCAGAGCATATTAAGCTGAAAATCAGCTTTCTTTGAATCTTTGATAGCAAATTCTATTTAGCTGAAGTTGAACTGCATTTAAATTACCTTGTAAAGAGATTTCTACAAATGCAGAATTCTCTGGATAATTTTCCACCCCAGGTAGTGATCTATGTAACATTGTTACTTACGTGGTATCACCAGCTGCTTTTCAGTGGTTGAATCTCTGGGGTCAACTTCCTTGCTGGCAAGTCAGCACACAGATGGTTAAAGCAAGGTCTTTCCCCCTCTGAAAAAATAAATAAGACATTTCATGATCATTGTGAGTTTCAACAGCTTTTATTCCATTTGTATAAATAATCTCTATAGTTAGTGTTACATAATCTCTATAGTGGAAGGCATAGTGGAAGTTTCCCACTATTACAAAAAGAGTTCAGGGGCTCTACATTTTTAAACAGCACTCTGCTTAAACCCAATATTACTGCTGGTATTCTTACTGTGTAATTTCATGATTCAGATATTATTTATGTTATTTGTGGATATAAATCCTATAAATGTATTTCTGTAGTCCAGTAAAAGGCTTTGTTTTATTTTATGAAATTCTTTCCATTTCATTTTATGAAGTTCTTTCAGTTTTCTTCATCAGATTTTATTTAGTATTAGCCAACATTATTTTTTCCCTAATTACTCCAGTAACTAAACTCTAAAACCTTTTACAGTGATGGCACTTTAATTCACCGATTTATACAGCCTCTTTTTTAATTCTTCATTAGATCTGACTTAAAAATGGGCAATAGAAACAGGTACAGTCCACAACTACTCATCGATGACCCTCTTATCTGTGATAGGCCACACTAAATAAAAATCTCACCATTATCACCATAAATCTGCATGAGGGAATTAAAGCCAAAGGCTGAAATACAGCGAGAGTTCAAAGTACCAGAAAGCAAAAGGAATAAATCATTCATAGTATTGCAATGTTGCCAACCCTTACACTGAAAAAGTGCATCCTAAAGAAAGGTTTTGTCCTTTTTGAACTTTCTGGTAGTCCTGTCAAACCTCTTCCTCCTCAAGTTCTGTCAGGTTATACTCAGCCAAATAGCCTTGTTGCCAAAGCAACCTTCTCCCCACTACACGAAGCATCAGAAAGTTTTTTTGTGCAGAAGCCCATGTCTTACTGCTGTAGCAGTTTAATCAGCAATTGCTTTTGGCAGTCCTCTGCCAACAGCTCTTAGATACAATATTTCATTATCAGGAGGGGAAAAAATAAATAAAGTCTGAGTTGGCAGCATGCGCACAATACGACTTGCAATTTGTTGGAGTAAAAAGAGAATCACACAGAATTCAAAACCACAGCAAGAGCAATCCAGCTGATGAAGAATGTAGATCTTAGACCCACAGGAAACAAGCAGATTGGAGGAAACCTCTGCCCAGCTCGTCCCACTCAAAGCAAGGCAATATTCAAAGTGACATCAGCTTCCACTGGGTTTTACCCCAAGAGTACTCTCTTAATATGGAGATTTCACACACACTCTGGACAACCCACTCCTGTTCTTAACCTCTTTTCATTAATTTCTCTTTTTTCTTTATATAGAAAAATATTTCCATCCCTGAATGTGTTGCATTGCCTCTTGCCCTTTTGCTGTGAGCCTCTAAGACCCTCTGCATCCTTAACAACTTTACTTTTCCTTAAGCCTCTTAAGGTGAAGACAGAGATCAGAGAAGCGCAGAAAGCCTTGTTGCTCTCTTGTGCTAAGCAAACACTGCTCTCTCAGCTTCTTGCCAGCCAGCTCCTAAACATATTGGTGGAGCTCGGCTGGATTGGCTTTAGTTTGTCAAAGTCTTTCGGTGCTAAGAAATCCAAAGCTACACACTGGAGCCCAGGTGTGGCTTCCTGCGATATAACCAAGCAGAACCTATTGCTCCCCGTGATGTAACCTAGCAGAACCCATGGTTCCCCGTGGCACGACACAGCAGCACTCGTGGCTCCCGGAGCGCTGCGGGTGCCACTCTCCCGCACGGTCGTGCTGCTGGCCGCCACACAAAGCCCCATCTATGCCAGCCAGCACTTGTTGCATGGGGTTATTCCACCCCAGGAGCAGGACTTTGAAAAAGAGGCATCCTCTCGCTTCTGTACACGTCCAGCCTTCTTTGTTTCTGACTTTCCTCAAGTCTAGAAAATACACTACGTCTATTCACTCTGATACCTAGCAAGCCATTTACCAATTCTCCTCATTGAGGCCCCCATTTGTTTTACTTTTTTGCTTCCTTCTACCCTCTAGAGGAAAAAAAACCATCTTGGCTGGCCCTTCTCTGCTTTCCCGGCTTGAAAGCCAGGAACAAAATGAAAACCTCAGCTGCAGTAATGATATGCTGCCTCCTTCCAGCCAGGAGGAAAAATCTTTTTTGAATCTCCACAAGGACAGGCAGAAATTCATAAAGAGCTTAAGCTTTTTATCCTACATCAAAACTGTCTCTAGCCTTTACCAAACTCAGCAAGATCTACCCTTTCCTTCCAGATTGTTACCCTTGACTAAGGCTCAAGAATAAACTAGTAACTGTAAGCTCTTTGGGACAGGCAGGAAGCTGGACATCACTTTTGGGTAATATGAGTATTTTGGAGGACAAAAATAGAAATAAAGTTCATAAAATGGGGCATTCACAATACTTGCATTAGCCAATTTGAGTTCTATTTTCCATTCTCTCTTGCTGATAGGGTTGCAAGTAATAAATATATGTATGGAAGGCATCCAGTTTTGTTTTATTCACTGGCATTGTCTGAGGAGCAATGAATCATGTCAGAGATTTAAAGGGATTACTGATAGAGAAGAGTGTAACCTTTCTTCCAATACAACAGCTGTTCTGAAAAATTTCCATAATAACAGTTGCTTTTAATTATATAAAGAATTGCAAAGCCTTTTTAGCTTCATATCAATAATGCAGCTTTGATTCAAAAGTTGCTAAAGAGATAATCCTCAGCCTTTTTTCTCGAGGCCAGTTTGTGAATAGCAATGATTTAAATCCCAATGTCATCTTTTTTTTTTTTTTTTTCCCAAAGGAAGGAAAGAATGGTGTTTATTTCCTTGGAACTTGGACTGAAAAATTACAAACAATGCTTGGAAAACATTATTCTCATGAGAGTCCTTCAAGAAATGCTACTGATGCCTAAACAGACACATGTAAAATAAAAGGATCAGAAGTAATGCACAGATATAAGGAAAAAAATAAATATTTTAAAATATCTAGTCTAACATTACTGATAAGAATAAATCATAAATCTCTATATGTAGAATTGGTGTGTTTTACTAAAGAAGGATTATTTTTAGCAATTTTCAGGGCCCTGCCAAATCAGTAAAAATTGCATTTCTTCATCTTCCACTCTTCCTGCTTCTCTCTGTGATTAAGTACTGGCCTCTGACTGCTTAATGCTTATTCATTCCTCATTTTCTGGGCAGATCACTAGTTTGTGAAGATAATTAGAGACCCCTGCTATTCTTTCTAAGCCTTGAATCTTCAGACTAATTAAAATGGAGTGCTGCATAGACACATGCAGCTGAGAAAGGCTTAGAGCAAGGTGCTAAGAATCATACTATTTGTGTCACAAAAACAAGTAAAAACTCATTCCATCTGCTAGGAGAGAGCAACATTTTTGCTATGGTCCTCTTTCGTGGTTTAAGAATAGTATCCTCCAATCTAGTACTACCACTGAGACACTCCAAACCACGTGCTACTCCCTCGCTTCCACTTGCCCTCCCCTCCCACCTTGCAGAGGGCTGGAGAGGAGAACTGCAGGCACAAAAGGCAAAGATCATGCATGGATACAGCAATGAGATAAGAAAAAAAAAAAACAAAATAAAAGCAACCATATTAAAAGCAAAAGCTTACAGAGAGAAAGTGATTCACATACAAAAATGCTACCATGGCACTCAACCGACCGAAGCCGTGTCACCCCAACCACTTCTATTGAGTCAAGGGGTTAAGTTAGAAATGTAGTTAGCAAAGATCATATACTGTGATTAGAGCTTAACAGGAAAATCAATTGATACCAGGTGGGGATAACTGAAACAAGGTTGGGAATGACAGCTGATATATGAAGTATTGTGGAGTGCAGGAGCCATAAATACCACTGACTTCTAAGAATGAGAGGGTGTTTGGACTGTGACCTGCAAGTTAAGGAGCCCTGCCAACTAGACACGGGTGAAGAGTTTATCATGAAGAAGACATCTTACTTCCTCCCCCAGAAGCCACCAAAAGAGAACAATTGCACAGCTGTAATGGATATTCAAATAATTATAATACCAGGCAAGAGCTAATGTTTATGTAATAAGCATCATAGAAACCATCCTGGAAACCATCTGAATATATAAAACCTTTTTGGATAAATAGAGAGCAGGAGTTTGACTTTTTTGCACACACTTTTGGAAATAATTCCGCTTGTGTCCAGCACTGTAATAAACATACCACTTTTCAACTTTAATTAGTTGAAGAGTCTTCTGTCTGTGCTTCACTACTACTACCTATGCTTTTGAATGAATATTATCCTAATATTTTCCAATATGGCATTAAAGTATAACATTTAACATCTAAGAATATATAGTAAATTTTTCATCAGGATCATATTCTCCTAACTTCTTTTCTTTTTCTTTGAGGTGTTAATATTTAAAGTAAAACATACAGCATAAGTGAATACACCTCAGAGCAGTGCACATATAAATGCAATATAGGCAAGAAGGCTACAAAGAATTTTTCTGCCTCTCTACAGATATCAATTTTCTCCTTTCATCTGTTTTAGCATGTAGACAGCCTAGAGGCATTGCTGGACACTTTATCTTAAAGAGCTTAAAGATTTTACCATCTGAATAAACTACTGCAAGCTCTAAATGTTTTCTTTTCTCCTCCAGACAAGTGAAGTAACTTTTATTTAATTTGGGATGAGCCAATATCCATCAACAAAAGAAGGGAAACTACTGGCCCTGAACTGTGTCTCAAGATGCTGAGAAGTTATGAGCAGTGTTCATAAATTGCCAGGAAGGTTGTCTGTACTTACCCCATGAATATCCAGCTTCAGTAAGATCTGCTGTCCCGACCCTGAGGCAATTGCACATTGCTGTCATATTGTTTCTTCAAATAGAGTTAAAGTATGACTGCAAATTAGATTATGCAGTTCTGAATGAGTGGAGGCATTTATGCTGACAGATTTGAGTATCTAAAAGCAACAAGAGTATGTATCTGGGAAGGGAATAAGAACCTTTAAGGAGTTAAAGCTTTCATTACAAACTTATAAAGTAACTTTTTTCTCTTCAATTTTTTCCCAAATATTTTATTTCTGAATATAAGTAGGGTCTAAGTCAATTCTACTCCAATACTAATCTATAGAAGAAACATTTAGGAAAGAAATTTTAAACACATCATTTGTGTACTACCGTCAGCATCTCTGAACAAATTCATATATTTTTGGATCTTTCTCCAGTTTTGCTCACTAACACAAAAAACCCCTCACTTAACTCGCATCTTCATATCATCAGTGAACTTGCTGAGGTGACATTCTAATTCTTCTGCCAAGTCTTTTCCTAGGAAGCTAACTTTGTGCTGTAGCCAATTATCTCCACCTAGAATGTGCTCACAAATAAGAGTTGATACCATTTTGTCTATACCTCATCCATAGGTGGAATTAACTACCTCGACATATCTTGTTTTTGGAGTGTGCTCCAAGAGATGGAGTTTCTTGTAAGGGTCACATGGTCAGCATTGATCAGCAAACGGTGAGGAGTGTAGTCTCACTTGGAGAGGTCTCTGCAAGTCTCTCTCCTGCGGGCTTAAAACAGTCACACAACAAGGACTATATCTATCTTCAAAGTACTCCATATGATTTGAAGCAGCATATGGACTGTTGATCTGGTGTCAACAAAGGAATTGCCATGTTCACTGGGTTACTAGGTACACTGATGGAGAAAAGAAGAGGAATCTTTTAGAAAAACATTGCAATAAAAAATAATTTAAAAAAGCAGATGGGTACGGACTACTAAGAGTATAACTTATTAATAACACCATTAAGACACAGATTCACTTCCAACAAGCCAAAATTAAATTCATAATCTCAAAAGCCCCTGTCATAAATAATGGCAAGATCACAGCCTTAATCAGAATATCCTTCCAGAGGTAATTCTATTACAAAACGTAAAGTTTGAGGTGGCTATGTTCAGAAGTCAAATGCTGAAAATTATATTTGGTAATTCCAGGCTAATGTAAATGATTAAATTCATTCTATCACCTTGGTGATAGTCATAGCTCTAGTGAAAAACAAAGCATGTTACACAAAGAAGAAGCATCTGATAAGAGGAACAGCTTAGAACAGTGTCTTTTCTAGTCTACTCCATATTTTCTCAGGAAAGCTCTAGGATCAATTTTCTCCACTTCCCAGGGGAAGGAGGCACCACTGATTGGATTGCTCCAGCAGCTTAAAGAAGCTGCTACATTCTCTTTAAAAAAAACAAATGCTTTGCTTGGATTTCTAACCAAAGGAGCTGTTTCACTGCTATGAATCCAGACTGCAGAGGCATCTAGGAAACTCCACTGGCACTTCCTGGCTCAGCATACAACTGAGTCACATTCTCTGACATAACTCTCCCCTTACACTGCACAAGGGAAATGGGTGACTGCTTGAAGGTTCACAGCAGGGTATCCAATAGAAGGAACTGCTATTGTTCCCTGTGTGGCTAATGGAGAGAGAGACCTAATGAAGCCCCTGCTCTAAATCACTGTCTGGTGAGGTGCCTACCTATTGCCACTGATTACTTAGAGAGTTCACAGTTTCCATTACCTTAGATATATAGTACAGTTGATGGACCTCGATTATTACTGAATTTTAGAAAGTGTGAATAGCTTCCCTGTCTCTTTTTAATCCTATCTCCCTCTAGTGGATTTAACCCTTTGGTCTGAGCAGCAGAAAAATTCAAATTTAAGAGAGATTATTTCTGCTCCCCAGCCCCCCCCAAGCAAAGTCCAAGAAATTAATACAGTAAGCAGATATCTTTGGAAAGAAGTGTGATCATTGGTGCTTAAAAGCAATCCATATCTAATTCCTGACTAAAAATGGCAAAATTACTCTGCTGAAAACTAGCATGTCAAACTAGCCCAGATTTTCAAAGGTGATGCATTTTTTATCTCTAGGAAAATCAAGGATTGCTATAGAGATAAAAACCTATAGTTTCTAAAAGAGTGGTGTCTTGTTCACAGCCAACCAGTCATTGAGAGGTAAACCTGTCATATTCTTAATTACTACCCAGGGAAATTCTAATAATATTGTGACAATAATGAAGAATAGTTATTTAAAAAATATAATTGCACACATATTTAAGCAGTTTAGGGGGGTTTTTTTTTGCACCCTCTGTCTGTCCAATTCAAAAGCATATCCTCTCTGGAAATTTCAAGTACAATATATACCTCTATAAGTATCTTTCTTTCTTCTTTAGTATATGAGTTGGAGCTCTAAGGATATGCTTATCTGTGACCAGTTTTCCATAGGTAGAAATTAGGACAGAACTAAGTCTCAGCTATCCCTTTTGTTTCCAAACCATTAATCCATTAATTACTCCATTTTGAACACATACTCCCATTTTCAGTGAAAATGGTATATACATTGTAGTATTTTAGTATGATTAGAATTAAATAAATGCAAGAAACTCTAGTACTAAAGCTGTTATTCACAATTTGGTTAATAATTTTATATTGATGCTTCACTGCAGTTCCCAAAGAACCTACTTGATCTTTATCTTTACAATAACTGCAGCTGTAAAAACAAAGCTGCAATAGTATAGGGGTTTTTGGTAAAGGAAAGTAAGACCTCTCTACTAACAAAAGAATCCAAACACTCATGCCATTATTTATTTTCAGATAACTGACAAAAAATAATTTGATTATGTGTCTGTATCAACTATGCATGACCCTCAAAAATCACTGGCAGACCAGGAATTTATAACCAGAACACATTCCCTGGACAGTGCAACTATTTGGATTAATTGCATTAAGAGACTTAATTTTGAAGGATTTGAGAATGTTTTTACAAGGTTTAGGAAAGATTTCATTGGGATTACATGATAAGCAATTTTGAGTGTGCTTAACTGTTCACATTAACTCTCTAAGCAAGCAGGAAATGGATCAGTCATCACTGATTATTAATTCTTATCCAAGATTTTGTCACCATAAAGGGAACATCTTTGTAGTTCAGTGTATACTTCAACCTGCCAGCAGAAAAAAAACCCCTATGCTTTAGCAAGGATCTCAGTGCTGATGTTCTTCATACTGCTGGATTTGAACAGTCTGTGCTTGTACTCTGCATATTTCTGTTCTCTTGTGTAGCCTTCAGAAAAATGTAATTTTACTATTTGATCTAAAATGATACTTAAATTGGCCTTTATTTAAATGGATCTATATTTGCCATATGATAATATTACTTGCCAATACCGCTTTCAAAGCTCTACTAATTGCAAATGTAACTTAGGTATTGAAACTGAGCACCAATGGTCTAAGATTAAAATATTAATTCAAGGGAGAAAATATACATAAAGTAAAAAGTTTTAGCAGTTGCTCTACTTGCACCAATTAGCCACATCAATTTTATGCCAAATGTTCTGTTACATGAACTGGGAAAACAAGGTAGAGAATTAGGGCTTCTATATAAATTCTGGAAACCCAAATTAAAAAGAATAGTATTCTTTTTATATTTCTGGGAAACCTGAAGTTTTAGAAAGAAATGCACTTCTCTGTGTTTATTTTTTTTTTCTAATGAGATGACAACTGCATTAATATACCAAAATGTGAGTGTCCAATGTTGAGCACACTGTTCTGTTGTATGCTATTATCTGATGGTAAATATGCAAATGTACAAATAAACCAAGAAACGATGCCTGCAAACCCCATTGGGAAAAATATAATAGAGGCAGCTGTGCAAAGAGCTCCAAGAACACAGGTCAAATTTATGAGCATATGTAGATTTACTCAATTTCTGTTTTAAAAAGAGATTTTGCCTTTCACTGCAAATAATTTGTGTTACAGCTGTATCAATTATTGTGCAGTAGAACAGACTGATTTTGTTGATGCAAAGGCAGTCAAGAAGTAAAAAAAAATAGTCAAATGTTAAACTTATAATTGAGTCAGATTTATTTGCTTGTTTGTAATTTGCACATTTAATTACCTGTGGGAGAGATTCTTGTGGACATTGGATTTTTCAAAATCAAAATAAGGCGTGAACAACGATTAATAGAATTACCTGCCAAGAAATATTAAATTCTAATACAGAACTCTGGAATAAATTTAATGAAGTTTTTATTTTTTTATATTTAAAACTTGCCTTGTAGCCTGATAACTTCATTGTTGAAACTGAATGGCAGCAACTGAGATTTCCTGACTCAAGGAAATACTTTCACAAAAGCAGCTAAGACTATTCTATTTGTAATGCTGTAAAACAAAAACAACTGTATATTCCTCACTTGGCTCCACTATTAGATCACTAAGAAATTATATTAGCAATAATATTGCCCAACAACTGTTCTTCATTCAGCTGTTGTCATTTAGGTACTTTTACCTAGAAACTATCCTGATTTAACGTTCAGCACTGGTCATTTGCTACAGAATACAGAACAGTCGGACCAGAATATTACAGTGCTATTACCTCTCTTCCTTTTCTTTCAAATATATTATTAAATGTTTCTATTATAGCAAAGAAATCCCCAAATGTTTGCCACTAACAAACACTTTAATATGAATCTCACCAACAAAAGATTGTGCATACCTGCAAGTGAGTTTTTAGTGGAATAAAAGTGCATGCAAAAGGTGAGTTAATGCAGAATTTCTGGTTAAAATTCATGTACATAAGTGAAAAATGGCTAGAGAACCTAAATAATGGCTACTATTGGAACTTCTGATTAATCTGCAGAATTAGATGTAGAATTGAAAACCCAATCTGCTGTAGCACACTGCAGAAACCATTGACAGAAAAATATCCAGCTATGAAATGAAGTCCCTTAGTATGAAAAACATTATATTTGACTGCCAAATATAGGACAGGAAATATTGTCTGTGCTTTTAAGGTACTTTAAATATTAATATAGAAACCTTAGTTACGTATCAATTTTTAATTGCTTGAAAGAACAGTAAGGCAGAATTTTAGAGCAGCAGAAAATCACTTTTGCATGCCATTTTTTAACATTACCGATTTCTGACTCATGAGCTTAATTCTCTGACTAAAAATTGCTGTATTGTCTTGATTTTAAAATATCACAGCAAAAACACCATTGAGAAAAAGAAAAAAAAAGGCATTTGCAACAAGGTTAGCATACCCTAACTTCAGCCGAAAATGTGAATTATATTTTACTTCAATAAACATAATTTAGTCTGATTTATCCACTTCCCTCCATGTTAAAAAAAAAAAAAAAAAAAAAGTTCTTTTAAGAAAAACACATTTTGATTGAACCCAGATAGAAGAGTGGATACTCTTCTTCATAAGCTGTGTATGTAAAAAATAACATTGAGTGTTTTTAACCAGTGTGAGTGTTGCCTCACGAGCTGGGCATTGGGAAATGGTGCCCAATGTTCTACCCTACAATGCAAATTCCCCCAATTTTCTTAGAGCTCGCAGAGTTTATTATGCCTGTTTGTACTTCAAACGTGGCGGGTAAAGGAGCATTTTACTCGTGTAAACCTGGACTGACTGACTAATAAATACCAACTTTTTAAAAGCTGAAATTAATTTCTGATTCCGGATCAAGTCTTGAAGTAAGATGCACTTGCGCGTGTTTTAGACAACACCAGGGAGCGACCAGCAGCCACCAAGCAATGTACGAGCAGCAGGAGCCGCCATTCAGAAGGAAACAAACAGGAAACAGCGGGGCGGTGCCTGTCGGGCCGCACCGCCCTCAGGCGAGCGGGACGTTCGAAAGGCGGCGGCGGCGGCCATCGCGGCCATGGTGGAAGGCCCGGGCTGCGCGCTCTGCGCTGAGCGCCTGCGGGCGCGCCTGCGCCGGGGACAGCGCGTGCGGTCCGCGCGGGGCGGCGGGGGAGCGGTGAGGGCACACGGACAGGAACAGGGCGGGGGGAGCGGTGAGGGCACACGGACAGGGACAGGGCTGGGGGGCGGTGAGGGCACACGGACACGGACAGGGCGGGGGGAGCGGTGAGGGCACACGGACAGGGACAGGGCTGGGGAGCGGTGAGGGCACACGGACAGGGACAGGGCGGGGGGAGCGGTGAGGGCACACGGACAGGGACAGGGCTGGGGAGCGGTGAGGGCCCGGCCGCCGGGACAGGGCGGGGCAGCTACCCCGGGCAGCGGGGCCCTGCTCTTTTGCTCGTGTCTGTCCGCGGTTGTAAGTGCCACCGAGTGTGGGTGAGAGCAAGCGAGCGGGCAGCAGCCGCTGGGGTGCCAGGGCTGGCGGGCGGAGCTCCGAGCTGCGTGTTTGGTCCCCCCCGTGCCGCCGCTGCCGTCGCCCGCGGGTGATAGTGGGTGTCATCCGCGAATACTGAATTCTTCCTTGAAGTTGTGAAATATTCCTGTCAGCACCATAGTAATCCAATTGCGGCAGGTCAGATGTGTGAAGACGATTCTGAAGCTGTAGAAACAGGAGATTTGAGGAGCAATGACGGAAAGCTTTTAGCATCGCTGTGTTCACTTAGGATAAACTTCAAAATACCATGTTACTCGGGGGAACGTTAGATACAAGGGAAATTATTGCTAATCTTCCTTCTTCATAATCTCTTCAGTCTAGGCATGTCCTAGATGCGCTTTAAGGTCCCTTCTAAACCAAACTATGCTATGATTCTAATCTATGTGAAACATGACAAAGCTACACATTGGCCTGCAGAAAGGCGGTTTCTATATTTATCTTTTTAAGCAATTTTAATTAGACCAAGTATTTAAATAAAGAGTGTGACATTTGGTTTGTATCCTTTCATTGACAGCATAAAATAGTTTACTAGTATGCAGCTTGTGAGACTTGTGAGACGTTGTAGCAGATGGAGAAATCACTTGGCTGATAAGTGTGTAGGTACTGTCCTCTGGTTTTGATTACAGAGGTATCTTTTTTTTTCCATGCCTCATTTTGCTCATCTTGAAAAGACTATGTGTTGCTTTCGTTGCAAGTAAATATATTGGATTCTGCCTGGCAGAAAGTTGGGGAATTTTGACCCACTTTTAGTGTATATAAAGCATTGTAGGAGTTTGTGATTAAGGCACAGTAAGATAGTACTTCAGTGAAACAATTTAGGAAAGAATGGTTGAAAATACATCTTGGGATTAGTCTTTATAGGTTAATATCTTTCAGGACAGATTTTTGAAGTAAGGAGTTATGCTCCTAATGTTTCAAAAAGAAATCTCACTCCTTCAAATAGATTTGTTATTATCACTTTGTGCAGTAAAAGTCACCTCAGGGCAGCCTCTATTCATTGGAAAATGACCAACCTAAGGGTCTTGGACTTTTTAGATTTCACAGAGGCTGCTAACCATGGCCAAAGCCTTGGCCACTGCTGAAGAGAGTGTTTAGGAGAGTTTGTACTATGATGACTGTAAGATTTTTCCTGATACCAAAGAGGTATGAATTTAACTTCAAATATTTGAAAACACAATTTAGTTTTCTATCGCAGTAATTTCCTATTCTGGTTTGTTTTAAACAACCCTGAGTGGATTAAAGTTAAAATAAACTTTGTTGCACAGCAATCGACTCCAGCACTTTTATTGGAAAGCATGAACTGCTTACATGGGAGCAAAATTTTGCTTTCTTCATATTTTGATAACAGACAAAGTAAATGTTATGCAAGAAATGTTTTTATTTTCCTACTTGACAGAATAATAACCATAAAACTCTCTAAATGTTCATCATTTCAAGGTAATAATATAGTGGGAGATTGCATAGGGAGTAGCTCTGAAATGTCACTAACTAGCAGAAGCCTGGCTGATTTGCCAGCGTTGCTTTCATACACATTTGCATTGAAATTGAGTGCTGCAACTGAAGCACTGATATATCTATCTGCCTTGCAGTCAGGGCTGTGAGGGCAGTGAGTCTGCTGCTCACAGGTTTCAGCAGGGTCTGAAGGGACCTTGGGGTGCTGGTCAGAGGGACCTTCACAGGCTGAGAAAAAGGGCTGGTAGAAAGTCAAGTTCAGCATTTGGAAAACCTGCAGAATCCTGCACTTGGAACAGAAGAGTGTCATGGAACAGCACAGTCCTGGCTGCTGCTCAGATGGGAAATGGCTCTGCATCAAAAAAGGGCTTTAGGGTCCCGTAGAAGCTGAGTCCATGTCACTTCCATGTTCCAAGAAGAGGGACATCCCCATGCTGGGCTCTGCAAGTTGAGGAGAGTGATGCTTACCTCTGAGCAGCAATTGCAAGGCTGCACCTGAGTTTGCAACTCCCTAGTAATAACAAGATAATAATAGACTAGAGTGAGTCCTCTGGTATGATTAGCAGGGTGAAGCACATGGTGCTCAAGGAGCAGCTGACAGAACTGGGGTTTTCTTGCTCTCCTCAGGTATCTGTAAAGATGATATGGAAGAGACAGAGCTAGGCTCCTGTAGGGACTTGCACAGTGGGTGAGAAGCAGCAGATGCAGGGGACAACAGGAGTTCTCATTCAGTATTAGGAGAAATTTTCCACCACAACAATAGTCAAGCCATGGAACAAGGGCCCAAAGAGATAGGAGTGTCCATCCCTGGAGCTGCTCCGAATCTGACTGGACAAGGCCCTGGGCTCCCTGTCTTAAGTGTATTCTGCTTTGACCAGGTGTTTGGACCAGATAACCTGTTGACATCCCCTGTAAATTCAATGTATTTTCATGTGCTATGGAAGAAAATATGACTACTTCAATCTCACATTTATCTTGTCCTCTAGTAGTGTCCTACCTGCTGCTCAACTGCTTCTGAGATTAGATTTAAAACTAGCAGGAAGAGAGAGATACCTCTGTGGGCTCAGTGGAGGCTTTTCTGTAACACACAATACACTATGCAAAATACTGAAAGCCTGTTATTAACATTTGAAGAAGGATATAGATCTGCAAATGGCAGAATTGACACTGACATGTTTTTAATATTCAAACTGTACCTGTTCGTTTTGCACCAGTCTGAAACTCTTATTATAAATTCATGACTCGAAGGAAAAGGCATAAAATTCCCTGATAAAAAAGATGTATTGTTTCAGTTAGGAAAAAAATTGAGGTAAGTTATGATAGCATTAGCAATAGTGACTGCTTCGTGGGTTAATAGTCCCATTGTTTTTGGTAGAATACTTAAGGGGAAAATAGTTAATGTTGTCCAAGTTAGTACAGCTGCTTGCTGAATGTGTACTGGTACTAGAATCTAAGCAGTATAAATTCTCCTTAATCTTTGTGTATGTACTCATTTTTCAGACTGCTGCAAGTAAAGAGAACATCTCTGGTCATGATTTCCTTGTTGGACATGTTTACAGGGGTGTGGAGACATTGGGAAAAGAACTTTTTATGTATTTTGATCAGAAAGCTTTGAGGTAAGTGAGAAAAAGGCTTCCTATGCATTCAGACTGAATATATTTGCAGAGGTCATCTTGATCTTGCTAATGGCACTTTCAGAGATTTGAAAGTGTTAGAGAGAAACTTCTCATCAGCCTCTCTGCAGTACAGGCATACTGGATAAAATCACATGTTTAGATAATATACTACTTTACTCCAAGATTCCATGTAAAGGTATCTGAAAATGACAGTTATTTATTGGCATGCTTTGTTTCAAACAGGAAGTTGCATTTTGTGGAGACAAAATAGTTATAATACATGCAGTGCATTCAGGTCCCTGCGATTATTGTGTAGCACGAAATAATTCTAAAGTTTCACCTTTTTACTTAAAACTAGAAATCATCAATTCTTTACTACTAGTTCTCATTGAATAACATTTCCTAGGCTTGATTAGCATGCCTTTTCTATTTGTAATTAAAAAGATTTATATTTTGCCCTATTTCAGGACATCAAAGATAATGAAACAGTTTAGAATTAAATTTTATAAATTTCTTAATGCTTTTGAATGTAAACGTGTAGTGATGATTAATTTTTTTCTTCTAGTCACGAACTGAGAAGGCACTAGAATAGCTAATAGTTGTGATTCTTAAAATTTCTTTCAAACAGTATACTGGAACTTGGTAAATGAAACCATCAGCTATAAAACTGAATGAAAAATAATTTTCTGGAAGCATTTAATGCATCACTATTTGTTAGCAAGATGCAAGAGTTTGGTTTAAAAGTAAATTTGTCTAGGTTTAAAAATAAGTTAAGCCTGTGCAGTACTACTCATGGCACTTGAGAATTGAAAATGGCTTTTGAAGATAAAAGCGATTGAAACAACTATCACCTGATCTGACTTGTAAGAAGAGTTTTGGAAAGACACAGGTTTTTAAGTAACTCATAGCATTACTTTTTTTCATGTTTTAAAGAGTAACTTTAAGAATAGGCTTAATGACATGTGTCTAGCCCATCTGCAAATATTTAAAATGCCTGTCCTTCCTGGAATATAGGAAAGCTGGGCTTACTGGAAACAGTGACCTGATATTGCTTTTCTTTGGTCATTTATGTAGTTTAGTCTGTTAAATCTTCTTGTAACTATAAAATAATCTACTTTTTCTGATATAAAGTGTATAGTAAAAGGCATTATTGCTATCTTATGGTTTTTAGGTCTTGATTGTAGCAGGTGAAATTGTAATAAATAAAATGTATGAGATAATAGTCAGACTTGTCCTTTGCTCAAGCATAGCTCCTTGTAGAATATTTTATAAGACTTAAGACCTCTTAAGGCATTACTAATCTGTAGAATGAATGCTTGAAAGGGTCTGTTCTTCAACTTTGCCATCTGTGCATTTTTCAGTTTATTTCTTTTATTAATTTTAATTGACTTGCAGGTTTTGCCGTGGTTGTAGGCAAAGAAAAGCAGAAAACAACATATGGCAAATACTAATTATGTTGTTTATGGTGTTACTGGATTTAGCTGCAATGTGATAATAGTGGTGGGAATATGGGGACTAAATTCTTTGTTTTCATACCAGGTGACTTCTGCCTGATTTAACAGAAAATTTTCTGGTCAAGTGGCCTCATTTCTTTTGGCCTTCCTGAAAGTTTATGAATCTGTGTTGGAAGATCAGCATGTCAAGTGAAAAAAATTCTAAGTGCACCAGAAATGGTGCTTCTTAATGATCAGGTTTGACTTCTGTATAATGAATTATGAAGACTACACAAAACCAGCTATGTTTTGGAGGGATTTTTACTTGGGGAGCATTCTTTCTTTTTTGGGAATTGAGCATTCTGTAAGCTAAGTTTGTTGCTGTGTTACTGGTAATGACTAGAATTAATGTACGTGCATACTGACTTGGTTAGGTAAGGTTCACAGCTCTAAAAATAGACTGGTGTAGTGCTTGGAAACGATAGCAAAGTTAAAATACCTATAAAAACTCTCTTTCTTTCCAAGGATTCACTTTGGTATGAATGGTTCCATGCACATTAATCCTGATGGAAGCAAAGAAAGAAATGGAGCACAACCAATTTTGGAGATACAGCTTATGGAGGATACTGTTTGTTTTTGGGATGTGACAGTAGAGTATAGGTAAAGTAGAAACTAATGAAACAGTTTATTTCTTTTTATAACTATCTTTTAAGGTAAATGAAAAAATAATGTACAAATTGTTAAGTGCTTGGGTTCTGTCAAGAAAAAACTTTCTAAACATATATTTTTTGGTGTGGTAATTTGAGTTTGTTACTTTTGTATCAGAGCTTACATACAGTTAAAGTAATGCTATGCCATAGTGTCATTAGGTAGTGTCAAAACTGGGAATGAAAGTTGGATTTAATTTTATCCTTAGATCTGTATGCCGAAACCCATTGCTCTGTTAATTTCTGTCCAAGTCTCACTTCTTAACAAGAGTAACAAATAACCTGCCACGATTACTGGTTTCAAGTTTTTATGCTCCCAAGGTTGGGGTTTTATGTTTTTTCTTTATGGAAGCAAATCTTTATAATTGTTCTAATTTACATTAAGCAGATGTTTATGCCCGTTAGCACTGTACTTCACATTGCTAAAAAAAACATCAACAAGTTTGATTTTAGTGATTAAGGCTCTTGAGTGGAAATGGGCATGTAAATTCATGCAACATATATAAGTGTACGTAAAATTACAAACTACAAAATCTCATGTAAGCCAAGACTTCTTGTATGGTATTATTTTCAAATGAGTATGCTTGTCCTAATAATACATATCTTACAATATGAATATATATTTTTCTAAATTTTGTAACTACTGTTAATAATCTACTACTACATACATCTATTACATAATTATAATTTGCTCAGTTGATTAGAGCGTGGTGCTAATAATGCCAGGATTGAGGGTTTGATTCCCATTTGGGCCATTCACTTAGGAGCTGGACCTCATGATCCTTGTGGGATCCTTCCAACTCAGAATGTTCTGTGATTCTTCAAAATATAATATATAAATTGATTTTACATATATATACACACACACACACATAAATGTCATGTTGTAATTAGTGGGCCATGTAACCATACAGTTAGGTATGTTTGAGAGTACAAACACATGGGCTTTCCATCTGGGAAGTAGTTTTAAAGCAAGGAGCTGGCAAATATTTTTCAAGCTATTATGAACAAAATGAGATCGGACTAGATGCATGTTCCATGCACGTATCATTGACCTGTTTTTGGAAAAGGTGTTTAATGGAATTTCTGTGCCACTTCTTGTCACTGGTATTTTCATGGTTTCTGTTATATGCATATAATGTTCTAATTTGTTGTGTTGTTTTTAAAACCACACTGCAATATTAGAATATATTTAAAATAAAAATTATCGGTGTATTTTTCTCTTCCAGAAATGCAGCTGAATGTGAGCAGAAAGTGAGGATGATGGAAAGTTTGGATGTCTGTTCTCCAAAGTTTAGCTTCTCAAGAGCAGAACATGAGATTAAGCAGCAGAACACCCGTATGTTGTGTGATATGTTACTGGATCAATCAGTATTACCTGGAGTGGGAAATATCATAAAGAATGAAGCACTGTTTGATAGTGGTCTTCATCCAGCTGTTAAGGTGGGTGAATGTCTCAAGATGGTTTTTAAGGACACCAAAATATTCAGAATTTAAATACATGTTTATTTAATATTTTGCTATTTTCTTACCTTTGTTTTGTCATCTGTAATTTCTTAACTTATTCCTGGACACTAAATTAATGTTTTATCTTTATAACAAGAGGTTTTTGTCATGATACTTGGAGCTGATAAACTTTCATATTTTAAGTCTGGCATCCTGTTATGCTGCCATTAAACTGATAGTCCATAAATAAGGGAAAGTGAAAAGTGCCCAGTTTTTTTGTTCATTTACTACCCAAATTAGTTTATGTGGTAGAGTTGATAATTTTTGCAGATGCTTCTTCTACTTCTTCTCCTGCTAGCTGGCATCAGTTGTTTTTTCTACTATTGTTTATCATACTTTTTCTGTTTTAAGATCCTCAAGATCCTTTCAAACTTTGGTTGAGAAGACTATATTTGCAAAACAGAGATTACATAGGATGTAAATGGAAATTGGACAAGATTAGTAACTGAAGTTTTTTAAACATAGTATTTTGAAAATTGTTCACAGGATTAATCTGGATTTTAATTTTATCTGCAATATGACAGAGAAAAAAAATGTGATTTAAAATTCTGGGTTCGTAAGAAAAATAAATTTGGTTGATATATCTCTAATTGTGATGCCTTTGACTTGTGTATTCTTCCTGAATGTGTCTCAGAGGAAAGAGCCTCAGATGATAGGTCATATTATGATCCATGAGGAAATTAGGAGGGATGTGAGACTTGCTAACTCTGTTATTCATGTGATCGTGAACTCTTTGGTCAATATAGGGCAAGAAAACTGAATTTTCTAGCACATGTTTTGCATAGTTGAGGCAAAGCACGTTGTTTGGTATGCAAGCAGTGAGTTTTTGTATTACAGAATGTAAACATGTACTGTGTTAGTGAGATGATACATATAATACGGAGTCAGGGAAGTATCACAACATGGAGAAAAGCAGCTCCACATCAGTGTTCAAAGTGCACCTACTCATAGGTCTTCTTTTGCCATTGTCCCTTAGCATTGTAATATTCTAAAACTCATTCTTGTCTTTCTTACAGGTTTGCCAACTGACAGATGAGCATATACGTCACTTGGTGAAAATGACACGTGATTTTACCCTGCTTTTTTACAAGGTATTGGCACATATTTCTGGAGAACTTCCAAAATATTACTCTGGCATGTTAGCTGTGTGTGATCATCTGGTGAAATATGGAATATTAATCCCAATATTTCCAGGTGGGACGTGCCTGGCCTCGTCTGACCCTTGCTGCTGGGCCAAAGGTGGCAGCTGTGGTGTTTCACCCCAGAGACACCTTTGGCCAGCTGGGTGCTGCAGCTGGCACTCAGAACAAATCCAGGCATAGTAGGAACTCAGTTTACCTCTGGTGGAAAAGGTTCTGGCGATGGTGAAGAGAGAAAGGAGAGGATTCTATCGTGGAGTTTTAATCCAGAGTTTTATTCCAGGATGATAGACCTCTGAATCTTGTAACAGCTCCCAGCAGAATCCAGACCGCATGGTCTGGTCTCCTTTTAAGCCCCCGGGGGACAGGGAGAGGGGAAGGGACAGGTGAGCCACCAACCAGGTGGGAGGAGGGGAAGGCTCAAGGGATCAGGACACTTGGACAGGCCAATGAGCCCAGACCTGAGGGACATCTTTTGAAGTTCTGCCAACCACACCACCACCCTGCTGGAATGTTAAGATTGATGGACAGCTCTCAGCAGGAGGGCAAAGGGGAAAGGAGAGCTTGGCACACCTGGGGGGTTGGGATAGGTGAAACAGGAAATGGCATCACACTGCAACAGTGACAACAGTATAAAGATGCAACAAAGCAAGTGTTTCCATGAATAGGAATGTTGGTTTGTGTGCTCTTTATTAATTGTGAATTGTCAGATGATGGAAAGGTAAGGAGAGTCGCGACTGTCAAAATATGCACAGTTTGGCCCAAAAGACTTTCACAGATGCAGCCTGAAGGCCAGTTCAGTCTTTCTGTGCATGTGCTGTTATGCCAGTCTGAACATGTCAGAATTGATGTAGGCTAAGCACAAAGTTACGTGTAAGGTAACATAAAGATTACTCTTCAAACTAGGAACTAGACATTGTCCCAGGGAAGTATGAAAGTAGTTAATGTGGCTTCCTATATAAAACTTGAAATAGCAATTAAATTTATTTGGCTAAATAGTTTGCAACTTCTAACAACCTTTTTTTCCTAACTCAAATAATGGATTTGGTTGATAAAGTGAAATAAATTACGGTTTCTCCCTACTACTATAACTTCAGTAGGACTTAATTTCTTCCCATATAAACTCCATAATTCATGGTGCTCTGGTGCTCTTTAACTTTCCACAAAAGAAAAAGAGAAAATTTTACCTAATTCTTCTATGTTTTGTTTCTTTAAGCTGCAAACAAACAAAAAAAAAAAAGCAGTAGTGACATTTTTGTCTTTTTCTCTTGATGTTCATGAAAGGCAAGGAGCTAGCAGTGCTAAAAAGAATTTTTTTCGTAGGTGAGGGTGAGGGCACCTAACATTCCTAAAATCATAAAGGCTAAAACTTTAATTTGTTTAATAGTTTGCTTAAGTATCTACTTTCCCTCAACCCACTAAAGAGCACTTTGATTTGTTGGTAGGGAAATGTTTTCATTTCTCTGAAATTCGTAATGAAGTCTGCCAGTAAAGAGACACCTTCTAGTTCTGCAACAATTCTAATACTCAGAAATTTAAAGGCTTTTGGACTGATAATAAACAGGTTATACTTTCTGTTTAGCCAATTTCAAAATTTCTGTAGTCCACACTTAGCAAGTACTCACCAGCCAAGTACTTTTAAGAGGGCTATCCTCTCCTTCCATGTTAGAGACATAATGAATATGTTAATGAGGGATAGTGCTTGAATTTTTTTAATAGACTGTTACGGATTGTTTGCAGTCATCATACTGTATCATTGCAGACACAAAGGTGAAGAGTCCTGTTTGTGTAAAAAGCTGTTGCTTTTGTTTGTTTTTTGCATAACTGGATGGGAAAAAAGCTACTCATAAGAAACTGACTGAAAACCTTGAGGAGGCAGCTGTGAATATTCATGCAAATATATATTAGTAATTCCTTCTGATTGAATTACTAGTTTGCACTGGCACAAGAATTCTCTTTCAGCAAGACTGATGAATAAGAGCACAGTAGAAGCAAATATACTGTGCTCAAAGACACCTGTGTTTTGGGACAACTCCAAGGGTTTTTGTACGTTATGGAGCTAGAGTTAGTGAACTCTGCCAGGGCTGTGCTGGTATTACTTGGACAGCTGTGGTATCGTTTGAGCTGAGCCCAAGGATTTGCAATTGTAGGGCAGAGTTGGCTGCATCTCTACTGGGCTCTTCTTCTTTGGATTTTTTTTTTTTTTTTTGCCTCTTTTAGCTGTAGTGTGTCTATGCTGACTTCCTGGGTATTTTGGGAATTGTCTCATAAAATGTGCCTGCCAGCTGTCTGGAGGCTTTTCAAGTCACTGCCCTTGGGCTTGTACTGTACTTAATTTAATATGGCTTTCTGCCAGACTCTGGGGAGCTCACCATAGTGCCAAGTGGCTTTTCAAGTTGTTTGGCATGGCCAGGGCCAAGATACAGCTGAGCAACTTTATTGGGCACTACCCAACATTTACAGAATCTTGGGAATATTTCTGCATTGCACAGTTCTTTAGGTTTTGGGAAGGCTTTATTAACCCAGATTGTAGCATTGCATCTGAGCTGTGCTGAGTTTTTGGGTCTTTGGGGGTGAGAGAAGGCAGTGTTTGCTTTGTGGTTTATTTTTGTTTTGTTTTCTATGCTGCATTGATAGGAGTTCATTAGCTCTTCAAGAAGACTCCTGCAGGTGTCAGGTCAAAGACAATTGGTGCTGATTCAGAGCTAACTGGTCCAGCTGAACTCAGAGAGTTCCTAGCATGTATTTGCTTGCACCTTGCTAGTATGCTTTTTTTTTTTCTGTGTTTTATTTCATTATGTGGAGAATTACAGACACTGTTATACCTGACTTGTCAATTCTTTACATAAAATAATGTGAAATACAGGGATAGCCTTTATTAATGTCTCTCTTAAATAACTTCATCTAGTCATTGAGTTGACAATTTATGTAGTGTTTTTTATTTTCAGACTCATGTTAAATTGATCCTGAGTCTCTAACATGGATTTTAAACGCGTTCTGTTTTAGTGCCGCAGAACGGGGTCCCCGCTGTACCGACACTACAAGGTGTACAAGCGCCCAGCCTGCAGGGAGTGCAGTGGCAGCATCACCGTGTGCCGAATGGGGGACCATAACAGGATGACTTACTTCTGCTCTCGATGTCAAAAGGCAGATCCCCAGCTCGTCAATCTTAGGTATGATGGTAGCATCATGGTGACATTTTTAAGCACCTCAAAGTGTTGTTACAGTAAAAGGACACCCCCTTTGAAATAGAATGGGTCTGTGTGCATTTTATAACTAAATTAACTATGTCAGACAAAACCAGAACATATTGTAAGAAGAAAAAAAATTGCCTATTGGTATTTAAAAATGGTTAGAAGCTTTGATTCTTTGCTACTATTCTTTTCAAAGGTGTCATCTATTATGAAGCAGCTATTACTTTAATCAAATGTAGGAATTATGAAACAATTCAGAGTACTCAGATTTATTCACTGAAACTAAGTCACCAGAAAAGTTGCCCTTTGTTCTTCATGTTATCAATGTAAAGGGCATGGATGTTTCCATACAACTGAGTTGAATATAATGAAGTAGGAATTTGTCTTTCTTTTTGCAGGATAGCCCCATCAGTCCTGGCATATCTAGATGGCTGTACATCTGTGCAGTTTTCTTCTGGATATAGAATTCTACTGAGGATAACTAAAACTTCAGTAAATCAGAGTGCAGCAAATATTTTAGGGGCTTAGTACTTTTTCTTCCTCCTTATTGGATTTTAAAAGCTTTTGCTATAGGTGTGCTACAGAGGCACTTCTGCTTCCACATAAATTGTGCTAGCAGCAGCTTTCCTCCTTTTATTTCAGGAAAGCAGAAAGTGCATTTGATATCACAAAGGGTCAAAAGGTAAAAGTTACAAAAATACCTTATTCAGACTTAAGCATCTGTTATTCTTGAAAATTTTCATCTGAGGCTTCAGAATTCTGCCTTTATACTATCTGTCTGTCTAATATAAGATGCTGTTTCACTTTGTGACTTTGCCTCGTTAGTGTGGGGGGGGGTGTGTGTGTATATATATATATATATATATATATTTTAGATAAGATTTTAGATAAGATTTACAGAGCACATAAATCCCTCTCCTACCTCCAAGCTTCTTTCAAGACTCAGATGTCTGAAGGGATTTTGCTTACAGCTTAAAAAATTGCCTTTGGGTACAGATCAAATATCGAAAATTCCAGCATGGAGGATGAATATTTCACAAGCTGATAACCCAAATCTGCTGTATTTTCAGAAAGTAATAATGAGAAATATTTTGCAAAAATGTAGGAAGACAGCATTCTTCTGTTGAGTGAGATAACTAGAAAACAGTGTAGGGAAAAAACCTTTCTGTTATCTAGAACAAGTAGTGATTTAGCATTTTGTTGTTGTACTTTTAAATAAACAATTAAAGAGTGCTGTATTTAAGTGAAAAACATGGTAGTGGTAGCTATAAAATAAAAAGATGGTTTCTTGTCTTGTCCTCATTCTAATGGTCAGTTCTTTGTTTTCTACTGCACTCTTTTCAATTTTACAGTAACTGTTACTATATAAAATTATGTATAGCTCAAGTAATTTATTTGCCATTCCAGGCTTTTTGCATTTAAAGACTGGAAGGGGCCCATGTGATTAGACTGACTTGCTATAGATCAGAAACTGTAGAATTCTACCCAGTGCTTCTGGGGTCAAGTCAACTAGCTTAGGATTCTGCTCAACTGAAAAAAAAATTAGAAAATACCCGTTATAAACTTAGCCCATCAAATTCAAATGTACCTTGAATTTAAAAAATAGACCTTTCCCCACATATTTCATAAACTGGGAAAGGGTGTGGGAGTTATAATGACAGGACAGATGACCCTGGGTAACAACATGGAATTAAATTCCCAAACATGATACACTGAATATATTCAGTCTAGTAATGCATTTTTTGATAACTGAGTAGAACAATTGATCTAATAATGTGAAAATACCCATTTTAACAGTTACAGTTTGGCTGTTTTGTTTGCTAGCCCCACAGTATTTTGGTGAATGCTGCTGTAATGTCTGTTCTACCTCTTAACAGCACAGACTCTTTGGAATGTCAGCAGTTCTCATTATCCTCCTTAGTTTTCCTTTTGTGGAAGGTGTGGTAGGTAGTGGATATCTTTACTGTTATTTTAGAGCTCTAGCCTCTTACAGAAAGTGATCGTTATGGAAAAAGTGATGGGTCAAAGGAGTGTCACAACAGTGCCCAACTACAGCATTTGCATTGTTGACTGAATTGCTTAAATTCTTAGGATTAATAAAAGTCTCCAAAAAGTCCACAATTCCACAAAAACTATATAAAAAAATATAAGCTTGACAACTTATCAACCATAAGTTGGATATTATCATAGCACTTAAAAGCATACATACGTAACTTACTGAACAGGTAAATTCAAGCTACAATTAATCTGCTGTCAGTGTTTGGATACTATGACAAGAGCAGCCCCTCGTAACAGGAAGCTGTAAAGGAGTAACTATGATTCTAAATCAGTCTATCAACATAGGAGGTTATAATTTACAGGAAAATAAATACAACTAAATCTTTAGTGGTGTCTGGAGTAGCTTTGTCTCACAAGTCACAGCTAGGCTCCTTAATTCTGAACAGGTTCCTAGCTTTTAAAAGGCTTTCTAGCAAATGGTGACACACAAGAGACATTCTGACTTTTAAAGCTTTCAGTGCTTTTGGCTGTTATGATAACAATGTGGACTTATGTGTAGCATTTAAATGAGGACAGAAAAAAATTATTTGCTAGACTGTGTGATTTCTGCAGTTCATTTTCTAAGCAGTTCTTCATCCAGTAATGCATTTGTTAGCAAGTCTTGTGTACCAGATATGGGGGGAAAGCCCTAAAACACTCTCCCTTTCTTACCAAGCTTTTTGCTGCAGTACTTGGAAATGGTAGGGAATCTGAGAGACTGGGGCATTGTCCTGGAGAGTACACCAGTTGATAATTAACTTTCTGTCAATTTCTTGTTTAAATATTTTTATTCGTTTTACTTCTGCAGCATCTGGAAAGATTTGGCCTTGAGGTAAAGAAAAGAAAAATCAAATTTGAACACTGACATGCTGTCCAAGCTCTGATAGGAGGCTTAACACTGCATCCTGCTTGTTCTCTAGCCCATGCCTTCCTGCACAGAGTGGCGTCAGGCAATTTGTAGGGGGAACGTCACAAAACACTAACATCATTCTTTTGTTTCACAGCAAACTGCCAGCTAGAAGCAGCCTAATTGGCTGGGCATACGGCAGGGGGTCATGTTCTAATGAACATGTAGCTCGGAAATCTGAAGAGGAGTGGACGTGTATGTGCTGCACCCTAATAAACAAGCCTTCTGCTGAAATTTGTGATGCCTGTTTGACTTCAAGACCTGAAGGTAGTGAAGGGTTGTCTGGCAGCTGTATTGGGAAAGATGGGAGGTCTATGATTTCGGTGTAGTTTTTATGTAGAAGTGTCTCATTGTGAATCATATATATATAACTAGCTAACTTGAAGTCAGATTTTGAGGAAATCTTACACAGACAATATGGAAACTGTCTTGTCTTAAACCCTGTAAGTGTCATCTTCCAACCTGGTGTGCAGGTGGGATTCTATAGATTAGTGTCTTCAGTGACCCTTTGTTTTTACTGGGGCAAGGAGTGAGAAAAATCTCAATTCTTTCAACTCTCTGTAAAATCCTTCAAAGTTTGCAGTGTAAGTCTGAATTAGAAATCATCAAAGGTCAGAAAATTATGTGTCATTCTTTCATGTGAACAAAAGCAATATATTTTAGTACCCTTTTCTAAAAGGATGCCAGGTTTCTCTGGGGCTACTTTTTTCCCTTCAAGTTCAGAGTAAAAATGATTCTGAACTTCTTACCTCAATTTGTTGTTTGTCTCTTGTTGGAGCTTTTAATGCTGCTATCTACATGAAATATTGCTTCATTGCTTAATCATTTTATGACTGGAGTGATGTGTGGAAAACCCTTATTTGGCACTAGCTATAGTTCATTTTCTCAGGTCAGGAATCCATAAAAGCATGTCTTTATGCCTTACATGACAGTTGTTGGCAACACAGGCTAATCTTGCATAATTCTTCTGCCAAATCAGCACCAGAAACCTGAAAATTTTAATCTGTTCACAGAATGGGATTTACCAACTAACATTTATCCTGGAATTAATGTATTATGCCATGTGCACAAATGCTTTATATTAAGCTTTGAAACAAAACTTGTTCCTTCTCCTGCACTTCTGAATTTTACTTGTTTAGTTATATGCAATTACTGAAATCAGGTGTGGAATTTGAAGCTGTCTTAGACTCAATGGATTACTGTTGGGAAATCTTTATTTTTTTTAAATATGACTTTATTTTTGCATAGGAGTGATATTTGTTTTTTTTTTTTTCAAAATAGGTTTGCTTACCTCTCTTTTTTTAAATCCTTAGGAGTCTTTCCCTTCTCACTTGGTTCAATGTTTGTTTTTTTATGTTGTTTCTAAAATTACCTACTGTCAGCAGAAAAGTTTGAATTTTTGAGGACAGGATACTTGGTCTGTAAAATTAGCTGCTGGCCCTACAGCCAAAATAATTCAGTCTGTAGACAGATAATTATTTACCATTACATTGCAATTTCCATGCTCCTTTGCTAAGTACGAGGCTAAGCCAATACTATTCTGTCTTAAAAAGTCTGAATGAAACCGATATGTTTGACTGTGCAGTAGTGGCAAAATGGAAGGTGCCTGGAAACAAGGAATGTTCCAAGTCAAATGTAGAGATTCTTATTTTGTTTCTGAGTGAGAAGGCCTTTGGAGAGAGTGTATGTCTCATCTACCCGTGTTCTGCTTAATTCCCTCTTTCTTGTATGGAATACACTGGATATAGTAGAAAAGGAAGGACTCTCTCCTGGAACACTGTGGTTTCACAGCTACCAAAAAAGATTGCACATAGAATGCCATTAGGTTTTCACCCTTTTCTCAGGAAGGGGATTACCTACAGTCTCCTTATGTATTAAATTGGCATTAATAAACTATTCCTATTCTTTTGAAATTATTATTGCCCACTAGGAGGGCTTTTGATTCTGTGAAGAAACTGTTGTTTATATCACAAAGCAAATGTCTGGACTGCTTTTTTCTGAAAAGCCTCTTACAGTCAGTAAGTTTGGATGAACACAAAGTTTGGAAAGGATGGGAACTCTGAAATCACTAGAAACCCCAAAATCTTAATATTAATTTTTGTGTTAATAGTAAGGTAATACTTAAAAAATGGATAATGCATTTCTGCTTGGAGGTACTATAGTCTTTGATCTCCCATTACTGAGGTTATCAAAAGTTATTTTGAAAAATTTAAATACTTTAATCTTTGTGTTTAGGCCAAATTAAAATTTTTATGGTTAAGTGTCTGATAGCTTTAATTTACATAGCATTAATTGATCCTATTCGAGCAATAGTAATGCTATCTAGAAACACATGTTTTACATGACTCTAAGAGTGCACTGAGAATGAGTTTTTTTATTGTAAAAAATTTTGTACTCTTATCTAATTTGTGACAGGTTTTGAGATGGTACTGTAAATTTACTCTTTCATTCTCCAATGACAATTTATGAATACAGATCAGAAATATAATGTAGCATTCTATGCAGATGGATTATAACTAAAAATTTTTTTCCTTAGTTCCAAAGATGGAGAGTTTTGAAGATTGTGCAGCCTTTAACACAAACTTAATGAAGTACCCTTGTAATGATTTCAGAAAACCAAGCACAGAAATAAAGATCAATAGGAAAACTGCATTTGGAACTACAACTCTTGTCTTAACAGACCTTGGTACCAAAACTGTTTTGAGAAATGATATCCAGGTACCTGGTGGACATTCTCAGTGTGTTTTTCCAAAAAGCAATTGCAAGCAGATCCAAAGCAATGCCTGCCAGTCAGAGAGAAGCAAAGACAAGGATTGCTCAACAAACATAGCTGCCCTGGCTTTGTCCTCCTGTCAGCAACCTGTCTCTTTCAAACACATACAGAAGAAACAGAAAACTGACCATGTACCTTTGGTTCACCCATATAATACAGCAATCAGGTATGTATTCTAAAATGAAAGCAAGTCTTTATAATCCCATAAACCAACTTTATCCTTAAATATTAATTGAATACTGTGCTGTTTGGCTCAGACAGTGTTGTCTTTGGATTTCTGCCAGAGGTAACTTATTCTAGGCTAACTATAATTTAATTCAGATTTCAAAAGCACTGAATTACCTAGGATGTCATTAGAAAAGTCCTGATTTTGGCATCCAGCCAGTACTGCTGTAAGCTAAACAGCTGTTCATAGTTCAGCTATTCCCTTTGAATAGGCCAGTGTAGTTTTAATAGGTCAAGCACATTTCAACCTCAGGAGTTGTCTGATCTTAGCACTGTAGTTGCTATCTGCTTAGAGAGATCTTAAAATCAATGTGAAAGATTACAAAAGGAAGCTATCTGGATGAATGTATTCTAATTGAAGTTATTTGTCAACTGCCAGGTTTCAGCATTCTTCCTTGAGAGGAAGATCTGTTCAGTTACCTTGATGAGCTTCCCATCACTGCTTTTACTCTTAACTTCCTTCCCCATTCTGTATATAACCACTTCAATGCTCTACCCATACTTTTATTTACAGAGCCCTGTTCAGACACATCCATCGCCTAGTTAAGAGAAATGTGAGAATCTATGAGGGTTGTCACAGAAAAGTTGGGCAGATAGTAACAACAGTAATGGGAGTGCAAGGTAGATGTCACATACAATGGTAAATTATGCAGGCTGAATGTGAAATATTGATGATATGTTACAAAATTCTTCATCATGTGTCTGTTCTGAAATACAGAAATTACTTCTTACGTTGTTGAAGCACCAGTTTTGAAATGCTCTCGCTGACTAGCCGGGCTAGATGGAATGAATACAATTCCTCCTCACACTTTCAGTACAGACTGAGGAACTGAGGCTGTAGGCAGGATAATTGAGAATACAGAGGACTGTAAACAAGAAATGAGATAGTATCAATCATGACAACAAGTTGTTGTAGCAGGTCATCAACCAAAATGCTTTTTTTTATAGCATTTTCTTAAACAACCAAAACCAACAAAAAATCTGTTGGTTATTTTTATCTTCTTGTGTTTTAATGAGGTGTTGGAATAAAAGTGCTGGTGTCTGCAGGACTGCAATCTTCCAGACGTAGAAGACAACATAAAATTCCTAAGCTGATAACTTGACCAGAATGAATTAATATTTTCTTATTTCATTAAGGTTCCATTACTGCTTTTCTGCTCTATAAATATATTGGAAAGATACCTTTCAGAGCATTAATCTTTTTCATGTCACTATTTTTAAATGAAACCTTGTGTATTTTAGATAGTCAGAAATTGTCTCAATCATGAGGAAGAAGGAAACTTTATCCCATTCAGAGAATTCTATTTCATCCCATCATCTGGATTATTTCTTGTCCAAATGCGATTTGGAGCATTACTGTAACTTTTCAGTAAAGAGGGTGGGAGTCTTTTCTGTGAAGCATACAAATGTCTTCAGACTGGAGTAATTAGTGGTATTGGTCTTTTTCCCACTGAGAGCAGAATACTCTTTTAGAACATATCAGAATTTGAGGTGGGCAGTATAACATCAGTAGTAATATTTATTTTGTTTCATACATGAATTTGAGTACTTCAAAATAATTTAAGACATGGTGGGGAAAACTGGTATAGTACCTCAAGGGCAGCACACAGTCGTGTCTATTCACAACTCGCAATCATTCAGATTTAAAGGCACATACAATATGGTGCATTAGAAAAGCAAGTCCTTTGTCACTGTATGCAAAAGTACACTGGGTGAGCTATTGTCATGGTAGGAGAGAGTTCTTTGGCTGCTAATCCCTTTTAAATTACACAGAAGTCATTTTGTCACCTGTCATTACAGCACACCTCAAGCTAATGTGACAGATGCTACTCGTATGTTGAGCGTGGGGCATCCTCGCTGCAGTAAACACAACCGTCTCTGCAGCCTCAGAGTTGTGAGAAAGGATGGAGAAAACAAGGGAAGGCAGTTTTACTGCTGCCCTCTCTCCAGGGAAACTCGGTGTGAATACTTTCAGGTATGTATAAGACTTCAGGACCTGTTTTTGCTTTTATAATCAGTGCTTGTTCCTGCAACCTCCTTGGCCCAGTGACGTGTCAATCATGGACAGCAGATATATTCCATTTAAAGTTTGACATAAATACTGTTGCACACTGAGTTGAAACTAAGAGATTAATAATAGCTATTGAACTTAACAGTTCTAGTTACTTCTCTTAGTGTTGAGATGGCACCTACTTGTGCAAATGCTCTTAATCTACTTCCAAGTGATGTGAAACAGATGCATAAGAAAAATACTGGTTTGAGGGAACTTGTAAAAGTTGTTCAGATCAGCTTCTTCCTGAAAGGACTATAACAAACTAGATCTGATTTTCAGCCATGTTTCTGGCTAGCCAAAATCCTGACAGCCTCTCAGGATGATGATTCTGTAATCTGCCTGGGCAAACCCTCCCACTGCTGCACTAATACCTAACATGACCTTCCTTGCTGCAATTGGTGGCCTCTGCTCCTTCTTGCTACAGATGTAGATGTCTTAAAAGACTTTGACCTGAAAAGTGATCTGATAGTCATGACTATCAGGTAGTTAATAGATGGACTCAAGACAGTAATGCCTAAATTTGAAAAAAAACCTATGTGCTGACATAATTTCAATTTACACCAGTCAAAGTGCATGCAGTTGCAGTTGATGTTAAAGAAAAATCTAAAAAGTGTTCACAAAAGTGATAAAACTAATCTAAGTACTAGGAAGAATTTCTTCTATGGCATCCCCTGTAGGTCTTTTTCTATTGTCCATTTTAAAATAAGGAATTCATAACCATCACATGTACCTGATACTTGTTTCTTTGGCAGTGGGCTGACTTGGATTTTCCATTTTGTAACCATGGCAAGCGATGTGTTATGAAGACTGTATTGAAGATCGGTCCCAATAATGGAAAGAACTTTTTTGTGTGCCCTCTTGGGAAGGAAAAACAGTGTGGCTTCTTCCAATGGGCAGAAAATGGGCCAGGTATGCAGATTCTTCCATGATGCTCACGTTACAGTTACCTGTTCTTCAGGGTGTCTTAAGTAACATTCGTAACATGCCTGTAACATTCGTAGTAACTTCTGGTTTGTTCTTTTTCCCTGTTCACTCATTAACTAGTAAAAGAGCTCCAATGTAAAGAACAGATCTAGAAAGAGTAATTTTACATAGTCCTATAAAAATTAAACACTGCTTGTATGCAGCCTACAATTATGAAATATATACATTTAGCTTGCGACATAGTGTCATATACTATTGTATTTCTAATAAAAAATGGCACTGTTTCCTTTTTATATGTATTGTTTTAAATTGCTTTAAATTTTCATGTATTGTTTTAAATTTTCTTAAGTGTAAATATGTATTTAACAAAAGTGAATAAAAAGAGTATACATTATTAAATACCAGTCTGTGCTTTCTCAAAGCATAAGATGAAACAGCAATGAACTGTACAATTCAAATGTTACAACAGTTGATTGACCTTGCTTAGATTTGGAAAATGACAAAAAACTTCCCTAAAACAAATAACACTACTCTTTGGTTTTCTAAATTATATATTCTAAATCCATGTCTTAATGTTTTCTTCTAGTTGCTACTGAACTTTTTTTCCCCCAATCCATATATAATAGATAATAAAATCTTACCTCCAAGATAGCTAGAACTCAGTTTATGTCTGTTGATTTTACCATGATTTGCTGAAGCAAGGGGTAGAGTAAATAGAATATGGTAAGCTATCAAATCAGAAACAGAATTCTTCAAATCTTTAGAAAGCGTACTATAGATACCAAGGAAAATGAGACTAATGAAATGGTCATACACCATTCAGCTTCATACATCATTCAATTGCAGCTAGTTTTAATTTAAAATAATGGGAAATAGTGTTGCTTCCCAGCAAAATATGTGGGATGAAGCACCTTGCAAATGGTTCTTTGGTCTGTGCAAACACTTGTGGTATTTTTTTTTATGGAGGACTACTTGATTTTCTTGAGAACATTGTATAACTTCATTCCAATTAAATCTTCCATTCCATGATGCAAAGGAAACTGCTTAATTCTTTTCCTAAGCAGCACAAATTCAGAGGCTTTTTTTCTTTCTCTTTTCAGTAGCATTTGATAGCTTTGAAATCTTTCAAAACTTTCCTTACATGAAGAAAATATTTTTTAATCAGATTGTAGAAACTATAATCTTTATGTTGGTCAATGGCCTCTTTCCAAATAATATATGTCCTTCATGAGGTACAGAACTCCACCTGAGAACAGAACAAGCTACTTCACGTGAGGACTTATTTTTCCATTGCTGTCTCTTTCTATGATGTTTCTTGTTGCAATGATATGTTGCTGCTAGCTTGTGCTTATACATCTAAATCTTTAAAATTGCAATCTGACTGGTTTCTCACTTGTATTTGTACAATTTATTATGGTGATAAAGTGTTTGATTATTTTCAAATTGTACATGCTTTTGGATGTCTGGCACAGGGATTAATCTTCAGCAGTTCAGTTAAAGTTGAAAAATAAAAAAGAAATACGACCATTTCTGATTACTTGCCTTCTATGAATGTTAAGATTTCTCTGAAGCTGGAAGTTAAATGAATTTTTCAAACTTTAACACATGAAAAATAACAGTTGGGCTCTTACATATTTTTTAGCTTAATAGCGAGACGAGAAGTGAATATCTGTTTAAATAAAATGCATACAAGTTTTAAAGGATTAAGTGCATTTATTCACTACTGCAATCACTTTACTTTTTCTGTTCTTGTATTGAATATGTTGTATATGGTATATTTGTACCAGCCTGATTTTGCTATATATGCTAGTTGTGTAATGTCACAAGGTGAGGAACAGCAGACAGGGATATCAAAGGGCAAACCCTGAGCTTATCACAGTGAACAAGAAATGAAGAAATCTCACATGTTTACACTTAAAGAAAATAGGAAACTAAACAAAAGACAGTGAATTCTAATTCATTAGATGCCTCTGCAAACCTTACTGCTTTTGCCAACACTGTTTTTTAAATTCTTTTTTTTTTCCCCTTGGAGACGATGGCACTTTGTAGCTTGTTTAACAAGGTCTGGCTGATAGCTGGTTATAACAAGTTTTGACCAAAAAAGCTGGCAACAAAACTTATCTTGGAATAGGTCCCCACTCGACCTTTTAAAAAGAAACTGCAACCAAGGGTGCAAAACCAGATAAAAGTCCTGATTTTCAACTTTTATTCTAATAGTTTACAAATGTGTTTTTATTTTTTCACATTGATTCATCTATCACAGTGCAAGTGATGGAACACACTTCTTTCAGGTTTGTATCTGGCTTACACATTTTAATGGCTTGTGTAGCACACAGTGAACTGTGAAGGCTAAAAAGAATAACAAGACCTAAGTTAAAAGAGGGAGCTGTTTTTCACAAAGATTTTCTGTAATTTCTATTCCTAATGAAAGCAAATGTAAATCTTTTAGAAAAGAAATGAAAGCTTTTAGAAAAATGCAGCCCTTTCTAAAGGCCTTATGGTTCTGACACAGTTTTGATACTTTGGCCTTTACCCAAACACAACCAAGAGAAATGGGATTATTACCTAACAGCCTACAGGACTGGCTGCTAAGAATGACAAGCTCACATAAGCTCCTTTGACTGGATGATTTCTAAAATGAGGTGCTGAGGACAGTTCTGTAATAAAAAGGAGACTTCCAGTAAAGCTGACTTCTAAGTACTCTTGTGTACAACTTTTAGAGGGCTTTTTTAGACATTAACACTACACAGTGATAACATGACTCATAACAGAAACCTGTCTTTCACCTTAAGCTGAAAACACGTTTTATATACCACAGAACTAACCTCAAAAAGCCCCTGAACTCAGCTGAGATGCTATACAAAACAGTGTTAGAGGATCAAATCAAGGTTACACAAGTCGTGGAGTAAAAATTTTAAACTCGGAAAATACTAATGCTGTATGCCATAACCAGTTTCTGCTTTATTAGTAGCACTTTCATTACTGTTACAGTTTAAATTAGTTTAGGCAGAGTATACCCTTCAGACTGAAATTAATTTTTATTTTCCAATTTGTGCCATTCGGTATAGAATCAACAGATTTTTATGCCTTTAAACCCTTATTTAAAATAGTTTTTTAACCAGGTACTTGTTAAAGACAGGCATGCCATTTGATGTCAATACAAATTTAGCAAATAAATTAATAGAATACAGTATTCTATTCTACAGTAGTATTAATTCACTAAGGGACAACTAAATTTACACTAAAAATACGCAGCCAAGTTTTGGGACATGACTATGTCACAACTGTGATTACAGACCTTTACAATTATACAGGTATTCTGCATCCACCTTCCTACATAAAAAGGTGTTAGTTCTCACTTGTTTTTCTGGAATGGAAACTTACATAAGAGTCATGTAGCTCAATGACAGGGACTTTCAAAGAGGCAGAGGATGCCTTCCTTAATATCTGTATGAATACTGATCATTAGTGGCTAAGCATCTTTCACATGAAATCAAAAGGTATTGTAAAGTCTCTAACAGACTTCACAGCAACTGTGAACATTATAGATTTAAAATTCTTTTCAATGCCTCTTGTACCTTTTTGCACTTTCTGCAATTCAGCTTGCTGATGATAGGCAGAGTTCATCATCCAGTGTAACTTAATATTCTGCACGTCTGTTTTTTATTTCTCTGATGCCTGAAAGGTTGTTTATTGTGTCAAATTTTTACTTGAATATTCAAAACATACATCCAAAATTAATTTAGAAGTGTGTGGGAATGCTCTGTAATTTATATTAGTGGAACAACAAAACCCAATCTAAGGAGAGAACCCAACAAATTATTTTCCATATGAAAGCTTATTAAAAATGCATCAAGCACATTTACGGGTGAGCAGAATTCAGAGTGTACACAGTATTGTCTAAACATAGTTAGTGCTTTAGTTACTTAACTTATTGAATTGCCAGTGCTGTAGAAAGTGCAGTTCCCTGCAGAGTTTGTATGATTTATAATTTTTTATTATAAAATCAACTTCAAACAACATGACTGTCTTTCAGCGATTAGCCATGTGATATGATCATACTATGAAAAGGTGATAACATTACTCATTTTTTAATACTTAGGTTTTAGGTGAATCTTCTTAACAGAGAGATGGCAGAGTAAAGAGAGACCTCTCGACACTGAGCAGCAGAGCCTGACTTAAAGGTGGGATGAACTGTGTAGCTAGGAACACTGAAGGGGAAAGTGAAGCTCTGTTTTGGCAGAGGAGAAAGCCCATTTGACTGGCTCAACTACTTATGGAACTGAAATCTAAGTCAGATACTAAAAGTCTGTGTGGTCTAAATAATCATCTACCCTACACTTCTGTAGAAAACATGGATTTAGAATTTTTTTCTGGCTATTTTCTTTAAATATAACTTCTTTTGTTCAACCACAGTACTCATGACAACAGTGACAGTAACCATTTGATGTGAAAAAAATCCTTCCTAATTTATTAGAGACAAGGACACTGCAGTATGGAAGAGACCACCTGAAATGGGGAAAACTGGGAAATAAATGCATTTTAAGCTTTATTCAAAAAACAGTGCAGCACAACACAAGGATCACCAGCTTTGTTACCTGCCCCCAGTTAAGTAGCATTTGCAAGGTGCTTTTGCTCCAGCTAGCTGACTTTTGAAAAGCAAAATATTGGCTAAGGCTAACATTATTTCAAACCTAAGGCAATATCCATTAAGAATAACAAGAGAAAAAAATAATGCATAACCTCTCATAAAAATAATTCAGACTACATTTCTCAACTATAAATAATTCTATACCAGCAAAACCCCAAGGGTTTTTATTAAAAAGAAACAAAAACCAAGCATTTATTAATTTACTAAATATGTTCTAGAACTTCAGGATGACCTAAACATAAAAATGAAAATTTTGAAATGTCTGTAGAAAAACACTAAAGTTACAAGTTATCTATAAACAAGCTAAAATGTAAATTTCAGTTTTAAATCTAGACTACATTTGAAGAGCAACTTTGCAATATAAAAGTTAAACTCATTACTATAGCAATACTGCTGAGCCTATGGAAGTGAAAAATACATTTGACCAAAGTTCCACTCAAGGCAAAGATGGTGGGCAGTTGGGAAATTTCTTAAGGATGGTACTTTCACATGAAGTGGTCTTGAATATAAAAGTGTGACTTGCTTTGATTATAACTGAGAAATAACATTTAAGTCAATACATAGCCTTGTAGAAGATAAAAGTAAAAAATGCACTGAACACTAAAATGCATGAACAAACTTAAAACCTATTTGTATGCACAAGAAATTAGGAAAACAATGCACTTGCTTTTTTCTTTACTGTACACATAGAATATATAATTTATCCTTTGCTTCTCAGGCAGTTGTTAGTTGCACTGTATTTGCCACTTCTCAGCTTCTTTCCAAGGTTCAGTCATCACCTAGTATTTCAATGCCATAGTTTCACCTAGAAATCCAAGCAGTATCTCATGCTACACTTCACTAGAAAAACAGAATATACTTATTTTAGTCAGCCTAAATTCATTTAATGGGACAAGGCTTTACAATTAAAAAAAAAAAAAACAAAACCAAAAAACCCTTCTATAAAAGTAGGCTTTCAGCAAATGCATTTCTCAAAAACATGGACTGACTTAAAGTAGACCAGAACAAATATATCTAATATTATCAGACCCCATTCTTTTATTATAAATTACTCAGGATTACTGTAAGTAATTTAAACCACTGTCAGATGCTAAAAGCAGCAAAAATGTTACACAAGAAGTTCACAATAAGGACAGAAGGTTTCAGAAAGTTACCTTTGAAACTTTTATATCTTTGTGAGACGTGGAACCTCTGAAAAGGAATTAAAAGTCAAAAAAACCTCACCATCACATAAACACACCAGAAAATACGTTTTCCTTTTGCAGGGGAAATGCATTAAACATGTATTCTTACTTATTACTTACTTAACATGTATTCTTACATTAGCTACTACAGATTCTTGGATTCCCACATAGCCCAACCCTGACAAAGATCAGGTGATCAACGCAAGGTTTAACCATACTAAGTATCCCTCTACAGCCTGACTTGGTGTTTTTGGACACAGCAATGCAGAATGAGACATAAGCATAGAAAAAACTTGTGCCATAAAACTATTCAGATATGCAGATGTTACAGCACATACAGAAGTTTCAACTCTTAATATTTTCCTAAATATAATTTGTTTTGATAAACCAGAACAGGAATGATTAGTTATGGAGTGAAAAAGAAGAAGAAAAGCAGTTTTGGGACAAAATAGAAGGTGGAATTCAGGTGAGGGGAATAAAGCCCTGAAACTATAGTGCATACAGGGAGCCCACTCCCCCCTGAAAAAAACTGGCATGATTACTATCCTAAAACTTTATTTAGCAGATCTCAGGTGATGCTAGTTTGCATGTAATACAATAGGTACTACTGAACTCAGTCCCTGATAAAGATTAACAGCTGCAATTCAAAAACTTTTGTTTCCTCCTCATTGCTCTACACAAAAGCCACATTTGGGTGCTGCCTAGAACACATTACTTTCAAATTCAGTTTAAAGCCTTATTGATTGCACATGGTGGACTAACTTAATTTAATTTATTGTTATATCTACACATTAAGCACATGGAAAAATTCAAGCACTTGAACTTTGTTCCTAAAATCTCTAGAAGCCAGATAAAGCCTATTTATCTTATATCCATTTAGCTGCATCTGTTGTGAAGTCTTAAAAATTGATATGGTATGCAGGACTGACAGCTTTAATGGTAATAAATACTGGAAAAAAACATTCCTGAGATAGCACTATTAATCAAGTTACACTTCTCTATTTTGTCAAAAATACTAGTTGTTAATTGCAAGGTTTCAGGTGACAATCAGCTAACAGGCTCTGCTGATTGAGAGGAGTCTTTAATGACAGTTTAGGTGATTATATTCACACTATATTTAGAGCTTGTTTGGACTGCTTGATTGAAAAAAATAACAGAAAAAAACCCTTGTAACTGAGGTTGGGATTGTTTCCTAGGAGCAAGAATGACTGGGGGACACACAAAATCTGCAGCTCTTGGATTCTGCTCCTTTAGTGGCAGAACTGCAGGCTCAGCCACCAACTGGCAGCAGGCTGCATTTGCTCAGGATGAGTGAGTCAAGAACCAGCCATACTCAGTGTTAAGTGTTAAAAAAGCACAACTACATCAACTTTGAAAATGAAAGCATACCCAACTGAAACTATTTAAAATTGAGGTATGTGTAATTACCTTATTTTTGTGAAATCTGCTAAGTTAGAGAATACTGTACATATCCACTGAAAATATTGTTTCCTAGATATTGCAAATAATAAAAGGATTTTGCATTGCAAAAGAACAGCAAGGTCAAAAGATCGGATCTTCAATTTTTCATAATGTCTATTCACATATAAGTTTGCCACCATGATAAATACATTTTAGTAATAGTAATTTATTATATAATTTCTTTGCAGGCCTGCCAGATGACCCTAACTCTCTTCTCTTGCACAAAAACAAGTTCAGCAATTTGTTTGGGTCAGCTAGAACTACAATTTTTCCAGAAGTTTTGGAAGACTTCATAAAGGTGTGAGTTTGAGGCAGCCAAGATGCAGGAAAATACATACTCACATTGCAGAAGAAAATAAAACAATTCCCACTTATTCCTGGCAATAAGAATGAATGAATGAATGAGTGTAGCTGTTTCCATTACAAAAGTGCTTGGCCATATGATTAAGACAGATGGCAGTCTGTCTTAATCAGTGTGCACTTTTCTCTTCAGGCTGTAACACTGCTTTAGCAGATAGCTCACCCTGAAGCGTCATTTCCATAACCCTGTTAAGTAAGGCTGAAGTAAACATTCTTGGATGTAGGAAAGATATACTGATCATTAATTAATTAATTACTGAGAATACAGTGATATCTGCTAAATGGTTCTCCTGTGGACAGGCTGCTAACATTGCCAGAACATCATTAAAAATATTAAAATTTGTAAACTGTAAATTCCACACACAGGATTGCAGACCTGAAACTGGGACTGCATAAAGAAAGGGGTTGTGCCTAGGCTGGTAGTCTCACATACTTGGTTTGAAAATAAAATTTACTCATTCTGTGAGAAAAGAACACCTAGCTTGAAATTCTGAGGGCATGAGATATGGATGCTGTTAGTCATTCACTATTAAGTCATAACATTATTGGGAACAGACACTTGTTAAAATGAAAATGTAAAACATTGGAAGTTAACCACACTGACAGCAAATTCTTGTAGTCAGAAGTTTTACCAGAAAGTTGCCTTAATGCCTTATTAGTGAATCACTCAGGAATTTGGTCTGTTTCTGAGCCCTGCTGGTATTCAAGGAATGCTTAACAGATGGTAAAGGAATGGGAGGAAAGGGTTAAAACCAGAAGATGTGGTCAGGAGGAGGGAATAGTTTTGTTCAACGTGACCTTGCAGCTGGGATTGCTAAAAATGTCAGTCTGGGGGAAAAAAAGCCCATTTATTATGTCTGGTGTGGTTTATCCTCTGCCTGTTTTAAGTGGAATTCCTGTGACCATAACACACTCTCATGGAGATGCACAAAGCCTTCTGTAGTAGTAAGACAGGCAGAGACCCTCCTGGTGCCCACCAGGATGAGCTAAGCCCAAGGAGCTTCTGTCCCTGTGTGTCTCTGCTGCCCTGTGTTGTGAACAAGGTTCACAATTAAATAAATCTACTCTACATTTTAGGTGTGGCTTGGAGGTTGCCTTGGTTATCAGTATATGCTGATTCACACATTACTTAACCAGCACTGACAGGAACAGACATGGGTAAGGATGTGTATCCTTATGGAATCTTCCATCTTCCTAAAGAAGCAGATCTTCACATGCTATCTTCCTCATCATCTCATGTTTCTTACTGAAGCTGTTCCACCCAGTATAAATGAATTGATACTTATTAAAGGAAAAAGAGGAGAAAAAGATTCTTTGGCCTCAGCGTTCTAGGATAATGAGGCAGGTTATTATTTGAACATGGATTTTCATGTTCCACACATAATAGCACAGTCATTAGAAGAAATGCAACAAGCCACAGATGCACAAACTCCCTGCCTGCTGAGCAGCACTCAGTGTGGTGGACCAGCAGGTCCATCCAACAAGGCCCTGGGGTTGAGCTTGCGGGCTTGCTATCTTACTAGCAGTGGAAGCTACTGGTTTTATGCAACCCCACTACCAAAATCACATACAGATGTTGGATACTTACAAAGATAGAAAGCAGCAGCTGCTACAAAGTACTGAGGTCTTAATAAAGTTTAAAATGCTGTACTCCAGTGTCTAGGTCTCTTTTTGAATTTCCCAAGAAAAGGCAACTTTTCCCTTTTTGGAGCACTTTTAATGAATACTGAGACTAAAGGCTTCAGTAGTACTGTATTGTCCAGGGATGTTGTTATTTGCTGCAAGAAATACTTTATATGTGTGAGAAATACTTTAGAGGCACGTACATGAGATAGTCTGTTGGATGACCACATTGCCTGAACTTCCAGTATGCATTTGAAGTTCTTCCCAAATGCCAAATCTGAAAAAATTTTAGGTACAAAGCAGAACTTAACCATTAAGTTCAACACTGATTGGCATATTATGAATAGCTGCCTGACCAAAGTGCAAAAATTATAATTATAAATGACAGTTGGAATATTTATCTGACATTAGCACTTATATTTCTCATAGTGAGGCACTACATTGTTATAAAAGTACAACTTTATGCAAGATCAAACTTCTATTCCCAAGTATGAAAGAGTCTTGATTTTTCAAATTAAGTTACAGGGTTATGGCTCTATTCTTGAGTGTGCCTGCAGATGTTATCATAGCTCCACTGAGCATATTGGTGATTGTCTCTTCCCTAAAACTCTTTGTGATTCAGTAACCAGACATCCCCGTGACAGAACTCCCCAAGAATCCAATCTCATAGTCTGTCCAAACACAGCGGTGTTAACACAAAGCACATCTCACAGCGACTTTCAATTAAATAGCCAGTCAAGGAGACTGAATTCATAGTGCTCACATTTTCATAAAGCATTGTAGTAGCAGCAGCTATTCTGAAGCTGTAAAGCCTCCTCAGTCAGCAGAAATTCAAATTCATATTTTAACAAAGAGAAGGTGATCTGAAAGTTATACGGGACTCTGTACTTTCCCATCCTGAAAATGGGAAACCTATGGCAGATAATTAAGTATTTACATGACAGAAGAGAGAATAAGGGAAATATGACAATAGCCTGTTGATAAGAAAAAAAAAGAATACTAGATGCCCATCCTGATTTTTCTTATCTTTTACTGCATTGTATTGGGGGAAAAACAGTAGATGGGCCTCTAGCCAGAGGGTTGAATCATGAAACCTGCAGAGAGACGGGCACCTTACTTCAATCTGCAGGAAAATTTAGAAGAGTCTTCTTTTGCCAGACTAAGAATGTGCTGTCACCAGCTGGATAGTTTCCCATGCTCCTCAGTGCCCTACTGCGTATTCCTGCATTCTACCTTGTTAGTATTAGCAACTGTGTGGCTAAAGTAAAACAGAACAGCTTGCTTACATTCTGAAAAAGAAAAAAATTACTTTTTTTTAGGTAGACAGCAAGCTACCTACCCACATCCTACCGAGGATGTGGGTAGCATCCTGCTCCTTTTGAGCAGCAAAATCTTTCTTCAGCTGAAACCATCCTTGAGAGATGGACAAATATAATCTTGTCTTCAGCCCTTCATTATTAATTGCTATTAACACTTAATTCTTCCTTGTCCAATACAGTTGCTTCTGGTGGATTTTATTGGCACTGCTGTAACTATGATTCCTGGAGCTCAAAACAGGAATGATGATGGTATGATATACATACTTAATGCATGCTCCCCCAGCAAGCCCTGCAGCCTTTCCTTGCAGCTCTTAGATGGGAATTGAGTCGATGGAATGGGTGCAGGCAACTGCTATTCTCAGTGCAAAGTGCAGAGGGATGTCAGAGAGGCTAAACTTTTGGATCTGGAATGAAGCTATACCAGTCCTGGTATAGGAACAGTAACCTCTAGTGAAGAGATACAGGAGGCAGGGAGAAGCAGCAATGCAGAAATCAGTTAAAGACTGGTTACACCCTTAAGCTCATGCAGCAAAGTGATGTTACCCCTAAGGACCCATTTTTGGGGCTAGCACTTTCACTAAGCACTAACAAGATCTGTCATAACTCTAGCTGAGAAGTGAGATCACAGGACTTTTCATGTTGGCAGATTTGTAAGAATGGGTACAGATGGAATGTCAAAAGTTACAGATTAACACTGCAACTGCTCCAATGTAATTTATTTTCTACCACATAACATACAAATTAGTCTTCAGTAACAACCAGATTAACAAAACACACTTGACTGCATATGAATTAAAATTGTTTATAGTACCTTTTACACTCATCCTTTTAAGCTATAATATTTTGTTACATCTATTACTGTAAATCCTCCAGGAAAAAACCCCACATATCTAAAGAAATTATTACGCAAGGAAAGTAGGAAATCGTCAGTTCTACATTGTTACCCAATGCTCAGGAAAAATGCTGCAGATAAAAATATTAATTTATGAGAAGTTTCATTTCTTTTGTACTTCTCTATGTATCAGCCTGCCAACCCAACCACAAATCTCACAGATGATCCATGATAATTTGTCTTGGAATTTTTCTTGTAACAATATCTATCCAGGAGCAGCATTAAGCTAGCAGCATAACTGTTTTTGTTTTCAAAAAGCCTGTCACACTGTATTTAATAAATAACCACATATGCCATCAAGCATCTACTTATGAACAATAAGCATTCATGATCTCGCTAAGTATAATTCTAAACATGTACTGCTGCAATACTGTAATCTACTGCTTCAGTAATTATGCCACCTTTAAAAGGTCATATCATATAGAACTGAGTCCTCCCTGCCAAATACTGCATGACAAAATTATACTATAACACAGTCTACATCATGCATGAAGTACACTTCAAAAAGAAATCTGAGCAACAGTTGAACCTGGATGGATATAGCCTCCATGTGTCAAGAAAGCTGTTATGACAGGTCTGCTGACAGCAAAGAAAGCAAAATTAGTATAAAGAAAACATTTATAAACTGACAAACTACAGATCTGAAGAAAATATAAAGTACCATTAATGGCAGAACAGGAAAAACACCACTGGGTTTCTTCTGATTATAGGGGAAAAAGCCTTTCTCGTGTTTGGGAGAGTTAGGTCTATAACAATCTTTCTATACTTGTATTGAAAAGATAACAAGTTTGTTATCTTCCTATCTGCACATAAGAATATTAAAAAAAAAACAAATGCCATATGATTTCTTGCTAAATTGAATTTCTTATTTCTCCAGATCTTCAAATGATAAATGTTTAGAAATTAGAAATATAAAACACAACACAACTTTTCAGCTACGTTCAAGTGGCAAAGCCACTGCTTTCTATGTAATTACACAACACCAGCAGTCAAAATCATAACATAGCAACAAACAGAATTTGGGTCAAAATGTATTTCAGAGGCCGGCTGGCAAGTATGCAAGGGTGAAAATATGAAACTTCCTGTTCATCTAACACATGACAGGTTTTTTTCTATGCAGAGAAACAAAATCACCATTTTTAACCAATAAAACCCCCTAACATTTACAATACAACTCCTTTTATAAAGCTCTACCTGGAAAAAGTATAATGAAAACTTCTTGTAAAGCTTTTTCTCTATCTTATTAGAAAAAAGGAAAAAAACCCTCACTAGTAGCAGGGAGTCCCTAAACTGGAAGCCTTTGAAGTTGCTATTGCTTTTATTTCACAGACCACCACTGTCACTGTAAAGGTATGAGCTAATCACACCGAGACAGCATGGCATCAGCAGCTGTATTTACTTACATTGATTCCAACTGTCAGGAGAAAAAAAGAAAATGAAAACACAGCTAAGATTGTTAAATGCACAAACAGAAATGTTTCCTTCTGACTCAGCAGCTTAAACAATAACAATATTAGTCACAAAATCCTGAGATTCATTCATTTCTGCTCCATGAATATTTCAGATCTTGCTGCAAATTTAATGGAGTCTATGCGGAGGAATGAGCAGACCCTCCAATGAAAACATTTGTACTTCAGTGCTTAATATATAATGTACCTGCTGTATATTAGAACTGGAGTAAATTTAACAGTATAACTGATTATATATATATAACAGACTATAGATAATAGCACAAAAATCCTGCACACCGTCTGTGTTTCAAAACAAGAATGAACAGCACTGTTAAGTAGTTAAAACAGTCACGTGATAAACTAAACTCAACAAATGCTGATTGACTCACTTCAGTTTATTTAGCATTGTAGATTCCATCCAAAAATCAATCTTGAATTCTCTAAAACTGAATTATTCCTGACTGAGGCAGCTACAAATGAAAGAATGTGTTTCAGTGGTAACCTACAAATGGTGAAATCACAGGGAAGCTTTCTTCAGTAAGTGCATGCAAAACATTGCCAGGGTACACACAGATTGCTTTATTAAGGAACAATTTGATGCTATGCAAAAACAGAGCATAGTTCACTTTTAGTCAGACTGTTGAGCAAAGATTCTTTTTCTGTCTTTAGAAACAGATAAAAAATGGCTAAAAAGAAGCTAATGAACTTTAAAAAGCCCCACAGCTTTACAGACAGATGCATTCAATTGAGCCACTAAATCACAAATCCTCATATTCTGTATTGTAAAAGTTGGATAGTAAAAACTGAAATTGAAAACAGTAAAATACTTTTTTGCAACCCCAACAGATTCTAATAGTTTTTGCTTACTTTTGAGAGGAGTCTGTGCTTGATATCTTTTCTAAAAAAATTTGTGTCTGCTAAGCATAACAGAACATCATTAGCAACCTTTAAAAAAATATTCTAAGACAAAATACCAAGGCCATTATTTTTCTAATTCTGAATTCTGTCCATAACATCAGAATGGTACATTCTTAATATTATGATTTAATATACTGTCAAATTAATGATATATCAAAATAATTTACACAAACTAACCCTTTCATTTATAACTAATGCATCACCACAGAGAGACCCATATTATCTAACCATATGTATTAATGCCTATGTCTCACGGAAACAAATAATTTTCACAGAATAATAGAATCAGTAAGGTTGGAAAAGATCTCCAGGATCACCAAGTCCAACCTTTCATCAAACATCACCATGCCAAAAAAAAACATATTACAAAGTGCCATGTCCAGTCTTTTATGGAACACTTCCAGAGACAGTGACTCCACCATCTCCCTGGGCAGCCCATTCCTATGCATGACTACCCTTCCAGTGAAGAAACTCCTCCTGATATCCAACCTGAACTTCCCTTGGCACAGCGTAGGCCATTTCCCTTTGTCCTGTCACTGGCAGTCTGGATAAAAAGGCTGCCTCCCACGTGGCTACACCCTCCTTTCAGGCAGTTGTAAAGAGCAGTAAGGTTCCCCCTAAGCCTCCTTTTCTCCAGGCTAAACAACCCCTGTCCCCCAGCCACTCCTAGGATTTACCCTCTAGACCCTTCAACAGCTCCACTGCCCTTCTCTGGACTCACCCCCTTGTGTTATGAGGGGCCCAGAACTGGACACAGGACTCAAAGTCTGGTTTCACCAGTTCTGAGCACAGAGGGACAATCCCTGTCCTCGTCCCACTGGCCACACCATTACTGATACAGGCCAGGATGCCATTGCCTTCTTGGCCACCTGGACACAGCTGGCTCACATTCAGCTGCTGTCAGCCAGCACCGCTAAGCTATGTAGGAAGTTTGCACTGTAACAGTGACTTCAAGATACACTGTTACAGGGCACTATAACATAGTGGCATAGACTAGCTAGTACAGAGTGACAAAAGCACTCTAGAAAGCAAGCTATGGATGTTCCCAAACCTCTTTGAGAAATGAATCCCGGAGAATTCAGCTGCAGAAATTTGAGACATTACTGCTCTGCTCACAGTACTGAACCTTCTATGTTCATAATCCACGCTGCAATCTTCAAAGCAGCAATCACCAGGATTTTATTAATCTATTTGCACTTGACTGCCTGAGTTATCTGAAGATAGAGCAGCCATGGAAGAAGGTAGCACAGGTAGAAAACTTATCTTAATCCATTACAGATGTATTCAGTACGAGCCTCTCTGACAAAAGCTTTCTGTGGCCTGCATGAATACTGCTACAACATGCTCTGAGGATCCAGTGACAGAAGTGAGTAAATCACTTTGTTGATGAAGTTCAATAGCAAGCCATTAAACATAGCCATTCTAGCTTGAATGGTTTATTTCCAGCTTTTAAAGATACCACCTTGAAACATAAAGCAACAATCAATCAAATGCACAGTACACAAGCATCTAAATGACTTTATTAATACATTAATGTGTGCTTTTATTACCCAATGATTTTATTTAAGTAGACAGAGAATAATCAAAATGACAAGACACATTCTTTTTACTCGCTCTCCTCTTTTGCCATTTCTTAGCTTGATTTTAGCAATGATTCCATCAAATCAGTAAGCCACCAATTTAAGAGAATGATCAAACAGATCTTCAAATACCTGTGGAATGATCCTCATTATGCTAAAGTTCTATTCCAAATGAATCCTGATGTCTCTAGACAAAGAAAGTGACAAAACCCAAAGCTATAGGTAACTGTCACACTGTAGGCATATAACTGCTCCTTTGCAGAGGTTAATGTGCTGTAAGACAGGGTGAGTGCACAGCATATTACTGACAAGGAAATCACTGTGATTATGGTTCACAACTTCCACTACAAAAAATGGGTGACAGGATGATTTCTAATCATTTGTCTTCACATCCAGTCAGTCAACCAAAATTCCTTGAAGGTTTGTACTACCAGGGATGGTTGCATGTACTGTCTATTCAAATGTATTCTCAGCTGTTGTGGAACAAGTGAGAATGGTCCATAAGGACTTCTTGTCTCTTCATTAAAGCTTTGAAATAGTCTCCACTACTCCTCAAGCCCCTTTCCTTGCATGTCAGCATTTTCATGCAATTTTCTTTTCAAGAGAAAACCTTGACTAAATCTTTGAAAGACAATTAAATATTCTCAGCATAAATTTTATCTGTAGAGTCATAGTTCCACTTCCAGCCCGTTATTCCAAATGTCTGACAAATATATTTTTAAGTGGCAAGGCAAAGGGCCTGTTCAATGGTTACTATTCATCACTTCTGGCTACTCAGTTCGTAGGAAAACAAGCAGACCATAACAGCCATTAAATGCTAGAAACAACTATTTTTAAGAAGTAATAACTGGTGGAACTTAGCACTGTCCTCTTCTAAGTTGAGATGCTAACAGGACAAAAGGAATTAAATGCAGTCTACTACTTGCTCAGTTGGTCGACTTAGCAAAGGGTTTGAAACCATGAAGTGGAACTGAGTGAATCCTGGAATTTTATTACATGCAGCACCTAAGGAAAAAAGAAAACAAGATTCTAATTTACTACATTTGGGGTTAGTCTCTCTGTCACTGTATTTTATAATCTAAAGATCCAGTTACTAATTCTACTACAGTGGTATAATTATTCTTTTACAAAATGTTTAACCCAAGACATCTTGAAAGTATTTAATTTTAAAGTTAAAACACAATACTGCTGGCTGTTGTAGTGCAATTAATGCCCTTATAGTACAATGCAAAACAGTAACACAAGTCAGGAAAATCTCTCTCTCTTTCAATCCTGATTAATTTAATGAGTTCCTTCAACACTAATCTCTTAAACACAGAACTATAGGAAGTAGCAGATCAAAGATAAGCAAAGCAGTCTAACTAAATAATCCACATTGATTAGCAAATTGTATTTCCCACTGATCTAAGAGTTCACTAATGAGATGCCTGGGAAAATGACTACTCTTAGATCGCTTTGAAGCTATGCTTAACATTCATATTCTCTCTCCCTTATGCCATATCTAGGGAAGGCAAAGCAGTCTTTTTTTAAAACCTTCAAATTAATCATATACAGTCCAGGAAAACAAATGAAGGTTGTAAATATTTTTGGGTTTTGCTAAGACTTCCATAAATTTTGTGAAAGTCTAAGACATCAAAATGCAAAATTAAATTATCTCCAGTCTGCACTAGGACACAGCTGCCCTCCTAACCAGCATTCCATACTGTGAATGGCCAGTACTGCTGCAGTCTTCAAAGAATAATTAAAGACTTTTTAAAAACTTCTGCTCAGTTTTGTACATCAGTGACCTAGTTAGGTCAAGCACCTTTGTCTGCCCAACAAAATACATACCATAACTTCCAGTTGTATTGGCACAAATGATAGCACCAAAGAACTTTGGAGCGTACTTCTGGATTCTGGATATAACTTTCTGACAGGCTACTGTTGGGTCTGTTCCCATCCTCATATATTCCACAGCTTGGTAACTAAAAAAAACCCAACCCCATACCCAGAAAATTAGCCATATTTAGGTTACATAATTTAAAATACCACAGAAGAGACACTGGTTTCTTTGAATAATGGAAACACGTGATAATTTTTAAGCCAACTTCTTACTGGCAATTATTACTCAAATTGTACACAAAAAGCAATTAAAAACAAGACTAAAAGGGACTACAAGATAACATCTATACCATGTATCATTCTATGGCAGGTCAAACCAAGACAGAACTCTGATCCTTTGCAGTAGAAGAGGCTAAGCAAAAGATCATTTAAAAAACTGCAAGGAGCAGTGGCTTAGAAGACTTAGTGGCTTCTACTTTTCATCACATGATTTGATTTAACATTAGAAGTAATTGCTAATTTTCAGAAAGGCTAATGTCAAGATAATTTTTTGAGGAAAACTCAGTATTACATTACTGATAAATTATTGAGTTCAGTAAGCATTAAAAAAATCTTTCAGAAAAAAATTAAGTTTCTGAAAACATCAAAAGTGACAGATTTTCTTTATTTTATGAATATGAAGGTACCATGTTTTGATCAGGACTTTGAGCCACTTTCAAACTTTTTGCAAAATGATTAAAAAAGCCTCCTTATTCTAAGAGTAATCAAAATTAATTTCCTTTATATTGAAAGAAATTGCTTGAGATGAACCAGTTGCATTTCCAAAATGTCCTGAGGTATGTTGCCATTTTCTTTCAGAACCTGAAGATTAAATGATAACTCATGACATAACTTACAAGCAAACAACATTTTATGCTTTGATGAAAGATGCATATACCAAGACAAACTCATTACACTAAGACATCTACAGATTGCATTAATTACATACGTTATCAAAGTACCACAGAAAAGAAAAACTCTTGCATTTTGAGATTCCCTATTATCTTTGATTTATTTATTCTAACAATCAAAAAGGTTCAAGTTATCTAAAGACTATCTGATATAAAGCTGTATTTCATTCTTGACTAATCAAAAACTCAGCAAGAAGTTACCACCTCAATGAAGACATACAGAAAATATTAACAATTTTGCCCTTTATTTGACACTTCCTTCACTTCTGGGAGGTTAATTCTTGTCTTTGTTTTCATGTGGGAATATCTAAATATCATGGAATTAGTAAAAATCTTTATCTATAAGGAACCAGTAATTAACCACCTAGTCTGGTAATTAACCCACTGGTGCCAACATTAAATGTTTTAAGCATTACAGACAAACACTTCAGGCTGCTTAAGTGCAATCTAAGCTTTTACTGACTAACTTTATAGTGGAGATCAAACTCACTACTCATCTTGGTATCTTGTATGACAAGATAGATAATTCATGAAGTTGTCAACTGCCTTGTGTTTGAAAGACCGACTCAGAACAGCTTGAAATTCACTGACAACATCTGTAAATATGCAACAGCCAGCAGGCTTTCTTGGCTGCCAAAGTTTCAGAGAAGTTGCCTGAGTGATATGAAGGCCATTTCTATATTATCCTTCAAGCATCAGTGCCCATTATGTTCAGCATGGACTTCCATAATTGATTCCTGCTGAGACCGACCCACGAGGATGCTCACGAAGAGAGACATTTCTTACAGTTTATGCAACCACTGTGACAACACTAAAACACCTCTTTCAGTTTCAAATTAGATGCAATTACCAAGGATTGCTGCAGTGATACCTCCTGAGTGAGCTGAGACCCACAGTTCATCCTTTCTACAATTTATGATACTTTCCCACAAGCAAAATGCTTTGGAGAAGAAAGCTAATCGATTCTGCTAAAAAGCATACAGGTTGGAAATATACTCATTACCCACTGCCTGTTTGCTCACAGCTTGGCAGTATTAAGGGATCTGTCATCACGATATTTAAGTCTCTTCTTTTAAAACACATCAAAACGGTAACTTGGTTCTGCTACTATTCTTTCCCCTTCCACTCCTTCCTTTACTCCCACTTCAGCAGCCACTAAGTCAGACCATATTTTTAATCTATTTCTTCATTTGCTGAGTCCACATTTTGCTGCAGAAATCTAGCAAAGTCTGCCCTAAAGACAAACCTGGGTAAGAAGCGCATCATGATGTCACCATCCCCAGTGGCTGCAGCTCCTCCGGCTGTACTATCCGCGTAGGATCCTGCTCCAGCTATTGGAGAATCTCCCACACGCCTGTAGTGAACAATGGAAAATAAAACCCAAACTTTGTCAGCCTTACTGCCTCCAGCTGACTTAGCATTAAACCCACAGGAGAACAGAACAGGTAAAGAGGTCAATTCACTGCAGTCAAAAGTCTTGTCTTAAAACTACCTGTAAAAATGATCTGTGACAACCTGACTGACCCGAGGCTTAATCCACCGCCAATGCATAACTGTCTGTTATTATACTGACAATAGTTAAGCCAGTGAGCTTTAGCCTGTGGGCAACAGTAAGCAGCTGGGGACATTAATATGTTCAATAACTTGTTGCTAAATCCAGAAGTTGTCTGACTTGGTTGACAATAATCCTAACTGCATAGAAAAAGCATCTCAAAGACATAACACAAGCCTGAGGCTCTGATTTTATGTACATTTCTTAGGAGACTGTGCGCCTCTCCAAAATGCTTATTTGTCCCTGGTGCCTTGCCTTACAAGTTGTCTCACAACTGTGCCAGTTGTTTGTGCCTCTATATGGTGAATTAACCAAGCTGAAAAACAAGCATTCCCTCAAATGCAACATGTACTCTTGCAACTGAATCAGTTTCTCAATATTAGGATTTATGGCAAGTGTACAAAAAAAGTTTTGTGATCTACAGGTAAACATTTTAAGCCCCAATGACAAGTTTAACATAGGAAACAAGGTGGGGGAAAAAGCTTTTTTGTAAAATCAGAGATACTAACCCTGGAAGTTTGTGGATTGCACCATTAGTAGATGTCCCAGAAGCAACGGTTCCACTCACACCAATTACAACCATACCTAAGATTTTCAACAGGAACAAAACATATTCAGGAACACTACTAGCACATTTATTTAGTTGACATTAACAACTTGTTAATTCTTTGTATCATAAAGACCATCAGACAGAAAGTTATTGCTAAACTTAGAAAAATCCAAACTAAACCAAAAAGTGCAAGTTTCGAGTCTACAAAGTATAAAGATATGAAAGACATGAACCTGTAACTGCTCTAGTCCTTTGTCTGATCTGCTCATTAATCAACTTACAGTCTTAGCAATTAACAATCCTCAATCAGTAAACTCTCAGAAGTTTTAGGGCCAACTGCTGCTAATTTGTTTTAGTATTAGTTTCTGTAGAAATTTACTGATTTAGAAGAAAGCCGGGACAGAAGAAAAATGAAAGCAAACTTTTTAAGTTTAAGGAGTGTGAAAAATACTGCTTTTAGTTGGCAAAACGACTAATGGTATACTCACTTCTACCACTGCAAGGCCTTTTAAGTTGGTCTGACAGCACACCATAATCAAGACAAACATAATTATTTTAAACTTAGTCAGTTTCCTAAGCATCCACAGCTGCCCAAGCAATTATGCCAAGCTATCTATGGGAAAAGCAGCAGGGCAATGAACAAGAGTTAATGGCAAAAAATGAAGCAAGTGTCTGTGCAGCCAGTGAACTTGAAAAAAACAAAAACAAATCCTACTTTTAGGCACTCCATCCTAATACATAAGTAACAGAATCTTGAAACCCCTATAAACAGAAAATAATTCCTATATTAAATATTCTTCTTTAAATAAGTATGATTTAATTGTTAGAGGAATGAGGAAAAAAAGATCAGCATCAGAGTTACCAAAAGTTGTTACCAATAGTATCATGGTTATGAACACTTCTTTGTGAGCTGGTCTGTTCTTCTTTATAAGTTACTTCTTCACGCCGTTTATACGGTCCACAGGACTTTGAAGAGTCTGGCACCACATTCTGTAATTAGTTGGTGATTTGGATGAATATATAACATATTCAATACAGATAAATTAAAAAATACTGCAGTCAATAGCTATAATCTACCATAAAGGCATTAGATGTCCAGTACTTAAACCACAGAGATGTACTGAGATCCCAAAAATTGTTTTGCTTCATGAATAAAGACTGATTTCTGGTATTATACAGTAAAAAGATTTTCCTGGAAAAGTTATGTTGCTCAAATTAAGGACTCTCTTTTGCTCAACTGACTGGTCAAAAAACCCCCCAAACTAGTGTACAAACATGTAGAATTCTGTAACACCCAAGCAAAAAAAAGCCCCATTCAAAAAACAAGCCAAGCTCACCACAACAGGCAAGTTTAATGGACATCTGCACTAACCTGATGTATTCAAAGGTCTGCAAAATGCCTCTAAACTATTTAAAGACATTAATTATTACTGTAAGATTTTTTTTCAGAAATTTACACATGCATCAAAAAATACATGCATTGTTTATTTTGGTAAGTCCTGTCCCAATCAAGAACTAATTAACTCCCACACCAAAACACTGCTGCAGCAAGGTCAAAAGCAGCAGGAGCTAAGAAATAATAACTAGACACATACACTCCCAAGTCTAGCAGGTGCTTAGTAATACTAAGCTTTTTCTGTATAATATACAAAAATTCTTTTTCTTCACATGTAACGGGTAACTGCAATATAAGATGAAAGGAAGAGGGACTACTGACTTTTTAAATCCCCCCTTCACTGCCATCACTGCACTGTACCTTCCAGTAGTTTGGCTGACAGCTTTGATTAAGCCACTCTGAATACAGCGAAAGGGATTTCTGGGTAGTTAAGTCTTCATATGGAAACCCCATTTTTACAGCAAAAAGGGAGGCTTGAAAAGCAAAAACAAAATAAAAAATAAACACTGATTTATTCACAGTTTTATGGGTTTTATGATAATGTATTCATGTTATGCTTTTTTAGAAATCAAGAAATTCGACATCCTTTTTGGAGATGAGAAATACATCTTCAGGGAGCAGTTTCAGCCATTAGAATGATGTAGAACTGCAGTAGCGAACTCTTGCTTCACAGGTGGTGACATAAAAGTTTTTCCATTGAAAGAGAAACAAATTCAACTCTGTCAATCAACTGGACACAATTAAGAGTATGAAGCAAGAACGGCCTAGGTGTCACAAATAAGTCATCCAAATATAAGTGTATTTTCCCTAAAAAGCAAGTTTTTATTTTTATCAAATATAAATAACATAACACTATGTTTGCCATTAAAACTGATACCTGAAAAAAGCAATCCACCAGCTTACATCACATTACACTTCGTCCTAGCAGCTTTAGAAGTGACTGCTTCCTTGTTTTGAAAATTAATATAGTATGTGACAAGAGAGCAAAAGGAATACCAACACAAGCAACAAAAGAATGCTACACTTCTAAGAATGACTTATCATTAGGCAAAGAAAAAGAAAAAAGATCAACTCTTCTGTCATCTTCTAGCTGTAGATACTTTTGATATTACCCAGTAACAGATACTGTTGCTAGGTGCAGGTGCTTGAATTTATATTATCAATCCTTGATAATAATGTCACTATAATACACAGCTGAACAAACTTATCCAGTCCAAGAATTAAGAGAAGCCTTCAATTATTTCTGGACTGCTTTTCTATGTTTTTCTTAAAAACTGACACAAGTATCAGCACTCAGAGGAAAAGAAAACTGACAGCTTCAATTAAATAAATAGTTATAGAATGAACAGGCAGAATTTGGGGGTTTTGTTGTTGTTTTGGGTTGTTTTTTTTTTCCTAAGATAAAATTGTGCTTGTGCATGTTTGTCAAGAATTATTTCATAGCTTTTGAAACATTCTTTTTATTCCAGGAAGCAGAGTTCCTAATTTTGCATCTTGAATAAAAAATGCCTACAGAGATTACATGCATTTATATAAAAAGATTTTACTGTTCTAGCTATCTTTTCTGTAATAAAAGTACTTCTATTTAGAAATACAAGTATTTTTATTTTGTTCTCTCACATGCCAGTTTGAAGGTTCATATGGATTTTCCTTTTATTCATCTTCATCTGATGAAGACAGAGTTTCTCTTACCCAGGTTCTGATTTCCACAAAAAATACATTTCTTCAAAAGAAATAGTCTTTCTCAATTTCTCCACTGTTTTCATTAATTCATTAACATTAAATACCATCTCAAATTTTTACTCAGATGAAACTTTAGCTTTCACATCTTTCTTTTGCCATTACTGCCAGGTGTTTTCTTCTGAGCAAGCTATCACTGACAGTAAGTATTCAGCATAACAAACTTGTCCACATGCCTCCAGTAGGCAAAGAGGTACCTTCTTAGATTGGAAGATGGCTCTAAAATCAGCACTTTAATCCTTCTGTTTCTTCATTTTCCTTATCCTTTCTGTTCATTTTCCTGATTAAAATTCAAAAATACTGTGGTAACTAGCAATGAGGGGCAAATGAGTATTAGGAGTACTTCTCCCTCCACTATTTAACACCTGACCAATTTCTTTTTCTGCACTACATGTGAAATTTCTCTTAGAAAAGCTATCATCATGGTCAATTGCCTTAAATTAAATAGAATCTACAGGTTTCTCTGTTCAGACCTTCAGTCAAATTGTATCCTCACCTCCCAAAATTGTTCCATTTTACTCCATCAAAAAATTGCTCATGTACTTACTTTTGCACCTGCTAATTACTTCAAGAATATTTTATCTTTTCTTATCAATTTCAAAGCAATTGAATCACCATTAATGCTCAGATGTCATTTTTCAGACTTATCCGCATATTTCCTTCTGAGCAGGCAGAGGCTCAGAGTGGGCTTCTTAAAAGCCAAGAAACCTGTTCACCACTCACACACCCCTGGGGAATGAACAGCTCTTTTTTAAACTGGTACTACTCTACCAACAGCATCCTGTATTTAAAAAGCTCAACTAATCCTCCAATTTGCTATTGCTCTTTTGTTGTGCCTGGGAGTACAACCTTTACTGAGCTTTTTTTACATTTAAGTTCTCACTAATACTTTTAAACTATGAAATACACTAATCACACTCAATATATACCAAAATATTAGAATTTAACTCCAGTGTCTATTAATTCTGCCATTCCATAGAAAAAGTTACTGGTTTTAAATGCAACATTTACATCTAACAGTTTCTATAGTGACTTTTAATAAATCATGTTTGGTAACTTGGATATCAGTGATATTACCCTTGGGATTACAAGTCAGTATTTGCAGTTAAGCTAATGGAAAAAAACATACAACTATTTATTCTGTCTAAAAATAAACCTATTTCATGGACACAGAATGAAAGAATAAACACTTTTGAACTATTTGAGTAGATTGATTTGATTGTCAAGAAATTCTTCTACCTGTGTTACCGAGATGAAAACATGGCAATTTTATTATGAAGTGTTTTAAAATGAGGGTTTGACTTGGAAACAGTTAAAGGAATAATTACCTGACTCTCCCACTAGTAACGTATGCTTAGTGTATTCAATGACCTTTCGTGCTACACCAATCGCATTTTTCACACGCCTGAGATCTGCAACAGCCCCAACTTCCATAGTATTGCTGGAAACAAGGAATATTTAAAACTTATTATAACTACAAGAATAATTGCACATTTTTTACTAGAGAAAATCTATTCTCATCTAAAGCAAAAAGTTTGCTCCTTTACCATAATGCTTCAATTGTTTTATGCCACAGACAGATGTCACTACATTAGTAGGGAAAGACTTCCTACCTATATTGTTTCCTTTCACAGGCATGGAGATGTCACTCAAGAAACAGTATTTCCATTCACAGCAATATTTTCAGTAGAGTAACTATTTTGTTACATAAACTCATAACATGAATCACATATTTGCAATTACTTTTTAATCACGACAGCTTTAAACAGCAAATAAATTATTGAAGACAATTGCTCCAAAAGTGAAATATTTATGGACTGAATGCAAAGGGAAAGCTAACAATGCTACAAACCATCTGTTTCAGCTGCTATACCTAGAACTGGAGTAATGCACTACAAGTGAAGAGTCATTTCCTACTCTTCCACAATCAGGTATGTTATTTTTCCTTGTTCCACAAGTTAGCTTGCCCCATAGTCAGCCCCAAAGATCCTGTAACAACCTTTAAGTGTGCTAAAAGTGGCAGGTGTGAGAAACAAGTTAATGAAAGTTGGCTTTCACTTGGTGTTGCATGAATTGGTATTATTAATTATACTGCTGATTAGATATTATGATGTTGTTAATATTGACATAGTGATGTGTGCTGTGGAGTGGTTGATATTGTTGCAGTGGCCTGGTTGTGAGGACGGTTCTGTGTGTTGTGGTGTGGGTTTGTGAGTTCACATCGGACAGACTGTTGCTGGCCTAACCTTTGAGACAGAACCTTAAAAGCAGCAGAACTCATCCAGTGATGGCCCTGAGGACCACACTGATGAAACTGTGTGGGCACCCAGGAGGAGACATGGGGCGAGACTATGTAAAATCAAATCAAATATGCAGCAAGCTGATGGAACACCAGGGGTATAAAACATGGAGCTGCCAGATGAGCCTCTGGTGTTCGGCCATGCTCCCAGCACTGTCCCTTTTGCCTTGTGAACTTTTTTATTCTTCTCAATAAAACTCTTATAATGCATTCCCACTTGAGGTCTGAGTTGTTTATAACGGCAGGGATCATTCTCTTCTCTGTACAGTTTCCTTACCCATCCATAATCATTGCATCCAGAGTTGTTTCTCCACTTTCATCTGGGCTTCCTCCGTACCCCACGCTCCCATCACACTGATCGATCTCACACTGACCACAGCCTCTCTCGATTGCATCCAGCTCTGAACCTCCCGACTCCAATACTCTCCAAGCTGTAATCAACACAAATAATTAAATGTCACTAGGGAAAAGACTTTCCACTGCAGCTTGAAGATAGACATGATGCAGGTGCATTACGTAAGTGGATAAAAAGCAGTAAACTATAAATTACAGATTATGAAGTCAAAATATAAATATAATCAAAGAATTGGTTACATTTTCTAAATTCACTATTCACTTTTCTAAATATTCTTTTCCTTGCGTATCTGATTAGTATTTCTGACTGAGAAAGACTGAGAGCTTTTTTTTTGACTGAGGTATTATTTATTAACCATTATCACAAGCTCTCTATATCAAATGCCCTTCTCTGTCCAGAACCAATCATTACTTTATCACCACTTGTTTAAAGCCTTCTGGGAGAAGAAAGAGGGGGGGAAAAAAATCTTCCAATGCAAAAAAAGAACAAAAAAAGGCCAAAAAAAAGGCTGCTCTCAAGAGCTTTGTATGAGAGTATTAAGTGTCCAACTGCAGAATAAAAAGGTATAAATCTACATCAGTAACTATGTAAGCACAAAAGCAAAATGAAAATTATATATAAGAAACTAAGGCTCCACATTGTCCTGTTCAACCCTTGGTGTTCCATTCTTCAGGATCTAGATCATGGTGCAGCTTTGTAAGACACTGCAGACGTGTCAAACGACATGACTTGGATACACTGAGCCTGAAGGCATTGCAGATAGATTTCACAAGGATGGACCTCAGGCAACATCTTCTAAGGTGCTTGAGATTGCTGCCAATGACAATCACAGTCCTGCTTACTCCAATTTGTGCTGGCTCTGGCACTCCATCACCTGACAGACCCAGCACAGGGGAGGCAGCATATGCCAAGAAGTCTAATCATCACAGATGCTTCACAAGTACTACATGAAGTTGCCTGCACCAGGGAAAAAAATAAGACTTAATACTATGCATCCAACTGCACATATGCTTGCCTCTATTACAAACTTCAGTGTGATGAGTATTGTCTGATTCCTATTACCTTTGTTGCTGTATTACCTATTACCTTTAAACCTTAGCACAGGATTTCAGAAGCTGCAAAGCCAAGGGCCTTGCATTTTTCATGACTGTATTTCATTTCTGACCATTAAAAGGCTTTACTGGTAACTCGTTTCACAAGCAAGCATTCTGTAGTAAGGGGTTGCTTACAACTCGGCTGTAATAAAATAATCTGCAAGTCTTTAAAAATTACTATTCACAGCCAATGTATGTTGCCATAGGAAAGCCTGCTTTGACGGTCCATAACACATCACCAAGCAACAGTTTCAAAGAAAAAATATAACTACCTAATTCTTTAGAGGAAGCTCAAAAAACCAAAAAAACCCAACAAAACCTTAAATAACACTGCACAAGAGTGCAAACCACATTATTAACAAAAGTATGTCTTTGATCTAGCTTTTTCGCAGTTCGTAACTCCCCTCTTTAGTTTTTGTGGCTTTTGGTCGGGATTTTTAGCGTTACTTCCCATCGTGGAAAGTGAAACCATTTGCTCGCAGGTTCCTAGCGGCACAGAGACGGACGGGCAAGCTCCAGCGCTGGGCCCTTCCGTAGGAAGGATAACCCTTTCCAAGCCGGCCGGGGCGCCTCCCGCCACCTCCGCGCCGGCAGCGGGGCTGCCCCTCAGCCGTGACGGGGCAGCGCGGCGAGCAGAGCCGGGGCTCGGCAGCCAGCGCCGCTTGGCAGCCGGGGCACAGCCCGCTCCTTCTGGTCACGCTTCAGCCCAGTCACGCCTCAGAGACTCGTTCTTCCTTAACCAGCACCAACACTCGGGTCCGCCCGGCAGCCCCTCAGCAGGAGGGCGCTCCCGAAAGACACAGCACCGCCCCACCCGCCCCGCAGCAGCCCGGGGCCCCGCCGGGACACCTGTCTCTGCGGCCGTCCTAAACGCCCAGGTGTTGATGACTACAGGCAGAGCGGCAGCTGAGGCGGCGCCCGCCGGCGTCAGCACACCGAGGAAGAGGAGCGCGACCGTCATTCCCTGCCAGTCCCCGCCGCGTCCCGCCGCCATCGCCGCCCGGCCCGGCCCCGCTCGGCTCCGCTCCGCCGCCTCCAAGCCGGCGGCGCAGGCGCGCACGGCCCGGCCGTGGCCCCGCTGCCTGCGGGCGGTGCGAACCGTGCCGGGCCCGGCGCTGACCGCCGCCCGGCATCGGGCTCTGCAGTCACGGAAACGGTGTTGTGGCTAGGAATAGCTAAACCCTCGGCAAAGACCGAGGCCCACGCCCACAAATACAGTTAGTATTTCGCAGAATCATAGAATGGTTTGGGTGGGAAGGGACCTTAAAGATCACGTAGTTCCAATCCTCCTTCCGTAGGCAGGGACACCATCCAGTTGACCAAATTGCTCAGAGACCCATCCAACCTGGTCTTGAACTTCCAGGAATGAGGCATGCACAGTTTCCTCGAGTAGCCTGTTCCAGTCCCTCACCACCCTCACAGTAATGAATTCTTTCCTAATACGCAATCTAAGCCTACTCTGTTTCAATTTGAGCCCATTCCCCTTGTCTTGTCACTACCTGCACTTCTAAATAGTCTTCATCTTTCCAGTAAGTTCCCTTCATGTACTGGAAAGCTGCAATGAGGTCACCCTGACACCTTTCCAGGCAGAATAACTCCAGTTATTCTGCTTATTCTGCTATCTCAGCTTTTCCTCTTAGGAGAGGTGCTCCATCCTTCTGATCAACTGGTGTGGCCTTGCTCCAACTCTTTCCTGTGTTGGGGTCCCAGAGAGCTGGATGCAGTACTTGAGGTGGGGTCTCACCAGAGCAGCCTAGAGGGGCAAAATCACCTCCCTCAGCCTGCTGGCTGTGCTGCCTTTGATGCAGCTTTTTTATCCTCTTTGTCCAGGGCCCCCACCTGCCGATGAGATTGCCAGTGGTGCTGGAGTGCGGGAGCTGAGCTGTAGTGGTGTGAGAAGGCTGTGTAACAGCAGGGCTGCAGGGTGGCAGCAATCTCCCCGGAAGCTCATGAGATCCATTTGCAGCATCTTCATGTGCTACCTTGCTAACATGGATGTTTTTGTCAAAAGTGCCTTATGCCACAGAGACATTTCTGCAAAGGGCATGTTTTGGGACCTACTACAGCCAGGTAGGTTATTTACAGGTTATTTAAAAAATTGTGAAAAGCCTTACTTTACAGAAATCATAAAACTTATGTAATTTCTTAATTCTGACCCTGCCATTTAAGCTTTTCCTGATAAACAGTTAGCAGTAGTTCAAAGCTTTTGAACCATTGCCATAGCACTCTGACAGTTTCCAGGTCCAAAGGCTTACCTGCTGTAAGCAAAATTCACTGCTTGTGTTCAAGGCTGATTAGGATCAAGGAGCTGCTGATCATCAACCAGCCATTATATCTGAACAAAATGAAAAAGGTGACTTTTGCTTCTATGTGGATAAAAAAGAAACTCTTTTTTCTTCTAAGTACTCCTTTGGCTTGTCCTCATTACTCCTTTTCAATATATAATGTGCCAAACTCAATTACACTTTAGCAGCAATGTTGTTGGTCTTGTGTTTGTGCTGAGAGGGGATACTTGAACCTCATGTGTGACAACCTGAGGTTTGTAGGCATATATAAATTGTGAGTGCACCCAAGCTGGTTTAAGAAGCCCAAAGCAATGTTATTTTTATTGTAACAAAACATTCCACAGCCTTTGGAATTAAATGATTGCCACAAAGGAATGTATTCTTTAAAACAGAAGTCACAAAATAATGAAATACAGTATTGAGTTTGACTTCAGTGATAGTATGGCCTTGGTTTCAGCCATTTCCCAAAAGCTAAACAACAAGTAATCTAGAAAAACCTTTACTCAGGTAAGTACTGGTAGCTGATTTATTTCTGCTATTACTGTTCTTATTTGATACTGTATGTATTTCTGTGTAAGCCAGTTAGGTAAGGGAGATGGACTAAAACACAGATCCAAATTAATAGTAGCTGAAGGGAAATAGAACAAAATATTTTCAGAAATAAATTTAGCAACAAGTAAAAATAAAATATATATATATATATATATTAAATCAAACACATTCATAAAGTGGATACATTAATGATATTTTTCAAATACAGTTTTCTTTTCATGAGATAAAATGGAGTGTTATGAAAGAAAACCACTTTAATATGGGTGTCATCCAAGTAAGTATTGACTGTGATAGGTTCATCTGCAGGCTGAGCCTGCACAGCTGTGGAGAGAATGTTTTGTATGACTTGAAACAGCAGAACATTATGCTTTGAGGCTCATGCAGAAATTCGGTTGGTTTGATTTCTGTGGCATGCTTTCTGACTGGCACTCAAACGTGAATGACTTCCTGCTAGAAATAAATGCAATCTTGAATCCTTGCTTTACTGTATACAATGCTGTTTAATATATTTTTATGCTGTATGTGAACAAACAAAGCAAACACTGCTTTCATATACACTGTATAAAACCAACAGCAAGGTCGATAAAACTCTCTACATGCTGAAAGCTAGGGAGAATTTGAGCAGTGTCCAAAATAACTCTGCAAGTCTGTTCTGCTGCATCCACAGGCTCTTGATTTATGTTCAGTCTCTCACATAAAGTATTTTAAAATTGGTCTTGAGATTTAAAAATTCTTTGTATTTTCTTAAAAATTACCTGTTGCTTTATATCAGTCCTTGCTACATCAGCAGTGGAAATGCCCCTTCGTCTCTTTGTCCCCAATACTTACTGTTATCTTAGAGACCATAGCTGAGCTAAATGATGATGCTAACAAGCTTTTGTCCGTGCTGCTAAAAAGCAAATCAATGTTTATACAAGGAGAATTTTTGTTCAGATGTATAATACTTAAAGAATATTCTAGAGAATGGCTTGCATGGACAAGGAATTAGTGAGAGGATCTACAGCAGACAGCACTGTGACTGGATGGCACTGAGTAATTAATGAAAAACACAGGAAGAAATTCACCTCTTTCACTGAGAGAGTCTGTTCCTACAGTGGCCAAATTCTGACCTCAATTATATCTGTGTGACCTAATCTGGCACCATCTGTTAAAAATGCATGCCTAGCTCCTTTTTGCTGTCTCAAATTTTCTGTAAATGTGCTTTGAAATCTAATTAAATTTTGTAGTTATATAGTTATATAATTTGTTTGCACTTTTATCTTCATTTTAGTTACATTTTCTAACACTAACATAAACACGTGAACAGCAAATATGAAAATAATTTCCTTAATAAAAGTAATCAAGTTTGATTAGCACTTGCTAATTAAAATATATTTTTAAATAACTGTGTGTTGTGGTTTTCTCTTTCAAGTAGATTTGTAGAAGCACTGGATTGGATTTTAAAATTCTTTTTTTTTTCTCTTTCAATCCTTTTTGGCTTCTTATAATACACATGTTCACTCATTTGCTGAACAACACTGTAAAGAATGAACAGATTTATTCATAGTCTATGTCTCCATCAACTGCCTCTCAAATCTACTAGGAAAGAGCCTTATGCCTCTTCTCAAACTTGAGAAGAGCTATGTGTAAACATTTTCAAAGCTACTTAGTTATCTTCACCTGAATCCCCTGTAAAACTTTCAGTGTGTGATCTGTCAAAGTGTATAAAATTTGAATCACACAATTATCCAGACCTCTGCTTTCCCTACTGCTTTCATGTCTTTCCCTACCATCTTTTTCCATGTGTTACATGTTCTCTTTCACTTCTGCTGTCAGGTCTTTTGGGTATGAATTGTCATTCCATTGTAAGTTTGTACAGTCTCTAGCACCAGTGCCTGCTACCTTATCACTCTCTGGTTCTTGGCAATATGTTAATGAGCATTAATATTGATAATGAGAAAAAAATACAGCTGCTAATTATAAAAACCAAACAGCCATCAATAACAACTAAAAAAATAATAGCAGTAATAGCTTGCATTGCTAAATTTCCTTTTGGTACCGCTTCTTTTTTTTAAATCAAATTCAAAGTTATAGTAGTTTCTTTTCTTCCTTTGTAACTTCAAAATAATTACTGTCACGTTATGTGACAGAGTAATATGTTCCTGTACTATCATTTTGGTCGATTGTATTCTGTCTCAAAACAAGTTATAGGTAATATATTTCCTTTTTATAATTGCTATTCTGGTCCACTTCTGTAATAAAGTTGTCATATGGAACATGTAATGGACCATGGCACATTTTTGGAACTTTTTTTAAAATTACAATTCTTTGTAACTTTCTGATATCTTTATAAATGTAATCCATGGCAATAATAAACTTCTTGGACAAATACAGCCACTTACTGTTTAGTTCATCCAAGTCCGAAGGTTGTCTTGACATTGTTAAATGAGCATATTTAAAGTTTTCAGTGTTGGGAGGAATCTAACATCAAACCTGTATTATAAAAATATTAATATAGAAATATGGTAACTTATGATGTCTATATATGTTTCAAATGGTTTGAATATGCCTAAGATTTTAACCAGGATTCTCACCAGGTTAGGGTTATCTAATGCCAGTGTATATCAACACGTGCAACACTGTGATATTTTCATGGTTAGACCATGGAAAAGCAATAAGTATTTGCTTTAGGAGGTAATTTAAAATGTGTGAGCCCCATCTTTGAAAAGAAAACTGCATTGCCTCACATAGTCTTTTCTCCAAAGTGTTTCTTTGTAGTCTTTGTTAGTACTAATATCACTAATAGTGTCATTCTGTTTTTTCCATGTATTCCATTGTATTTACCAGCCCCCTTGTTTTATACTGGCTTCCATGTCTCCTACTTAAGTTCAGCCACGTAAAGCTTGCTAAGGTATCACATCCCCATAATGTTCAGTGTAAATTCAAACTTCAGTTCAACTATTGTAAAACTTTGAAGACAGGTTTTAAGAATGCATCTGAGAAGTAGTAAAGAGCAAGTTCCTACTCCATTTTGTCTGAAATGGATGTATCCACAGCACTGCAGTGTTTCCTAACCACTGAAGAGATGTACAAATCAGGTCAAGGTTGTTTTGAGAAGCTGTTTCAGCAATGTACCAGCCATTCAATTACTGTCCTTCAGAAGTTCCACTGAAGTCTGATATCAAACACAGGGGTTATTAAGTAGGAAATGAGTCTTTTTGACTTCAGACTAACAAACTAGAATCTTAAACAAAAATCTTCTTGGTAATATTTTCCTAGCTATATTTTAAGATAAGATGGCTGAGATATAAAAAAGCACAGAAACAGAACGTTATGACCTACCACTACATTTTTAAGTTAATTTTTGTGCCAGAAATTGATCTTCTCTACTGATTAAATTGTAAGATATAATGTCTAGAGACAAGAGGGCAAGTCAGTGGTTAGCAGCAGGTATGAATCTTAATTTACTTACTTTGTGAGACTTTAGTCTGGTTATGTGAGTATAATCATCTCAACCTTTTCTGGTCACACAAGTGCGTCACCACAGAATGTAAAGGAGACTATGTAGGTTGGAATAAGAGCAGAATTTTGCTTCAGATTTTGTGTTTTCATTCTATATAAATGTTTCTCAAATTCTAGAAGCTTTTACTTGAGAGAAAGGAGTTGTTTCATGTATATGCTGTCAGCTTTGATTTTCACTTTTGGAATAATGTTATGACTTAGACTCATAACATATCCTACATAAATATAAATAAAATATATCTCTTCCTAGTTTTCTTCTCTGCAGGGTTCTGATTTTACCATTACTTTTTAGACTTGAAAGGAGAGGCTACATTGTTTTTGTAGTATAAATATGAATTCAGATTTGAATAAGTAACAGTTAAATTGACCTTTCAGACCCCTACTGCTATTGGTGGCCCCATTGGCTTCATTGGAAAAGTATCTGGTACATGACTGATCCCTCATCAGCAGCAGCAATTGTTAAGCTACGAGGCACGTAGGGCACTTGCCTAGAGCTCTGTGCTGTGCAGGGACAAGGTCATATGAGAAAAAAGGGATGCATAGCTAACCTACTGACCTGCAACTCCCTTGGTCTCTAATAACACGTGTAACGGTGTGTGTGACACCATTTCTGAATTCATGAATTAACAATAGGCTGTGGTCATTGTTACATTGTCTTGACTTTCATGAAAACATTAACATACACCTTTACAGAAATAAAAATCTTAAAATATTAAACCAAAATATCACTAAATTAAAATTGCTAAGATTAGTCAAGATCATCATCTTTATTGTCTGTTAATTTTCCCATTCTCTGTACTCTTTATTTGGAGGAAATCTAGATTTGGGCCAAAATTTAACAACCTTGTCAATCAGTATAGCAATAACGTCACTTAGGCTTTACTTAGAGGGGCTGTAAGACTTGATTGAGAGGTGGATATACCATACTGAAATTATGGTGTTACCACAGACTTCCATTCAAACAGGACTTAATTTTAAGCTGCTCTGGTACCAAACACCTCTTTTGTGACTTGATAAAAATGACTAAGCTTTTAAATAGAATCAATGCTGTTTGGACTTGGGGTGTAAAGAGAATTTGCCAGAATTTTCACTTAAATATTTATGCACATAAACACTACACATTTCTTTTTAAGGTGAATTATGTTACCAGCTACCATGTGCTCTTTTGTTCATGTGTATGAGGGACAGCTGTGTAGCTTGAGGGAATGTCTCTTGAGCTGGCTCTAGCTGGCTGTATTTCACCTGGAGATTCAAATTCAAAATCACTAGCAATACAAATATAGGGATGTCTAATATTCTGCTGGAATTATTCTATGAGCTTGTTTACATGAAAGCTATGTTAAGACTAATAGATGTATTTTTGCTTGGATTAACCTTTGTACTGACAATTAATTCACCAGAAAATACCCAGGATTTTCATGCTTATGGCTCTTCATGTAATAGCACTAATTTATCATGTTTGATTCTCCTGTAAGCAGAATTACCAGAGATGTAGTATGAAAAGACATAGTTTATATTTGACTTAAATCAGAGGTGTGTCTTTGAAATATTATCCACTGAGTAGACAGCAGTGAACTAATTGTCATGGCTCTTAAGGACGTGGTGAACTTGGCAGTTCTGGGTTAATGGCTGGACTTGGTGATCTTAAGGGTCTTTTCCATCATAAATATTTCTGTGTTTCTGTTAGTCTAAACAGAACGCCCTGAACTTAAATAGAGGACAGGCTGACACACTGTCTCTAGTTCTGCATCTTATATTTTTGAGAGATATGCAGAACAATCTGAGCCCATGTGTCTTTCAGGTCAGTAATATCCATGGATAAGTACAGAGGAACTCTATCTCCTGGCATGCACCAGTGCCTGCACAGCTACAGAGCATCTCTAGGGAAGACAAATGAAAACTTGAGATTTAGTGTGGCTGTGAGATTCACTAAGGAATAGCAGCACCCAAAGAAGTGAGAGGATGAAAGAGCTATCTTAGAATGAGATATGGAAGACTCAAGTACCTCCATCCTGTTTCTCAAGAGCCTAGTATTCTTCATTTCTACCTATCAAAGTCAGCTTAAATAAATTTCCTTGAAATATTTTTCTTTTCTATTGTGCCTTTCTTTTCTATGTCTATTTTAAAAATTATGATCTCAGTGCAAAAAATGTGTCTAAAAATCTTTTGCATGCCATTAAAGAATTGCATGCATATAACTATAAAAATAAAATAACAATAGTGATTGCACATAATTAACACATAAGAGAAAGCATAGTTTCTTCAGAAAACAAAAACATATGACAGCTAAAATGTTTTTGAAAATGTACCCATTTAATGTATTTTTATCAAACCACAATTTACTGCGTGTGTGACAGCAGGGAGGTCAAGCGTGGAATCCTGAGGTATTGCCCTTGCCCTGTGTTACAACAAATTGAACAAAAAGGGGCTGCTTTTTCCATGTAATTAATTTTTGTTAATTTAAGTTTTGATTTGATCCATAAGTGGTGCATTATTTAATTGTATTTTGTCCAGAAGGCATATCCCAGCAAATACTACTTCAGATTAAACTACTTACAGACTTTGAGAGAAAATTTATTTAATGATCTCGTCCAACATTTGTTAATTTCAGTAATCCATGTATTGGAATCATGATCATGGCTAAATGTTGTACCACGTGGTTGCTACTTAAATCAGTAAAACCATTCTGGAGGCAAAGATGGTTGTTGTCATATAAGTGCCCTCACTTTTCTAACTCAGTTTCTAAAACTGTCTATTATGTTTTATTCATTGTTATTACCAGAGTTTGCTCTGATCAAATATGCATTCTAATAGTGTATCATTCGCTATCAGTATGAACTTTGTTTACTATACACACAAAAAAAGTATAGGATCTGGGACTGTGTTATTTTTTAGTACCTGAAATACTCTCCACTGCTTTGTTAAAACTGTCTTCATCAGGGCATGGTAGGATAGGCTGTTCTTTCACATTTATTGAAAACAAAGACTTCACCCCCTTTAAAAATGACTGGTGTCATTTCAATTTATGATATTTATCATCTCAGCAGCTTCAGTTTTCTTTATTTACGTTTTCAAAGTTAAACTGTTGCTATTTTTATCACTGCATGTTTTCTAGAGATGTGTGGACCTCTATACTGTTGTATATTCTCTGTCTTCTGATATATTCTGTGACATAATTATTAAGAATGTGTGTAAAATATATAAAGATTAAGTCTGAACAGTAATTTAATAAAAAATCTGGAATATTAATCAGGCATCAAATGGATCAAATAATGTGTAGTAAGTCTGTAGTTTTAGAAGTCTGGCCTTTTTTTTTCCCCTGCAATTAATTTTTGTTTGTTAAAAGACATACCAACAATAGTGTCATCTTTGACTGTGTTTACTCCCAGAACTGTACAAGCTTTAGTTATAAGCAATCCTCTGCTTGTGTTTTAAGAACTTAAATTCATTATCTTTGCACATATTTGGCTTTGAAGTACAAATATAGACTCCTGCTAGTCTACAGATAGTATGAAATTATGATTCTGTCTACAGTCTGTAAGAACTAGCAGATGAAAGGGCATTTTATTTCAGTGTCTCACTCATAAAACCAGGTTTCAGTCAAGGAGAAAAACAGATTACAGATCAATCCATGTAATAAACGTAATACGCAGCAGCTGAAAAATGTATCTAAAATTTATAATAAAATTCTCTTGGAAACCAGATGGGACATGAACTTCCTCTCCATTTGGTGTTTTAAGATATGTAAGGACTTTCAAGCAGCCTTTTTCATTGTTTAACTTGAGAAACAGCATCTTGTTCCGTACACTGTGTTTGACTGTGTTCTGATTATTTTATAAAAAGAAGAATTGATCCAGATTAGAAGGTATGCCTCTGACCTATACTAGGTCAGCAAATGACCTAGTAATTAGGTGCATGGCTGGATCAGCTGCCTTTGGCTCTATTGTCCTCTACTGTTTGAGAGGACAATTAAGATAGTAAATATGTGCATGCATGCAGACAAACAGACTTTGAGGACAAAACAATATAAATTGTATCTTAACATGTAAGATACAATAATTATAATGTTAAGATAATTGTATCTTATCATCAGGCTCCCTGATGCCTGTATATACCCACTTAAAATGGAGGACATAATTGCAAGGAACTTCTTCAATTTCCAGCTGCTCGTGAAGCACACTTTGCTTTTTTACTACTCCAGTAATGTGAAATCCTATTTTCCTAATCCTCAGCTGTACTAGGAAAAACATCTGGGCTCACATATATGCCATTAGTAATTTACACTTGTTTCATGCTTATTAGGCATTGTATTTTTGTATGGATGTGTTCTTCTATATAGACACAATTACAAAATATGCCAACAGCTATTTCTCTGTAACAATGCAGAGTTTTCCAAACAGGCAATCTCTGTCATGTAAGTAATTTTGTCATCTTTTGCTTAGGAACTGAATGTTTCCTGCTAGAAAAAATAATGACAAACTGGTCCTTGAACTTCTCAAGTTCATGACCTGCCTGCTTGGTGGAGAGTGCTGATGAGGAAGATGGTTTCTGAAACAAGTCTGCTGGCAGTCAGGGTGATTGAGTACATTCAAAAATTTTTGGTGCAACACTGCCTTATGCCTTCATAATCTCTGATTAGAACATTTTCATGTAGTCACCTCTTGTCTGGCATTTCTGTGTCCCAGTATAAGTTCTGAAACAGCAATAAGTGTGAAATAAAAGCTAATATGGTGACTGTCAAGATATCACTTGCAATTTGTCACAGATTTTTTATCCCTGCAGTCTATCTTAGAAATCATGTAAAATCTTCTGGGTGGCCAGCTTGTTGGCAGCAGAGTCCAAATAAACAGCACAGTCTGAGAGTACTATGTATTCAAGCAGAATTTGGACTGCCTCATCACTCATAACAAATCAGATTTAATGTTGCCTAGGCATAGGTGGTTTAATGGCAATCATGACAGACTGTACTATATAAGGTTTCTGCACTTCCTTGACCCTGGTGGCAGTGCACAAATATTTTACAGGGTAACACTGATGTTCATCAATTAGGCTTATGTGCATAGTGATTAGGCAGGGCAATGCACACATGCACAAACACACAGGCATGAGGATTAACACGGTCAGTGAACACCTCATTATATGTCACATGACTATCACAAGGGAGCTATATATGGCTGTTTTTAAGGCTATCTGTATCATTATCCTGCTGCTGTATACTCAATTTTCTTTTTAAGTTGAATTTCTGAATTTATTCACTAGGTGGCAATGTAGTATGTCATTTGTCCAAAATTTACAGCTGCATGGAAGTGATTGGAAATAACTGCACTACATAAATGTTTACCCTGGGTTGCAATAAAGAAATGTTCATTAATTCCTAGTCTAATTTTTAAAAAATATGCTCACAAAAATTTATACTTTATTTACAACCTAAGTAGAAAATACATGAGGTTGTTGTAGATTGCAAACCCCTAAGAGTCACATGCACCCAGTGGACCCCATCACCTCTAGTGCTTAGTTTGGGTCCCCATCATCTCTAGTACTTAGTTTGGAAGTATTGGGGGGGATGGAGTGAGATGTAAAAAGGACCACATGTAGCTCAGAAACCTCAGGGGAAAGAGTTAATTTCAGTCAGTGAGAGAAAGCTCGTTACAGAGGAATCAGAAATACTTTATTAGAATGAGTTGCTGAAGTATATCTGCTCTGATCATAACAGAGCTGTAAGCATCGATGTGAAAACTGATTCCCAGCAGGAGAAAAATACGTATAGCTTTGTCTATGAGTTCTTTGGGTTTCTCATAACACTGATTCTTTAGAAAATGCCCAGAAGAGTCTCAAAGATGTAGGATAGAGGTAGCTGCACCAACCTGGTGACACTAGTCAGAGCTGTCTCCTGGAGACCTGTGGCAGAATGAGGTCTGCACTGTGGGGCCAGAAGAGGACACTGCAGAGCTGGAAACCACCTTTAGGATCAGTTGCAATCCCTCTTGTAAGAGTCGCTGTGCATGGAGTGGATAGACTGCCTGGGGATAGGATAGCCTATAGCACCGCCTGTGCAATGGATAGGCTTCACTTCAGTATTAAATCTAACTTTGTAAATGGCAAGTGTTAAAATAAAAACATTCTATTTTATAGAACCAAGTTGTTATTTTTCTCATTTGTCTTGTGAGTTAATGAATTCTTTATGTCAGATTCAATCTTTGTTGGCTTTCAGAATGTCCTCATGCAAGGCTGTTTGCCTTGTTCTCTGTAGGCAGCCTTTTGCTCTCTCCAAATTCATTATGTGACTTGACCAGTTAATTTTTTGTCTTTTGAGCTGTCTGTACTTTTGACTCTAGTAAAATCGGCAAAGTTTATATTTAGAAGGTTTTGCTGCCACGATGCTTTATAACCCTGATAGTTTAGTCTTGTCTGGCCCAGAAATCTTTTGTCCTGAACACTTGCTCCTGAGTCAAATTGTCTCAATTATGCCTCCATTCATTTGATAGATTGTATTCCTGCTGTAATTCTCAAATAGACAATAATTATTTAGGACATTTAATTATTTTTTTTTATTAGGCCTGTCATATATATCAGAATTTCCCGTGCTTTTGATTAATGTATTTTATGAGACCAACTAAGAAATTTTTATTGTTAAAATGCATGTTGAAAATTTGGGAGAATTGGGAATCGATACTATATTTTAGATTTCCTTTTGCTGTCCATATTAAAAGTAAAAAAATTCCCAAAATATCAGAAGTCTTTTACAACCTAAAGTGGCTCTCATTCTGGGGACAGTGGGGCCCAACCCCACCAGAACATTATAAATCCTGCTAAAATCTTTCTTTGTTATTCTATTTTAATAGGGACATTCACTGGCAACATAATGTAGCAGAAATTTAAGAGCTACATATGTTTTTAATTATTAGAGTATAACTGATGATTTGAATTAAATTATTTTTTCCCCTATTGTTCCTTGTTTTTCATTATGTTACTGTGCCTGCTGTTAAGTTTACTGTCTGTTGTCATCTCCCTTTGCATTTTTTCTGTACATAGGCAAAGTGGAGACATCAACTACGCTGTGACACGATCCATCATTACTGCAATGTGAAGCTTGCAATATTTATTGTTTCTCTTGAAAGTTCACTTTGTGAATCAAGGCATCAAGAAAGAATCTTAGATTTCAGGTAAAAAAAAATATAAATTTTAATCTTCGTAGTATGAGGCAAATTTTGGTCATATGACTGGAAAAGCTTTTAAAGACAGTAGGCTTAATATAAATACAAAATTATTTAAAAATTGTTATGATGTGTAATAAAAAATTTCTGTGTTGGGCTCAGGGTGATTAGTGAATCCTGGGCATTCAGGAGACAAACAAAAGAGATTTTAAGCAAAGGAAAAGCATTCAAAAAGACTAGCAGGCAAAATTATCCTGTGCATTGTTGATTTCAATGAAACTGACTTTCCAAGGTGCAGATAAGAAAACATCTGCTTTTTGATAATAATAGAATTAGTGCCCTGCTTGAGCATAATATATGCCCTTAAGAAATGGGCACTCCTATGGTGTAGAAGCCATTGGTATTTACATTATGCATACTGGGGAATGAAACTGGTCAGAGGTTTCTTGCAGGATTCACAGGGCTTTTGAGCACTGATAGCAGAAATTCTGGACGAAGCATGTAAATGATAATAGCAAACAATAGCAACTGCTTAGTTTTTCTTATCCATTCAAATCTATATTTATTGAGCTAAACAGAACTGCTGTTACCTTTAATCAGCTTTATAACTTTACAGAATGGATGAATTAGGATGGAACAAAAAAAAACCCCACTTGACTTAAGTCAAAGATATAGAAGATAAAGCAGAGCTACAAAATTAACAGTTTTGAATTTATTTTTACTAGTTCTGATAGAGGAAAATATGTTTTTCTATATCTGACAGCCTGAGGAAGGTGAGGCTCCTGTAGTGTCCCCAGGTCCAATGAGTAACAAGTCTGAAAATGTTTTCCCAGTATGCACAAGCACATGGAGCACCTGGATACATCACCTACCTCTGTATATACAGGGCGTGCCACTCAGAAGTTTTTGTTTATTTTAGTGGCAAACTTGAAGTGGTATTATGTGGCATATTGAATTTCCTGGTACATACCCCATTAATGTAGATACAGAACTGTTGAGTATTTTAAAATAGCAGAACAGACTTTCACTCTTCTGAATGCTTATGAAAACATGCCCCAATATTCTTGCAAGAAATTCTAAGCAGAGGTCCAAAGTGGGCAAATCTTGAGGACCCTAATCTGTTTTCATTTGGGCTTGACTCTGATAAAGGTCTTACTTGCTCCTGTGCAGGTTTTGCCTGAACAAGCACTGTGCAAGACTTACAATGCCGAGACTTAGCCCACAAAAATTATTAGCTCAGGTCACAGTCCAGGCTTTTGTATATACTTTATCTGTCACTTACTTATGTTATAAAAGTGCAGAGGTGATAAAGAAGTCATCTCTCAGGTCATATAGCAGTTTAAACTGCTGTGTCTCTGATGAAGCATTGTAGACAAAAGGGGATAATAAGATCCAGGGGAAGATAGAAGAGTAGAAGTAAAAAGCTTGCACAGCTATTGAAAAGAAGACTTACATTATTTTGCTACAGACTCCATAGGAGCATCTGATCCCCATTTCTTATGAAGTGTAGCTCTGACTGCCCCAAAATTGCTTTAAACATGAAAAAGATGAGACCACTGTGCTTAATAATGCTGTTAACACAATGTCTGAAGATTTGTCCCTTCTCTGTACTGCACATAAATACTGCTTGGTCTTCATCTGTGCAAAATGTAGAGGTAAACTTTAATTGAGGGCTTTTCTTTGGGGATCATGTGCATTCAGGGGGAACAAAACTCCTATTATCAACTGAGAAATATAACAAGTTTGAGAGCGTTGTCGCATAGAGATACTGAAACGTTAATTCATGCTTCTGTGACATCGTCTGGATTACTGTAATTCCCTGCCTGCAGGTCTCACTCAGCCCTCCTTTCACAAAATAAGAGCTTGTACAATAATGTGACCACTGAGATTTCAGGCATATACAATGCCTGGTCATCATATGTCTCTTTACTGAGATCTCAGTGCTGCCTGCCATTAGGTACCGGATCGATTTGAAGATCCTGGTGATGTGTTTTAAAACACCGCATGTATCCAAATGAGTTTTTGGTTCCCTATTGTCCAGGTCCAATTTTGCTGAAGTGTAAAAATGTTGTGCTTTCATTTGTTCAGAGAATTACAAACCACTGTGTCCCATACCTTCTTCATGCAGCTGTGGAATGTCGTTTTTCGGGACACACTTGGAGTGTCAGTCATGTCATTGACTTGAGGTCAGGACTGTGGTGGCTTGCTTAACTTGTCTTTCTTTCACCAGCATTTCTTCACCAGCATCTATTCATATTTAATAGAACATTCTAGGGTTTCATTTTCTTAAAACTTTTTCAGAATTGAAGCATCTTTACTACAGGACTTTTCAAGTGCTAGTAAGTGTTGGCATTTTTGATTTTTTGAGACGCACAAGAAAATTTTTAATACCAGGAAACTTTAAAAAGTAACTGAAGTGTTTCTAATACTGATGTTCCTCTCTGTCAAAGGGATCCACCTACCTTACCAACACTTTTTGTATATCCCAGGTAGAACATGAAATACTAATTAAAACCTCTAGAAAGATCTTTAGCTATGCAGTTGTGCTCTTTCTTCCTTCTATATTTTGGAATAGGAGAAAAACCAATTTGCGTATATTGGTTGTGTACTACACAAAAATGCCTACTGAATTTGCTGTGCAAACAAGACCTTTTTATCCAAAACAGCTTATAAAATCAGTTTTCCTTTCAAAATTACTACACAGATTAATGGCTGCTATAGTTTCCTCTTTTTTCTATGCCTATATATCCTTCTTTTGTCCATTACATATTGCTCATAGTAGACACTGACTATAATTTGAAACATAATGTAGCTAAGCATGATTGCTAAGCAAGAGGAGTGGAAAATATCATCCCAGGGGAAGGGAAGGGAAGGGAAGGGATTTCCATTGAAATTAGTTAATATTGGCAGATTGACACCTAAATTACCTTATGGATTAACCCCTAAGTATTTAATTCTTCCGTCATCCTTGCTCACATCAGGATACTTTATATTTTTCTGCAACTTACTTTTCTGTCATTTTATAGCACTTAGCTTTCAAAACAGGTATTCTATTACATGCATATGTAACATTTCTTTCAAAGCCTGGATACCCTTTTTTATTTAGCCCAGCTTCTAGTTTCTTCTTGTCAGTTGCAGTTTTGATGATTGGGACGGGATAAATAGTGTTATCCTCCAACACAGCATGTATCATCTGCAGTAGATGAAGAAAGGCCAGAGTATTAAACTTCTGCACAAGTTCAATATACTGGTAGCAGACCTGCTAAAGTTTCCAAGTGCTGCAGTTTCCAAGTGTAAAGTGCTTAGTTTCTCAGTTAAGAAACAAGGGTGTTGTAAAACACTGGGCCATGTGTTATGTCCCAAAAGACTAACAAGCTCATACTTCTATGGAAGTTTTTATGACAAAAAATATCCTTATCATCATTGTAGACTTAAAGGTTTTCTGTGTCATGGATTTTTGTGCTTTACATCTCCAGTGGTACTAAGCAGGGTTGGATTTCACAAGGTTTTAGGTCCTGATGTCATTTGGAGACATTTTACTGCTCATAGTCCTGTTCAATTTTAAGTGGTTTGTGAAATGTTCTGTTCCACATAAAGTGTACTGATATTCTTGTTTGATCCTGAGTGTCAGGGAGGATGTATCATCTTCCTTGCTGTGCCTGTTAATTTCTGCACTTTTACATTTTAAATATCTCCAGCAGTTAAACCTTTCTGTGTTTGCCCCTGCGTCTGTATTCAAGGCCAAATTCAGACACGGTGTGTGTTACTCAGAGCAATTCAAAAGGTCCCTTTAGATTCTGCCAGATCTATTTATACCACCTCTATCAAGATATAACATAATCTACAATTTAGATACCAAGGAATTGCAAGAGCATTTCAATTTAAATAACAGAGACTCTTCTTTCATTTACACCTACTCATGAGCCCTTATTATGAAAGCTATAGTGAGTTGGATTGACATCTGATGAACAAAGGGCAATTGTTTTCAATGGAAAAGAAAAATAGTGCTCCAGTAGTTTTTTTAAGCATCTTTTCACTCTTATCATTGTGATTTTCATCTTCCTGGGTTTGGTGAACATTTTCAGTATTTCATCCAGTGAATTGTTACTGATCCCTGCCAGTCAGTATTTTGCAGATATGTGGAGGAAAAGAAAAATATACTTTCTTTTTCTTTTATTTGTGTAGTGTTGCCTGAATGAATTTATGTCCAGTTGTTTTGTGGATTTTGAGTGGGTTTTCCACTGTCTGTAGTTTAGTTGGTTCCAGTTTTTTTTCCTGCTAGTTTGCTTTGCTTGGTATAATCCAGTGGTGAATGTAGAAATATCCCTGGTCAGGGCAACTCTGGGAGTCTGGGATATAAGGTATGTGGACATCCAACAAGCTTAGCCAGCTTGTTAGAATCATGACCTGGATTTTACTTTGTATTTTAGAGGTAGACTAAAGCCAAGCAAAATTTCTTTTAAGCCTTTGTGTGCTAAACATCTTTCATACTTCTTTTCAGATAAGATATAATTTCAGTGTGAGAGAGTAGTTAGAAGAGCCTTGTGTTGGCCTGCATTACCCATGTATTTTTGCCAGTCAGTCTTATCAAATATAAGCAAATATCCCTTCTGAGAGGCAAAGTATGAGGCAGTAGGTTTACAGGCTGAGCAAGATAGAGGGGATGGAGAAAGGAAGAGGAAACTCAGATGATCTTATTTCCCCTAGTCAACAGCTGGAAATCGGTACTGATAGCACATTCTGTCTGTTCCTCAACTCCCAGACTATATATGTGTGTTTGAACAGTTATTTAAAGGGCAAGACCATCTGGCATTAGATCCTGTCAATTAGAGAGAAAAGGATTTTCACTCATTTCCCTCAGCTTTGAGGACTTCTGTCCATCTTGTATGTTATACCACTTCCCATCTGAAGATTAGATGTGTTAGAAAAATATTAGCGATCTCAAATGTTGTCCTACTCAAACTGTATGTTAACTGGAGCTGTTCTTCTGATATTTGACTTAGCAATTTTCAGCTCTGTTCTGCTGACTCTGTTCTCTGACCTGAGAACAGATCTATATTATGGCTGCTGAGAGTATTAAGGCTTCCCAGTAATGCAGGTAGGCTCTGGCTAACCAAAACATTTTGTTCACATTTGTGGACTTGAGAGGGTCCATAAAGGAAAGAATTATAATTTTTTCTAGAATCCTTTATGCAGTTTCAAACTGTCAATTAGTCTCAAAAATGTTAAAGTCTCCTTTTGGTACTTTATCTTTTTTTTTTTTTTTTTTTTTTTTTTTTTTTTTTTTTTCTTAAAGTTCACTGTCTTTGTATCATATTGATGTTTCATGTTAGAAACTTGCATCCTGGATTTGAATTACATACTTTGGCTTCTCTGCTAGCTCTCTGAGATTTTAGATAGCTGTTAGCCCTCTACATGCCCTCTATTATGCAAAATTGAAAATTAAATATCCCTGTGAAATACTCTATGAAAAGCCCTAATCATAACAAAGATGCTCTGGATAAGATGCATATTTTTTTTTCAAATTTTACACTGGATGCTGAGGCAAAGGCAAAATCTCAAATATCTATATTGCATTTTTTTACAAGTTCAGGCAAGCTTATGATACTAATGAGTTTTTTCCCCACATCTCTTTGTCTTGCTAGGTTGATTGAATAGGCTTGCACTGCAGTGGCCATACTGCTGCCTTAAACTCTGTGTCTTCTGAGTTTATTAAATATATGGTTTCATATGCCACAAAAAAAAGGAAGAAAGAAGGTGAATGCCTGATTACTTCTTTGGTCATGTAGAAATAGATTTCTTGCACAGAAATAGGATTTGAATATGACTCAAAACACATACTGTCTTTTTAAATCACTCTGAGCCCATATTTGCATTGTGCAGTATGCCAAACAAGCTCACTGCCTGTTAGTTTTGCAGGGAGCTAAAAGCACTTATTACCATGCAGGATCAGGTCCTTTATGTTTAGAAATAATGATAAAAAAATGTGTCTTACCTTTAGGGAATGCCTTAAAAAATGAAAGGGGTAAACTCACCATGAAGCTACTTTTATGCTCCTAATGACTGTGTAAAAAAAAATCCACAGGGATAAAAGGAAAATGAAGTAAACACAGCAATGCCCCACCACATTTCAAAGCCAAAATCAAATAATCCATAAAATTTTGTGAAAACAATATCCACTTAATCCATAAATGAAAGAACTGAGATTATCTGTTAAAAGAAAAATAAATTAATAGACCTGTGCTTATTTGGATGATAAGCATTAAAGATTTTCTCCAATCATTAAGGGTTGAGGGTTTGTTATACTCTTGGAACTAAACCTTTTAAATAACTTCCCAGTTTCCAGACTACTGAATCTTTGAAAAGTTAATTTTTTGTTATCTCCAAATACAGGAAGCTTAGCACAACAATGGCAGTTCAAAGTCTCCCAGGTAAAGAGCCTTCAAAGAGTAATTCGCAATACAAATTCTTAAAAGTCAACAGTTTAGACTACTCAATTGCTTTTAAGATTTTCATCAAATGCATCTCAGCAGTTGAAACTTGCCACTGATGCCTCCCAACTGAGTTAAAGTCAGAAAACACTGACAATGTTACCTTTCTTTTTCTGTGGATTTTAGGCAGTGAAAGATAGCAATTGAGCTTTGCCTCAATTTACTTCGTATCTGATCTTTAGAGATCTGACTGAAAATAAATGCACATTACATTTCATGCTATTACTGAAGTTTTAAAATAATAATTAATAGCAAGTGAATTGTGAAACCAGAGTATACAAATGTCTGCTCTGTGTATTTAAAATTCTTTTAAATATAGATAGATGATCCCAAGGTTCTTTCTAATTTAATAGAGTTACCGATTCTAAGAACAAGTTTATTTTAGAAGACATTTAGCACTTTGGGGAACCTTCTAGGCTTTTGGGAAAAGGTGAATAATCTCCTCATCAATGTGACAATAGTATGATTTTTCCACAAAGTGTAGAAGAAGTTTTCCTTTAAACAGTACAGAATTGCAACCCAATTTTACATCTTCAGTGTGCATTATTCTGGCAGAATCAGAAATTAACTGTATTACCAGAGAAGTGAATTTGCTACTCTGTCTGGGGTTCCTTCTCTATCTGTTGGACAAGGCTTTCAAAACAGAGGTTAGTGAGACAACTTTAAGATAATTTTTTTTCTTAGTTTGAAAAGTTAAAAATATTAGTATTTAATACTGATGGGTATTTCTTATCCTCATGGCAGTGATGTGGTTGCTGTTTTAAGAATTTTGTGAATTTTTCTGCATTAATTTAAGTCCTTCTTTATTATTGTTTCAACATTTTCTGGTACTATGCTTTCAAACATATCAAATAGCTCAATAATTTGTGCAGCAGTGTAATCTCCTGCTGCTGTGAGATGCTTAGACTTGCTAAGTAACTTGTACATCTGTGCCTTATAATATCACTATAATAATATGTATTAATTAAAATATCTGCAAGGTGGTCATGAAATGAAAATAAGATAGTTTCATTTTATTTCTGTTTACAAAAGAATAAAAATATGAGTCTTTATCCAAACCTTTGAATCCCTTGGTTATAGAAGACTACAATATGAGAAGAGATTTTCTCATGAGCTCTTGTTTTCTCACTCACTTTCCATCAGAAAAAGAAGCCAACACAAAACTTTAAAATACTACTTTAAAAAAAAATCACAACTCCTTCTAGGTGAGTCAGATGTATAATGTAATCATTAACAATCAATCATGAGGTTCAGCTTGGGTCATCTTCTATTTAGCCTTTTGGAGAGAAAAAATTTTCTGTGTGACGCCATAATCCACAGCAAATGTGATGCAATGATGCAGAGGGGATCATTTCCATGGAGCTTTCTTCCACTTGTAGAAATAGCAGTGAAGGTTTCTTTTCAGGTAGGATTCTTCCTAACACATTTCTAAATGATTATATATTGTTCCAGGGGTACCTTGGCGAATTGAAGCTGATTTCCCCACTGGATAAAGTATAGAGTATAAGTACTGTTTTATTGTTATTGTTGGTTTCTTTGGTTGGTTCTGGGATTGGTTTTTTTTGGGGGAGAGGGGGTGTGGGGGGTAATGTGTTGATAGAAAGAGTTCTCATTATTTATGCTTTGCTGGCCACCCTGACATCCACTTTCCTGCTGAACTGAACCTTTCTCATTGCAATTCCTTTGTCAAGTGGAATCTGATCAAGCTGCTGCTTCATCTCTAACAATATTCCAGCCAGATCCTGGTGATTTTCATTGCTCAACCATTTCATCATAGGATTTTTACTAGGAAGAAACATAGCTCCTTGCAGTTATATAATTCAACCAGTCTGCCAGTTAAATAACAATATCTTTAATATTAGAACCTGAATAATCTACCCACCAAAATTCCAACCCTGCAAACATACTGAAATGAGTCTTGCTTGCTTGTATAGTTGGACATGTAAAACTCATCAGAGTATTTGCATTAGTGAGGACAAAGCAAGATCCAGGTCTGGCCAAGTAGTCATGAAGAGATAGAAATCATAATGAAATCACTTGAGGTTTGAGTGAGAGAAAGAAAGATTTAGAAAATAAATAAATAAACATAAGATTTCAATTAGGGTTTCAGCAGTCAGGAGTGAAAAGAACCATGTGCTAGGATATACAAGGGATTTGCTCTCAGGGATTCATGCTGAACTTATATAACACTATTGTAATGAAAAGCTGTATATAAGAACATAAACTGACTTCCTGTCAGTCAAAGTATTTCCTTTAGCTATCACTGCAAATAAAAGAGGAATTTGGTGTTCATATATGTTGTATTAAAATTCTTATCAGAGGGTATCTATGCAAAGTCAAAACCAATATTGTTTTAGGATTTTTCTTCTGGGGTTTTTTTTTTGGGTTTTTTTGGGGTTTTTTTTGGGGGGCTAGCTTTTTTCCCTTTCCCAATCCCATCCCTTTAGTTACAGTATCACAAATCACAGAATCACAGAGTCACAGAGTCACAGAGTGGGTCAGATTGGAAGAGACCACAGGGGGTCATTTGGTTTAACCTCCCTGCCAAGCAGGATCATCCTAGAACACTTCGCACAGGGTTGTGTCCAGATGGTTCTTGGATATTGCAGTGAGGGAGACTCCACAACCTCTCTGGACAATCTATTCCAGTCACAATCTGCTCTGGTGACTTACACAATAGAGAAGTTCTTCCTCCTTTTCAGGCTGAACTTCCTGTACATCAGTTTCTGCCCACTGCTTCTTGCTCTAGTGGTTGGCACCACTGAGCAGAGTCTGGCTCCAGCCTCTTGGTACCCTCCCTTCAGATACTGACAGATATTGATGAAGCCTCCTCTCAGTCTTTTCTTCTCAAGACTGAAGAGGCAGAGAGAGCCTTTCCCTGTAAGAGAGATGCTCCAGACCCCTAATCATCTTTGTTGCCCTCAGCAGAACACACTCTAGGAGCTCCATGTCTCTCTTGTACTTGAGGAGCCCAGAACTGGACACAACATTCCAGATGTGGCCTCAGTAGGGCTGAGTAAGGGATGGGATCACCTCCTTCAGTTTGGCTTGACCTGTGGCTTTATCAATCTGATAAAGAACCAGATACTCTAAAACAAAAAGGGTACAAACCAGAAATTTTCCAGAATTGCCTTATTGTTTTAGTGCTTGATGGGATTTTCTTGAAAAACAGAAGTTCCAGTGGTCCCTCCTCTGAACCATTGGGTATGCAGATACTTCATAGATATGCTGCTTTCTGAAGCTGATGTCCAAAACTGACTCAGGAATAAATGTATCACTGGAAAGTGTTAGAAAAATAAACCAATTGTACTCTAAGTGGGGAAGGCAGCAAGGCATAATGAGATGCTCTGAATTCAGATAGAAACTGAGAAAAGTTTGGATTAAGCACATGAGAAGAAAAGAAAAACCTAAACCCAAACCCTTTCTTTATGCAATTTCACTGCAGCCCTCCTTACTTTTGCTATCAATGGTAAAAACCTTCTCTTTCTTAAGGTTATTACTAAGAACAAATCGATCTCTATTCCACACAATTACCTCTGAACATACCTGGTCTTTTGGACTCGGTTTCTGAGAATCATGTCTCTGAGACAATTGCTCCATTTATCCTGAGTACTTCTTCCCTCCCCATTTCCTCCAAGCTTTGTCCCATGCTAGCTCTGCCTCCACTCCAGCTATCTGCTTCTTTTATTTCTCTGGAGCACTGGCTAGCCAAGAAAGGGAGAAAAGAAGCCAGTTATATCCTTTTTAGCCACAACTACAAAAAAAGCTCCACCTACATAAAAAGATCCTCTCTGGTATTTCAAATATGATGGCATATACATTCTCTGTGCTTCTTCAAAACAGGAAATAAAATGTCTAACATTCAGAATTCAGAATGCTGTTTTGCTAGTCCATGGATTCGAAACAATGTGTGGAGTCAGACATTAATTATAAATTGAGATATCATTACAATAAATGATGTGTACAGGGCTTAGATTTCCAGACTTGCTTTAGAAAACCCCAGGTAAAACTTGTGTGTTTAACACAGACTCTCTTATACTTTTAAATGTAAGTGTATACCCCATCTATGTACATACTATTTTTTTGGAAATCCATGTTTTCCAGCTACCACAACTTTGTTGCTATTCTAGACAGTGCGAATAAACAGTGCATTTGGAGATGCGCAGTCTTCTTGTCCTTGAGAGCCAAACATTTTGCATGTTCTACTCAAATGCATCCTTCTAAGCCTGACAAGGTCATGCACATTGTACAGAGACCCAAAACAAGGAATGCAAGATTAACAGTAGACAGTTTTAAATGATAGAGTAATTTCTTTACCCTGAATACCATTGTCACTTGCAATTAATTTTAACTCTGTGCTCAGAAGTGTACCAGATACTTTGGAAATGAAAAGCTGAATCTAGCAGCAAGTAGGAGCTGCTATTTCTACTTTTATATTCTATACTAAATTGTATTATGTTATATTGGTTTATGAGTTTTCTAAATACTATATGTCACAGAAGCTAGATAGATTAGAATGCCAGAGGGATCCCTCTAGTACATGCACTTTAACATTACTGTTCATTATTACTTTGCTTTCACCATCATAAAAACCTGGTGTTTGTATCTGTTAAAAACTGTAGAAAAGTTACTTTGTGTGGTTCTTCAGCATTCATTTTTTTAATACCTTCTTTCTCTGAGTCCTTTGATTGGAAATCATTTTCCTTACTATATGCTATTTAAGTAAGGACTACAATTTTTCCCTAAATTTCTCTTTTTAAACATCTCTACCTTCCTCAACATTTGTTCTCATTGAAGAGTCCTCTCAATTGTCGACTTCTTGAAGGCCAAAAACTAATAAACCAGACATTTGTATGTTTTCGTGAACTGAAATCCTTAGGTGCATCTGGCTCTTCTGTATTCAGTTACATCCTTCAGAATATTTTCCATCTATTGCATTAAGGGCAGACGGACACATTTTTCTCTTTTGCCACCTGGTAAGCAAAGGTTAAAGTTCAACTTGTCCCAAATCAGCTTATTCTTCTACAGGGTAGTCAAAGCCCACTTACAAACACTCTAACGCAGTTTTACATTTTTGCCTCCCACCAGCATTCAAACCTGGGTAAATGTCTTTCTCTGTCAAAGCAGCAGTGGGAGGTGAAAATGAAAGTCCTTTTTTTCTTTCCCTGAGAAATTGGGCTGTAAAAAGCTGTCAGTTTAAAAATGACATAGTGGCACAGCATTTCTATAAGGTGGCTCCTTTCATTTTTGACTCCTGCTGTCTTTCTGACAGTTGAAGTTGCAGCAGGAGGTAAAAACTAAAATGAGCACTGCTGGCATTTGCCCTCAAGCACAAAATTAATAATGGAAGAAACAGGGCAACATCCAAAACCGCCTCATATCAGATGTCAGCCAATGAGGTTTCAACACTTCCATAATACGGTGACCAGAATGATGCCCATTATTCCAAATATGATCTTATTCTCTATTACTTTCCTAGTGCTGGATCTATTTTCTCCATTTTAGATTTGATTCTCCACTTTGTGGGTTATAGAATAATTTAAATTCTATTAAGCTGTATGCTATGACTTTATAAGTTTTCCCCCTCTGCAGTGTAATTCTGGTCAAAATTTTATGGGTGTAGTCTTTTCTTGAGCTTTATACCTCTCAACCTTTCTACATGAATGTTGCACTTCTAAATCACTGTTTAAATTATCCTACTATGTCCTATCCTTAAATATGAACAAAATTCACAACATTTTAAACTGATAGCTTTTAGTCTAAGCAGCCACAGGATAAAAGAGCTGAGATGGTTTTTGTTCTTGTAAACTCAAGAGCTGAATGTTTTCTGCCAAGATGAAGGAAAAAATGAGTCACTATTAGGTGGCTGAGAGATGGGGGCCCAAAATTCTTCAAGCAGGGCAGGAGTCTTTTTTCTTTCTTGAAAGACTCAGTGGTATGTCCAAGTCTTACCAAAATTAACATAGGTGGGCACAAAAAGTCTGTTAGAAATGGAGTACAGGTATGGTTCTTTCTTTCTGACATATTTCAACCATTTTCTGATTTTAGCACCATTTTTGGTGGTATTTAGTATCTTGCTTTTGACTATTCAGGACAGGTAATATTTCAGGGTTCACATACTAGGCTATTGCACCACACCATCTCATTCAATTCTTCTGCCGAGCTTGCCTTTGAGGGTAACTAGTGTATGCAGCATGCCAAACTTCTCTTAAGCTGAATTTTTACACTCTTCTGTATTATATGAATTTTCTGCTGCCTTCTCACTTCCACCTTTGCTATTGCTTTTATTGGCATACACTTTTGTTTTGCAGAGATGAAGGAGGAAAACTCTCAGCAAACCAGTGATGTGGATAATTCTCAAGTGCTGACAAATACACAAAATAAGCACATTGTAAAAGAAAGCATTTTATTTCTTCATGTGCTATTGCTTTCAGGCTTTACACCAGTCATCTAGCCCACAGCTTAAGACATCTTTTATCTTTCTTAGGAGAATAAGAGTGACTCAAATGCTTCAGCTGAACCCATTGATCTCATTGATTGCAACATGTGTTAATGACAAAGAGAAGTTGGACTGGATAAACACTTGTAGTTTTTTGCAATTACATTTAGTAGTGTCTTCTTCAATTTCTAGAAAATCTTTTATTGTGTGTTTTAACCCCTTGTGCAATTTAACTTTCATTCTTCTGATATTTTTTTTCCTTGAGTCTCATTTGCAGACTTTATAATCCTCCTTTAGCAAACTTAATTCTATAATCCTTCTTTAGGATATTTTTGATTCTCAGTACTTTTTGTGCTTGCTTGCTCATCAGTTTAGTTTTCTCTAAAAATTCATTCATTGTGGAAGAGCCACACAGTTTTTGGGCATACATTTATTTTGCATTCTCAGTTCTCCCTACTGTAGCTCCCTACTCTATGGCTCTATCCCATCCACTTGCCCTTGTGTTTTCCATGTACCTCCAAGATTTATTCTGATTAGTTATAGTCTATGTCCACTTATATATATCCACAATCCTACTTGCAAATACAAATTGTTTATGGTTGCTATTGATTAGCTTCTCCTCCACCTTTGCATTATGTCCTTAAGCATGTCTCTGCTTTTCAAAATACAAGAATGCATTTCTCCCTTCCCAATTTCTTCCTTCCTGGTTTGTGTGTGTTGTATTACTATTTTTATATTTTTTCCTAGCTAGTTTTCCCAGATTTTGCCTTCTGTTTAATGTCCACTTCAAGAATTGGGTAGCTACTTGACATCTTAATTGCCAGGACAGATTTTTCTTTTTAGCAACTCATGTTTCTAAATGTTGTACATGTTTAAAAAAAAATGAATTTTATATTGCCCTATCTTGTTACTAGTCTATTGTCTTCCTTTTTCAAAACTGAATTTCAGGCCATGATTTTGCATACAGATATAATCTTTCTCTCTTGTAGCATTGTTCACTTGAATTACTCATTTCAGATCTCAATTTGCATCCATCAGTGGGAAAAAAGTAGGACTACCATCTTAGATCAAATTATTGTAGCTTTGTTCATATAGTTTCCTTCATCTTGATGTTGAACTTGGGCAAAACCAATCTGATTTGATTCTCTATCATTATGTGCAATTGCTCCTTGCTTTATTTGCTTTTGTTTAAACTGGTAATTAACCACACAGTACTTCTGTCTTTTGTCAAAATTTGAATTAATCCACTACCTAAATATTCCCTGTTCATATGTATATCCATAGCACCAATTTTTGAGAACTATGCAATTCGTTTGCACAGATCTTAAAGTGTTCATCCTCTGGACTTATTCCAATGTAGCAGTTTGCTTCTGTAGAAGTAGGAGGTGTTTCCAAAGTTTCTGCTGTCAGCTTTCATAGTTTTTCTAGTTTGTAGAAATATTTTATCAGTATGTAATGGAAATAATTTCCCTGAATTCAGTGTAAAAGAAACAGGCTGATTAGAAAATATTTATCCTGTTCCTTTTTTCCTCACCTCACTTCTTTTTTCTTAGTACACCATTCATGTATGCAGGTCTCTATTGTCTTCTTTACTATTTTTAATCATTTTAGTGTTACTTTGTATCACATGATAGGCATGTGGAATGCAGTGAGGGGAATTATCCCATGTAAGCTCCGATGGATGATAACACAGCTGAGTCTTTTCTGACCGTGTATTGTCAGGGGTCTGCTGATATGAAATCTACTTTTTTCCTTGTTCTGCAGGGTTGGCTTCTAGCACAATTTTTTTTTTTTCTTTTTTACTATATGACATTGGGAAGGAAAATAATTTGATGCAAAGGGAGCTTGGAGTTGATCTCCTCTCTGTGGTTCAAAATCTGTGGTTTTTTGAACACCATCTGTGCCCTTTCCCAATTGGCATGCTGCTGGTAGACCCAACAGTTCCTTATGGATAAGAGACTTGAGGGGATGGTGTTCCTCTCTTCTCACTGTGGTGCTCCAAAGGGCAAAGACTGCTGCTGTCCACTGGGAGCCTGCCCACCTCCTACAACTGCAGAGCTCCTCGACCTGTATGATCCTGTTTGGATGGATGGGCTGCTGGTGCCTTGTTCTCAAGAGCAAATAGAGAGGACCTCAGTGAACGATGAGACAGACTCCTCCAACAATAGAGAGAGATGTTTAGTTCATAGGTCTGGCAAGTGCAGAACATCTGTGGAGGAAACTGACTCTCTTCCTCAGAAATATCTGTTTCCCTGACAACTCTGCAGAGGTACAGACACAATGAAACCAGCTGGTTGATTATTTCTCTGGAAAAGCAGCTCAAGTTCAATGAGCTACGCTTCAGAGTCTGACAACCCAATACCCAGTTTACAGGATAGGAAACAGAACTGGTGCTCATCAGCAGTGAAATATACTGATTTAATGTAATTGGATTTTAATGCTCACCCCACATTACTTTTCCCTATTGTACCTTCTTTGCTTGCCAGTAACTCATGTACACACTTTAAAAATCTCTAATGTACAGTTATGCCAGATCCCTCAACAGGCCTGAAACACAAACAGCAGGGCATCAACTCCATTTATAGCACATAATTGATTAACTGAGGTTTTCCCCAAGTGATTAATAACACTGAAGTCTGAAATGCCTGTCCAACAAGACTTTAAAAAGAATATCTCCCCTGAATATATGGAAAACTGAAGTACCTAGAATAATTTCTGAAGGATTTCTGAAAAACCCTACCTGATTCTCATGTTAGGTATACAAAATACACTGTGAATCCCCACTCTGCTTTTAATGAGGAACTCTAACATCTAATAAACATCTGTTAGCTGAGAAGAGGACTGATAGCAGCAGTTGCTCTGAAGCAATTATATTTACAATAAAAGTTAAATGACTTGTAAATTCTAAACTTTTGTATGAATGTATCTATTAATAGATTTTAAGTTATTGTATTCTAAAAAAAAATAACATATAAGACTTCTGTGGGGAGAATAATGGACTATGGTACATCATAAAAGCTGATGCCCTGGAAGTTATTGCTTACTTAGTCACAAGTGTTAGGTGTGACAAAGCTCTGTCAGGCCATCTTTCATCTTGGTGTCCAAAGGCAGCATAGCCTGGTGCTCTGGCTCTCCCTGTGCCTGACAGACTGCTCACCTCCATCTGTGAGACTGAAATATGCTTCAGAAAAGGGATGGCCACAGAAAGGAAAGTCACTAATTAAGGAGCTGTACTTGACAGATTCTCTAATATGTGCAATATAATTTCTAATAAAACAATATAATTTCAGCTGCTGATTATTGTTACTGAGAAGAAAGGAGAGAAGGGGCAAAGTGAAAAAGCAAAAGTGTGCTACAAGAAGAGCATGATGTAGTGCTCCACAGTGAGGGCTAACTGTGTCTCCATCCCATTTTCTCCTGAAATTGCTGAATCTAGAGTGGGACTTGGAGGGATTTGGAGGGACTTGGGAGGGATTCATATCTTGTGATTTCTCATCCCCTGCCAGCAGCTGGAGAGAGCTGCAGCTATCTGAAAGCTTCATGTATCAGGACTCAGCTTCTGAGGTACATACTTTGAGATCCTGATATCTAGGGTTTAAACGCTGAATAAGCCTTTGAAGACACTCTGCTGTCAAAGCCCCACAGTGCAGAACAAAACCTGCAGCAGAGAGGCTGTATTCACCCAGCCAAGCCATGGCAATAGCAGCTGTGGTGGAGCAAGGCACTATGCACAGAGCAGCTGTGTTTGAGGTGGTGAGAGCTAGGATGAAATGAGACACAAAAGTGACCATGCTTTGGTTCTAGCAGATGCCTGAAGAAATTGGAAACTTCAGATCTGGTACTGAACAAGCTGGATAATCAATGATTGCCCAGAGCAGTCCTTCATCCATTCTGCTCAGGTTGTGTAACTTCATTTTGTGATTTCAAGAGATCTTTTTCCCTTCTCACATAAAAAAATGTGGTATGGACATTACAATTCTGCAGAGCCTTGGTGTCTGGATAGATTGAAGTTGCTATGCCAGTCTGTCATGGGCTACATAAAACAAAATATGAGTCACCATATGCAATTCAGCTGGTGGTAGGTGGATTCTCTGCAGATTCTCTGAGATAATATTGGAAAAGAGTCTACCTGTTAATATTACTAATAGTGGAACTGAAAGAAGTTATTTCAAGAACAATGCCCCAGTAATTACTTTTTTGTTGATATTGTTAAATGTAGCATATACCTTACATCAATAAGGTCTGTCATGATGTAGGAGTTGGTGAAATTCTATGGCTTGTACAAGTAAAGGAGGCTGAGGTGACTAGATAATGGTAATTGTCCATTCTGACATCATAATTTATGCACTTAGGAAACTTCTTTTCCAGTCTGAGAGCTACAAGTCTGTATTTTTAAAAAGAAACAACAAGGTTGTGTAAGCTGTTCTTGTGAAAGCATCTTGTAATTTTTAATTTTCTCCCTGTTTGACAGGCTGATTGTAATTCCATTACAATTTCTACTTTGTTACTATTAATGCTCAGAGTCTGATTTGGTATATTAGATACATTGGTCTATTATGTTTTATATATAGCTGTCATATATGTATGTTTTATATATATGCCTGTCCAATCCCTAGTGCAACAGATGAAGCTACACTCAGAGAAAAGAATGAAAGTAAAGTGAAGAAAAAATCATGTCCTTTCTTTTGTTATTCCTAGTAACTGATGGGTATTTTGGAGACTCAGAAACCTAAAATAGACCTTTTTTACAGATTGTGCTGCCCAATTTTTTTGCTTGAATCCCCAGAACCTTGTTTCAGTAGGCTTTCTTCCTCTTACTGGTTGCTCTTTGCATCAGCCCCATACTACATTATATGGCTGCCAGCTGGTTAAAGTTGGGGTACACTCTGGTCAAAGAGAACAGTGAAGTGTTCAAATGGGTCTTAAAAATGGGCCCAAACAAAAGAAGAAAAGTAAGAGCTCGCTTCAGAAAATAGGGGTAGTAGGAATAAGGGTAGTAACCCTTTTGGGGGTTAATATCTGGCAGTTTATAAATTCACTCACATCAGCCAAGTACAGCACAAAATATACTGCACAGAGGAGCAGCTATTATGTACAGTAGCCACTTCACTGATTGCAATCAATGTCACAAATTAGAGAGATTTCCTGGCTTGAGATATGTCAGAGCTAAACTTTGTGTCATGAGTCATGCTGTCTGGACATACATCTTGGAGGCACTGTCTCACCCTCAGGAATTTTCAGTTTTTGTGTTTTGTGCTATTGCCACTGGGTCTGTGCTCACTTGTAGTAAATAAGTATGAACTGCTCATAGGTGCATTCAAATGGCATTCAATAGTAAAAAGAAGCTCCCATCATGGCTTCTATAACTTATATTGAAATATATTGGTTTTTTTTCAGCATCATAATTTATGTTAAAAATGGCAGATTTTTGTCAATATTATCTAGAAGTTTGATCTGAAATTTTAATACTTCATTTTGATTTTCTCTTGTTGCCTTACTCCTTTTTCAAATACCTGATGGCTTTTTCGTTCAAGTCAAATGTCATCCTAATATTAATGCTGTACTCTGAACACCCGTTCTGCTGCATCCATGTGATTAAATCCAGTTGCAAAACCAATGTTTTGCACACTGTTTCACATGAAGTATTTTATTTTACCAGGTGGAACTTCAGCACACACAAGGACAAACACATTTCTCTCTGCAACAAAGAAAAACAGTGTAATTAGAAACAGTCTATAAAGAGAGATTAGTGGGGAGCTGGTTTTTTGTACCTTGCAGCAATGCACTGTTTCAGTGGATTAAGAGCATCCACAGCCATAGCATTAATTAAGAGTACCTGGTACACAGTGATTTCATGCCTCAGCTGACCTGATACTCAGTATTTTGTGGAAGAGATACATGACATTGTTTACTGGGGAACAGTTTAATGAATGGCAACTAAACCTTTATATCAAAAGGAAACAAAGGGAAATTAAGCACAATTTTTTCTATGAATGAAAGGGTCAGCACTTTAGTTCTGGATTAACTGTTACTGGAGTAAGTGAAAATTGGAGAGATAGGTAAATTATGTAATTAATTTCCTAATAATTTATGAATTTTTAGGTGTGGGTTCATCTGTGCTCCAACTAAATTGAATGCTTGTTTGCCTTAGCTTTTCTCCCAGAGTCACTTCTTCCACTTTTAAGGATATTTAGAGTAGTGCATAAGGAAGTTTCCTTGGCATCTTCAACCATCCTTTTTTGTTAGATTAGTTTGCCAAGAGCTGTAGTCAAATATAATGAGAAGATACAATCATAATATGGCTCTTATGAGGGGGAGTTACCCAGTCATCAACAATATTTCTAGCTTGAGTGCTGAGTTAGGAAATCAGAGACCACACAGGGAAAAATATTTCACAATGGGAACAGTAGCCAAGCAGAAGCAAGTATTTAAAGTAGGAAAAGGTGTGCCCCAATTCAAAGGGACATCAGTTTTATACAAAAAGAAGAGAAAGTGTGGTGGAAAGGAAAAACATTTCTAATTTACTTTCTGATGACAGATGAAAGCAATGTTATATGATATAAGACCATAAAGATAGCATGACTTTATACCCCCAATGGAGTTCATAGACAGTTCTGTGCTTTAAAATATGCAGCCTGGGTTTGCCCATCTTATTTTTGACTGCTGTGGGATGCTTTGATTTCTTTTGTATTACCATTTTAGTTTGCTTTCCCTTTTTGTTTCAGTCACTTGCATTTAAATTATTGCTGAAAGATATTCTGGCATAAAATCTCCATTTATTTAGTTTGGGCAGGCATAATAATTTCTATTAAAAGTCTCAGGAATACCAGTCCCACTTTTATTTTGATCTTTGCCTCATTTTTTCTGCCTAATACTTGTGTGTACCTATATACATATATCTATGTCTTTGATCCATTTAATGAATAAAATGAGCATTCTCTTGTATCAGAGGAACATTCTTGACTTTTAGAAATGTGAAATTAGAAGATTCTAGGTAAATACAGCATGTAAATATAATTGGTAATCCTGCAATGAGTTAGTGGATATCTTTATGTCTTTCATATCTCTCCCAAGAAAATTCCACACTGAGGTCATGACTGAAATGTTCACAAACACAGACTCTGTTGTGCTTATAGGTTTTTAAATACCTGCTTCAGATCTCTGCCGTGCGCTTGGTTTAGACACACAACGGGATTTATTTAAAGGGACACAATCAACTTGAAAATAACAGTCATGTCTAAAAAATTTTTTTTAATGTGATTATAAGTAACAACTAAGGCTATTATAAATGAAAAAAGGTAATGAAATAAATCTCTACTCTTTTGATTGGTTTATTTTTTGTGCTTGACAATTCTGTATAATAATTCTAATATCTACCTTTTATGCAGTTCTTTTCATCAGCAGGCCAGTTTTACTAAAATATGGTTAATATTGCTCTATGTATTGATAGTTTCACTGTTTCTTCCAACTCCAGTCAATTTCATTCTGTCTGAAAGTCCTTTATAAACATCAGCTCGGAATCAATAAAAGGTCCAAAGTATGTGAAATGACAGATCTACTATTGCAAAAAAGATCACTATCAGCTGGTTTAATTAGCCCCATTATAAAGAAAAGGTTGAAAATATCTTTCAGATTGTAAAATTGGAACAAGAAGTTGATCATTAATGTCTTAATAATTTAAAATCTGTCTCCAATTTTGGATGTTCTAAAGTTATTTTCTGAATTCCATTTAATTCATTTAGCCTTGTATTAGGTATTCAAGAAGAGAACACCACAAAATATTACCAAAATTATCATATGCTATTAGAAAAGAATAGTCTGGGCATCCTTTATGCTCATAAAGATGACGCCTAGAAACAAAATCTTTCATTTCCTTATTTCATGAAAACCAACGTTGCCTCTCTTATCATCCTATTTCCTAATTTAGAATCCTGAGTTCTTGATTGTTGGCTGTTATTGAGTTCATAACCTTGTATTTCCCACTGCAGTGAGAAAGTGTCTTGACTCTCGAGTGTGAAGTTTGTGAAGAATGTTCCCTTTGTGGAAGAATGTACATTAGGTGCCTCTGAGCTGCTCAAGGGGTGAAATAAATATGTGGAACAATGTTTGGTACCTTTTGCTTTTCAAAAGACCTTAGATCTCATAACTATACCCTCTTAAAAGCTTTTGCCATACACTCAGCAGCATGTTCTGCTTTTTTGTTAGATTCATCTTTTGGCCTACTTTTCAAACTACATTTTAACTGGAACTCAAACTCTTTTCCCTTTCCTACTATTTGCTGAGTCTAGCAATCACATGCTGAGTAAATAATCTATAGTCCATGGTCTACTATCCTATCAGCCTTGTTATCCTGGCTCCAAACCCCAAAATGTTGGATATCTAGCTGGTAAGTATTCCCAGGAAGGCTTCCTAATGAACTTCCCCACTGGTTACTATCATCATTGCTTATACAAGGATAGAACTACCTTGTAATACACTGACTATATTTGGAAAAATTAATTGGGAGTTCTTATGGTGTTTTTGTTAGGAAAAGTGACATTTTTGAAGTTAAGAAAAATATCCCAATTCATGTCTTTCATTAGGTATAACAAAACATTGCTAGAGAAAATATATTCCTAGATCTAATGGTACTTCATTCTTTTGCAATAAAACCAGCTTGGGATCCAAATGAATCAGTAGATGAGATTATTGCAGTAATTTGGCTGCCCTGCCATTTAAAAAGTGGTTTTGACTGCATTTATAAAACATTTAATATATGCTTAAATGTAGTGCAAAAATACGATTACTTATTAAATTATAGAATGCAATACAAAAAGGTTTATGCATACATTAATGAATCTGCAATTGATAAAGTTTTATTTCATGTCAGCTGGGAAACCTACATATAAACTTTACACCTGAGCAATCTTATTGTAAAGCATTGTAAACTCTTGAAAGAAAGAGTCTTTATCTACACTAATTACAAGAGTTTATGATTGGCCACTAAGGGTTTAACAAAATCTCTTTCTTCAAGTACAAGCATGAGCAGTGCAATTCTTTTAGTATACTGTCTTGTCTCTGGATAAACGGAAAATCAACAAGACCCTTAATATGAAGGAGAACATGTAGAAAACCAAATTGTTTTGCATTGCTGACTGCTCACACACGCAAGAACAGACAATATCTTTCCATCTGTATGTCTTTGAAACTGAGCCTTCCAAAATGAGTGCACACTTATGTACAGGTCAGTCATAAGGCAGGAGCTTAGGTGTGACTTTAATGATGCACAGGATTCAAGTGTGGTTTCTGGCTTTTATGAAAAGTTAATATTTTTTACTTCTCTGAAAATAAATATTTGAACAGCTTCTGTTGTCATTTATCAGGTTGCCCTTTCATGGGAGCCAGAAGGATTAAAAAAACCACTAGAAACGGTCTTTTATACTCAAGTTGTCTAACTAATTGCACTGCCAGCTAAGCAACTATGGCAAGTAATAGATTGATTTTACCTGAGAGCTGTGAATAGCATGTTTAAAACTGGAAACCATGATAGATGAAAAACCTAAGGAAAGGTAAATGTCTCAGTATAATTTGCTGAAACCCGTCCCCCAAAGGACTTCCCTGGTACAGTGGTAGGAGTTTCCTGAGTGCCAGCACTAATTGAAGTGGCACACTGAGGTGCCATCTAGCATGCTCCACTTGCAATGTGGATGAGACGTCCTATGGCAATGAGCTTTTACACGTGTGCGATGGGTGCTTTGGACCATGACATGCTGCAAATCTACTAGTGACAAAAATGCAATGTGCATGTGTGGTTGTAGAATACCCACATCTCTGCAAATTATATGGCTGCCCTTCCCTCTTTACACTGCCTTGTTCCATAATTTGTAACTCCTTGTCTCATGGAGGAGAATGGCAAAACATCCTGACCACACCAATATCTATCAACCACACCAATATCTATCAACCACACCAATATCTATCTGTCTGACTCTTTTGGACATGTATCCTTTATGGAAGTACAAGAAAGGAACCACAACCAACCCACTAGTAAAGCTGGAGGGACCTTTCCTGTTCAAGATTCTTATGGTAAGAACTCATTAATTCTCATATACAGGAAAGCTGATCAGGATATAACCATAACCTTGACCTTACCTGGGAGAAGTGCAGTGCAGAGGACAATACATGAGGCTCAGCAATCAGCTCAGTCAGAGTAGACCTATAAAATAAATGTTATAATCAATAGGGAAACATGTCCTTGTGAAATTCTTTTTTTGTAATGCTGTACTGCAATTATTTCGGCAGGATGTTCAGAGAAATCCTTTCAAAGAAGTCATTTGCTGAATATGATGAGATTTTTTAAGAGAGCTCTTCAGATTTTTTTCCATTCCTGAAAAGACACACTGAAGCAAATGAATAATTGGCAGAACATGGAATATGTAACATGCTGTGTGAAAACTGTATTCTTTCAAATCATCACTTGTCAGAAATTAATTCCTGTGCTAGGGCCTTACTATTGAGAATGTAATGACTTAAATCTAACTGGGTTAACTTGGGTTCTCTGTGCTGGTAGCTAAGGACAACTGGCACATTTTAAGCTATTCAATTGCTCAGATGAGCTTTCATTTGTTCTGATTTAAGTGTTCTTAAGAAGCTGTTGTGTACTGAGGTTGTAAATATGATTTGAGGTACTGTGTGTTTTCAGGGCTAGTCTCCAAGGTTATCACATTTTAGATTCTTGTCTTTAAGATTTCAAGGAACTCAGAATAACTTAAAGAAAATTTCTAACCTCTTCTGGAAAAACAACGTGTGAGATAAGTAAAAATAGCTATATACCATTAAAATAATTGCCAAATGGTAATCATGCATAGTGGAATGTTGTCAGACAGTTTGTTTGTAATAGAAATTATGCCTGATCACAGCCTTCTAAGAGCTGCTGCAAAACTTATTATTTTAACCTGACAAAACTGATTTCCAAACAAAGTCCTCTTATGAAAGAGTTAGTGTTGCAGAGGAGAACAAAACTCACAGTATGAAGGCTCTATTGCCTTGCAGCTGCTGAACACAAAAGGCAGATGAAATTCTCCAGGTCAGGCTAGTATCAGTTCACAGTCTCCTTACATGGGATTTTGTTACTTCACTAGGTTAGAGGCACTAGAAAATCTGTTTTTCGTTGTTTTTGCTTCATGAAGGTTTTTATTTTCAGCCCTGAATGTAAAGCCCAGATAGGGACTTGACTTTCCTTTTTTCCTTTTTTTTAAACCTCTGAGCAGTAAGTAAATTGTCTGTTTCATCTCTCCTTTGTAGAGCTGTTTTGATAATTTGAAGTTTGGTGTCAATATGCACTTTTGTGTTCTGCCTTATACTTACTCTTGCAAAGTCTTGCATATTATTTAATAATTATTTCATGTATAAGATACACTTCTACCATAGATGCTATCATGACTATCATTAATATTGTCAAGAATATTCAAAGAAGTTGGAAATAATAGTTCTGTACAAGATTTTCATTGTACTTAGGTAAAAACAAAAATGAAATTCTATCTGAAAGAACTATAACTACATATTTGATGAAATTCCTTTGATAACCACAAAAGCAAGAAAAAAAAAATGTTTAGTAAGATTCGCTAACAAGTCCAAATGTGAGACTGCAACTAAATGATATCTTTCAATAAAAGAGTTTTTGATCCACAAAAAAGGAAAGAGGAATTTAATCTTTTACCTCAAAGTGCCATTCTTTCACATTCACCATTTAGTATTCATGTATCTAGCTTCAGGGTCATCCATTTAAAAAGGTTTTCCTAGCACATCTTCTGGTAGTCAAACCTTTAAATTTTCAGGAGATGATTAGGGGAAGTATTACAGCACTGATCTGCTATACATTTTCCTGCTTTATTTTCTGGCTTTCAATGGTGTAAATTCCTCCAAAACTTTCCTTTATCTTACTGTTCAGAAAATAATGTACCTATGTGGAGTATGTGTGTTTCTATGCTAGGAGAAAGTATGACAACAGGACAGCAGGAAGTGGGGATTGCACATTTTACTAGTTTTAGAATTAGTAATTATTTCAATCGGGTATGAACTTTCCTGTGTTTGACCTGGATGTAATGCATATGAAAGAAAGTTCTATGGGAGTTCTGTTGGCATCAGTGTGTATAAGCTGTCAATGTTCTCAGAGTTAAAAAAACCAAATCAGTATAATAAATCAAAAAGCAGTGGCTGGTGAATGGTGACAATGAGTAATGTGTGGATATTTTGATTAATAGAATCTCAGTGTATGTACACATGCTCTTACACACACTCGTGCACTTTTCAGGCATGAGAAATGTTTTCCTGTCTTTGCTCACAGCCTGAACCATTGTGCATGTTATACACTCATCTATTTTTATGCTCTCATCTATAGAGTTCATGAATGTTATGAGTATGGGTAATAAAGTGAGGACTCCTTGTTTTAAGGTAACACTTGATGAGGGGTTTTAGCTGTTACTGATTGCATCCATCATGCAGATGAAGATGTCCATTATGAATGCAGATAATCAGATCTTAGATATCTAAACCGTTTGAATTTGTAGGATATGCAACTTTTTTATAAAACTTTTTTTAACAGCTGGCATTTATACTATGTATGATAAATTTAATGTGTTTAGTGAATAGTGAGATTCATTAAATTAGTTTAAGTTAAACAGTTAAAGTGTATTTTCTGTGGGGAAGCTGATTGTAAGGATCAATGAAGTGTCAATTGCTTTCAACAAAAGGTAGGCATCTTAGAGATACTGTTCAAAAAGTTCATGGGTTGAGATAAAGATACTTTACAGGACATAACAAAAGGGATAATAATAGTAGTTGTAGTAGTAGGAGTAGTAGTAATAGTAATAATAATAGTAATAATAATAATTAAACTACTCAAAACAAATGAGAGAGAGTGCAGTTGCTCACCCCTGCACACTGATGGCCAGACAGTTCTTGAGTAGTGGTGTCCAGACAGCTTTCCTCTGAATTTTGTGTCATGGATGCAAAGAAAATAAGGGCTTCTACAGGTAAGTACACCAAAGAGAAATATCGAAGAAGGTGTACCCCTCCTGATAAATAATGCTGATGAGCTGGTAACAATGGATAAGGAAAAGGCTGAGGTACTCAACAACTTTTTGCCTCAGTCTTTAATGGCAACCTCTCTTTCCACACCTCTTGAATGGATGGACAGCAGGATGGGGACTGTAGGACCAAAGTGCTTCCCACTGTAAGTAAAGATCAGGTTTGTGACCACCTGGGCAATCTGAACATATGTAAGTCTATAGGACTCAATGAGATTCATCCCAGAGTCCTGAGGGAATTGCCTGATGTAGTTGCTAGGGCAATCTTCATGACATGTGAAAAGTCATGGCAGTCAGGTGAAGTCCCAGGTGATCTGAAAAAGATAAAAATTCTACCTCTCTTTAAAAAGGGTAGAAAGAAGGACCCTTGGGAACAAATGATATGCCAGATTCACCTCTGTGCCTGGAGAAATCATTGAACAGATCCTCCCAGAAGCTCTGCTAGGGCACATGGAGACAGGGAGGTGATTTGAAACAGCCATCAAAGCTTCACCAAGGGCAAGTCCTGCCTGACCAACCAAATAGTCTTTTATGATGAGGTGACTCCATCATTGTACTGGATTTCTGTAAAGCCTTTGACATTCCCTCTAAATTGGAGAGAGATGGATCCCATGGTTGGACTGTTAAGTGGATATGGAATTGGTTGGATGGTTGCATCTAGAGGGTAGTGGTCAATGGCTCAAATGTCAGTGGATGTCAGTGACAAGTGTTGTCCCTCAGGGGTCTATATTGGGACCAGCCCTAGTCAATGTCTTCATTAATGACATAGACAAAGGGATTGAGTTCACCCTCAGCAAATTTGTAGATCACACCAAGCTGAGTGGTGCTGTCAACACTCCTGAAGGACACAGTGTCATCCAGAGGGCCCTGGATACGCTCCAGAAGTGAGCCCATGGGAATCTCATGGGGTTTAACAAGACTAAGTGCAAGGTGCTGCTCCTGGGTTGGGGCAACTCCTGTACTAAAATAGGCTGGGGGGGTGAAGAGATTTAGGGGCTCCCTGCTGAGAAGCACTTGGGGGTGCTGTGGATGAGAGGCTGGACATGAGAGGGTAATTGTATCCTGCTTGAAATGCAATACCAATTGTATTAGTAGAATTCAGTTCAGAGGACATGAGTTTTCCTGTTGTGCTAAGTTTTTCATCTTATAAACGTTAAAGCCCTATCAGTCATTTGGTAGTAAAAGGATGACAAAACATGACTCAGATGGATGACTGTTCTCAGTGCAACCTATGCAAGGTAATCAGCAGCCTAAAGAGACAGACGTGAGTTCAGACAATCACTCAGGTCTACAGAATGGATTCTGTAATTCTGGTGTTGGGTTTTTTTTCTGTTTATCTCCTTGTGCTGCATTAGATGAAGTTCATGTAATGAATTCATGCCATAATTTTGTTGTCATGTGATAACTCCAGTATCAATTTAGTCGTTCCTTCTAAGGTTCTTGCTTTTTTAGTCTTTATGAAGAAATTAACTTTTTTTTTTTCTCAAGGGATGAGGCTTACAGAATCTGTGCCCTCCTCAGGAGGAATAGAACTTGTCTGGCAAGAAAGGACATGTGTTTCACATTGGCACATTGGTTGGAGAGCCAAGCAAGTGCAATGTCAGTGAAGTTAAATGCAGATAGTTTGTGGTAGTTCGTTCACAATATCAATTTTTTAGAGTAAAATTAATTTGGATTCTGTTCATTTCCTCTCTGTTCAGATAAGGCTCATTCTAATCTACAGTTACACCAGATCTTCTGTATTCATAGCTCCCATTCATACAGAGCCTGTTAACTTAATTCACACCAATTTGCACAAGAACAACAGGCAATCCTATGTCTTCCGAATCACCAGAGCTGTGCTACATTTTAAGGTAGAGGTTATTCATAGTCCTTGCTCTTATGTGAGAAGGAAAAACTCCCTGCTCTGGTCAAGGTGCCTTTAAAAAGACATTTTGCAAAATTCACATTTGCTTCTGTCAAGACTCGTTGATGCGGGCATTAAAGAGTGAACACAAGTCAAAGCCAGCAGAATGCAAGCTTCAGCTCTATTCCATACAATATTCCACTGAAGAATCAGAAGGGCAGGATAAAATTGAAGTAATTCACCAAAAGAGTGTGGTGTGATGTCATTTTCCATGGTGCTCAGTGCTGTAAAAACAAAGACTAAAAAACAAAAAGCAAAAGTTGCAGCGTAAGCCCCATGAAGTAACTAATCTACTTTAGATATGAACAACAGTACTGTGAATTTCCACAAATAAATTCTACTGAAACAGGGAAATACAGCAGCAGAATCTCCTTATCATGTTAGGAAAGAGAACAAAAGTTCAGATCAGAGTAGTAATTTGAGACCATTTTTCTCATGATGAAGAAAAGAAGCTGTTTTATGTTGTGGTAAAACCAACTTTTTTTTCTGTTTCTAGCCTTCCCTAATTGAAGTCATTAGTATTGATTTCAGTCATAAAGGAAAAATATAAAAACTGTCACTTCTTTATTTTAGAAAGACAGCAAAATGCAGGATAACTTTATTCCAAAAATAACCTGAAGATGGCACAGTAGGCACATGTTGCTCCCTGGTTTGTGTAAGGTTATACTGTAAAATTAGAGAATTATTTACTAAAATATGACTCCTTTGGAAGAGCTCTTTAAAAAATAGAAGCAGAAGAGAAATTTAAACCTTTTAAAGTACAGCCTATCAATAAAATTATTTTACAAGTGGAACACAGGCTGTTAATTTCATGCTGCCTAAAAGATTAATATAAACAGGTGGGCAGACAGGGACTCATCGTGACTGGGTGTTATTGGCAAAAATAAGTTTAATTTGTGTTGTTTAGTTCTTATTGATACATTTCTTTTGTAATTGTATAACAACTAATAACCTCATCTGTTATCTCCAGCATAATATATAATCTACACCTAAATGCCAACTTTTATGAGGTCCATTTTGACTTTGGGAGAGACAAGATTATTTGCATAATCTCAATTTTATTAAAAGATAAGAAATATTATGGGACATTTTTTATTAAAAAAAATAGTGTCAAGTGAATAAGTCTGCATTATATATGACTTAACCATAAATATACTCTCCACAACACACACAGGCACACTGAAAATCTAGAGTTTATAAAACATAGAAGCAATTTCACAGATGTGATGTAGCTAGGGGTGATTCATCTTGCTATATCCAAGCATATACACGTTTGGATTTTCAAAATGTGTTTAACAAAGACCTTGTGCAGAATGATTCTATGGAATCAAAGCTGTCTCCATGGCAAGAAGGAACAGTCCCTTTGTGAATTGCCACCTGAAAGACAGAGAAACAAGAGGGTGGGACTAAATGAGCTGTTCTACAGTGGTAGAAGGTTATCAGTGGAGCCCACAGAAGCCTTTACTAACACCTTTGCTATTTCACATGTCCAATAACAATGAAGAGAAGAGATGAGAGTTCATAAAACTTACTATCAAGACTACAATATGTAAGGCAGTAAAAAAGAAAGGCAGCAACAGTGAGCTGCAGAGGGCTCCCCCTGTTTTAAGTGACTGAACAGTACAGGAATAGTTGAAGTTGTGTGTGGATAATTATATTCCAAGTGATTTACATGGGGAAAAACAAGTTTTACTATATGTTTACAGTAATTTTGTGGTTTACAATAGCTGTTACTGCTCAGAAAGGAGGTAGAATTAGTACTCCAGTGGTGTACAGTATTGCAAAACACTGATTTTTACCAAAATTTTCATTAGAAGCTGTTAACAAGCAAGACTGGGGCAGTATACACAAAGGATAAAGGAACCTGAAGGAAGAGAGACTATCCTGACAACAAACTTGGCACATGCAAAATGTTTTGTCAGCTTCTATTTACTGTGGCCATTAGTGAATTCCTAGGTGGTGAAGTCATCTAACTTCAGTAATGTCTAGTTTCAATAGCTTTCTTTGTCTCCTTTCATAGCCTGTGTAGACATCCATGCTCTTCCAGAGGGGGATTCATTCCATCCTGAACAGATATCTAAGGCAGATGAACTGAAATTCTCATGTGTCCATAAACTGTGTTGGCATACTGCAACTTATTGCCACAATAAGCTTCTAAAAATTATGCAGCTACAAGTGAAGTGTTGTTGCTGTTCTTCTTGTGCTGTAATAATTTAAGTGACTGTTTTATAGCTGTGTGGTCTCACAGTAGCATTGTCCCATACCTGAATGTGTTAGAGAGTGAGGGAGGGAAGAGGAGAGCATGGGAACCTTTTCGGTTGGGTTCCTCTCTGAAGCCAGTGTACTGCAGACTCTTGACAGCAATGAGCAGTGCCTAAGTGCCTTTCTGCTGCTTGCTCCCAAACAGGGCATTCTCAGTGGAATCTCTTTTAATCTCGCCTCTAGGAGCTTTTTCTCTTCGTGTAAATATTCATGGGAGCACTGACTGAAATCCAGGTTTCCCAGGAGAACAGAGTACCCACAAGAGTCTCAAATCCTTCTCACTCTGCAGGCTCATATATTCTTTTCTGTATTTTAAATGTAGTGAAATGGCTTCAGAAAGGGAAGTTGAGTGATTTCTTTACAGGCTATCTTGTCTCAGAGAAAGGAAAATATGGATCCTCATTCTCACCCGTGTCAGTGATCGCCCTGCTCATTGCAGAAGAATTGGGCTTAATGAACTTTTAAAATCTCTTTGAACCCAAACCATTCAATGACTCTATTTCAATATATGTTTTTTATAATCTACATGAATGCTGTAACCTTCAGTCATTGGATGGTAGTGCCTGTATTGCACTTACATCTAAATTTTTGTGAGAACAATTTCTTAGGACATCTGATTCAAGAATGATTCCTGGCAGTGGAAAGTAAATGGGAGAAAAGTTTTTATTCCACTAGATTTTTTTAGAACTTGTCCTCCTTCCCTAGCTGCTACAGATTTCATGTGAGCAGGTAGGAGCAGCTCTCTTTCCAGTGTAAAAGTTCTGGTAAGCCCCTTTCCACAGGGCTAATTTTCTCTTTGCTTTATACTTTTCTGCACCTGGCTGAGAACTCTCCCAGGCAGTAAGCATTTGAAAAAAGATTCACAAGATTCTGTAAGAGGAGGAGGCCCCGGCTGTAGTGCCCCTCTGTGTTCCCTTACAACAGTTCTACTGGCCAGATTTATCCTTGACAAGGATTTTTAGGGCTTCGGGATGGTTATCACATTTTTTGGACATAAACATGGATGTGAGTCACTATCCCTAAAGGTGGTTAAGAGACATGTAGCTGTAGCACTGAGGGACATGGTTTAGTGGTGGATTTGGCAGTACTAGAATAGTGTTTGGACTCAGAGGTCTTTTCCAGCCTAAATGATTCTATGATTCTATACCAACTGCAAAGCTCAGGCAAGGACAAATTTTTGGCTAAAATACAGTTCCTGAATAAAGGAGGGAGAGCCAAGCTCTTTGTTTCCAACAAAAAAAAAAAAAAATTGATAGTTTTTCCTTTTTCTATTCTATTATTTTACCATCTCCACATTTATCTATCCCAATGCCTGGATTTCTTCTGTTCCTCTGAAGGTGACTGAGGTATAGCTGTCTGATTTTCTTGGAAACTAACTACAACTGCCCATATGGACAATTAGGGTGCTCCAGCTGTGTGTGGGGTGTAATTTCCAGCTGCAGGGTGGCAGTAAACAGCTGGGGGTGGTAATTTCTCAAACTTCTCCAGCTATACTCACAACATATGCCTATGCCCTAAGGATTTTCAGTAAACTAACCATATTTGTTAGCAGTATTTAAAACATTTCTTATTTCAAATATACAAAGTAAAAGCCAATACTGCAAATTTTGAGCTAACTTAATCTTACTCCAGGCAAAAATGCCAAGTATTTAAGGACAACAGCTGTGGCTACTCTGCTTGAAAGAATCTCTATTACCATCTGGGAAAAGAGAAAACAAAATATTATGAAAATTTATACAGATCTATAGTGTGCTTCCTGAATCCACTTAAACTCTGCCACTCAATTTTCCTAATCAATCAAGTCTGTTAACAGTGATGTTAAGATTTACAATATAGCCTGTGTGCAGCACAAGTCTGGCAGAAGTGAAGCTCCTCTGAAAATTTTCCTGAGAATTACTGTGTGCACTTATAAAACTTTCACCACCCAGATTGATGAATTTGCAACACATATTCAGTTTTAAACCTCTATAGGCTTATTTTGTGGCCTGTTCATTTATGGATATATTTCCTCTGGAAAAAAGGTAATATGGAGAAGATAATTGTAATATAATGCATATAACAGTCTGCCTCTTACAGTAATTGTATGTAGGATGCTATGAAGCTGATATCCTGCTGCTAGGATATAAATAGCAAGTCCTAGTCAGCTGTGGAAACTGATTGCAGTGCTGTTCTGCACACCTGTGGCTACACAGGATTCAGGGTGCCAGAGGATGAGAATGGCAGCATGCAAATATGTAAGACATTTAGTGGTGCCACTTCTACCATGATGAGATTGCTTATGGCATGTAGGGCAACTAGCAATGCTAAGTATCTGTGAAATAAGGCCCTTGAATTACAATGCTAAATATAGCTTTTGTGATTTGCTTCAGGCTTTTAAATTTTACTATTTCGACTTAGCTGCTTGCAGAACCATAGTTTATAATTTCTGGTTCAGCCAACTTATAAGAGTTCATGCAAAAAGAGTTGTTTCAGAAATTCTAATAGACCCCAAACTGTCATACATGTGCATTGTATAATAGACAGTAGTATTATTATCAAGAATTCTCAAGAGAAATCATGGTTATGTTGCCTGCTTTTACTGTCTAAAGTTTTTTATATAGTTAAGAAAAAGATTTATTCATGACTTCAGAAAACTCTGGTTCTTTTGAACTGAGCATCAGTTGTAATGATTTTACATGTTGGATAAATGATGATAAAATATTTGTATACTGTATGAGAAAATGGATTTGATTGATAACTTCAACAGGGTAATATTCAAAAGGATATGACAACCAATGTTTTCAAAATACCATCTTTTGCTGGTTCTTTTATTGTTTCAAAATATTTTTGAAATGGAACAGTAATAACAATAATAATAATTTTTGTGTATGTTTCCTTTCAATTCTGAATCTAGGAGTAGATGCATTAATAAATTAAGCCTCAGAGCAACTCTGTAATTTAAGAATATTTTTATCCATGTTTGACAGATGGAGAAACAGAGGTACTGTGAATCATAAATGCATTTGCAAAAGTGTGATTAGGCTGTCCAGAAGAGAATATGAATACAGAATCTAGGGTACTCCAGAATAATGGAGAATTTTCAAGAATAAGATGTATGTTCTTTTGAAAATGTGGTCCCACACAGGATGTGCAGGCCGATGGCCTGAACTGGCATTATCAGCATGGCACAGCACTGCTCTTTGAAGTGTATTGATTGACTCTGTGCTAGTTAAAAAATCTCACTGCTGCTGCTCTTTCCCTGTTATAGATCAGCATTCTGAAACCCTGTGTCAACAGCAGATTGATATTTCGATGCTTCACCATAAACTAGGCCCCATACTTGAATCCATGTAAGGTGCTGTTTCCAAGGTTATGAATTGTCCACATGGTGCCAATAACACTGCAAACCTGTACTGAGCAAGTGACAACTGCTCATCTGCACCTAGTGATTTTAGTACTGAGTGAGCTGTTCCTGACTCAATTTTTTGGGATATCAGCATTGGAAACGGAAGCAGCTTCTGTTTTGTGCCAGGCAACATATGCACAGCAGCTGACACTTTGGGCAACACTCAGGTGCCACTGGAAATCATCTTGTGTGCTGCTGAAGATGTGGCTGGGAGCACCTGCTCTATTTAAGGGCAAATGAATATTGACAGCTGTGATGCCCTGTGAGATCCCTGGGTCTGTGCAGACTTGCTGTGTGTCCCAGTAGACAGAGATTCTACTCAGCTTCATGTTTCAGATCTGAGCTAGCTTACTGACTCTTGGAAATTATTTGGAAGAGGTGAACACATCAACACCAAGGCAGAATTAAGGACTATGACAGCTTCCTTCTGAAAACCCTGGTATCAGTCCTCAAGGCAGATCAGAATAACCTTTTTGGCACCAGAGATACTCTCCTTGACTGTAGTCATAAGGAAACCATTCCATTCCATCTTTCTGTTCTTCCTTAATACAGAACCAGGACATTATGGAAAAGCTCAAAGAGTAGAACATTCATCATCAACAAATTACTAAAATGGCTTTTTAGTCTTTGATAAAGTATTAATTACCATCCAGATGAGATAGATAGAAATTATCAAATTCAACAGCACTTGTCACTTAGCACTTTTATTTTACTCAGAGTTTGAAATTCTCATTTTAATGCATATGTAGAAATGAATAAGCTTTGGTTTATCAGAAATCCAGAATTATTTCTTGCAATTATTCTGCAAATGACTAGATTAAAGACATCATTTAAAAAACTACTATAAATGATTTATATTTACTTGAATATTCATTTTGTTCTTAACTTAAGGGTTCATTGCAATAAGCAGAGGAAAAAGTGCTGTAAATAAATTCAGCTCCATACTTTACATGCAAATTTCAATCATAACAAGAAGAGTTCTATATTTGTTTTTATGAAGAGGGTTACATATATTTTATATAGGGATACAAATGTGATGTGTGTTATAGGTTAATAAACTATCAATCTCTGTGGTACAAGTATATTTGTGGATAGAAATGCTTTATGTTCTTATTGGAAATATTTTTGCTCAGATTTACTGTTTTGTTTCTTCTGTTTTCTTACACTGGGAATTAGCAATTTCTTGGAAAAAGACGACTAAATCTCATTGCTCCAATGATCTTAATTAACTCTAATCTGTCTGAAACTAAGAGAAACAACTGTTGTGACATTTCCTAAAGATACAAATAATAGCTCAGAAATTTGAGCATAATATGTTTTAAAAAATACAATTTAATAGTTATTATTGTATAAAGTCATGTGATTTAATTTTCAATCTTAAAGTGCTTTTTTTTCCACCCAGGTAATAGAGGAAACTTTCATTCCTATGTTTAGACTGTCTTGGTAATGTTTGTGAAAGGTATATATCTGAATCATCTCTGACTGATATAGATGGTAGAAAGAAAAGCATTGTTTTCTATTCACTGCCTCCTTACCCAGTAGTGAGGTGTCAGGGCTGTGATTTACAGTGATCTCAGTTCAGCTGGCTGGGGCTTTGCCAGGTAAGGTACTGCAGCAAGAATAGCACTACAGTCAACCTCCTCCCCCACATTCCTGGGGTTGTTCTTCCCTCTTCATTTTCCACATGTAAGGGTTTAAGGTAGGAAATATAAACTGGTTTCCCTACCTTTGTGCTGTTCAAGGACTCCCTGCTCTGAGAAACTCTTAGCTGCTTGTTTAAAGCATTGTTAAGTGCTCATTGTGCTATGGGAGTTAAAACACATTTAAGAAGGTCTGAGGCTCTTGCACATTGTTTTCATTTTAAAAATATTTAGACTATTGATTAGCTGGATTGGCTCTTGTCTATTTATTTATTTAGAAGACCACTTTGAGTTTCCCTAACATGAGAGATTCTTTTCCCTATATAAGTGCTGTAGATAAAAATAAAGGCACATCAATTATGTGAGAAGTAGGATTATGAAGAATGCAAATTATATGAAAATGAAGTCCAGCCATGGGAAACACCATGTTTATAATGACATTAGTTAAAATGCATTACATTTTCAAGGCAATATATTGAGGTGAATTTCTTTGCAATTAAGTGAAAAATATAGTTTTAGGCCTACCTTGCTATTTCCAGCAAGGTAGGAAAAGGCCGGAGTTACAGAAATGTAGCTTTCATTTCCTTTTTCCCTTTGCTTTTCTGCACCATCTGGTTGATCAATATATTAAACCAATGAGCTACTAACCACATTTTTCCATTGCTTTTCCCAATGTATTCCTTTGTCATTAAGATCCCACACTTGAGAGGAAGCTTTTTTCATTGTTTGACTTTTTAGTCTTTCTTTGAAACAGAATCACAAAGCTCTCAATTGAGTTTATGGAAACTGCTTTTGTGTCAGCAAGCAGCTGAATTTTTCTTTTTTGCTTTTGACATGGCACATCCTCATACTCGAGTTTCTTGGAAGGTTTGTCCACTATCAGTGCTTCCTCTTCCTAAAGTGTACTTAGTTTTTTCAGGTTTCTCAGTACCCTTCAACTTACAACTTCAGTAATTTCCAAAAATTTGTCTTTGCTACTCATTCTTCATGTCTGGCTTATCTACAAATTCTTTCTATCCAAAGCAGTGCTGAAGATTCAATCTTTTCTTTATTTGCTGATTCAGCTAAAAATTTTCCAAACTTCTTCAACTGTGCTATGAACTCTTTGGAAAATTGCATTCTATATCATCTCATCCTTCCTCAAGCTCTTACCTAGTGCTTCACTCAGATCACTGCTGTTGAAACTTAGCCCACTGTTGTCATACTACCTTTTTTAATTCCTATTTTTGCTGTTCAAGCGTCTTTTAATTTTTGGGTCTTTTGTTTTTGTTTAAGAAAAAAGAATTTAAGAAATTTGGTCCCTGCTCACTTGGCTTTGCATTCCACAATTATCTTGTTTCCATTCTGTTCCTCTCTACCAGCGGTACTTGCATTTTTTTCTATTTCCTTTTGTACTTTTAAATTATTTCCTAATATTCCTTTGGTTTGGAACATTCTTCTTTATCTCAAATGTAAGGTGTCTAGCTCTCTGCTTCAACTTTCTGTTCCTCAGAGTGTGCTGGTATTTGGCTTGGCATACATTGTTTTTACTGTGGTTATTTCACAGATCACAGTCATGAAGTATCTGATTTAGTAAAGGCAGAAATAGAGTTAATTTCGGTCTCTAATGAGCAGACTAATTTCTAGAACACAGACCCTTCTATAATTCATCTTGTATTCCCTATATTCTGAATATAGCAGATAGGAATCATTATACTCTGATGCGTTTAACACTATGGCAGGTTTGGACAAGTGCATGACAATAACTCTCATTTCACAAAGAATGGATATTGAAAGAACAGGATAAGAGAGGAAAATAATGTTCACTTGTATCCTTGATTTGTATATGGGTTTTATCCTAGAAGAAAATGTAGTGTGAAAATAACCTCAGACCCTCCGCACTAGAGGTCACTAAACACAACAATTTCAAGGGGTCTCTAAACAGTGCTTTTTTTTTTTTTCTTTTATTTTCTTTTTTTTTTTTTTAACTGAACACTTCATTTACATTACTACAGTTAAAACCCTCAAGAGACAGCAGTAGGTGAGAAGCCATCTGCTCCTGTGTATAAATGTGGAAGGCATCAACAGTGAAACTGCTCAGCTGAGACCATCCCTCATGATGCAGGAACCTGTGCCTCACTGTTTCCTTGTTCTATTGATCAAGGAAAGGATATATTGTTTTATTTCAGTTTTACTCCAACTTGCCTTTATAATCCAGGCATGATAAAAGGAAATAAGTTTTCAGACAAGTAGGTGATTATACCTTTGTGAGACAGGATGAGTTGGAAAACTTAAATAACCTTAGAAACATGACCTTTAATTCAGAGACCGAGCAACAGGTTAAATTGCAGAGGAAAGATCAGATATTAATGCAGAATGATTACTTGAATCTTAAGAGATCTTTTTCAGAGACCTTCTGTCTTTGTGGAAAATATTTCACAAGACTTACCAGTACAAAAAAACCCCAGCATAACAAAGGGACAAATGCAATGAAGTTCTCAGCCAAGAGACAAAAAGAAATGAAAGAACTTTTGGCTACCTGGCTTTGGATCTGTTGGAAAAGCTAATGTATTGTTAGTTATGGTTGATTTAAATGGCTTTCCCCAGACATTTTGAGGGCTTTATGATGTTATCTTCTGCATCGATAATATGACATTCCCACAAGATAAAGTGGATTCAGCATAAGAAAAGATGGAGAAGAGATTGAGTAGGGAGAAGTTTGGGTCACTCTTTTGGGACAAGGATACAGACAAAATGGTCATCTTTCACAATGAACATATTGCTCTGCACAGTCTGTAATAAGACTCCCACTTTATACCATTACCCTGATACCAGCAAGAACCTGTGAATTTCACCTTCTGTCCTGGTCCTTCCTGCTGCTGGTCCACACAGGAGCTGATGAATTATTAGTGCTGTCAGCCACTCTTTCAGCTCAAGCAGGACAAAGCTTTCTCATCTTGATATAAATCCTTGTCACATTCAGTTTCCTACCATGTGATGGAAGTAGATTTTTTTAACAGCAATTTTGCATAATTTCAAGAAAAGCTTCCTTATAGGGATTTTATTAGAATCAAGAGGGAAAATAATTTCATAGTCGGGGAATTTCCGAATTTGCCTTACTTTTCTAATAATACTTTTGTCATCTGCAAATACACTATGCTGTGGGCTGTAATTGCATAGTGTATGTATAGTTTTAATAAAGGGTGCATATTTTTTACTCTTGTCATTGTACAAGAGTAAAAAATATGCACTAAAGGAGACTATTTTCAACAGTTACTAAATTAGTAGACCTTCTTGACCTTCATTTCTTTGCTCTTCAATTCTCTATCATCTTGTAGGAGTGTTGTGAACAGTGGTTAATTAATATTTTTAATTGTTTCTGTACTGTGGTGGTGAGCACCAGAGAAACTTATGAGGAAATTAACAATTCTGTCTTGAGAGAAGGGTTTGACTAGTGTGCAGTAAATAAGGCCTTGGGTCACACTTTGAAAAATGAGGAGAAAACAAAATATTGAGTAGTTACTCATGATGTGAACATTCTGTGCACTGAGCAAAGAAGAGGTCCTGTGAGAGAGAGAAGTGCTCACATAATTAGATTTTGTCAAAAGGCTTATGTGCAAAGAGGATGCACAAAGAATGAAGGATGGACAGGAAAATTAAAGATGGGCATTTCTTAACACTTAAAGCTTTCTTCAATAGTCTTATGGTATGCTTTCAACATAATTTGGATTTTCATTTGTGTATTTGCCTTCTGTGTGTAGGCAAAAGAAATTTTCTATGTGTTTGAAATACATAAACTATTGAAAGCTGACATGATAAATCTTGAAGGAACATTCAGTCTTAAATGTTTTATCTAGACTTTCCAAGGAAAATAAGAAAAAATAATAAGATGAAAACCACATTGAATATTTCAAAGTAGTTTACTCCCTTTTCCTTCAGCTTGTTTCCTTCAGCACTTTGTGGCTCTTGGATTAATGTGATTATCCTGAAAATGCCAGTTTAAAAAGAACTGTTCCCCATCAAAAATTATTCCTCAAGTAAACTGTTAGGTGTGTTCACAAAAAAAATTCTGAACAAGAAGATAGGCTTAATTTCTGTCAGATGATGAAAGATCTATAATGCGTGGTCACACATGTATTTCTGATACTATCTTAACAAATTTCTTTTTTGGACAAAGGGTCGATCCTTTGAAATACTTACTGGCTTCTCTGTCAATAGGTCTAGGGGAGAGATTATCAGATAACATCTTTGCAAGTGTGGTGAAGGAATGAATGCAAGTTTTTGAGCTTTTATTTGACAATGGACATTTTAAAGAGACTTGGCAGATGTGGAGTTGTGTAGTATTTGCTTGGATTTTAAATTGAAACTCAAATTCTGGAATATATATATCTTTGTTAAAGAAATGTGTACTCAGTTTTTAGATGAAAAGAGAAAGATGCCACTAAAATATGTGATGCCACTAATAAATAGATAAAGAATTGAAGCTAAAGAGTAGATTATTTGTATATATTTTTGAAATGCCAAGTAAACAATAGAAGATACTGGATAAGATGAGATACTTATCATAAAAACTTGTTGGATTTGTGACTGTTTTATTGTACATTTTGTTCTTAATCGTCAGTCTGAGTTTCCACTTATAAATTTTAAATACACACACACACACACACACACACATTTAGTTGGTTACTGCAAAGAAGAACTAAGAGTCTTATTGTTGTTGAGGAGTCATGTCCACGGAAAGCAAAAGACTGATCTGTAGTAAAGCAATTACCTGTAGTAGTTTCGGGCATCAAAACCTGTTTTGAAAAATAATAGGCCTTATCCAATCCTTCCTATCAATATATTTACTTATTGTAAATATAGTTTTATGACTATAGTACTACTTTTATGACTTATGCATTTGATAATGTTCATTTAGCAATATATTTAAATATCTTCACAATAGTTTTTAACCATAAATATACTCAGAGAAATTACTTAGCAGTCTTTCAATGTGAAATTGTCCTACTAATATTACCCATGATGTAGCAATTGGCTTCACTGTGTAGTAATTCATGGAGCTATAGGGTTTCTTCTTTATCATAATGTTTTCTATGAAAAACAGAAAATAAATTTTTATGCTTTGTGATTTGAAAATATGATCTATCTTAAAAAATGGAGCTATTTTCGTCCCAGGGAATTTACAGATTATATGGAGCAGAAGATTATATCTTTACTAATACTTTCTACTGTGTTTGAAGACCAGATCTGAATGTGTGGGGAACTCCTGTCACATATTATTACTAGGGAACAATTGGATTTTCTAGATTATTTCGGCAGTAACTGTAACAATGGCTATATTTCTTTTGATGTTTTTTCCCAGATAGTTTATTTTTATCTTGACATTTTGCCCATCCTGTGAATCTCATCATGGGAAAGAAACAGCAGTTTGTCTCAGAGCAGTTCAATTTCAATCTCTAGGTGACAAGTTGATATTTCTTTCCTCTTGAAGAAGCTTTTAATATGATGTGTTAAATGTCAAGGAAACTCTTCAATATATATTGAACTTTACTAACCTTATTTCTCTTAATATTAATGACATATTGACAGCATCTTTTGAAAAATGAACACTTCTCACAGATGTCAGGATTCTGCACTCACATTATTCCTGCAGGAATCCCACATTCCAGTTGGGAATTGTTATTGTTCAGAATTGTGGTAACTTTCACTATACAAGGACTTTTACAGACTTTAAAAAAATGCATGTCATGAGTTTTGCTTAATTATTGGGTGCTGACAGTGCTGATCTAATAGATTAGAGATCACAAGTTGGTTAGTAATTGTGTAAGTTAGCTTTGAATGATAATTGTAATTTGGTATCAGAAGTTTCTGAAGCTAGTTCTCCTAAGCTCACTTATTGATTTTACAAATCTAGGTGACTAAGTGAAGGTGTCCCATAAGGGCTATTACCCATGAGAACAAAATGGAATTTTTGTCCAGGAAAACAGCAAGTATCCGTATTGGAGTCAAGGTCTCAATTCATGATAAGCAGTGCTGAAGGTCCACTGGAAAAAATAGTTCTATGGAGAGATTTGAAAAGGAGAATCAATAGTTTCCCCAACAAATATCACAAAGTGCACCCTAAAATGGGGGTTCGCTGAGCTGTATAAGCATTGGCACCTGGAGCCAGTGGCCTCCACTGAGCACATTGAGATTTCAGTACCTTTGCTCACATGTTGCTCTCTGTACAGACACTTTTTCTTGTATACACCTCAAACTTAGTCCTGGTGCTTCCTTCTAAAGCAGATCATATCCAGCTTCTTCTCACTTCTCATACTCTTTCTGCTTGTTGCACATTAATACACATTAGTGTATTCTTCCAGGCATTAAAAAGAACTCCCATCCAATATCATCGTTTTTGGACAAAATTCACCTGAGTGTGTACTTGGAAGAAATTCTATTTTGAACACATTAAATACAGTTTAAGGATTTTGTTGCAGTGATTTTGCATTGACTGTCTGATGTTGAAGGAAAAGTGTAATTATTGAACTTGAATTCTGCTGAATAGTTTTGTGCACATCTTACTTTCTCTTTAATACCAGATAATATGATGTAAAATGCAGTTTGTGTCCAATACAGTCAAGCATATAATCTGTATTACCAGGAAGTAAAATTTAATACAGTTGTGGTAATTTAAAAATATTTGTGAAGCTCTTAAATTACACTGAAATACAAATAACTACAAATGATTTGGTATGATTTTTTCCTGGTAGTTAAGAAAATTCTGAGCTGCAGACCCACAGATATATTAATTTTGTTTCTATCTTCGTGTTTTTTAATAATTTGCTTAATGTACAAGACGAAAAAATCATTAGAAGGGAAAAAGCTTTTTACATTCCCATGAGAAGTCTGATATATGATATAAACATATTACACCTGTCTATGGAAAAGCAGTGCCTGCTCCCATTTATAGTGTATTGTACTTGCTTAGAGCACTAAAAACATTTGTTTAGAAGGGAAGGGATTACAGTTAGCGGCAAACAATGTGCAAAACCCATTTGTTTATTTACTTATTTATTGTGAACTATTCAGAAAGATCTATCCTGTCTTTCGGAGTCTTTATGAATATTTAAAGTTTAACATAAGGATAAATATTCTTAGTAGAAAAAGTCATGATTGCCCAAGGCCACAACATTCTATCAGTATCACAGATAGTTGCTTAGATCTTAAACCCCATAGCACAAAAAGTAATGTTGAGTAATCAGATGTCTCAGGCTGCCCTCTGAGAAAACACCAATAAACTATTTGTCATTATTATTATTATTCACAGTTGCTATTGCAAGAAAGTCAAGAGCAATATAGGTTTATGGAAAGTATACATTATGCACAAGGAAGAATAAATACGTCAGGGATGATGACAAGAGCCTTGCACTCCAAGGGCTGGACTTTCAGCCTGAAGAATGTTCAGGATAAGCTGTGAGGTGCCTGTGCTCTATGTGGGCTGGAGGAACTGGAAGCGCATCTTGCTCCTTGTGGCTGCTCATCACCGCCCTGCCCTGCTGGTTGTGGCAGAGCACACATGACAAATAAATTCCATACAGCCTCAGAGAGCTGCCTGCACTGTGTGTGAGAGCAAGGAAACACCATTGCTCAATGCAGGCTCCTGGAAAGTGTCAGTGCTGCCACCAGTCCTGGACTTGGGGATTTCACCTCTCATAGACACTGCCACTGCCACTGCTGCTACCACTGCCACACTGCTTTGCGTAAAAATGACAGTTTTAGTTCTCTGAGAATATTTCAGATTTCTGGAGGGTGTCATATACAGTGAAACAGGATAAAGAAAGATGGGACAACCCTGATGTCCCACCAGCCTAGTACAAAGAAAAGGCTGGGGATCCTCAGCTGGAGAATTCAATTGCTTGGTATCAACAGGAATCTGTTATCAATTCTCAAATTCTCATCTCAGTTACACTAGCTGTAAGGTGGAGCAACTCTAAAAGAATTCACAAAAGATAGTTTGGATTTATGGGAGTGCATCTGGGGACAGTGTTTTGCTCTGGTTTTGCATACAAGCAAATTATTTGCCTCAGCTTTCCAGAAAAAAGGTTTCACTTAATGGCAATGCAGCACAATTGTTTGTGTTTTTTGCTGAGGGTTTTTGTTTGTTTTCCATTGCATAGTATCCTTTAAGTATTCAGAAAACAATCTGTGGCTATTTATAATCTTGCAAACTGGATCAACTGTTCTCTTTCTCAGTGCTTCATTTAATGTGAGAATGATGGAGAAGGCAACATTGTTAATTTTCATAAAATTAACTTTGTAACATTATTTCATTGCTTTACAATAAGTTTCTATGATGCCCTGGGGCACCTCTGTTTGTATTCAAATGTCTTGATCACAGTTTTGTTAGAGTAGAATCACTTGACCTTATTCTCTCTCTCTTTCTTTTTTTTTTGTCTTTTTTTTTTTTTTTAATAGCCTGACCTCAGGCTGTTCTGTAGCTGCCCTGTGATACAAATAGATGCACTCTTGGGGAACTGATTAAAATTTGTGTGCCTTAGAAATATGTCCCTAGAATCATGCTGCCAAAGGAGTAGCTCTAAACTATCAGTATCTGTGCTATTTTCACATCAAAGTGCAAACAGGAAATATTTGGAACCACAGATAACTTATAGCCTTCTTAAAATACTATTTATGCATACTAATTAGTTGTAACCATGGGAAGTGGTATTAACAGTATACTTTTCATTTTAAACCAGGCTCTCTTGTGCTCCACTTGATTAATTGTCACAGACTGTAATTTCATCATAGTTAAAACTGATTCAAGCCCATTTCCCTGTAGTAATATATATATTTTTTTTGGTTTGGAGAAATTAATATTCCTCAAAATCTAATTAATGATCTCCAAAGAATTATTTGCATGGAGGATGTTAGAGTTTTACAGCAATTATGCATTGTGTGTAACTCATTAAAAGGTCCATTTTCATTACTGGATTTAGTGATGAGGTGACAGGCGTAACCACTCCAACTGGCCAGGCAAAATACAAAGTGAGACTGGGAAATCCTTCATTCTAACACCATCAGCATAGCCAAGATATTTCTCCATCACTACATTTTTAGAAAGAAAGTGGCTCTGAAATTACCAGTAAGGTCTTTTGAAGGTCACCTGTTGTCTGACAAAAACTGTGGCATATTCCTTCCATTCAAAGAAGGATCCATCTGATGGTGTTCTGAAGGGCTGGATCCTGCTGCATTTGCTGCTCACTGAGTAATGCCACCATCAATCATCACTTGATTTGAATCATCCTGAACCACAAGATATGATGCAGCGTGGGAGAGGCTGGGCAGCTTTCACTGGTGGGATGTAGAACAATGAGGTATCAAGCACCAGTTCTTCTCCAAACCTGTGTCAATTGCTCCTCTGATAGTGGGAGAAATTAGAAACACCTTTCTTTTGCCTTTTTTTTTGAGCCATATTTTGCACAAAAGTTTGGCTCAGAAATTGATCTTTAGTTCTGTTACACTGGAAGTGGCTGTGCATAACAAACTTTAATATGTTTAATTTGTCTGAGGCATCATTAAAGCCCACCAGGCTAGCTGTGCACAAGGTAGCATAATTCATGGCAGACAGGAGATCCATTCATTATTTCTGCCATAATTACAGCAAGAACATTATTGATAAATCAAACAGAAGTAATAATTCTTTTTAAAAAATGATGTTTCCATGGCTTTATAATGAAACAGGATCATACTGTATGTAAAATCAGTCTTCCCAGTTGCACATTTATTTGGACTTCTGAGATGCAGAACAAAAACATTCTCACCTTTTCTCTGTGTTTCACTTATATATTTCATCCCAGGCAATGTTAATATATAAAGAGTCACACACTACAGCTCAAAATATGCAAACTATGCAGTTTGTCTCTTTCATTCCCACCTGGACATTCCCCAATAAATCAGTGATAATAGTGTCTGAGGTCCTAATACAGCAAAACACTTAAGAACATACTTAACCTTAAACACAGGAGTAGTCTCATTATAATCAGCAAGATTTCTTATGCTTTAAATTTAGGTTCATATTTAAGTACTTTGTTGAATCATAGCCAAATGAAATTGTACAAACCAAGGTGTTTTCTGCGTTGAAGTACAAGTACAAATACAGGGCATTAACACTGTGGCTTACCCTGATGAAAAAAACCACTCCTGGAAGTGTGAATTGCAAGAACACTATTAATTCAACCTCATGGGGCTTTAGTATAGCAATGCATGCTCTATAGATGGGATTTTCAAGGCTGAATGTATTTAGAAGTGCTAAGCACAGGCAAAGAGAAGAATAGTTATCCTGGCAATCACTCATGATTACTGCGTTCACCACGATTGCTAACGTATCCAATTATTCCTGTCTATTGTTAGCGTGTCCTCAGTATTTCCTATGCTTTAAAGCCCAAAGAATGTGATTCCACCAGGCAAGTAATATCACAGCACTATTTGTGCAACGAGTCTGTGGCAGTGCTTTGGTTTATCATGACAACAGAAATGCTAAATAACAATAATCTTTTATCTCATACTGAAAGTAGATTATCTGGATGACCTAATCCGGTCTTTCATTTTTTTGTTTAGTGCACCTTTACCTTCAGATTCACAGAGGTGTGCAAATGTGCTCCAAATGCTAAGAAATAAATACAAACATATTTTTTTTAAATCCTCAAATAAAATAAGCAATTTTTGCTTTTATATTTAAAAAGAAGGGTCCAATGTACAATCTTTTTCTGAATACAAGTTAGCCCAACAGCAATCTCACTGGAGTTTTAATATTTTACAAGTGTGATCTAAGGCTAATTTGTATCTGCATATAAAATGAAGGCAATTAAAGAAGGAAAGAGGAAGGAGTATCTGATATATTCTCTCTCCTATTATTCTTGATTAATTTGGATAACTTTAAAGGACTAATTATTTTTCCTAGTAGGATGTCTGAGGTAGCATTTCATCCTTCTAGGTACACTCAGTTGTATTTTAATCCTACTTTAACCTGACTAGTAATTTCAGAGTTTGTATACTACTTACTCATCATCATGAAAAATATTTTCTCTCAGGACGGCAATCTTTGAGCTTTGTTATGGTTATTTTTGAGACAAGTTACTTATATTGAAACAGAAGTACCAGTACTAAACTAAATAGTTGTCAGCAATCAAAAGCCTATAATATGCAAATGCTATTGCTAAAAATTTAAGCCGATTAATTGTTATGTAGAAAATGAACTAAGGTGCTTCTAATATCTGAGTTAATGCAAGCTTCATGAAACCCTCATGAGACTGCTCTCGTGCTGATGGCATCCCAAAGCTCAAGAGCTTTAGGGGTGTTTTTGGTTCTCTTTTTTTCCCCAGACCAGAAATGAATGAACTGCTCTTTGCCCAAACACATGCCATTGTAGGACGTGTCTTTTGTATCTGAAATTTTTTGCTTTGAATGGCCCTTTCATTATCTAGGTCAGAAAGGTCAGAAAATGTCTAAACTTATACACATACACACACCCCTACCCCCATCTCTAAGCTTCCTTCTGCTAAGTTGGTGTGATGCCAACAGAAGTTCATGTGGACCTAAGGAACAAAAAAACCCCATGAAGAGTGTAAATAATATGTCTCATAATACAGCTATGGAGAAAGTACAGAAGGTACTCAGCACTCATATAAATACATCTTTTTCCTCTTCACTGGGAGGTATAATAACTACTCACCCTCTTTTTTCATACATGTAATACTAAATTAAAGTTAGGATGCATGCACTGCTTGAGGCTGGTGATTTAGAAAAGACAACTAGGCAAAAGTCTGGTTGCAGAGCTAGCTTTGCAATATTTTAAGATGATACTCAGGATTTTTAAGCAAACACCTTCTTCATCCATGTTCCCAGAACATGCCTGAAAATAGCTATAAAGGAACAATTGCATTCCACTTACTATCTGTGACCTACATGGAACAGCTGTTGCAGAGAACAATAAAATAATCTGCTTGCTGGCAACATTTTTTTAAAAGTTTACAATAGGGAGAAATATTTGTATGAATGAAATATAAGAGTTTCCTTCTACCTTGCTTTTTTTTAAGTAGTTTCTGTTTTATGATTTTTCTTTGCCTGCATATTTCTAAATTCACAGCTTCAAGTGTACTTTGTAGAAATAAATCTCATAGGATATATTTTAATTTTTTCTCTGAATTCTTTTCTCTTATCCTTTACCACATTTTGTAATCATGAAAAATATCCCGCTCCAACTTTTGTCCAGAATTTTCTGCATATTTCCCTTATTTCCCTGGGTTTTTTTCTTCCCAGTGAATTAGCATGTCCTGGTCTTCCTTTTCCCCTTTCAGATAAGAATTTTACCAAGACCATAATTATTTTTGTTAGGATCACTAAGGCCTCTGCTGTGTTTCCAGCAGCCTTAGTGCAAAACACTGGATTTAAGCAGCATTTATGTAGTCTCAGAAATTGATCTACAGAGCCTGTTTAAAGTCACTGAAGACATTCCAATCAACAGAATGAGTATGACCCTTATAAGATAATGAATATAAGAATAAGTTGAAGAGAATATATTAAAAATAATAATAAAAAGTTGAGGGAGTTTTTTTTTTAGTGTAGAGTTTGTTGTCCAGTCATGTGTTCTGAAATTTGATTAAGCATTTATTAATTCTTACCAAGTAGCATATACTAATAATTTCCATTCTTCAATTGTTTTAAAAATATTCAGTGTTCATTTTATCTATTTTCACACTTTGTTGTTGGATGCATGTCACACTTTATTCTCATGGAATGAACACCTAAAAATTAGTAATTGGAACATAAATGATGAACAAAGGACAAGAAATGGAACTACAGTACAAATAAGAGACTCCTGAGATGTGCAAATAGATGTTTGCCTGTGAGTAGTAACACTAGGATTTCTGAGTGGCTACTATTATAATGCCACAGAGACAAGATAGTTAAAGACTGAAACACGAGGGAAAAATATTTTTTAATAGTTGACTCTGGGATCTAGATAAATATACATATATATTTCTTTGTATTATTTCTGGTGAATCATAGAATGGGTTTTGTTCAAAGGGGCCTTAAAGCTCCTTTAGTTCCAACCATGCTGCCATGGGCAGGGACACCTTCCAATGTTCCAGATTGCCCAGAGCGCCATCCAACCTGGCCTTGAGCACTTCTGCATCCACCATTTCCCTGAGCAACCTGTTCCAGTGCCTCACCACCCTCACAGTGGTGAAATGTTACACACATGTGTGTGTCTCCGAGTGTAGGGGAGAGGTTTAAAAAGATAGGAATTATATTAGGAATTTTAAGAGTATAATTATTTATTAGTGACATATCTGACTAAGTGTATGTACAGATTTAGCTGAAATCAAGGGACTTATTTACATCCATTCTAGGGTAGTGCTTCAGCTTATATAATGGAAACTTGATGTGGTGTTTCCTCTCTTGAATGGTCTGCCTCATTTATCTAATTTCCTCTAGGACTCTGGACTGCATGAAATAGGCTATCAGGATGCTTTCAGTGGAAATGATCAAGCACTTCAATCTGTTAACTTGCCCAGACAGAAAGAGCATTTTGAAACTTACAAATATCTTTAGACCTGAATCAAAATGACCACACTGATGTACAAGAATATAAGTTTGAAAATGTCACAGTGTCCCAAGTCCAAATAACATTATATATTCCCAGATACATTAAGCTGAGCTTAATGTAAGCTCATCCATAAAAGGATGAAAGTTAGATTTTAAATCAAGCATAAGGAAGGCTGGAAAACAAATCTTCTAAGGCCCTTGAATGAGTACAAATATAGAAATTCAAGGAAATAATTTTTGTAAAATTCTCAGTCTAGAATATGCATCTGTCATCTTGTAGACAGGGCAGAAGAACATGGTACTTCAATTGGATGTCAAAATAGCAGCCAAGTTTTTAAACCTGTATCAGCAGGAATGTGAAGGAGTGAAGAATTGAAATCAGTTATTTGAACAATACTAGTTTCTTTTCCCTAAGGAGTAAAGTTTTTTTGCCTATCACTTATGAAACAGAACAGTACATCTAACTGCATTTAGACATTAACATTAATTGGTACTGGTTTCCTTTTACAGATTCTAAATGGTGGATTTATTGAATCAGCCTAAATTTGGTCCTTCAGGGGGATGTAAGAATAAGCTTGTCTATCCTTAGGAGCAAACTGCAAATCAGCAATTTTAGTGCTGCCTAAGATTGTCTGTTGTGGTGGCTTTTTTTGGTTTTGTTAGGGTTTTAATTTTTTTTTTAATTACTAACATATATCAAGTTTATGTTAATTATATGAAAACATAACAGAGATACTCAGTAGCATTTAAGGAACTTAAAGTAATTAACCTCATTCTAAGTTGCAAAATGCTAGAAGACTCAGCACATTAAAGTAGGTGTAAAAATATAATGGAACACTTGATTTTACTGGTATTCAGCTTTTCTATGAAACTAAGTTAAACTTGTTTTCCTAAATATGTTAATGAACTTTCTTGAAATATCATATTTTTTCTCTATCTTTCTCATGTCTATAGATTTCTTTTCCATCCTTGTACAATCATCTAAAAAGCCACCTTTACTTCATTGGGAATGTCACTTGAATTTGTTTATGTTTCATTAGATGTATAATACAAAACATTTATTTTTTTCAATCTGGATGACTTTGTTAATTTTTATTCAGAACAAAGCAGTGAGGAGCAAATATATTTTCTGCAAGAGTCAAAATGACTAGGTGGCTAGTTATCCTGAAACAATCAGTGGAAAATGACTTAGCATACCACTCACCAACACAATCCCAGGAGCACTGACTGCATATTAGTGATGATCAAGATAATATCTTATTTTGAAATATCTTTACTGTTATACAATGCTCTACAACATATTAACTTACAGAAACCTTTAAATTAATGAAATTAATTTATTTTTTAATCAAATGCAGTCTAGTTATAGAAGGAAGTGAGCTTCTTTATTTCACAAGATATTTCAAATTTATGACCAGGAATTTGCAGTGTGTATGGACTCAATAGATCTAATGAAAGACTACATGGTTCCACAATTTGACAATGCTGAGATTTTCTCATGTTGAGTTATGGAAGAAAAGGCAAATGAATCCACAAAATTATTCTAGATGCTGCAGAAATACATGAATCAAATTGTATTTTTCTTTTTCTGAAAATGTATACGTGCAGTGATTTTTAATGAAAACATTCTAAAAAAGATGCATAACTGCCAGCTTAGAAATCTAGTTTAAAAAAACAAACAAACAAAAAAACCCCATAGATAGTTACAATGCAAGCATTTTCTTTTGCCTTTTAAGAAGAGATAGGGAATAAAAAAAAGATTAACAAACCTTCCAGTGAATACTTTAAAGAAGTGTGTCTAGCTTCTGCATTGCAAAACTGCTTGAATAAGAATGTAAAAGTCATGATATATCACTTTCTCCTAAAATGCAAGAGCATTATTTTCTCCTTAATTAGTTCCTTTGAAAAAATCTGCAGTCTTGCTGAAAAAGATATTTTTGTTTAGTTTAATGAATAGGTGTGTCTCTGGAAGGTCCTATATTGACAACTCCAAGGACCTTTTATCTACAGAACCATCCACCTGGGCAGTGACATTGCTTGCTTCACCGAGGTGCCATGCTTACACCTTCATCTCAGATAATGACAGGTTTGTTCTTTCTCCTTGACTCATCGCTTGCTTCGCTCCCTGTCACGAGAGAGACGCAGAATATTCCAATTAGTATCAGATGTGGCAGCGGTGCTTCTGAGCCAGCGATATTTGGCCTTTGGGAAGTGAGCTGAGTGCTCCATGCTCCTTACTGGAGACACAGTGGCACCTGTCTGATAGCAACATGAGTTGCTCACTCTTTCCTGTTTGACCTGGGTGAAGTCTGAGCCAGAAATGCAGTATTCAAAGTGCTTGTATTCCACTACATGCCTATCAGGTCTATGGATCCTTTTGGAAAGAGATTGCAAGATGAATTAAGGAAAAGGAAAAGGTGGCATATTTTTTATCTTCATCTAACAGCATGAGGTTAAATTTTAGCAAAAAATGAAACAGGTTCAAAAAAATCTTTTTGACGCGTAACATTCCTTTCAACAGAAATGCAAAATTTATTGCAAATGTATGCAGCACCTCCTTTCTGACTTAAACATTTTGAAACATGATTTCTATCTGCTTATTACATAACTAAACCAAGCATAGTTGCTGTAGGAATTTCAGAAAGAGCACTGTAATAAGCTCTACTGAGTCATTTCTTCAAAATCCAAACTTTGCAGTTTTAGTTCTCAGCAGAATTTAAAATTTAATCTTAAACATTCAATGCCTAGTGTTTGCATCGTCCTGATTGCTGTTAGATGGAATGAAAAATGGTGATTCTGCAAAAAATCTTGTAATTTAATTTGCATATAAAGACCTCCAAATGCATTTTAATTAACATCATATTCCTACTTACTGACAAAGTGGTTTTCTTCTGTACATTTTTTAGGAATGCTATTTAAATCTAGAGTATGCAGTAGAGTTTTTTACCACAGCTCATAAAATTCTTTTTTTTTCAATAGCAGAGGACTCTGTGGAAATACCTGAATACCTGTGTCATGTCTTAGAACTGATTGCAATTAAGACATGGAGAATAAAATCTAGGTTCCCTCTGGCTGCCCTGTGGACACTCAGAGAAGAAAGAATGCAAAAAGCATTCCTGTGGGCAAAGTTTACATCCTGTTCTGGTCGTGTACTCACATGTAAAGAGCTTGGGAGGAGTAGCCACTGATTTTACCCCATCTCTGATAGCTACTAAATGAGTATAAGAAGGGGCAGATGGAGAGTGTCAGGAATGCTCTTCCTCAGAGGAAGAAAATTCTCTGGAGGCACAATTCATTTCCCACAGATATCAGTGCCTCCAAATCTGGTCTGTCCTTAAATAAAAATGGCCATAACCTGCAGATTTCCTAAATGTTGATAGTACTAAATATTTTCACTGCAAATTTTATGCCATGATCTCAAAGTCCCTGAGATCATAGCATAAAATTCATTCTCTGAGATTTTTGAGCTGGTGAAAGGGAATAAAATACTACTTTTCCTGCTTGTCTCAGAAGAGAAAGGAAAAGAAAAAAATTTCAGAACAGATGAGTAGGAAAAGGATTTTAGGACTAAATGTCTGTTCCAGGAATCATTTTATTTTTTTTTCCCCCAGTGGCAATGGCATCTTAAGTAGAACCTTATCTACTTTACCTCCAGTCTTTTTATCCTTTTCTTACTCTTTTCCCTCAGCTGTGCCAAAAATTTGTTCATTGGGTTGCATTGAGAACAGAATGCAATAAGCGATCTAGGTTAAAAATCCTCCTGCAGGAGAAAAAATAACAGGTTTCTAAAATCCAGTTCAGAAAAGGGTTTACAGATTGTAAATGTTAATGTCATAGTGGGAATCAGTTTCCAAGAATGAGCTGGGGAATAAAACTCATGTAATTGGTTCAGCTACAAATGAAGAGATTCATGTTATTGTGGAGCCCGTGTGTGTGTGTCTTACTGAAGATGCAAAGAATTTAGCATGTGTTTTCAGTTTTGTGAAGCCTAAGCATCTCGGCAATCTCCTAAATTTCAGTTTTAGATTTTCCTTCATGTATTTTATTTCTTTCCTCTGTACTTGACCACAGATTATTCATTCAGGAAGATGAGTATGCAAAAAGGAAATGAAAAAAGATTGAAAGATGCAGGTGTTCAGATCTCTATTACAAGCTTAAATTACATGCCTGTGGTGCTTAACTGAAGGCTAGATACCTATCTAGAGGACATGGGCATGCAAGAAAGGGTTTATAGCTTTGTTTCTAGTTTAGCAAAGTGCCTTTGAAGTAGATTGTCCACAGACTATATAGAAAAAAAAAATAGATCTTGTTTAGCTTGTGCTGAATGCAGGAAAATCTCTCTGTAAACAGTAGCTGCTAATAGTAATGGAAAAAGCTTCTAATCCAAATACTGACAAGGTAAGAAATAGGAATGAGTTCTTGTTTACATTATTTATAACACTTTTGAGCAGGTTCTTCTCCTTAACTGTTGTTGAAAAGGCCACCAAAAGCCTAAAAGTCAAGTAAAATTGTCAGGGTTTCTATCTACTTTCTGTGAAAGGCCAAATATTTAAAAATGACACATATATAGAAACTGTCAACTGTGAGACTGTATTAAATGTATTCTAAGATAGATGTTAAATGATAGGGGGAGTACTGGCCATTTTTTTTTTTTCCTCCTTTCCTCTTTGCTTGTTTTTTCATATCCAACCTTTGATAGTCTGGATAATAAGAGGGAATGGACTCAGAGACTGCAGCTCCCATAAGATACATATGTACATATTGTTTTACATTTATTTAATAAAAAATGAAAATATTTCAAGTCACACTACAAAATGCTTAATTTCCAGTTTTCAGATAGAAACAACTTATTTTGAATCATTTAAATATATATATATTGAAATATGGAAATTTTCAATATTCTTAGGAAGGGAGAAAGAAGAGCTGAGGAGGAAAAAGAGCAGAGGTTTCATTGCTTCATAGGAAAGCTTTTTGATAAAAAAGTTCTCCATCAGAATGGAAGATTTTAAGGAGATTGTATTTAGGCTAGTGGAAACTCAACTTTGAGGGTTCTGTAGGAATTAATCTCTACCATTCCTTGTATTTCCTAATTGAAATCTTCGCATGGATTTATACTTTTGATGGTTTTTAGTTTGGCACTGCTTACACCATCTTGTCCTGAGCTGGAATTCAGAAGAGACTGAATTTCAGACTGATGCAGAGTACTGGGACGTGGGCAAGACGTGTCCTTATTTTAGTTCCTTTCAAATTGAATTTGAGAGGAGTGGGTTGCAAATGCTATAGTCCTGACTCTATATTCCAGGATTCAGTTCTTGTATTCTAAATGTCATAAAATTCATAGATATTCTCAAATGATTAATGCCTTCCATTATGCTGAAAGGTGACATATATTAAGAAGCAGAGAACACTGGTGGGTCAGAGCCATCTGTGCAGATTCCAATACTAGGATGTGTGAGGGCAACTTCTGTATCATTGTTGGTTACCTATTGCCATTACTGAGCACACCAGCGTTTTTCAACAGCAGAGACCATGGTGATGCACTGGCTGCACATTAAGATGTTGAACCTCATTGTGGGAGTCCAGTAGATAACTTTTTTAATAAGAATAATCCCCTTCCAGGAATATTTCATAGACATGTGCCCTTAATAATGGGGTTATCTGCTCTGTATCTAATTCTGACACAAACTATTTCTGTAGATCACTAAAGTCATTTCTCTTTCCTAAAGAAAAGTTTCTGCATTGTTCATCCTATTCCATGCTGTCTATGCCATCCTGTCATAAATAATCTTAAGCTCCTCATGGTAGGTCTAATATATTTAAAGGCTTCCAAAACCCACTGTGATTATCTAATCTAACCTCTTTCATAATGAAACTGTAGGACCTGGCAGTATTCATTCCTGTTGAAACCTAGACGTCTGCATTTGAACTAGAGGACACCTTTTGAAAAAAACAGTGACCCATGTTGAATAAAAGCCTTTCCACACTTCTTAGAAACCTAATCATTAATTACTTTCAGATGTTATCCGCTTTCTAGGTTGAAATTGTCTGGTTTCAGTTTCTAGCCATTGAAGTGTGTTAACCTACATCTGCTCGAGTGAGGTGCTCTGTTCTCTGTGTATCCACATATAGGTTGTGATCAACTCACCTCTTTGCTTCTCTTTGAGATAAATACACTTAGCGCTTGGAGACTTTTGGTCTGTACATATTTTTCATCCTCCAGTGATTCTCTGCTCCTTTGGTAACTCCTTTTCAACATTTTTCTTGATCTGGGGATATAAGACTAGACATGACAGCAATCATACTTGTGTTAGGTAGGTGTGCTCTTATTTGGTATTCACCTACTTTTACATCTAAAGGGTTGTGCTATTCTATTGGATGGAGCATCATATTAAAAGCTCACATGCAGCCTATTAGTCGCTGTAGCTCTTTAATCTTTTAGAGTCACTATCTGACAGAACAGACGATAGTCGCATGGAGGATTTTTGCTGTTACCATGTCTCACTTTACATTTGGCCTTGTTGAAATGAACTAAAAGTTGAAATAAATTTTTCTTGCCTCCAGAATATCATCATATCCAGGTCCCTGCCTTCCAGGAGACTGATAATGATGTTAAGTAGCAGAGAACAAAGAATATATACCAAGAAAAGATCTCCAGAAACACAACTGAAAGTAAAGCTACTTAGCAAAAATTTCCTGCTCTTAGTGACATTCTGAGACATGAATTCCATGATTGTTTCATAGTGCTTTAGTTGTCTAATTGAGACTTCCAATAGCAGCCAGTCAATCGCCTTGCTGACCCCAATACATTGCAGTCACACTGCGGTCTTTCACACTGTTGCTACAGCGACATTTTGCAGACTGTGTGCCTAGGTTTGATGCTGCATCCAAAAGTATATAATTCACTTTCACTTTAGACTTCATCCCTGCTAGCTAGAAGTAAAGTTTATTTTGCATGGAAAGAGGTACCAAAACAAGTCTCAAGAGTGTTAAAACACAAAACATGGGAATAGCAGAGCTGAGAAGCAGAAGAGGTACCAGTGTGCTGTTCCAGAAGGTTCAGTTGCAGAACTAGACTTGCTCCAAGTTAAAAATAAGCATTTCCTCTTGAACAGCCCAGTCTTTGATTTATCTTAATGGTGATCTACAATCACCTGTGTGCTTGAAAGCAGAGTACAGATTCTGTAACTAACATCTGCTAGCTCTGTCTGCTGCATTCATTTTTCAGGTCAAGTGTTCAAAGTAATACCTTCATTTCATAATAATTTGATCCAAGAAACAGCAATAATTTCCCCCAGTAAATAGTGACTGATGTCAAAGAAGGATCCTACTTTTGGAATTTTCAGTGTATTTTGACTTCATATTATGTTCTTATTACACACTGAGAGAAGAAAAATGCAATGTGAAATATTACCAGAAAGATGCTCCAAGGATAATGTTCAGGTTGAGTGGGGATCATCTGACAAAGGAGATGACACTGACCACTTCTCTCCTCCTGTGACAATGCTGTCAGGAGCATGGTGTGATTCTTAGGGATGGTGCTGAGCAGGACCAGGAGTTGGACTTGATGATGCTTGTGGGTCCCTTCTAAACCAAAATATTCTGTGATTCTGTGATTGTCTGTTTGAGAGAAGGCTAAGGAGTGATTCAGAGCAGAAAAAGAAAATGGAGGGAATTCAAAACTAAAAGAAAACTGCCTGCTGCAGTTTTGTGCAGCCTTTAGTCTGCACAAAACGATGGCTTAGCTAATGTTTCTCTGGATAAAGACACATTTTTATCCAGTCATGCTGGTCATCATGGCTAGATGACTCTTTCTGCTGCTGCTGCTGCTGACCATTGATGAATGACTATCAGAGTCCATTCCTAACATCAGCATGGACTTTTATAAGGCTACACGTCACACATAAAAAATCAAAATGAAAGCAGAAGGAACAGAGACAAAGAAATCCAGAAGACATTGGACACTTACTGGAAAACATGCTTTCTCTGATGCTCTCTAAGCACTAATTTTGTAGAAACAGCAGCTAAAATAGCTGTCTATCATTGCACTCTATCCAGAGAGAAATGGGAGGTTTTTGAGCTTTAGAGACATAAAAACAGCAGTTCTGTCAGGTAAAGGGAAAGCCTGTAATCGAGTATATTATCACATGTAAAAAAATGTTAAAGACCTGTGTTTTTCTCCACTCTCTGTCATTCTCAGTACTGTTTTCATGGTATGTCTATATCACAGAATCCACCAAGCTGTATGGTACCTCCATGCTTGCAATGAGCCTGGGGTGTTCTGTTTCCCTTTTGTTGTTAGCTTCTCACTTTTGTTTCTTCAGGTACTGGTCTGTTGAGAAGTCTGAGCAAAAACCTTCATGTGCTGTGTGCCTCACTTCCTGCTAAATTGCAAGATATTTCATGTTTTCTGAACAAATTGTGCTTCTCATAATTCTCAGCAATATTGATTGGTTGGTATTTGAATCAGGGCAAGTGGTAAGTAGGATGCTAAGAAAACCCAAAGGGAGATATTGGAGAGGATATTAAATTAATTCTTTCTGAAGGCAAAATAGGATGTTAGGAAAAAGACTGGATCTAGTAGATTGAGAGGGAAAATAAAGACCAGTGTTTCATGGTGCTACTTACTGTGTGCATGGTATATGCAGTGTACATTTCAATGTTACATGTTTAATTCTAGCGTGACCAGGATGTCTTCTGTTGGAAACAGATCTGTGATGTGTGCTCATATCCTTCAGTTGTACAACACCCAAGTGAAGGAGAGGATCCAAGTCCAAATGTACACTGACATAGCTGTCAGTATGCTGGCTTTGAATTTTTTGGTGGAAGAAACTGGAGTTCTGCAGAGTGGTCATAGCCTGGGGCCGTAGCCTCAAAGATGCCACTGCCTCTGTGACTACACAAGTGTAGGTACAGTAATGCTGTTAGACCATGACTCCACAGAACCTGTGAGAATGAGATTTCTTTTCTCCAATTATGCATTAAAGCACAGAGGATTTTCTGTCCTTGAACAAGTCATTATGAGGTGTCCTTATCATCTCCATGGCTAGTCCTCAGTGTGCAATGGAAATGAGAGGTGTTTTGTGTGGATGTTTTCTTGCTTTCCAGAAATCCCCAAGAGAATTCAATGCTGTGACCTGTTTTGTTGTATAAATTCATTACTTTACCATTGTTTCTTTAAAGACTAATTGTGATTATTGGTCTTTAGTTTTCTTTCCCAGCTGTATATATTTTTTCTAGGAGGCCAATAGGCCTCTTTCTGGCAGAAGAGAGAACAGAGTATTTGTTGTCCTTTTTTTAAAATTCATAGTATGGTTTGCTATACAGGATAAATGTTCCCTCTAATTATAGTATCATTATTTAGCTTTTAAGCATTGGCTTTTTCTGAGGTGCTGCTAGTGAAACTGCTGGCCTGCTTGCACTTCAGAAGGAGTTTCAGATTTCATGAGGTAAAAAACAGTAGCACAGCATCACTGGAGGAATGGAGGGAATATGCTAAAACCAGAGAACTGTTACTAGCATTAGTTTAGAGGGTAACATCAGGATCAAATCCTCTGGAACTACCCTGCAGCAGAAAAAGGGTCAGATTTTGTAACCTAGGAAAGAATGTTGCCTATCCATGGAGAGAGTCTCAGACTGGTACACAGCTGAATACACAGTTTGCTGATGAATGGAGAGAAGTAAAGCTGTAGATGGGGCTGAATAGAGCTTGTTCTTACTGGTTGCCTTGAGTTTCTCATTTCTCCAGCATATAAACTGTTTCCCCACAGTTTACCTTATGGAAATGATTTAGTGGGATTGACTGCTTACCAAACTGCAGTTTCAGTTTTTGGTTTGATTTTGCTACAGTTTTCTCTCTCTCTGTTTATTCTTCTTTAGATTGTCAGAATATGGCTTTAACAGTACTTTCCCTGGTGCCAGATTTTTTCATCAAAGTAGTCTCTTTCCAGGGTTAAGTGCCTTTCCTCTACACAATGTGAGGATATTTTCCCTTTTTTTTTTTTTTTTTTTTGTTTGTTTGGTTTATTGTTTGAGCATTTTTTGGGTTGTTTTTTTTTGTTTGTTTGTTTTTTTAATGTGCTTCCCCATTGATGCTATATGTACCTTCTGCCTGTTGTGTGAAACATCTAGCTAGCCCTTTGAGAGCTCCTCCCAGGTACAACAATGAGCTGTGAGTTGAAGTCTGGGGCTAGCACATAGCTCTTTACCAAAGAGGGACAAAGATGAAAAATTCCAGGGATTACCCCTGCACAGGTATCCTGCAGTTTTCAAACCTCCATGAGGATACACATTTAAACCTTGCCTCTGCTGGGCTTTCCAATATACTTTCATGCTGCTGCTGCTGCTGAAAAGTGTGTTTCCCACAGCTGCATTTGCTGAACACACAGGGTACCAGGGCTCAGATCCTTCACAAGGTAACAGCGTGCTGAGGCATATCTTTATGTACGGTGAGGCAAGGACCATCCAAATTTTGCTGGCTGAATGGAATTATTATCCAGCTATCTATGAACCCACAGATGGTCTCCAGGGCGTTGGAGCTCGGAGAATAAGCACTACAAACAGAAAATAGAAACTCGGGCAATTGTAAAATGACACTGGAGAGGAAAATAAATTTAATGTTGTGGTCTCAGCTATACTTCCACTGTAAAAGAAATGGATTAAAAACTGCCTTAAAGAAAAACCTGGCATGCTCCAAACCCTTGAGACATCCTGGGCTCAAAAGCCATGTAACATGTTAGTAAAAGTTTTCTATGAGGGTGGTAGAGGGATTTTAGAATAGAAGCTGGGTAAGAGGCTAGCTGTCAGTGAAAAACCTGTTAGCATAGAGACAGCAAGTAGGCAATGCATCCTGGGTCTGAAAAGTCAAAGTTCTTTTGTCAGATTAATTAATGTTTTAAGGAAAGATATTTTCACATTAAAGAAAAGTCAAACCCTTCTTTTAAAAATGCTGCTTGAAAAGAACTAAAAAACTTATGATATAAATTATATCCTGCTAAAGGAGTATGTTTGGGTTTTTTGTTTCAGAGAGAGAGATCAGGGAGGCCCTGTGGATCAATATAATCAATGTGAATAATTAACCCATTTAGCATACCAACCATAGGATCCCTGAACACAAACTGCTTGTAATTCAGCAGCTACAATGACTTGGCTTGTCTTGGAATGTGTTTAGACTCAGCGGTGTAGATTCTGTAGATTCATTTTGCACAGGAGGCACTGGCACTGTGCATATGCATGACATAAGGGAGCAAGGCTGAACCCTTTTATTCCCTAAAACAGAATTTGAAACTTAATGTATTTATTCTTTGAACAAGTATTTCAGTGAGCCAATAGACCACCCTCCCATTTTAGTCAGTGTTTCTTGGACATAAATGCTTGATAGTGCAAACAGCACAAGATCTATGGGGGTGGGGGGCCCTGGAGGGGGATCATCTGTTACTGCTTGAGAAGTCAGTAATGCTGGTGTGCCCATGGGATCCCCCTGCTCCCCTTTACCTGCTAAAGCAATAACCACCAGTGCTGGTTGAGGTGGATACACCTGCCTTACAGATAACAACACTGTAGTTAAGGGCCTTGAATCCTGCTTGACAGCTAAGGGCCATAAGTCTTCTTCAACATCTAAGGGCTAGCTGAGCTTTCATCATTCCAAAGCACAGCTGGTATGCAAATATTTCTCTTAGTTAATTATCTCACTCCATATACATAGCATAAAGCCAAGGGCCCACTGAGCACTCCAGCATGGCAGCAGGTGCACATTAGGATTTCCCCCCAAGCAGGGATGACTCTCAAGGTTGCTTCTCAAGTCTGAGAGGTTCTTTGCTGCAATAGATTCTCAGTGAGCGATTACATGCTTAACTTTAAAATCGTAGCTAAATGATATAAAGAATTGATTGTACACATACAATCCTTTAAACATAAACCATTGACCAAGCCTGGGGCTAAGTCTGAATCCAGCAGCACGAGACTTTCTTATGAGAATTTTTAGGCCACAAAGAAGTTCTTTCTGAACCTCATGACTCAGCTGGAGGGTCTTCCTATCAGTTTTGCCTGAAGCTGTTCCCTATGCAGTAATCAAGTGTACCTTACCATTGAATTTTGTTAAACCATTGCCACATTTACTATCAAACTTTGTTAAATCACTGGTTTATATCAATAAACATAATGCTACTTCTCTAGTACAAATGAAGCGCATCAACCTACCCATGACAACTTTGTGGGCAACTAGAGCACAATGATAAATAATTTTGGTGGGATTTACAGTACTTTGCATGGCATGATGTAAATAGACATGTAAAAGGATTTTAAAGTAAAGAATTATAAAGTAATTGTGGAGAAGAACACATTAAAGTCCTTTATATAGTAGTAAGACGTGACTGAGCAAGATTTAATAACATGTGCTACTGCATTTGTGTCTGAATAGTCTCTGACACTGAGGCCTCATGTCCTTCCCAGTATAGGACTAATGCTTTATATCTAAATCACTTGAACCCAAGAGTACTAGAACTATGTGTAAATCACCTGGTATTTGGATTAAAGCAAGCTTTGCCCTAACTCTATGTCTCACAGTTCTATTTGTGGACTGATTTATGTCTTCTTGAATGTCCTCTTTAATGAGTTGTTTGTTTTCCTTTCCTCATCATTCCTTTCCTCTCCAAAATCTCTCTCCCTGCTTTGAAGTATTATGTAATTCTTGTAAGATTTCTGAGATGACAGAACACGTAATCCTACAAAAATAGGGATTGCTATTGATAGAGGTGATTGATTATTATATTATTTTGTAATTTTCTTATTTGCTTTATCACGTACCTGTCCAAGTGATCTATTTTTCTGAAGATGTGTTTGTATAGCTCAAATTAATGCTCATAAATAAAATCCCTTGCTTATGTTCAAAACTATTGGTTCTTGTACTGTCAAATGGTTGTATACATTTTAAGTTTCACTTTTAGAACTCTTGTTATTGCACAAAAAGTCAAGAACTTCAACCTTTTACAACCATATTTATGTCTTTCATGCTGCAAAGGAAAACCTAAGGATGGCTTAGGAGCATCTCAAGAATTAGGGAGGGAAGTAAGAATACTTAAGCCATGGGTCTGAACCTTTGGGGCCAGGCAAAGAGGCCTTTTCAGGAAGTCTTCTTCCTCTGTTCTGTGTATCTGTAATAAGCTACTCTAACATTCTTCTATGAGTTTAAAAGAGAAAGCTTTGTTCTCTCGTCTCTCTATTTTCAAGTAAGTCTCACAGAGCTTTCAGGAATAGCATCTCTCTGCCTTGTGTCAAAGTCTCTGTGGGATGAAAGTGAAGGCTTTCCAAAGAACTAATGCTTATTACTGAAGCCTCTTATAAGCATGTCAGAACAAAAGGCAGTTTCTTAGTTTCCCATTATTAGTTAGGCCTACATTAAAATCGTTTCTGCTTTCTTAGTACCAGGAGTTTAGACTCACAATCATGCTCATATGTGTCTACAGTGAACGTCTCTCCATCCCACCACACTCAACAAACATACCACGATCTTTTCTGTCCTCAATTAAGAAATGCAACCAAAGAAACCTAAAATTTGAACTATAAAATGAGCATGGGACCTCTTTTCTCCATCACTGTCTCCTAAGTGAAAAAAAAATAAAAAATCAAAAGAATCATGCCCTATAACAAAATTTCTTTCAAGTAGGGCAGGCAGATCTGATGTTTCTGTTGTTTATGTTTGCTTCTGTCACCTGTCTTCCTGGGGCTCCATCAGTCTCTTAAAAAGCAAACTGTTCTACCTGTCAGCTTTCATCAGAAAACACAGACACATCAGAAACTAAGCTTTAAAAAAAATGCTTGCCTGTGATTTGTTCATTTTCGCACTAGACTTGAGATACACCTTATTACTTTCTATACATGCTGTTTTTCCATTCAGCTTGGGATTAAAAATAGGGATTTGTTTTGGGTTTGAGTGTCACTACATACCCTGCGGTGCTGTAAATATGAAACTTGAGTAGGAGAGACTCAGGTTTCTGCACAAAAATAATGATAGCTGAGCCTCCAAAGTCCCAATTTCTGTGTTTAATATGAACCCCTGCCACCCTGGTTGCCTGGAGGGAGGGAAGTAGTTTTAAAAACATCAGTTTACATACTTCTAAGTATAGAAATGTTTTCTTACTTTGCTATCATTATGTCAGGACTTCCACTGCCCACTTTTTATTTTCATATATATAACATTTGACTCCAGAAGTTATTCTGACTGAACCTTTTAATTTAATGCTGATCCATACACTGCTGTGCTTCAAGCTGAAGTTATTACACAGGAGCCAGGAAAGAAGGAAAAGAAGCAGTACTTAATACTGTATGCTATCAATTGCTGTTCCTATGATTAAAAGAAACAGAACCCCAAAATCCAGTTGCACAAAAGCAGCTCCTTCTCTGTAGCTGTAGAAGTGCTGGGTGGTGGCACGCATGCTTAACCTTTGGAAAGCAGAACCTAAACGTGTCCCAGTGCAGGTAATTCTGTCTCTAATTACAGCTTATGGTTTGTGCATCACAGATCATTTTAATCATTCTTTATGCAAAGGAAGATGTTTGTCATTCACCTGCATTTACTGCAGCCTTTCCTAGAATTTTTAACCCCAGTAAATTGTATGTCATTTCCTCTGGACCATCTCTCTGCACTCTCTGACCCCATGGCTCTGGACAGCCTTGTTTGCCATCCTGCCTTCCCCCAGATGGAATCAGATGGAGGGGAAAGTTCAGTCAGTGGTGTCAACAATTTCTTTGTGTAAGGAGCCTGAATCTGGCTCTGCACTTCTCCCTGAGACCTGACAAGGAACACATTAGTCCAGGATACTGAGTATTTATTTGGCATTTCATGAATGTGGGAGTAGAAGCCCTACTGAGAGGGAAACACCATGTGTGTCTGGTGCAGTGTAGTAAATCACCTGTGCTGGTTGTAGTCCATTTAATGGGGGAAAAAGAAAGGAAAGGGAAAGGAAAGGAAAGGAAAGGAAAGGAAAGGAAAGGAAAGGAAAGGAAAGGAAAGGAAAGGAAAGGAAAGGAAAGGAAAGGAAAGGAAAGGAAGGGAAAGGAAAGGAAAGGAAAGGAAAGGAAAGGAAAGGAAAGGAAAGGAAAGGAGAAAATAAAAAGTTAAAAAAAGCAAAGAACTCACACCTTTAACCTGTATTATCATTGGGGTATGAACTTACTCTCTACACATTTTTCACTCTGAATTCCAAGCCTGAGCTGCCATAGAAATACAATATTAAATAACAAATATAAGTGGACCAATTAGTCCATGAAAGGGTGATCAAGAGAGATAATGAATGGGTGTCTCAGAGTTTTATGTGCCTCCTGTGTGGCTAAATGGACAGGTTTCCAGCTACAGAGTGTATAACTTGGAGCAGGGAGGAAGGTGATCACAGCTCACATCTTCTCTCCGTGCCAAACAATACCTTGGGTGTTTCATGGCAAAGGTACATCGTGGGAAAGGTGAACAGAATGGTTTGCTGGCATGTGTTTTCCCAAGCTTACTGGTGAAAAGGGAAAAAAGCTGGATGTTTTGTAAAAAAAAAAAAAAAAAAGGGAGCACTAATAGAGACAAATGGTACCTATCCTTGAGATAATTAACAAAATAGCTATTTAGATTGAAGGAAAAGGCAGAGAAGAAATAAGTGCTTTTTATTCAAATTGATCCTTCAATTGATTAGCCTGATACCTCAGTAAGCTAAGGGGTCAGAAAAACAGGCTTTAAACCCTGGGGATTTGTCTTAAGGTAAAAGATGAGGAAGAAAAAGAGAATTTCTTGAAATCTTGAAAATTTCAGTAAAAATGAAATACTTGCTTGTTCATCCAGACAAAGTGCTGGGTGTATTTCTAAATTTAAATATTAAAAAACCCCGAACAACCCCTTTATCTGGCTTAGTAATAACTCTTGTCAACTTCTTTACTCAAAATGCCTTTTTTATAAGACTGCAATTACTGACTTCTGACACTTTAGTTACCAACAGCACCAAAAGAGGTGTTTTTTTTATTTGTCTTTATTTAAAAGGGATATTTAATTGCTCCCCTTCCCCTGAAATTGAGGCTGGTAACTTTCCTACATAATAGAAATTTCTAATATAACATATTTCTAATATAGTACAAAATAAGGCCATTATAACTTAATTTGGGTATATAATATATATCACTATGTATTTACACTGATGAATACAAACAAATCAGAAATTTACAAAGGAATTATCAATGCATTTAGAAAGAATTATCATAATTTAACAATATGAGCCTGGAAATATGAATTAATTCATAGTATCAACAATGTTAATCATGTTATGTATTTTAGATTTTAAAAATCTGTACATTTGGATTTTTTTTGTAATTCTGAATGGATCCAGTGTTTATGTTAATGTAATTGGTAAAAAAAAAAAAGCAGAAATAAAATCCAGCTGATACAGGTTTTCATACATAAATTAGAATTTTTAACTGTCTTGCTCTCATAATCTCAATATTAAATTTCTATAAATATGTAGATATCAATAAATAAATGTAAATATCAATTCAGCAGCTGCATACACTTAAATGACAAATTTAGTCACAATATTTACAATAAGACTGAAAAGCAAACAATTCAGGAACTCAGTGAATATGAGTTGTTTTATGTTCCTTTTCAATATCTAAATACAGTAATCCTCACTAAAACATTATTCAAGAACCACATATCCATTAGTATAGCATGCAGTATATAATGATTAGCAAAGGAATTTTGACAAGGGAAGCATTTCTTGTACTCCCTGTGAAAATGTGAGATAATTTCATTCCACTAAAATTTTGACAGAAAAGATACAAAACTTTTGCAAATCCTTTGTATTAAATACTGTAGGAGTCATATTTGCAAGAAATTGTCAAATATTTATTAAAGAATAGGTGGTTTTCTGTTCATGAATGATACTTTAATATGACAGCCTGTCAGAGAGCTTGTGTAACAATTGCAGTAGGATTGTGTAGGTTTTGGTTAACACTGGTTAAAAAGGGGGAGAAGAGGTATCTGGTCACATAGTTTAACATGGCAGGCTAATATCTGTACTAACTGAACTAAAAAAAGTAAAAGGATGAGAAGTGTTAATGAGCTGAAAATCTGTGTTTTAGTTATGTTTTCATTTTAGACCCAATTAAGTTTGTGAACCTCAGGTGGGTGTTGGTTTTCCACTGATTGAAGTTGTGGACCAATATTTTTCACTATATTGGAACTCAGGGATCTGAGCTGGGTGCAATTTTTGTATAATCTTATATATATACTAAAATTACTTACAAATTTCTACTTTTCTGAATGTGTAGGAGAATAAAGATTAATCGTAGCTGTTGTTTAGTTATTTTAAACTTCCATCCACACTATGCAGAAAATGATATTTCTTGGGTGTTTTTTTAGTCTTACTGCGATTCCTTTCATCTGCTTTGTTTAAACTGAAAACTTCAGTCTTACTCACACCGTTTTTTTTTGTTTACCACTGTTATAGGCAAATAAAGGTCATTATTTTCTTATCAACAAACCCCAAAGCATTTTAGCTTTTTTAGCTCCTTCTGAGAAAATTTTGGCATATCCCTTGGTTTTAATGAATTGACTGATTGGTCCCAAGCTTCAGTTACTAGTTCTGAGTTTAACAGTGCACTTTTATTGGAATGCAAAATGTTTTCTATGACATTTCATTTTCCTGTGCTGGTACCAATTATTTGTATTGCACCTATTGGCTGCTAAGAGAATACTCAGTGTGATTCTGGCTGTGATACATTGACAAAGATCAGATAGGCATTTAGGGAAAATAACAGAAAGCTTTAGTTACTACCAGTTATTCCTTGGGGGTGCCATTAAAATGATTGATGACAAAGCACAGCCAGTCCTCAGCGAAGGTTTTGGGTGAATTCTACAAGAGGTCTGTGCTGTATTCGACACACATGCACCAGAGCTACTTTCTAAAGGGCCCTGTGGACTGTACATGGCCATACTCACTGCACTAAAAAGAGCTTTCAACTTCCACAGTGTGCAGTGGAATCTGCTCCCAGCACAGGGCAGCTTGCTGGGATTTCTTGTCCTCTCCTCTTTTGCAAAAGTGTGGAGGGGCACAGGCAAGAAAATAGAAGGGATGGAGCATGTGGAGATTCCTGAGGTTTGTTTTAGAGGTAGGGGGGCTGGCTAGCTGTCCAGTCTGTGCACTCTTGTGTAGGGTGGTGGAAGATACCATTTATCAAGAAAGCATAATTAGTATTAACTGCATTATAAAATAAAGAAATAAAAGGGAATCATTATATATTTTGGAATCAGTATGACAGAAGTGGCATTCGTATGCATATGTGCATAATCAAAGAGCTGATTATGTATTTTTTTTATACGAGTAGCTGCTATATACACAGCACTCAGTCATCATGCAGCTAATTCAAAGATATACACAGAAACAAAATCTCCTGGTCAGTACATTGAGGTGAAACATCCTAACAACCACAAAAATTCCAGAGGTTGGATCATGAATTATGAAACTAACAATGAATAAAAATATTTCCAGTATCAAAAAAAGTCAAGAACTTGCAATTTCTTTTGTTTATGTATTTATGTGTTTATCTGTTTATCTTTAATTAACAATTCATTTGTTCAGGCTGACTATTGTCAATATTGAGTACTTGAGGATATAATGGAATCTTTCTACCAACAGCAATTATTTCATTCTTTTTTATTTTGAAGTTCCGATAAAAGCAATGAATTAACAAAGGTGAAAGTAACAACTTATAAAATGCTTGAGTTTTACAGTAAGTGAGATTGATTGTATAGAATTTTTTAAAAAGATGTACTTTGAAGGTGATAGTGTCTTTCAAAATAACAGTTTGTAACTGAAATCTGTGGGGAATCTAGTTGAGAAATCTATGTCTTTTATTATTAATTGTATGAGTTGAAGATTATAATAAAAATTTGAAGTAAAAAGGGAAGTAGGGTTCTTTTCTATGGATTTCAAATAAATTGTTCTGATTTTGCATTGTGAGTGCAATGAATATAATATCTTTAATACTTAATAGAGTATGGGGAGGTAGACAGGATTCTAGATAGATCTTAGAAAAGAAAATAATTCCTATTATGTATTTCATATAACATCAGTGAAACTTAGACATGGTTTATGACAGTAAGGTATTCAATCAGAATCATTTAAGGATTTGCAGCATAGCATTTATTTTCTGAATTTAGTCTCTTCAGTCTTGGGTTCTTCATGTTTCATAGTTATAAGGAGACAAAGTATTGTTCCATCATTTATTGTGCCTTTGTCATAATTCCTTTTGATTGAAATGCTTTAAAAGACCAGCAAGTACAGCATAGGACAGAGGAGCTTGTTAAAAGCAAATGAAAGATTATGATGTTGGTTCATGATTTCTAGGGGAATCATTATTTAGAGATTGGAAGACACACCATCTCTGAGTATTGGTAGTAGCAGGATGCTCAGAAGTCCTGTTAATTTAGTTAGTTTAACATGAAGTTCAATTTCAGAAGACAGCCTTTGGAAGAACCACCATCTTTACTTCCCTCTGTATTGCTCTACGCATCTGCATTCAGTATTAAGACCCTTGACACCAAAAATTTCCCAGTGTTTTGATTTCTGTCAAGATTCCTCCAGGGCATGTAAATGTATGCTTCTGGGGACACCTGCAAACATATACATTTTGTCAGCTTTGAGCTGAAGCCTAAACCCTGTTAGGAATCAGTGTAAAAATTTTTGTCTCCATTTTGTGTTTACTTTCCAGTTGTGTAGGCACACATAGTACATGTTTACTGCAGTGGAAAAGGAAAAAGTGCAAGGAAAGGAAGTGATTTTTTTTCTTTCCTGTCTTTTGATAAAGAAGCATCCTTCCCCATCCTGTACTATACCAGTCAGTATTCTCGTCAAAGATGGGAAAGACCTGATTCTGCTTCCATTATGAGCCTAAAGAAATAACACAGTGATTTCACCAGAAAACAGTATTTTAATACAGGGAAATCTTTCAATTTTTCTTTTCAGGACATATTCTGTATAAAAATGGTTAAACATTCCTTGGGCCAAAACAGGAGACAGACATAGCAAACAAACGAGCAAATGAAGTTATGGCTTAGCATTTCTAGCTTTGGCTCTAATTAATACATGATATAAGCTATACAAGCACTGTCTTGGTCTTCCTTTATCCCTAAGCTATACAGAGCAATAAGCCTGGCTGCTAGGCAGTTGAATAAAATAATTTCTGGTTGAATTCTTGGAGAAAGAGATTGGATGCATAGCTCCAGGAAGAGAGCTTATGTATTTCTGTCTTTTTCATTCTACAGCCTGTGACAGGCACGAAGTTTATCTTTGGCAATCCATCTTGGTTACTATGGGGTCCTCCCTGGATCTTGAGCTTTCCCTTTTTTGATGAAGATTCCCCATACAGAGGAAGATTTCAAAATCCTAGCAGATCCTGTCTTCACCTTAACATTGCCATGAAGTGCTCTTTTGAGTGGGCATATTAATTGCTGCTTGTTTTTCCACGCTTTTTCTTTCTTGTCCTGCCTTGATACATCATACTCCTGATACCTTGCAAATATATTCACTAGGTAACAGAGAAGCAACGTTGGTCATATGATCTAAGAGTTCAGCAGTGTATGTCCCAGGTCAGTGATGAATTTATATCCAGTCTTGTTGGACACTTTCTTTCCCTGGATATTAAAGAGGGTATTTAGATGTGACAAAAATGGAAACAGTGCCTCTCTATTGATCAGGTGTCCATGGGATTTTCCATGATGTAATAGATTTATATCTGAACTATCTGGAGAACAAGTAATGAAGTTGTCTCATGATTTTTTGTCTCATGATTAGGCAAGTACTTTGTGGGGGCATACACAAGCTTTGGAAGGCTATTAACTCCCAATTTTCTTCAAATGCAGCTCTAATTGGTTACCCATATCTCTGTTATTAAAAATAGCATGCCAGAGTCTCATCTGGTGAAAACCAGTAATTCAGCTCTAATATAGATAGAAACTCAGCAAACTGAATGAATGAGTGGTTGATAAAAGTTAGATTTACACTGACTGCAACCAGATTATGGTTTCTTTTCTGGGAGATAATTTGTAAAAAAGATGCAAGATGACAAGGCAGATGTGAAGTGTTTTTTGAGTAATCATTTGTCAGAATTGACCTTTCCTTGGAAATACCTACAATTATTAGTTGATTCAGGAAAGAATCACATCAGGAAAGAAAGATTGTGCCTGTCAGTGAGTATGGTTTTGCTGTAGCAAAAGCTTCAGACCTGTGAAGGTCCTTCTGACTGTCACATTGTAGTTGGAAATGCACACAGGACTAAGAACTCCAAAGAACTTTTCTTGAGTCAGTGCTGTAGTGACATAAGTGGAAGATTTCTCTCCTGCATGCTCCAAGTAAGACAGTCAAGTGTGAAATGTCTTGGATGCGGTACTGGAAGGGACATGAAGCATTCACAATGATACAAAACTGGGAGGAGCTGTTGACTCCCTCAAAGGCAGGGAGGCCCTGCAGAGAGACCTCAACAAATTAGAGGGCTGGATAATCTCTGACCATATCAAGTTTAACAAGGGAAAGTGCTGGATTCTGCACCTGGAATGGGGCAACCCTGAAGGTACATACAGACTGGAGAATGAGATGCTGCGAAGAAGTGGCAATGAAAGGAACCTGGGTTCCTTGGCTGATGGAAATTTGAACATGAGTCAGCAGTGCCCTGGCAGCCAGGAGGGCCACTTGTGTCCTGGGGGGCATCAGGCACAGCAATGCCAGCCAGGCAAGGGAGGGGATTGTCCCACTCTGCTCTGCACTGGGGTGGTCTCACCAAGTGCTGGGGGCAGTTTTGGGTGCCATAATATAAGAAAAATATTAAGATATTAGAGAGTGTCCAAAGGAGGGGAAGCTATATGAGGAGTGGCTGAGACCATTTGGTTTCTCTTCTTTTTGGTGACCAGTGACACGACCCAAGGGAATGGCATGAAGTTGTGTCAGGGGAGGTTTAGGTTGGATATTAGGAAAAGGTTCTTCACCCAGAGGGTGGTTGGGCACTGGAACAGGCTCCCCAGGGAAAAAGTCACAGCACCAAGTCTGAGGTAGATCAAAAAGCATTTGGAGAATACATGGTATGACTCTTGGGAATGGTCCTGTGCTGGTTATGAATTTGACTTGATGATCCTTGTGGGTCCTTTATAACTCAGCATATTCTGTTATTCTGAGTCAAAGTGAAAGAAACCAGCCAAAAACCCCATTGTTTCCTTTACTCAGGAAGGAATCCTTTATGGAGAAATCCCAATAGAGGGCATCTGAGTCCCTTTGGCCATGACTAAAGCCCCATGGCAGTGTGTGCACAGCACCATGTGTTAGGTTATTGCAACTGATCTGGGGAACTGATCCACTGGTGCTGAAGTAAACCTCACTCTTCAATCCCAGAATTCTTCAGTTCTGCAACGTGGAAGGCCTCTTCCTTAATTCCTTGTTTGCACAAGGAGAGGAAGGCTCTAGCTCCTTCTTTTCTGCATCAATGAGTATAGCTTTACCAGATTTGTGTGTGTGTGTGTGGTAAACCAGGTTTTGCACTATAGCACAGGATCTGGATTTTGAAAATCTGTAATCTGTGACTTTGACCATATGATTTTGGTTCACAGCTTTCTCTGTCAGAAATAATTGGCTAGAAAGAGGAGATGAACTTGAAATGATGGTAATGATATTTCAACAACACAAAGTGAGAGCAAATTTATTAATATGTATAAATAACTGAAAGGGAGTTTACATTAAGTAAGATTCTCTCCAAATGCAAAGTTATCTAAATTCAATTATCAACAAGGATGTAGAAATAATTAAAAAAGGATCAAGAATGCAAATTATAAAGCTAAGTGAGCACTGGCAAAACAGACAAAAAAAGGAGGAATATTTTAACTAACAAAAAATATATAAAGCCAGAAAAGGAAAAAAATACAGTTGAAATGAAAACATCTAAGGAACAAAAGTCTATGTGCACATTTAAACCTTTATGCTTTATATACAATTGTTCTGCATTGATTCATTATTATGAATCTTATTAAAAACTTTGATATGCAGAAAGTATTGCAAGGTATTATCTCAACATGAGATAATTCTGGAGGTAAATAAATCACCTGGATTTTAGTGATTGCCTAGAGACTATTTTTTATGACCTGATTTCTTACAGTGCAAATGAGCAAGGGAAAGTGCCAATCAGAGTACATATATATATACATGAATATGTATGTCTAAATAGCAAATTTATTCAAAGTTAGAAGAGTGTAACTGACTATGACTAGCAAAAAAAAACAAACCCAAAAAGCCCAAAGGAGACAGAGAGAACAGGAATTAAAAGGGGAAATTCTTTTAAAAAGTTTATCTATACAGCTACAGTGAAAAAGAGGACAGCTTTTGTTATATGCTTACACTTGTTTCAGAGACCAATGATGACAGCAATTAGAAATAAAGAAAACTCTGGGGTTTTTAAACCTAAAATTAAATAAGGCAACAACTTTTGTAAATGGAAAGATTCATAAGAAAAAAAAAAACAAAAACAAAAACAACCAAACAAGAGATGTTAGAATAAAATCCATAGCTGGGATTTCTGATATTAATATGAATGAAGTTTTACAGTGTATTAGATACAAATTTAATCTTAAGTTTGATGTGAGCAGTTTAATAGGTAAAGATGCTAAAATTGTTAGCAATGATGTAGAAAATGCGGAAGTGAAGAATGAATATTCCTTTCTTTACTTGGAAGAATAGGGATAAAACATTCATATGAAATGCTTTCTGGCCCATTATTAACTGGAAAGAATAAAATGAACTACAGGTCATGCTTTTACAATCTCCAGAACCCAGTAGCACACAGTCCAGGTACATCTGTGGCCTACTGGTGAAAATTAATAATATAAATTGAAAACTGGCTGTAGTGTGGGATGCAAAAGTTTTGGAACTGTGCTACTGTTGAAAGAAGGAAAGTGAAAAACTGGACTGCCTACTCTAACTGGGAACATACAAAAAGGGATAAAAGATTTGGTTTTTAAATGTGAGAATGAAAGAATATTTATACATTAATCAAGAAGGGACATGATTTTATGGAAATTGCAACCTATCAACCACATTTGAGACAGTTTTACAGATATGTGTGTTTTATTGATAAAACACTGAGGATTCTGTTGCACAGAAAAAGCTGCTGGAGGAAGCAATGAAACACGTAGGACAAATAAGGCTGAAAGATGAGTAAAAATATAGATAAAATTAGAAAAAGTATTTTTGGTGGGGATAACAGTTCACCCCTTGAACAAGATCGATGGATTATTTATTTTGGTGTGCAGCAGAACCAGATGGTTTTATGTCTTCTCTGAAAAGATCCCTCACCCAAGCAAGACTCAGACTGAATGGCAATTTAGCTAGATGGATTGAATGGCCTCCAGCTCTAAGAAGTCAGAACACCAGTCTATTCTACTTGCCAACTGTTGAATGTGCCAATAAATTACTTATTTTTTCATTTTCCAGCATTTTTCTTGTGGCAAAAATGAACCTCTAACTTCAAAATATTGAATTTCAACCCCAAAAGTTTTGTAAATTTTTTAAACAGTAGAAACAGTACTGGAAAAGATATTAGGAAGAGAATTCAAAGTAGCAATGGAATGAAAAACAAAGAAAATGCCCTAAAAAGTCAGTACAAGATCAGTGATTTGAAGTACAAAAAAAACCCAAACAAAATAGGGATGTGCTAGAAGAATAAAATCATGAATTTTGATAGGCCTGAAGCCCACTTTATTGCTAAGAACATCCCTGCAAAAAACTAATGTGCTGTGTAATGGCCATAACTGTATTAACAGCTACAAGGAGAGCTAAAAATATCTCTTATCTTGGAATTGCTTTGCAACATGGGAGATGTCACCTTGAGGGTAGAAAGAAAACATCTATTTATTCCAGAAGAGCAGGAAATAAGTCTTTGCTGCAGCTATGCCAAGTGGGCATTTCCCAATTAAGCACAGTGCAGTTAAGGTAGAAGGGCTTTGAATAGCTTTGCTGCCAAGAACTTCTAATGGCCTTGTTCACTTCTATTTTTAATGGTTTGCCAAACTGAATATCTGCTCTCAAGTGGTTGGTGTGTGTAACTAATGATGATTATAGGGTCAGGTTAAAGAGCAGCAGTGGAAAACCAGTACATTAATATACAAAACAATCCCTTCTTGCCCTGCATGAAGTGCCAACAGCCCTCAGAAGGATTTTTCTCCCTTCAAATATATGTTATCATATCTCAAAGAATCACTGCTGGCTACCAGTTGTGCAGTGCTTGGATTCAAGCAGAGATAATTGAGAGGGAACTGCCATTGCCAGTGAAAATGGCACTGGAAATGGTTAAAAAGAAATACCAGAGAATCCCTGTGCAAGCTTCCTCACCACTGGAGCACAGAACTGTCTAAGTATTACAGAAAATAGAAAAAAGTATCCCTCATATATTGGCCAATTCACTTTGATCTCTATTTGCCAATTTATATTTTTTTTTTACAGTCACAGTATTTTGTGTTTGTCTATTTTCTGGTATTTTACCATAACAGGACTTTCTCCTAATTGAAGTGACAGGTAATGAGTCAGACAATGGCATGATGTTAAAATACTTTTGCAGTACATATACATTTGGCTGGCTGTGCTTGAATTAAGTTTTAATAAAAAGTAAATTTAGAAATAGTTTCCTTTTGGATATTATCAGCAGTTGGAATGAGATAATTAAATTAAATTACCATGGACTCCCTTAAGGAAACTGCACTTTCCTTTCAATCTGTCTCTTAGATATCGTGACTTTATAACAAAGCAATTATTACAGCATCAAAAAATGGATTTATTTCTAGATAGCATTTTAAATACAATATTTCAAGTCATATTTAAATTAATAGCAAGAAAATATATCTGAAGAACTTGAATTTGAGAAAGAATATTTCTGCTGGGGCTGTATCTGCTTTACTTAGAGAAATCTTTATGTAAGAAGAAATTTGCTCAAGGTGACATTTTCTTGCTCAGATACATAGGGACTTTACTCATTTTCTGAAAGCCTATATTACTTACTGCAATGGTCTAATAGGCTAATGACCTTACCATAATCTTCCTTATTGAAAACTGACATTTATATTTGTATGGTTAAATAAAACATGTAATGAGGGAAAACTCAAAATAGGACTGATTATAATTAAAAGAAACATGTCATAGATTTTATCATCTTTACTGACAATGAGAACCCATGTGTAATAATGATGTCAACTATAATCTCAGTTAATTTGATCTCCTTTTATATTAGGCTTGATCATTCAGAACTATTGTAACAAAATGAAATAACAGTGCCACATATTTTGGAGTGGTCGATCAGAAATGTAGCTGCACTTGGTTTTGTTATCAAACCATCATGTTGACTGTTATAATGAGTAGGGAATTCCTCAGTAGTATATAAGTGCCTGAAATAGAATTTAGGCAATAATAATATAAAACCGAAATGCTATGGCACCCATAGGCATCAATGTAAACATCTGATCCTTTCAGTTAACTTGACTTTTTAACATCCTATATTTTGTAATGTTAAAATGTGTTTTTTAAAAAAAGTATTGATAGGTTTCCAAGCAAGGCTTATTAAAAATACTGGATAAGGTCCTTGAAGCACGTTCCATTCAGCTGTTTCTTTTTAAATTAGTGTGTGCTGTGCAAACAGCTGGTGAGAGGGTACGTGGCACAAAGAGGGAATTAGGTAAGCAGAGGGTACTGGACCTGAGAAACTGATCCATCTCTAAAAAGAGACAGTGGATAACAAGAAAAAAATGTTTTGGCTTTGTTGCACATGTTGAATCATGCTCAACACATTTTGAAAGGTTCTGACAAGTTTTCAGGGAATCTTTGCTTTCTCTTGGGATTTTAGTGTGCAGGGTACTGTACCATGTAAGTATAATTTTGCTATTATTAGTAACAGGTCTCAGTCTTTGTAATGACTTTGCAATCCTTTACAGATGGGTTTGCCAGACTTTGTCAAAATTTTCTTTGCCTTGCTTGGAGTTTTGGGCCTTGGTTAGTTTAACTGGAACAGCAATTTTTTGAATAGCCTATGGTCTAGACTTGGTTTATTTTACTTCCGTTTGTTTTTTTTTTAAATTATTTTGATAGCAGTCACGATGTCTTACATTCTGGTGACTGAATTACTTAGGGATGCAACCTAATGATTGAGTGTCGGGTAACAGGAGAATGGGATAGCAGCAGAAGTTGTGAAAGTGAGGTGCCCTGCAGGGTGCAGTCTGCAGGAAGGAGATTGTAAGAGAGTAAGGTAAACACCAGAACAGAACATTCTGAGTTGGAAGGAACCCCCAAGGAACCATCAAGCCCAGCTCCTAAGTGAATGGATCATCAAACCCACAACCTTGGCATTATCAGCACCACGCCCTAAATAACTGAGCTCCTCTCAGAGTTTATAATACCAGGATTCTGTAAACATATCACCAGGAGATAGTTAAAGAATTGTGGGTCTGGAAATTGAGGAAAATTAGTTTTAGGGTAACAAAGACAAACCAAAAGTGTCTAAGTGCCTGGAGTCTCCCTCACTGGAAATATTAAAGAACCATCTCAACCCATCCTGTGCCACATGCTCTGGGATGACCAGAGGGAGCTTGGACCAGATGACTCATGCTGGTCCCTTCCAACCTGGCCCATTCTGTGACTCTGATTCTGTGACTGATATACAGTAACTGTGGAAGCAGTCAGAGAAGACTCTGCTTCCATAGTTACCATGGGCAGAGTAGCTATAGCTTCAGTCCCATGTATTAGTGATTATTAAGACAACTTCTACAACAGTGTTTTTTTTTCTGTGCTTTGATTTGACCTAATTATTGTTATTAGTTAAGATGTCAATAATTTTTGCCATTACACTTAAGCTGTGTTTCCTTTTTGCTCATTTCAAGAGTTTGAGAATAACTGCATGTGTGCATGGCATGATGTAGAGATTTTTGAGCAGCAGTAGGAATTTGTTATATGTTTAAATAAAAGTTCTGAAGTGCAATACCACATTCAAGTCTAATGGCCTTAGGTACAACATTGGTGCTAGAATTAAGTTCTTGCACAGACACATACATGCTGTACTCTAGCACATGGTTCAGCTAAGTCTACTATCTTTTACCCCAAATGAAAGCATTAAAGTAGTTTTAAAATGAGACTATTTTTCTTTTTAAATCTCCTTGCACTCATACACTGTTCATAACATCTAATATCAAGAACCATGGGAGTATAAATGAGTGATAAGTGGTGTAGAAAACCTGGAAGAATCCTACCTGTCTGGAGGTGTTTTTGTGAAAAGATTCTATTGATAAACCAGATCTTCAGTAAGGGGTACCACAGACTTTATCCAGAAAAGGCCCTTATTAAAAAAAAAAAATATTAACAGATCTTGTTGTATGTAACTTAATGATCATATATTTCTCTCCTCTTCTTATGCTTGCCTGAAATCAGTCAGTGGTCTAAAAAGTGATTGGAGTGTAACACAAAGGCACACATACACACACAAAGGCACACACACACACACACACATATATATGTATGTAAATGTGTGCAAGTAACATCTTCAAACAAGCCTTGTTTCTCTAAGAAACTCTTCTTAAGGAGTAAAATTAGCCAAATTCTTCTTAAGGAGTAAAATTTGCCATAAGACACACTAGCATAAAAGTTTTAATAAGTCTCCTATATTTGGTCTATCAGTAACAAGGTTTTTTTTGTGCAACAAAATATGGCATACATTTAGGGAAAAATGGAGCTTGAATAATAGTTGCACCCCAAGTGCATCAAGTGTTGAGAGCAATTTATATTTTCATGCAGTGATATTGTCTCTCCTTTGCAGTAGAGCTCATTAAGCCAGTAAGTGATGAAGGACTCTTTAGATTAGTCATGCAGGAGCACCATATGAGTTCATGCATGTAACCTCATCAAAAAGGTAGCACAGAAAAAACAACATGATTTTCTGTATTTGGCCACCCTTTTCTAAATCTCTCCTTTTATTGATAAACTGTTTACAACAAAATCTTTACTAAGATTTTCTCTCAAGGTTTCATATCTTGGCCATTACCCTTCCTACTTTATTTTTATTGGTATATATCATTCTGCCTAGTATATATATCCAGATTCTTTACTTACAAGTGACAGGTCTTCTATCTGTTTTGCTTCCCTCAGGGGAGGAATAACTTGATTCTCTTATTGCTGTTTCTGTAACCATAATATTTTCCTTTTTCCGCAAATTTGCTCAAACTCAGAAGCCTCCTACTAAGTTCAAGCATGTTCTGATACAAGTCCAGAGCTTAGTTATTCCTGTGTATATTGGAGCAATATGCAATTTTAAAATGTAATTTCTGTTTCAAAATTAAAATTTTCATTCACAAAAACATCTCATGGTTGCGTGGACAACCTTTATGGATGGACTGAACTAACTGTGGCTGTGCCTAAAGCTGAAAAGAGACTGTAAAAGAGACATATACGTGTGTTTAAGTCTGTTTCCAGTGCCCTTACTTTATGTGCATTGAAGATCAGGGAAAAATATGAGCACCAGGAATCTCCTAAGTTCTGGTGACTCAAATGTCTTAAATCCTCATAGATTTAAAAATTTCCAAAAGGAGGCTGAACTCTGCCTGCTCTATTCAGGCTTTTCTAAGTGTGAAGTGAAAAAACCCCTCTCATTATCTTAAAGAGAGAATTGAACCGGGTGTGTAGCAAGGAATGCAAACAAATGCATATCTCCTCAGGTGGAGGAGGAGCAGACAGCCACAGCTGCTTGCACAAAACACACCACACAGAGAAAAAGGGTGAGGTGCCACCTTAGGGGTTGTTAAAGGCTAGAAACTCCCAATGAAGCCTTCTGTACACTTAATCAAATAGAGACCTCTATTTCACCCTCCCAAGGCAATGTAAAGGACAAGCTCTTCTAAAGAGCTAGAAGAGGAAGGGTATTCTTAAAGGGCTTTTATCATTTTCTTTTTCCTGAAACTCAGGAGATGTCTTTTCCCTGGTGAAGCTGTGGAAGGAAAGCATGATGACTTTTTCTAACTATGCATCTACATTCCTGATAATTGCACAGGCTTGTAAAAACTCCTTTAATAAATACATTATGACAGTAGATGACTGCCACTGACAGCTCTACAATAAGTTCTTTTTAACTGGACTATAGTCAGTTAACTCTTGAAAAAATGCTATTAGCTGTAGTTAATTTTTAAAAGCTGTTTATATGCAAAGGTATATTTATTGCATAAATTGGTCTGTCCGTCAGTAACTTGTCATTTATGCATAGCTGTATGCTGTATTATATATCTATATAAATTGAAAAAAAGTGGTGTGTAATTTTAAATAGACACTTTCAGTCTTTTAAAGACTGCCCATAATTACCTTAAAACTTTTTTGTTGGTGTGTTCTGTTTTGTGACTGCTTTTAGTTGAGTCTCTGAGATAACATTCTGTTTCCAGTCTCATCATTACCATATACTTTATGTAATAAACTGAAACAATTTATCAGTCCATAAACTAAAACTATTAAAAATTAATTAATTTGTTCAGCTTCTTAGTATTTTCTCAACAGTAGTTGCATTTATTTTACACAGCTTTTAAATCACACAAGAGCCCATGCTTAAATTTGCAATGTATATGAAAGCAATGCATGAGGGTCACATTTCTTGAATCTCTGTTGGGAAGTTTAATCAGACTAGAAAGGAGTTTTGTATCAGGGTCCTGAACATTCTCCTTCCAAACAAATGGCACTTTTTGGAAGCACCATTTGATTTCAGTGCCCTGAATCCAGTTTCTCCTGATATTCAAGCTGATGATCTCCATTCAGTCTGTGGCTGTGCAATCTTATCTGCATGATCTGTAAAGTTTAAGAACTCCTGCCTACATTGTTTTAGAATCAACAGTCCCTGAGTTAGAGGAGGAGTCCATGACCCAGGTACACCCAATGGCTCTTTCTAGAAAATGGCAATCAAAAGGCAAGAGCTCAGCCCATGCCCAACCCCCAGCACTTTTGCTTCAGACAAAAGCAGTAAGGAAAAAACTGAATTACTAATTCGGTTTATGATGACAGAAAATTTCACTCTGTTTCAATGAAGTGCTAAGTTAGGCAGACATTTAAATAATCACTTGGTCTAATTCCTATTCAGTAAACTTATATAAGTGTGTTCTTGACATCTAAATGAATGAAGTCATTCAGAAGCTCTAATGTTTTCAGAATTCTGTTCTTTTTCAGTAATCCCTTCTAGATAGAAATAAAGAAATATAAGTGAGTTTAGTGTATACTTACAACTGCACAGCTAAGCTTGGCCTCAAATGATTTGTTTATGATCCATCCCTGAGACATGAAATTAATTAGATTTCTGTGATTGCTAATCTAGATTAACCATAAAAAAACTAATTATGAATTTACATATAGGAAAACTCATAATTTAGTGACATTCATGTGTGAAAATTCTCTTTTTTATATTGAAAATATTCCAAGAAAGGGTCCTGTAGAGACTGAAATCACTGCATAAAGTATGTCTATAATTTAGTCTCTTCTGAAGCACAGAAACTTTTTTTTTTTATTTAATATGGAGGCACCGTATTTACTATTTTGCCTTTGTTTGTAAATCCAGCTATGATTTTTGGTATAGGAAACCATTTTGGCTGTTATTGACTGACTTACAGATTATTGCTTTTACAAGTGCAGCTCTTTTGGGTTTTCAGGTGCCCTCACATCTATGGTGCCCTCACGTCTTTTCTATTGTTACATGTCCTCTTCATTCCACTCCTCAGCACTGGGGTGGCATTATGTGCCCTCTAGTACTCCTTGCTCTTAGTGTGCTATTGAATTTGGCCAATACTTTTCCCCTGTTTCTGCCTGTCTTCTGCAGAATTCTAAAAAACCTAATTCCCCTGAGCCTGGAGTTTTCAACTGCTTTGTATAGTTCTAATTGTCTAACTACCTGTTCAGTGCACAATGGGGAAGGATTTTAATATTTTCCTTTTTCCTCTTGGTTTCTATCCCCTTTTCACCTTTTTTTTTTTCTTTTTTCCTTTTTTTTTTCTTTCCCAGTCATGTTAACCATCTCAGTTTCCAACTCTAGAATGTCCCATTAATACCCTTTTTTGTTTGCTTTCCATAACTGAGTAAGTAGAAGAAATTTTTATGATATATGTTTTATTTATATTGGTTTTTTATGTTATTAACTGATTTAGACAGTTGTCCTTATTAACTTCTACAGTCTTTAATACTTTTTTATACACTAATCATTATTTTCTTTCCCTGGGATTTTAAGTGTTCAATAAAACTATCTTTTTCTCTGAACACTCTTTGCTTTGTGTTATTTATGCCCACACTCTGCCTTTTACCTGATGTATTTTTACCAAGTAGAACTATTATGCATGCATAATTTTTCTTTACCAAATGTATCGTGTGCTATCAGGTAGTCTTAAGGAGGTTTTATTTAAATTTTATTTTTATTTTGATTACAAGCACAGCAATATTGCCTCCTTTGGCAGATTATCTTTTACCTTTATGTCTTCAAACATATTCTCTGTGCCATAGCAAAAGAACAACTGTGTCATTCAGATGCAGAGTGGAATGTGAACACAGGTATTACACATGTGTATCTGCCTGTTCTTCCAATCAATTACCACACTTAATGCACTCCAGATCTCCCCTAGGAAATAAAACTCACCTTTTTCTTATTAGCATTTTGTCTTTTATGTACTTTTATTTGCTCTGTCAGTTTATAGTCCTTTCTTTTTAGATAACTTATAATAGGTTTCTGTAATTACAATAGTTTGCAATTTGAAGCATCTACAATCTTAGTCCATAAAAAATTAAACTAATGTAGATTTCATCTGATCCCAATTACCAATAGTGGTAAGTAGAACTAATAAAAATACATACAGTTAGCAAAATACATGGTTTCTGCTGTTTGTATTGCACATTTATGCCAGATGATATTTAGTGATATAAATGCTGTGGTAACCTTAGTTTTCTTCACAATTAACTGAAACTTGACAACTCCCATATTGCAAAACGCCTTCATGCCAAGGAGAGAGGTACTGACCTACTCTCCTCTGATTTTTGGGAAATGCTCTTGTAATGTCTGCAACATGTTCAAGGTGAACCTTAGCAGGAATGCTGGATTAGGTGATATGTAGAGGTCACTTCCAACCCCAAACATTCTATGAGTTTGTGTAAATCTGTGAAAACATAATTTATATTGTGTTTGATATGAAGTCCCATCTAAAAGAAAAGAGAAGAGCTATCTAAAGAAGCAGGAGTTCTGTGTTCAAAAGGCCATGGTATTTCAAAGAGCATTAAAGACATATGTAGATATTAAGTATCATTCTTTGGTATTATGTAGCTGAAGATCACTATAAGAGCCTCTCATGTGAACACTGTTATTAATTCCAATACAAGTTCAGTATTGCTGCTTCATATTTCTGCTGAACTTATTTTATTCTATCCTGAGGAGATGTATTCCATTGAGTTTTTTGTGTTAACTTCCCTGCAGAAAATGTGCTGCTATAAGATATACTGATTTCTAGATTTTAGGGTGTTCTGCAGTATTATTTCAAAATAACTTTTGCTGAAAATTCAGAATTCTGAGTTTCAACAGCATTCTTTTTGCAGATGCAGTTTAACAAAACATGAAATAAATGCAATAAAAATATTTAATAAAAGCACATATAATTTCATATTTTCTGAAAAACAAGATAAGAAAAATATTAATGTAAGAAATCACCAGGCCCATTTTTCTCAAAATGCAGGAGATACAGTGGGTTTTTTCCTTCTCTATGTAAGAATGTGCCTTAGGCAATGGCTAATTGTTTATTTTCTCTCTTCAGCATTACTTCTTAGACAAACCAGTAGTGGCAATCATTACTTGCTGCTTCCCAAATGAAGCATAAATCTCTGTCACTTTAGAGATATAGATTCAGTGTTTTCACTATGAAACTGTATTGTTTCTATTTCACCCCTAGAAAAGCATATATACCTTCATGGCTGATGCTTTCTTTGGTGTGCATCACTGTTTGCACATCACGTTTTTATGTCTCTAATATATTCCTAGCGGTAGTATTTTCCTACCCTTCCCCTGATCCCACATTTTTCTCCCTTTTTTAAAAAGCAGTAGTATTTTCCTACCCTTCCCCTAATCCCACATTTTTCTCCCTTTTTTAAAAAGCGATAATCTTAATCTCTAAAGTTTACAAATCCTGGTCCTAACACCCTGTGTAAAATAAAATTTCTCTTGAGGATGTCAGTTTTGTGCCATGTTTTGGCATCTTACTGTCTGATTTAAAGCCAGTTGAAGATTTTAATTCCTTTTCTATGAAGCCTCCCATGTTATTTATTTTTTTTTTTTCCTTTTGGACATTTTGCTAGTCTTTGAACAATAGGATCATTGGTTCTATTACTTTTTAGATTTCATGTGCCCCTAGTTGCAGTAAACTAAAATCAACTAAACAACTTTTAAGATGTTAACTACTATTTCAAAGATGCTCCTTTTGGTGTTAGTTGAGCTGATAAGGGTAGGACTCACCTTGCTGGCTGAAATGTTCCCTGATGTAGCAGACAATGTACAGCGCAGATGGTGGGATGAGGGGAACAGAGAGTAATCTCAAGAGACACTAGAGATGTCCATAAAGTGCAATGCACTGCTGTGAAGAAATCCCAGAGCTCTGAATTTGATGGTTTTGGATCTGGAAACATAATGTCATGTATAAGGTAATTGAGAACCCAGGCTTGGCAATATTGGATATCCTGTGGATATATTAGTTCTCTTGGCACTAATTCAGTCATCATTAGCACAGCACTGCTATGAAACATCTGTTCTTAATTTCCTATCTCTTTCTAATCTGTGGGATTAATGCTGTATGCTTGAAGAACTGCTGTACAGGCTGTATTCCATATTAATTGGAAGGGTAATCTAGATTTGTATGAGTGGGTGTGTTTCTTAAAATACCTCAAAGAAAACTTATGGGAAACTCATTTTCCTGTATAAGAAACTTCCAGCTATGGCTGACATGCCACTGTCCCACTGCAGCACCTTCTTGAAGCTGCTGGGCAAGACGAAAGCCAAACCTTCACCTGCAGGAGTCGTTCTTGGAGCTGATGGAACTTGGCACAGCATCCAAGGCTGCGGTTCAAAATTTACTTCTAGATGCCAGTCATGGTAACTCAACCAAACTTGTTCCAGCAAACTTTTTTTGTTTGTTTGTTTGCTTTTACACAATCACCATTACTAAATTCCTGGAGCTGGACAGCAGCTGGCAACAGTGCTGTATAGCAGGGGTCAATAGAGTAATTGCAAATGGATTGCCCAAGTAATTCTCTACTACTTCTTTCCACAAACTAAGGAATCAATCACAGTGTCTCTGAGTGTAAATGATTATTAGTTAAGCATTTGCCAGATGAGTTGTGTAAGTAACTATGTTTTAGCCTGTGGCTCTGCAGAAAACACACTATGCCCTTTTCCCATATAGTGTGTAATCAACTTAATAAGCCAATAGTGTGGATTTGTGTTCAAATATTTTCAAAATAATGGGATAATCATTTGTATGATAATGTAGTGACATTTTGATTGTATTTGATAATATTTTGACTAGAATTTATTTTCAGTGAACATGAACAAGAGTTAGATACTAGCAATAACGTGAAGTAAGCATTCTTTTCACAATACTTATAGTTAATGATTCCTGTATCTATATTTACCGAAATCATAATTTTCAGCATTGAAAAGTGAAGTGTCTTCATTGTGTGCCCAAGAAGGGCCTATCCTATAAACTCGTTCTTCAGTTGCTTTCTTTGAGATCATCCATCTGCTTCAGACAGAAGGTATCAGAAATAGTTACTATGCTGCAGCAAAATGTTTTCTTTACTACTCTAGATTTATATTTGTTACAGCTAATCATAAAAAGAAATGTGCAGGAGGTAAATCAAATAAAGAGGGATTCAGAGGAAATAAGTATTTTAAATTGTGGGATAATATTGTGAGGATGACATTTAAGCTGTATGCATTTGTGGGTGCCCAAGTATTGTAAACCATTGCAATTTATACACACACTAACTGGACAGGTTATAAAAGCATAACAATATTTTTCTTTCATGGTTGTACTGACATGAGAAAAACACTTCATATTCACTATCAAAGTCTATAGTGTCGTCCACCATTACTTTTATGAAACATGTTTCTGTGCAGAGCAACGGAATGTAATTTAGTTTATGCTCTTATAAAGGTTTTTTTTTTTAGTATATGAAGAAATAGCAGTTCTTAATTCGTAGGTGAGCAAAAGAAATTACATATCTTAACAGATCCTTGTCTTCAGATTCAGTGGCACAAATCCTGTCATTTGTAGAGTATTGTCCTTGGGCTCAGTTGCTGATTGAAGGGACAAAAGCTGGCATTTTCTGGTTGCTGGTATGACATAGAATGAACCAAAGGGAGAATTTTACATACTTTTATCCTCCTCATGTGCTCACCTTTTAAAACACAAACCAGATGAAAATGTTCTATGAGTATTAGTCTCTGAAATTTTTGTTATTTGTATCACTCAAAGTAGCAGATTACAATGATACTTCTAAAAATGAGTGTATCTCTCTGCTTTGACCAATAACATAGTAGGAAAGTTAGTAGTAGCTGTGCTCTAGGTAACAACAACCTCCCATATTGCATTAACTATATATATATTTTTTTTTTCACTCTAGCACTTTGGCATTGCTCAAAATTATATTGAATATATAATACAAAATTATATTGAAACTATAAAGCTGAGTTGGTTTATATTATTCATAGGAAAATGATGCAGTTTTCTAACAATGTTCAGTTCTTCAAACTGGTTGAGTACAATTCTCTATGTCATCAAAGTTTGTTTCTCAGAATATTACTTTTCCTGAGTGATTCACGTACTTGCCCTTTTCTGTCTCCCTCCTTCTCTTTCCATCTTTATTGAGTTGATATCTAAAACCAATCTTACCTCCTGATAGGATAAGTCATTATGGAATTTTTAAAGGTAGTCTTCCTCTCAGGATGATTCCTTTAGAAGTAGTAATATTTTAAACTCTTTTTTTTTCCATGTAACCTCAGGTAAATCATTAAGGTCTAATAGAAGCAGATGACTAGCTGACAGGTGGAAAAGATCAATCTGATTGGCAGTCAGGGGTTCTCAAATATTTTAAGTATGGCTTCTGCATCTGTTTGGTCAAGTTCCAGATCTGCTTCAGTAAATTTGGAAGAAGTCAGTTGCATCCTTACTTATCTGTCTCAGAAGTATTTTGTAGCTCTCTGCTGAAGTAGTACATACTGAACTTTAAGGTTGTTTTTTTTCTCAGTGTCTTTATTCACCTCTTCAATCATTTGGTCTTCCTAAGATGTCTAGAGATCTATTCTGAGATTCCATTTTCAAGATGGATGTTGTTATCTGGGATATACATCATTGGTACATTTAGGAGACAGCTAAATAACGTCCATAGTTCAGCCTATATGCACAAAAGTCCAGGGATTCCTAGCATGGTTGAAATTCAGGTGTAGTATCCTCTCTATTTCCCCTGATGCCTATATTAATTCCTGAACAACTTCTATCATGACAATGTAAGCATTTCAAGATGCTGTTAGGTTTCCATTATTGCCATCTCTAAGGAAAGTAAGGCACGCTTCGAGTCTATGTGGGTTTCATGAAAATGAGTGATTATAAAAGACTGCATCAAAATTACCTTGGCAGATGTCAACACCAGCATTGTTGATACATTAAAAAGCCTTTTCTAAGTGGGATGCAATTATCCAGTAGTCAAGGAAGAGTTTTTTTTTCATGTTAAGTAAATGATTTAGGACTTGAAGAGCTTGTCTGTGTGGTTACAACGATATCGTACCATTATATCTCAGACAGATCTCTGATGCAAAATTCTGCATTAGGTTTTTCTTTTGCAAAAGTTCATTATGGAATTTTTTATTAATATTAAAGAAAAGGTGAAAGATAGTCATTCTATCACCCTGTCAATAATATTTAGAAATAGAGTGGAAAGAACATATAGAAGGAACAAACCTTTATAACATGAGTATTTATTTTGATGTAACATAAAATAAAAACAATTTTGGAAGATGGATTCAGAATTCTTCTGCCTTGATTGGTGCCTCCCATTTATCTCAAGAAAGGAAATCCCTTTTTTGTTTTCCAGTTAGAGATGCATTAACTTAAAATACTTTGAACTTCATAGGACAAAGTATGAAAAATTGTGCATTCATCCTAATAATCCAGGCTGATTTTGTCCATAAATCATGATTAGAATTCTCACAGGCCTTGAGGTTTGCTTAGGTTTACAATATATCTTGATTCCTCTATGATGAGGTTATTTTATGACTTTTCACACCCTTGACTGGCATCCTACCTATGTAAAATATCAAAGCCAGAAATCTGACTTTTTTTAATCCAAGCTTTAAGAACCAGAGCTCAAACAGTTATTACTTTTAAAAATATGTATATGATTTACTTAAATCATGCATGTAATCCATTATTAACATTACCACGGGGGTATAATGTCAGACTTGTTTGACATTGTTCATTCTTATAAACAGTGCAGTCTGCTCTTAGCCTATTTTTGGTCACAGTGATGTAAAATGAGCATTGTAGCTGTAGCATAATTTCAGCTGCCAGAGATATCTCTAGCACAGATCAGCACAGAGTTTGTCACAGATCTTTTGGTGCCAAGACAGGAAAAGACATGTGTCATGAGTCAGGTGGATTGGCAAGCCTGTGTGGAATCCCACTCAGTGTGTGTCTGCAGTACAAGTGGCTTCCTCTCATGAACAGGGACATCAATTAATTAGATATGCTATCAGAAAATCACCCCCCAAATGTTATTTCTGGATGTCTTAATGTCCCAGTGTCATCATGTCAGAAGCCGTGGCAACAACATCACTAGACATATGGGAGGCTTATCAGTGGTGTTCAGTGGAATTATGGAGCTTTTAAGGAGCTGACAAAAAATATTTGCTTGTAGTCTAAACACTTAAAATGCTGTTTTTGATGTCTGCCATGATAAAGGAACAGACCGCATATGTTGTTTCTGGCCAGTATATGTGTGAACTAGATGTGGATTAGAGATGTAATTCAAAACAAGTACAAAAAACTGTTATTCTTTGATTTCAGAGGTGAGGGTTCTTTCTGAAAAGAGAATGCTGATAACTTCTGTGCTTGTCTTTCAAAGCATTTGTATCTTATGGACCAAAGCATTTTTTACACTCAAATTTGGCCATTATGGTTATGTGGCTATATAATAGTTATGGTTAGAAAATAAAATGTGAATTTCTTAGTGCTACTTTAGTCAGTAGTTTTCAAAAGACAATTTTAAGAATATAAAATGAAAGAAATCAGACAGATCAGATTAGACTGATCTTCTAATTTTAGATTCAATCAACTGCAGTCAGAGATAGAGGTGAACAAATGTCTTTGATGTCTAAAGTAAGATTAAATTGACATGCACACATTATATTCAGCACTGAAAAGTCCCTGAAAAACTCAAAGAAAATTACCAGAATCAATTAAAAGACCTAAAAATTTAGTGGAACAAATTTAGTAGACGTGTATGAACAATTATATAAATCAATATAACCGACCTGAAGTGAGTCAATGTGAATGGGAAATTTGCTTGTTGCAGGTTTTGAAGGTGTCAACAAATGTCTGTAAACGTCTTGCTGATAAAGCAAGCTGGACTTCTCCTATGCTTCTAGATACATCCCTCACCAAAAACTTTTAGGGAACTTAGGCAGTGATTTCAGGAGTTTCCCCACATAGGTTAATCACAATTTAAACTGATTAGTCAGATAGTTTTAAAAATTGACCAGGTGGTAGGAATATACCTTTCTGGAAAGGAAGGGGATCACAGTAAAATTTTGCATGGGGTCAGTATTGGAACCTGTGCTGTTCATAACAGTCACAGTGACCCAGGACAGGACTATGAGCAGTGAGATGGGAATATTTGCTGATGATACAAAATTATGCACAGCAGGGACAGTGACAGAACACAATAATAAAGGAGAACACTATGAAGATGAGTGACTGGTTAACAAAATGACATATGAAAATCCATTGCAGGTAAATAGAAAGTGATGTTCTTGGAAAAAACCCCTTAATTCCACATAAGAAATGATGAGCTTTGAGGTGACTATTACCAATCAAGATTGAGATCTTGTAGTAATATTAGAAAGTCTCATGGTAATATCAGTTCTATACTCAAAAGGAGTTAAAAATGCAAACCAAATTAATTATTGAAAAAATACATAGAAAAATTAATGAAAGATCCTTATTGTTCTCCCTATATGATGAATATTGCAGTTTATAATGGTGTCCACCTCTCAGGTTATTATAATCAAGCATCATGAAACACAGGTTATGGAAAATCATATTTATGGAGCAAAAATGCTGAGATGCACTCCAGCAATGTCACAAGCAATGTGTCTTCTGGCTTATTTCATTGATCTAATTCCTCTCAACTCTTCTAATACTGTAAAGTATAATACAGTACAAACTGTGGCTTATTTCTACATGGCATCTAACTGTTGATATATTAATTCAATTTCTTCCTTGCAGTTATGAAGAGCTTTGCCATAGCTCCTGAGTTAAAGAATTTGATTCTGCATTTAAATCAGATATTGAACATATTTGCATTCTTTGACCAAGACTCTATATTCTTCACAAAATTGCAGCATTTATTTTTTGGGTGAAGAGCAGCTATCATTAATTAACTTATATTAATTACACACTGGCTCCTCTAGGAAATTTATCATCTGTGTTTGTCCTTTCTGTGTCACTATAGATAAGAGTAAAGCAATAGTGTCTTTCTCTAGTCTATAGAGTTGAAATTGATTGAAACCTCATCTAAATTCTGCTTACATGGTAATCAAATTAGCTTATTAAATATTATTGTGTTTGCAGTAATTGTACAGACAGCAAATACCCTGAACAATGTCTCACCAACAGCTGAACAGAGGTATCAGAAGCAAGAGAAGGGTGGAAATCACCTGGGAGCTTCAGAGGAAGCAGACTGGCCCCGAGGTGAGGGATGGGTTAACTGCGTTAACCCTGTGCAGGCTCCATGACCTGCCTACAGCAGTGAAGGGATGGATGTGTGGAATCAGAGCCCAGGAAAAGCAGGGACAAGGCTTGGGCTGTTCGTGCTTTCAGCTTTAAACAGCCTGACAGGTTAGGGACAACACTGGCTTTCCTGCTCTGGTTCAGCAGCACAGTTCATGGGCCAGAGCACCCTACCTGCTTTTCACTGGCCAGATGCATCTCTAAATCTGCTCTTCAAGAAAACAGTAATAAACAAAAAATGCTTATTTCTAATACCTTGCATTTTCACCCAGCTAGGGATAGCACCACTAGCATGCATTCTAAACTACTTTTTAATTCTGTAGGGAAAGAATAAGAGTCCAAAAGCAGGAAATGTATCAATAATATAAAGAAGCAAAACTTTATAGGAATTTTACAATTACTTCCATTGTAAGGATTCAAGGCTTCCAAATGAAACTTAATTTACCCTTACAAGAATTCTAATAATTTTAAAATCAGAAGTGTGAGATTAAAGTCACCACACAGTCTTAATTTGGTCCAAAAGTAATACCTAGTGAGAAAAAAAATTATCTATATAATAAAAAAATATGCCATTAAAAACCAGCTAAATCTAATCCAGCATTTCAAACTTTAAAATGTATTTTTCATAACCACATAGTTATTGCCTCCTGTCACTATAAAGCTGAGATAAGGTTATTGCATGTAGCATCTTAATATATATTTTATCTGGGAGATATATGCATAATTCATATTTATTAAAATAGTTTATTAATATGACCAAGGTGAGTCAGTTGACCCTGAAAATCACCATTTTAGGCTTTCTAACTGAAGCTAATAGAACAGTTCATCTAGTGCCCTTAATGCAGGCAGTGTTACATAGATCAGAGTTAGTACATCAAGTATGCACTGGCATTTTCTCTCTCCCTCTTCCTCTTGCAGTCTGTCTTTCTCTAGAATTGCAGACCTGGTGCAGATAGTAAGGCTGAGACATGAAAATGAAGTCTTGGCAAATCATGGCAAGGCATAACTTACTGTTGAGAAATACAGTTGGCTTCTGAAATTTTCAATATTTATATTGTTTACTTGTAAATAACTTTGAAAAACTGCCTGATTTTTCATTGAAGTTCAGAGTTTTCCATTGAAAGTCTATTGATATGGATAAGCCACATTTTATGTTATATTAAAATAAAAAGATTATATATTATTGAGTGTTGTTCTGTGACCAGATTCTTTGTCTACTAGTAAAAGAAAACCTATAGAGCAAAATATTTGGCCAGGAAGTCACAAAATAGGTACTCCTTTAATGAATATTCAGTGTTCCTCCCATATGAACCAGTGCAGCTCATTCAGTGTGAGAGTACATTTTGAGACAGATGAAGGTCTGAAGAACCTGTCATCATCCACCTTAGGCCTACTCACAGAGAAGATTCTCCTTTCTATTAAAACTTCTTGTTTCTTACTTGCTCTTTTTTGTTTCTGAACTTTGGAGGGCATCCTAGAGTTCAGAGTTGATATTAATCTAATCTTGGCATTATTATGAGGATAGAATATTTGACTGGTCTCATTCATAATTAATGACAAAGGTGTCCAAGAGGGCACTATGCTTAATTAATGATTCCTGTACTTTGAAGACAAAGAAACTGCCTTAGAAAGGAAATGAAGCATCAAAACTTCTAAAACCTGCTGTTGATAAGCCAGGAACAAGAGCTAGAAAATTGTTAAATGCTGGATGCACAGCTAAGAGGGGAATGCCATGGATAGGCTCTGGCTTGTGGCATCCACTGACTGACCAGATCTGGTACTGGCAATACCCCTGACTCCATGCTGTAGATGGCTTTGTGAGGCTGCTCAGCTACCCTTTTCCCACTCAAATCCAGACTTGCAGTCTCTGGAATCCTAATAATAAATACAATTGGAAGAGTGGAAAACTTATCTGAGGTTATGAAAAATAAGAAGGATGTTGATGTGTTGGACTCCAGAGGAGGGGCATGGAGATGAGGACTGGAGCACATCTCCAATGCAAACAGGCTGGGAGAGCTGGGCCTGTTCATCTGGGAGAAGAGAAAGCACCAGAGAGACCTTAAAGCAGCGCTCCAGTAGCTGAAGGGGGCCAACAAGAGAGCTGGGGTGAGACTTTAGACAAGGGTGGTCAGGGATAGGATGAGGGGCAATGGCTTTAAAATGGAGGAGAGTAGGTTTAGAATAGATATTAGACAGAAATTCTTTACTGTAGGAGGAATTCTTTACTGTTCCAGAAACACTGGAAAATATTGCCTGGAGAACTTGTGGTTGCCTCAGTCTTGGAAGAGTTCAAGGCTGAGTTGGATAAGGCTTTGAGCAACCTGGTCTAGTGACTGGCCTTCCTAGGAATATCTGATCTAGTTGGAAATAGCTGCTATTTAAGGTCCCTTCTAACCCATAACCCATTCTGTGGTTCTATTATTCCATGAAAGTGAGCGACAAGATCTCATTTTTTTTCCCAACTGGTGAAGGATGCATCTGCTCATAAAAGATGAAAATCCAGAAAAGATAATGGAGAAGGTGATTAGGATTAGTTACCAGTAGCTGTATAAAGTAAAAAGAAGACATATTTGATCCACCCTTACAGCTTTTGCTTTCTCAGCTACTTTAGTGATTTTCCAACTACTTTACGATGCAGTGAGGCCAATAAAGCCCTAGCAGAGTTGTACATATACCAAGTCTTGACACGTTAGCATATATTGCTCATTGAAATAAGAGACACTGGCAAAAGCACTTTTTTGCAAATATAGGAACAATCAGTAAGAGAGTTTTAGTGGCAGAGCTCTGGCAGTAAAATTAAATCAACCAAACACTTTAATGCGGACAAGTTTAGGTGCAGAGAATCCACCAGAAAAAATACGTAGACAAGAAGTTAGAGTTTGGGGAAGATGCAAGAGAATCAGGAAAGTAGTATAGATTGTTGCAAATGGTCTTTATTGTGGGTTTGCTGTTTCGTTTTGGTTTTTTTTTTTTTTTTCTTCACAGTAGCTTTTTCTTCTACTTAGAATGGTATGTCACAGTGGAACTGACAGAAAAACTATATGTTTAAAAACTAGAACATTAAAAAGTGTCTACCACACGTGAAGTGATAAAGTAAACTTCACTTTAGAAGCTAAAAGACCTGGTCCATTATCTTTCGAGCAGAACAGGAAACTTTGCTTTTGTGCTGTGAATACAATAAAGGTTGGGAGCAAGAAGCTGGGAGGTTATAGGTATAGCAGTCTTTTCTGTATATCTTTTCTGTATAAACCTACCTTCTGAGTTGACATGGTGCAGCCCTTTCATAATTCTTACCTGAAAAAGATGCTACTATTTAATGCTAAGCAGTCAATGAGATTTTCATCAAAAGCAGCATTTTCACTTAGAAAAAAATCTTAAAATTAAAAAAAATGTAAAAAGCTTACCTTTAGTAATAAAATAAGATCCTCTCTAATTTCTCCCATTAATTAAACGTGTCCTAATTTTTTAATGTGAAGTAATTTTGTCTGGGACCCGCTCAATATGAATCTCATGAATTTGTATGAGCAGCCATCATGGTCACAAACCAGAAACTGGGAAAGGAGGCTGGGGGCTGTCAGAAAGGCAGCCATATGGCCCTGGAAAAAAATTGAGTGATGAAAGAATGTTGTGAAACAAGTCTGAGATGGTATGTGAAGAGTATATGCATCCTGTACACCTCTCCCAGACCAAAGGAGTGATGAGGGGAAATAACAGGTCAGTGTCGCATCATTGTGTAAGGTGGGTCTTAGCTGATGCAACTTGGTAACTCTTGACCTTTCTGCCCCACAGATTCCTTTTCAGTCCTTCTGTCCATGCGAGATATGGCTGTTGCTCACTGCTCTCAGTAATAAGTATAGGGCAGGCAATCAGGATTTGCAGGTTGAAAACTCATTTGTTTTCCTCTCAAAAAGACACTTTTATCTCTCCCAATCCAGAAAACCTGTACACAGCATTCATTATGATGGTTTTGGCTTTCATATCTCTCCAGTAACAGCAAACAACATGAGATCGTCAGACCACTTGCTGCCTGGAAAAAATGAGTCTTTGTAGAAGAAACCTAGCAAAAATTCTCTTTATAGAGCCACTCCATACAAAACATGTCGTATGAATTGAACAAGAGTTCCCTGCAGATAAGATAGCTCTGGATAATTGAGATCTGACACATACTGCATATCTCTAAAAATAATTTAATCACTGTCTGATCAAAGTTTCATAAATCAGATAGTGCTTAATGCTTATGACAGTTAATTATAATTTTGATTATACCTCCATGCTTTAGGCTTCTTTATATGTCAGAAGGATTGCTCCTCTTATTAGAAAGAAGTATACTGTAGTTTACTTTTATTTTGCTTTGATGAATTGCCCCTAGAGGACAGGTACCTGGTGCCTACTCATTTGGGGGCATATGTTCAGTAATGACATGCTGTGAGTAATTTTTTTTTTTTATTTTAACTATGCCACATCATTTATAGACTGATTATGTGTGCTTAGTCAAAATATACACAAATAAGACAGCTGTGCTCTACTTTTGTTTTACCAAACCTAGCAAGTATTTTATTTGCAATAAAGAAACTGAAGGGCCATCAAAGTTGTATACAACCATCTGCTTCTGGAATTAGTTTCATATAAGGGATTTAAGTCTTGGTGATGTTCTTCAGTGCAGGAAATTGAAAATTGTTTCTGCCTTTTTAAAGTATGCAGTTGAGTATTAAATGTATTGTTAACAAGACATAGCTTACTCCCTTCTGTCCTCATCTCAATTTGTGACACTGCTCTTCTATATGACAAAGGCATACTAACAAGTTGAAAGTTTTGCACGCGAGATAAGTTGTTCCACTAGTGCTTAGAAAAGTGCTGACTTCCTGGTTATATAATAAGCTCACTGCTGAATTTGGTACGTAACATGTGATAACACTAACACAAAACATAATGTTGTTAGAGGCTAGTAGATGAGAGATCAGGTGTTTGTAAAAGCCAATGGAGCCAACTGTGATTTCTGCTATATCGAAATATTACTGCTGTGATACCAGCTCCAACTTGTTAGACTAGCAGGAAAACCCATTAAAGCCCCATATATTAAAACATTTAAAACAGTCTTATGGGGGATAGTAAAATGGGAGTTACCACAGGGCTGTTGATTTTATTGTGAAAAACATGGTATTAGGTGAAGGCTCACTACAGAGACAGATTCTTAAAGAGTTGATGAGGTTACTAACTCCAAATTAAGGATCACCGGCATGCAAAAAAAACCTGCTGCATTTCATTTGTGATGTTTAAAGTCCCTCAAGACTGAATTTTCTGCAGCTGCATTTCCTTTGTGATGTTTAAAGTCCCTCAAGACTGAATTTTCTGCCAGGACATGTGTAAAGCTGCCTAAATCTTTAATTACCTGGCTTTTGCTGTATCCTTAGTCTGCAGGGGATGAAAAAATAAGGCATTTTCTCATTTTATCTCTTTTGGACTGCCTGAGTCAGGAGTGTGATAAGAGTACACTGTGTGTGCACTTGTGATTTCATGTCTTAGAAGTCAATGACTAAGAAATAGAAAAAGAGCTAGGAAATCCTGTGAGGGAAAAGGAAGAATTGGATGAGGACAAATATGCTTCTCTTCAAAGGCCACAATTAGATGAGTTGTCTGGACCACAGGAGAGCCAGATCCCTGATTTGAAGAAAAGGCTTGAGCTTTATTGTACCACCTTCTAGAATACCCTAAAAATAGTCAAATGGGTATCCTGTCAGAAACCTCTCTTTCAACGTCTTTATCAATGTTGCTTTATATTGCACAAAGTGCGTACAAAAATTTTGGCTGGACTTCGAAAAACTATTATAATTCATTAGCCAGAGAAGTGAGACAATGTTGCAAAACAAGATAATTAGTTGTTAGTTGAGGCATTGAATGAGTTATTATAAATTCAAGTCCTTTTTTCAGTGACTGCAGTAAATAAACAGAAACAGCTTCAACAGAAAAGACTCAATAGGACACTGCTGTTGTGGGATGATGCATCCAGTGATGATCAGGGAAGGGGAAAGAAAAGACTTTGTCCTGCCTCTGTGAATGATCCTCCATTCTAAAAGATGTATTTCACATAATTTTGCAAATATTCTTTTTGGTCAAGACATTTTAATTTTTTTGTATGCTTGCAACCCTTTTTGACTTCTCAGGTTTGGGATTGTTCTGGGTGTTTCAATCCAACTGGATGTCAACATCTGTTTGTCTCTCTAGCTGCTCTGCTTTAGCTTGTGGGAACCCACTTGTGAATCTCACTGCTGCAGTGTTTGTAAAACTCCTAATTATTGGCTTAGATGACTTTTATTTTAATGAAATAACAGTTTATGCTGTGTAGCAGGTTTCTTTGTCAGTAAATCCAATTACAAAAAGACTAATTGTCCCCAGGCCTTGGCCCATATCCTGCCCTCTGGACTGACAACTTTCTTACCATCTGTAGCAAAGCGTTCTTTCAGAGTACATTTTTTCTGCACTGCCATAAAACTCAGTTTCTCTTCTGAGTCCTCTACTGACAGTCCTCTTATAATTAGCCACTATGTCTTTGTAATTTTTTTCCACAATCCTGTGCAGGTCTTTTATCCATCAATTCATGTCTGTGTGCATCTTCTTGCTATGTGTCTAATGAGTGCTCGCAGTAGGACTAAATTCCTCATTTAGTTTTGGAACCAGGTCCAAGATCTATCTCAAATGCTTTTCTGCAATTATACCCTTCTGTTCCAGAGTACCCTTATTAGCTATCAGGCCTCTTCATTAGATGACTCTTGTTCCTGGCCTGCTTTCTCTGAAACTTTCTGCAAACAATGGAATTGGATGGGATAGGGGGAAACTGGGTTCAAATATACATTGATTGACTGAAATGCATTTTCTTAGCTTGTCTTTCCTTCCAACAGACTCTATAACTCCTCAAGCAGCCTTTCTGGAGTCTTTACTTTTTACAGTAATCTGGAAGCCTTTTCCTTCTCAAGAACTCCTAAAAGCTTTTGGTTCCCAAATTGATGCTCTATTACACCTTTTTGTACTTCTTCTACATTTAGTTTCTCTGACAATGACAAGATAAGCACATGACTCAACCTGAAGGCCACTTTTTTCTGTTTCAAAAATGGATAAAAATTTGGTTACTGAATTAACATACATTTCATTAAGGCATCATAATTTCTGTCCATGTATGAAGAAAAAAGTGGCATAAGATTCCCACGTAGCTGTTACTAGGGTAGCTTTCCTTTGGATGCCTCAAGACACCTGAGAGGAAGGAAAGAACTAGAATGACAGGAAACGTCTTGGGAAATTCATATCTTTATCTTCTTTTATCTGGCATTTTACTGTTATCCTTAAAGCAAAACTGTATCTTAGCTCTTACATATAAATACCACAAATAAATCTCCATAAATCTTCATCATTGCAGCTACTCTTAAAATTCAATCATGACACACTAATATATAGCTTCATATAATCTAGCCAACATACATGAAAGTTTTTCCACATTCTTCAATACATCTTTGTCACTATAAAATAATTCTTCACTGCTTCCCACTCTGTGACAACCTTCAACCATTCTTCTCATAATTTCTAGCACTGAATAAGCACCATTATGTTAAAAAAACTGACTGATGAATATCAGAAATTTCTGTCACATCGTATGTAAATAGTTAATGGGTTTTAAGCTTTTAGGTTTCATCATGTGCTTTTTTGTCTTCCTTCTAATGTGCATTCCTTCTTTCTTGTTCACTTCCTGAAGCAGATAGAAGCTCTGCTTTTACTTTAGTATTACATATTAAAAAAAAAAAAGATTAGTCATCATATTTCCAGTCTTCTTTATCAAAGGAGAAGAGCAATATCCAAAGATAATTTCCAAATACTGCTGATTCTCTGTCTTTAGCTTTGCTGATTATCTCGGTAGCTCAGTTTCCTAACTATCACAGTAGGAAGTTTCAAGTCTTCTCTTGTTCAGATATATTATTACTGACTTGCCACTTTCTCCTTAATTCTCTGTTTTTTTACTTCAGCCACTGAATCTTCCTGCTGATGTCTTTTTGATGGCTGATTTATTTATTTCCCACAACATCCTCTAATACTGCTTTATTGTCATGACTACACCCTAGGGTGAATCTTGCTGAATTATTACTTCTTAGCAGTCATCCTTTCAGGTAATATATTAACAGTTTAGCAGCCTAAGTACTCCACAACACAGAAAATATCCTTCTGTTATTTTGCTTAGCACAAAAATATTAAAAAAAAATTTGAAATATTTCTGTAACAGAGTTTCTGCTATAGAAGCTTTTCATATTGTGCATTTTCAAAAGAGAACCAGATAATTCTCAATGTGTTTGCTTTAGCACTATAATTTTTTTTTCGTAAGTTATAAAAACATTCCTCTTGCCTTTTTTTCTTCTGTGAGTCATCATAGTCTATGTCTGACACTTTTAATGATAGGACTCATTGTAAAAGGATGAAGTTGTAACAACATAGAGCAGCTGTGGGTGCATTTGTTGAAAAAGGTGACTTGCAGCCAGATATTTATAGAAATAAGAGAGTGTTGCAATGTGTTTTTATCTCAATATATGTGAAATGCCATTGCTAATTCTTGTCAGTTGATACAGTCAAGAATGCAAGATAGCAAGATCAGATCTTTTCAGAGCTAGATTTTAAAATGTTTATTGTTTGACCACAGTAGATTAAAATTGAAAGTTTATAAACATTAGAAAATAAAACAGGAAAAAAAGGAAGGTCCACTCCATTTTCCAAGGGTTGTGAGAATATTGTTTATTTCAAAATTAAAAATATTATTTTGATGTTTGTATTCTGTGAAAAGTTGTTGGAAAGTTAATTTTTAAAATCTATGTTACAATCCTCTTTTTGATATGTATATTTTAAGAAGAAACAGTGTTATTTCTGGGACACAATGTGTTTAAGAACAGTCTGTGATTGTGTTAAGAAAAAAAGGAATGGATTTTTTAAATACAAGATTCTTTACTGTTAGAATCCTCCTATAAGATACTTTCTTCCTTATGCAGTCTTTCAGGTATCAAAATATTGAAGCAATTCTTCCTCCTCCACTTGTTGAACACTAGCTATAATCCACATCCAGAAGAATATTCAAACCATAACCTTAGCTGAACAGTAATGAATTTTTATTTGAATTATTGTACTGTTGGTGGGTGAGTCTCTAAATGAGCTTTAGCACCAGGTTAATAGTTAATTAGGTGAATTGATTGTTCCACAAAAGAAACAGCATTTTCTTGAAGGAAGATTATGATAAACGAATAGGTAAATGTAGACAATTTGAACAAATTGTAATTATCTACTGCTATGTACCTCTGTGTATAAGGGAATGATTATTTTTAATGACTTTTCTACTTTTCAGTGATTATTTAGATATTATTTAGTCATGTTTCCTCATAGCATACTGCAAATTATATCCTTCTACAATGATGGCATTATAATTAAGAAAAGAAGTCACATTCATATTATCCTTTGTATATTTTGAAAAAGCACAATTAAAAAACTTTCTGTGGGGAACAATAAAATATAGGAAAGAAAATGTCCTAGCAAATATTTCCCTTTTGGTATCCCCTGTTAATATTTTTATGAGTCTCTTAAGCTTATCTAAGAGATTTTTAATGCAGCAGGGTATGTTATTAGGTTTGTATTTTTTTCCACACTATCATACATTTCAGTCCTTATCACAGTGGGAACAATAAAATAACAGACCGCAATGCATTAGCATCATAAAGAAAATGTAATAAATGGCTTTATAACTGTAGTAAAAGTTGCATGAGCACCAGCAGCTGTAACAGAGATGTTGCTACAGCAGCATTTTATGACCTAATAGCACTCAGTGGGCTGATAATATTATGTGTGTGTGTGTAATGCCAGCAGTTTCCCAGGCCTAGATTTCAATTCAGATAAATAATTGAAAGCACTTTTAGACTTTTCCATAAAATGTTTAATAAGAGATCAAATCCTCCCACCCTGTAGTGGAAAATTAAATAGTTTTTACAGGGATGTTTTATGATGAAACTCTATTATTAGGAAGAGATGGTATTTGTTTTATTTTTTTTTAACGTGGTTGTTAGAACTAAAATATGTTTGAAGGAGCTCTTGTTTGTTTTGTTTCATATTACTGGTAGTAGAGAATGGTACTTGTTTTTACATTTGTTTGCCATTTCCTGATATTTGGAGACAAGGACCATGATAATAACATTTACTGAATTACTTTTAATATGATAATAATCATGACAATGTGTCTGCATTTCTAGAATGAGAAAAAAACACAGAAGGGCTCCAGAAGAGTCAGTTTTAGAAAACGGTGGGACTGATAATCATACAGTATAAACGTGAAATTCATCTAGCGTTCTCTAACAAAAAAAAAGTGATAATTATTTCTCTATCTCCTCAGCAGAGATTAAAAGCAAAATGTAGTCAGGATGAGTGAAAGAAAAGATCATCCAATGTACTGTCTGCATGTTACCATTTAAAGCACACAAAATAATATACTGTGAGATTTTGGTTTTTGTTGTTTGCTTGTTTTAAGAGGATTTTGGAATTGCTTAATTTTCTCTCTTTCATATGGGAATTACTTGTTTTTTAAAAGGTGAAAGAAAGAGTGTGAGCTATGTATACTAAATTAATTACTGTCTTGAATACTTTTGTTTGGCACAATAACCTGCTCTTTCTGTCTCACTGTTCTGAATACTTATGTAACAGATAATACAAGATTTCTTGTTTGCCAAAGTGCTCCTTCTTGGACTTTCTTTCTTCCTTTCCATGATCCTAAATCATCTTTCAAAATTATGAAGCAGGGGAAATTTGGAAACAGAATATTCTGAGGTCTCACTTATTTCTCACTTGGAAACTTTCTTTATCCTTTTTATTTTGCAAAAGTTAAAACAGGTGGTACAACATAAATCCTCCAAATATTATTGCTTTTCTTTGTGTTCCATCTTTGCCAAAAGAAAAAAAATCCTATGGTTTATAACAATGAACTTTATCAGCATAAAATTAAATCACTTTAAAACAACTTTATATTTGAACTCTGTAAAGGCTGAAAATACTCAGATAGAGTATAATGCCTCATGAAGCAGAGAGTAGAGAGAAAGAAGGACAAGAGGACATTTGGAGGTAAAAGAGAAGGGAGTTGAAACATACACATTGAATTATTTTTGAAAGTATTGCTCTAATGTGTTCCTGAATTTTTATATTATGAATGTTATAATAGATCATCTAGATCCTCTGAAAGGACTTCTTTATTATTTTAAATCTAAATGAATTAATACAGTAATAAAAAAGAATGGAAATATAAGTTTTAAAAATTTATCTCTCTGTAATGAAAAATCCACAGAGTTATTTTTGGATGGGTCTAATACAGAGTTTTGTGGGGCAAGGTAATTCCCTTGTCTTGATCAAGTATAAGTAGGTAGGAGCTGATATCATCACAGGCAAGTCAGCTGAAACTTTTTTTAGTGAGATCTTCAATCTTTAAATTGAGACAAAATTTAAGATACATATTTACCTTTGACTGTTTTCTCTTTTCAAAATTGTGAAACTCACTTGGTGAGAAAAAATGGATGCTATGGCAACTTGGTATTGTGTTTAATAGCAACATTAAATGAACAGTCAAGCTGTGATTTAGTTGAGTTTCATTTAATAGAAAAGCATCTTCTGTTGCTGACAAGCTCTGTGAACCACCCTTGAGAAGAAAGAGCCCTATCCCAGTTAAATTTTGTTTCTCTTTCCAGGAGTTTATTTCAGTTACATCTCTGCAACAGTGCAAACTCCAACTTTTTTAGGATTACCTTAAGAGTCAGAGATATCCCTACACTTCAAAGGCCTTCCAGCTTTTAACTATGTCCAAGATCATTTGCTACTTATGTAAAATGGAAACTAAGACAAATGACCAGCTTGCTCTGATCCTGTCACCCTCTCCTGAGACAGAAAACACCCTAGGCAATTGTTGCTTTATAAAATAACCTATGTGCTAATTTATAGGTAAACGCAATAAAAAGTATTCACCTTTTCTATCAAAAGGTGAGAGGTCCTGCAACATAACAGAGGTAATAAAATGTGAAAAACTGGAACATGCAAAAGATTTCTAACAATAAGGTAACACAAACCTGTAATTTCTGTTGATTGAACTGTAAAAACTGAGCACTAAATATTGATATTTTTCCAGCTAATTAAATTGGATGAACATAGGTTTCACAATTGAAGCCAGGTATTTAAATTAAATTTTAGAAGATTTCAATTATAAAGGTTGAAAGGATTTACAAAGGACGTGGTAAGAGGTCTGTTATCTAGGGCTCACAATTTTCATAATAAAGACTATATCCTCAAAAGAAGTTTATCTTATTTCAATGGTTACATATGTAAATATTACCAATTCAGTTTACTTACATATCATTAATAAATATTCTTGTGTCTTCTCAGAGAGCTAAAAGATCTAACCTAGATGAAGGCATAAACTGAAAAACACATAATGACCTTGGGAAAACCCCACATAATTAGTAGCTTACTTGCACCCATTTTTTTTCCCCACTTCCTGGCTTATTTTCAGTCTGACCCTGAGCAAAATACATGAAGGCAATGCCGTCAAGCTTTTTCTTTTTTGTTATAAAGTTGCTGTTAAGGTTAAATCTTCTTGGGCTGTCCACAGCATTTCATATTGTTAACCATTGCTAGCTTTGTATAGGTAATTTCCCTGTAAGCATAATCTTAAAGAAGCAGAAATGAATTTAACTCCCTTTGTAAGCTGCCAGACGAGGTATCTTTCTGTCCTTTGGGAACTTCTGCACCATGAACATTAAATTGATACTTGCCTTCACCTATTTTCCTTCTGAAACTTGGTTCCTTTCTCTTTCTTCAGAGCTTGACTGTAAACCAAGGTGTTCCTGCAGCAGCTCACACACCTTGTGGGTTTGGAGACAGAGAAAGTGGTTGGGAAGTCTCAGAAGAGATTCTTTTAAAGATAATTGACTGTACAAGAGAGAATAAACAGATCCTGAGAAGAGAATGAAATGTCCACAGAAAATATTTTACATCCCCAAAAATGTACTTAATATATATGTCTCTTTCTCAGCCTTAGTCTCTACTAACAGAGACAAATGAAACTACAGCTATCAACAAGATATGAAGGAATACATACAGTCATTATCTCATTGTTATGCTCCAAACCCTAATTTTCATACCAGCTGCAGACTTTGATTTACAAAGACCTTTATGGTTACTATCTTGGTTTCCTTAGAAACCACCTTAGACTCACACTCCATGTTTTATCAGAAAAAGGCCAAATCACCTGAAGTTTTTTGGAGCCTGGATGTTGTCTCTGAAGGTACTGGTGGCAGAGCTGTTTTGACGGACAGCCCTTACAGCAGGTAATTTTATTTTTTTTCTTTCCTAGATTGATTCATTTTAATGATGGTTCAAGCATGCTTTGCCATAAGCCTGTCTCTATAATTAGGTTTTACGTAATCAGGCTATCCATAGAACTTATGAAGTTCAATTTGTTTGACAATGGCTGGGACATTGTATATATTTATATTGGTCCATTTGCCCCAGAGTAACTAATGCATTTAGTAATGAAGCTTTTTTCATTTATATCTTGATGAGTCTTTATATTTTATTTCAGTATTGTTGATTCTTTTCATTAAAAAAAAAAGATATTTGATATGGCAGGGTTCAAGTGTCAAGGCCTACAATGTTTGGCATATTTGTAAATAATCTGGGGAAAAAGAAAAGTGACCAACTGTGCCAATCTAATAAACTGCAACATAAGACTCCGTGGAACTGCTGATATATTCATGATACTGAGACAACAAAATGACAGATGACATTCAGTGTCCAGAGACAAAAATGAAATCTGTGGAAATACTTTTTTAGAGAAAGGCTGTGCACCTAGAAAAGATATTTTTTGGTTTCATTTTTCTATTCTATAGCAAGATCAATTTGTTGCTGGGTGATATTTAACAAAGCAAAAGGTAGCATTTACAAGGAGTGGCATAGAAAATGTTTTTATTGTCAAAATACTGTGCATTACTTTGCAATTCCTGCCCATCTTGGGCCTATAAGCATTCTGTTCCTGGAATGATAGAAATGGAAAAGATATGGAAGGAGATGATGGAGGTGAATGAAGATGCAGAGGTGTTTCATACTGTGGAGAAATATTCAAGGATCTTCAGCCCGGAAAATAAGTTACTAAATTAGATATGATAGGAATCTATACATCATAAGCTATAGAGATATTAGAAACTATTGTTGGTTTGTTTTTCTAATTTGAGAAAGAAGGGTATAAACGGAAATTATTAGACAGCAGAATCAAAGCAACATAAGGAAGTATTCCACTCTGTGCACAGATAAGCTGCAGTGATAACCAGCTGCCAAGTGTTGCGACTCTGACACGAGACACTGCAGATGCCAAATAAATGTGTGTTTAAAACTCCAGTAAGGCCAAGTTGTTTAAGGAAAATCATTTAAGACTAAAAACACAAGACAGCCACATTCACCCCAGGAAATAAAGACTGCTCAAAGCTGGGAGGACATAGTGGGAAGTATCTCTGAATGTGTTCCTTGTTTCTATATTTTCTTTAGGTGTCTCTATTAGCATCAAAGAAAGGATGTATAATCTCCTGAACCTTTCATCTAAACACAGCATCCAATCTGATTGTTATACACTCATATTAATCTTATGCTCTGTTGTGTGTGACTTCAAGGCTATTTACTGTTCTTTCCTTCCCTCTTTAAAAAGAAAATAATCTGTATGAAATTCCATAACATATTTTTAAAGAAAATGGGGTAGTTTCAATTTGTTTTGTCTAATGTGTTTTTCTTTCTTACAACAAAGATTTTGTTTTTAAAAATTACATTTTTCTCTATGATTACTATTCAGACAGATGCTCGTTTACTCTGGCAGGAAAAAAAAAAAGGACACATTAATGTGTCATCTATTTTGTCTAAAACCTGCTAAATTAATTGAGAACTACCACCACTGAAGCAGAAAATAAGGTTGAATTCGAGTAATGAATGATGCCTGGCTAATGATACTAAACACCATTAGAGCAAGATACTTTTTTCTCAACATAGGCTGATTGGGGAGGGGGTTGGAGTTGGCAGGAGGATGCAAGACTAAGTGAGAAGAATGTGTTATTCATTGCAGAGAGCAAACACTGAAATTTGAGAAAGAAGTTAGAAAGCAAGAGAATCAAAGGAGGTCAGAGGTAGAAAGTAAAGAAGAACAAAACTAGGTGAAAATTGAGTATTTGACACAAATCTTTGGCAATTTGTGCCAAAAACAGCATTATGCCAGCTATATTTTCTGTCTCTCAATTTTCATACTTTTAGGTGGTATGTTGACCACAAGTTCCTGGTCCAAATCCCAGTCTACAGATTGGGACAACATCAGAAACTCAATGCTAAGCATCCTTTTTTTCCCTTATCATTCACGGGATGGTGGGAAAATCTTGCATATAGTTCTCACTGAAAGTTTTGGAATAAATATAAAATAACAGGACTGACTTTTCAAGTGTCTTGTTTACCTACAGTAGGTGTTTCAGTTAGACAGAATTATTCTTTGCTGTGATGAGATACAACCTTTTTCAGATGTGGTATGACTGACATTACAAAAATGAAGTATTCTAGTTTGATTAACTTCTGTACACCATCCTTTCAATTTTTAAACTTTTAAGTCACTCATTTCAATGCTTTTCTGAATCCAAAAGGCTGATGAAAAGATGAACTGCATGTTTGACAAATTAACTCCCTTTATGGCATTATTTTTCTTCCTTTTTTGTCTGAAGAGTCTTATGTCTTTAAAAGCAGACTTGAACTGCCATATCCAGAATGAAGTGACCTAGAAGCTGATGTGAAATAAAAGAGTTTTCTTCCTAATTAGTGTCAGAAAAATGACCCAAACTTTAAAAAGTAGTCTCTGCTACTGTATTCCTCCCGACCTCTTCCCCTCAAAGAGGCACTGAAAACTCTGTGGGCTTTTATCATGTAGGACCAGTATTGTTTCCAGTACCTTGTGCATATAATGAGCTAGCACCACAGATGTCTCTCATTTCAAACCTGATGCAGTCACAGCATAGAAATATTTGAATATTTGCTCCCTCTTTGGCTTAAAATTAGGTGGTTATTTTTCAGTCTCATTAGTTAGCTAGCTCTACAGAGACTGACAAGACTGCAAATTGCTACTTGGGTGACTGTAACTGAGCTGACCTTTCCCTCACTCGTGCATAACACTGCATGTTCTGCAGTCAGAATGGTCTTTCACACTGCAGAGGAGACTCACAAGTCTCTTTCCTTGTCTTTCCCTGTGATCTCTTGATTAACTTGTCTGTACCTTTGGGTGCAAGATGGAGATTGTGAAATGGGATAAGTAGGCTGCAGATTTATTAAGACAGCAGTCCACGACTTGTGTTGATTTGATTGAAATCCTGCTCACACTAATGGGCTAGGTAGCTGCAGCAATATTACATTAAAACTCATGTAATATTTGTGCAAAGGACCTGACCAAATATAATAATTCTTCTTAGATTCTGATTGTTCTTGCTTTCAGTTAGCTAAATATTTTAAATATTGAAAACATCCAAAAATGTAAATTATTGTTTTAATATTAGAGATGTTTCTTCCATGGATTTTACTGTAGAGTTATTAAGGAAACAACTATAGAAATTACTTCTATTTTATATCTGTAAGAATAAGGAGATTAAGACAACTACCACAACTTTGACTGACATAATGTCTAAGTGCTTGACCTGCACTTCACATACTTTTCCTCCCTCATTTATAGAACAAAAATAGACCATGTAAGTGCCTAATATACTCCTTTATAAGCCTCCTACAAAACAAATAAAAGGATAGCACATTTGGCATTTTGCTGAAGTAAACAGCACTAATGTGAAAATGATGTAAAGTTTGGGAACTACTTGGCTCATACATAAGGATTGATAGGAATTAAACTACACAAAAACATTGAAACATGGCTTCACATGTATAACCTACCTTGTGTTTCCAGGGTAACAAATCTAATTATTTTTTCCTGGGGATGTTTTCACTTTAGGACAACCTTGCAGCTTTTTCACCTGTCCTTGCTAGACAGTATCACAACAATTTTAGTTATGCTTTTGTCTCATTGTACCTTGCTAATTTCATTCAGCACAAGAGAATGGGAGAGCATTCTTGTGTATTTCTCACTTTAATTGTTCATATTTTATTGTGACCAGGAAAGGAGGTGTTGAAAAACACTGTTATGACACTCAGTTATCATTCAAAACAGGAGTGTATTATTGGCTTGGGAAAGCAGTCTTGGATGACAGGATGTCTGTTCTCTTTAGGTCCAAAATTAAGCTGTTGTCAAAAAGTTAATAAAGCCCATAAGAATTTAGGAAGCAGAATTGTTTATACTTTGTAAGGTCCTTTATTTGCCAAATGCTCATTAAGATAAAATTATAGCACCTGCAACTCACTGAACATAATTTACACTTTTATTTCATATATTTCTTGTTTGGATTCAGTTTTATCCTAATTAAAACATGGGCCAATATCCATGAGTATGGGCAAGAAGAGCAGTGTTGCAGAGCAATGAGCCCAAGGCCACTGATGCGTGGCATGAAGCTGGGGACACCGATGTGAGACAGTTTTATGGAGTAGCCTAGAGAGGCTCCAGGGAGAAATGATATGCTAGAAAATGTTACTGAAGTCCTGTAGTCTGAAAATTACTAGAGGAAGACAGATGGATGGGATGACCGATAAAGGACAGAAATCTGTAAAATGGCTGATTTGAGAGAACTGGTAGGCTGAGTGTATCAGAAAAAAAAAAAATCAAAACATGGAAGCCCAGTGGAGCAAAAGGCAAGGGCTAGGAATCACTGAAGTGTGGAACCGACAAGCTTTCCAAAAGCTTGATTAGCAGAGCACGGTTATGCCTTTGACTGAGAGGGTCAGCCAAAGCAAACTTTGAAACTTAAATATCACTCACGGTAGCCAAGAGGTTGAAATACGTCTCCTGTGTCAGGTCAGAAATGATAGACCATAGAGAAAGGATTGCACCTTATTTCCATAAACAGCTGTAGTGTGCTCAGCCATGGTTCTGGTGGTACAAGTGGCAGACCTCACTCTGTTGCACACAAGTGAAGGTGAACTGTGTGGCCTCAGAAAGCACTCAGTGGCTGCAGAGGGAGGCTCACAGCCCGAGCAGGTCTGTGTGTGGTGTGGTGATGTCCTACCCTCTGGAGGTCACCGTGCTGCAGAGCCCTCTGTGCCAAGTGCCCTTTGCAGTCAGCTCAGCATTGTGCCAAGAAACGGATTAAATTAGCCTGTAAGGAGCTGCATGCTGCTGCAGCTACTCTGCAGTGAGTGCCTGAACTACTTCATTTGAGCATTGGTTCACTTCCATGTAGTTCAGGCTACCTTGCACTGAAAGCTATTGCATATATTTAATTATAAAAGAATAATAGTGGCATTTTAGTTACATCCTGTTTTTTTTTTTTGTATGAGCCAAAACTGTATTCAGAACTCAGAAAACCGATAAGAAGTTAATATTCATTTCAGCATATTGGTACAGGCAGATTCTTAACTGAGTAACCACATGAGCTTTTTCTATTATCCTACCAATTTTCCTGTGCTTGTCACGTTATTGGAGTTTATGCTTGAAATTAGATTGTTATGCCTTAGGAAAATAGTCCTCTGTGTATTTAAAGTATTTATCAGTTTTGAGGATATTTCCCTGATGCTAATTTTTAACTCTTGTAACCACATAAAATAATCATGGGAAAAACCCCCACAAAACCCAGACTAAATAATTTGGAAAATATACTGTAAATTACTATTTGTCTTTCATTTCCTGATTCTGTTCTCATAACCATATCCATTAAAATATTTTATAAAATTTACTTCATGTCAAATTTTCAATTTTGGCTTTAGATTATGATCTATATTAAAAATTTCTAGTTAGGCACATAAAATTTCTAAAAGCCAAAGGTTCCTTGTCTGTAAAAGAATGAATCAAAATTAGTGAGGAGCTTACTATTTTATATTATATGTGACTTCTCTTTCCCTCTAATGTGCGTATGCATGTTTTCTCTAATGCTTGTATTTATGGTATGCTGGGAAATAAACCAGAGACCAAAGCTTTCCCCTGATTAACAGTGTTCTGGAAAGGGCTTCGAGAGAGGCTGAAATTGAATTAGGATCCAAACTTATAATTCAATGCTATGATAATCCATAAAATAAGAAACACTATTAAATCAACAGGAAATGAAAAAGGCTGCAGTTAGCCAAGCAACCATCACTCAGAAGAGAAGCTAAGTGATCCTTGAACTGGATGAATCAATCCACACTGCCAAGGTCAGTGGTTGCCATACTCGAGGAAATATGAACACATGTAGTAGGAGCCTTGCAATAAAATGAGCCATGCTGCCATCCTTTGTTAATAGCAGCTTTATCTGATTAAAGGGCTGAAGGCAGCCCTTGTATCAGCAAATTTTCACTAACATTTGGAGAAAATTGACTGACAAGAGATGATCCAAGGAAGAATTATGAAGTAGCCATGCTGCAGTACAGTCATACACTATTAAGCTGAGCAGAGGTACTGTAGATAGTAGATTTTAGTATCTCCCTACAGCTGAAAGGGGTTTAAATAGCTGTCTTTAGTATAAAAGGGTTTTGTATGCTACATTATTTTCTAATGAGTAAGGCACAAAGCTGAGAAACAAAAACATGAACTTGGACTTTTAAATACTTTTCCAGGAGTACCTGAATAGAAATATTCTTCTTTTCACTCTAGTGCATTATCTCTCATAACTTATAGCCTCTTTTGCCTTTCAGCCTCAATCAGTTCTGTCACTCTCACATCTATTTCACAAAATAGGATTTGCATAATGAACAATTTCGCAGAGATTCAAAACATAAATTAGGTTTTTCTGACACTGCAGTGAAAGAAATTTGAAAAGATTTGATCTTTGTGACTGTCAGAGTCAGCAGGGGTGAAAGTTAAGTTGTGTAGAAAGCATAGCAATCATACTTTTCATTAAGACCTGCATATTTTCTCATTGATCATTCTCCGTACATCATGCAGATGGAAAACCTATCTCAAACATGACCCTTTATAATAATTCCCTTACATGAACATAATAATTCACTGTCTTTTCAGTTACAGTATAAGATCTTAACACTGACTTCACTCATTTCTGTAATCAAAGAAACTTAGTTACTGAAACACCTAGAAGTGATAATAAGCACTGACTGGAATGACATTAGTGCCTTTAGCCATTAAGAACTCTCCTTCTTGATTGAAATTTTGGATTCTGGCATGGTTATATGAAAGAGGATGGAAGAGAAGAAGAGACTGCTTGAAGGATAGTGATAAGAAATTACAAGGTTTGCTGTAATGCAAAGAAGCAGATGAAATGGAAATGGCTCCATCCTGAATGCCAGCACCTGCCATTGGTAAAAACAAAAGCACTTGCAGCACACTTCTGAGTGCTCTTTCAGAAGTGTTCTCAGACCTGAATGTGTGCATCTCTGAGGGCTAGGACAAGACTTGCTAGAGATTCCAGTCAGCTAGTGAAGATTGCAGTGTGGTTCTGAGAAGAGAAAGAACTTTTGATTTTAATGCTGGATAAAAGGGAGTTGAAGTTTGAGAAGAAAAATTCCTTTCTTATTGGGTTCCTTTTACAATTAGGAAACTGTTTCATGTTCTCTACAAGTAAATAGGAATGTGAAATAAATATATTGAATATTATTTTTTGCTTTGCAAAGATACAGCTTGCAAGGACTTCAGATAATAGGTGAAAAAGGGACATGTTAATTGAGGAACTTTATATTGATGAGCACTGATGAGCAAGTTCTCCTAATAAAACCAAGAGAATGTGAAACAGTACTATCTTTTTGAAGGATTTATAGTGATCCTAAACATCATGAGATCTGTGGTCCAGAGAAGTTTGTACAACCTCTGAAATACTACTTTATATAGTATGGTAATACTGCTTTGTAGGCAGGGTAAGCATCCCCATGGGACTTAGTTACCAGCACCAGGTAGGTAGTAGGTTAGCCTTGATAAGTTAGTAACTAAGTAAGTTAGGTGATTTCCCTGTCCAACTAGTAGGCATATTTCCATTCTTTCAAATGGAAACTCATGGCTGCATGTGCAAAAAAATTGGCAAACTTGGTGGGTTCTTTTCAGGTTTCTTTTGAGATTATTAGAAATATGTAAGCTTTAGATGCCATGAGAGATTAAACACTACCTGTTTAGCAATGACCAAGAGAATCTGGGAAACCACTTATCCCAGGAGAAAAATTCATCACCACCAGATATTTCACCAGCCCTAAATAAGTCAAGGAGAAAATCTGTACTTCAACCAAAGGTGAAACTACATTATAATTGGAGCCAAGCATTAATCTACTTTGCATGAGCAGCAATATAAATGAAGATATGATAAATGGAAAACCCTGGATGGGACTGCTGCAGAACTTTGTCAGCCGGTCAGGTTGGTGGTGGCTGTCAATGCCAGTGTGCAGATGCTATGTGTCACCTGCATAAGCCAAGTGACTGCAGTGAAGGCATGCACAGGATGTGTTTTCCAAGTGCTTTAGCGTATGTTGAGATTAGGAGGCCTTAGTGAAAAAAGCTGTGTCTCCTTACCACTTGTGAAAACAGAAAAGTGGTTCCTAAGGTATCATTTTAGCTGCATTAATAGCTTTGACAGAGGGGGTTATGTTTGTTCGGCTGAAATCTTTCTAGCTGTTTACTGATTTCTGGGCAAAATAAATTACTGTTTATTCTTTTAACTACCCTGTCTCTTTATGTTTTAAGATCTTTTTCTAACCTATGGTCTTCAGTGAGGCATTTTTAAATATTTCTTCAGACTGATACCCGTGTAGCTGCTTTGAATCTACAGGACTTAACAACATGCAGATGGTTCTAAGAATGATTAACAAACCTGTGTTGCCTCTGTAGCCCAAGTAGCAGGCAGCAACATTTGCTGAGAATATTGGCTCCAAAGGTTGGTGGTGGCCTTTTTCTGGGGCAGTTTCCTTTTGTAATGAGAATGCAAAAATGAACAAAATCAACGTACTCTCTTTACATTTACCATTGAATAGTGGTGGCTTTCTTTATTATTGTCAAAGAATTGTCCTTTTATCTGAAAATGGGTAGCACCCATGTTTCTGCTTCAGTGAAAACCTTTGCATTTAATCTATTTCACCACAAACATAAAGGGATCACCTTTTGGAGATTTTGTGAAACAAGAAGCTAACTCACTCAGTCAGTTACCTTCGTGTTTCTGATAGTCCTGGAGTGTCTGTCACCCCATCTGCCAAGCCCCCAGTAGCCAGCAAATGGCACAAGTTTTAGACATAGCTTTTCTACAGTCAGTTACTTGAGAAAAAATAATCTTAACCTAAAAATAATCTTAATTTTAACTTGTGTAAAAGGACTAAGAAAGCTCAGCAAAAGAGAGAAAGGTGCTGAATTAGCCACAAAATATCCCCCAAAACAGGCGGTGTACATCACACAGAGAATTTTGTTTAGGACTGTAGACACTAAAGAAGATGTGGATAGGTAAACGGTAAATATTTATCAAGAAATTATTTCTATTGTGCACAGTTAATATTTTTCTCTTGCTAACAATTTCAGAGCTGAAATCGTAATTGTATGTGCAACAAAGTGGTTTATTTGTGATGCTAGTCAAGCTCTTCTCCCATCTTTCTGCCAGTATCTTGAGTTTTTTGCACATCCTTAGTTCTTAAAAGCAATATGAAAGTGGAAGAAAAATATTTACGTATTAAATTTATGGATTGTGCTTAAAATCGTAGTTTGTTTCAAATAGTCTTATCATAAAGTTCTTTGAAAGTGATCAGCATTGAGAGATTTTAGGGACAAAGACTGAAAATTTAATCGAAGAAGGAAATAAAATGCTGGAAAAACAATTAAAGAGAGGATAGAAGTCACTGTTACTTTGATTAGAAAGTGAAATTTGTAGATGTTTCATGTGAAGAAGACCCAGTTACCACTTTAAAATGTACAAGTCTTCACTGTCCCTAGAAAGTATTGAGCCGGCCTACTGACCATTTTCTGTTATTTAAATAAATGCCAGATATATTATATGCAAATAAAAAGGTCTGTCTGCAGACAGAAGAAATTGCCTTTTCACCATGAAAAGATGAATATGTTTGATTATGCATGGGTATGGTTAATTAATGTAGCTATACCGTCCAAAGTAGTAGTATTTTAAATACTTTTTTAAAGTCTGAAATTTGAAATATTACACAAAGTTGTCTGGAATGAAAATAGCTTTACAACACGTTCAACAGCTGATGTTTAAGATAAAGTTATTAAAATGACATGTAAGTGCTAATTAATCATAACAGACCAACATAACACATTGGAATTCTTTATGCTCTCCTGGAAGATATATATGTTCATCATTGCTCTTTTTAATAATAGAAACAGGGACAAAAATAGAAAGTTACACCAACAATATTTTTGACTGCAGGCCAAGAAAATTTAAAATTACCCTAGAGATAACAAGGCTGAACACAAATAAAATAGTTAAGCATGCTCATTACTGATGTAGGGCCCATAATTAAGCTTATTTATATCTGACTTAAGGCTTGTAGCTAAGCATACCCATAGCTGGCTTTTATGCCAGTGGAAATTGGATCAGGCTCTTAGACAACATTAATAGTTCTGTCCCACCAGGGTGCTTAAGGGCTGGCTCCTAATTTAAAGTTTCCTGTTTTTTTAAGAGAGGTGGAGCTGTCTTATGCCCTACTCACCTGCAAGCGCAGGGTTGTGAGGAAGCTCTCTGTGCATGGCTGGGGATTGCCGGGCTGGGACAGACCCCACTGCAGGACAGCCCAGGTGCAGGAGATGCCATCCTGACTTCTCTCTGCATCCTCCCTCCTACCCAGCCTCAGGTTTCTCATGCCCCTTCAGACAAAACCTGGAAAGCTGGAGCAAGCCACAGAGTCAGGCATGAATCTGGCCCCGAAAATAAACCACTAAGACCAAAACTTTCCAAAGAAACTGGCCAAGAGAGCTACACAGGTGGCCTAATTCCTCAAAAGACTAAACATTCAGCCTTCAGGTATTTGGCTGAATACCCAAACTGCTTGAAAGTGGGCTATATACTCTTTGAATATCAGCATTACAGACTGTCATCTCAGTTTCATAAAGATTGCTTTTCAAATATCTGTCAGTCAGATGCCCGTAGCTATCACAGCAGTGAGTGTTCTGTAAGCATAGTTACAAAAAAAGCTATCAATTGTATGTCTGCCTCTACCTCCTGTATTCTCAGTTCTTCTACTTTTCCTCTACAGGACGCTTTCTAATGACATTTTTACATTAATTTTTATAGCTGTTTTAATGAATATAGAAAAAAGCCTCCTATAACTGTCACTACTTTTGTCTTATACATAGAATAATAGTTATTCATCTAGCAAAAAAGCACTGCCATATTTTAAAGAGCCCTCCTGAGCATATTTGTGCCAAATATTAATTTCTTAAAAATGCAAATGTGTCATCCATGCTGTATACTCTTGTAACTTTACAGCTTGTTTCAATTTGTGTATATCCCCACTGATCACTCCTACTACATCTGCTTTAGTGAACTAATATAATAAAAAATATTATCCAAACTATTCATCTGGTCTTCTTTTCTTTGCTCCTTCCCTCTTCAGCTGGACTGATAGCTCTAACCAGTAAATTCAAATGTACATTTTATAAATTATTGCTGTGAGAGCAGGGATTCTATTGAAAATATTCCAAAGCGTTTCAAATGCTTTTTGGAATTAAGATTGCAATCACTGAAGGAGTGTACAAGGAGAACAGATTTATTAAGTGTTAGAGGCCTAATTAGATGGAGGGGTATTCTGAAACTCTCCTTTTCAGATGCATTAAAGCATTAGGTGATTTTCCCTGATATTTGACAGAGTGACTTTTACATTGCATCTTTCATGAAATGCCAAATCCCATTCTCCATGGCTATGAACAGAAACTTCAAATATTCCTGGGGGTTAGACATTCCTTGGTATGGGAAATAAGTGTAAATTCTGCAGTGCAAGTGTTAACAGCTAGGATCACCCAGGATTGTACTGGGGAAGGCCTTTTCATCACCACACACCAACCTTGCCTTTCTGCTTTATATCCTCAGTGTAAATGTGAAATCCTGCTCTTTTCCCCCTCCACCCTTTTCAGGAGGATACTACTTTGAAATCTCTTTATGAACAGCAGAGCAAAATAGGCCTTATCTTAGAGGGGAGAAAAATTGTATTGACTTTGAAAATGGAGAGGAGCATAGTCCAGAGGAGCAAACAGCAGACTTGAGAAAATTGCAAATGCTTTCTCCCCTAATGCATATACAGATACAAAGCAATCAAACAGAAATGAGATTGTGCAGCTAATAAAATCAATCAGGCCAGGCTGGCTAGAGCTGTTTCCAGATGGCCGTGGAGAGTTCCTTATCACTGCTGAATGGTTATTGACGAATATGTACCAACACTTGATCTCTCTTGGGAAGCTATTTAATTTATCTCCAAATCATCTGGCTAACTCCCAGGTGGCTGTTTATCTTGTATCAGTATGTTTTTCCAATTGTTACAGGATTCCTTCCTTGTTTGCCTAGATTTTCCTGTGTTTCCTCTTTCTTTGCAGATTGTTTATCTCCAGATTTCTCACTCTAGGGGAGCATACGCATAATTTGTTTGTCAATAATAAATAATGAACACATTTTATTACGTGTTACTAATGTTTTGGTGCAGAACAGAAGTAAAAAACCTTATAAAACTGCAAATTCACTGAATGTGTATAAATAACAGTGGGCACCTGGCCTGCATATTTCTATTTGCCTTTTTTTTTTCATTTTGTACATCAGTATTTATATTTTTATCTTCCTTTAGTTATAAGTAAATAGCATATATCTAGATAGTATGTGTGTGTATATATATATCTATATATCTATATATCTATATATCTATATATCTATATATCTATATATATATAGTTCAGTACGTAAATTGCATGTTGAATATGTTTGAGCTGTTTCTGGGTAGAGACAAGACATATCTGGTTATTTCACAAAATCAATGAATGGCTAAAACTTTTGCCCTTAACATCAGATGCCAGTCATTTGATACACTCTAAAATTTTACTGTGTCCCTGACTCTCAGCCTGAAAAAAATAATCTTAGTCCTCTATTCATAGGTGCACTGAATACCTTCTGATTTCTTCCTTTTAAAGTCTGTCTTCAGTGACGGCTTGAACTTACCTATCTGTCTCTATTAAGTGTCTCATGGGATCAACCCCTTTTGTTCACATACTTTTGTTCACTTATGATAGTGCCTTGCTTTCACTATGATTTCCTTGAGGTAGTTGTATGGAGTATACTGTAACCCTGAGAGTAAGTTGCAGCTCTCTTTCTGCCCAGGTCCTGTGACACAAACAGATTGAACAGGAGGATTCGGGGCTTTTTCAGTCAGACAGGGAACAGTGCAGCAAAATTTGTAACAGAAGAAAGACTGATCAATTGTCAAACACAAGAAAAGATACCAGAAACTGTCCCATGAGGTTTAGCATGAAGGTTGGAATGGTGCAAAATACCAGCGTCATCAATTATGTGATTCTGTATTAGGGACAGGAGAATCCTTCTGAAAACATGCCAAGCACTTTCTTTTGATGTCTTACGCTTTGATCCCCCAGTTGCTTTGTAGGCTAAAAACTTTTTTCTGAGTTATGATATATGTATGCACAGGATTTTATCTCCATTTGTCCTTGTTTCAGCACTGTCCTTGTCTTTAATGTTAGTGCTTGACATTCTCTTCTTGATGCATAAAGACAAATCAGTCTTCTCCCTTTTGTTGTACATTTGGGCTGCTGGACAAACCCAGTCTCCTAGCGTGCCTTAGTAAGACAGGCCATACAGTCCCTTAATCATTCTTATATGTCTGTTCCAATTCCAGTCTGAATCCCTCTTTTGTGGTATTGGCTCTGCACAGTGTTCGCTGAACTCTTACTGGCTTTCTGCACAATAGGCTGAAGATTTCCTGAGCTTACTTGAAAACAGCTTGATGGCTGCATTTTAAACTTTCACTTTTTACAGGCACTGCATTGATGAATTATACACATAATGAAATCAAAACAAGGACCAATTTATTTTATTCAGTCATCACAGTCCATTATCTCCAGGCTCATTGCAGAAATCAACATTATTTTATTCTCCCAGTGTGAGGCCTTGCATTCTGACTCTTTCTGTACTACTCTATTCTCATATTCTGTACCTTTCACCCCATTTTTATTTCAGCTTTAAGGTGATGCTTATGTTCTTTCTGTACAGTCTATCCTCTGTTCATAATACCTCTCTGCTTCATTCTGTCAACAGATTTTGTTAGGACACATCTATATTTTTCAGGAAAAATGTCTCCCAACCCTGTGATTTCAGTAGGGTCTTTCAGATTACTTCCTTACATATTTTGTCTCACCTCTGAATATAAATTCATTTCTCGTCAAAAACCTGTCTGGCAGAAAATGGTAGCTCTACTCAAAGGGAACATTGCATTGAAGGGCTGCCTTAATGACACACCACAGGCAATTACAACCCAAGTCTTCCATATCAGGTTTGGTTGGGAACCTCCTCAGGACCCAGTTAGATGGGAGGTGTTTGCTTCGTCCAGCACCTACCTTCCAAGTCACTCCTTACATGAGTCAGTGCCAATATAGCAGCTTGGTCTGGCTGGTTTTTAAGCACCTCTCAAAGGGACAGCTCTCCATGACATGCCAGCAGCCATTCCATCATATGAACTTGGCATTTAAACCAGCAGCTAGGGTTCATCTGTGTGGGTGGAGAATTAAGATCTGATTCAGTCATTTCCTTCTATCACATGGAAAGTTCTGGCTGAGATATTGCCTCTCCAGGTCTCACATTTATCTGAGAGCCTGCTTGTGTTTCTCCATATCAGTGTTAGAGAGTGGAAAAAAGTTATTTTGGATCAACTCTTTGATGATCTTAGGCAGACTTTCAATGAAATAAAATCATTTTAATTTATGCATCAGAGACAGTGTAATAACCCCACTCCTGTGCTTGTGCAGAAGTAGGAAAGCATAAACTGTCACATATTCTATAATTTTTAATCTTCAGTCTTTGTGCAGTCAGAGAGTGTAGAAGTGTGTTTTGATTGGTTGTTCCAAGTCCGAATTCTGTAGGGGTCCAAGAGTTCTGGGCTGGGCAGAAGCCTGGATTAGTTTGGTATGGATGTTGTCAGGACTTATAACCAAAGAATGACATAAAGAGGCTGCAGTAAAGCATTTTTAAAGTAGAACAGTATGTCCAAATTCTGTCCTTCTGTATTCTTTAGGGAAGGACTATATTTAGTGAAAGATACCTTGGGCAGGTGCTGGCACTTGACTCCTCATGACATGTGATACAAAAAAGCTAATCTCATTAATTAATTTTCATTCCTTTGGAATCTTTCTGAACCAGGGCTGCTTGTGGCTGTAAGAAGAATGTCTAATGGGGTTAGCTGCCTTTAACGGCATTGGTATTTGGAAAGCAAACTCTTATTTCTGTGATGCTCTGTTTCTGTTTGCATCTTTATCATATTTTTTCCTAACAACAACAGCAGAAAGAAATTAATCCTAAAAATCAATCCATATATTGGCCCAAAAGCAGTATTAAAAGCCAAACTAAGGGCTTAACTATGGACACCATAGAGCCTTAACAAGATGCATAACAAGGTGTGACAGCTAATCAGATTAGTAACAAACAACAGATATGCAATAGAAGTAACAGAAATGCAACAGTCTTTCAAAAATTAAAGTCTTGCTCCTCCTTAAGTGTTTTTGAAGGCCTACTTTAGATATTCCTGTTTTCTGGTACACTAAGTTTACCCCAAGCTAATTCACAGGTATTAGTACCTAATCTATCAAATTGTTTGACTCGTTAGAGACAAGAAGTGTATTGCAATATCACTTGACATCATGCACAATAGCAGCTACGTCATGGCCACAAACTTCTACATTTGTTAAACATTGCATATCCAGCTGCAGGACCAAAAATGCATCTTCGGGCATGAATTGTTCTTTGCTCAAAATCCAGCACATTACAGTTTCTCAGCAGTGGTTTGTTTTCCTGTTCTGACAGCACAAACTCTATTAATAATCTGTGTTCATACAGCTACTGGCAAACCAGGAAAGTAAGTGATGTTGTGGCACAGTAGAAACAAGAGCTTTTAATCACACCAGCAGTGTTGTCTGGAGGGAAAAAGAGTAAGCCAATGCTAGATGTGCAGAGGAAGTAGAGAGAAACTGGAGCAAGATCATGGAGAGTTTTATAATCAAGAAGTTCCTTTTGCACTGTGTTCTGAAATTAATGAGCAGCCACTGGAGTTGCCTGACAATGGGGGCGATATGACTTAGTTTCCAGGGAAGTTATTCTGAGCCAGACACGTTGAATCGTTCATTGTTTTCTCCCACTGAACAGTCTTATAATTCAAGTACTTAATCATAAAGAACAATCAAATTCTTTCTCACTGGCTTCAGCTTTTCTACCTTTCTCAGCTGGCTGATCATGCCTTAGATAATCAGACCCATCTCATCTCTGACATATAGACCTGATGATTCCCCTGTCCCTCTGTGCCTGCCTTCTCCTTCGTACTATAGCTCTATCTCCTTATTCCATAGCTGTTATTTGCAGACTTCTTTCACAGTTTTCTTGCAGTGATGGCATTGCTTAAAGAAATAAAAGCAGGAAAACCTTATTTCTGCCCTCTCCCATGCTATTGCTGCCTTACTTGCACTGTTCTGTCCTGGCTCCTCCTTTTGAACCTTGGCATACTTTCTCATTTGTGACTCATTAGCTAGAGATGACCATTTGAAGCTCGACTATCAGGACATTGCAGATTTCACTAATCACATTTCTGTTCATGGTCTTGGGTGCTTTTCAGATTGCATTTCCCTGCCACATCCCTCATCATGGCTGCACTATTGATTTGACTGAAATTCTGCCTTATGCACTCAAATGAGATTTCCTTGAAGGATAATAATAAGAGTTTTGGTCTCAAATTAGTCTGATTTGCAGCATTAACCACTGAGTATGTAACAATTACAGAATTGTACTTATCACCTGGTAGTGCTGCCCAATTTCTAGACTCAGGTATGTAAAATCATTTAAAATGGAGTGATGTAAAGTGAGGTGATAGTCATGATGGAGAACTAAAAATATCTTGGAAAAACAAACTTCAAATTTCCCTTTTTCAAGGCTAATTATTTTTCACAGTAACCAATCAAGTGCAAGGTGTTGAGATATTAAAATACTTTTTTGTTTTCCTAAAGATGAAAGAAAAATAAGATTAAAAAAATTCAGAAGGCTTAGTAAGATACAAGTCACCTTGACTTATCAACAAAACCAGAAGTGCATCTCTTTAGGGTTAAGGGGAAAAAAAACCTATTCTGGCCCTACTGGGCATTAAAAATGATAAATCTTTGGCACAAGAAAAGATTTTTTAAATTAAATTAAATTTTCTTTACAACTTAAGGCTTTTTTGATTTATGCTATCTAGCCCCAAGCAAGGGTCTTAATTATTTTTTATTTATTTCCTTCATTCCTGAGAAAGGTCTTTCAGCTTTTCTTTATTATTTCAGTTCTTCTTCTGTAGGCATATCTATGTCTTCTAGCTCTTATATTTGCTGCTAAGTTTTCATGTTTTATTTCCCTCTTAGGTGAAATACTCTGGTGAAAGCCTCCAGGTCTTAAACAAAACTCAGCTTGCTTTTACAAACATAATGTAAGGTTGGTGTCTTTTGATTTTAATTTCAATTTATTAATTTGTTTCCCCATGACTTCTGCTATGTTACTATAAATCAGATATCCCGTCCCACCCTATAAAGTTATAAGTTTCCTGAGCATCCATATGACCTCTTTTTACTCTCAGATGATATTTTTAGGTAAAACATTCTATGAGAGCTTATGGACTTTTTACCCTAGTGATAAAATGGGGTTTAGTAATATGTTTTCTCTTCTTTATGAGAATTTTTTTTTTCACTTCCTATGCGTATAAATGGAAAAACATGTCCTGGCACACTTTCAGGATAATGATAGGAAAATGTCCATGCCCAGCAACGCTCAGTAATTAGAGCATTCTCCAGGACTGCAAAATCCTCAGTCAGATAAAGCAGTTGAACCTTTGTCGATTCAGACTCATTAAGCTGTGGCTGTTGCTGTATAACAGGGAAAAGCTGTTTTTTTCCAAGAAGGTCTGTAGGTGCTTTCTGAGCCCTGCCAGGGTGGAGATTCTCTGCCTGGCAAGAGGATTCTCTCAGGCTGAGGTGGGAGCAGTGTCTGGGGCTGCTCTACCCAAGCCTGACCAGGCAGCCCTGCCAAAATAGAGAATTGCAATGCTGAGTGCCTTACTAGGATAAAGAAAGCACTCAGAGATTTTAGGGATTTCTCAGAGTTTGCTGAGTGTGAGTTTGCTCTTTGATATAAAATCAGGAATTTGACTTGCTGCAGTGCCCTCCATGCTAACTGCAGCTCATGTTCAAATACTCAGCAGTTGCTTTCCATCCAAATCATCAGAAGCATGAGTTTGCCTGCAATGGAGTTTGAGAAAGTCAGATTTTATATGACAGGGGCTTAGAGTGCATTAAGTCCACAGGCCAAAACCAACCACAGAATTCAATGCAGCAGTAACAGTGCACATTTAATGATTTTTTTAGTTTCAACAAAAGGAAGGACTAAATTCAGAATTCAGGGCTTCCAGGCCAAGAACCCTCATGCTTCTGCCTGGAGAAAAAAAAAGTCTGGATAGGCAAGGGTTGCAATATATGTGTACGAAAATAAAGGAACAGAAGGCACTGAAGTTTAGTAGGGAAAGACACTGCTTTTACATAACTAAAAGCCTTTATGTTGATATGACACACATCTACAGCCATTCTAAATTCCCTACCCGTCCAACCACCAGTGCAGAGTTGGTTTAGTTTGCTCTTAGGATCCAGTTACAAAAAGGCTATAAGAAATGCTGCTATTTGTCAAAACCAGACATAAAAATGGAAGGTAATAAATCAGAGAAGAGGGCTTTGAGTGGTCTAAATGCTGGTGTCCCCATTTCATCCCAGAACAGCCTGGTGTAAACCTAGCATCCAGAACTGTTTTGTAACAGGCAAGAAATAACATAGTAAAACTGCCTCAGTAATGAGAATCAAAGAGGAAGGGAATTATACACAGAAACTGAACCTTACATCCTTCCAGATGCTGTAACAAGACTTTTGTGCAGCACTGGGTGTATTTCCAAGCAGACAGCTGGAGCGTGGCTGTGGAAAGGCTCACCCTCCCTCCCATACCTCTGCTCTTTAATGTAGCAAACACAGCTATATATCAGCTATATGTCTGGAGACAGAGGGAGTTTATCTCTTTATGCCCACCAGAGCATATCTATCTATGTGCATCTAGCATCTGTACCCAGGAATGGCATGAATCCAGGGTATTCCAGCACATTCCACCACATTTTTTATGCTTGTATGCATATGGGATTTTACTGTGGTCACTCATGCTAACATATAGGCTTGTCAAGTGCTAAGTACAGGGCCTAGTAAAGCAGACAAGGCTTGCTCAAGACCACAGATTCCTAGAATTTAATGTCTTCTGCCAGACTTCCCTTACAGAAGATCATATCTATGAAATGGAAAAATTCATAGGCAAATCAAATACAGCTGACAGGTGGGTAAGCTCTTGTTATGACAGCTGGGTACTGATCAACATGGCGTGGGAAAAGCTGGTCAGAAGTCAGAAAAATAGCAGGGTAATCAAAAGGTAGATATTGAGAGGACTCTGAGCTCACTTTAAGGTTATGCAGCCAAGAATACATAATTCATCCCATATTCTTAAAGTAAGAATCCATCAGAGTGAGACATTTAGGCTAGTGGCTAAAGAAGATAAAAAGTAGCTACAGGTGAGCAAGCTCATGTTTTTTAGTAAAATGCATAAACAGAACCCCTTACACATTTCAGCATTTTTACTACAACCAAATACACTGTTCTATTGACCATGGTGAGCTATCTGTGTTGGATTACCTTTGGCTTCATCTGATTACAATTCAAAATGCCAAGTCTTGCCTTAATATAACTGGCAGTGGGAATATGAAAATAATTTTTACTCAAACCAAATTTGTAGTAATGGTTACTGAGGATGTTTCATAAGCCTTGAACTTATCGAGGTTGTCAAAATGATACTTTTTTAATTCAGGAGAACTAAATGGACCCAGAAAGTCAAAAGTAATAACAGGTTTTTTGCTGTGTAATATTAAGCAGTTAAAATTGGTTCAAGATTTTAGTTTGGGGCTTCTTTACTTACCGCTATGGAAAATATAAGCAAAAGAAGTCCAAAATTGAAAAAAATAATGTTCAGCACAAAAAAAAAAAGAGGTAAAAAAGGAAATGTAGAATTATGCAAAGCAAATTCAAGCCTGTTTGCCTCAGAGAGGTTACTTGATAAAGTTCTATCTCTCCTAAGCAACCCATATGAGCAGGAAAGAGGTTAATTTTAACCCTGAAACAACTGCGAGCACAGCAGTTACTTTTATGTCATTCTGGTTGCCTAATTTTGACAAAATAGACAACCAGAAAGAGAAGTGTAGGTAGTATAATAAATCATAAGAAAACTTATCTCTGAATATCAGATTTTAAGAGAGTTTATCAGTTACAGGTAGATACTTAGAACTGACAAGTTGCCTCTCACAGGTATTCCCCTAGGACTTGGTGCACTTTTGTCTAAGGCATTTTTTGGCAGGTCTGGTTGCCCCTTCTTCGACTCATCATTCTCAGGCATTACAGAGGTACACAGTTTGCCTGCTCATAGGCAGGAATAATTTTGAAGACAAGAGTAAAAAATGGAGGAAGAAGGGAAATATGTACAGAGGAAAGTCACAGAAAAGGGGATCAAGGTGGAGGGAATCCTTGATGGTTTGGTAACAAAGGTCTAAAGCATTCTGTTGCTCTGTGCATCCTAAAGATCACCAAAACAGGGAAGCCTTTGCAAACAAACAGTAAACTAACTTCCTCCATGAGATTGTCCAGGAGTGATTTCACTTGGTTTGGCCTCAAAAGGGTAGATAGGTAGAATGGACAGTTTTCTCACTCTCTGCTCACTAAGCTAACATTTTAAAACAGAGTTCTGATCTTTCCCTTTCTACTGTACCTGAGATGATCTCAGTTGATGTGGTAAGAATAAGTCACTCAGTTTGAATCCAATGGTCTTCTATTTTTTATATTTTTGGCGGCATTCATTTCTTTGCAAACTACTGTAGCGCTTATAAAAGTTTCAGCTGCTTCCTACAGAAAGGTTCAGCATCAGTAACTTTTTAAAAAAAAGTAGTAGGATGTTACAGTATAATTACTTGAATAGGTATGTTTGACTGGGCAGGTTGGGATCTGACTGTACCAAAGCTTCATGAATGAAATGAGGTCACACTTGCCCTGATGACTTGCATTCAGAAATCTGAATTACACATCTTCAGGTAGAGAAGAAGAAAAAAGGTAGAAAACAATTCTGCCAATTGATTTTTTGCTATCTTGTCATCTTTCCTTATATCCACATTGGAAATCAACCTAAGAATCTCTAGAGAGCCAAGAAAAATGTTATTCACCCTCTTGCTCAAGCTCAGAAATTGCTTGGCCTAGTGAGTGACATATTATCCAAGTTAAAATTAGCATAATGTATAAATAATAGATTTTTCCTCCATTAATTACTGCATTTTCTGAAAAGAAAAAAAAATGTCTGCTTCAGGTGCTACAGTGTCTCTTTGTCCTTTCTGAAGCCTTTTTGGTGGCCTAGCAGACTTTTTTCCCCTGAAAACATAATTTTTTTCCTAAATTAGAGTTTTGTGTGGTCTTCAGTGAAAAGTCATTTGAAACCTATTGACTACTTTATGTATTAAAGCAAGAGAATATATTTTGTCTTATCAAAAGGATAAAAAATAGTTCTAGAGTAATTACTTAATATTCACTTTGGAGATATTAATTCTGCCTCTATGAAACAAAGGAAGGAATGCAAAAGTTTTATGTTTTGTTCTTTCTTCTAACCTTTAAATATTGCATGATTTGTGTCAATATTTATCTCTTTTTGCTTAAAGCAGATTGAAAATCTAATTTCTTTATCTCTCTTTTTATTCTGTTTAAAATCTGCAAGGAAAAACCCTTCTGGCCATGGCTTTTACCAAGAGAAATCCTCCAGGAGGCAAAAGTTAATTGGGCTAAACTTTTTAGATGAAGAAAAGAAGGGGAAAAGAAGAACAAAAAAACCAACAAGCTTATTCTGAAAAGTCTAATTTTTTATTGTATTGTATTCTTTGACATTGGTATGAAAGTGTGAGGGCAGATTTCAGAAAGTCTGAAAGCGTGAGGGCAGACTTCTGAAACTGCTGAAAAATCCCAGCACCTGAAATTTGAAGTAGGCATAGTTTTGAAGACCATCTCCTTACATACCAGATAGGGAGCTATGAGAATATTTGGAACATGGTAGATTCAAAAATGACATAAATGTTTACCTGAGAATAAATATATATATGTAGAAGGAGCATAATATTTTCTCAGTAATAACAATAGGTTTTAACAATGTTAAAGGCAGAATAACCTCTGAGGTTGCAAAAAATGGTAATTTTGTGTATTACTCCAAAAATCTTACAAGAATTCATCCTTGTTTACACAAAACAATAAACAATTCATAAAAAAAAAAAACAAAAAAAACCAAAAAAAAAACAAAAAAAACAACCAAAAACCAAGAATTCATGGTTGCAAAACCAGGAATTCTTCATTCCCCAAATAACTTAATGCTAACCTCAACTCAATATGTTTCTTTTAAATATTGATCAACTAGCCTTTTACACTCAGCTGGCATAATGCTTCTCACTGTCTGCTATCTCTACAAAATCCCAATTCTCTGAAAATCCATATACATTATCTGCTAGGCACTAATTTGATGTGAATAGCAACAGAAGAGCTCTCTTAACTCCAAATCCATCCACCATATATTAATCACTGGAAAATTACTGACACCTCTTTTGTTTTTCTTTCTCTCACCTTCCAGACCCAGCCCCGTCTCTGTTCCACCATTTAGCCCATTTTCTCATTAATTCTTCAGTGCAAACAGTATTTACAATGGCCAGCAATTCTAACCTGATTCATCTGAACCATTTGACACGGCTCAGACAGCTTACCAAAGAATTCAGCCTATGGCTGCATGAACTCTTGAAGGAATCAGAAACTATACGATATAGATAAGCATTATATACAAGTACTTGTTGTCATGGTTACACAGATAGGCTCGCTTCTGACTTTTCCCTCTGAATAGGAAATAGAGATCCAGGGAGACTCTCTAGCCCCACTCAACAAACATTCGTGCAATTTAAAATGTGTAGGTGTCTGAGAAAAAGGAAAAAAAGAGTGGATGGGCTGTAATCCATCTACTTCATCTTTTAAAATATTTATAGATAGCACAGTGTAAGTCAACAAAAATAAAAGGAGCCTGTACAGGTTTTGCTGCATTTTTCAGAGCCAAAATACTGTTTTGCTGTCAGGGAAATCAAAATAAAGTAGTTAAACAAAGTATTGCAAAGAGTAAATAGACCTGAGAACCTGTCAATGCATTATTTCAGTAGACATTTTAAGTAACCAGATCTTTTTTGAGAAATCCATGAGAAAAAATCGTATCTATGGCTCTAAGCAGAAAATAATAAAGGATAAACAAAATATATATGTTGTTGTCCTTGACAAATATGAACCCTGCACAAGTCCATAACTCAACATAACTATTGAGTGCTTTAAGCCTTAAGCTTAAGTTGTGTGATAGCAATTTCAAAACAGATAATGCAACTTCTGAGTGAGAAATTACACTCTATTGACTGAGAAGTGAAGCAGGCATTTAATGCATAGTTATCTCCTTAGCTGAGATTAAATTGTTTGCTTGACTTCCTAGCTGCTGACATAAATATTTAAATTATTTCACTGTTTACATATTTGCAGGTTATTGACCTTTAGCCTCCAAGCACATCTGAGAGTGTGGGCCAATAATCTTTATAAAATCTGGTATCTAGTCAGCAGAAAACTCACTATTTATGGGGTGGATTCAGGTATTCTCTTACAACAGGCTAACTATTGTATCCCCTCTGTTGACCAGATGTTCTCACAGGGACTCACTGGTTTACACATGCACTGCTTTTTTCTTAAGGATGAGTAGCTGAAGGCAAAGATAATAACTGAGGAACTGAGACCTGCTCCAGCAAAACACCAAAGCATGCAATGAAGTGTGAGTAAATAAGGAGTCCTCTTATTTCCTCTTAATCACAAAGGTCTCTATTATGCAGAAGTACACAATCAAAATCAAAATTATCCGGTGACCTGTTGCATTAATTGACATATATAATACCTTCACATTTTATCAAGCGTTATGGTAATATGTGTTCTTGTTGCCTAGTGAATTGTACTTTTTTTTAAATGCTTTTCAATGAAACCAATATGCAAATTAATTTTTTGTATTAATATTAATATAATCTGAATTTGCTGATTTAATTTTGTTTCCAAGGAAACTGCCTGGGAATTTTTCCCATAGTTTTACATTTTTTAAAATTAATTTTCTTGTCCCTTATTTGGGGCAAAGGTTTATACATATTTTTCGACAGAAAAGTTTTTCCCCAAATGAAGTTGGTAGAAAGTTTCAGCTGCCTGGTTATCCCTCCATAACATTATTTCTTTGGGTTTGTTTCTCTACTCTTCATACTAGTTTGATATTTGTTGGTTTTACTCCTTTTTTTAGCTTTCTTGCTTTGTGATAAGTTAACCAGCTCTTTCTGGTCTCAGTCCTTTTAGCTGTGAATAAGGTAGGTCTGCAAATACTGAGGTAACTTTTGTTGTTACAGTCTGTTAAAAATTTAAAATCAAGGGAAAACAGCTAGTATGTAAACTCCAAAAAGCCAGCCAAATAGAGTTTTTGAGAGTGAGGCAACAAGAAATCACTTAGCTATCCATACCAGCACGGACTAAGTAATGGCATTAAGTAATTTGAAGACTACACAGGTTCACTGTGAGGATACTCTGGGTTAAAACATTAGTAGGAATGTGATGCTGTCTGGTGAACTGAAGTGGGAGTGTTTTGCTTTCACTCACATCCTCCAGGCTTTGGGCAGCAGATTATTATGGGTATGACAGCTGAACATTGAACAGTTGAACATTGGATAATAGAAAGTCACAGTGGTACAGGGAACTCCAGAGCCTGTGCTTTCAAACTCGACTTTTTTTTTGTGAAATATACCTTTTAGTTTGTTTTGAATGCTTATAGTGCCTTTTATACACTGTCTGCAGGCTATTTTAAAATATATTATTGTGACCTTGGTGACCCTCTAGATGATTATTCTGCTTTGGTTTCCACACTTTTTCCTCTGCCTTTTTTAACTCTTCCCTTGCCTATTCTTTTATATTTTTTATCTATTTCCTGAAATACTTCTCTCATTTTATAAATAAAAGGTTTCCATCTGATGCCTCTTGCTTCACCATGCACTCAAGCAACTCTTAAATTGTAATCTCTTGCCTGTAGTCTGGGAGATGAGATTTATTCTAAATTTTATTAGATATTTGTAATATTTTTTTTTTACTGAAGATATGCTTTCTTCATAATGAAAAATAAAATGCAGACTAAATCCTCAGCTAAGCACACTCCAAAATCATGTAATTTGCGAGATTTATCTTATTTTCATGACTAGAGCTAGAATAACCAAGAAGGTTAGAAGAATCAGGAATCAGAGGTCTTTTGGGTTTTTTTGTTTTTTCTTTTTAATTCAAAAAAAAAAACAGTCAGGAGGAAAATGTGGGAAAGTTCTCTTTTTTGCTCTTCAGGAATGGTGTCCTGTTGGTAAAGCAGTGTGGTAGGTTACCATGGCTGGATGCCAGGTGCCCACCAAGCTGTTCTATCTCTCCCCATCTCTTCTGGACAGGGGAGAGAAAATAAGATGGAAAAGCAATTTACAGGTTGAGATAATGCTGCTAACTACAGTAGAGGCAAAAGTTTGGGTGCAAACACAAAAACAAGTAGGTTTACTCTCTACTTCCCATCAGCAAGCAATGTTCAGCTTTTTCCTGGGAAGCAGAGCTACAGCACACATAGACATTGCTCTGGAATGTTTTAGATTCTCAGTCAAAGTGTGGAATTGCCTTTCTGATTCGTGCAAGTCTGGCCCACCTGCTCATCTCCATACCGCCAGGACACGTCAGTGTGGTGCTCCAATAAGAGACCACTCCAAAGCACTGTGGTTTTTCAGCACCATGCTTCTCACACACTAATCCAGACCACTTTTGAGCAAGGTTAGGAAAAAGGAAAGGGGTATTTAGGAGGGGTCTCAGTACCCACTTAGAGTCAGCTCCCATACCCCTCTGTTGAATACAGTTGGTGTAGGCAGATCACTGTGTTATGTCCACAACATTGAGCTCATTTGTGCATATCATTTTATGAGAAAGCTGTTGACAAATTAGAGGAAAGGACAAAATTAGAGGAAAGGACAGTTGCATTAATTGAGCTTGCTCAAATTGAAAGAAAGTAATTATTTATGGTAGCAAATAGTGTAATAATTATGAAAAATTGAATGAAATTAAGATAAAAAATATTTAAACAGAATATTAGAAAATGTTCTCTGACAGTGAGATATATGAAGCTGCAGTTTCTAAGGAGAGGTGGTTATATTCTCATTGCCTGAAGCACTTGAAACTATACAGGAAGAGAAATGTTGAAAATTGTGGGAAGTGTCTGTGCCTGAACTGGCATGAGAACTGACTGACCTTTTCCTTCTTTTATTCTGTGAATATTAAAAATGAGACTTTTAAAAGACTTAAATATCCATGTCAAAAATTATACCTACCTTTTCTGGTATTTTCAGGTATTTTCTTTCTTTCTTTTTTTTCCTTAATTAGTATGGAAATGTCACTGAATACATTAACTGACACACTCTTTATCTCACTATATTCCTTCTTCTCCTTGTTAATATTACATCTAGCTTATAGTGACCGTTAATTGATTTTTCTTTATCTTTCATAATTTTCCTTTCACATGCATTGCCAATAGCACTTCCATCTCAGAATATATTCAGTTTTGATGGTTTTCCATCTAATGAAAATTACTCTGAGAACTTCACTACTGTGGATAACACTGTTGAGGTAACTGGTCTGGTAAATAATTTATATCACAAGGATTTAATTGTTTAGTTCTAGACCTACACCTGATTCTAAATTTTTTCAAAGTTTTTGTTTATTCTCTTGTTTTGGTTTGTTTCCTTCAGATGAAAATGTAGCCTATATATTCTGCAATATATATGATATGAAAACAAATTTTTATCAAGTATATCTTTTATGCTGCTCAAAATTTAAATTTCCTGTAGAAACAGCATTTCCAATGCAGACTTGGAAACAATACCTGCAGATATGTTACTGCTTATCAGAGCCTCAATGATCCTTTGGATCTGCAGGTACAGTTTTCCTGTTCTAAATCACTCCATTCAGTTCTGGGCTTTTAAATGAGCAGTAAGCATCCCTCCTGTTTCCTCTGATGACTCTACCAAAGCACATGTACTTTCAGCTCCTCCTCGGTCTCTGCAGGCTGGATTTTTTTTCCCCCCTGGGAGATGTCTGAAGCAGTTGTCCTGTGCTTGTAAATTCCATGTCAGGTTTGCCATAATTTTTCATGGTTTCTGTCCTTTAACAAGTTCAGTGACTTTTTAACTAAAAAAAAGAACATTTAATATTTTTTCCTTTCACTGCTACAAACTTTATCTTTTCCAAAACTAATTTTTTCTACACCTTTGTATTTAACTGGCATACTTGGTGAGATGGACTAACCCATCTCTGCAAAACATCAGTTTCACCTTAGCCACCCACCTGCTGCTGACTTACCTAGTAGTGACAGCATCCTCAGGGCTCTCCTGTCCTTAAAAGGTGTGTGAGATGTTAAAAATAAAAGCTGTCCCATTTGCAGCTTGATAGTCTTGTATTGGCAAACATTGCTCTTTTGAATATTTCCCTGAGCAAGCAGCACTGGACACTTTGTCCTTTCTAAACACCTTTCTTTGTCTCTTGCCATGGATACAGTCCAGTGAAGTCCTTTCTGTCTCAGAGTCCCTCCCAAATTCTGGCTTTTACCACAAAATATGCAGACTTTTTTGGAAATAAATACTGAAATAATTGTCTTTTTAACATAAATATCCTTTTTTGAATCAGTTTGGTTTCTTTTGTGATGGCCATGGTGAGTCTTCATATTGTGCTATCTTTGTGATAGCTCATGCAGGACCTCTAAGGACTCGTCCTGAGTCTTGCATGGCACCATTCCATCAGACTTTTTCTTTTAAAAAAAAAAATATGATTTCCTAATGAAGCATCTATAACTCCTTCATTACTCCTTTGTGCCGCTTCATCATTATCATTAATGTTCTTCTGTGGTCATTTTTTTCCAAAATATCACTGAAAAAGAAATCAAATCACCTTTATACTTCATTTTCACAGGAAGCACAGCATTTTCCAGACCATTAACACGGAAGTCCATTGTTAATTTCCTCTGCCTGATTTAACTGAAAACTACTAAAACATTAAGTTGCTTCAGAAGCAGCTTCTTTCAGAAATATATTGCTTGTTTTTGGCACTCTATTCATTGCAATTGCAGGATAAAGCAAAATTAAGCCCTTTTTTCCAGTTGTACTCAACATTCCCCTGCTGCTCAGAGTAAAACACAACTGATCAGCCCTTTCTTCTGTATTGTCTCCTGAACTTCTCTGTGTGGTAGTTTTCCCTTATCTACATTCCTTCTCCTTTGGCCCTGTATTGTTTAACACAGTTTGGATTGATGTGCTATGGATGAGACAGTTTTTTCTGACATTACTGCCATGTTCATAATGATGCAATGAATGATTTGCACCTCCTCAGACAATCAGTTAATAAAAATACTTAGGTTGCCACTTCAGACTGGTATCTAGCGAGACAGAAGACCAAAGTATCTGTTTCCAGGAATAACTATAGTAATGAATTTTTCTGGACTTGCTAAAGTCAGTGAGAGAAGGAAGGTTCTGAAATTAAGATATTTATTAGACAGATCCAAAAGTCCTAGGAAAGGACCAAGGTGGTGTTGTTTAAGGAATGTGACAGAGCCCTATGGATGGGAATACTAAGTGAAGCCCATCCCATCCTATCACTTAATGTCTACTGCTCCTAAAATGAATCACAGAATCATAGAATGACTTGGGATGGAAGGGACCTTAAAGGTTGTTGAGTCCAATCCCCCAAGGACCAGCCTGACCTTGAACATTTCCTGGAATGGGGCATCTACAGTCTCTGGGCCTCTTGTTCTAGTGTTTCACCAGCACTTACAGAGTTGCATTTCTCCGATTGAATCTGATGGTTTCTGTTGATTTTCATCATTTTGGAAATGAAATTTATACTGATGCTTAAGCAGAAATAATTTGAGTCATAACATAATATTTGAGGTGTGATTTCTGCAAAATATTGAGCATTACCCAGCAACAATTATATAGTGTCATTGATCTTGTAAGAAAATCCTTTCAGACTTTCTGGGGGATGGGAGTTTTGTATCTTGTGAAATTCTATAAAATTTCAGTTGACTGCATTGTGTTGACAAATATATCTTTACAGTAAAGGGAAATACTTCTTAAGTTCACCTCATTTCAACTTATCTTTCCAGAACAAAGGTTTAATTCAACCCCTGTTTAGCCAACCATACATAAATGTGTTTTGGCTGGGGACTTTTTATGTGCCTCAGACATCCTTTGTTATATAAGGAAAACATACATGATACCTTTGGTGGCAGTACTCATTATACCTTTTATCAGATACATAAGATTAGGCAAAGAAAGGAGGTCACAGTTTTTCTGGCTGTTTTTCATATTAGCTGCAGTCATTTCCTAACAAATTAAGTGGATGTAGATTCTAAAATCCTTCTATACAGCTACAGCAGGTACTGTCAAGCTGCATCCAGAAAAAAATATTGTGGCACTTAAAGCCATGTCACTGTTCCAGCTGACCAGTTTAACCTGAAATTCATGCTATAGCACAGAGAAAAGTAAAATATCTGCACTGGCTCTGAAGTAAAAGGAATCTGACTCCACCAGTTTGGGTTCACACACGATACATCCGCTACCCTAACCAAATACTTTTTCTTTGAAACATAATGAAATCTGATTAAAAAAAAAAAGAGTTTTATCCTTCTGAGGAGCTAAATATGAACTTTTCTTTTTTTTTTTTTTTTTTTTTTTGGCTCTGACTGCAGTAAAAGAAACTTGCTAGGTATGCTACAAGGCATTTACCTTGTATGTAATCCAAAACCCATAGGAGTCAGTACAGGCAAAATTTCCTCCTTTTCAGAAGTTAATGATTTTGTTTTCAGGCTTTTGGATTCCAGAGGAAGCCTTGTTTCAGAGACATAATCCTGTAAGTCCCAGGAAAATAATCTGGGAATTCTCAGGGTATAGCAGGGATAAGGGGAGAGTTATTTTTCAGTGAAAAGTTGAGAAAAGCATGGGTTGAAAAAAGCACCAAGATCTGAAGCAGCACCACTTGTCCAATTCTGTAGTGCAGTAAATAGTACACTGTCCCCTTTGTCTTTCCTGTTCTTTGTTATGACATTATACTTCCTAGAATAGCATTAGATCATTTTTTTAAGACATAGTAACATTTTCATCAGGCAGCTACATGATTCTTAGGTGACCTAAGATATAATACTACTTTCAACCTGAAGAGGTAGAGCTATTTTCCTCTGTTGAGGGAAAAACTGGTACAAAGCACATTTAACATGATGGGTGAGAAGTATGTGTAGCAATGGTCACTTATAAAAGGTACAGCAAGAAATCTGTATTAAAAATGATGCAAAAAATGAACAAGTATTGAAAAGAAATACAGAATGAATACTGTTTCCCATAAACTTGCTGATTGTACATATTGATTATTCAGTATTGCTTTTTTATATTAAGGAGGAATTTATTGTTGCTGTTGTTTGACATCTGTTGTATTTCATCCTGAGCTAATTATTCCAAAAGTTTCATCAGAGTGAAAAAAAGTCCACCATCTCTCTCTTTGGCACAGCAAGTCAGTCAGGTATAAGGTATACAAGAAACTAGGCTCAAATATATTGTTACCTAAGCTACCTATGGAAAAAATGACAAGAAAAGGACATTTGTACACAACCACATTATAAATGTTTTGATTTACAAGCATCTGCTATTCTTGTTTGTGAGTGCTTTACCATGCATCTGGACCTTGACATCTAGGAGCTTATTGAATAACTTGAATTTTCATCTCTTATCACCTTTATTGTGGAGAACTACACAGGGTAACTCTTCTAATTCTTAAAATGAAACCCTCCCAACAGAAGAAATGCCTGGTGTTTTGGAAGCCAGAAATCATCAACGTAGAAAAGAGTCCTTTAGAATGTTCAGCATAGGAGAATGTTCTACTTAAAGTGTGCTGCTGATAAAAGAACTCTCTATCTCTAGAGATACAAAGCAGAAAAAATGATGTTGTACATCAGAGAGATAAAAGATCACTGTGCTGAAAGTAATCATCAAACTATGACTTTTAAAGCTTGAAACTGCATTTTTCTAAAGTTTCCACTGTTTCTTCATTCTTTCCACATTTTCACAAAATAATACTGTTTCTTTAGAAACTATTGAAAATATCTGGAGAATATAAAAATATAAGTTTTTAAGAGACAATAAAGAAACTCTATCTGAAAGGTTTTTTCATTTAAAGTAAAATTCTCTAAACAATCAGTCCATTAAACCAGCAATATTTTCCACTTTCCAGAGATAAAAAGAGATTTGTTTTAATGTGCTGACTGTATGAAAAGACAAACTTAAAGACTGCAGAACAGTCTCCCAGGCATACAATTAATCAGAATGAAAATTTTAGTTGGTATCTTGATATAAATAAAAGATACCATTAATTTGTTGTTGAAATTACTGAAAACGTCCCTGCCAGGAGCAGTCTGAATAAATCCAGGTTTGACTGATAGGGCATTAATGGCAAGCACTCAGACACTTAAATCAAAGGCTTATTATTCTTTGTAATACTTTTCCTGTACCCAGCTTATTTTCACATTCAAGTCCTGACAGAGATTTTCCTTTTATTGGCCAACTTTATATTGATAGACTATATTTAGCATAATCATATCTTTTTGGCTTAAATTATTTATATAATAGCCTCTTTCAAGGCAGAACAGTAGACAAAGACACTACTCCTAAAAGATAACACTGCTAATTGTGTCAATATTTATTAAAATACTAACATTCATTCTGTAAAGACAATTAGTGGTCAGCATGGCCCTGTTTTCACTGAAGAATCTGGTCACAAACATTTCAAGGTATTGGATAACTCTCATGGTTCTACTGTTCCAGCAGGACATGCTCAAAAAGACTTCACTGTGAAACATCCTTCTCCTCTTCCTATGGTGTGCAAGGAAACACACCTTACACCCATTTTCTGCTGAGTGGAGTGTCTCAGGGCCACACAGCCCCCTGCAAGATTTCACAAGGTAGAAGATTGCACCAGCAAGCACCCAGGTAAAACCTATCAGTATTGGCTCTGCTACGTCCACGTGGATAGAGGCTGGGTAGTCACGTATTCTGTGCACAAGTGTCTTGGTTTGTAATGAATTCATCAGTGGCAAATCTTAGTCTTGGAATCTGAAACTCCTTAAAAAAGAGACTTGAGTCATTTCCCTAGGTTTTGCAACAAATCCTATTTTTTTTTTTCAATGGGGATGAATAATACAAACAGTGAAATCATACTGTAAGGTACTCAATCTGAATTTACTGTATAGTACAGAAGTAATATAAACCACCATTACCTTGAGAAATACAGTGACTGCCTTCTGCAAATTGTGCTGCAAAAATAGAAGTTTCTGTGCTGAGTACTGAAGTGTGAAAGCAGCAATAGAGTTCAGAAGGTATATGATTTATTTTTCAAGAGTTTATTATGGCATTATATCATACTTGTTATTTTTTGGCACAGACAGCATTGTACTGCTGTACTGTTTGTCTGGGATTGAGTTGCATCCCTTTCTGTCTGTTTAGCTCAGCATCTTAGTAATATGAGTAATAAGTGCAAAAGATTTTCTGTAGAAACTGCATCGCTCTTTCCTATCTATACTTGGTAAACACTTTACTCTTATTCCTTGTTTCTCACAAACTCATTCCAAGCACATCAGTGAAGCATAGTGGCAACACTTGAGTTTACAAGAAACCATTTACCTGGTAGAAGGGAACAAAATTCCCATCCAAGAATTACTGCTCAGCCCAGAATATTGAACCAGTTCTTAATGCAAAGTCAAACTAGGCACGTCCTTAGCATCAATGGTGCATTAACAAGAATCTCTTCATCCCTGCAACCAAGCCTGGAAAAATCATTGAAAAATAGTAAGCAGGCATTGAATTTTCAGTACAATTAACACTTTGAAAAATGCTGAGACTGCTAAGGAAATAAAGAGGACTCTTAATATTAGATAGAGCTACTTAAATAATGTGTTGGGAAATGTTAAATTTCAGCTTTCTTCTTGTTTACAAATAATCAGTAAATAGATGCAAATTTTAGAGAGTTAGTCTTGCTGAGTATTTTAAGAGAACATTTTTTACCCTACAGATTCTTTTGATCAAGAGCTGAGATACTTCAAAGAGAGATGTATTATGGAATCATGGAGAAAGTAAGTAGCTGCCTGCCTGACTATTTTTTATAGCCAGTAGTGTCTAGAATTCATTATGTGTTTTGTGCAATTAGTCACACAATATTGGTTCTGCACCTAAACATTATGCAAATACATGTGAGGACTGCAGGAAAGTGTCTTTCATACCTGTACACCATAATAGCTAGGAGCAGTTTAGTGTTTCAGAGAGAGAGCAGAAGAGAATTCCACTGTACACTTTTTAACCTTTCCTTATTTTCTTTATTTTTGTTTGTTTGCTTATTTTTCTCCCTAAGGAAAACATAGTATAAATTTATATATGATGACTTGGGATGTAAACGCCTAATTCCCTTTCCATTCTAGGAATAAAAATATATAAACTATCTTGTCTCAGCTGAATGTTTACAAAATATACACTCCTTTTGCTCTTGTCACAATCACCTAGAATAATTGTATTTATATGAACACAATACTAATTGCCAAGGATTTGCTCACTGGCCTTTGTCTCTCTTATCATATTAATTGCCTGAACACCAGGGTTCCTGATGGAGTGTTTAGAGTGCTGTTGTGTCTATATGCTGAACACTGTTTCATCTGCTCCCCTAACATACAAACTGGAGCTGTTGCTGTCCTTAATATCATTCTGATTAGGTTACTTTTACCATTCATTCCCTTGATAGGTGTGGTGCAGTGAATATTTTGATATATTACAATATAGCATTCAGAATTATTTTTGCTCATTAAATGGCATTTAATAATGCCATTTGCATTATTAAATTTTTCAGTGGAAGTGGTAAGAGAAGTATTTTTGCAAACACAGTGCAACTTTTGGGCCTTCCTACAATTTATTGCAGATAATCAATAGGTGATAAATTTGGGAAAAACCTAAGTTCTTGATGAAGGATTTTAACATCTGGTAAAAAAAACGTCTAAAACTGAAATTGTCTTTGGAGGAAATAGAATTCTAGAAAACAGGAGTCTTTAAACTCAAAGGGAGCTTTAACTAGAACTACCAATCAATGAAGGTAGACTGGTATTCCTAGGTGTGCTCTGTAGCTCTTCCTATTGGAACAAAACTCCAACTTCACATGGCTTCACCTGTCTTTACATTCAATGAGCATTGCAAGAGTATTTTCTCAGCCTGTATTAGTAATGATTATTTCAAGTGTAACTGAAACAGGAAATGCTGGACATGATTTTCCTTCTTAGAGGGACCATGATAGATTAGCACCAAGTTGTTCACATAACAGAAATTTAGTAATGGATTCTTTGGCTTTGAGACTATATTTTAGATCAGAGCATTCTCCAAAATTGAACGGTCTGGGTGACTTGTCAGTATGTTTTCTGTGCTTCTCACATTGCAGAGATTGCCTGGAACTAAAGTCTGTAAGTAGCTTCTGACAGGAGAAAACCTGATTATGAAATAGAGTACGCCCAATAAACCCCTGGTCCAATCAGGATGGTTGCTGCCCAACATGATGTACCATACCCTGTTACCTAGAGCACAGGAGGCACGCAGCAGCAAGGAATAGTTAACCTGCATACAGTTCCAGACCTCCTCTTCCTCAGTTCCCCATCCAAAATAAATACTTTCCTTAAGTCTTTCTGTTAATACTGCTATTATATCAATGGAGCTATTCTGTAAATTGATACATATGTCATTCTAAACTCAGGCATTTTTATCTATCTTAGCATGATTTAAAAAACCCACTGAAACACTGGGTTTCTATCTTCTCTTTACTTAATGACAATTTGTGTCTGAAAATCTCGGAAAACTGGGCTTTTAAAACTTCTGAAAGTCATTATCATGTCCCACTAAGTCAGTTCTTAGAAGTACTATCAATCATTTCTGTGAATGTTGTTATGGAAATTTATGACAAACACTCCCTCCCACTGATTGGGACTGAACCACACACACACCAAATGTACTGTGCTCCTGACACCTGTCTCTGTATGATAAGGTCTGCACTATTCTTTTTAATTTTATGACTTTTCTTTGAACATTTTCTATTTGTCAACATTCTCCTAGAAGTACAAACTTACAAAGAAATGGCCAGAGTGTTCCAGTGGTCACAACATGCTGAAGCAAGAGGTACTCTACTGAGGATTAGTCGTAATGAAGATGCTACTTTTTGATTTAAAATTTGTGTGAAGCTGGCAATTCAGTAGCATCCTTAAGTCTTTGGCAAAATCAGCTGTCTGAACATGGAAACCCTTTATATTTTCATTCTTTGTTCATTCATGAACAACTGTATTGTTGGTCATATCAAAATGTAAATTATTTTCTTGACTTTTGAGTAATATGTATTTCATAATCATAATATGATACATATGCATTATACATACTGACTATCTTTCCCAAATGCATAACAAGTATTTAAGGAAAATTTGTTTTCTTCTCCATTACCATTGAAATAAATGACATATTTATCTAGCTGCTGGTCAATTTCATTGCTAGGTTCCTTTTTGATCCATATTTCCTTGAAGAAAAGCCCTTATTTTCAGTCTGATAATGATAGATTTTTCCACATCTAGTATTTTCCTTACCACATTCCTTGTGAATTTTCCATGATTTATAACATCATGGGTGTATTTATTGTTATTAGCTTAGCTATTGTCTAAAAGCCTACCTTTTTTTCTATTCTCTAGTTAATAGCTACTTTTTAAAATCAGACATTACCCTTCTTTATGATTTCACTGCTATTTTTTATTAATCAATTTTTTTCTTCAAAGTTGTCTTAGACAAATTTCCAGTGTTGTAATTTTCACTAATTTAATATTTTTGTGTTTAAGTTTTTCTCCTCCCTGATGAACATAAGTATTTGGGAGATTTTATAGTATGCACGTAGCAGTTTATAGTAATGCATTCATTTAGTCCTGTTTATAGAACAGACATAATCAAATCATCATCATGCATCCCCGTAGAGGTCATAACCAGGTAGTATTTAGTTTGGTAAATGAAATATATTTATCTTTGTGTCATAAGGTTCCTGGTGTGTGTTAAATCTAATTTCTGCATTTCGGTGTTTTCCTCCCCTTCTACTCATACTTTATCTACAAGCACTTATATATACAGGCAGAAGCCAGTCTTTTGGGTTTACAAGACCTACGTCTGTGAGTCAGTAAATGATGCAAGTTATCGATCTAAGCAGAAGCACAAGATGGGGAAATAATCTATACAGATTCAAAATCAATGGCACCAACCTATCAATGATTCAAAAATTCAAAAAAGGACCATTTTGGACAGGGACTATCTCCTATGTCTTCCCTACACTATTTTTGTAATGGCATATAACCACTGATTTTAATATTTCCGTCATTAATCCTCCAGGTTTCTCAAATTCTGATTGAGACAAATGAGCAATTCCAAGTCTTCTTATTTGCTATTTATTCTCAGCAGTGGCATATAAATAGTTAATAAGTATCATTCCCTTGTGTTCCCTTAGTGCCTTGGCTAATTTTGTAATCAATATCTTGCTTTGGAGTTAATTGCTTGATTTGTATTCCTCTGTGCCCATCCAGCCTGTTAGTGCTCTGCAGACTGCTGTCCCACCACAACGCTTCCTTTTTTTTATCACATAAAGGCAACTCAGAAAATTGGTCTCTCACCTCAACAAAGATTCCACAAGTTTCCAAATTCCTACATAACTTATTAATCAGTGGTTCATTTCTACATTTTTACCATGTTTCCTTGTGTTTTGGACAATCCTGTTTAATGTTTTTATGGAAAACTTGCTCATCAAACTCTGAGTAATGGCACGTGTATAAAATATGATAAATATGTTTTTAATATGTGCCTTCCTTTTTAGAAACGTGTCTTGTCCTCTGGTTAAAGAAAATGAATTGCAGTTGCAGAGGAAAGAAAAGATATTAAATGTTTGTGTTAGTTAAGCTGGGGAAAAACGTAATTTTTAATTCTTTTTTCTTAAAGTTGTTTCATGGTCTAACATTTACTCTTTTTCTGTTCATAAATATAGTGAAATCTGGGGCCAGGTTCTGTGTATCTGTCTTTCAGGGTTTCATATATAGAAGAGTCACCTTTCTGAACTAGAAAAATGAAAAAGGAAAGAGCAAGGTGAAAGAGAAAAACTCAAAGCATTTAAAGAATATTAGAATACTTTTTCTTTTCTCTACAACTGATTTCCCAGTCCAACTTTCAGTATCTTGTGGTTGTATAATTTTCATGTATCATTTTCAAAGCTTTATGCTCCATGATTGTTGTATTTTCTCTTGTAAAGGACCATGAACATGACATTCAGGATAAAGCAATTCTGTTTACAAATAAATGTGAGTATGTTTACAAAGATTCACTTTAGACTTAGTCAATACCAGATAAAGAACTGGAGCTGTTAGTTCATTTCTTATGACCTGTTACGATGAAGCATTTCTGCTAAGCTGTGGAGTGGAGAGATCTATAAAATTAATTGCATCTCATCAGGTATCAATGACTTTATTTCAGTGCAGTCTTCATGAAGACAGGAATACTGTCATTTCACAGGTGGCTTGATGTTTTGCCTCATTCAGGAGGTAAACCAGACTGTCTTCACGGTTCATTAATTTACAGCCTAACATGTAACACCATCCAAGAGTTCTCCAGTCCAACAGCAGAGCCAGGCACTGCTGTACTCTCTTTGATGACAGCGTGCTAATCCCGCAGAGCCTCATATTTGACTGACACTTTGAATGGCTGCTGTGGCCTCCTGTCAAATTACGATAGGTTACAGACCCAAAAATTGCCTTCCCATCAAGGGTTAAACTATATCATGTAATTGCAGCTTATTCTAAAAAATCTGCTTGCCCTGAGGTCAGGCAGAGCACTGAGCTGCAATCATTAATAAGCCATTTTGTGTTTGCCTCTGTGATCAAAGAGTCCTTGTCCAGAGCGCAGTAGCTTGTTTCCTTTGCATTTCAGCTTCAAATTTAGTTTCCAGAGAGAAGAGAGAATAAATCCTGACAATAACAATGGTGAATCTTTAATGGCACTTATTAAAGTCAATGTTTGATTTTTCAACTGTGCTACCTGAAATTCAATTTTTAGACCAAAAATGCATTTAAAAGCTTTGGGGCCTTTTGTAACAAACACCCTTTCACAAGTTATACTGATCTGCTATGTTCGATGGAAGACTATTTTATGTTATTTGTTCCATTAGTTCCTTTAATTTCCTTTATAATAGCTGAACCTTTACAGCAGTTAAAAAAAAATCTAATAGCAGCTTTGATCTTCAGATATCAGCTAGAGGGTACTCCACACTTAGATTTTAAATAATGTACTGTAGAAAGCTACCATCCAATGAAAAATCCTCAATTACTTTAAAAGCTACCCTTCACCATGCTTTTACATTTACAGGCCTTTCTCTTTTTTTTTTTTTTTTGAAATTTCAGCCTCCATATTACTGAGGTGCTTTAAGAAATTATTTATGATAACATTACCTCATACTAATTTTCTGCTCAGTGCATAAACCAGAGTTGCATCTGCTTTTTTAGAACAGGGAACATGATCTAGCTGATACATATTCTTCCTCTTCTCTGGCATAATCGATGGAAAACTCCCCGCGGAGCCAGCAGTGCCTTTCTCTCCTTGCACAGAATGCAGTGTTGATTTAAATATTGTTTGGTAAATACATTAAAACAAGTGACAAAAAAAAATTCCCAAAGCTGAACTCTGTACTATAAAATGCTACAATACATTTATTTTTGCACCTCTAGGACCAAAAAGTCTGGCAGATAAAGCTCTAAGCTTCATATGCTGTATGAGTTAATGTGCCTCGCTGTCTGTAACTAAATCGGCGCTATTCCATGTGCGTGTGTTTGGCTATGGATATGGATATGAGTGCCTGGCTTCATCTGCATCTGCTGTGGGCATGGCTGAACAGGGACTGCTCCACACAATACACTGCATATAAGCAAAGATGCTTTTGCCCTCTAGAGGGGAACTAGTTGGGAAACACTCATTCATCTTTCTGGAGGAAATTTTGGTTTTGCAGGAAAAGAAAAGTGATTTGCTTGCAAACAAATCAGATGGAAGTCTTGCAGGCTGCAAAGCCTGCCAGTTTCACCTGATTACAGGTTATTAAAGGTTGGAGGTCCTAAAATGGGCATCTACACATGATGCAAGTGCAGCCACCTGTTGTGCATAAAGTGCACAGGGAATTGGATTAGATTCAGAATGGGAGTCTCAATAATCTGCTCAGCACCAGTGAAATGCAAAGGAGAGGTCTCAGTGATGACTAAACGAATGCTATTCCTTTGTATTATGAAATTCCTTCTGTCATTCAGTATCTATATCTACTTCCAGACAGAGAAATAGCTTTTGAAATAAATATTTTTATTAATGTTCTGGTATAGGAGATACAGATTTGAATTCATGTCCTGTGTGATCAAAAATGAGGCTGGTATATTGAAACCACCAAACTGCTGGGTGGTTTCTCACTCTCTTGCTGAAACCTTTCTGCCTTGTATTAATAATTGAATAGGCTTGAAACTGTCTTGCCACAGCTCTGCTATTAACAGTGTCAACTAATCCAGTTCTTAATTCCTCCATCCCTCAAAATATTTAATTCCTGGCATGGAGTGCTGCACTCAGTCTCCCCCACCTGAGGTGACTGCTGCACACCCTTGACTGTTGGATACATGCACACATAACTTGTGCTGTCCTCAAAGTACCACCTCCCTTTACATTTCAGCTCTGCTACCAGTGTGCTAGGGTGCTTCTTATCTTGATTCCTGAGATCAGAGTATTTCTGAACCTGCCAGTCCTGCTGATCCCTGTTAGGCAATTAAGTTAGAGGCATGCCATAGCTGAGAGATGTAATAAAAGGCATTTGCTGACATTACTTATCAGATTCTGAAGCCTGCTTCCAAGAAATGGAAGACAGATGATCTCAGCCAGATCTGAAGTTGCCCTTCTCCACTCAATTGCTTGGGTGGGATTCAGGTTCAGCTGAAAGGTGAGCCAGGTGAATGGTGACAGGACTGTCACTCTTTTGTTTTAATTCTGAATGACATTTTTTTTAACTTTCATGAAATATTAGGATTTTTTGAATACTTGATATTAAAAAGCATAACAGCACTTAGGTAGTTAAATAACAGTTGAAAGAAGAAAAATATTAACTCTAATTTTTCTGCCAGTTATAACAATGAGGGCAAAGCTTTTTAAGTCTGCACTGTAAATCTTCAAAATATTTTAAGGAATTATTTCTAAGAACTACATAAATGTAAATGTAACTAAAGCAAGAGACAGAGGTAACTTTCATCTTATAATTTAGTGAACATAGGTTTATCCTTTAAGATTGTCTGGAAGACAGAACTGGTGCAGACACAGCTGTTTCTGTAAAGAAATATCTTCATACATTTCAATGTGAAATTGGCTGTAAAGCTTACATATCCTGAACTGGGGAGGAGGAGAAATCAGATAACTTACTCTTTCTTCATGGAAATATTACAAAACTCTTAAAGATCTCCTAAGCTCCAACTCACAACAAATCTAATGAAACATATAACAAATATAAAATGCACCCATGAAGTCCTTCCCTCAAGTCATTAAAGTACTTTCTGCAAATTGTTCCTCAAATCCTTGGACTGAAGAAAACAGAGATTTGTACAATGAGATTTACAATGTAGTCATATGAGATTTGCAGTTCCTTCATCAAGCTTTGTGGAACTGACAGTGCTCAACAGATTTGTGCCTTTTTTTCCCTTCCCTTCAATTTCAACTAAACAGCAAACAAAATTACCAAAAGTAGATTGATACAATAAGTTTCAATTTCTTCTCTAGAGAATCATGCTGCTTTATGTTTGGTAATTCCATTCAGAGACCTAGATTTTCCCCTTCTCTGCTTCCTCTGACACATAGTGAGTAATGGATGCCCAACATTGAAAAAAGTATGGGGAAAAATGTGTTTTCTCCTGACACTGTAATTGTTTACAGTGATATTTTGGGGTCACCTTTGGGATCAAGGTCTCTTTTACTAGTTTAGATTATAATGTAAAAAATACTCCTTACTTCAGAACAGTTATAATCTTACTGGAAATGAATGACAGATGGAAGGTAGAGGGCAGATATGTGACTTGTAGGTGCTAGCTCTTGTAAGTCAGGGTCATTCAGGTATGTCCTAATGAAAGGGTGTGAGTATTTTAGTATTGGAAGGTTAGCAGTCGAGAGAAAAAACCTGAAAGACAGAAATCAAGTCCAGACTAGTGGTGGACAGGGATGGATTGGCTTCCTTTTATAGTTAACCTGGTGCACACTGAATATGTGAACCGGATTTTTCTCCCTGTTCACACACATGCTACCAAGCTTGGAGCCCTCCTCCAGGAAGTGAGTCGAGGAGGGGGGACTGAACATGAGTCTCGAGGTGGAGCAAGAAGTTGGCTCAACAAATAGCTCTGCCCCACCTTCAGAGGACCTTATTTTCCAATCACATCTTTCCTGTCATAACAGTCACAATATTGAGACAAAAAATGCTTAGTTCTTGTCCTCCACACTTGACCTATATATTTACAAGGTAGAGTCCCTTAGGAAGTAAGAAGTGCATCATTTGAAAGGTCACATTTCATCTATTTACCTGTTATTACTGGTCTCCTTCAAGTATTAGTATTACCAATTTGGGTGTCTTGGTAGCTGGTGTAGCAGCATGACATTAATTAATGTTAATTCATGGGTTTTGTTTCATAGTCCTTTGACTGACATGATATTTTAGCAGTGCTCACCAGTCCTGCTATGAAGAATTCCATTGGGTTGATGATGATCCATTTTTATGCAATATGTGAATCATCTCTTGGTTTTAGCTGCACAATCCATTATAGTTCTTTGCCATTTCTGCAAATTAAGTGCAGTCTTGAATTACCTAGTTTGTTACAAGTTTCTAATTCACATTAACCAATAAAGCAGATGTGGTACTCAACTTCTTGCAAAATTTTCAATTTTCATCGAAATTTTAAGAGAAATTATTGTGTTGCTGGACATTGTGTGCTCTTGTTTTTAATCTGATTTCTTAATACAGAGGTCTGAAGGGTTTGGTTCTTTTTCTGACACTAGCATCTACTTCATTCCATGCTTCATGGTTCAAGACTTCTGGAAAAGTATGAGATCAGCCTCTGCTCAATAGCTCATATGCTGGCTGTGATACCTTTCACTGCCTGCAGCTTTTCTGTCCACCAATTTTGGAGGAGCTCTGCCTGCAGAAGGCTCTCTACTCCTTTCTGTAGAGGACCCGCATACGTGTTGCTCTGCTGGGGATACTTTGAGCTCTCTAGTACATCTCCAGGTATGAAACTAACCACTCTGCTCAGCTTCATCTACTGACTTCTATGCTTGGCTAACAGTAATTAGCACTGTATGAAAAATCACACTATGAAAGCCAGTGTCCAAAAAGAAGACAGAGAAGTCCTGCAAATTTATTAGAATAAAGGGATAGAGTCCATTGGGGCACACGCCTATGGGGTTTTCTCAAGGTTTTGGAGGGTGCAGCCTCCTTTGATGCTAAACTCCTGGCTGCAAGTTGTCCTCTTCTTTCCCCACTGGCTGAGGTACTGGGAAGGTCTAGCCTTCCCAAACAGCCTACCACGTGTCTCCCCTTGAACTTGTCATTTTACTCCAAAGCTTAGGAACTCAGGCTGGTGCAGATACACTGGTCCATTTCAGGAGCTAAGCTGTCTGGGCTTTGTAACAAACTTCCTGCTTGAAGTTAGAGACATTAAGACCCATTCCAAAGATGTTAACATCCATCCCATCACCCATGGAATTGCTTGTAAAGACTTTAGCACACATCTTCCCTATCAGCGCAATAATTATGGCAACAATTTCATGCTCTTTTGAAATTGCTTTATTGAAACTTAGGTAGACTTGCAAACTCCCCAAGTTCTTGTTTAATCTTCAAAGCCTCTGATAAAAAAAAAAAAAAAAAAAGAAGAGAAAGAAGGGAAAGAAGAGAAAGAAGAAAAAGAAGAGAAAGAAAGAAGGGAAAAAGAAAAAGAAAAATGAAAGAGAAAAAGAAAGAAGAGAAAAAAAGAAAAAAGAGAGAAAGAAAAAGAAATAAAAAGAAAGAAAGAAACCTAAAGTTTAATTTTTATTTGGAGGAGGACTCCTCAAATTTCAGTGATAGAATTTCATAGTTAACCTCCTCAGCCCTGAATTAACTGAATATTGTTGAAACATCAAAGCTTCAAAGCCAGACACCTATTGTTCGGAATAGCTCCCTGTCTTCCTTTTCTCTAGCACCTATTGCTAAATTACCTTCCTTTTATTACCTTTTCAGCTGTTGTGAGGCTTTTAATGGCTTCATTTTTCAAGGTCTTTGCCTAATTTGCTGCAGTTCTGACTCAATTATAACTCAGAGCCAAGAGGTCTTCGTCTCAGAGTACACAAATTTTGGCTGGCATATCAGCAGTCTGGGTCTCTGCCCAGCCACCAAATCCCACTGCCTCTGGAGTCAGATATGGATCAGAGGAATACCTCTTGATAAAGTCATTGTACTGGTAGGCAGCACGTTTGCAAAGGGCAGATTACCAAGACCAAATGTTACCTTTGTTGCTGGAAGGGCATTTAAGTAAATGTTAATCTTTGATGTCTCCAGAGAACCTTTTGTTTTTGGAATGAAGATCAAGCAACCAATCACACGTAACAGAAAACCACTATGCATTTCCATTACTCAGAAAACATTCTCAGAAGGCAAATTCTCTCCAATGACTATATACATGAACGAAATCAGAGACTAATCATGGTATGGGACCTGAATGGGGGAGAGAGTCATATCAAGGAAGTACAGAGAAAAATCAGAAACTGGAATTTCTGGGTGTTTGTGCCAGTCTGTTTTCTGGGAAGTTTTGCGAGTTTAAATTTCAGACTTAGCCTTTTCTCAAGATTGATTTGGATGACAGTTCCAATGTAAAATATATTTTCACCAATTCCCATTGAAAGCCCAATTTCAGACTCATTTACACTGAAATCTATTCAACTAAAGCTGGTGCTTTTGGAGTTCTTTCTATTACTCTTGTTGTTTGCAATCAAGTCCACTATTGTAGTTCTGTTAAAGGAAAAAAATTGCAGCAGCCACAGTATAGGCAAACATAGGAAAAAAAACTATAAACAAATGAAATATATACATATAAAAGTGCTTTGAATTCCAAACAGGGGAAATAAAAATGATTTGTATTAAAGGTTAAATGTATCCTAAACTACAATGTTACAATTTTCATAGTAATGATCTCTCTACATCCTTGTGCAATATATCATCAATCCACAGCCAAATACCACTGACACTGTACATATTTTATTTTTACAGAAAAATATTTGGATATGACTTACCTCTGAGGCAGTTCTGGAAATTTTAAATATACTTCTTACTTGGGAAAAAAGGAAAGAACATCAAAATGAATGGTGAAACCTACAAAATGAATTTTCAGCTGTTTTATGTAAACTGGTAGAAAGAGTAAAATTTCTTGGTCTATTTCACTGTACCCAGAGTTCTGATGATAGCAGTCAGGAAAAGTTACATTACCTAACTGTGAGAATTATCTAGTTGTTACTTAGGACTGTAAATAATCACAAATAGTCTTCCTGGTGTGAGGAGGAACTATGATAATACAAGCTTAAAGTAGCCCCATGCAAATCCATGGAACAAATTCCAGCTGGACTGGTGAAACATAGCATTTTACAAATAACATTACTAAAGCAAGAGTTCCTATTTAGTTGCAAATTTGCAGCACTTCCTTTTTATCCTGAACCAAAGTTATTTTATTCTTCCTCCTGGTGAACCAGAACAACAGTGGCTAGAAAGCTGATAAGAGCTTATCACAAGCTTGCATACTACTCTTCTTGATGAGTCCCATGGCTTTAGTTAGGAAGATAATCATGATCAGAAGGACTCCCTACTAGATGCTGGAGAAGACTATGTGCAGGAATCAGTAGTACAACTGTAAGTATTTTTAAAGCTGAGTATAAACAGTTAAGCAATGTTTACTGCAATCAACTACAAACTGAATCCAGGAGGAGAGCAATGCTCTCTGCTGTACAGCATACCACTATAACATCTCTTTAATCTTCTTGTGACCTAATTTTCTCAATTCTAATATGTGCATTATCTTTCATGATACTAGCAGAGGGAAACATGAGGGAAACACTGTCCTTGTGGCTATCATCTGGTTGAAAGGGTAGGCCTAGACAATGGTGTTCTATGGCTAATTTGTAATACTTCCATCATTGTACTATTGTGTGTATACAATGACTGTCAGTTCATTAGACATTAAATACGCTTATAAATATTTGATGTTAAGTTCTTTGTTAAAGAAACTTTAAGCCTTGTCTAGTCTAGTGATGTGTTTATTGTTTAAATTAAACCTTAATATTTTACTTGTTTAAATTAAACCTTAATATTGCTCTAATGTTTTATATGGCAATAGAATTTTACAAGGGCTTAATAGGAATAGGCTTAGCTAGCTCTACTGTCATGAAAAGGTTTTCTGTCTTGTGCAATTTCTGCTCTTATTCCAGTCCCTCTCACTGATTCTGAGATTTAGTGGCTCATGTGTTCTCTTAGACATAGTCATCTATATACTATGCTGCTGTGACTATTTCATTATTCTGTTTCTTGACTTCATGCCCATGTCATCAATTCAGCAATTGGTTATTCAGTTTGTTAATGAGGGAAAAGTGCAATGACCATTCAGTCAAATTACAGAATATAGAAAAGGTCAAGGTACTAGAGTACATTATTCAAATTCATAAAATATTGTACATAAGAAGCTATATTTTCCATTCCCCAATACTTCATTTCATGGGAAAGTTATTAAAAGAACATAATACAACATAAAATTAATCCACACTAAGAACAAAGCCTGCAATTAAAATGCTAAATGGCATAACTTGAATCCTTTATTTTGACAATTAGTGGAGTAAGAGTAAGGATTTCCTCTGGTACCAAATGAAATCATAATTTTATCATTATCATTTGCCACAGGATACTAAGTATATTTAAAATCTTCAGCATGATACAGGGGCCGAAGTGCTCCTTAACCTCTCCACCCCAAAGGTAACTCAGTACAAATCAAGATTCTGCTGTTTCATCTAATCCTAGAGACATGTGAAAAAATAGCAAAGTTTTTCATCAAGGAAAAGACAGAGATAAAGAATACAGCCAGGATTTTGTAGGCTCGTGGTTTCCAAAATCACCTGTGATAGTCAAAATCATGATGACAGTCCTTGCTGGGCAACTATGCAAACATTCACTGTAAAAACTGCTTTAAAACCACAAACTTCTTCCAGGAGCAGAATTTAAAATTTCATCTCCATTCTTACAGACAGCAGTCACAGGACAGGGGAATTCTGGTTATTTGCTCTGGTTTGGTCTGATAAATCTTCTGCTTTATGTCATACAAAATGGAAAAGCCTTGAAAAAAAGTTTTAAAAATACCTTTCCTCTTAGCTCAATCCTGGATGAGAGGGCACTTCCATGAGGTGCCAGATACAATCTCTCATGTAAAACAGAGATTAATTCCACCTCTTATCTTTCAGCAACTATTTTAACTGCTACATTTTCAGATAAAAATAAAAGAGAAGGGTAGATTTTAATGAAATAATTTTCTCTTATCTTTTAGTCCTCATTCTCCTTTTCCTGGGTATTTTCTTTCTTTCAGAAAATGCTTAGGTAGGTAATTCAAGAGACTACACATCAATGAAGGCAAGAACATCAATCCAGAAGATACAGAGTTTTAAATACATTTTTCAATTTCTTAATGGATAGCATGCTATTTTATGGATAATTTCAAAGCTTGTGAGACATTTTGTAACACCCTAAGGTTAGTTTTGCTTGGTATAGCTTTAAAGTGTGGAGCTTCTAATTGGCATTTTTTTCCGCAATTTTGCTCTATATGTTAGTGCTGCATGTCTACCTGCTTGTTTCTTCCATTATCCAGAACAGTTATTATTTTTATTCATACTAGACTCTCATGATGGTCATATGAATTCACATATTTCTGAAGCCTGTAATTTCCCTCTATTCTGCTTCACTAAATGGACTTACTGATATTGTGATGAATTGAGCAATTGTACTGTCTCAGTTCTTTCCTGCTATTAATTGTACTCCATTCATTAATATGACAAATTGCAACGTTTCCAATTTTGTTATTCTTTTCTTCAGTATTCGGAAAAAATCATTTTCATCTTAATCAATGAAAATTAGAGCCTCATAGCAGATAAAAAGTGAGAAGTTATAGTCAAATAACAGGTTGGATCAAGCCAAAACCCACACCCGACTTGGGCTCACAATTCAAATTATGAATCAAGCTGTTTTTAGTCAGCTAAGGGCTTGTTTTACATTGAGTTTTGTTTTACTCTTTCTGTCATAAGTAGAATAGGATTGCTTGTGTGACCCATTAGTCTCTCTAAAATTCCATTTTACAGGCAAACAACAATTGCTTTGAGACTTTTAGGCAGCTTTTCACCTGTTTCAATAATTCTTTTTTGTCAGTTATTTGGGGAAATAAGTATGTTTGGGTAAAAATAATATACAATTGCCATTTATTTCATATGGCTTTGAGAAAAATTTGGGAACACACTGTTTAATCTTTATTTAAAGTTATGCATTGAGAAGGAAAGAAGAACATGTACTTCAACATATAGTAAAAGATTCATAATTTTTTCTGGCACGTGTGCTGCTTGAACAATAGCTGCACCTGAACACCATTAAATTTTATTGCCAAATCCACTATTACAGACTTGAAAATCTGAAGGACATAATTCAGATGTACATTGGAATTTGTCAAAGGATACATGTTTTCATTGACACTTGTGGCTGCAGTTTTTTCTGTAAGGGATTTAACAATGTTGAACTACAAAAGAGAAAAGGTTATGAAGACCTTTACAAAAAAAACAGATACAAATATAAGAAAAGATCATTATTTCAATGCCGGGAAACATTTGAATGAGGACTTTCAACATTTCTAAAAACCTTTCATTTCTGTCTTTTTTGACTTCCTGGTATTCTTTCATTCTGTCTTTGTGATGTTTTGTAGATTTTTTACATAATCCATTTTTTGTATTTTTTTTTTAAGGAAAATAATGATGAATCATAACATAGTCACATAAACAATTTGGAATGGAAGCTTGATACACATGCATAAAAGCATTATCCAAATATAATAATTGAAGGGCTGAAGGGATGTAGAGGACATGATCTCCAATAAACCAGCAACATTTTAGACCTGAAAATGTGACTTCTCTTACCTTTGCTGCTGTGAAGAAAAGGTTGATGATTCTCTGGAGATTCTGTGATAGCTCAAGACATGTCAATGACTCATCTGTAAATATCTATTCCCCTGAAGCTAGCAAGGAAAACTCCACAGAATGTGCTTGATAATATAAATCTCATCATGAAGCAATATACATCTTGTAATTGCCACTTCAGGGGTGAAGGCCAGATTTCCTGGCAGGTGTGAATTGGCATATGTCTGCTGAAATCACAGAACTGCTGTGTTACATCAGAGCCTGGACCTATTTCCTGAGCTATTTTTGTCATGCCCCTAAAATCAATTCCTTGAAGGCTAAGATGGTGAAGAAAGGAAATAACTCTTTATTCTTGGGACATTGCCTACTTCATAGATTCTTGCCCTAAGACATTTGGGTTTTACTCTGTTATAAATGACAAAATGTAAAAATCTATATAATGTGAAAAAGATACGGCAAAGGAAAGAGAAAAATCCAAAAATAACGCAAGATTTGAAATCACAATTTTGTGAATTTTCCTCTTTATTTTGGACTATTTCAGATAATCTGCAGGTATGTAAATATAACATAAAATCTATGAAGCAAATGTTTTCACTTTTTCTATATTTCACAGTAGAGTCTGAATTAGACTTACAGGATTACACACAAAGGAACACTTACATATTAAATATTTCTGAATGATCAGACTTTTCTGAATAATCAGTTATTTTTGCTTTTATATTCTGTGGATATGTTTTTATAGATTGCCTTTTTATATTTAATAGCACAAATGACATCATATTTTCTCTCATGTCTGAAAAAAATCACAGGACCCATTTAATTTTCCATGTTTCCTGCCAAACTACTTAGTCCATCTCTCATCTAGATATGCTTTCTCTTCATTGTCAGTGATATGAACCAGAATGCCTATTTACTACACCTTATATACTCTAATAGCAGTCAGCTCATCCAGTTGCAATTACATTACTTCAGGATAAGACTTTAGTGTCACAGTCCTTTACACAAGACATATTCACATTGGAAATGGTCTGGTTTTAACCAGTGAAAAATTAAATTTACTGGTAAGAACTGTGTACGCTGAGAACAGATTACTTTGTGAGTCAGTTGGAGCAAAGGACTGGAAACCTGTGGGCATAAAATATGCATGGGATTTTCAGCCTCTTGGAGGGTGTATTTGCCCAGATACTTACAAAATTTTTGAAGTTGAAAACTTCAGCCTTAGCTGGAAGTGGGTCCAGCCAGAAGTAGGTCCAGCTGCTTTAAGGAATACGTCTACCTGGCACAATGCAGAAATCCTGATCTACGTGCTTTGCTTCTGTATTGGCTTTAAATGTCCAAGGTGTTGGCAGCAGAAGGGCTGCAGAAGTGGCCTCTGTGGTAAGAGACCAGGGGCAGTGCCAACAGATCCAGTGCAGCAGGAGCAGGCACAGGAGCAGGAGCAGGAACAGGAGCAGGAGCAGGGGGCAAAAACAAAGGCAAAGGCAAAGGCAAAGGCAAAGGAGGCACTTAGGTGCCACAGCAGGTATCTCTGCTGCAGCCTGTGGAGGATCCCATGCTTGAGCAGGAGGGTATTTCGTTAAAGAACTGCAGCCATGGAGAGCCCACATTGGAGCAAAGGAAGAATGTATATAGAAAGGATCTGCAGAGAGAAACTGTAGTCCCCTCCACCCTCTATCCCCTCTGTGCCACTTGGGGCAGTGAGGAAAAGTCAGGAATCAAAGTGTGAAGTTGTGCTTGAGGAAGTGGAGAAGAAAGGTGTTTTAATGGGTGTCTTCATTTTTCACCACTCAAATCTATTTTAATTCCCTATAAATTAATTTTTACCCAAATTAGTCTCTTTTGCTTGTTGCACTAATTTGAAAGCAATTTTCCTGTTTTTATCTGAATCAATAGGTTTTCTATTCATATTCACCTCCACCCCCTGCACCATCCCATGAAGGAGGAATGTGAGAGGCTGGATGGCCATTTGGAACTTAGCCAGGGCAAATCCAGCAGGGGTTTCTTTTTAGAGAGAAGCTAGTTTTATGTATAACATGCTTGATCTGTGTTGAGTTGTGCTATATTCACCTGTGTTGATTTCGATGCTCTTTTGCTTTCAGTATCTGTTGCAGGGATTTTGGGGTATGTCTGCCAGGCTTTGATTGCCACAGGCATACCTGAAGTTCCAGTTTCCTCACAGGTATCTTTGAGTTGCATGGACTTATTCTTCATAAAATCCTTTGAGATCTACATATGAAACCCAGTGTATTTGAGCTGAGTTATTAATTTATTTTTTTTTTGCTGTATGAGCATAGATCATATTAGAAGACGTCAGAAACTGACATGATGGTTGGGAATTTAATGGGGTATATTTTCTTCTTGATAGGCACATATATTTCCCATTAATGCTAATGGGAATTATATGTGTGCAGCAGGAGAACACACCACTTTGCATGTAAATTTCACATTTTCTTTTACAGAGGGTATGTAACCCTATTATCACCAGTGCTGGCACAAAAATTTTTATCCCAGTTCAGTGGGTTATAATCAAACATTAAAATGATCTAGCTGAACCTAATTTTATTTTACCTTTCCAACTCTTTTGTAATGAAAGTACTTTAATCCAAAGCATTTTCTGTGTCATGTGTGTGAATAAATAACCCTTTTCTAGAAGTTAAGTTGTTTTTAAACTCAAGCTAATAAAACTACTCATTTCCATTTCCATCAGAATTACAAGTACAGTTAAAAGGCTTACACAATTTATATTTGAAACATTCTTCAGGAAGAGACTGGTAAAAGATCACATCCTTGACTTTTGAAGGTATCTTCTAAAGCTGATAGAAAATGCCAGCTTTTATAAATCCTGTATTTGATCTAGAAAGTATGTAGGGATTCTGCCATACAGTGATTTTTCAAGTAGAGAATATGCAAGGCTGTGTATTTCAAAGTCTTGTTACTCAACTTAGGGTAGCATTGACCATGAGTGATAAGCTGCATTTGAATTAGCAATCTTTCCTGTTTCTTCTTCCTTTATGATTGCTATATTATATGTATGAATTTCTTCCTTTTTTCCTTGCTAACCTGTCCAGTCATACCACAAGAAGCTGCCTTTTCCCTGATATATTCAAAAGGTGTTCTCCACGTTCAGGAACATTCAATTTCAGGACTCTTGTCTGAAATTAACAGCAATTTAAAAGATGTGCACTAGAAACAAAAATGCACCTTTGTTAAATTTTTGGAAGAGAAAAAATTCCTAAAAATAAAAATATTTTTTTTCCAAATTACCCATAGATAAAACTGGAAAATATTAATTCAGCTGAATTATGTTCTGCCTCACCAAGAACATAATAATCTAATAAAATGAGCTTTACATCTAGCATCATGAATTTCATTATATTATATCCACAGTAAAGTTCTAGCTGGAGATTTCTGGCATGAGTCAAGATTTTCATTGTTATCAGGCTCCATTTTCACAGCAGAAAGCCACTGGGAGGTGTTTAAATCAAACAAACTCAGTTTTTGCAATAAGACTTTGGTTCTTAAGTAAATTCCACCCTGCTGGAACCCAAATAGAAATCCTGCTGGAGTAAAAAGCAATTAAAAATTATAATTTATTTAAACTGCTGGTAAGACTCAAGTTCTTTTATTTGCTAATCAAATAAGAGGCATTGTAAAGGTAAGATGGGAGACAATAGCAATTTGGGCAATACCTAGAGAAGGTCCTTGATGCTTTAAAAAAGTAAGAACTGATAATTTAGATTTCATGTATAGGTGAGAAAAAAATCCATAATAGATAATTTAAAATCACTAGGACAAGCATTTCATCCCCAAATCAGAAACCTGAAGCTAAAAAGAGATTTGTCATTGACTAAGAACATAGCCTAGGAAAAAAGTAGGTTTTATTTGACATAGGTAAATACTTTGTAATTTTGATTTTCAGTTATTTCTTCTGCTATCTGAGCTCCTTTTTTTTTTTGTGCAACTCCCTAACTCTGCTTTTCTTCCTCCTGGTGATACTGATTCTACTTATTTCTCGATCAGATCCTTGGAAATCAATGTGGCTGGAGTTATTCCAGGAGAGGAGCTGCTTTCATTATACTATCAGTGCAAAATTACCATTCTTTAGGAAGAAGCCCTAAACTTCTCCTCTCCTGTAAAAGTGCTTGTGTACTGAAGAATCTTGATACACAAAGTACAGCAACACAGGTTTCTACTAATATTGATGAGATCTAAAAAAATGAATAATCATCATTGTTATCCTCATCATCATCAGTAAAACTTAATTTTAGCTAGATTTTCTTACTATTTACCTTAGATACTTTTAAAAATTTGTGTTTCTTCTTTCTGAATTTTGAAAACAACATGTATAAAATTCACCAGAAAATTTTTCATGCTTAGAAGCTACCATAGTACTTTAGTTCAAGAATTGCCATCACTTTTCTTCCAAAGAAACCTGCACACTTCTTATATAAGTAAAGTATATAAAGTATAAGGGTTACAAAGCTGACTGGTAGGAAAAATCAAAATTAGTCAGATTCTAAGTCCTGTCTTTTCAAAAAGACATAAATACATAGTGAGGAATGACAGCATTTCTGCAAATATGTTAAACTGTCAAATATTGTGATGGGTGTTCAATAGTAATAAATATTTATCGTACTTTTAAACTTAAAAAGTAGAAAATGTGAAATTCTTGGATAAATTCTATTAGTTTTTGCAGATATTCCTGTAGGTCTTTGTGCAAAGGTCAGTCACATGGAAAAACCTCATTACAAGCATAGACAAAACTCATGTTTCATGCAGCTAAACTTATGCACATATTTTGGAATTGTCTTGACTTTAGTTTTATTAAAGTAGCATGACTTTCCATCCTAGAAAATCTTTTAGAAGCTTGACTCAACTTGCTGATCCCTGTATAGAAAATAAAGGCATTGGACTGATTTCTAAGGGATTCCTGTAAGCTGTATCTCTCAGAATCCTACTGTACACTAAATTTCATGAAATTTGTCATGTGGCATTTTTGATAGAGACTAGGATGTCTAACATAGATCAGTGAAGCCTGGCAGGGGCAGCCAGCACTAGTGCTAGGAAGTTATATTCATGTAACTGAGGTTTCAAGATACAGTCAGTAAGGCTGGACATTTGAAAAATGGTGTCAAAAGATCCTTATGAAAAGAGACAGAATATCTCTACAGGGTTTAGGAAACCTTAGGACTGCAGAGGAAAATGTTAAATACATTTTAGTGGAAGAGGAAAAAATGCATTTAATTTCTTTTTTTTTTTTCTGTCAGAAACACTAAACATATGCTAAGCAAAACCATTCGGTTTTCACAGAAGACAAAATTAATCCAAATTGTTATCAACCTCATTGAAATTCTTACTTTATAAGTGGGTTTTAAAGATAGTCTGGATTTTTTTGGTCGTACCACTCTGGTTTAGGTCATGGCTGTTCACATGGCAGGGACAGAGATAGAACAGTAAAATAAGAACCCTGATCAGAGCAGAAATTGGCCAAGATTAACTCAGTTCATTAGAGCACAGTCTTGATAGCACCAAGGTTTTGCATTCCACCCCTCTACGAGCCATTCACTTAAGAGCTGGACTCAATCATCTCGCTGGGTTACCTCCAACTCAGATTATTCTGTGATTCTGTGAATTTGTAGAATACTTCAAAAGGCAAATTAACACTCAAACCAAGATGGTATCTGTTGTTTTACTCTTAAAAGTGGGTTAGTTGGTATTTGGGTATATAAGAAAACATATAAATTGAAAACCCTGAGAATTATGCCACATTCTTGAGCTTGGACTCACCCTGTGACCTGTTTCAATTGTCCTGATTTCTGTTGAAATGAAATTTTAAAACTCATCTTCTCATATCAGTGCCTTGAAAACCAGTCATGCTTAGGATACTTGGGCCAGACTTACCATGCTGGCAGCTGGGATACTCAAGCTCAGGAATAGTGTAGAAGCATAATTTTTGACACCGTTTGGACAACCAGACTTACACATATTCAGAATTATTTGAATTCCAAATTGTACTCAACTAACTCTCAATCTCAAGACATTTTTGCACCAACATCAGAGGTGGCAGCAAGGGCACTTTATGAAAGTGGCTGACGATCTGCTAAGCTCTATTTCATCCTTGCAAAATGCAAGTTCCCACTAGTCAACAGTGTCTGGGTTGCTGAACCAGAGCAATGAAAGCCAGAGTGGGGAAAAGGATTTATCCACTTAATGCTCAAAGACCTATTAAGTAATATTTAGGGGAATACATAACCATTCAGCATAGCCAAAATTTCTGCAAGACAAATCCTCTGTCTGATTTGTTAGTAGAACCTAATAAACCTAATATGAACTTTCACAAGAGTAGGAAAGTAGCTCTGCAAACGTACCTATTCCCATGGCTTTATCATCTTGTTCTAGCTAACCCATTTTTCAGCTGTGGTCTAGACCCACAGCTGGGATAAGAACTTCTAGATAGTATTTGATAAATGCAAAAATGCTGTGAGCATAATTTTCTAGCACTGATTCAATTTGATAGAACCTGTCCATCTCTCTACTTGTTAAAAATAACACTTTTCAGAACCTGGAAAATTGGCAGGTTGATCCAGAAGGACTAAGTGCAAACAAAATCTTGAGTGTTTTTTTTAAATGAAGGCTTGAATATTTTTCTGTGTGTCTCCTTGGATTTGTTGTGTAAGTATTTTAATCTGATTCCTCAAAACCATTCTATTTTACTAGTTTCAGTCTAAAGGGCCATAGCTTTTTTGGGGGCATTTAAATGATCAAATAGCTGTTGCCCTAGGAAACAGGGCATTTCTTTACACATTAATGGCAATATTAGCTAAGGTCAAGACATTTGTTTTGAAATATTTGTGTTTCCCATGTTGTAGACTGTTTCTTTTAGCTACTGGAGCAAACCTCATGTTCAATGCTTGAGACTCATAAGGATTTGTAGTCTTTTAATGTTAATTTTCTTGAAATTACGGAGAGTTCTTCAGCCTAGTTCTTTGTCAGATGAGAATTAGTAGAGAAAATATTTTAAAATGACAAGTAATGTGACAAGAGGCTCTGCTAAATCTCTCATGGTTTTAGTCTGTGTGTCGGAATGTTCCAGTCTTTCTCCACAATGAACTTTCAAGGTGTTAGATATTTATCCAAAAGAGCCTTTTTTTTTCTTTTTAATAATAACATCTAAAATAGTCCTAGCACATTTACTGTGACACTAATATACCTCAGGGCCACCTTCTTACTGCACAATTTACCTACAGCGTTCATTAATGGCTGAGAAAAACACACCCTGTCATGGCTTACTGCAACCTAAAAGACTTAAATTGCATCCAGAAAGCTGACAGGCCACTGCATTATTAACTGAGCCACTGAGACCCTTTAAACTGTATTGTATATAAGTTTATAGCACAGGGAGTACAGAATTTTAAGCTTGCACATTTTAATGTATTTAATTTGCCACACTCGGCAGTTTGCTTTGTGAACTGTTAATCTTTTCAACCGATACAGCAAAATGTCACTGTATTCATTTGCAGAGTATAATAGGCTTATATCCTGAAACAATAAAGTTATAATAGCCTGCCTGCTGCCTGGAGAAGTTATACAAATTCAGCATGTACAAGGTGTGGTGTGTCCTACTTACCCTCTAGGTTTTAAAACTCATCTTCTCATATCAGTGCCTTGAAAACCAGTCATGCACATTACTTTGGTGAGATAAAGGCAAGTAAGTGTCATGGATCAAGCTCTGATGAACTCTCTCTCTCTCTTTTTCTCTCTCTCATTCTCTCTGGAGTTGCTTGCAGTACTTTGATCCTAATTCGTTCTTGCCATCTCCAGCCATTGCAGCTGCAAGCTGAAGTCACAGATATTCAGGTTTGTTCTGCACCCTCTGTACACACACCAGCCTGGACCTGATGGGTGAGTCCTTCACTTATTGTAGTGGCAGCCAAGTAACCACAGATCCTAGGAAAAAAACCCTGCTACTAAGCAATAGAACCTCCAGGAAAGAGGTTCTGGATACTTGCTCAAACCTTACTGATATTCTTTGCATTTGCCCTCCATTCTTTCTTCAGACCGTTTCTGTCCAAATTGTCATCTCTTTTTCTACAAGTGTTATGAAAAAGATTATATGGTCATGGTGGTACCACAGTGTTGCTACAGAAATGAGACATCCACTGCAACAGAGAATTGTGGGTGTGAGGGTAAAGATGGGAACAGTAGTAAAGGGAATTCTGATGCTATCAGTGCCAGCACAGTGAGACCTGACTTTTTTAAAATATGTTTTCTATATTTTTTGAATGAAACTTATTAGAGAAGGAATGGATTTGTTATTTCTATAATCGGCTATCCATTCTGAGGAGTGGAAATATGACATTTCACAATGAATTCCTGTCAGGTGACTAAATGACACTGCATTTATTCTTAGTCAACTTTTGGTTCACCTTGTGAAGTGCTTAGTTGACTTGCAGGACATATTACAATGTGTGTCTTTTTAAAAAAGGATTGTCTCTCTGTGTAAGGTTTCTGGGGACTCTTCCTGTCCAAAGCAGGAATCTCATAGAGGTTAGTTGAGCTTCCACACTTAGATACTGTTAAATATTCTTTAGAAAAAAAGATTGGAAAACAAATAAACTGAAATGCAATGGAGAAAAACCACTTGTCAAATGAAGTCTTTGTTTTCTGGGCTATTTCTACTATAGTGATTACTTAAAAGGTAGCCTGAAGCAGAAGAAGGTCATGCATCTTTGTTCACAACCAAACAAAGTCTTTAAGGAAAAATCAATAAAGTGATCCCAGGCTGATTGTAATAAAAAAATATCATGTAAAGAAAAGTAAGATTCTCTAAACCAAATTCAATGCATTAAAAAAAAAAAAAAGTGGTGGTGATAGAACATAACTTTCTGGATACCCTGGACTTTAGCAGTTCTAAAGGGGAGAGTGGATCTTAAAAGGCAAGATGACAGAAAGGCAGTCACAAATCTATTTTTTATATTGAAGAAAACTTTTAAATTAAACTGCACTTTTCAGTGGAATCCTATTTCTAGTGTTTGCATTGTGTGAAAGTATTAACAAAAGTAGGCAACATCTTAATGAAAACTATTTCTTTCAGGAAAAGAAATTGTAACTTTTACAACTGTGCCCTTTCTGCCAGGTTAATTTGACATAGAGAATTAAAAGAAAGATTAAAACCAGAGTTGTTTAATAAGGTGATGAGTTTGCCTGTCTCTTTTTAATGAGGAAATTACAACAATGGTTTAAAAATTTTCCATTAGTAATAGCATTTATCTTGGAGTGTTTTAGACCATTACTCAAGGTTACATTCTGTTTGGGGGTTTGTTTTGTTTGTTTTTTTGTTTTGTTTTGGTTTGGTTTTGTGGTTTTTTGGGGTTTTTTAATAGGTAAAAACCTCACAGATTCTCTCTGTGTCTGGAAATTCAAAATAATGAATGAAAGCATGGATCTGATTCTTTTAACGGCACTGCTTATATAGTCTTTTAAGTCTTTTTATTTGCCTGTATAGTTTGGACATTTCTACGTCAAAGTGTGATGGATCTCAAGCAGTCAGTTAAGCCTCTATTAACTGTCAGTTAATTAAATACCATCTGGCAAGGACTGTACATGCTCCATTTTGATCTGGTGGACCATGACACACTGGCTTACAAAACTTCTTAAGCTACCAGTTTTGATTCATGGGAACATGATCATATATCTTTAAGGTCTCAGGCAGTGTAATCTTGGAAACACTCATTATTAGAAACTCATTGCCACATCTTGTATTTTTATGTCTGCTGTAACTTCTTGATTTATTCCTTTGATATTATTTCACATTCATCAATCAATGCTGGTTTTGAGGTCCTGATCATCTGAATGAATTTAGCAAACTACAAGACATGAATTACTGTAAGTAAAATCTTTTCAAATTTTTACTGTGGTTGGGGTCAGGGAGAGTTCTTAAATAAAATATTTAAGAAACATCTGAATATAAGCAACCCCATGAGAATGTGGGAAAATTATATTATTTCTTAGACTACTTTAACATCAAAGGTAGCACTGGCGAGACAGATAATCATTAAAAGCTGAATTGCTGAAAATGTCTCAATAGTGCACTTAAACACATTTCAGTTGAGTGAAATAATTTAAAATATAAAGTGTGATCCAGAATCACATGTGTCAATTATCATGTTGTCTGTGATATTAAAAATGTATGCAGCTGGAGGCTAAATTATCTGAGATCTCTAAGAGTAGAAACACTTCATCCTTTCCTTTTTTTTTTTTTTTTTTTGAGTGGGGCAATTTTAGATATTGAATGCAAATAAATCAGACAATGAAGGGGAAAGTTTTTCTATCTTTTGACATTCTTGGAAGCCAGAATAACATGAGAGATTTGCAAAAACTAACTGTAAAAACTTTTTGTGTGGATGGAATTCCATTACCTGCTGCTGACGTTGCTTGACTGAATGTAATGGATTTTTCAAATGGAACAAAGCCTTTTACACAAAGAAATATTTAAAAATATGACATCTACTGTATTTGCATGTCTGCATGACTAAAAAATTTTTCTATGAAACTGACACACAAAATTTTGTGTGTCATTTTCATTTTTCCATAAAATTGATTTTTTTTCTTTTACTATCCTAAGTCATGGAAAAACCCCCTTTGAACAAAATAGTTCTAAAGTTAATTTGCTCTTCACTGCTCTATTGTCTCAGTTTTATGTCCTCCATATCACCATTAGTAAGGGTAGGACTGATCACTACAAAGTGCAACAGATTCATAATAACAAGACACTCTTATTTTTTCCTTAAGTTATGACAAAAGCCAAGGTCAGAAGAGATACTTTGCCTACTTGCCTATAAGTTGGGGTAATAAGAAAACTCTTTCTTGGTCTTATGAAGACCAAGGTGCAGTTCATAGAACTCTAAAATGATTTTGATTATGGGTTTGAAGGGACCCACAAGAAACACCAAAATCCAGCTCCTGGCCCTGCACAAGACACTTTCAAGAATGACTCTGTCATGGTATTGTCCAAATTCTTATCAAACTCTGTCAGTCTGGTGCTGTCACCACTTCCCTGGGAGCCTGTCCCAGTGCCCAACAACACTCAGGGGGAAAATTTTTTTCTAATATCCAGCTTTAACCTCTACTGATGCAACTTCAGGGCATTCTCCCGGGTCTTGTCACTGGTCACCAGGGATCAATACCTGCCCCTCCTCTTCCTCTCACGAGGTAGTTGCAGACCACAATGATATTTCCCCTCGACCTCCTCTTCTCCAGGCTGAAAAGATGAAGTGACCTCAGATGCTCCTCATGCAGCTTGTCCTCAAGGCCCTTCACCATCTTTGTTGTTCTCCTTTGGATGCTCTCCAACAGTTTAATATCTTCCTTAAGTTGTGGTGCCCAAAACTACGCACAGCTGAGGGGATTCTTGCAGAATACACCTCAATCACAAAGCTTAGCTGTCTGGGAAGTGAATACATAAGTATGAACAGGGAAATCTTGTCTTCTAATAGTTCTCAGGAACATCTAAGACAATTTTTAAAACTTTTTTTTTTATTTTAATAGGCAATTACATATGGTCCTTGGCCTTTCGTTACTTGCTGTAAGATTTTGCAAATGAGATATCAGAGAGTCAGACAGAAGTCCAGGATATGTTGTTTGTCCAATAAATTAGAAGAGATTTTCTTATCAGAGAATCAGCATTTCTGCTGGCAAGCCACCTGCTCAAAGATTTATCTGCAGATTCCATTTTGAGGAAAGTTAAAGTTTCATGGAGATATTTACAGATATTAGTTAACAATATTTCAGTATTCAATATTTGAAATTCACTTTTCAGGAGTCTATTATGATCAACCACACAAATGATCCAAGGATTTGGTTTAATTAGATGTTTGTTCAAGTAAAATACGAAAAATGTAAAAGTACAGTAAAATACAATTGCCCTAGTTCCAAAATTAAAGGAAAAGACTTGTGAAACTGTAGCCTTTATTTAGCCAAAGTCAAAAATTGTTTATGCTGTTCGTTTAGTCCACTGTTTTGTTGACCAAGATTATTTCCTAAGAAAAAAATTGCAATGAAAAGTATTTTATTTCCCGTCCTGTTAATAGACTTAACTAGGAACATTGTTTTGCATTTGCTTTTGAAAGTAGACTTTTTTAAAAGTATCTTCACATGTCAAAGAGTGAGGCCTTCCAACTCAAAATATTCTGCGATTCTGTGGCTTCTTGATTTATTTGTTTAGTTAGTTAGTTAGTTTAAAAAAAGCATTTGGACTGGCCAATGATCCTGGACACTCATAATCCTGAGTCTTGTTTTGTAACTTACAGGATGACATTCCTTCAGAGGCTACTGGAAATCCATTGGTGGTCAGAGGATTGAATGTCATCTGAAAATGATACCTTCCTTTTGTGATCTGAATCAGAGCTTGTTTTATTTTAGTTTGCATGAAAAGTCCCTTGATTGACTAAAACCATAACAAGAGAAAATGCACCAATTTTCAAACTGAAACAGTTTGAAAAGCAAAGTTTGGAAGGCCTGTCTTTTTTGAAACTACATGGCACAGTAATTCAAATGGAAACTGTAGTTCATACATCAACATTAATTTGAATTTGCTTGTTAAAACAGTTGTGATAGGTTACATGTACTGTAGTATCACTGTTGTGATTGCTTTTACTTTTATTATTCTTCTGGAAAAGGATATGTTATCAATGCTGAATAGTCAGACATATTTCTGGCTCATTTCACAGCAGTGTGTGGGAAATTTGATCATATGGTCCTTCTTGCAAGTGTTGTGGAAACAGTTTATCCAGAATTAAAAAAGGTTTTATTCAAAACCTTAAGTGCTTCTCCATCCTTTTCAAAGTTTGAACTTCACCAACATCTCTCCTGGGTCATAAATCTGTGTAAGAAGAGTTCATATGGAGAATATGTGCTGATTTTTACCTTATTACTGCAACTGTGTGTATGTTGTATTATTTATGTTTATCCCAGGCAAAGGTTAGCTGAGATAGGTGATGGTTATTTTATTTGAAATTTATATTGTTGGTGGGCCAAAAGGCAAACTACTGTGTTAGGCACTTTACAAATAGAAAGGCAATGACAGCTCCTGTCCTAAATAATTTAAAATTTGCCTATGATTTGTGACAATTTAGAGAACTGCCTGTAAAATAGCAAAATGAAAGACCAATTAATAATGACAGCCCTTTTCCAACAGAATGCAAATACAATTCAACAAAATCCTTCAACAACTCTAACCATAAATATGGATTTTTGAGCTCCAGAGTGTCAGAATATGCATGACTGCAAAATGTGCATCTCTGGCCACGTTATTTCATTGTCCACTGAATCCCATGGCCCTCAGCACTTGGTAAAATACCACTGTGCTACTGATCTGAACTTATTTTGGAAGAGACAAGGACTCTGGCACTCTGCAGCTGAAGGCAATTGCAGAGTCCACAGAGCGATCTTTTAAAATACCTTCATCCTTCTAGAACCAGCAGTCACTGTTATGATGACAGGTGACCTAAGAAACTTGAACTTCTGCCAGCACAGTCTTGAGTCCCATTATAGCACCATATAGGTATTTTTCACCTGATATAGGATCTTTGGTATGACCTTCTCTAAAATTTACTGACTTTATTGTAAGTGGTATCTTTCTAATACTGGCAACACCTTCATACATTTTAATGAGCTGCCCTGAAAATAATAGACTTTTGTCATCATGTTCAAAATATCTCAGCTCTGAAAGGAGTATTTCGCATCAGCATCAATTCTTAGAGTCCTATTCCCAGCACCTATTCCTTTACATCCTGGAGGAAAAAGACAGCTTGTTTTCATTTTAATGGGGCAAGGGACACAGTTATGTTGAAGGTCTGTTTATCCACATCTTGGAATTACTTTGTCTATTAAACTAACTCATTATTTTTTTATTATTATTTAGTGTGTGCTGCAGATATAGTCTACGTTACTATGCTTCTACCTCTGGCTCTGTTTCAAGTAAGTCTGTAAAACAAATGTAGGCCCATGATAGTCTGGTGAAGTGCTAGTACTTGCTTAGCAAGTAGTAGGTTTCCAGATTTTAGTGGGTTACTTCATAGAAGACAAGCTCTAAAAAACCTAAAAACCCCCAAAAAAATTAACCGCAGCAACGATTCCTGTACATTGATCACTACCCCAACATTTGTATATAAATGAAGCATCTGGTGCTGTAAAGAGTGACAAGGAAATGTAAAACAAAGCTTGGTTAGGGGAACCCCTTGTTTAATACTGTCTTTTATTTTCTTTTTTTAAACATATAGTTTGTAACCAATAGTAAGACATATTAAAGTATGGTAGGCACTAAACAATGTTATATCATATTTTTAGTTTTCTTAGCCAAGTTCTAGTCAGTCAAGCAGGCCTAGAAAAAATCATCTTACCCTTCTACTGATCCACAATAACGAAATTAGATAGAAAACCTGAACTTATCATGAACTGCAACAAATACCCAAAGAAATCTTGAAAGACAGGAATTCTTGTTATTTTTCAAGACAAGATCATTGAAAGCATCAACTGATTTCCTTAAATAATGTTAATGTGACAACAGAATTATATATTTATTCTATAACATTATTAGATTTGCTTCTATTTTAATAATTTATATTTCTATGATTTATAATATGTTATAAATATTATATGTTTTACTATACTAAGGGAATATATATGGAAAAATCTTATCTATATGTACAGTGGCCCTAATTTAGCAAAACTCTTACTCTTATTAACTTAGAGTTAACCACATAGTAAAGCACTCTCAGTATCTTCAAGCAAACAATGAATATTCATGAAGTTAGGCATTTATTTAGAGGGCCTACTGAATTTAGAAATTAATCATTTGTTGTTTTTGAGACCCCACTGAAAAACTGAGTTTAGTGGAGAATAAGCTGCTACTGAAAGAAACTCTGAAACAGGGTTCCTCTAGAATACTGCAGTAGGAATATGTTTTCTATTAAACTGCCTGGGACCTTTCCACAGATGAAAAGTTGAGTTTATATAATTCCATCTGGGGAAAAAAAAATAATCCAATAAAGGAGCAAGCCCTCAGCTTGGGGAAGCTAAAGTCAATAGCAATGGCATTTTTAGAAACTTTGCACATGCTGAAAACACACTTCTTTATAGGATTTTAATGCAACACTCAATATTACCAGCATTAGACAAAGTGTCTGAGACAACATTATCAGCACAAGAAAATGTTTCATATGCACATATATTGACATAACTGAATTTTTGTGGGTTTTTTTCTGTCTCCTCTTTTGAAAATATTTCTCCATGCTTTCAATGATTTTCTCTGTAATATATGAGAAATACTATGCTTTAAAAAAAGAACAAACGAAAAAGAATACCTGACTAAAGCATCTGGAATTTTTATTCGAAATATTTTCATGTACATAAGTTTTGTTCTGGCAAGAAATGTAGTGTCTGATTTTTAGTTAATATAACTGTTTTTCAGTGAGACACACACAGGCTGTCTCACAGTACATAGCACTCAGACGTGCTAAAGAGGATCACAACAGCTGCTTTAGTCTTTAAGGCAGTCAGCTGAACCAAAAATTCACGGAAGAAGATAGAAATGAGAAGGTCTCCTAAGGTGAAACTAAATAGCTGCTGCTCTTCCTGTTCTTCCTGCTGTGTTTTCGTGCTGTGCAGTTGTGGTGCAGAAGAAAGGCTTCATGACCCAGCCAGAAGCCCCTGCTCACTGTAGCCCTGTGCTCAGGGCGATCTCACAGCATAGTGACAAAAAATTTGGTTCCAAGCATCCAAAAAACAAATTGAAAATTTTACTTGAAATTCTCTGCTGGTCTAAACAAATGCGGCACTACCAGAGTCAGTAAAGCTTTGCCTGTTTACACCAGTGGAGAAATTATTCCTCTCTATAGAGAGATCTTGGAGTTCAGCTATCATGGAAGACTGATTTCCTGTCAATAATAAATGTCCTCAGTATCCTACACAAGTCTTCAGTTTATTGCCTCTGGACATTTTTTAATAGCTGCAAGTCTCAAGATGGAAGCAGATTTTTATGCTTTATTTTGAAGGGTAAGGATTGTTCAGAAAAGATACTTCCTGAGCTGCCCAGGGAAAAGACTATTATAACACTGCCGTGGTTCAACCTATCAGCCTAACTTGCCTAAGAAAAGAAACTTATTTCTTTATAACTTGTCTTTCATTTTCACATCCATTTGTTCAAAGACGTCTGAAAGTCCCTGAGCACTGACCTGAATAAAATGAAGAAGGAGGCTAATAGAGTGTTCACCTACAGTATTGTTTCCTCTCTTGTTATTAGATGGATATGACCCTGTCTTTGATCTTCCTACAGATGGTACAGCCAAGGGTGCCTAGAATAAAGAGTGTCACACTCCTCCTAGGAGGAAAGAAAGAAAGAGGAGTAGAGCGGGAATATGCACAAGCAAGGAAATGGCCACTCTGGTAATTACAAGTGACAAAGATAAATGAGTAAGAATGCGTGAACATGGTCCTCAGTGGGTCCTTAAATAGGTAGAAAATGTAAAAATGCAGCATGGGAGTTGATGAAAGCAAGGTGAAATGATACTGAAATAAAACCAGGACTTTCTCTTTGATTCAGTAAACCCTGTAAGGGAAGTGATTAAAGAAATGAAATATTTTAAGGGTTTTTCTCTCTCTTGGTGGTTCTTTATATACTAGCACACTGTTTATTTTTCAAGGGTATAGCTCCTTATTTCTGCTTGCTTGTCAAACACTGAGCTTATGTCTATTGTCAAATTACAGTGAAATGGTTGCTGTTAATAGAGACACATAACAAGGAATAAGGTAGCCAGCTCTGATGTGTGAGTAAGAGCTTCACCGGGAAGGACAAGGTTATGTTCTTTTATGTGTTTATCCCAGTGTCTCTTTGTTCATTGCTCAGATATTTAGCTTTGGACTGTGCAATGAAGAATTTGAATGAAAGAAACAATATTGTCTCCTCTCCTTGACATTAGAGAGAAGTAATGTTACTATGGATCCTTTCCCCACTGCCCTCTCCCCCCTAAAGAAAACCAAACCAAAAACAAAACAAACAAGAAGCCCCCCCCCCCGGCTCCAAAAACTGAAAAAAATTATGCTTACCATTTTCAGATGTGATTCAAGAGACAATAGAAAAAGGAAGGACTAATTTACTCTTATTGATACTTTCCACTATTACTGTGTATAAGTACTGACGAGGTACATCAGCATTTTAGGCTGACAGCCACAGGACACTATCCCATGGCTCACACCGCCGTAGGTGCAACAACGTTTCTCTTACCACATAACTTGTGATGCCAGGCTGTAATTGACACTGGAAGAAGGAGAGTACAAAAGGTTTCATATCTTGTCTTCAGAATTTTTTTAAAATACATTATTAAGAACCACAATTAAATACTGGATCCAGGTATTTAACTCTGTCCTTAACTCTGCTCCTGGCTTAGTGTGTGACATAGGTTGCATCACTTAATCTCTATCTACATGGTTCATGTAGCCTTTTACTCTCTCTGTTTCAAGAACAAAAGATTAATATTTCTACACACACGTACACATATACAGAAGATCTGTGATATTCAAAATTTTTTGAGGTCTTCAGGTAAAAATTGCTTTCCACAAAATTCAGGAGAGCATTTCTACACATCTTCAACTGAATATATTTAGGATGGCATTTGCTTTGGCATAATTTATAATTTACAGTATTTCTTTATTGTTTTTAAGGTAAATATATCAAAATCATATGGACCCAAATAAGACCTCTGGTGGTGAGTGTGATTAAAAACTGAAATATGAACCTATTCACTCATACCATCTGTTTTGTTAACCCTCCAGAAGGGAGGAACAGTTCTATATGGTGATTAAAGTGTATGACAGAAAATTTTACCTGCATATTTTCTGATTGATTGAAAAGTAGGAAAATATATAATAAAGTAGTTAGGAAGTATATTTGCTTCTAAAAATAAACTGTCAGGAACATGAGAATGATTTTGAAACAGCAGAAGTTTTTGAAACCTGAAATGTCTTGATTATCCCCCAGCATGTTGATTCTTCCACTTGGAGAACATAAAGGTTTATATTATAAACATGCACCTCTCATAAGAGAATCTTAAAAGCCTATCTTCCATATGGCAGGGAGTAAGGGGGAAAATGTCAATGCTTTTTCTTTAAGCAACAAATAATCATGGCACTAAATGAAACAAAGGTAACTTAGCAACAAGGTATTCTTTTTCTCATCTAGCATTTTCTAAAGAATTCCTACTGAGGCCAACCCATGAGCCTTGTGCTGTTTATCTGCTTACTTGCATTGGAAGCATTCCACTTCTTTTTAGCAATGCCGTCTGTGAAAAGCCAACCAAATATGAACAGTGATTATAAACTTGAAGTGCAAAGGGAAGACCTTGAAACAGTGTTAACTCCAGTATTTCAGTACTCTACAGATATAGCTTTTCTAAAGCTGGATGAATCACTTGTAGCAAGTGAGCTTTTTCACTAAATATAGTCTTCTACATGTTTATGAAGTGTCACTGAACAAGCTGCCTTTGAAATTAATGTGCAAATTTTAAAGTGTTTGAGAAAGGCCTTATCCAAAGACTAAAGAATGGATGGAAACACTCCTACTGACTTCTCTTGACAGAGGCCAAATACAGTGTGAAAACATATTTTATTTGATGGATTGTCCACTAGCTGTTTACTGCGAGTATTGTTTAGGAATATAATTAGTGCCATTCAATACGGGTTTATAGCAAGTAAGCCTTGTCAAACCAACCTTTTACAAATTTCCCTCTAAAAGGTAACTATATATTTGAGTTATTACTGAGGCATTTAGCATGTATGAATGAGGCATTAATGTATGAATGTATAATTTTAATGTATTTAATAACTAAAAATTTGACAAAAAGATTAATGCTGTAAGATATCAAAGAGAAGCATGCAGCTAAATCAAAACTTAATTAACATGCTGATGAAAAAATAACCCATAAATGGGAAATTGTTGTTAAAGAGGTTTTGCTAAGGGAGTTGCTGCAAGCTTTTGGTATTGAATCTAAAGTTATTCAATACCTCTTTCAACAGTTTCATGTTAAATGAATAGGTAGGTAGATATTTAGAGAGATAGATAGATAGATAGATAGATAGAGATTGATTTGGTAGAATTTATATAGGATATAAAGTATGGCAGTAAGTTCAAAAGATTAATCATTTAAATTTTGGTCTCTCCTAACATGACAAGGCGGCTTAAATAGGCATTTTAAATAATGCAGACAAAATTTTGGATAAAGAATAAAACACAACAAAACACTGAATGAGAACTAGATCTACAGAATGGGAAATAAGTCTACTGAAAACAATTGCAGGAGTCAGTGGTCAGTGGACGTGAGTGAAGACAAGTAGGGAAAGCGGGGAGTTTGCCTGTATGTTCAGTGCTGCTGCAATCAAGCTATTTCTCCATACAGATGTGGGGTTCACTTGCAAAAATGAAGAGAGTAGAAAGCAGGGCCACAAAGATAGATACTAGATACTGCACAAAAATGGCTTGCTATGCAAGAGGCAATGGCACCTGTTTAGAATGGCAAAAGTAAGACTGACAGTTGACCTGAATGAAGTATGTTAGCAGTGCCATTGGATATCAGCTTATTTTCATTAGAAGTAAGTCATAAGAAGAACCTGTAACAGGAAACTGAAGGAAGATAAATTCAAGCAAGAACTCGGTCACCTTTTACGATATTTTACTTTTATTTTCAACAATGCAAATTATGAGCCACTGGAGCAAAGCCACCAGTGGAAACAATGAGTACACCAGGGTGGGTACTGGCCAAACCCATCTGCTGTCTGTGGCAGGAAGGAAAAAAGAAAATGATATGGTTTAATAAGGCAGTGGCTTCATTAGCTTAACTCAGCTGGAATCTATATCAGCAACAATTCACACAGTGAAGCTCATGAGCCTATTTTGAGTTGTTTCTGCTTGTCAAAGCCTCTGTTTGCGTTTGATCATCAAGGCAGTGCTGCTGATGCCAGGCTGAACTTCTGCCAGAATGAGAAGGAAGCTGGAAGAAGGAGTGCTGTTTTCTCTCTGCTCTGAGCAGTAAATCTCCCTGAATCTTGTTTCATAGGATACAGAAATAATTCCATGAAATTTAGGATTACCTTCATGGGAGGTGCTAGCAGTTAGTTTGGTCAACTTGCCCCTGTGTAGAGTCAGTAGCCAAAGAGAGATAACATTACCATTTTTAGTGAAAAGCTGAGGCATTTTCACTCTGGTCTATATAAGTGAGATATAATGACTTGTCATATACTGAAGATCAGATTAGACGATTTGAGGATTCCTTCTGGCCTCAGGTTTTATGAGTCCTTCGCAATTCTCTTTGTGTGCTGCCTCATTGGTCCTGTGAATCACATGCCACTGCTCCCATTCCCTGGTTTTTATGACTGTGACCTTTATAAAGAGGAGTTCTTGAATAATTTAATGGAAAGGGGGAAAAGTGTGAAAGCAATCTAAAGAAAGGTAAATGAACAAGAGATAAGAAAGCCTCAGAAATGTTAGGACATTTTAAACCTATTTACAGAGCATAATAGTCTGCCTGCATATAGAGACACCAGATTTTAAACATGTTTTCTTTCCTGAAGGAAAGGTATCAGTGGAATGGAGTCATATCACTCATAATGCAGCATCTTTTAGGGCATTTTTACTTTTGCTTTAATATTCTAGTTTCCTAAAATCCCAGACCCATAGATATGATTTCACACAACTCTTGGAATTCTTAAATTATGTTTAGTTGTTAATGCCTTTGAGTAAACAGTATCTTTTGGGCTTTTTCTGTTATATGAAATGATAGTGTGTTCTCAGAATACTTCCTAAATATCCCTGGTTGTTCTGAAAATAATTTCCTACAGCTCTTTAAGGGGTGTGACACTTTTCCCCAGGTACAATAAATTAACTCTTATACGTGTGATTGTAAGAGTTTCTGTTCTGTTTGCTGTTTCCACAAAGTTTCCCCTGAATGGGAATGCTACTGAAAAAAAGTCTGTGCATGTCTATTCTGCAACTAAGTTGTTATGTTTGCTTATGTTACTGTGCAAATGGAGAGGCTTCCTCTTGTGCTTCAAGTGACTGTGGAAGTGCCATCCATGAGGTGGCCTTCAATTTGAGTGTTTTTATACTTTTTAAAATTTATTTATTTATTTATTTTTTTCACCAAGGATGTTAGCATTGGAAAAGTTCAGTTTTGAGATAGATACCTTTATTTTACTTTCCAGAGCACTCTCATCTTTTTACTGCTTCTTCAGAACATTTTGAATCAATGCTATCTCTGAATAGCTACACTATCTGATGAGTTTTTAATTTTTTCTGAAAGCAGAGATGACTTACTTCTGTGGAGAAACCTTTTGTATCTTAACGAATCACAAAATCAGTTTTTTCCCAGATGAGTATATGAATTACATTGTTTCACTTTCTACATTTTGGTCAGTTATAACCATACAATTTTCTTATGTGAATACAGCAATTTAAGGACTGTGAACAAAAATGAAATGGCAGTTTCTCCAAAGAATTGTGTCATAGTGCAAATGCCTCTATGGTAGTAAGTCAAAAGGTTTGTAAACACAAATCTTTAGAAAAAAATAAGTGCTTAAGTCTGATTTCAGTGACACACAGATGCCTTAATGATTTTTAAAGTCTGCGATATTACTACTTTGATTTTTGCCATTAAACAAAATAGCAGACCAAGAGTAATTTCTTCTTGTCTGAATAAAAGAATACATAAGAAAACAATCCCTGATAGATTGCCATTGGTTTTCTGATGTGGAGACATCAAGGGTGATTAAATCTTTACAATATGTTTTGTTAGTTTTGGTAATAATGTAATAATAATATACCAGGACATTTATTTAGATAAAATGTGAACTACTGAGGAAGCTATAATAGTTTCCTTTTTATATATCTGCAATGCAAATCTATGAAATATGTAAATACAGTTAAACATCTTAAATGTAAACATGCCCTTGTAGCTACACTATGGAAGGGAATAGGCATGCTTTTAATGTAGTTTGGCTTCAGGGTATTGAAAATATCTTTAGAAATATTTATAAGAAGCTTGAATACATTTTCATATCATATGGACTTTACATTGACTCAAGATTTAAGTTTAGCAAGATACACTACAACCATTGTGTCATACAGTGTTACTTGTGTTAGCAAATACTTTCAGTGACTGTAAAGTGGGTTAGATGATGAATCAAAATTTGTGCTGCTGCTGTTCTTGCAAACCTTCTGGTAATTATTTAATTTATAAATAAATGCAATTTCTGTCATGCCAAGATTAGATATCAAATGAAATAGAGGGCTGCTGAAGCAATTGTATTAAAAAAACCCAAAAACTTTTAATGAGATTTTAAAAAGTAATGTAATTAAAATTCAATATGTAAAACTTGACCAAAATGACATATTTTCTTAATCAATGTGAGACAGATAATTGGCTCTGTCCAGGTTATTCTATCATATAATAGAATGTCTTCATCAAAAAATAAATAATCAAAATAGAGTTGACTATTCACCTTCTCCTCTATTACCTAGGGGAAGAAAATAAGAGGTGAGATAAGGAGCTTTTAAAATGAAGAGTGAAAATGGGTAAGGGGTAACAAAAAGTTAAAAAAAATCAATTCCACATGACCGATTAACAACTTTCTAATTTTTTTTTTTAATCATTTGGAAACAAATTAATCAAGAACAAAATTCTATTAACTTTGAACCATGGAGATCGAAGGCTTATTTTCAAAGTAAGCTGTTATTCACTTTTTTACAAAAGATGGTGGAATCAAGTCTGAGGACTGCCCTTGAAGAGTAGAGAATACCTATAGGAAAATCATTGCATTAAGGAGTAGACCTGCCATTTTCACATTGTTTTCTCTAACACACTTATTAAGCATCTCGTCAAACCCCATTCTGCTCATCTTTCCATCTGGTGACAAAATGATATCTCTCCCTCTTTCACTTCCACTTTAGCATTACAGCAAACTGCAGTGTGGCTTCAGACACTAAGATGTCAAACTGCTGGGCTGTGAATGAAGATGAATGCATGTCTCAGCAGAAGGGTCAGGCATAAGAGACAAATTAGAGATTGTTTTTCCTTTTCCTGGCAGCAGAATCTGCCCTCTGTTTTCACAAGGGATGTTAGAGATAGAATTTAGTGACAAAAAACTAGGGAAATTTGGTAAATCAAGCCCATGGAGTACCATCTCACTTTTCCTCACATTGAGGGTCACTTGTACAGGGTAACTTCAGTGAACTCAGTAAGGAAGGCACATTCTGGTCTTTAATATCTATGAATACTTACTGTAGGCATAGGAATCCATATGTGATGTGGACTGGACATGTTATGAAGAAGATCAGAATTACAGACAAATGGAACTATTGTGAATTTATAACTCAATATGCTTGAACAAATTGCTATGACAAAATAATCTGTACCCTCAGGGAGTAGGGAAGTAGGGGTGGAAAGAAAACTGAGTATAGATTTTCCTAATAAGTGAAGCATCACATTTTTCACAAAACAATTTAGAAACTTCAGTGTAGATTTTGACACCTATCCTGTTATTCTCCAGTAAAGTAGTGAATGGGGAAGACAGTAATTATGTATGTAGACTTTCTGCTTAAAAAACATGGGGCTTGTCACTAATGCACCATTGTTACAGAGAACTTTGTACATGTTTTGAACTGCTTTTGCTATGGAAAAAAATTTACTTAATGTTTGAAAAAAAGGAAATAAAAAGAAATACAAGAGGAGAATTTTGCCTTGCTTTTGTTAAGATGAGAGATAATTTACATTTGACTTAAGTCACAAAATTTTTACTTTACTCAATTTAAAGAGTGATTGAAGAACAGACATTCTTTGTAAATGATCTCTGAGGTTCCCTCATCCAATGCTGTTTCATCCCTTGGAAGCCTTTGAGAGTATTTCCAATTGTGATTTGATTTCCAGTTGTGCCATCTATTTTACATAACAATTGTTTTTTCTCATTCAGTACTAGTGATGATGTTTAGGTTTTAGAATCAATTCAGAGCAAATATTTAGGAGAACTTGAGAAACAGGATATAAATGCTTGACAACAAAACTAATTAATGATCTATCTGTATTTCTTTCCTTTAATCTATGTGTATTTCTTTCCCTTAGATAATTCTGCCTTACAGATGCATTTGTATGATCTAATCAATTTCTAAACCTATGTTTAATATTTCAAAAGATGTGTGAATGTTTTTACTGCCTCTCTTAAATGTAGGTCTGCAGACAACCATTACTACTAAAAAGTAAAATTCTATCTCTCAATACATTAAGTAAAATAATCACAAAACATGATTGAAATACAGAATTATTTTCTCTCTTGTTACATTTTGTCGTGATTTAGTGTATCAATTTAATAATTTTCCTGTATTTAGTTACATATATGAAATATGCACTGCACTGATGATGATGATGAATTGACCAGATTTCCATATTGTCTTAATTGCTTATAAATTGAATCTTTATATGGGAAGTGGGAAGATACATTGTTGTAACCAAGGGAATGAACTCTTTTTCTTTTGGTGTACCCTTACAGCACTGGGAAGGTAAAAGAGGACAATATTTCTGTCAAAGAAAAGTATTCATGCTGATCAGTATAGCTTCCGTGTGCTGTCCTGTATTTCTGCATTTGCCCATTGTTTTTTGAGTTATGTTATAACAACCATGTTTTAAAGTATTTTGTACATGGAAAGAAAACAAATTATTCCATGGATGCATTAGAAGTACATTGTTACATGATACTCTAATTTTGAATAAATAACTATTTATGTATTAAAATGGTATAACATTTGGTATTTCACTGGCTGTTGTCCAGATATTAAACCACAAAATTTTGGCATCTGGCCTTTATTACAAAAGATTCTGCTTGGATAAAATCTCTGTGTTTTGAGGTACATGGACTATGATAGCTAAATGTATGGATGAGGTAGAAATACTTAGTAGGATCTGAAGATTATTTTGTGTGTCATAACCCAAACATATATTTTTATGCTACTGAGCACTGGCTTGTTTTATAAATATGTTAGTGATAATTATCTTGAGAACAAGCTAGTGAATTATTTATAGTACCAGGATATGTGTGGGGTTTTTTGGTTGTTTTGAGCCATCTTTATTTTTTTTTATGTTGAACAATTGAGAAGACAGTGATGTGGTTTTAATTCACAGGTTAGGTGAGCTGGAAAGTTTTCTGGTTTGTTAGGAATATACATGGCAATGTACCTATTTGGTGGTGACCACGCAGAATATTGGTTATACAGGACAGTTCCTTAGCCAGAGCCTGTAACAGGCTTATAAATCTCTGTAAACAGACAGGCCACAAAGGGTAGGCAGAGACCTGCACTTTATTCATATAGTTCATAAATATATACAGTAGAGATGAAAGCATGAGCTAACATGAAAAGCTAGAATAAAGACTTAAAGTTTTAGTGGAGATTGAGAAGTTATCAAGGTCACATGCATGGTTATAACTTAGAACCTCAAGGGACTATGTAGGTACTATGTAGGAATAATATGCAGATATAAGAAGTCAACCCAATCTATGTAGAGTGAAACTGAAGCAGAAACTGGGAAAGACAAAAAAAAGGATTTTAAAATAACTGGTTTTCATTTAAAACAGAACAAAACAAGAAATGGGTGATATTGTACTAGAAAACTACTTTGATCATTTAAGGTCTAAACCTGGAATATGCCTCACTGTTTATGAACAAAATAAGAGATTTAAGACAAGGAGTGAATTAAATATCATGAAGTACCAAAATAAAAACCATCCATGATTTGTTTCAGCGCCAGTGTTCCAGTTCATCATCTAGTTTATACAATGAAATTTAGAGTGGTGGGGTCATAGAAAGAGGTTAAATATTTTTCTTCTTCTTTCCTTTTCCCCTCATGGGATAGTCCTTTTTCATTATTGTATGTTCTTGATGTAAGAGGCATCTCCTGGGGAATTCCATTTTTTACTTGTGGTGACAAAATGGACGAGATACGCCTGGAAGAACTGGACTCCACAGAAGAAATATATGCATCTAAGTATAATAGTATTGAAAAATAAATCAATAATTATAATTTTCACAGCATGGAGATGAGTCAGGACAAGGAACGCAGTCAGCTAATTAACGTCCTCTTCAGTTCGCATCACTCCACTACAGTGGGACTCAGGATTGGCGTAGCACACCTGCGATCACCTTGAATTGCCACTGGATGTCACTGATGATCCACACAAAATCAGCTTAACCCTTTAAGCATAATCTTGTAATGCATGGAAGAGCCAGCAAAGAGGTCACTTACTCCCATGAACGTGGGGATGTGAATTGTCTATCACCAACATCTGCAATGGCAGATAAATAAGAAAATCTCAAAAGAAACAGATATGGTCAACTGCAAGGCACACCATGAGTCAGGATACTTCAAAGTACCATTTGAATGTGAGATGATGGCTACTTATGGCTCTTGAAAATGTGCTATCAAGCCTTCTTGTATGTTCCAATACATAACAAATTAATTGAGAGGACATCTTTTTTTAGTATTGGACTGTTCTTTTCACAGTACATAAAAACTGACTGGAAATTTTGGTTTCTTATTTAAACATTTCAACAACTCTGGGATTTTTCTGGAAGGACTGCAGAAATTCTTTCCCTTATCTGGGGATTCTAAATTGCCTTAGTTTGATGAGAAATAAATAATTTTCCAGTATTTTCTTTCTCTCTGAAAGATAAAATTCTCAATGGCAATCCAAAAGAGAGAAGTAGATAGTTACCTGCCATAGCAAGAAAAGTAAAGGAATGAGAACAATATCAAAACCAAAGCATTTATATTCAAAAAGATGTTCTTCTTATAATTGGCAAATTCATGGAAGGGATGAGCTGGTTCCTTCTGTACTTTACTACTGAGTATATTAAGTGAAGAGTAGTGAGAAGTGTACTTGTCTATTACAGAAATGAGGTTCAAAAGAAGAGTTTACAATGTTTGGGGGCCATTGCATTCTATCTGGATTTAAGTGGCTTTCTTTTTTATCCTCATGAAGATTTCTTTTCCTTTGAGCAGAAGCTACCATCTTGAGAAATCCATGTATCAATTAACTGTTTTTTTTCCTCTAAGATTTCAACTTAATTCTTTGCTTGCTGCTTGATGCCAATGTATCCTTTTGTTCGAGGATGGTATGGAGATAGTGATCAGAGCTTTTAAATACTCATTTACAGATAGGGTAAGACACAGCACAATGAGCTCTTTTCACTGATACACTTTTAGATAGCTCATTAACTATATACTGTGAAGCCAATTGAATCTTTAAAGAAAACGACAGTATATTCTTCAGTTAAAAGTCTATTTAGTTGCCCTGTTGAAACTGAAAAATTATGTAAAATGTTGCAATATGATAGTAATTGTCTGTAAAAGCAATGCAGAAGCAACCATATAATGATCTATGAATAAGAATCTTAGCTGGGATGTGAATAAAAATTATTTTGTTTTAAATATTCTTTCTTTTCACATTGTGTTTCTCTGACAGCTTCATTATCTTATCTCTGACTTTAGACAACATCTATGGAATGAGAAAAGGCAGCTTCCAACCTTACTCCAGTATAGAGTGTAACAAGGAGCCCAAGAGCCACGTTTCAGTCCACATTGAAGTATTCTGGCCTCCATGGAGAAAGCTTATTCTTCAAAATATATGATTTCACAATATTAATGTTGTTTAACTAATAAAATAAATTACTACTACTGATTATAAAATTAGCTTGCCTTAAAAATAAAAAGTCATCAGGATTATTTCCAGCAGGTGCTTTCCGTGCAGTGCATTCTGCCAGATAACTGCATACAGTATAACAAGATGTGAAACCTCCATTTATCTTGAGATGAATAATTTAATTATTTGTTCATGAGTGTAATAGTGTAGATTCATCTGTTTTGAAGGATTTCTTTTGTCAGGTCTTGTATTTAAACACCACTTTCCCATCTATTGCTGTAAAATCTGATGTAGTATGAGTGGGACTTGACAATGATTGGACATACACGTGCTTCAACAAGCCTCCAATATTTGAGTTAGTTGCTTCAGATGACTCATTCATTTGTCTTCAGAGGAGAAAGAAGGGCTTTTCTGGAGCAGATTCAGAGATTCATAATGCCATGTCCCTCTATAAAGCACTGCAGCACAGTACGGGTGTTAAAAGAGTGAGTGGGGTAGTCCTGGTGTTCACAATGGAAGTTTAACACAGAGTTTTGTTTAGGCAAGGTTTTGCTTCACACCTGCTCTAGCCTTTGGTCCTGCATTAATAACTGAAACACACAAGTTTATTTTCTTTGGTACATCCCATCACTTGACTTCCTTTAACAGGAATTGAGTGCTCAGAGGCAGCTCCATGAGGGCTACACACTTGAAGATGTGCTCATAAACTAAACTGAGAAGTAAATGGAGACCCACTGTAAGGGTACAATAAACCTTTAAAGAGATTGTCCACTTAGTGCAGCTAATGTATATGCCTTATTATGTCCATTTTAATTTATCAAAAATAAAAATTGCTACATGCATTTAGAGTACTCAAAAAAGGTATATGCTGTTATATATGCTTTTTTTTGTTTGTTGTTTGTTTGTTTTTCAGATTCAGTAACTAGATTCACAGGATCTCATTTACATCCTGACACTGACTCATTTAATGATGGCAAGTAGGAAATTTAGAAAAGCAGACAGTGGATATGAGAATTTTGTTTTGCCTTCTGGGAAGCACTCCAAGAAGTCAAATCCTTTTCCCCTGTAACCTGCTTTGTAGGCTTTGATGTTGCAAGATACTATCAAACCCATGACATTATATTGGAAAGCAAATAGGATTTTGAAAAACAGTGAAAGAGATCCCTGTGCATACCTAAAGAAAAGCAAGAAAAAATCCTTCTGAAAGGAAACATATATTCTTCATAATTTTTTCCCAGAGAAAATATTTGTAGATTAACTGCCAGTGTACATTTGTCAAAAGATTACTATACATGTGTGGAAAAGAACATGAATAGAGAGAATGAAACTACAGAAATAGAATGAACACTTACAAACTGTGGTGACAGATTTACTAACTGAGACCAGAGAAGGAAAAATGAGTACATTTAAAAACATCTGTGTAATTGGTGATTCTTTTCAGATGCTGTTTAGTGCAGAATGGACAATATACAAAACCAGAAAATGTAAATGCAGCAGGAAGTATAACTTGTGACTTTGCTTCTCAGAGAGGCCTTTATGCAGACAGTGGCACTTGCTTTGTGCTCATTCACCACTAACCTGCTTCAAACTATGAAAAAATATTCATGTATTCTTCCAGACTGAACCAAAATTATCTGAAAGTGTCTCCTTCACACCAGGATAGCCTGTGCAGGGGTGAGGTGAGGTCTTAGACTTCTCAGACAGTGGAAGAGGCTGAATTCATTAGTCCCTGACTCCACACACTAACCACTGAACTATCACATGTCAGGGAAGGATGCTGCACTGTCACCACCTTCTTAGAAGGAAGAATCACTTTCACTAGTTTTGGTGCTAGCTTCCACAAGATGAAAGGCTGTCTTGCAAGGGCTTGTAATAAAGGAAGGGAGCCCCAGAGATGAGCTGGATTTAAGAAGTGCCCTTTCATCTAAGTTCCCTTCATTTTAGTATAGATGTCTCTACACACCTGTCCCAGTGGTTGTAGATATAATTTTGAGAGACCTAGCACCCTCAATGCAATGTTTGGGGAACAGAGTTCTCTAAACTTGTGAAGTGAGCTCTACTACTGGTGGTCAGCTATCTTACCTGCTGTATAGGTTCACTCTATTTCATTAAATGTAGAAAATAAGGACTAAATTGTAGAGTATTTAAAAAAGTTAATGCATTTTTTGTCATTTCAGCTCTTTGGTTATATTCAAATTTGTTGCTTGTTGTTCAAAATGCAGCTTTTTATAGAATACTTAATTTTGCATGGGGTTTGAATCTAATATATTCAGAGGCAAGAGATCAGATTTGTAAAAGCTATCTGGTGGGATTTTAGTCGTAAAATTTCTAATGACTTCATCTGGTGAAGAATTAGCAGAACACTGAGACCCTTTTTAAAAATCTCACCCTGAGAGTAAAGCAAGGCTCTGCAGTCTTTAATACTGTACAGTGGATTGTGTTGGATTGTCCAGCATCAGAAATTTGAACCAACTCAGAATTGAACTTAGAATTGTTCCGACAGATTACTCAAAGGACATGAAACTCAGTGTTTGCCATTTTTATGCTTTTATATCAAGTTTATTGTTGCTGTGGGAAGGCAGAAGTCCTATGATCCAGCAAAAAGCCTGCCAGTATGTACCCAAGTGTTTTGAACTACGAGATGACAAAGTGAGTTTATACTCACATAGCTGACAAAGTGAGGGAGAAGTGTTTTCTGTCATGTGACTGCAGCATTTTTTATCTGGTATTAGCTACCTGAGAGATGAATTGGCTACATCATTCAATTGCCATCTGAGTCTCTCAGGCTCTGCCAACACGATGTTTGTGAGGCAGATACAGGCTTTGACTGTGCGAGCTCAGTGTGGATCAAATGGGTGCCAGCTGTAACCTTGCAATTGTACAGATCCTGCTGGCCTGGTGTTGGTTGTGAACTCTCAGATCCTGTTAGGAATTTATGTTGGTTTAGGCTCAAGCCCATGTGAACAGGCTGCATGTTGTCTGGCCAGATTGCAATATTGCAGAATGAGCTTATATTTGCTTGGAGGGGGAAAAAAAGGGTAAGCTTGCATGTCACTGTAAAATACTGCCCAGGCACACATTTAGACAAAATCCAAAATGTACTCAAAAATATCTTTTTGTGAGTCATCTGTCTGAGAGAAGGGCAAAACCCCAGAGCCCCAGAGCTCTGCCCTGTGTAAGTTTTGAGCTTTGACATCTGCTTGCACTAGTGACAAAATATATATATATATGTGCCAAAGCCTACTCAGGTGATCAAAAACTACTTTATCTATCTATTTGCATGTGACATTTTGCACTTGCACACAAAGGAAAACAGGACTGAGTTCTCTTTGAAAGAGTAACTCTTTGTGGTTGCAAACCAGGGCTAAAATGAGTGCTAAAGTGAGTGCAAATCAATAGCCCTAGTATGTTAACTTATGAATGCAACACAGGTGGCTTTCCTTGGTTTACAGTCAGAACCCCAGTGGTCTCTGTTGTAGGCTACTGCATTCCCTGCTTGTTCTGACTCTGTTCACAGCTCCACTCTATGTACCCCTGACAGAGATGAACCTCCTAGTGACAGTGGTTCCCTTCTGCACAGTCCAAAAATGAGTGCTTTATAGATGGGAAGCTAAGAGGAATATTGGAAAGAAAGATAGAATCAGAATTTCTCCTTCAAATTATGCTTACTGATTTGTTTATTCTTGAGTTTTTAAAAGTGTTTTTTGCAAAACAAGTTTGTTGCTGTCATGGAAAGCAGCACCTTAGTGGTGAAATAATTCCCTGCCATCCAGTAGATAGATCTCTTTCCATATACTTTTATCTCACTTCAAGCTATTGTTTGATCAATAACAGCTTAGAAAGCAAGTGTATCTCAGCTCAGGGGCTTTTGGTGTTACTCTTAGGAAGTTTTCTACATCCAGCTATATGTTGTGCACAGGTGCAAGGAACATTTAATGAGGACATACAGGTGAAAGACCAACAGCATTACAGAATACATTTAAATTTCACAACAGCACGGGGGGCAGCATTCAAAAGCCCAGAAATTTTAGGATGCAGTTAGAGATACCATAGGATCAAACTTGATGAAATACTACAGAGAGATCATCTGAAGTCTCCCACGGTGAGGGACAATAACTATAGGAACTGTTAAACTTGGGATGCTTGTCCTTCAAGATTTGAGGTCCTTTTTTTTCTAAATGAAATTTTCTGATAGTTTTGACAAGATTGAGAAAAAATTTCAAGAACATTTGAGTTCTAGTATTTTTAAAATAAAATATTCCAGGGGACTCCATAAAATATTAATGAAGAAAAAGGAGGTGAAATATCAAGGAGACACAAAACTATTTTGTTAAACATTTATTTTTCTTCTTAGGCAAATAAAAATGTCTTCATTTTTTTCTGAAAATTTTTAATTTTTCTTTACAAAAGTAATGTGCTTATATGACCAGAAAAATGAAAATTAGTTATTCTCAGAATTATAATCTTAGTAGTTCCATTTAATTTGAGGCAATTGCCATTACCAAGGCCATTTGCACAGCATGAGTAATTTACTTACAATGCCTTTATCATTAATAACCACAGATGGACAATAAACTGGTCCATAATATGTCCCCATCCACCACAGCTTTGAACCAAAATGGCTTCAGACAAGGCAGGCTAATCTGGTTTACCTGAGCAGCCCATTGCATAGGCAAGAACTGGAAGAACTCAATCTGATTTTACTTTTTGTGCTTTCTGTAATAGTAAGTGATTAGCTGTGAATCCATATTGTATGTCAGTCATAAAACCAATTTTGGAAGTTTTACAGTTTTGCAGTCCTGAGCAATGTTGAATCTTTCATGCTGTGCAGTTGCCAGGAAGAATTTAAGCATCAGCATATCTCCAATAAGAGAATAGTGCCTTGGAAATACAATTGGAAAGTTCACAATTTTTTTCTGCCTTTTTATACCTTTTCTGCCTTTTAAACTTCTTGTCAGTTACTATTTCAGGTGATTATGTCTGTAGACAGATAGTGCTGGCATACCTCTCTAACTATATAAATAATTCCTATAATTGTAAAAGATTGAGAAACTAAATAGCTCTTAAACATTCTACCAGATTAACTTGGATATGCTATTCTAAATCTTCTGCTAACTTTTATATAAGTTTCTTTTTTACCTGATAACGTTTACACTTAATATTTGTGATAACTTTTACACATTTCAATCCCTGATACTCTGCTTTTTTATTACACTTCTAACAATTAAAATTGTATAAATTACCCACTTTTTTGATGATTTTTGTTTCTTGAAAACTTTTGCTCCCTTCTTATTTCACAATTTCTTCACTACTACTCTTGATTTATATCAAGACAAAGTAACTTGCCTTCTTGTAGCATTGTGTGTTTTATACGGGTTTTATTGTAAAGTTGGTTATTTTTTATAATTTAAGATTATGGTTTGGCCCTCGGTTCCCCCCATGCTCTCCCTCATAATGGTTTGTTCCTCCCGCCAGTTACCTGTCCATCATTGTAACCGGCCCCCCCCCCCCCCCCCGCTTTATTTCCAGAATTTTCAATGTCAATCATCCCTTACTTAAGATGATTTGTCTCCTGAGCCTTTTCCCTCCCCTGGGCCATTCCTATTGGTTCAGTTGTGTCCCTCGCTCCTTCCCTGGGCTTCATTCATTGGTCCCTCGTGTCTCCTCATGTCACGCCCTTCCCCTTTATCAGTGCCTCCCTGAGTGTTTTTCTCTGATGCTGTTACTGGCCCTGGCTGGGTCAATGAAGTGTCCTGGCATCCATACATGTGTCCACTCCTTCCTTTGCCTCAGGGCTTCACAGTCCCGCTCCTGCCTGCGTCACCACGCTGCAGACGGAGCCACTACTCAGGGGTTCTCACAGAGCACCTGGGAGTGGCGGGATTCGTGGTCTCCACCAGTCACTCCGGGAGCGGCTAGCTGGCACCCGTCAGCTCCAGTGGCTGCTGGAGGAGACTGCACCTTCTCTTGTCTCTTTTACGTTCATCAAATACAAGTAAAATGTTCTGAAGGTAAATCTTTGATTTAAAAATAAATAAGCTCAGTTCAAAACTCAGGGAAGGTGCAGGAAAAATACCAAGATGTCTTCAGACTCCAACCTTTCCTATATTTAGTGGAGAATTTCTTTCTCTAAGTCCTTGAAAATAGTGCTTTATCCTACTCTTCAGGGTAACTTTCCCCACATTTATTAAATCTTTTTCATCTCAGGTAGGGTTTGTAACAGAGTTACTGCTGGTGGTGTTATTTACTGTGGAAACTCACGAATCAGCAATGTGACTGAGACCACCAACTTCTTGGCATGGTACCCCTCCACTTTTATTAATCTGTTGCGTTATGCTTTCATCAAGAGTTAATAATTTAACGTGCAGGTCTTGTATTGGCTTTAACTCCATGAACACTGTGCTGCAAATAATAGGCTGAAAATATTATGGCAAAATATCACAGGCTGGGTTGAACACTAGAGTAGGATATACTATCATGGAACAGCGTTTCACTGCTGAAACAAAAGCTCTCTGTGTTTGGTATGCTCAGTAAAGTAGTTGATATCCACACTTACCTTAAATTTTCAGGAATATACCCACATCTTTTATAACCACAACAGAATAATAATGTAATAAATCAGTTTTATGCATCCTGTCTCTATTAAATCATGGGAATAGTAATTAAATTGTGCAATGAAGACACTGAATTCAATTTCAGCAAAAAATCATCCTCCTCTCCTCTTTCAAGAAAAATATAAAGTTTAGAGCTGGGAAGTAAATGGAGTGCGATAAAAAGGAAAGGTGTTCCTCACAGTTTTCAACTGTGTTTTTCACTATTTGGCATAGAAGTATATTTACAGTGCTGAAAGGAGAATATACATGGGTAAATGAAAAGCAGTATTTGTAATCTAGAACCTGTAGAAATAGAAATCTAAGCTTTGGTAATTAACTGTAGGGTAGTAACAACCATGACAGGTGCTTATCATAGACGTCCTTGTGGGTCACCACTAGCTGAGCTGCTGACATTTAAAAGAAGGCACTTGCATTCCATTAAGCTTCTCTCTCCATCCTTGTTAAACACATTTCTTCCAAGGCAGCCCCAAGCCTCCTAGAGAAGAGGGCAAGTCACATGCAAGCACTGCCAAAAAGGCACAAATTGGTGCCCCAACTGGCGCTCTCAGAAGAGAACAGGCCGAGGAAGGAGACTAAAATACTTTCCAGGTCAGCTCAAAAGCATTTTGTGGCAAATATGGAAAATTCACAAAACACTTGCCTATATTTACATCTCTTCCGGCACAGCCAGATCAATGCTTTTAATAAGTGCTAATTATTCCCTTCTAAATAACAGTTTTAACAAAGAACACCAAGTTTATTTACTATGTTAGTTGTGGTTTTCACTGGAACTAGATTCTTTTGCATGTATTTACATGGATAAATTTATCTCCTGCTCTATCTTGTGTGCAGGTCAAGTAGACCTTTATAGTAAAAGAAAATAAATTTAACTCTAGAAGTGTTTGTCAGCAAACCTGGCCTATGTAGGCACTGATCCTGCTACTTGTGAAAATTTGAAACTATGGAATCTTTATTATATAGATTCATATATATTTCATATTCAGAGCTAGAATTTCAGTTCCAAGAACAATCATTTTTCTAGAAATAGATGTTTTGAATAAATATTGTGCTTTTGTTTAATTTCAGGTATATGTTCTTATTTTAGGTATATGATAGGTATATGTCCTTTATTATGGTATTGCTACTTCTTCAGCTATACCTGCATGATTAGTTCATTTCAGCACAGGGATACTAAGTAGAAGTTTGACCACTTACTCACCTGGAATTAGGGATTTTCTTTAGTCTGAAGGCAACAAACAGTAGTTCTCTTCACCTCATATCACAGGTCTATATGTCAGTTTTATTTGCTTCTGAAATGAGTTTTACTCATTTTTCAGAGTGACTTCTGACATTCATTGTGGTCAGTATGAACAATAGAGAATAACTGTTTACACAGAAAATTTTTAATACCTCATCCTTCTGATCCAAATTCATTAAAATGACTTTAAAAAAGCCAGTAGTCTCAAGTGTTATTTTATTGTAGCTCCATTACAACAGTTATTTATTCTGGGTTGTTTTTCCATTCATGTATTTGTCTGTATGTGTGTGTGGCTCTTAAACCCCTAGCTTTTGGGGTTTTTAAAGTATTAGAATTTTTGCCACCCAATGATCCTCCTGAATCAGTGTATTGATCCTGGCTGAAACTGAATTTGTTTTCCTCATAGCAAACCTCACAGTGCTTTGCTTTTCTAGGGAAGTATTGACAGCGCACCATTGTTTTGGGTACTACTGAGCAGTGCTGGCACAGCATCAGCACTGTCTCACCAAAACTGCTTCCCCCTAAGCAGCTGAGGCCTAGCAAGATCTTGAGAAGAGACATGGCCTGAGCAGGATATTTCCTACCATATGGGATCTAGTTAACAATAAAAGCTAAAAAAGAAGAAGGAGGATGTCATGGTTCTGACCCAGATCAGCAGGAGGGGCATGGCCAAGACATTATGATTCCACATTACATCATTGCTGGGGGGGAAAAAGAGACTCTCTTTTCCAGGAAGGAGAGACATCTCCTTTTGGTGCAACAAAGTGTGGCAGGGTGAGGAACCTGCCCACTGTTCATTGTCTTGGAGTCTCCTGTGAGCATTTTTGCATCTGAATAATTCTCATTTTTTTGAATAATTTTACTGCTTGAGATCCCAAATTTCTTAGCTATTTTCACCAGCATACTGAAATTGAATTGGACAGATGTATAGAGGCTTGTCCAAAAATTTGTTGTAACAGACACAAGCTCTAAATCTCTCTTTCATTGCAGGCAGGCACTTCATGGGAATTCATACACAGGCTTCAACCTACTCTTTTTGAAGTGTGTGATTGTGAAGCTGCCTAAATCGAGTTACAAATGCTATAGTAGCTGAGTGTTCATATGCTAAAACACCAGGGTAAAGCACTTTTTGGATGAATTTCTGCAGACCTACAACACTGGCATTTATGAAGGGGAGATGCAGAACTGCATTTGAGACCATCAGAATACTCTTTCTTCTAATATGGAGGTTCTAAATCAAAGAGTTGTTACCTCAGCTAGCTCATCTTAGAAGATAAAACTAATGCAAGCACAGCTGCAGAGATGAAACTCCCAACCAGCATGAGTCATGAGCTCAGGATGTGAAATAAAGGGAAAATTGCATTAGTAAGGACACAAAAAACTCAGTCTGTAATAGAAAAGAAAGACTGATTTTACTTTAATTGCTACAAAATGTTTGGACACCACTGTAGAACAGGGGCTGAAAGTGACCACTTGATTTCTGTCTGTTTTTTTTTTTTACAAGACTGGTGTGGGGAGAGTGAGCTGATGACATTAGAGCATTTTAAGATCATACTGCAAATGTGGGATCAAAGAGTTAAAGCCATCCTCTTAGGTATTTTGAGAAAGGTATCAGTAGATGTTTGTGCTAAGAGTGTTGAACTTACTATGATTTTAGCACAAAATAGAATAGTACAATGCATGATTGTGGTGATTTTGTTATAATTTAGACAGAATTAGTTCAGACTAGAACTGGATAATTCCACTCTCTTCCTATTTAAATCCACTGAAGAAAACCCACTTTTTTAGGTATTTTGTTGAGACAGGCAATTTATTATTTGCTACTTGAAAACTAGGTATACTTAAGGAATCTGTGTTTATCAGAAATGTTGCTATGCATCATGAGTTCCAAAAGCATTTTGATCACCTTTGAGATAACAGCCAAAAAAGAATGAGACAAAAAGTCAAGAAGTCCTCTAAAGTGAAGAGTAGTGATGGTCATTGGTAACTTCCAAGAACTCCGTAGCAGTATGATGTTTGAAGGCCTTATGTCAGTGTCTATTAGGAAACTACAGCTGTTGTGAAGTAGACTGTGTTATCTCATAAAAGTTCTATTAAAAAAATCTATTATATAGAATTACAGAATGGTCGAAAATTTTATCTCTTCAGTGTAGCTTCCTCTTCTATTGATAGAACTGCAAGCCTTTTGGGTACAACTTAAACCTGAAATGACTTTCCTGGAAAAGTGAAAAAAAGAAATAGGAATTTTTAATGTTTGAAGTCATTGATTTTTTTTTTTGTTGGAAATCTTTTCAAATGTCTTTTTGTTTTACAAATGGAAAACACTTTTAAGATGTTTTAGCAGAAAGAGGCAATTTGAGGCTTAAGCTTTTAGTTTTAAGTTCTACTTAAGGATGTTTTTTTCTCAACAGAAGAGAAAAAAGTCTTGCTATAATGAAAGCAGTAGAGCTATTCAAATTTTCTCTTTTCAGTACAATTGTCATCAGTGCAGTGTTAAGGATCCATTTTCATTCCAATAGGGGCAAGGAATGAGAATGAATCTTCTTTTCTCCCAGTACAAACCTCAGTCTCCTCTGGTTCCAGATTTCCAGCTTTTCACTTAAAATGTATGACCAAGGGAGAAAGAGAAGAGAATGGTTTGTTAACCATGGTAATTATGGGACTCATTCATTCCTGATTACTTCAGTTGTCTCTCTCATTTATCCCAAGTGTTGGGCACAGTTTTCCTCATCACTTGTCTTTCAGGAGTTGATGTAAAGTACATCTCAATTTCTGCTTTGTTCTATGGGCTACCCTGCTGCTCCTTTCTGGTTCAGCACTTACTTGAACATGCCAATTTCTACCTCCTGTTTAGGGTGAGTGACAAAAGAGAAGTGCTTTATTTACTCAACACCTTTGTTATTCTCCTGCTTCAAACCTTCTAATTCCTCATTCATTGAAAAGAAACAATGCGTTTGACAAGTCACACAATACAAATAAGAAATAGTGAATGATGAACGGCAAATAGAGGTAGCACTTTTGTGTCATTTACCTTAAGGCCTCTATTCACCACTCTGGCATTACAAAAGGATCTCAAAGTCATAGAAAGCATTTATTTTGAGGTTCCTTTCAGGTGACAGATGGGTGGAAGGGAATTCATTATAAATAAGTGTAAACAAACAACCACAGAAGAAAAATAATTCAATCCATTTACAAATATGTATGAATAATATCTGAGCAACTTGAGCTCACTTTTGGAAAACAGATTAAACAATTGTATTACATGTCGCATTTGTCACTAGTAATTTCTCCCACACAAAATGATCTAATTTATGACAAAGTTTGAAGCTAAAAATGATGAGACTTATTGTGAAGTAAATAAGCCGCATGTCATTTGGAGACGGCACTTTTATAATTACTGTAGACACTGATATCTGTGAAGTGATTTGATGGGAGCTGTATACATAGAAAAAGAGACAATCTAGTACATTCTTTTACTGGTTCTGAGGTCAAAGCCTGTGATGTGCCAAATTTCTGTTTAGTCAGAGACAGTGCAGGTGCAGGCTTAAGGAAATTATTTGGAATGTCATATAGACCTAGGGTTCAGTAACTGAGTTGGCTGTTTCTTTAATGTGGGATCAGTGAAAATGAGCCCCAAGAACTACCTCTCAGCTGAAGACTGCCATAGCATAGCAGACTGTACTCTCAATTTACACCTCCTATATTTGAAAAGGCAAAATCACCTTCAACACTGTTGCTTTGAAAGTGGTGGGAGAGCAATGCCTGCTTCCAATCTTCAAAACCGAATCACTCTCATTCCCTAGAATTTTCTTATAAAACACATCTGATAGTTCGGTTGTTTCACGTGCTCTGGGTAAAACACCCTACAATCCTTCTCTCTGCTCCCCTTCTCAACTGCTTTGTGATTCCAGCCTATTTGATGGAAAACCCAGCATGTAAAAAAGAGCCTGTTTTCCTGAGTCAAGGGCCACTTACACATCAATATGTTCAAAACACACATTTCCTACATTCATTAAGTCTTTGCATAAGTCAGTAGTGACTAAGTATCATAAAAGACTTCATCAGCCTTAGTATATTTCCATTAGGCAGTAATAAAATCAAAGGAAAAGGAATGAGAGCCCTTTGTTTGTTCTGCCAGGACAGGGCTACCCAGCTGTTAGCTCTGCTCAGCTGAGGGGGAAGAGGAGGGAAGAATGGAGGTGAGTGCAGGAACAGCACAACTCATCACCCAGCACAACTGTCTGGGTACCCGACTGACACAGGCAAAAATGGCCATGGCAAATGAAAGCTCTTTGAGGTTTCCATCAAGATGCAACAAAGAGCATCTGAGGGAAATATTTCTTGAGTTAGAATCAGAAACAGGAATTAAGAGTTTCTCTTTTTGAATGGCTTTAATATAACAGAAATGACAGCTCTAATATTCTCTAACAGGGACAACAAGTTTGAATTTCTTTACTGTTTGAATTATAAAGATTCAAAACATTTTATCTCATCCATCATATTCCATCCCACTGACCATGTTTACAGCTAGCTCAGAGATTGTAAAAAGTGATATATATTACCACATGGAACACAGTTATGACTGTACAGTTTGAATTCCCCTTTCAAAGTGAACTCTATCAATTAATAACCCAGATCAGGTTTTTATCTTCATGCTAAATCAATGAATTCTATTAAATGATTATTTGTATGTGTGTGTGCGTGTGTGTGTGAGTGTGTGTGTGTGTTTATGGTTCACACTTTATGCTTCAAAAAGGATATTTGAAATTTCTATTATAATGTACCTGCCATTAACAGTCCTGGAAAAGACAAGGAGCACCTAGCAAGCCATAGCTGTTTGTGTGAATGGAACCTCTGTCTTTGCTGGGCAGGGTTCAGTCCAGCCCTTCAGCACCAGAGCACAGTCTCACTGTCACTGGTGTCACTTGAAGAATCTACGGTAAGACTCTGCCAGCAGCACAGTACATTTGAAGAGAAAATTATTACAATGATCCGGGAGTTTTTAATGGCTTCTGTAGAGAGTTGATCCTCAAATAGCAGTTTTTCCTCACACGAACCTCACATATAAATGGAATATTATCTAGCATAAGAATGTAACAGCATTCTGATATGTTTCTGATGTTTTAGCTTTGAGTTCGCTCTTTGTGTTTTCTGGATCAAGTTGTGAAGGAAAATTATAATAAGAGTTCTGGTTGAGCGGTTTAATTACTTTTTAGATGAGTCCCCTGTAGTGAAAACACTCCAGTTTCTTCTGTCATGAGACTTTCTTCTTGACATGAGACTCATCTGGGCACTGAAGGAGGCTAGAGGAGGAGGGGGGAGAGAGGAAAGCGAATCCTCCCAAGTAATCCTAAACCGAATAAGAACTACAGTGTGTCTGCTTTCTCTCCCACTTTGTGTCACAGAACACTCGCCTCTGTTTCCATTGTGAAACATGCCAATTCAAATTGGTACTTATCATCTCTCTTGGCAAGTTGAACATCATCAGTGATAATGTTTTTAATTGAAACTGATTCATACCATCCCAGCAGAGTTCCTGTGGAAGTCAGTCTTGCACAAGGGAGTGAGAAGGATGAACTCAATGAAACAAGGAGCAAACCAACTACAGAGGTCAAACTGAACAACAAATCCACTGTAAACTAAATTCTTCTAAGTTAAAATATTTATTGCTCAGACTCTGTCAGTACAACATATTCTGCTTCTTATATTCTATTCTTATAGATTCACCTCCTGCTAGACCGTGCCAGGGACACCACCGTGGTCTTTTATTCTGACCTGGTAATGCAGCTCTAGTTTTTTTGAAGACTGACCACTGGCAGAGCTTCATTGTTCTAATATCCTAAGTCAGATAAGACTAAATTAGTTCTTCCCTACTTTTAAAAAGTTTCCTTTGTTTTGTTTTGTAGTACTGTGAAGCAAAAGCATCAAACTATTGCTTAAAAAAAAAATCAAACGAGACCTGCAGCTGAGGCAAGGACAAATTATTTCAATAGGCAAGGGATTGTTTGAGTCTGTATTTCTGTTTTGAAATCTCAGTCCTTTTGCTTTAGATCTTGACAAGCAGCCACACTATTTTCCAAAGGATTTGAACAGTCATACAATTACATACACAGCCTGCATGTGTGCACACATCAGCCCCCCAGTGGTGATTTTCAGTTGGATATTTTATTCTTTGTACTTGTATTTTTTGAGTATGAATTAAAACAAATTCTTATTTTGTGCTTTGTTTTCAAAAGCTTGCCTACAGTTTTTCTTGGCTTTTGTCTTCTCCTTTTATCATTTGAGCAATGGGACATAAAATGAAGAAAAGAGAGATCAAGAAAATGATAGAAGGTTTGGAAAGAAAGATCCGTGAGGGGAGAAAAAGGTTAATAAGATAAGTTGGCTGTTCAGTCTAAAGAAAAGAAGACTTAAGAAAAGTGTGATAGCTCTCTACAGATATGTGAAGGGACAAGGGAAATTATTCTCATTAGTCACCCAAGACAGAGTAATAAATTTGAGCTGTTGCAAGGAAAATGTAGGTTAAATAGTATAAGAATCTTTGAAACTATCAAAAACAGATGGGAAATGAAACAAACTGCCAAAGGGTTTTAGGGAGTCACTGCCTCCAGAAGTATTCAAGGTGAAATAGCTACTCATCTATTGGAGGTGATTTAGGACCAAGCAAATTAAAAGGAGTAACATGACACAGGAAGGAAAAAATGGATAGTTGACAGCAAAAGTTCTTTCAGACTCAACTTATTCTGGGGATGAAAAACAATGTTTGAAAGAATGTTAAACACAGTAAGGCATGAAGGAGAGTGCATATAAAGTGGCAAAAAGAAAAATGGAGAGAAGACTTTTAAAAGGTTATAGTGTCTAATAGCACAAGAATTTAAAAGGTTAGGTTTTAGATACTAAAAAGGCAAAAAAAAAAAAACCAAACCACTGCCGTTAAGCCTAACTCTTACCAATAGCTTCAAATATTTGAAAGTTGTACACCTGGTTGATCTTTCTACAGTCATCTATGGAGGAACATGAAAACACTCCGAATGTAATCCAGACCTTGTATAACCTTGCATTTACCATCTTTTGGTATGTGCATCCACGTTGTTGATGGAGAGGATAGAGGGCTCCTAGATAATAATAGGAGGTATTATGATTATTGTCCAAAACCCAATGAAATAATTTTTATTCTTCTTCATTTTGAGTCATAGCTTTTTCTCCATATAGCAATAATAATTTCAGTACAGCCACTTGAAAATGAAGATACCATACATTATGAGGAAGAATGGTGCAATCTGGACTCTTATCATGTGTAATAACTATAACTATTTATTAAGGATGAGGATCATTTATGACTTCATATTTCTCATTCCACTGAGAGAAAAGATTAACATACATTTCCTATACACTTTGGCTTGATAATGAAATTCCAGTCTGAATTCATTATGAATAGTGACATTCATCCAATGAGAAATACCAAATAAGGAGACATTGCTTGCACCCAGTATCTTCTTCTTCTATACTTTCATTTATATAAAAAAACATCCATATGGTTGTATCTGGGGACACATGTAATGTCACTGCATTCTACTTCCATGCTGATCAGGGTGAAGAGTGAGAGAGGTGCCAGATTGCTATTATGTGGAATTGAGTGTGTGTCAGCTCTGAGGCCTTTGCTCCACCTTACTCATTGAGAAAAGTGAATGAGTGTTTCATTGCTGTAGGACCACAGATCAGAAGATGATTTTCTTCAGGATATGTATTTGCACATTTAAAAGAAGCCCAGACTCCAAGGCTCTTCACATAGCAACTGCATGGCAAAGCTACACCCAAGTAGCTCATCTGGTAATTTTATGACCTTTTAGACCTGAGAAATTGTTGGGTTTACTTACTTCTACAGTGATTTTAAAAATATTTTTTCACTATTTCTTTGGGTTTATGGTAATTTGCTCTACATCTTTCAGTCTGTCACAACACCTTTCTATTCTATGGTTTTTCTAGTGGACTGTTCATAGTCCAGTAGTTATGATTGTATGCCATAAAATTCATCTGCCTCCAGCCTGGGCTTTGCCTAATAGTGTGGTGAACCAATTTAAGCCTTTGTCCAATGTAATTCTTAGCTAAATAGGTTTATATTTATGGACAGGACTGAGGAACAAGCAAACCAAACTATAGACTCTAGTTAGCTCCTTAACATCAGTACTTGCATGATATCTCAGACTCTTGTATATTATTTCAGCTATTTTAAATATTGTATCAATCATACTTCCTAACTTACTCTTTTTTTCTTTGACTCACTTCATAGCCTGTTGTGGCTCTTGATTCTTTCATGCTAATGTACTCATACCATAAAAATCTTCAAATACTGATAACCATGATATAATTAGCATTTGCATATTGGATATATGGATATTATTGAAATATTAATGAAGAAACATCCAACCAAACTGTTATCTGTCATTTCTGTTTAGCCAAGTACATCCACCTTAACATAAGTTCAGAAATTAAATAGTTCCTCTGGGTAATTCTTTATGATTAGTCTCTGGTTAATCATATATTTTCCATACATGTGAGGCCAGAAAAAGATGTCAGTAAACCACAGTTGTTCAAAGTACCATGACAATCTTACACTGTCTTCTGTCCAAAGTGTTCTATACTAACATTAATTCCATTTAATGTGGAATTAAATAACACAAAAATTATTTTGTGACTATGTATAAAATATTTCTTTCTTTTTTATTGCTTGATTAATCCAAGACCTAAAATTTGAGGAGATGAAATAAAACTAAGGCTTTTTAAGGAGTCTGAAGATTGTAATGTAGAGAGGTAACATGCATTTTAAAGAATTTTTTTTTATATCAATTAGGCATCAAATATTTTTTCTTTTTTTGTTCTTTCACTTTGGTCTATCTTCTGTTCAGTCATATTTCACACAATAAAGTTTCAGTGCTTTATAGTGGAGATTTTCCTGCAATGAATTTACTGCAGTATTACTGGTTGATACTCAAAGGAGATAATACATTAATTTTTGACTGTAAGATTTTTCATATTATTAATAAAAATAATTTATAAATATTTTTTCTGGAAAAGCATAATTGAAATATTTAATGCACTTTATGCCTTTGGAATTCAATCTTGTAAAAAAATTGCAACCAATTCCCACTTCCCAACTAAAATAATTAAAATAAGACTGGAGGAGGGGCCTGTTAGAAGGCCACTGTGGCATTCATTTCAACCAAGTGTATTCATGAAAAATGAGTGTATTTATGAAAACCAAAGATGTTTTATTGGTTCTTTATATATATATATATATAATTTTTAATATGTTAATCTAATTCTGAATACTTTTGCTCTGAGGCTTCTGAGTACATCCATTACCACAAAAGATTGTGAAAATTCAATTATTTGTGCCAAGTTAACTGAGTCCATAGTAATTTCTTTGTTTTATTTTTCTGTTTTTGTAAACTGTTGCTCTAGACTCTAAAAAACAGGCTAGTTTGGTTTTTAGATTTCATTTCAAAGCTAATTTGATAACTGGTTTTTAAGTCTAGTTATCTTTTATCTAATCTTATGTATCTGAAAATATATGTAGCAGTCTTCTAAAAGAGTGAAGGTGATACAAAACCTCAAAGACAGGTGTAATGAACCAAGGACCTTCTAGACCTCAATTTACATAGCCAAATCCTTTCCTCTCAACCTTAAGTCCTGAAAACACAATTTATTTAATCCCTGCTGTAGTCAAACACACTGAGCGTGTGTAACAATACATCAAAATCATTAGCACAAAACCTTAAAATAGTGTATTGAATTTGTATAAAACAGCCAAATCCTTTGAGAACTTTGGTGTCACATCTAGATTTCCTAAGGAAACACTGTTTTAAAAGTTGGTACCAAAATGGTATTGCTTGTTCTGTTGTCCAAGCACTATAACATAATGTGCTTTCAGCAATAATTTTTCAATAATAATAAGGGGACACTAGAAAACTCCCAGAGGCGATACTGGAGAATATTTCTTTTCATCTCTAAGATGCTGGCCATGCTGTAGTTTTAGATGTGAGTTACACTTCTATGTTCAAGGCAATGAAACTTTATAGTATATTCAAACTACTCCAATTATGGGTTACATTGTTGCTGCAGATCCAGCGCTGCACAGGGTCTGGAGTGGTTTACTGCACCTCTCCAGATCTATTAAAATACTGGTTTAACTTTTGCGAGACAACAGGCACACTTCTGTTTTGGAGTGGTGGAAGTCAGCTTGTGTATGAATGCTTAAAATGCAATGTAAAAAATAACAAAGGTAGTTAGATCAAATTTAGCTGAAAGGTCTGCTGATGGTTTAATTGCCTGAATGAAGGGAGTGGAAATGAAATGAAATTCTTCAAGTCCAAATCTTGAGAAAGACTGTCCATCTACAACCCCATATTCACATGAATCACTTGGTTGTGGAGTGGGATAATACTGCATGCCTTGTATGCTGATCCCTGCAGCTAATTTATTCATGTTACAAATTGGAGGCTCTTGCTCTCCTACTGAGTTTCTGTCTCTAGGACAGTAATTTTTTTACTATGGGAAAACTTTCTGAAACACTCTATTATCTCTATCAGATAACACTCTAGCACAAAAGACCCTAAACCCCAAACTTTTAGGCTCTTGAATCGTTTTTGTGTCATCTTTGAAAATGGATTTGGAAGTCTAATTTTTACCAAAATACTTTGGTAAGTGCTTCTCCTGAGCCCTGTTTGGTTTGTTCGCTTGGAATAATGAGTTTTTAAAGTTACCTCTGAATTTAACATTTTGGCCAAAAAGAGAATCTGAGAGTAGTTTAATTACAGTATTAACTGTTATTCAGCCTCAGTAAAAGGGGTACCATGTAGTAAATTCAGTAACAATGAATCTGCATTTAAACTGAATTGGTGATCCAGGCAATCTAAAAAAAAAAAAAAAATTAGAGGATTTTGAATGCTGGGAAGGTTTGCAGCTTGTTCCTTTACCTATTACTTCCTTGTTGTCTTTACCTACTTTTTTTATGGAAGTTGAGGCTATTTCATCATTGTGTTATTCTAATTTTATGCTGGCGTATGCTCATTTTCTATAATAGAATTTCTCTGATATAAAGCAGGAGTGATACAGTACTGAAGCAAAAGCTACATTTTTAAACTGGTACAATCAAAACCACCAAGCCTGATACATTTTTTCAGTGATAAATTGTAGCTACTAATTCCAGTCAAAAGGAGGTAGGTACTGGTGCAGTAAGCATTATGTTGGCCATACTATTAGGGAACGATATTTTTCTCCCCTGGTTGAATCTGAGCCATTATGTGACAGTAATGCAAGATTCAGTGCAGCAGAATGGGCAATACCTACTGCAACTGTGACTGCAGCTGCTCCTTGTGATTCTGTATTGTGTGAGAAGGAACCCATTTTGTTTTCAATCAAATGACAGTTGCCTATAAATTGAATAAAGAGCGTTGGGGAAAAAGAAAAAGCTGATGCATCAAAAGTTCTCTTTCCTTTTTTAAGATATGTTTCCTTTTGGCACAATGGATTGTTCCACCTCCCACTGCACCAATCTTCTCTTTCAAGAGTAACTTAACCTACAGCTTGGACAGTGAAGAGACTGAAATTACTGCTTACAAGGAGTATATTGCAACCAGCAGTAAGTAGACAACTGTATGATTTACTACCTAGTAAGTAGACAACTGTATGATTTACAAGAGATTTGTGCCAAACCAAGGCACTTCACATCTGAAATTGTAAACTCTAAGAAGTCTTTCATAAGAACTAGGGACACACCCCATGAATTTAAGTTGTTGCTGAAGTTGTTGGATCACAGCTTTTGATTTGACAGCTTCGAGACAGCCCAGAGCTCTTATTTCAGAATCTGCTTCTACCTTTACCCCTCCAATATGATAGCTGGAGTTGGCTAACAGCTAGACTCCGTGAGAAAGTATTCCTTGCTTACAGATGTGTCTTTTGTCTGTCTGAAGATTTCCAGAGAAAAAAGAAAAGGATGAGTTTAACAGAGAAGAAATATGGTCTGATCTGCTTTTAGCAAGTGCAGTGACTAAGACACTTTTCATTTTTCTATCTCTAAAAATAATTAAATGAACAAACACAGAGGTACCACTTCATAGGACCCAGAGCTCAGGTAATTGATGCTGAGATAGGAAAAGAAAATCCTGTTTTTTGAAAAGTTTATAAACATTTTCATCTTGCATCATATGGAATAATTAGAAAATTATATATGCAGCAACTATTCAAATAGACTGGCATTCCCTCATTTATGCCAAGGCAAGTGAATTCTGCTTTTAAGAAAACACAGTATTTTCCTAGTTTCATCTGGCAGCCACTCACCTCACTTCATTTTTTTGCAAAATACAAACTTCAGCATTTCATTTTTTATCTTTTATCATTAAACTCCTACAGCTTGAAAATGATTTTCCCCCTAGAAAATGCAAATCTATTCCTTTGTAGTGAAAACTATATTATACATGCAGCATGTAACTTTCAAAACTTTAGTTAGAAGCAGCAAAGCAAGCTGTCAGACATTTCAGTAATTGAATTTCCTTGAGAACTGCCTTGGTTTGTCAGTTCTGACTTTGCTGTCAAAAGAAAAGAAAATAGCCAGGGAATTAATGTAAGATAACACGGGGGGTATTTTGATAATATCAAGACACAAACATTAAGTGTTTTCTCTGGCAGTGTTTTGAGGTAAGGTTCCCCACCCTAATCCAGGCAGGTTCATTCTAGCCTTGAGCCATTATTATCTTGTGCAGAGTTCTGAGAATTAACTAATGACCTATCAAACTGCAGTACCAGGGATCCTTTCTTCCTGTATTAAGATGCACAATATCATTGCTTAAAAGGCCCAATATACCCTTTGTCAATTACTTCATAAGTGCAATTCATCTTTTACTGCTTCCGCACTTGGATTGCTTGTAAAATGTTTAGTGGTTAATTAGCCTGGAAGGAAGTCCAACTTATGAAAAACCAAGCAGTGGGAAAAAATAGCCATAAAATTAATGGCTTACTCTCTGGTCCTTATTTTATGGGAGAATGTTAATCAGACTCTGTTGGAACTGTACCTTTGACTAGCACTCAGCCTCCTTTATAATCAGCTTCAGAAGTATTCCTTTCTGGGTTTCCCCTTTGGCCTGTGCTTTCCTCTGAAGGACTTGGAAGAGATTGACAGCTCTCCTGACAATTGCAACCATTGCTCTAGCTGAAGGGAAACATGGGGCTAGTACTTTTACTCTATGGGAACCCACCTGGAGTTATATTTAAGGTATAAATCTGTTATCTAAAAAATGAAACTAATAAAATACATACTGCTGTAGCTAAAAGAAAATAGCCAATATTTGAGCAGTGAGACCTTCATTAGAAAATGGATAAAACTGGAAAAGGAGAGAATTGTACAGGGAGCAAATGACTGTATTTACAACTAGGTCTTTATACCTGTAGAGAAGATTATAAAATAATCAGGTCCCAGGGACAATTTAACAACTGAACATTTTGGGTCAGTCATAAGGATGCTTAGTGGGGGGAAAAAAGTTATGCCCTTTCAGTGGTGAAATTGATAGAATGTTTATGCAAATTTTCCACATAATATAGCAATTGGTCTGCGATTCTTGCATTGCAAAAAATAGGGCTTTGTTTTGTATTTATGAAAAAGGAATTTATTTATGAAAACCAAATACGTTTTAATGGTTTAGGTTTTTTTTCCATTTTGCAAGCAATTTGCCCTTCTTTTTAGAGCAGGTCACAAACAGAGCATCACTTTTTAATATGTGGTAAATACTGTATATCATAACAGTGTTGGTTAACCCTGCATGTTGGGTCTTATACAGCACTGAAAGTAAGTAGACCTAGCATTTACGTGTTGTAACTTAATTTGATCAAAAACTTCAAAATTCCAGCTACTACATTAAGCCTATCTAATCTTTGTCTTTTTTGTCCAGAGATCTGTAGTGGCAATAGTTTTCCTTTCAGAAAATAAGTGTGTTTTTATAACTTTTCACATATAGTTGATTCATAAACATAATTCTGGGTGCTTTTCCTTGAGTATGTAACAGAAAAATATTTCATTCTGGTCACTGATGCATCTGTCTTTGACAAAATATACAGTTGCTCATGAGCCTCATGCAACAATATCCTAAACCAGCTTACCAGCTTTTCAGTTTCTCTTAGAAAAGTTACTGCATGTGGCTGAAGATGCCATCAATTTTATATTCAGTAAACATCTAGTGCTCTGGGTGCTTGTAAACATCCTTGAAAGAGAAGTTCCTCTTTAAGCATTTGCTCCTCAATTAGGTTGACTATGTAAGGACATCCAAGTTCCCCAGTGGTGCCTCAGAGCATAACATGTGGGCTCCAGCTGTTCTTCCACCATAACACTAGTCTCATGTCAGTCCTCTATCATATCACACACACAGCAAATCAGGGTGTCCTAAGTGATACCAGACTAAATGTGAGGTCCAGGCAACTGATCTTATGTTTCAGAGGAAGTCATCCCAGTGCCATGATCTTTAATAACACATTTTCCCTGCCAATACATGACAGAATACTTTAACCAATGTTGATATACCACACGACATATTGTGTTTGTAAGCAGTCCAACAGCTCAGCTGGGGTTCAGTTAGCTCTTGGAAGATTTTTCCTCAGACCTGCAGAGCTCTCCTGATGTGCTGGCACTATCACCATTATATCACTGTAAGAATGCATTTGTTCTGCTCGTCCCTGCCCCTGGGCTTCTCTGTCTCAATGTTCAGACCTTGTTAAACTGGATCATCTTTCTCACTCATTTCTTTGTGATGTCTATATCAGGTGACAAATTCATATAAGAGCTTGTGACATGACTGCTGTTTACTGCCATCATTTTTTATCAAATGATTCAACACTAATTTTTTATAGAGGTGTCAGATCCCAAAAAAAATTATGGCTTTGCTTATCTTACCCACAAGCTGATACATTAGGAAGATCAAGTGATTTTGACATCAGCATCTTATATTGGCAGAATCTTTTTTTTCCATTTTTCCATTTAATAAAATGCTTCCAGGTACAAAATCATGTCCAGCTGATGCTCTTTGTGTATATAACAACAATAGAGGGCTATCAGAGAAAGGCTGTCCAGTTCTTTTTTTCAGGGATAGTGCTATTCTTACACAATTTCTTTCCAAGCTGTTGAACAGAGATGATGGGAGCTAGCCGCTCCATGTCTAAACTATACTTAACTGTAAATGACTTAAGCTCATTCCCTTGAGGAGGACTTACTGTCATATATTACTTTGTAAATTATAATGTCTAGTAAAAATAGGATATATGCATCATCAATTTAGTTCTTATCTGTTCCTGTAAAAACTGTCTGCAGAAAGTGAGAAAAAAAGTCTGGAACAGGATGCAACTTTGAAGAAAGAAGGTATAAACTAAACTACACTTTCAAATTGTGCTTTTTACTGTGATATCAGCAGGAGAGTTTTCTTGATGCGGCCTATATTTTTGCATATGTGACAACTCTTAAAATCTTTCCTTATGCAACTGGTTATTCAGGGTAATATAACACATAAGTGAATCTTACCTTAGGGGTTTTTTACAGTCCCTAAAATCCCTTCATATATCTTTTTTTTTTTTTTTAACTCCTCATGCCAGAATACATAAAGAGTCATCATCCTGATTTTTTTATATCTGAGTTCATACTTAATTTTTCTCATGTAATCATTAGCAGTTGTAGGGAGTACAGTGTCAGAGACACCTATGCTTAATTACTGTCTGCAGGGTCTTAATTTCAGGAATAGTTCTGTCAGCTAAAGTTTATTCTTTCTTTATCCAGCACCAAACAAAATTTTTATGTTTATTAGAGGGTTTTGGGTGGGTGTTTTTTTTTTCTCTTTTGGTTTGAGGGGGATATTTTTTTTACATCATATATTTCAGGATGGAGTTGATTTTTCCAATGTTTTTTCTTTAACATATTAGATATCAGTGTTTTGAAATCCAGTGGCAATTTGGAAATCATATTTTTTTAGCTAAAAGAATCACACTTTACTGTTTACAGGGTATTTGTCTGGCCACTTTTGAAAGTGACAATAAATGGCTCACATTCAGGTTTTTTTATTGCTGACTTATAAAGACATGACTTTTTTTTTTTTGATTTTTTTATGCTTAAAACATTTGCATTAAATTGACACTGTTACCATCCTACAGTCAAATTTGAGGAGAAGCCAGAGCTGGGCATTGCGAAGAGCTGCTCTCTCAGTGCACTTTGTTTTTCATCCATGCAGTGAAGTGCTGTTGGAACTTGCATGAGTTGTCTTCCACAATTTGGTGGAGCTTTCAACTCCTCGTTTTCTCTGAGGCATGCTCTTAGAGGGTGTTTAAATGACAGCCGAAGGTTTGACAACAGCTCAGGTAGACGTCCCTAATCAGCTGGTGCTGCTAACAGGGCAGCTGCCACAGCGTGGAGCTCCGCGTGGCTGGCTGCCAGCCTATCTGCTAAGCTTCCCAGAATAATCTGAGCTCTACCTGGGTTTCACAGAGCACTCTATCACCCTGAGTGAAAATGTCAGCTGACAGACCTTGCTATAATTAATGGAAATTCAAATTCCGTTCACCGAAATAATGTTGTTCGACCAGAAGAAAGAAAAATCCACCTTGCAGTTAGTGATGTGCATAAATGAATAAAGAACATTTAATGGCCACGTACATGCACAAAACTTTCTAAGATGTCCTACTGAGTTCCTCTGTAGTTGACTGCAATATTTGCTTTGAAAGATGAAAACTTGCAGATACCCCTGTATATTCTAATATTCCAGTATGTCAGTAGAATTAACCAGTAGAATGAACTACATTTCAAGATTTTTGTGTCTCTTTTACCACATATTTTTATCTCTGAGACTAATCAGTTTTCTGGGTTGTCTCAGAAAATTACAACATGCAAGGTAATTTTTAGCATGTGTATATATGTAATACTGTCAAATATTTTAAAAATAAAATAATTTTCACTTTATCTCCTTAGGAAGGATGTATCTACAAGGAAGTATCTCCAACAGTCATGTGACAAAGTGGCATGGTCAATTCTAGTTTTACAAGTCTGTACAACAGAACATCTAGACAGACCAGTCTTGGAAGCAGTTGCATAAATAAGTTTAAAAAACCCAAACAAATATACAAACTTTAAAACATTTACTTCCTTACCTTTCTAACTGTCATAGTTCCTTAGCACATATTTTTCTTGCATCACAACATAACAGGCTACCAGAAACTTGGCTTGCTGTTTTTTTCACCCTTAGCCATTTAAGTACTCTGTGAAGTTTCTAGTATCACCTCAAGAAAATTTTGCTGGGGAAAAGCTTCCACATTATTTCTCAAAAGGTTCTTTAATACTAAGGCTTTGTTGGTTAGTCCCTTTTAGACAACAGCCCTTAATGTATCGTAACAAGGCTTAGGTATGATACACCTCTGTAATTAGGTTTGGTTTTGTTTTACATAAAATATAGCGTTCCTATGAATTTATATTGTTAAACCACTCCAGAATAATTATGATGTGATATACTTTTCCGTTATGTTATGTTTTTCTTTCATACTTTCCTGATTGAAATAAACAGGAAAGAATTAAAACTTAATTTACTTTAATGAAAGAGAAACATTGACTTCCATGTTTTTTCTTTCAGTTCTATTGATAATTTCTAAAGTTTAGTAATCTGCAAAGTGACTCCCAATGAATAGTATAAATTAAAAAACTTTTTGTGTTCAGGCCTGCAAAGAAGTACAGGTTTTATTCTGGAATTCCTAGACTCATCCTGAAAATCTTTCTTGGCCAAACTCAGGGTATTAAGGTGGTTCTTATTTTAGTTCTTTCACAGGATGAGTTTAAGCCATGTGTATATTACTGGGTTGGCTACTCCGTCCTCTGGTTTTCACTGAACTCTTAGATGAACACAGTCTGGTCCTTTTGATTGATTTCAGTTGTGTTTCTGAAGTTGTTCCATCAACTCTTTTTGATCCCTTTATCTCTGTAGTGGTTTTACTCTCATTACCTGTAAAGACTAATCTGAGAGTAGTAATGTCCTCTTTGGTACAGATCCATGCCAATAAATCATTAACTTTTCATACAAACTTTTGATGTTCTTTGATTGCACTCTGGTGGTCTAAAAGATTCAGTGTCTGGCTTATGGGATTTGTTTGATATATTTGAAGAGTTTTTGATATGTTTGGTCTGTTTGTTCTTAAATCTTACTAAGTTTTTTAAAACTCATGTGTCAAGCACTGTGTTTCAGAGATAGTATAAAGCAAGGGATAAAATATACAGGTAACATACTACCTAGTAATAAGGCAGCTCATCTCCCCTCTTTTACATGTCAGTATTTACATAAAGTTCTCTGTGTTTCTATTTTCTTTTATCTCAGTGCCCCTAGGAACAGAGGTACATGCAGAACTATTTCAGACAGGAGAAACTGTTGTTTCCTCAGTATAAGGGAAATTGTTAAGAACAAAGGAAAGTCTTACCAGAGGAAAACACTAAAATACTGGCTTAGGTAAAACAGAGTTTTGGGATGGGACAATGACTCTTGTGGTGAAATTGCACTAGGAGTGCCTGCAGATGAATATGGACTAGTTTTTTCCTGGGAAAGACACAATATTCTATTCCAAATGAAGTCTTTTCAGTTAAAGTAAACACAGAAAATTAAAAAAAAATCCTTTGGAAGCAAAAGTTCTGAAAGTCTCATCTATAAATCTGTCAGAGTAGAGATGGAGTGAAAGGGAGATGTTACTCTTTAATCACAGACTGGAGTGAGGGGCTGCAGAGGCAGCATCTTTGCTCTACATCCTTGCTTCCAAGATATAGGGGAAGGAAATATTCTGGGTGAGAACAGAGTAAGATACCCACTCCATGCTACAGAAATTGAACCTGATGAGAAAAAGTGGTTCTGAATCACATCCCCTTCGGCAGTAAACCCTCAAAGAAGGTTTGAAGCATAAAAAATTTGTCTAAAATATGTGCTAAAATATTTATTGGTTGCTATGTAATATTGAGTATGGGAAGTAGCTTTTAATCACCATGTAAGTAATTTTGTTCTCTTGTAAAAAAATAACAAAATAATCTTTTACCTCTTTGAATTTAAGAAAAGCAGAGAACTGAATATCTCTATTTTACCATAAACACTGGAGAGTAAATACTGCAGGTCTGCACCATGTAGAAAATACTCTTGTATTATGGCTTTAAACCAGAGATTTTGGTTTAGAATTGATATAAATATGTCATTCACATATATATGAGGAACAAAAACAATTTTGAATGTAGAATAAGTATAAAAGTAAGTGATAAATGAGTTCTGCAAAAAGGGAAATATTTATTTGTTAGTGACACCTTCAAATGAATTCTAAGCAAGTGAAGAATTTTGAATGAAATTGCAAAAAAATACCTTGAGGGCACATGCTAAGAAGTGAGAAGGAAAAGAATCGCTAAAGGAGTTTAAAAAAAACCCAGCAAATCAACCAATAAACAAACACAAACCCTCAAACCTGTAACATTGTCATGACATAGTAAAAGAGGAAATAATGGTTTTATTCTACTGACCTAGGGAACCTCAGCTGAGGTAAATTACCATAGCTCATTTTCAACTAAGCTACGTCCATTTCCAGGAGATGGAGCTTGGTCTCACTGGCTTACAAAACTAATTTCTGGGAAAACATGAGTTGAAAATATACATTTCAGTAATAAACTTTTATATAATGACATCTTTGTTCCTGTTGTTGCTCTCAGTTGCTGTTTTGTTGAATACTTCATGATAAATATGGTAAAATGAGTGCACTTTGTAAAAAAAATAATTTAAGTATTAGGGTGATTTAAATCTCCCACAAATATTTTGCTTTCAGAAATTTAGCAAATATTCTGTTCCTTTTAACTCTTTCCAGGGTTCATAAGTAGATAACTTCTCTCTCTCTGCCATAAACTAATACCCACCCCCACCTTTTCATTTTGGAAATATTTTTGGTCTCTGACTCCAAAAGCACTTTATCTCAAGTGGGCTTAAAGTAAATATTTTACTTTTGTTTTTAAAAAAAACCCACCTGTTTCTTAAACAGGTATTTTCTTTTGAATAGTACCATTTTCAATCCAGCAGATCTGATGAATTTTATTCCACTAGTAGACACTGCAGTATTCAAAATAGTATCAGTGAAGTTCTCATATCTATACCTCTGACCAATTTCTTTCCCAATTTTGTTAAAACTTTATCTAAAATATATCCATGCTTTCAAAATCTCTGATCAGCATGAATAACTACTACTCCCACTTAAATCTCCAGGATTTGAACATTTTTCATTCCTTTGTGCCAAGTAGACTTGTTTTAAATTCAGTTTGTATATATCTTGTATGTGTTTACAGCAATGGGGAGGAATGGCATTTGTTACTCAATTGTTGTGTGTTTCATCTAACCCAAGCCCCTACATAGCTGAGTATTAAGAAGCAATTGTTGGGTTTTATAGCTTTAGAAATATGCTTTACAGCAAGAGAAGCCCTGTCTTGGGGAATAAGATTAATGTTATATGGTGTATTCTAAGCTCAGGTGCTGGCAAATGGAAATTTCTGGTCACACTTCAGGTTTGGTCTGTTTTACTTGAAATATGCTTTGAGGAAATGGAGGTATTTATTATTATTATTATTATTATTATTATTATTATTATTATTATTATTATTATTATATTGTGTCCAGATTTCTTGATGGCAACATTTCATGTATGGGGAGCAGTTGAACCTCTACCCTTCCAAGCAGGAGTTATTTGTCAGGCTATGTATTGTATTTTCAAAAACTTTCTCAGTTGATGTATGCAGTCAAAATTAAATTAATTAGTGCAGTTTTGATGCATATAAAAGGCAATCACATAATTATGATATTCTATACTCTTCTGCAAAAAAAATAGATCACTTTTTTTACAGTTGTAGATTAGCCATCATAAATTTGTGATAATGGGAAATAATCTATATATTCCAGTGAAACAAATAACATTACAGTAATTTGTGTGAGAGGAATTTTGTAAAGTGTACTGTTGCAGTGTCTCACAGAGAATATATAATGTTGGAATTACCAAGTTGGTAATAACTAGCCTTCCCTGTGAAATTTCACAGGAACAAAATGTGAAACAAATGCTCAAGACCCTATGTCTGAACCTGCTAGGGTACATTTTCTTGCCTAGTTTCTTAAGGAGTACCTATGTTTAAGAAAACAATGGGAAAAAATAGAAAATAAATCATCAGTAAACATTAAATTGATAAGAATTTAACTAAATCTAAATATTTTCACAAACTCTATGACTTTTACCTAAAGTCAATCCAGAATACTGATGCAATTATTTTTTGTTTGTCCAGCTAGTCTTTTTTTTAACATAGAAACACAGAGTCAGATATTTTTAAAGCCCAAAACAATGATTTCTCAGATGTATATTCATCCTGTGCAAATTTAGGTCACAAATTTCAGTAGAGATGCTGAAGTCATTTAGGATCCTAATGAAGAGCAAGTATTCCCTGCTTAACCTTGCCAGATGCAAAAATTTTCTGGTTTTCACATTACCGGCAAGAAGTCCTCAGCAAAATAAACCCCAGAGACTCAACTACCATGCTCAAAATAAATCATAATTACAAGTGTACTTTGTTTTTCATAGTCTATACCTCAAGGATAAGGTGAACATTTCTTTCTGTTTTAATGTAGCTGCAATGGTGTATTGCATTTGTATGTTTTTGTCTCAATGTAGGCTGGCTAGGCAGACAAATATCAATCATTTTGAGTAGTTTCATTTGCTGATGCCTCTTTGAAAACCTTTTTATACTCATGCTTCTGGAAGAGGTACCTTTACTTTTTACTTCTCAAAAGATGGGGGATTTTTTTTTGTCAAAGGAAGCAGGGGATAAAGAGATAGAGAAACAAATGAGGGTTCTTTATGTTATAAAATATTTGTGCATCTTTAATTTGCTGTCTAAGTAGAAAACAAGCTACTTAAACTGAGGTGTTTAATATTCAGTGTTAAAGTGTCTCAGTTACTGGCCCCCATTGCTATTGCCGGGTACAAAATTTTCATTTTTTTATAACATCACAAGCCCACTGAGTCTGGTAGAAAAATCCCATTGTCTTCTATGAATCTTGGATCAGGTCCTAAGTAGGTAGTTCTGATGGCCCTGGAAAGATGGTTGTTTTTGCATGACTTGGTGCAACATTCTCTGAAAGAATGTGCACAAACATATTTGAAAATCTCTTCCATTCTTCACTGACTCCTGAATAATATTGGAAATACAGTCTATTGCAAAAGCTTCTTCATTGCCTGAGCATAAAAAGGTTGTTGAGTGAACAATCTAAAAAAAAAATTATTGATTCAATGGAATTTGGTATTTGAAATCTGTGACTTTAAAAAATATAGTTACAAAAATTGCTTTATGGAAAAAAAATCAACATTTAGGAAGAACATAACTAATGAGAAAAAAATTTGGTGAATGCAATAATTTACATATTAGAAGCATCTTGTGTGCGATGTTTAGGTGAAGAGGGAGCATAAAAAAAGGAAAAACTTTCAGCTCAATAGATAAAATCTGGATTTTGGGATTTTGGATTTTGGTTAACAGGTTAACTGTCTTGATGATTTAATTAGCCATATCTGCCTTTAAAATCTAAGATTTATGAAGACCTTTTTTCTATCAAAACCTATGATATTCGAAATGAGAGGTTCAGTGAAACACCTAGGGAAAAATATGAAAAAGCTTTCTAATTTCAAATAATATATATAACTCTTGTCACCTGCAAGGATTGCATCTTTTTATTCTAGTTTTCATTGACATAGGACTTGAACTTGCTTCTTATTTATACTGGGGGTTGAAATGTTTGTGTATTCCTGGAGTTAGTAGGAAAGGCATGTTTTCTTTCCTCTCAATTGCAGCCAGATTTTGCACTATGAGGTTCATGAAATTTTTTGTTTATGAATGGCACGCCAGTGACACATTAAAGAGCAGCTGCTGAAGCAAGTGTAGATGTAATATACCCTACTGACTGCGGCAGAGCCGAGAAAACAGTCCAACCAGCAAATCCTGCAGAATCCAAGCACAAAGGGGTGACTTTATCCAATTTCCCCTTTTACTATTTTATCTTTTGAATTATATGGGAGAGCAGAGTCTGGCACAGACTACCAGTGTGTTCCAGAGAACTCAGGACTTAAGAACTCATCAGAAAACAAACGAATACAGGAGCAATTATTAGAGCCAAGGACAAGAACGACCCCAAGAAAATGTTTTACTTTTTTTCAATTGGCTGTACTTTAAAGTATTGCACATGGTAAAATCTATGTCTGCTAGAGATGTAGTAATATCAGTAATCATCAGAAAGATGATTTTCTTTCCCTTAATTTAATGAATGCCTACTCAACCATTTTATGAAGGAGGAAAAAATTCCAGGGGTGTTGCAAAAGAGTGAAAATATAATCTATACTTTAAAGGAGATATTTAAATAAAAGGGCTGAAAAGGGACACCAGGCAATCATATTTTTATGTTTTTCTCAAAGATAATAACTGTACATACATATTAACTTCACCAAAGCTGACATTACCAATATTTTTAAATAATATAACTGGAGGATAACAATACTACTAATAAGGATCTTTGATATACATTCTGTATTTGAGTTTTTCTTTTTCTGAGGACAGTAACTCTTAAAAATTGGAGTGCAAAGGTGTAGGAGGCTGGGAGGATAGATATGCTACTATTCTTCTTGGAGTCAATTTCATAAAATCAGGTTCCTTATGGCTTGCTCTACAATAATAAAAGTGACATATGAATAATAAATACATTCAGAAGCTTGATTCTTCTAATCATCTTCATAGCCTAGATCCAGAAGTATTCCCATCACACATCCAGGGATAAAGAACCAACAAGTTCAAACATACAGTGATCTTAACGCAAAAGATCTACCATTTGATGTTGTTTTACCTCCTGGATGAAGGCAAAACTTTAAATAACAGGGGCACTAGAAAATACTTCCTACATAGACAGAAAAGTGTCCATGATTCGATTTCAGTCAAAAAAAAAAAAAGTTACTATGTATCAACAACGTAAACATGAAAAAGAGAGGTAGGCTTTATGGAAGGTAGATAAGAGCATCTAAATTACTTGTGGCATTTACCATCTAATATAACAACTTCTCAGGATGAAAGGAGTGACAAGGTTGCACACATTTAGGCAATACCAATAAACCCAGGAAATTAATGTTGTCATTTTCATATGCTCATACTCTTGCACTTCTAACACACCTGTAAAAAAAAAGTGCATACGAGCTGACAAGATTTCCAAAAAGTAACACTTATTTCCGTAATTAATTTTTTTTCCTTTCATCATTTTGCACCATTACTTGCATTAGTTTTTTTAGAAGTCTTTAATCTTCTTCAGCTGTATTCATGTGTTGCTGACTTCAACAATAAGACACTTGATAACAATATCCTATGGTGACACAAACTCATTTCTCCTGTTATCCCAGTCAATAAGAAGTTGCTGGGAACACAGAGTGATTAATAGCACTCTATCTTTAGAGATTTCAACTGTTCATAACACTAATTTAATTGAGTAGTCATAATGCCAGGTTTTGTGGTGTGATAGTAACCATCACAACAGGCATTTCATGACCTTTTTGAACTGGAAGATAGCATGACTAACATATACTCCCTTGAAAAGTATAATATTCACCTACAAACACATTCTTCTTACAAGTAATTGAAATAAGTTGGAGCTGTTCTAGAAGAAAATACATGGTCAGAATGTAAGAGAAAATTTTTTCCTGAGCTGAATCCTCCTTATGAGCAGGATTGTATGGGCAGAACTGCTTCATAGACCAGAAAATACATGTAATAGTTTTGCATACTGGCAGCTTGAGACTATTAGTTGTTTAAAGAAATATGTGAGTGGTCACTTAAAATGAGACTGAAATCTAATGCCAAGTCAAATATGGATCTTTTAAACTTCATCTGAGTTGTCCATAGTGAAAAATTGGAAAGAAAAATGCAATTGTTTGCATAGCATTTTTTCTAATAAAGATTCTTTTCACTCCTGCAAAATAAGTTTACTAGAAACTTTGGGATATGGTTGTCATGGTTTGAGCAAACCTTCAACAGTAATTCAAAATTGTTCAAATTAAAAAGCTGTTGAACATTTCTTAAAGTTTTTAACAAGCTGTCAACATCTGCAGGGTTGTATTTATGTGCCTTTTCACTCTGAACCACATCAGTGATACTCCTTCACAGTGAAAGATAAATTGTAAAACAATCCACAGAGGGCAAAAGAATTGTAAAGACCTCATATGAGAAAAGGAATGATTCCTGAGATGGGGAAAGGTACATAAAAAATTTGGCAATCTATTTTGCTACCTGAAGATCTTATGTGGGTGGTCCAGATACTGATGTACAAGGATAGATACTGCTGTGCTATAACACCACCACATTATCTAAAATGTGTACCTCATAGATGGAGTGTGAAAAGCAGAAGTATTTTTTAAATTGTAGAGTCCTTTTGATGATGAGGAATGTAAATCAAGTACCAAGATTTTTTACTCAATCTATGGCATGTCCATACAACAGAGCCAAATAATTTCAGGGTTGGGTTTTTTTTTCCTACTTAATTCCAGTCAATTGGATGATTTAATTAAGAATTCATTCCACAATTTAAGATGTATTCTTAAGATTTTCTGATGTTACTTTATATTACTGAAGAACATATGAAAACTCTGTCTTTTCATGGGCGGTTTTAACACAGTTAAAATAGTCTCTTAGCAGTAATGATATGTGTCTGACTCTTTTGGGATTTTCCTTTGTTTTTGACACATAAGAATTATTATGGCTGTAATGATATTGGCATATAGGAAGTATTAGCAGAAAACCTGTTTCAAAATTATAATTAAAGGTTTTATGCACAGTACTTAAATTTACTGCTGATCTCAGAATACTTAAAAACTATTTCCTCTTCTCTGACACCTTTTATTATGTGTACATCGAAAATAATGTACCTTTATCTTCTCTTCCACTTTTAGAAAGGCAGTGTAATATGAGTACAATAGTCAGATGATGCACAGTAACTGGTTTCCTAGGGCTCCTGCAGCCAAATAGGAAATGTAATATAAATTTAAGATCATTTCACACCCTTGAAAATCCCTAAAGAAACATACCTGACAAACAAGCCTACCTTATATGTGTGACAGTCTTACCTTTGCCCCTTCAAATGCCCCCAGAGCCAAGACTGAATTTAATTTAATGTGGATTGCATTTTAATTTTTTCACACAATCCACATTAAAATCATAAAGTCAGTTTTATTATTCTTCTTTTCTAACCTGCTCTGGGTGCTATACCAGGGATTATTGCTTCAAAATTCTCAAGGGATAATTTCTTCCTTCTTCATAAAAAGTCACCACCTTCACACTGTTGCTATCAAGTCTTATGGGATTTTTGACACTAGCAAACTCTATGTAATATGCGATTAGGATGTAATAGTAAGACACAAGCTGTGTTTCAGACTGATATGTCCCAATTTATTGTTCCCTGCCTTTCACTTCATGCCAATATTTGTCACTGCCTTACAGTACATACCCACATGGCCTCTCATTTCCTCTATTGTGCATATGGTGTGAAACAGCTATCCTTTTTATTTAGAGTACTGTAAATTATTCTTAACTGCATTACAGATTCCAGAAGTGATTCATTTATATTAAAATGGGTAATGGGCTGTGGATAAACAGGGATTTTGTTCAGAAGTCACCAAAACATTCTCAGTGAATTTTACATATGTATATATATATCTGTCTATATCTATATATGTAAAATATATAGATATGTATATGAATGTATTTCAAAGCTTCTCTTTCTAGCTGTCAATGCAAATAATGCTTGGTTTACAAGTGACTTTAAAATGCTGAACCATTTGGTTTTGGTTGTCTATGTGAAGCAGATTTGTGTAGCAGCCTGCTTATGTTAGAAAGCAGATCATAGATCATATTGAGTGCAACTAGCACTAATTGGCAAACTTGGCAGGTTGATCAGAAAGGCTAAAAACTAAGTGGGCAACAGAACTGACCTTCTTTTATAAGTTAACACCAAAACACTCTGCTGAGAAATCTGCTAGTGCAGAGAAATCTGTTGACCCTATCACTTTTCTGTGTAGGGTTTTCTTCTCTGGGGCTGTCAATCCAATCTTTTTCAGTAGCACTAAAACTACTAAGAAATAAGTGTAGAAATACATTGCAAAAGAGTAGAAATGTCCACATTCCCAGAATTACTTAGAAGGTGAGATTCTAAATATATATATCTAAAATGTATATGATAGAATAATCTGGTATGGTAATGCAATTGTCATCTATCTTCAGTGAACCTTTGTTGAGTAAAGTGTGTCCTGTGAGTTATATTTGGAAGGGGGAGATGGAGATAAGAGATATTTTTCTTCAGAATTTCGTGTCATTTCTGAGGAGGAACTTCAGAGTATACTGAGTTGTAAAATAATTAATCAATATCTTGATATTGCTAAATCTCCACAATGCTTTTTCAAGCTCCTTAGGTGGGAAGTACACTACATTAATACTGTATTACTCCTTCTTACTAGGAAAAAGAGAGCTTCTGCCTCACCAAAGTCCTTTGTCCACAGCAGCTGCTTCCTAGTTATGGCACAGACATATTTCAGTGGAAAACTTTTGTGGCTGTGTACATTATGTCTCAGTAACTATGTTTGTATCTTGTATTTTAGCACACAGAACTGAAGCTGATACTTTTTTTTGGTATTTGGTTTGCAGATTCAGTTGTCCTTGAGTATTTCCAGATCAGTCTTTCATGCTTGTTATCTTATATTTATTCAGTGGTTTTGTAGTACCTCTGGTGAGAAGATGCAAATACATCTGTATTCCTAAATATCATAATACTTCACCTGTTCTTTACTCTCCATAGGCATTATTAGCCCTAGAATTGCTGTGCCTTGTTGTTTGGGAAATCACCCTGGGAATGCAATCTCTTCAGATGAGTGACAGGCCTTTATCACCTCCTGCACCCCCTACAATTTTCCAGGGTACTTAAGGGACAACAGAATTTCTGCTTCAATGGATGGCAAATACCTTTTCAGCACTTGCACAATGTCCTTGTTTAGAGAAGGAATACAGGTGAAATTTGAAGATATGGATCTGATGATTTTACTTTCTGAATACATTAATGATGTGTTTTTCTGCACACGTGAATGAAAAGAGGAGAAAATGAAAGTGAAAATCTTTACTTTGTGGAAGTCAGACCCCAAATCTAAGAAAACATCATGTGCAAATTGTGGAGATTCAGGCCATGTCCTTCTCAAACACAATCAGCAAAAATTCTTTTCCATCATAGAAGAAAAAGATGGATGCAAAAAACATCAGCCAATGTGCTGTTTGTAGTCCTTTGACCAGCCATTTCTCTGTAAAGTTTATTGGTTATACATTCAGTTTTATCTAGGAAAATGTTTTGCTTTTGATTTCAGTTTTGGCTGTATTTTTTTTTCCTAGTGAATGTGAGCAATTTTAGTTTTTGATTTCTTAATTTATTTGTTCAGATTTATACACGTACTCTAGGTAGTTTGAAGGCCTTTACTTGGTCCTGCAGTTTATGCTGTTTTCTATCCTTTTACATTTAGAAAATATTTACTGTTAATGATAATATAATTTAGATAATATTTAGATAAGATAATTTAATTTAGATAATATTTACTGCTGAATAACAAACTACCTTACCTCAGTATAAATTCCAATTCTATTAGACTACAACAGGTAGGTATCTGGCCCAAGAATTTAATGTCAAACAGTATAATGTGGCTGCTTCCTTGGGCTTAAAGTGCTATATATTTTTAGAAGAGTAGGATTTTTCTGCACTAACCCTCCTTATTTCTGTGTTGCATTTCCTGTAAAATTCTTTGAGTTTCACTGAATGTTACAGTCCAAGTAAACTTTGGTTCATTGACTTCAAAGCTACAAGGAAAGATTATTTACCAGAATTTGCTATTTTAACCATTACAGATCAATATTTGTGCGCATATCCTATATTATAATATCATGATATCTGAAATATGTACAAAAAGTCATCTGTACACAAACTGCACTTTCTGGATTGCAAAATTAGAAACATTGCACAAAACCACAGGGCAAGCCAGGCCATATTCTGAGATATTTGTACAACCTTTCTCTGTCTCAAAATCGTCTGACACATGGTATTACAGGAAGAATTTTGGTCACACTTTAAAGGACCTGTGTCTGTCCATGGGAAATATATAATATTGGAAATATTGTCTCATCTGTGAAGATGACATTTGGGATTTTTATTTGCCTCAAGGCATCTGTTGGCCTTTTACAACATTTTCTTTTTATTGGTGTCCCTAATCGAATATAAGTGCATATTGAAAAGAAAGTTTTATTACATCAACATTGCCTCCTTTATTTAGAGTAGTTAATTTATATATTTAATCTGTCACCCTCTCATCTTTTTTGCTGCTCTGCAGAGTCTCTTATTTTGAATTTCTGTATCTCTTGCTTGCCATAGAAACCTTCTTTGCACATCCTTGTGATCATCATGCTAAACTTTCTTATCGGTAATTAGTGATCAAAACTGTTATTAGTATTGAAGTGTTCTTAGCTTATTGAAAGAAAGAAAGAAAGAAAGAAAGAAAGAAAGAAAGAAAGAAAGAAAGAAAGAAGAAAGAAGGAAAAAAAGAGGAAAGACATCAGATTTTAAGATGGAGGGGAAAATAAAAAATAATCTTTAAATTAAAAATTAATATCTACTATAATTATGTAATTAATATAAATAATTACATATAACACAATAATATAATTAAATATTATAATAAATTTTAATTATATTGTATAATATTTCTAATATATTATTAACATGCAATTGTATATATGTACTGGGGACCTCCATCCTCCTCAGGCTGTTGGTGCTGTTTGTGCCCATTTGAGTGCTCTGTCTGTCTGGGAGCTGCGTGGCTGCGTGAATACATATGTGGTGCACACAGGTAGGTACTTGTGTGTTTGTGCCTGCTGGGAACACACCCCCAGTGCTGGCTGGACCAGGGACACCTCTGGAGCTGTTGAGTGCAGTGTGGTACATTTTCTTCTGACTGTGTTGCAAATTATGACAATGGTGATGATAATACCAAAAAGGATAGCAATAATAAATGTTGTAGAAGACATGTTTCTACCTTTGTGCTTAGTTCAGCTGATGTGTGTTTCAAACAAACTGGTCCAAGATCCTTTGAGTTTAGGAAGAAGTATGATAAGTCCATGCTCTTCTTTCACTGCTATGAACACCTTGATTAAAGGTACCCCAGGTACATCTGTGAGGCAACTGGACAACTGCTTTTGAAGCAATACCCTAACTGCAGTAGCCTAAGGTATGTAAGTGCAACGAATTTTTCAAGAAGTAATAGATTTATTGGATGTAGCTGGAATATGTGAGCAAGCCTTTGGACATATTTTGCTCCCTTGTCAAGCTGCAGCTTAGCAAATTTATTCAGGCTAATGCTTCCTGGTCAAACAGATTGAGCAATGAGAAAGGGTACTTTTGGGCAGCAGCTATGCTGTCAGAGAGCTGACAGCTCTTGAATATCTCCCACCTTTCTGTTACCTGCCTAGCTCTGCAGTAGCACTTGCTAAGTAATTAAAGCTGTGTGAAGGACCTGAGATGGTTGTCTTTTAGGACCTCTGAGGGCTCAGAATTCAGAGTTCTTTTTAGCATTTGCCTCTGTTCTGTGTTTGCATACCCAGCTCTTTACTGTTGGACTACTATTGTTTTAGCATAAGGCCAAAAAATGGACCACACTTCCAAAAAGTACTGCAATAATAGTTTCATGTTGTATGCATGAATTTGGATGTTATAGACATAGACTATATAGCTCACTGGAGACTTTTGTATATATAATAAAAACTTATTTTTCCCAATCCTAGCTAAACTTTAAGAAGTAATTGCTTTAAGTTTCTCAATATTTAAGGAGCAGTTTCATCTACTTTCTCCAAAAACCGAATATTGTAATAATTGCTAGTTTTGATACAAAAAATTCTAGGAAGTTAAACCCTCCTTGTTATTTTTAAAAAACCTTTAAATTTACTTCTCATCATTTAAACTCTGGACTGATCAAATCAGTTTTTACACGACTGTTATGTTCAAAACTGTTGGTCATAAAATACTATGATGAAGACTGATTTGTGTATAAATCCAGTGCAAATTACATCTGAAGTCGAAAAGATTTTGGTCTACCAAGGGCAGAAGTATTTACAGAAGAGTTAGTCTGATATATCAAGAATCCCTTCCTTTTCTTTTCAAAGATCAGGAATTATACTTGTTTGACTGTTTGCCTGTTTGCCTATCAAAAATGTGTATTATAAAATTGTAACTGTTTCTGTTTGTCCTCCTGCCTGTTTTTCATGGTTAGCCTAAGGTTTTGCCGAGAAGAAATTCAATTAGTAGTATTTTAAATAAATAATAATTTAAATTATTTTGCTGGGGTTTTTTTTACTCACAAATGAAAGGAATACCAATTGCTGCATTTTTCAGTATTTGTAATTAAGGAATATAGAATTCAAATGCTTTTTAATTTTCTCATGCTTAGATTATATTGCATACTAAACAAAAAACATGGCTTTAGAGGCAGAGCATACTGTGAGCTTTGAGTGCACTGTTTGAGTGCACTGGTGAGTTAATTAATTGAGAGAGTAGCAGTATGATAAATGGGATATGAGTTGCAACTCCAACAGGATTTGATCTGCAAAGAACTCTATCCTGTCTAATCAGAAAAGGAAGCTATCACTCAGTTTTGAATATGCTGGGAGACATGCAGTATCACACAATGATAAAAGAGCCTTCACTCTCATGAAATCATGATAGAGTCATCTAAGTTTAACATTATATTATATAATTATTGTCCCATTACACAGTGAACTGAACTTGCATTAGCCAGTCACTCCTACCCCACAGCAGGATTTAAAATTGTAAACTAAGTGTGGTAAACCTGAAGCCTTGTAATCCATCTGTGGATTGATGGGGTGAATGCTGTTCTTCAATCTTGTCTTTGTGTGTATTTCCAGAACTCAGCCAGGTTATCCAATCTTTATGTAAGGAAGAAGGGAATTCAGTAAAATGAATAAGACAAATGGATATTACCACTTCTCCAGAGATTTACATCTTTATAAGGCCCCCTCAGAGTACAAAGGTATCTTGAGTTTTGCTACATGAAACATAAATCAAACAGCTGATTGCAATTCTGTTACCAAAATTCTACTGATAAATATATATATATATATATATATATATATGAAGTGTGTTAAAATAATATTTTCTTCTATGTTCTTGTAGAATATCTTAAGGATAAATTAAACTGGCAGCAATCAAATATTCCCTGAATACCTGAGCAGATTGTAAGTATTTGCAAGGTGTTGCATTGCATTATATCCTAGGAACACAGTAATGTTCTCATGGAATTTTGATGAACGTTATGCTATTGTTCTTCCAAATTCTTTATGTACCTGTCTTGAAGAAATGCTAAGAGACTCAAGCTTAGCATCTTACCTTTTCTGCTTTGATTGAAATTTCCTACTGAATTTTATCTTTTGCATTTCTAATAGAATCATGATGGTCATTAATAACTTCACATTTTTTCAAAACTGTCACCGCACAGAGAGGTTAATTATCCTTGGTGAAAATGAAAAGGTATAAAAAGAACAAGGTTGCCAACATGGCTGAATCTAAAAAAAGACTGACAGGACACCTTTGTTAAAACTTCACTACTCCACAATATATGTTCTATAAAATTTTAATGTTAATACATATACTTTAGACAGAGACTTAAATGCAGTCCAGTGAAGACTCTTTAGGACATGCATATCAGATGCTCAGCAAAATATCTGAGGCTAAAAATTAATGACACTGACTGGATTGAAAGAGAGGTGAGAAGGACAGGTGAAGGTAAGTTTTATTTTCATCTTCCCTGACTTTGTCTTTAAACAATATCAGTTGCTTTCTCTTTTTTATTTTTTAATATTGTTAACTATCCTGTTCTTAATTCTCCATCCACATGTCATTCATTTTTTTCTGCCTTTATTTTCTCTTTTTTACAGGATCTCTTAATTTGGTCATCAGAATTCCTCTATTTTCTGGGTCAGCATCTCCAATAAAAATAACAAAAATATCATCCCAGTTTATGCTTTAAAAAAATCTATTGATCTTGCTAAAGCTATACAATTTTCCTGACATAATAACCATTACCAGGTTCTCCTTACTGTGTGCTGTAATTTATGAGTGGCACCTGTTAACTCAGTGCTCTCTTCCCCTCACAGGCTCACTCACTGCCCTTCCTGCTCTGGTGGGAGATGCAAGAGGCAGAGATTGCACATTGAGATAAAAACAATTTACTGGAAACAGCTATGAGATAAGTAAAGATGAATAGTAACAGCAACAATATTAATAACCAAAGTGTACAAAAGAGGGTGATTTATATGCTAAATGCTCACTCAGTCCAACCCAAAGCACTGAGACTGCAGCAAGCACCACCCCTCTACTCCCTCCACCGTGTTTTTTCCCATATGGAAAGGATGCCACTTTTTTCTTGGAAATCATAGTCCCTTCTTGCTGGCCCCTGGCCATGAGGTAGGATGGTCTTGAATAAACTCTTGGACATGCCCACAGCCACGGCCCCTCAGTTATTGCAAAAATCAACTCTGTCCTGGCCAACACAGGACATGGGACTTGTTACACATCTTGTTAAATTCCTTTGTTCTTCAATTGCAGCTAACAGAATTATGTACATACTATAACTAAGTTTATAAGATCTAGGCAGCCAAAGGCTTTCAGTCAGACCATTTAATTCTACAAATTTACTAAAAAATATAGCACTAAAGAAATATAATTAAATTGTTTTTTAAAGATATTTGAGCTTAGATGTAGCTTTCAAACAACACATGACAAATTCCTTCACTAATGTTAGAACTTCAGGGTATATATTATTTTCAAAAATAGGAATTAGAGATTTAGGTTGAAGCTTTGACTTAATTGTAATTAACATCAGCATTCCCGGTAATGTCAGTAGGAACAGATTTTTTTACTCTTATTCTTATTTATTTCAGAAGAAAAACACATTTTTCTTATTATATTAAGAAGAAAGAACTTGGAAGCTTGGAAGCTTCCAAGCTTACTTCTTGTATCTTTGGAAGCTCATGAGGGAGGAATAGGTTAAAGCATATGTAAATAACTGTGGCTCTGCACATTTTTTTCAATTTTAAGTTTATTGATTTGAAGTATGCAAGGCCAGAAGGCATCATTGCATCAGCTAGTCTGTTGTATTATATATCACAGGCCATTACATTTCAGACAACCTCCACTGAACTTGATAATCTGCATTTGGATATGGATCATTGGCTAATACTTGTCTTCCAAGAAGTATAATCTTCAGTAAAAGACACCAGAAGACGGAGAATCTATCACTTTGTTGCTTGTTACCAAGGTTAATAATGCTATTAAAATATATTGTGCTTTATTCTAATTTCAATTTTTCTCACTTCAACATTGATTCTTGTTATACCTTTCTGTTACAAGCAAAGAAGCCCTATAATAGCTACACTTTTCCCCATAAAAATTGGTAACTCCCTTCTTTTCTGTAGGTATTCAGTGTCTTCATCTGAAGTTGGGATGAATGCATACCTGCCAAAATCAGCCCAAAATGCTGTTGTGCAAATCTGTTTTTCTTTGTCCTTTCAGCAGACTACTGGTTCACAGTGGATTTTTGAAAAGCCTGTAACTATTTTTTATGTCTTTTAAGTTATGTTAGCTTGTAATAGGCCCGTGATGAGAAAGACATACTCCAATCTCTTCCCCTGTCCCCCCAAAGTTTGACATATTAATTCCTCATTCTCCAATCCCAGGGTGGTGTTTTGAGCTGTTCTCTCAGAATCTTATAAATTTCCCTCACAGAGAGAGCAGAAGAATGATTTCTAGGTAAGAACATAACTTGATTTTGAAAGTGAATGAGGTATATATATTATTAAAGCCTCTTGAGCCAGTAATGTTAGTGCCTTGAAATAACCCATATAAATAATGAATCAAAGAAGGGATGTACAAGCTCTTTCAGCAGGTACTTACACAGGAATAAACTACTGGGGGTTTTTACCTGAAAGTCTGATTATATTGATTTTAGAGGTGGGAAACTCTGTTCCACAGCAGAACATCTTCAACATTTTACTGTAGAGGACAGCTGCACCAGTCTGAAGCAAAAAAAGGCATCTATAGTTATTAACTATTCATGCATATAACATTAGTTACAATTTTCTCAATATGTTCTATTTTACATGATTTTTATTTTTTTCATCTCTGCTGATGCCTAGATTTTTAGCTTTTTCATATATTTGTAGCCTTGTAGATTTTTAATATACAATTGTATAGTTTCTAATGCTTTTCCTGTCCTTTCTCACATTTTAGAACAATAAGCTAACCCTTTCTAACACTTTCTGTTTAGTCTTATTCCCAAGAAGAGAATTTCTAACAAAGACATCTTGTTTTTCACCAGAATTTGAAAGACATAACAAGATATAGGACAAAGAATCCCTTGGACTAGCTCCAAAGGGCTGACCCAAGGGTGTGTTGCTGGGGCAACTGATATCTTATTGGATGTACCTGCTAGATATACAAATTAATTTACCTTATAAAAACTGTAGAAATCCTATATCATGTGTGTGCATAGCACTATTTGTTCATCTGAAAGCTTTCATTAAATAATTGCTTTTTATCTTACCGCCCAATGTTTTTTGGAAAGTTTTTGTCTTTTGAATCTAGGCAGCACTGCAAAGATCAGAAGAGTCAAAGTAAACAATTAAAACTTGTAAGCAAGTTTTATGACTTTTCTCACATGGAGACAATTAAAAAAAAAAATCAGGAAAAGATCCTACTCATCTGGTATTTTTCTATTCAGCATCCCTATGGCCATTTAAGTTTGGGCTGACTTGAGGGGTCAGGCCTGAGGTACATACTCCATGTGTGTTTTTCTCTACTCCGGCTTCTCAGCCAGGGCATTCCTCTGCTTGAGAGAAATAGTGATTTGCCTTGGCAGGGAAATTCATGTTTAGCTGATCAGCTACAGACACCTTGGCTAAACTAAACTGCCCAGCTTTGACAACTTGAGGTGTAAATCAAGGATCTGTGCTCATAAGAGCAGTCAAGATGTAACTAAGAAATGAACCAGGAAGAAGGGCAGCAAAATTTTGGGAGTCATAGGTAGTACTGCATTCATTGAAGGTGTCTGTGACTAGGAGTATGGAAAGTCAGATGTGTTTTACTGTGAAGGTTTAAGAGTTTATGTAAAACAGCAGGCTAATTAATTCTGAAAGTTAATTGTTAGCTAAAGCTTTGCAAAACAGAGCCTCAGATATTGTGGGTACTCTAAGTTTTAAAAGTCCAGAAACACTAGAAGAAATATTTATCAGTTATTAATTACTCTTTTATAATCACTTCACTTGAAAATTGAATTTATCTAGTTATTATAAATTTAATCAAAAATGTCTTGGAGGAACAAGACCTTGGAACAACAAATTATAAATACAGAGACAAACCTCCTTTTCAATAGCTGCTATATAATTATATTGATTCAAAATAAGTTAAATAGGGTAGACAAAGTTATCAAACGTTGTGGAACTGTTTAACAATTACTGTTCTATATAGTCAACCTATAAGAGTGAAAATTTGACATTGTGCCACACTTCTAACAAGGTTGTATGCAGTTTTCCTCTATTTGTCAATGTTTTTTCCAGTTAGTTTGCCCACACTCAATTCAAGTATCATTACTTCAATTCCAAGTGAAGTGGAAATAATTTTTAAATTACAGGGTATGAAGACACAAACTTCTTTCATGTGTTAACTTTCTGAACATGTGTTCTAACATTTTTTCACCCACTGCAGCATAAAACTTGTTTTATGAATTTCCAATATTTTTCAGGCTAAAGCATATGAGATTTTAAAAAAAAAATCAATTTATTTTCTCTTCTTGGTTGCATTATGTGAATGTGATAACTGAATCAATTCTCACATTGGAAAAGTCTTGCTGGAAGAAATGTTTACTGCCTTAAGTGGCAGTGCAGCAAACAGGTGGGGAGTCAGCTTCTGGTGACAATCCAGGTCTGCATGAGCCTTAAACAAACATTCTTTGAATTTCATTAGGAAAAAGGTGACATAAAGCAATTGGGAAGGGATCTACCTTACAAGTCCAGCATTACATTCTAATGTTTAGAGGTACTGTAGAAGGGTACAATAAAGGGTTCCCTTTACTCTAACTTGTAGTGCTGGTGCTGGAGAAGAGTACTCTAGTATTAGATATCTTTTTATTTCCACTTGTTGTATTGTCTTCTGTCACTGCCACTGTTCTGTCTGCTGCTCCACTAGCTGGAGCTCCAATTGGAAGGGAGAATTTTATTTGAATTCTTCACATGAGATCTCCTTTCACATCTTAAGTTTTAGCATCTAAAATAAAAACAAACATTACAAATTAATTTGCTGGGGAAATATAACCTGCAGGAGAGACAAAAAATTAAAATATTCAGAAATAGTTTTTCTTATTTTGATATAAAGTGACAGAAATGCTTAATCTGCCCATTATTAACACAATATGGCTCATTGACCTCAAAATACTTTACAAAAACAAGAACAATTGTCAGTAGGACACACCATGTCTGAAATCTGATGAATGATATGTACTACCCAGGAAAGTAAATTTAGAATGACTGTGGCAATTGTTTTGAGAGCCAGGGCTAAATTAAGAGGCATTTAAACTTGACTAAATGAATGGAGAGTATAGAGATACAGAAGAACTTGATAATTTCCTTCCACTAATGAACATTTTCCAACAAACCTCATTAATCAGTGAGTAGTGTCTCACAATAAGCACAATGGTCAGTAAGTTCAAAGCTGCAATACAGCTACATTTGCACATTACAAAACTGCCCATTTCTCTTTTCATCCAGTAGTCAGGCAAAGTCAAGCACCGAATGTGCTCAGAAGGACATTTTTCTTTGATATTGGACTTCAGCATGCACACTGCTCTTCTGCAGATCTCTTTATTCAAAAATGTTTGTAGTTCAGAGTTGTTTGCTCTTATAACCTCACCCTTTTAGACCTCTTTACTTTTTTTTTTCAATTTTCATTTTCAGAGAGCTATTTCATCTTTTCTATCACTCCTTTCAGTGGAGTATTCTAGCAATTGAAAGTAACTTTAGACCTTAAAAAAAATTGAAAAACTTAGTATTCTGTCTCAGCAGTCACTGAATACAAGATGATAAAACAAATTCTAAAGTACACTAAATGTTATTCCCCAGTATAGAGTACAGAAATCATAAAAAGTGGTAACACTGAAATGATACAGCTGATGTCACAAGCTGTACCATGGTTTTTTCTATATTAGTAGAAAATGGATTAACCTTATATTCCTAGCAAATATGCTCTAAATCAAAGTATTCTGTTAGATATTTTCTAAATCAGAAATAAAAAGCTATTTAAAATAGCTATACTATTTTCTCACCATCTGGAATTTTTGAAAATTTATGCTAAATCACGGCAGTGAGAGTTTCCTACAGAGATTACAATTCACTTCTACGTGCTCACAAAACCACCTACACTTCAAAGAATGCTCCAAACACTGAGTTTTGTGACTAGATGCTTGCAAGGATCTTGCAGCTCAGAGGCAGTCAGAGTAGGGTGATTTATTTATCTCTATTTTTAACCTATAATGCTAAATTTACTATCTGTGATGAGTTTCACTTTAAACCACTTCCTTAAAAAGTGTTTTGTTTTTATTTTCTAGATATGCTGCATGATTTATGTCTTCGATTGAAAATCCTTTGTGAATTAGAAGAATGTAAAACCAAGTATGTTTGGTTTTTATTTATTGTTGCATAATATGACTGTTTGTTTCTGTGGGATTTCTGTAAAACTTCACAATATCTTATGCAGTGCATGATACAGTTAAGTAGTGCAGTGTTTTAAATTTTGGTTAATTTTCAACATTCTGATAAGTTGAAAGAGGTTCTAATTGCATTTCTCTTCTAAGATACAGAAATAAAACAATAAAATACAACACCTTCTGTATGGCTATCAGAGGAAAATGGAACTACAAGGAGAGAACACATGGCAAAGTTTTTCCCTTAGAGTTTTTTTGTGTCTCTTATTTATTTTCTATTAAAGGTTTCTGAAAGGAAGCTCATACCTGAACAGCAAGGATTTTCAAGGATCTGTACATCTGTAAAGAAAGATAAGTAGAATTTGTGTGTGCTTTTGCCAAGGCTTTGAACCTTTTATGTTTGAGACCAAATTCTTAACAATGTAGGTTCAGAAAAGCTGTTGTGAGCATGACATAATTTCTAATATCCTGCAAAAATATTCTGGATTGGCACATTAGCTACCTGTAACAGCCATGCCTCCAGTCAGTACCTGAAGATGTTGTCTGATTTTCTAGAGCAGAACTCCTGTTTGTGCTCTAATTAAACAATCTGGCATTCCATGAACAGAATATAACTTAAACTAGAAAAACAGATATTTCAATTAAGGTAGCATTGAAGATGTAGAGGATTACATAAAAGCCAGTAACGCTTTTAAGATACTTATTATACTATTTAGGAGTGGTACTAAATACTGTCTATTATTATTACTAAACACATAAAATATAGAACTAATAAAATAAATATACTAAAGAATGTAAAAATATGAAAGAAATTACAAAATAAAGTATAATATAAAAATATAATATAGATTATATAATAATATATAAAAAACCTACTTGACTTGAGCTTTTTATAGGAAATTTAATTTAGAAAATACCTGTAACTCAGATTTCATCTAAGACTGCATAATCTCTCATACACTAACATTGTGATTGGAACAACACTTTGCAATGAAAAAATATTCTGACAAACACCTCTAAAATATTCAGAAAAAACCCTGAAATAGTCTGAAAAATATTCTGACAAACAGCTCTAAACATGATTTCATCACCACTTTTCTCCTTCAATTTGTTATGCTCACCTACAGCTTTGTGATTTAAATTGGATTGTAAACTTTTCATTGAAGAGACTGTGCCTACTGGCCTTGTGCAAAGCAACCCTGAGGTTCCCTCCTGAATGGAGTCCCTGGCCAGGCTCTGTCATGCTTATGTTGAACACATTAACTTTGCACAACTCACCTAAAATTCATGGCTTTTATAACTGGAATCTGTAAGATTGCAATTGAAATTATCTTGACAAAGGCTGAAATTAAAGAACGTTACTCACACACTGGGAAAAAAAACCTCCCATATTTGTTCTAAGTGCAATGTCTCATTCAGACTGGAATTTTCTTTCTGTCTGAGAATTTGCATGATAAAAGCAAATGATGAATGGACATGGGACTGAAATGTTTGGGAGAGGAGCCTGTGACAGTTCCTTTGAAGCTTTAAGAGTTTATAATGTAAATAAGTGTTTAGGGGATTATTAACATTCACATATTTTACCCCAAAGGCTTTCTGTAAGGTCAACTTTTAAGCAGTTGAAGTATGCAGAAAGAATTGTAAAATGTATGTGGAACATGTTCAAAGACGTTAGAGAGTCTGTGCTGCAGAATGTTTTCATTTGACTTTTAATATGCTATTATATATATATAATATATATTATATAGTGTATATAATTAGTCATCATCAGATATATATATATAACATAGGCCTTGGGAGTTTTGGAAATCAAGGAATGCTAGCAGTTTTTTATATGAAGATATTTTTGTTCCAGAATATCACCAAAAGAGCAGACAAGGAAAACAGTTTTCAAATGAGCTTTAACAACCAGGGGACTAATTTATTATGACTGCAAAGAAGGTATCTTATTTCTCAGAAATATAGCTTCACACAGCTGTTTTCTGAAACATGTCTGGAAAGCACTGTGCTTCTTTATATGTCCAAATGCATTTCATATTCTGAAGCTTACATTTTAAATTCACAAGCTGAGGAAAATGACCAGTGCAACTCTAATTTCCAGCTAAATTATTAACTATTAACTATTATTACTATGATATAAGGGTTTCACATCGTGAAATATATATCATAGTAATAATAATTCTGAGAGAATTACTGTTTTTATTTGTTGAACATACTGTTGAAGGCCTGAAAAAGCCTTGTTTTTCTCATTCAAATAAAAATAAATCATGTGAAAATCTAAGCATAAAAAAATTATTCTCACCTTTTTTATTGCATATACCAATGTTCCCTGAACTATCACTTTGCAGAAAATAAGTCAATCTATTAAAAATATTTTTGGACATGTACTGAATTCCAGGTCTCTTTGTTACATTGTATCACTGAAATTCCATGAAGGATGATATGACCATAGCTTATATGGAATGCTATAATTTCAACATGAACTTTGACTACTTGACAAGCATAAATGTCGACCTTAGTTAATGAATTTGGTAATATAATATCCATTCATATATTACTGGTATACTCATACAGTATGCTTAAGCTACAAAAACTGTCAAAAGCTGCTTGCCATCCCTAATCAACATTTTCTATTTCCCCTAGAAATCTAATTCAATTACAACTGTCAAGAATAAAACAAGAATAACTTCTGCAAACTGAATATTCCTTTGTTTCACTCACTGTGCCTTGAGGAATTTTTATCTCCCTTTTGTCTACATTTCAACAATTTGTTTCATAAGGAAGAATTGACAAAGGGCATATCAGGAAAGGTAAAGAAAAAATGTTGGATAGCACTCCTTCTTGAGATAAGTTAGTTGAAAAAGCTGAATTATTCATACACCAATACAGTCACACCTAGGGAAGTGCAAAGTTGCTTATCACAAGGAGAAAGAAGGAAATAATCCAATCTGTTTACTAACATGTATAATGCAGCCATTCACTTAATTCTGCAAACATTTTCTTATCAAATTGCTTCTTAGAAAATGAGAAATAAATTGCTTGACTGTATTCATACATTGCTTATATAGCAATTTTCCTTTAGTATTTGTCAAATACTCCAAATAGCCATAAATTCACTCTGTCTGTCTTGGTTCTGCAGTGAACAACAGTACTGCAGTCATATGGTTCCTCAGAGTTTTTAAATAATAAGGTTAGAAATAAAAGTTGGCATTTTTGTTCTAATCTGCTGGATAGTCTCATCCAATTAAAATGCAAACACGGAGATATGAAGAAAATTCTGAATTTGAAATGCCAAAATTATAATATTAAAAAAAATCCTATTGACATATAATAAGAAAAGACGGTTTTCATTATCTAAAAAAAGTAACCACTCCAGGAAGCTGAAATTAGAAATTAATCTTGAACTGCTGCTTCAAAGACTCTGCTACATTTCTCAAAAACTTTTATTTGAAAATTTAAATATATAAATAACTTTTGTATATAGACATCAATTAAGTAAAAAGGCCACAGTCAAGATGGATAATTTTCTTTCACCAAAACCTTTTTTTGGGTACTGGGAAAATGTGCAAGAGAGGAAACACCTTGAGTTCAAAGGAGAGGATATCAGTCATATATGTTACTAAGAATTATTCATTCAAGGAGTTGATAATTGCATAGAAATTGTTATGATTGCTCCATACAAATACTTATGAGTAAACCTATATAAATATTAATTTAAGATAAGAAAAATGAGTGTTTTCTCTGTTTCAAAAGTCATTGAAGTGCTTTTAAATGAAGGAAGAATGCAGCAGAAAAAGAGAACCTCTCTCCAGAAAGGGAGAACCTGGATGGTTGAGAGCTTCATTCTACTTTTCTCTGCCCTACACGTCAAGACACAGATTTCTAAAACCTATGGAAGAGATGGCTTAGAGCATCTTGGATGACACTGGGCATGTGTTGAAACAAGACTCCATTGCTTACGGTAGCTAAAACCTCAGTACCCTGTGTGTTCAGTATGTGTTTTCTAGGGGCTTGAGATCATGGTTTTCCTGTGAACACTATGTCAAACCTGTGTGCATGGCTTGAGTAATCTGAAGGCTCTTAGACAGTATTGATATCAGTCTGTTGGGCTGTTTTGGGTAGTGCACAGCTATATATTTAGCACAGAGACAGAAAACTACCTGAATGGACTTAATAAACTGTCTTAATCAGTAAATGGAATACATACCCTATGTATATTTTATTTAAATATATATATTTTAAAATATATATATTTTAAATATATATATTTTAAAATTTATATTTTAAACATATATATTTATATATTTTATATATAAATATATAAATATTATATATAGCCTATATGTAATATTCTCTATATAACAGACATTTTTCTTGGCATTAAAGATAGAAACATGACTTTGTAAACTTTTCAAGTAAAGTTATCTTGATAGTTCATCCTTGAATAAATTTCATAAAACTGAAGGAGAGACCTGATTAGGCCGAAAAAAAGGAGATCACTCTTGAAAAGTGCCCTGCTAGAGCTCAGAAACAACAATTAACCAGTGAATTTGGTCTATGAATTTGAAAATATGTGTAACTGACACAGACTATCAAATTGCTCTGTTGAAGAGGGTGACTGACTGTAACTGCTAATTTACAGGACCTGGCAAGAAAACCTCTGCTCGTGAAAGAGGAATTCAGTTCAGCTTTCAAATACTGGATATAGTTCAAAGATCAAACTAAAATATTAATTGAAACAAGAAAAATCATAAATGGCAAGTTCCTTACTAAAAAAATTGTTAGCTTTGACATAAGTGAAACACATTAAGTTTTATCTTCATATGACCATAGAACCACAGAATGGTTAAGGTAGGGAGAGGACTGCCGGAGGGTGTCTGGTCCAGCCTTTTGATCAAGCAGGGGGCACTTAAAGCTGAAGACACATATATAAACAGCTATTTTGTATATTTCCAGATATGGAGACTCCAAAACAAGGAGCTAAATTATGAATTAAGACATCTCTATGTAACAAATGGAAGAATACAAATCAGAAGCTAGGAATTTGAAAGAAAATTAGGACCACACAAGGAGAAATGTAGCTAATACAAGGCTAAAAATGAGGACGTTTTGTGTCTGTCAGAAACAATTATAATTATAAGTTTTATCCATTAATAATCACATTTATGTTTTCCTGTTCTTACAAAAATATCAGATGTTGTGTATAGATTACTTGAAAAAAGGTATACTCTTTCTTCCTTGATTATTGGATTAATGTTGCACTGCCTGCGCTCAAATTTAATGGGTTTTAATCAGAGAGTTTATTAACTTGCTGCCAAATATCTGACCAATGAATATTCTGTGCTATTAACATTGATTTTCTGTAAGTTTTGGAACACGGGGGCAGTTCTCCAGAGATTGAAAGAAAGATGATATTGTGATAACATTCAAGAAAGGTGAGTTGGATGACCTGGGTGATGTTAGGCCTGTCAGTCTGACATTGATCTTAGACAAAGTAATGGAAAGAGGCTGAGAGAACACTTGATTAATAAAGAGATAAAGGAGGTAAATATAATTAATGCCAGTCAAAATGGGTTTATGGAAAATAAATCTCATCAAACTGACTTGATCATTTTTTCAACACTACAATCTTTGTTAACAATTAAAATGGGATTGATGGAATACACCCATTGCACCACATGTTTTTCTCTTGATATTATACCAAACACTGTCTAATAAAAAAATGAGGGCACAAAATCAGTATCACACACAGTAAATAGATGTAAAACTGTCTAGGTAGAAAGATTCAACTGAGAGTTGAAAATTTTTAGTAGTTAAGTTTCTAGCAGAACCCTATCAGATTTGATTTTTTTTGGTGTGTTTTGCTGTTATTTGTTACCTATGCTATGTCTGGTAGGGAAGCATTACTCCTCACTGAGCATACTAAGAGAAATATGGTTGAAATAGTTGAATGAAACCAGTTTCTGATATTATGAAGTCTGACTTTCAATGAGCTTTGGTCTGACCAATGAAAAAAGTTAACTACATCTAAACATACAGTAAAAATAGACAAAAGAAAAATAAGGCTTTATTTGCAGCAGGGTGCCCACTATCACGAAAAGCATAGGTCTGAGAATTACTTTGAGTAATTTGAATAATTAGTTGAGAATACACATTGACTGTTATGCTGTAACTCCTAGGATTAATGTAATCTGTGAATTCATAAATATAATTATTCTGGTCTAGTGTTTCTGGAAAATCTTCAAATTTCCTTAGACTGCTGTAATTTTATCTTAGTAACACCTAGTTTTGGAGTTCTCAGCAAAGATGTCTTAAATGGAACAGATTAAAAGAAGAATAGCAGACATAGAGAACAAAGTGGAGAATTAATTTTGTTAGCAGCTAGTTTTTATAATGAAAGGGGACAGTTGACTGGCAAGAGAATTTTCTTCTATCAGAAAAATTATGTAATAATTTTTGTTATAATCAGGTGGCTTGTAGTTGAAACTAGATACATTCAAATTATAAATAAAATAGTTTTAAGAGTAGCATGAGACATATTTTAATCAAGTGATAAGCATTTGTTATTTTTAAATTCTTAAATGCAGGTTGGCTCCCCCACTCTGATCAACTCAAGCAGGAATTAATTTGGAGTCTTACGTTACACAAAAAAAATATGCTGGATGATTAAATGGACTTTTATGGCTGCAGTCCATGAATCTATAGCAACAGGGAGAGCTGACTTCTATGCTCTACTTGCCAATAAAATGAATTAAGTCTGATCTATATGGAAAATGTTCACTAGCAGAATAATAATTGGATACTATGTGCTTTTTTGATTAAATAATTACACTGCTAAAATCTCCAGTGTAAATTCACCTATACACAGGACAGCTTAGTCTGTTTCTTAAACCAAACATGCTGATTTATGTTGGAATTACTGGACATTCATGAGAGATTTTAAGCTCAAAATGAAATAATTTTACAGTTATGCTGTGCTTAAAATTTATAATAAATAATGGACTGACTAAACCTTGATGAGATATCTTGACCAAGTTAATATTTTGAGTAAGAGGAAAAATATATTTTGACCAGCTTGATGAGAAAATGTTCTGTGACAGTTTGTTCCTAATACCCAAACTATTCTGTGTGTCATCACAGGGAAAATTCTTCAATGGATTAAAGTGCATTTCTAGTCTATTGTACTTGTGGGTCAATGTTTTTGTAGCAGGCGTGTCTCTACGGGTGACTTCTGGGGGAAGCTGCCAGAAGTTTCCCCCATGTCCAACAGAGACAATGCCAGCTGACTCTGACACTGCTGGCCACGGGTGAGTCATTCAGAGAAGACACTAGGATATCATGTTTAAGAAGAAAAACAAAGTTATTGCCCAGAAGTTATTGCAGACAGAAAAGAGGAGTGAGCATATGTGAGAGGAACAGCTGTATCTGTGTATGCCAGCTTATGTCTGACACTACATTCAGTGAGGGAGGGGCAGGAGATTCTCCAGGCACGGGAGCTGAGATTCCCTGCAGCCTGTGGTGCAGCCCATGGACAGGCAGCTGTGCCCCTGCAGCCCATGGAGGAGCATGGGGATGCAGAGATCCACCAGGAGCCTGTGGGGCAGGCTCACACTGAGCAGGCTCCTGGCAAGGACCTCTGGACTTGTACACCACAGCAGGTTTCCTGATGGGATGTGTCACCTTGTAAGGGACCCACAATGAGGCAGGCTGTACTTGAAGGACTGCAGCCCATGGAAAGGGATGTACGTTGTGACCCTAGGGGGTACTTATGCTGGAGCTGTTTGATCCTGAAGACCCACACCCCATTGAAGGGACACATGCTGGAAGTATCTTGGGAATAAGTGCAGCCTGTGGGAAGGAGAGGTTTGTGGAAGACTAACTTCCATGGGAGGGACCCCACAATGTAGCAGGGAAAGAGTGTGAGGAGTCCTTCCACTGAGGAGCAAGGAGTGTCAGAACATGTGATAGCAGGGGTCCAGATAGGAGAAAACAAAGCTAGCATGTAGAGAGATGGCTTTTGTTTGGATCTTGCTTACAAGTGGCAAGCTGAATGTGAAAATCTGAGGCTGGGTTTACCATAAACTATAATTTAACAATTCCTCATAGCTACCTTAAACTCAAATTCACTTTTCATTGAGGGATTTAACTACACAGGTAAATCAGAGATGGGGACAAGAGCTTTTAACTTACTCTTTTTAAATTTAATAAATTACACCCCACAACCACTTCAGGGGTAGGTGGATGAGAAAGAGCTTTAACCTTTGCATGTGAAACTAATGATCAAAATGCTTGTCCATTAAACAGATGATGGAATTTGTATGATGAACAAGTAATAAGATCATATATCTAGTGTACCCCAGAACAGTATCCACATCATGAAATGCAGTCTGCATGTACATGCACACACTTGAACACCTTCATAAACACCCATAGGTATATTAATGGAAAAGAGGGGATTGGGAATTTCTCATTTATATTTGTCCATCCAGAAATGAAAAACATAAAAGAAATAATTATTTAGCTTTGAGATGAGAATGAGAGCAAATCTGGAATGCATCAACACTTTGGATCATACACAAAAATAGACACAGTCCTTTCCTTTCCTTCAGATATCTTGGCAAAAAGCATTAGGAAAGAAGTGCTTTTAGCACAAGCAAAGAAAGAAACTTAAAAAGGGATACACAATTCAAACTGCTGCTTAACAGTAAAAGTTCAATAGGCAGAAGATATGTTATATATTCTTCTCTGTTAGACATTCCATATTTATTTGAGACATCTTATTCCAAGCGTGCAGGGTAATGTGAAAGCTATTCTTAGATATTTGACTTTGGTCATTCAATATATGCACATTTTAAACACCCACTCTAATATGCTTACTCTCACTTGCAGAATTGATTATAATGCAAGTTAACCACCTGCATTGGTCCAATATTATTTTTTCTTTGTTAATAGGCAACATGTTTCTGTTTGGGTTTATTTCTTTATCTGGGTTTTATAATAGTGGACTATTTTGTATGTTTGGGTTGGGGGAGTTGACAGTTTAGGTAAAATATTCTATTTTGATTTAAAACTGCTTCTAAAATTAGAATTACAAGATATAGCAGGAGAATATTTTCTGACTGGGATCCCAAACGATAAGACCGACTCTTACAATAATCACTTTAGGAATCAGATTCAATCCTGGTACTACTTGCACAGAAACTTGATTGACCCACCAAAAATAATAAAATAATTGTCCTGGCTTGGGACAAATTTGGGAGGAGACTTCCAAAGGCGTCTCTCTAGAAAGCATATTCCAGCAGTCCCTCCTCCAGCTGGATCAGGAAAATATTTCCTTGGAGAAAAGTGGAAAAAACCTGTTTATTTAACAAGCAAAATATTCAGAAGCATAAAAAATCAATAGTATTAAACAATGAAACCTCTCACTGTTCTGAAGAGATGGCAAATTCAGAAAGTCCTTGTTGTGGGTTCTAGCTCAGCTCACTCAGTCTCTTATCAGTCCCTTTGGCACTGGGAAATGCTGTAGGCCACAGGTGTGAGCAGCTGCTGCTCTTCTGGGTTTTCAGTCCAGAACCGGGCTGACCAGTTCCAAGAAAAATTAAAAAACACAGTCTGGGGAACTTCTCTGCCTCAGCTAGCTAGAAAACTAACCAAAAGCAAAGGAGAGTGCTCTCCCGCTGTCCCTGCTGCAGACAACACAGTCTGTGAAAGAGAGAGCTGAAGCTTTTATCTCTATATTTTTGAATACAGCCGCCTCAGTTATTCCACTGCTTCTCCTTCTCCCCCCCTTCATTCTCAAACCTAGTTTTGAAGGTGCACAACCTATTTCTAGGCTAAACAGATGAATGGGCATACAATCAGCATCATAAAGTCACCTCAGCACAATACGTCAACACTTCACACACATATTAAATAAAAAATTGAAGTGTAGCTAAAGGTCTGGAAACTGAAGTGATTCACTGGTAGGTACATCTTTCTTAATGTTTTATTCTGTGGAGAAGACTCAGAGGCATTAATCACCAAAATAATTGTTCATTTTCTCAGATTATGTATAATAGACAAGTAGACAAAAGCAGAAGACCCAAAAAGAAAAAAAAAAAAAACATCTTGGAAAACAGCTTTTACTGAACAGCTATATCTACAGAGAAATGGAGAAGAGGATTATGACAATACTCAGTAAACAAGCTTATAAGGGACTGAAATTGTAACCAGATGATTCTGAGGTTGTTGTGCACAAATTTGCCCTATATGTCTTTCTGAATGAAATTTGGCAGACTCTGCTAACTATTATATTGTGCTAATTGTAGCAGATCTACTTTTGTCAGTCAGGGAGATATTTGTGTTGGATCTGCACTCTCGCATCAGCCTTACCGACTTTCCAAATTTTTTTAAGTATGGTAGCTGTTATCAGCATTTTATTTATTGACATAATTTCTCTGAACCTAGCATAGTTCAGTAGTCTGATCAAATATTTAGATCTGGAATCCAAATTCTGAATTCCATAAACTGCTATGTAGGTGTTGGAAATACATGAAAGTACAGGTTGAACGCCAGCAACAGCGTTACCATGGACAAAAGAATTTCTTCTTTATATAACCTGGCAACAATCTATATATTCTTTGGGCTTTAAGAGTTTCCATCCATTATGGCCAAATTTCTCTCATGATAGTAATAATGAAGACAGCTGTATAAACAAAATGTTTGCAGCCATCAATGCTAAACATACTAAAACTCATCTTAGTTAAAAATTTAAAAAATAAAAGCTGGTTTGATCAGTTCTGGCTTTAAAATGATGACTTGAAGTTGAGATAAAAAACCCAAGGTTTGTGAGAAGCTAGGTGTATTACCACAACCTCAAGGGAGAGAATGGGCAGTCAGGCTTTTTCCAGGTAAACCCAAACTTCTCAGCATGTAACTCTAGCCTCTTGTTATGATCAATGAAGATTTTTTTCCTACAGCTGTGCCTGCCTTTCTCCTTCCATGTTATTGATGGGGAACTGATCCCTGTCAGAAAAACGAACATGCAGGGGATCATAAGAAAAAAAATAGTAAACATATAAAAATCCCATTGTGACACAAAAATAAAAGGACTGAAACTGCTTCACTTAGACCCTTATATAAGTAATAAAAACTGTAAGCATAAAATAAGGGCTAAGAAAAATAGATTTTTGGTACTACTTAACCTCTCATCATAGTTTTAAAAAGCCCTATTAAACAGAAAGGAACTAAAGGTATGATGCTTTCTAACACATCAAAACTCCTTGGAACTCATCCCTCCAGATGGAACTGAGAAGCTATATGTTAGACATGTTTTTTAAATTGCTAAATAGTTTGGAAAATGTGAATATGATTTCTGTGCACCCTCTAAAGACAAATATATGATTCTTATTGAAAAACGTGCGCTTTTTTAGGCAACTTCAGGAAATTTTGAGAAGAAGTAGCTTTTTAATCAATCCACTTCTCACATTAATACCCAGAAGGTAGGAATGCTATTTTTCCTAAAAGATTGAAGGACTCAATAAGAGTGGGAGTTGGTAAGAGAGAACCTTAGCATTCTCAGACATAACTTACTAGGTGCAATAAAATTATATTCCTTTATCTATGCACCGATATCTCTTAAACCTTGAGCAATTTTCTCTCTGTTAAAGCAAAAATCAAGTTCAAGTATAATTTTATGTAGTACATATAAAAAGTTGCACAAAATTGTCAGCTTAATTGCAGCACTGTTGTCTTATCTGTAGAAAAACTAATGTAAAAGACATTTGGAAAAGGAGGCATCAAAGTGCCACAGAGTTTTTGACATTTTAACAATGATAGGAAATATTGTTTTCGTGAAGTATATATATTCTGTCCTAACACAGAACAGAAATAAGTGAATTCTCTTGGTGAATTCTGTCATCTCAGCTGAGCTTATACTTCCATGGAGAAGCCATTGATATTTGTGTTCTTGTTGTTGTTTTCTTGGTTAATTAGCATCTGTTACATCCTTCTGTTTTGTGACTGCAGGTTATTGGAAACAAATATAAGCATGAAAAATCATTCTTAATTTCATATTTTATTTCCCAAACCCCTAGATCATTGCTTTTTAATTTCATCACCCACATTGATATATATCTACATTATTTGGGAGATTAATTTTGAAGAAAATGGCATTAAAATTTAACAGACAGCTAAATGGACAATGATAACTTATTTATGTCAAAAATAGCCTTTTGAGAAAGTATATGCATGCTTTGTATAAAATCTTAACTGCATTTTTTGTGAACAGTTTACAGGGAAAAAAACCCCAGTATTTAATTTGAACTGGTGGCATTGCTCTCCTCCTCTCATGAAAAAATATGTTTACATATGTTTTGGTGCCAGATCAAATCTTGAAGTAATTTCTGCTAAATCCATTCATTTTGGCTTATTCTTGTCTAGAGCATGATGCACTTGTTCTTTGAGATGCTTGCTTTCCTAAATATTAAACCTAAGGCATTTATTCACCACTGGCACCTTCAGGGATTTTTTTTAAAAAATCTCTGTAAAGAACACCTTGTAATTGGTATTTAATTCTTTGGCAAGTGTCTCTGGAGGCTACAGATGTGTGACATTTATTGTATATATTGATTTCTTAACTTAGTATGCTTATTAGACAACATCTGCAAAAGACAGCAAAGCCCCTGATGGTTTGATTTAAAACTAAATTATATAAAAAAATACAAAACTTAAAAAATCAGTGGGCTTCAAAGACTAGAAGAGCCCAAAATCTAGTCCCAGTAAGTCTCAAGAAAATAAGAAGTGGCTTTATCCTAAGAATTGAAGACATACTATTTGACATACTGTTATTATAGCCTCCAAGTCTTCACCTAAACCTGTAAAATTATCCACTGCAAATAGCACATAATATTGCAATTAGTATTGTTTGAGTATATCAGCAAGTTATTACTAAAACTGATTAATTTTGAAATTACAGTCAAGTAAAAAAATTGAAAATCCACATATTTTGTCATGAAAGGATGAGAATTCAGGCACTTAAGTATAAAAACTTGATGGTTTCAGATTAAAAAGAGCATGTGTGAAAAAAACCTTTCTAATATGAAGTAATGATAGAGGTAGAAGTCATAAGTTGCCTGATTTGTAAGAAAATAAATGATTTCAGGTTTTCTACTAAGTGTTTCAAACCTGATTTGGGTAAATGTGCTTGAGTTTAGGTTTCTATTCTCAAGCCAAATTTTGTGTCAGTAGGACCCAATGTTCATGTGACTGCTCCCAATCACACCCATACCAGCCCTCAGCAGGAAATACCTAGGGCTTGCCAAACATACCCACATCCTTTGCTGCTCACACTAATTAGTGAGTATGCTTGCCCTTATTCATTAAGGCTGCTAGATAAGCCTACAGCATGACATCTCTGAGGAGAAGGCATTTTTCTCTGAGTATCCACACAGAAACTGTGTCTGCAGTGGTTGTTGGGACAGGCAGTGACTAAGAAAGGTGCTTTAGTCTGTTTTCTCTTAACTGGAGGCAGAGCTGCCACCATGATACTGGCCCTAATGCTGAACACATACAGCACTAGGAGCACAAACTTCTTCTGATGCAGTCTAACAAGTCTTTCCAGGATTAAGAAGATACCAGGGTGCAAATATGTATTATATATTGTACCTCACACATTTTCTTCTCTTGCCTCATGCATCCCAATCTGAGCAATGGACCTCAAAAGTTAGTTGTCACATTATTTCAGGATAATAAGAAGCTCAGAGGATTAAATCTCATACATGGATTTGTACTGGAAATGTTTATTAGAGTATTTTGGTGTGTTTACTGAGGACACCAGAAAGGTGTTCCACTGGGACAAGGAATTTTAGATGTTGGTTGCCACAGGAATGTTTCAGCAGCTTGAACTTCAGGTGAATGGGCTGCTTCTAATTTGCAATCACATATGCCAGCTTGTCAAACTGCATCACATACCAAATTGCTATATCTAGGGGGCATGGCCAGGAAGATGTTCTCTCCAGTAAATTTGTAATTTGCTCTGCCTTCCTTTACATACAGAATAGATCACGCCCCCCTTTTTACCTCTTTCAAGCAGTGGTCTCTCTGACTCCCTTTCACGACCTATTTCACCCAGCTTCAGCCTGTGGGCAAACATCAAGCCATGTTATCCAATGTAGTAAATCCTAAAATCCAGGTTATTATACAGTGGTCTTTGGCTGACTCTCAAAATAATGTTTCACACTTCTAATAGCCCTCACATGTGCTCTCCCTCTTTCTTGGCGCAGAAGATATCCCTTGAATCTTGAAATGCCACAGATATCACCTCTAAAATCTCCCTGTTCCAGACTTTACCTCACAGGAATTTTCATCAAACTATCAGACAAGGAAAATGAAAACTCAAATACTTTCAAAGTTTGAATAGTATGAATTCTTCAAAAAGCCAAACACATCTGTTTTTTCATCAACATTTGCACATATGTCTAGCAATAAGCATAAAGGAAATGTATGCTGACAAGGGCATTCCATGACTGAATGAAACTGAAAAGTCAGCAAATATAAAGCTACTTTACTCCCTCAGGAGTTCCTGAGAAAGATTTTCTGGGGTCATTTTTATGCCAACATGTGGCCTTCTGTAGTCAAACAATTCCATATTTTTTATCTAATTGTAAGGAGTCATTCAGGCTTTGAAAAGACTAGGCTTCTACAGTTATAAGGTTTCTACAGTTAAAAAAGGTTTCTTAAAAAAGTCTTTTAAATAGACTATTTAAAATAAAATACATAAATAAGTTCCTTTTTGCCCTGCTCAATGTAGTGTTGTGGCCTGATTGTCTGCCAAAGTCTAAACAAATTGGGGAAGTAATTTAATCTTTTATGTTCAATTCATTCATAAAAAAATATTTATGGGGGAAACAGTGACATCATTCACCCTATTTACACATTGGTCTTCAAACTCTTACCCTCAGCTGGTGTTTTGTCTTTTTAGCCTTTTTGCCAAAAGGTAAGTCAGTAGCAGAAGATAATTTCTACGTGCTTACCCTACCTTATGGACTGGTTTTGCCTCCCCTTGCTTCTTTAAAAAAGCAGGAAAGAAATCAAGAGGAAATACACTTGCCTGAGACATCAGTAACAGGAATGAGTTTGATAAGTTACAGTTGTTGCTTAGCCATTGATTTGGGCCCAGGGCTGAGAATCCCTCTGAGGATCTATATGTCTGGCTTGATGTTCTCCTTCAAATATGTCAGCAGAAAAAAAAAAGTAAGGAAGATATATTAGCCTTCCCAGTTTTATGAAGTTATAAAATATGATTCACTTTTAGCCAGCTACAGTCTGCTGACATCCTAACCCATGGCTGTATTTGTAACTTGCTATCTGTATATTCTGGCAGATTCATCCCTTTGCAGACCTTTTCTCAGGAAAACTGGTGAACAGCTCTGGGGAAAGCAGCAGAGCACTCCAGCAGGTGTTAGGAATGTTCTCACATGAAGACAAAGGCATTGAAGATTATCATTCTGGCTCTTCACAGATGCAGGATTGCAGTTCAGGGCCTTGTCCCCCATAATGGGTCATGAGACAGGAAGACAACCCAGTAAAACAATGTGTAGTGAAAACACCTATTTTGATGTGAATAAAAAAATCTTCCCACTCAGTTTTCACACAGAAATAATACTTAACTGTTTATTTTATTTTTTTTTCTAATTAGAGTCACTTTTACATTATGGATTTGCATCCATAACTGCAGTGACCGCATTTCAAGTGTCTGTTTAGGGCCTGGAATCTTTCTGTTTAAAGGTTGTTGGAAAAATTACTGTGTATCACAAGAACATGTTGTAGAACATGAAAACATTAGCTTCAACAAAATCTTTTAAGAAGATAGTTAGTTTGCTTTCACTGAGTTTTTTCAATTTTAAAAAGTTTATTTGCTGTGGACTATTATGAATTTCCTGCCCAACAGCTAAATAAGAAAGAATCAAGTGTAGATGAATGTGAAATAAACACTTGCAAGGTATCTCTGCTATGACTTTAGGAAAAGTCTATTTTGCAATTACACAGTGATTAACAATTGTATTTGTATTTTCTTATCTCGGTGTCATAAACATCCCCCTTTTTGAAGTTGGCATTAATATGAGCTTTGAAAAAGAATACCGATAGCTCTTTTGAATGTTAACAATATTTTCTTTGAGGATTATGGAAATTAGTTTGAAAGTCTCATTAAATGATAATTTTTAAACCAACTCTAAAACCAAACTCTAAAAATTCTTAGCTAAAATTCAGATCAGTGGAGCATGAAGTTGGTAGGTAACACAATTTGTTAGATACAGTGTTCATATGTCTATATTCTATTGTTAGATACAGTGTTCATATGTCTATATTCTGTAAATATTTTATTTGCATCCAATATTTTCAATGTACTAATTGTCTGATATGTCCCCCAATTATTTTCATAATATATTTATGAACCTATTTATATATTCTTGATCTTAAATACAATTCTCACTTTTTTTTGGCAAATTAGACTATGCATCAAGAGAACATTTAGTCTGATAGCCAGATACTGACAGGAATATAAGTAATTGGTTTTTAAGATAATGTAATAGTATTTAAAAGATACTTAACTATAAATTGGATTCTTTAATGATCCAATCACTGCTTACAATCCTAGTACTGTAAGAACACTGTGTTTTTCATACAGACCAAATTTCAACAGTCCATAAGCTTCTTTTGTTATTATGTGATATGTTAAAAGTGTCAATTGACTATGTCAAAATGTATGTCAAATTAAACAGCCACTAAACAGATTTATTTTAAAGCCATTTAAAATATCTTTTAAAGGAACCAGGAGGGAACTGTGGAAATACTTGATAAATCATAGTAATATTAAAGAATGTCAGAAGTAAGCTTGTGGGGATTTGAGTTTGAGTGTCTACTCACTTATTATCAAAACACATGAAATTTCCTGCCACATCTGAGAGGGAGAGAAATTGCACTAGTCAGTGCATGTATTAAAGAAAATAAGAAAGCAGCAGCCCCCAAAAGGCAAATAAAACCAAGAAAGAAGTTGAAAGATGAAGATAACACACTATTCCCAGATGAAACCTGCAATATTTGTTTTCCATTCATTTTTATTTATAGACAATTGGGTTCCTTCATAAATATAGAAACAAAATTACACATAAATGAAGAAAAAAAGATAAATAACCTTGGACACTTTGTAGATTGTTTACAACAATCTGTTTCAACTGACTACTAAATCAAAAGCTGCTTTATTTAATGTCAACAGATTTCAGAACTTGTGCTTCAGTCTAGAATTTATTAACTATGTAAATATTGTTAATTGTAAATACATTATTAAATAGAAACACTAAACAAATCTTCCTATGTTCATATTTCATTCTTCTTTGAAGATCTCCTTATTGTTTGCCAAGAATTACTTTTATACTTTGGAATATTTCAGTGATGAGTGAACCTTTCAAAAAGAGCACCAGTGATTTGATTTATTTTGAAGGCATTCTCATTAAACCGGGTACTGCTATATTGAAATACATGATTACTCTAAAAGTGCTGACACAAATATTTTTTCATATTACTCTAAGTTTGTTGATTTTCTGTGAATGTTAAATCAAGGACATGAACATACACTTCATCTGCATAGAGATGAAGATGCTTCATATATTCATTATTTTTTCCTCTGCTGTCATTTTTATGTATATAGATTTTTAAAAATAAATGTACTAAGCAAGTTCTTAATAAAGCTACCAGTTTTATAAATCTACAGCACTGTAATTTTTAAACTTCAATTAGAGCAATAAACATCTCTATTAGCAATAACTGTACTAATAGACTTCCCAGTAAATATTTCTGCACAATTGAATAAACTAACACTAACATTTATTTTTAGACTTGATGTGCCTAACTTTGAGTTGACAGTTTTTTTCTAATTTAACACCTGCTTAAGGCATTTGTAATTTTCTGTGAAATAGCTGGAACAAAGTCTTTTCGGCTTGTTCTCAATATAAATTATTCCTTTTTTTTTTCCTAGATGGTATTTTTCAGATGAATATGAACTATACAAAAAGGACTTTCTGTGACTATAAAAGATTTTAGAGTGTGTTAGAAGCATGCAGACTGATTTAAAATACATTTTAACAGAGGTTTGTTAAGATGTTGGTCAGTTAATGTTTCTAAAGCCAGGTACTGTATGTACTCATGGTTTACATGGCTGATTACACACTGATCTGCTACTAGTGACTGAATAACATTTGTTTAACTGGAATACCACATCCTGAGGGTGTAAATGAGGTTGGACCTTATCATGAATATTCTGGTCTTTGTGTCTGATTTTGAACATTTGCACACATGAAATTGTCAGGAAAGTTAGAAAGAAAGTAATTACTAATATTCTAAAAAGTCAAATTGTTATTTAACATAGTTTATCTTTCAATCTGTAACCAAAAAATTGTATCAGTTAACATATGTGGTGAAAAAATTTAAATGCCAACATAGCAATTACCTTTAGTATTATGATTTCTCCAGTAGCTTTTGATTTCTTCACATGCTGCAGAACCTATAAACAGGGAATTTTGGCAATTTTATTCTGTTTTTAACTTCTGAGTTCTCCATGCTCTGATAATGTCATGAGGATTTAGGCACTTTTCCAAATTTTCTGAATTTTTTGTATATCCTTCATCAAGATCATAAAAGTAATTATCTGGTTATTTGTTAGATGTTTAATTGGGTTTTTTTGTTTCTATTTCTGGTTTTGTTTTGTTTGTTTTTTTGGTATTTTTTGTACAGTAAACCAATTTTCTTTTCATTCTTCAGTTATCACTACTTCTTGAATCTCACCTGACAATCTGGGAGGTAAATCAGCATAGTTCTTTGGGTGTCATTAATGGAGACAGTTTTAGAGAGCACTGAATTTTCTTCTAAGTTATATCGTGCTAGTTACATATGCTCACTAAGCTTTTTATTTTAACTGGAAAGCAATATTGTATTGCTTATCCTCTAAAGATGGTTTAATCCTTTGCCAGCCACAACAATGCAGAAGATTTCACAGCACCACTGATTTCTACAAATAAGACTAATCATTCTTTTGACTTCCTTCTGCAATATATGACTTGCTCAAATATTTTGGGAAATTTTCAAAAACAACAATACTATCTATCAAGTTTTTATATTTGAATTCCTTAACTTATCTCAAGATTTTTTCTTCATTAGTTTATGTGTGGTAACACAGTTCTTTACTTCTTGAATAATACAGTTTTGGAGAAAAAAAACAATCTCTCCTTTAGCAAAAGAGGTCTCATTAATTCTACTACTAGCAGCAATAATTTCTGCACTAACATCTTGCATGTAATTCGTGCCTCCAAGCACTCAAATGTTCTCTACATTCTAGAGAAAAATACTGAAGAATTAAAAACTGGTAAAGTGGAGATTTGCATATTGTCACAAGATAAAAAAAAAGGTGTGGATATTTAATTAAAGAGAAAATGAGAAAGGCTATTAGACATGAAAGGATACAGAAGCAGGGCCAAAATTAGTGGAGACCCTGAGATATCACTTTGACAAAGATAAGAAAGGAAAAAGGTAATAGATAGGAAAGAAACAAAGAAGCTGAGACTTGCAGGATTATGCAGTACAGGATTGTCTTTCAACACAGTGCAGAACAAAAGCATCTGACTTACCAAATGGAATATGTTTGTTCAAACACAGAAAATAGCTGGAATCTCAAGTACTGCTTATTGGATTTTGGTTGAATTTTATCATATTGGACCAAATCCCTAAGCCTCAAGTGATGTGGGTTCTGCTTGTGTGAGAGACTCTCATTAGCATAGCACTGCTACAGATTTTGTGTGTGTTTAACAGCTTTCAAAGTAATTAATTTTATCTTGGAATGAAAGCAAAACCTTTTGTGATTTTGAGTGAAATAGAGTCAGATTAGTTGATCCTCAAGTTTCAAGTTAGTCCTTCTGGTCAGAAGCAAAAAACTGTCAAAAATCTTGTAACAGAAATCTTCACAGAAATCAATAAATCACTGCAGAATAACTTGAACTTGGAAAACTATGCTTTTTGACAGATTACATATTGGCAAAAGTATTTTGGCTATTTAAAATGCAGCTAAATATTTTCTGTGGAGTTGTGAAACTCACTCCTTCCTTTACACTCTTCCTCGGAGGCCTCATTTCTGAACAAAAATATCTTCATTTTTGTTTTCTGCAAGCTTAGGAGGTCTCAGATAACAGGTCTCTGTGACTGGATGCAGAAGAAGAAACTATGACAAAAGTTATGTGAAGCAAAAATATAGCAAATGATGAAGAAACATTTGGAAAACTATTTTCTTTAATGAAATACTACCCTGAAAGATTTAAAGTGTCTACATCAAGTCCTAGCTCACTTCATTCAAATACATAGTATAAAATGTAGATATCTTTGAACATCCTATATAAGAATACTGGATCTTCACCCTACCTAAGGCTTTTATGCAAAGAAGGTGAAAATGCACAGGTATGCACACACACACAAACACACATATTTTTTATACTCGTGTCTCTGCTTTCAATATTTTCAGTGATTGCTTTTTTCTTTAAACTAAACTGTGGAGGTAAAAATAATACAATGATATCATATGATGCAGATATTACAGAAGTTTCCTTGAATATTACAGAAGTCCCTGTGCTATAAGTGGCAGATAATGAGGCAAACATTTGTTGTAGGGGTTTTCCATGGACAGCACAGTCTCTTTCAGTGTAGCCAAACACTAATATTAGCTAGAATTTACATTATGGCACCAGTAATAGATTTCCATACTGAATATACTTTTCATTTGATTAAACTTTCTGGTTATTACGTCTGGTATTCAAGCATTGAAAACCATGATAACAGATGCAATAGATATTTTACCTAATTGCCTATGAATAACTATTTACAGCACATATAAACAAATATATTAGATGGACTAGAGCAATATTAGCCAATGTAATATGCACACAAGCCTGTATATTTTTTTAAAATCCCAAAATGCCAAAATGCCAAAAGTACATTTACAAATGTAGAAGGCACAGAATATACTGTTCCTCCATGCAGGCTCTCATAATTTAAAATTGAATTTACATATGAATGCTTCTTAGCAGTAAAAATTCATAATTTAGAATTATATATGTATATACAGAAAAAAAATGCTGTAACATCCTTTGCTTTGGCCTTCTCCATTGGCTTTAGAGACACTTTCTGGATTAATTTTTAAAGAACAGGGAGAAATCCTCAGGATTGGCTACATAAAAAGTTATAGAGGATTAGAATGCTACCAAAAGTGTTTGCACAAACTCCACAAAAAAATTCAATTAATGTTACAAACTTTTAAGTTAAAATTCTGTTTGATGTTGTGCAATAATCTCCCTGAGATAATTTTAAAAATGCACTAACATTTTTATGCTATGGACATTAACCAAATACAATGTACATGTTATGGCTTTGAAAAGACAAAAGAAATCATATTTTTCTTCTTGTTTATAAACAAGTACATTGTTCTTCACTCCTATTAATACTTATCATGTAAAATTGCCTACAAAGATCAGTCAGGTTGCATCAGTATAAAGGCAAACTGAGCTTATAATGAGGCATGAAAAGCTCTTTCATCACTTTCTAAAACATTAAAAAAAGAAGAACTCCCCTTAAGATCTTCTGTATTCTTTTGAATCCTTTAATACTCAAAAGTTGCGCTTCTAGAATAAAGAAGAAAAAACCCTTTTGTGTAAGTGATTGCTTACAAAAATAGTATAGATATTACTTTTAATATAAAACATTAATATTTAAATAAATCAAATAAATTTTTATAAATCAAAACATGCATTGGTTGTAAAGTTTTAGGATATATAATTTACTAAAAACTATCTTCAAACTATTTTCCTTTTGTTTTTAAATTAAGGTTTATACCTCATACTTTTTTGGGGGGGGAAATTACAAAAAATATCCTAGAGTACATAAGAGAATCTTTCCTGGATTCCTCTAGTAAAATAATGTAAAGTCACAGACTTGGACTGATAAAACCAAGCATTTCCTTCAACTGAATACAGTAGTATGTTGAAGAACTTGGTGTTTCACAGAATCACAGAATGGGTAAATTTGGATGGGACCACATTGAATCATCTGGCCCAGCCTCCTGCTCAAGCAGTGTCATCCCCGAGCACGTGGCACAGAACTGTGTCCAGATCATTCTTGAATATGGGGGAGACTCCACACCCTCTCTGGGAAACCTATTGCACAGCCCTATCGAATGCAGGGAGCGCCCGACCAGGGAGTGATTGGCATCTGACTCCATGATTCAGAATGCTGAACAATTGCTTTATCAAAACTATACTATATTGCATGAATGCTATATTATATTAAAGAAATACTATACTACAAAGAGATACTAAAGAAAACCCGTGACTGTCTCCAGACAGTCAGGACACTGCTTAGACCCAATTGGCCAAGGAAACAAAATAATCCTCAGCAGAATCCAATTGACAAATCTCTTCAGGTAAACAATCTTCCCTAGCACGTTCCACATGTGCAAAAACAACTGGAGCAGCAAGTAGAGATAAGAATTGTTTTCTCTTCTTCTCTCTGTGCTTCTCTAGGAAAAATCCAGGAGAGAGAATTATGTTTCTCTCTGTTCAGAGAATGTGAATGCTACACAATCCAATGCTTTTCCTAATGCACCCCAGGTCACCCTTGGCCTTCTTGGCCACAAGGTCACACTGCTGGCTCATGGACTGTTTGGTCTTTACCAGGACCCCAAGGTCGTCTTCCACAGAGCTGCTTCCCAGCAGGTTGGCCCCATCCTGAACTGGTGCCTGGATTTTTTTCCCTCCCCAGGTGCAGGACCCTGCAGTTGCCTTTGCTGAATTGCAGCTGGTTCCTCTCTGCCCATCTCTCCAACCTGCCAAGGTCCCTCTGAAGGGCTGCACAGACTCTGGGGTACTGGCCACTCCTCCCAGCTTTGTGTCATCAGTCGACTTGCTGAGGATGCGTCTGCCCCTTCATCAAATCATTGATGAACAAGTTAAAAGATAATGAGCCCAGTACTGACAAACTATTGTGTGTCAGTAATCTTCTTACCTGAATTTCTGCAAGATTCTTCCCCTCAACACTGACTTTATTTTCTGACAGCTCTCAAAACCTTTATCTTTAGAAGATGCCTTCTAAATGCTGAAGTACTATTTGAAAGAATGCAAGTTCCTTAATTTTTTTAAATTTTAAATTTATTTTCTAAAACCAACATAAATAATAAATACCATTTAATAATATAAAATTTATATAGCCAGAACAGAGAACTTATAACTATATCTCAACCAGTTTTAGTAAAACTCTTTTTGCTACTTTTGTGGATTTGAGTAGTGTAAGATATTCCTAACGTCTTTGGGGCATTGTTTTATATCAGGACATATGCATTTCCAAGGGCATCCAGTTTTAAAGAATTTCTCTTACTTGTCTTTCAAGGCCCATGTAGAAGTCTGTTCAATGAACACAATAGTTTGTCCAACAGAAAAACTTGCTTTGGTACATAAATTTATCTTTTTTGCAGCCATCTTTGCCTTAGGAAGCCCCAAGGCCATGCAATTCAAATAATATCTGAGAGCATCGCTTTGGTTCCTTAAGTTTCAGCTGACAAGGTGCCCTTGGTGCAAAAAAGCTTAGAGCATCAGACTAACGCAGTTTTAGAGAACTGTCTTTGAGAAAACAGAAAGAAGGGATATCTTTGGGAAAACTGGGAGGCCATTGGACTTGAACTCCCATATTAAGTCAGATAATTATCTTAAACCCCTCAGTTACAGCCAATGAAATGTGCACTTTAGGGTGTTAATCCACGCCAAACAAAAATACAACCAAATGAACAAACAAATAAACAAGCAAACTTCCCTAAAGTTGCCTTAGGGCATCAGCTTTGTTCAGGTAGCTCTTTGCTAGGATATCCCAATGGCATAAATGAATAATAAAAAGCAGTAGACAGACCATATCCCAGGTGGACCACACATACGTGAAGTGAAAGATAAAGGAGCTCTGTTTTCACACAATGTTTTGGGGCTTTTTTTGTAAGGTAGGATGGGAATTGAAAAGAAAAAATAAATGGATGCTAATAAAGACAACTTGAAACAGAAACGAAGAAGGCAGAAGGCACAGCAGAGGATGAGGATAAGAAAATAGAGGAAGAAGTGGTTAAAATAGAGAAGGAAGGAAGGCAGATGATTCAGCAGGGAATGACATGAGGTCCCCTGTATATTATGGTATTATACATTATAGCAGAACTGTATAATTGTCAAATTCTATATTATATGTATAATAACACTTTTACAGAAAAAAATTCTGATGTAAGCTGACTAATTTTTTCAAACTAGAAAGTAAAAGTTACATCTTCAAAAGATTATGCTTTTACTGAGATATAAGAAGAGTATGCAAATATAGATCAGCCAGAACACAAGAATTATGAATAGAATAAAATACATTGCAAAAGTAGCTTGCATTCAGGCAGGTCATATGTAAAAGCTGAATATACAAAATAGCACCAGAAAGGATTCCCATATTTTATGTTTGTTGATTCTTGTAGGAATCATGGCAAATGTCTTTACTGAGAATTATGAGAGACAGATGAAGGTAGAGAAGGAAAAAAGAAGAGGAAAAAGTTACTATGACAAAAAAAGACATTAAATCTCTGTTTCTAGTCCCATATTTAGAATAATGATCATAAACAATTCTTCCTCCTTCTTGTATTAAACCAAATGTTGATTATGCAATAATTCAGTTCAGTTTAAGCAATTAACTTCTCCAATAATTGGTTGCTAACGTCCCAACAAAAATAGAAATATTTTGCTGCTGTTGTAATCCACTTCTGTATTACTACCCTATGTGATTTTTTTTTTTCTGAAGATAAGAATGCAGAGGACACTGAGTTTTCCTGTCTAATATTTCGTCTCTATCCTTATACAGAATGTAAAGTAGAGTGTTTCCTCTCAGGAACATCCAAAAGTAGTTAGCAATAACTCTGGAATTTGCTTTGTGAATCACACTGCATATTATTTAAGCCAGATAGCAGAAAGTTCTTGTACACAGGCAGTAAGTATGTTCATCCCACAGATAAACATACTTTACCACATTTACCACCTCAAGCAATGCCATGAGAGCTTGAGTGGGAAGGGCAAAGGACAGTTTTTCCCACCTTGCAAGATCAAGAAAACTGATAATACTAAAGGCTGAGATAAGCACTTGTGACATGTAAAATATGGGATAGACTAGCAGTCTTACTGATTTTGATCATCTTCATTGAGTAAGGAAATGCTTCAGAGAAAGAATGTTGTTCCAAATTAATATATATAAAATTTTAAGGAGAAAAGCTGGTATTATCCCAAGTACCCCATTCTTGTGGCTGGCAGAATTTTTATTTAGCTACAAGCTAGTTGCTTTAAATTAGAATTTAGCCACTGTTAAGAAGAGATCAAAGCAGACAAGAAAGACAACATATGCATTTTTAATTGACTTTTCTGAAAATGAGGAAATAAGGTCTTTTCAAGTGAGAACCTCACAAAAATAGACTTCTCTTATGCAGACTCCATATAAGATATTGATTCCTTACTTGGTAGTAACTGAGGCAAATTAAATGTTATCTGAAGGACTGGATTTCTGCTAGGTGCTGAAAACCTCAGACATACAGCTTTCTGAAAGAATCTTGAGGTGTTTAGAGAAGAAATATTATGGTGTAATTCTTCTCAAAAGCATCCATGTGATACATGCTACATAATACTATTGCAGGAAGTAAAGAAAAGTAATGAGTAAATAAAGAAAGTAAATTAAAAAAAGCATTCTGAATGAAATATGTGTGTTTCACAGTAAATCTGCCACCCTTGTCACATTCCTAAAAGTGTGCATTTACAATAATCTACTAAGAGAATGAAGATAAAATCTATATAAACACCATTAGAGTATTTGTAGATTATAAAGAATATTTATGTTTGTATCATATCGATTTGTATGCACATTTTTATGTACAACACATGCAGAACTTACATAAAGTAAAAGTATAAATCATAATGAATTATAGCATGTTTTAAAGGTATTCAGAGAATTATTTGTATATTTGTAAAAATTTACATCAGTTTCAATGCTTTGGGTGTACATTAAATCCTGAGTATCAGCATAAATGGAGAAATTAGAAAGGAAGATTATTAGAATAATTATTTCTTGCATGTGCTTTTCACACATATTTTAATAAATAAAGGAGCATTCAGTTGAACTTTTACGTTTATTTCAGTCATTAACTTTTGATCATACAAACACTTGCAGGGGCCTCTATTGTTTGCTAGAGGAAAGATAGAGCCTGCATCTATGTATCTACAGGGTAAACCAGAAAATTCTAGATGAATTATTTAACTGTCCTTTAACACTTCTAAATCTGAAATTACTTCAAGGATCACGAAGAATGCAAAAAATGCTAATACCATTATTTTAAAATTGTATATACAGAGAAAATCTACAGAAAAAGTCTCTACTCTTTGTGGTTATTCATTATTCTATTTTTTAAAAAAACTGCTGATGTTTAAACTCTTTAACACAATATTCCTGCCAGACAGATAATCAATCCATCTCCTTTTATGATGCTGTTACTTATTTCTCTAATTCTTCGTTAGCATGTCATCTAGAAACATGAAGTACTATTTATGTTTTAGTGTTACCAAAACCATTCAAATTATGCTGAAAGAAAAATGGGGAAAAAAATTATGATATTCAGGTCAGTAGGTGAAGCCTCTATATTCAGAACAGTGAAAGGAATTTAAATCCTGGAACCATCTGCATAAAAGTGACATCTGAGTGAGATTGAGAAAGGAAGTATTGAAAGGCTGTTAGATAAATGAAGGATTAAGACAAGGATTAAACCCTGGAAGTCAGATAGCATGAAAATTCTAGTACATGGTGCAGGTCATAGCATCACAGAATATCTCAAGTTGGAAGAGAGCCTTAAGAGACCAACTTCCTGCTCCTCACAGGAGTACCTCAAACTAAACTACATGACTAAGAACATCATGCAGATGCTCCTTGAGCTCCGTCAGGCTTGTGCTGCCACCACTTCCCTGGCTGGCCTGTGCCAGTGACCCACCACCCTCTCAGTGAAGAACGCTTTCCTAATGTCCAGCCTGAGCTTTCCCTGGTGCAGCCTCATTCCATTTTCTTATATCCTATTGTTGGTCACCAGAGAGTAGATACCAGCATGACCCTCTCCACTGTCACCTTTCACAGCTGTAGACTGTGATGAGGCTACTTACTCCTCAGCTTTCTCAGAGCACCCTACAAAGTTGTCACTTAATGGAAAGAATTGGTGACAATAGCTGGCTCAGAATCACAACATGGAGTAATTGGACAGACAAAGACAGATAACAGGACAGTAAGGGTCACAACACTAAGGATGTAATATTATGTCTTGTTTCAAATGTTTTGTACAAAAAATAAGTGAAAGGCTGTGTTTGGTTCAGTCAGCCAGATAAGCAGTAACAGCAGCAACAGCAGTGGCAACTATGCTAAACTCTGGGGTAAAACATGGAGTGTTAGAAATACATGATGTGGCAGTTTGTGTGACAGTCTGTATAGGATGGCACAGCCACTCTCCCACCTCCTGGGGCAAGCTCACCTGGTGGTTTTTTGCCTGTTCAGCTGGAACAGACCCAGGGATGGTTTCCACACAGTGGAGAGCCATCGCTAAAGGAGCATGGAGACCCAGATGGAGCTCCATTAGAAACATGCAGCTGCCCTGGTCTCAGGCTGTAGGGAGTATTTCAGCCTGATGTTATTACCATTAGTACCGGGCAGCAGAGGTCACACCTGTGTGCAGTGTGAACAGATGGGTGATCAGCTCAGCCCAATGGCAGAGCTTGAAGTGGAGAGCCTGGGGAGTACCAGGGTGTGAGCGACTGGGGGAATCACACTCTTCCATCCCTGGGAAATGCAGCAGATGGAAGCTTTGCAAGAATCAGAGGAATTTGGATGCTCCTGTCAACAGACAGAAGGAGACAACCAAAAAGAAAGGGGGAAGTGGAAACAGGTTCCTGCTTGGAGCAGCAGGAGAAGTTCCTTCTGGGCTCCAGTACCTTTGCTGATGCCCTTACAGAATGGAGCGTATGAGGCTCTGGAACTTGATAGTGAAGATGAAGCTCCAGCCTTGGGGGTATCCTAGAGGAAGTCAGTCAACCTCAGAAAATGATATTTCATGTATTTAATAGCATATTAAGGAACAACACACAGTTTTATAACAATTTTTTTCTTCTGTTTATCTTGGTTTGAACCCAGATGTTCTACTTTCTCAATCGCTACTTCTGTCCACTAATTATGCATTGCAAAAGCAGGACTACTTTGGGAATACCTTGGGCTTTGAATATGGGTGGTGTCTAATTAGGTGGTTTTATGATTCCTGAAACCATAAAGTAATAGCAGGGATGTAACTTTTGCAGTCAGTAAATGTAGATGTCCCCAAACAGTCATTATAGACACCACTGCTTTATTTGATGGAGATAGCTCTTTATTTGTGGCTGAAGTATTTGGCCAAGCACTCAATATTATTTGAGAGTTTATTGTGAATGTATTCAAATGCTATGAACCATATTTCTCCATAGATGAAGATGATTTTCTTAGAAGAGCACAGAAGTTTTTTCTTTGTGAGACATAAAATGGCACTTACACATAAAAAGCAAAACAAAAAAAAAATCATTGGAAATCTATTAGAGATGTTGTATTTTGTAATATAATGTGGTTTCCATCTTGATAAACATTTTTGAGGGGATGGGTTAAAACACTTATGACAACAAAATGCTAGGAATAGCATGAGCACAAAGGCAAGTTTGTATATTTTTGCCATATTTCAGTGATATTGAATTTGAATACTAAAGATGCATACAATATGATTACTTCTAGGCAAAAACATGTAAATGTAATCCTGCCAACGTTTATGCATGTACTTACTCAGGTCAGTGAGACAATTTATGAACTGCAGCCAATAGGTCTATTTTTATAAGCAGTTACTACCTGCCATTGTGCTCACTACTCAAGGGGTAATGGATTATTCATGGCAGCAAACACATAATCTACTAACAAATGATGGCAGGATGGGTCTTAAGACCATTTGCAGGATTCATGTTGTCCATTACTAAATTGTCTCTCCAAGTGAAATGAAGTTTCAATAAGAAATGAGTTGCATACGTATAGAGTAATCAATGGGTTTTGAAGCTTATCATTTTACATAGCATTAACCTCTATGGAAGCCTGGGCTTCATTTACAAGGTATTTTTCAAACTAAAAATATGTTTTTTTCAAACACTATCAGAAAAATAAGGTTGAGCAAAAGATGAAAATGTTAACATCATTGTAAATAAATTCACTTTGTGTCCTTTCAATTTTTTACATATACTATGATGAACAGAGCAACTCATCATCAGAGTATCAAAAACTGATGTGAACTAATGGGAAATGGGTGTAATTTGCAGGAATGTGTGTATATATATATATGTATATACACACATCTATATATATACATATATGAATATATATGTAAAATATAAATATTTTTACTGATTAGCATCATGCCATAAACATCTGGCTAATAAGAAAATCAAACAGTGCTCATATTTATGTTGTTTAGGTATTAGTAATGTTGTAGTTATAGCTATGATGGTCAGAATATTCTTAAATGAGAGAAGGTTTGTACAGAAAGATTAGACCAGCTGAGGAAGACTGAGAAAAATGAAAGAATTGGTGGGCTTTTTTGAAAGGTTGTCTTCAGACCCCTAAGCCAAAACCTCTGCTTATTTTCTATTTTGCTGGAGTAGCTATTAGCTATTAATTTGTCTTTCAATCCACACTTCCTTCCTTTGTTGCTCTCTATCTGTGAAAAGTGGTAAATCTGATTGAAGCTCATTTATTTGTGCCTGAAAATGTAAATGTAGCTGCATGTTCCTTCATCATACAGCAAGGTATCAACTGGATCCAAGAAGAACTTTGAAATCCTGACAAACCACTTTTAATCAGTCTTTTAATCAAAAATATACAGAAAATAATACCTATTTATGATTTTAAAATAAAATAATTATTCTGTAAGTTTGGAGTTTATTTCCAAGAAGAGGTGAAGAAAAATTAAAAATATTCTAATAGGTTATATTTAAAAATTACTTTTACTATCCATGAAAAACCACTTGCTATCAATTAGATTGTTAGTAGAAAGAAAATATGTGCCTCTCAGAAAAATGTGTGCAGTGATGCAAGTTCCTTTCTACCACCAAAATTAATATCCACCTGAGACCCATCATTCAAAAGTAGAAGCCTGTAGAATGTATGCACCTGCAGGTTTATCCCCTGCAATTCATTAAAGTTTCTTCTAGGAGTAGAGAGTTTCTGTTTTTATTCAGAATACAAAGAGTATATACAAAGCCTTAAAGAGCAGAGCCAAGAGACTCGTGGCTCTAGGTCCCAAATTCAGAAGCAGTTTAATCCTTTTTCATAAAGTGAAGCCCATTCCTACATTTTACCTTGTCCTACTCTGTGTTTATCAGAACTGTCTGAAATACTGATATTGAAGAAGATAAACAGTGTTATAAAGTTATGTCATAAATCAATCAGAAAAACTGAGAGTACTAAAGCACAGAAAACCATCAAAGGAGTGAAGCTGTTAAGGATGCATTGAGCTGTAGGTGAGGAAACAAACTGAACTCCCAAACACAAGAATCCTGTCTTACCAAGAAGTTTCCAGGTGTACTGCTACAATAAGAGATGCAGCCTAAAGGCACAGGGGCTGCTGGTGATGCCTAATCAAAGAGAGGAGCAGGTGCTGTGCTAGAATCCCCCTCAGGCTCTGGAGAACAGTGCTAGAAATCTTTGCAGCCATAGTGTACCACAGGGAGGAATTCATTGCTAACGTGTGTTTTGGGTAAGAAAGTGAGGCTAATTGTGTTTGTTATGTCAAGACACAGTGTTGGCAAAATGAAAGCTGTATGAGGATATATTTTAGGATGTGAGGTTATTCATACCTTCAAACCCGAATTATCCCTTTTTAATGCAGCTCCAGACTTAGTTCCACATATTCAGTTTTAAATGTTGCTCATCAAGATCTTGTGAAAAGTCAATAGAAGCATATAATAGAATTTCTAACGATGAAGCATAATTTCCTAACATTTTCTATGATGCTTCCACAAGATAAATTGCATACATGTAAATACACATCTGGGGTTCATAAAAGCTTTAGGAATGCATTCCACAAAGTGTTGCTTTCAAAAGTATCGTTATGTTTCCTCTCGCTTTAAATTCAAATAATTTCTGATGAAAGGTGTTTGTAATTAACAAAAATGGATTGGGAACTAAATGAAAGTGAACTTTATGTGAGCCAAGGGAGCAAGAGTAGAAGTAAAAAGCTAGCAGCAGTAGCAGATATATATATCACAGCACCCACAAAACCTGCTTTAGTTTTCTAAAAATACACAGCAGTGTACTGATGTTTATAAAATATGTTTGCAAGTACAATACCATTACAGAAATGTAGAAAGGTACATGCTGAAATCTGTGGTTAAGACCATATCAGGGCAGACTCAGCAGCAACACCATCAACATTGCATTTCAGATCTTGTGCAAATTAGCATGAACATTACACAAATTCATATTAAGGTATGTTCAGAGTAATATCTTGGACTCTTACTGTTGCAGCTGGCCCTTTTCTTTTATGCCTCCTTCCTTTCTTCATAATATTTTGCAATATTATGTGTGAAATTTATAGTTCTCATAAAACAGAAATTGGTCCTCCTAACTTATGTGTAAAGCCAGATTATCCTATGGTGAAATCCAGATCACAACAGATGTTCACATAAGCAAACACACAAAATGTGTGTGAAATCCATATGCAAAAACTGCCTTTACACAAACTCTAGCTACCTTGAAAATGTGTATATTTAATCTACTTCTTAATAAGAACTTCACTGAACAGTTTGCTATCAACTTTTTTGGTAGTGAGGCTTCAAAATAAACGCTGTCCTTCTTGCTATTTCAGCTTCCTGGAAAATCATATATGCTTGAAAAAATTGACTAAACAGAGATTTCTTTTTCTTTCAGAGTTTGTGATGTTAACATCTTAGTGTACTAGCATTTCTGTGACCACAAGAGGATTTTCAGTAACTTTACCCATATGTGATTTAAAACTTGAGTTTCTCTATGCTATTAGTCACTTTCAGATTATGCAGAGTTGTTGAAAAAACTGTGGATCTTGCATTGCAAGAGTCTTATCTCTAGAAAGGACTAGGTTTGTTGCTACATACAATTTGTCAGAGGGAGAATACAAATAGCTAGCACGTTGTTGTCACTGAAAGAAAACACATGAACCCAAACCCTTTCTGAATATTAGAAGTTTTGCATTAGAAATTTGGCTAGGAAGAATCCTCATACAAACAGTATCTCACCTAAAGAAATTATGTTCTACAATTAGGCTGGCTGCTGCATAATAAGATCACAGTTTAGGAGAAGACTGTATGTCCAGTTCTGTGCCTTTATGTCGCACACAGTTATGAGCCTTAATAGAGCTGCACCACCTGTATCAAAACTGTTGTTGTATGCAGACCCCAGCAACCATCAACCAGGGCAGTCAGGCTGTGGTCTCAGCTCCTGGTAGAGACTTCTTCTCAGAAACACTACAGAAATATGAAATACATGTGAGGAACTGGGTTAAAGTTCACTTGAGACTACATTGCTTCAAAGAGTATTTTTGGAGACATATAACTGGATTCTGCAATCCTTGTATTGCTTGCATAGTCCAAAGGAAGAAAATTATTTTAGGATACCTGATGCTTTGGGCTGTATATAGACAAGAAAATTTCCAGACCAATATTTGTTTCACCTGAAGTAAGGCCAGTCAGTAGCACTGCAGAGTCTTACATCAAATATCTCAGGGTGCAGCATTTTTTTAAAAAAGATTTAAAGGTTTTATTTCATGGTTATGACTGGCTGCTACTGCTGGATTTTAGAGACATAAGTCTTTAGAAGACCTCAGCCTCTTCCTGACTTTTTTGAGGACAACTTTAAAAAAGGCTGGATATGGCACTCGGTGCCATGGTGTAGTTGAGGTGTCAGGACATGGGTTGGACTCAATGATGTTGAAGGTTTCTTCCAGCCTAGTCATTCAGTGAATTTTGTGAACTTCCTGACAGGCTGAATTGCTATCAGATGTAGATAAAAGTTTAGGAACCACACTAAAAGCATGATCCTAATTCTTATGTATCCTCTCTAAAGATGAACAAAATGATTGTCTTTTGCTTTTCTTTCTTTTCTGTCTCTTTTAGGCAATTTGAACATCAGATGACAGGACAATATTTCTATACCTAAAATGACATTAGCAAAATTTGTCTTGGGAAGACCTCATTAAGGTTGTGGGCTCTTGTCAGAAAAAGACATTTGAGTATAATTCAATAGCAAAGAACTCTCAGAAAACCTTCAGCATTTACATATGCAAAAAATGGAGATATTAATCTGAATAGAATAGAATAGAATAGAATAGAATAGAATAGAATAGAATAGAATAGAATACAATGGGAAAACTGCTGGACTTGTCAAATTCTTGCCTAGTAATCTACAGGTATCAGAGACAGAAGAAAACAAAAAAGAACAGCAGCATTAAATGGTACAGGAGAGGAAAAGTCAAGATACGTAACAGGGTTGAACAGGACCTGCAAAAAAACCAAAAGTGTTGTTTCCAACTGTTAGTGCCATACAAATATTTTATTCTGTTCAGAACAAAGCCTGCATTTTTTATTACTTACATGGGTGGTCACTCAACTTGACAGACATATACCTAGATTTTTTTCCACTGGCAGAAAAGGAAATAGAAATTAAAAAAAATAGTCTACCAAGAGGATAATTGATTCCAAAAGAAAAAATCCACCGTCTTTAGTGCTGTCTGTTGACTGATAAATCATAGATCAAAATCCCTCCTATAAAATATTGAAGCAAGCCTTCCTCCTCAAGCATAGATTAGCACTTTCATGATTTGCACATACTAAAGACCACTTGAATCCAAAATAAATTCAAAATGCTGTGCTGGCGTCTGATTTTGTTTCAATTTTATGGTCATCTGTTTAACAACTCCAATCATAATATTTCTGAAAAGAAGATGAACATTCATAAAGAGTGCTTTTAAATATGCAAACATAGGAATTTTCACTTTAACAGAATGTTTAGTTTTACTCCCTTATAGACCTTGAGATATAAGCCAGATATATGGACAGTGGCTCATATGTCTAACCTTTTCGGCAGACAAATCACCTTTAATCTTCAATAGATTTTTTTTTAATACTTTGTTTTCTGGAATAATTGACTATTGTTTTCAGGCAGCAAGATTACCTTTTTATTCTGCAGATATTCCTTCTGTTAAAAGACTTCTCCTGTCAGTTCACAAATGGCATGCCTTGTTTTTTGCAATGAAACAGGCACACTTATGCAGGCCAAACATATCAAACAGATAATAAATTGCTGTCAGGATTGGCTTGCCAATGATAAGAACTTGAACTAAGGTTGTGACAAATTTTCCTGGATGCTTTAATTGTGTACTTGAACAGAAAGCCAAGAACTTTCTTTAATAGGTGACATCTGCAAAATTCTTAGTTGTCCACTACTCTTTCATTGAGCTCTCTTTGGCCTCAGAAGATACACATACTTTTAAATTCTTTGTTCACTTGATTAAAAGGCAGAACCCATCAACACAATTAAACTACAATCAATCTTCAAACAAAACCATATGTTCATTTTTTCCTCATTACTTTAAAGAAGGTGCAGGCCATTAAATACCAAACTTTTGCACTTAGACATATTTTTACACTTTTATGAGACTGACTCTTTTTATATATTTCTGAAAATGTGTATGAGAATCCTGTGAAAGAAAAAGCATTTCATACCCGTTCACTTTAAAGAAGTTTGACCACCACATTTAAACTGCTTGGAGCAATGGTCTTCAGGGACTGATTTTTCATTATTTAAATTGGTGAATTTTGTTCTACATAGGAAGATTTTCCCATTAAAAAAAGTCTCTGATTGTATTTAATACAGAAGAATGAGGCAATAACATGCTTTAATTTAATTTTGAGTCCCAAAGAAACAAAAAATTAAATTCTGCAATGATATAATGACAAAATTAGCATTTTTCAATTATCAGAGTACAATTCTACATTAGATTTTTCAAGTTTAGTCTTAAATCAAGAAGTCCTGTGCTCACAATACTTGATTTGAGTATAGTGTCTATATAATAATTATTCATTTAGTCTCACGTAAGGGATGAAAAATTTTATCCATAAGATACTCTAAATGAGATTTTTGTCACAGGGTAAATTTTGGGCATGTTCTATGCTTGGATAAATTGTTCCAGTGCCATCAGAAATTCTGTTCAATAAAGTTATGATAATACCAGAGAGAATACATTCTGTATCTTGGCAGGCAGATTTTCATAAGAATTTTCTAAGAGTGAGCTACATGAAGTAGGACTTGCTAGAAAGAGCCATTGTGAGCTTCCGAGACATTAAAGAATATGCACTGGCAAAGAGAACAGTGTTATCCTGGAATTATCCATCAAGCAGTGGTGCATTCATAGCTTCATCTGAATCTGTGTGGAATTTGCAAGGTAAGTCTGACAATTTAAAGAATTACTGGCTTTCCCACAGGGACATCTCTTCCTCTGAAACACTATTTTTCCTCCTGCTGTCCTCTTTGAAGAGCAGTGTTCACAGCACTTACTTAAACTGTGGCCATTTTTAATACAGTCATGAGTCAATTAGTCCATTTTTTACCACCATTTTCTCCTTTTTTTGTCAGATATAAGAATTCTGTCCTTAAGTCTATGGTAGAGGCTGGTGGATGTTTGCAGCTATTGCTTGTAAGTATCTGTTCCAAAGATGCTGGCTGTTTGTTCACTAGCTCTTGTGTTTTGGAATCAGGAATTTCTCTGAGTAAGGCAATGTCACAAAAGATTTTCTTCCCTAAAGGTATTTCTGCATAACCAATTTAATTTGGTTGCCTTCTTTAAGGTATTTTTAAAATTTTGTCTACTCACATCGGGCAACTCTCTGCTGTATTCAGCAGGTAAGGGGAAAGACCTCATCATGGTTCCAGAGCTTATGACTGCAGGGCTGTACTAATGCTTTCCCCCTTATATTGCTGAAAATATTACTTATTGCTAATGCCAACATGATCACTAAAGCCAGGCTTCATATCTTAGATGAGCATTGCTATTCCTCATGCAGAGTCAGATTCCAAACTATTTCTCTTTCCAGCACAATTTGTAGGTGCTAACACACAGACAAACGAGGATGGTCAGACATGAAAGAAACACTTGTCAATTTAAAGAGTGTTTTTACTTTTTTACTGCCCCCACATCACTCAGTGGTATCTGACCCATCCTAGAACAGCTATGGCAGTACGTGTGAGTGTGCTGCTATATCAGCTCAGGTATTTCATGGGGAAGTATTAATATGAATTTGTAGAGCTGTCATGATTTTAATTTCTTAAACATGACATGATTTGGAAGTGCTTCTGATAAGGAAATTAGGTAAATAGATGAAGCCTGAAGAGCCCTAAAGGCACTTAAGACAGTTCCTGATCCTGGCACTATTCCTTTACCTAAGGCAATTCTTGCTACGATGGTAGTGGCATGCTTTACAGTCTTTAGCTCCACAATAAAATTTTCTGATGCCAGCAACTGTGGCATGATTAGAGTTTGAGGATTGAAGACATCAAGTGCAAAGTTATTTGGGGCCAAATAAACTGATGGACTAAGATACCCCATATAATATTGGAATGCAATTAAGGCAAAAAACCTCAAAGCTCATTTAGCTGCCATCCCACTGTAAGGATTTAATGTCCAAAGGTATTTGGATGTTTTATGTCCTACAGTTCTACTTTAGGAGAAGTCTTGGAAAGACTGAAGCTTCACCTAATTGAACAGTTGAATATTGAGCATGTCCAAATCTCACTAGCATTCACAATTTTGATGTCTCTGTACAAGAGAAAGAGCCTGTTCCACCTGGTATCATCAGAGCATGTCTTCCCTGAGAGAACTGTCAGATAAACAGATCCATTCTTCTTCCTCTTTAAACATAACTGCTGAAGGAAAGTACAGTGGAGGTTGTGATGTCCCACTCTTTCTATAAAGGCAAGAGTAAAACAGCCTGACAGGATGTGAAGAGCCCAGGATCAGCTTTCCTCATAACCTGCCCTCCCCACTTGAAAGAAATGGGACCATACCACCCACCTTACAAATGAGGGCTATTCTAAGGCATGTGAGGCAGGAAGCATCTCAATATCTTCATACTGAAGTGTTTCTGCTTTACATGAAATATTTGAAAACTTCTATGGAATTAGAGGTTGTCGTAAGGATCGGAGTCTTATCACAGGAAGAGCATCCTTGTTCTAGTTCCAGCTCCAAAGATTGTGCATTTCAGTTGCAGGGGATATATGAGACTCTTAATGACAAAATGGAACTCTGTTTTCACATAACTGTCGTTTTTGCTAAATAACATGAGAGAAGTGTACTGAGGCCTGGTTCCCTTTTCATATAGTACAATGAAAAAAGGTGGAGACGAGATAGCTCTGTCAGCTTTCCTGGCAAAAATACCTCTGTTTTAAAGAGGCACTGGAGAGAGGTTAGACCTTTTTTCAATATTCTCCTACCAGCTTTTCTAGGCTAGTGCTTAGGCACAGCGCTGTTGCTGCTGTGGTTCCTATCTAACACACCCCTGAGTCCCATCATCTCAGAGGGAGTTTCATTATCCACAGTGGCAACCAAAGCTGCAGGAAGAAAACTTTCAACAGAGAGCAAGTTCACTATGAATATCTTTTTTAAAATCCTTTATGCCAGTACTATTGAAAAATATGTTTACATGGTTTCATTACAATAATTTAAGAGAGGTTTCCACCCAGTTTTCATGTGTTTTGCATGAAAGTGGTCTGATGAGACAGATCTGAAATTTATGAATTTCTAGTGTCCATGTAATATCCATAGTTTTTATCATCCTATGTATGGTCTTGTTGCATGCTATTCTGTCATATATCTTACAAGAACTGAAAAGCAGACTTATTTTTCTAGCATTTTAAATTACATTTTCCATGATATTAAACATTGTGTTATATCACAGAAAAAAAATGTTTTTACAAAGCAATCTATCATCAATTTCTTATTTGGGCTAAATAGCATTAGTTCACAAGAAAAGGCACCAGAGCAAACGAAACTCTAAAACTCTTTACTGTGTTATTTTTATTTAAAAAAGAAGTCTAATGCACAGAAAAAAAGAAAAAAAGAAAAAAGAAAAGAAAAAAGAAAAAAGAAAAAAGAAAAAAGAAAAAAGAAAAAAGAAAAAAGAAAAAAAAAGAAGAAAGTAAATTACATAACATAATCAATTAAGAAAATGTTAGGGAATTAACATTGTGCACAAAACATTTCAGCACCCGGAATCCAAGATCTATTGAATTATTGCTGGAAAATAAACCAGTTATAAATTAAAGCCCCTGTAATAACCCAGTGCAATAGAAAACTTTTTTTAAAAAAAAATTAGATGCTTGGGCTCATTCAGTGTCCTGAAGATATATTAGTAAACAACTATATGACAAAAATTACTACCTTCCTGTCTTAAAACTTGATGAGCAGACATGAAACCAAGGTCTAACACCAGTTCACCTTGGCAGAGAAATTTGCTCAGTGTTCCTTAGAGATGTTTTTACAGTGCAGTGGGAAACCGGCTATACAGAATACAGTAATTTTGCTCAATTCTTAAGTGAGCACCAACTCCAACACTGCTTAAAGACTACTGACACTAAAATGGATGAATGAAAAATGCTATTGAATGTCTCTGATCTCTAAACTTTGACCTTACAGTAATTATATTTTCATTTTCTGAGACATAAACATCTTTGTTATATGCCTTTTTATTTGATCCCCATACAGATGCTTTCATATCTGACTATTCAGCATTGTATTTGTACTTTTACCTGCTGATAACACAGTAGCTGCTGGATTGCAATGAAACTGCAAGATGCTCCAGTTCAGAGCCTTGCTAATGCTGACAATTGATTTAGCATTGTAAGCTACCTCCACAGCGCTGGGCTGGTTTTTGTTCAGAGATTTCAGTAGGGAGTTATTTTAAGGGATATATTTCCTTTGTAGGGGCAAAAAAGCACAGTTTGTCTTAATTATCCCTGACGTTTCAAACCTCATACCAGGCACTTCCTCCAGGGACAGAAACAAACCAGTCTCCTCCAGAAACCAAGTGTGAAATGAATAAATAGGGCTCTGGTTTCTTAATGGCATGGTGCGGTTACTATTTTTACTGTGGGGGAAGAGGCTGTCTAGATTGTTTCTTTTTATCTCTGAGGAAATTCAGGGCATTGATAGGTGAAATATTGTGGACAATTAAGAAAGGAAAAAAGCTGGTCTAAAAAAAGCAATATTTGGTAGGTACTTGGTTGGCTGGTATATTCAATCTGAGAGCTAAGTTTTTCTCAAAGGAAAGAGCAGGAGCAGAGCAGCTGTGTATCACAAAAAGAGGCTGCTGTTTTCATCTGCAGTCTGCTGAAGATGATAGTAATTAGAAGCTTCTCTGCATCTACTTTTTGGTGTAGATTTTAAGGCAATTTTTGTTTATATTTCATGTATATTCTTAATGAAATATCTGGTTGGGGACCTACTATTGTTACATCTATCTGCAAATTCACAAAATCTTGCAACAATCTTGATGAGGCTAAGCAAAATGATTCCAGTGAAGGAGATGATTATGGAAAAATATTTGTTTCTTTGTTTAATGCTGGTAGATCAATAGATAAATTGAAGAGCTCCTTTTCTGAGCTGAAGGTAACTACTAGGTATTGATTAGAAAGGTCTTAGGGCACTTTTATCTGGTAAGGAAATCCTGTGTCTCATGACAAGTACTAAACTTCATTGAAAAACAGTGTTCTAGGAGGAAAGAAAAGCGAAAAAAGGTGCTTCTGTATTTTTAGGGTTTTTCATATGTTTGTGAAGGTGATGCTCTGTCAGAAGGAAGTCTGTATTGCCGCTGCTTGCTGTGATGATTTAAGTGAAGGCAGCTCTAAATTGAAACCTCGGTGCAAGGGCATTTGTAACCAGATTCTCAAGGCTATTCATAACCAGATTCAAGGGCATTTCTCAAGGGCATTTCTAGTCAGATTCTGTGGGGGACTAGTTGCAGGGCATAGAGGACAGTCTGGTGTCTTTATTTTACTTGGAGTATCATGCTCATTCTTGCAGCATCCATATGAATGCAATGCTTGCTTGTGAATAATCAGAGAAATTCTGTGTTTTAATTATTCATTAAATCTGTTTTATAGCACTTCATCACCACAAAACAAACTTCAGACGGTGGTCAGCTGAAGATCCAAGATTTTTGGCTCTTGCAAAATTGTCAGGGGCAAACTCAGAAAATGTGGACTGCATGAATGAACAGTGAGGTGAGTTGAAATTTGGTTGAATCCCAGAGGGTCATAATCAGTGGCACAGGTTCTAGTTGAAGGCCTGTTACTGATGATGATGTCCTCCAAGGTTTAATACTGAGTCCAGTATTTAGTTTATCCTTGAACTTAGATGAAGAGGCGGATGCCTCCTCAGCAAGTTGACTGATGACACAAAGCTGGGAGGAGTGGCCAATACCTCAGAGGGCTATGCAGCCCTTCAGAGGAACCTTGGCAGGTTGGAGAGATGGGCAGGGAAGAGCCAAGTTAAGTTCAGTGAGGACAAATGCAGAGTCCTTCACTTGGGGAAGAACCCCAGGCATCAGCACAGGTTGGACCTGAGCTGGTGGAAAGCAGCTCTGCATGGAGCAGTGTAGGGGTCCTGGTTGACACCAAAGTGTCCATGAGCCAGCAGAGTTGGGTCAAGAAGGCCAATGACACCCTGGGGGGCACTAGGAAGAGCATTCCATCAAGGTGGGACAGGTGATCCTGCCCCTCTACTCTGTTCTAGTGAGGCTACATCTGGAGTGCTGTGTCCAGGTCTGGGCTGCTCAGTACAAGGGAGTCATGAAGAACCTAGAGAGGGTCCAGCAGAGAGCAATGAAGGTGATTAGGGAAATGGAGTATCCCTCTTACTAAGAAAGGCTGAGTTGAGGCTGTTCAGCCTTGAGAAGAGACATCTGCTAGAGGACCTCATCAATGTCTGTCAGTATCTGAAGGGAGGGTGACAAGAGCATGGAGCCAGGATCCGTTCAGCGGTGCTGGGCAATAGGACAAGAGGCAATGGGCAGAAAATGATGCACAGGAAGTCCCTCCTGAGCATATGGAAGAACTTCTAAGCTGTATAAGTGCCAAGCACTGGAACAGAACTTCTAGAGAGATTTTGGAGTCTCCCTCTCTGGAGATATTCCAGAACCATCTGGGCACAACCCTGAGCAATGTAGTCTAGGGTGGCCCTGCTTGAGCAGGGAGGTTGGACCCTGTGGTCCCTTCCAACGTTACCCTGTTGTGACTCTTTGCCTCTGAGTCTGCAGTGTGGATTGCCTTTATAAAAAGACAGCCTTTGAGTACAGAGAGCTGAAATAGGCAGCTGTGCCGAGACTTAATTCCATTTTATGACAAAGCATGTGGCACAATTTGCCAAGTGATATTGGCGAGGATCTGTATTTGTTGAAGAATCTGGACCATTCTCTACTGAGACAAAACCTTAAGCTAATGCTAATGCTGACAAGGGAAAAACCAACTATGGAAGAAACAGATTTCAAGGATTTCAATGTATCCACTACCATGATAATTAATTTCAGTTACTTCCTTCTATATCCACAGTTTGCTACTGTTAGCGCTTAATGGGGGTATAAAATTTGCTAGTAAAGGTTTGCAGAGAAAGTAGGGAAGCATCATGCAGAAAATCCATATCTGGCTCTGAGCAGTTCTAACACACTGAAATTCATACACACATCCTGAGAGGATTGTATGCAAACTTTGTACCCAAACTCATACGTGCATGTCTGAATTCTAGTTAAAGCAGTATTCAAGCACTTCTAACCCAATAAAATAGAAAAGAATACCAGATGCATTTGGTGTGAAATGAATAAAATGCAAAACAGCTTTGAAAGGTCCTTGCCTGAAGACAGAAATCTAAGAATGAGTATTTGTTTGCTATGGGGATACATATGAGCTGAAGTTCTCTAAATACCAGATATTTTCAAGGTCAGTAAAAACAATGTAATATTTTTTTTTTTTTTAATATTACCAGTAGTATAAGACTGGCAAAAACACAGATGAGGTTTTAAGGACTGTAACACCACTTTATTTAGTGTTTAAGGTGCATTATTTTATAAGCCTTAATCTATAAATATATAGTTAGATGTAGTTCTGTCTTTATATCTTGCCACCATGATTATCTTTTCTGCCGTGTTGGTATAGAAATTTTGTGCTCACAACTTTTTACATAATTATTGAAAATTTGGCTTCAATAAGAGTCAGTCAAATGTACCAGTTTTCATTTTGTTAATTTAATAATGATTTTTATTCCCATATGGTGTTCGGCATACAGTAGAAGCTACAATTAATTTAGGGGCAACGAGGTAAAATTTAGTCCAATAATCAATGTTTTAAAAATATGACCATGACCTCTATGAAAATGCTGTCTACTAAAGTTGAACAACCATGCTTTAAAGATAGGGTGGGTGTGCTCAATTGCACAAAAGTTGCATTACTCATCAGCCTAAATTAATATCATAGTCTATAAAAATACTACAAAATTATAATGTTGTTATGTGCCAAGAGATTATTAAAGGATATTAAAAAATTCTATAAAATATAAAAAATAGTGATTATCTGCTCAATGGCTAAAATATTGAGACAATTACCCTGCTTCCGTTCATAGCAAGGTCAATAAAAATTTTTCTTTGTTATTTTGACCTTATCCATTACAGAAAAAGGAGTAGATTAAATGGATTAGAAAATGAATTTCAAATGACAAAATAACACCGTGGTGAATTCTGGAATCTTAAGTGCTACAGAACAGAAAGCAAATATTAGCCTTAAGCTATATTAGCTAAAATTATTTTAGATAAAAAATATATTCACCTGTTTATTTAATAGTGAGGCCTAAGATACTCAGAGAGAAAATCACTGATGAGTTTTGTTTTCTTTCATCTTTTTTTGTAAATGAGCTCTGGTGCCAAAAAAAAAAAAATCCAGCTATATTTCTTGTCATATATTATGATATTTTTAGTTTATATATATATATATATATTTTAATTTTTAATTTTTAAATATACATATATAAAATCTTGATAGAATTAAAAATCTTTCACAATCAGAGCTCTTCAAATGGTTTTAAGGACATGGTCTAATTTTTTTTCCCAAAACCACTGAATCACAGAATGAGCTGAATTGGAAGGGACACACAAGGATCCTGGCCCTGCACAAGGTCATCCCCAAGAATCACACCATGTGCCTGAGTGCATTTTCCAAAAACTCACTGAACTCTGTCAGACTCTGTGCTGTGACCACTTCCCTGGGAAGCTGCTCTAGTGCCCAACCTTATAGGGGAAGAAACTTTCCCTACATCCAACCTAAACCTCCCCTGACACAGCTTCAGGCCATTCCCTCAGGTCCTGTCACTGGTCACCACAGAGAGGGGATCAGTGCCTGCCCTTCCTCTGTCCCTCATGAGGAAGTTGTAACTGCAATGAGATCTCCCCTCAGTCTCCTCCTTGTGCTGAACAGATCAATAAAACACTGCCTAAGAATTGCACTATACACTGCTTGAATTATTCTGAATCTTCTAGATATGTTGAAGGTTTTCAGCCTAAATTTTTTCCAGCAAAATACTTTGCTCATAAGAGGCAGCAAATACATATATTTACAGTGGTCACTAAGCCTACAGCCTGTCTAGGGCTATCTCTGTTAACTCTGTTCTTGTACCTGTTTGATTTTAGGAAACACACCATAGTGTTCTTGTTGATTTCTTGCTTATCATTATTTACTAAGCTACAATACACAAAAAGTTACAACTGAAAGGCAGATTAATAATTCATACCTCTATTATAAAAATCTGTAAATTGTATTCTAAGCAATGAGCTGCATCTGTTACCTAAAAATAAGAAGACAGGCACAGCATGGTAACAATTTAGAATATAGAGCATTGCACGGCAGGAAAGTTCCCATTGAGATGACTTTGGCTTAGATGAAAGTCCTAGCTGTCTACCTTCTTTGATTGAACAGTCTCATTTTTTAAAGTAAACACTACTGTATATTCTGTGAATATTGCCTGTCTCAAAGAATGTCAATAATTCTTTCTGACAAAGCCAAACTGAAAAGAAGAGGTTAGGTTGAGGGTACAGCACATATTGTCTTACAAAAATTAAAGGAAATTTCTTCAGGAACCTGTCTGTTTCTGATATATAAGAAATATTTGCCTAGAGACTAGAGTTATTTGTAATGTATTCTGTGTTGGAAAAAGTAATAATTTGTATCAACTTAAGTTACCAAAATGTATTAGTTGACTTTAACATTCAGGCTTCTGGAGCTATTGCAAAACAATCTTAATTCTGTCTGTAGTGTGGATGAAGAAGGACAGTATATCACATTAAAAATGGACGAAATATAAAGGAATTTTTCCAAATTTCATTTAGATCTTTGCCACAGGAAAACAGTGGCAATCTCACAGCCAGTCTACCCTGCTCCATGCCTGCTGTCATGGCATTTTGTACACAGACCTATAGATGTCATCCTGGGAAAAAATCAATGACATTTTTTCTCTGTTGACATCGAGGTCAAGGTTCTCAATAATTTTACTGGGAAGTAAGATGAAACATGCTTTGATTTTTTCCTCAAACTGCATTTTCAGAAACTAAATTTAAACTTTAACTGAGTGCATTTTCCTTCTTGTGTGACTACAATGAATAGATAATAATATAATTTTTCTCAGCATTTCTGTTCTTCATTACAGAAGTGCCAAACAAAACGCTTAGATACAGGCGTTCTTAACCATCCTGAAGAATCTGGATGCTTGCATCATAAATCAAGTACCCAAATTAGTGAAACAGCATTTTAGTTGTTTGGAATGTCGGCTTTTTTTGGTTGGTTGGTTGGTTGGTTGGTTGGCTGGTTTTTTGTTTGTTTTGTCCTTGTTTGTTCGTTTTTTAAATTAGCATAACTCAATGGCAACTTTTTGGATGAAATTTTTTAAGAAATAAACCAATTCATACATACTACTGTGATGATGTAACATAACATAGTATTTGATGACTTTTTAAAATAATGGCAGAAATTTCCCCAAACGCAGGTATCAGAAAACAAATAATTCAGTTAAAAGTTATGGTCCTGCTTGTACATGCTGCCTGTAACCCAAAATGTCTCTTCTGCACAGTGAAATTAGGTTCACAAGAAACACTGAGAAAATAATGTTCCAGTTTTTCATTTTCCTTCCACCCTGAGGTGCAGAGAGGCAAGTATTTTGGGGAAATCTCAGATGCAGAAGATTTATTTTGAACTTTGCCTGGCTAAAGACAGACAAATTGTAAACTCTATGTTCTTCTGCTCAGGCATCTTATTTATTAAATAAGCAGAAATATATAATAGAAAGCTGCTTCTCCTTTCTTTCTGGGACTAAATAAATAAATAATTAAGTAAGCCTGGTGCGAGGCTCCTGGCCTGAATTCCTAAAACTGCTACAGTTTTAATGCAGACATCATCTGCAAAATTTTCCTTCAACCACTGGGAAAAAAATTCCTGACTCTGCTAAAGCAAACTGTAAGATATTAGACTTCTACTTTCTGGAGAAAAATTTACACTGCTTGGAAGCTTTTACTGAAGCTTTCATTGACAGATCTATAAACAGGTATCAATTTTAATAGTACAATTCTTTTGTGGTAGGTAGTTCCTAGTCTTCTTGAAGTTTTCCTTGCAAAGCCATTTGCTCCTGATCTACTGTCCAGTAAGCCAAGACAGTCCAAGTGGCCAGGATGGGTAATGGTGATGTACTTTTTGTCAGCCTCACATGGAACATCTCGGTCACAGGGAAGAGCACGCCTTAGAGCTGAAATATTTCTCAGGCTATTTGTTCAGTAAGGCAAGCTGGCTAAGGCAATTTTATCAATAAGTTAAAAGTGATAATGGGAGGTCAAGCAGCTCTTTCTGCTTTGGTTACAATGAACACATTGTATAACTCTGCAAGCCTCTTTAAAACACATTTTTCATACATGTGACATTTACGTCATGGAGATATAGCATGATAATATTTTAGAGTAATTTTTGGTGCGTTTTATGAAAAAGCATGAAATTTTACTGCTCAGAGCTTTGCTGAAGGTTAAACACCGATTAAAAAAATAAATATGCCAAAATGTTTTCTTTTTCTGGGAATTAAATTGATTGTGGAGTTACAGCACACACTTTTAGACTTAAGGTGAGGAGAAAGGGCAAAGTTTGCTTTGTTTGTAGAGTGCATCTTCCACTGGAGATACGTTGAAAACTGTCAATGGTGAGGTGATGGGAAGGCCATCCCTACATGTTGCATCTCCTATTCAGTGGATTTCCCTGCCTCCACAGTCTGGAGATGTAGATGGGGAAGGAAAAAGGGATAAAGGCTAACATGCCCTCAGCTTCATTTTCACATTCCCTTGTAGAGTAGGATGCACAGAACAATAACAGCACCATTAGCAGACAAAACCCAAATACTCCCTCTGGAACCCTTAGAGTGGTCTCTTCTACAATTAACTCATAGCCAGTTCTGGATGGCTTCAGTCAACTTCTTTTCTAATATGTTCTCTTCAAAAGAGATTAAGCAATTACTCCTTGATGTGTGTTAATCATGTGTGATAAAATTAAATTAAAAATTAATCTTGATGGAAAATAATAGCAGAAGGTTTCAAACCTAAATAGAGAAATCACCATTTGTTCTGTTTCATCATAAAAACTTTCAAAGCCATGATGTGTCCTAAAAAGACATAAAGCTTTTGTTCTGTATTTCAACTGATAAAAAAATTTAAAGTGGGTAGCAATGTTCTGAAAACCTGAGGGTTTTTTCCTAGTATGAATATTTTTGCAATACACCAAAAATCCATGTTTCTGTAAAGGATACAAAAGTTCTGTCCTTATCGCTCATATGAGCACTACATGTTTAAACAAATCTTTGAGCTACTCAGTTTACTTGCCTGAGAATATGTCACATATGTCCACTTCAGGGCTGTAACTAGGGCAAAATAGATAATGTTGTTTGTTCCCACAGTGAATTTTTCTGCTTTATAGCTGACTTAATTTTAAGGTGTTTAAAAAATAAAACCCACCAAACCCACAAATTATAACTTCATTACCTTTAGCTCTTTTTGTGCATTATTTATCATAACACTAAAAGATGGCTTACCTGACTTCCTAATATATCCTGATGCTTTCACTGAAAACAAATGCTATTAGTCACCATTCCAAAGAAATTTTTGTCCTTAAAGTGGTAAGTTTGAATAAAAAATTTTTGAATTAGGGACAACAATTGTAGAATACACACTATGAAAAACCTCAGTTCTTTCAAAATTTTATCCTCTGCACATGGAAAACAGCAAGCAATGTATGTTTTTAGTCATAAGTACTTTATTCAGCATGTTGCCTTCAGGTCATCTACACAGAAGGTTGTTTCATACATTTGTCTTTCAAAAGACATCTGTGTTTTATTCAAATTCTTTCTAACCAGATTCACAGTCTCTGCTCACAAAATCATCTAATTCCAACAGTAAATAAACAGACCGAGAAGAATTCTGTAACCTTGTGTGTAGGATTAGATCGTTTCTGTGCAGCCATCTTATGTCCTTGGATGAGAGAAGCTGCAAAAAAGAATGTAAAGAATTTCCAGTAAATTCTGCAGCACAGAAGGGACAAAGCCAGACTATGTTAAATTCTGACACATTCACAGAACTCCCTGTGTGGGAAAAAAGGCAGCATTTTTTTTGAAAATTTGATATATGTGATTTTCCAATATTTTGGAAAAATATTATAAATTCACTCACAGAATGCCTGAATTAGGCATTGCTCTCCCTTGCTAGTATCTTTAGTTGCTTTCCCTGTTTTCTGTGTTACCAGGTATGCAGATTTGACAGAATGTAAGGGTCTCTTAATTCTCCATGGTTTTTCAATTGAGGAATGCAAACAAAAAAAGTTCTGTAAGCATATCTGTTCAGCTATAAACTTGAATAAATTGCAAAATTGCTCTGCAGGGGGTAGGCTATGACCAATATTTAGATGGTATTGAAATGTAAAATTACTTTTACTATCTATTTTCCTTTTTCTCTTCAGCCTTCCCCCTTCCCTCTTCCCATTTTCCTATTCCCTTCCCTTCCTTTCACTTCTCTTCTTTTTCCAGAATTTCAAAAACTGCTTACTATTACTACTACTACTACTACTACTACTACTACTACTACTACTACTACTACTACTACTACTACTAATTATTATTATTATTATTATTATTATTATTATTATTATTATTATTATTATTACTATTACTATGCTTACCCCTTCCTTAAAATTAGCATTAGCTAAAGAAAATTGTTAATGTGGATCCGGCAAAATTTAGCACCTCCAGATAGAGCACAAATACATTGTCACAATCCAGGAAGCAGGTGGGGAAGTTTAAAAAGTACCTGAGGTTCTTAATATCTGGAAACTAGGTTTTTTTTCCTTATATATTCTCCAGCACCTTACTTTTGCCATCATTGAGGTACCTGTAGATTAATACAGTGCCATTAAGTATTGTGGTTTAACAATTTTTTTAAACATTTAAACTGTTTACTGCAATTGGACTGAATATTGCTTTTCATTTGCCTTGAAATGTATCTAAAGGTATCCAACAAACTAAGCCAGACTTTTCTGCATAAGTAATAAAAAAATTTATGCAAGCCAGTTTTTAATTAAAATAAACCCATATTTCAATAGTTATGGGTAACTTATGGCAAAAGGATATGAAAATAAAAAATTTTGGAACTATTGCTCCATTGAAATGACTGGAAAATTATTAGAATTTTATAGTACAGAAGGAAACAACAATGAATTATTCGCAGCAAACAATTTGTTTGTGGAATCCAGAGCAATTCTATTTTATTGTACACAAACTGAACATAATCTTCATTCATTTGTCCATTTAAAAAAATGACATGCTGATATTTCAACATACGGATTATTTGTTAAAAGGCCAACTGTCTGTGTTTCCATGGAAATTTTTATGCAGCTTATCACAGGGCATTCTCAAAATCTGAGCTGGGCTATTTGTCATTTTCTTATATATGACTTATAGAACATACTATGTTGGTTTCAGCTTTAATTTCAACATTGTTTTGCTGAGCCCACTGTACCAACAATGAATATTGGACATTAAACATTATAAATGTTAAACGCTTTTGCAAACAGGAGTTAAAATGGCAAACTCAGAGTTTACTGGGGATAAACTATTTTTGCTACTGTTATCTGCTGGTTTACATTTTTCCTTGTGTTCTACATCCTAACAGAAAACTAACCTATACAGTCTTATTATCCTGTTTCTCTGCCCACAATGTACACTTCAGTAGGAGGTGCAGGTATCCAGTGACACTGAAAATCAGGCAATTAGTGTCTCTGTTTTGGTACTGAGGCGTGATTAGCCTCTGCCTTGTGAATAACCCCTTTGACTTGTGAGAATTATTTTCATGCAGTTTATTGCTGTAGTTAAATTCCTAGTTTCAGCTGGGGAACACTTTGAAGCTGCTGTTTTCTTTTTCCAATAGATGAGTTGATATTTTAAATAAACCCTCCATGTATTATTAATAGTAGATAATATTATAAAAGGAATACAGACCCTGAGAAGTGCATAGGGTTTTTCCCCTCTCTCTTATAGTAAAAAAGGCGACTCCTCAAGTCAAGTAAGAAAGGAGAAGTAGCTGTGAACAGAAGGTGGGTTTGACTCAGGAAGAAGGAAGAGGAAAGGAAGGAAGGGAAGAAGGAGAAGCAGCAGCACTAATTTCTTTAGGAATAAGGACAAGGAATGCAACTGACCGCAGTGAGTATGGGCCACAGACAGACTTCTCCAATAGCTCCTTGTCCAGGAAGTTCTTGCAGATGAGCACGAGTTTTTTGTGTTTAATACTGCCTGAGTGGGTCCACAGATTTCTGGAAGAGCCAGATAAAAGGATAAGAGGTCTCTGTGTAGACTTACTAAATTATTTTCTGTTTTTCATAGGGTACAGAACAACAAATAGATATATTACACTAAAGCAGTGCATCTCTTGTAAGCCTCTGTTTCTATACAACCATTTCTCCATGTTTATTATTGGATGCTGGTACAGATCTTGATGCCTACATGCAGTTTTGCTTGTTTTCCTCTTTTCTGACAAGACTTACAACCATACTGGCAGCAGTAATAGCACTTGCTTTTGCTGGTATTCTAATTTTTACTTACAGCTACAAAAGAAAAAAATGACATCACTGTTCTACGACATGGAACAGCTGTCAGGTGAATAAAAAACTTGGACTGTGTTCATGGCTTTCATGCAGAAAGGATTCAGCCCTGCTTATATTCCCACCTTGACTTCACCTGTGCTAAATCACCTGCTGAGAGCATTATTTTTATAAGATCTAAGCACAAGCCTAATTTGTACAGTAATTCTGCAGAATGGATTTTCTTTGTCATATCGCTGTGTCTCATCTGCTAAGTAGGATAGCACCTTAGTTACTGCTGTAGTCCTCTTCTTTGTCTTAGTGTGCTTCTGCTGAAGTATGCAGAAACACTCCTATTTCCTTTAGTGGGAGGAGAGTTTTGTCAGCACTTTGTGAAAACCATATGTTGAGTGCACAAATAGCCATTAGCTTTAATCTGAAAGTATAAATTTTGTTTTAAAAAATTTCTAGCACTGTAGCAACATCCATTAAAATACAGCATTCAGTGTACACAATCTCCATAAGCAGCACATAACTTTTTTCTGGAGCTACAATAAAAGGAACAATGGGTGACACTTCAGGAAGCAATCTGAACTTTAGTTTTAAAATAGATATGACTTATTGCAATTCACCTGCAGTTTCTGAATGCAAGAAAACTAACATTCCAGAGATACAACATTTGACAGAAATTAAGAAAGCTCATTTTGTCATGGTCTTAAACACCAAAGACCAAAGCTCTTGTCTTTGGATCACCACATCTCAGATAGCAAATTTCTGTTTTCTTGACATTTGTGATGCTTTTAGCAAAAAATAAAGAATCGCTCTTAAATTTTGAATTATTTTTTCTTTTAATGGTCACTGTCACAATCTTTAAATACCAGTCTTTACAGAAACTACACCTCAAATCAAACTAGAGTGTTACAGTAGATTACATGTTTTTGAGCATTAATTTTTGCTCTTAAATTCAAGACTACAGGGACCTTACTGCTATGGTGCACTGAAACCTACATGGAAAATCATTCAATAAACTACAACCTATAATTCCCCAGTTCCACAATTGTTAAACCCATCCGCAGAAAAAAAATCTTGTGGAGGATCCCCAAATGCCTTGAAGAAGCTGAAGGATGAAAATCCATCATCCTACATATACACATTCTTAAATACAATCTATCATATCCAGTTAATCAAAAGCTTTTCTAGAAATAAAATGGACAAACTCTATCAAACATGATGGACCAAAATAAAAACACAACATCAGTAAACAATGGAGACACCCAGTCACAGCTGGAAGAATATCTTTCACAAGGGATAGGTTATACTTGACCTGTCAGTCCAGGATGTTTAAAGGGATATCTATATAATAAATTCAAAAGACAAGCCTGGAAACTAAATTTCCTCACTCACTGGACATTAAAAACCATAGACTTCCATGGAAATACATGTTATGTTTTTCTCTGGGGAGTGGAAATCTCTCCAGATTGCACAAGACCTAAACGTTTTGTTACTTATTCCTACTAGTGTACTGGTGTTTTTATTTATTTTCACATTAGTCCTGATTAGCAAATTCACATTTAATTCAGGTCTTTTGTTTTTGAAGTCTGTTTATAAGATTTTATTCTACATAGAGGTTTGATATTTCTATGCCAAATTTGAACCACTAGCATGCGATGAAATGTTCCAGTTTTTCATCCAGTGTATTGATCCTGCAGTAGAATATATTCTCTTTTTCTACAAGATTTGCTAGGAAGTTCAGCAGACTCACCAATTTCACACTCAAGATGAGCAACAATAATCACTGATCACATATTTGGCTGAACTCCAATTTGGATAATAAGAGGGCATACTGCCTCTTATAGGACTTCTAGAAGCTTACAGCAAGTACCTGATTCCTCCTGACAGGCCTAAATAGTGTTCTGTTCAAAAAGGTTGGATTTTTTTCTTTTTTTTTTTCCTTTTTTTACTAAAAATCTTTCTGTTGTCATTTTTGTCTTTATCCTTTATGGGGTGGAGAAGACATAAAAGACATTCCTCAAAATGCTTGACTAAATTTTGAGAGCTGGTGTCTCCACAAAGATCAAATGATAGTGGTACTCAACAGAAAGGACACAAGAGAGGGATTTTCCCCTTTTCACTTTTGCCCTAAGTTCTCCCTTCTGTTTCTGTGAGTTTGACACAAAGACCAGTCAGCTGACTTTATCTGAGTGATAAGGGTACTCCATGGCTTAGAGCCCTGCTTGCAACACTGTGCTCAGCAGGTTTTGGAAGTCATTCACTTCTATCTTCTCCAGCATGTTTCCTAGGCATGGGCACTCTGTTACTTCTTTGGATATATAACCCTAGCATCCAGAGTTATTGATGCTTGCTAACTGATATAGGGACACATTTTGACAGATTTCCAGACCCACATCTAAAACTAGGTTTTAAAGGATATTTGAAAGGAACGGTGTATAACACAAGCAGGAATATAAACTGTAAACTTTAAATCTTCATTTTTTACTTTCTATTATAAGAGATTTTGTAATTGCAACACTGTCTTATTGCATCTTTTTCGTTATTCTTGATCCAGGGACAGGTCCTCAGTTATTTTCAGTTATGAAAGAATCTCCTCCTGCATTTTCTATCGTACATATTCTGAATAACTGTTGATTTCCTTTTTTTTGGTCTTGGAGAGTGCTCATCTCCATCACTAGGAAAGCCTTTCTGTATTTTTCTTGTTTTCTTCCCAAACCACTCTGTATGTCTTTTCATCCCTTCCCTAATGTCCTTTTCCTAATAACTACTTAAGTAATTTTACATTATTCTAACTTCCTTTACAGCAGGCATAGAGAAAACCTCAGCCTTCAGCTATTATGTTTTCCTATTATATTCTCTCAATTACAGAAAAAGAGATTTTTGTGTCAGTCTATTACACATAATAAATTTTTATTAGGTGGACATTTACATGAAAAAAAAGAAGTGTTTCATAAAAGTAACTCCATAATATGAAACTGAAATATCTGAGCATCCAGCAACAGATTCCACAAACATTGTTATCATCTTGAAATACAGACAAGACAAGAATTCAGTAGGGCAAAATAGGAAAAGGAGGGGAAAAACACCAGCTGTAATGATGTCCCCTTAACCTTTCCTTTGCAGCTCATTGAGTACATTCATATCAAAAAAGGTTTTTGAATATTAATGCACAGGCCCAGTACTCATCAGGCAAAGGCAAAGCCCTCCTTCATATGACTTTATCATCTTTAAGTAAATAATAAGCAGATCTTATGGTTTTCTTGTGGTTACAACACAAATAACTATGGGTTAAGGTAATAAATAAACATGTCCCCCAGATCAATGTCATTGAGGTCCAATTTTGTACTTAAACACTTGTGACTGCTAGCACTCTTGGCAATTGCAGTTCTGGCATTTACCTTCCTAAACAGGTGTGGGAGTTATAATTCCATCAAATACCAACTATCCTTTCCTCTACTCTTCTGAAAAGTCCCAAATATCCCAAACATCATATTGTGCCTAGTTTCCCGAAAGGTGCTTGAGTAAGGAGAAGATATAAAAAATTTATGATCTGCATTTTTTACAGATAACATCTTATCTCTGCTACTTTCAATATCCAGAAATAGATGTCCTGCTTTATGTAGCACCATTCAAAACCTAACCAGAGAATTAGGTGTGGTATACGACAGATGTACAGATAAAAGACACTCAACAGATAATTGCTCCTTGCAATATTTTATCTCTTTTTTAGATAATGCGAATAATTGTCAGTGAAAACAAACTACATGCCTTTCTCCAAGGCAGATAACATTGAGATATCTGAGTCCACTCTACATGGTTGGCACTTGGTGGCATTTTGTATGTGTGATTTAAGAAATGAACAAGATTTTTCTGAAGAAAAATCAAGATTTCAAGCACCAATTTTTCACATGTAGAGGTCTAACTATGGAAAGAATTTCATCCTGTGTGTTCAAGAGAGATTTTGCTTAGTAGGGTAAGGTGGAACTGCAAATATTCAGATGATTTATTATAATTTCCCTGAAACGGGGAAACAAGTGGAATATGAGGAATGTTATCTCCATCTCATGCGCTAAGGAGCAGGCCCATACAATGATACACAGAAGCTTTATTAAAAATTCATTAGACTGTAAAGTCTCTCATTTTGTAATCAGAATTAAGTAGTTTTCCAATGTCATTAGCTGGAAGTCAATTTAAACCACTATCAGCAATTGCAACACACTCCAAAATGCTAAATTGAATACAACAAATGTTTTCCACTTATTTTTTATTAGAAATATTAGAATTTCATATTATGACTCAAACCCACATGGCAGTGATACCTCTAAGAAATAAATTTCCAATGAATTTATTTACTAGTCACATTTACGTTGGTCAAAGAAGGTGAAGAAGTTTCAGAAACAGAAATCCAGTGTCATGTTTAATTTCTGAGCCAATAGAATATTGATGCATGGAAAAGCTCAAAAGAAAAGATGTGCTGTTTTCTCCTATAGGATAGCCAGGTCCCTTGACAGTAACAGCCAAGTGCAGTAAGCTACAGCAAAGAGATCCTAGAATAAAGAAATAGTAACTTTCAAAAAAAAAAAAAGCACAAAAACTTTTCAATATGAGAGTATTGTATTAGTTAGGAAGATAGTTGATACTGGTAGAAGCCACAGCTTCTCATGTAAGTAGTTGTCTTATGCTTCTGTACTAAGGCAGTAGCTGTGATCTTAAATAGAGTTTTTATGTAGGCAAATATAGCTTTTATTTTTATCTAAAAACATGCTTATACCCAAGTATTACTATATTTACAAAGCACATAAGGAAAATAGTTTTGCAATATAATTATTTTAGTTTGAGAAAAACTGTGTTTTCTAAATTAGTTTTTTCGAAAACAATCTAATTTTCTGGGAAGAAGAAAATGGATACTTCCCTTTAAAGAAATTAATCTTTCTTAGGGAACTCGTGCAAGTTATCAAACAAATTACTAGCAATTTTTAAAAGTCCTTTAGCTGATTGTGCATACATCTCAGTGGCATTAAGCGAGCTCATATATAGGCATGAGGTCATGTATAACCTCCTGGCTTCTCATATAGCATATGCAGTTATTCATGTTTTCAAAAGAAATATCCTTGTCTATATTTTAACAAAATCAAAATATATATGACGATATATATTTTAGAGCCATGAATTGAGTATTAAAAATGGCTCCCACATTGAGTTCTTGACTGGGCCAATTATATTAAAAAATTTTATGTAGATTTTCTTCTAAAATGTGTATTGGTTCATTTCATACTTTAGCTTTGACATTTACTCTAAAATACTTTCCTGCAGCAAAAGTCTCCACTCTGTATTGTGGACTGGTCCTGGATGACCAGGATGACTTTAAAGTTTGATAGGCTCTCATGATATTTTAAATTAAAATGCAAGGTACTGTAAAATCCATGGTGATGAATTATTCAATTTACAAAGTATTCAGTCTTTTGTATCTGAAAGGGAGCAAAGCTACTGATGGATCTTGCATACTGCATTTCCTTGCATTTCAGAGACAATTAAAAAAAAAAACCTGAAAACATCCTGCTTAAGCCGGATATGGATCAGTCTGTTTTGGAGAAAAATGTTGTTTTTTATTATTTTAACAGGTATTATGTATGCTTTCATTTGATTTCAACTAAAGCAGTATTTCTCTTGAAAACTAGCAATGAAATGTGACAGAGAATCCGGCATCAGATGCAATATTTGGTAATATTTTATAACAGATATTTAAGATGTGTGTAATCAAGGAGACCTTTGCATGAAAGGGCTCATATCTAACCTAGTCATCTGTTGTAATAGATTTGCAAAAGAATTTATCAGACAAACTGAATCTGGAGGATCACTAAACAAGCTCTGCTGGCATGTGCAATAAAATGTTTGGGAACAGCGTATATGAGGAAGAGGAAAGGGCAGACCAGCAGAAGCAGATTTACTGCTGCAGAACCCTGTACTGCCACCAGCCTGTTTTCTGTTGCATCCAGGACATGGACAAATCCTCAAGTGATCTCTTCTTGTCCTGGATTAGCAAGGATATTCACTGCCTGTTCTTCAGCAGCTGGCAGAGTTGCTGAAGTTGTGGTTGGTACCCAGCTACCCATGTGGATAATTAACATGTGGGCTATGGCCTTGCTGAGGAAGCAATACCTTTTCCTTCCCCTTAGATAAATTTATCTACCTAGATAGATAAAAAGCAATACCTTTTCTCTCTCCCTAGATAAAGCCCACGTTTGGGAGACTATGAACTTTAATGCCAAATCTTTTGCCATGTTCCCATATGATTCTTCACACCTGCATAAATTACTAGGAATATAAGCCATCTACAGAGTTTAAAACTGGTTATGAAAAAAACTGATTTTAGTCTTGAATCAAAAGGCACATTGGACAGATCATCTTGAAGAGTTTCATCCCATCTGTAACTCAGATTAAATCTGGTGTGGTGTCAGATTTCAGTAAGGAGCTGAGTGGGGCTGGTCATTACCTCTTCAAGCAAGTTTCACTCCCACGTGTCTTTTCTGTTTATGTAAAAATCTTGTTTCTACCCTCTATCACTGCCATTTGACTTTTTAAGTTTCATTCTCTAATTTTTTAAATTGAAAAATACTGAATAAGATGCTCTTCTCACCTCGAACTTCACTGGTGGCACTATATCAAACACTCATTTCACAGATGGGATCTAGAGCAGTAATCAAAATGCAGAGGTACAATTGTTCTAAAGATGCTAGAGTATAATGCTAACTTTATCTAAACATCTGAAGGATTGCAATTCTGGGATGCTTCACCTGGAGACAAAAAACAGTCTTAGTGATAGATAACATACTGTTTTAGAAAATCTGTTCAGTGTAGTTATATGGCCCTAAACACTGCACCTGTGCTTTGATTTAGGCAAATTTAAATAATTTTAACCTAATTGCACTATCACATTACTTTTTTTTTTTTATGGTATTATCTCTGCTACTTCTAACCTTATGGTTAGAGCATTAATATGATTCAATGAAACCAACGGGTACAGATTTCTCTTTGCATTTCTTATACTTAAGTTATATTCTTATACAGTCCTTTGAGTAAAAGGCTGTAAATTTACTGAGCAAAAACCAATAAGTAAGTTTTTGCTCTTTATAAGTCTTATTTCAAGTAACTAAATCATGACAATATAAATACTTTTTAATATGACTGATGTAGTTTGATGTCTATTGTAAGACAGATACATCTCAAAGCCTATTAAAGAAGAGAACGGCCTATTCTTGTTCCCTCTTGATGGGATTATCCAGCCATAAAAGATGAATTTCTGTGGTTTAACATTTCGTTCCACTGATTATTACCAACACAGTGAGGTGGTAAATACAAATGCTAATTTCAACATACTTTCAAAGCAAATCTTTAAAGTTTGATAGGCTCTCATGATATTTTAAATTAAAATGCAAGGTACTGTAAAATCCATTTTGTTTACAAACAAAAAATGGCAATACAAATGCAAAAGATGCTGAAATGTAAAGCTTATCAAAAACAATAAGAATAAAAAACTGATGGAAAGAGAGTTAATACAGAGATAACACCAACCAAAGCAGCCATTGGGAAGCGTGAAAAGAATATGGGAATCAAAAATCTCACTAGTGTTGTGGGAAAAAAAAAAATCTTTTGCAACAAGCAGCAAAAATCATATTCACTTTAGAAGGCTATATTTTAAGAAAGAATATACCAGAATATTAGCAATTAGGATTTTTTGTCTTCCATTTTTAGGCGCTATCTTCTTTTGTCACTGCATATTCAATGCTTCTTTGGATTACAATTTAATCTAGAGATTTTTTTTTTCTGACAGTTAGAAGAAGATCATATATTTGTAGAAAAATTTACAAATGTTGAAAGTTCTAAAAAGCTTGCTACCTCTATTAATTGATGTTTTGAGCTTCTTTTTATTTATATACAATTTTCTGCTTTTCCTGTCAGTTTTGTTCTCTCCTTTGCCATTTCTTTATTATGGGTTTGTATATATTTGTATGAAAGGAAATAGTTTTATACACCCATGTATATATATAACTTCATACCATCTCTACAATTTATAAAGCTATTAACAGATACATCCTCAGCTCATTTTAGTTGAATGCATTTATTCAGGGAAAATTATTTTACATTTTGGAAAATGCAGATGTTGAAGATATCGAGATCAGGAATCTTTTGATTTCTTCCCAGTATCAAAAAAATTTACAAAAGGATGAGTGTTCAGTTTCTGTAAAATGTAGTCTTTTGCCATTTTGGCAGATATGAAGATCAACAATCCTAGAGATCTCAAACCACTATTTTCCAGCACCTTGTGGAAAGCTTTTTTTTCCTCCTGCAAATTTTACTGTAGACCTGAACATAAAAACATGTGGAAAAATGGACAATACAGAAGAGCTGTACTTTGAGAAATGCCAACCATCTTTTTCTCACTTTCACTTTTGTGAAGGTATTTTTGTATGTCTGTCTCTGGACAGCTGCCTAACTCAGGTTAAAGATTTTTTTGTTGTTTTTTGCCTTTGTCTTTTTTTGAAGTATGTACTTGTGGGTCAAAGCAAAGGTTTCCTTTACAGGGAAACATTTTAGTACCACTGAACACATGAAAGATATGAAGGAATCTATCTTTTCACAGGAAACCTTCCATCTCATTTTTCCCCCCGTACATCTCATGCCTGCTTTTCCTTACACAATTCTATTAATGTGACAGGTATCCTCAGCTGCCAGTGAAGTAAGCAGAGTATGAAGAAAGGTTTGGGGGAAAAGGGACTGTAAAGGTACCTTTTGCAGCACTGTGATGCTGGCGGTGTCTCTGCTGCATTGGGATCTGCCTGCCTACCCATGGCTTAGAGGAGAGAAGCAACTATCCAGGCATCAGAGGTACATAACAATATCTGTGAGAGTGAAGGGGGTTGCACATTCTCTATTCCAGAGGAATAGCCAGCAAAGCTCAGAGGATTTTCAGCTGTGGCCTGTCTAGAATAACAGAGAGTTAGAGCTTAACAAAGCTCATTTGATTTTGCTCATTGATTTTCATGTGTATTTTAGCATAAAAAAGTTCACAAACTCTAGTGTTTACAAAATGTGAAAATGAAAAGGTGGTGAAAGTAGTGACATTGTTCTTAAATCTGAATGAATTCTTACGAGCTTCCTTGGCAGGGCACAAACACGTGTGAACAGCAGCCTGTGCACTACTTAAGTGACATTTAGTTTAAGCCCTCAGTGAATTTTACTAATACAGAAACCTAAGGTCAGTCATTCCATTTTCCCTGGGAAGCAGCAAAGTTGACTTAAGAAGCTTTTTCTCCCCTTGCCAATGATTTCCACCCCCTGCGACTTCCCGTCAGCTGCACTGACAGCACTGCAAAAATGAAGGAGGAGCTTTAAATAATATGATTTTGCCATGCAGTTCTTAAGGGAGAAGGAGTGGCAGGATTCAGAGGCCACTTATGTCAGCCTTGCTGTCAGGGGAAATAATATGGAGCAATAGTCCTGTGCTTATGGTGTCTGAAAAGTAAATCTCAACACCTGCTAAGATTTTGAGAGAATCTTTGAAAAATGCAGAAAAAATCACATATCTCCTTTAGATTTGGCCTTTCAGCTGTGTGGCAGATTCTCAGTCCTAAGTGCAACAGGCAGTTCAAGTGGAAAAATAAACCCCATAGGTAGCTAACTTCAAGAGTTTGAAGGATTACAGTTTGAATTATTAATTTAAGAAAAATTGACATACTGTGAACATAGTGGACTAAGAGATCTTTAACACTCCGATCATTAAAGATACTGCAGTGGTATGGTACACTGGAGCAGAGACACAGACTGAATCAGCCAAGTCTCATTATAAATCAGCCTTTCAATCAGACACAGTCAACATTAGCAGGAGCAGGCATTCTTTATATACTGAATAAACTTACTGTTTTTAATTTCCAGTGGCATAAATCTGGCAGTTGTCATTAGGTGTAAAATGAAAACAAAAATTATTTAAGTAGGTGTCTTTGAAAAGTACAAGATTTTTCTTCTCTCTCTGTATGTATTTTCTGTGACATGAGCCTCACCCTATTCCCTTCAACCTTGTCAGTTTTCATCACTGTTAAATCTCAGCAGAAACTATGGGTATAACCAAACAAAAAAAAAATTCTTCAGTTGGGAAAAATCTGATTTTTCTAGGAGGTCTTTGATTTTAAAGAGTTTGCAAACACTTAAATTGTATAATATCCTTCTTGAATAACACTTCAGTATAGTGCTACAAATTAATGTGGAGTTCCAGAAGCACTCACATTAATGCAAAATGAGTTCATCACAATTACCATTATTACCATAAATACCAAAGGAATTAATAATGATTAGGGTGATATTTTAAAGCATTCTTAATTATCATGTGCATTGTTTATAAAACTCCAGGATGATGATAATTGCTGTAAAGCTTCTGTTTGGGCAAGGTTCTCTTCCCAATGGAAGGATAGCCCAAAGCTAAATGCTTCTGAAGTCCCTCTGAAATCCTCAAAATTGGAGTTAGAATGCTTTGCACATACGTTAGCTTGGAGATTGCTTTCCCTATAGTGTAAATTTCAACAGTAGGCTTGATATAAGTAAGAAACCCCAAGAAATAAGCATTCAAGACAAACTTGATTTTTTCCTGAATCTCTGGAAGGTAACTAGCATAGTTCCTCTGTGCATGTTGTTGCTAGATTTGTGATTGGCGAAGAAAGCTCAAGGAGGCCTTAGTGGATTCTATGTAATTCTATGTTTACTTGTTCAGTAATTGGAAAAAACCCTCAAACTATATAGCAGAGAACCCTTTCAGCTGAAAACCCATTGGAATTTTTAATTTTTCATGAGAATGAGATGTATAATACTATCATGCTTAACCTTCTTCAGGGGAACATTTTGAAAGACATAAAAAAATTCAAATTATGGCTTTTCAGTATGTTAATGCTGGCAGCATGGGCTGCCTTTTGACTGCTTATGTTGCCTTACACATCACCTTTGATTTTACACATACATTGCTTAGGAAAGATAAGGCAAAAGTGGCTTAAAGACTTTACTCCTGATTTTTTTCTCCCAGAGTGACTTTCAGGCATACAAGGTGACAAAATCATAGACATGGAAGAAAAAGTGTTATAAGCATGATTTACATCGAGATAAACCTACTTCTTTGGAAAGTCCATATCTTTCCATTTTTAGAACAGGCAGTGTGCAGAGAAGCCGCCTAGAAAAAGAAGCCAGTTGTGAAATTTTATTCTGAGTTTCAGTAGATTTATACTTCTTTCCCTCACCTATCTTATTTCCAGTGCATAAAATGGAGCAGCCAGTGCAGATCCCACTTCTCATCCTGGCATGGTTCTATTCTCATGTCCTTAATGAGCTGACACTGCTTAAAACTAATCAAACAAAAAAAAAGGCAATAAGTGATTAGGTCCCAGCACATCGGCTCCCCACTTGAATAAATGATGCAACCATTGGACCTCAAAGGCTAGCATAAGGGAATGGAAGGGAATGTGTGACTGGGGAGAAGTAGGAACTAAGAGCTCACTAGATTCCCTCTAACTGTTTTTTCAGGATATAAAAAAATCACAAGCAAAGCAAAAGTTATTAAAATTATAGAAATTATCAGTTCATTCCTATGGAAAATTCAGGCTCTTAAAACGGCACTTTTTATATAACAGTCTATTTAGAAGGTTTAAGAGCCTCAACTCTGAGTTAAATGGTTGTTTTTTTGTCCTTTAACTTCCACTTTTAAATTTTATCTCTAGTGAGAAATATTTGAAAAACCTAGACTTAAAATTCTCAAAGCGTTTAAAATAATAAATGTTTAAGTCATTGCTGAAAACAAAATTTGCCTTCTAACCTACATACATGGTTTTATAAATTCTGTGTGCTAGATGGTTTGCTAACATTTAACTTGGAGATGAAATTTACTTAGTGCAGAGTTCATACATAGTGTTATAAGCTTAGAGGTAGTTGATAATTTTGTGTGAAAATCAATATCTGGTAGGAAATATCTTTTTTTTTTCTTTTTCTTAAGGAAGTGTTTTTTATGGTGGAAAAACTGAAAATTATGGGTCTCTGGTTGCTCACCTAGAAGACTGCTATCAGTTTCTATTTTTGCATGAATGGTCCAAGTTCCTGGATCATTTGCTGCTTTCAGCAGGGACAGGCAGACTGAGCATCCGTGGCTCTTTGGCAGTGAGGCTGAAAGGATGAAAGACTCCTATCAATTTTTCTTAGTGAAAAAGCAAACCTCACAAGAGTCTTCAATCTGTTACTTAAAACAATGAAAAATTCCTTTTCTTTTTCTCTGGAATGTTTAATTTTCCTGGAGAATCTATCATGCTTTTTAAACTTGTCTTCTTTTGACTAAATATACTTAAACATAGGACTCAGGCCTTTTAGCTGCTGGTGATATGCACCTGAGGGCAGATACACAGGCAAGGTACACTTCCAACATGCTGTGGTGACAGGCTTGATGCCACTCTTGCCGGGCATCATTGTGGTTAGCACAGATGGGGAATAGGATTTCACTGACAACTACAGCTGAGAATGGACCTTCCTCCTTTCCCCAAAGTTGGAGCTGCCTCTGTCCACAGGGAAGGGTATTCCTGTAAATCTAAAGCAGCTTTCTTTACAGTGCTGGAGGCCCTGAGCTATGACAGCACAATTCAACATGTGGTGGTTTGTTTTAAGCGTGTATTTCTTAAATGTGAACATGAATTCCCTAAGTCCAGAGCTGTTGGGAGGAAATAGTGAAATAGGGATCCTTTCCACATTGTGATCTATTGCTGTCATTTGAAATCTTTCAACTTTATTGAGCATCTCTCAGAAAGGGGAAAGGGGGCCATAGGTGAGGAAAGTACATTAGTGACTGAATGACATTTGAACTCCTTGGTAGAGCAGTAATAAAACCAAGAAGTTTGGAAGAAAGACAAACTATTGGAAAAGTACCAGTCATGGATGTTTAAAAATTCTTTCAGAAAAAGTAAGGAGAAGAGGTTTAAAGATCTTCATATTACTCTGATTAGTGCAAGGTAAATTCATGGCACATTGAGAGCTCACCTTTGATTGTATTTTGGCAACTGACATTAAATTAATACTTCTTGGTAAGTCATAAAATATTAGATAAATTGCAAAAAGCTGCTGTTTCTCCAGCTGATATAAATATTGTATTAATTAAATCTATTAAGAACACTGAAATTAGATTTCATTAACTAATATCCCCTATTAGGATAATTATGACTAATTATAGTTATTAGACTAATGGTTTTAATCCTCAAGCACAATGTGTTACAGAAGGTTAAGAGGCCTAAGATAAATTGAAAATCAAAAGTATGATCAAACTCTTTCTTAATATTTTACACAGCTACCATCCTATAACGGTAACTATGACAGAAACAGTTTCATTTCTTGCAACTCACCTCATGCTGGGAAAGAAGATAATTTTTTATTATTTGCTAGTGATTTTATATTTCCAACAGGAAGTATCCTGATTTTCAGACTGTAGGTGCTAATCAGTATGAAAAATTAACCTCTTACACGATCTCATAAAACTACATAATTTTATTAAAGTTTTTGGCAGAGTGTCATCTTTGGAAAGCAAAATTCCATTCGTAGTAAATGTAGTTTTTATGTAACTGCACAGAAATATTCTTTTGTATGTATTTCCTGATGTGTCCTGTAGGGAGGTATGTACTATTTGAATACTTATGCAAGTAACTCAATATTCACTAGCACATGAGTGAAAAAATGTGCAATGCATGACCTCTGAGTCCTTCTGTGGAGGAAAGCCAAAATCTTACCAGACAATAAAAACCCCTATGTTACATACATATGTCCTCCTTTGGGGCTGGACAAATGGGTTAAATTTCTTGGGGTTTGAACTGTGAAATTCAACAAGATTTTACATGAAGTAGATTTGTCACATAACTAGAGTGTGATTGGGATTACCAGCTGCCTTTTAAGGAAACACACACACAAAAATGGGTGAGCTGTACTCAGCTCTTGAATGGATAGTCATAAGGGACTATCTGTATTCAGAAAATTTACCAGTTTTGGATCTTGGGTGGATAGAAATGACCTAGTACCAGGGAAAATAAAGAGAGACTCCAAACTGTATCCAATCTGGGAAACTCAGAATTTACATATAGTTAGAAATTTGCATCTAAAACTTATTAATTTATCTTTTAGATGACAGGTATCAGAGAGGAATCCAAAACAGGTTTGGATATCTAAAGTGTGTAGGAAAAGACACTCTTTGAGCTAAGTACTCAAAGACTGTAAAGGATGATTCATCTTTTTCATGGATGATTTCATGCCTTTTTGTTCCATGCAGAACAGCAGAATAGGAGCAGATAGGAGTATCTCCCTACAGTGCACATGGAACTGGGATAGTGTATCTTGCAGAAGATTATAAGGCTGTTAAAATGCTAAAACATTTCCATGTTAGAGAAAGCATGGTCATTTCAACTACTGTTTCCAAAGATTTCAACATAACATTTTGAAGGTTTGGAATATAGTGACAATACTAGTTTGAACAATACATTAATTATAGAGTCAAATGTATTTTTAAATTATCAGAGACATTTGAGATATTAAAATGGTTTTATTTTTATAACATTTTTTTTTCATGTTGCAAGATAAAGTCTTTATTATCTACTCATGCTAAAATACAGCGAAATATATTTCACTTATTTGAGTGAAAGAGCTAGTTTCTTATAATAATTGACCTTGCTTCTCTGGAGATTGGCCCTGGCAAATCTTTATTGATCTCTCTGTACAGTTGATTCAATAAACTTAGATCTCCATTTGTTTGTTTGCTTGTCTTTTATATTGTAACATCTGGATTTCTTCTTTTACCTTGTTATCTCCTAAGTACACTTTTATAATTTTACAGATTATTTCTTTCAGTTGATTCTGTGATAATGGTCCAGTTCTACCAGAGTTTTCATGTCCCATTCCTGTGCAATTTCCTAATATGCAGTATGTGCTTCTCTTATGACAACTATACACACTTGCCAAATCCTCTGCTTGGAGGCCTGGGAGGGAAATTGCACATGTTACTAATCAAGAGTTGGCATGGTCTTTCATGGCTGGTTTCCTTTAAGGCACAGCTATTAGAGTTAAGAGTTTTCTTATTGCTGGGTAATAAAGCAGAGTTTCTGCCTTGGATAAATGACACAGAGGCAGGGAACACAGAAGCTGAGATGCTGAATTAGAAAAATGGTTGGGTATGGTGTAGTTGCAATGCTGAAGAACTCAGAATTAGATATGAGATCCCTGTAATGAAGGAACTTCTCTTCCTAATCCTAGCAATTACTGTTAGGTCTTGTGTAGTAAAGCATGAAGAATGACATCATAAGCATGTTTTTTAATCCTTGGCAAGGTAATTGTGATTCCCATTGTTTGGAATTCCTATTTCTTTTTCTTTCCTGAACCCTAATGTTTTATGTCTCAAATGTATTTCAAGACAGCTACTTTAGCAGTAATGATGTGCTTATAAAAATTGCACAAACAGAAAACTAAGAATATTCAAAACTAGAAATTAAGAAATATCACTAAGAAGTTGTTCATGCTATGCACACTTTCTGCTCTTTCCTATCATGCATTTTAACAAGTTTATGCTCAGTGATGTAGTAACTTAACCCAGCAGGTAGCTAAACACCACCCAGCTTGTTCCATGCTCTCACTCAGTGGGGCTGGGAAGAAATTTTAGTTTGAGATAAAGATGCCTTAATAAGACAGAAACAGGAGTAAATAATAATAATAATAAATTTATAATGATGGCCAGATTATAGAAAACACTGTTGCACGTTGCAATTTCTCACCATTTGCCCACCAATGCCCAGACAGTTCTCAAACAGGGGTCCAGGACCAGCTTTTCCTGTAGTTTATACACTGAGCTTGACACCTTGGTATGGAATAAACCTTTGGCCAGTTGGGGTCATCTGTCCTGCCTTTTTCTCCTCCCAACCTATGCCTTTGAGGCTGCTTGCTGATTGGATAGTGTTAAAAGCTGAAAAGTCTTTGACTTAGTGCAAACACCGCTTAACAACAACTAGAACATTGGTGTGGTTTTGACATTATTCATATTCTAAGTCCAAAACAGAGCACTATACCAGACAATAGGAAGAAAATAATTAATTCCCTCCCAGCCAAAAACAGGGCAATACCCACTCCTTATTCTAAACTATCTATATCATGCCCAGGTCTCACATTTTTCAAGACATCCTTTCCTGTCTTCTATATACACACACAGATATAATTCCCTAAATTTATGGGCCATTTCTTGAAAATATCCATTGTTTTTGATTTATAAAATCATATTGAATTCCACATGTAGCAGTAGTTTCTTGAGGTAGGAGAGGTGGAATGGTGTGTTTAATTGTTGTTTAATGAAGACAGTTCTAGTTGGATAGGGCCAGTAACCAGGCAGCTTTTGCTATATATGTATCCTAATGTTTGAACATCCCAGGACAAGCACGCACTGCTGTCAGTACGGTCTTTAACAGATCATTGTAACACTTGCCATTCTCAGAGGCTGGTGCACGACAAGCTCTGTGATATACCCACTCAGTGCCATGCTCTTTGGCCCAGGTGTCTATGAGGTTGTTTCAGAAATGAATCCTGTTGTATGACTCATGTTTCCACAAGAGTTCCTTTGCAAAGGCCAGGATTGTATTCCAGGCAGTGGCATGGGGTGTGGGATATGGTTCCAGCCATCTGGTGTTTGCTTCTGCCATTGTAAGCATAAGGCACTCGCCTAGACAGGTTTGTGGGGGTGTGATATAATTGATCTGCCAGGCCCCCCATTTATATTTCAGCCATCCTACTCCATACCAGAGAGGCTTTAACTGCTTGGCCTGCTCCATTGCAATGCACATTTCACATTTTGGATAACCTGTGCAATAGTGTCCATGGTTGAATCCACAACTTGATCGTGAGCCCATCTCATATTGCATCTTTTCCTTGATGGCCTGAGGTGTCATGGGGCCTTCCAATTAATCCTTATGCTGCCAGCCCAAACCCATCTGTGTTACTTCAATAATAGCAGCCTGATTCATCTGCTGGTCATGCTCTTCAGTGCCCCCACTCTTGTGATATGTTTTTAAAACCAGTTTTTCTACCTGTTTCTCTGCCAGTTTCTCTACCTTTCTCTACCTCTCTATTGCTCTCTACCTGAGCAGCAATACGCAGTTCATGGTACAGTGGGGTCTCTTCAAAAAGCATCCTCTCCCCATCTCGTGATACTTCAAAATATTTGCCTGTTGGCCAGTCCATGATCATTTCCAAAATTCCTGGGTGACTAGATTTTCCTATTGGAGCCTATTGTGTGATCACTGTGACACATACTCCATGTGGCATAAGTTGCAAAACGTGTAGAAGAAACCATTCCTTTGAACAGCAACAACTACTCTAATGTCAGGAGAAGCTGTGTTTCAGGACCATCAAATCCTGAAGCACCTCAAACCCCTGATCAAACTCCTTCATACGTTGCCAATTTTTCTTTTGCAGTTGGAATATAGCAGGCCTTGGATCTTTTGTATTCCCAGCTCCAATACTCTAAAGTCCAACCTGAAGTTTTCCCTGATGCTTCCTGCCAGAGATTCCAGGTAAATCCATTCTCCCTGAATGCCATGTAGAGCACATTTTTATTATTTTATTCTGCTTGGACCAGCTGAATAGTTACTGCATGAAATATTTCTCAGCTAATTTTTTAATAACCTGCCATTATTTAAAACATTATTTTAAATTGTTCTTCTTCCAGGTCACTTGACAGTAGGCTTGCAGTCAGTTTGTAGCTTGAAAAGTCCATTTTCCATAACTCCATAATGCCTGAGAAAGCTTGTGTTTGATTTTGCCCATTGGTAGAGTGACAGCAGTTATCTTGCTAATTGCATCCATTGAGATCTGATGACATCCATATTACCATTTTATTCCTAAAAATTAGACTTCCTGTGCAAGTCCCTTCACCTTTGTTTTATAGCAAAATGGGTATTGAGGATTCTGGCTAGTTTTTTCCTTTTCTCTTTCTTCTAAAAACTTATTCAGTGCTGTTGCACCATACAATGATATCATTGATGTGTTGCAGGTGTTCTGCTTTGCTGTGCTCCAGTGCAGTCTGAATCAGTCCATGACAAATGGTACAGCTGTGTTTGTAATCCAAAGAAGAACTACACACTACAAACTGTAAGCTTCAGAGCCTGAGAAAAAGATGAAATTTTTTAAAGCACAAAACCAATGTGGTATGTTCAAATTCTACCCCAAAAATTGTATCTTCTGTATTTTAAGGTTTCAAAGAACTTTAGTCACTGAAGCATACTACTCTGCAAAGAATGCATGAGAATTCAGCACTATTTAACATGTTCATCTACTAAGAACTTTACAAAATTTCCAAATTAATTTACCTTGCAATGGACTGAACATCAATGGTGAGCAGGTAACAGCATCCTCTCTTCTAATGATAGATGTCCAATAAAGACTGAGGGGTTTGGTTTTGTATTTTTTTGTTTGGTTGGTTGGGGGTTTTTTTTGTTTTTTTGTGGTTGGTTGGTTTGGTTGGTTTGGTTTGGGTTTTTTTGGTTTGGTTCTTTTTGCTAGTAATTTGGTATTTTTATTCATTCTATTATTCAGTTCTGACCAGTTATTCTAATTTAAATTCACCTTTGTTTTGGCATCAACATCTTAATCTTTCTTTCATCTCAATTTTTGACAGTGCCTCATCTTCATTAGTAGGCAAGAATAGCTTTAGGGCAGGTGTATATCTGCCAAGTCTGGTAAAGAGGAATGAAAAGAACTCATCTTGCTTTTCTGTAGTATTCAAGAAGAACAACTGGTCTTCTTAATCCCTGGCAATCTAGTTTAAAATTGATTCCTTAATTAAAAGTTGATCAAGAAAAGATGCAGAGAGAACTCCACTAGCTCAGATCTCTCCTTCCATGTTTTCAACATGCCAAAAATCCATTTTCATTGCTGCCCACAAAAGAAATCTGAATCTGACCAGATGCTTCTTTTCAATTTAATCATCAGTGAGTGAGTGTCTGCACAAGCATTTTATTTGAGATCAAGGGTGCAATTTTTACATAAACCTCTCAAAAACCTCCATTTTCTGGGATTTTTTTTTTGGCTTGCTTATCAAAGAGGTAAAAAAGCATAAAAAATATGTTTCTTTCAGATGAAACTAAACTAGCAAATATGGTCTGGATATCCAGTATCTAATACCCTCTAGGTCATAATAGGCATTCTGTTCCCAAGCCAGAGCAGAGCAAACAGAGCTCAGTATGGTCTGAAAGCCGTCCTGAAACATTTGTAATGTAGTTGCCAGTTCTCAGCACCACGTAGTCTGCCAGTTGTCCTGGGCTCCTTGTAAATCTAAGCAGAACTAATTCCAGATTATCTGTTTGCCAAAGTGAAAGTCTTTGGCCCATCTGCAGCTCACCGAGCTGGCAGTCTGACATCCCTCAGAGGATGGCTTAGTGTGCTTTGAAGGAACCTGGAATATTTTCAGCCCTTGTCTGAGATATTAAGAACTAAGGTTCTGAGCTCCTTAACAACACCTGGCACCTGAGAAGCTATGTGTTTCTCTTACAAATCTAACTTTGAATTGATATGGCAGAGTCGGTGTGACTAAGAGCCACCCATCATATAAGGCTGTAGAAAATAGCAACATGAAATGGGAGGAAACCAGAAACCTGGATCCATTTTAAATTTCTACACATAAGTTTGCTTCCGTGACATTAATTTGAATCAGATGAAAAAAAAATGCATATAAAGTTGTTTCTGTGTTTCTTTCTGACTAGGTCTTTCCCTTTATATCAGTGAGACTATTTTCCTGCTCCCTCTGTAAGCTTTCAACATTTACACTTCAGATTGTTTCTGAAGCCATTTAATTTATGTTTTATCTAACAGAATTTTATTTCCCCTCTACTTTACAAAGACTGGGTTTCAGATGACTACTTTGATTTGTTGATTAATCATGCTATTTTTATTTTCCTTTCTGTTTCATTTTGAACACACAACTGTTTAAACTGCTAAGACTGATAAAAATTTATCATCCACAATATACATATATTCTACTGCTTTTACTGGCTGAAACAGACAGACCCAACTCTCTTGCCTGACTCTACAGTCTTGTTGGTTACACTGTTGACTAGTAGGAAACTGGGCTAAAGACACTGAAGAAGCTGAAAAATTTTTCCTACATCCTGTTCCTATCTGGAAGACCCATATGATATCAAGCAATAATAATGAGGAATCTATTGCACTTTTAGACCTTATTCCAAGCAGATGTGCTGTTGGAAAAAGAAACATTTGGGCATTTATTAGAACAGACCTTTACTCTGTGAAATTGATTATCATTTTAGCTGAGATTTTTATTTATGCCTTAGAATCTCATGAAAGGAGATAATACAATATCCAAGTTTATTGAATTCCATTTTCATACCCCCACATTTTTTAAATAAAAAACATTTGCTCAGTCTCAGCAAGAATCAAAGTCCAAGTTAAGTAAGCGAACTATCTCTTCTGTTGTTGACTACCTTGGAGAGCTTGCTGTTGTTTTTCAATAAATTTTAAATACTATTTGATTATGCATTTCCCCTTCATCACAGAATACAAATTTTTTTCTACATTTATTAGCAGACAAATACTTGAAATAATATTTAAATATCACGGTTATTCATTCCAAATCATTTTGGTAAATTTTCAGGACTCTGCTGGGATTCTGGACCTTTATATGGTATTGATTTACAAGGACAAAGTGTTTTTCTGAATCCAGCAATAACATATTTAAGGCTTCAAGTAAATAATTTCTTGCTCTAGTGGCATTCAGAATGTCTGAAGAATGATACTTTCATATTTCCATTTATCTAAATCTGTAGATGTTAATTTATTTGGTGGCTCACATTTCTAACAGAGCTCTTGAAGGCTGTGGGTGTTATTTTTATCTTCAGTTGGTTCATTCATAATATTGTCCATTAAGAATTCTAGCTGCCTGAGAGCATGCACAAATCAAGTAATTTGGCTGCTGAAACTTCAGTCCTGTCCTTCAGATACATACGTAATTATTGTTCTGCACATTAAACTATACCACTTATTTTAATAGGACCATTTAAGGTGTTTCAAGGAAGGAGCCTAAGAAAACACTAAAGGAATCTAGAAATACTAGCTAGAAGAAAGTTTTTCTCCAAAGAGTGAATGACATAATTCAGAGATTTTGGAGCCCATTATTTATGATCTAATGTCTATGGATATTACCTCATTCATTTATAGTTATTTTACATTGGATTTATTATCGTAAGTAATAGGTATTATCTTATTTTGCTGTCTTTTCAGTCATGAATCCCTATAGTTCCATCAGGTTCTTGAATGATCTTTTCCTCTGTGAGGAAAAACTTTCAGAACCATACAAAGAGTTTTGACTGTGGTCTGACTTTTAGTGACAGCTCAGGATTTAGGAGCCTGTTTTTATATCTCTTACATCTGAGGGCTAGGCTCTAGATAGGCCACAAAATAGGAATTCATTTTGGTTTTCAGTATATTTGTGGAGGCCACAAAATAGGAATTCATTTTGGTTTTCAGTATATTTGCTCTGCTTTTTCTACCTGCTGGTGCTATGAAGAAAGCACCAACTTGAGCAATACCTTGACCATTCTGTTACTCCATCCAAAATTTCTTCTTGATTTCTTGGGTATTGAATTTCTTGAATTACCAAGGGCTCTCTGCACCATGAACCCTCATAACTCTTCTTGCCACCACTGAATTTGTATCTGTCTACCTCCCATGGTTCTAAAGGGTAAAAAAAAGCCCAGGTTTACAAAGACATTTCCCCTTCTAGAGTTGCTGAAACCTTTTTTCCTTTTCCAGAGGAGGCAGAGGAACAGTTAATGATTCACTGAGAACAGAAATAACCCATAAATCTTCCTACCATCTTTCTGCCCAGAATGCCTTTCTATTTCAGGAGTGGGTTAATAAAATAAGTATTACTGCTCTTTCTTAGAAAACCATCTGTTGCTTTGTTAGACCAGCTGTTGTCTCTGAATTTGACAGATCAGTCTTTGTCTCACCTTAATTCTCCTTAGTGATGGCATGGTTCCTCAAACAGTCTAAATCAGAATAAGCTGGCATCGCTGCTGGAACTTAACACCAACCCTCCACTCATGTCTGTCCATCCTCACCTTGGTATTGCCCTTCATCTGTGCTTGCACAATTCCAATCTGAATCAGAGAATCAACTCAGAAAAAGAGACTGAAATTACAGCAAATTGTGCCAAAATGAAAGAGGCAGTGCTATAGGGATAGAATAGTGCAGCCGGGGAGAGTAGAGGGTGAAATGGGTGGTTCAGCAGAAGAACCTGCCTGAACTGACTGTGAAAATGTGGCATTGGTGTGTAGATATCCATGTGATACAACTTAATTAGCTGAAATAATCTTATATCAATCCTTATATAAACTAACATGCAAATATCTAGACAGGAGATATATATCTTTCTATCTATATCTATATTTAGATCATCTATAACATCTATATCTATATCTATATCTAATCTAGCTATATCATCAACTATATCATCATCTATATCTATCTATACATATATATTATTGAGACTAGATGCAGTTGTTGTCAGCTGAGGATGCAGTAAGTTTTGGGGTGGCTTACTGTGACTTTGTTATAGGAATAAAACCAAGTCTTTGCTGCAGTCTAATTTGAAGCTGCTTCTCATTTTGTATGCTTGTTCGAGGCTTTTAAGTTTAAGAGAAACAAATCTCATCTCTTCCACTTAATCAAAAACCTCTAGTAGTGGTGTGTTTATGATACAGCACGATGTTGTGAAATAATCTCCCACTGCATTTTCCAAACAAGATTTCTGCTGAAGCATTCAGTTCTCATAGAGCACTTACCTTTTTAAATGTGCATTTAATTCTTAGCTAATTGCCATCAATATTTATGCTGCTGAACTTTTATCCTGCTACATATTGTATAATTGCTACCATTAGCTCATCTCCCAAAGGTTTTCTTTTCAGATTCCTGTAATGAATCCATGTTATTCTTTTCCAAAGCACAGATTTTTATAATATTGTTAAATTGTCAATACTCAGTTTATATTTTGGACCACAAGTGAAGTTGATTGCATTTGAAAATTTAGTAACTTCACATTCACTTTTCATTTAAGAGAAATAATGCATAAGTAGTTGTTTGCTATTTTCTATCAATTTCTAGAATCAGGGTTACAGTAGGAATCTTAGCATCCTGAAAGCAAAATATATCCCCTCAACTTAGGAATTTTCTAGGTGTTTTGCAAGTACAGCCACAAAAGCCCCAAACTGAGCTACCCTACAGAAATAAATTATTTTTATTCACAGATAAAAGTGACATAGAAAGAAATGCCAGTCACCTTCTCACCCAGGACAAACAGGACATGCTGTAATACCCTTGTACTGACTACTGGCTCTCCAAGGGAGCCATGGCCTTCCTGCTCTGTTTATGCTGGTAAACAGCTCACAGCAAGGTTCACACTAAAGATCATATTATGGTGGGATGACCATGGCTAGATGTCAAGTGCCCACCAAAGACTCTTTGACATCCCCCTCCTGACTAGAATAGAGGAGAAAATTTGTAACAAAAGGCTCATACTTGGAGATAAGGGCATGTAGAGATCACTCTGCCATTACCATCAGGGGCAAAACAGACTCAGTTCAGGAAAATGATTGAATTTTTTGCAAATTAAATCATAGTAGAATAAAGAGAAGCAAACCCAAATCTTAAAAATGTGTTTTCCCAGTCCCTCTCTCCTTCATAAGCTGAACTTTATTTCTGATTCTCCACCTCCTCTCCTCAGAGCTTCAGGGGGACAGGAAATGGGGGTCGTGGTCAGTTAATCATGCTATTTCTGCTTCTGCTTCCATCTCAGGGAAGGGACTACTCATGCTGTTGCCTTGCTCCAGTGCAGGTACTTCCCAAGGCTGTACTTATTCACAAACTGCTTGGTGTGGGTCTCTTCCATGGGATGCAGTCCTCCAGGAACAGACATCTCCAGCATTGGTCCACCACAGGGTTACAGGTCCTGCCAGTGTGGGAACCTCTCTTCATAGAGGCACAGGTTCTGCCAGGATCCTGCTCCAGCACAGGCTTCTTGTGGGATCACAGCCCCCTTGAGGCATCCACCAGTTCTGCAAGGTGGATATCTGCTCCACCATGGACCTCCATGTGCTGCAGGGGCACAGCTCCCTCACCATGGTCTTCACCACAGGCTGCAGAGGAAGCTCAGCTCTGATGCCTGGAGCACTAAATCCTGCTCCTTCTTCAGTGACCTTGTTGTCTGCAGAGCTGTTACTCTCACCTATTCTCACTCCTCTCTTCCCTGGCTTTTGTTTTCACGCAATAACTTCATTTTCCTTCCTAAATATGTTCCCACAGATGCATTATGCTGTCATTGAAGGGCTCAGTCCTGGAAGAGGCATGTCCAGCTTGGGGCCAACGTGGGTCCAGCTTGGAGCCAACTGACACTGCCTTTCTTGGATGCAGGAGAAGCTTTTAGCAGCTTCTCAGAAAAAAAACCCCACATCTGTGGCTGCCCCACTACCAAGACCTTGCCACAGAAATCCAATACACACATGGTAACCCACACTGTTTAACAGCAGGTCCAACTCCTCACATACTATTTTGCCTAAATAGATAAGCACTTTCCCATTCAATGTCCAAATAAGGTTTGATCAAGTAGCACGTCATAGTGCCTATTCCCAGAAAAGATGAAGCTGCCTAATTCTGTGGGATTTGGAATGCAAACTGTGCCATGTAACTGGCCTCAAAGCCAGTAAATAACAGTTGTTGGGTTTTTTTTTTTTTGTTCAACATTAAGGATACAGCCTTTAACCACATCTAAGTTCTGGGTCCCGAGAGCGAGGGAGAAAATTTAGCTGCACACCATACAACTGAATCTGAAAATTCTCTGTGTAAAAAGCGTTAAGAAATATTGTAATGAGAAAACTAATGATAATTGTTACTCATGTGTGTTGTATGATGTTTCTGAAAAAGCTTTGTGCAAAAGTGGCCTGTTCCATGACACTTTTCAGATTTCATTTGTTTCTGTTGTTAGCCTGGTACAAACATGCTGGTTTTGGCAGGAGTAGAGTTAATTATCTTCACAGTGGCTGGTACCAGGCTGTGTTTTGAACACAGGGTTGATAATATGGAGATGTTTTTGTTATTGTTGAGCAGGGTTTAGTCATTTCTGGTTTTCATACTGCCATGCTGAGGAAGAAACAGGGTCCATGAGAAATTGTGAGGAGACATAGCTGGGACATCTGATCTCAAGTGAAAAAGCAGTATTTCATACCTTATGGTATGGCTCAATACATAAGGTGGGGAGAAGGAGGAAGGAAGGAAGGAGGAAAGGACATTTGGAGTGATGGGCTTTCCAAGTAACTGTTGCATGTCATGGAGTTATTCTGCTATTCTGCTCAAACATGAGAAAGATTCATGTTGATTAACTAATCCAGAAGAGAAATTTATGTATTTGACATCTTTCAGGTAAGGACTACAGGAGCAGAGCTCAGTGACAGAGAAGATTTTGGTGAGTTCATGGGATAATCAGTTAGACGTACAATTTCAACTTAACACCAGGTTTTGAACAGGCAGAGCTTTGGAATCATTCACTAAAAATGTCAAAGAAAATAACAAACCTAGCTCTTTGTCTGATATGTCTGCAGCCACTATGGAATATGGATACTAATTTTGGTATCCACATATCAAAGCACTTCAGTTCTCTGTGCCACATGACCAGTTGCAACCATGCTTAAAAATGGGTGGGGTGGGGAGAGTAGTTGGGTGTGGGTGGTGGATGTATGCAAAAAACCCAAAAGAGGGCAAAAAAATAGAAGTAGCCACGGAGTTCTTTAATCATGTTGTAGAAGAATTTACAGTGTCTAGAATAAAAGTTTATTCACATAATTCTTCAAAACACAATGGAAATATTAAATTTAAAATCTGGCAGTCATAATTTTACAGCTGGCTTTGCCAGTTGGCTCATATTGTTCTCATAATGTTATCTTTGTGATGCAAAGTTCATTGATGCTGCAGTGGATGAAAACATTTCGTATTGCCATATGCACTGTCTGATGTGTGTGCAAAGAATGGGACATTTCGGTCATTGTTTCAGTTGTAGGTTTTGCCTTGATTAAAAGATATTTCATCAAGACCAAATGAGTTTGAATTAAGGCAATTAAAAGATAGTTTAAAATAAGGAAATTCTAATTATGTCCAACTTGTGGGGATGAGGGGAGGAGGAAAGGAGATTTGAAAGTTCATGTATTCTTTTAAAGAATCTAGTTCTTTTGTGTTAGGCAGACATATTACAGTGGTCTTGCCAGTACCAAAAATAAATATTGAATAATGGAAATATGATTGAGTGTTTTAAAGAAGATTACAAAGTTCTATGCCATGCACATACAATTTCACTGTAAAACCTTACCTTGAATTTCAGCATTCACAAATTCTTGAAAGGATATAGAGAAGCAGAACAGTGTTCCATAAAGGCTTTTTCTGCTCAGTGGGGAAATGGAGATGTTAGTGACATCAAGTTTATTATTCACTCATCAACTCCCATTTCCTTTATTTGCAAGCAAGTGGTTCTCTTGCACTGTTTTACAGAAGGGCAGATTAGTGCTGTCAACAGCGGTGGGAATCAACATGACATCAGTTGTGGTTTTCCTGATTGTAAGAAGTTCACTGTAAACCAGGGTCATATCTCTTTTGACTGATTATTCCTTCATCTCACATTATGCTTATGTTGAACTATCTCTCCTGAGCAAATTTAAATTCTTTTGCCACTTGCTCCTTTTAGGCAGCCTATGCATCAAGTAGGTTTTTTCCATGTGGTTGAAGGATGGGTGAGTATCCGTTACTTTTACTGCACTGCTAATTATTTAATACTCACTTCCCAACCCAGAGTTTGTGCTTGTCTGTATTTGTTTTTTCTCTGCTCAGTGACCCACAATAAAACTCATTAATAGCCAGATGCCTTTAGGGAACATCCTCTTTGAACACATTTCAATATGCAACAGTAATTAAGAATACATTTGGAAGCTGTTACACATTTATTCCTGACATTTATGTCAGTTCTAAATTCAGCTAGACATTAAACTCATTTTGCAACAGGTTTTCTCACGGCTGGCTCTGAGCACCTGATGAGCAGATTGTGCATCCACACATTAGTTCCACAGATAGCAATTGAAAGCCTGAAGTACTGTGGTAGGAATTTCCTTTCCTGTACATCACTGAGTGTTATGCTTGGTGAGATGTGATAGTCACAAAAATGTCTAAACCCAGAGCCCAGTTTTAGACTTGGGTCACAAAGCACTGCTGTAAAATACTTTTCCAGGTACTTTTCTGCAGCTCTAACTATGGCAAGATTCTGCTAGATATTAAATCATTGGGATGGATATATTATCACTTTGAACAAGCTAAAAAGAGCTATTTTAAAAATTCCAGTGACTGTAATTCTGCCACTACTCAAACCCAGAGATCTAATAGTCCAAACAACTTTCTCCAGATTTTATGTTGGCACCAAGGTCACAAATGCTCTTTTCACAGCATAAAAAAATATGTGGTGGCTAGTAAGTAGTTTATGTATATCTCTTTGTTCTGAAGAAGGCTTTGCATTTTGAATTACATGGGACCTTAGGCTTATGTATAAGAAGAATCATGTGGGTATTAAATTAAAAAAACATTCTGAATAAAAGAGCTTTTCAGGTAACATGCACACATGTGAAGGCCAGTTTCAAAAGCCAAAGAAAGCATCTCACAGAGCATTGAATTGCTGCTGAAAATCCTCACATGTAAGAGGATTACAAGCTGCCATTGCATTATTCAAAGGACAGAAGCATGAATTAGAAGTCCCACTTGATGTCCAGGAGAGCCAAGCACATATTCTTAGTAACATATAAAAAAATATGCTTAAGTAAGCATCTGGTAGTTTTTTCTAGTAGGAAAAAATATGCCAAATGCAAACTATAGCAGAAAGAAAGATTAATAAATAAATATAAATTTTTTAAAGACAGTTCTTTAATAATGAAAAATAGTGAACAATATGAAAAGCAATTCCTTTCCAGCAAACAAACACCCCCTGCTATATTAAGGCAAAATGTTCTATTTTCTGCCTCTCGTTTTTAGCACAAATACAATATTTTAGCTATAAACCCTACTCACACAATTAACATTATTAAAGTTGAAAAGAAATCTGTTGGTAATTATTGAAAGGATGATGTACATCAGCAGCAGGAAGGCAGTGTTCTCACTTTCACTCAGTAAATCACGCTGGAATGTTTGTTAGATTTCTTTAAACAGTTTTTGATTGCCATCTGTTAGTGATGAAACAGAAACAACTACTCTGTTAATCCATCCTGGGGAAAAAAATTAAAAAGAGAAAGGGAAAACAAATAGAGAATTGAGCCAGAACAAAATTCTATTAAAAACATATCTGAGAAAAATCATGGCAGCCTGGCTACTGATTCATGATTTCTGGACAGAGTGCATTCCTCAGTGTCCAGCAGTTAAGGGGGTGGTATGAATTTGATATGTGCCTGTCCATTTTAGAGGCATAAGAAACTTTGACACCAACATGGTGTGGTGAGAAAAGTTTATCAGTGAAAGCGAGCAAGGCATGGAGCAAGAGCATACTAAGGATCAAAGGTCCTGTTTTCACTTTTCTCCTTGGAGCAGCTGGTCATCAGAGCTGCACTGGGAGTGTGTGCAACCAGATCTTTCAAAGGCCTGGTCCTCCTTCTGCCCAAGGAAGCTTATGAAAATGTGATTTGTTGGGTTTTTCTGTGGTTACTGCCCCAAAGTTATGGTGCATAATGTCTGTTGAAAATGCAGAAGACAGAGGAGAAAATGTCATAGTTTCCAGTCTATTCTTTGTCCCGTCCTGGAGACCTCCAGTTATTTAGTATTGCTCCTAATAACAATGGCTCAGCCTTTCCCCTTTAACACATGCTTAGGGCAGTGTCATTCAGGAGAAGTTTTTGAAGGGGAGAAGGGAGGCTCAGAGAAACCTAGTCAGATTAAGATAAGAACATGGTCACATTTATGCACAAATGTTAAAATTATGATTTATAAACTTCCTAAGGAAGAATTGATGATGTAAATTCTTTCCTCCCCCTTCTGCTTCTTCGTGCTGATTTGATCAAGGTAGAGATGAAAATACTTGGAAGGTCGGACTCAGTGGGTAGTCCAACTCATTTACATTTACTGGAAAGACAATGTAATATTTAATACTTCTAGGCTAATGAGCCTTTGATATAAGTATACTTATTTCTTGTGACTTGCATCTATGGATCATAATGAGTTTTGTTCCTTGATGGTGAACAGAGGCAAAAAAAGCCAAAACCCCAACAGAGGCACTGTATTTACATAGGTCCTTTATATAAAACTACAAATGAATAGCCACAACAGAAGGAAAGGAGTCCTTTGCTTCTGTCCCTTGAAGAACAAAGAATATTCAGACACAGGGGAGTTGTCTGCCTAATGTTCTTTGAACAAAATTTTGGGGGTCATAATTTTCTGGAAACTTAGAATTGTTCATTTTGCTAAACAATATGAAAATATTTCCTCTTGGAAAGGACATATGAAGCCTGAGTCTATTCTCATCCGTATAGATACCAAATTATTTAGAACAGCGTACTATTTGGTAGAAAATGGCATAAAGCTGCTTAACTTTGGGGTTTTTTGGTAGTCACTGGTGATGGTAGCCTTTTTTCCCAATGGACTGCTATGGAGAAAGAAAACTGCTGACCCACTGAAGGAAGCAAATGAGCCTCAGGATCCTTGATGCTCTTCTTATCTAGCTAGCAAATATCTGAAATCACCAATTCTCATTATGTGATATGTCCTGAGCAGAGGAATGGAAAACACATCTTGAGGGACAAAAGGCAGAACTGCCTGAAGACAGTTCAGCATTTGTTGGAAACAGAATAAATGCAGCTTGGCAGGTGGGGGAAAGAACTTTCATGGAACAAAGATATTCATCCATTCCATATCTGTGTACATGAGTAAGTTACCATGCTAATTACTGCTGCCAAAGTTATGTTTAAATTGTGTTTAGCACTCATATATAGCTAAATAAAAGGTGTATTTTTGTTAGTTGAAGATGTATTTATGCCCTTATAACTTTTCTGGTTTCTAATGTAACTGTAGGGCATAAGAAAAAAGCAGGATTTTTTTTTTTTGTTACAATGCAAAATAATTGATGATCTAAGAAAAACTGTATGAGGTCTCAGAAGAACATTTCTTAGCTTAACAGGGAGACTGGATATTTGTTGTTGGTATTTTTGGGAGTAGTATTTGCAAGACACATCTCCGGAAAATCTAACTTAAATAACAACCTGTCTTGTAAGAAATCTTGTGAGTCTGTGCTGCTATGGCTGAAAAACAGTTGCATCAGAAAGGTGTAAGTGCATATTAAGTTTATTACTCGTTGCTTTTCCTTGCCTCAAAATCAGATTTCTTGCAGCATGATCACAGTCAGCAAACAAGAAATTTTCAATGTATGGCATGAAAAAAGACTAAAATTGCACTAATGATATTCCTTGGCTTCACCATCTGCCTGCACTCTATTGCATTCAGTGGTTCCAATAAAATCCCAGTGAACCAGGGATGAGATGTGTATGTCTAGCAGAGCTGAGTGAACAGAAAAAAACACCTGAAGTTCACATTTCATACAAGAACCTTCTCCTATGCAACACACTGCTTTCACTTTCCCTCTTCATCTATTTCTTTGTTGCCTTGGTAAATGTTAATCATGTGGAGAATCCTCCAAGCAAAACAACCAAGTCTAGGTCTGTATCTTACCCTTTTCTCCTATGGCTGTTTTTAGACAAAAATCTGGGAGAAAAAATGCTCCACTGCGACAGTTCTGACCACCCTGCATGACAGGTCAGCAGATGGTGTCTTTAAGTGATGAATCTGACAACTTTTGGGGGTTAGTTGACTGAAAATGAAATATTATAAAGGAAAAATGTGCACTGCTTTCTAACTACAGTTTCCTACTGCCATCCAACAATAGCATAAATGAGGATTCAGTGCTGGTCAAAGAAAACCACTTCCTAATATATGATTTGTGGGCCATTAATCTTGGCTTCCCATCCTCCAGTTTCAGTCTGAAAAACATTTTAGCTCAGCAGGTGATGCTGTCAGTGACAAATGAACAAGATTAAAATCAAGTGATGTGGACAAAGCAAACTGTCTCAGAATGAATCTTCCTGTACTTGGAGACTACTCTGGTTCTTATGTTGCTAGAAACAGGGCTAGTGGCTTTGTGAATTTAATCTAAGAGAATTAAGAAATGGCATTTCTGTCATAGTGATATTAAAAAAAAAAAAGGAGAACTTTCATAAGAAGTAACTGGCATATTTCTTGAAGGATTCAACTGAATCGTTGATAAGGCTTTGCCTTATCTCAAGGATACTTTTCTATAGGGATGTTAAAATATATTACCTAAAGATAAGAATGCTATCACTGGCTGTGAAATTTCCATACTGAATAGGGTCAAAAATAAAAAAGATGGCAAAAAGCTGTGTGTCCAGTGGTCCAGAAACAGTCCAACTGTGAGAGCATGAAACACTGTGGAGGGGAGGAGTGGCCATGAATTTGCAAATTTGCACTGAGTGAAGATATGAAGATTGTAGGAATGGCTTCTGAGACACTGGGAGCAGCAGAATAACTGAAGCAGCAAGGGCTCGCTTTTTAAAGCTGGCTCTGGGAACCCACCTGGAAAGGCAGGGTCACCTAAGCAGATGAGAAAGAATTCTCCACAAGAAGTAGTCTAGTAGATCCAGAGAATGAGAGAGCAAAGAGAGCAAACCCCCTTTTTAGGGTAGGGAGACAAGATTTGCCTTAATAGGTGTCTTAAGGATCAGAAAGGTAACATTTGAAAAAGTTTAATTTATAAAGAAGGAATGGAAAGGATTGAAAATCAGACCGAAATAACTCCTTTCACCTATACATTGCTGTAATGCTTCTGGGAAGTGAGGCAAAGAATGGAAAAATGGCACAGAAAAAGGGAGTACAAACAGAGAATATTTTCTGAGACACTGATTCTCGTACATTTTCCAGTATTCTACAATTGGCAGGCAGATAGTGCACATCATAATGTGGGGGCACATTCATCTCTACTCTTCAGATGCATGAGCCACCTTGCTTCTTGGATGGTAGGTGACAATGTGTTAGGAATTCCAAAATATCTTCCTTCAGGAGCAGTATGGTGTCTGGGCGTGTTTGCTCTTGTGAGAAGGGCTAATCCCCACCCAACCTCGTGCTTTGGATAGACATGGGATGGTGAATCCTGTGCCTGATGCTAATGACAATAGTAATTTAGATTTAGGATTCTTGGATATTCTGAGAAAGGAGACACAAGGGACTGAGGCACAGTGGCAGCCATTTCTTGGAGGGGAATAAGAAGATAGAGAACACCTAAGGGCTGCAGAAAAAAAGAGTGGTATAGAGAAGAACAGAAAAGAAAATAGACACCTGCAAAACCGCTGAAGATAAATTTGAGATAAGAAAATGGAAGAAAATTATGGTGTATACATAATATTTTCTTGGAATTTTGACAGAGACATGAACATTTAGGCCTATTTTTCATCATTTTTCATAGATGACTGCTAGGAAGGTTTGTGCCCTGGTAGAAGGAAGGAGAAACCGCCACTGTTCCTAAATCGAGCTTAATATTATAAAAAAATTGGCAGAATTATGTGAATTTGTGTCTATACTGAGCTCCCAAAAGTACACAGTCAAGAAAAATGTTGCAATGGTTTATGAAGAGAAACTCAGATTTAAAGCATAAGAAAAACAAAAGACTGTAATTTATTCCTTTTACTTGACCCTCTAGATGTGCACTGAACAGGGATTATGTAGACCAGCACTTCTTTAGGCTTCAAATACGGTTCAGAAAGCTATAAGAGTTCATGAAGTCCATCTCTCCCTTCAGGATTTCCTGTCTGCTTTTCCTTTCATTTAACTGTATTTTCCAACAGTTGCTGTATCATGTTACATTTATTTTTAAAATTGGGGTTTTTTCCATATTTCACTTAGAAAGGGACACTTTTCTCTAGGCACCACAGAAGATCTTTTTGGAAGGCTGGGCATATCTCTGTCCAGCTTGACTTTGTTCTTTAAACACCCAAATACTGCACTTTGTTTACCTGCTGTGTCTGGCCCAGGAATTTCTCTATTGTGGCTCAGAATTCAGCATTTAGCTTCTAATCTGATAGGAAGCAACTTCCTGCAGATATGTGAACTGTATAACCTCTGACCTAGCCAGTTATTCATAAGTAATAGAGGTGGTAGAAAGTTCTTTGCTGATGGGGGCAGGACAGAGATGCTGCCAGAAATGAACCCTGGGTTGGGAGGGGTGGGACTGAAAGGCAACTATAGTTTATAGGGAAGCTAAAGAAAAGAACAGTGCTCTCTGAAAAATTCTGTGCAAATGCAGACGTCTGTCAGTATTGGCAGATGTCTTCCTGTGTTGGTTTGAAGCCTCATCCAGAAAGTGGCTGTTCCTGATAAAATTTTCTAGGCATGGAAAAATGATACTGCTTTTTGTGATAAAATATTTCTCTTAGTGATAGGTAGCTAAGTTATTACATGTTTTCAGGTCAAAACCCATGATGTTCTATGGCTGGGAATTCTTGTAGGTAAATCTTAAAGTGATTTGAAATATTACTGAAGTGTTCTGTCATCTTACTGAAATCTAATTTCTTTGGAGTTTTTATAGAGAAGTGCAGCAGCTGAACCAAAAACAGTCCTAAGAGTTGTTGGACTGTGACGGATAAAGGATTTTGGCTTGCTGCTTGGAGAATCATGGAAAAAAATGCAAAAATAACAAAAATTCCAATATCATCTGAATGCATTCTGGCCAGCAGATTTAGGAGAGGATAGTCCAATGCCTTAGCTGTTTTCATGAGGCCTTAGACATGCAAGATTCTCCTATATCTCTATTTATCAAAAACGTTGGTACAGGATATCCAGTTTCTAATCAAGCTGGCAGAGAGATTTCTTTAGATACTTCCTGTACATGGCACCTGTTTGAAGCCTAATGGAGACTTCTGCAGTACCTTGTAGCCAGATTCTTTGCTGACTCTCAGATTTTCAAATTATCAGAGATTTGCACTGCTGTGAATGAGCACCAAAACAGGGTTCAGGAAATTCCCTAATATTGCAGAAAATATTCACCTTGCAAAAAACTTATATTTTTATTACTTTCAGTGCCCATCTGAACAGACTTTTTTTTCACTTGCATTACATGTAAGCAGACGCACCAATATTAGTAACTTCGAACATGTCAAGAAAATATTACTTATTGCTGAGGAAACAGGATGCTAATCTCAAAACCAACATAGATATTCCTTTGTAAACTACCAATTAGTCAGTAAGGTTCAACAGGGCATGGAGTTATCATAGAGTAATCATAGCTGTGGAGATTTATATGGCATAGTAGAATTTAATGGCATAAGTGTATGGGGGACATGAAATCAACTCAATAAAAATTATGAATAATATGCTTAGTCCCTGAATATTTTTTCTCTTAAGTCACAATAAAATTATATCAACAGGACACAGCACCAAATTTTAAAATTTAGGGTTTTCTTCTCTCTATGTGTGTGTTTAAATCTTCTAAATGTTTTAGTCAGACTCATGCAGTACTAGATTATGGTACCTTTTTTTGTAGGTCTGGTTTTAGTCCTCAGCAGCAACTTTTTGGAAAGAAGTGTCAATCCCCTCCGTGTGAGAGGATTGGAGCCAACACTGCCATTAAAAGAGCTTCTCTGTCTGGAATGAAATCCCGTACAGAGTGTGAGATCTGCATCAATAAAATATTATGCTCTCTTGGCAGATACTCAAAGGGAAGGCAGGTGGCAGTAACACTGCCTCCACTCTGATGATGTGGATCTCTCTGCAGATGTCCATGGGTTCAGTTCTGACATATGAAAACATAACATAGAGCATCTTGTATTGGATTTGGTGAATTTAGTTCTTTTGGTTTTCTTTTCACTTGAAACAAGTTCTCTGATGTTCTTTCACAAAGTCTTGATAGAATCCACAATAGTTCAAGCATATTGAGATATTTTAGTGTCAAAGCACCAAGTATGTGAAATTTAAGGGTTTGGTAAAATGTGATAAGGGAAAGAACTTTCTCTTCCCAGCTGCCAAAAAAGCCAGCATACAGGGAAGGCATACTCCATTTCAATAAATGATTTTTTTTCCTATATATCCTGTGAAAATATAAAATAAAATAAAAACAATTAAAATGCCTGAAAGAACTAAGCAGCCAGGTTCCAAGAATGGAAGGACTTAGGGGAAAAATTAAAATAAACTAAAATTAATCTACAATTTTGATCTGGATTGAAGTATAAATAGTTCAGGTACATCATGAAGAAATATTTTGATTAGCTAGCAGGCTACTCTCAGCTGTCTGGATCTGAGAGCCCATCCACCGTGCCCACAGGCAATGGAGTCATCAGTTGTCTTTCCCTCATTAAAGACAGATAGGGACTGAATCTCCTTCCCTTACTGAACATTTCAGCTTCCTTGAGAAGAAAGAAGGAGGTAGCAGCAAAAGCAAGGCAGAATAAATACCATTGCAAATTCCAGAGTGACTTCTTGCCAGATTAATTTCTTCCACCAGACTGGCAAACGGAATAAAACTCCTGGTGTTTCAGCATGTGTGATCACAGCCTGGGGTTAAGCTTATGTTGAGCATGGAGAATTTGTTACTTTGCACACTGATGGAAATGTGTATAAATGAAAATTAAATGTATTATGAACTACTTTAAAATATTCAGATTTAATATATCTTAAACAGTGTCTTAAAGTCATCTAATGAGATGGTGTTTGTCGAATCTACTCTTTAATGCCAAAATTTTTCCTTGTCAAGGTTTGGTAAGCTATTGGAAACCCTGGATCAAGCCTGCATGATATCTTATCAGTTGTACTGAAGAAGCAGGAGGGCTGGAAGTTTTCAGAGGAGACAGAGAGCTGCATGAGTACTGAGGCAGCCATAGGATGACCGAACACCATGGATTTAATGATGATGGCTTTAGAAAGTAAAGTAGCAAATTAACTGAATTTCAGAGTTCACAATCCAGAGTCAACTTAGAGATAGTTTCACTTCCTTGGCACTAGATGAGAAATCATAGTACTGCAGAAGCACAGAATGGCTTGAATCTAGTTCTGACTCTCCTACTGTGGGCAGGGATGACACCCACCAGAGCTGGATGTTCAAAGCCTCATTCAGCTCCTCTGAAAGAACAGCTTACCAGGGGATCTCTCATCTAGTAATTCTTTAAAAGGTGGAATTTCACTCTTCCAAAGTTCAGATATTTGTTCCTCAGGATCACAAAATTGCTACAGCCCACACTCCCTCCATTCCTAACCTGTTTAATTAGCTGGTTTGCATTGGTGAGCACCAGGTCCAGTAACGCTTCTCCTCTGGTTGCTTTGTCCAACACCTGGATGAGTAAGTTATCCTCAACACAGTCCAGGGCTCTCCTGGACTGTGCACAGCCTGCTGTATTTCCTACCCAGTAGACATCCAGGTGTTTGAAATCCCCCATCAGGATGACAGCTTGTGAGGGTGATGCTGCCCACAGCAGAATCAATAGGCTGCATCAACAGGCTTCTCCTGCTCAGGCAGACTTAGACCCACACCACAACATTGGTTGGTCCTGTCCTTGATTTTTACCCAGAGGTTCTCAGCACATTTGTGGCTCTTTTTCAGAGGCAGCTCTTCACAGCTTATTCATTCTTTAAGGTAGAGTGAAACACCCCTTCTCCTCCTACCCAGCTTATCTCTTCTGGGCCTGTAGCTCTCAATTGTTGTGTTCCAGCTGAGAGATTCATCCCACCATGTTTCTATGATAGCAATTAAGTCAATTTCTAGCTCCACCATGATTTGCAACTCCTCTTGCTTATTACCAATGCTGCATGCATTGCTGTAGAGGTACTTCAGCTGAATAAATCTTCAGGAAAAAAAGAAGAAAAAGTACAGAAAAGAAAAAAAAGATTTCTCAATTTTAGATCTAGTTTTAGACACTTTGCAGTAGATGTCTATAAACTGTCTTTTGGAATTATTCTGTTTTGATTAACATGCCTAACACTCATTAAAACCAACACAAAGCTCTCATTAGTCTCCCAGCTGAGAGATTTATGCAGAAAGAAGTACATCATGGTTTCTTTTCTAACTCTGCTGAGTGCTTGTTTATGTAAACACTTCTGCAACCTATCCTGGAGTTTTAAGTGGTAATGAACTGCTGGTGAAACTCTCAGGCATCATGCAACACATATCGGGTCTGTGTAACTACAGTAAACAAAAACATGATGAATTCCTCAGATCATGTTTTAATCCAAGTCCAGCTGCATATGATTTTCAAGGCATAGCTGCAAAATCCATGACTTCTTTTTCTGACAATGCTCAGACACCTCCACTGGCTCATCTGACCTTCCTGGTAGGAATAAGAGATGACTAATGTGAGGAGAAGGAAATTGGCTGCAAAGGAGGTGAGGAGGTGGCATCAATCTTTTCTAAGTATTGGAAAGACAAAACAAAACCACAAATAAGAAAGCCTCACCACACCCTTAATTCTTACTATGTTTTTTTTCTTAATTTTCAGTTCTCTTCACTAGAAAATGGGTCATTTTTCTTGCCAAGAAGGACGGTATTTGTGGTTACCACCTAAATATTTTAAATTTCATGGATGTTGCATTGAGAAATGTCTACAGAGATGTCTTCAACCTACTTTTCCAAAGCAATCATTTATTGCTTCTTGTGATAATATATTTCTTAGCTATTTTAAATATTTAAAAACAAAGAGATCTGATAAAGCCTGCCAAGTATTTATCAAATAATTAATTTATTAATATAAGCTTCTAATGCTATCTTAAAATTTCTCAGTTCACATTTGAAGATGTAAATTACTTCCTACACAAGTTTTCAGCAAAAGCTCAGATATTTTTAAACCAAGTATACGTATTGTAGTTTCTTAGTTTCAAGAATAATCATGGAGTAAACATACTGCGCACTATTAATTTTTGTTTCTAATATGCATTTTCTTTGTGTATGAGAAACACATCTTTGATTAATCCTCTGCAGTTATTTGCCAACTTTTAAAATACAGTTTTTCTACTTCCTTGTAAATCTCCTTTATGGAAAAAAATCTGAATTAAGCAATATGAATATATTCATAACAGGGTTTTTTCCTTGAAATATGCATTCCATGTAAGTTAAACTGAAGTATCAATATGAGGTGTCAATGTTTTGGTTTTTTTTTTGTTTGGAGTTTTTTTGTGTCTGTTTGTGGAGTTTTTAGATTGGGGGGTTTTTGAGGGGGGAGTGCTTATAAGTTATACTTATGAACTATGAAACACATGGCACAAGTCATACTGATATTGAAAAATTTTATGGCAAAGTGGTAAACAAAACATATTTTTAAGGTGGTTCAGTGTTGCAGTGTTATATTGTGTAACACATTCATTTTTAATTTACTATATTGACTTATTTTAACAAAGTACTCAATGTACCTGAATAATAAAAAATATCAAATAAGAAATATTTGCTAGAGGAAAATACCTTTAATAACGAATTCTCTGTCAACTGGGCATAGATCCATAATTAAGAGGGAAATAATTTATGAGACTAGAAGAATCTAAGGAGCTATTTAGCTGACCAGCTGCTAACTTGAGACTTGTTTGCCTAAAACTTTATAAGGAGGTTGTATTGTAAACAAATCCCACCTCCTGTGCCAGCATCAGACTAAGATGAGCTCCTTGAGTGTACTGACTACCAGATCAAATCAGTCACCTAAACCCAGATTCTAGTCCATCCAAGATAGTCCAAGATAGTCAAGATAGCTACACAAACCTGTGGGTATGACATAGGTCCTACCAGAAACTTGTACCTTTCTAGAATGGCAGATTTAGACCATTGAGATTGCCGTAAAAAAGTCTCAAAAAAATGCTTGTGTTCAGACAGTTAAATCCAGCCTAGCTGTATATATGTAAACACACAATAAAATCTACTTGAAGGACCTCGACCATCCTGGTCCTTCAATGAGAGTTATGTCTCACTGTTTTTCCCACCAAACACATTGCATTTATTTGTTTACTAATTTTGTACTTAATTAAAAAGAAAAAATATGGCTTTTGAAAAGCAGGGGGATTATGATAATTCCAAAAATGTTTCTGTAAGTACTCATAAGCTGAGGGCCCAGCTGGTGCTAATGATATTGACTGTGTAAAGACAGTGTTCTGTTTCATATTCTTCATTTTTTTGTACAGAATGGTTTTGATGAGATGACCATAGCTTGCACATCCACATGACCAACACAACGCAGAAGCTGCAGCTGAACTCAGTTTTATCATAGATTTATTATGAAGCATTGCTCACATTTATAAAGTATAGATTCAATTATTAATGTTCAAATAAATAGAAATCTCATTGCAGGCATGGATTGAAATTTGGATTACCTGCATGGAGTAAGACAAGAAAGAATAAGGCATATTTTGGCAAGAAAAACTACTGATATTAATGTGGGTATGACTGTGCAAAGATAGCAAACACAAGGAAAAAAGAGGAACTAATTTGAGCAGTGATAACGTTCTTTGTATAGAAATAGCAGTTATCAATATGAACATTTTTTAGACTAATATACTGCAAGCTGTTCCTTGCAACTGCTAAATATGCATTTAATTTCATATTTACTACTGTGACATTTTAGTCAGATAGTAGTATTGTTCATTTAAATGGTGTTACTTCTTATCTTTATGCTTTTTTTCTTATTGTAACATGTGGACCAATATTAGCTTTTAAGATAAAACCTTTCAACCAAGAGGAAACATCAGCAGAAAGGGAGGAAATAAATGAAGCATACCTTTTGGCAATTAAATATGCTGGCACAAGATTTCATGCACACATATTCTTCAGAATCTAAGATATATAAATTTCTTTCATAGGAAGAACTACCACAGACGTCTATCTCTCTCTGCATATTCCTACTTACCATTTTTGTAGCATGTATGCATAGTGCAGGACAGTGCACAAAGGACACTTCTTGTAAGGCAAAAGGCACTTAAGAACAGAGTTGATATGTATAAACATTAAATGGGACAGAGGTAACCTAATCTTGAAGGCAGGCTTCAGACCACATGTGGGTTTCTCCCACTGCAGCCTGACAGAAGTGATATTGCTACAGCTTTGTGTTCCCAAGCCCTGCCAGTGGTGAGGCTGAGCACGTGTGCCCAGCAGGCAGACACAGTGTGTGTGCACCTGTACACACATGCACGAGGGCACACAGAACCCTACACACACAGTCACACAGGTCAGCACCTTCACTGACACTCACATGAACACTTACTGTGCTACATTTTCCCATGCTTGCTCCTCCTGCATCTGCCCTGATCCTTTTCTTGTCTTTGGTCCTGACCAGAAGCCTCTTATAGTAAGTTTTACTTAGCAACCAAATGCTCTTGCCGTGCATCCTCTAACAAGTTCTCTACTTCTGCAGGCAACCATCTACCTTGTATGGCTTTCATGATGGAGTTTCTTCCACTTACACTGAAGGGAGTGTTTCAAGTAGAAACCAGCCTTTTCTAGACCAAACAATAGAGCTACACACAATAGGCAGGAACTGATGCACAGGAAGTTCTTACTAAATATGAGAAGGAACTTGTTTCCTGTGCAGGTGATAAAGCACTGGAATAGATTGCCCAGAGAGGTTGTGGAGTGTCCCTCAATGCAGATATTGAATAACTGTCTAAATGCAATCCTGTGCTGTGTGCTCTATGATGACCCTGACTGAGCAGGGAGGTTGGATCAGGCAATCCCAGTATGGTCCTTTCTGACCTCATCCATTTGGTGATTCTGTGACTCTTGCTGAGTACCCCATCAGGGACAATGACCAAATTTCCTTCTTTGCTAGCTTTAGGATAGTTAGTTTGGTAAGTGCCATTTTCAGTGATGATATTGGTAAGGTTCTTCTACCAGTCTTTGCATTTATCATGATTGCTCTTTAATCACACTAAATATTTTTACATGTGAATAGAACCTATTAATGTAATTATTCCTGTCCCTTATGTTCTACTGTTTTCCCATCTAAATCAGAGTCTGCATGCAAGGAACCATGGGGAATATATTTATGTCTGTCAATTTTAAGGTGCAAATTTGCTAAGCTGCTGCCTTTATGTATTGCTCCTTTTCATAGGCTCTTTCATTACGCTGATCACTTAAATGAGGTTAAGGTTTTAGCTTTACTGAGCTCCTGAGAATGTAAGAGTTCTGTGGGCAAATTCAACTCCAGTGTCCTCAACTCTGTTCCTGTGACAGTGGCAATAGAGGGGAATAGTGGAGAATAGAGATGTCTATTCATGGAGGTGAATAGACAAGAGAATTAAGGGCAAATTAAAGCTCTTGTCATTGAGAAATAAACTGTTTCCCTGGTAAGCTGTTTATTCAAGAGACTACTACATTAAGAAGTTACATTTCAGATACATTGACGTTGACATGCCAGGTGCCAGTAGAGGAAATGTGCAGAAATAACTGATTTATGAAAATTAAATTTTCTGTGGAAGCTTTTTTCTCTTTATAAAAAGCAAGTCAAAAGACTTATTTTTCTCCTGGAGTGTCTGGCCATGGGTCTTATGTCATAGCAGCCTTACAAAATATATTCAGAACACAATGAATTGGACAAAGACTGGACTTGATGGTCTTCAAAATCTTTTCCGACTTTAATGATTCTATGGTTCTATTTGGCCTTCTGTGTAGCTTTTTTTTTGTTGTTGGATCAAGCCTGTTTTGTTTTCTTCTTGCATAAAAAAGATTGTTAGTTTTAAAGCTGCCTTTTGCAAACAATGTTAGGGAAATATCACTCACTTTTATTTAATTCTAGGAATTCTAATAAGGTATACAGAGCATTAATATTTAAACTCACTTACAAAGTTATTTTTTGCATGGTAGTATTTGTTCAGTTTTATGACTTTCTAAAGTGTAATACATTCACATTTCAGGGCTCTAAGAGGAATTAAGAACTCTTGTCTGACACTGTAAAGAGAGTTCAATCAAACTCATATTCAGTAGAAAGAGAGCCCCATAGGATGCCAAAAAACCCAGATACCAGAGTGCAGCTAAGAGGAAAATAGGAAGAAAGAACTCACTCCAAAATGATTATTTGGTGGCTCTGGCTTTGGACATTCAAATTGCTGTTCCACAGACATGAGCTATTACCATTCAAAACCAGACTAAATAATTTCTAAATTCATATATAGGCTTTTCTGTTGCTTTGGATAATTAGTACTGAATTGCTTAAAGGCATATTAATTTTCTTGCAGGTATGTGATGATTTTATATTCCTAGAGTCATACTGTGATATCTATTGTCAATATTACTTTAGTGAAATCACTGAAAATAGATCCTATAAATATAGGTAGGGATTCCAGAAACAAAAGAGAGAAAATCATTTATTTTCTGATATTTTTACCTCATAGATTTGTAGTTCAGAAGATGGATAAATTGCATAACATTTCTGACTGTTCTTTCTTCTATTCTTAGGCATTGAGGAAAGTATCTTTGATACTACTGCCAGAGGTAACTAAGTCCAAAAAACAGTTTCCTACACAGTAAGTCTTCAGAGATTTTGAAACGGTTAAATAAAATTCTTCAAGATGGACTCAGTCAGATAGTCTGTAATAATAAACTTGCTCCTATTAGGAATAAATATTGGGGGAAAAAAAGTACTAAGTAGGCTAGAAAGAGTCAGTTCCTTTGTAACTATCTCTATCATTGCTGCAGGGCCTATAGCAGAAAAATCAAAGTTGCGTCAGTGTCCATAAAAAATTATAAATCTCTATCACCATGAAAGCACTGTATTGTGATGCTGTCATGCTAATATATTACACATGACTGAGGAAGATGGTTTTAACAGCTAAATGACAGTAATACAGGAGCTACCAAGGGGTTCCTAGAGTTCTCAGCTTCTCTGCCGCAGAATACCTTGACACTACTGCAGCAAAACTGAATGTCAAACTGACTGCAGGTCTATATGTAATGTTTTCTGTGAAATTCCCGTCACTGCAATCACAAGTATTTATTTATTAAATCTTACATGAAAAAAAATATTTTCAGGGTTTTTTCAGTAGACTGGAAAAGCAATCTGTGGAGTTTTCACAGACATTTGCTTTCATTTTCAAGAGCTTTGCTATGGATGATTCAGTCTTTGTGGTAACAGCTAGATAACATGGGCTAATCCAATACCCTTTGAAGTCAGAGTGCTGATATTCCCATTGAAGTAAGCAAGCATTTGTTAATGAGTAGATTGACTTCTTATCTTTAGGAGTATGCCATTATCCCTAAAGTTACTCTGCTCATACATTCACCTTTATAGCTGTGGGCCCAACTGTAATGCACTTGAGATATTCAAGCCCCAGTCCTGAGTAATTTGAAATCTTTTGCATCTCATAATTTCTATTATTTGAAACTTGCTTAGTATCTTTTCTCATACTAGTTCCTTTGAGTTATGTAGATATTTGGCTTCATGAATGATGTCAAAGGAAATTTGTTAAGCTACTCCCTAATTTGTGATTTCACAAATATGTATGTTTCTTCACTTTCCCCTCATCTCTCCCCATTTGTTTCTTCCCATATTTCATATTATATTTCTTTCTTCCTATATTCCTCTTCTCATTTTTTTTAATCTTTGAATCCAGTCTACAGGGTGAAACTTACTCCACCCATTTCTATATAAGCTAAAAATCCCACCCTGAATACATGAATAACCACAATAAAAATGGGAATGTTGAACAGTCTTCATTCATCTGGAAGTTAAAATGCATGTTTGATTATCTTATAAGGTACAGAAGAGAACAGTAAGATCAAATAGTCCTATGCATGCCTCTTAGTGATTTCTTTCATTCAAATGCATGTCAGCACAGGGCTGGATGAGCCTAAAAATAAAGCCTAACTGAAGACAATTGCTCCCTGGATTAAAATTTCTGAGGCACATAAGAAAACTGAATTAAAACCACTAGAGAATTTCAGAGTAATAAGAGACTGAATGCCAAAAAGAAATTAATCTATTTATAACAAAATTAAAAGTTTTGAGTCGATACAGGAGGAATCAGTGGATTATGTCAGTTATTTATGAGGTGGATGGAATTAATCAGTGAGAGAGAGAGCATCCGTGAATGCAATGATCTAACTGGAAAATTAGCAACTCATCCCACAAACACTGAAAATTACTCATCACCATAAAGTCAGCAAAATCATATGTGGGATTAACAACAGATATGAACAGAAGCTTGTGTGAGATAAAAGTCAAAGCTTTCCTGATTTTCATCTTTGTTTCTTCTCTGCCAGAGAACTGTAGATGCCCAGAATATAACTCATTCAGATTATATAATATTTAAAATTATGACTGGATTGCTTTTGTGCCAGGTGCATGGTAAATTTAACTGCATCCATACTGCAGACTTAAATGTTGTTCTCAGCTGTTTGTCCAGAATTTCCAAATACCTTCATCTATATCCAATGTCATACAGGCTGCAGGAGCTAAAAGCTCATAAATTAACAGCCCAAGTAGCCAAATAATTTCCAGGCAGAAAAAGAAGACAAGCCTTGAAAAAACTAGATACATTACTTCCTTTATACTGTAAGTTTTGAGTGAACGAATAGTAAGGCCCATTTTGGCATTTCTCTCTTGGTACATGCTTTTTGCTTTCTAGCCTCTACTCCTTAAAATTTACACAAAAGAAAAAAACAAGACAAAAAAATCCCACAACAACAGCAAAAAAACAACAGACCAAACAAAATGAACCAAACAAAAAATAAATATTTTTTAAACTGCATTGCAATTTTGGAATGAATGTGTTTCCACAATATAAACTATTAAAAGCATGAATGAATATAATTGAGATACCAAGTCATGGCCTCTGAAAGTAACTTAAGCATATATTGAGGTATTCAAAATGTAGATGGAATTTGTGGCCTTCAATATACAGAATTTAAAAGTAAAGTATCTTTTCTCATATTGTTATTTTCAAGACCCTTGCATTATTTCTCTTTCATGAAAAAAGCAAAATAGACAAACTTCTTCATCTCTTTGTTTCTTTTTTAAAAAATTTCTCAAATCAAAAAAGTAGAGCTGTAGAGGCTGAAAGTCTGATATGTCCTTCCCTTACTGTTCTTCACTGTTGAATATCCAGGACTGACTGAGAAGCAAAGGCCCATTGCAACAAAAGAACCCCACATATTGATGTGTCCATGACCCATACAAATATCATTTGGCTTTCAACATTGTGTTCCAGTGTAGTGGAATGATAGGCATACAAATCTTCCCACTAGGGCTTAAGGTCTGTTTGTGCAAAATTCCTGTGTTTCTGTAGATTTAATGCATCCTTCTGTGTGATCTTACATTCTGGCTGTAAACGGCACAAAAAACCCCATGTATTTATAATGGAAAGTCTTTTTCTAAGGCCTATCAACATCTAAGGAATAGGACACTGAACTTCTAAGAGTTTCCAAAGATAAAGTAGAACTTTTAACTTTCAACTTGCTTGAAATTTCTCTCAAGTTAACAATAAACAAAACATTACAATTTAATGGTCACTTGTGAATGAAGCCATTGATGACAATACGTTGCTTACCTCTGTAATTCCATAGCAATAATATTACACAAGTGTTCACTAATGGGACTCTTGACAAATTGCTCTGTATTCCAAAAACTAATAAACAACACATCTTTGTTGTGCTAGTTTGGAATTTTTTGAGAGTTATGAGTTTAAAAATAAAAATAAAAACCAAAATTCAAATAAATGCAGAGAGAAATTTCTGTCTTCGTTACTTACTTTACAATCCTTATTGAGCATCCTGCTGTTTTGTGATGTTCATTAAACTAGAAATACCAAGTTCAGCCTATATCTTAAAGTTTTCCCAGCAACAGAAACAAATACATTTCAGTAGCACAATTATTGATCTGTGCTATTCATAAATAAAAATGTTTTTCCATTTTTTCACACGTATTATATGGGATTCAAAGCTTATTTCATGTTCTTCAGCCATTCTTTAATCTTATTTCTACCTTTGATTTTTTCTATCAGAGGTATATCTAAGTACAACTTAAATCCATTATTAGAAGTCTTTCTCAACATTTCATTCCTCTGAACTTCTCACTCTTCTTGAGAAGATGCAACTTTGAGTCTTAAACATAGCATAACAAAACATGGCACTACACTGAGTCTGAGGTGAGCAGTACAGAGATGAATGAAGACTGTCTTACCAGGTCAGTGCTGGTGAGTTTATGCAGGGGAATTTTCTCACTCTTTTCTTAAGCAACCCAAGCAAGCAACCTGTTCTTCTTGACCATCAGTTTCCTCTGGCTCTCAAACACGCTCACCTAGCCATGTGCTCCTAACAGAAGATGATGAATATCTGCATGAAACTTTTTTGGAGGTTTATCTCTCTGCTGTGTGTTCAAGTTAATTCACTTTGGTTTGATTTTTCATGGGCTCTGGTGTGTACCTCTTCCTAGGTATTTTGTTCAGCTTTGCTGTCCAGGCAGGTCTGGGGAGTGTGCAGCTGTCACCAGCGCAGCTGGATGTCTTTTGTTAACATCCCCATGCAGCAAGGACTAAGCTAGCACTGGAACTGGTGTGGTAAGAGCAGAAAAGATTGTGTGATACTGCTCCCAGATGGATACTGTAACTTACTAATGTTCTATCTTCCAGAACAGTGATGATTAGCTCTTCTCTCATCCCTGGCCTTTCTTGGTCAGACAAAGCTCATTTCACGTGGGAGCTAGAGTTAATGGAAAAGACATCCACCAGAATTTATGGAGAAATGCTTCAAACATGAAGGATATGGGAAATGGATTTGCCTTGCCATTGAAGATGTGTTGTAGATTGTTAGCCTGCCATGTCTTTCCTTCCACTGGCACAGCAAAAAGATTCTTTTTAATATGTAAAGAAATAGAGATTTCTTTGAGATCAGGATTAATAATTTATTTCTAATCTTATCAAATAATTAAGTTATGAAAGAATGACTTATTTTTAAAGTTGGAATCTTGAGATTTATGAAAAGTAAAACATAATTCAATGTTTAAGAAATATATCTCTAAAAGGCAATTTGGTGGTCTTAATCTCTTCAATCTTAAAATAGAGGATTTCAGCTAAAAAAAAAACAACTTTAAAAGATTGTGAGATTTTTATTGGTCATTTAGAACGTCGGTTGTTTCAGGCCTTTGTTACGTTAAAACTCCTGAGGGGGTTATAGTGAGTTTTTGTTTTTTTTTTTTGCTGTTGTTTTGTCTTAGAAGAAGCAAGCAAAATGCTTTTTCTTAATTACTTCAAAACTGAGAAGCTGCTTCTTTCCTCCAAATTCTTTCCTTTACTGAGCAGTCCTTATTTACCTCCCCTTGCATGCATTGTTTCAGCAAGGACATATTCATTATGAAGTGACATTTAAAGTTTTCATAAACTCCACATCCCCAGAAGAATCCTGTGGCTTGCTAATTGTGAGCATGCAGGAGACAGGTCACTGCTAGGTAGCTCATGGACTGGTCCAGTGGCTTTCAAGTACATTCCAAAGTTTTGAAGTTTTGCTTCTAAAACCATGGAAATTCCAGAAGCATTTCTGCCATTAATTTTTCAATGAGAACTCAAACTCTTAATGTCTTCATTGTTTCCAACTATTTTTGTTAAATATTTTCATTTAAGCACTGAAATGTAGTATAGTGTACTTTTGATATCACACAGCAATTTACTTCATTTAGATCATAAAGGACACCAAAATTAATTTATGTAGACACAGACAAAAGCATATAGACATAAAAATAGAGGCCCCTGTCTTTTGTTGTATCCTTTTGAGTGGATGCTGGAACATGCATCCAAATTTTGCAGTTCAGGTGTCATTCTTGTTTACAGACTGATAGCTTCATGCTGAGTATTTAAACCATAAGGTCTTTACAGCACTGCAGGGATACTGCAAAGGTTTGTTTTTCCTCTCTTGAGTCTCCTTAATCCCATTCTGGAGTAAAAATACTTCCATAATGCCTTGCTTTTGACTGAAGATGTCATTATCAGAGATGTCATTTTTTTTCACTAATCCTTGTTCTCAGTGGTCATATTGCTGCATAACCAATATTCTTTTTACCTGGCTAACAAGAGATACTCATGTCCAGCTACTGCCTCTGCTCCTCCACAGTCTCTATTTGCCAAAGTGACAGGAACTGACGGACTACTGTGAGTCATCTAAGAATTTTCTTTACTTTTTTCCCCCCCTTAGTTTTTATTTATGACAAGACACTGGAAATATACAAGGAATTAAAGCTTTGAAGAGAGATTTTTTATTCATGCAGAAAGGGCCCTGGAAAAAGTACAATTGCAGAAGATGACAAAGAATAAAGCTTAGTTCTTAAAAGTGACACATCTTTCTAAGACTCTTGTTTTCAACTGCTGTTGTGGGCTTTTGAATCAATATACAATTTTTGAACTTGCTTTTAGCTGAAAGCTATTTAAAGAGTCCTTTTTTCAATCAGCATTCTACAAAGGCAGAAGTGTTTACTCTTTACTTTCATTGCTACATTTTAAAAAGAGAAGCCAAATTCTAAAAGCTGACTGAAAGACAAACCTTGTCTTTGGCACTTGCACAATAGGTGCTTACACTAAAGTCAGATGATTGACTTTTTAATGTTTAAACATGACATAACTGCTCTGAGACACACAGAAAAAGCCATTCTGTAGGGTTTTCAGTACATCAGTTGGATACTAGCACAGGTCTATTTTCCTTCTTGGATAATCAAGGCACCATTTTTTCCAACTAGTTCTTTAATTTTTGTGTACCATGCCAAACAAGGTTGAAATCAAACTAATATTCTATTTCTGGAACTTTCAAATGTGAGATAGTTACATTTTAATGCAATTTCCTAATCACTTGATTGTTACTTAAAACTGGATTTTTTTTTCTTTTTGTATTTTATAACATCAGGTAAGTAAACAGAGGTAAATTAAGTAATGTCAATTCAAAACCAGAAAGCTACTTCCTTCATTTCAAGTACATGACAGCATCATGACATCTTCCTAACTGCTCTCAAGGTTCTCATGTAATTTTTCTTTTTCTTAAAAGATAAACCCTCCTGTTCATAATTAAGTTTTGCTGCTTACTTTCTTTGTTCAATTGAACTGATCAACTGCTGTAAAATTCCCATTCTTATGAAGAAACTTTTGTACATAAAAATTTTGAATGATATTTGAAGACTGCACAACTTACATGTCATGTTCTAGAGAAAATGAATACTTCATGCTCAGCACTTAAATGTGCCATTTCACAGTAGTTTTGCAAAATATGGTAATGTTTCCACAGATTTTACTATAATTGTATCATTGTTACTCTGAATATTATTACCAATAAGCTGACAGCTAGTAAACCCTCCTGAAAGAATCATAGAAAAAACCTGTCTTTCAATTATACTATTGAAGATCAAGCACAGTAGTTAACTAGTGTACCCCATCAAAATAGCCACTTATTAAATGCTGTCTTTTATGTTTCAAAAACTTGAAAGTGCTCCAGTGGGGAAAACTAATCTAGGTAAAGTGCCATAATATTTTCCTAGTAGATAATGGTAGGAACAGATTTCAGGACTGAAAGATCCTTAGGAAGGAGTCTGAAACTTTGGGCAGGCAAGAATCTCACCCTTCTACAGTTTTAAAATGTGAACAGATGGTCGTTTTTGGATGTGCCAGCTTAAGGAGTGCTGTGAAAATAACATGTACTCTAAATGGGATGCCAGTTTACAGGGATGTAAACAGAAAAATCAGTAGGAGGGTAAGGGGTGAGGGAAATACTGTATGTCACCGATACTGCTCCTTACAGAAAACTTGTGCCACTAGATTTATTTAGTGAGATGCCTTTTTATGTTTAGTAACACTTCATTTCACCACGTCAGTAAGTTTGTACTGCCATTATGCTATCAAATGGCATATTAGTGCTCTACTGAAGCACTTAAAGTGTAGCACTGCTGCAGGATGCACAGCTTTCTGGTGATGATTTTTATTAAGCAGCCTTACAAGCCTCTGTGATAGCATTTTTCTTTGCACTTTGAATATAAAACTAAAGAGACTTGATGCATTGTGTCTTGTTATGTCTGATTCTGTCAGCGTATGGCTTTGTGTGGCTCAAAGTGATGTGATGTGAGATGTAATGCATCAAAGAGACTTTAAGTTTCTTCTGCATTCTGAATAATGACAGAAACTTTTGCTACAAAACTAATGTCATGTAATGTTACATATGCAATAGAATAGGATTTGTAGAAAAATTATAGTGCTTAGTTATGGGCAGAATTAAATTGATACAGGGGAAAGTGGTGAAATCTACTTCTTAGACACATACAGCAACTGGAAAGGAAGTCATAAGATAATGAACATCTAGCATCCTTGGATATGAGAGATGATATTTCTCTAAGTAATTCATTGAGAACTTACAAGTCAACAACAAAAGAAAGATTACAAGTAAGTTTTGGATTTTTTGCTGGAAAACCTACAGGCTTGTAAGCCGAATAAAAGGAGACTAGGCATTTGTGGATGACAGAAATAATCCCCTGTGCGTTTGTGTGAGAGAGAAACATGGGGAGGGGGAGGGAAGCAGGGAGACAGTGAGAAGTGCATTGAGACAGATAACTGGATGGGTAGTGGGACAAACATCCATAATTTCAAGTTGTCCTGAAAAAAAGCCCTGCATCCTAGATCTTTAAGGTACCTGCTAAAGGTAGATACTAGAAGGTATGTGAAATTTGTTGAGGTGACTCAATGATAGACATTTAGCATCCTAAAATAATTTTATATGCCTGAATTATAGGATGTCTTCTAGACTTATAATTTCCTTTTTCTTTTCCCCATCTCCTAAATAAGCACAATAATATCATGCTACCTCATGCGATGTAATGAGGAAATAAACGTTTGAAGGAACAAAATTATCTCAGAAATTAAAGCCGTATGGATAACAAGATATGTCCATCATGCAAATGTTTTTGAAACATCAAAAGGCAGCAGCTTTGTAAATCTTACACAGAGATTAGAAGGCTTTTTTGGAAATCTTTGCTCTAAAAAGGCAGCTTATTGTAGAAAAATATTGAGAGCTGATGATTGTTGCTACCAAGAAAATCTTTGATCCAAAATCCATTACAGGCTTCATTAATGCCATCAGGTATTCCAGACACTGTGTTTCAGGCACAGTGTAAGTATTTGCTAAAACAGAGAATGAACCAGCTAGGATTTTGGACATATGGCAGAACAGGAGTAAATAGAAGGACATGCTATTGAAAAGGACACATGGCAGGAGGGGAAAACAAGGGTCAGGAAGGAGTCATGGTTGTGTCCTGAGAGAAGGCATTGAAATGGGAGTTTTAGGAAACATAACTGAAATGGGATTAAGTAAATGTGTGATCTATTTGTTTCTACTAAACAGAAGACCCCATTTATATATTTTTATCATAAATAAAGCCAGTAGTAAACTTGACATAAAACACTGATTTCTCCTAATAGCAACAGTCCTTCTTGAAAGAAGACACATGTTTTTGTCAAATCTTTGGGTCCACAAATGTAAGAATGTTTTATTACATGGCATCAATTCAATTTTAAATGACAGAACAAAACAAATAACTGCTAATTAAAAAAAAGTAATGGGCATTATCTTCCTTCAAGCCTGAGAAGGGAAAGACATTATAGTATTTGATTGTGAATCATATATACATACATTCATGCATTTTGAAAAATTTTTAGTTACCTTTAGTTCCTTTTCTTGTGAAGAAGAGAGCTGTATTAACAAGCTCTTAATTTTTCCACTCTAGACAATTTTTTTCCATAATTGTTAATAGGTTAAGAAGCAATACATGCCAGCATGCAAGGTAGAAATATTTTAAAGTTTTTCTCACAAAATACATTTTGCATCTGTTCTACAGAAATTAGAATTTTAAATGGAAGATATGACAAACAGATATATTAGTAGAGGATGAAATTTACAATTCTTGTTTCTAGACAGAGATTTTAATATGGCCTTCCATACACTGGTGGTGGAAAGTTAACTAGATGTCTTCCAACTTTAGTGTTTCTCTCTGGAGGAGTAATATGAAATGAAATTCCAACCATGATATAGCAAGTCTGCAATTTTTTTAAAGCTCTTCTTAGTGATACTTCCTGGGTTACTGGAAAGTGGTATTGAAACCTGTGGTATCAACAGGCACTGCTGGATCCAGCTTTCAGCCATGCCTTGGTTTTGTCATCACTCATGCTGAAATCATCTGTACTGTGTCTGTTTGTTGTAGTACCAGACCTACTACTATATGTGACTCCCAGAAAAGTAAAGAAGTGTGTACAGCTTCAGCTATAATCAGACAGTAGAAAATATTGTTTCTTTTCTATTTTGTGCTGTCACTGTAATATAAGTGGTACAAGTGCCTGGAACCAGAACAGAATTAATCTGGGTACTGAAACAAAAACAGGCTATCTTTTCTGATACATAAAAAATATCCTGCTATACCTTAGTGCCACTGTTGGAAAATAAAATCAAGATTTAATATATCTTTCTTAGATGGGTGGCATAATTTCTTTGCTCAGGAAGTATTATCATTCATCACAAAAGAGAAATAAAAGAAAAAGCTAGACATAAAACCAAAGAAAAATGTAATCTCTGGGTGAGATGTAAGACATGATGATATCAGAATCCATGTGTTTCTTTTCTTGATCTTCTATACCACAAAACCTGACTAACATACAGAATTCCAAGAAACATTCCACCACTTAACAGTGTTACAGAAAACAGGATTGCAGAAATTCAGTAAGAAAAGTTCACTGAGAAAGTAAAAGTTATAAAAATGAGCCTACTCAGAGGAATAAGAACATTCATACTGCCTTTCACAATGAAAACAGGTTTTTGATATTTAAGATGGAATTTTTTGTGATACAAAGGAAATAAAATAGTGATTTATTTTCTACTAATCAGTAACAACATAGTTGACTGTTGGCACTTGAGTGTCAGCTGCATATGCAACATACATCAATTTTCATTTTTGTTTTGACATTTGGGCCTGCATTTTCTATAGTTTCAATTTAGTTTTCAACTCTTTTAGGGACGGACTGGTATAGAACTGAACCTTAGGAAAATAAATATAATACCATGTAGAGCTTATCTTCAGCATGTATGTCACCATTTTCCCACCCCTTCACATAAGAAGTCCACTATTTCTACTTATTATTTCAGTCACGCAAAGGCTTTTGGGTGTCAGATTGATTCATTAGCCTTTGTTTTAATGTTTTTCTATTTAATGCTTCTCCAGGTAACTCCTATTCTGATCATCTCCCATATCATTGTTTATAATGGAAGTTATTCTGAAAATATGTTGTTCTAAAATAATTTTCAACTGACATTTTAAAAGCATTCCTTAAATGTGTCCAGTGGGATACTCAATACCTATTCAATATAATTCATAAATAACAGCTGACAGATTCATACAATACCTCTTTGTGACTGAACATGGAATTCACAGGATTATAAATTATCAAAGGAGGAAAATGGGAAACCAATACAAATATGACCAAGCTACAGATATGCTTGTTTTAAATTTACATCTCTCTTTGCAGTCTAGGGTATCTGACTAATTAACTCTTTGAATTCTTCCTTTCATTACCTTCTTTACAGGGCTTTCCTTGTTTCTTTATTCCAGTTGCAACACAACACTCATCTCTTCTAAACGCAGCAGAAATGTCAAGACTAATGCTGACATAAGAAAAAGCAGAAATGAACCTTTGAATTAAGAGAAAATACACATTCTGCTTGTATTTCCCTCTCCTGTTAAGAGGGCTAGAAATTCCCATCCAAGGCACTTACTATTCTGGTCATCGTATATGTAAACAAAGTCAAGACATAACATTTTGCAACAGGTAAAGTATTGTGCTGAAGTCAATTTAAGAAACAGCATGTTTTCCTACAGTATTAAGGAATACAGAAAATGCATTCTCTCATCAGGTTTTTTCTCTAATATGTCATGTTGATTTTCACTACCATCATTATATCACTTATGGCCACATTCAGCAGTGTGGTCTCAGAGTTGTTTTATATGCACCTCATTGATGTTTGCCCCATGATTTTTATTTAAGGACATTCCTAAGAACATTTTTATAAACTGTACAGGCCATTATTCATTGTTGTTATATGGATGGTTTGCTAGTTACTTGCCAGCTTGTATGTGATTTATTAGATGAATGCTTTGATGTCTAGAGCACCAGTTTTTCAAACTTGTCTGAAGTGGAAGTGATCTTGAGGCAGTGATATATATTGATTTGATTATTGTTTTGTAAATATTTTCTTGTTTAATAGAGAGAGAGCAGAATGACCCTCTTGCAGTGTAACTACTTGTGGGAAAGAGTTTTTGCTAGTCATCAAATAGGACACATAAATCAGTATTATTGAATACAAAATCTATTGCTTGATTTTAAAAAATAGGCTTTAGGCTTTCCTTTCAAGCTGAGTGTTTGGAGACCGAATGAATATGTATTTATCTTAACTTTTTATATTATTTTTCAGCTCTCAGAATTCTTATTTTTACATATTTATATTGCTTTCTTCATCTTGTGCAACAGTAGATGAATTATATACACAAAGCTTTCGCACTTTCTCTGATAAAAGGATATTTATTAACAGGATGTATATTATGTGCTATTGTTGTTACACGGCATATTTTAAGTGAATTGAAGTATGGGCATCCCTTTGCTTATTTTTCTTCCTTTATTTCCATGTCTTTAAATAATCTTCATGCTGAAAAACAATGATAATAAGCTGATTACCACATGTTAATAAAAGAGAATGTCCTGTCTCATAGACTTGAATAATGGATTTTGTTCATTCTTTATCTACTTCCCTTTTTTGAACCATCTCTCTGTGTTTCTCCTTCAGTCATAGGACAAATCACTTCTCAAACTTTTGGAAACATGGATCCAGTTCTGCATGGACTTTAGTTTGTCTTTCATGAAAAAACATTCTCACTGCTGAATGCTTTACAGCAGGTTGTTTTTCTAAGATATTATTTTAATTTTTTTTTCTTTTATGGAAGCCTTCTATTAATTTACCAGTGATGGTGTTTTTTGGTAGTTTTGGGGCTGGTTTTTTTGGGGGGGGTGTTTTTTGTTTGGTTGGTTTGTTCTGGGTTTTTATTTTTTTTGCTTGTTTTTTCCCCCAGAATCTTGGAATATTCTTTAGTAGGTAGTCTTAAAAATATATCAAAATACCTTTTCATGTAGTCTTGTACAATACAGTAACATTACAATTATTTAATTGATTCACTGGTTGTACTTTCATTGCATCTAAATTTTCAAATAATTTTCTTTGCTTTGTTGTGTGGTTGGTACCTAAAAGAAGAATTCTTTTGCTCAAAAGTAGGGTAAGTCACATTAGACTGTTTATTTCTCAGCCCTCAGAACAGAAATCTGCCTTGGAACTTTTACAAAGATCAATTTTCCAAACCAGGTCATAATCTTATCGAAATAATCAGGTTTGTACTCGCTCATCTCTTACACTGGCATTTCAAATTGTTGTATAATATTCAACAGAAGTTCATAAAATTTTAGTACTTTTAATTTTCTTCCACTTTCTCTTTGCTATTCTTTCTGAGTAGTAAATACATTCCCTAGGTCATATCAACTTCCCTCTATCTAAGCAAAAATGTTTTGTCCACTGCACTGTTGTAGATTTTTCTCTGAAAATGAAATCCACTGCTTTAATTTTTACAAAACCATATCACAAAATTCATAAATAATGAAAATGTATTGATATTTCCTGAAATCTAATCAAGTCTAGTCAAAGGAGTGATCAATTCGCTATTGCATGTTTGTGCTTCTCTTATTGGATCAGGAGGTGATCTTATCTTCATCTACATTTCCTAGATTTACCAGTATTGGGCTTTGCTTGGATACTGCCATAAATTCTGATTTTCTAAACTAGTCCTTTGAGCTTACTTCCCAGCATGTGGTTTTCAAGAACATATAATTGTATAGATGACCTTGTTAAGTAGTTTTGCAATAGTCTGCCCTTAGCTCTTTAGTTAATTTTCTACTTAGAGTTGCATGAGGTTTTTTTCTCAGTTCTACAGAATAAGTTAATAGCTTGGGGGTTTGTTTGTTTTTCCTTGAAAAGCAGATGCTTTTAATATCAGAAAATACAGTGTGTTGTTTTATTTTATATTTCTAGGAATATTATATCTGAAGCATCACAGTATAGCATTAGCGCTCTGACAAGTGTTTTTATAGTGGTAAAAATGCTTCATTTTGTAATTTTGAGTTTTAACCTTCTTTGATGGATCTCTTCTTACACTGATAACACACTGAGTGCTATCCCAAGGATTTACAGCTTGTGGGAAGTGGCTACAGCTTCTGAAACGTGACATGACAGTCAATATGCAGCACATGGTAATGCAAAAACTTTAGGAAAAAAGAGTGGTGTGAAATAATTGGTATGAACCCAAGTTGTCATGTCTCTCACACCTGCAAGGCATTATCAAGACTTGGGGAGTACTTTGAGAAGGACACTGAGATTAACAGGAGAAAGTGCTCCAAGGAGTTTGAGCTTTAATTCCAAAGAATTTGGAAAAGTAATAGAAAATGACAGATGTGCTCCTTCAACTGGTGCCATCAGAGTTCTTTGAGGGGGAAAGTTGGTAGGAATCATATGAAACAGTAGTTATGGATTGCACAGAAGTACTGTGTAGATCTACAGCTTACTAGAATGCAAAAGGAAATGAAGTATGCTAAGCTTTGTAGTTTTGGTTTATTTTAGACAGAATTTTTTTTCCAATTTTTGGTTCTCTGCTTTGGAATCCATAAAAGAACACTAGGTTCTTCAGTATTGTTTTGGCTTGTTTGGTTGTTTTTTTTCTTTCCTCAGAGTGCAGATAATGGATCATAGTCAAGATCTTATTGCTCTTTACGGCTACCTGAAAGGAGGCTGTAGTGAGAAATCTGTCTCTTCTCCTGAGTAACAAGTAACAAGACAACAAGAAGTGGCCCCAGGTTACACCAAGGGAGATTCAGATTGGATATAAAGAAAACTTCACCAGAACTGTAGTCAAACATTGGAGCCATTGCCCGGGGAATGGCTGAATTACCATCCCTGGGGGTAATTAAAAGATGTATGAATGTGGTGATTAGGAGCAGGGCTTAGTAGTGAATATGGCAGTGCTGGGTTAACAGTTCAACTCAATCATTTAAACATCTTTTCCAACCTAAATGATTGCATGCTTTTATGATCTAATAAGAGTATATCTCTTTAACCATCTTATATCTGAAGTCCAATATCAGATTTGTTATCATGGAGAGGTTAAACACATGACAGAAAACTTTCCTAGAGCCTTACCTACAACACAGGAGGACCCTCTCAAACAAAACACTTTCACTGTCTGTCCTCTTCCTGTCAAAAAGGAGTATCCATGTCCTCTTCCCCTTGAGCTAGCAATATGCCAGTGTGTAGGATTGTGAAGAGTATGGATTTTGAATTTACCTACTACTCCTGTGGTACCACCATAAAGAAATATTTAATTTCACAGAGTAGCTCTATTGCCACTTTACTGCAATGCCCTTTATATTCCATGTATACTTTGCCTACTTTGAATGCTCAGCTGGGACTGAACCCTTTTCCTTGTGAGGATGGTTGTCTAGGGAAAACTATAACATTAAGGTTTTCAGAGAAGCTTCTAGATGCAAATGAAGTTCAACTGGATAATGCTCCTCCAGAGGACTCCAAAATACTCCCAGGCTTAAGCACTCCCAGGCTTAAGTGGGAACAGAATCATTTAAGAAAAATGAGCCCACAGGCTCATTTTACTTACCAGCAAGAGAAAAGGCCACATAATTCAGAGTCCCTCATCAGATGAGGACATGGTGGAATAAGTATTTCTAAAAAAATAGAGGGTATTAAACAGAGGGCTTTGTTTTGTGGTCGGACTTTGAAGGCAAATAAGCATGCTGTATGGAGATATGGAGGGGTTCCAAGTCTGTTAAAATACTCTTGCAAGAAACTAGGACTGAGCCAATTTTATCCAGCTCTGACTTAATTATATATGTTCTACACATATCCTAGAAGAACAGAAACAAAAAGTTAGTTTTTACTATTATTTTTTTTTTCTCTTACTCAAAATTCAGGTTTTCTCAGAGAAGCACTTAATGCATGCCAATGTACATGCAAACATAATACTTTTTCAGACAGTCAGAAATCAGGGCTTAAGTGTGACATAAGAACAAGCTATTGCAAAAGTACAGGGGCTGGGAACTGCCTTTTGAAAAAAGCCAGATTTAATTATATGCTTGTGCACATTTTGAAAGCAGAGCCTTGATGTGTAGGTCAAAGAACAGCACTTAAATGTTGGGATACATCTCTGAATTAAAACCACCTCACTTTTCTCAGTATCCATTGTGGCTCTGTTTTCCTCATGATAACACTAATGTTTAAGGTATTTGGACTGAACCATCCGGGAATACAGAGCATGTGTGAATGCACATAAAAGCAGTCTCTAAAAAAAAGGTTACTGCTTTTCCAAATATTTTCTATTTTTTTTTTTTTGTCAACTGTAACATGGTGTTTCCAGGTAAAGGAGACTTAGAATTTATGTGCAAAGTGAAGGAGGAAATGGAGGGTGAGTTAAATAGGTCGTATATCAGCTCCTTAAAAAGATAAAAACTTGTTTCAGTTATCCTGCTCCCTAAAGTAGCTTTGATTTTTTAGCAAAAACTTGTAGTGGGTTACAGGCTGATGTAAATAGGCATACCTTTCTTGAATTCCATATTTTTCCCCAGTTATATTCTTTTCAAAATTTATTTTCTCATTATTTTTAAGAGCTATTACCCCTATGCAGGACCTAAAACATTTCCTCAAGAAAAGATTATGACATGATGAACAATCTTTCACATATTAACTACCCTACATTATTGTCTTGTATGATAGTCTTGGGGACAAGCCATCTGTGCTTTACAAATATTCTGGCAACATTAATAAAATATTCACACTGTGTTCTTGCTTACTGAATACACAAAACAATTATTGCTAGTTAGTTCTTTTGTTTAAAATGTTCCACAATATACTATCCAGTTGCAATCATAAAGTCAGCCTTTTCTCTACAGGGCATTATATAAGATTATCACTATTTCTGCATGCCCTTTTCTTGGAATGGGAGATTTCTATTGTAGTTGTGCATAATGGTTACCAAATTTTGTCTTTCATAATCCTTTTTATGTATTTTCATAAAAGATTAGGTGTGCTGCCTTTAAATTTCCTTGATTTGCCTTAAACTAAAGATTTCTCACAAGATTGTTAGTGAAATAAGGAAGTATGAAGTGCAAAAACACAAGGAAGGAGCTGATTGAAATAATCATAGAAGATTTAAGCTTTATTCTCTCCATATTCCCCCTTTTTCTACAAGTAGGATGCATTGTTCCATTAATACTGTTCAATGAATTAACACAGTGAAGTAATGACATCTACTAAGATGTGAATATAAGCTCCCATCTCATTTAATTGTTCTACTCTTATTCTTCAACTTGACTTTTGCTAGTAATCTGGCCAGGGTGTGTAGATATTTCTTCTCTTGCATAACATTTTTTTCTGTGAAGACCCAATAAGAAAAATGTTTGGGAATATAATATACCTGTGGAAAGCTGGCAAAATAAACTCTTCAAGAAAAACCAGTACTTAGATTGAATTAAATGAAGAGCATTGGATTAACGAAATCTTCTTTGTAAACAAGTAAATTGCTAATAATATTGATTGTTACAAAGGTAGCATTTTCCACAGCATGAATTGGGGTAAAAGAGATAGCTATTTATCCAGTGCTTATTTTTTTAAGCATTTATGAAAGCCTCTCGTGAATCAAATGGAAACTAAAATAGGTCTAGGGCTATATAACAGATGATGCAATGCCATGCTACACACAGGACCAGTGCTCTATTGTCTGGAATCAGATCAACAGCAAACCAGGAACCCACGGTGTGTTTGTGGGGTATATTAGAAGTAAATAGGATTTGATATTATTCTGCCAGAAACATACTTTAGCATGAATTGTCCTTTTAAAGTGACTATAACCTGTGACTTTCTTTACAGAAAGACTGTAGAAAAACAAAAAAAGTCAACAGTTTAGCCTGGACAAGAGGATACTAGGTTTAATAAAATTATACTATCTTAATTTATGATACAAAAATTTTAAATTAATTTGAAGGCAAGGTATATAGACTTCTATGCACAGGTCAAAACTCAGTCTCAGGATTTGGGATGAGATTTTACATGTACATGACTGATCTAAGAAGTCTATCATTGACAAGCAATAGGATATGTAAATCTTGCTCAGATTGCTGTTTTAGAGTCCAGTTTTTATTCATGCAATCCATATGTACTATTAAGAAGCACAGACTGGCATGTAGCAGGGAGACTAACAAATTTATTCTCCTAATCAGGGAGGCAAGGAGCATTTAAAATTTTAAAGTTAATTCAAATCTAAGTTTCTTTTTTGTCACACTTTAGCAAACACACCTGAAAACTTCTCAGGGCACTTTGATTTATTTTCATGGGATGCTACATGAATGCCTTATAATGAATGTAAAATATTGCCAGATATTGTTTACAGATCACAGAATATTCTGAGATAGAAAGGACCCAGAAAGATAATCAAGTCCAACTCTTAAATTAATGGTGTATGCATGGATTGAACCCACACTTTGGGTATTATTGGCACCATGCTCTAATCAACTGAGCTAATCTCAGGCTCTTTATTCAGATGTTGGTCTAGTTGAAAATACAGTTTCTGAAGGGAATTATAAAGGCTCATTACAGTATTTTTAGTCACTTCTGAATGCATTAATCACCAAAATTTCAAGATAAAACATCCTACATTAATACAGTTTTCTCTGCTGTTTAGCCAATAACATTTCAGGAGTTGAGTGGTCTCCTGAAATACAGATGCTTTGTGAAATAAAACATAGAAGTTATGAGTCTTTTATTTTTCCAGTTCTACTGCCTTTGTTTCCTCTGTTGAATGTGTTTAGCTGTTCTAAAGAGCAGTGTTGAAGGTTAAAAATCAGAGGAGGAAACCATTGTTCCTTTAGAAAAGTGTCATAAGTAAAATTTAGCAAATAATGAAGGTTTTGTAATCTATCTGATTTTTTTTGGATGAGGGAAATCCTTATGACATATCCTCCTGGACAAGTCTGAAGATAATATTTTTTTGAAATATATTTAAAGCTGTATTTGCTATATTTGCACTTTATTTTTTTTTTCCTATTTCTGCCTTGCACATAAAAAGAAAGAGAAAAGTTCTATATTTGAGGGTGTCAACATTTTTCAACATTTCACTGATTTTTTTAAATTCTCCTCAAATTACAGGAATGTATCTTTAGAAAATAATATTAACTGTAAGTGTACATTGAGGCTGACAAATATATCTTAGCCATTTATATTCATGTAAAAAATACACTTAATCTTTTTGTCTATTTTCTGTTCTACAGATCTTTTCACTGTGGTCTCTGTAAAATTTCTGCTCTCAAAAAGAGAAAATAACTAGAGTTTGGTCCCATTTTCATGAAGAACAATTTTAGCAGTGGGCTTAGTTTAAATTTGCTGTATCATCTGTATAATGTTGCTTTTGTGGCATTATAAACTTCTCATGTGTACTGCCAGAAGACATAAAATGGCCCAGTGGCATATGTTATGTTCTTGCATCTGCCTAATTTTCAACTTGAAATACCACACAGCAATGTTTGTGATAAACTACACACAACAAGGTCAAAGCAGGTGCCTGCTGGGATGAGTAATCATCTTTATTTCATCATCTTATATCAACAGGTATCATGGAGACAAAGTAATAGCTTTTATGAGAGGAGCTTCATATGTACCTCTGAAAAGTTATGAGGCACAAGACAGAATCAGGGAAGAGATAATGACTGTAGATTTGCTATAGAGTGCCCCGCAGTTCAATTTACATTGCATCCTGAAGGGTACTGTGTAGGAAGGACAGATTTTTCAAAACAAATAGGCTTGAAAGTACTATTTAATCACTAATGCTCAAACTGTGTGTGCTGCTTTTAGAGGTCTCTCTCTGTAGAAGAAGTGTTTTGTTTTGGTTTTTCTATGCAGTTTTACCTCTCTCTTTCCTCTCTGTTTTTTAAATAGCAAATATATGCATCCTCCAACATATATTTCAACACTTGTGCAGCCCTAATTGTCACATGAAAGCTGAAGTGGTTTTACATTACCTATAAGGAAAATATTGTACCTCTATGTAATCTCTAATATGTAGGGAATTACTATATTAGTGACATGGTGGATACTAAAGTCAAATAAGTGGGTATAAGTAATATTTTAAGAGATAAGTGTTAAGAGATGGAAAATGCATAAATACATGGTTGCCTAAAAGAGCATGGAATAAAATAAAGAAAAAAAACACAGTTAAATTGTTGTAGAAAGCATCTGGATATGCATCTCACAACTCACAGGATCAGCTGTCTGCAAGTATGTGCTTTGTGAACCACAACAGCATGACTTTTGAGTCAGCTCTAATGAACAAAACTGTTACTGAACTGTGTAAATACACTAGTGAAAGCCTTGTAAGACAGGAGAAGTGAAAATGAAAAGGGAATTAGTTTTTGAAATTGGTAATAGTAATTGAAAGCATTATGAAAAACATGAACCTACAGCACATGATCAGTTTTTGAAGACGATTACTCACTAAAATAAAAAATCAGCATGTTTTCAGGGCCGGTTGGTGTTGGAGAAAAATGTATTTTGCTGGATAGGGCCACTTGTTACCAGTTACTGTCACCAGGACCTACAAGCCGCAGAGGCTGTACGCCCACTGTGTTTCCTGGCACCGATGGCTGTGCTCACACACGCACAGCCCGCCGTGCCATGTTTGGTCCCCAGCAGATGTCTGCTCTGTGCCCTTCCCCTTCCACAGGTACATGCACTGGGGGTTTCATCTCTAGAGACACCCAGACCCCATGGTGTCATGTGTCACCAGCAGCTGTCCACGACTACACCGGTCCCACTGATAGCCAGTTACTCCTGTGATCCTGCCTATGGGAAAGAGTCAGAAATTTAATATATAGGACAGTCTGTACTGACTAGCCTTGTGGAACAGACAGCTAACCAACCATTCAAGCAGAAAACAACACAAGACCAGGTCTTTTTAATTCCCTTATGTCTCTACTTTCCCACACTTATTCCTTCCCAAACCACTTAGATCCTTCCCCCAAATATAGCCATAAGAATTCTTGTGAAATCCTGAAATACATTTCCTCTGCATCCCATAATGTGTTTCACAGCCTTAAGCACTGACCTCCCTCAAAACAAGAGCCTGCATTGGCTCATTCTGATGTGACCCACGGTAGGACAGGCTTTTCTGAGACAGCTGTGGGGTAACCTGGACAGGTGAAACTCACTCCAAGTTTTTAATTTCTTTGGCTGAATGACTTTGTGCCCCTGTGTATCTCTGCACTGCTGGAGATGAGCCTCTGATGGACTGATGGCTCCTGTGATGGGCTTGGGAGGAAGGTTTGGACCTCCTCACCTCAAATGTTATCTCTGTGTTGCCCTTTGTAGGGATGCAGATGAGCTTTTGTCACAAAACCTAGCCTTGTATAGATGATGTGGCTGGATTTGACCAGCAGCCACTTGCCCAGGCTTGTCTGGTGCCTATTGAGAAGGTAGGGAGCACATTCATACTTTTATTTTTGAATATTGGTCCTAAATATTCACATGGTATACTAATAAGTACTGGTTTTGTACTATATAAGTTCCATATAGTTCTGTCAAGGATGCCTAAACAAAATTGACCAATGAGGACCAAGCTGCACATCAGGTTTTAAATACAGTGTCTTGTCCCTAAAAAAAAAACATAAAAAGAAGGCTTTTATACAATATGTGCCTCAAGCACACAAATTTAATTTTCTTTTCAATCTCCAGGTCTACCTGAAATGATGTTTGTATAGATATCAGCATTTTTCAACCAGAAGACAGGTGGTCAAGAAAAAAAAAGATTAACTTTCAGAGTTTCCTTTCCCTGAGCGACAGGCATCTCAGTAGTGGGAGGAGACTATTTATGACATAAAATCATAAAACAAACTTCTTGGACAAGCCACAACAATCCAAACTCTATCTTGCAGTCACCATTGTGCCATTAAATACTTGTCACTAACACTGAAAGATGCCTGAGGAAAAAAAGAGGTTTTATTCTTTCCCAGGAGAATTAAATTGATTGCATATTTTAGTTTCAGAAACATCTGAGAATTTTTTTTTTTGAAAAGAAAAAGTGCAAATTGTGAGATGCAAACCAACTTGTCTTGAAAACCAAGCAGCAATTGGGAGAAAAGATGCAATGTAGTTGCAAATTTCCCTTACTCTTGCAGCATTTCTTGACTTTTACAGAGAATAAAGCCTTCATAATAAAAAATATCTGTCTTGGTTAAGTAGACTGTGGCTTTTCTGACTTTGTTTACCTATAGCAAAATATTCTAGTTTGGTGAAGGTAGATTGCAGAGATTTTATGTCACTATTTTCAAAATAGGAACACCAGACAAGAATGCTTCAAAAAACAGCTTGTAAAAATTAACAGAGTCCATGCAAGTCCATGCAGAATCTAGCATTACTTTTTTTCCCTAATTTTTTGGGGGGTAAATTGTTACAATCTATTTGGAAGAGTGTAATTGCATAAGAAAAAATTTGTATGTGAACCAAGTCTTGTATAAAAGACTCCAGAGACCCATCTGCTATGCTAAATTCCATACTTTAAAAATGTAGTTAACCCTAGATTTCCTCTTATCCCAAGTGAATTGTATAATGGGCATCTTTAGCTCTACAGTAAGAAATAAATTTTCTTTTTTTTTTCTTAAAGATTGGTAAGACAAAAATTTAGTCCAGAAAATAAAACATTTTCTGGAATATTTCCTCTATCCTAGGAGACAGAGAGGGAAAATGACAGGTCAGGTGACCTGTCACTCAAGAGGAAACTTCAATAACTACAGAAACCAGAAGTTTTGGCAACAAGCCTCAGCCTACATTAGGGTCCCAAAATAAGACTATGGGATAAACCCATGATTGTGGCAAGAGAAACCAAATGGGATTTTTTCTGGAAGCCCAAGAAAGGTCAAGGTGTTCTAACCCTTTGCCTTAAATCTGAAGAAAATTGATGCTGTTTAGACACCCATTGCTTTTATTTCCATTGAAAAAAACAGCTTTGGTCTCAAAGACTGAATTTAATTTTGATTATTATTAGGCTCTGGACTTGAAGCTATATGAAGGGGCAAAGATATATGCAGAACCAGCTGGATTTCTTACAGTTTTATCAAATACAGTTTGTGAATGACATAAATGATACAAAAGGCTTCCTTATGCCCTAACTGGAGTTTTTAATGGTTACCCTGTATCCAAGCAGTTGATGCAGCTTATGTCTGGTTGCACAATACATCAAATTACAGACAAAACATTCAATTTAAACCCACATTATAATTGTGCTATTCTTACAAGAGTGTCTGACCCAGTCTGTGTGAGATTAAACAAGTGGTTTCTTGCAGGCAAAGCACAAAGGAAAAGAAAGAAATTTTGATAAAGAATAAAATTGTATTTTGCCCAAGTTATTGCAAATAATCTTACCATAGATACAACCTATGCACAACACATCAAGTGTCTGATCTACATTTGTAAGGATGTTCATGTTCCCACAGAGAATCACAGAGGAAGGTTCTTTGTATCATTCGAAAATGAGAAAATCCCTAATTTTTCTTCAACTCTCTTTTTGAACTATTTTTGACTCTCTGTCTTAAATTTTGCCAGATTTTACAGGGAAAAAATTCTTTTTTCAAGAGTAAATAATTAAAAAAAAAAAGTACTTTTATATTTTAATGCCACAAACATTGTCACTAGTATGAGTTCATGAAAAATCAGGCAGTTTCTCCATACATCCCAGGTGAAACAAGTGAGTCAAACCTCAACTGGCTGCAAGAATTGCTGTTGCAGTTTTCCAGCTGTGGGGAGTTCACTGCAGATTCAGCAAGCCCGTGTGACATTATGCTTATTCTGCTTTGGTAAAATAATTTAAAAGCTAAGGTTTCATATATTTCTAGTCCACAGTTTATTACATTTCACAGGGGAAAATGCACCTCAACTTTCCAAAATGTCTTTAACAACCAATATATGAATAACAAAAAACAATACAGTACACAGCTGTTTTACAAGCAAAAAAAAAAAAAAAAAAAAAATATATATATATATATAACATCCCTCTCCATCTTGACAATTTATTTAAGGTTGCCTAAAATAATATATGGAATTTATCTGTGAAAGAAAATTCAATGAAAATAGAACATTTGATCAGTAATTCAAAACTCTTAAGTGCAACTTTTGAATGGGAATACAAAACACCAGCCACCTTTATACTGTCTGCAAGACAGGCATTCTTTTATACTTAAAAAAAGGAGAATATGGCTAGCAAAAGGACACAATCTCTTGCAAGTTGAAAGTCTGCTCACTGACAAATGCATCCTGCCTATTTTTAAAATAACATGATAAGCTAAAATTATTATTTTTATTATAACAATTATTCCATAAGTATCATCCATGTGTGAAATATGTGAGTTCATGTAACAAGGAGACCTTTTGAAGTAAACAGGAAATGTGATGAAGTAATAAGCACAGTATAGCAATTTAAGACAAAGTACCTGGTAACCAGACAGATGAGCCATAACAGATGATGCCTAAGTACTGGCAGAAAAAGCTGTGTCAGGCTGTACCTCTGTAACTTTAAAGGATCTTTTCCACAATGTCTACCAACTGGGAGTTTAAAAGCTCTAATTCCATTTCCTGTGTTGTTGTAAATATGAGTTGACTTTAATGGATGAAATTTTCTGGGAGAAAGCCAGGAACTTGTGTAACAATATTTGTTCCAAAGAGTTGCTAGATACCTACCTTCCTGCACTGTGAGAGGAACCACTTCAGCTTTTCAAGTACAATTTTACCAGACCCTACCCCAGTAACCCTGGTTTATAGACTGACAGCAGCAGTGATAAAAAGAATAGCAGTGAAGATAATATCAGTAATCACATGTCCCTTTGCTACAGCTTTGACTGATATTCCAGAAAGCCTAAGGAATAAATGCACAATGGAGGCTTGTAATGTGGTTTTTTTTAGGTTTTATTACTTCTTACTACTTCATATGCCTTTTGTATACAGGACGCATGAATTCATATAGCTAGCATAGTTTATATACTGCTTTACACATGGAAGCACCTTAGAGAAGAAAGAATTCTAACAAAATAAACAAACTTAAAAACATAAAGAGTTCACAGCTTTATAATATCACTGCTGACATAGCATTTTTGGAAATATCACTTATGGCTGAAAAGGATTATACAAGAATCAAGCAGCACTTTCAGGATTCTTGATGTTTACCTTTCCCTGCTGTCTTCCTAAGAAACATTTTGTATTTAGATTGAATTTTAATTAGTAATTTCATGTTCAGTCTCTAGGTTGGCATTCTATTTTGAAAGATCTTTTTGTTAACTGGAAAGGACTCCAAATGGGAAGACCAAAAATGCCATGAGAAGGAAGGAAAGGGTTTCTGTTATCTATAGTTTTCACAAAAGTACATTCACTTGCAGTTACAGCTGTTTGTCAAAACCACACAGTAGAAGGGAAAAATACCTGATCATAGGCACAGAATCTATCAAGGAATGGTCACCTGAACATTCACTAAATCTGTAGTTTTAGCTAACTTGTTGTTTCACTAATTGCTTCATTTCTTTTCCTCACAGTCTCTTCATACTTAATTCCATTTTATACTCTCTTCTGGCCCTGTTACTGTTTACTTTTCTTTACTGCCAGTGTTTATTGCCCCTGAAGTATATCACTAAAGAAAGAGATATGAAAAAGATCATAAATTAGCATTTATTGCCTCACTGTGGTTCCTGCTGTTATAAATAAAGTTAGCTTTTGTAGGTGGGGTTATGAATTGTTACTTAATGTAATAAATTGTTATACTTAATTTATGTAATAAGTTATGGAGTCAAATGTGCTGTAATCGGAATGCATGTCCACTAGAGGGGGCTGGTGATACCTGCGTGAGGGAATTTTCTAGAACACTGCCTCATGAGATGATAACATTAATATGAAATATGATTGGAAGACTAACCAGCCAATGAAGCCTCAGAACTGTAGAATGATTGCCAGAAATGCACCATCTTATGGACCAACCAACAACCAAGAAAAGGACCAATGAACAGGCGGATTGAGAGCGCACCAATCCTGTGGCTTTAAGAGACTTTAAAATCCCCGGGTGCCAAGCACGAGCACGTGGGTCTTTCAGCAGATCCAGTGTCCCAGGAAATGCTCTGTGTAGAACACAGCATTGCTAATTTCTAACTATGAAGGCTGTGTGGGCCCCAGGCTTACCCTGGGGTCTCATCTTTAGTTGTCTTGATTTTCAATGAACAGGCCCGAGCCTTTTAAAAGATCTTGGCTTCATTTTGCCTGTTCATAACACCTGTATGAGCCAACTCCCATTTCCTTTCTCTACCCACTGCAGTTTGATAAAGGAACACCTTCTGATACTTTATATACTACCCAGCCCCATAGAAGCTTGTTTTGAACTGGCTCTTAATTATTTCTATAATAAGAATGATCCAAAATTAGTGCAATTTACATGAACTGAATATCTTAAAAAGCCAGCAATCAGATCTATGGCCTCCAGGTCCCAGTCTTCAAGTTCTGAACTGGAATATTGTTATATTAACTTTCTTTTTTCCCCCCTAAATTAGAAGGAAACTAAAGGGTTTATAAATTAGGTTCACCAATTCTTTTAGGCAAACATTAGCCCACTTTTAAAAAAGTAATCAAGAGGAATACAGAAAGGCCCAGCAATCTTCTCACAACCTTCTAGCATGTGATACTGGAAGACGAACTGTTCAGCTATTGTACAACCAGATAGCTTCCCAAATACCTGTCAAGTAACATTTCTCCTACTGTCTGTGACCTTTCACAAGCATATCAGCTTCACTTTAGTCATGGAATCTAAGGCTGACTTCTTCGCAGTTCTCCAGCAAACTGTCTTTTTTGAAGTGGTTAACAAGTACACTTGAAAATTCAACGTAGATGCAGAAATGCTTTCTTAGTGTTGAGTAAAATCCAAGTCCTTGAACACAGACAACAAAGGTTGGTTCTCAAATGCCTTCATCTAGGTGGGGCTGCAGGACACTTTCAGGATCTTCCAAGGTGCTCTGGACCAGACACTCTGAATTAGGAGATCAGACCATTCCAGGCTGGTTTTGTGTGAACTGGAGTTCTTATGAAGGGGTAGAAGTCCTGACTGTCATTGCAGCTCTGCTGCAAAAAGCCAATCCTTTCATGAAGAAGCAGAAAGCTAACTCTGAACATTTCTAAATGTCTCATCCACAAAGTTTTAGTCACTACGACTGCATAGATGGAAAAAATCAGTGAGAGAAAATGCAAAGGGAGACAGACATTAAAAAAAAATAACCTCTGTTCTGTCATAGGAAAAAAAAAAAGTCTTTTGACTTTGATGCACATGATACCCATTTTTTCATATTATCTTAGTGCTTACATGCCCTATGATGCAAAACCACGGTTACCTACACAGAAATGAAACTAAGATTGCAAAGATAAAGAAGATGAATGACTCCAGACGGAGAATTTTCTTAATGATGGAAACCAGGAAAGTGGAAGTTGTAGTGAAAGAGGGTTGAAACTTGAACCTAGGATGGTAGCTCTGCATAGTGTTTCTTCACCTAGAAGATGGTCACACGTTTCCATTCTCAAGTTGATTTTCTCTTGCTTCAGTAACTGTTGCTAAAGAAGTGTTTGTGGAGAAATGCTGTAGATAGACGTTCGGGAATGGAGAAAATAAATTGATACATTTTTTAACAAGAAAAACCAACTATTGTAAATAATTGAGCTGATCTAGAGGACAAGATCTTTGACTATTTTTTCTCAAAATTAATGGGGTAGCTGGTAATAGTTTGCAGATCCTAAGCTGTCTTAACAGAAAAGAATAAGGAACAGATCTTTTAAGACTTTGCATTAAATTAGCTTCTTGCTATTTGCTCCTTTGCAGTCAAAGGAAGGTTTTGGCATGTTCCTGAATCTTTGAGTTGAAACATTTGTTACTATAATAACATTTTATTAGAAAAGTGAGAGACAAAACATTTTTCCAGGACCCATGGACTACATTACAGGGTAGTAATAAAGTAGGAGATGAAGGTTATCTTGAGTGATTTGTTCTCATGAGGAGTTGTTAAAGCTAGGGTTAATAAAAACCCTATCATTTTCACCAAAACAGAAACCTGGGGAAAACAAAAGCAGTGAGAGCACTGCAAACCCAGTAATTTCTGTTTCCTTCATTACAATGTTTTCTCTCAGGCTCTGGAGAATTTCTTGTTTGACTCATGAGGCTTTGAGAGTCTCTCCATCACATTCTCTAGCAAAAGTTGAGGAAAACTAGCCTTCTGCATTCTCCTGCACTTAATAATGCAATATGTTTTTTCTTTTTTTAGAAGGACACAAGCACTGAAACAATGAAGAAGGTATACACACAGGTGAATGGGGAAAAAAACCCAAATGGAAACTGAATGAACTTCACCACTCCATTCACATCTCATGTCTTACATTTCCCCAAGAAAACGGTCAATCAGTGGCAGAGCTCTAGCAAGTGCTTAACAGCTTAATAAACATAACAAGAATTGTGCCAATATGCCAGAGAGTATGAAACAGTCACACAGGCAGAAATATGTAGAAGCAGAATTATCCATTTAGTAATTTAAAACAACCCATCCTAAGGTAATGGAATTTGGCAATAGAGATGAACTGCTTTCCCAGGAGGTAGACTATTATCATAGGCTAAACAGCTGTTTAAAAGTAAAAGTTGCTTCAAACAAAGAAGAAAACAGATGCTTAACTAATTTTAGACATTTCTTAGAAGTCAAAAAAGCCTGAAACCACCAAATGTATGAAAATAGGTTTCCTTAAACATTGAGAGGGTTTTATAGCATAAATTGAAAACCAAACAAAAACCCAATTTCTAATACAGCATACTGTCTTTGAAAACCCTAGGTATCCTAACACTCTATCCTTAGGCATCTGTAGCAAAGCTTTCTACATCTCAAGAATCCTCATGGTGCTTCTGGGTATAGCTAACTGAGAGCTGCTACAGTTCAGGATTTCATTTATTCACAACTTGTTATGTGTTGCTAGGACATTACAGGCATTTTCCCTAGATTCAGCCACAGAGGGCAAGTCCCTGTTCCAGACAAATGAAGAAATTGATGAAAAGAGAATGTCCCACAGACCATTTTCAGTCTCTGCAGTACCTTCTTTCTACATGAGGAGTGCTGATTGTACTCCCAAAATTCAAGTGATCTATGCCTGTGCTATGGCAATTACTAGCTCGTCATACAAAGCAAAATTCAGCTTAAGGAGATACAGGCTTCAGGGGGTTAGCCATGAATGCAGCAATCAGAATCCTGGAGTGGAGCACACAAATTCAGCTGAGTGTATGAAGTTCCCACACAACAAAGACTGTAGATGCACAAACTGAAAAGTATAATAATTGCTGCCCACAAATAACTTTTTAAGTAAGTCCTGATTTGAAGGAAATAGTCATAGTTGTAGTTGTTAACTCTACTGCAATACTAATTGTCTCCACTACCCACACTGTTTGAAATCATTGTTTTGCCTATAACTATGTATTGACAGATTCTGGTTTTGATTAGATCTATGGCGCTACCAGAACATAAATAAAAGGTAAGGTAACTTAAAATACCGATAACAATGTAATTCACAGAATATATTTTAATAGTGTGTACAATAGTGTCTAGAAATTAAAGTAGATAAGCCTTGCATTAAATACCCAAGCAAAATTATCCCAGAATTAAGTTATAGTCCTAAAATATCCTCGTGATGTATGAAAAGACTCTTGTCTGGGAATGGAAAAAGCCTTATGAAGGGCCTTTTTGTCTTTTTCAAGCTTTTTGTCTTTTTCAAGCTTTCACATGACTAGTGGTTTGTTTGTTTGTTTGTTTGTTAGTTTGTTTGTTTGTTTTATGCAGTTACCCCCTGAAATGCATCTATAAAAGTTTCCCCTTCCTTCCAGTTGCTATTAAAGATTCCTTTTGGGACCTGAAAACTTTCTGAAAAGTGTCCCATTAGTTGTGTATATGAAAATATCCATTCTGGGTAGCAGAGCTAAAAATTTTATCAGAAGATATAGTCTTCTGACAGTTTAAAAGTAGCTTGAAGGTTTTTATTTGTCTTATCAATAACAGTGCAGTTCTGGAAACAATAGTTTGATCACCAAATTTGGTCCAATCTTCTGTTCTTGCATGAAATCATATTGAAGAAATAAAGCTGGAAGTTTCAGAGATTGTCCAGTTATCCAGTCTTTGCCCATATTGTGTGGATCACAGTGCTCAAACCATTTTTCTATGCTGTTCTTTAAAGCTTGCAGTAAAAATTTTCCCTAAGCAACCTACACAATCTATTTCAGGGCTCAAAGGTTCTTACTGCCAGACAGAAAGCATTCAACAGTCAGTTTATAACCACTTATTGTGCTAACATTGTCCTTTATCCAAACAGGTTTTCTCTTATTTTCCTTCCAGTATGGCTATAGAAAGTAATTTTCCTTCTGGCCTTCATTTTGTATGATAAATAACTCAATTTATGTATTCCCAGAAAAATACCTCTTTATTCCCTAAGATTGCTATTAATGTCTATTCTCTTGTCCAGTCTAATCATTGCTGCAAATAGGGGATTCAAGCAGTACTCAGTCTTCTGTCTAGGTAAGGTCATCCTAGAGCTGATTTTCTGATTAAATGGTAAACTAACATCTGAATTTTGAGCAGCCAAAATACAGTTTTCAGACTACAGCACCACAGAATGAATGGCTCACAAATATGCCAGTAATGCTAGTGAAAACCTTTCTAGCTAAAAGTAGGGCATTAATAGTTCACTAAAAGCAAAACATCTCGAGGATATGTGTAATTTGAACAAAACCATTTTGGAAGAAAATGTGTAGGGAAAAGGGAGGTTGTATTCCCATTAAGTAAACATAATGTTTTGATAATGGGTTCTTTTTATGCCTCGCAGGTTCAAAGTGGAAAGAATTCTGGTGAAAATTTAAAATTAGATTCCTACACATATCTATGTATTGGGCACTAAATGCAGCATCTTTATGCCTAGGGATTTTGCTTTAAGGGCACACTGTTCTCATTGTACTGAATAGACAAGCCACAATAATCAACTGGGTTAGGTTCCCCACAAATTTACTCCTTTTCTCAATCCTCTTCTCATTTTCTGCCTTCTTTCTTTTTCCTCCTACTTCTCCTCCCTTGAATAAGGTGTTAAAAGACTGTGACCAAGAGCTGTTGTTGAGCCAACCTAGTGGAACAAATCTGCTGAATACAGCTGAATACAGTATTATACAAATGGAATTTAACAGCGACTCACAGTAATAATAATTAGGTGGGAGAGCAAGCTGGTTTTGAAAACCTGTTATCAATTTGTGCCATAAGATGTGGTCAACTTACTATTTGTCTGTCAAAAGCCTTGATATCTCAGTAAAAAACTGAAATATTAATGTGCCTTGTTCTTACTCCTGAATATTCTGCAGTAGAACAAATTTTCTAATGAAATGTGGGCAGGGATGCGAGACCTGTTAAAGGAAAGAATACAAGAGCATGAAAAAACATTTTGCTGAGTGCAAAAAACCTCTCTACAGTAGCTCAACTCTCTCTGTGCTTCAAAGCTATGGCTGAAATTTCCCCTGAAGCCTACAATACTGCAGGGAAATGAAGAGTCAAAAAAAGACCTGTACTGCGGGCTATACAGTTCTGTGGCCACTGAGAAGCTCAAGTGATCAAAACTTTGAAGTGTGCATATATCTTCTGAAAACCTCATGGATTTCTAAAAGGAACTGTCTGAAGGGGTTCTCCAAAGCTTCTGTGGGGGCATCTTTTGTCAGTATAGCTTGCTCAGAGTAACAGGAGTTGTGTAAAATTGCTAGCTATCTTTTAAGGTCAGCAATATACTTCTCTAATATATTTCCACTTTCTAATGTTTTGGGGTTTTGTTTTGCTTTGTCTTTTTCCAGATGCTCTCCATTTATTTCCCTACATAAAAAAACCCCATCATGGCTAGCATCCCACAAGTCAATTGTGAAACCTATCCTCTGATTATTTCTACTGCTCTCTGATTTTAGGTTTATGGTTAACAGGCAAGGATTTGAAATAAGAGAGAATCAGGTTGACTGCTAATTTTAGCTAAAGGAATGCTCAAAAAGTTTCTAAATGCTTGGTAGGAATAACACCTAGCTAAAATGCTGCAGGAAATATCACTGAAGAATGACATGGAGGTGTGGTTTTTTGGGTTTTTTTTTGGGGGGGGATTGTTTGTTTGTGTGTTTTGTTGTTGTTATTGTTTGTTTTTCGGGTTGTTTTGTTTTGTTTTGTTTGTTTGTGGTTTTGGCAGGCTTTTTTGTTGATTTGTTTGGGTTTTTTTCTTGGTTTTCTTTCTGTGTCTTCTTGCTTGGTTTTGTGTCTTAAAGACATCCTGATGATTTTGCATACTAGGTAATATTTAATGCAGTTTTCTGAGAGTTATTAGAGTCCTTATAAGTGAAACTTTCCCTCTGATCTGCCCAGAGTGTAATTTATTAATAAAACATAAGCTTTGTGCTTTGGATTAAAGTACACAAATAATGGAATACCTGTACTCATTTATTGTTCCCTAAATTTTTTTTAAAGCCCTCTTGTTGCTATTATAACATCAGAAGCCAAGTTACCATTTCATGAAGTGGACACACCCTCTGTATTTTTGTACCTTATGTTGTACTTCTATTTATTTCTTAAAACAATACCAGTATGAACTAAACCTAAGGATATGTCTGGGCCAGTGCAAAATCCTGATTGAGTGCAACATACATGAAAATGTAGCAGTAGACCTGATATGTCAGCCAGCAGTGTTGGAACCATGAGAAAGTCCTACTAAGTACTCATTCTGTGATAACACCAAACCTTTGACCTTGAGTACAAGGTCATATCTGAATAATTTTGTTATGTATGCAGCTATCCAGCTGAGCTGAGTTTTGGAATTACTGACCTTATTTTGAATGCTCTGTAGTATCCTTCTGCTTTCCTTTGCTTTTTTAGCACTGCTAACACTGTTTCACAGACAATTTCTTTGTTCTGTACAAAGAGATAAACTGTGAAATTAAGCCTCATCAGCACAGCAACTTAGTTTATTTAACACATTTTTCTGAGTAAAAACTATGAAAAATGAAGAACTGAAGCAAATAACTTCCCAGTGAATTGCTATCTGTATTTCAGAAACATATCAGACTACAAAATTTCCCATAAACCAGTTAGGTTTTTATATTTACATAACACAGCTAATTGCAGATAGTTATGTATTCTTTCCTTGCATTGCTTAAAATATTGGCACAGAAATAACACTAGATCTATCTTGTGGCAAAATGCCATAGCGTCGTCCAATTTCCGAGGAGCCATATGGCAATGGTACAGCCATCTGTTTATCTTGATATTCCTTTCCTGGCCAACCTTTTACCCATACCAATAACCATAGGGTTATTGGTGCCCTCATCTGTGTATATCATGAAGAGGTTCAAAACCAAAATCTATAATTTTCCCTGGTATAACTTCTAACAATTACACTGAACATAAAGATCACACTATCCCCATGTTTAACCTCATCCATTTCTGTTATGTACACACCTGCCTTCTTCTGTTAGATGCAGGAACAATTTGATTTCCAGAATTTGTGAAAGCTGTCATCACAAGCTGTCAGGTTCGAGGCATCATAATCATCTCAAAGGACTGATAGCTTGTGCTTTGTGGATTTGAAACTTCATCACTAAAGAGATTAAATGATCCATCCTTTTACATGCTGACAGGGTAGCAATTTTGTGTCAGTGTAGAGATTCACGCATTCAGACAGTAAAGCCACGCCGAATATATGTGGAGCCCTTTTACATTTTATGTGACAGCCATTTTCAATAATGTCTAAAATATTTGACATGCACTGTTTAGAATAATTTTAAATAAAGCAGAGTGTCGGCTTTCATCCTGATGTATTAGCAAGCCTGAGTGAAATCATGTTTATATTCCATTTAACAATCTGCTCCTTAATTTCCTCTTTGCGTGAAAGAGTTGTTGCAAATTGGATATACCCAGAGTACAAACCAGACCTTTTAAGTATATATATATGTTTCAAATCCCATCAGAATAGATAAATACAGCATTTTTCAGAATAGATAAATATGGCATTTGTTTATTTCGGTTTTTTTTCCCCGTTTTTAAAGTAGTACAAACATTGCCATTCCAGACACCAAGGAAATGCAAAGATACAATGAAAAGAAACAAAGGCTAACGCATTTTTGGGGGCTATACTGAATTATGTACATAATGAATTGTTTTGCAGCTCTTAGTGTTTTTGTTGAATAATGAAATACATTGACTTGTTGCATTCCACGAATTTGCAATACAGTTTATTTAAGAAATTCATGGGTTTATTTGGCAACTTTATTGCTTTTCTTTGAAAGATCATGTTTTGTGTACATTAGACTAGTTACAATTCATGCAATGTCCTTTAATGAAAATTTAATTGGATTATCGCTCTGATTTTCTGTTAGGAATTTTTAAAAAAGGATAAGTGTATTTGTTTACATCTTAAATATTCTATGTCTGCTGCTGATTTCAGTTTAGTGATGTTTAAGATAAAATCTCTTTAATTTTTAAGGATCTCTTCCATGACCCTTGCTTTTTGAATTCTTTGCTTTAATAATAAGCCATGAGGAAATCCCACATCCTATTCCTTTCTCTTTTAGATGAATTTTACAAGATTTCCCACCTTTAATTTTAGAACCGCAATTGTTCTTCATCCCTTCAAAAACTCTTACCGTCCCAGCCACTGACAAATCAATCATTTGCTTTGATACTATCAGGACTTTGAGACACGATTTAACTTTTCAAGTCACCCTGCATCCTTGTGTGCATATGTGTGTTTTCATCCCCATTGTTGCTCTATTTATCCTCTCTCATCTACAGACATGCTACAACTTACGTGTCTTTTCCTTCTAATCACCTTCCACATTTGTACATTTGTTCACACGCCTCTCTCTGTTAGACCTGTGAGCAGATGCTTGAATCAAATCTAACAGCAAACAAGCCCAGTTCTATTTTTGTGTGAAACCCTCCCATGAAATAGAGAGCCAAGTATTCACAAGACTGTTAGTCCAAGACTGGTGCACCAAAAAGGGAAGAGTTTTAATGATTGAGGAGTTAATAATTTTTTTTGTTTTTAAGAAGGTACTCTGATTTAACTTGTCAACTTTACTGTGGTGTTGAGTGTTCTGTAACAACTACAAATACACTACTTTTCATTATGAGCAAGAAAATTTGTCTCACTTTTTGCACTTGAATGGTGCTTTTTTCTTTCCATATGCAGAGTATCCCCTAACAATTTTCAGACATTTCTGCCTTCCTTGCTTCCTTTAAACTTTCTGCTGACTGAGAACATTTACATATGAAAACCTGCTTGGCTCTCCAAGGGGTTGAAGTTTCTATTTTGGGACGCCTTGAACATACCGTCTTGGTCCCAATTTAGTAAATATATCTCTGTCTAGCGACTCAGATTCTGCCTTAAAGGTTTTGGCATAAGGAGGACACAGCTGTGACTTTTCTCTCTCTTTTCCAACATGTCAGTGTCCTAGCAACACATGAATAACACTATCATGACAAGAGCCTAGAGCAAAAAGAATAAACAGATAAATATTGGGGTACACTGCCTATCAAAGTAAAATAGAGTAAAACATATATGCTGTAGTTTCCAGAGTCTGTACTATAACTGCACCAGGTTCCACAAAAGGGCAGAGATCAAAGGCAATGCACCTGAATCAGCATGTCATTTCACCCAAGCTAACACTGCCACTGATAGTCCCTGCTAATTACTACAAGGCAAATCAATGATAACATAAATATAGTTCTTTCAGAACCCAGTCTTGAACTTTTGCTTGCTTCTCTACACGGTGCATTTCTACTGGGATTTAAAAGACTAATCAAATAGAAAATGTAAAACAGGTTTAGGTACTTAGAGCCTGAGGCTACAACTGAACTATGAAGTGAGACGGTCTTCAGTGCTTCCCAAATTCCTAATCCCTAATGTGATTTGGCTGATGACCCAACCAGATCCCATCATGCCTCCCATCTAGGCAAAAATCTGCCTTTCACTTTCTTGACAAGCAGAGGCAGAAAGATGAGTGGAAGAAAGAATCACATGTGTCTAAAGCTCTTCTTGAGACAAAATTGAATGACAGCGGGAACAGATAGCCAAACTGAGTCCATCATGTAAATACAACATACTTAGGTTTTGAGCATGGAATTTGTAAAGACTGAATTTTTACAAATTCTGTTTTATCACATGACAGCTCCTCTGGTAGTTTGTGTACCACTTTCCCCAAACTATGATTTGTGTTATTATGAATGCACCATATAAAGAAATAATAGCATCTGAAAGTTCAGGTATCTTTAATAATGAGTCTGCAAAATCTCAGTTAACATTGACTTAGGAACTGAGCACTTACCTAGGAATTCGATCCAGTGCTTTTGAAACCATGAAGGGCCAGGGAAAATGCTAAAGTATGAGACTGTGATGGTTTTGGCAGGTCTAGAGTTAATTTTCTGCATAGTGGCTGGTATGTGAATGTGTTTTGGATTTATGCTAAACACAGAGTCGATAATATAGAGGTGTTTTTGTTGCAGCCAGGCAGGGCCTACACAGAGCCAAGGCCTTTCTGCTTCTTGTTCTTCCACGCTGGTGAGGAGACTGGTGGTGCTGGAGTGTTGGGAGGAGACACAGCTGGGACAGGTGACTCAAACTGACCACAAGAGCTATTCCAGACCATATGGAATCATGCTCAGTGCATAAAGCTGGGGGAGAAGGAGAAAGGGAGGTACATTTGGAGTGATGGTGTTTGTCTTCCCTAGTCGCCATTGCATGTGATGGGGCCCTGCTCTCCCAGAGATGGCTGAGCACCTGCCTGCCCATGGGAAGCAATGAATTCATTCCTTGTTTTGATTTGCTTGTGTGTGTGGCTTTTTTTTTCTTTTTCCTGTTTAATTGTCTGTATCTCTGCCCATGAGTTCTCCAGCTTTAAGTTTTCCAATTCTCTCCTCAGACCCACAGGTGAGGGAGTGAGAAAGTGGCTGTGTGCTGGTGGCAGTAGTTAAACCATGATATAGACTTTTAGTTAAATCAGTGTAAAGTCAGCTTATAATAGCATTAATCAATGGCTTAGTGCAGTTAGCAATAATAAAATTAAATGGTCACAGCGTACAACTTACTGCAGATAAGGAAATAGGCTTAGTGAAGGCTTTAGTGTTTTCTCCTCTCACTGACAGTAAGCTACGTAAATAGGAGCTAAAGAACTCCTCAAGCATACCCCTGACTTTATTAGAAAATGCAAACTTACCTCTTGAGCTGCTGTATTTAACACATGAATACCACTAATTAGTGGTGATGTCAGGAATAATTCCTCTAAGCAGAAGACCAACATACATGTCACCCTTCCTCTGATCCCTGTGAAGCAGTTCCTGCTCCCGGACAGCTCTCAGAAGACACTGCTGTTTTCCTGAGAGAAGGGCTGGTGTCGTGTGAAAGCATGGCTGGAAGGCTCCTGGCATATTATCCAGTGTTCTATTAATGGACATGGTGTTTGGCATTAACATTGCAAACAAAACTGTTCATTCCTTTAAATCCACTCACTCCTTGGAAACAACGTTCAGGTTAACTGATTTCTTCAGGCAAACACATTAAAAAAATCCTCTAAGGAAACACAACAAAACTGCAGATAACTATAGATTTTTCAGTAGGCACAGATATTTGGAGACTTGGAAAAGAACAATACTGATATTGTTTATTTTTTAATTCATATCAGACTGGGTAAGAATTGCAAAGTCTGATGCTTCAGGAGAGAAAAGGAAGAGAGAGTACTGCTCTGCATAACAAACACAACACCTTGTGGCTCAAGAGATTTACTGGTCTCTCAAGAAAATCATGAGTCCATTTTTGCTGAGATCTTGTTCTACACTCAGAAACATTTGGGTTTTTTACCAAAAAAAAGAAAGGAAAAAACTCTCAGATGATAAGTGTTCTCTAACCTCTTACATGCTAAAACTCTCTTTTTCCTATGCCCTTTTACAAGATCACTTCCAAAGACTGACTATAAGAGGTAAGCAAGGAAAATTATTTCTTCCAATTTTGTGAAAATGATTGCTTTAGTAAATAAGACATAGGTTGACTGTGATTCACAATAGATAGTGCACACAGGATGCTTACAATTGTGGAAGTGTTGTTGGCAGGAGGTAAAAGGAAGGTTCACACCACCAGCTCCTATTTGCAGAAAAAGAAGACATATTGATTAGGATGTGCATCTTGACAAGATTTCTAAACTTGAACTAAGGCTTATTACATTTTTTTCTTACTTTTATTTGGTTAATTTAGAAATTATGTTACTGCCTATAGAAGTGACTGAAGTTTAAAACCAGATTATATTCTAGCACTAACAAAACTTCTACCCAGTTTGATAGATTTTTTTAGTGCTAACTTCAGTTTGGCTTTCCCTCTCTTGTCCATAAGTGATAAGAGACCAAAGCTGTAGCAGAGCCTATTTCAGACATAAAAAAGATGTTTTTTTCAAAGAAGAAAAAGGGATAAGAATAGATTAGATTAAAAATAAAACATATAAAATACTAGTTGATGAATAAATTGAATCAGGAATTAATTTATGCTTAATCCTTGTTAAATTTTGAGCTTTTTGTGGGGGAAAAAAACAAGTGAACCATTACTTGGATGCATTTGTTGAATCATAACTGCAAAAGAAAAAGAAGAGTGATACAGTGCTTCCTATTTTCTCCTCCTTCTGCTCATTACCTAGTTTTCTGAAGAGTTTATGTCACTAACACTCCAGGACAGCACAGTGCTTCAGCTTCTTAGTACATGTTCAACCCCATTTTCCAGATCAAGAGAGATGGAAGGAAGCTGTGCCAGTGTGAGGGTAATGAGAGCATGTAAAGGCTGAAAAGGAGGGTAACACCCTGCCCTGAAAGAAGATTTGTCCATTGTTATTTAATCTTTTCTAGTCTTTTAAACTGCATTTAGAACACTGGCCAACTAATGAATTGTTCTAAACATTATTGTAGTAATACAACTTCAGCCATAACTGGAGTGGAAGTGGAAGCGAATGGAAAAAATCTGCTGGTTTATCCCACTTAAGACAATATGGAAAAGGGAAACAGGGAAGTAAAGTCACTGGTCCCTTTCCTAACATGAGACAGGATTACACAGTGACAGGATATTTCTGATGCAATGTTTTCCTTTTTAAGATAGTTGGAAATAATTTGTAAGAGAACATAGGCAATTTCCAGCATAGGAATACGTAAAATAATTTATAGTTTCTAATATGCTTATGCCTACGTGAAATACACAAGTACAATGGCAAGAACTTGAATTGATGATGAAAAGAGAATTTGAATGCACAAAGATCACAGAAAGATGGGTGCAGGAAAAAAAAATATTCTACATGTATGACTGTAAAAGGTATCAAAAACATTGGATACCTTTCCAGTTTTCTTTCCGAAGAAAATTCTAATCAATTGACCTGATTCTTTAAACATGTTGATTTTGGCAAGGTTTCATATTTCAGTGAAAGCTAGTCCTATGAAAACTGTTAAAACCAGCTGTATTTGAAGGCTTAATGACTGACTTATGCCCTAAAGCACAAGAATTTCTGTATAGTATGTTGGAGCAGCAGTAGTAGTCCAAAAGCTTTTGATGGTGCAGAGGGACCTGGGTGGGTCACTCATTGCTTACTTTGCTAAGAGATTGAGGAAAAAAAAATAAAACAAAAGCTTTTTTTCATTATGGTATGTTATGTACATAAGATTTTCCTTCTACGTCCATCCTAAGCTGGAGTCCTTATATAGGTTGAAGATCACCTTTTCATTGACTTAGAAGGCAAATTTCCATTTGGCTATAGCTCATTAAAAATTTTGTCTTTATACAATATTATCACTAATTAAACTGTCCCTAATTAAAAGGGCAGTATTTTATTACAAGTCTGCTATGCATCCTTTAATTTCATTATGTCCTGCTGCCCAGCAATTCAGTAGTAGACTGAAATCACTTCATACATTTTTTTTTTCATTTTTTAAGTCTTGTGTTATGAAGTTTCAGGTTGATTTTTCTGTGAACTGTGCACACAATTATTTATGACCATATCTAAAAAAATAATCTACTTTTCTTTTTAGAATAGGTACAGTGTGATGGAAGCAAAAAGCAAACACTGCAATCTCTCATGAAGACTTCATTTTCTTTGTCATTTTTTTCCTCATTGTAATTTAAAATGTGTCTGTTAGAACAGGAGTTTGTTATGCTTGTTTGCTGACAGAATTCACAGAATGATTTGGTTAAAAAAGGTACAGAAAGAGAACTGGTCATTCTGATTATGCATTGAGTGAGAATAAATGATACCTTAAAGATGTACAGTACTCCATGATCCAAAAGACTGTGCAGGGTCAACCTTCAGAGAATTACAATTGGATAATGTCCTTGAAAAATGTAAAATGTTCAACATTAGGAATGTCAATAGATTGAGGGTTTTTTCATTCAGTTTTTTTTTTCCTTTGTGTGTGGCTAAAACTGAGAGTGAATGGAAAAAATAAAATTAAAATAAACAATTATTAATGAAAAGAGGACTAAAATTCACTCTAAAGACTTCCATTTAACTAAAACTATAAGTTAAAACAGAGTTAGAAGAAAGAGAGGTAAATAGCTTGTTCTTATTATTTTTTCTGGTTAAATAATAAACAAAAGAAAATATGAGTGCAAAAATCCAGTTAGACAAATGTCATTAAATTCTCCATAATTATTTGGATTCTTAGGAACACTTACAGAAATACTAAAGGTTACCTGAGTATGGAAATGAAATTATTCTTTTGATACATCTAACTCTTCCAGGCCATCAGGGTGGTATCAGATATTGTCTCAGCTTTATGAGCTAGACAGTATTCAAATGATGGGTATGTGACACCCTTCACAAAAGGAAACATCACATTAAAAATTGAAAATATTTCTAAAAAGTTAGACAAATGCAGCTGTAAAGTGTGAGTGGCTAAAATCAGAACAGAGGGGGAAAAAGAAGTGAATTAGCATACAGAAATGGTTTAGAATGCCATGACAACACAAAGACATGCAGGCTCAGGCTATTTCATATCATTCCATTTGACTTTTTCTTGCCCCCTGCCTCTGAACTTTCAGTCCAGGAGAACAAATGCTTTGTGTGATATTTTAATGAGTTCTTTGCACATTTTCTGTCACTAAAGCCTATTTTCTCAGTGTTAATTATAACAGTTCTCCTGTTAGTGAAAAAATAATTGCTAACCTAATGGTATCCAATTCTTGATTTTCCCTCTGGAAAAAAATTATATTATTGTACAGCAGCATGCTTAAGATGCTCCAGTACAGATTATGTCAATATTTTTATTAACTCATCATTTCAGGGGTTTCAAACCTCACAAATTATATTCTGTGCACAACTGGACAGGACCTGACAGTGCCTAATGCCTAAGCCTGGGGCCAAAGTCAATACACCACTCTCAGATGGGTGAGTGAGCAAGGTAATTCTTATACATACAAAGAATTTCTGTTAAATGATATAGAAAGGTCTGTAATACAATGGTATATCTACCATGGGATCACAGCCATGTGGTGTCTTTGAAAGTCCAACTGTATTATTGCTTATACTATATGTTTTGTATAAATCAATGACTGGCAGATAAATACTGATTGTTCTGAGGTAATCTGATTGTTTTTCCTGATTCAGTGCTATATGCTGCTCATAGTAGGCATATCACTTTTATTTATTCTGAAAAAAGTACAGGTGTCTGTCATTTTAGTTGCAGTAATCTATATTTTTTTGAGGAAGATGAACCTTTGTAAAGCAGAAGCAGTTGTCTGCAACATTATAAATCACGTAATACTGGAAGTTTTATGACACTACATCAGTAAGCTACACAGCCCAGCTCTTCTTTCCTTGAACACTCAGTGGTTTAAAGAAAAGAAAACACTGTCTGGATTACAGCCATGAGGCTAAATTAGTAAATCTGTTGCTAATAAATAGCCCAGCTGAAAGCGCATTCATGAGTGATAAACCTTAAAAATCAAGATGAGCTAAAAAAATCTCAGCCATTTTTAATTATAAATTATAAAATTATTCAAACAAAACAAAACAAGACAAAAGGCATCTCAGAAGATTTGGAGTATTTCTTATTTCTAAAAATGTGCATCTTCAGCATGGGAGCACCTTCCTGCCCTCTTACCTACAGAAGACCAAAACTGATTGTGTAGGAATAGAGAAGGCTCCAAAGCCAGAAAATGTCATTTCCAGCAGAAGCACATCCCCTATCAATCAGAAGGGCACTCACAGTACTTGATGTGCTTAGTGCTGGCTTTCTCCAGACTACTGATGTCAGTTCTGCACAGTTTGAAATCAGGCCTTCTTACATCACTCTTACCTCTGCCCTGTGTCACTTTATCTTAAGAGAACACAAATAATGACACCAGCTACACAGGAAGAAATACAGACAGGAGTTTGACTGGTGTTTTGAAGATACAAGCAGGTGCTCTTCCAAGATGCTTGGCCTTGTTCTTGGAGACAAACCCAAAAGATTCTTTTGGAAAATATTATCAACACCCTGAAGTCTATTGAAGGACAAGTGTACACAAATTTCTTGTTACATTTGTGAATATTTTCAAATTAAATATTAGTATATTTCTTTACATTAAGCAGGATGTTATGAACAACTTTTGATTTACTGTTTTAAAATCTGTTTCCAAGTATTAGCATATTTAATTTACAATATTAGTAAATGCATATTTTAACTGCAGTGAAGATTACAGCTTTAGTTAATGACAGGTAATAAAGATATATTCATTAGCTAGATATTAATGATACTTTTGTATTGAAGCATAATATTAACCCATTTAGCATTTCTAGAAGTGTTAACATACACTGAGAACACTGGTATTGCTATTTTGGATGGGCAGTCCTCCATGACACTGGGAAAGGCAGAATTACCATGGCTTTCCCTCAGGAATTAGAAACATTAGTTCAGCTTTTGTACAGAAGCATTTGAGAATTTGGCATTTAGAAATTAAACTAAAGTAGTTCACTCTGCAAGCAGAGAGTGACTGTGAAGCAGATCTTTGTATTTAGAAAGTGTGTTACTAAAAGAGCTAACCACTAAGAAGCCCTTTTCAGTAAGCCTTTTAGTTCATCAGAAAGAAATCTTACACTGAAAAACTCCCTCACCAAAACACCATTGTAATTCAATATAATAAGAAAGATTTCACTAGAAGAAAGAAAATTGATATATGACACAGTCAAAGACAGTATGGAAGTGTGATTATGGTTTACTGCATACTCAATGATCTGAGAGCACATTTTGGGAAAATTTATTTATAATGAGATGGGTACCTAGGTAGCTCTGTGGTCTTACTGCCTGAATTTAGTGCTTCAAAATATGCTAGACTTAAAGGAAAGTATTTAAAGATGAATCATAATAGTCAAAGCAGAATGAAATTATGAAAGCAATTTAATTTTTTTTATTTTTATAGTAGAAGTTTATGGTTTATTTTGGCTTCCATTGAAGTGACTAGCATAATTTCCCTTATCTTCTTAGCTTCCTCCTGTCTGTTAATTTATCCTTTAAGTTGTTCAGAGCTAGTTGTGACTTCCTCTTAAGTTTAATCTGTAGTGTGTTGTTTTAAAATCAATTTATAGATTCTAGTTCACAAGGAAATGAGCAGCCACTTTCCCTTACTAAGGCTAGACCTTTTGCCCAGGTAAGAGCACTTTATTTGAGTCTGTATTTTTCACAGGTAAGAAAGAATATGACTGAAATATATTAACTTGCTCCAAGGGAAAATTATCTCAGTCTCTTGTTGGTGATTGCCCCATTTGGTATAAATAATTTTATTATTAGAATATGGAGGTTCCACTTTGTGATTGCAGTCTTTGTATGTAGAGGTTTTCAACTGCTTATAGAATACTCAAATATTCTGGTGTAAAATAATATACTGGGGTATAATATACTCAAATATACTGGGATAAAATAAAAATGTATATGACCTCATGGTCTTTACAATGCCATTTGCCTGGTTCCTGTTTCAGGATATATTTTAATACTTCATGTGAAGACAGAGAACATCACTATGAAACATCCAGACTAAATTATGACAGCATATTTGATTGAACACCTTGGGTTTTCTTCTAGGAAAATCTGAATATCGTTCAGAACAATGGCAGAATCTTTAACTGGTTTTTTGGTTCCTTTGGTGAATGCATTGAGTTTATGCATTAAACAAGCAAATTCCTTATTATTAGTTTTAGGAGTTTCTTTGTTTTCTTTGTATATGGATTGAAATATTTCACACAAAAATGAATTTATGTTGACATAAATTATATTTATGTTGACACATGGAAAAAAACAAGCAATCCTGATTTTCATTTGCCCAGTGAACAAGATTATGTCAATCAGAAGCTTCCCTTCCCAACTTACCTGATCAGGTCAGGATCACTAAGGAGTGATTATTGAAGTGTTTCTGTTTCTATATTTTTGAAAGGGAGGTAAAAACGTCCACTAAAAAGACTTTAAAGAAGACCTCAAAGAACCACTCATGCATGGAAGCACTCCTCCCAACTCTCATTTCCTGTAAGAAATAGCTAGCTGTGGCTGATCTTCATATGGAGATTTTTAAGTATTAGTTCACACTCTTATGTATATTTATTAAGTCAGGAGAAAAATCACTTAGGTCTACTTTGTTTTGCAGAGAAATAATTAATGATCTCAGGTCATAGCACAGATAATTAAAGATAAACAAACCAAGATCTAACCTACAAGAGAAAAAAAAGTAAAAAAGTAATGCAAGAAATGACTATTCCCTGTGGAACTTAAGAGTGTTTATTTTCAACATAATATTAAGTCAAATAATTGAATAGCTTTCACACTCTTTTATGCTATTTCAGGGAAGAAAATCTGAATATCATACAGTCAAGTTTCCTGTATGAAATAGTCAGAGTGTAATAGTAATTTCACTCTTTACTTTTCCTATATTAAATAAATGCCCACACAAAATTTTAAGCAGAATGCTTTGATATGAGATCAATATTCAGTGCAATCTGATCATCTGTATATTGCCTGGGTGTGTATGAGGAGATCTCCTTCAGAGAGAAGGATTTTCAGATCTTTGAGTATACAGGAAAGTAATTCATATTTCCTTAGAGCTGTGTGCCCTGAATATTTGTAGCAGCACAATTCCATCCCAAATGCACATTCTTCTTGTTTACAGTACTCTCATGTGCAGATGACAGGTGTGTTGCCACAAAAACCCCAACCTTAAGGACTGGGGGATTATGAGTAGGGTGGACTCTAAAAATGTGGTAAGTATTCAGTCCTGCAGCCACGTGTTATATAAAATACAGAAGTTAAGGCTGCATTAAGAGATAGCATAACCCAGAGAGGGACAGACCTACAGAATCAAATAGAACATATAGAGGAGTTTGCACCATTCCTTGCACATTTATTTCATATTTGCTGCAGCTGTACCTCACTGTGAAAATGATCTTTATTAGCTGGAGAATATTCAGTGCCTTCCTGAGGAACATGTTCTTCTTCAGTTTCATCTGACAGGAAAGGATTGGGGAGACAAGCAAAACAAACCATCTGGGGAGGACCAGGTCACTAATTCCAAACAAATGCTGAAGTGTTTGTCTAACCATAGCACCATTTAGTGCAGTTACTCTCTAACAGGCATTTGGTATCTTTCTGTGAATCCCATTCTTATTAAATATACATATCTATTTAGGTAATGAAAAAAGAAGAGAAGCTTCTCTTATTAGCACAACTTTAGGGATTTGAACCCTATCAGAGGACAAGATTTTCAGGTGCAATCAAGTAGATATTTAAAAGGCATTTTTGAGGGGGTAATAGATCATAGGCACTACAACACAAAAATTTCTTATTGTTTAATTTTTCCTACAGTGAGATATAGTGGGAGAAAGAAAGGAAAGAAGAAGGTATAATTTAATGTAATTTACCAGAAAAAAAATCTATTCCCACAGATACTGATGCATTTCGGCAAACAAAAGCCTTAAATTTTTTCTCATTATGAATATTTTTAGTAATCTGAAACTTCATCAATGAGTATATCTGAACTTGCTTTGTGATAAAAACACTTTCCATCTCTCTACCTTTGCCAAGCTTCCCACAGAAATTCATATTCCATGTACTAGCAATGATGTCAAAAGCCTATAGGCTGACAAGCTAAAGTAATTATTTGCATTATAGGGCACAGAGTGGGTTGCATCTACAGGGTTTGTACTGAAAAATTCTGCTTTTTTCCACTGTGCTTGTCTATTGTAAACACATACTGAAAATGGAAAGCACAGCAATAGATTTCAATAGGGATAGAAATCTGTTTCATACCTATAATTTAGCTTGTTAAAAATGTTAAATTCACATGCTTCTATTTGAAAGCATTTCTGACCTTTGATGTTTCTATATTGGTAGGAACATAAATATTACTATGCATAGCTAAGGCTGGAAATTAATAGAAGTTACAGGTATGCAGCAACTTTTTCCTTTCTGTTAATTTTATGTCTGAATGTGTCTAAATAGGCTGGTGCTGGAAAAAAGTATTATCACTCAAACAAAAAAAAAAAAAAAGAGAAAACAATGCCTCATTTTTAATAATTTGTGGTTTATTTTAGCACTTTCCCCAAACCATGGGGACAAACTAAACCATTAAAACATTTTGTTGGATTACTACTAATATAAATATGCACTCAAAGGTGATAGCATGATCATGAAATTCCTTTGAAATACTTGGTTGGTTTCTTTCTATGACATTTTTTACACAATCCCTTCTCTGGAATTATTGGTCTTAAAATATTTCACCTTTCCTGAAACTCTGTGATTGTAATAATACATTTCAGACTCTCACTTCCTACAAGGCTGCTGGAAGCATTCCTTTTTTCACTCTGGCCTTTCTACAGTTGTAGGACAAAATCAGATTCATTCAGGTGTGGTATCAGAGCATGAGGACTGGCTGGTATTGGCAAGGCTGTTGAGTACTATAGCTGAGGTTGGATGTTGCCTTCATCTCTGGTGAAGGGTGTAGCTAGGGGGCACATAATCATATGGACATCTATTTCTCCCACCTGGACAATACAGCAGTAAAAACAGGGTTCATCTGGCTGCCCACATGAGTAAAGACACAGCTGCTGTCATGAAGAAAGACACAGAGCAGAGACCCTCCAGGAAGAATTGTTCATTTCTCTGAAAATCACATTTCTTCAGAGGGAGAACTAGAAAATACCCTTTTACAAGTGTTTTTTTTGTTTTGTTTTCTCCCTTTTTTAAAAAATAAGTTAACATCACTCCCTATCTTCACTCAAATGGTTTTAGCCCAGGTTGTGCAGGTAGAAGATATTGCATTAACCTGCTTAAGCACAGAACATTTAATAATTAGTCAAAAATACAAAAAGTAGAAAAAAATTCATTGCTCAAAGTGCAGCAGACACTTTACCATTTTAAAGCAGTTGCTCCAGTGACCACCTGAAGGTTATCTTAGAGCTGTCAGTTTTGCAGACAGCCTAATCTGAAGACCAACTCTCAGATTTACAAAAAAAATATTTATTAAAATGAGAAATAATCACACTTGCATCTCCAACGGAACTTGTAGAGGAGATTTCATTTTTCAAAGAATGCTTGATCCAAACCTATTAAAAACACACATCTTAAAAAAGAAATTAATAAGGATGCTTGAGGATTTAAATTATTTAGACCAGCATGGGAGATGTTCTTCCTAAAGATATGCATTATTATATGAATATAGAACTTGTTAAAGCCTGTAATTATAATGAAATAGGTCTTATCCTTCCCTGCGGATGTCTGATGTTGCCATGTGAGCAAAGACCAACTCAATTTCCCTTTGTTTAGGGTCCTTCAGCTGTGTCCCACTTTGCTGTGTCCCACTTCTGTTACCAAACTTCAGTTCCAAGGTACGATATTGCTGGTACTCTTTCTTTGATTGTGTCAGAATCCATTGAACTTGGAGAATGAGTTTGAAGAAATAGAGCTGAAATGTTTGAGATTAGCAACTTACTACTTTTGGCAGATAATTGATGATCTTGTTTCTATCTGGATTCTTATGTCTTTTTAGCAAGGTTAAAAAAGTTCCAAATGAATTTGCAAAAATTTCTGCTAATGTGTTTGGAGAGGAGGCTCTGATAAAAAAAAAAAAAAAAAAAAAAAAAAAAAAAAAAAAAAAAAAAAAAAAAAAAAAAGAGTTAAATATTAGTATGTTACCCTGGTTACCCTGGGGGAAATGGAAAAATATTTTATGACTATGGTCAAATGAAATGAAGAAGTAATTTTGGATAGACTAGGTAGGCATGCTTGCATGCTTCAAGGAGGAATGGCACACCAAAGCATAGGTGTCAATTATCAGTATTAGAAGTGAAAAAGTGAACAGAATGAGCAGGGAGAAAACCTCAAGACAAAGAAAGATAAAACAAAATTTAAAACACTGCTTATTTTTAAAAAGTGTTTTCCTGCCTGACACTGGATTAAAATAAATTGAGGGAGATAGCAGGATCCTGCAGAGTCACTTATACAGAGGTGCAGACTGCTGCAGGGTAGTGCTTCAGAAGCCTCAAATTGTTCCAAACGTACAGAACTGTTCACCAGCTCATACAGCAACACAGGACACACCTGATCTGTGAAAAGAAATTTCCTGAATCACAACTGATGATGTTGACACAGTAGAACAGTAGATATTCCCATCTGATCGAGATAGCCGAGTGTGTGGTTGGGGCACTTGCTGCTATCAGAACTCCCCGGAGCTCTCCAGGGTACCTGAGTCTGGTAATGAGAGCAGAGTCTCGGTATGTCACATCACCCTCTGAAGTTGTCATTAAATAGTTTAGGCTCCTAATTCTGATAGTATATGACTGAAGTTAAATGTTGTAGATAAATTGCCTATTTCAGCTACTGTAATCTTCCATTTTCTTTATTCTAAGCATCTGTCACTATAGGACATGAAATAGCATGATGGATACATGCAGCTCTTGAAAACAGTGTAGAAAAGAGAATATTTAATTTCTGACTCCAACATTTATGGATTTCTAAAAGCGACAGTGGATTGGAGGCCGACAGTGCCACCTCTCCAATGACACTGGACAAACCAACAGTCCATCAGATTTCTCCTCCTCCAAAAACAAATGCAAAACAATGTTATTTACATAAAATGTGTGAGAAAGTTTGTTACAAGAATGTAAACATCAGAAGTCTTAGAAAAACTTAAAAAATCAGGGCAACAAGCATCTGGAAAATATCTGAAGACCCAATGTTTAGCCTCTGTTATTTGGATAGTGGGCATCAGATGAAATGGTAGAAGTGCAGATTAATTTGTACTGCATGGTTGCGTATTGGTCCTAAATGAGATAAACCTTTATGCACAGGAAATTGTATCCCACTGAAGATTTTCTAAAAGCTGATTGGTGATGTGTTACCTATCAGCAAATATATTGCAGGACTTGTTAGACATGCATCTTCCAATATGCCTACACTGGTTTCATCAACTGTATGTTTATTGCAAAATCAATAAAATATTGAAAAAATTGTTGAAAAGTTCTTAGGCAGCTAGCTTTTAGTGGTCTATAATAAATGATCATGACTGGCAATTTTAAACCTTGTGTTTCATTCAGATGCCTAAGTGTGTATTAAATAAGAAGATAAAGATGCTGCATAAGCTAATGTGTTTGTTACTCTTGCAAAGCCATGCTCATCTGTTCTGATGTTTTCCTTAATAAACACTTGCTCAGGAAGTCCACAAGCATAGTATACAATCCACCAAATTGGTGCAGAACAAAATACATTAATAAAAATCTGATGCAAAAATATCTTCTTTGGGCCTTCCTCCAGCAATTGTTTTCATGGAAAGTTAACTCTCACATTTGAGCAATCCACCTGCAAAGGGACACTTACATAAAATCCGACATACATTTAAGAGCTTGACAGTTCTAGGCCTCATTTACAAACAAGGTTTGTGATCTGAATTCCATAGTATGCAAACTAAGAAAGAATGAGGTGAAAGTGGATACAAACCTCCACGGAGACATCAAGATTAATCACACATTGGCAGGAACACAATATAGAGTTGATGAATTTTTAATTTTTGTAAAAACAGCCACATTCTTTGCCCCCTTTTAGTACTCTAAAGTAATGTTGGGTTTTTTGAAAGAAAAATCTCAAAAAGGGAGGGGTTCACCAAGCTTAGTTTTATAAATTTCACTTTAAACCAGGGATGAAACTTTTTCCCTGCAGATAGATGGGGTTTTTTCCCCCCAGTACATGAAAGTAAAAATTATTGAAAATGCCCAATATAGTTCTCTGACTCTCCTTTGTAAGTGTATCATTGTTTGCACACCTAATAAAGTGATGACATTCAGTGTCCAGAAATAACAATAACATTGCATACATGGGTGTCTCACAGGCAGTAGAGAGAGCCAGGGCACTGACATCTGTGAAAGTATTAGCGCAGAATAGGTTCCTGAGCATTCAGGTTTTTCTACTACTTCCCAGACTATTGGTTGATTTTTGAACAATTGATTCTCAATAGTATATTACTAATTATAATTATAGGGGGAAGGTTTTTGTTTCTCCAGCAGAGCCATTCTCCCTACTTAAACATTCAAGTTGTGTCGATTATGTACACAGTCAGTTCTCTCAAACTGTTGAATTTTCATCTTTAGTAAAGACAATTCTCATGGAGGTTTTGTGTTGTCTACATAAATATTTGTGCAATGTACTTAGTGTGGCAACATATGATTGCTGAAGATAGAACAGATTCTTGAGGCACAAGAGTACTTGTAATAATGGAAATGAATGACAATCCAGTCTCTGTGCAGGTTGGTGTGGGAGGAAGGAGAGGTAGATGAGATGCATCAAGTGCTCAGTGCAAATTCCCAAAAGCTTATGAATATGCAGAAGTATCAATGAGAATGTGTGACTATGGGAATATTTTCAGATGATAATTCCAGAGTTTTCTCAATAATCTGTATGTAGTTTGCCATCTGAAAATCCTCTTAAAGGAGTATGAATATGGAGTAAGTGCAAAATGTAACCGAGGCCAATTTACAAAATGAATTGGCAGATTTCATATTGTTTGCTCTAGAGAACTACTGCAAATATGTTCATTCAAAATTTTATTTAATTTATGCTAATAAAATAAGACAGATCAGTAATAGGGAAGAAAAATGGGGCATAGTAAAACATTAATAAGTGAGATCTGAAAGCTCCATATTTTTGTAATTTTCATTAAGTGATATGTTTTATGATTATTTTTTCTTCTCTATGGCACTTTATGAACACCTCTGGGACACCAGGAATCCAAAAGAAATTAGAGTAATTGATTAAGATCACTTGCCCAAGATCACCATTGATCTGGCATAAATGTTGCATCAAATCTGACATATTTTCTAAAATATTTTTCAAAATATTTTCATTTGGCTGGTAATGTAAGCAAAACACTAAAAGGCAAATTACTTCTGCACAATCAAATTAAATAGAAGGTTCACTGCTTCTAAATACTAAAAAATACTTTTCACAGTCTATTGTAATAACTTCTCAGCAAAATAAAACATTTTTTCTCAGTGAGAGACAGTTGCAAACACAATTTACATAATTCAAGCTATAAGCTGACTTAAAGTCTACAAATCATGGCCACAAATATTCCTGACTTTTTCCAGGTGTGATGACACCTTAGTGAAATACTGGATGCAACAGATCCTGTTCTGAAATGGTGATATAGCCACCCCTGTTGCTGGGCACTACATCAATGCCTTGTACCTGACCTGTGAGTAAAGAGAGAATTGTAGTACATCCCATTAGAATTTGTCTCTGATTGTAGTCACTTACTCACACTGGAGCTGTATTAATCATATTTTCCAGTGGATAGGCTTTGTTGTTAGCAGTCTGTTTTGGTGAGGCAGGGCAAATGGGTAAACCAGGTAGAGAGAAAAAACTAAACCAGCCAAAAAAGCCTTAGAGGCACTTAATTTGATTTTCAGGTTCCAAGGACTACAAGTTTGCTCCAATTACCTCATACTAACTCATGTAAATGTTATATGTGTGGTATTTATGTGTCTGATAATAAATATTAATAAATAATAATCAATACATTAGTTATTTAAAAAATCTAATTATAATTTAATATCTTGACTTCTGCTTGAGGGAACTGATGGAAGATAGTGGATCCTGTTGCTGTGTAAACTGCAGAAATTATCTGCAGGTCTGAAACTGGTCCCACTCTTCTTGCTGTCTTCTATCTTATTTGAGGAGGCAACTTAGAGTGAGATTTTTAGAGCGTCTGAAGCCTCACAGTTCTTAGAAAGGCACAGTCTCACTTGACTTTCCATGCTCCCATCATGCTGACCCTCCCCAATGCCATCTGGATGTAGGAGCTGCCCCGCCCCGGTGCCTGCTGGGCTGTCTGGAGGGTAGGTCTAGATTAGCTGTTAGGAAGAAATTCTATGCTTTAGGCACTGGAATAGGTTGTCCAGACAGGTTGTGGACTCTCCAAGTTCTCAAGACCAGATTGGATGAGTCTCTGAGTAACCTGGTCTAGTGGGAATTGTCTCTGCCCATGACAAGGGAGTAGAACTAGATGATCTTAAAGGTTTCCAACCCTAGCCATCCTATGATTCTGTGAAATTCCAAAAGCAATTCATTTATTAATTCCTTAATTGTCCTCTTTATTTCTCCTGAGTTATTATGTTGAGCAGGCTCAGCAACAGATTTGGTGAGATGAGGACTGGAATTAGAACAGATCTGGACTCCTTTTTTGTTTGTTAGGCTTCTAGGCTGGCCTGCTCTTCTCTGGAAAATGCTGCCGCAGGTTCCTCAGGAAAAACCTAGGTTGGATGTCTGGATCCTGGTAACTCAACATTTTGACCAAGCCTGTAAAATTTGGGCTTTCTTTTTTCTACATCCATTAGGTTTCCTGAAGCTATTGTGAACTGCCATCTCAGATCCTGACAGTGTTTCTCCTTTGTTATATAAGAGAGAGTTTAACTACCAATTAATTGCTGCTAATCACATATCTACTGGAATGCCAGCCACAACAGTAGACCCAAATGCCTTTTGAGATGTTATCTGAAGCCTCTGCCTGCTGCCATTCCACCTTAGTAATCCTTTCTCTAGGTGTGCCAAGGACTGTACGCATCTGCAACATGTGCAGCATTGAAAAAGGTGACTGACAGAAACAGGAGAAAAATTGCAACTCTAGTGGAAGAAACAAAGGCGAGGGGAAGCTGCAACTGCTGCCTTCCTCCTCCACACGGACCCGGATCTGAGCAATACTCTAAAATAGACACCCAGTGCTATCTGGGAAGGATGATTGATGGTTATCACTTCCCATGCATGGATCATCCAGAGAATCTCTGTGCCTGCCTCAGTGGGCTCATCATGTAGTTTCCTGGGTGTTAATGATAATATCAAAAATTAAACGCACTCAGGTTGCCTGACAGTGGTCAGAGGCCTTAGTGAACATATATGGGGATTTCAAAACAGAAAATATTTACAGATACTCAAGTGTATATGTGATATAATACATGCTCACATGTTTCTTGTTGTTTTCAGTGTAATCAAAAATGGTAATTATTTCAAAACTGTATCAGAAAAATGAAAGAAGAGATCTCTGAAACAGGTAAGATGTTTGCCTTGATAGCATAGTGTTACCTGAATAAGGTGTCAGGATGTTAAAACACAGACACAAAGTTAATAGATTTTGTTAACACATTTTGATCCTCATCTGGAGGTGCTTGATGTTCAGTTAGGAAGCTTTTATAAGGCAGAAGTGTTATTTCTCTGGGGTTGATGGTTTTCTTTTATTCCTGTGAGTGCCCAGATTTTATAATGAAATACAAAGATTTGTCTCAAACAGACATATTAGGAATTCATAGTATCTATATCTCACTTTGAAGGTGTGCTAGTGTGTCTTGGACTTTGATCCAACAGAGTTCCCCTCAAAAGCAAATTAATATATTCTATGACTATATTTTGAGTTCATTCATTTCAGATAAACTGCACCACATTAGATCAGTTGCAGAATCACTGAATGTGAGCTATGCAAGAAAAAATAGTTTTAATTCCTTAAGTTCTTCAAAATTAGCACAGGAAGGCTACTTTTGGTTTGTGTTTCTCAATTTTTTGTCAGATAAAATGAAAAATGAGGTGTAAGATATGTAATTCAGAAAGTAATTCAGGAAGTTTATTTTTGTTTAAAGCAAAGACTAGCTTTTTCAGCTGTTGAAAATCAAACTATAATGACTGACTTGTTTTGGTAAATAACATTTTATGTTCAGAGTAGCAAACTACCTTCCTTAAAGATAAAAGGAAAGGGAACAAGGCTGCCTCAGGTATATTGTGACTGAGACAGACGCATTCTCTGGTGAGCCCTGAAGTCCCCATTCCTTTTCATGCAGCAGAGAGGATGACAATAATCTATCCTTCAGTCTCAATTTACAAAAAAGTTTGATCATATTTATTAAATATATTTGAGTAATAACTTATCTTAATATTTGCATAGAAAAAAACCCTAAAAATCAAAAGTCCAATTACGTATGAAAAGGAAAGTGAACATGAAAAGAATGGGGTTTTTAACTGAATAAGATATAAAGATCTAATTACAAATATAAGCATACAGATCCCTACTAAAATCAGAGACAGCACACAATGAATTATCCCCAACTTCTTTCTCTACCAGTAGCTTTCATACAAGGGCCAATGGAATAACAGACTGAGATATGGACAAGGTAAGTCCCAACACAATCAGTAAAAAGCCAAATAACAATTCCCTTGATGGGAAATTTTCACCTTAGAGATGGATCATTTAGAAACTGAATGCAGCAGAACTAAAGAGTGTCATTTCAATTTTACTTGAATTCTCTCTAGAATCCAGCACATAATTTCTCATCATAACAAATAAACATTCTCATGTTTGGTGTATATTTTAGCTGTCATCTGAGGAAAAGGCAAATATCATAGTATTTATTTACAAAACCCGGTTTGATCCTCCTAAATTGCATATTGCTTTGAAAATAAGCAACCAGATACCAAACAGATGCATACTGACAAACATCCAGTGAACTCAACCAAGCTTTGCCTATTTACACCCCCCTCAGGATAACACAGAAGTGTATAGTATACTAAAATGAGATTTTAAATGTAAATGCACATTATCACTAAGGAATAATTTGATACGAGAATGACAGAATTAGTAAAATAAACAGCTGTCTTAAAAATATGAAGTCTAAATGTGTCCAGCTGCCAGAAAGAATGAATATCAGAAGCCTGTGAAGTGTTTCTGTGATGTTTACACAGTATCTGCCATAAGCGTGTGTTATAGTAAAGATTACTTCTTTTCAGCAGAACAGATCAAAATATTTGAAATTAGAAGGTTCTATATAGATATTAAATAATGCATCTTACCTTTATGAATCTTCTTCCAAAAGCACTCTCAAATTATACTTCACAAGCTTCTGTCTAAAGTAAACAAGGTTAACAATCTATCTTAATGAAAATACAGAACACTGAAACAGATTCAGCGATTTTCCAAAATGAGAGAAGCATCATGTCAAAATACCATTGTTGTTGTTGTTATAATGGTTTTTGTACATCTAGTATTACTCATGTGTTTATGGTGTCCAAACATCTTTCAATATCCTGATGCTAAAACTTGAACTCCTGACTTTCTTCTCAGTGAGTTCATTGACTCTCTTAATTTGACATATATTGAGAAGAGGTTGTTTCCTGAAGGGAAAAAAAAATCCCAATAACTATTTGTAGAGTTTAAGAGTTTTTACAACTTCTATTACCCACCTGCATTATAAAATGCAGAATAGCATTTTATTTTGTTAGTAGGAATACTCATCTGTGGAAAAAAATCTATCAGTAACAGCAAACCTCTGCTCAGATGAACACAATCAGGATTTCACATCAGTTTTGCTTAAAGACTTTTTTATTAATTCCAGACTTTTTTCATTCATTCCAGACTGCTAAAATCAGGGTGGATCCAGTCCAAGTAGTTTGTGTCTATTTTAAAACTAATGTGAAGGAGAAAATTAGGGTGCATGTAACAAATGTATATGCATGCTTATTTATGTCAGCGATTTTGAACTAGAACAAGCTTGGATGGATCTAGAAAGTATTACAAGTCATGTATTTCAGTTAGATTTTAAAACCTTCAAATTCCAAGTTGAATTTGATGGTTTCTTTTCTTTGTCCAAAGGTAACACATTATATAATCACAGCAAATGGTCTTAGAAGGAACCTCAATAGATTATCTTGTCCATCTCCTATGCCTCAGACAGGATCAGTTTTTCCAATGACATTTCTGACAGATGTTAGTTAAACCTGGTCCTAAAACCTACCAAAACTGTATTCCTTATATCTGTAAGGAATGTATTCTCACTCCTAGTAAGAGTGATGTACAGGTTAAACACTGTGTTAAAAAGAAAAAAAAAACAAATAAACCAAAAAATAACCAACCACAGAACAACAAAGACAAACAAGCACTGGCCTGAAAAAACTAAGTACAGTAGATCCTTCTGCTTCCTGATTCCTATTTGCTCGCCATTAACAACTCTGAAATAAGAAAATAAATAACATTACTGATTATCAAGGCTGGACATATTTCATTTTGTAATTTGTTAGATACAAAGAAGATGCAGCCCTGATAGGGCAAAAATTTGGTCCTTCTGGGTGGCAATTGGTGCTCACAGAGACTGACCCTGTGTATACCAGCAGGTATTTGTAAATATGTGTGGGAAGGACACGTGCCCATGGCAGGGTGCAAATACAGCTCTGACTACATGAAAAGGGATGGATGGTCCAATGCCACCTCTGTCTCTCTGAAATTGTACTGGGTATGGTACTTTGCATACCATAAATACCATTTAAAGATTTTTTTTCCCCTACTGATTCTTTGTTCTGTTTCCCTTGTATGTGGATAATTATGGTGGTAATTTGGCTACAGCATTCTGAACTTGCATGATTTTTAGTAAGGACTACATGGATTTGAATCTGTCTGTTTGTTATAATGCTTCCTCAATATTACCCATTTAGTGTCAATTATAAACAAAAAATAGCCCACTTATTGTCTCATATAAGCATCCACATCAATAATTGTGCAGAACAAAGGCATAAACTGAGACCATCTGCTCTCACTACAATAATCTACCTAAAAAGCCTAGCCAGTAACACAGTAAAATTTCTGATGCATTTGTCTGGGGTCATGCTGTTTAAGTGTCTTTTATGATTAAAATCATTACTGCTTTGGTCCATCACCTATTAAGACATATGTTTCCTCATTTCAAGTAAAATATTGTCATTTTATTTTTAATACTGTAGTAAATTAAGATAACATGTAAGAAAAAAACTGTACTTTTGTTTTATACTTCATTGTCACTCTCTTTCCTGCTGATGTTGACAATACTTAGACATTTCTTGAAAAAATCATATATGCTGCAGATTTTTATTTTTTTGACAAGTGCAGAACACTTAAACTCTTTTAAATTCCAGTACAAAACCATATCAAAATGTAAAATGTTAACCAGAAGTGCCATCATGACCTGAAAAGTTACAAAAAGAAAGAAAAAAAGAAAAGAATATTTAAGATCCTACAATCAAAGAAGATTGTTGATGTTTAAAGAGAATGTATTGTGAGTTTTCTCAGCATTGGATATGTGGAATTTTTCCTGCGAGCTTGCAAGAATAGATAGGAGTTTAAGAAACATTCACATGAAAGTACAAAAGGCAGGCAAATCCCTGCTGCTTTATGCCAGTGTCCTTATTCTATTCTCTAGCATATCAAGCCTGTCAAGACATCTCAGTTTTTCACTTCTAACAAAAATAAGTAAATGAAAATAATGCACAGCAAATGCCCAGTGCATTTAATACAATGTCTTAAACATTTGGTCTGATCAACAGCAAATTCAGTAAACATGTTCCCCAACCCTCAATGGTGACCTCTGAAACCTGATTACAGGCTGGTTTTCAATAGAAAAATATTATTTTTATCCAAAAATGTACTATAATGCCACACTTTCTATGTCTGACTTTCTAACATGCTAAACACTTGTCTTTCTTCTTGATTCCAAATGGATTTTTTATATGCTCAAAGCATGATTCATAAACTGATTGATGATCCATTCTATTTATGCTATTAATTCAATAACAATTTGCTGCACAGTATTCAAAATAAAACTTGGATAGAAATCAAACTAAAATTATCCCTTTAGGAAACTTGGTTTAGAATGTATAACAGTGTTCATGAATTGACCTTATGACACCTGAAAACAAGAATGAAGAGGAAAGTCAAAAATTCACGTCTATTTCTAGTTTTTCAGGCTTGGGTAACATGCACAATTTTTGGATTAGATACTTTTTATGATTTAGGCTAAGAAGAAAAGGCTAATGTGATTGTATTGATGATTATTGGATCTATTTATCAGTCCCTGAGTTAATATCTTGCTGAGTTTTAAGTAAAATTTGGGATTAAAAGTCTCTTTCATCCCAGGTATGTTGAGAATATGAATTGGAGATCTCAAAAAGAAGGCATGCAGAGTTATCCATTATTTATTGGCCAACAGTAGCCAGCCTATACAGTACATGTACATGGGCACCTCATCAGTTTCTGTGTGTAGTTGAATCCTTAGCTTGAATGTGTCAGTGAGACCATGTGCTTGCTGTTTTTTAACACTCCAAGGTTCTCAAAACTGACACTGGAAAATGGTCAGGGAGAAATGAGGGATGAAGTGTGCTTGTCTCCAGTAACCAAGCATTTTGCTCTGCTGCTTGTGGACCAACTTGCTTTTCTTTTTCAATTATTAACACTCCACCTTTTAGGAAATTCATGTTCAGTAATGAATCTCATTTTTGTAGGTAAGAGAATTTTGGGTATGCATTTTGTATATCAATAACTCAGCAGCTACTGAGGCATTTCAAAATTTGCTCTTTTGTTTAAAGCAGAAATGTGATCTATTCCATCTCAAAAACTAGTCAAATAATAAATCATAAATGCAGCTTCTGCTTCTGCTCCCCAAATTCAAACTTCCATAGTGAAAGTACACTTGTGTTTGCTCTTCAAACTGTTGGGTAGAGATAGTTTCCCTTAAAAATATGAAAAAAAAAATCAGAAAATAATAAAACATTTTGGTCAGTATTGAGGGTCTTAATTTTAAGTTCAAAGTGGTTATTTTTCAAAATTCAATCTTTAAAAAAGTTTTTAGAAATTAAAAATTAATTACCACCATTTGGCCAATGAATATTGGAATGCCATTTTGAAATTTTTGGAAGAATAGTATACTATACATATTCCTGCTATTTCCAATTGGAAGGTCTTTCACTCTGTTCTGGATCATCATATTTTTTTCCAAAGTTTTTGGTTTTAGACTGAAAAAAATAGCAGTCATAAACCACAAAATTATATAATTTTTTAAATTACTTTTTAACAGTAGTGATTTCAGCTTGTCTTGAAGGGCCTTGTGCTGCCTTGAAATGTGGCCCTAGACCACAAGGTGAACAGGGAAAAGGGACAGTAAGTCCAGAGAACACCCTTGGGGTGGAGACAGTCACTGTGTCATTCTTTTAGATGCTATCCTTTACGGTTTGTTTAGTACAGTGGGGAGAAGGTTTTTGGCTTTGAATGGGTGTTTTATCTGCTTTGCTTGGAGTTTTTTGTTTGTTGTTTGCTTGGTTTCTAGATAAATATATGAAAAGGTTTCCTGTGTTGTTCCCTTAGGCTGAATTATGGCTCATGCATAAGGATCTACACTTCACTTGCAGCCACTTACAAAATTCCTTCCAGGAGAAATAAAATGGTTTATCCTATTTGCCTTTTCCAAATGGTACATGCTGTCCTGCCTCAATTGATTTTCTTACGGCACTTACTAATTTTCAATACTGTGCCACTTTTCTAACAATAACAAATAGAAGCATGAACATTGAAGGTTATTATTTACTAGCCACAGCTCAGTGCACCATATAATCAAATCCTTTGTCAGAGCATCCTGCCACATAATCAGATCTTGTGAATTGTCAAAGGCAATTTTATAAATATATATATTCATTTAAAACCTCAGTAAGCTTGTCATGGTGTGAGATAAGCACATTTTTCTTTCATTTTCATGCTTTTCCAGTTCTTTATATGTGTAGTTATTACATTGCCTTCATACAATTTCTACTGTGAGAAGTAATGCTATATATAGCTATAGATGCTATACATAAAATCTAATAACAACAGGTATTAGATTGAATAGTTGATTTAATGTGGTTTTATTTCCTATAAAACATCATTTAAAGATTTATGTTGTTAACCAGATTTTATAATTAGCAATGTAATGCCCGAAACAAGATTAGAAGAATCACAAAACCCCACAAAGAGGGCATATCTTTCCTAGGGTGGTGTGCTTTAAGATGCCAGCTTCACTTCTTGCTCTGGCAAAACTCTGAACAACTTTGGAAATTTTATTTACTACAAGGAACAGGTTGGAAGATTTTTCATAGTTTTTGTTTTTAATGATTAGAGTAATAAATTCCAAAATTGAAATAAAACTGTGAAAAAACTGGTTGGTTCAATGTAGGAAAAAAGATATTAGACAAATGTTCTCAGAAAGAAATTTTATTTAAAATTGCTGGGATTATTGCAATAGAGGATGTTAAATTTTAAAAGTATTAGAAAACACAGTAATTTTATGGAAAAAAATGTACATAATATTCTGTATATTCAAAGTTTGTTTTCAAAAATTAGGTGAGAATACACTGGCTTTAGGATATCAGAGAAATACCTGAAGTTTTCAGAGATCTATTCTATCTGTATAATGAGACTTTAGTGTTTGCAGTGGTACAGCCCCAAAGAGATATTATGTGGGTGCTGCAGAAAGCATTTTATAGTTCAAATACGGTTTGTGCTTAGTCTGTAGTCTCCATACATCCTCACTGATTGTCCTCTAATTGGATGGTGATGATGAAGACATCTGCCAGATAAAAAAAACATAATCAAGTAATATGTCAGCCAGAACAATAGTGAGGAAAAAAGAGAAAGGAAAGATAGAAGCAGTAACAATATCCCAATTAAAATGAAGAACAAAAGAGTTGAAGTTCAGATGAGTGTCAGCTTTCTTCACACAGTACAGAAAATGAGACCTGTGCAAACATATCTAAGATGTGTTGGAAAAGAGGTGGCTATATAATGGAAAAAATAGTTCTGAAATAAGTAATTGAATAATATTGCCAGGATTTAGCAGTACATTTTCTCAGATGCATAGCCTATGTGAATTGACTTTCAGGGAGTGAAGAGTTAGATAAACAGGAACCAATTCTTGAAAACAAAATACTTTAGCCTCGGCTAAAGTAATACTAATACTTTAGCCTCCTTACAATCCTGATTATTGGATGTTGTGGTTTGTTAATTTACTTTACACAAAAAAGAAAGAAGGTTATAGAGAGGACACCGTTCTATTTGATATATCTAATGTGATATCATATGCATGAGGTGTCATCTGCATTATCAAATTGCAGGGAATTTTATTTCATTTAATTTTTTATTGTATCTAACAATAATTCAATCAGGGTATGGGTATGGGTAACTTATAAAGTTTCTTTAGTTTCAAAGTATGTTCTTTCATTGCTGTGTAGGTTTATGCATTGCAAAAGTCCACAGGAACCTGTTCCTAGGCTAAATTATCAGTCCAGATCTGAGTCCAAGAAAAGCTCTGCTGCTGCAGCTCCATGTCCCAGGTTGAACAAGTGGCAAGGCAGAAGATACACATTTCCACTAGGCACATGCACAGCAAGCACGTGTGTGCACTGCTCACAGCCAAAGCTGGCCTCTGAGCTCTGACTTGCAGTCATTTTCACCAACACAGACAGCACCATCAGCTTCATGGTTCTTCCCCCTCACCCAGGCACACAGACCCTCTGGCCTGTGGTCCAGTGCAGCTGCTGGCACCCAGACCTTGCTCACTCCAGGTGCTGGTATCACAGGCCCCTACTATCCACTCCAGTTGCTGACACTCACCTTGTGACATGCATATGCAGACACATGAAATAGAATTCCTTATCCAAGGAAAGAGCTGGAAAGGAATTTCAAAGGGTGTACAGATCACAGTGGTTAGGCACAAGACATGCGCAGAAAAGCGTACAAAACTAATCACCATCATTCCTTTTCATCCCCATATTATTCTTTTCATGCACATTTCCCTTCCCAAATCACCTAGATCCTCTCACTTTTTGTTCCCCCTCTAAACATGTGTTAATAAGTCCTGTGCAATTCCAAAATTCCCCTGCCTCCATCCCAGTAAAAAGTGACCCTCAGCGCAAAATGTGCTCCTGCAGCATTAACACACTTTGATGTGATGCTAGATGATCTTAAAGTTCCCTTCCAACCCAGGCCATTCTATGATTCTGTGTCACAAGTAGGTTTTTAAACTGAGGCTTTCCTGAGAAAGCTATGGGAGCGAACTGGACAGGACATTTCTTTCTCTGATGCCTTAATTTTTGTGCCTGTGCCCTTGTTCTCCTGTGAATTTGTGGGAATAGAAGTTTGATGGGCTGGCAGCATCTGTGGTGGTCCTGGGCATAGCTGAGGCCAGGTGCTCTTCGGGCTCCCCTGCTGCCTTGGTCTCTGTGCCCCACAGATGAGCTTTTATCGCATATTTGCACACCACAGGTCTCCTACGTGTATTTATCTCCCCAGCCAAATGCCCAAAGAAGTTCTAACTTTAGAACAGAGACAGAACAATCAGTTGTATAGTGAATAAAGTGAATCACATTCTTGAACTTCAGTATGCAGAACTCACTGGAGAGCCCAGGGTCCACAGTGACTGATGTGTTGATGGTCCTCTCTCACAGGACAGATTAAGCTAGGGGAAGATCATCTGGAAGCATATTCCTTATTATTGTAGAAGGATGCACCCTCATGAAGTGTTGACACTTGTCAATCCATTGCAATTTGCCTTCTGTCTTCTATTTACCTGCATAGACATATCCATAAGTGCGATGCAAAGAAAAATGTAATTAGGCAGAATACACTATTGGGGTGTATTCAACAAATTGTTCTTTCACGATGGGATTTTATCAAACTGGAGAGGTTATTGCAGTGCTTTTTGTTGTTTTGGCAGTATTTGTTTTTTAATTACTTGAGTGATTGATCTGCAGTGCATGTTGGTTAATCTGCATGAGTTGGCAGGCTGGGAAGGATACCCTTCTAAAGGGGAATGCTAGAATGCCAAATGATTGTGATAAATTAGGGAGCCTCACTGAAAAAAAATAAGATGTCCATCAAGATGGACAAGTGCAATGAAAAATAAGAAGCTGAAGAAAAATTATCTAGAGGATGACTGGCCAAGCAGCAGTTCCACAGTTACGACCTGGTCTTAGTTGAGCCTTTATAGATTAATGGAATCATGCTGTCATATTTCTGGTGGTATGAGCTTCTGGGAGACACAAAGTACAGCCTGTACAGGGTATTTCCACTACATCAAGTCAGCTATTGCTTTCTTTTTTTTTTTTTTTTTCTTAGGCAACATGAGTATAAAATGTCTGTAACATCTTTGTTCTCACTCGAAGTGATTTCATCATGTCTGGGTAACAGATTCACTTGACACCATCTGTTCCTAGTCCTTTCTTGAACAGTCTGGAATATAGCACTCAATACCCTGGACATGTCTAGTACCTCCTACAAGAAATTTGAATGTTTTGAATTTCTCAGTCCATAGGCTTTCTAGATCAGTTATCTACTCCGGTCAGCAGTTTTCTGACTCAATATTTTTATTAGATTATATCTTATAATGAAGCTTAATCTGGTAGTTCCATACTAGGTTTCATGATAAGGGAGACCTGCTGGCATAGCATTGGCCACATACTCAGAAATATGGAAGCCAGAATACTTATTGCAGACCAATGCATATCATTGCCCAGAGAAGTCATGGATGCCCCATCCTGGATAGGTTCAAGGCCAGGCTGGCTGAGGCTCTGAGAAAGCTGGTCTAGGTATCTCTGCCCATGACAATGCAGCTGTAAATAGATGATTTTTAGGGTCCTTTTAAACCCAACCATGATTCCATTAATATTACAGAAAGAGTCTGTAACTCAGTCAAACATAGAGTTACATGAGGAAATGTGTGGACAGTTTAAAGCAAAAGAGATCCTGACATTCACCTCATATGAGTACAGTGTGGATGCTTAAGCTAAGAGGGCCCAGAAGAAAATAAGTTTAAATGTAAAAATCAGAGTAAAAAACCTTGAGGCATGGCTTAACAAAGCACTATTGCAGAAAAAGACTGGTAGGAACTGCTTGAAAGACCCTTGAAGTGTGTCCTCTAGTCTGCTCAATGCTGATAAAGCATATACTAGAGCCTTTTATCCTACTGAAGTCATCGTTCTTTTGGAAAAGATAAAACAGAATTAACTAGTGGGAGATCACTGCAGAATGGTAATAATGATAGACTACAAAGACAGGAGTATTTGGGGCTGATTAGTCTGGGGATGAGAATGCTGAGGTTACCAAGATCAGACAACTGAAAATGAGAAAAGCATAAACTGCCTGTTATGAATCTAAGGCAAGGAATAGCAAGTAAAAGTAAATCAGGGAAGGTACAGTATTAGATATCAAAAAAACATTATTTGCCAACAGTAAGGATAGCTCAGCACTAGTTTAAGAGAGAAGATTGTAGACTCTCCAAAACAGGGGATTTAAAAAGCAAATTAGACAAATACCTGATAGGAATGAGTTCACTACCCTGGGGCAGGGTATGAATTAGACCATTTCTCAATGAGCTTTCAAAGCTTGTTTCCTATGAAACAATTACAATATAAATATCCAACCATTCTAGTAATATTGCTGCTAATACTATAAATTCTGTTGCTAGAGAAAAGCATACTTGATGCTTCTAAACAAAGCTACAAGAGGAAAAACAAAACAAAAAAACTTGCATTGTCGAGCACTTAGAATATTAAATACATTCACTTCTAGATTTAAAAGATACATGGTACTCCTAGTAAAGTCATACTTTCTAGTCTGAAATCATAAGATATAGTTAGTAAAGTCATACTTTCTAGTCTGAAAACATAAGATATAGTTTACTGTATTGAAGCTGGAGTTGGCCCTTCATTTTGCCTGTCTTGATTTTTTCAGGAGTAATTTTTCACAGTGAAAGACAGTGGATAAAATCTTGACATCTGAATTCTTAGCCTTCTTATCTAATAAGAAATATGATAAAGGGTTGCATTTAAGGTTTTTTGTTCTTGACCTACAATGTGTCATTGTATCTGCTTATGATGATAAAGAATTGCATAATCTCATGAAGAAAGAGCAAGAGGCAGCTGGCTAATTTTCTTATCAACAACCACTGTAGTGCTTTGATAAAAATGAAAACTTTGGACACACATCAGAATTGAAACTGATAAAAAGCATCTACTGGTTTCTGAACAAAAATTGCTAATCTTGCAAAAGGGGGCTGTTGTCATCATGACCTTCTACTAATAAACATTAAAATACAGAACTATTTAACTTAATTTTGTAGCTATTCCTGCAGTGCATACAAATGGAATTTAATTAAAGATGAAAAAAGTTACATTAGATAATGTTTTTGACCTCCTGCCCAATTACTGTCTATAAATATACCAACCTCTGCTTCTGGCAAGCATATTGCAAATGAAACAAAAAATACATTAAAGAAATATATCTATTGAATAGAGTTTGATATTGTTCAGAAGCATTGGACACTCTCTAAAGACATAGGAAAAATCTTTTTTGTCTCAAAGACCTTGAAATTTCAAGTGCCCAAGCTGAGAAATGTTTAAGTAAACACAAGCAACACAATCGGGATAAAAATAAACATGTGTGTGTTTCTTTTTGCTCTTTTTAAAGTTGAGCATATATATTTCATCACCTACTTTTCTCCTCACATCTACTAAGCCATTTTGTCTTTCTTCAGTATTGAGCACCCATTTCTATCCCTATGCTTCCATGCACGTCTGATTCATTGGAATCAGTTACATTATTGTACATTTTTTTAAATGGAGAGGTTGCCACTCTTTGCTATGCAGACATGTACATGACTGTAAGTGAACTTTGTTGTTAGACTGCTTGTTTCTTTTACTTGCAAAATTATATGCTGAGTTTAAAGAAATGTATGCTGGTATGCTGGGTCAAAAAAAGAGAAGCAGAGTAATAACTGTCATGCTCTAGATTCTATACTGGTTATTTTCATGGTTTTCAAGTTTTCCACAGCTATTCATGTACAGTCAATTTGTATTTAAAAAAGAATATTTAAAGCCTTATTACTGAAAAATTACTGGAACTTTTTGATTCTCTTCTCATGAGTAGATACAACACATGGAAAAGAAGACTTTTCTGCCAACTAATCTCCAGAAGTCATTTTGAAGCACTCTTCAAAGATTTCAGTTACCAAGTAAAAGTAATCTATCTAGGAAGTCCACCCTGCTTCTTTCTTCCCTGACAGATGTGCCTAGCATAGGTTCAGGAGAAAGAATTGTTTTCTTAGAATTTCAGTTCTCTCTAATGGCTCAATTTTAATTTTCTTGGTAGAGAATTTTTTCCTGTATTGTACGCAATTATGTCTTAATCTCGCTGGTGATGAATTGGCGCTAAGGCATTCAAAGGTCAATCTTTCAGCTTTCATAATAGAAATGATGGCAAAAATAGTCACAGGCACAAAGCAGATATTTAATTGTATGTTCTAAAGAGTTGCTGCTGTTCTCAGTAGAGTTGAAATTGCCATTCATTAAGACATCATAAAAAGCCCACAGTTACAAAAAAAAGAAACATCCAAAATAACTAAAATCACAGCCGAATGCAGTAATAGCCAATTCATCATCAAAGCAATAGTAGTTCAATCTACTCAAAAAGTGTGAATAAACTTTGTCAGCTCCTGCATTCATGATGGAAATCAGTGATAAAAATCTTATTTAAATCAGAAAATGAAGCATATTGACTAATTTAACTCACTTGAAAGATTAAGACCCTGAAGTAGATTCCAGACTTAAACTGAGAAACATTGCTAATTACCAACAGTGATCTACTTTGCAAAGAATAAAAAAAGACCTGGTTGGATCTTAAACATTTTTGCCCACAGCAAGTGGAGTGAGACAGCCAAGTCAGTCTATTCTGAAACTTATGATGTTCAGATAAGTATTAGCAAACTGAAGTACCAAGAATAAAGCAGCTTTAACCTAGGACTTATTCAGCCATAAAGCTAGAAAATAAGAAACCTAAATCTCTGGAATCCAGCTATTTTAACAGAACACTTTAAAGTACATGCTTTTTAGGATACTGGTAGCTACAGAAAATAGTCTAAAAAAGAAATGTGTGTAACTCGTCCCAGTGATGAGGAAAACCCACAAACTTCTGCCATAACTACAAGTACAGATTTAATGGTATAAAATTAGCAGTAGGATTATGTTAATTTTGCAACAACCACTTACAAAGCCCATTTTCTGGAATGCTTTTCTCCAGACAGAACTTTTATTGAATTCAGCAATGCTGGGCATGTCAAACACACTTGAAAACCTTTATCATTTCTGGAATGCTTTTCTCCAGACAGCACTTTTATTGAATTCAGCAATTCTGGGCATGTCAAACACACTTGAAGACCTTTATCACCTATGCAGAATTCAATACATGACCGTGAAAAAACATTGGTTTTATTGTTACTGCAATTTCTACAAATATCTTATAACTTTTTCACAAGAAATAAGACAGTAGTTGAAAAATTATGGAAAACTGCAAAAAATGTTTTATTTCTTTCACAATTTGAAGTGTGATATCCTTATTAATAAAAAAGTTGCAGTAAGGAAGATATATATCTATTAACTTCAGATCCCAGCAGACAATATGTAAATACCAAATCTTGTTCAGAAGAGTGCTAGTAGTACAATTATAAGTAGTTTGTGGTCACCTTTGGTGAAGTTTTTGCAATTTGGATCAGTTACAACAATCTTGTTTGTAGAATACACAATTTACAAGGCAATGCTCTCAGAGAGCAAGACTGCATTCTCTCCCTCATCTTTCTTTGATTATTTTCAAAATTCAATGTGTCTGGCCTTTTCCCTTCTACAGCTGTGCGTTCCTACTTGCAGGAGTAGTTAATTCAAAAATGCATTTATGTTCTTCATGAGCTGAGGACATGGGACTTAAGGTAATGACTTACTATGAGACTTAGAGGTCTTCCAGTGAGATCTTTTCTGTCTGAGCTTAAAGTATTACAACAATTTTCACCTAAATTTTTATTGGATCAAGAAGTGATCCTGAAACTATACCATTTCTGCTATATTCCAAGTTATCTACATTTAAATATGCATTTAAAAAAGGTCTCACTTTTTTATTTTGTGTAGAGGTGTAGGTTAAATTCAAAGTTGCCTGTATCAAATAGTCTTGAAAAAAATAAATAAAACATGGAGTAAGTATGCTAATAATTATTCAATAAAAAGTACATTTCTAGTTTTTAAAAATGATTTACTGTATATCTTTCTCCTGTCAAGACAAGCAAAATCTACAAAATTTCTCATTGCAAGAGTTTGGATATGGCACTTTTAAAAGATATATTTTGTGTCATAGTTTCACAGAATGTAAAGCCAGAAGATCTCATTTCAAATATCTAATCTGACTACATAAAGACCTAGATTGAATTAACTGAACTTCAAAATAACTTGAAAACTCCCAGATTTATTACAGGCAAACTGTTTCTAATATTTTTAAGGAAAGAAAATCCAGAAGATGCCCACATCTCACTACTTTCTTATTAAAACTACTTTAAAAATAAAGACTAGAAATGTGCTGACTAGTCCATTTTATATGGCTATTAATATTTACAAAACACTGACATATTAAACAAGTATTTCTCTCCCCTGTTGAGGATGGAAAAGAGTATGAAGTGAAGGATGATACAATTATTAAGAAATCTCTTAACGGAGTTGATGTTGGTGCCTCAGTCAACAATTTTCTTATTGCAGCAGTAACTTCAGATTTTGAGAAGATTTAGCTAACAAACTTAGCTCGTATTTTCTCTTTGAGAATAATAATTGCAAAAACTTACCTTTTTTCATATAAACATAGTCATACTCTTGTTATGTTAATAATTAATAGATTCTGATTTAAGAGGAAAATGAACAAACTTTTGTAGATTTGTAAGAGAATAGGAATGAGAGTGACTATGTGATTGATAAAAAACATGCTTTGTAATGAAAACATACATGAGTTCAAAAAAAGGGCAACCTTGGCTTGGTCATACTTGCATTGTTGTAAAGAAAACTGGTGATGGGATCTTCAGCCTGCAGAGATATTACAGGATTCAGTGCTAAACATAGAAAACAACAGTGCAGCATAATGTTAAAGGCGATCATACAATTTATGAAGTGTCATATTTCATCTTAAAACACTAAAAGTGTTAAAATTAAGTCTGAGTACTCTAGAAGATAAAGCTCAGTTCTTAATACTTCTTCTTTATGCCAGATTTAATTTCATGGCCAGCACAATTTTGGCCCCCTGCACTTGTCTTCATTCAACTGGGACTCAATGGCAAAGAAAAACAAAAAAATAATGACTATAAATTATGACAATTTTAATATTAGAGAAAGACAAATAGAATTCAAAAACATAACTAAAAGAGGAGTAAACCCACAATTATTTACTTTGCTTAAATTCTAAAATTAACCCAAACCAAGTCTGATATTCTTGTTGATTTACCTCTGGCAAGACTGTCATCTCATGTTGGGGTCAACCCTGGTAGGCAATTAAACACAATACAACCACTTGCTTGCTCCCACTCCAGTGGGATGGGGGAGAGAACTGGAAGGGTAAAAGTGAGAAAACTCATGGCCTGAGATAAAGACACTCTAATAGGGAAAGCAAAAGCAGCACAGGAAAATATGAAATTCATCTACTCTTTCCCAGGGAGGGGAATATTTTGCCATTTTCAGGAATGTAGGGACCATCACATGTAACACTGACTTGGGAAGAGAAATGCAGTTAATCCAAACTGGCCCCTTCCTCCCTCTTTCCCCTGGCTGTTCTTGCCAAGCATGAGGACAGACGGTGTGGGGTGGCTGGGGTCAGCTGCCCCAGCTGTGTCCCCTCACAACTCCTTGTGCACCCCCAGACTACTCACTGGTGGGACAGAGTTAGAAATAGAAAAGACTTTGACTGTGTAAACCCTGCTCTGCAGCAGCTGAAAAATCCCAGTGTTGACAACAATCTTTCAGTCCCAAATGCAAAACACAACACGGTACAAGATACTAAGCAGAAAATTAACTTTATCCCAGAACAAACCAGCACATCTTATTTCTGAAATTTGTACATACCTATTCACTTTATTCCTGGTAATTGTGAATATTTACAAATGGGCAAGGTATTAATTGACAAGATTGTCATTGTAAGGTACCTTCATCATTTTGAAAAACATTTCCCTAACTTTTATAAATTAAAAAAAAAGCAAGCCAATTCTCAAAAGAAAAATTGTCATGAGAGTGAAAAATGCATGAGATGTGAATTTAATTCCCCTTTTTTTATTTTGGCTTGGCTTCTATAGTCTTTCCAAAAATAAGTGGTCTAAATGACTTCATGTTTAAGTAAAGAAGCTGTTAGTGCTTAACCATATAGAATCATCTAAATAGCCCATTCAAAATCCTTCAGAGAAAACTCTTTTTAAGTAGCCTCTTACAACTCTATCTCATTTCTTTTGATTGTCTCTGTAAAATCAAATGGTGGAGGCATGCTGACCTGAAATCTTGCTGAGCAGATTCAGGCTGGTGCCACGGGGAGAAAGGAGGGAGTTAGGAGAGAGCTAAGGAGAGTCCTTAGCTTCTGCTTTTTTAGAGTAACGAGACTGTTCTGGGAACAATGATCTTGGGTTGAGAAGAAAGTCAGAGAAATGACCTGGTTCAGATCCAAAGGCTTTTAAAAATATCCCTTTTCTCTAAATAAATGGAAGAGGGGGAACAGTTGCATCCGTTGTTTTCTGGATTCGTTAATGAGCTGTTGTCATTTTGTGTTTCTGTTTTCTCATTTCTTCCTGAGATTTTTCATGATATGTTTTAGCTGGTGAATAGCCAATCTGCTTTGTATGCAGTACATGATAGGTAGATAGTCCTAATATCATAGGTAGATAGTTTCATCAGTAATAAAAAGAGACAAAATGTTTATTCTAATAAACCCAAACACTCCATTATACATAAAAACTTTTCAGCTCTTAAATTTTTTGTTAAAACTCTATTGTTAAAAGTATCTTTCTTTTGGATAGTTATTTGGTCATGTTGTTTTATTGAGAATAATTGCATTGCTTCTTCTCAGCATTCTTGAGGGTAGAGGCCATTGACTATTCAATAGATACATAAAAGAAATTTCTTAACCATTGTCAGAAAATGAATTACTCTGTTAGTATATGGGGGCTTTATGCTTATATGGCTTTTTTCTATTTGGCAGCCTAAATGGTCTTGCTTTATTATACATAAATGGCTTCATTACTGAACAGTACCAGTTATTATAACCTATCATTTCATGAAGTTTGTCATCTCAATTATCTAAGGAACAAAAAACATGTGCTCTATTTGGAAGGAGATGTTATTTGTAAGTATTGCTAGTGCCAAGACAATTCACCATTGAAAGTGCAGTGATGTTATTTCTCTCTAACATAAATATCTACACAGGACAGAACTTATAATAATACACAGAGTTCAGTGACTCCTTTCAAAATATTTTACTTGAATTAGCAAATATGTTAGTGTTTTTTAAAAAAAACAAAGTTCTTTTGCAAAGTTCTTTTTTTCTTTTTCAAAGGGAACTACAATTGTCTTTTCATATCTCTGTGCATTGATTGATAATCACAAGTCTAATCTTGCAAATTTTGAGTACCTTTTTTAATAAACAATTGTTTTATATGCTGATGATCCATCTCAGAAGGAAAATGTACTTTTCAATAAGACATTCTTACTGTTAACTTAATTATTAAACAAAAGATTATTAGTTATGAAATATGCTATACATTATATACTTACAGTTTTGCACAGACTCAGAAAAACCATAAACATTACAAATAAAGGTTTTGGGGTTTTTTTTAATAGCTCGAATTAGATGACAGAGAGTTAAAACAAGACATTATAGTATCTGTTTTATTGTCACTGGTAATATTGCCATTGATGAAACATTCTTTTTCTTAAGTTAAGAAATATACAAATTCATTGAAAATTATTTTTAAATGAGATAGCTTACTTATAAAAATAGATATAAAATAAAATAGATAACAAAATGTGTGTGAATGGATTGCTATATACTTTAATCATGGATATAAATCACAGAGAGCATTATTTAATGTTTGGTAATGGCCCAATACTTAAATAGAGAAGCCTAACAGTCCTATTCAAAATAATGATGAATTAATATTGAAGCTCATTTCCCTCCATCTACTTGCCAGGTTTGACCATGTGACATTTATAAGCAGGGTTAATTTCTTCAGACCTGTTGATGGTGGTTTTCCTCCTTATTTTCCCATGACATTCTTTGTGTCTAATTGTGCTACACTTGCTATGATCTGAAACAGCTCTGTACTAAACAGGAAAAGGTAGTAATTTTCTCCTTCTTTAGTTTGGTAGTTCCAAATGAGATGAAAAATACTGCACAGCTCTCAAAGCTTTCTGTTCTTTGAAAGCATTTGTTTGCATTCCAACAAAAATATTTTCTCCTTGTTTGAAAAGAAACAGCACATGAAATTTACCTAAGAGACTAGGACTGTAGCAATCATATTTATTCTAAATGTTCCTTCAAAAGTTAGAATATTTACTATAGAAATTTATTTATATAAATATTACTTGTATAAGCAAGAAAATTTCCATTACACAAATAAAAAGAATGGTGAATGTGGAGAAAAAAATCCCCTAAGAACTTTTTTTTGTACAATGAAATTTGTGGTTACATATCTCATTGACAACACTGGCTGATTCCAATATTATAACTCTAGATTAGTTAGCATTTCGTAGACATGGGAAGGAACCCTGGTTTCGTCTGCAAAACTCTCATTTTCAGTATAAAAATGTTTTCACAGATAAGTACAGTGTCATGTAAAACCTCTGATGCCCAATATTTTACAAGTTTAAGCAGAATGATCTCAGTTAAATTTAACAATTGAAATAAGCTTAGCTTTAAGGATGCAAGTAATCTTTTAAAGTCACATAATTTCAACTCCTATGGGACAGTTCACATGATGACAGCTCTGCATAAGGTTGTATATTTTCCTGAGCAGAATAGAATTAAGAAAAGTGATATGTGCTTCTGCAGATGGCATGTGAAACATGGACTATTATGTTACACAGGAGAAATTCCCTTCAACTTATTTTATAAATTAGGAATGAAAAATTTTATTCTACACTTTTCATCCCATGTCATGAATGGGAGGTCATGTTTTCTCCAAAAGTACTTCATTCTTTGTTGATCACTAAGAATTGTTCAAATATCATTCAGCTAGAGAATAACAGAACTTAATGAGTTTATTTAAATATATCATTTTGTTCCCTTATATCTCACTTATTCAGGCTCTTTTAGATTAAAAGAGACATTTACTAGAAAAACTGAAGGAAAAATTGTATGTGATAAACACAGCTTTCCCTTTCCTCCACAAAACTGTTATTAAAGAAACTTTCACAATGAAGTTACCTGGAATATTTGAAGTTAAGGCTGTATTTGTATACCTTGTGACACACAACTCTAACAGACAGGGGCTTGAGTGGCTGCCTGATAAGCAAAACTACGACTTGCATGGGAAGAAAATTTTGTGTAGAGGTTCTAAGAGGAAAAGTCTGTTGATTTCAGCATTTTTCCTGTCTAGAGCGAGAAGTAAATTATTCACTGAGCTCTCTAGGGGTTAGTGAGCTGGGATTCCTGAAGTTAAGAGAGAAAACAAAGTACAGTGTTGCTGTAGCTTGTCTCTTGAATAGACTTGGTGATGCAATATTTAGGTGTAGAAGTAAATTGCTTAAAAGCTTATTGCTTCTCTGTTTCCAAGTTTTGTACAACTACTGGTTAATGTTAAAAAATAAATACTAAAGTAGCAGAACAATTCTATTCAGTGGCTTCCATCTATAACATATAATCCATTCCTCCCAGCTCTTTTAGTCATATTTTTTGGAAAATGTTTCATAAGAAGAGGACCAGAAAATACAAATTTCATGTTTCAGTCACTAGTTCTGAAGCGTTCCCATTTAGGGCCAACACTCTCCAATATTTCCGCAAACAACTCACAGAGCTTGAAGGTAGATTGGGTAAGTTCACCAATAAAATCAAACAGGGAGGAGCTGCTGACTCTCTCAAAGGCAGGGAGGCCCTGCAGAGAGACCTCAACAAATTTGTCAGCTGGGTAATCACCAACTCCATGAAGTTCAACAAGAGCAAGTGCTGGATTCTGCACCTGGGATGGAGCAGCCCTGAATGTGCATAAAGACTGGGGAACAAGACCTTGTAGGGCAGTGCTGTGGGAAGGAGTCTGAAAGTCCTGGTCAGGATGAGTCAACAGTGTGAATGAGTGAATAGAAGGCCAGCCATGTCCTGGGGTGCATCAGGCACAGCCAGGCAAGGGAGGGGATTGTCCCGCTCTGCTCTGCACTGGGGTGGCCTCACCTTGAGTGCTGGAGGCAGTTTTGGGTGCCACAATATAAGAAGGATGTAAAGCTGTTAGAGAGTGTCCAAAGGAGGGCTCTGAAGATGATGAAGGGTCTGGAGGAGAAGTCATGTGAGAAGCTACTGAGGTCACTTGGTCTGTCTAGACTGAAAAAGAGACTGAGGGAAGACCTCACTGTAGTCTACAATTTTCTCACAAGATGAAGCCCAAGGACTTACACCAGTCTCATTCTTCTCTGTGGTGACCAGCAATAGGACTCAAGAGAATGGGAGGAAACTGTGTCAAGAGGGATTTAGGTTAAATAGTAGGAAAAGGTTCTCTACCCAAAGGGCAGCTGGATGTAGAATAGGCTCCCCAGGGAAGGGGTCATGGCACCAAGCCTGCCAAACCTTCAAGAAACATTTGGACATTGGGCTCAGGAAAATGGGTGGGATTCCTGGGAGGATCCTGTCCAGAGCCAGGAGTTTGACTTAATAATCCTTGTGGGTCTCTTTCAACTCAGGATATGCTATGACTCTATGATTCTGTGTTTTACATGAGAATATTTTCGCTTTGGATCCTAATTGTAAAATACAGAAAGTTTTAAAAACATGAAAACCCTGGAAGAGAAAAGCCTGAAAGTATTGTTCAGAGTCAATGGAGGTGTGAGACTCAGACAATCAAACATTCTAATTTGTGCTTACCAAGTCTGAATGCAGTGGGCATATTTCACTTCCCTGTCATGCTCTGATCCACTGTTGCTAGGGAGAGAGGATACGGTGGTAAAATTATTTTATGCACTAAAATTGATTTAAATTACACCAGTCATTCTCACAATAATCCTTTTAATTGCTCTTAGGAATTATGAAATTAATTAAGAAATATCTCGTGGCATCCCCTCAATTTAAAAAATAAAATATTGGTTTAAGTCATTGAATGATTACTACCTTGTGAAAAGTAATCATCTTAGCTTTTTAGTTCTATGAAGGAAAAAAAAATATCAAAAAGAAGATGAAAGTTGGATGTGCGTGATAAAGAAATATTCCTCTTTTGAATCCATTTCTCCATCTCGATGCCTACCTTATCAGCTAAACCAGATGAGATTCGTGGTGTCTTGAGTCCCATTAAGAGGAAGAAAGCCTTTGTTTTTTACTTGGTAACACTCAATTTCCTGTCATTTTCTCTCTTTCTAAGCCTTTGTGTTCAACTTAAACTGCTGGGAAAATACATTAACCTTTAAAGGGAAGCGGCAAAATAATCTATTATATGAAATACAAAAATATTTCCTTCAAGCTATAGTATTTTATTTTCTTTCTGTACTCATTAAGTGTTTAGGCAGCATTTATAGTTGCACACTGTTAGCCAGATTTAATTAGGTGACATAGGACATTGAAATATATTAAGAGAACCCTGCCACAGCTGAAGATATGTACCAGGAATCAGATGATGACAGGAATTGCAAGGGTGGCATTAAATTTATATCTGCATTGCTCAGCCCTTGGTTCTTTGAATTCTGGAGTTCTTGCTCTGTAACATTTTAGAATATTCTCAGTCTAATTGCTAATCAAACTGCTTGTCAATGACTACAAGGTGTGAAAGGATAGGAAACTCTTGCTCCTGCTCTCATTTCTTTACGTCTTCTGTAGCACTAATAGAATTACAAGGTAGAAATCATTATTTTTCATACAGAGCACTGGAAAAATCCTTATTCTGGAAATTATATTTTCATAGCAAATAATGCCAATCGAGTTCCACCAGATGTGTGACACAAAATCAGTTAGGCTATACCTAGAATCTAGATAACTGCTTGTTTTGATCCAAACCATATATTTTACTCATCTGCAATTTTGCTATTAAAGACAATGCATTCTGCATTTATATCAAATGCATCTCTATAATGAATAGAAATGAACAAGGAAAGAATTACATTAAAAACATTAAAGTAGAGACAGCTGTGGTGGGGGAGAAATTCAGTCTGTTCAATATAGGCAAGATTCTGAATAAGGGTCATGAATACTACTTAAGCAATGGGCCATTAGGGTGGTGTGGCCATCATGAAATAATCTCACCCCTGGAGAGATAACTATGGACCAGATGCAGCCATGTGCTTCTAAGCACCCAGGGGTGTAGTTATCATGATAACCACACCTGCTGATTTTGCTTCATTGCCACCATAAAATTCCCTGTATTTTGTCTCAGTACAAACAGAACGCAGTGTTTAAGTATATTATTCTGACTACAGAAAATTTCCAATTAATGCAAGAATAGTTAAGTAATTTAAGCTTCAATATTTCTGCAAAACCATATAAAAATGTGGTGGAGATAGTAGTAAGTACCAGTTGTAGGGTAAGCTTGAAGGAAATAGATCTTTGTTTCAGAGCAGAAAGGGTACATTATCAGATGTTTGAGATATTTGAAAGACAAGACCCTATGTTCCAATGCACCAGGACAAAGCCAGAGCTCCTGTCTTTTCTTCCCCACTTGCCAAATATTTGACCTCTTAATGCTAAAATAGATACAAAGGATTCAGTACCTGTAGCAAAAAGCTTTAGATAACATTTTTTCCCCCCAAAACCAGGCTTCATCAAACCCCTTTGGTACCTATCTCCTGAGAAATCCCAAAGATTTGAATTCATAGCGTATGCATCAAAGGCCCCACTTTCTTTTGTCTGGAGACAATGGTTGGGATGGCTGTTGGCAAAATATTCACAGTCCCCTCAGGGAGACGAGCTGTCAAGTAATAATAAGGCAGCAAGGAGCATCAGGGAACAGGGTCTGGGCTTCTGTGGAAATACCTCTGAATCTGACTTGTTTTAAAGGCTAGGGGCTCCATCTCAAAAGTATATGGTCCTCTCTCTTCACTGAAGCAGAGTTACCTGACACAAAAGAATACATTAGGAAAAAAAGTAAACAGATGGAGTTTCATCTTCACAGCTTTAACCAAATGAAAGGAAAGGAGGGGCTTTGTTTTCTTTCCATAATTAAATCTGATTCTCTTTGAAGTAAATTTCTGTTGTCTGGAAGAGGCCTACATAAAAAAAAAAAAAAGCTGGACAAAATTAAATTAAATGTTTTCAGTTTGTTGAGGTTTTAAGACACAGGATGATGTTTGAAATATGCCTGAAATTTTGACAACCTCATCATAAATTAATTCTACATGATCTAGAAAAATTAGGTCTGTAGGTTTATCAGCTGAGTGTCCTGTAATTCATCTAGGGTGCACATTTCAGCAGGCATATAGCACAGACAGAAATTAAGTATAAATTTTATGATAAATATTGATGGTAAACAGTACTTGTTAAGAAGAAATATTACTAGAAGGAAAAGCTAAGTAAAACATTTGCTACATGCACATAATCTAATTTCAAGTTTTTAAAGTATTTTAAGATTTGGTGGCTTTCTAAAGGTAAGATTACCTTTAGACTCTCAAATCATAATGTTATACAAAGCAGTGTCAATCACATCAGGAAAGCATGATCAGAAGCTGTTAGTCTAGCTGGGCTTTTTGTTTGTTTTTTTTTGTTTTGTTCTGTTTTGGGGTTTTTTTTGTTGGTTTTTTTTTTTTTTGTTATTGTTCATTTGATCAGTTGGATTTTTTTAGTCCAGATTCCTGAATAAACAACAAGAGAGAGTGGACAGAATTGAAGAAAAAACTCAGCAACACAGTTGGAAATATGCATGATATAAGGCAAAATATCACTCTAAATATATTTGATATTGTGTTTTCATTGCATCTTGGTAGTCAGGGGTTCATGAGGGAAAAAATACCAAAGAAAACACAATAACCGAAACATAGTCAGATAAGTGGCAGAGGAAAGAAGTTATGAGACAAAAGAGAATGGAAAGGATTCAAAAGAAAATAAAAATCCTAAAGAGAAAAAAAATTGAAAAAAACAACTAAGGAAAATTAGAAAACAAATAAGTGAGTAAATTGCACCAAAAATGTTATTAAAAAGCAAGAGAAAAATAATATATAATAAAAGATTAAACTATTAATTTAATTATTATTTAAATTTACTAAATTAATTAATTATAACTATAAATAGCTATACCTATAACTAACCATAGCTATAAATATAAATACAAAATCTTAGATCAATTAATATTTTAAATTAATATGATTATATTACCTTCATTTTAGTTGACTTGTGGCATTCCCATACTATTAAAATTCTGTCTGAAATGTCATTTATTTAGGTTTGGAAAAATAAAACACAGTTTAAAAGCCTTTACAAAAACCAGAGTTCACTTTTCCACATTTCTAGCTCTCATAGGAATGGCTGAGGTAAAGGCATAAATCAACGTGATGAATACATGAATTTGTGGAGACAGAATAACAAATATCTTGAGGAATTGTCAGTTTCATACATTGCATTACCCCTATGCTCTGCTTTAAAAAGAAAAAAATTCTGAAAAATAGTCACCTAAGAATTTTATGATTCTTCATATTTTTCCAGATACAAAATTCTATTTAAACACACTATTATCTATACTATCCTGCCATATGTTTAGACTCTTTTTAACATGCTTTTCATATTTAGATATTATTCGTTGCAAAAAAAATTTCATCTATACACTTACTTGAAAGTATTTTTTCCTTGTCTTGTGCTTGTGTGTCTGAATTTTGTGGTTTTTGTTTTTTGTGCTGTGTTGTTTTGCTTTATTTTGTTGTGTTTTTCGAGAAAAATGCATAAAATATTTTTTCAAGAGAACACACGCTGGAGCTGACATTCTCAGATATTATTAACATGATCCAAAAGTGACTTTGTTATAGTTTTTTTTCTTAGAAGAGTTTAGGGAAAAAAAAATCTACATCTGGTGAGGGGAAACTGAAGCTAATTACTGTATAAAAGTATATAGGCATTATTTTGCTGTGCAAGAGGTAATTCATAATAAACCATTTTTTCAGGAAAATTAAAGAGGAAAAGGAAAGGAAGGAGATAATTGGTCAGATAGTCAAAATCTGGCAAAGAATTCCATTAATCATGTGGACTTGGAGCTTGTAAGCTCATCCTCATTTGACCACTAAATTTAAAATAAAGAGATGCAAATGGGTCTGCTAAGGGCTCTGGTAAACTACCCCCCAAAAAATCAGTAACTCCACAGTATATAATTTTCAAAGTCCAACTCTGAGCCCTTTGCTTTTTGAGCAGAGAAGGGAAGAAAGCATTCAAAAACTTTGGGACTGAGCTGAATTTAGTCCTTGGTAAAAGGAACAGGGCACTGGAAAGTGATGCACAATTCTTCTTTGTCTGTGTTACTAGTAAAAAAAGTAAAATGTATTGAGAATAGCTCACGTGGAAGCAATATTTTATGGCTTTTTTTTTTACATTTATTTAAGAGCCCTTGAGCAGTAACTCCTTTTAGCCCGATCAGAGAGTTTTCAGGGTGCTTAGACACCAGGTAAACTTCTAGGAACATAAAAACCTTTAAGAGTTAATTTATCTTTTCTCCTCCACATGTGTTCTCCTTCAAGTGCTCTAGGCTAAGGAAGAAGAATCTTGTAAGGTAATTTCCTAAAGAAAACAGGCAGATGTAAGATTTTCTAATTAACTCCTCTCGCCTATTTAACTTATGCAGATGTAAGTTATCTAATTGTTACTTTATTGGCTCTGAATAGATTGGTTGTGTTTTAATGGCATCTGTATGTTTTTTGCTTCACTAGCTTTATGGGAACCATAGCTGTGATAGGAAAGCTACATTGACTGACTTTGAGATAGCAGAAAATTACATACTAAAAGTTCAACACACAATTTCTTATTTTTTTACTATTTCATATAAGAAGTAGAACATCCACAAATCTAACAGACCAATTTATCTATCTGCCTATTTTGCTAAATGTCTATAGTGTGGGAACATATAATTGGTTTATTTTGTACTAAGAAATAATGTGTACAAATAATCTGATTAATGCAAATAATCCACAACTCAGAATATTCTACTGGTTTGATAATGGCATTAGTAACTACCTTATTTTCCCTTGTCTCATTACAGCTTCTCCTTCTATTACAGGTCAAAATGCAAACACCATGAATAGCTGTCCCAGACACAACAGGAAAATAATGGTAGAGAACAAAAAGTACATGTCTGAAAAGGTGGAGAGAAAGCAGGCATCTTAGAAAGAGAACAAAACAGAATAATCCTATTGGAAAGAAGAGGCAAGGAGAATAGAGGGAAAGGCAAGGCATAAAGCATTATGAGCATTAGCAAGAGTGGGAAAACACTGTATTTCAGCAATAAAACATGCTGAACTTGAAGGTATTTTCAGCTACTGGCAAGATGGGAGATAAAATACAAGCACAGTTGTATTTGATATAGTGTAAAGAATTTATAAGACCAAAAATCTTGGAAAACTTGCAATGACAAGAGAAGAAAAAAATTTGTTGAACACAGGCCCTTTGGTAAGGAGGAAACTTGAAAGACCCTTCCAAAAGGAAAAAAAGTCTGTGTAAAAAAGTGGTATAAGAAGAGACAGAATGTAAGAGTGGGGATAGGAAACTTGAATATAATTAAGGAGCAATAAGCAGACACCTAGAGCTTGGATTTTTAACAACAAAGAGAGCAGAAATCATAGGCAATAATGGGGTTCTGGGACAGTCCCCTGTCATGTTAAGGGCAGTGCGACACTGGAGGAACACACAGCATTGCCAAAACAGTTTTCAAAGAATTTGAAAAACACAATTTACCATTTATAGTTATTGGTTCACTCTAGATTGGGAATGTGATGCTTTTTAAGGGCTTGTGTTTGAAACAGACTGCTCTCTGAAAGAGCAATCTGTTAAGGTTCAATATTTTAGTTCATTGATTTATATTATTCTTGTAAACCTGACACTTCTGTTCTATAATAATCACTTGAAAAATATGATGTCTGTTTAATGAAAATAGTCAAGTCCTGGTTTACTTTACTGTTTTAAATGCACTTCTGTCATTTCTCTATTGTTAATTTTACCTCGTTCATTTTTAAATTAATTTCCTAACTTTTATCAGCATTCAAACCTGCTATCAGAATTGACAATGAGTGCTTTCCTCAAAAGCAAATGATAATCTGAACTACCAATGTTCAAGGACAAATGCTACTCAATGAAGATTGCTTTTGCAAGTGACTGAGTAATGAAGTGAAGCTGAAGTCTCTGACAGTCACAGAAACAACTTTTGGAGAATATATTCTATTGTTACAGAAGATCATAGCTCTTTTCCTAGAGTTCGATGAATTTCCTAGAGTTGAAATTTATAAAATAAAAAAAAAATTACACTTATAAACATTTATGAAGAGAAAATAAAGGTGAAAACTGCCACACTGAAGTAAATTTTGCATCCCAAATGTAAATAATGGATACCAGTGCCCTAGAAATCCTCAGGCATCTTAGTTTGGACATGCAAGAAAAGTGCCTAGCATAGACAAGAGAAAGTCAGCTCCAGCTTGTATGCAAGAAAATGTTGTTGAGTTTTGATGAGCTATCTGCTGCCAGATCATTGTTCCTTGCTATGTTTAACTTAGATCTCCCTCAGCCTGACAGCTGTAAACTGTTTCATCTAAGACAGGTTAAGTAAGAGCACAGCTAAACCACTAAGTTATTCCATCCCAAAAATACAGCTCTGTCCAAAGAAGAGCTTACCCAGGGAACAAAGATGCTTTTTGGTCCAGTATTTTTCCTGAGGACAAAAAAAATCAGGAAATGTTGGTTAAATGGCAAAGTCAAGTTAATAATTGTCTGCCTTCATATATGGCTCATTGTCATCCTTAGTCATGCTTGTGGCATCATATGCCAAATCAAATCCCTATAATAATAAATAATTAAACAATAATAATTTTAGATTACAATATGCCACAAAACTTGTAGCTAGGCAGAAAGGAAAAAAACCCCTGAAAAATAGGAATGCAAAGATTACAGGCTGAGTGGGTGTAGCTTGCTAAGAAATATGTATATAACAATAAAAAAAGATACCTTTACCCTGAGCTAAGAAGGAATAGAAAAAGTTTTTAGGTGCATACTATTTAAAAGGTCTCAGAGCACTGAACAAAAATAGTTTGCTTTATTGTTTGATTTCTGTTGTGTTCAGGGAATGAAAATGTATTTGTAAAGAGGATTTCATCAAGAGAGTAATACCTTTTTCTCATCCTGAATACGTGACTCAGAAAAAGATGAATTTTTCTAGCTCCACAAAAGAAGAATATCAGTTGCAACATTATGAGCTGCAGCCTCTTGTGACTTTTGAGATCCAGACTGGTCCCCAGTTTCATGTGAGTTCTGACTGTGCTGATGGAAACTCTCATTGATACTGCAGATCTACCTGGAAGAAAAAATGACACTAGTTTACATACTTCAGTAATCTTCAGGAAAAAGGTAATACTTGAGGGTAAAATAATGAGTTCTCTAAAATATCTGCCTGTTGTTCTTCCCAATTATCTTATTAAAGAATGAAGTACTTATTGCCAATCAAATTTGGTAATGTAATGTCAGTAACTTGCTCACACTGAGTTGTTGTTACACCAGGTAGCATAATTAGATTAGGCCACTTGACTTTGTGAACTTCAGTCCTATCTCAACAAGCAGTTAAGACCCAACAGATAAATCAAAAGCAGTACTAAGCATCTTCCAGAATCCTGCAGAGATCCCACTCCATGCTGAATGCATAATTTCCAGCCCTCTGGACACCTCAGAGCAGTGCCTCAGTGCTATGCTCCTCCTCTTTTTGTCCTTCTACAAGTTCAGTGCCTGCTCCCCCGACACAGTCACTGTCTGTGCCTTGCTCAGCTGCCCCAGCCCCTCAACTTGAGGATCTGTATGCATGAGTTTTTCTGGGTGCATGAATGCTCTCCCATGCTGAGACACAGAGCAGTCACCTCAAGAATGCATTTACACAATTCCAGACAGGGACAGAAGTCACCAGAAAACCACCGTGACTCTCAAAGGCAGGCTGCAGCAGTCTCTTTATGTCCATTGAAAGATAATTTCCTGTCATATACAGACTAACTCTATCCAGCTATACTAATTACCACCCACCTTAAACCCTTCTTTGCTCTGTCTGTGTTTTTCTGCAGGTGTGAATTTCATGCTGAATGAAAACACTCTTGGCTATCTTCATGCCTGGGAGAACAATAGAAAGATACCAAAAGCATTGTCAAACTTTGGGGAAAAGGCCCTGGTTTCTGAAGAAGCCATTTGTGGGCAGATTTGACTTTTAATTTCACTTTAAAGAACGGCTTTCTTCTTATGAAAGTGGAATATAATTCTCAACTGTTTTTATAAATTCAACAATTTAGCAATGACAATTGAAAGATAATGTTATATGTTTTGGAAATAACTCTGCTCATAGCTGGATTTAGATAACCACTGTAGGCAGAGAAAGACAACAGGGAAATGTGCTTAAATATTTATTGAATTTCAGGAAAATACAACTATATCACATAATGAAGATAAAAAAATCACAGTTACTTGAACAGTAAAAACTTATTCTGATAATGTGTCTCTTTACAAAGGTGAGATGTAATTCACATTTTACTCACAAGTATGACTTAAAAATTAGTGTTTCCACCTTAGGACTGCACACATGCATGCACAGCAGTTACCCTTGAAAATACCCACATTGTTCTGAAATATCTGCTGCTTGGAATACATACAGAGCAAGTCCAGAAATAATGCTATCTACCTCAGCTGACGAACCAAGATAACACTGATGGTCAATATTCCCAATTTTATTTCTCTTATTCCAATAGGGACATATTTGTTCATCATTTGCACATATAAAAAAGAAACAAAATGCATTACTGGGTAGAAAATAAGTAATCTTCGAAATGAACACTATGTAGAAAAATATTTTACTTTAAAAAAAATGAGTGCTTGGGTATAAAATTCTGACTTGCTTTTGTTTTATGTTCTTCTTCTAAATGCATAAAAATGTATTATTTTTTTAGCAATTACAAGTTACTTAGCTCCTCTTCCGTACATTACATATTCTGCAAAATGTGTGCACATAATTGAATATAGATTTTATATTATTCTTCTAATTTCTCTTTTGCAGTATTCTTTGGTTAATAATCTTTTGCTGTTGCACTGTGATACCCAAGATAAAACATTCCTAACACATGCTGAAGAAGTAGCATTTGAAAATACTGAAGCCATAAATTAGACTTTAATTTTCAGTTTACAGAGAAATCAAAAGCAGCTTTATGCAGAATAAGAGGTTTATTGAAATATGGCTTATGCTGCTTATTATATCATTGTTCTTAACAGTCTTCCATTTGGGAGCCATTTTTATAGGCACTTTACAAATGAATAGAGAAAGAAGATTAAATTATAATATCAATTTTGTATGGTGAATAACCTGCATAATTCAGATGGAAGATAAGTCTAAAATCACATAGTTGACACCAGAAAAATATTGAGTTGAAAATAACAGGGGCTATGTACTGCCTTAGTCCAAATCTTTTTTTAACCTTGTTTATTTTGAAACATGAGTGCTCTGCTTGCTCATTAGTATTCATATCAATGTTTGTCCAAGGAAGAAATGGAAATGTACTCTACCATCTGATGTACTGTTTTATATTCTTTTACTTTGTTTTAGTTTATTCATCAAACACTGAGAATAATAGGCAGTGAGCAGGGGTGAGCCAGCTATGTGACACATTTTCCTGCATTGAAGCTGTAAAATTATGTGACAACAAGTATTGATAAACTTCAATATAGTTGTAATTTTGCCACAACATTCACACTAAATCATACTAAGAAGTGAATTGTCCTAGCTCAGAAAGCCTAGTCTTCAAGGATTCCCCCTACTAAATAAAATACTATTTCAAGTTTTGTCAAAAAGTTTTTTGAAGGATTAGATATCAAAGAATCCTATTTCTCAATGACTACAAATTCCAAGCTTTTGTGAGATGACAGAAAAAAGAAAATAAAATTTATCTTCTGTGATGAAATCAGAGACCAAACCAAATTTTAAAATGACCAAATTAAAAATACATTTAAAAAATGTTCAAAGTTAAATTAATTTTCATTAAGAATAGCTCTAAAACATAAGATTTTCTTTCACTACCTGTACCATTTTTAACATCTTTAGGAAAGTTTTCTGCCATAAATTCTCTTGATAATATACTTGGGATTTATATATTCAGCTCTGAAAACCTGACCCTGTCTTTCCAAAAAACACAATACATTTTCACAAAGTGAGATAAACTCCTGCTACATTTTAGCCTTATTGGAGAACAGCTTGTAAGGATACTTTTCAGGGAAACTTTTTTTTTTGTTGTCAGAGTGTATGCTAGGATTTGTGTCTAAAGGAAACACTTTAAAAATTGGATTTAATTTTATACATATATATATACACATTCTTGCAATGCCCCTGACTGTTTTTTTCCAAACATTCAAATCACAACATATTGTAAGACAATACTAAATGAGTAACAATATGTACAGTAACTCCATTTTTTTTTATTTTGAGATAACAATGAAATCTAGCTCAGTGCGCTGAAAGTGATGCAGTATCTGTTTTCCTTCCTCTGCTTTTCTCCTTCGTGTGCAATTTTAAAATTAATAATTTGCCTAAAAATCTTTGCATATTTTGGAATTTTAAGTCTATCCTGACAGATACACACTGACAAAGTTAACCATTATTTTGCTCTTTTGAACAGTAACAGCAGCAGTATTCTTATTAGTGTTTCTTAATGAGTCAGTAAGATATGAAACATAATTAAGGCTGAAAAATTACAAGGAAAAAATATCTCTGTCTCCCCTCCTTACACTATTATATATAAACATATACATACTGTGAAATAATCAAATACCACAGAGCTAGAAAGGGAAACAGATAGGGAAAAGTACATGTGTACTTGTTTCTCACTAACTTATTCCTTAGAAATAGTTTTAGATACTGCTGCTGGGGTTGTCAGGCCATTTTGGGAGAGATGTAATCACACATTTCCTGAGCCTGAGAGGGTAAGAAAATCTAACCCTACCTCAGAGCTTCAATTCGTATTCATATATTCATTGTGTTGTACTTGTTCATTTCTGCCAGCTGTTGACTTTAGGATTGCATTGGTTTGTTTGTCATTAAAAGTGTTATTTTCTAATCAATAATAAATATCATCTGGGGAAAGACATAAACAAAAGAACAAACAGACAGACAGAAACCAGAACTCAGTATCTAGAGAAATACACCTCTCTATTAAAAATAAATCACAACAAATAAATCAGTTGTAAATAGAAGACCCTCATTCATCATCCATTTAATAATACCTGCAGCCAGCATCAAATAATTTTGGACTGTTTATTTTTCTAATTCTTTTTCCTGGCTGGAGCTTTTGACAAGTCTATTTCTAAAGGCATATTGCTCCTACCAGCTACTGAAATTCTAGCTCTTCTGCAGACCTCAGAGAGAGATTGAGAATGGATATTTGGTGAAAAGAGATTTAATGTTAGCAACTGAGATGGTGAAGTTGATGCAAAAGAAACATTCTGGATTTTGATATGATCTTCTTTCTGGTTTTTCATATTTTGAACAAAAAACTCTACAGATCAGCAGAGGAGAAAAATATTGAAGCAGTTTCTGCAAACAGCTTTTTAAAATATACTTCTTTGACAAACAGCAATTTTGGAAATTAGTGATCGAGATGTGCAGTTAATATTCTTGCTTTAGTTTTTCTGTGCTCTTGGAGGTTATTATTTAGTCATTCTTTCTTTTCTTTCTCATTGCTCTGTACGGCGCTGTTCTTTCAGTGTTGAATATTTGCTCATACTCCTTCCAATAAATGACTCCTGAGAGCTTGTGATTACCAGTATGAGAGTTTCTACTCTAACTTAATATATTAGTACATGTACAATGAGTAGGTTTTTCCATAAGTGCTAATGCTCTCTGTGTGTCAGCATGTCTTTCTCTCTTGTGGCTGACCCACAAAGCTTTAAGTCTGCTTCTCTTCCAGCTGTCAAATCAAGTTTTATCATTGCAGATGAGAGATGCAACTGTGGAATAGGCTTTTATTCCGACATTAAACTTCCCACTAGGCTGTATCAAGCCTGAGACCTTGACCATCAGATTTAAATTTAAATAATTACATACATTGCTGAGTCTGCTCGCTGGCCTGAATTTAGTTTTATTTTAGCAATCAGTCAGCATAGGATGTAATGAGAGTTTAAGCCTTTCCTAAGAATAATTTTAGAACATATTTTAAAAACTAACATAAATCTAGGATACATTTTTCCTTTTCCAAAACAGCATGAGAGATTAATATAGGATATTTCACAGTAAATATTGGTATTAAAAAAAATATACAAGAGCCTCTGAGACTTTTAAGACAAACCAAGCATTTTACCTCCTCATAGTCACTTAAAACTGGGAAATAAAAAATATAAACAAAAAATTAAAATAAACCAAAAATAAATGAAAAATAAAAATAAAAATAAAAATAAAAATAAAAATAAAAATAAAAATAAAAATAAAAATAAACCAAACAAGTTTGTTGGGTTAGAAAGACAATATTAGTTTATTTAGCACGCTGAGTGCATGGGGAAATCTGTCCACCTAACATGCATGCCCAGCAGCTTAACAGACCTGGCTATGGTAATGCAACCAGTACTTATTCACTACATCCCTGTTACATAATCATTACATTTCCTGAATACATGCATGTCCCTTATTTCAGTGGGATTACTTGGATGTGGTTCTGGATCATCTGAAGAATTTTTTCTCATTGAGACCATCTCAAATAAGTTGTCCGGTCATAATGTACTTCTCTTTCTAGTCTTTGCTGTGGGATACAACACTTTTTCTCGAAACAAAGACATCTGCTAGTACATAATAATCACTGATATATGTAGGTAAGGAACCAAATAGCTGGCACAAGACTGTAAGTCACAGATATAGGGAATTAACACAAAGCCACATTAATCTCTGGCATTTCTACTAAGCACTATGTAGTACAAAACTAAGCATTGAACTTTAGCATTATTGTGCTAAAGTTAAAAGAATTTTTCAACTTTTTCCTCTACTACTGCGTAGAGTCCTTTTTAAATAAATACAACTTGCTCATCAACATTGTGTCTGCCATGAATTCAGTACAGAAGCTTAAAACATAAAAATGAGCAAGAATATTTCTAGGAAGTGGTTTTCCTCAGAACTGGGTGGCAACATGAATACACAATTCAGGAGAAATTTCGAAGGTGAAAGCAATACAGTATTTTATTCCCTCATCTTTCCGAAGATGGATTTTACTCTGTAATGATTCAAATCCTTTCGCATTCTAATATGTTTCTCACATTCCTGCATCTTCCTTCTATTTAAAGAAAATCCAGATGCTCCTTTAAATTGTTTTGTGGAAGAGTAATCATTAGTTGAATCAAAGTGTTTTTATATAGCTGTCCAGGATGAGATGAGATCAAAGGCTAGAGGATTCTTAAAGCAGTCACTGTGGTTACTACAGTCTCAGCAGGGTCTGCTGTTTATAAAAACTTGAGAAAAGTTGCTACCTTTTACTTGCCTTCAAAAGGTATAAAGCTTATTTGATTGTGAGGGGATTTATTTTTTGCTAAAACTTAAAAAACTGTTGTTATTGCATACTTATTTTTTAGGTCCTCTGCATATTTAGAAACTTTTACCATGTGGCTGACCTCATCTGGGCTGCTTTCCCAAACCTCACTCTACTTACTAATTAGTTTTAATGTCAGTAGTCTAGGATTTTGTTTTATTATGCTAGTCTGGTATAGCAAAGTTGTACCACACGATAGATTTATAAAACCTTAAGTAGATCTTAGCAGATGCTTTTGCTGCCAGGCGTCAAATTTATTCCTGTCAGTGTGTAGCCAATACTTTGTTAGGGAAAAATTTATCCTCTCTTGAGTTATTAAAGAAGAATTAGAACACTCCTTCCCATACCTGCAAAATATCCTCTCTGAAGTTTAATTTCTTTTTGTTTCCTTCTTTGACTGTTACTGTTGAAGTCAAGTTTCTTCCTAATCTACTTTTTTTTTGTTTTAAAATATTTTCAATGTACCTAGTAGTTAGTATTCGTTTTTTGTACATTTCCTTAGTGGCTTCTAAACCCAGTGAAAATTTCTTCATCTGTTCTCTGATTTCAATGCTTGTGGAGCTTCAGTAGTTTTCTAGACACCACATGATACAAGATTATAACGAACACTGAATATAAACTTCTAATTTAAAGTAAACTACATGATCTACAGGGGAAAATACATAAGCTTTTCTAGTTTGTAATATTGTTGAGATATCCTCATATTGAATCTTCTTATCTTGCAGAGTAAACTAAAAATATGGACATATTTTTTCAAAAAAAAAAAAGAGTCCATGAGAAGAAGTCCATGGGAAGTTTTATTTGTTGTGACAGACTTGCCCTACTGGATGCCATTTAAATACTCTACTAGCAAAAAGAAAATTTTAATGTCTGCTGTAGGGTAAAAGTCTATTTCCTTTTTCTATTTATATCATGTTTGAAGTGGATGTGAAATTGGTGTTTCTAATTTGTATTGGGCTATGTAAAATTAATTATCTGGCTGACTCAGGAAATTATTTTGAAATAATCGTTTTAATAGAAATAGTCTTTTATTTAGTATTTTAACTATGTAAAAAAATGTATTTTTCTGTCCAGTATATACTGTAAACACTAAAGACACACCTTCTGGCCCAAGGAGGGACCCAAGGAAATCAGGACTGACAAGAAAATGAAGTGAAAAAATTGCATGATTCTGGTGACTTCTTGGAAGAAGATGTGACCATGACATGGATAGAGAAAGGAAAAGCAACTAGAAAAAAAAAAAATAAAAAGAAAGTACAGGGATAATAAGTAAAGGATAAAAAGAAAAAAAATAAGTAAAGGATAATAAAGAAAAAGATATTAATGTGAAGTTTTTCCTAAAGAAGCAAAAAGCCCAGAAACTAAAAAGACAGTAGTTCATTGTTAACATGAACTAGAATCATAGAATGGTTTGAATTGAAAGTGATCTTTAAATACCATCTAATCCAACACCTCTGGAACATAATGAGTCAGGACCCAAGGGAATTGATATTAGATAAAAGGTTTTCCACCTTTTCTTGCTGGGCACTGGAACAGGCTCCCAGGGAAGTGGTCAGAGCGCCAAGCTGGACAGAGTTCAAGAAGCATTTGGACAATGCCCTCAGGCACCTGGTGTGACTCTTGGGGATGGTTCTGTGCAGGGCCGGGAGTTGGATTTTGGTGATCCTTGTGGGTCCCTTCCAACTCAGGATATTTTGTGATTCTGTGAAATGCAGAAGTCTGGCACAAATAAATAAAGGAATGAGCAAGGACTGTATTTTCAACTAGATCAGGTTTCTCAGAGCCCCAGCTAGCCTAATCTTAGACGTTTCCAAAGACTGGACATCTTCCACCTCTCTGAGCAACACATTCCAGCATTTTAACACCCTTATTATAAGAAGTTCCTTCCTTATATCTGGTCAGAATCTGCCCTCTTTTAATTTAAAATCATGACCCCTTGTCCTATCCCAGCCTTGCTAAAAAGTTTTCCCCCTTCTCTGGGGTGAACAGCACCAACTCAGTCTGTCTTCATGTGAAAAGTGTTCTGTCTCCCTGATCATCTTCATGGGCTCTTCTGTGGACTTCTTCCATGTTCTTCTTCTGCCGAGGACCCCAGAGCTGGATGCAGCACTGCAGCTGTGGTCTCACCAGTGCAGAGCAGAGGGACAGAATCACCTCCCTCAACCTGCTGGCCACAAATGAATTGGTGCACCTCAGCTGCAGCCAGAACTTGATCTGGGAGTTTAGGAAACGCTTCCTAGATTTTCCCAGACAGCTTTTTGCCCATTTCTGAAAACCAAAATGCCTGTATTAATTATTTATGGCTAAACATCTGGACAGTTAATGATTTTTGGAAGCAAACTAAAGCTTTGCCTAGTTGTTTTATTCTGCCACTAATTTTGTTTGGCCTAGTATTTCTGGATTTAATAATGTAGTTCATTACAGTGAAGGGCCTATCTAATAAGAAAGGCAGAGTGTTGGTTTCAGAGCAAAAAACTTCACCTACAAAACAAAGCATGGGATGGGACAGGATGCAGAACATGATGCATCTAGAAATGGTTTGTTCTCTTTTTTCCCTTTTTCTGAGGACAAGGTAACAAGGCCTCATGTAAAGGTTATATCTTGAGCTATATTCTATACATATAACTCCCGTGGAAATCTGGAGAAGCTTTGCTCTTGTCAGAACATCATCAGCTACTGAGGCATTACACACTTGAATGAGAAAAAGACGAGGGTGTGGGGAGAAGGGAGATAAAAAACAAATGCAAACTAGCTATATAATTCTTGGAACATCTGTTTTGAAGCTGTGTAGTGCCTGCCAGTGTGCCAGCCTTTAATTTAGGGATCTGGCCAGTCTAAAAGTAGTAATTGTATGCAGTTTTTCACTGAGCATTAGAGGCTCAGTGAAAAACTGCATACAATTACTACTTTTAGATGGGCATTAGAGGCTCATTAGAGGCTCAGACGGTAAGAGGCATGATTAAGATGCTAACTTGCATGAGCAGTTTCTCCACTGTTTTATTGGATCATATTCAGCTGTTTTCCCTGGAAAAAGAATTTACTAGGTACCTCATTCTGGATTTAGATATTTAAGTATATGAACTGCTTTAAAGTTGAAACAGACCTCAGTCTTAAGTTTTTGAGATGCATTGTGAAGGCCATTTAACCACATGTGTGAAATGGTGAGATAACATTTCCTGAAAGATATTTGCACAGAAAGGTGTGCTGTTACAGTTTACAATACGTGGACCACAATTCATTCACAACCAGTCTTAACAGGTAGATGACCCCATATCACATCTAATTTCTTTTTTGGATATGTGTCATTCTTTCTGCCTATAGGCCCAACTTTAAAAAATACAGGTCTTAGGATACAAAATTCCATAAGCAATAAAAATCCCACTAGATAAATTTGAGTTTCTGTTTCTAAGGGCAGATTTCTAAAGATATGTAGGTGCCTGAATCCAAATCTTGTCTTTCTTTTCGTTCCTAAGTTACTTCAACACTGAAAATTTCATGTCTCTGAATAAAAAAGAAGAGCTTGAAGACATGAAGAAGCACAAAGTAATCCCTATGAACTGCCAACACAAGAGCAGTAAATTGCCATGTGAAAGATTACTAAATAAAGCTAACAATACAAAATTGTCTATACTGCTATGGTGTATCATTCTCTAGGCCAGCTGCTCCCCTCAATACACTTATCAGATTGTTTCAACTGATTTAGCTACATCTCCTCTGCTATTGTCTTTAATAAACATCTTTTTTATATCTTTCCCTCCTGCTGTCTCCTGTATTACAACCTGACACCTAAAAAATCCATGGCATTTTGTTATACCTATGTTGATGCTGTTCATAGAGGATACAACACTGTATTCAGGGGTAATAGTACATTAAATTTTAAGTGTGCAATTGTTAATCATCTCCTTTCCTTCCTCACACTATATATGTCCTTAAGATATTTTTTAGCTTCATCCACAATCAGTATCTTTTTCATGCAGCATGGAATATGGGTATTATAGTTAATTCTTTTCCTTAGAAGTGCTGTTCCTGGCTAAATAAATTGTAATTTTGCCATTTTTTATGTATTTGAATCTTTCCACATAGTTTTCTTCTTCTTAATGCTTTTTATGCTTTTCTTAGGATTTTTCCCAAACCACTGTAACATTTTGTTGTACTGTAAGTTTTTGGTGTACCACCTCCTAAGTCCAGCTACCAATATTAGATTTCTTCTTACAATATCATCATTTTCATCTATCACATTTTTGCCTGTTTCCATACCAGAGGTCATTCTGCACTTTCATCTCACAGTTTTTCCCTGAGGATCTTCTGTGATGCCAAAAAGAAATCAGCCAGCTAAGAATGACAGCAGCTACAATTTTCCACAAGGCTTGTGCTTATTTTCTTTCAGGTTTTAAAAAGTTCATCTCTTTGCCTTTTGGGGGATGACTTTTTCATAATGGTTTTTCATTCATATTTGTTATTTTTTACCTTATATCTAGAAAATGCTACTTACAAAACCTGATATGTGTTAAAACACAATAGAAAGAGGAAATGACATTGAAGTATTCTTTCAATGGAATGGGGCATCTCATCCTTAGATAAATTTTTCTCTGACCTGAAACCTCCTTCCATCTCTCTCTTCCATACACAACTAGAAATCACTGGTAAATGCCATAAAACATTCTGAAACTCACTTCCAAATCAGTGAAACTTTCAGATGAAAGCATCGCTTTCTGACTATCAAATATCCTTCAGTTTTGGGTTGAATCTCAAAGGATGAAAATGTTTTCTTGAAACAAATTGGAAAGGTAATTCCTAAGTATCTAAGTAACACTGATGAAAATGGTTGCTTGTACAGTGACTGTAAAGCTGCTATCCTAAATAAATGCCAGCTATATAATTGTTTTCCCTTCCAGCTGGCAGGGGAGCCTCAGGGATATTGCCAGAAATAATGGCTGATTATTATAGACAAAGATACATTTTGCATTAAAAAAAAAACAAAAACAAAAGCAACTGAACCTTTTGTTCTCTAGAAAATGATTGTCATCATTAGAGAGTATAAGTGTTTATTTCTATGCGATGATATAATTCAACTAATATAGATTGTAATTGTTTTGAAGAAAAAGGAGAAAAATAATCTCAAGTCAGTTTTGTTGGTGAGTGGGGAAATATAAACCCTAAATTGAACTTAATTGTTATTACAGATGAATGATGTGGGACTCATTTGTATATGATTTGTTTTCTTCTGTTAGTTATGTCTTACCCTGCATTATATATTTGAGCCCAGGTGTTATGACTTAATTTTCATGCTGCCCATAACCTCTGCATTGCCATTAAATAGATAGTCACCAAATGCCCATGTAAGCAGCAAGTTCTAGCTTTAAAACTGGTTTAGCTTTAATATTCATCCACATTTCCTGAGCTTCTCTTTTGTCTTTTGGATAGTCTACCTGGAAGTAGTGCATTTATAAGTATTTTACTTGCATTCAAGGAGATAGTTCCCCACATTTTTAATCCCTTTATTTTTCTTTGAATGGATAAAAGTTTCTTTTCAACTTATTCTCTAGGATTTTGAAATGGACTGTAAAGAATAATGTCCTAGAAAAATAATTTATGTTCTGATTTTTCAAATTCTTTCCTGATGTCACTTTACTTTTAGGAGGTAACACTTGGGCTTGCTGGACTATTTTGGTTTAATGGAAACTGAGATTTGTGTGGGTGAGATAGTTAAGATTTACTTCTGGAAGTTCAGTTAACATGTTACAGAGAATTTTGAGTGCTGAGCAGAGCAGAAGGGCCAAATATAATGGAAGGATTGGTTTCTACTATATTAAGACTTAAATCAATGATGAAGATTGAAATACTCTTCCATACGCTTTGCATTTTGTGTGTAGAAGACTATGCTGTTCATTTTAGGCATTTCTGAGCTGGTAAGGACTCAATCACATTCAGAGAATAATTTTCATGATTTTAGTATAATCCATTGTACTTTTATTGGCCTAAATCACTAAAATCCACCCCAGCAAAAGCAGAAGTGTACCTTCCAGGAGCATGTATGTATACATCATGAAAGTTTTTTGGTTTTTCTAATATCATAGTTCTTGTAGCAAATTCCTGGAGCTATACAGTTTATCTGCAAATGAATTTCTCTTTGTGCATAAGTACAATACACACACTGAACGGAACTGGAACAAATTGGCACTTCATTCCACAGTGGGAATAAAATACTTTTCCTGCTCACATCTTTTCCCGAGATCTAAGCAAATTAGAGAAATAAAGGCCATTAAGTAAAATTAGATTTTATGCTATTTAACAGGTGTTTTGGTCTATTTTACCCTAAGGGTAGATCACAATGCAGTCCAAAAAGTTAATTGTTTGATAATTTTACAGTTTGTACATTTATTTCCAGCAGTTTAGCCTATAGTATAGTTCTGTTAAACTTCTGTCATCTATCTTTGGACCTATTCTTTCCTTAACGCACCATAGAATTATAAAGAACAACAGCTTAACTTTGAGATATTTGCATTTGATATTGTCAGAAACACTGGATAAGCCATCTGAGAAAAATACCTGAAATCAGCAGCTATTGTAACAATTTTATATTACTTAGTGTGTTACTGAAAAAAAGGAGAAACAGTATTCCCTGCTCATTTACAAAATAAATTTTCCTGAAAGATTGAGAATCACAAACAGAATAAATTGTTTCATGCTGCAGTTTATATCTCCTCAAGGTCCTGCTCAAGGAAAGCAGAAGAGGAAAAGGTTAGTGTAGAGCTATATGTTCATCCCCCAAAAATTTTTAGATGTCTTCCACTGTGCCATGCTCTGATATGAAAAATATCACAAAAAAACCTTGAAACAACTACCACCCAAATGAAACACAAAAAAATCCACTTCACTGAACAAAATGTAAAAACACCATTCAGTGGTCTATAGGTGAGGACCTAGCTCTCTGTCTCCCAGCCATACAATATGTGCCCCAAATATATAATAAATATAATATTTGAAGAGAATAAATGAAGAGAATAAAAAACATAAGAACAAACGAAAACCAGTGCAGTAATATATATATATATATATATATATATATATATATATTCTTTCTTAGCAGCTTGGAAACCCACACACATAACTAAAACCAGGTTTTCATTTCTTTTCTTTCTGAAATGGGGTCACTGAAAACTTCTCTGTAGCATTAGAAGTCAGTCAGCTAACTATTGTATAAATATCCACACCACAAATCTATTTGATTTCTGTTTCTGATATAGTAGTAGTAAGTAGTATTTCCTGCAATGGAAATAATCCATAACCTGGTGTCCCAAGATCTGAACATTTAAATTGTTCTTTTCAATTCAGCCCCATGAATGATTTCTGATCTCTTATCTCCTGGCAAAAGCCTTTGAAGGGATTTCTTCCCCTCTCCTGCCCCATCCTTTCACAAAAGTATTGAGTCAGAGCTGCCTGCTTGTGTCAGCCAATGTCTCCCTAAGGTAAAATTTCTAGAAAATGTTGAGGGAAGGACCTTTTAAACTACCATGTAAAAGGACAGTTCTGTTCCTGAGAATATTTCTGGGTTTAGATACTTTCTGAGTAATTTTATGAATCTTCAGTTGTTAAGCGTTTACAGCTGAAAGAACATAAAAGCAAAATTTCAGAAGGAATAGGAAGTAAACTAATAATTCTCATAAGCAAAATGAAAGACTAATGTGATAAAATAAAACATTTAATTTCTGATAAAACTTCAAGTTAGTCCTGCAACTTATGAAAATGAAAACTATTAATAGAATTGTTTTCTTTGGCTTGTTTTTTTTGGTTTTTTTGTTGTTGTTTTGTTTTGTGGGGTTTTTTTGTTTTTGTTTTTGTTTTTTTGTTTTTTTTACTTTGTAGGAACTCATAGCTTAATCTTTTTCCTTTAATTTTTATCTATGTATTGCATATATGTTTTTACAATAAATATACTTTGCACTATAGACAAAAGAAGGTAAAGCAAATGTTGATGTGTGAAGAAGTAGAATTTATTTTCCTTTAAAAACAGTAATAAACCCCTATCTGATTAGAATCCTTTTCAATTCACTGAATTGATTTGTTTTAGGAAAGTAGGTTTTATGAGCTAATTGACAGTTCAATTTTAACAAATTACTTTGCAAACTACCTAATAATGTTTATTCTAATTATATCTAGGTACTGTAATTGTTGCAGGTAATAGTTTTCCAGTCTTTGCTTTTATTTAATAGATGGATCTTCACAGTTTTGCACCAATTTTCAACCCTAACAGGGTTATTTCAGACAGACTGCACATCTTTCCTTTCTGATACTTACTTTTAATCATGTCTAATGTCCGTATGTTATGAAAAATGAAATGGGTCTAGGCTAATAATAAATATATGGGGATGAACTCTTATTCTAATCTGTAATATAATTTATATTTTGGATGAAATTTTGAGTACTTATTTCATCTCTCATGTGACTGAAGTCCCAAGGTCTTTGACCTTAACTTCAGAATTCAAGTGTAGTTTGCAATTCCCAGAAATGCACTGTCCATTATATAGCCTCAGTAATACTGACACAGAACTTGATCTCATAATCTGTACTTGTGCTGTAAAATCAAGAAAATGTTTCTTGTCCTTTTTGGAACAGATGGGGCCATTTTATGTCTCTCATTTTATCAAACTTCTTTGAAATTAAATTATTGATACCATCAGCTAACACAAAAATGCAGAAGCCTGTTAGGTGTGACAGCTCTTTACCACTGGCAGGTGAGTTGTTACCAACAGAATTCTTCTGTGACAGTCAATAGCACACAACTCAAGGTTAGTGGGTATTGATGCTTCAGGAGTTATGTACATTTTGATATCTGCTAATATGGGTTTTTCTTTCTTCTGTCCCCAGTTTCTGTTGCATCTTTTAAACAGTGCCAGTTTGCAATTAGATTATGGGATTAAATAGGTCTCAGTTACATTGATGTATTCATTTCTTCCAATGGAAAATATGCATCTTCATTGAGAAAATAAGGTAATCTGAAAGAGTGAAAACAATATCCATTCTATACAGGCATGCAGTAGAAATAAATACAGTAGACAGAATGTCAGATCATAGAACTTTAGCCTGATCTATGATGGCATTTGCATTTTAGAGATCTCAGTTTGTACTAAATGTGGCCAATTAAGAAAATTTAACTGTAACTTCATTCTCTTCTCCTCAGCAGTTCTAATTTTAAATTAATAGTTGTAACTTAAATAAGAAAAAATGCAAAGCTCTGTGCTTTTCAGTTAATTTAAATTTCTTTAAGATATCCCTAAAGAATTAAGTATACCTCATTTAGAAAAGAAACAGAAGAACTGAAAATCTTGGCTTTGTCATAGGCTTCTACCCAAAGCTGAGCTTGTGAAGATTTAAAAATTAAATCACCACAGTGACTCCTGCTTCATTGGCATAGTACCAACATAAGCACCATCTTTTAAATGAGATCGCTAAGCGTGAGTAAGTCTGCAATACCAAATATTCCATGTTTACTTTTTGAAGCATGTTCAGAGAGAACTAAAGCAACTGAAAGGGATAAATAGGGGGACAAGCAAAAACTGCAGCAGAAGAAAGGGTTGGAGTATGTAACTATCCTCTCAGCACTTAGTAGCTAGAGTTCAGAAAACCTTGTACCTTTGATGAAAGTAACAACTCTTTATCTTAAATACTCTATCAGTAACCCTGCCTATTAATGTTCTATATATACATAGCATGTAAGGCTGAAACATAGATTTATAAATTTTAAAGCTGTAATTTTAGGTCAGGTTAATAGCAAATTAGTGAATGGGCAAGTAGTCTTTAGCAATTCATGAGCTACTTGGTTGGTCCACTTAATCATAACATAACCTTTGGAAAAATCTTTCTAGATAAAAATGAATAAAATATGCAATTAATTATTTTTGATTCACTGTAGGTAGCACGTACAGTATGTGAATGGTTTTGCATTCCCATGATTTAATTTTCTTACATGCTATTTTCTTCTACTGCTGTTTTTCATATAAAAATTTGATGTATTATCTTATCTTGACAATCTGCCCTTTCTGTTGGAAAATTCCCATAAACTATTTAAGGTATCTCTATCAAATGGTTATCTAGTGGTTTTTAAAAAATATTTGGTTCTGCTATGAAATTCCAGCTATCAGAGAGTGCTATTTTTGGAATATAGTATTTGAATAATGAGAGCAATCATTTATTTCAGAGACTGAATTTTTTATTCTCTGGTTGCATGGTCTAAGTGGGATGATCCATGAACCAAGAAATTATTTGTATACTGAATCTCTTAGGAAATGTGCAATGCATTTGAGGACCTAAAAAATAAAACATGAGGTGTACAACTCTGCAATCCATAAACACTTTACCAAGACTTATATGCTGTTCCTCCCACTAACAAGTAACTAGAGGTAAAGCTGAGGCAGTTTCTGCAGAAGCCTTCACAGGATTCACAAGGCATTGGGATGCCTTTTAATTAGTTTTTTCCTACATTTGCTTGTAAAGATTTTTTATTGGATCTTTCATATTAGATTGTTCTTTAAGTCCACTTCTGCAGCGGAAGGAAGCATTTTCTGTCTGTTCCAGCAGAGGCAGAAATTTGCAGACTTAATCAGATGCAGGCTACAGCAGATGAGCACTCAGTGGTTGTAGCAGAAAAACATTTGTGTGTACTCATCATCCACACCTACAGCTCATCTCAACACATACACTGCCCTTGGTCAGATGCGATGCCATCCATCTTTTGGACAAAACAGAGAAATCACTGTTGCTTGACTTCAGTAGCTCTCAACTGGCACCCTTATTTACACTCATTCTTGTTCTGGGCAGACTTCAGTGAGATGAAACTCAGTGATTTCAGACTCAGGAAGCCAAGTTTGATTAGTCTGAACCAAGAAGCATTCACCAAGTGAAGAATATCTAGACTCACCTCATTTCCTCACATACTTGCTGACAACATCTTTAATAAGTCTGTTCAGATCTCTTCTGTCTGCTCCTTCTGAGCAAGGAAATCCTGGAAAAACTCAAATAAAAGAGGTATGCATAAAGAGCATGGAAGTAAGAACAGGAAGCTTGGGAGAAATACATCAAAACTGTCCAAGCAGCCAGGGATCAGGGTAGGCAAGTTAAGCCCTGATATAAGTAAATCTGGCCACGGACATCAAAGCCAAAAAGAAAAGTATACCAAAAAGAGGTATGTCAATGAAAAAAAGTAGAGCTGGGGAACTGGTTTTGTATGCACTCTGGAAGGAAGGTGATCAGGTTCTGGGACACAGAGAAATGAGAGAGCTGGTTACCCAGGACATACAGATGAGGTACTCTTTTCTCCTCAGTCTTCACGGGCAAGTGATTCAAGTTGCTGGAGGCAAAGGCAGGCACTGGAAGAGCAAAGAACTCCACATTTTAGGAGAAGATCAGGCTCCAGACTATCTAGGGTACCTGAAAGTGTACAGGTCCATGGGACCTATGAGATGCATCCGTGGCTTCTGAGGGAACTGATGGATAGAGCCTATGGCAGATAAGTGAAGTTCCCACTGACTAGAAAAAGTGAAACAATTCCCCAGAATTAACATCAGCCCAGTCTATGGCACACTGCAACCTGTCTGCTGTCTCCCAACTCTACTTTATTCACTTTATTCATGGAAGTGGCAAAGCTATAAAGGTGACACTAGCTTTTAATTCCACTAGTGCAGCATTTGAAACTGGGGAGAGTAGATATGTGGAGCTAAAAAAAACCACCAGATTTTACTGATGTTTACTGGATGTCATTTAAAGTAAGGCAGGCAATGTCTGGCCTCAAAACAGGCAGATCAAGGCTGTTTGATTTACTGGTCAGTATGACTAGAGAATCTGATGATAGTAGTTTCTATCCTATAAAAAAACTGTTTTGAACACTTCAGTAAGAGTAAATATAATCTCTTTCAGTATCACAGTGCTTTTCATTTCAGGCAGGCATTTATAGAGACTAACTGCTCATTGTCTTGTGACTTGTGTAATTGCTTTTACTTGGACAAATGAATTATGAAATACTGCCATTTTCATTTGGCAATTTTGCACAGCTGTATATGACAGCATAACATAAAAAAAGGCATTGAAATGTCAAGCATGCTTATAAAACAAAGGAACAGCCTCTGAGTGGAGGGTGTATGATAGGAACAATTCTTTAGTGGTACTTTAGGGGAAATACTTTTTAAATGCAGATATACATTTTCCAGGTCTGACATATTTCCCTCTGTGCTCTTAAAATCTATGCAACCTTAAAATCTTGATGTACTAATACATCATGTAAGATTTCAAGGCCCCTCTTTTTTCTTTTTTTTTTTTTTAAGAAGGAAAAACATTTCCTTATATCAGGTATTGGGATATTGGCAATAGTTTAGAAACTACTTTATGCCAGCAACTGAACATGGATTTCTAGTTATGTGACAGATTGGTTAGTTCAAACGCATGGGTGAACACACTTTATTTAAAATTTTAATTCCTGCTAGAATCAAGCTCTTTAGGTCTTAGTCTCAGCACAAATAAATAATAAATGCAGCAAAACAATAAATGCAGCAAAATACAGACAATCAACTGTGTGCATATATCAGCATTCTTCAGGTGCAATCACAAGTCAAGTCTGCCATACCAATAGTAATAATTACCACCTCCACTAGTTATTTCACTGCCTTCTATGAGATTCTTTACAGTTGCAAATTTCTTTTTTTTTTTGGACAGTGGACAGCTATCAAAGAAAGAGAATTGCCCAGTGGCACTGCAGTGTCTCTCTGAAGCCTGTAAGAGAGCAGAAGGTATGAAAATTTGATGCACTTGTAAACAGATTAAACATTGTTGTCTTTAGTTCAGGTCACTGTATTTGACACTTTTTTCAAGAATCCTGTTATTGAGTTGGGTTCATCAAATGAGACATATGCACAACACATCTGGGACTGACTGACTGAGCACAGATGTGTATCTACTAAATTGTTTGTGACAGCGACTGTAGTTAATTGTGATGGGTGACAGGTACGTTGGAGGCCAGTCAACTCAGTGAACTGTTGATTAGTGTGGTATGAGACATGGTATCTATTAACAGCAAGTGGAAAATTTGTGTCACCCATGACTGAAAATTCAAATCAAGTGCTGACAAATAAAGCAGACTGGAGCTGTTCATAACCCTTTTCCTTGCTTCTGCTTTCTTGCTGTCCTTCATATTAAAACAATGTGATAATGTTTATTTCTCATAATCATAGAATAGTTTTGTAAAAGAGTTGTAACTTTTTCACTGGAACCATGATTATTATTGCTGCTGCTATTATTATCTGTAGGAAAAAAACCCCAAAACCTGCTTTGTTTCGACCCACACAGTTTCTTCCCGGGGTTTCATTTGTGAACTCAATCAATACCCAATTTTATTTACAATTTATCATTGTCTGTTTCCTTAGACTAAGTCTTCGTGCCTTTTTTTCTCCTCCTTGCTACCAATTCTCCATTATTAATGTAGTGAAACATCAAATGAACTTTTTCTTTCCTGTTGTGAAATAAAAGCTGTGCAACAATCACATTTAATTTTTCTAAAACTGAATTTGGAGACCTTGAGATAGAATCGTAGTCATAGATGATTCAGTGAGATCCAGACATGATAGGTTTGAAGAAGCTCTGAAAGAAGCCCTGTTAAACATTATTATCAGCAACAGAAGTACATGTTAACTGTGCTTAGGACTTAGACACTGGATGAAGCAGGGCTGTCAGACCCATTTTGGGGGACAGAAACATTTTGGCTCAGGATTATTTCCTTTTTGTATAACCTGAGTGGTACAGAATTAATGTTGAGGTTTCCGAACTAAAAGCTCTACAGATCCTGTAGCATGTTTTCTATTAATCTACTATACCACAGAAATTTAACTTTATTCTATCAGTATCTGATGCTAGTCCTCCAGTTCAATGCCAGAGTTTTATCAATTAATGTTTCCAATGTTACAAAAACTGTAGCTAACTAGATAAGAGGGTTACGAGTGCAAAATTCTCAGCAGAAAGGGTGGGCACAAATACAAAATGTCGTCTCTATTTAGTTGCATAAGAGCCTCTACAGCTATTTTCTTATTTCTTCTAAGCTTCTACAATTCCTGAAAACAAACTGGGTATCTTTCCAGGAGAATGTGGGATTATGCCAGTCTGCACAATTTTTATATGAGGTAGATATTTATATGTCTCATGCATGTTTCCGTCCCTCATATGATTTTTGCTTAAATAGGTGGTCTGAGGTTCTGCCATGGGAATCCAACCATTGTTTCCATTTAAGGTAACAGGAAACTCACACTGCTGTTTCTTAGTTCCTAGACAGCAGCTGTGAGAAATATCCCTTTCTCCTCTCCTTGTACCAAAACTTTTAAAGCCTTCTATGGCTACTGGTTCTTCAATAGTTCATTGGGATTCATGATTCACATGGCATTGTAGTGGGGTGAATTTTTACTTTTTACAGTATTCCTTTGTGTCAGTTCACATCACTCAGTAACAATCATTACTCATGTGGTCTTCTTCATCTGAAAAGTACAGTGGGGAGGTGGAGCCTACCTGCACCTTAATCTTCTACTAGAAAAACATTTCTGATGAGATGTGCTTCTGTGATATTCAGTTATAATGGATTTAAATAAAAAGTGTAGAACACTTTTCTAGCATGGTCTCATAAATTGGAGAGCTGTAGCAGGACTGCCATATGTGCAGTTATTTAACACATGAAGTTTACCTACAGAGGCCATTTTCTGCAAGATGTAGTTTTAGCAGAAGATGCTGAGTTAGATGGAAGTCTTCCCCAAAGAGTCATGGAGGTCGCAGTGTCAGTATAAAATTGGCATAAATTTCCAGCCAAAGGAAATAATGTTTCCACTGCTCCTTCTCTATCCATCTCTCTGTGGTCTAGAGATATTATATCTGGGACAGCAGGTAGATACTGTGAAGAACTGAACCCCATGCCAGTAATAGCTGAGCACTGGAACATTAGAGAGTTTCTAAAAATTGTGAGGAAAAGCAGGTTCTGTGCTACTGACATTATTTGCCTGCTGTTCCAGCTAGTTCATACTCACTGTGCTCTGATAAGTGCTCCAAGGCTTGGAGACTTTTAAAATTCTGAAGACTTCCAGCAAATTGTTCTCTCAGTACAATGCCAGGTACACTGTAAGAGGTCAATGGGTGAATACAAAGTTAACTTTTCCATCTGCATTTTCACATGATTTGGTTTCAAAAAGAAGAATTGAGATGAAATGTTTATTAACATCTAAATTATATGTGCCAGAATCACATTTACATTAGGCTACAAGATTAGAATAAACTGAAATTAAATACTCTTATAGAGGTCAGTAGACTTGTGTCCATTTTGTTCAGGTAAGAAATTTATTCCCCATAAAGCAAGACTCAAAATGAGTCTGTACAGAAGTTTTGAATAATTATGTGAAACTGTCAATGGCCAGAAAAACATCATCAAACATCATCATCTCTTTTAGCCTTATAGAATACCTGAGGGGAGAGGAGGTTTTTGTTGCTACTATCTGATATGATAACTTTGTGGCACAGCTCTCCACATTTCCTTACCCTTTTGTCCGGGCAGAGCTGTTCTTCTCTATCAATCTGCATCTGGTCCAGGTGGTGCAGCTGCAGAGCAGAGATTGCACAGAAGAGCACCAGGATGGCAAAGATAAACGTACTTGCACAGTGAAGCCTGCGAAGTGGCATGCCCTTCTGAGTACATTATATGGGAAGCTCAGTAGGGGATAATTAAACATCAAATCTGTGTTTCTTTGAGGTGTGAAAACAGTGGTTTGAGATGGTGAAAGAGAGGACAGTGGCCACATGCAGAGCAGAGTGAGTCTCCTATTAAAGCCAGAGGGAAAAGGATTCCTCAGAGAGAATGAAACACAAATGCTTTTACATGAGGTTGAATTTTTAAGGAAAAGGGCAGGAGTGCCCAGCCAGGGCCAGGTTGCTGTCTGTTGTTATGGCAACAGAGGGAGAATCTCCTATGAAAGAGGAAAGAGTGGAGGGAGTGGGAGGGCAGAAAAGAAAATGGTTTCAGAAGGAAGGCAAGGGGGTGGGTGTTTGCAAATGGAAAGAGAACAAAGCTAACTGTCAAGGTCAGGCAGAAACGCATCTATGTCCATGATGACTGAAATGCCCTCAGAGACCTTGTGCACAGCCATTCCCTTTGTGGGTGGGCAGATTTGCTGGGGTCACTTCCACAGTCATCGTCTGGCTGGCAGAATGCCGCTGCGGTGCCCTGTCCTCCCACACCCGCTCCAGCTGAGGGCTTACACCTACCTTTGTTCCCTGCCTCAGTGTGCATAATACTTGCAAGAAAATCTCTTTTCTTTGTCAAGGACCCCTGCATCTGCTATCTTTTTTAACAAATTGAACTGATCTCAAACAGTAAATTTTATTTACTTCTTGAGGTATATTGGGAGATGAGAGCTAGTCCTTCAGCATGGGAAGATCCCTTTTTCCCCAAGGAGTAAGCGTTCTAGACAGAATACTACTTCCAAGGTGCACCCCAAAAATTATGACTACCAAAATGTGCAGATAATTTCATCAGAAATAATGTATTGATATATGATGGGTCTTGATATATGATGGGTCCAATAGAAAGAACTATTTTTGAGGAAAGAATGGAATTGCAGTAAGAACCAGACAACCAGCAGTCCAGGGATGCAATTTAATACTTTGGTAAACAGATTCAAAATGAAATCTCTGTGATCAGTGCACCAGAAGGAAGCATTACAAATCAGGACTAAGCAACACAAAACTAACACTTTCTTTCAGTCTTCATAATAAAAGAGTTCATGAGTCAGTGCTGTTGTGAGAGCATGGCTGTCCCTGCTCCCCTAGCACTTTTGAACTGGCTAGCCCATTTCTATCAAATCTGACAGAGAGATAGAGTTTTGAGATGTTACACTCTTACAAGTTTTGTGAAAATTGTTAGCTAGGGGCAAGAAAAAGGCCTACACTGAGGAAAAGACCCGTGTATGAACTGCACCATTACTGAATACACACATCTATTGTGTTGAAGAGTGTAGATAGAAGGGAGAGGTTATAAATGTTTTAATTCTTGGAAAAGCTTCAATCAAAGTTTGAACTTTATTAGACACTATGTAGCTTTCATCTTCCTTCTCTCTTTCACTCCACATATGAGTTCTCTAGTGTTTAATAAGGATAGGAAACATGCTGCAGGCTTAGTTTACTTCATTTAAAAAGCCATTTGATGAAACACAAATCATTTGAAAACACAACTCTATTAGTTGCAGTGTTTGTAGAACTATTTATTATTTAAAGCAAATGATAGTTGCATTACACTGTCTCAAAAAAAGTTATTAAGACCTGCGCATTGTCTTTTTATTATTCTTCATTTGTTTTCTCTCTCTTGTCTGAAATATTCTTATTTTCCAGATTTTTCCCTTAACTGCAGTTTCAAAACACTTCCCTGGAAAATAGTGTGAATGTCCTTCTCTTCTTCCCCATAAATATTCAAGTTTGAAATGTAATTTCAGCATGAAGACCAATGGAATTCTAAAGACAATATCTTAAATCTTATCTCACCAAGTCATGTGAAATTCTTTTAATTTAAAACAAAATATCCCTTCTTCTCTTAAAGCTTCTAAAGAACTCTTAAGCCTCTGCAGTACCAGTTTAGCCTTCTGGTCTATTATCATAAAACCAATTTTTTGGGCGCAAGTCATAGAATTCAGTGTTCTCTTTATATCACTTTATGCTTTCCTCACTTTACTCCAAAATAATACTACTGTTGATTTTATATAGTTTTTAATTTCATCAATAGGTGTTCCTACATCTGCCATCTACTGGTTTTTACTTTCTTGAATCCTATAATCAAAACAAAGCTTGATAGAGTATTTGCACCACTTGGACTAAAGTGAAAAATTGTAAAGGGAATTTGGAGATTTACAGCTGGTTTGTCAAATTTTGAGGATTGACTCAGTTCAAAGTGATGGCTTGATGAAGACTGACTTTCACCTTCAGAAGAGATAACACTGCTCAGGATGTAGTATCCCTGATGAACTACAATCTATTATACTATTAATTGGACAGCAAGAAATTAAGCATAAATCATTCAACAGAATACAGTGATATAAAATCAATTAAGTCATTGCACTGGAAAAAAATATTAAGTGCTCTTCATTAGGGAACATTATGAAAGCAGACATCAATTTTAATAAAACTTTTGTTTGATGCTTGATACAGTTATTCACATAGATTTTAAAAGATTTTAATTGGGTTAAGGGTTTGATTTTGAATCAGGAAAAGCACTTCTAATATCAGCTAGTAGGGGGAAATAACCAAGCAGCTACTGACCATTGCAGTTACATAAGTTAAGGACCAAATTCAGAAATAATTAACAGATATCTAACTGTGATAATTTTCATTATATTCCATGTAAGAGGTGCAAGAAAAATTGAAGCCTGGCTTTTGAAGACATAAACTCTAATTTTTCCCTTACTTATCTGGAGTGAGAGAACCCGTGAAGTTTAATTTCCAGACTCAGGTTAGAAGCAGTCTAAATTTGATTGTTGTGTAAGACCTGAAAAACTAGTGAGTTTTCTGTAACTGCTGTAAGTTGGCTGTTTCACACTCACTCTGAAGGACAGCGGGGTCTTGACAGAGTTCCCCATTTCCTCCATCTTTGGTTAGCTAGCTTATTAATTTACCCTCACCCTTCCAAACAAAACACTACTTTGGACAGTTTTTCCATTTTGTTTCAGCAAGATTTCAGATATGAGAAACTAGGTGAACATCATTCCAGAAGCAGACTTTAGGAAAGAGAGACAAACCCATATTCTTTACTCAGTCAGTGGAAAAACACTGATGAGCTGCAACTTCTAAATCTAGATCTCTTCCTGGAAGACCTCATCATCCTGCTTCAGGACTGATCTAGAAGTTAATTGTTCAGGTTTATTTAATAAGTTCTTCATTTTACTTTCCAGAAGCATCTCAGTTGGCACTGACCAAATGTTTTTGTCATGTATCATAACTTGCAGCTCAAAATCAACACCCAGAAATATGTCTTTCATAATATGCCACCAGTTAGGCAGATATGTATAACTTAATTATTCTTTCAACATCTATTGGGATTTTGCTTATAATTGTATATATGCTCCCCAACACACATACAAGTCTCTTTCTACAAAATTACCTATGTAAAATATTACATCTAAGATCAATTTTTAACAGTTTCTTTGCATTCAAACTTTCTACCAGTGCCCACAAATTAAGATCTACAATTGCTGATGTTTTTAAGTTTTTAAATTTATTTATTTCCTAAAATAATTCATTATTGTGGTTTTTATTAGCAAATATGCTGAAAACAACCTGTCATTACATTTAATGAGGATTCCATATGCCAGTTCAGCATACAAAAACAAATTAAGTCTATAATTAACTTATTAATTCAATGCAGCACTAATTCTTAGGATTTTATCATTGCTTTCTGTAAATGGAAGTTTTAAATTCACAGCCTCTGTTTAGTACTTGGGAATAGCTCCTGGAAACATGACAGCTGCTTCCCCCTCCCTGTCTCCCCAGTTATACTAAGAATCAAACCATTAATGTACTCAGGAGCAGTAAGGTAATTATATGTTTTAGTAGCTTCATTAAGAGCTCTGAAAATATATTTCACTATAAAATAATTTCCGTTCTCTTCAAATTGTCTAGAACATGAGGAATTTTTGGTGAGAAAAGGCTAAGGTGCTATGTTTCTTTACTTTAGACAACAACCTCTTACAAATCAGTACTAAATGATGCACAAAAATCCCTTGGTATCTTAAAGAGGGAAAAATTACATAGGTAAACAGATAAATCTTTAGTACATTTGTCTTTATGGGAGCAGCTCCTGCTGTTGGTCTCTAACCTGGAGGGCATTATTCTTTTCTAAATTGCCAGTAGTGTCTCACAGCACAGTGATAAATAGAAACCACTGAAAGAAATAACGTTCATTCTAACACACAAGAACTTTCCAGACAGACATTGGCCTCTGAGAACAAACACTTAGACAAAATAGATTAGTTGCAGTTGCAGAATATATCACTCTGGTTCCCTATAAACTAGCATTATCCCAGCTGTGCAAATAAGTGCCTTTATGCCAATCATTAAGTAATAAATACATTTAAGAGAGAGTCTAAAACTTTAAGGAAAACACAGGAAAAGATCTTTCTAAATCAGTTACTTTTTGTATGAAGCCAGTGATGTATTCCCAGCAATACTTTAAAAAGTCCCTAATGATGTAGAGGCTTTTGTGCTATTTTGTGGTAGAAAGTTTCCTTTGTCACAGAATTAATGAAACAGAAAAGAAACAAGTGCTACAGAATTGCAATTAAAAGTACTAGTTTAATAATAGAACAGAAAACTCCTGGCAAGTTTCTCTCTTATTTATAGTTTCACCTGAAGCACACATGCTAAGGCAGAATTTTGTTTGTTTCTGGTTATGCTGGAGTAACATTCAGCTATGCAGTTTGTGTTTTTCCTCATTAATTGTTTTGAAAGTCTGACAAAATGATAACTGTCTTGGAAAATACAGTTATTCTGCTTTGTCTGGTAGATACACAGCATATGGATTGCTCTTAAGAATTAATGCGAATAATAATTTGTTTTTATTTTTTTTTTCATGCAGCCAGAACCCTAGGAAGGTACTGTGACGCTACCAGCCATTTTCCCCACTACCTTTAGTCTGGCCACAAGACTCCAGGAATTCAAGTTCCTGGGATGGGTTCAGCTACCCAGCACAATCAGAGCAACCCAACCCTAACTACTTATCCTGTCTGAAATTTTCTTACTTCTTTTCTTTAGGTACCAGAAGCAGTTAGGCAGACAGAGCCTTCCTTGGTCCTGGAGCAAGGTATGTGTTGGGAGGGTTGGGATATGACTAGGGGGAGGTGCAGCAAGCAGAGCAGTGAGTCCAGGCAAGGACATAGAAGGGTGGGGGGAAAAGATGACACAAAAGATGATTGTGGCCACTGCCAGGAGAAGAGATGGATTCTGGATGTATCCAGGAGCAAGTAGCCTGCTAGGAAGTCCTTGAATGGGCATGAATGTAACTGAGAAAATTTTACATCTGCACATCATCTTCTTTCCCAATAGAAGTTGTGTTTTCTCTCTGTAATTGATAGACTCTAAGTACAATTCTTTTTTTTAAGTATAAAATTTTTTGTTTTGTTTTAATTTATACAGAATTCAGTAAAAAATCTGTACTTCTATTGACATTGTGTTGAATTAATGAGATGGATTTTATCAAGGACTATGTCTTTGAAAAGCTCTCTCTATTTTTTCTCTATGTATGCACTTCAGCTGAAGGAGGTGCTGGAAATAGAAATGCCCTTTTTGTTTCTGGTACAGATACATTAATTTTTCTATAAAATCATATTTTTCTAACAACTAGTCTGTATGCATAGTAGACCTTTTAATTTATTTGATTGCAATGTTAAAAATTCTACTTTTATTGTAAATTCAACTTATTAATTCAAAATGATTATTTCCTATGATTTGACAGTTGGTTTAGGGCAGTATAAATAAGTATTGACTTCCAAAATGGTCGGTGGTCTTGATTTTTTCCTCCTGTGGATCTCAAAGCAAAGGGCATATTGAACAAGCTTAAAACTTCTCCTTAAGCACTCCAACAGAAAATTCATAAAAGATATTGAAGAGGCTTGAGGAGGATCAGAAGCAGCTGGACATCAATGGAAAGGGAGAATACACACTCTTCTGTCTTCAATTTATGTCGCTGCAAATTTTAATTAGATGAAATAGACTTTTAAACCTGCATGTTAGATCCAGGTCCAAAATGTAGAACAAAGGAAATGTCTGTTTGAGTCCCACAGGCTTCTGAAGTAGACTTCAACCTTCCCTGACCTGGTTTCCTGAATGTTTCTCCAACAAAGTAAATATGACAACCATGCTGACTGGGACTTTTTAATTTTCTGGATGCTGTAGATTTCTTAAAATTCTATTTGTTCTGTCTTTATCACCTTTGATCAGCTTTGCACATTTTTGTTTTACATTTTTTTGTCCTTCTTTTCATCTTCATTTTCTTGTTATCTTTTCCATCCATCTGCTCTAGAGTACAGAATCAAAGTCTTTTCTCCTGTTCAGTTTTTTCTAGATTTTCTCATATTCACTTTTCTCTAGGACTATCAATCATTTCAAAGACTAGAGTAAAAGTTTTATAATTCTCTCTAACTATATACATCTGCTAATCATACTTTCAAAATAACACACAGGACATTTCTCTTGCTGACTGTGTAGTACTGATTCATATTCATTTACTCCATGTCTGATTGTAATTAATTCAGCTGATCTGGCAATAAACAAGCTAGTTTGAAAATTGTGCCTTCACAGACTTCCAAAGTCACCTGTGAAATTATGGAAATATTTATTTTCACTGAAGCCTGAGCTGCCACATTGATGCTGCTGCATGTACTGCTATCTGGTCCTTCTCCTATAAGTAGGGCACCTAGCAATTTCAATTGAAGCTTTGTTATAACTTGAACTTGACCTTTGGTCTATGAATGGTGTGAGTAGGGTGTGTCTTTTGAATTTTGTTGTGACTGGGATTTTAAATCAGGAACGTCATAGATAGTTGAAACTGCATCAGTTGAAACTGATAGTCATAGATAGTTGAAACTGCATCAGCTACATATGCAATTCTCTCTGATTTTTAAGCGATTAAGTATGTACCATCAAACCTGTGTAGAAAGTGTTTACATGTGTTTGTACTGACAGAATTTCCATATTTTCTGGATCATGGTGGACTATGTTTTTTCCTATTATTTTTTATTTTTCAAGTCTCTTGAGTTGCATTAATATTTGCCTTGAAGAAAAGAGAGATGTAAAAACCATAGGACCAAGATTCTTGTAAAAATCACATTCCTTTGTTCGAATGTGTAGATCAAGAGGCTTTGTATACTCATCCTTGAGGGAGACAAAAATTCCTCAGGAACTTTTACTGTCCATATAATTTCATAATTCAACAGTGAATCTGCACAGTAGTGCACAGGATTAACTGCACAGTCAATACTACATCTCTACAGAACTAGGTACTGGTCTAAAAATAATGGTTACCAGCCATTAGCATTTTGTGTAAAACTCATATCATCTAAGAACACACAACTAATTCTTTCTCGCATTTTAGTAATCAGAAGTGCATGTTATGTGTACATTCTTACCTTGTCCATTTGCTCTTTCAAATGCTATTTTAAAATCTGCAAGCAGCGAATGCGGTTTTCACCTTGGGAAAAACAAAAAGAAGATGGACCTGAATAATTTTCACTTTCAAAAAATATAGTACTGCTTACCTATCATTGCCAGTGTGCTGATTATTTCAGTACTCACAGGGTATGAAGGAAAACTCTGGAAAACTATGCAGCAAGAGAGAGGGTCAAGAAAGATGAGTCCATGGAAATGATAAACAGACGCAATCAAATCATTTCACAGTAATAAGTAATCGGACAGGAGAAAAAAATGGTTAATGAGTAGCTAAATTTATTTTGATCAGCTATATGGTTGAATTTATAGTTCTAAATATATTGAAACCCTGATATTTTTTCTAAACAAAGATCTTCTCAGAAACTCTGATAATGCAAAAAAATGATAAAGTATAAGAACACTTGATTTTAAATGATTTATATAAGAATTAGCGTATCATGATATAATAAGACAGAGTGACATAAAAAAGCAATATGAAAATGAAATGGATTTGCATTAAACATATATGTTGGGAATACGGCTCCTGGTAATAAAGCAGTGGTTGGATATGTTGACTGTATCAAAAAAAACCAACCTATTTCAAGTGGCTTAGAACAAAAATAACCATACTTACGCCTTCACAATTCATGTAACTTTAGAACAGAAATCTGATCAGCACAGACAAGTGTTTGAGAAATGACAATGGATGTGTGGATATTAGAGACATTTTTACTGAATTGTAAAAAGAATTATGAATCCCTCCATATGCAAGAAACTGTGGTATTACCAAAATATAAGGACAAATAAGAAATTCTCTGCCTCAATGTGTTTTATTGAGCATAGATCAAATCTAAATTGGATCCAGCAAAATTTGAAAACTAAAGATTGTCTGGCCTTTGTGGAGTACTGTCACCAGTTGTTCAAGCAAAGCAAGTGAACACAAATTTGTCTAGCAAACAGAAAAAATGTCACACACTAAACCCAAGAGAGTAAATGCTGACTAGATTATGCATGAAATCCATTCTTCTGGATAACCCACCAACCTAGGGGTTATTACCTTATTTCCACATATCAGCACCATTACACACTGGTAAAGGAGATAATTCTGTAGCTTCAAAGCAAGTTTATTAAAGATGTGTTAGTATTGCTTCTATTTCTACTAAAATCCTGAAGACCCAAGGGAAAATTCACATGATATAACTCAATAGTTTCAAAGACAAGTTTATTAAAGTTGTGATAGTAGCTCTTCTGTATCCACAAAAGCCCTGAAGACCAAAGGGAATTTTCTGGTGAAAATCACATTTCACCACCAAGTAGTTTGGCATAAGTCTTTTCTCAATCCAATAAAAGAGAGAGTGACTGAAAATGCAAGTGGATATGTGGTTTCTTCTCAGTTTGCCTCCTTTCCATGCAAACTGAAAGGAAGAGAAGAGAGTAATTCTAGGCTAGAATTAGTGAAGAGTTGGGAAACACATCTACAGTCTTCTAGCTTTTCAATATGAAACTGCTTCCAGATGACTAAAATTGTAGATAAAAGTGTGAGCAGATCATCCTCAATATAATTTATGTATTCCCTTGAGTGCATTTAATAATCCAAGAATAGGCCTGGCCTACCTTGGCAAGATGGCTTTCGCACCAAAACTGGCACATGTTTTTGTAACTGCCTCTCTTAATTTGTAACTATATCCTACTTTAGAATTTTAACATTTTCTAAATAAAACCAATTTCTTTTTCTTAAGTAACAAAGCAATGTCTTGTGTCATCACTGAAATCATGCAAGGATCATAAAAATGTTCATCTTTTTCCTATAGGTGAGTTACGAAGGGAAAGGAAACCCAAGGTAAAGCCCAAAGAATTCATGGCATAGGACAAACCAGTGTCACGATAACCTGTGACCTGGTGTGTGATGCACTACAAGTTACCTGCAGAGACAGGAACACGAGCCTGACTTATTACTGTGAGAGTGCTCTGAGTAATAAAGTCTCACCTAAAAGCCAGTTAGGACTATTAGAACTCAGGTGGTCAAGTCACAGGTATGACAACCATTGACTTGTTAATGAAAGGTCCTAAAATGTTATTAATTTTTACTGATTATTGATGTCTTTTTCTCTTGATGGCAGTAAAGATTGTATTCAATAGAAAAATGAAAATTCTGTTAAAATATAATATATAATTAGATAGTACATAACTGAATAACTGAATACTATTTCTAAGTGGCTTTTTTGCAGCAGTCAATTTCTGCTTCTTCATTTGCCATAATGATTTTTTAAGGAATATTTCAAAATTTTGAATGAAGAGAAGTATAGAAAGATAAATTAATTAGAGAGTCATGAAAGCATACAATCCTCAAGGTTGGAAGAACCCTTTAAGATCATCATGTCCAGCTGATCAGTGCTGCATCAGTGCAGCACTACCACTGTAACCCATAATCAACTGAACCACAACACCTAGCTGCACCATTCCAGGCCAGCTGCAGATTTAGGAAGCTGTAGATTTCAGGAAAACAAACCCCCAGTGTTTGTATTGATATTTTAAATAGGATTGTCCTGGTTTAAGGACACTGAGAACACTCCCACAATCAGGTCTCATAGTATTTACATGTTTTGATTTTATTAACACTGTTACAGCAGGTTTAAAAGGTCTCAGAGAACTAGAGTGGTGGATATTGCTTCTTATCTGTATTACTCCTGTAATAAGATTTTCTAGAATAACACCTTGAAAATTGCTGCAGCTAAATTTAGAAACTTTCAAATAGGCACATTTAGTTCCAAACCTAGAATTTCTCTTCTGCATTTACCTTCTCTGCATGTGTGTTACATTGTTAGATATTTCCTAAGTTGTACAAGAAAGTGTTGATCAATCTATTTCTTCTTTAATTTACCCCTATCCTTGTCAATTTGAAACTAGTTTGTTAGAACAATAAACAGAACCTGTGAAAAGCGGCATTGTTCTGGAGAATGGTTATTTTACTCATCCTGTTTTTTCTTAAATATTTTTAAATAGGAAATAAAATCAAGGACCTTCTCAACTGTATATTTTTTTTCCCTACACATGTGAATGCATCCTGGCTCCTCCCTACTTTGACAATGAGTATTACATTTGAAAATAACTTTTCAAAACTGTAATAGGCATCATATACAGTCATATACATTGAGCTTTCTGACTGAAGTCTCCTAATTGCTTGTCCATTCAATTGAATATACTCTTTAGACATCTTCCAAGGCTTAAGACTTTTTATAATAATCTGAAAAGGACAGGCCCTGAAACTTACTATGTCAGGGCCACATTAAGAGTAGTCAATAATGCAGAAAAAAACCCCCGTATATTTGTTCAATTCCTTTTCAGGGACATAACTTCAAATGAAAAATTATGAAAGTATATTTAAGTTCACTCAAACTGATGTAATTCCAAGCTCCCTGGTCAGAAAGGCTGCTTATTCTCAGAGCTGATCTTGCATATGCTAATAACATTATCTAGAGATCATGAAGAAAAGACAAGTTCTTTGCTTCATGCAGCTATACCCCTTTCAATCAGCCTCATGCTGAGAACCATTTATTACCATAACATATGACACAGAAAATCTTAAGAGGCAGTAAGGGGCAAATTTTCAGATTATCACATGCCATTCTAGCTGTGACTTTCTCATTAACTTTAAAAGAATCATGTGGCTTAGACCAGCTCAAAGCTCTGAAATAGACCCCTACACATGCCCCAGAATAAACCTTTACAAACATACTAATTTTCCATATTTCAGTTAATCTCTATAAAATAACAGAAGTCAGCAACTAAGCAGACTGTTCACAAATAGTCTTCAAACTGCAGATAGCCTTGCATGGTGTTTGAGGTGACCTTGTAGTATGCATGGGGACACTCCTCAGCTCTTCAGCAATTCCAAGTCAGGAAGGAAGATAAGAGGAAAGAAGCTTCTGGCCATAAGGTACCATTAATGATCCTACACTACAGTAAGCTGTGCTAGTTTATTTCCTTTGACTTAAAGAGGCTTGCAAAATGCAGTAAATGAGAATTTTATTTATTTATTTTTTTAAATCCAGAAATCTAACTAAAGCAACGTGGAATAAAGGAACAAAGTTTTATTAGACAGGTGCCTTGAGATGGTGTACACCTTTATGCACTCAAAATGAGAATGTAACGATGATATGCCACCTCTTTTATCCTTTCTCCTCAAATGGAAAGTTTTTTACTCCTCTCTACCCAAATCTTGCTGTCTATTACATGCTCAAAGGCAATAATTTCAAAAATAGACTTTTGAGAAAAGCACATAATTAGTCCAGTGCAGCTGGTATAAAAATTACTGGCAGGAGTAGTAGTATCATTAAAAAATTGGAACTAAAGCACACCAACTATACTCCAGGGCAAGTTAAACACACAGAAACTCTAGTAAATATTTTAGCATCCAGGATAGTACACACTCAGGGCACAATTTTTTTTAACACCACTGATCCAGACTCAACAGAAAGTCACTTCTGCCAAAATGGAACTATAGTACATTCTGGTTTACATAAGTTTAGTAAGGTGTGATTTTCTTTAACTCCTACATAGAATTAGACTGCAGTAGAAAAAAAGGCAAGTTTGCCCCAGAGTCATGCAATGATATTAGAATTCCAATTTTTATTTCAGCCATTTTCTTCTCTATGAGAAAAGTCTTTGAAATTATGAACTAGAATGCAAACTAATTTGTAATAGCTGTGTGACTCTGCAGGGAACCTAATACAGTAGTTTTTTTGAATAAGACATATCCCTTTTTGTTGTGACCTTCTTAGAATTATTTAAGAGCCTAGCCTGGGATGCTCTTAGAACTGAGATGCCTACAACCAAAATTACATTTATTGATATGCCTATTTAGATGTCTAAAAAAATTGCACTTCTAGAACTGTTAGTATCTTATGTTTAATTTTCAAACTGCTTGAGGTCTAATCCTAGCCATGTGTGCACCCTTTTATTTAAGGTCAAGCAGTTTCTGACTCTGCTAGACACAAAATGGAATTTCTCTACCTGAAAGGTCTGAAGGTGTTAATCTGGAAATTATATTTTGGATTTATCTACCTGGTCTAACACCAGTTTGACATCAAATTCCAACAGAGTGCCAGTTAATGCATTAGCCTAACCAGCAAAAAATAAAAAAGCTTGAGCTTGGGTTAGGTGATCTTCATGGTCTTCAGGTCTTCAGTTGTATACTTTACCTCCACAGTGATGAGAACCACTTAAGTGAAAGGATAATTCCTCACAGAAGTTTTTGCATAGTGCTTCAAAAAGCTGTAGATTCACTAGGTGAGAGGGAAGGAGTTTGAGGAATCTCATGGGTTAGATACACAGTTTGATTGCTCTTGCTCATTCTTGCCCTAAATATCCCGAAGAGAAGGAGTAATAGCCTAGGAGGGAGAGAGGACAAGGAACCTGAGTTCCAGCAATGAATAGTGGCTGGTCTCAATGGTCAGTCAGGAGACACTGAAATGAGCAGTCCTGGATTTCAACTACACTGTACAGATGGGTTGCAGAAAGCCTATATATTGCAGTAGACCCAAATACCTCTTTGCTTAAAGCTGGCTTGGGAAATCTTAGCCAAAGATGTATTTTAGAAATTTTTCCCCTCCTGAATCAATTTTGCTTCAACTTCACTTCTGTTTATTTGTCTCTTCATTCTATTAGCTTTCTTATCCTTTCTTCTCCTTTCCTGCATACCTTTTTGAATGTTTGTATATTTTTCTCCCCCATCTGTGTCTTTTGCATGTGAACATTATTATCCTTGTCACTGTATTTTTACTGCTCATGAAAAATAAACACTTGAGAAGTAATCACTGCACAGTGGCCAAACAGAAGGCAATCCTTCCTGTAAATACTGTTTTTGTAGTAGTATGTAATGGACATGGTGAGATCTGTGCTAGAAATGTAGTGAGAACAATTCATCTACATCATTTTTTTCCTCTACAGAGACATTGCTGTGGTTTTTTCATACTTTAAACTCCATGTAGAATTTATCTTTTTTTCCCTCTCTTATTTTTTAGGTCTTGCTCTTTCATACTTCTACTTTATGAAAAACAGGCTTCTGTCATACAGACTCTCTCAAAGTCATCATTCATCCATGTGTTAAGACGTCTGCGAGCTTTCTGTTCCTACATCAATGACACACAGTTTTCTTTTGACTCTAACACTTTTTGTTCTTCCTATTTTATAATGCATGCACAGTTGTGTTATAAAGACTCATCAAAGTCACCACTGTTCTACATTTATCTGCATTGAACTGGCTTTGTAATTTATTAGTCTTTAAAATGTTCTTTATATTTCCTATCTAGTTACATTCTCCTTCATTATTTACTGTTCCTCTATCATCTCTTTCTGATTCACATTACTCTGCTCTTTGACTTTAATATTCTGGACCTAAAATACTTGCCACTAAATCTTCAAAGTCAAAAGTCTTAGCACTGATTTTATTGTAAGTTAGTATTGTAGTGTCTTATCAATTAACATTATTTGAATAAACACACTCATTCCTGCTTTGGGAAGTTAAAGCCGGGGTTTTGAAAAACTGTGTGAGGGTATATTAATGAAATCCCCATTGATTTTGGTGGGAATAGTATTGCTTTAATCCTGAAGTATGCTTTGGCACTTTAAATTGAGGATCTAAAACACATTTAAGAAAATGACTGTCCACTCCAGATCTCAACTTCTAAATTCTGCCCTTAAGCCGTCGCCTTACTTCCGTTGGTTTGGTGTGTGACATGCCAAAGCAAAGGGGGAAGTTTTGCCCACAGTATACACAATAAGACTTCAAAGAGCAGACATTTTAACTTGGCATTGTTTAACAGTTATTAGAATTAATCACAAGCATAGATAAGAGAGTAACTCTCCTAAATGTTTCATATTTTTTATGCATCTCTTATGATGATAGCAAGCTTTGCTCAGTGCGCTCATCAATCCCTTTACCCTGGGAAGAGAAAATACTTCTGTCTCTTTTATTAGATGCTCTGTCATTTAGTCAGTGGTAAATGACTCTAGAAAAAGTAGTTCCACCTGGTAAGGCGGCCTATGGGAAAGACCTGTGACATTACACTTAATTAATATAAAACCTAAGAGGCAAAGAAACAGGTTGGAAACTGTATTTACACAGAAAGTACATTTGAGAAGATTTCCATCCATATTGGATTTTTTTTTTGCTCAGTTGTAGTTACTGAAAGCACTGCCAAAATCAGTCTTGTGCTGTAGTCTCAAAGAGCACTAAACATTGACCAGTAAAACAACTTCCTCATAAGCCCTGCAGATGTGGTAGATATTTAAGTCTCTTCCTCTACAGTAGCTGCTTCTCTTTCTGAGTATATGTCCATGCTTGCATAGTCTACACAGTCTAAGACTTCATCAGCCAAAACAGTGGAAAAGGAAAACTATATTAGCAACACTATTTTTTCATCCAGGAAATTTTTTGTGTTGGTGTTTTTGCATGTGGGGGCTTTTGTATTTTATTTTGTATCCTCCTGTGATCCTAAAGTACTTTTAATAAGATGGAAGGCATCTCACTTCCTTTGCTGTGTCTCATTGCAACCATTTCTTCTCTCAAAGTTTTGCATTTATTTATTTGTCACAGTTTATACCCTGACAGCAGCTAAGCACCGTGTAGCCCCTACCAGTGGGCTCAGGGAGAGAACTGCAATGGTAGAAGTGAGGAAATTCGTGGGCTGAGATATTTTAATAGGGAAAGCAAAGTAAAATACTCTGTATGCAAGCAAAGTAAAACAAATCTTTGTAGATTCACCACTTCCCATTGACAGGCAAGTATTCAGGATCCCCAGGAAAGCCGGGTTCCATCACTGCGCTAACAGTGACTTTGGAATTCAAATGGCATAACTCCTAACATCTCCCTGCTTCCTTCTTCTTCACCTCACTTCATACACTGATCATGATGCCATATGTTATGAACTGTCCCCGTGGTCAGGGGTCAGCTGTCCCTGCTGGCAGATTTTCCTTTAATAACTGTTGGCGTTAGTATAATTTAGAAGGAAAAAAATGTGCGTCTAAGTATTCAAGCTTCACTAAAAGTTATTGAAAACCTTATTATCATTTTCAGTTATGGAATTTTCTATCCACCAGCAATATTTACTAAAAAATTAGTATTTTTATTGCCATTTAATTCTTACTTTTTGCTGCAGCTAAATTTTCATACATTTAGAAGTTGTGAAATAAAATACCTTTTTCAAAAGTACTGAAACCACTGTAGAAACAGTTTACAAAGACATCAATCAATTTTTTCCTCAGGCCTTTGGTGCGAATTCCTGCAGTTCAGGATTTAATGCTCTTCCATGCTAGCAGGAAGTGGATGTTGTGACCAAGGGAGGTAGTGCTGTAGATTTAGAATAGGAAATACATGCCTTCACCAGCTTTGCAATTCTCTTCTCAGTGGAGAAATTATGGACTGCAGGTGTAGAATGCAGTAATTGTCACAAAGAATATTTGCTGCTACTTTGATTCCTCTTGACCTCATTTCCTTGGTTTGAGCTTCATTATTTTCAAAGCTCAGTTAGTTATGTTTATTGTGTGCATTCTGTATAGTTTGTGCACATGATTAATCTCCCATTTTTATTGATTCTTCATGCTTGGAGGCTAAAAAATCCAAGGTTCTCCTTGTTCCTTCCCAAAAGATCACTCTTCTTCTTTTTCTGGACTGAGCACAGAACAATTGCAGAGAAAAATCTAATAGCTGATTCAAAATGAATTTGGATATTGAGCCTTAACTATTGAGCTTTACACTTTCCATCTTATGGAGTTATACAAATGCATTGTAATGACAGAATCAAAGAATCATAAAATGTCGTGAGTTAGAAAGGACCCACAAGGAGTATTGAGTCCATTCCTGGCCCTACACAGGACCACTCCTCCTTTCCCAAAATAAAGGACAATAACCAGGGCAATTTTTAAAAATATAATGAAAAACAAGCTTAGTTGTTGACAATGATTCAGAAACAATAGTGTCTACCAACACATATCATTGAGGATATTTTGATTTCAGTCAATGCGTGCATTGTGGATCATCTTTCTGTCTCTCCATACCAAAGTTTGGCAATAAGCATTAGCTTGTGACATTTAAAGTTGTACCTACTTTTTAGTCTACAAAGATGGAAACTCTCAGCAGAGAGGTGTTAAAGATCTGTCTGTCACCATTTCATTAGACATCAAATTGCATGTTACTCTTAATTTGAATAGAATGAGAGATTAAAGCATTTGCCTTAAATCAGGCCCATTTAACTAGACTGCAAATGAACACCATAAGAGAAAGATATTTAACCACAGAGAGCTTTAAGTTGATAAATGCATATATTTTTTAATTTAATAAAATAAGCTGATAATTATTAGTATGTATTTTACATAGTGAAAAGTGAAAGAAATCTAATTATTGACTCAGTAAGAAAAAAAAGAAACATCATTAGGTAGCTAATTTTGCACACGATGCACCTGTGCATTTGTTTATTTAGAGTGAAGGGACAAATAAAAATTTTAAAATCCCAACTTTCTATGTACCAAGTGTTTCCATGTAAAGTAGTCAGAAATGAGTAACTGTAAGAGGTGTTAGGGTGAATTGTCTTATTGCACCAGGTGATTGTGAAATGGACAAATGGAGGAAGAATCTGTTTATTCATCACAAAATTCTTCCTAACTTCCCTCATAGAAATGTAGGAACTGTGCATCAGATGGCACTGGATCTGCTTTGCAAAACAGTTGCTGAACTTGTGAGAGTTCTCATGAAAGAAAATGTGCAGGTGCATAGCATGTGGCATAGAATATAAAGTTTCAGAAATTTGTACTTGTCCTAAAGGAAAATGTAAAATATTCCATTTTATGGCTAAATCAGTTACTTCTTAAGAATTGTTATATATTTTTCCCTTTATAATTACATTTTTTTGTCTGATTGCAGAAAAATTCCATAAATTCCTTTTATCATGGAGAATGAAGCAATTTTTCAAAAGAGAAATGAAAAGTTTGTATTGTTTTGCTTCAACTGGAAGAACATTCATATTCTTAGAGGAGACAAAAAACCCCTGAGTTGTTAGCATTTCTGGTATTCTAATTCCATTGTTTTTCTCTGAGTTTCAATGTATGTTCTCTTTTATAAGACTTTCCATTCTGGTTATTTCTATAAGGCCTGTAACAGCAAAGACATTCCATTGTAGATTTTCTTCAGATATCCTTTGTTTCTGACTGACAAATAAAGATGGCTTAATTTTTATTATGGTGTATCCATAAGGACTGCATATTGGCAGTCATTATAGTTTCCAAACTTCACCGAGTTTTTCAGAAAAATAATCCAAAAGCAAGAAAAAACAAAAAAAAAAAAATCAAAAGTTTCTAAAATGGTCACAAAAAGGCTATAATCTGTGTTGAAATGTGTTGGCATTCTATTATTGTCACAGTTAAACAGACAAACTATAATACCTATTGTTACAGCACAAAGAAAAACAATTATCCTGAGAATCTTAATGTAAAAACCAGAGATTAATAAAAAGATCAATATTTTCTTTTCACCTTCATAGTTGGAAAAATTCTTTCATCTCTGTAATCCTCCTATAGTTAGACTTTGAAAACTGGAAAAAAGTTTTTTTTAAAAAAAGAAATAAAAAACATTAATGCAGTAGATATGACACCAAAGTGTCCATTTTAGGCAGTCTGGAAATACACATTTGCAGTCCATGGAAACAAACTGCCTTATGGTACACACAAATCAGAAAAGAAATATCACAAAAGTGTAAAATTTTTTCAATAGGGATGCAAATGTCTGAATTAATGTAAAATATATCCTGCAATAGATTATGAAAAGTAAAGACTTTTGTGTCATCTTGCACTGTGAATTTGTGAATAATTCCTATAGATAACAGAGAACTTTATCTATTTCACTCTGTTTCAATTTATTTTCTTGAAATTTCTGCATTAAGGGAAATGAAAGACAGTTCTTTTTACTTATTTAATTTTTCTTCTTATATACAGATATGTTATTGTGTGTGTGATCACTTCAACACATCTCATTTTTTTAAATCTCATTTGAAGAAATGCATTATGGATCTTGATCAGAGACTGTCTTTTTTTATTGTTACTTACTCATCATAGCACCATTTTAAGAAGTTAATAATTGCTTTGAGTGATCTAGTATAAATGACTGTGTCTTATGTCAATTTCCATTAATTAATGAAAAAATGCATATTTTGCCATTTTCACCAGGATTAACTCTTTTTCTCTTCAGGTTTAATGTAAGATGCAACAAACTGCTCTCTTTTTAAAATTATAATACCAATTACATTTACTTGACGACTATTTCATATTTTACAGGTTTTCCCTAACAAAACCAGTGAATATTAGCTTTGTTCTAAGGTGGTAGGAAAAAAGCAAAATTGTGTGAGCATGAGAAAGCTAGGAGAATAATACCCTAAAGGTAGAGTTCTTAAATGCCAAGTGCCCTTTCTCAGCCTCAACCATTCATTCTGAAAATGGCCTATCAAAAAGGCTTAGAGGGAGCACTTTAATTACTGTTCCTTTGACAAATGTAATATATTTTCAGAAGCAGGCCCATACATTTATTTAGGGCCAAATGTTGTACAACAAAACTGTCCTCAGAGGTATTTCATTCTACCATCCTATTTTTTTCCACCTGCCTTGCACTGCTTTTTCTTTTTTCTAATGACTATGTCATTCCTAGAGACATTTTAAAATGAGTCTTAAATCATGTTTTCCTTTAACAGAACATAAGCTACATGACCAGGGTGGGAGAAAGAAAAATAGTGTAAATAATCACAAAGTTTTTATAATGTTTTCATAAGAAAAGAATGAACAACAACCCTATACTGGTCCCTATATATCTTGTCCCGAACTCAGCTGGGCTGACTGTCCCTATATATCTTCTCCTAAACTCAGCTGGACTTAAGTCCTCTCCTGGATCCCTACAAATATGAAAGGAAGCCCAACATACATATACTTTTTTTTACATTCCACATATATATTTTTTCCTCCCCACTCTCAGGAAACGCAGCAAAACCTTGACTGCTTCTTTAGTTATCTAAGGTTAAAAAGAAACCTGAATTAGGCTGGATGGCGCTTCTTGTAAAAAGTCAACTCAGATGAAAGTCCAGAAGGCAATGACCACTTTGAGAGAGTATCCAACTGGTAAAAGCCAGTTTCAGGAGTAGATCTCTACAGATCTCCAGCAGGAATAGACTGAGAAATCTTTCTGTTCTTGGCACATACTGAACATAGAACTGAATGTTCAATTATACAAGCACAAGAAGTGAGTGAGGGACTTGTTGCCACCTCTTGTAGCAAAACCAGAGGAAAATGAGTATTCAGAAATTTATACAGAGGCCAAAAGAAAAAAATGTTAGATAAATTTCTCCTCCTCTCCCCACTCCATGAACCTAGTAACTATTAAGTAATCCTAAATAAATCTGGTGTATTGCTCCCATCTGATGCACAGATGCTTCTATGACCTAATCCTCACAGCTATTTCTGCAGAATTATTTTTTTATATTAATAGGTTCTATTTGTCATATGGCAATGCAAACATATTTGTTTTATCAGCCTCTATATGAAGGTGAAATTTGTCTTCTAAGCTGAAAAATTCATCAGCTAGTTTCTGGGCTCTATAGTGCTGTCTCAGTATTCTGTGCGTGTAGAAAAAAAGTCTATTTAGACTTTTCATTTTATCTTATCCTGTGTAGCCAAAGAAAGTCATGTTCCCAGTAATTAGAATTGCATTCAGTGATACTTATATCTGAATATGTTTTAGACTGTAATTGCAAAACCCATCAAAAAGGAAAAAATACAAAATAATCCCTGTATAGCATCTCTTTCCTGTATTCAAATATGCTGAATTTAATTAAATTTGTTTTTTGCTAAATTAAACTCAGTATAATTATTTAATATGTTTTTAAAATTGAAATTAATCTTAGAAAAAGAAACAGATATAGACATGTACTGAGTTTAAAAATGAGTTATGGTATTGCTTCCAAATAATAAAAGATATAGCTGAAAGATAGATTTTCACTTTGGTGCAAATGGAGGACAGTTAATATCTCTTTTATCTTTTCCTTAATCCATGGAGAACATAATATAATTTTCTTTCTTTCTAAACTGTCTAGACAAAGAAGAAAAAAAGTCCTTCTTCTTGTGCTTTTCTTTTCCAGATGTGTGTGATGATTAATCACTGTATGTGTCTAGACCCCATGGTAATCTCTGTCCCTGTTTCTGTCTCTACATTCATCTTTGACATCATGAGTTTAGTTTTAATACAGTCCGATTGATTTGTTTGCAGCTACAACACTGTTTTCATTCTTTTCCCCTCCGAAACATCTTTATAGCACAAATACAAACTAGCACATATTCTCAAGCTGTGTAAAATTGATTTGTGAGAACAGATTGCAAAACTTAAGTGTATGGTGATGCACGTCCTAGATTGCAATGCCTGTATTAAAGATGCTACACTGGAGTTAAGAAGGATATGATTATTTAGGACTTTGCAAATATTTCCATCTCCTTTATTAATTTTTTCATTCTACCTGTCATGAAAGAAATGGGAATCAAAATAGCTTTTTATTGTGTAAATAAGAATGTCTGTATTGATTCCCATGTCTCTGTCAAATCTCTTTCTTTGTATGTCTATATCACCCTTCATCCACCAGGAATGTGAGGAAAATTAGAACCGTTGGTGGATCCCCCAATAGTTCATACATGGAAAAAAAAAGTTTTGTGAGATTAAAAATGTCATATGAAAGTTCCACACTTTTCATTTTGAATTGGCATTGAGTGAACTTTTAATTTACTTGAGACACTTTGAAAGCATATGTAGGGCAGAGAAAATCCATTTTGGATGGATTTTTTATTGTTCTTCATCACAACAAATTATTCCTAGCTTTAGCTCCTTGCTGGATTGCAAACTGGAAGATTCTTATTCCTGGTCAATTTAGTGCCCAAAAAACCTCACAAAAGTAGCTATGTTAAGGAGTTGACCACTGTTAAATAAAAGGAAACTTAGAAAAACTGGAAAATCATCTAACAATTCATTTTAATACACATTTGATAAAACTGAAGAACCGCACAATTTTTTGGACCAAATTTTCCTGTAGGCCTTAGGACTATTATGTGAAAGAGATTACAAGACAGATCCAGCCTAAAATTTGCCTAAGTTTCAATGATGAACAAGTACACAAAAGGCAGTGTGAAAAATCCTGAGATTCAGGGACCAACTCCTCTCTCCATTCTCTTCTTATCATGTACAGACTAGAAAACTTTCCTAATAAGTATTTACATTTTCCTCATTATTAAGACTCTTTTTTTATTATTCACAAGTTCAGTACTGTCTTCTCTTGAAGACAGAACAAAATTTTGTTCTTTCAAAGGAGACAACATGAGTAAAAAAGCCAAAATAGTCATGATCAGGCCTGTGGTTAATTCTGGGACTAAGAGCTAGAACACCTGTCTTAATTTCAGCTTCTATATTTTAGAATGCAATGAGTACTGCACTTTTGATTTAATGTAATTTGACTATAATCTGTTGAGCACTTACTGCCCCATTTTCAAACCTTCTTGTGTTGTTTTCTATGAGTGACATCTTTTTTGGTTTTTGCTAATGAAAATATTACTGTAATTTAGAAATGTTTTGCGTATCATAAATTATTTTATAGTACCAGATACTATTGTAAAAGAAAAAATTCAGATACAGTTTTTCATAGATAATAATATATGCCCAACAATATTGGAAAAAAGAATCCACAAAATTATTCTGCAGAAATGATGAGGAGAGTAGTCCCAACCTGGGTTTGATTTATAGAACATATTGAATAATATCAGAATTTACTACAGATATAAAATCTGTAAGTAGAACTAAATATCTGAGCAACAGACCTGGAATAGTTTGATTGACAGTGCTATTCACAGTCATCATTTTGTGTTGGAAACTTCTTTTACTGTAATATTGTCTCAAAAAGTTGGATGCTGTTATTAACAGTCTTCTTAGTAGAACAGATATACACATTATATAGACATAGATACACTCATACACACACACACACTCACAGAGATATATATAAAAGCAAGAATTACATAATGGCATGAAACTAGCATTTTTTTTTCTGTTTAACTTATTTCCTGAGTACCAATTTTAAGTCAAACAGATGAAAATAATTCTTAACTCATGGAGAATAAAAATAAAGGCAGGACCAATTAGATTCTGGTGGGCTTTGTTGGCCAGATTTGAAACAAACACCATACCTCTGAATCTCACATTTATTCCAGTGCAGTCAACAATGTAAAGACTTTTATTGGCTGGCTAATTTTTACAAGTACTTTTGAACAACTAACCTAAGCATTATTTTCATGTTTAGAAATATCAAGGTGTTGTACAAACATCCATAGGCCAAATTTTCTTAGGGAAAAAAAAACAAAACAAGACACCAAGCTGTCTGAATTACTGAATGAGGTAATTGTGCTTAAAAAGATGAGACTGGAAATGAGCTTTGGTATTTAGGATCATCAAAGTCTTAGTTTCAATGATAAAAGTTCTAAAGAAATTCAGGAAATGAACTTATTCTCCTAAGAGTAAAAGAAAATCTGAAGTGACTTGAGTTTTATAAATTATGAAAACCATTCCTACAGCTAATCTCTAACAATATCTGAACATACAGACAGAAGTCAAAAAGTTAATTTATGTATTTCAGAAGAGAAAAGTATGAACTAATTAAGAAAATTTTCTTGGTCCAGCTAAAAAGCAGAATTTGTAGCTGTATCATTCTCCTCTCTTGTGGAAGGCCAAACCCCTCTTGAAAACACTCAAAGTCAAAACCACTGCATAAAAAGAGCCCTGATGGGGTTTGAGGGTGGAGAAAGAGATACAAAAAGACATAAATAGGATGGGTTTTCCTGTGCTTGAAATTGTCCATTTTGAAATCTTTTATCAAAAGGAATAGCCATGCTTAATTTATTTTCCCACTAATTATAGTCATCATTATAAGCAAGATTAATCACATAAATCCTACTAAAGAGATATTAAAGGGCAATTTATAAGACTAAAGACTATAAGAACATTTGTCCTTCATGACATCTATAAACCAGCAAATGGAGGTACAAAGAATGTCTGGAAGAGAGTATGGCTATCAAAATACCTATTTAACAAACAAAATACTCTAAAATATCCAAACTCTCTCAGGTTGGCATTTTTATGATTGTGAGTGGGATTTGGAACTCACATCCAAGTGTTCTGTCCCCTCTTACCTTGTCATAGCAGTTGCCATTTCCTTGCAATGCACAGCAAATTTTTGCCTCAAATGTATTCTGCAAATTCAAGGTATTAAAACATTAAGAATTCTTGCAGGCTAGCAATTAATCTTAACCTAATTTGTATCAAAGTTTGGCAGTCATCAAAAATGAGAATTTAAAGGCAAATTAGGAGAACAAATCCTGCTCTATAAAATGCATCTGTTCAGTTGCCTCTTTGTGACAGAGTCCAGCATAATTTACACATGTCTCTTCTTCAGAACTCTCATGTATCTTGAATATTACTACCATGTAATAATAACTAGCATGTACTATTTCTACCATTAATACTTGTTAGGTGATCAATGAGCATCATCCTCAGCATTTAAAATTTCTCAGAACCCAGAGGGGATGATCAAAATTGCATTTCTATCCGTGGCAATTCTTTATTGTAGATGTGGATATGCAAACACAGATCTAATGGAATTATTCCAATATTTGAAAAAAAAAAATCCATTAAATTACTATGTAGGAAAATGCATTTCTTTCCAATTCTGGCAATTCTCAAATGGCATTATTTAATTCCCACAATTAAAATCAGCAAGCATTCTCATTGTCATGCTTTTCACTGAAACTATGTTTTTTATTAAACACAGTTACTTGAAATAGTTCTTAATTTATTCATTAAGGGCAACGCAGCATAAAAATTTATTTTTAAGTCCACTTTAGCCAAGGGTCCTCAAAGCATAGGAGCCTACCACATAATAGTCAAGATAAAAATCAGCATTTGGAATAAACAGAGTTACTATGTGGAAATGTACCCACTTGTAATTTCTGAAGTATTTTTCCATTATAATAAGGTTTCTAAATACTCTTCATTTCAGGTCACATTTTTATCAACATAAAAAGGTGCTCAATGGATTAGAACATACTTATGTGTAAAGAGCTCTGAAGTTATGTTTTTGCTGCTTGTACAAAATTAACACGTGAAGGAAAAAGTATAGGTGATAGGTCATTAACTAAAAGAAAATCTGTCCAATTTAATGGAATCTTAATAAAAAGGACTGCATTTATTTTCTCCTGTTCTCCCAAAACATGGCTGGCATTGCTTAATGTGTTTCAGTTCTGATACTTTAGAGCTTTTTATATATTCCTCTAAAAACAAAGATTTGATTTAAATATCAGACTGAAGATATTTTCTTTTTTGATTAGAAAAAAATTAAAATAATAACCTGCTTTGGATGTCCAAAAGTATTAGAACAGTTTAAAATGTAGTTTTACTAGACCAATTTATTACTGAGGTTGCTTCCTTGAAATGACTTTATTTTTACAGCCCTTTGTATTTTAGTGGAACTTATCTGTTTTGAACTGTCTCCAACCTTACCTCAAATAAACATTTTTTTACTGTCCCAGTTAGAGATATTGAATGACTCCACAAAGAGTTTTGAATCATTCAATATTGAGACATCTGGGTTTTGCCTTATTCCCTCTCCTGATCTTCACCTACCTGTTTGAATACAAGCCATGAAAATGCATGACTACAGTAAATGCATGTTTCTTTATGCTCTGAAAGTATTCTAATCAACTGTATGCTGGCTCTTTGATTTTTTGGGCTAGTGGCCAGTAGTATCTCTTGCTTGAGAGGAAAGAGAAAAAAAACAAAAATTCACTGCATTTTTGTCTTTTCAAGATACTTATGTGAAGAAATATGAATTATTATCAATTTAATAATTATGAGGAATACCCCCAAGATAAAGATAATTATTAAGCAAATCTAATCATATTTACACAAAACTGTCAATTTTTTTTTCTAAATAAATTTTCTTTTTTTCCAAATAAGCATCTCTTTGTAATAATACCTGAAAAGTTTATTGCATAATATGATACATATTCCTGTTGGCTTCCAAAGTTTTGGGTTTTGGGGGTTTTTTTGGGGGGGAGGTTGGATTTTTTTTAAAGGAATCAGAAGTATGAATTTAAAATTAATAAGTGTCTTAGACTCACACTCTTATAACATCTCTGTGATACTGATATTACTGCTGTGAAATATTCCTTAAACCATTAATACATGTAATTTGTGAGTGGTCATATGGTGCTGAGATACAACGTTTTCTTCCCTTTTACCACTTAGGAACCACTCCTTGTTCCTGTGTAATATAAAATGACAACCGTACCTGATCTCCTCACTGAAGATTTATAAATTAAAATCTTTTAATACTGAACTGACAAATCAATGCTTATTTCAACATTGTTTAGATGTATATTTGTGGTGGTTTGACATCCCGGAAATATGTTTTCTGGGATGCTGTGGTTAGGCCAATGGATGCTCAGATTTTAATATTGGCACATAATATGGCCATTGGGACATTGGGACGTTGGATCGGCCTCTGAGCACACGGGGTTAAAGCAGGGCTCTCCCCTGGGAGGCTCTCTTGGGTTCCGGTCAGGGAAAGGCTCAGAGCTCCCCTGCCCGGCTGCGGGCTGGGCGGGGCAGGGGCAGCCATGGGGCCGGGTGAGGTAGGCCCAGGGGCAGCCATGGGGCCGGGTGAGGTAGGCCCAGGGGCAGCCATGGGGCCGGGTGAGGTAGGCCGGGCCCTGGACAGAAGGGAGGGGAAGGCCCCTGCAGGATGGAAGGGTGGAGGAGCACTGAGAGGCATAGGGCAGCAACCCCCTCCCCGCAGGAGAGACAGAGAGAGAGCCTGTGCCTGTGCTTGTGCCACCTTGAAATTGAATAGTGGCCGGCCGAGAAGGAGAAGGGGGGGTGTGGCAAGAAGGTGCCCGGCAGGGCAGCCGTGGGAGTTCTGGACAGACAGAGCCTCAGATTTTTAACCCTTTTCTTGGATGATGGAAACCTTACAAATGCTAATCCTCCTGGAGCTGAATGAGAAGAGAGATAGAGATGAGATAAGAGGAAATGGGCCACGAGAGAAATAGAGAAGGACTCAGGTGGAAGAGATGATGGAGTAGCTTTTGCTGGACTCTTTTTGTGTAGCCATGGACAGAACCATGTTTTCTTGTGATACAGGGACTGCATTCTAGGGGCAGGCAATGCCTCAGGACCAAGAGGGTTCGGTGTGGGCACCCCTCGGCCCCAGGGGGTGAAAAATATGGGGGGGACAGGTGTCCCAAAGTTGAGACTGTGCCTTTTTGGAGTGGGACAAAGCATCCTTAAAAGTCGACCCTAGAAGCAGCTCTGGTCCGTGTTCAGTGGTGAGAGCACTGGACATGAAAGGAAGAGGTCACCATTGGCACAAGAAGGACTCCTTCTCCTCTTGATGAACTGAGGGTTGAGCATTCTGAAGGGTGGTGCCGGACTGAGAGTCAATGATTTGGGGGATGTATTGTATTGGGCATTTGGTGGGGAGGAGGAGGAGGAGATGTAATTGTGAAGTTTTCATTTTCCTTGTGTGTTTCTTTTTTTTCCTTTTCCTTGTAGTTTAGTTAATAAATTTTTTTTTTCCTAAGTGGGAGCCTGCTTTGCTTATTCCTGGTCACATCTCACAGCAGAAACCAGGGAGAGGGTATCCTCATGGGGGCACTGGCATTGTGCCAGTGTTAAACCATGACAATATTCCATTTACATTTAGAAGAAATAATTATTTTTAAAAAACAAAATGAGAAAGTAGAATTATCAAATTTTGCTGGCTTTTTTCATTATTTGAACGTGAATGTAAAGCATAGACTAGTTTAATTTGGTAGACATCCCTTGTAGTCCATTAAACCACTTTGATGTTAAGAGGTGAGAATTTATTAATGATTTTTAGGTTCTGGCAATAAGAAAAGAGTTGTAGGAACTTTATAAGGAAAACATGCAAACATCAGTCTTTTCTTTCTCGGGACATTATCCTCTGAATATCATGTCACAATAACTTTTCAGTTTACTCAATAAAAGCTGGAATAAAATCAGCAATTCAATCTCTAAAAATGCTTCCCTGAAGAAGCTATTTTAGAGTGGGAACTTCAGAGTACGAAAGTCTCAAAAGGAACACAGAAAATGGAAACATTCTAATAGGTTCCTAGTCTTCCAAAAATTCACACTAATTACTTTTGATCTTTTATATCAAAAGAGCAACAGGTGGTTGTTTTCCAAAATCAAAGGTTCCAGGGACTTTGAACATTCACAGAAATTTTCAAGGAGGGGAAATTTATTAGCTAGTCAACATTTTCCTTGAGGTTTCACTTCAAACATTTCCTCATAGACAGAAACCAAGAAACCAGACACTTCTAAGCATTTAAAGGCAGGCAGAGGTAATCTGTTTAGTCTATCACTTAGAGGATGGCTGCACTTTGCTGTACAAAAATAAGAAGTAACAACTTGAGGTGATTTTAAATTTACAGACCAGACATGGTTATGAGCCAAAGTAAAGACCAGACAGAATCTCTGCTATGGGATACATTTTTACACCTAGAGGCTTGATATTCCAAAAATTAATAGCACTTAACCTATATTTTTAAAATATATTTTTAAAATTTTATTTTGTGGTGATGGTGGTGTCACATAAATTCATAATGCAGTATTAATTAAAAAAAAAGGGGGTTTTAGTTCAGGTGCTATTCTTCTCATTAGAGCATGAATATCCATGGAAATACCACATGTCATCATTTTTTTCTGTTCCTCTTCCTTCAGGCAAAACTTTGCATTATCATCCAGATGATTATTTGGAAAGTTGTAATATGGATTTCATCTCAGTTTGATTGACTAAACCCCAGCTCATATGGCACTATTTCCTAGAGCCAGGATTTAATCAGAGTAACTTGAAAAATGTCTGCTTTGGATTTTTTTCCCATGAGAAATGTTTTGCACTGATAACTAGACCGTTTCGTATGTATTTACACAATCAAATGAATTGTATTGATTAGCAACACTTAGTATCTATTCAAGCACCTATTTGAGTGGGTGTTTAAATTCTCTAATTTTAAATCTTTTATGTTTGAATACTCAAGTCAATATTCAACCTTATTGGGAATGCATTTCATTTTTGGCTACAGCTAGAATACTACTGAACTATTTAAAGAGGTGCTACCTCTCGGGATTGAGATCAGTATCACCAACTTTCTAATAAATATTCAACCGTGGAGACACAGAGCATTTCCTTAAACCTGCTGGATTCCTGTAGTGCTGAATGTTTCACATAAATATGGCTGAATGAACTAAAACTTTGTCATGCTGAATACTATCAAGAAATTCAGTTTCTGAACTATAACTTTTTCTTGTTCTTTCCTAGCTTCTTTGGTTCATTTATTCCATCAATTAGCAAAAACATTTGAATATGTCAGTTTCAATAATTTCAATGCATAAGACAAATGCAAATTAAGTTAAATATGGCACTGAGAATCTAAACCCAGGACTTCTTGATCCATGTCCGTTTGATTGGTGACTCTAAGCCATGCATAGACAGGTTCAAAAACTGAAACCAAACTGATATGAATCAAATGCAATCTTTGCTGCTGGCATGAAACTAAGCACTTTTGGGGGCAATTTACAATGCCAACAAATGCAATGGAACTTACAAAGCTTCAAAAATTTGTTTTCATCCAATAATTGCTGATAATAAATCAAATTCTAAATTAAATAAATAAAGCAAGTTCTGTAACTGTACGAAAACTGGTTAGACAACTTTAATGTAACTGTCCAAGTTACTTTAATTACCCTGTTACTTACATTGTGCATATTTCTGCAAAACACCACACATCAAAACTTTATTAATCAGTTCACTTTTCTGTTAGTAAAAGCTAAGTACTTTGATGCTGTAAAATGAACCTCCATCCTTCAGAACAGATCCTATCCTAAGTGCCTTTGACTTTTAAATGTGCATAGAGAACGACAGTGAAAAAAGCATGCTGATCATGTAAAACCTGTCCCTGTAGTATTTAAGTGATAAATAACATTCAGAAAAAGATGAACCTGTGTCTTATATCCCTTGTTTCACCTACCAAACTGAAAACTCATTGGAAAGCAGCTCCAATCCCTAAGCTAAAGTCTCTCTGAATGTGTGGCACCTTTGTCTTTGCTTCCATAAATGGAGCAGAGTTCATTCTCTTCTTCCAAAATATAACAGGTCACAGTAGCACCTTGCTCCAAAGTGACCATTTCAGAAGAAGGCACTCGCCTCATTGGGCACATGGGACACAAACTTCGAACCTTTACCTCCCAGAGGACTACAATGCAGAAGCTACTATGGGGTGCTCTGGATGCAGAAATAAAAGACACTCACAAGCACTTTTGTAGAAATTTTATCACCAAGAAGCAAACAAAGAATTGTGACTTCATTGATGATAAAGGAAGAAAAGGTAGAAATACCAGTTACTGGTCAGGGCAATTTGGTGGGACAGAAGAAATTTAGCTTCTGAAATTACTTTTCTCTTTTTGCACAAAACCATGACTAGTGGTGGCCCACTTTGGAAAGGAACTCGTTCCCTTTGGTGAACTTTGGTGCACCTTACCCAATATCGAACTGCTGTCACTCAGCTGGGGCAGTTGAAGGCAGGGACACATCACTCCCAATTCAGAGCAGTGTTGGTCTGAGCTACCCCCCTCCTCCTTCCATGCCTGTCAGAATGGATTCCATTCTGTTTGGCATGTGCATCAACAGAGCTCTGGAATGTCTTCAGAGTGTAAAGAGTCCTTTTGTCTGCAAAGACATTTAAACTGCATTTTAATGTAGCAGGATAACGTACACCATATGGAGCTTTACAAAAGCTTCTTCACTACTCATTCAATGCATGGATCTTTTTACACACTAAAATATGCTGAGGAGATATACTCCACCTTCTTCCATGATCCTGGAGTGCAGTGACACAAAATTATATTTTCTTTATCTTGCAGGTATTTCTGTCAATTTAAATACAAATATGTGGCACCTAGCCTATAATAGCTTGTTTTACTTCAGAGGAGACACATTTCAGTCCTACACTCTCTACTGAGGAGGCTTTCCATTAAATTAAGTGGCAAAAAGCAAACAGAAAACAAAAACAATTGGATCTCACCACGGCATAGGAAATAACTACTTCCTGCTATTGGGCTACAGCCCCAAAGCTGGTGTTTAGCATCTTTATTGCCTTTGTTGCCTTTGTTGATTATGTCACCACTTCTGGACTACATTATCATTTGGGTAATCTCTTGCGTTTCTAGCTTGTTTCCATTTCTTCCATCATAATAAATTATTGAAAATCCCCTCTGTGTCTTCATTAAATGACTTCTATTCAAACTGGCCTCTGTAGGTTAATGAGGGCTCTAAATATGCTTCAAATGGACTTAGAGTTCATAGGTTGTTGATTTATTATTTTCTTGTGACAGAACACTGCACTAAAAGCTATTTCCCTTCATTTATGTGAGGTACTATGCTCACAATCATTATGCAAAACACAGAAAGATGTAGTCTCTAAAATTAAAGATATTTCTTCATTTCTAACTATGCATGAATGTGCATGTGTATTAAGAACACAATGGAATTCATTTTGAAGGTCTTAGAATCATGAGGTATAGTGGTGAAACAGCTTGCAATCTCATAAGCTATTATTTCCATTGAAGATAATGGCTTATGACCATGGAAACTCTTGGGACAAAGCTGAATATGGAAGTGAAATTCAAATGGTGCCAGGATGGTAAATGTTGTGCCTAGATGTCTTCACATCTTCAGTATAGTACACAAAAAGTTAATCAAGTAATCCAACAGTGAATAAAGTAGAGCACTACCAAAATTTCTATCTGTATCAATTAAGGCAGAATCAATCAATTACATATTCACATATTTTAATATTTATATTTGACTCCTTCTGAAAATAGGGTGTGTGAATCATTTCCCTCCAAAAGTATGACACATTCAAAAGCTGAGATTGAAAGAAAAGTTTTCTAAAATCTTAAGTAGTTTAATTAAATTATGCCATTGTTTTAATATACTTTATCCACATTGCTTTAATAGAATTTATCAACCCCACTCTTTACATTTTAGAGGACATTTGGATTTCCAATTATTAATCTTCCTTATCTTGGTGAACAAAGCTTATATAATGTGTGGCTATATAAGTATTGCCTCTAGAGCCACTCATCTTCCTTCCTTTCTAAATTCTTCTAGAAACTTTCCCATGAAAAAAGTCTCTATTTGTTTCAGGAACTTCAAGACATTTTGGACAGTCCTTATTAAGGTTTTTTATGTTCTATATGAGTCAGATTTGGGGTTTGTTGATTGTCTAACTTTTAGCTCTAGTTCTGTAGATGATCTGTATCTGTTTGCATTATCTTACACCCTCTCAGTAGCAAAGGGACTAGCACTCTGACAAAATAAGTCAAAATGAGGTCATTGAGAGGTCATTGATATAAAATGGAAATATTTTAAAATTCTGATACATATTTTCGGGGAAATCGGTGTACTCTTGCATGCTTTAAATACATCTAAAAGATTTTGATATCAAAACTGCTGCTACGTGTTCACACAGTTGGCAATGATGAATTTTTTGGTTGGGGGGAAGTGAGTGGTGTTTTAGGAGCTACCAGTGTCCCAGTCTTGGTGATTACTGTACTTAAAGCCACAGGATTAACTCCTTCTTCATGTGCATAATGATTAGCTTATATAAAATTTTTGCCAAAACACGTTCAAACAAATTTTGGGCTAGTAATAAAGCAGAGGGCATATACAGATACATTTATTTTATGTGTTTATTTCTTATGTTTAACATATAAGCACATAAAAGTTGAAATCCCTTAAGAACTTGGGCTGAAGTCTGTCTTAATGTCTGAATTTCAAATAAGCTTCTCTGAGTATGCTTTTTCTCCAATTCTTGGTGGAAAAAAAAGCAGAACTTCAGCAGAACAGCATAATCTTGTACAGGATATATGAATGTCAGATTAATTTTGGAATATAGGCTTGAGATTTGCAAACTCTGAGCTGTACTGGGGCAAAAGAACCTCTATGAAAAGGGTTTCCTTCTCTTCCTCTATTTTTCTCTTTTCTTCTGAATTAACCTCTGCTCATGGAACAGCCACCCAACTCCTCTGTACCACAGGACCCTTTTTATCCTGGATCTCTCTTCTTTCCACTACATTTCTTTTCACTGATCCCCCTTGCCTCAGTTTATGTGGCATGGGCTTGAGTATTCTGTATGTCTCAACAAGGGACATTTTCTTTGCCAGAATTCATTAGTGTTTACTCTAAGTATTGTTCCAGAAAAGGAAAACAATATTTTCCTTGATGAATGAATATATAAATTAAAAAAAATAGTGGAAATGCATCAAGAAAAATAAGAAGTTGATGTGTAGCTCCTGAAAAATACCTCAACATATAGATGCTACATAAACTCAATTATAGATGGAAAAAATTAAAAAGATATTTATATTTAGATGTTACATATTATTTATATAAAATATGAATATGTAACATATTGTGCAGCATATAATAATTTTTTATATTTAATAAATAGTTGTATCTGGAATTGAAGCTAATTTAAAAGGAGACAATATGTGTAGTTATTGTAATGCCATAAACTTTTTCTTATTTAGGCTTACAAAAAAAAAAAAATAATTTTCATATTCTCCATTACATTCAGACAGTTTGCAGAGCAAGATGTTGTTGCTTTTTCTTGAACGGTATTAATTTGAAGTTTCTCAAAACATAAATTGCAGGTGAAATGTATCAACCTTCTTAACCCTGGTCTCATTAGTAGATGAAAATATAAAGACCCTGGAAAACACTCTTATGACATAGAAGAAACCCACATTTTAGACCATAGCCAAAGATATACAAACCAGAACTTGAATTAAAGAGTAATCTTCAAGCAGATTAAAGATTCCTATGGTTGGTGTAGATTCTTTAGCCAGAACTCTTAACAAAATATGAAATTTTTTTTAGATTCCAAAAACAGTTTTTGGTCTGGATTTCCATTATTTCAGCTCTAATTTCTCTCCTTGACTTATCCAAAATTGTTTGTAAAATCCTAGGAAGACTCATTAGCCCCTGCATTTCAGACATAACTTGTTGACACTTTTTCCAGCGTCAAAAATAGCTGTCTGAAAACAGTCAATGCTGTGTTATTAGCCTCAAGCGGAATTTTATCCGATTGTTGCTAATCTCCTAATTTGTATTTTGCTGAGAAGATGATAAAGGTTTTGATTAATTGGGTTCATGCTTAGATAGGACACTACTTTCTGCTCTTTGCTGTTTACAGATAATGGTATAGCTCCTGTAAATACAGATTTGTTGTAATCCCCTGACAAAATTCCCTTTTTCCCCACAGCTCAACTGCCTGGCTACCTCTAGGACAATATGCTTCTGGTAGTATTTCCTGCATGTTGCCATTTTGGAGCAATATTCCTGTTATCTAAAGAATTGTTTGTTCACCGTATGTTTAAAATTTCTGTATTTTTTCTCTGTGTTGGAGTTCTTGGATTCTTAGTTAAACTAAGAATATGTTTATGGGGAAAAGAAGTTCATCTTATATCTAAAAATAAAGCCAAGATTTTATTGTTAGCATAATTAAAACCTTAATAGTGTAGTTAAGGAATTGTCACTAGTCTAAATCTAATTATTATGGCAAAACAGAGAACAATGCATTTAGATTATTTAGGTACATAAAAGGTTAAAATACTATCAATAACACAATTAAAATTGTAACACATCTGCAGTCCTTAACCAGGAGAAATATTATGTTCTTGTTAATGATTTTCCTCTTTTTTTTTTTTTTCCCATTTCAACTTTGGTTCATTCATAGAAGTTTGCTAGCATGCAAAGTTACTCTTTCTTCACTGGTCCACAGGTCTGGACTACATTAATATTTACTATATATGGTACCTTTCCATGTATGTTAGACATAATTTCTTTCTTCTCTTTCTCCCTGCTAGAACCACCTATGTCCAGATTTATTCTTCTCATGTGTGAGTTTGGTTTTTTTTCCCTTACTGCTAGGAGATCCAGATGTCTCCAGTGTCAAGCCTGTGTCCCATCTCTTATCATCTCATGCCTTTACTCAAACACGCCCTACCCTCAATCTTCTCAAGGCTCCCAGCATCATGCGGCTCTAAACTAAATCATTGTGTGTAGTAAAATTACCATTTACATACAACAACCTTTGGTTATTGCTATTTGTAAAAAACTGTGTCTGTTAAATACACAACTAAGCAAAAATAAATTAAAAATTGACACCCGGTCAGTTGGAGGAATTGCTGTTGCAACTAAGCTAAGTAAAATGAAGTGGGCAAGTCAAAAGAAGCTCAGATAAGCAAGACTGATGAAAAAGAGAAGTCCTTTCCTTCTCAGAATTTCCTTGTTCATTATCCTCCACCCTGGTTTCCTGTACAATGGATTAATATTAAGTTTGAAATGTCTGCAAAAGACCTAGATTCTGCACCTTGATTTCTGTAAAATCCAACAGGACATTTTTATTTGTCCTTTCTCCCTCTTGTCAGGTACATAAATAAAATACCTCCCAAAAAAGATCATGAGAGTCAATGCTGCAGAGCTACTGTACCCTTTCATCCCAAAGAGATACATAAAGCACCTGTATTTAATCTGGCAATAATGTTCAGGTTCTGCTCAGACTAGCAATTAACAGCAGTCTAAACCCTTAAAAAATTCTAAACACTCTTCTCTAGTTTCTTTACCAGTTATCACAATAAGAACCACAATATTATATATTATAGGGTTAGTGGCAAAAAAGCTCTGAAGCAAGCCAGATTTGTTTACTCCTTTATAATACATGATGTCACAACAACTGACCACACCAGACATTTTGAAAAATTCAATATCAAAATTTGTCTACGACTTTACTTTTTCATTCTCCTACCTTTGCTCATGCTTTGAAATGTAAAACAACATCTGAAGATTGATGTGACATTATCATACCTCAGTACTTTAGTTCCCTATGATGAATCAAGATCAAAACATTAAAAGGATGTCTGAATTACAGGAATGATTTTCTCAGTCTTTGGAACAATGTAAAATTGGCCACCAAACCTAGCTAATAATATGGTATCTTGAAAAAAATAAACATAGAAAAAATAACATATATGACAATGAACAGTATACTTATTGCATTGAACTTGTAGCTGGAAAATTAAAAGCAGGAATCTTAATAAATGTCATATATTAAAACATGTAAAAAGTAGTTTCCCTTCTCTTTTGTGTAAATGCAACCTTTATGAATAGGAACACTTGAATATTACTGAGCTAGGAATCGTGATTTAAACCAGAATTACTGGCATGAATTACTGTTTCACAATACATATTTTAAACCCAAAATTTATGGCAAGTTCTAGCCCAAAGAATTATTGGTGTTATGTTAAAAAAAAAATTCTTGTATTTTTTTTGGCTTTGCCTCCTTGTTTACAGTAAAAATCAGGTAAATTTTACAAAGACATTTCTGTATTTGCAGTAGATAAGATGAGAATTTTAATAGCTCTTCAGCATGTGGACATAAAGGAATGTGATCCATGGGACTCTTTGCATTAGTATTTGAATTGTTATTGACTAGCTCAATTATAGATTCAGATATGAGCAAAGCCATTTTATACATCAGGGCAGCCACATTCTTCTGTTTAAATTTTCCAACTTGCACCATGACTGGATAATTTCTCAGCTTTTTCAATACTTGAGTGATTAAATCAGTCAAGAATTAAGGAGAAACATTTAAAACATTTTATACATATATTGCTACAATTAATTATTGTAGGTAAATTTAGTCTTATAACATCTTTTTCAGTCAAATAATTTGAAATATTTTGGAGAGGCTTAGTACATAATACTTGGACCTGTAAGAGAGGCTACTTTGACAGATACTTTATCACTAATCAGTAAGATGTGTTTTAGTCTTTTCCAAGTAATTTACAGCACAAAATAGATCTTATCCTATAATGGTAGATATTTCTAGTTCAAACATATTTTGATTTTAAAGCTATACAAACAAAAATGAAAGAAGTTTTAGGAAAACTACTTTGAAGAAGGATTTATCCTGTTTATTTGTGGTTCGTGACTAAATCACTTGAAATGTTTCTAATGCTATTTTTCATTTCCCTTAAGGAAACAAGACCATAATATACCTCAGTGGTGCAAGGTGGATATGAAATATCAGTGATAGGAAATTGAGCAGAGAGTTGCAAACTGCTCTTGTGGCTGATCAAAAAGCTTCTATTTTTTTGAATTATTACAGTGAAATAGAAGATACAGATTGGATTTTAGATGCGCAGATTTTTCTTTTTAATTCATGTTCTGTAAAGAAAAGAAGGTAGTGACAGTGCCTGGTATAATTGACATATGTCTATAGAATGTAGTGGGATAAGAACAATCTGTTCAACTCTTACAGAATCTGGTTTTTTTAAACAGAGAAGATACTAGTAAACCTCACAGCTTACCTAGCCTTTCATTTTCAGCCCTCATCCCTAATTTGGTGAAAACCATGGAATACAGACATGGACACTTGGTGAGCAGCAACAAGGAACGGTACAGCATGAGTGGGATGAGATTGGACAAAAGTGGCTGTAAACTCATGGCAGTCACCTGCTAAATACTTTCCTAGCTCATCTCTGCAACCTGCTAATTCTTCCTGAAAAATACGCACTTAAATGCTGGACTGCATATTTAGTGCACTTATGACACAAAAACTGTTATGCTTAAAAAAAATTGAAAATCCATCACCATTCAACATTTGCAATCTACTCTCAACTTTGTGAATATTTAAAGGCAACATTTGAAAAGTGCTTAGTCTCTGATTGGACCCTCAAACCTTTAAAATAGATTTCTTCCCTGAACACTTTTTGTATCACTAGTAAGTATATTTTTTCCTGTATACTTTTTATTCTGTTTACATTACTTTTCACTGCAGTTTAATATTGGAACCATCCTATTTTATAGCTCAATAAAATTATAAAGGCTATACCAATTTCTAGCATAATATTTTTTATGGAAATTATGAATATTTTCCATTAAGTAAGCCTTCCAAAAGGAGCTTATAGTGCTGCTCTCCACAGACAGTAATAATAGCAATAATATTTATTTAGCACCTATCATCTAAGATTGGCAAATATTTTGCATGAAGTCCCAGCTCTGTGTTTGCTTTTGAGTATGCCACTGCATTTTCTCTCAGCAGGAAAAAGAAGGCAAATCAAAGTATTGCTTTTATAGATTCTCTACCCATTGTGAGAGTGTAAATTATAGCCCTTTGCTGAAATTTAGTCATCAGCCATATCAGGCTTAATATTTAAAAAATCACAAAAAAAAGTTGGAGATGGCACTAAATACTGACATATAGTGACACTCACCCTTTACCTTCAGTTCTTTTGGGACCCACAGATATTTTTCTTTCCAATTATTTGAGTCTTCATTTTGCTTTAAGGGAAATTCATATTTTTCTATTTTTCTGAGGGGAAAATTAAATTGAAAGAATTAAGATTATTATGCAGGTAAATATCAACAGTGAGGATGGGTTTGATGTAAAATACACTGTTCCAAATTAGCAGTTTTTTTCTTTTTATAATTTGATCGGTATTTTTAGAGTATAAATCCTTTAACTTTGGTGCATATTTCATAGGCATACATCCACAAAAATTTGGTATCAATATGTTTTTCTGCATACAGCATGAAATAACTTGATTATGAGAAATGAAAAATTACAAACAAAAATAGCCTATCTCCTCTTAGAATGGCTTTCCTAGTTTTCTTCACAGACAGATATTTGTTAAGTTTTTTTTCCAATCAAGTGAAAAATTATTCACTTGCAGAGAAAAACCAACATGACCAGATTTTTTTGATGTTATTTTGGAATAGTTGTGTCAAAAGAGGTTATATTTTAGCAGCTTTAATATAGGAAGCCTCGATGTTCAGTTTTCTAAGGACATAGATTTGGAAAGAAACCTCATGCAGTATTTGTAATTTCACTCAAAAACAAGTGAATTTGCAAATTCAAAAGAAAGCTCAACTTTGTCCTTTATGCCAGAAGTTTTAGATCTCTTAAACATACCAAGAACATAGTTGCTGACTTGAAATTGCAAGAATTTAAACTTTTTGTAGTGTGCAAATACGAATGCAGTGCTTAAGTATCCAGAAGAACTACTTCAAGCTGATGTGGAAGTAACAATAACCATGGAAATGTCACTCTTCTAGAATTTACCTTTAAATATTAGAAATTATACTCTCTTCTGTGAAAGAAAGAACAGTGTTCTAAGATTGTTATTTTGTGTATTTAACATAGGTAAATCACAAGTTAAATGAAACACCAATATTGATTGATTGATGCTGTTTCAAGGATATATGTTTTCCCCTCTCACTTAGTGTTTTGTTACAGAATTGTAAAGAAATTCTTTCAAAAGTATTTTCATTGCAGACTTATTGCATGAATATTCAGTTTATTTCACTTAATGTCAGGACAATTTTGGTTTTTTTACAAAAAAGGTAAAAATATTACATGGACTCAATAATTAGTGTCGTCTCTTCACCATAGCTGTCAAGATCATTTTCCTATTTACCTGACATATTACATACAGCCTCACATTTTAGTCTCTGGTTATTTGTCTGTTTTCCCACCACGGCATCAGAGCCCAGTAAAAATGGCAGTGCTCTGGTCTGTAATGGTCTGGTACCAAGTTAGCAACACAGAATTCAAGCCTGGCTGGACCTCCCTGAAAACAGTTTTAGCTTGCAATACCAATTGTCCAATGACCTACTGTCTACTCTGATTTATATTTTTCTTTATTTGGTATAATATGCATCTATGGTTATGTACACCAATACAGTAATAAGAAGTTACTGGCTAGAATGAAATACCTATGGCCCTAATGTAAAATGCATGTAGAAAATTGTATGCATGGCAAGATAAAAGAAGCTTCTAGTATCATGTGCAGTATGATAGTAGAGGTTTCAGGTTTATAAACAGCTCAGCCATGGTCATAAAATCATTTCAACCTTCAGAGCTTTGCAAAATCAGTGTTCAGGCTAATTAAGAGAACAAAGAACAAGCATTCAACTCATGTAACAGGCACCTTATAGAGTAAATAGAGACATAATGAGATTTGCAGGAAAAGAAGGAAAAGAGCAAAGCATAATATTATAAAGCAAAATAGAAAAAAAGTATCAAAATCATGTAAAAAAATCCAAGGATTGGGGCAAAAATACTGTAAATAATAATGATTTATTAGAAAATGTACTCATCTCAGTGAAGGACTTCTGATGCTGAAGACTTGCTCTAAGCATCTCTCCTCATAGTGAAAGTATTGAGTTCAGGACCCTGCAGGGCAGTAGAAGGTTGAACATTCCACCAAGAAAGAAGAAGGGAACAGAATTCTTCCATTAAACTGGTATGACTTTAACTGCAGTAAGAGTAAATAACTGGTTTTAGGTATCAGGTGTACTTCTCTTGTCTGTCATAAGGTTCTGATTGTAAGAAACAAATGAGAATCTCCAATTTATTTACAATCAATGAGTAATACCATTCAGTGCAGTATTTTTAACCTTCATTTTCCCCTACTGTTATTTTTCCTGTTCTCCTGTGGTTTTGGGGTTTTTTTCTGCCTTTGTCATTCTACCACTTTATCACATCCATCTACTTTTAAAATTTAAGCTTGGACCACAAAACTCCTTATGTACACTCCCTCAAGAGTTTATTATCAGCTCATTAACCTTTCTTCCATAAAATCTTTCCTTACAAGCCATAGAAGGTACAAAAGGATTGTGTGAGTCAAGAAGCAGTGGGATTCTCTGATCTTCTGATTTTGTTTTTTAATTGCAAATAAGTCGGATTAAAAAATGCTTTTTATGCCTTTCTGCCATCTGGACTGCCCCCCAGCTGTACTAATCATGAGAAAGGATGTTGTTTGTCAGTGGCTCCTTCCAAAGTCTGCCATGAATGTGCAATAAAGATGTGGCATCCTTCTACATGCTTTTGTGCTTGTGGACTGAGTTCCCCAGACCTTTCTTACCTGCAACCTGTGTTCTCCATCACAATGACATGTGAACTACTACACTTTTGAGGTTTCTATAATTACAAGGGTGTTTTTCAGGAAAAGTATTTCAAATACACATAGGAATAAAATGGGAAATCGATTTACCTTTACAAATCTACCTATTATATTATAAGCTTTTCAATAAAGGAGTAAATCTGCATTACTGTGCACCAGTATGAAGACATAATCCTGATAAAAGCCTGTATTCTCTGCTGTCATAATAATTCAAGGTTATAAGAATTAAATAGTTTTTCCTCTTTTATAGGAGCTTCTTTTTTTTTTAATATTATGAATAATTTAAAAATAATGTTAAAGAATGCTGTCCCCTCCCTGCCCCCTCCCAAAAAAATAGGGGGGATTAATGCTCCTCTTAGATCAGGGGACAGAAAATAAATAAGAGCAAAGTTATGGCATCATTATGCACTGGATTTTTGATGGCTAAATACTGGTTGATCTTCTTGTCCATTTTCAATGTCTTTGCTCTCTATTAGCTTTATTTGCTTTTGTCTTCTGAATAGCTGTCTATTACTCATAAAAATTTAGATTTAACAAAGTTTAATGAACCTATTATTTAAACAGGGGTACATTTTTCTGAAAAGCTGCAGGCTACTGGCTAGATGAGCCTATAGAGTAGCAGCCACATTTTTTGTGGACTGCCTACACCCTTCATTACGCAGCTATTACCTTTGATTTACCTTTGTTCAGGCATGAAGTAGCTCCCCTTACATTTCCTTATATCTCTGCAAGGTATTAGATTTCTGAAAATCCAGGCTCTATATAGTAGTGGTATTGATTTAAGAAATGGCATGTGTTAAATCAAACCCAGAGGCTACAGCTAGTTGCTGTGTCTTCATAGAGAACTGAGGGAGAGCAGTTAAGTAGAAAATACTCTGAGTAGTTAATTGCCCATATGCTGGGCCTCTCTAGGAGAATACTATGCCTTTTAGGAAAAGATGGACAAAGAGAGAGAGAGAGATGTGTGGGTGAACCTCTGAGTAGTCTGCAGAGATCCTGTGTCCCTAGGTGTGCAGCTCCTGTGAACAGCCTGATGGAGAGAAGAGGGAGAAAAGAACTATTGCTTTCTGGGGCAATCACAAGCACAGGTTCACTTCTGACCCTCGGCAGGCTTGCGCCCTCTGCAGTGCCCTGGCTGCCTCATGTTGGTCTCATCACCAATGGACAAAGCCAAACAAAGCTTCCATTTCCACAGTCGTGCTCAGCTGCAGAAGAGACACACTTCAACGCCCATTGCGTGTGTGCCTACAAGTACCGGTGTAGCTTTTGACATTGCTCCAAAAAACTCTTCCTGTCACAACATATTTGAGCTTTAAACTATCTAAGACATTCTTCACAACACTTAGACCTGCCATACAGCCCTTACAATTATCCCTTTCTTTTTGAATAAATGAAACTGTATCTTAACTAATCTGCTTCAGGTGAATGTGTTAGTCTCATGAGAAATAGAAGAGGAAGAGCTGAAAAGCATATTATGGAAAAAATAAATCATATCATGCCAGAGTGTCATTGTCCTGCTCCTCAGCCATTTTTCACTATCTTCTAGTGTCATTGTAACCTTCTGTGCAAGGTTAAATGTCACAGTTTGGTTTTATCAACATAGTAACCTTTCTCACATGTGAAAATTACTATACCATGGGCTATGCCATGTTTCCTGGAGAGATTTGTTACAAAGACATGTTAGCACACTAAAAAGAAAAGCTGAACTGATTTCTACATTTGAATTAAGATGTGTCATTCATATGAAATTGCATAAATAGCATCATACACTCAGGCCAGAAATTATTTCTGTAAATACCCCAGGTTTCAATTGGTTTTGTGTATGATCCTTGTATACAAATTTATGTTTTAAGTGACATCAAATTTAGTTTAGCAAGTCAAAAATAATAAGATGATTTTACTTTGATCAATCCCAAAATAATACATATAAACAACAAAATATTTGCAGAGCTGATTAGTATGGAGAATAGAGCAGATGAATTTCTCCAAAAAATGAGAATTGAAGGAGCTATCCAAAACACACAAGCCAATCAAAGTGTTCAAAAGAGCTCACAATATTTCCTAGCAAACAAAACAATAACACCGGAAAGAGCCAGTGCAAGTCTCAGGCATCTGTGAAAGGTGCTCGTAAGCAAAGTCTTGTAAGGGATGTCATAGCAGAGAACAAAATGTAGGTAACAATTTGACATCAGTTTGTTGCACATTTGCCTCCACAAAGAGTTTTATTCTATCCTCTGTCTCTTTCTGTCTTGCAGGGAGCTGGGATTTTTTTGGTCACCCTTATTTGCCTGCTGATACTTCATAAACTTCTGTAGCTAAGTATAGAAATATGAAGACCTAGGAAAATCTTTATTTTTCAAATTTAATTTCCCTGGATAAGGCCCTCATTTGTTTCCTTGTATATTTTATTTTAATGAAATCCTTCATTTTTTAATGATTTATTTTTAAATTCCCTTTCATTGTGGCCACATTCAGACCCCCAGATTAGAATTTGATAACAATGTATATTTCCATTCTAGAACCTTCAAGGATGGTGTCAAACACAGTCAAAAGGATCTCTTTTTTTCACTGAATTTTTCATTAATAAGAAGCCTTTCTAGAAAGAAAGAAGTAAATGAAGTATTTATTTCTCTATTTCAAATGTTTTATGTCAGTGTGGGGCAGGGCTGTTCTTTGGAAATCCCACATTCTCAGAAGGGAAGAGAGTTTTGTGCTTCTTCTGTGAGTCTCCCACTGCAGTGAAAGACCGAATACAGCATTTCTCCTTTACTACTCCTCTAGCCACTGTGGCCTTTCTCCACCTATATTTCTGGCTTGTGAGTGCTGTAATCATCCGTTCTGTTATTTCTGGCCTTTATATATCTGCCCAGCTATTGATTTTAGCTAATACTTGCATGGATTGTTAAAACATGGAGTTGATTTATTTAGCTCTATATGAAATGTTCCAGACAATGCAATGTGTATCACTTTACCTCCTGATTATACTGGAATTCAGCTGTTGTCAGCAACTGAGAGAATAACCAAAATGGATGTTTCACTTGGAAATTTCAAACAGCAAACTTAATGCAATTTTAATTTTTTTTTTTTTCTGAATGTCCATTTTCATAGAATAATTCTTCTAAATAAAAGAAAGTAGATACTCCACTAAATCAAGGAATTCTTTCCTGGTGTCTAGTTTTCTAGCTTTTTATTTTATTATTTTACCCAATTAAATTTATTGCGACCATTTTATTCCTTCCTAAATCATCTTTTTTTGCCTTTGGATTGTGCAACCTTTATACAGACACAATGTTCTCATAGCCTTTTTGTGTTGTCATTTAGCCAAGATATACAGAGTGGAATTTGGCTTTTATGCTTTCTCTTCCTAAAATATTCTCCCTCAACTTTTGTTCATTTTTTGCCATTCCACTTTGAAATTAATTTCATTTTTTCATTTACTTTCCTAGTAAACTGATGCCCAGGACTGAGTGCAATATTCCAGGCTTAGTTGCAGGACTGTTATGCTGTGAATGATGATTATTTCCTCAGACTTTGACACCTCTTTGCATGAAGCCCAAGAGCTCATTGGCCTCCCTTAACGCCATATCACAGTATCTATTCATGCCTAATTTTCTGCCCATTACCACCTCCATGGTTCTTTAAGCATTGCTGGCTTCCAGGTTTCTCTCTCCTGCTCTATAGCTATGTGGTGGCTTATTTTTCTTCATATGTTATTAAATAGCCTTTTTCCAAGTTGAATCTCATTTTGCTCATATGTCCGTGTTTCTAATATTGCTTGGTCCCTTCTTATTAATTTGTGCCATCAGTAGTGTTTACAGCACCTCCCAATTTAGTACGATATGTGAATTTCATTAACTTGTTGTTTACTCACACTTTCAGATCATTAATGAGGTTGTCAAAAATACCTCCTGAGCTAACACTAGTCCCTTCAGTGCTACCAGACAGCTCCCCCACAACTTGATACATGGTTATGTATCATTAGGCCTTGTTAGCATCCTTCAGTCACTTTTCAGTCTATATGAGAGTGTCCCTACCCAAACAATTTTTAATTAATTTTGAAAGAGATTTTGAGAGATAATATAAATTGATTTTCTTTGTGACTCAAAGAGGATTCATGCAAAAATAGTTTTTTGTCTATTTTCCTTTTTTGTGAACTAAGATTAAAATTTTATCATCAACAAACCTATTTCTTTTTTTTTTCCTGAAAAATTCATTCTGCTAATTCCAGATGATTCCATTATCTTCTAGCTATTCAATGACCATTTTGCACCTGACATTTATTTCTTTGATTCATTCAAGTTGAAATTTAGGCTTATGATCTGATAGGTTCAGGATTATTCACAGTTTTATTGCCTGCTTGATTTTTTGCTAGTATTTCAGGAACACTCTAGTTCTCTCTGAATTTGACAGCAAAATAATTACAAATCAGGCATTCTATTCCTCTATTGTCATTCCTTAAAATGCATATCTGCTACAATCAAAATGTCTGTAACAGTATTTCCAAGGCTTCCCTTACTGCCCCCTTTGTCAGTGACTTCATGTATGAGCTGTTTTAAAATTGCCTAGCCTATTTTCTCTCTTTCTTAATTGGTAAAAAAACCCCATCTATAATATGCAACACAAAATTCCCCCATCTACTCTGGACCCTTATTAGGAGTGGTGGTGGGGGGTGCATTCTCCCAATCATATTTGATTGCTCTCTCTGTAGCTGGTGTTTTTAACCAGATTTCTTAGCACTTACAGTTCCCCAGGAGTATAGATCCATAGATTATAAAGCTACAAGGGACCATTATGAGCATCTGCTCTGACCTTCTGAGCAGTACATAACAGCAGTGGTTAGGAGAACCTTCAAACCACCTACTGCGAAAGCAAAGAGACACATAAAATGTTTAGAGTTAAAATGTCCTCATTTGTCTCTATTCAGATTCTCCTGGTATACTCATCACAGTAATATCTCCTGCAAGATCCAAGGGAATGTCTGCAGGAGCACATCTAATGTGATATATGCCTCTCTGAGGATCAGCTTGGTGGGGGACATGGTTTATTAGAGCACTGCACCTATGTCCTTAGGTGTTAGAAAAAAGGCTACACAAAAACCTACACAAAACATGGACATCACAGGAGCATTTATAAAGATTAGGAAAACACTTCACCCTGGGGATCAAAAGGCTAAAGAGTTCTTTCTCCTCCCCCTGGCACAGCAATCATGTGGTAAGTTGTGTTCAGTTTCAATGCTCAGTACTCACTGAGCCCCATCAGGTATGTGCAGAATTCCCTAGTTCTTTTAGGATAAGCAATTATCAGGTAATGACAGTTAGATATGGGAATGATGAAAGATTCAATTAAATTACTGATGCACTGCAGGATCTCACATCAGATCCTAAATTATATTTCCATTGGCAGTTTGGGTACTGGCTGTGGTGGCATGCCATAAACCCAGCACATTACGTCCTGATAACAGCACCATAAAAGAGATTCACTACTACTCTTACCCTCACTATTCACAAGAGTACATTTGTGGCAACCTTCCAATAAGGCTGAAAACTTTTCTGTTTCTTTCCCAGTTTATGATGTTCATTTACAGATTCTGAAAAATCATTGTTTTATAAATACATAAAATATACAAATATATGGTGTGTACAGCTAGCTCCTTCTGCACTTATATTTGTATGTGCAATTCACCAATTTGCACTGAGTGTGTTTTATTTCTTCTGCCTGAGCATCTAAAGACCTAGGAGATAGCCAATTAAAAGAAATTATTATTCTTTTTTAATCTTGCTACATATATTGCACTGCTTGGGAAAGCAAGAAGAAAATAGGGAATATCCACTTATTGGTATCTTTTTTATGACTTACAGTCTAAAGGAACTTCTAATGGAAATTTCTGAATGACAGTCAGGGCTGGCGCACAGTTTGCTGTGAAGTGGTTTTTTATTGCTATTTCAGAAAAAAACTGATAACCTCACTATCCCCAAAGCATAGGCTTTTGAAGTTTTGAAGGAATATCTAGGGACCAAGCTTCTTCCCAAAAGACCTTGACTCCACTTCTACTGCATTTTTTGACTCAGCTAGGAACTCATCACTTGTCTCAATACACCTTAGAATATGTCCTCCAACAATGCTGCCTAAATTTAAAAACTAAAAAATTATAAATAACCACATATGAAGAGAATTAGCTAGAGACCTATAACATATTTATATAATTAAATAAAAAGGTGGCTTCTTAGCTATGTATACATAGTGCTTGCTGTATTATGTGTTTTGCAGAGAATATACATTCAATAGGACCACTATTCATCTGGCTGTCCAAATCTCATTTTATTATGTGCTAGAGATGTATGGCATCTCTACAAGAGTACTAAATATTATTTTAAATTAAAATTTTCAAATAATTTCAGGTCAAAAGATTAGAGTGCTCTCATTAGGATGATCTTGGATGTCTGCAATGGTAATAAAAATACAAAAATATAAAAATTGAGACAATAGACTCTTTTTAAATCTTCCCCAGCTACTGAAAACATGAAACTGAAGAAGTCACATATCTTTCAGCTTGAAGATTTCCTGTTGCCCTTAATTTTGCATTACAATAGCTTATATAGCCACAGAAAGCAACTTGATTAAATAAATGGAAACCATGGAATATTTACTTGACACCAAGTAGTGTTTCTGCCAACTCTATCTAGGAATGACTTATCCAAAGGTCAGAGAGTAAATACTGGCAAACTAAAACCAATCAAAATTTAAAAAAACCCAAATTTTTGAAGATGAAAGACAAAAACATTTGCATACATTTATCATGACAAATATAGTGATTAAACAAAATTGCATCTCCATTCTGAGAGATGGGTCTCTGTCCTGATGAAAATGCAGAGTAGTCCACAGTGAGAGGAAAATCTCACAGAGCCTTTTAGTTGAAACAACATCAAAATAATTACAACAGCACTAAAATTTGCTTAGAACCACAAACATTCCAAGCCCTTAGATTAATCAATAAAAAATAGAGTAGGAAGAGTTGGACATTGTGGGGAAAAACTAGAATTAGAAAAGGAATCATGGTCTTTTTTTTTCATACTGGGGAACCCAGCAGACTGTCCAATTTTTAGGTCTGTAATATTTTGGCAAGTACAAGATACTATCGCACCGTGTCAACATCTACATATTTAAGAGCAGGTAAATGTCTCAGATTAAATTCCAGTGAACCTGAGCATCTGTAAATACTGGTAGTTGTGCCCAACATAGCTTCATGTTTAGCCTGAAGATTTATATGTGTCTGGGCATGGACTCCCAATCCCTAGAGCAGTATCTGATCTTATCTTTTTGAACTGGATTTCACTCTGGGCTTCCACAGCTATAACAAAAGACAGAAAAGGATTCAAAGTCCCTCTTAGAAACAGAGTAGTTTCCAGTTGAAGTCCTGTAAAAAGAAATCTTATTAAAATACCTTAGCTGTATCAAGATGCTTATTAGATAAAAAAGGCATTACAATGGGAATGAGCAGGCTAGTTGCAAGAACCAATTAATAAAACACAGCATATATTACCACTGGACTGAATTGAATCACACTAGTGATAAAAAATCAGTTAAAAGCTTCCATATTCACTATATTTATGCTTTTTTCTCTGAAGTGGAAAGGAAACAAAAGTTGAAAAAAATATAATTTTCTGGAAGAAATTGCAAGGTAATAAGAAAGAAGTAATTCTAATCCCTTCAGCAGAAACAGTCGCTACCTATCCTGCCATCTGTTTTCATGGAGTGACTGCTGACAATGCACTTCATTGTCCAGGACCTGGAAATGAAAAAGGAAATCAGAGCTGATCTGTGTCTAGGGTAAAGGGTTTAGCAACCTAGAATTTAGGAAACTATAGTGTTTAGGGCTGCAATACACTGCCTGGGGACTTGAAGAAACTACAGATATCAAGGTTTATGAAGCTATTTTAAGTCTAAGGGCTTTTTAAGAAGAACTCATGCTGCTCTGATCTACTGTTGGTGAGAGTTTTGAATGAAGTAGGAGACTGAACTTAATGATCTCTGGTGGTCCCTTCCTAGCAGCAGTTCTATGATTCTGTGTCAAATTGCACCATCTGATTTCATTTTGGTTTCTTAGGTAGAAAAAAGCTATATTGCTTCCTTCGTCTAAGTGATCCAGGAGTCAGCACCATCTTCAAAAGACACTTTTCCATGGAATTTTACTTCTTATGACACTGCCAGCTGTAACAGAACTCTAAAGAATCACTGTTTTTAATTTAGATACCCAGATTTATGTAGAATTCCACTGATTTAGGGTCAGACTCCACCTATCTACTATCAGAGCAGTTTTAAAATTTCTGGATGCTGGGGAGCACTACGGTCAAGGGACAGGACTACCACTGAAGTGTGCAAAACAGCATTCACTGAGGATCAGGGAACAAACTAGAGGTGACAATGCTCAATCCACCTGGCCTCCTGCTACCCACATGGGCTACGTCTTCACTTTGCAAGAAATTGCTTTTCCAGATATCTCACAGACCTAGAAAACCAGTTTGGAGAAGGAATTGTTTTGTTTAATAGTTTTCGAAGTAGAGATGGAGCTGACCCATATGACACAGGAAAGCTTCACAAGATTTAAAGAGAAAAAGGGACAATTAAAGCAGTTCTGGCATCCTCATCTCTAGACTGCAAGTCCTGCCTCTAACTACCAAGATTCCAAATATTTTTCTCAAATGCAATTGTTTTAAAAAATGTGAAATTCACTGCTGACATATGCATGCATATTGGATATAGGTTTGCATATGTAGGATGGTACAGGCTTTGCAAAAAAATCCTAATGATCACTGCAAAATCAGGTTAATGCCTCTTTTTTTTTATTGTTTCTCTGTGGTCATATGTATTCCATGCCTGCATGAATTTTCATGCTATGAATATTCCCTTTTCTGTCCCCATTTGTTCCCAAATTTCTTAGCCATAGTTTAGACACTGGTATTTTAAAATTGTGTCCTTTTGCTTTATTTCTCCCTGCTTTGTCTCAATTGCATCTGGCTTCATCAACCCAGCATATAAAGGTCGGAAAATATGCCAAATACCACACATTTGATATCTGAAGTGTACCTATTGACCTTTGACTGGAATGGATATTTTAATCCCACACTCGAAAATTACCCTTCAAAAGACTTGACTCCAAATTGCCAACATGATATGTCATCTTCTAATCTGATGTGACTGGAATGATAATATTTGCTTTGATGTGCAATGTAATCCACTTTGACTGATCAGATGCAACCTGCCATAACACTGCAAAAGGCAATGAATCATGCTCAGAAATTAAGATTGTCCTATTTTTTGGAAAGCTGAGTGAAAGTAGTCTATCTGTAGTTTACAGATATGAGGATTTTTCAAGTGCTTTTTAACCTAACAGATAACTGTTTTATCTAAATTATTTATTTTCATTGTCTCTTGAGTCTGTCTCTAGCTTTTGCTATAGCATCTGCATTTTTCAGTCAAGAAATAGCCAGTCTTTAAACCACTGCAGAATTTCTAACAATTGGATTTAAATTGTATTAGAATATTCTACTTGGAAAGATTGCAGTTTGGAGCTTTTAAACTCAAGCAGCTTACGATAGTTGCTTCCATTATCGAGGCAGGAAATACTTTGCAGTCTGAGATGAAGCACCAGGTGCAGGAAAAAGCAGCACCCAGCAGCACAAGATATCAGCAGCTGTTTATTTTTCCTCTCCTGTGATTTCAGATTGGACCACTTTTGGGGAAGATTTTACAGACTCCAGAGTCTCCCTGTGTGACCTCACAAAATTACTTGCAATCTGCATGGCAAGCCTCACCCCCAGTCAGAAGCAAGTCTTTCTATTCCTCTGAAAATGACAAAAACCTTTAATTATAAAGCAGTGGAGGGATAGGTAAAAGCATATGAGATGGTTATCTGAGTGAAGGAGATGGACCAATCCAAAAAGGGGTCATCTTACCCTTTACTAGGGCAGCTGTAACCCATGAGCCCACAACACACAATTTGCTTAATTATTGAAAATGTTACAGTTTCCTGTAATGACAAATTTGCAATAAGGTCTGATGATGTGCAGAGCAGCAACATTCATTATTGCTCACTGTGCATTCAGCAGACCAGGGCAGTGAACACAGCAAAATACACACACACAGTGCTCTGTGTGTGTGGGGTTAAAGATGTGATACACTGATGTGTCCAGTTGTCATATGTATCCACAGAGGTAAGAGCCTCACAACAGAAGAATATTTCCTTCTCTAATTTCTGGACACTTCATATAAACCCTGGGGAGGTTTTTTTTGTTTCATTTGGTTTTTTTTTTAACCTTATCTAAGTCAAATAGGCTATCAAACATGTTTTCTTTTTTCTGAGTGGGAAAGAAGTATAGACAATCTGAAACAGAAAATGACAAGTTTTAAAAACAGATGGCAATTGGAGACTTCTATTTCCATTACGAACTCAAATATTTAGGCTTAATTCCTAATTTCTGGCCCAAGGGCCTTAGTGGAATTTGTCTGTAATTTATCCAGGTCCAGTTTGATTCTGCTCCACTGGGATTAGAAATTCAGGAAGGGGAAAGCAGATGTTACTTGAAGACAATATTTCTGTTCTTGCAAAGACAAGAAGGTGTTTAAAAGTATTGAAGGTGCTAGTTAGGCTTCTGATGCAGTAAGATTTACAACAGTATTTTTTGATGTGGGGACATACAAAAAGGTAGTCACAGTTACAGAGAAAATAGTTTTCTGGTTTAACATTTTCATTAAATCCACAAATATATAAGCAACATTAAATTAAAAAAAAACAACCCTCATTTGATAACGATAGTCCCCTGACAGGCAAATAATTCTGCAGCTTTTTAGGGTTAGGCTGATGTCAGACCACACTTAGAAAAATTAGTTTTATTTGTCAGCTCACTTTCCAGAAATGTAATTACTAAAAATGGTTCTCCTTTTTGATTCAAATTTCCAACATGATCTGTCATTTTTTAATGTGAAGTGACTAGAATGATAACACATGCTCCCTAATGGGAAACACACTCTGGTGTGATTGATCAGATTCAAAATGCCATACCACAGCACAGGGCAATTCATTTTACCTAAACATTTAACCTTATCTCTTTTCCTGGAAAGCTGCAATGAAAGAGGAAACCTGTGTCCCACCTTGCTGAATTGCTGAAGATTTTAGGGTTGTATTTTTGCTGTTGTCTTCTTGGCAGAAGAAGTGGTAGGCGCTCATACATCCAAGGAAGAAGTGATGTTCCTTTTTCCTAACTTTCCTAACTTGAAAAGCAAATTGCAAATCCTTTTCCGCAGGTGCCCTTTCCACAAAGTCATCCTTACTGAATGTGTCTCCTTGCTGAATGACACCCAAGCTGTCTCCCCCTACAATTCATTCTAATTCATCAATATTTATCCTGACCATGTTGTGCTTGCAATTGCAAGCACAGTTTTAATGCTGTGGTTGTCACTGGACCAAACAGTAAATAGACATTGCAGTTTAACATATGCATATGGAATGAGCATATTCTCACTTCTGTCTTGTACCCAGAATTTTGAACTGACATTTTTGTTACTCCTAATACAATTAGTGTTAATGGAAAAATGCCAAAATGTCAAATCATTTCCTATAAACATGTTTTAATGCCAGATGTCTAAGAATGGGAATTAAGGAGTTTACCCTGTATTTTTTATTGGATTTCTGACAACTTTAAATTTCTATTTAGATAGATCAGGAATAAATATCTATATAATATAATTCTATTATATTATATATATTATATATTTATATATTATATTATATTATATTATATTATATCTATATAATATAATTATAATTCTATATAAATATCTATAAAAATCAACCCACAAACTCTGAGCCATTCCCTAAGATTTTGATAAGAACAAGTCTTTTAATTCTCATAGATTTCTTCCCTCTTTTCCACAGAAAGACCTATGCTTTTTCATCTACTCTGTAGCACAGAGGAACGGAGAAAGCAACCAATGTGCCTTTTTAGTGACATCTAAGTATTCAGTCCCTGCAGTCCATGCAGTCCATGTTTCCCCCCAAAAATATTATAAGGAACTTTATCAATGCCTATTAGAGATCCTTAAAAGACTCTATTTTTAAAGACTTTGCAGTGGAACTTATCCACAGAGTGATGCTGTGGTGGTTTGACAGGAAATATGTTTTCTGGGATGCTGTGGTCAGGCCAATGGATGCTCAGATTTTAATATTGGCACCTAATGTGGGTGGCCATTGCATCGGCCTCTGAGCACACGGGGTTAAAGCAGGGCTCTCCCCTGGGAGGCTCTCTTGGGTTCCGGTCAGGGAAAGGTTCAGAGCTCCCCTGCCCGGCTGCGGGCTGGGCGGGACAGGGGCAGCCATGGGGCCGGGTGAGGTAGGCCCAGGGGCAGCCATGCGGCCGGGTGAGGTAGGCCCAGGGGCAGCCATGGGGCCGGGTGAGGTAGGCCCAGGGGAAGCCATGGGGCCGGGTGAGGTAGGCCCAGGGGAAGCCATGGGGCCGGGTGAGGTAGGCCGGGCCCTGGACAGAAGGGAGGGGAAGGCCCCTGCAGGATGGTAGGGTGGAGGAGGAGCACTGAGAGGCATCGGGCAGCCACCCCCCCCAGGAGAGACAGAGAGAGAGCCTGTGCCCGTGCTTGTGCCACCTTGAAATTTAATAGCGGCCGGCCGAGAAGGAGAAGGGGGGGGGGGGTGCGAGAAGGTGCCCGGCAGGGCAGCCGTGGGAGTTCCGGACAGACAGAGCCTCAGATTTTTAACCCTTTTCTTGGATGATGGAAACCTTACAAATGCTAATCCTCCTGGAGCTGAATGAGAAGAGAGATAGAGATGAGATAAGAGGAAATGGGCCACGAGAGAAATAGAGAAGAATTCAGGTGGAAGAGATGATGGAGTAGCTTTTGCTGGACTCTTTTTGTGTAGCCATGGACAGAACCATGTTCCTTGTGATACAGGGACTGCATTCTAGGGGCAGGCAATGCCTCAGGACCAAGAGGGTTCGGTGTGGGCACCCCTCGGCCCCAGGGGGTGGAAAATATGGGGGGGACAGGTGTCCCAAAGTTGAGACTGTGCCTTTTTGGAGTGGGACAAAGCATCCTTAAAAGTCGACCCTAGAAGCAGCTCTGGTCCGTGTTCAGTGGTGAGAGCACTGGACATGAAAGGAAGAGGTCACCATTGGCACAAGAAGGACTCCTTCTCCTCTTGAGGAACTGAGGATTGAGCATTCTGAAGGGTGGTGCAGGACCAAGAGTCGATGATTTGGGGGATGTATTGTATTGGGAATTTGGTGGGGAGGAGGAGGAGGAGATGTATTTGTGAAGTTTTCATTTTCCTTGTGTGTTTATTTTTTTTTTTACCTTTTCCTTGTAGTTAGGTTAATAAATTTTTTTTCTTAAGGGGGAGCCTGCTTTGCTTATTCCTGGTCACATCTCACAGCAGAAACCAGGGAGAGGGTATTCTCATGGAGGCATGGCATTGTGCCAGTGTCAAACCATGACAGATGCTATAAGTACAAGTAACAAGTAACAATTGACTGAACAAATAATTTCTGAAATAAAGAAAATTGAGAAAAAATAGAAAGGTAAAGAGTTTTGGAGTAGAAGAGCCTGGAATAAAATTGAATGAATATTTGAGTCAAAGAGAAGAAGACTCAATTGAAGGAAAAGCAGGAGTGGAAGGACAATATTATACCACATGATTTCTTACACATAGGTAAATGCAAGAAGTTTAGAATAACTTCTCCTAAACCAAAGATAATAAATACAAATGGATTATTACAGAAGTGGAGTTCCTGCTGATTTGCTGAGCTGTGAATTTAGAAAATGAACAATTCTGAAGAAAAGTATATCCTTATTTAAAACAGTATTATGTTTAGAAATCTATCAATTTAGATAAAGCAAAAAAAATAGTTGAAGCAGTTTTAATAGAAGAATAAAAATTTAAAAAAAATTCAGAACATTGAATTTTTTTATTTGACCAACAAACAGAGGTGTCTTTTAGTTGTACAACCTTATTTCTAAGTACTGACATGCAGGAAGATAAAGCATGGGACAAACTCAAATAATTGTGCACTTTTTCATGAAATTGCACACATTTCTATTTCAAAAGAATCACTGCTTTCTAATAATTCAAAGAATTGTTGCAACATCCTGCTCTGTTACAAATTACTTCCCCTTAATGGCAAGCCTCATTTGTCAATATTTTTACAGTAGTAATACTACAGAATCTAAAAGAAGAAAGGCAAATAAAGACAGAAAGAAGGATAGACTAAGAGAGAATGAAACTCTGAAAACTGTATAATAAAAAGGATCATAGCAGGAACATATGATGCATGGTTGTGTTGAGGTTGAATATTTTTCTTTTTCAGAAATGTCAAAATATCAGTTAGCTTATTAAACAATACAGTAAGATTTTTAATTTTTTTGCCTACTTTACACATTATTAATTACCTGTTTTGTGGAGGAAGTTGATGGATTTTAAACGCTAATAAAATCTTAGTTAAACTAATGTAAACACAACAAAAGAGATTTGATATCAATATATGTGACTGGAAATATAAGACTCAGTAAAACTAAAATAAAGCACCATGGTGATAGGAACAATTATATGAGTATGTGCAGAATGAGACTTTTCATCCCAGCAGTGAACTGTTAACAGAGAAGATGGGAAGAATAGGACTTGTCCCTTTTTGAGCTTCTTCATAATCTTCCCACTTCTAAAGGAACAAATCATTTCAAGAGGAGTTTAAAGGTGAAGCAATAGTAGATCACTTTACAGTTTTGCCCATCTTATTTTTCCCCAGTCAAGTTCCAAAACAGGAGTCCATGACTCACAGCAGAATTTTTCTCATCCTGTTTTAGTCACACACAATGGTATGCATGCATCCTATCTACTGTATTGCACAACATCCGTGATTTTTCAACGAAACATATTTCCTTACATTTTGGGTATGACATGAAATAATTTCAAGCATTCCCAGTAGAGATGGAAGCAGGCAAAAAGACAAGAGGTACTCTTAGTATTACACAGCTGGCAGGTGGAAGTTTTGTTAGACATATTTCCACAAAAAGAAAAAAAAAAAACAAGGTTTTTTTTGGCACAAATGATATATTTTTAAAGCCCATCATATTTTTATAATGCTGCTTATTTTAAACTCTTACCATATGCTCTGCAAGTGATATAGGCATATGGTTCACATAACAGTACCATATGTCTGATAATATTTTGCTGTATATTACAGCAATAGCAAACATTTATAATTTGTAGAGGGACTCAATTTATATTATGTTTTATCTTCATTTTTTAAATTTATAAATACTTCTGAAGACATATGTGAAGAAGGCTATAAATCCCCCAAAGAGTTTAATATTTCAAACTAAACATTCAGGGAGTATTTTATGGCTAAAACCAGGCATTCATCACTGTGAAAAAAGACTACTGCCCTTTGTTAAAACATGGGAAAAAATAAAATAACAAATTTTTAAAAACTTACAATAAAAAATCAAAACAACATACATTCAAATTACAATGTACTTAAGCTTTTTTTTAAAACACATATGTGTTTAATGTACTTCTTTTTAAACAGACATTTGTCACTGTCTCATTCGAAATGTGGTGTCTGAAGTGTTTGGGTTTTTCTTCCTTTAATCTCTTTTATGATGTTTAGTTCTTTATTGAATCAACAAGGAAATGAGAGATGAACCAAAAGCAAACATGTATGCGACTCATTTTTCCCTGGACAAGATTGCATGTGAAGAGATGAAAGGAGAATAATTGTATATCCTCTTTTTTTGCTTGTGCTATTGTACAGGGATTCTGCTCAGAGTCAAGTACCACCATGTTAGACATTCCCTCCTTTGGGATACTTAACCCCACATACAAAAGTGAAACTAGGAAGAATGATTTAGAATAAGTCCTTCAACCCAAGCCCATGGAACGAGAGAAAATGCAATTTTGGTGGACTATTTTATTTTGCAGTGACTTACTTGATGGCTAAATACCACAGAAAAAATATGGATGAATCTGATATTATTAGTACAGAGAAGTCAGTGACCTTAGATGATGACATGTGACACAATAAGAAATAAGAAAGAGGACGAGCTGTCTGGAAGAGACTTTAACCATGGTAGTTATGCTGAAGTTATGTTTTCCAAGCCAGAACTGGCAAAGCCTTTGCTGAGAATGGTGCCGGCCTGTATACAAATAGAATGTGATGAAGTAAAAAGAATTAATAAACTGGGAGACAATTAGACTGTCCAATGTCTCCAACAGAGTCAGAAAATTGAAAAGTAACAGAAAACGCAAAGACCTCAGTGGCATGGACATGCATGTGGCTGTCAGTAGTCAGAGTGACCTGATATGTATGGAGTGACTAAGAAGGGAGGATGAAGAATTAATTTTTCAGTTTAAGGTACTTACAAAGCATGCAGAAGAAATTAGTAAATTAATGGTGTTTAAATAAAAGAAAAACTAAAGCTTCCAGAAATCTGAGGGCTCTGTCTTTTTTCTGCTATGGAAAATTTTATTCCCCTCCCTCTGGAGCTCTTGTTACTTCCTACAAGAAGACTTCTTTAGTCTTCTACTGTGATGATGAAGCTTCTCATTGCTACCAACTGAGCATGCTAGTTACAAGTGCCTTGTACTAAATGAAAATTACAACCTAACTGTGATCTAGAATAAGAGTAAGGTCACATGCAAAACTCCAAGCTTTTGAAACATCAAGAGTGAAGCTGCATATATGTATATATAAAAAAAACTCCAATCCATTTTAACCATTTCATTTAAATGAACAAATTTAAAAATATATGGATAGGTGGGTAGACAAACTAAATATTGCTCTTTTACAGCGTCTTAATTTCAGCCGAAGTAATTTCATGCCCCACCATCAAAAGATAGAAAATTCTCTCTTTGTATAAAATATACAGCTTATTTTATAGTTCTTATCCTTTCAAAATTTTGTTGAATAAAATCTAAGAAATGGAATGGAAAATGGTTCTTGCATGCTTTGTTTGTTTACATTAGCTGATAATTACATCAGCTTACCTATCATCCAGGTTTTCAGGCTGGTGCTTAAATTAGTAATTGTCTCCAAAACATCAGCATCAGTTGAGTAACTATCATGCCTGCAGTTTGACTAACTATCCAGCTTGATTACTGAAGAGTAATGAACATCTGCTTTTAGATCTCTTTGAGGCCACTGTCTTTTCAGTGGATGTCATAATCAAGATACTAAGAAGGAAAAATTAACATCTAGTTTCATACTCAAAATACATGGTGAATTTGAGGGGGAATAGGCTCAAAAGCTATGAATTTTGTGTGGCAGAGGGGTTACACATGTAACATGGCTGTTGTGAAATTATGATGTGTTATAAAGTGATAACATGGGATGACTGTAAGTTATATCCTTTCATCCAAGTCTTTTAAAAATACTTGTTTATTAAGGCCATAATTAGGACAGAAAAACATTTGCATTAACAGTGTGATAGCAATGCTTAAGATTTTCTTTAATCTTAGTAATGTAAGTGAGATAAGGATAAATATGGTTCCTGATCCAAATTACCTCCCCTCTAAGCCAGGGGTATCTGTTGTCATTAATCTGCATAGAGTCCTTGATTTGAAAGGGTTTGAATGGTATTGGAGCCTAGAACTTTATTTTCATAGCACTGAATAATACTATCTCAACATTTCTGTCCATAAATATTTATTTTCTAAATCTTTGCCAGTTTCAGTTGTGATTTTTTACTCCCTGCATACTGAGATTAATGTAGTAATGAAAAGAAAATTTTGTGATTGCAGAAAAGGCAAGGGTGCATTATATGCCAATGGTAATATAGCAAGGAAATCATCTAACAAATAACAGGCCAAGACAAAAGCCAGATTTCCCTTACAGATTTGTTGTGTCCATAAGAAAATTAAAGCACAGCTCAGAAGTTCACAAAAATATATGATCAAAAATGATCAATACAGTTTTTATGAAGGAAGAGGAATAACTCCTTTTTTTAAACTCATTTTAATTTCATACAGTTTGTGTCACAAGTAGATGAACAACTTATGTGATAAACAAATACACTTTTTCATTCCCTTCATTCTCTTGAAAGGTGGTTTAGTTAATATTTTTCTCTTTTCCAGATAGTTTTTAATATTAACCTGAAGTCAAAAGCTCACTTAGAGCTCACAATTCTCTCTCTTAGAATTATCTTAATGTTGAGATAACATGGAACAGTTGTTATTTTATCATTTCCTAACATTTTCTCTGACCAGGACTTTCTACACAGCTTGCTTACTAAGGGAAAACTTCAAATTTTCTTCTCTTCTTTGCAGGCTGATTACTTTCAAAAACCAGCAGGTTTAATGGTCTCTGCATACTACTGGAGTCACATCCTTTCCACCCTGAGGCACAGCATTCATGTCAGTGTTTGAATGGGCACACGGTATATACCCCAAAGAATTAGGTTTAATTAGTTCACTGAAGTAACCTAAGAAATATTGGAAACCCTTATGAGCGCCTTCTCAAAATCCTAAACAATTTTTCAGGTTTAACTAATGTTTGATTTGAAGACTAGCTGAAGGTTTGTGGGTCTTTTCTTGTCAGGACCGAAAATGTTACATATATATTCTAAAAAATAGTTCTTCAAAACAAGTTCCTGTGTCAATCAAATGAAAAGTTTTGTTTTACACTTACTATAATGAGCAAGAAAAGTCAGAAATGTCCTTGGCTTTCTGAAATACTCATGGAAGTTATACAAATGTAACCTAACTTAAAAACATATACCAAAAGTTATGCTAATGCTGTATTGGTTTTTTTTATACTATACTGACAACTGTTGCATAAGTCAACAAAATCTTTGTAGTGCTACATAACACAGTGGAATCAGTCCACTTAGAAAAAGGGTTCTGAAGCACAGTGGAGTGGAAAAAATATATAAGAGAAAATCTAATTAATTATTAGTCATTACAATTATTTGTCTTCTTGGAAGAGAGATTATATGATTTCTTTGACCTTTCACTAATGTTATTTCTCTAAGCAACGACACAAAAATTACTGATAGAATCCTTATCCAGATTTTTTTTATTAACCTAATTTCCAAGGAAACCAAGAACTTTAGATTATGTTGTTGAAAGAGGGCTTTGATCTAGAGACAGATTAGCCATATCTGATTCATTAGCAGCAGTATTTTCATCCTAATACCCTGCTCCAGTGTAGTAGTAACTACTTTTAAATGCTCAGCAATAGGAAATCATCAATTCTTAGTAACAATCTGAAGCTCATGTTTCGTAAGGACTTTTGCCATTTTAGTATTAATTTTATATATTTTCAAAGATAAAGAAAGTACCTGATGCCTTAACAGATTTAGCATAACTTTGCTGATCTTCAGTGATACAGCCTGATGGTTTTGCATACATTCATGTTGAAAACAGTGTGCAGTGGCAGGAGTTGACTAATCATTCAGCTCAGGATTTAATGTAGCAATAGTATGTGGGAGCTTTCTCTAAGGATACAATTTTAAAAGCCAGAGAATTAATTCAAAGTCAAACACCACTCTGCTTGCTGTTCAGGTTCTGCTCTCTTAGTGTCTCCAACAGAGTTTGTGAGCAACTTCGTGTGATGATCCACACTGAAGCTGCTTGGCCTTGAATCAAATGTCCAGGAGAAATGAAAATAGTTAGCTAACAAGGTATGTAAGTAGATCAGTCTGTTATTGATGTATTTTCTGTAGCTTCAGTAGAACTTCCTGTCTCTTAGTTTATCATACCAAAAGTTTATGAGCTTTGTGCTAGGAAGCCTGTGCACAATCATACCTTTTTGTTGCATCAAGTGATTTTTCTGTCAGTCATGAGCTCCTTATTTTCTGAGGTTGCTGACAGTCATTCATAAGAAAAGTAATTAGATTTCATTTCAGCGAAGGATTTCCATAATTCTGCAGAGGAACCTTGCAACTCACACAGAAGAACAATCGCTTCTGTATAATACAACAGTGAAGACATCAAGATCATGGACTCCACATTCTGGCTACTGCCCTTTACATTCCTATTTCCCTTCAGAAGTAAATGCTGTAATCACTTTGGAGAAAGATTTACACCCCATCTTAACATTTCCTAAGTAACAATAAAGGACAAAATTGAGGTACAAGAAAGAGCACATAGGTATGCTGAACTTACTTCTTATCCATATGGGAACATACCCTGTAAGATGTGTCAACTTCACTGATGTATCTGCTGACATCTGTACAATTACAATGAAAAAAATTGTACATTTAAAAAAAGACATAAGTGCTACAAATGTTCATGCATGGTCATCTTTCCTGTTTTTGCTTTTTGCCTTTTTTTTTAATAATTCAGTTGATGTTTCTATAAAATATGACTTAAAGGAAGATTTATGGTTTTAAACTATTGTGGAATGTTGACCTTGGCTGACTGCCAGGAACCCATCCAGCTGCTTTCTCATTACCCTCCATTGCCTCCCAGACAGGATGAAAAAGGTTGTGGGTTTACTTGCCAGTTATGATCAGAGGCAAACCAGACCTGATTTGGGGAAAATTAATTCAATGTATTGCAAATTTAAAATAGAGTAGGAAAACAACAAAAAAAGGAAAAACTGAAAACTTCTTTCCCCAACCTCTCCCTTCTTCCAAACATCAGTTTCATTCCCGATTCTTCCACAGTCTCCTTTCCAAGGCAGCTCAGAGAGGGTGAGGAACCATAGCTTAGGGTCAGTTCATAACACTCCTGCTCTACTGCTCTTTCTTCCTCACAATTTTCCTTTGATCAAGCATGCAGTCTCTCCCATGGGATACAATCCTTCACACAGTGCTCTATTGGTGGTCCTTTCCATGGTTTGTGCTTTTTCAAGAACTGCTCCAGCGTGGGTCCTCTCCACAGATTACAGTTTATCAGGAACAGACTGCTCCAGCATAGGTCACCTACAGGCCACAGGTCCTGCCAGGACCTGCTCCAGTGTGGGTTCTCCATGGGCTGCAGCTTCCTTCAGGACACATCCACCTATTCCACCGGGGCTCTCCAGAGGCTGCAGAGTGGATAATTGCTCCATTGGTGTCATCCACAGGCTGCAGCAGAATAACTTGCTTCTCCAGAATCTGCACAGGCTGCAGAGGATTCTTTGCTCTGACACATGGAACACATCCTCCCACTTCTTCACTGACCTGGATGTCTGCATAGTCATTTCTCTGTCATTTTTCCCTCTGTCTGTCACAGCTGCTGCCTAGTGCATTTTAACCTCTACCCTCTGAGAGCCTCAGCAGTGCCCTGCTGTGGGCTTGTTTTGGAGCTGGAAGGAACAGACTCTGTCCAGCCCTTGGTGTCTTCTCACAGGGGTCTGTGAGACCTCTGCAGCCCTCCCTTGGTACAAACTCTTGACATGTAAAACTGGTATGAATATTTTTGGTTTTTACAGAAATTTCTAAATAGTATAACAAAGCAATAAGTTCAGAAAAATAATTTAAATTAAAATATAAAATATATTCAGATATATGGACAATGTACTCACAATTGGCTTTTTCGTCTATTCTCTTAAGCCTCTTTCTTTTATACAATTCACCTCTAAATATCTTTCATGAACGTCTTTATGATTTACTCAACCTCAACAGAAATTTCAGATATTCTTTGGTTTTCATAACAATTCTATTAAATGCAGATTTTAAGTTTGAAATCAGGCTTATTCTTTAGAAATACTGACATTCAAAGTATTTAAGTGCCAACTGAATCACATTGATGATGGTTTAAAAGTATATTGCTGCTTATAACACTGATTATTTTTACTCTCTTAAAAAATATTATTTATACTCTCTTATCAATGGCATAATAAGAAAGAAATAATTTCCTATAATATACCCAATTGATATGTACAACAGTTTAGTGATACATTAATTTGAAAAATTATGCTTTGATTCCTATTCCCTATTATAAAAATGAAGCTCTGTATCAATATTGGCAAAATATTAATTATTTGCTGAAATTTTGGGCAGAATTTTATTGGCTTCTGAAATATAAATGAGCAAGAAAAGTATCATGCTGACATTTTTCAGACCGGTAAAAAATATGCTTCCTAAGCCAAAAGGAATTTTAAAGACAATACAACTGGAAAATCAAGAATTCAAAAAGCTATATTTTTCATACTTTCAGCTTTTATACGTAAGTCCTTTTAATGGAACTACTTTATCTACTGCAATCTGTAGAATTTGGAGCTGCTCCTCAGTTAAGTTCATAACAAATTTTGCATGTGACTCATCCTCTAAATTCCAAAAATAAATCTTCCCTTTTCCTGCAATTTTGTATAATTGGTCTCTGATAAGAGAGAAGAATTATGCAACTATTTGATATGTGTTAAGGCAGCTGTTTGAGACATATGTGGTTTCAAAAAGTTACTCATATTTCACTTTTTGAAAGTAGAACATCTTTCTTATGACATATTTTTAAAAGAAGGCTGAGTCTGGAAGCTCAGAACATGAAGCATTTAAAAGAACTTATGTAAAACTGGCTACTGATATACTGTGTGTTGAAAAAGACAGAAATATTTTATTACATGAGTTTTGGATCAAACCATATCTAAATAAGGTTGTACTGAATTATGTCCAATTCTCAAGTATAAAGTGTGCTCTGTCATGTCAGTTATTATTATTATTATTATTATTATTATTATTATTATTATTATTATTATTATTAAAATGTAACTGCTATAAGAAATGTAGATAAATAAATAAAGAAATGTAGATAAATAAGCAAATAAATTCCAGTGCCAGACCAAAATAAAACCCTTCCTTTTTTAAAGGGCTATAATATTACAGCGGGGAAAAATGCTTCATTTTGGAACTGCATTTTTCTCGTATAGCTTTTCTAATTTAATTTAAATTGTTAAAAAAGATCAATGCCATCAAATGTTTTGTTCCCTTGGATCCATTACATGTATTTATTCACTGTTGTGTCATCAAACCAAGAAAATCAATCTTTTGCACAGCTCTAGTTAATATAATGTGCCTGCCCTGACCTTCCAAGAAAGCTGTGCATAAACAGGAAATACAAATTCAATTTATAACCACAATGATGAGATGAAAGAAGGCAATTCTTTAAAATGAACCTAAATAATTTTCCCCTGACCTCTCCCCACACTTCATACAACAAAAAGAGATAAAAAGCAACTTGTTTGATTGCTTCTTGCTGAACTGAATGTGGATACAAAAGCAATCACTAAAAAGCTGGTCCTCCATTTCAGCATTTATGTGATATTTGAGTGGAAATATATCTGACTTTTCAGCATTGTGTACACTTGAAGTAGGAAAGGTTTTATGTTATGTAAGGCATGCTTTACTAAAGATTCCCAGAAACAATTAGATATTCTTAAAATTTTTGCCTTTCCTGCATAGATCTTATGACTTATGCAGTCCTTACAATGTATCAAAACACATGAAGACAGAGGAGCTGTGCCACAAGACTTTGGGGATTCCAGGGATTTGTGTTTAGAAGTCAGGCAATGCCAGACTTGCCTAAAACCTTACATGATCATATTTGTCACTGTACATTCTTTAGCCTCCTGATCACATAACAGTGTTTTAAGATTCCTCTCTCTTTTCATGCACAGGATGAATAGCTCTCATTTAATAGAATTCAATTATATCCTCTGTTTCTTTTATTTTATTGTAGTGTCTCTAGTCATTTAATGGAGTCAATTGAAACTCAGAAGACAGATTTATTAATTTCTACAGGAACTTTTCTGTTCATATCAGAAAAATATTAGTAGAACTCTTCACAATGATTATTCAATTGAATTTATGCTCAGAGTGGTCTGCTGACATAAATACTATTTAGTCCATTTTATAGAAGCAGAAATGAGTTGTAGGGACATTTTTTAGTCAGAAAATCATATCTTGATGCCCAGCCATTAGAACACTATTTTCCAGTACAGATTCCATGCTATGTTCAAATTGCAGCTGCTGCACCATGGAGGCTTAAATGTGCATATATATAAAAATATATAAATATATACATGTGACTGTAGAGCTCTCAGAAAATGAGAAAGACATTAAATGAAAAATCACTTTGTTGCGTGATGTTAGCTCTCAATTTTATCACAGCAGAATCTATCAGAACTGAGTTACAATAAGGAGCCCAGCTACAATCTCTAGCTTACATTTTTCTTAACCCATAGATTCCTTAAAAGTAAAAACTCATCCCATTGCAATGGCATCCAGATCTTTGTAAGTGCTCATGCTTCTTAGACTCTTTCCAAACTTGTGATCTTCAGAGAAAAAACATGGGATAGCACATTTTAGCCATTCTTGCCTCTCTTTTGATCAGATTATTAATTATATTTATTAAGTAATTGATTATCTTCTCTTATCTCCACTAATGTCCTGTACATAAAGTGTCTGTTTTACCAATGGTTTCTATAATAGTTCTGACTGACAAAGTTAGGATTCAGAAAGAGTTTTCTTCTGCTCTTGTAAGGAAAGCAAACTCTAATCATCATAGAACCATAGAGTCATAAAATGGTTTGGGTTGGAAGAGACTTTAAAGATCCAGCCCCCTGCCAAAACCCTGTCCCTGCTAAAGTGACACCTTTTCACTCTATTCTTTCTAATTACAACACCACTGTCCCTTTTATCCGCCTTTGCTGACTTCTGCTTCTTCCTATGCTTTCTACTTACACATTTCCAGGCCCCCAACCATGTCCAGCACCAGCAGAACATCAACTTCTTTCTGCAGAACTGCCTGTTCCTCTTTCAACATTTTCCCATTTTCCATGTTCACAGGTTCTCCCTTTCAGTTTTTGTAGACTCAGTACTTCCCGTCTGCCTAGTTGCTTTGTTTCTGCAGATTACTCTGTTTCTCCAGTTGTTTTCTCTTACCAACACCCATTTCCAGTTACCCCAGTGTCTGTAAGGCAGCTGTTTGAGACATAGGTGATATCAAAAATTAACTCATATTTCACTTATGCTCCTGACAGTCTCATTGTGCTATTTCTGAGCAGGTTCCTCACCCAGTCAGGAAATAACCAGTGCTGTTCAGCACTGAGCCTGGTGCCCTTTCTAGCATCAGTCTGAGGCAAGCTTAGCATAAAAAAAGAACTTCTCTGGAAACATAAGATTCCTATATCAAATTTTTGTGAACTTTACTTTTCTTTTAATCATATAACTCATAGACAGCTTCCAACAGATTTCACTCTGACAGAAAAAGTGCATACTGTAATAGTTTGCCAATTTTCAAGTTGAAAGCATGAATTAAATTGGTTTCTTTTATTGGTGTCATTTTCTTCCAAAGAACTAAACCACCTTGTCTAGAAAAATACAAATAATTTCACTTTGAAACAGACACTCAGCACAAGAAATTTCAATCTGACTGCTTAGATTGGCAAAGCCTTAAGTGCCTGAGCACAAAATCTTGTAGTAGGTGGCACGGGATCCTTAACGACTTAGAGTCTTACAATGTGTGAGGGAAATAGTCTCCATCTCTGAATTAATTTGCTTCTCTTCTCTGTTGTTATTCTTAACTGCTTAGAAAAATGCTGAAAATATACTGATACATATGTTAAATTATGGAGGGGTTTTGTTTTCCCCATTTTCAACAGAGTTTTCTCATACAGGCTACTAGGCAGCCTATGCAAAGAAGTTTAGGCTTTGCCTAATGGAGCAGACTTTGACAAATGTTTCCAAATGCTGGTAGGATTTTTCTTTTATTTATATTGAGACAAGGAGATATGATTTCTCCCTTTTTTTCCTTCTTGCCCCTTCTAGTTAAAAATCCTTGCTACTACTGTTCAAATTGATAAATATATATAGCAGTGAAAGTAAAAATTTGATGCTCTCTACTTTTCTATAACATTGTCTAGGTGGTGAAACTAAGCTAGATTTGTATCTCTGGCATAAAAGATAAGTATCTCTGGTATATAGATACACAGTTTTTGAATGCTTAGATAATTATTATTTGCACTCCTATTTGTAAATCCAAAGTTGTCATTCAGAGCTGGTTTATTACTCATGGTACAGTCACATGCCATATACCAAAAATATTCAGAAGAGGAAGGATTGTGAGGTTGGATATAGATAGTCCCTTACCCTCCTGCAGCTAAGGAATCTGAACAGTGTCCTCTCTCTCTCTCTGCAACTCAGACATCTTCAACTCCAAAATGCTTTTATACCTGTTGCTGTTCCAAAGCACTTGGGTGGAAAATTTTATTTGAGCATAAAACTGAATGCAACAAAGTCCGGAACAATCTGATAAGAGGGCTGAATGCCTAGAATAACATCAGTTTCAGACAAGAAAATATAATTTTTTTTTTACAAAGTCCAAAGTAGATTTCTCTTCTTTTGAGCTTACCTACAGTATAATATAATGAAGAATTTGTTTCTGTCATCACACACCTATTACAAAAAGCACAAGCTCCTCATGGAATCCTAGTAGATGTGTTTTAGAAGATTCACCTTTTAAATATGTCATGGAAATAGAAATGAAAAGACTTTCTGAAAATTAATAAGAATTGAGAGATCTCCCCAGCAATGGTGGTAGCAAACCCTTGAAGCTGTCCTTGGGAGCAAAATAATTGCCTTCACTTCAAGCTGAAGAAGTAATGGTCAGAGAAAGTTTAAATCCCTTCTGACTATACTTGATTATGTTAAACAGAACAGTGACAGCCTTGGCAAAATATTTGTTAAAACCTTAGAAAGGAAGAGGGCTTCTTTAATTCAAGTACCTGATGCAAAGGCAGAATAATAAAGTGGTAAATGTTATGGGCTTCTGTTTAGATAAATAGAAGCATGAGTTTAGAAAATATTAGTTTACAAAAGCAGCAGCCCATGTTCTAAGATTGAAAAGTATGTATATAAAATAGAAATTGGCATCACTATTATGTATAATATAACAATAATTTAAAAATAAGCTGAAGCAAAGTTAGTAATGGCAAAACTACTCTGATGAGATATTTTTTAATATGTATTATTAACATATATTTGGATATGTCCATAGTATCCTTAGAATCAAATGAACCCACAGGTGCTATTAAATCTTTTAGGAAACCCAAGATGACTTAGTTTGATTCAGCCTGCGGTGTCAGTTTTGATGAGCACTCTGTGGAAAGATACATTTTGGAAATATGTGCCCTAAACCCAGTGATTTTACACACCTTCTGTGTACCAGGAAAGACCACTGACAAACTAATTTCAGTGCTCTTACAAGATTTTCTGAAGCCTGACTTCAACAAGTTATATCTTCAAACAGACTCTGTGCTACACTGTGACAGTCATACATGCGTTGCAAAATCTCAAGATAAATATTCTCACCACATGCATTATCATAAGTTTATCTGTTTAACCTTATCTCAAATTTACAATTATAAGTAATTTCTCTGATATTCCATTTCCCCCTTGTTCCCATGTGTACTGTACTTGAGCACAGTCTTTAAAGAGATGTGTATATTACTAATTATTTAGAAGTGTCCATCAAGCAAAATTTGATTTAACTGTGGTTAGATGACCATAATTTTCAGAGCTATCACAGAACCATCAGTTAGAAACTTAACTTTGAGTCAAGAAGATGAAATTTTGCAGTGTCAAAATAAGATGCAGTTTGACAAGTCGTTATGTAGTAAAGATAAATTTTGAAATTTTTTCTAGAAAATAAAATAATGCCACAATTGACTTAATTGGAATAAAAAATGGCAATTAAGGTGATTGTGCCACTATAAATCAATATCATCGGTGTGTTGATAGCAATTTCTGGTAAATTTCTGGAGTTATTTCAGACTTCTGGATCATACATATGTTTATATCTGTAATGGGATTGCACAGTATTTATTACTGTATGAACCTAATTATCAAACTTAAGTGCTACCCAGATGTCTTCCACTTTCCTAAATACTTTTAAATTGATTTTTTAGATTAAAAAATAAACTCTTTCTTGATTTTTTTAAAATTTTTGTTTCAAGAGTAATTAAAAGAAGCAATAGACAAGAAGAAGCAAATACAAGTATCTGCTAGGGTGATGCAGACAACAAATTCTCTGTAAGTCCCCCAGCCAAGTTAGACAGGAAGCAATGAATGTGGAAGTGAAAACAATCTCGGCCAGGTAGATAAAGAGAGGCAAGCGTCTCTTTCAAATGAAAGGGTCTTCATCAGGAAGATGTCAGCTGGAACAGGAAGAGAATCCATCAATTTTGAGCCTCGAGATCAAGATTGAGAAAAGCAGCTTCTGTTTGTTCAATTATACCTACCATTGGACTTCAGGATTTCTTTTGTACTGCTGGAAATGTTGAAGGCTATATTAACCTTGCTAGTATAAGGCTTTGTCTAAAAACTAGGCTGGTCAAAGGACCCACTTTATAATCTGTTTTTAGAAATAAAGGTTTGGAGAAATCATTCAGGGACACCTGTAGTTGCATTTGGTGTCTGACCAACAACAGTCTGAATAACAATTACTGCTTACAAAGAGAGGAAAAGCAAAATATTCTATTTTGATTCAGAATGCAGGGGTTCATTCAACATATATTACTATTGCTAACACAGATACCAAAAGAAAATATCTGAAATCCCATATTGGAAGCTCAGATTTTTTCTCCAAAAATCTTCATGTACATAATAAAGCAGTGTCATATGTGCACTGGGGTCTGCATTTCCAGGAAATTATTAGATGTTTTGTCATGTCTAGCAGTTTACTATTCAGAAGTCCCTTAGATTCAGGTTGTCTTCTCAGGCCCATAGATACACTACTGAAGTTCTCATATACCCTCTGTAGATGTTTATCTAGCACAAAACTAGGTTGGGGAAAAACTTACCTGTAAGTTTTGAACAGCACAAAAGCATACTAATAGTTTAAGTACAGGAAAACAGACTCTTAATCTAACCACTTGCCCTGCTCATCTTTCTGCCCTCTGAAATTTCATCCGAGGCTGGAAACTGGTGTAAGTAGTAGTCAGAAAGTTTATCATTCCATCAGTTAATTATATATAAAGCTGCATTGTACACAGAATTATTACAAATGAGAGGAAGGTAAAGAGGTGGAATGAGTATGAAAAAAGGTCTCATAAAATAGCATTTTAAACTGAAAATTTGGTACATGATGCAATATATCTTAGATGACTACATACTGTATTTTCTAATCTCTCAAGCAAAAAATAATTCTAATATTTTTTAATGTGACTGAACTTTGTTTTTCTATCATGGTACTAAGCCAAAGGTTATGAAAAAGGTTTTGAAGACATGTAGACACCTTTTTCTTTATTTTAAAAAAAGTTAAGTAATCCATTATTGCATAGCACAACTAGAAATGGATCCCAATGTAGAAATTCCTACACAAATATGCTTTATATATTACCTTCAAGGGCAAACTACTCTCTCATAATCACAAAATTGTCAGGGTTGGAATGACCTCTGGAGAAAATCTAATCAAACTCCCTCTGTCTAGGAAGGATTGCCTAGAGTAGGTGACACAGGAATTCATCCAGGTCAGTTTTGAATGTCTCCAGAGAGGGGAAACTCCAAGACGTCCCCAGGCAGCCTGTTCCAGTGCTCTGCCATCCTCAACACAAAGAAGTTCTTCCTCATGTTGAGGTGAAAATTCTCCTGCTTTAGTTTGCTGCCATTGTTCTTTGTCCTGTTGCTGGGCACCAGTCAAAAGAGTCTGGTACCATCCTCTTGGCATCTCCCTGAGATATTCATATTCATCAGTGAGATCCCCTTTCAGTCTTCAGTTCTCTAGACTGAACAGACCCAGCTCCCAGAAGTCTAACCATAACAGAGTTGCTCCAGACTCCTGATAATCTTTTCTGGACACTCAGCACTAGCTCCTTGTGCTTCTTGCATTGCGGAGCTCAGAACTGGAAACAAAGTAAAGACACTAACATTCAAGAATCAGAAAGATCCAAAAAACAGCTGTGTTTACAACATTCATTGAAAGCTTTTCTTACATCTAGCAGAAAAAAAAATTAAATTCTTCATTTTCATTACTCATACTATTTCCCTTATTAAAAATTCTGTCACATTGTTATTTAAAATAGTTTTTTCAATAATTCCTTTATTAAGTGTAACTTTTGAGGTTTGTGAGCTCAAAGGAACCGTCAGGATTCTTATATTTGGCAGACGAAATTTGCTTAATGAGTTTTGCTTTATTGATATGTGAGAAAAAGTTGTCATCATGTTCTCATTAGGTACCATTATACATCGTAGAGAAGATTCAGAGGATATCAAGGATATCCAATATCAAGCAATAACCATTTCTCACAGAATTGCAGAAATTTTGACTGTTATAGGAGCAGACACAAGGAGAGAAGAAAAAAATGGGGAAGTTCTAGACATCCTAATTATAAAAGTCTGCTATGTTAATGCAGATATGTGTAAAGACAGATATTTTTCAGCTTCTTGTAGACTGATCTGTGTTGTTTTGCCTGGATCCAGAGCCTTTGGTCATCCTTTGCATACTGCCTTTGTCACATGAATCAATCATTGTTACACACACTTCCTCTGAAAGAAAATTTCACACCTTAATCCAAGTATAAATAACATGACAAATATTATTATAGACAAATGCAAGAAAATATTTTCACAGATTCAAAAATAGTAGAGGTGCTGAAATGGGCAACTAATATATATATATATATATTAACAGGAAAAAAGGATTAATCTTTTTGCAAGAAAATAAAACATGGCTTTCACAAACATATTCCCTCTTAAAAGGATCAAGTTATATCCTAAACTGCATTTATAGTCAGCAGAGACCTGCAAAGTTATGATCCATACTATTTTTTTTCTTTCGTTCTTTTTTCAAATGAGGTCTTTAAAAACTGTGGTATTTCTGAAAAAGGAGAACAGCTCAAAATAAGCATATTCATAAGGAAAGATCAAGGATCTCATTAGTCATCTTCCTTAGTACAATTGTCACTTAACAGGAAAAGCAACACACAGGACATAATCCTGCCTTTTTTTATTAGACACAAATTCCCTGTTAAAAATAATCACAGTTTCATTAATTAATAGCTTCCATCTGGGGAGAGAGATTAATATTTCTGTAAGAAAAAAATTTCAACATGATTTCAATCATGTAGACTACTTTCATTCAACCATTTCTAGATAGAAAGGTATATTGATTAAGACAGTTTCCCTGTAGTCATATCCCAGTTTCTTTGTCTTTTTCTTAGGCACTGAAATGTAAATAAAAACTTATCATTTGAATTAGAACTGCTGCCTCTTCCTCCCCCTTTCTTCCTTTCAATTTTCAGTTTTGACTGGAATGCTCTAAGAGCAGCACTTAAACTAATTGCAATTTTTGCTTCACCCACCCTTTTCAATTCACCAATTTGTGTCTTCACATAAAGGAAAGGTGACCAACTTCCTCTGAAGGTGATGCTAATGCAGTTCAATAAACAGCAGAGAGATCAGGGTGACCTGAAATGGTGCAAGCTATATCAGAAAGGCATTTCATTTTTTTCTATTATGAAAATGAGTTTCTCCTTTAAGTGTGGTTATTGAGGTGCAGAAACATAATGTAAAGTAACATAGACTTAAGCAAGATGACCTCATTCATCATCCTGGGGTCAGCTAAAGATTTGGAAGCATTCTGGGCACTGGTTAAAGCAAAAAAATCAGGGAAAAAAATTCTTATTCTCTTTGGGATTGACCCTTTAAACTACAGCATACTGCTGAAGGAAAAGCAGAGCCTTTACGTTAGCTTTCAGCATTAAGCATTTGCACAGCACCTATGCAGAGAGCCAGTTGTAGCTTGAAGAAATGTTTAACCAAGTTCAGCAGTATGGAGTGAAATGCTACACATGCTCTGATCTTATAATTGGTAAAGAGGAGGAAAAGTGGACATCACAGAAACCAGAAAAGATGTTTCACTGGGCTTAGGATACGAATCATAAATTTTAACTGGAGCACAGCTGCTCAGCTGCAATGCACCTTATGCAAACAATTCAAATGGTCAGTATTTTTAGGTGTTTAGTTACTCCTCCAGCTAGCCAAAATTATTCAAATGTGCTTAAGAACTGTGTTTACAAGGAATTGATGAGGGGGCAGACAAGACACCAGCCGCTAACACAGAAATGTGCCTACGGGTTCAGAGCAAACAGTGCCTCTCACAACTGCTCCGTGCCTCTGACCATATGGTGCTCATCTGTTCATCTCCCCAACCATTCATTTGGACTAGGATGTTGAACTGTGCCAAATAAGCTTCCCAGGGAGTTTTCTCACACAGATACAGGGGAGGAGGGCTGTGTTATCCAATCTGAGCCAATCCAGCCTCTCCCTTCCAGGCCTTTATGAATAAAAGCAAGATGGAAAACTTGCAAACACCCTGCATCAGTCACCATCTCCAATGACCCAATCCCACACAGTTGTTTTCTAAAGTCCCTATAATTTCCTTCTCAAAGCTATTGTTTAATTGCCCAGCCCCTGAGTGCCTATTTCTGTCAAGAAATTTCAAATTATACAAACTTCCCAGTCTTCTCTATTCCTGGAAAACCTGTTGACCTAGGACTTCACGTCTTCCTTTCATTTTATTGAACTAGACAGAGTTCTGTAGTTTTGAGTTTGTACTCAGACAAAGATATCATTTCTAACAATAGTTCATTGTCAATTCTTTCTGGAAGTTTTCCAGATGTTGTTTTAATTCATTTTGTGGAGTCTCCTGGCTCAGTTTTAAGTCTTGTTTTAATTCCTTTTGGTCCTATATCAATTCCTCTTGGCTATTTTTATATATATGAGCATCTCCATTATTTATTGCATATTGATTCGACAGCCATATGAACACACAATATGCTTTTCTGCTAACACCAGTTTCAGTGCTTCCTGTCCCAAGAAACTAAGTATTTTTGATCTAATGGATTGTCTTTCTGAGCTGGGAAAATTGATTCTGTTAGTGAAATATGTCTTTGATGAAGCTAATATCAAACTAAGAGTGAAAAGACTTTTGCTACCTAAACAATAAAGGCAGAAAACCAAGTATTTCCTCAATCTTGAGATCACTTTCTTTTTTCCCTTAGTACAATATTCAAAGGAAACTCCTTATTTTTGCCTCTTTCCTCCCTCCTAAGCCCCAGATCTGCACTGACAGGGGCAGCTTGGGGAAAGAGGGATGCTGGCCCCAGAGCAGCCTGCTAATACCCCAGGTGCTGGCTTTCTGGGGTTTTTCTTCAGGCACTGGGGGCTGGTCCAGAATCCAGAAAATGGATTTTAAATGTTCCCGCCTGTGTTGAGACAAAGACATGCTCTTTGTTTCATGACTTGGACTCTAATTTTAGGTAGGACCTAAGAGATGTAACTGCTTTGTACAACACTACCTTACCTTTTTTACATAATTTTATTGTCTGAGGAGTAAAAATACATCTGCAGAAGTAATACATTGGTTTTTTCCTCACAGCTTGCCTTCATACACATCTTACTCTGAAAAGTTTATTGCTGTTATAATTGTCAATATACATATTATTTGAATGGAAATTTACTTGAAGCAAAGTATCACATCCTGGTTTGTCTTTTACACATTCAGCTGAAGATATTAGTGAAGAAAATGAATTCCTAATCAACTTGGAGATAAATGATATAGAAATTCTGATTTTCTTGTTACAGTGTATGCAACTTCAATACTCTTAATATTATACTTTATTCAGAAAAGTCTATTTGTAGTAATATGAATCAGGAGGCAGTAATCAATCTAACAGCCTCATATATCCAAAAAATATTCTTCATAACAACAAAAGAATGGAAAAAAGAAAATAAAAAGGGAAAAAAAGGAAGAAAAAAACTGGAATAATGATAATCACAAAACATGTTCTGATTTTCACTCACTTGCAGCTTTGCAAGGAATAATAAAGAATCAGCTTTAAAACTTCCAGTTTCAAATGGTGGGGGCTGTGTTTCTCTTTCAAGCATGAGTGGAACTTAAAACACCTGGAACAGTATAACCTTTGATTCTATTTACAAACTTTAACCACCCTGACTTCATTGCCTTTCACACACATTAAAAATAAGAGTAAGCTCATTATTATTTTTTATTACTTTACACTATAGTGGCAGATGCACTCCCACAATCAAGGACAGAGTTCTCCACGATAAACACATTTAAGGTACATAAGAAAACCATCTCTTTTTGAAATTTTGAATAGAAGCATCTTACATTGCTTTTCTTGAGCATTCTTTACAACAAAGAAAATAATTTTTGATCTAAGAAGTTCTCTAGTTAATCCCATGTCATTTGACTTAAGGGTCTTATCAACAAAGAAAGTTTCTTTTTATTCTTTTCAAGGATATAAAAGGTTAAGAGAAGTACCATCTCTCCAGACTTTCACTGCTGCACTCTTTTCAATAACAAAGCCTTCACATCTCTGATTCTCTCCTTATTTCTACCACATACTTCATATCCAGTACCACCTACCAGTAGGGAAACTTGATAAGGGAACCCAAACATGAAAAACTGGGACTTATACGTTTGTCTTTGTCTTTTGTGCTTCTCTTTCTCCCACAGGCCCCTGTGAAGCCTCATGTCTTGCCACCACCCAGCTCTACTGTCCACTGCTCTTGTGTGGGTCTCTTGCCAACAGAGACTACAGGAAATACACCTCCTTGAGGTTTTTTGTCAAAACTGTGTAAACTTTTGCAATCAAATCCTTTCATTTCTTATATCTAAACACAGAGTGTAATCTCTTTTTCAGTCTATTCTAATTACAATTTGTTTCACTTCTGAATTGCAAGATGCATTCTGCTCCAGATCTAAATGTGGTAGAAGAAATTAATTTGAATTTAAATTATTTTGTAACACTGTAGCATTTCAAATTTTAGTAATTTAACATCTATCTTTTATTTCTTAAATTCAATGCTTGGATCACATGTTGAACACACTTTTTACTTCTTCACACTTGAAAGGGAATTTATGTCCAAAATCAATTAATAGCAATATTTATTATTTGTATTATGTTAGTGTCTGCAAGCAAAATTTGGCTGAAGGCCCCATGGCATTAATCAATGTAAACATTGTTACCTCTTGAGCAGTTCCTAGACATCACTCCATAAGAACGTTAGTAATTTGTAAAGGCCAACTATCAAACTCTTTTTGGTATCTTCCCTCTGTATCCATGTATTCCACTGTATAGACAGAAAAAATAGGGGAAGAAGAAGGAATTCTATTTCAGTTTTCATCCATATGCTTGCAGAATCTAGGCCTTAAAACACAGGTCTTGGCAAGGTATGAGGTGCCCAGGGCACTTGAAACCTAATTAAGTCTGTAAAAAGAGTTCTGATCCTAAAATAATGTTTTCATTTTATGCAAGTTTTATTAAAAGCTACACTTATGAAGATTAAATTTTCTTTTTTTTTTATTTTTGTTTTAGTTTCCATACTGCATATATTTATCTGGGTGTCATCTAAAAGGAGCTAATTGTGAAATGGGCATGGTTTTCTTTCTTTCTCTCTGGAAGATCTTACACATCCTGTTTCTCTCCTCATCATGAAGACTTCATGCCATGTATATCAGAATATATCTGTGAAACTGCCATCAGACAGCAAGAAACCTCAATTTCTGCTCTGTTTCTTGAAGGTGGTTCCAGAAATTACCCTTTTTCTGACCTATATATACTTATCTCTTCTTATTTTTTCTTAAAGAGGGAATTTTTTCTCTTTTTTTTCTTTTTTTCTTTTTTTTCCATTCTTCAGAGTGGTGTTGCATAACTAGTCATGAAGTGATTTGGTGACAAAACAAAAAGAAACATGAGCCCATAGTTATTTCTTAAATCTCTGGATTTGGCTTATCACTTGAGAGGCATAAATGAGCCTTCACTTTTTTTTCTCTCTCTGAATTGTTAGGCCAAAAATTAGTCATTTTTATATATGTTCTTATCTGCAGATGACTCCAAATACCTCCATTTTAAACTATCTTAAATGATTCAGTTTCATAATTTTTGGAAAGTAATTCTTGTTTGATTCAAAATCACAGAAAGGAGACTAATGTCAGATAATCTTCATGTAAAGAACTGAAAAAAAATTCTAATATGACAGATCTTCATATGCAATGCATTCACGAGAAAATTTTTTCCACCAGCCCCCATACACTTACAGTGTCAGCCTCCATGCTCAACCTTACAGAATTGTCATCCACCCTCTCTGAAATGTGATGTACAGTGAGCAAAAGTTCAAAAAACTTTCAGATTTGAAAGGAAGTTTGAAGAAGTTGGGCAACAAATAGAAGTACCAGAAGCTAGAATAAATATTGCTACGTGTCACCAGCCTAACAAGTGAATGTGTAGCAAGAAATTTATGACAACAACTCTAGAAGAAAGAATTTATTGCCCCAACTAGAAATAAATCATTCAGCAATATGAAGATATCAGAAAAATAAGAATCAGGAAGCTAGAGTCAGCAGAACCCAATTTATATCTAGTGGGTATCCCAAAAAAGCAGGGGTCCCAAAACCTACTGACAGCAAGAGACGATGACTACTGTGGCTTTTGCTGACAACACCTTTATCACAAATACTTGCCATGTATTTTTCCATACCATCAAATGAACAGTTTGTTTGAAAACTTCTGTGGTAAAAGTGCACATATATCTATTAAAATGGTGACAGCTTTAATATTTGTTCTTGCTTCAGGGGAATTGAGGGGCACACAAGAACAGAACCACACCACTCAGGGACAGTGATCCCCTTATCTCCAATCCATTGATGAAGCAGGCTGTGCCCTGTGAGTGATTGCAATTGCTATTCTGCAGTTTCTAACCTGAAATTAGGCCACTGAAATTCAGGCCACAGTTTCTCAGGGGACAAAGTCCTGGCCACTCCACACCAGCTCAGAGAGGGGACTCTTGCCCCAGCCAGTACCTCTGCTCCAGACCAGGTCCCATGGTGGCCTGGCCTCACTGGCTCCGTTCTGGGCCCAACCTTTTACACACTGTTGGAGAGTCACTCATGTGTTCTTCACCTTGCCTGGTCTAAGAAAGGGTGATATTCACTCATTTATGCTTTTGGTATAAAAAGTTGAACATTACCAGCAGTAACAAAATTAATCTATTTTTTATTTGGTTTTAGGACTTTATAAACCCACTGAGTTAAATGTGGGCAGATGTAGCCAATACCTCTTATGTTTGGGCTGTGTCTTCAGGTAGGATTCATGTGCCTTCATGGCAGTCTTCTGTTATACAAGGAGCTTCATACAGAGATTTCTAGGTTATTTTACATTAATGCTAATATAGCTGTGAAGAAAAAAAAGGGGGTTATCCTTGAAAATTTTTATATGCAATTAATTTATTTTGTTTGGATTTCTGTGTGTATATGTGCATGCATTTGTGGGTGTATTTTACTTGCTCCAGTTACACAATAGAAAGGCTTCCTTATGGACTTCAATTCGAATGTAAAATTTTAGTTGTTATGACCCTTTCACTTCTTCAGTGTATACTCCTTTATATTAAAGTGGCTCTGTAACTCCTAATAAGTGTGAGAAAGATGTATAAAAGCTTTAGCAAAACAGCATCTAAATGATTCTAATTCAAACAAACTGATGATACAAATACACAAAATGCATGTATTTATATTTTACACAACGAATAAACCGGTGTGTATGACAAATCCTCCTGTGAGTTAATGACAGAAGTAACAAATAGATTTCCCTCTTCAGGAGGCTACTAATTGTTTCAGTGGAACTGCTCTCATGAGAATGGAGAGGTAGTTGAAGACTTGACAGTGATAAGTATTTAACCATGTTACAACTCTAGGTCAGATTCCTCATATAAATTTAAGCTTCACTGAAATCATGGGAAGTATGTCAATTTATATTTGCTGTTGAATTTTTCTCCTGCTCATATTGTGAGATCATCCTTAAGTAACTTGTATGTATCTGACTTTTCATGTAAGCTTATATTAGGTCAAGTTCAGAATAAACTCTGTGAAATTCTCACTGAAGGTGCAGAACTATTGCCTGTAGCAGCTGATAAACAGATATTTTTAAAAGACATATTTTATCTTGGCTGGTAGTAAATGCAGTTTTATAAATTTTTCTGATTTGATTTCAAATCCATACAAGTTTCTTATGTTCAAAGAGTTAACTGAAGCACAGAAGTATCAGACTCATATTCACCTAAGTAATCATGAGGAAAATCACAAAAAGACTAGAGCAAGGAAAAACAGAGAATATATAAAACATGTAATTAAATTGACAAATTAAATTAAATTAAAGGAAGTAGTGAGAAAGAGATCAAAACCAAAATTGTTTTCTGCACTTGAAATTTTTTTTGATTTTTTAAAATTTTGTTCTTTTCAGAGTCACATGGGAACAAAATGTTATTCATGTTAATACTTGTTTGTGCTGCTGTGATGTTAAAAAACATTCTGAATAGACTTCTGAAGGTTTTATTGATGAAAATGGTTTTCTGCAAAAGGGTGGTAGATATTTGAGTGATAGCTGCTGATTTCTTCGTGGGCCATAGGTACTGTGGAGGAGGAAAGAAAGGTGTCATTTATAGTTCTGCTCATCCATTTTCAATATTCTTGTTAAAACACTGTGTTGGGATCCAAAAATTCAGACTAATTTTCAAATATTGATGAATAGTCACATGTTTTTTCTAATTCCAGGGACATGGGTGTTCATATTCATTCTACTAGCTACTAACCTTTAACTTATGATTTAAAGATTGAATAAAATATTAAGTTGAATGTTCTTTATGTTATGACTATTGTTTCCATTTCACTCTGCTCAGACAACTGCTTCAAATTGCATTCTCAGATGCTACTCACAAACTACTCCAGTACTTCATTTTAAGCCTAGCATTTTCTCTATTTGGATTTACTCCCCCGAGTTTCCCAGAATTTGTCATTAGTCTAGTTTCTGAAAGTCAAGCAGTTTACATTCTTGCAAGTCCCAGACCCCTCAGCACTAGCACCCTTGCAAACAAAACACTCCCATCTCTTCTGCTATTCCTTTTGGCTATCTGACACAACCTGATGGCTTTGGCTGCTTCATGCTTTCCTTTTTATCACCTCAGATGTTTTGGATATTCTGTTATAAACCTCAACTTTGCCAGTTATTCTTGGTTTAAAGATTTGGTTTAGCTTGCAAACATGAAATTTTTTTTCTCAGTTTGTGTTTAACATAACCATTGATCATGCTAGTCCATTACCTTTTCTTAAAGCAGATATTTTCATTTTAGTCATAAAGCAACTGTTCCTGGTAACTAAGTAAAGGTCTAATATTTTAAAAAGCAATTCCACCAGACTTCTCCTTAACCAGAGATGAAGCCAGCATCCAAAAGTACATGAATTTGGAGGGAGAAAAGAACTAAAACAGGTATTTGCTATATATTCCTTTAATGAAATTATGAGGCCTTGTGTTTCCTTCCAGGAAGAAAACAAGCCAGGTTAGAAATCTGCTGCATTCACACTGCCACTGTATAATTTGGCTTCTGAAGGATTTATCACAGAACAATCCTTACAGGATGTTAAACTGTATTCACTCGGAGTAGTTACTATATTCAGGATCAAACTGATTGCCATATCTGAAAGAAAGAAAGAATCCAACTCTTCCACATTCATAATCACTGGGATAATAAACAGCATTTCATACCTTGATAGTTTGATGAGGCTAGCCTTGAGGATTTTGTTTGTTAATTTTGTTGCCTTCAGAGCTGAAACTATTCATTACTGTGTTTGGAAGATCAAAACTATATTTTTTAACAAATACACTATTCATTTAAAAACAAAGAGAACATCCAAATCTGGTTTCAGGGCTTGCATTACATTTGGACTCTCAAAATCCTTGATTTTCATGTCTCTTGATTATCCAAAATAAATTTTCTTTTAAAGAGTATATGAGATCTACCAAAAGAAGGAATAAGTGACGAGTAAAAAAAATAAATAAATAAAAAAAGAAAAGAAAGGGAAAAATCTTAGAAGATGAAAACATTCATGTGCTTTTGCTTTTTTTTCCCAGTGTCTATTGATGTTTCCCACTATTTGTTCATATTGCAAGGTGTGAACCAATACATTGGATAAGAAAACAAAGAATCAAAATTAAATACTCTATTACTATAACACAAATTCAGGAACTTGACAGAACAGCAAAATATTGATCTCTCAGAACAGCCATTTTAGCTTCAGCAATGTAAACATCTCTCACTTTTGATTTAAAAAAATGTTAAATTTCTTTCATAAAATAAGATTTTGGAGCATGCTGCAATGGGTAATTACAAGAACTTAGGCACTTCAATGAGGCTGATAAGTTGAGACAAGGCAATTAAGGTTTCTTTAAAAACTTAGAGTTCAAATGCTTTATTGACATATATGATGTCTTTACAAAAGAAGATATTTGAAAATGCATTTAAATATAGTACATGGTATTGCAGAGGTGGATAAAAATAGGTGAACATCAAATATATTTTTATATTAAATTTAGGAAAAAAATTTTAGGAGAAGAGTGGAGCATAATGAGAGTACTTCTCTCGGTCATATACTTGCAAAATATCATTTTGTTCTCAAGGTTAAAGACAGCCTTGTTATTTTCAGTGACAAGGTATAGCACTGAGATTTCAGTAAATTATTTTCAAGCTGCTTCTAGTGTTAACTATCAAATTCTATAAAAAATCACACATGTTGTCTTGCAGGTTTTGCAAAGAAGTCTAAAAAGAAAGCCCTTTAGACTTACTACATATCATTACTGTGTGAGATTTTGTACTGAAATAGACTCACACTAGCATACACGTGTTAATCTAAATAGTCATAATGCTGTACTTTCTAAAATCCTTATTTTTACTTTATACTTTCAACATAAATAAGTATTGTACACCTGGATCCTGCATTTATCTTTGATAATTCAATTATATAATTTGATAGTTATGAGAAAAATATTGATGAGACAATGCTATCACAATTAAAATATGGACAAAATGACATCACTGCAACATTGTTTGGGGAATAAGAGCATCACACACTGAATTAAAAATAAGGTTTATTGCTCAGTTTTCTCATAAGAGAAACCGCCCATTTTTCTACTGACATGACAGCAAATCTAGATGTTGAGGTAGCCACAGAAATTGGGGAAGGGGTAGAATCTAGTTCAGGGAGTGCTAATGTGCCAAGGTTTCAAAGAGAAAAATGTGGCAGCAGTAGAGATGGACTTTTCTTTTAGTCTTGAAGATAAATCAGGAAACTAGTAGAGCTCCTAAGAAACTAAAATAAATGCTAGAGTTCCGTTTGAAACAATTATCTTTGTATCAAAGAAAATCTTGGAAGCTGTCACTCACTCTTTGTTTTCCTACTACCGCTGCTGCTTTCTGATGGGCAGCAATACTAATGCATACATAGAAAATATCTATATTTTTTATTAACTATAATTAGTTGCACAGAAGAGATTTACTTTTGGTGAGTAGCTTTTTGCTTGTTTTTAATGTATGTTTAGATAATGGAACTCGCACAGCAGAAGAACATTTTCTAAAGGTATTAATGAATTTTGAGTAACACTGAGAGTGAGGGTCAGTGGAAATACCAGAGTGACAAGAAATAATTGAATGTCTTCAGAGATGTTAAGGCATGTGCAGAGCACATCTAAAGCACCCATAAGAACCTGTACATATAACACAATTCCATAAGAAAAAAGGAATACTAGCCCTCTTATGTTGTTAGAGATCAGATTAAACCTTATTCTCTCAGTAAAACATAGCCTCTATGTCAAAAAAAAAATAAAAATCTATACACTGAATGAAAATGAAGCCTCTACCAAAAAGCATGCTCAAGGCTTTGGCTAAACAGCAGCAGGAAGGAATTTAACATTGAATCTGGTTACAAAACTAAATAGTCATTTCCCAGTTCTGTATGTTTAACAGAATCAGGAGGGTAAAGAATGGGCTGATAAATAATTCCATGGAAGAATTAGTAGTTTTGAACAAGTGATAGTGATGCTTGCTCAATGTTAAAGGCAAATTTAACAAACCAGAGCTATTGAAAATCAAACTATATAGAACAAGCCTGGAAAAGCTGGTATTGGTGAATGTGCCTATTCTAATTTACACAAGCTGAAACTGGCTAACATTAAATTCACCTCTGAGTTGGCTCTAAGGTTGGCCTGACCTCTTGATTTTTGAATGTTCATGGATACTGTGAAACTGCCTGTTAAGCCAGGAAAATTCCTATTGAGTTCCTGTACCTGGGACCTCAAAGGCTGTTTGGAAATATTCTCTCTGTTCTGCAGAAATCTAAGAAGATTGATTTCTTTTTATTGGACAAAGACTATATATATATCATTTATGGCTACCTTTTTAATATTTTACTTTTATTCCCAATACTCCAAGGGAATCTGGCACCTGTAAGTTTTCTCTGGTGTCTACAGATGCTGTCATCGTCTACATTAAAATATTTTTTAAATTTAATCCTCAAAGTGTGTTGTTGTTGTAGAAGGCAGAAAAATGATATTAAGCTTGTCCACACTTTAAAAAAATCATTATTCTGATAGTCTTTATTACAAATTAGAAATCTCACTCTGAAGTCTACTAATACATTTAAAAAAAATATATATAGCAACAGCTTCATTAATTTTTTTTTCCCACATCCTTGGGGTTGTAAGTAGATTCATGTACTGATCCAGTCAAAATCATTTGCACATTTGAAGCATAAGACAGTGTACAATAAGAGTGAGAATGCAAAGAAATATTGAAATATGAATATGTTTTCCACAGACATTATATTTGTAGGAGATATAAACTATGATTTATACGAGCATTTTTAGTTATTTGGTTTAATATTTGCAGGAGATACAAGCCAGATTAAGGGATGTATTTGAAGTATCTTGTCAGTGAAAGCTTCAAGCTTGTGGTTAAGAATGAAAAACTTGTTATTGTCAGTTGAGTTATCACTAATGAAACACAAGAGTTTCAGTGCACAGTAATGAGTGTCAGAATCAGAGAAGTCAGAGAAGCAGATTTCTGAAATATTAAAACTTTTTTATTGTCTATGTATGAAGAAAGTGATTTATTAAACAAGTTGCTGAAGAACAAAAAGAAAAAAAGCCCATTCTCTTGAAATGCATTTTCCCTATCCTCCATAAGAACATATTTATAAACCTGTAGGATAAATGGAAAAGGTAAGCAAAGAATAACATTGGAATGTGCAGTTACGAAAAAAAATAAAAGAAGTGCAAAAAATCTGGCCAGCTGGTAGAAAAGTAGAATTAATGTGCCTTTGTGTATCAGATTTGCAAGAATGCAAATATTGCAGCTTTTGGTCAGCTGGTTTAAAGATTAATTTCAAACAAGTAACTATTTTCCTTAAGGAAATGGACTAATAATAGGTCATAAGCATGAAAACAGGGCTGACTCTGCCATAAATGCAGAATAGGTTGCCAACTAGAGCAGCAAAATATTGAGGGCAGCAAAATTAATTGTGAACATAATTTGTGGGTCTGCAGATCTTTTTCCTCATTGTCTTAAACTGCAAGGCTTTTGGACTTGTATGCATATGTATGGCTAAATCAGTAGATCAAGTGAATTTTATTTAAATGATATTTTAAAACTACAGTTATATATACAAAATCTTAGTATTATTATAAAATAAGACATCAGCTATGTAACTTTCTTTTAAAATACATCCTTACTTATCATACCACAGAGTTTTCTCTCACAATCTCACAATCCCTTAAATTTTTGCCTACGACTAGTGTTAAATGCAAAACTTTCCCCCTAGAAAACCCCAACAGACAAATAAACACAACAAAATCTCAACAACAAAATAGATTATTTGATAATTTCATCTTTGGTTGCGTGTCTCCAGACATCCAAAAGGACTCAAAGCTTTGACTGGCAATATCTTGTTCTCATACAAGTCTATTAGTCTATATCTGCCATTTGCCACTTAGTATTACACTTAGTATGCCACTTAGTATGCCACTTAGTTTTAATTATCCTGAATAATTTGGTGTTATCAACAAAATTTCTTATCCCTGACTTGTCACCCTTTGTAGAATGAATGTCTTGAACATTAACCTGATCTGATATACACACTAATAGCTCTTTGTGGGTCTGAGTAGTGTAAACCTTAATTTAGATGAAGGATTTCGAGCAGTAACCTCAACCTGAAGAAATACTGCATTGGTACAGAATCTGATGCTCCATTCAGACCATCAGAAAGGAGCATAAAAGAAAAGTAATATAAAAAGGCACAATATTGTATGAGTTAAGGTATCCAGGAAACTGACACCCAGGTTTCTGTTGTCTAAAGTGAGGATGGACTAGAACCTAAATTAGCCATAGAAACATCACTATTTCATTGTAGCTGCAGTATTTCATTTACACTGCTGCCATGAGCTGTTAACAAAATGCCAGCAGTAATCTCATCTTTCCAAGCTTTATTATTCTCTTCTAATTTGCTCTTTTTTCTGTCTATTACCTTGAATTTTTCAACTTTTGAAATGTAATGGAAAGATGAACTTCGATACATCAGCTGAGGTGCTAATTCCTAGTTTTTTTGATGGACAATGTTGGAATTCCATGTGGACTAAGCCCAGCAACACAGTTGAAGTAAAAAAAAAAAAAAAAAAAAACCAAAAAACAACAAGTTCAGATAAATTTACTGGACTAGAAATTACCATATTTCAAATTGATTACACCACTAGCATATTCTATTATTTCCTTGTGTTGTCTGACTTTCATAAGATGAAATGTATTCCTGTAGGAAGGAAGGATAAAACCATAGAAATTTCATCATTTTTACAAAACAATCTTTCTGAATTTGGGTTGCTTCCTCCTTTGTTGCAGCTGCACAGACTTCAAAGTCAGGTTCAACCACTAGGGAATTTTGTCAAATTTGCAAAGATAAGAGTGATTACCAAGAATAGGGTCCGATTTGGCTATAAACAAGCAATCAATGAAAGTTTTTAAACAGCAGAACTAGGTATAAGCCAAACCTAATTGAAGTTCTTCATCAGAGTATAATTTAAAAAAAAATCCAAATATGTAAAGATAGAACACAATTAAACCACAGACAGCAAAATCTAATGAGTAGCTCAGTTTTCTTCTCTTTTCAATTCTATCATGCATAGTAAATTTGAGTGAGACACCTGGCTGGCACCCAACATTCATTAAATTCCTCAGCTCTGAAAGAGCAACTGTCATTTCAGCTGTCTTTTGCCTGCTTTACAGCTCACTGCAGGGTTCAGGAGGGCCAATGGAGCTAAGAAGTCCTGCTGCCTTGCTAAAGATTCTCCCTTAGCAAAGGATTATTTACCTTTGCTGGACCTTCACAGGACTTGCATTTCTTTTACTCTGCCTCAGGGCATATCTCTGCCTTGTCTTTTCTACAAACACTTGTCTTTGCATCACCGACTGAATGAATATTTTCTAATCTTGATCCTCCTAAGTACATGCTCCATGCAACTAGAGCTGATTGAACTACATATGGGTGCTGTAAATCTTATTTTTGTGCCTTTCCAATAATTTGGGGCATACATGAAAAGCTGAAGGGGAATTCAGTCTGTGATGGTATTCTTTTTTGCATATGATAAAAGGACTCCCCTGGTTATGCACTTCTCCAGGTATAAGACAAAGTCATTGAGATTGGTCTGCTCACTGACCTCACAACAATATGTAAGCACAGACCTGTACATGGAGCATGTGTGAAAAAAATGTAAATTATGGGAAGGTGCAGCTGGAAAGCTCTTAATGGACATACTGATTATCAGCATTCACATGCTGATACTGGTCACTGGGATTTGTTTCAGGAGTTTTTGTAGGAATTAATAAATACAGACAATTTAGTCTTCCAGTAACTTCCCATATTAGCAGATGTCAAAGAGCAGAACAGCCCAAATTATTTGCAGCCTAATTAATTGTCACATTTTATTGAAATAGCTTGTTTACTTTTCTAATTCACAGTAATTACAGGGATTATAAAATCATGTAAGGAAAAATATTTCAGTTTTGAGTAATTGAGAGAGTGGTATGATTATCTGATGACAATCAGGATTGTCAAGACAATATTGCACAGCGATGCATTTGGGATTAATGCACTTGGGAAGGAAAAAATATATTCAAAATGCCTTTTAATTTTTGACCATCAGTTGAGCATATGTCATAACTAAATAAGAAAAGAATGGGAACAAGGAAGATGTTGGTGAGAAAACCTTAACCTGAAGTAATTATAAGAAAGACAAAAACCTGGTATCATTCCCCATACCTGCCTCAAAAAACCAAGTCTGAGCTGTCCTCTCTTTCAGTAATTTCACACCTAACAATAACTTTAAATGTCCCCTCTCTGAACTCTGTTCTTGTGTTCCTACACCTCTCTAAATGTCAAATAGTAGGAGCAAGGCTCACGTCAATAAGCCTCTTAAATTCCCCCAATGAAAAGTCACATGCATCACTAATGTCAGTGCTGGAATCCAGTTGTGTGTCATGTAATGCTCCCTCTGTTCTTACAAGTACAGTGGAAAGGTAAAGGGAGAGAATAATGTACATATTTTTATTATTCACATCATCCATTTTAATATGTTGTATTTGTTTTGAGTTTTACTAATATAATTATACTCTTAAATAATCTTTTCAAACTTTATATTCTTATTTTTCCTCTTGTCCTTTTCTTTTTATCCTTGTCCACAGCATCTCAAGAATAAAATTTTCACACAGAATTTGGAAGTGACATTTACAAAAGAGAGTGGTTCAAGTACAGCAGAAATTTGCACATTAACTTTCTTATTTTACACCTCAGTGTAAGAAAAAAAGGAATCAATTGGAAATTCACACCAGGTTTGCTACTTCCAAAATGTCCCCCTCTCATTTAATAATCCATAAAAGTAATACTGACCCTCTATGAAGACAAGATATATTTTAAAGTTTCTTTCAAATCTTCCTGCCATAGAAAAAAATGATGAGATTACAAAAGAAATTCCACACAGGAGAGCTTTGGTGCTGCCACTGTTCCTGTAATGCCAGAACAGATTCATCTCTGGAATTGCTCTAATCTGTCATTTTTTAAAATATATATAATATAAAAAATATGTTGCTCTTTAAAAAGGATTTTTCTCCTTTTTTTTTTTTTTTTTTTTTTACTTTTTCCATTATTGTATCATCCATTCATTCACTATAGGTTGTCTTATTCATGGTTGTTTTATTCATGTATTGGATTAAAGTGTATGGTGGGATAAATCTTACATCCATATAATACACCATTTTTACTACAATTGAGAGCATTCATCCAGAATGAGTGCCCCACTGACTAAATTAAACCATTCAGGATAAATGCAACTTACCACAGTCTTCCCCTTTTCTTCTTTTTTAACTCTAAATAAATAGAGTATTTCTATGTACATAAAAAAAGAGAGGCAAGCATAACATACAGTATGATCTATGTGCAAAACACGAAGGGCACACAAGTAGATTTTCTTCCCTTATTTCCTTCACACAATTAATTAGTATGTAAAAAAAAAAATCCTCTTTGCTCTTAAAAGGAAAAATTTTTACAACAAATGGGAATGTTCAAAGAATAACCTCACTCTTTCATGTTTGAGTAGGAAAACTGAGGAAACAAAACTTTTTTAGTAAAGAACCTTAGAAGATCTTTGTTAAGTATAGTTTCTTTGCAAGTTTTTAAGGTCTCCATTTTAACAGCATGGAATACAAATAATCCAATTGTATTTGCCTCTGTGGACAGGTGTGATAAGGTTTGACTTTTCTCCAGGTTACTCACATAGAAAAATGTGTGCCTCACATTCTGACCTGAAGTGGGATAGGTTCACATGCATGTAGTCTTGAGTGGTATAAACTGAAACTACAATTCATCAGAATTATTTTGTCTTCCTGACTGTGGAAAAGGAGGGAAGTTTTCACATTGAAAACTAAGGAGAAATCCATCATGAAAGTTAAAATAGTTTGAAGGGATCATTTTGAGGATTCTCTTAGTGTTGATGCACACAGACATGCCTGATTATACACCCACAGAAACTTAAAATATCACTGTCTGAATGAAACACAACACCCTGCTGTCTGTCTTTCTGGGCCACACTTAGACATTTGGCTCACTTCAAAGAGCAAACGGAAAGTAGTTTGGGGACAGGAAATGTTTTGTTAAGGCTTATTGAGGGCTTAGGTTTTGAGGGTTTAAGTTTTTTGGTTTTCTGGTTATAAGCTACTTAGTGATAATGATAACTGAAAATGCTATTTAGTGTGTTCGATCCTACCGTGTTCCATGCTTCAAAAATTAAATGAGAGCTGTAATTACTCTTATGGCACATGTGTTACTTTTGTTGCGTATGTTGCTGGAAGAGAGCTAAAAACTCCACACCTGAAGAAGTGAAGACAAAAACTACAGAAAACAGTTTTACATGAGGTAAATAAATCTCTATTAAACCAGGGTGAATAGAGCCATCTTCTTTCTTTCCCTCATTATCAAGGTTTTCAAGAAGCATGTGGTAAATTAGGCCATTCAACAATTAAGTATTCTCATTATCAAAATAAAATTTTAAGCAATATTTTCACATACCATACTGTAAAATAAACAATCTTTCCAATTCCATTGTTCTAGTAAGAACATTGTTTGCATTTTTTAAAAAGCAAATCACAAAATTACCCGCTCATTCTATATTGTGAGGAGTGGCAGTACAAATCAGAAACCTACAATGAACTGAATGTATGTGCTGCACTTGGTCATATTTTTGGACTGGTAAAGAACTTGTGATTTGAAGACAAACACAGTGAGTAGGAATTTGAAGAAGATACAGAAGTAGCTGTAAGATGAAATAGTGAGAGCAAAGATCACTGCTGGTAGCCAAGGTCTGTTATCTGCTTGTTTCACTCCATGCTCTCCTTTCTTCAATTTTGCATACCTGTTTTGTCAACACTTGAAAGAGTTATCTTTAAGCAGAAACATTTTAAAAATTTAAAGCATTAAAAAATGACAAAATAATTTTTTACATTAAAACTTGTCACAACCCTTCAAAATGTTAACATTTATCTCTATTTTGCATAGATACACTTCAGACAAATCTATGAAGCTTCATTTATGTTGACATTTTTCTCTGCCAAACAGCTATATCTTGACTGATGTATCAGAAACATCATTTGCATTTGTTTTTGGTAAGAAAGAAATACTTTTTCTGCTAATGCACTGTAGCACCAGGACTCCTGGTGCTTTTGAGAACTCCCCTTTCAGTTCACTTCTTCCTTTCTCTGACCTTCCTGAAGTCCTTAGATACCTTAAATCTCTACATCCCTTACTCATAACCTTGAATATAAGAATTTATTGACTTCACCTTCTGCCCTCCCCATACAAAAAGAGAAACAGACACACGTACAGACGCACAACTCCATTCAATCAAATCCTTTCCCAGATCCTTGAGGCACCCAGCTACACACACCCACCAACCCTCTGAACTCTGGGTTTCAGCAAGGGCTACTTCCCTGTCAGTGCTCACTCTCTGTTTTGGCAGGGCTGGCTCAGAGGAGCCCCCATTCCCCTGGACTGCTCCCATCTGCCTGTTCATCTGCCCTGCCCTAGCCTGGGTTCTTCAGCAGCACCACAAAGACAAGGCATAGACACCCACCCTGATGGGCCACCCTCACACACCCTGGCTTGTTTGTCAGGGGAAAGGGAAGGAGTGAGAAGGTGGTAGACAATTTCCCAATAAATTTTGGGCAGATAGCACTCCACAGGCTGTGCCTTTGTCCCCTTGCCTTTGCACCTCTCAGACTTTGAAGAAGTGTTTTCCAGACTGCCAAAGACGTCGAAATTTTCAGAGACATTGGAAAAGGGGAAAACAGAGAGGAAAAAGAGGGAAGGAAGGAGTATGAGGCTTTGAATGAATTTCTTTAACTTTCTTATGATTTATTCTTCACTTCCCAGAGGGCTCAAGTTTGTTCTGGAAACCTCTGGTAGTGTCTGCTGCATTCCACAGGTCAGTGACACAATACCAGCACTTGGATAAACAAACATTACACACCAAACACTATTTCAAATTAATTGCAAATTATTTTAGGGCACTAATGAGGCCTGGTAGATTTCTTATTTTTAAGTGAAAGGGATATTAACTGAAACAGGACACATTCCAAAATTTCTCATGATATAATTTTACTGGAAACATACTACAACAGCAAAGTGACATCTGTTCTGTCAGTATTTATACTTTATACTCTTTTAAATGTTTTTGTTAAAAGATATCTATTTTGGAAAAATTGCCACAAAATGAACACACAGTATTGTTCTACATTCTGAACAAAATTATCAGCTAAAATTTGTAGCCATGTAGAATAAAACATAAAAAAATGGAAGTTTCTTCTTAGGAGGAATACTTTTTTTTTTCCTGCTCACAGATCTAAATTTCCATCTGGCCTTAAATCTCTTCTTTGTCTTTTTCTACTATAAGTGGTGCCCTCTTTTCACCTCACTATTAGTCTGCTTCACAATTTGCAGTTCCACAGGATTTCCCCAAAATAACTGGTGATATAATTTTCCTCATACTTGCCTTACATATACTTCAGATATGTTGTTTTTTTCTTTTTCAAAGCAGAGCCTGCAGTGCTTTCAGCTTCTTAATGACTGAAAGAGATTAAAAGCTTGTTAGGATTGAACAGAACTTTGGCACTATAACCAGTATTTCACTCAAAACCAGCTCTTCATTGAGCCCCAGATTTGTCATTTTTGACAAATGACATTTTCTGCCTTTTCATGACCTGGACAGAAAGTTAATCTGGTAGCCAGTTTTCCATTTCTGTAGCTCAAGAATGGGCTTTTGGGATGTCATAGCTCCAAAGATAGCTCCATAGTCCAGTAGAGTTTCTTCCATTTCTAGAACCTCAACATAATTGATGGCTCATCTGACACAGATGCTTGACACTGCACATTTAACAAAGCTGCTCAGTAACTATGAGCACCAGAGATACCACCACTGCTTCACACAACTATCTTACAGAATTTTGTCAGCACTGCTCCTTTCTATTTCCCTATTCATTTCTCTGTGTCTATCAGAAAGGTTTCATACAGTCTAACAGCATATTCTTCAAATAAAAGCAGGCTGGCCCAAATATTGCCCCTGCAGATGCTGGTGTAAATCCAAATTTGATTATGTCGGTAGATATCTTTTATGCACACTCCTGTGTTAGTGAAGATTAGATTTGAATTCTTTCTAACAAAAACAATTCATTTGTGCCTTTGAACATTTCCATTTCTAGATCCTTGCCATACTGCCTAATTCTAATTCTTTTGTGGAAATGCATGTTGCACTTCTGCCACTCAGCTTTGATTGCAATTTTTCTTATCATTTGCCAAGTACAGCTCTGATTTCTGCACACAACCTTGCTTGGTCAGGACATTCAAGCCTGTTAATATTTCCATTTCAAAGCACCTTCAGCAAAGTAGCAGCAGCAGCAGCAATTCATCTCTTCACAGGATGCCATCTCTGTCTGTAATGACTGTTTCATCAATGTCCAGGACAGAACATCTATAACCCTGATCTGTGTTTTTCTTTCCTTCTTTATTCACTTTCCCCTGTTCTTGAATTTCTGCTTCCCACCTGAATTCATATCAAAAATATAGTTTCATTCTAACTACCTTTGGAAAGCTACAGAAACTTACCTGATTAAATTTCAATCATATAAGGATGTTAATTATTATGAAATTTGTTTCAATCTACTAAATAACTAAATGAATTTGATGGGGTTTAGAATAATTTTCCCCTAGAAAACGTATGAACACTGACATCTTGAGTTGATAACACAAGAAAGTAGCTTCAAGCAAAAATATCAAGTTCATGAAATAAAACATTTTTTGTTCTTGAAATAGCTTGATTGCCTTCCTTGTAATACATTTTATTAAAATATTATAATATTTTGTTGATTTTCTGATGTCGTGTTATATTGTGTTGTTATTGCACACTAATCATTAGGGTTTTTATTTATATATATATTTGCACAAAATATTTGTTTTAATCAATAAAAGTTTTGCATAGTATACACAGAGACTGATGCCTTAGGTTTTAGCTTTCATATTTTTCAGATTCTGTACTGCTTTAGTGTATAGTTCTGAGCTTCATATTAAGGGATGGTAAGCTCTCTTCACAGAGTAGCTAAACAAAACAATTCCTTTCCTAGCTTGGGACCAAGGACAACCACCCAAATGTGAGGTCCAAGAGCATAAATAACATGGACTGAATAGAGAAAAACAAGAAGGATGGGACTTCATAACCTAAAGCTGTAACTGGACAATTAACTCCAACATGCTAATGGACCAAAACTTTTGAAGGTGCGAGACCTCGTGACTGGTTGTCCATTTCTGTGACCATTTTGGGTTCATCTTGGGTGTAGCCCCATCTGGGCTCTTGTACTGCCCATGGTGAGTCCATTGAGGCCTTTTAATAAATACCTACTTTATTTTTTAGCTGTGTCTAACCTCTGTTCTAGGTCAGCCTTTACAAGGCATCAGACTAGAATATTATGCTAAACACTATTATATCACCACAATTTATTTGGATTTATTTGATGGAAAAAAGTGCATTCACTAGTTCTGTCATTGCAAATCTGATAAAATATCTGAGATTTTTTAAAGAGTGTGCACTGAATCCTATGATATTGTGAACATAGTAATAGGGATTAGATCAACAAGGTGCTTTTTACATTGTAAATCCCTAACACTGGAAGATTATTTATTGGGTTTTTTTAGTTTAGTGATGTAAGCACAAAACTGACAGTGCCATGATCATGTAAAAAGTTTATTCTCTTTCCTGAATCTGAAATGTTAGCTACTTTCTATGGTATGTTAGCTTCTTTCATGTGGGGTCATGCTCTCTGGGATGGTAGGGGGAACAGAGGTTACATTTCTTAAGTTTGGAAGGTTTTACAAGGTGCTTCACTGAAAAGAATGGGAAAACAAAATTTAAGAAGATAAAATGGAAGGGTCTCAATCTTGTGAGGATACAGAAAACTCAAAACACGTTCACATGGATTTGCTCAGAGCAACTATTTGATGCTGCAAGTTCCATTTACAAGCCACTTTCCTTATCAAATTGTCATGCTTACATTTGTAGATGTCACCTTGTGAGAATACTACAATATAGAAATCTTATGGGATAATTAATCAACATTTTTCAATGTAATTAGTCATTGCAGTATGACATATTAATGTATATTTATAATTGAGGTACTTGAACTACTGTCAGGCCAATGCATGTCACTTACTATTTTTCAAACCTTTCATAAGTCTTTCAAAAATGACCATATCCTGTTCAGCAGAAAAAAAATCAGACAATCAGGGAAAAATATTAAAATTAAAAAAAAAAGTATCATGTAATTTTTTCAGGCATGCTATTTTTTCAGGCAATAAAATTATTCAGCATCCGTTATAGATATCCATTGTCACTAATTTAATTTAAATGTCAAAGAAAAACACTACTGAAACTTTGTCCCAGTCATTGCTGAGAAGGATAAAACATTAAAGAATCAATATTTGTAGTATTTTAACATGATCAATATAGGAGTCACTAATAAATGTCACCATTTGACAACAATTTTCACAGTTACCAAAGCTTCTTCAGTTTTTTGTCATTGCAAATAAATAAATAATTAAATAAATAAATAAGCTGTCTTATAACTGTTAGCAAATACTGACATCTTTATTGATGGTTATGGAGAAAAATCTTGCCACTGTGAAGGCCAATAGAAATTACTTCTGTTAAGATCAGTGAGGCCAGATTTTCACTCCATGTATGTGACATTTCATATAACAGATAGAATAAATTACTTCAGGATCTCAGTTCCAAAACCTGCATAATGCCTTTTTTATATGATGAATGAAACATATAACAGATGAAGTAGAAAAATATTGTCATGTATTACAGCTGCAGGGGAATATTAAAAAGCTGGGTAGTGAGAATTCACCATTGAACAACCTCCTGGCAGACAGGAAACTCATTCAGTGGTTCTGTAAAAAAAAAAGAAATCTTCCTAGAATCATATTATTCAAAATAATTAAAGCAAAGTTACAGGCATCATTTTCTGGGATTGTGTCTTATGATCAAAACATTTACTTCTATGTTCCTGTTCTGTAGAGAAAATATTTTTTTTCTATGTTTTAACAGTATTAGGGCAACTTATACAGTCTGAATTAAGTTAAATAATACAACTGGTCATAAAAAAAACCCTTTTTGCTAGAATGCTTGTGTTTTGTTTCACTATTTTCTATTTTTTCTCTTGATTTTTTTGTTCTATTCAGAATTTTGTTGCTGGGAAGCACTTTTACTAATTTTTTTTTATGAAAAGAAATATTGCTACTGTAATCTGTCCCTCAGAAAGAAGAAAAGCCATCAACATTATTTCTGTACAACTCCCACTTGAACTTGGGGGCTTGTATTACACATTTGGCAGCAGAGTTGAAACAGATGCCATCTCTAAGGTCCTGAACCTCAAATTTTGGAATTTATGTCTTTCCAAAACAATAAAACATTTGATTTGTCAGTTCAGTTTCATGAAGAGATTCTTTTTTAGTCATTTTTTCAAGCAATAAATTAGGTATACTTTTTTATTCAGACATTTGTCATCTTCATGTAAATCCTCTGCAGTTGGTTCCTAAATAGTTCTGTGTATGAATGTGAATGCACTTCAAGTTCTTATTATTAATATTTTTACACCTCTTTTTCCAGGAACAATATTGAAACTTATGCTGGAACTTTATGTAACAGCACATGGGAAATATTTGAAAGACCTCAGGTCTCCTATCAGTTCCTTGGTTTTAAGTGTATATTTCACTAACCTGCACTCTCATGTGTTTTCTACGTTATGTATACTTTGGAGAAAGGCCACAGCACTAACTGAAACTGTAGTTTTACCATCTGGGCCTGATTTGTCCAGAAATACAGGAAAAATTGAACTGTTCCCTGTATGAGAGACAAGCTCAAAGGTTAATCTGTGCCAAGCAGTAGAGGTGGAAAAAAGTTCAGTAGCCAGAGCTGCCACTTCCCTACATATTTGATCCTTTTATACCTTCAAGACCTAGCCTTAAATTCATTTGGAGTCACTAGAGTTTACACAAGGCTAATATGTTCCTTTCATGATTCTTTAATTGTATTCAAAATGTATCAAGTCTATGGCCAGCTATTATTCTGAAACCCCCTACTCTTAGTAAATCATTTTTATAGGAGCTCAAGCTGCTTATTACCCAACTCTTAATGTACCTGTGTACATCTCAGGTTATGGTTCCATAACTCAACAAGAGCCCCATCAGGAATTTGTACATCTGGCATTAAGTTTTTATTCTGTAAAAGCTGTAGTTCAGGACATAAAATAATCTGTCATGAGTCCCAAATAATGGCAAGAATCCTCCAGTTATGTTTCACTGGAACAGCTAGGCAAGCAGATGGTGGGTCCTCACTGAGTTAGTAACGGAACACTCATTGACCTGAGTGGTGCAAGTAATGCACTAAATTAACTTTTAAAATCTATACATCCCTTGTAAGATGGATGCATCTTATGCAAAGAAATGTTTCAGTTTTTTTAAGTATCTTAGAACCTACAGATGTTCAATACTGACTGTGGAACAAAACTGTATTCTGGTAGCCAAAACATTATCATACAATGCATTTAGAAATACTACAAGGTTTGTGAAACTCATTTATATCTGGAGTTTTCAGAACTGACAAATGTTTTTCTTTGCGTAAGACTACTTATGTAATTTTTAGCACTCTGCATACTAGTCCATTCTTAATTGCTCCTAAGTTTTCATTGACGTACAGGTCCATTTTTCTAAACAGATAAACAACATGCTTTCTCTCACAGTTTTTGGAGCTATTGCACTTCTACAGTGATTTTATTTTCACTTTTTTAAAAAATTCCTTTATGTGTAAAGTGTATTCCTGATGTCTGTCAGGACAGATTTAATATCAGAATTCACTCTCAAAAGAATAGCTCCATGAGAGAGATCAAAAATAGCCAAAGTCTTAGTAAAAAGCATGACTTCTTGATCAGTATGAAGAAAGCCAATACTACTCATAGTTTATTTGATCTTGGTCTGTAATTCATCATGTATTTCTGCTGTTTCAGCGTCTGGTCTCAAACATATTGTGAGCAGAGTTTGAATGAATTGGATATATTTGCTTCAAGAGAAATTTTGGCAGTTCTCTTTCATAGTGCAGCTGGGTCAAAGTGTTTTGGCTTTCAAAGAAGAGCTGAAGTATCTGCAAATTCTCCAAACCACGTCCAACACAAAACAACAGCTGCTGAGTCTATCTACTAAACCATGGAGCAACTGGCAATTAAATCACCAAGTTCCAGCCATTCAGCTGCAAAGATAATGCACCAAATCTATGTTAGTTTCTAAGCAAAATAGAATAATACTGGAAAGTATATGATAACTTTGGCATGATGATTCAATTTGAAAGTAGTAAAAATCACTAGAGGTTTCCTGTTTCAGCAAGGGTGGTTTCACAAGAAGGAAACACTGGTTGTTTGTGGCTCTGCATATTTTTCAGCTACATTAACCTTGTAGTATTCTAAATCTCTAGTATTTTAAAAAGAGCTCAGCATCAATATTCTCAGCCAGAATTTCCCTGGAATTCATCTCCCATTTTTAGTATCAGAGTAAGCAGCCTGTTTTCATAAGACTTCAGCAGATTGGATATCTAGCAATTTTGAAAAATCAGACCATAAAAATCTAGCCTATAATAGTATTGAATCATTTCAAAATATTTTACCAGGGGATGACTCCCAGCACTTTGAAATATGTCCCAACCATTTCAAAAGCCACTTATAAATACCTGGTGCTGACTTACCACACAGCATTTCTATAATTAGGGTAACACTACAGTAGAGGCTGACAGTGAAAAGCCCTGGCAAGCAACATATTCAGCTAACTATTTTCTTTAGCACTTGGACAAAAAAAAAATTTAGATATAAATATCTAAAAGTTTGCCATTTAGCTACTGAAGAGATATATCACTTAACTTTTTTCACTTTAAAGATGCCTATAGCTTCCACTCTAGATGTTGAAGGAAGACCTGCTGCAGAATAATTACCTAATAGATAGATGGCATAACCCACTGCTAAAAATATTTCTTTCCCTGCCTTGATTATAGAAGAATCCTAAGTTTAAAGCTTTTACTGGACATTTAATTTTTGGAGGGACTAAGTCAGAGAAAAACTGCATACCTTGGTGGGCAAGTTGCCCCTTTTTGTGCTTTGTTTTCTTTTATGTTTGCAATAATGTCACAAGAGTTTACTGACTTAATGTTTTAAAATTAGCTACAATTATTACATGGAACATGCTATTTAAATACAGATAATTATTATTACTGTTATTATTATTGCTGTTGCTATTACACAACACAGTGTTTTATTGATTTTATTGCACCAAATTTACATTAGTGTTATTCCTTGTACCTCGGGTTACAGAAAAACAAACATGTCTGAGTTACCTAGAGAGAGTCACTGGATTGGAGATACTGTAATGTGTGATAATGAGCCAAGTTAAAAACCAAGTACCTGACAGCCTTCTGCTGGTGTTTGTCCTCTATAAAGTGAGATGGCTACTGACCTTTCTATACCACTGTTTTTCTCCTCCTATGCTCTTTTGAAGTAACTAGTTGCACATATATGACTGCTAATGAAAAATGGTGACATTTCTGCTATTCTCTTTTTCTAATCTTCATTTGACAAATTCAGAGTCCTCCCATTAATTATTTTCCCAAAGTTCATACAGAATGAGAAAATTATGGAGATTGGGTATTTGAGTAGAATAGGTTCTAATGTTGGTTAACACAGAGTAATGTGGAAATATAAGGGTAACTCTTTTATATTCAGTTTCTGATTTTTGTACTGACCTAAAATATCCTTTGTATCTGCTTGTCCTGAAGATTCTCTGTGTTTTGAAAATGGCATTGCTCACATCATTCTGACACCTTCACAGTCATCACTTAAAACATTAAAAATTAAATGGAAGACAGAAACTGGAAGAAAATGAGAGGAATGCATTCCCATTTCTTAGGGGAAAATCTTCACTAAGACTTACCAAAATATCACATGCTTTTCTTAAAATGGAGGACTTCTCTATGCAAAGAGTCATTCTGCCAGAGGGAGATGTGCAATATTATACAACCTTTAGCTTTACTTGCTATGGTCAGCTGAAACTAAAAATTGCAAAAAGATGAAGTGCTCCATTAAATCCCTGTTTTATTGTGTAAGTGCCCTTATGAAATGGTAGAACTACACAATAGCATTATATCAGGCTAGAATTAAGGCTTACAACAGACGCTAAACTACAGCATTACCCTGACCAGATGTAAGGCTTATTTAAGCCGGATTTTAGAGTGAAATATTTATGAACTGATTTAAATACTAATGAACAGGCAGTCCTACAGCTGTCACAGTCGCAGAATGATAAATGTGTTACACAGCAATCTCTATGTCATATAGCTGGCCATTTTTCAATAGTCATGGACACATGTTTCTTAATAGTACAGGCAGAAGATGGGCAATGAAGTAGGCAAGAAGAAAGACAATTACATAATTAGAAAGTTACCTTCCCTCTTCCTCAGTGCCCTTGTTGGCTCCCCAAGTATTTTTTCACTACTTCCTGATTCCTCTCCCCCTTTTTTTTCCCTCTTTCAGAAATTCACAGTTCCATCTGTGGAGGTGTCAATACTGTCAATGGGACTTATTCCTAGTTTTGGTCAAGGCTGCAGTTTCCTTATGCACACTGCATGAATATTAGTTCACCTACAATCTCCATTGAGATTCCTTCCCTCCAAGAGGACACTGGCACAATGGACTGAAAAGCCCTCTACCGAATGATAGCATCAATTTTTGCTGTTTGCAAAAGAGAAAATCCCAGTCCTCCCAGTGCTCCAAAATCCCACAAAACACTTGCACATATCCAGCACCTTCATAACCCTTCATAGTGTGCCCTGCACTTCCCTGTACATATCTAGGGTGTCACCCTAAAAGCATTTCTGTGGGACACCTCATGCTGCCTTATTGTTACTGCTGCCACTTAGTTCTAAGAAACTTCAAGATATAGTTATTAGCACATATATATATATGCCTCAGGGACAAAAGCAAATCACCTGGGACACAGAAAAGTCTCAATGTACTTTTTATAAAGTTTCCAAGCAGGGAGAGTGCCTTAGCAAATAAGGAAGCCTGCCCCAGGCTTCTCTCAGATGCAGAGCACAGTGGCAATATTGACAGAGCAGTAGGACCATCAAGAAGAACAGAAAGTTCAGAGCTGCTGATCCAGTGACTCCACTGTAAATCTCATCTTTGACTGTGCTAGGAGTAGGACAATGAAGCCAAATCTCCTCTTTGTCCTTTATCGGTTTTACTGTTTATCTTACTATACTAAAATATACAAAAGTGTTTTATTTCTGTGGCAAAATTAAATAGATGTAAAAAGTGTAGCATAAAGGATAATGCCTATATGCAAAATGATTTAAGGAAAAATTTAAATTAAACTCATTATATATATATATATACAGGAAATCCTATCCCCTTATAAACATTTCCTAACTACTAATTTAAATTCTTGATTCCTGAATTATAAAATTAATGTTTTCTTCTTTCAAAACTTTGGAATGTAATTAAAGAATCAGCTGAATATTATAGTTTCTATTAAATATTTCTTCAATTATATAAGGCATCCTAGTAACAGAAACTAATGAATTGGTAAAAATAGTAAAGTAAGCAAAAAGTTTACAGAACATATGCATGATCTGTCAAAAGTGCTAGCGGACTAATTTAAAAATTTTAACTCACACCTGGTGCCAATGACAATATCCTTATAATGCTGAATAATTTATTTGTCATGTCCAGATCATTTCCATCATAAAAATAGCTACTTTATTAAATAATGAATATATGCAGTTAAGAACATCATCATGAGGATAATTCTTAGTGATAGATATACTGGATAAAGACTCTTAAGGAACCCAAGTGCCTTCCTAGGAGGAAGGTAATATCCTTGCTTAAAGAATGGTATAAAAATGTTTAAATTACTAGAATTAAAATATTGAGTAAGGTATTTTTATATTGATTGTCATAGAGATTTTGAAATAGATTTACACAACACAACACTTCACAGAGACGGTGGGCAGGTTAAGAACAGTGTGACTTTTAGACAGATGTGGTAATAAAGTCAAAATCTCCAACAGAATGGTTTTTCTTCAGCACTCTCACAAATCTAATAAATTAAATTATTTTATTGTTTAATAAAAGAAAGTGGTATATGATCAATAAAGTGCTGGTTTCATCTTAATTATTGATCCTTACTCATTAATGTAGAGTTTTACAAGTTTCTATTAACTCTGCTTACAATCTTGCAATAAGTTTCACATGCCTTAATATTCTGCTAATCTCATAGGTGGCATCAGTACCCTGAGAATATCCTCTGTTTAGACGTTATGGAAATGCCACATTCTGTTGTCTTTTCAGTAGATGGAATGAAATGACTTTCTTTATGCTAATGTTTTGCCTTCAGCAGATTTTTATCACTTGGTAAGCAAATACATCTTTATGCAATATGCAAATATTCATATGTGAACATTTTAATGCCACAGTGTATCCATCTACATGGTTTCAGAAAGGATATGAAATAAGGTTTAGTATTATTATGGCTGCTCCATTTACAGGTGTGAATGAATATGCAGGGGACTACACAGTGGAAATACAACATCTGGATTAGGAAGTCACAGACATAGAAGTAGCTACTTTTATAAATCTTGATTTTATAAAACAGTTTTGTTTAATCTTTCTGATACCTGCATAATCAGTGAGTTCTTCATAATTTCAGATTAACTTATTTGATCTCATTAAATAATCTTGCAACCCATTTCAAATCAAAACTGCATGCAGACTTCTCTGAGTTAGTCACCATCACTGCCATTAACTGCTGGAACAAAAAAAATGTAGTTCAGTAAAAGAAATTTTTCTGTTGTTTATTTAAGAAGAATGATGATGATTACTTAATGACTGTTGTAGAGAAAGGGAAAAAGTAAAGTCTACATGTGTGAAATGTGTCTGACTGAACAAGAGAGCTGAAAGGAAACATCTGGAAGCTGAATATCTCATCTAAAGGAATATGGGAAGAAGAAACTATTTGGGAAGAAGGAACCAAATTTTAAAAATAGAAGAGTTTGAAGGCCCCAAAGAAAGAATGAAGGTAGGAAGATATGAGGAAAAGTAGAGATAACTACTGAAGAGCTAATTTACAGGATTTTGAAGAAGCATAGGGAAAAAAAACAAATAGAGACATCCAGATCTGGAAAGATTGAGGGATGCTTCAGTGGAAGGTACTCAGACTAAGTGCTCCACTGTATGCTTTATCTGCAGGGCATCCCAAAGCTATTCATGCTGCATGCTGAACAGTTTTTGTTTTGACACTTAGCCCCATCACAACTGCCCCTTTATCGCTCTCAAGGAAAACATCTTTTATATAGGACATTCACATGCTTGTTTCTTTCCAGTCTTTGAGAAGAGCTGTCCTCCATCACCTACTTTGTCCCAAAATGGAATGTCAACCTCATTTATGTGGTTGTGGTTTATCAAGAGAGCCTTCAAGGAACTTTCAGAAGAGGAATGGGAAAACACGCAACCACTGAAGAAATGATGCTCATGGCAAGACTATCAAACTGTCTTACACTTTTTGCTGAACTCAGCCTCAAGGCAGCCAGTCAACAGCAGGCTGAGGACAAAGCTAAATTGCAGGTACAATCCTTCCTAAGATCAGGCACATCGTGTCATAGCAGATTCATATCACCATCCAGTGGTGTAATTGTATTACCAATGCATGTAGAATGGTCAGCAGTTGGTCTGTTCATTTCATAGCAGAAATGATTATTTTTAGTTATGAGACCTATGTGGAAGTTGAACATAAAGGGCTGCACATTAATTGGCTCACTTCCATTTGGTTGTCACCTAAGACATTAAAATAACTTTCACTGCTTTCCGCAGAAATATTGCACCGATCTGTGTTGTAATCATCAAAGGACACACAGAGCATCCTCTAGAGAGGTCTGTAATTGTTACAGGTATAAGGGGAGTGTAAGTTATCAGCAGCTATGAGTGACCAATTTATACAGGGCAGCATCAACCCTGTGGTTTTTGAAAGAACAGGATTTGTTCTGAAAATCTATTCAATTCCTGTCACATAAGTCTTATTCAGTGATAGATGGCTGTCAGGCAATTCAGTGAAAATGGATCTTGTAAAGGAGCTGTCATATGTGAGGCCATCTGCAGCTACATTGTTAGTAGCACCTTCCTTTCTAGATCTGAAACTCTTTTCACTTATTTTTGCTTATTAATGTGAATCTCAAAATCCTCTTTATCATCTTTTTAAAAATCTCTTTCTCTCCTGTTTAAAATCTATTACTCCTACACAACTACTACGTTGTTCTGTCTTCCATTTTTTTTCTGAATTTATTCTGTTTCTAAAACTATATGTCACAGCCTGGCCATCACAGCTTGTTTTGTCTGTCTTGAAGGTCTATTATACACTCCAAGTGTCTGCATGCCCTATAATCTTATTGTGCCATTTCACTTCCACATGCATCTCTCCTCTCCCAGCTTTTTGACATAGGCTTAATTGTTATTTTCTATTCTGTAGGGACTCAAAGCAAATTTCACATTTAAGAGATCCTTGTTATCCAGGGAAAAAGACCTAGGTAGATAAAACCACATATTCCAAATAAAAACATATTGCTCTGCAACAAGTTCTGTTGGTCAGGTCTTCATATTTGGCCTTTAAACTATTAAGATATAACTATTTATATGTTAAGTATATTAACCTGCCATAAACATGTACAAGACTGTCTCCAGGACAGTGTGAGATAAGTCTTCACCCTCAGTTACTAGCAGTGGTTTAGGACCTAATTTCAGGGATGACGTATACTGAAGTAATGGAAACAAGTCAAATAAGAAGTCAAAACACACAGCCATCTTATCCTTTACTATATTTCAATTTATTTCAATCCAACATAATTTTAAAAAGTTAAGCTTTCATTTAAAAAAAATCAGAGAAAAATTATATTCTTATTTGGGAAGATTTCCAGACTTGAATTAATTGATTAATTATCCCCATTAAAAAAAAAAAAAAATCTACATTCTTTCTCATCAGCTTTTCCATAAATATGCATTGAGCTTAGAAAAAAGACCTGCATAAGTACTGTTCCATTATAAAATGAAAACATTGTAGTTTGCATGAAAATGTTCTGTTATAGTTCAAATTAAACACTATTTTTCTCACTTTATAACTTCTGCTATTTTTGCATGATGAGTGCATGAAAGCAAATCTGTGTTGAATATAAATGAAACTCTTTTCATAATATGATATGTCAATAGGCTTAAGGTCACACGTATTTTCTCATCCTTTTCAATTCCAAGATTCTTAACGATTAGAAGTGTAAGTCATCTCCTTTAGTTATTTTGTTTCACTATTAGCTAATCCTCAACTCTAACACAAATTTAGCCCAGTGCACAAGCTGATCTGACACTATCCTTCTCATCACAGTTGAATTTGGCTCCACCTTTCTGCTGTACTTCGGAAGAGATAGAATAATAGCTACTGCAGCTTGTTTAGCATTTAAGATTTGTGAGTTAACATAATCCTGACTGCAGAATAAGCTGGATCATGAAAAACACATTGAGTACTTCATAGTTTCTTGGCTGCTTGGTGAGACCCCATACCCACAAATGCAAAAGGCGGTCTATGAGACAAAGACATCTACTTTATAAACAGACACAAGAAAAGGAGCAGTTAGATTTCCAGATTAAGATTTAACAGATCATTGCAATTCTGAGATGTATGTCAATGTCTTGTTTGGTTTTGGTTTTCATTTTAAAATTATTCTATGTTTGCTGAATGAATATATCTCAAATGAATGAATATATATAACCTTAAGAAATTCATCATAAACTATTCAACTTTTTTTCCCACACTTTACTCATTCACTGCTCTGCAATGTCACTGGAAATCTCATGATCAAAAATTATGGGTAATAATCTTTGAGCATAGTTGAATTACATTCAGAAAAGGACCAGAGGCTGGAAGGGGCAAAGGTAGTTGAGCACAAATAACAGAACTTTCTGGAGGCCCCAAGCTACCAAAGGGTCTGTGACTCCTGCAAAAAGTGGGAAAACCCCTGAAGATGCTCTGGTTTTAGGCATCTCTAATCAGTGGTTCTTGGGAATCCACTGAGAATCTGGTGTTTCAGACACAGACACTACACACACGGGCAGTGTGCAGCCCATTGAAAATGCCAGCAGAAACCCTGTTCCAGCAGACATTACTTTTCTGGTCCTTTTGGATTGAATTTTGATCTTTTTACAAAAGCACAAAGAATCATATCAGGATTAAAGACCTGCCACATTCACTTTAGCGCGTCTTTATAGTTTATCACATTTCGTCCTGCCAAAGCTAGTGGAGGTGCCTAGGGCAGAGATCTCATCTTCTGCTCTGATATGTGATTTTCCTGGGCTTATATCTTCTCTCTTGTGTTGATTGCTCCCCCTGTCTGCTAAAACTCTTCTAGGTCTCTTAAAATGCTTTTCTTATTGGAGGGCTTTTCTGGTGTGCTAGATGGTTTCCATTAAAGGCTTATTGAGAGTGAGTTTCCATTAAAGGCTTATTGAGAGTGGACACCTTATTTACTAAGTCCCAAAAGTTTCCTTTCCATTGTAGACATTGTCAAGACTTTTAAAAACTCTTCATCAGAACTGGTATTTTTATTATGCTGCTCAAAATATTTTATTGATGCTTCCACCTGCAGCTGTCTCCTTTTCACCTGAAACAGAAAACTTGCCTGCATTGCAGGCACATCTTATACACTGCCACAGAGAAAACATTTAAGGCATGTAATTAATTTTTCCCTGTTAGAGCTGGCTGTCTTTTATTCCTACAGATCACTTTCCTATGACTAACATCACATCATTCTGAACAACTGAATAACATTCTGAACCAAGCTGGACAACTCCTGTTTTGCAGTGTGCAAAACAGGCAGGTGAGCTTCTGTTTTCTCCTCCAAGTTTTTCCTCCAAGTGGGTTATTGGTATTTAATCTGTAAGTTTCAAGAAAAGAAAATTTGTTTCAAATTAACTGAGTTAGAGCTTGCTTGGTCTGCTACTCTTGTCAGACTATCTTTGTAAAAAACCTTTCAGAGATATCACTTAGTGGCATAATATCTTCTAGACACTTGCCTCTGGCTCTGTCTTTCCTATTTTCCTTTTTTTTTTTAAGGCCTATGCACATCTTCATTAGTCTTTCTGATAGTTGAGCATGACTTAGTCTTATTAAAGCTTTCTTTGAACATCCTTAACAGTTTTTGGTGCTGTTGCTATTATATCTTATTCCATTCTAAGCATTTCGTTTCAGTTTTGCAGTTCTGGTCACTTGATCCATGATTTCCAGTACTGACAATACATTGTTTTAATTGCCAAGGTCATAATATTTTTTTTTCTTGTTGCACCACTTTGTTTTCTTTCTCCCCATATGCTTTTTTTCAATATTCATTCCTTGGTTTTAACATTTGAGCATCTTCCTTTTGAAGTAGAAGCTACGTCTCCTATTTTGCACTTTTACAGTTAAGCTTATTCAAATTCATGTTTTCTGTCCTGCAGCCTGACTCACATTGGGAAATGTGAATTAAGTTGCATGAATAATGAAAAGATAAGTGTCTTTTCCTTAGTGCTTCTACCAATCCAGGAGACCCTTGACCATCTAATAAAGATGTCAGTTAGAGCACAATGCAGAGTCTTTAAATAATTTTCTGACCAGAGATGGTTACTGTACTTTTGATGATGGATGGAGGAAGCTGCCACCCCACATATCATGGGTTGAGACTCTGAGGAGTGTTCCAGCTGGAGGTACTGGTTTCAAACCAAGTCTCATCTTCCTTCCTAAACAAAACCAGAAAAAAAACCAAACAAAAAACTCAGAAAACACTTGAATGCCTACCATATCTATTTCAAGATATGAATGTTTTCAAGATATTTCAAGATATCGATGTTTTTCAAGAAAAACATTGCAGTAAGTTGTCTAATATATTATGAAAATATAACAATATTACTGTGACTGCAGAATTTTACAAGAGCAGTAGAGAATGAAAAAAATAATGTAAAATTTTTTGGATCTTCTCTTCTTCAAATAAATGTTGCAAAATTACGGTTAGTTATCAGGAAATTATGGAATATGATAGTAAAAAAGAGTAAAATGACAAGTTCAGAATAAATTAGATACACTCTTCTAAATTAAATTTTGCAATTTCTCTGTATTAGAGCTGGAGTTTTTGAATTTCTTACTTCCATTTGAAAACTAATAATTCTAATTTTATTATTATGTACATAGCGGTTACAGAATGCAATTTATGGAACCTTTCCCCAAATTAGAAAGTAAAAACTGAAAATCAAAACCAAACAAACTGTAAAACTTTAATTAAAAAACTCAGCAGGTTAGGTTTATTTCATTTACAAGCAATAATATGAAGAAGCTTCTCTTTTTTCCTTTCTTTTTCCTTTTTTTTTTTTAATAGAAATACTAAATGAGTAAATGCTTGTCCCCGTAGAATAAATTTTATTAGGAACTGGTTAACAAACCTTTTCTTCATAAGGGCCTGGTGACAAATATGAACTTATTTGCTTTTGTCTTTCTGATTGCTTTGCAAAATGAAACTGATTAATTTGAATTTACAGGCAGTTAAAAACAAGAAATGAAATAAAATTTGCTGCAAAGCAGTAAACTATTCATAATATAAAATTTCATTTAAAGAGCTTGCAATCAGAATACATTGAATTATTAATTGAAAACAATGAATCCTTTGAATTTGGCTTCTGAGTGTGATTGCAAATTGTCAATGAGCACTCATGAATTTTATTAATGCATTTTGTTATTTAAAATCTTTGATGGACTACACATATGAAGATATGTATGCATTTAGATTATATGTGAGCTCTCTGCTGTATTAATTACTCAAATATCCACAAAACAGATTTTTTTTTCACTTTAGTCATTTGCAAAAACCCTACATAGTTAATATTGTTAAACATCATAATTTGATCTCCATCTTGAAAGATTCAGAGTCAAATTCAATAAATTAATAAACTTTAATAAACTTTGTCTCATCTTCAAGGAAATTGCCTTCTCTGATTTGTAAGTTTGCTATTTTTTTTAAAAAATAGAGATAATATATCTACTTTACTACACAAGGCTAGCTTATGACAGTGACAGAATATCAGTATCAAAATAACATAACTAAAGTTGGGGTCAAGATGTCAAAGAAATATACTGCAGTCTTAACTCTTTCATAGGAAAATGATAATACTAAGAGGTAGCTTGAATATGTAGGAAAAAATAAATACACGAAAAAACTTTAAACTTCCCCAAAACCACAAGGGATGGGATTTCCTATTATGCTCACCATTAACATTTAGCGTTTTTTTGGAAATTAAAGGCTGGAAGAAAGTAAAAAGTGCCTTATTTATTTTTTCTCTGAAATTTTATTTTTAAGTTCTTTTTGCAAGAGTCATACAGATTTGCACTACTTATGTGGCAACCATCAGCTTTTGTCTCAATTTTTCCAGTAATGTGAATACATAGCTTTCATGCACAATCAGATGATAATGGACCTGCTAGAAGACTACAGCCTTTTTTTGAAATTATTTTTTTCCTACAAACTTCATGAATTAAATTAATTGTATTCTTTTTTTTTCCTGCTCGGTTTTTAATGCCATCACTAACATTTTCCACAGTCATTCATCACATATGGTTAAACCATTGCTGTCTGCAACAGGCTATGCTTTCCCCCTCCTCTTACTTGAGGGCTTTAAATTACTTACTTATTGTCATACCACCAATAAACAGGGAACTGGGGGATTGCTCTACTATGTTAAGGATGGGCCAAATAACATGATTTCAGATATCAAACACTCTTACTGAACATATCAAAGTTTTAATTCCTGTCATTATTCTCAGTTTTTTTCTGACAGTTAGAAATTTTAGGTGCCCTATTGCTCTTCCTCCTAGAAGAGGAGCAAAGAAATTTTCTTTTGTTAAAATCTGTAACCTAAGCTTAGGAATTAGCTACTTATGTATTTACTGGCATGGTAGTGTCAGGATATTGTCTCATTAAGTGCCTTTGTTGATAAGTAACTCGTCATGTGTGACATATTTCACATTTCTACAAAGAGCATTTCTTTAACCAGTTACACTCTACATTTGTGTACTGGTTTGGGCTGGGATAGAGTTGATTTTCTTCATAGGAGTTAGTACGAGGCAGTGTTTTGGATTTGTGCTGGAAATAGCATCGGCAGTTGAGGGATGTTTTTGTTATGTCTGATCAGTGTTTACACAGCATCAAGGACATTTCTGCCCCTCACTCCACCCCACCAGAAGCGAGTTGAGGGTGCACAGGAATTAGGAAGGGACACAGACAGGCCAGCTGAGCCCACTGGCTGAAGTGGCATCCCATCCCACACAGCACCACACTCAGCATGCAAAATCAAGGGGAAGAAGATGGAAGGGGGAATGTCTGCAGGGATGGTGTTTGCCTTCCCTAATAACTGTTATTCTGGCTGAACTGGCTTTCCTGGGAATGACTGAACACCTTTCTGCTGATGAGAAGGGATGAATGAATTGCGTTTTGCTCTGCCTGTATGTGTGATTTTGCTTTATCCCTATCTCATCCCACAAGTTTTCTCACATTTCTGATTCTCTCACCCATTGCACCAGAGGGGAGTGAGTGGCTGCCTGATACTCAGATGATGGCTGGGGTTATAACAGCAATTTTTCAGCATTGGTCAGTATTATGTCAATTTATCAGCGCTATAACTTTGGTTTTTAGCCCTTTTGTTTTGTGGGAGTATTGCATTTTTCATACAATTAACCTTTCTTTTCGTGTTCTGTGTAAGATTTCACAGTCATGGTTAATGCAAATGTGCACTTGCTGTTTAATCATATGTACTGTTCTTCCAATATTTGCATGTCATCAAAAGAAAGATAAGGATAAAAAAGCTGTATTCATTTATGCCTCAGTAGACACAGTCAGGTGTCTTTGCTGCTTTGTCCATTTTGTATCTATTAATGTTTATATTTTTGTATAATACTGGAGCCAACTAAATAATATTTTAAGAATTCAAACCTTTTTTATTAGTGAAAAACTGAGTGCATTTTGAATCCCACTAAAAAAATACTATCTCTTTTGTCTATACAATTGCACTAGTTATTGTAAGGCAATAGGTCTCTCCAGAGACTGAAATAAAATGCCAATATAGACACCTCTGATATGTGGATTGAATAACCACTCTCTCCCTTCCCCATCCTAAGTATCAGGCTGAATTTAGGTGAGATATATCCTACACACATAGGATTTTGTGTGAGCTTTCATTATATCATACTGCTGCTATTGCAATTTACTTCTGCCTGGCTTCTGTAACAAATCTGTGGTCTCCTCACATTTTGTTCAGGGTGCTGCTGCTGTGATGGGTAAAGACAGCTATCTACCCTCCGTGGTCAAAATTGCTGAACTCCAAAGAAATAAGAGAATATAATTTCCCAGCATCGATTTATTATCAGCTTTAAATTTTTGCTGCTGCTGGTATGTTTACTAGAAATTTTTGTTTCTTGATTTTTTGTTGTTTGATTTGTTGGTTGTTTTTCATGTGAGATTTTCAGGATGTTTGAAAAGTACTGTGTTCTTCTCAGAGGATCTTAGAATTACCTACATTACACTGATTTTTACAACTGTCAGGAGTAATGATTTCTACATTCTCCCTTCATATACACTTCCATTCATCTGATTTTGCTTGATCTTTCTTACCACCACTCTACACACAATGATGTGGTGACACATTCTATAATTTAAATATTTACATTTCTATGTGTTGTGTTCTCAAGCCACAGAACTGTATTCCTTACTGGTGTACTTTACCAGGCATAAAATAAAACTTAAAAAGTGTTTGCAGAAAATATGTTAGGATGTTATTTTTCAGTGGAAATAGCAATTTGAATATCTTTTTATCTAGAAATCTTTACTTAAAAGCAGAAAATAAAATTAAGAAATTAGACTACCCCAATTCTTCACAGAAGAATGCAAATGTATGGCTATTTAGCAGTTTTTAACCTTTTTGTTTGTTTGTTTGTTTTTCTTGCCAAGCCTTTCCCTGAGCCACAGATGCCATTTCCTATTCAGCTGTTGCTCTGTTTCTCACAGACACCCTGCAGATCATATGGGTAACATTCCAACCCAAATTGAGTCATTTGAGTACGAAATAGCTTCTCAAAATCTGTTACTGTTTCCTTTGCATTCTTTTCTTTATTCACTTTGTTCGCTCTTTTGTTGATTGGATTGGGTTTGGTTTTTTTCCCTTTTTAACATTAGTCTTAACACAGACTAATAAATATGTTCGATTTTAAAACTCTAGTCTTAAAAATGTTAGATCTAAAATCAAAACTAACATTCAGCCCAGCTGAGCAATTTCTAATTTTTATTGACTCAGGTATGATGCCACTGCAGATGTCCACTGCTTTCATTTTTTTGCTTAAATTGATTGCAAAAATAAAAACTTCCAATGAAGTAATATATCTTCCTATATTACTTCTGTGGCAATTCTTCCTTTTAGACAAACTGAATATTTCCACTTTAATTTTCATTGTAAATGAAAATCTTTGAATTTCTCCTCTTCACAGTATTTAGAATTTAGAATCAATAGTACCTTTCCATGTGGTCTGAAGAAAATTTATTGGAACCTTTTAGAACTCTCAATGCTTTTTTCAATCCATATAAATAATTCAGTGTGGTAGAAAGTAAATGACTGAAATAATGCAGGCCAAGGGCTTCCAATTATCTTTGGGCAGCCTTGAAAATTGGACTTGTGCATGCTACTTTGTCAATGAGCCTTTAAACCCAGAGATAGTTAACCTAAATAAAACCACTTTAGTTCTTCATGATTTTGTTTGTTTTACAGTGGTAGACAAATTAAGAAAGCAATCTCCAGCAGTACAAAATGAGGCCAAATATGGTGGTTTTTTCATAGTGATTCACAAAAGCCTACACCATCCCCATCACACACATGCTTTTTCACACACCATTATTAGAAGTATTCCCACTGCAAAGACATATACTAATACTTTAAACAAACATAAACATATTTCTTATCTTATCAAAAAGATGATTTTTCTAGCCTTTCCTTTGATGATTGTGAGCCTGTCCGCTTTTGCTGTCAGCTAGAAATCCTAGAGGGCCTCTGAAAAAGAACATGACAGAACTTTGGGGACCTGAGCAATTTGAAGATTTGTTTCCCTTTATTTTTCTTGACTTTCTTGATTTTTAAAGCTTCTAAACTAGTGAAATTGTTCAAAGGGCTTACAGAAAATATTGTGTCTCAGAAGACTCCTGCTGTGCTTTAATGCCTTAAATTTATCACCATGGTGTCTGCAATTAGTGAGCACCATCTAAATCTACCTAATTCTTAAAAACTCTATGATAGATATTTTATATTTTTTAACAAAATTACCTCTGATCTGTTAAAATCATGTCATGCACTAGTATGACACATAATAGAAGTTATCTATATTCTACATTAAACTTTTAAACAGAGTATTTGAACCCAGGCACTTTTCCCTTGTATGGACATCCACCTCAAAAAGATGAATAAATCCTTGTGGGCATTTCAGTTTTCTGCTCTATCATGTAATATCCCTGGGGTTCCAGGGTTACCTATTTTTGCTTTCTGGCAGGGTTTTGTAAATTGGAGAATCTTTACTCTTGTCTGCTCATTTATTTACTGTCATAACAATCCCATTTTATATTGAAAATTAGTCTAGTCTGAAGCTTAAATATCATTTTATACTTTTTCTTGTTTCTACATTCCAAGTGGAAACTAAGATTTATGAAGCCCTGGAGATACCACTTGGTTTCAGTCCTTCAAAGAGAAATGTTACATTAAAGATGATGTCGGTAACCCTAGAGCGTATCAGGAATTTATTATGAAATATAAACTGCACAAGAAACAAGAGACAACAGTGAACACAGGCAAGAAACTGACATAGTGTATTTATTTTTGGTTTTAATGTGGAGTTATGAATATTTATTACATTTGTGGAAATCACAGTTTCTGAGCACAAGACAATTTTTAATGGTTGAGTTGCTTTTACTAAAATGTAACTCTAACTCATGGTAAGGTCTCAAAGCATTTTGTGTATATCACCATTCAGGAAGTTACTAAACACCTCCAGGGTATTCATCAGCTGTCCTGCAACAGAAAGATTTATCTTTTCTTTCTTTATATATATAATGCTTTTGTAAAGTCCATTTAATAAATGAAGCACATTTTTTCATATCACTTTAAGCAAAAGCAGCAAAGATTTTCCATCAGTTGTTACTGTGTACTTGATCTTTCTCCAACAAAGACAGCTACTGAGTATTCTTTGATTAATATGAGAAATCCCTGATTGGAAGTTTTCTTCTTTGGTATCCATTAACTTACAGGGCCATGTAGTTGGACTCGCATCTCATCATCTGAGGCTCAAATCTGGACTTTCAGCACTGCATCTACAGATGCAATGCAACAGGCTAACAAATAGAAAATACCAAAGCAAATGAGAAAAAAGAACATCCAGCCAGGCTAGATCAAGCAGGTAAGTGCATCTGAAAAACAACAGGCTAAAGTTTGGAAAAGTAGACTACCAGGTATCAGCAGATCAGCCACACAGAGAACAACTGGACGCATCCTTGTAGCATTTTGGAAAGTGTTGGCATGGCACAATTAGAGCAGGAATGACCAGCTCAGAAATGTTGTCAGAGACAGTAAAATTGGATGACTGACAAGAATAGGCCAAACCATATCTTGGATAATCATGTGAAATAGTGATTCAGGCACATATGCAGAAATATAGCTGTCAATGAGTTAAGAACTTGAATAATCTTAAAAAACCTCACAAAATAAACTCCCAAAAAAGCCCTACCACAACAATAAAAAACCTCCAAACAAACAAATCCTCAAGAGAAGAATGTTGAAAGCCAGCATGACAAGCATTAAAAGACAGAAGGAAATCAGACTTTGCTTTTAATAGTTTGTGAAAGAAAGAAAGAAAGAAAGAAAGAAAGAAAGAAAGAAAGAAAGAAAGAAAGAAAGAAAGAAAGAAAGAAAGAAAGAAAGAAAGAAAAAAAAAAAGAAAGAAAGGGAACTGTTACATGTTATGATGTTTAAAGCCTCATTACACAATGGCACCTGATTATACTAAACTACTGTAATCAGCATAACCCACGTCTGCACTGAAATAAAAAAAGCTTCCTGGAATCTAGTTATTGCAACCAAGATCTATAAAATTTTGGCCCTTGAGGCAGAGTCTCACAAAAATTAGGGTGTGGGAACTGTTGATCATCACTAAGAAAAGGTTAATTCATATATTTGACAAAAAATTTCTTGCATTTCAGGTGTATAACAAAACATGAATAATGCACCCTAGCATGATGTGTCCTAATAGTACCAATCTACCACAATTTTTAACTGTTCTGTTGCAATAAAACTATAGAAGGTGTGTTAGTACAACATCCTCTTTTACTAATAAAGGGTTTTCCCAGTGGCATTAGTTTATTTCCTTATTCTAAAATTAGAACTACACTGTTTTCAGGTTTAATCATAGTGATGTGAAGATGCTCTGAGAACAGAGAGTTAATTGCCATGGCAAGAAGAGACCCTTTGCCTGAGTGGAGTCCTCTGAAATTCACAGTCATCTTTTCCAGTTGATCACAGAAGAAGGTATTTATAAAAATGCAGTTATTCTCAGTGTGTCAAGGTTCAATTTCATAAATGACCTTAAAAGAGCAGACAAAGGATGAGTTATGTTACAGAGAGGATCTAAAGAGTGCCTTTGAGATTTTGGGGAGTTCTTGGTTTTTGGGATTTTTATTTAGTCTGGTCTCTGTCCTGGGGTCCTCTGAACCAGGACAATATTTTACAAAGATATCTTTTTAACCTTGAAAAAAACAGTGAGATGTTAAAGAATTTTAGCTGTTTTAAAATATCTCTAATTTGCAACTTTACATACAATGATCAACTGTATGAAATAAAATACCATTACAGAGTATGGCCAACCAGCTTTTACTCCCAGTAAAAATCTACTGACTAACAGACACTGTGAAAGTCTTAGACACTCCACTGGAATGCAATTCTGAACAATTATTTATACTATTTCAGAAGGAATTCTGCATGCAAAGTGCCTATAGAGACAGATTAATACTAGTGCTTGTAGCAAGTAATTCACTGCAATATCGAATTTCTCAAAATATAGTGCTATTTAGCCTCGTGATCAAAAATACAAAAGGCAGAAGTGAAACAATGCAGCAAGATTGTCACACTTTCCACACACAGTACTGTATGTCTTTAGCACAGAAGTATTTTCCCACAAGAAAGAACCAGGACAGAACCTAGATCATGGTAATTCCACATTTTCAAATGCTGGAAGGCATCCCCTGAAAAACTTATGTGGCCCTAGGATTTTCCTCTTTCTGTCTCTTATGAGAGGCTGCCAGTACCTGAAGGGCACAACAAAATCTCCAGAACTGTTTGAAACAAAGATGCAGACTAGCAGTGGAAAATTTGAATGGTTTTGCCACCAGCTGCTACTGTTTTCCTCTCTGAGAACTTGCAGGGGTCAGAATTTCATCTTAAACTGTCCTGCTGCTTTTTCCAACATGCTCTTTGTTTCAGAATATTTTAAATATCTAATTTTGGTTTTGTTGCATGTTTACTGAGTTTCCTGCAATTTCACATCATGTTTAAATTCAGGCCTTACAGCAAGCACAGACATTTTGTTGGTTTATAGTATTCATATACCCATTCAGCTGTTTGGGATGATGCTATCCTGTACGACCTTTCTGCATCACATGACTCACCACTGTCCTAAGAGCAGTTACAGGAATTTTCACTTAGTGAAGAAGTGCAGACTGTATTTCTTTTATTTGACTAAGCTGTTTCCTATTACTTACTGTATTCTCTTGACGGTAATAAATTTCATAATGCTTGCTAGATTTCAAATCAACTATTACGCTATCTAGATGGAACAGTAAGTCAATAATTGATGATAAACAAATCATATCTAATAGCTGAAATACAAGGGGGTTTTGCCTTAAGGTGTCACACTCAGCAATCACTGTAATATTTATTGAAAATATAGTATAATTCTATTAGATCAATAATAGCTTGATATGAATATATTAAGACATTTTCATAATCAAAGAGGACAGAGCTGAGAGGAGAAAATGTACTTTATTATGCACACACTTAATGATCCTTATTTATGAAAACCTGATTAATTAGATGCTTTATCATATACCTTGTTTTCTACATTTCTTTTGATGCTCCCACTTTCAAAATCATATAAAACTGGGTTAAGCTTGGTGAAATAATTTTACAATTGGGTTTATCACTTGTGTTCCAATAGCTCTTGGTGGATAATAGTTTTGCTTAGGAGAAGTCTGTAGTGGTATAATTTCTTAGATTTTTTTTATTTTGTACCCACAGAAAAGTGTAAGTGCTCAGTAAACCTTTTCATACGGTCAACATAACTAGAAAATTAAATACTAGTATAGAGACAATAAAAATCAAACCTCAATTCTGATTCTGTATTTCATTCTGCATCTATTCTCATTGGGTAAATCAGAGACTGGAATTCTCAAGTATTGCGTAATCAAGCACTAGACTGCTTATTAAAAGATGGTGCCCAAGTACAATCCAATTTTCATGAATCCAAATAATCAAGCAATATACTATTGGATTCTGTAGTTCATTGAAGTTTAGTAGTTTTAATGGGTATCTTTTATTTTCTTTTTTAGTTTTTCTCTTCCTTTTTCATTTCCTTTTCAAAAAAGGCATAATAGAGTGAGCTATAACTCTTAGTGCTGATTTATTCTCAAATTTTGATAAAATAGATTTTGTAGCAAAAAAGATCAAATTAATTTATTAGAATTTAGCTCACATAATTATGAGGTATCTAAGGACGAATAGGTCATACTTTTCATGTCATTAAAGTATTTTCAAGGTTTTCAGGCTAATTAGATTAGTTAGCTGGAAAAAAAAAAATGAAATGAGCATGGATATAAAGCCTCAAAAGCTTTCTTACATTGTCCAAATCCCTGTTCCACTGCTGATAAAGAAGGAAAAAGTGTGATGCTTATGGTTTGCTTCTGTGGTCTGTCAGAAATGCCACAGAAGTCATGAAAACATTTTGTTAGAAAAGTTTAGAAGATTTTTCTCTAAGACACTGATAAATAAATGTTAATAATATAATAGTAATAATAATAAAATAATAATTTTTGTAAGAAAATTCATCAGTTTAAGATTTTTGTTGATTTGTCTCTTGGAAAGGTATAAAATGTCTGTCCTGGTATTCTTCAAGGATAAATATTTTGATTCTCCCCACATTGTTTTATTGACAGTAACTGTTAACATGTACTAGAGCCAGGGAGATTAAAACAGGAAAAGGCCCATGACATTAAGGAAAGAGCAGGAAAAGGTCCCATTTTGCATTAAATTTATTAAAATATATCTAATTTCCTCAAATATAAAAGATATGCAGAGTATAGAAGTTTAATGACCAGTAATGACTTTTTGGGGTTTTTTTACATTCTTAGGGAGTAATGTAAGTATCATGTATAGTGATTTTTAAAATAATTTGCAGACTACATGTTGCACAAGATGAAGAAATATATACCATTTCACAGAGCTCTTACTTGATTATTGCCTTGTTAATTCTATCAAAATATTAAGTAGTGAAAAAAAATTAAAAATCTGTGCATCATAATATACTAGATAAACTCTCAGAAGTCACTTTTCTTTAAATAATCTCTAGCTTTTACAGATGAAAGTCTGCGTCTCACCTGGCAAAGGAAGCTTGAAATGCTTAAACATGCATTTCTGTCCTACAAGCATCATGAAAAGAATCTGCTTTTGCAAGTTGTTTGCTTCATGACATAATGTACCAAATGGCTTGCTGAAAATTTGGACAAATTCCAGCTGAACAGCTACTATTCAAATTGATAGTGACAGTTCATCCTGAAAAAAAATGTTATTTTCAAATGATTGATATGAACTCAAAGGGGTGTGAAGAACTGTAGTGTTCATATTGCTCATGAGCTGTTGACAGTTTGGCACATCTCTAATGCTGATTAGAAACAAGCCAGGGCGCTGCAGTTTGCATTCACATTAAGCTTACAGGCCACATTAATTATTTGATTCATAGGAACACTCAGTATACTTAAATATGCCAGAGTTTCAAAATCAAATGACCTTTCTATCAAGTATCTCAATGTCTATGATAACAGTATTGAGTGATAAAAGGAGAGTAGGGGAATATTAACAAATATTAATTGAACTGAGCAAGTGACCTTGGTGATATTCAGTGAACTGCTGATGCATTTAGACGTATAATACAATGGAAAAAAACTCTTGAAAATGGAATTCTGAAAAGCTTGTGTACATTCTTCACATTTGACCTGTAAATTGAGGAGCTGGTACTTGAGGGTGCTTTTTTTAGTGTTTATTTTTGCATTTCATATTTCACCTGTGCAAATGTTAATGCTGCTAGGATTTTTTTTAAGAGCCCTTTGCCTGACAGCCTTTCTCTATACAGTGCTGATCCAGGCAACTAAAAGAAAGTGTTAATGTAACTTTTCCAGCAGGCCATTATTTCTCAATTGCTTCTGCAAAATTTCACCATCAGCAAAGGCAGCTCCCACATCCACCCAGGAAATTGCTGGGATATCTGTGTCTGAAGGCCACTCTGATGTATTTCTGTAGAGTACCTCCTATTTATTAGCAGATCACTATTATTTCCCATTGACCATCTACAAACCCCAAAATGTGATGATCACTTTGAATTTGCAGCCTCTTTACAAGATATTTCACTCATAGCTGCATACCAGAGAGATTACAGATTCCTAGATGACAATATTTTTCTAATTCTCAGTCATATAGGAAAGAAAAAAGGGAGAAAACGAGATGTTTCTAGGCTGAAGAAGTTTCTCTGCCCCCTCTAAGCAACTGGCAGACAGAAACCATTGCCCAGAAGTCAGATGAAAGCACAAGACCCTGCCACCAAATATTGATAGAGTTCAGGAAGTGAATCACTGTCTTGTTTACTTAGATGCCAGGTGCTGAAGGCAGCTATATTTCCATTTGTCAAACCTTCTAAAAAATACCAGGCATACTTCTGTATCCAGAAAGACAATTAATGGACAGACCAGTAAACTTGCACATTCTCTTTAGGAAAAAAATAGGTCTGGTATAGGAAAATGAAAGGGATAGTGACAGTGACCTTCTCCTCAACTTGATCGGAAGAAGCCGGAACCGTAAACACATTCTGAATCACAACAGTACAAAATGTGCACAACAGTACAAAATGTGCACACAAAATGTGTATTTTCATTATCAACTTCACTTTCACCAGTACAGCAAGATTTGGGGTTTTCTTGGGTTTTTCTTTATTACAGAGGAAGAAATGTGGACAGATCTCCTTGCTGTGAGACAACATACAAGCTGAAACTGACCCACAGATTCAGAAGAAGGGAAAAGCACTGCACAATAGGAATGCTCATTCACAAATGAAATTCACAAAGTAGCATAAAAATGATAGCAGCTGACCCAGGAGGAAGTTTAACTGACATTTCCAGTATTTTTTGCAACACTTAGCTCAAGCTCTCACTGACCTTGGCAGAATTATAGGGGTAATATGATCATAGAGTGAACTGTCACAAGGTATTGTTCACTGTACAGCATTGTGTTTTCCTTTTCAATATTAGCTGTTTTATTGCTTCTCTGAATATTGTATAAATGAATGGATGTATAATTTTTGCCACTGCATGCACAATGCATGCACACAAAATCTTATCTTGGCTGAATTCCTTCACATAATGTCCCTCAGGTAGAATATAAGAGCAGTGGTGAGACACAGCAATCCCAGTTCTTATTAATACTCCTCCATATTCAGCTACCAAAGAGGAACTTCATGTGTACAGTGACCTTCTACATCACTACTTGTGTCTTGAAATATTAGAACTGACTTTATTAGCTTTGTTACATTAAGATTCAAAGTACATAGCCCTCTCTGTCACTTCAGTCTGAACAGCAGATCCAGCTATAAAGGATATGTGAGAAGCAGTACAGATTTTGTGAATTTTTTGGCGCAATATCTCAAAATGCAGCAGGAAGAAATTGTTAGGAAAGGAGCAAAGAAATGGTAAGGCCAGACTGCTCCTATTTGATTCAGTGCCAACAGCAATAAAGTCTGCCAGAGGGATATTGTAATAAGTATTACAAAATCATAGATTTTTTCATGAAGTGTTATCACTTCTTCTCAAGATGAGATCTTAAACCCAAAGAAATAGCAAAAGTCATTCCAACAATTCTCCCTTTCCCTTCATTTAATAATTGCCATAATCTCTTTACAACAATGCAAGATAAGTAGTGATAGCAGCAGCTTGCTTCTCTCTGACAGCCTTCCTTTAACTCTAGATGCCTAAATAAATGTCTGGATCTCTGGCTTCCCCTTGAACCTGGGGTTTAATATCCAATATACACATGATAACATTGTGCTCCTTTTGTCCACCTAGGGTCAGACAGTCACATTTATCACTACACAATGTGGATAGTGGTCCTAAGTTGTGTGAACAAACTAAGTCTAATATTGATGATAGTTGCCACTTTCAGTTGAAAAAAAGCTAAAAAAATTAATCTATATATAGTTTCTTTTGTATACAGAGACTAAATGTATATGTAGTGTACATCTTAATTTTAGGCTAATGCAGCTTTAAAAAATGTTTTTCTCTTAATCTGTGCTTATTTCAAAAAAGCCCAGTTAAGATACACTTTGCAGGTAACAGGGAATTTTTGCTTATTTCAGATTCTTTCATTTTTCAGGCAAAAAATCATTCTGCAGCTTTCTTCAAAACTGAATGCAAATATACAAAATGGAAAAGCTAAACACAGAAGACTCACAGAAGACTACAAGAATGGATTGTGAGTAAATATATCACAGCTACTTTTATTTGCTGTTAAAAAAGGGGAAAGAAAGCAACAGTAATCTTCTGACCTCCTTGAAGATATCTGATGCACAAAAAAAGCAAAGTAGGTAATAAAGAAAGTAAGTTTTGTGCTTTCTAATATTTTTCTCTCATTTCCCAGAGATCATGCTAATGATTCCTCAGACAATATTTTATACCTTAACTTACCTTTCTTTTCTTTCCTTCCTCTTTTTTTTAATTCTTTTTTACCAATATAATTTTATATAAAGACTAACATAACTATCTCCATGCCAAGTATGTCACTTACTAAAAAATCTTTTTGGAATTGCATGCATCCTCTGACTTCCATCATTCCTTTTGACTACAAGTGCCTACAGAACTTGGGTGCTCCCTTCCCCTTGAGGGTGGGACTTCATAACCTGCTAATTACACATTAGTCTAGAAAGCTACACTTTATAAATTATGATAAACAAAAAAGGTATGTTCCTGTCTCAAGAAATAACATTTGAAAATTTCTTATTTTTACATGAAATGCAATATCATTAAAGATTATTAAAAGAGATCCACCTTTCCATTGACTCTTCTGTGGCATATATGATATTTCATAGGAAATAGAGGTGCTGCTGTTTTAAGGTAATATGAAACTTTTTTTTCCATTGTAATTCAGTCATGTATTACCTAGGTTTTCACCCAAACACTACTCCACAGCTACACAGGAGCTCTGTGTACAGTTAGAAATGCAGAGGCAAACTGAGACATCACTAATAATTCTAATTACTGCTATGCTCCTTGCTATTGGGTTTATAGCTTGCTATTGGCTTTAATAGCTGGACAGATAGACAGGGGGAGATAAGTACTTCCATTACCATATAGAAATCCAAACAAATTTAAAAATATATAGCTATTTTTTGAAATTTTTGTCCTTAATAATGCTCTTTAGAGCATTATTAAATGGGCTTTAGAGCTTCCATGGTCGACTTCAGGTGCTTTTGCTTTGGGGATTCCAGCTTTAGATGATTTACATTAAAATAACCCAACATTTAAAAAAGGAAGTTTGTTACCATTGATCAATATTTTAGAGCCATACTGTGTCTAGTGGTACCTGATCTGAAGCCTTGTCTTGGAAAAATGACAGTGGCAGATTTCTGGAGTACAGATAGATCCTGTCTTTTGTTGACTTTCTTCTGTCTGGAGACAGACTCAATTTCCTAAAGTCTCCAAACCATGGGCTACATTAATTTCTGTGCTTGTGACAGAAACCATAAGATTCTAAAGCACAGCATTTGAACTATTCCTGTAAGACCCTGTTCACACAAGAGGATGCTCTGCTTCCTGAATCGTGATTTTGCATCTTACATTTGGGCATTCCTTTTAAATCTCTCCAGATGAAAGAAGAGTGTGTTTATTAACTTCATCTTAATGATCAAAATGGCAATTTAGGGCCAAAAACTGTGTAAAAAATGAAGGACTAAATGCAATAGGCATAGTAACTACTTCTTATTGGTGGTTACAACTAAAAGATAGAAAAAAAAATAGGACTTACCTAAACATTTGTGTTAATAAAGCTCTGCAATTACATCAGTTTCAGAATTTTTCACTTTCATTCATTTATTTCTGGGATAATACTATGCATAGGACCTATTTTCTTTATCATGGAGAAAGAAATATTTTTTCTAGTTCAATTTAAAATGAAAAACTTTCTACTTTTCAGCTTTTTCTTTCCCCTAGCTCTTTATTTCCCAATCCCAATAATATTAGATCATCAAGCAAGAAATTTTTGTCTCAGAAATATTGTGTCCAAGTGACAGCTTGTCAAGTTTTCTGAGAAGGGTCAGGCCATAGAGATGATGACAAAGCTCATGAAAATGTATCAAAATAGGTTTAGTAGAAGCTTTTTGTAGATAATGGTATCTAATCTTACTACTTCTGGAGAGCATCTTTAGAATGTCCTGAACTCCATGTTAATGCCTTTAAGGCATTGCTTGTTCACTGCATTTATTGTCCTGCAGGGAAACTCAAGCATAGCTTGGAAGGAAGCCATTGCATTCTGCAGATGTGAGCTGTGTGCAGCTATAATTATCAAAGAGTACAAGTGGAAAATAAATTCTACAACTATACCTAATTGCAGTCATATTACTTATTTAGATATAAATAACAAAATTATTTATAAGTAAATCTCAGGATGACCCTGATATTACCACACTGATATTAAGGAGATACACTTCATTGAATTCATCATTGAATTACAAGAAACGTGTGTGGCTTTGACAAATTCTTACTCTTTTAAGTGCCCTTGAATATTGCAAAAATCAAAGGGAAAAGGATATATAGCCCAAGATGAGCAGAAAGAAGTAACGTATGTCAAGAGTACTTAAATAGAAACATTTACGGTCTAAAAGTCCACAAGTTCTTTAGTTCCAGGCCTTATCTATTAGCACTTTCTCAAGGACAGCATACAGTGATCATTTCTCTGTCTGAATAGCACAATTTTTGGAGAACGGTGATTTTCAAAGCAGGCAGTCTTCTCTCTTTCTCTCTGAAAGACAGAGTAGTTAACGCTGGCTGACCCATCAAAGCCTCCCTATCACTCCCCTACACAATTGGGAGAAAATATATTTCTCCCACAAGGGAGAGAAAATATAACAAAGGGTTTATAGGTCAAGATAAGGACTGAGAGAAATCACTCCTCAAATACCATCACAGACAAAACAGACTTAATTAGAGGTATTAACTGAATTTACTACTAATAAAGTAAGAACAGGATAATGTGAAGTAAAATAAGATCTTACAAACACCTTCACCCCACTGCTCCCTCCTTCCCAGGTCTGTCTCTTACCCACCAGCTGTGTGGTGATAGGGAATGTGGGCTACAGTCAGTTCAGCACCCATTGCTTCTCCTGCTTCTCAGGCACAAAGTCCATGCCCTGCTCCTTCCATGTGAGACAGTTCTTCATTAACTTCTCCAACATGAGTCTATCCCATTAACAACAGGTCTCTACAAACAGAGAGTGCTTCAAGGACAGGCTCCTGTAGCATCAGTCCCCCACAGGGTCACAAGTGCTACCAGGACACCTGCTCCAGCACGAGCTCCTCTCTCCACAAGCCTCCCAAAGCCTCCTCTCAGGCGTCCACCTGCCCTGGCCACAGGCTGCAGGTGGATCTCTGCATCCCCATGGATCTCCATGGGCCGCAGGATTACAGCTCTTCACCACAGGCTGCAGGGGGACATCATTCCAGCACCTGGAGCACCTCCTGCCACTCCTTCCTCACTTGTCTAAAGAGTCCTTCCTCCCACATGTTCTCACCCTGTTCTTCTCTGACTGCAATTACATCTGCACATAACTTTTTTTTTTGATCCTCTTCTTAAATATGTTATTCCAGAGGTGTTACCACCATTTCTGATGTGCCCAGCCTTGAGCTAGCTGGTGTTGGCTCTGCTGGACGTGGAGGAAGCTCCCGGCAGCTTCTCACAGAAGCCACTCCTGTAGACCCTCTGCCAAAGCTTGGCCATACAAACCCAACACATTCTATTAAAAAAAAAGAAAAAAAAAAAAAAAAAAGAAAAAAAACAAACCAGGAAGAACTATAAGGGTGCCACTTTCTTAATTTGAAAAATATTCTAGCTGGAGAATTTGATCTGGAAGAAGAAAATCAAACTTCATTCTTTCCCTCAACTTTAGATAGCACAGACCAGCAGCTATGATCTCTCCAGCTGCAATGCCTTCAGCTGCTTAGCAACATGGACCCTAAGTAACCTGCTTTAGTCTCACAGGGGGCTCTTGGTCTCATTGTAAGAGTCTTACCTTTTCATCTTTTGAACAAATGCATTTCAGTCTTTTATTGAATGTTTATTTGAAGAAAAACTTCACAACTAGCTTGAGGGAGAAATTCAAATCCAAGTCTAACCTTCCCTCAGGTAAGTGCTCTACTCGTTGAGCTAGAAAGTTATGGTCTGATGAGCCTTAAATTATTTCTGCACAGTGGCACAGCTTTGAGAGGAAAATTACCTGAAGTCTAATTGTTAGGTGTTGTAGGAAATGACAGACTTTATTTAATACACGGACACAAAGTAGAGCACTAATATGTGTGTGAGAATGGCCTAACACCAGCTCATTCTGCAAAACTGCACCTCCATCCCTCAAAATTTTTAAAAGAAACCAGAAACTTTCTGCTTTCATGTAGACAGAATAGATAAACATCAAGCCCCAGAAAGCTGTGTGAATGCCGAACTAATATAACAAATCCTTCAAGGTCTTGAAAGGCAATAAAGCCAGCCTCAGGCAAGTGAAACTGAACGCCTCCTCTACCAAACACCAGTTCACATGTCCAGATAAGATAATTTAGACATTTAATGCAATGGCTCTGAATATGAATTGCATTGTGAGGACTCACAGCTCTCTGTATGAATGGTCCAGTATATTTGGAAAACTAACCAGGATATAGGAATTCCTTTTTGGAAAATGGATAGCTGAGAGTTAGCTAATGCAGTGCTGAACTTGAAAGAATCAAGTATTTGAATTTAAAATTCTTGCTGGATGCCAATATTAGATTATTTCTCTCTTTGCAAAATCTGGTTCTTCATTTGCTTGGAAATATTTCCACTTGCTTTCTTCTTTTTCTTCTCTTCAGTGAGACATTGCATTTATTTAGACTAAAAACATTTTAAAGTTGACTCTATTGCAAGATATTTTAGTAGACATGTGGGTCATCTATATTTAATAGGTAGGCAAATTTATCAGTAGAGTTTTACTTTCCTCTGACTATCACTATTACATTAGAGGCAGGAGAAGATCAAATCTTTGATTTAGTAATGATTTAATTGCTGTACTTTGAAATCACAAGGTGATTTTTTCACTTTTTTCCAAAGCCTACTGAATGTTTTATGTTTTGCCAAGGTAGTTAAGTATTTCAAAAGCAACAGAATGTAAGTTAAAAATGTGCTTTTGGGAGAAGAAAATAAACATAATGAACTACTGCATTGTTTGTCCTATCATGCTTACAGAATTTATTGCAACTAAGGAATTAATTTCTAGGAGGAGAAAATCCTGCAAGAGTGTTTCCATACTACTATGTACTTGTGAAAAATACACTTTGCCTTTAGTAAGAAATAACATACATTAGTGTTGCTGAATAGATGCATATTTATACAAGGTAAAGAGATATATAAAAAGAAAAAGACATTTATTGAATAAAGGTTAAAAGAGGGAAAAAGAAATCATAAAATGCATTAGAAATAAACTGATGCTGCCTAATTTAGCTCTTATAATTACAGAAACTAGATTATTTTAAAAAGCTTAAACTGTACCAACAATGTCTCTTTGTAGATTTCTTTATTATTCAAGCACTTTACATTTCTCACATACCTTATCTTAGGGGTATATCTTAGGCCCAATATTTACCCATGCCTCTGAGAGCTACCATGTTGCCTTTTACACCCCTCTGGTGTAATATACAATAACAGTGTTTAGGGAAAGTTCTGACATTCAAATTTAAGAATGCCACACCAAAGCAATGAAGTTCTCTCTTAATTACTTATCTGGGAAACTATTTGCATACAATTGCCAGTAAGGAAAAAGAGGAAAAAAATTGGTTAGCCAGACCAAAGCCAAGAAAAGAAAAGGAAAGAAAAGGAAAGGGAAATGAAAGAAAAGAAAAAAAGAAAAGAAAAGAAAAGAAAAGAAAAGAAAAGAAAAGAAAAGAAAAGAAAAGAAAAGAAAAGAAAAGAAAAGAAAAGAAAAGAAAAGAAAAGAAAAGAAAAGAAAAGAGAGAAAAAAGAAAAGACTAACTAGCTAACTAACAAACACCCTATTCCAAAATATCCTTGATCTGCTTGCATTTAAAAATCTTAAAGATTATTTTAGACTGAAAACCATAGCAGGGAAGTCATTGTCAGTTTTTTTATTTCCTATTATATATGTTGTTCTTGTATATATAGAAAAATATACCTTTGTGAAATGGCTTCTCATCATTTATTCAAATGCAAACACCTCCCTCCAGGATCACTAGTCCTAACTTACCTAAGAAGAAGTTTTGACTTTCCTTCTTGGTCATGATTTTGCTGCAATTACTATAGAGTCTTCCCAGATATGTGAAGATATTTCTTGAGCATTCTTCAAACACTAAGTCGTTAATCTAGTCAAAATGCAATATAGCTTCATAACTATTAAGGCAACAGTTACAAAATTTCCCTATAGTAAGTTTTCATTTTAAATGCACATAAATGCCAACCAAACTTCAAGCAAACACAGGAAATGTACCCTCTGCTCAGTACTGATTTGCAAACAAGGCAAGACAAAATACTATGATACATAAATATAACGGAGACTATACCATGTATTTCACAAGTTAATTTGAAAAAAAATTTTCAAGACAGAACAGGTAAAAGTGTTTAAACTTCTGTCCCTCCAAGGAGATCCTTTTTTATCAAGGCCTGGTTTTGGTTAGTTTTTTTACTTTCTGAATTTCAGAAAACTCCTCAGAATTTTCTTTCTTTGGCCCTTTTCTTTCCATCATAACTGAGGCCCAGATCTCTGCTGCGTTCTTGTCATAGCAAGGATGCTGCATAAACTTAAGGATTCCAGTTCTATACTGTGCCATAACCATACCTATCCATATTTTGAACCTTTTCTTTCCAAGCACATATAACTGCAGTAATGTGAAATTTCTATTTCCGCTTGACCCAACAACTCTTACTTTTCTTATTATTCTCTCATAAATTTAAAAAAAAAAAAAATTCTAACTAGTAGTAATATTCACAACACAGGCATACATGAAATTGTTGTATCACACAGCTAATTTTAAGACCTATGTGTTCTGTGTCTATAGAGAATACAGTGCTATATTGCAGAAATGGAAGGTAAAAAAAATATTTTTTCTACACTGAAACAATATTTCTCCCTTTTTGTGGCCCAGCATATGAAATTATATGTTGTTTAGAAGATATATATCAGGAAGAAATTTATTTTAATTTTTAAGAGACGTTGCCTTAACACTATTCAAAGAATGTTTAAGTAACACATGAGAAGAAAGAAGCAGTGAATACACAGGCACAGAGGAGGTGATTCAAAAAACTTTTGGAACCAGGTGGTCTTTGCATTGCCAAAATAATGAGTGTTGGTTGCAAGAATTCCTATGAAAATATCTGTTCCACAAGAAATATAAGTCTATAACCACTCTGCATTACACAAGCAGACAGGATGTATTGTTCTTGGAAATGCCTGTAAACCTTGTGTTGCCTTCTTACAGAAGTCTTGGCTTCATTTTCTATACTCAAAATGTAAACAAATGTATTTTTCTATTCTGTGGTAAATGTTCAATCTGTACAGTCACCTACTGTGTACAGTCACTGGCAATTTCACGTGTTATTATTTGTAACTGTGTGGTAGCATAGAGCTACCCAAAGCTGTTCAGCCAGCGGAACATACTTAACACAAAATACAAAACTTACTGTGAAAAATTCATCTGTGTGTTTAGAATTCCATAGTTTGGACTTGACATCTTCCTAATGCCCTAATACTCATTTTTAGAATTACTTCTCCTGCAAAGCTGCCACTGAGGAAAGTTACTAGTTCTTGTCAAAGTCCTTTTGACAAAGGCTTTTTCAAGTGGACGTAAACACAGAGGACTTTGGTAGTTCTTGTCAATATGAAACTACATTTTGAAGATATCTTGTGCATATAAAACTTCACTGTCATGGCAGTTATCACTCAGCTCATATCTAGAGGTGAAATGTCATTCCTAACCTCTTCTAGTAACATCCATTCCTGAGTAATCTTTAACAGGATACTAGTTAAGCACTCAAACAGTGCTAGTATTCAATTGTAAAGATAATGTAGGAACCTCCAGCTGAGATAACTATTTTAATGATTACCTCAACATAATTCCACAGCACCTTTAGTTATAATTGCATTTTTGAGGTTGGGAAACACAAGGATGTGTATTCATATAGATGAATTCTGAAATGCATCAACAGACTGTCTTCTGCTGCTCTGAGAGATGCCATGTAAAATAAGAAGCTATTTCATAATATCTCACAAATAGCATATTTAAAGTGTCATTCATTAATGCATACTAATCTAGTAAATGAAAAATCCAAGCTTTAGACAGTTCTGTCATGTTAAATCCAATGTTTCTTGCCTCCCTGTGACTTGTAAAATTTTAGTTAGATTGTTTCTTCATTTAGATTTATGTCTCTCTGGATCTTCAAAGCAATGGAAGCACCAACACCTGTGTGTATCTCAGGTTTAGAATCTTTTACTTGAAGTCCATGCTTGGAATCATAGTTTAGAAGAAACAAATTTTTCTTGTCTTCTTCCTACTTAGTCTTGGATGATCTTCTGATCTGAAATAATTTTTCTTTTCAAACTGCTAGTGAATTATGAAAATAGGTTTTTGTGAAACACATGAAGGTCAATAAATTTTGTAGTTATGCAATTGCAAAATTTATATAGAGGTCTTCAATACTAGAGGTTGTGTATTGTTACATAGATAACTAGAAAAATGAGGTCTTATTATATTTAAAGAACAAAAGAAAGAAAACACATAAAGGGATATGGTGTTTAAGTCGTGCTGAAATGTCTAAGAAATATAAGTTTGAAAAAATAATGTTCTCATGGTTGTTATCTCCTCCTCATGCATTATAGTCTTAGGATTTTAGGCCATACTAACTGAACTGGTTCATCACAGATAGAGGAAAACAACTACACTAAGTCATGTTCTGTGGTCGCTGCCCACACAAAATTGTATATCTACATCAAAAATTCTTTAAAGGAGAATAAATATATTTTATTCCCTAATGCCCTCTCCTTTACTCAAAAATTTCCCTCTATAGGGGCATATACAAAGAAGTGTGTTCAAAGGATATAACGGTCAAAATTAATGGGTCTACGAATAGTAGTCAATACAAAACAAAGTGAAAAGAATAAGTATATAATATCTGAGAACTCCAGATGCAATGAGCTCAGCTATGATGGATAGACTTTTTTGAAAGGCTTTTCCATCTGAAAAAAAAGCATCTCCTTTTAAACAGAAGCATGCCAGATGCTTTATCAGAACCTCCATTTGTCAATCTGATAGAAGACAGTGTAATTTACTGCCCGCGATGCTAATGATAGTGCCTAGATCTCTGAAAAAGGTCTGAATCATTTTTTTACAGAAACTTGGTGGGCACTGAATTACAACAGAAAGAAGAGAGGAAGTCTTGAGACTGATGATGTGTATCATTCTGTTATTTCAAGAAATATATGACCACTGTGGTTCCATTGTACCAGACTCAATGAACCAATTTATGAATTAACAAGTTGCAGTGTGAAGTAGCAGTTGCTAGAAACAGCGTATGTTAAGCAATGATTTAAGAAAACATTTGTGCATGTGTAGAGTTCCATTCATAAAAAGCAAATAATTGAGGCTGAGTTTTTTGAAAAAAAAGAAACCAGTATCTGTATTTAGATCTGAGTATTCTTTTTCTCCAAGATCCAGGGGAAAAAAGGCAAAGTGAATATAAGTACAATGTGCCAATCAAATTATATTGAAATGCCAAATTAAGTATAGTCTTGTCCTACTAATCTCATAATGTGACAAGATAAAGCTACCTACATATTAGAGTTACTAAAGCTACAACCCCCATTCCCCTTACTTTCATCATTCTAACCTCAGGGCTAAACAGAAACAGAAGAGAGAGAAGGTATAGACAGGTTGCATCCCCATTTGCAAGAGCTCCTGACCACTGTCACTTGGGATATGGTTAGAGCCATGTCTGTTTTACGGCTGTACCATAGCAGCTATAAGAATATCTGGGGGGTAAAAGTAATGAGTAATTCTGAGACCACAAGACTTACACATATGAACATATATCTTGTGCTACTCTGAAAAAAGAGGAATCTGTAAATATTACAAATAATGAAAAAGAACTAAATTTAAACTGTGCTTTAAAATATTTTACTTCTTTTCAAAGTTGGCATATCGCTGCAAAAACATCCCAAATATTTTCTCCTACCCATCAATATTAAATCAAAGCTACTTTTTTTTCACAAAAGCTTAGTTCAACAATAAAGATAGCTGTGCAATGAAAAATGAAAATTAAAACTCCATGTCATTCGTCTATTTCTACGTATATAACTTCTGCTGAAGTGAATAAGCACTGTATTACATAACTGATGAGGTAATTAGGATCATGCCTTTTTTCTTCCTATGCCTGCTGGTTAATTCTAAGATTAGTGTTCAGTTTAATGTTGAGCTTCACACAATGTTTCAGTATCATGCTGTAGATAAATTGTTGGAGTCCTGAGCATTAAATCAATAGGTCTTCTGTCTTGTTCAAATAACCAAGTTTCCCTTAGGCAAACCCCATGCTGACACCCTAGTGTGAAACTCATTAAGTTTCTTGTGGACTAAAATATGACATGCTGTCTAATAAATAATTAATACCATATGTTATAAATACAAATAAGTTTACTTAATGAAGGAAGAGTTTGATTTCTCACTGTCTTAGAATTCAGTTTAGAGTAAATGCTAACTTAGAACAACATAGGCAATTTCTTTTAAAAAATAAAACAAAAATAAATTTGGAAAGACCAGGTTGGATAATGGGAAACTGCTTCCAAATATATGCATATATATATATATATGTAAAAAGTTAGATGTCAAGATAGTTGCACATGCAGATTAAAATATTTCTGTAAGAAAAGCAGGAAGGGGAGAGAGAAAGAAAAGGAAAGAATTATATAGCTAGAGGCAAGCTCTCTTGCTAAACACCAAATCTGGCACAGACTGTCATAAGAAGGGCTTATTGCAAACAGCAACTTTTGAAGAAGCAGGCCTTGGGAGAGTGAATGAAAGCCCAAATTTCAACGGTACTGTTTGCTCTAAACTCTAATAAAACCACATTATGACCCCTCAAATTTTGTCTTCAATACATTTATTTCTGGAAAGTCTGAAGTTAATAAGTTAAAATATGATGGAGAGAAGTGAGTACGGAAGAGATGCTACCCATGAAGAAATAGGAAAATGGTTTGAAAGAAGTGCTGCAGAAAGGTTATTGTCAATCAGAAAGAAAAAACCTGAAAATTAAAGAAGATGTTTTACTGTGGAGAAATATGAAAGCTCATTTGGCATGGAAATGATTCTCTTCAAAAAATCTAGAGACCAGTCATAATCAAAATTTGTTATAACTTTCCTGCTTCTTTTTGTGATCTATTTAAGAATTGCAGAACAGAGAATATTATCCAAAAGGAATTATTGCTACCCACAGGAAAGAGTACACATTCTTAGCAGAAACAAATACAAAAATAAAAGGAATGAGTCATATGAGGAGGTTCTATCAATAGGAGAGAATGTCTTGTCATTATACCACGTAGAGTCGCTCAAATTTCTCATGCACCTTACTACAAGATTTTCTGCCTGTGGTCAGTTCTTAAATATGTTTTAGTCAAACAAGATGCTGTGTTCAAAACTCCCAAGGAGCTTGAGGAATATCTGTTATTTCATCAAATTAAAGTTTATGGAAGGAAAACAAAATATTGTGTTAGTTAAAATTAAAGCTCTTAAAAGGCTGGTAGTCTCAGAGAAAATAGCCTTTAATTGGCACTTATAAGAACACCATTTTTTTCAGTGCTTTTTTATATGTCTCTATCTACCAACCAACTATAAACCCAGTGTTTTGACTGGCCTAACAGCTATGACCTACACAGTCTCTGACATGAAATTGGTGATAACCCATTCTTGTACAAGGAGCCATACAGAAGGGATTTAAATTGTACTGTATGATTTTCAGTAGAATCCAGTCTCACAAGCTCTTTGCTTTGAGCTTCTCTCCTGTTAAGTTAAAGACAACAGTATTCAAAGTTGTGACTGATGTTCCAATTAAATGGAATTATTTTATGTGAGCTTTGAAACTTATGTCATTTGGTACCACTGTGAGTGTGATACATGGTCCATGATTCTTTTGCAACTTTTTTCCCTATTTACATTTCAAACAAAAATGAATGTAGTATACGAAGTTTTGCTATCAGAGAAATGACAGTAATATTCTGCACATTAAATAATACCTAATATCATGAATCCTTGACTACATTATAGATTTAATAATAAACCTTGATTCTGGCAGTTGTATGCATGAACAACCCACTAAAGTCAATATAATTATTTAGATTGAATTTATACATAAATGTTTGAAGAATGACTACAAGTCTTATTGAACAGAAATCTCACAAAGGTTTGCTTTTGTGCTGTTTTAATTGACCAGTATCAGCTTAAAAGTCAAACTGGTAATACATGCAACTCTATTTCAAGTCACAAACAAAATAATTTATTATTAAGCATTTTTATTTCTCCTCCAAGAACAAGCCTCTAAAAGATATGGGGTTCTACCATAAGATTTCCATTTTTTTACTTAAAATGAAACATAAAATGTTTAAGCTCACTATGAAGGTCACTTTTGCAAACTGGTGGAGATTTTTAAATTCAGAACTGCTGAGATGAAATGCTGCCTTCCTCTTTTTGTGGTTGAGGGGTTTTTTTCTTTCTGCACTGCTGATGTGGGATTTCCAATTGTTCTCTGTCCATTCTGTGAAATACCAAACCATTACATGGAGATGCTGGCGTTCATAATCAGCATCAACACGCTGAAGGCAGGTACTTGTTTGATGAGCTGCCTTTTGGCCACTCTGCTAACCCTGAAGGCAGTACTACCCCAATAAAACCTCTTGTGCATTCTCACTGCCTATTGTCATTGGAACTTTGATGGAGCAGCAAAGATATGGGATACTAAAAAAATAAATACAAAATAAAAGCTGCAGTCACAGAGTCCCATTAGAGTACCTGCAAGCAAAATCAGGTGGAAAATTTATGCCCTGAACACACAAAAATAAGGTTTTTTCTTCATATTTAAAGCTTTATTTTATTGAAAAATTTTAGATGATTTTCCATATAATGAAATTTTGCTTTATCTTAAAATGGCAATATTTCTTCATATCTTGATGGTTCTTTACAGCTTTTGTTCTGATTCAATAGAGTTTGGATGAATAGCAGTTACATTCTGATCAGGATTACATAAAATCAATAGAAACATGTTGAAAAATATTTTTTCATAATTTTAATTAATAATCTTATGAAATATTTCATAAAAAATCTACCTGTTCACTTTGATCTTTTTTTATTGTTTACATTAATTCAAGTTCTTCACAAAAGCCATCTTTTAATATCAAGGTATCTTTAAATGGCTTTAAAAGTATATTCTAATGGAATTTTCTCAGATAACCTTTAACAGTTTAAACAGGTTAAAATTTAATGTCATTTATGTTGGAAAGGTGTTCAAAATATTATACTATTAAATATTTAATGACATCATTATGGAAGATTTAGCTATTTTCAAACTAGACTCAGGAGGCCAGAGATATCATTCCACACTACTTCTTGAATCATAAAATGGGTCTACTGAGATTTGTAATCTTTTCCAAAATTTAATAATACGGTTTAGGTTGCTGCTAGCTTTGCAAAATATAGTATTCTTACACAGATGTGACTGCTAATTAAAAAGTCTCTTGTGACTGCAAATGGGTTTCAGGGTGCTGCTTTTATCCGTGTTTGTATCATTAAGGAAACTTGGAGCAATCAAGTATTTGTGTATTCATAATTATAATGTACATAAAAGACTACATGCAGTCCTGACTACTTCACAGAACTATAAGAAAATCATATTTATGTGCAAGTGCTTCCAGAGGCTTATATCTACAATATAGCTGCTACTTAAAGGAATTAATCTCTGATTCTTGGCAGTCAAACCGTTCAGTAATCACACTTGTACTATATCTCTTCTGAAGTAGTCATTTGTTGGAATATCTGCACACGATGTGTGCCAGGTATCCCAAGGGAGGGGAAGAAAAAAAAAGTTTATTTTGTGAGTGATTGAGAGTACTTAAAACAAATCTTCCTATTTTCAATAGGGATGGAAATTGACAGTTTTAGCAGAAATCAAATAAGAATGTTATAAGCTAACCTTTATGTCTTTTGAAATGAAGAAATAGCAAAACATTTAAAATAATAATAATAGGAACATGAGTTAAAATGCATTGTCACTTAAGTAGTAGTAATTATAATAGAGTACCAAAAATAGAAGGCATTATAGTGACTGATGAAGACAGATACACTGCAAAAGAACAATTCATTTTCTCTCATTCTGTAGTTCCCACAGAACTATCTTAAAGCATAACTCAAATGTAATGTTTGTAAGGGATATTACAATTAACTTCTTTCTTGCTTCCTTCAAAATTTATAGAGAAATACCATGATAACCATATACTGTGTAAATTTACCTGGTAAGTTTTATTTATTGATTTTTCATTATTAATCCCCCACTGAAAGGTGTGGGGTTTATTGTACTACTCTAAAAAAAATCTATACAATGTTCTAATACCATTTGGAGAATTATTAAAGTACCATTATAAAAACAATATAGAAGGAAATATTGGAGTCATGGTAATAGGGAACTTTTACTTTTTGTCAAATATTTTCCTCCTTTTCTATTTCTTTCTCTCCTGAGTAAACTTTGGAATTTAGAACACTTATATGTGTAAACAACATTCACAGATTTAAAGAAATAAATAATTAAATCAATAAAATAGCTGTACTTAATATGCTGCCAAGTAATATATCCTAAAAAATAACACATTTTCAGCTGCAAGTGCAAATAGAAGTCTAATCAGTCTAAAAAGTCAATTTCTGTCTGAGAAAATCTACAATAAGGAAAATGAAAAGAATTCTGTACGTTTTCCACTAACCACCAGAACGATATTCCTATTTCTTATACTTTAGCATAGCTGCAATTGCTACTTTCAAAATAATTTTATTCACTTCCCCATATAACCTTTGTGAGTACGGAAATGAAAAAACTCAACTCCTTCAGGAGAAAATGGAATCGAGAATGTGTTGCTAATATTCATTTTACTTTGCTTACTGTGAATGTGTCTGAATATGTGGAAGTATGTATAATTCAGAAATTTATGGCATGTGCAAAAAAATTCATATACCTCTATATATATTTAGTGATTCATTTTCAGTGCTTGAGATCTGATGACCCCATACAAATGACCAAGTTAATTGAGACAATATGTGGCATACAAAAAGAAGAAATGTATTGTCAAAACCCACGGTTTTATCAGATGTATACCTCAGCTAAAGCTGCAGTCCTGTGTTATAGAATAGATAAGCTGATGACAATCTGCAGAATATTTCCATCACTTTAGATTCCCTCACAAGAGTTCCACCTGCAACACAGCTTTCTTTTCCTTGCTTTAGGACAATGCTGTGCAGATGAGAATTTTTGCCTGAAAGGTTCAGTGCCAAGACAAAAAAGATGAAAACATTAGATCTCTGACAACAGCAGCTGGATCTGAAATTTTGCTTCTGTTGGAATGCATTACCAGTAGCACAAATATTTTTTCTTGCCAGTGTATTATATGCTTGCTAAATTATTAGAAAGCTCCAAAACAACAACAAAAAAAACTTCAAGTAATATATGTAACCATTCCTTATTCAAGAGAAAATATTTATCAAAGGCAATAATAATGAGGGTTTTCAAGCAATTAGGTGTATTTTGGGGTGGGTTGTTGCTTTTTACTTTCTATATCTGGTCAACACAAATGTCCATATTACTTCATGGATTTTATACTAAAATTATCAGATAAAAATATTAGAAATTTGTGGCTTAATACATAAAGAATTTTGACATAAAGGATTTAGCTTAGAAGCTTCAATTTCCTTCCATATATCAGGTTTCAAAGCTGCAACTCCACTAATGGTTCCATAAAATTCATTAAAAAACCTACCATGAACAAGATGCTGGGAAAAGATAATTGTAAGACACAAAAATTCAATATTCTTAGTCATTAAACTCTTTTGGAGTGTATTAGACACAGAAAACCAAAAATATCCTTTGCTCTGATGTTTTTTTATATTATATTCTTTTTTAATTTTATTTTAATCAATGGACCAAGCTCTGATTTCAGGGGAAAAGTGTTGATTTTTGTGTGTCCCAAAATGTGAAACCTGAGGTTGTGATATGCATTTGGTGAGGGGAGTTCAAGATTTGAGTATTCTGTTTTTTCTAATCCAGTTGATCGGAAAAGAACTGAATTACAAAGGTAAAGAATAACCATTTCAATTGATCAGTAACATGTAAAAATGTGTAATAATTTTTAAATCTAGTGATAGAAAAATAAAAATGCAGAATTGAAAGTGGGGAGGGTGAATAAATAAGTAAACATAGGCCATGCTCTTTAGGACAACCAAACTTCGCCAATCCAGGCCGCTACCAACATCCATGACAGCAAACAGCTGGCACTGCTGATACATAAAGCTAAAATATGTCTTTTGACTTGTAGTGCCTACTTTTACTACAACTAAATGCTGAGTGAATGATCAAAGTTGTACTTCTGGACATATGAGGACAGATGTTAGACTGCACTTTGTAGCAAACATGCAGCAAACACAGAGGTAAATAGGATTCCAGTTCATATGGCATATTGAATGCTAGGGAGGAAAACAAAGCCACGGAGTCTCCTGACAATAAACATAAAGGTATAGGTGAACTGCAGAAAATCTGGGAAAAAGTTTAAGACTGGGCAGAAGACTAGTTTCTGAGAAAACTCTTTTTGTCTTGTTTGCCCTGCTGCCCAAGAAGTAACTCAGTAAGATAGAAATTTCTGCAGAACAGTGCAGAGTATGTTAGACTGAGCTCACTGTACAATGACATTAAAGTTTCAGTATTCTGCTACAGTTTTTGTTTTATTTATAAAAAATATTTCTGAGATTTAAATTATTAAAAGCAAGAGATGCAATTCAAAGACATTTCCTTTTGACATTTTGGATAGATAGAAAAATTCTGCAGATGTAAAGAAAGGTAATATAGTTTTTTGGGTAGTGATTCTCAATTTTTTATCAAGTCCACAGGGAAAACTGCAATTGCTCCCAGACTGTTCTTCAGATATTGATATACTGTAATTACTGCACAACTCTAGGCTAAAAAATAGGAAGTGTAGCAAAAGACTATCTCATCAGAACCCTGAAGCAAACAATTTCACTAAACTTTTACAATATTACAACACAATCCTTGAAAATTACTAAATAAATTTATGTATTTATTTTGACATATTTTTAGTGTAGTGAACTAGAATATTCCATTTTCTATGAGTAATAGTGGCATAAAAAAGTGCAAATTCTGACATTTTCCAAATATGTAATATTGTTTTCGCAATGGTGTTCCTAGTTAGGGAGCATGAGTGACAGGACTGAGTCCTAAATTCAGTTCTGTTATGTAAAAGAATCAAATGCTGCATCACAACATAAAAGGCCAGTGTTAATACATGTGACACAACACATAGGGCAGTACTGCACTAGGAGGAATATCTCTAATAAGTTGACTTGAACCAGAGAAACAAAAACATGACATTTGTTTTTTGGATGACCTTGCTGATGGTATTTCCCCACAAAACTCATGCTACATTTCATGGAGCAGCTTAAACTTCACCATGTGTCTGCACAGCACCTTGGGTAAGTACCATGGGGTTTTCCTGCTTCTGTTTTATCAGCTTAAGAGACATTGTTCCTTCAAGAGTTAATAATCATCATCTCAAAAGGGCTAAAAAGCCACTTCCCCCAACATAGCTCACTAAGTCTAGCTTCCTGACCCCAATTCTTTTCAATTTAACACTCATCATTAACAGTATCATAATTAAAAGCCTAACTGAATTTCTCTTGTAACCCTTCTTTCAAGAATTTTATAGAAATGTCAATTTGCCATAATTATTTCTCTAAAGTAATGGAATTTTCATTTCCTGTACCATAAAACTTGATATTAGAACTTTCTTAGATATTTCAGGTAAAGTTCCAACATCATATGCTAGAACAAAGCATATAATTCTGATTCTCATTTAATGAATTGTACTTCAAAATCAAAGATCTCATTCCCTCAGGACACAAATTATTTGTGTATGTTAGAAAATAAAATTACAGAGCAAGCTAAGATGCCTTCCCACATATAAAGAGGCAGATGTTCCTAATATGCTCTCAAATGTGGGATGCATTTCCCCAATACCTGTGAGGGAGGGGAAAAAAGCATTTCTATGTGTATGTGGGGACTGACACACACACACACTGTTGCTTTTGTCCGCCTTGGTATGGATGTAGAGATTTGCCTTAAATTATATTTCTCAGACATTTATAACATTTTACAGATAATCTTACAATTTGAAATCAGTTAATTCAAGGAAAATAGGGGAACTCTTCTCCCATGAGCACAGGTGCTAATTTCAGCAACACTGCTTTTGTGGAATTCATCTGCTATCAGTCGCCACTGTTTAATTATTCCTGCTTTTAGGTCATCGTCTTTCACTAAGCTCTCTCCACAGCTCAGTAATATATTACAGTCTTTTATTCCAGTATTGATCTTCCTGCTGCCACTCTTGCATCAAGGTTATAAGGCTGCACTGCATATCCACACAGAGTCTAAAATTAGAGGCAAATAGATCTAGCATATTACAGAGCTTTGTACTATATCACACTCATTTCTGAAATTACTGCTGAGTTTTTTGTCTATTGTGTATTCAGTGTAGATTTAGGATGCTCTTTGGATTTACACAAATGTATATGGCTTGAGACTTTTCTCTCTGACTTGTGTCTTTCCCACCATGATGCTGCTGGAGCTAACATAAGCAGAGCTGTCTGAAACATTTTTGTAAGAAAAGAAAGATTTGTGTAACTCTTTAGTAAAATTATTTTCTCTAACATCACAGCACTAAATAAATTAAGAAAGTCAGTTTTGGTGACTAGATGTTACAAATTTCAAGTACCAGCCTCAGTGGTTGGAATATTTTACAACGATAGTTTCTGCTACCCTGTTCTCACACACTTCTGGGATGGCTGGATAAACTCCAGCACGTTAGCTTAGAATTTCATCACATTGCATTACTTTGGCCCTGCCAAGAATTGACAAAATAACAAACATAAATACCACAAAACAAGCCCAGTTTCCAGAATGCAGCAGTGTCTCCCAGCCAACCAGAACTGATAGAATATAATGCTTTGGAACTCAGCTTTGCCTTATGTAAACCTTAAACTAAATTAATGAGCTGTTCTTTGTGCTTTCCAAACAGGGTATTAGAACTTTTCTGCAATTTTTCTTTCCTTTGTTTTCCACTATAATCACTGTCTTGCTGTGGTAGTGCTTCAGTCTGCCATTCTTCATCAAGAACAGCTTTTCAAGCACTCTTAACCATTCTTGTGACAGTGGCAGTCTTCTGTGAGATAATGACAAAGCAGAGCTATATGTTATCATTATAATGGGGGCACTTGCCTGAATGTCACTGGAACAATTCTAATATGGCCTGCATGCAGACTTTTGGTGCGGCAGCCTAAAACCGTACATCTCACTTCAGAGTCCTGCAGAAGAGTCTGGTGGTAGATATGCAATTTCTCACACTTGCACTGCCCTCCTCTAGAGATGCAAGTCTCACACTGCTCTGTAATATTTTCCTTTCAGACATGTCAGAAGTACAATTTGAACAGAATTCTGAAGTGTAAATCATCTCTGATAGCCTAAGATTGTGACATTATATGTCACGATATTGTATGTTCTTATAGAAGTTTATTCTTAAAAAAAAAATTAAAATTGATATCTTGTGGCAATTAACCAAAAGTAAATAGCTCATCCTTGATGTATATATTAGTTTGTGCTGAAAAGAGAAAAGTGAAAACCACCGCCCTTTTCTGTTAAAAGTTTGAAGGGGGAATGAAGTCAGTCTATTTGATTGCTAGTTTAGGGAACTGAAATAACCATTTGAAAAACCTTTCCAGATTGTTCACTAAAGTAGAAAGATTGGAACCAAAAATTCAGCTGCCACCAAAAACTGATAGAGCAGTTTAACTCTATAGTTCACTGGCAGCTTTACAGAATGCTAAGGGATATATTTTTAAGGCTTTAAAAGTCATGGCCAAGGAATGTGGATGAATTCTTCGTGTTTCCTTAGTTCAGTATCAACCTTCTTTTTCTATTGGTTCAAATCCCAATACTACTCTTCTTTATTCTAGAAGAATATCTAGAAGACAGCTGGGTTCTTGCATTTAAAACCCAATGTAAAGAAAAAGGATTGATAACTGCATAAAATTTTTTTTTAATTTGAGGTGTCATATTTCTGAAGCTGCTTCTAGTTATAAATAACACAGTTCTCACCTCATATATTTTGGAATAGAAATCTGTTCCTCCTACAATAAGGAGAGGATCACTTGATTTTGAGGATCCTTTGGTCTGATTAGTTTTATAATTTTCTTTGTAAATTCAGGAACAAGAAGGGCTAATTTTAAATCCTCTCAAAATCAACGGGAATTTTCTATTACTAGTTTCAGCTATTCTACATTAGATACCTGCAGCAATATAAAAAAGTGGATGAAAAACTAAGTCTGAGCAACCATATCTAAAGTATTTGAAGATATGGACTGCATATGTTAAGCAAGGATAGAAAGTAATTCCAGTATATGGTTGTTCGGTACTTTAAATCCCTACTTGCATTTAAATTCTTTAATTTTTTACTGGAAGTATCTATATTCAAAAATTGCAAACCCAAATGTACTAAACCTGGTTAACACACATCATACAGAACACCTGTCAGTTTAAGGTTTGAAGCCAATTTGAAGCATGCAATGAATTTATATCGGGGTACAAAAGAGATATCTAAAGTGACATTCTGAGGCACAGTTAATGAGATTGTCTCATGTAAGTCTATCTGGTAATATGATCATCTCTAATGAGATTACTTTGAAGTATCCCCTTTACAAATTAAATTAATGAATTATATGCATTCACAATGCAAGAATACAGAACTGAAGTGTTTTTAAGGTATTTTAAGGTTAATATCAAAGCATTTCTCTATCCCTCTTAGGACCAAGTCAATATGAATATAATAAAGTATTGCATTGAGCCAGAGGAGGCAAAGAACAAGGATACACACAGGAAATAAAATGTTGCTAAGTATGGTGTGTTATCTTTGTATCACATGTTCTTTGAACATAATAGTCAAATAATTAAAGAGAAATCAGCCCCTTGCTGGAGCCCCGTACCAGATATAGGTACAAGAATCAAAGAGAATACTTAAATTTAGTATTGGATCTGCTGAGTTGGAGAGAAAGGGCAAGGGAAAATGATTTCTCATCCTGAAAGAAAGACAAATAAGAAGAAAAGAAGTATTAAAAAATTTCATTGCAATGAGCAGTTGCATTCAGCTCTGTCAACCAGAAATAGAGGTAGTTGGGAGCTTTAAAATGGTAGTGTAAATTGGAGGTAAGGGGGGAGGAGATAAAAGTCATTGCTGGTTTAAACCTTTTATCTTTGTGTGGTTTCCTAGGAAAAATGAACTTGGCTGAAAGAAGCCTCTTTCAGCCACTTGATTGTTGTGCTATTAGAGGCTCTCAGGCACACTATGCTAAGGATATTGTGAAGATCTTGTATTTATCTCATTGATAAGCCAAAATAATTATTAGGAGATACAGCACAAGGCATATCTCTTGTAAATTTTCTGTAACAAAATTCAGTGATGCATTTAATTGCTATCCAGGCAGGAGCCAGCATTCTGTGAATATCTTGACTCACCTCCAGTTTTGCCTTACTGAGAAATGCTTGATAGTAGTGTTATTTTTCATGAAATAACTACACAAGAGCATTTCTTCCTTGTTGGTTAAAGCTTATTCTTTCCCTATTCTATTTCTGTCAGAGTGATATAAAAGTGTTTGGTACTGGCAAGCTTTTTTCCACTGATAATAGAGACACTTACCCAACAAGTGGGTGAATTTCTTCTCCATTTGAAGCATTTGAAATATCATTTAAACTGGTTTTGAAGAAATTAAACCTAAGCATTGATCTGTATTGTATAAATGACCTGTATCATGTAGCCAAAGTCCAATAGCTAACAAAATATTTTGATTCTTAGGATGCAGAATCCCATTTCTTGTTCTTGTCTTCTTCCCAGGTACCACAGAAGCTCTTCTCTTCCCAATGTAGGCAGAGGCAGCATTGGCAAGCAGGACCCCTGATATTTGACATCCCATTCAAAAGTCTCTGTTAAGTTGTTGTCACCCTGCCTTTGCAATATACTTATCTTAGATCCTCTGGTGCCTACTTGATTAGAGAACATTTTTGGTGCTACTTAAAAAATGGAAGGTTTTAAAAATCCCCAAATGAAAGAAAATGTAGTTAATAAAAGCAACCCAAGGTGGGAATAGAAAAGAATATAGAGGAGATAGTACCTTTTTTATATGCCAAATTCCATAGAATTTAATGTGTTCACTCACTCTAAAGGGCAGCCAAAAAGCCTGCAATTTAGGGGGCTGAGGATATTGTTCAAACAAAGGGAAAGATTATGTGGAAGTTGTGACATTTGATGGTGACTCTGTAATTAGACTTGTCCAATTGGGCAAGGGATTTAAGTTTTTCCATCATGGCATACCATCTGAAAAAAGGCAATCGGGAATGACAATGTTTTCACACAATGGAATTTCATAAAGTTATGCCAAAAAGATGCTAAGGCAACAGATTTTACCATATGACTATGATACCAGAGAGGAGAAATTTAAGTCAATAAAGACATTATAACAAAAATGGAATCAAATCAATCACTTCAGACTAATGCCAGCCTGGTCCTGTGTACAGACTGCCTGTAAAAAGCATTAGGCATGTTCCTGGAACATGTCTTCCAGTTTAGTTTCTTCCCAGAAGGATTCTGTGTGTATGCTCTGCAGCTGCAGGGTAATGTGAGATCAAGTATACACTAAGTGGGATGGTGGGGACAGTTGCTCCATAACTGCATTACTGGTCTCAGCTAAAGGACTAGTGTAGATACACTCCCAGGACTGCTGAAGCACTACCAGTTAGGTTAGCTCCTTTTCTGATTTTGACACGTCTGTAGGAAAAAAAAAAAAAAAAGAGCATTCCTTCCAGTGCAGGGAACTGATGGACTCTATCCTCCCCTGCAATTACAGGACTATAGCAAAGACAGTTGTGCCCAAATGCTACATTAAGCAATTTTCAGATCTTTAAAGCTGACTTGTAAGCATAATTTTGCATGGGATCCTTAAAGAGAATCAGTCAACAGTATTAATTTAAATTAAAGAAGAACGATTATGAGAACCAAGGCAGAATTTTTCATGCTTATAAAAGGATGTTTAACATGAGTCAGTGGAATTTTCTCCCTGAATAGCAAAGGAAGGAACTAGGCACACACTCTGTTTCTAGAGCTTTATGGCATTAACAGTCCTTGTCACTTATGATTCTGCAGGTGGTACTTGCATCAAGTAAACTCAGTAGTCTGTTGAGGATGTTATTCAGTCATAGGCAAGAGGCTACTGAAGTAGGGATGTGGTAGAAAATGATAAGGCTTCTCTGTTCATCTTCCTTATTTACTACCATTCTATAACAGTGAAATCATAGCAGACATTGCAGGTAACGAGTCTTCAGTAAAAGATTTCTCTATCTTTCAGTCTAATTCAGCTTGCCACAAAGCACAGTAGCTGCTTAAACAATCACATTTTGGGTCCATTTCTGTCTCTTTGCAACTATTCAAACAATTTAATAAAAGCGACTGTAAAACATGAATTACATCTGTGAATGGCAAAACCAGAAATAAATGGCTTTTCTACTTGTCCAGGAAAAAACATCTCTAAATTGTATTATAGGGAACTCCCCCCAAAATCTGGTCCATCCTGGTATTATACTGGGTTAAATAATTACAGATAACTTTGGTCATGTTTGTGGCTAGCAATCATTGCCTTAGAAGTTCCTGTAGTTACAGAGTGATCAGAAACAGGACTGTGTCTCAGTTCTCATGGACTGCTACTATTAAGCCAGCATCATTATAGATCAAATGCCTACCCTGTAGCAACTGGATAGCCATTCCAACAAGCTGGATCCCTTGTGAACAAACAGAAAGGAACTAATGTACCTAGTTTTTTAGAATGAATTCATGATGACATTATAAGTGGCATTAACACTTGCAGATATTTCTTCTTGGTGAAAACTGAAATCAGAAAAGAGGGGTTCTCTTACAATGTGCTACTTGACATCTAGTGTCCCCAGGTTTTTTTTATATTAGAATAGTACAGCAGTCATCTAAATAGGCACGCTATTAACCCTCAACCTGCTAGGTTTTTATAAATATGATCATTTTTTCCATTGTTGGGCACAGAATATTTCCTTTTACAGTTTCAACCAAAATATTATTTGCCAATAATTTGGAAATCATACATGTTGAGTGTGCCAAAAAAAGCCATCATAAATACAAACTTAAATAATAACAATATTTTCCACCACAGGCAGAGGTAGCAGTCGTGCTGCTAATGTGTGTTTAGCTAAATATTCACTATTGCAGCATGACACTTACCTCTTTCTGGTGCCCACATCTTAGGATAGAAACTTTCTAGTTGGTTTTGAATTGCTATCCCCAAAAAGTATCTGGGGATGCCACAAATTGAACTAAACTAGAAACATCCATAGCACACTCAGCAGAGCGAAGGGTGCCAAGGCTTTCTCTAGAAAGTTGGTCATGCACTGTGTTACCTAAAGAGGTCACTCCACTACAATCCTACTTGTTCTCTGAATTGCAAAATCACTTCCATGCTGAATTATTCTCCTCATTGCTGCTGGGGCAGACTCTGCCTCCCGCTGTAACAAGATTAAGCTCATTCCATAACTGTCTGGACACTACCTTGGGATCTTGGCAGGCTTCCTGCCTTGCTGAAACCAAGATGAAGCATCTGCTGTGCCATTATACAGTCTTGGCATATGCATCCCTTAAGAAAGGATATTGTGACATAACCAGTGGAGCACAAAAGCCCTTACTGACTTAAAGACCCACAGGGTTATTGCCATCTGTTTATTAATTAGGTGCACTAGGTCCTGATTGTTACATATGGAATGAAGCAGGCTGCTGGTGGCTCAGTCCACTGGAATGCTCTAGGTATAAGGAAAGGATTTTTAAGAAATAGGAAATAAGTGTCCTTGTTTGATTTGCCCAGTCAATGTCTCTCAGTGTTAGAAATCCAAGTAATTATTTCCCTCCCCTGCTAAAAGGTTTGGATAAGCTTTCTGTTCCTGTCTTGTTATTAAATCTATATTACATTAGAGCACACCACTATGGGGTAGAATGATAGTTTCAACTTTCTTCCTCGTATCTTCATGGTTTTCTCTCCATGACATGTCAGTGTTTTTTTCTGTTTTAATGAGTCAAGACCATCGTTACCCTGTGTGTAAAATCTCCGACTGAAACCATTCATTCAGCAAGCAAAAAGTAAAAACTCCCTAAGAGCCCATGGATATTTTAAGAGATATTGTTATATAGTCTATGCTTGTTTGAAGGATATGCTCAGCAAAGATGCAAAAAATTTTGCACTTTGCATTGCCATTGCACTGGCAATGTGTTCTCAGTTAGAACTGATGATGATGATTATTATTATTATTGAATTTCAATTCCTTATATAACCATACAATTCACAGAATTCATTATATACCCATTTTGTAGCTTACACCTTCTATCGCTTGGAAGATAAGGTCTTCTAATCATGATTCTTGAGTCATTTTAGGACTGTCCTTCAGTGGGACAAGAAGGCAGAGGGAATTTCAAGTCGGCATTTCCTCTCTGTGTCCTCCCAAGTCAGGATAAAATTCTTCATGACCAGAAGGGAGATCACAGAATCATGGAATGGTCTGGGTTGAAATGGACTTTTAAAGATAGTCTGTCCCACCTGCCATGGGCAGAATCACATTTCACTTGTTATTGTGTATACCCCTGTTGCACAGTAAGAACCTGCAAATAGCCACTTTTTTTTCTGATACGTGAAATAGTAGGGTACTTCCTTACATCACCTCACAGGATAAATAGATATGATTCTGCATGAGAGTTAAATAATTCCCAAGTATAAGCCCTTCCACCCCTCCAGTAAAAATATTTCTACATCTGAAAAAAATATCAATAATATGGCAAATACTGCAGATAATATATATGTTACTGTAGAAAACCCTAGACAATTCCTTCAGAATTAAAACAATATCATTTAAATGTAACTGCATCCCGACCTCTAGAAATGGGGTTGTTTAAGATTCTTAAAGGTGTTTCTTAATGGCCATATTATACAGTTTCAGGTAGGACTGTTTATTGAATAAACTGATCTGTACTTCTACTTACAGAGTATTTTTATTTTCATGATCTAAAACAGTTTCATAGAGCCTGGAGCAAAGCAGAAGGAATCTTACAATGCAGAAAGCTTGAACTTCAAACCTCTGTGGAAATGAATTATGCATATGGATTATATGTACAATTTTAAGCTTTAGAAATAATTTTGTATACTGCTATTGATATAAAGATAGCTCCAGAGCATTAATGTGATTTATGACAAGTCTGTGGGAGCTAACATTGCTAAGAAAAGGAATGAGACAAAGGAAGTAAAACTGTTAATTGGCAGGCAAAGTGGATTTTTCGTTGTGATTGAAATAGGTGAAAAAAAAAGGAACTTCAAACAAGAAGAAAAAATAATATCCTGCTAATTCATCAGCTTTCCAACATGAGAATGAAAAACTGAACTATCCAATCAAAACATTAATGAGGCACTTTAATTTTAAAGAAGTAAATAACCAATAAAGAATGCAAAAATGCAAGTTTGGGTTTTCCTGGATATTTTTGCAGTGGAGGAGATAACAGTAATATTCACAGACCACAGAATATTCTGAATTGGAAGGGACCCACAAAGATCACCAAATCCAATTTTAAAGTGAATGGCCCGTATGTGGTTGTAACACCTACCTTGGTGTTATTAGCACCATGGTCTAACAAACTGACCTAATGAAATACTTAATTTCTATTCAAATATGAAAGCTGGTATACTGTTGTGAACACATTTCTTAATATAAATAAAATTTAAATAATAAATCCTCGCAGAATTAAACCTAAGCTCCTCGTTGCTCTATTTAGCAGGTGAAAAGGATTTTCTTGCAGAGAAATGGTGCTTTACAAACTGCTTGCTCAATATCTTCTTTTTTCTAGTATAATTTTGGTTAAAAATATGAATTCTTTTGATGTGAATCAATGCCTCTTTTATTCAATGGGAAAATTTTTATTTTCTAAAATAACTTTTGTTTAGGCACCATGATTGTGTATGTGGAATAAGGGATCAGTGGTCTTCGTGTACAAAAATCTTGTCTCAGAACTGTGCATTTCAATAAGAACATGGCACAGATTTTTTTCTTTATGATGGAATTATCAACTTGTAAATGATGTTTTCACTCGTCCTATTTGATCACACACTTCTCATCTGTAACCCAACTGCAAAATGCCATTAGTGCTCAACACTTATCTACTGCCTTAGAATTTCCCAGATAACTGAAGGTTGTTCACTGTTAAAAGTCAAAATTTCTGATCTTTAAAATACTGGAAGAAACAACTTTAACATTCAGCAATGATTGCAAGTTAAACAAAATAGCTTTATATGGCCATATCATGATATGTCTGAGAATAATGCTGTAAATGTAAAAGCATATTCTACATTACATCTTGTTTTAGGCAAGCTTAAATTATTCATTTTACTTGTACTATTTATATATTTGTATATATATGTGTATATATATATATATATAACCTCTTATCATCTTAAAATAGATTATGTATAAAAAATCATCACCCTATAACAAATGAATGAGTCCAGAAAAGTACATGTGTAAATCTTCTGAATAAGGAAAGTAATTTTTGTGTATTGATTTGTCTAAAGTGTTAAATTACATAATAGCCATATAGTAAAGCATTGAATAATTTAAGTAAATCAATGTTTTCTGAATTTCATACAAGTACAAACTTATTAGGCAGTAAAATAAATCAATATAATAAAAAAATAGAATAGTATGTAATGATGAATGTATGAGCTGATAATAACCAGAGGTAAAAACTCTATCATTGTAGAAAACACCTTTCAGTCATCTTTTCTCTATTATTCCCATCAGAAAACATGGTACTCTGTAGCCAATTGATTTTAGCCTTTAAATAACTTTTCATTTGAAAGGCACCTCACAGAAGTAAAAGTATAACCTTTTTCAAATTAACATCTTGGGTACGGAATAGTAAGGCATATTAACTTCTATTGAACCTCGTTCATGCAGTTTATGGTTCCTAAAATGTTACATATTTTGTAGACATTAAGGAAGCATTACTTCCATTCTTAAATGATTTCCATAATGTTTTCTTTTATCGATATCTCCTGGGCAGAAGGCCCAGGTTTCAGATATTAAAATTTTTTAAATGTTAGACTTTTTTTGTTTGTTAATAATACTTCTGGCTACCATCCAGAAAGTTAAGAGTTAAAAAAAAAAAGGAGAAATGCATACATTTTAAAACTGGTAGTAAAATTTACCAGAAAAAAATATGCACAATTAATTTTTAAAGTGAACAAAAATATTGGCAGAGGATGATTGACAATGTTTTTTATAGTGATATTTGTGAAACCCATTAAATTCCTGCTTGGTGGTAAAAATATTTAATGGAAATTTCTCCTGGTAAATTGCATAATACTGTATTCATTCAGGGATTGTAGACTCAAAAATTTTCTAGAAGAACTATGGGAATTTATATACTTCTAAATACAGGTGGTTATACTACCAGATTAACCAGTATCTTGCCTTTAAGACTCACATGTGAAACCATGAGAAGAATAGAATAATTTGTTCTGAAAGCCATATGAAGAAGTATGATTGGTTGGTTGTTGGGGTTTTTTTTTAATAAATAGACTAAACAAAGAAGTCTTCAATATTAACACTAGACATAAATATTATATCTACACAAGCCAAATTTTATATATATATTTTAAAAATATTTTATATTTTTATCCTACATCATATACAATATGTTAAGAGGCTTTCAAAACAAGGTGTTGAGTTTTTTCCTCAGAAAATTTTGTTTCAGAAAAGCTAACTCCATCATAATAATTGAAAGATAGTTTTAATTAAAAATCATGCTTTCTGCACCTCTCTCTGTTCATCTTACATTAGCAGTAGGTAGGCACATTAGTTTGAGGAAAGAGAGCTCTATTTTGGCTTTGTTTAAAAGGAGGGAAAAGAAGTACTATAGAAACATGAACTCTCTCTGATTTTTATTTTAATTCAGCGTTTCTTCATACAAGCAAATTTACATAATTAAAGATTTTATGTAAGAGATTCTGACTCAGGGATTTGAAATCCATCTTATATTAAATGCACTGTTTACAAAAACTCAATATATGTACCTGCTGTTGCCCTTTTAAAGAAAATAGGAAGAAAGATTGTGGTAATGCTGTATGACAAAATGTTCTATTCTATAATAATCTTCAAAATTTTCACTAGGTTCTAAACAAGGAATTAACTCTATGTTTAAAGTTCTTGATTGTCAAAAATACCATGTTACAGTCTTTTAACTGAGAAATATGAACAAAGTAATACCAGCTACTTGTTTGATGAAAATCCTTCAACTAAATACATTACACTACCTATGATTTTGAAAGGTAGATGTGGTCTTTTTCTACAGATATGTAATTTCAAATTCATTGCAGAAATAACTCATTATCTATTTTTCCTGAATATCATTACATTTACTTGCTTCTCTATATATTCAATTCTGAAAGACACTTCTTGTCAGTTATGGATTACTGCCAGAAAATTGCCATTTTTTCCATTGTCTTAGCTACTTCTGTACCAAGAGTTCCAGTAATTATATGGTGAATTTGATGCAGTTATCTCCCAATGATTATATATATATATGCTAATATGGAGCTCCATTTAAGAAAAGGCAGAAAGCCTGTTTATTGGACCAAATTGGCAGCAGAAAAAATTCTGTAATTTTCAAAAATATTATGCAGCTTTTCTAAAAAGGCAGCAAAATATTAAGCTGTTACAGAATTAAGAGGTTATAGACCCTACTTTCAGCACATAATTCTTCATAACCCACTGTTTCACAATCAATTTTTAAAATAGATCCAGCTGAGCAGCATAAAATAAAATGTTTAGAAGATATAAAAAGTAAAACATCAGTATTTTCAAATTACTGCAGAGAAATGGCTTCCTTCAACATCCACTACTGTAGTCTTCAAAATATGTTTGTCCTCAACAGGATAGACAATTGTGAATCATAGAAAGGTTTGTGTTCTTAATAACCAAGACCTGGTCCCATGGGCAGAGATACTTTCACTTGACCAGGTTGCTCAGAGATCCCATACAACCTGTCTTTGCACACCTCCAAGGATGATGAGCCCACACCTTTTCTGGGCAACAGGTCGCAGTACCTCACAGCCCTCAGAGTAAAGAATTTCCTACTAACGCCTAATCTTAATCTCCTTTGAATTTAAAATCATTCCCTCTTGTCCTAGCATGCTCTGCTTGTGTAAAAAGTCACTCTCCTTTTTGTAAGCATGGAGGTCACTCTCCCCTTTACACATGGCAAGGCCTCAATGAGCTCTCTGCACTCTCTCTAGTTCAGACTGAAAAACCTCAGCTCTCTGTGTTCCTTCATTGCAAAAGATCTCCAGCCCTCTGAGATGCTTCATGGCCCTCCTCTGAGCCCAGTCTAATAGAGCTGCATCTCTCTTGTGCTGAGGATCCCAGAGATGGACAAAGTACTCCAGGTGGAGTCACACAAGAGCAGAGTAGAGAGGAAGAATGACCTTCCTCGGCCTGCTGGCTACTCCTCTTTTGGTACAGCCCAGGATGTGGCTGGCCTTCTAGGCTGTGAGCACATGGTGTTGACTCATGTTCAGCTTTTCATCCATGAGAATCCCCAAGTCCTTCTTGGCATGTCTGTTCTGAATGAGTCCTTCTCCCAGTCTGTATTTATGTCTGGGATTGCCGTAATCCAGGCACAACACCTTCCACTTGGACTTGTTGAACTTCATGAGGTTCTCATGGGACCACTTTTGTTCGTCCACATGTCCCTGTCCACATGTCCCTGTCCTTCAGGATGTCAACTTCACCACTCACTTTCATGTAATCTGCACTCAATCTCACTTTTTCATAGATAAAGATATCAAAGAGTACCAGTCCCCACACAGACACCTGAGGGATGTCACTTGTCACTTACCTCCACCTGAATGTAGAGCCATTGGCTACAACTCTCTGGATGAATCTATCCAGCCAGTGGTTTACCCACTAAAACGTCCACCCCTCAAATCCATGTCTCTCCAATTTGGAGTTTAAGGATATCATATGCTGTCATTGTCTTGCAGAAGACCAGGTAGAAGACATCCGTTTGTTTTCCCTTGTTGACTGCTGTGTCACTGAAGAAGGCCCCCAGATTGGTCAGACATGGTTTTCCTTTGGCTGTCTCAGATCACCTCCTGCACTTGCATTAACATTGCTTCCATAAGGATCTGCTCTGTGATCCTCCTAGGTACAGAAGTGAGTGAGTAAGCATGGTGAAGCATGTCTTGATGGGAAAAACGGATTTTATTCCTTAGTTATTCACTTCCACACATTATAATGTATGTAGATTTTTGCTTTAACTTCGTGTATACTTGAATTGCACTTTTAAAATGGAACTCAAGTTTATCAAAAACATCGGTTTGGAATAGAGAACTCCATACTATGGCAGAAATTTACTTATGATATTTTTTGAGTAATTTTCTATTTGAGTATAAGTACTTAGTAGTAGCAGTAAAAGACTTGACATGGAAATCACTGTTAAAAAGAGAATATATAATACCATTTTATCTATTTTTAAATGCCCTACTTTTATTTTTATATGCCCATCCACACAGACAAGAGTCAATTCTGCAAAAAATTTTAATGAATACAGCACAATTGTGACTACAAATATTTACATTTATGTTGTATGGGCAAATAACAGAATACAAATCTTCCTATTCTAAATGGAAGTTATTACACAGGTTCTCTTGTCTTTACGGTCCAGCTTGTGTTATAGCGACTGATGAAAACCATATACTTGCACAAAACAACAAAAGCACATTCTGGCAAATATTTGGAATATCCTGGCTTCCTTCTTTATTTAAAATTATTTCTTTGGGTTGTTTGTTTGGTTGGTTGGCTGACTTGGTGATTTTTGTCACTGGTTTTGGTGTTGGTTTAGTTCTGTGGGTGCTTTCTTGGTCCTTGATGTACCTATTATTTTTCTAAGACTACTGTATAAGATCTTCATACTGAACAAAACACATTCCAACAGGAGATATCCAATTGTTGATTGCAGAAAATCCTCTGGAAATTTAAGACAAAATTTTCAATGCACTATACAAAAGGAGAAGTGTTCAAACAGGAATGAACTTTTCTTGTTCACTTCTTTTTAATGAAGTATCTGAATGCACTGAATAACAGCCCTAATTTGTTACTTTAAAGCAATTGCCTGATTTCATGAATATGCGTTGGAACTTTAGGCTCTTAGAGAAAATCTGTAGAGGATAGTTACTATTTCCTACAATTAATTTTCAGTGTTGAGGATGAAATGTAGCACACCATGTACATAATCCTGCTGTAGGGAAAATTACCCCTTTGTACTTTCCTTCCATTCTAGCCCAAATGCATTTCCCCCATATTTCTCTTTGGCTTCAACAACCTGCCCTGGCCCCCTGAATTTCTATCCAGTGGAGAAAAAGTTACCATCCAGACCAGTGGAGAAAAAATTACCCTGGTAAGGGGATACTGCCCTGATTCTGTCCCATTTCAGTCTCTTTTCTTGACTCATGTTGTTACCTATGGGAACACAGTCTGTTAAAGGACAGTCAAAAACTGGCCAGAGTAAATGGAACAAGCTGTACATGGTTAGCATACAAATACTTTCAAACTAAAAAATGTGAGTAAAAATGTAGCTTAAATACAAAAATGTGAGTAAAACTCCCAGTTCATATCAGGTTGTCTCGATGAAGAGCCTTTCTACTGGGAATACAGGTTCCAGGAGTATATTTTGAAATAATACATGTGGGCATATTTTATAATGGAACCCTTTATGAATATTCACTGACTTAGGCTTCAGTGAAAACAGTGACATATCTAAGTATCTATAACTGCCAAATTTTCACTACTTCATCATTTAGTTAAAATGACACTGGATTTCAACAATTTCATCCGACATGCAGACTTCCACTAGAAACATCCAAGTTGCATTGGTGTCTTCTCATATTTGACCCTTTTTCTTCCTATATGCTATCTGATACTAGAATATTATATAATAATATTCCTTCAATTTTAAGCTGCATGTCACTTATTGATGTTAGAATTATTTTTGAAGCAGGCAATTTGTATCTTTTAGGTGGGGAAGTTATAAGTTTCCACTGCTTCAGGAAACTTTGAATATGTTGGATTACTCAGTTTACCAAGTCAGTATAAAAATGTGTACTAATTCATGATCAGACCCTAAATTATTCATAGTGGTGAACCACAAAAAAAAAAAAATTAGTAAAAAAATTAGTTTCTCTTTTTTTTTTCCCACCAATGTTAATTTCCCATTCCAAATGTTTTTTTTCACACTGACCACAATTAACCATAATATTTACAATATTTTTCTATTCTCAGGAGGGTTGATGGCATTAAATATTATCACACATAGAACTTCTGAAATCCTGAACTAAAATTTGGTGCATGAAAATAATAGAAAAGTAAAAGGAATAGGAAAAGCTCCAAAGAAAGTATAGCAATTACATACTGTTGCCAGTAGTATGCCAATTAATTTACTTATATTATTCTGGAATTTAGATTAGGTTTATTGAGAGACTGTAGAAAAATAGATTAATATTAAATTGATACCTAAAGACTTTTGGATTTTTGTACATTCTTCATATTTTTGTAGCTTTTTAGGTTTTGATATATAGCTATATTGTTTTAAACACTTTTTCACACTTTAGAATAGTAGATTACCCTTTCTCACACTTAGTGCCATCTTCTTAAAATTTTGTTCAGTCTCATTTTCAAAAAAAAGAATGTCTAACAAGGACACCCTGTTTTGCACTAACAGTTCGGATGTCAAGTTCCAGTGTTTCTTTTTTATAGTATCTAAAACTTGGTAGCAATTCTGGCAGGAAGTACCTGTTTTCAGATATAATCATGTTCTTTTAGCTAGTCATTTATGTGACTTTGGTTTAGGTAGTATTCATAGGTTTTGATCTGGTCACTGAAGGGTAGCACATGATCATTTTATAGTAATTAAAGCCAAGCACAAAAATTATCGCTAAGCAATGTGTACAATCTAACATTTCATACACAAAACCCAGAATTTATTTATGAAGCATTGTGCACCTATGATGAATCCAGTATCTATCGCCTTTTAGATATTTTAAAATTTATTTTTCAAAATTCCTTTGCTTTTATTTTTAATACAGAATCATCCTTCCATGTAATTAGCTTGGCTTTACCATTCAGTAAACAATCCAAATATATAATCATAATTTATTTTTTAAACAGCCATTGTAACACAAATACTACCAAAAGCTTTTGGCTTTGTTTTCCAAAGGAAATCCCCTTAAAATCTTATCATGTCTTGTAGTGCATATTTAAGTTCTTTCTGCAGGTGATTGTCGGGTCCGGCTGTCTGTCTCTGCCCCGACACGGGTAGGGTGGTTCTTTGGTGGGCACGATGCAAAGGACGAGTCTGGACTCTTCAGCTTTCGGTCTTCAGGTTGTTTATTATTTCTTATCTACAAAATTTTTTCTGTCTGCCCAACAGAGGTCTGATCTGCAGGCAGTCACAGGCACTCTCTGACCACCCACGGGGCGGTCATGTCTTTTTATACTAAAACCTACGTATACAATATTTACCTTTATTTCCCAATGCTTTTCGCCCATGTTAGCAAGTGCACCTTCACCAGAAACCAATCTCTAAGTGCCAACATCATCACAGGAGATGGAGGACAAGAAGAAGAAAGAAGAAGGACAAGACACGCCCCGATCTCTCCATCTTGTCTCCATAACCCCCCTGTACCAAAAACCTTAAAGTCTATATCTCACCCTCTAAATGTGTCTCTTTTACACCTTTTACTCTAAAGTGATTCTCTTGTCCTCAGACTCTTGTTACTTCTGTGGATGGATCAAAATCAAGCCACCAAGCACTCTTGGCAACATTCCAGGGTTTTCGAGACCCCCAAGGGTTCTCCTGGCATCTCTGGACATCGGGAACGATGTGCTGAGATCCCACAGGTGATCACAGAAACAAAAAAGGCACCATTTTACCAGCATAAAAAACTTCTGCCTTCTTTTTTTTTAATTCTCTTACACCTTCACTACTTATTTCTTGACTCTTTATTGAAGTATTTTATGACTTAGCAGAATGAATATTTAATATGAGCTGGAAAATGAATTGTAAATTATGTTAATTTACTTAATATATTTTCACTTCTCAGTATTTTTACATTAAAAAGTTGAATGTGTCCTTTACAGCCTTCTTTTCAAAGATATTATTATCAAGAGTATAAATATGCAAGACCATACCTGGCTGCTTTTTAGTTGCCTTTATGTTTATAGATTCCTATCTGTTGGTAGTCAAACGATAAAGACAAGCTAGGTGATTAATTTTTCCACTGTGGTAATCACATTGATTTAGTTCATATTCATGACATTTCATATTGTTAACAGTCAATGACCCCAAATTAATATAGGAACAGTTTTGGCAAACCAAAGCACAATCTGACAATGCATTTACAACTATGATTGTGTTCTTACCGTTCTGAGACTGAAATGTCAATTATATTGGGAACAAGGGAGTAGTGCATGTATAGAAGAAAAAAATTAACATATATGATTATACTTGAAAGTTAAACTACTGTTGCTGAAAATCAGCACTCTAAGCATAGGCATATGACCACTGAGAACAAATAAAAACTAAAGATGTATATTTTAGAAATATGAAAGCATATTACAAGTACAGAACACCTATGGAAAGCCACAAAAAGAACCTTAAAGAATTAATGAAGCAGCATGCTATCACTTGTCTGATGATTTGCCATCATAAATCCCACTAATGATGGTGACACCTCTATTGCTCAGAAATAAATTTTCCAATTGAGCTTTTGGAAAATGAAAACCGAACTACTAATCTTAGAAATTTTGTTTTAAGGCAAAGGGTCAATTCCTTTGCAGCCAACAACTGAGGAGTAGCTACACCTGATTTTTGTACATTTCACTGTGGCTGCTGGTTGAGAGCTGAGATCATGTGCTTAGATTTTGTGTGCATTACACATCCATCTGTTCCTCCGTCTGGCAAAGGAAAAAAAAAAAAAGAAAATTAAGAAAAAGAAGTCTAGGAATGCTTTATAAACTCTTTCCACCAATACACCAGTTGTTAGCTTCCTGCTGGTAGCCCTAGTATAAGCATCATTGGGTAATTATTTCAAGCAGGAAACAACCAACCCACATGTTCAAAAGTAATTACTAGCTCAATTAACTATCCAGAAGCAGGTAATTCTTTTTCTTAAGATGCAGAAAAAGAAGAGTTATAATATTTGTGCATCTTTAATATAAGCATTTAGATAGCATCTGTGCAATTTTATACCTGCACATATTTTTGTAACTGAAAAATTTCATACTATCATAAATGATCTATATCAATCATAAATCATGGAGGGTCATCTGAAATTTCCTACATATTTTTTATGGTAGGTGTAATATTAGGCCTGTTGTTATTTAACATTTTCACTAATGATTTCAAGATAAGCAGAACTAAATTCACACACAGTATTAATTGGGAAGTACTATACATTTAGCTGAGGACAACAGCAGGGACATGAGAAGTTAGAAAAGCACAAGCAGAAAATAACAAAATAGACAAAGAAAAGAACACACTAATGCATCTGGGGAAAAATAAACCAGAACCAGGACAGTACAACTGGGGGGAACTGTGAAAGCTGGTACACTCTAAGAGATTAAGGGGTAGCAGTGAACAGCAAACATGAAAATGAATCTGAGTCAGACAGAAATAGCAAAAATGTACCTTACTAACAGCTTCAGAAATCTGCTTTGCTGCTTTGAACAGTTAATCCCCAGCAGATACCAGTTTTTCTCCATCTACTTATTTCTGTTTTTTGCATATTACCATGAAAGATAAAACGTCATTATATTATAAAATGTCATAAGGCCTTGTCTTGACTGATTCATAAAGTTTTCAGTGGTTTAAGCTTCATTTTATGTGGTCTGCCCCAAATACCAGCAAAATGAGCCACCTAATTCTCTACAAGGAACAATGTGATATAAACAGAGAGATGGTCTTACTACCCTATCTCTGAAATCTACATTCCTTAATCCAGCATTTTTTACTTCAGAACCTTGAACATACCATTGAGCTGCAGCTATTTTTCTCAGCTTTAAAAATGCTTTCATATTCTTAACCTTAAAAAAGATTTTCTATCTGTTCATTTTTATTTTGGTAGTGTAAATATAGAAAGACACTGATATGACATGATATGGGGCACAAAGTGAAAGAAGTTTTGAGAGAGTGTCCCTTTTCAAAGCCGTTTCATTATAAGTACTATGAAATTACTTAAGCCTGCCTATTTCACACTTTAGTCATCAAACAGTCAAAATTTCATAATACATTTCCACACCTTGGTACTTTTAAAGTATTTAACTTCTGTATCATTATATGCAATATATTAATTGGTCTTGTCTTCTTTTACTGCGTATGGTAAGAAAGAGGTGCTCCAATTACATAATGTTTTTATGGTACACCAATATTGAATTCATGTCTTCTATGTGCTCTATCAGGTAAACAGATATAACAGTCAATGCTCATAAAACCAAACGCTGTCCCATATTATTTTTTTTTAATTTGACAAAAAAACATAGCTCTAGGACATAAGTTCAATGAGATTTGTTCTATGACATTAGAAGCTAATATCTTCATACACCTGCCAGTAATAGAGAAAACTACAAATTGTCTGAAAAATGGATCTAGTGCAAGCTGCCAGTCATCCTATATATTCTAAATCCTTCAAACACAAGTAACCTCTCATCCAGAAGTTGATTAGATTTACAAGCATGTAACACTGCCCAAATTGGTATACCATATCTCTCTGTAAATGGAGATAGCTTACAACAAACTAAAATTAACTTCCAAGACATTTATAAGACTTGATTCACACCTATTTATTGAGAACAAGGAATTTTATACATAATTGTACTAATGCTTCCCTGCAGATCAGAAATCTCAGTGCAGACATGCCTGTATATTTGGCTGCAATGTAGTGTTCGAAAATCCAGGCAGCTTCTAGCATTGCAATTACACTAATTTAGCTGCTAGATGAAGTTTAGCTATAGGACTGCACAGATTCATGTCAGAGAGTCCTGTGAAAAAGAAGAGAATTTCAGGTCTAATGTCAAAAAACTTTAATCTGAAGAGAAGAGGTGAAGGTGAAAATTTCTCCTCAATTTACAATAAACTCCATGGTGGAATGAGATTGTCATTGTTATTTAATTGGGATTTTTTAACTCAGATATAAAATTGACTTCAGACTAATATGTAACCTCAACCAAAAAGAAACCCAGTAATTCACTGATACACCTTTCTTGCATTCTAAACCTTTCTAAAATGTGTATGCATATGTTTATAAAATATGTGATCTTACTTATATGTTCATTTCACTATTTTCCACATATGCATTATTCTGTTTAAAAAAAAAAAAGCTGGGGTGGGGGGGAAAGTAAGCATCAAGTAAAACCAAATTTCAAAGCACAAGTGCAGAAATATATTTTATTGGCATTTTACAAGAAAATGTATCAATCCTTGTGACTATACATGCTTTGTTGTGATGCCTGAAGTGTTAAATACTACAGCTGGCAACATGAGAATATTTAAGAAGGTATGAAAGACTAACTGCATTAAAAACACCATTTTTCCTTGACACTACTAGCGAGACAGCTTGACTGAGTTCATAATTTTTCTTCTCCACTTTACAAATAATTTATGAATTCTATTTAGTTGAACTACTTTGTGCCTACCTCACAGAGAAAAATTGTGTTCTTTCTCACAGGCCTACAGTTATTAGCAATATGTGAGGGAAGTGCCAACCTTCTGCACATTGTAATAGGCACAGTTTGTGTTCCAAAGGACAAGAAGCCTCAGCAATGTACTGCAGCTTTTCAATAATCTCTCAATGAAAAATTGTTTCACTGCTCATAGAAGTGAAGCAATCTACAAGTGAGATGGCTGTGAGGTTCTGTAGAAGCAGCTCAGCTGGACCAGGGTCCATCAGTTGGAAAAATTTTGCCTCAGATTTCTTCATAAATCATGTGGAATGCTTCAAATTAACAACTGGGGAGAATACTGCAGGCACTTCTTCCACTGTTGAATCTAATTTAAACAGTTTCCATAGGACTGTTCCATAGGCACAGTAAACAAGACATGTTGGTGCCTGCATTTAAGGAGTCAGTCCTACTGTTGGCTTGATCTTTGCCAACCATTAGGAATGTACATTTCACTTCAAGGGTACTGCAGCATGGCCAGGCTTCCCAGACAATCTGTGAAACCTACCCAGGAGCTTTTCAATAGTCATGTACATGAAGCTCCAGCTCACCTGCCACTGCCCCCACTTCAGGACATAGCCAGAAATAGGAGACCCTATAGACGTCCCTTCAAAATTTTATGGGATTCCATAACTCTTAATTACCTGCTTTCAGGGAGTCACCAATATAAGTGTGATGTTCTAAAAAGGCCAAAGTAAATAAACCATGTTTTTTTCTTTTTCTTTTAAATTGAAAAGAAAACGGAAAAAAGTAGAACTAAATGCTTTTCAAAAAATAATAGATAAGCACTGATTGTTTTTTACTGAAGTGGCTTTATCAAAGTCTAAAACAGAATAGAAGACAGAATTCTGAAACAAAAAACAAAAAAAACCTACTGAATCAGCACAATTATTTTTTATAAACACAGCACGCATTGCAACTTCATTAGTGATAGCACTGTTTTATGGTTTATTGCAGTGAAAGAAATACATATTTTAAAAGTATTTTTTCTTTTTCACAACAGAACTGTAGGATTTAGAAAGAATTATACTCCTTCTGCCTATAAAGATGTTTTTTCTGAACACAGATAAATGCAGTATCTCCCAGGCTGGATAGATGAACATATTGAAGCTATAGTTCAAAAAACTCTTTGAGCTGTCTGAAAGGATTATTAACTTTATTACTCTAAACTCTTGAACATAGTCATCTTGAACTCACATTGGCTGAAGCACACTCAGTTGTGGAGGAAACAGGTACAGATTTCATGCCTGACACAGTTGTAGCTATGTGATCCATCCACCCTTTATGGAAAGGAAAAATATACTTTGACAACAAGATTATAGCTACAACTCTAATTTTATTCTAGATTAAAAGAGTAGCCTTACGGGCATCTAATTCCTCCCACTCTCATACTCAAAATAAATAAATTTATACCAAATTTTATGAAGAATTATCTGCATCTAGATGACAGCCTTAACATCATATGTCAATGAAGGCCTTAAGCAACTTTTTGAAAAGCAGCTGTCACATATATGATTAAAAAACACCAAAATAAGGGGGTTTTTTTCCTTGATTTTCTGCTCTTGTAAATTGATGGATCTATCTGGGTACATTAGGATTTCACTGGATGTTTAAAAGAAACTGCTCTAGATGAACTTGAAAGTTTTACATCATGTTATGAATTTCATTGATAATGTGTAAGTTTAGGAAATAGTTAACTTTACCTCTAGTCTAATCTGTCATGCAACAATATTATTTTTTACAGTGTATTAATTTTATCTATTTAACTAGATTCAATATGAAGTTTGAACTAGGACAGTAGCATTTACATGTGATCTACCAAATTTATTAACTATTTCTAAGTTAAAATGCTGTCAAAATCATACTAGCAACATATCCTTGTTTTTAATTATCCTACAATAATTGAGTGAAGAAACACTTTCTCATTTATGATTCTGATGGGACAGTATTTTTTGGGTTTGTGTGGCAAGTTTTTGGTAATAGGGGGATGACAGAGGCAGTTTCAGTGAGAAGTTGCCCAAAGCTTCCCCTGTGTCTGATGGAGCCAATGCCAAATGCCTTAGACTCTCCCCTGGCCAAAGCTGAGCCCATCAGTGAAGGTGTTAACAGAGTTAAAGAAGGGGGAAACTACTGTTCTAGAGCAAATTGCAGCTGGAGAGAGAATGTGTGAGAGTGACAGCTCATGGTCTGTGAAGAAGGAGGATGAGGTGCTTCAGGTGATGAAGGAGATTCATCCCTGCAGCATATGGAGGTCCACTATGAAACAAATATCCACCTGCAGCCCATGGAGGACCCAGATGGGTGCTGGAGCAGATGGATGGAGCAGATGGATGCCAAGAGGAGGCTATGACTGTGGGAAGCCCATGCTGGAGCCGAATCCTGGCAGTGGCCCTGTGTTAAGAGGAGCCTACCCTGGAGCAGGATTGCTGCCAGGATTTGTGACCCTGCGAGGGACCTGCACTGGAGCAGTCTGCTTCTGAAGAACTGCAGCTTCCAGAACGGACCTACATTGGACTAGGGGAAGAATTTGAGGAGTCCTCCCTCTAAGGAGGAAGCAGCAGCAGAAATGACATGTGATAACCTGACCATAGCCCTTATTCCCTATCTCCCTGCATAGCTGCTGAGAAGGAGGTAAACAATTCATGTGGTAAATTAAGCCCAGGAACTAGGAAAAGTGGGGAGAAAGTGTTGTTAAGATTTGGTTTTATTTCTCATTACCTTAATGTGATTTGATTGATAGTAAATTAAACTTATTTTCCCGAGTCTGTTTTGGTTGATGGTGACTGCTGAGTGATCTCTCCTTGCTCTCGTTTTGATCCACAGGCCTTTCGTTCTGTTTTCTCTTTCCTATTCAGTTGAGGAGGGGAGTGATAAAGGAGCTTGGGTGGGCACCTGATGTTCAGCCAGCATCAACCCACAACTGGCAGTATATAAAATCAGTATGTTATTTAAAGTGTAAAATACAATTGACAACATATAGTAAATTACTGCAGGTTGATACGATACTAGTAATAAGGTTATAGATTTTTACATAAAGGCTTTCTAGAGAATAAAAATATTATTGTTTAATCTATGGCTAAAATTTAATGTATCTCAGTATATTTGAACTTTGCAAGACTACTACCATGGCACAACGGTGACTTTAAAAGCAATTTCGTCCGAAGTTGTCATGACATTGCAGACTTAACATTGTCACATATTATTGTAACTTGTCTTAAGATGCTGGCATATCCCTTTCATAAGAAAAAAAATAGGTTTTTTTAATCTACATTTTTATCCAGGATAAAAAATTCATAAAATGACTAGCTAGTAAATTTACTGTATTATGATCTAATTATACTAACATTTGGCATACACTAGTTAGCTTTATAAATAATATCTGGTGAATTAGCAGGAGAAGGTAATTAATTCACAGACATCAATATATTTTTTTATGATATACAAGAGTTTGTGTTTGACTGATTGTGAGGTTCAACCCACAACTTTGTGACAGCACAACTCACCATTTTATGATCATGCTTCATTGGTGAAAGTTTAGCATCAAATTAGAGGGAGAAAAAAAAACCCATGTAATTTCCACCCTGCTGGTATTAATGCTTACCTAACAAGAACAACCATAGCTAAAAATAAAGTTCTTCTACCTTTTCAAAGCTATGTTATTTCAAAAGGTTAATTTTCAAGAAAAAATATTCAACAAGTAGAAACAGATACAGCTGTGCTCGTTAGGTTTATACTGTCACTTTTTGAGCAAACTTCTCCCTTCCTGAAGTCCCTTCTCCCAGAGATCATTATCAGCATGTATTACACATTGTTAGTGCTTTTAGTGTAAGGCTAAAATAATCATTAACCTTAAAAAAAAATTAATGAACATACTTGTACCAAAACCTAGAAAATGTGCCATTCTTTTATGTTTCTATCCATCTGTTTACAAGGTACCTAGGGGCTTCACTATTTTCACAGTAGTCTTATGAGTAATGGTATAGCATATGACTTTTAAATGATTTATTAGGAATCCATAGAGATGGGAAAAACAAAGGATGCAATTAGAGGTGGCAACTATCGATTAAAAATCCTGATATAGTTCACTTAAAGAATGGAAAATGATAAATGACATGATTTTATCATTGGACAGAATGTCAAAGAAAACATTGTTGTTTCTCATATATCTCTAGTGTGAACTTCTCTGGAGAAGTTCAATATACTTTCTGATGTTTGAAAAAGAGGGAAAATAATTTTATTAGTGTTTCATAAAACAAATATGGGATGGTTACATCAGGTGGGAAAAGAAAGGAAAGTCAAGGCACAGGTGAAAAATCCAGCTGATTCTATGAACTTCTCTGTAATGGCCCCATAAATAGTTATATAAAAAAACAAGAGTGCAGAAAGAATCTAATTTGCAAAGTTATTACTAAATATTCATTTTTTCCCTATTTCACTAAGAAACAGTTCCAGAAATACAGATCTTAATAATTTATTTTCATTGCCAAAATAAGAACTCAGGAGGCTAAATTAATTTCTGGCACAGCACTAATGAATGCAGTGAAATCACACAAGGGGTGATTTTAAATCAAAATGTTTGATGGACTTCAAATTCCACCAAAAGTTTCTCCCAAACCTCATTATATAAAATACATAGTAGAAAAAATCACAACAAAACAAACAAACAAACAAAAATCACCACACACACAGACACACACAGACACACACAAAAAACCAAACCAAAAAGCAAACAAAAAGAATCACCAAAAAAACACCACAAATCAATAACTCAAAATAAAAGGCAAAAAAGGGAAGTAATTAGGAAATAACCCAGTATTTTGGGGTTTGGACTAAATAAAAGAAAAACAGAACAAGATATGGAGTATATAAATTATCCAATCCTGTTTTCAAAGTAACAATAGAAAAATGGCAAATTAAGAGAAAATTATGAACCCCGGGTAACTCAAATAGAAGCCTGGATATAGAGATCCTTTTCTCTAGACCACTTTTCTAACTTGCAACAGCCTGGCAGCCAAGCAACAAGAACAGTGTAGTGGGCCAAAAATCCATAGAAGAGGTGAACTCTACACATAAGTGAATAATTTCCAGATGAAAGGAAAGTCAAGATATTTCTCCATGTCTAGCTTATTAATATTGAATCTTTCTTCTGATTTTTTTTTTTTTTTACTATAGTAGAAACATATTTTCTGCATGATGAGAAACAACCCCAGAGCATAGCAAAATCTGTTTCTAGTGCCACAAACCAGGCACTCCTTGGAAAGTACAAGGAACAATCCATTCTTCCTTGAAACTGCACAGTTTGAAAATTCCACAAAACAATACAGAAATATCTTAATCAACACTTACATGGAATTAAATGGGGTTTTTTCCACTGTATCAGCAGTGCACTGGTAAGTTTGGATTTGTATTTGCAGCTCAGTAGAGGAAACAGTTTTTCCATACTCTGAATCAAAGATTCTTTACAGATCTTATAACTAGGTGGTTTTTTTTGGCTCCTGATTTTGATTCTGGAGGCAATGTAATCTGACACTAAAATCAATGCAGCTCAGCATACTGATTTGAAAAGGAGTTCCAAGTGGCATTACAGGAGCTAATGGAAAATGCAAGTGTATATGATGTCAGGGTTTTATTAATAATTTCAGTAAAATGTGAGTTTTTCTGTTACCCAGTTATAAAATGCAGATAATAATACCTCTCTACATCTTTAGAGAAATATGTGCAACCACACTAAGGAAAAATACCTTGAATAGATTTGGATCCTTGTGGCTTTTTTTGTTTATTTTTTGGGGTTTTGCGGGTTTTTTTGTGTTTTCTTTTGTTGTTGTTGTTTGGGGTTTTTTTTATTTGGGATTGGTTTTTTTGGTTGTTGTTTTTTGTTGGGTTTGGTTTGGTTTGGTTTGGTTTGGTTTGGTTTGGTTTGGTTTTTTAATGAGCACTGCTGTTAAGCAAATTGTATGAGAATCCGGACATTTCTATTTGGGATAAACTTTCATCCTCCTTCCATTAGCATTTAGACAAAGGCAGAAACTTTGGATTTCAGGCTTAATTACAGCCTTTAGGAAATGCACCACTTTTTTAATCCAAATCTGTTAAAATAGCCTCCTGGCATTTCTGTCTGTCTAAATTCAAGGCTTCAAGTGTCCGTAAAGTACAGTGACCACCAGAGCACATGAGAGAAATTTATAAATTATTTCAAGTATATCATGTTCAAATGCATTATTTTCTTTTAACTCATTCATAAACTACCTCTTTCCCTACTGACAGGGAGCAGAAAATCATCATAGTCTTTTTACTCAGAGAGACACTTGTATGGCAGTCCAGCGGGCCCTGGAAAGAGACCATGTCAGAAAGCAGTGTTCATTGTGTTTGCCAGAAAAAACTTGAATCTGATCTAGTCAGTGATTTTAAGTGTACGGACGTTTTGGTCTTGCATTTGCCAAATTTAAAGTTTCCATAATGCTTTCAGGGCAAGTTGCCAGCAACAGAAGAAAGAAATGCAAATATTTGAAAAGGGAACTAGTTGCTATAGTTAAATCTTGAAAAATATATTCCTCCTTGTTGTTACTTACTTAACTATGATCAGGAAGAGTTTTCAATGACTTAAGAAAGGCTAATACTAAGCTCTTTTCATTGTGGTCAGAGAAAATATTGGAAATATGTTCTTTACCTCTAAAAATTAGCTTTTTAAAAGTATTAGGTTATATCTTAAAATAATTGATAAAAATATACCACATGTGACATAGCCATGTATTTATGACATGAGTTATGCTTCTCAGTGTGATTTACAAGATCAGATCTTAGAGCAACTGTTAAGCTAAAAACAGCAAAGCAGCAACACACCCTATAAGCCAAAACTATTGTCAGAATAACTGAAACCTAGTCTGATCATCATTAGTCCAGATCTAATTGGAACACAAAAAGAAAGAATAGTGATGCAGTTGAAATTGATATACACAATTTTTGAGTTCCTACTCTTTTTTTCTGCTGCTATGTCCCAGGTGCCAGTACTCTTCTCTGCCAAACCCTGGGTCTCCTCAAAAGCCCTGATATAATATGAGGGCTGGTATGTCCCTGCACTACATCACTGTATTAGAGTGGTAAATACCTTATTCTTCCTACAGCAGCCACTCATTATGGCTACCTGCAGAAAACTAACTGTATGCACTGCTAGCTCAATAAAACTGTGTATGGCTGTAACATAAACACCTAAAAAATAAAAGAAGTTAGCCTTGGGCATCTGGTCAATTAAAGAAATTGCTGTCACAGCTAAAGCAAGGAAAACAAAGCTGCAGGCAGGTCAAAAAAAGTTCACAATGAGCAAGAATGAGAAACCCAGTCCTGAAGCCTTAAAACTCTGTGCAAACCTCGTGAGCCATCTCAAGCCATGGCAGCACTGTGTAACAGAGTTACATGATTATACATTTGTAAGGCCCAAACTGACTACTAGCTGAGGTGACTGCAGTCATTCCTCACAGAGCTCTGCAAAATTTGGTGAGGGTTTAAGTTCTACAAATAGGAATTTCACAACATCAAGATTTCTGCTAAATTTTCAATACAAAATGCAATCTAAATTTAACCTTTCCCTCTTTCTTCACATCCTTATTCTTTTTATTATGATTTCATTATAAATAATCATCCTAATGACTATTTTATAAATGGGATTTTTATGTCCCACTATGTCAGGAAAATGTGGTTTAACATGTCATCCTTTTTTCCACATAATCAAAACTCTTTTCTGTGCTCATTCCTCTTCAAACCTAGAAGAAAAGCAGACCATTGACAGCCATCCTTTTTGACTGTCTAAAAAAGCTTCTATTATAATCTCCCACTAAACCTGAAAAATTTTATTTTGGTCACCTTCCTCTCTCGCACTCTCTCATGAGATTATCACCTCTATCTATTGCTAGGCTTTGTTTCAGAAATACAAGCTAAGTTACTAAATTGAATGTACTTTTTAATTTTAAAACATATATGCAAAGTAATCTCAATATAGGCTTTTTTTGTTCAAGGATAAAAAGCAAAAAATATCTTGGAACACAGAGCTTAGCCTGGTGTTGCAGTCCAGTTTATTAGAAATATCTCTGCCTGGATTAAGGAGCAAATGAGACCACATGCCAAAGTCAATAGTATGGATTTTATTTAATTGTTAATATGAGAGAGATTTAAAAAAAAAAAAAAAAAAAGAGAAAGAAATAGAAAAGAGGTGAGGGAAGAAAAAAGAGAGTGACAGAGAGACATCAAAGACAATATCATCACCCTGTGGATCCCACTGACATCCCTATGATTTTCTTCAGCTGGTCTTCTTGGTGGTGAGGTCCCCCAAAAAAAGCATAGAATCCAATGGATTAATACACACTCAGGCCAGGTGGGAGTGCCCCGGTACCTCCCCTGCAGGGGGGAGTCTGACAGACTCTTGAAGCAGTCTCTGGATCTGTTCCACCACTTTGTGTCATGTGTGATGCTGGGGTACAAGGCCTCAGGAATGAGTCTGGGGAGCACTTCAGGGAGTCTTTGATGGATTATGACCCCCCTTAGCTGCCTCCCACATGAATGTCCCATGGATGTGGCATGTGGGGTTAGGATGGGATGGGTGTTCACCACCTCTGGACAGAGGTTACGCCACAACCCAAAACCTCCTTCTCCCCCCTCGGTTTGGGGGGAGTCTGTGTAAACCTGGCCTCTGTGGGCTCTGGTCTCCCCCAACCCAAAGCCAACCAGGGATTATTTTATGATGCATTTGGCTTTCTTATGGATGCAATCTTTTCCTGCAACCTTGTTTATGTCTCCCTAGACCTAAGATGATTGAACAATTGTGTCTCCTTTATCTTACCTAGGCAGATTAACTCACAGTCCAAAGTCCCAGTCAGGTATCTTCAAGGAGTGGTGTGCTTCTAGGGTTGTATCTTCTTTATAAAGTTTTTGTTATAATAGGCAAAAATCCTCCATGACAATGTTTAAGGCATGAACCATTTCAGTCTCTGACACCTGGGAATATGCCTTAATATTGAATCTTACTATATCCCAGGTGTGTGTTGCCTCTTTCACATATAAAAAAGTGACGCCCCTCTGTCCTGCAGAAGTTAAATTAAACATGGCAAAATTTATAACTGCATATTTTTATAGAGAGAATCTATTGAGTGGAAAGGAACATGAAGCTTCAGAAATTGCAGGCTAGGAATTTAAAATTATTCTCATGACTATATTGAAAAAAAGTTTGGGAGAAAAGAGGTCCTTTTCATTTATAACACAATATAGTAAAATGCCCTAGGTGTTAAAGAAGAGTAGGGGTCTCAAAGGACAGTATGGAAATACGACATTGATAGGTCTTCACTAGTGCTAGTATTAACTTCTTATTTTGGATGTTGCAGATTCTCTTTCAATGCAGGGAGATAGTGACAAAACTGGATGGGATTAGCAACAATGGGCTGAAACTGAAGTATGTAATGCCATGACATCTTCATCTTTCTCATAGAGAATCCCCCTCAAGTCAGAAAAATTTTTCATCATGAACACTCATTTCAGACTGTATAAATTTTCTAAAGAATGCAAGATCAGAACAGCATACATTCAGAACAGGATCTGTAATACTGCTGTGCCAATTAAATTAAGCATTCAATTTATAGAGGATATCATGGCAGCATAATAGGATTTCCTATAACAGGGCATCATTAACGTTTATAAACTGGTATCTGTGACATTTGACTGCCTTTTTAAAAGTCTACAAGTAATTAATAAAACATAGTTTAATTAATGTGGTTCAGTGTTAGCAATACGTGTTTGCATGTTTGCATTAAGGAATCATCTAAGATAATGTATTAATGGTCCAAATTATTGTCTCGGGAGTTTACGCAGTTACATTGGCATAAACCTGGAAGACCTTGATTGACCTGTCAATTTAATAACTAACAGTTGCTGAAGTATATTATAATCAGTTATAATTTTTGTTAATGTTTTCATATGTCTACTTAGAGAATACCTATACTCTTAGAAAATTCCCTCAGGAATTCTCAATTCCTCCTCTTAACTTTCTTTCACATAAATTCAAATGTTGTCCACAGAGTTATTGAAAGACTGGAGGCAGAGGCCACAGCAGTATATGAATTGAGAAGAATACAGTTACTCTGCTGAAACTGTGAATTTTCTTTCTTCCATTAAAAAAAAAAGCTTTGTGAGACCTAGTAATCTTATTTTCCTATAAACTCCTCTTTTCTGAGTCTTTTTGCAAACCCTGTGCACTATTTCTTCCACTGTGATGGGTCTGGGAAATAGTAAGAGAGTTCTTTAGAAGAATGCCGTCTGCCTCATTTTTAAAAGGATTATCATGAATTACAGTGAAAGAGAAATAACATCTTGATCTCTACAGAGAGAAGTTGCTTTGGCCCATGTTATTTCTGAAAGACACAAGTAGCAAATACTCATTCCTTTGTCTCACTCAGCATCTTTCTTTCATAACACTTCACAAGCGTCATCGAAATAGTCCTTCATCTCTATTGATTGTAAACTAAACAGCTTTATTAACTAAGTAGAACACAGCAGAATTTTAAAAAGGCATTAGTGCCACAGCATTATCTAGAGCCCATCTGACCAGTAGCTCCATAAACGAAACCCTTGCCTGTATTGATCTGAAACTCAGAAGAGGGGGAAATAAAAGCCAATGTATCTGAGATTTCTGGTAAAAATATGAACAGAATGGCTGGTTAACTATTGGAGAACTATTATTTGCATACATACAGCCTAGGCCCTTCCACAAGCAGACTTGTAGCTTTTTCCAGCCTGACTAACAGGACTAACAGAGGAGAAACAGAACACTAGACCATACTGTAAAACAACTTGTAATCCCTGGAAATGGGATCCCTTATTTTTTTGAGTTTAGTAACATCTCCAGTACAAACTCTTCCACTTTCCAAAGAGAGTCTTAAAGCTTGACTAGCTTGACTTGCTGTTAAATTTCTGTGTAGCTTGAATTTAACAATTTGCAATCTAAATTAAAACTTTAAAAAATCCAGAGTATGAAAAACATTTTTGACCAAATCTCTTTTTCAGAAGAAATAAGAATATTTTGATCATCTTTAATTTGTTCTTCACTTTTTTTTTCTGTTATGTTTGTGATTAAGAAAAAGGAAAGAAAAGAGCAAAGGAAAATCATCTCATCATTGTTTAATTTCTTTTTTTTAATTTTTCAAAATCATTAAATGGAAAAATAATGTATTTTGAGATCATTCACAAAAAATAATGAAATGAAATTTAAAAAAATGAAAGAAAATACAATACAAAAATTAAAATAAATATAAAGTAAATATAATGGTGATTCTAAATATTAAAAAAATTATGTGGCTTTAAGTAGCATTTTCTTCTGCTACAAGTAGATTATTTTACTTAAGAAAAAACAGAAGTAAAGAAAAAAAAAAAAAACCAAAAAAAAACCCAAAGAAAAGTAATTTATTTATCCTGAAATAAATACTTTAAAACATCATGAGTACAGTGAACTGATTTCCACAAAACACAGTAATAAAGATCTATCTTTAGAAGAGGTACTGTTCTCATTGAAACAGGAGAGATACAGGAAGTACTCAGAAGTACTCCTTCCTCATGTATTCTATTAGGGAATTAAATATACTCTCAATTAATTTTCTAATTTTGTATTTGAATTTGTCTGGCTTCATCTTTTTGCCAGCTTTGTTATGCCCTTTTCTGCTAAATTAATTAATCTCATATTTTGAGCCTGAGAAAATATTTATGGACTGTAATCAAATCGCCTCTTCATTTTGACAAGATTAATAGATGTGGTCCTTTCAATCTCTCCAAATCCATGAAACTAATGTCTGTATGTCTCCTTATTTACCTTACTCATTGATTCAATGGCAATCATCACAAATAGTTTCCAATACTTGCCTGATCTATACAATAAATATATAGTAAGCCAATATATGGCAAATATTTATGTATAAATATTTAGGGATAAGGTCAGGTGGTTGTCTTCCTAGTGCCATCCCATGTTTTTACATCCAGGGATTGCATTAGGCTATATCTATGTGATGTGACACACAAAGTGCAACACACAAAATGTTGGATATCCTTGCTGCCCCTAATGTTTATGTATGTTGGCTTCCTCTCTGAAGGCAGGACCACTATTCCTCTGCATGGGACATAGTTTGCATTCACCTACATTAGAACTGCACTCGGTTTTGTTTGCTTTTTTGATCAAAATCTTGTTGCATGGGATGACCATTGACATTTTTGTGAACAGCGTTCCCAATTAATCTCTTGGTCAACAGGCAGACATAGCCCAAAAATGGCAAACTTAAAAATTTCATAAACTGCTTCTCAGCCAGTTGTCCGCAGATTCTGAGAATAGAGTGTTTATCCCTGAAATGCCAAGTTTGATAATCCAATGGAATTACAGATGAATACTTACACATTTTTCTATTCATAGGAAACTTTCAATTAATAATGCAAATGCCCTTCTGAAGGTTGCTTACTGACACAATTTGCTGACATTTAAAATTACAACCCTAATGCAGAATTGTCACTTTTTCCCACAAAAAGGTTCCAATTAGTAAATGCAGTAGGAGGGAGAGTGGATCTCAGTAGGAAGAGATAAAATGTGCTGCAATGTCTCGGAACAATAGAATTCAATCTCAATAGGAAGTCTTTATTTAGAATACCCTCTCTTTTGTGTGGCTGTCTTAAGAATGTTATTTAAATGTTTCCCTATAAAGAAAAAAATTAAAAAGCATGCTTGATTGGGCCAAAATCTATTTACTATACTCACACAAGAAGACATTCCTTTGGAAGTCAATCAGATTTCTCAGATATGAATGTCAAATGCAATATTGCCCATAATTAATTGATTTCTTTTTCTGTGGTCATCTTAGTTTGCAAAGAACAATACTTTGGATTCAAAAATGAATTAAAATTCAGTGTTGCTGCATACGCTGCTGTAGATGCAGAAGTTCCATGGAAGTCAAGGATCTCCTCGGGATTAATCAGGACAGTTCCAGACTGGTAAAAGTAGCCTCTCATTTCCAAAAATGTGGTAGAAAATGGAAAGCATCTATGGTATAAATAGTGGAAGAAACAAACAGAACAACTCAGTAAGATTTAACCAGTAAATTGGCACCACATGAGAATCTCTCCTTCATCAACCAGAATATATAAAAGGTTAAAAATTTTTAATAATTATACTATTTTTGTTTTTTTAGGGAAATACTAATTCCTATGTTAGGAAGCAACAATTCAGCTAGGTGACCCAAAATTAACTCGAAATTACTGGCATAACAAATATTTCCTAATACCTAAAGCTTTGTTTATCTCCAAACCCCACTATATAGTCTCTGCAATACTGATTTTTAGATTGGTCTGAAAGGAGAGGCAAAAATATACATTGTTAGGAACCATGACCCTTGTATTCCTTAAATAATCTTTACTTTATTTGAAACTGTTTTCCAATGTAGCAGTTCACCTATTCAATTATAAACTTCACTAGGCCCTTCCACTTTTTGCTTTCAGATTTTTTCCTCATTCCAGGAAAATGGAATTTCTCTTTCCAGTGAAAAATAAAACCACATGTTGAGGATATTTTCTGATGGTGTTTTGGTATGTTTCTGGGGGTTTCTGTCCAGTTTTTTGGTCCTTTCTTCAGAACAGATGTATTCTCTCCTTCAAAGAGAGTTGGGGGGAAAAGAAGTATTCTTAAAGTTTATTTTAATTTCTTATTATTTTCTCTTTCAGTTCTATTAATTATACTGTCCTTATACCCTTTAAATTTTGAGCCTGCTTTTGCTCTTTTCCTAATCCTTATCTCATACCAACAAAAGAGTAAATCATTTTAGTGGATGCACTGGCGTTTGGCCAGCTCTCAACCCTCTACATTAATTGGTGCATTGGCCAGGAAGCCCAGCATTGGCAAACCAAAACCACTACACCTGTTCATTTCCTCAGGAAAAAATAAATAGATAAAGAAGCCACAAAGAAGGTGAGCATGAGACCAAAGAATCATGGGACCAAAACCTCACAACTGTTTGGCTGAATAAATACTTGCTGTACTCACGTAAATGGAATCTAGTTGGGAAGGTAATGCAACACTTTAAAAGTTTTACATGATTTAGGCTGAAAGTTGTAAAGCCTCAAACTCGCCTTGTAAGTTTCTCAAAAGGGGCTTAAGTACTCTGATTCCTTGAGGGGGGCACAAGGGAGAACACAGCGAAGTTCTCAGGAGGTTAAACAAACTTTTATTAACAAGCATTAAAGGATAAGCTACTTGGCAAATTTTACAGCAACATTCAATCAAAATAAAGAATTTTTTAAAGAAATGTTGACTCAGCAAATTCTAACCCACCCAACATTAAGTTACCCAGATTCTTAGAAGGGGAGATGGGAAGAGGTGGAGGGCAGTGAGGTGGAGAGAGAGAGATAAATATTAGCTGCTTGAATTCCAGCATGATCTCAACTGCTATAAAATCCATGTGGTCTGTGACCCTCCCTTTCAGCTCCGCTTCTGGTGTGCCAGTGGCTAATAGCCACTCTGTGGCTGGGCTAGAGGCTTCAGGGGGGTGGGGTGTGAAGCAGTGCGCTATTCCACACACGCAGGACTCGTCATGCCTTCCCCTACATACACACACATTAGCTGGTTTGAGGCAGCATCATTTTCTACAGTCTTTAACAATCATCTTTAAAATTAGGAATTAAAGTTTTATGAGCTTTTCAGGGAAGTGTTGTTTTGGCCTTTTTGAATGAGTATATAGAGTTCATTGAATCTATTTTACCTGAATTTTACAAACAGGTAAGATCCTGTAGGAACTCAGTTAAAAGCTTATTGAGTGATTTTTCTTTTTAAAGACTTGGGCGGTGATAATTACATCTCTGCTCAGTAAATCTTTTAGATCAAAAAGACAAGCATGTCCACATCAGACTTAGAAGTTTACATGGTCCATAATATTATGCTAGCTATTGGATGATGTGTAGGGAAAAGTAAAACAGGACAAGCATGTAATGATATTTCCCCAGAATATTTTCTCAGCCTATCACAATTCACACTTTGGTGATTCTGAACACATCATTGCTATTTTTTAAGCTTGATAGATTCTTCTTTCAGGATTTTAAACTGTGTAGATGACTAGCATTCAGATGAAACAGTTTTACAATTTTAATCACATTTTTTCTGAAGAACTCCCTCCCGTTATTTTGAATTTATCCCTCGCTAATTGTGTTTAGTGCCACCTAGTTCTGTATAGAAGAGTCAATGAACACTTTATTCCTGTTCTCTTTCCCCACCTTTCATGAGTTTCTAGGTTTCTAACATACCCACCAATGAATCATCTTTCTCCATATTAAAGAGTCTCAATCTATTTATTCACAGGTACTCACAGGTAGCTCACTGTATTTGATAATGTTATCTTTTCCTTTTCCTTTCTTTTTCTTCTTAATAATTTTGTTTTGTGTTTCAATACATCAAACAGTAGTCAAGCTTAAACTATTAATTTATTTAGTGACATAATCATGTTTTCTATTTTTCTATTTCTTTCAGTTCTCAATATTACAACAAGGTTTTTGCTATTATTAAAAAAATACAGTTCTTGACAGGCAAATTATTCTGTGAGGAATGATTGAAAATGTTGAAATATGTTATTACTAAACTATTAATTTGAAAACTTAATAAAATATTTATTTTAAATACACTATAAATCTAATTAAAGCTTTGAATTACATATCATTCTTGCTTCATCATGAAGCAAGTATGTAATATTTTCTCACTTTTCTAATATTTGCTCCTCTTCTGTATTTTAATCAATCTCAAAACAATACAGATCAAAATTTAGATAAATGAAATCACGAGAATATATTGCCGCTTTTTTACACTTAATTTCTTATTTAAAAATAAATAATTGAATATAATTATATATTGAATATACAAAATTATCTTGACAGTGCTACTTTAATTGTATTGTGGTTATTAAATAATGTTAATAGATTTCCTAAATACAAAACTTATTCCTCCTCACTAAATTATTTTCAGATATAAATGTTTAGAAGATACACAAATTGTAATTTATTCAAGATATTTAGTAAAAATACTTTTAAAAATAATTTTAAATTTTCAAAAGTATGTAATCAGTGCAAAAAGAAATTACAGTCTGTGTTATTTGATATGACAGTTATGGCACCTTAACTTGAAACTGTTGGTTTATTCCCAAGTGCAGTCCTTTCAAAGAAGGCCAGAAGAAAATCCCACACAGAGAATAGACCACAGGCAAAATGTTTAATCCGATACTTCTGGCTTCATTGTTAATTACCTCTCAAGGGGCTGGGATGTCAATAGATAGTGATCTGGTATCCTGGAGTCTTTGCTGTTAAATGCATGATCAATACTAAACAGAATTTTAACTGCCCATGATTTAATTAGGAGTGGTTCTTTTTATCCTGCATACAATACCAGAATCTCACTCAATAAAGTAGGATGGAGGATTGCCACGATGGCTGTGTATTCACTACATTCTGGGACTATGCAAAGGAATTGGGAAAGAAGATTGCACTGCTAAGAATTCGCAATTAGCCTGTAACATGGTAGGAGTCAATCTTCTATAAGTCATTTGGGGAGTGTCTGAGGGAGCTGGGGTTGTTGGGACTGCAGGAAAGGAGGCTTGCGGGAAACCCTGTCACTTTCTACAGCTGCCTGAAAGGAGGCTTTGATGGGAGTGGGCATCTTCTCCCAGGCAACCAGCAATAGGAGAAAGGGAAATGGCCTCAAGCTGTGTCAGGGGAGGTTCAGGTTGGACATGAGGAAGAATTTCTTCATGGAAAGGGTTGTTAAGGATTGGAACAGGCTGCCCAGGGGGGTCGTGGAGTCACTATCCCTGGAGGCGTTCAAGAAACAGCTGGATATGGCGCTTAGTGTTCTGGTATAATTGACAAGGTGGTGATTACAGATTACAGATTCTTTTCCAATCAAAATGATTCTGTGATCAATTCTGTGAGTTTTACTTCACTCTAAATTAATCCAGATTATTGCAAGTACAGAATACTGAAAAACACAGTTTTATATCCTTAATACCTTGCAGATCCAAAAAAGAAAATTCAAATTTTAAATTAAGGCAATGGTTTTTAAATGGAGGTTATGTGCATTTTCAACTATAAATAACCAATCCCTTGAATATTCCTTGAATATGCCGCATTCCTGAGCTTGAATGGGAAATGGAAAATAAAATCATCTTACTAGCTATGGAAGATCAGACATTTTACCAGGTTTTATACAAATGCATCTAAACAAAATGTCTTGTTCATACTGCCATATGACTTATCTTAATACCCTGTTTCTGTAGGGGGTAAATGCTACAACTAATTAAAAAAGAAACATACAAGAGTTACCAAAGAAAATGCAGTTCTCACTTCAGAAAATTGATTAAGGGAGGATATACTACCAAAGAGAAATCAATGGACTGTGGGACCAGAGAAAAAACAGAAATAAGTGTGTGAAAAATATGAAAGCAAAAATACACGGAAAAAACCTAAATGCAGTTAATGATGGAAGAAGATAGAAGAGAAATGTATATTTCTATTCTTTACTCAGAAGGAAACAGCATGATGAATCCCCTTTTCACACAAGGAAGATAAAGTACTTTCCAATCCATTAGTGAGCAAAGAGGTATAAAACAATATCTACATGTTGTAAACATTTAATGATGATATACATTTTTATTAAATTTTGGAATATGATGGGATTTCCTGCAGACTGAAGACTGATGTAACTATACAACTACTTAATAAATAAGGGAAGTGACCCTTGCAATTGCAGACTGCTACTGCCATCAAGTCTGATGTAAAATGATGAAAAAAAGGAGTTGAGATTCAGTTAACTGAGATTTAAGAATGGAAACCTTCTTAATCTTCTTCAACAACTTTTTGTTTTTCAAATAGATGCTAAATATAGAGAGCTGATGATTGACAAACCTTAAAATTTATTGATGGTTATCTCAATGAATTGATATGCTAATTTTTTTTTAAATACAAAATATTCATAAGTTAAAATAAACAATGCAAACTAACCAAGAAAATATCAGGGAAATACCAGGGAAATATTTCACAGGAATTTAGCAGCCTTCCTCTATAAAGGCAATAAGGCTGACAGCCCAGCTGAAGTGAACTACAGATGAGTAGAACACTGAGGTGCTCAAGAATTTTTGCCTCAGTCTTCAGCAGCAACTTCTCTTTTCACACATCTTGATTGGATGGACAGCAGGACAGCAGGGACCAGGGTGAGAAAAATGCTTCCCACTGCATGCAAAGATCAGGTTCATGACCACCTGAGTAATCTGAATGTATGTAAGTCTATGGAACCCAATGAGATGCATCCCAGAGTCCTGAGGGAATTGGATGGTGTAGTTGCAAGCCAGTCTCCATGGTATTTTAAGAGTTATGGCAGTCAGGTGAAGCCCCAGGTGACTGGAAAAAGTATCCACATATTTAAAGGGTATTGTACCCATATACTTAAAGGGTAGAAAGAATGTCTCTGGGAACTACAAACCTGTCAGCCTCACCTCTGTTCTTGGGAATATCATGGAACAGATTCTCCTAGAAGCCAAGCTAAGGGACATGGAGGACAGGGATGAGATCCTAGACAGACAGCATGGCTCTACCAGGGGCAAGTTCTACATTACTAACCCAGTGGCCTTCTAATATGAGGTAACTTCATTGATCCAGACTTCCAGAAAATCTTTGACACAGCCCCTCACAACATATTTCTCTGAATTGGAGAGAGATGGGTCAACCACTCAGTGGATAAGGAATTGCTTGAATGGTTTGCCTCCACAGGGTAGGGATCAAGAGCTCAGTCACAAACATCAATGGCAAGTGGTGACCTTCAGGGGTCTGTATTGGAACCAGGCTTATTTAATAATTTCTCCATTAATGACATAGACAAATGGATTGAGTTCACCCTAAGAAAATTTGCTGATGACATCAAGCTGAGTGGTGCTGTTGATACTCTGAAGGATGGGATGTCATCCAGAGGGATCTGGATAAGCTCCAGAAGTGTGCCCTATTGGACTGTCATGAGGATTAACAAGATCAAGTGCAAGGTGCTGCATCTGGATTGGAGCAACTCCTAATGTTAACACAGGCTGGGGGATGAGCAGATCAAGAGCAGCTCTGCCGAGAAGGACTTGGGGGTGCTGGTGGAAGAGAGGCTGGACATGACCTGGCCATGTGCACTTGCAGCCCAGGAAGCCGACAGCATCCTATTTCAATATCGGTACAGACACAAGGATTACTGTGACATTTAGGTCCTTATAAATGCAAGAGAGCTGACAAAAACACCTAGAAACCTGTCCTTATAATATGATTTTTAATGGGATACACACATCCAATTAAATAGGTATAAAAAATAGGAAATGCAGAAGTTTGTATTACAAAGATATCTTAAAATTTTCAAGAAAGAGAGAAAGAGAGAAAGAGAAAGAGAGAAAGAGAGAGAAAGAAAGAAAGAAAGAAAGAAAGAAAGAAAGAAAGAAAGAGAAAGAAAGAAAGAAAGAAAGAAAGAAAGAAAGAAAGAAAGAAAGAAAGAAAGAAAGAAAGAAAGAAAGAAAGAAAGAAAGAAAGGAAGGAAGAAAGGAAGAAAGGAAGAAAGAAAGAAAGAAAGAAAGAAAGAAAGAAAGAAAGAGGCTAAAATGTGGCTGTTGAATGCTTTCTAAATATTTTCCAACGTGTGAGAAACCTTATATTTTTGTATGATATCTCATAGGACTGATTGCAGCACACAGGGAGTATATTATAGGACTGCTGTGAAGTTACCCTTACCAGGATTACATTATATATATAGGAAATTACTTTTCCAGATATCATTTTGATATATATGGAAAAAAATGCAAGCCTTTAAAAGGAGTACTGAATTTCTTGACACTTTGCACAAATGGGAGATAGAAAAATCACAGCATAGTATTTTTCTGCTACTCATCCTTTTACAGTAGAAGAGGAGACAATTACTTCTGTAGTACAAGCAATTTTAAATACCAGTTTCAGAATCAGATAAGTCACTTAAGATGCTGGATTTTTTCAATTAACTGTAATGGAATTCTCTGATAAGCCACTATCTGCAGAGGTCAAAATGGAGTTAAGAGGAACCCTACCCACTGTGTCTTTCTGAGGTAGCCATTAGTGTTCCCTTACAACAGTACAGGGATAAACTGCCTGCTACATAAATATCCTGCTTTTTAAAGAGTTAAAGGTAGAAACATACTGTCTCCCCAGATGAAATTCTGAAATTATTTTTATTGGAGGCTATTGAACATTCATAGAAAACAGCTGGTCCAATTCTATTGAGACTTTTCAGAAGATTGTGTTCTTCGCTTCACCGGTCATACTCCCTAAGGAGCTGAAACACTCCTAGCAAGGACCACTCAGTTCCACCTTGGTGGTTCTTGAGCCCTGGACACTACATGATGGCCTGCATCAACAGAAGCATGGCCAGCAGGTCTGCCCCTCCCCTCTGCTCTGGTGAGACCCCACCTGGGGCACTGCATCCAGCAGTAATGGTAGCACCCAAGAGTCCCAGGTGGCACCACCTATTTCAAAACAGGAGAGGGAACTTCATCCTTCCATCCTATAGAGTTGCCATTTACCTTTTTCCTAATTTGTTGAGGATCTATGTGACCACTGCCTACAAATTCTGTATGTAAAAAAAAAATCTGCAAAACAAAAAAAAAAACCTTATTATTCTTTAGTGTATTATGAATGCTAGCAAATAAATTATAATTTTAATGAAATCACTCTTATTGTAGACTTTTCAGAGAAGGAAAATTCTATGTATCACAGAGAACTACAATCTTTTAATTTCATCAACTACAATATCGGGGAATGGAGAAAAATTATGAATGAGAAAAATATGTGTAATGTAATAATCTCTTCATATGTAAACACATTATTTCTCAGCAGGATCTGGTATTTTTCAGTATTCAGTAAAATTGATTGTTATTTTTTAGTATGAAAATTTTGAGAGCACCTCGAGCCTGGAAATCATCATTATTGTTGCAAAATTATACTATCTGCTTTCAGAAGGTCACACCTGACCATTTTCCTTGCAGATATATGAGCTGCCTGCTAGAAATATTATTCCTGTTAAGAAAATGGCATTGCATTCATGTTAACAGCCTGCCCTCTGGGCCACTCTTACCAGATCAATCACCTGGGCAACTCTAAACAAAGTTCAAAAGTTTACAGTTAGTCTAAGTTTAAGCAGTCTAATCATATGGTTAATAGTAATTTTGGTACAATTATTTTAGCATTTACAGTTCCAATTGCTCAGTTATTCAGATAATTCCCAATACTGGCTCAATGAATATCGAAATACACATACTTTCAAATATTGATGCCTTTCTCTAATGATTTTAACTTTTTAACTCCAGGGAGGGAGTACTAGAAGGAACTGCAACAAATCAAAATCCTGTGCTCTTCTCTGGAAGGAAATTGCTGCTAACTATGATTAGGGTGGTGTTTACTTTCTATTAGCAGGAGGAATTCAGTGTTTATGTCAGTGATATCTTCCTTCTCATTCTTGAAGTCACTGTCACTAGGTCATCTTTTCACAGTTGCTAACACAGCTAGCATAGTTGCTTTGACTTCATTACTTGATAATGCCATGTTGCATCTTAATTTTTTTACATGTGATATGGTTTACATTTTTTCCTGTCTTCATTAGGAAAAAGAATAATCCCTCCCTGTCTGACTTCCCCACCCTCAAATAATCCCCAAAACCTGAAAAACAAAACAGCTCCCAAGGCTGCATTTCTTTTATGACACAATACTGATCATTTTTTATTTACTTATATCCATGGAGCCTCTGACACCACCCCATGCTTGCATTTTCAATTTATGTTATAATTTCATGTTTGTGCTTTTGGAGATGCTACTTACAATCCCCTGTGTTTCTTCAACAGCTTTTAAGCTGTAATTTTATAACAGCATAAGTATATATATTTTTTTATCAGCACAACAAGGAAAACAAACACAGGTAGAGAAACTCACAGTGCTCTGATAAAGATTTGGTATGAAAATCTCCTGGTTTAAGTTATCTCCTATATTATCAAAACTGCTCAACACCAGTAATTACAGCTATATATCTAATATTTCTGACTCTCCATCTAATAATGTGTAGATCATAAGATTCAAGATGTTATAAACGTTTCTTAAATTTCATAGTTGAAGAGAAGATGCACACAGGAGGGTACTGACTATAGCAATATAAAAGATTGTACAAGATTCATAGCTACGTATGCTTCACTAGCAACCATCTGGAATCAACATACTGAAATAAATCACATTTTCCTTTGGTGAAGTAACTATAAGCAGATTGCAAAGACTGGTTGAGAAAACTTTATTGAATGAAACAGTTTTAATGAAATGAACAAAATGTTAGTTGCATGTAGGAGATAACATTCACTGCAACATTTTAAAAGTAAAAATAATTTGAATTGACAAGACTTATGAACCAGAAAGAATTGCATCACCAGTAATTTAAAATCATACAGTATAGTGTTTGTTGCAAAAGAAATACAATTATGTTGAGGAAAATGAGACAGTTTGGAAGAGAAGTCCAGAACAGAACAAAGTCCTGGAAGCAAAGGCATGAAAATGAATGTTGAAGACAAAAAGAATGCACCAATGAAAGGTGAAACTTCCTGATTTGATACATTTTATTATTGAAAGTTTAGAAAACTGCTTCATGTATTAGATCAGCAAATTCTGTTTGCAACCTTATGAAAAGGCAGTCAGAACTATGTTTAGATCCCTGTTTCTTCTGGGGGAAAGGGGAAAAAAAAGAAAGAGAAGGAGAGAGAAAGAAAAAGAAAAATGCTATTTATATTCAGGCTTGGTTTGAAGGCTGAATGATTTTATTAGAGCAAAATTTTGCTAAGACCCAACTAAAATAGAGATGAAGTATGCACTGGAAGAAAAAAATACAAGCAGCAAGATTACTGCTGATGTTTATATGATTGTTTATATACTAACGAAACAATAAATGCTCTGTAATAAGTGCACTAAGTGTAATAATACATCTTTAAAAAGTAAAATTTGAATTATGCTAAAAATCTGATTTTCCATTAAATTCAAAAGACTTTGGTGTTCTTAAGGCCAATGATGGTATTTGATGAAAATGAGTCATCAAGTACAGACTATTTTTGTAATATGGTTATGAAGTAACCTCATTACAACTGTAGAAAAAAAAAGAACTATTAGTTAATTTGGTAAGAAAGGGCAGAAATATAAAGTGGAAGCTATGAAGAACTTAATGAGCTTAAGCTATTTGGGAATTCCATTGCAATTGAAGCAGAAATTTGCTGACTATCTTCCACTTAAACCAACCTGACGAGGAAGCCGAAATCAATATATAATATGTCAATCTGCCTATGACAAAATGATGCTTATTATGACAGCTAGCATAGTTTTTTTTACTTAGTCTCATTTTTTTTTAAATATCTATTATTAATACTCCATTTATAATAATCTATACATATTGGCTTCCCAAGATTCTGACAGACTCTACTTATATTTCAAACATCTTCCTTTAGCTCTATTTCTTAGGATCTAATTATGACTTGTATCTATTTAATTAGTTTCCATTTTTATTACAAAATGAAATATCCACTTGAATTAATTTGTTCCACTCTTAATATATTATCCAGTCCATGATATCACAACTTAACTGCCACTTCTTACTAATCAAAAGTCTAAAAAGCAAAAATTAAAACTTCAGAAAAATATCCTGTGTTTCATTTCATTTCATGCAATTGTCAGCAAAAAAAGGAGAGAACTTTTCTGGATAATGGTCTTATATTTCATTCTACCAGTAACTCAATTCACTTAGCTAAAGGAAACTTAGGAATACAGTATATTGCGAATGTTCAAAGTTAGTAGAACTCATAGTCTAAACCCATTAACAATATCTATGCCGATAGATATTCACTCTTCCATTTTTCAGTACAGACTGTTTTGTTGGCAAAACTTTCACAGTATTTCAAACACTGCTGATATTTAGAAAATGCTTCTTCTGCTTAAAAGTACATGCAAAGGCAGCTGCCAGTATCCTTCACATGTTTTAGTTATAAATAAACTTCCTCACTGCAGTTGGTTTTGAAAAATACTGATAATAAATACTTGCTTTATGTTTAATAGACTGTACATCTGGTTTAACAGTCTGCCAGACTTAATTTTTCAAGACATAAGTAGATTGACTTTTCTCCCTAGTTAGAATTCTTGCACTTTGGTTTCTTTTTCCTGGGATGGCAGTGAAAGAAATTCTTCAAAATAGGATGTATTCTGGCACAGTGTCTACCATTAAAAAAGTGTATTTCATCCAATATTGAAAAATGGTAAATTGCCAGAAGTTAAAGAGTGATACTCTAAAAAAACCCAAAATAAAGTTAAAGTATGATTTTTTTTTTCAAGTTACAACTACACCTTTAATGTTAAAACATATCTTCACACAAAAAAAATTAGACACCTGAATGCAGTACAAGCAACTAGTTGTTGTCACACTGCACAAATAAGTTCATGTATTATAAAGCCTGTGTCCTTGTTCTGGCCAAGACAGGATTTATTGTTGCTGTAGCTGGGAGGGGCATGGCTAGGACCTGGAGATTATTCTATACCACTTCACATCACTTCAAAGACACGGGGGGGACACTCTCTTCCAGGAAGAAAGGGTACCTTTCAGGGCAAGTGTGTGTGGTGGAGGAGACAGAGGGCTATTGGCTATTGTTGGAGAATTTCATGTGAACCATTACTTTCTTGTATTGTTGCTGTTACTGTTAATTTTCTTATCCTATTGCTGTTTCCAGTAAATTATTCTTATCTCAACCTTTTGTGCCTCCCATTCTCCTCTCCAGCCTTCTCAGGGGAAATGGGGATGGGAAAGGGGAGCAAGCAAGCAGTGCATGGTTTGAAGAGTCTCAGTGGGACCACCAAATTCCAGAACAGCATTCCTAAACCAGAACAGCTTGCAAACCCACTTCAATTTATGTGTACAATTTATAAAAGCAATAGAAATAAGTAGACAGATAAAAGTGAGAGAAGGCATAATTAAACAGTATATTTATAAAGTATCGATCACTTCTGTGATATCCTGCCTGCTGCCTCAACTAACTTTTCCCTTATTTTTTAATACAGGCCATTGTTTGTATAATTACACAAGTAAAAGAATTAATGAAAAAAATTGTTTATGGTGAGTTTAAGTTACAGATTTCTAGAGATGAAGGGCAATCTAGTTACATGGTTCACTGCTAGAGGTCCCTGTAGAAGATAAAAAATGAAAAGATTGAAATATTAGAGACAAATTAGATATGTACCCCAAAGCAGAATAAAAATTAGTGACCAATTCGGACAGTCAGAAGATATTAATATTTAACAGAGTTCAATGTGGTAAAATAGCAGAAAATGATACATCAGGAAAAAAAATTTACTATGTTTATCATCACCAGAGCAGGAGCTTGCAACTCTTCTTTTGCAGATGAAGAGAACAGAGCATACATAACGTGGGGGACTGGACTGCCTCAGAGGGATTATAATCAGTTGGAAATCATGTGAGATTTCAGGCCATCAAAAATACCAACTTTATGTAAAAACGTTTTTTCCCCATTATACTTTTTCTCCTCACCATTTTTTTCCCTTGGGTGTACATTTTGCAAGAAAAATGCCTTGTATATCACTCAGTATAGTGTTGTCATAGGAATGGGAAGGGCTGCTATGTAATGTCAGAACACATTCTAAAACCTGTTTCATTCTAAAAAAAAAAATAGGTTCCCACAGTATAAATTGCACAGTAGGTACACACTATTGCGTATATTTTATGAATAGAGAATGACAGACAGACATAAAATACATAAATTGCTTTATTGCTAATGTTTGAATATCTGCCGTAAAAACAAATAATTTACACAGCCATTGTCATGGGAAACTAAATCAAAATGTAACAAAATCTAAACATTAAGTTACAGAATGCTTTTTTTCTGTAGTAAATAATGTTTAGAGATTGCAGGAATTCCAGGCAAGTCTTAACAAGTATTAAATTCACTGAAGAAAAAAAGTTTGTTGAAGATATGAATGAAGTTCTCTAAAAATTTGGTCTTTTTCTGAGATAAAATGACATCTATTTAAGGGAAAGTTGAGAAATTTGTCTGAATGCGAAAGCAAATGAGACTATTTTAATAGAAACTCAAACAGAAGTTGAAAATACACAGACAATCAGTTCTTTTAACTCAGCAAAGAGCAGCATTGACAGAATGGTAAATGGAAAGCTTCAAGCATTAAGAAAATTTAGTCTGGGAAATGCAAACATTTATTGGAATTAGTTAATTCACTCCATATTAATTTAAATATAGAAGATATTTCAAAATACATAAAAAAGATAATAAACCCCTTTGTAGTTTTCTCTGATTTTATGGTCACTGCTCTACTATCTCTTTGGGTCTTAAAGTTGATGGTCTGGGAAGGGAGTAGAGTGAACTGTGAAAATTCCAAGTTCATTCACCAGAGAAATATCATGTTGATAGTATCCTCTTCCTCACTTTAGCATTGCTGGGAGTCACATTCATATGCTTGCTAATATGCTCTATGGCTTGCTCTTACTTGGTTTGCAAGTCTGTATTATATCTGAATTTACAGTGTACGGTGTATTTACCTATTTGGAGGTGTGGGTTGTGGATTTTTACAAATTTCTTTGTGATCTTTAAATTGGTTTTACACAGTCCTTAATGATGCATGTTTTTGATGCCTAGTAATGTCCATTGGTGAGGTCCCCATGCTTCCAGTATTACCCCATACATTTGAAGTTCCTCCAATCACCCCATGCCTGTGCTTACCAATACTGAAGTGTTTTTTAGGGTCATAGATATTTTACAAAGAGGAAATACTTGCTATTACTGTCGCTTCATTAGAAAAGATATATAACATGACATTTCACCACAAAGCTAAACACAAGTAAGAAAAAGCTAAAACCAAGGGTGTAATAATCCCCTGTCATTTGATCATTGCTATTACAAGCTAAAACACAGCTCCAAGCTGGTCAAGACCAGTGTGTTTGAAGTCTGTGTTGTTAGTTTAACATAAATCCTCTAAGCCTGTTACAGCTGTACCTCAATACTCCCTGGGTTACAAGGCTGTGCTTGTGCACTTGTCAAAATAGCAAAGGTCACTAACAGTGAAGGAGATAACAAGAACAAGGAGAGAAACACCAGCAGCCTTCTCCCCTCAGGAATTGGCTCTCAGTACTGAAACTGTCACCTAATGCTATATTGCATTGCACTCAGATGTGTGACTGCAGCTGAATGTGAAGAAATTAATTTCAAAGAGAAAAAAAGGGGGAAACTAGTGGAAATTTTTATAAAGTTGTTCCTCAGGCCAGGGAAACCTATAAGCCAACATAAAATATTTTTTTAAAATAAGCGCACTGGCACATAGACACAACTATAACAGATGAATGCTTGATAATAACGTCACAACTTCATATATAGGCCTAAAATTAATATGATGGGCATTACAGTAAGCCTACTGTCTTTTCAGCTGAAGTAATTAAAGACTATGAAAACTTAAAGAATGCAGCTAGATTCTCAAAACTTTCTCACTATGCCAAAACTCTCTCACTTTCTCACCACAACAATGGAACTTGAGGTAAGTGCAGATGGCACTGCAGAAGGGCACTGCAGGCCTAACTGAGGCAAAGGTTTGGTTAGGATCTGGAAAAAATTCCCACCTGGAAAACTGGGGGGACGGGAGCAAGTGCTTATGCACGCGCCATTTCTAATTATGAGAACAGCATCTACACCCCATGAGTACCTAGGCCATGGACTGTCCAAAAGTGGTACCTCCAGAAGAACAACATGGGACTCTAACAACAAAGACAAGGTGAAGAAGGACCAGCAGGATACCACAGGAATCTGTGTGGTAGTAATATCTTTTTCTTAATCTCTCCTATATCTCTGACTGTCTCTTTCCCCTACCTTCTCTCTTCCTAGCTCTTTCTCTCTCTCTCTCTACCTCATATTTCCCACTAAATAAAATCTGAACTATTGACTTTGGGACATGGTCTTCTTTGCACCTTAATTTGAGCAGTGTCATTTCTTATAATTGGATCATGACATTATTTTGGTGTCAGAATGGCAATGCTGTTCTTGCCATGTCTTTGTTCTAAGGAGATTGTGTTAACTTTGAAAATTTTGCAACAAATTTCCTCTGAGGGAGTTGTTGTGTAGTTCCCTCTGTGGGAATTTCTTGGAAAATGGCTGTCCTGGTTGGCCATTGTAAAGAAAATATTTTTGTTGTTCTTCCTTGAAAATTTTTTAGTCTCCCCTGTACCTGGGGCAGAGGGGAAAGTAATTCCAACCCTCCTCTGGAAGGGAGTTGGCATAAGAAAATTGGGATAAAGAGAGATTGGCTATTCAGAAACTTGAAAATAAAACAATACTATTTTTACAAGATTTGGTGAAAGAATTGCACTCTCAGTTAAATGAGGAAAATGATAAAAAGGCTGCTGCTTGCTGCCGACCATGATTGTTTTAGGAAGCTTCAGACAGAGCTTTGAAATGTGCTTGAAAGAATCATAGGGAAAGAGTTGCAGGATATAAAACCTGTAACATTCTCAAGCCATGGTCTTCTTACTCAGACTCTTTGCATTTGGTGAAGTTGAGAGATAGTGAGTGAATCTGTTGTTCTGATAAAAAGCAAGACAGATAATTTGCATTGGCATCTGATGACAAGGAATTAACTTCATGACCCTTAATTAAAATTAAAACTATAAATAATCATCAAGTTCAGCAAACTTCTGCTAAAATGGTGCCCTGTGCAGCTACTGAGAAGTCAAAATCTGGCCATAAATAAGGCAAAATTGAAATCCAGTCAGTATTAAGGCAGTGGAGTGCCAAGAGGATGGGTAATACTTCCTAGGCAGCAAAGAGTTAAAATTACTGGAGTAAACAAAGCAAGGATTACCTGCTGCTCTCATGTGAGAAATGGAAATCTGATAATCTTAACCCCAAAGAAAACCCAGAGACTCCACTATCACAATATTGGGGCTTTTCTGCAACATAGAATTAAATTTCCAAAGTTGTAACTGCTTGGGCTTTACTAACAGCTGCAGCATTAAATGTAGTAAACCCAAAGCTAGAATTTCTGACACTAGCACACGTGCTTTGGCAGTGGAGGGATGGTTTTACACTTCCCTTCTAATTCACTACTCTGGCCACTTTATCACATCTCTTATAATTGAACCATTACAAGGACTTACTCAAATGAAAAGTGGGTCAAAACTTCACAGTAAAAGTGAATAAAGAATAACAAATGTGCATTGGAAAGATTTAGACAGAAACTGTTTAATTCTTAGGGGCTGGTTGAGTTTGGTAAACACTGAGATAATTAGTCTAATGGAAAAGAAGGTATCATAATCTTATAAAAGATTATTTAGCTTTGAGAGTTTTATTTCATCATCTAAAGAATATTAAACTCTTCATATATTTCTTCCTTAAGATGTTTTTTTTCCTCTGATAATTTTTAAATTTGCCCTTATTTTTACAGAAAAAAAGATTTTACACATATATACACAGTATTTGTTCCATTTTGATCACACATTCATATTCTGTGAAACTTAAATACTAACAATAGCTAAACACAGCTTTTTTATTTCTAGAATCTTATACATCCTTGCAAAGAACTGTTAACCTTGATATGTGACTGGTCAGTCATATTTTGCAGAGAAGTGTCTGGGTGCCAGTAACTTCCATGACCTACAATATCTTCTGACTCATCATGTCAGAGCTATGGACAATGCTTCAGTGCTCGAAATACCCATAAACACTGTTCAGTATGCATAATCGTGAACAGGGCCACATTGGGATCACACTTAGGGTTTTTTTTTTTCCATTTTTTCCTTTGGAGCTCATTGCTTTTTTAGTCTTTTGTTGCTGTCTTAGCTCTGGTTTTATTTTCTCCTTTGTCTTATCCCTCCTGAGCCCTTATTGTTGTTCAACTTACATTTTAAATTGCTTCATTTGTTAAGATAGTGGAAGCATATTTATCATTTATTCAAATTACTATATGACATTATCATATTCTTATACCCTAGAACATACAACTCCATCATCATCCTCACTTGTATAATACTGAAGTTTATTTCAAATGTATGTGCAATAATTTTCTGCCTACCCCAGGGACTTGGTTATTCATAGAGCACCGCACTTTTGAAGACATACAGTGTGATTGAGTTGGTTGTGAATCATTTATAAATCCAAAGTAAAGCAAGAGTTGCAATGTGATACATATGAATGTTATCTCTGCATACACAGGACTCAGGCAATACATAAAAGCAAGAAACACCAAAACAACAAAGGCCTTTAGTACTAAATTATGTGGAATTTCTACCATGGCAACATTAACAATGTTGCCTTGTCAGAGCTGCCAATAGTTTAATCTGGTCATGGATTTCCCCCAAAACTCAAAGTTTTATTGATGACAGGACTGGAGTGCTAGTTAAATGGAATGTAGACTTAAGTTAAAGTCACCAATCATACCTAAAAAATACTGACATAATCCATGATCTTTTTTAAAATACCAGTTAAAATTTAAACAAAAAATCCAATATGAAGGTTTAACTATGCACAGCTCTAGCTCTGACAAAGAATTCCTTCTCATGAGTATTAATGAAGCTTGAGCTGACATGACCTTAACAGGATGCCTTTTTTTTACTAGTGCTCTATTAAAACAATGTTTACTATTGTTTCATGACTTGAAAATATTTTCCAATTAAGATTTTTATCATCAGGAACTCAGAGGCATTGAGGATGGTCCTGTGAATGGCCGGGAGCTGGACTCGATGATCCTTGTGGGTCCCTTCTAACCCAGCACATTCTGTTATTCTGTAATTCTCTTACAAGTGGTATAGTCAGGTCTTTTGATTGTAAAATGAGTCCTTCTCAGTACCCTTGTGCTTTCTAAACTGTTCTTTTTGAAGCTACTGGTACCAGCAGGCCTAGGGAGCTGAATCTTTTCCTCTACTGCGTTCTCATGAGACCCCATCTAAAGTGTGTACAGCTCTGGGGCCCCAGCATAAAAAGACTAATAAATCCAGAGGAGAGTTAAAAAGATACTCAGTGGACTGGATCACCTCTTCTATGGAGACAGCCTGAGAGAGCTGGGGTTGTTCCATCTGAAGCAGAGAAGGCTGCAAGACCTTAGGAGCAGCCTTCCAGTACTTACAGGGGGCCTACAAGAAAACAAGAGAGGGACTTTTTATAGGTCATGTACTAATGGGGCACAGGAGAATGGGTTCAAACTGAGAGAAGGTTTAGATTAAATATTGGACAGAAATTGATTTTCTCTGAGGGTGGTGAGGCCCTGGAACAGGTTGTCCACACAAGCTCTGTGGGCCTCATCCATGGAAGCATTCAAATCCAGACTGGTTTTGAAAAACCTGATCTAGTGGGAGGTATCCTTGCCTAGGGAAGACTGGTAGGAACTAGATTATCTTTAAGATGTTTTCCAACCCAAACTGTTCTAGGATCCTCTGATTCTAAATGTCTTGCAGCAAGGTTGCCTGGACATTTTTCTTCAGCAGTCCGATTGCACATTTTCCTTCTCTACCTTGAACTCAGATACAGGTTTTTCCTCTATGGGTGGGTGGAACTCCAGGTATTTTACAAAAATCTACACCTCTGCTCTGCATGTATTTTCACACATAGATGCATATGTAATATGTACATACATATACATATATATATATATATAGGGGTTATACTAAGAAGCAGCAAGGATTCATCCTAATGTTATATTAACAAAATGAAGAAAACCAGGGTGCTTAAAATCAAGCAGAATTGAAAATAAAGGTTTCCATTGAAAAGGTGTGTCCATTGGAATGAATACTATTACCACTTGTGCACACTTTCCTTCTTCAATGATAAGGAAATGTCTGTAATTCAGTATATTAGATTCACTAAATCTGGAACAAAGAAAGGGAGATATCCAGTAAGGCACTGCATGTTCTACGAAAAGATAGTCCCAAAACCTCAGAGTATTGTCTGTTGAAAAAATGATATTATGTATGTCATATGTGTTTTCTGAGCAAAAGAAACAGAACTTATTCATAAAGAAATAAGCAATTGCTAAGTTGGCTATGAAAAATATGAATTTTATATAGTCTACCAAAACATGGAAATAAATGCTGATGAGGTTTCTTTGGCTAGTTGTGGGGGTTGGGATTTGTTTGTTTGTTTGCTTGGGTTTTTTTGAAGGGGGAGTTGTTTGGTTTGTTGTTTTGGTTTTTTAATAGTAGGGCTAAATTGTCTTACCATTTGGAACTTGCAGATGATATGTAAAAGATGTCTGTTAGCTAATAACTTGGTATCCACAGTACATGAGAAAACAAAATGAAGGATGAATTCTAAGTTGGCTTGGGTACTGAAAAATGGATTCTTTCTTATGGCATTCAGAGACATAACTCACTTTTGTATGAAGTATTTGATTATAGCTCCTGCTTTTTGGCAGAATTTTTTTCATAATGGTGCATTTTATATGGGAAATTAATAACATGAGTTGTCATGGATAAACAAGTGCCATCACATAAACTAAATGAGCCAAGCTACTAAAATGACGGGTAAATGAAAGTGAACAGTGAGTGAAAGGAAAAATCATTGCAGGAGTTAGAGACAAATGATGTAAAAGCCTTTGGAAAGCAGTATAGCTCATATATTAGGCAACCTAAGGAAACATTTGATCAAACCCACCAGCACTGAGTTATAGGGTCTGTTATTAGGTATTCAAAACTAGCTTCACAATCAGATAGAAAATTCAACCTTCAGCTTATCTGCTCCTGGAGCATCTTCTTTCTTTATGAAAACAAAATTAAATTTTAGTCATTTGGTGTGCTGTTACCTCAGCAACCCCAGGACAAAATTTAACCAGGACTGCACATGCAGTGCCACTTAAGTAAATAGGACTAGTCCTCTTATTTAGACCACATCTCACTAAAGGAACTAAGAGTTTCAAGTAAAAGACTGTGATTCTTGCATACAAGCATAGTATACTTTATGGAAGTTTTGGAAATAGTCTATGATTCTGTGATACTCTTTACATCCTTCACCAGCTTTGTTGCCCTTCCCTAGACATTCTCCAGCACTTCAATGTCCTTTTTGAAGTGATGGATTCAAAATACTTGAGGCATAGCCTCACCAGTGCTGAGTACAGAGGGACAATCACTGCCCTGGTCCTGCTGGCCACTCAATTCTTGATACATTGGCCTTCTTGACCACCTGGGCACACACTGGCTCATATCCAGCTGGCTGTTGACCAGTGCCCCCAAGTTTTTTTCCATTAAACAACCCTCAAACCATCCTTCCCCAGCCTGTAGTGCTGCATGGGGTTGTTGAAATCCAAGTTCAGGAGTCCTCATTTCACCTTATTAAAGCTCATACAGTTGTCCGCAGCCCATTGATCCAACCTGTTCAGATGCCTCTGCAGACCATTCCCACTGTCCAGCAGATCAACACTCCTGCCCAGCTTGGTGTCATCTGCAACTTAATGAGAAAACATACTAAAAACGATCATATAAAATGTGTCTGTGCACATAATGAAAACACAGTTATTTTATTTATACTAGAGAACAGTCAGTTATGCTATATTTTATGTTAGGAGAAAATATAGTTTAATGGAGGAAAAAACCAAACCACAGAGGCATAAAAGAAAAACTCAGTTAGTGGACCTTGACTCACAATGCTAGCATTGAAATTTTATTATTAAAGGAAATATGCATATAAGAGAAAAAAATCATCCAATCTGAAAATCACCTCTTTCACACTACCCACAGAAATGATAATCATAAATGATTCAAAATACCCATAATTTTTAATATACTTTTCAGCCATGCTTTTTCCCCAAGGTCAGTTGTTCTCATGTTTACAATTTATTGACAACCTCTAACCATGGAAACCAGAATTAGTGCTACTTAGTCATTTTTTCGTAAATGCAAATAATAATTATAATGGCCACTTGCTTTCAGTATAAACCAACATGAAGACGTTTTCTGATAAAGGAAATGAATGTGCAAGAAGCAACACTATGCCTATAAACTATTTATGAAAAGAAATTTAACCCACAAATTAAGAGCTAATGGGTAAAATATTGCTAAGCTTAGTCAGGTGAGTAATGTCATCTATTTCAGTACAACTCATACAAGTACATACAATCACAATATGTGATTTGACTAAAATGAAACCCTAAGCAACACCCATAACAGCACTAATGTGTGATAGATGCTCACCACAACAGCAATTAAATACTCTGCAGATCATCTAGTACTCTGATATCTGCTTTATGACTAGAAAACAAATGTGTTCATTTTTCTAGTCCATCTACGTTTTTTTTTTCTTGATTGCTGATTCAATTGTAAAGGCTTCACTGGTGCGACTAATTTCAGTATAAGTGTTTTTCCCACTCTCTTCACCTCTGTGATTAGTTGCCAGGATAGAAAGCTTTTTCTGAGGATCTAACATAGGTCCCAAATGGTTACATGTGTGCCATCTTGTCCATGTTTGATGTGAGGTGTTAATTAGAGAGAGTTACCTGCAGCACATTCCTAGATATAAATAAAAATATTTTGCCTCAAAACAGCCAGATTTATTCTTTGCTACTTTTAAATTAATCTCACACAGATTCATTGTGTGATTCAATTATTTACTGTCATCATAATTTCATTTTATTTTTTGATAAAAAATAGGATCAATCCTCTGACTAGTAAACCTGGAGAAAAGATTCTTGCTGTATCTGCTTTTGCTTCAAAATATAGGATAAAAATTAGTTTGGGGAGTTTTAACTTGTCTGTTGCCAGAGGCACTTTTCCTACTGCTGAGTTAGATCCCCTTTTCTAGCAAACTATTTAGCTAATGTTTCTGTTATGATTTACCTGATTTTGAGTTTGTTTATGTACAGTTCAGGAGTGTTTTGCACAATTTTACACCTGTCAATTTCAGAGAAATTGGTTGTTAAGGATTTTGAAAGCCTAACTTATATTATAGAAGAAATATATTTAAAATAACTGCTAATTTCAGGTTTGCTGATTTAGAAATATTCATGTTCATGTACAATATTCATTTAAAGACTGTATTCAAAATGTTTAGAAAGTATTATTAGTTCACTTTCAAATCACACTTATCCCCAATTTTAGGTGCCTTTTTGATTACTCTAAGTCCCCAAAACCTAACTGGCAAAAATAATATTCTGATAGGACAATTGCTATCTTTGATATATGCAAAGTTTAAAACTGCTATTCCTGTAAAAAAAAGTGTGAAAGCAGACTAGAACTTCAGGCACTGTGCATTAAATTTCAGAAATTAATTTAGAGTTGTAGGAGAACAGTTTGCAATGGTTCACTGGAGGTTAAGCTGATGTATCTACCCAGTCATTCATTCCCTGGAAAATTGAATATACCCATTGCTACCACATGTCACCTAGGTCAAATAATAACCTTTTTCTACTAAGTACTAAGACTCACAATCTATACATAGAAACAACAACAATTAAATAAATGAAATGAAATGAAATAAAATAAAATAAAATAAAATAAAATAAAATAAAATAAAATCCCCTAAACAAAAACAAACAAAACAAGACAAAAGTACCAAAACATATATTTGGTGAAGCAGTACTCCAGGACATATTTACTACACTGGTAACCAACCCAAATGTTCACAGTGTTTCTTACACAGCTTAAATAATATGGCATCTAGTGCACTTATTTATTCTCCTCATGGCTTTTCTCAAAGTTATTAATTATTGTAATACAAACCATAAAGCTATATATACTAACAAATCAGCTACATTAATTCAATGTAAAGATTTTTAGTGGTCTTGCTCATGACTTCTTAAAGGCAAACACATTGCCTTTATTTTTTTCCCCACACCTTTTTATACTCTCTCATAGGTGAAAGGCATAATCTGCAGATCACCTCTAGTTGTACATGAAGCAAAACTTAAAAGATTAAGTCCCCTGTAGCAATCAAGGATAGGTCTGTTTTAAGAAAAGCTGGGACCTCTGAGAAATAAACTTGAGTTTTATGAAGCAATTATTTTCTGACACCTCAGCCTTGGTGCTTTCAATTCCCTCTTAAGCCTGCATGTTTGTCAGTGCCAAAGTGTCTGTTGCAAAACCAACTAAAATAATGAGATTGTTTTAGCTATGTGAAAATATATAGTCGTCTCACAAAGATACCAACATTTTTTTAAGTTGCCCATATGAAGATAGGCTGCTTTTCTTTTTTATTTTAACAGATACAATACTTTATCTAATATCTAATATGCACACCTACCTATACATTCTGTGAACTTTGATACCTGTATTTCTCTAAATAATATTGAAGAAAAATAGTAATGATATACTTTAATTTTCTTTAACTGCAAAAAAAGCCTATAGGCTCTTGTTGTGAATTCAAATTATTACCATCATCCTGCATTTGGCTTATGCATGCATGACTGGTTTTGATAAGATGGCTGTGGGCATCAAATTGACAGGTACATTCATCACAAAATGCTGATTGAGATCTCTTGGACACAGAAAGGCTTTGAGAAACAACTTGTCGCTGGCTAGTACACAGTAAGAACTCTGGGAGCAAAGGACATGGCAGGAAGAGAGTCAGAATTCCTTTTTCTACACTTTTGCTTTTGACTCATTCATCAGAGGTGCACCACGCTTGCACTGAGCTAAGCCTTTGAGGCCTGAAGATACAAATAACCAAGTCAGACATCACACAAGTACGTTATGCCCAAATGTTTCCATTTAATGGGCTTTAACAAATTGTTCAGAAATAACTTAATCAAGTAGGAGTTTATGGAAACTGCTTCCAGTTGAATTTCCCATGTCCTTACCTCAGGGCTCCAGTACTTTTGTTTAATAATGCAATAAGAGCCTTCATGATCAAAGAATATCTAACTGCAACAAACCAAAAGCATGTCAGTCTGATAATACTGAAAGAGGCATTTATGACTTGGTATTCTAGGAAAAGAAAAGAACTTTACACCTGAACCAAATTTTTTGAAAAAACTGGGAATCCATGTTTTTCATGGATTTTAACCCTCTTTGGTTTTTTTTTTTTAAAGCTAAGAAACTGCTTTTAAAAATTTGAATGGTTGACTTAATAAATTTTATTTATTTATTTATTTATTTCAAATCAGACTTTCAAGGTGAGGTATTTGACCTGTCAAAGGAACAGGCCTTTTACAGGACTGTGGTAACCTTTTTAGTGGGCATGACTGGTTTCAAGGTCAGAGAATGTTATAGCCACAGGCATTATTCAGTGACATTAAGAAATTACTCTTTTAAAAGAATGAATATTTATCATACAAGATTGAAATTACCAAGACAAAAATTTCTTTCATTAAAAAAAGAAATGATCTTGTTACATGGTGATTACTGCACGTTGCGTAATTCAACACAAAAGCATTTTCCTACTACATGTTCCATAGACAAATAAATGTGGAATAAACAACAGGCAGTCATGGACAGGGGGAAGCTTTGGGCAAAGTATAAGCAGATTCTAGCGGGAATTGAACAACAGAAAAAAATTGAGGGGACAAAGAAACTTGTACTATTCAGAACATGAAAAATATATTGCTGCTATGCTTCTCTTACAGAGCAATAATTCTGCATAATCCACTATAGATCTGTATGAACATTATATATCTTTATCTCATACCTACATATCTGCAGGGAAAAAATAATTTTTTTGGAGTTGCTGAGCAGCAGCTCTCCATGATCTATAATTGGATTAATAAATATATTCATTCATGAATCAGAAGTCACAAGCTGAAGTCACAGAGCTGAAACAGATCCAAAGTGACCCATATAACCATCCTAATATTGCTTCTTACAGAAAAAGTATTCAAAAGTATGCTGTGGTTGTAAATTTCTGTTTTATAAATATAGTTCTCATCATATATTAATTTTACTTTTGGCCTTTTAAAAGATCCCTCAAACTGGATCTTTTTTTATCCACAATAAAATGGATATTTTCACCCCAAAATTTAGACAATGGAGATATTTCTGTTCCATAGTGACAAAAAAGCTCTCCTGTACTTTCTCTTCTCTTAAATTTACTCTGCACTTCTGTGAAAAAATTTGAAATGTTCTTTGTATTGAGTGTTTTTTTTAGTTTTTGTTTGGGTTTTTTGGTCATAACTGAATTGTATTACTTGAGCTGAGCAGAACCTGAGAAGAGTAAACCTGGAAAGGTTTTTGTCACTCTTTCTAGAGACATTTATAAATCTAATGCTGTCTTCTTAAATGAATAATAAAAACTGTTCCCAAATGCACCAAACATAATGTTCTTTTTTTCATTAAGAAATTTTTTAAAAATACTCCGATGAAATGTACAGCTTTTCTTTGTGTATGATTTCATTATTAAAAAAACTCAGCATAGGATTTTTATTTTATTACTTTTACAAGACCTTTTGCTCCAAATTATTTAATAAAATCTAGAGCACTAAAAAAAATTGAGAGCAATCTGTGACTTACAGAGATTGAAGGGAAGGTGTCCTAATCTTTTCATTAGATGCTCAGAAAGACATTATTGAATGATTACAGCAGTCAGGAAGTGCAGTGTGAGAATTGTTAAGAGAATGAATTTTTAAAGTATTTATGAAGATGTAAATTTAGGTGTCTGACAAATGAACAGACAACCCCAAATTAGAGCTGGAATTTTATAGAGAGATCTGATGAGAGCATACTTGAATTAACAGCATCAGAATATCTGTTTACAGTCAAGCCCTGCTAGTATTGAGTTCATTGCTCTTTTTTGTAGTTAAGACTGGGCTCATGACCCTGCCAGGCACTACATTATTATTAATGTTTCTTCTTGCACCTCAGTTAGTGTAGTTCAGCTCATCACCTGTGACAAAAGGAGGTTAAGCCAGTTTTCTTGAAGACAAACACAAAAGACAGATACAAGATTTAATTCCTGCTGTTTTCTTACCCTAGATAACAGCTTCATCTACCCAAGGCAACTGGCCCCTTAGAGGCTTGGGTTGAATTGAAGTAAAGTGTTTTGGCTGAGACTTAATTCATGTGATGGAATTGTGAGACTACAGACATTTAGTTGTGCAGACCAATAACGGTGGCTGTGCTGAGACAAACGCTGTACACATTCCAGGATTTTGTTCAGTTGTTGCTGGGCTTCATTTGTTTTACACTGGCTGTAGTATGACTGACTGCCCATTTGCTATCATTGCAATGCACCTCTGCAGCACAATCCAATTTTCTACCAAGACAAATCCTGTTCATATATTTCTACACCATGCCAAGAGAGAAAAATCAAATTTCTACTTGAAAAATGCTCTTTGAACAATAAATGGCATGCATCTTGCCCACTACTGCAGATATCCTTCTTCCTCTTACATGAAGAGATTTCTATGTTGCATGCTGGTTTTACATAATATAATTAGAAGAAGCTATAAGTACCAGAGTTCTCATTACTGAGTTCATCACAGAAACAAAAGGAAAGCACTATTCAAAAAGGAAAGAAACAAATCTGTCATTTTCCTTTCTAAATTTTCTCAGCCCATGAAACATCCCTAAATGCCTGACATGCATTCAGATCAGTGAGAACTGGGCATACAGATTCTTTTGCCAAGGGCTGAAATGGAAATCTGTGCAGTCTGTTATGACAGAATGGGAACAAGTGCCAGACTCACACCAATGTCACAGAGATTCATTTATTTTCAGAATAAAACAAAAAACTTTGGCTGGAAGTTTGGTGCTCACTGAAAACAAACAAGCATATGTAATCACAGCCTGACACATGCTAAATCCCATTGAAGAATTATATCCTAGAGAGAAAAAAATGTCTGAAGACAGTCCAATTGGTCATAAGGTCCAATGTTTTGTCATGGTATAAACACTTACAGGATTTCTCATTCTGGAAGTAGAATATTCTTATTGCATGAACTTGTACTGTTGATTTAGTGCTGCTGTTCCCATTCTGTTCAAAGTTTATTTCTCTCTCCATTTTAATTTTCACACTCCAGCATGCCTCTCTATTCCATATTCCAAAATCTAGCTGACTAATCTCCTGTTATTTCTTTATTTTTTTCTAGGCACCTGTTTTTTACACCTATACATTGACCTCAAGGGTATGAAACAGTTGATTCCCTTCACAGCCTTCATAAGGAATCTTTCCCCTCCTCTTATGAGAGACAGTGTCTAGACCAATCAGGTCTAGAAATCACCATCAGAAAAGCAAGTATTGTTACAAAATGTGACGTGCTCCTTGTGCCTTCCCATCCCCCTCAGTGAAGCTCAAAATGCTCAGGAAATATGGCAATTGTACTGTCCTGTAACACTTACTCCCAAAATCTTTAAATGTGTTTACATTTAAGATGTGCTACTAACATATAATTTTATGTTCCTGTGGATGTCAGGAAAGTAACTGAATCCCTCCTCCAAAATCAGAAAGATTTATTAAAAAAAAAAACAACAAAAAAAATATATATATATACACATGCATACATATTCCAGACATCATAAGGGTTTCCCTTTCTCAGAGACAGAATAATAATTCAGGACTATAGCCTATAAATAAAATTCTTTGTCATATCTGATAAAGATGACAGAATGAAATATTTACAGAGTTTTAATTTAAGACAGCTGATTTGTAAGCTACTTGAAATGTTGTTATAATGTAAGCAGTTAGATAACATACACTACAGATAGAGCACAACCCACAGACTCTGAGTCAAGCTCTCTGACCCCAGAGCTACTTTGGTGCAGCATAGCTCCGTGACCTGGGCTGAGTCTTAACAAGAAGGTGGCTGCTAAGCTTTGGGAGTACATGAACGGGAGCCACATGAAATAAGTAATAACACAGGCAGAAGAGAAATTGTTGCAATGACAATAGTTGGCAGCTCAGGGAACCACAAGGGAAAAACACAGACGTGGAAAATATATCCCCTTAAGGAAAAACCAGGCAACTCAAACACAATGAATCAGCAAGATCAAAGGTCAGACTTCCCAGGATTACAGGAGGTGACACTCCTGGTATGGATGACCACTTACTGGCCAGCAGAGAACATACAAGAGTCTCAGAACTGGTAAGTACATTAATGCTTAACCTGGCACTGCACCTATCTACTATACACATCAGACATATACAGAACTGCTGTGTTTTTTCTCTGTGTGTACGTACATGGATTGCAAAGAGCCTCTTAGCATGCAGCAAGTGTATATATACACTTGCTGGAGAAAAGAGTCTCCATGGGAAGAGCTACAGACCTGGAAGAGAAGGGTTACAGACCAGGTTCTTTGGGCTGTTTCATGGTTTGACATTGGCCAAACTCCAGGCACCCATGAAAGCTGCTCACTCACTGCTTCCCTGCCACCGCTGAGCAGAGGAGAAAAAAATATCATGGAGGCTTCATGAAGTGAGATAAGGACTGGGAGAAAACAACCCAAGGGCAAAACAAGCTCAACTTCGAAGTACAAAGTGAATTTATTACTTAAAAAATCAGAGGAAGATAATGAGAAGTAACATAAGCTCTTAAATACACCTTTTTTCCCCAACCCTTTCCTCCTTCCCACTGACAGTGCAGGGAGACAGGGCATGGGGGTTTGTTCAGTTCATCCCCCCAGGTTTTCTTCCCCTGCACAGGGAGAGGAGTCCTCCCCCTGCTACATCATGGGGTCCCTCCCACAGGAAACAATTCTCCATGAACCTCTCCAGAGTGGGTCCAATCTCACGAGCAGGAGTTCTCCCAAAACTGCTGCAACGTGAGCCCCTCCCATGGGCACACAGTCCTCCTACAGCTGCTGTGGTGAGGGCCACTCTCCACGGGGAGCAGTCCTCCAAGGACAGGCTGCTCCAGCCGGGAAGCAGGGGCCCTCTCTCTCCACCAGGTCTCCCACTGGATCACAGCCTCCTCCAGGCATCCACCTTCTCCAGCCTGAGCACCTCCCACACGGGCTGTGGGTGGATCTCTGCATTCCCTGCTGATCCCCAAGGGCTGCAGGGACACAGCTGCTTCACCTTGGTCTCACCACAGCCTGCAGAGGAATCATGGCTGTGGCACCTGGAGCGGCTCCTCCCCTCCTTCTCCACTGATCTTGGTGCTTCTGTTTTTTCCCTCACATGTTCTCACCTCCTCCTCTTGTCTGACAAAAAAAAACAACCTGCACTTTGTTTTGATTTCCTTCTTAAATATGTTATCAGAGAGGCGTTACCAACCTCTCTCTGGCCCAGCTTTGGCCAGCAGCACGTCCATCTTCAGGAGCCATCAGGAATTGGCTCTGCCAGGCATGGTGGAAGCTTCCAGCAACTTCTCACAGAAGCCACCTCTGTGCCCCCCTAACTACCAAAAACCAGAGGGTGCAAAACCAACACAGGTTGAAGTCTAGACAGTTCTGAAGTAGAATAATACAACTTTAGGGAAATACATGTTTTGGCAGTCTTTCTGCACTTGTGCAGTATTACACAGCAACTTTCCCAGTGAACTTGCCAATCCCTACTGTCTTAAACCAAGATTTATTGGAGAAAGGATAGTAAAGAAAAAAACCTGAATGTAAATACTGATTAAACAAATTAAAATATGTCTGCTAAATGATATGAGGACTTCTGCTAGAAAATAAAAATAGCTTAATCATCTTGTGTTGATTTAAGCATGATTTAAATTCTTGAATTTTGAATATCCTTTATGGAACTCATGAAAATGAGTCCCTCTAGATGCTGACAAGTCATTAGGCTGCCATATTTTCCTCTCTTGTACTGAATACAGAAAATCACTGAACACTAATACTATCTTAAATTAGGTATAACTCATTCAAATTATGCTCAAAAGTTATTGAATTTGAATAATCACTATTCTCTTGAAACTTAGTAGAGATTTTCTAGCAATATTGTGTTCTCTTCTTTGTGCTAATCTATTTGCTGAGTCATAGCCTTGTTTTGATAAGGTGGCAATGGTTCAATAACTTTCAGCATTGGAGGATTCTACCATTTTTAAAATATCTTATCACTTTTGAAATATTAGAACACACCATTAATTTAAAGAAACAAAGCAAAACAAAGCTGTTTTCTTCTAGTTGCTCAAAAGAATTGCATTCCCCAGATTGCTGAAACAGATTCTGCCTAGGCTAATGGATTCACCATACCCTACCAAGCTTTAACACTCAGAAAGCTGACACCAAATTTTTTCACTGGTTATCTACAGGTGGGAAAGATCTCTATGCATCTAACAATTTCAGTTCTAACTTCTTGATCCTAAAAGTACTTTTATTGGTGTAGGAATCCTGGACTAATAGCTGGGAGAGAAATAATTTAACACATATCTTTTCAGTGTGTTGGCAAGCTGTTTAAATGAAGATTTTGCAATATTTCACAGGTTGGTAGAAGTCATGTTCCTGATAACAAAACCCAGTTGAATATATTTTGTATTCTCTATACTTTTTAAGAATGAAGTTAAATTTCAGAAATAAAAGAGCATGAAAGAGGTTTTTTTGTTTTCTAAGCCTCAAGCTGGAAATGGAGTTCCATTATATGGAAACATGTCTGTCAAGCAGAATATACCAAGCCTCAATATTTTACAGTTTCCACACAATGTTTTACTAACTAGGGAAACAAAAAGATACACAAATTTTATTGTTTCTGTGATAAACAAAACAAGCTTTAAAGAAAATAACTTTCTGGCTTTACTAAATGAAAAATCATTTACTTTGAAGTTTTGCAGGAAAAGGAAGACTTATTGACTCAACACCATTTTTGGACACTTCTACATATTTGTCATGTTTTCATTAGGAGATTTGTTAGTGTAAAAGATATGTTCCTTCTGGAAGCATGTTGGTACTGCTTCTTAATGAAGAAAGCTGCACTACTATTAACATTTGCATAATAAAAGCTCCCAATAATTACTGCAAAACAATTAGGAGCACTTAAGAGTGACACTTACCTGGTCTGTATCTCCTCTTTTTGAATTTGGCTTTCTACCAGAACTAATGTGTTTTACAAACATAGAATAATTATTCAGATGGGGAGGTTCCCTACATAATGTGCTGTCCGGAAGCTGATTTAATTAATGCCAACTAAAACTCATGACTGAAATGTAGAATAGGCTGCTTATTTTTATTCCACCATTATCACTAAAGCTTAGGGCATAAAATAAGCTAACATTCAGCAGCTGCCTAATGCCCTTTTGCTGGTGCAGAAATCCAGAAAGGTCACAAGACTTTTCAGTGTGTGTATATTTATATGTTTGTGTGGCTGCACACGTGTGTAGGCACATGTGTATATCTGTCCAGCACATAGAAATGTGTATGTACATATACATGCACAAATATAAAGCATTTTGGCAGACCGAAAATTACTGCAAACTGGATGAGTTAGAAATACAGATTTCATAAATTGAAGAGATCTTCATCGTAAAAAAAATCCTTCTTTTTAAAGCTGGTGTTAGTTTAAAGCTTTAAAACATTTAAATAGCAGAAACAAACTGTGGTAACACTGATGGGTATAGTCTTACTTCCAAACTCCCAAACCATATGTATACAGGATGAGACAAGTAGAACAAGAGAGTTTATACACAAAAATAAGGATTTGAATCTCGACTTCACATTCCAGATGAGATTTAACTCTAAATTTACTAGCTGTTTGAACATGGGAGGTTTGGTCAAAGAAAGCAGAAGCATGCATTAGGGTTCTCTTCTAAAGATAGGAAAGTTTTGGTTTTAATGTAGAGCTAAAACTGACCTTTTAATATTTTTTGAGAAGAAAATTAATCTATATAACCTTCATTTTTAATGGTATGAAATAACCATCATAGAATGTATATGGAAACCTTACTTCTTTTCCTGCTATATTTTATTCCATAAATACTTCCTTCTAAGGCTTCATCCTCATTCTTCTTTATACAAATGTCATTCCAATTATTTTGTCTATTTTAAGCATACATGAAAATGCTTATAAATTAAGCTTGATACATATTTAGAATATCGTCTCCTTAGCAGAGCTACATAATTGTCCTTACTGGTGATGAGAAGTCAAGTTCTGTAAGAATGCACAGAATCTTGCTCAGCACAGACCCATATACTATAGTCCTACCGCTTACTAGACACAGATTAAGTATGTAATTTCCACAGATCTTAGTATTAAGTCTCTTTAACTCTTTAAATTAGATTGTCTAGAGGGGGGGAGAGCAAAAGCCTATATTCAAAAGAAAATAATGTATATATATTGCCCCTCCAAACAGAGTTTAAAGACACTTCAAGCAAGTATTAAAGAACAGCCAGGAAAAGCATTAATAATTTTGTCCATGAGTTTAAATAATATTTGTTCTGTGGATTTAAATAATTGCATTTCTGCTTGATATGATAGGTATGCAGTGAACCTATCTGATGAGAATTGGGTGCCTTTAATTAATGTCTAACTTTTTGGCTTGTCTTGAAAGTAAAGGAATGACTTGGTCATCCTGCCCAGACAATTATCCAGGGCATCTATATTAGGAAAAAAAGACACCGTTAGCTCCCTTCCTCTCTTTACTAGACATTGATAAATGCCTCTAAGAGTTAATAGACATCTGAAATGCATCTCAGTGTTTATATATTTTTCAGCCTCTTTCCATTAATTATATAGGGAGTAAGCTCTTAATTTAGGTTAGTCCTAAGATTGAAAGTAATGAATCAGGACCTAAAACCTCTCTGAAAGAAGGGAAGAATATCCTGAAGACTGAAATTACCTGGTGTATTTCACATTGCACTACCTTGCTCATTTTGAGAAGATGGCCAATGAACGCGATCTATTGATGACAGCAGTATAACATCTCAGACACTAAAAATTTCAAAAAACTTTAAAAAACTGAAAAAACAAACAAACAAACAAAAAAACAGCAGAAGAATACCTTGCCCCTAGGTCAAGTACGTAAAGGAGTAATAGAATAATGGAATTTCAATGCTCTAATAATATCTAATCTTTTACTGTCCAACAAATATGAATAATAACATCAGGTTATTTGACTTATTTCCTATGTAAGAAATAGTATAAGTGGTGACTTCTGCAATGGACATTACATTACCTGAAATTTTAGACATTAAAGGCTGTAAAGATCTTTATATCTTTTGAAGAGTCATGCAAATGAGGAGAGATTTAGGGATATAATTCTTACTGAAAATAACTGACACTTTAATTTATATTTTTTTAATTCCTATTTATCATATGTCTTCTTTACTTTTCCTAGCAGCGTACTTGATGTTTCCATATAAAAATATTTTCTTTTTTTTTTTTTGGAGAAGGCAGACTTGTCTTCAGCCACATAATCTGTTTACTATGAAGTAACCTTGGAGAAACAGTGACATGTGTGGATCTCATCAGCAACATGTGGTCTCTTACTCATATAATGCCTAAAACTACCACCATGTTCAGTGACTTGGACACCTTTGTGCTTGATAGAATTCGCTGTGGTGCCCTTGGAATAGTTTTATATCTATTTTATAAATGGCATCAAGCAGTGCTTTCTTGCTGCAGTAATAACTAGCTGTTAATAAATTTCAACCTTGGCCTATGTCAGTGTTCCCTGAGTCTGCTTTTTCTGCAATTGTCAATAAAGTGTTCACAACCTCATGTTGCAAAAGTGCCATGCCACAGTAGCATTTCTGTGTTACAGCTGAGATTTTCATGAAATAATTTGGAGATTTGGACTTCAACTGTTTTATCTACAAAAAATTAGAGCTTCTCAAATGCGGTTATGTTTTTGGATGTAAAATAGCTGTCTAGATGATCCATGGAAAATTTTAGGTAAGAAATTACTGTTTTATTCTCAGTGTTTTGTAAAACTCTTAGACATCTGGTTCAGCAAGCTACAACATAGAGTCCTGCTGACTAACATTTGTCACTTCTTTTGCCTATGCTAAGTTTAAAATTAGCTTTTATTTCTTTTCTATATTCCTTCTGATTATGGGGCTGTTCTGAATTAATGCAGTCACCAGAAAATTTTATCACATCTGTTTTTCATGTTATTTGTGGCTTGCATTTTATATATCAAATGGCAAGTTTTATATGTACACTAAGGCAAAATATACTTCTTTAATTTAAACTAATTAAGAGCAAACTTTGCTGAAATTTAATGAGCACTTCCTTTTTTGACCTATTGTTGTCTAGTAGAATTTGAGTTAGAATTAGTTGAAATTAATTTTACTTTCACTTTACATATCATTACTTAGGTTCCCACCTCCTGCAGCAATATAACCTCTGGAGCACTGTGCTTGCCTTTATTCCCTTTCAATTATTCAGGCAAGAGCTGATTAACCAAGCCTCTGAAAGTACATCTCTCTTAACACTGTCTACTTTGAGCTTGGGTTACATATCTATTTCTAAAAACTTTACTAGCTACATGGATGTAACAAATGTATTTCTTATGGAAACTTAGTTTCAGTCATAGCTCTTAAGTTCTTGTTTCGAGGTGAATTAAATCAGTTTCTGTCAGTTCAAATCAAATTGGAAGAGTCCAGCTACTTCAGCCCTGAATGAGACCATTCATGCTAAATTCTGCATTGCTTTAAATAAACAGTTTACTTTCAAGTCTTCATGGAAACAGATGCAAATATTCTCATAATTTTTTAGACCACTTAACACAAAAAGCTGTAAGGAGTTCAGGGCTCTCTAATAGCAGTCATAAAATTAAAATTAAAGATTAATAATTAAAAATCTCAGCTTTATATATTCTATAAATAAACATTTTCCTTTTATATATATTATACCTCTTTCCGATTACTGCTTCAAATTATTTACAGCTCAGGTTTTTGGCTGGAAAATTTGATTTTCTGTTTGCCTGTTAACTTCTTATGGTTTCTGCTTGAACCCAGGCAAGCATTTTACAAACTCACCACACTTTGACAAGGAAGTCTGTATGTCTATCACCTACTTAGTGATAAACCACTTTTTTTTTTGTTTCACCTATTTCTGGTGAATGATTGCTCTGTAGCCTCTCTCTCCATGATGGTCCTTTTTATAAACATCCTGGAAGTCACACCTGCTTCACTGCTTCACATTGCAGAGTCCTAGCTTACTCTTTCCATTCTTGCATGGAAAGTCTTCCATTATTTTCGAACCTCACTTAAATCTTTGGTCTTTTCCAGTTCTGTCATATTTTCCCTGAGATAGAGGCACAGAATAATACACAGTCCCTAAAGTGTGAGCAAGCCAATAATCTATAAGGAGATGGCATAACCATTTGAATATGATCGAATAGTGTTATGCATTTTGAGCCAGTATATTCCAGAAGTCTATTTTAAATCCTATTACAAAAGTTACAACCTAAATGGTGATGCTGGTCATCTTTCTGTAAGTTTATCCCTGTTAATTTTAACAAAGGCAAACTTTACATTTCAGTATGTTAGTTTCTTCTTCATCTTTTTCATGTGTCAGGAAGCTGAAGGTAGCATTTTCCCATGTTGGACTTCATAAACCTTCCAGCCCACCAAGGTTCTTGTAGCTTAACTTGGCCATGCATTCAGTCCCCCACCCCCGTGGGATGGGGTGCAGAATAGGAAGAACAAAAGTGAAAAAACTCACAGGTGAAGAGAAAGACAATTTAATAATTGATGAAGCCTATAGTTTCCCAGATACTCCTTTTTTTTCCCTTCTTTAAGACACATATGACATTTATGCCTTCTATGGTCTTCAGTGAAATTGAAGATCCCCATGATACTTCAAAGTGAATAGAGAACAGACTGCAATGACATCAACCATCTACTTCAGCACAAAAGCCAAACCACCACTCCATCTGTGGTCCTCTGTATGTCCAGTTTGCTTAAGTAGTCCCTAAATCAACCTCTGACTCCCTCCAAAAGCTACTGAAAAACAAAGTTTTGGTATATGTCAAGATGTTATTCTTCTGAGCTTTTAAATGTTTTCTCCATCTCCAAATAGTTTTGCTATTTTCAATTGAGAAAAGAATATAGAAATATTTTCCATAATGTTTGTTTGCTGAATAAAAATCTTCCTGTTTTATACAGAGAAAATAATCTTCCTATAATATGTAAAGATAAAATCTTATATCCATAAATCTTCACATATTATATCAAGGAAACTATCAGTCAAGATTATCCTATATATAGGAAAATCTCCACCTTTTGATTTTAAATTATCTTAAGAACAATCTGTAGATTGTAGATCATAGAAAATAATTTTGTAAATCAAGAGCCCACTTGAATAGCAAATATGCCCAAATGTTAATAACACACTACCAAATTCTCAGCTACAAAATGTATTTTAATAGAGTATCTATGTTTTCAAATATTATTCTGTTTACATGTAAGGAAACTTCACATTTTAATCTGCTTAAATGCAAAAAAAGATTCTAGCTGTGGGCACCATTCTGTGCTCCGCATGTTTGTTCACTGTATCGATTGTTAGAAATGGACACAGCATGTCAGCCTTTGTTTGTTTGATTTTTTTCCCTAAGAGCAATTCATTCAGACCTAGGTTGCAGTAATGCACTATTGATAATTGTTTAGCAATCCAATTTTTCTTCTTTATTTCCTTTTACCCTATAAATTTCATGATGTTCTAAGAGTACAGTTTATGTTTATCTTCATATGCAATCTTATTAACTAAAGTGCTAAAACTAATCATCGTCTTTGAACTGCTCAGCTTCATTTCGGCCTGCAACTATGCCAGAGATACTTCAGTGATACAGCTTCCTCACCTCAAAACAAATATTCATGAGAGTTGCTAACAATCCTCTGTGAGGGCACAAGGAGTGCTCTTTGGAAAACCATCATTACCTGGCAAATTACCAGTGGACTGATGAAAAACTCTGCTAGGACACTGCTGACACTTAATAGGGAGATGAAAAATAAGAAGGATACCACAAACTGGCACTTAGTAAAAGATGCCAGCAAGAGGCTTCAACGTTGTCTAAATTGTCTAGTTGGATTTCAGAACAACACCTGTTGTGTCCCTAAGACTAAAATGTCAGAGGTAAAACATGCAGTACACAGGTCCAGATACAAGATATTGATCATTTTTGCCTTCCATATGAATCAGAAGGAAAAAAAAAAAGGAAAAAGCACCTATCAAAACTTTCAAAGACAAAGAACTTTCCAGTCTGAAGTTCAGTATTTGTCCCTGATATAAAGAAGAACATGAAAGCTCAGCTTTATTTCAGTCCATGTTCTGTCATTCTATTCTGCCTATGTTTACTGAAAATTCTTTGTATGAAAACTAGCAAATAGAGACTAATCCATTGATAGATATACAAATACATAGGTAGGTAAGTACAAAGCAATGTTTGGGATTTGCCAGGTCATTTTTTTCCCTAAGATTTTAGATGGTGATTGATATATGAGCTAATTTCAAATATACTGGTAGCAATCTTAAAAAGAATGGAAAATACCTCCCCACTCCTGACAGCAGCAGAAACAGAAAAAGCTTTTTCACATATCAGGAAAAAACTTGATTGAATAAATATTCATGTTCATGTTTGAAACAAAATTGATTCCTAAAGAGATGAAATCTTTTAAATAACAGGAATATACTAATTTGTAGAAAAAATATGAGAATAACAAGAAGATAAAATATTTTTAGTTAATCATAGCAAACTTAGTACACGTTCAAGTCCATTACAGCAGATGAAATATGCTAATTTACTTTTGAAACTTACATTATACATGTTATGAGCCAAAAAGATTAACCACATCTTTAAAAATGCTAAGACAAATGAACACTATTTAAAATAGGAACAAATAGGAAGAAACAGAAACACTACTTAATTTAAAAATGGAAAGACAGGAAAGTAAGCTTTATAGACTATCAGCTGAATAAGAGTACCTCTAGAAATCCTAAAGTTATGACAGAAATAAATAGAAAATACTATTATATAATAGAACAAAACACTCTTTCTTCTGGCTTGCAATTGACTGCTGGTATCAGCATTGCTTGGATTCTTTAAGTACCTAATTATATAATTGTGCATTTTATGTAAATGCATATAACTTTGGCCTTAGAAAGAATAAGCAAGTTTAGAAGACAGCAGGAACAGTATAAAGGTCACATCCATGAACTGAGCAAACAGCATCAGCAGAATTTTAATTTTGACACTCAACAAGCTGTTCTTCCATCAAAACATTTGTCAATCATTTTAAGCATGCATCCTACCTCTAAAAGTCAACTATACATGTTTTTAAAAGCAAAGATATTTACATTTTTTTACTGTGGATTATCTCAAAACTAGACTTTTCTATTTTGAAGTTATTAATACAAGCTTTCTTAAAACTGCCTGAAGTTGAGAGTGTAGTGGGTCCACAAGGTAGTCCTAAACATAGGTTTTATCCTGTAAGAACTTCAGCAGGAGGTAATGAGTTCGCAGAAGGTTCTGTGTAACCCTTGCTACTTCAGGTGATTACCAGAAAACTCTGAACCTCCTCCACAGGATTTATAAAAGTACAGGCGTGAGACACAGGAAAAAATGTAATTCTATGTACTCTGAATGCCTTTCACTATTTTTTTATCTACCTGATGCTTATAAAGCTGTGCAGTTATCCACTCTTGGCCAGGAAAGCCTCCTGAAAGGAGTGTACAAAAATTTGCTCCAAACCTGTACAATGAATAAAGACTGGTTTTTGCTCCTGTTGCATTTCTTTATTTTCTTTTCTCAATTTTATTTCATATTGTCTGGACAGACCAGCATTTAATTTTTTAAATTTTTTAATGGAATCAAGGAAATAATTCTCCTTGACCTGGATGTTGGCACTTCTATTTTTCTTAATGCATATTTCTAAAAAATTATTTACATCTCTACCTTACTGTTTCTACATGCCTAAATTTTCAGAAACAATTGCAGATTTATTTAAAGACCCATAGGAAATACTGTTATTATTTACAGTTACAGTTATAAATGTGGGAATTAAATAATGGAATGTAAGTGTGTTGTCCAGAATGGCCCCGGAAACTAGAAAAAAACCCTGAAGTAATAAAGACATAATGATTTATTTAATGTGATATCTCAGGACACCCCAGCAATTTTAAAGACCAAATTATAGTTATGGGAAATAAAATCCATAAGAAGACTCAAGTGGTTTATGACCTACTTATAATACATATATATATATATATATATATATATATATATATATATATGTTCTAGTTTTGAAAAATATTTAAGTCATATTCTAAGGTGGTATAAATCCACATATAAGTCAGCTTTGTCTGTTTATGACAATTTATGCAAATTTGTTTAACCACATTGAAAGAATGAATTTAGCAAAACAATGCAAGTTTGAAGGCAGAGAGAAAGATGAAAAAAACCAATGTGGTAGCTAAGAAAGCTTGACAGCAATGTCCACTAGTATGCAGTGTCTAAAACACCCCAAACATCTGGTACCAAAATAAATCCAAGTGAAAATGTTGTAATATTTTTAGAACCATTGAATATTTGGTATACATTTCAAATTGACTTTTGGAGATTTTAAAAAAAGTTACAATATATTGATTTGTTAATGAAGCACATTTTAAAAACATATATTTGCCCTTTTCTCCAAAAATATGAATGTTTTTCAACAGCAACTTGACGATTTTATATTTTGAGAAGTGATGTAAAGAACTCACATTACAAAGGATTTTCAGTGCCACATATCTATGCAAAACTGGTCCCAAAACATTGATTTTCCATCAGAGATGCAATGATGCTATTATATATATTTGTGATTTATCAGAGTAAAAGGACTGGATTTCATAGGAACATTCATGGCGGTTGGTGGAGCTGCTGACATAAATTTTATATACTATGGGAACAAACACTTTGTGTTGTATACATCAATGGTACACTGATCTCAATATTAGAATTGTCTACAAAATGTGAAATCATGAATAGGGAGCAGAAAATGCAGATGCAAAACATATCTTTCCCTAGTCTATTTTTGATTTTACATGTCCTGTTCCCCATTAGCATCAATTTTCTCCCCTCTTCACTCTTTTTTGTTAAAGGATTAGACCCCCATAATCAACATGAGCATGGTGAAAGCTCTAGGCAGTTTTCTGAATTTTGTGCAGGGACAAATAAAACAACTAAAAAACATGGTAAAAAAGATTCTGTGACATTTTAATTGTTTCCTTGGTAGAAGTCTGTTGGAGGAGATTTAAGGAAAAAAATAATATAAAGTTACTAGACTTTCCCATTGGGTTGTTTGTTTTCTTTGTGATTTCCAGTAAAAAGATTCTAAAGAAAGACAGTTTGATATTTGCATACCTAAAAGCTATATCTATGACTTCTGAATGCTGAAAAAGAAAGGGGGATGACTATTCCAAAAAAACAGAAAAACACTCCTTATCAAATATTTGTATAATGTTGTCATCTAAGGGTTTATTTGAAGCTGCATGAAACAGTCTTGTTGCTTGCTCTTCTTGGCAAGAATAGCAGCAAAATAAGCAAAGCAGGTAAATACATATTTATTTCAGTGCAAGGAGCTTATTTACCTGAAATATCTTATTTTCTTAGAATGGTGAACTTTACCAGCTATACGAGTACAGATCTTTAAGTAAAATACTACTATAAGCACTGCTGCAGTAATGGCCAGCAATGAGTGGGAATCCTAAGGTACTCAAGGACTCTGAAGAAAAGTAGCAAATCTTTCCATGCAGTGTGAAATAATGAATTGAAAAACATATAATTTGATTGTTTGCTTAGCCTCTGAATCACACTGAGGTCTCCCGTGTTTGCATTTTCCTCCCAAAACCACAAAACCCACTTTTTTTAAATTTAAAGCTGTTTCCTCCTCTGTTCTTTCATTTCTTTAATAATTTTGTTCAAAAGCTCTCTCAGCGACATCATCCTTTCCACACACATTATTTCTTCACCAGACTTTTATGAGTCCTGTGTTTCTGTTAGTCTTTTTTGCACATAACTTTCCATTCATCCATATCAGAAAGATTACTGACCATCAAGCTAGTTGTTTCCTTCAGGCTACAGCCTGAAAATTTCCTTAAAGAAACGCTGAGCTATTTGACATGTGTTTGATCATGGACTCAAGGACAAAGAACTTCCAGGCTTACATCCAAACTACATCCTGTTTGCAAGCAAACTGCACTTCATTGCATATCCTGTCATGGTGAATCAAAAGTGAAAGTCCATCTCTGGTGCGGATACACTCAGCTTCTCGAACTGCCACTTGATACATTCAGCGAGATTATGTTCTTGCACAATATGCACATACCTGCCTGGATAAGACTATCCAAATGGCACACAGATGACATTGAAATACCTCACATTGAAATCTGTTGTGTTTCAAAACACCGATAAGGATGTCATTTTCCTGAAATCTACTCCAGTTCATATATTATTCCATGTAAGTATCTTGGCTTTGAGTACCCTCAAATATAGTGATTTCCACTGCCAGTAAAATCCCACAATGTATATAAAAAATATACTGTGAATTTTTATTTCTTCATTTGTTACATTATTAAATGATACAGGAAGAATAATGAGTCCTTTTCTAAACAATGCCCAATGAAATATTTACATCCTTCTTCAGAGCCTAGACTGCTATTTGTAATCAATAAAAATTATTGCCTTGAGATGATTTTTAATTTTGATGTTACTGACAAATTTCTGGTAAATCTACTATTCTTATGGAAAAAAAAAAGATAACCAACAGAAGAACATGTAGAAAAAAAATACATCTGTCAAAGATGTTTGCTAAATTTCTGGAAAAATATTTGTTGAAATACATTTTTTACCTCTTTTGACTCATAATAAATTAATTTATTTTCTAATCAAACTTAACCATTTTTAAACAAGAAAAACTACACCAAATCCAAATAAAAACCACACCCTCATCTTATAAAAGCAACAAAATTATTTCCTCTTTTTTCACTGGTAGCAAAAAAGTTATTCAGCATTTCCACTACACTGCAAGAGTTATCACATATTCCTCTGCAGACTTAACCTTTAAAGATGAAAAGAAATCTGTTCTTTCTTCACACCTCAAGTTTTAAAGTGTTAAAATTAGTGTCACACTTCTCTGGTGGAATCCCTGAAGCTTGTCTGCCTCTCACCTCCAAACCAGACAGTATTTCAGTAAAGTTACTAACTCTTAACAGAGTTGGATCCCCTCTGGCTTTTATAGTAAATTACCTTTCAGCTTGAAATGTCTTGCAACCACAAACCAGTATTGACTTAGCTTAAATAGCTTGCTGTATTATCTAATCTTCTGCCTTTTCATTTATTACCTATTTTATATATGTGATTTATTTTTTGGTGGATGTAGCATTTTGCATTTATCTTTTTTAAGTTAACAGTTTTTGGTTTTTAGCAAATTCTCCAGATTCACTAAAATTATTTCAGTCAAGTCACATGATGTTCTGTTCCCTGTGTTTTCCATTCATTCTTCTTTAGTACAAGGACAAGTTTTCTAAGCATAGTGTCTATTGCATCAAGTTTTTTTCCTGTCCTATAACTTAGAAGTTGAACTGTTTAAGATAAGGACATAAAAAAGTGAATACATTAAGATGATGTCGGTGTCTTATAAATTATCCAATATGAGCTACCAAAGAGAATCTTAAGTCACTGAAACTATTTCTTTGTATGACTTAGTTCCCTTACATGGTATTCCAGGAAAGGCCTGTTTTCAATCAGCATTATAAACCTTCCCTATACCCTGGAGCTGAAGTAGCCCTTTCTTACAAGTCACTGCAAAAGTAGAAGCTGCCAGTCCTCTACCTTACATAAGTTATCCAGAATGCATTCATTTTCAGGGGGTGAGCTCATATTCCATTTTTAATGCATTTCTTCAATCCACAAAGAGTAATCTACCCAATGAGTGTGCTTTGAGGATGCCATGGAGGAAAAATAATTGGGGAAATATTTGACAGGATTTAGAGATGAGATCCAAAGTTCCCAGCCACACTATGTCTAAGGTACTTGTGGGCATATTCAGGGGAAGATCATCAAAACATAATGAAGATTTAGTGTGTAACTTTCCTTCCTAAGATGTCTGCATTCTGCAGTGATCTGTTGACATACACATGGTCAGGTACCTACTGCCTTGGACCCAAAGGCTGTTTATCTTGTGTTAAATAACCAGCTAATGCTATGGATTCCTCTGATCATTCTGTGACCACACCCATTAAACCAAGTCTTGTACAAACCATACCTGAAATCCAAAGTTCCAGGTGTTATGTATTTTGGTAAGTGAGTAGTCAGTATCTTCCTAAAGTGAAACATATTTTCAAGTTGCAATTCTCTCTGATTAGCTTTGAGTTTAAGCCTCTAGCAAATATTTTGACTTTTACTTGTGTCTAAATTAATTCAATACATTTTACAGATTTTTCTCAACTGCTTAAAGGAAAGTTGTATATGATTCAGGAGTGCGTCCTGGCAGTCAGGAGGGCCAGCCAAGGCTGGTCAAGGGAGGCAATTTTCCTACTCTGCTCTAGTACAGCCTCACTTTGAATATTGTGTGCAGTTTTGGACACCAAAATATAAGAAGGTTATAAAGCTATTAGAGAGTGTCCAAAGAAGGGGCAGGAGGATGGTGAAGTGCCCTGAGGGGAAGCCATATGAGCAGCAGCTGAGGTCGCTTGGTCTGTTCAGTCTGGAGAAGGGGAGACTGAGGGGAGACCTGAGTGCACTCCGCAGCTTCTTTGTGAGGTGAAGAGGAGGGGCAGGCACTGATCTCATCTCTGTGGTGACCAGTGACAGGACACAAGGGAATGGCCTGAAGCTGTGTCAGGGGGGGTTTAGGTTGGATATTAGAAAAAGGTTCTTCACCCTTGATGGTTGGGCACTGGAAGAGGGTCCCCAAGGTAAAGGTCACAGCACCAAGCCTGACAGAGTTCAAAAAATGTTTGAACAACATTCTTGGGCATATGGTGTGACTCTTGGAGATGATCCTGTGAAGGGTGAGGAGCTGGACTCAATCCTTGTGGGTCCCTTTCAACTCAGCTTATTTATGATTTTTTGGTCTTATTATTAAAAACAGCTGCTCCTCAGAAGGGATGCAGGCTTGTTCTGGGTTAAAAAAAATAAATCAAGAGTCATCTTCATTTATTCAAATATAAAATAGCAATTTCAGTGAAATTAAAAATCATTGTTAGTATTCTTAGTTGAAGATCACTGTGATGGTGTTCACAGGGGTCTCAGGTTGAGGGAAGAGACGAGGATTTGACTTCATATTTCAGAAGGCTTGATTTATTATTTTATGATACATATTACATTAAAACTATACTAGAAGAATAGAAGAAAGAATTTCATCAGAAGGCTAGCTAAGAATAGAATAGGAAGGAATGATAACAAAGGCTTGTGTCTCGGCCTCTCTGTCCAAGCCAGCTTGGCTGTGATTGGCCATTGATTAGAAACACTCAACATGAGCCAATCAAAGATCCACTTGTTGCATTCCACAGCAGCAGATGATCAATATTTACATTTTGTTCCTGAGGTCTCTCAGCTTCTCAAGAGGAAAAACATAAAGAAAGGGTTTTTCATAAAAGATGTCTACGACAGATCACTGACAGCCTGAAATATTTCTCTTTTTCGATTGCAATGTTTGTTGGTGTGTAAATCAAAACTTCTGGTTTGAAATAAGAAACATAATAATAAGAATAAAGAATCTCATCCTGAGAATACTAGCAAAACTGTCAAACATTACTGACAACTAGTGTACAGAGACAAAAGAAATCTATACACCTTAGGGTGGGGAACAAATTACCCTCCCAACCCTCTGTACAGATTATTTTCCTTCCATCTTCAAAAGGGTGGAAAATATGTATGAGACTGCAATAGATAGTAAATTCTATATGATACTGTCCTTAGGCATATGTGGTCCTTCAATATAAATAGTTGCTCCCATATACTATGTAAAACTAAGGGTTTACTACACAGCAAATAAAAGGAAAGAAAGAGATTAAGGGATTCTGATGTAATTTGATAAACAATCACATTTTCTTTTTCCTACAATCTCACATTTAGTTTTCACTAGTACATGTACAAGAGCACTATGCTTTGAAAAAAACATGATATAAATGCAAGGGCCATTGTTTATAATGACCCTTGAGAGATTCTCATATAACTTTTGGAAAGAGAATACAACAGATCCTATCATCAAAAAAATAATATTTAATACATATAAAACACTGTAAAGTAGGGTTTGACATTCTCCAAGAGAGTGTGAAAAGAAAACAGTTAACTAAAAGTCTGCTGACAGTGACACAGAAACTTCCCACTTTATTGCTGCTTCTTAAAGCTCACAAAGCACATGGAGTTAAACATAAAACACCTTTGAACTTCAGTGCACACATAGATAGTTCCCCTCTTGCTCACCTCTAGCAATTTTTATTTGGAGATAGGATCTCAGTCTTTATGATGTTACACTTCAAAATAGTGTGTCATTTAGCATTTTTAAACTTTCAGAAAAACAAACACTCAAGAGCCCACAGGAGCTTGTCAGAAAAGCAATCCAAAACTTCTACACAAAGTGAATCAACTACTGGGGTCAGAATTTAAAAACCAGCAAACCAACTCTCAGAATCTCCATAAAACTTCCACCGTATACAAGAACAACTTCTTCATTTTATCAGTTCTGTACTTGACTTCTCTTCCCCAGAAACAAAATTCCCCATCAAATCAGTCCGTTAATGTGGATTTTGTGCATTTTTATGAAAACATAAGGCAACAATTAATTCCTTCTCACTAATAAAATCATACAGTTATCTGCCACATATTCTCTTCACTGAAGATAATTAAAGCTGGAATAGCAGTTCTCTGTGAAGAATGTGGTTCCTTTTGGAACCAACCTGCTGGTGCTAGATGAATAAGTTACAAGTCCCCTCTTTATAATGTACCCCTGTTTTGGATTGAGTCAGACATTAGAAGGTGACTGAATGTAATTTGTTAGATAATTTCTTTACAGTGACTTTTTTTGTACACTGTCAGCAACTGTAGCTGAGGTGTGCTATTTCTAGGCAATTTGAGGTCCACGTATGAATTTTTGTTCTGTACTTTGTATGTAAGTAAAAATAAAAAGTAACCTTAATAAAACTGATATCTTCTTTTTCCATCTTTTCATTTGACCGAAATGCCCACATTATTTACAAAGCATGTGGATCACAGGATGAAGATATTATTAAGCAGGCATGACTAAATGTGCATCTTCTTTTTTCTTGCAAAACTCTCAGGATGCTCAGGTTTTTTCAATAAGAAGCTTTCTAAACTATTTTTTTCACAATTGCTGTCAATGTAAATGGAAGAAGCAATGGCTTATGTTTACATGCAGGTGTTGCCCCCCTGCTTGGGCTTTTTATGTTTTCATTATGTCAGATGATCAGAATTAAATATTGCCAAAACAACTGAGACAATGAAAATTGGATTTGTGAAATCACCTGTAAATGCAGAGGATTTAGCACAGGTAACAGAGCATTATGCACCCAAAGTGTGGAAGATCTCTGTGCAGTATGGTTTCCTATGCCACTGTAGATCACCAGGCAAAACTAAGCACTGATACAAACTGCAGCTTTCCTGAAATCTTCCCAATCTCTAGATAAAGTAAGCAAGCTAAAACACACACACACACAAAAAATTGAAACGTGATTCTTGCAGTTGCAACATTTCTGTTTGGCCTTCCTTCCCTTTAATGTCACTAGGACATGAAAGAAATCTTAACACTTCACTGGGTTACTCAGTAGGGCTGCTATAGCAAAAGGAAGACTTCTCAATTGCTTTTTGCTTGCATCCAAGTAACCTTTATCTTGGTTTACTGTTTTGTATTTATTCCACAAAGGTACCATAAAGAGAAAAACCTCTAATATCAAAGCCAAAGCATGCAGTCTAGTCCAACCTTTAATATAAAATTTTTGCAGTGGTCACCTGTGTCCCTTTAACTGCCGGGGAGAGTACTGGGGATATTTTCTTTAAGTATGTCCTGCTAAAAAATAAAAGGATAAAAAACAAACATGAATGAGAATAAAAGGAAAAGAAGCAAGATTATTTGATTAATTCACAATGTCATGTGAGTATAGGAAAGGGAATCTTTTATCCATGGAAATGTTCACTTTAGCTTTTACTGCTTCTGCCCTTTCTAATAGAATTAAGGACATTAAAATAAAGCTTATAGAGCTATTTTAAAAGTGACTGTGCTTTGAAAATAATGTCTGTATGTTTCACATAAGTTTCTTCTTAATAAAAATTGTTATTTGTAGTAGGAAGAATGAGGAAAGGTCAAAAAGTTTACTTGAAATCATAGGCACTTCTATTTTTATAGACACTTCTGTTCTTACAGAGAGAAGTGGCTAACCAAAAGAAATGCAGTGGACAGTTTAAATGAATGATTACATATCTGATTATTTGTCTTAATCCATAGTTTTGAATAAACTTGCTAATTCAAGAACTTTTTTTTTAGAAAAGTTGTTTTTCCTTCTGACTACTGCATTTCAGTTTAAGTTTATTGAAGTCATACTATTTGAAAAATCTATGACTAAAAGTGAAAATAAATATTCAGTATTTCATAAACCTAAGTAAGTGATGTGTTATTTTCCCAAGCTACTACATAAAAAAAAATATTTTGAGATGATTAATATGACTTCTCAAAGAGTTATACTTTTATTGATATTTGTCCCTGCTAAGAGGATATTATTTTTTTTAACTTTTGCTTGCGATTTTATACTTTAACAGGATTATTTCCTTTGCAAAGAGTCATGAGATCATCTTTGTGACAACAGAAATATTCCTTCAACAGAAAAAATATTCTAGTGAATGAGTATATCCACTTCTTCCCATTTGGAGGATTGGGTTCTGGATAAACTGCAAGGCCCTAGAAAATTGAAGCAAATATCTTCATTTTGCTTAGGGCCATTTTTAACAGAATCCTACTTTAGGTTTTACCAGCAGAACTATGGACACAGTTACAATCCCTTCTCTGCCATCTTCAATCACACTCTCCTACTAGAAACCTTTTTTATCACAGAACTAAGAGAAAAATCTGTGATGACCTAATCTGTTTTATCTGAAAGCAGTAGTTACCACCATCAATGCAAGATTCCATCTAATCCTTCTAGTTCCAGTTATTTTTCATTTTAAGAGTCTAGTTAAAGAAAAGGAAAAGAAAAAAAGCCTTTCCCCAATTAGTTTTCTATCAATAAACTTACCAAATCAGGAAGCCCAAGGAAAAGCTGGGTCTTTTGGAGAGACAGATATGCAGGAACCTCATCAAAGAAAAGATCACTGAAGAAATGAATCAGAGCAAAATCAGTCCCTTTCCATCTTATCCTAAACAACTCATAATCTTTTTGCAGGACAGGAGGAGTCTTGGCAACATCAGGAGAACATATCTTCTATAAGCTGGTGGTAATGAGAGGAATTGGCTTATCTGTAGTATAAGTGGCCCTCAAACTTATGGGGAACGTTTATTAATAAACCTCCAATTCTTGTCTAGGTTCATGACTTGAGAAGGTTTGAAAAAGATGGAGCATCTTTGCTGCAGTGATCATTTTTTTCAGCTTCAGAAATTTATTTATTGACCTGAGATTTCAGGTTCTTTCTCTACACTGCAGAAGTTTGCTTTAGCTTTTTTGATAAAATTATTTTTTTCTCAATATTTTCCTGTGATATTTAGAACTCAAATCCATTCAGTAGATAAAAATATGTATTTTAATATTGAACAATATTAGTGTTATTAGAATGACTTTGTCACCTGAATCTAATACATAAAGTTATACAAAACACTAAGAAACTGACAAGACACTTTAAAAAAAACCCTCCGTGTTTTTTTTCCCTGTAACTTTTTACTTCCTGCTGTCAAATTTTATGAAGATAGCTTCACAGACCATAACACTGTCACATATGTTGTCTCTATGAAGTGAAATATTCTTTATGCTAGCTTATAAATAATTGATGTCTATAGTTTTTTGACTTGATGACAAAAAAATTCAACAATGGGGAACTGTAATCCTTAGAATTCACAACCGACTTCCTTAAATCAGTAATTTCCTTATAAACTACATGCATCAAAATATACTTGAGAAAATGTGTTATCAGTGTGTGAAATTAAAATGTTTTACACTTCTAAATTTTCAAGAGAAAACAGATTTAGTATGTGAAGCAAATCTTGTTTGTTTTCAGAAATGTTGACTCATTAGCTGTCTAGGTGTTCTACTCAGGCACCCATAAAGCTACATAATCAGACAAAAATAACGATCAGGCAGATTTGGCAGTGTGCAATCATCAGAGGCATAATTTCCAAAACATTTAATTTTTTATCCATTTATTTTTATTTTCAAGATGGGAAGACTAGAGTGGTCATTAATGAAAGTGAATGTGATCGATATATAGATCAATTAGTTAAGATAACTGTAAAGAAGAATAATGTTTGAAAGTTGAAGAAATACCACCCAAAAAAACTTTTCCAAAGTAATTTAAACTGTTTATAATAAGAAATTCAAGGTGGAAAAATATAAGCCAAAACGACCTTTTGAAAGTAATTTAAACTGATTGCTTTCTTATAAGAAATTCAAGGTGGAGAAATATAATTACTGACTATACACTTTGTACAAGGATTTCTGGGCATCTTAGAGCATGTGGATTTTGGCTAACTTCCAGCAAATTGCAGTAATGGTAGTATACTGCCTGATAGCTGAATAACGTCCATCATAGTTCCCTTCTTGTAATTACCTCAATGGCATGTTACCCAAAACTTTATAAAAGGCATGGAGGTGCCTTCTACACAAGGAGGAGAAAGCATAGAATTCTAGGAGATAAAGAAAGAATAGAGCTTGACAAAACGTGGTTAGTTTCATTTCCAAGAGCCCTGTGTAATATCAAGCCAGATAAGCTTGTATGTTCCAATAGTTCTTGGCAATTACAGTAAAAGGTGATTTATCTGGCCAAAGTATACCAGGAAATGGCCATCATTTTCTTCAGATTATAGCCTTGTGATTTTGTTAGCCCTGAATTCTCTTAAATTTGGGTTCAGTAGTTGAAAGAATATCTCACAACAGCCAAGTTCCATCACATTTAAGTCAAAGTACTTTTTTTGCATAATTTAATTTAAAAATTATAAATCGGTATTAGTGTACTATGAAAATGGACAGAGTCATTAGAAAGATTTCTGAAGTACACAAAATGTTTTGAGGATGCTCCAGAGGGCCAAATGGCTTCAAGTGAATAAGCTCTGCTAACTCTAATTTGGTGTTTGGAAGGCCAACCCAACTACGTGTATTTCCCACATAAAATATTTTAGAGCTAAAAATGTCACTTTGAACATGTTTGAATATTTGTCTGATACTTTTTGAATTTCTGTTCTCTGATGATTTCCAGCAGGAGAAGTAGGGATTTTTGGTTGAAAAGAATTGAAACATATTCATCAGAAAAAGCCTACAGTTTGACTTAAAATCTGTTCTCAGTTTTGTCTCTTGGTGTGCATTTGAAATTCAAATTACTGTCAAAATGACCTCATGTTCTTACTTAACAAAATCTCTTGTGCTAACAAAATACTTCCTCTGCTTCACTGTAGGTCCCTAAGGTAACTGTTTCACAAGGTGCCATAGTATAATCATAAATACCAAGATGACAAGCATAAATACAAGGTGGTAAAAGGATTAGCATTAGATCGTGACTGTTTGTTTGCTTTGGGTTTTATTATTCTAATGAAAATCTGTCCTTTCATGTAAATTTCCCGTATTCTTAGGCATCAAAAAGTTTGGGTTGACAAATTCGTTCAGTGTGTGGGGTCCAAAGGGTCCAAAGGTCCAAAGTGAGATTCACGGGAAACAATGACAGAGAGAAGAAAAATGTCTCTGACCAAAGAGTCTTGGAATGCAAACTGTACTAGCAGAGATATTTCTGGAGCACAGAAGAGTCCTCTGTGATGCACAGTTACTATGTTTGGGGCCAAAACCCCTCTATTTCCCATCTCATGGCAGTGAACGAAAAGGACTGAGAAAAGGAGCTGCACCGGTCATCTGTATCTTAACCACGTAAGTGTTCAGATAGCCTGTAACATTCTTCAAAATGTTAGTAGATGGTATCAGAGACCTTTAACATGCAGCCCATGAAAAAAAAATTTCTAGTTTCACATATCCTCAAAATATGAATGTGCCTCCCCTGACCTCTGTGTTCTTTGCTTTCCAACTGCTTTGTGAATTCTATGGAGGCACATGGCATTATTCTTTAAATACAGTGAACAAGAGAACCAAGCTCCTGCTAGTGACCCCTAGTCTACTTTTAATGATCTCCATAGGCAGAGTTGTGAACATTTTGTTATCCATGAGAGGGGTCAGAGTTAACTTGCTCTCTAGGCTGAATTTAAAGACCAAAATATGTTTAGCTTCATGGTAGCAATATTCTTACCCTAAAGAAAGTACAATAGGATTATATATAACAAAATATATCTTCACCTTCAGTCTGTCAGCTAGCCTCTACTTGTCTCTTTCAGATTAAGCTGGAATCTTTCTCTATCAACTTCCTGAACTGATTCTGTTGGAAAAGATGGTCCTTGCCTTTCCTCTTTCCACTTTTTGTAAGAGGAAAAAAGGTCAGAGAACAAATCTGATACTTTTCCTGTAGCTAGCAAGAATATAGCTTTCTTCCTGGTGTGAAGACTTTTGTCCTTGATCTCCATCTGGTTATTGTGAGGCATCTTGAACTTTCAGAAAATTATGTTTTGCCTTTCTCATCCACTGCTGGTATTGCATAACCTAGTAGACTCCGGATTTTGATCTGCTTACCCATTGCATTACTAACCCTACTTATCGGTACAGATGCATTGATAAAACATTCTGTTTGACTTCCTGGATTATTTTTCTTTGCTCATCAAATTAAAAGAAATCATGAAACTGTATACACTGAAACCAGGAATAGGATAACAGCTATTACTTCCTGGTGCAACTCTTCCCTTCATAGATTTCTTTGTTGCAGAAAATTGAAGAAAAAAAAAACCCACCTTAACTTCTGTTTGATAAAGAGGAAAAATACACTAAAAATGTGCATGTAAGTGTTTCAATCTTTTCCTTTGCTAGAAAGAACTAATGTGTGGTATTAAGTTAACATATTACATATTTAAAAGGAAAATAAATAAAATAAAAAGAATGCAGCTCAACAACAAGGAATATATAAAAACTGTCCTGGCACTAATTTTCAAAAAGTATTCCTAATGATCATTACTGTCTATGGTTATTTACGTCAAAAACAACTGAAGAGGCATGTAATGCTAAAACCCAAGTCCTTAAACGTACAAGCACATTTTCAACAATTTTATGTTGGACCAGAAACAATTTTTCCCATCTTCACTTTCCGAACATTCTGCTTCACAGAATTTTGTTTTTCACATTTAGCTTCACAAGGAGAAAATGTTAAAGGAAGCATTACAGCCGTAAGAAAAAGGAAATAGAAGTACAGAAAATGTCTAACAGCAGAACTTTGAGCAAATATCAAGTTTAATTAACAGAGGAAAAAAAAAGGAAAGTAGTAATTTCTTGTTTAACTTAATAGGTAGCACTGCTACAGCACTGTAGCAAAACACTGCATGCCAACAGACAAGTATTAGGCTGCCAGCCATATATCCTGCTTCATAAATTCTCCCTATTTCCAAATGAAAGAATAATAAAAGTGAAAAATATCAAAGGAATTATAGGTTTGTTATCATAATTTATAATTAGTATATTTTGTTTATCAACAGTGAAAGCTGTTGAAGCAGAGAAATATCAATTTTTTTTTTTTTAAAGTTAGGATACTTAGCATATGCAAAATAGTCAGAGGTATGAAAATTCTTAAAACATTTTTGAAACAAATATTAAACTACATATCTATTTGGAAGATTAATATAAGAACATTTAATTCTGTCAGCCAATTTTACCCAACTTATTCTCTGAAATATCAGCCTCTGGTCATTATTAAAGATATGGGACTAAAACAGACTTTTAGTCTGTCCGAGCATGGCACCAGTTGAGTTCTTCTGACTCATTAACTCAAAGATGGTGTAGGATTCAAAAGAACTAATTGAAAAAGCCTTTTAAACTACTCAATAAAGGTAATTTTAACAAAATTGTGTGGACTATTACTCTTTCACTTTAATCTATAATGACATCGGTTTACTTACATCTTCAAAGCCTATGTTTGCTTTTTCTTTTTTTCACTCTTTTCAAGGGCTTTCTTCATTTAAGAGATATGAAGTCATATGAAGTTCTGTCAATGTATCAAACACAGTAAATCTATGCAGAAAAATGTGTTTGAGCATTAGTTCTCTCCAGTCTACATTGTTTATAATGAAAGACAGCTCATATATTGCTTGTTATTAATATCCAAGAGAGCTTAACAGCAGAGAAGGAAACTTTCCACTCACAGAAACCTTTTATCTTGACTCAGCTGAAAGTTAATATACTATAGTCTCAGTTAATAGATGATCAAAGACATAACCTAGTGTGAGGATTAAAGAGATCTCTGCTGTGACCATCTTCATATATTCTGCACAGCAAGGTATTAATGCAAGCAAAGATAAGTCCAAAAAGCCAATATTGATTTTTAAAATGAAACCATCTTTTCATCTAAAATAGGTGAATATGACAAAATGTCACCATGCACTTGAAAAACAACAACGAAAAGATAACAGCAGGAAATTAATTAGTTTAGAGAAAAAGTGAGATTTATTGTATCAGGTTTTCATTTAGGAAGCCATTCCTAGTCAGCAAAAGACTTTAATGTATGTTTAACTAGAAACATATTCATAAGTTCTATGAACTTTGATGTGGTATAACGCATTCTTAAATTTTAATATTAAAGCAGTGATTAATGCCTAATATTGTTCTTGTTAAACTCAATAACATTTGCTATGAACTTCAAAAGGAGAATTACATGGCTTGATTCATTCTCATAATTTCCCTTATAAATCTAATGTGTGCCTACTGTTTATGCTTAGTCTTATTCTGTTGTTATTTTTGTTATTTAAGTAGGAAAATAAAGTATTATTGCAATATTTTCCTGTCCTAGTTTACTTCTAGACATTATGTTTCAAAAACTAAGGCCTGACAAGTATATGATCAGGAGTATGGAATGCTGGCTTGCTAGATGATCCATATTTTTAATAAAAGCCTGGAAGATTTTTCATTCTAATAATTATTTCCTCCTTTATGTGCTTTATAAAAATTCCTGACCACTTTATTCATAAAATGGGAGGGAGAGGGTGGGTCTGAATAAATGAGACTATCAAATGCTTTTGTTTTATGTACATATCAAGGACAGAAACTCAAATATGTAGATTTTAGGGGAAATAACGATTGTAGAGAAATACTGCTGTATATGGAAAGCAAGGAAGTCAGATTGGAATACCAAGGGCATGCAGCTAGGAAGTATTTAACATGAGATAGTTATACTGTGGAGGGCTTTAAAAGTAGCACTGATGCTGTGAGTTTTCTTATGTCATAGCAAATGAGAAAATGAGGCAATAAATTCTTCACTGTAAATGTGACATGCTGCTTTTCATTACTGAAGAAGATGAGAAAATAGACAGACAGCTATTTTGAAGGAACCGCTGCGCTGGAAATGCATACAAATCTTAATCTCTTTTTCAATGAGTTGGTCACAAAACCATCATCTAAGCATTGCCTGTCAAAAGTTTATATTCTAAAGGGTCTAGGTCTTCCAGTCATATTCAGCTGAATAATAAAAATGTTCTAGAACATTTAAATTTTTGTTTATGTTTACAGAGATAAAAGATACATGCGTGTTTAAATATATATATATACATATTGTAAAATTTTTGCAGGTTATGGGTTACATTATAACATTAAGAAGCATGAGATTAATCAAGTAGGAGAACAAAACAACTGCAGTGGCATTTCTATTCGTGAGTACATGTGTAATTAGCATTTCAACTTCAATATACGGTGCTGATTGATGTAATACACTAAGCAGATAGGCATAACTAATACTAGTTGAATATACCTAAAAACATTGGTACAGAATAGACAACCATATCTAGGCCACCTTTGTTTTTAAAAGCTAGAGGAGGTCAGATTGGCAGTAATACCCTCTTTTTAATTAATCACCCTTTGTCCCTTGAAATTCTCAGTGATGCAGCAAGGTTCCAGAAAAGTGTAAATGTTGCTAGAATTTTCCCAGGGAAAAGCTGTGAGAACAATTTGCATGTATATATTTTAATCCCTTTCTTCACAAGACAGGAACAGTTGCTAGACACTGCCAGGAGAAATTTGTGTACGGAACATACTTATATTTTGTACACCAGGCTGCTTTACAGTCCTAAAACAGAACACCAGCTGATTTTTTTGCTTTTATTGGAGATATGTGGATTAAAATAATGAAGTCTGCATGTTGGTAAAATTATAATTGATCTGTCTTCCATTGTGTATATGTTGGCTGAGACTTCCTAGGATGCTCTTCTAACAGAATCCACACAGTTTGGAGACTCCAGGATATGCTATAATAAGCCCATTATATTATAAAGTACATTAAATCTATTATATACTATTTTGTTGTTCCAAGGAAAGCTTATAGTTTTACACAGTTACTCTGTTTGACTTGTTTTACAATAAAAATGCATAGTCAGATATCTGTTCCAGATTTAAATGGGGCAGTTTAAGAAGCAGGGAGTCCAACTGTTACTGTTGCCTTGGAGAAAGACCAAATATAGTTAAATTTTATATTGAAATGAATGGAGATGATTCACATAATAGGTTACTGCAGGTAAGTTGCTGAGAAGGAAGTCTTTATTTTAAGTTATTACAGTTATACTAAAATTACTGTCTTAACCACATCTTGAATTTCAATTATTATACATTGACATTTTTTAATCCTCTTTTGTGTAAGAGTAAGGTTCTGTTCCTATACACATGTATATGCTTATGCTGCCTGATTTTTCTCATGAAATTTATGTTTATAATTCCCTACTAATTGCATCTCTGGGCAATATTTTTCTGGACACAAATATCAGCAATGTAAGTCCCAAAACAGATTTTTTCAGATAACTTCTTAAGGAAATATATTGACAATTTTTTCAGGAGAGTTAGTACATGCATCCTTCGTATGATGCTAGAGGAAATCAACAAAGCACTAGGAGGCTTCTCTAGTAAAAGAACTTACTTCAAGCAAAGTTACAACAGCTATAGTTCTAAATTTTTTCTGCAATATTTCAATATAGTTTCTGTCTTTTGAATAAAATTCACAGACTAGAAGACCTCTTTTTAATGAATCTTTGAGAAAATAGCTGATTAACTAACTACATCAACACAAAAATTCTGAGGGCTTTCCCTTTCCTGTGCCATGATCCATACCAAAGTTTATGTAAATGTGATTTACTACAGAAGTCACACAGCTATCAAATTCAAGGCAAGGAAAAGAACTATCTCCCATATTCCTTTAAAAACAATGTTATTCTACATATACTCCCAGCTTTTTAATATAGTTCTGAACGTGTGATTTCCATGAGAACAGCATGTGAGAAATTAGAATTGTAGCTCTTCATTTAGAACTATTTTCTCTAAAAAAGTCACCTGAAATTATCCTTATTTCCTATTATATAACCTCCAATTAGAGAAAATTGAATAAAAAATTCCTGCCTTACGCTAATGTTATAATGAAATCACTGGATATTTAATATTTTGTACTGCCTTTACATCTTTGTAGGTACTTGCAGTATTTTCAGACTTCTCCACACATTGTGGACCTACTTCTCTGTTTGCACCTTCTTCATGGTTTGCAAAATAGAAGCAAACACGATCTCTCTGAATATTTGCATTTTATAATGTACTCCACACTCTGAAAGTGACTCAAAAAAAGAAAAGAACAATACTGAAGTTGTCAGAATTGAATGAAGATTGTGTTTGTGTTGTCCTGTGCAGAATTTCATTTTTATTCACTTTGTTTTCCTCCTCCTTTTCCCTAAAGTATTATTCTAAGTGTGACTGTTTCCTCTTTGTGTATATGAGAACAAAGAAATGCCAGCATACCAAAAAATAAAAAAAAAAACCCCTTAAATAGTGTCATAATAATGAAATAATTATTTGGATTTTAGCAGAATAAAAATATTACATGACTATGTGCCAATACAGAAATCCTCAAATTATGGAAAGTATGGACAACTAGAAATCAAAAAAAAATTCTGAGATAAGAGCTTGAGATTTAAGCCATATATCCACATACTCAAAGCAAGGCTAGGAATCCCTAGATGATTACCAGGAAATTTTAGCTAGTCTTTAATTGAAAATTCTAACTATAACATTTCAACAACAACCACAGACTATTTAGTTCAGTGCTTAGGAGTATTTTCCTAATGTCCAGTCTGAATATCTTTACAGGAATGTGAAATTATAATTTCATTTTCTTCCTATTCTGAATGAAAAAGAAAAACACTCATTTTCTTTCGTTTTCTCTTTGAAGACTACTATCACATCTCTTCCCAGTTTTCTATAGTAACATACCTACAGAAAATTACGCAGTAATTTTGCACTTATTTCAGCAATAACTTGGGAAATCTGCCTTTTTCAAGCATGATGCAAAAATCTTATAGAATCTCTGAATTTAAATCCAAGCATAAGCATAAAAGATACACATTTCAAAAAGTACTGGTATTGTGCATGAAATTAAATTAATGCATAAATGTGTTTATTACATGAACTGTATGATGATAAATAGAGGTGAGGGGAAGAGACTAAATAGATAACAGAAATTTGTTGTTGAAATTAAATGAATGGTTAGTATAAAGAGGGTCAAAAGAAGTTCACCTTTTTTGCCATCTGCACACTGATGAAGATTACAGTACCTCTACGTATTTTCACTCCCTATTGCCACTGAAATATGTATTTACTTCTTTAACACCACATGTAGTGTCAAACAGCAGTCCAAGTGGGGGACAAGAAGACAAGAAGTACAAGCAGTTATACAAGAATGGCTCAGGGGTTATATCAATAAGTATTTTATTTTCTAGAAAATTAAAGTGCTTTAAACCCTCTCAATTCTTCCCTTTTTTTTTTTTTTCCTTAATTTTAATTTATGCTGGATTCGGGTTGTTACAGACTGGTCTTACAGTGAATAACTTTTATAGACTGAGACATCTCCGTCCTAATATTGCAGTACAACATCCTAACTACTATGCTTCACATTAAACACACACATTTACCTACATTCTTAATAACCACACATGTGACTATCGATCTTACTGAAAAACCTCTGCACAATTTTTCGACGGGTTTTCTGTTTTCTTTCCTTACTGTGAGAAAAATGATTCATGGTCAGCTAGTCAAATATCACTTCATTCAACCCAGTGTTAACCACAAGGTCCCTGCGCTGCCCTAAATTAACAAGTCCTTTCTTTTTCCTTTTTTCTTTTTTCTTTTTTCTTTTTTTTTTTAATAAAATAAAACTTTTTTTTAAATTGCATACCAAAAGCTCTTTTTAAAAGTTCTTAAAGCAAAACAGAATAGTCAGCTTAAAACGCCACAAAATATTCCTCTCATGCAATAGCCAATTAGGACCTTAACTTAAAAAATTTGGACTTAAAATACTTTAAAATACTATTTAATACTTAACCTCTGCTGTCATATTGCTATTGCAAAATGATATACTTTTATAAATACTCTGCTAATATTCAATTATGAGATCTGGTAATATTACAAACCAATATTTTTTCAGATATTAAAAAGGGAAGAAATTGTTCTGGCATATACTGTGTTGACAAATATTGCCTCTCTGACATTGTGATCATACAATTTTGATTTATTGACATAATTTTATTTGATGTTCAAAAGCCCATACTAAAGGCTGGACTTCATCTCTTTTAAACCTTAAATCCAGGCATATTAAATGAAACACATACTAAATAAAAATTTCTGGTTTAAAGGATGCATTAAGTCACTAGGAGTTGAATGAATTTGAATAACTTGGAGGTAATTTTTCTTGTGAGTTGCAAGAGATACTGAGTCATTTGATTTTTGTCTAGATTATTGGGGTACATCTGACTACCTCAGAATAATTGGAAAGTTCCCTACATGACTGTGGGTGCTAGGCATTTAGAGAAGACTCTGCTGTACTTTTGGAAGTCTCATCAAAGGAATTTCACTGCAGTATCCATGTAAAAAAACCCCACTTCCTCTTTTCTAGATAGCTAATAAATAAATGTATTTCCTTTTAATATGAAGTTAAATTCAGTGATGAAAATTAAGTTAGAATGGACATTTGTTTTGCATTATCAAGATAGTTTCAAGACTATTGAGAGCATAGGGTGGAGTTATACTGACATGTGACAGATGAGGTGGAAATACAAGTGTGAGAGCCATTGAACACCATGAATTTTTACAATATATCATCATTATGAAAACACCTGTGCTGAAGGACATTGTGCTGATATACAGAAAATAACTTTTCTATGGTTGATAAAATTTTCATTTTTCCCTGCAATGGTTAGAAAGGAGAACAATTCTCTTTGCTAGATGGAGTATTTGTAGACTACATGAAAAAAAGTTCTACACTGATAAAACATTGCAGATTTTTCTAGCAGAAATGAGGCTGGACTAAATCTTCCCTGTCTTTCAAGTCATTGAACTGAAAAAGAGCCCCTTCAGCAACTATTTTTGAATGACTCTGCAGTTCTAATCTTCTGCCTGTCTGAGAGATGAAAGGACTAAAGGTATCAAAAAAAAAATTATTAATGAAGTACACGGGACAAAGTGCATCCCCAGAAATTTTCAAATGATACAAAGCTGCTAAGGTTGATACACCACATGGTTATGCTGTCATTTGAAAAGACCTCAACAGCCTGGAGAGATGGCTACCAGGAACTCCATAAAGGTTAACAAAGAAATGTCAAACCTTGCATCAGGATCCATTGTCGTGCCTGGGTTCAATAAAGAATTTTGTGAACTTACACAAACATGGTATGCAACTGCGCATTTAGAGCCCTGTATGTTGAAAAGACTGTCAAGTTATCTACTTTCTCCAAAGTATCTTTTACAAAAAGATCAAAAACTAAGAAACAGGGAAGAAAAATAGAGACAGCAATATAAATAAACATGAATAGTTTTTAAAGCTTTTTATAGCTGAGTGTTCGAAATTATTCCTTTTTTGGGTACTGTACTGATCAAGAAGTGACATAGTTTCTTGGATTTTCAGATACTTGTAGCACAGTATCTGCTGAAAGCAATGTAGTGAAGATCATCTATTGTTCCCACACTGTCATTGCTGGATATGATTATGTGTTAAGCTAAAATATTTTCCTTTGTACTAAAAAAGTTTTTCTGTTGCTTCATAGATGGCATTTCCTTGAGTCATCAGTAATCAGTCATCAGTAAAAATTACATATGCCTTACTTTGGGCATGTTCAGCAAATAATTTCAAATATTAATTTCTTTTAAAGGGTGTGAAGTTGATAGAGAATGCCCTTTCTTGGATATCAGAATTTTACAGACCTGGAACAAAGTATTCCTAGCTGTACTACAGAAAGAACTGTGAGCCAATTGCTGCTCTATTTTGTATACCTACTGTATTTAAATTGCCTTTGTTGATGAACTGATTAGGAGGACATCAAAGAGTTACAGTTATAAGGACAACAGAACAAAAATCTGCAAATAATTTTAGATTTTACCACTGAAAGTACTTAGTTATTAAGGATGACTATAAAATAAGACTGAAGAGAATTAAATTACTGCTTAGCTCAGCCCTACATATAGAGGGTAATTGTACATGAGCTCAAAATATAATGGGCGCTTATCAAAAATATTAACAGGTTATAAAGCTCTGCAGTCTAGAATTCAAATGAAAAATATTAACATGGACACAGATGACTGTAAATATCCTCAAGAGTCTAGTACTTAATTTGACAGTGAGAGACTTTTTGCTGTTTTATGCATTGCATAGAGTGACATAAATTCTGTGAACACGTATGTCACAATTCAGTTTCTTTTTGTCTGAGATATAGCCCTACCATGACAAATACTTTAATTTTTTTTCATTTTATTTGCTATGAAGAATTGCTTTTCATGGGTTTTTATGATGTTCATTGTCAAAGAATCCAATATTTCTCAAACTTGCCACCAGTTTGTGAGACCGCTATCTAAAATTATCCAACACTCAAATCAAAGCACAGATGTATTGAGGTTGTGTCTCAAATATCAAATATCATGGTCCTAATGTGAGACACCCAGGATGTAATTTTTAAAATACTTAGTTATTCTGCTGTTCATTGCACAGCTTCCATTTTTGCATCATAGGGAAAGGTATGCTTTGTGAACATTTCAGATGTGCTCAGTGTCACATAAGCACTTTCATCAGAGGCAGAAATGAATTCCAGTTTCCTGCCAGGAATCAGTAGGAAAAGGAGAAGCTGAGCCTTTTCAGCTTTTTAATAGTTTCATAGACCAGAATGCACAACTGCACCTGGCAAGTCAGCGAGGTGTGTTTGACTCCTTTTGAATTGAGCCTAGGAACCAGGTCTTTTCCAACTTAGTGCTCTAATGACTACACATTTGACAAAGGCTACATCCTGGACTGCAGGAGCCTGAATCCTGATTGAACAGAGATGTTACTCTTTGACTCAAAAGTTTGTCCTTTGGTGTGTGGCAGTAGGTAGATAGCTAGACAGCTGTGGAGTTATCACAAATTTCTGAGTATTCTTCTCATATTTGGAGCTCCATTTATTCATTATAAATTACTATTTGGGTGCACTTTATTCCCAATTTGACTGTTTAAGAAACTAGTTCTCTTTCATTCCCTAGCATAAGACATTGTGCCCCATGATTGTAAGTGCCAGCAGATTCATTCTGTAATTTTGTGTAAGTTCTGAAATCGCCATTCTACTCAATCAGAATCTATTGCTTTAGACAAACACACAAACAAAAAATCACACTTCTTAAAATTCTCATCATGACTGATTTTATTTTTGAGAAATCAAGAATTGTCAAGCTAACTATATTTGGTGTAATCTCTTTTGCCCAAAGCATGCTGATTGATAGTTCCCTGATTGTGATTTTTACATTTTAAACACCTCATTCACTCAGAATAGGTTTATAGGCATAAGTTAAATTACATTTTTTCCTGTGGCAGAGATCCAGCATATTTTACAATTGATTCACAATAAAAGCTCAGAACACATCTCATCCACATGCCACATTTCACACAGTGTTTACCTCATTAGTGCCAGTGGAAAAAGCCCAAGAGCCGAGGAATTTTCAATATACTATATTTCAATAACTTTACACAAACAGATTTTTGACTAGTATAACATGTAGAATTAATGCATGTTGATAGCCAAAATATATCATTAATGCTTTCCTAAGTGCTTCATCCTTATTATCCTAATGAGCTAGCTTCTAGGTTACTGAATTTCCTTGCCATCACACAAGCAACTCTGGCATCACGGATTTAAATGACTCTGTAGCATGACAAGCTGATTCTGCTGATAGGAAGGGGGAAGAAAGATTAATCATGTACCAAGATATGTTGACAGAACCATTCCCACATGGTATGAAGGTTATTTGAAAAATAGAACTTGTATATCTTGGCTGAGTCAACCCTCTTGTTTTCAGTTTGTATTTGTAAAAGTCAAGCCCAGCTCTGCTAAACACATGCTCTGCTTCTACTGACTTCAATGTTCAGCATTTTTTCAGGATTAAAGAACAAGGTAACAGAGTTAAGTATTAAATCCAGCAAGAAGTTTCCTGCTTTGATTTTTCTTTCTGGTTTTTTTTTTTCTTTATCTTTTTCTAGTTTGGGTTTTTAGCAAGGGTTAAAATCTTCTTGAATCTGTATTTCATGTCATATACATGTGCATGTGTACATATTTACATATACAGACTTCCTAAATATGCATAGGTAAGTCCTTGCTAAATAATACACTGAAAATGATCTAGCTGAGGAGACCAAGCAAGAATATAAGTCACTCCTGAAATTATTTAAACAGAGATTAAGGCAAGGAGAAAAATAATTTTCAATGTAAAGGACTGTAATATTTTAAATCATGCCTACTGTGATACTGTCAAATAAATTTGTATTTGCAGCTCTTTCAAACATTTCAGCTGACTGAAATAAGCATGCATCTCCAGCTAATTAGCAATAATACCTATAGAAATTAGAAAAATTGTTAAGAACACAAATTATTTTATTTTTAGATAACTTGCTTATAATCCATGAAGTCAATTCATGGTACACAGTAAAATCAAGTTTGGGTGGCCTCTCATTTAGCTGTAGGTAAAAAAAGGAAATGGAAAAAAATATACAGTCCTCTCCAGAACAGTGGATGCCAGCCATGTATAAATTAAAAAGACTGTAAATTCCTCTGAGAAAAATGAATGAACAGAACAGAGCATTTAGGAATTTTCTACATGAAATCATACCTGAATAATCACATCTAGTCAACAAAACTGGAAACACGTCTCAGAGATTTTAAATTCATGTATTAAAAAATTCTTCTTTAAGCAGTTTTTATGATAGAGGTGACTCAGAATTCCTGTGTCTGTTTTAATCCTTTTCACTTATTTCCTAGTTTCAATATTTTCCAAATGCCCTTACTTTCTTCATCCTTCCCATAAGATTTGCAAGGAAATTAGAAACAATTGAATATGACTCCAGTTTGTTAAGCAGGCCTTTGAATTTCCTCTTCAAAGGATAAATTTTCTAATAAGGGATGCTGACTACAGAGAATACTTAGTTTCATCAGATCGATGTTTCATATCAAAATTCAGTGATGGAGGGCATGGACAAAAGTTCTCCCATGAGCAAAAACAAGGTATTTTCAGAAAAGTTCATTCTGTCTTCTTCAGAAAGACCTATCACCCACCATGAAACTTCACAGGTCGCTGGGTTGAGTCAAGATATAAAGTCCTGAATTATGTTCATATAAAGCATTGTGCAAAATTAATGCAGAAAGACTTTTGCTCAATACCTGTCTCACTTCAATATAAAACAGGCATCTAATTTGTAGCTCCTGTACTGAGCTTCTATTAACACTAATTCAGGGCTAAATTAATTTAAATAACTCTTTGTGGTTTTCTCTGAAATATTCAAAGTCACTATTTGGGTACAGAATGGCATAGTTATTTAAGTAGTATTGAAATAATGAAATTAGTATCAGCTTATTACATTAGGACCAATTTAAGAACTTAAATAAGATATCTTCTCTTATAGACTTTTGAAAAGATTTTTTTCAAAGCAGTAATTTACATAATAATATACAAAATATTGAAATAACTATGACTCCTTAGAGAAGTCAGACATTCCTTTTATTCCAATTTTTATTGAAATTTATAGAATTAATTTCTAGTGTCACTTAAATATAAATTACTTTTAAGGACATATAAAGTGTTATCATTTTTTTTCAGTGTTTCTCATAAGAACAGCAGCCAAAGAACAGTCATTCAGAGGATTATAAAAATAAAACAGTTTTGATTAAAAAAAATCATTTAAATGACACAGATTGTTTGTGTGTGGTGTTCAGGGAAGTGCTAAACTGTATTTTCAAAATATATCCTCTCTGCAAAGCTCTAAAGCTAGTGTGTCATATGGGTCTGAGGACTTCACACAATCAATTGCACAAAACTGAGGAGCTTTAAAGAGAGAGTTAAAAATGTCATCTAGACTCGTGTGAAGTGGTCTTTGCTGTATTAACTGTAGCATTTAATTAAATACAATTGCTGCTAAAAATCTGACTTTATATTTTCTAACAAAGGTTTCAACTTTTTAGAATAAATCAACCCTGAGAAGCTTTCTTCTTTTCTCTTTTTGTTCATATCTTTCTCTCCCTCTAGCTTATATTGCTAAAATATTATACTCTTTTACTTGAAATGTAGGCTACTTCAGCAGTCCTTAAAAATGCCATGTGATAAAATAATGCTTAGAATTTTTCCAATATCCTATCCCAAACAGCATAGGTGAGGAAAAAAATCCCTAAAAACTTGATAAAAATTGTTCAATTATTTTGTCCTCCACGTTATGAAATCTTTTGTCTTTCTAGAAGTAAAAATTATGCTAGTGTTTTTCTCTTGCAAAATCCATTTTAAGCCCACAAATTTAACTTACTGACTTCCTTCTTCCTGATATATTTCTCTATATACTGAAGCTAATTCAAAAATAAATTATCCTTGTTTCAGAATCTTCATTGTTACTCACACAGATGCTATAAAAACAAAACTACGTTAAAAATTAAGAAAACATTTACCATGTCTGTTGCATCTCTAGCAACTTTTTTTTTTGACATATGAGAGGGGACTTCTGTGGAAGTCCTGTGAGACATTATATTCCAGTTTCCTAAAAGTCACACCTAAATGCAGTCACAGAAGTAGCTCCTATTAATGTTGTTCTGTTGCAGATCTGATATTTAGGGTTTTTTTAAACTACCCATCTCTTTAGCATTCCTTGTAAAAGCTAGTTATGAGTCATGAGAAAAGCTGTTGCAAAAATTTTCTCTATTTGGACTGAAATGTTAGCATGATGCTACCATATACTACATTCTATTTTACATCCCTCAGGTCTTTGAGTATCCACTTTTGGTCCTGGAGGAAAAGCTTATCTGGACTGTGAAATTATTACAGTTTTCTAGGAGAAGTTCAGGCTGCACATGATGAAAAGTTCTGATCTTTGTGACTATTCCCACTGCAGGAACACTTATGGATATAGATGAAATGGGAGAAAACAGCTCAGAGAAGGCTAATAAATAAAGATAATGGTGAAATCAACATAAAATTATATTTCAAAACAGTGTTTCTAACCTTGCAATAGCTGAAAATCTTAGGCATGTAAGAAGTTGACACCAATTGACACCTTAATAAATAAAATGCTGCTAATACCACTGATAGAAGAAAACGGCATTTCTATAACCACACAAGGCTTTAAACAATGTCTAGGTTCCCACCAGTTACAGTAATTTTCTTTCAAAAATGTCATAAAATGCCTATTAAATATGGAAAATTTTTTTTAAAACTCCAGAAAACAGCCATTTAAAAACTCAGTGTTAATGGTCTCACAAGTCAGCTGTGCATATTAGAAGATATGGAAGCATTCGAAGGAAGGGCAGGGTGAAACAAAGCAAAGAAATGTGGATGCAAATGAGGAAATTTTATCTATAACTTTATGAGAAAATTTGATTCTTATGTGATTGGGGTTTTACAGAACTAGGAATTAAGAAGGATTTTTTTATAATCAATAAAACTTTAGAAGGCTTTGTATATTAACACCTTATTAAAGTCAAGGATCCTCATGTGGGTTTTGTTGATATCATTATTCTTTCAAGAGTTATGAGTTAGGGGACAATGCAATCTCACTCTACCAAAGCTTTGCTGCCTTTTCAGTGGGACTGATGAATGAAATATTCATATGCTATAATTGTCTTCTCAGATAAAGTCCAAGAGCATTTCAATAAATCACACAATAAACAAATTATTATGGAATATTTTTGAGCCTTCCATAGAATAGATGTTTGTACAAGAAGCAGAATAGCAGTAAGTTTCTAGTCTGGCAATTGATCCACATTATTTTTGCTATCTTAATGATGCAGGTTATAGTTGAAACTTAGTTCTTTGTGAGCATCATTTTAGTATGCAGTATATTATAATTAAAATAAATCAAGTGTTCAAAAAAAAAGAAATATGTAGCTATTAAATAATGAGTTTATAACTGTGTATTAAGCTATATATTAAAACTGGAGTGCATTACTACTGAAAACTTATGACTTTTTATATTGAAGGAAAGAAAAATGCCAACAAACATATGAATTATAGAAAGAGCTCAATCATAATTGGCCTGCTCATTTTTTGAAAGCTGTACAGGCTTGACAGATTTGTTCTCCAGTCCCAACTGCCAACTGTATGGAAAAGTTTTAGCTTTTGGCTTTGCCTCAGGAAAAATAATTTAACTGATAAGTCTGTCTGAAAATTCATACTTTTCAGTTTATCACAGACTATATATTTTCATGGTCATATAGACAAGATCAAAACAAGATTCAGACATTAAAAAGTTACTTTTTTTTTTAGTTTTTTTCAAACAGTAAATGAGCAGGAAGTTCTTTAAGTCTTTGTTAGATCTCCTGGACTGATTGCAGTATGATTCTTGTAGAAGAGATATAAACACTGACATCCATCTACATCGACTTAGTATGTACAAAACTCTACAGTAAATGTCTGGATAGTTCTAATTAATTGTCATGAAACAATCCTCTCTCTGTAATTTCTGTTCATTTTGCATCTATTTTTAAAATTGGAAACAAGGATTACCTTTCCATTGAGGACTACTTTCTTCTTGAAGTAATGTGACTTCACTGGTGTTTGCCTAAATGACTTTTCCATAGAAGGAAAATATAAATCGATACAACCACATAGAAAGATGTACTCAATAGTTCTTAAAAAGATGTAACCCTTTTAAATTTTGTTGCATTTTCCTGAAATATCTGCATCACTTATTGCCCTGTGCTTAACTCTAAGTCATATGTGTACACCTAATAAATTGTATAAATTTTTTCAGAAAAAGCAATTTTAGATTATGAAATCATTCAAGATTATTCTTCCTGAAAATAGGTAAAAAAGGAAAAATCAAAATTAAAAACCAAGTTGTGTATCTGTGGTTTCATTTGTCCATTATTGTAGCAGATTTTGTACAAGGCCAGTTTCCTTTCTTAAAAGCCTCACGGCCCACATAATGTGCAGCTTGAAAAATTTTTCCATGATACCAATCAAGCATTCAGGCTCAGGATGTCTTGTCCCACTGTGTTGTCTCTTGTGGAAGCAAATCTTCATCTCTTGTCTGCTGCATCAATGGCAAAGTAACGATAGAGGCTTAGGAAAGATGGTGGCCATGTCACCAGCACAACAAACTGTTTCAAAATAACTCTTGCATGACTCACACTCAGAGATCTCTTCTAGGCCTTCCAACGAGCTTAAAGCTTAAATTAGGAAACTCGATCAAAACTGGTAATGAACAGTACCAGTGCTGGTCCTGTGAGCAGAAGTACTCAGGCAGCACAAAAGTTATTATAAACATGTGCCTTGGCAATGCACACAAGTGTATGTACTGCAGAGGGGTCCTGTGTCTATTTTAAATGTTTTTAAGTCTTACTGCAGCTAGAGAGCACACTGAATTGTATTCACAAAAATTACTTATCTCTAAAATTTACCTATCCTTAGATATCTAAACTTTTTCTGCTAGAGAAGCCCTTTGGGGTCAATGTCGAGTTCTGCTAAATCAGTAATACAAGCTTTCCTTTCTCTCCACTCTTGAAAGGACTATGGAGGATTTTTCATCCACCTCCTTCATATTCTTTCCTATTCAGCTCTTCAAATAGTTCTTACAATAATATTTATTCTTTTATTCTGACTCATAGCTAGTTTCCTCATTTTGCTGTTCCATAGAATATATAGAGAGATGGGATTAGCTATTGACAGGTGCTGTTAGATTCCCCTGTATAGGTGACATTTACTTTTTCTTCAGAATATGAATAGAGAACTTGAGTTCAGAAGGATGTGGACATCCTCACAGAGCTGCACTTTGTCTGCAAACAGAATCCACAGTAGCAGTTTTGGTCAGATCTCATTTGAAACTGTGCCTTTTTTTTCTTTCCTTTCATATCTTTTAACATGCTTGACATGGGAATGAAAACAATAAACAATACAGTTTTGAAGATAGCAATGGGCTTGATCTTGCTTTAAACCAGACATTCCTTCCTGTCTATTGGGGAACCTGGCATTGTGGCACTCAGCATGTTAGAGAGACAAACAATGGGACTTATATTGCTCTTAACAGCAAATCATGTCCTGCAATTGCTATATTTTTTTGAAGTGTAACTAATACATATGTTTGTATTGTATTGTGTTTCCAATGTAGTTTGCTAAATTAGAAGTCTCTTGTAAAATCATCTGTGTTCAGATAAGTAAATATTGCAACTTCCACACACAAAATATCTAAAATGAGGTGGCTTTATCTAAAATAGGAATACTGGACTCTGATAGTGGCATATATCTAAGGGCTTGTAGAAAATGTACCCACTGGCTACATCCAACCATTTGAAAACTGTACTGGGATATTCCAATATGGATATCTCATTCCTTGAGCTGCCATGTTAATCAGATGCCTACAATTTATCACACCGTACTATGATCATGTTACAATTAACACCACTTGATTTTCCTACCAAAAGTGGCTAGACTAGCATGTGTGTAAAGCTAACATGTGTTTAGTGCCTTTACATGGCTTGTTCCCATTAAATGTTTTTTCTTCTAAGAGTCTAATAGGAAGATATGTAAAGCTCTGCACATCATCTTATTTTTGTATTTTGAAACTAAGGGAGAAAATTGAGAGCTACACCACAGAGGTACAAGTAAAGCATCTGAATGATAAATCTTTATTGGAAAGGAGTATAAAAAATCACCCTAGGTGAAAGAGGACGCTGATATTAAGGAGTACTTACCAGAGACACATGCACAACACATGTCAAATAAAGACCAACCTGTTAATTTACCTAATTAATTAATTAAATTTAATTAATTTAATTAATCAAATTTAATTTTAATTTCATCTTTTTCCCTCTTTGTACTTTATTTATAGCAGAGCATCAGCAAGAATATAATATCTATGCTTGGAATATTTGTGTACAGCAGAGGGTGCTAGACAGTATGCAACAACATTTCCTCTGTTAATAATTTCTGCAAGTAATGATATAAAGTGATGGAGAATGGAGGTTAATGTAAAAATATTTTTAGGTTGTATCTGTGTTTCCTAGGGAAAACAGAAAATCAAGTGCTCTTTTATATGTTTTAAATTGCTACATTCCACATCAGAGCACCATGCTAATAATACCAAGGTTGTGGGTTTGATCCCCTCAATGATTCTTGTTGGTCTCTTCCAACTCAGAATAATCTGTGATTTATTTTTCCAGATGTGTTAAATAATGCTTTACTTCTTTCTCCATTCTATCCTGTACACAAAGTATGGGCATTAGGAGTAACACAATAATCTTACAACAATATTTTTTTCTGTGGAGAAAATACTGGATTCAAGGAGATTTGTACTGTAGACCCAACTGAGACTCTCATTATCTTGTCATTCTTCCTGAGGATTTTAACTCACTGTGAGGTCACCAGACTTTTTCAAGTAATTTTCTTGCAGCTAATGGTGTATTGAATGCTTGGAAATATCAATGAGACCTGCTATATGCAAGTTAAATATTATTACTGCCTTTGTATCTTTACAGTTAGTATTATACCTACATGACTGTGAATTTCTCCATTAAAAACAGGACTAATCCACTAAAAGAAGACAGCTTTAATACAGAGTTCAAATCGTGCATGCTGAAAAAACATTATTAGTTAATGTGTCCCAAACTGGATTGATAAATCAGCTGGACTTTCACAAACTTTAGCCTTGTTTTTTTAGTACTAAATGTGTATTTAATACATTGGATAACAGCAAAGTTAATGTCTGCACTTAATTCACATTTGATGCTAAGCAGATTGGAGAGCAATGTTCCATTCAAATGTTTCTTAATAAGTTTATGAAATTGCCATCAAGAAGAAAATTATATTCAAAAAAAAAAGAAACATCCTAATTGCATCCTCCAATCAAAGGAAAAAGAAGAAAGGTCACAGATTCTAAAGCTTTTTATGCATGAAGATTAATATATGAGTTTGCTTTCCACATGAGGCTTTGGTAAAAGTGCAGTAGAAACTTTCAGCCATAACAAACAAGTGATGTAAGGAAAATCAATAAGAGAAAAATAAAAAAAGCCAACAAACCAGTAATCTGATCTCAAAGTGGTGCATCACAAAATAACTCTTAAAAAGCAATTATTCTCTTTGAAGCACTGTAAACAAATATTGATCTATAAAACTGCATCTGTAATATAACATATCTTCATTCAGAATTATCCACAAGAAAATTTTTAGATTTCACTTTAAAAAATTAGTTTCTAGACCCCAAAGAATTTTCATAAATGGGTAAAAGAAATTATTTGTCCCAATATCCATTTCTTGTTCATCATGGAGCTGATGGAATGTTTGAAATGAAATCAAGCTTTCTGTTTCCATACATTTAAAAAAAAATAATAACATGCTGGAGCTATTTTACTCTGTTCAATATTTACCATTATTGACTAATATTTTATTGAGACAAATGTCAGTCTAAAACTGACAGCTCTGGAGCCATCTGAGGAACTATTCACTGTAAAGTTTAATTGAGCATTATATTTCCCATCTCCCAGAGTCACAGGTTCAAAAAGTTTATTCCTCTGGTGGCTAGTTTTATTTTTAACTCAAACAATATTCTTTTCATTGTGTATTATTCATTGTGTATACTTGCACATAACTGAGTACATTCCTTCTTGTGTGAGTGACCTCCAAATATTACATAAATTAAGCCAAATATAAATCAAATATTTGTAATTTTAATTTATTTTGAACTGGTAATTTTTTTTTCTTATTGCCTCAAAGTTTATAGTTATGTATTACTCATATGCCTAGTGCAAATTAATAAGAGCTTCCTGCTACTCCACAAAATGCCATAGGTAAGTGTCTCTGTACATGAATGCACATTAAATGGTTAACATAATCATAAACAGGGCCAGTTCTGTGTTATTTATTTTATAGGAAATATATTCACAATAGTAAATTGGAAATTTGTGAAAATTAACATTTTCACTTTTTGAATTTACCTGCTACAGTGGAAAAAGTACTTTAAAAAACCTGGAGGCATACTGAAAGTGTGCACATTTTGCTGCACAATTGGCAGGCACAATATCAGGTTAACTTGTACCACATGAATTTTGCACTAGTGAATTAGCTAGATGCTATTAGTCACTGCAGGTACTGCTGTGCTATGAGTTACCCAAAGATCAGAGCAAAAAGCAGGGCAAAACCATACTGCTTCTAACATGTTCTTTTGATTGCTGTGCTGTCAGGCAGTCATTACTTCTCTGAAACCTGTTATCCAAAGTTCATTCACACACACAATGCCATCCTCCCAAATGCTAGGAAAATGTGCTGTCACAACCAGCTCTAGCTCTTCTATTGATCCACCTTCTTTCTCTAAGCATTCACCTTTGTGATAATTTTTTTTCTTTTTTCCCCAACATTTTAGACAAGTAACAGGCTTAAAGTTAGAGAGGTAGTTCTTACAGCACATACTGAAGTGTGTACAGGCTTGTAGCAAAGTGTAAAACAAAAGGATTTTCAGGCCAGAGAGCTCTGAAGAAAGTTTTTTCCTCTTTAGGACATGAATACTCCTGGCCACCATTGTAATACTAACAGGAGCTTCATATATCCACCAATGAGTCTCAAATTAAGTGAGCAAGGCAAGAAAGTAAAAACCAAAAAATCTATACAACTTTTTGGTTTTTATTTAAAAATAATTGGTAGGCAGTACAGTAAGAATTCTAGACTTGTGAGGTTTACCAGAGATATCCAAGACCTTAAAGAGAGCTTTATCAACAGGTCTGCTCCTTCACTGAAAACTTCAAGAGAAGAAAATGACAAGAAACTCAAAGTTTTATCCAAAAAATCCAGGGAGTCAAGTTTCAAAATGCTAGCCTGTTGACAAAGGCAGCTGCATACCAGTGCAAGAGAAGCTTGGAAACAGAAGTAAGGAGGCATCCAAGGAGAGAAGCACAGCATCCTGGCTCCCCGGCAAGTACACCGAGACCCCACCTACGTAGGAGAGCACTATTTTAACACTTAGGTACAATTCCTTTCTGACATGAAAGGATACAGAAAGGCTCTTGGTAAATCCCTTTGGAGAGGATCTAAGGAAGGCTTTCTTCTTTGAATGGAGAGAAAGACATTAAATTATACAAATGGATTAGAAATTTTTGTGATGAAATCATGAAAAAAAACCCCAGGGTGTGAAGTTACACAGTCTGTTCTTACTTATCAGACTGAAGTTAACACAGGTTTTTTCAATACTTTTGATGAAAACATATTCTTCATTCTTTGCTAAGTTCTACAAAATATAAAGACCTGAAAAATTATGAAGACTTTTATTGAAGTGATGAGAGCTGCAGTGTGAAAATAATTTCCTACAGTGCAAGAACTAGCACCAACTAAACTCACAATTACCCTTCACACAATAGTGTGAATTGAATACTGTGTTCTGGCAGTAATGATAGATTTATTGCTACTTTAGTGAGCATTTTGTCTGATAGAATTTTTCTTCCTAAGTCACCAAGCAGAAGTGTTGCTCAGCCTTTCAGTTCCTTGGAGACTGATATTATTTAGCAAATAATTGGACTCACATACATGTCCAAGCATAATGACTAAAGTAATTTTGAAAATCAAGCTGAAGACAGGAAAATGTAATTAAAAAAAAAAATATTACTTGCTATTATTCTTATGTAGGTAGGCACGGCAGGAGAGGTGAATTCAAACTAAAACTTCAGACGCGATATCAGGTATGTACCAGAATTTCTTCCAGTGACCATAAAAGCTGAGACAAAGAGTTTGGGGCTTGAACCATCTCTGCATAAAGAAAAAAATAAATAGTAATCTTTGGACTTGAATGCTTTACTGGCAAATTTTGTTCCTTCAACTTGTACAGCCCCATTACAACTGTGAGGTGTGAACGAGCTGGTTGAAGAGAGCAGAAATACCTGTATACTCAGGCACTGGCCTGAGAACAGCAGGTGCTGTTGATGGGATATTTGGCAGTTATGGCAGTTTAGACTTTGAAAGGTCCTGTTTAAAAGTTATGTCTGTAGACTTGAGCATTTCCCATCAAAAAGGGCACATTTAAAAGCAATTCTCCTGTCATTAGAAAAAGCTTATCAAGAAATTCTATTATAAAGCTTTTCTGTACATTATCAGAAATCTAAAATCCCATATATAGATTAGGGAGAAAAACCACTCCTTCTCTACAAAGTTTTGACAGCTTCAAGCTTTAAACTGGACAGTCCCAATATCTTTTCTGTCATTTGCTGAAGCTATGAAAGAGGTAAAGCTAATTATTTAGAATATAAGTTAACATTACTCCTAAGATTTTGTAAGGATTTCTAAGGTTTTGGATACAAATTAGATAAAAACTGCCTCCCTTCACTGAACTACTTATTTGAGAGGCAGAAATAATAATTACTTTCTCTGGAAAAGATCTCTGAAAATTCATTTTTTTTTAATTTGATTTCATTTTATTGCAGCACATCATGATTTCTGGGCTCTGATCAACACAGGATGTTCAAATTCAGATAATAAAAAAAAGGAAGTGTTGATGGCTCTTGTTTTAAACCTGGTGACATGCTGTATGGTACTAGGTTTGGTCTGTGCCACTGTATCCAAGCAGTCCAGAAAAATTATTTAGCATGACAGCTGAAGAAAGTTACTTAATTCTAAATCTGTAGTTAAAATATGAACAATTTGAGACAGCCAGTTTCAACTTGCATTGAACAATTTTGGCCAGGCAGAATAATAACTAGTATTTCTAAACTCAGGTATGCCTACAAGATTTTCTTATTTTTGAGAAATAAAGATATGTTTGGCTGTATTTGTGATCATATAAAAAGTTTTTGTGATGAAGTGGAAACCATAGTAGACAACAGTAAATGACACAAGCACTTGTTTTTTTCAAAGTTTCCTTCTACAGCAGCAAAAAGTCAAATCAATTCAATGATTATGCTAGTAATTAATTATTTAGAAATGTCTGAAAGAAAACAAAAATCTTTTGATTCTGAGAGTCAAATCTTTGAGTACACATTGGAATATGGCGCAGAAATACTCTGATCTCTTGTGGAGTCAGAAGTGAAGGCATCTTCAACAACAAGAGTCACAAGAAGAGACATTGTGTAATAAATACCATTATAAATTTAGAGCAAAGATTTTTGCAAAAGCAAATTTTTTTCTGACTACTTTATGGAATTTATATTGTTTCCCATTTTAAATCAAATTGAATGATATACTTCCTACCTACAGCATAAATATCACTTGTTCTTCATGAAGCAGAAGTAATAGTGTGTGAATGAAAAAAATATTAGTGTTGTTTTATTCCTTAGTCAATAACAAGTCATCAACTAATATGTCCTCAATAGATTTAGAACTTCTAAACAGTGCTGGAAATTAAATTAGTTATCACTGACTACACACAACACAGTGGTTTTCTCTAGTTTTAATGAATGATTAAGCTATTTAGTGTAATCACATGGCTCATTTAAATTATGCAGCTATATATATTCTAGAAAGCAGCTGGAAAATGTTTCTTCAGATTAAAGAGTCACATTAGATAAATACATATGTCAGATACAGTAATAAGCCTCCAAAATATGAGTGCTTAAGTGTTGAGTAGTAATGTACTAATCTTTGGTACGAGATCTGAATGTAGAGTCTCCAGACAATGACAGAAAATCTATCGGACTGCAATGATAGTCAAGAAACTCACATTGTTCAAGCTCTGAGAAAAATGAAACTTAAAAATCTTAAATTTAAGAATTCTTTCTTTTTATAATATTAGATAGTGTTTACAATTAGGAAGAAAATGTTGCTGATGTTTTCCTTTTAAGAGTGCGCAGTTGTCAAATTCTCAGTATCCCTTACAGTGAGACAATTGTGAGCAGCAAAAATCCAGCTGACTTCCACTAAACTATTCTGTATTCTGTGTTAACAAATACTGACATTGTATTGCATCCCCAGGGTGGAAGATCATTACATTTCAGTGTTATCTTCCGTTTTTAAATCTCCTTTACTCAGGAATATGTAATGAATCAACTATTCAGATTTAGGCTCTGTTATTCAAGTATAAAGCATAACCAGATGTGATGACCCAGATGTGTTTGCCATTTGTTCATTCATATTTGTTGCCTAAGCCAGTGGTAGACCTGTCTTCCATTTGGGTCTGTTTTTACACAATTGCTTTTATCAGTTTCACAGCTGGTCTGGATGGGGAACCAGGAGGTCGAACATGTCAAAGCTTGCATCGTCTATGGCTCAGTTAGGATTATAATTTGCACTGGGTAACTGGCTCCTCTGTGTTCCACACTAAATGTTAGATCCTGGGCACACAGATATTTTAATATCCCTGAATATACTTATGGATTAGAACAGGAGAGTTTGGTACGAATTACTTTGCTACTATTTTACATTGCGTTACTTTTTGTCTTGTTAACTCCATTTCTACTGAGCTGTAATTTGTGTGTATATTTTGTTCACATAGTATAGTCACATTAGAATCAAATGTAGTCACATTAAAAATGTAGATCTAAATACAGAGATTGTATAAGTCATCTCCATTCATCCTTTTCATGATTTGAGTTTTGAAAGGGTAAAAATTGGGTATTTACATAAGAATAAATGTCTCCCTACTTATTCCAGGAACAGCAATATCCTTACTGATGTTCAGATATGTCTGTCCTTAATTTCTGATGCTTCAATAAATTCCTTTTTCTATAGGAATACAAAAGGCAAAAACAAAGGCAGTTAGCAACTTAAGCCTCAAAATAGTTGAAGGAGGTGTCCTTGACTTTTTGTTTTTACATTAGTTTATCTTTTCATGATCATTTTCTGAAAGCATTCAGTTGTCCAGAGTTCACTGAGCATACATTTGGCTTGATTGCTTGAGTATTTGAGGAAAGCAAATTTTAAACTGAACATCTGATTATCAAATTTTTGGTTTGCCTTCATGCTGGGATGGTTAGATACCATGAATCATATTATATCTGGATTTTGATTGCCTGGCATACATTGCTAACACCTATTATAATCAAACACAGTTGGAAATTCAAAGTGAAATGCTTAAGTTAGTCAAATACATGTGCTATTGCACCAAAGTAAGAGCACAAACTGATTGTAATATTCATAATTCACAATTAAAATGACTCACTAAGAATTATTTGCTAAAGGAATTACTGAATCACTCTGAATAATGAATAAATTTGAGAAGTGAATCACTCTCAAAGAGAGAAATGCAAAATTCATCAAATTATTTCTTCTGAATTACTTTTGGTTTTCAATGTTAAAACATTGTGATAATGATATAGTTAGATCAAATAAAAGGTAAAGACTTGGCTATATACTATGAAGATAATATTCACAATACTCTAAAGAACAAAAGCAGAAGGCAGAGACTGAGAGCAGAACTACAGAAAATCATAAATATTTCTTTCTCTGAGCTACAATTCAGAAGTTTTAGTAATTATCCCCTGTACTTACCTTTTAGTGGGCAATGGATGACATTTTCTAGTCTTGTATAGACTTGTATACTTCCTAAAAATTTTTATCTGATATGTAATTGATTAGAAATACATGCATATGCATTTTTATTTCAGACCCTATAATGAGCATGAAAAGATTCCTTTTCCAGAATTGTCTCTCATAGAGTACAGACTAAAATAATATAATAATAACTATAATACTGTTATTAACTACTGTTATACTGTTATTAACTACTTGTTATCCCTTGTAATACCCTTGTAAATCCCTGGTAGCAACCCTCCAGTACCTAAAGAGAGCTGGACAGAGATTGCTTACAAGCACACATCACCACAGGACAAGGGGGAGCGGCTTTAAACTGAAGGAGAGTAGATTTAGATTAGATTTGGATTAGATACTAAAAAGAAATTATTTACTGTGAGTGTAATGGAACAGGTTGTCCAGAGAAGTTGTGGATGCCCCATCCTTTAAAGTGTTGAAGACCAGGTTGGTTGGAGCTTTGAGAAATTTGGACTAGGGGAAAGTATCCCTGTCCCTGGCAGGAGGGTTGTAACTTGATGATTCTCACTGTCCTTTACAACCCAAACCATTCAAGTATGTTTGGAGGATACCTCATGTGAGAGAAGAGATCAGTTATGCATTGTATCATCCTCAATAAACTTTACTCTCTAGCAGGCCCTAAATTAGACTCACTCACTCCACTGCCTTATACTTGTCCACAAATCACTACTGAACTAAGGACTGCAACTTTGTCATTGCTAACTTCTGCAGAAGTAGCTAAACTTTTATGATGGAACATCTGAACAACTGGCAAATTGGCCAGAATCCATAGAGACCTGTGGCTCTGTCAAGTTTATGGATAGAGCCAGAAGGGGGAAAAAATCTGTACATGAACCAACTAATTTTTGCTGATAATGGGATGGTTGACCAAAAACATAATGTTGTAAAGAAATCCATGACTATTCAACTGAGCCTACAAAAATGATAACTTCATCATCAATAAAAATTATGCACAGCATCCTGTAGAGTTACTCAATCAACAATTTTAGGAGGTTGTCTTTGTTATAGAGTATGAAAGATATGGGAATTCTTTCCTAGTATATTAGGTTTTATGGAGCAGCACCAGCACATTTGCAAATATTTGTTGTGAAAGTGGCATTCCTTCAAACACGTTAGGGAGCACATTCAGCACAACACACTGATATTTAGCTGTCTGATTCTCATTAATGTTAATAGAAGTTGTGCAACTGCATCCCAACAGACTTAGTTAAATTTTTGCCCCTTCCAGTTCACATTCACACACCAAATGCCTGTGCAGTGCATTCTGATTACTGGACTAGTTTTTCACAGATGATTCAATATCAGATGATTGCACAGCACTAAATGTCTGAATTGTGGTAGAGATCTCATGGAATTAAACTTTTAAAGAGTAATTAAGAAACAGAAGCCAAGAATACTGCAATGGAAGAGAGACATCCCCAATAAATGTGGAGTGTTGTACTTTCAAGAAAAGTCATTATTTGAGGCAGTGATTACAAATGGTAGCTTGGCCACTGTCTAGAGAAGTAGGCTCAGGCTAGGATGATCTGCCCTAATTCTGTGCCACTTTGGATAAATAATTGCACTTTCTCTGCTTTGGTTGCAATAGTAGCAAAACAGAAATAGTTGAACTCACCTCTTCTTCATATTGCCAATCAGAAGACAATATAAAATAAGTATTATTTATCCCTAGCTCAACTGAATAGCCTAAGATCAAAAAATCACATATATTTAATGTCAAATATATAGAATAATTACTTAGCTCTATTCAGAAGTCAAACTTCTCTCAAATCAAATTCATATATAGTGAACACAAGAGTTAGCTTTTAAAAGATAGTCAAAATAAACAGTATGAGCCAGATATAATTCTGATTAGTGAAGTGAACAGCCCAGGAGCTTTTATGTGATGACCCATCGGCTTTCCTTATTCCTCCTTTGTTAAACTACTTCAAATTCTAACCTAATTTGCATAAATTTTAAAATGCTTCTGAAACTGTATGGATAGCTGCAGCCATTGTTTACATAGGAAATTTACAATGATGAGGCAACTATACCCAAATTATTCCTAGCTTGTCATATGATTGCCAAATGCTTTCTTTTCTTTTCTTTTTTTTCCCCCAAAAAACTGGATAGATTCAGAAATCTAGTATTGTATCTGATGTGGTGTTATTGATTCTTAGACAAGCAGAACACGGTTTGTGTGATTTAGGATATAGAAGTTCATCAAAGTATACAGCATCACAAAGCGAGCTTGAAAAAAACTGCAAGCTTTGAGTGTTGGATACTCCTGCAGAATCCATGACCCAAAATTTAGTTCTTAGGGTCTGGATGCAACTTATGGGTCGAGTTATGTGGTTAGATAGGACTTACCAACATCTTTTTTATGAATATGGAACTGTCTAGCTGCTACTAATGACACAGTTGAATGAGATATGTTTGCCTCATGTGCATAACATGCATTGTATGATATATTTCCCTCTATCACCTTGCTGTCCAGAATTGACTGATAGACCTAAGCAGCTATGAAGTATTTTTTAAGAAGCAGAAGAATCTATTAGTATTTAACTGTAGAGAAAGCTTCTCTTTCTCATATAACCCTGACTTCCCCACACATGCACACATCAAACTTGGGCATAATTTGAACTAAAAGTATTCAGCTCAGCAATGTCATTTCAGGACTGAAATGATTCTTGCTTCTTGTGAAAAGATAACTTTAGACTCCTAGAGAATCATAAATTTGAAAAGTAGCACTAAATTACATCTTATATTCAGTCGCCTACATTCCACTTTCTATTTTTATTTTTATCTGGTATTAGTTATCAGAGTAAGGTTTCATTAGGATAGTTAGGATATGCTTAACCTTCCCACTTTCAACTTGAAAACTCATTGCAAGGAAATGTAATTTACTGTAATACATTTGATATTTAGTATGAATTTTGGTGCATCATGTCTATCCTTTAATTGCATGTGGAATATGTTTTAAGAAGTAAAATAAACACCTTGAAAAGGTGCTATCTTTACAGTAGTCTATGCATCACATCCACCTTTAATACAGTAAAATATGTTAAAGTAAATTTTGCAAATTTATAGATATGTATGCAGACCTCCTACTGTCCCACTAACCCAAAAATCAGTGAAGATAATTTGAACTAAAAACTGCAGATACTAAATCAATTGCCAATGAAGCATATTCACATTGTTAGACCCAAACTGTGAATTCTCAATAGGAGAGATAGAAAGAGTATCCAAATACCCCTTCTATTGCATTTGAATGAAAACTCTGAATCCCAGATCTATAAGAGATTATGTAAGGAAATAACAAAGTATTTTGGCCCTGGGCCTGTGTACATCATGCTCTGATGTCTATATCACATTTTCCCACCTCAATCTCCACCCATTTCAAAGATCTGATTACATTTTGAAGCTGCATCTTCATTTAAGGTCAAGAAAAAAATCTCTAACATGTTAATCAAAGTGAATACTAATGGTCATATCTCAGTTCTGACATTTAAAAGAAATTTCATGCAAATGAGATATGTGACTGTATTACTAGAGAAGGCTGTCAAATACTGAATACAGAAACAGAATGAAACTCATTATACTGACTGAAGTCCTTCATGTGCATCCTCTAAAGTGAAAATTAGACTTAGATTTGTAAACTTTGAAGCTTAGGAACCCTTGGGTTCCTTAGTGCAAGGAACTTGGCTCCTTAGTGCATCCTGAAGTCTCTACTACATAAAAATTAAAGGTATAACATTAAACAAAATTTCCTGCTGTTGCATTTTCTGTTCTTGTAGAGTCAGAAGTGAAGGGCTGAAAAGTTGAACAAATTCCTCTGATAACCCTGAAGATTGCCTTTTAAAACAAAAAAAATCTACATTATTTTATGATAGATTCCTTTTTAATATTTGGCTTTACTACTTTCTTCTAATCTGATTTTATTAAAAAGTAATATATTCGTTAATTCATAGGCTACTCTTTCAATAAATACTTAATTAAAAATGAAAGCTAACTTTGTTATTTCAGGAATGAATAAGTACTGAAAATGAAAAGTTATTGTAGTAATCAAAAAAGGGCAACATTATAAAGAGGTGTAGTGCTATAGATGCATTAAATAACTTTACATTTTTGAGGAATACACACAGCGCAGGTAGCTGAGTGCTCAACTGCAGCAAGGAATGCAGATTGAGCTGTGGGTGATGGGAGCTGGAGGCAAGAGGCCATGAACGGGTACCTATGCAGTGCTGCTCTGTACATATCCAAGGGCCTGAGCACCCAGCCCCGTGACCAGACACTGAGAGACACACCAGGAGCCTGTCTCTCACACTTGCACTGCCTTTATACCCTGTCAGGGTACAAAAGCTCAGGTTTTCACCCCCTCCGACTGTAAGGGTAGAAAAGCTCAGGTTTCCTTTTGATTTGTGGTCTGTCCTCAGAGGCACCCAAATCAAGCTGTTGGTTTTTGTTGAACCATAATTAATTTCAAGGATCAAAGCATTTGAGACTGCTCTGGAAAACCTGAGGTTGAACCCATATGGAAACCTGGTCTGTCAGTGAGTGTGGGGTGTGTGGGGAGTTGTAAGACCCTAAAACTTGTGTTACAAGGGTCTTAAAAGGGATTTCTCTTCAGTATGTACTCCCGAGTTAGACACACAGGAAATACATAGACAAGATAGTCTCAAGAGGTCAAAACAACAAAATCTTTCCTGATGTCTTCAGAAAAACAGAGCACTTTGGCCTAAGTTTAGATCAGCATTCAGTCAACATTAAACATTTCACAAACCATTAATTTAGCCCATTCAGCTTTGCAAATCCAAAGTTCATTCAAATTTAAATTACTCAAAACTCTGAGAAGAGGGAATTGGAAGAAGGAGTGAAAAAGATAAAGATAGGAGCAAATTCTAGTGTAAGGTTAAAAAAGTAGCAATGACAGCACATTTGCTCTTTGATAAGACTGACCAAGTTTCTGCTGTTAAAAGTTTGCAAAATCCTGTATCTCCAGCAAGATGATTGATAATAATATTCCTGTATCATTTCTTTGTTGTCTAATCTTGCAGAAGACCTCCTGATGAATTCTTGTCTCTCACAGATATCAGTGGTGACAAAAAATATGCAACAGCTCACAGATATATTTATACTCAGTAGCAGAAATATTTCCCACATCTGGAATCCAAACCAATTTCACATAGAAAACAAAATAATATAAACCAAATAGATACATATTCTTGTTCAGGCATGTGGAAGGCTTTATTGAATTAAAAATCCTTATTAATCCTCATTTCTCGGGCCAATATACTCAAGCATCTACCTTTCCTTTGAGCACACAGCCTTCTCTTTGGTTTTGCATGTGGGTCAAAGAACTACATTGGTCTCAAAGTACTACATTGAAGACTCCTACATAAAACAATTAATTCAACTACGACCTAAGTTCAAGTCTTTTTCACTTGTTACCTCTAATTATATAATTTTTTATTCATTTTGAAGGTCCTATCAATAGGTAATAACAAAGGTCACTTTTTATTCTCTAATTAAATTATACTTAATCTACTTAAAAGTCAGTAGTTTCTAACTATGGCCATATTATCAGAAGTCAGTTACACTAGGTGTTTGGCAATATTTAATCCTATTTAGGAACAATAGAAAATACAGATTCAAATCCCGTTAGTGTCCGTTGCTTAAGAGCATTTACTATAAAATATTTTTCTATTTTCTTGCGGTATCGTAGCTTTTAAATTAGAAGCCTTTTACTCCTTCAGGAGCACTAACTATTATTTCTTAACAATACAGTTAAAATGATTGGAATTGGAGCCAGCACACAAAGAGAAGTTGACATAAGCTGTGAACCTGTAGGGCTATCAAAGGATTCTGACTTAAACGTCAACTCTTTCTTCAACTGGAGATTGTGAATGCGTATACACTGGATTTCAACTTAATCAAATTATATACTTTTATTGGTAGTTGTCAAACCAGAGGAATTAATTTGTGTTAAGATATATTAAAAAATTAAAATAAATGTAAAAATAACAAAACCTATTTACCAGTAGATTTACACTTTCATCTCAATACAAAATATATTTTAGAGTAGGATGAGAGGAAGTTAACAAAGTTTTTGTAAAGACATTGCACTGAACACATAAGAAATAGGAAAGTCATCAAAAAACAAACCCCAGTATCATTAATAATTGAGCTTTCTAGTAATGTAAGAAAAAAATTTATTATATTGAAAAATCTAAAGCAGTCTATTTTGTTCACTATTGCAGAGTTTAATAGAAAATAAATGCTATCATAGTCCTGATTTTAAAACAAGAAAGATTTGTAGCAGGCAAAAAATAAAGTCCATCACTGAAAAAAAAAAAAAAAAAAATTCAGAAGTCACTAATTTTCTTCCTCTGAGTGAAACTGATTTTCTCATCTGTAAATTTACAATTCAAAAATACTTCCTATAAATTTATAAATTCATGAAAAATGACTAGCAAATTCTAAGTGTGTTTATCTATTTTCCTATTCTTTTCAGACAAAAAAGGAACAGATAAAGCCATTAGAGATACTATGGAGGAAGGTAATTTAGAAGACAGGACCACTGGCAGACAGAGACTGAGGTTTTAAGGCATTATTACACAGACGGCTAAATATTGCACCAGAATAGAGATGTTCTCATTAACTCTACAAATTGATGAACATACTTATCATATATAGATGATAGAAATGTGGGCCAATACTCCCATTTCACTCAATATCTAGAATGACATAAAATCCTGGCTCTATTTAAGTATCTGATGTATTCCATCACTAGCACCCTTCTTTTAACTGCCAAAAGCCTCACATAACCTTAGTCATCATGATTTACAGTTTTAGAGGCTTTTTTGGTAGATCATCATTCTGTGATTCTGTGAAGTCCATATCTACAACACTGATCATGAGATTTATTTTAATGAAGGCAGAAATATCTAATACATTGATCAGAAGTTTTGTCTGGGACAGAGCAAGTTTTGTTCACAGTAGCTAGCATGGGACTGTGTTTTGGATTTGTGCTGAAAAGAGTATTGATAAAGCAGGGATGTTTAATTATTGCTGAACAGCTTGTACACAGAGCCAAGGCCTTTTCTGCTCCTCACAGCACCCCATCAGTGAGGAGGCTGGGCATGCACAAGAAATTGGGACTGGGCATAGCTGGGACAGCTGACCCCCACTGACCAAAGGGATGTTCCAGACTACATGACATCAAGCTCAGTAATAAAAGCAGAGGAAATAAAGGAGAAGAAGTGGGAAGGGCATGACATGATACAACATGACACAACATGACATACAACATTTAGAGATCTGTCATTTTTCTTCTCAAGTTATCGTTTTTCTGGAGATGACTAAACACCTGTCTGAAAATAGTGAATGAATTCCTTGTTTTGCTGTTTGCAAATGTGGTTTTTGCTTTACCTAATAAAATATCTCTATCTCACCCTATAATTTTTTTGAATTTTTACCCTTTCAATTATCCCCCCAATTCCCCAGGCAGAGTAGCTGTGTTGCCAGTTGGGGTTAAACTGGAACACCAGAAAAATTCTGAATTTGCTTCCTTTTTTTTACAAGTGGCAATATCAAGACGTATTAGCAATAGTCAGAAATACTAATAGCTTTGAAAATAGCAAAAGGAACATCAGATTTGGTTCTATCAAATGGCAAAATTCTCATTTGATATTACTTAAAGTATGCCTGTAAGAAAGCAAGCAATAATGAGACAGATCACTAGCTATTAAACTGTACTATCCATGCACACAGTTGAGAAAATGATGTGATATTTTATAGCTTCAATTTTTACAGTTAGGCATGGAATCCATACATTTTTATACGTAAAAAAACAGTTACATATAAAAAATTGATGAATGAAAAATTATTTTATTCACTAGGTCCATAAAACAAGAATGGCTCTCCAAAAAGAAGTGGCTGTAGAGTCTAGCAAAGTGATTGTTTAAAAAAATGTGAAGTACTTTGGAAGTCAGCTGTTACCCGAGAAGGTGAGATTTGGTAGAAAGAGGATCATGTTTGAAACTTTCTTGATTTTATATTTCTTTCCTGTCTGGAAATAAAATGATATTTCAACTGAGCAGCACATCTGACATGAATAAAATTTTACACCAATGATGAGCAAGCTTGCTACTTAGGAACCAAATAGACTTTACTTAATTGCTACAAGAGACATATGATATTCACCTCAAACTTATTCCAAGATAATTAGAGGAACTTAGAACTGGTTCAACTGATTCACAGAATCATCATAGAAACATGGAATGCCCTGGACTGAAGGAGACCACAAAGAACATCTAGTTTCAACTACCCTGCCACAGTCAGGGACACCTTCCATTAGACCAGGATGTTCAAAGCCTCATTTGGCCTTGAATACTTCCAGGTCTGGATATCCACAGCTTTTCTGGGCAACATATTCCAGTGCCTAACCACCCTCACAGTAAAGGATTTCTTCATAGTATCAAATCAAAACCTGTCTCAGTCTAAACCCATTCCCCGTCCTGTCACTACATGCCCTTGTAAATACTCTCTCACTGACTTTCTTTACTTGCTTTTTTTAAGTTCTGGAAGGCTGGAATTTATTCTTCTTGAAGCCTTCTCTTCTTCAGGCTAAACTATCCCAATTCCCTTAGCCTTTCTTCATAGCAGAGGTGCTCCATCCCTAATCAGCTTTGTGGCCCTCTTCTGGACTCCTTCCAACAGATCAATGTTCTTCCTATGCTGAGTACCCCAGAGCTGGATGCAGCACTCCAGATGGGATGAGAAAAGTGGGGCAGAATCACCTCCCTTGCCCTGTTAACCACATCTCTTTTGATGCAGCCCAGGACATGTTTGGTTTTCTGGGCTACAAGCACACATTGCCTGCTCACATCCACTGCCTTCTCATCCACTGAGTCCTTCTCAGCAGGGCTGCTCTCAATCTGTTCATCCCCCAGCCTGCGTTGTCAGAGCCCAAATGCAGCACCTTGCACTTGGCCTTTTTAAACCTCAAGAGGTTCCCAAGTGCCCACTTCTAGAGCTTGTCCAGGTCCCTCCAGACAACATTCCATCCTTCAGGTGTGTCAACCACACCACTGCAAACACAAAGAATAACAGTTTCTCTCTAGAAGATTTTTTTGGTACTAGGTAGCAGCTGTCCTTCATGATTAAAAAAAAAAAAAAAAGCAAAAATGACAGACTTTATTAGATTTAATTAGTTGTGCACCATTGCTACTGTCATGTCATAATAAAATTTTTGACAATTTACACTATGACATGTCACTGGAAGTACACCACCAGCTAGATCAAATGCACTGCACACAAAAATAAAGATAACATTGCATTACAAAATTCTTTAAAATTTTAAGACAAAGCGTTCTGGAAAGCAAAAAGGTATGACATAAAAATAAATAATTTCTGCACAAGTTTACAAAAGAAGTGCAGAATTCTAAATCTTGAAGATTTTCATGAAAACAGATTTTTTTATTAGGAAAAATCCCTAACATTCTGACACCAAAAAATCAAAATGCTCCATTGAGAACTACTTTAGGATTGACTCTACAATCAACAGAGTACATGTTGTTTTACACACAAGGTAACACACATTAATTAGCTGATGTAATATTATGACTAACAGATGGGATGCATAAAACAGTGCCAACAACACTTCAGCAGTTCTTATTTAACACATTCACCTTTAGGAAAGTTATGAAGATTCAAGGATAATGTCATTACCTTTTCCTTTTATGTCTTCAAATGCCCTGCTTTGATACTGATGTTTAAGTGTGAGACTGATGTTATTCAGGACATTGTCTTTTTTCTTCGGTCTAGCTGGTAAATTATGCCTGCAGTATAAAATATTGGTAACTGAGAGCAAAAAAAACACATTTTAATATAATACTGTAATTTAAACTTATATTTTTCTAAGAACATTACTTTCCTCTTCACATCAAATATGAATGTTTGTATAGACTTCAAATGCAGAAGGGAGTCTTAAGTGTAAATCTTGAATCGATTGTGTTAAGTCTACTACCCCTTTAAAAAGTTTCTGATATTTTTTAAACAAAAAATGCCATGATTTTACTGGCAGCTATTGCTGCTTTACAGATGGTCAAGGACATATGTGGTTAAGACAGAATGAAATGAATTAACAGAAATGGACTAAAAGCTGTAAATAACTACTGTTCTCAAAAGCTTTAGATAAAAAGCAAGCCCCATGGATGATTTCCAAACATGTTTGGTGCATTAAAATATTTAGTAGAATAGTTAATGCAAACATTTGAATTTTAGAAAAGTAGAACTCTGAAAAATGCCTGCAAAATCCTTGCAAACTATGATCTTCCCTATGATCTACTAGGAAAATTAAATGCATAAAATAAAACCTGGGGGCAGAGATTAGACTTCTCCTTCCAAACTGCCATCCACTGTCTCTAGCTCTCTGCGAGCCTCTCAGGAACCCTGGGCCAGTCCCGAGTCGGCAGACACCGGGGGGAGCAGCCTCAACATGGCCGACAGCGGGGAGACACTGTCTGTGTGTGCCCCGAGGGTGCTGAGGGCACCTGGGCTGACAGCATGGAGACACTGTCTGTGTGTGCCCCGAGGGTGCTGAGGGCACCTGGGCTGGCAGGGAGACACTGTCTGTGTGTGCCCCGAGGGTGCTGAGGGCACCTGGGCTGGCAGGGAGACACTCTCTGTGCCCCGAGGGTGCTGAGGGCACCTGGGCTGGCAGGGAGACACTGTCTGTGTGTGCCCCGAGGGTACTGAGGGCACCTGGGCTGGCAGGGAGACACTGTCTGTGTGTGCCCCGAGGGTACTGAGGGCACCTGGGCTGGCAGGGAGACACTGTGTGTGTGTGCCCCGAGGGTACTGAGGGCACCTGGGCTGGGGGGAGACACTCTCTGTGTGTGCCCCGAGGGTGCTGAGGGCACCTGGGCTGACAGCAGGGAGACACTGTCTGTGTGTGCCCCGAGGGTACTGAGGGCACCTGGGCTGACAGCAGGGAGACACTGTCTGTGTGTGCCCCGAGGGTACTGAGGGCACCTGGGCTGACAGCAGGGAGACACTGTCTGTGTGTGCCCCGAGGGTGCTGAGGGCACCTGGGCTGGCAGGGAGACACTCTCTCTGTGTGCCCCGAGGGTACTGAGGGCACCTGGGCTGGGGGCAGACACTCTCTGTGCCCCGAGGGTGCTGAGGGCACCTGGGCTGGCGCCTGTGCAGCACAAGAGACACCAGAGACATCGGTAGAAGAGAAAGGGCCGACTCTTAGCAGGGTTTAATCCAAGGTTTTCTTAGGAGTCCCAAAGGAGCTCCTGCACCTCAGGGGCCTCCTGCCGGGAGATGTGCCAAGGTCACATTTAAAGGGAGGTGGAAACCAAAAGTAGATAACATTTTACCAACCAATAAGTGACCCTAAGGGATGGGTACTGGGGGACAGACATATAGGACAGCGTATGGGGCAAGGCCTGGGGGGCTGACTCCCAGCCTCTGGCTAATTACTCGACGACTTGGACCGAAACTTCTGGATGGAGGGGATGGGATGCTGAGTGACTGACAGAGAGCCAGGGTGGGGGTTTGGGGATGATCTCATCCCGGGAGAGGGATAACACAGGTAAAGGGAGGGGAGTACAGTCTGGGATAAACCATTTGGGAAAAATATGGGAATACAAAACAAAACTACTTCAAAGTATTACAAAGTATAGAAACGCACTACAACAATCCACAAACTAAATGCATCTTTTTTCCTGAGCTGCATGTTCCAGCCCCAGCTGCCAAACTGTCAGAGTGGGATCAGTGGAGTGCTCCTATCCTTGCTTTTTACTAACTCAAAAAATATGACAGCATCACCAACCTCTTGCACCCAAGCTCCAGAATAGGCTGCTTGAATTACTCCTACATTGCATGCAGCCTTGCTATCAACGTACGGAGCACACTCTATATGCAAGTCCTTGCATTCTAAATGAAGAATTCTTATTAGTTCCCTTGTTACAACATTAATTTTGATACTTTAAATTATGCAGAGTTAAAATTATACAAACAAAAACTGTCTAGTATCTACCTCAGGTGATCTCTTCCCCATTGACTGCCCCACTGGATTTTTTAAGGTAAATGATCTGTCTAGGGGAGAAGGGTGTATAGCTACTCATGAACATGCTGGTTCCACGGGATTACATTATGAAAGATAGAACTATCTTTCTTTCTCCCACACAGAGTGTGTTATGCATATAGATACCTTTGTTTCAGGAATACATTTTCAGCATACTCAGCAATTGTCCATTTTTTTCTATATCTTAAATTTTGCTTTAGACAAATTTGTTCTCATTGAATCTACTCACAAATAGGTTCCTGTTTGAGACACAAGTGTTAGATTGTGTAGAAATCTGTTTACCTCATCCTGCAACTTAATCACAAGTTATAATTCATTGTAAAGATTGTCTCAGAATAATTTTTTTATTGGTATCAACTTGCATGGTATTCATTTCCCTGCATGACTGCAATTAATTCACAACTATTATTGTTTTACAAAAACTCTGCATTTTTACTCTTATGCTCCTTTTAGGTGACAAAACAGTGCTGATTAAAAGTTTTAAGTGCTTTATAAAATGGTTTTTTTATTAAGACATAGCACAACTGCAGGGATATAATAAACTAGTTCTTTTAAGTTGGTCCTGCATGCTGACTTCTGTGAAAAAAATGTAAGGGAATGAACATTTGAAATTATCACTACAGTTTATAAACATCTATGAAATGCTTTATAAATCAGCTTTTTGAGCAATTCACCTTGCTTTTCAAATATGGGCAACTTTTTTCAACTTAAGACTTGCATGAGTGGAAGAATCAGGAATCAGTATTCCATTTATCTGAAGAGCCTCTTGAAATTCCATTTAGAAACTTTAGTTTAGGTAGAATTACATCATTTATGTTGAGTTAAATAACTGCTTTATATATTGATTTGGGTTTTACCCCCTTAATGCTCATCCCATTAATGAGGATCAAATAGCAGAGCATTTAAAGGGGAAAGGAGGGGTAGAGATACTACTTGTCCTTCTTAATGGTAAAAATATGTTTATTTTAAAGTCTAAACTATACTGCACAGCATAAATTTTGATTAATGATTTATATCATCTTGAGCAAAATTAATACATTCATTTAATGTCTTTTCTTAATGAAAAAGTATATATAATTGGCTTAGAATGGAAGGCAATACAAATGAATAGGTATCATATATTTAGTGAAAGTCCCAGTTCAATTTTCTGTTATGACCCAGTTCCTTATTTTAAAGTCTCCAAGTCACAGATCATTAGAGATAATCAGAATGTACAGAATTTTCCCAATTCTGTCTAAAATTTATTTCTATTTGTTCTAGTTGGACTTTCAGAAACTATTTCTATATGAGGGCAGAATTTTTCAAGTTTTTCACATTTCATAGATTTCTGTGTGAAGAATAGGTCTGGACTTTTATACATTGACTGGAGGAAGAGAGCTTCAGATGAACAAAACTATTGGAGTTTACAATACACAGGTATAAACAGCAACATTTGTGTCCCCTGTGCTTTTACCAGTGAATACTTCATTATTTAAAATTTTGATTTACATTCAAAATGATCACTTCACAGAATTTATTTTAATTCCAGTTTTTTGCACATTTTTCTGGATTATGGTTGCTAACTTCCTTTTTATTTTGTGTATTTGATTCCTTCCAGATGGTATTATATCTAAAAAATAGATATATCTTTTAGATACAAAAGATACAAAAGCCTTTCATTTTATAAATCCAAGAATTATGCACAGGAAATTAATTACATATCTAAAGACACATTGAAATATTTGCCAGGCACATGAAAAACATTTCCCAGGTTTCCTGAGCATCCTGTTACCAAGGTAAAATGGTTAGTAGAAATATGAAATAGTCTGAGAGAAATTGCCAGTTTCCTTAAGACCTAAACTTTAAATTCAAAGAAAATATGAACTTTGGGACCATATGTTTAGATCACATAATTAATGAAGCTTCAATGTGTTAGGATATAACTTTTCTAAACTGAATTTGAAATTTATAACAGACACCTCTCCCCAGATATGTCTAAAGCCTGTAAGAATTTCCATTTTTCAAATGTGATAAATGTCCCAGTATTTGCTTCAGCAAACATGCCAATTTGCTGTGTTAGACCTATCCTAGCACCAAGATCCCAGAATCAGACCTTTCTCCCTCAGAGCATGAGGGAAAGCCCAGTTCAAGGGGCAGTCAGTGAATGTTGGCACTACATAAGCATGGAAGCTTCCAGGATACTTTCCCTCAGAAGGGCAAGTCCCAAGGGAGTTCATTTGTTTCTAAATCTATCCACTTCTTCCTCACAAGATGCCCTCATTTCTCATTTTGCAGCCCAATGAATCTAGATTTTATTTATTCATTTGGGATTTTTTTTGGCTAAATTATTTAGTCCCAGCAGGATGGGCTGATAATAACTGCCTGACACTACTGGTGGAACTGTGAGGGGGCTGAGGAGGGTGAGAGAAGCACAAGAGCCCCCTTTTCACCCAAACTGCAGGAAATCACAGCCCTCTAATCTCACCCAAGTACCATCACAGCACCAATCCACAGTGCACTGAGCACTTTCAAGATGCTGTTCAAGAAGCCTAATTAAAATCTGATTTGTTATGAATTTGTTATACTTGGCAATACTTTGTAGGCTGCTTTCTGCATTGTGTTTCTGTTTACTCCTGGCATTAGTAGTACTGCACAGCCAAATCCATAAGAAACAGGAAGTCTAATTCTAGGTTTCCCAAATGTCTTTGTATGCAAGAGCATGGGATTAGTTTCTCAATCATGCTGGCTGAGAATTAGATATTTCTCTTTCCTAATGGCTGCCCAAGTACACACATGCTCTTAGTAGGAACGATTCAAGAATTCAATTCTGCAAGGTTAACTAACAGAACTGAAGAAAGCTTTTGGTGTCAGAGATGCCCGAGACTTGGGATGATCCAGGAGAGTAACTGGACAGGGCATCAGGAACAGCAGAAGGGTTGCTGCCCTCCAGGGTGGGCAGGCATGAGGCAGCTGGGCTGTCACCTCCATCACTGGCAGGGTCCCACAGCTGGAGGCAGGCAGGCAAAAGGCACCCAGCTGGCAGCAGAGGGATCAGCCAGCATTGGCAAGGATGGCACTAAGCCACGTGTGAGATCAGTGCAGGAAATCAACCTGCCCAAGGACAGGGCGAGGGGCAGACAGCCCTGAGACATAGCTGGGGCAGGGATTGGGCTGAACTGGCATCCTGTGCCATGGAGCAGGCCCTGACCCAGCCCAGGAAGGGCTATTACTGTACTGAGAACCCTGAAAAAAGGAAAAGGTCTTGCACATATGCATCTGATGGTCCTAATGGAGGGTTTGAAAAAGATTCCAGGTCAAAGAATTGTAGAAGCAATTTATTCAACCAACAGGATTTCTCTCCCCCAGGTATATGCCTCTTTGACATAGATAATATTGTCAGCCAGACAACCCAGCCTCTTTTCTGTTTTGTCACTCAAAGACTGCTTGCTGAAATAGGAACTTGCCTTGCTTGCAAATAAAAACCTTGTATTTTGAGAGAAATTTTCAGTAAAGGTATATAAATATATTTCCTTCAAATTAGATTATTAACTAATACATTACTTATTGTTATTTAAATGCAGTTTAACAAGGTGTGGGGGGGGCATCTGTTCTTGTGCCTGCTCTGTGACCTCAAGAGCTCCTGATAATCCTTGACCCAACCAGCTGAGGGGTGAAGTGTCTCTTGACTGCACCAGGAGCTCTTGCATAGTAAAAGTGGGACCAGTTCTGGCTGTGACATGAGCATCAGCTGCCTGACCAAGGTGGGGAATGAAGGATAGCTGACTAACCACGTTAGCCTTGGGAAATCATTTTTCTGAATCATCATCCAAGTAAAATGGTACCCTTGTTATGAGACCCTCTGAAAAAATTAATCTTAGTCAATTATTCTTAGTCAAGTGAAGTGGTACCATTTTTACAGAATTTTGAGCAATTTCAGGAATTATTGACTTGAGATGGAGCCAGGACGAAGCTGATGACTAAAGGCACTCATCTTGCAACCCAATAGAGAGAAGGGCTAAGTGAGGCCCTTTGAGCTCTCCTGGACTGCAGTGGGCAGTGCCAAGACCTCCCTCTGAGCAGGAAACTTCTCAGAGCTTGAAAACTCTCAGGTTTGCAATGCTTGGAAGGCCATCAGTGATAATGAGACCTAGGCTCACACCCACACACACGAACTCTGCTCAAGGTGCAGCCCATGCCTGCTGAGAAACACTAGGAATGTGAATATTTCATTGAACCCAAGGGGACCTTTTGGTATCTTTACGCACATAAATATAAATGCATACATCTCTGCCTCTCTGCATGTACATGAATTCTTTATTGTGTGGATGTTCCTATCGTGAATCTGTGATGAAGTCACTGTCAAAATTGTAGAAAATACTATTGAATCCATTTGGTACTGATGGCAGACCAGTGTATCTTACAAGAGTGTGGAAAGGGAGGGTTTAAGCTCCAATTCTCAATTCCTCCACAATTCTGATTTGAAAATAAATGCAGATCCTGCATTACAGATTATTTCTAAGAATTAGTAAAAACTATCATTACTAAGAGAGCTGTACAAAGGGCTGGCTCAGGATCTGTTGACTCTGAAGATACATGTTGCAGAGGTTCCTGATTCATAGCTTTCATGAAGACTCCTAAAGCAAGCAGAATTTACATCTGCTACGAACTTAAACTGCTATGCTTACATTTTCCTCTACTGCAAACACAAACTAATAACACTGCAAACAAAATTAATTATTTTCTCAAAGAAAAAAAATAGGAGCTTTCAAAGCAGGATTTCAGGAAGCAAGACAAGTTTCCTGTTAAACCAGTCAGGTCTTTAAATACCATTTTCATTAGGGAATGTTTTAAATTAACAAAACTAATTTGACTGAAACTCAGAAGATTTTAATGTCTTACTTTCCTATTTAAAATGATAAGTGGCTAATTGTATTTCTTTTTGACAAGGCAAACCTTTAAACATATGTGTTCAAAGAAATTTATAATGAGTTGGAAAAATTAGTTACTCCAATTGGAAACATCATTGGTAGCTATTCAAACACAACTTTTAGTAATACTCTAATTTCCGCTATTAAATCAGTGATCCAGAGTTACAAATATTCATTCCTGTGTTTGGCATATATATAATTTATATCCTCACATGCTTCTGTCCTTGAGGTATGCCATGCTTCTCTCTTTATTATGGCCTGAAACACATGGCCTGACTTCATCTTTAGTCTAAGCCATCTCACCCACCTGCAGAAGCTGAAGTTTCTCCTTATATTAAGCTTTAAACTTTGATCCTGGTTTAACAGCTCAATGAAAAAAAAAAAACAGCCAAAAACCTTTGTGCACCAGACTTGGAGGTATGATTCTATCCAGAAACTATTAATGCCTTTTCTAAATTCCTCACATTTATCTTCCTAGCTTCAAATGTATATGTTGCTAGACTACCTAAAATTGATGAGTACCCTGATCACTATTTTGTTATTTCTACATGTAAAAGTATTGCCTTACTGGCTATCAGATAAACTGCATATGACACAATATAAAAATTATAAAAAATAGGATATTATTACATACAAATCCTGTAATAAAATTGCTTGTCACATATAAAATATTTTTATCTTCACACCTGAACTACTGTGTCACATCTGGAATCCTGTGTCCAGTCCTGGATTTCCAAGGACAGGAGAGAGATGGAGTTACCGGAGAGACTCCAGGAAAAGTGCACTAACATAAGAGACTGGACTATCCCTCAAAAACAGAGAAAAACTTTATATTGTACTGCTCTCACCCTTTTACAGCTCTTTAGCTAAGAGTCTCTTATTGTCCTTAGTTCTGAACTCTGATTTGAAAAATAAATTATAATTCACATTGGGCTAAAAATCTAACATTGAATTATTGCTACAAGAGAGAAATTATTAAAAATAATATGCAACCTTCTGTGTACTTTTAACAAAATATAGAGGAGAGCAAGATGGTACCAGTGCATTTTTGGCCCTAAACATTTACTATTTTACATATTCTTTTTTTTTTATTTTCTTATATCTTCAGAAACAAACAAATAGGTTAGGGTGAAATATGGATCATGTTAAATAATAATAATCTGCAGAACTGCAGAAGCAATTGCATATTTTACCTACTAATTGTGCATAGTTTTTACTCCATGTTTGCAATTTAGAATTTATTTAATTCCAGCTCTCTGGCAATTGTTTTTCATGTGCAGTATATGCATAGCTGCCCCTGAAAATGTTCTTTGTATTTATCCCAGTGGCTAACTGCATTCTTACATCAATGTTGAAAAGTTTAGAAAAACAGACAATTCTTTATCTATATTGTTATCTTCTAACTGCTTTTAAAACGGAAAAATTATTTGCATATATTTAAGGAAAAAAAGTAGTATACAGAAAAAAGGGTAGTTAATATTCTTCATCAAAGGAAATAAAAACCTTATGAGGCCAGAAGACTGTTTCATTTACTTTTCTCAAATTTTTTCAGCAAAAGTCAGACTCAGAGAGGCTAGAACAGTTTTTTTTTTTAAATACATCATTGGGTAACCACTTAGGAGGAAAAAGAGCTATAGAAGACAAAGCATATTGTTGGCATGAAAATAAATGTGTAAGCACTAACTAAGAAAAAAATTATGCTAGAAATAAGGGGAAAAAATCTCTAGTCATCAAGGAAGTGATTCTCTGGAACATTCCAAGAACAATACGTGGTGACCCAGCAGAACACTCCTTATTCGCAGTCCTCACTTTTCATGTGTTTAAAATGTTGTGGGCTGCAGTCTCACAGCCCTCCCCAACAGCTGTGACTTCTTGCTACATTAGCTAAATGTCACTTTAAAGAGTAGAGAATAATACAAAGGGAAAAGAATTTATGCTGTAAAAAGGGAAAATATATTTTTAGAATAACACTAAAGCTGAAAACTTCATTTTTATGGATTTCCAAACACAGTTTTTCAAGGTTTTTAAGTATTTTGCCAGTTTGTCAAAAGTAATGCTGTCCTTGAGGATTTGCCCTGCAGTTTTATAGCTATGAGCTATTTCTTATTTACAACTGTGTTAAGCAGGTCACCTGGTAGTAGCATAAATGGGTATGAAGCAGTGGTGGTATTTAGTCATTCCTAATAAGAATGCCGACTAGGAGATATGTGTTGCAAGGGGTCAAGAGATGAATTGTGTTATGGAATACAGAGCGTGGAAACCACAAGCTATCAATTAAATTCTCAGCATTTCAGTGGAAAGAATTGTGGATTATCAACAAGACTAATTATTCTGAAATGCTAATTTTGAAATCTCTGGCAGTCTATTAGGTGTTGTCAGTGTTACAGATGTATTTACTAGCACAAGGAATATGTTTGTGGATAAGAGAGAGGTTTATCCTCCATACTATACCAGCTTCTGACAGGGCTGCAGAGCTGTTTAAGCCTATGCATCAGGAGATGACACACCAGTCTCCTCTTTATAAACAACATTTCTTTTATCATAATCACTACTATTTTTCTTTGGTTGATTGCTTGCATATTTCTATATAAAAGGACACATGAACTCCAAGAGGATACTGAGAAGAAAATAACTGGAGATTGCCTGAGCTAAGGCAGCTATGTTGCACAAGGACTGCAACATCTCATTCAGTCCCTCCATGTAGGAAGGCACATCCAGAGGTCAGGAATGGAATTATGGAGCCACTTGATGCAAAGCTGTAACGTCCCTCAACTACTCACTCTTAATCTAGAAAGGACAAAGGTTGTATGAAAGCACCTTTTTGTTCCACCCACACACATTCCTCTCAAGAAATATGAAAAGAAAGTTAGCATCACAGTTAGTTTCTTCTAATGTACAATATCTGCACATTTCATTCCCAGGGGTCATTTTCACAGAATTCCGTCTCCTCACCACCACCACCTACTTATATTCTCAGATCTAGAAATATGCAATAAGAACTGTAGCTACAATTCTTAACTTAATTGGCATTCTTTCAATTGCAATTATAACTAAAAGACTGGCCTTTATTCTTGCCTCACTGCTACTTAAAAGGCCTGATTTTTTTAATACACTGACCATATTCACTCATTTTAAATATCACTCTGACAGCTCTATACAAAAAAAATCACTGGGCTTGAGAGGTTCATTCAATTAATGGTTTTAACATTTATAGTAATAAAAAGTAGATATTTTCCCTACAAAAACTATAATTTTTTGGTTCTTTTTTCTAATTAGGATGAAGTCAAGGAAAATAAAGAACTGAAAATATACTTCATCCTTTATCTAGCCCACTTTTGAAAATAGATATTTTCCTTATGTTCAGCTAACTTTAATTTAGTCAAGCAAGATTATTCATTTCAGAGAACAGAGTTCCTGAGGAGGTCAATTCTTTTTTTTCCATATGATGGAAGCAAAGGAAAAATATTGCTACTACTCATGGTCTGGCAGTTGCTGGCAGTCTCCATACTTTGATCAGATTAAACCTAAATACACTATCTCTGTCCTTCTTGAGTCATTTTTGCATCAGACTGTTTTCTTTAAAAAGATAAAAGAAAGAATCCTGAAGCCCTGATTTTTGATTTTTTTTTCCTCTACCTTAGAAAATATATTTAATATAAAGAGGAATTTAAACTGAAAGACAATAGTTTTAATGAATTTCATTAATTAAAAAAATAAAATAAAGACTCTAAATTAAAAAAAAAATCTTTACAGACCTAAATATTTTTTGTCCCATTTGGTTTTATTTATGAAAGTGAAAACAGCAGAAATATTTTTGAAATTAAAAAAAAATAATTTTTGAACAGCTCAAATAGTTTGTATGACTAAGGCTCATCTATGGGTATAGAAGGTCAAAAGCCAGGAATTCTGCAAAGTGTAAACTGAAACATTTGCCTCATAAGTATGTTATTTTCTCAGCATATTAGAATTCCTCATCCTACTACAGCATATTACAAGCCTCCATAAAATTCCAATAAAGAGTATCATAAGGAAGAAAATAATAAAATCAAGATGAGTGGCGTGGTTAAGCAGCATGCTGATACCTCTCTGCCTTTGCAAGGTAGAGGCAAACATATACATTGGCAGATGAGAAGAAAACTAAATGTTCTTGACAGAGATTGATGTATGTCTGCACAGGTGGTATGGTAAGTTTAATTTGACTTTTCAAAACACTCAGAAACTAAAAGAGAATGTGTCTAGTATGCACAAAGTTGTTGCAGTTTTGTTTTACAATCTTCTTTTCATAGTCTCTTTTCAAAGATGCCTTATCCTGGCATTTTTGTGACACATTGCCCACTGCAAAATTATTGTGATGGATGTTGCTTTTAAGCATGGGGGTAAATGATAATTTTAATGGACAGTACATATGACATAAGGGATCATCAACAGAGGTTTGGAGCAGATTATTCTGCATGATCCAGCAAGTACTAAGAAATTCAAATTTAAAGTAAAGTGAAATGAAGCAACCTGAGGGAAGAAAAAGGAAATATTTGAGAGAGCAGGACTATATTATAATGAAAAGGAAATCATTCTTAATTCAACAAAGGTGAATTATTAAGTGTTCTGACAATTGTAGCATCCTTCTAACATACTAACTTGCCTTCCAAATAATGTGTACAATGATGAGCAAGACGTGTGGAATGACTGTTTTTATTCCACACACCATCATTCTGTTTCTTCTTAAATTAAAATTTTAGGGACATAATGAAACTGTCCTAGTGTACAGTTTAACAGTACAACAGCACAACAATTTAAACCCAGAATGTCATTTTGTGGTTCCATAACACACTATATTTGCTATGAAATTCTAAATCTCCTTCTTCTTGTAATCTTAGTTCTCTTTCTGAGTTGCTTAAAGGAATATATCCCAAGGCACTCTAGGCTGTTTCAAACAATCTACTGTTTCAGAGATTTTGGTGGGAAAGTGAGAAAACTGAGATAGTAAGAATCATGAAACCTATCTGTTCATTTGCCTAGGAGCTGGCAATACATGGGTTTTCTGTGATTAAGTATGCTTTTTCTCAGGAAATTTGTAACTTGGAAAGCCATTGTCTTCCTTGAAAGCACCGATTTCAAGGGATTCTGTAATTTAATCATATTTAGCCATGTAAGAAATATATGGAAAATTTTTCCCATAATGATTCCAAATGTAATGCCATATAGTACTATTTAGGATATTGTCCTTGTCCCTGCTAGGACAGGGGTAATTCTTGCAGTAGCCAGGAGGTGCCATGGAGATTGTTCTATACTACCTCATGTCATTGCCAGGGTTGGGGACAAGGGGTTTCCTTCTGAGTCCCTTCCAGTTTGGCACAGCATCATGGATGGAGCAGTGGGTACTGTTTCCATCTGAGTAATTTGCCTCTTTCTTGTACCATCTGTGATTACCACTGCTGCTGTTACTCTTTATTTTCTTATCTCATTTCTGTTCCCATTGAACTGCTATCTCCACCCATGATCCTTACCTTTCCTGCCTCCAATTCTCCTCTCCAGCCCTCTGCAAAGGAAGGAGGAGGGTGGGAGTGAGAGAGCAGTGCATGGTGTCAGTGGGGACACAAAAGTGGAGAACACCATTCCTAAACCTTATCAGAAGTCTTTATGCTCAGAGAATGAAAGGGTCAAGAGGATAGGCTGCTGGACTTGCAAATATCTTAATACATACAGTTACATTTTTCTTGAATAGTTTTCCAGAAAGTATCAAAAAGACCTTGTTTTAGAAAGTCAACTAGTCTAACACAATTTCAGTCTTCTTAATTGTCTTTCATTCTTTAATTTTCTTGTTGACATGCCAACAAGAACAGACTTCACATCCTAGATGACATGATTCGAGTAGTCTGACATAATGCCTTCAAGGATTTAAGTTGTCATAGATATCATAATCTCAGAAAGAACAGTTCAAGTTTTCAGTAGGCAACAGAGAAAACAGATAATGTTTTATTTATATGTAGTAGAAAAAATAAGATACAAAGTGTTATATTTTTATTTTCCTTTAAAAACAAACAAGCACATCAATTGTGGTGACAAAAATGGATTAATTATTGTAATGTGAAAAAGCATGCTGAGAACCAAAACAAAGAGAAAATGTTGTCAGTGTGAGGCTTTTTTTTTCAAATTTTATAATATTTGACATGTTTTATAAATGTTCAAGTCCTGGGATCACACAATCTTAAAAGTCTCTAGTTTTTAACTTTATTTTCTGTAAAATTAAACTCTGAAACTCTCATCATCATGAAAACAAGCTTGAAAAGAGGGACTATGAGGAATAAAAAATAGGATTTTTTGAAAATAGAGGGCAAGTTAAAAGATCTAAACTTTTCTGTCATTTGGAGTACCATGAAAATAAAATATTTTCAAGAAGGTAGGGACTTGCCTTACTGTATTCAGCACCAATTCAATGATGTTAAGTTCCCCTGTCTGAGGATCCAGAACCCACACTGTCAGTCACACTCACACCACCTGAGCTGGGACCAAGGACCCTTCCCAGTTTCACCTCCCACGCTCACACAATCACACAAGATTCCCTTACCAACTCAACCCCAGGTCTCCTGCAGCAGACATCCAAATCCTTCAAATAATTTAATCATAGTGCAACAACTAGATCATAAAATAACAGCTCAAGCTGGTGCCTCTGAGGAGGGATGCAGAACAAAGAAACTCCTGGGATTTATAACCCTCACAGTCTAGGGGGCAGAGAAGTCTGGGATCCTCGGCTCCTGCCATGTCTCCCAGTGTCCAGTCTCGCGGCTGCACTACAGGTCCCTGTTCCCCTTCGTCATGCAAAGGGTGGGCAGTTCACAGCCCCTTGGCTCATGTTTGGGTTCCTGGTTCCTGGAGCTCAGCCTGCAGCTCCTACTGCAGCTGTTCCACCAAGCTACCTGCACTGAATGCATTCTCCAGCAATGTGAATATGGTAAAATTCTCACCAAGTGCCTCTTATGGGCAGGTAAGCTTGAGGGTCTGTGGACCTTCAAGGAAAAGGGTCTGCCTAAAATATCTTCCAACTATCTCTCATCTCATCTCAGAGACTCCTGGTCCAGTATTTAGCTTCCCTCTTTTTCTCTGTTTTGTGGCTAACTTCAGCAGATCCAGGGAAAACTCAGATGAGGCTCTATGCAGTTTTTCGCCAATCCTGCTCTATTTTGTGAAACTCCTGAATGCAACTGCTTGTAGTGAGCTACTGTAGAGTACTGAAGAGATGTAAAAGTTTACTGCATTGAAACTAGCAGCAAAAAGGTAATGGTTTACTGCAGTTGAGAAAGAAGACATTTTTCCTTGCTTTTCAATTTTTAACTAGAAAAAGGATGCATCACATAATATGTGATCACTCCAAATATTAAGTTTTATTGAATAGTGATCTTGATGTGGATAAAATGTCCTCAAAAAGTGGCTTAATTTTGTATTATTTAGAAAGTACTGCAATTTTTCGTAGAATAACACATTCATTTCTAATTAAAAAAACGTGATCAGCTTGGAAACCAAGCATTTTTAATTGAATGGTGTATTTGAGAACAAGAGAAGGCATCACTGAATGTTTTTATTGTGAAAGTATTCAACCTGTCATATTTAAAAACATCCTAACTCCAGAGAACATTTTACATATGCAATAACTGCTGTCATTGCTTCTGTTACTATTCAATTGTCTTATCAAAATTCTTACATAATATTTAGTTAAAATGCCAGTCCAAAGGTTGCCCATAAAGCAACACAAGAGGATTTGCATAATAATTACTCATCAATTCAATTGAAGAAATAATGGGTCTTTTAAAAACCTGAAAATTTTAATAAGGTTATAAATCCAACTTTGCTAACAATACAGTTGTGTTTTTCTTCCAAGGGTGCTCAAAAATCCTTTTGGAAGTAATAGTACAGTACAATCATAGAAAATAAACCAAATAACCGTAATAGTTCCAGTCTTGGGAGATTCTTTTACTTAATAATAATGGTAATAATCCTTGCTTCTGTATTATTTCCCTCTATTATTAATCACGTACTTCATGAGCATTATTAAATTAAATCTCCTAAAACCCTTAGAGATGAGTAAATACTATTATTCCAGATACAACATACAGCAGAGAATTTAGGTATGGAAAGGTGAAATAACTTGCGTAACACAGTATGAATAAGGAGAACTATGAAGAAATTCAGAGTAATTTCAGCTCCTAGAATTAGGATATATGTTTAAAATCATATGATTTATATTTCTCCATGGTATTTTCAGTTTACTTTTGTTTTCATGGATTTTGGACTTCAGTGGTATTTTCAATAGTTCTTTTTAATGGTTGCTCTCTACAGCCTAGAGAACTTTTTTTCTTAAACTAGACTGAGAAAGAAAAAATTCGCACATCAAAACTCATCCCCAGTGACCCAGACTTCAAGCAGAGCAACAAATTATTTAATGCTCAAACAAAAAAAACACAAAAAAGAAAACAAAGGAGAAAACCTAAAATAATACAACACAGCAGAACTAAAATCAAATCTTTTTCCTAATTTTTTTACTTTATTAAGTAAAAGTGAGCTTTTACATCCATACTCATGTGCCTTGCCTACACAAGCAACTTGACTTTTGCCAGCTAATTATATGCACAGTGGTTTTTCTTGAGTTAACTGAAATTTAATAAACAACTGAGCACCCGGGTTATTTTTTGTGTGTGTAATTAGAGGGTTCTGGGCTGAACTTTATGTTCCAGTTTTGAAAACTCTTAACCTATATCTCCTGAGTTTTACTCTTGGCTTCATGGAACATTTTTCTTCCTAACATTTTTATTTATATTGCACTTGTCAGCCTAGTAGATTAGGGCAAAATAAATTCCACAATAATTCACCAAAAGCTGTGAGTTCTATTTTAAGATTAAGAGCAGTTGGTTCATTATAAAGTATTGCCATGTTAACTGTATAGTCTAGAAATTGATGTAATTATTGTAACAACAAAATTAACACTTTTGACACATACAGTGCAAGAACATAACAAAAGGAGAAGGTAAATAAAAACCATGCTTCCTGAAGCTGTAGATGTTTTGTGAGACTTTTGTTTAAATAGTCCTTCTTAAAGGATTTATTATTTCAAAATTTTGTCTGTCTAGTTAAATTCACTTTTCCCTTCTACAGTGTAAAAAAACCACATGTAAGTTCAGCAGGTTTATGATAACTCCTTTGGCAGAATTTCTCAGCTTTGTGGTGTCCTTTAGCCTCAATATTCTCTCCAACCTTACTATTGTAAAAGTATGTGAAATGAAGAGCAGATATCTTAATATTTTTGACCTCCAGCAGAAATTTGAATGTAAAACGACAGACGCTCAAGCCCAATTAAGCACTAATATAATTGTCTTCATATAGCAGAAATAAGTTGTCCTTTCACTGTAATACTTCTATTTTATATTTAAGAGAAAGGACAAAAAGGGATAAGGAATGATTGCTTCAATGATCATATAGATCAAATATGAACTTTAACATGCGAGTAAGCACATAACTAAAGGACTGTGCTTTTTGATTGACTCCAGGGCCTAGTACTGTCATAAATATAAGGTTAGCCACTTTTTCAGTGTCTGAACCAGACATTAATTTTTCCTTTATGAGCTGTACACTCCATTTGTGTACTGCACAGGTCTAAGCCTCATTTTTTCTCTGTTTCTCTGATAACAGCTCTGAATAATTGATAAAGAGCCATTATCAAAACAGAACCCTTTCACAAAAGGGTTTTCCAATTCAGTCCCTCCACATGCAATTTGACCTGCACTTGCAAAATAGTGAAAAAATTTGTAAATCACCAGGGTCATTTTCCCCTTTAAAATAAAATTGTTTAAAGACAATATACTCCAGATGAAAGCAACAACATCTGGTAGTAAAAAAAAAAAAAAATCTCTATATATTAGAAATAATTATAATTCCTCAAAATCCATATTTTAAACTTGATTTTGCTTGGAAAAATAAGCTGCACATAACAACAGTACAATGCAAAGTTCAATTCCCATTATCAGTATTTAAACAGACTTTACTTAGGGATTTCATAATTATCTTCTAGGGTTTTGAGTTGGGTTTTCCTTGCATTTTAGGAACTTTTTTGCAGGTGGGTAATATTCTGAATCCATTTATATGCTTTTTGGATGCATTTCTCAGTAAGATTAGAGCTTTTTCTTTTTCTTTTTCTTTTTCTTTTTCTTTTCTTTTTCTTTTTCTTTTTCTTTTTCTTTTTCTTTTTCTTTTTTTTTCGTTTTCTTTTTCATTTTTTCTTTTTTATTTGGTAGGGACTATGTGGCTGTGAATAGCAATCTGTATTAGCTCAGATGTCTAGAATGTGGTGCTAATAACATCAAGGTCATTGGTTTGACCCCTTTATGAGCCATTCACTTAAGAGTTAGACTCAACGAACATTGTGGGTCCCTTCAAACTCAGAATATTCTGGGATTCTGTGAAATTGAACTGAAAACAAAGAGGCTGTCAACAGGCAACCTTTCAAATAAATAGGGGGAAAGCACACTTGACTGAGTGAAACATTTATCATCCTGTTTTGATCTTTTGATCATGTATTTCTTCCTTTGCGTCATTCCATGTTCTGTTTTCACATTTTGCTTGCATTTGAAGAATTGTATTCTTCCTCCAAGCTTGGTGTTTTACCAAAAGGAATAATTAAATATCATTATACCCCCATTTTACAAAGAATTCTAATTTCTCTGCATAGGCTCCAAACAGGTCTTTGTTTAATGCTGTAATGTCACCATACAACTTGCAAAATCACTTTCTACACAAGCATGCTTATGTAAGCTCAAAATGTCTTTCCAAGATATGTAGAGATACATTCTCCATAATGACCTCAGACAACAGAATTAAGCAGTTTAACCTCTGTGAGTGATACCAAAAGGGAAAGTTTAAAACTGCAATATTTGAATGTTTTAAAATGTCCCTAAACCATTTTCCAACTACCCTATGTTCTAACTATCCGTACCAATAAGAATTCAAATAAGGACTTAGTTTTTGGCCATATATACATATATTTGTTTTTCTCATTTATGTTAAAGGTTCTGCAGTAAAAATTAATGTGTGGAAAGGTAATACATAAAACAACATCAATAACTATAATTCTTATATTCTGCTAAAGGCCAAACCACTGTCAAAATGGGATTTCATATTTCGATTTCCTCTTCTTCCTGATAAAAGAGCTATCCATTTCATTTCTGTAGCACATTTATTGTCATCTGTTACAGCTCTGCTGCATGTGCTACTGGTGCTGTTTAAGCATTATCTGTTATAAGAGTAACCTCATCAGCTACAATGGGATATATGTGCACATGCTTATAAACTATTTTATTGTGATTTAGCTATGCTTTATTTTACCCAGAATAAAAGGAAAAAGTAGAATGTAGGATAATCTTACAGATATATCAAGAAACTGAACTAGATTTTTTAAAAGCTTTTACATTTCTAAGTGCTTTTACCTTAGAAAAAAAAGGCAGATTTATATATAGCCTTACTTTCCGTGGGGGGATAATATTTATTAATTATCATCAATGTCTATATCTTGGTATTATGCACACATGATTCAATCAAATAAATAACATTGTACAAATATGCAGGGAAGATATATTACAATCTCATATCACTTAAAATCTGAAAAAGTCTAGAAACAGAGACTGTAGAAAAGACAGTTTTGTTAAAGGATCTAGTATATAATGAATACAGTTTGGATTAATTAACTAATTATTAATTAATAATTTTCTATTGCATTTGGGTTTTTTTTGTCTTTGCATAATGTACCCTTTTCTTTTGTTAATTCTGATTAAAACTGATAGGAAAAGAAGAGTAATGGTAATAGCAGATGGGCATGGCAATTTCAGATACTGTGAAAAGAGGAAGGAGAGAAGAAAGTCTGTCAGCAGGAACTGGTCTGTTGCTGTACTTCAGTCCAGTTGTAGTTCCTGTGCAATGTAAATTTTTCTACTTGTATTGCTTTTGCTCTTCAGTGTTGCCAGAAAAGCTCAAACTTGTTGATATTCAGCTTTTTTAAATGTGGATAGATAAAGATAAAATCTGCTCACACTTCGCCAGTTCTTACCTTCCCCATAGACTTTGTGCACAAACATAAAGTTACCTACCAAAATGCAGAAAAGCAAGATGTTTTTCATAACTACCTACTATCATTATGGTAGAAATTGGATGCATTTAAGACTTCATATAAACTACAGAGAGTGGTTTTGAACATGGTTTTTGTGTAAAACACATCTCTTATTTTCACCTACTGCTGACATTAAGAGAAATAGTCCTTTTCCTTTTCCATGTAATCAATATAAAAATATTGCTGGTGTCTTTTCCTATGACCTACAGCAGATGCTCTTCACTCAGCAAACTTAATTATGCTTGTCTCCAGTAGCAGAAAGCCAAAAGGCTGTCATGTATGTGTATATATATATATATATATATATATATATATATATATATATATATATGACATATAGGTGTGTAATATTTTACTTCTTTTAAAATCTTAAAATATTTCACAGTGTAACTCTTGCAGCCAATTCTGTCACAGAAAACAAGATATGGCAGGCAATCAAAGACCACATTTCATTACTAAAACATGAACTATAGAAATTAAGATAAGTTAATTAGTATGTCTGTTTGCACATCTTGAGTTCTATGGAGCAGGTATCTTCGGAACTTTCTGAGTGAGATTGTGTGATTCAAGAAAGCAAATTATATAAGAATAATATCACAAGACTGTTATACTCTTCATTAATTTTTTTTCTAAATTACTCCTCTATAGTTTTGCAGCATTTCTCTGTCAAAGACATGTTGAGTGGAAAACTAATCCACAAGCAAGAAAACTCCTGTTATCTTCTACCATGGCATTTTCAAAATATCTATCATGCTCACAAAAAAATTCTTTTATGTCTTGACAAGAGTGATCTTTTCCAAGACATGCTAGCTGTCCTGCACACACTCTACAACATCTGTCAACACCCTCTGTCAATATGAACAATACAATATACATATTAATATCTTACATAATGGCTATATCGTTACCTGTCTGAAACATCTACAAAGATAAAACAAACTGTCAGAGTTTCAATTCAAAAATACTCAAATCAAGAGTCATTCAGAATTAACTCTTAAATGTGCCATCAGCAAGAAATAGTTTCTCTAAACAAAGAACCACAGCTGGGAACATGAAGATAGATTTATAGTGTGAGAGTATTATCATTAGTTCCCTAAAAAGTTCAATATACTTGAGTACCGAAGTTACTCTTTATGTAAGACACACACATGACATTTTAATCATCTGAACTTAAAATTTGGAATTTCTCAATTCAACAGAAATTCAGTAATTATGATTCCCCAATGAAACCGTCTCTAGAAAACTAATGACCTTTCAAAATATTCTCTCCCATATCAAAATGGGAACCTAAAATTTTATATAGACATCAAAAGCTTAGAATTACAGATGAAAGGCAAGATGAACAACGTCAGGAAAAAGAACACTGCACACAGGAAAGTACTGCAGAATTGACTCTGAAGTAGCCTTTGTGACTGGGAAAACATATCATGAATCACCATGAACAGTTCTTTCAAAATATCACCTAAGCACTTAGCAGTAAGCAAGAAATTTAGAAAGAATATTAGGAATTATCAGTAAATTCGTACAGAACAAACCAGAAGCTATAATCCCATTTTATACCAGTATAGTAGAATTTGAAAACATCTAGGCAAGCACAACAGAGATTACCAGAAGTGTTATTTTCTATAAACTCTCGTGCACCTCACACTGACTGCTTGGATTTTGTGGGTTCACTTGGAGCTTACTGTTTTATCTGCTTTTTCCATAGTTAGACTACCAGATGGCTACTTTTAGAGACACAATACTAGTTCACAGAAAGTTTTGACCTGTTCTCATGTTTTACCTTCCTTCTTCATTGTTAACATTTCAAATTGGAGGGTAAAAATCCATATTGAAGTGATGAAAAAAATGACTGTTGTTTGTTTATATAGATGATAAGAATAAAAAAAATCTCATCATGTGCAAGCTTGAAATTATGGTTTTACAAATTATTAAAAATTATTTTGGAAAGTTTAAAAAAAGACATATACTTAGCTATTTGTTTCAAAATCTTACAGTCCATTCTCACAAAGTTTTAAACCTTTCTAAAAAAGGAAGATTGCTAAAAAATATGAATGATAACTCAAGTCTTAATTTTAAAAATTCTATTTTATATCATGATGTCTAAGAAATATGATCATTAGTATCTAGCATTCTTGTAACTAAACATTGCTGTGTAGGTACAAAATATAATAAAATATACTCAGGTGGTTTTGGTTATTTAGTTTCTGAGAATATGCAGTAGTTAAGGCAAGAACAGTAGAACACCCATTTATTAACCTAAAACTTCCACAGCTGAACCTACTGAGATACATTGTTCACAGTTGCCAGCGTAATACCCCAAAATCCACAATTGAAAGCTGTTCAGTTTTATTTGCTTGGTTTGTTAGATATTCCTTGACAAGAACTTACCATGAATATTTTACAAAGTATTTAGGGACACAGTTTTCAATTTGAGCTTGACAATTTTCAGTTTGTATAATTTCTGTCAGTCAGTAAGGTTTGTCCTACCTTTGACATGTAGGAAAGAACTAGGATTTCTTCTGTAGTAATAGGCTGTCGTATATAATAGCTGATACTTGGTTTTGACTTGTTAAAATTCATGTCACAGTTTGAACTGGCCCTGTGTGCATAGAGATGACATACTGGTCCTACTCGGCCTCACCTGGAGCCTCCCTCCTCACCCTCTGCCCCCTGCCAGCGCACCAAGCACCCCATTTCAGCAAAGCCTGGGAGGTGTCCTGCCTCCTCAGTCCTGCATGCACTTGTAGCCTGGCTATTCCTGTCAGAAGCCTTTGGTCCTGCCCTGTCTTTGGCCTCACTGTCTTTTGCTCCTGGCTGGGCTCCCTGGATGTCCCATGGGCCTCGTGCACAACTCCCTGTACCAGGGTCTGGGCCATCATTGACTCCCAGCTCACCTTTTTAAATGAGCAGCCAACCCTCACTGCTCCCTGGCACTGTCAGAAGACAGTCCAAAGACTTGAATGCTTATGTTGCCAGAATTCTTTTTCTAGGTGCTGACCCCAGGTATTGAAAAAGGAATAAACCCATCTAAGTATTTGTAATTACATTTTCAGTTTTGTTCAAGTTCAGCTTATAAAACTAATCTGGGGTTTATTGAACTTCTCTCTTGATCTTAATTTGAATAACTAAACCACTACCAAATAAAGAGCCACCAGATTAGTCACAGATTTGTGTTAGTTTCTACATGTTTACTTTCAGCACAGATTATGCACTAATATGTACTTAATAGTGCAGAATACACATGAACTGAAAATATGCAAGCTTATATTCAAATATTAAAGTATCTGAAGCCCTTGAATGAAATGTTAAGCATGTAAATGAGTACTTAGAGGGTTTGTTTTTGGGAGCACAGTACACCTAGAAAACTATATTAATAGACTCATTTTTCAAAAATCCTAATGTCAGCATTTTCTCCTTTTTTTGTCTAGAAAATTCCTTTTTCAATTCCTATTGCTTTTTTAACTTTCTCCTGAAGGAATTTCTCTCAAGATTCTTTTCATTCTGCTTTTGTTTTACCAAGTCCTACAAATTCAACACATTCTCTGCAGTTGATACCTACTGTTATAATTCTACACTTTACAAAAATCAATATAAAATTTCTTTATTGCAGATACTGAAAGCACACAAGTTGAGAGTATGGAGATGGAAAAATAGCTCTTCCAGTATGTTTTTCAGGTAGCTCATGCTGTTCTCCAAAACACAGCATTTCTGCCTATTTTCAAAGTCAAATGTAAGCAAAGCAGCTTTTACAGTGTCTTTCATGTGATTCAGGCTGTAGTCTCTGTTGCTAGGCAGGTAAGCCAGTTTCCTCAACCTTTACCTGGTCTAATCCAACAGTAACAGTGGAATATTTTAACTCTCTGTTTTCATTACACATACCCTGATTTTAGCCCATTGTTCCTTTTGCTAATCTTTTCTTTGTATATAACATATTTATCCCCATTAATATATCCAGAAATATTTCCCATGCTTGCGAAACATAAACTGAATAAATTTGTCTCCAGCCTTCAGATAATGTCATGAACCCAATTAACCCTCCATGCAAAAAGGAGGGAAAAAATAATTTAGGACATTAGGTATTATTTGAATATCTGTTTCTGGCTGGACAGAATAATCTCATTATTTCAACCGGAAGGCTTTGTTTAGCTTTAATTGTGCAGATATCCAGTTTCCCTGGCAGCTACTGTAGGACTGCTAAAAAAATCCACCAATATTTTAATTCCAACAACCTCAGTTCAATGAAACCATTAACTATGCTCTTAAAATTGAAAGTTTCATGGATTAGAATATTTTTTACACTGTACCTCAAGCTTTAAAATGTTGTTAAACCATGGAAGTATAAAATCACATAGATGAAGGACAAATAAGCAAAAAATTGTTTTCAAAATTATTTTTCTATTTGAGATAAATAATAAGTGTAAATGAGTGTAATACTTCAACTCAGAAAAAAAAAAAAAGCCAGCTTTCTTAAAATCAAATTTACTTTCTTAGAAACTGAGATGAAGAATTGGTGATATTTCAGAGGAAAAAGTATTTGCTGCATTCAGTTCATTGTCTTTTGACAGGCTTTTGGTGTATATTCTGGGCTTATTTTCACTTACAAAGCACTATGCCAAATAAACAGGGGGTTTTGGTAGAGAAGCATCAGTGGAATCTCACTCGAGTTGTGCAGGGACGCATGCTGGTCAGCATATTCATAAATTATCTAGGGAAGATGATGAATTGCACTGTTAGTCTGCTGATGGTAGTAAATTAGTCCAGGTAGCAAAGATGAAACCTCAGTGCAAGGCTGCAGAGTATTGCACGCTCCTGCCTAACCCCGCAGGAAATGTGGAGCTGGTAAGTGGTGGGCGTGTGGAGGAAGCTGTGCCCCCGGTTGTGCATGTGGAAGATCAGAGGCCTGCTCTGGTCGCAGGTACCTCGGCAGGCACGCAGTTCAACCTGCTGCTCAGAGCAAGGTCTGCTCCGAGATCAGAGGTCAACTATGAGATCAGTTTCTTGCACTCACCTCTGAGATCATCCAACCATTTTTCTTGCCTGTTAGATATTCACTGAGTATTCACTGCTCTCTTGCTCCTCTTGGGATTCCAGGAGTGTGCTTCCTTTATCAAACGATGTTGTAATTCAAAACTAATGTGTTTATTCTCTAGTCAAAAGGGTCTGACACAGGGGTGTTTGAAGCAGGTACACTGAAACTTTTCCAAATGTTGTATAGGATCTACAGAATTTTGTGCCATTATTTTACACTTCTATTTTGATATGAGGCAGGGTTTTGTCTTCTTTTTTATAAAATTTTAATATTCAGTAGTATAAAGCGCATATTTGCTACTGGCTTTATTTCTATGAAATATTGTATATTAGCCCAAGCATTTCTTTTGCAAGCATATTTGAAGCCAGTATGCATGATGCCTAAATTTCTGTCAGGTCTCAAATATTATGGTATTTTTAGGAAATCCTACTTGATGAAATACCTGTAAGTTAAGATTCATAAAAGTGGAAAAGCTGAGCTTTGATATGACACAAAGTGAAACATTCTTGTTTTTGCTTTTAGCAAATACATTGTCATTTCAGCAGTGAAATCTATTCCAATTAATCATTGATAACCACTTGCATAAAAATATATATAAAACCAAAATTCACAACAAATTTAATACAAATCTAAGTGACTGATGTATGTCAAATTAAAAAAAATACTTCAAAATGTGGACTAAATGTTGCTTGGCAACAGAATGTTTGCATAAATAGACCCCTAATGCTAGGGGTGTCTATTTATGCAGTTATCAAAACAGTGCTCCTTGTAAGCAGGAAGGAAAGCACTATAATAAAATATGAACACCTCAAAAATCATAATTTGAAAGTCCCACACTCTTCTGTTGTTACTGAAAAAACCCCAATAATTGTGCAAACACAACAGCCTTAAAAATCACAGTCTATTTCCATTGAGATACAAGTGCATTTGTGGCCAGTATGAAGGTGGACATTTTAGGAATTTTCTTTTCTTTTAGGTTTCAGTTTAATTTGATAATTTAGTTTACAAAAATACCTTAAATAACACACAAATATTTTCTCTACTCAGATGTAGTACAGATAATTTGTCTTCCAAATTATCTCAAGATAAGGAAACTGAATAAATCCAATATTTTTTGTCCAGCACTTAATGTAAGATATATTTTTAGACTCCACACCTACAATTTACATTTAATTTCTAGGCAGAAACTAAGAAATTAGGTCATTTGCGCTGTTGGAATATTTGCATTAATCTGAGAAGGTGCAGGATCACCAATAACTGATATGAACTATGGGTAAAGCTCTGTTACAGGGCCAAATCCAAAACAAAACATTTTAATGGACAATTTAATTAATTTTAAATTACCTTAGCTCAGAAAGCAGAAAGGCTTCAGTACACATTTTTGTTAGACATTTTACCTACTTTGCCTTCCAGAATTTAAGACAAAATTTTAGCCCTAGGGCACTGGGGTAGCTACCTATATAAAACTGCTAAAATTAGAATAGTTCTCCTAAAATGCATACCAAATTTACTTCCATAATAGTGAGTCTGTGTATTTCTAGCTGAATAGCTGAAATAATTAAATATGATCCAATTAAAAAAGCTAAAAACATTTCTCTCCTTAGATAATTTTAATTTGAGCTAAAAAATATAAAAGCTTCCTTGGCAATGAGATTGTGTGTTATTTTAGAGAAACATTCTTCCATGGATTTGTAAGATACATCAAAAAGTAATATGTTCCCACAAATGATGAAAGGATGCTCTGTATGCCATGACATAAATTTCAGGTGGGTTATACTTGTACACTGTCACTGTGATGGACTAAGGATTGCTATCAGACGTTATCTTTTTGAGTTTATGTTAGGAAATTTGGTTTGCACTACTTCCTATTTCTTCAATATTTCATCATATTTGTTTTGTGCATGTTTTAATTAGGCAGGGGAAAAAAAAATAAATTCATTTCTGGAGAACTTAGCAACTCAGGGCTGAAATGGAAAGGCCAGTCCTCCCTACAGCTACATCATCTAGAGTGATACATACCTGAAGTATTGCAATACCTAGAAGCAGCAAGATCACTAAAAGCCGAAATTTTGATTTCATCTCTGATCTTCCTTCTTTCCTGTTATAGGCCTATATTAGCCAGTGTTCAGTATTATTTTGATGTATTGCAGGTATTTTTGATGCTTCAGTTGTTAAGTGACCGTATGTAAGTGCATGTATATACAGCAGAACTATCCAGTCACAGATTACATACATCAGTCATTCCAATAGCTTCACTTCCAACTTCAGGGGGGAAATGAAACCATCACAGGGAAAAGCAATAATCTGAGGTTGCAGCAAATGTCTTGCTCTAAATACAGAACTTTCTTGCCATGTACACTAATCTCTTCTTTGAAAAGAGGAGGAATATTCTGCCAAGGTGTGTTATCCTCCTCCACACTTGGATCATTTTTCAGGTGTTTCTAACCCTGCACAAAGACCATCTGCCAGCAAGATAGTTTAAAAGCATAATGCAGTTATTTATTGGCTAATGCACACAGAGATATCTAGGATTTAACAAGCTCCTAGACTAGGGACTAATATGGATTCTGGCATGATAAGGCACCCAGAGTCTCCACTGGCCAGGCAGGCACCAGCCTGGAGGGGAAGGGCCAATTTCCACTGCCCCCGAAACAGATCCTTTTTCACTGACCCTGCTTTTCCCTCCAGGGTTTTACAACATTTCATGCTGATGTTCTTCCACTTGAAAACTTGAGCTTCTAATCATCCACTCCCAACAATCCTACTCTATTCGCAGTTTTTCCTTTCTTATCTTGCACACCTCTACTCCACAGAGTTCCTCTCAGCTCAGAAATTTCCTTGGAGGTCTGAGCCAAGGTTATGAAGCTACATATTATCAATTCTGGGTCTTCACACACAGCCAAATCCTGTGGAGAGTGAGGAGGCTGCTGCAGAAGGGATCACACAGAGGTGGGCATAGCTGCCATTCAGTGCATGACCAAAGACAGCAGCAAAAGCAGGACTGACCCCAAAAAAGCTTTTAAAGCTGCACAGATTTCCAAAGTGACCTCAATTTCCTACCATCCAAATCTTCAAAACAGTCAACCCTATACAGCACTCCACCTTGCTATCATCCATCCCTGCACCTGCACTGAATCTCATTCAGAGTCAGAGAAATAGCTTGCCCAAACCTGGATTTTAGCATAACAGATCTCTTACTGGATTCTATTATTTCTGTTTCAAATAGTGTCATTTGCAGTACAGCACCAGAGATTAAAGTCTGTATAGGAAAAGATGCTTCATTCCTTTCACTTCAGAGAAAATACAGAGAAAATATTTTTGTTCTCTACCTCCCATATTGAAAAGAAAGATAGTTTGAAAGTAGTTACAGCTTTCATCTTTCCACCTTTTTTACCTCTAATAGAAAGCAGGGACAGGAAAAAATGGAAATTCTTTTTTTTTTTTGGTAGAGTTCTCAGTCATCTCTGAGACAACAATATATCTGGTGTTTGTGCAAGCAGCATAAACATGTCACTGTATTTCTGATTAAAAATATTCCAGATAGCAGTTTATTATCATCTAGTTAGTTCTACAGAGCCCACTCTTGAAAACTCATTTAAGCCTGACCATGAGTTTAGTAGAGGGGAGTTGAATGGACCACATTTCCCAAATGAGTTTAAAACAATCATGTTAATTCCATTAGGTAATTTCCATGCTGATTCACCATGGCCAATACAGGTGAAAAATGAGCACTCCATCCCAGACGTACTTGTTTGTCTAAGTTTGAGGGTCGGAATGCTGTCCAGAGACTGGGGAAAATTCATGCAGCTATTGTGTAGTTAAATTATGCTCACTAGACAGGAGGCAATTTTGCTTGTTTGCAGGAGTATCTAAGACCCCAAATGAGCTACTACAACAGACCAATTAATTTTCTATACCTTACCCTTTCCCAGTTTTAGCAAATGCCAGACACTTCAGACAAAGACAATTGTGCAGATAGTACTTACCCACAGGAAGACAGCAACTTTAGTTCATGTGTTTAGCTCTTTTTATAGGCAATCAAATAATTATTGTATTACACTTTATTTTATGTACACCCAGTTAGGGTTGGTTTAGACATGAATAAGTGTTTATTGACTAAATCAATAGTCTTATCCATGTTACAGAGCACATAAAATAGTTACAAGAATAAAATCAGTTGTTACATTAACCACTTGCAAAGAATGCTCAAGCTAAGCTTTAAACAAATATTGCCTCATTAGATTATATTCTAGAAATACAATATTTCTAGAAAGAAATAGACAGGAACACAAGGAAGCATTTTTTTTAGAAAAACTTAGTCTTCCCTTTCCTTTCCACACTTCAGATTAATTAGAATTTACCACTAAAAGACCCAGACAGTACAATTAAGTTTTACTGGAACTATATCAAGCTATTTAAAAATTGAGCTTTGACTTCTCCATAAATCCCAGGGGTTCTTACAATCAAATTAACTTGGTCATCTGAAATAACAGAATGAGATACATAATATGCCACACACTCTCTGGTACAGGAATCCAGCTAATCAAGAGGGTCACCTAGCATATTGCTTCTTCAAAAATACAGAAGCAGTAAAAAATGCAACACTATTCTATTTCCATATCTCTGGAAACACCTCTCTACTAAGAATATACACCTATAAAAGTTATTTCATGTGCCTTCTCCTTGGCATCAGTATGGAGCCAGAGCAGAATCAACATTTAATGACAAATAAGGTATAGAGTGAATTTTGTGTCTTGTCCCCTTCCAGTTGTAGCATGTCCATGAAATGGCCAAGCTGGTTCCAGGTGTATTAGGTGTTAAAGAGAATGTAAATAATTTCCCTCCTCTGATGTTCTATCCCGAACTCATTGCCAAAAGCCTGCATTGCATTTTTAGTAGAGAGTTCTGCTCTTCATGAACACAAATGTTATATTACCACATTATTTTACAGACAATATCCAAATTAGTAACTCAGTAACAGAATTATTTTAGCAACTTAGAAATTTATTTGGCTGAGCTATTTTTCTGAGACAGTCTTTTGGTTAAACCCTGGGTTATTGACCAGACCAGATGAGAAAAGTCTCATTGCTTCTGCTTAGTACATATTGGGCTACAACCTCTCTGAAATCAATTCAGAGTCTGGAGTGTATACTGGCCTCTATAGCAGAAAATTCATTAAGAATTTTCTTTAAGTGTCCATGAGAAAATTCATTAACCCAAAACAATGAGTCCAAGACAGCCAGTAGGATGCACTGTAAGTTCATGTCAAAGGCCACTCCCCTTTGGGAATTAGGTGACTTCATCTAGTGGTAAAAATCTTTGCATTTTCTTCCAGAAATAAAGCGAGAAAAATCTGATATTTCATTAAAAATATGACCACAAAAAGATTGTGGGGATAGTATTGCCCCAAACAACATTAATCACTTCTAAACATGACAGCTAGAGCTGCTTCTTTGTCTGATGAGGAATTACACACCTCACAGTAGAGTAATCTACCTTCCAGGTTAAATTATGTAGAATTAGAGAGTTTTGGGATGAATACTCTCCTGTTATTCAATTAATGTTTTCTATTGATTAAGCTATTCAGTTAATATTAGCTTAGGCATAAAGAGGTGTGAATGCATATTTTATTAGGCATGATATACCTGTGCTGACCTGCTCATCTCAAGCGACTGCGAGGCATGTCTCAGTATGCCCAGAAATAAAACTTTAAGCTTCTGAACAAATGTACAAACATTGTAAAGTGACTCCTGCAGTGAGTTCTGCAACCTTGAAACAAAACAACAGTTCTGGATTAGAAAAAGTAAACAGGGCTTCAGAGAGACAGTCTGCATGTTGAACAATCTCCAAGAAAACAATCAGGTATTCTAAGTGCTATCTAGGTCCTATTTAAGCATTTAAATTTTGATCTGTTTAAGTGGTTGGTTTCTTGTCTTTGTTTTGTTTTGGGTTTTATTTTGAGAGGGGGAGTGGAGAACTGTTGGTTGTTTGCTGATTTTTTTTTTTTAATTACTGTATTACATGTATTCTTGTGACATTATGCATGGAATTTTCTAGTAAGCCAAGTGAATAATTTCCAAAATTTTGGCACTATGCAATCTCACATGTACCATGCTTTTGTCCAAACACCCCACTCATCTGTCTTTTCAGGTACTTTTCTTTTTTCTTCAGGTTATCAGAAAATAAGCACTCAAATCATCTATTCTTTGAGCATCAGTTTGCTATACATGCTTCAGAAACAACTACTTATTGAAGCTGGTTTTGCTTCAATTTGCAAAACAAATGATACCAGGGCACAGCAAATGCAGGTTAGCTGCCTAAGAGCTGTTAATGTAGATTTTTCAAAAAGTTCTTACAAAAGGAGGTTTTCTTGCAGTTTGGATGCTAAATATTTTGAAGGCGGACTGCTGCAAAGAAACTTCCAAAGCTGATGGTGGGTGAGTGAAGTATTGGTAAAATAGCAGAGATTCAGTGCATTTTACTCCTCACAATGACATTACAGTCCAGACCTATTCAGATACCTGACTGTGGTATGCAGAAATATTTGCCCATTTCCATAATTTTGAGCACAGCTTGACCCAGGTAGCTCCCATTCTAAGAAAACATCAGCAGCACACACTGATAATTGGTATTAAATTTTAAAGGAAAAAATGTACTCTAATTTCTGTTATGACTAATAAAATATAGAATATATGCATATCTATTTTCATTCACATTAGTATGAGTACTTGACACCACACATTATGAACTGTTTTAAAAAGTTAATATCTATCACCTGTGGAATTACATTTATCTTACGGCATCTGACACATCTCACATGCTTTGCAGTAGCTTTTTTCATTTCTGTAGCATCTGCAATGGATGGAAATACGCTATCACCAATACTGCATCTTCAAAAGAACCATAAACAGGCACTTAGGAACTCAATGAAAGATTATATCACTTTCTAGCAGACAGAATGCTTAACTCCATTAGTGTCACAGGATGATTAAATCTTCCTACATCACATTTCAAAGGCATTGCATAGACTACCTTGTGGCTCAATACATCTTTATTTTTCCATGGTCCTAAAGATTTGCAAAAACATGTTCTGGGATAGCTTGTTATCGGAATGACTTCTTGTGCTATACTAATGCCTAACTCAGTTTTGTGGAAATAAAAGTGATTAAAACATATCCAGTCAGGTGGGGGTTGTATAGAAAATAACTGTGAAACAAGTCTTGATTGTACACTTCAGAGGGTTTTGCTGAACTACAGCAGGAAAGTGAGAGACTATGTGAACCAGCCAATTGGAACTGAGAAAGGAATAAGATACATTCATTTTCAGTCGGGTCCCTATTGTGGCAACATCTTGTTACTTTAATATTTCACCTGAATTATAACATCACCAAGCCGACACTGAAAAGGATGATTTTGATCCCTAGTGTAACATGTAGCTAGATCCATCTAGCCAGCACATTTCAAAACTATTTCTGATTATTTGGTTGTTCAGTTTATTTCCACATCTCTAATGTCACACAGATGCTACACTAGTATCACAGAAATTACTGAATGCTTTCAGCAGTATCTCCAGGATTTATCACATGCTCATACTGAATGTTAGACTGAAATGAAAAAGCAGATCACATCTGTATGTACCAGACTGAAAAGGTGGAAAGTTTGCTGTTAAGAAAGCCTAAGTTTTCTGACCCAAAAAGAAACCACCAAAATACCCCAATCCAAAAGCAAAACAAAACAAAACAAAAACAAAACAACACAACAACAACATCAAAACCAAAACCAAAAAACAAAACAACAAAAATTTTTACATTCAATACTTGCATTTTTATGGGGGATAGAAATGTTTAGTATATCCACTGTCTTTCTTCTCTTGCCATCAGTGAAGGATCAACTTCTAAGAAATATCAAGACACTGTACTATCCTGTTCAAACCAGGAACAGACTAAATCCATTTCTGTTCTCAGGCTGACTTCCACTAGTTGTGAGATCTTCCCAGTAAGGTTACTGAAATAAACTGTGTGCAGGCTTTTCATTCTCAGAGTTCTTCAAGTTTATGTTGAGATGGACTGGATATTGTGTTGGTTAAAATGCTACTGCTTGATTCACAGTTGTTAGAATTTTGCTTTTTATAAGTAAAGGTTTAATACTTGCCAAGCATACTAGGTTTGGCTGTGATGTAGTTCTTTTTCTCAAAGCAGTCCATATGGCACTTTTAATTTTAAATTTGTGACTATAACAGCCTTGATAACACCTCAAAGCCTTAGCTACTGCAGGGCTAATATTGATTCTCACACAGCATCAAGGCCACCTGTTTCTCACCCTGCCCACACAGAGAGCAGGCTAGTGGGGGAGAGGTTGGCTGGGACAGAGCTGGGAGAGCTGAGCTAAATTGACCAAAGAGCTATTCCATGCTCTGTGATGTGTCATCCAGCAATGCAATGGGGAAAGTGAGTGAGCAGCTGGTGGGTGCTTAGCTCTGGCTGGGGTCAAACCCTCTGCCAAGGACCTGAATCTTTGCCCTGTATTATGTGTCCCTGTACTTCAGCAGAGATGTTTACTAGGAAGATCTTATCCTTTGATTACGTTATACCCTACCCAAAACCCTGAAATTCTCAATTATGTAGTGTTAGACATATCACTTTACACATTAGGACCAGAAATGAAAAAGACAGGGAAATGAACAGGAAGGTGAGATACACATGGATTAGATACCTAATACTGTCTAAAAGAAATTCTACCATCCCTAAAGCTAATGACAACATTCAAATGGAGTGAAAAGCAGCCAGCATTTCAGCTATGAAAATTCCCATCATTCTTATAATTCTATTCCAGTACTATTAGAAGCAGACAAATAGGGTGGAAATGTCATGTGTATTAATGCTAATTTCTGTGTCCTGGAATAGTGAGAGCAAGTAATTGTCTTGATTTCCAAGATGCATAGTAGCCTTGGCAATATTGGGATTTAGTAGTAAATTGCCTGACATATGAAAGGACACAAAAAAGTATCTAATCAAGGCATCAGCATTCAAAAGAAAACTAGCAACAAAATAGGACATTTTCATGTTGCATTTAAGTACTATTATGTAAGTATTGTATAAGTAGATCTTGGTGGCAGCTAAAATACTGTAAACAATTTTCTTTGTGGAGGTAGGGCTTCATTCAGCCTGCCCATTTTCCCCATGATTTTTCTGGGTTTATAACTGGAGGTGCACAAATTACTGTGCTGCAAAGGTAGTGATAGTTTCAGGGCAAGGTTTCTTTAGTTTATTATTTATAGTTTACACTGTGGGCCAGGAGAGAGAAGGAAAAAGGGAACTTGCATACTAAAATCAATACAAATAATAATAGCCTCTTACAAGACAAGCCTCAGGGGCTGAATATCTCTGGGTTCCTTTTTTTACATAAATGATCTCAGTGGATTATTGTTTCAATGTTTTGTGCTGTCAGTCACAGTCAGCCACCAGCTCTCTTTTTTGGTCCCAGGGAAATCTTCTTACTTCTGTGTGCCAAAATAAAACAAAATTGCATAGCAGCAGGTAGCCCATGGTAGCTTTCCTGAATGTCTTCAGCAGAACTGTACTACAACAGAAGCAGTAATCCATGCTGTTCATGGCTCTTTTCCAGACATACATCCTGTCAGTCAATGCTGAAGTGGCCAAATGTGTTTCCATATTATACCTGAAACTTCTCATTGCAGAGCAGCTTGGGGCTGGGGCTCAATTATTTACCTTGTTTTATTTTCACTTGTTTTTAGCAAGAAAAGCACACTAAAAATTAAAAAATATTCATTTGGGTCACAAGAACATTCATATTTGATAACTTTGCTGTCAGTTTAATAGGAATGTGCACTAGGATTCTGCAGGATTGCTTTAGGTAAATCAAAGACATTCAGGTATCTCAGTATTTTCAATATGTGTGTTTAACATTTCTTGGTGCCTATATTTTTCCATACATTTCTTTTTCCAAAGCAACCCACTTACTTCTGTTATTCTACTTACTACTGTATTATGTACTGAGAAAAACAGACAATTTTTCATAATTCTTTTGGCATCGTCATACTAGTTTTTTCCTTATTAGTCATCTTTGTGTATCTACATAAATATTCAGTGAAAATACATTTAAATTGTTTTTTAAATGTTTATAATTTTTATAATTTTGTAATTATTTTTCAGAGAGTACAATGTCTTCCATAAAATGAATTATATATCTTTTTAAAAAATAGATTATTATGATCCTGTTTATTAAATTATTCAGTGGTTATAGAGAACATATTACAGTCTCTGAATTTCTGCATTTTTATTTTACCATTCTACTAAAACAATAGCATTTTTTTAGTTTTTACTAAAACATAGGCATATTTTTCATGGAATACTTTTTGATTTTTTTGTTCCCTTTTACACTCAGAAAACTTTTAAGATCATAGGAGGGAAATTAATTAAGATGTCTGTATTTCCTGGATCTTAGAAAGAAGGTGAGCAATTGGCATTTGACTCATTTTTGACAAGTAAAAATGTTCTTTCTCTCCAGGGACCTTTCCTGGTTACTATTCAGCTTATTGCAGATATTTAGGGTCATATGAAATGGTGACAGTTTTACAAAACTGTCTAAAAAGAAATGGACAGAAAGTAGAGATTTGACCAACATGAGAAAGATTGCTGAAAGACAATTAAAAAAAAAACAGTCTTAGTGTATCACCCACCTGTGTGTATCCACACAATATGAATTTTTAAGGCTACATCAGCTGGTGAAGCCCTGGAATATGCTTCAGAAGCAACACAGTGAAACTAAAAAGTAGGCAATGGACCAGCATATCAAAGACAATTTGGTACTTTTGCCTAGCTCCTCAAAGGTATATTAATGCCAACGGAATTTGCCAGAAGTACTTAAAAATAAAACCAAAACTATTAAAGCAACAGAGATCCTGAACATGTTTCAGGCACAACGGATAAGGAAAAAGGAATTCGAACACTTAATGTTGGAGTATTTAAAGATCACTGTTTCCCTTTCTTTCTTATAACAGTCTCACATAGTGCTAGGAAATGAAATTTGAAAGAAGAACCTTCTTATAATAACTGTGTGGAAAAATCTCTGCTGATTGCTGTTTGTCCAGCATTTGATTTGCAGAAATGCATGTGACTTTGGAAACCTATAATGCTTTTTCTATCTACATTATTGTCATAACTCTTTATGCAGAGTTTATTTTTCCTTGGTATTTAGTGTCTCTTCCATTTACTGAAATGTTTTTTCTTGTACACACTATTCTATGCTACATTTGGTAGTCATGTCAGACTTTCTACATTGTTTATTCTAATCATAATTACTGATGTCACAAACCTTTTCTCTGCAGCACAGTTTGTATTTTATGGTTATACATTATGTCAAATTATTAATACTATGTATTTCTTTGCATTTATGAGAGATCTAGTTTGTGATGCACTGCACAATATTATGGAAGTTGTAAGTGCATGCCAGTTGAAGGCAAATGCTGTTTTTCTCTGACTTAATGGTAATTTTAAAAGCAGAAAAAATGGCATTAATTTTGTGATATTTTCAGCCAAGCTAAAACTAATGAATGTTTCTCTAACTTAATTGAAGTATGAGTTAATTGCTTTTCTTTTCATTTAAAACCTCTACTTACATCTTTACCATAATAAAGATTTTATTCCACTGTTTTTTAGTCTTTAAAAAAAACCTAAATTATCTTGTCCGAGGATCAGAATACAGACTGTCAAAATCTTTTCTATTACAGTAGTATTGCTGTTATTTTTTGTACTTCCTTTAATTTTTTAAATTTTGTTTATACTTTCACCAGTAAATTGGTATAATTATGTCTTCTGAAATTGTAATCTCATTTTCTAAATGTGCTATACTTCAAACTTTGTCAGATGGGAATTTAAGAACAAGACAAGCACAAGAACAGATCCACCCACCTGACTGAGAAGTCCTTTCTAAGAATGGTGAAGCTGAAGTTTCTAATTTTTCACACACACAGACATTTACACACATGATCCATACAGAAACACACTCCCACTAGTCAAGGCCTTCACTCTGTGCCCAGCACCATGGATGTGGGAAGCATCTATAGATGTATCTCAGACACCCAGAGCTGTTTGAATTATGTATTCTTTTCAGCTTAGATGATTGGCATGAGTTTCCAGCGGCCCCGTTGGCCATATCACCCCAGGCGAGTCCCTTGGATACCTCCCAGGTTTAAAGTCAATTTGCTCTTGTTACTTAGGTTGATATCACCTTCTGGATTCCTGCCTCAAACACATCATAGGGAACTAGTTGTCAAATGTTCACCTGTCCTTCATTTCCCCCCTCCCTGTATATAACTAAACCACTAGAATTGAGCAGGTGTAGCTGAGGGCTTTTGGACAATCCTCCCCATGACCACAGTATTTGGGTTGTTTTCCTAGAGCATACCATAAGAATCACTTAGTGAGTGAAGAGGTGAAGTTTGCCTTATGGAAAGGCTCTTGCCAAACCAGGAAGCAATCTGAATAATTTGAATTTATATAACTATCGGCCTTGGGATTTAACAGCTTTGCATTCTTCAACACCAAGAACAATACATCCCCTCTTCTCCACCAATCAGTGGTAACTTTTGAAAATAGTGTACAGTTGGATATGTTTTACCCCCACTTTGGCAGAACATCCTGCTACAGGAAGAAAGAAACTCTTTAAGTGAAAGGTGATCTATTTTCAGTATCTATTTTCAGTAACAACATTTTTCCCATTTTCAGCAGTCAGTGAATGTAAAACACTTGTATCTAGGACCTATCATACTCTTGGTGACAATACAAAAGATAAACCTCTGCCAACGTACATTCTACAAGAGGAAAGGGGCAAATTTGTTTTTCAGAGACTGCATATTAAAATGCAAAAGTATGTAAAGTATGCATATGTAGAGTAGGGTGCAAAACATTTTTATTGCCTTCTCTTGAAGACTTTTAGATTTGAGTCTTTCCAGTTTTTCAGAGGCAGATAAATAGTAGGACTGGAACATTTTAAATGAGGCCTCTCAGTAATCTCATGCAGCTAGTTCTTACACTTTTCTGTGCAGCTTACACATGCATGGAACTGAAAATGGAAGCTGTCTCTTCAGCCCCCCTTTTGCCTGAGATCTAAAATACTGAGCTCCTTACCACTAATAGAGTGAGTAGCATTTTAATTTAGTCAGTACTATCTGTTTAGAAAAGCAAACAAATATTAAACAAACTGCCTCCATTAAGTTGTGCCTTTTAACAGGCCTGCCTGCATGCTTTCCCCTTGGCTCACTACCTCTGTCCTACTTTTTCTCAGTGAACTATTTCAGATAAGATTATAAACCCTTAAAGAATTTATCTTCATTTATACAACCCATCTAATACAATGAATCTCTAACCCTAACTACAGCTTTTTATTATTATTTATATGTAAAACAATAGCTTTAAAACAATTAGCACTCTATCTCTATAGAGCATCTCTTTATTTTCACTCATTTTTCATAATCCTTAAAGCAAGTCTTATAGCATGTGGGAGCAAAGTTAAAAAAGAAGAAAAATTAATGAAAGAAACCTCACCTGAGTTATCCTAAGTTGGCATTATGATAGTTACCTGTGATTATAAAGAGCTGACTGTAAAAATACAGGATAGTGTTACCATAAGTTCCATTATGAATGCAATTCAAACTTGCTAGTGTTTGGATCTTGTGTGAAGGAAATACTCTGTACCTCAGAGCTGCCAGTGCCTGGCCCTAGGTCTGATTCACAGTTCTGAGCTGTGGCATATGAGACTTTTATACCATTCACCTTGTTTTGGTTTTTTTAAACACTATACCTACAAAATATGTTTTTAAGTTTTCTTTAAGATTGCCTCTTAATTTTTACTTTCATATCAAAATTTTGTACACCAGAAACTAAAAATGATACTTAAAAATGCATAAACAAGGAGAACCTTTGTCTAATCATTATATCATATGAATAATTTAATATAAATACATGTATTAAACATTAAAAAATTATAATCTACATTGAATAAGTAATATGACAATACTCTTTTGATCTGAGTTAAAAAACCAAACCAAACAAATCAAAACAAAAACAGAAGCCTTAGAATGTGGCTCTAAGATGGAACAAGTGGGTAAAATGTCACTTATCATGACTTGGAACACTGCTAACAAACAAATGTGTAACAATTCTTTCTCGTGCCTCTCTCAGCCTTCGCAAGCTGCTGAATGCACAAGAAGAATGCTAGAAACAGGAGCTGGAATTTACAACTCTTAAAATAATAATGATGAAAAAAAAATGCTAAATCAGCCATTGAAACTGTTGTTTTCTGTTTCTGTGCAGTCTGTTTCTCAGCCTTGCAAATTTTGGAGTTCATCCATGGTCTTGTTAGAAAGCTACAGACGTGCTATTGACAACTGCTTTTTAAACTCCTTCCAAGAATTCCTTAGTGCACTTTTATGACATCCTGTGTAACACATGGAACTAAGGGAAGATAAATTGCAATAATGAACCACTTTATTTCCCATGTGAATTTTTTCCTGTACTGTTGTTTTTTCCCCTTTAGCACAGTTTATTTGCTGTAAGAAGTGTAGTCTTATTTGAGCATCATATAAACCATATAAAACCCATTCTATTTCATTATAAAAATTCAAAATCAGTAATTTGTTGGAAATATCATTTATTATCTGATACTTCATTGTGATAATTTCTAAGCAATTGTGATCTAAAATATCTCTTTGAATTTTAATTCAGAACACAGTAGTAAGCATGCAAAATATTCTAACAAATCACATTTAGCAAAATCTTTATGGTTTATTAAGCCATAGTCTTAAGATTAACAGTCTTTGTGGCTAACCTTCATTTGGGAGTATTGTTTCTGTGATCCCCACCCCTTCTACCATTCAAATTACAACAGGCAATATTTAGGGATATGTGTGTGCAGCTTTCATTGAGGTTTAAAACATGATGAAATTCTAAAAAATACTCCAGCATAATTGACAGTTATATTTACTCATATTACAGACAATTTATTTTTTAAAAATTCATTACAAATTTATTTTTCCTGTTATCTGTAATAAAATATTTATAATTTATTTATAACTTTAAAATATAAAATACTTTCCCTTCACACATTAATGGTGCAACTTTGAGAGTTTATTGATGGTGACGATAGGGTTAAGCACCTATGGGGAAGGATCAGGGAAGTCTAGCAAGGCAAGCATCATGGTGGGAGTCTGTTACAGACCACCCAGGACAAAGAGGAAGATGAAATTTTCTTTAAGCAGCTGGAACCTCTAGGCCTTGATCTCATGGGAGATTTCAACTTACCAGGTGTCAGCTGGAAATACAACATGGCAGAGTTGAAGAGTTGAAGAGTCTAGAAGGTTTCTGGAGCACATGGAAGAGAACTGCCTGGCACAGCTGGTGAGGGAACCAACCAGGCAAGGTGTCCACTGGACCTGCTGTTTGTCAACAGAAAAGAGCCGGAGGGAAATGTGGTGGTTTGAGGACAAAATAGGCATGGAATGATACAGCTTTTGATCTATGGAGAAGGGGCTCAGCAGACTTGGACTGCCAGGGGACAGACTTTGGCCCGCTTAGGACACTGGTTGACAGAATCCTTTGGGAGATATTCCTGAAGGGCAAAGGAGTCCAGGAAGGCTGGGCCCCTTTCAAGAGGGAAATCTCATAGGCACGGGATCAGGCCTTTCCCACGTGCAGAATGACAAGCCAGTCAGAAAGATCAGTCTGGATGAACAGAGAGCTTTGGCTGGAACCTGGGGGAAGAAAAGACAGTTTATGTTCTTTGGAAGAAGGGGTGGGTAACTCAGGAGGACCACAGGAATGTCATGAGGTTATGCAGGGAAAAGAAGAGATGGGTTGCTCCCTGTCCAGTATAACAGTGTATGACACAGAAGGAAAAAAGATTTTTTTAAAAAATAGCCAAATGACAATCAAATTTGCTTATAAACCACCCTAATGAGCATAATATAAAAATTATATTAGACAAATTAAATATGGCCTAAAATATGTCATTTTTCAAATGTAACATTAATCGGGATTTTATGGCTAGAACTTCCAACTTACATTAAATGTTTCAAGTATTCTTATAGCAAGAGGTCATTCAACTGGATAATCAACCAGTAACAATCTTTAAGCATTCTCTTGTCATAATAGTATGCAGGCCTATTAAGTCAGAAACACTATTTTCTCAGTGAAATTTATTCCATTTCCTGAAACACTGTTCTTCTCTACGTGTTTTTCTTCTGTTTTCATACATTTATAAGCATCAGTTTGTTTTTCCTACAGTCAGTTTCTCATTTGCAGAACAAAAACTTTTGTCCATACTCTGCCCATTGTGCCATTTCTGCCTATTACTCAGATATGCAAAATGAAGATAAATTGTCCCATTTCAGAATGGCTTGAGTTTTAAGAGCTTAGATGTTTTTTGTTAGAAATTTAACTTTTGATCATTAATTATTAATAAAATACTGTAAACAGCCTACAAATTATCAATGTGATCAATAAACATTTACAGGTATTTTAGGAGAAAAGTTGAGCTTCCCTTTATGAGAGCAAAACTTTGGGAGATTACTTATAGCCTCTCTTAGACAGGGAGTACAAAGTGCTCTAGCTCAGAGCACTGATAAATTATTATTTTTGATGGTATTTTTACTAAAAAGTTAGCACTTTAAAAGTTTATGGCAAGTAAGATTGCTTAGCATATCAAGACACTGTTTATCCTTAATACATTCATGGAGGCTACTTGAAGGACACTTTCAGTTCATGCTCCTGTATACATAATACAGCCTTTTATTGTTGACAGAGTCCAGAGCCCTGAGAATATTTTACAGTACATTATTTTTTAGAACCAATAAATTACTCATCTGAACTATCCAAGTATAAACATGATGACTTTTTTTCAGGCTTGACTATGATACTATTACAATGAATTATGAATTTCAGTGGTTATCTGGTTTTGATGGGTTGCAATAAATCATGATCATTTATGATTGGTTCTGAACTTCGTACAATTTTTTTTTCATATAGTCTGTCCTACACTTGTAAGGTTCCTCAGAGTTATACTTTTAAAGATATCAGACAATTTCAAGATAGCATTAGAGTGATTTAAATTTTTAAAACAAATTTAAATGTATTTTCAGACTTCTTTTCTATTCCATATACAATTATAAAAGCTCTACAAATAAAGAGCAAACTCAAAACTCCTAAGTACTTGTTAAAGGACAGAAGACAGATATTTAAAATATAAAAAGTTTTTTAAAAAAAGCCAATATGCTCCAGTTACACAGACTAAATTAGCAGCTATTAGCAGATGATTCATCTAACAGCAGCTTCCAGATTAAAAAACAAAAAAAAAAAAACCAACAAAAAACCATGAAACAACAAAACGAAAAAAAGGCAAGACATCTTTAGGCCACATGTGAGGTGTGTGAGTGCAGCTATACTCCACATCACAAACATACCCCAGAGGAAAAAAAAAATCTTTTTAATCTCACCTTCTTTAATGCAGTCTGTCATGTTTTCTATATCCTCTGTCATATTGAAATGGCATTTCTGCTTTAGGAGTTCAGCCAGTTCCTCAGTGGAACTAAGATTTTACCCTAACTACCTTTTACTGTGATTAATTATTCCCTTATTCTATTATCTAATTCTGAATTTCTAATTTTTTTTACTTTTTTTTCTCCTGATCATATATATTACTTCTGTCTGGCAGGATGTATCTTTCTTCACTTTCATTTCTTCTTAATTTCTCTGCATTCTCCTATATCACACAGCAGTTCATTATGTATTATGTATTACTACTGGGCTAGGCACTTCCCTCACCAGAACACCTAAGTTAGATTTAAGGGATATATGAGGTCAGTACATTTGATGAAAGAAGAATTTTTATTTTTTTTTTCAATATCAGTTCAACACTTAAGGATTTATAATAAAAAAGAATAGAAAGCATTAAATAATTTTTTCAAGAACTAGAAGAAAATAATTGATTTTCCACACCCCCAGACTGAGCAAATTCCTGAATGAAGTTCCGTAGGACACATGGGACACTTAGTTCCTAGGGAAGCCTTTGTACAGGCACATAACAAAACAGTTTTCTCCTTGTCTGTCATCTCAGACTTTGCAATAAGAATCACTCATTTTCAGAACCACTAGTATCCAACTCACAAGTTTTGATGCCCTTCTCATCAGAGAGTACTGGGTGACTCAGTTGAAATGATGTTGCACTGAGGACAGATTTAGCAGTTTCTCAGCTACAGTTTGCACTGCTTTACTTCTACTAGCAAGTTAGGGGTCAGGTTTTTTCCCAAGTAAAAAGTTATAGGACAAGAAAAGCGGCCTTAAGCTGATCAAGGAGTCAGATATCCAGATTGGTTAATAAAAATTTCTCCACCAAAAGAGTTGTTAAGCAGTGGAGCAGGATGCCCAGGGAAGTGGGAAAGTCACCGTAGCTGAAGTATTTAAAGGACATGTAAATGTAGCACTTGGACACTTAGTTTAGTCTGAACATGGAAGTATTTGGTTAATAGTTGGATTCAGTGATCTTAGAAGTCTTTTTCAACCTTGATGAGTCTATGAGTCTGTGATACCTTACTCAGTAAATCTAAGCTTCTTTCACATTTCCTTAATATGACTGCCCAAATAATCAGGGTCAGGTTCTACACTCCAGAAAATGTGTAGGTTGTAGATATACCCAAGTTCTACATCAAAGGCACAGAAGGATAATATGAATCTTCTAAATGCTTTAAGTATACAGGCTTTTTTTTTCCACTACTACTAAGTTTGGTGCAAAACTTCATGTTGGTATCATTCTGAATTTTTAATTATACTGTAATTTAAAGTTGCATTTAATATATTGTTTCACAGTAGCAGAAGTAGCAATACACAGTTCTCAACTCTTTTTCGCCCTCCTATCCTTAAATTATTCACTAGCCATTATTAAAAAAGGGTTAGGGTTTATTTTATTAAAGAATCTCAGGGAAAAACCTCAAGGAAAAACAGGAATTACTTTAAAGTTCATCTCAAAGATCCAGCTAGGTCAGAAATAGATGCTGAACAACAAATGCCTATTTGTCTTAGCTACACATTAGCCGTTTTTCTTTAATATTCTGTCATATAATAGGAATGCTCCTCCATATTGCCTCTAACCTTAACTTCCCTTAATTTTGTAAGGCAGTGACACTGCTTGACCACTTCCCCCTGAAACCAAGCAAAGGATGACTCTTACCAGCACGGAGCAGAACAGCATCAGTCCTGCTACACACCATTCTCAGCTGGGAGTGAGAAATAGCATGAGGAAAATAAGCATGTGCAGAGCTCACACTCATTTGAGCTGCAATGTAGAAATTTAAAAGATCATTTTTTACCTGGAGCATATTTCCTGACAGCATAGGAAAAGCAGCAGCACAACTGAGCAATTACATTCTCTATTCTGACACATTCCACTGCTGAATACCTAGCACAAAACCACCAAGAAAACAAAATATACTGCAAGGAAAACTCGTCCAAGCAGACCCCAATCTCAGCAGAAAGACAGTCAATATGACCACTGCCTCCAACCTGCCACTGCTGCCTGACTGCAGTGTTTGTGATGTTAAACCATCTGGCTGCAGGGAATAAGCTCTTCTGAGAGACAGTGAAGGCTGTGAACTCCTACTTCCTAGTCAGCCTGGTGTTTGCTCCTTCCCAGCTGGAACACAGGACTCGCCAGAGACCCAGCTGTGACGTATCGGATATGGCCAAGTCAAACACACTCAGTGGGAGTGGAGGAATCTACTGTAATTATTGGCAAACTACTCAGCCTTTTACCTGTGTAGGATTGAAGTCTGTCCATGGTTAAAACCTGAGGAATTTAGTGTTTCTTTTAAAGTTGTAAGTGCATGAACAGTTATTGAACAGTTTAGGTGTGGTTTAGATAATTCTATGATATTTTCTCTTACAGAATCTGCAAAATCTAATTTTACTAGCTTGTGTTGAACCAAGTTGGACCATTCTGTAATTGACAGTTCTTCATTCTGTTTCTTTAATGTGGATTAATTATTTCTCTATCTATTTTAAGAGTCTCCAGGATTTAACTCTGCATTGTCAGGCAGATATACCAAGCAGATGATTAGAAATGTTTGTGATATTTATAAGAAATAATGTGCACTTTTTTATTCTCTTCATGATACCATCACACTTATTGTAATTAGTCATCATAAACCAATGGGTTTGTAAATAATTAACTTCCCAATTATCCAAATCTAGAAAGGTGTTTGGCTTCCAAATTTAATTTAAAAAATACTCTTAAACAGTTTACAGCACCCCTGTTTCTTCATCCATAAACAATAAACACTGCAACTATTTCCCCAAAGTAGCACTCAAGCATGTGACTTGCTTTGGCTCATTATTTTATTGCATTAAGTATTTAAAGCTGACAATAATCTCTTATCAATAATTTCTTAGAAAGTTGAGGTTTTATACAATGGTTTTTATTACCAAGATCTCCGTTTTCCAGCGTGAGCCTTCCTGATGTTTGTTGCCAAACAGGACAGCATCTTTACCTCTAACAGACTCCAACATGTCTTTCCATCAAAGATTGCTTGCAGCTCACATTTGAGATCCAGTATGGATTAAGAAAAAAACTAAAAGAAAATTTTCTATCATTCTGTTGGCACTTGCTAAATATAGCACATGTAAATCATAATACTCCCTTTGGATGAACACATTAAATTATTTCAGTAAATTATTCCACTTTCTGGCAATTATTGCAATACCTCAAATGAGAATTTAGTACTAGAAATGCTCATGACCATGAGCTCTCACTTCACACAGTCCTAGAAGATGTTTGCTACCTACTGAATAAACACAGATAAAGAGATTTGCATAGTATGTATCATTTCAATGGTGCTTTGAATTTTTTGAGTGCTCTTGTGTTGCAGTGTGATGCCATTTCCTCTTTCACCTATCCCAACCACCCAGGTGTGCCAACCTCTCCTTTCCCCTCCCCCTGTCCCCAGGGCTTAAAAGGAGACGGGACCATGAGGTCGGGATTCTGTTGGGAGCTGTTACAAGAGTCAGGTCTGTCATCCTGGAATAAAACTCTGGATTAAAACTCTACAGCAGAATCCTCTCCTTTTTCTCTTCACCATCACCTGAACCTTTTCCACCAGAGGTAAACTGAGTTTCTACTATGCCTGGATTTGTTCTGAGTGCCAGCTGCAGCATCCAGCCAGCCAAAGGTATCTCTGGGGTGAAACACCACAGCTGCCCCTTTGGCCCAGCAGCAAGGGCCAGACAAGACCAGGCACGTCCCACCCAGAAATATTGGGATTAATATTCCATACTCTTGTTTGCTAGCAGGTAGCCTAAGGAATGTCAGTGTGCCAGGTCTACTTCATCTCCAGCTGCTGCATGCTTTTACCAGCTTTTCTTTTTCTCTGACCAGAAATTAAAAAAAAAAAAAAAAAAAAAAAAAATCAAAATCTTAATCCCACATGAGGGTATAGAATGCATTGTGATGTTTACAGAGTTATGGCACACATGCAAACAAATTAAATAATCCACAACTAAATTAATTACTGGCTCAACATATCTTAAGGTCAGGAAGGGCCCTCTATGGTACTAGGGATTCACACTGAGAGCCAGGACCAAGATTTTATGTCCTTTATGTGCTTTCAAAAACTAATAACAGTGTGAAAGGTTGTTTTTCCTACACTTAAAAAAGGTTTGCTCTTGCTTTTGGAAAAATGTCAAAACCTGAAAGCACACCTAAGCAGAGAAGCACAAACATGAGCCAGAACAGGAGCAGACTTACCTTCTGAGGATCTGTTAGATGTCAATTCAAGTCTGAAATGTATGGCCAGTTCTTCAGTGGGCCAGGCTGATTTCAGGAATACATTCTCAATTGTGCCTGATGTGGAAGTTTAAATTTTTTTTTCAGACTGCTGCCTAAAAGTAAGCTCATTTTGAGTGTAGTAAAAAGATTATATCACATAAATCCTGGAAAAGATAAGGCGAAAAACATACAGCATGCTATAGATAATAAAATCTACTATTTTGTGCTGCTTTTATGTATTTGTAAAAGGCAAGAGTGATACTATTTATATATTATACATATCCATTACATATAAATAAAAGGTTTATACCTGAACAAGCTCTAAACAATATTCCAGAAATGCAGGTATAATAAAAATAAACCTTTATTAAACCTCTAGAAGGAGTTTAAAAGAAATCTGAAAACTCAAATGTTGCTGAAGACATTAATTCCAGTTGTTAAAGTCATGGTCCTGAGTCTCTGGGTGAAGTCTTTTTAACTCACTAGTCCATGCCTGTCACTACATAGACAAAAAGCTTCTTGATGATATATTCTGAGGTGCTAAAGCTAACAGAAAATACCGTATGCTCTTTTCAAACCTTTTTGGCTGAGAGCTTCTTGCTTAGTTTCTACTCAGCTCTCTTAGTGGCTTCCATGGAAATTAGTTCAAGTAGGGTGAGTAAAGACCAGGCAACAATTTCAGAATAAATAATAGCTCTCATTGCTGAATGGCAATGATACATTATGAACAAAAGCACGTGCTCCTTGTCCCTGAGTCCTTCAGTGGTTCATGAAATAGAAAATGTTTTGCAAATGAGCAGAGAAAAACAGGCACAAGCAGGGGAAGAAATATAAATTTCTGTATTAGAAAGCTACGTACACTTGGCAGTATGCCAGCAGCACAGCAAGTGAAGTTATGTAATTCTGCTTATTTTCTGTCACCAATACCAAGATGTAGCAGAACATGATTCTGCCTTCAAGCTATTCTTCATAATCAGAAAACATTTCAAGAACTTTGGTGGTTTTTTTATACCAACAACACTCGAAATCCTAGAGATACTGGAAACACTGAATTCTCAGGGTCAAGTTATCTACCTGCCTTTAACACTTTCCACACATCTTCATACAGAAAAAAACCAGTAGTGGCTTCCACATTTGCAGCCATTTGTCTTCAAGAAAAAAGCACTTATAAAAACTCCTCCTTAAATAAGTAAAGTATGATCCTACATTAGATCTTAGTCATTTACTAAATATTTTTAACTTGTCCATTACTTCCATATCATGAATCCACTGTGGGCAACTAACCATATATTTTAGTTGAGAGCTGCTGTATTTAGTAAAACTTGCTTGTGATTCATATTCTTAAACACACTCAGAGATAAATCCCAATGAAGCTCAAAGATTCATCTGAATGGCCACTGAAACAACATTTCACAGTAGAGAAGTATGTTCAGATAAATTATAAGAGCATTATAAGGTATTATAATGCTCTTTAAAAGACTTCTAAGAATTAATCATGCAACACTGTCATGCAACATCACTATCTTCAGAGGAAAAGTTAAAGACCAATGTATGACAGATCAAACTGATTTGCTGCAGTATCTGACTAAAAAAGCACAGAGGGCTGGCAATGTATTCTAGAACCCCAAATTGTAAGAAGCACCTTATCAATCAGAAGTAGGAAGTGATGGGGAAGGAAGCAACTCCTGTGAAACAAAACAAGATCTCTATATTCAGTGTTGACAGTGTAAAGTGGTGCAAAGAATTTAACATAATTGTTTCACCTGTTTTGTCTTTTCAAGGCTATTCTGTGCATGAAATATCTGGCTTTAGCCAGTAATTTCTGTGTGTGGGATCTGTAACAGTACCATGTATGTACAGAGTGGTATCTCAGTATTCTGCCAATGAAAGCCTCTAGAGAAATATAATTCCGTTCATGTTCCCATGTTTATCATGCTTAAAGGATAAGAATTTTAAGATCTCTGTAAAGGACTGCAGACATTTTTTTTAACATTCATAGGCCTCACATTTATAATATGTTCAATAGTTTCTTCAATACCTAGGATAATCTCTGTGTGTGCTCTCCAAACATGCATGTCTGACCTCACTTATAAATATAAAAGTTTTATCTTCTGTCATCATAAATATGGATGAGCATATGACTCAGTTCAATCTTTGAACAAATGTCTTCATTATTGCTTCCTGCATCTGTGGATGAATCATGGCCCTCTCTCTTCCTTTGCATTGGACAATGAAGACTGGGAATAGCATTTAGCCTGGTTAATGGTCTAAGAATAAGGAAAGACTTAACTTTTGCAGAATCATGGATTTGAAATTTGCCGATTCGTTACCTTGAATAGGGTAAGGAAACATGAGCAATGTGTGCAATGGCAGCCTGGAGGCTACAGCATAAGAAATCACAGTATGCATTTTATGCAGATTTCTGTATCTAGGTAGTTTTAATAGTACTACCTGATAGTTACATATAACAAAATAACAATGACAAGTGATGCAATATCTGTCTTTTTAATGTTATTGGCATGACACAACAATGCAACTCAAGAAGACAAATTCATCAGTAACTTTTACTTGAAATTTTTTGTCTTTTACAAATTACTTTGGAAATACTGAAGTTTAATGGGCAGACTGGGTTTGGTCCAGTCAAACTTCTTCTGAAGTTTGATCTGGTATAGCAGACTATTTTCAGCACTCTATGGACCCAGTCTTTAACAAGATGCTACCCAACAGTAACTGTATGAAAAGTATTTGTATATGTAATTGCACATGACTATATATAATGGTATTTCTGTTATAAGTGCAAGACAGCAGAAGACTTAAAATGTTTCTAAATACTTTGCAGAGAATTGTGTTCTTTGTCTATTGGAAATCTATTCTGTGTGATTTCCTTAGTGCCACTCACTCCCTGCTTCCTCTTAGATAACTGTCCTCTGCCTGTGGCACAAGTATTTTAATTGAGTTTAAAATGCATCTGTTGGCTGATAATCTCAATTCTCAGATATATGGCCTAAAGAAATAATGTCAGTTGAATACTTGTACTGTCAAAACCAGTTTTATGCTGCTTCAGATCCCATCTTTCAGATATATTAAAAAAAAGAGTAAAATAAATCTATCATTCACATGGATTCATGAATGAACCATCTTTGAATTACTTTGGAAATCATTCTGTTTATAATCAATTGAAAGTTCAGTGTACAGAACAATGCTGCAAAACCCATCTCTCCAAGATCAATATATTACTATTAATCAGCCCTAGATCATAAGCTTCAGAGAATGGAATGTATTTCAAGCAAGATAAGGTCTGTCAAGTAATGATGAAATTGTAGGTGGATAGAGTATTAACGAGGTGTTTTGGACCAAAATTTTTTATTTATATTGTTAAAAGGTGCACAGAGTCATTAATCTGCACTAGCTCTGGGTTACTGCAATACCTGTCCCCCTGTTCCATGATTAGAAAAGGGGGGATTTTTGCCAATCATCTCTAATGTCACACACGACAATTCATTGTCTATCTCCAGACTAATTATGAACATACCTTAGTTTCAGTAGTCATAATATGATCAATTGATAATCATCTACTAGTCATAATTATTTCTAAATAATTCTCATTTAAATAAAAAATTCATTAAGCTGACATAGGTTGTGTAAAGTACTTTTGCTTAATAATGAATCAAATCCTTTGATTTTGAGAAAGACCCGACAATTATTTCAGAAATTACGTTTCCTTGTACAAAACATGTTATCAAAAACAAATTGCCAGCAAAGTGGTAGGTATTAAGAACCTCAAGTAGACATTTACAGAAAAGATACCTGTGATTTTCCAGAAAAAAAAAAATGTATTTGAGAAAGGAGAATGGCAAACAGAAATAAATCTAGATTGTCTTTGGTCCCAGTCTATGTTTAAGCAGTATCCCTAACATAAGGACAGTCATTAAAGGCACATAATTGAAAACATTTTTGATATTACATTATGTTATGCTTAATTACTTTGCCTTACATTATGTTACAGGCTTACTGTGCCCCATAGAGCAGCATTTATTTGTTTAAGCTTGAGACAAAGGCATAACCTTTCAACTTAAAAAGCTATCAAAAATATATATGTTTTGCTGGCCTAGGTATATTTCTTAATGGAAGTGTCTGCTCACATAAACAGATGTAGCAGTGAAAAAACTATTACAGAGAGAGCTTCTAGTCAAACAAATAATTCAGCAATCAAAACATCTAAACATGTTGAAGGGCAACTTGATTTCTGGAACTAGGTAGGAAAATGTACAGATAGATTATGTTGGTTTAGAAATTAAATTGCCTGAAGAACTTCTGGAAGGTCTCTAATGAGTGAGAAAGTATTGCATGCTCTTTGATTTAATTCAAGCAGGCAGAAGTAGCTATCTGTAAGTGTTTATGGAGAATTGTATTACTATATGCTCTGGAGACAGACTGAAAGTACAAGGATCAATTCTGTATTGATGTATTCAAAGGATGTCTAGTAGCTCCCATTTTTGTCAATGGCAACATAATTATTTCCTCATGTTGAAAATAGTATTTCTCTTAATCCTATCATGAAACTTGTCTTGATCATGAGATTACAAATCTGGTTGCATGTGATTTAAAACATTATAATGTCATTCATAAATTCACATAAGGAAAAGTTGAGCTAAGGCAGAAGCCTTCAGAGGGAGTAGATTTTGGGCAGGAAATGTCTTTTCCTGTTTCTGAGAATTTCTGGAGGTAAAAAGAAATCCTCTAAAATTTAAACTGAAAAATCAAAGAAATATTTCAATAAGAATAGTAAAATTAAGGACCCCTTTTAATAAAATACTCTTTGAATCAATTTGAATCTCAATGTATAAATTCTCGATAATTACCACACAATATACAATAAACTGTAGAGCTTACAATATTAACTTTCCTCTAAGTTCTGTGCTTTTAAGACACATTGGATTTACTTTGAACTTATACTTAAGTCACTAATGGTAGAAGCAAAAATAATGGTTAACTGGGAAATGAGAATGGATTGAGGATTGAAAATGTCCAGGTAAAATGATAATGCAGATAGTGATTAATCATTTCTCCTTTCCAAACTGGTAATTCTCTCTCTTTTTCTGTTGCCTGAATGAGACCCTTTGTTCATAGACTTGCAGAATGGTTAAGCCTGGGAGGAAGTTCTGGAGTTCATCTGGTCCAAATTCCTCTCTCAAGCCAGCCAGAACAAACTACCCAGGACCATGTCCAGATGTTCTTATAGACTCTTCAGAGATGGAGACTCCACAGTCTCTCAACCCAGGGCCAGTGCTCTGTCATCCTTACAATAAAAAGTGTTTCTTGAGGTTCCTTCTGTGTTTCAATCTGTGTCCATTTCCTTTGACCCTGTCACTGAACACCACTGAAAAGAGCCTAGCTCTGTTCTCTCTAAACCTTCCCTTCTGGTATTTATATACACTGTTGAGATTCCTTCAAGCCTTCTCTTCTCCATGATGAATGGTCCTAATTCTCTCAGCCTCTCCTCATAGATTAGATACCCCAGGAACTTTTTTGGTGGGACTTCACTGGATTTTGTCTGATATGTCTCTTTTTTTCTGGAGAGACCAGAACTGGATGCAATAGTCCAGGTGCAAAGTTATTAATAGCCATTTCACTTTCACAGTTACAAAGGCGAAAGGAGGAGAAGATATCTGACAGAAGTTTCAGACTTTCTACCATTAACAGCTCATCCAACAGCCGCAGGTTTGTACAATCCCACCTTTTTCTGTTCAAAATGAAATGGACATGAAGCAGTGAAACAGGAGTGGTGAAGCATCCAGTGTTTGACATGTATGCTAGAGGAGCAATTCCAGAGTTGGTACATCAGTAGTCTCATAACCTGCCTGACCAGCACAGCAAATCTTGCACTGTCCTATGCTGCTGAGTCTGGCTGACTGCACAACTGAATCTGAAAACATTTTATAGTTGGAAAGGTCACAAAGATGTTTTCAGAGTCTGTTACATCAACCTCAACAAAATTTAGAAGTATATTGATGGAAGCATTTAAGGAGACTAAACCTTTAAATTGAAAAGGTGTAAGTGCCTTTGGTTTACTAGGAGAAAGAAGCAACATTTTTCTTCCATGTTAATGAGAAAGATGAAAAGAAATAATTAGAAACAATGGAAATTTGTCAGGAATCAAGATCATCAAATCCAGCCCCTGTTCCTGCTTGCAACCTTGCAAAACAATTATTTCAGAAACTTACTTATTTTTAAGGTTAAAAGTCTTAGTCTTCTTGCACTTGGAAGATAATAGTAGAACTTTCAACTTATTTATCATTAGCTTTAGCTATTGCTTCATGAAAAGAAACTCATTGATTTCCTTAACTTAAAGAGCTGTCTTGTCCCCAATTACTCCTACACTATACTTTGTAAATCTAGTTGCTTTTTAAGTTAGATATCTGTTCTTCTTATCAACCTAGCAATATATATTGCAAAATTTAGCTCATCTTTCTTGATCATCAGTCATCACAATTTATACATTATATGGAAATTAACAGAAATAGACAGGCCTGAAACTGGAATGTTTGGGGGAGAAAATCTGAATAAAGCTCTTAGTATACATATAAGAATAGATCAATTATTCTGAAAAATCAGAGGCACCAGCTTTTACAATAAAAGGATTGCCTCATTATTTCTTCTCTCTTCAGCTATAGAGAGCACATGGAATAACTGTGACTAAGACCTAAACAATTACTGAGAGCCAAATTAGATGGCAGAAGGGTATCAAAGGAAGATCATGGTTGTAATAAAACCAGCTTCTATAAGTTTAATAATGCAGCAGTGTATCACATGATCATAAGAATGGTGAGGACATTGGCATAGGATGGCACAGAGTCCATCAATAGCTTGTAATGAGCACAGCACAGGTGCTGTTAAGTTGCACATTGTTACACTAAAAAAAAAAGATACTTAAAACTATTTAACTTTTTGACATTCATGCTGTTAAAGATGATTAAATATAATGTAGCAATAGCTATAGGGCATGTAGAGATCATAAAAAGATGAAAGAGGCATATTGTGATGACCCAACAGTGCATCAGCAGTAATGGCAGAACAGTAATAGTCTACATATTCTTCATGCAGGTCCAATGCTGCTCAAAACCCTCTCTGTGATGGACTAGATTAATGAAACTGAGAAGAACTTTATAAAGGTAGCACTTTGCTGCTAAAAACTGTTAACTATCTAATCTTTCTGTGATACTAATGCTACCTTTTTACACTGTAAATTCTTTCCTAGAATTCTTCATTTTCTGTGTACTTAGAGACCTTGATTATTATAAATTATTTGTGCTCCATACCCGGAAATTTTGTTTAAACCCAGCTACTTATTCTTCTGTAAGTTGACACGAAAAAACACATACAAAACAAAACAATCTGTATAAGTTAATAGACTCTAACATGAGCAGTTCTAATGACAACAGAGAAATTACTAGTATGAAGGCATTCAAGAATCTAAGTTTTGCAGTCCTGGCTGTAAATTCTTGTAATACTAAATCTCACTAAATACAGAAGGCATTTAAGAGATTGACCTTAAGAATAAAAATAGAGAGCCAGAATTGTCTTCCGTGAAGAACTGTATGTCAGCATTTTGTTTTCACTTCATTCTCTCCTAGAGTCAGCATCTTTTCAACCATTTTTATTTTAATGGAGATCATATCTAATAGAAGATTCTTCATTTCATGTGCTTGCTCCAGCCTTCTCTATTCCAGTATTTCACTTTCCTATAAAAGCCCTGTCTACATACATATTTTCTTAGGGAAACAAGTATCCTGGTTCTTTATGAGGACTCACATGTATTGAACTGGCAACTTCAGCAATAGATGCAAGGAAGAATTGTGATTCATGGACCCTCGGAGCCCTGAAGGGATTGCAGTCTTCTACTAATTTGTCTGTGATTCCTTACTACATATTATTTCCTCCACAATATCTTTTTTCAGCACCTAATGGTATTTTTTTTATGAAAGTGCTTTATTTTGTCAAGAAATGTAAGCGCTACTTTCCACAGTGCTACTGGAGCAAGAGACTGTCTTGTAGTTTCTGCCTTACAACTCTATGAAATTCAGCATGAAAAACATCAATTACTGAATGCTTCATTCAGATTTTAGATACAATGAATATTTCAGGTTCAAAAATACTTAGTAAAGAGATTCTGAAAAAATATTCTCAGAATTTCTTTTCAAAGACAAAGGCCACTAAGAAAAATTCTCTGTTGCAATAGTGTCATGATTTAAGGAATATTCCTCAGGAATATTCCGCAATACAAGGTCCTCAGTGAGACTTTTGCAAACTCACTCACTTCTTCTCTACTCTCTTTCCTCCCTACCTTCCCACTCCAGGGGTGGAGTTGAGAATTTGAGGCACAAAAGTGAAAATTATAGGTTGAGATAACAATCTAATGGAAACAGCAATGAGATAAGAAAACAAACAGTAACAGCAACCATATTAACAGCAAAAGTTATGAGACACAGGGGTGATTTACACAGAAAGTAAAAAAAATACTGGACCATTTTGCTCACCATGCTTTCTCCCCTGACCAAAACTGGGAGAGTCCCTTACTCCCACATCTGGCAAGTGAGGTGGGATGTTAGTGAGTAACATCAGGGTCTGTCTGTGCCCACTTGGCACAGTGCACTGCAGCCCAGAACTCCTAGGCTGAGGTGATCCAGCAGGCTCTGCCTCTCCACTAGCTGGGACTGCAGGAATTCACCACTGTGCCTGGATCTTTTAAAAATAATACCTTCATCCTGGCTGGGACTGGGACAAATGCACAACTGACTGTCAGCCTGCACTTAGGAGTTTTGAGACTGATAAAAAGAGCTATGCAGGAAGAAAAGTGTCCAAAGAATATAGCAAAATAGGAACAAGGGAAAAGAAAGAGCAGTATGATACTTTGCACAATGATACATTGCCTAAGGATAAGCAGGTGTACAAAATTTAAGCATATTCCTTTGGATAAAAGTTCAGAGAATTTATTCAGCTTTTTTTATTTACTATTTCCATCTTTTTTTTTTTTGTTTGTTTCAGACACATATCTTTTCTACTGTATCTGAAACAACTGGATATGGTTCTGAGAAGTGGAAATGTATGAAGGCATGAAAAGAAGACAGTCAAAACTTCTTGTCAGACAGGCCCCCTGATTGAGCCATGTCAGCCAATACTGACAGAACAGGGTACCTCATTCAAATATCCCAATCAGAATTTACTTTAAAGTCAGTGTGCATAAATAATAAATACAGATTAGATTACAGGCCTAACTATGCACTTTCAAACTCAAAGCGGTTATTGATGTCTGGTTTTTACGAGAAATTAAGTTTTCCACAAATGTTTATACGTGTGTTGTACATGTTTGATCAGGTAAATTTTAAAAGCCCTGAGTGACATTTCTGTGAAAAAAGGAATAGCACAACAGCATCATGTTTTGGCATCTGAAATCAAAGGATTTTATTAGAATTTGGCAGGAAATCAAAGTTTTGGTCTTTGTTCCAAATCCTCCAAACTGGAGATCCTTTCAGATTTGAAGAAAGGCTTATCCAATAGGTTACTGAAGAATGGACTATGGTTTAGGGTGGGGGCATAAAGGATATAAATATTTTGAGAAAAGCTTAGGTTTTACTTTGCATTAGAATAAAAAGAAAAAAAAATCTTAGGGGAAGTTCTGCAGGAAAAAAAATAAACAAAAAATAGGTTTTGTGGAGTTTTATCCCCCAAAACCTCTTCTTTCTCCTTTTTTCTTTTATTTTTTTTCCCAGACAGTGCTAGAATTTAGAAGAATTTAGAAGTTTAGAAGTATTTTGAATTTAGCAGAAATGAGCTTTGAAACACAAGCCAGGACAAGGTGCACAAGCATGATTGTAAGGTTATATTAATCATTATTCATGCAAATGAAGTTGTCATAATTACTTTCAGACTTGGTTACTGCTCCTAGAAATCCATTTTTTGATATGGAAAAGGGGGGGAGCTTCATTACTTTTTAGTTCTGTGCCTAATACTGTTGGAGTGTTTTGGGGGTGCCATAAAATCCTTTCAACGTGCCATGATTAAAATATTATGGAAGGATCATACCTGGAGAATTCTATGTGCCATGACTAAAATATTATGGAAGGATCATACCTGGAGAATTCTATGTTGAAGGTTGAGATGAGTTTTAGGCTCAAGAACATAGACAAGGATTTTCTTTACTAAGTTACGAACAAAACATATCTTTCCAAACATTACTACTTTTATACTAGTACATAAGAATTTTGGCTGAGAAGTTACAAAGTCAATTATTTATTCTGAGTTACTGTGATTTTAATATATTTAGGTATTACTTGGAATAATTTCTCAGTCCCTACTGATCTTTATAATAGAATAACCCCAGCATTCAAAATGAATGCTTATTGAAAGTCTGTACTACGACAACATCTGTCTCCCTCCTTCTCTATTCCCCCATCTCTCTGTATTTCTATTATAATTATTTCTAATCCAGGCTTTATTCTGAGCAATAGTTTTAGACAGCAAACTGTGAACTAAAAAAATACGATTTTGTATTGTTTTTCCAGTATTGATCAATAAAACCAGATTAGGAATTCACAGAGATTCTTTCTTTCTTAAAAGCATAATTATTTAAAACCAGTTGGAAACAAAGTTATGATTTTTAGCTGAGACTGGAACCTGAACTTCTGGAGCTATCAGTATTTTACATTGCTTCATTTTTTGCATTCTCCTCTATATTTCATGTAGCAATTTTTATTGTGAAGTAAACTGACAAATTAGTTTTACTTTAGTAAAAATATTTTTTGAGCTTGCAAGGTAAATGTTATCAGCTGCAGAACACAGAGACTGGCCAGAATTGAACAATAACTTTTTTGTGTCACAGTCATAATGCCATTCTCTTTTGCCCACAGTTCCAAAGGTACCTCTTTTTTATATTTACATTTTTATTAACTTTTCACATGAAAACCTGAAGTTTATTATCCTTTCTACAAACAATTGAAGCAGTAGGTTGACCAGCTAAAGAGATAAACAGAAGCTTATTTTGACAGTGCAAGTTTTACTGTTGGTGTTGTGCTAAATTTGCTTTGTTGCATTTCCGTGTTAGAAGGCTATCAGCGTGTAGCTGTGAGATACTGTCCTGCATTTCAAATAGAAACACTGTGTGGAAGGAATCTGGATTATGTGCAGAAAGCCAGCCTCTAAGACTGGAACTACTTTTAGTCTGCGTGTTCAACAACAAATGTGCATATCATATAAAACATTTAGAACAGGGTGTTATTTCATCAGCTGCCACAACAGTAAATTATTACAGATATTTCACACAGGAGGACATGCTGCTGATCTGTGCAAACTTCTGACTACAGTGAATTCCCTGTTTGCTATTTTGGAGCACAAGAGCATTTTTTTGTGACACAGTAGCTGTGTCTATGTTCATCTGAGATGGTGACTAATTATTACCATGCAAGAGGAAAACTACATTGTTATTACACAATGGGGATGGGGGGGTCTGGGGGAAATGAGGGTTAGGAGAAATAAATTGCCATGAAATGTGAAGAGCTTGAATAATATATGTTGCAGCCTCATTTGACAAGGGACATTTGTCAAACTGTCAATTGTACTGATTAACCAAATAACCACTCAGAGTCACTTTTTACTTTTCCTTTTAGTAGAAATCAGTATTTTAAGTAACATTTTTAACCAATTCCCGCTGTTAAAGGGTTTGCATTGAAGTAAAGGGGAAAAAAAAGAAAGAAACTAGCCAACCCAGGTATTATTCAAGGCCTGCTTACACATATTCCTGGATGTTATTTTTCTTCAGGATTAAGAGCTGCTTCAGTTTGCACTCAAACTGCAGCAAGCACACTCAGGCTGGCATACTGCACAACTTAAATATGAGATATAGAAACATATAGAAAGATGGTGTTTTCAAAATGGAAAAGAGATAACACAGATGTTCTTTACATTATGTAATCATTAATCTTATTTCCTCTTCCTGTTCATGCCCCATTGACTGTCATTCCATAGAGAATATAGGTAGGCACTGTATGTTCAGTGTTGCCAGTTTGTTATCAGGCTTAATGTCAAGATAAATAGAGCCTGAACAAGGAATACTATACTTCAACTGCTCAATAAATTAATTTTTTTGCCATTAGATTTCAACACACTTATGCAAAAAATAGCCCTTTATTCCATTTTACTTGGGCTTCTGTCACTTTGTGACAAATCTGTTGGACAATTACAATTACAATGAGCCAGGAGCTACTCAGAAGCTTCTACTCACAGCCACCTAACAAATACTGCACTAACTAGAAATCCAACAAACCACATTCCATAGCCCTTTTGGGAATTTTTAGTACCTATTTTTAGAGACATAGCAGTGACAGACAATATAGGTCATTTCAGAAAGCAAGGCTGAAGTCATCTTGGTAGTGTTTTAAAATTTGTTGATCTCAAAGCCTGTGGATATTTCTGAACTAAAGTCAGCATTTCTTTTCATTCTGTGTCTGTGCTGATACACAGGAACATTTCCTGCAGGCTGGCATATCTGCACTAATACAAATTTCATAATATGTCTGGTGGGTCATCACAATTGTGACAGCTATAATGTACAGCCGCCATTTGGTAAGCCACACACCCCTCCAGCAGCTACAGCAGTAATGAGAAAAATAAACGGGAAGGAGACACTTTATAACGGGAAGAAAAATAAACGGGAAGGGACTTTATAAAGTCCCCAAAAGTTTTGACTTCTAGTATCATTAAAGGCTTAAAACCAGGAAGATATCCATAAAAAAGAAGCCCCAGGTCATGAGCACAGAACTAGTGAACAGGCATCTAACTAGTGTTCATGTCAAATGGAGTTAGCTGCCGAAAACAAACATCTGGGAAAACATTAGTTGTTACTGTTGTGAGCTACTTGAACTATGATAGCTCATGAAGAGTCACTCTTGAGAGGCACATCAGGTCTGTGGATTAAAAAAATGAGAATTAGCACAACTCTAAGCAGCTCAAATTTACCCCATCCTAAACTTATTCCAAGTTGTAAGAATATATTCTCATCCTGCACAGTACAGAAGAAATCAATCATAAAATTACTTAAAAGCTCATAGCTTTAAGGGGTTTCTCAGCCTCAAGGCCCCTTTGTGTCAAGGCAACAGAATGTCTTCTAGTAAATATTTTACTAGCACACTACGTGAAGTTTTATTTTTTTGTCATGAACAAAGCACAACCTTAATTTCTCAAAAGGAATAATAATTCTCTTGTTTACATTTCTGTCACTCAAAGAAAAAAAAGTTCTGCCTTCCTGCTCTATTTTGTGTTAAGAACAAATGATAATAAATACAATTCCCCACTGATTTTTTCCCCTTTTTCCTCAGTTCTTTCTTGCTTAAAATGCCTGTCAGTACTTTTAACAGTTCCTTGTATCTCCAACAAGACTGGCCTTAGGCTGTAGCTTGACAGAGACACCCAGGATACCTCTGTCACTTCATAGGTGGCAGCTGTCACCATCCCAATACTCCTTTTGCTAGGAAATGTGTGTAGCTACTTGGACTTCCTCTAGCTGTTGTAAAGGCAACATAGGATGTCTCAGCATGGAGCTGTTACATGATCCAACTCTTTTGCAGCTTAGAAATAACATGAAAAGTTGGTCCTACAGTTACAGCAAACTTGGTACTTAGGTTTATGGTGCTTTTTATAAAAATATTAAGTTTTTACTATGCAGTTGTTAGCACAGGATAAAATAGAAAAAGTATGCAAAATATTGTGTTTAAAAGAAAATGGAAAATTCTACACATACTACCTTATTTTCCTCACAGCCACCCTTACCTATATATCTACATTCCTGGAATGACTCACTATGTCATCAAACTTCACAAAAAAAAACCAAGGATTTTTTGAAGACAATTAATCTAGTCACCGACTCCAGCATTAACAATTGCAAAAAAACATACATGCTAAATTACAGCAATTTCTCTGAGACAATGATCAATAATGTCCCATCAATGTTTTAAGCAAGGAACTTCTCTCAAAAAAATCCCAAAACAAAACAAAAAACAAACAAACAAAAAAACCTAGGTAAATCAGTTCTCTGGACCAAAGAAATGAAAGTAATTTGGGAAGAGACTATAGACTTAAAATTTTTCCCTCTACTTGTGACACAAGCAAAGCTGGTAGTGCTGGGAGATTGGATGTTGCCCTTAAAACAGTGTTAGATAAGGAGTCAGTATTTGCTTACTCTCCCACAAATGAAATGAACTATGGGGATTTTAAATAGTGTAATTCTTTTGGATACACTTCAAATTTAAAACCATGACAGCATTAATGATCCTTAGACTCCGTTCAGAGCTATTTTATGGAAGAAATTTTAAAATTTCAATACTATAAGTAATTTTATGACTGCTTATGTTTCAACATGACACATTCTTTTTTTTTTCTATTGCAGAAGTTTATATTTTTCAGCACCAATCCTAAAGGGAAGTCTATTATTGACAAAGAGATGTCTTAAGGTCCTTGAGATTCCTTCTACCTCCTGAGGGTCTACCAAGCAGCCAAATTACTTTCTTGCCCATGTTACCCTGTAATTTAAAAATCCTTACTGTTTCAGTTTAACTGGGTTCCAAATTCTAATCTTATTTTAAATAAATAATTTTTAAATTCTTATTTTAATTGAAAACTAAAGCTGAAGCCCAGACCTCTGAGTCCTTCTGAGACTGGATACAAAGGCTCTTGCCCCCATTCCAGCTCTTCTGCATTCAAGCTTGGCATACAGTTACTGTTACCACTCTTTCTTTATTTAGGAACACTGAGATATTATTTAAGAGCCAATAAAATCCACAATGAAAAATCCATATTTGTCCATCCATGCATTTGGTAAGCACAATGACAAACTAGTTGATTTGATACCATGGGACAAGAGTAAAGTCAAAGACTTGCCAGTGGGATGTTTGTACATAGCAGATTATACTAATTACCTTGTAGGGACAAATTTAAATTCTAAGTATTAACTCTTGTTAATCCCAGGTGGGAAAGATAAAACATTTCTATAAAGAAAGAAGCAAGAGTAAGTAGGTTGCACAGAGAAGCACTGGATTTGAACACTTATTATATGTTTACAGATCTGTATCCTCCAGGGCTGTATATCCCCATGTAACAGAAATAATTGTTCAAAGAACTCATTCTATGGGAAATGGCTTTCAAAAGATACCTGGTACTTCTGTGGATGTCATTGTGGTGTGATGCCACAGACACTGTGTGTTGCTGCAAAATCATCCCCTCACTTTTCATGAAGGCCTTAGAAATTCACCCCACTGTACAGATTCAGGGCCCCCTCCCTGTCTCCCAGCTTCACAACCCATAATGAGCTACGTGGAGGCTAAAAATCTTTATTCCAAAAAGAAAAGAACACTATGACCTGAGCTACTATGTATTCTCTATTCCATCATGCTACTGAGATTTAAACATAAGCAAGCAGACATGATAGCAGGCAGAATCTCAGGACCAGATCTTTGGCCTTCAGCTATATGGAAGACTAATTAAACCCACAACAGTTTAGAGCATCTCAGGCTTTGGCTCATTGCCACTTTCAGAGTCAGGAAAGAAAAGCTAATGCCTTATGGCTTCCGTCTTCATTCTCCAGCTTCTATGTCTGCCAAAGACTTGGATCATCTTAATTTACTATCTTGCTTGTGTTGGATTTTTCCTTTAAGCCTTTAACTGGCTTTTGTCTTGAGACCTTGAAAATCACTTTAAAATCTGTTGTATAAGCCCTCTTTTTAGGTGTTTGGAAAAAGAAAAAGAGTTTGGTAATTTGGTAGGATCTAGCAGTGGACTGAGCAACTGAATGTGGCTTTCTTTGTAGCAATACTAGTAGGATGGAAAGAAGAAAGAGACCAAGGAGGGCAGGAGGAAAGAATACTGCTGTTAGGAAATAAGAGAAAAGACAACAAAAAATGTTTAGCTATAAGAATGTGGAATTTTTACAGGGTGTATTTATGGACTTGCAATATTATGCATCTATATACTCCTCATTTACTCTACTCCTTTCAGCTGGCCTTGTTTGACCTATGATTTTCACTTCTCAAGCAATCTGTATAATTTCTTTAATTAGATACACTGAGGTCAGAGGCTTAGGCTTTTAAAGGATTAGACACTTACATAGATAGTGATAACAACTGTAGTTGCATTAGGTAGGATTAATCACTTTTTCTGAAGAGACATAAGCTTCATATTTTATGGAACAAGTGAAGTTCAACTAAAAGAAGAATAAAACTTCCCAAAAGGCAAATTGCTTCAAAATTGTTCGATAAGGGATTCTTTTGCTTTCTTTAAAGTATGATGTTAGATTGCATCGCAGATAAAATATCAGACTCCATGGATCTTAAGTGTTTGATCCTATATTCCAAACACAAATGAGGACTACTTTGACTAACACTAACTTGTTTTAGTACTTGATCTCCCAAAACCTTGTGATTTCTTTTTTTTTCCTACACTACAGCTAATTAAGGATTTAAGATCCATTGCCAGAAGTCTATTACTATTTCATTGCCTAACAGTGTTACACTGGTAGTAATAATTAAAAAGTATAAGCATGATATTAAAGCCCATAGATGGTAAGTCTACTTATAAACTCAGGTGTATAATGTGAGTTTTTAAATATATTTACCATAATAATCAGTAATAATAACAATTTTAGTGCCTTTAAAGTGGGATTAATATACATTTGGGGATGATGCTGTGCAGGATCAGGAGTTTGACTTGATGATCTTTGTATGTCCCTTCTAACTCAGCATATTCTGTCATTCTGTGATCATCTGTTATGTAGTTCCTTACTGCACTGTTCCGATTTTATTGTTAGTGCTTACCCTTATGGCTTTCTCAACTAATATCTTTGGAATGGATTGCAAATATAAAGCATAAGAGAAAAGATCAGTTTATAAATCTGTAGTCTGTACCAATCTCAGCACAGACTTTTCCTCCCAAGTTTCAGGAACATTGCCATGACTTGGTCAACTGTTTATGCCCAAAAGATTTTATGTGCACAGTCAATCCCTTATATCACTTACTAAGACTTTAAAGTTTAGCATGCTATCAATTACCAAGAATTGGCTGTGGCAAGAAATCTCTCAAGCTCTAAGAGTAACCTTGGGAGGCATCCCTGCTCAAGGGGAGAGCCTGGTGTGCAGCCAGCTACCATGCCAGAGAGCCCAGGGGGTCCTGGGCTGTCTGCTGTTTATGGAGTAAAATGATTGACTTAGAGTCATATTTGACTACCAGCAAGGCATCGGAGGCACTGTGGCTAACAGCTCTTGGCTACCGTGCTGCCATCTGTCCCCCACATTCCAGAGTAAACTGGATGAGGTCACCACTGCCCCCACTGGTGGCTATGGTTCATGGACAGGAGAGGGCTGTGCTACCTAACAAGGCTGATCTTGTTACACCCAACTCCCAGCAGCCCTTCCCTTTGGAGGAGCCTGGCCTTACTGCTCCCTGGCCCCTAGGCGCAAAAAATATCCACAAGGTTGCATAGTCAGAGATGTTTGGGGCAATGTCTTCATGACAAAGTTGCAGATTCCTTTCTCAAACTGAGTTAAAACTTAACCTAAAATCTGCAAACCTTAAGTGAAGAAAGAATAAAAGGTTCCCTTTCTATGCAATTGTACTTCCCATTGGTTAGCAAGCAATTCACCATTTTTCTCTTTCTCTTCTGTATAACAGTAAATTTTAATTATTCTCTGTCAAGTAAAATGGTTTCAGTGAGCAAGAATAAGGGAATCTTCTAACTTCATCATTACAGCAGTTAGAATTGGCATGTAAGGTAGGACTGGTAAATTCAGAACCCTTCAGGCAGGTATGAGAGAGTACAAATGAATTATCTACCTACCTTTAGCTAAAATGGGAAGGCATTTCTTCTCTCTCTTGGGGTTAGTCTATTAGATGTTCTTTAAAATACCTGGTGGAGTTTTCAGGCAGGAAACCCAAAGCTCTACTTCTACTTATTATATTCCTAGTAAAATGTATTTTAATAAAGTCTGATAATGTTTCAGGTTTACATAGTCATAAGCATGCATAGGGACAGAATTTCCCTGGTTAGGAAATTTTATCATTAAAAAAATACACAATAATGGGCTTACAGCATCTCCAGGATTAGACAATAACTGAAAAAGACTTTTAGATATTTCATATGTGGGTTTACATTTTTAGAGGAATAGAGGATTTCATTATTATCCTTCTGTTTCTGATACACTTCACAAAATTGCACCGATTAGCTGCTAAGATTTTAGAAAGAACTGCAGAAGGCAAATTTTTACCTTTAGAATTATTTCAGGGTCTTATGAATTTTCTTACCAATACCAATCAATGAAAAAATATCAAGTGGTGCCCCCTAAGTCACAAATTTAAATTAAAATATTCAAATATATATCAGAACATTAACTGTTATAATAAGAATTCCTTATTTTTTTTCTACTGTCTTCAAACATTTCTCTGTATTTGTGTTATTCCATGGAGATACCAGAACATAAACCTACTTTTGGAAAAAGTTACCTGAGTTTTTGACAAGTGGCAAAATTAATAATGCAAGTCTTGTGATTTAAAAACCCAGTAAGTTGGAGATATAAAACTGTGTTCATAAAAACTAATCACATTTCTAAAATGCAGGATGTAAAAGTATTTTATGTCTTTTTGGTAACTAAGATGAAGGGTAGTATTCTTGAAATTGCAAGGTCATATTTTAGATAGTTAGAATTTTATTATTGAAGTCGAGGTTTTGTCAATTAAGCATACTTAGTACAACTGCTAGTTACATCATGCATCAAAGCTCCTTATCCAACTTGTTCCTGCCAAAAGATTTCTAGTCCTGCAGGGCATATGCTTCATGTAGCACAAACTATGTATTTCTGTTCACAGTGGGAAAGAGAGGTTTTTAAGAAACTAAAGTTTCTTTGCAAAAAAACGAAACCAAAGACAAATAAACAAGAAAAAACAACAACAAAAAAATCCAAAAACCCAAACCAACAAAACAAAACAAAAAAAACCAAAAACAAACAAAAACAAAGAAAACCCAAATCCCAGAAGGGTTTATCTCTCTCCCTACGCCCTTTACATCCCATAGGAACTCTACAAATCTTGGGTATGTTCTTTTGTCTTTCCATCGTAGTATATTATTCCTGCTGCTTCTCCTTTCCCTGCAGCCTATGATCCTGCATATCCAGACCAGCAACATCTGGGTTTTTTTCTAACTAGTATCACCAGGGTTCTAAAAGGAAGAGGAATAGAGGAATGGCAGTGAGCAGGAAAGGGGCATTGAGTTTTGCTGTACACTTGCTTGGCTCAGTGCAAAAGGCTGGGCTTGAGGTTTGAGGGGATTGCATACAATCAGTCTCAAACTAAGGCCATGAGGCTACCAGGTGGTGAGTTTGAGGAAAGATTGGCAGGCTGAATGAAAGAGGGGATTAAATCAGCTTCTCAGTAAAAGTGAATTGCTACTTTGTGTTGAACAGTTAAGTAATACAGGAGTGGGAAAGAAGAAAGAAAAAGGTGAGCCCAGAGTTCAAAGATCATCCACAGTGAGGGTCTCCCTTTCTCCCTACTGATAGAAATACGTTGTCTTTGGTAAGTAGAGAATTCAGACTCTTACCAGACATGAATACAGTCAAAATTGGGAAACAAAAGTTGACTTTTCTCACAGGGGAACAATCAAAAACTCTGTCACAGACAGGTTTCCCATTTTCCAAAGAACTGACTTACCCAGAAGATTGAATAAAGAGAGACTAAAAATTGAAAAGAACTTATCAGATTCCCAGGCAAATACCTCTCATCCTTTCCTGCTCCATACCATGCAATATCCTAGGGGTTCCCTATGGAAGAGAGCTGCCTGTCCTTTACACTTCTACCAGCAAAATCTTTTTATGCTCTGTAGAATATTTTTCTGATTATGCTTCTGCCTTTCAGAGTGATAAAAACTCAGTAAACACAGAAGAACAGGTTTCTGTTAGCAACTTCACACACACACACATAAACACACAAATCTTTTGTGTCAGGATCCTGCCATCCTTCAAATATGTTGTTAAGCAAACCAAACCAAATTTCAGGGGAGTCTGATGCCTGAAGGTGTCAGGAATTCTGTTTTGGATTTCATACAAATCCAAAGCTTTTAACAAGTCTTTGCATATTAGTCTATCAAGGGACCTCATTTGCATGCAGCACTTTGAAGAATGATTTGCATCTATCAAGTCAGTACTACTTTCTTCAGCTATATGAATTGTCTTGAAGACCCCCTACCCAAGCAGCAATGAGATCTGCATGTTCAGTATGACAGAGACAGTAAAATAATATGGTTCAGCCAACAAGATCTACCCTCCTAACTAATAGGTAGCCAGTTTTAGCTAACTAACCTTTTCCAGTCTGACTGTGATCAGTTCTGCTCCACTGATTGGCTACAACTGGTCATCCATTTTATTTATGGAAGCCCACTGAAGAAAATAAAGTTGCCCAGGCATAAATAGAAACTGTTTACAGAGATACATGAATTCTAGGATGACTTCATAACTGAAATTGTGACAAAACTGAGGAGCAACAAAAGCAGCAACTCACATTCAATTTCACAACTTTTCAAGCAATATTTGATCCAGAGTCTTCAATAAATGCTCTATATTATTACATTATTAAAATCACAGGGCCACTGTGTGTATTATTATCAAATATAGTTTTATAAAATATTTTTTTAAGACTCCTATCAAGCAACATTTTCCAAATGCTCTTTCTGAAGAACTGTCTACCATGAGTGAGTTAAATGCATTGGGCTACACTGGTGTGAAACTCAGTGTTATAATTCACTGTTTAAAAATTGCTGCTGTGTTTGTATGCTTAGCTGCAAGATATTTCTTTGCAAATATATGTAAACACACATAAAAATAATTATTACAATAAAAATGAGATTGAATCCTTTTAAAAATCATATGCTAAAGGAGACTGTGTGAGTGACTAAGAAAAAAGAATAGAAACTAACCATACTTTAGTATTTAATAAAAGTTGAACTTTTAAATTTTTTTCCGTCTTCTACTTTACAAAATCAGCATACTTCTGAAGAACTTTTCCCTCTTCTACTTTACAAAATCAGCATACTTCTGTCTATAAAAAAATAAAAAAACTGATCTGTGCTTGTTACCTGAGCTAGGCAAAATACAAAACAAACTGAGATCACTACTCTTCAAAGGAGATTAGGATAATTACAATAAACTTAAAGTCAGGGGTTTTGCTGATAAAAGTCTATTGGTTTTTTTTTTCCTTTTAGCCATCTGTCTGTCCCTGAACTGGTGTGCACAGTCAAGTTATTAGGGTGGCTCTGTAATGAAATCTCTTTAATGAACTCTTGCAGGGATGAACACAGAGGATGCAATTATCTTCAGCTGAACATACATGTTGTTACATCCAGGAGAAAACAACTGTGATAAAAAAACCAGAAACTTTGCAGAGTCAAGTTTCAATAAACAAAAAATAGTTATGCAGTGCCAAGCATATCTTTATGGTTAATCCTATGTTTGTTCCCATTCCACATATGCCCTGTGACAGGGTTTTATATTCACACACTGGCTGTTCTGATCTGTCACAATGACTGGGTGATCTGGATCCCAGTGGGAACACAGGACCATGACACAGTCCATGTGTAACCACATTAATGGGTATTTTTTCCCTACAGGGTAACTGTTTAATTTCAAAGGGCAGATATTTTTTATCACCCTGGCCCCTTCCTTTCCTGGTAATTTATAATTTCTTTCAATGCCTAGGTTAATTAAAAACTCCTATAATGGGTTTTCATGCCAGGGTTTTTGCAGCGAGACTTCAGGGGTGGGTTCATGAAGAAGCCTCTAGAAGCTTCCTCTGTGTCCATTGTAGCCAATGCCAGACAGCTCCAAGACAAACCTGTCACTGGCCAAGGCTGAGCCCATCAGCATCAGTGGCAATGCCTCTTTTTTAGAAAGGGGAAAAAGAAAATAGCTGCAGAACAGCGGCCTGAGTGAGGAGTGAGAATATGTGTGAGAAACAGCTCTGCAGACACCAAGGTCAGTGCAGAAGCAGGGAGAGGAGGTGCTCCAGGCACCAGAGCTGAGATTCCCCTGCAGCCTGAGGTGAAGATCATGGGTACACGGCTGTGCCCCTACAGCCCATGGAGGATCTTATGCCAGAGCAGGTGGGTGGATGACTGAAAGAGGCTGTGACCCTGTGGAAACCCTGTGGTGCAGCTCGTTCCAGGCCAGTGGGGAAGAGGAAGCAGAGAAAATCGGGAGTGAAGTGTTTCCTGAGAGGATGGGAGGGGTGGGGGAAAGGTATTTGAAAATTTGGGTTTATTTATCATTATCCTACTCTGACACACTGGGTAATAAATTAAAATAATTTCCTCAAGTCAAGCTTTTACCTGTACTGATAATCTGTAAGTGAAGGCTTCCTGTTCTTTCTTGATCCATGAGCTTTTTTTCTGTTTTCTCTCACCTGTCCAGCTGAGAAGAGTGATAGAGTATCTTTCGTGGGCACCTGGTGTCCAGCCAGGGTCAACCCACTACACCTCCCCTTATTGTTCTGTTCCAAGTGCTGCCTTCACTCTCTCTTTATGTCCTGCCCGTGTATTTTTCCCAAATTGTTTTTCTTTTTTATTCACCTATACCCTTAGCTTGCACTCCTCACTGCACTCCTTTCACCTAGCAGAGAAAGTATTATAAACACCTGCAATTTTCCACCTCATTTTAGTCCCAACCCCAATGCCAAAATGGTCTCCCAGTAGCAAGCAGAGGGAGTATTCTTTACCTCTTTGTCCTTTTGTTGCTTATTTCTTGCATATGTTTGGTACAGAGAAAATCTTAATTGAATTTAGCATATCAGAGTACTATGACTCTCCTTTGATGCGCTGAGATTCAGACAAGAGCTTGTTTTCATGAGGTGGAGAAAGACACCATATGTGATCCAAAATGTGTAGATAACGGATGTTGTAAAGTGTCATGACAAAACAGTTCTCAATTTCATTTCTACTTGATATCTAGTCAAACCAACATTTGCCTATAGTCCCTGGAAGCAAAAGATTTGTCATTTTGGCAAATGAGGATGATCTGTATGGATGATTCTCCACACAATTTCACCTTTATAGACTTTTATCATCACTGTCTGAATTTTTCAGACCAAATGATACTGCAGAAAAACAAGCAATGGAAAACATATTCTTATAAGGGTATGATAAAAAGCAACCTTGAAAGTAATCAATAAATGCTTCTTCATTCACCTTTAGAATCCCATATGTGTGGAGAATTTCCATGCAGAAGACAGGCTGGACCATCTGACCAGATCTTCTCTAATCCTTCATCACTTTGCCTCTTTTGTGTAATTTACACTATTTATGTCATGCCAATGAAAATCTGTAGGCCACACCATAAAGCTTTGTTGTCTGCATATTGATAGAATGATGGCAATTGGCAGGCCCTAGCATTCTCACTATAATATTCCTTATTTCTGTCATAAACCCCTAACATGCTTTTTTCATCCATATGTCCCTGTGTAAACTAATAATCCTGAACATTTCTCTTCACATTATATTATTCATGAGCATGAAAGAATCTGAAACAGTGAGTCTCTTCACCTCCAGTGAAAATGAATTGCCATCAACATTCAGAGACCCAGGAAAAAGGGCTCCATCTGGAAAGAAAAATACATTGCTGCTTGGTTAAAAACAACTACTTATGTTAACACAATAGCTGAAATTGTGTTAGAACAACTCCAGAGGAGGGCCACTGAGTTGATCAGAGGGATGAAGCACCTCTCCTGTGAGGAAAGGCTGAAAGAACTGTGATTGTTCAGCCCGGAAAAGCGAAGGCTTTGGGATGACCTAATTGTGGCCTTCCAGGACTTGAAGAGATCTTACAGAAAAGATAGGGCAAGGTTATCTGCAAGAGCAGGTGGTGACAGGACAACGGAGGACGGGCTCAACCTGAAAGAGAGCACATTTAGATTAGATATTAGGAGAAAATTGTTTTTTGGGATTGAGGTGAGGCACTGGGCAGGTTCCTCAGCAATGTTGTGGATGCTGCATCCCTGGAGGTGCTCAAGGCCAAGCTGGATGGAGCTCTGAGCAGCCCGGTCTAGTGGAAGGTGTCCCTGTCCATGATGGGGGGTTGGAATGAGATCATCATCAAGGTCCCTTTTCAACCCAAACCACAAAAAATTATAAAGTAGAACTAATGTTCATTTTCACCAGACAACAAAAATCTTCCATGATGTTTGATCTTCAGAATAAAAAAGCCTTCATACCTAATTACACATGCCTTCAAAAATAGGAAAAATAGCTATTGAAAAAGCATATATTGAAAATTGCTTGCCTGAACAGTATTCTCAAATTCCTACTGATGGAATAAAAAGCTAATTTAATTACTCTATTAGTCATTTTTTTCACATTTCAACTTTCGTGGTAATTTTAATTTTCACAGATACTTGAAAAAAACAGGAACAAAGAAAAAGAAAATCAAATCATAGTTTTTTGCATTGCTTAGAAGTTTTTTCTGTTCTTTTAACTGTTTCAGCTTTTGTCCAATAATGACTCCAATAATGTGTAGTAGGGGTTGTGATATTAACTGACACATTGCAAACAAAGCATTTAAGGGAGGTTTCACTGTTTATACTTGAAAGAGTCCTTAGAAGTCAACAGCAAAACTTCTGTTGATTTTGATAGAAACAGAACTGATCCCATGCTCAGTGACTTGCATCAGAAAATTATCAAGATTGTACCACAACACTGCTACCTTGTGGCATGACATGGAGCAAAATCATTATTGCTTTTGTGACATGCCTCTCCCTTCTCTAACAGGGATGCCATGTGTCACAAACTACTAATGCTCATCTTACACTTGAAGGTATGATTCCCTTTCCACTGTAAGTCCTTATATGACAATTAGTGGAAATCTGTGCCTATTTTACTCATTTTATTGACTACAAAGTTTTAAAAGAGGATGCCAAATCACTTTCCCCTTACAATTCCAATTCATAATGTATTAGTTCTTAAAGATGTTAATTTTGTTGCAAAACTTTGTAATGCTGATGTTAGGAAAAAGGATATAGTTTTCCAGTAATGACCTGAACAAGTCTGGAACTAGTTTGTATATCACAGATAAAAATACCCTTCCTTACTCCACTATATTTATGTCTCATTAGTTTATGGACCTAAAGCCCTCCAGGGACTGTCACTCACAAATCCATCTAATGTTTATGAGCTCTAAATTTTGCATTTGGATCTCTAATTTATCCAACAGATATGGAAAATCATATAGATAGAAAACTCCCTAGTGCCTACAAAGCTCTAGGTTTTAATAGAGAGGGCAGAAATAGCATAAGCATAATGTTTAATATAAGCATGATGCTTAGCACATTAGTGGCAAGCTAAGTGTATCACCTAGGAGGGAAGACATTCACTGTATTTCAGGGAAGTGGAATAGTATTCCTCCCAGGACTGTTGGCTTGTAATGATAGGGAGTGTTAATGCCATCCAGTTCCTGTTGAAGAAGTTTTTTAATGGAACATTGCCAAGTGAGGATCAGCTATTTTCTGTTAGCTCTAAACATTGGGGACCAAGGGGGCACAGTCATTTCTCCACCACACATTATCAAAACAACTTGATTTTATTGGCAAGCCCTATCCAAACAGGCCGACCATAAACGTACAATAATGGCAGAAGCTCAGCACACGTTACTCCAAAATTCAAACCCATACAGAGGACTGTTATTACTGTTCTACTATCTGAAACTTCTGTTAAACATACATAGATTTAACCATTCTTTCAACTTCCTACAGCACCACACTTGGGGCAGTTGATGGATTCCAAGACAAGTATCTTTCCTACTGATGTCAATGATCATACAGCCTCAAAACCACTACTGAGGTGTCTATAAAATAAAATATAAAATTGATTTATTAATCCAAAAAGAGAGCTATGTCCTAACAGAATGCATGTAGCCACACTCTAAAGTTTAGGAAACTGAACTGGAAACAGAATTTTGCCAAGAGAAAAACTTTAGGAATGGATAAGAAGATAAGGGATAGGCATTTAGCAGGACTCTAAAAAGGATGATCATCAGCAGTAGTGTCTTAACAGGGAATGCTACATAAAAATTCCCAATAGTCACTACAATTCTGAAATTTGGTTGAAATAAAAATACTGTTTATACTTAAATCCTCCTGTCCTGGCCAGAGGAATTTAATGAGATAATAATGCCTCTACCTCATGATTACCTGGGCTTTAGCTGTGTATAAGATCCTTTTTCATACCAAATAAAAAATTCAAACTAAATGGGATGGACCTCACAGAAACTCTTTAACTGAGTGGTTTTTTACTAGAAAGGTGATATGTGCTACAGAAGTATTCAGTAGTATTTAAGGTATTTTCCCATTAGGGTCTCTCTGTTTAAGACCATCAGGCTTTATTATACTCCCTTTGCTCACAAAGATATAACTGAGTATATATTTCCTGGATGATTAAAGATTTTGGCTTTCTTTCTGTTGGTTTGTTTTGTTTTGGTTTTTGATTTTGTTTTTTTTTTAATTATTATTTTATTTACCTAGTAATGGTAATGATATGCCTGCAATATATCACTTTTATTCTCAGTTCAGTCCTGTGAACCAGGAGATAGATATTTATATTATTGTTCTGCCTGCACTGTGTTAAGATGAATTCAGATGTAGTATAACTGCCCTGATAAATATATTCTGAGTTCCATAACATGCATAATATGCACTTCTATACCATATCTCTTGGAATTAATACTGAAGGTAGTGGATTAGGTGTTTTATAAAAGTAGCTTTTGTAATAAAATTTGCTGGCAGTAGCAACCTAACAGCAGATGGGGTTTTATAAAGAGCACATAATGATGATTCATTGCAGTAAGTACATGTGGATCCCTCAGATCTTCTTTCAGTTTACTTCATTCTTTGATTTATACAGTGATTACCTAGCTACATAATTATTTGAAAAAGCAAGCAAAAGTGATGTCAGCCATCTGCTAAATTACTAGTAGATATAAGCAAGATTTGTCTTTCAGAAGCAGATTCTTTCCTGCAATGCCACACTGATGTGAAATTAAATACCTGTGGTTTTCACCTGATATGCTCTCTATTGTTAAATCAGCAAGTGATTATAGACTGATAAAATACATTTCAGAAATGTATCAGTGGGGAAGAGAGGAAGACAGCTTAATGATTAAAATACTGAATTGAGTTTGAAAATCTGGAACTGCTATTCACAAACTCTTTACATATCCCTAAGCATGCATCTCTCTCTCTTTCTCAGTTGTTCTGACATGAAAATAAGGCTCACACTGCTCCATGTCACAGAAGGACTGTGGAGAAAAAAAAAAAAACCTCCACATAAATAATTGATAGATAGTTTAACCTTCAATAAATTATACTTCACTATGTTGATCCCACTCTATCTCCTGATAGAAATAAGTAAATCAGTCCCCTCTAATAATCTGCAATTACTTGCCCAGAGGGGAACACTAGGCAGAATATTTCAAGGGATTAGTAAGAGTTTACATGCTCTTTGCATTTTGTATTCAGACCCCCCATTCTTGAGACCTGCCTTTAACTTCTGATGCAATGGAAAGTTTCCTGTTGAGCCATCAGTTCTGCTACACACACTCTCCCAGCCTGCTCCTCATCCCCAGCTGGCCTGTGGGAATAAAAATAAAAAAGAAAGCAGAGAAAAAAGCAGTGTCTGGGGAACGTATTATATAAGAAGTGCAGACCTGAGTTTTGACTGAGTGTTGATCACTTTTCAGTTGAATTACACAGACAGTTTCCCAAAGCATTTTATATAACCCCAAAATATGTAATGATCTTGCCTATGGAAGGTAAAATATAACTAGGAGAACACCCAAAGCATTGTTTTTCTGAAAGAAGTGGAAGATTCTAAATGTGGAGGCTTTGCAGACTCTTGTTACACTTCAACAGATTTGTGCACTATGTCTGGTAGGGTAGTATTCATGATGTCTGTTTCTAGAGTGAAAGTAGTCAAAAACATATTTTTTTGCCAAACTAAGCACTATTAAATTCTTTCCCTACTTATTGGTTTTTTCACAAGCAATTTTGAAACCAGTCTGAATTTATTAAACAGATCTCAAAAGACTGAGATTGTTTCATTGTCAAAAATTACAAGTATGAATACAGTTTTTTCAGATTTTATATACAAGACAATAACCAACTTAAAAGAAAAAAATTTAATTTGTTGACTTAGTAACACTGATGGCACTGGACTTCAGGCAAAAAGGAATCTGCTCCCAAATTACTGCAGTGGTATACTTTTCTGTTTCTGATTAACACCATGTATCTCACTCTGTTTATCTCAATGTAGGAGAATATCAATGAATTAAATAAATCAATCACAGATAAGAGAATTAATCTGAAGACAGAAAGAATGTTCATGACTTTACTGTTAATGTGTAAGAAGGAATACATCTATCTGGATTCAAATGCATGCTTTCTGGTTTTTTCCCTACATTTGATCAAAATCTTGACAGATTTCATCCATATAAGATTATTCAGGTTACACATTTACATATGACTCATAAAATATTTTGATGAAACATATTTCACCAGTTTTCTAAGTAGTGTTAGATGTTTAAGAAATAATGTCCTATTAATAACCAGCATATGAGGTAGGACAATAGAACCATCTATCTGAGGCATACAGACCAACAGGTACAGGAACTGTAGCTAAAGGTACATCAGGTTTGAGGGTTTACCATGTTAGTTTCAAACCTTCAGACAAAAATAAAGACGTCTTCTGCTGCTATTCTAGCTCAAGAAACATTTGAAATTCAGCTGAAACCTCCTGAAAGGAAGGTTTCATCAAGAAGCAAGTTTGAGAAAGTACATTAAAATTTTATCTCTACCAACAATTACTTTCCAAGTATTCTAACTACAACTGGTAGTGTTTCTTATTTTGAAGCATACTTTTTCTTCCTGGCTGATGAAGAAACATATTGTGATCACGCACTCCTGATATCAAAGATTTTGCCACAAAAATTATGCCAATATCCCTACTTCAGTTAATCTTTGGCCTCATAATATATCCTTTTATTATGGTATAATGAGCCCACTTAAGCTGGAAGTCTTGCCAGCTTTGCAAGGTTTAATAATCAAAGATCAGCACATAATATCTCAATCTCTAAATTATTTAGAATTTGATATACCATACCAAATATATTGATGCATATAAAATGACATAGCAGAAATAACAACAGAAAGACTCACCCTGTTGCACTTGAAAATTTAAAAATCTAAACCACATATATAGGGTTAGCCTATAAACAGAGGTCATAATATGAATCCAGCATATGGTTAAATCATCACAATAATACCAATATTAAAATTCTTACATGGGTTTTTTTGCATGAGTCCATTTAAGGAAGAAAAGGATAAGTTTTCTTCCTTTGAGGAGGGAGGAGAATAAATGATGAAGTCAAAGGATAAAACTGAAGTATATTTTCTGTGTGGAGGGGAACTAAAGACAATGGATGAAAGCAGCAGCAGCTGGTACTGAGCACAGAATATCTAGCTAAAGCTCTTGAGAACTCTGAGTGAATCCTTCATAGAGCCCTCAAGGCTATTGCCTGCAGCTGACAGTCCAGTTTCTGCTTGGAAGACTACGTATCAGCTGTCCCTACAGCTCTTAAAACCTCTCCTATATATCTCTGGCTCTGTTAACAGTGTGGTCGAGTGGAGAAAACACCATTCTGCAGTGAGTTACTGATCATTGACTGCACAAAGACTTGGGTAGTCTCACATCTGGTAGGTGAGTTGTAAGGAGAAAGTATCATCCCATGACTTGATTCACACAGGAAAAGGAAATAGACTCAAATGCTACTACTCTATATAAACAGGCAGAAGAAAAGGCAAAATGGTTCCAAAATTAAAAGAGTGGGATTAATAGAAAAAAGCTTCTTAGTGTTCCACATTAGAAAAAATGTTGTTGAACAAGTCTGATTAATTTGCACAGTAATCTTCCTGGCTCAGCTTCAGAACTCCTCTGCCTCATGGACTGAATGTTAGGCCACATGAGACTAGGAAATATAAAGCTCTGCTGCCAGAACTCCAAGCATTCAAGCCACTAAAATTTTGAGTCTGACTCAGAAAATAATTGGAATTAAAAAAAAAAAAAAAGGTAAACTAGACATTCATGTGGAATTCATGTGGGGTTCCTGTTCTTTATTTATTACGCAAATATTTCATTTCCCTACAAAAACCCACACTAACTTCATATGCTGATTGATTTTTTTATGTACCTGGCAACCACAAGGTCACAGGGAACACGATACAAGGATACAATTTCTTTTTTTCTATGAACACAAGCAATCTTCAACATAGTTGTAAGTTGTCATGTATAAAAACAGTGTTCCCTGTTGTCATTAAAATGTTCATAAAATAATTCCTCTCCCATGGTGGAGAAATTTTTGGAATAGCAGTTCTATGGAGACAATTTAGATCTTGGAACCTTTTTGCATCAGTTCCCTGCACATGAATGATCATGGCTTTGCGTTTGCAGAATTACTTGCATTAGACTTGTGTCTGTCCTCATAAGAGAAAACCATGACTGTATTATTGGAATAGAAAAGGCAGATGGACACACACAAGCCCAAATCTCAGCTGCCCACCTTCAGTCCAAACTGAGTGAATGGGTGAAGTTTCTAACAGACCAAAGCCAAAAGCTTGATGTTTTCAAGCTCTCCAGGTGAATTCAGAAAAATGCATTTATGTGCTCTAACACTACTAAGAGACCCATAATACTGCTTAAAGATAATGTCTATTGTACTGCTTTGACCACTGCTGTCTTCGGAAAAGTTTTGAACATTCATTCTAAACAGTCGAGTTTTCAAAGCATGAAGTTATAAAGTGTAAAAATATATCTACAGGCATCCAGTACAAAACAGATTTACCAATGAATGCATGGCATCATCTTCATAATCAGTGTTCTACTGCAAATACATTTGATTCAGTAACTCTGTAAGTTAGAGCAGAATAATTGTTAATGATTCAAAGTCTGCATGACACACAGTGACTGCATATTTAAAGCTATATCTTGTGAAGTTCTACATTTTTTGGTGTGGACTTAACGCTGTATTTTCTGATCAGGTATCTCTATAAGGTAAACCCATGACAGCCCACTAATATTTGCAGGAGCATTTCATTATACTTTTCACTTTAGAAAAATGTCATAGAATCATAGAATGGCTTGAGTTGGAAGGCGCCTTAAACATCACCCTGTTCCAAATGTCCTGTCATGGGCAGGGAGAGCTTGCATTATATCAGGTCACAGAAGTCCCCACCCAACCTGGCCTTGAACTATATATGAGATATGTAATGAAGATGGGCATAGAGTATATCAAATTTGATAATCAAATATTAAACCTGTAAGTTTCTTAAATATTAAAAATGGGCATAGTGGCTTTTTATCAATTTCTGTCTTTTTCCCAGACTTGGAGAATGTAAAACTTCATTCAAATGAAAAATTTTATTTACTTCATAAAAGTTATTCTCTGGAACTGCAGTGTACACAGAATTTACCTTTTATTCATGCAATAAAACCTACAGAAACTACTTAAAGATTTTGCTTTCAGAGGAATGTCTCTTTGTAGTAATAAACTTAAAAAAACCTCCCCATTCAGGTTGCTTTGTCTATTTTTAGCAGTGTAACTTTGTATTTACTAATAAAAAAAATCCATCAAAAAGTACCATTAGAGTTAGTGACAGCTAAACACAGAATAAAAGCTTCACATTTAAGTATTTTAGGGTGTAACAACACCTTTTTAAAAACTATCTCTGTATTTGGAAGTGATAAAAATGCTCCCATTTCCTGGTCTCTTGTGCTTCATGGTAAGAAACTGATGATTCATTCTTACTTGCTGCTTTGGACAATTCATGTGTACTGAGCACAATCCATCCTTGCAAAGGAATACAGGAGTTTTTATGTCCCTTTCAAACACTGAGCTTTGTTCTTCTGAGCAGCAATTGCAGCACTCTCACTCTATTGGGATAATAGAGATATGTTTTTTTGCTGTTCATAAGAGCTGAGCATAGAAACTGAAATATGAAATTTCAGTTTATGAGGAGATATGTTACAATTTCCTGAAGAAAAATTAGCAGTGGCAAAAGATACCATCCTATTTTAAAAAATATATATGTGGTACATAAAAGTCCATTAGAATGGATTTGATTCTTCCTTTTTGTCTTTCGAAAAATGCAATTTTCATCAAGAAAAGGATCCCTCAAGAAAAGAGATGGAGATGAACCCAGTAACTCAAGAATCTTTAGGAAATGTCTTGTGCAATGGGAGTAATTCATATAGATAGGTCCTTCAGGAGAAATCCTTAAAAACATCCATATGTTTAAAAAGACACTATAAACACCTGTTAAAAATCTGGCACTTTGGGAATTTTTTTTAAGGTTACAGTTTATATTCTTGCAAAGAGAGCTCCAACTCATTTCCAGCTGCTCCTGATCTGTATTGCCACGTTCCCAGCTAGACTGTGTGTGCAGGGGAATCTCTTTCCGTAGTGGGGAGAGCCTGACCTCTACTGGGAGGGAACATTTGTGGACTTGAGTTTGGTGCTTTCCTCTCTCCACCTTAATTGGTAACTGTAGTCCCAGTCCCAGCTCAGTTCAGCTGTACAGCATTCCAGATCAATCCCCTTGTGAACCCAGATGCACCATCTTGAATATTTTGAAGTGTTCAGGAGGTGGGGTATAGAAGTGAGAAATACACCACATATTTGCATGGAACCCACCCTTCAGCAGGAGTCTAAATCCCACCAAGACAAATAAAAATGAAGAATTTAAGTACACAGTTTGCCTGAGGTCCTCAGAGTTAAACCATGACTTCAGTGAAATCTTAGGGAATTTTTCCAAAAGTCTACCTAGGTAAAAGAAAAGCACTAGGTTATCCAGTAAAAGATAACTACTTCTCATTCAAATGTAGCAGCTTTGCCTCCTAAAATGATGTCAAATCAGGATTTTTTAAGAACCATTTTTAAGGAGAACATGAAATCAGAAATAAGTAACACAGGTGAAGAATGAATGGACATGCAGGTATTTTTTAGAGTACTATGATTTTAAACTTTTACTCTCATTTATTTCTTGTTCTTTCAAGAAAGCACTGGAGTACATTATCTGTACAATAGAAAGAATTGAAACCACTCTTTTTTAAAAACCAAAATAAACATGGATAAGACAGACATCTGCCTGGAATGAACTTGGTATGACTGACCTTGATTTGGAAGAGAATGAGAGCAGCCTTGACTGAATAGTCACTTGATGTCCCTCCTCATTGTATTTTTTTACGATTTCTATGAAAAATAAAAAAGCAAAGAAAACTTTAGGCAACTGCTTCCAGTCATAATACTACTTTATATCTGAAAAGCAGCTGTTCTAGTATTTGAATTACCATCATAAGGCACATTAATTCAAGAAAATGCAATAAAAAAGTCACCTGTAACACAAAGGTTTTCCCTGGGAAAAGCTGTTCCCATTACTTAAGATGTACTACTCTTTAGTGTGTGTATATGAAGGTCTTTATATTCACTGAATGTGAATTATTTTCTAATTCTGTGGCCAAAAATACTTTCAGGGAATGCTAAGTGTGCAAATACATTAACTTGTGTCTTGAATATTTGCACACAAATATAGGATAAACTTTGAATTTCATATAAAAGGACATTCTTCTAATTTCCATGGAGAAAGAGTAGGTCACTCAAGCTGATACTGTAGGCAGTGGTTGCATCACATATTATGTGTCATTTCAGGAACAATAAAGTAACACATAAATATTTATTATCCTTTGAAATATTTTTAATTAGTATTCACTTATAACAAATTACTCACTGGAATGTTCTATTCTATTTAAATAAGATGGTAATAATGTGATTAATCCCGTTATAGAATGAGTTTCATTATCCAAAACCACAATTAAACAAGCAGTGTTGGGCCGGTTGGACTGAAAGATCTTATTAGAAAAGCTCTGCTAATGTTTGTCAGAGTCAGAAATCCTTATCCAGAAGAGAGGGGTGCTTAGGTGTTGAAGTTCATAGCAACTCTTTCAGCCATTCCATGACTGAAGCTAGCCAGTCTAGGAGTCGACATAAAATTTCAGTAAGTGCTCAGAAACATCTGTGCTCACTTACATCTGTGACCTCATTGAACTCAGGATCTCAGGAATTGTCTGTGTTCATAATAACAAATTCCGTCCCTATTACCAGGAAATAAAGGAGAAAAATCTCACTAGCTCAGTTGAATGTGTCAACAACTTTCAACGCAGGTTAAACTGTAGGCAAATCAGTTCTCTGTCTGATTTCAAGCTTTTAATTCCTTCCAGAATTAGCACTATCCTGAGGGGATTTCACAAAAAGAAAGGCAGTGTTTTATCAAGCAGAAAGGACAGGAAGGGGAAAGAGGGAAGGAGGAAGAAGGAAAAGAGAAAGTAGAAAACTGCTACCAACTAGCTCTGTAAATTTTACATTATATCAACAATGTCTAGTATAAAAATGCTTTAGGAAAAATACATTTATCAATGCATTTTTAAGGCATGATTTATTTTTTCACACATGTCATTACATGTACTAGGATTGCTCGTCACATTGTTTGTAAGAAAAAATGTAGTAACTAATATAAATTGAGAGAAGATATTTGATCATAAATCTAAAAATTGTCTGATATTATAAGTGACAAAGAAAGTAATATACACCTTATCTTCCCACATCCCCCACTTCACACTCATCTTTCCATCAATATAGCTCTTAAATAGGAAGTAACATTTAAATTTAAGTATTAGTATAAATCAAGCCGTATGTCAAACTAAAAAACCTCTTTTTTTCTATTGCTAAAATACACAAGCACAATTATGCATGAACTATGAAAAAAATGCCTACCAAAATATCTAAAAGGTGTAGCTATTCTGTATTTTAATAAATAGACTCAGCAGTGTGGGGAATAATAAAAAAATGAAAAAATAGTATAGAATTCATTTGTCAAGCTAATTGAAAACTGATCAATGAACAACAAAAAGAATACCCTTGTATTCTTCTCACAGGATTTTCCTGTGTTATCCCACAAACTTCTGGGAAACTGGGAAATAAAATAATAGGGTGCCTCAAGATTCCTCTGCCATGGCAGTTAAAACCTTAGATCTTCTATTAATTCCAGTGACTTTGGAACACCCAACGCATCTCTGAGTATGCACAAACTTTGCAGATCAGTCATCAAAGTGCTGGTACCATTACTTTTTAAGACCAGGTCTCTTGGCAGGCATTTATATCATACTGTGGACAACATTAATAATTTTTCATAGTTAAATGTGAATTTACAAAATAACTGTACAGTTTTAATACATAGAGTATAACTTTTGGTACCTTACAAAAACATTATAAGCTCACTGAGGTTTACAATTTGAAAAATATCAGCTTTCAACTCCAAGTTCTTTTTGTGGTGTAATAAATAAAAAGCTGTAGAAAATGTCTTACTGTGAAACACTGTGAAAAATGTTTTTCTTTACTTAAACTGAACTGGAAATCATTTGAACTGTTAAGTGAAATGGTACTAGGGACAACAAACATCTTAATTTCTGAGTAAGTGAAACACATTCCAAAAATATCCCCAAAAATGAAATGTGACTAAAAAATGAATCTGAAAGTATATCCTTTGACAATTATGTGTTTTTTCAGATCTAATTCAGAATATTTATTATATTAGAATTCTTACTGATTGAAATTAGACACTGCAGAGTACTGCATTGTAGCTAAAATGATATACTTTAAAATAAAGTTTAAATTAATGGAGCTTCATTTTTGTATGGAAAAATGAGCTTCATTCAGTTATGCAGTATTTCAGGTTAATCTTCAGAAGTACTGATTAAGTAATTGCACTGTAAAAGAGCCCATGTTCTGCTTCTTACTCCAAATGAATTTTTCTTCTAGAATAAGAGAAATTTTCTCCAAGAGCCTGAAATCTCTCCTAATGATTTTTTCCTTATAGGTTGCTTGAAAAGTTTTTGACCTTGAAAAGTATCAAAGCCAGTATTTTTCTTATTAAAAAAGGAAAAAAAAGGAAAAAAGAAAAGAAAAAAGGAGATTATGCTCTCCAGCACCTTAGCTATCAATGTATGTTGTGTTATGTTAAAAGGCTGTCATGAAAATTCTAATCAATCTAGTACAATATATAAATCATGTATAATCTATTCTTTTCTGCCAAAGGAAATATTGATTCTACAGAATGGTAACTTTTGTCTTTCAAACACGTAGCATCTCTCTGCTACTTTGTGGATTTTGCCACAAAGTATAGATGGTGATTATAGATAAGTTCAAAAATAGCACATAAAGGACATGGCAAAAAACCTCCAAATGGTAAATTCTGTTGTATGATTTTTGAAGATAATGGGGAAAGCTGAAAGCCATAGCTATGTTTATGTTTTCTACACAGCAACAGGAAATGGCAGAATGTCATGCAGCCTCACTGTACATTCAGAATAAAAGTGTCAAAATGGGGAGAATGAAGCAGAGGAAATAATTTCAAAAAGCACAACAATCTAGATAACAATCATGGTAAAGTCAGACAACTGTGAACCCCAGTTTCAGATGTTAGGCGAACTGAAAGCAGCTATTGTTGCTTCAATATTGAAGGCACTTGCATATACAGAATCTTGATGCCTAATGGCAATTATTAGGATGGTAGATGGAGGAAGAGAAAGAGCAAAAAGTTATTGGTCCTTCAGCTATCTGCCCTTTAACGAGCCAGAGGTACTTCAGTGAGTCGATTATCAGAATGGCAATGCAGGGACATATTTCAACACAACAGGGTAGTCTCCACAAGAAGAAAAGTAATCAGAAACTGATTTGACTCAATGGACCAGATCCTTCCCCCATGTTACTTTAAACCTGCTCCTAGTTTCAGAACAGCTTGATACACTAGAAATGCACATTCCTTCTGTCAGGTGAATATGGTCTACCCACAAAAAGAATTTTCAAAGGTTTATCTCAAAAAAAATGAAGTATAAACCTCATGCCAAAAGAGTAGAGTTTTGTTTTACCAGGAGAGAATTTGAAATGACTTTCTCTTCCTGGATGAAAAGAGATAAATTTCAGTCTTGCGCAAGGTGAGGGGTGGGAAGGAAGGCAAAGCAGCTGATTAGTTTGTAAATGGTGAAATGATGGTAATACAGCTTCTATAAACTCAGATAAGAATCCTATTAAACACTAGGCCCTATCTAGCAACTAAATACTTCTGAACTCCTATTTTTTCCTGCTAAATTTAAAGTCAAGGTCTAATCATTTTATAATTGAAAATAATGGGAAAGGTGCGAGCACCTTAGCAAAATTAACTTTTCAGATGTGGGATGCAAATTATAGAGCTTTGTTTTGGGGTGGACTGCACACATACTTGCATGCCAGCATACACCTTAATGTCAGATGAAACAGAGACATTATGAAGTGTTATATTTTTACAGGAAGTTAACCCAAGTGCTGTTATTCCAACAGTGAGAAACAATCAATCCAAGTACTGCCAGATACTGTTAATGCTTTGCAATATATCAAAATGCCTTTGGTTTTATTTATAAAACCTAAACAATGACAAGAAAAGCCAATGCAGTCAACAAAGCAACACGATTATTACAGGATATTGGATATATGGAACAAACCATAAAGACAGTTGTAGATATTTCCCATGATGAGGAAAGAAAGTCTTATTTTAGGTATTAGCCCATATTTTTTTAATATTGAAAATATATGCCCTTTATTAATTTGTTTATGTATTTGAAGAATATCTCTACTTTGTCTGTACAAATACACATGTAAATGTAAATAGATATAATTTTGTATGTGTAAATATAAAAATGCATATGCATATGTGCCTTATCAATTTTATTATACATTCATGTACATCTTAATTTTGAATCATCTGGGTTTTAACAGTCTTTGCTTATTACTTCTCCTTAAATTACTGATATTGTTTCTTAATTTTAAAACGAGTTTAATTTAATCACTTGTGAATGGTAGTGACTGGAGAATTAGAGAACAGAATATTTTTTCCTTAATGAGCAATCTACTCACAATGAATACAGAACACACCCAAAAGCATTACTTTAGATAAAATATATATGAAGTGCAGTTTATTAATGATTGATCAAAGTTTATTTCAAATCATTGACCTGAATCAGGATATTGTTCTGAATAGGAATTATTTAATACACTGTTCATCCCAAGACTGAAAAATACTGTTATGTTCAGAGCTACTACTATATAGCAAATAACCCATAAAATAAATTGTGACCTTAAATAATGCGAACATATAAAAAATCTTGCCATTTTCCATATTTGCACACAGGAAAGATCCTAGTAGATTTATTGTAAAAATTGTTCTGCATGCAGTGTACACATCATGTGGGGAAATATATTCAAGCTATTTACAGAAATCAGTGTTCTATTTAGGCTACTGTGATTTTCCAAGGAAAATGTCTTCATTTAAATATATATATGAGTAGCAGATTGCAAAAGTGAATAATTCAGTCAAGAAATAATATCAAGAAGCATTTTAAGAGCTCACAAAATGTGCTATATAATGAGATGGCTGATGAGTCTTAATAAACTCCATCCACAAGGCAGCTTTGCTTTTCAACTAAATAATTTATTAAAATAAAACTTTTTTTTTTTAATAAAAGGACTCTTTATTATATACATATCATGAAAAGCCCCTTTATAATACAATATACTTTGAAGAAAACAACCACATTTTAATAATTTCCTAGACAGTAGCAAGGAGATTTACAAATGGGAAAACAGTTATGTAAAATATTTTGCTTCTCTCTTGAGCTTTTCTTGCAAAATTCTAAAAGAAGATTCCTTAAAGTTCTGAATTCCAAAGTTTCAAATCTATAAAAGGTTTACATGATAGTAAGTAAATTCTCACCTTTAACATTTTCCAGAAATCTGAAAACAATACAAACTTCTTGAAAAGTAAAGCATCCTCAGTCTTTACATGTAAATACTCAATTTGTGCTTACAAAAGAAAACAAAAGGAAGGTAACTATGCAAGTGTGATAAAGAAGGAAAAAAAAATCCTACTTGCTTCTTGACTGAAACACTAATTATAATAGCAAGAAAATGTTATTTCTCAGCCCTTTGCCACATGTGGGCATGCTCAGGGATTATAGCTGGAGCTGACAAATCACCATTTACTTTCTCTATCTCATTTCAAGGCATCACTTGGGACAGACAGGCTTTGAAACCTTTTTATTTTCCTAAGGTGGGGTAGAGCAGTCTTCAAACAGCTACCCTTGCCAAATGTTAAGCTTGCCAACCCTTGCCTGGTGGCTGTAATATTATGATGGCATCCTAAAATAAATGTTTCATCTTTCTGTATTTATTTAAAACTAGTACTAATTTTAATATTAATTCAATTTGCAGAAGCTGTCTTACTAGTAAGAAAATTTATTTCATATTTCTTCCTGAAGTTATTCTTAATGATTTCCTTTGGATCCTTATTCATTTAGAACTAGCACGTGCAAGTTACATTTGACAGACTGGTTTTAGGTTTTTGTATTCATTGTTGATTGTCTCCCACCATTATGAATTATTTTCCACCTCTTACTGCAAACATTTCCAGTGTGTTTTCAACAGTCAGAGCCATGGCTGAACTATTCAGCCTCTATGGCTTACAACTGGTCACTTTAGTTACAGGCATTTGATATCATTTCAGATTGACCAAAACCTTCGAAAAAGGAGACTAATGAAAAGGGAATAATTAAAAAAAAAAAAAAAAAACTAAAGAAAAGGCAATACTATTTAAAAAATCAAACACTTATGTTTACATGGGAATATTCTGCTTAAAGATCCTTGTTGTTTATATAGGCAACACAAAGATCACTGGCACCAAAGGGTCACAGAAAGCTCAGTTAAGATTCTGGAAAAGTATAATTTTATTTTTTTCCTATTCTCATACTTTCCCCCACAGCCCGTGAGAAACTAGACTCAGTGGACTAGTGAGATTAGACTAAGTGGAGCTGTGCTTTCACATCACAAATATTTTTATGTTATGTTTCTACCATTACCCATTCCCAAATCTTTGTGGGAGGAAACGCCTATGAGATAAAATATCGAACTATTCCTGCATAGCAAGTAATAAGTGAACACAGTAAAACTGCAAAACTCTTAAAAATGGATAATTAATGCCATCCAACAATTTTTCCTATGATTTTAAACATTTTTTCTCCTTCTTTGAATTCAAATTTTTGAAGTACAAATCAAATAATCCCCTAATGTTGACAGGCTGATGGAGATGAGCACTAGCCCTGGAAGAAGTGGGAATTATACCTATTTCAAGCTAGAAAACAGAATTTTTATATTTCAAGTTTTATCTCTTTGTTAGAAAAAAATGTTTGTTACTATCCTCTGGGTGGTATTTCTGTAGCTTTTGTTTTGATATTAAAGTTATTAAACTTGCCTCTTCTCATTACCAGAATATTTTATGGGTAAATCCACTTAAGGAGCCTATTGTGCTTTCTGATCAAAGTGGAAAATGAACCCAGGTTATAATAAGCAATTTAATTTTTAATGAGCTGATTGAGACCCAAGGTCATAACGTAGGACACAAACCAACCAAACAAAAAAACCCAAACAACAACAAAATTTCCAGCACAGAACACTAATGATAGCACACTACACATGACCTGGGCAAAATAATATTTGGCAAACTACATCTAAGAACTATCCCACTTGTATTTTTTATTTTCTTTCAGAACCTTGACCAAGTCTAAGTAAGGTGTAGCATATTAAATAATACAGAAGCACATAAAAATGCATGAGATTTGTTTTCTGAAAAGAACTTAGCAAGAATGTTTATTGAATGCAAATTTCCCAAGCTCAAGTTTAAATGCTACAGCTACAAGCTGAACATTTACCCCTCTAATATATTTTATAACACCTTAGAAGGTAGTTAACTACTGTCTTGGAGTATAATTCTGCCAGAATGCTACATGTAACTTCCACTGATATTCTTGGGATTTGGCCTTTCATTCTTCAGAAATAATAAATCATAGGTAAGGAGAATCTTTACCCAAACATGGTGTCTTTGCTTTCTTTGCAGCTTATAAATAAAGTTATGAAATTATATTATTTTTGAATACAGCCTTGTTTCAGATTTTACTTGGCATATTCTTTGACTTTTTACTGGTAGACATTCTTACAGCTTTCTTTTTCTCTAGCAGTAGAAATATTTATTCCATTAAGCCCTCTAGTAAGCTCTTTATGTCCAAGACACACATCATTTTACCCTGACAAAACTGTTCTCTGTATTGCAGGTAATGTCCTTATGAAACACACTCTGTCTCATTAAAGGAATATAAAATTTAAAATTAAATTAGATATGCCTTTACACCTAGCAGAATATATGCAATAGAGAAGATGCTAATGAGTTCTGCAGGTTCTACAGGTAGTCCATGGATCAAGTCCAGCCTACAGGATGCTTTCATCTGCTTTACTACCTTTTCTCCAGGGAAGAGAACCAGCTATTTGAGCAGCTAATTGCTGCTGGTCCAGCCAAGCGCTTCATCATGGTACTGTCACTGCCTCTACTTTCCTAGTGGGAAGGGAGAAGAAGGAAGGAAAGAGGGTGGAAAAAGATGCCCTCATCGAAAGAGAAGGAGAAAATGTATCCCTGCAGAGCTCCAAAATAATTATTTCTAAATGGCAGTAGCATAAATCCCAGAAACCGGCACATGCCCACGTTGGTATCACCTGGCAGAGCCATGAACTCCAACTTTAATGAAAGTCAAAGAGTCTAAAGGAAGAAGTGAAGTCCAGCTCCTCTGGCTGTTGTGGAGACAGTGACCCTGTATGGAAAGCTAACTCACTTCCTCAAAACAGTTTTTCTTAGTAAAATGTCCCTCCCTTCCTTTCTCTCCATTACTAACAGTATATGCCAAGTCAGTTCAATCAAGAGTTGGACAATAGAATAAATATAAGAATTCGCTGTCTGGTAAAGTATTACTGAAGAGGTATCTAATATATTTCCTCCATCTTCAAGTTAAGACTGGAGGAGGAGATGAGGACACCATTCCTAGGTGATCAAAAGGCTCCCTATGAAGTACAGAACACAACTTGAGAACCGCTAACATACATGCTCAGTTATTCAAATACATAATAATACACAAAACAATTATATGAATTTCATCTTATGTACCATTGGTATATTATATTACACATTTCAGGTGTGCTGCAGAAGTGAAATCCCACTTGTTAGCTATGCAGGAGCAATACATGGCCTTATTTCTCCTAGTAATAACAGCTTGTCTTACAAGCATTTATTCTGAAATGCATCAAAGGATGTTTTGCTTTTTCTTTGTCTAGTGTTTTTCCTTCCATTTCATTTCAAAAAAACCTTACCAGTCAGGGCATCTGAGATTTTGTCCACACAATTTATTATTTCTGCTAAAAGTGAAAAAGAAGAAAAATAAGAAAGTGGAAGAGAAGAAGGGAGGGAAAAAGAGGAAGAGAAAAGGAAAGAAGAAAAAAGGAAGGGATATTGATTCCCAGTGAGATGTTCTGTTTGCAGAAAAACTCTAAAATAATGAGGAGGGGGAATGGAAATGATAAAAATTATAAGGAGTAAGTGAAGACTGATAACTCAGTGTCTGGAGATGGCACCAAGTTAACCTAAGTGTTTAATTTGTTGTTTTAATAGAAAGGATGTTGTATAAAAAGATTATAGGATATAATTTTAGATATGGTGTCCATATGCTTATTATCCATGACTTGCACAGTGCAAGTTTCTCTACCATATTTTATGTGCATATTATTATCATAGTGTGTTACTCTACTGCCCAGGAAGGGACACCATCAGTAACTCACCAGCCACAGAGTAACAGGATTGGAAGGCTGCTTCAATCTTCTTCTGAAGGTGCACAGAGATGGTCACATTGCTTCACACCTTTTTGGGGAAAATGATGGAAACCAGACAACTCTGATATAAAACATAAATGCATTTGCACTTGCCAAACTCATGCTAGAAAAGCTTTGTAATAGCTCCCCACTTGCTTAAAAAATACTATCAGAAAATCATTATTAATCACTTAGTTTTGTACTGTTTAATATACCATTCAACATATATGGATGATACCTAATTTTTTATTTAAGTTGTGTCAGATATACACTGATTATTTTGTTTAAATGTTTCATTCTGAATTAGAATTACATTTTGCTTTATTTTTGGAAACTTCAAAAGGTGAACCTTCATTATGTTTTTGTTTAGATAGTTGTGGTAAAAAACACAGATTATTTCCTCGAACTAAAACTCTAAAACCCAATACACTGCTTGCTGTTATTTTCCTCTTCAATTCTTCTAACTTATCCTGAGCTCTTGTCAATTTTCAGAAACTATACCTCTGTCTTCAAGTGTTGTTGTGGATTTTGGATTGTCAGCTGAAAATACAAACAGCAAACCATCAGTTGCAGGTAATAAGATTTGATAGTAGCACAAATTACATATAGGACAGATGCCCAAGACTGTGTTGGTCATGATGGAAGTAGGTGTTCATTAACACAGAATGTAGGGACAAAATGGTATAAACACACTTTAAATTAACATAAAAACAACATCATTCCTGAAAGCACTCTGGAGTAACATTGAATCTAGAGAAATCAATACCATTTACTAGAGAAAAGACGCTCAAAACCCAATCTGTATTTGTCAATATCAACCTACTCAATGCAGTTTCTGTACCTGTAGTACATATTTCTTGCATAGGTAGGAGTGACAGCACACATATCTTTTCACCTGTTACAAGATGTATCCTCAACAAACTTGATGCCATACTTTGGTAGAAAAAGTGTAGAGTAAAAATATCCTTAGTCACAGTTCTGAGAATGACAGAAATTTGTCATAGACTGAAATTTCTAGTCTCCTGTGCTCAAAATGCCAAGACAACTTGTCAAATTTTTCAATCAAAAACCTTTTTTCTTTTACAAAGTCTTGACATTGAATCAGTACACTCAGTGACTTTGTACAATACAGGTTTGGAAAAGGCATGATGGCAAATTACTTTTGAAAAAGCAACACAAACACCACATGGTCTTCTCACCTCATCTGAAAGCAGGAGGCAATTTCACGGCAATTCAAAGACACCAGCAGTACCTATTACAAATTATCATGATGTAAACTGTGATAATTATTGTGGCATTTCTTTTCTCCAATGCTAGGAAAATTCCTAAAGTGATGGAATCAAGTTCTGTTTTGTGCAATCTGCCTTTCTCAAGCTTGCCAAGCTTGCATGTAAAGTTATTAAGAAAGTAGCACCACACACATGATCCTTTTCAAGCAGCATCAGTTCAAATTACTGTCTTCACTTGCTGACCACTGACCTAACTAAACACTTTGGGAATGTGAATTATAGGGGACTCTTGAAGCTTTTGCAGACCCATGAATGCCTTACAAATTTTATTTCTGACATATCTAAGTCTCAGTAATTTAGATGGTGGTTAGATAGGTAGAAAACTGAAAGATATCTTTAATATCATAAAGAGTTTCTGTAGTCTTTTACACCTTCTCTCTATTGTGCAGATGGATGCACTTTGTGCCACTGGCAGAGATATATTTATTCAGTTTCTTACTGATGCAAGTTGTTCGGTCTGCAGACACGTGTGGCTGATTTCTTCATTAGGGAGCTTCTTTTTGCTGATGACTGTGAATTGGTAGCTCACTCAGTCAATATCATTCAATTTACTATTGATGACTTTCCTTGGGCACACTATCACTCTACTTTTTCTGTGAAGGTAAGACAATGGATGCACCAAACCAACCAACACAGCAACACAAGCACATGCACTTGCGTTCTTGCACTTAGGAACGTTTTCTCAAGCCTATGGTATGCTTTTTCAGTTTGTCATTGTTCAGATAAAGACACACTGTGAAAATGCTGCCACACTGCAAAAATCCTAATTTGAAATATTAGAATATAAACCATGTAGCTTCAGTGCCAGGCCCCAGAGATGCACTGAGCACTTTCTCTCAGAACACTGCAATATGCTCATGAGCCACAGGTCATTCTCCCCACACGGGAAATTCAGTTGCATAGGAAATACTTCTAACTATACCGGGAAAACTGAATGACTACATCTTCCTAACAGGACAATCCCTTAATAATAACAAATGTTATTATTTATACTCATGTCCTGATCCCAAAAACGTGGCTGTAACAATGATTAGACAATATGGTCCAATTCACAGATAGCTATGATTATCTTTTGGTGCCTTCTGCCAAAATAGTCAAGGCACACTGCCTTATCCATTGCAACATGATACAGGTGTACTGTACAAATCTGAGCATAAGGCAGTTTACAGCACAGCAGACTCAGTATTTGTGGCTAATTCTGTTTAACTTATGATGCCTTTCTAAAGTTTCATAATTAAATTTTGCACCAGAGTGATACAGGCTTCCCAGTTCCTCAAATGGAAATGAATGAACTTTTCTGCATTCACCAGGCTGACCAGAGCAAGAAAAGATATTGGTGGGCTTTCAGTTAGCCTTGTATAAAGACAGGTAGTCCTTCCAAAGGAAAAGAGCTGCACAGAAGTTTGGACTGTCCTCCTCTCTCCTGTGACATCAATGTGACTTACAGACTGAGTAACGGGGTTTCTTTTGGAACAGCTGGGATAGCCCAAGGGCTCCTAGTCATCATGAGCCAAATGCCCAATCATATGTGAAAGAAGCTTAAAATCATACAAAACACAACACAACTTTCAGTTGTGTTTTCTTTTCTTGCAGTTTTTTTCTTTCCACAGATCAACCTCTAGTAATAAACCTTTCTGCTAAAGACAACAGAGCTAATGAGCTTTGCTACACCATTTGTCCATCAGCCAGCTGCCTGTGTCTCCTGGTATTAGTGACTACAAAGAAGGACCACTACAAAATTTTAAAAGGTTAAAGATTCCATTTGCTCTGGATTAACTTTGCTAACATGCACACACATTCTTCTGAGTGAAAAAACTTCTACAGCCTAAATGAATGAAGTCACTGTTTTCTAAGATTAGACCACTGATACCTCCTAAAAAATAATTTTTATCCAAGTTGATTTCCTAACTCTTTTCTGAGTGATACAATAACATTGATGTTCATCGGCTCTCCCTTGTTTGTTTGTTTGTTTGTTTTAAATAAGTTCCCTTTTATTGTATGAATTTTTACATCAACTTAGTGAATGACTGAAAACATAAATTTTTCTTTCAAGGAATCAGTTTGTGTGGCGGCACTTTAAATTATAATTTGACCCATTATTTTCAGTGGAATGAGGCCACTAAAGAAAGCAGTGTTCCTTTATATGGAAATTTCAGGTGCCTGAACATTCCTGAACACAAAGACATAGGTACGTTGAGATTCTGAACATACTACTACTACATTTAGTATTGTCTATCTCATCCATGCCTATTTATTCAGACTTTCAGATCCAATAATTGCTGCATACTTCTTAAGAGTCATCATATTGTCTTTGAATACTGTTTTGCAGTACTGTTTTACACTACATTAAATAAAATAAAATAAGCAACAGAATTTATATCTTCCACGGCTTTCAGATGTAAGAGAGACTGGAGTTTGCACTTCACAAATAGTCAATACAAGCAGCTGAGGAGGATGTGAGGTGCAGGGCTTTCCTCTGCAGAACTGAAGCATTATTCATGAAAAACCATGCAGGAAATCAATAGAAAATCCAGAAACAGAATTATTACCTGCTAGTTTCATATCAGGAAGAAAGACATTCCACCCCAAAAGGCAGGGGGTTTTCCCCCTTTAACTTTATTGAAGACAACTTCCTTGCATTAGAACATGCAATACACACTTCTTTCTGAAGGACTCTCAGTCAGATTCTCTGATGATTTTTTTAATTTAATTTAAATTAATGACTGTTTAAATCTTTGTGAGACTGTGTTTTCATAGGGTAAGAAGGTATAACTGAGTAAAGAAAACTCAAGTTCAATAGGTAGTGTTTGAGAATGTTCTATTTTTGCCTATAGACTGTGACGGTGTTCACAGGGGTTCTTGGATGAGGGAAGAAACGAGGATCTGAATCCATGTTTCAGAAGCCTTGATTTATTACTTTATGATATATATTACATTAAAACTATACTAAAATAATAGAAGAAAAGGTTTCATCAGAAGGCTAGCCAAGAATAGAATAGGAAAGAATGATAACAAAGGTTTGTGGCTCGGCTCTCTGTCCGAGACAGCTGGGCTGTGATTGACCATTAATTATGAACATCCAGCATGGGCCAATCAAAGATCCACCTGTTGCATTCCACAGCAGCAGATAACCATTGTTTACATTTTGTTCCTGAGGCCTCTCAGCTTCTCAGGAGGAAAAATCCCAAGGAAAGGATTTTTCATAAAAGATGTCTGCGACAATAGACATTCAAAGAAAAACCTCTTTCTGATTCTTTGATGTTTTCCAGTAAGGAAGGAAGGAAATGAAACTGTCAGTGCAAGTAGTTTTCAAGCAGAGACTTAGGGAAAAAACAAACAAACAAACAGCAAACCAATCCCACCATATCAAAAGAAAGCATTAAAAAAATCCTATTAAAACAGAAAACTCAAATTTAATAAAGTCTTTCTTATAATCTTCAGAGTGATTATATCAGAAAGCAGACAAGAAACATGAAAGAAAGAAACATGCTCCTTCACATTGTGTTGCAAACATCTAAACAGAACAGGAAGTCAGTCAACAAATATTTGACCCAAAAGTTATTTGCTTCTAAAACACAAACAAATATACTAAGTGCTGCACCTTGACAACCTTTTGAATCTAAGTATGTTTGTACATTTTTCTGTATTTTTTTTCAAACATTACTGTATTAACTCTTCAATATTCTGTATGTGCTGCAAAATTTAAATCATCAAAATGTCTTTTTTCATTTTTTTTTTCCTGTTTTAATCAAATAGTTTAAAATAATCATTTTTTCTTTTAGTCATTAATAAAAAAATCAATGGCTTACCAAAAAAACAGAAGTTATAAAATAAGGTATTAATTAAATGTTAATAAAAAATGTTTTCCTAATGACTTCACATGCAGATCTGTACTTCACCTACAGGAGGAGTAAAAAGCAGAGAAAGGAGATTAAACTGTTTTAACACCTGTAAGTACTGGTTTCAAATCAATATTTTTTTCTCCTCAATATATGATAGATTGTGTAATATTTCCTGTTCTGTGAAAGAAATAAGAAATACTCTGAAAAACATAAATTCCAGTGGGAAGATAAAGAAATTTTTCCCAGAAATCCTAAGCATGATTTCTGAATTCTTAAATTTTCTTATGGTTCCAAATGTTCTTAATTACTTGATTCTTTGATATTTTTGTAAGTGCTGCAAAATTGGATCTACAATTTTATTTAAAAGTAGATTAAAAAGGTTTTAGTCAATACCACTTTATCTATTGATTTTGATTTTTTATATGACTTTGCCCTTTAGCCACTTTTAAAATGGAAAATGTAATATGTTAAGTATATACACTTGTTTTGACATAAAGATAAATTATCTTATTTCTGTAATCTATCTCAGCCTAGGACAGACACAGGGAAATTCCTGGGAGGCAGACAATGGGTCTTTGAGGCAACATGCAGTGTTCTGAAAGTCAGAACACAAATAACCTTGATACAAGGAACACTAATGGTCTCTGCCAATTTGTTGAATTGCATCTCTTTGCAACTCACATAACTTCATTGTCCTGGGTTAAGCCTGAAGTGGCTCTTCCCTCAAATTCTCATTTCTTTACTACACTCAAGCAGTGACAGTTTTGACTCTTTACAAAAAAAAAAAACAGAGCTGGGTATCAATATATAGATTTAATATGAACCTCTTTTTTTCAGTATCCTGGAGGTGTTAAAAATGTATTTTGAATTGGTAAATAGACAGGATCAATCAACATGTGACAGATTTTGAAAGGATTCACACTTCTTTATTATCTTCTTGAAAAAAAACAAAAGGAAGAGTAAAGAAAAAAGAGCATATGAAATATGAGGAAAAGCAGTTAGTTGAAGGACCAGTGTGTAGGGGGACAATGACCAACTGCTACTGAATGTTGTAGCTTGAAAATAACTATCTAATTTAAATCAGATCACAATCTAAAAAAATAATTGCTAAGTGAGATTGTTTCATTATACTCTGCATAATCATTGGCTATAGTAGATTGTTTTCAGCATTTTGTTTTTTAATACATTTAAGAATTAGCTGAACAATAAGCAATACAGCACTCAGCACTCCAATTCTCCCACTGTCTCAGAGCACATCTAAGCTTTTCAAATTTAATTTTTTGTTCCCCTTGTTCATGACAGATTTTTTCAGACTTCAACACAGTGGAAAGGTGGAAAGGACAGAAGGGGATAAAAGCAATTAACTTACTGAAATAAAATAATCAACTTTGTACCAAGCAGTAAGGGATTTCTTATACAGCTGTGGCATTACCAGTACCCAAGTGAGGAACTTCTAAGCTATCTGTTGCCAGTCTGCCAAAACAGAGATTGTATTAAAGATGTGTCCCAGATGCTTCACACTCAGTGGATGCAAAGCAGTCGTATGGAACAGCGTGGAGCAACCAGGACAGACACATGAAAAGAGATCTCTCAGAGTTTGTATACAAACTCCTGATCTGATAGTAGTACCAGGTGTACAACAACTGCAGCCATTGTAATTAGTCCTAAATCTGGACCAGCTCTTTTATTTCCATTACTACCATGACTTCTCTATAATATTTCTCATTGCACTAGATACAGGAATTACCACAGAGCCTGATTTGTAGAACAATGCGAATCAACAGAAGTACCAGGATCAAAACCTGTGCCTAGTTTGATCTCAACAGCTGGTAGGAACATTTATAACAACGTTGCAGATGCCATGCACATGACACTTCTGCAATTTAAATATTACATGTTTGTCTAGTGGCTTTTGCAGTGACACTGGAAAATGGAATTTGGATTTAGAGACCTGAAGTATTTATTTCCATGTTAACACATTTTTATCAATTATGGCTGTTTTTAGTAGCAATAAAATGGCATTGGATCCATTCAAAAGCTTAGGTGCATCTTAATTAATTTTCTGTTTTCATTTGAAGTTCTTTGCAAGAAAAAAAAAAGGCTAAAAATTGCACAAACTATAAATATACATAAACATATCTACAGATATAAAAATGTAAACATATATTTTAGACCTTAAATATGCCTCACACTCATATCTTATTATATGAGTACAATCATTCCAGCAGAAAAATCCTAGTATGTAGCTAGAACATATAATTTGTATAAACAAGTTTTGAACTGCAAAAGGCAGTACAAGTAATTATACATAAATAATATACATAAATACTGTCATTTTCTTGCACTTTTCTGTGAAGACAGAAAATTATTATCTGTGTCTAAAATAATATATTTGAAGAATTTTACTAATTAAATTTAATATATTCTATTTTATACTTTATGTTCCTTGATTGTAAGGAATATATCAAGTCCTAACAGTTTTTTGAGGTCTACAAGGCATAATCATTAAGTATGGACAATATTATATAGGTATTTTCTAAAAATAACATAATTACTAGCAGAATTTCTGCTTTCCTCTAAACTATACTAAAATGTTTTTTAGTCCTTATTTTTCTGTATATCAAACGCTATCCTACAGATGGAGAACAGTTAAATGAAAAAATTTTGTGCACAGGACTATAAAGAGAATGATGAGGAGGAGATGAAACAGAAATTATGTCTATCCCACAAATAAGGAAAAGACATGGTATTACTGACTTACAGATGCTATTCCCTACAAACAGACTTCCCTTAAATTCCATTTGCCATTGAAATAGAAAACATCACAAAAGGTTTTTACACTACAGTCAGATATTTTTCCTTTTTGTTTTTTTAAAGACTTACAAAAAGCTTTAAAATATCAGTTCATTATGATCTATGGACAAACATGGAAGGATTAGATTTGTACACAATCTCAAGGTACCTCACAAATTTTTGAATAATGATTCTATACAGACAATATTAGTTCTGAATGCAACTAGAGATGAATTTATCACAATCTTACTCTTCATTCTATAAAAACCCCCAAAGTGGAGCTGAGTTAATGAAGTGAGTAGAATTTGAAATAAAAGTTCATCTGATGTCTCCTGGAAAAGTCATATTACAAAGGATGCTCCCCAGCCAGATACCCCTCCTTCCCTCAGTCAAAGGGAAGTCTAGAAAGTTATTGAATTTTTGTTAAGAATACTTAAGTACTATAAATCAATGAATAAAGATACTGATCCATATGTTAGAAGCCATAAATATACTATTTTCCTCTGTCATTGACAGATACAATCTTTCTTTTGTATAATTCAATCCTTCTTCCATAGAAAGGAGCATAATTTCTGGCAGGTTAAAATGTAAGATGTAAATTAGGAGGACTCCACAGTAGACCATGAAAAAAACATATAACTAAGGACATAAACAATTCCTGAAAGTGTAAATAAAGGACAAAGGAAAGTTAAGAAACGACTGGTGGAATGGCTGGATTTTAAAATACAATATGGGAAAAAAACAAGTAAAGCCTTTATTTATTAAATTCACTTTTCTCCAGAGGATGGAATAAATCATGTCCAAATCTTCTGAACATTAGCAAGAAGAAAATACTGGAACAAACAGATAAATGGAGAGCTGTACTTCATGAGGTCTAGGTCCAGTTATTCACAAATTCTGCTGGAGACTTGGAGTCATCTGGCTGAACTGTGAGTTCTAATGCAGTAGTTAAGACAAAATGAAAAAGGCTTCAGGGTAGCAAATCTACTTATCCTAGGCTAGCTATGACCCCAAAATCATGAATAAGAGCAGCCAAAAATGATTGCTTTTTTAAGAGGGTATGATATAGGAAAACATTAAAAACCAATTAGTAATTTCTGCCTAATTTATACACTGAAAGTGCAGAAGGAATATCTTCTACTAAGGAGGGCTAAAATATATATTTTGACATTATATGGTGTAAAAATTATATTACAATGTAATCATATTTTTTTGTTTTAAAATGTTTTTGACAGTACAATCTGGGACTGCCCATGAAAGAGGAAGAGTTTTGTCATTGATTAAGCCATGGTTAATTGGAAAGAGACAAAACACAGAAATTTAGAAAATGCAGGACAAAGATACCTTGATGAGAGTAACAGAGAAATAAAAATAAGGCAAGGCAAAGCAAACCATGATTTTACATATGGCTGTTGGGCATCCTTGACTGTTCATTAGTGAGGGTGAGGCATCAGCAGAATAAAAAACATCCATTATGGGGAACTTTGCAACTACCCAGTATGACATTTCTTGCTGATGGAAAATGAGAGTGAAAAAATATCTTATGAGGATGATCTGATCTAATACTGTATATTTTACTTTCACATTATTCAAAGGGAAATATAATTGTCTAATACAAGCCCTTGCTCTAAAATTTAAAAATGCAATAACTACCTCTGAATTTAAAACTTTAACATATCTATAAAATAATTTAGTATCCATTCTAAAGCAATGTTAGAATATTTAGTACCTATTTTAATTTAATATTAGAATATATGGACATAACTGTGACCAGTTTTATACATGTGTAAGGTTTAGAATCTTCTAAAATCTTTTAAAAATATTTAAGGGAATATTAGAATATGAAAGGGGAGCATGAGGAGAAAACACTAGTTTAAACATACCAGTACAAGAAAAGTGTGTTACATGCAAATTTGGTGCTAAATAATGTGAGTTAGCATATTGTTCCACAAACCTGACTCATACAGACTTATTTTAAAGCAATAAAATTGTCTATTTAAAAATCACATGGAACAGAGATTCAAGGGCAGAAAGAATCAGACATATCATAGGCCCTTGTATTTGCCTCAGATTTAAATCTAAATGTTTTATTTGGTTAAAGCAGCATAGTCTTCACCTAATTAAAAGACAGATTCAGAGTTTCTTTGAGAACCTGAAGGGGTGACGAATTTATCATCGTTTCTCACAGCTTATTCTATAGTTGATCTCATAATGAAAAATACCTACTGTATTTACACTGTAAAGAGTTTTAGTGGCAGTCTTCAGAAAAGCCATGAAATGTTTCTCCACTAGAATGAAAATTAGAAATTTTCTCAAGTTTCCAAGAACAGGGCTTTTTTCTATAAGTTTTATACTTTTTGGCTTAATTTTAGTCTCTGAGCATAAAGAGGTGATACAATATTCTTTTATCACTTTTGTCTATACTATACATGTGAACAATTTAATCTCTGTTCTCCTAACCACTACTTATTTCTACATATAACAAATAAGAGAAAAACCCTTTTAAATGCAATGTGGTGTTGTGTGTATGCGTGATAGTGACTTATCTATTTTATGACCTTTTAATTATTTTGAAAATAAATCTTTTCAAGGATACAATCCCAGTTTTGAAAGTGTTGCTTATATATCTAATTTCTAAGCATACAACTACTGAGGCAGATATACAAAAGCACTTACTTTTATCAGACAAACTTTAACATTCTCAAAGAAAGAATTCACATTTGTTTGACAAGACTTTATCTTCCAAAAACCTTCTGCTTTGAATTCTAGTAGTAATGCTCTGCACTCAAAGCTTTTGAACTGTTATGTATAGAAACCCACCTCACCATTCTATTAACTTCTCTCTTACAACACAGGTCACGTTGCTTGGGTTTCTTTCTTTTTTTTTTTTTTTTAAGCTTTAATATTACATTCACTGCTTCTAGGAGTTTCTAGAGTATTCCAAGATTCCCCTAAAATGAATATAGTATATGTCTACTTCTGAATTGAGTTCATCTGAATCAGCTGCTTTCAAAATTCATCATAAAAATACCACTTGATGCTTTCCTTAGAAACTAATTGCTTGGAAAATACTTCGCCATCATTACGCACTCTCCAACTTCTTTCCAGAAACAGAAATGAAGTAGATATTGAACACTTTCTTTTTTTTTCTGTCACTACTAGCAATTTAGTTTTCTTAAAATTTTAATGGTATAATTTTTATATATATAAGGAGATACCCTTTTTCTTCCTGCCTAATATAATTCCATGTATATGTTATGTCCTTAGCTAAGCCAGAAATTGTTCCTTGGTCTCACTTCAACTGTACTTCATAGCTTCTAGTTCGAATCAAATATATTTTCCTGCCTACATTTTACACTGTGATATTATATATGTGTTTTTTCCAGACGGTGTTCTTGTATTGTTGCCCGATAAAGTTGGGGTTTTAGAAGCTGCTTTTCTCAATCATGGTACAGTGGCTATTTGGCTAGCTACTAAGCTTCCTCTTCTTTAATTTTCCTTTTAGCCACAATCTCATATCTATTTACACTTAATCTCAAACATGTTTAACTTTCAGAAATTAACCTCTTTGAAGAATCAATTCTCCACATTAATGTTAACAACCTTCCACTCTTTACCGACAGTAAGTATGAGCAACTTAAAAACACTGGTCCAGTGGTAACTGTATAGTTTCATCACAATGATTAATTCATCTTTATCTAGCCCAAAAAAGTCCATAGTTAAATGAATGCATATAGAGTATCTAGTTATACATCTCCTAAACTTAATTCCCAAATAGTAATTCAATCTTTCTTAAGAATGAAAGACAATAATTTTAAAAAATTAAAGAAATCATATATTTTAGATTTAGAAGAGAAATAGTCTAACTATATATTTTTTCCCCATAGTTATAAACAAATTGTCTATATACCAAATTTCAGTTAACAAAAATGAGCACATGCAGAAATATTTGAAGACTAGGCAGTCCATGACCAAGGGATTACTAGGATTTCACAAAGAAAGTTGTTTTCAATATCTTGATTAAAATATTATACAATGCAGTTCTTCTATGTGGCAATCTAGTAACTTCACTATATATATATATATATATATATACACATATATATGGGTCAGGTGTATATAAATAATTCTGCAAACATTTCATTTTAGCAGGTATTTGTCTGTGCACACTGGAGCAATACAGACCATATGTCTGAAAAACATACTAGTTTCAGATCCAACAGTGCTGAATGTAACAAAAGTGTGATTTCATCCCTTTATAAAAAGCCTACAGGTACACTAATTTCAGAAAAATAACCAAAATAAACTAAAATGAAAATTATAACATCTATTTGAAATTTGGTAGAAATCCAAACATTTTCTTTTCTATTTATAAATGTCTAATACCTATCATTGTATCAAAATTCCAGTTGTGAAATCTATGACTTCAGACAAGTAATTTTAATATTTAAGTTCTCTTTCAGATACCTCTGTTATAGATGAGCTTTCATCTTTAAATTTTGCTTGTTAACATAAGCCCTCCCTATTACAGTGACAGATAGCTTCCATTGCAACTTCTGGATTTCATGCATTCATAATCCTTTGAAGCCTTGCTGATGACTTTTTCTAAGAGTGTTTTTTTTTCTAAAATGGGTGTAGTCTTGTAAGGCACTCAGGAGGGACACTGCAATTCCAGTATGAGTTGTAGATGTTCCAAAACCATGTAACAGCAGCCAGACTGGACCAAATCAAAGACATTTCTCACTCAACACCCCTCTCTGTCCAAAAGCTGTTGGCCATGTAAGGTGAAGTTTAAGCATAGACAAGCATATAATGATTATTTGCTTGAAAACTCAACATCTGGAACAACAAGGGTAAAAACAGAGTTTGGGTCAAAGGTGTTGCCTATGTTTTCATATCCTTCACTGTATTCCTTCCTAAGAAAATTTAAGCACAGTTAAACTGTCAGCACTCATTATATATATACATATATTTAAATATATATATTCAAATTGCAAAAAATCACTTTCAATTATTTCCCTATTCCAGAGATTTAGAAAGGTTGTCTTCATCTTTTCCTAGATGTTTGCATCAATTAATCTGAAGTTCCCTGCTTAACAGTGTCTATACTTACTTATATATATATATATAGGATGTGGCCCCTTATATGCCTTTGTCAGTGACACGTAGGACAGTAGGATTGAGGGCACCCTTAGCAAGTTTGCTGACAGCACCAAACTCTGTGGTGCAGTTTACACACTGCAGGGAAGGGATGCGCTGGGGGACCTGGACAGGCTCGAGACCTGGGACTCTGCAAACCTCACGGAGTTCAACAAAGCCAAGTGCAACGCTGTGTGTGTGTGGGGGGGGCAATCCCAGGCATGAATACAGGCTGGGCAGGGAAGGGATTGAGAGCAGCCCTGAGGAGAAGGACTTGGGGGCATGGGTGGATGAGAAGATTGACATGAGCCAGCAAATGTGCACTTGCACCCCAAAAAGCCAAAGGTGTCCTGGGCTGCACCAAAAGCAGCATGGCTGGCAGAGTGAGGGAGGGGATTCTGCCCCTCTACTCTGCTCTCATGAGACACCACTTGGAATCCACCACTTGGATCCAAGTTCTCTGGGATCCCACATAAGGAAGACATGGACCTATTAGAGTGAGTCCAGAGGAAGCCACCAAGATGATTGGAGGTATAGAGCGCCTCTCCTCTGAGGACAACCTGAGATAGTTGGGGTTGTTCAGCCTGGAGAAGGTTCCAGGGAGACCTTACAATAGCCTTCCAGTACCTAAAGAGGGCATGCAAGGGACAGGGATAGGGACTTTTTACAAGGGCATATGGTTTTAGGGCAAGAGAAAATGGCTTTAAACAGAAAGAGGGCAGGTTTAGAAAAGACATTAGGAAGAAATTTTTTACTGTGAGGATGATGAGGCACTGGAACCGGTTGCCCATAAAAGTTGTAGCTGACTCATTCCTGAAAGAGTGCTCAAGACTAGACTGAATAGGGCTTTGAGCAACCTGGTCTAGTGGAAGGTATGTATCCCTGACATGGTTGGAGCCGTGACCACTTCCTGGGGAAGCTTCTTCCAGTGATGACTGTGGTCTCAGCAAAAAACCTTTTCCTAATGTCCAACCCGAACTTCCCCTGACACACTTCATTCCATTTGCTTATGTCCTATTGCTTGTCAACAGAGAGAGATCAGCACCTGCCTCTCCAGTGTGCCCTTTAGGAAGTTGTAGATTGGGATGAGGTCAGAAGTTGAAGATCTTCATAGTCACCAGAGCAGAAACAGGCCATTCCCACCACCAAAGGCAGCTGCTCTTTTTTATCTAGAAGCCATTCACCTGACCCTGTGGCTATATTTTTCCTTAGAAGAAAAATTTTTCCCCTAACCAAACAGGGAAAGCAAGAAGTGGTCAGACCCTGAACTCATTATACAAATATATTCATATCACCTCAGCTTAAAGGTTTAATTCACAGGGAAGCAAATCATCATCTTCCAACAAAGCAGCCTTTTCTTAAAAGGTTACAGATTTTATTTCTTTATCCAGTCGTATGGTGTTTTTTCCCCGATTACATACCTGTTTATTGGCATCCATTTTCTTTAAAATATAAAACATAAGCACACCACTGATCACTTTTATATATTCAATTTTGTTTATACAAACTGGAGAACAGTCCAAAGACTGAATTCTCTAGTAACCCTTTCACAGCGTAAAGTAAATACCATGCACTGATTATTGCACCCGAAAAAGGGAGAATTCGTGCCTTTTCTTGAGTTTGAAAGGCTCATAGTAGCAAAATATTTCAAATTCTGGCTAGCTGAAAAACCTATTCATTAAATCTTTATAAGACTGTAATAATTAAGTAAGATTTCATAACATATTAAATGTTATCTATCCATAAATTTAACATGCAGTCATGTAGAATTCTTGAGTCTTTGTAACATGGCAACATGTGACTTTTGACACAATTTTAAAGTTCAAGCGGCCCAATATATTCTTGCTAGTTTACTCACAGTTTTTCCTGACATATTTATAAATTGTGATCAAAAGCATTTTAGCTACCTGAAAAAAAAATTGAAAAAGGAGTGGAAACTTGCTTGTACAGATGTGAAAGAAAAATCCATCTTTTTGTGTAAAAAGCCTCCTACACAGATAACATGGCCAAGGGCAAAAAAATACATGTTTTTAGAAACTTCTTACTGACTAGCTGTCTCTCTTGATATTTAACTAGAACTTGGTCATATTTAACCTATTTGAAAATATTAATACATACACTTAATTTTCTGCTGAGATTGTCTGATGGATTTCTGAAAAACAACATACTTCATGGGATGTGTATCAGTAGCCACATGCAATATTAGCAGCTCTTTAAACCCTTAAAAGTGTAATTTAAAGAGTCCAAACAAAACTCAGGCTATTATAACAGAAAATAAAGAAAGGTACTTTTAAGGTTGTATCAGTGTGTGTGGCTGGCAGGCAGGGGGTGCTTTTATTTATTTTTTTTAAGTAGTCGCAATTTGAATCTCTTTAAAACTCCAAAATGCCAAGTGTGAGATCACAGGGATTTAAGTGATGAAAGAAGCCAATGAAGGCAAGTAAACAACACAAGATGAAATTTTAGGAAACTAAAATTTTATAGCTTTGTCTTCCTTTTTCCTTTCTGTTTTTATTCCTTTTCTTATGCCTGGTTTTCTTAACTTTAGTTGTTCATTCCTTTACATCTTACATATTTTTCAGTTTCCAGAACACAGAACAATATTCTGCTTGAATAATTCCAGTGATCAGTTAATATATTAAGTAGCCACCAAAACTGATTATTAGTTTGACTTAGTCAAATCAAAGTTCTTTTAAGGTGTATCCAGCAGCCTAATTAATTAATTTCCATGGAAGCAGATATAATATGCTAGTATAGGATCAATTTTGTTATGGGCATTACATACTGCTTCTTTTACTTGGAATCTCTATAAAAATAAAAAGAGTCTTGGTTTACATATAATGGTTTCTTAAGATCAGTAACAGTTGAAATTTCACATGGTGTAGTACAGTGTAAGTGTCAGACTAAATTTAACTGACATCACTCAGTGTCTTCTCACGAATGAGCACAACTGACATTACAGGCCCTTCATTAATAAAACAGTATCTTCATTAACCTCCCGTATTTTGAAAATGCAGTAGTTTATTCCAGTCAAAGACACTCTGCAGTCCTCTGAACAAATACTTGCTGAACACAGAGTTTACAGATTAAAATAACAGGTGGTCAACTTTTTAAATGCTTCTCACTAAACGTTACCTCAAGTGGGTGGCATTCTTTCAGGCACAGAGCGCATCTGTCATTTGCATTTCATTGACCTTGAAGCTTACTGGTTAGAGATGAAACTTCACCTATTCAAAGCAGCCTGTTTAAAATATTCAAATAGATTTTTTTTAAGTGCATTTCGCTTTTTAATTTCCTACTGTTCTTCTTCCATTGAGAAAGCACTGCCTGAACCCAAAGGGATTTCCACATCTAGCTTTCATGCTTTTTGTTGCTACGTGGCAGTGACCGCTATATTGGCAAATAGAATATCTGCCTTTGAGAGATTTCTTTAAGGATGTTAAGAGCATGAACTTCACTCTTTTTAAGTAGCTTCTTAAATAAAAGCTTCAAAACAAAAGTCAACTATTGATCCAATTCTTTGAATAAGAAGTTCTCCCCATTTGACAATAGCATTTACTACTGAAGACAAAATGTACATTAATCTTTCTAGTTTATAGTCTTCAGTTGACAAAGGTAGAATTACAGAGTTACAGCACAGAGAAAGATTTGTACCGTCTGTTTGAAATGACGAATCTACATAAATTCATTGACTGACTTAAAAGCAATCTTTACATCTCTATGTCTTGTCACCTGAACAGAAATAGGAGTATAGTTTATGCTTTCTTTCCTAGTAATATTATTGAATAATTGTTTATTTTCTAAGCACATTTTTTATTTCCTTGTTTGTTTATTGTAGTGATGGTTTGGTGGGTTTTTGTTTTTTGTTTTTGTGTTTTGTTTTGGTTTTTTTTTTTTTCTGGAAGTGAAAAAGAACATCCAGAATGCCTGTTTACTGCCAGGAGAGCAGGGTGGCAATTTTAGCCAGAAAAAACCAACCGACCAGATAACACACACACTCCCATATCCGTTCCCAAATATTTTGAAGAGTTTGTACCAACTTCACAGATTTTACACTTCTGTGCCTTCCACTGGCATATCTACTTTCTAAAAGGAGAGAGATGGAAGAGAAGACAAGAATGTCAATATTCTGTCACGTGTGTGTATAGCAGTATAAAAACAGCCACTATGGGACAGTAGTATTTTTTCCACTGTCAGCTGCAACGAGCAACTGAGCTAGGACAGATACTGCAGGAGCAGTGAAAGGAATCCTTCATGGAGTCTTACCTTCCCAGCTTTTAACTTATGTTCCCTTTCCTTAAAATAAGCAGAGCAGTGTGCTTGGCCCTAAGGGATGGACAGGTGAGACCTACTCTGTTGCTCGAGTTGCATGTGGATTTAGGAGACGGGGGAGAAAAAGGGCAACAAATCAGCAAACAAAGGTTCAGCGTCTGGTAAGACACAGGCAAAATATCACGCATAAGCTTGAGGAAAACGAAAAAGCGCTGCACACAAAGTACACTGCGGCTAGCGAGTCTAGGGTCTCCTTGAAAGCAAGCTGCGTGCAACGCTACCAGAGACACACGTACGTAAACACACATACAGAGGCACTTAAAAGCCCCGGCTCTGCCAGGATGCGCACACCTCTCCTTATCCTCTCCTGTGCCCCCGATCCCGCCCGGGGCCGCCGGGCGCACGTTCCGGGCGCCGCCGCTGCCGCACCGCGGCCGAGCCGCTCCCGCCGCACCGCGGCCGCCGGAGCTCCCCACGGGCGAGGGCCGCAAAACAGCGCCGGAGGGGCCCCCGGCTCTTCGCGGCAGCAGCCCGGTACATGCCGGCTACCCTCTTGCCCGGCCCCGATCACCAGCCATCTCCTGTCCGGCTGCCCTGTCCCTGCGGTGACCAGCAGCATCGCCCTCCCGCCCCCGCTGCCCGGTGCGGGGGACAGGGCATCCGGGAGCACCTCCCGCCCGCTCTCCGCTATCGCCGGGCAGCGGTGCGGCGGCTGCCCCGCTCCCGCCCGCCTCCGCTCCCGCCTCCCCGCGGCGCGCCCGCCCCTCGCCCGGCACCCGGCGCTGCCGCCGGCCGCAGAGCAGCCCGGCCGCGCTGTGCGACGCGCTGGGACCGGGGCTGTCTGCGCGGCGTGAGGGAGGGGAGGGAAGGCCGGGGAGGGGGGAGGGATAGGGGAAGTGAAAGGGAAGGGGGGGTGTGTGGAAGGGGAGGAGGGGAAGGAGGGGGGAGAAATCAAATAAATAAATAACCTCCGCACCAATAAGAGAGGCAGCGGCTGCCGAGAAGGCTGGGATCGGATGGGAGAGGTCCTTCTTGGGCTCTATTTGTTTGTTTGTGACTGGAGCTGCAAAGTTGAGACCCAAACGTGTTGCTTGCCGGCGGCGGCGACCGCCCCGCTTCACCTGCTCCGCTGACGGGTGCCTGCCCGGGGCGGCCCCGCTGCTCTGCGGGCCCTCTGCCCGGCATCCTGCCTGCTGCTGGGGCCGACGGACGGCAGAGGAGCGCGGGGCTGTGTCCCTCGCCTGCCCGCCTTCCCCTCCGCGCCTACCGGAGGGCAACGGACAGGTGAGTGCTTCTTTGCCGCACTTCTGCCCAGCCCGGCGCGGAGGGTGCCTCCGCTCCGTAGTCACCTGTCACTGCAGGAACTGCTCATTTATCAAACTTTGCCTCCTGTCGGCTCCCGCACTCCCTGTCTTGCCTTTTGCGGGAGGGCGAGCGCTCGGGGTTAATTGGTTTTGCGCAGAGGGAAGCCGCGGGGGGCGGGAAAGAGGGGTCCCGCTCTGCGGAGCACGGCTCAGCCTTGTCGGGAGAGGGGGTTTGTCCGAGCCGCTCGGCTCTGCTGCTGCTCGGGGCCGCAGCCCGGGGCCCCTCTCCCCGCAGGAGTTGGCGGCGCGGAGACGGCGCGGGTGCCCGGCGGAGCGAAGTTGGTTTTTGCCCTGCAGGGAGCCCGCGGGGCCCGTGCAACAGGCACCGTCCTGCGGAGGGAGGGCGGAGGGCGCCGCTCCCGCCGGCGCGGGGCTCCTGGCGGCCGCGAGCAGACGTGCGCCCTTTTAGGTAATCCCGCTTTGTTTCCAACACCTCCAGGGGTTTGCCTTGCGGGAAGCCTGTGCCATGAGGCTGCTTGTGAGAGCCTTGCAGCAGCCCCCGGAGGTACGCCTCCTCTTAGGAAGGAGATAAAGTTGCCGATGCTCTAGAGGGACGGGTACGGTGCTTCCACCCGGCTGCGCGGAAGATGCGCGCCGGGGCGCCGGGCGGCTTTGCCCGCCCCGCGGTAGCGGCGCCGCGGGGAAGGCGGCGAGCGAGCGAGCGAGGGAGCGGGTGGGTGCTGCGGGGAGCGGGCGCCCGGCAGGTGGAGCCGTGGGGAGCGGCGGCGGCGATGGTTTATCTCGGCTGAGGCGGTGAGGCGAGCGGAGCCCGTAGGCGCGGTGAGAAGCGGCCCGGTAACCCCGGACCCGCTGAGCAGCGGCCGGACCGGGTCCTTCAGGTGGATGCGGGGAGCGCCGGCGGTGCGCGCCTTCCTGCGGGCGCTGCAGGTGGACGCGGTGCCCAGTGGTGTTAGCGTTACCTCTGGTCACACGCGTATTTTTTCTGCCATTGATCGTCGTTCTGTTGGTCACCGAGTATTGGAAAATGATCAGATTAGAGGGATATTCTGTCTTAATTACCAGAGAATGTATAAAAGTGTAATTGCTGAAATTATTCAATAGTGGCTAACAATTAAAAGATTATCCCAGTACTCTGCAGCTAGCAAGGAACAGACTGTACTAATTGTATAGTTAATGACATTTAAATGGGCAGGTTTTGTTAAAATAGGAAGCTCCACTCTTCTAAGGAGCTGAATAAAGTGTTAGAATGTTAAATAATTATATTACAGTGGTGGTAATACTTCTGCAAGAGCTTAGGAGCCAAGGTGTTAGCTTGGCCAGCAGCACTGGGACAGCCTTTGCCCAATTTTAAAGCATTGGTTAAGAGTAGGCTGGATTTTCATCACTTTTCCTTTAATAGTTAAATATAGCTAAATGGTGTAGAAATATGCGTGAGACAAACCAAAGGGGTGGCAATATTTCACATATTGTCCAGTGGAATCTGCTTCCATCTTCAACTGACATCATTTGACTGAATTGATAATTGAACTTGAATTTTATGCTACTAACCACTTAATACTTGAATTCTGTGTCTCTTTGTGCCACTTACACTGATCAGAAAAAAATCTGTTTAATATTGTGGAGACTGGATATGGGATGGTGTAACAACACTTTTCTTGTAATCTGTTTATAACTAAACAGCTAAAGTGTTTGGTTTTGGGGTTTTTTTTAATAATAATATTCCAGGTTAAACACTTCAGTAATAAAGTGATAAGTAAATCAACTTAGTGCAGCTAAACTGTATTTTCAGAACTCTTGGTTCTTCACGTTTCTCATGTTTCTTGCGCAACTTGAAAATGTTTTATGAGAAACTCCTACAATGACTGCGTAAACTTGTTGCATTTTGTTGTAAAAGTTTCCTTAATGTAATAAAATTGGCATAACAAGAAGCAACACAATGTAATCTTACGTTTGTGGTATTTTTTTTTCCAGAGACAAAATGTTTTCCATTATCTTAATCAAAGACATATACTTAAGGAAAGTGCCAGAAATTGAATTTAATAAGAGATTAACTTCACAAATTAAATGGGATATTCTATATTAAGAGGTAGTGTAGAGAATAGCACATAATTAAAACTGTAAAGTGTGTCTGGACTTTTATATACCTATGCTTTATTCAGTCAATCATGAGTTTTTGTTACCAATATAGATTTGTGCCTCCTTTGAGGTATAAAAATGCATAAAGAAGCTCCTGAAATGCTGGCCTAAATACTGAAAGGGCTTGGGGTGTGTGTCTCCCAAGTCAGTGAGAATGATGAGCTTCACAGAAGTTACATTCATAATTGTGAAACTAATTTATTTTCTTCTTGTCTTGGGTGCTATAGCTGTCACTTAGAAATCTTTTTGTGTTGTATCCCAGCCTTGCTCTTTTCACTATTATAGATACATTTCTCAAAGACTTCCTTTATTCTTGCACACCAAAGTATTCAAACATTTCTTATGAGTATTGCTGCTGACTTCTGAACCTGAATTCCAGTCTATGCTGTCCAAATGAGTGTTTCTGAAAAATCAGAACAATAGAACTTCTGGATTTTTCCTCAGTTCCTGTAAAAATGTTAGATTAAATGAAGATGGTGTTTAATGTTGAAATTGGATTTCCTCCAGAACAAAAGTATGACTTTGCACACAGCTGATAAATAGATAGCTGAATGTGTTATCGAGATTTACAAAACATTGATGTCTTGACATCTGGATTTGTTATGTCTTTAATAAAACCAAGTGTGTGAAAAAATGCTGTAGAGGGTTTTTTTTTTTTTTGAGGGGGAAAACCCCACAACTCTGAGACAAAAGGGATATTAAAAAGTATTCTCCATGACATTCTGGATAGTATAGTGCTGGGTCGGGGGGAGGGTATTTGTTTATTTTCCGCAGATTGTATTAAAATGATACCAGCATATGTTTTACAAGAAAATTAACTCAGCTTTTAAAATCCTTCTATTGAAACACAGACATGTTTCTTCTGTATAGCATGTAGATACTTTCCTCCGATCTTTCCCAGTTCTCTTTCTTCAAATCTATGCAAGAAGGTTCCCTAGCATTATTAAGCACATTCTTTTGTATTGCTTCCAATTTGTAGCACTTGAAATCTTTCTTTCACCCTACCATTTGTTATACTAATGTTAAATTTACTGTCCTTACTGTCCTTGCTACAATGAAAGTTCCTTTCTGCTCTTCTGACACTACCTAAGAAATGCATACCAGAGTTTTATACACAGTTTCTAGAAATGTTGTATTTACTAAACTGAAAATTCCAGATGGATAAACCTGAAAATTTTAATCCTGGAAAATTCAGTTTTAACATTGGGGGAAAGGGAAAGAAGTCTGTAAATCCTGTCTAATTGCCATACATTGCTTGTTAAATGAGGAATGTCAGCTGCTGGGCATGCCTCTATCATAACAGTAAAATACCCTATGGTTGACTTGGGAGCTACAGCTGCAACTCATGGAAGGTAAAACACATATTTAAGAAACAAGGAAAATGTTTGTTGATGCATTGAGGTGAAGGGTCTGTGAAATTCAGTATCTGAGATATTTCTAGTGTAGTATAATAATAATAATAACCTGTGATTAAGAGTTCTGGAAGCCATACTTATGGGGATTTTTAAAATATGGTTTGCTTTACATATGCTGAGATATTTTTTTTTCTGTTCTTTTACTTCATTAAAGATAGCAATCAAAGTTATGAACTAAAATATTCTCTAGGCTTAGGCAAGTCACAGGTTGCAAATTATCAGAATGACTAAAGCATTAAATTATGCTTCTATTTGTGCAATAAAGATAATTTCATACAAAACTAAACTTGCAGCTCTGTTAAGTCATGAATATGTTCTCACTTTTGAAATTGTATTCTTTTATTCAGGTCTGTAAAGAAACTAAGCCTTACATGTGGACCCATTAATTCTGGACTATGATTTCAGGAATTTAATGATGGATAGCCAAGAGCTAGGTTTTTTGAAGACTAGCATTTTATCAAATGCTAGTCTTCAAAACAGAGGAAACTGTTCTTCATTTAACACACACATAATACACACACTGTTACATACCTGAAAATGCTTATGTATGCTTTCTGTGTGGAAAACAGTGTTATTTAATTATCTTAGCAAGAGACACTATCTGCTTTACAAATTTGTTTAGAGATTTCTTTTATCTAGCACCTTCTATCTACCTTGGGGTACCAAGTAACTTGGACTCCATCTAATAAAAAAATAAGGCAGATTTTGCAAAGATTGTTTTAAAACACAGGAAGTGTTTTTTATTGTAGGATGTAGAAAGATCAGCATGGAATATTTGCAAATACTTTTCCTCCAGAAACTCAAATAGAGTCAAAGATAATTTAGTTTTCTTGATTCAGATTTTAACTGTGAAGTATTGCATGAAAGAAACTCTGCTTGAGAGCTCTGGTGAAATCTAGAACTCTTGAGAATGTCTCTTCTAATAGCTGCTAAATGTTCCAGTGTTAATTAGGCAGTAATGTAAATTGAATCAAATGTTACAACAGCGTAATGTTCTCCTGTTGATTAGAAGTTCTATGCCTAAGCAAACATACTTTCAGTAAACAAGAATATTTTAACTTTGCCTGTCCAACGGGAAGCATTTCTGCAGAAGTCCTAAATAGTGCCCTATAAGATGCCCAGAGAAATCCGGTCATAATATTTCTATTTTAGCAATCTAATGAGTGCAGAATCTCTTTCTCTTCATGGAATGAATGCAAGGACAGTTTAAGGAAATCTGTGGAGTCACACACATGGTGGCTCTCTGCTACAGTCCTAGTCCGTACCAATATGTAAGACCAGCTGCAGCTTTTGCTTCCTCCAAGGGTAAAAGAAAGCAAGAACGGTGAGCTGTATTCCAGAGTATGGCATTGTGGCTGGCAGTGCAGATCTGCAGAGGGCAGATGGGCAGCCATCTCACCGTGTGGGATCTGGACCTCTGTGGAATAGCTGGAGTAGGAGCATTTTGAACACAGGGGGAAGTGGTCAAGTTGCTTTTCCCTCCAGATAGACACCTACGCACTGACAGTTCTCTGTGTGTAGGAGTCATCCTATCTTTAAAGTGGTGTTAAAAATCAAATTGATTTCATCTCTGAAGAAATATATAGTGGCACGTCATTGTGGCTGAGGTACTGCTCCCACACCTGTTCTACCTTTGTATTGTAAGCCTGTTCTCCTTGGGACAGGGAAACACTGAGATGTAGCCTTAATGATGTTCACAAGAACTTCAGCTGTTTCCAAGGGCAGGGAGCAGGGCGCAGTCAGGAGAAGACAGCCAGCCAGAAAGGATTGAGGTTGTATTTATCCACTTTTGGAGCAAGTTGGGTGAGGAAGAAAGGATGAAGTATACGGTAATTGACAGTGGATATTGCCCATGGGTCACAGCAGGAGTGAAACTTGTTGAAGTTTAGACTGAAACACCACCAACTCAGCTCTGAAAGACATTATTCCACTTTATGGTAGACTGACCATTATCTATATGATTTCAGATGAAATAATTTGAACTGCTAGCAAAATTATCAGAAATTGCACTGATTTATGAGTGAGAAAACCCATTCAAAACTTGTTCCTGCAGATGCTACATGCATGTTTAATCTGATGATGAGGCCTGCTTCTATTTTTAGTATTACAACTTGATATAACAGGAGATATGAAGCATAATCTTAGTGGAAGCAAAATCTGTTCCATGCTTTTCTTTTCGGAAAAAATACTGTTTTCATTTTGGAGGATGTCTGCAGTAAGTCCCACCTCAGGAACCGTATGAAATACTGTTTCAGTTACATGCTAACCCCTGTAAATCATTGGGGTATAGCTTGTTCTTGGACAGCAGAGATTACTAACCCTAATTTTAGACTGAAATAAGGGTCTGTATTCAAGGAACATACAAGTCCTACCACCATAATTTTTAAGTATTTCTAACTATTTCCTACAGTGAAAGGGATAAAATAGATGGATGAGAATCGAAATGGACTAGCTGATGGTCTAAGGGGAAATCAAGCTTTGAAGTTAAGAGGCGGTAGTCAGTAGAGATTCATACTATTTTTTTTCATTTCAGCAAATCTGCTCATTTAGGGTGCAGGCACAGGATAGCCTGTGAATTAGGTACCATGGGTAAGAAGGTACTGTCCATTCACTTAAAAGATACTGCTAATTTAATTGGATTTTTAGCTACCTTTCAGACTAAACTGCAAATGTATTCCTATTCCATTTCAGTAGGAAGTAAAATATGTTCATTTGCAGCTGCAAAACTAATTAATTTTACTTCACTTTGCAAGAGATTTACTGTGGCTTATGTGGCCCTGGGAAAAAGAATTGTAGATTGTTGTAAAGTGTTCAAGAATGAAGATTTTACTTTATAGTTTTCTTAAAGACTGACTAGTTAGGGTTGACTTCAGCAATAGCTAGGATTAGCTGCACTGAGGCTAGAACAAGGGTCAGGTGTTACCCCCCTTCCTTAGACTCACTGGTGAATACTTGTAATTTAGTATTTTCTCAGATATACTTTCTGATTTGTCATGCAAAAAAGTGGGCAAGAAACTAGAGAAAGAGAATGAGAAGAGATTGCATGGGACTGATTGGCAAACTAGCACCAGCTGTTAAAACAATCAAGGGAGAAGACAAGTAGTTACTCTTTAGTAGGAAGTGAAGGAGTGAGAATTGGATTGAACCTAAAGAAGAAAAGGAGGAGTGGTAAGACGAGAGCAGAGAAGGCTTTAAAATACCACCTTGGCAGTTTCTGGGGCAAAGAGGTTAGTCACCACGAGAAGGGAGTGAGTGGAAAGTTTGGATTTCTTTTTTAAAATTATTTTCATTAAAAAACCCTCTTAGTTTGTTGGGGTTTTTTTTCTGGAGTAAGACATAAGTTTGGCATGAAGTTTGTCTCTTGAAGACCTTGTGATAACCTCCTAGAGGGCATGCAGTGAATGTCCTAAAGAGTATGAGGCTTCTTTATGTTTAAGCTAGGTGAGGGAGAGCTACTCTTAATATGTATAGTTTGCCTTATGCTGCTGTGTGAGTTTTGTGTTCTTGGAGAAGAGCTTTTAGTAATTTCTGCAATTTTCTGCCCTTGTTTCTTTTTTAAAGTCTTTCATTCTACTGTCTTTTTCTCTGTCTGCTTTCTTTACCCTGGGACTGAAGAGCATGAGCATCAGAAGATAAAACTGACCTAAACTGAAAACTCCCTGAACCAGTAGAATTGACTGGTGCTGTGATCACACTCAATTTCACACTGCTGCTAGTGTCATGTAGAGTAATATTGTGAATGATTCTGTCAATTTTTGGTTCAGCTACTAGTTGTCATAATAGTAGAGGTACAGAGAGAGTATCTATCTTTAGGCAGTGAATGAGAAATTTATTAGAGAAAGGAAAACTGGTATTTTTCCAAAGCTTTTTTTCCTCATTATAAAACTTTCACATGGAATATTTTCTTTTCCTGATTGAATATCTGTGTCTGATTTTCAAAAATGTACATGGCATTTGAAACCTTGATTCTATACATGTTTTTCTTGATGGAAAAGTTAAGTTGTTCAAATTCTTTGGCTATTTATTTCTGTTCTCTAACAGCCTTTTCAGTTGAATTGGAGGACTATAGACCCAACCAACTGATCTAAAATTAGTAATTCTGAGGTACAAAAAACCCAAGAAGAATCCAAAAAACCCCTGAAACATTTTCAACTACACTGAATTGCCTCAATGCCTCCAGTTAGTTTTGCTGGTGCAGAGTAGGGGTGAAGATGGAATCTGCTTTAGCCACAATTGTCATTAGAAGAAAGATTTGTGGCACTCCTGCCTCATGCTTGGTATCATTCATGTTCTGTAATCAGAAGGTTTTGTGATAGCAGATAAAAAAAATAATTATGAAACTGTCTTCTTCCATAAAACCTAGAGACCTAGTCTGAGAGCAGGACAGGATTCTTGTTCTCTATGGCATGTGCATTTAATGAGTACAGATTCTGCTATATCCTTCTGTTGGACATTAGATTCCCCTGTCTTGTCAAAATGTATGCGTTTATGTAAGTAGCAATCTAATAAAACATGTAACAATATTTTTTGCTATTTGGAACCTTAGAAAATGTAGTTAACATTTAAGCTTTCTCACTTTTATCTTGGATTTGGGTTTTGGTTTTTTTTTCACTCACCCATGCACTGTTCTACCACCTGTTTTGTATGTGGAATTTTATGGCTTTCAGATCATGTACTGAGGATCCTGTTTGCTATTTGTGTATAAAGAACTTGGTATAGAATAAGCAGTGTGCAGCTAGCTATTGTAATTTTTTGCTACAGAAATTTTCTATTGCTGCTTTTCTTTACTAGAATGACTTTCTCCAGCCAGCCAACAGGTCTTCCCTCTTGGTCTTCTGTTTTGGTTGCACCTGTTTCTCAGCTGTGACAGTATTCCTGCTATTAGTGTAGCTATCTGCATTTATAACTTGTAATTGAATTCACTGTGGTTAGCCCTGAGTGCTGTATCCTGATCTTTGTAAGTTGAGTGGCTGTCTTTTTGTCTGAGCCTTTGGCTGTGTCATTGCCCTTAACCTCCCCATAGAAATACTCCCAAGCTGGTATTTTGGGAGCCAAATCTGAGTCTCAGGCAATCTTTTTTGTGAATAACCTGTAAATCTGGAAAAAGATTTATTGTGAAACCTGTGTAGCAGCTCTTCTTTCTTAAGTTTCTCATAGAAGGAATAAATCATGAGGAAAAGATGAGGAAACTAGATGATGTTTTTCAGATTAAAATACTGTCTATTGACCAAAATTGTTTCTTCATTAGTATACAAATCATGATCTGTTGATGGGATACTCAGCAGTTACACTTTCTCAGAATAACACCATAAAGCCTATTCCTCTTTATTTATTTTCCTGAAAGCCAGTTTGAAGCCAGTAAAGAGTGTTAGCCACATGAAACACTTGTCAACTTACCTGGGAAAGATGCACACTGGGTGCATAGGTATAAGACTCTATTTCATCACTGTCGTGGTAATTCATCTCAATCTTTCTTTTGGGAGGCCACTTCTAGGTTTAATGTCAATTTGCATTTCAGTGAATACCTTGTTTCTATTTCTTCACTGCAGTGAAGATATCCTTGTTTATTACATGACAGCGTTTTTGAAATGCCTATCATGTTTGTAAAATATCTACAGTGACAAAGCATACACAGTAAAATGTAAGCTACAGAAAATAATATTGCATACTGAACCTCCAGTAGTTTCAAAGGAGAAAGAAATTAAGTTGACAACAAAAAAAAAACCCCAAACCTTCCTGAAGTTATTCTGCATTTTCCTAATGTTTCTTCCGTACTCTGAGATGGTGAATAAATGTCTTTACATGTTTAAAGCTTGCCAAGTGTGGATGCTGAGGAGACTCACAATAGAAGTTTAAATGTCAGTAGGAATGTTTTTTTGTTGGAAAGCCCTCAACAACCACAGTAGAAACACTGCTAAATGGGGGGAAAATATGTGTCACAAGTAAGGTATTTCTGGAGTTAGACATTCAAGCCACTATCATGAACTTTTACAGAACAAAACAAAAGCTTTCATCTTTGTGCCATCCTCTGTGAAGAGGTAATACCAAACCTGACTAAATTCTGCATTTACTGTCTTCTAAGGGGTTGTACTATGTAATGCGTGGAATGAATATATTGTATTATACCTTCAATTCCTCAAAATTAATAACCAGTTTTTTACTATCATTATTATAATTTTTTTTGTAGGGAAGTACAAGGATAGTGCAACAGTGCAAAGTAAAAATTGCATGTACTTTTGTGTGATTTTTCTACTGCAGGAACTCTGGTCCTCAGAACTAGCAAAAGCTGTCAAATATACTGTATATTGTAGATATTACAGTGGTAGGTTCTCTTTATTTAATATTTAACTATTGTCACTGCTGTTAAAGTGGCTAAACACAAGTAGGTTTTAATGAGAAATTAATTTTAATTGATTACGTATTTTTTTTATTTACAGGATTTGAGGACTGACTATGTATGACATGTATTTTGGCTAGGACTGCTGATGAAAAACTTTTGAAACTCTAATTTTCTTCATGTTTTACATAGTTTTCAAATACCTTATTCTTTTCAGTTTCTTTCTCAAGAGTTTTCTTCATTAAGCCATCTGTAGTTAAAAGAAATACCACTTTTACTCTGGGTATGTAATCCTTCACTTCTAATAGTATCTCATTATTAAACCAAATCATATCCAGTACATAAAAAAGCCTCTTTAAAAAGAAAGAAGTTATTTATATGCACTTATTTTCTTAGCACATTGAGCCTGAAATCCACTATCCAGTATGAAAATGCGGAATGCAAAACTACACCAGTCTGGAAGCTAAAGTTTTAGTTTTCTGCTGGACCAGTAATTTTTTTTCATTATTTTAATCTTGTGAAAGTTTTTGTTAGATTTTTTTTTCCACACAATCCCTGAAATTATTAGACTATTAATGAATAAAAGACATAAAGTTGTTCTTTAAGTGGATTTTTTTGTAAGTGGATTTAAATTTTCAAGCCTTTGATAATGTTTCAAGGTAACAAGTTTTAGATTCAATGATCAGACTCTCTTATTGTCCTATCTATCCTCCATATTTTAATTTCTTGTAATACAGTTGGTAAAAAATTCAAATAATTTATAATTAAATTAAATGTGAGGAGTATAGCTTTTAATTTTTTTTAAATTGTTTATTTTTTATTTAAAGTTATCAAAATTTAGTATGTTAATTTCTCATTACTTCAGTGAATTTTGCATCTTCATTAACATGAAGTCTTCGTGGCTAAAGTGCATGTGTAGCTGGTGAGAAAAATACTGCCAGTGGATTTCAGATTCAAGTAATTTTATTTCCAGTGCACTCCTTTGGGGGGCAAGGGGAGAGTGGAGGGAATTAACTTTTGAACAGAATGTGAAAATCTGTGTGAAGAATTTTATCCTTACTTAACTTTCTTTCCAATTTTTGATGATTTGATATAGAGTAGGCCAGTGGAAGCCTCATTCTCTTTTACTGTGCATTAAAAGAGCAAAATGTAACCTTTGTCACTAGCTCTGGAGAGCTCTCATACAAAGTAATTTTCTGCTAAATTGAAAGCTTCTCAGTCAATAATCACTTTATGTAATAGACATATATCTTACCTTGTAGCTAAATTATCATATAAAGGTGCTTTATTGTAAGGAATTTTCTTAGGTTTGCCAGTTATTTGGTTGAAATCCAGCAATGCGGTGAATCAATTTCTTGATATATATGGAGACAGGTGATGACTGGCTCTATAGTCCTCTCAGTCTGTCATTGAGATTTTCTCTATGGATTAATGGTAAACTTGTTACTACACAGGGTTGGGAAGCCAATTGAATCTGCTTTACAATCTGAATAGCTTTTTCTCTTGTTTATCAGGTACCCTTTATTGCTTTATTATAATGTCATTTTTAATGCTGATTTACAAGATATTTTGCTTCCTGACTGTCCTTGCTCTCCTCATTCAATAGTGTGCTGAAGCCAGTGTCCAAATGACATTAGAGATGCTCTTTAATAAATGTATATTTGTCACTGACTGCTTTTGTTGTGTACAGTTAGGATTTTTCTGGATATACCAAGTATGGTCAGGCATGCATTTTCATTCAGGGAAATTAAGCAGTCCAATCTAGTCTGCCAGGTTAGAGCACTTCAGCTCTCTGTGCTTCATGGAGAAATTGTTTTTTGAGGTCTGGTCAGAAGACTTGCTGCTCCTTGAGTGGCTGCAGCAAGGTGGTGAAGAGAAAATGTCAGGTGTACAGTGTTTAGTCTGAATGTCACATCTCTTTAGGGTTTGGGAGACTGACTCAGGGCTGTAAATTTCAAGTGTCTTTTCATTCAACAGCCAGAAATCTCGTGTTGTTCTTATAGGAGTAAAGGCCCACGAGAGGTGATTATTCTCCTTAAAAGGACAGTAATAGTGATTGCAGGCACTTCTTAGTGCTTAGGGTTGTGCAGACAGGGGAAACACTGATGCCTCAGTCTGCCATCTTTAGTTAATAACTCCTGTATCCTACAGGAACAGCAGGTTGGTGTTTTCACAGCACAACAAGTAATTTGAGAGAGAAATAACCAAGAAATAATCACTCTAAAATGCAGTGAATATGAGAGGACGTCTTGGATGCACCACTGAATTGCTTCTGCGCTTTTCTTTTTTTCATTCTATAGCTAACAGGTCAATTCTATGAGCAGGAGCTAGAATCTAGGTTTCAACTCAGTAAACTTTCAAAGCTGTTGATTGCTAAGGTTGTAGACATGCAGGCATTCAATGTCAGAGCTGGATATAAAAGCTCTAGCATTTAGGCATTGTTAGTAAATGTCAACTATTGTACTTGAAGAATGATAGCTTCAGAAATAAGTGTAGTGAAGTGTATAAGCCACCTTTCTATTATCACAATATTCTAACATGCGTTACAAAAACAGAATGTATTTTTTTATTTAATGTGTCAGGGAGACTCACGGTTATAATTTGACTGGCAGAGAACTTTGTCAGAAACTTGACAGGAGCTCTAGGGTTCAAACAACTCTATCTTACTAGGAAAAAACATTGTGGAAAGGTTTCTGTGTTGTTTTATTGCCAGATAATAATGTTTAGCAATCTGCTTGTAAAAGAAAGAAAATTAAGACTGTTGGGAACCTGTATACTTGCAGTCCTACCAAAGACCTCTAAGTGATCACTTCAATTGCTTTAAAAAAAGATACTGAAAAGGTGTAAATCTAAACTCTGTGGTGCTAATGTGTGTCCCTCATACTCACACAGCGAGTAATAAATGCCTTCTATATTTCAAAAATGTATATGAGGGGTAAAAATATACCTCTGGTCAGTTCTCAGTCATGGCACATAAAGTGAAGTATCTTGCCCAATTTAATATGATCATTTGCTCTGTTACATTTCTGTGTGCTTTAGCTTCAAATAAAAAACAAGATTTTGCATAATTACCTGACCAAGAAAGAGGTTCAGTTTATAAGCCATAACAAAAATGCTAAGTACTGTTTATTTCTCTTTATAACAATAAGGGGCTGAACTGTGGTTTTTAAGATGAATGAGCATAGTCTGTAAAATTCATCTTTCTTAATACAGGTGAATGTGTGTGAAGTAAAATTACGACTTTTTGTAGGGAGGAGGTATTAAAGGATGTTTCTGAGGCATTAATATGCTATAACCAGAATTATAACTATACATAAGCACAGTGGTAAAGAATTTTAAAGAATCAAATTTGGAAGTCTAGAAAAGGGTTTCCTCTTTGTGATTCAGATTAAGCACTTTTCCTACATGAAAATTACTCTTTGCAAAAGGGTTTCGTCAAGGAAAAAACACCTTGAAATGCAGAAAGTCTTAGAATGTTACCACTAGAAGTGTGCCAGCCACTTTACTAGAAGGTAGTAGAAGTGTTTCAGAAATGACCAGTAAGAACTGAAGAGATAGCTTAATGATTATTCCCTATAATCAATATAATGATCTATCCTGGATAACAGTGAGACTGGTTACTACCCAGAGCTGCCTGCTGCACTTTGTCTGAAGGGTGGATTTTTCAGGAGAATTTCAAAAGTGCTCCCAAGGTCTCTTTCACAGGCCAGCTGAGAGATTGAATAAGCAGAAAATGTAAGTGAAATTCTTACGTTATGGGAGGAAAACATTGAGTTTGTAGTAAAGAAGAATCCAAGTAATAGACTTGCAATTGTGGGAAATCCTGATATACATATTGTCTCTTACTTTGGAATAGCCAGAGTGTGTGTGAATGAAAACTCAGCTGTTATATTGCTAGGTTTATCTTTGATATAAATGTACATAGTATGGCAGTATTTGTAGTAAATAACACCAAGGGCATGAGGAACTAGAGTAAGCAAGTTTGTTGTTTCATTTGCATATAGCAACTATTTTAGTTGCTTCACGTCTGTTGTTCAAATGCCTACATATATTAATGTATTAATACACAATAATACTATGTGTTAATAATGACAGCAATTATGTAATTGACATTTTGCACTTGAAATACATCAAGATGGCTTCTTGGAAATCGTGATCTCAAACATGAGTAGATTTTTTTTCTGAAATATTATTGTATGTTAGGTTTGAATTCTGGCATGCTACTTAAGTGTCAAACTGTTTTTTCATTTTATCTGAATATCCTAATAGCAGTTTTAATGGATCTCTAAATTATTAGCAGAGTCTACAAATTTTGTTTGTGCACATAGTTTTACTGTTTGAATGAAAGCCACTCAAACCACCTCTCAAAATTGGTCTATTGCAAAAACTTGTCCCATCTAGCATCTTGTCTGTAATCATTTTGGGATGCTCCTCAGTACAGAAATCTACAGCTCAGCAGAGCACAAGGAATTTAAAGGCTGGGGGCAAAAGGACTGCAGTTTTACTTGCTAATATTTCGGGGTTCTGTGTGCATCAGTGGTGAGCTTGAGTGAATACTGAAGAAGTTCAAAACTAGATAAACTTGTACTAAAAGTGTACCCTAGCCTGCTAATACAGCTGAACCAGAGGAGCACACTGCCATTAAGGAGCTGGTGATGTTGGAAAGTCATGAAAACTGAAAAAGATAAGAAAAACCTTGCTGGCTACCACTGTCTCTACTAGCTCTCAAAGTTGGTTTTTTTTTTAGTGGGGGAAGTTTTCTAGAAATTCAGTACTTCTGACTGCATAGTCAGTGGGCACTGGGTGATCCTTGCATAAAGCCAGCTTGAATGTTTCCTATGAAAAACTGCCACTGTAGTAGTGGTAAGAAGTCCGTTTGCTGCTGCTGCCTCCTACAGTTTATTATCATAAATCTGTAAACCAGAGTGGAGTGATCCAATTCTTTTTCCTGATACCATGTGGCTTTGCTGGCCAAGTTCAGGAGGAAGATACTATAACTCCTTTCTGTCAGAAACATCCAGAGTATGCACACTCAATCCATTGCTGTGAGAAACTGGAGAAACTCTTTCCTCAGAGATTGTAATCAGTATGGACTACAAAAATGTCCCTCAGTTCCTCCTTTTCTAGTTCTTCAGGAATGTAGAGTCAGATTTTTGACAGAGCTGTGCATTGGGGTCATTAGAGGAAAGCTTGAAAAAGATAGCTTGCTCATCCAGTCCTTATTTTCTTAGCAATTAAAAAGGAAAAAACATCCTATTCTTAAAAAACTGAGATAATTGCTTAGCTTTGGTGGGATCCAAATTAATAGTAATGTCTCAGCTAGTTATTAAAAGGTCGCAGCTCTAAAACTTCTGCTATTTAGTGGCACTGTTACAACTTGTAGAGGAAGTTGGTTTATAGGAAGAGTTGCTTATTTTGAGTAAGATAGAAAACCAAAAATGTTAATTATATATGAAAATTAATTTTTAAAAACAAGTCACCCTGATACCCCAGAGAAGAATTTGAAACTGTCCTTCTGAAGAGGCAAGTTTTAAATTTTTCAAGGAAATACCATACAAAAAGAGGAAGGAATTTGACACAATTAAGTATCGTCATGCATTGATTTATTTGGAAGTTAAAATTAATTGAAAATTTGTTTAAACAATACTGTTTGGAATGCAAAACAAGACTACACCTTGGCAAATGTATATGTGACCTACCTCAGTAATTTTGTTGATTTTAGTTGGCATTCTGCAAGCATTACCTGCTTGGTTATATTTTTCTTTTAAAGGTAGAAATTAGAAAAAGTCAAGTGTTCTTTCTTTTGAGGATGGTTGTTACTGCTTTTATTTTTTAAGTGAACAGGAGGAATTCTATAAATACACCAGGAGCAAGCTACACTGGTAGGCAGATTTTAAGGGCTACTTGATTGAAACACTATGTGCTCTGGAGGATAAGAGTTATAGATAGATGTTATTTATCTGAAGTCTTGAAATGAAAAATATAGAGAAACTTCTGCATAGTTCTGTAGTTAAATATAAGTAAGTTATGTATATAAATGTAAGGAAAAATATTTGCAACAATGCTGAAAAGAATACTCAGTGATTATAGTGGAGGTGCACAGTTTGTGGTAGCTGGGAGTGGGGCTGTGGCCGAGCCTCATCCCCAGTGGGCTGCAGCTGTGAGCAGCAGGTGAGCAGCATTGACAGCAATGAGCCATGGAGTGCCCAGGGCACTGACCAACCACCAAAGGCAGCAGAGGGCACACAGGTGCAGTGCATCAACGTGAGGGTATAAAAGGTTGGGCTAAAGAACAAGAAGGGCTGATGCCTGTAGCCTTCTGATGTGGAATGGTGCTACTCTGTATGGGCAGATGCCTGAAGCCCTCTGATGTGGTATGGGGTTACTCTGTATGGGGGAATGCTTAAAGCCTTCTGAACTTGTGTGGTGACACTCTGTGTGTTGTGGCCATCTCAACTGTGGCATGTACTGCAACATATGCTGTGACAATATAGTGATTCTTGAGAACTGCTGACTTGATTCTTCCAGATAGCTGCCTCTGCAATTACTGCTTTACCAATCAGTCACACAGAAGTCTTGCTAGGGCTGATGCCTGCAGTTTGTCCCATTGAATATAGTGGTGGCTTCTCACATCATAGATAAAAGCAGAACATGAATAGTTACAGAATAATCAGATATTTGTACAAAAGCTGTTTGATTATTACCTTACTCATATATGAGGACATTCTCTGAGAGCTCTCAAACTTGTAGTTCATTTAAGCTGCTCAGATGTCTGGTAGCCTGTGCTGGAAAAATCAGTTGAAACTTTGGCATCTGCTAACAGTGCTTATGTTTTACTAACTCAGAAATTGCCAGGGACACGTGTGTACTGACCTGATGTATCAGTTTAGTCATTAGTAGCATCCAAGACCTTTTTTGTTATTCCTGCTGCTAATCTCATGTGCCAGGATTTAGGGAGAAATAAACAGGAATATGGGAAAAATTCTAGCCCCACAAAAGACCTAACTTCTTTAAAGCTGGACTGACTTGTGATTGTTTCTCTCCTATGTTCTCACAAAGAATTATCAAAACATAGAGATAGGAGTTCTCATAAAATTACATAATGGACTTAATATGGAGCAAAGCTGAACTGTTTTGATCTATTCATATCAAAGTTACAGCAGACTTCTGTAATTGTAGGATGTTTGAGTGTGGTAAACTAAGTGGCAGTTCCAGTGAATAATGTGTCAGTATCTTCCATCTTAGTTTTTTCCCTTCATCTTCTCCAGTTCCTCTTCTCCTTCATTACTCTTTATTCACCAGGTTTGGCTTGCTCAAACAAATGACAGTAAAGTTAGAAAAATCAGAGGAAATAGTAGTGTCTGTTCATTAGAAAGTGTCAATCCAGACATACAGGATTATTTTTCATGCATTCAGGCAGAAAGATCAATCAGCAGTTGCCAGTTTTTGCTGCCATAGTGTTGTTTTCCCCTCCAGATTCTATTCTGCTAAAACCACAAATGTATATTGTGTTATTATTTTCTTTGTAGGAAGAAATAAAGTGTCTGGAATGCCATTAAAAGTTTCATGGGAACTTGGTAAAATATGTATTTTTTCAGAAAAGAGTATGTTTGCCTAGTTTTTATTTTTTTAATAAGTTAACTGAGTAGGAAGAAGACTTACTGGTTTATCCATTAAAGAAGAGATGACACTTATGACAAATGATGGATATTTTTGTAAAGTAAAAGGGTTTAGGAAGCATATTGAAGTTTTTGGAATTTTTTTTTTTCAGTATACCTTGCAGGAATGAAACTTGTCTCCTTGAAAGAGAAAGACAGGTGACAAATTTGATCAGTCTTTTGTAGCTCTTTGTTCTGTTAAAAAGAATGGGAGATGCCTAATGTTTTCAGATTTTGATCCAAAGAGGAATGTTTGAGTTGTGAATTGACATGGCTCTTGCAAGTATTCATCCTAGACCTGTCTGATACAAAATCAAGATTCAGCTCCTATGAAAGGTCAGTCTATCTAAAGAGAGAAAACTGAAGAATGCAAAAATATGCAATAGGAGAAGCAACTGGAAAAGCTAAATGTAAATGTTGTAAAGCTACTTTAGAAAGCAAAAGACTTAATTGACTGAGAGTAAGGACTGTGTTAAAGCCTGTATTTCTGCTTGTAGGTAAAGCCAGGCTTGCTGAGCAGATGGAATGCTAATCATCATGTACCAGTAACAGTCCCACTTTCTCACTATGCCCTCCTGATTTATTCACCTTTCTTGCACCTCATCTTCCCACCCACCTCCATCTAAATTCAGGAAATAGGAAGGAAAAATGGAACTTACTGTTGTGATCAGAATCTGTAATCATAATTAATAATTCAAAAAGACTTAGCAAGTATCCTTTTTCACCCACTCAAAATGTCAGCAAGTGATGAACAAATACATTTTTATTCTTTCTGGTTTAAAATCTTGCAAGTCTTTTGACACTGAGGCTTTTAACAAAACAGAAGAAAAATTCCTCATGTTCATCTTTCTAACAGCAAAGATGGAATTCTTTTTGCACTTAAATAACTTTAAACTGATAAATATATCTCTGTCTATTTAGTAAATGGCTACAGGATTAGAGATGGTTAAAATGTGCAGTTTCAAGGGGAATGGTGATGGTAAAGTAAATTTTGGCAGCAATGAAACCCTTTCACATTGTCTGTATACAATGTGGTTAATATAGTATTTAGTCCTGCTCGGAAGATTTTTTTGTAGCACTCAAGTCTGAGTTACTTGTGGGCAGCTTTGTTTTTAAACTGTTTTTCTTGGATGCATTGCCCATAATTTTGATAGATTTCTAAGTGTTTGAGGTTTTTTTGGTTGAGGTATTAATTATAAACGAAGGAACTTTGCGTAGTATTCATTCTAATCTAAATAAGTACAAGCTAACATTGCTAACAAGTACAATCTTGTCTCTGTAGAACATTTTAAAAACATGTACTGTATAGTCTTGGAGGTTTTGTTCTTCTGCCTTTGGGAGCAAATTGGGGAAGTTCAGCCAGCAGAGCATCCTTTCTCAGAGGACACAGCAGGCCTTGATAATGTACTGTGAGCTGCAGTTCTGTAGTGGCATCAGACTGCAGACTGACAGCACTGCCTTGGGTACAAGTGCCGAGGTTGCAAAGCTTTCCCAGTGAAGTGGCTGATATCTTTAGAAGGTGTGCTTGATTTCGAAGGACATTTTATTTTTCTTTAAAGATGAAAGCGATTTTGACTTTTCTAATGTGTAGTTATGACTGTATTAGAATAGTGAATAGAATTAGTACTCTGAGAGATTTATTGTTTGAACTTAACTAAGTTCATCATGATGGCAATGTAATTTGCAGTATAACACAGTATAACTGTAATAACATAGTATTTTTTTTTTGTTATTAGAATAGGTTACCTCTTTTCTATTAATATGAATTGAGACCAAAGTCAGAAAATTTTGAATAAAAATATTCTATTGTTTTTGGGATTTTTTTTTTTTAATGTGCCTAAACTATTCTATAGGCAGGCTTTATTAAGAATTGAAAGACAAGTGCAAATTTCAGTTAATGTTTCAGTATTATCTTAATTATTCTCTAAATGTTAGGGATTTTGTAGGTGGGAAACACAAGGAAATATTGTTTAAGTTGCAAATAGTTTATTGTAACACACATCTGATGATAAGTATGTAATATATTTTATGAATATCTTAATAAATAATTCTATTTGCAACTTAAGAAATTCCAATGACTGACACACAACTGGACATGCATAAACTATGTTATCAAATCTGAGTGTCTTAGAAACCAGTGCACTTGATTGGTTTTTTTACCGTAGCTGAGACAAAGAAAAAATAAATGAATTTTGCATAAATTTTACAAGAAAGTTTTTTGATTCTTAATATCATAGGTCATGTTAGCTCATTAAAATAGCATCCCTTATTTAAAAAATTCTTGGTTTTAGGGGGAAAAGCACTCCAACCCTTAGATTAACCTCATAATTTTTTCTTAAATTATACTCTTCTTTATTAGGCACATCAGTTTTCATCATACTTGTTTTGTAACGTGACAGCAGGACTAGTGATTCTGTATTAGTGGCATCAGGCTTTACACCAGGTCTTCAGTAGTTGGGTTTTATTTTCAGCAGGGTTTTATTTGTTAAGTTGTTTTAGAAAACTTTTCTCTTTCACAAGATAATATCTACATAATATCATATTATTTTTTCTTAAAAATATTTATTTTCATTTCTTTATTCTGTGAAGTGAAAACACTTCAAAAGAGAGAGTTGCCATTGTTGTTGGGTGGGATTTGTTTTGTTCTATTTGGTTGGGTTTGGGGTAGTTTTGTGTGTTTTGGTTTGGGTTTTTTTGGGGGGAGTGTTGAATAAAATGAAGAGAAACAGTGTTCTAGCTTTTCAAAGCTTGGTGAAAAAATAATGTTTATAATATTTACTATTAATGTTTGTATGGCGATTTCTGCAAAAAAAAAACCAACAAAGCATACGAGGAAAGAAGATGAAGAGAATAAATGATACATTGATTGGATAAGAATTCATTAGAAGAAATCCAGATGTGGTCTAGTAAATACTGGTTGCCGTGTAAACAGCTAGGATTCAATACATTAAAATCTGAGGATGCAAACCTATTTTCTGATGTTTAAAACATTTTTCTCCTCTTTTAGAACCAGATAGTCACTGAATGTTTCTTTTTCTTTTTGCTACCCTGGAAATTAAGAAATTCTCATTACAGCTATATTAAGCTCTGTTTCTTTCTATGTGAAAGTCCTAAATAGAGATTATAGGGATACCAGTCTGCTCTCTATGGAAAATATTGTGTCTTGTGTTCTGCTAAAGATATTTCTAGAATGAGAGAAGTCCCAAGATCTCTTCACTCTAGGTTTCATGTCGTACCTCTTCTTGTCCTAAAAGCTGATTTTTCTTGGCACATAGCTAAACAGGTATGTATAATATTTCCTCAATGAGAAGAAAGCAGCAGTCTTAATTTAAAGATCAAAACATGGAAAAAAATAGTATGTTTAAGGCATTTAAATTGACTGAAATATATCAGTGACCAACTAATTTTTAGTTACTTACTATAAAATAAATTTATGTATTTTTTTGTTCTTGTCACTTTACTGGTATGCTATAGGAATAGAAGTTCCTACTTAGGACTCTGATCTTTAAGTTGATTGATGGTAACTTCTTTAAATGATCTGCAGTACAACCCTTGAAATTGTCTTTTCAATTAAAATGCCATTCTTCTCCTTGTAATTGTGAAGAATACATTAAAACCAGTTTGAAGTTTTGACTGGGCTTCTTTTCAGATGTGTGTGGCTACACTGTCAGAGTTAAGTAGAATTTTTTTAGAGCTAATAGCAGCCAGGTACATAGTCCTGGAAGCTGTAACAGTGTGTGTGTGTCCGGTCAGGATTTTCTCCACTTTCTATTCCAATCAAGTGTCCCTCTGTTTTGTTTTATAATTCTAAGTGATGAATTAAAAGTAAGAGTTTCAGTAGTATAGGAATCATGAAAAGTAAAAGGAAAAGTACTCACTGGCATCGCTGAGCAATGGTGTTTATAATAAATTATTTCTATAATCTAGATCTATGGACTAGCAAGCAACTTTCACATGTGTTATTCTTTGTGTAGTCTCCTCTTATGCATTTACAAAGAAGTTGGTTTATTTTTTCTTCAAAAGTTTTGAAGTGTCTCTAGGTATCCATGTTGCTCCATAGCCAACCTCTGTTAAATACACCACCTAAGCAGTGTTCCATAGTCTTAAATTTTCAGAGATGCAGAAGTCCTTCTGCTGCAGTTTTCACTTCTCTGACCTGCAGTCATTTATCTCTGAAGGTTTATACAGAGAATGCCAGCATTAGTAATTTCCAGATTTGCACTGCAGCATAATAAATACATGAAAGTGCAATCACTGTCCAGAAATTGTTGAACATGGCAGGGTTTTTCCTTTAGTTACTATGTTCGGAAGTCTATTTTTGCTCTCAGTATTTTTGACATGTTTTTTAACAGTAGTGGGGAAAACTGAAATGGTGCAGGACTATTTAAAACTAAAAAAAAACCCTAAAAGTTATTACTGGATTGCAGTCATGTACTTCAAATTTTTTTGAAGGAAGGGGCAGCAAAATCCGAAGCAGAGTCAAAAGCTGAACGTTTTTATTGGTAGAAGGCAGTGAAACAAAAATCCTTACCAGAGAAGATCTAGGGAATGCTCATAAAAAGTGGGGAGGTTATCTGTAAAGTTTATGGGGATCATGATTTCTTTGTCTAAAAACTGGTACATTTGCTAGTTTCAACGTGGTAATGTGTACGGAATGTAGGAGCAACTTTTAGGGCATTAAGCACAGTTTTATAATGCCTAAAAGGGCTATCATATCTGGGAAAATTAAGGTTTTTTTTCCTTCAGGCAGGTACAGGAGAGATCAGTTAAAATTTGCTGTATCAGTCCTTCAAAGAGCATTCTATCAAATCCAATATGCACTGCTTGTTGTGTTACAGGACAGTAATTAGGATGATAAAGTAAAAAATAAAAATGTCTTTGTATTCTGCCAGTTATTATTAAATCATTTTCCATTTTTTTACTTTAAAGTATTTGTTTGCTTACAGGTGTATAATACATACTCTAAACTCCAAGCAATTATATCTTTGTAGGCAGCTTGAAAATTACTGCAGTCTTGCAAGCCCACTTGTAAGGGCTCTAATGGGGCTGGGAAAAGTGGTTTAGGCCTAAAGCTGTATAGCTCTGTCAGCTGGAATTTGTGCCCACTTTAAGGAGAACTTTAAATGAGAAAATGGAACAGTTTCTGTTAACCTGTGGGAATTCAAATGAAAAGAGCAGCCTGCAAGGCTGGAGTAACTATCCAAAGCAAGGTGTGACTTTACCTTTATGGAAGTTTATGTTACTTATGAAAATGAAGTTTATTAGTTGCACTGGATAACATGGTGGGAACATTAAGGGGATAACCATAACCAAATGGAAAGCACTGCTGAGTGGATTAGAGCGTTTAAGTCTTGAACAAGGACTAAATTTCAGAAAGTCTGTTGGTATGTTTGAGTAACCTAATAGTAAACACATACACAAAGACTAGTGTATCTTTTTAAGAGTTCATAAAAATAAATTACTGAAGATGAGAAATATAGTATTTTCAATGAAGTGCATGGGCCAGAAGTAAAACTGGAATTTTCCGAGGACCAGAATAAAAAATCCTGTCTATAGTAACTGCAAAACTTTAATAATTTTAGTTGGGAAAGATAGATGGATTATTAATATAGAAGTTAAATAGGATTATGATTGCTTTTATTTTTTTAAGAAAGGGGATTTAAACTTTATGTGAAAGGTGAAGAGATGAATAAAAGTGAGAGCTAATTATGGAAGACAAAGATATAAGGCTTGTCACACAAATGACTGTAGTATTGTGTTTCTAATTTTGACTGGGATCTTTGAAATGCAGTACATCTCATGTCAGGATGAGTAGTCACTGACTGAAGTCTGGTAATAGGAGGAGTACTCTCAGCAAACATCCTCATAGAGACTTTTTATGCTAAGTGATGTGATAGATAATTTTTCAGCAGCAGAACTTACAGAAAATTCAAATAAATGCTTTAATTTTTTATTGAATATTTGCCAGGAGTTAGCACTAATGGAGGAAACCTGATATTCACCAGTTAATTTTCCTGTCAAAGTAAGTTACGCTGTAGTATTTCATCTTCAAAATGGACAACAACTCTCTGGAGCATTGTCTCTTTACACTTTTGGAAAATATGTAAATAGAGTGTGACTGAAGCTCAAGGCACTTCCTTGAGAAATCTGTGTTAGATTTTCTGTTTCTTTTCTGATTTTTGGATCCTGAACTTGGAAGCATGAGGTAAATTCCAGACACCTGTAATGATAATAGTGAATTAATCTCAAATTATCGCTTATTCAAAAGTCTGATTTTAAGTAGAAAATTGTTTCTTAATATTTGAAGTGAGCCCTCTTCTGCTGGAGTTCAGGATCCAGTTTTATTACTGGTTGTTTCTATTATGGATTTATAAATCTAAGATATTTAATACAGGTGATGTATAGGAAACATAGGAATATCATTCACATAATATATTTGCATTAGTACTTTTCCTCTTATTTTCAACAATTTATAGTATTACTCAAAGTAAGAGGAAAGGTGCATTGTAAAAAATATAAGCAGCCTGAAACGTTCAAATCGAGCTGAAAGATTTTTGATTAAATGCTTGAGGGAATATTCATTTTCTCTGCATGCTTCTGTAAAACTCCATTTTTCTCTGGCAGTTACATAGAAACAAAAAGGCGTTTTTTTAGTCAGTATCTGTACCTCCTCTCCTGGATCTTTGGCTAGTAAAAGGATACATCTGAGCCAGGGACCCTGTAACACTGTGGCCAATGGAATCTGAAGAATTGGAGATAGTGAATCAATAAATATACCAAGTAACAAAGCTGTTATCATGCCAGTATTTTCATTGCTGTATGCTTTCTCCTTGGCAAGTAGCCATTTTTATACTGGGACCATGTCTGCTACTTTTATTATTCCCTATCATGTATCTCTAGAGGCATTAATGTGATATCCCAATAGGAGATAAATAATGAGACCTGTATTAATCAGTTCTGATCTTTTGTAATACAGTTTCAGTGTGTATCAGTTAACAATTTATGATTTTTTTTTTCTTAGACTATAAGGATCCTTTCTCACTGTGGCATTTTACAGATATGGCATAATCTAACCCATTCAGCACAGAATCAAATGTGTAATAGTGTTCACAATATTAGAGCTCTGTTACCAATTTCAGTAGCACATCCTGCACTGACACACTTGCATGCAACTTCCAAGAAAGGTAATAGACTTGTACTGGTTCAGGCTGTATCACTAACTCTCATCCCCTGCTTTTCATTTCTAAAATACCTGTTTTCAGGAAGTACCTAGCACAGCTGCAGGGGCATGGAAACTATGTAAGAACAACCAATTTTTGCTCATTTTCTGACTTTGTAAGTGAATATCAGTCCTGATACCAGCCTGGGGCAGATACCTCTGCAGTTCCTTAAGAGGAGAACTAGAAGAATTTAAGATTGTGATGAAGGAAAAGCAAGTAAGGTTTGGTCTTGCCACATTCTGAAGTACAAAAGGGAAGTCTGGCTGTGCTACATTGCTGTCCAGCAGATGGATTATTCACGGCTATATGCTGCTTACATTTTGTGACTCAGATTTTGATTTTTCTCTCTTCCTTCTTCCTTTCCCACTATGCCTGAAAACTGGTGGAAATGGAAAGTCATGTTATTTTTGAGCATATCTCAAAAAAAATGAAAAAAGAAAACTATCACTGTGCTATGTTCTGACACAGTAAGATGTAGAGTAATTTTTTAAACCAGAACCTCTGAATAGTTTAAAACTCAAGTTACATTTCTTGAAGGGGTAGAAACTTGATTTTTTTCTTAAGTAAGTTATGAGGATTGAGTCAGGTGATATTTTATAGTTTACAAATAATAATGACTTCCCATATAATTTAAGTTGGGGTTTCTGGAAGGGGGAGGGAGGAGAGAAATTTTTAAAAGACTAATGATTGTTTTGTCACGTGTTCTGTCTGAGGACTACAAAGGTTACTGATTCTGTAGATTGTTTTTTCAAACATTCATAGTCTTTAAATGCTTCAGGTCTGAGAAGAAGACACCAGTTGTGTTATATAAGTCACAGAGGAATGTAATGATAATTATTGACTGTCTAGCAGTGATCCAAATTTTCTTTTTTCTCAGATAAAATTTGAAATCTATTTCAAATGTAGCACTTAATGTTCTTAGGACACAACTTTGCTACACTTAAGTAGCAAAATATGCATTCACCGTTCTATAAGGTTATTGAGGACTGATGCAACCAATTGAAAAAATGAGTTTTGGGAGTTTCTGGAAGCCATTGGGTTCCTTTACAGTTCAAAAATGTTTAGAATTAGTATTGCATATTACTGTTAAGACAATAAAATAGTTTAGTGAAGCACCTGCTGTTCTCTTATTTAAGAATCTGCATCATCTTGCAGTTGGCCTTGTTGAACCTCATGAGATTGCCATGGGACCACTCCTCAAGCTTGTGCAGATCCATTTGGATGTTATTCCATTCTTCAGGCCTGTCAGCTGCACCACTGAGCCTGGTGTTGTCTGCAAACACGCAGACAATACTCTGAATGCCATGGAATGAATAATTGATTTAATCCCACATTGATGAAGGCATTAGACAGTACTGAGCCCAGTACAGACCCCTGAGGGACATAAGCCATTACTGCTCTTCATCTGGATGCTGAGCAACTCGCCACTACCTTCCGGATGTAACCATCCAGCCAGTTTGTTACCCACCAAATAGTCATAGAATCATAGAATGGTTTGGGACAGGACCTTAGAGTCCATTTGGTTTCAAGCCCTGTGGCATGGGCAAGGACACCTTTCACAAGGCCTGGTTGCTCAGAACCCCATCCAACCTGGACTGACATTTCCAGGGATGGAGCATTTACAACTGCTCTGGGCAACCTGTCCCTATGTCTTAGCACTGTCACAGTAAAGAATTTCTTGCTAATATCTAACCTAATCCTACCCTCTTTCAGTTTAAAGCCTTGTTCTATCACTGTGTGCCTCTCTAGCTCTCTCATAGGCTCCTTTTAGATACTGCAAAACCCCATTAGATCAGCCTGGAGGCTGAACAATTTCCATCCATCAAATACAGATCTCCCAATTTACAGAGAAGGGTGTTGTTGGCGACCGTGTCAATACCTTGCAGAATTCCAGGTAGATGACATGTGTAGCTCTTCCTTTGTCCACAGCTTGCTTTACTCTCATTCCAATAAGTACTCAACAAATTTCATATAAGGCATTATAGTTATAGACTAAAAAAATGGGAAGGGGTGGAAAGCTATGTAGTTTTCTGTACTTAATAATCAGAAGAAAATTACACTTGCCAAAAAATATGTTTACAAAGAATTAAACAGTTGAAAATATGTTAACAAAGAATTTAAAACTTTCCGATCTGTTTATTTTAGAAGGTGGAATGATCCCAGAGAGACTTTGTAATTGTGCTGAAACCTTCTTAACCTTTTGCATGTTAAGGTTTTATAATAGCTAAACATAATGATCAAGATGGAACAGAGGTAGTGACCTGGAAGTGAGGCAGGGGGATGCTCACTACAGTGGGGCATGAAACAAAAAGATCATCCTTCACATGCTTAATATTACTCCAATAGCCAGGGTTTTGGTACAGGTCTGTAAAAATGCATCAAACAGCAGGTTCCAAGCCCATTAATCTGCAAATGTCTTCTCCATTTCTATGCAATAAAATCTATAGGAGAGAGGATCACATAACAGTCAGATTCTTACCTTAAAATTATTAAAGATATTAATGTGGCAAAAGACAGTAGCTGCTGCACAAGCTAAATTTCATACATCTCAGAAATCTAGCAGAGATTTCACGCTGTTAGGAATCTAGTACTCAGTAGCAAAAATAGTCTTCTTATTGTTGTTCAAAACAAACAAAAAAATCCGACAGAATTGAGGTTTACCAGTGTGATCTTGAACTCTACCAAGACATCAATCTGTAGCAAAACTGGCACTTTAGGTAATACAAAATTAAGTGAATAACCCCACAATACTCATTCTGCTGTCTGTGGAGGAGACTTAATGCACCCAAAACACATCTCTGTAAAATACATCTCCATTTGTCTTTAGCCTGTACAGAATAAAAGCAACATAAAAATGATATACTGTCAAATTATATGCTACTAAATTTCATAACTATAAGGTTGTGTACTGTGTACAATCTTTCACTTCTATGCATTTAGCATCATCCAAAGTTATTTATTTCTTTATTATTTGACTGGTGATAATCCTTAGGGCAACTTATGTCTAACTAATGACATGTACAATGCAGTCTTAAAAGGAGGTGAGAATGTGTTGATATTCTTGAACCACAGTGGGATATATCCTGTGATCAGACTCTTAGGAATGTGGTAAGGGAGTTGACCCAACTTAAGAGTCTGGCTTTGTAATGCAATCTCCATTAAGTTGCTCAAACAAGTCTTCCAGTGTACATTTTAAAGCACATTACGTCTTCTGTTTTTAAATAATTCCCATGTTATTTTATAAGCACTCTAGTTCTTCGTATATCTGGTTTTCATAGATCTGACTTTAGATTGATTTTTTTTTTTAATGAAACAAAACTTTTTAGAGAAGTTAACATCTTCTGATGAGCATAATATGCTACAGAGAAAATGCAAGACTCTGTTTTGAGGGTTTAGGTTTAGGGGTGGTGGTGGTGAAGAGTTGGTTCACTTTGAGCACTTGCAAGTAGGTTTTTGACTACTGCTATATACCAATGTCGAATGTGTTTCTTGCTTACAAATACTATAAGCCAAAGGGAAGTCAGAAAAGTTCATATGAACTAATAATAAAAGAGTATGTAGGAAACTTTCATCATTCAAGAACTTGCAGAAAATTAATAGATATCAATGGAAAGCCTACTGTTGATTCCACTAAGTATTTATTATTTGGAATAAATTGTTTTCAAAAATGTATCACTTGATAAACAGTTGCTGTTGCAGTTGTTTGTATTTCATAATATAATTCCAGGATATTATGCTAATAGTTGATATACGGTAATTATCTCTTAGGCTTTTGTTTAATACTTGTGATAATTTATATTTTTATCATATTTATTCTCAGATTTCTATAGGTTGCTAGCTCACCTTGAGTAAAACACACTGTTGTGCATTCAGCCTAAATCTTTAGTCAAACTGATGTGAGAACAAAGGGTTTTGTTCTGCAATGCATTTTGGGTTTTTCTGACCTTTTGGTTCTGTCAAATATAAGCTTGATTAAGTGTTGATCTTAAATATACAAGGACACTTTATTCACTATAGACCCAGTTTCTCCAATGAATGGGAAACATAAATACCCACACACTGCAATATATTACCTGAAACTTGCTGTTGCAATATACTATGTACCATCTTGAAAATATCTTGCCCAAACCTATATAATATTGTTATCGTTTACTGTTAATATTGCAAGTTTATTTCATTTCAGCTGTAGTTGTAGAAATATTACAAATAATGAGGTAGGGAAATATTTAGTGGGAAAAGAAATATTTTGGACAGAATATGTAAAACTCCATAATGATTTTTGGGCCTAGGGGAGAGATGAGAAGTCCAGGAAAGTACATCAGTGTAAAACGAAAAACTGTTAGGGCATGAAAAGCAATTAGGAACTTGGATACAAATGCTGAAGCCTGGGGAAGAACATTTGTCTTTCATGGTGGATTAAAACAGCTTCAGCCATTCCCAAACTTCCATGTTGTTTTTGTGAATGTGAGAACTGATTGTATGACACAAAATATACTGTCTTATTGAAGCTAAATACTTAGAGTTGTTAGAAATAATGACAATAGATTCTATAATATAAAGTGTGAGGTTTCTTATGGTTCTTTTTGAGTGCCTTCTAATTTTTTTCTCCTGTATCTAAATTGCATTAGTGTACACTCCTTTGCTACATTTTATCTGCAGATAAAACAAAACTTTGTTTTATGTTATTTGGAAAATATCACTATGAATTAAAATAAAATGTGTATTATCACCTTGCTTGGTGGGGTTTTTGGAGGTTTTCTTTTGGTAGTTTTTGGGGATTTTTGTGACTGTTTGTGAAGCGCTTTATAAATATGGGTGTGTGTATTGTGGGCATCTGTGCCTGGCAGTTGGCATGCTTTGTAGAGTTTATTCAACTTCTTAAAACAACTAAAAATTTATTTTTAAATGAATGAATTTTACCTCAAGCTGTGTCCTGCAGTTAAAAAGAAGGCATAGAATAATAATAAATAAATATCATTAAGTTTGAATTACATGCTTTAAGCTGTATTCGTAAGTAAAACATCTTCCTCTGAGGGATTGTCTAAACAAAAAAAAACAGATTTCAAATGACATTTCCTGATTCACTGGTCAGTGACCATAACAGTACAGTGGAAAGGATTCAGATAAGGGTTTTGCTGTATTTCTGAGTCTCATGACCAAGAGCCTAGAAAACAATTCTACCAATAAAAAATTATAGAATTCTAAACTGATTTGCAGTGCAGAGCTCCTACAGTCTGCTTCCTGCAAATTTGCTCTGTGTTATTTCAGCTTGAAACACCAAAATCAATCAGTTTTAGAAACCAGGATCATGCCTAAAATTAAGAAAAAACCCAGCAGAATTCAAGGTTCACAATACAGTTTGGGTGTAGGCAGAATTTTTTAGTGACTTATATCTTGGTTAATTTTAGTAATGCTTCTGAAATTTGGCATGAGATGTATATTCTAAATCAAAATGGATAAAATGTGTAAAAGTCTAAATAAATTCTTAATTTATTACAGCATTTTGAGTGCAGTGTCTAAATGTAGCTGAAGTTATTTACTAGCAATACTACTAGCTTGAAATTATTTTTAAGAGAGTAGTTATTTAATTTTTTTAGGATCCTAGTGTAAATACAGACTGAAAGAGATAATGGCTTCTCCTTGTATTTTGTTGTATTATTATAGGTTATTTTATTAAAGAATGCTAATGTATGTTAAATTGGGGAGATTGCATTTGGTATTTGGGATCCTTAGCTAAGATGCTGAGACTTTTGCTGCAATATTTTGCAATGATTTTATGATCTAAAGTAAAGATATGTTAAGTAGGAAGCATTAGTAGTACTGTCGACTGTTAGAGCTGTTGTCAGCACTCCAAGTTCTTCCCCAAGGTCCACACCATCCTGCCCGCATGCCCTGAGGTCCAGGGCTAAACTATCCAGCTCCAACCTGGGTACAGCTGCCCAGGAGCTGGCAGAGCTGGCCTGAGTCAGTCAGTGTGAAACAGCTGCTCTGTAAGACACAGCTGTGAGCACAGACCCTTGGTCTTTCCCGAAGATGGGTTGTTGGACTCTACCCTGGCCTTTACTTATCCTAACATCCCCTCGCTGACCTGATGTTAGATGTGTCTCATCACTGTGGATTGGTCTAGTGATCACAGAGCTATGGTTTTTACCCTGACTTCTTCCAATATAGTTTCATGATTTGCAAATGTCTATTTGATAAATACTGTACCTCATTAATGGATATGCAATGAATTGGTTTTTATTAAAATTTAATTTGTCCTCATGTCTTTACTGAAGAATATAATGATGGTGCACTATAACACTTGTTTTGGTTTTGTGATACTAAAGGACTAATGATAGTGTCAAGGTTTGTGTAAGAAAAAATCAAACCAAACCAATAACAACAACACCCACAGAACCCTGCAAAGCCTGGAAGTGCAACGTACAAGATCTTTCAGCTTACTAGTATTTGTCAGGTTCTTAAATGAAAAAAAAAATTGTCAAATGCTTTCTGGATCTTAAACACTGTAATACACTTTCTTTCTATAGCCAGTTAGCAACCACAGGTCCTCAATATCCTTTTTCCTTCAATGCAATTGTTCTCTCACACACTGCAGGATAAAGGATGGATGTCTGGTGTGGTTAACTTCCCTTATGAGGGCGCTGTGTAGAAGGGTGCTTTCTTTTCTCTCTATTGTATATTTATCTAAGGAAGGAGGAGGCCTATTCCTGTTAATTAGTGAGAACAGACAATACTTTCTATATACAGTATCTTGAGAACAGAAAGAGTCTATTTCATGTGGATGCCTTTTTCTTTTTTTTTTCTTTTTTTTTTTTTTTTTTTTTTTTGTTAAAGTGTTTCAGCTACTTTCAGCTATGTCAGGGTCTCTGCCAAAGTTGCTATACAGGAGCGAGGCTTTGAAATGCTCTAAGAATTCTGGTACTGCTTTTAATAAATGAAAATAGCTATCAGTAATGCATTACTGCATTATAGGACTTTCAAATCACTGCACCCAGACTGTGATGAATCACAGTATGAAGTGAGAATAAATGTGCTGAAAAACACAGTGAGAGTCTGTTTGCTCTTGCGATGTTAACTTCAACTGAAAATAGTGTTTTAGAAACGTGGAAGCTCTTACCTTAATTTTCAAGATGTACTATTGAAAAGAGATTGTACAGTCACCTAATCTAAAGCTTCTTTGTAATGAGCAGCCTATCCTCTGATACTGTTCATAAATTGATCAAATTTCCTTTATAGCTTTAATCCTTAAATCTTTGTGCTATGTACATATGTCTAAAGTATTTTTCCAACCATGGACTAACTGTATGTACTTCATGTCTTTGTGGTCACAATACAGCAAGGAGAGTGCTAGGAATTAATTCCTTTGGGTTGTAATAGCAATAGAGAAGAGGATATTGCCTTGATCATGCTGGTATCCTATTATCTTTCAAGTTCATGGCAAAATCCTTAGAAACAGAATTGTGATATAGTTTCTTCTTCATTCTCAGTCATTCATCAAAATGAAATTAGATAGATGCTGATATGCATATTCTGAAATAAGTTCTCTTATGGACAGCACACTTAATTTTGGACAGTCATGAATAAAACTTGCCTGTAGAACACACTACGCATGAACCTTTAGATGGAACTGATTTTTCTTATACCAAAAAAGTCTGGTTAAGTACTTGAAGGAGTAATTTAGTGCCATGCTTGATAGATGACCAGTAGCATTGCATCGTCTATTAATAGTGCATACTACAGTACAGAAACATATTCATATTGATTTCACTATGTCCTGTTAGCAACCAGACCCTAAAAAAATAATTGGGAAAATCCACAATAACTAAATAAAATTACAAATTCATAGTAGAATGTATTTCCTACATCCTTGAGTATAAATTATTGTCTTCCTTAATCCCTCATTATTTAACAGAGGAAAGCCATTTTCTGAATTTGCCAAAGTAATATATTAAAAGCAGCCAAAACACATTTTGATAGGAATACTGTCTCAGTAATAATGTGGATAGATCTGTACTAGCACCCCATATCTATGAAACAAAATATTCCACACTAAGTTTATGCAACTGACTTGGTCTTTTAGCTTAACTTAGACAATTTTTCCTTTGGGGGTCTGAATCTTTCTAAATATGGAAAATTAATGTAGTGCAATATTTTCTGGGTGACATTAAAAAAGGTTCTTTTGTTCTTGGCTTAATCATTAGTAGGTGTACAAAAAAGCAATGACCAAAAAAAAAAATCACATTAGAAGTTACTGACCAAATGAAAAAAGGCAGTGGAAAGCAATTAAGTATATGAAACCATTGTAATTAAGTATATGAAACCATTGTAAGGATTATGAAGGTTGTAGATTACCCTGGGTTATACCACTCCATAAAACTGATTTTCATCTCCGTATCTGTAACCACTTCAGGAAAAAAATCCCTCCTGAAAAGACTCCTGAGTAGTTTCTATGCTCTGAAGAATATAAAAATCCCTGGCAGGGTAGTAGTGTTTCTCCTGAAACCATACATTCATTACTTTTCCATCAGAAAAGTTAGACAACTGGTGTGGAAAATGTTCTTTCCTACTTAACCCCTTGCCAACAGTGGTACATACTGTAGAATCTACTTGATGATGTCAAAGGAAAAGCACTTTGATGTAAAAACATCCCATTTATGATCTCCTTTTTCATTTTGCAAGATCTTTGCTCTAAAAAAAAATTAAAAATCCCTCTTTCATAAAGATTCGGTAATACTGGAAATACGAGGTCTCATAGTAACTTGTTTTCTGTGTTAATGCAAATCACATCTCTCCACAGGATATTTATGGTGCCTTCTTAGCTCAGCACCGGTCTGACCAAAAGTATGGGGTCTATTTTAGGTGCTGAAAGAGGGACTGAGGGAAGAGAGATTTATTGCAGGTTCAAAGGTAGAAGCCCAGGAAATTACTTCAGAACAGATGAAATACCTATTACGTACAGCCAGTTCTCTGGCTTCAGACATCAATTAGAGATTTAATGTTTTCCCTGGAGATTGAAGTAGTTTTATTTTGGGTGCATTGATCTACTGCAACTGTATACAATTAACTAATACTGGATGAGTAGACATCAATGTAGGTAAAATTTATAATTCCTATCTTTAGCAAGTAAATAGGAAACACAAGTAAACATGACCTGTTAATTTAATGTTTAGATTAGTAAAAATAATATGATCATTAACACAGGGTAATATTTATGTTTGAATGTTTAATATTTAGGTTTCTGTGTTTTTATAAATCAGTCAGGGAGAAATAAATATGCTAGAGTAAAATTAAATACACCAAAAATGTGGAAGAACAAGTCATTAAATGGCTTTTGAAAAATTACAGTAAATTTTCCTAATGTTGTAATTTTAAATATTATAATTGCCATACAATGTTAAGCCTCATTACACAGAATTGTAATTTTTACTGTGTGGATCTTTTGTTTTTCAGCATAGAAATAGGATTAACACAGATGTCAGCACTTTAAAATCACTAGAAAAATATGTTTCAGGCAACTGTATCTCTGTAGCCACTTATGACTGTAACTAATAGTTTTATGTTGTTTAGAATTTGAGATTTGAAGTTGTAGTCTTTCTTTAAAATAATTTGTCACTATTAATTCAATGGTTTTTTAAATTTTGTTTTATATTTAATATAAGTGAAATTCTTTAATAAAATACACATATCACTATGTGTACTCTCTTTAAAAATTTTTTTTTTTTTTTTATATGGAGCAAATTACTGGCTTTTTAGTTTGGCCTGTTTGTTCTTATTGCTAAGAAAAGAGCCACCATCACATGTCTCTATGTTCAGGTAGTTTACCTTAGCTGATATATATAACCATAAATAGGAAATTATTATATGTAGGTGAGGAAAAAATAAGATATGAGAAACATGCCTCACATTCCTGCTAAATATTTTTAAGCATTTCTTAAATAAATGTTAAATAAGAATTTATTTTTGAATGACTGACTTTGAAAGTACAATGAAAGTACAAAGAAGAATATAATTTCATCAAAGCTTAATTTCATTTTAAGTAAAGTAATTTCAGGCTGAAAATTGTATCATGCTGTGATTATGCAGTTTTCTGTATGTGGATTAATTTACTGTACAAATTTTAGTACTCCTGCTCTATACTGAGAAGAATACTTAGACTTTACATTTCATGTGAAGTAGTTGGTCTATGAAGTTTTTTTCCACAGTTCCTCCCAACAGTCTATTGGATTTTCACTTACAAGTAGGGTATTTGAAATAGTGGTTTTCTGCACCAATATTTTGAATACTTCTGTTTTGCAGAAACTAATGTGAACAATGTGTTGCTGTCACAAGGAAGAGGAGAATTCAAGGCACTGTACTGCTAAAGAAAATAGTTTATTGTAACGCTATTTGCCTTGGTACCAAAAATTCTTAGAGAACCTTAAAGTAGTTTTCAAACAAATCTATTTTATATTTCCTCCAGTGCTCATCCTTTTAGTATTACAGATTGAAAAGATAAACTCTCTTATGCTGTGAGGGTTCTTCATTTAGCTTCTTGGAATCTTTATTTCTGTCTCACTGATTTCTCTTTAATTGGAGCCAACACAGAGGGGGAATATTTTTGAGGAGTAGTTAAGCAATCTGTTTACATTGGTTAAAGTAAAATTCAGTTTAAAAACTTCTCTATAACTCTTGTATATGCCCTTTTGTTACTTTTGCATGGATACTGTTATTGGCCTTGTCATAGAGGTCACTAGTCATGGGCAGAGGTTTGTGTTGTATGCCCTGCTGTATCGGTGGCTCTAAAAACTAAGGGATTAAGTAATTAACTAAGGGATTAAGTAATTAACTAAGATCTAGAATCAAGAGGTGTTACATTTTTTCACATAAAAATCTCCTTTATATATTTATTTCAATTATATTTCTTCACTTCAAAATCTCTTTTCCCAAACAGCATTTTACCCCTAACTCCCACCCATGATAGGTTTAGATTGGATATTAGGAACATTTTCTTTAATGAAAGGTGACCAAATGTGGAATAGGCTGCCCAGGGAAGGGGTTGAGTCACCATCCCTGAAGGTATTTAAAAGGTGGGTAGACATGGCTCTTAAGAACATGGCTTAGCAGTGGACCTGGTTAAGCATTTGCTTAACAGTTGGACCTGATCTAAAGGGTCTTTTCCAGCCAAATGGTTCTCTGATTTAACTCCTACTTAAAGTAGAAGCCCCGTCACTGTGAAGAAATGACTGTTGAAATCATAGAGCAAATGGACCAAAACTAGACTGTGAAAAATAGTATTGCCAGTATTTTCACAGAATCAAAGAATAAGCTGAGTTGGAAGGGACTCACAAGGATTGTAAAGTCAGAATCCTGGCCCTGCACACAACAGCCTCAACAATCACACCCTGTGCCAAGAGCATTGGCAAACACTTCTGGAACTCTCTCAGGCTTGGTGATGTGACCATGCAGGTGTAGACTACAGTGATGTCTCCCTTCAGGCTCCTCTCCTCCAGCTTGAAGAGATCAAGTGACCTCAGCCACTCATGTGGACTTCCCTCAAGGGCCTTCCTCATCCACGTTGCCCTCCTGTGGATGCTCTCTAGTAGCTTAATATCTTCTTTATACTTTGGTACTCAAAACTGCCCTTAGCACTTGGTGAGACTACCCCAGTGCAGAGCAGAGCAGGACAATCCCCTCCCTTGCCTCATGCCATGAGGACAGAGCAGGACAATCCCATCCTGGCCATCCTGTACCTTATGCCCCACAGGACACAGGTGGCCCTCCTAGATCCCAGGGTGCTATTGACTCAGGTTCAACGTTCTGTCAGCCAGGACTCCCAGGTCCATTTCTATGGCACTGCTTTCCAGTATCTCATTCCCCAGTCTGAACATACTTCTGGGGTTGCCACTTTTTTTTTTTTCTAATAAATTTGCCACAAATTTAATTTTTATGTTAAAACTGGTTGTCAGAGTTTCGTGTTTGTCTCTTTCAAAGTCTTGAGACTGGATTTTTTTTATTATCTACACTCATGTCAAATTCTGTTGTTGAAGGCTTTTGCCTCAGGACTACCTGCAAATTCTACAGATTGAATAATTGCACTTCTAATTTCTCCTCTCTGGACTGTTCCAAACGCCGAGGTATTTTAGAAGAGGTGATCGATATTGTGTAGCCAGTTCCAGAGAGGATTGTATCCATGATCTCTGAGTGTGCCATCATGACATTTCCTGAGTAATTTTTCAAGTCATTCTGCATGCATTCTAATATGCTCATTGCTTTCTTAATCATGCTCAAACACAGGAAAATTAACAAAAAAAATCTATATTGTTTCTCAGCTTTCTAGTCAGTTAGTTTAGATGCCTTTGAAACGTGTTAGTAATCTAAACTTTTCCTCCATTAAATTTCAATTGACTGTATCATTGTCTATGATACAGTCACAAAATATACTGAACTAACATGAGCGGTTTTGGAGAAATTTTGAAATACAGCATGTTGGCCTCTCTGACCCTTTGCAGGGTGTAAAGCTGTATATCAAACATTTTGACTAATTTGTAAGGAAAAAAAAAAATCTCATCAGAAAAAGGCAAAAGATGAAGAATTTCCTCTTTTAAAGAACTACTCTATGGGTACTGCCAAGTACATGCTTGTCATTCATATGCTATGATGAAATCGGTTTAAATTTTAAAGTGAATAGCAACCGTAGTGAGTAAATAATGACCCTATTTAAAAAGATTTATTGTTTTTTGAATGATGAACCTCTTTTGAGATTACTGTTGGCAAAATAACATGCTACTAAGTGTTCAGTGTTGCTTTTTGTGTGGATTACCTACACATAGAACTGTTTGGAAATAGTCACAACTATCCTAATTCTGTGGGTTGATCTATGAAATGTTTTAAGATGTTAATCCTAGGACATGTGGGATCCTTTTTATTAATACAGATTGCTACATTTGTGTCTATTGGACTATTTAATTTTCCTCTGGCAATGAAGGTTCAGTTTTTTGGCGTCAATTTTTTTCACCTCCAAAATATTCAAAGTTAGCTGGCCTTCTAGAAGAGAATACTTTATGAAAAAAGTTTCTGCTAAATATTTCCATACAATTCTGTTGGTGCAGACTGCTTTTATACAAGCCAATTGATTTTCTAATGTAGAATTAATTGAACCTGAAAATGTCTACTTCTTAGCAGGGAAAACAAAAAGAAAAAGATACCAAGAGAACTCTTGGTTATTTCAGAATACAATTTATAGATTAAATCTTTTTTTCCCCCTGTGTTTATGTGCATGTATTCTTCCTCAGATTAATGGGAAGTTTACATATACATACAACATGTGTATCATATGACTTAACAAATAATAACATTTTAGGCAAGAATGTTATACCTTGAGCAATGATAAGGAATTTCTCATTGTTTAAACATTAATTAAAAGTATATTTTTAATTTTAAAGTGATTATGCTTACTCAAACTTTTTTGTGGCTATATATAGCCCAGTGTTCATATGTTGCCTGCACAATCCTGATTAGGCAAGTATATTTTAAGAGGAAAAACTGCCTGTCCTTAAAGAAGACTGTACCTGTCATTGAGACAACCAATTTTGCAGCTAATGTAAAAACTTCATAGGGATAGATTATAAAAAGAACAAAGATTCTTGTGATGACAGAGCATTCACTAATATATCAAACCTGAAACTAATGATTAACTCCATTCTTTATTGGATAATTTTAATGACTTTTAGTATAGCTTCAAGACATAACACATACAGTCATTTTCAGATTTCTCATTTTTATAGCCATCAGCAGACTATATCTTAATGGCATTCTGAAAAAGAATTATAAAGGAGTTAGAAAGGTGGCTAAAATGGATTTCTTTACCTACAAACTGTGGTATATCTGACTCTGCAGTCTCAGAATGTAAAATGCCCAAACCAGAGGGAGTCAAATATCCATGAGCTAGAAATGCCCTGTGTGATATAAGAACTCATACAATATGATGGGAGTGTTGCACAGATAGATAATTTCAGCTATATAAAGTAATTTACTCTCCTTCTAGGTTTTATTAGCTTAAACAGATTATTTTGAATTCTGAAACATGGGGTTTTTTTCCCTCCAGTTGTGAAGTTAACAGGTGTTCAGAGCATGTTCAGGTGATACCCATGTTCCACTGACCAGCCTTTCTTTAGTTTTCCTCTTCTCACTGTTACATCTCCTAATTTAGATTTTAATCATCTGACTTTTTCTCTTATCACAGTTTCAACTCTCAGCATAATTCATCTGTGGTGGATGAGGTGTTTGGGGGTTTTGGGGGAGAGGTTAATTATTTTGCTCTATTTTATTTCGCTTTGCATTTCAAAGTGTTTAAATACCCTGAGATATTAAGGCAAGTACCTAGAATGAGCCGTCACCTAAGCCACTGGTCTGTTTCTCCAGAATTACCTACGTCACTAATTTATAAGGCAGCTAAAACTTGGTAGTATGTGCATTTGGAGTAATGGCAGATACATTCTGTCTCTGCTTCATTCTCTAGATTCAGTTTATAGAACGGAGATCAAGAAGGTTGTGTCAATACTAACACAGCAGTCCATAGGCTGTATTTTAATAAAACCTTTCTTTTATATGCCAGTAAAAAGAAGTTATATCAATGGAGATATATAGCAGGAATAAGGAAAAAAAGTTAGATTATTATTGGTGTATTCTTTGGAGGAGAATAGTCAAATCAGTGTCAAACAATTCACCTAAGTTCATGTTGAGAATGATAAAGTGTGATTGAAATAATCAATGCTGTATTTTAAATAGAGTTGGGATAAAAGATTTTACATTCAGGAAGCTAGACCTACCTATTTATGTGTTATTCAAGTGGTGGAAGGCTGCTAACTCAATTGCTTCCTGTCTTCCCCTATAATCTTACTACCCCTTTTAAAGAAAATACCTGATTTCATTCTTGAAAAGCTGAACTACTATTCAACTGTTCTACCTTGTTATAATGTTCTCGTGCAAAAAATGTCACATTTTTGAATTAAGCTCTGTAAAACATCAGCTGACTTTGACTTAACTTGATTACATTCTAAGTTGAACAATGTGTAGGAAAATCCCCTTTAGCTGTGTGACTTAAATCCATCAAGGGAATAGCCCTCATCAGGTTCTTACAGTCACTCTTAAGGATGGAAAGAAGAGGAGTGAATCTGTCCTTGTACTCCTATTAAAAATGTATGAACATAAATCTGGTACGAACTGGAAACTGAACATGGAATCACTGTTCTCTTTCCAGGCTGAGATCTATAACAGGTGCAGAGATATGTTAAGACTTCTACAGAAGGAGGTTTTTCTTTTATCCTATTTTATCCTTTTATCCTGTTCTTGTTCTTAAAAACCAAAAACACAACAGAATGTTTTCATGAGTTTGATTTAGAAACTAACCAATGCTGCCAAAAAGAACTTGAGAATAGGCATTTTGCAAACCTTCCTGAGACTACTTTCTTCAAAAAAATTAAAATTTTCTTCCAAATTCCCAACTTTGTCTTTAGTGTAGAAATTAAATTACATCAAAGTTTAGGAGAACCTAGAAGAAAACAATTCTGAATTAGCATGTAGTCAATATAATGCACATAACATTTATTAAAACTAAAAGTAAGTGTAGAAATTGCCATTTACTTGGTTATAAGCTTGTGTTGATACAGAAAGACTGAAAAAATAATTGCAGAAAGATCAGTAAAGGGATGCTGAGATAGAGGAGACAAGTGATCAAGACCTCGGTTGGGCAAAATAATTTGGAAGAACATGAATACAGACAGAAACTCTGTGGAAAGTTCAAGTTTTTTATGAAAGGGTATTACCTGACAGTATTTCAAAATTTGCTTTAGCTTTTTCCTGTTTGTACATTAGCTCTGCTATGTGATATTTGCTCTTTGATTTGGATTTTTTCCAAATGCAATATATGAATCCCAATAGTTTTCTCAGGATTAATATTTCAGGTATTTTTGTTCTGAACAGTGGTCTCCAATTTATTCTTGCTTGTCACTCTTTCTGCTTCCTTAACTAACACATATCTAGTACCTATTAAAACCCACAAAATAAATCAAATATTTTTAGCTCTGATTTTTTGCATCTTATTAGAATAACTTCTAGTTATGTTTTTGACTACCTAAGTTTTTTTCTGAACTCATTAGTTGTTCAGCTCTTAAATTGTATTTGTTTTGGTGGAAGACTTTTCCTGTTTTTAAATAGTTTGATCAGATTATGCCAATAAATGAACATCAGATAGAAATATAAATTGAGATCTAGCCACACTGTCTGAACTTGAGGCACCTATTTTAAGAGTCCTAAACTTCAATGTCTTCTAAAGGTACTCTCTTTCCATTTCATGATATAGAGAATTTAGATGCTCAATTTACGCTCCCTCGTGTATTACCAGTGGTGTTAATACATACTGTATAGTACAAGTAATTTCTGCCTCATTTCTGTTTAACCACTTGTTTAGAAGTTTTAGGCCTATATTCAGTTTTTTATGCACTCCATTTTTGTGGTAGATAAGAATTTTTTAATTATTTTCTGAAAACAGTTATTTCCATTTCGTATGAATGCAGTTCATCAATGAAATAATTAACCCCATTTTTTTGCCAACAGATAATTTTAGTACCTGCTGGATTTCACTTGTGGCAGCAGTTGTCATTGTTGGACCCTAAAGTCTGTTTTTGTTGTGTAGATGTGTATGTGTGTGTGAATACATATTTATATCCTCCTGCAAAGGTCACACTCCTGCCATATATGATGAAGTGTTCATGAAACACTACATGGCTTTAGCACATTTTCTCTACAAATGCCTCAATTACCATATGTCTGTGCATGCCATTACTGCATCCTCACTAAAATGCTCTTGCATAGCTTACAATAACTCTTTTCTAAAACAGGTTATTTTTACGTAGTTTGAATTTTGGCTAGCCAGACCTCTGGTACTCAGTTACAATTAAATCAGTGTTATTCTTTTCTAAAGCCAACATGTGTCCTAGTCTTATTACTAAGTTTCACCTAGGGATATGCTTTCACCTGGGGTGAGATAGCTATGAAGTGTAGCTGAGCCAAATGCAGAGGGTGAGGAGAAGCTCCTGCTGTGTCTTTTCTGCTGAACCACTGAAAGCAAGCAGATGTAGAGCTGAAGTTCTTGATAGGGAAGGTGTGTAATAAAGTCTTTACAACATGGGTGAAGGGAGGGATGTTAACATCTTTGGAATGTTCAAGCAGCAGAACTTCAAGCAGCAAGTTTGTTACAGAGCACAGACAGCTTGGCTCCTGGAATGGACAAGTGTGTCTGCGTTACCTTGAGTTTCTGAGCTTTGGGGTAAAATTACCGGTTCAAGGTGAGATATGTGATAGGCTGTTTGAAAAGGCTGGACCTTCCCAGTACCTCAGCCAGTGGGGAAAGGAGGAGGGCAATGTCTGGCCGGGAGTTTAGGATCAAAGGAGGCTGCACCCTCCAAAATGCGGAGAGAGGAAACCCTGTGGGTGTGCACCCCAGTGGATTCTTCCTTTATTCCAATGAAGTTGCAGGACTCCTCTGTATCCTTTTTGGACACTGATTTTTCATAGTGTGATTTTCTGTACATTCTTCTTCAAGACTCTGCTGACAATAGAAGGCAGTGATTTGTGGGATTTTGGGGATATTCAGATTAATAAAAGACTAAAGATCTGACTGTGAAAATGACCCTATTTATAAACACTGTGATTAGTAAGGAATTAATTCCCTTGAACTCTTTTAAGAGTTTTGCTTCCTTTGACCAGTACATCCCCATCCTTGATCCAGTACATCCCTTTGTTTGGGGTCCCTCCTCAGAGGGCACAAGCTCAGGTTGTTCCTGGGCTACTGGGCCATGAGGGAATGGCTTTATGGACATCTGAGCCTCTGCCATGGCAAACCTGGGATGGATCTGGTGAGAAACCTGCTCTGACTCTGGGATGGGATGTGTGGGAACCCCTAGGGTCACTGCTGACCTCCCTGTGGAGGGAGATTGGCCCCAGCCGTGGAAGTCTCTGGTGCTGGGAATGTGACTGAGAGTCTTGTGAGCAAGCAGCACTCTTTTTATCCTTACTGCAGGCTTCACCCTTCTTCTATTCATGATAGAAACCTTTTTACAGTTGTCTGGTATTGTATTGCATGATACCTTTAATTTTAAAAATTAAATAAAATATATACATTTAGGCCAAAAAAGTATAGTTCCGATCCTTTAGATGACACAGATTATAGAATATTTCTGAGTTCTATTTAAACTAAGATGTTTGTATTAACATTTGAACATAGAGGAAAGTATTACACCATAGAATTATAGACTATCTCAAATTGGAAGGGGTTACATTAGCATCATTGAGTCCAATTCCCCATCTTGAGCTAAATAATGATCTAAAAATTGCCAGTACTGTGTATTTTGCCAGGTAGGTTTATGTGCAACTGCTACTGTCTCCATCACTGCTCTCATCTCTTCTTATCTTAGATCCCATCCTCCCCATATTGGATCGGGGATTGGATCAGATTCAAATGATCTGGTCCATGTAATTTTTTGGAGTCCCTTTTTTTTTTGGTTACTTATTTATTCTTCAATCTCTCCAACATAATTCTGAATACTTAGAAGCCAAAGCTGAGTATAACTTGAAAGAAAATCATACAGCAAACAACCACCCACCCTGACCTTTTCATTGTTTCTGTTGTCTGAAGGGAGGTTTTGTCTGTGGATCTTGTTTTGTAACTTCAAAATGGGTATATCCAACTGATGGAAAATTGTAATTACTGTCCTTAAGATAATTTATCACCAAACTACATTTGTGACATCAGCCATTATGAGGTCTAATGCATGTAATTGGCAAATGTGTTTGCATCGCATACTTTATTCTAATTGACATCTACCATATTGCTGCTGACAGCCTTTCAGCCCAGATGAATGCTTTTTGCCAAGAGCTAATACTACTTTGCTGAAGTAGTCATGCATGGAGACATGGTAGTGAAGATGCAGAGTAAAATTCACTGTGGTTTTTTACTGCTCAGGTGTCTAGTCACCCCTTCTGAATAGTGAGGCTTTGACATGCATCAAGTAGATTTGTAACAGTTTGACAAAGGCACTTCTGAGGGTTTGTTCAGTACACCAAAAGAGGACCATTGAAATAATGAAAGGCTGCTATGTGCTTTGAAGCACTGAATATAATTCATGCACAGCAAAACTTTATACACTAGATCACTGAAGAAAAATATTTTACTTAAGAAACTATTAGACATTTTCTTTCTTGTAATAGGATTACACTTTGTCATCAGTACTCATGCAAGAGGACAATGAAAGTTAGTATTATGAGTTAGTGAAGGCCATAAGAGACTTTCCAAAGCCATTAAATAGTCAACATACCTACTACAGTGACATCCTGTCATATTGTAAAGAGTAGCCTGTCAGTCTCAGTGAACTAAATTATGATATACTGTTGCATGTAGGCAAAGGTCTTCAGTAATAAAGATAAAATAAGTATAGTGTTAGTGAGATCAGGATGTTTATATCTGGTGTCTTGGCTATAATTAATTCACCCTAAAGTCTTCAGAGGAAAAGAAAACTTAGTGAAACAGTATCACTGTATTGAAGTGGTTGTTCAGATAAAAGAAATATATTGAAAGTGTAAATTACATTAAATTGACATAATACAATAAATATTAAAGCATGAAAGCTACACCTTAAGCCAGTTTTTATAGACATTTGAACCTTAAAATTTAAGTCTTTGTTACCATCATTTCCAGTACTCCTTTTTTCCTATATATTAAGGCATATTTTCTCCTTCTGCCAGAGTTCCTTGAAAATTCTCACTATACATGATAAAAAGCAGTCTTAAAATTAGGTTAAAGCAAAGTTTTATTTCATAATTTGAATGTGCTGTTAGTTTCAAGCATATTTTAAATTGCTTTTCACCATGTTGTTTGCAATTTGCAATAATCAGGAACTTTGAAAAAATAAAACTTTGTTTCATTTTAATACATCTTTTGGATTCAGTAGCTAAAGGTCAGCTCAGAGCACTGTGCTTGAAATATGTTGTCCATGGTAGATGGAGTATTCTGGATTCATTCAGTCATACCTGGATTTCATTCAAAATATACAAGGGAAAGAAACGGCTAGAAACTTTCCTCCTGTTTTTGATAAAATGTTTAATTTATGGAAACACATTTAGTTTTAATAAGCTCTACAAGTTTACAAGTAGGGATTGTTCACATTTTTGTGGATATTGGGTAGAAAGCCTTGTTCACAAGTTCTCATATCATGCTTATAATAAGATATTGATTAAACTGCTATTGCTTTAACTCTCTTCCCAAGCAGCATTACTGCATCATAAAATCATAGAATCATTAAGGTTGGAAAAGAGCTCTAAGGTCATGAACTCTTTATGGCATCATCTCAAAATACATATACGTGTCTCTTACAACATGCATATTGTTTAAAAATTCTTCTGTATATTTTTATAGTATACATGTGTGAGGTATGTGGGCTTCTAGAGACCAAATAGACATATGAAGAATTCAGAAAATGTGAAATTTAGCTGTGCAGCAGTAAAAGAATTATGATAGGTTTTTCATGAATAGAATATTTGATATTTTCAGCAATTAAGGTGAATTTAATTTTCACCTTAAAATGACAATTTTTTTCAGGTTCAGGCTGCTTCACAGCATTTTCTCATAGATCTATTGGAAGTGAACTTCATATTTTTACCAGTCATTGGACATAATTTTTCTAGAGATGCCATGTTTTCTATAACATACACTGTACAAATAAGCTGTTAGAAAATTAAATAATGTCTTTAATATTTTAAAAGGCAAAAAAAAAAGGATAGCAACAATAAATATGATTTTACAAAACTCTGAAAATGTATTACTCCATAAATGATATGTCTTTAACCAAATGAAATGTGTCTGAAGGTTTCCCTAATTAACTGCATGGAAAACAATTTAAAAATTGTAAGAAATCATCAAAGTAGGTGTTTCTAAGAAATTATGCAACTTGAATTTTTTTTAGCATTTTGCTAAAATAAATAGCAACTCTTCTCAAATTTTAAATGACCCAGTTTCTCGGATTTGACATCTGCTTTTTGTACAATGCGATCCATAACCTGTGAGTGTCCATTTCATATAGCAATATATATTTGTAAAGGAATTTAGCTTTCCATCTATTTTAAATATATAATAGCCATAGTGCATAGTTTGTAGGGCGCTGAGGTTGCTCGGCCATGATCTGCTCAGGCAAGAAGAAACGGCTTCTACAAATACCTGGTCCGCAACTTTTCTGTGGACACAGTTAAGGCTGACCAGCCTGTAGTTCCTTGGATCTTGCTTTTTGCTTGTCATAAAGAGAAGCATGACAGCAACTGCCTTCAAGTCATCAGAAACATTTTGAAAAGGACAGGCATTCTCACAGAGACACCTGCCAGCTCCATGAACACCTCTGGGGATGCTGTGCACCAGGGCTGTGAACTTACATAAGTCTAAGCGGGTTAAGTAAGTGATCCACTCCTCTTCCGTCTCCTGCAGGTGCTGCTTCATGTCTGGAGAATCTCTTCAGAAGCTTAGGGATCTTGGAGGCTTGAGGAGAAGCCTTACCAAAGGAAAAAAAGCATGGAATACCACTGCTCTTTGTATATGGCTTGTCTCCTAGACCTGCTGCCCATTGAGGCAGTGGCAGCCACCTCCATTGCTGCCTCCCTGCCCCTGGTGTGCAGCTGCTCCCTGTGGCCTCACCCTGCTGCACCCACCGGGGGCTCACAGCTGCTCCTGGCAAAGCCAGAGCCAGCACACCTTGCCCTGCCCTGCCCTGCCCTACCTCCCTTTCCCACCACAAGGCTTTTAGAATATTGTAAAGTTTTCTAGGCAGGTTGGGTTTTGTCATGAAAAAGGAAATAATAGAGTTTAAACAAGTGCAGTCTTGGAAAAAGAGTGTGTGAGGGTGTGTTTGGTGTTAGTATTTCTTTTTATTTTATTTTTTTAGGTTTTATTTATTTGTTTGATTTATTTGTTTGATTTATTTATCTATGAGCTTTGTGAGTGATGTTGAGTAGAAGCCAAGGCATGTGCTGCTGGAAGATAAGAAAAATAAGGCAAAAAGGGAGACTGGAATGAACAGATAATGTTCTGACACATTTGATAGATTTTCCTTATCTGGGATGCTATTATCATGGAAGTAGTAGAATTACAGGGCTGAACTGCTTTTCTTAGGGTCATTTTATATGTTAGGGGTGGGATATTACAGAGCTGAGAAGCCAGAGAAAGTCTTATGAAAAAAATTAATCTAGTACTCAAAATGAGATACAGATGTTAACATAGTCTTCTCGCCAGGGATAGCTGATATTTCTCATTGCTTTCATATGCCAAAGGGACAACTATCCCAAGGCTTTGTGCAAGCAGCACATTTGTTTTAGACTTACTGTCCTGTTTTAGACTTTTCTTAGACAGTGGACTGTATTTTTTGTTGATAGTCCTCTAAAAGTATATGATGCCCACTATGGCTTGTGGAAAGTTGTCGTCCCTAATTTCCATCCTAATATTAAAGAAAGCAGATTAACCTTATATATCAGAAAAGATGAAGTGTTGAGAAGAAGATGGGTGCAACTCAGCTGGAGTAGGAGAGAAGCTGAAAAATATGGGCAACAAAGGCATAAAATCATTTGCTATTGTGAATGTGTAGCTCATTAATTTATTCAAGAGGAACAGTACCTTCCACCAGTTTCTGTGGCATCATAAAGGAACTCCTGACAACTTGCTATTAAGTTCAGCTTGTTAGGAAAATCAGCTGAGGAATAGGCTAAGTTGTGGAGGTCGTCATGCACACATGTACCCATGTGGTTAACTGAGAGCTTTCTGTATTATATTCCCTGTGAGGTGGCACAGGTGAACCTGGGCAGATGAGACACTTGGTTTGAGTGGTCTTACATTTATCTGGTTTTGCCTTCTGTGTTCTTTCCTGTAATTAAAATACTTTCTGTACTTCTCTGTTTAAAGAGCTTCACCCAGCAATCTAATATAGATGTCCCAAAACACAAATATCCATTTTGAAAATCTGTTGTATTTAAAAACATAACAGATTGCATTTTCATTTTTAAACAGACTCATAAATTTGGAAAATCCCTTCTGTGTGTGAAAATTAGTGCAAGCTAAACAGCTAAAATGCTTTTAAAAGAAATTTTAACTTAAATAACAAAGGAGCTGGTGGGACAGATCTACATACAATTACGTAAAAAAATTAAACATAAACTATCTCACATTCTGTTAACCTCTTTGTGTGAGGTAAGAAGTGTCTTTTCCAGCCTAGCTGATTCTGTATAGAAAGCAGTGGAAGATTCAGGGGTCAGTACTGGAATCTCGGATAGGTGATGTTAGAATCGAATGATTTTAGTAAATATAAAAAATTAGTTACAAAAAAAAGGACAAACTTCTCTCATACAACTAAATACAAATTATCTAACTGTGAGGTTAAGCTCAACTAGAAACAAATAACTATGTTTTGTTTGGGTCTTAGGTGCAAAGGTTATTTGATTTATAAGGCCATAAGATATACATAAAGGAATTAACAAGTCTTTCCATGATGTATAGTAGCATTGTATTTGAGAACTTAAGGATGGTGACATTTCAAAAGCTCAGAAAAGGGCTGAAAGTAAGACCTGAAGAAATACCCAAAGAATTGTGCATGATTGTCTTACCTGAATTTCCCTGAGGGACCTGAAATTATCAAACTGTTCTTTTTACACATCTGCAAGAGATACTGAGATTGAAAAGCATAGATTTCTCAGGAATAAGTCAGTCCTATTTTGTCTCTTCAAAAACTGCAGGAAGCCTTAAGGGTTAGGAGATATTTCTTTAATTTAGTAAACTGCAGTTTTGATAATTATACATGGCATTCTTTTAAGCAAGTTAGGGAACTGTGATCTAGATAAGATTAGACTAAAAATATTATTCCAGTTTTTTGTGTTAAAAAAGATGTAATATTTAGTTTCAGTCACTCTTTTCTGCAGTGACTGGGGTTGTGGGGGAGGAGTGTAACTCTAAAATTCTGTACTGTGCATAATATTATTCTATGGTATTGTTGGTAGTTTTGGAAATAAAGTAGATGCTAATATTTCTGCTGTCCCAGGCTTAAAATAATCCAAATAAAATGTAGAAATACTAGCAAATAATAGACATTCAGTTTGGTGAGAACAAGCAGAAGCACTAAGTAGGAATAATTAACAGCACAATTGGAAGATGGGGAATTCCCTCTAGTGCTGCAGGGAAGAATATGGGGACAGCATATTTACCATGCCATACTGTTATATGTGTGGCCAGTTACAGAAATTTTGCTTTCTTACACAAGTGTTTTCCTTCCTTTAAGCAGTAGCAGAACTCAAGATGTGCTAAAACGCCTAGCAGACATCTTTTGACAAATATGAAAACGCTTCATTCCTCTATCACCCTTTATGAATTGGAGCCATGGCAAACATTTCTGTTTACTGGATTGATGGTCTGTGGCAAAGGCACAAGGGATAGAAACTGCTGAAACAAGATCCACTTGATCTCTAAAGATCTTTAGGAGGATTATGTGTAAGGATCCGGTAAAATAACCTGGAGGCTCAAGTTGTCTAAACAAAATGCATCTGGTAATTGATAATTCATTAAATTAAATATTAAAGGCATCAAAAAAAGACTAAAAGACTGAACCAAGTTTATTTGGCATAAAAATGGAAAGAATGGGGGTTGCAATATGTAAAATTTTTGAGAAAGGAGATCAGCATAAACTGATATAGATATGACAAGAAGCAGGAGGGATTAATTTGAAGCAAAGGCTAGATGTATAATTAAGAATGGTTATCTCCTGGGGTAGATTTTTTTTTTTTGGAGGGTGATTCAGCTTTGACTTCAGCTACTTAAAGGGAGCAGTACCAGCCCTTGTCAGTATTGGTTTGGATGTGAAGATACCTCTGAATCCCACTTCCTTTAAGAAATACCAAAACAGGCCATCTTTAATGCCTTATTCCTGGCTCTTCTGCTTTCTGTAGAATTCTGCCAACTGTGTAAATAAGAATCGGAAGGAAGAGAAACTGCTTCTTCTGCTACTACTGAAAGACAAAAACTATGGATTAATTCTACTGTTAAATAACTGTGTCTGTTTACTTCATATATTCTGTATAGCCCATTTGTTCTACATGCTGAACGGAACTGCGGTTGTGCTGTTCTGGACGGCTGGACCAGTTCCCTCTGTGGTCATTATGCTTCTCCTCTCAGGCTACCAGATGGCTGTTTAGGTGTAATGATGACATCTGTTTGATTCTACTTGGCAGTCTTGAGATTGTAGAACTCTGGAATCACTTGGGTACTACAAAATTAAATGAAGATAAAATTTTAACTTTTGTCTTCTATAATGCCCTATTGATGAATAATCATATGGAATTTGCCATAAATTATTGTTGGACATGTTCTCATTTTTTAATTTCTAATAATTTGGGTTATGTTATTTTCTGTATTTAGTTGTACTTACTCTGTACTGGTTATTTCCTAGGTGTAGCTACAGAAAGATAGAAAATTGATCACAGGAACAGAACATACTCTGGATTTTCTTCTGATGAGCAGACTACAGTGATTGAAGTATTGAATCCTTTTGCAACACCACCTTCCTGTAAGTAGGCTCAGTCAATGGAAACAGAATTTTGTTGGGTTTCTGTGTAATTCAGTACTCTGCAAGGAAAATGGCTAATTTAGTATTCTGCCAGAGAAACAGTTACAAATATTTATATGCGCACATAGGAAAGAACAATGTGAAGGCTTAAAGCTTGTTCTGATGTTCCTCCACTGTCTTTTCTGAAAGTCAGGTTGAGGAAGGAAAATCATGAGTCACAGGCATTATTAGATAGCTTTTGGAAATGATAACTCTGTATACTGTAGGAGATGAAATAATGAATTTGTATAGAAGAAAAGCAAGAAAATAGAATTGTAACATGAAGGGATTATAGGGATATCTGTATTTGTTCTTATCAGGTTCTTTCTGTGTCTCTAAGATAACAAGTAGTCATAGTCTCTTCCAGCTAGAGATGCACAATATGAACACTAGCAGACAGCATAAGCATTGTCCATGGCTGCCCTTGGATCTGTGCTTCTTAGTTATTGTCAAGGGACAGAGAAATGTAGTTCTGAGATGGTCAGAGTGACAGTCTAAGGATATGTTGGGACTAGTAAATATTGAATATTTCTTAATTTGGATTTTATCACTACTACAAGCTCAGATATAACTATCTTTATTGTTATGGCAAGGAATGGATATTTTGAGATATTTTTAATTAATGAAGCATTTGGGTTTGTAAATTAAGGCCTTCTATTGACAACAGGTATTTGGATTGATATACCAGTTTTCTGGATTCAGAGTTAGAACTTCCACGTGCAAAGCAATAACATTTTGGAATTACTGTGATTTATTAATTAAAGAAAATTCTAAAAAATGTTGTATTGCCATATTTGATAGACTGACATTTTATAATGTTGAAATGTGTAGATATGTGAATTTTCCTAGATGATAAAAACACATGATGCTGATTAGGGAATGACATACCTGTATTCCTATGATATACCAAACTTCTTTAGAAATTTGACCCTGAAAGTCAGATGTTAACTGGAATATTTAGTGCAAAGGAACTAAAATAGGGATTCAAAATGATGAAATAAAAATTTTTACTGTATTGAGCATTTAACTTGTCATTGTCAAACATATCAATATCATTTTTGCACTTTATTTTCTGTCATATCATAACATTTACATCTACTGAAACAGCTCTTGAATATTCAGTAGTATTGTATTGCTGTTTGGTTTGATTTTTCACTTAAAGTTGACTTTTTTGCAGGGATCTAGGGAATGTAGCTTGCCATCTGTTGCTTAAATCTCTGTACATCTCTTCTGCATTGAATGGATAGCCTTTGTTGCCTGGTTTCATGATTTGGAAATAGGAAATGATGCTTTGAGATAAGGCAGTGCAAGGTTACATTAGTGCTCATTTGTTTATCTGCGCTCATTACATTTGAACCCTCTGTAAGGAGCAGCATTTGACAAGGAAAAGGTCTTGCTATGGTGTTTCTGAAACTTCTGTGGAAAAGAAAGGCTGAGGAGAGGAGAGGGAGTTGCAAACTGTCCAGTTATAGGGTAAGCTTAAACTGTGGTAGATGAGGGAGTTAAAAATTGCAGCTATCTCTCTTAGTGGAGAAACTTTTGTCAGAGCTCAACACTTTCTCACATGCTAAAAACATTCAGCTGTAAGTTGTAGATATGTCAGAAACAAGGTATCATAAGGTTTCTCATACTTCGTGGAAATTTGTGCTTCTAATGGACATCATAAGCAGTTTGTAAACCTTTTGAGCTTGGGTATTCAAATCCAGAGGAATGCTGACATGTCCATAAACATGGGGAGATGCAGTTGGGGGAACTGAAATGCCTGGATGCAGTCAAATGAATGAAGTGTTTCCCTCGTGTTCTCAGATTTCTGTTTGGTGTTTCAGATATGTTTGTATTATTTCAGTGTGCTTTTAATGGCAGAGTTGTTTCTCAGTGCTAAGCATTTGTGTATAAAATAATTGAAGTTCATACAATAAACCATAGTTCAATTTACTTGAACATGTAAATTGGCTCATTTATGAGTCACTCTTGCATGACTAGTACAACAGTATTCCACCTGATAATTTAGGAAGTGTACCGTAATTGGCATATAATAATATTGAAATAGTTTGCCCAATACATTGTATATCTTGGACAAAAACTGATCAATTTTAATTTGTCGAATTCTATACTGTTTTCTCATGGAAGTGAAAGTATATTTATTAAAACAGCAGTGACTGTGAAGCCTAGTGTGGTAAAATTTGATAATTTCTTTTGTCAAAGAAGCAAATCATGAGATTAACTTAAGAGTAATTGTTAAATTTAAAGTGCAAGGTAGTGGGAACACAAAAAAAGCTTTATGATGAGTTTTTGTCAATCTGTATTGTCAATCATAATTTTTCAGTTAAGCAGTCATAAATCAAGGAATATTGTATTTTTTGAGGCTCATTAAAGAGACATTATACATTAGAATAGTGAGGCAGTCAGCATAATGAAATGATGAATGCCTATAACTATCTGTATGTAAATGATGTGAGACAGATTTGCTGGTGCTACAGAGGAGAATAGCAATCTATTAAACAGATCCCTGAAGGTGCTACTTCTGGATACAACTGACAGATGTTAAATGTAAACCTCTTCAACAGCAAGCACTTATTAGCACTCAGTGGGGAAAAAATGGCAATATAGAATAAGACAAATAGCAGATAATGCCATTTAAATAACTTTGTTCTTATGAAGCTTTATTGCCACTATGTTATAGTCTGGAAGGTTGGGGTTTTGTTTGGTTTTTATTGAGAAAGCCTAGGTAGGTAAGAGAACATTTTGGAATTTAGAAATTTGTAATTTGAAACATTTAAGAAAATTCACTCAGTATTATAACTTGATGGAGCATCTATGTATGTGCCCTTTAATCAGCACACTTATTTTGAAATGTTATTTGGTAAATATTTGTTGAATCATTATGTGATAAATGTCAGTACTGCGTGTGTTTTCTGACTCATCAGATTAGTTTTAATTGTTGTTTCCTTACTTTTTCTCCTCCCATGATAAAATAGAAAACTCTAGTCTTTCAGATTTGTCGTTTTAAAGGAAAAAGACCAGAAGCAGTTAATGAAACATGGTTAGCAATAGCAAATACTTTTAGGACATCTTATGATTTCATTTCCAGGCTATTTGTCTCAGTCCTAGCCTGAAATGCTACTCCTGGAAGTATAAAATATTAATCTGTGTGAGATTCACAATAATACAACTCTTCACCAGAGCTCAGCATTAAAGTAGTTCAGGAAACTATCAAAACCACTTGATTTATTTCTAATCCTACTTTGTAATAGATTAGGTTAGGGATTTATATTTCTTTAAAGTATGAATCTAGCCACATGAATTGATTTTTCAAATTGTCAAAGCTTACTCTAAAGCTTTTTATTTTTTGAGATAGCCTGTCCTTAATGAATTTTTTTTTCTAGCTGCCAGCCAAGCTGCTGCTTGAAAGGGTAGAGATTAAGCCAACACTAAGTGTGATGCAATGTCTACATGTTTAGATGGCCTTATGTCTTTTAGTATTATGAAATCTCTGACACTGTGTGTGCTTTTTCCTTGTTATCTTTTGTCAGCTGTTTAACGCTACCTTGTGTTGCTTGCACTAAATCTTTTTGGAATTTAGTGTTTCACTGCACCACTGCAGATTTGTAATCCCCTTTCATGGTGTTAAATTATCGGCCACATATGCAGTGTGTCTAACTCAGTGGACATATTTATTGTTCCCAGGCTACTGTGCTTGCTAATTTGTTTCTTTATTGCTTTGCCTTGAATTAGGGAATAATCTCCCTCTCTTTTCTGAGTTCTTAAAGGAATAGCTAAAGTTTATTCCCTTGTACTTTTTGTTCTTAGTTCTCACCGTCACAAATTAAATCTAGATTATTTTCTTCATGTAGATAAGTATTGGTGCATGTTCACATCAAACAGCTCAGTTTCAAGAATGTCAAATGTGAATATCATCTCAGTGGGGAAAGGAGAGTAAATACGTTTTATGAGAGAATTTAAGCAATGATCCATGACTGTAACAGACTTCTCATCTAGCCAGAATTTGGAAGTAAGGAGGAGTTCATAAGTCTAGGAAATGTATTATGATCCTAGTAACCTGTGTTCATTAAAGGATGAAGGGCTTAAAACTATCACTGAATTTTATCTCCTTCTCTTTGCAACACTGTAGAGTTGCAAACATTTATATTAGAAAGAAGACCTTTCTATGCATTTCCTGGATTAAGCTTTGCTCCCTTTTCTTTGCTTGTTCTGTTCTCAGCTGTGTAATAATCCCTCTTATGTCAGATGCCACAATCATTTTCAAAACTGTCTTGACAATCTCATTGAGCCAATCTCTGAAACATTTTGAAAAAAGTGAAAACATCTAACATGTACATTTGCATGGCAGATAACAAAACTGGGCCATGTGCTAGATCTTAAAAAAAATGCAAACAAAAAGATGACAATATGTGTTATATAGAAATCTCCTAAAATTATATCTGTTTGAACATTTTGTACCCGAAAATAGAAGAACCGAACCAGTTTTTTAGTTCAACCCTTTAGAGCTTCCATGTTGTCAAACAAAGTAACTGAGATCAGAGATTACTGCATCTGAAATTAAATTCTGTCTCCTCCTCTGAGTTTAGTTCTATGTGATCCAGTATGTTTCTATATGATGGGTGTAAATCACTAGAAATGAGTCTTTTATGATGATGTTTCTGATAACTGCCCTTACTTGATGAATCAAGGCTTACAAGTTATTCACTAGTTTTGAGAATACACTTAACATGCATGTATGATTGTAGACTGTGCATGTATTTAGGGACTGTATTTATATAAGGTATACACAATGCATGTAGTCTTGTAAATATAGACTAAATATGCAATGTGTAAATTAATTTTTAATACATTTTTACTTATAGGAAAACAACTACAGGTTAATAATGTACTGCATAATGTAATTGTTTCCAGTAGTTTGAAAAAATTGCTTTGAAATGTCTCACCAAACTTTTTTAACAAATAAGAAAGCATACTGAAATGTAAGTTTTTCATGGTCTCATTATTTCTGTTTAGACTAAAATAAATAAGAAATTTAGTACAATGACGTTTATGTAAACTGCTGAAGAATGATGGATTTTTCATTACATACTATGTCAAATCACCAAAGAGAATCCATATCACTGAAAACTAATTTGAAAATACATGTATATGTTATGTTGAGAGTTTTATTGCACTGTCATTGCATTTTAAAATCAATTTACTTCTCTTCTACTTCCCTGCTTCTACTTCAATTTGCTTCTAGTACTTCTACTAGAGTACTTGAATAATTTTTGACTAAGCTTAACATTAGGTATCATTTGCATTATTTCTTTATAATCAGTTACATCTGAGTTGTAATCTACAAATAGAAGTATAATTTTAAATCTAATGCTTTAGTCAGTCGTATTTATCTGAATTTATGACTTTACTAATTGCAAAAGGATTGAAATCGCTTGGATGTTGTTTCTCTTTTACTCAAAGAAATCCCTTTGCAGAATGTAATAAAGAAGTGCTATGATGCTTGTCCAGCTATTTCAGCTGTTTCTTTTTTAGAACTGAATAATATGTTTAAATGATATTGAATAACAGTTGTTTGAGCTCAGTTCTGCTGTGTAAGCATGCCAGGGGAGTACAAAATTAAAATATAAACCTGTCATATAATAATATTTCATTAGTACCTATTTCAAGTAATCAAACAATTACATTTGTGAGAAATTCTAGCGGCAGTATTTTAAAACAAGTAATATTTTGGGTTAACTGAACATCTGTGAACAAGATGCTTGTGGATTTGTGAAACAAAAGTCAAAAGACTCTTAATGAGCCCATTCCTTGAGGTTTGGTCTCTCCAGCTTTTACGAAAAACATTTAGAATTTCACTTGTGTGAGAGCATTCTGACTGGACCAAAAAGTCATTCTTCACAATTGGTGTCAAAATAAAGAATGTTAGTGCTCATCTGGGAAAAGGAAAGCATATGTTTAGGCAACCTGTTACATCAGGTAACTTTTTTTTTATTTGTTTCTATTATATATTGCTAAATTCCACAAATACAGAAAACAGAAATTTATGGATGGATAAGCTCACACATAATGTCTTTGTTGGGGGTTTAAAATCTAGTTTTTTGGGTTAAAGTGAAAAAACCCACAAATACGTATTCAGCAAAACATCCCAGTCATGCCAATCTATCCAGGTGAAGGGAGGCCTAAAATTTACACATCAGAACCACAGAATATTCTGAGTTGGGAGGAACCCTCAAGGATCATCTAGTCCAAGTTTAAGTGAATGGCCCATACAGGGATCAAACCAGCAACCTTGGCATTATCAGCACCATGCTCTAGTTTTCCTTGAATAGAAAACTGGAAACTATTCTTCAGTCCTTCCAAGATAAAAGCATGGTTTCATGGTAACAATGGAAGGAGACTCAATGATTGGTTGCTTCACTGATGCTTTTAAAATTTGGCAGCCCAGCAGCAGGAGCCACTGTTACCATTGCCTCACATTTGTCATTCTGTACTTTGTCATTTAACAGTGAGGACACAGTTTTAGAACTTCATTGCCAAGAGATGACAGTTAAGGCAAGACTATGGGAAAATATGCATATAGAAATGAGTGACAGTTTTATTTTAAGATTTTTCAAGATTTCAAGAATAGAGTGTACATATAAACAGTCTTAAAGGAGTCTTTTGTTTTTCTCTTTCGAGATGTGGAAGAATTTTTAGCATAACAATTTAGTGGAGAGACATAAAGGTTTATGAGTAGTACTGAAAATGGTGTGGACTAAGCAACTGGATTTGCACATATTCTAGGTTTCCTCTTTAGCCATTGTAAAATGTTGACATTCGTAACTGAGGCTGAAGGTGAAGAATTGTGGGGAAGAGAAGAACTAAAATTGTAACTAAATGGAAGAAAACAGTAGAAAAGAATAAACAATAGAGAGAGTGTGACTTTGGACACCACCAAGAGGATGAGATGAAAGGGTGCTCGAAACAGAGAAAGATAATGAGAACTTTCTTTCCCATCTTAATTTTAGACACTGCCACAACCTGAGGCAAACTGTTTGACATTGCAAAGCAGAAGCAATTATCTGTTTTACTGAAGTGATTTTCAGCTGAAAGGAATGGAAATTAGGAAATGAAAAGATGAAAAAACTGGTGTAGGAATGCTGTACTAGCGAGTGTGTATTTAATATCTAGTAAATCCAGATGGGATCCATCATTTGGTAGTAGCAAAGCAAACATAAATATATACTTCTCTAAAAATGTCTTCAAATATAATTAAATATATAGATGTATATATTTTGCATCCTTTTATATCTCTATACACGTCCATTTTCATAGTTTTGTGTGCATGCATCATTAGTAACTGAGTTTTATTACCTACCTTCCTTTTCTGGTGAAAATCAAGTTTTTCACTTCATGATTGCATTTTATCATTATATTTGAGTGATAAACTTGCTCTAGGTTTCCTTCATTCTTTTTCCATTGCAATGGAAGTGCTTGCACAGTAGCCCACAATACTTTGCATTTTCCCTCAGCTGCACCACACCATGCTATGTTTAATAAATACATAGTGTTTTGGTTTTTTGAAATTAATTTGAGAGATAGACAAGATGGAAAGAAAAGATAGATTAAAAAAATATGACATTTTAATTTCTGAAAGGAATAATTTTTTTCTACTTGTTGCAATGTGAAAGTGATTGCATAACCTCTCTAAGGAAACACAGTTTTAGATTCACAAGAGTCTGGAGTAGTGTTTTACCTGATCTTGCTGATGTGCATTTCATTTTTAGTAGATATTTTTCTATAGTATTTGACTGAAGAAAACAGGCTTCTCTTGTATTCTAAGAGGATTTGATTCTATATTTAACCAACAGCACCTTTTCCTCATTTTCCTATTAATCTGTCTTTATCTCCACCCAAGTTTTCTTGCTTTTACCCTCCGATTCCCTCCTGGACCCCACTGATGGGGGTGAGGGAGGGCTGTGTGGTACTTGATTGCTGGCTGGGGTTAAACCATGACAGGAGGGAAAGCCAGATAAAAGGACTAACATTTTCATAACTTATCTTAAGAGGGAACTTATTTTTTGGCTGAGTTGGAAACATATTGTGTAAAATATACAAGACCATATTAAGCAATAACTTGAAGTTTATAGAGTAAACAAACATACAAAAGCTGTTAAAACAATGGAATTTTACAGATGTTAAACTGGATAAGGTGTTTTCTTTAGTGTGCTCTATATTGAACAATAACATAAATACATTTCATACTGAAATATTTCATGCAGATAAATTTCATACTGTGCATAGGCATGTTTGTGTGTCCATGTAGATTTAAAATTAACTTCTCCATGCTGGGATTTGTTTTGTGACTAGGAAATAACAAAATCATGCAAGAAAATAGAGTTGCATTACTGTTATCATAACAACACCAAGAATAATTTGACCACACAAGCATCTGCGCTTGTGTTGATTTCTAGAAGATAAAATAAAAAAAATTCAAAGTTAATTATGCAAAATCTCACATTAAGTAAAAACATCTTGGTTGCTTTTTCTACATAAATGCCTATCATCTTCATTAAACTTAGCTTCAGTTCCCCAAACATTTAGAGATGTGGAGACTATGAATATTTTTATTTTGATTTGGATCATAGCTGTTTTTTATAAGCTACTTTGATGACTCTGACACATTCCATCTTTTAAAGCAAATTTTTCAGTTTACAACAGCAAGATGGAAGCTGTCATCTTATGTTAATGCTAAGATTTTTAATAAAGAACCTAAGCAACTAATAAAGGACCTAAGACATACATAGTCCTGTATATCTGTCTAGAAGGATAGTTATCATACTCACATTACTTTCTAGTGACCTCAGTAAGAATGAACACATGCACACACATGCATGTATGCACACCCTGAGATATGATAGTGTGGATATGAAGACATGTGCATGTAAATATCATTTATGTTTTTAATTGAGAGGAGAAAGAACTCATAAATTCAAAATTAATGTTGCATCTCCAGCTAATTATGAGATTGCTGGTGGAATAATGTTTTTATTGTATTTGTTTTTGTTTTATTTTATTTTCCTACATTTTTTGACCAAATCTAATTAAAATGTAATTCTAATTTCATTCGGACCTGTTAACTTGAAAATCAAACTGCTTTATGGGTACCTGATTACATAACATTTTCTTAGAATTCAGTAGGACTGTTCTCTTGAACAGCAACCCAATAATGGAGCTGTACAGCATATATAACACATCAGTTCATTAAGGGAGATACTAATACAACTACTCACTCCATCTGCCTTAGCACACCCATAAAATTTTATAAGTTTTGTTGCTCCACAATGATGTGTTTCAAGATTCCAATCTATCTTCACTTTCATTGTTTTCCCTTGAGAATAGCACTTGGAAAAACTGATCTTTAAGTCCCTGCCAAAATTTACCATTTATAGGCAGTGGTTTCTTAGTTATTTTTTTCTGCTCCCTTTGTCTTGCACTTTGAATTTTTGGTATTTTCCATAGTTTTGAAGGATTTGGTCCAAAGCTATTCTTCTTTAGAAACAGAAAATATTAAATTGTTAAAATGCCTCCAAATGCTACATATTTTAAATTGTAACAGAAAATGTCAAACAAATGCAGAATCTTTGAACAGTTACCAAATTTATTTACATATACAAAATTCACTGCAGCTGCACTGCAGAATTCTTTGGCTAGTGATGCCCTACCAGAATGTAGCTTTCTTTTCTGCTTGATGACTGTGTGGGCAGGAGAATGGACCAAATTAATTACTAAGATTCCCTCTAGGCCTATTTTCTATGGTTCATTTTTCATGTTCTTTTCAGGCAATAATATAACTGTTAAGTTTTAGATTTTTGCAACTAAGTGGTACTTTCTGATTGTAAAAATGGTTGAATTAAATGTAGATGGATCAAGCATTTGCATTTTATTAGGGAATAAATGCTGTTGCAATGACATTTACTTTATATTACATATATATTATTACACAGGATATATGAATCAAATAAAAAATAACAGGAATTTCAAGGTCCTGTTAGACCTCTTAGAAAGAAGAGTTTTTGTCTTACTGTTTTGGAAATGTTACAACCTGAAGAGTAATGGTATTAAAATGTTTATGTGGGGGAAGCATGTACTAAGATCCTACTGGCAGTGATAATTCAATGGTTTAACATTGTATTCAAACACCACTTACTCAAGCATTTTCAAAAATTTCTTTTGCTTTGAGATTTAATTGGGAGGTTTTTTAATAATAACAAGTGATACCTGTTCATTTGTTGGCATTAATTATTTAATCTGGTAATATAGATGCAACTTTTGAAAGTAGGAGATTGGAAGAACTATATATAATTTTAAGTTACATGTAATGTGTTTTTACTCCTTGAGCATAATTAAAAGATTTCACATTTTTCTTCCTCATATTTTGTCAAAATAAGTCAAACACAGCCTTGCCCACACTCAGAACTGTACTGAATGTTAACAGAATGAATCTGAAAATCCAGGTTTCTTATGTAAAAATTCTAAAGTGTAGTCAAATAATACATAGGTTTTATAATGTATTTTCCTGACATCTTAAGGATTCAGATTCATCGGAAATCTCACAGTATGTGTGGAATCAGAGTTTTACAAATTAATCACTAGGCAGGACATTTTGGCATACAAGACCAAGAGTGTGATAATAGTAGTTGTTGGCCTATTGGTTTTTGTCTGCTTGCAGATCATAAAACTAAAATCAAATTGTATTTACCAGATTTACCTTTTTTTTTTTAATGAGCTGAAATGTCTGGTTTGTTTTCTTTTTTGAGCTCTTCAAATACTTCCTTTCTATTTTCTTCCTAAACTTAAATTTTCTTTGAACAAAGAGTTTAAATTAAATATAAAAAAAATCCCTGGATATCTTCATTTAAGTGCTGCAAATAATTGATTGCTAAAAGTAAGATTTCAGATACTTTGAGATACTAAATGATTCAGATTACAAATGTTAGTAAAATTTCATAAAATAAAATTTTTCATTATTCTTTTGTAAAGCTAAACTTGAAGACACGAAAGACTGCAGTTTGTTTTATTTTTTAAGCTGGCAGGGTTAAACCAGGGAGTCTACTCTTTGAAGAGCATTGGAAGTGCCTCAAGAATTAAGCAGGAAAAAAGAAAATTAAGTGCTTGATATAGACCAAAAAGTGTCCTTTTAAAAAACTTTCCTTGCAAGTACCTATATTGAAAGATTTGAATTTTCATATTTTTGCAAGCAACATGCATTAAAATATTTCTTTGAGACACAAGTCACTGCAGTCATGATGCACATTAGTTTGGTACAACAAACAGTGGCTGGAAGAGGCAGTAGTTAATGTCTAGTAGTTAATTATAAAGAGCCCAGTTATTTCTAATTTCAAAATTAGGAACATAACGATAGTTTTGAATCTGTATGTTGATAGTTAACTACTGCCTGAAGGAGAAGTTGTTAACAGTGTTACATTTTTATAGACTTTCCTGTAACTGATACTTTATTTATGATGATGTGGTACTTACAAGTCAGATTCTGTGGCCTGTCCATGATGATTCTCAGTACAGCTAATAAAGGAAACCAAAATAAAGTGCATTACCCTCCCAAAGAAATTCAACACACCTCCTTAAACCCTGCCAATCTTCTAAAGGGAGCTTCTGTTGCCTGATTACTCAGACTCCATTTTCTAGTTTAAATATATTATATGTCTCCTTGTGTGAATAAGATCAGGTAACTCTCTCTTTAGGGAACTTCTTCCAGCACAATGGAGTCTTGTGATCTTCTCTGTGTGCCTGAGGAGGAAATGAAGGTTTAATGACAAGCAATTCCATCTTCAGGCTGTTCTTTATTATCTGTCACTTACTTGTCACTTCATATTAAATGATGACAGTTTAGGTGCAGTGCTGTTACTCTATTTTTGAACGAGTTTCTCAGAGAGAATGTTTGATATTTGAATAATCAAAGAAAAGTTCTCCAGCACCTTTTTTCTTAGAGTTTGTGTGACTTTCATGTGAGGTGACCCAGTCTTCGATACTATGTTCGATCAAAAAAAACCATTCTTTTGAACTTTTGAGATGAAAAAAAGAGAATTTTTTTCTTATTATGTATTTATCTAGTGTCTTAAGTAAACATTGGTTATGCTTCTTTACAAGCTGATAGTCAGACTAGAGAAATAAAATGTAAGATGTTCATAACTTTTTATCTACACTATTTGGGGTTAATTAAACGAGAGGCAAAGGAGCAGAATTTTAGTATCTTAAAACCAGTCCTTTTATTCTGTGTATGCCATTTTAATCATGCAAAGCACATTATAATTGCATATGATTTGTAGGTGCATAGGCAGTTTGTATAATTGGATGTCTGCCTGTTTTCCACAGGCAGGATGAGAAATATGATTTTAAAGTCTAGACACTGCTGCTTAAAAAGCAGACCCATAGTTGACCTCTCTGGGTGTAGTAATTAGGAAATTGGATGCTAAAGGATCTTTCAGATATGCTGGCTGGTCTACCTGCGTCTTCACTTTGCCTCACTTGCTTGATCGGGGGAGTTGACCTGTCATCTGGTCTCTAAAGAATTTGTGTCTAGGTTTCTTGGTTTTTCCTTAGAACAGCAAGTTTTAGTATAAATACAGTTTTTCATGTGTATTTTTGTATTTCCTACCACGAAGAATCTGTAATCTTAAAACAAAATATAACTAAGCATAAGCTCATGTAACCTAATACCACATCACGCAGGTATTCAGTAAGTAGTACACATGGCTGGGATGGAAACAGATGTTACTCCACTTGGAATAACAATTCTTGTAATGTGGAGCCTTAAGGAGTGCACAGCAACATTCCTGTGGTTGACCATCAAAACTCCAGTGTATCTTTTGTAGGCAGAGGGAATTTTCTGGCAGTTTGCACGTTCTGGTTATGCACCTGCTGCCAACACTGATTGTCTTTCTGAATGTGGCAGTTTCCAGTGTTGGTTATACAATGACCAAGATTTATGAGGTCTTGGTAGTAACCATCCCCACTGCCCGTGGAGCTGCAGGGCTTTCATGCTCGTTCTCAGGAAGAATGTACACTCTCCCTGATGCTTAGATGCAGGGTAAGATTTTATATTTCACGGTTCAGCATGTGGCAGTTATTCTTCACCTGGAAGATTCAGACTGCAATTCAGTCCCTTCTTTATTAGTCAAAGAATGTGTTTCTAATGTACTGTTAGTTAGCCTAGAGAGGTGTATCCAGAAAATAGATGGATTAATTTCAGGAAATGAAATTCAAGAAAGTTTAAAGGTAGCTGAGATGTCTCAATAATACTTTTGAAGTATATGTGTGTGTGTGTATATATATAAATGGTTTTAGTTACCCAAAATGATTATAAAATAGAAGAATTAACAATGCATTTTTATTGTAGTGCCATGAAAATCGTTCAGAGATAATACTCAGCAAAGCTTAATAAATACTATTTGGAACAGAAAATATTATGGATGCACTAAATTATTGTATTCTGTTCTTAAGTAGAATAACAATGTTCATGGAGAACATTCCAGGATATTAAGCCAAAAGTTAGTTGCTTAGAATATATAAATATATATTTATGTATATGTAAATATATATGCATACGTATCTATAATTAGTATTTTGTATTTATATTTCAAATAAAATTACTTTTCTGGTGCACTGAAATGTCTAAATAGTAATCCAAAAGCATCAAGGAGAGACTCCTAAGTGCCCCTCAAAAATGTGAAACATGAAAATGAAGGTCCTGAGTCAGTTGACACATTAATGCATCTATAAATAATGTACGTATACTGGATTATATAGCTCTAGTATTGCAAAAAGAGTTTATATTTAAAAAAAAAACAAAACTACATGATTACATGCAAAGAATACCTAAAATTTGTATAATCGTCCAGATTTTTACCTGTAATAATTACAATTCAGTAAAGAATTTACTTGGCTTTTTTTTCTTATTTTACCAGAACTACATTTTATTTTGTAATGATTGATGAAGTTCTGGTTTAAAAGTAATTTTTTAAGATAGAAAATTCTGATTGCTCCAAGGATAAACTGTAAATAATAATAATGAGGTAATCGAAATCTTAGCCAGCTAATAACCTGTTGCCATAAATTCTTTAAAAATAAATTATCCACTAACCAATTGTAAGGATCAGTGGATATTTATATTTGGTCTTCATTTCCAGAATTTTAGCATAACTCAGAATATTTTAATAGTGTATTTTTAGTTGGACTGAGTAAAGCAGTTAAATCAGCATATCTCCTTATGTCATTTTACGTTTTTTTTAGTTCTAGCCAAGTACTTGCTTTAGTCACATAGAAGTATGTTACCTTTAGGTACCATGTTTCTCAGTTTTAGATACTTGCTGAGAATGGGTTGAGGTTTGGAGGGACCTTTTGAGGTCTTCTGATCCAACACCCCTGTTCAAGCAGAGGCCCACAGAGCTGGCTGCCCAGGGCTGTGGCTGTGGCCAGATGACTTTTGGATATCTCCAAGGATGGGGACTGGGCAGCCTGTGTCCGTACTTGCTCACCCTCACAGTGTGGAGATGTTTGCTCTTGTTCAGAGGGACTCCCCTGTGTTCCAGTTTGTGCCCTTTTTCTTTGTCTCCTGTCACTGAGCACCACTGAGGAGAGACTGTCCTCTTTGCACCCTCCCTTCAGATGTTTATATATGTTGAGTCTTCTGACCCTTCTTTTGCATTATACACTGCCATGTATTCCACTCACAAAGAACACGGGAAAGCTGTGTCTGCCTTTAATGTTGAATTGTTCTCAGCATTGTTAAATGCTTTCCTGGCTTTACACATTTCAGATTATTTCGCATGTGATATTAAAATTGTGGGGTTTATGCTGAAATAATCAATGACAAGTATTAATTTTCTAAGTATAATTCACCATATCAGGCTTCTCAATCACTCCTATAATGTTCGGAGTCGTACTATGCCTCTCTTGTCTTTAAAAACTTGCTCAAGTATATAGGAAACACATTTGAATTTAAAAGTGGATTGGCTAAAAATTAATTCCCAAATCTATTTCAACCTATCTAGGTAATTTAATTTTCTCATAAAAATAATTTAAATTTAGTACATGAGTAAGGTGTTATTTGTGGTTCTGTTATTTTGGCTTTTCATTAGCTCTTTATCACAGTGGCTCAAGAATTTAGATGCTTCAGAGACTGCTTAAAATTCTAATCTTGCTGCAGTCCTTTCAGACATTTGTCAAGGTCAAAATTCCTTCTAAGCCAAGGTGATTGGTCATGTCTGTATGCTTAATAAATACCATATGACAATGAAGTAACTGACATCATTAGAAGTTGTGCTTGATTACCTGGTGCTGATGACCATCCTCAGTTTACAGCTGAGTGGGAAAGCAGCCATCAACAGGAAAGAAAGGGGTAACCTGAGCTCATCAGTTTTGAGTCATAACAAAAAGGTCAAATGAATCTGTTTTTATAACCCTTCAAAAAGTATGTAACCCCAGAAATTTTAGCCTAATTTTTAAGGAAGTGAGGTTTAACAAATGCTCTTTCCATTCCATCTAATAATTTTTGAGCCTTTTCAAGAATCTGTCATAATGAAATAGATTTCTGAAAATTGTTATGTTCCTTTAGGTTTCAGAAAGTTAATGGCTGAATAGAAAGGTTGGCCAGACATCTGAATCTGACATTCATACCACCTACAGTCCAGTTTTATTTCAGATCAGCTTGGGCTTGAATGCCTGGTAGCATTTGGAATGTGTTTAGTGCTTTTCTCCAGTGCACTTTCTAGTTTAATTTCATCCTAAAGGATTTGAATGCACCAAGACATTTCTGTCAAGGAAAGAAAAGTGTAAGAATTAACTATGATAAGGAGACAAACCTCAAAAATCCACTCCAAATCAAAATTAAAATGCCAATGAGGATGCATGTTAAATTTTATAAATTATTATGAGGCACTTTACGTGTGTGTATGGGATACTGAAGGCCTGGGGTACAGTGAGATGTGAGTCATAAGCAGTAAAAACAGATTCAGAGGTAGTGAAAAGATACAAAGTACTTAGTGCAAAACCTGAAGGACAGAGTACTAAGTGACAAGGAAAGGATTCTTGGAGCACAGGAATGCACAGAGTAAGCTGTTCATAGGGCAGTCTCCCAAACCATTTTTAGTCTCTTTGGCCATGTCAGTCATGCTTACCTCCTGCTATCCTTTTATATATATTCCTTCTATCTGTCAGTGTTTCATCTGTTGCAGTCAGAGAGATGCCCCAATCTTCTTATTGCCGTGAAGAAGATTAAACTTGAATATGGCCTTTCTTTCTAGTTATTGTGAGCACTCTGTGGCAACTGCACAGTACAGAAGCAGTAATTGCAGAAGTTCTTTCCTGGTTTAAATTATAGAGAGTGTTTGAAAAACTTGCACATTTTATTTTGGAAAATACTGGTGAAATTGAACTCTAGGCATTGTATTGATTCTGCCTGTAACATGCAGTAAATTAAAGTTGTCCTAGGTAACATTCTGTAAGAAAGAAAGGAAAAGTATGCTTTTTAAAAATTAATAGATGTTTTATGATGTTAATTACATGTGTGTGTTCAAATTCTACTAATATTTAAGAGAATTGTGTATACCTTCAGGCATTCCAAGGCAATGTCAAACCATCAGCATTAGAAAAGTAGGAAATTTGTTATATTTTCCTATAAGTATGAAAATTGTCATACAGTCATCAAATGATTTCTAAATATTTTGACCTGTCTGTCCTGCTTTTATTAACTCTAAATGTGGGAATGAGTGGTGCCCTATTTATGCAGATTCCTAGCTATGTTTTTTTTGAAATAGAGGTACAAATGAGTACATGTACTATCAGCTTTTGCATAAGAAATAATTTCTAATATATCTTTTAAGTTTGTCACATAAAGCCTGTGACTTTCCAGACCTGTAAATTTCTTATCATTGGGGATTTAGTGATTACTGGAGGCATAACTTTGCTGATTTGTTGGTGGCAGTGACAATTGGTACTGAGTAAAGGAACAGGTTTTAGGATACATGAATACTAGGCAAATGCTTTGGTTTTGACCCAATATTTAATTATTGTCAAGATCCAACAACACAGTCGTGATCTTTTGCCATCATGGTGACTTGTAGATCTCATTCTATCATGTCACATCACAAGGTGTCTTTAAACTGATACTATTCTCTTTCTTTTTTTCTTTCCCAAAAGAGTTGTGAGTACTTTTTGAAACACATTCAACACATTTTCCTGTTCATTTATTCATGCAAGTATGTCTCCATGGAGACAGTGCTGATTTCTGCTGCAGTTCTAGACAGTCATTTATCTGTAGATCAACAAGACAAATCAACTTTTCTGCATGTTGTGACAGTCCTAAGGCGATTAGTTCTCAGGCTATATCTGAAGTTTTTTTCCATGTTTGCATTTTCACATCCAGGCTAAGCATGCTTCTCCTTGAAGAAAAGCACAAAATCACTTGCATCTTAAGGATTTAGATGCATGATTTGGGTGCACTTACACATAGATTAATATTAAGGAATGTTGGAGTACATCTGGTGGATGATCCTGATCCCATATTGGCACAGAGACCTGAGGGTGTACCATTTTCTTTGCCTTTCTTGATCTTTCCCTGACATCACAGTGAAACCAAACCTTCTGCATTCCCAGTAGTGCCATACTTTGGACCAAGGTGGTGAGGTTTGCTGCAGACAGAACTTGACCTGTGGCTGTAAGCACATTGCTTAATAAGATTTTCATTCCAGATGACTCCTGGCCCTCAGGAGTGAAAACGTGAGTCACGCTGCTCAATATTCTCCAGAGCATATTGGCCACATCCAATTGCACCGTAGTTTAACAATATCATACTTTGTGGCCAAAAATTTGTATCACTTGACATAAGCCTTGTGGAGGGTGTTTGAGGATATCAAGCTTGCAGAAGTAGCTCTGGAGTATGCAGAATGTTACAAATGGGTGACTGCTGATTTGTACAGAAAAAATGATCTGAGAGACACCCTGCTATAACTTAGATTAGGATCATAAGATTCTTGTGTGTTCAGTAAAGTTCTGTTAACACTATGGAGGGATTTATATTCCTTGTTTTATCAGTAAATGAGAATATAGTATGTGGAAACCCAGGGCACTGGGAATATTTCTCTGTCTGATCTGGGGTGTCCTGACCCCAAGGGGAGAACTGACTTTGACCCTCATTCATGGAGAAAGTTTCTTAGACTTCAAGATAGACTAGAATCCACAAAAGTGTGAAATATTCTATAGAGATTAGTGTAGATGTATCATTTAGGTGAGAAATTTATGTTTTGGGAGTTTTAGTATGTTGTGGACGGAAGCAAGATGGATGGGACAGGATGTCATCCTGGGTTTCTTCTTTGTGCTTCTTCTTCCTCCTTCTTCTTGGGTTTGGATGGCATTTTGTAACTGGGCAGAAAAGTCTACATTGCAGGCTCTGTGGGATCAGTTATTGGGTTAAAATAATCCAGGTGTCAGTTCCCAATTGGATAGTTTAGTCTTAAAAGACCTTGTAACAAGAGATTGTTAGCCATTTTGTGCCTCCTAATGAAAAGCTGCCGAACTCATGGTTGAGAGACTGTTTTACTGATAAGAAATAATAAACACCTGAGTCAGAACATGAACTACCATCTCAAGTGCCATCCATCCAGACACAGAGAAACTGATAATAGCTACTATATTTTGACTAAGTCATTTTAATAACTATTTTCTATTAACAGTTAAGTATACATAAATTAATAAACTGGCTTTAGTTTTGATTTAAATGGGAAAAAAAACTATATCTCAGTGAAATGAAATCTAGATATCAAAAGACTAAACACAGAACTATAAAGTTTCAAGAACTTAGTCTCTCTAATTTCTTTCTTTCAAATTTTTTTGAAGTTCAGCAGACAGTAAAAACAGATCTCTAGCAGAAGCCAGGGAGATAGCCAAAGCAATCATGCTCTCAAACCTTTCTAAGAAATATCAAGTCAAAAGAAAGACAAAATATTTTTCTGGACCTAGTTCAGAATATTTTGCAAAATGAAGATATTTGCAAAAGCAAGTGTAATGGAAATGACACATCACAAAAAGGAAAGGAAACAATGCTGGCTGTGCAATTGTTTCTTACTGATGTATTGAATTTAGCTGTATTCTAGCTGGTGTCCCAGAACAACTTTCTGATGGTCAGATTTTAATGAAATCCCTGTATACTACCCAAGAACAATTAAAGGGTTGTGTTTTTTCATGTATGGATTCTCTATCCTTCTTCATGTATATTTTCAAGAATGTAGTTTCCAAGTACTCTATGCGCTTGTTTTACTTTACTGAAAGTAAAAATAAAGTTTTAGGGAAAAGAGTTCTATTAACTTGCAGTGTTTGAAAATAGAATATACACATGTGTAATAAATAAATTAAAAAAGTAAATAAATAAATGAAAAGCCACAAAGATGAAGTGATATCTTTAAGAAAACACTTATTTTCCTCCTGATTTTCTACATGTGTTAATTACTTCTGTGAACATTATGCTAAGGCTAACTTGTACCATGAATAAAATACTGTATTTGGTTTTCTTAAGCCCTCTCTGGTAAGCTTAGTTTGTAGATTTTATTGTTTCATTTACTACTTTTTAGGCATTTTATAACTAAAATGTCTTGGGTTATCTTTCTTCCATTTTTTAAATGCTTAAAGGGAGCTAGAGTGCTTTTGCAATCCATCTGTCTGTATAATTATACCATGATTTAAATTGCTTGGTAATAACCAAGTATTAGTAGTCTGCATTCCTTGAGGCACTGATGTAAAGCATAACCTGTCTTACTCATGTAAAATTGACCATATGTCATCATAATAAATGTCACATTTTCCTTATAGTCTTTGGGAAATTGGTTTGAAGAAAGTAAAGATATTTTTGTTGCTTAGTTTGTAAGATTTTAATGAATATTTGGTATGGAATACAAAGTATTTTAATCCAATTTCAGATATTTGCTGTTTCTCCTAAAGTGTAATAATTAAATTCCATGCTTGATGGTTACAGTTTTTCACTCTCATTCCTTGCTAATTTTCTCTAGACTGACAATAATCTTTGCACTTGTAGAAACATGTCATTAAATATGCTTTGGTACAAAAATGAAGGAACAAAACCTTATTATTCATCAATATAATTGAGTTTTGAATTATATTACTAATTTTACTTTTAAAAGTAGTTGGACAGTCCTGAGCTATTCGTAAAGGTTATTCCTGCCTCACTTTAGCTATGTGATAAAGATGAAAATCCTGCTGAAATTATGATCCTTCTGTCATTAAAGCTTGAGAATTGAGAGATTATGATGTTATTCTAGACCACTCTTGATAAAAACAAACAGGCCACAGTTTGCTTAACACCGAGAGCCCTAGGTAGGAAAGATAGTTGGGCAACACTAAATTTAAAATATATTTGAATCAGGAATGAATAAAGATTTTTTTCAAACTTGATGTGTGATTTTAACAGAACTTCAAAGAATTTACTGCAAGAGTTCTATATAATGATACACCTTAAAGTAGGAGGCACTTGCAACCCCTATTTTTTAGCTTTTATTGAAAAAAAAAACACAACAGGTGACAACATAAGGGAAAAGTGTTTTATATATCCAAATATATATATAAAGCATTTGGGAAATTGAAAAATTACACTGAAAAGCTGTACATCCAATGGATTCTAATTTGTCAAATTCTAAATATTAAGATTCCAACATTCAGTTTTGTGGAAGAACTCAATGATAAAACAGATTTATTGTGTATTGGGATAGATCAAGTCAGTCAAAATATTGAGTCCAAGTCAATAAGATAAATGATAAATGCTTAATACTCACAAGAATTTTCTATCTTGATGTTCTTTTTCATGAGGTTTGCAAATAAACTAAACAATGAAGTGCTTTTTCGTATTTATGGGTCTTAAAGGTAAATCGAGCAGGACAGATACATGGGCTGGTATATGAGGTTAAGGCAGCCGAGGTGTTGTGGATGCTGTGGTGGGTGACCAGGTGAAGGGCATAGTGGCATGCACCATATCGTCCTCTTCTCATTTTCCTTGCCTTCTTCAAATGAGCCAGAAGAGGAAGGTAAAATTTCACCAACTCCAAACTGTACTCAGATTTTAATCACTATTAATGCCATCTTGCCATTTTTATTGTATTTTATGTGTTTTAAAAAGAAAGCCCTCAAAACATTTTTTTTAAGGAAATATTTTTATCAATTGTGTATTTCATTTAGGTTTCTTTACATTTTATCCTCAAGAGTTTTCTTGTTGTTGATGAATATAGAAAGCTGCAGTTTTTTATAAGTTTTTATTTTTCAATTGGGTAGAATAAACCAATTTTTTTCTTAAATGTTTATGGGTGAGAGGAAACACTTTACAAAGAAGACTTAGGCATGGTACTTACAAGAATTTTGTAATATAGTTTGTGAGATACTCCAATGTGAGCAAGGTACTGTAGGCCTAGAAGAGATTGAACTCCTTATACTCATTTGGAATATTGAACACTGAGAAGATCAAATGTATCTCCAAGCGCCTCATTACAATTCATAAACATATGTCCATTTAATCTGGTCATTTTGAATGAGTGGATGTTGAAGTTTTCTAAAAAATTCCCTGCAGGGAGGTTTCATGGATGTGCTGTTTCTACTGGGCAAAGTGAGTGAAATTCCAGTTTGATGGAAGTGTGTAGTATTTTCATCGCAAAACCAAACCCAAATTATGAAGACCATGTCTAGTGACAGTTCATCTTGGTATTTCTTGCAGATAGCAAAGAGGTGGAAGCTAGCTATCTGAGGGAGAGAAAAATCAGTGATTAAGTTTTTTTATGTCTGAGATATTGTGGTATCAGAGTAGATCTTGCACCTGTGGCCACAAAGTGAATATTATATGCTCACATGTCCTTGAAAAAAAAAATTGATTCACATTGAAAGTCACTTACTGGCTTTCATTTCCTTTATGAATTTTGGAAATGAATATGTATCACACAGGCACATATTGTATCAAAATGTTAAAAAGGGAAAAATGCAGTTTGGTGAATTTAAAAAAAAAATTATTGATGTAGGATTTTTGAAAATTAGAGTAGGTATTGTTTTGAGCTTGGGTGCAAGCTGTTTTCTATTATTTTGAAGTGACGTAATTGCTGAGAACTGTTACCTGCTTTTGTGGCTATCATGAATCTGTAGGATGACTGCTAATTTAGTAATAGCCAGGGCTTTGGTGGTAACAGAAAGGAATGGATTTTCTATATAGCTCATATTGTTGGTCAGCTGTATGGAACAGCAGTCACTGTTAAGCACTGGGCTCCACGGGGAGTTCCCTGCACAAGGAGAATTGCTGACTGGAAAGCCAAGTCACAGCCTCAGAATCTCCTTGCAAAGTTGGAGTGGTTTAAAAACACCTGAAGCATGAGGTTTAATTTGTACATTTTGTTTCTGCTTGTCTAAGCCACAAATTAGTAGTGCCACAGTGTTGGTCGTGGCCATGCACGTGTCGCTGACATGAGTGTATGAAATGGAATCAACTGGTTGACCCAACAGAGGGTTCACGTCAGAATCCTGTTGCAGGCTGTACCATACTGAGAAGAGTGGCTGCTCTGATAGTTTGAATCAGATCGTTTCCCTGTGTCAGGAAATGTCTCAATGGAAAGGGTACTAATTCTATTCACTTAATTGTGAAAGGGAAGACAAATTATCCAATTACTAAGTGCACCCTTCCAGGAGATACAAAGTAACATCCCCATTGATCTGTGCAGGGAAAAATACTTTTTTCTTTATTTACTTTGAGAAATCTCATGGAGATAAATATTGAAGGGAGCTAAATGAGTTAGAAAGTCTAAGTTGAGTACTGGGTGTGTGGACAAGATTAATTTTTTACTAGAGAAAGTTCCAAGTCTACTGAATAAAATTCCTAAAAAAAATTTGCTTTAGACATACTTCTCTGTGATCATATTTATTCTGTTTGTTAATCTCTAATTTCATACTCAGATCCTCTTGGCTGAAGCTATGTTTATCAGTATTGCTTTGATCAATGCTCCTCACTAAGACCAGAAATTCAGACATCATTTTTATACCATTTCTGTAGTTAAAAGTTTGAAAGTCTTTTGGGTGTTCTGGGAGAAGATGATCAAATTCAAGGCTAAACCACAGTTTTCTTAAGCTAGTGATAACATAATAGTGAAAAGGAAGTTACCTCCCATGAGTTCAGCTAGATAACATATGTTCAGTTTTAATATAGTATTAAAAAGAATGTAAGTCTTTAAAATATCATTATTTTTAAGCAGCTTTCATCCCAAGTGTCTTGAGTACACTTTTTTAATCATCTTTATGAATATAGCTTTTGATAAACAGAGGAAGGGAAATATGTCAATACCTATAAGGAGAAGCAAATTCTGAAACTTCAGGACCACACTGTATTCTTTTTGAAAGTTCATGCTGACTGTGAAAGGTTCCCAGTGAGTGGAAAAAGGGAAATGTCATGCCTATTCTGCTGAAGGGCAGCAGAAGTATTGGAGAGCCATAGGCTGGTCAGCCTCCCCTGGATTCCCAAGAAGATAATGAATAATTCCCAGGATGATCACAAATTCTCTTGGAAGAAATCTCTGAAAATGTCAAAGACAAGAAGATGACTGGAAGAAACTTGCAAAGACTCAGTAAGGGCAAAGATTTCCCCTTTGTGAAATTTTCTGATTAGATAATTGAGTGAATGAGGAGGGACCAATGGATGTAATTTTTCTTGATTTACCTCGGGCCTTTGACATGATATCCCATAACTGTGGTACCCTTTTAGGCAAATGGAAAAGAAATTAAATGGTTGTGCCAAGGTGTTGGTGCAAGGTGTGTGGTTTTCTAGTGGCATTGCTCAGAGCTCTCTACAGCAACCATTGTTATTTAACACCTTCATCAACAATGAGAAAGATGGGATGGACTACAACCAGAGCAGTGGTGACAGGTGACACCAAACTGTGGGGAACTGCCATTCAAAGCAATCTCATTAAGCTGGAGAAATGAGCTGCTAGAGAGACATTGTGGAGTCTGATAAGGACAAATTAGCAGTCAGTTACATGGAATTAATTAACCTTATGCAACAGCACAGCCTGGGGTTGGACTGAAAGGTGTGCAGAAACAGGCCTGAGAATCCTGGAGGACAACAAGTGTGAGTCAGTAGTGCACCTTTTTGGTTAGTGCCATACCAGTCTGCTTTGGGAGACTGTAACCAAAAGGTGGAGGGAAGTGATTTTTCTCATTGATTTTGCACTTGTGAGGCTGCATCTGGAGCAGTGTCTCCATGTTAGTCTCCCAAATACTAGAAGGTGGGACCAACCAGTGGGAAATATATGGCACAGCATATTTAATTTATTTAAAACTTCTAAAAAGTAAATTTTATAGTGTCAAAAGCTTACAGATATATAGTTTACACAACATATGAAATAGAAACTCATTTTTTACCTTTTCGATACATCTGGGACTTAGAATCAAAATGCAGAAAGCTAGAAGAAGATTTTTAATCACATGGTTTTTCTGTCAATTTTGTGAAAGATGCTATTTGAAAAGTATGTTAGAATAAATTCTATATATATTTTTATAAATGTAAAATCCTTGAAAGTTCACTTTGGAATGCATTAGAATTCCTTTTTAATAAAAATACAGTATATCCTATTTCTCTTACTTAATATTACATTGCTAAATGTGTAGGCTTCAGGATTTGCAAGTTAAAATGACCTAAAAAAGAATACCCTCTAGACAGTACACTCTGAAGATATACTAAAAGAACTAAAGAAAATGTAGCAAAGAGAAAAACTACTCATGCAAAATATTATTTGTCATAGTAATGGTTATCATGTTAGCTATCATTTTAAGAATCCTGTTTCAGTCCAGGTTGCGATAGTGATCACCTTCTTTGGAAGAGTTTGGTGATGAAGCACCATTTTTTAGTATGTATATATGCACTTGGAGATGTCACAGGAACATTAAATGCTTATTCATGCAGCCTGAGATATTTAATCCAGGGATATTGTCTTTCTCTACTATTATTAGTGAGCTTTCAGGTGATGTTGCCACTTAGTTATCATTTCATTTTATTCCTGTTTTCGGTCAATGAGAGTTGGCGTCTTTCCTTTTGCAGCATCAGCATATGACCTTTGGAAAAAGGTTTTACAGCTCAGCTAGCTAAACTAATGTGAGCTGTGAAGAGGAAATAATATTATATCACTCCTTAAACGTATAACTTTTACTACACTTCTTTTGGCTTGCTCCCTTGGGTGTAGTTACCAATAAATTCAAGAAGAAAGAATTTTAAAAATTATCTACAAGTATTTTCAAATGCACAATGTGTAATTTTAAGTATTGACTAATCTGTGATTGCATAATATACCACAAATATTCTACAGTTTTGTTAGCCTCCAGAAAAAAAAGCATGATTATTAAAATTCATATTTATAAAATTAAATTTTATATTAAATTCATGTGGATACAGTCATTTTTACACCTTGTACATTAGATGCATTTATTTCCCTGAATGGAAAGTAAAAATGTTGTGATTATGAAAAGCACAAAATTGCGGTGGAAGAGAATGGTGCCCGGTTATCTAGGAAAATTACCTTTCTAAGCTCGACCCCAGTTGAGAGCTCTGGCTCCACATAAGGAAGTGTATGCAGTAACAGTATGTATGAAACAGTTTTGTGCCACAAGCCTATCATATTCTAGTGAATAATTCCTACCATATTCTGATTAGTGTTATCTTGGATTTTTGTTTGTAATTTTGAGTTTGTACAAAATTATGTGTTGTGTCACTTGAAAAGAAAAATACCTAAGCTGGTGTTTCTATAGCTTGAGAGTTTTAGAAATTTTTTCTTACCTAGAAATTTTTTTGAGATTTTTCCTTGCTTGAGTGTTGAATTCCAAGAGCAAAAGAAATAGTGGAAGTTATTGAAGAAAGGGACAGAGAACAAACCACAAGTCTGTAGGTAAACAATGGCAACACCAAACTGACTAGACTACAAGGCTGCAAGTACTTTTCTTGCACTGTTGTTGAACCTTTTCCTCCGCTTCGTTGTTCAGAGGCCTTTTGAGCAATGGTACCCAACACTGCCCAGTGAACGTACACAATGCAGTAGTTGCTCATCCTGGGGAATTTCAAAATGAAAAGAATCAGGAAAAGGCATCCCTGTATCTTCTGCAGTAACTGTCACTGAAATAAATACTGCTCAAGAGAGGATAAATGATCCTGTGACACCTTTAATGCTGAAAGTAATTTAAAGAGTAAAAAATATACAGGAGCCTTAATTGTTTAGAAAAAAATTATTGCTAATTAGCAAAGAAAGGAAAAAAAACCTCCACACCCTGTAATGAATGATAATGGCCTCAGTTGGGTGCAAACAGTGGTGTTCTAAAGGCTGTCACTTTCATCAGTCTATGAGGCAATTTATTTCCAACAGCATTAGCTGTAGTATGTGTAAAGCATAACAAGTACTGTAAACTTTTCCCATGTATTATGAGATTTGATTTGCTCCTACACAACTGAGACTTGAATAAGACTGCAGTCACTCAAGTGTTGTTAGATAACTCATATGAAAGAGAAAAGTCAATGTGAAAGGCTTTTACTGTGAACTGTTTCTTGATAAATTTTTTTGTTTAAAAATGAGAAATATTTTATGGAACATTTATTAAAATTGTGAGTTTGCCCCTAAGTAATCTCATTGAGATTCTTTATTTTAAAGAAATTGAATGAGTGTGTAGGGACTACACTGAGAAAGAACACCAAACAAACAATATTCTGGCTGTCCAATGTTATTTGAAATTAGCTTTCTGTCATGCGACATTTCAAGCCAGAATGGTTTTAACTGTCTTCATTCACAAAATGTTTAATTTGTTTATTATAGGAAAAATCCTAATGTACTAAAAAATGTGAATTTTATAAGTATGGTAAATTAAGATGTTTCCTACTGGTGTGCATGTTTTATGTGGTAAAATATGTAGGTATGTAATTTTAACACATATGGACAATCATATGCTTTTGAAATTGTATTCACTATTCTTACCAGTTCATATATGAAAGGGTTTGCAACTTGGTACTTGAGGAAGCTGAAAGTGTTTGTAGTCTTTTGGAATTAGACACAGCAGAACTTTTTTCTTCCTGCTGTAACAGCCCATTAGGAGAAGATTCTGAGAAAAACTTGAAACATTTTTTCCTCCTTTACATTGCTATTTAAAGGAATTACTAGCTTAATAGTGATATGAAGATTGGCAAACACGATAAAGAATTGGAGAAATTAAGTATTTTTCACAGCAAAGAATATTGTTCCCTACAGTCATATGTATTCCAAATGTGTTTAGTTCATGTTGCATTTCATCCCACCACAATGCAAAACTGCATGCATGTTACGAACACCAAATAGGGTCACTTCAGCAGAGGACTTTCCCTGCTCTTGTGCACATACTGATATAGTTATCTGATGTAATCATCTGTAGTTCCTGAAGATTTAGAAAGGTTATACAGCTAGGCAAGAAAAACAAGCTGTAGAAGCAACAGTGAAGATTCACAGCACAAACCCACAAAATGTCATAGCCCTGGGTGGTGTCTGACAAAGAGCTAAGTCCAGAATAGAAGATTTTATTTTATCTAGCCATCATAGTTACAGATCTGCATAAATTGTTTGGTGCACACTTGTACTTCATACAGTGATGCAAATCTTCAGTTATATTTTGAGAATCTGTGTAGGTATTAATTATGGGGATTTTTTAAAATTAGTCTTCTAAGGCTGTGGGACTGTACTTCATGTTTTGAATTAAAGTAACATAAAATAATATAGTTACTTGATATTGAAATTGAATAAGAAAAAAATGTACTGAAATGTAAAGTTCCCCTATTATATAAAGTAATAGTTTACTTTCATAATTTAAAAAAGAATTCTATTTGTATATTCTTATAATTATACCAAGAAATTTGGTAAGGGAAAGTAAGGCTAAAATTGCTAAGTGTGCAATAGATAATCAACTTTTAATAGAGAATAGTTTTTAAATTTAGAATAGAAGACAACTCAGTTGTGATTTTGAAAGACTTTTAAGTACCATTTCCTTTTAGCTTTTTGTGCATAGTGCCTAGGTTTATCATAGACACTGCATCTCAGACTGATAATTCAATGCAAAGTTTGCATTTTACCCTCCCAGTGGAGTTGACCTTCACTAAACGTTTGTATTGCACTTGCATGGTTCATATCATACTGTCAGCAGAATCCTTTCACTGAAATACAAAACTTAATTTGATTAAGGTCAGTTATAGTCTTATATACTCATTTTCCTCTATTTACCACATACTATCCAGGTTAAATCAATATTAATTGCAAATAAAACATTCAAAAGCCAACTATATAACACATATATTTTTATGTAAGATATTAAAATTCTCAAAAATTACTTATGTGTCAAGATCTGGTGGGGTTTTTCCACCATAAACACAACGTCAAAATTATTTTTCTTAAAAATCAGTAATGTTTCACACTCAAGTAAAGACTTCAGTGTGACATAGAACTCTATGAAGAACTTGGTTTGCTTATTTAGGGCTTAATTCAAATTGCATTGTGGTACCATAATTCCTTGATAGCAGATTGAAGAATTTGTAGCTAAATAGTATCTTTGAGTATTTTTCTGCATAGAAAGCATATTTTCAGAAAATGTGAAAACAGGTGTCATCTGATTACTCAAAATATTTAGCAATATTTGCAGCTTGAGTCCATTCAGCATCCTTAGCCAATAAGATCAAGATTCATATTACGCTCTAGAGCCCTGCAATACGCATATTGAGGTAGCTAAATAATAGCAAACAAACAAACAAAAAAAATCAAAAACCCCAAACCAAACTCAGGCTAAATTATTTTTAGACATGTGTTGCTGTAAATTAATTCTCTGTACATAAGATATTTGTATATGGGGAGGCTGAGATGGTTGGTGTATCACATGTTCAGTTTTTGGTGTACTGACATAATTGTTTCAGGAGCAAATCCATCTGTGAATGTCTGGTGAAGACAAATAGTGGGGAACAAAATTTCACATTTTAATAGATGTGCTATGATATAAAAATCAGATGTTAACTGTGATTTTACTGTGTATTTTCCTATAGTGATAGTAGTAAAAGTAAAATCCACATTATCTGCAAATACAAAATAGATAGCAAGTTGAAGATGTACAATAAAATTGTATGTATTTGTTACTTGCTTTTGTAAGTTTTAAGGAAAAATATTTATCCACAGGTTTTTATTTAGTTAGCACACTCTCTGCTGTTGAACTTAAAAGGCATTTTAAAAGTACCGTTTATTTAATATCCCTAACATGCTTTCTTTAATTAAAAATATGCCCGTATCTTTTAAATTTAAGCCACTCATTTAAGCTACAGAGGACATCATGCAGCTCCTTTTATCATATACATTTTTTGTATATACATTTTTTGCATCAACCAAAATGAAATGTCCAAACTGACCTGTCCAGCTGTAGATCTTCAGGGTTCTCCCTCTACTTTATGCATTTAATTTTCATTCCAGATGCTGTTTCAGTGATTTCCTTCTCTAATTTTCCTAGAAATGTATCTTGTGGCTGAAAGCTTGTATTCAATTAGCTTTAGAACTATTTTTCTCATGGGCATAGTTGAATATATAATTAGCTATTTTTTTCTGATAAAGTAACTTCTGCTATTATTACGTGGTATTAAAACACTGCTCAAAATTACAGGAATATTGGACTTTAGGCTGCTAAGCATATCTGATGATTTAACTACAAATCTGTTCTACAGAGTTGTATTTTTATTTCTCCTATGGGAAAACCCCCACAGAATGTATTGAGTTCTAGATGATAAGCAGTTTAGCCTTGTACTGTGATCTCTGCTAGAAGCTGACCAGTGTGCAGGGCTGATTCCTGGTTTTTTCTAAGTAGTTACAGTATATGATAGGGCTTTGTGTTGCTTTCAAAGGACATAGAATGCAATAGAATAATTCATCTTATGTAAATGCAAAGGATGTGTGAAATCTCATATGACTGTTGGAGCATGAATGTATGAGTCCACAACCCTGAAAACTAAATTTGCTTCCTCAGTCTGTGCTCAGATTTTAGGAAGCCACAAATCTACTAAATTACATACTCCTTGTTTACATGGTTTCCCATTAGTTCTTTTTCATTTTGTTTGTTTTCTGTATTCTTTTACCCATATTGTCGACTTCTGAATTTTAGGGAGAAAACTAGTAGTACCTGAAAAATACTGTGGTTTTCCATAATTGACTTTTTACTGCTAATGGCTTATTTTATTCTGAAGTGTAAAAACTTAGAATATTCTACAATCAGCAGTGAATTGCAGCTTCTGTGTATTGCTATGCATCTGATTTCTTAGTTGTTGCTCTCAGTTCCTCAGGTTATGAATGAAAACTTAACTTTGGATTTGATTTCTTGTACTGGAGTATTTTTTAAACAAAATCTCATTGTCAAAAGAAATTTGAAATGCACCTTTTTTTTTTTTTTTGCTGTTCACCTTCTCTTATGATGTTTGTGTGTTACCTTGGTCCTTTAATTTTCAAATATTTGTGGTAAAGCTGAAATTACATTAAACTTTTTATAGTGTATATCTCTTGAGACTCATTTGAAGTATTTTCTTACACTAAAAGCATTCCAGGCAAAACAAATTTTTAAAAAAAAGGTAGAGTAAGAGAGATTTTTTTTCACTTAGCTGCAGTTAAAGCTGTTCTCATATATATATCTATAGGTCAAGGGAATCTACACTAAAGAGGAAAATGCTCCTCTGCCTTTGTGGCTTTGTGGCTAAGCAGCTTGTCATGAACAGCAGAACTAGTGCTATTTTTGTGTTGAAGAAACAAATTGATTTCATGCAACAGCTTTTCCTAGAGTAGATCTCATAGTACAGAGGATTTTCATGTCCCAAAGATTGGGATGTCCATAGGAAAAGTATGCTTTTGGGACAGCTGCTCAGTATATGCACTACATTATGCTTTTATTCCTATATCTTATTATTACTATGTAACACCTTAAAAACAGACTTGCAATAAATTTTCTTTTATTTTTAAAAGTTAATCAGAATCAATACAGAAAGCAGAATTTTAAAACTGTTATGTTCCATGCATTTTTAAAATTTAATTTTTGAGAAGTAAAAGTAGCAAATAGATTTATATTCACCACTGCAGACAGAACATGTGCTTTGCTTCTATCACCCAAATGCAGACACATAAGACTTCTGTATTAAAGATTATGCTACAGAGCTGTACAAAATTTGCTGACTTGAAAGCAGGCATGGAAGGAAGAAGAGTAATTAAATCTGTTATCCTCTGGAGAAAGTTAAGAGGTAAAATGTACGTAATCCTTCTATTGTATATGGAATGGAGAAACATGGGCTTAAAGGAGATTAGAGAGTGAATGATGGGTAAATGGTATAACTAAAAGCAACAAGTACTGTACTATAACTGATAGTTTCTGTGCAAAAATCCTCATACGTTTGCATTTTGAATTTCAACTTGGAATTTTTACTTACAAGAAGAACATTGGACTTTTAAGCATTTAGGTAGATGAAACATTTAAAATTACATATTTATATTGCTTCTGTGTAGAAAGCATTATTTTCATATTTCCAATTTTTACCATATTTAAATACCTCTACTTCATCATGGTATTGATAGTTTTCATAGCTTTATGATGAAAATTAATTAAAAGTAGAAATATTAGCTTTTCACATTCAATGCTTAATTTCTTCCCTTCATTGAATGGATGTCCTCCTTATCCTAATTTTTTGGTGCAAATACAGTAGATGGTATTCTATATTGCAGTCAAAGTACTGCTTGTCTGAATTTTTCTCCTTGGAGATCATGTCCAATTGCAGATTTAAATTCACCAGAAGTTACATGATTTAATGTTTACCGGCACAATATAATTGCATCGAGTGTTTTCTTTATTGAATGTCATACAGATATTTTCCATACTTCAACTAGTATTAATTTTCAGTATTACATCTGCTTTGTGTAGCAGAATTATACAAGGAAGTTTTGTCTCTGGGGGAAAAAAAACAACAAAAAACAAGAAACAGAATAAAACAAAACCCAAAGCCCAAACTGCAAGCAGACAACTTCTCCTATTTTTGATGTCAGATTTTTTCTTTTCCAACAAGCTTGTTGCTAATATTCTTCAGAAAAGCAAGCTTGATTCCAAACTGAAGATTATGTATCATTCAGCTTAATCTAATTTGCTGCTCTTTTCTTGACTGATTCTATTGGCATTGTACTCCTTATAATCTTTGCCCAAAAACTGCATAGTTAATTTATTCTGCTTGATAGTACTTTGGAGTTGATTTCAGTTGTTCATGGGAACAGGCATCCATGTAAAACACATGCAGTTAAACAGGTTTAGGTATTCAAACCCCTGAAACGCACTTGATTCTGAGTAGTTTGGCTCAGTACACATGCCTGAATATACACTGAGAAAGCAACAAAGAGATTTATCTTCTTGTAATGCACCCAGTATCTCTGCTGGAAAGACAGAACAAATTATCTAGTTGCACCATTTAGTGTAATGCAAAGTCTGACAATGAGCACAAGTAACAGAATAACTGTGACTGTAAAGAATGTTTTTCTGGAAGAGGACAGACAAAGTATTTTTTCCTTTGAGCAACTGATGTCCTTAGAAGATGGTAACAAAAAATGGCATTCCAGCATGAAGTTGATGTGTAAGATAGAATGAGAGCATTTGCAAAGCATTGAAGAACAATAAAAAACAGCTTTGTAATGTAAGGGTGTTAATAAGGGAGGGAGTCAGAGGCAGGATTGTAGCAGAGACCAAGCAGAAATACGACAGAAGTAAATCAACTCTTACATCTTACAAGAGTCCGTGAATGCAATGAATATTTTCCAACCATAACTTCCTGATTTGTGGTCATTTTGGTGTTATTCAAAACCTGCTCTTTTGAGAACTTTTAGAAATGTTTGTTATTGTGCAAGTACATAAGAACCACTACAGAAATAGTGTAACGTAGGCTTATTTAATGATAAAAAATATGTTAATGAATATTTTTAACCTTACTTGAAGAACTGGAGGTACAGATATATGTGTTTTACTCAGAGCAAAACTGAATTCAATGAATTTTAGGGTTACACTGAAAAAGAATTCTGAAACTTTTTTTTTGTGCACTGGACTTGCTGACTGGCATTTAAGTTGCAATTGGTCAGCCTTAAAGGTTCATAAATATATACACATTAATGTTTCAGTTTTTTGATGATATCTACTTAATTTATCTTAAACTATTGATAAAGAATTTTAAAAGGTTTTGAGCTGATAAAATGTAGAAGATTTTTCGTTTTAATTTTGAAATACCTTGTATACTTTGGTATGTGTGCAGTTTATCATTTCTACAATATTGTAAGGGTATAATGAGATTGGAATCTCAAATTTGGAGATAAAAACATGAAAGGGAATAATCTTTTATTCCTTTTGATCCTAGATTTTGGCTAGTTTCTTTTATTTAATTCATTAAATAATTTTGTAATTTAGTCAGTACATGTTTCTGTATACAAAAATATATAACGTAACGCGTCTTGATAAATTTACTAGATTTGAAAAATGAAGATTTCTGGAAAAATACTGCTGCAAAAAATATCATCTCATATCAAAGTATTTTAAATGTTGTTAGTCTCTTTGCTCTAGGCATCTAGGAATGTGGCTGAATTATGTTTCTGTTGAAATAAAATCTGAATTCTACTGGGATACCAAAATCAGATGTTTAACAATTTTTTGCATAAAAACTTGACATTGTCTATATATATAGTGTATGTGAATAAATAAAGATTTAAAAGAAACAATAGTTTGTAAATAGAACTTTCTATAAAAAATAGAATTGTACATTTTCTGCTATAGAGTTTGTTTAACTTAAATATTCATGAGGCACAATAGTTTCACAACAAATCAAATATAATTAAATGATGCATTTTCACCACTTACAAAAGGTTTATTAAAGGTTTATTTGCTCATGCAAATTAAAGTTTTAGAGTAAAAAACCACATGAAACTTGGCACTAACAATTAAAAAAATATTGGAAAATTTCTCGCATGACTTGCAGTATTTTGCTGTGTTTAAACTGCTCAGCTTCTCTTTTAGAATCTTTAATGAAACCAGGGAGGAGGCTATTTATTTGCATAATAGGACATAATTTGCTGTGGTGAGGTTTTAATTATTTATAGGCTGTCTAAAATATTTAAAATGGCATCACTAAGGAGCATGAAATGCTGGCTAATGCCTTCATTTCAGGATTCCTGCCGATTCCTTTATGGGTCAAGCATTTTATTTGTATTTAGCATATTAGCATAGTAGCTTCAGAAACACGAGGAAAACAAATTTGTTCCAGTGTGTTTGCAACTTGGGTGATTCAAAACTGGCAAAGGTCATTGGGAGCAATCAAAGGTACAAAACATGCCAGAGGGGGGCAGCCAGATTGATCAGGTGTGTGAAATAGTTCTATGCAAGTACATCTGTATCATTATGTGTTTACTGCTCCACCTCTGTATGTAATTTTATACTTTATTTGCCTTTATTTCCGCTTTACTTGGATACATTGTATTATGTAGTGTATATATATATATATTTTAAATAGCAAGTTCTATTTCAGTATTTGTATGTTTTAAATAGTTCCAAATTATTGATACATCTTGAGGGATTTCACTCACATAGTACAGCAAACTATGTGCCTTTGGTGTCTTTATTATTAAGTGTTGAAAGCAAGGACACAAGGGAGGAATAGGAGTTCTTGCTCCAAGGGAAATAAAATGATAGAGTTGATTTTCCTTGTGGTTTGAACATTAATGCAAGTATATGGAGAGAGACTCTCAGGTGAAATAAAATACATTTTTAAAAGTTAACTGGGCCCATTTCTACATAAGAGATGGAGACAGGCACATGAAGCCAGAATATGGAGAAAAGAATTATTGGCTCAGAAATCTTCACGGGATCTTTGATGATCTGTCATGTGTCTCAGTAGACCCTTCCTTCCAGCCTGGTTAGAACCCTCTGGGTGGTCTTTTCCTTCAAGAATAGTGATCTCCCTGCTAGTTTGGTGTTAGCTGCAAGCTTTTTGCACAGGTCCTCCATTGCCCCCTCCAACTGGGAAGGAGGGAAGCAGAACAGGTCCTGTGAAGCTGCCTGCAATAGGAGGCCACTCGTTACTGGCTTCTGAGCAGAGCTGCCCTCCTGAACCACCCTTTGGGCCTGAGTATTGAGCCTGGTGACAGCCAGGCTTGTCACCACTTGGCTGCCCACACATCTGGACTTGAATGTTGTAACTTGAATACAAGAATTAGCTTAATCCTCCATGTAGGGAATCCTTACTACAATGAAGACATTAATAATTGTTGTAAAAACATAAACTCTTTATTCAGAGAACTCCTTAAGAAAAAGCTTCTTGGTACTTCCAATATACTTTATAGCAATATAAGATAAGAAAGCTGTGATAAAATTCATTTTATGAAACTAGTCAGTGAAAGAAATATTCCAAGAAGAAAATTCAAATACTCAGAAGTATTGTGAAAATCATTTAATTAGAGAAAATGTATTATTAGAACATTTATTTTCCGAACAATTGTCTTTATTTCCTCTACCCCTCTAGTCTCCAAGCATCTCCGTATTTTATAATTTGACTATATATAAATAGTCAATTATATAAAATATAATTTCAGACTTATAGTCTGAAAGAAACTGCTAAGGTTTCTGGCTTTATCTTGGAAGCCTTGTAGTGTGTCTTCCTAAATATTATATTTAATCTTTTCTTGTTTCACCTGAAATCTATTCTTTGCTCATTCTCATTGCTTTTTCCAGTTCCTTAGTGACTTAAATATTTGATCAATTCAACAAATATTTGATCATCAATTCATTGATCAATCAATGAATATTTGATTCAGCAATTAAATCTTTTACTTGTTAGCTTCAAGTAGAAGTATTAAAACATTGGTTTTGGGGTTTTTTTTTCTCCTGCTACACAGGCCTGTCCAGTTATCAGTTGCCATCATCAAGCTATTTTTCTCTTACTTTATTTATCAAAACAGAATCAGAAAAACAACCTTGATGTGTCAGTTAGCATTAATTTTATGTGATGTTTTCTAGTGATTCAGTTAAAGTTGTTACATACTTAACAAATGCCTCAGCAATTTTTCTAAGAGCTTCTGGGCTTGTTTGAATTACAGACTTGTCCTCAAAATACCAGTGGTTTTGTAGCTTAAGGTAGCTAAACTTTCAATATCAGATTGCTCTAGGTGTCTGTCCTATCCACTTGAAACACATCAAGGTACATTCCTGTCTTTTTTTTTTTTCATACCCTTTGCCTCTTAAAAGTAACATCAGTGTCCAAGTAATTTTCTTAGTGTCCATTTTCACCGTTTTTGAGAGGATGTCACCTGCTGGAGAAAGATTAATTACTTCTGTAATTTCTAGGAAATTTTGTTGTTTCTCTTCGGACACAAATTCTTAGGTTGCTGAGAGAGGTTGTGGATGCCCTATCCCTGAAACTGCTCAGGTTGGATGGAGCTTTGAGTATCCTGATCTAGAGAGAGGTGTCCCTGCCTATGACAGGGGGATTGGACATAATTGTCTTGAACAATTCCTTCCAACCCAAAGCACTCCATGAATCTGATTCTGTGGCTCTTCTCTCTGTCAGATTGCTAAGAAAAATGTGTGACTAATTCTATTAATTTTCATCATAAAGCTATATAATTCCACCTTGATTTTAAGCATTTTAAGGGAATTTTGAGCCTTTATTTTTCTTTTTTAATATACTGTTCCTTCAAAGCCAGAGTTTGGAATCATGGTGACCAAAGCTGTGCACCAGAAGTTAAATTTGGCAGTGTAGATTTCATGGTTTTTTTTCATATAGAGTAACAAATTTTGCCCTGGAAAGGTCTAAGATAACAATAATTTCTATAATGATGTATCAATAAATTCCTTAGTTACTTACTAGTTCTTTATCGTTAGTTTTTAGTATTATTAGTTATCAAAGAGCAGTTTGTCAGTTTTGGCAGATCATGGATAAATTACTTGAAACAGAAAATTAGCTATTTTATGGTAGACAAAAGACTATTAGCTGTAGCCAGGCAACTGACCTCAGTTTCCTAACTCCAGATGCTCTCACGCAGTCAAGAAATGTTTCAGAGTCAATTTCCTTCTTAGCTTAATAGCAGCAATAGTTTTGGCCAATTAGCTACACAAATTAAGAGAAGAAAATTTACATCAGGCAATCGAGTTTATTGCTGTGCATTTTTATTCTCCTTAGGGTCTATGTAGTGATACCTACCCCAAGTACTGTCAGTGACAATTTTGTCTCTAGTCATAATTAAGAAAGTTGTGATTATCTTGTTAAAAACACAGAATTTTTGATTTCAACTCTGAAAACATTTTTCTTATAATTATTCCTTTACAATGAATGTGATTATTCCACCAGCCTTCTATCAAAACTGTTGTCATGTTTCCTGGTGGAGAAACTTCTGTGCTGATTGTCTCTCTCCTTAGATAGTATGTTCTGTGGCTTAGAAACCAACCCTTTTTCTACTCTGTAGAATATATCTCAGGAAAATTTGGCGTAACTAAAAAAAAAACCAACAACAAAAAAATGATAACACATTGGACATTTAAAAAAAAGTTTTTGGGGAAAAAAAGATGCTTTTTATGTAAAAAATTAATGCACAATTTCATTGCTGTATGTTAATTAAAAATTGCTATTGCTTTGTTGATCTGCAGCCACTATAAAAAATGTAGACAGTACTGAATAGAAATTGAATTTTTACCTTATTATTTAAGCTGCTCTTCCTCTTAAAAACTGTTGTTTGTTACTTTTCATATGATTTTTCTTTCTTTGGCATTAATTTTATGAGGAATATCCCATTTTTGAAATATTTTCATTCCCAGTATACCTTGGAAATTGCCCATATTGGATTATGGAATCTGTAATATTAACATATAAATTTGTGCCTCCCCTTTCCGCTTTTCTTGCTTGTCCAGTGAGGATGTAAACCTATAAATACCACATCTGGTAGGGAAAAAAAAAGGATTCTTTGGAAATGAGAATCTCAGTGAATAACTGGATTTGCCTGGGTACTTTTGTGAACAGATACAAGACCTTGTCATAGTAGTAATTCACTAGGCATTTACAGATTTGTTAGGCAATAAAAGCATTTCTAATTTTTTTTTGCTTATATAGTTTGTCAAAGTGTAAGATTTACATGTCATAAAGGATGTTATTCTTGTGTTGTGACTTTTTTTTTAGCTATTACTCAAAAATATTGAATTGAATAGGCCAGCAGTCTTCTTGAATTTTTGTATTGGGAAACAGGTTGAATAACTTGCACCTCACAGGAATAACTGAGCTGTGTGCAATTTATTTTGCATTACAGAAGTTGAAAGTTGTTCTGTATTTTAAAATGAGTATTCTATCCCACACTGTTTGACTCTGTTGACACAATGATAAAAACTTGGAGAAAAATTGATCAGAATGGATACTTGAAAATATAAAAAATTCTAAGTTTAGTTTCAAAATTAGTTGACCTCACTTGACCAAAGGTCCCCTGTCAAGTTAATGAGAAATGGAGCAAGAATTTCAAATGTTCTCTCATGCTATTTGCCTAACATTTAGGAAATCACACAGTCGGGATGCTAAATTGATATTCGTTAGAATATTCAGCGTGAATGGAGTAAATGTTTGCCTGCCTGGATTTTTTCTAATATTTCTCATTTATATTCTTGATTTATCTGATTTCTGTTTGTTCTTTACAGATTTACAGATCTATTATTACAAAGTAAAATGCCACCATCATTAATATCTGATTAGGTGAATGTAAATCAGACCCCTCTGGCAATTAGCATTATCCTAACTCTTGGAGCAGATGACAAAACCAATATCATGATGACATAAACCAATACTGTGCCTGTTTAGAAAAACTTTAAAACACCAGAACTAGATACCTATAAAGTTATAATAAAAAAATTGTTAGTGACTTTTACTGTTTAATGAAATGGAAGACATTATGCAGCTTTTAACTTCATAGATTGATATTCACAGGATTTTAAGTCCAGTACATTTTTTTTAGCTGCATAGTTCAATTCTTATTCCAAAAATCCATTCCCATTGTTCAAACCCACTACGTTGCTTTAAATTTGAGCTTTTTTAATTAGCTTCATTGTATTCTTTTTCAATTAGAGTAGCTTCATTTATTGCTTAGGAGAAGCAATTACTTCTCCTAAGTAAGTGAAAAAATGACATTGAAGTCCTTTAAGTTTACAGTTTATTCCATGAGATAAATTACTAAACTTCCTTAAAACTTTTCTGAAAAAAAGCTTTATTGAAATGCACTTAGATTTCTATGCAAGCCTCAAAATTCTTGTATTAAAACTGTGCTTGTTTTGATCACACTATAAGGTTGAAAAGCTTTTGTAAGTGTTGGATTTTCTGTTTTATCTGAGCAAAACCATTAAAAAATCTGTTCTGTGTGAAAGTCCAGAAATATGGTTGAACTACAGCCTGATTTTTTTTGTTTTGATGAATCATAATTTGCAACATGTGAGGGGATTATAGAGGCTTTCTCTGTCCAGAGCTATTTCTGTCACTTTGTGAGGAAACATCAGAAGCAGAAAAACAAGATGTTAATTTTTTCATTCATATCTTTACTGAACATAGCACAGGGGCGTATAAATATCCAAGATTAACTAATTTTGATTGTATTTTGTAAGCATGGTGCCTATTGCATTATATGTGTCCCAAATTGAAGAGTTTTAAGTGGTTGTGTCCCTTTGCTACCTTCACTATTAATATCAGTCATATGTAATCTGGGAATTTTAGGAATTTTACTACATTTTAAGTTGTTACATTTATTCAAATTCAAAAATACTTTCTTTCCCTTAAAGGAAGAAAAGCAGATAATAACTGTCACAGAAGATTCACTAACCTCCTCTGATCCCATAGCATAGCATTTGATTGATTACAGAAAATATTTTACTAGAATACAGGGGTAGAAATTCATCAGGGCGCCATTTTTCCTCACTAGAAATACAGTCTGTTGTCAAGATAACACACTTGTAAAGTTTGCTGCTTTTTGGCTGGGGTAGAGTTAATTTTCTTCACAGTGGCTATTATGGGGCTGTGTTTTGGATTTGTGCTGAAAACAGCATTAATAATACAGAAATGTTTTTGTTATTGCTGAGCAGCAACACTTGCTCAGTATCAAGGCCTTTTGTGTCCTTTGTATCAAGGCCTTTTCTTCTCACCTCACCGTAGAGTAAGGAGGCTGGAAGTTCACAGGGACTTGGGAGGAGACACAGCCAGGAGAACTGACCCAAGGAATATTCCATACCATGAGGTGTCATGCATGGTATATAAAGCTCTGAGAAGAAGGAGAAAGACAAGAGGGACTGTTTAGAGGGATGGCATTTGTCTTCCCAAGTAACTGTTAAATGTGATGGAGCCCAGCTTTCTTGGAGATGGCTGAACTTCTGCTTGGTCCATAGGAAGTGGTGAATTAATTCCTTTTTCTGCTTTGCTTGTGCGTGGCTTTTCCTTTCCCTGTTAAATTGCCTTTATCTCAACCTACAAGCATTCTCACTTTTACCCTTACCGTTCTCTCCCCTATTGCACCAGCAGAGAATGAGCAAGCTACACAGGTTGCCAGAGGGGGTTAAACCACCATAGTCCTTGCACCAAAAGACTTTTGGTTTAACCCCAGTGGGCAATTAAGTACCACACTGAATAGAGCTCACTCCCCCTTTCACTTCCATCCCGGTGTGATGGGCAGGAGAATCATGAAGGAAAAGAAAATAAAACCTGTTGGTTGAAATAAGAAGAGCTTCATAACTTAAAAAAAATTAAATATAATAATTACAATACTAAAGCTGACAATAACAGTAAAAAAAAAAAAAACAAACAGGGAGAGAGGAAACTAAAACCCAAGAAAAACAAGTGAAACAGTGCAACTGCTCATCACCAGTTGGCCAATATCCACTGTCCCTGAGCTGCAGTCAGCCCCCTTTTCATGTAACTCCTCATGTTTATAATCTGAGCATGGCATTCTATGGTATGGAATTTCCTTTTGTGCAATTTAGATCAGCTGTCCTGGTTATGCTGCTTCCCAGTTTCTTGTGTGCCTCCTCACTGGCAGAGCATAAGACACTGAAAAATCCTTGATTTAAGGTGAGTACTGCTTATTAACAATCAGAACCAGTGTGTTACCAACATTAGGCCCATGCTGAATCCAAAGCACAACTCTCTCCCAAGAAGGTTACTTCTATCCCAGCCAAACCAGGACATAAAACCAGCTGTACCTTTTTCACACTACCAGCACAGTGTCACTCTAATTGTCCAAATTTTGTGAGGGGAGGGAAAAACCTTACCAATTTGTAAATTTATTTCTGTGAGATGAATTCATATGCCTCTGCTCCAGTGGCACACTGAAATACTAATTTAATTTTCCTGCAGCAGAAAGGTTTTATACATCTCAGAGACCTTTTTGTTCAGGAAAGTTGGCATTTGGAATAAGAGAAAAATGAGAATTCTTTTCAGCCAGAGGCTAAAGAGGTACTCCTGGCTGTAGAGTGTGCACAGTGGATATAGTCATTGACATACTTGGAGCCGTCCTAGCAGCTGGTGTGTTCTCCTCTGCATCAGATAAGCCCCTGTGGGCTATTTATAGAAAATGTGTAGGATCTTTCTGTTGTTATGCCTTTCACATGCCCTCCTCATTCTGGTAAGCTGCATCACGGGCCTAGACTGCTAATGGTGAGCAAATGAGATAGATGAGTGGCTCTTCGTCCCCAGTGGGACGGGCATGGCACACTTTCTCTGTAGTTTTGTGGGGCCACTGCCCTTAATTCTTTCCACTGCTGAACCTCGCCCTTCCTTTAATGCACCTTTGCAGTAAATTGTGCTTACCCATTCTTCAGTGTTTTATGGGTACAGCTGTATGTGCTGTTGTCCACTGGTGAGGTGCATACTGCTAACCTACTCTCTTGGGAGGTGTGATCCTGCAACCGTAGTGTCAGAGTCTGTCTGAATCTCTCTAATTTACAGGACAATGTACTCGGTGATTTAGGCTTTATTTTATGAGCTCATTAAGAAATACAACAAGAGCAAACAATGGCCAAGACTAGTCTCTCGCATGAATTCACTTACCACTTAATTCATGAGGTTTCATAACTTATAACCCATAGCTCTTAATTCATGCACGTGTGAGGAAAAATTTGTTACCTAGCCAACAGTAAGAGAGCTGATTCATCCTCCTTTGTCACAATGCAGGCACCTCCTCACACTGGGAGGCTGGAAATATTCAGCAGTCCCGCTGCTGTTAGATCATCTTCTTAAAAAAACTTTTTTGAGTAAGTTATACTTTTCAGCCTTGAAGTTCGGTCTATACTATTTCTGTAAATTAGTAGATTCTGAGGAAACTGCTAGAGAATAAATATGCAAAAATGATGGCTGCAGGTGACAGTAATCTGCAGGTGATAATGGCTGCATTATGGCTTTTTAGCTCTTTCAGGCCACCTGTCCTGCCTACATGGTACTCTCAGTTTGACCTAATGGCACTGCTTGCAGCATATGTCAGCATGAGCTGCATTAGCCAAAATCTGAGCAGTGGCTGAGTGAACAGTCACTTGGCTGTAGTTCCTCTTTAACTGATGGCAATGAAACAAAGAAATGCTGTTTCTTCAGCTCTTTTGAAGTTAGATATCTACTGTTGTTTTGGACATTCTGGAATAGCGAAGAATCCACACATGGGTATGAGAGGTGATGCAATGTATGGGGAATTAATTTTCTGTGATTGTCACTGTAAAATGATTTTACAGTACAGTTTTAGTTAGTTTTAGTTTCTTCCTTCTAAACAAATGCTTTTAATTTTTCTTTACCTTTGATTTCACTGACTAAAACAGGTAAATATGAGCTTATCTTTAAGCATATGGTTAAGCATATGCTGAATCCAAAGCACAACTCTCTCCCAAGAAGATTACTTCTTTAATACATGTTTCAGAAATACTGCTAGATTTTGTTGCTAACAGTGGGAATCACAAAAAACCTTGAGGGGAGAACTTGATATGTGATTTTGTTATTACTCAATCCCTCCCCAAGTCCCTCCATCTGTTTTTGAGTATCTTAACTTTACTACTGTGTATTAGATAATGTGCCCTATACTTAAGACATGTGACTGTAGAGCCTATATACTCATATGGTATATATCATAGAACTAAGATATGTAGCTCTTGAATTATCTAGATTGCTTTAGGTATGCTTTAAAATTATGGTTCTGTTTTTCATATTTGTCAGTTTTATTCAATTTCAAATAAAAATATTTTGTAAAAATGTTAGTATACTGCATCTTTTCAGTTAGATTGATATGAAGTTTAAATTTTTTTTGGTACCAATATTGAATTTGATTAATTTTAAATCTCATTAAGTTTACATTAAGTAAAAATATCTCACTCATAGATAAAAGACAAGAGTAAATAATTAAATAAAATACCTTTATGATTAGCAGCACAATTGAAGTGATGACACAAAAGTGCACTTAGGATTTGCTTAATTTTTCAAAAGTTTACTAAATGTTAGAACTGCTGAAGGAATACAGTTTAATGTAAAAGCAGGAAGTGCACCTACATATGCATATGTGTTTATAGAAAATAATTGTTTGGATCAATGAAACGGTGAATAAAATATTTGAATTTTTATTTTGTACAATTTTACATAATTGGGTTAATAAAAGTTTTATCTATAAAAGTGTAAAGAGATGTGTATAACAATATTATGGAAAAGATCAAATTATCATCATATGAGGGACTAAGGTCTTTTTATTTCACAGTTGTTCAATTTGTATAATTCTATGGCTTTTTAAATATTCTTTGTTCTCAGTGTTAGTTTATAATGTTCTTGTACTATGGTTAGGAGATAATAATTAAAGAATTTATTCAGAGTTCACTGACTGCTTTGTCAGAGAATTGTGGCTTATGTTCTCTTCTATTAGAGAGGTTTGGGAGTACTTAGCTAAACAAATCATAAGTAGCTCATTGCACTTGTTTGAAATAAAGCCTCCTTACCACTGTAATTACAATATGTAAGATGTTAGTATGATCATAGCTAAAAGAAAAGAAAGAAAAATGTGTGTTTTAACACTAATTAGGAGAAAAGGCAGACTTCTATTTTTTATTACTTTTTCATTGGAACATAGTTAAATACCAGCTTGATTTTGCTCTGAACATCCTTTTATAATTAAACCTCTTTTCATTTGTTAGTGGTGGCAATAATAATATTGTTAATTTACATGGAGTCCTGAGAAAATAATATTTTGCATTAAAACCTTATCCTGATTTCACTGTGAAACTTTAAGTTAGTCCTTTCCCAATGATAGCTTTTAAAAATTTTTCAAAGAAAAAATGACAGGGTTTTTTTTTTTGTTTGTAAAAAATTTGCTGTGTTAGGAATGTAGACAGATACAGGTATTTTATACCAGAAACAGATAGAGAGTGTATGTATTGGTTTTGAGTAGGGATCTGGTTTTTTCAATTACATCTTACTTTTAAGCAGTGTTACTTACATGCATACAAAACCCAGTCAGTATGTCTGTATTGATTAGACTGAATATTCATCCTGTCATGGTAGTTCAGTCCCACAGGATCAGCACACACAGGATGAAGAATCTCAGGAAATGAGACTCTGAAACAAATCCATTAGGAAGATCTTAGGATAGACTACTCAGTGTTTCATCCACATTTTCGACCCTGAGTGGATTTGTGTCCTTAATTACTGTTACCAATCTGAACAATCAAAATGCTCTTCTTACTCAAGGCCAAGTTTTTGTCCATTCAGTATTTTTTTCCACAGAGATAGTTTGGACAATAGTGCTAGAATCTGTAAAACCAGAGTGTTGAACAACCACTGGCAGCAGTAAAATACAATAGGAGAAGCAACAAAAAGGCAACATTATAATTAATGAGCTGAGGTAAGAACATTTGTGTTTCTGCTTTTTCTGCTGTAGGATTCTACAGTGCTAGGCCATTTATCTCCAGAGAATACCACAGCTATGCAAGAGAGAGATCTGTCTCCATTCCAGAAGTCACAAATTGGACGAGACCACTTCCCCTACAAACTTATGAGAATTTATTTTCTCTGATTGATATTGATATTTTTAGTAACACTCATACTGCTCCTTTCAGGGATTAATGTGAAGAAAATCAGTATTTTTTGATGATTGCCATTATGAGATATGTTAGATACTTTCTTTTAGATTGTAAAAAATTATTGGAGTTACTAAGTGACAGCTGTGATTATACAATTCTCACAGAGATTTCGAAAGACATTCTTTCCTTATGTGTGCAATATTGTACAGCTGAGTAACATGAAGCTTTGTTAATTTTAGCATAATCTGAAACAGTTTCTGCCAAGGTTTACCACTGTTTGTTCTGACAGTTAGAATGTGCTGCCTGCTTATCAAAGACGCCTTCAGAAATATTACTATCCTCTCTATAAAGAGCTTTATTAAAATAAATTAAGCCAGGCTGAGAAATTGCTAGAATGAAATTTATGAATACCTTTATTTCAGCTCCCCTGTGCATGTGCATTAGAGCAGTTTTTAAATACAATCATTCCTTTTTTTTTTTTTTTTTTTAACAGGTACACAACACTATTTATGTATGAAATTACAAAGATTACTTCAGGAAAAAATATTTGTTATTCAGTTTTTGCTTTCCTACACTGTTTACACTGTGTCAACATGTCATATTTATTGTTTATTATATAAAGGATGCTCTGAATACAAAATGGTTGATTCCTTAATAGGAGAAGTGTGGCTGTTGTCATGCAAGTTCTGTAGTACTTCATGACATTAGTAACTCTGTAATAAACATAAAATTAATAAACTCATTACTTATGAGGGTAAGGGATAGTTTATTTCACAAGTAAAGAGCAGAGAAACAAGGAAATTAAATGCAAAACCATACTAAAAATTTAGTTAATGAAATTGAACTGTATAGCATTTGCTTTTTTATGTTACCTAACTTTATATTTGGCTTTAATTTTTAACAGTGAACCTTCTGTTGACACTAGTTGCTCTCATGTTGCATGGCAGTTTCTCAGAAATTTAAGCTTCAACTACCAAATGCACTGTATATGCCCTGAACATAGGAAGATATAAAAGAAATAAGAGTACTTAATAAATCTTTACTACTACAAACTTTTTTAATGAGGAGATGACTGTAGAACACAGTGGTAATCATTTTCCCACTCATGGGCACCTGCTGATAACACTTATATCACTGACCATTCATTTGTTCAGGTAGCTAATACTGTGAAAGAGTTGAAGTGGTTTTGGTAAAAGATTTGGAGATGCTCCCTAGTGGGCAGGCACCAGGACCTTATTGCATTTCTTTTCTTCAATAGGTTTGTGTCTTGCACAGGAATTGGGCCAGCATTAAGGGTTCCAGGATCGCATGTAGATAGTCCAGTTTTCAAAAACCAGGAGTTCAGTGCTGATACTTGGGGAGTCTCAAAATTGAAAACAGTTGACAGTTATGGCTGTGTGCAATGGAATTTCTGCTTCTCCTGGAAAACACAGAAATTTGCTCAGGAGTCTTGGGACAATTTGAGCAGCTCAGGTTTGGCCTTGCCAGTCTTTTGAAACTGGTTGGGGAAATTATCTTAGAAATCTTACTGTGACCAGGGTATTATTATTTTTTTCCCCTGTACCCCAAGTTGCATTTTATTTACTGGAAAGCAATCACTTGACTTCAGCTTTTATTAAGTAGAAGCTCTATCTGTATATTTAATTTTGAGCTCAGAATATTATTTGAATTAAAAATATTTAACCTTGTTTTCTTTCTTGGGCTAGAAATGAAACATTCTATTTCATCTATGAGTGGGAGGTTGCATTAAAATACGGTGATTTTTGGTTTTGCATTTCCATGTAAGTGACTTTATCACTATGTCCCTTTAATTACTGCAATCAGAAAATAGGACTCTAATGAATTTTCTTACTCTTGGTTTATAACATTCTAGCTATAAATGCCAGTAGAATGTACAGTACATAAAAATCTACTTCACAAAGGCAATGAATAATACTTATCCATCCTGAAATTCAAAACTTAAAAAAAAAAATAAATCACGTGCTGTGTGTATTTTAGCAAGGATATTATGTGGGTTTTAGCCATTAGAGAATCACTGGGGCATTGAACTTAATTTTCTTCTCTTCACTGTGCAACTATTAAAACTTTTTATAAAATACCACAGGCTCTTAAGTCATGGGGTGTGTGTGTGTGTGTGCACTTTATTCCAGCTCAAGCTATTTCTTTGTCTGACTTACATAGAGTACTTGCTCTAGATCTGTTCTGTTCTACTTCTAATTACTTGTAGTGATATGAAGAAATGTCAGGTGAGAACTGAAAGATCAGTCAACTGCTTAATGGTGACTAATTTTTATGCTGTTTATTTTGTTGTAAAAATTTGTTAACATTTGCTTTGCTCTGGAAGTGTATATCCATGCTAGTACTTATAGAGTAAAGATGTTACTGTGAAGGGAATCACATTCCTGGCACATTTCTGGTAACTCAACTTCCATCCAGATGCCTGCAGAAAGTTATCTGGTAGAAACCAAAGCAGTTGGGTTTTTTGTTTTTTATTCACAGTTAAGTATTAATTTTAATGCTACTCCATTAGGTAAACAGAGTAAAAAAAGTGCATATGGTTTTGAAATATGAGATTCTGAAATATATATCCCATTCCAACAGAAAGCAGAAAAACTTTAGAACTGAATTCACACTTCCAAATAGGTGGATTATTTGAGATACTGTGTCAAAAGCATATAATTTATGGTGAATAAACCTTTTAATTTAATAAAGAAAACACAAACAAAGCATGCCAATTATTCTAAAGAGTCTGAAACTATTACAAGTATTATTATTTGTGTGATTTAAATATATTTTAAAATAGTTTGCTTAGCCAAATGTGTCAACTTCATTTATGTTCATTTTTGTGTTAATTTCATGGTTTCTTGAAAAGTTACAGAATCAAGACATATTATGCATTCATCATTTAGGTAATTTATAGTGCCATGTCTATAATTTACACATCATAATGAAAATCATTGCAAAACTCTGGTGGATAATTTATAGATAATATTTTGCTCTTTGTGATGCAATTAAGTTATTAGAGGAAAAAACCAAGAAAAATTCAAAGAATATCAAACCTTCAAGTCAAGCACTGCAAATTTAGAAAATACTAAAACTGAAACTGTTGTGGCCTCTGTGGTTTAGGTTTTTTACATGTTTCTGTGTTAGGAAATATCTATCCCTATAGGAAAATCCCTCTATAATCCCTACAGGAAATTCTCTACTAGTGACCACAAAAAAATCTAGTGAGAGCTGCCACCCTTAGCAGTCTGAGGTAGCAGCATCTCGACAGCTGAGGCTGTGACTGAGCATTTCAGTCCTGAAGAAAACAAAGTGGCTTGATTTACTCCAGGTGATGGCAGAGTCACCTGGAGGTGGTCAAGAAATGACTGGACATGACGTCTGGTTCTGTGATTCAGTTTACAAGGCTGAACTAGATGATCTTGGAGGTCTTTTCCAAATTGCAATGATTCTATGATTCTGTGACAGGACAAGAAGGAATGGCTTTAAACTGAAAGAAGTTCAGAATTAGAAAGGTTTGAATTAGGAAGAAATTCTAAACTGTCAGGGTGGTGAGGCACTGCAACAAGTTGCTCAGAAAAGTGGATGCCCAATACCTGGAAGTGTTCAAAGCCAGGCTGGAGAGGCATTGAGCAGCCTGGTTTAGTAAAGGTGTCCCTGCCCATAGCAGGTAGGTTGGACCTAGAGGATCTTCAAGGTCCCTGCCAATGCAAACCATTTACAGTTCTTTGATTCTATGCTTGAGAATAGAAGAAAATAGAAGATGTTGTATGATGAGTTACATTATGAAAAATGAGCCTTTAAGTTAAGCTTCTAGGAGTTCAAATGCATTCCTTGGTCATTAGTGCATGGAGTTAGACTTGCTCTCATCATGTGTCAGCTGTCTTATCTGTCTCAGATACCTAGACTGAACTTTGGTTGAAAGTTATGTAACTTCTGTAATTTCTGCATAAAATTCTTTTCTGGTTAAAGTCTAGGGTATCCAAGCAAAACTTCTCAGTTTTTCCTCTTCACACTAATCAGAACATTTATTTCGGAAGTATGTATGCACCTAGAGTGTACTCAGAGGGTATATGCCAGTCACACCCCCTCAGTTTTCTGCTCACCATCTGTATCTGGGGAGTTGAGCCTTCTGCCTGGAACCTTACTTGTGTTACTTAAGCCTGTGTGGTATTTTTCTCAAAAGCCATCATACCTTTAGCAACACTTGTCAGCCTTAACATGGGCTAAAACTCAATGCAACTTGCCACCTCACTGAAGGCAAAAAGTTGCATACAGGGTACTTATCAAAGTAGGACATAAGTGGCCACAGTTTCTGCTGTAGCACGCAGGCAAGTAAGGAAAATGGGCTCCAGGTTGCAGAACAGGGTCAGAGTCTAGGGCCAGTAGTTTGCAAGCTACTTAGGTACTTTGGAAAATATTGCAATTTTTCTTCTTGAAATTGTTGCCTTTTCTTTCATAAATGAACATCTTCAAGAACATCTTGTATCCGGATATCTGTTTTTGGCATTTGCTATGAAAATAATACAGTTACAGATTATCTACTGTGCCAGACTACTTCTGACTGTTTTGAATAAATTTATTATGTATTTATGTAGAATTTTCAGTTTCTATTGTTTTGAGTCACTATGTAAAAACAAATTTCTTAATGCTGAAACAAACACATACACATCCATCCATCTATACACAGACATATATGTACATACATATGTGTGAAAATAAAAAAGGTGTTTTCAATTAAACTGGAAAACCAATAAAATGAATTCTCAAGTTCTGCACAGTGGTTATAGAGCAAGATTTCATTGCAGACTGAGTGAATGTGTATTTGCAACTTAAAATCAATTCTAAGAGATTACAGCTATTTTAATACTTTTCTGTGGGGAAGATAATGTGGATTTTATCCAGCTTTGTAAACCTAAAATAATTTTAGACCTTCATATATTTCTAAAGGATGATGCCTTGAATATATATGGACATAGATTCATATTGCTAGCCCATTTTAATATGCCTATGCTAGAACCAAAGTATTAGGTGTTTTTGCTTTTGGATATGACACAGAATGATAACTTCCCTTTAAGACTGGTGTTACTAGTCATGGAAATTGTGCTACCTAAGTTAGCTGCTTGATAATATGTACAAATAAAATGCATTTATTATATTATTTCTAAGAAAATAAAGGAAACCTATTTATCATTTAAGTCATGAAACTGAAGACAGAACACACAGAATTTCTGGAAAAGTATTGTCTCAAGTACATAGTTCCCCATTGTATAAATCCCCGATTGCCACTTTAATTTCTGAATTCCATGGATTAATGGGTTACACCCATTCTTTTGTGTGCTCTGTATGGTGGATGAATATATTACCCTAGCAGGGACCAATTCTGTAGAACTGCATCTTTGTAGAATTCTGCAGAACTGAACCTTTGGTCTTGAAAGATAAATGTAGTTATGTCTTCTGTCTGATATGAATTCACATCTTCAACAGATCTTCCAGGCTCATGTTTTTGGCTATAGGGTGATCTCACAATAGAAGTTTTGTTTTGTTTCACACAAGTTGCATTGTGCCATCAAAGAGCATAGTTTTGTTCAAAGAGCAACTTTTTTTCTTTGCTCAAAGAGCATTTACTTTTGAAAGTCTGTTGACATGACTTCATTGTGAAGTTGTGACTTGCACTATTTTATTCTTCTGAAACGTTTTACATAACTTTGATATAGATGCTTGCCAGAAAGTACTTTTTTGTGAAAATAAAATACTTTATCTGTACCTTAGACAAAATTTCAAACTGAAAGTAGGGCCAACATAATCATTATCTTTTTATACTTCAGAAAACTGGTTTATATCCACATGAAGCTTTTCAAAGAAATTCAACAGGAATTCAAAGCACCTCAATCAAAATACTAACCAAATAGTGAAGGAATTCGTTATTTATCCAGCTATACTGAAGATTCTCCAGTTCAAAACTAGTACCATTAAACCACTTAAATTTCTGAATGTCTTTAAGTTTTTGAAGAAGGTGATCATCAGCCAACTTCATTAACAAGAATATAAACAAAATGTGATTTATATGTAAATACCTCCGCTTAAGTTTATGATTCAGTTGTCTTAGTATATTACACTCCCTATAACTGCGTCTTTTCTGTGGTAATTGTAATACTGGTCATCATTCCTTTCAGAATCAATGGTCATTCTAGGAAATAAAATTAATAAAGTTATAGCAGTCTCAGATAATGGTTAGTAAAACTTGATCTTACACTTAAAAAAATCTTTTTCACAAGAACAAGTATGTTAAATAAATTCTGGGCAAAAGGAGATTGTTTCCTATGGTGTTAACATAATTTCATACTCTAAACAAATGTAGAATCTACCAAAAGGCATCCCATTTAACAAAACTTCAACAGGATGTTGAGTAATTTAAAATAATTAAGACTCCCAAAGTAATCTAAAATAAAATACATCATTCATCAGTATTGGGCAGTCTTTACTTAGGTCTCCTTTGTCCCTTCAGTTTCTGATATATCTGATATTTTTTAGCATGAGTGGTCTTCTACTTGGTCTTTGTACATATTAACTCCTCTGATAGTATCTATTTCACTTCTTTTCCCTTCTATAGGTATTTGAGTTCTTTTCACTTTCTTTCTGCACTAAATTTTAAGTCTTTAATTGCCTACACCACCATCCACTAATCTGTTACTGTAGGAATGCCAGCACAGCCCACCCCTGACAACAAATGTTAAGACAAGGATGTGGGTGTGAAGGGGAGCACCCAAAACTATCTGAGCAGGTGTTTGCTTAAATGCTAACCGGGAAACTCCGAAGGGATTTCTGAACTAAAGGAGTGAGCTTTAAAAGAAATATGTAAAAGGAAAACCTTTGGCATGCGGGGAGATACCTTGCAGTGGTGGTGATTGGACCTCCTTCCTGCTGCAAGTCTTCCACCATGGCACTCTGAGATGAAACAAGGAGGGACTCACACCTTGGGGGTGTGTGTGTACCCTCCATTTGGTGCCTTCACACCAAAATGTGGGTTTGCATCCTGTGGGGAGAGACACAGCTTCACACAAAGCTGGAGCTCTTCTCTCCCTCACACAAGGTTTGTGTCAATTGGGTAGCCTGCCCTCCCAGAGGAGAATGTTGTGCTTGTAAGCCATATGCTGTCTATGTTCCCATAGTTCTGTGGGTGTGATTGCCTTTAGAACTTTGTGGGATTGAGTAGAGAGGGGTTTTAGAAATTAAGAGGTGTTTATCAGCATTTTGTAAGTGTCCAATATTGTATTTTGTCTGTTTCAGTTAATAATGAATGCAAAATTCATTGATTGTTAGTTCATTATTTCTCATTAATAAATCAGAAAGCTAATTAAATTCTTATTTTAGCTATGTAAATGGAACAGTTTTTCCCTGAAAAGTTACCAATTTTTTGTATCCAAATTACATCCTAGAAGTAGTTGTAATACAATTTGCACTCAAAGTGAGATTTACATGTGAAATCAAGATGTTTTAGTTTAATTACAGGTCTTAACAATCTAAACCGAGAATTATTAACCTGTTCACAAAGATTCTAGGTTCTTATAATATAAATTATTCAGTTTTTACAGCTTATTTCTGGTAATGCCATTTTAAACTCCTTTCTGGTATTTGTCCAGCATCTCTGTGTTATGCTCAGGTCTCCACTGCTTTTCTTGGTCCTGAGGCTGGTGGCTTGGAGAGTCAGGGAGAGAGTTGATTATAGGAGTAATTAGAATTTTATAATTTTAATTATGATTCTTTTGGAAACTTTTCTTGTAACACAAAACCTATGGCTTGTTGCAAGGGATGGTGGCACTGTATTTACTAGCTTAGAAGGTTACCTGCTGTGGGGAAACTAAACAGAGATCTAATATTGTCTTATATCATTCTCTTCATCTTGTCATCACTTTGTAACAGTGAGGTGGACCTTCAGGAAATACTATCTTTTGAGTCCAAACTTTTAAATTTAAGTTTTTGCCTTTTTTAAAATTTTTTTTTTGCCCTGGCAGATGGTTTATCCATGTAGTATTTGTGTAACCAATTTTTTTTTCCTGTTTGTTTGTTTTCTTCTTGTTGTCAGAAACGTTTCTAATAGTGATAGAATCAGCATTAATGGGACCTAGTCAGATAACCTGATTGTAAACATCTTGTTTCAACAAGGAATGCTTCTGTTTTTAAATGTCTCAACCTGTAAATTGATATATCAAATAAGAATCAAGTTTCATCACTAAGTTTGATAATCCATATTTTTTAACATTGTTTAAATAATTTTGATACCATTTCCACAAAACTGTTAGATTGAAACATAGGATAAATTCATGCTTTCTTGAAAAAAAAGGTAAATGAATAAATATGAAAGCAGTGGTGTAGTCGTGTTAATAATATATCCTGTAAAATACGGGTCTTTTTGCAATAGCTACATGGTAGTCTCCAAAAATGCTGTGTTTGGATAGTCAGAATAATAACTGATAGCCATCTGATTCTTCTGATGACATAGGTAGTACCATATCAATATCAGTCCATGTGTGTAACTCTTCCTAGAGTAAATGTGTGCTACATCAAAACATAGAAACTCTGTTTCTATGTAATACCTTGGCATTTTCAATATTTACATTCATTATAGGTATTCTTTTTTCATTTTATGTTGTCTTGTTTGCTTTCCTTTGCTTAGTGTTGGACTGTCAGGCTACTTCTTGTAGCCTGATTGATCTCCCAGAAAAATTAAGTAAAATATACCTATATATTTTCAAATTGTTATTTCATCTGCTGAACTTGCCTTCATCAGAAAATAAAAATCTTTGAACACCTTCAAAGAGGTACTATGGATTCAGAGGATTTGGGCAGGGTCAGAGTCTTCAGCAGCTCTCATGTTCTCTACCTTACTGTCAATTCCTGTACTCCTGTGTTGGACACACTCCTAGTTTTACTTCTGCATCTAAAATTGGGGAATATTTTGTGTGCTATTTAATGATAAATCTAAGGTGGACGGTGCATCAAAGTGAGTTTTTACTGCACCAGTAGCTGGTTAGAAAAGAAAAGTAACGTGTTCTGATGAATGGGGTTGTTGTGAACCAAGAGCAGGACCTGGCACTTGGCCTTGTTGGTCTCGTTCCATCAGTTCAGCCTGTCCAGATCCCTCTTTAGAGCCTTTCTACCCTCCAGCAAATCAACACTCCCACCCAGCTTGGTGTTGTCTGCAAGTTTACTTGAGGGTGTGCTCGATCCCCACATCCAGTTCATTGACAAAAATATTAACCAGGGCTGAGCCCTAGGGGACGCCACTAATGACCAGATGGCAACTGGATTCAGCACCACTCACCAGCACTTCCTGGGTCCTGCCATCCAGCCAGTCTTTAATGTGTATCTCTTTTGATTTTTGCTGAACATAAGAGCAAATAATGAAATTAAATTCGGGTCTTACAATTGCTTTCAGAAAGTAACAATTTAGATGAGTAAATTCTCTAGTGAAAAAAAGCTTCTTCAACTGATTCAGCAAGACTCATGTCATAGTTGAATCCTAAATCTTTTTAAGAGAAGATATTCCACCATTTAGTACTCTTTTTATTTCCTACTTAAGAACTGCTGAACTAAATATTGCTCAAAGCACTAATAAAGCTGTAATAGAAAATGTGTTATGTATTTATTTATGACAAACATGTTAATTTGCAGTTTGTATAACCTGGAAGTGCAGCCAATTCCTTTATTTCTTAAAAATTAGAAAGCTAGTAACAATTACCAGGGCTAATAGACAAATAGGTAACCATAGAGTGAATGACTGTAACAGGCAGATTACTCCATTTATTAACTTAATATAACAATGTAATCAACAAATTTTCCAAATGTAACAGCCAGTAATCAAATTAGATCTTTGTTTTATAACATAGTTAACAGTGTTCATTGGCACATCATACATTTACTCTGAAGTGATGTCAGCAGTAGCTGAAGTAATTTAATTTTTTTTAAATAAAGTATCGATTATTAATTTTGTAGATATACAAATAATTTAGTTAAAAAAGTTTGACAATAACTGTGTATGCAGTTTTTTCTAAATTGTGCTTTAGAGCTATTGTACATACACTATGGCTTAGGTAACTCTCATCTCCCATCACGTTTCTTTTCTGATTAGTCTAAGCATGATAGGCTATAGTTATCCATAACACAGTTGTCAGAGCAAATGAACATGGTATTCAACTCAAATAACAAAATAAATATTCTACTAATATAGCTACTCAACCTGGACAGAGATAGATAGATAGATAGATAGATTAGATAGATAGATAGATATCAAGCATAAATATTTTTTGTCTTTGTAATTCAGATATGATCTTAATGGGTTTGTGTGCCTGTGTAAGTTGCTCAGCCTTCTTTGGCTTACCTTTCACAACATTTAATTTCCTCTATTTCACTCTTACCCATGAGCTTACATGGGGAGAAGCTGTCACTTAAAGGCAATGCCCACATAGACATTTTCAACTTCACTTGCCTAATTTTTCAGGCAGAAAGAAGTCCATTCTGTTTGTGCACTGAGCCATGAAACCAGATGGCTGCAATTAACCCAGCAATGAAATGAAGTATGATATCTTAGGCTCTGCAATGTGATAACACTCCGTGGTTTCCTCTGGCACAGTGTATGAATGAACACACTAGAAAAACTGTGTAAACATTCCCTTAGATGAACTGTGTTGTAAGATACTTAAATCCTTCACACCTGTTGACCATGCAGAACTCTAAAGTTCACTGAAGGGAGAAGAGGGCCTGTGTAGGACTCCATAATTGAAAACCTACCTAGGTATTCTGAAAGCCAAATATGGTGAACTGAACCAAACAAAAAAAGAGCTGCTTATGGGAAAGAAGTAATACGTGAATGGTAAAGCAAATAAATTTCCTCTAAATTTTCTAGTACAAATCTCCATATTTTGCTACTTGCTGTTTATATTCAGGATTTTGAAGTAAATCCTACATAGGGGCTCTCTACTGAAGGCAGTCATTATTTAGGGTCTGATTATTTTTAGGAGCTAGCCAAGCATTTAGTATCAAATAATGTGACTATGGGGTTTAGTTTTTGGTTTCAGTTTGAAATGAAAAGGTTAACTTTGTCATTTACCAGCTTTTATTAGTTTTATGTAAAAAGGTTTTTATCAGTAAGCAAATAAGGATAAACAATAATGATTAAATATGTGCCCTCTTTTGGTAGGAAAAATGTCTTTTCGGAAGGCAACAATTTATTTTAAAAAATGCATCTGGGATTTAGGTTTTAATTATTGATCAGGAAAAAAAATCCAATAGAAGTACCACACCCAAAAACACTCTTTGCTGGGTACAGTACTGAGGTGTTTAATAAAAATCTTCTGTTAGAAATCAGACAAGTGAGATTTTTTTTTTTAATAGAGGGTGCATTTGGATTTCTAATTACTTACCTCTCCAGATTTATGTTCTTAAAACTACATAAAGCATGAAGCTTTTTGCTCTTTTTCTATATAAGAGATTAAATAAAGCCTCAGTTGATTACAGTTTATAAATTGACCACATGCCAATTATACTGGAGGCTTACAAAAGGTAATGAATAGCTCATTGACTGGGTCTGTTTACTGTGCACTCTGCATCGATTTCTGGTTTGTTATAACATTTCACACATCAGCACTGGAACCACTAGACCTACCATTCTCAGAGGGACCTGAGAGTGCTATGGGTCAATACCTGAAGCATATATACTGTACATACTCTACTTAGCTCAAATTAATCACTGTGGACCAATTTCAGTCCTGGCATAAGTGGGTAGAACAGCAGGACTTGGTTTTGATAGAACTTTATTGACATACTAGTATCTTAGTAGTCTTCTTAGAAATTAGTATCATATTTTGCTAGAATTTCTGAAAAATTTGAGGTTCTTTTGTATTCCTTACATTCCAATATTTATATTTTAATATTATATATTCCAATATATAGGGTTTTCTTTTCTCTCAATAATTGTTCATTTCAAGTTTATTTTGGAATGGAGTTTTAAAGTTTTGATGTACTGAAACCTTCCTGTAGACTTCTGCTTTCTGCTTTTCTAACAATTTAGCTTTGCCATACATGGTCAGCAATAAACATGATATTCTAGGCAATCTTTAAACTACCCTATTATATGGCTGATCTGTAAAATATTTTTCTGCTTATGAGAGTATTTATTAACTTTTCTGTTTAGTGCTGGAAAAAAAATTTGAGCATTTGTATAAGAATTAAAGTGTGTCATAGACAAGAAAATCTAATGCAAAAATAAAAGAAATATATAACTAAGTTCATGTTTCTACTAGCTAATTTCTTTTATCTCAGACAGTTGTCAAAAATGCAGCTACTTAACAAATACTTTATTGAGAATGGAATGACTTTCTTTGTGTTGTCCTCTTCCGCTTCCAGCAACATCAGTGAGAGATTTCCAGAGCTGGAAATTTATCTTCCCCGTGCGTGGTAGTTTGTAACTTCCAACCAGTATGTCAAGTTTTTTACTTTTGAGAGATTGTCCAGTAAAGGGGCTGATGTAACTGAAGCAGGACATCACCACAACCAAGACTGGCAGGATCAAAGATACATGGATAATTGCTCTGAAATAACATTTCTTTGGGTCTGGTTCATCCACTCTCAGGTGATGAGAATCTTAGAGTTCTTGTGAAGTTCATTTCCTGCAGTTATTCAAAATGCTCATCCTACATTTGATTTGTAACACGACTTAGTTAAGTATATACACAAACAATTAGCTCAATATTCATCTCTCTTCTCATTATTTTTCCATGTGCTATCTCAACTTTACTTACGACATTCACCAAGTCTAGGCTACCTTGACTTTACTTAAACATTCACCAAGTCTAGGCTAAGCTACATCAATCTAATCATGTAACCATAACAAGGACTACAACATTTTATAGTCAAATATGCATGGGGAACATCAAACTTCCCTTATTTATATATGGATCATTTTTTACAGAGATATTTTTAACCCCTGTGTAATCTCTAGCTAGTACAAATACTCTGCAAGATAAGTTTTAGACTTTAAAATCATTAATTTCTGTACAATTAAAGCTGTTATACTTTTAAAGCTGTTCATACTTCTTAAATCCATAACATATTGTGGCAGTTTTGCAAAAGCCTCTAAATCACTGCTTGCTTTTAATATTTCTCAACTTCATGCTGTGCTCTTGTTTTATTAAATGATAATAATTTCATATTCGTCTTCCTGCCCATACTATTTATATCATACATTTATTCTGCTGGGAGGGGAGTATTTAACCTAGAGAAGAGATGGTGTCTCATTGATCTATGTAAAAATCTGAAAGGAAGGGTTCAAAAAAGATGGAGTCAAGCTCTTTTCATGGGTGGCCACTGAAGCTTCCTTCCTTTGGAAGTTACCTTTCTTACAGAAGTATATAGAATTGAAAGTGAATAAAGGAATACAAAGAATAGGAAGGAAAACATTATTACAGTCAATAGAAAAAAAAAATTAAGACACGCACCTGTGCCACTTACAGAAACATCTAGAAATACCTTCAAAGATATACAGTAAAGAAAAAACTGGTCTGAATACCTAAAACAAAAACGAAAGATTGTTAAAACATTCTCTGAGCTTGAGGAAAAAAAGAGAAACACATAGTTAATATACCTCATCTAAAACAATCGAGTGTATTCCATATAGAAGCCATAGCAGTTATACAATTTATGAATAGGATTAGAGCCCAAAACACAGTAGAACCCTGAATGCTCAGTGAAATAGAGTGTTTGAACATCAAAAGTGTTCCAACTATTTAGGAGATTGTTAGAAAGAATTATAAGATTATGTTATGTCATGATGTTCTAGAACTCTGTGAAGTTATTTATGAGCATAAAAATCCAACCAAAACAGAGATGGGATGCTACTTTTCTCTGAAAATTAAAGCTAACAAATAATTGGTTCCTTATTCTTTCTAATTAATTACTACTTGTAATGGTGTCTAGTACCTTTGAGATCTTCTAGTATAATGACATTCAGTCATTAGAAATACTCCTTTGTCCGTTTTTTCTCATTGAAAAAACAGATAAAGGAGTATTTTTCTCATTTTTACATTGACAATATAGTCACTATTTTCTTTTTTTATTATGAATTCAGTAAGCAGATATGTTGTGTTCTATAATCACCCTAATTCAGCCACTTCCTTATTTATTAATTCATGGAAAAATTTATTAATGGGAAGTAACTGAGTTTTCCTTACTGTCTCTATGCTTGTGTGACACCCTCCCATTCTGATAAGAATTGCATCTGTCCCTTTCACTGGTCAGCTTTTGGTTGCTTCCTCAATTGCTCTTTATTTTTGTGTATTCCTACCATGTCTATGTTTGTAAAAGTCTTTTACAAGTTCTCCTTTAAATTTTTCAGTGATCATTCTTAGAGTTTCAATCAGCCTAATTGGCAATCATATTTTCAATAGTAACTATAATACATTTTCTCAAGATGTAAACTGTTCTTTCTTTTTGACGTAAGGAAGGACTGTTGAGTTTCTCAACCGTTTTCATGCAGTGTTTTTTTTTACTTCCTTCCACTGAATTAGTAAAAATAATAATAGCAAAATAATAACCAAATCATGTAAGTAGATATATTTAGAAAGTTGTTATTACCGGCTGAAACATATGCCCAAATTAATTAAGGTTTCTAAAGTTCTTGTGCTAAACTGAGTGTATCAGAAGACATTCCTTACCCAGACTGCAAATTAAACAAAAAAAAAAAGCTATAACCTCTTACATCTTTCAACCTTAAGGTTTCAGGAGTTTGAAAACAGTGAATAATCTTTCTTCTTTCTGATCCAGTTTGTAGTATGGTCTTTTGGTGCAGAAACTGTCCCAAAGCTTTTTGTGCCTGCTTCTTTTTTTCTTTTTTTTTTTTAGCCACATTTGTAGTCTTCATTTGTTTTAGAGTTTGCATGGGCAAACTTCTCTTAGCATGTGGTGCTACTTCAGTTGGAAGTAGATCTTTTTATGCAGTGTGTCAGATTCCACTCAGTTTTCTTGCCAAGTAGGGTGCCAAAGTGAATCACCAATGAGGATAACCATCACTCACCACTGAGTTGGTCCTCACTAGTGGCAGAGGAGTGTTTTCAAATGACTCACCAGTGGTTCTTTGGGAAGCAAGAGAATCCCTAAATAGACAGCAAAGAATTTTTTTGGATTACCATGGCAGAACAAAGGAAATACAGAGTGAGATGTCCCATCACAGAAAAAGAGAATTTTGTACAAATTCACTTTATGACAAAAAGGCAGAACAGTGGTTAGGTAAGATTTAAACAGACTTTATATATGTCCACAGAAGAGCCTTTCCCATATTTTTCTGGTGGTGATCCTTGTGATACTCCCTGATTTTATGCTCTTTCCTAAAGTTAGTTCAGGACATTATTTTTGGTGGTTTTGCATTTCACTACTTTGTTATTCTTCCAGTCAATATTAAAATTTTAGGTCAACTGTAGAAATAATTTCTTCTGTGTAATCTCTGTCTTTATGACATTGATCACAGTTAGGTGCTCATTTCACCTTTCCTTCTACTTGCCATAGTCTGCCAGCTGCCAAAATCTAGTTTTCTTTCCTACTGAGCAGGGCTTATTTCAGATAATGTATTTTGTGTTACAGTGACAGCTTTTCTCAATTTTCTTGTTTTCCAATTTTTTTGGTCAGATGACAGTGATTATAATATTATCTGAATAACAGTATCTCACATTGAATATGCAAAATGATTTTTTCATTTTTGATGTGCTTCAAAATTATTAAGGAATCTGCACCTAAAACATAATGGTATTCGACTTAGGGATTTGGGTTACTATTTTAATGTTTTGTTAAATGCTGCTTGTACTTTTAAATTAAGGCTGACAAGATGAAGTGTACAGAAAAACAGAACTCTGGAACATCTTCCAGAAATTGGAGCTGAGTGTTCTCTGTCTCTGAGGCATCATCTGAAGAATATATGTTAAATATAGTTTTTTCTGCTTTTTTTTTTTTTTTGACACAAGTCCACTTGATTTACTTGAGGAGAATTTCCAATCAGATATTTTTATTTCTTTTCTTTCTCCCCCGTAGAATATTATACCCATCTTGTAGTGGTCAACACATTGTAGAGAAATAAAAACTGAGATACATAGAGGACAAGTATTATCACTGTATTTTATAGGCTTGTACTGACTATATGAATCAAGTAAATAGACCAAATTCTTTCTCTTGATTTAACCACTCATCATTTCTGTCTTGGCTTGTTACCATGTCTGTATGCAGTAAAGTTTTTAAGGTGTCCCAGCTTCCCCTCATTAGAGGTTTTATTTCTTCTTTTAGATCTCAATTTTTTTGCCTCTGCGTAGGTGAAAACTTAAATTTATAGAAAGCACTTTGGGCAATACTGCTGCCAGTTAATCAGAGAGGTTTACATTTAGTTTCTGCCAGTTTCTCTTAACAGATAATTTTTAGAAGGTAACAAAGTGGGAAGAGCATTGAGGTAATCTGCCTAACTGTTAGAATAAAAATGGCTCTGTCATTTCAGGATCTCAGTTCGAATGTGGATATAGTTCTTCCTTGTGGCTACTTTTTTGGATAAATAGTTGTTTGATTCTCTACCTTTAGTGCAATAAAAATACACGTTCAGGAGAAAGATTTTCTAAAATAACATATGAAAAATATGAAGTCTTTATTTGCCATGAATGTAGCTACAGCTTTTTCTCCAGTGGAATTTTTGAGGGAATCCTTGAAAATTGAAATATCATTAGGTATTGCAATATATATAAAAAAATAATAATTTTCTATTTGGTCATTAAATGGATGTTTCTCTTACAGTTAAGCTATTCTCATTTGTTGAAATGCCAGTTCTTAATGTAGCTCATAATGTCTGCTGGAGGATGAAATTACTCACAAGAGAGGGCCCTCAGAGCAGGATCAATGTTTTTATATTAATGTAAATTACCACTGATTAATGAATGCTGTAACCAATAAGGATTTAAATCCTAACTGTTCCTTTTTTGAAACCTAACCTTCCTGTCAATATTTCAAGTTAGTAGTAAGATTAATTTGTCATGTGCAGAAAATAGTAGTAATATAAACCTAATCAATAGTGTTTTTGCTATGAAAAGCAGTGGAGTTTTGGAGCAGAGAGTAAAATAGAAATTAAGGAATGTACTTCACTTTTTACAAAACAACGTATATAATACCATTTATCCATATCACTGAAATAAATGTCTTTGTATTTAGAATTAATTATACTGCATACTGGTTTTTCATCAGTACCTGTTTAAGTTATATTCACTGCAATATTAGAACAGTATGAGCTCATGGAAGTTATTGCTTAATATTTGACTTCTATGTTTATAATTTCAAAACCATAGGAAATTAAAATATTCTGCACATTAAAAGAGAAAGGCGAAACAAAAAATAATCCCATTTACATGCGCTTGTGTGTCTCTCTGGTTTTCGTAGAACTCTTTGCCACCTAAACTAAGGAACACCAAGTCTTTGGTATGAGTGTGTGTGCACTACTGCCCTGACAAATGTAGCTGGTGCTTGAATAGAAAGCAGGTGGAAACTGTTCAGGAACGTATATGTAACGAGAAACAAAGACTAGAGTAGCAAGTTGCAATACTGTGGAAAAGTAAAGGAGAACAAAGAGAAAGTATCTGTCATGAAAAAAAACAGTTTGACAATCACTTTTTAGCCATCAGACTAGGAACCAAGTCCCAAAGCTCCAGAATAGAAATACTCCTACTCATACTGTGATTTTGGCAGAAGAGAGAATGCACAATGCATGCTCCTTAGGGTACATTTTTGTACCAAATGGAATATTCTGAAAATCTCAACCCAGATAACAATCTCTTTATCTGATGGCTTTTTCTTGATCAAATCAGAATGCAAGAACTGTGGTCTGTAGTATTGAAAGCATGGTTATGGGAATAATATTCTCTGAGAATTTGAGAAAGCCTCATCCTTTGAGGGTCACACGTGTATTCTGTAACACATACTCATCCATAATGTTTGCTAACAAATTAGTTTTGTGAGTGCTAAATAGATATGAGTCATAAGATGGATAGGTAAAGCTTACTTTATCCTGCTGTATGACACAGTGGATGTCAAGGATAAGTACCTTGGCAAAGCAGATTGCTTAATTCATCAATAGGCAACTTTTTAGTTCCCTATCAGTTTGAGAAGGGATATCTATTAGTTCATAAATACTCTCAAAAGACTCTTTCCTGTACAGCTTCTTGAAGTTTCTAATTGTCAGAATTTCACACAGACACTTCAGAATTGTTATCTGTGTTTTCTGTAGAGGGAAACAATGCAAGTACTGTGTAGTTTGAGTTTATATGGAATTCAGTTGTCTGCTTTGTATACTGGTTCTCAGTTCACTAACTTCAAAATGATTTTCATGCAGTACTGCAGACTGTGTCTGCCTCCAGACTACAATGGGAGATACATAAACCTATTAGCATTTTGCACCCACAGTGCATATGTGGTTACATAAACACACTCATAAAGCCAAAAACCATACAAATAATACAATTAGTGACAATTAGTTTATCTCCTTGGGTTATTACATTATTATACAGTATTAAAATAACTTCCTCTGCACATGGTTGAGAGAACCCAGAGATTTGACTGATAGTGTCCCCAATAGAATTTCAATAATCCTACAGGGATATATCTGACTGTAGTATGGTTTTTCCTAAATATTCTTGTCTCAGCTGGGCAGTTGAATGTATGAGTATAGAATCATGGAATAGTTTATTTAGGAGCAACCTTAAACATCACCTATTTCCATTCAGAAAAATTGCATACTTGTATAATGACAAAAAGTTAATGAAAGGTTGGGTTTTAAACATGTGAATGAAAACTAAAGTGACACTATTTTATTACTTTAGTGATTAGAATGCTACAGTTTTGTTTAACCATACATTTACAAAATTATTAAATGGCCAGACTTAGATAGCTAGAGGGCATTTGTTCTCATATGTATGTGTATATACATGTTGATAATTATATGCACTAATAAGCATAATTAAGGAAACAGAAGCTAAGATTTTTGGATGCCTTTCAATTGTATTAGGAAAGAGTCTGTAATAATTAAGTACCCTGATCCTCATGTCACCCTGGGAAAAGAAGCCATCTGAGAAAGAAACTAGTGAACTATACATTTTATTTTAGGTACTTATATTACTTGCCACAAATCTCTTGAGCATTTTCCTAAATAAACCTTTGAATTTGCAGATGAGATGAATTCTGGTGTTTTGAAGGTGATTGGACTGAAGAAGAATGCAAAGCTATTAAAAAATTCATATTTATTGATAGCTGAGGGCAAAGCTTTATCTCCAATTGTATTTTTCCATTGTCTTCTCAGTAAAGTTGTTTTGAACCATCTACTTCCCTTTGACACTTACCCAGGCTTGTTTTACTCTGTAGTAAAGGCATATTTTCTGTGTCATTTAAACATGCCCCAGTGCCTGCTTAGAAATCCCTGAAGCAATACTTCCAGCGAAGACACAATTGTATTTTCTAACTATTTATGTGAATACTTTCTTCTTCAGTATGCCAGAATCTGTATTTAAAACTTGTCCTGTGTTTGTTTAAACACTGGCAGATACTTTGATTGTTTTTTTGTTCAGCTCTGGTAAGTTTGACTACTCTCTCTGCCTTAAGAACAGAGGGTGATGCTCACAATTTCTGTAGTTGTGTTCCATATCCTTATCTCATAACTGTTGCTGCAACACAAAGGACATTAGCTTCTGGTGATGAGAGTGGTAAATGTAGCTTCAATTTGATGAGTTCTTAATATTTACATTCTGTTTACATTACAGTCTCACCCTTCATCACACATTCAAACCATGTTTATGTGTAAAAGGAAATACAAGGTGTGCAGTGAAATGATGAATCAAAAAAGGAAAAAATGTTTTGTCTGCTGGTTCTTTCTGTGTGCACATCTCACATGAATGAGGCTCTGTGTGATCCAAAAGTGAATTTTTCAGGAAATCTCCACTACAGTGCCTTTTGACTTAAAAAGAAAATTTTCACCTACTGAAGGAATATAATTTCTTATGTCTTGTATAATGAATAATTAATTTTTCACTTTTTTTTTTTCTCAGAGTTTCTCAAAGTAAGGTCTAAAGAATTATGGAGTTTCACTTTTTCACATGAAACATGATTTTTAGGAAGAAAAAACATTTTGTCTCTAATGGTCCAGTGACAAGTAGGAATAAGCAAAATAATCACTTTGAAATATATGTTAATCAGGAAGCAGTGATCCTTTCTGGTAATATAAAAAATAGGCAAGAAATCAAACGCATCAAAATACATACATTATACATTGTAATAGCACCTGAGAAGAAAGATCCACTTATGCCTGTTTTCATTAAAAGGAATTTACCAAGTTTTATGGACTTGGAGTGTAGTTTTTCTGTGATGTATTAAGTCTACAAGCTATAGTTCAGATTTCAAGTTTTTACCTTTTGCAGTGCTAATTTCATCCTTTTATGTCCTGTTGTAAAAATATACTTTTACCTTAAAAATGGTTTTTTTGAGGCCATATAGATAGAGTCACTGAAAGCTGTAGCATTTCAAGGGCGTGAGCAGTAACCTATTGAAACCAAAGCACAAGATCAGTGGACCGAGACACTAGAAAGAAGTTCAAGTGAGTTTCATAACTGAAATGAATGCCTCTTCCATATGAAAAATGTCACTAAGTTCCATATGTTATTTTGACTAGAAGTTCAGAATCTTAGAACCAGAAGTGCTGAGCACTTAAACTGCATAATTAAATATGCAACTTCCTAATTTAGTGAACAGTCTTTCTTTCTTTCTCTCTTTCTTTCTTTCTTTGGTTCTTCAGTTACCTGATAGATGGTTTTATCTGTAGTTAAATTTACAAGTAGCAGCTTAAGCTGTCACTTTGTTTTCCAGTTCATGTCAGGACCTGAATTAACATGGTTTCACAGGCCATAACTAGATTTTTGCTCTGGGTAACACAGCTCTCACAAAGTCAATAAATTAACGAAATCTATGTGGAGAGCTAGAATAAGCTGTTCAGAAAAGTGGTGAAACCTCTGTCCTTGGTGATGTTCAAAAGCAGCCTGGCTGTGGTGCTGGGCAACCTTCCCTAGGTGTCCCTCACTAAATGGGGCCATAGGACAGTAATGACTTCCAGAGGTCACTGAGGTCTCAGTTATCCTGTGATTCTCTGGTTAAATATTTCTATCTGGCTAGCAGTATTTTTTTCACCATCTAGTGGGGATTAACTTATACATCCAGTATATCATAATTTACTTTCAAAATCCTTTGTCATTTCTTGAGCTTCTTCAATATTTAGTGCTCAATCTTCTGTGCTTTTTTCAACAGCTCCTTCTCTATGTTTACAGTCATGGTGCTTTCCATATGGTATGAAGGAAATTTTTAGAAAAAAAATGGGAATTTCTGCCACTGGAGGAATTTGTGGGCATTGCTGTTCTGTTTCCTTTGACTGCTATAAACACCAGGACTCAGTTGTGAGGCTGAAAGCAAATAAGTTTTCACAGTGCTGATATTACTACAAAGACATATGTGATCCATATTCCAAATGACTTAAAAGCTCCCAGGACTGAGCACAGGAACTTGGTAAAATAGAATTATATAGAACTACTATTTTAAAAGTATTACTAGAAAACCTTTGATCTCTGGCAAATGTGCCATCTAAATCTTGTCCCAGAACTACTTTTGTTTACATAGCAAGTCCTCTGAATCAACTCCTGAGTATTTGAACATACGTTTGTAAGTAAACAGGCTTCTTAATTTTTTAAGCAACAAAATGAAATTTTTCCCTTACATGTTCTGCTTTCTGAGGATGCACAAGTTTGGTTTTGCACGTGCAAGCCAATATTTAAAACCAAGAAGAGTTGACACACCTCCTTAGACAAGAATGTGGGTTGGCTACTTAGAATCACTCCTCTCCGGGGAGATTACTTCTGCTTTGAAAGAATATAGTTGTTGCTGGACAACAATACATCAATATTTATTCTAGCTGTTATTATTTGATTCTTGTAGTGGAAATATTTAGAGATACCTTAAGCAGTGTAGAAGCATAAAGAATCCTTGCACTTGGAAATTTTACTGCTACAGTTACAAATAAATATTTTTGGGGTTCACTGGGGCTACACACCCAATATTCTGTAGATCTTTTGGTAGTGTAAGGACCTACAAATATTCTTATTTGTATTGTGAAATAAAATCTGTGGAGGTAAACATCTGACCCCAGGGCAGCTGGAGAGTCTCTAGTAGCTCTGGGAAAACAAACAGAATAAGCAGCCCAGTATAGACACCACTTTAAGTTTTTATGAATGGCCTTAAATTTTCCTGCAGACTTTGAGGCAGTGATGAGGCTTGTGTGTTGGAGATTACATCCCATCCTAGAATGGATGCATACAAAAGCAAAAAAGTTCCTGTGTTCTTTTCTACTTTCATGCTTTCAACATTTATATAGGATAATGTACTTTGAGTTTGACGTGAAGTATTTTTGGCTATCATTCATCACTGTAGTAAGAGATTTGTTATTATCACGTAGTAAAAGTCTAAAAGATGGCTGACATACTTGTCCTAGAAATCTGAGCAAGCAAATATAACTTTATTAGGTTGCATTTGTTATCCTGGCAAGTTGTTGGGCTGGCAAGAGGGATGGCAACAGTAAAATCCTGATTGAGCTCTCCCTACATGTAACCTGTTATTTCAGTGCATTGAAAGTGTCATTAGTGGTTTTGTGTATAATCTATGAAGGGATTTCAGATACTATCAAATAAGTCTGTTCTGACTTATAAGGTAGTATATCATTTTCTCCTGTTGTTCATACAGTTAATGAAGAAATCCATCCTTCCTGTGTTGAAACTAATTTATCTTTTGTGCATCCTAGTACAATTCATTTTTGTCATGTCAAGCTAACTTCTTTCAAGGTTCCAATCTCACTGTCACTGGGTCCCATCATAAATACTTTACATATTTGTATTTTATTTTTTAGGTTTTTTTGTTGATTTCTGAGATTCTTTGCAAGGTAGAGGGCAGTATGTGCATCAGATCCTAAGCATCAACCCTGGCTCCTGAAATTACTGGATAAAATTTACTGGCTTTTCACTGTATACTAAGTCATAGAGAAGAAAGCAATGACAGTACAAAAGAGTACATTTTTATTGAAAATGTAAATTTTGTGTAACTTTATGACATAGAAATCTATCTTTACTTTAAGGAAGAGAATTAAATGGGCAACAAATATTGAAGATTAAAAAGAAAGTAACATTATGTTTAATAAGTACTGGAATCGTCAAATTTCATTATAAGTAGCTAGTGTATTAATAAAAGAAATTTAAGCTGGACTGTTAATTATATTGCTATATGTAATGGTATGCATTCATTTATACAGAATTGATCAACTGTGAGAATTTGTTTTATTATTCACAAAAAATTAGATTCAAATTTCCAGAAGAAATAGCCACTTATTATCAGCACATTACCAATAAATGTACTGACAATGTGAAACTTACCTATCATGGGCATAAATCTGTTTCTCAAAGCAAATATTGAGGACTTAGAATAACTAAACAGCTACATAAGAACACAGGCTGTCTAAAAACTGGAAGTCTTTGTGCCAAAGGATATTTTGTCAGTCTCTGAAGTACATATTAGCAAAAAAAAATTGTGATTCATTTCTGTTGGCCACATTTTTGGAACACTAACTAAAATATCTGCTAAAACCTTTATTAATAAAGAATGAATTATTATACAGCTATATAAATTCATCCAGATATCTCCACATTTCAGAATTAAATTCAAAAATGCTTTTCATTATGTGTAGATTTCGGAAAAAGTGCCTTCACCTCAAATATAAATGGAACACATTTCTTGTGTGTCTCTGTTAAAGTACTGCTTTAATTACTATGCACAAGGTAATAAACAAACCTACCATATGCTGCAAAATTAGTCAAATGCCAGGAAAAGCTAAATATAAAAATGGAGACAAACTTTTAATTACACTCTCTGAAAACCTTTGCCAGTAAGTAATATTCTTTACTTGGCATTTTGCTTCAGTGTGAAAGGGCAGAATATATGACCAAGCTAATATACTAAATGGTAATAAGAGAACTTTCCAAAAAGGAAGGAAAGAAAAATTTAAGAAAAAACCCCCACACAACTAAGCTGCTATCAAATTTTATTCTAAAATTATTTAAAACCCCGCACAACTCAGCTGCTAGCAAATTTTATTTTAAAATTATTTAAATGAGAATTGACTCCCAGACTTAAAAATTAATAATCCACAGGAAAATAAAAATAAGGAAATGAGTTTTAAACAAAAGAATTGCTTATTCAAAATCATAATGGGAAAAAGCATTTAACTCATGTTAGTTTTGGACTGTACAGAACCAGCAGCAGTGTTGCTACTTTGAGGAAAAAAAAAACAAACTGAAAAAATAAAACATTGAAAACATAATTTCTTTTCCTCTCAAATGGCAATAGAGTTAGAAATAGTGTCAGTGAGGTGAAGGGGTCTGACTAAACCCACTTCTGCCTTTCTACACGTGTCCTGTACTCCACAGAAAAAATGGATTATAGATGTATTCCACAATACCATTAGACCAGTAGTTAGCATGGTCTTAGAGGTAACAAGAACCAAACTCCTTCCCACAAATGAAAGAATTGCAGATTTCCCACAGTTGCTAGATATTCTTTATTGCATTACAGAGAATAGTGTGTCACTTCCCTCAACATTTTCCACATTTATAGAGGAAGACTCAGTATTAGGTAAATGTTTAAATCAGACTTCAGTGGATCTGGTGATCTGCTGAACAGCCTGCTCCCTGTAATTGCATTTATTTTTCTTTTAATGTAAATGTGCTCTAAATGACTGTGACATTTAGAAATTACATATATGCCATATTGCATCATAATGTACATCTAGTACAGAACTCTTCAGTGGACTACCCTGATTTTTTATAGTAGTAAATTTTCAAGACTGCTTTGGCAATGAGATCAACAGTGAAGAAGAGCTCACAATACTGTTAAAAGATAGCTGTGTGTAGCCTGCCTATTTGGAATGATTTTGCACCCACATTACCCTGTACTGTCCCCAGGAATGGCTGAAAGATTGAGTCTTGCTGGTCCACGCTCCCAGTGCCCACAAAAATTTACAAGTGTACCCTATTTTCTCATGGTTATGAGTGTCGCTTATTTGATTTAAGTTAGAAGAAAAATTGCATTCCTGATGTATTTACATGAATGACCTAAGTCCTGTTGGCGTCAATAAAACAAGATTCAGAGCATAAAGAGAAACTACAGAAAAAAAATTATCTTCTAAAATAACAGGTTAATGCAATTGCATGTGTAATCTTAAAAGCATTTCTCTGTACTGGTATGCAAGCTGTCCATCAAAACAGTATTTAAAAAGGTAGCACCTCTGAAAAATGCCCTCCTGTAGGAATAGCTTCAATTGTTGAACTCCTAGTCCTTTAGAAAATTTGGAGAAAAGTTCTGCAAAACTTTAAGAGTAACGTTTAATATTATTATTTCACCAAAGACAAGTCATTTCAACAGAAATTTGCACAGTTGGATAGCTGATTTTTTTCTTTGGAGAAAGTGTTATACCTGAATCCTGGGATTCTTACAGCTTCTTCATTCTTTATTTGGATTGATTCTCAGTGAAAGAAGCACTTTGTTCAGTCCTGATTACATTAAGTCTGTGGAAACAAAGACTTGGTAAAGTTAAGGAGCTCTCAAAATACTACCTAGTAAATGTAATTTGGTTTGTCCACATAAATGTAACTTTAAACTCAAATAATAGAGAAGCTGTATTGTAGGTAAGTAAACATCATGAGAAAAGTTATTGTTTCAGACTGGTTTTTTAACATTATTTTATGGAACATAAAAATGTGGTGTAATCATCATTTACCAAGAGATGCAAAAATGAATAATAGAATTGTTTCCTTGAATGCCCTTCAATGCTACATTATTTGAAATGAACGAAATTATTGCTCCTTCATTGCTGTCTGAAACCCATTAAGATTATAAACAATACTGCAGCTGACTGGGCTGTTATCTTAATAGGGTATTCATCAAAGTCCTTGCAGATTCACAGTACAATGTTTCTCAAACTGAAACCAGAGTATTATTATGCAAAATTTTAATTTAATTCATGCTTTATAAGAGCTACATTGAAAGCATAGAGTGTTACTTCGATTTTTTAATTGCTTTGTCAGTGTGATGACTTGAAGAAACATTATATCCTTTTCCTGTCTGTAATGTTACCTACAGATAAAAATTACCGTGTACTTTTTCAGCCAGGGGAAAATGCTTCATATAATTATAATAGTACAATTGATTGTTGCTATACATACAGAATTCTCTCTATTATAGTTCTCTTACCTAATACAATAGACTTGCCATTCATTTGGACTCTAAGGAGATACTCTGAAATTATTTGTTCTATAAGTGCATGGGATTTGGTAGGTGAGTTGAACTGATTCATCTATGGTGTAGTCAGTAGAGATGGATCAATCAAATTTAAGGGCAAAATTGCCTTGCTAGATATAGTGATATATGTGTGTGATTCTTGCTGATTTCCCTTGTAAGCTAGTGATCTGGATGAGCAGGACAGTTATTTACCCAGAGAGAAGCCTACCCTGAACCTGGAGTTTTGATCACTATTTTTTCCCCCAACACAAGTGTTTCTGCATCAGGGCAAAATTTCCCCTTCCTTGTTTTAGCAAAACTTTTCCACACGGTGAATATTGGATTTTTTTTTTTTTTTTTTTACCAATAGATGTTAGTTATTTTGATAAGCTATTATGTACAGTATAGATATGACAGATACTGATTTATTTTGCATAAGATATTTTTGGGTTTCTAGTCAGTAGTCACTAAGAAAACAGCACTGACATAGTTTGGGCCTACTTAAAACAGCTTCACTAATGCAATTGGGAACAGAATCAAATCTGGGAATCTCATTTTTCAGATTCATGTGCATGCTTTCCTGTAGTTTAGTAGTCTGTTGTTAAAGTGTGTTGCAGCTATATTTATCAAATTTTATCTTAAATTGCAGCTTTAAATCCAGGCCAGAACTAAAAGGTTTGTTATCATTCTTAGCCTTAGGAACAGTCTTTGTATCAGTGATAACATTGACACTATTATAACATTTCTGCTCTTGCAGAAATATTTGTCTGTAGAGGAAAATACAATTTTTGCATCTTAAATTCTGTAATTATGAATTCTGTAGCTTTTAGTATGTAACAGAGTTTTAGCAAGCCTACATTTTCCATTTAATACTGCCTGTATAGAATTTGGGATTATATCTGTACAGATCTCTGGAACAGTTATTTTTTTAGACTGTACATGTATTTACTTTGATTTTTACATTGGGTAATTTAGGAAACCTTCTCTTAAATAATTGCAATTAATTTCTACATCATATATGTGCATGCCATACTGCCTATTGTCTTCCACAACGATGGAACAGGATCATAAACCCATATATTCAGCATTAATATTGGCTCTTGACTGGTTGCAACTCTTTGACTAAATTAATTATGATTGTGTATTTTCTTAATATGTAAAAATAAACTCAGGGGTTTTAGGTTAACCAGCAATTTTCTGTTGTGATTAACAGTTCCCATATCCCTTTTGCAAGGATATATTATAACCTTGAGCAAAAAAAAAAAACTATTCTAAAATTTCTAGTTGATTATTCTTACCTACATAAGCAAATCTTATGCACATAGCTAAATGATTATTACTTTACAAGAAATGGCAGTATCCCCCTGTGCTCATGTGACACTGTTGGAATATATTTTAATATGTAGTATTGAAATACTAATAAACCTCCTGCATGTAATTTAGCAGTTGCTCGAAAGTGTGAAACAGCAACTTAGGAAAGAAAGCAAATTAGTTTCAGTCATTCATAATTATTCTTCAGTATGATGTGAAATGCAAAGTAAATGCAGACACAAAGAATGCTAATTGTGGTCTGAAATTTAATGTATGTAAAATCTTTTGGAGTCTATTAAAAAAATCACTACATGTATTTAGCAAAGAGAAGAGATGCTTCCAAGGGGAAAAATAGCTATTATCTACTACAGAACATCTGTTTTATCCAGAGTTTTGGAATTTCTTATATTACATTCTCGAGATAAATGTATCTTCAAAAACTCATCCTTCATACTTCTCAAGAAAAGAAAACCAACCAAAAAATAGGAAATAGGACTTAAAAACCCTCTAATGTGGTAAAGAACCACATTTTCCCAGAAGTTATAGGTATAACTCAAGAATCTGTAGTTTATATGACATAGTAATATCAATATTTTGCATGGTTTTAGGTTATTTTTTATTTAACTGTTCCTGAGCCAGTGTTAGAGTTTGGGCTTGTTTAGCAATGCTGAAGTGGTGTTTCTTTTGTTTATAAGGATGTGAGTTGCTATTATAAAATTGAGGTGTTAAATATGTAATAGAGATTGAGTAATGACTCAATATTTTCTAACTAGAAATCACTTGCATCCCCTCAAAGCAGATAGAAATATCTGATTATCAGCTATGCTTTGGGACGCACAGAATGCACTTGAATGCATAGAATTAAACCAATTTATATGGAAGTGAATTTAAGGATAAATATCTCTTTCTTTTTTCTCAAAGGGGATACATTTTAAATCTTAGCAAAGATCAGTATTACTCAGGCAGATTCACTTTGATTTATTTTCCTACCCCTTAATGAAAACAAACTGTGTTACCTTTTTCTTGTGAGGCGCAAGGGAAGTTTATTTTCCCTACATAAAATCAAAAGAAATCAAACTGAATTTTATCATTAAAGTTATTGTCTTGCTTTTATTCCAGCACAACATTGCAATTTAATTTTAATTTTTTTAACCTAAACTGTGTAAAAATGTGTGAACCACAATAATTATACATTAAAGAATACCCCGTTATTATTTGTTTCAATATTATCAAAGTTGCAAAAAAATCCCTGATCTTAGTAGCAATTTTTTATTGCAGAAAAAGTTCAATGTGCTTGTCTTGTCCTGAAAAAACATGTCAAGAGTCACATGTTAAAAATCATTCAGTATCTTTGCTGACTTGTAATTGCAGAGATAAATGATTTACTTGAAGCTGGAAAATATATGTATTATTCATCAACATTCAGTCTCTCTGTGTGTTTTGAGATGTATTTGAGAGCTACCCTCATCAGGAGACTGGAATTGAAATTAAAATGCTTACATTGATTTCTCTGTACTCATTTTCTTTTTTTTCAGGACTGTGCTACTGGATTAAGCATAGATTTTTTTTTTTCTGATAATAAGAACCATGACTTCCTAATGTAGATGGACTATTAGAAAATTATTTTGAGCATAAAATCAATTTATTTTTTATTTTGTCATTCTTGTAGCACATATTTTTTTGCATGCTTTTGGCAACAGGTAATAAGATCAGACTGGAGGACTTCCCCTCAAGCCTCCTCTCAGTTTCCTCCTTATATTTTTTGTTTTAATTTTCACCTTTTAATAAACAGGAATAACACTGTCTTTCTCTTTTTCTATATAACTTGTTTTCTGATTAAAATGCCTTGATAATGGTTGCTACTTACTCACATACACAGTAGCCTGGAAGAGTGTGGCAAAACCTATTTATTTAGGAAGATACTAGAAGGCAAACAGCGTCTCCTGGAAGGAGGCAGGGCGTGCTATATGTGTGTGTGTGTGGCCTCTCCAGAAGCTCATTAACAATTAAATTAGTGGCTTTGTTCCAGAACCATGGGATTTCATCTACAACCTGCCTTTTTGTATAGGAGGCATAGATATAGATAATTTTTTGTTTGTTTTTCTAGCAGTTAGTGGTGCTGGTTCCCAAACTGACTTTTGCAGCCCCTAGTGTCTGAAATCTTTGAGATTTGACATTTCCAGAGTGACTTGGATGGTCTATTGAAAGGAAGCCATAGGCCTGTGAGATTAACAAGTCTGTTATAAATATTACCCTGGCATGAAAGGAAATGTTTGAAGCTGTAAAACTGGAGAGAGAGTGCTATGAGAGAAAACCATAAATAAGAGGTTACACACTTAAAATATGGCAGACTTTTGCTCTTATCTCTATCAGTCACTTCAGGAATAATTCTCAAACTTAAGCACCCAGAGTGCTTACTTTTGCCTCCAAGTAGACAAGTCCTGAAACAGCAAAGTGATCACTTTCATTCTAATTAGGCATAATGATCATCAGAATCTATCTAAGCATATTTCACCTTTAAAGCTGTACCAAAGTACTTCCAACTTCCTTATGTTTGTGAAATTTAATTGTTGCCATAGATTAGACAATTAAATAATGTTCTTGATTGTAAAGCTGATCAAGTGTACAGATTTTGTGATATTTTTTACTAGAATTCTCTATTCTTTATATGATACTTAATGTCTAACTTTTTTTTTCATGTTGGGGAGTATAAAAAATATTCTGAAATATTTTCTGACTTGATTGCAACTTACCAATTCTATATCACTTAAAGAATTTGCTATATTTTTGTTGAGAAAATACATGAAAAGCAATTTCTTTGTCACATTTATAGTAACATTACAGTACAGCAAAAGAACATGCTCTGAACAGTTTAAAGGTTTTTGACAATAACCATCTTTCAATCTGTTTTTGTTTTCTTTTGCTTATGATCTATATATTATTGTGACCATGAGTCATAATGATTTTACAAAACAAATTTTTTATTTCATCAGTATGGAAAGTGGATATATGTTTGTTCTGTGGTCCCCTTTAGATAAATGTGATGTGATAACTGTCCTTTATAAAATAGGAGACAGTAATTTCTATTGCATACCCTCAACAACTACATTTTTAAACAGGAGACATCAAAGCTCTTTTAATGTGGAAAAATGAACAATTAAATCTGTAAAAGTGATTTTATGTGAAAGTCAAGGAATTCCTCCCAAAAGTAAAGACGTCTGTAAAGACTTCACATCAAAATCAGGCAAGGGTGTTGTTAATAACCTGACACTCAGTCATTCAAGAATGCCTGATACTCAAGTTCACTGCTGGTAAGATTTTTCTGAGGAGACTGGGTGGAAAAGGAGTTTACTGCTAGCAGATCTAATGTGAAGCACTCTAGCTAAAGAGATTTGAGATGTTGTGAAAAAAGTTGAATAGTTTGTTTGGAGGACAAGGTGTAAGAATTTCAAATGCTTGTAAATCATAATTATGTGCTTTTAAAAAAATATCATAGAACAAAATTGTATCAGAAGAAGGAAGAAATTCTCCAGGAGTGTTATTTCTGTCCTATCACTATCCTCATGTTCTTCCTACTGTCTCATGAAGTCTGCATATCAGAGAAGAAAATTCCAAACCTTAATTATTTCCACATGTTTATCAACTATATTTATTTATATTTTTCCTTCATATTCTAATACAACTGAACTATGTTTAATGAATCAATAGCCTTGAACTAAGTTTCATGACAGAATATAGTTTTTTAGAATGTAGCTATACTTACATCAGATTGTGGGATATTTTTTATCACAATTTCATGTGATCAATTTATGACAAGATCTTGTGGTATTTATTCAGAATCTGAAGAGAGGATGTGATTTCAGTAGTCCCTGATGGATATGAAAAAGTTATCTGGGTAGTACCACTGCTGCAATACTGTTTTAGTACTTTGTACTAAATGATGGTAGTACATTGGTTCTTGTTTGTGCTCCCCACATGGTACGGAGCTGGCTATCAGTCAGGGTAATTGTGTCATTTGACTATGATGGCCATTTTGCCTACTTTGCTAGGTGTTCGTTTTCTTATTTCTTTTGTTGTCTGTATTCAAGTCAGCATTTTCAATGTTTGCTTTCAGTGATACATCTTATAATGTGGTACACAATGTGCCTTGATAGCATTCTGAGATCCATCCTTTGGCTTCATGTTTCTGCTTTTTTTGTGTAATTGTTGCTTATCGATTTGTGACAAAATAGTTCTGTCCTAATTGTCTTCCTCTGTTGTTTCAAAAAGCTGGTTAGCTACAAAGAACCCTTTGTTTAGAAAATAAACCTTCAGTACAGACTTTTAAACTGACTTTTAAACTGTGCATGTACTTATATCGTTCTTAGTGAATGTCCTTGGAATCTTGTGTACATTTTTTTGCTTCTAACAGCCTTGTATCCCATCAGCATTCTTTTTTCATCTCTCTGTAAATGCTAAATTTCAGAAAGCCATAAAAGTTTATTGTCTGATTATTATGTTTTTATACTGGTGAAAGGGAAATGCACTGTTAACAATCTTTTCCACAAGCTGCTTGTTATACTAGATTACACAAGGGGTCAAGGTTCGCAGTGCAAAGCAGTTACTGCCCAGGACTAGAGTTTACGTGCCTGACTCTGAAGCAGAACTCGATATTTAATGCAGAATCTTGTCAGGTTCAGGACAGCAGTTGCTTTTCTCATTAAAATTCATTCATTTTTAGCCTACTTACAAGCTGTAGAAGATCACGTGGACAGTCACATTTCTTCCCTGAAAATGGCATAAAATGAGGAAAAAATGCATGGAGTTGACCAGTTGTTCGACAGCAATAACGAAAGTGTCACCTTTTTGCTTCTTGTTGAATGATAATTTTATGGCTTTAGTAGAGAAGCAAATACAAAATATACATTGCTTTTATGAAGACTGTACAAGAGAGAAATATTCTCAATACCTAGAGCATGTATTGGTACTATGTCCTATGGAGAAGTCTAATAGTATTAGTAGCTTCTTTTTAAAATTTATTTTTAATAACAGACTAGAAAATGTATATACAATAATTCTCCAGCCAAACTGTTCCCTATTTAATAAAGAAAAAAAAAAAGAAATTGTGCACCACAGACTTAATGCCAGAGAGAAATTCCAATAAACAATGTCAACAATAACGCATCACTAAATTTTTGAGGACGTGCCACTAAGTGAAGCTTTTTTAGAATATGATACCTAGGCCACACAAAGACTATAAAGCAACCATATGGACTCTATTCCACTCTGCAGAAAAGAGACATTCCTGATACTATGTAGTCTTACTGTTTAGTAAATATTTCTGATACCTCTTTTTTTTTCTCCCAGGTATTTTCTATAGTGTCTACTTTATTAGAATGTTAAAGAAGGGGATTAATAACGCAGTAATGCATTAAGCAGCAATGCCAGGAGGACCAAACAAAAATAAAAATAACCTCAACTGGGGTAATATTATAGCTGTATTTTATTATAGTGGGCTTAGTATGACTTCAAAGCATTCAAGATGTCTGCATGAAGATTACATTGCAGTAAATAACTGATTTCTTTCACCCTTCACTTTACTTTTTTAAAACACATGCACTGTAGGCATATTTCTCATGTAGTAGTAGTTTATAGCAATTAAGTCTGCAAACTGGTTACTTTGTGTTGCATGTTAATATCACATCCATTCCAAGATCAGATTTGCTTACTAAGCTGGCCAGTGAGTTTCAGCAATGGCTCAATTATTTGTATTCCATTCCACTTATCTTAAGAGCATAATTGAGATATGACTGGAATAAATACTGAGTATGTCAATTTATTAGAATGATAAATCAGGGGAAAATAATGTTATAAACCTGCAGTTAATTTTAAATATAGTCCTTAAAGCATACTATATAGTACTATTTCCATGTTCTTAGGATATTAGCATTGAATTTTTTTGCAGTTTGTCAAATTAAAATAAAATTTTTAATTATTTTATTTAAATCTCACTTTATATATGATATATAAATTGACATTTACTTATTCTCCAAAAGAAAATAAGTGGAATTCTATTGCTTCTAATGTAAGGAATATGCCTCTGTGAAAGAATAACATTATTACCTATTCCTGTCATATTCTGAGCTACAGCTGCTACTTCTAAATTCATGTTAAAAGATTGTCCTTTGTGAATATGTTATCTGAGAATTTCTTTTTTCTCACCTTCCTACCTGTCTCTGTGTAATCTTAAAATGGATAACATCTGAGGGTCACTAACTTAAGAAAACAGATGAGAAAAAAAGGAATAGTTGAGAGAAAAGTTGAAAATCAGTGAATAGATACCAAAAAATAGTTTGGTATTGCAAATGAACAAAAGAAATGTGCAAAGATCAATAGACTAGGACTAGTGAACTACGAACATAAAATTAACCAGAAAGAAGCAGAGGAAGGAAGAACATATTGTGTCTACATAGAATACATAGAATATAGCAGCAGCACTTCAAACTCTGCAGCACAGAAATTAAATCCAACTGATACTTCTCAAATCATAACTTCTGTCACTTCAAAAACGAAAAAAGATGGGAAAGTTGTTAGTGAGTGAAATACAGAATCTATTGCAGAAGCACCTACAACTTCACCGGCAGGTTAAAAACAATCAAGAAGACTTAAAATGAAAAGGTGGCATTTATTGAGCCTTTACTTATTTCTACAAGTCTAAGCTAGACAAATCTATAGGAATTAAAACTGAATTTGCTTTTCCTTTTTTTTTCCACAAATAAGACCTTCCTCAAAACCTGCTTACATTCTTTTCTTTTTGTCCTTCTGATGTCAGAATTAGATTCAGTCCTCTGTTGACATAATCCCACATAAAATAATCTAGTAACCAGTTAATGAGATTCATAAATTTTACAACAGGTAAAATCCTTCAGAAGAGATTTTTTTCATTTAAAATAAGGTACTTCATATTACCTAGTAAATTTTTTATCCTAGTATTTAATCACTGAGCTGAGGCAGAAATCTGTCTATGAAGTTTGTGAGTGGCTTTTTTTTAGGGTCAGCTTTTCAAAGCTATCAAACGTCCACAGCTGTGACTGATTCAACATCAGTTCTGAAAAATTTGGTTGCTTGTTACCCAGTCTGGAAAGGCCAAAGAGAAATATATACAGAAATATATACAAAGCTGTTCTTTTAAACACCACAGTAATATTAAAAAATATATATATTAATTAATATATAATTTATACACATATATAAATGTATCTATTGTTAAATATATATTTTATATATATAGTGTATATGTGACATATATTGTATACATTTAAATTTCAGAAAGTCTAAAGGGTGGAAACTATGGTTTATTTTAATTATGTGATGGTTTAGTGATTCAGGAAATACACTGTTTTGCTTGTCAGTTTTGAGGCTTTGCTTGTCAGGCTGGTCAGTTTTGAGGTATTTTTTGAAGGTGTTTGAATAAACATTCTGCTTCATTTTGTTCCCTAGCAGTAGACGATCATATGTGGACAGGTCCTAAGCCCATTAAGCATTGGTGCAGAGATGTTCAGTGGTTGTAATGTATACTGAGCTGATTTTATGCCAAGCACAGTCTATTTCTTGATGATCTCTTGCAAGTAATTTTCCTTGTGTCTAAAATTGCCTTAATTTGAACTAGTGCACTTTGATATTCAGCAGATGTTCTTTTGGACTTAGTGTGATACCTTGATAGCAGCAAAGTTTCCTGACAAGGAGAACCTACTGATGGAGTTTAGAGGTACTGTAGCCAGTTTCATGGAACTGTATGGAAAGGAGGACTCCATGCTTAAGGCTTACATTACCTGGTCTTCTGGGAGGTGTGGGCTGAAGAGTGAGGTGAATTGAGAACTGTTTGAACGGCAGACCCCACAGGGTTGTAATCAGTGGCACAGGGTCTAATTGGATACCTTTCACTAGGGGTGTTCCCAAGGTTCAAGGTTTCCTGAATCACTACATGTTTAGCTTGTTCATCAATGATTTGATGAAGGGGCAGATGCCTCCTCAGCACGTTGGCTGATGACACAAAGCTGTGAGGCATGGCCAATGCCCCAGAGTCTGTGCAGCCCTTCAGAGGGACCTTGGCAGGTTGGAGAGATGGGCAGAGAGGAACCAGCTGAAATTCAACAAAGGCAACTGCAGGGTCCTGCACTGGGGAAGGAAAAAGCCCAGGCAGCAGAAAGACTGTGGGGAAGAGCTGCTAGGAAGCAGCTCTGTGGAAAAGGTCCTGGGGGTTCTTGTGGACACCAAGCTGTCCATGAACCAGCACTGTGACCTTGTGGCCAAGAAGGTCAATGGTGTCCTGGGGTGCATTAGGAAGAGCACTGCCAGTAGGTCGAGGAATGTGATCCTGCCCCTCTACTCAGCCCTAGTGAGGCCACATCTGTAGTGCAATTTTGGGCTCCTCAGGACAAGAGAGACATGGAGAGCCTGCAGTGAGTCCAACCTAGGATGACAAAGATGATTAAGGGACAGGACCATCTCCCTTACAAGGATAGGCTGAGAGAGTTGGGCCGGTTCAGCCTCAAGGAGAAATGTCTGAGAGGTGATCATCAGTGTCTGTCAGTATCTGAAGGGAGGGTGCCAAGAGGATGGAGCCAGGCTCTGCTCAGTGGTGATGAGCAAAAGGACAAGAGGCAATGAGCAGAAACTGATGCACAGGAAGTTCCACCTGAATAGGAAGAAGAACTTGTCCATTCTCTATCTGTTCCAGTGACTGAACACAGGAGCAGATTGTCCTGAGAGGTTGTGGAGTGTCCCTCACTGGACATTTTCAAGAAATGTCTCTGCCATGTACCCTAGGATGACATTTCTTTAGTGGGGACTGGTTCGACTGGATGACCCACTGTGGTCCCTTCCAAACTGACCCATTCTATGATTCTGGGATTTAACTTCTGGCTACCTTTATAATTAAACACATTCATTAACTAAAACCAGAGATTAGCAGCTGGAAAAAAGGTATTTTACAAAGTCTACTATGGATGTCCAGTTTACAGGGATATTTAGTATTACCAGGATGTATACCATACACATTTCCAAAGAAACGTTTTTAAACTTAGAGTCTTTGTAATATATTACTGATGTGCCACTGTTAAACAGCTCTGCAGGAGCTGATGATAAACGTCATTTCAGAATAAACATCAGTGATTGCTATCCTAATCATTAAGAAAGAGACAAATATTTATCTATAAAAGTTTAATCACTGAAACCTGAATGCAGTATAACATTCTAAGTAAGTGCCTGTCATAAATAAATAATAAATAACATTATAATTCAAAGGACAATATTAAATATAACCAATTAGCACAGAAATGTCTACCCTCTCATCTTAATATATAGTTCTTTGTTATATGGCATTTAAAGTTTCTGTAACTTGACTCTCAAGTATAATACGTCATGACCATTCTCATTAAAACCAGCTTCTCTTATAGCACTTACAATGTTGGACTCCTACGGATAACATAATGAGGGTAGAATGCATTTTGATTGAGTTACCACTAGGGAGAAATTTAATTTAATTAAACTGGTCTTCATTAAAGTATTACATTGAAGTAAAGTAATTATAAAAGCATGTACAGTATTAGAGAAATCCTGCTGTTTAAAAGAGAGCAAGGGTTCATTTTAGAATGATCATAATTTAGAAGAAATCTTTGTTCCAATTACCTCAAGACTTCCAAAGCATTCGTACCTTTTAAAATCTGGTGATATATATATATCATGTAAAGCTAATGCTACTCCATCTGCTTGCAATTTCTGCCACTCTACCTCTGAAAACAAACTTCTGGAGCACCATTCTGCTTTGTACAAACATCTACTAAAACATCAACATAAAAATGTGGGGTTGAATATATTTATATGTTTAAAAATAGATAAAAACAGAAGGGAATACAACATTTTTGAAGATTAATTGTTTCAGCTTTTAAAAATATACTCCAACGCATGTTCTCTCATAGGACATATTTTTCCTATGCTTTCATGTACCATAAATGCAATACCCCTGTGCAGTTGTCAACTAATTAGTGTATGCTTAAAGTGCAAACCAGCACATGCACGTCAAGAATTTCATAAGGAGATTTGTGTAGTTTTCAGATAAAGTTCAGACTGACATTCCTTCTCTTCTATTCTTCTTTTTTCTTTGTTTGTTTGTTTCCTTCTCAACCCCATGCACTACTCTTGCTTTCTTGTTTCTGTGTAAATTTTCCCACTTAGTTCTTCTTACTTTTTTTTGGCATTGTGGCTGTCAGTTTTCTTGGGCAACAGCATAGACTGGATTTTGGATACTTCATCTGCTCCAAGGGATATTAATGACTTTTGTAAGCAACTGGTTTAGCTCCTTGTCATTGTGAAAGTAGGCTGAAGATTGCGGGTCATAATTTTTTTGCCCACCTGCCCAGGAATCTCAGCTCTCATTGGCTTCAGCCTGGGATACAGGTACAGTAGGCATCAATTCCATCTTTGAATGGAGGCTGATATTTTTTCTATTTATTAATTTTTAATTGGAATACTCCATATTAATTTATTGCATCATTTTTCCAGTGCAGCATATTACATTTTATTCCAGCCTATTGTGTATAGATCTGGAGATTTCTTTTTTCTTCTTTATCTGTTGTAACAATTTCGTCTTTTTGCCCAGCTTAAATATAATCCAACAAACTTCACAAAACTAAAGGCAGAATTGGTAATGCTGATCCTTTTGCTAACTGCTTCATGTCAATCCAATCTCTGTTGCATATTTGACCTTCCTGCTCAGTCTAATAGGATGGAGCTGGAGATTTTATTATAGTCTCATCAAGTAGCAATCATTCAAAATAACACATTTTGTCCTTTTGCTGGATTCATTACCTCGAAACCCATTCCTTGTATTTTATATTCTACATAACTCTCAAATTGCCTAAAGGATTTACTGCATTCCCGAAATAAGGTACTTCTAAAATATTTCCTGATTGTGGATTTAGAGTCTGATCCTTCGTTGTCTTGCAGTCTCTGCAGTAATATTACACATCCTGTGTGATTTTGTGAAGACAGACTGGGTATACAATGTTATCAAATCAGAATATGAGCCTGAGGTTTGGGTGGTGAAAATGAGCCTATATATATTTGCTAAATTCTGACAACAGGGAGACTGTTGCTGAGCTGATACCAGGTCTTCTCACAGTGACCACTACTTCATTTTGGGAATTTCCTGTGTGAGATTTCTGATTACATCTTTGATAGTGAAGTAAACAATTCCAGGAATGTTCCTGGACACTGAATTTTATCCGAATACTTCTGAATTGTTATGATGCCCTCTGGAGTATTTTCCAGTTATGGTTTTTGGCTTCCACACTTGCACTTACTCCAGGTGCTGTGCCACAGGCATAAGGCTCTGACCCCTGGTCCTAGCCCAAGGGCTGGCACTTGCTGTCACTCACTCAGGTCTGCTTGGTCTCTGGGACCCAGTCTGCCATACTCCTGTTCTCCTCTGGATATGGAAACAGGCCTTTGCTGGATGATGGCTGAGGACGGGACTTGGAGGAGCTCCTCCGGCTTCTCATTATCTTTCTGCTCTCCTTCGTGGGTGCAGATGAACTTCTGCGCATAACCTAATGATATTTTGTTGTGTAAATTGTTCCAGAGACATATATGTGTGCAGCATATAAAAGGTTGAAGGGACACACAAATTAATATGATTTTTTGATATGATATATGACAAAGCAATTTGAATTTGATGTAAACATGCGATCTAATTTATCAGTTTTCTTTGGGTTTTTTGTACCAGTGGCTGCTGGCATTGCTAGATTTAAAAAACAATCTTCACGAGATGTGCACCTTTCTTCTGAATGTAGAAAATTACTTTCTCAACCTACGGCTGTACAGTATTTTTTCACACACGTTAGAAACTTCATGTCATGCCTGTGCCAGTGCCAGATTCACAATGGGGACTTGGTTAGATGCTGAAAGTCCTAAATCTGAACTATGTACCCCATTGGTTTCTCTATAATAAGAATTATTTGCTTTTGTTTTGTTAGTCGAACAACAGGAAAAAAAATCATTATTGCATGTGCAGAAATACACACACAAGCATTTATTCTCTCTGTCAAAGCAAGACTACGAATTTCATTTGAACTTTCAAAACCTTTCATTTCTTTCATTTCTTTCCTTTAAGACTTTCTGGCAGTTTTACTTCTAATACATATTTCCAAATATCTCTGTTGGTCAATGTGAGTGATACTTATGCTAGCAAATCTTAATTATATAGATACAGATAGTCCATATTGTAGAAGTCAAAATTAAAATCATTGACTGTGAAAAACTATTAGAAACCTCTCATAGATGCTATTTCATGATGCTGCTGTGATCCCACAGTGAGTGTATGAATTTTGTGGCCGAAAAAAATGTTAACTCAAATGATGAGTTGTTTTAATACAGCCCAAAATAATGTTTGTGGTCATGTACATTACTGTGGAGAAAAGTAAATGTTGTATCTTCCAGAATGAGACAGCTGAGGATCCTTGGTTTAGTACATTCTTCCTAATTTAGAGATTTCTGAGGTGTTCCTGTCATCTTCTGTAGGCATTCCTGAGAATTCCCACTCTTCACATAAAAAATTCAATGTTTTCTCATTTTTCATTGGTACTTACACCATGTGTTATCTGCATTCAAACTAAACTTTATAGGGAATGTACTGAAACATGAGCTGGAAAGGACATAGTGTTAGTTAGTTTCACTAACAGATAAAAAAATTGCTGCCATCAGAGAACTTCTGGTGCTTTGAGTGACTTCATTTAGTACACATTTTCAGATGGGTGTATTGCAGTTCCAGTGGAAGAAGCTCGATGTGACTTGCTGCCACTCGTGGTTTGTTTTTTGGGTATTTTTTTTGAAATCAAATAGAATTCTGCCTACATATGTTCACAGTTGCTGAAAGTTTAGGTCTCATTTACTGTAAGATTTTAAAATTATCAAATTCTAGTAAATAAAATACAGCTAGACATATCTAAACTGAGCTCTGATGCAAGAGTGAGGAAAAAAAAATTAAATAAGTGATACAAATTGGTTTTGCCTGTGAGATACACAAAAATATAAGATTAAAAATAGCCATTATCTGTCTGGACTTGGACAGGTGCCTGATATTCTGCAGAAGTTTCAGTAACTGTAGATGTATTACTACATTTTATTTGTAATTTAAAGTTGTCATTTACCATGTAAGAAAGCTTATTTATACTTTCAGTGTCAGCTTTCATGTAAAGAACCTTAAGACAGCTACCTTCCCTCATAGTAGAATAATAAACAATAGAAAAATGATTCCTTCAATTAGCTCAAGTTACATGGCAGGAAAAAAATATGAGAAAGCTTTCAGAGTGTTACACTATCATTAGTACCTCTTTATGCTCTTGTCCCTTTTTTCTTCCTGCTTCCAGAGGAGTAAAAGTCTCCCTGTGCTATACTATTATCTCTAATGTTATCACATATGAGAGTTGTTAATCCTTATTTATAAGACTTCTGAACATGTCTTAGAACAAACCAACCAAAATAAGTACCAAAGCACAAAATAAGAGCCAAAGCAATATTTGCTAACTGAAGTATTTCAATATTGCATGGATCTAGGATATTAAGCCTATGCAGGAGAAGCAATTTGAAGTCTGAAATTAAGTCTGGTCTAGAGTTTTTTTTAAAAAATTATATACTATACTTCACCTGGTTTCAGGGTACTGCCCTTTTGTCATTTTGTAAAAGATTCTTTATCTGACAACCTCCTGTTGTATGGGGTATGGTTTCTTTGGTTTGGTATGATTTTTTCCAGAGTGACATACATTTTTCTTTGGTTGCTTCAGTGACTGCTTCCTTTCTCTTTCTTGTTGGTGCAGTCTGCATTAGTGTCTCTCAGCTTGTTGCTTCAATTAACTTCTCAATGGACCCCCTGGTGATTTGCATTGTCTCCTGTTTCCTATTTCCCTGCTGCTTTTTAGCATTTTTCTTGTATTTTGGTGATCACTAACCGGCTGCTTAGGCAGTTGTTTGGAGCAGTAGTGATTCCCTGCTGATTTTAGTGCTTACTCTGTACAGATCTTTTCTTAAACTCGTGTTTTGTTTTTTATCCAATTTTGATATTGAGTTTCTGTCTGTGGGACTATATAAACAAAATCCGAACTACTCTTCCCAGAAAAGATCAATCTATTTAGAGGAAAATTACTTTTCTTTGAATTTCAAACTTTGAAAATGCTTAAATGAAATTAAAAAATACTCAATTAAAAGAAATAAGGTTGACAATTAATTTCTTGGTTTTTTTACTGTATTCTTCCTGTGGTCCTTTTTTGAATTTTATTGTCAGTTAATTGTAAATTATATGAAGTAAACTAGTAAACAGCATTGTATGACTTCTCTGTTTCATATTCAAGACATGTAAAGTATCTGTCCCTGCTTGTAAAGCTCACTTAATCCTTTACAACTTTAATACTCTATTAAGTATTTTCAAAATTTTTCAGGGAGACTTATGGTCTCATAGGAAAGTCAGAATAATACTACGCCTAAGTCAGAAACCAGAAGTGAATTGTGTATATATCACAAATATTTTAGCATAAATTAAATAAAAATATCACTTTTGGCTGTATGGGTATACACACAGAATCAGGTGTATTCAAGAGCCCATTTTTCTTGTAAATTACTCTAAAAACTAGCTACTTTATATTTCATTGGTGAAAGAATGTTTCATAATTCCACCACAAATCACTCTCTCCCTATTACTGTCAGACATTCAGGAAAAAAAATAATTTGGGAGCATAATTTAAACACATAAAGTTCACAGAAACACATATAGCGAATAGCAATGATCTGCTTGTCCTGCACAGGACATCATTCAATGAAACTTTTTATTTACACGGAGACATATGGCAATATACAGTCTGCTGAACATTCTAAATAAGAAAAGAAAATTAGGGAGAATTTTCTTTTACTATGGGACACATACTAAATAAAAGTCTGCACGGTTTCTTACCAAAACAAATAGACTCTTCACTGCACAAGTGAAATCTCACAGGAACTAGAGAACTATGAACCTCAAGATTAAATCTCAAGATACTTTAAAGACTTCATCTGACAATATGTTTGTAATGTGCTAGAAATGCATAATGCTACTGTGTTTTTATTGTTGAGGTTAATAGGGTCTTACTAAGGTGAAGTGGTTTTTTTAACTTTATGAGTCTAGATTGTCAGACCAGATTTAAATAAATGGCAGATGATAGTTATAGATTTCTAGACAATGGATTAAATTTGTATCAGTGCCAATACCCAGTTGCTTTGTTAAGTATTACCATAAGCGTCTTCCAGAACAGAAAGAGTCCTTTCCTGTACTTCATTGTAAATATTGAGAGTGAGCATGAAATCTGAAGTCAGGGGTGAAAACAGGTTATAATTTGTGCACTACCCGTGTTCTACATCAGCTTGTAATGACAACAGTTTGGATCTCAAAGTCTTCAGTGAATGTAAATGGAAAGGATGAGGAAATACATTTACTGATTTCAGTCTCCTACCAGTTGAGGATGCTCATAAAATATGAGCTAGGCAGTTTGCAGAGTTCTCCACTGTAGTTCTGATGTGGTAGTCTGTCTGAAATTTCAACAGAATTGTATTGATCGATTGTCAGCCAGTATTCACAGAAATGCTTCTGGATTCTATCATTATGGCATGAGAGGGTGACAGTAAGTTTTTACTAAAAAAATAGTAAAGGAACAACACTGTCAGTGGGGAAGGACACACCTATAGATTGAAGAAAGCTCAGATTGAGAATAAACAGCCACTTTGGGTTACATCAATAGAACAACACATGAATATGAGAAGCAATTTTGAATGTATATCAAAGTGACTCCAACAGTTTTAGCAAACAATAATCTTAATTACTCTCAGCATCTGTTTTCCAATCTGGAAAATAAAAATATCTTCTCTTCTGTAAAATATTTATGTATTAAAACTGTCTCCCTGAGTTAGTGACATAGAACTTATTCGGTATTTTTGAATTTAGTTTATAATAATGGCATTTATGAGTACCTGTCAAAAAGAAGCTATTGCATACACAGTGCTTTTGTATGAAGTTAGTATATGTTGATAGATACAGTGCCCCCTATTTTCAGTGTTATGAATGGCAACAGATATAATTCAAGTACATTTTATTCAAGACAGGTTTTTAGTAAAATTGGATGGGATTTTATGTCTTTCTGTGAAACAAAAGTATTTTTTTAACCATCAGAAAGATGAAATTACTTTTTTTTTATTTTGTAGATATCTTGAAAATATTAATCAAATGTGAAAGCCAAGATTATGTTAGTTCTGAGGCTATTTAATTATTATGCTCATATTAAGAAAACTGAGTTGCCACATTAAACAGGACTCATTTATTTCCATGTGCAGTTATGAAACCTAGGGCTCCAGCAGAAGATCTGAGTCTAAGCTATCATTGCTGTTATTTCTTGGTTAAATGTAGAGAGTGAAGAATAGGGAAATTACTCAGAGCTTGCAGAAACATAAATTATCTTGTCTACACATGTTGCTACAATATGATCAACATTAGTAACTCAGGTCTAGATACAGCCACAGCAGTAAAAGCTCGAGGCTAAGCATGTACTCCTCGTATAATCTAGCAATAGATCAATGCAGCCAGTTTGCATCCAGCCCTAACAGATTGTATATGAGGTTGTGCTCAGCTAAACAGATTTACTGTCAGTTTAGTGCATTTCTGTGCAGATACTCATACATCAATAATGCTCCCTGTCTAAAACAAGTGAATGTCAATGTGTTTAAGGTATATTTTCTATCATCTACTACTATCAACTATTCCTGTTGTTACTTGTTGTACTTCATTTTGATTTAAGCTTGTTTGAGAGTAGACTCTACACTGTAGTATGCATATCCACAACACTGAGGATTCTCAGAATTCAGACCCACAAAATTACTCTGAGCTGTTTGATAAAATTTATTTTCCTTCCTATTTGCACCAGTGAAAAATGCTCCTTCTCTTCCTGTAACTGAAATTAATTCTCCATCATTTGTTTCCTATTTGCATTTGTTCTCCTTGTTCCTCTCTGAGCTTTTCCCAACATCCACATTTTTATTGCAAGTTAAGAGTGGTGAACACTTCAAAGAAACAGAAGCCACAGTTAACACGGGACTCCTCGAGGAGTCTTACAGTTATGACTCCTTGTTTAGTTAGAGTAGGGTTTGAGATTTCTTTGTTTGTTTGTTCTTGAAGTTATGAAATGGATATTAGAAGTGCAGCTTAGCATGAATGTCAGCCTGCACTGAGTGCATTACACAGCTACAGTGATAATTGTTCAGATATTACTTTCACAATAAATAATGAAAAAATTGGAGTGAATCCTCTAACAAAAAATTAATATAGGTTTTCACCATTGCTGAAGGTGAGGTTAGAATACTTATTATATTAGCTAAGTCAGACTGAACATAAAATAGGTAAGCATGTGGAAAGGGAGAATTACAGATTTTCTCCATATAGCTTAAATATGTCAAAAGATGTGTCATAGGACTTCTAAATTGCATTAATGCTGTTGGTGCACTTTACATTGTAATTTTACTGTAAGTATGCTTACATTCCTGTATGTTTTTCTTTAAAATCAGCCATGTAAGTATATACTTCAGTAGCAATATTTGCATTAAAACATGCTGGGTGCATAGAACAAATTTCACTCATCATAAAAAGAAAATAAATGTTAACAGAATTCTGATACAAAGCATCATATAGGATACAAATTGAACTTTAAATTGTACATCTCATTTTTTATTGCATGGATTGTAATGATTTGCCAGTAGGAAAGGATTTTAATAAATACCTGTCCCAGCATGGATTCTATCAACTTCAACATCAATTTCACAATTCATATTTTCAAAATTTTGAATTTTGTTTATATTAGACTTAAACTGAACAAATGTTCATACATCAGTTTTGAATAGAAAAAAATAGAACAGCAGATGTTGTTGAATGCTTTCTTATACTGAATTATAAGGAGTTAAAAATAGTGATCACAACTAAACTTCACTTGAAAACAGTAGGTTCATGTATTTAATGAATACTCTGGATTACTTTGGAAATGGTTATAATTGCATAAATAAATTTATGCTTAAATAAAACTAGAAAGGTTTTAATTAGCAAGTAATAGAGGTCATATGCAGTCTTTAAATTTGCTGTGTTTGTGTTGCAGAAATGTTGCAAGGAATGCTATGTTATATTTTAGTCAGGATTCTTTGTGTCTTGTCCTAGAAAACACAGTTTTGTCAAATAATAGCCGCTCACTCCAGAAATGCTGATTTTCCCCAATAGCTGCAAAACAAAAGCCTATGATTCTTACTCTGGTTTTTCAGGCTAAGGATTTTGCAGTTTTTCCAACATAAGTACAGTGTATGTTACAGGCAGGTGCCACTTCTCTTAAGGAGTGAAGGCCTCTAGTATGAAGTAAAATCACAAAAATGAGAAATCTTTTTTTTTCCCCTCCTAATAAGTAAATGTATGAAGAAACTTGCAGAACAAAGGCATGATACTCCAATTGTTCTTTTATTACAGTGAGAGCAGATGTTTGCATAACCCTAAAGGAAGATCAGACTTAGGCACTTAAGAATTCTTTTGTCTGTGGAATAGAACATGCAAAGAAGCTTCTGTTCTGGTTCTCTCCTCCATGAGCTTCTACTTCTGTCAAGATATTTTCATACATACTCTGAGATAAATCTCATCACTTACCCAAATCAGATATTTGTAGAGTTTTTCCTTTTCTTTTAAATTGAAAAGTATTTTCTTAAGCATCCCCTGCTTTCTCAGATAGTCTCATTACTGCAGGAAAATACTCTCCTCACTGGAGATGGTGCAAATGCCTCATCAGGACCAAGCTGAGTTGAAGATCCATACATCCTTCAACAGTCAAGCTCTTCTTAAAATAGAACAGCCACTTGAAAGCCTCTGTTCTTTTGTGGAGGGATATAGCTCTGGCTCAAATTTTGTAACTGGCAAAAAGAATATGAGGAAATAAGTACTAAATTAGGTACTTTTGGAATTTCTCTCCAAAAGTGCCTAATTTAGTTTAGTTTAGTTTCTCTCCAAAAGTGGTTTGGTGAATGCTGTAGGAATGTCTTTGAATTTAATCTGAACAAAGCTGAGATAACATATTGAATCTTCAAAAATGTTTATGATGAGAATTCTGTGGAACTGTATTGTTCTTTTAGGCATATGGTTGCACAGTAAATAGTAATACAACATGCAGTTAAATGATTTTAACAGAGTGTTTTTTCCTTATCAGTTTTGTATCTAGAAATTAAATAATCCCAGAAAACTTCATTATTTTGCTTCATGGACATAGGCGAAGTATAAGCTTTAGATAATAATCTTATTACCTTTAACCTTAACAACCCTTTACTGACTGTCAGTTTTGATGGAAGAAATTGCTGTGGCAGATCTAACAGAAGATTCCAGCTTTTATTACAGAGTGTCTTACAGTATAGACAACTCCTTCTCTACTGGTTGCCTTACTATTATTATTATTATATAGTTAACATGTTAATTATATAATATTAATAAGGCATGTTAATACTTTCATAATTCTTCATTTCATGAAAAAATTGTGATCCTACTTGCCAGTTGAATATATCCTTTAAAGCTCCTCTCAGGTTAATGGTCTAATGAAAAAAAAACCCAAGTCATCTTTATTTAAACAACCCAGTAGTAATAAGAAGGTTTATTACTATTTATCACAGATAAATATTATGTTTATCATTAGATAACCTTAAAATCATTGCAAATTGTATAAATACCTTAGAGCAACTCACTGATGTGATTACAAATCCATTTGACTTGTAGGTCTTTCCTGTGGTTCCAAATACAGATCCGGTGTATATTTTATTAGGCTATTTGGAGAAGAATTAACAAATGAGGATGAGACCTTACTGTAATACCTACTGTGTGCAGTTGTAGGTTATGAACTTCTATGAATAGAAAGTATGTGAGAAGGAAATTGAAGTAATGTGAGTTTGTGAGGGAGTAGATTAAGTATGATGGAACCAAGGTAGGTGTTGGGTGGGAAAAGAGGAATGCTGCCCCAGAAGTTCATATACCTTGCCTCACAATCACTGTTCTCTGTGTAATCAGCTTCATCTCCCTTAAGCCTCCCTCATTGTTCTGGAGTTCTTCCTCCACTTCCCTAATTCTCTTTCTTCCCTTTTGGCATCTCTTAACCACTTCATTTGTCCTCAGCAACCCCTTGAAGCTGCTCTCAGTCCGGGTATGCCAAGGTCTGCTCACATCAATTCTAGGAGGTGTTTTCCTCTTCCTCCTTTTACTTCTATTAGATATCCTTGCTTATCCTTCCACAGTGACTTTTGACTGTAAGGGGTATGACTACAAAGATCAACTTTGAGGCATTTCTGGAGCTGGCTGTCTTCTAAGTCTCAAAAAAAAAAAAAAAAAAAAAAAAGAAAGCAAGCTTCTTAAAGCACTGATCTAATTTTCCCTGTGACTCCCAGAGTAATACTTCTATGCTGTTGTTCTGTTGTTTCTCTTAAATTGCCACCTTGTATTCATGGGGTCATGTGGTCAATTATGTGATTAGGCTGAAAATTAAGTTTGAACAACAACAAAGAAATCTTCTTGGGTGAATCAGCCTCTCAGACACAGGCATGTAAGTGCTTACCATGGGAGCAGCTAGAAATTTGCAGTGAAGGAAAGAAGACTGTTTCATACTTAGATAGTATATTCATGATTGTAGGAAAATCAATTTGATTCATCTAGGCCTAACAATTTATTTTATCATTGATACTTTCCTATGAGAAATTAAGCTTAATAAAATGAAGAATCTGCAATTCCCAAAGGACTTTAAGCACAAGGAGTTGGTAAATAAATTAAGCCTTTCTGTCATCTCTAAAAGAGCACTCACAAGAGTGTAACATATTCAACACACAGGAGTGTTTTTTCTGTTTTTACTGAATTGTCTTTGATCAAGGAAGCTTGTCAAGAGAACTATTGTACTACTACAACTGACATTTTCCTAACTTAAATTTTAAAGTTGTTGAAAATAACCAATTTTTACTGCCTGTTAAGAAATTCAGACAGATTCAGAAAAAAATCTCTGTTGAGGGTATCTTATCTAGAGTCCAAGAGACGTTTAAACCAATTTAAAAGATATAAAAATTGTAGAATAAGTACAGGATTGAACTTATTGCAGAATAATTGCACAATTGCAGAATAATGATTTGTGTTGCCCCATAATCCATGGAAAATGAGCAGAAATGCCAGTGAGACTAAGGTGTTAAAGTCATAACTTGGGAAATAAAACTTCATATCAGCATGAAAGACTAAAAATAATTAAGTAATAAATAATTGGTGTTGTAGTGCTACTAGCAATTGAAAATGATGAAGGAAAATGGGCTTCTGAACTTGGCTACAATTTTGCATTAAATATATTTTGTATTTAGCAAAAGGATTACTATACAGCTCAATGTGATCACAGGACTCAGATTAATCTAAGCAGCTATATTCTCTGTGTATGTATTGGATTTGCATGGCAAGGTTTTGGCAGTGGAGGGCAGGGAGGGTTTGGGGGTGGCTTCTATGAGAAGCTCCCCAGTGCTGGATAGAGCCAATGCCAGCTGGCCCTGAGAGGCACCTGCAGCTGGCCCAGGGGCCCATCAGCAACAGCAGCAATGCCTCCAGGATTACATAGCAAAGAAAGGAAAAAAGTTACTGCTCACAAGGAAATTTCAGCCAGTGGAGAGAGGGAAAATATGTGAGAGCTCTGCAGACATTAAGGTCAGTGCAGAAGGAGAGGCAGGAGGTGCTTCAGATGCCAGGGCAGAGATTGCCCTGCAACCCATGGTGAAGAAGATGGTGAGGCAGCTGTGCCCCTGCAGCCCAGAGAGGTCAGTGGTGCAGCAGAGATCCAGCTGCAGCCCCTGAGGGGCCAACACCACAGCAGGCTCCTGGCAGGCCCTTGGGGTGTGTGGAGAGAGCAGCCCACACTGGAGCAGGTTTGCTGGCAGGACTGGTGACCCCGCAGGGGACCTGTGCTGGAGCTGTTGGTGAAGAACTGTCCCATGGGAAGGATTCAGGTCTAAGAGCTTGATGGAGAACCATATCCCATAGGAGGGATACTAGACTGTTGCAGGGGAAGAGTATGAGGAGTCCTCCCCCTAAGTAGGAAGGAGCAAAAGAGCCAGCTTGTAATTACTGACCACAGCCCTCATTCCCTGTTCCCCTGTACCACTGGCAGGAAGGTGTTAGAGAAAATTGAGTCAAAGAACCCAAGAAGAAGGGAAGGGTGGAGGAAAGGTGTTTTTAAGATTTACTTTTATTTCTTATTATCCTACTCTGATTTGATTGGTAATAAATTAATTTTCCCAAGTCAGGTCTGTTCTGCCCATTTTGGTAATTGCTGACTGATCTCCCTCTGTCCTTATCTCAGCCCACAAGCCTTTGAGTCTGTTTTCTCTTCTCTGTCCAGCTGAAGAGGGGAATGATAGAGTAGCTTTGGTGGGTATCTGGTGTCCAACCCAGGTCAACCCAGCAAGTAAGTGCACTGTTTAAACAGGTGATGAGAGCTATGCTGAAAACTAAGGCAGGAAACAAATATAGATGTTTTGCTGAAGAAACAGCATTTTATGTTGCTGCAATTCATATTAAGATCATTAATCTACCTGTTTTTTAAAATACTTTAAATATCTTTATGTTATGGGAATTAAAATAATGTCATTTATAGATTGAAGGTATCTTTGTACTTTGAGTCTGCCAGCAGCAATGCAGATTTGAGTTGAAAATTGCTTTTTCCAGTTTGAAATTTTGCCCATGAATTCACTTTCAGCTTTTATTTCTGATCTTACACTTAACCTTTGCAGCTATTCAATCCACTCCTGTTATCTATGCCCCTATTTTCTGAATCCAGAAGGTTTTTTTTCTCAAATTACACTTAAGTCTTTGAAGAATAATAGTTCTATACCTTCAGTTGCCACTCATCTTATGCATTTTGTCTTCCAATTTCTTTCTGAGAAAACCACATCCAGTGTTAGTTAGATGTTGCTAACAGTAAAAATGTATTTGCTTTTGTATTTTTTATATAATACAGTGGGACACTGGCATAATTTTCTTGTAGTTTAGAAGAGAGGTGCAGAAACGTCTGAACAGTAGAGTGAGGGGCAGACTCCCTTCTTTGCACAGGAACCATGGCAACTGCATTATCCCACTGATATTCCTCCTGTAATGGGTAACTGAAGATATTCTAAAACTGGAAAGGGCTGATGTAAAACTCAAGAGACATCAACTGAAGTGTTCAAGAAGACTTCAAATCATTACTGGAATAATGTGATGCATTTTAGAGCATGAAGGAATTATTTGTTACCAAAAAATTTAGAAAAGTCTTCACACTTGTAGGATATAAGAAACTGATAATTGTGTTTAGATTATCTGTATCCAGAAATTTTGTTTGTCTGTCTTGATTGTGTGTAAGCTACTTTAGAATCTCTGATAATGAAATTTCAAATACATTACACACATCAGGATAATTCCTATCATACTCATCTCCATTGTACTCTATTACAGACATTATCAGACACTTTAGCAGATCCATTAGTTGTGAATTTAAATACAACCTTCAGTTTTCATAGAATCATAGAATATACTTAGTTGGAAGGGACCCACAAGGATGATTGAAGTCCAATTCCTGGCCTTGCATAGGACAGGCACACAAGTCACACCATGTGCCTGAAAGCATTGTCCAGACACTTCCTGAACGCTGTTAGGCTTCATGCTGTGACCACCCCACCGGGGAGTCTGTTCCAGTGCTCAGTCTCTGAGTGAAGAACATTTTCTTATTGTCTGACTTTAACCACCCCTGACACAGCTTCAGGCCCTTGGGTCCTGTCATTGGTCACCACAGAGGAGACATCAGTGCCTGCCACTCCACTTACTCTCATGAGAAAGTTGTAGATTCTTTTAGGGTTTCCTCTCAATTTCCTCTTCCCCGACTGAGCAAGGCAAGTGACCTCAGTTGCTTCTGACATGGCTTCCCCTCTAGACCCTTCACCATCTTCATAATCCTCCTTTGGATGCTCTCTAATGGCTTAATATTCTTCTTATACTGTGGCACCCAAAACTGCCTACAGTACTTTGAGCAGAGTGGGCCAATCTTCTTCCATGGCAGGTGATGCTGTGCCTGGTTGCCCCCCAGGACATAGCTGGCCTTCCTGGCTGCCAAGGCACTGCTGACTCAGATTCAACTTGCTGTCAACCAGAACCCCCAGGTCCCTTTCCATGGTGCTTCTCTCCAGCGCCTCATTGCCTGGCTTGTGCATACACCCTTACCCAGAGGCTCCCATCTGTGCCTTTGGCAGCTGTAACCTCTATAAATTCCAGCCCTTCCCTTACAAACACCACCCCCTGTCTCACCTCCTCTGCCTATCCCTCCTGAAAGGCCAGTAACCATCCAACATGGCACTTGTGTCGCAGGATTCATCCCACCAGGTTTCTCTTATGCCGGTGAGTGGGCTCTGGGGCTGGGCCAAAGCTTCGAGCTTCTTTGTTTGTTCTTCATGCTGCTTGCATTAGTATAGAAACATCTCAGTTTAGACTTTTTCTAGCCAATACCTCCTGGGACAAATTGAAGGATCTCAGTAGAGCTCAGTTCTTCAAGTTTTGCTGTGGTCTCCTATTGCCTATCACTGGCAAGCCTGTTTTTTCCCTGTGCACCTTTCAGTCTAGTTAAAAGCTCTCAATAAGCCCTGCTAATTCCTCAGCTAAAATCCTTTTTCCGCTTCAGCTGGACTTTGTTGCCAGCAGGATTGTTGTTGTATAAACTTATCCCTTATCAAAAACATAAAATTCTACTGGCAATGCCAATGTTGAAACCAGTTGTTCATCTGCATAATCTTCCTGTTTCTTGCCACATCATTCCCTGCAACTGGCAAGACAGAGGAGCACACAACTTGTCCTTCACATCCCTTGTTCCAAGGCCCTGAGGTCCCTCTTGGTTGTTTGCAGCCTCCTCTTTGCTGCCTACCTGGAAAACCAGTGGAGGGTAATAATCAGTGGGCTGTACCAGGCTGGGAAGCTCCTTCATGATGTCCCTTACCTGGGCTCCAGGGAGCTAACACACCTCCTGTGTTCTGGGTTCAGTGAGCATATCAGACCGCTCAAAAGGCAATCTCCAATAAATCTCCAATCTACTACTCTTCTTTTCTTCTTTTTTTGTTAATTGAGATCATGATGACTGGTTCTACCAGTCAATTTCCTCCTCAGAGTCTCCAGTACTTTGTAGTTTTCCACTTCATTTCTCAGCTCCACCGCTAGGATGAGCAGATTATCAGCCTGATGACACCTCATATTGTTGTTGATGTTGTCCTTGAAGCCCTCTGGGAGCAGCACCAGGCTCTGTCACTCCCTAGAGCCTGAGACCTGGACTGCTGCATGCTTTTGTGGCTACTCCATCTGGGTCATCATATCCTTTCTGGATCACTTTGATTTTGTGGTTTATATTTTCTTAAGCCTACTACTTTCTTTACAGTAATTATTCCTCCCTATGTAGTAAATATTTAACAAAATTAAAAATTAACATTACAAGCTGTGAGAACAACAAAAATAGATCATGTCCAAGTCTTGTGTTATTAAATGCTTTCTGAAAGTCCTTGCTGAGAAGCACAATTATGCATCATGTCCAGGCCATTGACTCAACATACAGTTGACAATTGTCAAAACCAAAATAAAGGCACTTTATTTTTCAATAATAACCTTAAATTAACAAAAGGTACATGTTCTAACAAAAACAATACAGAAAAGTGAATGTTCTTATGGAGTCAGACACCTTCTATTTGCTAAGTCTTTCTGATTCTGCTTTTCTAAATATTGTGTACAAACTGACACAGTAAACATGCGAGTCAAAAATATAAACTGGCTGCTTGTTTTTCTTCACAGTCAATTCAGACATAATAGTAAATTAAGAAAGTCCAAAGTTAAAATGCAAAGTATCACTTCATTAGTTTCGTGCAAAAAAAAAGTTTTGTTAGTTTTTCTAATAGTCCAAGTGAAACAGTTTTTATACACAAAACCAAAATAAAATCCTTTTATTTTAAGGGTGCTGTAAATATTGACTATTGGTGCAAATACACCACAAAACTGGAAAAGAATTTACACAAGCATGTGACATGTACTTTTACAGATTTTTTCTGGTTTTAAATAATTTTTTGTTAGAAAAAGTATTAGATTTGTAACACTTTCCCCAGATAGAGATCAGGCACAGATTTCCAGGGAAAAGTAAAGAGGGTTTTATGATCTTCTACACCTTATACTTTTAGAGAAAAACTGTTATAAAATTTATGGCTCCAATATAAAGCTAAAATCTATAGGGAAAATTTACATGAGTATCTCCATCCATTCATCTATCCATTGTCTATTATCTTTATCCTTTCATTCTTTAACTCAAGTAGAAGTACACATCTTCCTGTAATTTGCCACTTCACTGATTAAAATACTGTCTTTTGCTCATATAGTTTGTAATACTGCTTCTGGAAATAGGAGATTTCTTGCTATTATTAAAGGTTTGGGTTTACACAGCTGTGTAAAATTTCAGATTCCTCCTGATAATGTGTAGACCGTTTTTTTTAATTGTTTCATGGGTATTGCAATCTTGAAAAATACAACTCATATGAAGTTAAGCTACTGCATTGTTTTCATCAACTTTTTCATTCTGCAGTACACAAAACGTTTTCAAGAAAATTACAGGGCACAAATTGCAAGTGAACATTAATTTCCTAATTCAGCAATTCTTCAAAAATTCAATGCAGTAGTTGTGTCCATGACTCTTTTTATGGATCTGGTCTTACTTGTGCTGAGAAATTTCACAGTAATTTCTGCAGTTAAAACCTTTGCATTTCCAACCCTTGCTGAAATCTTTTTTTGCTATATTTCTTGATTGACAGTTGTACTTACTGCTCTTTAACACCATTTTCCTGGTGGGTACAGATCTATTGACACAGTAAAGAAGCTAAATTAATTTCCTGATATGAAATTTCACTAAAGCAGTGTTATTGCCATGTCAAAACCCCATGTTTATCTATGAATTTTCTGAACTTCAATAACATGAATAAACTTGATGATTGCATTCTTATTTGTTATGAGTTTTAAAGACTGAATGAGAGAAATCAATTTAACAAGACATTTCAAATGTCTAATCTATATTTATTCTTTCTGAACACTCGGTAGAGTTCCTTTAAACATAGTTCTAAGTTTTCTGTGGAGAGTTTGAAATCTGTATGCAGAAAGATATTTGGTATCTAATGTTTTCCTAACAACTGTTTAGAGATTCAAATATCTAGATTTCAATTTGCACTCATTCAATTTGTGGCTAGAAACAAGGGAAGATATCTTTGTACATTTCTCATACTTCCTTCAAACCCAAACTTTCCTTTTCAGTAATTCCCACAGAACAACCTTTGCTTTATTTTTAGCAAAGATTCAATGTGCAACAGCAAGAAAGTGATGACAGAAGTTTCATTTTCTACAAGTATGGTCTTTACTTGGTAGCATGATGAAAGGCGAAGGAATTTGCTTCTTCATCTTCATAAATGTCCATCTATTCCTTCAAAACTACCAAAACCAAAAGCAAGTTATTACCGGCATGTGTGAATGGCCAGCAAGTTTGATTGAAGTGGGAAATAGAGCTATGCTTGCCCAAACCATCATCCTCCTAATTTGTTTAAATATGAGATTAATAGAGGCAGAAAGCATTTTAAAAGTGCATTAGATTGACGCTGTATGCAAATTTATGTTGTTGCTTTGATCACCTTGCTGAAATGGCAGTTGAGATTTTTCTTCTGATGTACCTGATATCTGAATGGTTTAGGACAGCTGAATATTTAAGTTGGGGCCACAGCCATATATGAATTGCAGATATCCATGATGCTTTTGCCCAAAGACAGAATCACATAACAGGAAACAGGTTGGACTTCCTTCTTTTCATGGCTAGCCTGAGAAGCAGCTGTCATGCTATGAAACTGAGAAGGAATAGCAAAGCTATCACTTGGAAGGGAAGTTTCTTTTGAACATGAGAGTGTTTCTGGGAATGATATTGCCATTCTGGCCTTAAATCAGTAAAGCACTTAGAGCAGCTAAACTCAAACCTTATGTTTGCAGTGAAGTATTTGTTGATTTGGGGCTTCAGCAGGTGGCACTATTCATTCAGGATAGTTTAGTGGGAAATTACATCGTTTAGATCCTTGTTTTCATTCAGTGAAAATATTTAAAGTTCAATGCAGATTCTCAGCTGGTGAGGCTGGCAAAGCACTATTAACTGGGGTTATGACACAGTCTGCCAAAGGGTTTGCTTGGAAACTGGCTAGATTCCAAACTAAAATCGAAGTGCCAAATCTGGAAATCTCATATTGAAACCACCTTCCCTGTTAGTTTTAAGGAAAAAACCCTGTGTTTTAAAAAGACAGAGAAATTCATCTTAATAAAGTATATAATATTTAGGAGTGCATCAATAGAAAAAATATTTTAGTCACTATGGAATTTTCTGTTAACTCTAAATAGTTGGGTTTGTGTCCTGGAATTAATGTTATTGATACCTTGAGAGGCTACCTAGAAGGCATTATTAAATCTACTACATTTGTTTTCAAAGCCTTTGGCTTTGCAGTAGTCATGTATTTTTATATGTGCTCCTATTATAATAATGTCTATCTAACCTTTTTTAAATATCTGTATACTGTAATTTTGAAGTCATTGTTTATATACAACCTGCCCTCACTTCTGAAAAGTAAATGGAATTTTAAAAATTCACCTAGACATAACAAAACAGTGTGAAAATATAATTGAAAAAAATAGTGTTTGCTTTATTAAAAAGGATTAGGGTTTTATTATTATTTTATATAAATATGAAAATCTGGGGTTTGGGTGTGCTATGACACTTCCTCCACTTATGCATTTTTAATAATTATTATCTCTGCATATACCTAATAACTCATCTGAAGAAGCAGCTTAAAATATATTTCTTCATTTGAGCTAACACAACATGGATCAAAATAGAGACATTTAGTATATTGACCTAATATTGAAATTTTGCAAGAGTGCTTTCTGAGTCAGTAATTGCAATGTCTTTGTAAGGTATATGGCACTGTATTGATTCAGAGCCCATCACTTGTGTCTAGTCTGGCATTTGAGCCTGCTGATGATAACACTGGCATCTACAGCAGGTAAAAAGCATTAGAGAATATACAGTTTCCTTCCTTGATCTCTTGATAAGTATTTTAGTTGTGTGCATTTCTGTACTGTCTTGAAACACAGAGGACTGTTTCAATTGTAAAGTAGAGTTTGTTTAAAATGTTATCATTTCTTAAGATTGCTAGATTGACACAATACTAGATAGAAAAGTTTTGTTTAATATACACTGTGGAGAATAACTCTGGAATTGTATTTATTGCTTGAAATGCAGCATTGTAACATAGAAAGAAAATAGTGAAGTCATATTCTAAGGATTTTATGAATATTCAGTTCAGCTTTTCAATTCATTATTTGAGGTGAAATATGCACAGTTATTGCTGTCTAAAAAAGCTTTTCATCTTTTTATTTCTTCATTAGCACAATTAAGTTAATTTCATCATTCTCACATGAATTCGTGGTTTAATTGTGTACAGTTTATAGCATTATAATAGGGTGGTCAACATTTCCTTAGCAACAGACTCTGCCTACTTATAGACAGGTAAAAGATTTTTACATATGCCATATTTTGTATGGCAGCAATGAAAGAATTTAAGAGAAATTATCTTATTGGATTTGTACAATTGAATACAAGAGAAAATATGTTTGTGAATCTAAAAACTAGAATATTCTAGAAAAGGAGTTTAAAGAAGGAAAAAAGAAATGGAAGAATTACTACAGCATCTTTGAGAGGCATGCATTGGCACTCTTATTTTTCAGATATCTTCTGGTCAGGTTTCACTAGGTTTTCTATGGTACTTGATAAGAAGCCTTTGCATGTTTTATGAAAAAATTCTCAGACGAGTTTGTAATGTAATCTGACCTACACCGATCTGTGCAAATTCTTTTGTGTCGCTCTTTTCATTTTCATAAATGTCACTTACTATAGTCAGATCAATAGTGAAATAAATTAGTAAATTGGAATATTTTTAAGAAAATAAGTATTATAGCTAAGTTCAAAATATGACAAAGTTCTGCTCCTAATATAGAAATCTAAATGACAGATGTTTATTAATAGATTTGTGCATATGTTGAAGTGTCTGTTAAAGTATGCCTTTAAAGTAAGTTTTGAATATTTTTCAGTACAGTTGGATTTTCAGACCAAAATTGTCTTGTCATGAGTGAGTAAAAAAGTTTATTCATAAAATTATATTAATTTATATGTTTATATGCAGTATTTTATATCAACTTAATTCACAACCTTATGTGAACAGAGATACTTCATACTGAAATGTATACAGAAAGAAATCGTGCTATTTACAGAGTCAAGGAATCACTGAGCACAGTAAATGGCACTTAGTCTTCCATAATTACACTTGCAGAAAGATGATTATCCACTGGTGTAGAACTTCTTCCAAATACCTAAGGAAGAAATAAGATTTGAAGAGACTGTATGAATCTAATTTCCTCACAATTGAAGCAAAAATAAATAAATGAAAGACTTGGCTACTTTGCTATTCTCTTCAGAGAAATTGAACCAGAAATGGGAAACAAACTGGAAAATAGATTCTTTGAGAATGGGAGTCAGGAATTCTGCAGGTTGCCAAATACTGGAGCAAGAGGTACCAATACAAATGTTGTAAAAGTGTGATCTTTCATCACTGTATGTAATAATTTGCTGTTAATCAAATACTTGCATTTGCATTTTGCTTTTGTTTGTCTTATGTTAAAAATGATGTCAAGATAAATGGCCATTCTTTCCCAAAGATCAAAGACTGGAAGTGAAATTGTCTGGAAAAGTTCTGTGGGAGCACATATGAAACCAAGATCCTGCAGAAAGGCTTTACATTTCTTGAAATACTGAAGCTTTCCCTAATACATGGAGGATTTCTGCTTCTTACTGCCATTTGGTTTTTGGAGTTTTTTTCTTATGGCAGCCTAACTGTTGTGGGAGTTACCATCACCCTGGGATTTCTGCTTACATAAAATCTCCATGGCAGCAGTGTTCCATAATAGGAAAAAGGATTGCAGGAAAATTCCCCCTAGTCTGAAATAGAAGATGCCCTTTTGCTGGACTGCAAGTCTCATCTTCCCAAGCTCTGTTTCCTAAAAATAATGCAGACTTTTTCTCATTAAATATTTATTTTAATAATGAAAAGCACTTGTATTTTGTGCTACTGTTGCTGCATGTATCAGTCATACATTTTACTGTAATTAATTAGAGATACTAAAATAGATCTTGCAGTTATCTCTAGCTAAAAACTCACCAAAAACTGCTTTTATATTGTAGTTCTTACTGTCCTGCAAATATACCATGTAACTCTCAAGTCATGGACTACAAATAGAGTCATGAAAGTGGGGAAAAAATGAAATAGTTAAAATTACCTATATAGACTTTAACTTTCTTTCCCTTTTTTTTATTTGTTTTCTCTTTCTTTCATAGCAGTTGTAAGAAACAGGTAAACTTCATGTGAAGGGACAACAGAAAAAACGGATTCCACATTGATATTGGATGATAAGAAATTTGAAGCTTTTCCTTAGTCAGTAGCATGTCAAGAACAAGTCATAGTTCCATGTGTCACAGCATGACAGGAGCAAGTCATAGTTTCCCTGTCTCTCAATTTAGTTCAGAATAACATTACAGCTAGAATGTCTGCCTACCTCTTAGAAGTGCTTTAAGGCTGAATAAAAACCCTATAAAATATTTTGATGTATTTATATAAAGTGTATCAAAATATCTTTTTTGTTGAGAAATGATAAATTAAACTGCTTGACTATGAATTCTATTTTAAGCAAGACTCCAAAATTAATTTTGGCTGAGGAAGAACATAATACTCTTGATGCAAAACATTTCGGTATCCATTTAGTGCAATAAGAATTTCTATTATCCTGTCACTCACAGAATTTGAATCAAGTTCGTGACCTTAGAACTCATTAGCTGCTATAAATAAACATGTTATCATCACATACTTTTCTTTTGAGGATGAGAATTTTCACCTGCTTAAGGACATAGACCTAAAGTCAGTAAACACATTTCTTTTCTCCTAATGTAACTTACTTTCATAAAATCATCTACTATCCAATCTCAATGACTGTTCCTAGACATTATAATAGCACTGACACTTTAGTGAAAATGAGCAGGATTTTTCTCCCAATAAAAAAATGCCTTTGTTTTAGATTTTTACTATTCTGACTTCTGCCTGTATTTTAAAAAGGTAGATGTGTTACCTAAAGAGCCTGACTACTGCAGTTAACTTCAGGTAATATGAATTACAGCACTGTTTTCTTCACTCATATTTAATATATTAATGTATTTACTAACTATTTCATGCAAATATTTAGAAAAACTCAACAGGAACTAGTGTACCCTAAGTTTTAGAAAAGAGTTCCCACTTTCTACAGTTTTCCCTTTTCCTGAGCCTTAGCAAGAGTAATAGTTCAACCACGCTTCCCCCATTAGCTGCCCTCCTCCCAGATGTTGGAGAAAAGCAAAATATTTTCATCTGAACCATCAGTGTCCTTTCAGTTGTTTGATATTCCTCTTCTAAATCATGTTCTTTGGAAGGACTTTGAGCAAATAGGTTTTCTATCCTCTGTGAGAAATCCACTAAATCTCCTATACTGGTAAGATTTTATGAGATTTCTCTTGGCTCTTAATGGTTCTTCAGTTTTGAAGTGTGACATTTGCAATTGATCTTCTTTTGCTACCATTTCACCTTTATGTGGAATGGAGTTGAAGTAAGGGTAATTGAGGAATCAAAGTGGGACCAAACAGGCAAGAGAGTATTTTGTTTCAACCATCCTCCACTGTTTTGTTGCCTCTCTAACCTTCTCCACACCAATCCTCTCTTCCCTCTGAGTCTATCCAATTTCTCCAGTCTTCCTTTTAAAAGACCTTCTTCCTTAAAATATTAATCTTATCAACATTTCTCATGAGAAAAGTTACATAATAAGTAAGGATTTTCCACAGGATGCCAACTGTGTATCTTTACTGGGCAGACTTTATGTTAGCAGTGTTTTGCAAGCCAGCTTGCTCTATAGTCTCAGCAGCAAGTACTTGGGAGCAGTAATAACCCACAGTCCACTTCACAAAGGAAGGGACTAATTTCTTAAGTCAGTTCCATACATGTTTTTGATAAATGCTCTGAAAAAGTACTCCATGTCTCATCCTGCAAAGCCAGTCCTCTATCTAAACAATGCAAAAATCTCAGCCACTAAAAAACCTCTAAAAATATGAATATGTGGGGTTATGAGGTTTTTTTGTACTGTAAAAAATGAAGATTTTTTTTTCCCAATAATACATGTTATATCAAAGCATTGCTGGATTATTATAATTTTAAAATATGCAGTATTTAAAGAAGCATCATATTTTAAACTGGAGAGAGGAATTGTTTTGCTGTAAAAATAACTTCTGGGAAAAACTTATATTGTAAAACATCTTTTTTAAAAAAAATATTGTTAATTTTAGTAGCTAATATTCCCAGTATCTCATCAATTAAATTTTATTTGTGGCTGCCCCACATATTGATCAAATTTAGCTTAGCTGAGACATTAAACCAATGTCATATCCTTATAATTAATTGTTGCTAATATTTCTGTATTAGGAAGTACAAAAACAATGCTTAAATCTTGTTAAGTCAGTGCTGTATACTTGCTTTAGACAATTGTCTCCACCACAAGAACTGAACACAAAAGATGTAAACAGCAGTTGCATTTACTAAATTCATAGTACTTATCTAAAAATAGTTTAGTTGTTTCTTATAATGTAATTATGGAAATTAATAAAAAAGAATGAATAATATTTTTAAAAGATGCCATACCCTGAAAGTAACAGTACCAACTCATTTTGAAAGTATCGATTTCTGTTTCTGTTGCAGAATTTATAAAACACTTTCTAAAGCTTCTCTTTTGCTGAGAGGAGAAATTAAAAGTATAATTAACAGCTTTGGATGAAAAAGTTACTATATAATGCTTTCATTTTTTATGACCCAAGAGATAAAGGTGGCAAGCTATTTTTTAAAATGTTTTTTGTGAAACTGACGTTGCTCTGCCACAAAGCATTTCTTTATCAAACATGAAATTAAAACAAAAGAGAGGAAACTGTAATTCATTTTGGAATTGTATTGAGTTGTTAAAACAGTGGAAGCGATCCATTCTTTCTCCAACCATTGCAGTGTTAGGGTGAGCTACTACCTGGCCTCCCATCCTGCCCCAGCTAATAATTAAGGGCTCCAGAGCACTATGTCTTACCTGTGGAAGATGTATTAACAAAAAAAAAAAAAAAAAGAACTTGTAAACATTCCCCTCTCATGTAAAGCTTAAGTGGATATTAGCAAAGGGATTCTTCTTCGTAACAATGGGCAGAAAACTGACAAAGTATTCCCAACTTTCTTCAGAGCCTTCCCTTTCCTCCATTTGTAACTCTAGATTATTAAGGAACTGGTTTCTGTGGGAAAAGTGCTGGTAATGAACACCTGCCAGAAGGACAGTCCCAAATTACCTTGTTAGACTCTAATCTCAACCTTAAAATTTAGATCTTGGACACTTAATAAATCTCTCTTTCAAACCATCTGTTTGTTGCTCCCAAACAACTAGGGGTATGCCTGCACTGCAAAAATAGAGGTCCCAAACCATTTAACCTAGAAGAGCTTTAGTGAAGAGCTTTAGGCAGAGTTGTATAGCTATTTTTTCTCAAAAGCTGGTACAAGAATTCACTGAACACTCTGGCTCACTGATATCATCCCTGAAACCAGTTGAAATGTATATTCAGATTATTACTGATTTACATTCCTTCTTTGCTGCCCCAGATCAATGGGGACTAGTTAGTTTTTAAACACTACCACAGTTTTTGATTGCTGGGGGAGCGTTATCATGCAATACTGCTTTTAATAATGTTGTGCCAGTTGTAATCCCTAGTGTTTTTTCCAAACTTTTGCCTTCACCCATTTCAAAATCACAATGAAGTGACTTATGTTGACACTCTAGTATTTCAGAAATACACATTCCTCAACCCAGCTTTTGACAAGAATAGTCCATTGATTATTTCCTATGTATGTATCCATGTATATACTCATATACAAATGTTTACATACATATGCACATCTTTTAAATATGAGTACATGTTCAAAATGGATGTTAAAATTGTGTCTGCATTATGTGCACTTTTTGAATCCTTTCCGTTGTTGAGAGCTTCTTTATCTAAGTGATCTGACCTCTTTCTTTAACTGTGGAGAGCAGAAACTGCAGCTACAACATACCCTGTAATAAATCTAATTTGTATACTCAGTTCTCCCCTGTAGAAGAGAACAATGCATAACTTGGAGCTGAACATCCTCAGGGACCACTGACATTTTTCCCAGGAGGCATATTGCTATATGACCCACCAGTGCTTGGAGCACAGACTCAGCATTCTTTCTGCTGCCAGATGTACAGACATTTCTTTACCATTAATAAAGCATAGTTCATAATTTCACGTTCCATCACTGATACTGTGTGAGAACCATAAGCAAATATGTTTCATTCTGCATAGTTTGTGCACCAAGTAGCTTCTACACCTTGTGAGTACCATTAGTCTCTTTAGAATATCTGATTTTCATGTTTTTCATCTGTGTTTCAAGCTATATGTGGTTCTTTGGAAGCCTACACTTTTGGAAGCCTACACTTTTTATTAATTTCTTCTAACCCTAAAAGTTATCTGTATCCTGGCAATTTTTTGTTATTCAAGAATATGTGTGTTAACTCAAAAAGAGTGCTAATACTGAGCAACTGCCCTGATGCTTGTATTGGTACACCTTCACAGGTTGATTTATACTGGTTTACACAGCTGAGGCTTGATTCTTTTATTTTTGCAATCAGGTAATGATTAGCAAGAACTCATCCAGGAAATAATTAATGAATGTCAAGTTGGAATGAAGCTGAAATAAAAGTTTCTTATCTCTTACCAGTTTGAAAATATCTGCATGTTTGAAAGCTTTGTTCTAATATTGTTATAGTAGAGAAAAGTGCAAGTTAATTGTAGATGAAAGATTTACTGTTATTATGAAATGCTGTCATTAAAAGATGTAATTTCTCTTTATAAAATCAGGCTGTATAAAAAAAGTTTTTGAATTCTGTTAAAGGCTCAGAATACAAGTCAAAATATGCTCAGCTTGCTCTTGGCCTGGAAGTTCATGACATCAGTTTCATATGAAGCAGTGTCAAAATCAGTGTTTTCAGCTACAACTTTTGGGAACTCAGCTGAAATATCTAAATATTCTATCAGGAATTAACTGAACATCTTTAATATGTTTTTAGATATGCTTTTGACAACATAAATTACTGCTTTCAGTGCTTATTTCTATGAAAATAAATAATTTCATATTGACAGAAGGTCTATTTCATATTAGAAAAAAAAAACTTGGGAAACAGTACATTAAAACTGGGTTTATATTTCCCCTTGCAAAGAAGAGATGATAATTAACTTAAACTAGGTAACCAATATACATGTTATAATTATGTGATTGTTTTGCAAGGCCTTAGACAATATAAATAATAATATAATGAATTTTAAGTGAATGTTTTAAAAGCAAACAGTAAAAACTTTAAGCAATAAAAATATTAAAGCAATAAAAATATTAAAATCAATCTTAAAGCAATTTCTTTTAATCTTAGTCAAATGAGATTGAACTTGCTTGGGAAAGAGGTTTTTTCCTATGTCAGATGTGTATTAAAATATGAATGTTAGCAATATTTGGATCCTTTGTCAGCAGACCTATTTGACGTAGAAAGGAGCCTACTGGGCTCCATGACTGGGACCTATTAGTCATCAGCCTGTCTATTTTGAAAAAGAAACTTGTTTTTACAAAGGTTAACCAGGTGGGATTGGAATTAAATTCAAGTTGACAATTCTCTAAGGCACTTCATTTGATTTTGCCCTTCATCAACCTGTGAATCCTGTTTAGAAAACAGCAACACATTGCAGAATGCTGTAAATGTGGAAACACCAATTTTCAATAGTGAGTACTCAAATTGACAGTTGCAACAAAGAGCTTCTAAGTGGTGCACAGATGAAATGGATTTAGATGAACTGTTTGCCAAATAATTTTGAATAGGGAACACTTTTGGGAATATCAAACATTTCATGGACAATTGATAAAGAGTGGAAACACATTCTAACAAATTTGAATTGCTTCTGAGTGAATACATTGAGCCATGAAAAATTTATGTTTGGTATCCTTGTGGACAAAGTATTTTTTAAATAGGAATTTCTAGTGTTCCAAAAGTTAGAAAAATAGGCTTGTTTAGTACACAGGACTGTTATTTCTTGGGCTTTGTTTTAAAGTAGTTTGCTAGCTTTTCTATGACAGTGCTTCTGCATCATTCATTGTGTACATTAACCACATCTACATTTTATTTCTGTTTCACTTGCACTTTTTGACAGCTTGAAAATTTCTGCCTTATCTTAAACTTTCATTAGGAAATATCTGCAGGCTACAGGCTGATTGTCAGAAATAAGAGGAGCCCTATCATTCTGACCTTATCAGGCTGCTATGGACAATTTTTCTTCTACCAGCAGAACTTGATACTTTTAATCTGATGTTTTTTATATTAAAATTTAGCATATCTACTGAAAAAGTGAAGCTGTCTTGAAATGAGAAATGTTAAACTAAATAAAAATTTCCTTTGATTGTATAGCATGTGTTTAAGGGTTAGCAAGATAATAATTGAGATATCCTCAGCTGCCCTATGGGTTCTCTTGAAGAATTTCTAGTTATTGGCATGCATTTTTTACTCTAGTGATAATAGAGAAATATGTGCAGTACAAACGAGTTCTTTTCACAGAATTGTGTGGTGGTGGGTCAATAGAATGAAATGCATAAAACACCTCACAGTTCCTTGAATGGAAGGACAGCTGTGTGGGAATGCCTAACTGAGGTGTACATTTGCAAGAGCATATTCTCAAATTACTGGGTTTGTTTCACTTGAATACTTGAAATTCAAGGGTTGTTTAGGGTTTTTTTTTTAATAGCTTAAACCCGTTTAATACAATTTAAAGAAAAATCCATAATAACATGAATTTCTTTATGTGCAAAATTAATTTCCATTAAATTCACGATTATCAAGATATTTAAAAGTTCTGTTCATCAATTTTTTTTCTAATTCATATTTCAGCCAACACTACATGCTCTGAAAGCAGCATAGGTTCTAACTGTTCTGATTACAGTGTTGATAACAGGTGCCTGTGTCAAGGACATAGATATTTCAGATGCAATTGAATAAGAAGCATGAAATAAGATTGCTAATGAACATTATCATAGGACAAGAAAGAGGAAGAAAAATATCATATTGCTGTTGCTTGGTGAGGTTTTTAGTGTGTAACTTTAGCTGAAAGGTAAAAAAACTGACTCGTACATTTGAGAGCTTTCTATGACTGAGGAAAATGTTCTGTATGTGAGAAGCTTGAACATGGATTTTATTGTCAGTGTGATGCCACTGATTTCAGAAAGATCATACTAGTAAAACAGACTGCTTTAAAACATTTCTTCCAAAGGAGGAAAACATTTTAATATCAAAATTTACTATCTTCTTTGTGGTAGTTTGTTTTTCTTTGTAGTTTTTGTGTGCTAGTTGTTTTCCAGAGTCAACAGAAAACTAAGTAGAGAATCCCAAAATGTGATTTCACAAATATGATATTCTAATAAATCTTTACTAGAGAAGAAATTTACATCTATCATAGTGGGTACAATAGCATTTTGTTGAAAAATATAAAAAAGAATGTAAACTTACTTTATCTCTTTAAAAAAATCATGTAAATGTGTATTGGTCAGTATCAAATTTTAAAAATCCTGAAAATATAACCCAAGAGGCTGATAGAGTACAAGGAGTAAAGTGATGTGACATTTACAAAATAATTTTTGTTTCTTCAATACTGAAAAAAGATGTGATTGAATTTTTTTTGGTACTTTTTATAAGCTTTTTATTTATCCTTCTTTTTGGCATGCTATTTCCAAATATATGGTGCTTTTTTAATGTACTAATGACTTCTAAGACTTCAATTTTGAGGTTCTATTCCATAATATACCTGTGGTTAGCCTGGAAGTACTTCGTAATCCTTCAGTTCAGTTCAGGAGACCTCTGCTTTTAAGTTAGCTCAGTCCCACATCTCTTGTATACACCGATTTTCTAAATTTCTTCCCAGACAAAACTGAAATTTAGTAGGAGAAATGTATTGGGATGATGGATAACAGAATTTTTTTTCTAATTGGATTAGTATTTTTTAGATCTGTCTGCCTAAAAGGGTATTGAATAAGGGAATTCAGGAAAGAAAAGCTTTGTTCTGTGTTGCTGCAGTAGTGAGTAGGAGCAAGTACCAGTGAGACGTGAATGCAAGTGATGTATTTGTCCAGTAATCCATGCTGGAATTTTAAAAGGAAGGATGGCTGGTAAAATTCATTTAAAAATGGACAAAAGACCTCAAAACTATCACTCACATTCCTTTTGGTATTCAGGTAGTGATGTCATGCCAGACACAGTGAAGTGAATTTTTAAATAAAGATTATAAATTTTTAAAATAACTAATACCCAGATTAGGAAGGAGAAACTCTGGACCTTTTTTATGTAATTGATATAATAAATATATGTTCTGTAATTTATTTTCCTCAGTAAAATTTTTCCTTTTGTTATCATCATTACTTACCTCAGAATACTACCCATGACAAAGTCTAGAATCCTTAATTCATTACCTTACAGAAGACAGTGGTTCTGTTACATAGACAACAGATAGAAAACAATCCTAGAGCAACACAGAAATAAAGCACAAGAAATATCATGTTTACCTTAATGTATCAAGTATTATCTTAAATTATCTATTTATCCTAAATCTACTAGAGCTTTGCTGTATCAGAAAATGATGAATGAAATTACATTACGGCAATTACTTTAAGATGCTATTAACTTAAAAAATTAAGAACCCCCTCCACCATAGCTGTTCTTTACTAACAGAACCCTTATTTTTCAATATATAACTTTAAATGGAATATTTAGCCATTTTCTCTAGCCAACTCTCTCAGTGCCAGAACTTTAGTCTTTATAGTTCATTTCAGCACTTCCTATGGATTTTTCCCCATATTTCATGCACTAAATTATATCTTTTTCTGTTTCAACAAGTTTTTTTGAGTGGCAATTTTTAATTTAGATTAGAATAATTCAGCTGCTGTACCAAAGATTTAAGTTCAAGACTTAACATTAGGCTAACTTTATATTAAGATTTCTAATTATATTTCTGTCATTCAGAAATATATCAGGTTACCATTATCTGCTGATCCACAGGTGTAACTTTTTGATATTTTACATAAAATTTATGAAAAATTAAGTTAGGGGAAGGTCATTCTGCTGTGTGGGACTGTAATACTACACTTGATGAGCCATGTGAACTCCAAACAAATGATGAAATTTTCCACAATAATTAATAAAACCTTTTAAAAAAAGGATGGCAATTTGAGGCACTGAGATTACAGGCATATTTTTGATATCTTGTATCTGTGTAGTTATTTACAAATAAGACAGTAAGAGTGCAGAGGAACTACAGAAGTCATAGAAGAAACTGCACCTTTAGCACATATTGCTGTCATTGGTTTACTCGGACACTGTACACACAGATGTAAGAGAAGCAGCTGGCTTCAGCCATTCATGTTCATCTCTTACCTCACTACCTTCCCCATAATCTTTGCACACCTCACCATCTCTCTGTGCCTTGTGTCAGTTTCTTCTCTGCTCTTCAGCACTCCCATTATCCTGTAGCCTAGAGAAGCTGAAGAGGAATTCAGGTGATCCTTAGGGATTGTGTGCGTCACTGAGTTTCTCTGGTTCCGTCCCTTCTGGTGCCTTTCTACAGTCACCTGCGCTAGGGCTGTGAGGGAAGGGAGACAGGAGAGCAACTGGCGTTGTGGAAATCAACTGCTGGTCCCATCCCTTAAATTGGAGACTAAATTTCCCATAGATCACATTTCAAAAAGTCTATGTTTGCAAAAGCTATCTGCTAGATTTAGGCTTTGTAGAAAGCCTCATCCCTGGAGAAAAATGCAAACTTCATTTTCCATGTAGTTACTAGACCTAATACATGATGTCAGGCTTATTCTTTTTGAGCACTGTGTATCAGTCACCACCTGATTCCACTGATTCAGCTGGATCAAGATTGAGAGAATAGAAATGCATCTTTCTTATCAGGAGACAAAGGACATTCATATTGTAGAAATTGTAATTCTGGATAAACTCCTTAATGCTAGACAGACTCAGGTGCAGTATTGCCTATTGCTGCACACTTCTTATATTTGAAGATCAAAAAAATTATACTCAGGATTGCCCATAGATATTTTCTCATGTAATTGCTTTTGGGGTAGCTGTCATCAGTTTTTAAAGTGATTTAGTATTTCTGTATGGAGTAGCTGCACGGGATAGAAAACAGCCTAATAGCAATGAGATTATGACTACAAATGTGGTCTTTAGAATAATAGATTTCTCTTGTTATCAAATATGAGTGAAAGATTGAGACCATCACTGTTTGCATCCTCTATCTGCATAGCATCTCTGAAGCCAAACCTTATGAGCTGAGAACTCATGCTTCAGATTATGGCAGTGGCAATATTCTTTCATAATGGTGTGGGTGAGGAAAAGCAGTTCTATGGGCACTCCAATGGCAGCATAAGTCAGTCATTCTGAAAATGTCCTTTCAGACAGAAGCACTCAAATCCACCAAATCAACTGAACTCTGCATTTCTTGGCTGTTGTTTATTCAAATAATAACTTGATTTCATATTTGTTTTTCTGTTACATGACTAAGCTGAAAGGGCTTTACTGTTGTGAAGTTATGAGTGTTGATTCTGGCCTGGAAATAGGAACCCACCAGCTGCACACTTATTCCAGCAGTTTGGGGAAGAGAATTGGAAAGGCAAAAGTGAAAAAAAATTAATGGGTCAAGATAAATATAATTTAATAAGTGATGGGAATCAAAGAAGGGGGGAAAAAAGGGGTGATGCAAAAGTAATTGCTCACCACTCCTGACCTGCAGACCAATGTCCATTTCTGTGTCCTCTGCAAGGGGATGTTCTGTCCATCAACATGGCATGTTTCGTGAATTGAATTTATGACAGAAAATGTCGGTTCCTGCTTTTTCATTGCACTTTAAGCTGTTCATAAAAACGTTCTCTCACAAAATAATAGGCATTTAATTTCCAATTTCAATGACCTACAAGGTCTTTTGATGGTCATGTTTCTTCTGGTGTATGTACTAAGACCACTAACAACTTCTTCTGGCCTATGTTAGGAGCAGTATAGACTGCCATGCTGCCTTTGTGCTCTGCCTTGAATATGTTGCCACTTAGTGAATTTAGCATTTAAGATATCGTAAACTTCTTTCAGTATATTAGGCCAATTTTTGTCTTCAACTCCAGGGTAAGCTGAAGGCAAAAATAACTTGCAATGTGGAGACCATATCTGCTCACTGGAAAACATTCAAAATCTTTCAATTTCTGAAAATGTTACAATAGCTGACCTCAATATTTTCTCATTTTATGAATAAGAAGACTGTGATTTTACAGTTTTATTTCTACAAATTAACTTTTATTTTTTCTCAAAAGTGAAGATCTTGCAGCCTAAAAAAACGGAATTTATAAGTACCTGCGTAGCATTTACTGAATTGTTGATACTGCTCTGGTATCACCCTTTTATTTTAGCATGCTATGACTGCTGTGAAATAGATATGAAACAGAGGTTAGATGCTTTTCCAGTTAATCTACTTTGCCTGCCATAAACATTCAATCAGTGTCAGAGAACACTGTAAAGGTTACATGAAGCCACAAGAAAGAGTGTGAAATCACATTGAATCATGTTAGTCAAAGCATTTATAAGGTAAGAATAATTAGCTTTATGCTCTAGCTGTATTTTGAGAATCACATTTTAACTGGTAAGTGTTGTAGGCACACAGTTTGTGCTAATTGGGAGTGGGGCTGCAGCTGAGCCTCATCCCCAATGGGCTACAGCTGTGCAGGCCAGGTGACCAGCACTGAAGGTAATGGGGCACAGAATGCTGGGCTGCACTGACCAATCACAGAGGGGTACAGAGGGCACACAGGTGTAAGGCAAGTGAGATGAAGAGTATAAAAGGTTGTACTGTAGCCTAACAAAGAGTTGTAGATGCTTGAAGTCTTTTTTGGTGTCAGTTGTGCTTCTACCATCATCCTGCTAGGTATGTACTATCACATTATATCTTTGGAGTGAAGAATTGTACTGTGCAAAAACATTTCTTGATATAACATTGCACTGTATTGTCTCTTAAGCCTCCTGAATCCGTGAGGTTTAAGATAACTTTATGAAGTCCTCCCAGTAGCTCAAAATTTTAAAGATGTTAGATTGTCTACTTAAGGTTGAGAGCATTATGAAAGATATTTCCAATGCTTCTTTACCAGGCAGTTCAAGCCTCTCTTATATTTATTTAGAATCCTGCGCAACAGTCCTACACAATTTGAAGAGAACCAATTTAACCAGGTGGCAGCCAGCCATTTGATAATAACTCAGCAGTCATAGCAACAGCCTCCCAGCCGTGGCAAAGAATTTGTCTTTGTTATCTTACCTCAAAATAAAGCCGAAGAATCATTAGCTGACCTCAGCATCAGTATAAAATAATTGAGAAATGAAAGATTTTCTGGTTTTGTTTTCCAAGATCTACAACAGTATTAAAAATAAGTATGTGATACAAGTCCAGACACAGAACAATTGTTTAGACTGTAATTGTGTGCAATGACAGAAATCCTTTTTCTTGGATTATTTCAAATTTTATTTTAAGGACGATCTTTTCATTTATAAATGCTGTAAAAAACAACACATTTAGTTCAGGCCTGTTTGTAAATGTAATTATGTATGGGTGTATATATATGTATGAATATATTTTAATTTATTTTTATTTTTTTTGGACTCTGATAATAATCTCTTCACCAACTTCCATTTGAAGCAAGTACTATTTTTTTTACTAATTTTTTGTGTTGGGTGTGCTGTTAGTTGATACCTGTAATTCCTAAGCATACACACATGATCCACTTTTCATAAGATTGATCTTCAGTTCAGAATGGTCATCTACTGCTGCAGAAACAGATGATAATTTTTGAGTCCAAATATGAGCAATAGGGAGGGAATAACCATATTATATTTTTAAACCATTTAACCATAATATATTTTTAAAGAGGATTTTTTAAAAATAGATTTGCTTTAAATTAGGAGTCTCCAGAATAGTAGCTGGTGATATATTGCCAAGACGCTTATTCAAGTTACTAAACTTGTTTCTGAAACATTTATGATAAACAGTATCAACTGTTGTGAATCCTCATAGATTTAAAAATTAGTTTCTGTGCTTAAAAAAAAATACCATCTTGTAAGACAGGAGTAATTTTACAGTTTAATTTGGATTCTTTAGTTTTATTTGTTTGAATACACTAAGAATTTTCAATGTTCTGGTAAACTGTGAGCTATAATTTTTTGGGTTTGCATGGCAAGTATATGGTAGCAAGGCGGGTGGTGACAGAGGCTTCTGCAGTGTTCAATGCAGACAATGTCAGCCGGCACCCACTGGATCTGCTGCTGGCCAAAGCTGAGCCCATCAGCTGCATTGTTACCACCTCTGTGCTAACAGAGGGAAGAAAGGGAAAAAATACCCTCTACAATTAGAGCTGTCGACCGGAGTGAGAATATGTGCGAGCAACACCTTGGCAGACACCGGGGACAGTGCAGGAGCAGGGGGAGAGGATGCTCCAGGCGCCAGGGCTGAGTCCCCTGAGCCCGCGGTGAGCATCGTAGGCAGGCAGCTGGGCCCTGCAGCACAGGGAGGAGCCCGCACCCGGGCAGGGAATGCCTGGACCATGCTGTGGCCCCTGGCAGAACCTGCGAGAGAGCAGCCCACACTGGAGCAAGGGAAGAGTGTGAGAATTCTACCTCTGAGGAGGAAGGAGCAGCAGAGACAACGTGTGATGACCTGACAGCATCCCCTGTCCCCGGGTATGGCTGAGCAGGGAGGAGTCGGAGAATTTGGGAGTGCAGTTTAGCCTAGAAGAAAGCAGGAGTTGGAGAAAAGGTGTCTTTTAATATTTGGGTTTGGTTCTCATTATTCTATTTTAATTTGCTTGGTTAGAAATTAAATTAATTTCCCTAAGTCAGTTTTGCCCATGACAGTCAGGGCTGAGTGATCTCTCTCCACCCTTACCTTGATTCATGAGCCTTTCATGATATTATCTCTCCCCTTTTCAGCTGAGAGGCAGAGTGATAGAGTGGCCTTTGTGGGCACCCAGCATCTAGCCAGGGTCCACCCATCATGTAATATTATAGTATTATTATAACAATTTTTTAAAACAATTTAAATTTTTTTTTGTAATAGGTGAATCATTAATCTTGTTATTTACACATCTTACATTGCCACCAAATCTTAAAGATGTAATTTTAATTTTTACACATTCTGTTTTGTTAAACTAGCACCAGAATTAGCATACTAGAGGATTCTAATGCAAAAATTCTTTACCTTCATCAAAGTAAGATTAATTTTTTTTTTTCCTAGATTAGGAACATCCATTAGTGATTTAAGTATAAGATAAAAAGTGAGTAAAAGGCCAAAATATATACCTTGTAAAGCTGAAACCTTGTTTTAATACCTAACTAACTGGCATTGCTCCAATGAGTGCTTCATGAAGTTACTACACTTTCACCTGATTTCATTGAAATCATAACTCCATTTCCAACATGATCACCAGCTATGAGATTACAATTGCTCTGTAAATTCCTCTCTGATACAGTAAGGGGTACACCAAAGTTGGCAAACTTCTATGTAAAGGAACCAGAGAACATTGTTTCAAAATCCACAAACTAATGCCTGAAATGCTCAGAGGTAACTGGATTCCTGTCTGCTCACATAAAGCCCTGAAGCTGGGGGGTTTTTCATAGATTTTCTGAACATGTAGGATTTCAGCAAGTTCCTTGTGTTTGGTCTGTACTCTAGCCTGGACTCTACAAAAATCCAAATACAAGGCAGTTAGAGTCAATGTTTTTGCTGGAGTATCAAGCTGTACATATCTGATTGTGTCTGGAATATCCTGAGTTTTTTGTCCTGCCCATGTATTTAACCTGCTGGTCTAGGGAAATTGATGTGCCAGTGCTTCCAGGGACACCATTTATTTAGCCTCAGAATAAATTGTATCACCACTGCATCTCTTTGTCTATCTTTAGAGAGATCCAGACAGGGTCTTCTTTCACACTACTGAAACTGTATGCTGCTATTCAGCTTTGGGAATGGATAGCTCTGAAGTCTGTAATATCCCTAATGTGTCTTCAGATCATTGGTTGAATGCTTGAAAACTATGAACTGAAGCAGCTTGTGGCAATGAAGCTTAACTGAAAGCAGGCCTGCCCCTGTTGAGAAGGCTGTTTGTTTAAGGCTGGTTTTGGTGTTGTCTTTTGACAAAGGTTAAGCAGCACCCTGCTGAGAGTGTTGGCTGTTACAGACCATGTTAACTTAGGAATTTTATTCTTCCCTTGCTAATACAACTGCAGAAGAGAACCACCTAGCTGCCTAACTTGGACATAAGCATTCTGTTAGAGACACAACAGAAAGACTACTATTCCTAGGTAATCAGTGAACAGGAATTAAACTCAAAGAGATTTAAACGGACTTTCTTCAGCACACTTAGGAACAATAGAGAATTCTTTCTAAGTCACATGACTGATACTTTCATTAATTTTATAGATATTTCTATTTTTAAATACAACAGATGTTTTCACTATACATTTAGAAATAATGCTGCTGAGTTTATAAAGCACTTTAATATTAGAAAAGCATTAAAAATATCTATCAATAATGATTAATTTTATGCATCCCGAATGAGTTAATTAAAATGACAGTAATGTTTCCATTTTAACAAGAATTCTGCTATTCTGCTGCTGTCAATGAGATGAAAGTATTTGGGCAGATTTTTAGCACCTTACTTTGGTGCCCGGTGGACATAACAACAGAAATTAAGCACACATAATTAATACCAACAGAAAAAAAAATTGTTAAAAGCAATAATTGCCATCTGTTCTTGTCAGTATTATTAATGTGCATAGAATAGCCTTTATTGCAAAGTAGCTTATAACTGTAGTGTTGACAAAACTTGTTTCTTTCAAAGTAGCTGGACTTGCAGTAAAGAAGGTAAGGTGAGCAAACAAATTCAAAATGTTAACACAGCCTAAGAGTATTGGTGTATCAGCCAATTTATAATTAGTTGCTGCTTGCAAGGAATGCAGATCTCACAGGAATAAAACCACAATAGTACTTGTGGATAAGGTGCTGAACCATTCATATGTTATACTTTGGTGTCTTGTAACTGTTACAGTTAATCTGGCAACGTAAGTTTGATTTCTTATTTTCTGAGGAAAAATTATGCCTTCAGTTTCCATAGCTACTAGTGTTTAGTTGATGTATTTGCTATGCAAAAATGAGCCTTTTTTTCAGTTTTGTAAATGTAGTATTCTCTATATTGCAAGACTTTTGAATAATTTTCTTGGCCTAGAAGGAACAATTTAATGCAGTTTAGTAAAATGATACTTTACAATTAGTTATCATCAGGTTCTCTTCTAACAGTTTCCTAAGGGTTATTTGTGTTCTCGGGTTATTGCCAGATTCCTACAGTCTCCTGAATCTCTTCAAATCTGGTAGCTGAATTCTGCAACTTGGCAGAGGAGTAGAGGTCTGAAATAATAGGTTCTTACACGATTCAGGTTTAGGTAAAGGAAGTGTGATTTATGTAAAGAAAAAATTGCTTGGGTAAAAATAACATGATTTTATTCTTTATTTTCTGTAATACAGAGTGAGAATGTTCTGTGAGCTGTGGCAGAACTCAGAGTGGAACAATCCTGTTGCGGATGGCCTATGCTTGTAGCTCACAGAACATCTTTTGTCTAGCCTGAAAGAACCAAATGCTACCAGTTCCATGGACTACTGAGGAACATGTGCTGGGTTCTTTTTATTAGCACAGGATTCAAATTACAGTTACTCATAGAGTGTGGAGAAATTAAATATACATTGCTATTCAGGGATGTATAGCTTTAGTTAAATGTTTATACTCTGATTTTCCCATGCTGAAAAATGTTTGAGATACTTTCTGAACTGAGGCAACAGACTTGTGTCTCTTGAGGCAGTGAGCTCTGCAACTTAACAAATTCATAGAGAAGTTCAGAAAGGTATCAATTTAGATGGTGAAACTGAGAGCCTTGATGCTATCTCTGAGCAAATAAAATCGGGCTTTTCACTGGGTTTGAACCATAATAATTTCTGTTTAAAATGTAAGTGCATTTCGTTTGCGTAGTGTTTTTCATGTGTGTGTCACTTCACTTTTTTTCTATATGCCCATTTTGTTATTCTGGTCGTGTATTACTGTCATTAATTAATTTTTTTTCAGTTTAATTTAATTTTAATGCCAATAGCTCAAAATAAATACTTTTAAACAACAGAGTCTGTAAGAGATCACCAAGTGTGTCTTGAAATCAACTCTCCAAAACTCTTACATGTTTTGGTTTTGTCACAGTACATTTAAGATTTAATTCTTCAAATTGTTCATCATTGGGAGATTACCATCTATTTCTATACATGGATAATGTAACACAGGAGTTTTTTCCCATGATTTTAACAGGGCTATTAAATTGCAGTTTCGAAGGCATAGTTTGCAAAACATTAAGAAAATTAGAGATTTTAGGTTCAGTTAATCTGAAAAGAATTTCAGATTAAAAAATGTTCAGTTCATTATATAGAGATTGATGACAGAAAAACTCTATACTTTTAGAAATAGTTTGTCTTCATATAGTAATTTCAACCAAGGAGATAAAATGGCAAATTTCATGCAAGAAATAGTGACATTTCTTAGTTCAGCATTCAGAATCACTGGACATAAATATTTTGCTGATGCTGACAAAGAATTTATATACTCCTTTTATATTTTCTAGCTTGCAAGGCAAGAGTAATCACTTAGAGCAATTCATAAGTCTTAAAGCTCTGATCTTAAATCTCTTAACAAAAACTTGCCTGTGATAAAAAAATCTTAGAAAACTTCAGCTTATTCAACAGTTGTGTGGTTTGGATGTCCCCTTGCACTGGAATAAGGGGCTTTTAAGAATTTGCAGCCACAAATGCATTACTTTAATAGATCATAAAATAAATGCTGATGGAATATCTCTCATTAAATTACATGAGTAGATGTCAGTAGACTCACTGATTGAACTGATCCTAATTGTAGTAGTACGTGTGCAGGTTATCCCCTATACCATAGGATAATGGTTAACCCCACAATTATGTGCAGTAATTCTGTAATATGATGCTATACTAGTGTCTTTAAACATATGAAACTGCTAAGTAACTAAGTTGATAAATCCATGTTCTAAAATCAGTACAACTATGAAGTTATCTGAGTTTAAGGCATAGCCAGCACAACCAAGAAGTTATGTGAGTTGAAGGCATATACTGTCTTCCTAAAAGTCAGAATATATGTAAAGGGAAATTTCCAGACTTGTGACTTGGAATTCCATTATAAAGTGTTTTTCCTAAAAGCTACATTCACATAGATAGTGAGTTTTACATTTGAGCTCTTGTTCTTTAAAGTAATTCTCTGCTTTTGTCTTGAACACCAGGAATACTACTAGATGATCTGAGAAGAGAGTCTTGGTTTGGATGGTCTTACAAGGTCACCTGTTTTTAATTTAAATAATTATGTCTGTAGATAAGTTATCACTGGGCCAAATTCTAAATGAAGAAGAGAATTGCTTGATGGTTAGCTTCCTAAAGAATTACAAGTGCTAGACCAGATTCATGAAACTTATGCCACTTGTTATCAGACCATACACTTTGTCTCTTACACTTAAGTACAAAAAGAATTAATAGACTTGCTTTTGTAAGCTAAGCAGTCCCTAATTTTCTCCAGGAATCTGTCTTGTTGCTGGATGCCATTGATAAAAGTGAAGGAAAAATTAGCCAACTTTGTCTACTTACTGAAATATAAAAATAATTGAGAACTTGTATTTGGACTCTTTTGCTCCTGCTATGCTGAACTGATCAGTGGGGAAAACACTCAGGACGAGTCATCTCTGAAGAGCACAGCAATTTTCTTTGTCTACTGGCACAGATGTTCATTTTACATTAATTTTCAGTGTTATTCAAGCAGCTTTCAAATTAATGTAATCAATAACATTAATGACCTTTAAAAAGCAAAGGAAGTATTAGCAATGGAATATTAAATATAGAAACCTTCTGTATTTGATATCAAGTTGTCTGTCAAACTACAACTATTTCTAAAATGGTGAGCACTAGGAGAGAGAGATATTAAATTTGTTAACCAGATATTGAAAATCCATATGTATGGCAATAAAAATTTCCTCTCAGACTTTCTCTTCATTTCTTCATACATTCAAATTCATTCCCCTTGTTAGCTGTATGCACTGATACAAACATCTTTTGATCATAATTTCTTATGTGTAGTGTGTAAAGATGCTTTGCAGGTGCTGGATTTAAAATTGTCACTTCAGCGACCATTCAAATGGACACAGCAATGCAATTTCATCAACACTAAAAATCTGTACGCTTCCATTGTCTTTATGCAGCTGTCTTGAGGACCATATGTACATGAAATTATATAGCTGTATTACACATAATTTTTCTTCCTGTTTTCTTTATTTTCTTCTTTTGAGTATGGCCATTTGTGTTGCAGTCACTTGGTTGTTTTTTTTTTCTGACAGGTCTCTGTACTAAGACCAAATACTATGACTTTGAGAGAGAGACATGGATGAGGGCAAGATATGATACTGAACCAACATTGGAATATCAGTTACAGGAAAGAAAAAATATAATGATCTGTTACTTAGATTTTTGAAACTTATATTTTCTTCATTGTCTTACATATTTAACATATGAGTAGTGAATTCAAAGGCTTCTGAAGGATATAAATAACATAATTACAACACTATTTCTGTGGTATAGTGTACGGGTCAAATTATGGTGATGATGAGCATCATAGTATTTGGCTTCCTGCAATATACTTCTTATTCATTCATCATCTCTAACGTGTATTTTCTAATTGTTGAAGTGTTTTATGCATTTTTACTAGGCTATGAGTGGGTTATATTTGTGCTATCAGTAATGTATAGGTAGATGTTTTCCTGTAAGTCTCATCCTCAATAATTCTATTCTATTTTACTGTGTTTAAGCTAAAAAAGAGAATAAAAATAATAATAATAATAACCCCCCAAAACAAAACCCAGCAAGTAAAAAACCAAAACCAAACACAAAAAAGCCCCTAACAATGTCCACAAATGTTTTTCAGTGTATTGAGTATTGCTTTATTTTTCTGTGTTTCCATTGAGGCTAGAAGATACTAATTTTTATTTGAGTTGAAAAACTAGGAGATGGGAAAGATGGCAAGAGTAACTTTAGTGGAAGTATTTTCTATTTTCTGGTAACTTTTTTGGTATTGTTAGTGTAAGAGAGTGTGAGGCTTCTTCGTGTGTTCTGTGGTTTGAGATTTCAAATAGAAAGGCATTTAACATTAATTGTTGGACCATATTGTATCACTGCGTGTGTTATGATCATAGGTTGTTTTTTTTTTCCTGAAGTGATAGTTATTCCCCCCCACTCCCCAAGTTGCAGTATATGGGAATTGCTTGTCATTCTCTTAGTATTTCAATAATCTCGACAGGTTCAGAAAAGTTCTCTAAAGTTTGTGTAGTATTTAAAAGTGAGCTTCTTGTGCTTCTCGAAGGAAAAACAGGCAATGCTTTTTATGTTATATTTATCATTCTTAAATTTTGTTTTCCTTTTAATATGTAAACCATTTTCCAAGGGGAATTATCATTTAATTCTTTTGCTTTCCACTTACTACTTCATTTCAGTTTTAAGTCATCAGTGCATTTGGCAATTCTACAGCTAGTTTCTCTGTTTTAGTAATTTATGCAGATTAGAAGCAATGAAGATCTGAAAACTGACTCCCCTGTGGCTCTTTTCAACACTTCACTTTCTAATCACTTTACTTTAATCAGTTCTTTATTTGTTCCCATGTTTAACCTGAATCTTTCCTACCTTCAGTTTAAGATGAAGACTATCATTTGAGACATTATCAAAGACTTTATGTAGATCCAAATTATGGTGCTTGTACTCCTATTATCAGTTGTATTTCTAGTCTTCTCAAAAATAGAAGGTGACTGGTTGTCAAGATTTAAATATCTTTTAAAGTATTATGAAGATAAACTACATTTGTTTTAAATTATTAACAGTTATTTGACTCCCATCATCTTTAAATGAGCTCTGTGCTATAATGTAAACAACAAATTTTTAAGATCAGTTCACTCACTTGTTCCCTGTCAATGCCACCATGTGTCTCCCAGTGTGTGTGTGCACTCACACACAAATATTGGCTGTAATGAGGCAGGCAAAGCAAAGAGTAGGAATTATTTTGCAGTTCCAGCATATGCAAAGCAAATTACTGTAGAACTCTTGAGGGCTGCCAAGAGAGTTATGTGCTTTTCGTCCAAACATATCAGATGAGACTGACTATTTAGACAGTCAGAGAAATGAACTTCAAAGCTTTTCTGCTCTGCTCCTTGCAAATCTTCATGTTAGAGAGGTGGTAAGATCATTCCAGATGTTAGATACCTTACTGGACTTTGAATGTGAGTGATCTTCTGCTGAGCCCAAGACTGATGTCTGTCATTAAGTCATAATAATATCACCTATCACTATTCATTAGATTTTTAATTTTCAAAATAATAATCTAGACCTAATTGTGTTTAAAATAATATCTTCTGTAATACAGGAATTTTTAATTTATGGCTGAGAACATTTAAGAGAGAAAAATTAGAAAGCCTGGGCAAAACCAGAATAAGTAAAAGTTACATCTATTTATTCGAACTTTTTCAGTCCAGTTGGTAGTGTTTGATCTACCACAAAAGGATTTTCATGTTGGCAGCTGTGGAAGCAGTTGACATTGATTAAGTCCTGAGTCACTTAAGTCAGATTTTCCTGCTTAATTCTACTGTGAGTATAAAAGAGCTAGTTGGACTTCATGATCTCGAAGGTCTTCTTCAACCTAGCTCTTTCTGTGATTCTGTGATCAAAATTACAAAAGTTTTTTTGAGAATCTGAGGATAAAATTGAAGATAATGGTTATATTTTTCTTACTTTGATTACAAGTAAAATCCAATGGAAGAATGGGCATGTGTTAGGGATTCAGGATTGGCATGTAAATCAGGATACGTTGCCACTTGCAAAAATTATTCTGATAGATTCAAAGTTATAATGGATTTAAAATACAGTAAAATGAATACAAATTGATTCAGTGTCTGAAGGGAGCCTACAAGAAAGATAGGCAGGGGGTTTTACAAGCACATGTACTGACTGGACAGGGGAGAATGGATTCAAACTGAGAGTACATTTAGCTTAGATAGCAAGAAGAAAGCCTTTACTGTGAGGGTGCTTAAGGCACTAGAACAGGTTGCCCAGAGAAGCTGAGGATGCCTCATCCCTGTAAGTGTTCAAGGCCAAGTTTAATGGAACTCTGAGCAACCTGGTCTAATGGAAGGTGCCCATGGCAGGGGTGTTGGAACTAAATGATGATTGAGGTCCCTTCCAACCCTACCCATTCTGTGATTCTGTGAATCACCAATAAGCTATCAGAATTGCAGTCTGCATGTTGAGAAGGTGCATGTAATCGAACACATGTGGAAGCAAAGACACTGACAGAGTAAAAATTCTACTGCCTTGCAGTCACCTACCCAAACAGACTGCCCTGGGATGCACTCTGAAGATGAACAGCTAGAAAAACTGTTAATCCACCACGTAGCTCAAGTAATAGCTGTAATTCAAACACTGCCATCAAACAAAACGCCTTGTCTTTCACTTGTAGGAATGCCTGAGTTCCTCAATGTTTAGTGAGGCATGATAGAAAATCTGCATTCTGAAATACATTAGAAGGCTTCACAGTATGTAAAATGAATGTATTTGACAGGACTATTACAGATTAACACATTCTGAATTAACACCTCAAAAACTCATAGAAATGTTTAAAGACAGAAGAACTTGGTAATGTTTTGGAAAGGTCTTTTTGCTCACTCTGCTCTGATACAGTGTACAATGAGTGGCTACCATGGTAACATACTTAATTTAGCAATCTTCAGATCTACTCTGGCCTCAGTTTTATGAACATCTTTTTCAAAGAGCAGTGCTAGAATAGATGTTTGCCACCCATAATTATAGCTATTAATCACTTTAGATAATGCAAGGATGTGTCAGCTCTATATTTACCTAGTAGCATATGCTTGTGTGGTGAAAAGGCCCATACAATCAAAAACATATGCTCAACTTTGGAACAGTAGTATTTCCTTGCAGTGAGAATGGCAAAAGATTAGTCAATATTTACCACAAAAATATTGTTTTTGTTTGCCACAGAAACAACTCCAACACCCCCAAATAGAAGAACATCAGTGACAGTATTAAATAGTTAAAGAAACAGCAGGTGAAAATAAATAGAATTTATTGTTCTTTAAGTATGCAACTGAACAAAAAGAGGAAGTAAGTTTTATTTAAAATACTTTCTTCCTTTATAATGAGATCACCCAAAAAAGTGTGAACTTCCCAGGCTATTTTTTCATTATATGTTTATATGATTTTATCTTTCTTATCCTTCAAACTAAAATATATTAGCACATAATCCCTTGGAGAGAATATCTTTGCTTTGAGAATGTGTGTAGCTATCCCATCTTGCAATCTCCAAAATAAGTCTTTTATCCATTCTGCAGTTCCTAAAATATGGAATTATCTGCTCAGAAGCCATTTCAGATAATCATTGCTAACATAAGGAGAATTTGTAAGCGTAAAAGATGACTGATTTCAGTTGATAAACAAGCGCATGTTTTTTTCAATAGTAAATTTTTAAACTTCATCAAATATGCATAATCTGTAAATTTCTACATTTGTGGTTTTGTAAATGTTTGTTTATTTTTAAGGTGTGTAGGCAAAAAAATACTTGCTGTAGAAATACATGGATATCTCTTTCAAAATTATGATTATTCCCCAAGCTATAATTCATCATTTGTGTATATCTGAAATTTCAGCTCAGTATTTCTCTTCATTTTGGAATATTCAGTAGCAGATGATTGTCATTGCAGTAAAAATTTATAGTCATTCCTAAGGTCATAAGTCCTTCCAAAAACGGGGACAAAAGCTGTAATAAATAATGAAGAGGTTTTAGTGCTGAATGTCTTTCTGCCAAAATATGGTTCTCAAACTTTCTGAGCAGAGGTGGGAATGCAATGTATCTATGCATTCTAATCAGTAATACAGTGTTTTAAATTAAACTAAACTCCTTTTTCTTATCTATCTTATATTTCTCAGTTTTTCAGATTATAAAGGCTGGAATACTGACACAAGAGTAGTTTCTACCCTGTTTTTGCCCATAGGGGTAAATCTGCCCCATCTTTTACCACATAATAATTTCTTTACTAAAGATTAGTAACTTATTTTTTTAATTAAGTTTTAAATATAAAAGATATTTAGCTGCAAATTGTTTTATAGCATAAATATGAAGGCTCTTACTAGTGTAGTAAATAGTGTATGAAAGAGTAAAATCCTTTTTTCTTATGTTTACAAATAATTTTTTTTTCTCACCCCTACTTATACTTTCCCATTCAACTGCTGTTTTAGTTTTCTGGGGTTTTTTTCCTGGAAACACTGTCACTAAAAAGTTTCTTCATGTCAGAAATGAAAGCAACTTATTTTTTACCAAAAAGACTCCTTCAAATTTTGCTCTTGAAATAGAGTGAAACGCTGCTATCATCTGCATATGCAATCTTGGGGGCATTATTTCATGTTTTCATATTGAAGGCAAAAGGAAAGTTTCAGTTATCATTTCAGTACTTTTAAAGTGATGAAAAGAAATGAAAAACAACAGATGCACTGAAGTGAGACAGTAAATTTGATGTGCTCTTATCAGAAAGCTGTATTTATGAGGCTTCCCCTCTGTTGGGATATGCCTCCAAATGCTACAACCTAACAGGAAATAAGGTGAAATTTCTACAAAATATGTATTCTGTGATCACTGAAGTCACAAAAGGAATGAAAAATAAGTTAATTTTAGCTCTGGAAATAGATTTGTTTCTTTGTATGTTTCCTGATATTGTAAGTTCAGAATAAGCTATTTGATGCAGAAAATTTAATGAACTTTTTAAAATAGATTACTAAGTAGGTAGTATGAGCAATTAGTAAATATTTTTCTTAAGTTTTTGTATGCACCTTATAACAGTACCATATGCTAAATTGCTAAGCATTTATTTTCATATCTTTAGTGTTATAACACCTCTGAGTCAGAATACTCTTGTGCAAGACAATATTCAATTGGAGAAATAAAAAATGGCCTTGATCCATCAGAACTTAAACCAGAGGTGCTAGACAAGAGAGAGCAGGTGAAGAGGAAAGGAAAAAGATAGGAGATAATTCTAGACTACAAAATTCTCCGTAAACATAGTCACTGGGATTTCAGATATTGTTGAAAATTCTGTTGCTAGCACTTAAACAAGTACTGAAATATGCTTAGACTAATAAAGGTGTTTTGCCCATAAATGCAAAAATAAGTGGGAGGTCAGCACTTAAAAGCTACTCTAATCACATTGAGATCATTTCTTTTAACCTTTTGCATTTCTCAGAGCATATCGTGTTTTATGAACCCTGCAGCTTCCTTGATGAGAATCAGAGAAATACACAGAGGGGAACCTAATTAAGATAAATCCATATATATTTAACTAACTAATGAATGTGGTTTACTTACAGTATGTATTCTGAGATATCACTAATCATACCTTATCTGCTTTGAACAGGTAAATATCCCGTTTCCACAGACTGCCAAAAGAAACTGCAAGAGACTTCAAAGGTAAGGACCTCTTCAAAAATCCTTCATATGATCATTTCTTCTGGTTAATCAGAAAAGAAAATGACTTTTTGACTGTCTGGCTGATAAACAATTGCAGATGGCATTAATTGACATAGACTTCCTGTTTGTGAAACTCTTTACATATAAAAGAAATTTTTTCTTGTTACCCTTCATTAAAAGGATAAGCTTAATTCATTTCTTAACAGCAGAAACAAAAAGGATTAGTGAGAAAATAAAATATTAAAAGCTTATAAAAATTTTACCATATTTTTCCTTGGGCAAGATTAAAAGAATACCGTTAAGATACTAGAAAATTAGACATGGTAAGGATTCCTTTTTTGTCAATATGAAAGCTTTCTCTCTTCACTTTTTGAAAACTTTTTCCTTGATGCAACTTTCTTTCATTCCTCTAAGAAATATAAACTTGAGTTTTGTTTCAGAGATTTAATTAATTTTGGGAGTTCTTTCAATTTAGAATACATTTGGTTTGCATTCAGTTGTGGGGAATAATTCTGTGTCATATTGTGTTCAGATTCTGTTTGTGGTACCTCATTGTTCTTCAGCGACATTCCCTGCAAGAAATAGTTGATTTTTAAACCCTTCTGTCCACCCTTACAGAAAATATTCTTCTCTCTCAAGGACACAGGTGACAGAAGACAAGTTTTCACTAAAATTGTTATTTCTAAGTCATCAAGTTAGAGAGGATGACAAGGACATTGCGGTCTGCCCTAAATTTTGATTTGCTAAACAGAGAGAAAGAAAGAACAGTAATTATTGTTCATCATCTCTGTGCCTACTTTATTTTAAAACACTAGGTATTTTAAGAACCTGTCACACTTCATTTATGCACATGTTTTAATGTATACACTGACAGGATAAGAGATCATATATCAATTAATATGTAGCCATACTGTTCTACCCTGCCTTAAAAACATGTCCCATAACTTGTTTGTCTTCCCAAAACACAGCTAATTAATAACAGATATTAATGGAGAGGTTCTGAGAAAGTTCCACAAGTTTCTGGGGATTGTGCCAGATATCATCTGAGCTGTGGACATTTATGGGGCAAAAGCATGTAGGTAGAGTATCTAAGCTGAGACAAAAAAGTCAAAGGCTCATTTCAGAACATGCTGTATTCCCTGACTGACCAAGGACTTCAAGCATGGTCTTCACATCCTAGAAGAATTCCTGAAATATTCAGCTTTTCAGTATTTTGACTTTGGTCCTGCTCATCTTTTTTTTTTTTTAAACTTTCTTTCAAATAACCTTTTACATTTCTTTTCTTGGCTGAAATCCCAGGGCATTGTGGGATATGGGAAGCCACTTTCCTTATGCCTCAGTTTGCTACCTAACCCTCTCTTTTATTCTTCCCATACACCTGTAATGCTTAGATCCATCCAAAAATTCAAAATTTTGAGTAGACTATTCTACTTTGAAAATTATGAAGGAAATTATATCATAAAATGGCTGATGTTTTTTGTGTGTGCAGATGTTTTGCCAAGTTGGTTCCATTTTTTATTTTTTCTTTTCAGGTCTTGTCTTTATAAAAACTAATTTGTTACTTTCCAAAGTACCTTTGATAGACTTTGATCATGCCAAGATTGAAATGGTATTGGCTGACTGAAAATATTTCAGTAAAAGTAGGAAAAAAGGAATGTTAGAGGTGAAAAATATAGAAGAGTTTAAAAAAGTGTGCTAAGAAAAGCACAAAGGAGGAGAAAGAGAGGGTGCCATACTCCAAGGTCCTATTTGAATGCCACTGAGAGTGCCTAGGAGAATGATCATTGAAGGACATAAAGTATCAGGATGAGAAAATACGTGTCACGTTTCTGACAGGTACATCTAACTGTGAGGGAAAAAAAAGCCCTATTCAGCATAGGAGGTTAAAGGAAGAATAGAACTAATGACATTACAATCCTCTTGAGAAGTCTGGTTTTGTTTATTAAATAAGCCACGCTAGTAAGATAAGTAAGAAGAACTGCTTAGTCTGGCAGTGTTAATTGATGCTGTCCTGGGAGTTTATTGTTATGTATTACTCTTTCTGTCCTTTCATGTAAAGATGTCAGCACATTGTACCTGAAAGGATGTACTGTATATTATAAATTATTCTAATTGGAATAGAAAAATGGCCATCAATTCCTGCTACTCTCTATATCTAACGCATGATTTTAATTTGTACATAATATTATTTCCCAAGTACGAGGTTTATTTTAGGATGCACTTTAAATGAGTACTGGTTCTATGAAGTCTCCAGGTGCAAAGTAGTTTATTCTATCCAGTTAAGCTTTGGCACATATAGATATATTTCCCTACACAAATACTGTGAACACGTGTGCACGACACGTACATGATAGGAAATGAGGACAAGAGATAAAAGGAATCCAGCTTTCAAGCCTGACATGAGATGCTTAGAAGAGAGTTAAACAGAATCTTGTGCTCTTTCTTGAGGATAACTTATATTGACAGCAGGACTACAATCCAACAACAGGGACAGGAAAGGGCAAGTATCAACTTTATTTTTACATATTATGTCATGAGTGTGTGGAATGCAAGGATGGGCATACTGTATCTTGTACAGGTGGTTATAGCAATCTGAGTTTCCCCCATCTGTAGTTCTGGGGTATGTAAAGTTTTAGAGGTAATTTAAAGCAAAATAAGTACCTCTCATAGCAGTGAATTACTTCAGGGATGCTAGTTGAATCCTGAGGACATTTATTTCCAAAGAAGATAGCTTTCTATCTTTCTGAATTCCATTATTATATCAATGCAGTAGTTTTAATATATAAAACAATTTGGGAGGGATTTTTTTTACCTCTTAAAAAATACTAGTTGAGGTTTTTTTTCTGAATTTCAGTAAAAAATTGAAAAGAAAAAGTAAGTGCTGTTTTCAATCCTGTTTCTCTAACACAGTTGAGCAATTGTGTTTATTCAGTTTTGGGCCAATCCTGTCTATTTTGAGCACTTTAAATATTACTTTTCCTGGTAAAATGTGATGGAAGGGCCTTGAGAGTATGTATGCTAAAAATTTATTTATTGCATGGCTTATTGCCTTGTTTTCTTTCTCCTTAGAGGAGATATATTAAGTACCAGAGCATTTCAGTTGAGATTATTTTTCTTGTGTGTTAGGAAGAATTTTGAATTCAAGCATGTATCATGAGTTTAGTTTAAAATGTCACTTGTCAAGCAGGTGTGTTTCTATTAGGAGAAAAAATACAGTTGCCACCAGTAGCATTTTCATCTATGTGACTACTTCTCTTTCTTTAAGACAGAAATAGCTGTTGTGATGAAAAAGAGGTGAGGGTCAGGAGAATCTCTTGAAAGACTTATAATAGTGGTTTTCAAAGGACTGAAATGACTTGGAAGACTAGTTTCAAGAAAAATCAATGCAATTTAGGAGATGACATCATCCAGCAGACAAAATTATTTCAGGCAGGATCCATAAATACGCTTAGACTTTGCAAGAGCTAATACTCAGAACCATCCTTAGACACCTACATTGCCTACATAGAGCACAAAAAGAGTTATGCCCCTCTGAGTGAGATCCACAGTCAAGAATGTATGGAGCAGGCATTAACCTATAGTTAATCATTATGAAATCCTAAGGTATGGTGCAAACGATAGTGAAGTGACAGGATTTCTGATCCTCTCAGGGTTTAGGATTAATGCTACTTCTAGTGACTAAACCTTGTTCTTGTTTAATTTCTTAGGATATGGAACTGAGGTTACCTGTTTAAAAATGTAATAGGAGATCTGTCCCTGAAGGACACAATTAATATGCATTCTACTTACTGTACTACAGAATCCTGTGACTGACTATAATAGGACCCTGGCAAGTTTTCCATGCCAACAAAAATTCTTACCTTTCATCTACTGAGAGTCATCCTCATTAGCAGAGAGTTATACCAGGCAACACAAATTTCTTTCTGTCCAGTTGAATCAAAATTCCAGGCACAGTAAACAGAAGAGAAAGAAGTGGTTTGGGCTCAGTGGTTAAATTTGGAGAATAGAATTAGAGTTCAGGTCTATTTCCATGCATATGGATTCAATATGTAATTTACATGAAATATATAATAAATTACATAAATACTCACTGATTAGATAAGTGAACTTCCCTTGGCCTGTTCTTGGATACTCAATCCTATTTTAAAAAAATAGATTTACAAAAAAATCAATTACTTTCTATTTGTGGTATCTTTACATGCAGGCACTATTTGATTCAGTGTCATCAGTCTAAAATATGTACAGTTAAATGGTTTTATCCTGAGTCTTCAGAGAGAAGAAATAATTCAGGGTTTTTTGCTTTTGCTTTCTGAACTTTCACAGTCTAGCATCATACTAACCCTGAGAACTGTATAAAATGTACAAATGTTTTCTCACTCATTATCTATTAACTAAGGCATCTTAGTAGAAAAATCAGTTCTTCTTTTGGAATTCTATAAAATAGTAATAAATCCCAAAGCTTCTGCTACTTTTTCTGTTTGAGGGATTTTGGGTTTTTGGTTTTGTGTTTGTTTTTTTTTTTATATAAACTGTTGCTTCTGACAACTTAGTCTCATTAGCTGGATTTATATAAATCCTCTACTCAGGAGCAGGAATTTACTTTAGAAATTCTCCTGCTAAGCTCACTTGCCCAAAAGTAAGAAAAGACAGGAATCTACTCTGCTTTTTCTTGTTGGCATTTGGTATGCCAGTTGAGAGATTAAAATTTAAATTTCTACAATGCATTGGGAGAAAAAAGTAGCAGTTTCTGGCAGTAAGCAGTAATACATTACTGATCTTCTCTGCTTGGGGTTTTGCTTATTTAATCTCTCTGTTTTAATTCTTACCTCCATCCCTCCTATCTTTGGGATTCAGGATGTGTGCATTTTCATATAATTGTGTCTGAATTTTGTCATGCACCTGAGTTCCAGCAAGTGTTATGGAGCAAACTGGTTTGGGAACTGCTGTGTAGTCCAGAAAAAAAGAGTGCCTGAATCTCCTGGCCCTTTTGTTTTTTTTACATGAAAACAGGTGTCAGGCTCTGGCATGGGCTGCCCAGGGAAGTGGTTAGTCACCATCCCCAAAAGTATTTTAAAGATATGTAGGTGTGACACTTGGGGACATGGTTTAGCAATTGCTTGGCAATGCTAGTTTTGTGGTTGAACTTGATGATCTGGTCTTTTCCAACCTAAATGATTCTATGATTCCTGTAAATGCCACTGAAGCGTGAAACTCAGACAGAAAATCTCTAGACCCTACCAGTTGAAGTGTACCCTAATGCTTTCCTTTCTAACCCCTTCCCACATCTTCATTCCTCCCCAGCTCGAAGTACAAGATTTCAAATTTATTTTTCTTTACAGAATATCTCCTTTGGCTGTTCTTTATCTTGTACCGTGAGCGTTTCTCTTTGAAATGCTCTGCTAATTTGAGTTTCATTACACGTCTGTCTTGGCGCTTTCTGTTATTTCACAGTTCAACTTTCTGGTACACCATTTTTAAGAGGCTATATACTAATTTATAGAAAAGGCTTGAGAAAATGAGTGTATTGTGTTTCAAACTGATACACAATTTGTGGATTGTAGCTGTCAGTAACCTAAGAACACAATAATCTATCAGAGATAAATGACAAGCTATGCTTATTTTATGCTACATAATTTAACAGTTGAACTCTGAACTCATTTAAAGATATTGCATTATTCTACCTGGAAAAAGCCAAAAAAATATTAATATTGCAAAGTGCTGTGATCCAGTCAAAGTGATTTAAGGAGATAGAATAAAATACCCAACTGAAAAAGTTTACTCCTGCCACTCTTAAAATTGAGATAAGAATTGTTATTGTCAAAGCAAGGCTATTGTATAATTAGACACTATTTAATAGCACAGGTAATGAAGCAGCTGTAATGTTTATGCATTTCAAAACTGCTGCATTTTCCAGTTTATTTCTTTAACTTCTTTTTGCAGAAGAGGATTATTGCTTGCCACCCCAGATTTGAATTGGTAAACCAAACAAGATTAATAATGCATGCCTGAGATATTTTGGTTTACAGGGTTTTGACATTTCATTCTTATGCTATCTTTTCGTATTCATTCTATTACATTTCAACTGAGTAAAACAAATTAAAGCTGAAAACAAGCTTGCTTTTCCCTCTCTCTTGTTGTTAATATCTGGAGGTCCTATTTTCAGAGTCCTGTGTCTGTTTCAGAGGTAGTGCATCTCTGCTTCACTGGTGGTTGTAAAAACAGCTCAGCACACTATGTAAGCTGTCAAGGGTGTCTGTCAGGAAAAAATGGAGCCATAATGCATAACTAAACATGAAATAAAAAGCAAAGCAAAACTGAAGGGATTTGCTTATTTCAGACTTAGGGTGGGATTTCAATTCTCAAAGTATCGCCTAAATATAAGGTTTAGTCAGTCATTATCCTCTTGCCCGTCCCCCCCTTCCTGTGAGTCTAATTCTGTAAGTGATACTTGCCAAATGGTGCTTGCAATCATTGTAGCTTCTGAAGTAGTCTTTTTTACTTCCTGGTATCCCAGCCACATTGTTTTTAATCAATATTGCAGTTTGAGATTTAGTCATCGAAGTGTCTATTAAATTTCACATTTCTTTATAATTTATGTTTGCCAAGAACTGCTTTCTGTAGTTGCATTGCATGGTGCTTCCTTCTGGTAACTAACAGGAAATGTGTACATAGCATCAAAATTGTTGTAATCTTGGTATTGCAATTTTCACCCTATATTCTTCATACCCTGCTAGCTATTTTTTTTTTATAAAATTCTGTTTTCACTGGTATAATCTGATTATATCATATGCATTACATGCAGACCTTAAAGATAACTTTCTTCCGGTGGTCTGTAAATAGTACAGACATATTCACCTCCTTTTTATGTGATTGGTTTTGTTCAGATTTTGCTGCATTTATGTTTCTATTATGATCTTCCTCTTCAACTTGAAAAGTATGAGGCTCTCACAGCTGACATATCTTCTCTGTTAGAAGTTGTTTTCTGTCTTCTGTACAGAGACTTTGTTCACAAGCTGATAGTTATTTTCTTATATTTTTTTTTCTGACAACCAGTTGGCTGTCCCCCAAGACGAGGCTGTGTGAGTTCTCCATCAGACTCCTGTACTTAACCTGTTGCAGTTTATGTGAGGCCAAAGGAGCACACCAGCTGTGCAAAACAAAGAATTTACTATCTGTTCAAGTCTTAAATTTTTTTTTCAAAGCCTTTAGTAGTCCTTTTATAATAGGAATGCTTTTATTTTGAATTAGATTTGCTTAAGACTAAAAAATGCTTTCTAGCATCTACCTCTTTTCCTGGTGCTGTGTTAACCCATCCAGGGTCACCCTGGCTCCTGAGGCTTCTGCCTTAGAGGAAAAGATTAGCATGAGTTATCACCATTCAAGTCCTCCAGCAGGAGAAGGCCAGTTTTCATAGTAGGGAGGTTCCTTCCCTCAAGGAATTGTAATGTTTATGAATATAATTGTTTTTTTCTTCAGTGTCACCTTGGGGACGTTGTTTGTTTTTTTTTTTTTTTAGCATGCTCTCAGTCACTGTATGTATGTGCTGTAATTTGCATACTTGGGTTCTTGCTTGTTTGTCTGCTTGTTATCCTTGAAATTTTAATTTTCCCTCATAACCAGAAGTTGACTGCAGTTGTCTGTAAGCTCCTGGTTTCAATCAGTGCCTTTATTTCAAGGCTTCTGCTGTCATCCTGTATCTGCATTCCTCAAGCCATTTTAATGAAAGGCTATAGGGAGGCTCTATGAAGAAAAAGTCTTGATAGCACTGTTATGAAGCATTTGTAACACGGCATCACACAACATAATTGTGCACAATGAAGCAAAAGCTAAATCAAATAGGTCCTACTCATTTGGAAAATCCATGGCATCACAAGGTCTTTAAATTCTGGATTAACCAAGGTATAATATTTCCAGTTAAAAGTACATGGCAGTTTATTATGCAAGTAGTGCTGGGGGGCAGGCATGCACTTGTTTTTGCTCTGTGCTAAATGAACAGTGGTATTTGGATTGTGCAGAATTCCTTTGTTCCTTTTAATAAAGGATGCTTAAGCCAAAATTCCTACATTTTGGTTTGCATGCCAGAATAACTGCACTTTAATTTAGAAGTGTTAAGCAGTTAGCATCTCCTGATGAAATGAGTGAAGGTTACTAAATGTGTTCTACTAATAATAGCAGCAATGTTGTGATATGGAAGAGGAACATAACATACTGGTCTGAGCTGTAATTATTATTCAGACAGCCAATTGCTTCTGAACATTAAATGGATCATGGTTTTTAGGATTATACTGTTTTCTAAAAGGGAAGCAGTATTTACTGTTCCTGGCTTTACACTGAAAGTCTGGAAGAAAAAGAGAATTGCATTGTAACACAGCAACAGACAACTCATTTTTGGTTTCAGGAATCAAAAAGGAATCAATTATATTTTTCTCAAATTTCATTAAATTTTGTTTCTGATCAGGTCAGTAGATGGAGTTTTTTTCATGTATTCTTTCCTTTGTTTTTTTTCCTTCTTGCCATTCAGGTCTGCAATGTCCTTTAATGGGCCTCAGTTCAATTACACTGGAATTTCAGCTACTTATGATGAGAAAATGTTTTCTTTGCTCTAGTTAAGGCAATTTAAACACTTTGACTGTTCAACTGTAAAAAAGAATATCTACAACTGAATGCTGTCTAAAAATGTTTTAAAGTATGATGTGTACATAATGAAAGTGATATAGAAAAAACCTCTTTGGTTTGGGTGAATTTTTAAAAAGGAAACTTGTCTCTTACAATTCATTGTAGAATGTTGGTTCTCTGATGTTTATCAAACTCCTGTAGGTCATGAGTGCTTATCAGCATCATTTGCCACCATTATCTTTAGCACAGATCTGTATCTCAACTGTCTTTTGCCAGAATTTTCTGACAAATTATCTGTTGCAGAGTCTTTGGAAAAAAGATGCAGGGTGTAACTCATTTCTCAATATAAAGCATCATACATAATGATTCATAACCAACCCTGAAGTGTAGCATTTTTCAAAAATTTTAATTGAGTTGGAATGCATTTTGAAAGTCCTGAAGATGAAACAAGGGCCAAGAATTTGCTCTGGCTATTTAGGGGCCCTCAAGATGAGCCTAAACAATCATGCTCTTGGTGTTCTCTTTCTGCCCTTCCTTTAAATTAAACAATGACATCACTTCAGAAGTACATGTATATTAAAAGTCTTAAAAAGGGTTTTTATAGTAATTCAGGAAAGAGACACTTGTTTCCTGGTCTTTCACAACACATTACAGATCTGAAACCCCAGTCTCTTCAGTGTCTTAGAGAATTCAATATTGCTTTGGAATTATGTGTTTGAGGAGCCATAACATTAAACAGAGGAAAACTCTGGACTTGATTGAAAACTGAGTTGAGATTTTTCAACACAGAGTTACCACCAAATATTTTGAAAGCTCTGTAGAATTCTTGCTTGACCTTGGGATTTACTTTTTTTTTTACAGAATCTCTATTACAACTGTTTAATTTTAATACAAAGCATTTGGTCACAATAAAAAAGGGTATCCTTAGACATAAAATTCATTTGCTAATGGTTTTGCCTTCTCTGCAGACATATATTTGTACAAGTAGTGAGTATCTACATGAAGGAAATGTCTTCCTGGCTTTGCTTTGAATTCTTGACCTACTACAATATTTCCTGCCCTTTGAAGGGTCATGTTGAGTTAATATTATGCTTAAAAATTATTACATACCTATAAGGAACCTACATACAGATGGGGATGCCTCCCTCTGTTTGGTGACTTTTGATTTGCTGTTGTTTGTTCAGGAAAATCACTATAATGCTGTTGAAAATAAAGGTAGGGGAAAAAAGAACACCACTGTTTTAGCTATCCAGTGCACTGGGAGGGAGTGGGAAGCATAAATGTACTTTCTATATTGTTCTAAAATGGAGAATTCCCTGACCAGTATCAAATTCAATAACTGTCCATTTAGCTTCATATTCTTTGTATTCAATAGTCCCTAGTATATCACAATGACTACTAATTCCTTTACACTGCCTCTTTCATAGTATAACAAGAAATTATGGTGATCTGTATTTGAAGTCACTTTCTTCCTGATAGTGCATGCCAAAGATTTATTCTCCTTGGATGTAAAATAATATTATGTTATGTAGCATCATTACACCATTGAATACAATAGGGTTTATTACCTAATCCTTCTCAAAAGTATTTTTCAGTGACTGAGGACATGAAGCGAATAGAAATTTATTATCTAAAGCCAAGAGGATTGTTTAATACTTTAAAGAAACAAAGTATCTGGAATTCACCCAGAATATTTGACTTAAAAACTTGTTCAATTACCACAGTTCAGAGACCAGAAGTTGTTAGAAAAAGCCTGAATTTATACCTCATTACCATAATGCTCCTCATTCTCTTGTTGTCTTGGGGCACAAGGTTTATACTCACAATCTCTACTTCTTGCGGAGGTTGTAAATGCAATTACAGATTCTCAATGACCCTACTCACCCTGTTTATGCCCAGTGACAAATTAAAAGGTAGGGCAGCAAGGATATGATTTCAGGCCTTTTGATGGTTACAAATATTCTGTCTAGGCTATAGTGAGGCCAGGATGAGTAAGTCGTATTTTTATCCTTACTAAAATCAAAAACTATGGAAATTTTTTCAGGCACACAGGAAATGATCAATGTTTAGTTTTCTTGACAACATGAAAACCAGATTGAAAGTGTGAAGCAAATTTATTTATTTTATACAATCTTATTTTCTTTGAATGAAACAAAGATTTCAGTATAAGACAAATACCAACTGAAATAGTGTAACTTTGGAACACATAATTTTTCAGGGCATCTTAACTGATTTTTGTGTTTGAACTCTACATTACTTTCTTCATTCTTTTGGACAGATATCTAATATCAAAGGTTAATACTTCTTCCATCTGAAACTATATTCCTACCTTAAAAGTTCATTAACAGACCTGTACATTCTATATATCTGGGGATTTTTAAATAAAAGTTTCTCACTCTCAGATTTCTTGTTGCTTTTTTTTTTTTTCCTTTCTCAATTTCTGGTTAATTTCTTCTATATTTGAAAAGTAAAGTATCATTTTTCAAGTTTTATTTTTCAATACCATTAATGGAACTTCTAATAGAAGTATAATTTTCAATTTTAAACTATGTGCTTTTTTCTGAAAGTGTTCCAAAATTATTTTCAGTGTATTTACAAAACAGGGGGTTTTTTACAGAGCTAAGTGTCTTTATAAATATAATCATTCTCTTATATATATAATTATATGTATAATTTTCTTCAGTGGCATTTTAACCCATGCAGTTGTAAGGCCGTAATAATATCCACCATAATTCAGGCATGACATGTACCATGCTTTTAATGAGACATATGAGATTTCCTCATTTGATGAGATTTACTAATAATTCACAGCATCAGAACATCACAGAACTGCTGAGGTTAGAAGTGACCTCATGAGATTGACTGCTCCAACCTCCCTCCTCATAGTAGAACTAGACTAGAGCAGGTTGCTCAGGTTCATATCCAATCAGGTTGTAGATTTTTCCAAGGATGGAGACTCCACAGCCCGTTCCATTGTTTGATCAACCTTCTAGTACAAAAGATTTTTCTTATGTTTAAATTGAATGTCCTGTGTTTCTGTTTTTGACCATTGTGTTTCATTATAGGAGTGCGGAAAGCCTTCTTAAAGTTATTTACTATGTCCCCCAATCCAGTCGTGTCATTATAGTAACCTATCATGATGGTCCAGCATGATTTCTCCTTCTTAAATCCAGCCTAGCCTGGATTAGTTGCCTTCTTGCCCTTAAATGTGTTTGGATAGTTTTGAGGGGTGTTTTTCCAACACCACTCTATGAACTGAGTTCAGGCTGACTAGTCTATACTTTCCTGGATCCTCCATTTTGTCCTTCTTGAAGATGGGAGGGGCATTGTTATTCTTGAGGAAAACCATCCAGTTTCTGCCACCTTTCAAAGAATGTCATCTGAGTGACATCACCCAGCTCTCTCAGCGTTGGTTGGAGCTCACATTTTGTTCTATTGGCTCGTGGTTCCCAGTAGTTAAGTGTTCCCTGACCTGATACTTCTCCACTAGGATTGAGTCTTCATTAAGCCCAACTTTCTCACTGTTCTCAGGAGGACTGAATTTCTTAAGGAAGACCTTACTAGTAAATTACAGGAAGAACACCTTGACCTTATCCTTAGTCACCTCATTCCATTCTCTCAGCATTCTGAAGTCCACTCTCTGATGGTCACTGCAGCCAAGACTGCACTTGACCTTTGTATTACTCACCAGTTGTGCTATGTTTGCCAATATGAGCTCCAGCAGTTGCCTGCAGTACAGAGGCATCCAAGCTGAAATACAGATTTCTGCGCATGGCAGAGGTCTGAAACTCCAGACTTCAGTCTTGATTCTTGAAGGAGTTTCGTTGGATGTTTATCGTAAGACCTGTTGAAAATGAAGTGAAATTAGATAGCATATAGGTACATGCCTTTTCTGGAGATAAGTATTCATGGACATGAAAATATATTTTGAGCATAAATCTGTGAACTAAAGCACAGACTTTATGAAAATGAGACTTCAGTTTAATGCATTAATTAATATATAGATAGTTATGACTGTTAGAAATTAATATGTATATAAAGTTGGTATGTATGTAGAAAAAGAAATGCATGCTTTAAATGATAAAATCAAATGTGCTGATTTTGGAAAAAGCCAAAACCTTTTTTTGCATCACCTAAAAGTGTATTGTGTTTTGAAATGATGGATGGCATTGTAAATTAAAGTTGTTCTTTTCTTATGGTAAAAGTCTGCCAAATTCTAAGTATATTTTCTTTGACCTGGCACTTAATCAGCAAATTTATTTTTTTAAAATAACAGACAAACAAAGCGGTGAGTTTTTCAGACATTAATAAAATCTACAATGCTTGGTGCTCCTCTTGTTGGCTTTGCAGCACCAATTAATTAACAAATGCTATTCCCACAGTTAGTCTATGTTTGATCTCTGTGTGTTAAGATATTTGACAAGATAGGTGCTATACTGAGCTTGATTTTTTTTTTCTTTTTTTTTTTTATTTAAAGACATCAATTGTAATGTCATTTGACTCAAACACAAGGGTTGGGGAGAGTCTAATATCTGCTAAGTGGAAAAAAGACAAAAAGGATATTGGAAAAATGATGTTTTTCAAGCTTCCAGTTAAATACTACAATTAACAGACGTTTAAAAATAAACAAGACAGCTTGTGCGACCTCTGTATCCAAATACACTAATGTTTCAAATTGGTATGGATTTCACTGGGAAAATATATAAACCTATTTCATACTCCAGCTATACAAAGTAAACCTCTCCCTTCCTCCAACAGAAGGAAAAATATTCACTGCTGTCTGACAATTTTAGCTAAGAATGGAAGAAAAATATATCAATATATTCCCTTTGTTTTCAAATTGAAAATTTGATCATGTGCTAATCCTCAAAAATTAGATAGTCAGATCATTGATTGGTACAGAATAAGTATTACCAGTTTTCAGAGTAGAACTTATTGACCGCTATTCAAAATAAGTGAAATCAAAGAAATTTCAAGGAAATGGGTTCCTTCTTTATACTTGAACTGTGTTGTCTTCAAGAAAAAGATATTTAGACACTTTAGAAATGTTGCAATGATATTTTACGTTAGCATCAAATAAAGTTATTAGCCCTCAGTTTATCTTTTATGTTAGCATTTAATATGGGAGGGGGCTATAACAGCTGTTGCAAGTCACCTCTTTTGTTGACAGAATCCAAAAAAATAACAAAAAAATGTTGAACTCACAAATGGCTTAAAAAGCCAGTTTATCCACCCTGTTTCTGGACCATTCGTTCATATTCTTTTCCTTGGTTTTATGCTAGGAAATTATGGATTTCTATTTTGTATGTGGAATTTACTCTCTAGAGTAGTAGGAAATGGAGGAAGGAGTAGTCTTGTTCTCTACTGTGTGTGATTTCAGAATTTCATATGTTAAATTTGGGAATATTTTCAGTTGCCCTGAAGAAGTTAGGTTTTGTTGGTTTTGACTTTGATTTAAATTCCAGTGTTTGGCCAACAACTCTTAAGGGTAAAATTTCTCCAACCTTTTTCCTGTAAGATACTTGTTTATGTCAATATAGATATAAAATACATGAGCTTTTTTTTTTTTTAAGTCACTAAAAGTTTTAATTAATGGTTGTTTCACAGATTAATTTACAGATACAAAAGCATTATGTGCATGATCAGAATTAAAAGAACAGAGAGGTAATTCAAAGCTTTCTGATGTGCCCTGTCCAAAATATGTAATCCCTGCCTTCAGAGGTGCACACTACAATTCTAGTTACCTGATCATCCAGGTTAGGAGACCAATCCCGCACTGTTCATGTTCCATAAGATAGAACTGTGTTATATAATTCCTGCAAGACATACCTTAAACCAGGTCTGTGATAGGAACATCTTATTGCAAAAATGTAGATTTGCAAAAGAATTGGAATTTATTCAAACTTTAAGGATATAAAGAGAGGTATTCCTAGCAGTGTCTTGTTTGTCTGTTCGTATCCTCAGAAACTAAGAAATATTTCTGAAAATGGAGTGCACATTGAATTGTATGGTTGAGTCTGAGAAAGCTGATCTCTTAAGTAGCATTGTTCAACAAATCCACAATGTTTTACACAGAACAGCATATTGCCAAGACAGGCTGATTGCTGTTTTCCTAATGGAATGCCCTTACTGTATTGATTCAGCCAAACCCAAATGAACTGAAGCTAAGTCTGCCAAACAGTCCATTTAACACCGTGGTTTCCTACATACTGAACAGGAAAACACCTAAGAGCAACCTAGTCTTTCGGATTTTGAAATTTAAATGGATCTGCAGGTGTGTCAAGCCTTCAGAAGTTTTTTGTGGGATCCGAATGCCATAGCTGAAGATACGTTTCACATCTATATGATGTTTCAAATCAAAGGGTACCAAGGTGAATAAAAGCAATTGGAACTGTGGGCGTTCTGCACTTGTGAGTTTTTGGATGCTATAAAAATACTCATGAATTCGCTGAGCAACCAATGCATCTAAAACTCTTAAGTGGGATTTAGCAAGTCATTTGCTTGAAACAGTTCTAAATACCAAAGAATGAAGTGCAAAGTATCCCTACTTATCACCTCCTTTAATCTAAATTTTTCATCAGGTAGCTGATAATTTGCATAAATCACATTCCAAATCTTGTATTTTTGCTCACCAGACTTTCTTGCAGAAAGAGATTAATGTGTATGTAAAGAATTCAGCTTTGCAAGTGTCGGTAGTGTGCTACTATGACAGGTAATGAGGTAATTTGGCAGAACATCAGAAACTAATTGAGCTCAGCTCACATCAGTGCAGTTTTTTTAGCAGAAGCTCTATCTTCAAAAAATGAACAATAGAATTACATAAGACAATATGACATGTACAATTTTAATTGGAAACTGTAATTTAAAATATTTAAAGCATGTTTAGAATAGTTTGAGAATCTACAGACACTTTCTTATCCAATTAATTAAGCTTTTTCAGTGGGTCGTATAATGACTTAGTGTCAAAAATATAAATTATGGAAGTCTCTGCACGCATAAATATTCAAACAACTTTTAAAGAGAAGGGATTTGGGTTTTTAGAGAAAGGATTTCCTAACTGCACACTTCTATGTTAAATGAACATAGAACTTTGTAATATAGCTATTGAAGTCTGTAAGTACTGTTAAAATAATGTTTAATTTAGAAAGTAGAGCTTTGGTTTGGTCATACAACAAAAGAAGGTTTTAAAATGTCATTTAAAAGCATTTCAAAGATCATTAAATGATTTTGATAACACTGGTTTTCAAGTATTTATATTAATCTTAGGGGGCACTGTATGGTGTTATTAGAGCATTGCCACACATGGTGTTCTTCTATTACAGAAGGATGGCAAATGAGGATCTGTTAAAATTATGTTTTAAAGGATAAATGTCTCCCCCAAAAATTATTTGGAGCATTGTAAATCTTCATCAAACCATTGTTTGAGTCATGTCCATTATGATTCACTCACACTCTATATTTTTCATATTCTTTGATGAATAACATTTCCTGCCCATTCTGATTGTAAATGACAACATGGATATACTTAGCATAATTAGTGTATAGTATAATATTATAATAAAACCTTGTAGGAAGAAGAGGCAATATTATATCTGGTTTTATGGGTAGTAAAGCTGTTGTGGAATAGACTGAATTGATTTTGCTTCAAAGTCACCAGTCATGTCAGTGTTAACTCCGAGAGCAGAAACAGGACATCTTGATTTACTGGGTATCATCCTCATCACTGGTTACCATTCTTTCTCTCGTTCTCTTTTTCCTTTTTTATTCAACTGGGCAAGTAGTTTGGAGGAATAGGATATCTTGTGAAAAGCAACCAGGCTACCCTAATAATAATTAAACTGGTTCTGGTACTCTTTTGTATTTCATAATCTTACCAGTTTTTAAACCATGGTATTTATTTATGATGTTTTATTATGTCAAAATGTCTGGATTTCAAGCTGTAATAGGTTTTGGGTTTGAGGGAGATGGGAGGGAAGTTTGGTTGGTTTTCTTGTTGTGTTTTGGGTTTTTAAAACGTAAATAAATACATTGCTTCCAAAGTAAAGGCATTTTAACAAATCCAACATTATTCATTAATCCCTTACCAGCATTAGTAGACCTGCAATAATTAAATTCTTAACTTAATCTAGCTTCATCCTAATATGTACCTGCTGAAAATAAATTTTGAAGATCTAACTGAAATACTGGGTGCTTCTGATATAAAATATTATATGCCAAGCTTATTCTTATAATTAACTCATGCACAGAAAAAAGTATTGTCTCACAACCACAAAACATTTTGAAACAGGAAAACTGAAAGTGCCTTTTAATCACAGTTTCTAGATAGTGTCAATTTACAAATTTAATGGCAGTTCTCAGGTATTACTAACATTTTTGTACACTTCTTTATAGTACCAGACAAGTGCATCATTAATTTTGTCTGGGATGGACATTGCTGATCTTTTTTCCCCACAAAGAAACGCATTTTAGCAAATTCAGGATATATAACCACTAGTTAACAGCACTGACAAATGGACTGCACTTGTTTTCATTAGCTTCCTTCTACAATTTTTCAATAACTGTTTACTACTTACAGCTTCTATGGATGTCAATACTTCCTTTCACAAACTGTCTTCAGCTAATTTCCATGATTGACTGTGAGGATTTGAATGGCATGGGCTCTGGAAGTCTGCCTAAAAACACTGACAGCTTGAATGATTATCTTGCATCATTCATGGTAACTCTGTCAGGTTGTCTGAGAAAAATTAAAAGGAAACACAGGTCATTACAGAATGAATATGATGCATCCAAAATGGTTCCCCTGAAGCTGCTGGAGTTTAGTTAGTCAATAATCTCTAATGAAAAAGTAATTTCATATATTTTATTGAAAGGCTGGACAAATCGGGTCTACTGTGCTGCAGTACGTTTTCAGGAATGTCATCTGGCTTCCTCTTTAAAACTCTTTATTTTATTAAAAATTTAATAAAATCGCTACATTCTCAGCTGATAGTCATAATTGTCTCTGAATTGTCTTTTATCTTAAACACCAATATATCAAATATAGTATTTTTCAGGTTTAAATTAGTATTTTTCAGGTTTAAATTTTAACATGTTCTGGATGTAGTATATGTTTTTTTTATTTTAAAGCTATTTTTAAATTAACAGCAATTTTAATAAGGAAATAATGCATTCACATATTCTGTCATCAAGACATATATAATGGTCACTGTAACCTATATGGCTTATTTTCTGCTGAATGTATAGAGAAATTAACTTTTTATTGTTTGGGGTTTTTTTTTTAATACTGCCAACACCCATTTCACCACTAAATATCAAAAGTTCTGTATGTTACTTACTTTTAAAATGTAATTGTATTAAGATTTTTTTTAATCAATAATGCCATTAAAACTACTTGCTAAATCCAGTGCATCAAACACAAAGTAACAAGTAAGATTTGGTGAACTGTTATTCTTAGAGGTGTAGTAAATCTGATAGGATTACACAATTTTAACTAGAGCATTTTATCTAGATAAGTTCAGTCTTATTGTACCTGCTTAGTACTTGTAGACCAGTACACGAGTTTAATGATGAGTTTGTAAAATGCAAGCACTGCCTTTGCAACAAATCATTTTATGTTAGAAACCATAAAGTGTGTCCAATGAAAGATGATTTGTGTCAGCTGAAACTGTAGCCTGAAGCAACTCGGTGGGCTATCACTTTAATCTAGTTTTTGCAACCTTGAAGTATGTGTTGGTAAGCCGAGGGTAAAAATGTCAAAATCACAGTTTAGACTAATCACTAGCAGTTTCTAGGAACAACCTAGACAGAAAACTGTCCCTTGTATTCTTTTTGAGGCTGGTTGACTGGAATTGAAATCATATTGACTGTAGGATATTTTAAAAATGTAGGTTATTTTTAAAATTGTTATTTATTTCTAGAAAATTATGCTTTTCTTTGATAAAAACTTCCATAGCTAGAAATTTTCACACAAAAGAATGTCCTGTCTTTCAAAGAACTGAAATTTTGAAAGGTATAATTTGCCATTGCCTTCTGTTTATCAAATGAATACCAGTGTACTGTACTTGCAGACTAGTAGAACAGTATGTTATTAATTCTTTAGCATGCAAATATTGCATTAAACACTAAATTTAACAGGATTTAAAAAAGGTTAATTTTGTCTCTTTACAATAGTAAAGAGAATCACTTCTTTGACGGCTAATACCTGCAATAAGCTGTAGCTTCTAGATAATAGTAACAGAAACACAGAATGGTCAAGGTAGTACAGAACCTCTGTAGATCTTTTGGTTCAACTCCCCTGCACAAGTAGGGACATTTAGAGGTGGCTGCCCAGAGCCAGGTCCAGATGGTATTTGCAAATTGCCAGGTGTGGAGACTCCACAGCCTTCCTGGGCAGCCTGTGCCAGTGCTCCGTTGCCCTCAGAGTAGAAGGTGTTTCCATATGTTCAGGTAAAAGCTCCTGTGTTTCAGTCTGTGCCCATTGCCCCTTGTCCTGTCACCAAACACCACTAAAAAAGCCTGACTCCATCTTCTTCACACCCTCCCTTCAAATACTTGTACACACTGGTAAAATCCTGCCTCGCCTTCAGGCTGAATAGTCCCAGCCCTCTTGGGCCTTCCTCAGAGGAGAGATTTGCAGCCTTTCCCTGGGTTCTGTCCAGTATGTCCAGGTCTTGGTTCTACTGAGGAGTCCAGAACTGGGCATGATCCTCCAGGTGTGCTCTCCCCAGTGCCATGTGGGACAGTAGGCAACTGGTCAGCGTGGTGCTTTAAAGGTACCTGAATAGCAGTGGGACTTGATGATCCTTCTGGGTCCCTTACAACTCAGTATATTTTATTAATTCCTGAGCCATTCCTGGGAACAGTTATAGCATGGGACTGTTTACACCACTGCAGATGGGAATGACAAATCCCTGAATTAATGGAGCACAAATAAGAATAATTCCTGAGCCTAATAATACTTCTTTTGTTCAGAAACGCAATGTAACATATACGGATCAAAACCACATTTATGTGTGGATTCAGAAACTGATTTATTATTACTTTCAAAATGCTTAAAGAGATGAAGTATAGGTTTTCTTCATTGCACTCAACTGGAAATTGTGACGCATCTGCCAGTAGATTAATATAGCTGTTTTCTGTGTCGTCTGTGTTTTCATTCTAGAAAAGTTAAAATGGGCAGTGGGCTGTTAACTCATTGTTGATAAAGATTTAAGACCTAAAGTCTAATATATAAGTATGTATATTTCTTATATACGGATTTTATTTTGGTCTTCATGGCAGTGCTATTGCAGGCATTTTGAGGGAATGGGCTCATTATGGCATTTAAAAGTCATTGTATCTAACAGCATATGTAAAGAGATAATGTGAGAATTACCACTTTGAAATGCTACACTAAGATGCTGGATTTAATGTGTTTCATGAGCTGAAATAATCAATTTTCATTCATATTTTAAAGTAATTATGTCAGTCTCTATAAACATCTATGTGTATTCTTGATGTGTTTTTCTAGACATGCAGTAATTATTCTAGATAAACTGGGTATCTGTAGCTACATTCAATCTTCACAAATACCCACTAAATTAATTTAATAACTCTTTTTGACAGTATTTGAGGTGTTTTTTGCATTATTTTCTCACATATTATTCAAACAGGAAAAAGATTGTATATGAATTGTCCTTTGAACTGTCTTGCATATCTTTTCCTTTTTGACATCCTTTTTGACAATCCATGAGGATTCCAACCATCCATCCTTTCATACTTCCTTCCATGATTGAGGAACACACTGTTGTGCTTTAAAAAATGATGCTTAGCCAGTCTGAACTTCTACTAGACATCGTGAAGATGTTGTGGAACCTGGAAAATCTTATATTGCCCTGTTGGTGCTGCTAGTCACACACTTTTCCTTCAGGCACCGGTTACTCTTCCTTTTAAGTTTCAAAAATTGCACAGAAACGTGAAATTTGATGTGTCATCTTCCAGCTGGGATTTCTAAATCTGCTATAAATTTATATAACGTGTTTAAATTATAGTCAAGCTTTGGAAACTATTGTGAGATCAGGTAAAAATAAGAAGTGAAACACAGGAAGGCTATATGAATGGATGAAAGTAATAAACTCAAGATAATCCATGGAATCTTTCCATTTGTTTTGGTTTCTTGGGACTTTGCGTTAGGATTCATCTCCGTCTTTAGCAAGATTGTCCTTACCTATTTTTTGCTGTTAAAGTTCTTAAATCTAATCCGTTTTTATATCACAGAAATGTAACCAATACAGTCTCAACTGCAAACTTTCTTTTTTTTTTTATTATTTGAGGGATGTCATTACAACACTGGCAATTTTTTTCTCTACTTATTCTATTGTTCTATTTTCTCCAGGAAAAAAGAATATCAGCTATTTTCATGTGTCATCCTTTTTCCTGCAGATAAAATAGATCTGTATAACCCTCCAGCATTTCCCCTCCTGATGAACAGAAGTAAATATGAATCTTAAAATGCAGAAATTTTAGGTCCACATTTGAGGAAGACCTAAATTGATACTTTAGCTGTAACCTTTGTTCAGTACTCAGATGGTGGATTAGGTGAGGAGAGTTTTTTTATTTTTCATTTAAAAACATATGAGGGGACATTTTAGAGACCAGAAACAGACACAATTGATAATTAACTTCTCTTTACTATGTTTAACATGTGGGATCATTGTGGATTTAACATATATTGATAATGGTCTGTACTTAAACTTTATTTCAGCATTTTGGTTGCAAAATTTGGAAGCAGATGGAGGATGCTGGTGTTATAGCTCAAACCTCATCTCTCCCATATATGCAATTGCAAAAGTATTTATTGCTACAAAGTAATAGGGAACATATTTTATAGTGCATAAATAAAAGGTAGATAGACAAATAAAATCCATATATTTCAGAATTACACTCAATATTTTTTTTAGCTTTTAGTAGAAGAATTTAGTTGTGAAACTCTAATGGGTAGTAAGACATCAGGGAAATATATCCTTACCTTAACATGGCCAAGATTATATGAAGATCACCAAGGTGAATGAAAAAATAAGACTTTAATGAACTGTGGTGGAAACTGACCACAGTTTTATTAACTGTAGCAAAACAAATTAAATAATTTATCATCTCCCTGAGATTCTAGTAACTAATTTCTGTGATTTGAGTTCATCCCTGTGTCACCTTGGCCCAGTCTTTTTCAGCCCCACATCTACTGCCATGAAATCTCATAATGCCACCACTGCTTAACTGGGAATTTTCAATTCCAGCTAAAAATGAGAAAAAGCATCCCTAACATGGGCAATTCTTCATCTTAAATAGATTTCACTGTTAATTCCATAGATAGAGGGTAAACAGCTTCATTTTGCCACTTGAATTGTAGCATTAAATGCAATCAATACTGGCATTTCACTAGTGCAAATGGAGACTATGAAATAACATAGTCAAATCCTCCTCTAAAGAAGTATGACAGTTTTGCATTCGTAGCTCTGAAGTAGACCACAAAATAATGGTTTTAAGAAGACTGCAAAATATTAGGCTGAGGATGAAAAACAGTGCTGCTAAGTTCTTTAACATCGTATTCTACATGATGATTATACTTTAAGTCTCACCTACACTTCTTCATGTTAGGAAATAAGGACCTCCATTCAGTCCTCATGGAGACTGGCTTTTCAGTAGGGATAGTTCCAATACAGGAAGGTTAAAAAGGAATTACAAATTTAAAAATTCTAACATTTCAAGTTAAAACTGGTCATCAAAAATATGATAATTTTTTGTTTGAATTTTGCCTTATTAAGAACTTCTTTACTTTTACAATAGTTTTGGTAGTATTTGTCAAACTTCAGTAACAGAAAGAAGTTTAAGTCCATATTAGCATAATCCCTCTTCAACTGCAGAGGTGTCCTTACCCTCAAACTTCAGAGAGGGCTACTATTAAAAAAACCCCAAACAAATGGAAAAACAAACAAACAAAAAAAAAGTGTATCAGCTGCAAAATATTTGTATAAATCTTCTGCAGAGGTTTATATTTATGCTGCTAGTATGATGCAATTTCAAAAAGGAGAAAGAATTTTAATCTGGAGCAGAGAAATCATCAGTTTAAGTAAGCAGGGTATTGCCTAAATTTTCCATTGTACCTTGTCCACATTTATAAGTAAATAATATCCCAAAGTATTTGTAAATAGCTTAGAATACTCTTTTCTATAGAAATATCTTGTAGAATATTCTTGCTGGTCCTGGTGTCTATTGACAGTATTTTCTTTTTTGATTTCACAATTGTGAAATGGTGTCCATAACAGAAATGGATCAAGGAATGCTTATTTTTGAGAGAAGTGATTGGAGAATAGTGATAAATTCAATGTAATTATTATTTTTTATGTGTAGCATAGAATAAAGAGAATGTTGTTAATATTCATACTATTGAACAGATGGGGTAGAATAAAATATTTAAGTATTCATCCTTTTAGCACAGCGAGCATTAAAAACTGAGTAGTTGAATCATGAGAACATTCAGAGTCATTATGTATGTGTTAATTACCATCTTAGGACAATTACTTTCTCGTTCACTACTTTTGCCTATCTTTTGTAGATTTCTAGCTTACATGTTGGAACATAAATGGCAACTATTTTTATATAAATATATATTATTCATTAGTTTCCCTAAAGTATACAGAAATTAAAATAAAAACCAAAAAACAAGGAAAGAAAGCACTATGCTGTGAGGAGTGTTTAGAGCTGAATTTAGATGATAACTGTGGCAGCCCCAGTAAAATACATTTGGAAGATTCCACTCCTTCTCTTCCTATTTGTAGGAAAGCAGAAACAATCCCAAAAGTTTGTCCAAAGCACAGCACCTAAACCTTCCCTTCAAAGCCAAGTAGAAGCCAAATATGACATGCAGAGAGCATTAGAATGCCCATATCAATGGTTGGATATAAAGTACATTTTGAGACTTGGTGATGTGAAGAATGACTTTCAAAAGTTCCACATGGTTTGTGGTTTACATTTGGAAGAGTTCCAACAAATGCTATGCAGAAACTAAAAGTCCCAAATATCTGAGATATTTATCTGAAGGAGTATCAGTCAAAGGCAGAACAAGAGTGTTTACAAGTGTAGATTGCATTCAGCCAAATTACATTGCAAATTAGTGTTTTGTAGCTATTTGCCTAAAAATAACTTAATGTGTTGAAATCATTTATGCTAAGGAAAAATGTATCTATGCCAGCAGCTTGTAAATGAAGTTATGGCCTGTTCTGGCCCAATGCATTCTGAAGTGACCAAGATATTAAACTCAAAAACAAGGTTGTCAGACAACAAATCAAGCTGCAAATTAACCTTCTAATCTTATAATCTGATTACAGCTGCTGAAGTACAACTGACAATTGATTTGCTGTTTGCTGTCCAACACAAAATATCATATATTCTTTTTGATGAATGTCAGTGAGCTAGTTTATTGTGTAGCAGCCCATGTCTTCCCTACTCCATTTCAGTAGTTCTGAATTGCTAGGGCCATTATCTGTATGAACAAACTTACTACTAGCAAAGTGCAAATCAGAATCTGTATGTGACTCTTCTGCAATTAAGCACTTGCAAGAAATGTCTGTTCTCTTTTCAGCAGGTATACAAAGTAGGTCTTTTTGAGGTTATTTAATGTGATAGCTTTCACAACTGCTATAAAAGTAAATATTCCAGATAACTACTTCGGTATACTATCAGGAATTCTTAACAGAGTGGTGTTTTTACTTGTAGCATTACCCCTTGTAGTTAGTTACCCACAGTTTCCTATCCAGTGTCTCTGATATGATTTTCATGGAGTTTTCACAGAGTACATATGACTTTTCACTTGTTATAGACTGATCATAAAACTTCTTGCTTAGAAGATTCAGAACATCTATTTGTGCTGTTTGGAGCTTTGAAACAGAGCAAGGAAGAAAAAAAATATGGAAGGAAAATTTGGCTGTTAAGGTGACTGACATGGAAGAATAGCACTAAAGACATCTTAACAACTCTTCAGTTAATGAAAATAATGTTGAGGACCGGAGCAGTTTGCCCTGCCTGACTTGGAAAAAGGCTGGGGAAGACTGTGGTAACCCTGTATCCTGCTCACAAAAAGAATAATCTTGGTGACAGTGTAAATATAGGAAAGCATTCTGGTTTCTGTACTGCATGGGAACTACATTGGATAATTGACTCTAGGGAGACTGGGTAGAAACCTGTGAAAATTCAGCCTCTCACTCAACTTCTACCTAAATGAATTGACCTTGAAATTTTACTGAATTTTACTAATGGGAAAATTGTCAACAGAGGGGTGTTTGTTAATAAAAACCTGATTTGAAAAAAATCAAACTTGAGGCACAGTTGAAATGTATGGCTTATCAAAACAAAAATGAAAAGACATTAGAAATAGAAGAAAATTTTAAAATGTTGCCAGGAAAAATTGCTTGAATTGTTTTGTTTTCAAATGTTCTAGGAATAAATAACACTTAAATGCCTTGTAGCTAGTTTCAGCTTCAAATTGTGCTTGTTTGGGTTTGGGGTGTTTGTTCTGTTTTGTTTTTATTTAGGGAAAAGCTATAAAACTTTAAAGACTGTGTTTTATGAAAATTGACACAATTGACAATATTTTAGCTACTATAACATAAACACTGTCATTATACTAATGGATTGCAGAACCAACTGTCAGAGTAAGGAGATTTGGAAGGCATTTTATCAAAAGAAGGTATCAAATATAGGGTAGTATTAGGAAAAAATCATTCTCCAACACACATAAATATTACATACTCTTTTGGTACCACTTTTTCATTCTAAATATGTTTAAATATTTTATTTCAATGAAAAACATTAGAACATATTGTATCTTCTTCAAAATATAAGTGTTTATTTCTAATTTTCTATCAATACTCATAAAGAAAAAATATTTTCTATTGTTTTTTGTAATTAACTTAATTCTCTCTTGGATATACAAATCTTAGGGCAGAGAAATACCTGTTAGTTTTAAAATAGTTAGCATGTGAATGAATGTATGGCTTGATTCATCTAGAGTTTTATAAGAATTTCTTCAAGAAAAAGAGAACAGAAAAACAATTTTTAGTAAACTGAGCATTTGATATTTCATGCATCCTTCCTACAGATTTATTTTCAGAAAACTTGGGAGAAAAGCTTCCAAGGTCTAGGATATAACATAGATCATAGAATCATAGGATAATTAATGTTGGAAAATATCTTTGGAGAAAATCAAATCCAGTCATTGACCCATCAGTACAAAGTCCATCTCTAAACTATATCCCCAGGTGCCACATCTCCATGTCTTTTAATTATCTCCAGGGATGGTGATTCCACTGCTTCCCTGGACAATTATTCCAATGCAGGAGCACCCCTTCAGTGAGGACATTTTTCTTGATGTTCAATCTAAACCTCTTTGGATGCTACTTAAGGCCCTTTTCTCTTGTCTCTTCCTAACTGGTCAAAGAGATTAACTCCCACCTAACTACAACCTCCTTTCAGGTGGTTGTAGAGAGTGATAAGGTCTCCCCTGAGCCTCCTTTTCTCCAGACTAAACAACCCCACTCCCTCAGCCACTCCTCATTGGGCTTGTTCTCCAGACCCTTCACCAGCTGCTTGCTCTTCTCTGGACCTGCTCCAGCACCTCAAAGTCTCTCTTGAAGTGAGGGCCAACAACTGGACACAGCACTCGAGGTGCAGTGAGAGATAAGAAACTATGTAGGGAATACGAAAAGCAGATAGTTGGTATCTGGTGGAGGTACAGAAGATCATGACAATGAAATTTAAAAGAATTAGTAATGTTAGGGCACAGTAACTGGCAGAAAAGGAGTCATGCTTAGATGTGTAACCTTAATGTGGTTCCCTGCTGCTTCAATTAACTCTAAACAAGAGATCATGGAATAAGGAAATGCCCTTGAAATTTACAGCTCAGGCATATCTCTACCTAATTTCAGCAGTGTTAACAATGTAGTTGGGTTAGGATTCATTCTTAATATGCTGAATAATAGGTATACAAATGGTAAAAATTCATGAAAATAAAAAAAGCTTTAAGCTTTTATTCTTGCTCTAAGAATAGCAACTTGATTCTGAAGTATGTTAGTAGTAGGTTTTGTTTGCAGTGTGTTGGATAAAGAGTATTTTATCAGAGCTTGTGTGAAGTGTAGAGTTCCTTGTGAATATATGTTCACAGGAAACATTCTCTCTTCATTCACCCTCCCCTCAACAGGATTCCAAGGGTTTCTTTTGATAGTAATATGGAAAACTCAGTATGCTCCTATCTCCCTGCAGTTCTTTCCACAGCTCACTTGCTACTCTGATCTATTGTATTTCAGGACAGTACATTGTTTAAAAAGTCATTTTCATTTTTTAAGTATTTTTCTCTTCCATCTTATAATACTGGAAGTACAATAAAAGCAATTGTTCATTGTTTTGAGCTCTGAGTCTCAGTCATTAATTTAAGTCCTGGTTCTGCAAGATGCTCTGCTTGAGCACAGACATTTTGGCTTCATACAGGCTTTCTTTGATCTTGTACATAAAGAAAGTAGTATTTTCTGTATTATATTGTCTCTACTTCCTGTGGAGACTTAATTGAAGCCAGTTGGCCCAGGTTTTAATTTTAAATACAGATATTTAATGAGTTACCATATCAAAACAATTTTCTGTCTTCTAAAAATAGAATAGCACAACCACAATTAAGGAACTGTGGGATCATATAATGATTTTTATTTTCTTTTTTAAAAGAATAATCAAATTATTAAGTCAATTCCCACAGGTGAAAATTGTTGCATTTTTTAGTAAGCATATCTAAAGCAATAAAATTGAGATAAGAAAAGAATCTTCCATATTCAAGGGGAGTAATGAGTGTTTAATTATATATGGTGTTTGGTGTCAATGGTGAAAATCATAGTGATATTTGAACACTTTCAGTAAACTATAATTTCTCTCAATAACATGATATTCCCTTGACATACAGGAATCTTCCAGTTACTAAATAATCAGCATAAGTAAAGAAAAAAAATGTTTTGTCTGATGAGTAGGCATACTTAGTATTTATGGAGCACTTCCTATGTTCCCAATGAAAGATTAGAGATCAGAAAGTATGACTTAAGGACATGAAAGAAATCTTACTTCAGATAAGAGAAGATTAAAGGGTTGCAAAAAATAGTTTTCTGATAAATAAAGAGTTTCTACAAGGAAGGAAGTAATTTTTTATTTATTTTGCGAATGAGATGAGAAATTGTGGTATAGAATTGAAATATGGTTTTATCTATGCAATAGCAAAAATGTCTTTTGAGGACTAATAAGGTCTGGAATAGTTTAGAATCTCCACTATGGGATCTTCATATGAAGAGCAGCAACTCAGCTAAATATTCGTCTGAAATATTTTACATTTATTATTTTTAATTAAATAATAAATTTTAAAAAAGTTTTAAAAGTATTTTAAATTTTAGTTTAGAACAATAAAGAAAATTAAATTTAGCCAAAGTGTGTTGCAATCAAAAAGAAAAAAACAAGGTATATTGAAACAAATATAAACTTAGGTAATCCTAGTTTAGAAACTTTTCAGTATCAGTGGAAAATTAATAAAAATATAAAATAAGTAATAAATGGATAAAATAAGCTATATAATGGATAAAATAAGGAATATGCAACATGCAATTAACCTCCTTTTGCCACAGGAAATGTTCCAGACATCTACAGGGCTATCCATATCGCTTCTCTATTTACAATTTGTTCCATTCACAGTCATTTCTGATATCCTGACCTGGGTGTAAACACAGTTTTCAGTTCTCTTTATTAAGGAAGACACCTTCCTCTATCTATTGACACCATTTGATTGGGAGGGACTGCATCCTACCAACTTTGAAGATGTGCAGTTGGTCTGACTAGAAAAATGGTTGAGAAGCACTGGTTTAAGAGAAGCAACTCAAAGGTGAATAAGATCCAAGAAAATTTGCATTATTCAGAAAGAAGCAACAGAGCTAGAAAAGAGAAAAGAGTAGGTGTTGGTCTCATGTTTGATATTTTATTAGAAACTTTACAACAAAGACTCAATTATCCTTAAAGAACGGCAGAGTATTTTTAACTTACAATACCATAAAATTTAGGACCAAATGTAAAGTACGGGAAAATCTTTCTGCAATAATATTAATTTCTATAATCAGGATATTTTTATGGACTAGACTGTCCATTTAATGGGATTATGACTACAAAAGTTTTTTGAAAACTCCCTGAATGCGAAATTAATAGTCTACAGTATTCGGAGATTGGACCTAGATGATCTTTAAGGTCCCTTCCAGCCCAAACCCTTCCATGCTTCCAGTAAGTAAACACTGAAAACTATTTGCAATATTTGTTCCTTATCTATTTAAATAGATGTTAACAGTAAAATTGGAATACTCTTTTCAATAACAATTTTAAAAAGTTTGACCTTCAGATCAGAATTACAGATTTCTTTCTATCATGATCCTCTTTATCTTTTCATTACTGCTTGCAATACTGAGTACTGTATAAAAGGAACTGTGATTGATTTTTGTAGCCTAGGCATAATGGGGAAAGTGCCTTCTGCTCGTATACTCTGTGTGCTTCTCTTATGTTTGCCTTTTGTCTTCAAGAATGGGGTTGAGTAAAGTGTTCATTCCCATCAATACCATTCTTTTTCCTATTTTTGTTGCTTTTTCATTACCTATATTTGTATTTGTAATTGAATTTTTGGTTGCATTAATGCTTGTGATGTACTAGCAGCCTTATTCTGACAGTAACAGCCTAGAAATAACAATGTACAAAATTGTTTCCTCAATGCAAAGAAGTTATCTTAGTTTGGTGCTCTTATTACCAACATACAAAAAAGTAATAGTAGAAAAGCATTGCATGTAGGCCAGTGAAAATGTCTAAGGAACTTAAAAGTTAAGCTGCTTTTTACAAACATGATCTATAAGACTTACTTTATACCTAGTTCTTTATTTTAAGCTCACTGCACACTTTGCAGTCCCAGAGAAGGTAATCCTGATATCTTTTTGCTTAGAATTTGTGTTTATTTTAGATTGTCTTTTCTGAAGCAGGGTAAAACCAAATAAAATTCAAACGTATATAAGGACATATATATTCTAGGATTGTAAGGTGAATTTCCCATGAAACTCAAAGAAAGTATAAATATCTATACTACTATACGTTTTCACTAAAAAGAAAAATTCATTTTTTAAACAAACCATGGAAAAATTTCCATGGAAGGTTTACATTAAAAGTATTCTTGAACTAATAAGCTCTCACATACTGTTAGTTATGACTAAGTTTCTTGAGTCTAGCCTAGAGAAGGTAAAAACTCTGTTTTCTGGAGGGAAAGAAAAAGGAGGAACGTCTGTTCTCAGAGCTATCAACCTGCTCTTCTCTTTGTCCTCCATCCTTTGTATTTCTCAGTAGGAATATGTATTTCAAGATAAAAGAAGATTTTTCTCCTATTCCATGCCAAATTTCAAAGGCAGGCCTTATACATTTTAGTGGCTTCTGATTTCCCACATTACATGAGTATCTAGTAGGAATTTGCCTCAAAAAATGAATTGGTGAGATAGACCATATATTTTTAATTTAGTTCCTCTTTTTCTAATGAATGAAAATTCCATGACTGTTCTTAGCATCGGACTTTTCATTCCACGCTTTTAATTGGATTCACATTCTGTAATTTATGGCAGAATGTTGACCAAGAAATGGGTATGTTCCCTTAAAAATGGTTTTTAATTGTTTCAACTAAGTGAATGAGAAGGGCCTCAGCCTCTGTAGTATGTCAAACTTACACAGTTCCTGCTTTGCTTAATGGTTGATAATGATACACAATTATTACTTAGTAGAGTAATAAAGATCTTTATAATATCATTTAAGTAAAGCAACTTACTAAACAAAACTTAAACAGACTTCAATATCATTCCAATTCAGACTGTGAGGAGTGGCTACACTACTTTTATTTTTTTCTCTCAGATAAAGCATTTTGCATTTCAATTTCACCAGTATGAAAAATTATTTTCTTATGAGTTTTTTTTTAATGGCATCCATATACAAACATAAAAACAGTTCTTGCAAAATTGCAGTCACTATTTCACTTAGTGTCTTTTTAATATAATGCTTTCTGCAATTCATCATGTATTTGAATAATTAAAATCTAGTATAATATGTGAATAGTTAATTTGAGAAATTTGTACTATCTTATGGACAGTACCATTACTTCAGTACTATGATAGATTCCCTGCTTTTGCTGTCTTTTCCTTGCATTTTATCATATGACCACAAATTTTTACTGAAACTATAGCTCAAAAAGAAGAAAAAAAAAGGATGTGACCTGAAGTACCATAATTAGAAAGCATGCATCTCTATTGAGAGTGTTATTAAAAGAGAAAACAAAGTTTTTCATAAACTGTAGTAGTAATCTCTAATCAATGAAAGGCTGTTTAACTTCCAGTAAAAAATATATACTTTATGAATATGAAAACAAAATTACCATATTTATATTCTGTTTTCTGGTTATGTTTGTCAAGATCCCTAAGTTCTTACACAAAAAGTCTTTTTGAAGACTTTAAATCTACTTTTAAAACATGTTCTTGTTTTTAACACTATTTCTAAAAATCGGTTTATGCTTCTCCAAAATCTTCTGCTATCTACATTTGAGAATCTCTGGAAATGAGTGACCCTTTCAGAAGACAGATGTCTTTCCAAGTTCATTGTTGTGTTCAATTGGCAGTAGCTAAAACACCTGCCTTAGAGTGCATCTTTTGTACTTGCTAAGTGGGCATATTTGTCTGCAGAAATAAATTATCCTTCCCAATGTACAGCCAAAATATGCAAGTAATTATTTATTAGGTGATTCAGTAGTCTGACTAGTTCGTTTGACTGCATTTGTTGTTTCTACTTTTCCACCTAAGCCTACCTAGGATGAAGGAGGTAGAACACTTGTGTTACATCACAGATAAATCTTAATGAGAATACCAGTTGTTAACTTTATCAAATAATGGGGTAGTTGTTGTTGTCCATTACATTTTCTTCCACTGTAATGTTATTTTGCTTGACTGTTCTGTGGACATTGAACCTGCAGATGGGCTCAATGTTTTAATTGGTATTTTTCATTTGTCTGGTACTTTTTATTATTATATGACACAGAAATGGCACTTTTTAAATTACTCACTTTCTAAGACATATTATATTGTAGTAGTTTTCTACAATTAATACCAGTTTTATTCCTAGATAAATAAAATTCCAATTGTTTTCTGCTATGGGTGGACAAGCATAGGTGGATAGGGACACAAAAGAGGAGAAGCAAACTTCCTATCCCATGTGCAAGTAACCTGTCATTTTTAATTCAGTATCTATCCATAGTGTGTGTCTATTCAACTCTTCATCTTTTTGTCTGGGGGAAATTGGAAGTAAAAAGAGAAATCCTTTGTGTTAACACAAATCATGCAACATCAAAGCTGGACTTTATTTTCACTGTTTTTGCCAACAACTTCACATTAATAATAATTGCTGTTAAACAATTTCCCAGAGCATGTGTCCATTTCCAGCCCTGCCAATGGACTTTGCATAATGAATTTTACGGGACTTTATCTCAACTATTCCATCTATAACACTAGATAATACTCTTTTTTGTACAAAGTAGGAATTGCATAAATTCCTGAACATTATTATTTTTTAAATATCATTATGCCTTACATGGATTTAAAACTGAAGTTCAAATATTAATTTCTTCAGCAAATGCAAAGTTTCTTCTTATCACTCAGAAGCCATACATTCATAAATGTCAATTTTGTGGAATCACATTTCTGATCATTATCACTTTTAATGCACATGTTAAATTATCTATCATGTAGAACAAGAATAATTCAATTCATCTCAAGATTACTTTATAGCACTCTAAGTTGTCCAGGAGTACAGTTGGAATTTTTATTGCTTTCATTTTCAAGTGTTAGTTTGGATTTTTTTTTTTTCCAGATAACATGTATATTTAACATTTACTGACATGTCACACAAGGAAATAAATTGAAGTAATTTTTGTGGAAATCTGTATAAAACTTTGACACTTGACTTTAGGTTGGCATGCACTTTGGTAGCTTCTGATGGGCAAATTGTAATAGCACAAAATTAAACATGAACAAATAAGTTGTTTTAAAAGAAGCTACTCTTGTGATGTCTGAACTTTCTCATTTTAACTACTTTGAACAAAATAAGTATTTTCTGTTCTTTTTCTTTAAAAAGTTATATTAGTTTTCCTTTGAGTAGTACAATGTTATTCTCTTGGAAGTTAAGATGACTGCCTTTTGGGGGTTTTGTTTTCTGTTATGTGAAGCATTTCAAGTAAATTCTGCCCTTTCTTACTGAGGGAGATGAACCCTAAACTCTTTCCCCTTTTTCAAAATTCTTCCCTGACAAAGAATGTCTTCCTCTCGAGTGGTCAATGATTGTACTACACACTGGATAGGAACAAGAACCCTGCTAGCCAGGAAGCACCAAGTAAAATTAAACCAAATAAAGGAAGGGTGACTGTAAAGTAACAGGCAGAAAGAGAATGGGCTGGAAGGTCTTCTTGTCCATCTTAGCTAAGTCTTTTTGCAGATGTGCTTCAAGGTTATACTTGTTAATACAGAATACAGCAATGACATGTTCATATGGAATCTGAATTTAGTTTTATTTGCAATTACTACCAAAGACTACTATGTCAGGAATCCTGGAAGTCAATAGATGATTATATTTTCCAACAAACACTTGCTAAAATAAAATCTTACAGGAGGAATTAACATGGAAATAATAACCTTTTTTTTGAACTGCAACAGTTATGCATTGTTTTTTGTCTAGGAAGGAGTTTTTCATTTATCTGTAGTGACTTCATTGAGAAACTTCATTAAGACTTTCCCGGTAGCTGAATCAGGTTTAATATTTTTTGTCATTGTTGCTAGCTGACCTTACTTTTTCAAACAGCTAATTCTTTATCATCAGCAGTGTCATCTACTCCATCATGTACTTCCTGGCTGGATAAACTACTGGTGTTTGATGCAAAATGTGTCTTATTACTTCAGTAGCTAGAATTATTGCAAATGGTTATATAACCTAATTATTTTGGTGGCAAATAGGACTTGTCTTGGTGTGCCCAGGTCTGTACGTGCGGTTTGTATTCAACTCCTGTAAGCCATTCTGTGTGGCTTTGGTTTTGCTTATTCCTGCTGCTCTGGTTCCTGTGGCTCCAGAACATGTAATGATCCGTCTTCAGAAAAGTACAACTTGGAATACTCATGTTTTAAACCTCTTCACTTTGCTGTCTATGCAGATATCCTAGACTCTTCCTTTTAGACTGTCAACAATAAACTCATATATTGCTCTTCTAAAGAGGGTAGAAGAGCATCTGCACATATCTATGGACTATGAAGATATCCTGGATTCTTCTTTTCTATGATCATTATGAAAAAAATTGAGGACTACCTTCCTTAAGAAGTTGTGCTTAATTTTTTTTTCCCCCATTGAAGAATATCACTGGTTTCTTGTTCTGTGTCAAATATTTTAAACTCCAGCTGCATAACAGTTGCTCCTAATAACTCTGTGCTTTCTACATGTTATTGTCACTTTTGATTTTCTTCTAGTGACATTTTTAGTAATATTATTTCCTTGTCCTAGAGCAGAGTAGAGAAGTGTCAATAAAGTCAGACCAATCATAGCAATGTCTATATGCTGTCTGGCATCCAGACATACCTACCCTTTGACGTTGTGATAACAAGCTGGATTGGCTTGTTAATTAAAGATAAGGTATCTATTTCCATTAAATGGGAGTCATTCAAATTGCATTTTTGAATACAGAAAGTTGTTAAATCATGGGCAGCATCCATTATTAAATATTGATTTTTATTTTCCTTGGAGTGCCTGATTACCACAGCCAGTAAATTGCAGATTTATTTTTAAGACTGGCTTACAGCTATTGACAGATGCTTTCTCTATGGTCTTCTAAACATATGTGCACAGAAAAGGTGATGGTGCAGGAGATTTATGTAATGTTGTAGCAGCTCATTACTTTTAGAACTCTGTTTTATTGCTTTGTTAAAGATGCATTAACAGATGAAGACACTGCAAAATTGGAAATCAGAAATTATTAAAAAACAACATCCAGTGGAATCAGCATTTTTCTTCATATTTAAAGAAATCTTCTGCCCATTTATTTAGATGTATAAGCAGACCAATAATATGTTATAATTAGATCTGACTATTTAGTATAAAAATTATTGTGTATTAAGGGATTCAGACCAAAACAAGTTGTTGCGTTTTGTTTGTACTGCTCTTTCTGTGGAATCTGGGTGGATACAGAGAGTTGGAAAGTACAGTTTGGAATTAGTCTTAGCTCCACTGATGACTTGGCTTTATTCCATGTGATTCATTTGTGGGCAGAGGTCAGATTCACACTCATGCATGACTTACTGTGGAAGCGCCAAGGTCAGGACCATAACCTGTGGCATGAGATTGAATGGGGCTGGTGGCAGTGAAATCAAGTTAAGAGATTGCTCATGTTTAACCTCTGGTATTTAACAGCCAGGTAGTCTAACTCCTTTCTTAGATGTGGCACTTTCATGCCACAGATCTTAACATAATAGCTTGTTTTTCACAAAAGCACAACGTGAGTGCCCAAATATATTTTCCAGAGGGGTATCCAGTCGTGCTTTGGGTATAAGAATTGGCAGAGAATCTAATTTTTCAGTACTTTGATCCAGTGGTCAACTATTTTTATTTTGAAGTTCATGCTTTGCATTCAACTGACTGTAGCTATGTATCTTGGTTAGAATTATTTCTGTTCAAGCCTTGAAAGCATTAGTATTATAAGCACAGATACAGATAATCACAGTTCTGTTATCTCTTAAGCCAGCTTTTATCTTTGAATTTCATTTGATATCTCTGAATTTCCTGCAAAGAGCTGCAATTGGTGGCCATCAGTGTATGGTAACACGTCAGCCTTTCCTGGGGAATTCATGTGGGCTTCTGTCTGACATGAAGACTCCAACCTGGTGTCTCCAGAAGACATCACCTCTGCATCCCTTCCTCCTCTTCCAATGAAGGCAAAATTGGACAGCAGTCAGGTCCTAACCTAAAATTTATTCCCCAAGAGCATATGGAAGTGTGCCACTAGTGCTGACTCTTGTAGAAAATATTTTGTCTCTGATCACACTAGTATTGTGGCTTTATATAGTGCTTTCTGGGCAGGGTTCTCTAAGTAATTGAGACTATGTATTATCAGGGCTTATGTTTCCAATAAGATGATTTTACCTTAAATAGGTTTAACAACTGTATTTGTGGGTTTTAATAATCTGAATAAGTTAGCTCTTTAACATTTCCTTTCTCTCATTCTAAGGAATTTTTTTTCCAACCTCAATTGCTTTTGGGAGTTTTTTTCTGTTTAACTAGATATAGGATACTAATATTGTTATGCATACAGTATTGTTGTGTTAGTGTCACAATTTTTATGCGCTGGTTAAGTCTAAGCATATCATTTTTTGTATATGTTTTTTAAAACTGCACCTTTCTGCCACAGTGTTATGTACACTGATTTGGCTTAGACTGGATCGGAAAATCACTGCTTTCCAGGGCATGGGCACTTATGCTAAATAAGCATTCTATATAGTCTTTGCTAATCATTTCTTGTTCATCATTTATTTTAATCATTCATTAGTCTGCTTCAAATGTATTGTATGACAAGTTATTGATGAAAAATGCCTAGCATTGCCTAGTTCTGGTAATTTAATTATGATTTATTCCCACAGAAGCTGGTTTAAAATGTTGATCTTGATGATGACAGCTCTGATTTGACATCTGCCAGTTCTGAACTCATTCCATACATACACCACTCAGTGTTGCTTTGTTTTCATGATTAATAATATTATGCTTTATCTCAATCAAGAACTGTTGTATGAAGCTGGCTTCATCAAAAAGATCTGGGATTTAAAAAATAAAAATCTCTTTATAATATAATTATATAATTAGAAATTATCTATAGAAAACCTTCTGCAGGCCATGTCAAGACTTTGTATTATGCCAATAACATTTATAAAATACAACTTAGAAAACCAAGAGATGGGTGTGATTTGTCAGCTTTTAATTTTCTTTTCATCTGTTATGCTTTAAAAAATCAACATAACTTTAAAGAACAGAAATAAAAATCAGATGTTGAAGGTTCATTTGATATGCTTACTGGTGTTTTTCCTGTTTTTGCAGTATGCAGTGTACTACTGATTTTTCCAAAACATAAAGTTCAAAGAAGGTGAAATTAAATGCTTCATCCATAAAAATATGTACAAAACAAAATTAAAGTCCACATTCAGAATTTGCCAGAAATGCTTACACACTCATCCCTTCAGTGCAGAAGCTTTACCTTCTGAGCTATCTTGCAAACAAAAAGCAACTTCTCTGTGGAGGGTGTGAAGGGATCCCTTCATAATCAATATTCAGTTACAAGTACAACTTACAAGAATTTGGCAAATGATCTCAGTTAATGAGAAAATTGTGATCTGCTTGTGTATATTCTGAAAGTAGAAAAATTGGCTCAATTTGCTCAGTAAATTATTCATTGGAAGTTACTCATTCATCACTAATAAAAATGCTGTCTTCAGATGTTTCATCTATTTGGTGTTTCATCTGCAAGGAAAACTGATTTTACAATCTGTCATTCCTACAGCTGTTCTCGAGAACTAGAGAAATCTTTATTCTTACAGTAAAAGGAAGCCTCTATTCTTCCATCTCAGAAATAAAAATAAAATTAAAAAAAGGAAAATTGAGATATAATATACCTCAGGTTTTTTTGGGGGAAAAATCCAGTGAAGAATCTGTTAATACAATACTCAAAACCAGGAAAGTATTTGGTACCATACAGAAAATACTTTTGTATGTTGTCTCTTCCCAGTATTTTAACTTGTTTCTTCTTGTTTAATAACACTTCAAGTATGTAGTTAGCTCTAGGGGAAAGATTTTGGAGTGGTTAGCATATCTGTTTTACTGTGTGAATTTTCCCCAAGTGGCCTTGAACAATAGCAGAAGAAAGGTAGCAAGGTTAGGAGATAAACAGCTGTCACTGTCATGACAGCCAGTTGAATGCTTGGAGCAGCATGATGGAAAGGATGATTTGAATTGCATCAGAACATGGCTTCCAGGATTGTGAAGTCTGGAATTTCTCCAAAGGGATCAAATATGATTGGAATAGTAGTTGACAGGAGGTGATCCACATTATGTATGCTGCAGCTTCCTGGTGACTTACTAAGCTGAGAAAAAACATTGGCAAATAGGGAAAATAAACTCATGCTTGGAGCAGTTTACTTATGTATGTGTGGAGATGAAACTGTTAGGGAGAGCTAGTAGGATGGACAAGAAGTTCAGGAAAACAGAGTGATGACATGTTTTCTTTTATGTGCTTAGAAAGTATCCTAGAACATTTTCTTAAAATTAAAATATTTTTTTCTTAAAAAAACATTTTCAAGAATGTTTGTGTAGATAATGACTGAACTGCGGAGCTGAACAGTGTGCAAATAGAGAAATAATGAATGTTGCACAAATTGATATCCTCAATACCAAATAGCATATATATTTTTTTGCTGTTGTTGCTAAGCTTCCTGTGTTAATTTGGTTATGTCAAATTACTAATAAATCAGTGGCAATTTTATGAGCATCACAACAAAAAAGGGCATTTGTTTCTTTGAAATATACCATGTATCTAATTAGGATGATATAAAATAAGAAAATCAATGCATTCATGCATATTTTAAGTTTAACTTGCTTGAATAAGATATCTAAATAATTCACTAGTCTGCTCACTATTTGAGTATACTAACAGTAACCTGTATCACTGCCTGTTTTTTTTAAGTCAGGACATATATATATGTCATCCAAACAATTTGCTTCCATAGATATTCTACTACATACAAGAATTAAGAAAAGGAAGTGGCTTACTTTGGCGAACACGATACCATTAACAGGATTTTTACATTTTTACATTTTGAACAAGTGGTGTTCCATTAAAATGTTGACATTGTCGAGGAGTTAAAGAATTCACAAGGTATGTAGGCAATTTGAAAATTAAAAATATCTTGAGTCTTAGCTCATTCCTTACCATTAACTATTTAGAAAGATTATACTTAGTGAGTGCCCTACCAGTTCTTATTTGGGTCTCAAATGGTAAAATACGTTCACTTTTATAGTGGAACAATTACTTAAAGTAAGCAGATCTCAAATTCTACATGACATGAATATCTATTTAAATTTGAAATAATCAGAAAAAGTAAGGGATATAAGTGATGGACAAAAAGTGTACATCACTTAATGACACTTCTATATAGAAAAGCTTTAAACTCTTTAAAAACAGAAACCTATAAATATATAAAAGTTTTAATTTTTAACTTTCATGCATTTATCTTCTTGGTAAGAGAAAAGATTGACTGATAGATGTATCCTTTTATGCATTATTTTTTAGTCTGAAGGTCAGAGTGAAACAGGCTGAAGTAAAAAGCAAAAAGTTAACTAGCAATAACTTTCAGGAACCAATCTATTATAATAGAACAAGATAGGAATGGTTATGAGATATTTAAGGTAATAACTGAAGGCTTCATCTGAAGACTCATGAAACTTTATTTCCAGTGTCACATCCCAGAAATTTGGAAGGCATTCCTTCTTCAGAAAGTAAGATGGTTCTGATTCCAAGATTCCAAAACTGTCATAGAGCATAAATCATACTTGAATGTGACTAGTGAGAGAAGAGCTTAATATGCCAACTGATCATCTGTCACTGCTGACGTAAGCACTGTGATGGAGACATTTCCTTAGGGAGGCTTCTCATTCTTCTCTCATCTGCTGGTAGATATTGTCATGCTAAAGCTTTACTAATGTAAGATTTACTTGGAATGAGAAGCTAAAACTGAAGTATACCTAAGCTCATGAAAAAAAAATGCTTTATGATACAAGTTTTGTAATATCCTATAAAATTTGATGTATTGTTCACATAAAATATGTATTAACTTATCATTTCATTGCATAATTGGGTAAATACTACTTTTTTCCTAAATATCTGCAGAATTTTATATTACTATTTTGATATGTAATAAAGTGAATATATTTTGATGATCAAATAGTAATGATTAAGTCATAATGTTCTGCATTATGACTAAATAGGAAGATAGGAAAAATAGTAAAGACAAGTAAGACAGAAGTTACATGTCAAATAAATGTCTTTTTTTTGGTTAGCTTTTAAAAACTGAACTACGTCTGGCAAGTAAATATTTAAGTGTCCAGCTTTGGAGATATTTGGAACACACAGAGAGCACTGTGCACCTGCTTTACCTGACCATACTTTGAGCAAGGAACTTGGTCTAGGCAATCTCCAGATTATTCCACCCTTCCCGTCTCAATCATTCCATGATTTTATAGTTTTATATTTAAGTTTATCACTCAAATGCTTATTTGTTTTACTGATTTGACTAAATTATTAGATTATTTTGAAATATAGCTTGGTTTCCAGTATACCAGAATTTTTAATTAAGGGGACAAAAAATCTGCAAAGTACATTTCCTCCTTCCAGAAATCTGGTGAGAGCAGGTTTGAGGACTACTTAAAAGAAAAGCTATTCCACAGATTTAGAATCAAATCAATACAATGGCAAAAATGGTAAAATTGATGTTATAGAAATAGCATGGTAATACAAATGTACACAAAAGGAATGCTTCCAATAACCTGACTGAAGCAAAGAAGTCTGCTTTTAATAGCTATTTCTGCTTAGAATGTAACATATTGGTATGACTCTTAGTTATTACAGATGAAAGAAGTATTTTGCACTTCTGTGATTTTCTCTGATTTCCATCAATCATTTCAAATATTTGTTGTTGCTGTACTTCTAGAGTTTCTTTTAGAATAACACTATAAATGCAAATCATATTAATGTGTAATATTAAATGACTATAAGAATATATTCACAGAAAAACAATGGTGCTGTGCTTTGTGATAAAGTGTGTAACTACAAACAGTTTCAATCAGAGGAAAGCAACTGGGGAAAAGTACATTAGGAGCCTAAATAAAAAAGCTGTTCGCAATCAGTTACAGCTGAGTGCAACAAAAATTACTTTCTAGGGATAAAAGGAAATTAATGATTGACCAGTGTAACCAGAACATCCCACAGCATGTTGAATATTTAATGCCATGCTACTTCTGCCCAAAACAATCTGAGGTTTGGCATATATCCACCAAAATAGCTCATCGCTAATTAATTTGCCATGTCATTTTGCATAAAATTAGTAATTAATACTAGTCACCATGCACTGTAGTGAACTTTTTTCAGTTAAAGATTCAATCTCAGTAGTTTCAAAAGCTTGATGAAATGGTCATTTTTTTATTATTCGTAGAAAAGAACTTGCACATTGAAAAAGGTATTGCAGTCAGAAGGAAGGATATATCAAAATTTATAGACCAAATATATTTGAGGTTGTTCAAGGTCAATGAATTTTTTCCCTCCACTTGCTTGAAATTATGAGTAATAGAATATGAATAACTGGTACTCCGACTGAAATTAACTACAGTGATGTGTAACACTATATTTAGCTGTCTTTTAAACTGTTGCAGTCTCATTTAACAGGCTCCAAATTAAACCTGCATTCTCCACCATTTTAGAGGGAACATTTAGCCTGAGGTTTTGCAAATTTGATTGGAAGAATTTACAGTAATTATTACTTGAGATCCAGAAAGAATGCATTCTTTGAAGAAGCACTTAGGGTAACCATTGCAAGCAGGAGTCTTGAATAAATAAAAAAACTATTGTGATGAAATTTGGAGTTTGCCATGTGGAAAAAAAAAGAAGAGTATTGCTATATAGAAGAAGTTGTGGGTTTGGGTCATTTTCCTAATGTGCTTCTTCCCCAAACAGATGTTTTTAAGTGTAGTGAAACCCAATTTATTCTGAGCAATTGTGCAATACTAAACCCCAGGAACTGCAGTCCGACAGTCAAAAGCCTAGAGAGTCATTGAAAGCTAACATTACTCTGTGAGAGTCAGCACTGAGCAGGAACAGCCTTGTAGCAGAAAAGTCAGAGACTGGCAGATCACTAGTAATTAAATTAATAGTATTGAGCCCAAGGCCATGTTTCTTCATCTTCTGTTTCTCATATTGCCTCTCATTTTTTTCTGTGATAATTTTTTCATGTTTCTTATTCCTAATTAACACTTGTTAACACTTTTTCCCCCCTTTGGCTTCTTTTGCTTTTTTAATTCTTTCACATAGTTCTGTTTTCATTCTTGGTATCTGTGGCTTCCCTTTTGGCTTATCTCTCCATTCATTATTTCTGGTTCTCCTTTTACCCTCCTGCCTTCACTGTTACCTTCTCCATTCGCTTACTGCTTCCTTTCATTGTGCCACATGTCTGATTTCTCCTTGTTTAACTGCAATGGTTTTCTGTCAGAAAAGAATCCTACAGCACTTCTGATAGTGCTTTCTAATTCCATGTGAACAATTTGAGTGATGTTCGTCAAAGAACTATTTTTTGCTTTTGCACTGAAAATTTTCATGCTGTGAACTCTGCAGTTCAGTCTGCTCTAAGTACATATTTCAGGATTGTAGCTGGAATAAAATGTCAAGACAGCAACCCAAACAATAGCAGTAATATTATATAAAGTGTGAATGGTATACACTGAGTTTAAATTTCAGTGTAGTGCAGGATGTTTTTAGTAACTAGTAATCCACATGTGCTTTCATCTGTACTGAATTTACAGAGGAATATGCAATGTACTATAGCAATATGCTGAACTTTTTCTAGCCTAAGCATATGTTACCATGCAGAGTCCCAGTCTAAATTATTTATAGAGGTGGAATTGCTTTTTTTCCAATGCTATCCCTTCAAGACAGGCTGCAATGATCAATATATTTGAAAACCAGGACTTCTCACACAGAGCAAGTCTTCGGGACAAGGTTATGCAGTTTCTTAGCACATATCCTCTGCTCTTGGACCATTTCTTAGAAAAAGCCTAAGCAGCCTCAGCCTTCTCGTGCTTCTCTAGTTGAGGGCCCCCTTGGTGCAGGTGTGTTGGGGTGCAGCTGCAGCCCAGACTGAGGGCGCTGTGAGCAGAGCCAAGGGGCCGCGCTCTGCTGGCCCCCAGAGCACAAAGGGCCGGACACTACGGCACTGCCAGGTGGGCCCAGCACACACAGCAGGAGCCAGGGGCTCATCAGGGACAGTGAGACCTTCTTGCCCTTGGGCTGGGAAGGTTTAAAAGCCCGGGGATCCTTTGTTTGGGGTCCCTCCTTGGAGGGCACCAGCTCGGGCTGTTCCTGGGCTACTGCACCATGAGCAAATGGCTTTATGGACATCTGAGCCTCTGCCATGGCAAACCTGGGATGGATCTGGTGAGAAACCTGCTCTGACTCTGGGATGGGATGTGTGGAAACCCCTGGGGTCACTGCTGACCCCCCTGTGGAGGGAGATCGGCCCCAGCCGTGGAAGTCTCTGTTGGGAATGCAACTGAGAGAGCCTCATGAATGGTCAGACTGGGAATTTTCTGTAACAACCCCGTTACCATTGACAGAAAAATATTAGTGGGTCTTGACTTCTAGAAATAGTGATGGTAGCAGGATTTTTTTTTCCCCTTCTGAGAAATCAGCATGTAAGTGTTCTAAATGCTGGATGTGATTCTCACGGTGTGAGAAGTTTTTCAGTAGGCAGGATGTCCAGGTTTAAAAGCCATGGGATGACAAATTCTGTCAGAGCTTTCATTTTAAACAGAATGTTTTTTAAGGGATGGTAAATTGTAATGCTCTCATATCAGAATTTGGACAGCAAGCAATATAGGGAACACTTATTATTTCCTTTTTTACACTGTTGTCAGAATGTTTTTCACAGGAGTATGATATTGTGAAGTGCAATGTTACACAGAGAGTGACAAAGAAATTTCTGTTAGAACTTGTTATAAGGCTTCTGGTTTGGAATTATAAAGGAAGAAAAAAAAGAAGACCTGTCTTTATGAGTCAGAGGATGCCTATGACCAGCCATGAAAAAAAGAAATGCAATCACTACATGAGTTGAGAAAGCATAACCACTACCAACAGAGAGAAAATAAATCTGTGCATTAACAAAGGATATTTTTCTTTTTAAATAAAAAGTGCAATATTTTTAGTTGGAAATCAGCAGTAAGTTTCTAATCTCTGAGGAGAAGGTGTAGAATTGTTTTCCATGAAGGTAGGGTACCTAGAAATAAAGATGAGCACATGAGCTTGATTTATAAACTCTTCTTATCATAGGCAATAAGCTAGTGATGTCTTCAGAGCTTCCTATTAAAACTAATATAGAGATGGCCAGTTAATAAGAATTATTCATGTTTCCATTCTCATTATTCTTGGTTATTCACATTTTACCTTAATTCTTACAGTCCACTTTTGGAGAAGGTCTTGTCTCTCTCCGTTTTCTTGAAGCATTAATAGCATGACATAAAATCAATGGACATAACAGCACACTTTACCCTGAGAGGGAACATATGTGCTAAAGTCTTTGCAAACAATTCCATGGGTGAAGGGATGGGCATTAGCATCTTTGAAATGCGTCTCAACATCTCTACTAGCTTCAACCAGCAGGTTTATTACAGAGCCCAGACAGTTTGGCTCCTGAAATGGGCAAGTGCATCTGCACAGTCCTGAGCTTCTGAACTTTTGGGTAAAATGACCCATTCAGGCCAGGGGGAATACATGGTAGGCTGTTTGGGAAGGCTGGACCTTTCCAGTACCTCAGCTAGTGGGGAAAGTAAGAGGGCAACGTGCAGCCGGGAGTTTAGGATCAAAGGAGGCTGCACCCTCCGAAACCTTGTGAAAACCCCATAGGCGTGTGCCCCAGTGGACTCTCCCCCTTTATTCTAACAAGTTTGCAGGACTCCTCTGTCTCCTTTTTGGACACTGGCTTTCATAGTGTGATTTTCTGTACAAGATGAGCTAAGTAAGAAGCAGTTTGTTTTGTCTTGTTCTGTGGCTGAATGCTTTTCAATGGTAACAGCCTTCTAATTCCCTACAGTACAGGAAAAGAAAAGAAAAAGCCAGATTTTCATATCTCTGTAATGAAATGTCCTTCCAACACAGCTTGCATTGCCAGGACAATGAGATGTTTGTTTTTTTCTTAAGGGAGAATTCTTTTTAAAACTTTGGTTGATTAATTATGTCATAGTACATTGAGTGTGTTATTCCTGATGGAACTACATTCTTATGGAGCCTTTTTCCAACTTTTACCTGATGTTAAGCATGATTTAGATACCATAGGAATGTAACTATTGGGGAAAAAATTCTGTAGCCTAAATGTGAGTTTATGTATATTTATCAAGAAAGAAATTTAAATAAACTTTCCTAGTGAATTGATGCAGTTATAGACTTATGCTGAGCTAATAGAACAGCTTGCAACCTGGGATTTAAATACTAGTACTGCTACTAAATGATTTTTCTTTTATGAAAAAGAATAAATTGAATGAAATCCACCAATATAGATGCCAAATACACTTGTTAATAAAAAGATATGAAGAAAAATATCATCCTAATTATTCAAATACGAGTGGCTTTATAGAATTATTTAGGTTAGAAAAGATCTATGACCTCCATCAAATTCAACTCAGTACTCCCAAGCTCACCACTAAAGCATGTCCCTAAATGCCACATCCACACATCTTACCTGTAGTTGCCCAGATCCTCTTTCAGCCCCTTTTGTAGATGGGTATTTAAATAGGTGGATTAGTGAAGCAAAAGCAAATTTGGCAGAAAAGAACATTTATTTTTTTAAGTGTGTATGGAGGAATTTGCACAAAAAAAAATATTAAAGAATCATTCATAAGATCACATTTTCTTCCAAAGGCTTATCTTTCTTCAAAGGTTAAGATGTTTAGTCATAATTTAACTGGTCCTGAGAAACAATTATATTCCTTACCGGTCACTATGGGCTATTTCTTTTTTTTTTTTTTTTAACTTTCTCAAGTTCTAAAATGCTTGAATGGCAGAAGATCACAGCAGCTCTCATGTCTATGAGTCTTATATACTACTTGCATGCTACTTTGCCATTCTTTCTGTTACTGATATACTAAGCTCTGTTGCTGTAGAACTTTCATGGCATTTTCTTGATTTTGGAGAATGTTACATGGTGGCTTTTAAAGAGCAAGAGGGCAGTTTAAAAGCACATCTACATTTTCAGGTACCAAAAATAAATCTACCAATGAAGACTCTAGCTTTAAAGCCCTTTTGCATACTTTAAACTTTGTTCTTGATTGGTTTTTAGTTTGTTAAAGAGAGTTATTGTCTTAGAAAATAAGTGGAATATGTCCATGTAGGAAAAACTCTATGTTTCTCTCCTAAGAGCAATCGAAATCAAAAGTAGGAAACTATTAGGAAATTAACTCAAATACTAAATTTTTCTCTTATGTTTAGTGTCTACCCATCCTGTAGTGTAGTACCAAAATGTTTAGGTAGACATTTATTCAAAGCCTGCATGGTCTAGAAAAATAAATTACATTTAGACAGGTAGATTTTCTTCTCAAATGTATTTCCTACTCTCTTGATTTAAATGCATCCAGTGTTTTTAAAATATGTCTTTTGCTTATGTTCATTATTGAAAAATTATTCATATTTTTCTTTGTCTTCCATATATTTTATGTTGTATGTACTCACATGGTTCATTTAGACCACAGAATAACTTCAAACAACTATTAATATATCTGAAGAGAGAAAACATGCCCACAGCTCATATTTTTCACAGATCATTCTTTTTTTGTTTATACTGCATTGCCCTGTAAAGAATCCATGATTCCCTCAAAAATAATGACATTTTATAAAGACAACACGTTTATTTGGAGGAGTATTTATTTTCTTTCCTTTCTGTTTCTGAATCTCTAGGGTATATGCAGTTCATAGTTTCAGTATTTTTCCTCTCAAACACAAGCATCTTTATTTACTTCTATTTTTGCAAAAATATGAAGGTGACAGGTAGATCAAGAAAGAGTGTGTGTGAGAAAACAGAGCATTATTAATATTCTGAAAAAATATGAAAGTTTGCTTATGTGTTATAGCTTACCATAATCAAGTATCAAACAAATAAAAAACTGAATAATATCATTAGGTATGTATTGGTTTTGCTTCAGCTATAACTGTGAGAAAATGTTTGTAGTCCCTCACCTCAGACAGTGGAAATAACAGATGAAAATATGTATCTGACCTCACTTTATTTGCTACTTCTACCAAGAAATTTATGTTCAGAAGAATTGCCTGTTATAGAAAACCACTCCTAATTTTGCTAACACTTAAATAATTTTTTTCGGGTAAATTTTGGTGTAAGATCATTTATAGACATTATTGCAGTATTTGTCTCTTTGCACAGCCAACATTTAGCCTCACAGAGTGTGCAGTATGAAACCTGGAATACATAAAAGCATTATGGACACAAATATGTTACTTATTGTATACAGAAAAACATTATTTGGCTTATTCAGAATGTACTCACAGTTTCTCTCATGGCTGAAAGTTTGACTCATGACTACACTTGATCAAAGCAACTTAGATCAATTTGCATGCTTTTAGTTCAGGAAGGAAGTCACAGGAAAATGAAGGCACCAAAGCATAAAATAGGATTCATTAATAAAGGCTCAGCATAGAGGTCAAAAAAGCAAAATGGAATCATACACTGCACTGATCTGTAGAAACAGCTATTGACAAATTACAATAGAAGCATGATATAGACATTACCAAAATATTTAATTGTTGTATATCTATGTTTGTACATGTCTTTAAAGGGATACATCTTGACATACAACTTCCGATGAGCCTTCTTAGAAGTCTGGCCCATTTATGGCGTTGTAATGGAATGGAATGGAAAGGAAAGGAAAGGAAAGGAAAGGAAAGGAAAGGAAAGGAAAGGAAAGGAAAGGAAAGGAAAGGAAGGAAAAAGGAAAGGAAAGGAAAGGAAAGGAAAGGAAAGGAAAGGAAAGGAAAGGAAAGGAAAGGAAAGGAAAGGAAAGGGGAACGGACTGTCTTATCCTTAATAGTCCTCAGCACTGATGCTTCTGTTGGACAAAGTACCATGATTGTGCAAAACAGCCTCTGAGGCACTTACAGATCTTCCCCAGTGGCCTTGGCATGTGGAGAGGGTGGATGCATCACCTGCCCATAGTATTTGTCAGCATAGTTTAAAAGCATGGTTTCCAAGACAACTACCTGAGACTAAAATGTAGAGGTGAAGGAGGTTATAACTTTTGAATCATTCTTTCACTGCTTTGAGAACAGGCTTGCATGAGTTGCCCTTTGCTTATTTTGACTCCAAAAAAAGTGTTTGCAGATTAAAGCAATATTAACTAGTCTAGAAAACTAATTTTCCTTTAGTACAGGAGGAAAAGCCAAGATAGGTGCCCAATATTTAATTTTTTTCTCCATATACAGTGCTCAAAGTAAAAGAAAAACTGGGGAAAAAATGACCCTATAAATAACTACAGCTAAACTGAAGGAAGATCTTGCTGAGCTCAGTGGGAGCACTAAGATATGGACTCCTGTCTCACATCTAGCATTTAGTTCCGAAACCTTCCTTCACCTGAGAGGCAGCAATTTCTTGTCATAATTGCAAGATTTCACTTACAAACTCAGCAATATCTTGCTACTCTGACAGGGAAGACCCCTCAGCTTCCACATCCATCTGAGTTGTGGGAGCTGGACGACCCTGGGAGATCAATCTTTCCTGGATGGCATGACCCCCAGGCTCCCCATGAGCTCAGAACTCAGGCGGATCTTGCATTCTGCAGTATTTTGCACTGACAATGGCAGCTGGATCACAGGTCAAGAAGGAAGGTTTCTTCACCTTTTGTTCTTTTCCTTTTTGGCTCCTGTCTGCTATGTTAGCAACAACCAGTCAGCTAATGTGAAATAGCTTCCTCTTACTTTTGCAATGAGCTTTAAAGCTATCCATGGAGCTTAGAGCAGTTTAATGGCAGCAAAAATGGGAGAGCCCAGAGGGAGACAGCACTGTTTCTAATTGAACCAGTGGTGTTTGTAGAACATAATGAAAAGGTACAGAATAAGCAAGTGATGTCCCAAGAATAGTCGTATATACACATGTATAATATAGCTCTCATTTTCCTTGGAGTTTCAGCCATCCAAAACTTCAATCTGAGTTATGGGGTTACAGTCTGTAGGTTAATTTTTTTACAAGAATGATAGTAACTGTTTAACAGTCTGTTCAGGGGGTTTGATTATACCAAAGTTGTGAATTGTCCCTTTCTTTGTGTTTTCGACTACAAACCCACTAAAAGGACTTCCTGATGATTGTCTGCCTTACATTAAGTTTTCAATATATATTTGATTAATAATTTAATTTCCTTAAGGTGCTGAATGTACTTCCTCTTAGTTATGAAAATTCTTCAATATGTACTAAAACTGGTGGATGCATTTGGTTCTTTTGGCTTTAATGGGTGTGTTTCAATAACTTAAATGCAATACACCATCACCAGAGAGCAGTGACGGGATGTGTTGCAAACATAACTTACATCTAACTGAAGACCCACTGGCATGGTTAATCACAGGATAAGCAAAATCCAAACTCAGATGTGTGCAGAGCTCGTATATTATCAGCTGGAATGCATCTCTCTAACTCAATTGACATAAGATTTTTTTTAATTAGACTAATTAGTAAAAGAGGCTTGATGAATTGATACAGAAATAACTATTGCCCCTGTTTTAATATGAAATGACACAAATTTTTGAAAGTTTTGTTAAATATGTACTACATCATTGCAAGATGAAGTCCCTTTTTATTTTATTTACTCTCTTTAATGTCAGGAAACCTCATTTAGAAATCACTAATAAGTAAGCGTTCTGTGTGCATTTTGAGTTTTTATATCATGTGCTTAGAATTTTTGCTTTAAATATGCAACTTGAACACTGAGTGTTACTGGAAGATCTAAATAAATGGATTAGAGTGTTGTAAGTGTTCTCTAATGGTAGAATAAGTAAAGATGCCTCACTGTTTTCCTTTTTGGCTTTCATGTGCTTGAAATCAGAAGTTTTTCATAGTTTGTGTGAGGGTTCTTTCCCTGTAGCTACATGTGGATATTTACTATTGGATAAATGGATGTCCAAAGCATAGCATTTAGGTTCCTAAAAGGATATTGACAATTCATTCAGAAGAAAGAAATATACTCTTTATTTTCAACCCTTTTGAATTTATTTATGCTTTAAAGGAAACTAGAAATGAAAACATTCCTTCAAAATAATTCTTGTTAATTAAATCTCATGTTTTAATTTGAATCCTGTCTCAGTTTGAGACAAATTAGGAGGAAAAAGTCACATTATAGTCTTCAATTCCCCCATGTGCACGCTTCCTCCTTTTGATACTTTCCTTAAAGTGTATTTTTAGTTTTTCCATCTATTTTGTACAGAAACAGAATTATGTAAACTACATAAAGACATTTCACAGGATATCTAAATTGATTTTTAGGAAGTATCTTTTGAAGGCCTCTCTGGCCATTTTCTTTTCAGACTGTTGCTGAAAAAGTCTGCTTTCAACTGAAATTAATACAGATATGCAAAACTTCTTTAAATTATTGAGATTTTAAAATAAAATATAAGAAATGTATCTGGCTATTATTACTATTATTACTACTGCTATTATTATTATCATTGTTGTTATTAGGAGAAACAAGCCTCCCAATTTCTTGCTCTTCATGAAATTCACTTATTTTTTTCCTCCTCAAACATATATAGCATTTTAATACAGAAGTACAAGTTTATAACTAAGTTAATCTAAAATTCAAGATTGTTTTATAGAATTAGTAAGGTTTTTTTAGAAATTTTCTTTATCTCTTGTCTGTTAACTTCAGGTGTTTTCAAATCCATTGCATTTCTGTGAACCTTTTCTTGAATGGTTCAAGCTATCTGCTTAGTTTTTTTAATGTCTAGATTTTTGTTCCAGGGATTTATGACTCACATTTATTCTGTCATGTTGTATTTTAGTACTTGCTATACAGGAATTGTCATAAATAACAGGGCTAATTATCTAAAGTCATTTTAGCCAGTGTTGTTTGTTGAAATTCCCCGTTTTCTCCAGTGCAGACATCCAACTGTCTTAACTTCAAAAAAAAACCCACAGAAACCCAAAGTCAAAAAATTTTTTTTAAAACTAAAACTAGAAGCCTTCTAGAATTAAATGTCATAAATGATAGAATGATAAGGAAACTGCTTGCATCTGAAGGATTTTGGGTACAATACTAATCTGAATTTGTAATTGAGAAATTTTCACATTTGTCCTATATCTTGTGTATATTTTCAATGGAAATCAGGTTTTCAGCCTCCAGCATCAGTCTCATGATGTAAGTAAGCTACTGCAGATAATGGTCCCCGATAGGACTTGTATCTGTGTATCAGTAAGTAATAATTTTCTATTTGAACAGTTTATATAATATGTTGACTTGGCTATTGACAGCAAATATAACTTGCATTCTCATTAGTATTTTCTTTGTTTTCTGTGAAAGCTGTGAATTTTATATTTGAGGAAAACTAACACATATTTCTTAGCGAGGGTATCACAGGCTAGAGCTCCAAACAAAACCTCGTGGAACCCCACTGGCTTCAAACAATGTAACTACTGTTTGTTAAAGTCGTTAGAATTAAGAATTGGTGTCTTAGGTATATGTCAGGCCTCCTATAGGCCTATGACATTTAGAAGAAGTGTGTTGAAGAAGGTTGTAATGACTGCTAAAATAAAACCTGCGAGTGATAAATGAACAGATTGCTACTGTGAAAGTGTTTAAAGGTTTAGAACTCCTACTGATAAAATCACCAGAGAGAGTATGTAGAAAATTACTCTCTTCTCACCTTTAATTGCGTTATTTAACTTGAACATTTTCTCCACTGAAGGGAGTGCAAATAATAAAACCTTTTCATTTACTGTGCAAAGTCCTTTACAAACAAAGTATAGAGGCTATATGATTTAGGCCTGCTTTATTGAATTAAATGACTGGCCATCTATATTGAAGTTAATGGTAGAAAGGAAAATTGAAATTTGACTAAACCAATGGTGTGTTAGTGCTTTATCAAATGGAGATGTTGCAGATGTCTTCTGCAGATGTGGATACAAATGCAAAAAAGCATTTCTAACAGAGAAACAAAGAAATCTGCCTTAGAGAATGAACTGTCTATTCATTCAAGCACTAGAAGATGGTTCTGCTGAGAAAAGAACTGAAATTCTTAACACCTTGTTTTTTACATCATTGATAGTACTGTCTGTACACCAACTTTCTTTTTTTTAATGTTTTATTGAATAATGGAAGCTACTTTTGACATGAAATATTAATTATGAAAGAATGTAAAATATTGTCAAGGAGAAACATGCAACAACAGAAAAAATAACCTTTTTATATGTCTTTAACCTTATTTATATCTTTTATCTTATTGAGAATACACTTACACTGGAGGATGTTTTTTAATTAGATGCAATTACTTCCAAAGAATGAGATTCAATAATGACATCTTTTAAGCCAGAGGAAACATCACATGCATGCACTTTACATTTTTCACATTCCCTCATACATGCACCTCATTCCATTATATAAATAGTTGGACACAGGAAGTGAGGTACCTTGCATGTGAAAATGTAAAAGTACCTCTGTGACAAGGTCTATGAAAACACTTGACACACATGTAGACAAATTAATGTTGCCTATATATGAGAACATGGCTTAATTTTTCATTTCTAATGGCTGCTGCACAGATTTTAATTTTCTTTAATGGCTATTCAAGCTTAACGTAAAAAGAAAGTAAAAACCAAGAAGAAATCAGAAAAATATTTTCTAGCTTTTTAAACTTTTGTCAATAACTGCTTTTTGAATCTCAAAGGAGAAACTGATAGGTGAGTACTTTGTGAGGAAATGGAAATTCTTGTTGGATACAGAGGGGAGAAAATGATTACAAAATGTAACAAATATATAGAAAATTCTCCACAAATTGGTTAGTCACACTTTATGTGCCATAGCATGCACAGCACAGATTTAGCTCAATTTATTTCTTTGTAATTGGCATAAAATGGTGCACTTAATCTTTCTAGTTATTGCTTCTCAATGTCACCATTTTTTTTTCCATTATGTGATGTACAGTTGGTTCCATTTCATGACCAGATATTCTTTTTCCGGTAATAAAAATTTCCATGGATGATATTTTTGGAGTGAGATATTTTTGGCCATCTAGATAAATGACAGCAGTGTGAAAGTAGAGAATGCTATAGAATTAAATGCAGCCAAAGAGAAATGTAGCATCAAAATCTTCATACTCTGAATAAAACCAGAAAATGCCAATAACCCTGAAATCAAAGGGCGCTAATTCTAAAATGGGCAAGATCACACATTGGTGAAATATAAAAATTTTATCTTTATTTAGAAAATTGTTTAAACGTGAACATTCTTGTCTTATACTTGTTTTCTTTAGTTGAGAGCTCAGTACCTCTTCTGCAGCTTCTGCTAGCCAAGACTCTATGTCCCAAAAAGGATCTAAAATTTCTAGGCTTTCTCAGAATTAAAAATAAGTTAAATATAGAAGTGGTCTATCTTCAAAACTTATGAGAAATCTGTTTTCTAAGAGAGTATGTATTATATCATGTATGTATTTATTTCATTTTATTGTGCTATCTAACACCTGGTATATATGTCCCACGTATCAATCAGCTTTATCTGTTCCGATATGTCTAAATTACCCATTCCCTGTCAATTTGTCAGGTACAGGTAGAAAGGAAACTATGTGGTTTGGTAATAGTTTTATTAAGAGATTATTATGCAGAATTAAAGGACTTGACTTCTGATGATTTTATAGAGATTTTTGCATTTTAATATATGCAAAGATTTCTTTTTTACATTCACTGAGAAAGGTTATGTTTTCTATATTGGAGCCATCACATTCTGGCATGCAGTCACCTTGCTGTATTTCTTCATTACTCAACCAGGAACAACACTTGGAACAATCCAGTATATTTCTTGTCAGAGTAGCTGAATGTTATTTAGAAAGTGTTTATTTCTTAGTCTTTTTTTTTTGAAGACAGCTTGGCTCATAGGCCAAGATCCCAGATAAATTCAAAAGTCTGGTAGCAAAGCATGTGTCCTCCTCACCCTGATTCCACCAGCAGCTGAGAGCCAGCTCCTATCTCTGTGCCTATGGAGCTGTGACAGTAGAAGTGAGGTTTGTTAGTGGGCCACGATACATGCAGATTGCTAACTGTAGTTGAGGGTTGGTCCAAATGTGCTGATCAACCCTAACAGGCTTTAATTTAATCTAAGTGGGATATTTTAATCTTTAATGAATTAGTAATGCAGCTTATATACTTGTTCTAGGCTTTCCCCCATGCAAAGATTAAATTGCTGTTTATATACTTGAAGGAATTATAGATTACCCAGAGCTACCAAGAACAGTGCTTCATCTTCCAGGCTTCTCTGTGTGCTTACAGAGTAAATAGGTATTTTTGTCTTTGAAAATTCCTGACAGAATGAACTATTTTTAACAGAAGTTCAAGACCTTTTCAGGAAATAGTGTGCTATGTATGAGGAAAGTAATCTTTCAAATGCACACTTGCTTTAAAAAAATGCCAATTGATTTTATCCAGTAGTCTTATTTTCAAAGAAGGCCATTTCAGACAAGTATTGTGCAACTGGAGGCTAAAGAATAGAAAGAGACTCTAAATCTTCTCTAGTCACATAGCTTTGGATTTTTCCTACTCAGAGAACATCTGGGCACTAAAATAATGGTACAGTTTTCTCCACACAGACTTTGAAAACCTTCTTGTGTATTCTGGGTGCAATGGAACTGCAGCACGGAGACACTTGGATTATGCAAACAGCTCCTTGAAAGCCATCAAAATTTCTGAATGTTTGCAAAATGTGTCATATTTGAATAAGGTAACTGGTTATCAGGACCCAAGATCTGAAGCCACTAATACTTTAAAGCACAAGTCACTGATCACACGTCATTCATCTCTTTTCAGCACCTGCACTTGCTTTGCCTTACCTTGCAGCACTTAGTAAGATAGTGAATGCAGATAGCAAAGCCCCTGAGAAGTGAGAAAGGAAGCTTAGCTCAGCTTTAAGTTGTGCTGCTTCCTTACATTATGTTGTCCCCCATGAGGGAACCAGAAGGAATATAAGACCATTTTATGCATGCTGATTTTGTCACTTGCAGAGGTTCTAACAAATCATGTAATTTCTATGACTGAATATTTCTGTATTATTCAGTATAATTGACAGTGCCAGAAACTAGCCCTAAGCAAATGAAATGCAACACAAAATCTGCTGTAAGCAAGTTAATCACAGCCTAAGTGATAGAAAGCTTGCACTTCATTTCTTTTCCAGGATACATTTGTAACAGAAAAATAATTCTCTTTTCTCTCAAAAGACTAGGGAAGCTGTCAGGCGCTTTGGGGCAATCAAAATAAATAGTTTATGCCTCCCGTAAATAAAGATATGAAATGTTTATATTTGTGAAGAAAGGCCAGAGTAACCTCGTAAATTTGACATTGTAGGCTTTGAATCATGGGCTTAGACCACTGACAAATGGGTCACTGCCCCAACTCTCTGCTCTTGCACTTCTCATGAAGGCACTTGACGTAATATTCTGTGCTACATTTTAAGGCTACCTTGCTAGTACCATTTTTGAACATAACTGCTTAAAAGATTGTTCTGTTCTTATTGCCTGGAAGCATGTATTTTTGATTAATATCAGTGTTGCTCAAGGTTTTTATTAAGGAGGAAATTTCTTGGACTTTATACAGCAGTGCCTCTGGGCTTGCTGTTCAAGAAAGTTGTTTAGACACATCATTTTCTGGATATTTCACCATCCTACAATTAGATATTTCATATCCTTGCCAGTCCTTATTTACTCATCTTTCAACAATGTCTCTTTCTAGTCCATCTTACAAATATATTTTGCACTATGAATACCTTCCTTTAAATTTCAGAAAATGCAATTGATTTTTCATTGACTTAATTTTATTCTGATGGTTTTTTCCTTCCCCACAAAGCTATCCAAAGACGTGTGACTCGCTTTTCCTTCAGATCAAAACTTTGAGATGTCACCAAAAATGTAGTTTCCAGTGGAAAAGTCAGGAGCCAACCACTTGTCAAATGGAAGTCTATGAAAACCATACTTTCCAAAATTCAGTATTTGCTATGTATGGACCATGCATTTCTTGCTAAGGAGGATGGTAAGAAACTTGAGAGCTTAAAAAAAAACAAACCCTTTGCTATCAGCCTATATCACTATATTTTCCTGTTTGTAAGACTGCCAGCTTTTTCCAAGCAGCAAGCACAATTGCACTATTATGCAAATCCAAAAGATTTTCTTGTTAGAAAGCTTGAAAAAACTCAGCTTTTCTAGATGAAATTACAACCTATGGTAGCTGTACATTTTTACACTTTTCCATGGTAAGAATTCTATAGCACTTCCTCACTTACATTCATTGCCTACTTCAAAGACTAAGTCCTGTGAATTAAACCTGTGGCTGGATAGATATTTAAACCAAACAGGGTATCTGTTTTCATTGTATCATTTCAAATCTTGACCTTTCCAGTTTTTAGTTTTCTGATTATTTTATGTCTTCAGCAAAAATAAGGTCATGGTCCTTATTGTTTGCCTTTTAATAGCTATTGCTTTCATTTTGAAGCTTTAATGCCCTTTGCTGTGTTGGGAAATTAACATGAATTTGTCATGCTGGTTTAGTGGGGATTTTTCTTCCATATTTAAAAATGTTTATCACTTATATTTCACACACAAAGGTTCAAGGTTGTTTTCCAGAGCAGATCAGTCATAAATGTATGGAGAGATTCATGTTGTCTTCTCTATGTCCTCATTACAACCACTTTTTTTTCTCTTTCTTGCCTGTGTAGGATTTTATACTTCAGTTTTTATGTTTTACTCCATGTTTAAACCTATCAGATTACTTAAAACTATAAAGTGCATCAGAATTTCTTCTCATAAAAATGCAACTTCCTAAAGCGTGTGCCCACATAGGCATGCATTTCATGCAGTTGTAAATTGAGAATCAGCTTGAATGTCATCCAGTTGCCTAGACAGTTTAAGTCTTTGGAGCTAAAAACTGTTTTATTGTTCTGCTCATTGCTTTTGTTCTTATTTCTTAATTAATTTTGGTGTACTAATGGCTAGTGTTCCATAATCACTCCTCATTTAGAGAAAAGGGGAAGGCTGCTCCAGTGTCTCCATTCCAGTTTTTCCATTCTGTGACTTAAAATTCCTGTACCAATGGCCCGGGTCAGCCCTACAGCTGGCATGCTCTGTAGGTCCACAGAACCACACTGGAATTCATGAATTGCTACAGATGAGAAATGCTACAGAGTGGCAACAATTAATTTGGACTTGGAGTTCACGGTTACAATATTTACTTCAATCCAATTTCTGAATTGGTTTTTCAATGTTTTTCACTTGGATACATTTTCGTCAGACTTTCCAGAGTTGTTAGATAAAATACAGATTTAATGAGCCTTATGTGTATGTTCACTATGAGCCTCTTGAAACTGTTGATGGGAATCCACTGATTTCAGTTTCTATTTTAAACTGAGAAACGGTCTCATATAAATGTAAAATCAAATTCCTTCTAAAACTGGAGTATCTATCAAATGGCAGAAGATTACAAATCAATGGGATATTTTTAACCAAAGTCTGGAGATTGCTTGCTGTATTTATTTCTGGAGTTAGATGAGAATTTATGTTTTAATCAACTTCAAGATATAAGAAAATAACAAAAAAATTGTGAGGCGGATATTTCCAGGTCTGCTGCAACACCCTAAATGAGGAGCTAATTAAATTTAGTGTTTAACTCCTTCTGATCAGTTCAGGGGTGGTAGGCACTTTTATTTTATTGTTTAAAGACATAAATCCTGCCTCTGCACTCTGGTGGCAGAAGAGCTTTGTAGGCAGAGCTGTGCAGGGTTCAGTGAGTAATCCAATCTCAAAGCGATAAAGGCAAAGCACTCAATCTGCGGGTCAGGATGCAACAGGAAAGGCTGTAGTTTAGCAAGAGTCTATAAAAGATAAAAGCTCTCTTTGACCACAGGCTACTTACATTGATTGGAATTCACCACAGTCCCCGATAGGTTAAAAATATATTGTTTTGGTGCAAGTAATTTGAAAAATTAGAAGTGATTAACTTTTTACATTTAAAATTTTATATGATTCTTTTTCTTTCTGCAAGTTTGTTTCCACTTTTCAGCAACATGCTTTAATAGGAAGAAAGCTCCATACTTTGTGAACAGAACTCACATTTTTCTCCAAACAGTTGCTTTTTCTTCCTCCCTGGAATAATATAAAAACATGAGAGCAGATTTTACTACTGTACTGCCTTTTCACTCAAACGTTTTATTTGAAAGCTACATTTAATTCTTTGGATTTTATATTTGGTATTTTTCCCAGTTATCTGGGGGTTCATTTCCTCTGTTGGAATTAGGGAACGCTGTAATAAAGCCATCAAAAAATAACTTCTTAAGGAAGACAGCACTAACTCTTTTGTCTTCAGACATAAAGAACACTTGGATTTCAATACTTTTATCATTGACCTTTAAAATTACTATTACCAGAAAACATATTTGATATCTTGACTACCTGAAATGAAGCTATCAGTGAAATTCTACATTAACTTATTTTTATATCTATACATCCATGATTGATAAGAAAGTTCATGATTCTGTTACTGAAGTAATGGAGGCAGCATCTAAAAGGGGCTCAGAAAAGTTTTCTTGCTGTTCTTAAAAGCAGTAATGGGAAAAGGAACTGTTAAAATCAGGCTAAATCAGAGCAAAATGATAATGCAGCAGTAAGCACCAAAAATGATGGCTTTGAGTTCAAAAGTTATGTTGTTGCTGATATCTCCCTGCTATTATTCTTCTTCTCTGTCTAGATGTTTATTGCTACTAGAACATAGTATCAAAATACTTAAAAGCTCTTGACAATGTATTGAATTAAGGAAGCAGACAAAAAGGGGTGGTGAGGATGCATATCACATATGGAATCCAATACAGTTTTATTTTTGAAACATTCTGAACAGCTACTGTCTTGCACTAGACTGACAGTAGTTCCTTTGACTGAGGTATTTTCTGTATCAAAGAATACATCAAATTGTCACAAAATCTCTGTGAAAATACTATCACAAGACTGCATACAAAAAGTTGTAATTTCAAATCTTTATTACTTTCACTGTAAATAACAATGCATATGATAAAAAAATCACAGATTAGAGAGAAGTATCATAACTATAGTTGGCTGAGAAGGCAAATATTCATAACAGTAAATTTGGAGGAAAAAAATATTTTTGAAAACTGTTGCAGTTGTTTAATCTTATCCATAAACCCCAAAACTATTTGTTTATAGAAAAAACATAGATGAGAAAGAAGTTGAATGTATCACTGACTAATACTGCAGCATGTAATTCAATCTGTGGCTCTCCTTTAGACTGAAAACCACGACAGTCTTGGCAGCTCTACAGTGTCTTGGTTATCATATGCAGAAAGCCCTTGTTAATTTACTGTTCTTCAGTGTGTTTGCAAAATCTAGTTTCCCTTCTGGGATCATATAATACAAATAGAGGAACTACATGTTACTCATTCTCTAGTGATTAACTATTGCTTATGGATATTGCATGAACATTTCCAGTGGTCTCTTTCTGCCTGAGGAAGTTGGTGCAATCCTCTCCCACTCAGCACAAACTTAGAGAAATACTCCACATGAGTGCTTCAGGTTTACTCCCAAAGCAGTTGCACTTGGTCTCAAATAGCCTGTTGTAGACAACTTCTAAGCTCTTTCTGTTGGATTCTTGGATAGATGATATAGATAGATATAGATATAGATTAGATATAGATATAGATAGATATACACACACGTATGGTATTGTCCTGGTGCAACCCCAGAAAGTGACTAAATATCACATAGCTGCTTACTGATTAGCATATTAGCACATGTATGGACCCCACCACCCAGTGGGATGGGCAGGAGAATTGGGGATAAAAAACCTAAAATTCATGAATTGAGATAAGAACAGTTCAATCATTCAAACTACTACTACTAATAATAATAATGATAATAGTAATAATAATAATAATAAAAGTGAGAGGAAAAAAGAGAGAAAAGACAAGAAAAAGCCGAGCAATGCACAACAGAATTGCTCAACACCCACTGACTGAAGTCCAGGCTTTGTCCTCAAGCTGTGACCGACCCCTTTGAGCCCAGTTTATACACTGGGTATGACATTCTATGGAACAGAATATTTCTTTGGCTGGTTCATGTCAGCTGTCCCAATATTGCATGGAAATAGAAGAGTCCTAGACTTAGGGCATGCCCTACTTCCCAATAAACAGAACATTTGTGAATTATTGACATTCTCATATAGAATCCAAAACACAGCATGTACTAGCTACATGAAGCAATTACTACAAGCTTCTAAGAAGAAAAATAAATTGTATCCCAGTCGAAACCAGGACAGGTGTATGCAATCCAGGCACACTCAAGGCCCTTTTCAGCAAGTGAGGCAGTATGCACTTGTAGGAGACTGGAAAGTGGTCCTGATGGCCAGTTATAGCTAGGCCTCAAGTGTGAAGTTTTGGTATGTCTCTTTTAAGGAAATGCTTGCTCCCCTCTCCTAACACAAGGCAGCTCTTAGCTGCGACAGAAGGAATTAAGTAAATGGTAAAAGGTAAAGTATGTCAAGGTAAGAGACAAAGTAACTTTCAGAGTGAATGGGAAGCAGAGTTGAAAGTTAGCTGCTTTTTATCTTCCTCCTGGGGAAATGATCATACATCCAGTATTTCATTCTGGGCAGACTGAATAATCTGTGTAGTCGTTGACAGGAAACAGTAATATAATAGTAGACATTGCAGTATATTCTGCCTAAAAATTTCAAAGTATCTTCTATTGAGGGTATAAATCTAAAGTACCTATCTTTCTTTTCTAACGCCTTAGGTCTAAATATGTTCTGTTTTCCATAGAGAGCATCTATAATTTAAATGATTTACTCTATGCATAAAGAGTGTGAATTCTCCAAGTGTTCCTGCTTTTATTTCACAAAGAAAGCTCTTAGAAAAAAAAAAAAGCAACTTAAATATACAGTCATTCAAAATGTGGATAGAATCTCTGAAGTACTGCTTCACCTTAAAACCGTCAACATAGAAGCACATTTTGAAAACAGCAAAGTGACTGCTGAGTATATGAACAGTACTGAGATGGCAGTGCAAGATCAGTCACTTCTCGCAGGTCTTTAATATCAAACCAAAGACAGAAGCTGACTAAGATTAAGGTTACCACAAATAACAAGATACAAACATTTGTATTTTCTAGTGGTGACTAAGTCAGTGTGAAGGGGTTATATTTTTTATCCACAATATGTTAGAGCAGTATTTTCTTCTGGCATTGTGCTGCACTCATTTTTCTTGTGACAAAGGCTTTTTGGGATATGCGCGAATGCTTCCCATTATCTATAGCACAACACTGCTAATTATGCAAAATATGCAGATGCAATAATTTCTTGACTCTCAGCTATAAATTCACTAGTAATTGGGGAGAGGGGTGGAATAAAAAAACTGTAAGTAGAGCTCTATGGAATATATCTTACTGTATTATATTTGCTTCTGTTTGTGTGTCTGTTGAACCTTTCTTGTCTCTTTCCCCTTTAAAATGGGACTACATGGACATCTGCAGTTTTCCAAGAGTTAATTACAACTCCCATAAAAAAGAAGATCGTTTTATCATTAATTATATATTAGGGTGATTTACTTTATGAAACTTTTTTTTTTATTTTATTTCTCCCATTCTTTTAACTATGTGTTCATATCTTATTAGGAAAGAATGTTCTGAGAATAAGTCATTAACCATTTCAAAGCATTTTGGAGGAAGAGCCCTAAGGATACTGAGTTACAACAAATGGTGGCAATAATGAACTGTTCGGACTTGCAGCAAAAGACCAACTTTTCTCCTGCTGCAAGTCTCAAATAGAATCCAGTGTGATCCAGACAAAACTTCCCCTACACTGAGGACAAATTACCTTGAAAAAAGGTTAATCAAATCATTAAACCAAATTTAAAAGCCACATTATTACAAGATAATATCTGTGTCTCTTTTCTCCTTCATAGTTTACACCACCCTGTGAAAAGAGGCAGCTTGGTTTCTGATCCTCTCTGTTTCAATGAACTCTCTATTACTTTCTGAGCATTTAGGGAGCTGTTGCAATTCCTGTTTTGATCCTTACCCTTACCAAGACAATGTTACCCCACTCTGTAGTGGATGTGAGCTGGTTTTATTAATTGCCTGGGGAACTCACATGTATAGAAAATCCTTTCTTACTAAAATCAATTGTAGCAAATTTCATAGAACTTTGTGAATGGAGAAAACTAGAACATTTTGTATGCGAGCAATGGCCTTTGCAGTAGAAGGTTCTATATGAAAGGGAATTTTATTTTGTGTCTCATTTGTCTTATAGTACACATGCAAATGCTGACCTTTTGACAGAGGTATACGTATATGTTACACAAATATGAAAAAAAACTGATCAAATTTCTTTTTCTTTTTTTTTTTTTTTTTTTTTTTTTTTTTTTTCACAAAGCAGTGCTTATAATTGATTTTCTTTTGGGAACACAGTATCCAAAGCATGCATTTGAATTGTACACACTAACTCTGCAATTGACCATGTGAAAGAGAACTTTTCTCAGGAAAACATGGAAGAAAGCAGTGGCCTCAGGTTTTTGAATTGATTAGTTTTTTATTTTTATTGTAACTTCCGAGTCAAAAATATTGTGCAGTCTTTTAATTAAAAGTAATCTGCCTTACTTTTCTATTTTCACCATGAGGTGGTTTGTTATAGTTGTTTAAATATAAAGAAAGGAAATGAGATGATGCCTTAAAGACTTCCACATAGCTAGTCTGTCATGTAAAGGAGGGGCTTACCTTACAGCCAGTCTTATGCACAAATCTATGTCAAATGTACAGGGATGTACTCATTATTCAGTTTTTATTAATTTCTGCAATTAATTTTTTAAGCTTTAGGTTTTTAATTTTCTGGGTCATATTTCAGCACTGCTTTTACTTTTCTGGTTATAAAGTAAAGATTAATTAAGCATTTTTGTCTGCTAATATATATTTTTTTTTGTAACTTCATGTGTACTTTTTTATGATTAACCAGTTTTCTTTTAATAATGAGGTAAATCTTTCCTCTGCCATGGCTGTCTTGTAAAATGAAACACACTAAATTAGGCTTCTTTCTCTTGCTAATCATTCATATTCAGCTATTGACATGTAAAGTCCAAATGGCTGACTTCCTGACTATCCTAATTCTTTCTTTTGAATAGCAACAGTTTGCCTTTTGTCATGTATTTTCTCTTTTTGTAAAGGCTTTTGTTATTTATCTGCATTTACTGAATAAGCTTACATATTATGGCACTTAATAAGTGCTACAGTATTTAGCAAAATTTTTTTCAGATGCAGCAGCACAGTACCTGTGCAGGAATCCTGTAGATAAAGGAATAGTACTATTTCCCTCATTTATTTACTTCAATGAAGCCATTTCAAATATTAATTCTGATTAAAATATGCAGAATCTAATTTAAAAATAATTAAATTAGTGTACTTGAATATTACATTGATTCTATAGGCCAAGGAGATTAAAGGGAGGCATAATCATAGTTTAGATGCAGTGCAACAATTGCATGTCCATTAGTAATATTAACTTGTGAGTGGTTCTTCTGTAAATTTATTCATGGGTTTTTTTGTTGTTTGGTTTTGCATATTTTGCCATTTAAGTGTTGCTATGTCTCTTATTCTTTTATACAGAACTCTCAGTAGACCTTTAGTACAAAATGTGCCATAGATCTAAAGCCATTATTGGCTGTCATGATTTTACAGATTATTTATCCCTCCTAAGAGACTGAGAAGAGTATGACAATAGATAAATATATCCTATGTATAGGAAAATTCCAATACCATCAATCATGGTAGTTTCTCTTTTTTTTCATTGGTGAAAAACTTGATGTTGTCTTTGGGGTAATTTGCTTAAGTGCTAAATCACAGTGTACATATTTTTATAAGATACTTTAATAAAAAGTACAGAATGTATTCCATAATCTCTAATATACTTCAAACTTCCTCACAACCATGGTGCACTTGAGTAGAATTGCATTTTGGGAGTTCTACATCTGGGAACACTGCGTGAAAAGATAATTATGGGTAAATAGAGCATTTTTGATACCAAAGATAGCCTTAGAATGAGAAAGAATAAAAAGATATCCTATATTTAGTTTCTTCAAATGAATATTCCATTCTATAATGTAAAATGATGGTGGGAAATTATAGTTTTAAAGTGACTTTGAAAATGTCCTTGATTATAAATTCTGATTTCATTTAAAATTCCAATGTCAGATAAAGCTCTTGATATCTTTAAATGTTAATATATAAAAATCTAATTGTATTTTATATTTGTCAATGTTAGATTACAGAAAATATTCATACTAAACTTCAACAATGAGAAAGCATCCAAACTTTCATCACAGAACTTAAAGTTTGGTAAAAATATCTTAAAGATACTACAATTTTGTGTTGAAGTCTTTGTTGTTTATTGGTTTTTCTTTTTTTTTTTTTTCTCATGAGATTTCTAAAATGTTTATTGCTGCTGCCATAAAGATAGGTATGTTAGGCTTGATTCCTAAATGGAGAATGTTATTTTCCTTCTGATGTGTGAGCCTCCAGATATGCTGTCCATCTTGAGTGGGATTTAGAGCTGTCAAAGCACATCTGCAAAAACAAATTTGTTCTCATGTTCAATATCATGTTAATGGTGGTCCTAAAGAATTCATAAATACATGAAAAATGGTTTTGTGATGCAAACTGTAGATTCTATTCTATTGTTTAATAATTTTTAGAAGATTACATGGAAGATAATGCTAAGAATCCATAAATGGACAGGGTTATTGCTGTTTTCTGTGTTTTGGGCAAAAATTATCATCATAGCTAAAATGCTGTAGATGTAGGGAGTAGGGGAATTATCATCATGGCTAAAGTTTGTTGACATTTTACAAGCCATTTAGGACAAAGCAGATAATCCTTTAGAATAAACTCTATCACTTATGAATAGTGATAGAGTAAACTCTATCACTTTTGACTGCACCAATTATTTTAAATTCATTTAGGTTTTTAAAAAAACTGGAAAAAGTGTAACTTACATGAGATAGGTTTTCTAATAGAATATTGTCTTAATTGTGTTTTAGTTAATTGTGCACAAAACACTATAAAATTCTGTAACTTCTGGGAAAAATAAAAAGAGTCCTAAGCTGCTGTTACCTTCCTCAATAGGTGCAGATGGCATCAGTACTGATGGCAGCCACAGATGCACTTGTGGAAGCATAAGAGCTTGGTGCCTAAAGACAGTGAAACCAGTGTCTGCAAGTCCTCACTTACACTTTAGATAGGCTGCTTTGAATGAGGCTTGTCAGTAATTCTTGCACCCTTCAAATAAAGCCTTGACTCAGTTCAGGATGACAGTATCCTTTGGCATGGGCACATATTCCAGGAAGCCTGCAGCTAATGTGCAAATCTTGTTTCCCATTTGTTTTTCAACTGCTCAAGCTTGCAGCCAAACAATGGAATTATTTTCAAATGTTTGCTGACCAGGAATATAAAGGTCAAGTAATGTTTAAAGAGAGGATAAACAACTATCATTTTTAAGTTAATTTGACTATGATTTATTAACTGTTGAAAAAGTTCATGACTGGAAAGTACTTTTTAAAAAGTTTTAGGCAATGTTATGAAATAAATATTTTTGTGAACATATGTCAGTGAAAATCTATGTATGAAAAGTTTTGTCTTGCTTTTTTCTGTACCATTTACAGACTATCTGTATTAGCACAAAAAGTAATATTTATTTCACTGACCTTTTTAATTCATTGCATACAGGTTTGTACTTTTTTTTCCCTACAGTAAATGTAATGTTGCAATTATGAAAGTCAGCAGTTCCAGTGGAAACACTGGTGAACTCATTAAGTGCACTGTCAGGTGTTGCCAACCCCAGATGTCAGCCAACTGGATAGTGAGATATAAATAACTCTTTACAGGAGAATTGCAGTCTAACAAATTACCCATCTTAGACAAAGCTAAACTAGTGTCTTGTGATTTGGTTTGCTACTTACTAGCTGCTAATGTGTGGGACAAATGAGAGGAGCATATGCCCCTTCTCAGAAAATATAAATCAGATTAATGACTGCCTGACTCCTAGAAGCCTGTTCGACAGGTGTCCAGGCAAAATGGAATTTAAATGCAATAATGCATTACAATGATATCTATTCATTTTATTTTGCATTATTCTTTTCTATAACGAAGCTATTTGCAAAAAAAAAAAGGGGGATTTATTGACTACTAAATTTCTGCATCCTCTGAAATTCTTGTATTATTTCCTGTGGATTTTAAGGAGCATCTAAGTGAGAAGTATATACAGTACAATAGCAAAAAGTTCACATGCAGCAACAGCAACAAAGTGGGGGAGGAGAAGAGGTGAGAAAGAGAGAAAGTTTTACTCCCCTTCTTCTCATGAGTCAGTGTTTTAGAACTTAAAATTGTTGGAAATTCTGCTGTCAGGTACAGATGTAACAAATTTCATTTGAAAGAACACTTTGAAAAACTTTTATGAGTTTTAATACTCTTGTGGAATGCATGCCTTTCATTTACAACAAACCTTCTATTTCTTCTGAATTCTTTTGAAGGTTAGAATGTGTCTCCTATATTTGTATTTTTATAGTTTTACAACTGAAGTCTAAATCTTACCTTGACTGACACAAGGTCTGTCTTAGATGTAATGCAAGAACACTGAGTTTCAGAAGGAGAACATGTTTTAGAAGTACTGTGTGACAGATGAATGTGGATGTTCTTGGCAAGCATGATCTTGTAACTGAGAAAAGCATGAATGGCAGTCTGGAATTTTGAACTTCGTAAAAAGATGAAAGAGTTTGTGTTACAAGTATCCAGATGATTCATTCATTTATGAAAAATCTGGCATAGTGTTCTACAGTTAAATATTCATATAGATAGGAAGTCTGTCTTACCTTCTTGCCTTAGAACCATTCATGTGCACTTGGAGAACTGTGATCACGCTGAATTACGAGTGTTGGCAAATTATTTTTCCACACTTTTTTCTTAAGTTCTGTGGTATTAGTCTCATTTCCAAACAGAATAGAAGAGTTGCAGATCTTCTTTAAAGAGTGTAAATCACTCAGCATGCAATGTCTTTGAGACAAGAAATTCTCAAATGAGTTAAGTCTGAAATGGATGTTGGTGTGGGCTTTGGCTCAGCCTAACTCAAGAAGCATCAGTATAAACTGGACTCATGGCTGCAGCAAGCAGCTTGGAGACACAGACTGAGAGATGAGCCTCAAAAGCAAAAAAAAGGCCAAGTAGATCCAGTTTAAATATTTTTATATAATGAGAAATAAGAAGTATAAAAGGAATAGTCCTTTAAAAACATAGTATCAGCAGAAATGTTGAAATAGCTTTTAAGAGTGTTATATTCTCTTTGCATAAATTGTGATTAATAAAAAATACTACTGTCCCTCCTATTGACGCACCTCACATAGATCTTATCTAGTAGTTTTAGTGTTTGACCGAATTGTCACTCCAAGTGTTCATTTAAGAGTTTTTGGTTTGGAAGGTGCTTAAATATGTTCTCTGTAGTTTTTGTTGTGATTCTTGTTTGAGTGACATCATAGGCTGTTTTTTTATTTGTCTCATTGGCATTGTTATAATTAAAATTGTACCTGAAGGTTAAGAATGGAACTTACACCTAATGTAAATGGGGAAAATGCTACTACTGGTTGAAGAACGTAATTTTGATTGTCATTGTTATAGAATAATTGTAATGTACTTGCATAGAGCTGGTGAAAAGTTACCACAGGTGGGATGGGACAAAACTCAAAAATCTAGGGAATTTTGATCTTTAAATTACATCTATAATCACATAAGTATTCTCTAAGAAACCACTTCAATTTTTCCATTGACTTATTATAAGGAAATTGAAGGTCTTTGTTATGCGAGAATTGGGAACAATCAATATTAGCATTATTGTCTAATCCTCAAAATGTTCCATGTCTTTTGCAGTCTCCCTCTCTTAGAATTGATAACATATTTGCCTTTATTACATATTGTCACGAACTAGTAAAGGAAAGTAAAAATATATGCATTTTCACACTTCAAAGGTTAGCTTAACTTCTAGACTGGCATTTAATCTCTGTTGTCTTGGCTTGTATAAGCCTCCTAAGTGTTTTGAAAATATGCTGAAAGATCTTGAATTTTTCTTAACCTTTCTTCTGAGAGCATTCCTCTTCAATGGCAGTTGCCCTGACCAGGAAAGCTGTGGAGCTCTAAATCCTTTTATCTAACCCTAGCTGCATCATCTTTTGTATGAGTGATGTTCTGATCATAAATACTGTTTGCTTCTTTCTTCCAAATTTGTTCATTTTTCATTATGTTTCAGTCAACCATCCATCTTGATCATTATGAATGACAGAAACAGCACTTGTACAGTGTGGAAATAGCAACTTTTAAACTTTAAAGTTAATCCAAAATGAATGCTATCACTGTGGTGTTAACATAACAAAAAGTTTTCATCTTGGAATTTCAGTTGCAGTAATTTCTTGGAAATACCTAAAGATTTCAAAGCAACTGCTTTGGTGCAAAGTATGGTTTGGGTGAATGTTTTTCAGTAAATCTCATCCCAGATGTTAGCAGGGAAAATTTTCACATCTTAGATTTGAGCTAAGTGTGTTTTCATTAAGGATTAAACTGTGTAGTGAATGGTTAATTGAATGTAGAGTTTTAGATTTAGTACATTATTTAAGCACTATCATAACCTTTGAAACTTACATACTTATAAACTTATATTACAAATACTTTTTTTGATTATTCCAGCTATCACTGTGATGTGGATTGCATACATGTTGTCTGGTAAAATACAGTTTCTATTAAAAGGCGGGCACTAACAGACTGGAGGGGTGAAATAAACTTCTATATTTTCATATCTGTAGAAAATTCTACTGTCTGCCTTGCAGAGTGTGTCTTTAGGAGACCGTGTATCTCCTAAAAAAAAAAAAATCACAGACACTAGCATAAGTAATGTTGTGTCCCTGACTGGTTTCTGCAGCCTTCTCTCAGAGTAAGGCACCAGAATATCTACGCACAGTGCAGAGAGATGTGAAGCCAGGAAATGCTCAGCACGAGGATGTGTTTGAATCGTTCTTCCTGAGAAGCATTTAGTGACTTCTCTCATGCAGAATATGGAACCTCTTGTGTCTTACTGAGGACAAGCATCTGTGTGTGTTCCTTGAAAGAGCAAAGTAAGTATTTTAAGAAACAGCCATTAAAACAGATGTGATGCTGTTTTGCATTTTTGTTGCATTTCAGTGATTCCAGTCTTTTTCTAGGATGTGGGAAACCCAGATTCATAATCTTCTTAACCCGATGGTTAATATTGTACCTTTAAGTTCTGTACACATAGATAGTACCTCTCTACTGATTTTTTTCTGCTTAACAGATACTTTAATCTGAGTTTGAAATAAACAAATAACCAAGAGAGGGATTTTTTTTTTCATCTCTCTTTCAGAAAGTTACGTTATAAAATAGTTTTTAGAGGAGTTAGTTAATTATTTGAAAGCCTATATGTTAAACTTCATGAAGAACCAAGAGACTGGCAGTTCTGGCAGTGATGATACAGGAATTAGCATTATATATTGAATAACAGTGTGTGAAGGATTTCATCTGGAGAAACTGAAATTTCATAACTCAGCAAGCTGTTGTATTTTTCTGGTGCAGGACATAGGACATAGGTCATGTAACAGGTTTTGTTACAGAAGAACTAGATTCATGGCAGTAGAATACTGACAGAACCTATCATACCTACAGCTGTAGCTTTGATTGTTGCACAGAGTTTAAACATTAATTTGGCCACAGTCAGATTGATTTGCAAAGATTTTTAATATTCTAATACTAATAGAGATGGCTGTTTCATTCACATGTAACTTAACAAAAAATCACAAAATGTTTTTAATTAAATTCATTATTGTGAGCAACATAAGATTGAAATTCAAAAATTAACAACAACTCACTTTCACCTGCCATCACCTGGTGTTATTGAAAATAGTAGAAACTAGTCTCAGTAACACCTCCATCTTTGAAAATCAGTTCTTTCATATGTAGCTGCAGCTCAATCTTAGCAATGTTACTTTCAAGTAAGCAAAAGACATCAAATGTAAAATACAATTTGTATAGCTGTGTAATGTGTTATATACTTTGCTGATAAAAGCTGGTGATGTGTTGATAGTTTGTTGGGGTTTTTTTTAAATTCACACTTGATTCTTTAGTAGAAGATATTTCATTATTCTGCATGTTGTTTTAATTTTCATTCTTTTCTTTCTGCTTTATGCATTCCTTCCCTTAGAGATTTGCTCCATAGCTTATTTAGCTAGACAAGAAGGAGAAGTAAAATTAGGTATATTGCAGAAAAGTGTTTTCTGTCTTCAAAATACATGCTACCAGGCAGGATTAGTCAGCTCCACCTTAGATGGTGTCAACTATTTCAAATATGCCCTGAAGTGAAGACCTTTTGGCCCAAAGAACACTTAAACACTGTGTGTATGTAGTTTGTGGTTACTGTAACAAATAGGTTTAATATCTGTTTTTAGATATCTGTTTTACTATCTTTCTTTAAATATACTTGACTTCACACAAATATTAATTCTTGAACTCTATTAAAAAGATTTAAGACTGGAAAGTTTTACTACAGTGCACACATATAACTGCAGGTAAAGAACCTTTTATTTCTTTTTTAATTGGCTATAGACATCTCAGGGGAGGTACAGCAAGGTTCCCAAAACCAGCAAAGACACTCTCCTGTTTTGGGTGTGTGCAGTTCAGAGACAGCAGCACTCCTCATGATGCTGAAGCACAGCATCAGTTCACAGATTTCTTTAGCTTGGGCTAGTGTGTTTGATCTCTCATGTAGAATTCAAAGCAGATTTTACCCAAATTTTGGTATGAAAAAGCATTTTTTTGCCATAATTGGTTATTATAATACAGAAATTCAAAATATCTGAGCATGCTTTATGTCAGTTGCATTTAACTCCAAGTATCTTTTCTAATCTTTAGACTGTTATTTGTAGACACTACACAATGATAAGGCAATACCTCATCATGATGTTAAATATGAAGTTTGGGAATATCTGAGCTGCCAGAAAAATGTCAATATCCTGATGTGACATTCACAGAGCAGTGTCCTGTTTGAATTACTAAACAGCTGTCTGCACTGTCAATGACACAGTTTAAAATATTTGACAATAAGAAGAACTTCAAACCCTTATAAAAATAATTTAATTATGTACATGTACCTTATTGAAGAAGTTTTGTCTTGCAGTAATGAAATTGTGCATATATATTTTAAAATCAGCTCTCAAAATATCAGTGTCAGAAAGATAATTCTCTCTCTCTTCCCATCCCCTGCTCCTCCCTTCTGGAAAAGATATCTGATGTAAAAATGTAGTGTCACCCTTTATTGTCTGAGAAATCTTATGAAGTAATTTAAAGTGATAAAAGTATAGTCTGTGTATTTTTATGCTATTTTGACATTTTGTCTCAGTGTCTCGTATTTTAGAGCACATCTTTTGTGATTCCTACTGAGCGTTATTTTTTTGTTTTTCTGCAAGTGACAGTATGATTTCACTTGTTAAGAATTAAATCTTTCCTTGCAATACAACACTAGATGCATTGCCTTCTGTATGGTAGAAAATTTTTGTATCTGGTTTCCCCTATATTGATTTTTATGTAAGCCTTTTTCAATACCTTTTGCTTTAATTTTTATTATATCAGCTTGTAGTGCAATCAAAAGGTGTGCTTGTAAGATATTTTTACCCTACATTGAGACAGTCCAAACAACCCCTGTCAATAAATAACACCAGCTTGGCATGGACTGCAGAATATATTGGGAAAATACACACCATAGTTTTCACATTCAGCTTCCAAAAGTATTACGTAAATAGAAAAAAAAAAAAAATAGAAAAGAACACTGTATCATTGGATTGCAAAACCAGAATAAATTTACCATCCTGCAGTCTGAAATTAGCTGAATTTAATAAAAAGCTTTAACAAGCTTCACAAATCTGAGATCTAAGAACTCTGATCCTTCCACTTCAAACACGTGGGCCTGTAGCACTCGATATAAAGGGAGAGCTTGTTAGCTGTTGGCAACAGAAGTCCTTTCTGAGCTGTGCCAGCCAGCAGGGGACACTTGGTGCAGACGAGCATTGTGCGTAAGCCTAGTGCCATTGAAGGCAACAGCAAAACACTGGTGTGACATTGTGGTGATCAGCACAGGGCAAACACGATTGACAGAAGTGCTTGCTGAACAATTATCTGTTTTCATGGGTTTTTCTGGCTTGTAAAATGAGAGCATTTGAAAAGGTAGAAATATCCTGTGTGTAACTACAGCAACTACAGCAAAACAAAACCCTGTTTGACCAAGTTAGAGTATCACATTGCTTTTATGTGCATTTTCTTCATATTTAGAGATCATCATCAAATACGTTTTTATGTCTTAGGAAAAAACAAGTTTTTCAGCCCAAATACAAATGTAATATGGGATTCCTTTATAGATAAGTGCAAACTTGTGGACAAGAATAATCAGTCAGGCTTCATAAAGCTTACAGCTGAAGGTCGTGGCTAAAACAAAGAAACAGTGACACCAATGTTAATACACTCTTATTAAGAGACTAGATTTAAAGTCAATGTACAACTACTTGTATCATTAAGTGAAAATGCAAAGCTTGCATTTATGTTATCAGAGGTTGCTATATTATCTGTTGAGTTCTGTCTGTATGCTAGATGAACATGTAACTAGATATATAGAACACATTTATGACAAGGAAAAATGTATACGTTATTGATTTTTTTTTTTAGTTAAGGAGGTTTTGTATAGCTTTTATATAATTTTGAATTTCTATTTCAAAATTATGTTTTAGCTGTATTTCTAATAAGCTATGCACTGTGATATCCACGGTGCTTTTTCAGTAGTGAAGCTCTTTTTGTTGTTGCGTTGAACAGCCAATGATAGAATTGACTGCTGTTTTCACTACTGTTTTTTTAAATCGATTTAAGAAATGAATGAAAGCCTTCATAAGATAATTGGACATCATTTCATTACCTAAAATGTGAACTTAAATATTTTGAGTATATATTGAAGCTCAAAATGACAGACTATGTTGGACACAGAATTGCCGATAATGCTGTGTGGGTAATGAAAAGAAAGACATCTCTCCTTGGTTCTGCCTATTGAGTATGTCTAACAAAGCCAAGGATCAGCAGTTGGATTTTGTTAGAGGATTTCCCAATCTAACAGGTTTAAAGTGACTGAAGCAGGCTGGAGCCAGACTCCCAATGGACCCAACTGCCTGGCTCCTGTCGGAGCCAGCACGGCCCCAGGGATGGGACTGGGACCAGGGCCTGGCAGTGCAACGGGCTGGGAGCTGGGCTTTGCCACCGGCAGAAACAGGACAGAAGAGCAGTGGGGAATCAGAGAAGGAGAAAAGCATAGTGTTATCCACCTTTCTGCTCAATCAGGGTTATTTTAAGTTAGAAAGCTTCCTCTCAGTGACGGTCTTTTTGGGGTTTTTTTGGGTCAAAAATTACAATCTGAGTATAAACTACATGGGGACTGAGTATTCAAAGGAGCTAGGATACAGAAGACACATAAACCATGCAAGCTGATGGAGAATGGTTCTTTTTGTGAATCCCAATTGCATGTGATTCTAGGCTAAAGCTTTCTATTAGATGCATCTGTGAAATAACCATTCATGGCCTGAAAAGCTTTCTAGAATTCTCTTAGAGGTAATGAAATCACTTTCTTTTTCTACTTAAAATCTAATTTCACCTTTACTGGTGACAAATGCAGAAGTAACTGCCACAGATGTCTTAAGATTCATGAGAGCAAAGAGGGACATAGACTATATGTCTTCCTGATTAGGATGAAAGGAGTTTTGGTTTTAATTTGTGTTTATGTGCTTTGCCTTCAAGAGAAACTGAACAGAAGTGTTGAGAGCAAGAACCAAAAATCTCTCTGGGGATTGGACTTATTGCAAGGATAAAGTCTTACAACTTGTCCTCCTCACCCTATCTCTGCAGTTTCACATCTTGTAAAATAATGTTAATGGAAAACACAGCCAAATGATTCCACAGTTTTGTAGAATAAATGAGTATGGAAAGGAGCCCCAGAATTTTTGTTCAAGCATGTGCTCAGACCAGGTCTTATTGAATCTTATTCTCACATCTAGATCCACTTAATTCTTGAACAGTTTAAGGGTGCTCCGAAGCTACTCTGGGGAAATTGGGAAAATTGCTCTGGTATTTCACCTTTTACCCTCTGTAGTAGTACAGCTTTTTTTTTACTGTGACTTTTAAAACTTAGATCTGTTGCTGCTTATTCTATCTCTGTGTAAAAAAAAAATTAAAAAATTGGAAAAGCTTTAAGACCAGAAAATTTTTAGCTTTAAAAATAAATTTATAATTGATCAAAAAATGTTATTAAACATGTATGTGCCAGTGCATGCTTTTTGGTAGCTTAATACAGTTGGTATGGGTAAAAAATAAATTCCAGGTCTGTGCAGCCAGATACTTCTGTTTGCTGTTGCTGGGAAAAGTAATGAGGAGAACAGGCTGAGAATATGAATAGTTCAAAGAATTCTTAAACAACTCGAACAGAAACTTTTTGCAGCTCTGTGCCCCTTAACACCCTGACCACCAGCAAGAGCTTGGTTTGATTGGAGCTTTGTTTTTCTTACAGAGATGGTTTTTTGGTGCCTTCTGAAGTTCCCCAAGTCAGAGGTATGTGGAATGAGCAAAGGGCAGTTAATATCTTGCAAAGCTATCAGGCTTTCTGAGGGCTCATTAAAAATTAAAAAACACAAAAAACTGTAGATACTGATAAGTCAAAATTTACTTTGCATTCACTTTATAGTATAACAACTGATAACGTGATGATGTCAGCTAGGTTTAATTAATGCTAGGCCTTTGTTCAAATCTACAAAATTGGTAAGGTAGAAGAATAATTTCCTTTAACAGTTAACAAGAATGTGCACTATAAAGCATATTTTGCAAAAATGCTTTATAGCAGTAATGATTATGGTTTGGCTTTTTTAAATTTTAAAATCGCTTATGAAGTATATTTCCTAATTACTTTTAAGTTTTAAAATATGCATACAAAGAAATTAGCTTTTCTAGAGCAATAATTTTGAAACAATCAAATTGTTTCCTGCAAATTACCCAACAAAAAATGCTATTTCATTTAATTGACTGGATTTTTTTTTGTTACAACTTATGACATGAAAATTTTTATCCTAGACCTAAGTTGCACAGATGCTTGTCTAATTCTTTTCTGAGGACAAAGACACCTAATAAAATTTATAGAAAGACAAAAGAAATGATGAGTGATTACTGCCAGAGTATCTTTCAGGAATGAAAATCCAAATGGGCATTTGATAACAGCTCCTTAGCTGGGGAGTAAGGCATGTCCTTCCTTTGGCTTGCAGGCAATCCTCGCCTAGAGCAGAGGAAATTTAGAGTGTCCAAAACCCAGCATGTGGTGCAGTCCTCTCTCCAGGGTGAGTTCTAGGTCAGTTGGCCCTGCAGTGTATCCTGTTTCTCCAGTCCCTCTGCAGAGGGGTAGCCTCCCACACACATGTGAGCAGTGGATGAGGATGAGTGGACTCCCATCCATTCTAGAAATCTGTGTCTCCAGGAACAGCAGGGCCATCGATGTTAAATGCTGAGGAAGAGTAATTTGTGGTGACTTTAACTTTTATACAAATATACTTCATTATTTATGTAAAATACATAGATACATAACGTTTTAGAAGCTCTTTAGACGCCATCAGTGTGACAAAAAATATCTTGAGGCAACACTTCAGTAGAGTAATCTATATGCAAGAAGAATTGTAAGGATTTATAAGACACCACATCACCACACGCACAGCTGATGAGAAATAAAAAGAATATAAATGAATGCCAGAACTAAAAAAAAAACCAAAACCCCAAACCTATTTGATGTATCAACTACATTAGCTTTTTAAATAACTTTAGATTAAGTCTGCTCTGTTTTGGGGATAACTTCCTGATCAATACTTTTAAGCCAAAGCAGAGAGAATGGGAAGCCAGCTGGAGAGGAATTTCTTCTGGGAGCCAGGTAGGCTAATAGGAGCAATGCATACATCTTTTAGAAGGCTGTTCCTTAGCTGTAATAGAAGACTAACAAAAAGGAAATATTTTCAATGATCAGAGGCTTTTTTAAAACTACAGAAGATGGGCAATGTGACAGGTTTTATTAGGAAAAAACTTAAATATGTAATTAACTTTGTTCTTTGTGATTCAGTTTTGAATTAGACTTCTTACATATTGTACCCTCCTTTCTATTGCTCTTTTTGTAATCTGTTCGTCACAGAAGTACTTTTTTTTTTCATGTCAGCTGGAATTAGGGAAACAGATGTGTTCAGGGTAGGATATTTACTTCTGCAAGACCTGAATAGATGTAAAGGGACGTGGTCTGTGTAAGAGGGAAAACCAGAACAGACCTGATTGCACAAGATCTCTCTCAAGAAAAAGGAAGCCAGATATTGTGCTACCTTGGATGTATACAGGGGCACAGCAGCTCTGTGTGTGTACAATCTTAAGCAAAAGGTAAAAAAGGTATTTTGTTGTCTCTTAGCTGCCACCCAAATTAACTGGATTTGCTTCTCATCTGCTGTGCACACAGTTCCCACAGCTCAGCTGATCTGTCATGTGTTGTTAAACCAGTAAATTATTTATCTACCTAAACCTGCTGGCAAAGTAGTGCACAAAGAGATGAATCTACCAAGTTAGATTTAATTTAAAATAATTTTAATGTTTTGAATTCTTAGCATAAACCAGATGATTTTGAGGCTGAGCATATAGAAAATATAACAAGAACATCATCACAGATTTTTAAAAATTAACCTGTAGACTATTTTGTAGTCTTGCAGAACTGGGATTTCCATTTGATTTTAATTTCATTGCATGCCAGTAATTCCATTTCTCTTTCCAAAAAGATTTGTAAAGAAAAGAAGTAGAGGTTAATACTAATAACATACTAAGCTACCTGGATATTAAGCATGTATGGACTAAGTTCTTGTTTAATACTCCTAGGTGTGTTGTAGGATATATCCCTCTGCATTGCAAGGAAAAAAAGAAATTACTTCCCACTGAAATGGCACAGCATTTGATTAACTTTTAGCAAATTCATTACTATGAGAATAAATGCAGAATGTTCATGAATAAAAAGACATGATCAAAGTCCTTGTCTTTTCTGTTGGGGTATATGTACCTGGCAGCTGACTTCCAGGCTTCTGTGGCAGCTCCACAACTCTTTGTTCTGAGTCTTACATGTTAATTCAGCATTTGAGAATACATACAGAAAGGGTCACCTCATTTTATTTATGGCTTTATTTTTCCCCAACTACTAAAAGAGCATTGTCAAAGCAAGCTCAAAGTAATATTTCAACTAATTTTTGTCTTCCTGGACAATATTTCTATCAGTGTATCATACAGCAATTGAACTTAGACTTTTCCCCAGGCTACAATATATATATATATATATATACATATATATATATATTCAAATATTTCATCATGTCCTAGGAAGATCAGCTTAGCAAACATGCTACTTTTTGGAAAACAAAAAAAAGATAAACTAAAGTTGAACTAGAAATAAAAGAAAAAATCCTTTTTTGCCTTTCTAATATCTCAAAATCAATTATATAGACAACATCCAGATTTTTTAAAAAGATAAAACTGAGTTTTTGTTTGTTGGCACAGTGGCTGCATAATGTTGCATTTTGCATTCTCAAATGAAATCAGTGAGCACAGGTATATTTGGGAAATTACCTGATTATCTTGTGCAAATAGAAGTTCTTCTGCAACTAGATAGTGTATACATGTATGAAATCTAAAAAAATTATATTAAAAATTTGTCATATAAATTTTAAAATAATTTTTGTCATTCAGTTATTTAAATAAATTTTTTTGTACTCAACTTCCTACTTAACTTCCTTAAGAACTTCCTGCTTAAATTCTCTGGTTTGTTATATTTTATGTTTTCATAGTGTTACTCATTGTCCCTTATCTCTATTCTTAAGGGAGTTTTTGGTTTACTTGGCAGTTGTCTTCATCATTTTCTGAACTGTACAGTTTGATTCTTGAAATTGGGAAACAATAACTAACATACTAATACTGTTTTAAATTAAAGATTAATATACCTAATAATGGTATTGGAACATCCTCTGTACTATTCTCCATTTCTTTTGCATGTTTTGTACACCTTGTTTGATTCTGTGGCAGGATATGAATAATGAATTAAGATGATCAGTGAACTTTTTCTAGGTATTTTAAAACACTAGATATTCTTTGGGTATTTTATTTTTCTCTCAATTTTGAATTAATCAACTTTAAGCATTATTTCTTATTAACCTAATAATTAACCGTATATTCCTCTGTCTTTAAAATTATCTGTGACACTCTTCTCTTGAGTAATTAGAAATAGCAGTAACAAGAAACAGAGATGAATAACTGTTGTTTATAACTTTCTAGTTTTGTATTTTTGTTGTTTAATATGTGACCAGTTGAAATCTTTTTTTTTTTCAAAGACTGTATATTCACATATATTCACAGCCAAATTTTTCCAGTGGTAACATAATTTTCTAAGAGCCTTCTCATTAGTTTTCCAGATAACTTTTGTTTAGATAAACTGCTATTCCCAAGTACAGTAGTACATCTTCAGAATTTATGTTTTCTGAATTCTGCTGAGTTTCCACATTTAAGCATTTTTCCCATTCTTTGTTTATTGCCAGCACTCTGCTTCCATTCTGCTCAAAACTAAAGCTATCTCCTCTGCTTTAAAAAGGAGAGCAAAAAGCTGTTACCAGTTGGTCTAAGGGAACGTAGGAAATGGAGGAATATCTGCAAACCCATCATATTTATGGGGTGTCTCATCTAGGGAGTCTGGGGAGCCTTTGCAATCAAGCACTGGGAAACCGATGTACCCAGTTCATTCCACAGAGTGACCTGGCTAATGATTTTATAAAAGCAAACAAACCCCACCCTTCTGTCAGCCTTTTATTATGCAGCTAAATGTTACTGTGACATTCTTCAGAAAAATATCAAGTTGTCTTCTCACAAAATGAATACTCTCAAATACAAACTGGATAATTACTTCTGCATGTCTAGTTCTGTTTAAATACTAAAAAATATATTTCATTTTATAATTCTGCAAAGGAGAAATAATTTTTTTTTTTAAAGAAAGAACAGAAAATAGCAATTTTTAGATAGAAACTGCTATTTTGTTGGAGGTACTCAGGGATGTGCCCACAAACTGTTAGTAGAATCTGAGAAGAAAAAGAAATAAAATAATTTCACTACCACCTAATCAGTGTGTGTAATAGATCAAAGGTATGTACAGTATCCTTGATGTAATTTCTTTCTGAGCTGTATGAATCCAGTGGATTTATTTGCATGTTCTTTCATATTGTAAGATATATACAACTCAGGGACAATTAGTAATAAAGAAACATTAAGTAGCAGAAATTAATCTCCTCAATGTTTTTTGGAGGTTTTTTTTTTTTGCCTGGAGGGTTGATTTTATGGCTTTAGAGCAATTACTATTTATCATCTCTTGGTTTACGGGAAAGAATTAGAGTTATTAGCTATTAAATTATCCATGAAAATTTGACACTATACTAGACCAAACAAACCCTGGGGCTTGCTGATTTTCCCAGTATGAAACATCTGTGACTTCGGCTAGAGAGAACTTAACATTGTCTAATTAGATTTCTAAGATTTATAAGGCTCAAATGCTCTATTATTAGAAACCTGAAAATTGGAGCAAAAGTTGAAACTTGCATTTACTGAAGATTATTTAAAAACATTTTTAACACCATTGTGTGATGCTAAATACTACTAGCTTATAATTGGTGAAGATTACCACATAATGTATTATAGTCTGTAACAACAGGAGTCCAGGAAAAAATGTACTCCCTACAATTGTAAATAAGTCTCACCTTTTGACTACAGTAATTAAAAACACTTTATTTAAAATGCTGCACTAATTATATGCTTATTTTTTATATTCCAATTTAAATATAGTTTATATTCTCTTGTGGTCTGCTGAGGCAAAAATTAGAGTTTGCATATTTTCCTTTTTGCAATATTATCACTCATGGACAGGGAGAGATAATCATCAGTCACCAGCATAGAAGAGTGGGTTTCTCTTGGCTCTGATTCCAAGTCTGACAGTGAATTAGACACTATTTCTTTCTTTGAAGTCAATATGGCTTCTTAACATGGTAATTAGATATTTCATTCTGTCTTCAATTATTGGATCTAAAAATGGTTCAGAAATTTCAATCTGTTAAAATAAAAATAGCAATATAGTATAATCAATGTTGCTATATTGAAATATTAGGGAAGATTATTATGGTTGCAAAGAACTTGGAAATTAGGAAGGGGAGGAATCAGAATTATTGCTCACTCTTGGTTTGTACCTTTTGAATTTGGATTAGAGCAATCTTTAGTTACAGGATCCCTTTCTTATTGAATACACAAAGTAAATACTGCTTGGATAATAAGCAGCTTCTCAATGTTTTCGTGTGTCCTAATTGTTCATTGCATTGTCCCATATATTATTTACTCTGGTCTATTCAGTTCCTGCTGTAAAAGAAATGATTAATTTCCTCAAGTATTCTTCAGCAGTGTGCATCAATATACTATCTGAATTTTTCAGAAACACTAATTAATCTTCATTACATCCTTCTGGAGGAGGGGTGGAATTAACCCCAATTTGTAGAAAGGAAACAGAATTACTGGGAGTGAAAGGTCACAAATGTCCATAATGTGGGTAACATTTACTGCTTAGTTTCTGAGTTCTGAGTGTTACATAAGGCTTTATTTATGGAAAATTTCTATTCATTTCCATTTCATTTATAAGAAAGAAACATTTCACTTCACTGCATCAGATAATAGTAGTAAAAAAATTTAAAAACTGCAGTAATAATTAAGCATGAGAAATCTGCTCTTCTCTGTTGCTGAAGTCAGGAAGAAAAACTTTTTTCCGTAGAATAGAATTCAAGAGTGTGAGCCAGGAAGCTATTCTTTTCTTCTTTCTGTATTTTTTTCTTTCTGTTGTATTTTATATATTATATTGTTTCCATTTCTATAATAAGCCAGACAGAGGTCCTAGAGTGAACAACTTCCTTCATTACTGTGCTTTGATTCCATGGAAGATCTACTCAGTGTCCTGGAAAAAATGGAATCATTTAAGAAACAGTGTATGTGATCTTGTAGTTAAGATATTCTGTCTTGCCAATGTAGGTTAGTTAATTTTGTGCTGAAAACCAGAAACTCAGCTTGAGTGCTTGACTTTATGATTTCAATAACATCAATTATTTTTACTGCTGATTTCTTTGTGTTCATTCCTTGACTTTTGGAGGTATGGGGAAAAGCAAACTACAAAAGGCGAAAAAACTCCATGAAGGGAATATTTTTTATTTATAAAGAATGTATTTAATCAACTTCGTGGTAAACTCAAAATTCACAATCCACTAGTACCAAAATTTTCCAGTATATGGCTTCTCCCTCAGTGGGTGTAGCTGGGAAAGACTTATGGGAAGAACAGTGTTAGTATGGCTAGAGAATTCCTCCTGGCTCTGAGGGATTCTGTGTTTGTGGTTTTTGAGTGTGGAAGGATTTTTGAAACGTCTGAAAACGTAGCAATAATGTTTTAATCTTTTGAGATTTTAAATTAAATATTCCTCTCTATGAACATTCTTTTTATAAAAGCATTGAATATAGGTAAATTCTCTGAGAATTCTGCACCCCAACTTATATATGAAATAGTTCACATTAAAAACTTTAGCACAGAAGTTACCTGCTGAGTTACAGCCCTTGATTCAAAGCTTAGAGGTCCTAAATTAAATAACATTTTGGAATAGGCACAATATCAATTTTGTATCTCATTTTTCTTTGGAAAGATTTTTAAGCCCTCATGACAAAATATTTCCAGAAATTTTTGCTCAAATAAGAACCTGCCTATGTGATATTTTCATACAGAATGAATTATGGTAATAAAGCTTGAGGGAATTGAAGTGACAGCCTTACTAAAGGGAATTATTTTGTGATTTAAATGTCAGTTGGTAATTCTGGGTATGTTTACTATTACAGTAATGAATACTGAAAAATATTATGGAAGTTGTGCAGGTTGCCAATACCATGTCCTAATATTTCCATTACAAAACCATTTGTATGTTTATTATAATAGTCCATGATTACATATTTGTACACTAGTGTTTTGCTATTACCTTCTAGAATTATATACAAACATCTTTAAAATTACTTAACTGTTCTCCCTTTTTAATGTGATATTAAGTGGCACAATTTAACATAATTTCAAAATCTTGTTGCAAGTTCATAGTCAAGACTGGTCTGTTCTAGGAAGGGGATTTTGAATGGAAGCAGTATTTTCTGTATCCATAAAAAACGAAAGGCATAAGTGCAAAAGCTCTTTTCCATTGTTGCTTTTCTGCTGAGTCTTGATATATCCACTTTAGAGCAGAATATATGGCCAAAGTGACTCTGTGTGTTTGCTTGCACTGCTGCCTCATTTGCTCGCAGACCTCAAATGTGTTATTATTCAGCTGTGCTGAGCCTCGTGTCTGATTTCCCAAAATTTTGTATCAAATCTCCTACCATATGAAAGATGCCAGTTCTGCTTCAGTTGAAGATCTTGAAGAGATGAAGCAATATTTACATTACATATAGATCTTAAAAGTGATAAATTAAATGAACAGGTGATGCTCTCTGCTTGCTGACATGCCACAGGATATGAATAGATGTAATAAATATAAGATTATATTAAGTTTTAAGTTTTGCTTTATGAATATATTTTAAGAAAATCTGTCATCTAAAGCATAGTAACTTGCATTTATTCTTTAAAAACTATTATTGAAAAACTATTTTGCATGATTCCCAGAAAATTATCAAGACATTACTTAAAATTATTTAGTATAGACTTAATCCATGTATCCCTTTCAGAATGTGTTAGTTAAACTACTCATTTTAAATTGCATATCAAATTTAATTTTTGGAGTAACTGATGTTTTGGTTGATTATAACTGCTAAATTTGTATCATCTTGTTGTTGCCACCTTCAGGCACAGAGGAGGGCAATGGAAAGCAAAACCAGATCCTTAGCTCTAACTAAAGCTGAACTTCTGTTATTCATAGTAGGGGACAGCCCCCCATCACCTTGTTTCTAGATGACAGCTGCTTCAGCAAGATCTCTAGATTCCCAGATTTACAGAGTCTCTTGAACAAACGTGTTTTCAGGCATTTGCTTAACAAAAGAAGTTTCAGAGAGGATTTTGTTTACTCAGGGAATGGCCACAGCATTTTTTATCCATAATTAAATTCTTTGTGAACTTTGTGGGCATGCTTGGTTATAAAGTTACACTAGGGAAAAAACAGTGGAAAAGTGTAGATAAAAAGGAATCAAGATTTTACAGGTTCAGATTTTGTCTGTTTTACTATTCAGGAATGTGCAAGAACACATGGTCCCTTGGGTAAGACCAAAAGTCAATATTGTCAAGTGTCCTGTTTCTGGCAGTAACTAGTAACACTTCTCTAGTGAAGAGAGCAATTGCATAATGATACTGTGCTAGAAAGCCAGCCCATTAGAAAGTGTTTGAGATTCAGGAGCCAGAATGTATACCCTGAATAGATATTTCCTCCATAGATTTGTCTAGTTGCTTTCAAAATCATTACCTTTCCAGCTGCTCACATCTTCCTAGCACATTCTGTACTTTGGCTCATCCTCAGTTTCTTTATTGTTGAAGTTTTTTATCTGAGAAGCCAATGCAACACAGCTGGAACAGCATTTGTGTGTTTTTATGTGAAGGCGTAACAGTTTTCTTTCTTCTTCTATTTCTTTCCTGACATTTCATAATATTTTATTGTTTTTTTACTGAGAATTGAGAAATGTACAAAAAAATCTATAAAGATCTGAAGATCTCAAGGCTGGAGTAGTATTAGTCAATGGATAGCTAAGGTTGAATTTGACTTTTTTCTTCTCCTTATGTTGAGCTGCACTTCTCTACATTAAATTGGATATTCCATTTTAATATCTCTGTAACCGGTAGTACTTGTTGTTATGATCCTGCATAACTTCATGGACTTGTCACCTCAATAGCCACTTCCTGGGTAATTTGTGGTGTGAGTCTCTTAAATGGCATAGGTCTTAATCCTTACTCTTGTGGAACTCAATTAGTAATAATCTCTGTGATAGTTCACCATTACTCCATACTTCTCTTGTCATACTTTCATAAAATTACTGTTCAACGTGAGAGACTGTTTTTCTCTAAACAGCAGCCTGATCCTGATTTTTCTTTGATGAATTGTGGCTGATGGAAGTTATGCATCATATGGAAGCCTAAGTAAATCAGATGGGATGGATTCTATGGCTTGTCCATTCCTTTGAAAAATTCCAGTCAATCTGCTAGGCATTCCTTGCCTTTCAAATGCTGACTCTTGTCCATAACATCTTATTTATCTGGGTGCTTTTTAATACTGTTCTTCAAAGTAATTTGCACTAGTTTGTTTGCTGCAAATGTCATCTTAATGGTCTGCAGTTTTCTAGGTCTTCCTTGGAGTTCTCCTAAAAATTCTCACCAGGTTACTTATTATTAAAAATTCTCACCAGGTTACCAGGTCAAAGCCTCTGGTATAGAAACTGTGTTAAGTGAAAGTTTACACACTGTCATTAGTTGTGAAGGTTCTTCATCATTGAGTTCCTTTAGAACTTGTATAAATACTGTCTGATGTAAGAAATTTGTTACTACTGATTCATATGTTTATTCTGTGATCTCTTCCATTGACCCTTAGCTTCACTTTTCTACTTTCTAAGTACTCTGTAAAAGGGTTTCCCATACATGCAGCTTCCCAGTCTCTGGGTCACCACAGATGCAAAACATCCATTTGGCTGTTTGTGCTTGTTTTATACCTTAATCCTTTCTTGACCTTAAAGGCACTGTGATGAGCTTTCTGTTTCTGATGTGCTTTAACAAGGATTTACTTCTGGGTTTTGTGCTTTTTTACTTTTTCTGCAAATTTTTAATGGCCTGTCTTATTTGCATTTCTTCCCTGTAACTGTGAGAACTTATGATTGTCCTTTCCTAACTCAGACACAGCTTTACTATTTCTTCTGATTTCTCATTGTCATTTTTGTCATTATTCTATAGACATATTGGCTTCATTTTGGACCTTCCTTATTTCTTTGTGGAACTGTTGTAGTTATTCTGAATCTTGAGGATTTAATTCTTGTACATTTTCTACAATGCCTTTAAACATTCAGCTTTAAATTTGTATTTTTTCCTTCTGAATAAATCCTCACACTTTACTATAGTGTCCTTTTTTAAAATCAAGTATAGCCACAGTGATTTTATTATTATTGCTATTTAGTTTGGTTTTATTTCTGCAAGGATATATTGAAGTGTCTGCATTATGATTACTGATAAAGAGCATCTGTTCAATAATTATATCCTTTTCTATCTTACCTGTGTACCATGCCTTCCAGTACTAATATCCCAATAGTTGTCATCCATCCCTGCAGCTTCTGATCTGATTATTCTGTCAATAGCCTTGTGTAAGAGCAGCTATTCTCATGTCATAATTTTATTTCTTAAACTTCATATGTGTCATTGCTTCACTCTCCTCTGTCTCACTGTCAGTGTATTCTGAGAATTTTCTGTTGCTTTTTGCTTGAATATTTCCAACATCCGTCCTAACCTTCTTTTTAGGATACAGAATATTTTGACTTTGTGGTGGTTGAGCACATCATGAGTACAACAAGTTTCAGCACATCTTGGTTGAAGACTTTCTAAAATATACATTGGCATTCCTTTTTTTTAACTTTAAAATCTTGATTTGACCCTCTTGATACAAAAATGCAGCAACTTGGATTTCATAATAGTAGAAGAGAAGCCTGACCTTCCTGTATAAGCTTCCTCCCTTCCTGACCCCTTTCTGATAATCGTTATACTTCTTTTTTCACTGTATGAATCAAAAATACATTTCTGCTTTTCATCCTCTATAAGATTTCTGTCTTGTCTTCTGCATTCTGGGTGAAGTTTCAAGAATCTTAGCACAGAGAACCTCTTTTTATCTTTCTATGCAGCTTGGTCCAATTCTGCTTCTGTAGCTTCTGGTTTATTTTTTCCTGTAATGCAGAACCACGGACCACAAATCTGTGATTTTCTGCAAACCCATTTAGACACGTTGTGTAGTCCTCTTCTTTTGTACTCACAGGCCGTGTCATTGTGCATTTCTTTCAGAGATTACAAACTAACCTAGATGTGTAAGAGCAGAATTATTCACACTTGTAACCAGCCGCCTCTTTTCCCATGGGCTGCCTAGCTCAGCAAGGCTCTCCTTTCTACAAGACACACATGGTAACGTTTGAGAAAAACCTGTCACCTTTTCCTCTTCCACTAGAGAGACATTTCCATGTCACAAGACAACAGCTCCTGATTTGGAAATGGGAGTTTTCCATAGTGCTTTGGAGCGATTCCTTTATTCTTAGTATTATGACTGTGTTTCTTTTGCTTGATATTAGAGGGGAGCTTTATTTGTCCTGTAGCTAAGGTAATCTGTTACTTTTTACTTTAACATTTTGTCCCTTTGGTCTCCCCCACAGCTGAACTTGCAGTAAAGTCACCTTCTTTCCCTCTCTTTGCTGACCCATCCAGTTCAAGGGCTTTGCACACCTTTGCAGAAGTACCCAAAGCCTCAGGTGAGACTGTGATGAAGGGGTCTGGAGAAGAAAGTAAGGGATATTCTTTCAGACTGCCTAATACATACTTCTGAAACTTTTTTTTAACTTCTCAGTCACATAAAGAAATTTGAACAAAACCAGAGTGTAAATTGGCAGATTATATTGGGTTCATGAAAGAGAAGTGAGAAAATGACTGCTTTTAAGCCTAGTTTTATCCTTTTTTATCTTCTAGAAATGATTGCAAAAATGCTAAAAACCTGGAGATGAAGAGAGTAAGTAAATAAAGGATTTCAGGATCCAGTTGTTAAAATTAGCCAATTCATGACATTTAAAATTCCTTTTATCTTGTCTGGCCTAGAGCTTCTGATGCAGAGGCATTTCAAAATGCAGTTGCTAAAGTTAGATACTGTTGACATGAAAACACCTTTAGTAGTTTTTAACAACATCCCATCCATCTTCTCATAGTTTAAATATTTCAAGCTTTTACTTTATAAACCTCTTTAGGGTTTGGGTCATCTGTGCTGTTGGGACATTTTCCTTACTGCAAGTTTATCAACAATTTTTCATCTTTTTTGATGTCATTCTCAGTTGTTTCATCTTCCTGTCATAAAGTTCAGATTTAGGTAAATACTTACAGTAAATACTTAATAATCTAGGCCAAACACATATGATTGAGAGAAAAAACAAAGAAAAAAAATACTAAACAGAATTATAGATGTGGAATTTATGCAGTCGAAAGCTGGATCACACTTTTCTAGACTTTCTCAATCTCAGGGTTTGAGAGATGTAAAAGATAAAAATGTGATAAAAGCTTGAAGCATGATGATTATAATTTTATAAACTTCAGACTGTTTCTTCCAATGTTTATACAACAACTTGTAACATTATGATGGCAGTTGGCAACTTCTGAGAAGAATTGCTGGTGATCTAAGAAAAACATGCACCTTAATGTTGTTTTACATTTTCTCTTCTTTGGCTGCCAGTCATGATTTATTTGTTCAACTGCACTGTGATGCTGTCTCTCATGTTTTAGAATAGGGAGTTTTCTTTGGAGTATACCCACAAAACAAAGTTTTAAGGATCAATGATGCTAATTATTAAAGCTAAAAGTAATAAATATTAAAGGTCATTATTTTTCTCTGGCTTTTGATTTTATTTACCCACCTTTATTTCAACATTATGTTTAATAATAAGCAGTATGTTCTATATAAACAGATGTCATAAATTCTTTTACCTTAGATTAGGTATATTAAGGAGACAAATTTTTCTTCCCCCTTAGTGTGCATTTTATTGCTGCATGGGTTTTGTCTTGCTTTCACCTTTTGCTTTTATGTATTCATTCTGTATATATAGTCCTTATGGAGAAAGATGATAAATTGGTTGTTAACACAAAGTCATTTGTGAAGTTGAATGAGGTTAGATATAGGTCTCTTCAACATGTAGGAAGAATTTAATTAAAATGAAATTAAATTCTAAATTAAACTCAAGTAATAAATGGATGTTATCCAATGTAGTAAGATATTCTTATAAGAAATGAACATTGCCCAGTAAACTGATTTTAGGTCTTGAGGCAAGGTTTTCTTAAAAATAATTGCATGACTATCAAATAAAGAAAACTAAGTTTTGGAGTTTTTTAGATGTCTTTTTTTCAGTAGTATAAAGTGCCACAATATAGAAAAACTAAATTCTTCTCCTAAATTCTAAGAGAATGACAAATTTCATTGTTTCTTGTAAAAGGTGGGATTAAATATGGTAGCTTTAAAGAAAAAAACATAGTCCACATAAGTGGGCAGCTAAATTTGCAATCCATTTAAAGTGTCAATGCTTCTACAAAACATCCCATTATATTTCTTCCCAGCCATCTTTTTTTTAGAACTAGCTAGTAGTCTAAAAGCTATGAAGTATGAAGAGCAAGTAATATATTACATATGTTTTACATATGTTTATGAATCCTTTTAATGCTAGAATGCTGAGGCAAGAAAGAAGTTGAATTCTAATGTTGTTAGAAGTTATGTAGAAAAGAGTAACTATCATTTCATGGTGGAAAAATAATAAATTTTTATTCTTTTCATAGGAATTTCTTGCAAATTAGGGAATCAAGGTGGGAAAACAATGCATTTCCTAGAGCTTGTATTTGCTATGAAGTTAGAGCACTTTGCTGAAGTGCTGCAAATACATTCATCTCTTCCAGCATGAAGTACTAAAATTATTACATGCTATCTTTGTTCTGCAAGCAAAGACTTACTCACACAGCCTTATTTTATCCTTCAGAAGTGGAAATATCCTTGAAAAAACCCACAACATTATGCATTTGAGGTTATTATCATCAGTGCACTTCAGTTCAGACTGCAAAGTGGAATTTTGCAGAAGGTAGGATGTTCAATGTAGATTTATTTCCTCTTAATGAAGTGGTGTTTAAATTGCTACTTTCTCCTGTTTATTTTCTGGATAAATGATATCAGGACAGAGAGTGTTCATGTTTGGCACATTTTAGGCCACATTTTATTTTATGTAAAACATGTCATACTCACATCCTTTCATTTGTACTCTGGGAATTGTACATAGAATATAATAAAAGATCTTGCTGTAAACAACAGAAACGATTAAAAAAACCTCAAAACTGAAATAATTAGGTATATTAGGTAAAACATTTTATTTACCTTTCTGGTCTTGAATATTTTATATTGACTGACAGATTTGGGTAGTCTTTCTTCTGTTTCCTGATACATGTCAGGAACACTTTCAACATTGTGAAAAATAGTTTATTACTTTGAGTAACTAACAGTAAAAATGTATGTGCGCTTTCCTGACTAGCCCTCTGCAGAATTTTTTTCTCTCTCCATATAAATAAATATTAAAAATCTGGTGATTTTAATAAGATGGTATTTCTAATTGTGCCTTGAGGGATCAAAGTCAGGCTGCTAGACACCAAGATTAGATGAATTCAAGTCAGGGACTTCCACATCCCATATTTAATGTCCAAAAATCTTGAAAATTATATGAAATCATGAAGCCTTCTTTCCCAACAGACAAAATTCACTAGTACAAATGTCTGTGACTGGTTAAACAAGTGCTTATCAAATAAAGAGATGCAGACTGAAAATATTGAAAAAATTATGCTGCAGCAAGGTGTTCTTTCTTGTAAAGGACCAGAGGATCCCATTGGAATCAAAAGTCAAATTCTTGGTTCTCAAGCCTTACCCCCGCTAAACAAAGTAAAACAATATGAATAGTCAGCATAAATTGATGTGGATGCCTTCATCCTCCAAAATAAATTTTTATGTAGTCTATTTTCTGCATTTTTTCCAAGTTTTGGGGTTTTTTTATATGATGCAACTAGAATTATCATGCTTCCTCAAATAGTATATAATAGTACATAATATCTACTCAATTTAGAATATTTGCCTAAGATAGCATCAGAATTGATATCAATTTGATATTAATCATCCCTTAAACTGACAGTTTAACTGATCTCTTCACAGGAAGTAGTTGGATTTTATTCAGCTTCAAATAGCATCGTGGTAGTTTATGATGACAATCAGTAAAACAAAACCAGTACACACTCTGATTTCTGTTCTGCTAGAAGAACTACTTCTGGGATGTATTCTTTCTACTAGTTTTCTTTGGTCTGTGATAAATGATGTCAGCTGTATGTTTAAGGCCTAAAAAACTGAATCCAATTTTTTTAATCTCTTGAACAGTAGTCTGACTGCAAAGGGTGCTAAAAACAGAATAGCCACATTTCCACTGTATGTGTCAGAACCAAGGCCATGAAAAATTTCAGTACCTTTGAACTTTTCTGACTTAATTAATTGAAATTGGTGAACCTGATGTCCCTAGTCCTTTTTGTTGGTAGTTGGTGTTTAAATGTATAGATGTCTTCAGGTGCCTTGTCCTACTTTCCAGTTATGACATACTTTTTCCTTAGTCAGAAGTATAACAGAGAAAGATTTCCCATTTGAAATCAAAGAAAGGGATATGTTTTTAGAGAATGATTTGCCATAGTATTAGATATATTTCCATGCAAGTTCAGGAAGTGGACTTGCCACTGGTAAGTGGCGGTGCTGGAAGGAAATGAAAGTGCATATGCATCTAAAGGGGATAAAAGAAAAATAAAATTTCTTTGAGCATTATTACTATTTTTGATTCATTGTGTTCACTGCTTAGTGGTCAACTACTCCAGATTTCAAATACAAATCTTAAATGAAGATCACTTACAACCTACAAATGAATACTGGTTTTAAGAGAAGTTCTGCAAATATGAGAAACGAACTACCTTGTAACCAGAATGAACCTTAAATGAACCTTCATTAAGAATATTAAACCTGCTCCTAATAGACACAGGTATTGATCTAATTAGCAGGAAGTGCATAGCTGAACAAAAAGGTCTGATAGAATAAATCCCTTCATGTTGACACCATGTTGGCACAGAATTTGGGCAATAAGAAAACTCTCAGCATCAGTATCTCTCATCTGTTCTTCCCACCCCCATCCCCTAATACTCTCATTTATAATCAAGTCACCTGAAGAAGCTTTTCAGCATGCACATGGTAACACTGTGCTTTCATTGCAGAGTAATTTAGCAGGAAAAAGAAAGAAGAAAGAGACTTAAAGCTTTAGGTTGCCTTATGTTTTGAAAACAAGAAATACAATGTTGTGAGAGAAGATGCACATAAAACACATTTTTCTATGTACTCTAAGTATTAAGAAAAGAATGTAGATTTTTTTTCCCCAGTATAAAGCAGAGCAAAGCTCTACATTTGGATGTAGTGAAACTACACTGCTAAAGTGAGCTTTTGACTAAACATCTTGGTCATCTCTCAGATGATAAAATTATGCATTGTATTAATCTATCAGCCATTGTAAGGACTGAAAGATCATAATATTCTAATTTTACTAGTAAACTCCTATTTATATTGATTGGTGACTTCTTGTATTCTTACAAGGTAGAAGATTAATAACATTATGTTTTTAAACTACTGCTTTTGTAATAATAAGAAGGTGAAATATGATTTTACTGGTTTTCGTTTTGGACTCTCACGTTCCTATTTATTTCTCCCATTTCATATTCAATTTCAAAAGAGCATTTTGTGTTAAAAATGGGAGATACTTATTTATAAAGTTTATCTGATAGAGTTGTAAGGAAGAAGTAGGTACTGGCACTGCAAAGCACATACCTTTTCTATACACACCTATCCATACACACACATGCATGTACAGTGTGGAATACAGGAGAGACAGACACATAAGTTGGTTTTTTTTGGAGTATATACTAAACTCTGGAACTTGGGTGAAAATAAGATCCAAAGGTTTTCAGGTGATACACAAAAATAATTCTAAAGTCCTATGAAATGCTATCAAAGGCTTTGGGAATCATGACTTACAAGAGAAAGCAATTGTCGTGTTTGCTCCAAATGTTCGCTCAGAAAAATGTATTATGAAAATCTCGAAACTTAATCAACAGGAACATACAGGACACATCCCCACTTTTTTATACTCAAATCTCTGTTTGAACTCACAAAAAGCAAGTATAAAACACTGAGAAAGTGTATGATAATGAGCATATCTTGTTCTGTCAAACCACCTACATTTCTGATTATTTCTACCGAAAAGTTTCAAACATTGTAACTGCATGTTCCAATTAGATAGCATACTTGCACATGAATTATTTTTAACTTTGACTCCAGAATTAATTGTAAGAAAAAGTCACATAGCAATTTACAGGAAAGGCTTTAGAATTAATTTAAAAGAAAAAACAAAACAAAACATAGAGATACTTGTTTGTTTTCTATGTTATAGTCCCAAGACTATGTTTTCTCTGAGAAGCATTTTATATTTTTATTTTGCCACCCCTTTTTCAGCTCTTTGTAGGTATTTTTATAGGCCTCAGAGCTACATATTCTCAATGTTACTGGAATTCTTATCCAGATGTGGGTGATCTGCAGTGTAGGTGTTGGTCTTCACAAAACAGTTGTATTTTTGTTACAATTTATAATAAGCTTTAATTTCCCAGCTTATGTCTTTACTTCCTAGAGTTTATTGAGATCCTACTTCCAAAAGAATAATTCCATTCACAATAAGGTAATTCCAGCCTTCAGTGAATATTTTATCACTTCAGTTTCTACCAAGGAAGGAGAATGCTACAAGGTTTTATTTGTATGCATACTTTTGGTCATTCTAGCATTTCACTTTGCTGATGTATAATAGTCATAATAATTATGATAGCACATTTGCAATCATTTTAATTTATTCATAGCTAGACATTACTATCCTCAAAGAAAACTTTCATGTCTAATGAACACAGCTTGTTTACTCCCCTTTAGCAAACCTCATTTCAATCTCATTGGAAAGTTAAGAAAGTTCTTTCCATTATTTTAAGGAAAATGGGAAAACATTTCTAAAATAACTATTAGTAGCAGAATTCACTTCTAATACTGTTGATTCTTCTGTCTTCTGTACATTTCAGAATAAATAGTATCACAATTATAAAAATAGTATCACAATTATAAAACAATGTATAACATTAATGCATAAAATTGAAGGATGATTCATTAACATGATTTAAGCCTAGAGTACAAAAAATACTAGCTTCATGTGTCTGTATATATAATCTGTAGCTGTTTCATTTATAAATGAAACAAAGAGATTTTCTCTTCATATGTGAAAATTTTCACCAAGTCTATTACTGTCTAATGATGGTTTCAACTAAAATATTGTTGCATAATTCTACTCTTATTTTTGTCAGATGAGGCAGTGGCCAACTTTTTTATCTTCTTGATGTGAGGTGTGTGTGAGGTATTTTTGTAATTTATTATATTGAGATAAAATATTAAATATCCATAATACAGCTTGTAGCTCATTAGGGTAGTATATGTAAGCTTACATTATATCTGTGTGTCTGTGTTTTGTAAATAAAGCAATTCCATCTCCTCTGTAAACCTTGATGTTTTAAAGAGCATTGCTCCTTCCAGGAGTAAGCACACAAATATAACCAATATAAAAGTATAATTTAAGATATCATTAACTGGGTGAGGTATCACTAATTGTGTACTTAAGACCATATGCCACAAAAAAACTGTCAGTAAAGGATTCTCTTGTCTTCATATCCATCCAAGAATACTGAGAAGCATGCAACATTATCCCAAGGGTTTTTTTCCCTGAACTGTTGAAGTTGTTTTGAGTCACCTCCCTTGGTGATGCTGTAAATTGATCAGTTATTTTTGCTGTATGTTGAAAAAAATGTAGCTGATCTTCTGTTTGATTCATAATTCACATAATTTGTGAAAGGAAGGTTGGCAAGATTCAAATTTCTTCTCTGATTCTGATGGAGGTAATGACCTTGGATAGGCTTTGAAGGTTACTCAATTTCTAAGTGATTAGAATTTTCCTAAGTAGAAAATATGGGAGAGGGAACCTTTCAGTATCTCATTCAGAGGGATGTTAGTTAGTAGGACCTCTGATATCTGTAGCTTAAATGATGAGTAGGTTCTTTTTGCAGCTCACCTTGTAGGTATTTACATTATAAGCACAGCCTGGCACTGAAAACTACCTCTTCTTCCACATTAGAATCAAAAAAACCTAGGATAATTTCAGCCAGAAGGGGACTTTGACTGAGACACTATTCAAAGCAGGGCCAACGGCAATATTTGGTCAAGTAGCTCAAGGTGTTTCCTAGAAAGTTTGAGTAGATCCAAGAATGGATGTGGCAAGGCCTCTCAGATACCCTTTTCTTTCCATGCCTAAGAACTTTTATGGACATGTTTTGTTTCCTTTTTTCTAGTCATGTTTTCCTGTGGTCTTGAGCTACAGAAATTGGACTTCTGAATATTACTCTGATTTTTTTTTTGCTGAATTCTAAGTAAAGGCGATGAGACTTGCTTTTCAAATATCATAAAATTCAGACTGTTTTTTTTTATTTCAAGCAGTATTCTTGCAGTATTTGCTTCTCAGATATTATCCTGTACTTTCTAGATGTTTTTTGACATTTTTGATTGAAACTAAAATATATTCCCTATTATTTTGGGCTGTTCTTGATAATCTTGTTCCTTCAAATTTTAACTATGAGACCCTTCACCCTTCATGTAATGAAACAGTGGCAGTAAATGTATAAGGGAAAAATATCATATATTAAAAAAATCACACATAATTGTTACATTATTGCGGTCTATTCTATTAATTGTTGTCTATAGATAGTAACCTGTACATCAGACAGAAATAAGTTCTGAGAGAAATAGTGGAGAGCTATATCTAATTGTGAAAGATACAATTCATACACAGGAAAATTAAGAAGAATCAATGTGAATGTTGTGTTTATGATCCAGGAAGACATTTGTATTTCTTGTTTGTTTTTTTACTGGTTTGTTTCCTTATCAGAAATATTTTTGACTAAGGCTGAGCCTTAAAAGGGTTTTAAATTGGCATAAGCAATAATTTGTAGATCTAGGCTATTTCTGTAACACTGACACTTGTTATCTTAGAAACTGATTTTCCACTATTTTTGGTAACTCTGTGACATTCAAATTAGAATCAATGGGTCCTGAGTTTTCCATAACATCTGAGGTGGAACAGACAAGAATATTCCTAGGCAGAGGAGATAAACTGGCTTTTTAGAAGATGCTACCCAGACCTATTTGTCTTGTCACAACAGCAGTGCCTGGATGACTAAAAAAACACTGAGCTTTAAAAATAAGAGAGATTCAACTATGTTGCCAAAGAAAGCCAGAGACACTCTGAGAGATTAAAGTAAAATGTGACGTTTTTCTTCATCTGAATTTGTAACATTTCAGTCATCTAATTTCCACCATGCACAGCACATTAACCACTGAGGTAAAGATTATACAGCACAATATTACATGGTCTCCCTAATGTTCTGAATCCCTCTTATTGGAGAAAACAAGGATTTAGACTACAGCTTATGCAAGTCAATCCAAGGGCATGCTAAGGAATGTGTTGTATTGGTTTAAGAACTACATTGATTCTCTCCAAACAGATTATAAAAGTATATGTTCTATTGTCTTCATGAAAACACCAGCATTTTTGAAAAATATTTTTTTTATTTTTAGAATCCATGCATAATTAACTGTAAATAATAGAAACAGAAATACTTTTCTAGGAAAATTAAAGAAGGAAAAAAAAGAAATTAAGAGCTCTGATCAGAGTATCAAATTGCCCTGCAGGTATGAAGCCTCTGTTCTAGTCTAACACAAGTAAAACCTAAGTACAAGATTAAGTTGTACAAAAAATAAGTTTATTTACAGTCCTCAGTGATTAAACTGTACTGTGTTGAAACTCTACAAAAGTGACTGATGAGGCAAGTATCTACAATAAAAAATTAAAGGAATTTTACCAACCTGACATTCCTACTGCCTATACTTCTTATCAATAATAGATGAGTTAATAAAATACTTTCTAGTGCTCAGATCGCAGTTGTAGAATTCTCTGGATGAGAAGTTTCTTCAATAGTTTTTACTACCTTGACCCTACCTGCCTCTTGACCTCTTTGCAGAGAGGAAATCCGTGCAAAGTTAGATGTTTCTTTTGGGTTAGTTTCCTTATAAAAAGCAAAATGTGAGTTCATTAATTTTGTGACAGCAATTTCAATATGGTTTCTCTGTCTAGGCTGAAAATTAACATCAGCTGTCCTTCAAACACCTGAATTGCTGCTGAAACTGTGCATTTTAATGCATTACAGATTGCACAGGAGTCCTTTAAACTCTTCCTGCTCTCCTTAGCTCGCCATTGGTCTCAGTATCAGACACCCCCTGAAACACCTGGTGTAATTTGATGAACTGGAGGAACTTTGTCCTTTTGTCTACATGAAATTGGATTGCCTGTATGAGATATCGTATGACAACAAGATATTTGATGTCTTAGATATTTTTTATATGCAACCTCCTGCCATGGGTAACAGCTCATATTAGACCAAGTTGCTTAAAGCCCTGTCCAACCTGACACTTCCAATGAGAAATCCACCACTTCTCTGGACAGTTCCTTGACTTCCTTCTCAAAAATAATACACCCTTAAGCAAAGATTTTAATGGAACTGAGAAATGTAAATGAAGAACATAAGCATAGCCATGCCATGTCCTATGGATCATTTCCTCAAATTCCTTTGGAGAAGAATAACTTTTGATCTGGAAGAAATGGGAAAAATATGACATGTTCATTTTCTCCAAAGAACTAAAATGGGAGAAGTGTCAGTATTTTTATTAGTCTAGTTTGGTTTGAAATAGAAGAGGAAGGGAGAAAAGGGTTTTGTTCCTTTGTTTTTGCAAGGAAAAGTCAGAACTGAGCACCTCTGGGATAATGAGGGTTCTGCATACTCATCCTTTGCTTTTCTTGTCCAGCGAATGTTTGCTGCTTTCCATCCAGACACCTTTAGGGATGAAAATCTTCCAAATCAGGTTTATGCAGATGCATTTCATTAGTTTTGGTCAATGGCTCACATATTTTTATTTTACATTATGTTTCAAAGTAATTATTTTAAAACTTATGGGAAATAACTTCAGATGTTATCACTGTGTATATTGAAATCAGAAGGATTTTTTAAATTATTATTTTTATTTTTTAATATCCCTCATAGTAGCATTTGACTATTGTGAAAAAATTCAACAGATTTTTTTCAATTCTTATCTACAGGTAGAACCTGATAGCAAGTATTAGACTGTCAGCACATCTCTAAATTTACTTTGATGCAGGCTGGCAGAAGCAATAGGTACAGCAAAACTAATCTTTCCAATAACATATGTCTCCTAGAAAGAGACAGGACTGTATGTATTAAAAATAGCTCGACTGCAGGAAAAAATATATTGACTAGGATTTTCTTATCTGATACACACTTTTATGTACTGGCAGCCTACCTTCTTTCTCTCTTCTCTTCTCCCATGAGGAATAAAAAAAGGCCTGTGCTCCTAGTAGATCTCCTTTTATATTTTATTAATAGTATAAGTACAATATTTTGAAAGGGGAAAGAAATATTTTTTCTTCCCTATTCTAGTTTTTGAGATCAAAAACTAGAGCTATACTTAATTTTGAAACAATCACACTTCATTTCCTCCTTACTGTTAGCTACTATTTACCTCCAGAGTAATATGGTGAATAGCTCTTAGAACAAATATTTGACCTACTGAGCATTCCTTTTAATAATATTATTAAATATGTAGTTTAGCTTCCAGTTATTGTCTTATCCAATTATTTTTTCTCATTTCTTAATATGTATAAAGATCTATTTGTGATTATATTTTTAAATAGGAAAATTATTCTTATATATAGAACAGGAATTTCCTGGATCAGGGGTTTTATTTTAATATGAAATTAGACTTGACTAAAATGGAATTATAAATAAAAGATTGATTGCAATGTAATTATGGAGACAAGTGAAATTTTGGGTTCTTAGGAGGACAAAACATTACTATTTAGGAGTCATCCATTCAATTATATTGTTGAGTTGCAGAGATCTATACTGTAAGCAGGATGTTCTTGTATGAATGTTTCATGTTCAAATACAGATCTTCCAGATTTCCATACCACCCACATCCTGAGCTGTCTGAGTAGGAAGGCATCTGTCTCCTTGTGATAGTACCTCTCATGTACCTGTGTTTCCTCCTAGCTATTGAAGATCTGGAACTCACCCACAGAAGGCAGACAGCTGTTTTCCTGCCCCTGCAACTCTGCCTGTGCTTCCTCCAAAGTTCAGCAAGCCTGGTTGTATTCCTTTATTTGTCAAATGGCTCTTGCCTCCTCTAGTTATACCCTCAGCTGAGATTCCCATTTCCATCAAAGCAGAAAACATATTAAGTACTTCAAACTGGCACTTACTCCTTAAAAATTGCTTCCAGATTTTGTTTAATTCCTTTTGTGCTTTTGCATCTATTATATATGCTGTCAATGTTGTTGCTGGTGCAGTTGCTGCTGATTCTGCTTTTTTTTTTCCTCTCTGAAGCAATGTAACAAATTTTAGCAATGACAGGCTACTCCAATTCAGTGACCGCATTAATTCCACTTCTAAAAATGTCTGTGAAGTAGCAAAATATTCACAAGTGTAGAGACAAGCAAAGAGAGATAAAGTGACTTGTCATAACATTTGAAGCAGGAAAGAAACAAGCTCCTGTAATATGTTTCTTGCTTTGTGTGGATGGTTTTTAAGCTCAGCTGTCCCTCTTTATCCTGAAGAATTATTCCTATTTTAAAGCAAGTGTCTGTCAGACATAGACACCTTCTATGGTTTAACTCCTTTGTAAGGTAAAAATTAAGAGAAAAGATTGTCTCTCCATTCATGGTTATTCCAAAGTAGATTGCATCTGCAAACTAGAAAACAATCTTGGAGAAAATATTGTCTCAGAGTTCAATAAAAATGTGCATTTTTCCCCTCTCATCTCTGCGCCAGTATGTCAAAAGATAGATAAAAGTATGGAAGAGCATTATGTATACTTCAGGGTGAGACTAATTGAAAGATGAGAATAAAAGCCAACACAGATCTCAGTACCTAGGTCATGAGTATAATTTTCTTAAAACTTCACCTATTTTTTGTAGCCAGTGGAAGCTGGTATTCCAGGCTTGCACGTACTTCTGATGATCGTGGCTGAGAAACTTCCCCTGTAACTGAGGCAATGCTTCACTGGGATATCAGGAGCAGGATCAGATATTCCTGACATAGGGTATATAGGCAGTGCACACAGCCACTGCACAGTGTGCAATGCTCTGAAACTTCTCATCTAGTTAGTGGTAGACCTTGTTAGAGTTAGAGAGCAGACCCTAAAAACCTGAGGTTATCAGAGGAATCAAGTCTACTCAAATGCTTTCCTTCTCTAATTTACTCTTAACTGAGATAGTGCTAAGGTATCTTCCACTGGAAGTAGATGGGGATAACAGGAATTGTCACTCTCTCGTCTGTCTTCATTTAGACATCCTCTGAGACTGAAACAGGCATTTTGTTCACTTCGTTTTCATACTAACTTAGCAGCTGGAGCAGAATAACCTGGCATGGGGACTTGAACTCTGAATGCTTCATAGCCCAGAGCAAACTGAATCCAAATTGCAAGGGAATACCAAGGAGTGTTCTGGTTAAAAGCATTTCTGTCCTATTGCTGAGGCAGGTAAACAAATTTATAGGTGAGGGGTAGAACAAGCAATTTCAATCCTGATTCTCACCTAACTCAGCTGGAAAGAGAACAAGTATCTGTACTTCTTTTAGAAGGGTTTGTTTTTGTGTGTAGATGTTTACTTAACTTCAATGGTAGTGTAATGCAGAGTTTCCCAGAAAGCTGAGTCCAAAGCCTCAAGTTTGCCCTTCTGTTAGCTGACTATAAAAAAACCCCTCAAGAGCACACAGCCCTGCCTTGCCCTTGTGTGCCCCTTTGCTAACACATTTTTCTCAGCAGGGAGCAGCCACCATCCGGGCCCCACCAACACCTGACCTCAAGCATGATGGAGGGATACAAGGAGCTGATCCTGGACATGCTGGCCAATATTCATGAGAGGGTTTCAAATTGAAACTGGGCTCTGGCAATGATCAACACATGGTTGACTTTCATGATTGTCATAAAATCACCTGGTAATTTTTGAGGCTTATGTGACCTGCCCTCAATCCTGACTTAAATCTGAGCCCTCAAGCTACAGAGCCTGAGTAGTCACTGGCCATCACTGTGTCTCAGCTGTGGGACCATCAGGCTGGGTAAATGCAGAATTGCTGTGATACTGTGATCATCATCAGCCTGCTGTGTTTTGCCACATAAGAACCTGTTCCAATGATATTTTCAGTCCTGGCAGCTGTGCAATACTGAGTGCAAAGCTCTGAGAGATGCCCCAGGTCAATGTTGAGGGACATAGGGAAGCATCAGCAGCTGGCCAACTGTCCTGGTTTCAGCTGGGATGGAGTTAATTTCTTCTCAGTAGCTGTTATGATGCTGTGTTTCGGATTCAGAATGAGAATAGTGTTGATAACACACTGGTTCTTTTAGTTTCTTGCTAAGTCGTGTTTATCCTAGGTCAAGGACATTTTTTTTTCCTTGTCCCATTATTCACCAGTGAGGAGGTACACAAAAGAGACTGGGAGCATAGCTGGGATAGGTGACCCAAACTGACCAAAGGGATATTCCACACTGGAGAATCTCATGCCCAGTATATTAGCTGAGGACTATTGCCTGGAAGGATGGTTAATCTGGATTCTGGAAGGGGGGTCTCATATTGGTCAGTGGGTGGTGAGATACTGTATTGTGCATCACTTGGATTTTTCCCCTTTATATTATCATTATTATAATTATTATGAGCCATTATTATTTCATTTTAAATTATTAAAATGTTCTTATCTCTGTTCTTTACTTTGGTTCTCTTCCCCATTCCACCAGGATGGGGGGGAAGGAATAAAGGGCAATTGAGCAAGTGGTTGCATGGTGTTTCGTCTCCAGCTGGGCATAAAACCACGACACCAGTGATAATTCACTGTTCCTCAACTGTGTGCTGAAGATGCCAGAACTCACTAAATCACTCACTAAATCATAATCAGAAATCATGTCCCAGATTCATTGGAGAAGGAATACAGTCAGCTGAAGAGTACAGGGTGGATCATTGTGTTTGCAACTAATGTGTTTTAGAAAATATGAGGACTAGACAAACATGAGGAGTTTTTCTACACAAATTGTCTTAGGAATGCTGTTTGTTAGTGTACAGCACATAAAATTCAGTATAGATAAGTCCCTTATCTTCTGAACACTGTATTTTAGGATAAAGTTCGATGATTGTGCCAAAAACTACCTCAGCACTGTTCATTTAGAGTTTGGAATGAAGCAGAATTCAGTGGTCTGAACACCAGGGCTGGATAGGCAAGTTACTTAGCTTGGATCTTTTTACTTGCTTCTCTGAGAGAATTGTGGAATGAGCTCCCAAATTCAGTGAATATCTAGATTTTATAAACTAATGTTTGTAACTGAGTTTGTAAAATTTTGTCTATTTTGAATATATTTTCTGTTAATTATTTTATGTAAAAGACAATACAGATTTGATAGCATGAAAATACTTTTAAGTAAAAAGGAATTTTCCCTTCAACTAGATGAAAAAAATATTTATTTTTGTAGAGAGCCTATATATTTCATTGCTTTGTTATTTTCTCTGTTAAAGTACTACCTTCTATATACAGGTGGTAACCACCGTATTTGGCAATCCAGCAGAGATATAATGTCACCTTTCTCACTCAGTTGTTCCTCATAAACCTGTGGCAGTAAAACTGTATACAGCATTGAGGCATGTTTAGAAAATCACGTAATGGAGTAAGGAAAATTCCTTTATATTCAAGTATCTGGTTTTTTCAAATCAGTTATTGTGATACTCAAACATTCTAGTCTCATACATTCCCAGTAAGTAAGTTGTTTCCTCGGAAGGCAAATACTTGGGTTTGGACAAAGCCCTTCTGACCTCATTACTTAGGCTGCACTGAAAAACCCAGTTCTCCTTCTCCTCTCTCCCTCCCCTCCCTTCAGGAGGCTTTAGAGCATGTAAAAGGAACACTTTTATGGATGTTTTTTGGCTCAATTGATGCAGCAATATATTATTAGCTTAGTGGTAACTCTCTCAAAATTTTATGAGGCTTCACAGAGTAGTTGAAATGAACATAAGTTTTATGTTCCATACCTAACAGATCATGCAAGTTTCTGTCATTATCAGTTAGGATATGCTTGATCAAGTTCTGACAGTTGACAAACGATGAGGTGTTTTTTCTTCACTGTGATGCATCTGAAAGTCAATAGATTATTAAGGGGACTGGTTCCCATTTTAAAAATATAGAGTGATTATTGTTACCAAAGCTAGATATATTTAAATAGTAGAAAAAAATTGTAGCAATTCAGAAAGATATTCAAAAACCAAGTCACCTGATGAAAGACAACATCTTTAGTGCATTTGGTTCTCACACCTGGCAGGTATTGTGCCTTCAAAGGTAAATTTTGCATCTTCATACCCATTTTGACTAACATTTTAAAACCTGAAGGCACTAAAGTATGTTTTCAATAAACATACTCATCAACTTTCCTTTGATTTTATTTTTCTTAGAACTTCTATCCTCAAAAGAGGCAGAGTGGTATTACTGGATCAGAGGAAGAAGAACCTTGAACCTAGTAAGTGAGCTTAGACTAGATTTTTCCAGAGGGAAATTATGCAAATAAAATAGGTCATGGTGAAATTACTTTGTTTATCACAGATCAGTGTGTTTATTTTTACTTCATGAAAATGTTTCTGATTTTTTGATACCTTACATTGGCATTGTTTTTTGGGGTGGTAGCTAGCTAAGGAATGAGCTAATCCAGCCCAAGCCAGGTGAGTTGCAAGCTTTAGCAAACTGCACTTCTGTACATCCATCCTGCTTTGTGGGATTCTGACAGGACAGAATGGTTTATTTGTTTCATCTGTTCTAGAAGATGAAATAGTTCTCTTTTTTAATAGAAATCAGGAAAGGGACACATAGGGAATATTAGGTCATAAGCCACTATTTGCATACTAAGATCTTAATTATAGGTAAGTGCAAATTTCAAAAGGGATGTTAATTTCAATTATATGCTCCACTTGGTCCACTTAAGAGCCCATTACTTTGTTCACTCAGTTATCCCCATCATGAGGATAAAATTAGGTTGTCCTGTGTTGAAGAAACAAGTGTACTGCCCTAGTTTGCTGTGAGGCAATGGGGGAGACTCACAGCCTCTTATCATGGAGAGTGTAACAGTGGCAGCACTTTGTTCTGTGTTGAAAGTGGAAGTGCCCAACATGAAACATGAAAAACTGCTCTGTGATCTCACACCCTTTTTACACTGAACCACTGGTTTCCACTAGGTGAGTGTACACTAAGGTGTGACTTGCTCACAGTACAAGAACTGTACAAAACAGAATTTATTAACTGAGACCAAATTTTTCCTTGTTGCCTATTTTTATCTGCCTATGGTTAGTAAAATGCAGTTTAAAAACCTCCCTCTTTTTAATTTCCCTGGGGTTTAAATGCATAATAATGTAATATGAATTAATATATTTAGATTAGGTTGATTGAAGGTAGAATTATTATATTTTTTTTAGTCTAGAGCTATGTTTATACTAAACTTCAGCATAAATGACCTTCCCAAATGTATTCAACATCTGAAGGACTGAAAACAAAATTAATTTTGTCTTCAGTATCTGACTACTTGCATGTCAGTGGCAAACATACCTAAGGCAAATTTATTGTGAAAAAGGAAACCCTTATGCCCTTCAGACAAGGTACCCTCCACCACATGCATTTACATGAAGCAAAGCATCCCATGGGGCTTAGGAAACAGCCAAGGTAATAATCTTAGTTGTCCTGACCAATATACTATTTCTGAATAAAATAGGAGCAAGTAGATGAGATCTTTTAGTGAATAATATGACCTCCTTTGTTTGCCTACATAAGGAATTGGCAAGACATATTTAACTTGGTGAAGCACATGGCAATAATGCAGTAAGCCCAATGTAAGAAAGTTTTTTTTGAGATTATATATTTCCTGAGCATTTTAATCAAGTCTGCAAAATAAAACAATCCTAAGAATTCATTCATAACTTGGTGTTATTTTTCCTTGCTAATATTTTAACAAATATGATTATGGTGTAATGAATTATGACTTTAAGAGGATCATATTTACAATTTTACACATAAAGGATAATATCATCTCCCTGATAAGCAGTTAAATAGATAGCTTTCTTATTAATAGCACAATGATACAATCAAATGATGGGTAATTTCTATTACCCTTACAAATAGATAAGTATATAGATGTGAAAGAAGCATTGATGTGGAAAATGTTAAAATAACAAATCTTATTAGATGAAAGAATTTAGAAATAACTTGTCAAGAGGGTAATGACCTCAATTAAATTTTATGTGCAATTATAATTGGCATTTTTAATAAAGGAATGCCATTGCAAATTGCATATTTGATATAATATTACAGGGCATCTTAATTCCTCTCAGTTGCATTTATATTAAATAAAAATCTTTGAGATAATCGAGGAAGATTTATAATTTAGAGTTTTGATAATCTGCTCAGATAATAGGTTTCAAATAGTTTCAATACAAACAAGAAGTGGGAATGTTATCTTTTAGTGATCCTTTTTTCTTTTTACCTAAAAGATGCTGCTATTCAACAGCTTTTGTTGATGTGGTGGGTATTGCTAGATGTAGTCAAGGTTGCAGCATCTTCAAGATGTAGTAAAATGAAATCTTTTATTATTAATACGTCTAATTTGAGTCAAGAAAATTCACTGTGTACAGAACTATCTATATCTATGTAATTTCCAGAGAAAGTTCTCAGAATGACCCCGTTTTCATCGTTTGTGCATGTAGCTATAAGGAAAGTACAATGCCTTAAATTATCATTCTGGTCATGTCCTAGTTTCTAACTCCCAAACTAATACCAAAATAGTAACTTCAAAGTAGTTGTGCAAATATAATCAATGATGTGTCTTGGTTAGGAGGAGGGGCTGCCTGTGGAGTCTTTCCTCCAAAACACTACTCAGTATAAGCTTCTTACTGATTTCTATTGTCAAGTAGTTTTGTTAATATTCAACTTTGATAGACTTAATAATACTGGAATTATGCAGGTTTTGGATCTGGGAGAATATTACAAAGAGGAGAGTCATCTTAAACATTCTCTCAATGTTTCTTGTTTCTCCTTTGCTTACATAAAATGGTAGGAGAAGAGTTGCAGTTGTAAATGTAATAGTTAAAAGGAATGAGTATAATTGGTGCAAGACAAAGCAACTAATAAGAAGTATTGGCTTGGGGATGACATAGAAAAAATAAGCTATAATAGTTGTTAGGAAAGTACTTAATAGAAATTCTAAGCAAAAATAAATGGTGTCTGTAGCATTTGCAAATAAGCAGCTGGTACCATTCACAGTCTACCCCAAAAACCTTCTGTTAATCTGGCACATCTTTAAAATGAAACACTGTGCATAATTTTTCATGGTTCAAATACTGCAGACTTTTCTTCAGGCACACCAAGAAAAGCCACTATCACAAGTGACCTGTGTAATTGAATGTGAGTTATTTTAGAAACAGATTTCCACAGAGGGAAGGAGAGCTGTGGCCATGGGGAATCCTCAGCATTTACTTTTTAAATTCTGAGTTGATACATGAATGTAAAAAGAGATAAACTGATATTGTTGAAAAGGAAATGGCTATTCTTTAATGAAAAGTGTATCATTTGCATACTGTGATATGTATGTAGAGATGTTTGTAGATACGCTTGGGATTTACTGTAAGCCAAGGACTGGATGCTGATGTAGTTTTGAAGATGAAATGTTTTATGGATGAAGAGCAGAATACTGCTCCATCAAAGCACATTTCAACAGAAAACTCTAGGGAAGGGCTGCAGTAACAACTTCACAGATTAGGTGAAATTTGGGCAGTTAAGACCAAAAGCAACCCATAAATCCTGTGTCTCATCTAACTTTGGAGTAGCCCAAATTGATATTATATCCACATTTTGGACTACAGTTTTTAATTCACCTAAACTGAAGATCCTTTCAATCCTTGAGGCTAATGCTTAGTTCTCATACAACATACTTGGCATCCAGTATGACATTGAGAGTTACCTGGCTCTAGAGTGACCTTCTAAATGAGATAAAGTCATGAAAGCCAGTTCTAACAAGGATAAAACTTATATCAGCTGGTCTTGCAGCTGCGTATTCAGTTGGTGTACCTTTTTTCATAAATAGTTGTTATATTAAATTCCTTTACAGAAAGAAGTAATCACATTTCTCAAGGTATTAAGTTGTGTTTGGAATCCAGGGATCTAAACTGATCACCACAGTTCACTGGAAATGTATTCTTACCATTTTACAAGGACAGTTTTGTTGCTTTTTTTCAAAATTGTCTCTAGAGTCCAATTTGAAGTTTTCATGTATTAAATATAACATTTGAAACATTTGAAACGAAATATACACTTTTTGCAGACCACATTTTTGACAGGTGTTTTTTTTTGCTGCATAAACTTCGCTGAACTTGTCTGAAACGAGCAATCTGTAGAAATCTGTGTTTCTGGAGACAAGGGGTGCGTGAAGTTGCAGGAAACTTATATTTGTAAGACACTTTGAAAGCTGTTCTGTTGCTCAGGGAAACTTTTCTCTGAGCAACAGAAAACACTTTGTTTTGTGCAAAAACAGAACACTAAACTACTGAGCAGTACCCTGTAAGCTAATATATTTTGCTGTTAATTCAAAAGTATACTTCATTTTATCATCATTTTTTCAAATTTAAAATATCTTACTGAAATATTTACTGAATTATTAATTTTTAAAATTATTTTTATCCAGTACATAACTAGACAGATGATCACTAAAAGGTATGTACTTTATCCATGTCATTCAATGCTTGTCTACTTGACTTATTGTATTATAATATTCATTATTGCATAACATGGGAAATAGTGGCAATATTCTAAGTTACCTTTGGAAAATTAGTTCTTCTCCTATATCAACCCTTTTTGTAGCTTAGTGCATTACTATTATGTTTTTAAAATATTTTAAATGTTATTTGGAATATGAAGGCTGTCATAAAAGCTATCTTACAGTCTCATGACATAGCTGTGATGATGGACTCATGATCAAGTTCCCACATTGGAAGAACCAAGGGATGGAACCTTTTGGAAGGTACCATTATTTGCTGTCACTACAGTCTGCATTTGTGGGGTGTTTTTCAATGAAGCCACCACTTTCTGCTAGTCCAGTAAAAGACTTTTCTGATGTTTTTAGTGCTTAAAGCAATATGTGCTGCTGTGACAATTTTGGCTGCCCAACAAAATCCTGACAGATGTTACTATAACTGGGAACTTGTGGAAGATAATTTAGAGTCATCTAACTGCCAAAAAAAGCATTTCAAGCTGAGAAAAGACCAAAAATCAGGGGATGGAATTGCAAATCAAGGAATCTCTTATTATCTCATGTTGATCACCAGATTTCGGTTATAATGTAAAAAATTGCTGGGGGAGGTAAAGTCTTTTTATGCAAGAACAGTAACATACTTGCCCCTCTGTTTGCATGAAATTAATCTGATTTGCAAGTGACCGAAGTATAGGAACATTGGGTAGGTACTGTGTTTTATCTCTTGGAACAACACTGTAGCAATGATAGTACTATACTTCTAAAAGAAATATAATTATTTCATAATAAATAAACTTTTCTTTCCCACACAGATAAAAAGCCCTAATCTCTTGGCCTTTTCTATAGTATCTGCAATAGAACTGAAGTAACTTGTAAACTATTGATTATTTCATGTCACTGGAGTGTGGATTTTAATTACAGGATTTTTATTTAAAAATATTTGTTCAACCAAAAGAGTGCGTGATGCTGCCATACCTGGGATTTATTTGCAATACCACCTCACTTAAATACCTTAAGAAAGAATGGTTGCCATGATACACTTATACTCCTAAAACATAATATGGCAGCCCCAACCTGGAAGTCTAAACAGAAGCCTTTGAGATAGTGTGCTAAAAGTCAAGTCACTAGCAAATATGCAGTACCACAACATTGATGTGCTCCATGGAGAGTCTGGCTGAAATCTATGGATTCATTACAGTATTCAGTACTATTTCAGTTTTTTCTTTTTCTGTTCTTTCCAGTAACGTGCTTAAAAGTTATACTTGGGGCTTTCTTATTTAATTTTTTCCTGTTCCATGGTATTCTATTTTTTTTTTTTTTTTTTTTTTTTTTTTGCTTTGCAAAGAAACCATGCTAGCAGGATATACCCATTATCTAGACAGGACTAACAAACCTGTAGGATAAGCATCAATATGCTCAGCAACTCCCAGTGTGAGACTTATGGTTGCCTTTCTTACCACCTGATCTGTGGCTGTTTTCGGTGGTCTTTAACCAAGTTCTTCTGCTTAACTAAGTAATTTTCTCAGATGAGGCTATACAGCTGGGCTCTATCAAAAAGGCTTTGTATCAGAAAGTGGAACCTCTTGGAGAAGTGAATGAAACTTGTGAATGAACAGTAGTTTGGAGGGGGTACAAATGGAAATGCTGCTGAAAGTAAGAAACAGAGTAGTATCTGAGAATGATAATAAAGTCATTATGTGAGCTCCACCCAATGCTCAGGTGTAATTGAGTGCACAACAAAAAAAATATTTATAAGTCCCTTTGGATTTTGCTAATAAAATATGGAGAGGAAAGGGACCATATACGGAACTTCAGGTACTTAATTCTGTAAATTAAATAATAATTTTAGCTACATAGGGGAGTAAGACAGGGAAACGCTTTCTCTTGTGCTGCTTGAGAATTTATAAAAAAGGAACAGGAAATGTTCACCATGGGGAAAAATCACAAGCTCTACCTTTTATTGTTATATTTTATGGTGTTTAGACTTGAAGAAACCCATCTTAGATTTATACTAAGTCAAGGAAAACAACTAATGGGATTTTTTCATACTGGAATTTTGCTTTATCTTCTAGAAAATACTACTGAGTATTTTTTAAAAAAATCTTTATTTTATTACTTTGCTTTTTATAATCTTAACCAGTATATATTTCATTTATTCATTCATCACAGTGAAATGCTATCTTCATGAATCACCTCTGGTGTGAATGATCACTTTTTTTGTAGGTGAGAAGCAATTGGCAATTTATCCTCTAAAAATCTGGATCATTGTCAGTGCTTTTCAGAATATGTTCCAGAATGTATAGACTCCATAGATAATGGATTCATTTTCTTTGCAAATTAAAAAAGGGTTTACTTTTAGAGATATGCTAACTTCATAAAAGCAAAGTAGTCTTCGCTACTTTGTATAAAAAATTAATATGTTTATGAACAAACCTATTATTATATCTGGTTTTTGGTAAAAGTTTTATAATTTGATTATATTTATGTGAAAAAGACATGTCAGATATCATACTGAAATTGTGGTGGAAGTAATCTCAGGTTTAGGTAGGGCAGAGATAAGTCTAGAGAGTTGATAAGTTAAACAGCATTATGATACATAGCTATGAAAAAGTAATTCAGAATATTGCTGTTTATATTCCAATTAAATATTAAAGGTTCACATTAAGGTCAGCTAGATTTTGTTCAATCAGAGAGCACTCAAGTGTCAGTAAAGAAGTTCTCAGTCAAAACAGAATAGAAAGTGTGGGAGGGAAATGATTATTTAAATTTCTTCTCTTATAATTATCTCTATGATTATTTCAGGCATGAGGAAAGCTCAAGCATTATATTAACATTAGTAATTTCTCACTTTGTGTCTGAACATATCCTTGGGCTGCACTTTAACAACTCCTCTATTTTGTCTTCATCTCATGAACTTGGTCTGAGATCTTCTGATTTGTGATCCTTAAAAAAACTGATGTTAGTGAACCACTCAGGATAGAAGGCAGATATTAAACTATGCCTTATGCTATCACCTGTCTTCAAAGTCTGGCTTGGCTGTCATTGATCTACTGGTAGATTCCTCCTGTCAAATCAGTGTCTATAAATACAGTAAAAGAATTGGTGGTGCAAGTTTCCATGCTCTTAGTACTGTGTTCCAGTTCTTCAAGGATCACTTAAAAGAATATTCTAGTGGTTTATTTTTCATCCTTATTCTGCCCTGTTTATTCACTAAGTCCTACTTGTAAGTAAGAGCTTTGCTTTTGCTTGTTCCTTGCCTTTAGGAGCCAAAACTGAGATCATTGTCTCCTTTCACCTAATTTTCTGACCAACTATTTAGAAAATTTAGTTCTTTGGCAGGATGGGCTAGAATTGATAGCTTCTATCCCTGGCAGTGAAGGGCAGTACTGAACAATCCCTCATACTGAATTAATCTTATGCTGTTCATGTCTTGCTTCACATTAAATGTGCAAAGAAATACCTCATTTTTAGGTTTTCAATCTGTGACATTTTATATATTGTGTCTAATTTAAAATATCTAAGTATATAAATAGACAACCCCTCCTCAAACAACTACAACCAGGAACTAAAATGTGAAAATTAAAGTTTCCTTTTGGAAGAATGAGTTTGTAGGCCCTTGTTCAGTGCCTATGGATAAAGTACTTTTTTACTCTGCTCAGTTGATTCCAGAACTGTTGCAGAGATACCAAGAAAATGATCATATTCATGGAGTTATACATACTAGAGCCAAGTTGAGATTTCCTCACATGCCTTCTTTCCCTGAAAGAAAAAAGCAAACGTGAACAATTTTTCTTTATTTATAATAGGAGTAATGCTTAGCAAAGTTTTCATAAGTTAATTGGCAGAAGATGCTGACTTATACAGAAACACACGTGTTTCTGTATATATATTTCTTTTTAAACATTGTCATAAACCCATAGACTTGAATGAAACTGCTGACATAATCCATGTTCAATACTTTGATGAATGAGGAACATAGTACTGTTTTTTATTTATGCTGTGCCATAAAGCCGAGCTTAAATTTAGAAAACACAGAAGATAAAAGAGTTTGAAAATAAAAAATACTGTTCTTCAGTATCTATAGAAGCATGAAGTAATATAGTAAGTGGGTTATTGCTATTGTGTTTTCTCCAACTATTACATAAGACATTTTAATTTATCATCTGAATCCAAGCTGATGTCTGCTCACTTACTGAGTGAAGTATTTAAACAGAAGCAACATTAGGAAATCTAAAGTTAAAAATACTTTACTTCAAGATACCAAAAAGCTCCACTGTATCAATAAGCCCATCAACAGTACAGGGTTGGGGCAGAGTGACTGGAAAGCTGCCCAGTAGAATAGAGCCTGGGGGTGCTGGTTGGCAGTGGCTGAGCATGAGCCAGCTGTGCCCAGGTGGCCAAGAAGGCCAATGGTATCCTGGCCTGGATCAGCAATGGTGTGGCCAGCAGGATCAGGGCAGGGATTGTCCCTCTGTGCTCAGCGCTGGTGAGGCCACAGCTCAAGTGCTGTGTCCAGTTCCAGTCCCCTCACTACAAGAAGGACATTGAGAGGCTGGAGGGTGTCCAGAGAAGGGCAGTGGAGCTGGTGAGGGCCTGGATCACAGGTCCTGGGAAGAGTGGCTTCTCTTCTCCATTTAGTCTGGAGAAAAGAAGATTCAGGGGAGGCCTTATGGCTCTCTACAACTACCTGAAAGAAGGTTGTAGCCAGGCGAGAGTTGGCCTCTTCTTCCAGGTAACAAGTGATAGAACAAGAGGAAATGGCCTCAAGTTGCACCAGGGAAAATTTAGGCTGGGCATTATGGAAATTATTCACTTGTTCACTGAAAGAGTTGTCAAGCATTGAAGTAGTCTTCCCAGGGTAAGTTCCACCACCCCTGAAAATGTTCAAAAAGCATGTAGACACTTTGCTTAGAGACATTATTTAGTGGTGGAATTGACAGTTGGACTCAATGATCTTAGAGGCTTCTTCCAACCATGGTGATTCTATGATTCCGTCTTTTTCAAATATCATTGCTGTGTTTGACTGTGGCATCTTCAAGATCCCCTGGTAAAAATTAGTATGTTCACAAGTGTTAGGAAATAGCTTCAAACTTGAAATCCAATTAAAGCTTTTCATATACTCTTGTGCTGAGTAAAAGAAACTCCCAAAAAACAACCTCCCCAAACTATTCATAAGAGGTAGTGAATTTGGACATAATCATATTTAGATCATCTTTATTATGGGATTTTTGCAATATGGTCTGCATGTTGCTTTAAAGAAGCCTACATTTCAGAGCCTGATTTTTCTATGGATCATTTTTTTTGGATACTTGTTTTAACCTAGATGAGCAAATCCCATCTTTTCCGCCCCTATCATGATTTTCTGTATGTTAGTGCTAGAGGCAGGCATTTATACATATTGTAGCAACTCCCAAAATAAGTGTTTCCTCTTTGGATATCCTAAAAGATCCATGAATTTCAAAATATGAGTCATAAAATAAGTGTATATATATACACACACAGATGCATGAAATTGCACTTGCATGTTTTTCATACCTGAATTCTATGACATTTACCCACTGTTTTGTTTTTTGTTCTGCCATAAAACCACTGAAATGAGAGACATGTGAAATACAGTTTTAAAATGTAAAAGAATAATGCTTTCAGCTATATATGAATTTAGACCTGGAGTCCCATCAGTAAATTGCAATAAAATGAGATTATGCACACATCTGTATACACAGAATTTATTTGAAACAATTTCTACATGAGACAAAGCAGCTAGATCTTGTCAATCCAGTCTTCAACAAAACATTTTTTGTAGTTATGCCTCACTGAACACAATGAAAGTGTCTGCTGATAGAATATTAGTAAACATGCAAGTTAAAGCAATTTAATATGGCTAACATTTTGAGCTAAAGAAAGGGTGAGAGCACACTCTGGACTTTTATCTTGCACTGAAGAGGAGTTAAGCAGCAGACTACCCAGACTTGATGGTTGATTAATATTTTCATGGAGGATGATAAAAAAGGTAGAAACAAGCTCATAATATTTTATAATAGCACAAATTTCAAGATCTTCCTTGATAAGGAACAGGAGTAAAATGTTATACAGGGAGAAAAGAATGAGTTGAAGAGTTGGACTAATGTATGTGAGAAAACAGTTAGTAGTTTAGAGTGCACCCTCATCTATATAGGGACATAAAGGAAGAATTTCTACAATGAAATAGGTTTTCAACATTGACAAATAAATAAAGAAATTAAAAATGTGGATGTTAAACATATTCAGGACATCATGCCATTTTTAGTTATGAAAAAGTAACTGCAGACAAAATATTTGTAGGACAAATGACCAAATGACCAAGCATTTTTTATCACACTGTCTTGAGTATAAATGTTGGTTTTAACAGATGTGAAAGTCTGAACCAGTTTTTAAGAAGAGGACGTGAAAATACAAAAATCTTTTTACACCTGGGGTACAATTTGGTCTCAGGGTTGTCTAAGAAGATGCCTTCTGTCTTTTTTTTCCCCTCCTCTTGTTCAACAGCAACCCCATGATACAAATATATTTCTTTTCTCAGCTGCAGTTAGAGGACTGCTATCAGTGTCTGACACCTTCATGCCTGGTTCTCAGTCAGACACTGACTAAAAGTCATTCCGAGTCAGCATGTCAAGAACATTCTGACAAAGCCTCGAGTAAGTAAGAGTTACAGGGAAGCTGGGAGACAGGCTTACAATTGCAGCAAGCAAATCTTGTGGATATTTGGTACAAGTAAGTTTCAACTGAATTGGAAATGGTGCTGGAAGCAATGAGGAGACCTGTGAGGGGATAGGCACAGCTTTCAGGTAGCGACAATTGAGATGGAAAGAGAAGGTGTTCATGTACACAGGAAGGAAAGAGGGCTCATGGGCTCAAACAGAGCAATGCAGGCATGCTGCTTCCAGACTGGAGCTGTGGGATGCTGTGCAAACTAGGCCAGTGAGAACTCAGGGATGTCAGGCAGACACTTTTTTTTCCTTTTTTTTTTTTTGGTTGTTTTCTCTTTGTTTGGTTTTTGGGGGTTTTTTTTTGGTATGAGTACGAAAATAATTACCACGTTATGATGCCAGCTTCTGTTACATTTTCAGCCTTCTTGTTACATTTTCAAACTATCAATTCCATGCTTTTTTTTGCATGGGGGAACTTTTCTATAAATATCCGCACTGTATTTACTTGACAATAATTAGGCTGCTGATGTAACATAATGTATATTAATAGGGTTGGGTTTTTTTTTACTTTTTCCTCAGATTTCTATTCTTCCTTTGCACTTTTACTTGCCTTGCTTTGAAGACAGATATTTTTGCTCTCTATTGGTCTAGTGCTTTCAAAAATAGGGTTTTGATCCATGACTTCAAAACTAAAGTCTGTGCTACTGGGTAGAAAGCAGTCAAAAACATGCAGGCTTGTGTGTTTTGAAAGTTCTGAATTTAGTCTTCAGTTTAATACTTCCTTATCTTTGCTACAGAATATTTCCTAGTGCAGAATGTAAATTGAGTGTTCTTTCATAACTTCCAGTTTTCTCAAAAAAGACTGGTCATTATATGTTGGGCAGAGGGCAAAAAAATCCTACAATTTTTGTAATTTCTCCCTTTTCCCATTTTTCTTACTTTTTCTTAACTATTTACTTTTTTTTTCAGTAGGAATCAAAATATGTACCATTTGTTTTACTACAAGCAAGACTGCATTCTGTATCTTTCAGTTTCAGCATTTGCAGATTTTTAAAAGACTTCTTCATTTTCTAAAAACTAATCTTATTTTAATGATTTAAGTCCCGTGTAGCAGCAAAATCTTCATATTTAAAAACTCATAGTGATGCTGTAAATCTTGGAATCAATAGCTTCCAATAACCTTGTACTCTTCTGTATGTATGGTCTCTGATGAATACATAATGTGTTTAGTCTCTTCATGTCAAAATATCATTACATAATATCTCATATATAGTTTCCCCTGAAAATGCCCCAACAGAACTTAATGTTATTTACTCTTGACAGAATGTGCAACACCTTATTTTTTGTTCATTTCTTAAGATGTGAATTCTTAGAATAAAATTGAATCCTTTGCAAAGGACTGCACTTGGACAGTGCAAAGTCATGTGCTTCATCTAAGATTTGAAACAAATTATTTAAATGGGTTTTTAGAAGAGTCATAATTACTATAGAAGCTTTCTGCACATAAATGAATATGATTTAGCTGCATATATTTACTTAGAATGTAATTACTTGGCAATCTATTACTGCTCAGCTTTGCTGAGTCTATTTTTAGAATCAAATCATTATGTGTGCTTTTCCTCTCACCACATGGATCCTGTGCTGCCATTCCTATGCTACTGAACTACAAAAGACAGCACTTTTATACAAGGCATCTGAAAGAAGATAAATTGGCCACAAGACACGCTTTACAATAACTGAAGTGTTTTTATACATAAATTGTGTTTTAGGAAATGCCAAGCAAGTATGTTGTGATAGATGAAAGACATAGCGCTGGATTAAATGGTGTGTCCAAGAGAAGCTTCCTTAGAAATCAACATGCCAGAATGATAGAGCAGGAAGAACCTAATATTGGCTCTAAGTAGGTGAAGCCCTTGGCTATAAGATGGGCCATCCCTGTCTTCACCTCAGGCTTTTTTTTAATACTTGTGGAATAACCTATTCACATCCCTAAATCCTAAAATGAACACCACTTTCTAAATTTTTCATCTTTAATTTGAGCTAATGAGATTTTCAAAATATTTAATGTTTTCATCTTCACTGCCCTTTTCTTAAGCCATGGAAAGTTTCAGTTTGCTTTTGTGTGGCAGCTGGTATATTAGCTCACAAGAACAAAATTTCCTTGCTATAAACACTTGAATTTGTTGTTTGATCAGCTTAGATTCTCCTCAGCTGAGGACGCTTTAGGTATCAACATTCCTATTCCTCCCTGTATCACATATGAAATTTTTACCACAGTCCTGTCTGCACTCTGATTCTTCTTCCTTCCCATAGATTTTTTGATTATCCAGTCTCAATCCTCCCATATTATTTGAACAATTCTGTTTCTCTCTCTTTTCTTTTCTTTTTACTAACAACTGATTGGGAAATCACATTTTCTTCTTCTTCTTTTTCCAGTTTCAGAAACCATATGAAATAACATATTAACTTGAGAAATTTAATGAAAGGGAAACCCTACATCTTGTCTAATTCCTTCATTCTGCTGTGAACAAGGCATAAATTATTACTTGTTAAAGCTTTAGTTTTTATTTGGGCAGCTACCTAAATATGACTGGCTAAAGCATGGATGTTTAATTTTACTGCAATATGCTATTCGTGATGTGCCCCAAATGATTTCTTAGCATTTACCTTGAGAAGTTAAAGTCCTAATATCTGAAAGTTACTGATAACCTCTAGCCAAATGAATAAATCTATGTTTGTGAATTTTCTCTGCATATGAATTGCTAAAGGAGAGCACAGCAATTCCAGTTGCTGTCTGCTATAAATGAATAAAGTCAGTGAGTGAAATATTCATAGTCCAGTAGGATATCCTGGAAAAGTCTTCATTAACTAATACTTTTCTCCAGTAGAATAACTTAAACTCTGCTTGTAGTCTAGCATAATCAAAATGGATTCTGGTAGTTCCTGACTAGGCACATACCCAAGCCCATTTATTTTTCAGTACTTCAAAAATGTAATACAAGAAAAATATGACAATATGTGTATAAAGTGACTATACACACCTCTGAGATGAAAATGACATTCAGTGCTACATTTTGATGTCATGTGAGTTTTGACATAGGAAGTGTTAGGGTGGGTGCACAAAAAATAACACTTTGGAGATGAGGGTAGAACAGTTAAAAATTGTGAATTCTAACTCCCTTAGTCTCCCATAGTGACATTTTTCTTTTTAATAGATGCTGATTTAGACTGCTAAATTAATGTGTATGAGTTTTAGTTAATTTTCTATTGGCACAGAGACTTTGATTTTTTAACCTTTTCCTCCGCTTTGTCAAGGTGCTGATGTGTGACAATGTTCTCTTGATTAGAATGATGACTGAGAGTACTTCAGCAAGAAACAGTGCTTTATGGGAACGAAGAAATAATAATATATGTATGCATCTTATAAAAGATGGATATGAGCAGGAGGGAGACTTATTTTCTAAAGCTGTGAAAGGGTTTGTGTTTTGGTTTTTAATGATGCCTGATCACTGAAAAAGTAAAGCGTTGGCCATTCTAGTGCCAATGGTGGCTTCTGTCTGGTAAGGCTGTGCCTTCCACTTTCTTTTTTGGTTGTAAATAATGTGCATGTGTGGAATATGCTATAGCCTAGCATTATGTCCAGAGGGCCCAAATGTACTGTAAGATTAGAAAAGCCATTCAATGAGCATTTTTATCAGTGTAGTCACCTTAGAAGACTCTAAAAGGAGTCATCATTGCTTGGTTTTCATTTGCTTGGTCCTTTGTTTTTCTTCCTTGTCACTATTCATAAGCCTCTGGGAGGAGTTCCCTGGCTGCCTGCTGGCTCTGAAACTCCTATAATAAGAGCTCAGGGAATTCCTCAGCACTCACACAGTGAGAACACAGTGAACTACTGCAGCTGAGCTCAGTGCTGCTGCCTGCTTATGAGCTGGAGCTGCTCGCATTGCAGTCTGACTGACACCCCTGGAACAAGGAACAGCTGTCAAAGTCTGGGAACAGGGGAGCCTGCTTTACATTAGGCCAAATGACAACAACTGCCTTTTGAGGTTTTGAAATGTGTTTTTGTTTTAGATGACACGAACAGCATCTTTTGAATATGTTGCAAATTATATGTGTGAATGCTGCTTTTGATTTAAGTAAAATATTTCTCATTTCTGAAACAGAATGCAGAGTAATTTTTAGCCCTATCTCTGAGTATTTACAGGTCCCATTTTTAGTCTTCATTATGATTCTTTTCATATAGATGCCAGTATTATGACAGTGCTTTACAAATAAGGTGAGAAAAATATTTGTTCTGAATAGGATTTCTTTGTGAGTTTTAGATATACATTTAATTTTTCTATATTTGGCACATGACATGAAAACAAATACTCAAAAATACTTCTGACAAAGAAGGTTTATATCAGCTGTATTTAAATATTTTAAGTGGAGACAGTGGATTGGCCACATGTGCATTCTATAACTGCATTATTTTCTTTTCTATCCTCTTACCTCAAACTTTAATCTGCTTTTTCCTGAATGCTGCAAAGAAACTATATCCTTTGAAACTGTCACTAAGAAAAATTACCTGAGGGCATTTTGACTTCCTGCTTAAGCTTTATTTTGTCATTTATTTCTATTAACAATCATTAAGGAATTTAATAATTATAAGCCTCATTAGCATTTTAATGAGACCAGTGGCCATTGCTAAGTGTAATTAAATTAGTTTTATTGTATGATATTTTGAAGCTGTGATTAAATTAAGTTTTACTGTGCTTTGAAGACTAAACCTGTAGAGATCACTCTTCAGCAACGGTCTTGTTAACTTGTGAAGAGTCTGCAAAATAGACATAGCCAGGAAAAAAGGCAAAATATTCCCTACTGACGTTAATCACAAAAATTGAGAAATCAAATGTTCCTGCTGCCACCAGCTCTAAGATTACAAATACATTCTTAGTGACAACAGCAGCCTGTTAAATATTGTGAGTAGCTTTGTATAATCTATTTTTAATTTTTCAAAATAACATCTAGATGATCTGGAAAATTGTCCTTTATAATCAGGGAGAGAATCTTACAGTTCTTGCTCAGACAAAACTTCCATTGAGTTCAAATGGAATTTCACCCCATTAAGAACAGCAGGGTGTCTAAAAGCAAAGTATTATTGGTTTTTGTTGAAGTTATTATAGTTCTAGAGAAATCAATTAATTGGGGAGTGAGGAAAGACAGTGAGAAGAGGAAAAGAGATGCTACAATTTGAATCAGTTAAATTCCTATGATCTGTCCATTAAAATCCTATGAAAAGACACACAAACATAGGATTGGGCATATATTGGTCCATGTCCAACCTCTGTGAAATTGTCAATAGAGTGCACTGAACTAGAAGAGGGTAAGAACTCTGTAAACACTGGAAGGTAGTTTGTATGTTGTCACCCATTTATCAAGTAACAACTGCTGTCTGCCTTGCAGGTTCCCATCTTCTCTTATTATCACATTTGTACCAGAATATGCTGCCCCATTTAGTTGGACTTCAATAATCATAAAGTCTGTTAACAAGTTAACAAGAAGTAGAGTCTGTACTCTTTAAGACCTTTCCTCGTGTAGGAACCAAATTCAGAATCCCCACCAGTTTAATAATTTTTGTTATAATTATATTCCTTCTTCCAGTCATGCTTGCTTCACGTTAAAAAAAAAAGTTAAAAAAAACCCAACAAAACAAAACCAAATAACCCAAAACCAAAAACTTATTTACAGTGTTAATGTTTTAGTTCAAATAGCAGCAGACAGGGATTCAAATGTAAAGGTTCCTTTCTTTATAATCAGTAAGGGTTAAATATAGTCTAAAGTTTACATTTCTAAGGCTTTTTCTTTTTTTTTTTTTTTTTGATACAGAAAAATAAATACAAAATAGCGAGCACTTTATTTTATTTGATTTTATCCTTGCAAAGCTGAGAACTGGAAGGGATTTGGGTCACCCACATGCATGTGTTTGTTGAGTTCAAGACAGTGCTTAGGATAGTGTGGACAGAGGAATCCTGAATCAAATTTTTATCAGATCAAATAATTCCAAACTGTAGAAAATCATAGCAGGAAAAGTGACCAAAGCAAAACTGTGCTTAACTGTAGTATTGGAAAGTTGTTTCCACTTTCAACCTCATATTTGCTTTCCTAAATCAGGTCTATTACGTATTTGATTGTATTTTAACTTATTTGCATTTAAAGAACTATTTAGCATCTTTAAATCAATTTATGCTGTGATAGCTCACAGTGTATAGACCACACAGGAGCTCTGCCAGTAAGGCAAATGACTGACCAAATTATAGATCAAACCTAAAATCGGGTATATTACAAACTGTGAGAAAGCTTACAGCTTAGATACACGAGTCCTGCTTCATGAAAATACTTATTTGTGGATAAGTATTTAGAAGGTTTTATCTGGGCCTGGAAGAAACATTTCTGTGGTATGCACTTGTAAGTCAAAATCCTAATTCTCTTCCCGTGTCTCTTCTCCTAATGTGCCCTGAAGCTAGCCAGGCTTGTGCATTTGAGAAGTGCTTAAACATTCAGCTCACAGATAAAGGATAAAACATAGTACTCTATTTTTAGCTACATTGTAACTTCTGATGAACTGCAGGTCATCAAAATTAGGGGTGCTTCCGTGAGTCTTTTTATCACTAGACTGTTCCAGCAGTATTTTTGTAATAAAGTAATAGTTCATAGTATATAAAACCAGTAAATGTCCTTGGTACCTGTGAGAAGAATATGGGAGATGCAAAAATTTTGCATTGAGGGAAAAAGGCTGGATAATTTGTTACTCATCTATGACACTGTAAGCTTGTTCCCAGAAAGGTGTTACCTAGATGTTTCTGTGGTTTTTAATGGCATGAGAAGCCATCTTCCCTTTCCTTGGGAGATGTCTCCACAAGCCATCCATCATCACTGAGTGCAGCAGGAATCCCACCCATTGCAAAGTCCAAGCATTCCCTGTAGAACATTTTTTTTTTCCAATTTCTGCTCTTTACAGATAGTACAGAGTTTAGGAGTTTTGTTCCTGTGAAATTCATTCAGTGTATTCAGGTGCCTGAATAGGAAACTATCTCAGCTCCTGCTTGCTATTATTTACTCTTAGACCTTATTTTAACTGATACTGCTGGTACTACAGAATGAAGTTTTGAAATACCCTCAAAAGCAGCATAACAAGATAGCTGTGTTTTCTGATGAATTGCTTTGCAGAGATTGTAAGCATGCATTTTTCAGGATAGCTACTTGTATACCACACAAAGCACATGTTTGCCTGTGGGAATTGTGTGGTTTTGCTGTAATTACCAGAACCTATTGATTGTCTTCCATTATGTTAATGCTTCCAAATTAAGCAATATGAAGCAATTTTCTGCCATCCTGTATCTCAGAAGCCTAGGGATATTATTTGCAACTTTTACTGCAAGTCTAGACACCTCTATGAATAAAACTAATAATTTACTTCATTGTAAGTTTGTCTTCTGATTGTAATCAATGAACCTTGCACTATGGAATAATAATGAGGTGACAAATGAGGAAATAACCCTTCTGAGGTAAGGAAAGGGTGATGATAAAAGGCACAATGAGCATTCAATTGACTTCTTAAACAAAAATACTTTTGCCCCTTCTTTTGAAGGCTGGCTACTTTCAAATAATCATAGGCTGTTTGTAGCTATGACCACTTCAAAAAAAAGGGAATAATTTTAATGATGAGCCATTATCATAATTGCTTCAGCATATCCTGAACTAGCTAAAAGACCTTATTTCTGGCCATATAGTACTTTATTGGCTTTTGATATACTGTGTCATCTGTTCAATTTGTGGGAAACTATCAAAGGTGAATAACTGAATTCTAGGGGTGAAAACACCAAAAGATTTTGGCCAATTATTTCCAAGATCAGCTGCATTAAAGTTGCCCTAATTTTGCTTCTTCTACACTTACTTCAGAAATATGAATATATTCTGATTTCAAATTTGGTTTCAATCTCTTTTAGGATAATTCCTGCCACTCACCATTTCTGTTTCATAGATTTGTAATTTACTGTCATATTTTATGTTATTTAGTCCATTCTCAAAATCTTCCAGTTGATTCTATGACTTTTACTTCATTTCCTAACTTATGTATCTATATTTTTATTTCTGTTTCTCCTTCTCTTTTCTTAGATTTGTTCTTTTCCTTACCACCCTCACTATTTATTTTAATGCTTCTTATGATTCTCTTGTTATAAAGTTCTTTCTATTTTTGCATACATTTCCAATTTGCTGTCATGTGGTATTGCATATAAGAACAAAGGTCACAGACATAATTTTGAGATGTAGAGGTGGCTTTATATTTCTGTGTGACCCTATGCACTTGGAAAGTTAACAAAATAGAAAGATTCAAAGGTGTGGGTGGGTGTGTTATGTTTATTGTTTCTAAATGCATGCATTAACACATGCACCACTATTTGTATATTGCTTTTGACAAGGGAAAGAAATACCTCAACTTCTTCAAGTAGTCAGAGGATAAGAAATAAATGTATTGGTAGATTTGTGGATGTACAAGTCTGTAAATCCCCAACATTTATTCTTAAAGAAGAAAGGTAATGAAAATATTTTAGCATTCTGAGCCCTTTCTATCAGGAACTTCAAATCTGAGAGTTTGCTGAAATATCAGGAAAACTATGATATTTGCTGAAATATCAGAAAAACTATGATTTCTTCATTTTTTCCCGAAAGGGCTCATTGGCACAGAGCAAAGGTCATACTCAGAATCCGGAGAATATCCATATCCTTGGTTTAGAAAATGTAGTAGTAGAAATGTTTATTTATTTAATAAACAAGTTAGTTAGATACCAGTTTCTTCATTAATTTCTTTTTGCATGGTAATTGTGGTCTTTTTTTTCTCTTTGTTTTTATTTTGCTAGTAGATTTTATACATTATCCTTGAGACTAATTGGTCTGTTTGAACTGAACTGCTCTATCCCAATCCAAAGTGAGCTAGGTTTGACAGAAAAATCTACCACCCAACTGAATGGAAAAGGCTGAGACACAGAGACAAACAGGAATATTTTTGCTGCATTGGTGGATGTTATATAGGAGACTTGCTTCCCCTAGTTGCTTGCTCCCTTAGTGTTTGAGATAAAAAGATGAGCACTTTCAGAAGATTCAAAAAAACCCTAAACAAACCAAACTCACATACAAAACCCTTCCAAACAATGGGGAAAAGCCTCAAACAAACAAAACCAGCCATGATAAAGAGCAGGACTGTGTGTTCACAAGTGTCGGTGTTTCCACAGGTAATAATGTCACTTGTAGCCCATAAGAGGCCTCAATCCTGGTTACAGAAAACATTCCCCTGCTGAGAAAACATTCTTCTCACATTGAAGTGGGTGTGCTTAGAAACAGTACTTTATCAAGTCAAAGAAGCTTAGATACCTATACATGTACACATGAGAGAGGATTCAGCATGGCTTACTTATCTATTCCAAGATAGTTTGGTTGACTTCTGTTACAAGGAGGTTTGTCTCTATTCAGTTCTATGGTTTTTGTTGCAGAAATAAGGCTGAAGTAAATTGTATTACTGCCTTTACATTCTGTGGGCATCCTGAGCTGAAAAGGTGAACACAAAAGGATGATTATTTTGTCTGTGTGGTCCATGGTGCACCACAGAGTGCATGCAGGGCCACCACGACCACCACAGTTTGGTTCTTGTGTGGGTGTACCAGGTTGCTTTGCTAATCTTTAGTTATAAAGTTAAAGTTTTTCACTCAGCTGGGGCAAATGCACTGAGCAATGTAGACACAGCAGGTCTCTGAGTACTGAGCAAAGCTTTGAGTCCTACTATCAGCACAGGATGCTCTGAAGAGGTTCTAGGAAATGGCTAGAATGTATTATTCTTTTGGAAACAAATATAGGCTATTAATGGAGCTTTCATGGGTGTGAATAAGCACTTGTGGACAGGAAAAAAAAATTGCTTAATTGTACTAAATCAAAAATTAATTTTTCATTTTCTTTGTTATGTTAGAAGACTTGTGGTTTTTACATTGCTTTGTCATGCACTGAGAAGGAGTAAAGCAGCATACAAGACTAATGTTGGTTTGCTTTTGTAAAGACACTGAATATCAATGATTCTAAACTATATTACTATGGAGGAAGTCTTTATAGAGAAAGCAGACTTATGAGGTAGACTTCTTACCAAACAGATTGACTAACCCTGATTTAGATGTTTCTGGAGTTGTTTTTTTTAAAATGGCCTCCCCACCAGTCAATTTGGAAAATGAGGAATAGTAATTTTTTAAGCCTGGTAGTATTTTTTAAGAAAAGCACTGATAATATGGAATTTATTTATTCTCCATTTTCATACTCAGGAAGTTTAGGAGAATTACCATTTTTTTTAAACCACAGAAACATAGAATGGCCTGAGTTGGAAGGTTGTTTTGGTTGGAAGAGACCTTTTAATCATCTGTTAGATGATACTGCTCAAAAAGCCTGATCATATGGCTTCTTGATACTTATCTTAAGTAGATCTTTCACATTCAAAAGGAAAAAAACATACCTGTACTCTGCTTACTATGATTAGTTTGAAAGATTTGGATATTTTAAAGGTTTGCCTGGAAACTGTGTAATAATTTGATATATTCCTAAAGAGAAAATTCAGTTTGCACAAACACAATGCTTTTTAGTAAGGTTCTAAGCTTGTACTAGTGACCACACTTGCACAGCATTCATATATCAGATACTGTAATCCCTGAGGATTCACAGGCTAAATCTCCTGAAGAGGTGTAGCCACAGTCAAGCCATGAGATTAAATAACCGTTAATATGTATGAAATCTGGTAAGGATACCTTTTGGGGTGCACCTGACAAGGAGCACACCCAGTTTGTTTTAGTACAACACTCAAAGAGAACAGTGAAACCACTAATCAGTATGTTTCAGAGAGGATACAGTAAGGAGGTGTAACCTGCCTTTTGCTGAATTAATCCACTGCTGCTACATCTTGATAAAATCCATGCCTCTGAGCATCGTTCTTTCAGTGTGCATGATGTGCAGGCAAACAATTTTTTTTTAACTTACCAGAATCCTTTCTGTTCTTTGACAAAACTGATGGGGCAGGTACCTCCTAAGTACTGATGTGGAAGCAGTTGGTTGACATCTTGTGACTGAGTCCAGAATTAGATTCCTAAATTGAATTACTCTCCAGACATGACCTCTGTTTTTAAGAATCTGATGTTCACTAGAAAGGCTTCCTAAAAACTTTCAGTCTTTAAACATAAAAGTTGCTTTCAAGTTAATAATTAAGGCATTTAAAAAGAAAGGAGTGGAATGCATTTGATCTAGCTTTTCATATTTTCTAAGTATGCCAAATAAGAGTGCCTTGAATAAAGCTGCTGAATTCATAAGGTTATGAGTGTGAAGTAAAATAGTGCCATGTGGTTTAGAGGAGGAATTTATACAAGGAAACACTCAGCCAGAATTACTCCAGAGAACATACACCAAAAGATAGAGACTATATTTTGTACATATTTCCTTTTATAAAATAATATTTCTAAAACTTAATAAATATTTTCCCTAGTAAAAGACAGTGGCAATAATAATTAATGATTTTCTCCCGATATTTGCTAATATTTTTGTAGAAATTAACAAAGGAAAAATATGAGAGAAAAATATTGAGAGAGCGAAAGAAATTCTTAGTTTATGATAAAAATTCTTGAGTGTGAAAAAAGACATTTGCAGAAAGGCCTTTGTCAAAGGCAGTTTAATTTGCAGAATTTAGAAAGAATTGTTTACGCTTTGGATAAATGTACGTACAGCATTTAGGAAAATTACCTTTGCATTACTTACTTCACTAATTACCTCCAAAACACCTCTAAAGCGTACAGTGTAATTTCAAATCATGTTAAATGGACAAAAATTGCAAAGTACTTTTCTAAAGTTCAGGTGTTAGAACTAACATCTTTGACATAATTTATTTACTAAAACTGTGCATGTCTTGAAACTTTCTCATTACAATAGTCACTTCATTAATTGCTCACTTGCTTACCCAAGTATTTTTTTTCCATTTTCTCTCTCTTCAGTCTCTCTCCAATACTCAGAATATGTATACTCTCTCCAATACTCTCTCCAATATGCAGAAATTATATACTGTTTTTAAGGCACAATTATTACTTTTATGCAAGTATTATTACTACTGTTACATGGAAGGGAAGTTGATAAGAATGCAATAGAGAGTATTTCCATACAATAACAACAAATTGTTGTTAGAACTGATTCTTCGCTTTTTTATGTAAGCAAAGCCCTCAACTAATATTATTTCATGTCCAGTCAGAATATGATTGTATAGTGGATATTAATGGCTACAGTGGACAACTGAGCCATTATAAAAACTGTCTTGATTCTCAGAAAACATTGAGAGTATCACAATTCTGCATGCATATTAACAGCTTAGTGGCAGTGTTTACTCAGCCTGTAAACTTCTATTCATTTCATCGACATTCCCCGTAACAGGAGATTTTCATGATAGATGTAGGAACTTGTGTTACTATAGTTGCACTCACTAATCTTATCTCAAGCATTAAAAAATAATCATCAGTATCCTTTATTCTTTGAATGGAAACATCGTTGAACTATTTTACCAGCAGAGTTTAACTTTCAGAGGTAAACTCAGGCAAATTTTACAACCACAGAGATTTTGAAATAAGTCTGTTTGGAGTAGTGCATATAGGAACTAGAAAAAATCATAGAAAACACTGTAGATCTGAAGAAAACATAGGTGTTAAAAATACAAAACCTTCTTCTCTGCCGATGGACAGAGTATACAAAAGGCAATATTGTATCTTGTGTAATGTAAGGGAACATTCACTGGAATTGATATTAAGAAATGTTTATACAAACTACTTTAGAAAACATGCAGAGGGATTTATTGGTTTGGTTTGTTTGGCTGTTTTTTTTTCATTGAATCTGACTGGGAGAGCAATCTTATTGAATTTTCTGATGGTAATGGGATATGAGCAAGTAAGATGAGATTAATTTCCTATAAAACGCATAATGTAGTCTAGTAAGCAGACCTGGACATGATCAAAAGAATAAAAGTAGATTATGTGATAACCAATTTAAACCTCTGTCTAGTAATGTGTTGATGCAGCATGCTAAAACTGTGGTCACAAAATGACAGAAAAGCAGAACTGGTAGCAGGTACATGTGTAAGCATCTTGTTATTGAAAGACAGTTAGAATTATCTTTTCCTCTTTTTTTTTGTTCAAACATATTTCCATGTTCTTCATGAATATTTTCAGCATGTATTTTTTAAAATGTCTTTCCTTTATATCACTGTAATGTACAGAAAGAAAAAAGCTTCCCATGAATACTCAGAATCGTTTGATCAGTAAGACAAGGCAACTACTTTACAAAATGAAAAACTATTTGCACCAATTTTCTGTATTATACTGACATTTGCAATTATAGTTCTTTCATCAAGAATCCTGAATGAATTCTGAACCCAAGAAATTTTTAGAAAATATTTTTCATTTTATTTCAGACCTCTAAGAGAGGAAAAGGTAGGAATCCAATTTCTCTGAATACTTCAGGAAAAGGAAAGAAACACAGTTGCATAAGTGACATTGACAGGGAAGAAAAGATTCAGCTTTTTTTTTTTTTTTACTTTGTTTTCCTAATGGTTAAGAAAGATACTTAAAATTTCAAAGGTTTGACTTGTTTGCAAAATGGAATTTTATTTTGGGAAAATACAAATAGAAGTCAGTCTCTATCTTACAAGCATATAGTAAATGTAGATGAACAAAGATGTATTCGTGGAGGGCGTTAAGTGCATGACTATCTAAAATAAGCCAAAGCCTACATCATAAGCATTATCATAAGAAGCTTTCCATGTCAGTGAATGCACTTTCTTAGTGTTGTCTATGCATAAAGCTTCTCCTAATTCCCTTATTGGTAGCTCCAGTAACATCTGAACCAAAGCCCTCCTACATCCAATGCAAAGGAAATGAATGTGATGAGCAATCCTGCAACTTTCCCTCTCATTATTGCAATTCTTTCCCAACAATAAATTTTCACTTCGTTTAATTGTAAGCCATGCTTCTTATTATTGTCTCAATTTTCTCAGCAAAGCATCTGGAGATAGACATTAATGTTATTACTTTGGTAATAATTGTGTTAAATAACTGCAGAAAAGCAATAGCACCTAACTATTTATTATAGTTCTGCTGCTGTTACACTCCTGTCTGCTTCTGCTATATAGCAACATAAAAGAACTTGACAGTGTAAATATCAGGTGAAAAAAGGATGCTGAAACTAAAAGGATGATGAATAGAGTAAGGTTTTAATAAATATACTTCTGTTGTTCCTTTTTTATTTTATAAATAATTTAATATTCAGTAATACATGCAGGGGGAAAAAAAAAGCCTACTAGAAAAGACATGATAAAAATAGAATTTAGAAAGTAACTAAAATATGCAAGAGGAAAAAAAAATGAGGAAAAAACTGAAGTTTGGACAAAAAAGGCTGTTCCAGATCATTGCTCAAAATTTAGAGTTAGTGCAACATCAGAGGAAAAATCATTGTCTCATAAAATCCTGGTAACTGCACAAGCAATCTCTGCAGCTGCTGGTGGTTGCAGTCTGCAGCTGATTTCCATAAGAGTACCTTTCCCCAAAGATTAGGAGGACTGCTCTGCTACAGAAAACAGGCTCACAATACTAAAATTCCCTTGCAAGGCAAATCTAGCATAAAGTCTTACTTTTATTTATTCATAGGGAGCTTTTTTGTTGTTGTTTTTTTTTTGTTGTTGTTGTTGTTGTTTTGTTGTTGTTGTTGTTTTGTTTTTGTTTTAGAAAACCTCAGAAGGGTTTCACCTGAGCAGAGCCAAGGGACGAGAGATCAAACAGATCAAGCAGGTGTGGGGCATTAAGGGACAAGTTGGAGAGTTTGGAGCAAATGCAAGGCAGAGGAGTGAGAGGGGGAGGGCGAGTAGTGGGGCAGTTCCCAGTTCAGCTCAAGAGAGCGCTAAGGCCAGCAGATCACTTTTGGGGTTTGCTCTCTTAGCTGGAGGAGCCGGAGGTCTGAGCTACTGTGGAGAGCCTGGAGTTTTGTTTTATTTTTTTAAATGAGGTCTACTACATTCTGAAAACAAATGAAGCAAAGTAGTAGCCTTCCTTTGGAAAACAGGCAGATGACAAAGTTACAGATCATCAATATTCTCTGGAGATGACTGCAAAATGGAGGAGACTCTCAAGTAGCAGAGAAGAAAAGAGAGAAATTTAGAAGAAGAATTGGCAGATGTATGCACCAGATTCCGCTCCTTGAAGAACAGCAAGAATAGCTGTTTGTGACAATGGGGAAAAAAAACCAAACCCTCAATAAGCCTTTATGCTCCCTCCTGTAAAGTTAGCTAAAAACACCAGGGCTACACACATCGTGGCCTAGCAGAAGATGTCCTGTGTGCAGCCAAGTACTTCCAAGATGTGGAGCAGAAGACCAAAGAGAACCTCAGTGATGCTGGAGATAGGTAGGTGTGGGTCTGGCTGATAAATCCAAGTGCTTTATTAAGCTGAGTAATACGAATTCTGGAGAATCTTAGAGGAGGTGTTTGCATCCTCCCTCATTTTACCTGGTCTCCCCCTCATAGTCCTGGCAGAGGGGAAGATATCGCTCTTACGAACTGCAGAAGATCTTGACAAAAAAAATATGCTGGTGACTAAGGCCAAGGAGTAAGGCCAATGGCTCAGGACAGGAGCATTCTGAATGCATTCTTGGCTTTGTGCAGTCTGAGGCAGGTGATGGAGATTTGCACTGAAATGTTGGGCATGGCAAAGAGGGGAAGTCAGTGTGGGGAGAAAGGTAAGGTGCTCTTAAGTTGTGCTTTCCGCCATAGTGGAGTAACTGTTTGCAAGCTTGTTGTGTTAAGCCAAAAATGTTTTTGGAATAGCAAAGTAAGTGTAAATGAGAAGCAGCACGGGCAGATGGACTGCTGAGTGAGTTACAGAAGCTGAAGTCGATGTTTCTGCAACTTGTGCTGGGCTACTCTGTGGGGTATTCTTAAAATAATAAACATAGCTGTGAATGAGTGATGTGAGGAGAATCCTTCCCCAGCTGGGGTGCCCTATGGAACAGCTCCCATCTCCCAGATCAGCAAGCTCTGAGCCTTTACGAGTAGATGAAGCATGAGGAGCCTTGCTGCTGTGTTGCTTGATTCTTCAAGTACTCTTGTTACCATGCTTTCTTTTATTCTTGCACTGTGTTAAGCTGTCCCTTGTAACATTCACACCTTCCTTTCCTGCTGAAACCTACTCTAGTCCATTTTTTCTTCTTGTTGCTTAATTCTTTCATGATCCTATGTATTTTAGTTGTTTATACATTTTGATGTCTTTTTCCTTGAGCATTTTCTCTTATTACTGTTCATTTCTGCTTTTGCCTGTCCTTCCGATTCCATCTGTGTAATTTCTCTTCTACTCCCATTTTCCCACATCTCATCTTCTTGTCTTACCACGTTCTGCTCTTATTATGTATCTTTCAATGAGAGTTTGTTAAGGTGAAAAGAAAGAGTGACATGCTTTGCCAGTTCCCTTCTAAAGATCTTCTAATTACTACAAACCAGTTGTACTTGCTGAAACAAATTACCAAACCATGCTTTTTCCTGTGACTCACTTGAAATTTATGTATGAAATGTATGAAACTTATGTATGAAATGTTAGACTGGTTTATGACACAGCCAAGCCTAAGAAAAGAAGTCTATTTGAAAGCTTGCAAGAAGCTAGTATTTTTAAGAGGAAGTGAAGGTTTGGGTGGGCAGAATTTCCAACTGTAGGTATTCATACGGAAACTTCAGAGTAAGTGAACGTCTCAGTCTGGTAAAAGCCACTTGGCCAACAAATAATTGCCTGGTGGGAGAAAGGCTGAAGTGTGGGGAAAAAACCTGAGACAGTGTGAATTAGAAAGCTAACTATAAACTGGATTTTTTTTTAAGGCTGCTTAAGTGATGAAATTAAATACCAATTCATAGTTATGTCTGTGACTTTGGAAGTTGTTAGTAACAATAGGCAAAGAAAGCTGGGTCAAACCAATTAGTCTTCCTGCAAGAAATCTTGTCTTTAAAAAGAAAAAATCAACTTTCCAAAGGCATAGAAACACGTCTGTAAATGTCAGATAGAAGTGAAAGAGAAATTTCCTTGTGTTCTTTTCTGATGCTTTTAAAATATGAACTTTCTTCTTCTGACTCCTATTTTCCTCTAATTATTGCTAACCATATCACTGTTTCTTGTAAATGTATTTTAAATGGCACACTATAGATCTCTAACCTATACAGTGGAAACATTCTGCTTTTCAGAAGTATTATTTAATCATCAATACTTTAAAACTTTCTTTTAAAGTAGTGGCTGGCTGCTTTTTCTTTTTTTTAAACAAGTGAGGCAAGGGAGAGGGCTCTAGGAGTGGTATCTGTGAGAAGCTGCCAGAATCTTCCCCTGTATCTGACAGAGCCAATGCTAATCAGCTCCAAGGTAGATTTGCTGAGAGATGAGGGGCATGCCTGAAATAGTCTGTTACTCAGGGAAACCATGCTGGGGAAGGCTCTTGGCAAACCTTTGCACCTATGGAAGGAACCCCCACTGGAGCAGGCTGTTGGCAGGCCCTGTGACATGCTGGGGATTTATGTTGGACCCTCCTTCCTGAAGGACTGTACTCCATGGCAGAGACCTATGCTGGAGTAGTTCCTGAAGAAATGCAGCCTGTGGGGAGAATTCATGTTGGAATAGTTCATGGAGGATTGTCTCCCATGTGAGGGACCCCAAAATGGAGTGGAGGAAGGAGTGTGAGGAGTCTTTCCCCTGAGGAGGAAGCAGTGAGAGAGACAATACATGACCTTATCCATCCGTGAGACTTTCATTCTATTTTCTTTCTCCTGTCTAGCGAGGAAGGAAGTGATAGAGCAGCTTTAGTGGGCGGGCACCTGGCATCCAGCCAGTATCAACCCACCACAGGCACTTTAATGGCTCCTTACTTTAGGACTGAACAGGTTATTTTCATTTAAAATCTTTGAAGTATTGTTTTCTGAAGATTATTTCTCCTTCTGGTAATGGAGTAATGGCTAAAAGGTTAAACCCCAGGAAAAACACAAGCAATAAACTTGGTCCTTACTGTAGTTCATGCACTCTCAATACTGTATGAATACGCAGTAGATGTGGTCTAGGGGAGAGTGAGGGGGTAAAAAAGGAATGGGGTGCACTGTGTTGTGGTATGTTATGATATATTTACTGGTATAGATTACTTCTAGATTTTATTTGTACCATATTCTAAAAAAACCCAACCAAAGACAAGCTGTCCTCTCTCTATAAAATGAAAAGACCTCAAACAGAAGACCTCAAAAAAAAAACAAAAAAAAAAACCAAAAAAAAACACCCCAACACAGGATGATAATATTGATACCACTCAGTGGAGGGTGGTGTGGGTATGTGTGCCACTGCTGGTTTCTTTCATCTGGTTCCTGCATCTTGATGATTCTGTGCAGTGCAGCATGCTAGGATGATAGTGCATAATGATAATACATCTGCCTTAGTGATGTGATGGGCATGCAGTAATATAAGCTTTGTCCCTGAAGTGCAGGATTTGTTAGGTCAGGTACAGTACTGTACTAAGATTTTTGTGCTATAATATATGACTTGGGAGTCAATAACCTTCAGGACTGCACTTCTCTGCAGTTTGCTCTATTGTACGAGGAATGTGCTTGCTGTTCCAAGCCTTTTTCTAGGTAATGGTTTGCTTCAAAAATGTATGGTTTTCTGTCCAGTTCACTTGGTTTTGTTTTCTCAGTTTCAGTTCCCATTTACCAATGTGTACATTTTCAGAAATACACAAGTGTTTACCCAGTCATTTCAGGTTCTTGCTGTCCCTGTCTCTGAGCTTTTGTGAATGAACTGTGACTGAGGGACTTTATTAAATGAGTAGATGCAAAATATGATTGAAGTACAAGGCTTGTATTGAGTCAGAAATAGAGTGAGGTTTTCCTTTCAGTGTCCTATCACATAGGAATGTACTGTTGCTGATATAAATGTGATAAATTGCCTATGAATAATAAAAAAAGTTTCACCTCTTTATGATTTGCTATATAAAAACTGATTTCTATAGAACTCTTTCGATGACTCTTATCTGCTTTTATTACTGCTTTTAAGATACAGTTCATCCCTGAATGTTCCTCAAAGCGGGGTTTTTTTCTGCTTTTGTTCTTAAGTGTGCTCATGCAATTGTTATGGAAAGGGATCTCCCAAAAGTATTAAATACCTCTTTAGACTAAATGTGAATTAATATACCAACTTCGAATTGATTTGGATGGACTTATTCTGCATGATTTTGTGTGTAAGTTTTTATAGCAAGTTATGCTCATGTGTTAAATCAGTTGCTGGTCAAAAGGTACTGGGCTAGCAAGCTCCCACCAGCAGCAGACTTGAAGAAACATTGTTCTGTGGTAATTCTTGTCTTTTACAGTGTGTTTCAAACTTGTCAGAGCAGAATGCTGTGTCCACTTTGGTATCTTGAGCCCTGTCAGCCCTTTTTAATTACCAGTCACTGGCATTCACTTCTTCCTGCTCCACTTTCTCTTGTGCTGGATCTATCTAGCACAGGGAGCTCAAACCAAGGGGTTTTGTAGCACTGCTATGTAGGTGTGCAGTTTATGGTCATTTGGGAATGGGGCTGTGGCCAAGCCTCATCCCCAATGAGCTGCAGCTGTGAGCAGCAGGTGAGCAGCATTGACAGCAATGAGCCATGGAGTGCCCAGGGGCACTGACCAACCACCAAAGGGAGCAGAGGGCACACAGGTGCAGTGCATCAACGTGAGGGTATAAAAGGCTGGGCTGAAGAACAAGAAGGGCAGACACTTGCAGCCTTCTGACATGATGTGGTGTTACTGTGTATGGGCAGATGCCTGAAGCCCTCTGATGTGGTATGGGGTTACTCTGTATGGGGGAATGCTTAAAGCCTTCTGAAATTGTGTGGTGATACTCTGTGTATTGTGGCTGTCTCAACTGTGACATATGCTGTAACATTACTGCATATAAGCTAAAGTGGAAGGTGTACTTGGCAGGTAGGACGTTTCTCGATGTGCTCACTTGCTCTAATCTGATGATGTACGTCTTCCATGGGTGAGAAAAGTCTTGCTGTTCATGTGGTTGTTGTGGGATTAGTTTAATTCCAAGACAGTTAAACTAATATAAAGTGAGAATACTTCTAAATTAGATTCCAAATGGGCAACTTATTTAAAAGGCTAATAAAATGTAAAAATCAATAAATAATTTTGATATAGTCAGGATGAGGTTCTTTTGAAAGTCCCCTCTGAACTCCAAGAGGCCACTCTTCCTTTGTGAGCAAGGGACAGTGAGGAGTGTCATTTTTCCTCTTCAGTCTGCCCAAATCTCATAGGTATGTTCATTCTTTTCACTGTATAAAGATTAATATTTTTATGTTGGTTTCTATCCTGGAAATAGTCTGGCCATTTAATTAGAATAAACATTGCTTCAGTCTCTTACCAAATGCATGTACCTGTCTATTAGAGCAATACATCATTTCCATTAGCCTTGCCAGTAAACAGCTACTTGTTGCATCTGTACCAGCACATTGCAGGTCTTATATTGCACTTGGCATTCCACAGTATGTGGTATGTGAGCAATTTGTGATATAACTGTTCAAAAAGAATAAAATGTAGCTCATTACTCTACTGGATATGATAATAATTAATTGCTGGTACCTGATCTCTTCTTTCTTCAAAGCAGGCAGACCTCCAATAGTCACGCAATCTCTGTGCAGGTTCCGTTGTCATTAGTTATGAAAAGCAATTATTTTGTAGGACATGGACTTTAAAAATTAGACTAAATTCTTACAGTTCATGCTGTAATCTCCCATAGTTTGGTTTGCTTTTCTGACTTGATGAAGCATTATTTTCTGTTATTTTGGAGGAAAGAGACCAAGTTTTATGACTGAGATAGCAGCAACATGGCGGGGGGATGTGAGGGGAGTGCACCACACAGGGGCTTAGGACAGGCTGTTGCTGCTCGGACTTGGGAGGAGACGGGAGAACTCTGAGCTGGGAGGGCCTCCCCCAAGTTTGGGGGACTGACACTGACCATGGGGCTAACTGTGGCCATGGGGAGCTCTATGGGCCTGCAGTACTGCGTGCTAGACTGAGGATCAATCTGTTCATGCCTGTGTTTTGGAATTGTGCCTAGGCTCGTTATCTAGTACTCTAGTTGCAGCTGCTTGCAGGAGCTTTTAATCTCAAGGTTTCTTTCATTTAGGAAAAAAAATACAGGGATTTTAGCCTGTAATAAAAAATTGCTTTAATGTGAAGAAATTACTGTAATATTTTTAAATGACATCAACACTACCAAAACATCTTTCCAGTACTCACAGTTCTGTGATTTTTTTTTTTTTGTCTAGCAAACATTACTGGCCTAATTTTCTCAGTTGTGTTGGTATTTCACTTTTTGTCAGATTCTGGTTTGCAAAAAGGGTCCCTTGTTGTTGTAGCAAAGTTCTAGCTCTGCTCTCTGCCTGCAGCTTGAAGTGTGTAAGAATCCGCTCTGCTGGGTCACAGTCCTCCTTCTCACTGCAACCTCATCACTTGTATAAGGTCACTACGTTCATAGAAAATTTTCTAATTTGATGCTTTTTTTTTTGGTCCTCTTTAGAAACACAATCTTCTGATTGTTCTTCTTATGCTAGTGATGTCCTTTGTTATCTCTTTTGCTAGTAAAGTCTTTGTTTCATCTTTCTTTGTCAGAGAGGTCAGAGTGACCAGACATGATGTCTTCACTTCTGTTCTTGCCTTGAGTTTATCTCTCCCTTGGCTTTCACTGTACCAGGGCTAAAAGGTCTGCAGTGCTACCTAGTTTAGCTGCTGTAGCTGTCTGATCTCTGACATTCTTCCACATGGGGACCGTCTCAAGGGTGATATATATATATATATAATTTATAATTTTAATTAATATTTTTAACAATAGAAGTAGGAAATGAGAGAAAACAAAGAATTCTGTTGCAGGTATTGCTAATAACATGGAGAACTGAGGCAATCCTTTCTTAACTCACACATTGAATTAAATCTGGTTCTTGACTCACAACAGTAGTTAACTCTGTTAAGTGAGAATATTAAAAGCAAAGAAAGGGAACCACTAAGCTTTGAGACAGAAACTGTTTATTTTGCATTCTGGCATACCAACATGTTCCAGAACATCCCCTATTTTCATGACCTAACAAATCTAGGCGTAATAAAATCCCTAAATTGTCCAAGTTTTATGATGTGAATGAATACTACTGAGTAATATTTGAAAAACATATAATAGGTAACAAGTCACATCATATGTGTTTTTTTGCATGTGTACAAAAAATAAAATATGATATCATGTCTCCTATGTTTAAGAAGACTACTTGTGTATAATATTAGCATTTCAAATGGACAAAATGTGTTTTCACTTCGGAATTTGTTTCTAGCTTTTCTTGTAGTGAAAAATATAAGAAAGTAGAAGGGTTTTATGTCATTGCTTCACTGCTGAGGAATTTATGACTTTTATTTAATCTTATCATGCAACTTTGCCAACACTTACCCAAACTTCTGCTGCTCTAAACTTGTTTGCTGTCTTTACCCAAAGTCTCCTACTATAATCTACTTTTTCCCCATTTTGATCTGGAGGCCATATAAAATGAAACCTGCAGTTTCCTGAAATGAAACTTTCTTGATAAACCTGCAGATAAGGTTTATGTTGCAGGATATGTGTCTCATCTTTAGTATTAAGTCTCAGCTTTTATGTAATATGAAATGTGGAAAATGCTGGTAGGATTTAAAACAAAACAAAATTCTACTTAAAGAATCATAGAATTTGCCTATGGAGAAGGAGGAAAACGGAGCACTAGTTGAAACTAAGGTGTTTTTATGAGTGAAAATACATTTTTACTTTGGAGTAGCATTATAATCTGGAGTGACAACTTTTTACCTTTATATTGCTTCTACAGTTATAGGATCTCCATAGCTAAGGGCATGTGGACATGTTTTATTCATTCCACAGTAGTATGTGAGGTATCACATAAAAAATTGAGAGAGAACTTCTAATTTAGAAAGCATCTCTGGACTTAACTATTTTCATGAATCCTAAAGACCTGACATTGTCAATGTGTAATACAATTGATGTTTTTTGTTATTTCATTTGCTAGAAACTGAAGTTTCTATATATGGAAAAGAAAATACAAGTAGGATTACCTGTAGGATGGAACAAATCATATGAAAAATGCTTTTTGATTTGGCTTTCTTTTTATTCTAATGCAAACTCCTTTTTTATGCTTTTTATGTCAAAATTAGAATATATCCATGTAGGAACTTATTTTCCTATTTTTCCTCTTTTCCTATTTAATCACTTGCTGTAACTGATATACGAGAATGAGCATTGGCAATGTGATCGGATCTAATTTTTTCTCAGGTCTGATCCATTTGATAAATCCAGAGGAATAAGTGATAATCTGGAGATACCATTATCTTGGTTTCAATGTATTAAGTCAGCAGAATTATATCTAATGCCTGTCTTTAGTATCTGGTTCTATTTATTTTGCCAGTTATAAGTGAAAGTGTCCACATTGCAGTAATTTTTTTTTCTGCTGCTGGAGTATTAGAACATATTAGAGCTTATTTTTCCATTAGGTTTTTGTTTGTGCATGCTCTGAATTTTTTTCTGTGGTCCCAAGGCAGAATTTGTTAGCTCATTCTGTGACAGTGTCTCTATAAAGACATAAATTCCACTTGTCCTAAGTTTGTGGTTCTTAGTTTGTGTGGGGAGAGGAGGGAGGAGAGACATAGACCTTATTGTGGGTATATTTCTTATTTATAGTATAAGAAAAGATTATTATTAGCTTTTGCAATTCAAAGTTTATTCTATATTGAATTAATATATTTATGTTGTTTTGACTTCTTAACAGGCAATAACTTCAAGCTACAGCTTCATGCTTTCACTGAGAACATAGATTCTACTGCCAGGAAGTAACAGTAAGTAGTTAGGTGTTATAATTTCTTTTTAATGAAGAAGTTTTCTTTTTAAGTGCTTGATGTTTACTTTAAATGTGCTCCAGGAAGCTATTATGACTACCCACTATATTGCCAGTGCTGAAATATGCAAGTAGGTTCTCTCAGTGGATCAGATGGCTCTTGCTCAGAACATTTAGTTGTCTTTCACAAGAGGGAAAACCCAATCAGAGTAAAGACTTCTGTTTCAGTTGGCTATAGCTCCCAGTGTTTTCCTTGAATGGGCATAATTGTGTTTATGAAACAATTTTTTGAAATTTTAACAATTATTAGAAAATTAAGTTGGAAGAGTTACTATACTTTGAAGAGAGTTTTATTATATTTTAATGGATAACAGGAGACAAGAAAAGCAGAAAATTAATCTTTATATGAAGAACAAGTCAATATTCTGAAAGACTGAACAAAGGTACAAAAGTAGTTCACGATAGGCTATTTTTAGGTTATTGTGTTGGGATTTTGCAACCAGGGCTAAAAATAGGTGACTATATGCCATCAACAATAATTTTAAAAAAGACTTCATTGTCTTTATGAAAGACACCGCTCTTCTTAACACTTTTAACAGTCTCCGTGGAAAACAATGCAATTGGAAATTGCTGTCCACATTAAGGCTTTATGTCCTTTGTAAATGAATTTTGAACACATACCTGCTGTAAAATTGAATATAAAAGTAAATTTATATCAGTTGCTGTGTTTATTACCAAGGGATTGATTTAGGAAGGTTATATTTTTTATTAGCTTCCAGTTTGCCTTCAGTTTTCATTAGATACTGAATAAGGATTGTTGGAGGGAGACAGGCAGTCTTGCACTCAGAAGCAGAGTGTGCTGCTGCTGGAGGGCTTTTATGACCTCAGGATATCATCACCTGGGGCAATGTCTGATCAAGATCAGAAGAGTAAGCCCTGTAGTGTTTCGAGGGGTCTGTAACAATCAGTGTCCTTACAAAGCTGTGTTAAGACTAGTTTTGGTTATTTGTTTTTGAATGTAGTATTAAGTTCCTACCACTTGTCCTAAATTCATCTCTACTTGTGAGTTATCAAAAACAATTACACAATCTTGCACCTCTTTGAGCTGTGGTACAGTGAACTGAGATTGGATTAAATCCTTTAAGAAAGAGATGTTTTAAGAATACTCAGCATAACTTACCTCCAGTGATTTTGGTGTGCGTACAAGTTGACACAAATGTTGAATCATTTCTTCACTATTCTTTTAAGGGGGAGAGTTGGTGACCTTGAAAGGAGAATCAGCTTTAATTTGTAATATGAAGATCATGGGCTGGGTAGGCTGCAGCATTTTAGGAAATGCTTTATAACTTTTTCTTGGTCAGTTTCTTTTTATAGGGCTTGATCTTTAGAGCTTTTTATTAACTGCTAGTGGTCTGTTACATTTGAAAGCATCAGAGTACTTTTGAAGGACTCTGTATAAATATTTGCATAAATGCAAACTGCATCTTTCCTGATAATCACAAAAATGTTTAAGTTTCTTTCTGATTACAGTCTTCTCTGTGGAGGAAAATGGTTCCTCTGCATCACGTGGTGCTATGTTTTGAAATATGCTGAGGGTGCTCAGCTTTGGGTTTTTTTAATTGAAATGAGACTGGGGGTGGAGGAACAGTAAAGTGTCTTCAAAAGAACATTTGGAATTTGATTTCTAGATAAATGAATAGGAAGTATTAGGCTTTCATTTTAAGGTTTTGTGGCAAACTGTTTTGTTTGGGTTTTACTTTTCCTTGATATCTGTTTTTATTTTTAACTGGTCAATCTGTTTGTCCCCACATGCTGTGATAATATTGAGCCAACACACATCATTTGCTTCTCAACTAAGCAGTGAAGAAATGTCAAAGAAGGTAGTGTCAGCTAGAAGTAGAGATGATGTATTTTTCCAGCAGAGGGCCAAATGAATTTTATACCTTCACAGTAGTTACTTAAGAGACAGTATTTGATCTTGCAAAGAAAGATCTATTTTCTGCTTAATCACTTGAAGTTCTCTCAATTGCAGAAAAAGGGAGGATTCCATTACTATCCTAAATATGGAAATGTTTGTTCTGCTATCAGTAAAGAAGTATTTTTTTTTAAATCCCGTTATGCACTAATATTTTCGGTGGCTTTTCAGGAATATATTCCGATGTCCAACACGTAGTGCAAAATAATAAATGGTGAATAAATAGTGAAGCTATTCTGTCTACTTCTTTACCAATTCTGATGACACCTAGAGGCCCAGGTGTACTTTATCCTGAAAGCTCAGCTATTCTAACACATGTTGTTTAAAAAGCCCTTTTAAGAATTGCTCCACTAATTAGGGGTAACTTTTATTTATGTTCTCTGTGTCCGGCTATATTTCTTGCCTTTGTAGAAATACCCTATGGCTTGAAGGAGATGAAGAACAGCAGGCATCTCTGTAGATGACTGTTCTTATGCATACCCATTGTTTCACTGGAGAAGGTTTATTACTAGATAGGATCTTGCATTTGCAATAATTTGCACAAAACTAAATAGCTGGTTTTGATTGAAATAGTAGCCTTATATTTAAATATGAAGGGAGAGTGGTAGACTATAATTTAATCTAATGTCTCTAAAAATCAGTGGTTTAGGTGCCTTCTTGGAAGTTTGATCAGTAAAACACCTAAAAAGAAGAAAAACTTTAATGAGAAAAATACCTATATTCACTGGAAAGGGAAACATAAACATTCAGAATTTGGATAGATAAATAATTTGAAAGGATATAATTTATCATTACTGCAATATGTTAGTAATATTATTTGAGTAATATTTTTTATTTTATCTTGCATCTTCTGTGTTTTGAAGTTTGGTCCATTCTGGTGATTCTAATCGCTGTTGTTTTTTTGGGGGTTTTTAGATATGTCTACTTCTCAGTTCAGTTTGTCAAGGTTTAGTTTCTTTGTTTGGTTTGCTCATCCTGAGGATGGGGAAATAACTTTTGTGAGATTTTATTTGGTTGGTTTTTTAAAAGTACTGATTTATTTACCAATAAGAAATTACAAAGATTATTTCAAGGATGAAGGGCTGCTAATATAAAAGTCATGGCATTGACATGAATGTGCTTCTTTACTTCTCTGGACTATTAGGAAATTGAATAATCTGATAGATATTTTCAGAGTACTTTTTTCTGTGTTCCAGAATAACCTGTGTATCGTGCTTGTACAGTTCAAAAGCCTGGTGATACAGATAGACCCAGAGTGCAGAAGCCTGAGTCCTTAATTAAAATGCTGCTCTATTTAAATAAAAACTTTCTCAATTATAGTAAATTAAGTAATTTTTGAGTCCCCCTTTTTTTTTTTCCTTTCAGATATAAAGTAATTGGTATACTCTAATTCACATAGATGAGAGTTTTGTAAAGCAGTAACTGAAATAGAGTCTGTCATGCTATTCAACCAGATGAGCTTTGAGATAAGTGTGTGATACTTGTGGATTTGGGGAGTTTAGTCCTTTTTTGCATAAAGAAGCATTGTTGGCATGTAATCAAAATGATGATGGCTGTCTGGGAAACATGCTTTCAAGGGTTGCTTCCACAAATGAGTCATAAGTAAAAGCTCTTCATCTAGCACAGAGCACATTAAGCTGGAAGAACAAACAAAAAAGCTTGTTGGTAGATCAAAGAAAATACAAGCATAAAAGATACTCTTAGAAGATCAGTTGGTCTAAATATCAGAATTGTAGTAATGTCTTTCCTTCTTATTCTCCTCTGGTTTATGCTTTCATGTAGACCTTGATTATTTTAGCTGCTGGCATAGTTTCCTTCAAAAAGCTGCTCATTTGCTGCAACTTTAATGGGATAGAGAGCAAAGTGTTAGCAGTCTTTGGAGAACTGAGTTTATGTTCTAATGGGAATAAAATTTTTAGCCAATTCTCTTGTACTTTGTCCAGCTAACTCTAGAAAAGTAAATCAAACATTGAAGATTGATCTGGCATGTATAAAACATACTTGTGTGTACCTATCTGTCCATGTAGAGGTAGATAAATAAAGCATATTATAGCTGCAGAAAGTGAGATAATATCTTTCTGTATACTGAGATAAAATACTCCTGTATTTTTACAGATCATTCGCAACATAAATTCTTGTAAGATTGCTAACTTAATGTATTTCTGGTATAGGTGCTTCTAGATTGCATGGTGACAATCTATGGCCTGAAGACTCAATCAGATTTGTCAACCAATTTTTCTTCTTTGCTTTAAAGCTGAACTTCTTTCAAATAGATAAAGACTGAATGAGAAGAATTGTCCTTACATCTCGTTCTTCTGTAAGCCTTTTTCACTTTTCATTTGACTGAAAGGAGGTCCACTCTACAAGCACAGTAGTCCACCATGTAAACACTTCTGTATCTTTTGATGTTCTATGATACACATGTTTAACTAGTGGTGCAGCTGCTTCCTGCATGTAACTTGGGCTAGCTTCCTGCCCTGTAGCTAGGGACAAATGCTCTATGTAAGAGGACAATTTACTCTTTCAGCAAGCAAATAAGCTTTGGTTATTACAGCTGCCCTTCTGGTCACATAAAAGATGATGCTCAGGCTTGAAGTTTAAGTGTGCCTCTGAGGGTGTCTGTGTCTAGGTCTTGGCTGAAGCTGAGCAGTCAGTCACTCTACTAACAAGGGAACTTTTTCCTAATTAAGGAAAATGTGATGTTCTGTCATAGGGAAATCTGTGGCAAATACACTGAAGTGAAATATAATAATTAGGCTTTTTTTTTCTTCAAATAAGATGGAATTAAGCTATTCAAGAGCTTATTTATAGAAATAAAAGAAATCTTAATTGGTGACAGAGTTGCAGTAGAGATATAGCAGGAGGAAAAAGCACTGGTTACTAAATAAGGTATGTAAGTAAAAATAAAATAATATTTTGGATGCTCTTACTCAGTTTTATACATAAAAGCAATTTTGTATTACAAATCAGCCCATTCTGGTTTTGCATAAAATAGCTTCCCCTTCCCCTCCACAGAAATGAAGACTGGAGCATATAAATCATTGGAAATTTTCAAAAGACACTGTTTTGGAAAGGGCTGCATGTTGTACCAACAAAGTCACTGCTGGCTGCAAAATTGAATGGGACACAAATGTATTGCATTCATAATATTAGCTGTAAAATTTGAAATTAATATCAGTTTCTGCTTCTGTTACCATGTACTGATTAGCATAAAAGAAACTTTGCCCTAAGAGCTGTGAGGTAATTAACACAAAATTCAAACCCAGAAAACATTTCCAAATCAGAAAAGGCTCTAAATGAAAATGACTGTTGGGAAAGCACTGAGGCAAGAATGATATATATTTTCTGATATCTACTTGCCAGGTATCTACTTTAGGCCAAATTGCAGGGAGGGGGAGCATATAATTTGTTGGGCAAGGCAGACCTTTGATTCACTGCACATGACTATTACCACAAGAAAAAAAAATTGAACATTATTTTAGATTGCTGTAGTAAAAACGCATATGAAATGCTGCTTCCCTTCTGGAAGCCCTTTGTTATAGAGTGACAATTTTGGGAATCATGCTACAGTGTGTTAGTTGTCATTTCTAATGCTCAGCTATTAGCCACAATGTTGAGTTAGATTATGAGATTTTGATCTCTTCAGATCATCTGACAATGCTTTCCCTAAAGCATCCCAGTAGCTGTGTGTAAAACAGTCTACACTTTTTCAACCTTTTTTGGAGTTGGGAATATTTTTGTGATATTCATCTGGTGGAGGGCATTTTACCTTTTAGCATGTGTCACATGGATAGGGAATGTATGAAGTCTTTGCCTGCACGTAGGCTGCACCAAGATCCTTACCTTCACTAGGAAGAACAAGTAGTCACTAGCTACTGATTTATTGATAGATGCCTAGCCCAATAGGGAGACTTTTTAAGGAACTTTTTGTAACTTTCTCCAGTGTTAGTAACAGGACTGCTTATGAAGCCTTCAGGTGTGGGGCACTTCCTTGTTCATAGTATGCCATTTTAAAGGTAAACTCAGCAAATATCCAATATGCAGTTCCAATGATTAGCATTAAATATAGCATATTTCACAATAAACCAGTATAATGCTGCATCAGCATTTCCAAGTGTCCTCATGATTACTAGTGCCACGGAGGGGAGTATAAAGTTTGGAGGAGGCAATTAGAATGACCTTGCATTACTGAGCTGGTGAGCAGAACTGGATTTTGTCCACAAGTAATGGAGTTTTTCATAAGATGCTGCTTACCAACAGCATGTGCATGCAGATATCAATGAAAGTTAATGTAAATATCTACACGTGAATTTAAATTGCAAAGCAAACACATCTCATATTTTCCAAAAATATTACAGTTTTAGCTGAGCTAAATTAAGAAGAATTTTTTGTTATTATTATTATTATTAAAGTTTTTAGCAAACTAAAAATTATTTCTTGAATATTCCTTAATTATTGGTCTGTTCTTATATTGACAGTGTTTTGCACCTGGCAGTCTACCTTCTCTAACAGTTAATACAGTGTTTAGGGCTACACTGCAACAGTGTTTAGTTTAATAATGATTTATAATTTACCTGAAAACTTCTTCAGAGGCTACACTAGATGTTGGGTTAGCTTTAAAATACATTATTTATTAATATACATAATCTCTAAATGCTTGTTTGTTTCTTTGCATTTTGGTTTTAGACCTAAGAATTTTGTCATAAGACAAATATTAGAAAAGCAAAGTACAAAATACTGACAGTCTTCTGAAACAGATGTAGAGAAAGAGCAGTTTTTGCTAAACATCAAGTTGTTGGTTTTTTTCCCAGTGCAAAAGAACAGGAGTTACCAAGAACATAAAGTAGCTTTAGGGAGGGAAAAGTTAATTGTCAAGTAGAGGGGAAAAGTTCTCAGGAGACAAAGATAGTGCTGAAGGTAGGATTTTCACCCCAAGAATGGAATTCTGTGTAGGATTTATGTGAAAAGCTGATAATTGGAGGCACTGTTAACAGTTTCCCTGCTTAAAACATTAAACTGGAAAGATTTCTTTACAAAGGATTTATTTGCTCTCTGAGGATGGTGATCAGTTGTAATGTCCAAGTTTAACCACCTTCCACTGATACAATTAAAAACAAAAAATATACCCTAGGTTCTTTGTATAACAAGCTAAGCTAAATATGAAGCCCACTGAAATGTGAGGTCCCTGTCAAACAGTGATTTTATCCTATGCTGCTACAGTTTACAGGGAAGGAAACAGATTAACAAAGAGCTGGATTTTCTATGGCAAATATTGAGAAAATGTCTCATTGTGACAGTCTTCTGATTTTATGCTGAATGAAATGTTAACTTGAAATTTTTCATCCAGTTTAAAAGATATAAAGGCTTACTGGAAAAAAAAATTCCAAACAAACATACCCCACATACTGTAGAATTAAATCTGTCACTTTCAGACAAAGTGAAAAGTAATATATGGGTATTTGAACTCCTACAAGTTCCATTACACATCCAGTGGAGCTTTTTTTGTTTAATATATCTTACTGGTCAATGGATGTGCTGAAGAGGAAAATTTATCATTTGTACATCCTCATCTAAAGCCTATTTATGAGGAGGGTGATGTTTACAATACAGAAAATGAAGAGCTTTTTTCAAAGTTGTCAAGAAAATATTGTGAATATGTTTTTAATGCTTTAAGTGGGCATGTCCAACTTTCAAATGATTTATAGAGCAATCTGTTTTTTGGTCCTTATGGTAAACAATGTGCCTTTATGGCACATTGGTAGGGCTGTGGCTTTATATAGATCAAGGTAACAGTAGAATCTGGGGGAGGGAAGTCACTCCTGTTAGCAGTTATCGTCCCTTAACTGTGAATTGTTTGTCATGTTCATTTTATTTTTTTAGCTGGTGTTGCCCAGTACGAGTTACAGCATCAGCTTACATGATCAGGGAAGCTCAACCAGCAAAAATGTGCTTAAATGGCTTCAAATGTGACTTGAACCTCTGCTCAAATGTTCCTTGGTATATCTCCCTGCTTCTAGATTTGTTGTATTGGGCACTACAAAAACACTAGATTCAGACTTATGTGAAGTCTAGTGGATTAATTCAGAGATTTATGATGAAAGAGATGTCAGCATTTAAATACATTTGATTTAACTAGTTAGGTTTTTGTAGAAGACATGAACAAAGGATAATTCCCCAATACAACAAATTTACCTTCTCTTATAGGTGTATAGCCTTCTAATTTACTCAAAACTGAGAAACTACAAAAGTTTTTCTGTTTCTCCTTTCTATATGTAGTTTTTCCTTAAAGTTGGAAGCAAAATAGTGACTGAATCTAGTTTCTTTTAAATGGATCTACTTTCTTCAAAATCATTTCAAGTATCCAGGCTGCCTGGGGTTCTAGTACCTGAAGGAAACTATAATAGGATATGTGGGTATTATTCAGTGGGTGGCAAGTTGCAAATCAGATACCTGTACTTGTAACAAAAGAAATGTTTTAACCTATTACACCATAAGGCAAGTATTATAAAGATTACTAGTAGAAATACAACATAAATTTCTTCCCGATGTTTTGTGCTTCATTTTTTTAAATTATATTTTCTTCTAGATTACTCATTTGTTTAAATTAGAGTATTTCCCTTTAAAATCAGGAAAACACTTTTCTTGATATTTAGGCTTCAAAAATTGTCTGTATTCTGTGCTCATGCGCTCCCATGCTCATGTTTATTACACAAGATTAAATAATTGCATCCTTTTGTAATGTTGTTTGACACATTCAAGGATTTTGAACAATCATTTCACTTGAATATACTTTGAAGCATGTCTTGCAATGTAGCATATTCAGGCAGGCATGAGAAGAAATGCTTTCCAGAACAATTCAAGACTACATTTAGATGAGAAAACTAAGTGGTATAATATAGTGCAGTGCTCTTTCTCATGGGAGTGGAGGTTTTTTTCTATATCAGTTGAAGTATTCTGGGAATCTAAGGTTAACTCTATATACCAGTAGAAATGATTCAAGGAGCAATGAGGCACATGTTCATAAATAATTGCTGTCGCAGTTTTAAATTATTTCACAAAAACTCCCCAAGGAGTTGTATTGCTCTTCATCATTCTAATGCTGAAGTGATCCTTTCTATGGAAAGATTTAGAAGTATAGATAAATTAGACTTTTCCTTCCTATTTCTGGCTTGTTTCAGATACAAGATTTCAATTTCATTTTTTATTGTCTCAAAAGATTCTAAGCTTGCATGACAAAATAAAAAGGTATTTGAATTTATACCTTATACAGTATCTTAGTTTTCTCTTTCTTGCATTCATTCTGTCATCTTTTTTATGTACAGTAAACCCTGAAAAAATGTGACCTGTAGGTAGGATAGGAGGGGAAGTGCTAATTATAGGGTTCTGCTAGTTTTTTCTGAAGGCTGGAAGGGATAGAGAAGGAACTGGCAAAAACCCCTCCCTTTTCCCCTGAACTGGAAAAGCATTATATCAGAGCAATTTGACAGAAGAATTTATGTAAAGGAGCTATATAAAGAATCATAGTTTTTCTAGCAGAGACTGGCTTTCTGTTCCAACAAATCAATTATTTTCTCTCACCACAGCTGCCTAATGGATAGAGATGGATATGGCAGATTATTTTGAAAAAAAAAAAAAAAGAGGAAAAACAATTATAAAGTTTTATTTAGTCTGTCTCACTGTGTAGCACTCTACCATTGATCTTCCATCCACCACAGCTCAGAAGTCACTGAAGTCTCTGGTTTCTTCAGTTCACTTTTTACTCCTGAGGGGACTTCAAATTATACTGCTACAGATCACTACTTGGGGGATATTATTCCAAGACTTATGGTGGATATCTCAACCCAACTCAGAGGTTTCCTCTTTCAGTTAAATCTTTCAGCTATGCAGCACCCCTGTTGCTTGAGGACCTTCTGGGAATTACAGATGGATAATCTTCCCTGTTACAAAAATTGCACAGAAAAAACCATGGGATATGAAAAAATTCAGTATTGCATATCCAGTGATTGGTATTTTCAGAGGTTCTCTCCTCTGACATCAAAGCAGACTCAACATACTAGAAATAAATTATTACACAAGTTAGGATTATTTTTGAAAATATATGCAAAGCTTGCAGGACCATATTATATCTTAGAATTTGTGATGCTTTGCAAGCAAAGGTAAACTTAGGAATTCTCTTCATGGAAAGGCTCTCCTTATGTGATTCACTGAATAAATGGTACATATCTTCAGATCACTTCCTTGAAATCTAAATGCACTTAAAAACTGATATCACTAAATTTGACTAAAATATGTTTTGTGTTAAGCTCGTTGAAGCACAGGTAAGTAGGACCATGGAGGTGTTACTAAATTCCAAGTACTCCAAGTGAGAACAGTCAGCATCTAAATTATTGAGCTGTCATGTTAAATGAAGCTGAATATTTTTAAGTGATTCACATGCAGATTGTTAAAAAAGACACAGACTCTGCCTTATCAAACAAGGCTCATTACTTTTCAAAATTAAGGGAACAATAAGACCTAATTTTTGGAACTTAGCTGTGCAGGAAATGTGTTAGGCTGATTTTCTTTTTCTGACAGTAGAATAAGTTTTGTAGAAACATCTGTTAAAGAGCATTTTCATAGCTTTCATATATTCAATTGTTCATAATTTCATTAGTCGTTAATCTACATGGATATAGTTCTTAATAGTATTGCAATATGTAAAAGCATAAATTTTTGCACAATAAAACTTGAAAGTACCTCATTGATTTTTTTTTCTGAGGAACTAAATAGTTAATAATGCAGACAAGTCTTTAAGTATGTAGGTAAAATAGCCTCAGTCATTGAGCTGAATGGAGCTCTTTCCATCTTAGAGCTTTTGTGCCTGAATTTCTGCAAAGCAGCTTTTATATTTAAGGGTTTTCTCAATGTGAAGAGCAAGTCTAAAAGTAAAGAATTTGAGTGAAGTAACACAAGCATGGAAAATATTTTAATATAGGGTTGCTGGTGATGTGTACTTGTTCATGCAAGTTGCTTCAGACTTCTGCTAATAAGAGAATAGGAGTCACTTTATTGCTGTAACAATATAACTCTTCTGTACTATGTATCATCAACAGGAGGAGTGGGGACAGGGAGAAGTTTTAATGAAATGGGAAAAAAAAATTAATTGGAGTTATCTGAAGTTATGCTGAACAGAGGTCTGCCTCAATGTCTGTGGTAGTGACTATTTCTAGCTAATGTGGGGTAATCTAGACATACAACATTATTTCCCAAAACTGTCATTCTTGTAACTGCTAGGCTTGGTGTTTGCAGTATTTCAAATGCAGTTGTGTGAGGGCTTTTTCTTTTCTTTTTTTTTTTTTCTCCTCCCCAATTCTTCACTTTCCCTAGCCAAATAGAATAAATATTGATTCACCTTAAAGATAAGTATATAATAGTAATCTGGTTTTAGAGGCTTGGATCTCTATGCACCACTGTGGATGCAGATAGATGATCAACCAGTAATAGCCTAATGAGTTGCAGCATTTAGTCTGTGGTGGTAGATGTTGTGGATGTGCCTGAGAGAGGTTTCTGTTGGACAGAAAAGTGAATTGCAGAATACATTTGGTCAGAAATGTCTGATAAGTTTGAACTAGTGTAACAGCTCTTGTTATGCTGTGAAACTAATGGTGTTTGATTTGGTTCTTGTGCTTTGCTATTAGTCTTGTGTTGGGCAAATCACTTCCACTCTGTGTTTGTTTGGCTCTGTAAAACACCCCTACTATCTTCCTCCTTTGAACTCTGGTAAGTTTGAGGCAATATAAGGTTTTCAATGAAGCTTCAACCTCTGTCTGGTGTTTTTTGTTATGAAGCTCTCTTTTCCCTACTTTCTTATATGGAGTCTGCTCTTTTAGGGAGATTGGGGATGTTCCCAAGAGGGTTGTTTGTCAAATGTGCTGCATGGAAATACAACCTGCAATTCTCAAAATGCAAGGAAAGGTAATTTTTTGAATACAGTAGCAGGAAGGGAATTTGCCTCAGGGGGAATTGAATTAATTATTCTGGGAAATTGCATGGTGTTAGCATCACAGGGGATACTAGTAATTACTCACAAGGTAAATGTGATTTTGGGGACTGTTTCAGACACCAGAACAGGTATTAGTATGTAGCATCAAGTTAAATAGGAGCCTACGAGTGTGTTTAGAAAAAAAATGGTCAGATTGCAAATCGAGATCATGTCCACATTTTTTTTTAATGTGGAAAATTTATTGTATTAAGAAAATGCTCTTCCTTTATGGTTGCTTTGTGCCAGAGTTGCCCCACCATGTATGTGCAAAAAATGTGCCTATTCTAAATTTAATATTTATGTCCTCTATTTGGGGTAGTGTAATCTTGTTTTGATGCAAATCTTCACTCCCCAAAAAATAGAAACATAATTTTACACCTAGAAAAGACCAAATTTAGTTTCTCATTGTGATATTACTCATTCTTCCCTTAATCTATGGTTCTCAGGTGAATTATGGTTCATTTTAAGAACCATAGACTGAACTAGGGCCTTGGGATGGCTGAGACTTGGTTTAGTCTCTATTTTGGTACTGATTTAAAGCCCATATGTACTACCTGAAATATAATCAAATTACTCAAGAGATCTCTGCTCCTGCCTTTTGAGAGCATTAGTACTTTTGAAATGAAGTGTGATAAAGCATAAGCATTTCTTTCTAGTGCATGCAAGATAAGCTTATTCGCAACTTGATATGGGAATCTGTGGAATTCTCAGGGCTAGCTGTAAGGTCTGTGACATTCAAAAAGGAAGGAGTATTTCCCTTTTTGATGAAGCACTACAGTATTTAGTGTAGGGAAAAGAAACTGCTTCTTGAGGTGTAATAAATGATCATTTGTTTACTGCTTTGTTAGCCTCAATTTCTGCACAGTTAAATTATCAGGGTAAATTAGATATATTGCTCAGGACAACTAAGCTGTAAAACATTTGTGTATACTTTTTACCTGTGAAATTACCTGCAACTTGCTTTCTGTTAGCACAAATTAGGAGCCACAAGAAGTAAGTTATTGCTTGTATTTAAGCCTTGGCTTTCTGTGAGATTAGGTCTCGATGGATGGCAGGCAGGAAAAAATGGTTCACTCGAGCAAGGCACAGCTCAGCCCTGTCCTCCAGGTGGGTGGGATAAGCTATTCCAAGGCCACAGTTCAACATTAGACTGAATCTGGCTTTAGGGCTCCTGCTTCTAATCAAGAAGGTTGCCACTACATGATGGTAATCAATGATCCGGTACAAACATATTCTGCTACCTCAACAGTTTTCTGGGAATTTTGACAAGTCAACATTATTGTCAGGCTTTATGCCAGATTGACTATTATCTGTTCTACTATGGCTGTCATGTAACCAGAGCAGAGCATAAAGCTATCACAGAGGCTATATTGTCTGCACCATCTAATTTGAGGGGAAAATGTGGTTGTGTTCTCATGTCTAATACCCATTAGATCTGTATTGCAGTGCACAGCTCCAGTATTCATGGTCATGGAGCTATAGCTTGAGAACACACCTTTTGGACTGTTGTCTCCTGGCCAGGAGTAGGATGGACATATATCTTTGCAAAAGACCTTCAGCACTTCAGGTGCATGCATACATACATGGTGGTGTCAAAGCATGGGGATAACACAACATTCTGGAAATCTGAGTGGGACAGAGGGAGTGGTGTTTTGGGTTCATTACAATTAGCTGCCTTTTAACCTGCGCTCTTTCTGTATTCACCGCACCACTCCACTTTGCATACAAGTCATACACAAAAAGATGGGTAAAAATAAGAATAAAAATAAGGTCATTTATTTCGGTAGAGTTTAGGAATTAATATTCTGAAACTGTTGGGGTTCTCTGTTACTAATGAACTATTGGGAAAAGGCAACTTTTATGTTGCAACAGAGTAGTTTTTATATCAATGTAGCATGAAAATATTTAAATAATACCATGAAAATCAGTACATAGAAAATGCTTTTCTTTGGCTATGATTTATTATGCTTGATCTAAAGGACAGTATGCTTTCTCTGCTGTTTTCACTAAATTTATTTCTGCTTGTGTTGCAGACAACATTACAGCTGTAATGCAGTGTTGTGTTTTCTGTCTGAAGTGATACATACCTGTGTAACATGTCAGGCTGAGAAAGTTTTCAAATATCAAATTGAGTGAAACATTACCTGCCTAGTTTTTCTCAGGTAGTGATGAAATGTACAGTGCAATGTTAGTTACTAAATGGTGAAGACTTTTACCTCAGAATTTTTATACAAAGGAGGTAATAGTGATGACTGACTAAATCCTATAAAGAGGATTTTTTGCAGCAAATATTATGTGTACTAAGGCCGTGAGTTTAGCATTCTTTAGAAATGTTCTATGGAAAATGCTATTAAAATCTGGATTTATAATTTCTCTTGAGTGTCACATCATTGTAGGCAGTGATGTCCAGATTTTGGAGATGTGAAGAGCTTTATTTTCTCCATTTCTCCCTAGCAATTCTGAGACATGAGATATACTTTCAGCTTTAACAACATCATATCCCCATGAATGACCCTCCCTCTCCCCCCCCCCCCTTTTTTTTTTTTCTTTTTTCCTTTCTTTCAAGGATAATGCCCTGGAATTAAATCTGGTCTCTGATGTAATTTTTCTACATTTTCCTTTCTCTGTGCATAACCATGGTTTCTTTGCAGTTTAATCTTTTTTCTTTTCGTGGTTCACTTTATTCTAATTTCAGGGATAGGGATGTAAGAAGAATAGCAGCAAATGGGGAATTGTACAGTTATGAGACCTCCTGAATGGCCAGTGGCAATCACAGAGACTGATTTCTGCAGGCTTCTCACAGTCATTTTCATTATCTTTGTGTTCTTGTCTTGAATATCCCTAGAGTGAAACAGGAACAACACATCTAAATACTATAAAATGATAAGCAGGCATAAAATGCACTTGCATACACCCATACATGTGCATGTATACACACACACACCTCGATATGTATTTTTTTGGGGGACCTCCATTGCTATCATTTATGTGCTTTAGCAATGGTAGTCATAAAAATTGTAAAATCACTGAATTTTTTTTCACACCAACTAAATTTATTTATTTCTTATTTATAATAATTAAATACCAGCTGCATTCTGCTTGACTAATTTTGACCAAAATTCATATATTATGCATAACAGTGTATTGGCAGAAGAAGGAAAGGGTTCATACTTTTATGTGACAGGTCTAGCTATTTTCAGTCCATTAAAAGTTGGAAAGATGTCTGTATCCCTTCTATGTTTTTGGAATAGGAACTGTTTTATTTTGGCTGAAAGACGCAAGACTAGGTACTTGTATTTCTGGTTTCCCTAGTGTATTTTGTGAAGTGCAAATTATACTTAATTACAGACTATTCTGGGTTGGAAGGGACCCACAGAGTCCAACTCAAGTGAATGTCCTGTACAAGGTTTGACTCCACATAGCCTGAGGCATTATTAGCACCATGCTCTGACCAACTGAGCTAATCTCAGGATCAAAGTAAGAGTCATCTTTAAAATTGATGGTTTTAAGGTTTCATGTTGAAGTATGGGAGCTTCCAAAAACTGTGCTGTAAAGTTGAGTATAACTTAAATGTTCTTTCTTTTAAGTTTTTATTTCATGTTATGAGTATTTGTTTTCTTTTTTTAGTGGCAAACTGTGAATGTAACAGGAATTTATTCTCAGATACCCATTGTGAGGATATGCTTTCAGTGGTGGGTGGGTTTTTATATATTAATACAAACACTGTCTGCCAAAGTTATATGCATAGAACTCTAGAATGATTTCTTTTCATGGCAATGCCTCCATTCCAAAGCCTGAGTAAACATAATTTGACAGCTATTAAGAAATATGGTTGTGGTAAATTGGGACTTAACTATACCCTTCAATGAGTAATCTTGAGCACTTTGCAAAATGGATAATATTCTTAGTTGGACAGAGGAGGAAAATACACTATTAAAAGAGGAAAAAGGCTTCCACTGAACCAGAGGTAATAAATTCAGAACTATTTGTATTTATTTAACATATACATGGAAAAATCATGAACACAAATGTTTGGAAATAACTAAGTATTTACTAAGTAAAAAGTATTTTGTCCATTTCTTTGTTGTAATACCTGAAGAGAAAGCAAACATGAATGTCTCATGTTTGCATTAATGAAAGAAAATATTATTGGGAGAAATGAAATATATGACAAAGCAGCATGTATCAATGAATCTTGCTTCCTGGTTCTAACAGTATTTACTGTGAACTTTGAGGTTCAGTGGTATTCAACATAATGGAGCTATTTGCTTCATCTTTTTCAGCATTAATCAGTAGGGAAAATAGGAAAACTTTGATATACTGCAAGCATATCTGCATCCATCTACCAGCAGTCTTTGTACTCTTATCCCATTGCATCTAATTCAAACAAGTTCTAATATAACAAAGATAAAAATGTGTTTTGCATGTACATGTTTAATTCATTTGTACAGCAGACAGATGCCAGCATTCGTAACTGAGTTTTTAACAGTAACCACGTTTAGATATGGTGTTTGAAGGCATTGCAAATTTGCATCAATAGCTTTTCCTATCAAATATATGCCTTCTGTAATTTCAGAACTTGGAGCATCCCTAATCTTTTGACATTTTTGTGTGGACATTTAAGCACATGATATTATTTACATTGTGGTTTGGCCTAAAACAGGCTATATTGGAAGGAACATTATTAGTGAAAACAATATTCCTGCTGAATTCCGTATAAGCAGAGTGAACAGATATATAGTATTTTAATAAAATAATTTTTTTGTATGTTGTGCTATAATTTTGATTTGCTGGTGTTGAATGAACAGGAGTGGTGAGTATTTGAAATAATGCACTTTCAAACTACTATTTTGCTCTTTACTCTTACCTTTGGTTCTTTACTAACAATGCTATCTTGACAGATTGTGCTTTTAAATTTAAAACAAACATGCCTTTTGTTTGAATACTAAATATGCTCTGACATTTCTGTTCTATTAGGGTGTTCTGCCTTCTACTGTCTACATGTTATGCCAATTAGTTTCTCTTTTGGAACCTGAAAATACTGCTCTGCAATGTTTTTCTCTGTTCAAACACAGATCCTGTAATCAGACTTTTTGCATCAAGTCTTGGTTCTCTTAAGAGAACTATTGTGTGTGGTATTGCTCAATTTATCCTTATTGGTCAGTGTGTATTATCACTTGTCAAGTGGCTTGTAATTCTTAATATTGGAAGATATTTTGTTACAGGCTGTTTTTTTCCTTAAGAAAATCTTTAGTTGAAACAATGCAGTGTGATGTAAATACTGACTAGAAGTCCAGCCTCAAATAATTTCCAAATATGAGAATTATGATCTGAATCATACTAAAAATGAGATGTTTTAAGGCTATCAGTAGCTCAAAACAGAGTAGAAAAAGAGGTAAATGCTTGAATATCCCAATTAAAATTGTGAAATGTGTTATGTTTGAACTTATCTGATACAAGTAGTCAAATCTGTGACTCTTAGCCCATGGTTTTCCCAGATTTTCTTTCAAATATGCCTTTTTAGGATGTGTTTAAATACATGTGTATGTTCTGGGGTTTTTTTGGGGGGGAGGGGTGGGTTTTTTTGCGTTTTGAAATTTCTTGTTTTTAATGCAGCTATATTTTTTTTGTTTTGCCTTAAGTGGAGGGTTTTTTCAATAAATGCTGACTCTTACATAGAAGTACTCCAAGCTGACAAAAAGTGCTATTGTTTCCAAATTATTGTTTTACCCTTGAGAAAATGTCTGCAGATTTGTTTTTCTATTACTGTATATATTAAACTTGATGCTGGTGTGAGTCAGATTAGTCTAAGTGTGTTTCAAGAGAGGGATTAATATACTATATCCATGCCATTCGAGATGTTTTTAACGAATACACAGATAAGGCAGCTTTTACTTCAGTTGCATTTGTTTCTCCTGAAACAGTTGCATTTTAGTGCTGTTTCTAACACAGCTACATCTGCTTTATATTCAGAGTGTTCAGAAATGCCAGCAAAATTGCTTTTTGTAATCCTCTAAAATACTGATGCTTGTGCTAAACCCCCGTCTGTTTGTTTACTGGAGATTCATCAGGCCAGGTACAGATGCTGGTTCTACAAGATCTTCCCTAGAGTGGAGTTTTAATTAAAACAACTTTTTTTACCCCAGCTGTCAGTGCAACCCATATGAAAAGCAGAAAGCTTGTTTTTAGAGAAGAGTTGAATGTTTAGCTTGTTCCAAAGTCTATAACCACAAAATGAAGCATTGAATTTCCTACTTCTCTGAATTCTTTTCTCCCTTCCTAGTTAGTGCAAACTTTTTTTGCAGAAGTCACTCTAGAACTTTCTAAAGCTTGCTTTCTTCATGTATGTTTTACAATGCACATTGATTCCATTCAATTGGAAAATACTTTACAGGATTTTTTTTAAAGATTGTTTTAGTTTAACATCTACTTTACAGATAGCTGAAGTTGTATGGCACCTCCTACAACAGTTTTTGGTTTTTTACCCCTTGCCTTATGGAGTAATATCTCGGGCTCTAATTCTTATTGAGTCAAACCTTCCTTCAAGCTGGAAGGTAGTTGAAAATTGACTTAAATACAGGACAAAAAGTGGAAGATGGCTTGAGGGGAAAAAAAGGGAAAGAAAACAACCCCTATTTTCTACATAACACAAATTGAATTCTTATTTACCCACCCTCAGTATTACCTCATGACCTTAGTTGAAATGTGTCTTGTGATCTAAACCAAAGTTCTGGTTTAATCACAGCTGGCAACAGAGCACCAGCCATCTGCTTGCCCATTCCTCTGCCTCACCATGATGGGAGGGGGAATTGGAGTTGAGTTGGAAAAGAGAGAAGTTGTGTGTTGATATAAAGGCAGTTTAATAGGGAAAGAAAATCTGCACTCACAAGCAAAGCAGAACAAAGCGTTCATTCCATGGGCAGGCAGGTGTTCAGCCATCCCCAGGAAAACAGGGCTTCACCAAATATAATCATGACTTGGGAAGGCAAATGCCATCCTTCCAAATGTCCTCCTTTCCTCCTTCTTCTGGACCTTTACATGCTGAGTATGAGGCCAGAGGGTATAAAGTATCCCTTTGGTCAGGGGAAGTCAATTGTACTGGTTCTTTCCTCTCCTAGATTCTTGTGTACCTCAGTCTTCTCACTGATGGGGTGATTAAAAAATCAGAAAAGATTTGACACTGTGTAGGCACCTCTCAGTAATAACAAAACCATTTATTTTTCATTCACACTGTTTTTAGTACAAGTCCAAAACATAGATCTATCCTAGTTATTAGGATGAAAATTAACTCCACCCTAGCTACAATCAGCATATAAACTTAGGTAGCCCAAATGCCTGAAATCCTTCTTTTCCCAAGTCATAGCTGATCTTCTACTCTTCCTAATAATGCTAGCCTTCTCTTTGCTCAGTCCCAGCAGTAAAGTACAGCAGGTGAACTTGTCCTCAAAAATGTTTACCACAGAAGTGGATTACTGCAATGCTACCAAATATCTGTGTTCAGTGTAATCTTTCAACTGCTTTTACAAAGTTGTCTTCAATTTCTTCAATTCTGAAAGACATGTATGAGAAAATTTCTAGTTACTACACCACTAATTAAGTCCACTTCAAAAGTTATGGACTCAAAATAGTTTCTACTTCACCATCAGATTTTATGCTTTGACTGTGTACTGTGGGTCTGCCTAATGCCTTTTTTCTTTTTTTCTGTGGTGGGGTAGACGTGTAGGGTGGTGAGGTTGGTGGTGTAGTTAGACAGAAAAAAACCTACTCCAAAATGCTTCCTTCTGCTCTACTTAGACTCATATCTGTCCTGCTGTAATGGCAATGGATCTGTAGTTCCTTTCTGTAACTACTGTTCCAAGAATCCTATGTGACTCTGTCTGCCTTTGGTCTTTTTACTAGAGATGAATGGGAGTTGTGTGTGTCATCTGTAAATGCTTTTCTACTCCTGTGCTTAGTTGCTTTATGGCACTGAGTTGGCAGGTACCTTAAAAACCATGTAAAGCATATTTTCAGTTTAATTATTTATTTTATTATTCCTGTCTATAATAGCTGTGCTATCATGTCCTTATGAGTCCACAAGGCTTAATACAAAGGAGGAAAGACAGTAGGGCAGAACTGCTGCAGCTGCTCTGCTGTCTTAGACTGCCATAGAACCACACCCTGTGTTCAGCACTATGTTTTAATATTGAACAGTGATCTGGTTCAAAATACTTAGCTTGGGCTTTTTTGTTGGTTAATTTCTATTTGAATATGCTATAAGCTGGTGTCATGGTTTGACGCTGGTGTCATGGTTTGACGCTGGTGCAAAGTCAGTGCCTCTATGAAAATACACTCTCTCTGGTTTCTGCTGTGAGATGTGACCAGGAAGAAGCAAAGCAGGCCCCGCTTAGAAAGAAAGAAAAGAAAACTTTATTAACTATACTACAACTATATGTAAAAAGGAACACATAGGAAAAATGAAAACCTTACAAATACATTTCCTCCTCCCACCCACTAAATTTTTAATACGTTTATCTTTCAAATTTCAACTCTCGGTCTAGCACTACCCTTCAGACAATCAATCCTCAGTTCATCAAGAGGAGAGGAGTCCTTCTTGTGCCATAGGCTTCCCCTGGAAACACTGTTGAAACCTCGTGTGTTTCTGTGTCACTCGTGGCACTGCCCGGAGAATATCTGCCGTCGTGACCTCTTCCTTTCATGTCCAGTGCTCCCACCACTGAACACAGACCAGGGCTGCTTCTAGGGTTGTCTTTTAAGGATGTTTTTTCTCGTTCCAAAAAGAGCACAGTCTCACCTTCAGGACACCTGTCCCCCTCAAATTTCACCCCGTGGGGCCGAGGGGTACCAACACTGAACCCTCTTGGCTCTGAGCCATTGCCTCCCCCTGGATGCAGTCTCTGTGTCACAGGAAACATGGTTCTGGCCATGGCTATAACAAGAAGAGTCCAGTTAAAACCACTCCATCATCTCTTCCCACCTAAGATTCTTCTCTCCCGACATCTTTCACTTGCTCAGACCTTCATCACTCTTGCTCATTTCTTTCTTCATCTTCTACTCTATCTCTTCTAGGAAAGGTTAATGTTCTGTAAAGTTTTCGTTGTCCAAAAAGGGGTTAAAAACTGGGGCTCTGCCCACCCGGAGACTCACATAAGCTGCCGGACACCTTCTCGCTGCACACCCCCCTTCTCCACAAGCTGGGCTGTGCTGCCAGCACATGATATCAAATTTCAAGGCAGCACAGGCTCTCTCTCTCTCTGTCTCTCTGTCTCTGTCTCCTGCGGGGGCCTGCCCGATGCCTCCTGGTGCTTCTCTCCCTTCCACCCTCAGGGCCAGGCCTACCTCTCCCGGCCGCATGGCTTTTCCCCTCCCTCGCCCAGCCAGCAGCTGGGCCGGAGGAGATCTGACCTGCTTCCCTCGCAGAAACCCAAGAGGGCTTCCCACGGGAGTGCTCTGCTTTTAACTCCTGTGTTATCCAGGAGTATCCAATGTCCCCAGTGGCCACACCAGATGCCAGTATTCAAATCTGAACACCCATTGGTGTGACCACAGCATCCCAGAAAACCCACTTCCTCTCAAACCAGGACAGCTGGATAATGAGAGAAACTCGTGTATAGCTGTAGCAGATGAGAGAACAAAAAGCTGTGGCATTAAAGATTGGTTTGCAGTGTCTGAAAGCCAAAATATTGTAGAAAAAACTGGTTCCCCCTTTGTTTTGAAAAGGAAGACAAAGAGGGATGGACTTGGCAGTTCTCAGTGAAGTGAGGTTTTGTTTTCCATCTTGGCAAATCTACTCAGTGTTTGATCCCTACGTGTGGTCAGGGCCTGGTGCCTCACCTGATTGACCCTCATGCAATTTGCCTCTTCCTGGCATTCATAGTCCTAGAAAAGAGCAGGATTGTTGTCATCTACTTGTGTAGATCTTCCTTTGTGCAGGGGGACACTCTTTTCAGTCCTTGCTTTCAGCATATGCTCTTCATTTGATAATTCACATGAGGAATGGGTTGGCAATTGCTCTGCTTGTGCCAGTTAATTGAAAAATCCTGAAAACACAGGTGAAAAGAAGTCCAGAGCTCCTAAAGATGTGCAGCACTTGAATTCCTAAATAAGTATTCATGGATAGAGCTTGAGATCCTGCAGACCCCTGGTCTCCCAACAGTGTCAGGAATTGTGCTCTCTGACATCTCCCAAGGAGTATTGTAATGGGTTGTTCAGGCAGTACTTATGTTCTCCCCCAGTTCCTCCTATAACTGACCAGGTTTTGATGTCTTCAAAATAAGAAAATTCATTTCCCATGTAGCATAACTGAATTCCTTTACCTAATGTGTAAGAATTACAGTATTTTATTCCAATTTATTTCTTCTAGTTTTGTTTCGAAGTAGCTATGTTGAGAGTCATTCCATAGATGCTTAAGGCAATTTGAAGAAATTGTGATTTTTCTCTTTTTTTTAGCTTTAAATTTGAAAAGAAAATATTTTTCAGCTCTTCTGCACTTGTTGAATAGAATTGGTGTTTATACAATGCTTATAAAACCATTTATGCAAATCAAATTGCAAGAAAATTGCTGAATCTTGTTTGGTTAGGAAGTTGTAGGTTTTGGGGGTTTTTTATAAGCAAATGCCATTTGTAATTTTTTCTTTTTATTTTCAAAGCAAGATTCATACACTAGGGACATAGGGCAATGCACTTTCACCCACACATTTCAGCAGGTTTAGCATGATTCCTAAAGTGAGAATGTAGCAGAGGTTATGAACCCTTTTAAGTACCACTCAGAGTATATTATTTCAGATTTTAAATAACAAAGGTAGTTTAATTACTTATTTAAAACATTTTAAACTGGATGAGTAATTCCCTGTATGAAGAAATTCTCTAAAATTATTTTTTGTAGAACCAAAAATGCAGTAATTATTTACTGCAGACTATGAAGCAATCTCTAGGGATGGTTCTTGAGTTGGTATTATCTAAAAGGAAGCTGCTTGGTTATTCTTTACATAAGCATTTTTTAGCACAGAATCTTCAAGATACCTAATGCATTGCCTTTGCTGTGAGGAACAGACTCTCTTTAGAGAGACACCGCAAACTCTAAGGTACAAGAGTTGATGGATATTTTTTCTTCACTTCTGGGTGTGTTCTTCTCTGGAGAAACTTGGGAAAGAATAAATTTGAGGCAGAAGCTCTTGGAAGCAGAGCTAGGAATGCATGGGATTTTTAATGTGTTCTGGTTGTCTGGTGACTTTAGTGACAAATTTTGCCTTCAACATCCATTTTGATATTATTAAATTACTTCATTATTTAAGACTGCTCTTTCCCTTTAGTTACAGACAGAAGTAAGTCCAGATCTATCTACATCTCTAAAACTCCTTAGAAATAAATCTTTTCACAGCACCTTCAGGGTCTTACCCCTGCACTTTCTAAATTCCTGACAGCATGTTTAGATATTTCCCTCACCAGAATAGGTGAGGGAAAACCTATTCTGAAAACATTCTGAAGCTGCTTAGGGATCCTGCAGGCTAACCAGCAACCTAAGCACCAGATCCAACTCTCAGGCTGTTTCTCCAGAGAAGCTTCCTGTTCAACTGGTGATGGGGGAAATTCAATATCATAAATATTCAGTATTTATTAAAAAGGAGGCAAAATGCTCTAAACAGCTGTGGAGAAGTTCAAATGAAATGGCTGTAGAAGCTTTACTTTCACAGGTTAAAAATCCCAACTCTAAAGTGTAGAATGTAATAAAGCCTTTATTTACAGTTAAAAAATACTGTAAACTCAGTCTTTACAATACTAGGCCTGACATAGGGGTGTACATATATAAATGTATTTTAGTCTACCTCTACTGCAATCACCGAGTTGCATCATGTATATGTTTTAGAGACAAGATTTCACTTCAGAAGAACAGTAAAGAGCTTTGTAAGGAATCTTTAGTATATTCTAATAAGTATTTCCCAGTGGGGTTATTTCAGAGATCTACCAGAATTTGTATGAAATGCAGTTTGTTGTGTAAACGTCTGTAGACCAGACATTTGGAGGGCAAAAAGGGAAGGGAACTTTAGAAGCTGTAAAACAAAGAGCTGACTGCATACTTTTAGGTGAGTAAATTAAGTAATCTTGAAAGTAATCTGTTCCTAAGGATTGGTTCTTTCTAGATATACACATTGCTACTACTGACATCTACTTTTCTTTTCTAAATTCTGCCTAAACAAAGCTTCCAGCTGTTAGAGAAACTGGAATAATCAACTTAAAGGGCTTTTTTTTTTTGCTTTTTTTTTTTCCTTTTTTTTTCCCCCCCGTTTGATCACACATTATTTTGCATTCATTTTTTACCTTGGTTCTGTCTCTCAACTACCTACTTATGTTCGTGGGCTGCTTAATGCAAAATTCCATAAGTTCTTGTGCATGGGAATTGGTCACAGGTAAACTTTATTTTCTTCCTTACTGAGAAAATAGTGGATTTCATTTATTGTGGCACAACTTTAATGGGAGAATTTTGTTCACATGACTACCTTTCCTAAAATTAACCTCAAGCATTTTTTGGACAGAAGGGGACTTAAATTTTAGCAGTACTGGGGAATCAAATCAGAAGTGCTGCATGGAAATTTTCATAGCACGTACTCATTTAAAGAAGGCAACATGCATTTATTGGGAGTGGTTTAAAACAAACTGGCAGCTGCTGAATTCTGAAGGAATGTTGGAGGGTTCAGCTTCTATTTAAAACTGTGTGGCATAGCAGACCTGTCATACAAGTCCTGGAAGACTGTATAGATTCATGTGAACCAGGCACTGCATCACCTCTGTTAGTTCTGTCTGTGTGTTCAGGCCCACTTGAAGTACCTGGACACTCAACAGTATTGGTTTAATGTCTGCCACTGAAGTAATTCCAGCAATGTTTCACTGGGACATTGGAGATTGGTGCCAGCTCTAAAGTGGAATATATCAAAGGAAAGGACGGGATGCTGGCTTCTACCAGCTCACTGTCAGGGTGTAGTGGGACTGCAACTTGGTCCAAGTTTTATGTGTGAAATTCATTTACAGGTCTGGATTTGTCTGTCTCTTTCAGGTGCAATGTTGTAGAGTAAGTAACAATAAACAAACAGGCCTCCTCTTCCAAAGCTGATCTCCCCTATTTACACACACCACATATTGGAGGTGAATGCTTTTTTTATGTGCTCCAGTTGCCCCTACAATGCACATGCTGGTGAGGAAGCACCCAAGCCCTCTCAGATGCAGATGGGGCTGTATATAGACATGGGTGTACCTGTATTTGGTTGCGCTGTGTGTTGGCACTCCTTCTGCTGGCTGCTGTCCCAGTGCCTGAAGGGAAAGGTGAATCTAAGTGGATGTGACAAGGTCAGTGATTTCTGTCTTTGACAGAATTCAAACTAGGCTTTTTCTTCCAATAAGCTATTTTCTTCTTTGTCCTACTATTGCAAATATTAATTATCTTTTTTTTTTAAAAAACAACTCCTTAAAATCTTAATGTAGTTTCCTGGTTGATATTTAATCTGACATCATAGGCTATAGTCTTCTCTAGCATTATAATTTTTGGGCAAATGAACTGAGGGGCAGTTCTGGATGATCTTTTCACATCATGCTCTTTGTGCTTGCATCCCTGCTACGTCAGCTGCTCTTACCCAGACCACACAGATACCTCCATAGAGGAAAGCTTTGTGATTTTTATTATCCAAATGTCAGGGAACAGACTGAACTATGAAGAATAACAGCAAAGGTAGCTGAAAAAAGGCTGCAGAGCAAGACCTCTGTTTTTTAGCAGTAGAGATATTTTCGGCCACCATCTCTCTTTAGGGTTTTTTTTGTTTGTTTTGGTTTTTGGGGGTGTTTTGGTTTTTGTTTTGTTTTTTTTTTTTTTTTTATCATGCTGTGCCCTGAGGCCTGAGTCATCTTTTGGTCTTGGTTTTATATACTGCTATTTACCTTTGCACTTTTTTTTTTTTAACTTACAATTTACTAAATTAATAATTTCATTAGCTTTAGCCATGTTTCCTTCTTAGCTCTATTTGGTCACTTTGAATCTTTCTTTTACATGAAGTTGTAGTAACTAAGACAACTGAAAGGATGCTTCTTACTTTCCAAGGGGCTTTTGAGAATAAGCCCCTTCTTTTCAGTATTCTAATAGGCTTTCAACGAGTTAGTCTTTTTTTTTTTTAGATATAGAAAACCCTGCATTTTTTTCAGAAAATTTAAAAAAAGATAACTATGCATAATAGTTCATTAAAATGAAAAAAATATAATGGTTCTTAATGTTGCTTGAAAAGTAACCTTCTAGGGGTTTTGGTATTTTGGGGGAGGTAGGAGAGGAGACAATAAAAAGCTTGTTGCATAGAAACAAATGACTGAGTTAGGTTAGTTAATTTAACTCTCCAGTGGACCTTATTATTTAATGTTTATAATGTGTCAGAGTATTCTGAAGACTGAAATCTTCAAGGTCTCAGCTGACATTTATCTAATTTCTATATATCTCCATGAAGGCACCTGTTTTTATGTTGCTGTTTCCTGTCAAGAAGAGGAAGGCAATGAACCCCAAATCTGCAGGTGTTCTCATAGAAAACCAGTGGAATGCATAATAAGGTAGCCTGAGATATTATGGAGGAGTTTCTGTTCACCTTAGAGCCTTCAGTAAGAAATGTTGGTCCATGGAAGGAGAGAGGATACCAGTGTTCTTTATATACTCCCACTGGTCCTTAAACTGTCATCTCCACCTGAGCTGAAATAATCTGTTGTCAAGTTTTATCTTTGTGTTAATTTGAGCTGGAAAATGCTTTCAAAAATATTCTAGCGATTTCCCCTCTACTCCACCACCCAACAACAAAAAAAGATATACCCTCAGAAAATAATAAAATAATTGGTTAACACTATATTAATTCGTTGTAGTTTGGAGAAGTTCTGAACCATCCTACTTAGTGAAGTCATCTTTTTGAATAGATCCAGTTAGTACTAGGAAGGAATAGAACAAGGTTAGGTATGCCAAAGAAGGCAGAAATGAACAGCAGAATAGGAGTAGAAGGAGGAAGGAAAATGGACTCTTTTTTTGGTTATCAAATTGCATGTATGTATTTAGTAGCTTCCAGAGAGTGAAAGTCAATCAAAAGAAGGTTCCAGTACTCATGTAGTAGAATTATCACAAGGCAGGTTTATGTGGTGTGAAGAGATGAGGTAATTGAGGTGCTACTGTTATGATGGTGTTTGTCTTCTTGTCCTCTTCTTGTCTTCCTCATCAAAAAGACTATAACAGATTTGCCTTAAAATTTGTCAGTTATATCACTTGATTTTAGGAAAAAAAAATAATGGAGTAGGTATTATGTAAATTATGCACATTTAATCCAAAGCAAACCTTTCAAAGAGACAAAACTAGGCCAAAGTCTGAATTTGGAAAGAACAGACAGTATCTTCTTCCTGTTGCTTTGTAGAGGCAGACAATTATTTTCTCTTAATTTTTCCTGAAGAAACTGCCTTACTAAGGATCAATGATTTAACTCATCCAGAATATTGCAGTAATTTATGTGTTAAGGGTATGGTCACTATTCTCCTTAAGGCTATTAAAAAGCTGCCACCTTCAAGGTTTTTGTGTCCATCATCCCAATTAAATGTGGTAACATGATGTGATGAAAACATTGTTGAAGAGCTGCTCCCCTGCTCTTGCAGTGGGGAGAGTGGGCCAGGTGATATTGAAAGGGCCCTTCTAGCCCTTGTTGTTCTGTGATTCTAAACATACTGTTAATTCCTCAGTCCTGAAAAGACAACAGATGTAAGAATGGTCTGTTGTGTTTGGTGAAAGGAGGATAAAATGCACCCCTTTTATAAGATTGGGATATAAGTTTACAAGTAAGTAGATCTAAAAATTAGTTCAGTTCCATATGCTGCATATCTTGATCTTCATCCTCATCCCAATCCACCAAATATTTGGAACATGGGTAAGCTACCAACTATTTTGCATAGTATTTATGAGTAATAGAAAGTTCATACAAAATGTTTGAGAAATGATCAACCCTTACACCACTGTATGTGAAATGTGAGCATTTCTTGGGAGGAAGGGGGAGCTTCAAGGGAAGATGGATTTAATTTTTTTATTCAGTTTCGTGTGGAGTTCAACAAATCTGTCTAACTCTGAAACAAGCAGACATTCCGCAGTCTTTTCAAATATTGTTTAATTATTATATTTAAATAATCTCCTCTCCACAGCTAAATATTTCTGAAAGCAGGCTGAAGTGTCCTTATTTTGTTCAGGACTGTGTGAAGGCTGATAGCTGCATTAGAAACTTCAAATGAAAGATTAAGTTTAGGCAAAGTTTATAAGAACGTAGAGGAGAAATAAAAAAAGTTAAAACCCAAATTTGCCTGGTCATAAAGCGGATAATGTTAGATGAATAGGATGGTATCGGAATCTTCCTAGGAGTTACATGTAGGCACACACTTGTAGTTCATAATAAACCAGAAAATAGCAATCAGATATAATTTGTATCTAAATAGAAATAACTGCATTTAATTGTGTTTAGATGTAGCTTTCAATAAGGCCTGTCATAAATTGCAATTTCTTTACTAAGAAAAATGGAACATCATCGATGTAACTTGAAAGTTTTCCAATATCTGTTTTTCATCTGATATATATTTGTTCACATTAGTTTTTATCTTTTCCTATCTCATTCAGTATTTTTTTCTTTTATCAATGTAATTTCACAAAAATTTGACAAAAATACCAGGTTTGCAAAGGTGTTGGAGGACGTACATTTTAATTATTATTTTGTGGTATTGAGGTTGTAGATAAATCATACCTGATATGCACAATCCTTGACTGTTTTACTAATTAGTGGTGGGGTTTTTTGTTTTGTTTTTTATTCCTTCTGTGACACAAGTAAAACTAAAAAAACATGGAAGTATTTCTACCCAGCCTTTTCCAGCCACTTGAAGTGACTCTTTACATTTACAGTTCCTGATAAGCCTCATTAAGACATTTTTGGTCCCAATGCCCCAGTAGTTCTTCAGGGACTTAGGGTAGTATTTTAAAATGCTCTGAGTTTTTCCACTTCTATGCAATTTCTGATCATTCCTTGAGCACAAGTGGAGTCATATTGCCCCCAGCAGGGAGAATGCAGAACATAACTTCATTCCTTTTCATTTATATTCCTTTATCAGGCCTGAAGCACAGTACTGGCTTCAAGTAGTATATATAAAAATATTTTTGCTAATATATAACTGTAACTTATAAACAACTAATCTGAATTTACCATGTTTTAATAAGCATTTTCTTTTTTTCTTGTCTTTTTGTAACTAGATCAATATGTGCAGCAGTAGCTCACATAGTAAAAATCTCCAGCATAGTTTGATTTTCTAAAATCTACATTCAAGGCCGGTTGGACATTTTTCATGGGGTTTTTTAAGACTTACTTTGATAAACTTAGGAATATGGAAAATTTCTGTTTGCCGTGATGGCTAAAGTACATTCAACAGAGTAAAAAAAAAAAAAATATATATATATAAGATTTGCTTGGTTGTTGTTCTTTGTTTTTAATGAAGTGATTTGCTCTATACAAGGAAGCAAAAATATCCTGATAGGGTATCATTTAGTAAAGAACTGTGGAGATGACTGATTTAGTTTACTTATGATTTTTGTTATTGCTGAATACACTCAAAATCACTGTGCCTTGATTAAAAAAATACTTTTTAAGAACCACATGATGCATGGCATGATTTTTTTCTTGATTATCATTTGATATGATTTTATTTTTATCGTTTCTCTTTAAAATAGTTCACATAGTGAAATCCTCTGACAGGCTGCTGAACATACCCCTGTGCCCTTCTAAAACTTGATAAGAAAGTTACCGCCAAATTTTGAAAGAATGTCACTTTAAATTATAAGATTCATTAAAGCTTATGTATCTTTTTGGACTTCAGTATATTAAAGATACTTCATATCTGATAAGATATTTGTGATTAAATGTTCCTTTCTATGAACATTAAAATTGTTATAACTGTAAGTAGGTTCTTAAGTCTTCTTAGATAACAGCATAGATCTAAAAGGCTTTTGTAGTGTAGTTGGTGTATTTCATGTCAAGGTGAGTTGATTTTTGTCTGTGTTAACAGACAGGAACGGCCTAATCATTTAGAGAACATAGCTAAAAAAGACTGCTGATTTTGCACATTTGAAAAATTTCTTTCTGATTGCCTATAGTCATTGTTATTTAGTAGGTATTTCCAAGTTAGCACAGTACTGGGATATGTGCCCAGTGTGTCTCTTGCCATTTTATTGCTATAAGACTTGGGAAAGGAAATCATACTTTGAACATCTTCTGTTGGTACATCTCTGGGACAGCAATTAGACAGAAAACTTCTGGTAACTAAAAGTACTTTTAAATCTTACTGCTGGGTAGTTTGTGCATGAACTCTTCCATTCCATCATGGTGTGTGGTCTGCTAGAGTATGTGCTAACCCAGGGCCTGTTTTTCCTTGGAAAGAAAAATCTTAATCCACATTGTGTTCAGTTAGGATTTAGTACAGTGGGTTTATGCACGGCGTGGTCAAAAAGTAGAAGTAAGATCTCATTCTGAATCTCTGTTTCTCAAGATCTCAGTAGCTTTTTTGGCTCTTGTCAAAATGAAGAACTTGAATTGCTTCATGCAAAAGTCAAAAGACAACATGATTGGAAAGATGTGAAGCAGGTTTGGAATGGTTTGTTTTAGTGGCTCATCCAGGTGAGGGATTTGTTGCAAAAGTTCTCAAATTGCACTGCAATGACTGTGGGAAAATACGGAAATCAGATAATTTTTAAGTCTTGATTTGAAGTTCCATGTTCAGTACAAATGAGTAATTGAATGACAAGACTGTAGTATAATTGTCTGCAAATTATTGGCAAGGAGCTCAGTTTCTGTAATTTTCCTCCTGTTCTTCCAAAACTGTGAGCTAATCTCACCTTATACTTGGTCCTGGCCAGCATACAAGTACTTGAACTTAGGTTTGTTAGTGCTCCTTTGAAATTGTGTGTTGTGAAACAGTAAGAATGCACATTTAAAAGAGAAAATTGTATCATAAAAAGATTTAATTTTAAAATTTTCTTCCTCTGTCTATGGTTGAGTGTTTCTACAACCATATCTACATGTGGCTCAAATGAACTCAGTTGCTGATATAAAAGACACTGATTTCTCCAAGTTTATACCTAGCTACATGGGACCAAATTATACACAGACTATTACAGTTAGGTGCAGCTTACTTTAAAACTTAATTCCTACAGTTACTGACCAAGCAAAAGTTTCAAGGGGGTTTAACTACAGACATTATGAAATGCAAATAGAAATTGCTTCTGTGCAAATGCAATAAGTAAAAACATATTAGAGAGTCTGGAACAGCAAATTGGAAAATTTTTAATCTAGTATTTGGCCAATATTTTTTAATAGCACCTGGAAATCGTATTGAAAAAGCCTCCACAATTTAGATGTATTTTACTGATTTATACAAGCTAAAAAATCTGAAGACCCAATTTCAATTCTGATATTTTTCTGTCCTCCTTAAATAAGTAGAGAAAAATAAACCAAAATAAAAGAAGTATAAATAGGTCTAATAAATAGCCTAAATAGAGGGACTGTGTTGAACAGCTGAACCTTTCTGTTTTACCGATTTTCATTATAAATACATTATTTGAGCAGAGATACTGAAATACAGAAAATCTTATTTCATAATACATTTCCAAGAATAGTAATTTCAGAGTATTGAGGAGGGGGAATCACTCTAGATAATGCATGATATTTTTAAAAAATTGCAAAAAGAAAGGGAAAATTAATGCCCATTTTCAAAATATTAGTTTAGAAAATACGCTGATCTGTAAATATGCATGCAGAATGAAATGTTTTCTGTTTTACACAGAAGTTTAATAACTGAAATGTGGTTAAAATAATTTTGAGACACTAAAATATAGTGGAAAACCAGAAGGGTTAATGTCATGCTGAGGTACCAAATATTAAGAAGCAGTTTATCATTCTAATTGGGGGCAACAAATAAGAAAACAAAGCCTAAAGTTTCTGTCCTGGAGATTGCTGTCATGCACAGAAGTAAACAGAATTAAATGAAATGTGTTTATCCCAATTTAGGAGATGGCATAGTTGACCTCTCCATATCTGCTCTACATATGTTTGCAAAAGTGCAAATAGCTGTTATTTTGCCCTGAAAATGTTAGTTTTAGTTTGTTTGTTCTTTACTCAGAACTGGCACAAAAGAGTTCAGATAGTACTGAATTGGGTAAATAGCTCAGGTCAGATTTGTGCATGTAATTTTTGTATATTTTATTTCAAGTACTTGATGCTTCATTTGTTTTTCACAAGTATGTTTTTGTTATGGTACTTTTAAATATTTTTTGTTCAGAAATGAAATGTCCTGAAGTCGGAAGTAATACAACTTCAGCATGCATACTTGATTTCCCAAAAATTATGCAAGAGCCTTAACATCTCTGATAGCAATCATGTACTGCAATTCAGTTATTAAAATGCTAAAAATAATTTTGATAAATTACCCACTTTGGGGAACTAATAATTGGACAAGAGCATGTTTCAATTATACTTTGAGAGCAATGTCTTTACAAGACAATCTCCTGTACCTTCTAGATTGGCCTATTCCATTACATTCCTTAGCACGTCATCTTTGCAACTCCTTGATTTTCAAATGTTGAAAAAACAAACCCCCCAAACCCTATGACAATTTAAGAGATGACCATATGCCCCATATTTTTAAAACCATAAAAGACCCCAAACAAACCAAAATGCAAGAACAAAATTCAAACAACCTTCTATCTTCCATTCTTTGAAAGCTAGTCAGTGGTATTATTCATTTGTCACTAAGTGTTTTAACAATTCTAAATTCTATCTTCTGTACGTCAGATTAGTTTGTGATAACACATATATTGTCTAACTATATTGGCATTATGCAATTCTTGCAATTCTTCCTTGTCTAGATTTTTGTCCAAATAAATACAACTTTACAGCAAAAGAAGTGTGGTAATAGATGGTTGGATTTGTATAATGATAAATAATTACTTTTGTAAGTTTTTCTTGTTCATGAATGCTAAGAAAGGAATCAGATTTTTGCCAGACTGATCCTCCCTTGTGGCCATTCATCACTTCTGTTCTCGCTTAGTTCCAAGCTTGCTTATTGAGCTGGGTAGAATTTTACACAAACCTTATTGAGCTGGGTAGAATTCTACACAAACCTTCAGTGGCTCATGTACAAATCCTCAAGGGAAAAAGATTTACAACATAAAAAGCAGAATTTCATAGTTTTGGAAGAAACTTTGTGTAGTAGCATTGTAAAAGGATTTATTTAAAATTAAGTCTTAGCTAAAAATTAGAGTTTTTGCTTTCCTTACTGAATCATATTCATGTCTTTAGTTTAATGACCCTCAGCATTGGTCAAACTGCTTTCTGATTTCACTGAATGTAAATACATTTGGCGGTTAAATGGAACCGGGAAAATATTTTTGCTATAGAGTTAAGCAAGAACAAGTTTTTAAAAATTAACCTGGAATAGTATTTGTTGACAGAAATCTAATATATTGACTCATTGTACCTTGTGGAATCTAGAAGGGAAATGAGAGGACAAAATACTGAAGTATATATTATTTATTGTGAATCAATGATATTAAATGAAAAAAAAGTCATCTCAAGTTTTCCACCCTGGTCATCCCCCCAGGCAAACATGTAGTGAAAGCTGAGTAGTTTTCTTGATTTTTGTCCAATTTCTTGACTTTTACTTGGAACTATAGATTCTGAATATTTCTGAGACCTTAGAGGCTTCATTTAATGTAGAGGGATTTTAAAGTTTTATGGCTATCATAACAATATTCATAGATAAAATTTAATATTCTGTCCAGGTTTATTTGTATAAGATAGAAACATAAAATATTGCTAGTGGTGAGGGACTAATTTTAAGCATCTAATGAGTATCATCTTAAAATATTAGCTTGACACTCAATACTCACTTGAAAAATATGGATCTAATTTTAACAGTGGTTTTAAGAGTAATAACAGTTGTATAATAAAATTCTGAAGCTCAACTTTAATAATTTGTTTTCCTAATTTCTTTTTTTTTTCCTTCTTTCATGCCTCTCTTCACTCCTCTAATGTTCTTTGTCACCATTTCTGGTAAAGTTTAGGAATAAATGAGTACTTCTAAAAACTATTTTCTAAAATAAATTTTACAGAAATTCAGCTGGGGAACGGGGAACAGGGAACGGAAGAAAAACTTGATTAACTTAAATTGATGCTTAAGCTGCATTGATGTCAAGCAATCTTGATTTTTATTTGTCTCAAGACAATGAGAATACCCTGTGCAGGAGTTACATTTGTCAGTCCTCTGTAGCCAGTGGGAAGCTCCTCACAACACACAAAGCTTGGGAGTAATGTGGTTATGCTGGGAGAAAAGAAAAGGAAGAGCACATTGTTGCTGAATTCAGCAAGTGAAACACTGAGTTACATCAAAACAACATGGGTTTATTCCACATTAAATTAGTTGTGTCATGGGTATGTACTGAAACTTTGGGTTTGCTTCTAGCTGTATGTGCAGAAAGAAATGGTGTAGAGGGATTTTAATACACATACAGCATAGGTAGTGAGTTAGATAATACATTCAAGCCCATGTTTTGTTTTCTTATGTAGTGAAAAGACTACATAGAGGATGGATAGTCCAATGTACTAGCTTTTTCCTGGTAATCTAAATAAATAAATGCTTAGCAAATATTAGAGTGTGCTCATCCAGCACAGCAGTGCTTTTGTATGGTTTTTTTTTTCCCTTGTATCCAAGCAAGTCTCTATCTTTCTTTTCTAAACTTTCAAGAAGCTGTTTGGTTTGGTTTTGCTTTTACTACACTTCTGAAATATTATTTAAGGACAGAGCTAAATCTATGTTGCATTATAACAGATATTTAATGACCATGTGTTTAGCATGCTATTTTAAGTCGCTCAAATAGAGTATCAGTAAAAATACATAAAATATTTATTAGCTTCTTTTCCACTAGCTGTATTTCACAGCAGTGGTGATTTGCCTGATTAAGAGATTAGTCTCTCAGAAAAACATGTTTGAATGAGAATGAACTCCAAATGCTCAGTGGTACCAAGTAGATTATTTTCCATGTGATAGATGTGGTTCTAATTATTTGCACTTACTTTCATCTCTGTGCTGTATATTACTTTTTGGATTGCTGTATTATTGACAAAATGTGATTCTGTGGTGGTAAAAAGAAAGTTATATTACAGAGAGAAGAGCAGAGATGCAGACCAAATGGAGAGGTATTATGGGGATTTTAAAGGATCATGTGAGCTATATGCTAGTTCCTGAAATGAAAGTTTCCACAGACATGGTGGCAGCATATACATTGAGAATTATAAATAGTCTTCCGAAGTGCTGTGATATCTAGAACAAAAATTCAGCCTTTTTAATGCAGAAAACTTGATACAACTTGCCTTTTTTCCATGGTCAGTTACTAGGTGCTTTCTTACATTGTCAGTTTTTTTGAAACTCCCGAAGAGAATTGCTGCACTTTGGGGGTTTTTAATGCCACAATATTGTTCACAATGGGTGGTGAGTGTCACAGATAGACCAGGGAAGCCTGAAAATGTCGTGTGACCTGCAGAGCTCTCAGGTCTCTGGACCAAAACTGGTGTGTTGGTATTCATGCAAAAAGGCTTTACCAATGTCACGTGGCATCAAATCAGTAACTGTAATTTATATTTGTGTCTCAGTTACCCTAGAAGGACCTCTGGTAGAATTTATTTAAACTTGCGTCATCTTTCATTTCCTAGGGATAATATATGGAAAGAAAACACATCTTCCTCCTTTCATAACTTTGGAATTAGATTTTTAACTTAATCCTGAGAAGCATTCTCTCTTTATCTTAGATCTTCTGCAGGGTGGGAACTTCTGAAGGAAAAAAATCTTTCTTTTCTTACAACACCCCTTGAGTCTGAACTCCAGCAGCAGCCAAACAATAATCTTCTGATTTATAGAACAGTGTGGTGTAGAATATGCTGTGAGAGCAGAATTAATACAAAGCAAGTTAACATTGAGTCAGTATTTTACAAACTGTGTGTGTGGTTAAGTGGTAGAAGCAGCATGCAAAATGTTTAAGATAGCAGCTGTCTCCTTGCACCAAAACTGAATAGCTGTGTCAGCACGGCCCTATGCCTACACTAATTACAAACAGGGATACGTTTTTGGATCTGTTGTAGGAAGAGAATACAGAGAAAAGCTTGGGAAATGTGACATTAATAATATCAGGTCGTACATTGCTGCCTAAGTAAAAATTCTTGCTGAATCCATCAGTCACACTGCAGTACAGGCTCTATAGAGTAGTGTGAGCCTTCAGGTGTTGTAAGAAATGCAGTTACCTGCCTAATGTTATTATCTAGTGTTGAGAAGTAGAATGTTGCTTCACTACACTATGCAAACCTACTGAAAATAATGGTATCTAGTCTCTCCAAGCCATTGGGTCTATGTGACTGTGGTGGTCTAAACCTAGCTGGAAAATCAAACCCACTAAAGCTGCTCCCTTTCCAACACCCCCTTCTAATAATGGAGGAAACACGAGGAGAGATTAGAAGTAGGAATGACAATTTACTGGAAATAGCAATAACCACTCCAAAATTAATAGAAAAGAGTGTACAACAGGGAGACAAACTTTTCTACCTGCAAATAAGATATGCACTACTGACAGTCCCCCCCAGGCAGCACTTGATGTGGTTGCCAACAAAGACACAAACTGGTGACAGGAGAACTTGCACAGTTTAGCTTTTTCCCGCCCCTCCCAGCCTGGAAAAAAGAAACAACAGAAAGCAGGGACATAACAAACGCATGGAAGCTAATTCATCTGAACAAGGTGTTGGTCTTAATGGATTTAGGATGAATATTTAGAATTGCTGTCAAAATGCTGACTGTGGCGATCCTGGTGCCAGGGCTCTTTCTTGGGGGCTGTGGCAGCGCTGGTGGCACCATGGGGCTCTCTCCTGGTGCTGAGTGGCAGCATGGCCCTGATTCCTGGTCCCACACACTCTCTAGCAGGAGCCAGGCAGGCAAAATGGCAAACTTTATTTCCAACTGTGGCTTCTGCCTTCAGAGACCATGTCCCCAGCCATGGTGGAGATGGTATCAAATAGACAGTGCTCCACCCATTTTCTCTGTCACCATGACAATGCCTTACTCTAGGAGCAGGAAAGCTTTACAAAATAGAGCTGTGGGAAAATGCATTGCTCTGGCACTAGACCAAATGTGTCCCAAAATCATGCAGCTGGCTGTCCAGCTTTGCACAGAATGAGGGGCTGGGGGAGCATTTATGTCTCTTGCTGACTTGAGGCATTTGTCATATCTGTCCTTCCTTTGTCCTTGACTTTCTTTTTTTGTTTATTCTGAATGTTCTGTACCATGGCTGATGGGTGAAGGTGTTATTTTTTAATTTGATTAGTATTCTATATATTCTCTAGTGTTTACCATAAAATATACTGAGACCTAATGTCTAGTTAGTTGAAGTTTAATATTGGAAGCTTGATGAGGAAGAGACCATGTTTTCTAGTGTTGCCTGTGTAGTTCTGCATTTAAAAATGCCTCTTTCTTTCACTGCCCCTTTCAGATCTTTTTTCTTTTATTTTCTCTTAAAGCAATACCAATAATTATTTAAAGGCCTTTTAAAACAACAGAAAATATGTGGTTATGTGTTGGTTGCTGTGCTCAGTTTTTGCTTTCATATGATTGTGACATGGCAAGATTAATACAAGTGTAAGTCAACGTATACACTAAGTCAATTTTCCATGCATAAAAGGAATCTAAATTAAAATGGCAGCTTGTAAACTCAATACAGCATGTGACAAGTTGACAAATGGTAAATAAAGCCTAGTAAAAAAATGTAATTAATTTCAAGTCTGCAAATTTGTTCAAGTGGTTGATCTGGCAAACAAAGTTATTGCCTAATCCTCAGAAAATAAGAGATTAATCAGAAAATTACCCAGATAAATATAATTTATCCCTGATCAGTTTGGAGGGAAAAGAAGTGTGTACTGTTACTCTAAGAAAACTTGTTTATATATTTGAATTTGTAATTTCTTTTTGGAGAGTTGCAGATTAAAAAATAATTCAGCTTTTCTTAATTGATTCAGGATGATTACTTAGAATTGCTAGCTAATCCTCCATTCCTTGAAATTAGTTCTTAAATTAGAAGAGTAGTATCTAGACCTTCCTGTCCATTGAGGCATAGTAATGAGCACTTAAGATCAAATCCTTTTCCTTTATACAGTAAATGCCTGCATATGTGGTCTGCAACCACTTAGATTTGGTTTCTGTTTCCTTCAGCTGTTTCAGTTTGCTCAACAGAGCACAAACACACTGTAAGTACAGTATGGGCAGCATCCTTCCCATTTATTGCTGTAGTTGACTTTGTAATTGCTTTTGCTTTTGGGAATTCTTCTTCAAAGCATTGTAAATATTTATTCTAAGAAAGATCTCGTGTGTCACATACTTCTTTGGACATGTAACAGTAAGAAATGATATTACCTTATTCATTTCATTAAGATATGAGTGAACTTGAAAATTAAGGGGAGAGGACAAGACCCTGAATCTTGTAGAAATAAATGATTTGTTGTTGAAATACCAATTTGGTGAAAATCTATTTGTGTATTTTTAGAAAAAAGAAAGGCAAGTGTATATCCATATTTTTTTAAACAGTAGCAACTGAAAAAATTTTGTTTTCAAGTTCTGCAATGTATAAATATTCTTTTCCCTATTTAAATACAATATGATGATTCATTCTAAGAGAAAGTTAGGTGAAAGATGCAAATTGGTTGCAGATGTTAAGCCATGTACTATTACGGCTGGTAATTGGTAGAAGAAATGCTTCTCCTTGATGTTTTTAATATTATATAGCAGCTTCTGACTTGATGAACTCCAAGGCATAAGAGTATCAGGCAAATATTAGATATTAAGTACAGACATAAATTATATTTAGTGGCATTTTTTGTAGTTTAAAAATTATGGGGTTTGTGTATATCACGCAGATTGAGTTTTCTAGAAGCTCCATTTAGTTTCAAACTACTCTGTGTAGCAAAATTTATAGGGGGTGGCAAGAAATATGCACAGAAAAGCCTGAAAAAGCAAACAAAACCCTCATCAAAATCTACAAGCAAACATACACCCACGCCCTCAATATATAATGTTCATAAACAGTGCATTTAGGTAAGGAATACTAATGTATATGATGTTTAAAATAAAAAATATAAATGCTCCGAGTTATGTATTTTCAATTTCAACCTTGTTTTCAAATATAAAATTGCAAAAGACATGATGAAAAATTTAGATTAATGATTGGAAGATTATCTGAGGTTTGAGAATAAATACAGCATTCAAAGCATTACAGTAATTCCCAGCTTCATCATGTGAAGATGCTCTATGACAATGGCTTTTCATTTTCTTCATTTTGCATGTTTTTCTCCTTTCCTGTTTCTGACAAATGTTAATAAAAGGGAGCTCTTGAGAGGTTATAACTGGATGTACAATTGTTAAGGAATAATCCAGTTGTACCTGTTATGCTCTGACACAATGGCTAGTGCTCCCCTTCAATCCACTGTTAGGTATTTTGGTGTTTACACTGCTATTCAGCAAAAGAATATTTATTTTATATGATGCTCTATAGAATTGTGAAGTGCTCAAACAACTCAATAGCAGTCGTTATGAAAAAGGTTTTGTTTTATTCTCAGTCATAATTATCGTACATTTCTCATCTTCACTTATCCATTTTACTTTAAATTTCAACATCAGAGTCAGTAGAGAGCTGCCATGCTAGAGGGAATACCAGACAGCTGGATATTCCTTTTTAAAACCTTTTAAACATTGTCCAGGGGAAAAAATTGTAACTATTTCTTGCATGGATCACCAACAGGAAATCATACAGCAGGCAGAAACCGCAGGCAGAAATTTGACATTGCTCTGTTGCTATTTCCGCGTGTGTCAGCAGGTGGCGATGGAAGGCAGTGCAGGAGCTGGGAGAAAATCACCAACGAGGTGAAATGAAAAAAATGCTTGGAAAGAATTTGCTTTGCTTTTTGTGCTGTATGAGGCTTTGTTCTTCGGAGCATCTTTAGGCTAGATTATAAAATTAATTTTATTTCTATTTTATTAGTAAGTTGTTCCTTTGTCTTTTTTGGCCCATGACTAACGTATGTAAAATGCAAATCGTTGTCACAGATGCAATGGTTTTGTGACAAATATAAAAATAAACAATATGCAGGCAACCTGGGTGAAAGATGAGAGTTGTGAACAGAATAGTTAAAGTAGTAGAGACAGTGAACTCATTCCCCTGATGCTTGCCACAAAGCCATTTAGAAATTATACAAGTAAACCACCACCAGAATTCATTCCCAGGCTAAGGAAGGATTTACACAGTAAAAATAACAGAGTAGCGGTGCTATCTAGGGATTAATTTTCTTAGTGCTCTGTCACTATTCTTCCTCTGGGTGTGGGCAGCATATTAAAAATGAGCAATGCTTTTAAAATAATTTTGCCAATAAGTAACACTCCTGCCTTATGTGCTGCTTTGGAATGATATATGCTGGAAAGAGTCAGCTCCATTTAGGAAAGTATGAAGCACTTAATTTCTTCTGAATCTTGTCTTTATTTTCTCTCTTTTTGGCCAGAAGCATCTCAGGAAGTCATTAAGTAGGAGCAGTGGATTTTAGGACGCTGTTGGCACACCACCTCATTATGCAATTGAGGAATATTTTCCTTTAAAATATACCTTTTTCTGCTGTTCCATTGTAAACCTTGAGCAGAAACTCCCAGCAGTGGTCCCACTCTCTTAAAACTTTGTATGAGGCTAATGGAAATTAATCAATTAAGAGAAAAATAGGTAAAGTCTTTCTTCTTTTATTTAAGATCAGTGTTATTACATGGGCATATTCTGTTCAGTGGCAGGAGTGTGTTCTTGGGGAATGTGAACACAGAGGTGAGAATTGAGAGGTATCAAAGTTTAATGGCAGGAATATGGATGTGTATATCATAGGTTATTGAGGTTATTTGGTTATTGGGGTTCTTTTTCAGATGAAATTATAAATGGAGCTATGAAATATATTGTCCTATGTAATATAAAACATAGGTAATTTATTATTGCCATTAATGAATACCTGAAAAAGTAATTTCCTCTTTTTTTAACTGAAATTCATTATATTTTGCTCTAGTTGTTTATGTGCTTTATGTGCTTGAAGTGCATTGTTTACAAATGAGATATATTTATTGTGGAGACTGTGGCTTGTTCACTAATCAGTTCAAGCCTGACAGTGCACATGGTTGCCTACTTTTATCTCCTGTTTTTCAAATGGTGAAAGTCTCCAAGGATAGAAGACAACAAGTGGGCTTTACTGAGAATTAAGGGGTGATTTTTGTGTTCTGTATTTTGAGTAGGTCTGCATTGGCCCAGCAAATAATCCTAAGTACTTCATTGTGTCAGCAGTTTTAGCCTCACGCTATCTCAGATACTCATTCTTGGAGTATGTCAGCCAACAGACATCAAACTGCCAACACTTTCCAGAAGGAAAGGAGTTCTCCAAAAATAAAGACAAGAGTTTGTACAACCTGATAAAGGAACTCTTCTTACATGCAGTTAATATTCTCCCAGTAAAGAGAATTATGTCTTCCACTTTTCTGGGATGAAGAATTCAAAATTATTGATTTTTAGTAATACTTAACTTTTCTCCCCCCTTCTTTTTATTTTTTCTGATGTACATTTTCTGTGGATCTTTTCCAGACTTTAATGAAAAGTCAGCAGCTGGCCAAAATATTGTTGGATACCTGTAGATGGTCACAGCCTGACACTTTGTCACTTGTTTTGCTAAGATATCCTCTGTGTTATTTGTGAACACATGCATGCTGCAAAGCATTGGAGACAAAAATAATACAGAAATAACTTTTTTCCAAATATTTTTTAGTTTTGTTTTCCTGGAAAGTTGGGAGTACTATGGAAAGCCTGACACAAATGTCTATGTAGAAATCAAAACATTTTTTTCAAGAGATGTGAAGATGACAAAGCTATTAAGAGAAGATAAAGAAATAGTAGGCATCTATAGTTAATATAAAATCATGTAGACTTTTAAAGAAATTGCCAATTTATAGTTCTTTAGCAAAGAAACCCTGTTATATGCAATGTTTTTTTACTCAGGGATTAATTCTAGTAAGTACTTGAAGGACTGTGTATCAGGTTTCAACTATTATATCAATTACTATGTCATATTTTGAAGGGAACTAAATACACCAATTCTTACCCCATATCTTATACTTTAAAGAATTGTTAAAAACCCAGCTGCACATTAACCACACTTCTCATGAAACACGTGTTATCTACTTTAGCACTCTTGACCTTATCATATGGTAATTTTCTAGCTTTTAAGAAGTAATTTTTGAGATTTTCAGAGGTACTCCCAGTTTCTTCCTAAGGTGCTTTTACTGTCTTAAGTAGTCTTTAAATGATTTACTTCTAGTACTTTCCCTTTATATTTTATATGTTGATTGCTTGCTGAACTCTTACCTTGATGTATGAATAGTAAACGAAGATATAAAAAGCTTTAAACTCAATTTGAATCAGCTTCTAAAGTCAGACTGTTTCATCTGTTAAATGTTTCCTTATCTTTACTGCTACATAAATTAAAGACAAGAGTTAATGAGAATAAAAATAACTCAAATACTTTACTACTTAACATATACTGAGAAGGCTTTGCATTGCCAATGATTTCATTGAAGATTAGTCTTTAGTTTATTTGGATGGTTTATATATGAACCTTTTCCTAGAAAGACAGAAAATGTGTATTTCTTTTTCATGCTCTACCAACCTTATCAGCTTTGTGCTTAATTGTTTTTAAGGTTTTGAAAAAATTTGAAGAAGGCATCTCAGGCTTTAAAAGTTAGAACATAAACAATAGCAAAATTTTGCTGAAGTGATTAATATTTAGAATATTTTACATATTTAAAAGTTATTACTGCTTTCTTTAAAGTCTTCCTATGTAAGCCTTAGAACTTGAACTCTTACATTGGATAGCAATATCTTCAATAACCCTGGTTAGCTTCATAGCAGCATTCTCAGTGAGCCAAGTTAGAACCTTATAATCATAAAAATTATAAAGGTTGAAAGGGACCTGTGGCTGTTGTTCAGAAGAAAGGGTTAAAAGCAGGAGGATGATAGAATGTCTTAACTGACCTTGCAGCTGGGGATGTTGAGGTCTGGAGAATAAAAGTGAAGGAAACCCCATGTAATATGCCTACTGTTGTTTATCCTCTGTGTTTTGAGAAGTGGAATCTCTGTCTAGAGATAACATAGGTGCTTGCAGAGACCTGGAGGCACTCTCACAGATGTGCTTGAGCTCCCTGTCTTGGGAGAGAGACCAAAGCTCAGAGCTTATAAAAAGCACAGGGAGATCACAGCATGGTGATAAACCAGGTGTATGTGGACCCTTGATAAATGGGTGCAGACAGCAGCCCCACCGTGTTCTGGGGTGAACTGAGCCTGACAGGGTCTCTGTTCCTGCTTGTGTGCCTCTGCCTGGGTGTTGCTCTGGGATCCTCTAGGTAGTGAGGGTATTGAAATGTACTGTTTGCATTTCAGCAGTGGTTTGTGGTTGTTCTGGCTGCCTGCCCATCTCAACTCACGTGGGTGCCATGCTCATAGTGGGGCCAGTTGGATCAAATTGTTCAAGGCTTTGCACTATTGGATTTTTTAATGTCTCCAAGGATAGATGCAGCTCTTGTTTCATGTGCAACTGCCCTCCCTGTGAATAAGCTCTTTGCTTTACTGAGTTAAAATTTCCCATATATTGACATGTCTATTGTCTCTCTATGCATTTGAGAGGCTTTTCACTTAATCTTAACTATGTAGTTGTAAACATCAATAGGCTTTCCCCTTGGATTTCAATTAAGTTTGAACAACTTTGTTTCTCTCAGTTTCTTTGCTCTTGACTGTCTTGGTAACTTTTGGTTGCACTTCCTCCATTATGTCTATCTTACCCTGGAGACTCCAAAACTGGTTGTGGTACGTGTTTAATAACGAGTATTAAGAGAATGAGTTTATTTAAAAACAAACAAAGAAAAATCCCCAACTAACAACAAAGTCATTGCTTGAAATAATCACAGAAAGCAAGAACCACTCTTGTGCTATAAATAGCATTTAGTAAACATCAATCAATTACAATAAGTGCTGCTTTGTAAAATTAAGACTTCTGTGGGAGAAGGTTGTTTGGAAAGTTACCTGGTACAGATTTAAAGTGTCTTCCAAGAAATTCAACACACAGGTAATGAGAAAGGTGAGGAATATTAGAAAGTTTAGCTATAGAGTATACTTTTAGTCCCCTTTTTATTTAGCTTCAACTTCTAGCCACTGAAGTTTGTAGTTTTATGTCTTCCTCCTAATACCAGAGTTTTCAACTGCTTCAGTCAGTGTTTTGATATTTGTCAAAATCTTTTTCAATTGTCCACAAAGAATTGAATTGTCCAAGAACGTCAAAAGCCTTTTTAAAAGTATAGTTTAATTTTGTTACCCAATAAGTCAAATTGAAATTGAATTTGAGATGACCAATAAAAGATTTCAATCAATATATAATTATTACTCAGTATTTATAGGTGACTAATGTTGAGAAATTGGCAGGTATGCCTTGCAGAGGTTGCATTCATAATTTCAGTTACTACTTACAATATTACTATCCAGCCTGTTCCTGTGCCAAATAATTATGATTGCTCTGAGTTCCTCCATCTAAAATCTATCCTACTCCCAAAGACTTCTTTTGAATAATGTCCTTCTACCCACGTAGTTAAATCACTCGTGATAATCCATCCACCCAAGCACTGCCATTTCCATTTCTGATGGATATGGCAAATGTGATTTTTGCCCCACATGTGGCCCTTTGCAATGCTTTGTTCTTCCAGACAGCTGTTTCTCACTTTACATCTCTGGCTCATCAGTTGGCGTCTACTTGCAGCTGATCTCTCCTTGATCATTATTCACATTATGGCATCAGTGCACACACCTGATTGTTCTATGGTCTACTTGTTACTTTTTTTGTTTTCCTTTAAGATGTTTTCTATCTCAACACAGATACTTGGAAGGAGTTTTCTGTAAACATCCTCAGCTGCCCTATTGTTTTTTGAAATGCCCCTATCAAAACTTGCTTTTAGGATGCTTGAAGAAAGATAGTAGTTGTTAGGTTGGTATCTCATAAAACTCATAGTTCTTGGTTGTGAAACAGATCTCCTCCTCCTCCTAATCTGATCCAAAAGCTACACATCCTAAACAAGCAGAGTCAGAGTATTTGGAGTGTCTAATTGCTTCAAGGAATTACACTTGTGGACAGGATAAAACAACTACAAAGAAAAATTTGGGAACAGCTCCATGCACCTTTCTTTGGAGCAAGTGTATATTTTACCTATCAACTATATGAGAAGTCATAGTAAACCACCTGTCTAGATGGGGTGCTAAAGGTATGATGTGTTCTCCAGTGTTAGTACTGATATTTATAGTGTTTTTTGTTTTGTTAAGGATCTCTTAGCATTATGCTCAGTCAACTCTTACAGTGCAACAAGGAGAAATTTAGCCCGTCTGATTTACTTGAACTTGCTCATTAAATTTTAGAGAGAATTCTGTAGGATAGCCTGGTACCTAGTGTAAAACTATGTACAGGAAAAGTGTATATATAGTCCTAGATGGTGTAAGAAACATTAGTGAAAGATGGAAAAGAAAATTGGTAAAACCATAAATAAAGTGAATGTAGGAGCTTTTAGAACTCAAAGATAGTCACTTAAACACGGAGAGTTAAAAACAAAAAAAAAGTGTGAAATACATGGCCCATTCAAACTATCGAGTAATATCTAAAAAAATGGAAAAATATGTAAAAAATGGCCTTATTTAAAGTATTGCTCATGTGAAGCAGCTGTAGCTCAGTGTTCTTTGAAGGTCTGAGTAAAATTTTTGCATGTAGTCTCAAAGAATAGAAACAAATCAACTGCAAAAGTTCGTGCTTTCTTTTAATCTGCTGTATTTCAATGGAGATAAAGGAAGATGTTACCTACAAGTTCTTTCTTCTTTTGATTTTAAACTGAAACTTGTATTTAATGTTTTATGATGCAAGGGGCTTAACAGAATTTGATTCAAACAATTCATTGAAGGTATAATCTGTTTTATGGCTGCATCCTCTTGACCACAGAGGCTCAAGAAACAGATATAAGGTCCGATGAGTCTTGCAGGTATCAGTGTCTTAAAAATTGTTCCGTGTAGTTTTGCTCGGTTTTTGGAGATTGGACATTACCCCACTGCAGTGGCAATTTTCCCTTAGAGACACTGCCTGCTAAGTGCTCTGGATGTAGATCTTGCAGCTGTATTTCAAATTGTTCTCTAATCTTTTTAAAAAAACTTTTTTAAAATTATATTGCAAAGAAAAGTGTCTAAATACTACTTAAAAAATTCTCTCATGTCCTTCAGATCCCTGAATTTTCTCATTAGCATGCTTAAGTGGATTTTTTTTGTTTGTTTTTGTTCTTGAAATGTATCATTCACTTTCAGAATAAAGAAACAAAAAACTTCCAGAACCCTCATCACCTCCAAAAGCAGTTATCACATTTAGCCAAACACAGTAAAAGATACTTAAATTAATTGCATTTATTAGGAGGACTTCTAGACATAAGCTGTTCCACAGTTGATCAAAATTAATTGAAATTTGTCTATGAATAAAACCAGAACATCCACTTTTATTGGATATGAATTATGATTTTTTTTAGAATCTAAAATATGAAAATATAGAACTAGAAAATGTTTTTAATGAATAGGTTTAGAATGTTTTTTTTAAATACTAATGAGCAGTCCACTCTTTTTTTAGTAAACTACAATTTGTCACTTTACAATTTGATGAAATGTTTCTGGTACTTACCGAAGCCTAACAAAGTAGGGTTTCCTTTACTACTTATAGTAAATCTGGTCTTTTTCTTTCAAAGTAGTTTTAGCTATGAGCTTACTATAATGCAGGACCAGTTTTCCAGAAATCACACAGTTTCGAAATACTTAAAATCATTCTGGGAACCAATGTGAGACTTCTGAAACCGCTTAAAACCTTACACATCTTATTTTGCCGAAGATTCCTTACTGGCTCTTTCTTTTTGTACTGATGTTGCTCTCCTGAAGCACAGAAATCTTCATATTTATGTAGTTATTTATTGCTAATTATCAATCTTGCATTTCTGCTATTTATACATGATGGATGTGCAAGATCACCCACTGTTTTAGATGATCAACTCAACAATGGTGTAGCATGACTTCAAGCGTTTCTAGTTTTACTGAAGGTGTATTTCCAGGGAGTAAATAGAAAAAGGTAGGCCCTAAAGCTTGGCAGGGGTTAAGCATAGTTTTGTTGCTGAGTAGTTCTCCATTCTCTGATGGATGGGTGTTTGTGTGCAGCTGAGAGTTGCCAGTCACAAGAAAGGGGTAGGGGGAGCTTTTGGGTTAATGCAAGCCCAGGTTGCAGGGTCTGGTGAAGCCCTCTCAAGCTACAGGCTGAGCTCTACTTGCCAGTCCATTTTGGCTCTTCACTGTGACACTGTTCCATCTGGGCTGTTCACATAGCTGGCGTTCTTCTCCTGCTTTCCCCTTCAGAACTCCTCATTCCATCCATAAAAATGCTTTTTAAATTGTGTTTAGGAGTGACAGCTGTAGCGTACCTTCGTGCTCTTTTTGAGAAAAAACACCTATGAGTGAGTAATGTAACTCATGATCACAGGAACCCTATCTGAGGCTTCCAGTTGAATAAAAAAAAGAATGCACAAAAAAAAAAGTTACTACTCTACTTCAAAAACACTGCAAATTTTTCATGTTGTGCAGCAAATGTGCTAGAAATGTCTGTAGTTTCAGCAGGAAAGAAAACTTACACAGACTACTGTTCCAAGATATTTGGGCAAATAATGAATTTATTTCCAAGAAATAGGATGGGATATTGACCACTCAATATTATTAAATTCACCACACTGTCTTTACTTTTTTTTTTTTTCAATTAGATGAGGATTTTATAAAATGAGTGGTGTTTCAGAGAATATAGAAATTTCTAGCTGCTGTTGCAGAGTTAAAAGAAAGAGGCTGATGTGCCCTAAAAGAGCAGCTTACAAGAGGAGCAGAATCATTGGTAATTTTTACTTCTTTTCAAAAGGCAAAATGTTATTTCCTGCCCAACTCTTAACAGGAATTTTATAAAAGAAGCAGAAGCATTGTGCATGTCCACTGGTAGTTCACTTACAGAAACACCATGTTTTGCAGTCCTTTGTTACTGTATTGTTATTGTCCATAGAAGTCCCTGACAGCCACTCTCACAGAAAGCGTGACAATACAAAGGAGGAAATAAAGAAAGAAATGGCTGTATTAAATTTGTCTACCCTTTAAATAAAGTTGCTATTTTCCCCACAATCTGTCAGAAAGTAATTATTTTGCTATCTAGCTGTAGCAAATTTTAACAGCAAGAAACTCGTTATTTAAAGGGCTTTTAAATTTCATATTTTATCTCATTCAACAGTAATCTTTCAAATTCTGTTCCTTTATTCTGCTAATACTGCTGGCTAAATTGCTAGCAGAGTATTATTTCTCATTTGGGTTGATGTTCAATGCTGAAGAAAGCTCTAGCTCCAACATGCTCAGTTTTTCGTTTCCTGGCATTCTTAGTGTAATATTCTTGAATATGTTTCACATAAACTGTCTGAGAGCTGAGTCTTTCTGTGAAGGAAGGAGAGAACAAAAGGTCTGTGTGTTTTAGGCACAGGGCTGTGTTGAAAAGCTGACTCTCTAGCACTCAAGTTTGAAAATTTCAAGGGGTTTTTTGTTGTTTTGGTTTTGTGTTTTTTGTGGATTTTTTTTTGTGTGTGTCTTGTTGTTGTTTTGGTTTTTTTCAAGTTTATGTATGCCTTACCTGGGAAATCCACATTCTTCTGGAGTGAAATTACAAGTGGAAAAACTGTGGACATGTGGCACATGTCTAAGGCAATACACTTGTTTCTTCCTTCTTATGTCATAATAAGACATTAACTACTATTAAACCTCTTACACTTTGGAATTCTGAAATAAGTCATATTATTGTGTGACATATGTATAGTGCTATACATATTTATGTTCACCTGGAAAAAAGTTTTAATAAAGCTGTAATTTAATGTGGTGTGATCTGTCTAGTGATGAAAAGTATAAACATTGCTCTCAGATCTTGGCTAAATATGTGTAAATACCTTTTCTATTATTTTATGTACTTGTAAAAGAAACTTATTCAAACACACATCTGTCTTATACACTGCCTATTTTGTGGAGTTTTAGAATCAGTATATCTTTAAAAAAATTAATCCCTGACTTCTAGGTTAGGTCTCAGAATTATTAGAAATATATCGAGCTACGTAAGTGACTTTTACTATTTGTAAGTTTTTCTTAATTACTTCAAGCTTCTGTTGAGAGCAAATAATTCTTTTTTCTAAACAGTAAGATTTTTGGCACAATTTTATACACCATTCTACAGTTATTTATGAAACAATTAAATAACCTCATGGTATCTGTAATATGTTTCTCAATAAGCATTCAAATGATGAAGAATAATATATGAAAAAAACCTGAACTATTTCAGCTTTGCTTTTTTTTTTATTCGATGCAGTTGTATCCTGTCTGTATTGTCAATGTCATCAATGTGCCCTTATAATGAAGACTAAAATATGTCCAAACCACTGATTTTTTTTTATTAAGACAAATTGTACCATGGTTAATCATTAGAAAGATTTGGGTTTTTCTTTAGACATTGAGGGTTTAGTCATTTCCCTTTTCAAGCCCATAACTTTTTCACCGTTAGGTATGGATTACTGTCTCTGTAACAAGAATTTTATTAAGATTTCAATCTCTTCTTCCTCCCCTGTTGGAGGAATGGATTCTTCTAAATACTTGATATTAGTTCTCTGAGAACTGAATAAGGTTCTGAAATGTGCTGTTCATAAGTATAAAAAGACATTTTTCAGCTGGGAGTATGTAGAATTCAGTTCCTTGGAGTTTTTCTTCTTTTACATGAAATCAAAATCTGAACTTTGGTGCTTTTTGTGGGGAATTCTGTACTGAATTTTTTTCCCGGAAATATACTTTCAACAAATAACCTATTTTTCAGAAGGGGCTGACCTACCAGACTTTGGGTCGGAAGGGGGCAGAAGAGACTAAGTGAAGTTCTGAGATAACATTTACAACCAAAATTGGAGAAATTTACATTCTAGAACAACATCATTACGAGGTTTAAAACTATTAATCAAAAATTATAACCTTGTACTTTTTCTTCGTGGTTCAGGAAGATAGTCAACATGCTGTAGCCTTTGCATGGCAAATTAGATACAGATGCCCTTTGCTGAAAAAAACAGTTTTTATCCAGATTTATCTCAGTGATCTGCAGGAGTTTATTTGTCAACTTAATTAGAGGAAAAAAAAGACCCAAATTATCAGTAAGGCATAACTTACTTACACGTTAACCTTGCTGGGATGTACATTCTGGTACTGTTTAGCTGCTCTGTTAGGTGATTGTTCATATAGTTTATGCTTAGGCAGTTTATGTTTTGAACATGCATGTGTAATGTAGCTATGAAACCTTAGGCAAAATATGCTGCAGTATCATCCCTTCAAGGTGACTTTCTTTCACGCTTTGGTGCTTCTTGCATTTCCATTCGTCTATGTGCCATATCTCGCTTCGTATCCAGCTGGATTACACAGAAATTGATCGTGATTTTTAAGATAGAGCCAAAACTCCCAGGAGATAATCTTTATGCAAATCACATACTCGAGAGGAGTGAATAGATGCTTAGAATAAAGGAAAAGTGGATAATTACCTGTTGGGTGGTAAATAATCATATGCCTAAAAGAAGACAGAAAAATAAGCACTGTGTGTGCTTGTCTTTGATATTTTTGCCTTTGATATAATTTAGGATTCTTGGTATAATGCTTAATATTAAGAGAAAAAATGTCATTTTACAGACAGAAGAATTTAATTTAGTTATATTTTCCTTGCTCTATTGCACAGCCTCCATTTGTTTCTCTATCTGTTTGTATATTATATTTCTGTAAAAGTGCTTTTTTGTTTGGGTTGGTAGTAGTTGTCAGTTATGTTTTTTTTAAGAAAAATATTTCAGACTTGAAGCAGTATGAGATTGGAAAATCCTGCTGATCAGACAAGCAGCATTCTGGCTTGTTGCATTTTTTTTGTTGGTGGGGGTATTTTTTGCAGATGTTTTGTTTGCTTGGTTTTTTAAGAAGCAGACCCAGACATAAAAGATTTAATTTTGAAAGCTTACAAAAAAGCTAGTTTCTTATCAAATTATAAATGCTATGTATACACACAGACTCTACTTCTAATGATAAAAGGAAAAATATTAAAATTACTTTTAAAATTTCTCTTCTTTACAAAGTGACTGCAAGAGGGTTTGTGTACATAAATTGTAATTGTGTAATTGTGTGTAATACTTAAATGATAGAATTTATAATTTGAGGCAGGGCTTCAAATAGGTGCTTTAGAGTAAATAAGTTCATTTTTGCCTAAAAGAAAACACTTGTTATTTCCACTGACCATTCTTCAAGTGTCATGTGCACATATGGGAGGAATAGCAGTATTAGAAGGTGAAAATAGAAGTGAAATGTATAATCTGACTGATTTTAGTAGTTCATAGTGAAAAACATAAACCTGAGTCATGAAAAAAATGTCACTGATTGCCCATATATCTGTCCATTTGCCTAATGCATGTGTGTATGCATATATTCCTAGTTTGGCTTACTTAGATTTTAGAAGGATTAATTCTATGCTTTAAATTGAGAAATAAATTACTTTTTGAACCAGGACCCTTCTACTACTTAGAGATGCTTGATTAATAAAGTATTTATGGAAACAATCTTCAGTCATCTGTATAAGTTCTAAACAAGTCTTTGAAGCTGTAAGAATTTTGCTGTGGCATATTTTTACTGTTTCTTTTTATGCTACCATTCTTAGTTGCTTTTTGTTACTTCTGTTTGCTTAATGACAACTACAAACTTGTCAAATACCCAGCTAGTATGAATTCATTATTTTGCCAACTGGCTTACTAAGTTATACAGACTCTTCTTGTGATATGTTGGAACAGTAAGTGCATGAACTAAAAAAATAAATATTATTAATAAAGATGTATTATATTTTTTCCTTAGAGTATATTTTAAAATATTTCCTTCCCTAAAATAATTGTCAATCTCAGCTGATAATTAATTAAATTCTAACTTCCATGGTAGATAAGGTGCCTCTTGACAGGTTTCACAGCCCACTAATAATTAAGTTAATGATCTTTTCATTTTTCAGATGAACAAAATCATTGTTTTCCTTTGTAAAGATAATATTACAGAATCACAGAATGGTTGAGGTTGGCAGGGACCTCTGGAGGTCATCTGCTTCCACACCTCTGCTCAGGCAGGACCGTTTAGGGCAGGTTGCTCAGGACTGTGTCCAGTGGCCTTTGAGTATCTCCAGTGATGGAGAGTCCACAATCCATCTGCTGAGGGCTGTATTCCAGTACTCAGGATGCTAAAATCTTCCCCTAGATTCAGAGGGGCTCTCCTGTGCTTCAGTTTGTCCCTATGGCCTTTGCTGGACTATGCCAGTAGCTCCACATCTTTCTGGTGGACTGGAGCCCAGAAGTGGACCCAGCATCTGAGAAGGGCTCTGACAAGAGGGGAGACCTCACTTCCCTTGAGCTCTTGGCAGTGGCTTCTTGCCTCATGCAGCCCAGGAATTCATTTACTTTCTTTTAGGCAAGAGCACATTGCTGGCTCTTGTTTAACTTGTCCACAATATGTATCTACAGCTTTAAGTGAATTTGGTTTTCCTAGATATTTTTCCTCAAATGCAGTCAAGACTCTGTAATTTTTCTTTGGGGGGAAAAAATAAAATTTGGAGTTAGTTAAAACCTGCCAAATTGTATCTTTTGGGATTCATGGCTTCATGCTGTTATATTTTGTCTTTATAATATTTCTGGTTTTGTACTGAAATGCTAACTAGATTATTGTGTCAGACATTATACGAAGTTCAGGTTTTCATTCATATGGATTAATATAATTTTAAAAGAATATTAAATGCAGTACAGTATCTTTTTGGCAAGATATCAGAAACTGTGTTTATTAATGCTTCAGAATAGTTCCCAGACCAGAAAGAGTAGATATAGCTACCATAAAAATCGAGTAGATTGCATAAAACATTAGGGTGTGGAATCCTAGCTCATATTGATAAACACTTTACAGATGATTACATTCTACTGATCTGCTATTCAGTGTGAAGAGGCTAATAAGGCACAACCCCCAATACACTTCCAGGTGTACAACAGTGACAAAATTGTTGACAGAAAATACAATTGAGAATATCTTATGGTTGGTAACTAATCCACAAGATAACGTGGCTGTTCTGAAATGAGATATGTAGGAATATTATCAACTCATTCTTTAGAAATATTTGCCAAATGTTGAAGAAAAATTCAGTAAAGTGAACTTTATAGTTTGCACAGTGTGTATTACAGGCATCCCAGGACCACCTTGTTGGACATACAGCTAGAATCACACACACCTGAGTCACAGCCCATTGTTGACATGTGCCATGTAATTTTTCACACATTCTTTGAGCAGCAGTCAAAATATGTTTTTGGTCTTCAATTTTCCAGTTTCAGCCTCACCTTCTGATCTCCTCTGTGTTTTATGCATACATCTTACCAATACTCAGTGCCCTTCCCTGTAGGATCCTGTACAAATTTTTACATTCTAATCCTGTAGACTTACAAACATTTTACTGAGAGAATGATGGTAGTTAAAAAGAAGAAAATGTTTCCTCTTTTCTGGTTCTCCATCACCTGACCTAAAAGGGTGCAGCTTGGAAGAAGGGTGCAGTATGTTTTTCTTTCCAGCAGTAGTTATCGCTTCGTTTCCTTTGAGGGAGCTCAGATGTGATAAGATAAAAGAAATGAAGCTTTAAGTTATCTTTTTAATCCTCATTCCTAAGATTACTTTTAAAGAAGGTATTTTCTCCTATCTCAAGGGATGTTCCAGTGTAACTTCTACTAATATTTATTCCAGAAATATAAGGGTTTTTGTAGAGATTGCAGAAATAGCACTAACACAAAAACTCATGATAGTTATGCAGAATAATACAAATGCAGTATATTTTTATCAAACCTTTGTTTTTCAGAGAGAAAAGTTGTGGGTTTTTTTCAGAGAGAAGTTTTTTCCTAACATTTTCTTATGCAAAATTATTTTATCCTTCTTTCTTTAAGTTTCATCTAAAGCAGTATTTTGCCACTAAAAAGGTCATCTGATAGTCCATCATTTATCTTGTGCAAAGCAACATGAAGTTTATCCTATGATTTTTAATATTTCCTAGTTATTAACCAAAAAGAGACATTTTATAATGGGAAAGGGTAAGATCCCAAGTGTCAGAATTATATATTGGAGTCTTTAGCTTTAGACAGGAAAAGGTTGAATTAGACAGTTGACACATCACAACTGTACCTTTTACAGAAAGGCCTCATAATATAGAGGGGAAAAAGTCAGGCCAAAATCTGACAAATATGAAATTAAGAGCCAAGGCAAGGAAGCACTCAAAAATCCTAGACAGAGAAACTCCTTAATGTCTGGAGTCAAACTCTGCCCAATTTGAGATTTTACAGGTGTTTTTCCTTGTGGAAGCAACTATGAAAAGTAACTGTGTTTATATTATTTTAAATTATCTATACTTTAACCACTTTTCAAGTGTAAAGTAGACTTTGATGCATTTTTTTTTTTACCAGATACATGTACTATCAAATTCTGTGCAACTGTTTCAAAGCATAATTTACTACTTAGAGTAGAGTATGACCAAGATTTATGATGTTTGCCTTGTTACTTAAGGAGGGACTCTCTGAATTAAATGTTTCCCCCTGGAAAAAAATATGAACATGTCTCTTCAGCTTATCAGATGGGTGTGTACAATACAAGATTTAGCTAATGCCAAAGGTTGCCATTTCAAAATGTGTAACTTCTCTTTAAAATGTTTAAAATTTAACTATAACAAAGCTATAAAAGTCTCATACTATAAAGTCATTATCATTTAGTAAGAAGCCATTTGCTACTTAGCTGTTTGAAAGCTAGTTTAATGTTATTAATTTTATTTATCCAATATTTCATATTAAAATGCACAAATACACGAGGTTGTATATTTTATGTAATATAAATAAACATAAAAACATAAAGAATATTGTTTCTTTGGGGAAATTTTATATAACACATTCAGTCTCTTTAATTAAATAGAAACCTGTCCATTTTCAAAAAGGAGTGACATGATATAGCAGCATGTGTGACTGAAGGTTAAAACAGTAGCAGAAAACTTATAGGAAATAATTTTGTAAGAAAACTGCCATATGAAGCTCAAGGAAAAAGCACATAAAGGGATATAAAACTGTTAACAAAAATGGTTCATTACCAGTAGTTCAGGAACAACCAAGGAAATTAGCATTTTTTTAATATTTAATACATGAAATTCTTTCTTTTACGTTTATAAAATTGCACTCTGTAATGTCTGTAAAGGCACTGAAAATTTAAACTTTATTTGAAATTTAACACTTGATAAAATTGGCTTTATCTGCTGTTTGGTTCTTCGTTAGGGCATAGTATTTGCTTTATATTTCTTCTGTTGACTTCACCATCATATTTCTGTTGTGAAAGGTTATTTTTAGTAACCACAGCAAGATTATTTCAAATTTTAGAATAATGACTGCTTTAGGGAATCTGGTTCTTTCTAGTTTTGTTTCATCGGGTGTTTTGCAATCTTCATTCCTACTTCTTGTTGATTTGAGAAACTTAATCCAGTTGAGATATTTAAGTTGGTCTTTTCCATCTTTTTCCCTTTGACATTTTCTCTTTCAAGAATGTAGTTGTATTTTGATGAAACATCTTTAAACATGGTAAGACTAAGTATAGGTACAGATGGCTTCTATAGGACTGGGGTTTTTTGTTTGTGTTTGTTGGGGTTTGGGGGGGGCAGTTGCTTTGGTGTTTTTGGTTTGGGGTTTTTTGGGGTTTTTTTGTTTGTTTGTTTGGGTTTTTTGGGTTGTTTTGCTGTTGTTTTTTTTTCCCTCTCACCTTCAGAATATGTGGGGAAAACTGTGGGCAGCTCAGATGTGTGGTGTACCATGAGGAAGTCATCCTTACCAAATGTGATAAGTCTGTTACCTCTTTGCTGCAATCATTTCTGTAGTCTGACTTGTAAGTGTGTGAAGACAGAACAGCTCAATTTATGAACTGATGCTGCTCTAAACAAGATGAGCAGGCAGGGGAGAAGCGTGGGCAGGGGGAGGCAGTGCTGGAGTTACAATCATGCCCTGGTTCTGAGGTGTCATGGTGATGCTGATCCCTGCCAGAGATGCCTCAGCAGCACTGTAGAGGTTTTTAGGATTGCTCATATCAAATGGCAAGCACGAGTTCTGAGTGTTTCTTCTGAGGGGTGTCGTGTTTCTTCTTCCTGTTAACCTGCTGATAAACCAGTTTGTTAGTGATCCTTCCTTTCATGGGACATTCAAAAGGGACAGGGATTTGCAAGATGCATTTGGGTACTAGAGAGCAAACAGAACTCGTGTATGCATAATATGAGCAGCATGCAGATTTTGTCTTTCAGATGTGTATGCTATTAAAGACCAACTGGTTCTGTTATTTTAAAGATCCTTGCAAAGTCTTGTCTCAGACTTTGTGTTTTGAAGCAAACATTCCTCCAAGCTAATCATGTCCAGCACTTTAAAACTTTGACTATTATTATGAGAGGTCACAAGCATTTTAGATGAAAGAAGCGACCTATGATTGGCAGTGCCCGGGGTTTGCATCAGTACACTGCTAATGGTCCACTAGATTTAATAAGGATTTAGCAGTAATGACAAAATCTTCTCTTGAATCTAGATAGGTATTGCATTTTAAAATTATTTAATTACAAGAGATTATCTTTTAAGAGGTTGGCCTAGAGGCTATGTGAGTTGTATTGTTAGATGATGGTACTTGTGTGTTAGGCCAAAATGTCAGAGCATTGGACTCTATTAGGAAAACAGTGGTGCAGTTTCAGTTCTAAAAAGGTATTGCTTTTATCTTGTTTACTGAAGTACTCCAAGTGTGAAACATAAAACTTCTGTATTTATCTGAGTATGTCTTGTATATGAAATATTTCTGACACTTTTTTCCACTCTTATTGCAGTTTGTGGCTCCCCTAACCCATCTAGCACAGACAAATTATTTACATAGATTTTACAAGTGTATTTTCTGGCAAACTTTCTGGTCAGTGCATAGAATATGTTTCAGTCTGAAATTTGTATCTTTAGTAAGTCCTTCAGAATAGTCTTTTTATTTCTCAGTTTTTCATCAGTTTTCTAGCATGTAGTTTAGACTTCACATTTACTATCAATACTGTGTTTACATTACTATAATTTTGTTCTCCTGCATCTTTCTATGTTATGAAGGTTGTCTTTGTGTGTTAGAGCTGTCTTTTCTAAAGCTTATCTTGATTTTAGGGAGTAAATGGAAAACATAATTGATTCAATAGATTGTTTTGTCATGCAGGAATCATAAATAAATAATCCAGTATTGCTGTAAGAAAAGAAGGGGGCCTAAGAATATAGGTTGAACCATGAGGGTTACCACACAACAGCCCATTACACGAATTCAATTAAAGATTAAACATACATATGTGTGTGTGTGTGCATATAAATATTTGGTAGCCTTCTTAAAACATCTTTAATTCTAGCTAGAGGAAAAAAAAATGTACCAGGGAGCTCTGTGTGTTAAAGCTGCCAGGGAGAAAATGGAAATGAAAATATTTTTCAAAGGTGTGGGATTCAAGCCCACTACACTGAAAATAGTTGTGTTGTTCTTAGAAACCTTTTAGAGCAAGACGCTGCTAATGCCAAGGTCACAAGTTCAATGTCTGTATGGGCCATTCACTTGAGATCGGGACTCAATGATCCTTCTGGGTCTCTTCTAACTCAGAGCATCCTGTGATTCTGTGAAAAATTCTGTGCTAGTCATATTCATTAATTCACGAGAAATCCAAGTTTCCTATCTGATTTGTTCCTTTCCTTATTGATAATAGTATAGTAAATAATCAGTGAGAAATCTCAGCTTCAGAGGAAAAAAGGTAAATTGGTCTCTGAATAAAAAAATACCTTTATGTAGGAGCATAGCTACTTCTTTTGCAGTCTTAGGGGGCAGTTTTATTTCAAATACAATCATAACAAATATGTGGAATAAATTGCTTCCACCTCTACAGTACCTAATAAACCCCCTTAATTCCACAATGGCACTTAAATCTAGAATAGGTTTGAAAGAAGAAAATGAAGTTGTGTTTTTTCCACCTTGGGAGGTGTGGATAGACTTTAGAAGTTCCCAATAGGTGAAAAGATTTTTTCCTGTTGATGTTTTCATGCCTATTTTGCTGCTGTGAATAATACTGCATTATAATAGATATTTGGGGTCAAATATCTATATCCCTGCAGGCAAAAGCCATGAGAGAACTCTCAGCCAGTGCTAATTCAGTTGCTGAGTTACCAGTTGCTGAGTTACTGCTACTACATATATTTTGATTTCACCTAAGTAGTTGTGTTTTACTTAGGATCCTATGCTTAGGATGTAGATATCCCTTTACATCACTACTTTTAGTGACAGAAATGAAGTTATTGTCATGTATAGGGATGTTCTTTGCATGTGCCATAAAACATTGGTCTGTACAGAGAATACCTTGTTAATTTCTGCCAATTTGGGATTAAGTATCTAGAGTTTCTTTTCTAGTATGCTCGGTGAGCATTAGCTATTCTTCTGTTCCTTGAAGATAGCAATACAAAAATGCCACAATTATGATTTTTTAAAAATGTAAATTGAGAGGATTGTTTTTACATGATTTTGGTTTTTAAACCTTTGTTTTGAGTTTTGTATTTGAATATTATTTTCTACAAAGTGTGATTTCTCGTTTTGTTTTGTGACTTTTTGGACTGTAGTTGATCACAGCAATCACAGCATTGTTTTTCTTAAATAAAGACCCAGCAAAACCACAACTCAAAAAATAGACCAATAAACAAAAAAAACCAAACAAAATAGCACCCACAAAAAAACCTTTCCACCCCAAACTAATAATCTATAGTCAGTGTTTATTGATTTCTGATAACTACACTGGTTATTTCCAGCTGGTGGAGCAGATTTTCTGTTAGGAGGTTCTGTATACATTCTTGGCCAAAACATGTTGTGTTTCATCCCAAAATGTAAATTACTAACATAGCAACCTCAATTACTATTTGATATTAGTACTTAACATTATGCAAACAGTATGCATTGCTTTTGGCAAACAACTGGGAAAGCAAAAGTCCCTGCCTAGAAGAGCTTACAGCTAACAAAATTCAAAAAAGCTACTAAGAGCATACAAAAAATCTGACATATAATCTGACGTATCTATATTTACATATATATGTCTGCATTTCTCTAACATGTGCAACTATAGGTGCATTAAAAACTTGGTGGTTTTTCATAATCTCATAAAAATTGTAATTCTGGTCTAGCTACTTGTACACATTAACGAGTAATGCCATTTTTTAAATTGCATTTAGTCATGGTGAGGCAGGAACAGTTGGGTTTTTTTTTTCCAAGGAATATTGGATAAAGTAGGTACACAAGTAGAAACAACCATCTTGGATGTGATGATTCTTTGTGTGATCTCTAAAAAGGGCACGTGTACATATATATCTGGGTTTGTTTCTGCCTTTTATCTTTATATCTTCAGCTTTGCATCTATTTGTGAGTATGCTTGCATGCACTATATTTAGTTTCTACTGTAGGTGCTGGCATTAATTGTATTTATTGTTTTACTTTCCAGTGTATATAGGGTGTTAAGGAATGAAGTATTGTACACACAGTGTCAACTCTCTTGGAGGTTCTGCTTATAAGTTTGAATTTGCCATTTCTGCCATGCTTTCTGTAGAAATGCTTTAAATCTTAAATTCATTTTTTACAATTCATGGATAAAGATTTTAAGAGATCCTTATTTAGACAATACTATTAAAGTTGTGACCTTTGTCTCAGCCTTACTTCAAGCCACTCTCATGCCATACTTGCCTTCCCCCTTTTTAATTCTCCTATCTGCAGCTGTGGTCCATTTCTCTCCTCCATTCCATATGAGATGAGTTGTATGCCTTCAGAATGGCTTCTTCGTGCACTCCACTTCATATATAATTTAAAACAGTCACCTGTATATTAACAGTAGCAAAGAATTAAAAAGTATAAATTCTGAAACATTACATTTACATCATTTTGTGCCCTCATGTTTAATTTTCTCCTCTGTTTCTTTTTCTATATTCTTTGGAGTCTTCTTGCAGTGATGAAAATTTACTCTTTCTTGTGCCTAGGTTTTTGCAGTTTGTATTTCCTCCCATACCATCTCTGGGGCTGGAGCCTGGATGGCACCAGGCTTGGTTACCTCCATGTTTGGTGCTTATGACAAGACACAGTCACTTCAAGATGTGGTGACTAGAATTGGGCAAAGCCTCTCTTTTCTACCAGTGACAAGTCACAGCAGCTGAATAGAGAACTTCATATGCCCTGATCTTGCCATGAGCTCCTTAAAGACCTGGGGATATGGGCAGGGATATGCCTGTCTCACTGCACTCCCCTGTCCCTTATGAAAAATCTTTTTATGAGAAATCTGACAGACTGCCTTTCTCCTGGAAAATAGGACTTGGCAATAGCTGCTCAAATTACATCTCAAATCACAAGATGCTGCATTTAGTGCATCCCATTAGTCACAGCTTCTGGTGTCTGATTTACCAGAGATTTGCTTCAGGGGAAGGCTCTTCTCCCCTGATCCAATTGGGGTGTCAGAACTAAAGCTGCTTGCTACAATGGAGGCAAAGATGCTCCATGAACCATGCAAACTCACTCAGCAGGCAGTGAATGTCAGCTATATGATGGTTCCTTGGGGCTCATCTGACATGTGAGAAATTTGCTCTAGTCTCTTTCTTACCATGCATAGCTGCTGTAGCCACTGCTTTACCTTGCTGAATGATGTTAGTATTGCTTTAGTATTTCCTTTTTACTGTTGATTCACTTGTTTTCTTAAGCTAGACTAAGGAGTTCTTGCAGTCTTTTACTTACCTTTTCCTTTTTTTCCCCCCAGTATTTATGAAGTAATTTTTCCACTTCTGAATGGGAATTTGTACAGTGTGCTTGTTAATTAAAGAAAACAGCAGAGGTAGATCACTGCTGTAGCAAGAAAGCTTACCAACCAATGGTTTGGTATGCTATATTTAACCCTATAGCAGCACCAATCATTAAGACTATCTTTTCAATAGTTCTGTTTCTTAGTACTACTTCTCAGTTAGTTAATTTCAATGATTTTGGTTTCTCTCACTGGTGCAAAGCCTACAGAGGTTCTACTAATATAATCCTATAGTGCTGTCAGAAATGTCAGCAGGTTTTGTGTAGAGAATTAGGTTGTGCTGAGAATTAGTTAGGAATAACCCTTTTTCCATAGGGAGGGGGACTTCTGTGTCCAAAGCCACACAAGTATGAAGAGACATTGTACAACTGCTGGGCATGGGTGGTTTGGCTCTCGAGGAAAAGGCATGCAGTATGGAGAGTGATGCTTGCAGGAGGCTGCTTTGAATAGCTCAGCTAAGAACCTTCTAGGATTTCATTAACTGAATTTAGTGAACTGAACAAAACAACTTCTAGCACTACCTCAATTTCAAGTTCTCTCAGTGCATTGAGATGGAAAAAATCAGCATTCAGTAGCAGATTGAAAGGTAAATTGATTTAAGCTCTGTACTTCAGAAGTGAAATGTTATAGCAGTTAGGATCAGGATGGCCTCAAATTTGACATTTCTGTAGGCAAGTGTAAATTCTGAATTTTAAAGACAAGTTTTATTTCTGGTACCATTAAGAATCACCTTGCTCTTCTCAGCCTACCACTCAATTGCTGTAAGTTTTTGTCCACTATATTTATTTACCACAAGGGTCTTTACTCTCCCTCAAGACTATCCTGAGGAATCCTGATTCCTAACCATGTCATGGTACCATGATACAACTTCAAAGTGTGAAGCCTTGAGGCTTCCTGGAACACAGCAGAAAGGCCTGTAGCTGGCTGCATAAAACACTGCAAATTTCCCAAATTTTGGTGCCTTGGGCAAGCACCCTTCTTCTTTTTCCATTATTTCCCTTCGACATTGGCTTTGAAGGATCCAGTGCTATGTTGGGCATCAACTTATGAGAAGCAATAGTACTGTGTGTCTTGGCAGATCTGAAGATTTTTTAAGTGCTGAGAGGATTGATTTTGAGCTTCAGGTTTCAAAGGCTGAGCATGTGCATCATGCATCATCAGTGAAAGCACTTATAATTGAGACAATAATGGCACTTTAGAGTAACACTTGTTTAAATACCAGTTGAATAAGAGAGGCAGTAGGTAAATAGTTTGTTCACCTACACCAATGACCAACAGGCTGACCTTAGTATCTGAAGCATAGTTTTGGATTTTTTTTTCAATCTGAACAATTTGATGTTAAAATAAAAACATTCTAAAGTAGCTAAAATAAAAGACCTCAAAAGCCAAAACATCAAAAAAACCCCTCTACTTTGATTTCAAGTTGCATGATGTGAGGCTAAGGTATCTGCACATTGCTATAACCATGGTAAACTCATTATTGGAATGACAATGTGGTTAATTAAAAATTATTTACAGGCATTTCCTTGCTACAGAATTACAGAATTCATCATAAGCTGTAAAATCCAGCTAAGAAACAGTACATATTTGGATAGCTAGTCCATCTTGAGTCTATGTTTAATTACATTGTTGACTCCAACTTAGAAGTGCAAACTGAAGAACTGCCATACCCCTAAGCTGATTAAATTGCTAACAGCTACTAAAATGTGTTTCATGGCCATGCCACTCCTGCCTGCAGCTTCATGCTTTTATTAGACTGACTTGGGCTGCATCCATTTTAGCCAAATGAGTGAGTCCAATCAACACAAAAAAGAAAGAAAGAACAATAGAAAAAAGGAAAAAGAAGGGGAGAAGGAATAGTTTTAGTTGGTTTAAATTCCCAAACTGGTCCCAGTTCAGGAAAGATCTGGTGCTGATGCAGAGGGAAGCATATAGGAACAATCCACTGAGCTTGCTTTTTGAGTCACAGCCTGCATGTACCAGCACAGCCATAGTATGAATTGTATACTAGATTGTTTAACTTATTATGCTTACAGCATAGCCATGATGCTGGCTGCAGCAGACACATGCAGATACACTTGGGAAAAAGATCAGATTTAAATTCAGTTCATTTTCCAGTGCTCTTATAAAGGACCCACTTCTTTTACTAGATGGTGACTGGAGTTGGCAGCACACTCCAGGTCTACATTTACAATGCTTAATGCACATTTATTTTTCATTTCTGTTTCCCTGGAAAAGGAAATATATTTTTCCTTTACCACTAAGCACTGTAACACTGATATACCCCGAAAGAATCTGAATTTTCTTCTGTGAATTACTAAGTCTGCAGGAAAAGGATTCTGTTTCATTCCAAGTAAATGGTGGATGGGGTTGTATAGCACAAAGAGTAACCTCGAGTGCTGTCTGATATCACAGCAAAAGATTTCTTGAGAGTACAAGAAATCTTAAAAATGATCACCCATTCGTTGCTAATACTGGATTCCCTGCTGAGCCAGAGTAAACAGAAAGGACATAAAAACGACTGCAGAAGAGATTTCAGTTTGAAATCCAACTATAGCATGTCATCAGAATCACAGTTTACTTTAAGCATTAAGGACCAGGGTAGGTAAAGTTAACATCTGTAAAGAGAAAGCTAATCTATAGAAAATTGTGGTCAAGGAGCATGAATTCTTTATTTGCATTTTTAAATGAAGAAAACAGCACAGAATTTATAGCACATTTCAGATATTCTAAGAAGTACTTTTTGTTCTCATCCTGCTTTCTTAATCATATTATTTTCCCCAGATAAAGTTGATTTTATTAGTCAAGGCTTTGTCCAAAATAATACTGCAAAAATGGTCCTACCTTTTTTTTTTGAAGGTTTTGTCATCTAAATCTTCTGTGGACTTTGTATCTAACCTAAATGATTCTTATGATTCTATGCGTATTTAACATTTTTGAAATCAGGTCCATCACAGCTGCATCCCTCTGCACAGCTGCTATTATTTTAAAAACCCTTTTAGAGAGATTGTCTGAAAAAAGTTACAAATTCTGACACTTTTCTGAGAAAAATGCCACCAATTATGATTCTTTCTCAGTCTGTATAAGTCATAGCAATATTTTTATTTGATGCATTTTGTACACACACATGGATATAAATAATACAAAGATGCATGACTCAAGCTGTGCAAATAATGGATTTTTAGTCTACTTCCCAAACAATGTAAAAGACCCAAAGAACTCTCAATGATTTATTCTTACTCAGCCAATTTTTTTCTTTCAAAATTCATGATAAAGAGATGAGATGAAAAACGGTCTTGTGTGGAAAGAAGCCTCTTTTAAATTAAAAAGTAATATATGTGAGGGAAATGTTAGTTGTCTGTAAATTAAAGAAGATGGATGGTATTTTCGAAAGTAACAGAATTGAAGGTCTTAAAAGTGAAAAATGGCAATTACACACCAGTCACTTTTAATGAAGTAAATAATTTTGGGGAAAAACCTTCAACTGTTGAACATTTTTACAGAGAAATGAGTAACAGCTGAAATAGCTTTATCAAGAATAATTCAGACCAAACCATCTGAATTTTATAGAGAATAATGGGCTTTTTAGATTCAAACATGGTGGTGGATCTCACATATATTAAATTTATTAAAGCAGTTGATACTGTCTCAGGTGGGATTTCTATGGGCAAGCCAGGAGATGGTAGTTTAGATAAAACCAAGGTAAGGTAAGTGCAAAGCTGTTTGGGAAAGAAGGTCTTTGCAGAAAGGTTAGATAGTACCTGCCTTCTAGTTAGATAGTATCTGCTCTTTGAAGGGATGTAGGTTACCAGATTGACTTCTTATAATCTCTTCTGTTCCAATTTTCTGTTTGTGTATAGTTCTGTCATACAGTGATGACATTTGTAATAAAAACAAAACCCTATAAATATATATTTAAATGACAGAAGATATTCCAATATTCTCAGGCAGCTCAAGAGAATGGAAAGTTAATTTTTCTTTCCTGTTCTAAAATTAACTCTAGCTATAGTTAATAAAATTGTGACTTCGCTTCACCTTCCACCTGTGCTGTAATTAGGTTCACTGGCTGTTATTGCAGTCTAGAGTTTTCTCTGTAAGGCTTATTCTGTGAGAAAGAAGGGTCAAACGTCACTAAATTCATGGGGAAAAATAAGGCAGAAGACCTAGCAGAAAATTTTATTACTTTTCCATTTCACCAAGAATTTAATCAGACTTTTATCATAAAATGGTATTTTTTCTATTAAACTAGGAAAGTCATGCATCACATAATATTGATTTTTAATTGAGAAAATTGTTAGATTATCTCATTCAGTGCGTATTTTTACTAATTTTATTACATCTTTCATAGCTTTTATAATTTTTTTCAATGCCATACCTTTTAAATACTGAAATGCTTGCTTGAGATCTATCTATACATATATATAAACAGATATGTGTGTGTATGTGTATATATTCTTGTAGACTCTAGTCCTCACCATGATATAAGTGTCATAAACACTAAACCATATTAAAAAAAGAAAAGGCAATTACTTGCTCTTAAATCTGCATAATGTCCTGGTGGGCATGCTGCACCTTTTGGCTTCTGTCTCACTCTTCTCACTTGTCTGGGAAACATTAAAAAGAAATCTAGATGAGCACCAATGTTTAATTTCCCCATACTAGGTTTCAGACTTCTTGACAAAGAGGTTCAGCTGCTGAGAGTAAGGAGGAAATATTAGATTTTTGATTGTCTGTTCCAAACACCAGAGGCCCAGGATTCCACTAAATAACCTTTTGAACCTTCCTCACACAAAAAGTGTTCAAGCTCTCCCTTGTGGCTGAAATGTACTTTCCACTATGCTTGGAGCTTATTTTCAGGGATTTAATAGAGCAGCTGCCAGACATGGGCTTGTTTTACAGATCTATTTTATTTGAAATTCATTTGTCCAATTTTGGTTGAATATATCTTCCTTAACATGAGCTGGTGGAACTTCCTGCATACTTTCATCAGCTGTTTGATGATTTGCCCTTCTGACTCCAAAACTCAAGTCCCACAAGCTGTTTCTAAAGGGACAGTGTACCTAGCAATTGTGTAAGATGTAGGCTCTTATCCTTAGTAATTACTATTTTCTTTATCAATTTCTTCCCCTTTTTGGTTCCAAGTTTTATACAAAGAATTCTCAAACCTTTTTTTTATTGCTTCCAATTCCCCTTGAAACAGTTAAAACTTTTTTTTAAATTATAATTTTCTGTTCCACAGGTGGAGATCCAAAAACCAATTATCTGATTCTCACATGGAATAAAATATTTAGGACAAATTTTGATGTAGTAATACATGCTTTCCCAACATCTTTGAAATATGTAAACTAGTTACTTTTACAATTTTTATTTATTTCTTTAATGACTACTACTATTTGAACTGTTTAAATCAAACATACGAATTAACTCTGAAAACTTTCAATCATGGAAAATATTCCTTTGTTGCTAACTTTGTGTAATTAGTCAACAAAAATTGATGAGGATTTTTCAGTGTTGGCTTTTCAAACTAAAAGGCTATGACTAAATCTCTGAGCAAAATGTCAGAGGCTCCTTAATGTCCTGTGAGATTGTGGAATTCCATCCTACAAGCAGTTCAAATTAAAATATCTCTAAATATGTGAGTTATAATATTACACATACATTTTTAAATTAAAATTTTATACATGACTTTAAATCAATTCACCTGTGTAAGTCCTTTAGATTATTCTTCTGTTATTGCTCCTTTTTTCACTTAAAGGAAAAAAACACTTCTGACTGCCTACTGATTCTACTTCTGAACTAAGTAAAAAACATGCCTTGAAGTCTGTGTAATCTATCAATATATTTGATGCTCTTAACCAACACCAGTTATGTGTGTTATGAGTGCAATATATTTAATTTGTATTTCCTAAAAAGTAGCACTGCTTTTTTTTGAGAGGAGGAGTGCAGGTGTCTAGAATCAGAAAACAATCTCACATCTTTCTCATCAGGAAATTGTTTCTGGTTGTAAATGATGTTTGATTCCTGATAACAGGCACTATTTGTTATACATTTAGTTTCCTGTATTTAAAGACACTTTGTGCTTGGAGTAGTGTTAGCACAGTTGCTGAGCTGGCTTTCCTTGTGGCCCATAATTCCATGTACTTTGTGTCCATTATCAGTGATGCAGTCTTCTCCTCCAGCTTTGTTAACCTCCCCTCAGGTCCGAGATAACACCTGAACAAGAGAACCACCTTTATCTTATCTCAAGTTCCCACTGCAGTGGCTTAACTTTCAGTCCAAGTTTCAGGCCATATTTGGGGTGGGGGGCACTTCAGTGGTCATCAGTGGTGGCAGCCAGCTCTCACCCCTGCCAGGCTGGAGTCAGTGCCATCCTGTCCCTCCCTTCTGTGCTTATCTCATGGCTGAGACTTTCTGTGGCCTCAGCACAGCCTGTTTGAGACTGGCAACTGTTCTCTTTAGGTCCATACAGTAGGCTGGGCTAAACATGCCTAGGTTGTACAAATCAAGCTGCTTAAGAGCAGAATTCTGAAATGCCTGAATGAACTGCTATTGTAAGTATGTTCCTTTACCTTAATTAAAAATTTACAAAGCCTTTGTGAGCTATTTAGGCTGCTGGTAATAGGCATACCAGGGGTGTTTGTGTGAAATGAGGAAGTTTGCTGTATGGAAGCCTAATAAACAATATGAAGCACATATTCAGATGGCTTCATCTGCTCACAGAGGTAACAGAGTTTGCTCTTCATGGGAGAGGGTTTCAGGTATCCAGGAAACTGTTGTAAACCTGTGGTGCAAATATGGAAAATGAGGTTTCATACAAACTGTGTTCTGCTGGATCACAAATTTCAATGAATTAAAACATTTCAATTAATTAATATTTTTTTTTCCTGTGAGGTGCACTGTAAGGCAAGAGAATATTTTTGGAGTGTCTAATTCTCAAAGGTTAAAAAAATTATTTTTGTACTCTTAATATATAATACATAAGAAGGACAACTCTTTAATAGAGAGTTTTGGGCCTGAGAAATTTGTCATGCACAACATAATATTGAAAAAAATACCATTTTTCCTGTGATAAAGTATTCTAAGCATATTGTTGCATTTTAGCTAAACAATTAATTCTGTCCTTCTATTATGAAAACTATGATTTGAATGAAAAACATTCTATGAAAATGCATGTAGTTCCAAGTCTAACATGAAGAACATGGTATTCTTACTGAAAGATTTTATCAACATAATAGATAACCTTACTTTCATTTCTAGTGATTTCCAATGTCTTCTACTCTTGTTATTATGGCAGAATAGCAAAGGTTTAATTTGCTTATGATTGAAACTCTGAAACCTACTTAATGATTTCTTTCTCTACTAAGGGAAGGAAATCATTAAGTAGGTTTCAAAGATTTTTTTCCCTAAACGTTGAAGTCTGTGAAAGGTAGTAGTACATCTGTGTGATGAGTGTACCTGATTTTACTGGGACAGATATCACAAGGAGCTGGGTTTCTTTTAATGTCACATAGCTGCTTTTGCTTTCTGCTCTGGCGTTTTCATTAAACTTAAATTTCTTGGGTGTTAGAGCTAGTGAAGAATATGAAAAGAAGGAGATGTGATATCCATGTAGGCAGGGCATTGAATTGCTATTTAGAGTTCTTTTGACTTCACTGTGGATTTTCATGTCCAAAGTTAGGCTTATGCATACAACTTAACAATATAAAACTTGCTTTGAGAGCCATATAGAAGCCTTTTGAATTTCAGGGCAGGGCATCAAATTATCTTCTTTCCTAGTGTGAGTAGGAAAAAAGGTAAATAAGGTGTATTTTTCCCTGTTCCTACCAACTAGAGTTGTCTCCTTAGGGGTTGACCTTACAGTGAGAAACAGGATATAAAGGGAGGGCACTACACACGCACTGCATGTTTGGGGTCTCTTAGTTCTGCTAAGAAATTAGAAGTGTATCCTTACAGACACTAAATACTGCATGGTACTCAATATCATCTTAAAATGAGTAACATAGCTGTACCCTGGGGGAAAAAAGAAATAAATTCTGTATCTGAGGCCTATATGCACTTTCCACAGTGCACTTGACTGTGCGTTTTGTCTTTTTTTTTATACTATCCTGTTGGGTGGTTCAAGACCAAATAAGATTCCCCCTTATCATTGTTTCCCTAAGGCAAAACAAGCCCAGTTCTGTCAGCCTCTCTTTGTACACCAGGCTACAGCCACATAATCATCCTGGTGGTTCACTGCTGGACTTAGAGAAGGAAAGCAAAAACTCCCAGTAGAAAGCAGAAAAATAGAAAATCTTTCCTTAGGTAACAAAATAAGAAACCTTTACCATTGTACATTGGAGTGAATAGAAATACCAGTTGAATGCCTGAATGTGTTTTCTATAAAATGTCAGAAATTTAGATAAATGCAAATTATGAGTATCTCAGTAAAATTGAATAAATCTCATATTTTAATCACGCTAACAATTTAAGAATTTTTATGTAGAATTAATATTTGTTTCAAATTTCAGATCGGAATTAACTATTTGAATAAAGTCCATTCTTAGTGATGCAAAGCACTTTGTCTTCCTCATGGGTAAAAGGACAATATCATTCTCTGTTTTCCACATCATTTCAGTCTCTCTCAGAGAAGTAGCAGTGAAAGGAACATACAGGGAGTATAGCAAGAAGAATGCATACAGTGTTATCTTTGCATATAGAAGACATAATGAGGAAAACTTGTAATTATTCATAACGATGGTTCTTAATCTTTTGAACCCAAAAACACATGACATGTATCAAATGCAGAGCTTTTGAAAGTCATGAGTCAGCAAGAAGTTCATATCTGCAGTTTTAGTTCTACTTAAGTCTAAATCAATCCATTGTGAAAAATAGTGCTAGCAAGCTTTTATTAAAGTATTTTTGTACATTCACTACTTTTGTCTTTTAATTCTTTTCCTTTGTATTCTTTGCATAGATTAACCCATACAATTGTAATAATGGGTCTATCCATGAACGCTCAACATATTTTAGTCAAAATTTATTCCATTTATTGAACCAAAGAATCGTGAGGGGATGAGGGTATGGGTTAGATTCTTGGATTGTTGCCTAATAAAGTGGCATAATGTGATCAGTTTATTGAAAGTAAAAATTGATATGCTTGATTCTGATTCACTTTTTATCCAATGTAATTAAACACACAGTAGCTGAAAGCAGCATTGCAAGCTGCTGTAGTTCATATTTAGCAGAAACTTAGAAAATTATTACTATCAGATAGATTATTTTTTCTTAAATACCCACAGGAATCTAATGAATGGAAGTATCTCAGAGGGGACAGTGTAGGTCTCTTTATTGATTTTCACCTTTATCAACATTCAGATGCTTACAAACTGATGTAAGTCTCACACACCTCAAAGAGACTGCTCTCCACCTTCAAAGGGTTATTTCTTATTTGAGCCTTCTATTTTTATATTATTAATCTTTCCATCTGAATGAAGACCAGCATGTAGGCTTGGTTTGAATAATTTAAAAACAGCTACTGTTAATATTAACAAAAGAATCAGACTTGATCACCTTTAAGCTAACTTGAAACTTACTTTTTATATTAACTACAATCCTAGCAGAATTATAAGTGTTCAGATTAATCATATAAACACTGTTTTTTTCCCAACTGCATTTGACTATTCAAACTGAGCCTTTAGTTTTAGACAGTAGTTTAGATTTAGAAGCATTTTTAAAAGTCATATGTTTAAAAGACCCAATTTCATGATAAATAATCATCACCTATCATCCACACTAGTAGTTTTATATCAAATAGTACATAAGCATGTTGTGCCAATTTTAAAATATTAATGATCTGGAAAGTTATTTTTCAATAATTGGGATCAGCCCCCAATCTGGACAAGAAAGATGCATGTTTTTCTTCAGATGGTCATAGTACACTACCTCATAATTCAAGAGAAATTGAATACTTGTGTTTACACAGATACATGGTATTTAGTGATGTAAATCTGAAGGTTGGCAGGTGATTGTCATTGTTTCAACCCAGTCAGCAGCCAAGCCCCATGCAGCCTCTCACTCCCCCATCAGCAGGATCAGGGAGAGAATTTGAACGGGTAAGCCAGAGAAGTCATTGATTGAGGTAAAGACAGTTTAACAGGGAAAGCAAAAGCCACACACACGAGCAAAGCCAAACAAGGAATGCTTCCCATGGGCAGGCAGGTGTTCAGCCATCCCCAGGAGAGCAGGATCCCATCACACACAACATTTGCATGGGAAGACAAATGCTGTCACTCTGTATGTCCCTCCAACTTATACAGTATGGTCTGGAATATCCCTTTGGTCAGCTGGGATCGCTTGTCCCAGCTGGGTCTCCTCCCAACTTTCCATGCACCCCCAGTCTTTTCACCAGCATGGCAGTACAAAAAAGTCTTGTCCCTGAGGAAGCTCTGCTCAGCACTAACAAAACCATCTCTATGTCATCAGCTTTGTGTTCAGCACAAACCCAAAACACACCCCCATACCAGCCACTGTGAGGTCAGCCACACACCCCCATACCAGACACTCTACTTCAGCCCAAACTAGCACAGTAATGAATATATATCTTTTTTTTTTTCATAACTTTGGTCTCTTGAAGTATATGATTTTTGCTTCATTATGATTCTTGATTTTGCATAGTAGAATGATAGAATCATTTGTGTTGGAAGTGATGTTACCTTTGCCACAAGGAAGGAAATGTTCCACCAGACCAGGTTGCTCAAAGCCCCATCCAACTTGACCTTGGGCACTTCCACAGATGGGGCATCCACAACTTCTCTGGACAACCTGTTTCAGTGCCTCATCACCCTCGTAATAAAGAATTTATTTGTGATATCTCATCTAAACCCACTCACAGTTCTCTCAGGTTCCATTTTAGTCAGCCATGCTGAACTCACAGTGACTAGGGAAAAAAATGCATTTCCTCTCCTGTTTGAGTGTGCTAAGAAAATTATTTTAAAGTACTATATTTTAATTTGGAGGTAGAATTGTATAAAGCAAGTAAATTCCATTATCTGCAAAAGTCGTTGTAAATATATGTTTTTTCCTAATAGAAAAAGGTTTAAGTTCTTTTGATTCAATTTACATAATAATACAGAGACCTTTCAATACAAAATTCAGAAAAAACATAACTCCTTGCCTGCAAGTATGTATGTAGAGTATTGATAGGCCAACAAATGCTAAATCAGAAGTTAGCTAAAAAAAAGAAACAAAAAACCAAAACCAACTAAACCAACCAAAACCCTATTGGTAGCAAGAAAATGCTCATAAGCAGAAAACAGTATCCTGATCAGTGCCTTCAGGTATAGCAGAAATAAATATAGAGCTGAGCCAAAGACTACTTTTTGTTTAAATACTTTTTCTATGGAATAAGTCGTATATCTAGGTTGTGATTTAGGTAATATGTTTTCCAGCTTGGTATATTTATTACTAAAACTGATGTATCTTCTTTTGCATCTTAGCAATAGTTGAAAAATGTTATTCCTGAAAAACACAGAATGAAGTAAAAAAAGGAGCCAGCCATGTGGTTGGGGGAAATTGAAATAAGATTGTAAAAGACAGAAAAACTGGAACTTAAAATATGATTTACTCATCCTTGTTAATGAGGCTTAGAAATTATCTCATTTTATAGTCTAGTGAGACAGCTGAGCAATATCCAGAATTTCTGATATAAACATAGGAGCAGAAATGTATTTGCTTTAAAGCAAGCCTGCTGGATGGGAATAGCCATTACAGTCAACAATGAGGCAATGAATCTGTGCCTAAAGCAGCATAGTAAGGCTTTTCATAACTTTTTGTATGCATAGTAAAGAGTAAATTTGCAGGAACATCCACAGAGATTTAAATTAATTTCAGAAAGAAAATTATTACATTAATTTGTTTTCTACAAATATAATTTTGAATTAGTTATTCAGTATGGGTTTTCCCAGTTGCCTTTAATAAAATGATAGAGATGGGCTTATGGGGAGAATCTTAATTGTTCAGCTTTCCATTTCTGTTTGACTCATTTTCAAACTTAGTTATTAGAGGGAAATAGCTGAAGTAAATGAGTGTTTGTGAACTCTAGTGCCTGATTCTGAGCTTTTGCTTGGCCATATTCAAAGGGTAGCAGATGTTTTAAGAACACTGAACATTTTATTTTCATTCAAAGTAGTGTCCTCCTTGGAGCTCTGCTTTGGCAAGTCTTTCACTGTTAGTAAGGTTGTAAAGTCACGCTTTAATGTAAAGTTTATAATTCTTTTGACCTTATGAGCATAGTGTGTTAATTTAAAACAGCATGTTGCAGCTTCTGTTCCTATGACTTAGTTATGAGTAATCATGCTTAATATTTTTCCATATTATATCCATATTACAGTGTTTAAAATATGCAGAACTCATGGTGCAGAAAAGAGTAAGTGAAAAATGGTCAGTTGTCAAATACAAAGGAAGGATCAGGATAATTTTTAAAAGATTATTTTTTCATTAATAATTTTCACCTGAAGGACATAATTATGCAGACCACTGATAGGAAATTATAGGAATAATTTCTCATTCCTTCAACAGATTTAAAGTTTCTAATTCATTTGCTTTATGAGGAAACTGTCTCTGTAAAGGTTAAATTTGTACACTTGGACATAGGAAAAATGAATGCAGAACATTATGGTATCAACACAATATAACAGTATTCCTATGACAAAAAAGGGTCATATAGAGCTATTGTTGTAATTCTGTGAATTTATATTTGTAGGTATAGAAGGAAAATGTAATTATTATATTATTCATATGATTATCTTTCCTAATGCTTCTGATTCATCATAAAAGAAGTTACAGATAGAAGTATATTCCAACCTGGTAAATAAGAGGATTAACCAGAAGGATTATAACAAAAGTTATAATTACAATAATTTATGAATAATCTTTTATTTTAGTCTTCTTTCCTGACATGGTTGTTCAGAACAGCACTGCTTGCTTTCAGCTAAGCTTACAGACTTTTGTACAAAGAACATGTATTTTTGCACTGTTCCTGAGACAGACTTGAGCAGGTAATATTTCTTGGATTTGAAATATGCTTCTCTCCTTTCCTTCCCACTAAAGAAAGAAATAAGGAAAAGAAATCTGGTGCTTTGCAAGGAGTCCTTTCAAATGCATGAAAGAGAGAGAATGCTAAGCATGGCACCTCTGATAACTTCTCAACAACCCAATGTCAGATACTCACTTGAGATGAAATCCAGGCTTGTACTGAGTTTTGCATAGTCTTTGTTTTGGTTGTTAAACTTTGTCAACACCAAGAAAAAACCACCAAGTAAAATCTATTTACTGGGGCTAGAGAACTCTTATCTGTATCATAGAGTCCACTTTGCCATTCTCAATTTGGTTGAACTATTTACATTAAGTTTCTTTGGGATTCAGCACAGGATCTCTGTTTTTAGGTGGTATTAATGTTCTTAGCAGTGTGTACACAAGACCTGTGTTTTCTAGCTTCAGAGGCTTGCTAGGCAAGTTTTGTTGTGTGCAGGCTCTGAAAAATGCTCCTGTCTTGGTGACTGCTGGTGAATGCTTTGGTGCAGGTAGCTCGAGGCACAGCTGCAGCGCTGGCTGCAGGCTCAGCCCTGGAGGGGAGAGCCCGGGCAGGGGCTGTGAACTGCTGACCCCTTGCACAAAAAGGGCCCGGTCACCTGTGGTGCCACCAGGTACAAAACACCAGAGGTTCCCTTGTTCAGGGCTCCATCTCAGGGGCACCAGCCCAAGCTGTCATTTTGCTATTCAGTTTTTGCACCAAGATGAAATTGTTTTAAGGATCTGGGCGTCTGAGGCTCTGCTATGGGAACCTGGGGTTGAGGCCATAAGGAAAGCACGAGTGGCAGGGGTGCAGCTGTGAATGGACTTCAGCCAGGTGTTGTGAGTGTGTCTGCCAGAGTGCATCTGGGATGGTTGTGAAAACCCAAGTCCCATCATAGCATTAGCGTGTATTTCATTGCTTGTCGTAAATGAGACACCTTTGTGCTGCTGATTGGTGGTGCAATAGTGGGAGGGTATATTTAGCGTTTCGAAGGGAGATGTAATAGTTCCAGCCTCTGTATAGTTGGGACTGATAAAGATGAATTCTCACATTTAGGGCAGACTTGCAGGTGAGGGTATGAAATAAAGAACACAGATAGGAAATAAATCTTCAAAAGAAAAGGAAATTGACCCATTACTACATTAAAGGGTACTTTTGCTCCAATTATAGTTTGTATACAATATGAACACCTTGTTCAATGACATTTAATTCAAATCAAGATGCTGAAGATAAAATTACATATTGAGAGAATTTATTAGAAGTTTTTAAAGTAAGCTGAATAAATGTGCCTCAAATTGTATTTTGTGAACCCTTTCAGGTATTTAAATTAGCTCTGTAAATTATTACAAAAAATCCACAAGGGATACACAGGTAAATAAGCTGTTCAAGGCCAGAAGCTATTGAGCACTGAGTACAGTGCTATCTTGTATACTCTTTATGGAAAACAGGTGAATGACAACCAAAAAACCCAAACAAAACAACACCTAAGCAAAGTTAAAAAGAAACTTAAAGTTTCTTTTACAAAGTTTAACAAAGTTAAAAAGAAGCAGAGATGATGACTTTAAATAATACAAAATAGCTCTCTCACAATTCATTTTCCAGTCTTTGCCTACATATTGTCAATATGCCACTAAAGTAATTAAACATAGGACAAATGATCACTTAATGTAAGTGTATTTTATAAAGCATGTGATTTCTTGACCTTTTGAGTTTGGCCATTCATAATCTGGTTGTTTTTTTCCTGAAGTGTACACTTGCCTTTCTGAAATAACAGCAATATATAAATGCAATTATTATAATAGTTTAATTGGGAGCATTGCTCTCTGTAACCATATAAAATTTTAAGAAGAGGATATTCATTGTTGCGTAGTTCATGTGACATGCCAAAGATATGTTTACAAGAGTTGAAGCATGATGCTTGTATTGTATTTATTTTGTCAGAGTGGTAGTGGGTGTTATGAGACTTGCTGCTTACCTGTTCTCTCACGATTTTTCTGATAGGCTTCCCACCAAACATCTCTCTGCATACATGTTCTGGGGTGTTGTAGCATGAGTCAGCAGAACCAAGCTACCCTTGTGGTAGTCAATGCCTGCAACACAGGATACAGCACAAGCTCCATCTGCTTGTCAATACTCAGCATCCCCACCAGGACAGTATGCTGTATCCCGTGCTGCTGCTTTTTTTCAATCTTTGCTATGAAGCTGACCAGAAAGAGGCCAGATTTTATGCCTACCTACCTGGAGTCATACCTGCTCAGTATCAATATTGATGTAGTTTGGGGCATTGTCCTTGATTTCTTCTGCACCTGTCCATCTGTGCTTATCCATGCCATGACACATCGTTAGAACTTGAGTACTTTAAGTAATTACGTCAGTCATAGCATTCATGGTTCTAGTTATTTTTCAAGCATATAACAGCTGAAAATATAGTGAACTGTGAAGCTGAAAGGTCTAGATGTTAATTTTGTGTACTGTAAATGAATTTTTTCAATTGTGTTTAGTGAGATGTATTTATTTTTTCCAATTGATATTATCACCTAATAGACTATGTGAGCAGAGTTAAAAGCAAAATGAACAGAGCTTGTAGTGTAAATTTTCTTCCTGGAGATTAGTCATTATTAACAGATTATCAACAAAATGCATCTAAAGACTTTCCCCGGGCCAGGCTGTACCTACACATCTCTAGTAGGAATGGTTGTTCTAATCTTAAAATCTTGTCTTTCCCTAGGGAGCCACTCCTTCTCCCTTTCATGCAACAGAGGTAGCAATCCACCTGCCTCAGTGAATCAGCAGTATCCACTTAACCTCTTCTCAGCAGGATAAGCACCTGCTAACAGCATGGGGTATTGCTGGGAAAATTATGAGCTTGCTACCTTATATGTTAACAGTGATTAATATTTGGTGTTACTGTTTCAATATGTAGGAGGCATTACCACTATTGAGAAACTGCCTTAACCTCAGCTGTTGTTCCTGCGGAGTTCCCTCTCGCTTAGAACATGCAGTTATGGGCTGCTTCTACCACGAAAGTAAACAGAAGCATCTTTCAGGCTTAGACAACAGAGGGATGGGTAAAATGCTGTGTGTTATAGTTTAATCAAACAAATGAAAAGAAACCAAGTAGGATTCAAATTTGCATCCTGTCTTCATGAAATATCAAAAGTTAGGGGCTCCTTGTTATCTAAAGTGTTAGGGAAAGGGGGCATTAATACAAGTCTACTTTTTCAGAGATTAAAGTTTTGTGATAGTCGATGGAAATACTTCTTTTTGTCTCAGGAGCACAAGCCCACAGAGATAATGAGAACACAACAGTGTTATCTGTTTTCATCATAACACTTTTTCCTAAATTAAAATATAGCATTGCTGTTTCCTTAAATTTTATGTAAATGCATCAGATTCCTGTACAGCCTTGGTCATTATTTTATAAATTGGTAGCATATTGCTACTGATCAACTCAGATTTTAGGAACAATTAGTTTGTAAACCATAAGTAGCAATGCGAAGCTGTGGAAATGTAGCAAAGATTTGGTTTTTTCCTTAACCTTTTGGATAATACTGTGAGCTTTCTACTGCAATTTTAATATCTGCATCTGTAAATAGTATCAAAAATTACAGGAAAACTGCAAAACTGGAATTTTATCACCCTTTATTATATTTACAAAAGCATAGAATAGCAGTTTAATCAAGCTTCAAAATTATTTTGTAAATTTGACATAGAGGGCATTACTGCAAATCAAAATATGTTAGCAAATCTTTACACTTTAGCCCTCCAGCAAGATACTGTGGATATTTTTCTAAGTCTTTATCTGTTAAAAATGAAAGCAACTCCACTTGTATTCCCCCTTTTTTATTTGTGTCTTTAATTTCCATAATGCTAGGCAGTCTGTATCACCTCTTTTCATCCTTCCCTTAAGTCTTCTCTGACTTCATATTTTGGTAATGTAATAATTAGTTGTATAGTCTTATTATTATCTTGAATATTCTGTAAGCACTGCAAAAAGAGTCATGAGTGAGTATCTGTCCATTTAAAATTATACAAAAATCTTTAGTCAGATTCCTACATTGTTGTTACAAAAACAAGCACCCTACATTCATATTAATAAGCTAGATAATTTTAAAATATTATTACATTTTTTGAAAGACCATCATGCAGCAGCTTTGAAATGGGGCAGGATGATTTTATTTTCCCCATGAATTTCAGATTTGGTTGGCTACCAGAGATGAATGATACTAACATACAGAAATTTCCCAGCATGATACTCTGACCTGGATATTTTGTTTGGTTGTCAGTCTAGAAATGTGCCTCTCCTTTTAATGGGTTTTGTGTGACTGGGGATTGCAATATGAAGAAACAACTCCAAACGTATCATGGCTTTAATGAATGACACTGTCACTACCGTTTTTAGTCACTATAGGAGCTGGGGGCAAAGCTGTGTTGGCAATGCCTGTTGACCTGACCAGGGTAGGTGGTGGGTGCTGGGCTGATTTCGGCTTTGTTGAAATGCTCTGGCTCCTTTATCTTAACGCATCACTTTGTGTTTGGCCCGTGCTCCTGGAAAGCATCCACATGTTGGAAGGGTTTCTTACTCTTTTTGTAATGTACACAGTGAAAGAACAATCTATTGACAATGTACACACACATGATTTATCAGTTGATTAATTTCTGGCAACATTGAAGCTTCTAAATTTATATAAGATGTAAAACCTAGACTATATATAAGTATTTATTTAAGAGGACAAGTAACATTGCAAGATGTAGTGCAATTTGCGCACTTGGACATCTTGCAAAAAGCAACACAGTTCTTTTTGCAATTTTGTGAACCAGCAAAAAAACCCAAAGCAACACCACCCTACAGCCTCTGCTAATTTAAAGGCAAAATGTGTTTTCCTGAACTATGAGCTTCAGTACTTGGCAAAGGAATATATTTTGTCAGAATGGCTAGACAAAGAAAATTTACTTGTTATTAAGTTATAGAGTACCAATTCAACATGTGCCTTTTGATTGCTTGCTAGGCTGATTTCTAATGAAACCCACTGTCTAACTAGGAATAGAACAATTGTGGAGAGAGGGAAAATGTGTGATTTTGAATACTTTATAACTAATTAAATATGTCTTATAACCAAGAAAGGGGATAGTTGGCCTTTAGCTTGTTATGAATAATCTTTGATTTATTTGTGTGAAAGGAATTTGCAATTTTTCTATTTAATGTCTGAATTTTTCTCAAAGTTATTCTTCTTTTTTAGATGTATTGAAAATATATTAAAATCCCCCAAATATTTCTTATTAAAATGTAATGAAAATTAAGCTGCTGTAGTAAAAGATCATTGTTCTTTAACTATTATTATTCTGATACCATTTTATTTTTAGATATTCCAGTTTTATTATACTCTGTTAGCCTAGACATGGCAATGATGTGGACACAGTTTTAAAATTATCGTATTTAAAATTATTCTAATCTTCTCTGCCAACATTTCTGGAAAACAAAAGTAGAATTAAGGAAAAAAATGATCATTTTTATCAGAAAAATGCTTATCTTACACTATTTTTTCCTAGTAAATGAAAATAAGTTAATTTTGTCCAGCATTAAGGCTTTGCTAAGCTTTTATTTCAGAAGGCTTTTTAACAAAGGGAAAGAGGTGACTATAAGAAGAAAACCCCATACCCTTCCCTTAAAGTTTCCTTCCAGCTTGTACTTACTGGTGGCCAATTAACATGAGTACCAGTAAGGTTCTCTGGTTTTCTTTTTCTTGCTTTTATGGCTGCAGCTTCCAGGGAGCTTCTGTGAGTCTGCTAAAAACATGTAAATGAGTCTACATGAAGTTTACTATAAGGGGTTAAGGTATTGTCTCCAGGTATTTTTTTTTGCCTGAGAAGAAACTTGAGACATATAAATGCAGATCTTAGTGGCTCCCTATGTAAAACAGGTGTTCAGCACTGTGTAATTTCCCTTGGTGGTACACATTATTACTACAATAAATATGGAATATATACATACACATAAGCACTGTTTGCTGGTACACTACTAATTAATTTCTTATATATAGATGGAGCACTCTTGAAACACGCTCTAGGAATTGTATTTTGTCACTTTTTTCATCCTATTGCATCTAAATACTTTGCATACTCTTCCATTATATGGAGTGTGTATGCCTCCAGCAAAAGTGTCTGGCAGGTGCAAACTTCAAATGTAGGTAGCTTCTAGCCAAGAAAAATGAAATTCAATTATTATTCATATTAAGATGGGCTATCTTGAAAAGGCAACAGTTGTTTTTTTTTTCTTTTAAATAGGAGAGATTGAACTTTAAATGTAAAATTGCTGCTTTGTGGGGTATATATATGTAACTCATTAACAAAACACAGGTACTTATTTTTATAAAATACGTGATGCTGTTCAGTTTACCTCCAGCACCGTAATTCCAATGTACATGGAGTTCATTCTGATGCTCACATTGGGAAAGTTTAATTTAACTCTGGTAATTAATTGACTGGAAAAAGTATCTCCTCTTTAAATCTGTGGTCGATTTTGAAAAGAACCCTATGAATGCAAATTGTTTGCACACACAATGAAACCTGATTTTGATTCACATTAGTACTCATAACTTGGCTTTTATATTTATTTTAGCTATTCTGGGAAAAGGTTTTGTTCATCTCAGTGCTGTTCAAGTGCTTAAATTTCTTATTAGGATTTTAAGATTGCAAAATACATTAAGTCCTGTAGAGTGAAATATAGAACACTGCACCACAGAACCTGCTACTAGTCTTTTTTTTTTTTGCTTATCTAATTTCTGACATTAGGGCACTCGATAGACTATGAAAATGTAAGTTTGTGTCAGCTCAATATGATTTTTGATAAATCATAATGCATTTGTAGCTGGAATATGCTTTTTTTATAATAAGATGATTATACAAAGGTTAGAATAGACAGCAGCTGTACTGGAAAGGGATCATCTAAAGTTTCAGCTTACTGTATTAGTATGTGTGCAGAAAAAGGCTTCATAACCCTAAGGAAAGTGAAATGTCTGAGGGAGCCTCTAAGACATTGTGTTCCTTTTCTAAGTTACAGAGTAGTTCATATATCATGCTAAGGAAAGAAAAGTATAAAATAATGTCAGGATAGGTGTGGTTGACTTCTTCTTTGTCCACTTGACCTTTATTAGCCTCATCAAAATGGCACATAATATGTTTTTACATCACAACTTTAAAGCACTGTTTTCTGATCATAAGTCTGGTGAGAATGATGTAGTTTCTTTACTACTTCTAGCAAACAATTCCTGTTATACATGACATGGAGATTGGAAAGAAAATACTGGCATTTAACAATTTTCAAGCATCAAGATTAGGAACCTATATGCCAGAAAAATCTACTCAGACAGTCCAGAACAAAGTGTGAGGACAGGATAATTGGACACAAATGTGTGTAGCCAGTCTTTCCCCTTCCTTTTGTAGAAGATAGGAATACTGGGCTCTTTCTCAAATACCTAAGTATAATCAAAGACTGAAGAAGGTCTAAGATTGTCTTTACTAACATAATTTACTTGGAGTGGCATTCCCAGATGGTTAAACTTGCAAGCTCATTCAAATGTGAGCAGGAGGATATGAGCTGCATGAAGACATTATAGCAATAAAACTTCCTTAATGTCTAACACAGTGAGCTAAATGATTTTTTAGCTTGATGGGAATACACATCTAATCGTTACTTTGGGAAAATACTTTGTGTTGGACCAAGAAAGAAAGAAAGTGAACAAGGCTATTAAAATGTCTGCAACAGTAAGCATTTAAAGGCATTTTACATACCTGTTTGATTAGAAAATGAAAACTTAAAGAGAATAATATATTGAAACACTAATGGAAATAAAGTTTCTTTTTCTTTTTTTTTTTAATTCATGAAGCATTGAAAGAAGAATTAACAGCCTTGTCTTTTATTTTATTTATTATAGTTTAATTTTTGTTTGGATTTTGTAAATTTCTTTTTATACTGGTGCCACTTGCTTTTCTCAGCTAAGGCTTGAAGACATAAAACTAATAGGGTCTTACTCTACCTAGCTATTTGAGTGAATTAACTGCTTGTTAAACCTTTAAAAGTCAAATAAGTGACTTAATATTAGGACTTTATAACTTTCTTGGGCAATCCAAATACTATTTGATTAGATATAATAAAATGGACATGCCCATTTAGCACCCAGTAATTTTAGGTTACCAAGAGAAGCTGCACTTAATTACAGGTTTGCTAAACATCTCTGTAGCAGTGATCTGGATCCACATTTATCACTCTTGATGAATTCAAAATGTTGTGGATGACAGAATGTTTTATGATTGTTTAATCCAGCAGGAGCCAGTGCTATCTCAGCTATAACCACTCCTTACTTCCTATGTAAAGATTGTCCTTAATAACAATAAGCATTGTTCAGTTTCAAGTATTTGCTACAGAAACAGAATTAAAGATTGCTGCAGTTAGGTAGACACCCAGTATGGGTACTTGCTTAGGGACATGCCTCCAAATCTATATGTAAAGTGAAGAAGAGTAAAATGGAAAAGATGTTAGCCGTCGAATTTATTATTTATAGCTGACCATACCTCCTCATCACAAGCCAATAGCTTATACTAATCTAAAAGTCTTTCTTCTCTAGTAGAAAAAAAAAATATGAGAGATAACTTAAAATTTCTGGTAGTTAAATTAATTATCTATACTTAGAACAGTGTGTGTTCTGATAGATGCAGTGCATAGCAAGTTTATTGCAACACTGGAAGATGCCTATTAGAAGGTGATGGGTAAAATTTTTTTTTTTTTAAATTGTCCAATTCTTATGCACTTTGTAGCAATAACATAGCTGGAGTGCAGTGTGCTCCTGCATGCAAGAATACATTTCTACATTTTTTGTTTCAAGTGACAAGACCCGAAAAACATCCTTTTCTCTCATCCTTAAAATATAAATAAGTAAGACTTGAAAATCAAGTGGCAACTGTGCTTCAAAAGTTCACAAAATTCTAGTATAGCCTTGTCCAGAGAAATATGACCTGCAAAGTCATAGAGCAGCTAGGTTGATCAGAAACAATTTCCCTAGCCAGTGTTATCAAAGGAAATGCTGTGACAGGTGTCGCATGAAGCCAGCTTTGAATACTCAACTCAAATGGCCATTTGCAGGTGGATCAAAAGGCAGACACCATCTGTGCAAGTTCAGGAAAAAGCTATGAAATCAAATCTCAAAATCCTTAATGTGACTCTGAGCCTACCTGTTACCGTGCAGGAGCAATCTGCTCACACGAGGTGCAGTGTAGAATCAAAAGGCATGTCCACTCACCCAGAAGAACTGAAAATCTGCTGAAAGTGACTCTAAGTGTGTTTGTCCTTTCAGAACAAAGGAAAAAAAACATTCACTACATGTTCAAGAAAGGTCACTGATACCAGTGTTTCGAGGTCACTTTGCGCTTCCTCCGGTAGCCTTTAATGGGTCCTGCCTAACCTGTAAGGAGAGTCAGTAGTTTTGGCCTTTGTTGAGAAAGAAGCTAAATTGGAAGATTTTGAATTTAATATATGACAACTCTCTGTAGTTGTGGACATAGGCAAACCAGTTTCTAGCAGTTTTTCCTCATTTCCCCAAGCACAGTTTATGCTTTAAAAGTATTTGAAACTAGCTTTGAAAGGAAGTTGCTGACCAGCAGTTTTATGACTTGATTTGTTTTAAAGCCTAAATGGCTTAAGGAAATGTTTTACAAAAGATATAATCCATCCACATGGAATAAAGCCTTGAAAATTAGGTGGCATAAAACTAAAATGCAAACCACATTATCATGACTTTGCACTTAAGCTGTTGCTCACAGAACTAATTTAAGAGTACCAGTGTATTGTTTATTGCTTATAACTACATTTTTTGGAAATTGGAAGATTTTTAGAAGTGCTTTATTCAAAACCTCTATTAATGAGTCCTTCATCTTGTGGTTACAATTTCCCTGACATGGAACTTTGATCAGTGTGTGGAATAGCTGTGAAGCCAGTAAGAGTGTTGCCATCTTTCCTTGAGTAATGATTTAATTAACAGTGCTGTAAAATTATATTTATCTGTCCGGTTGATTCCTTCTTTTATAAATTGATTCCAAAGTACTTCACTGATGACTGCCTTTTTTGCCATCAGACACAGAAGCTTATACACATCTAGACAACTCGGGGTATTTGGGATTTTTATATTTGGAGTGCATCATTACCTATTGCCTTTAACAGACATTTTTGTGTGTTGCTATTATTATTTTGTGGGTATTTTTAAACATGAACCTGGTAATAAAGCAGTTACCTGTACAGTTTTTCATGGACTTTCAACTCCTAAATCTAAACAATGACAGTATTGATTTACAGAGTAAATGCATATAAGTGAGTATTTTAAGTTGCTGATGTACATTGCTCTGTATTTCCACTACTTTTTATATACTGCTACAATTAGTGTTGAAATATTGGTAGGAGAAATATTAGCTATGGAGAACTAAAGACTTATTTGAGGGAAACATTAACAGTTGCATCTGTATTGACAGGACCAGTGATATTGAAGAGTTAAGCAGTTTTTACCAGAGTTTGGTAGATTTGGTACTTAGTTGATTTCAGGGGATTAGGATTATTGTTAGTAAAGGCAGGGGAACTGAGAATTGTTGGGACCCCTAGGTATATTTTTCATGGAAAGACATCTAGAATATGGTGGTAAAACAGGCAGCAGAAGTTACAAAACCTACCAATTGTGGTATTGTCTGTTTGATTATCTGTCTTGAATATTTAGTAGGGCTGCTTCTCTTGTTTATTTTCTTTTGTGGAAAGTAATATAACAATTTAAAGATTATTTTGATGGGCTAGTATACAACTGCCTAATTTAATTAGATGGGAAAGTTTAATGGATTTGTACTAAATGCTTGATATTTATATTGATTTGTATTGATAGAAAGACTGTTGTCTTTCATGTGCATTTTCAGTAGTATATCTGGGGACAAAACAAGGTAGTTTTGCTTTAAACCTAACTGAACTGATATGTAAGAGTTCATTATTGTCAACTAGCAAAGAATATCTGTTCCATTGCAAGCATTTTGCTCTCTGTGCATGTTCTTGAGCAATATATATTCCATATTTAATGTGCATATTATTTTAGTGGTTACTTTATTGCACATACCGGCAGCATCTTAGAAATACTGTTGTGGTTTAATGCCAGCAGGACACCAACTCCCCCACAGCTGCTCACTCACTCCCTACCCAGCTGGGTGGAAGAGAATTAGAAGGGTAAAAGTGATAAAACTCAGGGGTTGAGATAACAAAACAGTAATTAAATTAATTAAAAAGAAATAATAGTAGAAACAATTTTCAATTGTGAGGGGAAAAAAAAGAGAGTAAAACAGAAAACAAGTGATATAGACAAAAACTATAGGTCACCACCAAGTGGCCGATGCTGGCCATTCCCTATTCACCAGTGGAGACTCATTCTCCCCACTGACCTTCCCTCCAGCTTTGGATGCTGAGCATGATACCATAGAGAATGGAATGGAATATGATATCCTCTGGTCAGTGGGATCAGCTCTCCTGGCTGCTTCTTCTCCCAGCTCCTTGTGCATTCCCAGCCCTCTCACTGGTAGAGTGGAGTGTGAGGCAGGAAAGGTCTTGACTCTGTGCAAGTGCTGCTCAGCAATATTAACAACATCTTTGTGTTATCAACACAAATGTGTTTCCAGCACAAATCCAAAGCACAGCTCTATGCCAGCTAGTGTGAAGGAATTTTACTCTGTCCTAGGCAAAATGAGTATATGTGTAGAGCAAAAGCTGTGTTAAGGTCTCTGACCAAAAAAAACCCTTCCAAAAGTTCAGCTGTTTGTGCTGCCTAGGACCAGTCCCTTTGGAAGGACTGACTGAAGTCATCTTTTGGGTTTAGATGATATAAAGTGCTTTAAAGTAAATGCAAAAGTCTTACCAAAAATTTATCAGCTACCTTTGTTCTTTAGTCAGAAAATAGTTTCAGGGGTTTCCTGAAAAATGTATACCTGCTGACTAGCTTGTAAGAAAACATATGGCTGCATTGCAATTCAGTAAAATAAGGTGTGGGTCTCTTTCTCTCTATTCTTTCTTTGAAATTTGCTTTCTTTGAATATTTTTTTAAAATGTTGATTCAAATCAGAATTTTTTTCTTTGTTTAAAAAAAATACTGCAAGAGATCACACACTGTATCACTATAGTACTCTTCTTCCAAGTGTCTTATTTTTGGCTCCATTTGGTTTTATCTAGAGCTTTAAAAAGTGCCTTATCTCAGATGTGCAGTTGTCTTAGTATGCTATGAATGGGTGACCCAGTTATTCCAGTTGTAAATTCTGGACTGTTTGACATACAAATACTTTTAAAAATTTGTAAAAGGAATAAATAAAAGCTAAAAAATCCACCTGAAATATGTTATAATTTGTCAGGTGTTCTTATTGTAAATGTTCAGGGGTTATTTTCAAAATAACTAGAGAAGACTGAGTTTTATCTGTAAAAAAAAGAGATAAGGCATATTGATATGTGCAATCAACATGGCAATATCAAATAAATCAGCAAAACCTATTTGGCTATAGTAATTAGTATTATCTGAAAAAATGAGTAAGTAATATGGTCCTTTAGAGAACAAAATTTTTCATTAAATTACTTAAAATATATAATTGTGTTTCAACATAGATTCAGAGGAACAGTTCTGTCCATAACTAAATATTTGCATTCATATTTATTATGCCAATGCTATTTAAAATTAATACAACAATTTTTCATCTGCTTACATATCACTGTTGCCTTTTTTGGTCGTAGATATATGCACATAGGTAAATTTGACAAAAAATTTTGCAATTATAACAATTTCCACGAGGTGGTGCTCAAGCAATAAATTTTGAACATAATGTAATAACTATGGCCAGTAACAAGCTGAATTTGAAAAAATATGGCTGTGAAACAGATGTTCTTCTCTTTGATGCTATATCTAACTTAAGGTGGGAATGATGAGGTCAGGAAGGCTAATAAATTTATTATGTGGTGGAAAAGTTATTTCTCCTTGCCCAAAAGACAGAAATGCCTTTATTTTTTTACAGCATAATATCAGGGGATTGTGTTCATTTTGACATGGAATTCTCATAATCCTTTTCATATCTTATGCTTTGGTTATTCTTTATATGCTGTCCACTTCTGGTTATGAGTAAAGGAACTAGTATTCATAAAGATATTACAGTAGTTGCCCTAAGCAAAATGTTAGTGAATTCAGTAGATTTAAATAAATCTGTCATAGAAAAATACACTGGGTGCTGATTCACTGATCATTCAACAGTAAATAAAAAATGTAGACAGTACGATAATGCAAGAAGGCAGATGATGTGAGAGAATGGCAATGACTATAAACAAAGCAGACAGTTTGGCATAAGTGGTTTTCTCACTTTGATCAAATAGAGCATCCTTAGCTGTTTTGCTTGCCAAAGTGCTGCATCTTTTTTTTCTAACATCCTCTGCAAACCCCTTATTCATTGTCTCCTTCATATTATACAGACCATTTATAATTTAAAGTTCACTGCGACTACCTCTGAAGAAGAGTCAATAATTAACACTGCAAGCTTTGTTGTTGGGGTTGTTTTGTTCCTAACCATCAAAATGGCAAGAAGCAAATCTGCAGTGAAAGTTTTTTTCTTCCTGCCACTGTTGTTTCTTTCTTTAGCTGTTTTGTTGCTTGGTGGGGATTTTTGTGTTTTGTGGGGTTTTTTTGGGTTTTTTTTTTTAATTTTATGTTGTGCCTTTTCTTTTATTTAAACTTAAATAATCACCACAAAATATACCAAAAGCACAAGTGGCCTTACTTCCACTGCAGGCATTGCTCTTGGCCAGCTAGTAACAGCAGTAATGCATTTAAAATACAGTACACTGCCTTTTTTTTGTTCACTGCTTCTAATCTCATGGAGGTAAAACACAATTTCTACATAGTTCTGGAAGGAAAACTATTTTTAAAGAGCAAACAGGTCTCTCCTAGATATTTTACTTTTTGACAGCTGATAGAGCAGTAATCATCCCATTTGAATAAACTTGAAGGGCCTGTGAATAAGGAAGTCTCATATACTTGTTATGCAGACGGTTGGGAGTAGAGTGATGACAGATCTGTGAAAAACAAATCAACCTTACCCTTCTACTTCTATTTAGATATTGCACATGGAGGCTGCCTGCTCCTGAAAGGTATTTAGTCACCCAACTCCTACACACATATGTCTGAGGATCTGAGTCCAAGTTCAGTGATGGTCCATTTTATAGATATTTGGTTCAGCCAATTAGAAAGAATAGCATTATTTGCTAGATTTCTGTCTACAGTTGGAACAGTTTCATTGGCATAAATAGCTGCATCCCATACGCAGTTTTTTACCTTTATTACCAAATTGTCTCTATATTCACTGGATCTTTGCACAGGTACATTTCATAAGTACTTCGTTTTGCATGGAAAAATACCTTCTGCACTTTACTCAACTGAAATACTAATTTATTTTGCTTTCTTTATTTTCAATATAATTCCACTGAGTAACTGACAAATAGAACTAATTCCCATTAATAAATATATGGAATGGAGAAAATTTATACTGTAATATTGTAGTAATACATGGTATACATTGTATGTATAATGCTACCTGATTTTTCTATGGCATTTGAAAATACCTATCACCTGCTCTTTCTTGTTAGGAGTCCTATTAGACTGTCTGGCTAATGTTTCTTTTTCTGAGGCTCTGTAATTCTTTTCGTCTTGGTAGAGGGAGGGAAAGGTTTTGTATACGTACTTAGTTTATTATGAATGTATGTTTGAGGGTCTCTTCTATTTATATTTTTTTTCACAAGCATTTTTGCTAATCCTTAATGACTTTGTACTTGTGCGCTTTTGTGGATGAGAGAGCAATAGTCTGTGAGTAAATTAATTTCATCAGAATTTGTCTTTTTAGTACTGCTCATTCTGTCTTCTAATTCCACAGTACTGTACAAAGGTAGAATTACAGTTTTCCCACTGGTACTGTTAAATTGCTTCATTAAAGGCTCCTTTCAACATTTTAACAGCTCAAAAATTGGTTTCTTTCATTTATTATCCCATGCTCTGCATAAACTGACTTCCCATTTGCTTTTGACCATTTCAGCTTTGTGTATTTTTACTTTCTTTCATCTTTTTTCCAGTTCTTTTGGGCATCTGCTTTTACCATCATGCCTAGTTGAAGTGTATGCAAAGTTTACTTGGCAACTGGACTCACAAAGGCTGTGTGTGTGTATAGGCTTTGAGCACAACCCAGCAAGAACTCGAGACCCTCATTCTCAAATCTCAGATATCTGTGGTTCAAAGCCAATAGCTCTGACTGAGCATTTCACTTTCACATTCAGTAAGCAGCCTACTCAGAATCAGTAAAACTTGTGGCTTAGTTGCAGGTGAGAAAAGGTTAAAGGATCATTAAATTGTTCTTAAGATGGAAGAAAGTAGCCAAAGGAAAGAGTGCGAAGATTTTCTTTATTTTACACTGTGGTCTGTAATTCTTTTTGATTCACAAGTGTTTAATTATGGAAGCAGATGAATTAGAAAAATTATCAATATAAAGATTGGGGTTTATCCTTTTGTTTTCTAAAATAATTGTAGCACCTGTATTTCAAGTAATTAAACATTGCAGTCATTTTGATTACCTTGTTTAGATCTTGGAGTTTTATAGTTATTACAATAATGTGAAAGTACTAATAAAATTGTTAAAGAATCAGAGATTCACTATCAAGTACATGCTGTGACTCTCTCTGATCTGAGAGCACAACAGTTCTCAAGGCCGTTTGATTTTCTCAGGAAAGCCTGGATAAAATTGGTACTATTAACACAACAGCTCTGTGAGCAGAATACACCCCAGGTTAGCTTATCGGGTTTCAGTGAGGCTGACACAGGGGTTTGAGTCCCCAGCAGAAGTCTGGCAGTGTGGCGGAGGAGTAGGTTACCCTTGCAAGGTCCTCACCTCCTAGTGAGCTGGAATTAACTCTTGTGGAAAAAGCAGAGCAAACCTTTGTGCTTCCAGCTTCTAGCTTACAAGTGAATGTAAGTGTGAGGGTTTGTGCTTATATAGGTGGGAAGGTTCTCTCCTGTTCCTGGTGTATCTGCTGGAATTTTTGACAGCACTTGTTATTGTTTATGCACAGCAAAAGAACTTGCTGAAGTACTTCATTTAGACAGTGATTTAAGTAAACTAGCAGAGTCAAGGCAACCTGAGGAAAAAACTCCTATGTTTCTATGTTTTCTCCAAGTGAGACTGTCACTGTTCACAAGAGTGAAAATGTGTCAAGAGCTTTAAATTACACGTTACTTTGAGAGCATCTCTTTGTGCAAAAATAAATGTCCTCTCATTGTTTCTCCAGCTTTTTTCTGCTGTATTACATTTTTGCAAGAAGCACAAAGCTATTAAAAGAATTAGTTGTGTTTTAGTATTCAGTGGATTTCCTGTACTGTTTCAACAGGAACTAGCTTTGACTAAATATCATATCCTATCATATTTCAAAATGCATCTTAAGATATATGTATAAATAAGTAAAAAATCTATGCTAATTTAAATGCAATTAGTTGCACTTCTGTCTTGAACAGTAGGGCTTTTCCCAGCAAGTTTAGTAGAAATCTTTTAATACTCCCTTGTTTAACAGCGTTCAAAATAAATAAACTAGTTCTGCAATTCAAGTGTGAGGGCCTTGTAAGAAACACAAGGCTCTAGTCTTGGCAGCCTGAAGCTTCCTTGACTTCTGGTGCAGAGTGCCAAATTCCCATGCCACCCCCAGCTTTGTTCCTGTCATTGCACAGAAGGAGCCATAGAGGCTGCTCACAGGAGTTCCATACCTATCCTGCCTGTACATTGACAGTCGACTTGAAAGGGCATGCTTGTTTGAGAATGGTTCAACATGCTGTTAATTGCACTCTCAAATACTGTAAACCCTGTAGAACTTTAAAGACTGCATCAGTTGAAATTGTTTACCAAACAGCAGCCTGTGTTCCTCAACATTTCTGACCCAAATATGTCATGGTAACAAATATATCATAACAAGACATAGAAAATCACAATCATTAACTGGTGTGGGAGGCTCAAATACTTTTTCCTTTTAACAATTTAAAGACATCTCTAGTATGGAAAAGAAACAACCTAAAACTGCTGGTTGTCATATTGATGGATGGGTCGTTACACCTTTGTCATTTTTAATTTGTAGATTAACAATTTTCTCAGACAAAAGTTGTGCCTTTAAATTTACCTTTTACTTTCATGTTTTCTCTCTTCTTAGTCACACTGTTAAGTCCCTCATAAATTACACAAAATTATAGCCTCACAGATGCTTCTATGAAAGCCTCCTCTGAGTTGGCCTTTTTAAATGTGCTCAGAGCTTTACTGCAGCATCCCACTTAAAGCAAAGCCATATAGCTTTTTTATGTTCCTCCTTTTCTTTTACACAGTTTCATTTTAGTCATGGGTTATAACTACAAAAATTTCTTTGGTAAAGCCATCACTCACATAAGATTCATTTCTGGAGTGTAAGACATAAACATTATAGAAAGCAAATGTAATGTTGAAGCACTGGCCTTAGGACTCAAAAAATCCTGCATTCACTTTCATCCTTTTGCAAACATAATTTTGAAACCAAACTATAACTTTTAGTATGTGGAAGGCCAGTATCCCCAGATGTGTCTGTTAGCCTCTGTTGTTCATGTGTGTAATTTATGCCTTAACTTTTTCAATTTCTTTGGGGTTTTTTAGGCACTTAATTAGGACAAAGTTATTGTCCTACAGTCTATTGAACATGGGAGAAATGAAGACCATGAAAAATGCTAAATCTAGTTTACTTGAAAGATAAAGCATATCTATGCAGCTATTTTTCTTATCTTCAATATTGTTTCCTAAATGTTAGAATGGAATGCAAATACCTCTTTCTAAATTAAAAACATAAACCACAAATTTTCCCTCAAAATTTCAACAAGTTAACTCCTGCACATTTAACTGTGCTGTTTACCTCAGGAAACCCTACATGAGGCTATGCATGCTGAGTCAGCTGAAACCAGTATTTTGTGCCTAAATAATCACTTAAGTAGGCAAATCTTTGCATTCTTTCTAGAGAAGCATAATTATATTCCTTTTAGGAGGAAGATTAGAAATGCTAATTCTATAAGTAGGTAGTCATTATTTTATCATTTAGTATTAGCTATAATAATGTTAGTCATGATGAACTAATGTGGTATTAATATGGATTTCATATGTACTCTGTTAGGAATGTAATTGCAATTTACCTTTTCATTCATGTTCAGTCATTTTGAAGTGTTGCTGAATTAACAGATCACTACTCACCTCATTTTATATCAATGACAACTTTTGCTTGTGAAAACATTGGGCCACTAATTAAATTGGAGTGGAACCAAGAGATTTCAAGCATTTAAACAAAACCAGAAAGCAAAGTAATAGCTGGGGAAATGCATGGTTGATTTTTCTAGTCCTTTTGCTAGGACGAAGTGAAAAAGTAAGTGCTTTGCAAAGAACAGCTGAACTTATAATGCTCATTAGCCTAAGAAGAATCTAGCAGACTCTGGAGGTAGCTGGAGTCAGGAAGCAATGACTGAAATGAACACCTAGATTGCAGGTGAAACACAAACCTTGTTTCTTTGTCTTCCTGCAGGGAATCCCCTGTTCTTTCTGTTGTTCACAGACCTATTGGAACACCAAGGTCTGAAGGACTGGATGAAGGAATCTAAAACATTAATTTTTATTGCTATTCTGTGATTTAGACATTGTGCTTCTGTATTTAGGAGGTCTTCCTTCAGTTTAAATCAAAAGTTTTCCTGTAGTACAAATTAAATATCTTTCTTTCTTATTTTATGAACAGCAAAATCCCAAGTCAACAAACAAAAAAAAAAATTCAAACAAGCTAACAAAAACAACCCCCTCCCAAGCTTAGTTTATTTTTATCTTTTTTTCCCCCCGGGATTTTCATAATCTGCTAAGAGATAAAACCACTTATTTAAGTAATGTTCAAGATATATTGTTATGAGAGCACAAATAAATGCTCAAGATTGCTACAGTAGGAGTTGAGGAGATGACAGCACAGGATTTGTGAGTTATATATTTATTTACTTGATTGAAATAAAGAGTAATGTTTATCATTTTTGTTGTCATTCAACCTGTCCAGAAATGCCATTCTTTCTTTCATGTAGTTTTAAAATTCAGTTTATTCTGTTAATCTTTGAGTGTAAATGGGTGATGTTTTTTTATTGCACTTTTATAAAACCCAGCAGAACCAACTCCAAATGCCATTGAGCTGTAGGAAATTTTGTGCTAGATGTATTTGGCTCATATTCTCTGTAACAGTAAAAATTTTTTGAGGAGATGTCAAATGCTGATATATTAAGGACAGCAGCAGCTGTTGCTTGACAAGCCTAAGTCACAGTTCAGAGCTCATTAGAGCAGCAAAATTTCACTGTATCATTTTCTTTATTAAAATTTGAGAAAAAGATGGTTATTATTAAGAAGGAGGTACAACTGAGGTAAAAAGATACACTTGGGATAGAAGGACAATATGTTGAAGTAGGAAAAACCCAGTGTCAGCAAGAACTAATAATCTGAAGATCAATTTTTGATGTAATGCTTTTGGTTCAGGGGGTAATAGAATATTTGGCTGCATGAACAAAATATATTCATTTAACCAGTCATGTTAAGAAATGTAATGTTGTTTTAAGGATAGATCTACTCTAGCAGATGATCAAGAAATGTGGTAAAACCAACATGGAGTCCTGGTACCAATACTCACATTTTGATTTTCCTACAAGGCGTGGTATTAAGGGAGCAGGAAGCTCTGAGTAAATTCCATAGTTTGTGCTTGAAGTCTGATGAAATCCTTAACACTTTTTAGATTCATAAACTAACATTACGGGTCTTTTTTTTTTTTTTTTTACCTTTTGATAAATATAATCCAATTCAAATTCTGGATGATTTTGTAGCTTAAACTTTTTAAAAAGCTTTGCAATATGCGGGCATAAAGAGTATTGGAGTTTTTTAAAGCATTGAAGGACACATACAATAAATGTTGAAGTAGGTCCTGCAATAGCTGAGATTATACATATTGTACTATCCAAGGGCTGGATTAAGAATCCAGATTCTTTCTATAGAGAATTAGAAGTTAAGAGGATGAAAACTTCTCCAGGTTAAGTAAAGAGCCTTTAAGAGCTAGTGAGTAGGAAATGCTTTGACTTGGAGACTGTATCACAGGTTCAAAGTTACTTTTGACATGAATGCATCCTAGGATCATATTCCTCTCCTTCCATCTGCCACTTTTTTGTTATCCAGATAATGCTCATAATCAACAGCTAGTAACAACTTGTTCATAATCTCAACACAGCCTTGTAACTGTACGTTCCAGTAAGAGACAAAAATATTTCATTAAAATTTCTCCCTAACAGGATTCACTACTGAGAATTAGGATGTATTAAGTTTTTTCTGGATCATATCAGGTTTTGTTCCACAATGGTGCCTTTAAAGTAACTTGATGTGAATAGAAGACTTATCTTTGTCTGAAAAACTTAGGTCAGTGATCCTGAAAGTACTTAAAAACTTTTCTTTTATTTGCTGAGATACTGTTCAGAATCAAACTCCTTTAAATATTTGCAAACAAGGTTTTAGATTACTTATATGGAGACAAAACTACATTGTGAAGCAAGATTTATAGTCTCCCTTTATTTTAGCAATACAGCTGGTTTGAACTACAGCAATTTGAGTTCCAATGTTTTAAAATGAAACATAGCATTTCTTTCGGGTTGCTCAGATTCTGGTGGACCTGCTATACTAGGCTCTTGCTGCAAAATTATTGCAGGTGTATCATCATTCAACTTTGTACTATGAAGCTTTTGTTATTTTACTTCAAAATGAAGTTGCTGCTACTTGTAAATGCCTGCCAGTGTGGTGGGTTTTTTTGTTGTGGGTGGTTTTTTCATTTGTTTTGATTTTGGGGTTTGGTTGGTTTTTTTGTTGGTTGGTTGGTTAGTTTTTTTTGGGGGGTTTTTTTTGGGTTTTGGTCTTTGGTTGTTTTTGGAGGGGGCAGTGGTTTGCTTTGCTTTGCTTTTGGGTTTCTTGTGGCTGTTTTTTTTTAAAGCAAACCATTGAATGCAGCAATAATTTTCATGTGTTTTTATTCTAAATGCTACCCATAATAAGATTTTGAACTAATGATTTAGACCACTGAAAAGGAGAAAGGATTGTAAGGGAGCTCATCCTTAGCTGTGGTCCATAATGCCAAGTCCTGCTGTCTCTGGACTTTACCTCAATGCAGTACAGCTGTGTATGTGACATTACTGGAGTGGGGCACACAGATACACTATAGCCTATTAGCAAAATGAGAAATATAAACATTAAACATTAGCAAAGGCAACTTTAAACTTATGTCTGAGCTTTACACTGAACATGTCAAGCCACTTTCAAGAGGTTTGTAAAATGTTAGTGGGTATTTCTGCTATTTTCTTATTTCTTTAGCTTAAAAAATCAAAATAAAGCCAGAAAACTAAATAACTTCAGGCCTATGACACATCTGCTAACATTTTAGAATGTTTAGCTTTTTAAGTTTTGGTGGAAATTTGCTTTTAGACTTCCTGTTCAAAAAAAACCTCCATGAAATAATCAACCAATATTTTTTTTGACAAGTTAGGTTTTCATCAGTGAATTTTTCTACCTTCAGCTTTAATGGGAACATCTGGCTCTTTTCCAATAATCAATATTATCTCTTGAGTTCAATTTCAAAAATCAGCTGCAGAGAGCAACAATTAGAGGTTACTAGACTTGATAGATTTTATAAGAAGCAATTATGTCATTAACAAATTATCAAGTTATCAAGCTGTCTTCTAGAGATAATACAAGAAAAAAAAAGCTGCTGAAAGCTGCTGATTGTACAGAAAAAGAGATGTGTCTGTGATAGGAAGAACATGTTATTAATTAAAGTGAGCTATACACACTTAACCTTTAGAGCCTTGGTGTGCTGGGAGTCAAATACTTAATTTAATAATAAATTTTAAAAGCAAGAAAAAAAAAATCCTATTTTTTTACCTAAACAAGAGTTTAGGTGGACTACAGGAATCCAAATCTAGCATGAATGTATTGTAAAGCCCTGGATTGCTATTGCCTGACAATTACTGTTGTAGGAACTGATGCACAGCAAGTTCCATCTAAATGTGGAGTTTCTTTGGTTGCCCAGAGGGGTTGTGGAGTCTCCCTCACTGGAGACATTCAAGAGCTGTCTGAACACAATCCTGTGCCATGTGCATGAGCCTGCTTGAGCAGGAAGGTTGGGCCAGATGACTCACTGTGATCCCTTCCAGCCTTACACATTCCATGATTTTGATATTATATTTTGCAATCAGGTGCCTTCTGCGGAGTTAGAAATTCTGAGCTGTGCGCTACTTATCACTCTTAAAATAGTGTTCAGACTCCATGCTGGGATTTTGTATGGCTGGTGGATCATCAGATGGGTGTTTTCATTTGTGCTGGTATAATGACTCTTGACTGCTGGTTGTCTTGGGGCAGAAGAGCCACCCAATGGCTCATTTTGACTGAGATTTCAGCAGGTATTTTCATCTTGTTTCTCAATTATCCATAAATCAGTCCCTAACCATCTGAAAACCTGGATTGGGTGCTCTCCAAGGAGATAGAACCTGGATTTAAGTCTTTGAGGTATAGCAAAGGTTTCCTCTTTGAGTAATGTTCCAGCTGCTCTTCTAAAGGTCAACTCCTCAACTGAAAGTACCCACATAGTAAATTAGGAAATAAGGCCTGTTCAGCTCTATAAAAGAGGAGAGTACAGGTGTGCTAACATTGGAGAGATTAGTTCCCAAGTGCTTAAATATGTCTCCCTAAATTCCTGAATAACACTGTTGAGTTTAAGGAGTCCTAGGTGGTCTCTGTCCCTAAACCATCCTCTGGGCTGTCCCTCGACAGCCCTTCAAGTAGTTTTTCCCCTCTTTGCTGTGCATGCTGTTCTCTTGTATTCTGTCAAAAAGTGTTCATCTCTCCTCCTTGCAAGTGAACAGAAAAACCTTTCTAAATTTTGGATTACACCCCTAACTTTACTGTTGGATCTGTTTCCCAGTGTAGCTATTAAATGGTGGTAAGTTTTTCAAGGAGAGTGAAGAAATGTAATGACCACTGCATTTACTATGCTAGAAATAACCCAGAAGAGTCAAGCTGACTTAAGTTCATTCATTTTTGCCTTCTCTTCCACATTTTTCTCAGTTTTTTTAAAAGCCACAGTCAAAACTTTGTCTCATTTTATACATGAGATGCTGTTGGGATGCTGATAACTATTTAGATGAGGAGATTCTCTCTGCAAGAAACAGGAAATTTTGATTTTTGATTTTTCTAACTAGTATGCTCATTTTTTCAGAAATTTGTAAAGTCCTATTTTCTTTGACCAGCAGACTGTTTATGCTACTAATAAATTAATAGGGAAAGCACTACTCTTTTGATACAGACTGAAACAGGCTGCCTGTCTTTATATAAGAAAAAGTGCTTTTTCTTCACCTTCTAGGGTATAAACTGCAAAGGCATGCAAAACGGTCTAACAATTTATGCAAAAAATTGGAAGAAAAAGGTAAAAAATGAACCTATTCTTTGTACAGTATGAGAGATATGAAGTAATATCAGATGCTTGGAATTAATTTTTGAATATTTTCCCACTACTCTAAAGTGTGTATAGGACTAATGTGGGTCCGAATAACTCTCTACATGAAAATCAAGTTGGTCCAAAAATTAGAAATTGTTGCATTGTATATAGCAAAAGTCATAGGGGAACATAAAAATACAAAATTACAACATAAGATAGTTTTAACTTGACTGTTTTAGAGCAAGATTTATTGGTTTGACAGCAGAATTGACTAAAGCTGTGTATTCACTCTACAAATTCATGCACTTTAATGAGCATGGTAGGTCTTTCAGTCTCTATGATCAGCAGAAATTAAATGGGTTTCAAATACAGTATGGAAAAATAAATCATGTATGTGTCATATTTCTTTATATTCCAGGATATGTATGTCATGTCATTAAAAAAAAATGCAGGCATATGTAATTAAAGCTGTGTTAACCTATGTAATAGAATTCATGTGTAGCTTTAAAGGTAACAGGAGAAGGAAATGACACAGATATCATTTATATCATGGGAAATGCCAGTTTCTAGCACAAGACTGTACAGAAAGAAGGGGAAGGGAAAATAGGGAAATCCATTTAAGGTATAAAAGAAACAAGATGTTGAAAATATTTGGTCTAAATGGCTAACATCACTTAATCAACCGAAGCAGGAAATTTGTATCTTTAAACTTTTCAGGCTATGTCAAAAGTTGGGTAAATTACAGGGGCAAGCTAAAGAATGGCTGAGCTGCTACTTCTTACAGCTAAGAAATGCATTTGCTCATTTTTGTACTTTTGAAATTTTATATTATCTAAGATTATGTAATCCAGGGATGTAACAGAAAAATTGATCATATAAGTGTCCCTATAGATTTAGCAATACTTGTAATTCAGGTTCTGAGTAGTTGAAGCAGATGGCTGAGCCTCGAAGGACTAGAGATATCCATGGCACAATTCAATGCTCTTCAATTGAACTTCATGGATTTTTATTCTAAAAGCTTGTGATGGGACTCACTAAAGGTAGGCAAGATGGCCTAAATGAGATTATCAAAGGATAATTTTTCAGTGTACTCAAGAACAGTGTAATTCTTTTCCAGAGCCTAGATTCCACATAAGGAAACACTGATTTGCAGCTCATTTTTTCTTTCTGATTTCTAATTCAGCTAAATTCCATAGCACTACACACAAGATCTAACAGATGTTTTTACTTGTCACTTTACTTTTTTTTGTTTGCACTTAATTGGATTTTTTCCTTACTTTTAGAAACATTATTCTTCTAATTTTAATGCATTAAAACTTCCAACATTTTTCCATTTCAGTGATACTTTGTGTGTGTTCTGTAGGTATTGTAAATGATTCATTCAAGGCGAATATATGTTACAGCTAATGTGCAGTAAAATTACAAGTATTTATCTAACTTCAAAAAGTATTAGGGCTACTTAATCTTTGAGTGACATCAATATGGACCCAATTAGCACAGTTTTCAGCCACTTCATAATTCAAGAGAATGTGATCATTCAGCTGTAAGCATATTTGACAGAAACTCCATAGTCATGAAGGTAAAAGCTTGCAAGATCACCCAGTAGGATGGAGAAGCTGTCATTCTCTCATCAGTGCTGTTGAATACTAATGTCAAGGTCAGGAGAGTGTAATTTTAGGCTGCCAAAATATTGTTGAATTTGATCAGCTAGCAATGTTTAAAAAGAAAGTAGCAACATAAAAATTTATATGCAACTTTGATACCATAGCTGCAAAGTTTCAGGTGCGCCCCCACTGCAAATGTTCTCAGTTATTTACTGCTTTGATTGGCATCTTCATATGCATTTTTCCTAATTGTAACATTTTCTTTAAATATCATCTTCCTTGTCTAACATAAAAATTACAACTGATATATATTTTTCAAATTTTTGCATGTAATTTTAAATGCTGATGTGGGGGACTTTGTGTTCAAAATAGATCACAATTGGAGCAAAGATTTGGATGTAAAAATATCTGAGTGCTTATTTTAGACAACAAATTGTCACATATAATAAAATGATAGATTTGCCTTGACTCACGGTTTTTATTTGCATAGCATGATCATGCTATGTGAAGATTCATACTGCTGGCTCCATCTAATAAACACATAGACGGGATGGACCCATGTTGTTCTCAAAATATCTTCTGAATCATAAAAAGATGAGGGGCAATGAGTGAAGATTTCAAGAGGGCATATTTCTACTAAAAATTAGGAGAAAACAGTTTCACAGTGAGGAGGGTTAAAAATTGCAGCAGGCTATTCAGAGGCGCTATTAATTTTTTATCTCTGGAAATGCTCAGAATCCTGTTTGTTCACAAAATGTCTTAAGCAAAGCAGTCCTAAGCTGTCTCTTCTCTGTGTAGGTTCAGCTTGATGGCCTCCAGACTTTGCTACTTCTTTACAACCTCCAGTATTTCATCACTCTCCCTTTTCCATTTTGATAAAACAGTTGTTTATGTAATTTATATAAAATTTCTAAAGGTATGAAATCAGAGTATAATTTAGAAAATACTTGGAGGCCTCTGTAATCCTTAGGTTTTGAAAGATATTTAGAGACTTGAAAGTCACCCCTTTTGTAAAAGAGTAAATCTTTTCCATGTCACACCTCAGGATCTGAGCTGGAATCCCCAGGTTGGCACTACATCCTTGCTCCTGCCAACAGCTACTGGTTATTAATGGCTTCACTTGCTCCTCTATCCATGTAGAGGAGTCCCCAGATGAATGAGTTAAATCTGTACATTGATACTGTAGTAGTAATCTTTTTTTTTACATAATTATTGTATAAATTTGGTTGATGAACTTTCTTAATGGAGAAGATAAAGGAAAACAAAATAAAGCAACCTTATATTTTCATATCAAGTAGGTAGATTTTGGGGATTTTTTTTTAGTTCAGTTTTGGTTTTTATTTAAGGGCTTTTTGCCTGTGATTGATTTTACATTACATGAATATGTCAATGAGCACTGGCAAAAAAATGCCTCAGTAGGATTGCTTTTCAGATCCAGATACATCTTTGAAAGATGTCTAAAATGACATGTTTGCAGTAAAATATACATGGCCGGGTGAACTTTTCTGGTCTTATCTTGCGCCTCAGTAATTTTAAAACAGAAACCAAAGCCTTTGTTCTGATAAACTAGACATCTTTCTAAAATATATTTATTAAAATGAAATATTCAAAGAATCCAAAGACCAAGTATACATACAGTAAATGTGTTCTTTTTCTCCTGTGCATGGTTAACTTTCATTCATATGAATGGGGTTAGGAACATGCTTCAAGCAGAGAAGACTATAATTTTTAAAACCTGTCTATTGAATATTTGGGTTAGTTAAATTTCTGTTGTCTTTTTACTACAGGAGGGAAAATTATTTTTTGGAAGGTAATGTTTCTTTTGAGTTGAACTCTTTTATAAAAATCCTTATCCCTGAATTCTCTTGTGAATATTTTGAGAAATACTTCAGAGCCTTGAGAATGTTTGAGACAAGATAACTATATAGCATTTTCATAATTAAAGTATTTTTTAGTGGTATTCTGAATATTGGCTAGGAATCAAGGTAATTGTTGCTGACAACCACTCTATCAGAAGGACAAATTCTCACATGATTTGTGAGACAGACTCAGAAGTATGTGTGTTTGTAACAGCCAATGCATATGTGATACTGCTTTCAAATACACTTAGATATTTAGATGAGTTGAGGGATAAGAAAACTATGACTCGAAGGACCTTGTTTTGTTGGAAATGTAATAGAATTGCTATATCTGTGTACTTTGAATTCACAGTATCTTAATAGGATTCTATAATTACTCTAAATTCCTTATTGTCTGCAGTAAAGCTCTTTCGTAGAAAGAAATGACTTCATAAAAGCCTGGCACCATGCAGTGGTGTTTTTTTAAGTTCAAGAATCCTAGCTGATCTCAGAAATGGTGATACTCCAGAGTAGGGAATTTATTATAATAACTTACAAGTGTATCTCATCTGTATGAATTCAAGGTTTTCATTCTTAAAGTTTTTATTAATAAAATCATCTCTACTGAATAAAAAAACCAAAAAATATAGAATCACTGTTGTGTAAATTCTGAAATTTTTCTAGTTTTACTTCAGTTTTCACACTCTTTGAATGAAATACTTTGTTACAGAGTGCTTGATAGCAAACTGCTCACACATTTTAATGGTTAAAAACATGCCCTTGAACTCTATAGTGCATGTTTGAAATCTATGGCATACATGTATTTCCTTTATGAACCTAGTTAGGGTTGCACATGTGTCCATCTTAAACATTTGTGTAAGTGCACATGGTTTTCACTGTTCAAATATGTTTTCATATATTTAGTTCACTTTTTCATTCCAGTGGAAAGAAGCGTGATTTAAGTTTTTCTTCTGTTTCTGTAGATTACCATGTATCAAAAAGATTTCATTGATTTCAGTTTGTTTTCAGTAATTTAAGTTTGCTGTTACCTTTCTGAAAAGCTGAGGTGGTTAAGCATAAAGCATGGATGATGCATACCATGACCCTTTGGCACAGAACAACTGGTAGTGGCTGTTTGTATGTGCAATAAAATTGTGATCAATCTCTGACACTTACTACAGACTTCCTGCTGCTTAGAAATGTGTACAGTAATAGCATTTGTATGTTTTCTGTTCCCTTAAGAGTTCAGTATGCTGCTTCACAGGAGCAAAGAAAATTAGAAATAACATCACCAACACTGTGATAGGAATAAATAAAATAGCAATTTGTAAACTCTTCCAGACAGATCTTTACAAATAAATGCAGGAGTCTCTGTGTATAGGTATAATGTAAATATAACTTCAGTAGGGATTATGTTTATCTGTTGTGTGTATAAACAGTTATTTCATTTTATACATTACTGTTTAAATTGTAAGAGCCTGTCCTTTTTCTTTCTTTCCAATAACTAGACCACAAGAGACAGCACTTAGTACAGCAGATGAAGCTGAAATTAATATCTTTAAATTTTAGGAAGCTGGTTCGCGGTGGGGTGGGGGGAGTTCCTATTTTAAGTATTTGGAAGTTGGAAGACTAAAATTCATTAATCATTTTGTGAAAGATAAGTTCATAAATTTTGATAGGACAATAATGGGTAAAACTGGCCAGATTGTAATTGATTTTGCCTTTTCACTGTGGCAGACAGTTAATAGTTTTCTGGGATAGGTGAATAAAAAAAAAAATGAAAAAACACACACAGAAAAACAAACCACGGACGTAGGGACCATCCAACTGCTTTATCAGTTTAGAAGAACAGAGAAAAACCCAAACCACCATATTCTAGTATCAGTACAAATTAATCTAAAGGAACCATGTGTAAGGTTCTCATAATCCATCACCTACTTTTCCTGACATTTCACAGAGATACAAAGCTGATTATATGCACTGTAGAAAGCATGTAATTCTTTACTTAATTCTTTTAAATGGAATGTTTAATTTCTGTCCTTACTCATAGGTTATGTCTGAAATCTTGATAAAATTTGAGTTACTGAAAGCTTCAATTTATTTTTAACACGTAGAGGATTTACTTATGTGAAATCAAACATGCGAGTCTGAGGAATATCTAATGATTGTATCTATTTTCATATCCAGTCTGAAATCTGAGGAAGTCTGTGGGGAAGAATTTTGTATGCATGGTGCAGGTGAAGGGTCACTACAATGCTATACATACTATTTAATCTTACCTTTTGGTCCCATAATTGCCCTTTTTATTTTTCTTTAGCTAACACAGTGTTTGAAATTTACATCTGCTTAAATCCGTAGAAAATTTAAAGTATGTGCACAAAATACCATTCCAAAGTATTATGCCAGTATTTTAGTTTTAAATAGGTCTTGCACCAAAACTGTTAGCTGCTGTAATTAATGATGATGAATAGGCATACAATTTGAAACTGGATAAGCTTTTTAAGTATAGACAACGTTCCTGTAGTAATTCCTTCATGGAGTTTATTTTAGTCAGTATGCACTGTGTTCCAGTGTGGTACACAAAAGCCATTAAGGGAAAATATTTGGTACTTTCTCCATCCTAATAGTGTGATTTCCATGCAAGTGAAATGTAAGAAAGGGCTTAGTGTTGAAAAGGGTAAATTGCTAAAAAGGGTAGTTTGTACAGGGGGGCTCCTCTTTGGTTTCTCCTTTATTTCTTCTCCCTTTGAAAGCCATCCTTCATAAAACTGCATAATTATCATGTTCTTGAACCTAAAAATTCCAATCATCATAATAGGAAATATTAACTAACCTCTACTAACAAAATTTAACTGCATGAGTCCAGTGCACATAGAATCATGGAACAGAATCATTAAGGTTGAACAAGAACTCCAAGATCACCATGCCAACCAAACCATATCACAAAGTACCACATCCAGTCTTTTTTGATCGCTTCCAGGCATGATGACTTTACCACTTCCCTGGGGAGTTCATTCCAATGCTTGAACACTCTTTCAGTGAAGAATTTGATTCTTAGATCCAACCTGAACCTTGCCTGGTACCACTAGAGGCCATTTCCCCTTGCCCTGTCACTGGTTGCCACTAGAAGAGGCTGATCCCCAACTCGCTATAATCTTCTTTCAGGACTTGCCAGAGACCAATAAGGACTCCCATGAGCTGCCTTTTCTCCAGGCTAAATAACCACTGTTCTTTATGTTCCAGACCCTAATGCTTGCTTTACTGAAGGAAGCAAAGGTGTGCACCTTCCCTATTAGATGTATACAGTCCATGGACACTCACTCAATTATTCTTATGAAGGTCATATTTATTCCTTGTTTCTATACATTTAGAGTACTTCCTGATTCTTATTGTTTGCCATTCATGCTTTATGAGGAAGAGGAAGTTGCCTTTTTCTGATACAAGCCTAATTATTGTCATCCCTGATTGATCACATCCTACTCTTACTAAAGTAAAATGCATTCTGGAGAGGCTCCTATAGTGAAACAGCCATATATTCCCATGTTGCCTTTGTTTTATTTATTAAGTAACACTTTACAAAGTGCCTTCTACCATTGCATGTTAGCACTGGTTTCCTGGCTTTTAGGGAGTAAGATGTTGCTCATGGTAGCAAATATCTCTTGATTTAAGATGAATCTAAAGTGACTATGAGTGGAGGCAGAACTCGAAGTTTGAACTTGCTAATATACAGTTATCAAATTAAAATGTGGATGTTCCATAATAGCTTTTACTTACAATTGTTTTCAGAAACACAGTGAAATTCTTCCAAACTGTATTTTTTGCACTTGCAGCAAGTGTGTCTGTTTGAATACATTAGCCATAAATAAGTGACTACAGTTAATTTAAAAGCAGCAAAGTTAGATGAAAGTAAGAAAATGGGTAAATCCAGAATTAAGTTATGAACTGAATTAAAGAAGCTAATTGGGCCCATTTCATTCAAGGAAAAAGCTTTTAAAAAAATAATCAGTTCACATGTTGAAGCGGAAGGCAAATGTCACTTGAAACTGCATCTTCTTTACTTTCCTGCAAGTACCTTAATTGTAACACCTTCAGACATTGACTTCGTTGGTGTCTTTCCACTTCCTTTGCAATATATAAATATTCATTAGCATAGTAATTAGAAACTTGTATTTCCCATGTAAATTGGTTCAACAAACAGGGAATAGAATAATTTTTACTGTCTCTGTCTCATTGAGTATATGAATATTTATTGAAAGTAATAAGAAGTTTCATCAGGAGAGACAGAAACATACTTATCAACAAACTGCCTATAGTAATAAAAATAAAAGAGTTCCTGGAAAATAGGGGTTAAATAGCCTTCAGGTAAAGCTGAAATGCAAAGGTAAGATTTCCGTATAATTGTTGATTGTTCAAAAAAAAATGCTATTAAGCAAAAATTGAGGAACTGGAATCTTTTCTTCTCCTTGTTTTCTGCGTTTAGTATCAGTGTTAAAGTTTACCATGTCAACAAAAAAATTAGTTCATTTGATTTTCTTTCAGACGTCATTCAAAGAATTTAAAAAATCATTTGCACAGTTCCCTAGTCTCATTTTTTTCTAATATATTGACTTCCCCAGTTCTTTGTGGGTAATATTCCTCTACTGAGTGAAAAACACAGCATATATTAAGTCAGAAAATTTAAGGTAACAGGTAACAGAAGGCATCCTTAATACTGCCACAACATCAGAAATCAGTATCACAAGCTTTTAAACAAAATTGATCTTCACATTATGTATGGCCTTCAAAAGTAGAGACTGTTGTCAGATCATTTTTGTGGTACAGTATTCTTATCCCATGTAATTTAACATAGTTTAGGCCAATTGTATTGGCAGAAAACTGCATAAAGCAGTTTATTTATTTCTCTAGCTTTTTAGACCAAGGTAAGATCAGGTGTATGGTAGTGGTTTACTTTATTCTGGACCCTTATAATCTTTGGGTTGAATTATAGATGGAACTTGGTGTAGCCCTTTGAGGATATAAAAAAATCCACATGATTATGTTTTTGATCAGCAAGCAATAAATACAGAAAACTCAAAGAATGAAAAAGACAAGAGGGCAAAGAGGATTTTGTATTTTTTAAGATATGTATTGTACATTTTTTCTTTACACATGTACAGCAAATGGAAAGGTGACTTCTGATAGCTCATGGGTCATATACCTGAAAGCAACGGTTGCAACTAAGTCAAAAATCTGGCAAGGTTTTTCCTTTGGCAGGAAGAGACATTTTTCCCTAAAAAATAAAATTAAATTAAATGTATGAGTACTTACAGAGGAACATTCAAAAACACTTTTAAAGTCCTAGGGGAGAAAAAGATCTGTAAAAATGATTAATGATTATCAGGCATAAAATAAGTGTTTTTAAGCTCTGTCAACTTTGCTTTTCTAATGAGGACTTAACTGCTCCCCAACTCCTTAATCCAAGCTGTGTTTTGTATTTCATTTAATCAATGCTTTGTATAGAGACAGTTACCATCATGGTAACCTTTCAGATCTTGTGTTTTGGCATCTCGCAGATTTCGTATGCGAGTTGGGGGCTCAAGGGAAGCACATTTAACTGAAATGTCCAAGTACAATTTAGTGTGTGATGTAGGGTTATAGAACTCCTCTCAGACTTGCTTATTGTTGCAAAGAGAGCCTTTGTAATTACTGGGGGATTATGGCAGAATATGAAAGACCTTGAAAGCGGCTTTCGTGAAGATCAGGAATGTGTTCTGCACAACCTCTGAAACAATCAGCTAGAGTAGTGAAGCAGAAGTATATTAAAATGTGAAGAGTTCAGTGAAAAGGTCCTGATAGAAACACCCAATTAAAGAAATCAAAACTGATATTTCAGAGTGTGAAAGATTCTCACTTTGGTAAGAAAAAAGAGCCTTAGAAGAACCAGAAATGAGATGACAGTACAAATACAGTGGCTTTTTCCTCTTTTTTCTCAGCAACAAAAGTAACAAAATTTGAGTTTAATGGTATATAATTAAGGAGAACGAAATTGATGTTAGTTGTGCTGGTACACTGCTCAAATTATTGTGCGAGATTGAGACCAATTCTTTTTTTCATATGTATAAGTGAGTGAAAAATTTTGGATAAGAGTATGGTGCAACACACCAACCATCTTATTATATTTCACTTCTTAATTAGGTTTCTTTACCTAATTATGTTTTTAGTCACAAAGCATTACTGTGTGGTTTTTGAACTAATATCTCACCAAAAAAGTTTAGGTTTTTCTATACCAAGCTGTATATTTTTACTTTGTCCTTCTCTATTTCAGAGTTAAAAAACATCAAAAGCAGTACAATGAAAAAAATAGTCTGCCTGAGAATTGTTGGTGAGATTTTTGTTGATGTATGAGGTTTTTATTTCAGATAAAATGTTGTGCCCAATCATGATTATGGAGGATTAAGCCATAAACCTTCTTTTCTGTGATGGAAGCTGCCTTGCCTGGCACTGAGTTTTCCATTACTGCTTTTTTTCTTCAGTGATGCTGGAGTTGAGGCAAGTTTAGGTGAAATATTTTTCAGTAGTGAGCAGGTAGAAAAATCATAGAGTGCTTTTGGAAAATTAGATCTGTGAATGTAACAAATACACTTGTGAACTGAGTTTTTTAACGGAAGTAATTAGCAAAACCTTAATCCTTTCCAGTTTGCTTACATATTGAATGTATTATGATATTTTCACTTTATGAGTATTTCTGAATAACATGATGAGAAACACTTTTTGTTATGATTTGTTTGATAGTTTTGCTACAGTTTGATCCATAACATATTAAAAAATATTTGAAGCCTGCTTGGCAATATTTTTCTTCTGTAAAATACTTGTTAGGTAGTTGAAATAAAATTCTACAAGTGTATCAGGTTATCCTTTATGTGAAAGTACTTTTAGATCACTGCACATTTATAAGCAGCTTTGTACAATAGCCAATAAAATCCAAATAACAATTCCCACTATTAGCAACATTGACACCTGCTCCAACTGTCAGTCATAAGAGGATGATCTTCCCCATAATACCTCCTGTTTACATATCTGAGCTAAAACCAACATTAATGTTATTAGCACACAACACTTTTCAGTAATTCTTCATTTTACATTACACATCAAAAATACTCTCATAAAGCATATTTATATTATTTTCTTTTTGAGTCAGTTGAAAATTAGGAATTTCCAACACTATAACTTTATTCCCCCTCCCTCAAGACATTTAACTAAAAATGTATGAATTTCTTAACTAGAAAAGATGTTTCACTTTTTTGAAAGTGCTGAGGGGAGAATCTAACATGGGAATCATAAAAAGTTAGACTTCCCACAAGAAACAAAATTTATGCAAATGAACATGTTCATTGGCAAAAAGCTAGATTAAAAATATATATATATATAATTTACTCTTGTTGTTAGCTGGGAAATTTGAAAATATTTTATTATTTTTGCCTGCCCTCATATTGTGAAAAAAAAAGTGCTATGTGAAAGCAGCAGCATATTCTTACATTCTCATTAAGATTTAAATAGTGACTGTGTGTACTTTTAAAGGCCAGCAGACAATAATACTGTGTAGGAGTGGCCAAAGAATGAGTATTTCTGAATATGTAACATTTTGTACATATGTAACATATGTAACATTTATATATTAGGCAAATTAAATTATTGGAGTGATTGTATTAAGCTATTTCAAATTTAATTTTTCAACTTCACCAACCTTTTTCTGTTGAATCCCACTTTGTGTTTGAAAGATTTACATCCAGTTAACTTGTCATTGATATCCATGGAACTTCTGAATGCTGTCAGGAAAACATGAAGGTTTTAGGAGAGAAGTATTGGTAATGAAAGAAAAATAAGATTTAAATAATGTTTGGGTAAGCAATGAGTCCTTAGATCAGTGTTGATGGCAAGTACTCAGGAATTCAGGTTTACTTTTCTGATTTTCAATAAAATTATTAAGCTTCTCATAAAATAGACTCAAATGTGTGTTTGGAGACCCTATAAAATAAATGAAATATAAAAGACTGCATTTAAATAGGGGGCTGACACAAATGATATAAGAAATAGGAAAATACTAGCTCCAGATAAACTATACTGAATTCTTTTGTGTCAAGATATGATCTCCAGAAAAAAAAAAAAAAATAAAAGAGCATAATCATTGCTTTCTTATAAAAAGTATGATGAATATACTCTGAACAATTTGAAATGTTAAGTGAGCTCCTACTATATATTTCTGTCTCATCCCATAGAATTTTAGAATGTAATTCATAGTATAGTTCTTAAATGGCAATTAATCTTAACTCCACAAGGATTACCCTGTATGTGTACACTATATGTACAGGGCAGCTTCATACATGCAAAAAAAAATTCAGTCTTTAATTGGGAGTCTAATCTGAGCCTGCAAGGAAGACAATGTTTTGCATTAACTATCTGAATATAGCTCTAGTGAATAAATTGATTGCTAGCAATTTAAAAAGCTGTCAAAATTCAGACTGAATTTGTGATGACTTTATTTTTTTGGTTTTGGAACAGGAATAGATTCACAAAACTAGTGAAGAGATAACAACTGTTTCTCTTCATCTTCCCATCTCCACCCACTCACCTCTACCCCCCAAAAGCTGAAGATCTCACCATATGTTTTTTAATGCAGTAACTCCCATATATGGGAGACTAGGTTTTAAGCCCTTCCCCCTGACTGAGATTTAAACCTTTATTTTCTGCCTTCCATGGGAACCACCTAACCACTGGATATTCTTCAGGGGTATGCTCTCACCTGAACTATCTGAACTGCTACTTTGACCGAGCTGTGTGCCTCCCAAGTGAGTTCTTTAACCGCCAGACCAAAGAGTCATTCTCTCTCTTTGACTCAGTATTTAGATAATCCATGCAGAACAGCTTTTTCCATGGGGATCGAGAGAAGCCAATTATAGATTTCTCACTGGTTTAAGAACTCTTTTGGGAATGTGAAAATGTGGGTTCAAGAATGTGCAGACAAGGTCTTGAACCTGATTGTCCCACATTGTATATCAGATGAGGCCCTAACCACAGAGCTATTGAATAAGTGAAGAGAGGGGGGATTCTCTTTACTTCCATGAATGATTTACAAAGAGCATGTAAGCCTAATCTTTCATTTCCAGTTCTTTAGTTTTGTGTTTAAATCGCTTCTGAAGAGTTGCCTGTGTCTCTGGAAGGTACACAAATTAATGACTGGAGAAAAATGCTACTTTTGGGAACGTAGGAGGATAGTTCTTCCCCATGTTTTTTTGTTTCTAAATATTTCCTGACTATTTCTGTCAGTTCCAAATGAAATCAAAGTATGGTTTTCTTTGTCCCTAAAAGAATAATTTTAGTTGAAGTGTAGGGGCATTGTAGAGGAGGGGGAAGATGACTGGGTTTTTTTCAATACCCTTTTTGTAAAAAATCCTAACTGAAAACACTTTACATAATACTTAAAGCTTTCTATCATATGCTTCTATGTGTCCTAGCACTTCCCAATTCAAGAACCTGTACTGAGCTGAACTATCATGCCTCTATTAAGAAGAAGTAGTAGAACTTGCTGGCCACAAGTGCTTATTTCAATTCAGACACAAGGATCAATATGAAAGAAACGTTGACCATTTATGAAATGAGTCATTTTTCTCTACCTTTTACAGTGCCAATGGATGTGAGGAAAAGCCAGAACAAAGTATAGGGGTTTTTTTCTTTGTTTTTTTTAATGGAAAAAATCAAGCTAGAAAAATCTTACCTGCAAAGGTCAGCTGTTGATCTCTTGCAGGAAAATGTCTTAGTAGTAGTGTACAGATACAGAATACATCGTCAAATCTTCACTGAGTCATACAGAAGGTTCTTTGGTATCAGTTGTGAAACCCAGAGTTCCCAAGTCTTAATGTAGTGAATGATTTTCCCTTCCTTTAGAACAGTAAGAAAGGACAAGAATGGTAACATGCACTTCCTTACCTAGAAAGAACGCTTGGTGTTAATCTTGATTTCCCAAGCTTTTACTTTATATCAGTGGAGTAATGGTCAAGAGCACAGTGTCCTTCCTTTTCCTAGAGATATACACTAGAATGATCAAGACACAAGCTGAATACCAAGTCTAGTTCCCTAAACCTTCGTGCCTAGTTTTCTTCAGCTCTCCCTTTCAGAAGTTTACCCAGGAAAACAAAATCCATTCCTTTTTTGATTATACATATTCACAGAAATTCACCATGCATTTCATGGGGGAAGGGAATATTCTCTGTACATTAAGGTGGTTATGCCATAGTAGGTGTTTAGGCAGCCCTGATGCCCTCACTTTAAATGAGGAGACAGTTTTGAAATATCTGATAGATTTGTGTTGCTTGTGCTTTTTTATGAAATGCTGATAGGAAAAGTGCTTGAACTCAGAGTTGTTCACATGTGTTGTTTCTCCCAAAATAACACATATTTCTGGAAGACTTCTAACCAGAACACCCAAAGATACCAACATTGTTTCTGGAAGAGTCAGGTGTATTTGCTAATTTTTACTTTCTTGCTTGACATTGTATGTTATACATGTTGCTTTGTATCTTCTTTTGCAAAAAGATATAGTGCAATGTTCAAGCAAAAGCTATTGCTAATAGAACATTCTGAATTCTATTTTTAATTAATCATCTGTCTTTCTTGATAATGCTGGACCTTCTTAGTCCAGAAAAGTAAACCTAATTTCCATTATAGAGAAGTTGGGATATTTCAGCCAATGTTTTATTTTTAAGACTGAAAATTATTTCTGACCTACAGAAGTAAAAACAATCATAAAATATAAATAGTCAGTCTTTATTTCTTTCCTCTGACCTGCACATTCTTAGATTTAAACTGTGTATTAAAAATGGTAAGAATTTTGATAATAATTCTTCTGTGTGTTCTGTTTCATGTTTAAGAATCTTCTCTTACTTTATGGATTTCACAAAATAAGAAAAAATGAATTTAGCAGTATTCAAAATAAGCATTCAAGATACAAATCTTTAAAGTGATTCTCCATTCATATAAAGCAGATGCAAGTATGAAGCTTTAGTACATGAACAACTTCTGCACTGCATGCAGGGTTTGATGAAACCTGTAACCTGACTGTGAGGTCAGCAGGGCACACAAACCTAGGTGTGTTTCTTCTGTCCTGCCCAGTCAGCACAGTAGGTGAGCTCACTGGCAGCTGCAACCAGATGCAAAGTTAACAGAAACAAAGGAGGAGAAGGTGCTGGAGAGATCATAAAGTGATTTTTTTTCAGTGATTTTTTTTTTCTTTTTTTGTTTTTTTCACCCCCGCAAAATTTCTTTCAGGGCATCCCTCAGCCTTAGCTTGTGTCTCAAGATTTCCTGCAGTTAACTCCCACCTGGTACACAATTTGTATTCTGTATCAAATCTGTGTCTTCCAACCTAAGTATTGCACTGGCAGTGTTCAGATAAAACTTTCTTCAATAACAATTGCCACCTGAAATTGTTTTCTTACTTCATCTCATGTCAGAAAACTAAAATTGATGCTCAGGAACATAAAAAAACCAAAATAAAACAAAAAAACCCCCAAACAAACAAACAAAAAAACAAAAAAAAAAAACCACCACTAAAAAACCAACAAGAACAAAACAAACCCAATTCAAAACCCTAAACAAACCCCAAAGTGAAAGTCTTGCAAACATGGGAACATTTCCTGGCTTGTTTTTCTCAATACCAAGGAAAATCTCAAGAATGAAAAATGAAAATATGAAATAATAAATAAAATAGCTTAATTATGCATTTTTCACAAAAAATATGTGAAGCACATATGAAGAACAAATAATTAAATTTCATAAGTAAGAAATTTTAAAAAATGTATTACTGGTCTTAGCATTAGTTCATCAGGTGCCTTTACTTTTTTGCTTCAGAGCCCATAATTTGGATGTGATGGAGCCTTATGTATTTCTCTGGTTTCATGGCATTTAATAGATGAAGTTATTCTCCAATTAAATGAATATTTTCCAAAATGAGTTCCAATCCCATAAATATGAAACAGTTGGAATAATAACACTCAGTGCTTGAGTTAGCTTTTCATTTATGGACTATTGAAGGATGTTGAAGTACATAGATATTTATTTTCTGTGAAATTATGCTTAGATTCAAGAGAAGTGCTCGTTCACTTAAAAAAGTCTTGCTCAAACAGTAAATTATTTTGGTCTCAAACAAGAAAGTGGGAATATATGAAAAATGCGACTTTAATAAAATATTTCTAACAAGGCCTTTTAAAGTGGTTTATATAAAGCAGACAAATATTCACCCTTTCTAGAACTGATCTACTGCTGTTAAAATCATGAATATTTTTCTTTTGTACTTGCACTTTTTTTCTTTTTCTTATAAAAGTGGAGCAGAATCCACATTCACCTTGAATGTAGAACTGAGACTTTCTATTACATATTCCCTGCCTGGATGTCACACAAGGGCCACTTAAGTCACTTCAGCACCAGTCAGAGATGTTCAGAAACACTTCTGAGTGCTTTAATTGTTCATCAAGACCTAACCCTTTGAACATTGCTTTAAGGCATATTGGCTCTGCTCTTGAGTCACTGAAGCAAAATTGGAGCATCTGGATGCAGTGTCAAAATAGCCCAGGGAGCTCCGGTGCAGCACCCAAGTGGATAATCTCAACACAGAAGACAAACACTGCATTAGTGATTGCCAGGAGGCTACAGTTCATCTTCCTCTGAAATACAATACAAGAAAAGTTAAAGGATGATACTTTCTTCTTTGTATCTTCTGTTGTGTGAACAAAGAATCAAGCTGTGTTTTGATGTTTTGTCAAGTGTTTGGCAGCATTTTCAATTCTTGTTTGCCCTACTAATCCACTGATTTTTCTTTTCTTTGGACAAAGCAATGAATGTTTTTTACAGTTTATGCTGTGTTGGATATGTTAGTGCAAAAGAATGAATCCAGTCAATGACGTTGCCTTTGAATCAAAGTATTGAATCAAAGTAGAGGAAGAATGAGTATGATAATATTTTAGTTGCCTATTAGTACTATAACATTTAATTATGCTTTCTTTACTTGTACTTAAATTTTTTATAATTCTGTGACCTATGTGAAATAATAATTTTTTGCTTTGTTTGCTTTCACAGATGGCAGCAAAACTGTGTTCCATTGATTGAAAAGAGCATTGTAAGTAACTCTTTTTGTTTCCCCTGTTGAATTAGGCATCACATTTTATTTTTCTAAATCTACTAAATTTTTATATTGTGGATAAAACTGACTTCTTCCTTGAAAACTGGTGAACAATTAATACTCTGTGAGAGCCTGTGAGACATCTGGCATGTGGCTACAGATACAATTCCCAAGCCAGATTTCTTTTGCCATCGGCAAGAATAGTTTATGTAAGGCTTAGGCCAACGGGTCAAGAAATATAAATGCAGAAGCATGCTAAACATACCACCTGACATCAGGCTTTTCCTGGAACATGGTTGATCTGTAGAGTGCAGACCAGAATGAATACGGCAGTGCAAAACTAGGGCACAGCAGCACATACAGTCTGTTTCCTGACTTCTTGATTTTCTGGCCATGCATCTAGCATTCTGTTCATATATGTGTACAAGTGAAACTAAATACAATCAGAAGCATAAGACTGATTTGATGATTTACTATTTTTATTTGATTCAGATAATGCATTCAGATTGCATTATATATATATATATGTACATAGAACCCTAACATGCAGTAAAATAATTTGTTCAATGATACTACAAAAAATTTCTGCTAAGCACTCTGCTTCACACTACTATTCAAACTGTTCACACTACTCTTCTAAATACATTAAGAAAATATATTCCATTTGGAACATGTCAAGTAAATGGCTAACACTTTTTCTAGCATGTCTAGCTGCCATTAATTTAGTTAGTATTCATTGTAATTACACTCATCATAATGAATTAATTTAGTATTAATGTGAATATTATACAACTTTTTAGACAATCCATTATAATTCAGCAATAATTAATGTGCATATTAAATGAAGTGTTACTACTTAGTGCTATGATAAAGCCATGTTGTTTCATTTGAAAAGCTTTAGAGGAAGTTACGTTTAATCTCATTGGTATTCCAATTGTTGCCAGGAGATATTTTTCAATGGCAAAGGGCAATTATCCTTGGGAGACTTGTTAACTTTTCAGTGAGATTCCATTTTTGCACTTGTCTACTGATTCACTTATAAGATACTGGCATTTGAAGCAAGATACTTCACGGACACAATAATGCAAAAAACTCATTGAACTATCGTAAAAGCATGAAAAATTTCTGACACTTCAGACAGTATCCAATAAAAGATGCCAGAGTTTATAAGTGAAGTCCTGTAGCACTTACGTTTTATGATTCTTCTTCCCTTCTGCCCTCCAAGAGTAATGCACAATTGAGAAGCAAGTATTTTAAATGTATCACACATCAACAGGATTAGGTGCCTCAAAGGCATCCATGGCCACTTCAGGCAGCTGTCTAAAAGTAATGACATGGGGGAACATAGCAAAAGAAGAATGCCCATATTGGATTAGGGTAAGAATTGTCTGGACAGCATCCTGTCTCTAGGCAGTGATTATAAATATATGCCCAGCAAAGGGTAAGAACTAGAAGTAGATTGCCCAGCCTCCAGTAGTTTTAGCTGATGAAATTTCATCAGATGTATGTGGTTTCTAAAGATCAAAATTTTGTTGTATTTTGGTTCCCTGTATCTACTCCCACAAATCTGTTCAAGTCTTAGAACAAGTATGAGTTGTATGGGTCTACTACCCTGTTCATTTTGTGCATAAAGAACTTTTTGTTGTTGTTGTTTTGAATGTGATTTCTTCAATCTTAATTGGAATCTACCCTGTATTGGATTTGATTGACCTGTAGTCAATCCATTCCCTGTATGACACCAGTGATTTGTCAGCCTCATCTATATCCTTCTTTGGAGATAGTCTCCTCAAGAGAAGTATCCTACTCTGTGTAGAACCTGTTCATCTTTCTTGCCCTCTTTTGGGTTTTGCACGCTATCCATTGCTTTCTAAGTGTGAGACATTCTTAGGTTTATACTATTTCAAAATCATTCTTTCAGCTTTTCCTTCTTAGTTTCTTACTGAATACCAATAATGAATGGTTATACAACTATGGGCTCATTTCTCCATGGTGACTGTCAACTCTAGGCCCACTATGTTAAAATTCCCACCTTCCCTCACCCTCTCTTGTGTACCATTTTACATTTATTTGCAGGGCATTTATTCCGCCATTGTTTTGCTCATCACTCAGGCTTGCGAGTACAGAATTTCTGGAATTCTACGCTGTCTGTCCTTGTCCTGGCTAACTCAAATAACTCCAATCAGGGACACTTTTCACCAGCCCTCATCCCTCTTCCCAGATTATTTATGAATGTTGAACAGCACAGGCCCTAGAAAAACTCTTTGAAAAAGTCCAGCAGCAATGTCTATCAATTTCAGGAACTGGATCTTTCCTCTCTACTACTTTGCTTTTAAAGTCTCATTTATAAATATCTGCCTTCTTACCTGCTTACTTTTTATAATAGCCTTTGTTGAGAAACTTTAAGAAAAACCTTCTGCAAATCCAAGGTAGACTCCTACTGAGCAACTCCAGGCAACCAAATCTCTCACATTCATGTGTCTGTTGAAGGAGAAAAAGTGCTTCAGTAGTTCTGCAGAGGAATATTTTCCTTTACTAAAGCCGTCTTCACTTGTCCAAAATTTAGCATATTTATCAACTGTCCAACTTGAGTTTTGTATTATAATTTATACTGACTTGACCGATATGGACTTCAGTATATTTAGGTCTGACAAAATACACTTTTTTTTATATCTGCTTTTTTAACTTTACATTAAATTTTATTTTCACTGCAGGTACATCTTACAGTTCTCAGTACCTTTGCAATTCTAACATTGCATTAGATGTGAGAGATAAATGCACCCTCGCTTGTCAATAAGATGTATCATTTATGAATTTCTTATAACTGTTTAGTGAATACTATCTTTCTAATAATTTGTTACTATTCACTTTCTTATCATTTCCTTTCTGCAAGCTGATGTTCCCACTGAGAGTTATTAGGATACATTATTATACAGCAAGCAATCTTTACCTGTAGTTTTACAAAATATGTCAATGTCATGCTGATTAATAAGAGTTCACCTTATCTATGAACTTCTGACTTTGTTTCTGCTGATATGTTTGACCTTGGGCTTAACCTATGCACGTCTCATTTCTGTTGAATTTTACAGATCACACGTAGGCCGGGCATTCTTATTTATTATTTCACACTTAGGAAAGGAATTAAATTTTTCTATCAAGTAGTGCATTAATAAAACAAATGTTAATAGTTATGAAGTAACTATTATTATGAGAGAGAGAATTAGAAACTATTTGGGACCACCCTAGATCTTTAAAAAAGTTATTTTATTACTTCAGAATAATAAAAAATATTAAAACAAATGGTTTTGTAAACTAACTTTTTTCCAATTGATGTATTAATAGGGAATTCAAATTAGTTAAAGTAGACCAGCACAGTCACTGCAAGCACTGCCCCCTTGTTGAACTCAACAGTTGTCACGTGTGAAGGGTTAATGAAATTTTTGTCCTCTTTTTGTGTGGCAATATTTTCTGTCTTTCCGGTGTCAAAGTATCCATCTCCCTTTCTCAGGCAAAATCAATTCACCCAGTAGCTAGCTTCCTGCTTCTGTATAAAGGATGACTGCAGCATTAAACTTTAAGTAGCTCAAATCAGGTCTAATGATGCTCAGCTACATAATGTTTAAGTTAGCATGTTCAAGGCTTGGCTTACTCAAGTAAACCAGATAAGTCTGTTCTCAGTACCGCTTTTGCTATTGCTGCATGCCGTCCAGGTTTCACTGTCATCAAGACCTTTTCGGTTTAGATATGACCTTAGACCTCCTCTGTGGTGGTCTACTAATTCTTTCCTACAGGCTAATGATACTTAGTTAAAAGTAGTCTTGTCTACCTTATCATTATTCCATAACATGCCATTACAATATTTTTTTCATTAATTAATGATCCAAAGTATTTAGATCCAGTTACTGTTAGGGACTTATGATCCTGTTTGCAGACATACCGAACTCCAGTGCTTGAAATGAAAAGGGAAGTGTCGACTCAAAATTGTTGTAAGGATACCATTACTAACACATAGAGCTGGTCAGTGTTTTCTAAAATGTTCAAACCTTTCATTCTGGTTTTCCTAAATAGATGGTACTGTATTTAAAACTCTATTTGTCCTTTCTTGTAGGGATGAATGCTGTTTCTGACTATCTTGACAAGTGGCAAAACAAAAAATTAAAGTTTCAATGACAAAATTAACAGCATTCAGGTTTTTTTTGTGGAAAAAACAGGAATTTTCAGGAACAATTATATTGTATTTCACACATACTTTGGGGGCATTCTCTATGTGGTTTGTACTAATGCTTATTTTGTGGCACACACAAATAGATGTTCAATCTAGGTTCTCTTCTATGTTTCTGGTATGGACTAGCTGAGATAGATAATAAGAAGGCTTTTCTTTTTTGTCTGATGTGTTAATTTGTATTTTTTCAGGCAATAATCTTTTTTTTTTAAGAGATACGTGGTATTTGCTCATCTTGTTTCTGTACATTTGCAGATTTGGTGTCACTCTAGCATTTGTTCAATTGGTGCATTATTCAACTTTTGCGACCTTTTAAGTTCTATGTTCGTATTCACAGGTTTTCTTTTCATGACTGATACTGGTGTTTTCCTTTCTAAGTACCTTCATGGTGGCTGTTCTGGAGCTGTCCTTGGGGGAAATGGGATTAATTCAGTGGAGATTGGTCTCTCAGTGGTACATCTGGTTCTTCTTTTACAATAGAAATATGGAGAAGTGCCTATGCATGAATGCTCATGAAGAGTATGTGGAAATATATGAATTCAGCTCTTAATCCAACTAAAATATATTTAAACTGTGGTAGTCCTGAATCAATTTAATTTAAAGGAATTCTAAGGAGCCAGGCTCTGACTGGGATCCCAGCAAGGAGGATCAGATTGCAAGTTGCATGTTGTGTGCCCAGTGCTTGAGCATTCTTAGGAATTGTGTCCTATTGCTTTCACTTAAGCTTTGCTTTTCAAGATTAGGACCTATCTCAGTAAAGGAATTAAAAAATAAGTGCCTAAAGACACATATTCTGGAGATATGCAATATTCCACACTTCAGCCCAGAGCCCTTTTCTGTAGTATTGTTTAAGCTCTCAGAAAAATAGTATTTACAATGAGAACCTTTAACACCTTTTTGCCATGTTTGCTGGCAGGCACTGATTTAATGCTAATGTGACAGCTAAGATTTTAGTGAGAGACCCTTTTATTTCTCTAAGAGAAGTGTTACACATTCTGAAAACCAGACAGATTTTTCTGGCCAGTGTCTCCTCACATTTGTGCCAGTAGGGATTTGCTGACTACCCAAATTATCTTTCACAGGTTAGCACATGTCTATCTTATGCAGAAATGTTTATCATCCTTTTTGACATTTTTCTAAATAGTCATACTTTTTTAAATAAATAAAACAGACTTTGTTGTTGTTAATAAATGGCTATGTAATGTTCCCCCAAAAAACTGCCAGACATATAAAGCAAGACATCAATTTAGGATGAGCTTGCATTCTAGCAAATAAAATTGTATTTCTTACAAAATATATTCACAATTGGCAGTAAAAACTTCTTGGGGGAAAAAAAAAGTGAAATTACAATATAATAATCTCAATAACATTTATAATGTTACAAGTGCTGATATGTTAAAGTAAGATCTGTTGTATTTCAAACAACTGGATGAAGTGTGTTAGGTTGTTCTTTGTTTTTTGTTTGGTTTTTTTTCAAGGAAGGCCTATTTCTGTATCTATACATATAAACTATATTGTTTCACCATACCTTTGGTCAAACAGGAATCTTTCACACCAGACCTCTACTTTTTATATAGTTCATCCTAATAGAGATTTTCAGTTTTGTATTTTTGAAATGCATAACTGCACTTCTTTAATGCATTTTGCCATTTCTTTAACCTATGTTGTAGTAGTTTCATGTGGCTATAATTGTATTAAAGGAAATATTGATGTAGAATCTGAGTGGACTCTAGAAAGAAAGTGGAAAAAGAAGAAATATAGTACAACTATATTCCTGACTTTATTGAACGAGAAATGTAGCTTTGCTTCTTGGTTTGTGTGTTCCAAAGGTCACGTATTTGCCTCAATGGAGAATTTACTTGCAGTAATTTCTGGGCTTTGGGGGGAAAATTAAAAAACCTTTTCTGTTTTCCACACTAGCCTTTAAACGCCTTAATTGAGTAAAGTGAACATCTGAACCTCTTTTATTTTACGTCCACCAATTATATTAATGTGTTTCTATTAAAAGTGATCAGTTCATTCTCATATTTAGTCAGTTATAGGGCCATAGTTATAGAAGTATATGGAGCACTATAGTTAAATATCCCTATATATTTACAGGTAATTTATTATTATGAATTAGAATCCATTTATATTTCCAAAGTTTTTGCACCTATAAGAAATGCAGATTAAATTTCCCATTTGTATGAAAACTGATATTTAGAAGTCTTACTTGATTTCATTTAGTTTCATTTCATTTCAGTTAGGCAGTGATTTGTTCATTACTCTTTTATAATTCTGCAATGTTACGTTTTTCAGAAACAGCAAATAATTTTCTGGTTTACTATTTGAGACAGAGTAGAGAGATTATTTCTGCTATTTCCACCTATATCTTCAATATTATATATCTTAATTCCTCAGTGCTGTGTCTGTAGCCAGTTATCTTGAAAAATGAGGTAAAGTACTCTTATCTGTGATAATAGTGAACTAAAACCACCATGTTTCCTGTGTTTAGCAACTCTGCTGATTTTTCTGGTTTGGATTTTTAAGAATTGTTCATTGAGCTAAACATTTTTGATAGAGATGATGGTGGAAGTTATCCATTGATCTGGGAATGGCTATGGTTCTTGCCTGTTTTTTTCAGTTATGTTTCTCAACAGGGGAGACTGTGAGAGAAAACGTTTCATTTCATAGCAAATTCCCTCATGATTAAACTCTTACCTCAGTACTCACCAAATTCCCTCATTATGAAGTTATTACAACACTACTAATTCAAGCCCCAGGTCATTATGAAACTGTTACTTTTACCTTGATGAGATAATATATCCTGAGCTGTGGATACAGTAAAATTCCTATTACACCTTGCTTCCATTATCTGAAAGGCATTTTTTACACTTATATTTAGCTTATCTAGTATTGTGATTTGGAGATTAAAAGATCTACCAGAATTTTTAACCTATGAAACAAATTCAGTGACTGCAAATATAACCTAGAAAATACCACTGCTTCCTCAGGTTAGCAGTATTCATACTTGCTTACTGTTGTTTTGTTTCAAGTGATGCATCTGCATGTGAAACTATTAGGATTCAGCCAAAACAGATACTTCAGAGGTGTCAAATGCATGAGGTGTTACTCTGCCACTCCTTGTTTAATGCATAGTTGTGTGTTCAAGCATAGCCCTCATTCAGAAGTACTGTGGAGTGGAGCCTACCCTGTGGAAACACTTGAAAATGTAAAACTACCCAGAGGTTTCAAGCTTGCAGCAGTTATCAGTCTTCAAAGGAGCCTCTGCCTCAGAATAGGGTACAAAACAAGTGGCTGGCAGTGCAGTATTGTTTTGATTTGAATCCTCCAGCTTTAGTTAATATTTCTTTCTTCTTTCATATGTTAAGTAGAGGTATGTATGACATTTTTGCAGTAGAAAGAAAATAGCATTGAAAAACCTTCTTGCAGTCAGCTTTGCAAACTTCTCAGAAAACTCATTTCTGATGGACATCATCCTTTCATGCTTCCCTTGTCGAGACTGCTTTAAACAACAGTTTCATTTATATCCTGCAAACTTTCAGACCAATTCATAACACAATTAAATTAGACCCAGAAGTTCACTAGCCAAGCTAAGCCTGTTTTCAGAGCTATCAGAGGAAAAATAACATATTTCAAAGAAAGATTACTGGCTTTATAACAATTTTTTTTCTAGAGACAAAAACCCACAAACCTCTTTCCAGTTACCTTTGTATTTACAATGCTTCAAATAGTTTTTTTTTACTGAAACATATATGCCAAGGACAAACTGAACATTTCTTAGGAAACATGTGCATATTTATGCAGTTAAAAAATTGAAACAACTTCTTCCATTTCCTGTATTGCCTTCTAAGCTAGCTGTAAGAAGAGAAAAATAAAATGGATGAAATTTCATGGTCATCACTGAAATACTTCCCTTTCTTCTGAGAGGCAGGAAGTAAACTAGGATTAACAGATGAGCAAGTTTCTTTTATATGTTATTAATACTATTCTATTGAATCATTAAAATGGGAGAGTAGTAAAGCAATAACTGACCACATAATCAAAGTAAAATTCCTTGCTTTCTAAATTTGATGAATTCAGTGTAATCTCTTTTATAATAGAGTTACATTAAAACTTATGCAAAATATGTTGATAATAAGTTTAATAGAGAAAGAACTGTTTTCTGCATGCTTCTCCCCTTTTTAAATGATTCTAGATTCTGTTCACATTTCTGCTTAGTAATGGTAATAGAAAATACAAATACAATGGAAACTTATTTCTTACAAAGTTAGATACATATATAGTGGACTCAGAAAGTATCAAACTATTGTCTGAAATTTTTTTCCTGCCTCTTTCTAAAGATAGTTTACAGCAATTTGTGGTATAGTAATTTATGCCCAGAGATAACTAATTTGTAAAAGTTCCTTCAATGTCACCAGTTCCAAAAAATAACTTCTAATTGAATATTCTTCACAGTGACGTAAACCTGGTTCAAATGTTCCCGCTCTGCTATAATAACTGAGATGTAACAATGCACATCACTGAGTGTACACCTACACAGAGAGTTCATTTTTAATTTTTATTAAGCCTATTCTCATTTACCTGCAAGGGTTTACTTGTGTATATTTAACTCAATATATATCAGACCACGTTTTTATTTAATGCCTAGTTAATTGTGAAGACACCTTGACTTTAATATTATGCTTTAAAATTAACTCTAGTGAACTGTGACTGAAAATGACGTTATAGGTTATTAGGTATAATCTGGGAAAATAAGCACTTAATCTATATTATTTTTCTATTGCTGCAATGGATTGTTTGGGAATGAGTGCCAGTGTTATTACATTTGTTTACAATTTACATGCACAAACCATGTGGGTAAAAGGGAAAATACCAATGCATCTTATCTCAAGTATATACTTTAGTTTCAATAGAAAAACTGTAGGGAGGTGATGAATTTTTTGCATAAAACTTCAATTGCATGTAAATCTACTTGAACATCTGCTTTAAGAAATTTGCAGGCTACATGCTAGAACAGTTACTAGGCCCATCTAATCCTATAGATTCGTGTGGTTATAGAGTAATCTCCACAAAGCCTATCACTGCCTATCAGTGACTTGAAAGTGTGATGCTCAGCAGGTTTTATTTGACCTTGGTTTTGATTCCCACATTTTTGTCTCATGTCCTTTCTTTTGCTTTCATCTTCAGCAGTAAAGGTCATTTGCAACAAATCGTTCCTGAGAGCACTAGCAAATTAATTTTATAAAGCATTGTCAGCACCAGTGCAAATCTCTGCCGCTGCCAAACTTTGTAGAGATGCTAGTAGTTCATCATTTCTGATCTAGATAACATCCAAATCTCAACAAAATACATTCCCTGGTTTACATTCTTCTTCATGCTTCACTCTTTTGCCTAATAACATCAACATTACAATTTTTTTAGTTTTGATCAATTAATTTACACTCCGAAGCAAAATTTAGTAATCTGAGTAAATCTAGATGCTTGTAAATTGATCACTATCAGTTCCTGATTCAGATGTGTTAGAGCATGCCTAAAGAACAACAACAAAATTTGTGAAGGGTACAAAGCACAAGTGTAAGGAGGAGTTGCTGAGGGAGCTAGGATTGTTTAGCTGAGTGGGGACCTTATCACTCTCTACAACTACCAGAAAAAAGGTGATAGTGAGGTAGGAGTTGGTCTCTTCTCCCAAGTAACAAGGGATTGGACAAGAAATGGCCTCAAGTTGTCCCATGAGAAGTTTAGATTGGTACTAGAAAAAGCTTTTTCACCAAAACAGTTTTCAGCCATTGGAACAGGCTGCCCAGTGAAGTGGCAGAGTGACCATCCCTAGAAGTATGTAAAAGTTGTGTAGATGGGCTGCTTAGGGATATGATTTAGTTACAAGCTTGGCAGTACTGGGTTAAGTAGTAATCTACTGCTTAGATTTGGTGATTTTAGAGGTCTTTTCTAACCTAAATATTCTATGAATTGGTCATCATATGTATTATCATATATTGGCATTTGGTATTATCATAGATTGGTATTATTATCATAGATTGGTATTTGGTATTATCATAGATTTGGTATTATCATAGCAAAAAACACATGTTTTTTGGTATTTTTTAATACAGTGGAAACCAGCTACACAGAGACATTTTCAGTAAAATGTAAGACATAAACTGAAAATGTAATTAACAGGTCTGATGGGAAAGGGAGATATTTAAAATATACTTAGTTGCTTCAAGAAAAAAATGCTCAGTCAAGAAAAAATACTTCAAGTAAACAATTGTTACAAATAGAGGTAACGTATATTCTAGTTAGGGGTTAAGTCAGGCTTAGTACTTAGATTCCCTTCTGCTTAAAACCAAACCTATGAGCCTAGTTCTGCTAACAGTGTGTCTCACTAGGGCACTCTTTAATGACCTCCTGTCCAAATGCTCTTGCTTCTCACTAGATTTGGATGCAGCTGAGGTAGAAATTAATCATTTTCTTCCACCAGTGACTCTGGGCCAGCAGAAGAGCCATATGTCTATACGACATTAGAGGACTTGTTTTCAGAGGGAAACCATGTTAAAAAATTGTTGCCTCTGCTCCACCACCATATGATTATGTGGCACTGGTGTGTTAACTGCAAGTGCAGTCCAGAGCACGAGTGTGGTTAACCCAATTCATGCTACTACATGCTGCTGTTGTAAGTACTGTGCTACTTAAAGAAAATTGATAAGTGAATGCAAGTAGCAATTTAGAAAACAACTACTATGAAAAAGGAGTAAAATCATAGCTTCATTACAGTAAACAGTGTAACTCCCACTAATTTTATCCCAAAGACTCAGCTGCTTGTGAACAGCACTGGTTTATACTGTCTCTGTTTCTTTATAGCTCCTTGCATTGCTGCCATTATTAGAAGAGGTGAAGCTTTTCTGTAATGCTATTTTTTCATATATATTGTAGCTTTTTTGCTTAAATATACTGAATAGTTAATAGTTTCTTCATTTTCAGATATTTGCATATAGTCTGAAGGAAAAGTATTACCACAAGAATTATATTCAGTTCACTTATTCTTTAAGAATTCATTTGGAATTGAGTCTCAGAGTATTGTTTTTATTTTATCCTCTTACTAAAAAAAATTATAACAGATTTGTAAAAGATTTCTCCCAATATTTCGCTTTATCGGTATTAAGAAGTGTTTTAAAACTAGGGCCACTTTTGTCCTCGTATACACTATACACAGTTATGGATTTTCAGATAAAATGCTCCAGATAGAAGTCTTCCTTGGTAGAGGAGCAGTTGTAATGTCAACTGCAGTGTTCCAAAATCCAGTGGGAGATTGACCAAAAAATTTCTGTCTTTAAAATATGTCATTGCAGTATAGATGCGTCTGTCTGCACGTGCACATGTGCATGTGTGACAATCAGTGCTGCTGACTCATCTAAATGCAGTTAGAACTGTCAATTTTGCTTTGTTACAAAAGCTCTTCTCCTTAGCCTCCTGTGCTTTGCCCAGCATAGTTATTCATCTGCCTAGTTATTTATTCCTATCCCCAAATTCCAAATCAGCCTAGTCTGCTCCACCTCCACATGACTTCTGCCCTTACCCAGCTCAGCTACTCAGCCTTCCATCAGTCTTCATGTCTGCCTGAAGTATGTCTAAATCCCCCCTCCCTTCTGTCACTGCCAGTTTTTTGTGGCCAGAGTGCTGCACCAGCTTGTCAGCTGAGTTGTCACCCTTCCTTTTCCATTTGTTGTCTCTTCGTGTGCAAAATGTCTGGGAGGAAGCTGAGCTACTGGTCCAGTAAAAAAGATAAAGTGAATGGCCTATATTAAACTAACAGGTTTCATGGCTGTAAAATGGAATATGAGAAGTCTGACCTAGGACAAAGCCACACCTTCTTTCTACAATGGCTAAGATGGCAGCTGAATAGCTGGACAGAAAACTTACTCTCAGGCAGGTCTAAAATACATTAGATTACCTTCGCTTCCTTTCTGACACACTAAAATATTGTAATTTGTTTAAAAATAAAATGGGGTGTCTTCATGGAAGTTTTTCTACTGACGTGAAATAATAGGTCAGCTGTGAATAGCAGAGGTCTTGCCAAGAAATACTCAAAAATTTCCAGCTTCCATTTTAATTGAAATATTTAGTACCTAAAGCCACTTTTAATTAATCTGCATGCTCAAAACATCCTTAATTATTTTTCCTGCTTCCCAGTGTGTAGTTTCTCATTTAAATCTATCAAAATATGTTCTTTATGTTTTTGGTACACTTAAGTTCTTAAAATGCATGATCAACAATATCAGAAATGCACTGTGCTGTGGAAAAAAGGCTCAGTATGTAATAAAAATCACTACTCTTTCACAGGAGCTGCAGGAAAAAGAGAGGCCTGTCTGCAACTCTGCTTTATAATTTCCAAGCAGGATATAAACTTAAGTCCTGCAGAGTTGTTAAATCTCACTTACCTTGGTTATTATAGGGTATTAGAATAGTAGATGGCTCTACTTTCAGACATCCCCTGCAGGAAAATTCTTCTATTTCCTCTAAAAACTAAATACTTTGAAATTACAGGAAAATAATTCATATTAAGATGGAACTTTTTTTTTATTGTACCCTAATGTAATATATGGTTTATGCTGCTAGAGAATTTTCAGTCATTTGCAGACACTGCTGGTTTGTGGTTGTTGTCATAGGTGGACTGGTTTTTTGCTGTCCTTCTATAAAAACGGTGAACATAGAGAGAAGTCAATAGGGAATACAGACAAATTATGACTTGGTAACTGATCCTTGCCTCTTTTTACCTCTTGGAGTAAAGCATTGCATAATAAAGTTTAGTTTAGACTTTTGCCTTTTAGTGTAGTATAAGTGACAGTAGGAAAAAAACAGGAGGAATCCTTAAAGAAATTTAAAACAAAATCTAAAAATGAGCTAGCAGCACTAATTACAAAAAAAAAGTCAAAAAATCAAACACAACACACATCTAACTGTATAACTGTGATAACCAAAGCATAGTTATCTCAGACTCTGGTGTGTCTGTCGGGACTGCTTCAATGCATCTATTTTATTGTGTTTAAAATATTGTGTACAGAAATGTCTGGGCCTGCAGAGTTTACTTGTTTCTCAGAAGAAAGACTCTGCAGGAGAGAGTTTCCATCCTGTGGAGCTTACAGACTCTGCAGGATCTTTTGCTCAATGACCCTAGTTTATCAACAATTCATTTGTGTGACTGAATCTTATGTCTCCCAGAAAAACGAGTTTCAGATCATTAAGGCTGTACTGTCCTTGTTAGCAAGAATATATGATTGGTCAGAGGGATGCCAAAGTGTCCTTTACCAAACACAGGAAAATAATGTTAATAGAATTTGTTTTCAGTTTGGTTTAAAACTAATTTATGAGATGTTTCTTGTCCAATATCAAGAATAATTTATTGATGAGGTTTCCCAATTCTGAGTAGATTTATATGTTTTTTAATTCTCTTTGATAAAGAATTTGCTTTTATGCAATATGGGTTGAATTTGGATGTCAACTAAACCTTAATAAGAAAAAGAATAAAATAAGGAGAGAAATAATATCTATATAGGTATGCAATTGTAATGATTTAAAAATTTAAAAAAATATACAAAAAGAAATGTCTAACTAATTAAATTAAGAGATTAACTAAACTAAGAGATTAATAAAACTAAAAGATTTCTAAGTAATTAAATCAAATCTAATGTATTGTGTGTTTAATGTATAAAAACTAGAGTCTAGAAAAAACAGGAAACTAAAAAGAAAAGCTTTGTGGTAAAGGAAAAATCCCACTTTTTTTTTTTTTTACTTTTGCATCCTATGGCATTTTTGGAAAATATCATAAAGATATTATATTTAAAATTTTAAGATTTAAAATTTGTCTTTCCGCATCCTATATTAAAAAAGCAGCAAGTTCTAGAAAAAATAGGCTGTATAGAAATCTGTTGTGTCAAATATGTATTAGAGCCATATATCTCAGAAGAAATAAATGATAAATAGACATCATATAGAATATCCAGCTGCAACAATATTTGAAAATACTCTGTTTTCAATGCATGAATAATCTGATGAGTGTCCCAGTGTAATACTCAACATGTATAGTCATAATAGTTCTGCAGCCAGTGTTACGTATTCGTTAATATGTAAATGAATTTATTTCACATTAAGTAACTTTGTGCAGAAATCATGAAACAGGCTTTGTTTGATTATAAATATATGCATGTAAATTCTGCTATTGTCACTTTGTCATACTAGAACTAAAGCTAGAAGAGAATCGATTCTATTTTAAAACTTGTTTAATTATTGGTACAATGAGCACAAAGACAGTGACCTGGATAAATAATCAGGTTTTTAAATTCATCTATTTCTATAAAATACTTGGAAGTAGAACAATCATATCACTATAGAAGCAACACAGTCTCCAAAAAGATCTCACTGATACTGATGCAGCTTGATTATGCATATTCAGCTTGATTATGCATATTCTCTGTTTTCCCTGCTTTAGAAGATTGGCTTCAGCTTAGGTGTTCCAAGTTTAGATATTTTAAGAAATATTCATATTTAAAATTAAATGCATGAGAATTAAGTTAAAATAAATAAATAACCCTTTGCTTCTATTTGTAATAGTCATGTGCATATCTAGCACAACCAACTTAAACCAAAATGCAAGCCTTCCAAAAATATGGTATTCTGAGATTAAGATGAGCAAAGGAGTATAGGAGATAAGTCTGTAGTGTAAAATCTCTCATATCATCTTCTGTTTGGAATGATACAGAGAAGCAAGTTTTCAGAGATGCAATTTATTGCCCTTAACTGAATGATGATTCATTTTTCATTCAGTGTTTTTTTTTTCTTTACTTGCCCTACTTCATGTCATTTAGTCTTGATTTGAACAATGTAATATAAATTAGAACATATGTGCTACTCTATTTTCTGAACTTCTTTTTAAAAATTCTCATTTCTGACTTTTGCTCACTTTTTCCTTCTCCATTTCTTGGCATGCACTATTGCAAATACAGTTTAAATGTCAATCAGCCTTTGCCTTTACATTCTTCTCTTCCTGTCTTTCACAAAAAAAAACCAGGACACAGACTTTAGACTTGCTGGGAATAGCTCCTCAGTGTTTCTGTGACACAAAACAAGAGTTAGGGGAGGGTAAGAACAGAATAATATTTTCTAATGGAAAAATAGTAGTCAGAAAGTAGATTGCCTCCTGAGTTTCTGAGCTCATTTTTTTCTATTAAAAAAAATGTTCCAAATTAGTTCCAAGTTTTTTATGTGCTTCATATGCATATTGCTGCCCAGCAGATGCCCCTCTGTTTCCATATGACATTTTACACTTTAAGGCAGTCAGCTTTCAGTGAAGTGTCACCCTTTGGTATGCGTGTGCTCGTTGATCAGGAGTGAAGCACTTGCAGGAGGCATGTCAGTTCCTATACATTTCTGCTGAAAGAGAGGTGGGAGCCTTCAAGTGGCAACCTGTCTGCTCTCCTGGCAGCTTACACGGCAGCGCTCCCTGGCCAGCCAGCGGGCCCTGCCACCTGACTGCTCATAGCTCCCTGACAGGGACTGCCCTGTACCCTAAGGCCTGCGGCTTTCTCCTGGTTTTTAAAGTTAAACAATTGACTTGTGGTCCACTAAGCCTCCAGGTGAAACTCTTCAAGCCTGGATCAAGGCTGTTGATCAAGCCTCCAGGTGAAACTCTTCAAGGCTGTTAGGTACGCTGCAGATTTAAGATGTCAGCTCTCCCCTTCAGTGGCCTCTGGAGGCCCCCGGGGTCACCAGCCGGGGACTGCAGACCCGGCTCTGCCTCACTCTCCCTGAAGCTCCCCTGGCGGCAGGCACCCGGCTGTGACTGGTCTGGCCTCTCTGCCTGCCCTTCTGGAAAGTTCTCTGTGCCCTGGCCACAGTGGCAGCCATCTGCAGGTGAGCGATAGCAGGATCATAATAAGGGGAAAAAATGTTAGCATAGAGTCTCAACCCTATTCCAGACTGCCACCCCATCTATCCTGTATCCCATACACAACCCTGCAACTGTTCATACAGATTGGCTTATTTTTATGTTCCAAAACTTAGTGCAGAGTTTATACTGAGCATACACTTTCTTCATTGGCCAAAACATTAGGAATTAATCACAAAATTATAGCATTGTCAGTGTTGGAAAAAACCTATAGGATCATCAGGCTCAATCCTTAGACCTGCCCTGCCATCTTCACTACTGAACCATGTTTCTAAGCACCACATCCAGATGCTTTCTGAACACTTCCAGGGGCGTTGACTCCACCTGGACATCCTGTTCCAATGCTTGACCACCCTTTTAGTAAAAAAATTTTTCCTAATAGCCAATCTAAACCTCTCCTGTTGCAACTTGAAGCTATTTCCTTGTATTCTGATGATTCTTACCTGGGAGAAGACACTGATCCCCAGGTTGCTGTGATGTCCTTTGAGGTAGTAGTAGAGAGCAGTAAGATCTCCTCTCAGCCTCCTTTTCTCCAGGCCGAACAGCCTCAGCTCCCTCAGCTGCTCCTTATAAGCCTTGTGCTCTAGTAATATCTCCACTATGGTTCACAAATTTCACTCTTTTCCACTGAGAACTAAATAATCAGATTTAACATTCTACATTTTTGAAATAATTAAAGTAATTAAGTAATTAAAACAGAATTCTTACTTACATCAATTTCTATTTTATGACATGGTGATTCAGGTACCTGAAGTTCTTTCTGCATATTATGTTTCATCAGCTATGCTGCCAGTCTGTCAGTCTTGATAAAGATGATAGTAGCAAATAAACAACTTCAGGAGTGATTTTTAGCATAGATTTCATCAAATACCTAAAAGATGAAAGACTAGGGCTTAGTCTGAAATTGACTAGATTTATTTCTGAAAATAAAGTATATTATAGAAGTCTTGTTGTGTCATACTTCGTGTGGCAATTCCTTTTCTGTCCTGTACAATCAGTTTTCTTGAGTCTGCACAGATGTGCGTTCTTTAAAAATTGAAAGGACTGCTTAGTTAACGTTGACAAGAAAGCACACTACTATATATGTTAAAAAACTTGACAGTGTATGAATTATGAATAAATAGGTATTTAAGTGCATAAATCAGTAAATTGATTATGAGGTTTTATTTTACTTCTAAGGCACCTGTAATGTAGTAGTGAAATGTTCTGTCATGATTTATAGACACTTTCAATACAAGGAAAATGAACTTTTACTCACAGCTAATGTGTTGATGAGCTACTATTCTCTTGTAACGCTAATAGAATCCACTTCATAGAATAATCTTATTTCTTTCTCTTTATAGTTAGAGATTTTTTTTTTTTAAATATGTTGTGAAGTTTCGGGTAGTCTTTTGACTTGCTTGGGTTTTATATCTTAATATTTCTAGAAACTTAACAGAACAAGATGTATTTTGGATCTCATATGTGTATATGTTTGTGTGAATACAGTTGTACAGATATATACTGCATATTCTTTCAGGAGGCCATGTGTACATTCCTACAGAGGGGCATGTTTATGCCTCACAATTTCAAAGAAGGAAGATTTCTATTTCATTATCCACAGGAGATCCTTCTAACCTCTCCTCTGTTTTCCAAGGGTTGGCATCCAAAATGGAACATTGCCACCACTTCAGCTCCTATCTCAGTTTGCCTACCCGGCTGAGACAGAATCCTTCCACTTCTGTCACTAACTTTTCTTCCTCCATAGTATTTGGAGACTTCTCAAAAAAGCCTTTTTTACCTTGTGCTCTCTGTGACAAATCATCCTGCTTCAACCTATTTTGTGGGTCTTTGTGCTGCCTCAGCAACTCATGGTCAAAATCCTGCATGTGGTTCAACCTTTGGGCAATGGGATCAGCTCTAGAGCTTATTTGTTTAGCAGCCTCAGAGGTCTCATCTGGTATCAGAACCAGATGGCTGCTCCAGTGCAGCCAAATTGCATTGGTCTCTCAGGCCTTGATGTCTCAAAGGGCTATAAGAGCTGTGGGAAAAGGATCAGTTCTGAGTAGATACCTGCTTTCTTTTTCCCTTCTCTACATCATGATATAATAATGGAGCTTTCCAGGGCCATGAAGTCACTGTGAGGAATGAAGCAATTCTCTTGGTACAATTTCATCTGACTAAGCTGAAGATAATGAGATGCAAAATTGCATCATTCTGCTCTCCATTGGCACTGGATTATCATGCAAAGACTGATTTGATAGTCTCCTTTACCAGTAGTTGATCCTCTTCTTCTGTTCTTCATCATACAATAGCATTTATGATTCTATTATGCAATTGTAAATGCTATTATACAATAGCATTTATTATCTGGGCCTGTGCTCCAAGGTACTGTTTCATCAACTGTTCATGCTGTGTACGGGGAATGAGAGGATTTCAATGTCCAGCTAAATGTCTTTTCCTCTGTCTTATATACCATGATACTGCCTCCTGGAGATGACCTGATCTGCAGGTCATGTGCATGTGCATTTAATTCTTGGATCAGATGACAGAGAAAGATATTCTCTGTTTGACTCATAACCTTCTAGGACCAGGAAGGAATAAGAATCAAGTTGCACAGATGATGAAAAAAGCTTCTACTTTTTTCTAGACCCTACTAGAAGTGTGAGTCGGGACATAGAATCATAGAAATGTTGGAAGGGGACTTTGAAGATCATCTAATTCCAACCTCCCTGCTGAGGGCAGGGATGCCTTCAACTCAAGCAGGTTGCTCAAAACCCCCTCCAACCTGGCCTTGAACACCTCCAGGTGTGTTTCCCTTTTTTCTGACATTTTATAAGTGCATCCCCTTCAGAGAAATGCCTGAAATTTGTCACAGTTTTACAGGTACCTGTCACTGTTTTATTTCTTCCAAAGTTTCTCTCACTGTTAGAGAAGTCTTGCTGGAGTGCAGGTATCAAGTGTTGAAATTGTATTCAACTTCAATTGTATTCAGTTGCTACCTTACCCAGTAGCAAAGACAGTGGCAGGCAGGAGGATGGAATACTCACATGGGTTCCACTGTCCTTTTTTGTATGTGCACCTTCTGTCCCTTTTCTTCACAGCTGACAGCATGAAATATGTTGCTTTCCCTCAGTAAAAGAATGAGAAGAATTGGAGCTTGGGGAGGGCTTTAACTCTGTTCTGTTAATGTATTGTCTGGTTGTGTGTTTTTTCCTAACTGGAATTTTTGTGCTTTTTCTCAAAATTCATATCATCCTGTCAAATCACCCCTCTCAAGTGTCAGGTCTTGGCTTGTTCCTTCCCAGCTGGTTTTATAACTATACCAGAAGTAATCTGCATAGACCATAATAATAACAGGTGTAAGCAAACTGTCACTGCTGTATTCCTTATGTCAGAAGGCAGAAGTCCAAATGTAAGGAGTCACAGTTGAAATTTCATTGCAAAATGAGTGACCCATATGAAGTTCTTTTGTCTTCTAAAAACATTGTATTCCTTATGGTTTTAAATCCACCAGTGAAATAGGTACTGTTGATAAAGCTGTTTTTTATAAGCTGTTTTCTATACTAATTAAGCACTGTTAAGGCCTGTTCAGAAGCACAGGTGTGCATGTAATCTCTCTTTATGTATAGTTCATATATAGCTTAATACATCTTCACAGTCTTGCTATGGAGTATTTTTTTTTGAAGTAGGGAGCTGTAAATTGAAATTAAACTGTCAGTTCAGAAATATTTCCTTCAGTCTAAAGACTACATCAGGATGGGATATTACAGTGTCTGTTAAAATGTACAGAGGTCGAAACTTAGATTAAAGAAAATATTTTGAGTGAATAGAATTGGAGTTGCCATAAACTCCTCAATTTGATTTGCTATTATAGTTGGAGAAAAGAAATTTGGATATCATAGCGGCATATGGAATAATGAGAAGCCATATTCAGTCCTTGTTGCCTGTCATAAGGAATAGTGATTCTTCCCTCTTTTACCACTTTTTTCTAAACCTACAACCTATGGGAAACAGAGCAAAGCTTGTGCTTTGTTAGAATTCTCTCTTTAGAGGAATCCAAAACCCAGCAGTTTTCTTTCTTAGTCCTTTGCATCTGATGTGGTCTTTGCACCTCAGGCAGAAGCATTCCTGTTCCTATTTCTCCTTCATAAATTCTAATTCACTGTTTTAAGTTTCTTTGCTTTTAAACATTTGGAGGCTCTTTTAAAGCTGAAAGATATTTTAAGACTTTGAAAAAAGTTAGTGCTTTTTCTGGTTAGTTTAGTTACTGTTACTTGTCTGTGAGGTGAGCCTAGAATTCTTTTCCATAATTGCAGTGGGGGTGATTTACTCTTGTACTGTGGGAACATTAGGGGAAATGACTCATAAATATATAGATTACATCAGTAAATAGTCTTTTTCTTATTTTTAGACTAAAATAAATTCTTCTTTAAAGTATGTTACAAATGTGTCTGACTACCTATCATGGTTTCACAATAGATTAAGAAATAGAATATATCATTCTAAACCAGAATTACATATACAAATAATTTCAACCTCCATTTCATTGATGTTATAAGCAATAAATAGTCACTAAAATTGTGTTTCATAAGGTGAAATGAAGGTAGCAGGTCTAGCACAGTAAAATTTTCAGTAATTACAGTAATTAAATATATTTTGTGGTTGCTATTGCTTCCTTGTTTTTGTTTTTTTTTTCGAGCTGAAGTGATAGTGAAATTGAAGTAAAATAATTTTTGGAACTAAATAACATTATAAAGTTGAATTTGGAAGGAAGCTCAGCAATAAAACAGTGTTTCTTTTCAATTTCTGGCATACACTTGGTTGTACTTGTCACAATTAAGCATTAGATTTGCTATTTCCTGTTTGTCTTTTAATTGTAAGGACTACATCAGGTATATATTGAAGAATTATCTTAAGAGGAAATTCATGGGTAAACTACTAATTTCCAATACAGCTAGACCTGTAATAGGGATGCAAAAATGTGATGCAAAATATACTTATGACCATTCTTGAGGAAAGAATTATATTTTATCAGTAACTAATTGGAAGAGTGCTTTAATTACACATTGAGATGGGCTTGATGGATTGACTTATTACTTTAAGATCTGTGAGTATAAATGAAGTGTTATATATTTAAAATTATAGGTATTTTGATTAAAGATATTAATTTAACTTTCCCCCTTGAAAATAACTGTTACATATCTGTTAATTGTATTAGTAACATAAAAGATGACTACTTAAATATGTTATACTGGTGTCCCAAATAATCCTTGGTATTATGTATGAGAGCCAGAGTTCTATAAAATATTTTAAGTATTAAAATGAGCAAATAATCACAAAGTAGGGTTTAGGTTAGAAATTGGACTGGGAAGATTTATGATGCAGATGCAAAATTGGTCTATTTAAAATATCAGAATTCAGGATTGATTTGATTTGCTTATTTTGGCCTAAATCAATCTTCTTATTTCTATGACTTTCCCAAATAAAGAGTAAATTCTGTGTTAGATTGTGTGCTAGTGATAAAATTGTTGTTGGGAGTTATCATAAAAGATAGATCTATGAATAAAGAATTCAATGTCAGAGTAAAACTTTCATCCAATTTAATTGTATAGAATTTAATTGTATAGAATCAATAAATCCTTCAAAGAAAAAGCCATCTGCAAATCTAATAAAATACTTTGTAGAAATGTTATTTTGATGTTTTTAAGAGGCAAAAACTGATTGTTGAAAGATCAGATGAAATGTGATTTTGTAACAAAAAACCCATAAAACAAAGGCTGTTTATTCAGAACAAATAGTATTTTACATGACCTGAGGAAAGCAATTATTATATATAGTTCTTAATACCTATGTGTCATTTTCCCTTAGTTAAAATAGTTTGTTTTCCTTATTTTGTTCAAAGACTCTTTGTGTGATCTAGTTTGAAAGAAAAACCAGAGGAGGAGAATTACAGCAAGTATACTGCAGAGATGACAAATGCTGTTGGATCAGTTATGGGCTTTGGTAAAGCTGTGCTGTAGGGAACCTGCAGAGGTATTGCAGCTTTTTTCTAATCAGAGGATAGAGAACATTTTGTCATAGAGTGAAAGAAGGAAGAAAGGAGGGGAAAGGACATGTCTTAATTTCTGTACAGAATCTGCTCATACAAAAAAAAAAGTTTTGGATAGACTCAAAGCTTTTACAGGGCATTCCTTTCATTGTATGCTTTTAGATTGATGTACACAATGCAACTTCTGTTATTCTACATTTTGGAGTATTTTAATCAGATTAATTGAGGGGTTTTTAAGAGTGTCTTACTGTTACTCTACAGCTGTAATGATAATATCAGAAAGCATTGTCTTTCTGAAAGTGTGAAAAGTAATCCATAATTGCACAGGAAATTAGTGTGGCTGGATGAAGGTTGATAAAATACCCATATTTAGTATAGTTAAAGGAATAACAAATCCTTTATCTTCTGATTTAAATTACTGATATGCACACCAAACTTTTTTTACATGTTTCTAGTTCATGTATCAAATTCTGATACTACAGAACCAAAAATTCCCCAAAAGACAACTACACATAAATCTAAACAAAGAATATGAAAAAATCCCAGAGAACAAGCTGAAAAGAAGACTAGCATTTTTATTTTTCTAGTAATTTAATTTTAATGGCATAACGTGATTAAGCAGTTGTTTTTTACTAATTATATTGAAGGTAACAGATATAGCAACAGCTTTTAAGGACATATGCTAAAATGCCATCATGAGAAGTAAATGAAGTTTACAGAGAGTGGTTTCAATCTCAAGCAGTTTAAGAGGCAATGTATAATCAGAATCAGAAAATCAGAATTAGGAACAGGTAGAGCACAGTTTGTCCACAAATGTAAAAATATTTTCTTAAACAATTAAAAAGAAATTTGAAAGTGTAATAGAAATCTCCAAGTTGTCAAAATGATCACACTAATTTTCTTGAAAGAATGTTCAGAGAACATCAGTTATTTTTGTTTGAGGGTTGAAGTTTTTGAGTGTACTAGGCTTAATTTTCTGTTTGGCAGTTATAAGCAGATTTCATCTGCCAGCACATTTCTTAACTGAGAGAATATTGAGTTCTTTACTTATGTAGAATTACATATTCAATGAAGAAAAATTTAAAATTATGATAAACAGAGATACTATTTGTTAGTATCCCAAGTAAATACAAGAGAAAGTAAAAAATTGTAAAGAAAGCGTAATAAGATAGTAATGATTTTGTCATAAAAGAGCCTGAGAGTCTGTTACCTCGCAGTTTGAGCAAGTCAGATTTCTGAAATAAAATGGGCATTGCTTTTGTAGTGTCTGTAAGATAATGAAACACTTAAAATCCTCAGCATTAACAGGGTTTGAGCAGAGTGATTGAATTATTCTATCTCCAGAATAGGTGTGTAATTCTTGAGTCAAAAGAGATAACCCAAAACTAGTGTCTTTGCATAGTCACTGAGGTGGTTGCATTTGTCAGTGCACCTTTTAGTTGTGGTTTCATTATTTCTGTAGTTGAAAATTATGTTCAATGAACATAGCAATATGAAAATGAGTTTACTCAAATGTGCTGAAAAGTAATGAGTGCGAACTCTGAGGGGAACTAAGAAAAATTATTACAGAATGGCCACTGGCAGTGCCCCTCACTGTTTTCATAATTATGTACAGAAAATACTAGATTTCTACTAACTAGTGGAGATAGTAGCTTCTTACACATAGCATTGCTGCTGTCAGTGAGGAAGATTCAGGTTATTTTTCTACCCTTTGGAAGATATTTGGGTCCCAGCACTTCTGAAGTCTTTGTTTCTTTATTTGTATGCAGACAAAGGTGTTGCTGTGTACTCACTGATGCTCCTATGCCAAAGGCAGTGCAGAACAGAATATAAAAACCCCTGAAGGGCAAAACTTTTTTATTTTTAAATCAGCTTATGATATTGGTGATGTTTTATGATGGTTGTTCACAACTGTAGTATCTAACAGGATATGTCTAAAGGGAGTTTCCCAAAAAATTAGCTGGTACAAAAATTAATCTTCACAATTCAGCAAATGTCATTGTTCCATCTGGGTCAATATTAAACTAGTTCTTTTCCCATGACTTTGGGTCACAGTGTTGTTGAAGATAGATCTGAGATAAGATATAAAGTTGAAGACTTTATATCGATTATTTGATTTTCAACCTTGAGGTAAAGGCATGTAGGGAACCAGTGTAATCTTTACAGAAAGTTTCACTGTTCCTGTTTTGTCTGCAGTCACCTGATGTCTGGCCACATTTCCCAGAAATTTTGAATTACTGAAAAATAAAGATGAAACAGAAACATTACTTCAGGAAGGAAACAGAAATAGTTGCATTTTGCCATTGATAATATCAATTAAATAAATGAAGAATTTAGCTGTAAGCCAATAATTCAAACTTAAGGTTCTTTCTATATTTTTTTAATTAATCCAAATTGAAACATCAAAATAAGTGAATGTCTTCAGCAAAAGACAGAAGCTTATTCTAAATTTAGGTTGAATATACATTATGTCATATATTTGTGCCAACACAGAAATGTGATGTTTCACATTTTTAGTAATTATAAGTTTCATAGCAAAACCCTACATGAACAACATTTTTTATTTATTTATAGCAGTTGTAAGGATTTTTTAAAAAGAGCATGTCTTAAAAAGGAATAAACTATGAAATTTTGTCAAGTAGGTATAGCATGTAGCAAAAAATTTTGCTGACATTTAGACACTGAATATTTCTACAAGTAACATCATTAGACTCCTGAGGTTTCTTGCACTAAATCTTTTAGAAATCTAAATCCACTGAGGTAAAATCTATTTTGTTTATTCTTCTAATCCAGCCCCTAGAGGCACTGTTTTATGGACGGCTTACCCACTAGCTTAAGACCATTCTTGCTTTATCACATGTACTGTATTTAGGCCATCAACAGCAAACATGGAAATTGTATTTTGTAGCCCTCCAGGGAAGTAGAGACTTGATAAGTATCCACCAAGTGCACTTACTTCAAGTGATAAATTAAAACAGAAGTAGGAAAACACAGAAGCCACAAAATTATATCGTCAGTCAGAAAATCTACACCAAGTTGAAAATACTAGTTGACAAGAAACTTGATTAACAGACTGATCTTGGGCCTCTTGGGCTCAATTTGGAAATGGAAAAAAGCAGCAGAAATGATAAATTCTGTTAAAACAATATCTGCTCACAGTACTACATATAGTGTTGGCATTTCCATTAAAAATCAGTATCTTCAGGGAGGTCTCAGTTTGACCCAGAATGGTGGGATGTTTTTGTATTTAATTTTTGGGGGTTTGTTGGTTCACATATTTTTTTTTTCTTTATATATTTTCAAGAGAGGAAAAATATTGCTTGTATTTTTAAGCTGTAAAGAAACTTTTACTATATAAAGTTCTTCAATTAAGGTGTTTCCCTGATTCACCACTGAAATGAAGGACTGGTTTTGCAGACTCATTTACACTCTTTTGTGTAAATGATCTGGCTTACATATCTGTTGCTAAAGAAAATTGGGATAATTCTTTTTTCATATCTTTAGCATTTGATTTCTTTGTTCCATCGAATAATCTAGTGTTGTGATTTGTAAAATGCAAATTTTTTGCCATTTGAGAGCTGTAACATATCTTTACAGCCGATAGCTGTCCAAATATTTATGCTGACCCTCTGATTCCATATTCAGGCAGATGACCTATGTTTTTATTACTATTTTAAATTAGGTATGAGAAGTGCCTGCTGATCTTTTGTGCTTTCAATTTCTTCCATGTCTCATCTTAAAAAGACACATATGTCTATGTTTGCAGACTCACTTTTTGATTTTTAAATTAAAATTCAGAGAAGATTACAAAAAATGGAAAGAAAAAAGCAAAACCTGAAGTGCATCAAAAGAATCAATTAGCTTCATTTTTTTATCGTATGAAAATATAATTTCCTATCCTGACATAGTAGTTATTTAGCAAAATAACATATAAACTTGTCAGTGCATGAGAACAATATACAGCTCTCTTTATTTTTTCCATATGTTTGTGTACACATATCTATACAAACAGGAGAATATCCTGAGAATTCAGTGTCTGAAAAGACAATAAAATACTGTTTGAGCACCATCCCAATATAAAGGAGTCTCCAAAACTCACAGCATAACTGCCTGTGGAGTCTGTCATAGAACCACATGCTGCTACTGGAAAAATACTTTCTACCTTGCTGAAGAGTGGTGAGATGAAGTAGCAATTAAGAATAGCAGGATAGTTTTGTTCACCTTCAAGGCTGGGCATATTTTTCTTTTTTTTTTTCCCCTATGTGAATGCACAGAAAATGCTCATAGCATGGTTCTCACAGTGTTGATTCTGGTTAGTTCTGCTTGCCCTTTAATAACATTAAGTGTATTTCAAATCATATTTTTTGGGACTATTTTTAGTGTCTGCATCTTATATTTTTTTGATTTTATACCAGTTTTGAAAGACTGGAATAATATATATGTAAACTTTTTTAAAGAAAACCTGGTGTTTGAGAAATGCTCATCGAAGCCAAGCATAGAATTACCAAGAGCATTGTGCAACAAATGCAAGCAGCTCAGCAGCAGAATGCAAACTCTGCTGTCTTTTTGTGGTGCTTTTAATGCTATAAAATACAATTAAGAATAGTAAACTATTTTTCTGAGTATTAAATCTAAAGATATTATGTCAGGCTCAGAGAAAATTCCTAATATGTAGGTTGCCATTTCCCATGGAGGGTAGGGCTATGAAATGTTGCTTTTTGTGCTGTGTTTTTATGCTACTCCACTCCAGGAACATCACCACATCACTGGCCACTGCCAGAGGCAGCGCAGTGACTATATAAACCTTTATGAAATATAAATCCACCTTTATATTTCATAGCATTTTGAAATTTAAATTCAGTTTATTGCCAGATTTCAGATCTAAGTAATTTGGGCAGCTTCTTAGACATGCGAAACTTGTCCTTTGGGTTTCTCTGTACCCTGGAATACCACTCATTGTTCACTTTTACATGCTATATCTTGGTGTTTAAAATGAAACAAACTTGTTGGGAACTCTTTTGTTCTAGGTATTGTTTTGCAATTCAGCTTTCCAAAGTACTTGGTTGAATTGGAATGTTCTTTTCAAAAAAGGTATTGCTAAGGAGTTAATACTGCTGGCTGATAAATGCCTAGCTGATTACATGGCTTTTTTTACTACCATACATAGTTAGAGAAGTGTTTCCCTTCATTTGTCACAGATCCTATTGATTTTACATGTCAGAGCTCTCTAAATGGCTCTTTCAGTGGCCAGTCTCTCTTTCATATGTCCACAGAGCATACACCTTTTTTTTGCATATGGGTATATTTTGACTTAGGTCCTTGCTTAAAATACATCCTATTTACGTAGCAATATTCCATACCATGTAATACTTACAGGATGCTGTGTTATCTAAATTTAACCTGGCATTCAAATATAGTTCCAAAGAAATGGTAGAAAGCATGTTGTATTGGAATTTTTTTAAGTCACAATAACAAAAAAGTTTTATAGAAATTAATGATTTCTTTTTATATATGTGCGTCTTCCATTAGCAATATTTTGGGGTTACACTTGTGCATTAAAGATTAATTATGGATTAAGAAAAATACAGAAAGGACAAAATATATTTCAGCAAATAATTTTTAAAGGCCTATTTTCTGCCCTGACACCATGTTAGAGTTTCTCTTTTTTTCTCTTTCATATTTTTGTCGCTGGTACAACCAATCATAGAGATGGGGTAACTGAGCTTCTCACTAATACATCCCTTAGAGTGAATTAGAGTAAAACAACACTGACTATGACTAGAAGGTTGTGACAAGAATAGGTTAGCTGTTCAAAAGTTTTATTTCCTACATCAGCATATTATTGGCCTGTTTATAGTCACAGAATGGGGCACACTGGAAGGGACCACGGTGAGTCATCTGGTCCAATCTCCCAGCTCAAGCAGGGTCATCCGAGAGCACATGGCACAGGATTATGTCCAGACAGTTTTTTAAAATCTCCAGTGATGGTGACTCTCAGCCTCTCTGGGCAATCTGTTCCAATGCTTGGTCACCTCCACAGTGAAGAAGTTCTTCCTCAAGTTCAGGTGGAACTTCCTGTCAGTTTCTGCCCATTGCCTCTTGTTCTATTGCTCGGCATCACCAAACAGAATCTACCTCCATCCTTATGGCACCTTCCTTTCAGATACTTGTATACATTTATGAGGTCTATAATTGTGTTCTTTATATTCAGTGTTTTTATACTCTTTCCTTAGAGTATTCTTTTGTGTATTGAATAGAGAGGGTGGCTTTAGCTTTTTTTCATCCTTTTTGAACAGTTAAATGTTGTGAGCCTTTATCCTAGAACTTTGTTTTTTCTGGAAGTCTGGAAGAAGTATACTATATTACATATTTATGAAAACATTTGTTTGAAAAATTATATTTTATTATTTATTTGTTTACACACATAGTACCAAAACACTTACCAATGAAAACCAAATTCAGCAATTCCTGTTGATAATCAGGCTTGATTTTAGAATTAGGTTTCTTGTGCATATGGAAGAAACCTACCTATTAGTGTGCATAATAATGTGTTTGATAACCTTCTTTCTTCCTTCAGAAAACCAAAGCTTTTGAAAGCTGTTGTTTTAACTTGTCTTTTTCCTTATTTATTTGCAAAGTGCAGGTGTAATATTTCATCTTTATTATTCTTAGACAGTGGAATAAGTATTCTGCATTGCTAGCAGAATAAGACAGTTGAGTAAGTGCAGAGCTTCTTCAACTCAACAAAATTAAAACTGTCTTGAATATGCAAAGTAACATATTTCCTGTATCCTAACCTCCTCATCCTTTACTGTTGATAAGTTACAGATAAAAGAAATTTCGTAGTGTGGGTGTCTGTGTGCAAATGTGTTTGTGTTATGGTGTAAAATATAGACACTGTAATTCACATGACCTAGAAAAAAAGGTATTCATTGTAGAACTGGAAAAGGGCTTTTGGTTATTACATGATTTCTCTGTTTGCTTCAAGTAAGTGAACTCCAAAACAACAGCAGAAAATGAAGTAGCGGCTTACATTTGACTTCAGAAAAGTGTCATAGGATTTATAGATTGTAAAAACTTATAAGGTCATTTTGCCAATCTTTCTGTCTGTAGGAGATTTTTCCCTGTGGTATATTAAGAGTTTTATAACTTTCCACAAGATTTTATGAGTTCCCCAGGAGAGGATTTTGGTCTGTTGAGAGAGCTAGATGAGAAGCTCTTTTACTATATTTTACAGCTGGCAAACCTATCTTTTATTGACAGCTTGCATTGACGCTGGGCTGAGGAACGCAGTGAGGCTGTATGTCTCCACAGATGTGAGAGTTTGGCAGAAGCATTTAATGGGGTGACAGAAGTTTGATTGCAAAAGCAGGGAAGCTGAAGTTAGAGATTTTTCTCTGCAGCTCCAGTTAGCTATATTAAAAGATGATCTTATTGATGCACAGGGATACTTTTTACAGCACTCAGGTTTAGCAAGAGGCACTTCAATTGGTCCCCACTGCCATGTAGCACAAAAAATGGAAAGGATTAAATATTTCTGTAGTCATAATTCCAGAACTTGAATTGACAAATATTTATATTACACAAACTGTTGCTCATTTGAAACAGTTTATTTCTATCATTTTGAAAATGCACAACCAAGATGAATATGCATGTACCTTTTGAGAAGGCTTAGTGTCACTGAATGTAAGAGATTGCTTACTTGAATCTTACATCTTACTTGATGTCTTCAGGATGAGTGCCAAACGTATAAATTTATTTCAGATCTTTGAACAATTTTGTATTATAAACTTACGTGTTTCAGTCACTTTCTAAAAAGGACAGTTATATAGTGAAGAATTTTCTTATTTTTTAAATACTTTTGCTCTGTAAATATTTTATTAAGACAATGTATTTAAAAAAATGGAGGAACCTAAAAGTTTTAATGTATAGCGTAGCCTTACAGTTGTATACACAAGGCATCCTTCTTTTGTGCTCTTTTGACAGTTCCTTAATAGCACAATTCCAATGTAACAATGCAGCCAGAAATTTTCCTACCCTAAAGCTGCCCTATGAATTGGAATTGGAAGTTTTTCTGGCTAACTAACAGTGAAAGATATTGCTAAGGGAGCTGACGAGTGCATCTGCTGATTGATTGTTTTAATCAGTTTTCACTTTTTTAAAAGGGTACATAGATCTCCCAGGGATATTTTACTCCTACTTTGCATCTGAAAGTAGAGTTGATGCTACAGAGGTCTCTCTTCATGTATGGAATTACAGAAGTTGATCAGGGCAAATAAATTTCATGGAAAACATGTACTGAGTGCTTACAAACATCAACTTGGGCTGTTTGGCCTGGGGTATGAAATTTTAGCTTTACATATAACAGGAGTACTCCACTTCAAATATAGTAATAACAAATTTTTAATTTTGCAGTTTACTCAGAATGGCTAAATATGTAGACTCTTATCTTCCTTTCACTAGAGGAAAAGAAAAAAAAAAGGAATAGAATAGAATATTCTCCATCTCACACCAAGATGAAACAGCGGCAGGAGTTTCTTGAGTATTGTCTCCTTTGATTGTGGTGCATTTGGCTCTTACCTCTCAGGTAGCTAGCAGAACTAATCCAAACTTAGTATAGTGTTAGTCAAGAACAGAGTTGTGTTATTCATCTTTGTGAGGTGAATCCTTACTAAATGTCTTGCTCTAAGGTCTCAAAATTCAAAGCACATTGAATGTTCTTGCAATTTTTTTTTCAGCTATGCTATAAATAACAGGAAAAAAAAAACTTGAGAGGACATGAAGACATCCATTGTATTCTGTTTGCAAAAACTATGCTGTTTATTTCTGCCTACCTTCTTAGGCCTATCCTGTACCAAATAATTTCTTCTTTTAGAAGCTTTCAAAGTTTACCCATTTTATCTTTAATAGAAATTACTGCGCCTATACTTTCATTCTTAATTAGTAGAATGCAATGTGAGTTCTCTTTTTGTCTCATGAAACACTCCTATCAGCATAACTATGCCAAACATCCACAGTAAAAGAATATCTTTGTTCATGAAACCCTGGTAGTTTCATCTGTGTCAGTATTTTTCATCATGGGCTTCCCTACCATTAAATGTTCCATAAATATTCCACATTAAGATTATTTTAGCTTCTTATACGATAAAAGTGAAATTGAATGTCACATTTTCAGAGAAGTCATTATCTGTGTATGTGTGTTGCTAAACAGGACTTTTTATTAGGAGTTGTATTTTTAGTGATATCTGGCCTGTTACATTTTTCTTTATAGAAAAAAATCTAGATGAGCTGTGTCAATGGAATGGTGAACCATCTAATAAAATTAGGAATTTTAGACTTTCAGATTTCCAACCAGAAGACAGATTTTGTCTCTTTTACACATGAATGAGTCCATAAGTAGTTCTGTAATGGACTGATTAGGAAATAAACTGACTGAAAGCAATTCTCAGCCCATCAGAGCTATTGATGTGGACGGAATTTGCCATTCTAAGGTACACTGTTGATAGAGTCTGCACATTTTGGGGGTGATTCTGCATTTTTTTGAGAGAAAATAATGAAATTGAGTAAAATGTTTAAATAGGATAATCTAATTTCTAGATGGAATAGGTTCGGAGATGTTGCATTCGTTTCACTGAATGTCCACCTTGTGTGAAAAAGTGAATTCAGTCCTCCTGCAAATTAATGGTTTCTCTTTAGAATAAAGGATATTTATTCTAAAACATTTATTTCACTTTTCTAGCTTCTTATGTTGGTGGTGGGTTTTTTACATATGGGATTAGTTTATAACACGGTATGAGCGAAAGATGAATATTATGCCATTTTGGTAATACTGAAACTGTATTTAAGTCCTACATTACTATGGTTCTGTAAGTGCCTCATGGGTTACTCTGTCTATTGGAATAGTCTCAGAAGCTGAATTATGCTGGATGATCTGGTTCCAGAGACAGGTGATGGAAGTTTTAGCATGGTGTGGGTGTGACCACAGTGTTTATTCTGCAATACTCGCATCATCACTGAGGGTGTGGCTTCAGCAGGAAATGCCAGGCGGCGGTCAAACCCCTCTTTTGTGTACTTTTGCTGTTAACACTGATGTTATTGTGCTTTTAGTAAATTTGTATTTCAGTTCATAGTCCCTCATTTATTTTCTTTCCTTACCCAAAGGGATGGAAGGGGAGTGGCTTATTTGTAGTTCAGTTTCCTTGCTGGGGTTAAAACCAGCACACTGGAATAAATTCAAAGCCCTGGGTATATCAGGAAGCTTATTGAGTTTGCCCCCAGATTTGACATGCTTGTTTGGACCATTAGAATTTATACACTCTTTCAAAACTAGATTGTTTAGCATCTAGAATGGTTTGCCTTGTACAAGTGTACACTTCTGGATAACAGGACTGAGTGGTAATTGATATTTGAATTTTATCAGCTGGAGATATTTGATTAAAGATTGAAAGTGTCTGCAGATGTTGGAAAGAATCACCTGAGACAATTTTTAAAATAAATCTAAGAACTATATAGAGATCATGTTGAAACAGCTGGAGTTGTATGCTACATTCTTTGATGTTTGCCACCAAATGCCCTATAAAGTCACATTGGCATTGTGCATGAACTGTTCCTCTGTACTTCACACAAATAAAAGATTTCTAGAAAGGGTGTGTACTCTTCCAGCCCAATGAAAACCAGATTTTCAGTATTTAAATGAAAACTATCAGAGTTACAAATGACTTGATGGCATTAAATTCATGCTCTCCTCTCTGTAGCACCAATCCACAAACCATTCCTTTATATTAGAAGTCAAGAATGTTCATTGACACCTTCAGACTGTGTTCACTTTTTGGATGTATCCATACAGCATTCACTTTGAAAAGATATTTAATTTCCCAAAAATAATAGAAGGTGTGCAATACATGTAATACCTATCTTCCTTGTAAATTTTAGAGTAACTGTTTATTGGCAAAATCATAGGAGTACTGGGGTAAAGACTTCAGGGCTTTTCAATTTCTTTGAATGAATCTTTCTTTGAAAGATTGTAATTATTTGGTAACATTTGAGAGAGACTTGAAAAAAAGAAAATTCATTTGAACTACTGAGACGTTGTCTCTAATTAGATACCATTTGCAAAATAACAACTCTGAAGTTTTTGCTTTTTTACTTACAAGCAAGAACCTATTTTTTATGGTTACTTTCAGTTTTATCACTGTACTACTTTAGCACATTTTGCTAGAAATACAGTTTTAAGTGAGCTGGAATTGGTTGCTAGGTTCCTGATGTTCTTGAGGTTTTTGGGGTTTTTCTCAACTGCCAATCTGATTAAAACAGAGCTTCATTTCTTTACTTTGTTTCTATTTAAAGGCTAATTAGTGATGTTTTAATTTGGGTTGTTTTTTTTTTAGAGTTCCAATCTAGGGGCTGTCTTTTGCTTATTTTAGTTCTTAGGGTTTTGGGGTTTTTTGCTAAGAATAATGTAACACCAGTTCAATTCACAAACACTTCTCTCTAAATTGGAATTTACACTGAAGAAATTAAAGATTTGAAAGTGCAAACCACTCTTCTAGGAAATACTTAAGTGCCTGCAAAATGTTTGGATATGAGCAGTCTTATGAATTCCAATATATGCCTTGAGTATATGTTGAATGTTTATTTAAGGGTTTGCAGGATTGTGAGCCTTAAGATATTCCTTTCATTTTAAAGCAGATAAAACTATTGACAGTGTGTTACCTAATGCAAAGCACTATCATAAAATAGACATTAGATTTTTAGAAATTTTATAATAGCTTCTAAAACAAACAGTAGATTAAAACTGCAAGAGTTCAGTTTTTTGAGATCTTTAAATTCCTCTAACTGCAGTGATGTTTGTTAGCCACTAGTCATCAAAACCTGAATTTTAAGAAAATTGGAAAAGCATTGAATTTTGAATTTTGATTTGAACAATTTTCTCACCTTCTGAAATATCTCAGATTGTCTTAACTGAAGGCTGGTTTATAAAAGCAAACAATGTCCAAATACACACTAAGTAAGCAAAGTCTTATTATTTTTTAAAAAAATTACAATTTCTTAAAGATTTTTATACTTTCCATTGAATTTATATTTTTTCCTTATAGGGTATATTTGTTTGATTTTTTTTTTTTGCTCCTTTTTTTTAACCGATCTTTCTGTGGAATGCAAGAATTGATTCAAATCTTTTCACATCAGAACCTGTTAAGAAATCAATTGTTAATCTTTTCCTAAGTTAAAAGACGCATTCAATTCCTTAAACTGATACCTGAGTAAGTCTCTGAAAAAGTCTTTTATAGCATTCATGTATTTCTAGACTGAACTTTAGGGAGAATACTTTTTATTGGTACAATGTAAGTTCCTGTAGAAACTGGAGTTTTAAGGACATGAATTTGAAGCAACGCATACATATATTTGTTAACTGTAGAAGTGACAAGAGTCCAGCACGCAGCATAAAATTTGCCTTTAAGCATCATGATTGATTTCAACAAATCACATGGATATGTGTTCCATTTTTAATTTTTCAAACATAATTCCTGTAAGTAACTCAGTGGAACTTAGCAGGCCTCCTCACATATAAAATTCAAGCATGTAGCAGTGTGTTGCTGTATAGCAGACATGAGTCACTAACAATACTGTGTGTATAAAATGCTTAGTGTGCTGAATATTTGCAAGTGCTTAAAAGTATAGTTGCACATCCAAATTATGCATATTTAACCACATTTGCACATATACACCGCTTGTCAGGCAGCCCTGGCTGGTAGCAGAGGGATCTAATGTATTGTCAGCATGTCAGATCTCTGCACATTCACTGTGCTGCTCCTCTGTGTGTTTGCTGGGAGTTTTACACATGCAAAGCACATTGTACTTGGAATGTAAGTATTCACCACCACTGCAGCACGTATGCAAGCCTGACACATACTGTGCTGGGAGATACCAGCACTTCCCAGTATGCTGCCAAGTTTATTTTTCTAGTACTGTAATATTGATACAAATGAAAATTACAGGGTTTTCTGCACTTTGTTGTACCTAATGATACAAAAATACTTATTTTACAAGATCTTTTTTTTATAATTATGTAACTGTATTTTTGTAGCACAGTATTTCTTACACATAATGACTGTCATTGTACTAAGGTACTATTAGGCATTATAAAACAGAGCAAACCAATTCTGTTTTACAGTAGTATTATAAAACATAGAGTTCCTGGGGTTTTTTCACATTACCTGGTACCTCTGAACTTTCATTGTTAAATATTATTGCCATCTTGAGACCAATAATGCTAGTCTCACCCACCTTTATTTTATCATTATTTAAAGGTTTTAATTTTATCTTTTTCAAATGTTACAATTCCAAACACTTGATTTATATTTCTGTCTACCTTATCTTTCATGGCATTGCTCTCATTCTCTCCATATGTCAACGCTTGCTTTTTTTTGTGGTAATACTAGATACATTTTTAGAGGCCTTTTTTTATTATTTCTGTCATGCCACATGATCAGAAGTAGTTCTTTAAGCCTTTATATTATAATAGCTTTAATATTGCAAAACAATATGGAGAAAATGCTGTACAGGTATGATTTTCAGAATTGGGCATCTTTGTTTAAAGGCAAAGACAGTACTTAAAATATTTTTAACAGCTTGAAAACCTAGGTCTTTCTCCTTTGTTGTTTTTATTTTGCTGCTAAAAAGCAAGCTGAAGATCCTCTTGCTTGGAATAAATTTATAGCTGCATTTTGCTTCAGTGGAAGAATTGTATTAACAAGGCTTCCAAAACGTAAAATGAATTAGATTTCCAAATAAAGGTATGGGCATGAGAGGGCTGAAATTTAAAAAAATTGCAGCAACAAGCTGGGACTGTTTGCAGTTTTAATTGATGTCAAGGTTTTATTAACCCTCTGTTAACTTGTTAAGAAAGCAGACATTGCATTGCAGTCCCATCTTCAAGCTTAATAAAAGGATTCTTTGTTACTATTGGAGGACTCCTTTGTCCTAATTTCTTGTGTGGATATTCAGAATTCAAGTATTACCCTTGGTAGGTGACCTCATGAAAACTTCATTGCTGGTTTTTGAAGAAGGATTTACATATTTTCTTAGGATGTTAACTGCCTCAGTTTGGGTTTCTTGTCCATTAAATGCAGCTGCACTACTGGTGGTAGTGCAACAAACTAACTTACCAAAGAGGTATTTGGAATAGTTTCATAAAAACAGTTCTCACAAAGCAAGCTATATAGCCAATATTGCTGAAATAGTATCAGGAAATTCTCCTGGCATGACTATACTTGGTTAGGAATCATGAGGGGTGTGTGATGCATACCAGCTTTTCTTCTGGGACAGTGAGGGAATGGACTGTTCTGAACCTCTTGTGCCAGTGGGAGCAAGGAAGAACTCCACAGATGGGTCATGCCTGAAATGTGTCATTCTTGAATGCAGTCTATTGTTTTCCCACATTTGACAATGCTAAATCAGTAGGATTAAGTAGGACAACTGAACAGAGTTCTTGAAGTGATGTGAAAGTGGCCAGTCTGAGAAAATTGCTAATTGCAGGAGAACAGTTGGGGGGTTTTAAAGGCTGCTTTGTTTTTCATTATGTTCTCTTAGCTTCCAGCCTTCTATGTGCCCCCTTTCCAAAACCAGAATTATTAACTCTTTATATGCTTTATAAGCAACTGTGAAGAAAAGGAAAAAACACTTTCTTTCTCAGATATTGCTAACATTTACAGCTAAACTGAAAAGATGTTATTGGTTTATTTGTAAAATACTTCCTGACTGGAAGATTAGTCAGTAGACGTTTCAAAGGAAAGAAATTGATGCTTTTCCTGGCAGCTAAGCTAGCTTCTACTGAGATTTTTAAAGTCACTTAAAAATGGCAAGGAAGAGCAAAAATGTCTGCATTTTTGTCTCCTCTTTCCATCCATTAACACATCAGATATGCTAGTAACAGACTTGAAAACAGCAAACTGATCTGAAAGCCAGCCTAGATATCCTGTGTTTTTTCACTATGATGTGTCATTAGATTTGAGATAGTGCTTTAAAAATTGAGAATGGGAGTGGAAAGGTACCAAATAAATAAAACTGTAATGCAGTGGATGTTGTTTTCCAATTGAGAGACCACAACTGCATTTGATTGTTTTTATCAGTCAGTATAGATTTTAGAATATACACATATTACATTTCTTTTTCAAGTGAACCATTTCACAACTTGAAACTGCGCATTAAATGCTAGAAAGTTTGTCAGGAATGAACACTGTCCTTACAAATGTATCTGTCTGGGGAGAGTGAGAAGGAGGTTAGGGGAGTTAGCAGTGAAATGACACCTTCCTAAAACACACTTCCATCCATCCAATACTTCATAAACCAAAGGCCTAAATATCTCTCAGGAAGAAAAATTTAAACTTTTGAGGCACTAATGATCTTAATTCTGATATTAAGTCTTGAAAAGCTTTTTTTGCCTAGCTGATTTTTGAAGTGCAATTTATCATCAGTTATACTAAGGCAATACTGTTTGCTTTTGGATTTATTCCTAGTGGCAAAATATCAGTAGCCTCTTGTTATGATTTCACTGGCACCCCCTACTCCTGACCCCTGGTAATAGATGAGATTTCTGTTGACATCGCAGGAAATGGAGCAATAAGTCTCACAGTTAAATACTGTTGTTTACTGAAGCAACAGTTAGTAGAAAATTAGGGTATATAGTTTTGTCCTAGTCATTTTTAATGTGAATTGATCGGGTTTAAAATATATGCAAAATTAAGATTTTTTTTTTAATCTTAATCTTCTCAATATGTTTTTTACACAAGAGAAAAGAATGGCTGTTTTCAGTTTGATCAAAGAACCTCCTAGTCTGATACACTGTCTCTAATAGTGGTCAGTCAAAAATGCCAAGGAAAAATAAGAACAGATCAAGCATAAAACTAAACTTTCTGGCATGTGGCAGTCCACAGCTCAGGGATTTCCCAAGCTGAAGGTTGTATTTTGAAGGCTTTTTTCCATGCATTTCTGATAAGTTTTCAAACCTATCCATATCAAACCTACCAGATCTTTGGATGATCCTGTATTTTTTCTACTTTTTTCCCTTAAGGGATGTTTGTTAATCTTAAGAGATAAGTAGTTTTAAATTGCACAGCTACTTTCTATCTTCATTACAAGGGTCATTTTCAACTGATTTTAGAATCTGGAGTCCTAGTGTAAAATATTTTAGTGAAACAAATAAAGTACTTTTAAAAGGACACAATAATTTGACACACTAAGTAAAGTGGTATTTCCAAAAGCCTTGGAACAATGTATTCATACACAGCATGATATAATGATTATTCTTGTTTCATTTGGTAGGATGGGCACAGATTTTGGCCAAAGATCCTGGAAGTAGTGGAACTTAAAGGAATTTAGTTTTTGCTTTTGAAGACAGAAAGATTTTGTAGATGAAAAAAAAAATAAACCAACTACATTTTCACACTATGCAGATAAAAAGGAAATAACACAGGGCAGGGTGTTAGGAAAAATTTGTAATTATCCTATGATTTTTTGGAATTGAAAGTATTTCAATAAATTAATTTGTAAAATTTTTCCCCAAGGAGCAGAATCACTTGCTACATATTACTCAATATATGTGAATTTAGTATAACAAGTCTAGAAACTTCAGTCAAAATTCTTTAACAAAACCCAAGAAAGGTATTATATATTTTAATATTGAAAATAACGATTGTAAATGTTGATTTGAATGTATAGAAATAATCTGGGTTTTTGTTTTTTGGTTTTTTTTTTTCTTTTTGAGGTTAGAAGAGACAGGCTAGAACCTTTCTGTTCAAATTCTGAAATGAATTAAAAGTTTTATGTATTCCCTAACAAAATAAAAACCTGCTGTTAAGGTAACAGCTCCAATAGAACTATAGAATCAGGGAATTTTTTAGATTGGAAAATAAGTTAATGATCATTGAGTCCAACCATCAACCCAGCAAATCCACCTCTGAACTATAACTTTAAGCACCACCTTTAAATGTACCCATGATCCTTATCCATTGCATTAATATTTCTGGAATGTCTGAATGCATGTGAAGTGATAAAATGAAAAAGACAAGTGTAACAAATATTGTCTGTTTCTGCAGATCTTCTTTTGCAAAACAGAGATAATTTAAATATTTTAAATATTTTAAAACCCTGTTGTCTGCCTTTCTCATCTACCTTAGATTAAGCACACTTAGCACACATAAGAGCACATGGAACACAAAGCATAAATAATATCTCTTGGATGAGGTTTGAAATTACCCCTAGGAGAGAATTAAAGATGAGGTGTGTTTGAATGGAAAAAGTATGAATGTTATCATTGATAAATCTGTCCCAAACACACAATTTCTGATAAACACAACAAAATCACAGCACTGTTACTGGGTCTGAGAAACCTGCCCTTTTTTATACTCTTGGTTGAAAACAGTGTTCCTGAAACCAGCATTCCTGATAAAAATAAGCAGGTAAAAGAATATATTTTTTTCTCAAATTGAAACTTAAGAATAAGTATAATAAAATTATGCATAGCTTTAGTGTTTTCCATTTTTCTGCAGTTTTTAATACTAGGTAAAAATTGAAATTGTTTCTGTCACTTCAATTTAAAAAAAAAAATCCCTTTTTTTACTTTTCAAAAAGTAATACCTAAAATGTCATAACAAAGGCTATCATGGTCCTAAGGTTAACAGCATTAAATATGTTTTCTTCATGTTTCGATTGTTCATAGTAAATTATTTTTTAAGTAGAATGCAAAAGCAGTGAAAATGTATACAAACCTTCATGCTACTTTATTCTAAAATAAAATTTCACATGCTAAAAGGTGTGAAAATTGGTATATATGTAACCTGCATGTGTTGTTTTTGTGTGTCAAATTTACTTAACTTAAAAAATATTATATCAGAACAGCAATGGAATGCAGACGGATTAATTTAGCTTGAGATTACCTAAACTGAAACAAACGTAGTCACTCAGTTCACAATTTTCACTTCCTGTTTTTGTGGGTTGTTAGAGATTCATTCATTTTAATTGGAGGAACTGTTACTGAATTGGGAGGGAGAGAACTTTGTCAAATCTGGTGAGATGAGAGAGGAGATGATATGAGACAGCATAAAGGGAATTAGAAGGTCAAGAGGAAGAAAAGCTAAGTCATTGACAATTTATGAAGTGATGAAATATGTCTGACTTTAATATTCTGAGTGAGCGGTAACATAAAGAAATCGCAGCTGTTCTTCCTGGGCTGCTCTTTTTCAAAAGTGACTAAGCAAACATTCCATGTAAAGAAAGTGATGATACAGGAAGATTTTGCCTCCAGTTTGCAGTTATTTTTGCTCCTTGGAAGGATCTCCAAGGGGACAGTTTTAAAGTAGGTTTTCCTAGAAATCTCGTCAACATCTTAATGGTGCATTTCATGCAAAATTTTAAAATACCAGTGTTGTCAGCTTTAGGCTCAGGGCATCATATTTATCTCAAAAGAAGTGAAAAAGGTGGTCTCAGACATTTCATGGATTCCATAAGGCAGGTGAGGAACTATGGAAAGATGACTTGGGAAGTGAGGTTGAGGCAGCCAGCTTTTTTAAGTTTGGTGAAAAGAATGCTGGTGGAGCTAGATAATTCCCTGTAGTGGCAGACTATGAGGAACAGCAATCACTGAGTGGTCCTTGTGAGAAACAGAAGAAATCACTAGGAAACACTTCTCCCTTAGAAGGGTGCTGGCACATTTCTCTACTTTTTATGCATCAAGTACTGAAATGAAAGCAAAAGATGGAAAATTAAATGAGAAATTGCTTTGTGAGACATGAGGCATATTAGAGTCTGCCTTCTCAGAGGAGATTCTGTGTACTACAGGCAACTGTAAATAGATAGGATTTGTTATCTGTGCTCATTTTAACTAAGTTTCTCCAAAGTGCAGGGATGCTCCTTTCTAGAAAAGTTCCTATCCAAATTTCTTTGACTATTCAGTTTAATTCTAAGCTTCTTTTTCAGTCCAGAGAGTGATTTTATAGCAGTTTGTTGTAGTTAGCAAGTCAGCATTTAGAGTTTTCATTTTCTTTGCATAGTGTTTCACAAAACAAGTAAAAGTTTTTATACCTGTGTGCACTATATAGTGTTGCTTATTCTATGACTCTTTCAGGAGCCAGTGTAGTCATTATTTCTCTAGATGTTAAAGAACAGTTACAAAGATTATATTGAAGAAATGAAGATTGGTTCTTTAGACACGTTCACTGTCAGAGCCAGCACAGATGCAGGAATAAGCTTGTATTAGTCACTGGGGTATAGTGTTAGTGCCCTTTACCCCTTTTCAAGAGCGCACACACTCAGTCCTGTTCAGAGAAGGCCTCAGGGTGGTGGCAGTACTGTTCAGCTCCAGCACAGACATGGCTGATTCACTTCTTCATCTGTGGTTCTTCCTGATTTCTGGTACAGTTGTTAGACCACTTCTAATGTTTCCTAATTCTGTTTAAATTTTTGTTTTAAATTTCCATTCCATAGGTCATCCATGACAGTAACCATGCAAGGGTAAGGTTAGAAGAGGAAAAGGTTAATGTAAATTGTGCCATGCACAGCATGTGTACCTTTTTAGTAAACAAGTCCACACTCTGAAATTCTTTGAATGCATTTTTTCAAAAGGGGTTGGCAGGTAATGAAGCAAATCAAATTTTAAGCCAAAGAAATAGCAACTCTGGTTAAAATGTTATGACATAATTAAATTGTCACACATTGCCTGATGATGTCATAGAGGCCAGAACCATAGATGACTTTAGAAAGGGATTAGTCTAATTTCTGTCTTAGAAGTGTGTGTGCTAGGGACTGGCAGAAGCTTGAAAGGCATACCAGGGAAGAAAGGCATTACAAATACTTCTATGTGTATCAATTAATATCCACTGTCTGATGTAGAAATCTGGATAAAGTGAGCCTCGATTCAGACTTTTCTGTGTTCATGTGAGAATTATATGTTAAAAACAGAATAAAAATTTGAGTTCTAATGTACAAGGAAAATTTTCAGATGCCACTGTGACAACTGACCTACCATTCAGATAGTGAAGAAGAAAATTTTCATTTCTTAAATATTCATTACAGTAATGCTAATGCTATAATGGTACAGTGTTAAAAGCCATTGTTAGTCATGGCACAGCCTTCATTTAAAAATTAGATTCTGTTGTATCAAAAGAACAAAATTTAAAAGCTGTCCAGTAGCTACAGATGTTATACAGATATTGTCCCAATATTAAACAACAGCAAAAACATGCAAACTTTGATGATACATAAATCAGTACTAAAATGCTGGATACATGTCCCATTTGGAAGAGAAGAATTAGACAAACTAAATAGATTTTGTGCAGATATTAGAGATGAAGATAGAAAAGCATAAAGGTTAAGACCAAGAAGTAATCAGATTAAAATTTAGAAAACCTTTCGTGTTCACTGGGGGCATTGACTTTCCCATGAAAGATCCTGACTGTAGATAAAAACTACTTAATGCAAAACATATTTGACTTTTAGCTTCTTAGATGAGTTGAAGAAAAGACATTACTATTCTGCCCACAAAGCTAGGATTTGACTGTTTTCTGTATCCTAAAAAAGGATGAGAACCTACAGATTTCCAGGCACACAGTGGTTTTCTCTGTTAATTTCATGAGCTAACAGTAATCACATTTACACATTTTCATCAGTAGGAATCTGGTTTAGATTTTTGAAATTTTAAGGTGTTTAGAAAGGTTACCGGAGTTTTTGCGTGCAGCGACTTTGTCTGTAAATCATGTTAATCGGAATCATTTCAAATGTTCAGAATAGTTGCTGTTTGAAAACTGTCAGAAATAAAGGTTACAGTATAAATTTTTTTTCACCTTAACTTTCTGACGCTCTTTAACCTTCCTGTCTGTTAAACTAAGAAATATAGTGACCTATTAAGCAATTAGCAAATGGAGCTGTAAATGTAATAGGACTGTGGTCAATATTTCAAGGACACGTGCCTAAACTTTCAGTCTCTGAGGAATGTCAATGGGGGTGGAATCATGAATATGTTTTTTAAAACAAATTTCTTTATTTTCAGAGCAAAATGTCAGACCAAAATAGTATGAAGTATTCTCCTGACAGCTAAATAGAATCATAGAATAGTTTAGGTTGAAAAAAACCTTTAATATCATCAAGTTCCAAAATTAACTTAGCACTTCCATCTTCATCATAAACCGGGTTTCCAAGTCTACAATATTTTGAAGACTTGCAGGAATGGTGATTCTATCACTTGCCTGGACATCCTGTTCCAATGTTTAATCACCCTTCCAGTGAAGAATTTTTTCCTTTTACCTGTTCTAATCCTCTCCTGATGCAAACTGAGACCATTTCCTCTCATCCTGTCTTCTTGTTACCTGGTGGAAAAGACTGACGCCCTCATCACTACAACCTCCTTTCAGGTATCTGTAGGGGAGCATAGGGTCTCCTGCAAGCCTTCTTTTCTCCAGGCTAAACAACCCCAGCTCCCTCACCCACTCCTGATAAGCATTGTGCTCCAGACCATGAAACAGCCTCGTTTCCCTTCTCTAGAGCTTCTCCATCACCCCAATGTCCTTCCTGAATTAGGGGCTCAGAACTGGACACAGCAGTTGAGGTGAGCCGTCACCCGTGTTGGGAGAAGAATCACTTCCCTGGTCCTGCTGGCTACACTTGTTCTGATACAAGCCAGGATGCCATTGGCCTTCTTGACCACTTGGACACACTGCTGGCTCATGTTCAGCTGCTGCCAAGCATCAGCACCAGGTCTTTCTGCACTGGATCATTTCCAACCACTCTCCCCACATCTGTAGGGTGATGTGGGGTTTGTCTGACCCAAGTGCAGGACTTGGCATAGTAATAGCAGCATGGGAAGAAACCCACCTCTATGCAGATTGAGGTTATCTTGTCAAAGACAGAAATATTTTGTTCTCAGTGTTATACCTAGATAGTAATCAAATGACCTTTGTCCTTAATAACATCTTTCTGTGTCATTAGAAGTTTCTGCCAGCCACATCTATGGATTTGTCCAGCATTAAGGAATATTGAGCTTATAGCTGGAGCAGTAAACCTGAGTATTTATTTGGAAACAGTGTCCTGTAAAATCTAGTTTAAATTTGTACTTAGAGTAAATGTTTGGGAAAGTTCGTTGTTGCAGCCTGATACAAAATCCAAAATTTATAACTCTCGTATCTCCTATTTTTTCCCCATTTCTTTGTTCTTCAGCCTGTATTTTTCAATGGATCCTAAATTTTCTGTATTTCTCTGTCCCTCTGGAATTCATTAGTTCTAGAATATAAAGGCGGTAGTTTGATGTAAGAATGTTTGTGTTACTTCCATTTTAAACTGAGATGTCCAATCAACACCTGGAGATTGTGCAGGCATTAGTTTACTCTGCATGCTGCCCAGGAAGAGTAGTCTAATGATGGTTTTGATTGAGTAAACATTTTCAAGTAAGGTTTTATTGTATATGTTCCCAGTACTAAATGAACAAAACAAGTTAATCACCCTGGCACCTCTTTTCTTGTGAAACTAACTTGTTCTGAATTTTATTGAATTCTTTTTCACTCTTTACATCTCTGCTTTCACTCTGTTCATAGCCACATACACATTTGTAGGTAAAGTGGATTATTTTTTGTTATTTTAGCTATAAAGCACTTTTAGCTAAAAAATAGGTTTCACCTAAACATATTGTGATGACATTGTCCCTATAAATGTGAGCATTGATATTTATGAATCTTGTACATAGCAAAGATTATAAGAGTACTCACCAGGAATGTGTTATAGACTTTTTCATAAAATGTTACAAAAAAGTACCCATTCTGTTAGATGAAACCATTTCAAACTTCTTTCATTACTTGAAGACATAACATTGTCTTTACAGATCTTTTGAAGGCAGGATTTTTTTAGATAGTTGAAAAAATTCTTCCAATATTTGAAAAGATCAACTAAAAGAGATGGCTGGTAATAGAACTTCAGGGCAAACCCCAAGAGGGTTTTGATCCACAATCCCTTAAGGTGCCGTACATTTGTGTTTTCATTCATACCAGTGCCTTCAAATACTTGGCAAGTTTGAAAAATATTTTTTTTTCATTTCACACTAAAGGTCTCATTCAGAGAGGCACTGTACAACACTATATCCTCTGTCACTCTTCTTGGGAGTCAAGAAATGGTGTGGCCTAATGAGGTGCTACGCGGGTTATCAACAGGATTGTAGGATGCACATCAATAGCTTTACATCAGAGGCAGACTTAAAAGACTTAAAAGAAAAAAAATTAGGTGAAGAGTTAGTGCTGTATGATACCATTTTCCAGGAAGTGACAGTTCAATAATAATACCAAATAAAAAATAAATAACAGAAGTAAATTCTTAATGAATGAGGTATTGTGCTCTTTCTGATTCATTTATGATGACTAAAGAAATTATTTCATCAATTAAATAGTTAGATATTTCTGTAATCATCAGAGCTAACAAATAGTTTTAAGAAATTTAAAATAATTCATTTGAAGTAGTGTATGTAGACTATTTTCAAAAGACCTAAGGAAAACAGTAATGTTTATAAAAAGCAATAAACATATGTTTAATGTTTTAAATCTTTTGAAATGTGACCATGATGGAGACAAAAATTATTACATATATTGATATATATTGTTTATTGTCACTCTGAAAATTCTTCCAAATTATTTCCTTTTTTTCTGTGGAACACACATGTCAGTATTTTTGCTTTTTTGTCACGAACACTTGTGAATTAATTGCAGTTGGTCTAACAACATTGGAATATAATTTTCTGCGGTTTTTAATTAGTCTTTAGTACTGTGTATCCTTAGGTGACATATTAATTCAAAATTGAGCTTAGTCTGGTAGTTTGAAATCAAATGTGACCTTTTTGTCTATAATTAATATATTTTTAGGTAGAGCAAAAAGTAACAAGGGTTAATAAATCATAAAGTTCCTCTTAATGGTAAACAAATCTAATCACTCATCTTTTAGACCTAATACTTGATGAAGTCTTACATGGTAAAATATATACTGAGGCAGATTGGTTTACAATTAACTGCCTGAAATGATAAAATTAGATATTTTAATGTATAATTTTCACCATATCCCTGTCCTCTCTTGCAATTGGAAACTTTTCACTGAATTATTTGATTTTTGAAGTCATGGAAAAATTGAATTCTGAGAATGCAGTTTTGGACAAATCTGATGTTTCAAATGCTACGCCTGAAAATAGAGAGTGATTTGGTAAAAAATGTACTTGCATTGTCAGGATAGCAGTAGGACTGTATCCCCCCTGATACATCTTTGCAGTTATAGGAAAAACTGAGATGTACAGCATAAACACATGAAAAACTTACAGTACTGAGACCAGATCAAAGCTCTGTCTTGCACAATATTGCGTTTGATCAATTATGTATACCTATAGAATAGTATGGAAGCAGGTAAGTATGTGTTAATAGCTCCATGCCTCCTTCCACTAGGTGTCTGAATCCACTTCCAAATTCACTGCTAACTGTTTTTCTGTCAATAGGTCTAATTCATTTGCAGTCTAATTTTTTGTGAGATAAAGATTTTGGTTGTTTTGCATGTGTGACCCCCTAACTTCGTTTAAAATTCCTTAATATTTGTCTTAGATAAGGCAATTAGTTAAGTTTTGCTAGATGACTTACCCCATGACACATCACACATGAATTTCTAGATAGCCATCAAGCAGACTCCAAACCTAGAATTTCCAGGCTTATGAGTTGTGGCCCACAGTCTGTCAGATGCATTTCTGTTAAAGGGAGTATATGGCATCTGGATTGGAAATAGTCTTTGGTAGTGCCTGAGGCCATGAAAACTAACTCGAAGATCTTAATGACATCATAGAATCATAGAAGTAATTTGGGTGGAAGGGAGTTTTAAAAGCAATTTAGTCTAACCCCCCTAAAACAAGCAGGGACATTTCAGCTAGATTTGGTTGCTCAAAGCCCATTAACCTGGCCTTAACCACTTCTAGGGATGGGCATCTAGCGCCTCTCTGGGTATCTTGTTCCAGTGTCTCACCACCCTCACAGGAAAGAATTTCATTCCAGTATTGAATCTTAATCTGCCCTTTTACAGTTTAAAGCCATTTCCTCCTTGTCCCTCTCATTACAAGCCCTTGTTAAAAGGGCTCTTTCTCCAGCTCTCCTATAAGCCCAATTTGCATGCTGGAATATTCCCATGAGGTCTCTTAGAAGGCTTCTTTTCTCCAGTCTGAACAACCCCAATTACCTCAGCCTGTCCTCTTAGGAGAAGTGCCCCTTCCCTTGGATCATTTTTGTAGTCTTCCTCTGGATCTGCTTTTGGTGCTGGGGAGTTCAGAGCTGGATGCAGCATTCCATATGGTGTCACATGAGGGCAGAGTAGAGGGACACAATTACTTCCCTTAACCAGCGGATCACGCTCCTTTTGATGTGGCCCAGGATATGACTGGCTTTCTGAAAGTGCAGGTGCAGTCTGCTGGCTCATGTACAGCTTTTCATCCACCAGCACCCTCAAGTCCTCCTCAGCAGGGCTGCTCTCCAGCCCACTACAGATAGCTGTGCTACTTTTCCAGATGTTGAGGTGGTTGAAGTCCCCCAGTAGGAAGAGAGCCTTCGAGCATGATGCCTCCTGTAACTGGAGCAGGAAGGTTTCATCAATAATCATCCTTATCTGGTGGCCTGTAATAGACATCAACCACAAGTTCCCTTTGTTGCCAGTCTCAATTCTTGCCCAATCAGACCTACACTGTTTTGGTTCAGTTACTTTGCAAAGTATTTCACCTTGGTTGTGTTCACATCTAATCAGGATTAAAATAAATCACTCTAAATAATGATTTCCTGTGAAAGATTTTGTTTTGTAAACCATACTCTGGTGAAAAAAAAAGCTTCAAAGGGAAACTTTTGGACAACCAGAAAAGATTTGGAGTTTCCAAGTGGATTTAGATCTAAAGAAAAAAGACACATCTCTGTCCCTCAGTTGTACATCAGGACTACCATACATATGCACAGTCCCTATAGTATTTATGAAAAGGACGAACTATGGAAGGAACACTCAAAGTTCATGTAGAAAATTGAATACACAGTTATATTCAAAAGAATTATTGGCATTTTACTTTCATAAATATGCATGCTTTTTTTTGTATTTGTATCCATATATAAACATGTAAGTTGGATGCTAAATGTTTTTTGTGATTACCTTTAGAAATTAAAATTTAACATACAAAAGACCGTTTCTCACCTACTTGTAAAAAAGCCATCTCTTACTTTTTTTTAATAGTGCTGGCTTTGAAACTTGATATCACCTCAGAAGAACACATCTAATACCATGCTTTATCAGTTGAAGTTAACTTCATCTCTGGGTCTTTGAAAGCTTTTCAGAACAATGTCTCACATTTCCTCTACATCATAATAGTTTTAAATCTAATTATTTATTTAGAGATTAATATAATTTGCTGTTAGAAACATACTTGTATTTACAATTTGAAATAATAATAGATTAGACTTGATGATCTCAAAGGTCTTTTCCAACCTAGTTCATTCTGTAGTTCTGTAATATTTAGGAACGCATATAATAAATTGCAGTCAGAGCAAATGAGAGTACTACTAATCATTTATATATATATATATATTTGAGGTAAAAGTTATTAGAGATGTTTCATTTCTGTCTGTATTTATCTTAATAAGCAAGGTAGCTTAAGGGTACGTGTGTTTTGGTTCCATTTCAGTGCAGCAGTTTAGAAGAAACTGCTTCTGAGTTGCTGTTCATGGGTTTTGATGCGAATCTCACAGCTTTCTCTCTAGCTGTGAGTACTCATAAACCTCACAGGCTGTGGTAAGAAGAGTAATTTGGATAAGTTAGAAATCCAGAGAAAACTGGCAGATGTGAAATATTATAAGGAATTACAGCAGTCAGAAGGTTATGTATGAAGGAGAATGTCGTGCATTTAAGATATATGTTGGTGTGTGTTGCTCTTTGGAGGTATGTACCACGTGCTAGACGCACAGAGTATTTTTTAATAGTTGTCTGATAATTTGGATGACCATTTAATAGAAAATTATTAGGCACAAGTTTGCCTGTATCTTAAATAAGTTCCTATTTATAGGAAGCAAATGGACTTTTTCAATCTGAGTTCATCAGCAAGAAGGAAAGACTGATACACCGTGTGGTAGCACATGGTTACAAATGGTTTTGCACTTGGCTAGAAGAACTCACACTGATCAAATTGAATAAACTGTGAGTTCTATTCTTTGAACACCCTATGAAGCCATAAAAAGTCTTTCTCTGTAAATCTATTGTGCATTAAAGGTGTGTGTTCCACCACCATATTTACAAATTAAACCTCAAGAAATAGCTTGAAAGTTCTCATCTTCTGAATAGAGTAGAAAATACCATTTGGGGTTCTTTTCCATACAAGAAATAGTGATCAAGCTGTATGGGTAGCTGGCTGAAGAATTTAGTGCTCTTTCTTAATTTCATCATCAATATTTACAGCATGTTGTAAAGGATATGAATTATGGTGGGAGCACTAATTATTCAACAGAATTATTTAAAGTGTTTGTGCAAATAATTCTCGGTCTGTATCCCATTTATATTGTCTTCAAAATCCAAAGATTTCATTTTGTGTTGGATTGCATTGTCCTGTTTCAACATATGTAAGCACCTTTCATTAAATTAAGAAAGACATAATATTACCAAGCTTCTATGCATATATTATTTTATTAAAATGAGGAATCAATTTTCACAGCTATTATGTAAAATATAAAAAGAAAAAGTTGTTCAAGAAATGGTATAAAATTAAGAATGTTAATATAAATCTCCAGTATTTTTCTGAGTATAGAGATGTACTCAGAATTAGCCACAGAGAAATTCGACTGCATGTATGGTATGGAATTCAATGCAATGGTCTCTGTGTTATAAATCATAGGGACCTTTTTGTATTTTCAGCATTTTGTTCTGTAATTTGGTCTTAACACTACCTTGCTTGTGTATAGCCAAGGCACTAAGTTGAAATAGTATACTGTGCCAGTTTCCTCTTTGGTTGAGGGATGTGATGTATAGTCAAGCTGTGAGGAAAAGCAAAAATTAAAACAAAATATAAATGAGACAGATTGAAACACTGCAATGTTTTGGGCCTTAACTGTCTAAGTACAAATGCAGAATACAATTCTGTAAAACAGTCTTAAAAATTCTAGTTTTCATTAAGGTTGGATTCAGCTCTGAATTCTCTGATCTGAAGCATTTTAATGATATGCACACACATCATAGAGTTATTTTTTTTTCTTGAAAGTACATTCTAAAACTTTATCAAAAGGAAGCACTGATAACATAGATGTATGTCTCAGTTTGTAGATGGAACTTTTCTACTTTCAAAATCAGATCTGTGGTGATTAGATATATTTTGCTGACGTATGTGACTATCTGGCAGTCTCATTCGGTTATATTTTTTTCCAATTTTCTTTCTTTCACCATAAAAACCAAACAGTTTTTACTGCTTTGAGGAGAACTTTCTTGCTGCAGCACTGCACAGAAAGACATTTCAACATCAGCTGTGAAAAAGGAGACAGGAATATCAGATAAATTTAGTAGCTAGAATGGAAGAACCGAAGAAAAGAACACCATTAGAATGTTAGAGTTCTAGCATAAAATGGTCTACATACTTTTCCATTTCCTGTATTGTGACATTCAAGGGATGTAATACTTGAACTAGGTTCTCTGATACTTCTATTGGTTAAATAAATAAATACATAATATCTCGATAGAGCTCATGCAAAACTGCCACTGTTCTCAGACTTCTGTGTGTAAGCAGCCCCCAGGGTGCTTCAAAAATATAACATTCTGTGTTGAAATCAAATTCTTTTAATAATCCACAGTGTTCCATCTTGCTGCCATCTTTTTGCTATCTCTAATTCATGAAAGAAAATTTCAACCAGCACAGACTACTTTAAAATACTCTTTTTACTTAGTTTAATAGTGAGATGTTAATTTTCAAATTTGTGCTGTTAAAAGAAAAGAAGATGTTGAAAATTAGTAACCTGGAGTTTTGTTCAAAACTTGTAATTTTACAGTAGTTTGTATCATATAAATTGATCTCCTCCATGGATATTGCTGTGCTGAATGAGAATCTTTAAGAGGTAGCAGTTATTCCTCTTTACCAATAGCACTAAGTTGATTGGGTGTGTTGATCTGCTGGATGGTAGAAGTGCTCTACAGAAGGATCTGGACAGGTTGGATTGATGGGCCAAAGTCAGTTGCATGCTATTCAACAAGGCCAGGTGCCCTAAATTGTGTTTAACCTGGAGAAAAGGAGGTTCAGGGAAGACCTTGGTGCCCTCTACAACTAGCTGAAATGGGGTTGTAGTGGGGCTGGGGTCCGTGTCTTCTCCTAGATAACAGGGGACAGGATGAGAGAAAATGTCCTTGAGTTGCACCTGGGAAGATGGATTGGGTTTTAGGATGATTTTTTCACAGGAAGGGTTGTAAAGCATTGAGACAGACTGCTCAGGGAAGTGGCGGAGTCATCATGCCGGGAAGTGTTCAAAGAAACTGTGGGCACAGCACATGAGTACATGGTTTGATGGTGAGGGTGACAGTAGTGTTTCTAGGCTGATGGTTGGAATTGATGATTGTAAAGGTCTTTTCCAGCCTTTAAGGTTCTGTGCTTCTAATGCTGTGAATGCAGGTGATGAGGTGACTTTGGCAGTTAGACACACTATTGCCTTCTGTTTTCATAAGATTTTCAGGCACATCTGGACATGTTTTTATATGCCTTATTTTTCATTAGTTTTGTAAAATGCAGTTGAGCACATTTTCCTTTTGACAAGCAGCAAAGTAATATTGTAAACTGAAACACAGGGCAGTAGACACTAAATCACAGATACATTGTTGTATCCTGGAATATACAAAGGCCAAGTCCTGAGTCTAAAATAATTTTGTGAAGTGGGATAATGAACTGTGGGGAAACTGCAACTTTCCCAACTACTGCACTCAGCTAGAATGTAAACTGGAGAGAGAATTCATTCCTGCTGAAAAAGACCCAGAAATCTACTGAGATTGTAGATTTCTTTTTAAATTACTACTCCTAAGAAAACTTGGAATTTCAATTCCAGATCCTATAATAAGAACTGGACTGGGGAAACAGGGCAGAATAGTACAGATCTATAATCATAAGCTCTGATTCAGTAGTTCAGAATAATGAATATTTTTTCTAACTTCATGTGGATTAAAGGTTTAGTATAATGAGATGAAGAGGGGAAAATGAGCAAACAATAGTTTGATAATAGTTTATTACTGTCATTTTAGAATAAGTAAAATATTCCTGATTTTTCTAGTTCATAGAGATTAATTACTATCGAAGTGTATTTACCCTTGTATTGTACAAAATCTTAGGTTGCCATAGTTGCTTGGGTAAATTAAAATCAGAAAAAATGGGCAATCTATAGCAGTCTCTCCTCTTTTATGCCATTTTATCCTAATAGCCCTGAAATGCTTTATGAACCTCAAAAAGGGAGAATGTAACCTAATGCAAAGTATTTGCTCCCTAGAACAAAGAAACTGTAAAATTACATTGGTTTTTTTCTGCTCTTGGCGTAGAATGTGCCACACCATCCCTTACAAAATCAGCTTCATGAAAATAAAAAAAAAAATCAGAATCTAGATAAACTTCAGATAGTTTTAAGTAAAATGAGGGAACCGAGTGAAGAAATCAAATGTTAAAAGAAACATGCTGTTAGCTATAAAGAGCACAGTGTAATACTCAAAAAAATAATAGTTGATATCTCAGTCTAAATCAACCTCTTGAAGGGAATAAAACCTGATGTAGAGCATCTATGATGCCTAATACTCTAAATAGAAATGATGCCTAAAAATATATGTCTGGTGTCTTTGAAAAATAGTCTTTTTAGAGTGTCTTTAACATATTTTTTCCTGATGTCTTCTTCTTTCTTAAGAAATCTTCTTCTGTCTCAGGAAATGACATTGTATAAATGGATCTCACTGGTCAGGATCAGTTTCCAGTATTGAAGAATGCATTAATGTTCCAGAACAACTCAGTTTGGGTGGTTTGAACATTTACTCTTTACCTGTGCTATTTATTGTCAGTTATATACATTTATTTTCACATCTTGGACTTAGTTTCTTCCACAGCCTTTGTTTACCACTATGGATAGTGATTGTAGTCCTTCTCAGATGTTATGTTTGGGAAGGTTAAACAGAATAAATATTTTTCAGCCTTTTCACTTCATAAACACAGTACTTAATGTATACATTCTGGTTGTTTAGTTCATATGTGCATGACTCTGAATTCTGCATTTTTACATTTGATTTCATTTAGTTATGTGCTGTTAAAGTAGTTGACTAACTCATAAAGCGGTTCCTGAAAGAACTTTCATGGTTTATATCTGTTGAAAATATCAAAATTTTGTAAGCGACCTACACTGATACACTCCGTTTTAAATGACTCATTAAGGTTTTACAGAAATTCCACCTTATTTAAGGAGCTCCACTAGAAATCTTGCTTCAGACTGTAGACATATTCTTCTCTATATCATAATTCTTCTCTGCACTCCCATCTTCAACTTAACTTTCTCTGGAGCCAATGTCAAATCTATCACATTTCTGGTTTAAAAAAAAACTATTTAGCTCACTTTGAATCTGTCAGATTGCCATCACAGAAAATGGCAAATGGCAAATATGAAAATCTCCTTCTGGTATGTTTTTTTTCCTTTTACCATGTCCTTAAATCTTTTTTTACTTCAATATTTGCTGAAGTCTTGTGTCTTTCATAGATTCATCCCAAAAGCTTAAATAAAATTATAGTAGATTTCTTAATATATTACAGTTACAGGACATACATACTACTGAATTAGCCTTTAAACAAGGAGCTTATCAATGGTTCTGTTTCATGATCCCTACTACATCTGTTGAAATTAGAAAAATAAAAAGAAACAAAAATGCCTACTCTAGTCTATAACAATATAGTACTTAGATTTAATATGTTTTATTTAGAAAATTATTTCACGTTTTGTACAATTTCTAGAATGAAAGATTGTTGGAAGGAGTGGAGTTTGAAAAAGAGCTGCATGCCAGCCACATAATGTGTGACAAATAGGTGAGCTGAGGCTCCAGGCTAAACCCACGTGCAATGAGTCCTATAGAACATCCACTCTATATGCATCCATTTATCATGGATCACGGAACTCTTTCCAATCCTTACAAAGAAAGTGTTGACTAAAACCTCACTCTGTATGTTGTTTGTTTCCAATTATCACATACAACACAACATGAAGTTATGACAAGCACATTACAGTTATAATGTGTCAATAAACTATACGCTGCCATATAATTGAGCATATGCATACCTAAAACAAAGTTGCAAACTGATATGAAAACAAAATAAATGCCAAAATAATTCCAGTGAGCATCTCTACCATATGTAAACCTCAGCAAGTTTTTTTGTGGGAATACTCTAAAAAGAAAATGTGTTTGCCATGATCTGTGATTAATTTCAACTTGTGTTTGTAACTAATCCACTCAGACTGCCTCCCATCTTATGTACTTAGTGACTAAGCAGTGACTAAGTAGTTTATTTACATTAAAATCTGTTCTGTCACCTAAGCCCCTAAACAACATGATGAGCTTGCAGCATTTTTAAGAGCAGATGCATAGTTCTGTTTTATGTTTATTCCCTGGATACAATTTAAAATTGATTTAAAAACCCAGAAATTCTCTTTCACTCAAATATGAACGTTTCATTTAGAATAAAAAAAATATCCTAAGCAATACAAGAAATAATTGTTAAGAAGCCTAAATTTACAGAAGATATGCATCTAGTTGGTGAGTTTAAAACATCTAAAGTATTAAATTTCCAGTCCTTAAAACAAAACATATGTTTAAATGCATTATACATGCATTATACAGCAAAATCAAGATTAAAACCTAGGAATTTTATTCTTCGTTGATTCTCTGGGACTTACGTTTTTTTTATGAAGAAGTTTCTAAATATCTGTCATTTGCTAACTTAATGATGGTTGGATTTCAAGAAATTAGAGTAGTTATAATGTAGCAGCTCCAGGTAATATCTTGAAAATGCTGGGGTTTAGGAACTGAGGTCTAACTTCTGTCAAATTAGAATTTACAACAGCTCTAAAAAAAAATCACTGAAAGCACTGTATGTGCTATCCATTTTATTTATTGTGACTCAAGAAATTCACATATTTCTGAATTCAAATGAAAAATATCATGTGCTTTAACTTAACACATATGGTAATTCTTTATGCTAACATATTTTCAATAAAAATATTAGGATTGCAGTAGAAAATGCAATAATTTTAAAAGGTGTTCCATTTTCTCCATAATTTTCTCCAGTCATAATTCTGTTTGCAAAGGTATTTCAGAATTCACAGTTTTTATTGCAGTCCTATTTACATGAGTATGTAACAAGAACTATGCAATAATCAACAAAAAGTTCTTGCTGATATAAAGTGTTTGCCTGTCATAGCTGTGTCAGTTTCCTGTTCTGTTCTTAAGCACTGAGTTTGACAGATATACACTCTCTGCCATTAGTGGCTTGCTCTGAACTGCATAAAGGTGAAGCTGCCACAGTAATTTGTTTCAAAGAACTTCCAAACTTGACTATAACACTGTAATATATCTAGAAAAAAAGATACTGCAATTGTGAATGCACTTTAAAAACAGCATTGCTTATATATTTTAAGGAGAAAAAATACAAAAACTTATTTTTTTCTATTTGTATATTCCTTCTGTAAGTTGTTTTCCCATTTTGTGTTATTGTAAATGTGAGAACGAACAGCAGTGTAGATATTCAATGTGTAGGAATCTTTTACTATTGACTTTTAACATTTAAAGAACATTTATATAAATGGTGTAGATTTCAGCTACTGTGAATCAGACTTATAACTGTATTCATCTGGCCTTTTTGAAAGACTTGAAATTTCTGTATTTAAAATGAAATGGGTCCATTCCTACCTCATTCTCAGCCTCTTAGGTAGAGTACAGCAGCAGGAATTATGGGTCCCTGTACAACTGATAGGGAAGGATTATTCATAAGAGAATGTCAACCCAAAGAAAGCATTAAATACACTAAAATCAGCATTGATGTGGGAGATTGAACATGTTTATAAGGTTATGCTTTTATTTTTCACACTTTTATTTAAATCTATTCAGCTTGTCATTTGATAGCAAATTTCACTGAGGAATTCTTCACTGCTTTGTATTAGTCTCTGCATTATATTTATCATATAAAGGTGTTTTGTTGTAATTACAGAATATATTTTGTCAAGAAGCCACATATCTGTAGTAATCTAAAGAATCAAGACACAGGAATAAAACAGAGGAGCATTTCAGTCTCCAAAAACTTTAAATTCTGATGCATGATAACTTGTTACAAAATTTGGAAAATTGTCTTAGGATATGGACATCAGGCTGTTTTGCAGAAGAGAGAGAACAGCTGAAATATTCTGTCTTGCTCTTCTTGTTGAAGTCTTAATTAGGTTTACATTCACTTACTCCCTCTTCTGATGTAGCACTACCTCATACCAAATTATGAGAGCAACATCTGCCAACAGTTTTGTCTTCACAGCACTGAGCTACTGGATCAAAACTGTATCTTGGAGAGCTTTACTATAGGTATCCTAATTTTCTGCCCAAGTTAGATATTAGTTTTATAACATATAAGAGGTAGGTGTTCGTAAGCAGCAAGTGTCATTTGAAGAAATAAATTACTTGCATTAACCTCTTATTTGGCAGTGATGTAAAAAGCAATTTTTTTCCTCCACTGAAAAAAGTGTCTGAAATCTTCAAGATATGTAAGATATGTCTGTATAACATCACTGTCATAGTAGCAGTATATGACTGGGAATAAAATTTGAATAATTTTTATTTTATCACAGCTTTTAATATAATTTTAGCTTGGAGGAGAAAAAGGAATTAATGTGAATGTATTTAGTATTTTAAGTTTACTGTATTATAAATATTGTAAACATTTGTGTTCCCAAGTGCTATAAAAATTATTTCAGTTTCTGTTTAGGAAAAAGAAATCAATAAAGGAAGTCAGACATAACAAATGACAATTTCAGGCACAGTGACAGTAGATAGACCTGGGTGCCTTATATTCACAGACCTTTCAATCAAGCAATATGTGTACTGCAGTGGAATAAACTGAAGACACTCTAGCAGCCAAGTGGACTTTGATCACTTTTGTTCATAAATGTGACTCATATTTCAGTAGGCACTTTTTTCTAAGCTACTGATCTTCCCTAAACTTCACAGTGAGTGCTCAGTGAACTTAATGGAGCCTTTACTCATTCTGCAAACAGACATTAAATACTCATGCTGGATCACACTGGTTTTTTTTTTCTTACATATCAGATACTGTCTCTTTGTTGCAGTTTTTGTTTCTTTTGTTGTTTTGCCCAATGTCCTTTGCATTCTACAGAAAAAATTGTGATGGAAGATGAGTTCCTTTTGTAATCACAGTGCTTTCATTAGTTCAGTTTTACAGCAGAAATGAAGTTTGGAAATACTAATTTGCCTGCATTTCTTTATTTTATGGTTTTTGTTCATTCATCTTTCTTGATGATTACTCCTATGCTTTCTGTTGATTGCATGGCAATTAAGATACTTTGTAAAATTAAACATGATAAATACACTGTCATAAATCTCCCTAGTTTTCCAAAGAGAAAGCTAAGAGTGTAGTTTTTTGTAACAAGAATACATGGCATAGTAGGGACTGCCTTATTCTTTTGATTGTTTGTAATTATAGGACTGCAGCCATGTAAACAATGCACTGGTAGAAATTAATGAATAGCCTTTGGTCATGTGGCTCTTGTGCCAGTTCAGTCTTACTGGATCTAAGATGTGACCATTATTTGTTATTAATTTTTTCCCAGATAGGGGCATAATGGGTGGGCTCTGTGTATGTTACATGTTCTGTGTGTGAAATGAAGGCATGTGGGAATGTGAGTGTTTCCAACCTGCTGATGTAATGTGAGACAACTGCAAAAAAAAGGAGAGGGTCAACCTTGGTCCACTGTTCTCTGTGCTGCCTGTTCAGCATGACCTCTGCAATGGGCTGTGCCTACACTGCACCCAGGTTTTACCTAAAACAAAAACAAAACCAAAAAAACCTAGGAAAGAAATAATATTTGACTTGAAGAGGTATTACTTGAAGGTGTAGTCAAAGCCCTAGTTTGCTCCTGCTAGATCTGCTTTGTCATTGCCTTTTCCAGTTGAGCTGACTGGGTCCTTTTTCTACCTCTCTACTAGTCAGAGCAGCTGTTGACCCATGCAGAACACATACTGTGCTTCCCCCTCCAAGGATGAAAAGCAGCTTTGTTTGCTGTGTTGTCTCAGGTCTCCCAGAGGCATCATAACTATCAGAGGCAGAGTACTACCCCTAACTTGTGGGAGTAGTGCTTCCTTGCTACACCTTTTTTGGCTTTTTTTTTTAATGCTACAAGAACTGTAAATGACGTTCCTTAAAACATCCTCATCTCTAGTTTCTCTAGGGAAAACTCTAAAAAAATACATTTCATGTGGTCATTTATAGCAAGAAGTACCAGTTTTAAAAACACAGCATGGATGAAACAGGTAAAAACTGAATCTTTTTGCTTGCAACAGAGAGGGGTACTGAAAATCACTCTAAAAGAGATATAAAAAAAATAAAATTGGTTTAGATTTTATGCTCTCTAGGAAGTCACCTTAGAAATGACTTTCTGAAACACTATCTTGTCTCCTGCCTCCTTTATGTTAATTTTGTATGATAATCCCTGGGATTCAAATCCCAGGGAGATAGTTTTTGTTCCTTTTATATTCATTTGAGATCATTAATTATATCAACACTTGCTCTTTCCTTGGCAGCATCAAACATGTATTGTAACGAGTCGTTACAATGTTTTACAGCAATAGTCATCACAGAGAATTACCATTCTATGCATTATCAGATTTCTAAAAATTTGCGAGGTTGTGAATATTTACTTAATAAAAGAGGGTTGCCAAGAAAATACAAATACTTCAATAAGTATTGTATTATAAGTATTAAATTTTAGGGATATATGTATTAAATAATACTTAATAAGTATTACATTTTAGGGATATATAAATAATGATTTTGAGAAACTAAGAATAACTTTTGCTTTATTCATATTTTTATAGTATACTTCTCTTTGCTTTTTCAGTAATTAAGTCTTATGACATTCCAGAAAGCATAAATCCTGCTGAGATGTTTAGGTTTGGTGCAAACTATTGATGTGCAAACAAAATTTAAAAAAAAAAAAGAAAAAAAAATACACCCAGAATCATAACAAGCTGTTTTGCTTTTACCTTTGAAAGAAAATTGGATAGTAAAGTAGTATGGCGTGCTGAAACTGTTCTAGCCTTGTTGTTAACTAGAACCTCCTTTTGAAATTCATTGCCTTCAATTACATTTTTAAAAGAATTTTAATTATGTGCCTGAAAAGAATAAAGATGCTTCAGGCTCCATTTGTTTATCGTGGAAGGCCTGAAAAAATGAGGACAGAGCTTCCCAGCTCAAGCAGGGGTTACAGAGAGAGAGAGATGACTTTTAATTCGACAAGTTCAGAGAGATTTCTTAGTTTGACGCGCACAGCAGGGGGTCTTTGAGTGCCTGGCAATACTTCAGCATTCTGAGCTTTGAAAGTCTTTCCCTGCAGCAGAAATTGTATCAAAAGCCAGTGATAATATTCCCTGCAAGGTAAAGGACCCTATTGAAGATTTCTAGAGCTGTTTATTTATTCATCACAGTTTTTTCTTTTAGGACGTATAAGACGTATAGGTAAAAATTCACACAGATGCTAAGAAAATGGAATAAATAAAAAAAATTAATGGGGACCTCTCATTAATTGTTCAATTTTCCCTTAAGTTTTCCGTAGGCCACGTTCACCTATAAAATTTCCTGTCATTCCCTGCCATATATTCTGCATGCAGTCTTCCCTTCAAATCTCAGCTTTTCCTCATTTTTATCAGAATTATAATTTTTGTCTGCCTTCTACCACCAGCTGAGCACATAAGATGTTTATGGCCATTTCTTTCCACTAAACCCTTAAAGTGATTGATTAATTTTATGGAAGAACATTTTATTCCATAGGGGTCTTTTTAAATCTTACTTTTAAAGTAGATTTGAGATAGCTATTTCAAAGCCAAGGTTAAAGTGTCATTTATATTCCGGAGATCAGACTTTTAATGTTTTGACATTACGCTTATTTGAAAAGTATACACTGGTTTGGTTTTGTTTTGTTTTGTTTCTGCAGCAGAGCTGGGACTGTGAGACTACGCCAACCTTTCCCTTGTGTAATGTCAATGTCGGCTATCACTTTGGCAGAATCACCCAGCTCAGTGAAGACAGAAAACCCCTCCTTTCCTCCTGTTTTTCATCTGCTGGTGGCATTCCAAGTGACCTTCCCTCATAAATATTGGTGAGTGACCACATGGGGAAAGCAGCTCCTGCGTGCAAACAAACTTGTTTCAAAAAGCTGTGTCGACCTGAGGGGTTTCCATTTTCTCAAAGTTTCAAAAAAACCCACATGTGCAGGTGTTGCTTGGGGAGGGTGGATTTTCTCTTCTTTAAATAATAACTTGAGTTATTTAACATCACTGATTTATCTAGACTTATAAGCATTTATAGAACACTCTCATGTGCTAACTATTCAAACTATAGGAACCAGCCTTTCAAAATACTGCTCTACAGAGTGAAGTATTTCCTGAGAGCACAAAAGATTTTTCCTCTCTTGCTGTTCCTTTCTCATGGTTAAGAGGTCTGGAATGCTATAAGTTTATCGTAACACCCCAAATATGTCAAAATGAAAGTTTCCCAAGTGTAGGAATTAAGGAAGATAATTAGAGGCCTTTTAATTCTTTCTGGTTTGGGAAGTATGCCTAGAGTGAAATCACAGCACTGCAGAAATTCTGATACCTTCAGGGCAGTCCAGGGATGATGTCATAATTTTAGTAGTTCCATAAGGCTAAGTTCCATAGTTAGTACTGAAAAAACTTTTCAGGTCATTTGAGGCTATCACAGCAGATTTACCCCACTTGAGATTAAGAGATTTTCAGTCTTAAAACCAGATGTGTTGATAGTGAAATAGTCACCCATGGCTCAGAAATATTTACAGTATCATAAAACATAACAATATAAAATACAGGAACAGATACTGAAAAATATTTAACCTTTCTTGGAACAGTTTGGAAGTTGTAAATATGTGCAGAATCTAAGGCTACAAATTATTTAAGTGTTAGTTACACATATTAAAACGAAGACATGGACAGGAAAATCAGTTAGCTGTCATTCAGTATTAACTATGTATTGCAACCATCTCCCATTCAGACAAAAGTGATGTATCATTTATGACTATATGATATGTAATGTTATTTTTTTTCTTTTTTTTCCTTAACCATATGGGAACTTGAAGTATGTCAGTTTAAAGGACTAGAGCATCTTCAAAAGAAATATTAATGGGAGCATTATGGCATCAGCCTAATAAAATAATGCCCTATGATTAATGGAAAATTTTCAGGAAAAGGAAAGGCTGGTGTACCTATTATATCTCTCTTTGTGTTTAAAGAGTGAAAGAGTTGTGCTATTTATAAGTTCCTCAAGTATGTCTTAGAATTGTCACTAATTTCTGTGACTACTTGTAATCAGGGGAGAGAATGAAGAGAAAGAGGGGAAGAAGTGAGTAGAATTCCATAAATGTGTATGCTCTATCAATGTTCTTTCTTTGTTTCTGTATCAACTTGTGTGATGGAGTCGTGACTACTTAGTCATTTGGGGGTTTTATTTGGGTACAGGTAAACAAGGTAAATCAGCATCAGGAGCTGTTTTGAGGATTTGTGTGAATCTCTTAGAACCAAAGTAGGTCTTCAGTCTTGGATGGGATCATCGTAATAACAGCTTCAAAAAAAAAAAAAAAAGAAATGCATGAATAGACTTGCTGCAGCTTTTTGTCTCATAACATTGCAGTACTCAAACCCACACACTGTAGCGTTTAGTTTGGTCACATATGATGGTAAGGCTGCATACCATTTAAAAGAGGAAGCAGTAAGAGAGAGCATTCATCTTTTGAGAAAGACCTCCTTTAACTGTGTTTCCATTTTAAACTTCTCTATCAATTAATATTTTATATCTTTAGAGGATGATTTATCAATTTACTGTAGCTTTATGGAATAACTTGCTGTTTGATCAGACTATGATATTTTGCATATGTAGCTGCTTTCTTTTAAAATGGGCAGGACAGAACTATGCAGTCCAACAATTAAGGATCTTGATTTTGTTCTTCTTTCCATGCCAGATTCCAAGTGTGGGCATACAGTTCACAACTCATTATTTTAAATTAAGATGACATTTTTTGAAATCTTGCAAGACCAACTGGTATACTAATAGCAGGTAATTAGGTGATTATAAGGTCTTTAGGTACCACAGCAACTGCTTGGTCCTCACAAGGAGAGTGAAGAATCTTTGTGGAAGTTAGGATGTTACCTGAAAGAATCAAATATAACCATTTATCAGGACATAACATATCTGTTTTATTAAAAAAAAGGTGGCTTTTTTAATTTTGACCACATCCACATTAGAAAGAAGTGACAAAGTATGCAAAAAATTTGTAATATTATTTTTCCTGGTTTAATATTTTTATACAACCATGTGCTTCAGTGTAATCCACCAGATGGTTCTAGATTCAGTAATTCACTGCCTTTATTGCATTTTGCACATATTTGATATTTTCTTCAAATTTGATATTTTACAAAGGGTAAAGGGCCTTAATTAAAGAAATTAGAGGCATACATTGATAAATAGATTAAATATTGTATCAATTTAAATATTCCCTCTATGTGAACAAAGTGGAATTAAACACATTTTGGTAGTAACCTATTTTGTCAGAGTGGGCATAATCCACCTCTGATTATTTTATTGTTTTTTCTTAAAACCTCAACTATTTATCAAGAGTTTGGTAAAAAAATCCAGTGTGAATTCTAACACAGAACTTTTAAAGCCAAGTTTACCCTTGGGAAGCCTGTAGCTCTGAACCTTAATGAAGACATTTCCGTGCAACTAGGTTCAAATATCCATTGAATGTGCGCAGTGCATCAACTTCCACAAATATAAACTGTCATTAGTCTTAGAGAGTGTTGCTCTCCTGTAAGGAAATGACTTTGCTGTAAAATAATGCACATTCTTCTTTCAATCTTTATGGGTTTTCTTAGTTTTGGTTTGTTTGGGGTTTTTTGTATCTAAACTCTTTGGAGTCTGATGAAACTGGGATCATAGAGAAGTGGCTTAGTCTGCCAACTAGTAAAAACATGATGTTTGAGGAGGTAGAACTAATAAAGTCAGCTCTGTTTTCTTTGTACTCTAAGGTCACCAATTTCAACTGCAACCCTGATCTCCCTATTCCCCTTATTACCTACTCTCTTTGCCTGGGAAACAATAGAGCTGTGCTTAGTCTGCAGCTCCCTGAATGCTGAGTAGCCCAGCCATCTCCTATCCACATTCCTCTCCCTGGGGATATTAATTTAGATCTCCATCCTTGAGACTTCTAAGGGTCTTAATTATCTTTAAGACTTGCTGCTTTTCTCCAATTTGCTTAACACTTGACAATCACCCAGCTAAAACATTTCTGGGTGAAGGGAGATAGGACATACATACAGACTGCAGGTTTAGCCTTAGCTAAGGCTAAAATATGCAGGCATTAAAAAAGATACAAGAAATAGCTGGGATCCCCATGCTGAGATTGGGATTAAGAGACAGCTCAATTAAAAAATGTTTCCACAAATTTTTGTTGTTTTTTTTTTAATTAAACAGCAAGTTTTTGTGAATGATACTATAATTCTTAATTCCTTTTTAGATATTTTGTTTGTTCAAATAGCAGCTAAAACAAAATGATTCTTCCTGTCCAAGGTTTTTAAATTGAAAAGTATGTTAAAGTGAATTACTGAGGTTTACTTGAGATTTTACAGTGATCATTTAGCTATGTTGTCCCAAATGCTCACGTGAAAGTCTAATTAGCCAATAAGAATTGAGAAGACTTGGTAGTGATTGTTTACATTAAATGTTCAGAGATGAAAGAAATTAATAAATAATTCTAAGTCATAAAATATATATATATATATATAAAATCACAAAAATGCTAGTAAATACTTGAATAACATCTGCAATTCCTCAGACCTGTCATAAAAATTAATTTTAGCTAACTGCTAACAAAATAGAAGAAATTATATGCACATATGACAATCATGAACCCAAGTTATTCCTTTCTAAGGCAAATATAATTTTGACTACATGATTTGTTTCAGTACAAGGAAAACTTTAAAATCTGAATGGTGGTGTTATTTTCTCCATGAAAATATGAGGCAGTCTAAGTTTACTCCTGTGTAAAGGAAGTAAATGAGAGGGCTCTGAAGAGATGCCAAAAGCCTTTTGAGTGACAGCATATAGGAAGCACAAGCTCTTCATATGGTAATACTTTCAGGTAATTCAGTAGCTGTCTGATCTGCTATTCAAACATCCAGGTCAAAGTTATTATGCATATATTCTTGTTACTTGGTTACAATTACACAGCAAAGTTAAAATAAAGCCATCGTTATTCAGATGTCTCTTTGCAAGAGGAGGGAAGAAAATATTTCGTAAATTTGTTTTCTGTTGTTTCTCTTTTTGCTTTCTATTTTATGTCAAAAGAAATTTATTCTTATTTAATTTAATTCTGACTAAATGCACTATTAACTAAAGATTTGTACTTATGAAACTGTGAATTTTATGATTTTATGGTGACTTTAATAAGAGACTTGTGTATGAGTGCCACAGAGAATGATGACATCACCTAGGTTTCAAGCATCTGCTACTTGGACTGTCACCCAATTCTGTATTATATGCTGTGGAATAAGTGACAAGTTTGGGCATAAAATGCTAAAAGGAGTTGTGCCTTAAGTGTGGGGAAAAGAGATGTGCCACAAATCTCATCATTTTGAGCTACCAAGAAGCATCTTTGTCAGAGCAGGAGCTGCAGCTGACTAAAAGTAGAGTAAATGTGAGAACATTCACAAGGTTAAGGGTGCCCATATTAATAACTAAAGCTTTAGCTCAGTTGCCGTTCCTAGCCTTAGAATTCTGTCCATGCTATGTCAGTCTGTGCATCTCTGGTGGCAGGCATTGGCTGTCTTACCATGGGATCGAAAGGGAATCAAGCTTCTGACCAAATTCCATTTAGACACTCCGTCTAGACACCATTCTTAAAGAAGTCTCCTCTGTTCATCACTAATGTTGAGAAACTTTAGGAAATTGAAGGGAATAGAAGGATCAGAGGGAGCACAACTGCAGCCTTGTGGTTGGTACAGTCTCCATAGAGAAGAAGGGAGAGGTCCCAGTCTCAGTCTTAAGGACTGTTCATGCATATTTTACTGAATAGTCATTGGAAAAAGACCTTTCAACTTAAGAGACTGGCTTTTTGTAACAGAGAAAATGTTGCCTTTATGAAGGTTACCTGAAACACTCATAAAATTGATTGTATTTGGTTTTGTATGTTATAGATACAAGCCTTTAGAAGCAAATACACTTTTTCAACTTTCTTTTTTTTTCTTTCTTTTAACTTTACTGGTAAGAAAAAAAAAAAAGATATCTTCTATATCCTACAGTGCACTTTGTTTCACATGAATCCAGGGATTCATGTCAGGGACATGAATCATTCAATTATGGCTTTTTTTTTCTTCAGTACTCAATCTCTTTCTGTCAGGTATACAGCTTTTCTATTCATGCTTTTCTGTTAGCTTCACAAAATTATGATTAAAAGACATACTGGACCCTTGACTGTGTAAAATTTGCTTAAAGAAACTTTACCTGTACATTTTCAAAGTGGTCTGGCAATACTCAGATTTGCTGTGAAGTAATTCCTGTGACTCTTTGGTGTAAATGACATTCTGGTTTTGAATACATGCTGGTTATCCATACCAAAAGAGCAAAAAATATGTAAACAAATAGAATGTAATTAATAGGCAAAAATGAGGAATTTAATGCCAAGGAGTTGTGGTTTTTTCAGTACCAGTTGTTGCTTTTATTCCTGGTAACTTCTGATTGACATAGCCATTGCATTACTGTTAAAGCAAAATGAATGGAGCATCAGTTTGCACTTAGACTTTTGAATCATCAGTGAGCTGTGACCAACTGACAGCAACCAGCAACCAAACTGAAGGTTTGCCAGCCAGCTGCATCTACATTAATGAGTTTCTTGCATGGTTACATATTCAAGCAGTCTTAAGCAGATCTCAGAGATGAAGCTACTTTAAAAGAATTATATTCTTTTACTGTCCCACTTCAGCGACTTGCAAGGTTCTCATGGTTTACAGTTTTATCCATTTCTGTCTCTGTTAGGCTATACACAATTGTGTTACCACATTTTACAGTCCTAGCTCAGGAACTGAATATAAGATGTGCTAAGGTAACATTAGCACTTGCAGACATAAAGGACTAAATCATAAAGGTCTTCCTTTCTATTGTGCAATATACGTGAACAAATTTTCACCCCAGTAATTTTAAGCATGAATTTCTGCATATCTGGAAATCGGATTAGCCCTCAATCAAATTCTCTATTCTGCTAGTGCTGGATTTCTCTTATCTCCAATGCAATCCAGTTTGTGTATGCTTGCACAAACTCTCTGGGCCAGTATAAGAGGGAAATTCAGACAGACACAACAGGAGCCAGATTCTGTCTTCATGGCCAAGTAATAGGACAAGGGCTAATGGCTTTAAATGTAGAGAGGATAGATTTAGATTTAGATATTCAGATATTAGGAAGAAACTCTTTACTGTGAGGGTGATGAGGCGGTGGAACAGGTTGCCCAGAGCCCAGAGAGGTTATGGACTCTGCATCCCTGGAGGTGTTCAAGCCAGGCTGGACTGGGCTCTCAGTAACCCGGTCTAGTGAGAAGTGTCACTGTTCATGGCAGGAGGTTTTGAACAAGATGATCTTTAAGATCCCTTCCAGTCCAAACCTATTTCTCTACCTTAGAAAAAGAAAGAAAAAGGCTGTTTCCCTCTCAGTTAAATTTTAAATATACTCACATGCCAGGTAAATAACAATTCAAAATTCATTCCTACTAAAGATCTTTATCATGCTAGCAAAGAAAACATGCTTTGGCAGATGGGGACTGGTCAGAACCATATAAGGTTATAGATATACTTTATGCTTTACTATTTTCTGATGCCAATATTAATAGTGATTTTTTTAATATATAATTGATTTGTAGGTTGGCATGAAATTCTGAAATTAATTGTACATATCAATCAATTAAAAAGACAATAATAGAGAAATGGATAATTTTGTCTTCAGGGCTAAATGAGCTATCACTCTGGTTTAAAATTTTAAAAACTATAGATAGTAAATTTGAACATGGTTTTGAACACTGAGGAATCTATGGTTTGTTTCAGATTTGAAAATTCACTTAGCTCCATGAAAAGCCTCAAAACCATTGTCAAGTTTTTGCCTCAGATGATACATTAGTGAACGTTACATTCATAGCAAACTAAGGTCCCAGTCTTGAAGCTATCCTAATTCCTTAAACACTTCCATGCAGGCAAAGTAGTTTTCAGCTTGTGGGCAGTTATAAATGCAAGGCCTTTGCTCTACTGAGAAGTGCCCTTACTGTGTTAGGGCAGAGCTGTACCAGGGGAATACTGAGGTTGAAGTAGCTTCAGGCATTGGTAAATGCTAAGTTGCCAGCAGCTGAACACTTGGAGGATGTATTTTCCCATCCAAGTGTTTCTTTACTTTCTAACAAGAGAGGAACTGGATTCAAATAAATGCATTTAATCTTTTTTTTTAAAAAAAAAAAGACATTAAAGAATAGAAAGGCCCACAAAAAAAATTTCTTTCTCTGGAAAACCCTATAAATGTTTTTAAAGGAAACAGTAAGAACTGACCAGTTCTTACTGTTTCCTTTAAAAAAGAAATTAGCTGATAATATCGTGGGAAATATTTGTGTTAAAGGTCACATTAAACAAAAGTCAAATCTAGACTATCTGAGAAGTCTGGAGAAGATGTTTAATGCAAATTTTTTGTGGAAAAAAGATGTGTGTCACTGCAGGTCATCTCTGAATATTCTTGTTGGGGTTTCTCTGTTGGATATGCAATCTCAGCTAAATGTTTTGAAGAGGAGGAATCAAATAAATTGCCCTATTTTGGGTCTTTCTCATCTGTATACAGTTGTGCAGCTCTAGTAGACCTGAAAATTGCCCAGAGACAAACTTAAAAAATAGAGTGCTTTTGAGGCAGAAAATTGCTTTTCTGCAGCATGGTCTAAGGGACAGGATGTGACAGGAGGACAAGGAGTTGTCACTATGTAGTGATATTGTAAGGCATATCTTACATAACAAAAAGGATCATTTGTCTCTTTTTCTTTCATTTTAAACTACAAGAGATTTAATTGAAACAGTTGGAGGTATCACCCCTAAACAAAGAACAAGCCATTATAATTTACAATTAAAACTGAAAGTTCCCTCCTTAACCCACTTGTAATAGCTACTCATTGTGGAGAGCATGTGGGATAGATGCCTGTCCACAATTTCAGAAGCCTTATTCTCAAAAGGAAGAGGAAAAAAAACCCATCTCATTGTACATGCATGTCAAATATTAGCATGATTCTTGTAGTATAATAAGAAAAGAAAGTGGTTTGTGCTTTTGATTAGCCTCTTGATGTTTCAGAGTGGTTTTGTATGGCTTAATTTTCCTTTTATGGCAGTTTGTACATATAAAACAAAATGAGGGAGGGGAGGGGGAAAGAAATGTGCCATTTATATACCTAGGATATGAGGCCTCCTTTGGGCCCATTATACATTAATGGGTCAACTGAGATTTATTAGGATATGTATATTAATCTTTATACACATTCACATACTATAATTGTTCCTTTGGTGCTATAATGTGATTAGCTGTGAATTTGTGCAATATTAACAATAATATGGATTTCCATATTACAGAACAGTAATAACAAATGGTTATTAAAAATGCATGTAAAGTATGGGATGTGAAAGCACTTCTAAATTCTCAGTAATCCGATTATGTTCTGTTGTTTTTAAATACCAAAATGGTTAAGTCTTTACTATAAAGTAAAACCTAGTATTAAAGAAATCAAAAATTTTATGTTATACAGAAGTGAACAAATGAATCTAAAGCTGTCTTAATGAAAGATTAGTGTCTGTTTCTCATAGGCAGCTGAGATGTGGATTTTTGCATTATTATTAATTGAATATGTAGCAAAAATAGAATATAGAAGGTAACAGTAAATTCAGTATTGATACCGCTCTACATTGAAACTGAAGGGATCTTCCCTCCTCACATCTGTAATCATATGATAATAATTCCACATGTAAGGTAATCATTTCGTGCTATAAAGGCATAGTACAGTAGGTATATAGAAACGAGAAACTATTAATTTTAATTTTGTGAAGCTAATTTTTTTTATTATTTCTCTTAAGCTAATTATTTTTTTAATTTCTTAAATGGTAAAAAATAGAGCAGCCACTTTTTTTTTTTCAGATAGTTTATGATAATAGTACCCCTGTGGGGCGCAGGATTGTACACGCTCACTTTCTTTCCTTTGTTTTGTGATTGGATATGACAGCTGTTTATGGCATGATTCCACCATGGCAGTGACTTCAATCCCTGCATGAGCCATTCACTTAAGAGCTGGACTCCATGACTCTTGTGTGTCCCTTACAACTCAGAATGTTTTGTAGTCTGTGGTCTAGAATTTCCTGGACTTGGTTTTGAGAGAGACAGAGAATGAACATGGAGAGCATTTATATTCTCCTCATAGAATACATACTCCTTCTGCAAAAAGCTGCAAGCTTTACTCTCAAGTTATTTTCATCAAGCAGTGATACTTCTTTGAGCAAAGGTTTCCTTACCCTCCCTTCGTGACCGCATAGTGGGAAGGTGTCTTCTTTGACCTCTCTTTCCTAAATCATAAATTCCTATCTTTACTTTGAGTATATATGTGGGAATAGAAGAAATTTCTGTAATATAGAATTTCTGTAATTTGCCATGCAGACTTAAGATTCAGTCTTTGATGATTTCCAAAAGTCTTGGTATAATCACAGCTCCCACTTTTCTTTCATCTGATTTGCATTTTAAGATTATATTTATTAATAGATTGCATTCTGTAAATTATTGCCATAATGTCATTTTTGTCATTCATATTTTAGAAATTCTCTTTCCCAACCTCAATGTTTCTGGTCATACAGACCCCCAATTTCCTTATAGGATGTGCCCTTGATAAACACAAGGTAAAACGGATTTTTTTGTTATGCACTTCAAATGTATTCTTTAGACTTTCTTTATTTTTCGTCATTTTATTTTATTTGGAAATACAATTTTCCTATATTTCCATTTTATCATTCACTATTCAAGAATCCTACCAAATAAACCATGTTAAGTAAGTTAAGTCTAGGGTTTCTAGCTGGTTTATTTTTATACCAACTGTAGAAAAAAGGCACCTACCTTATTTTTGCTCATGGTATTATGCAATTTAAGTAGAGGGACTTTTGTCATGCATTTTACATGAAGATGATGAGTATTCCATTGTATTCAAATGCTTGTGGAATTGCTGTTAAATGACATACAGCAGGTGGGCCAGTGTCATTTGTGAAAGTCTCTCTGAGCTGCAACTTGAGATGCTGCTATTTCTCTCTGGCATACCATACAGCTTCAAGGCAACTACTCTTCTGCTTAGCTATTGCATTTTATTTTTCTATAAATTAATTACTTATTTTCAGTTCTTGTTTGTTCTCTTATTTGCTTCTTCTTACTAATTTGTGACTGCAAAAGGAAACAAGTAAAAGGTGACCATAAGAAATGTAGCTCTCTGCAGCGTAGTTTCAACAACAAGGGCAGGGGTAGTCCATGGCTTCTATTCAAAGTGCCTTCTCTCATGTTTGATTGGACTGGAAGTATTTTCTTCTATCTTTGTGGTAACCTAATTAAATATTTTTGTATTTTAGCTGTGTTGCAGCTAAAGCTGTTGTAGCTTAGCTATAGCTGTCGCAAATTCCCCCTCAATATTTTACAGTGCTTTCTCATAATTTTAATGGCAGCTTTGGGAATGTGTATAGCCAGGTACTGAATCAATATTGTCACTTAGTTACTATTATGGATTAAAACTAATATTAGAAATTAACTTAAACTATGAGAATAATTATGTATATTCATTAAAAAAATATATTGGAGAAACAGCTTAAGACCATTTCAAGCTAATTACTGACATAATTAGCATTGAAAAAAACCCAAACATTTTATGTATTGAAATTACACAACCTGCTTTTTTGATTTTGAACAAATTTTCATTATCTGTTTTATTTAAATTTTCAGTTATATAATCTGGAGAAGACCATTTTATGATTACGGACATAGCATTTTAAATAAAATTAAGTAGAAGATTAGAACACCTTATGTTAGAACACTGATTTTCCAGTTATATTTTGTCATGCTCTTCTCTTCAACTGTGACGTTTTAAACTAAGATATTCTTTCAGATACTTTGGGACTTGCATTTCCAGAAGTTAGAAAAGGATATTTTCAACTGTCTCGGGTAATTTTGTTGCTTCAACAGAATGAACACCATTAGTTTTGATTCCCTTGTTTGTTATCTATAAATAATCTTTTCAAAATTAGAAAACTGGTCATAATACCTCTGAAATGAACCCATTTTATTTTCCCTGGATGGGAGGACATTGAAGGCTTTGCAAGCAGTGCCATGCATTGGCTTAATTCTCCAGTGAAAATCCACTGCTTCATATTTACCTTTATCCAGCAATTTCAGTAGGAATGTTTTTACATGACTGATCTTTTATTTTGAACAGTTTATTAATCTTAACTTCAATTACATTTCATAGGCATTTTTATAATAATCGTAATTATAATATTAGCCCTGTCAAGTTTTGAAAGTACCTCCTTGTCTCCTGACAAATTTTCCCAGTGTTGAAGCAGGTTTTTTGTCTGTTGAGTTGCCATTTCCCAGGAATTTCCCAGGAAGTGACATTTTTGAATTATCTGGAGAAATCTGCTTGGAAATGTTCATTCTCTCCTAGAGACTCTACTCAGCTAGTTCTACTTAAAGTATACTTCACTGTCTTACAGTGTGGTTGTAAGTCACAACTCTCTTGAACATTAATGATGTTCAAGGTAGTGGAGTACACATTGTGGTGCGTCCTTCTTCAACATGTGCTACAGATCTCGGCTGATTATCTAACGTGAGTTTGTGCCTGCTGTGTCACATGCTGGTGCAGCTGCTCAGAATATGTCAGTCCAGAAGAGTGGGGCTTCAGGCCAGAAGGAAGCATTGTGTACTGGTAGCTGGACTTAAAGATACTCCATTTCCTCTGATCTCACAGAATACTCTGGCGTGTCACTTACACTTGGCAAACAGGACGGATGTTTTGATGGTAGTCGCTGGGTGTGAGCACTTAGATGTTTTACACTGACCTTTTGGAATTGCAGAGCCATGTTCAATCACTATGAAAATTCACTGCAGTACCTTACCGGTGCTTGTGATGCATAATTTATACATCACCTTTTAAAATGTGTGAGCTTTCCTTAATGACAAAATTACAGTTTCTTAGTATTTTTAACAATACTGTAAAAGAGGCAAAGTTATCTAAAACACAGTGGGAAAATTCCTATGCATTATTTATAAAGTAATTTAATTTGAAAATGTGATTTCTCTGTATTTCAAAATAATGATAATTTTTAAATTTTCAGAACTCACTGCAGAAGTTGAAGTGTCTGAGTTCAAAACAGGTTAAAACTAAGCCGTGCGTTGAAAATTAATAATGTTTATCTCTGATTTTTAGACGTGCAGTTGTACCTGTATGCAGCAAATGAATCAAACTGCAACAGTTTTGCTACAGGAGTTAGGTCTGATACTTGAATAGCTTAGGCAGAGAGAAGAGGAAAAATGATAAAAATTCTGAGAATATGAGTACATAAATATTTTCATTGAGCAAATCTAATGCTTTTCAACTTATAATTCAGAAGGTACCTTGTCCTGCTGTGTAGAGGAATACTTTTTGTTTTCTCTATCTTCCCTGCTTCTTCTTTCTTCACTTCTCTTTTTCCTTTGTCTTAAATTACTTTGTTTTAAAACCACTAACAGTTGCTGACTACTACAATAATAGGAAAAACTCATTTCTATGCTTCTAATGGACCAGATTTTCTGAAGCAATGATCTGTCCCATTTCACAATACAGATTTAGGAAATTACCTTTCAGGAGACATGCACATTCAAAGTAACAGTAAAATAATCAGTGCCTTTCATGTGACCACATGCATTCATTTATTTTCAATAGAAATAATTTGAGATCTCTATCCAGATTGTCTAGTAATGGTAATTTTTTATATGTTTGGTCATTTGTCCTACTTTTACCTAGTTACTAGGTAATATCTCCTACTTTCCACTAAAACAACTTACTTCATGACTGAAAAAAAGTATACACCTTTCCATATTTACACCTATAAATTACTTCCTTGGCAAGAGGAGTGTAAGCACAGATGCATTTAACTCTGCAAGTTATTTTCAAAGTTTTCCAAATACTGTAATTTATTCTTTTTCTTCCATCCTCTTTTAGTCTTCTAGCCTAATTTAATATTTTTAAAGCATTCATTTTATTTATAGCAAAGAACAGAGTGCAATGTATTTAGCAGAGAACTGTAGACTCTCAGGGTGAACAAAAGAAAGATAAAATATCTCTTGGTTTTTCAACTCTTTTCTGTCAGAATAAAATTTGACTCAGTGTGGAGACAACCTACATGCAGCCTTTCTCCACCCGCCTACCAGCCCAATGGAGTTTGCTTTTGACTCAGCTGGATATTGCTGCTGCTTTCAGATACAGAATGATTTTCTTTGATTTTGTACTGTATTACTGGATAAAGAGCAGGGAGGGAGAGATGAGGCGCACAGTAACTACATTATTGTCACGTTCACAGCTTGACCATAATCTTGTGGACACAATTACCATTTTTGTTTATAATTAAGAAGAAAAGTCACTTAATGCATCTTAATAATATTGTGTGATGTTAAAGATTCTAGAGTATTAAACCTAAAGAATCTACATATAAAGTATGATTTCAAACTAATCAAAATCCAAATTGACCTTCAATTCAGGAAGGAAAGAACAAATTGTTCTCTGCCCTTATGAATGAAGTAGTTCCAGCTTTCGCTGTCACTTTGCAAATGATATAATCTTTGCATGACTCAGTTTCCTTTATGATGTGTTTAAGATTCTTAGAGTGTTTTCATGAATATTGTGCGATAAGCCCTATTACCTAAGTACCTAAATTATTTTATACCACTGTTTATTGTTTTTGTTGCCTGGGTAGCAGAAATGTGAAGAGAAAAGCTACATGAGGCCTCTCCAGTACTTGGGCATCAGAACATCCATGGACAAATACAGTGTCTTCATGTAGTGGGACAAAGATAATTATTTTGTCTAGTTTCTCTAGGGTTGCATTGACTCTTTCAATGCATACATCCTAAAAAGGGATGGAATACAAGAAGGTACCTAATTTTCTTGAGGTAACAGTGGACTCTTCTTGATTTATCAGAAGTATCAAAGATAGACTGTGTCAAATGAGTCTGTTCTCAGGTATCATTATTGTGTCTAATTTGTCAGCCTTTCCAATATATTTTTTTATCTATGGGCATGTAATACCTTCAAATACCAGCAGATGTACTGACAATATGTGTATTAAAGACAGGAGTGCTTTTAGCCCTTGAAAAAGCACTCAGTGAAAATGAAATTCACCCTCTGTGCTTTGTGTTAAAGACGATACAACCACCTAATTAGAAATAAATGGGTTGTTGTTTTAGTAGTGCCATCCTGATGAGTATTTGAATTTTAAAGGAAATAACAAATAAAACAAAAACCTCCAGAGGAGAAATTGCTTGTTTCAGCTGTTGTCCAGGATTCCATGTTTTTGAATTATTTCATTTCTTTCATTTACCTAATCCACCTGCAAAAGTGAACAAAATAATGAAATGTTTCTTTTTTCCCTTCTATGCAGAAGCACCAAGCTTCCTGTAATTTCAGGAAAAAGAGAGAAAATAATGTAAATTTTCACCTAAATGTTTTTGTAGTGTTATAGAGAGGAAATAATCCTTCTGATATGAGTCTTTTCTGCAAGCAAAAAAAAAACTACATTAACATTGAGAAACTGTTTCTGTAGTTTATATGTTGTCTTTTACCGATGGCTATAACTTGCAATTCAGTCTCTCTTTCCTTGGAAAAAAAAAGACTGAAAAAAGAAAACAAAACATTTATGTGAATACAACAAAAAATATTAACCATCATTTAGTAAAAGGTTGCAACTACTCCTTTAGTTAAGCTGCTGCAGAATTAGAACAAACATTATATCGAGAACCAAACAAACAGGGTTTGCTTTGGTAATTTCAAGAGCTATAAAAATTCAGAGATATGCACCAAAATGAACTCTGTTAAATAAAGTCCGGTGAGTACACACACCTAATTGCTGTACTTTTACCCTGCAGTACAAGAGGTGTTAACTAGCAAGTGCATCAGATATTGAGTGATTTTCCCAGTACTACAATTCAGATAGTTGATAAAAAACAGAACCTGAAATGTTTTACAATAAAGAAAATTGATCTTCCTTGCTAAAAACGTTACACCTCTTAATAATAATGTCTGAACAAGTGTTAAATACAAGTATCATAAGACACCTTCATGAAATTTTAGCATTCATCAGACCAAAAATACTAGTTTTTCACACAGCTGTGGGCAAAATTTGTGTATAACACATGCTTTCTTGTGTTTCATGCCTAACGCAGGCATTCCATAATTTGTAGTACCAGTTGTAATGTATCTCTCTTTTGTTTTCCAATTTTCCCTGATACTACCTGCATAACTCTTCTCTGAACAAACAGCAGTTCTGAATTTATATCTTTAAAATTACTTTAAATCTCTTTAAACATGTGACTTTCATACAATTTCAAATAAAAGCTACCTACCTATATTAATCTCTTTTTATATAAATTCATAATTTAGTAGTAATTATTTAAAATTCCTTGACACTAAAAATGGGCTCTGCAGTGCTCTGTATCATGTAGTTTACAACTTTGCTTAGAAGTCATTGTCTTAGTTGTTTTTTTTCCTGCTAAGTTGCTTGGAAACTTAAAGAAATCTCTTTGTTTCACTCTCTTTTTATTATGTAGTAACAAGGATAATTTTTGTTATAACATCCCATATTATTAATGAAAAAGTAGTTTTAAAATTACATGTATTCCCTTTTCTTACTATCATATGCACAGGTTGATGTTCCATGTTGCTATCAGTACTTTCAGAATTCAGCCTGAGGCAAAAGAAAGGATGTCATGAATTCCTTGTCATACCATTGTCACTGGTCCTGGGTTTATGTCAACGCAATCATACTTTTCACAAGTCAGTTCATCAGCTTGCTCTCCAAAATTCCAGATGTGCATTACAGCACAGATCTGGTTCACCCCAGTCACCTGTGTGTTTTCCATTTTAAATGAGCTCTCATTGATTTCTCTCAATTAACTGTGTTAGTATTTCTGAATGTAGTATAGACATTGCTTTTATAGAACTTTAAAAAATTATTTTTAAAAAAGTGTAATTAAGGACACGCAAACAATTACAAACACTTGCCTTTTTACAATGTTTGTACAAACACCAAAACTTGATTATTGCATTTTGACATCTGTAGTTTAAATTCTGCATATAGTCTTTACTTTCAGGTTTTTTGTTGGTTTTGTCATTTTGGTTTTTTTACTGGCTGCTCAAGGAGAGCACTGGTTTTGCTTCCTTTGAAGAGGTTAGCTAATTTCTCAGCAGGATTAATTTGTTTTGGAATGTGATCTTAAAGCCTGATGCTTTCAGAATCACACAGATATGCATAATTTTATGAAGAAAATATTTTTATTTTTTATAATTTAACTTGCAGTTGTGTTTTGCTTAGTGTTATTATGGCAAATTGTTGATGTGATGCATGTAGGAAAGAAAGGAAGGGGACTCTTGAACAAAACCAGACATTTGGAAGGATGTTTTTATACACATGATTAGTTAAGAGAAAACATGAGAATACCTCTCTTGCAGGAAACAACTCTGACAAATTGCCTTAATTTTACATTACTTATGTTTGCTGATACTGGACTCAGGGTAGCACTATCCCAGTCATGTCATGGAGATTTTGTATAAGCTGTCTCCATGAGGGAATGTTTCCAAACCATATGCTTTTGCACACTGTCCACATACTGAACAGAACTTCTGTTTCAACTTAATTCCTCTCAGTGCATGGCCAGATCAGAGCTTTTCTTCTTGTGATTCTTGAAGTCTGCTCTAGTCCACTGCTTCTTTGTAGCATCTTGATGATTCTGCATTAGCTACCTGCTTTTCCATCAGTCTTTAGACATTTCTTTTCCTAGCTTGGCTTTTAAACCAAACTAAATTCCTAGCTTCATGCATATATCTTTAATACTGTGTGAGCCTTTGAAGCCCTCCTCCCCAAAACCTGCTCCAGTTTCTTTGAAGAAATCAGGAAAAATAGTGGTGTCTCTTGACCTGTTCTCTTAACTCTGTCATGCCATCTTTAGAACAGGACATGATGAGATATTGCCATCTGAGAGGCTTCAAAGCCACATGAAGCACCTCAGTTAAGTTATGGGCATGTGGAAAGAAGAGACAGCATTATGTGTTGAACTCAGCTTCCTTTAGTAGCAGTAAACCCTTGTAATTCTTCTGAGACCACAAAAGTCCTCCAAAGGAAATCTAAGAACATCCCAACGCATATAAGTTATATTGCCCCGGCATGCCTGCACACATTTGACATTTTTTGTCAGTGTGCATGGCCTAAAAATTTAGCAGTGCTGACAAAGATGCTATTTGTTCATCAGCTGCTAAATCATCTGTCTACAACTAATGAAGTTGAGGGACTTGTTCCTTAAGCTTTTCCTCCTCCTCCTCTCTTTCGACATCTTGAAGAGCAGACTATCAGTGCTGAGAGCCCTTGGAACTTGGGTCTTAAACACAAGAAAAGCACAGCTTACAAGAACGGAGGAGTTCATTCTTCCTTAAGCTTTGCTTGGAATCATGTCAATTTATAATGGATACTTCTTACCACTTCTTTTTTCCTTTAAAAATAAAACCTGAAAACAAAGCTAGTCTGAAAACAGAAATATCAATTCTCTCCTGGATCCTGCTTCGACCATTTTGTAAAGCCCAGCTTCTCGTGGTGCTATATCTAAACAAAAAGATAGACTAAGCCAGGAGAACATGCTGAGATTGTTTTCTTTGTTCTCCACAGTAAGCTCCCGCTATAGGAAGAAGTAAGTTAACCTATTTCTTTCAGGGTATATAAAATGTTGATGTTTTTCTAATGTAATTTTGCTTTCCTTTTCTTTTTGATTCGTTTCAGTTCCATGTTGACAATGCGTTTGTTAATTACAAAAATAAAAGTTACTGTTTTAGATAGGTTCTTTTCAGATCTTGTTCTACCAGTTCTTAGGAGACACCTTGATTTTGTAAAAGTAAATTGGTCTCTACAACACCAGTCAATGCCTTTGACACCGCCGTGTGATCTATAGTGGCAGCACTTGCCCTGAGAAGACACTTCCTCAGAACATGTTACTCTGTGTAAAGTCTTCATGTAATACCCAACAGATCTCTGTTCAGCCACACTCTCTACCCCAAGATCTTCTGTTATGTTCCCAACAAGAACTGTAGTTTCTCTTAGATTACATCTATATGGGCTATAGCTCTTCTGATATAAATTCTGCCCAGACAAAGCAATCAGAATCCCAATGTTTAATAACTGAGGTGAGTGTCATGTGTACCCTGGCACCTATGCTATCAGCACTACAAAGTCTGTCTTCAATTTAAAAAATGCATAATGTATAAATGTACAAATACACTAGAGAACTCTATGCTCTCCCCTCTTATAGAAGCAAACATTATGTTTTCTTTTTAAAGTGCTCTTCAGGTTTTCAGTTTGCCAGTCAAAATTGCAGTGCCTGTGGAAGCCTAGTACATCTGTCAAACAGGCTTTGTATAGTGTACCCCAGAGCTACACAGTCCATCCTCTGGGTATGCCATCTTCTCAGAGACAGTTTTTCCAATACACGCTTCAGACCAGATATAATCTTACCTGTGTTTAGAGACTGTAGAACCAAGTCCCTTAAGAAATAATAGGAGTTTTATGACAACGATCTTATATAGACTTGCAAAAAAAAAAAAAAAGTGATTCATGCCAAATCCTTATTTAAAAGAACAAGAATTTATAAGAATCTAAATGCTTAAACTGAAGTTCAGGAACCCCCTTGCTTTCACAAGGGAGATTGCTTTGCAACTCACGCTCTGCAGGATGCTCCATCATTCAGTTTTCACATCAGAAATCCCTGCGAATCATGCTAGGCTACTAATAGTTGGCCTATTGTCAAAGATGAACAATTCATGTCCTTTATCTTCTGATGTGACAGCCTTTTGAATCTTTTGAATGCTGTCTTCTGCATTTATCTCTGAAAACAGTCTTTATGATCTCTCCTCTGCAACAAGGACAGCTGAGATTCAAACTCTTATAGTTAATTCCTTTGCACTGTTTTCCATAAGGACAAGTTGTAGGATCCATCTGAAGCTTTTACCTAGAGAGAATTGTGACTTTCATGTACTGAAGGAAGTTAACTTACCTCTATTCTTTCTTAAACTTCACACTTTGTCTCTGGAAACAAATCTCTATAAAGTTAATGTTGTAATGAGGACATGACCTTACAAGAACAGTCTTTTTTCATCAGAAGCTGAAAGATTCAAGGAGCTGCCAGTCCCTCTCAAAGATGTTTAGTGTGTAAGGGAACATCATTACTAACTCTCTTTTTCCTATGAAAGGTCCATTTGGCTGCAATTCATGAAGAAAGAGAGGCCTTCCCCTGGATTTTCACATATTTGACATTTGCCATACAGCCACCTGGAGCTCCTTTCACACTTTTGCTAGATAATATGCACTTCCTGAAGTGTCTAGAAATTTTGCAGTCCTTGAGAAGTTCATACCTGAGTCCTTACTTAACTGAGTCTTTATAGAACTCTTCTAGCTCATTGCAAGGAGTTCTACTTGGAATTGTTATTGTGTAAATTTAAAAATTAAAATTTCTCTTCTGAACTGTTATTCTTTAAGATGTTTGTATATATACTCAAAACTCTCTCACATCACTGTCCATTTCAAAATATTTTATAACTCCTTAGATGCATCCTTTTAGAGAAACTGAGAATTGGGAATATGGCCTGCCTCTTTTATTACTATGTAGAGAGAAGAGGGCATGGGCAAGGGTCTTAATAGAAAGTGCAAAAATTTATAGCAGTTGGAGTACCAATGCTAGTAACTGCCTTGGTATCCAACTGGTAATTGCAGCGTGAACTAATGTATCTTAAGTAAAGGTTACAGCATTATCTTTCTTCTTATCCTATTGATTATACCTGAGTGCCAGTGCTATACAGGTGTTGATATGACTATGTGCCTTCTTTAACAAAAGATAATGTATTCTTAATCCACTTATAATAAAGGTATTGATAAAGTCTTGTCACCTCTTTTGTAGCCAGACCAAGTACCAAGCATAGGTACTTCCTTTACAGTAGCAGAATTTGCTTAGACCTGCATCTTTCCATAACACAGATCAGTTTGAAGTCTCCAAAGTTCCAGAGCAGAGTTTTTTTTCCCCTAGCAACAGTTCTCTAAGCAGGTAAATATATTTTACGTATTGTTTCTTAATGTTTATACTGACCTACAGATCAGATTTAAACATAAAGCAAAGTACTGAGTTAGCTCCATGGTTCATAATCCAAGAGTCTACTTCTCACTCTCTTTCCAGCATCAGATAATTCAAAATATTTTGTAATATACATTCAAAGTAATGTGCAAGTCTGCCAAGTTTGCCAGGTAAACTCAGATACAAATTTCAGTCAAATTCCAATTCATAGTTCTATGGGGGGTTTTTGTTGTTTCTTTGATTTTCTTTTATCTTCTTTGTAAAGTATGGCAGAGATTTTTCGCTTTTCCAAAGAAACAGCACTTGAACTTAGAGTCAGTGGACAGAGGGACCTGTCACAATGGGAGAGAATTGTCACTGCCTCATCCAGCACAGACTGCATTGCCCTTCACTGATTAGTGTAGAAGTAAGTGATCAGTTGTTTAGTGATGTAGAAGTCGGGTCTAAATCCTCCATTAACATCAAGTCAGTGAATGCCTCTTAAAGGAAATAAATTTTTCCTTTTTTCTGTCCCAGACTTCTTTATTTTGTGCTGCCTAGGTAGAATAGGATGAACAGATTTGTACAGTATGAGACTGTCAAATACCATGAAAGTTATTCTTAGCTCTCATCTTGATTGCAGCTCTTCTAAAGTGTTCTGTGGCCATGAATATCACAGGTTAATAATAATATATGTCAGAAAGCCTGATGGTTGTAAATATTACAATTAAGCAGTTAGTAATCTGTGTATAATCAAGGTTTGTGATATCCCCAAGTCTAACAGTTTAAAGACCTGAGAAGCATATCATAAGAAAGCAGATTTACCATACTACTTCAAAACATTATTCTATTTTAACCAATGTTATGCTTCTATTTTTAAAGGCCAATATATCATTATTGTTTGTACATCACAAAGATGGCTTTTTCTTGTGCTTATTTTAATTCCATCAACAGAATTAGGATTTCTACTGTATTCAGGAGGGTACCCTTAACCTAGGTGGTGTGTTTAGTATTTTCTTGTCATATGGCTGATTAATATTTTTAAGCCTTAGAGAAATGGTGTTTTTCAGTTCCCAAGACACTTATGTTAAGATAGAAATTCATTTGATTTCAATTGAATCGTATCTCTTACGAATACAAAGTAAAGTACATAGCATTACTTGGTGCCATGTTTTATTTCTACAAAGGAGGTATAAATAGGATATTGAAACCTAGAAAAGTGCTGATTTTTAAATTAGTGGTTACTACTTCATTCTTCATGAAAGTGTGTCATATGGTGAATTCATTGAAATTTTAGGAGATAATGTAAATAATAGAAATTACTATTAATTACTATTAATACTATTACTACTATACTATTAATCAGTAGTTATAAAGATAGCTAAATCAGTACTTCAAAACAGTTTTCACAGATGTCTTCTAAACCTGAAATAACCCATGGCTACATGTTACAGACATACAAGAGTTTGATTTTAGAGGTTCATATTAGTATGAGGTCAAATTTTAGTTTATATCTCTAAGCTTTAATGAAGTCTCTATGCTTGTTTGTGTAGGCTTCATTGATGTCAATTCCCAAATACTAAATGGAAATCTTGAAACCTGTATTTAATTGTAATGATTGTGTATTTTTTTTATGGTCTTTTGTGTGTGTGTGTGTGTGTGTATGTGTGTTTTTTGTGACTGTTTACAGGCATACATATTTTTATGTAATTTCTTTACACTATGTGTGTTAGAAGCTACATGATAAATCTGGAAAATGGTATTACATTTTTGTTTATTATGCTGTTCTTCTCACATATACTAAAACTGAATTACAAACTCCCCTCTGAATTGCCAAAAGTGATGACCTTGCTTTTATACATTCATTGCTAAATACCCCTACAAATTCTTGTTTGCTTCTGACTCAAATCTGGTCAAGAATAACACCTTTGCTGGTGTCAGAAGTCATGCATGGTTTATCAAAAATATGATGGAAGTGCTAAAATTATTTTTCCTCACCATGTTACTGTTTTAATTCAAAGACTGTGAAACATTTTTTTCTCATGGTTTACATGCAAAGAGCAAAAATTCCTTTAGTATTTAAGCTTTTAACATTACTGTGCTTTCACTGGGAAAATATATAAAGCCTTTTGCATATATTTATCTCTTTATTTTCTTGGTGATGATAAATAGCTTCTGTATGACTTGACAGCTTGGATGTTCCCTCCTGAATTAAGTTCAGACCATTTGTTGGGTAGCAAGGGGAAACTCATATGACAGATGCCCACACTGGAAAGCCTAGAAAAGTTCTAACAGTACAGTAGTTGCTCTTTGGGAATTATTTCTCTGTTAACAAAAGTCCATTTCCCCCAGATAATTTAAAGAGTATTATTAGTCTAATTCCGAAGTTATTTTTTAGATAAGGTGTAATACAAAAGCTGTCCAAACAGACCTGCATTTTAAAATATTTTTGTATGAGTACTTTGAACTTTCTATGGATTTATGTATTTTCAAAAGTAATACTGTACTTTTATGACATCAATTCAAAAATGCAATTTAGGAAAGCCTAAGCCTGGACTACATGACTTACAAATACAAAACTCTGCAGACTTCTGTTGTTGGCCATAGCTTCAGAGGTTTATTTTTCCAAAAAAAAACATAAAGCCCTCATCTAAAATAATCTATAAGAATTCTCTTTTTCTGAACTGTCTCCAAAAAATGAATATGTATGCTATGCAGCGTTAAAAGGTTTTCAGTAGAAAGTAAAAGAGTTCTTGATTTCTAAGGTGGCCTTCAAAAGTTTGACAGTGTTGTCCATATCAAATATTGCTTCCCAATTAAAATGAAAATGTAAACATTAAAAAATGTGTAGGGAAAATACTCCAAATCCTTACATGTTTTTTTTTCACAGGAATAGAAAATCATTTACATAATGTTTTCCATTCCTATTCTAACACAACTGAATGGCAAAACTAATAAATGCCCTTTCCCTGTGTGGACTCATAATTACTCCTGAATCAGCTGAAATTGTGTTCCTGCATTTAAAGCTGTGGCACTCCCTGACTCCATTATTGACATGCTGGAGTCTAGATTGCATTTTTCTACTAGAAGCTGCCTGGTAAAAGAACAGGCTGTGAAAGTGGCTACCCTGCTAAGGAAAACTAAAGCTTCAAAATAAGAGGAGGGTAGCCAAGGTCAGAGTGCTTTGTGAAATACCAGAGAGCAAAATGTTCAGCAAGGGAAGGAACAAAGCCATAAGCAAATGAAGTTTGCTCATATAAATGCACAACACCTACCTCTAAGTAAAACTTTAAGTCAAGGACGTCAATGTGTATATTAACCAATCTGACTGCATTTCTACTTTATATATCTACAGCTCTTTATTTTTTGTTTATTTTACACACAAACCCACTATATGTATGTATATATGTGCTATATGTGTGTGTATATATATAGATAGATAGATATGTATAATGTATTTTGATCTAGAGGAACTGCTACTGGTACATTATATATATTATAGCCTGCTCACTTCAGTGGTACCTAGAAGCTCATCTGTTCTGTGCTCATGTGCTCAGTTTCTGACAGTGTTCATCTAGCACAAATGAAAAAGCTACTGTATAATTTTTTCCCCTGTGAATTGATGACATCTTCCGCAGCAGCAGGAAATCTCTATCCCTAAGTTTTCAGTGAACAGACAGATTGCATGTGCAGTTTTCCTTTCCATAGGACCAGCCTCTCCTCATGTTTCACTGAATCTTCTTTGGGGCACAAATAAAACAGAATGAAGAAGAAGAGTTCATATTTTCCATGCCACATACTTGCTGCTTAGGAAAATATAAAGACATAATTCTTCCATCTCAAATTTTCTCTGTTCTACAATGATCTATTAATTCATTCCATCTATTCTATTTGGTTCTATCATAGTTTGGTGTTGGGAGGGGAGGAGGGATTGGTATAAGACCTTTCTTCAGTAACTTCTGATAACTTATGCATTAACTGGCATTTTGTCCCATTTCCTGTCCCATTCACTATCCCTCTTCTGTGCCACTTTTTTTTTTCCATTCTGTTTACCTTGCACAAGAAGGGAAGGGAAGACTTAAAGAAGCAGAAACACATAGAACTTTTATCAGCAGGCTTTAAGAATAATTTTAACAAACTTCAGAACTGAGGAGGTTGAAGTTTGCTGTCCTGAAATACAATGCATTTATATCCATACAGCAGAAACCTGTTCCAAAGACTGAGTTGTACAGAAAATGTCTAAAGGAGTGCAGAATTAAAATGTAGTCATATGTGTTCTTTTCTTACTATTTTACCTAAAGCTATTTCCTTCAAATAACATAGAGTTTCTGCTGTTGCTGGTTTCAGACATAAACATTCAGATAAAAGGCAACATGGGATCATTTTGAGGCAGTCAAGTTGAAATCAGAGAGAATTTTTAACAAGTTGGCAATACTTATGTCTGACTAAAGCCAAAAGCCCTGGTCTGAAGCATTTTGGATAAAGGAGAGTTTAAGGCTTTTTTTGAAATGAATGTGAATCTAAAGGTTTGCTTGAAATTTGAATGAGAAGGTTTCTGTAACTCAGTAAATCATTTGGTAATACTTCTTCCATTTCACTCCAATTCCATGCCTCCCCAGTCCCATAGGTGAAAACTGAATTTAGGAATTTTAGAATTTCAGTGATCCTGCAGGTGATATTGTACATAGGATATAAAAAGAGAGAAAAACAGCGATTTTTCAACATGGATTTCTACCCTAGTAGCAAGAGTTTTAGACAAATAATCATATTTCATTTAACACAATTTGACAGAATTGTCCCTTCCTGCTGTGGAGAGACCTAGATCTGAGTTGGCGAAAGGTCTGAACTGGTTCTCCAAATTACGGTGAAACTTCACCTCCAGGTGATTATTAGTGACATAATTTGCCCTGCATTATGAGGAAGCTCCTTTGTAGTGTTTTATGTAAGACCTAACTTACCAATGAATGGAATATTGGTTTTCCAGTCTTTACATAGTTTAGCTAATTTGAAAAATATGTGCAATTGCTATACATCAGCATTTGGCATTTAATAGCAGAAATTGTGTGTATGTGCCTGGCTTTTTGCCTGCTAGATGTTATCTCAGCAGTCCCATAAGTTTTCTGCTTTGCCTTCTTGTGGGAACAAATGCAAGTCTTCAATAGGTGTGGCTTTTTCCACTTGGATTTGTACTAAAATCTATTAAACATTCCTTCAAATTTTAGAGACAAGACTGAAGGACATTTGTATATGGATTTTTTTTTAATTTTCTCCAAATTTCAGTCCTTATTTAAAATGGAAATATGACTACATTTTATTATGTTATTTAATGTCTGAATATCAATAAGCCAGATATCTAGTAAAAAAACTCCACTTCTATTTATCGCATCCTAATATAGTTGTGCACTGAGTATTGAGAAGAGTCCACAAAAGAATACAATTTCTTATTTGGACTGTGAACTAACACTTCAAATAATCAACATCCACAATTAATGCAGCAGAAACAATGATTCAAATTTATGACAGGTTTTTTTAATATTAAAAGAAATTTTCCAGTTTACTGATTAAAGAAAAAAAAAGCAGAAAAAACCAATGTATTTAATTTTTATTTCCTGCAATTTTGTACATTTTCCATCCTCTGAATTATCTTGAGAAGGAACACTTACTTCGGAGATGCAGGCCAGTTGCAATTCAGTTCATTGTAGAAGCACATAAAAATCATGAGTTTTTTTCAGCTGATTGCTTACCTCAGGCTGAGACTTTTTCTTCATTATGAGTCAACGGACTTAGCTTTACATCATGTGTTCTAATAGAAGTTGTTTGGGGGTTTTTCTCCTGGCCTGTTTCATGCATATGCTTTTTTTTAAAAAACAAAGTAGTTTGCTCTGATATTGAGCTTAAAAGATGGGAAAACCAAAACCATCTAACTACAAACTAAAAGAAAATCCAGGCCAGATCAAATAGAGCAGAATGTCTGTTGGACCTTATTTTTATTTCAGTATTCATTCCAAAGGAAAAGATTAAAGAGATGCCTCACTGAGGAAACTTGCACAGCTCCTAGACTTTTCAGCTACTAGGAGATTTTTTAAGAAAATGAAATTATCAAATCCCTGATTTTAGAAGTGAAAGCTGAAAAGAACATATTTCTTCTCAATGTTTAGTATTCTTCCTATAAGTGGAAGCAGCTGAATAACTTTGCTTTCTCATTTCCAAGTTTCCCATTTAGTGTTACATGGTGCAGCAACTTCCTCCAGGAGTATGGATCTTCACATGTGTGTGCACATTGTGTGCATTTCCACACGCTGTAACACACAGATCTTCATAGGGAGGGAAATGTGCTCTGCGTAGGCAAATTCTGGGAAACCACATTTTCTATCTTCAGGCTAAGGAAGTGTTCCCTTGGTGTTTGCACAGGGCAGCATTTGGGATGTGGAGGTTCTTTAGAAAGGCTAATTGTCTCAAGCTGTAGAATTGTCCTTCAAATTGCTATTACAGTGAATTAATAGGATGTCAAGTGCAGTGAAGTCTTGATAGAAGGGAAAGAAAGCCACCTCATATGGAAGCTCAGAGCTAATGTGGATCCCCAGCCTTTTACAAAATATCATACCCATGGGCCTTTTGTATCTCAGAGGCTTCACAGAAAAAGATTAATTGAGTGCTCATGGTGTATTTTGAGCCACCAAAAATTAAACAGTAGAACTAATTCTTTTCACTGTTTCCATGAGTCATTCACTAGTTCTGACCTGGTTTAGTTTTGATAGCTTAGCTTCTCATAGGCAGTCATGCTTCTTCCCTGGAGTTTAATTTTGCTTGACAAGTTGGGATCTTAATATTCGTTAATTAACGGTTCATTCTCTCATCAAAACTGCTGAGCTCACAGATGAGTGGCTAGTGTGTCCCTCAAGTTGTGCCGTACATAATTGTTGCACCTGTTACAGTGCCTCGGGGCCTGCAAGTCCATGGAATTTTGTTCATTCTGAAGCTCAATATATTACCACTTGATTCTTTTCTCTGCTTTGTGAGTCCCTAGCACCAGTGTTCCATAAGCCATTCCTCTGCATCTCAGTTGCCATAGGCCAGTATCAATTTTCTGATAGAACTGAATTTTCATAAGGGTAAAGAACTCGATTGTCAATTAATTAATTAGAGTCGTATTGTTATCTTGTTATTCAAGTCTGATGAATTTGAAGATGTCATTAATTTATTAGTGCCATGTTCCTCAATCTAATAGATATTTTTTCTAGATACTGAAAAAATATTTATTCTTTTTACATGATTGTATGTGCAAGATTTCTGAATGTTTTCAGTGCAAAAATGTAGCTACAGGAATGTAGTTACAACATTTTAAGTTATGCAGTAACATTTTTTTCCTCACCATGCAAAGTAAACCTTAGAAATGAATGAAGCCCTAGTTGATTTGGCAAAGGAGACATTAATTAGGGTATGTAGAAGGAATAAATGAATACTCTCAAATCAGTTTTAATGGCAGTTTATAATGTGATTAACTATCAAGTAGTACAGTATAGAATCTGCCTATTTTAGTTAACAGGTTTTTAACTAACTCCATTTAGGAGCACCTTGAAATAGAAAAAAAAAATGCAAATTCTTGAGAGAAAGGAATTAACTTTGTTTCAGTCATGCTGATTTATGCCACAGATTTGGGTTTTCTCTATGTTACACTTTTTTTGCTTGAAGAATGATGCCTCCATCTTTGATCTGACACACTTTGTAGATGGGTATACCTATAGGAGCTCCCATTGCTCATTATTCTGGAAGAAACACATTCTACAGTTCAGTTGCCTGACATGGCTAAGGAAAGGGTGGGAACAAATTTGTTCTCATTAGCAGAAAGACCAAATAGTCTCAAAAAATGAAGCAAAAGAGTATTTATAAGGTTAGAAGTTACTTTAAATGCTTATGGCTGCAATCCCTATTCACTGCTATCACTGCAATCACTGTTATCAGAGTGAGATGCATATAATTAAATTTAAGAAGTGTGTGATTCAGAATTTGTAAGTCACAAAGTGTTTCTAACAAATAAACCACAGTAAAAGTAAGACCTGGTACCAGCATCTCTGAGATTCACAAATGGTACATAATGTACTGAGCCAGCTGTCCTTTAAAAAATAAAAAAAAATCTTGAGGTTTTTTTAATAGATTTTTTGTTGAAAACTGAATTGTTGAAACTGCAGGCAATAGGATGCCTTAGGCTGCCAAGCATATCAAAATATGGTGCATGGAGTGATTTTTACTACTCCCGCTATTTAAAGTCCTATTTTCATGAGCTTATTAGCTACTAGTGATCCCTAAGGAAAAATACAATTAAAACTTAATCATACCAAAAGCTGAGGTTCTTCTGATTCAGCGAACTTGTAATCTTGTATATTTAGTAGTTTACTTGTAAATGTCTTAGTACTGAGAATGTAAGATGCATCAATTAGCTTCAGTTTGCAATAATGCTGCTCCTCCAAATTCAGATGAGAGATTCTATGTGTGTCAGAAGATGCTAAGGAATTCTGAGTGGCAGCATTATTTATTTATATTTTTTACATTTGAACAGAAACTTTATTCCCTTTAACAATCCTATTGTAAAACCTCCCATACCCAGTCCTGTTCTCCACAGAAGATTCAAACAGTTAAGAAAAGCTAAGTGTGAAGAATACAAACAGCTTTAGAAGACAGTCTTTGCATACCGTTCAGAAAATAAATTTTATGGCTATTTTTTTCCCAACTGAAAACTAAGTGGAAATAATTTCAAACAGATCTTTCTGAAGTTTTAATATCTGGGTGAAATCCAATGGAGTAAAAAATGTTTATTTTGAGGAAAATAGGATTTTAATTTGAAAATATGAAAGTCAAATATTTCTAATGGTGAAAGATCATAGTTCCGTCAGTTCAATACAAGTAATTTTCTTAATGTTTTTTATACTGTTTTTACCTAGAAAATTTTGTGCAGAAAGGTGTTTCACATGTCTCTTCTGTGATATGACTGAACTGGAGAATGGATGCAAACATACAAAAATAACTTTGCAATGTTATTGCATTGTGACACAGGACACAAATCCCTTTTTCGTGACTTGCCTTGTTTTCAACTAAACTCTAAAGAGAACCTATTGCAAAGCCTACTTCTGGTATTGCTTTGATAACACTGTAGATTAAAGCATAAAAAACACATCAATTGTGTAACATACAGTAAATAATCCTGTGTTTCAGTTCCCAGATGAAATCCAGAAAAGTAACACTATTCTAATCCGTTAGAAAATTCTAATCTGAATCTTTCAACTTCTGAGTAGTTGTGTTTGTTGATCTACTTTCTATTGCTGACTGCTTAAATTAAGAAAAGAAGAAATTTATAAATTAGGTAAGGTATTTCACTTTCTGTGAAAAATTCTTGTTTCAAACAGACACTTTTTTTACGTAACTCACAACTTTTTGACTAACTGGAATAGGAATATATTTGAGGTCTCAATTTACTTTCTTTATGAGTTTTCCTTAAGTTCTGGTCTGTTCAAACCCACTACTTGTTTCTATGTTCAGGCTCAAGCACAAACAATTATATTCAGAATCAAATTAGGTGTTTTACAAAGATATTTTTCAATAAATAATTTAGACAGGCTCTGTTTTCAAGCTACAAAAGATCTGTGCCTGTTAATGAGACCAAAATTCCAGGAGTAGAGTTAGATTTTGTTCAAGGGAGCTGTTAGCTTTTCAAAAACTAAAATTTTCAAAATAGTTAAGGAAAAGAGTAGTTCAAAGAAAAAGAATACTTTTATTCGTAGTGGGAGTTTAGAATAGCATCCTTACCAGCCACTCTCTAGGAAAAAAATACAATTAAAAGACTCAGAGAGAGTCTTTTACCTTTGGTAATTTTAATCAGTGATACATTTCCATAAACACATTTTTTTCTGTAAACAATTTGCAAGGGAATGTATTTCATGCTGTTTTAACATGCTGAGACCAACTTTATTCTGATACATGCAGGTCTTTTAAAACAACTGAAATAGGACCCATTCTGTGCTTGCTGGAGGGCACCATGTCACAAAGATTATAAAACTATAAACTGCATTCTCCCTATGACTGGCCTTGAGACATCTAAAATTACTTATTATTAGACAGTTTGGAAATAACCCTTTCAAATCTTTCATCTCATTAAATCCGCACATTGTTGGTTGCCATACAAGATGTACCAGATAGTTTATCCATTCTTAAGTAACTTCCTGAATTTTTCCACTGATATGACAACACAGTTCTTGTAACCTGTTTGAAATTTAAATTTAATTTAAATTTATTTATAAAGTTTTGCCACCACACTGTGTGTGGTCTAGTTTTAAACTTCATACATATGATCTCAGAGGTCAGAGTTGTTCTGATATGCATGAAAATTTGGGTTTCCCAACCTAATCATTAGGCACATTCTTCCTACCAAAGAGAATGGTAGGAATGTTCTTATCTACAGAAAGATCCTTCTGTCAAGGTTTATCTGGTCTTCATCAGAGATATTCATAGCTGTCCATCAAGGTGGTTAGGAACAGGCTTTTCTCTCAAAGCCTTTTGATAGATAGGAAAACAGGAAGAATTTTAAAAATCCATGGGATATGTGTTATTCAAGAAACTGTTTGTATTGAGAATTTCAGCTCTAATGATGGCAGAAAGTTCTTTTGTACAGGAATGAAATTGCCAGTTCCTTTCAGCATTTAGACCTTCAACTCTGTGTCCAAAATAATGGTTATGCAATTTCTGTTGAATGATACACCTCCTAAAATAATAGTATCTCAAAACAGATGCACTTTTTAAACACTATTAATTTTATATTTTTGTTCTAACTGAGCCTGCTTTTTCTATAATATTTATTTAAATCCTAAAGCACTGTTTTATTATAACCAGTCTCATGTAGGTTATGCACGGGCACCTAGAAACAATCTGTACCTCCCTGACTTACTGGGAAATAAAGAGAGCAAGAAGTAAGAATAAGTTGCTAAATTAATCAGGTGATTAAAGATTTCCAAGACTTTTTTTAGATGCAAAGAACAATCAGTTTTGTAATAGTACGAGCATTTTTCTGTTCTCTGTGTATCACACAGGCACCAGAAAAGAGAGAAACACGGACCCCATTGCTAATAACAAGTAAAAGAATTGGTAGCCCAAGTGCACAGAGCAGCAGTGTCCCTTCCATAAAGAAAACCCCCAGCCCTCCCTATGAGGAGTAGCATTTCCTGGGCCACACTAACTTGCAGTAGGAGTGAAATGTGCTGATGATTGTCACTGATTGCTCATCTACCAAGAAGTTTCAACTGCTCTTCTTACTTAAAGGCAGTTTACCAGCATTATGTCTTCCTTTCCTGTCTCCTATTTGTATTGGATTTCAGTATCCCATGACTTCTAATTACAAGAATTTACATACCTTAATGTTCTCGAACTTTGTTTTTGGCATGAATTTTTTTTAGATTGTGATGATAGTCTATTGGTGATAGTGTCTTGCTGTTGTTCTGGCTTCCACTAAATGTAACTAAACTACCAACACAATATTTTATCTGTCTCATTCTGTGCCTTAAAGGACCACGGACTGGTCAGCATAATTCCTGCTTTTTCCATCAAATCCACCACTTTGAACAGCTGCATCTTCCTTGTTGTTCCACAGGCTATGACAAATCACAAACCCATATGCATGCACATACATTAGATATATGTAGAAAATATATTCAAGAGAATTCCTGGTTTTGTGCCAAGTGGAATCCAGGAATGTTTACAAATAAAGAATAGAAACAAAAATGAAGGGACTTAAAAAATTATTAATTTCTTTAATTTTTCTGTAGCAATCTATACAAATATACACAGAATATATAAAAAATAATTCCTTCTGTTGTTACTCTTAATGTTCTCTGAGTCATATTTATAGAAATTCTTTATTTCACAGACTTGCCTTGTGCAAAAATGTCACTCTACATAATTTGTTCTAGGAGGAGGGAGTTTTTATTCATTTTAGTACTTTGTTCTTACAAGACTACAGTTATATTTTTTGTCAAATTTGACTTCTTGCCTTGCATTTTGTCTTTCTGTGACTACATGGAAAATGTATGTTTATCAGTACAATGGTATTACATAATTTTTAAAGCAATGCAGGAATAAATGATGGAAGAATATTTTAGATAAATGAAAATCAAGAAATATAATGTAATACATCCTTCCAGTTCCATGTTAACGCATACAAATGTTTAATATATATGAGGACAGTAGGAAGTGGTATTTACATTTATTTTGGTCAATTGCCATGTTTGTTCAACCGCAGAGAATAATCATTGAGTAGCAGCAGTGAGGAAGAAAAAACAATTTGGAAATACAATTTTTCATAACTTTTTATGGAATGAGTGACTTAACCACTGTTGTGAAACTGACCAGGCTCCACTAGGGCACAAGCTATTTCACTTCAAAACAACCTGATTGGAATGATTTTGTGGTTTTGTTTGTTTGTTTTGGTTTTGCTTTCTTTGTTACACTACTTGATGTGACCTTGTGTCCCAATGGATTGTTATGTTCTGTGTGACTGACTTCCTCCTCTCCCTTTGTGCACGTGTGCATAGTTAGTGATTCTGTCTATTAGACCAACCAAGTAAACATTGTTTGCCTTTTGGGAGCAGAAGTGTGACACTGGCAGTGGTCTGCTGTTGCTCCCTGTCACTTTTTGGGGTCATTTTTTTCCTGTTTTGCTTCCTAATGTTTCTTTTGTTTGATGAAGGAAAACATTTTGTGCCTGAAACAAGGTGTAACAAAGCAACAGCTTTACAGTTTGTTTTAATAATCTATTTTAATTAGGACCATAGTTACAAAAACTAGGGTTTTTTTCTAGTAATGTTTTTGGCTTATTGGTTAATTTGTTGCATTTTCAGGTTCAAGTAAAGATGCTGAAAACTTTGAATATATTTTTCTTTATATGAAGAACTACACTTTCTTGTTCGCTATAGGTATGCCATGAATTTTCTGTGAACCTTAAGAATTTAGATATGTACTTCCTAACACGCAAATTTCCCACCTGCCAAGGGCTCTTGGCTTCCTGTAAAACCCTTGCTCTGGTCCACATCCTTGTGATCTTAACTCTACCAGAGCACATGAGGCTGCTCTGGTTACTTCTGAATTTCACAGAAGTGTATCATAGATTCAGACACTTGCTAAGGCTATTACTGTTCTGCAGTCTGGTGGGTGACAGACAGAAAAAGATTAAAATTACTCATGGCAATGTGCCATTGTTCTTTAACCTTAATTAACCTCAAATGTCATATTAACTTAAGTGTGGATGCTTTGCCCAAGATATTTCTTCCTCCTACTTCTCTGTGTCTACTTGTTTACCATCCCACTCCTCTAATAGAAAGATAAGCATAAAAATTACTAAAGAGCTTCTTTAATGCACCAATCTTGTTTATTCCTCTAAGGAAAAAGTGTTTTCCTGTTGTCCATTTTTTTCATACCTGGTGCCAGTTTTGTGAATGTGAATGAAATTATTTTACTCTTTTCTACATTCTCCTTAATATGTGGTAATCAATATTTCATTTGAATTTCCTCTCCTTTCTCTGTATTGTCAGGCTGCTTTTCCTCTGGAGGCTGCTGAATCTAGTCTTTCTACTAGATTCTTAACAAATTTGATTATAAAGCATCATTTAAAGATAATATTTACAAATGGGGAAGGTAGAAATGCTATGCCTAATGAGAGCTTTCTTTCCCCTTCACTCTTGATTTTCCTGTTCTCTATTCAGATACTATGTCCCCACATTGTCATAAATCTTCTCCCTGAATTCTAAATCACTCACATTATTTTCTGTCATTTGATTCAAGGTGATTTCTTGTGGTCATTATCTGTCCAACTTGTCTTCTGTCATCCAATATTCCTTTTAAAAAGCTTCTCTTTTCCTCAGTAGCTCTCATGTGTGTTTGTTAATGTATTACATTTCTGTAAATCAGTTCAATTCATTAATAATTGCATCACTGTTCATGAAGTGAAAGCTTCTTTATTGGTATCCAACTGTTCATATATTTCAGAAGGCTGCCAATGATTAAAACATAATTACTCTACATTGCAATGCAACCCTATTAAAATGGTAGCTTTCAAAAAAAAAAACAGAATAGTCATAAAAGCATAGATTTTTTTTTTTAAAGTAAGCATTATACTTGTTTTTTACATATGAACTCCAAATAATGCTATAAGAAAAAAATAAGGGAAAAAAGGGAAAATTTTCAATAGCACTCTCTGTTCTTGAGGACAGAATTCTTGTCAAGCAATAGTTGATTAGTTATTTAAACAAAGCTAGAAATTTTCAATAAAAACTTTCAAAAGTAGAGATGCTACCACTGGAAAACATACCACTTAAAAAAAATATTTTTTCCCTGTATTCGCTTATATTGCTTTTAATTAAAATTCTGAATTGTCTTTTCTAGTTACTTTGTGGCTTTTTCCCTCAAAATTATATACTCAGAAAAAATGTATTTCTTTTGACCAATACCAGAATCATTACTAAGAATGCAAAAATAATGATCACATCATTAGAATTTGAATATATCAATAATTTTTCTAACTGACCTGTAGTACTGAAAAGAAGAAAAAACTGATAAATTAAATATCTGAGGAAATTTTTAGTGGTAAGCATGTAGTAATAAGCTTCTGCCCCCATCTATGAATTAAAAGCAGAAGTAGTTCAGCAAGAATTAAATACAAATATTTAGATTTGTGTAAGATTGTTTTTAAGAAAGTAATGGGAAATATATTGATCATTTTGCTTCAGGATATGAAATAATTGCCTCTGGAGACTGTTCCATTATCATGGTACAGCAGTATAGGTACATGTTAGGCTTTTCTCTTAGGAGATACCAGTTAAAGGTCACTGCCTGAAGCAAGGTGACAACTGGAATTGATGGGCCATCATAATTTTCAGTAATGTGCTCTGATTTAGCACAGAAGTGTTATCTGAAGTGAAGAAAGATCACAGTAATCCATTAATCAGTTATTTTTTATTTATATCATTTGAGTTCTTTAACCTTACTGAAATAATTCTGGTCCTCAAGTTGGTTTATGGACTGAAAAAAAGGAAATGGAGCAATGCAAAATAAAACTGCTAAATGTAAATCTCTCCAATCTCCTACAGATATACCAGCACTTTTATTTGGAATTTCAATAGTGGTAAAGTCAAGGGATTGGCTTAAAAGAAAACACATTATCCACTGCTTTGCATATATTCCCACTGTCCCCTTAAGAGAAGAACTGCTTTTTGTCTGCTGAGACAGATGTGTAAGCCAGCTCTACATGTGATCTCTAGCTTGAGAGGAAATAATCTATCTTTTCTCTCTGCCCAAGGAGTAGACTTTGATTTTATTTCTCGAAAATGGCTTGCACTGTATCTGCAGTGAAATCCCCAACACCCGGGCAGAGTAGTTTCTGCATAAGTTCCATATTAATTCCTAGTTCTCATTATAATGGCAGAAAGATGACCCAGTACAAAAGTAATGGTGAAAGATGATGCAGTACAAACCACAGCAGTTGGAGTTCATGAAATTTTTTATTTTCATTACCAAGAGTTGTATGATTCATTTTGTTAAGAAGAAACCTGTAAGAAATGTAAGGAATGGCCTTGAAGGAAGTATTTACTGCCTCATGCAATGCCTAGGTGGTACTTATCAAACAACAGTGCTAATATTATTTTACTTTTCTTCCCCTGTATCTTAACCCCCAGCACTCATGTTCATTGAGTGACATGAAGATGAAGAGTGGAATTGTTAGGTTGATTAGGTTTAATAGAAAGAAAGAAAATGGAATTGGACTTTTTTTATAACCTACATTTGGTGTGGTTGTAGCAGTAGCGGTACTCCATTGAGTTTATTTCATCGTCCCTTCAAATTTTGCATGCATAAATATGTATTAATGGCATGAAACTAAATAACGAAATATAGGAACTAAATAACTAAATATAGGAACTAACTCCTAAAAATTCAGCATACTTACTATCTTACTATACTTTTATGTACATACATCTGTAAATAAACAGTGGTTCATGACATTTTTATTACAAGATCATTAATTCCTCATCAGTTATCAGTAGGCCTATTGATTCTGTAAAGAGAATGTCAATGTCATTTGCTCAAAAAAAAGTGTGCAGATTTAGTGACAGTGGATGTATTTTAGAATTCCGTACTTCTATTGATTTGTTTTTTGAGAAGGAGAGGCTTATTTATAGACCATTTATAGAACCACCAGAAAACATGTACTTTGTTCCCTTTTGGTATTACATCTTAGAAAATTTTAGCACTGCTACTGCATTATTATTTCTTCAAACTAATTAGTGGCTTAAACAACTGAGAAGAGCTGCAGTGTACTTCTGAACCAAAGAATAAGTTTTCTGTTGCTAAAAGCAGTGGGATTTTTTCTTACTTTTGATTTATTTTATTTTGTTTTATGTCCCGGCTCTCTACAGTTTTCTGGAACAGTTGTGCATGGTTTCTAAAGTGTTCTCCTATATTCTTGTGCCTGCTTGTATATGACTTTAATTTCCATCCACTCAAAACATAAATAAACTTACTGGTCATTTTAAATTTACTTCTTAGCAGAAAACATTTTGATTGTCTAAATTATTTTTACAGAAGAATTGTTGAATCCACTTTCTACAGTATTATTTTTCACTTAGGAATCAGGAAATGCTATGGACTGGATTTTTCTAAATGTGTCAAATGACAGTATGATTTCATAATTTAGGCAACTTGTGAAGAAGTTAGTTAATTGTCAAGTTAATGTTTTTAAAAATATGGGAGTTGAGGGAGTCACATAATTTTAGATTCTTAGTAAAATACTCAAGTATGCATAAATTCTTTTAGAAGAATTTGCTTAAACCTTTTACTGTTACCAGTGAGGTAATTTTGAGTAGTATTAGAGGAACGAATGAGGTCAGTCTCTAAAAACTGTGTGGAAATTTCTTTTTTTTTTTGCAGTCAGTTAGAGACAGAGGTTAAGAGAACGCAAATGGACAATTTCTTTCCATATGATTTGATACTTATGAAAGAATGCAAGTATTGACCATAAGTGTATCAAAAATCAGGTGTGCAACAAAACGTTAGAGTCGTAGCTTTCTCTAGAAACATAGATCTATTTTTTTTTTTAGATGTATGGCTTTTTAATTATGAACAGAGGTTATTTTTTTGCTGGATTTTCTCTAGAAGTCTGAAAAGTTAGCAGAAAAAAACCAGCTACGCTACAAATATAGAGTGAGTTTATGCTTTCCAGCAAATGCTGCAGGTTTGTCTCGGGCATTTTTGAATACTCATTCCCTTTTAATTAATTAACTAAATTTTAATTTCCTTACCTTTTCAAATAAGAAACCCCAGGGAGCATTCTCAAGAAGTTTAATTTACTACATATTGTCTGTTATCAGCCGCATTCAGACTGAATAAAGGGCACAGAGAGTTTTGATTTCATTAAGTAATATAACCTCAATTGTCATTCAATGAAAGCTGTTCTTTTAAGAATCTCTGCTAAACACACTATTTCAGTACTATTTATGAACCACATTCTCTTTCATGCATCCCTCTTCTGAAGCCACAGTTCATTATGAGTTTATTTGAATGATGTCTGTAGTCTCTGTGTGCAAAGGACTGTCATGCCTTGTCTTGAGCCAGGGACTAGGCCAAGGTGACCTTCGGATGTCCCTTCCAGCTGCAGCCATTCTGTGATCTTGATGGCATAAGGCATCAAGGGAGAAGTTGGCACCTTCTATTGGAGTTCCCACATTTATAGACATTTAATTCATTTATATGAATGAATATTCTTTGCTCAGTACTCCTTATTTAGTATTGTTGAGTTAGAATGTGGGTACATACTTCCTTGCACACATATTGCAAACAGCTTTATGCTGCTTCCATGTCATCTGATAACTTTGGGATGAATATTTGGGATCCAGGCCATTGCAAAAGAGTACTGTAGCTTTGGGGTGTAAGTTTATGATAACCTTGGATAAGTTCCATTACCCTCTAATCAAAATTCAAAATGTATGGTACATTAGTTTACAGTGATCCAAATGAACGATGCCATTGAAATGTTTTTGCTAAACAGATAGATAAGATAGATAAAACTGCAATTAATCTAGGTGTCTGAATGGCAATTTGGAGAGTCTTCTGTCCTCATATTTGTGGAGACACTTGCTGGATATGCCTTCCTGATTCAATTGCCAGGAATTTAGTCTTTGTGTCCATTTTTTATCTCAGGTAACAGACTAAGAGAAAGGGCTCTCCAGTTTGGAATATAGCCACTTAAGAAATCCTTCAGCTTGAATCCATTTTGCTCATTTCCCTCTTTTACTAAAGTGCATGTTCACTTCTAATTCATTCAGAAAATAGCCTCATAGTCGGCTTTTGAAGATACAAAAATTAGTTTGCCAAACTTCTTTCACCTTTTGTACTTAATGTATCAATTTGACTTAACAACAGGTTAAGCTTCACGCTAAACTAAATGCTTGTAGCTTTTAAGTGTCTCCATCTACTGACCCATATATTTCTTACCTATCTGTACTTCAGCAAGTTTGCCTGACAAAGTATCTAATTTTGATTAATACCTGCAATTCCTTATGACTGAAACTGGATATGATGGCCTCCAGGGGTAAATGTTTAGCATATTATGGGGTATTATACTCCAAAAATTTATCATTTAAAGGAATTAGCTTCACCATTTAGCAAGGTAGTGAATTCAGATTGTTTGACCAGATGGCCATTTGCAACAGTAGATACACATTGGTTTTTAAAAGGCTTTGTGACCTCTGTAAGAAAAAACATGAGGCAGCCTAAAAAAAATATGAATTGCAAGTAATAATGTCAGAGTTAGAAAAACCATAAACAATTGCATTAAGAATAAGAAAGAGAGTGAAAAGAAAAATAAACCACAAGCAAAAAAACCCAGAAACAGTTGGATTATTTACAAAAATATTTATTTTGCCATACTCTGAGGCTAGGTAATTTCTAGGCATGGTAGATGCAATATCTGAATCACTTGTAATGCAGCATGCTTTATTTGAAAAGACAAAAATCATCAAGCAAACCAATGGCACACTGAAAATTCACTGAAATAGAAGTACCAGTTTATGAACACTAGCAAATAAGTACCTGCATTCACACGCACACTGAAGAACAAAACTCACCAGGAAATCAGGAAATCAAATGGACTGCAGAAGTCCAAAAACTGTGAGCATTCTTAGTGCACTTCAGGGTAAGGGGTATTCCTGTCTGATTGCACGTAATTCATTGTTTTACCCACTAAAATTTCATGTACTAATTTTTGAAAATCATCTAGCAATTTAGTTCCTTTGGCCTTTGTTTTTACTAACGTTTAATTTTGGAGGCATTTTTACACCTTATCATGCTCATACAATAATGCAGTATCTGACAAATGTAGACATGCAGATCTGCCAATGGCAGTAAGGTATTATTTAAAAATATTTAAACTTAATTGCATTTTAAAAAGTCTTGAAATTCATTAATAATCCTGAAACAGGCTGGAATCATCAAGAAATATCAGTGCTGGTAGACTTCAAGATGGGTCAGGCTACAACAGAACCAATTTTGTGGATCGTTTCTGCCATGCATGTATGACATGTACATATGTAATTGGATTTTTTCCTTTCAGTAGTCCCCTCTGTTGCAATCTCTGCACCACTGGATACTCAGGCTTCTTTCATAAGTCTACTAGAACATACTTACACTCAAAGGAAAAAAATTTGGGTGCCTGAATGTTTTTTCTATTCTTAAAGCAGTATTACTTTCAAGTACTTTGCAAAGAAAGCAATAACTGAGAACACCCACCCTCTCCTTTATGTTCATTCAGGTTTTGAACAAAGGCAGGATAGTCTATTCTGTTCAAACAAACCTGTTGTTCTTACTGCGCCCAGCCACAGATATTTAGAAAAGGAGGGAAAAAGCAGAATGACTTTCCTCAGCTTCCAGAAATCTACAGCCTAGGGAAAATTTAGAGCTAGAAGCTGTATGTTTGAATACATTTGTATGTCCTTCATTAATTTTTCTTCTGTTGCATTGCCCATGTAAGATTATATGTCCCTAGTATTTTCCATGCTGTGTCACGCACATTTGGAGGTTAGCTGTAGAGGTTGCTTCCAATCTCATTGTTTTTATTGGCCTACTTTTTGATATTTATGTTGTAGTTACAGTGTCTTTTCCTGGTTTAGTGCACATTTATAAGATACTGTATTTTCTATTTTGAAGTAAAAGAGGAGCAAGAAAAACTGTTAGCATCCAGCAACCACACCTTGATGCCCCCAGAGTCTTGGTATGGTGCATTAATTTTTCAGTTTGTAATTTGCCAGATGCATTTAATGGAACCAATTTTCATTACATCTGTTCTATGGTTCAAAGAGATCTTTTAGTTGCCAAAGGGAGCCAGCTTCACACAGATTCGGAGAGGGTGGTAATGCACTGTATCTTGAAGTATTAGATAACTAGGGATGGTTTTATAGCAAACAGATTATTTTTAAGACAGGCAAATTCTATATTCATGACTTGCCATTATTAGAATTCAAATTTAAACTGCTTAAGTCTCTTCTGCAAAAAACCAAGTATTGATTTTAATGTAATTTTCTACATAATACTCTCAGATTACTTATCTTTTAAAGCAATTATATATTTCTGTTTATTGGTAGAAGAAGACATAGTTATACATAAGTAAATACAGATTTTAATACTAAGAATAGCTTAGTAAAGCTTTCTCATTAAATACTAAAAGATGTGAGGAGTAACATTTTTTAATTTTATGCTCTAAGACAAGACAGTTTATTATACCAAAACAAACTCACATTACCAAGATAACTGTACACATTGTGCATAATTTTAATCTTCATAAAATGTGTAACAGTTGTATGGTATTAAATTCAAGATTTCACTTGACAGCAGCTTTCAATGAAAAGGTTTTTCCTCATGGGCTGAAGAAAATTTGAAATGTTCTACTACACTTTGAAGTTCTAAAGCATTAGCCATATGAGAATTATAAAGCATTAATCCTGAAGAGTTTCCACCTGACAGTCATGAAATAGCATACCTGTGTGAAAAGTGACTCAGTTTTACTTCCTCAGGCAATACTTTCCTTTTTTTCTGGTGCTTCAGAAATATCATGCATCATGTCGTACTGAGAAGATGGCCTTGGAATGACTGGATCTTTTTGAAATTTCTGAAGTCTACACTATCACTGTATTTATCTAAGACATTTCAATGACATTTTAAAAAGTTGTTTATACTAGGAGTTTTATTTTAGTTTGATAAGCCATGTGTAAAAGTTGTTCCAAAAGAGTAATCAAAAGCTTATTTTCACTGTGTCGTTCTAAACAAATGTTTGTAAAGAGAAAATTGTAATGGAAGGAGCAAATCTATTAGCAAGAGTTCATATGCAATTTAAGAACATTAGATATCTCCCAGCTCAGTCAGAGACTGAGATCAATCAGAAGTTTGTCATGTTGCCTACATTTAGGTTTTACACTAGTCATGTTGTAAAGTCCACTTTTTTGGGGGCTTTTTTGGGCACCAAACAGACAATTTGTTTCTCTGCTTAAGAGGGGAAAGATACCCGCAACAAGCAGCCCTCCAAGAATCCTAATCTTTTGTTTTTTCTCATTTCATGGAGCACAGGAAAAGGAATCTTAGCTTTATTGTGTGCTCTGGCAAACAGCAGGACAGTGATGTTTCCCCCTTCTACTGTCTGCCCTGGTTTATATTATATACCGAGCTAATGACCACATTTACATTTCCTTGAAGTAAAAACAAGTCCTTATAGTGGTGGTAGGTTTTGTCACTGAGACTGACTGAAAGGGGAGTTGAATTTGAATTAGCCATTATGAGGTGAAAATGCATGAAATAAGGAAGGGACTGAGGAGAGGGGTGAAGGAAGATATTCAATCCAGGTTTGTCTTTCGAGTTCAAGATTTGGGGTCACAGAATTTGCACAATCGAGAAGAACACAGAAAGAGCAAGAACAGCCTCAGAAGGGAAATAAAGAGTTCTCAAGTATGTTCATATTACAGTAATTTTTATAGAGGAATACTTAATACTCACTTAAATTAAAATTCACAAGAAAAGAAGCAACTGGAGGTGTTTTTTACCCTGTGCATTGACACAACTGGAGACTTAAAAATGGGAAAGAATCATAAAACATGATTATGTAAAATGAAGCCATTGGGGCTTTTCTGTAAACAAATGCATTCTAATTTCCTTTTCACATTACTGTACCTTCTTTTTTCATTTCCTAGATTTTTTTCATATTTAGATGCATTTGAAATTAGGTGTTTTTATGCAATAAGACTCATAGTATTTCCATTGCAAAGACACAAAATAGCTGTGGGTGTAAATTTATGACTGAAACGGAAAGAATAAATTGCTTTTCAAAATAATACACTTATAGTCAGTAAGCTATAGTCATTTGTAATGCTTTTTTTTCTTTCTTTTTTTTTTCTTTTTTTTATTTTTATTTCTGCTACCTAACAGAACCTGAGTACTTGGTAACATCAAAATTGTGACAACTCATTTTTGCCTGAGGTCTGGATTTGCTACCAAAACGCTCACCTTATAAACTTTTTGGCAGTGTTTCACTGCTGGTTTTTTCTTTAATTTCCTGACTGAGAACTGCTTTTGCTTCAGCTATTGAGAAGATCCCAAGTCAAATTTTCTCTAGAAGCCATAACAGTTCATAACAAAAATTAATTTCTAGCCAGAAAGCAAGATATAGCAACTACAGTGGAACAGCCTATGTCATTCCAACTTTGAAAATGCAGCTAGTGAGATGGAAAGCAGATGGATCGGAATTTGCTCATCAGTACATTAAAACTGACAGATTTCAGCCCATAGATCCAGCTTCACCTAATGTCACATCCTGAGAAAATAGTATTTTAAAGAACAAAAAACCCTCTAAGAATATCTAATTAAATCAAATTTCAACATAAAATCTTTTTTTTCAAAATAGTTTAGTTAATATTGTCCAAATTGCATTTGGCTGTTTTCCTGGACTTCATGTTAGCAGGGATGGCCTTGGAAATACAACAGGTTATAAAGTTTACCATTACATTCAGTGATAAATGAGTATTTTTAGGAGAAAACACAAAAAGATATGGATATTTTTTCTAGATAGTACTACTTACTGTGAGGAAAATTTTGGCATTCCAGATGCAGAAATAAACTGAGACTAAGGACTGAAAATACTCCCAAGAGACTAATGTGTAAAGCACCTGAAATCTCCTTGCTTTTGTTACACTGTTCTGTCTTTTGTTCTCTTCTGAGGTTGCCTCATGTGAATGTAGATCTATTCCTGTTTAATTTATGAGTGAGAAAAAGTAACTTCATCCAGAGAGGACTTCTCTTGTAGAGAGCGCATCTTTCTCACTGTGTGTTTGTGATGTTATGTCTCCTTTGTGCTTAGATTACTTTTCCAAAGCACATAACTTCTCAAGGTGCATACTTTTCAAAAATACAAAGGTGCTTTCTTTATAATTTAGACTTTTCCTTGTGCTGTGCATGGCTTGGTCCACATACTGAGTTTTCCTGGCCTATATTTTGATTATAATCGAACTCTTGTGATTTAAAATATGGAACAGGGCTGTTGTCAAAATAAGGACAGTGAAAGTTGAAATAAATAAGTAAAAATAACTTAAGAGCTTATCTGATGACACTAACAAATCAAACATTTGCAATAATTTTTTATTCATGGATGTTGTAAATTTAATATCTTTTTATCACTACCTGGACTCAGGGCTATAATGAAAGGTACTAGATACAACCAGGTATTTAGGAACCTACAAGGCAGACCTGAATTTTAAGTTCTCTTTCCTCTCTTTTGCAGCAATGCAAACTCCTAATGTACATCATCATGTTTTTTCCTGTATCTGCCTTTACTATCTGGCCCCATCCTTTCCATTCTCCAACATGTAGATAGCTTTGATGGTTGTGACAGGACTAGGGAAATGCACCTTTGAATTAAACATCCAGATTATCATAAATTGATTATTACACTAGGCTTTTTGTAAATTATGTGAGAAAAGGGTGTGTGGGGATCGGTAGATGGAAGCATTTTGTGGCACACCACAAGGTTTTCTATATTTTCTGTTTTGACCAGTTCATTAGTTTGAAGTCTTTAAAGAGTGACCTAAATTCTGTAGCTAGTCGAGATGGGCCACAGACTAATTACTGACATTTTCAGGTATGTTCTAGGTTTGTGTAAAAAAAATGTACACCCCATACTTGCATTCAGTAGTATTTTGGCATTTTTGTGTATTTATAGCATCTCAGGATATTTTAACAGGAGTTCTAGAACTAAAATGCACATACTTCAACTCTCATCCCACTTGAAGTGCCTAGACTTCTTCACTTTGCCAAAGCTTAATATATTGTCATTGTAGAGATTTTAAAAAATGCTCGGAAGAGTATGCTATATAGTAAAAACATAGCGCCTATACTGCACATTTAATAAAAAGATTCAGATCTGATATAAGTTTGTAGTGGAATCAAACCAACCAATTATTTTGGATATGTTTTAGTGATAAAAAATGCACATGCTAATCCACATATCTTTTAGATATGATTGCAACAGGACTATACTTACATTTAGAAGGTTCTTCTGTTGCTTTTCAACCCTTTCCTTAGCATTGGACTGTATTTTTTTCTAGGAAGCTGTAATCCCTTTCAGCTTGAAATTATACAGGAATTTAGCTACTGCAGTGTGTGTGCCTTTGACTTGGAAAGAGTGAAACAGTCTGCTAGCAAAGACTAAAGTGAGCACAGGGCTGTTCAACAGGAGCATCATGAACTTCATATTTTTTAGCTAGAAATGAAATGTTTAATCCAGAATCTGTGTGTATTTTAGCCTGCTGTATTTTCAAATAATCCTTTATTACATTCATATTTCTGTGACAGATCTGCAACATGACATCATTATGCCATGTGATTCTGATTTTGCTCTTATGTAATACCACGGAGCAGATTGTTTTACATGCATCACCAACATCAAATTTAGGCCTCATTAATTTATTTTCTAAAAATTTTCTTGAGAAAGAAATTTACTTAGCTTTACATAATCTGTTTTATATCAATCAATATAATTTAATATTTTTACTTGTGTCTAAGTTAATCTTAAAAAGATTTCATTATTCCATCAATTTCCTAGGCATTGAAAGAAGATCCGCTATTCCTAAAGAGTTTTTGCTTTTTTTCCCCCAACAGTACATACCTTCATGTGCCACTTACTCTTCTGATACTTCATGTAACTGCTAAACATCAGGATACTGCTAAAGCTTTTCAGCACAATAGCTTGAATTTATTGGTTCTGCTATTTTTAATATGTTTTAGTGGTACAAAGTCTTTAATACACTGTCATTTCCAAGGCTTTCTCATTACTCCTTTTCTACAATTAATGGACTCTATTTTCCATTATGATTTTTAGTCGAGACTGAAACAGAAGCTCTTTTTCAGAAATCCTTCTTCCATTTAGTGAGTTACTTTCCCTATTTCTGCTTTGCTTCCATTGTGCTCCCCTTGCTCTTTGTCTGCCCAAATGGAGCCTGGTCCCCCTGCATTTCTTTTGGAATACACCCTTTTGTACCTTATTTGATACAATAGTTGGCTTTTGTTAAAGGATGTGGTCTATGTAAATACTCCGTGGTTATCTGTGTTTCTTTTCTAACTTGAATTTCTTTGCCATTTCAAGTTAGTCTGCCAGCACAGAGACCACATTATAAAGTTCTTACAGAGAGATTGTGCCTGAATTATGATAAAGTTCATCACTGATGCTACCATAACTAGTTGCTGTTTGCGTTTCCTTTGTGCATATGAAATAAAGTACATTCTTCAGCAACATCCAGGAGACCTGACAAAATTACTACCATGAATTTCTGTTCTGTTAATTTTTTTCATAAAAAATTTAAACTTTTATGAGCGTATTTAAATAGCAATGAAAGCAGTCATCTTTCTATATTTTTATATATTAGTAGTACATTTGCCTGTAAACAACTGTAATAATTATGACCAAATATGCGACAAATTCGTTTCTGCATAGTAATATCCTGAGAATCCCATTGACTTCAGGCAGTTAAAATTGTCTGACAACCCAGAATCTGACCAATTAAAAATTAATTAGATTGCTGTTAATATATTTGAATTATGTTTCATATTAGGAATGCTGAATTTTTTTAAAAAAATTGAATCATTGTATTTTTTTAAAAAAAATTAAATTCCCTCCTCCTTCATGGTGCAATATGTAAGTGTTGCTTTGCAATATTTTAGTTCAGTTAAATGTCTCCTTAAGAAAGACAAACATGCTGATTTATTATTGCTTTGCAGAGTAAATGTTAATGAGTGAAATTTCACTGATGATTAAAATCCATTTTCTGAAGTATAATTTTTCTTTTATGGAGGCTGAGTGCCTTTGTAACAGGCATGTTTAGGTTTAAAATTATTATTTCTCCTACATCAGTTACTATTTAGTGTGTATTAGAAGAATGCTTTAATGAAATTTATGGAATTTTTCTTTATTTTTAATATGTTAATTATGCTATATATTTGAAGTATTTTTTAAACTGTTGGACCGCTTCCCAACAGCAGGAAGTAGCTTTTCCATATAGTGTATTTTAGTTACATAATTCAAATTTATATATATTTATGTCAGCTGAAAATTACCAAGTTATTTCGACTTGACACAATGCTAAAAATAATGTAGAACTCACATTTTATGCCGTTATGACTCAAGGCACTTGCATATGTGTTTTGAGATGTACTCTTAACGTGAGCTATCACACATTCTTTTCCCCAGGGGGAAAAAAAAAAAATATATATATATATATTATATATAATATATATTATATATATATATATATATATATATATAGTGTGCATATGTGTGTTATATATAAATATATAAGTTTATCTATAAATACAGGTATCTCTTTATTTTGATAGAACTACACCCTTGTAATTGAAGCAATGCATTCTGCAATTGAGACCAAGGAGGTGTGCAAAGGAAAGCTTTTTTACACCATCTAGAAAAGAGGAATATTTAAATCTGCAGCCAAAGCCCATTAATTTCCCATATATTTCTGGTTTTATGGTAAGGGGTACTGTTTCTAAGAGTCATAAAGGAGAAAAATATGGTGAGACTCTGTTTCAGATTTGCGTCTGTGTTACACTTAAGACAAGTTTTTAGTTATTGGTAGACCAGATAGCATTAAAGTTGAGTATCTTCAATTGCTTTAGTTTAATTTCCTTGTAATTTATGATCATTTAAAATTGTTTAACCACAAGTTTTCTAGTGCACCTTATTTAAGTCAAGAGACAGATAATAAATAACTGAGAAAGATACAATATTTTATTGCATATTTTATATATAGAATAGACTGTTCTACACTGTATTCTCTGAATGATGTAGATTTCCAAATTGCAAATGATCCTATCATATAAAAGGTATTTGGGTTTTATACTTAGCTTAAATGCATGAATAATTATTTGCATATTTATAAGTCTTGAGTTTTTGTCATTGGCATTTGCAAGTGCTTTGATGTTACTGTGATGAAGTTAGATGAGTCTTGCATTTGGTTTCTATTTTTTTGACATAACATATATTATACTGGCATCATAAGACACTATGGGATTGGACAATACAAAGCAAGATAGCAAGATAAATAGATATCTTTATAGCAAGATAAAAAAGCAGGGTAGAAGTTTCTTTTATGAAGAAATAAAAAAGCAGGTAATAAGAGAACTGAAAAATATCTTGATAATTCTAGTCTATTTTTCACTAACATATCTACTTATCTATCCAGCTACTAATTTTACTTACACAGTGAAGAAACAGATGAAATAGATGGAAAGGCTGTTCCTACATTAGTAGGAACAAGAGGGAAAAAAGCAGGGTGAACCTTGAGAAACACCTCATGGTGAGAGCTATAGGGAGAAGGAGAATATGACATGATGCATCACCAAAAACAAAAAGTGAAGGCAAGTAGCATGAGAAAGAAAATAAGGGGAGGACATCTCTGTAACACCTGCATATTCCTTATCTTGCAGCATCTGTTTTCTGAGATTGATGAGGCGGAAGAATTTGTTCCACTGTACTAAAACAAGTATTTGCTCCACTGTACTAAACAAGTTCCTCATAGAGCACAGTAACAAAATTCAGGAGCTAATGGAAGGACTGTTCAGGAAGGCACCTACATAGTCTTGAAAATGCCCAAAACCAGATTCTCTAAATTTTAAACTCTCAATCAGTAATATTTAGAATTTCCAAAAATACTTTTTACTAGATGTGATTTCTACTAGCTGAAAGTTGCTTGTAGTTGTTTAATGCTGGTGAAGTCTGTTGCACTTGAGGGCTCAGGGGTTCTCTTATTTGCCTGCTTTAAATGCTGCAGCTCCTGTGCCTGCTAGAGGTACACTCTAAGGGGTCTCGAGGCTTGGGTTGCTAAGTCTTCTCAGATGATATGGTGGGTGACAGGTAACTGCCTGTAATATCAGTGCCAGCATCTTCTTGTTTGAAATCAATCTTTACATGTAGCTCTTTCTCAAAGTCAGTATCATAATTCTCAACACTGCCATTTCCCATTATTTTCCCAAAAGATGGTATTATTTTTATCTCTTCTTTGACGTTGTGTTGAACATCATTTAAAGAACATTGCCATTCTGAATGATATCTTTCCATTAAAACTTGGAGAAAAATGTGAACAGATCTTTAAAAATGGATCTATTCCTGGCATTTGGGATGAAAACTAACATTTATCTGTTTTTTTTTTTTTTTGTTTTGTTTTGTTGTTGTTTTGTTTTAATCTTCAGAAATAGGTTTTCCTCTTTCTACACACTATAGCTAGTAGTTACTTAAGAATAACATGTTTATGTTATCTAGATTGCAAAATCTGGGATAAAACATGGGGATTTTGTAAAAATCATAGGATTCAAAAAAGAGTCTTATTTTGATGGATGTATAATAGCAATACTTGTATGGAATTTCCTAGTCATTAAGAGAATAATGGCTACTCACATTTCCCAAATGCAGTCATCCAATGTTTAGAGAAATCTTTATGAAGAAAATGACCAGACATAAAAAGTTCTTCTCTTGTAAGTGCAGGCACTTAATTGACTGCTCTGATCATTAAAATAAATTAGACTTCATTCTCCACAACTCCCCATGGAACTTTTATCTCAGGAGAAAATTGTAAAACAATTCACTGTTGCAATGCAAAATAGAAAACCATGTTTTCTATACAGTAGCTGTGCCAAAGTATGCACATTTCTTTTTTCCATTGTCTTTGCTCTGTCATCCCTTAAATCAGATTATTTTAATTGTGTTCACTTTCTTTCTCTCTTTCACTCCCCCCTTCTTGACAAGAGTTCAGTGTCTGCTTTAATATTTTTGATTTTTAAAATAGTCTAACATTTTCATGAGGTTTAAGAGCCATAACTGGTGGTAGCAATTCTAGTAAAATTTTCCTCCAAGATACCACATCTTTTGTGACTGTCTAATTAGTTTTTCATTCCACATGCTAATCTTGTATTTCTTCTGCTCAAAGTCTGTTCTGATAATATAGTATAACTCATTTTATTATCACAGAAAGCATAATCAAACAACTGTTAAGGTAACTCTTATATCTCGATTGGAATTTTTAACTATGGGGGTTTGGGTTTTTTGGGGGTTGTTTTTGGTTTGATTTGGTTTTTGTTTTTCTTATTATAAAAGATTCCATGTCTTCAGTTTCCTTTAATTTACTTTTCTAAGGTGATCTTAAAAACTTTCTATTCACTTTCTAGGTGCTATTTAAATCTTAGAAAAACAGGGCTTGAAGGTATCTCAGGAGGTGATTTAATCTTCTGCCAAAGGCAGGATCTGCTCTGCTTAAGGCATTCCTGTCAAACATTTTTCTAACCTGCTTCTAAAGACCTCTAACCTCTTCCAACAAATTTTTATGATGTCTTTCTGTAATCACATTTTGAAGGTTCTTTGATAGTAATTTGTAATTTTTCTTGTTGCAGTTTAAATTCAGTAAATCTTACCCTGTTCAACCAGATTATAAAGAATATTTATTTTCCCCTCATTCACATATCATTTAGCAGTCTTTTTGTTTTCCTAAATCCATGCTTCCTGTAATTTTTGAGTTATATCTTCATCAAAGCTCCAATTCCTAAAATTGGACCCAGTAAGCACCTGGTGTGTTGCCAGTGCCAGAGAGAATGGAAGACTGATTTCCTATGTATTGCAAGCTACCTTTTATTGCAGTTCCCATTCCAGTTGCTGTTTTCATAGCAGTAAAATGTATGTTGACATATGTGAATGTGTGATCCTCTGTAACCCCATATTCCTTTCTACATAATTATCAAAAAATAATCCCTGCCATGCAGTTGATCATTCTTGCCTAAGTGCTGTATCCTCAATCAAAAGATTTCATCAGCTGCTTGATCTCCTTGCCTCTGCTCTGAGACATATAAATAACTTTAATCATGAACAGACACATGATCAGCTTAATATTTCATCACAGGACTTCTGCAAAAGTATAATCATACAATTTGAGCCACTGCCATGTTTGTAATTTACAGATTTCTGGAAGCTGTGTTCTGTAACATTTGTGAATAATTTCTATCAGTTTTCAGACATTCAAGGTTTCATTGAGAGTTGTAAATAGATGTGTATATCTTTATATATATTATATATTTATTATACACACACACACACACACATTATTATTGTTTATTAGATCCTTGTCATACAGCAGTCACTTTAAAAAGAGGCAGAAAAAATTATAGTGTTGCCATTTGTCAGATTTCTTAAAAGACTTAAAAGATTATCAAGCATAAATTTCAACTTCTTTTTCTTTTCATAATTTAACTAGTTTTCTTTTCATTTCATCTCTAGAGTTTTTTGTGGGTTTATTAGTTTACTCTTAAAAATTCATTTCATAAAAAGATAATCCTTTGTTGTGTCAAATTAATTACAGGAGGAATCAAACATGGAATATGCAAAGACAAAAACCCCACAGATCTATATGATTATGCAGAAATTGTAATCATAAGAATACAAAAGTGTGCCTTTTTGATGGCAAAGTGATTTTATCAGAGTATCTTTTAAGACTTATTATACACTATGGAGATCAATGACTAGCTTTAAGATACTTCTTCACCTTCCCTCTCTTCATGAATTTCATCTCCTGACAAAGATCTCAATTAAAGAGTTTTATCATTTTCATTTGGAAAGAGAAGGAATTACTCATCTTGGATCCTTTAAAGATATAACACTGCATTTTACTGTAAGTTGACCTCCTAAATAATTATGTCATGGTTTTTGTTTTTGAGGATCTAAAGTTGCAATCCAAGGAAATTTGTTGCAATTTTGGCTGTGCTCTGTTCTCAGTTTAAAATAATTCTTCTCATCTCCCAAATTCAAACTCTTCTAAGCTGGCATAAACCAATGAAGCTAGGGGAAAAAAGTTATTTTTAGAAAAATAGGCTAGGGGGCTTATGTTCAACATGTACTCATACAACTGTTAAAGTTCCTCAGGCTGCATTCAGACACACTAAGGTGTGACTGGTTTTGAACAGTTTACTTTGACCCTATCAACATGAAGTTCTGGATTTAAAATATGACATTTTGGGGGTGGGTCTTGCATGTATCTCTTCAAATGCAGCAGTTTTTTCTCTGGAGACTTGCTTAGTAGCCTGCCACTTAGAAAAATGCGCTTGTTCCAATACTGGATTTATTTGAAAGCATAACGTTGTTTAAATATAATTGTTTTTATTACATGAGTTAAAAAATATGTGCCTGACAGAACTTTAGAATGGTGCATGTGATGCAGGTGCCTGTGTTTTTTCCCAGCTACAGGTTGTCTCGCTCAGCAAAAAGACGAGGCATCATTCGCCTCTCTTCTTCCTTTTCTCCTTCACTCACTTTTTCTTTCCCAGTTTCCATACTGCAATTGTCTGCCCTTTCATTAGCTACACTATTTCTATGATTCTTCCCTCAGCCACTGAACACTTTAAAAAGGCAAAAAATTACCCAGGTTGAGTTTTGCTGTCATTTTAGTAAGTGCTACTTGCCTTCAGAGGGGCTCAATGCTAAAACAGTAGGGAAGAGAGTGGAATGCAGGAACAATTTTTAATGACCAGGAGTTGTTTAGTTGGTTTAGCAGCTTGTTTTTTGCAGCTATTGTCTCACTAAGCTGAATAAAAATACTCCTTGTCCCCGCAAGTCTTGTTTTCCTTATCTCCATAAATGATCATGTCTTCAAAATGATCATTGGCAAAAGGCAGCTTTTGTCTAACCTGTAAATCATTCATCCCTAATGTATACTAATCAAGATGTACTTTCTTGTTGTCACAAACCAGGTAACGTAATCAAATAATCAAATAGAAGAAGTCATCAGCTACAAATAATGATTTAGCACTAGAAAATGAATGTTACTCCTTTTTATACAACACAGTCTCTTTCTGGAAATTGAAGGAGATGCAGTCCTTGAATTTATTTGCACAAACATGCAAGACACAATCCCAAAACACACACAGCTCAAATTTGCATTTAATTCAAGGTATGACTAAAATTAACATTAATTAAGACTTTTTTTTTTATATAATAGATATTGGCAGTCACATTTGTTTATTCGTGTCTTTTGCCTTTTGGTGGAGCTTTATTCTCTTTTTTCTTTTAGGTTGTTTGTTTAGCTTACTTTTCTTCTTATTTCCTCTGTTCTTCAGGTATTTGGGATTTCTTGTTTATTTTTGCATTTTTATGTGTGGTTTTAGTTCTTTATGGGGTGACTGTTCTTGTTTGGCTTTGTGTGTATTCTACTTTTTTATTGTGTTAGTCTAAATTTTGGGTTACTGATGTCTTCTAGGGATTTCTGCAGCTAATATTTTTTCTTACATTAAGCAGCTGATACATGTAAAATTTGACATACATTTTCAAATTTCAGGCATCTTTTTTGATTTAGTGACTAATGGCTCAATTTCTGTTCTGTGATCTTACTCTCAAGGAATTGCTAATAACGAGGAATTGTCACATCATGCATCTGACACATGTCTAGAATAATGGTAAAGGAGATAATTTTTATCATCATAATCATTCAACTTCCCACAGAAAAAAAAAATTTAAGTGCTATTTGTTATTAAGACTGGTATACAAGACCGTGGTGACAAAACAGTCATTTGGGCTGCCACTAAAGCACATGTATTTTGTTTGGTGCCCAAAGCAACTCCAAATAAAGCACAAAATAAGCCAGCTTGCCAGTTTTCAATGCAAAATTAGGTCTTATAGACCAGGTGCTCAGTTGCTTTCTTTAGCCACGCCAAACTTTTCTAAGGATGAAAACTTTTTTAGAAGAAATGTAAATAAATAGTATGAATCTGTAGGTATTACTATATAGAACTGATTTGAGAGTTTATTCATGAAAACATGCTTCCTTCAAATGACCATCCTCAATACTTCAGTGACAATTATCAGTCTTTGGAAAGCATCAAAGAAATAAAGATCAGAGTACAAGCACTCTAGGTCAAAGAGGGGAAAACATATTTTTCAAAATAAGCACTTGACAGAAATATTGAATATTTGAACTTGAAGAGTGAATTAGAGTATTGAACTAACTTAATGGCTACTGACTTGCATTGTTGTATAAGGTAGAGATTTTGTAGTTGTTTTGAATTCCTGCACTCTTGGCAGACTCTGCTGGAAGTTACCATAAAAATGTTATTCTCTGTCTATAAAATTAGCTGATATTGCTCGCAGATTTTCTTCTCTCATAAGAAGCAACAAGAATTCATGAAGATAGGGGTGAGAAATTACTTTTGCTTTGGGAAAAATTGCAGTTTAAGAGGTAGTGGAAAAGCTCAAGACTTCACGTAAAATAAATCAGCATTCTAAGTTTATGGCTCAGAGCAGTGAAAACTTCCCATGATACATTTCATACCTTAGCAATAGATTTATTTTGCTTTTTGAGCAAATTTTTCAGATCTGTCTGAAAAGTGCACGGAAGGTAACATATGATCATCTGTGTAAGCTGGATGAATCAGAACAGTCCATAGTTCTACAGAATTTATCTTGTTTGATGTGACCAAAAGGGAAAAAAAAAAATCTGTATTTCTAGACTAGATAGATATAACTATGATATTTAGATTTATGAAACTTGAGCCATCACCACTAATGTTTATGCTGGAGTTGAATCTGGTGAAGGATGTCAAATGCCATGAGGGCTTCTACAGGTACATAAGCAGCAAAAGGAAAACAAGAGAAATCAGGAGCCTGATGATAAGTGGGACAGGGGCGCAGGTGATAGAGAGTAAGGAGAAGGTTGAAGTACTGATTGCCTTCTGAGCCTCAGCCTTTACTTGTAAAAAAAGCCTTCAATAATATCTGCTGGGAACCAGGGGGTGAATCCGGAGCAGGAAAGGTGTACCCTTAGTGGAAGAGGATCAGCTCAGGGAATACTTCATAAGTCCATGAGCAGTGATGGGATGCATCCATTAAAGCTGATGGAGGCAGCTGATATCATTGCAAGTCAGCATTAATTCACCAGTGGAAGTCAGACATTAGCAGCCTGATAACCTTCTGTAATGGAGTGCCTGGTGTGGTGGATATGAAGAGAGAGAAGTGGATTTTGTCTATTTTGATTTCAGTAAGTCTTCTGACACTGAATCCCATAATATTTTCATAAAGAAGCTGTGGAAGTGGGGACTGGATGAGCAGACAGTGAGGTGAGCTTAAAAATGGGTGACTGGCCAAGGTCGAGTGTTGTGACCAGTAGCTGAAGCCTAGCTGAAGGCCAGTAACCCCAGGTATATCCCATGGGTCAATACTGAATCAAATCCAGTTCAGCATGGTCTGGATGATTGGTTAACTGCAAATGAACAGTAAAATCTTTTAATGCTTTTAATTACTTTTTTCATCTTTATAATGTTTGGACAAATTCTGGTTTGTGCTTATTTAGCTTTCTGATACAATGAATGCCGTAAATTTAAGAAAAAGATGGTTTATTTTCCTTTGATTCAGATGTCTTCTGTTATTTACATAAGCCAAGACTGGAAAGCAAACATGTCTGACAAACTATTTCCAGACTAACAAGAGCAAAGACAACAAAAACTTGACTGCTGCCTAAAATATTGGAGATTATTCTTAGGCTTTAAAGATTCACTTTTATTTTTAGACATATATGGGTTTTCCCTTTCCTTTTCCTCTTTCCCTTTTCCTTTCTTTTTTTTTTCCTTTTTTGTGTGATTGTACAGTGATTTTGCTTGAGCTCATAATGAAGTGCTTTTGATCAGCACTAAAAAAGGTCTACTGGTTGAGTCCCTAAATGCAAAACTTGTGATGAGAATAAACTTCAAGGTCTCAGAATGCACTTATCAGATCTACTGTATGAATAAGTGTCAGGTCCCAAAGCAGATTGCATAAATCTTTCTGGTTGAGCTTGGAGAGTGCAAAGCTTAATACCCACAGGCTTGCAATCTTTTTGAAGGTGATTATAATTCAGCACCAGCTTTGCATCCTGGATGAAGGTTCCCCTTGAACACAAAGTATGTTACATGCTTGTGTGCTAGTGATCAAAATACCCAAAAGGTTGCCAGTCTTGCAATTCTTAAACCTGCAAAATGATGTTAAAATGCTACATTCACTCAACTAAGCTGTAAATTCAGCCATTATAGATTGAGGGCATAGTTCTACTTCATATGCCAAAAACTAATTTCGGTCATAGTATTTTGGTTTTTACCATGCTCTATGGTGTAGTGTAACTCAGAGATTTACTGAAAGTTTATGAGTGGTAAATTTAAGATTTCATTACTTTTTTTTTTATTTGCACATTGAGGTAACAGATACTGCCTGAGGAAGCAAATATGTACTTAGTTTTTCAAGTAAGTATAGGTGGTAGATGTTCATCCATGATTGCATTTGCAGTCATACTATACAGAGCTTGGAGATTTAGTTGTTGGTAAGGAATAATATACTGTTTTATGATCTGTTTGTTTTGACTCTTCATTTAGGTAATGGTCCCAAACTTTTCAGTTTCAAAATTCTACTAAAAAAATTTTACTATGTTTTTTTAAAATTTACCATGAACTATAAATTTTGTAATAACAACTGTCTCCAACCTCTTACTAGCCAAATACTGAAGACAATAGATAAAAGAGCTTGTTATTTTAACAGTGTAGCAAAAATACCCTTAAATATCAAAAATACTCTTAAAGCTCTATTAACCTCATACAAAATATTTTCCTTATTAAACTGAGGAACAGTGTGATCTCAGTTGTTAAAGAATATACTGCTGAAAGTTTCCTCCTACTTTTAAGAGTGCAGCATAAATCAAAGTATAGCTCAAAAAATTTGTAACATTCTTTTAGTAATTCTTTATCTTTGTTTTTGGGTGATTACAAAGTAACAAACTAAACTGCAAAATCCACTGATTCACATAAATTCATGCTTCCAACCCTTGATAAAACTTAATTTAAGCCCACTTTACTTGAACAATTTCATCGTCCCTTGGCAGTAAAGTTTTAAGGTAATTTTGTTTCAACCTCAGTACTTTCCTAGGAAAGGAATATAAGCTTTTTTGCTCAGAAAACTATTCCCTTTGTCATTTCTGTACCCTTTTGGAAGGTATTACAGAATGATTCTTTGCTGGCTTTGTGGTCAAATTCAAAACATTGTCCATAAAGTCAAATGAAGAGCAAAATTTGATATAAATATATAGACTTCAACGGCTTTATCAGCTCAGTAAGTCAACTCCCTCTTCCACTAAAATCAAACAAACAAAAATATTCTTAAAAGTTGTAAGCTATAGAGATACCTTTGGAGAAGTATACTGATATGAGTTAGAATGACTCGAAGTTTAGCTATGTTGTACTGCTATGTCCAGTTTCAATTTTATGTTGATTTCCATGACTATTTATTGTGTATATTAGTACAGTGTCCCAGTACTGTGTCTAATACATGGCTGTTACATGGATATTAGGTGCTGTAAGGTAGATAAATGGCCATAAAAGGACATTACCCATCAGAGTGGTAAAATTATAAGCACTTAAGTTACATTTAAAATGTGGTGAACTAACTCATTTTTTGGGTAAACATCCTAATATGAACTGATGTTTACATTCTTACTATTGCCTGCTTATCTCTCTTCTTTTTGACATACAGATAAACATATTACACAAATATGTACAATGGTATGTACAGTGTGTGTGTGTGATAATTTGTGCACAAATGTGCTCATGTTTTATTAAATCTTCCCTGGCAGCTGTACCCTTTCTGCTGATATGTAGAGTTTAACCAGAGGCTAGGAGAAGAATGATCACTGAGTGTCCTGCTCTTCAATCTATTCATCAAACTTATGTACAGTATAATGTTGAAGCAATTAGTTGCTGACATAAGAGTATTTATACTGAATTCCATTTGGGATGCTGTAAGGAAGTTCCAGCAAAGTTTATCATAGTTTTCACTCTTGTGTTTGTACTTGAATCAGTATAAATAATAGTTATACTGGGATAACATCAGTCAAACCAGGGGCTCTATTAAGATCACTGTTTTGATAAAAAACCCTACCTATTACTGGGTCTGTTAGAACAGTAAAGCTTCTTAAGTCCTGACACTACTTTGGAGGTCATGTTGTTTTCTTGCTAATGAGAGACTGTATTTCAACCTAACCAGCAGCATGGAATAAGTCAGCAATAATCAAAAATTTTCACTGCCTCTGTTCCCCTAAATTTCTAAAGTTATCTGAGGTAATATTCAAAGCCAAAAGGACATTTCCTAGACAGATTCATTTTATCCAGCTACAGGAAACTATGATCTGTACAAAGGTAGTTTAAAGTTTTTTTTAACTTTTGGACAGGGAGATATTATCCACTCCCTTCAAATTAGTTTATACTATCACACTTCTACAATAAAGGATTTTTAAGGTTCTTTTGTTTGCTAAAGATGAAACTCTGTTTCTCTTAAATGTGAGGAAACCATTTTGCAGTTACCAGGACTGCCAAGACTGTAAAATTATTATTTTGGAAACAAGTGAATGCCATTCTTCTGCTCAATATTTTATATTCTACTGCTTTTTTGAAAATAATTTTATTACATATGCTAATTATCTCAAGGTGAAAGATAAAAATATACTACAGATTAAAAAAAAAAAGAAAATTTCCCATGATAAGGAAAAATTAAAAAGCTGGACCAGAGAAATACATTTATGTAACAGCTACTTATAAAAAAATTGGAATGAAACACTAGTTGCTTGAGTCCAGTGCTGTGCTGGTTATACCACAGTATTCAGGAATAATTATGGGGAAAACACTGAAATCATTTTTCAGGTACTTTTTTTTCCCTCCTTTTTATTTTATATGCAGAAAGCATAACCATTTTGCAGTGAAGGCTCAGGCAACCAAGGCTCCTTTCCATGGAAATAAGATGCTCATTTGACAGTAGTGTCCTTAGAAGTGTGAACTGAGATGCTCCACTCAGGTGAGTTAGCAGCTCCTAAGGTCACACAGGGCAGCAGAACTGTAGGTGCTTGCTGTTTCTGAACAGACTATGGAACGAGACATGATTCTTACACATAGCTCTCTTGGCTTTGAATACCTAAAATTCTACCTGAACAACACTTCATATTACCCAATTTTTTTCTCTGTTTCTCATCTAGTCAGTTAATGAGATGAGAATCTCATGTATTTTCCTATTTCCCATTTCTGTATAGCATTGCTACTTCCTCTGTTGTGACTTCAGACCCTATTGTTTATGATAAATCTTATTATCAGTTTTGTCACCAGGTTTTGAAGAGTCTGTCAACATTTTAGGAAAAGAAACATTAGCAATATGATCTGAAACTGCAAATTCCCTTTTGAATCACTTGGCACTTTACATCAGAAAGTTAGTAGTATTCTCTGTTTATTTTCATAAATATTTTTACATCATCTTATCCTTTGAGAATGGCCATCAGTATATTTTTTCCCCAGCTGGAGATGGTGTCAGTAAAAGCATAGCACATTTACAGCTAGTGACAAGTTCTTGACTGACTATATCCAGCAAGGGGTGCTTACGAATGCAACAGTCAAACTCTTTTCCTGAGAGACTGTGCTTTTGCTTTACAAGGTCCAGCTTCTACTGACTTAGTGATCAATTTGATATCTTGTTCCAGAATCTCTGTCTTGAGCAGGTACATTAGACAACATCAAACTAGCTCCCTCCAAGAAAGCTTGTTGCGTATGAATATCCTTGACCTTATGTGAGATGTTATGGATCTGGTTCAGGTAGCATTTTTGTCGTGTTGTGAGGCCAAAATTGTAGTTGACTTAAAATTCCTGCTGGTTCTTGGAGCATAGGTAATGTACAGCCACTGGGAAAAACACAGAGGGAAAAGCAAAAGTGAATAAACTGCTTGTAGCTCCTACGTTCCTAAAGCACACAGATTTGTTAGGCTTTGGGTTTTGTGGGGCCTTTTGTTTTGGTTCAGTTTGGTTTTCTTAATAAATGGAGTATTTCTCATGTTTTATAAAAACATCTTCTTGTAGCAAAATTCACTCTTCTTTTCCCTGTCTAACTGATAAAATTTTGTACTAGTGTTTGTCCCTACAATAGCTGAATCTGACAGATGAAAGAGTAAAATCCACAGTGACCATAGATGAAAACCCATGCTGATTCACCTGCATGTTACCAAATTAGCACCTGTTCACCACAACCCTTCACCACAATTGCTTCTTATCTAACTACATATGTCCTCTTGTTGCTGCCTCTCAGAATTTTTCTGCCTTCTTTAAGCTACCTTGAATGATAACAGTGATTTCAGCTGGAGTGTTTATCTCAAAAGACACTTTTCCAATTGTATTCAGCATTTTAAAAAAACAACTTTTATTGATCCTGATTCCTATACTTAGACCACATTTGTTAAATAGGAACCAGACTTATTGTCTGATTTAACACAAAAATGTGTGTTATACTGTGTTTTCTTACAGTATCACAGATGATACACATTTGTCTAAATTTTTAAATAAGAGAAAAATGTATGCTTTTGTCTGACACACTGGAATGCACAGATATACATATTTCTATGGCAGTCCTTCTGTCCTGATTTTGGTAGACTGAAGATACCACTTTAGGTAAATGAGGTCAGTTGGAGACATCAGGACCGGATTTTGAATATCTAAGTTAATAGTCTTCAGTGAATATTTTTTCACTCTGTTAGAGCAAAGTATTTTATGTAGCTCGTAGGTAAATTCAAATATGAATGTTACTAAAAATCACATAACACTTTCTTATGACAATATGGAATTGTCATTTTTGTCATAAATTGTCATAAAAAGTCACCCCTTTAGTTACTTCCTTGTGTTTGGTCCATAGCAAAACAAAGTAGCTTGTAAAAATAATCACTGTGATTGCAAATATTGGTTGATATCTATACTACTTCCTAACATACTTTAATAAAATTGGATTGGGTTAAAATTAAACCAACCATTATGTTTTCCAAGATTTGATCATTAAAAAATAAGAAAAATTATAAAGCTTTAGGCTTTTAAGACACAAAGATGGACACTGTCAATATTCCAGAAAGTATCTTGGATCTTAATTTAAAAGACATGCAGATGATGGTAGTAAAAGTGTTAAATATTTTGTTTAGTTGGAAGATTAAGATATAATGAATTTTTGAATAAGAGAGAAGTAAATTCTCCTGCTTCTACTTGATGGTTTGAAAATGATAAGTACTAGGAAGGACATAGAAAAAAGGGATTGGAACCAGTCAGGCAGCAATTCTAATAAGAATGTGGGTCTAAGGCTTCTTATGAGTAGATTTCTTGTGACAAGTATAAACATGACTTAACATGGCAGACCTTGATGAATATCAAGAACAAAAACTGTGAAGTGTGATTGTTGTGAACAGGTTCACATGCTTCTGTAGCAATATTGAAACAGCAGGCAGCAAGGAATGTTCAGTATAATAAACATATCAACCTGAAGGATCCTTCATCTGTATCTCTGCTTCTTATTATCCAAAATAGAGCATACTCACTATATTTTCTGTGATTAAGTGATTCATTTCCTACAGATGCACAGTGAGCTCCACTTCTGAATTAATTAGTATATCTATATATGTGTGTTGTCTCTACAAAAACAATTATGTTGGTCCAAAATTACAGGAGTCCTGAAGTCTTTCTCTAATCTGAACTTAATACGTAGTGTTGTTTTATTCACCCCTAAAAACAGATGGGACAAGACAATGATTAGTACAATCTGAATTTCTCAGTATTTAGGCTTTGATGAAAGTACAGGCAGCATAAAGTTTAGGGGTAAGAATCCATAGCTGAGAACACTCTATCACTAATCCCAGAATTCAAGTTGTCATCACTGACCTTGAAAAAGTAAACATGATCTCTCCACTGCCTCTTCTCCCCTAGTCTGTCCTATTTCTGTTTTTGAGGTATGTAAACTTTAATGGCAGTAAAGAACAATCCTGTGCCCCCAGTGAGACTCTCCAAACCATGTGCTGCTCTGTTGCTCCCTGCTTTCCTTTCACCCCTCTCCCTGTGGCAAGCTGGAGAGGAGGCTTGGAGGTCCATAAGATAAAGATCAGGGGTTGAGATAAGGACAAAGTTTTGGGAACAGCAGTGAAACAACACACAGTAACAGCTGCACTAGTAATGGCAGAGGGAGCAAGAAAGAACAGATTCACATGGGAAGGCCAAGACGAGACACAACACCAGACAGCTCCCCACACTACCTTTACTCAACTGCACAAGGACCCCTTCTCCTCAGAGGAGAGTCCCTGTCCCCCACTCCCAGCACTGGTATGAGGTGGTATAGAATAACCTCTGGGTCCTAGCCTTGCCCCTTCACAACAATGGTAATAATTAACCCTGTCCTTTCCAGAACCAGGAGTGGCATTCAAGGGGAAATCTGGGGGAAAAAAAAGCAGAGGCAAACATCCTGTATATGGCTGGAGGAACAGCTACCACTTGCCATGCAGTTGGTGTTTGGCAGGCTAACATGTCTCCTTCAAATTTTCACATCATTACTTGAGCAGTCTCCAGACCTTTGTCTGTACATCCTGGTCCAAAGCATTTTGTGCTATGTGGCTTTGGAATCATAGACCTTAAGTTGCTGTGGAAATGTGAGTGTTCTTCTGGAAAAATATAGGTGTAAATATAGTCATCTAATTGGCAAAATGGAATTTCCCTTCTAATTGCTTCCTGATTTCTATGCTTTTTCATGTATCAAGCTGAAACATTGAAATAATTGTCCAGAAGTTTGGAGATGAATTTTAAAAGCATCATATTATTATTTCAATTTTTAAAAATATATAATAATTTTATTAAGCTCAATTTTAATTTATAAAAGAATGCACTGCAGGTAAGCATTGGACTGCAAAACATGGTCGTTTTTGACTTTTACTTTGAAATGTGTTTACTCAGACATACTGCAAAAAATCAACTTTCATTGTAGCCAGTGGTATTTTGATGCAAAGAGCATCTCTAAGTAGGAAGTAGGAACTCACAAGATCAGTCTCATTAAGAGAAAAAGAAATCTGAAAATAAGATTGGACCTAATAAAAGGCTCCTACAACATTCTTGGTAAGATAAAGTAGACTATCAAATGTTGGGTTGTGACAAAAGTTTATATATTTAGCAATTTTTGAACAGCAGTTGATTTTGCAACACAAAGAGAAGGGTCTCCATCTGCACAGATCACTGTCTATATTGAATGTTTCAAAAGACTCATTACAAGTTTATCTCAAGAAAAATACTTTTGTGGTTTGATGACATGCTATTTGTACATATATCTATGTATTTGTATGTAAATCTATGTATGTATGTTTCAGTGCCATGGTTTAGCCCCAGCTAGCAACTAAGCACCATTCAGCTGCTTGCTCATCCCCCACAACAACAGGATCAGAGAGAAAATTGAAAGATTAGTAGCAGTATGTAGGAATTTCTTTTAAAGAGTATTAAAAACTTTTCAAAGGAGCATTTTAAAATATGCATTACAAGATTTCTCTGTCTTTTCATATCTCTGCAATACAATATGATTATGAACAGAAGTAAATGTTGGAAAGTGCAGGGCCGTAATCTTACATCTTGTAGCTCAGAGAGTATGTATTGATTGTTTTCACATTAGCTGATCTATCTCCAACACCATTAAAGGATTAATATATATTCATAAAATTTCATTTTCAATTATAGCCAAGCAACAAGTATGGGCTCTCTAGACATAGTACCTAAGAGCGGTACAGCATATTTCAGGAAAAAAACTGCAAATTTTATACCATCATATGATTGGATTCTTCAAAAATCACTCAGATATTCTCAATATAGTTGTCTTAGAAGTATGTAATTTCTTAGGTTCCTACTTTACCGTGGTCCCAAGGCAAAGATTTCGTGGGAGTGAGAATTTTCCTTGAAGTGGGCAATTAGCTAAAGAAAAAAGAATCAATTTCTTATCACTTAGCCAGAGTCATAGAAGTTACTGTAATCTCTCATATCTATTTTTCATTTAAGTCTCCAAGTTATTTGCTAAGCTTGAAGAGAAGAAGAAATAAGGGGGGAAAATTAAATCCACTGATTATCTTATACCAATGAGAAAGTTTCTGCTTGCTGAAGAAACAGGATTAGTACCTCTAAAGAAGGAAAAATTGCACCAAAATCCACTGTCTACTAAATCGCTGGCCACTGTTATCTAAATAAAGAATAATATTTACATTTAACATCTGAACTGCTCACATAGTGGACTGATTTCATTTTAGAAGGTAATGGGTGAGAGTTAAATATTTGGGAATGATAAATTTACCATCATGTTTTACATGTGCATGTATATTGGTCAGTGGAAAAATGCACATCTGTGTATAGATAACATAAATACAAAGCTGCAACTAATTAGAACCATTAGAACTCTGCAGTGACAGACTTTTGGTGCAATTGGCTTATGGAGCTCTCATTTGAAGGAATACTCAGTCTAACTCAATTTAGGCAATGTCTTAAGCTCTCCTTCTGCTAGTTCAATAATATGGTGATCTCTTATCCCTGCAAAGAAATGCATCAAGTAATTTGCCATATTGCAGTCATGTCATCTAAGCTATCTGGAGCTATTTCATAAACACTATTTCATAGAACCCTAAAAAATGAAATACAAGAAACATAATAATCCCTTTCCTATTGTGATGTCATCCTGCATTTAGATCAAAGTAGTTCAATTTGTCTAGCAGATAATTTAGTGCAATTTATCTAGGAGATTATTAATTGTGGAAACAAGCGCATATGCCTTAATCTGTTTATAAACTTTCCTAAGCAGAGTTATTTTAAGTAATAAGGACAAATAATAAACACCTCAGGATATAATTTCAATAATGTAGACTATGCAGAATTACAACTTATTAAAATAGAAGTCAGCATAATAATTTGAAACACACCTAAGTACATTCACACCAACATTAGGACACGGCAATGAGATATTTTATTTTGGTAAAAAGTTAACAGAGGAAAGGATTATGTACAATAAGTCACAATATGAGTGAACTGATATATTTAGCAAGCTTTTTGAGGTTTTCTGTTTAAAACGGGAGCTTAAATGATCTGCCTACCAACAAAGCATTTTATAATAAAGAAGTCTCATATTGTAAATTTTCAGATGTCTCTCAGTAGAGATAAATTGTATGTATATTTCATTGTATTCAGCTTTAGATATCTGGATTCAATTTAAACACGAATTATTAATCACACCAAATGTATTACAGATTTTGTTTGTGTCATTTGAAATATAATCAAAAATGTTAGGCAACAAAGCTGAGAAATACTCAATAAATAAAACTACATAGCTCTATTCTACTCAATACCTATTTCCATGCAGAATTGAGTTTGGAGAAGCATTTCATAATTCATTGTTAGAAAAACCCTTGCTGGTTTAGTCAAGCAAGAAAATTACCCCCAAAGCCCACAAGATTCATAATGCTTAGAAAACAAAAAGAAAAAAATGGCAACAAAAGATAAGGGCAATTCAAAACCTAATGAGACATTTTAGGCCTCATTTACATCTCTAACCTGATGCAATTCTTCAAAATGTTTTTCTTACAAATTTGCATACTAAAAGCTTATTCTTCCCTAACCAAAATGATTATGAGATTTCCCACACTATAGTAAAGTTAGCATTAGTTTAAAAGCTACTTATAGTCACTTCTAGACAATGACTTGTGTATCATTTTTAAATTCACACCTCTATTAGAGCTGATAGTGCAGCCAAATATTTTTTTCTTGATATATGATGTCTGTAAATTTAAAACAGAGATTTTACAGATCATTACTACAAAGCATGGTAATTTTATCAGTGAATAGCCTTTTTTGCTAGATAAGTCTATTTTTTTTAATTAAATATAAATTTTAAAAATCCAAGTATGTGGATAAATGTCTTTTGATTGGGTAAGCATCATCTGGTGAATAGTGTATATATGGATTTCCAAAAGGCTTTCAATGCAAACCCCTTGTCAAAGGCTCTTAGGGAAATCAAGCAGCTGTGACATAAGGAAGGTCCTTGCATGGATAACTAATTGGTAGAAAGAAACACACCAGGCATATGTTCCCTGTAATCAGTAAAGCAAATTGAAAAACTAAGGCTCCCTTCACCAGAGTACAGCCATCCTATGGGCTGTGTATGTCCTTGCAAATGTGTGGCTAAAGGACCAGTCTTCTAGTTCTGTTTATATTTTGTTTTCAATCTCAAAATTTGAATTTGAATTGAAATTTGGTATTTTCAGAAGTGGAATACTGTTGTTAAAATAACAAGAGGAGATAGAATATCTGTTTATTCTTCTTAGCTGTATATGAATTTTTAAATCTGGTTCAAAGTTTAAAATATTTCATATTAGATTAAATATTTGGGGCTAAGGTGAGTAATGGTAATATTTAATGCAAAAGAAAAACAAAATAAATATGGACCATTTTATGATATGTTTAAGAAGATACAAACTTTAGGCACAAATAGGAATGATGAGTGATATAAAATATAAAATGATGAAGGTTATAAAATGTGAGCATGGTATGAATTTAAAATTCCTTTTAAGGCATAGCCTTTACACAGGAAAGTGCTTTTTAGGATAAATGCTTACCTAAGAATTGTTAAATTTTTCATGCACAGCCCTGAAGCGAGAAATCTGTCACCTGAAATTATCTTTGCTTTGTGTGTTTTCACACTTCTGTTAACAGTGAACTGTTAATTGATACGCACAGGAGACAACACAAAAAAAAGTAAGATTGTGGACAACATGCTGCCACTTTATGGATTAGAAAGCTCACAAGGTTTCCTTGAATAACTGATATTGAGTAATTTTTGCTTTTATATTAGCTTTTTACATCATTATTTGAATCCAACAAAAGTCTTCATCAGTTTTAGACAAATAAAGCAGAGGAATGGGAATACAAAATAATTTTCTTGAAAGTCTCTTGAAAATAGATGTTTGAGTAGCAGCAAGGGATCCAAAATTATATCCCAGTTCTGTAGAAGGAGTAAAATGAATTTAACTATATTATTGTAATTCCTTAGATATTAGACAGATGGAATGAAACTACATAAATTCTTTTATAAAGGTGCTGTTCATGGAAGTATCTGTTTCCTAAACAAATGAGATTACAAGTTTTTAGATTCCTGTTGCTTAGTACCCAGTAACATTATGATCTCAGAATCTTATGCAAGATTAATCTGAGCCCTTTGACAGGTGTGATTACTATCTTAGCTGGATGTAATAGAAAGAAGTGAATACATAATTTTGTCCAACACTTCCTGAAACATATTTCTCAAACTATAGCAAGCTAAAGTATTAGTCCAAGGTCTAGAAAAAGGGACCCAAATTATTCCTTAGGAAAAAATTAGGCTTCTATGTCCAATACCAATTTCAGAAATTCCTCTCTTAGTTACTGCCTGACTCTGGAGGAGCCTTAACTCCAAATACCCTGGGTTTTTTGACATAAAATAAGAACAGCCTATATTTCTTTGCATGAAAAAAGCCTTGATCTTGGCAGCCGAGTTATGTTACATCTAGCTAATTCCTAGGTATTTTTAGGGATCCTGTGGTTTTGTCCAAGGCCAAGAAAGCAATCAGTCCAGCAAAGCTTCTTGGGTTACATCTGTCTTCTTAAAGAAAACTGCAGATCTTAGATCCTACATGCTATTTCTGGATTGAGATACATAATTAGAAATTCTTCATCTCCTCCCAAAATTATGTGCTGTGCAGAATAGAATTCAAGGTTCCTTGGACCAGCAAAATGACCAAAAAAAAAAACTCCACCAACCTTAAATTTCTGTCCTCAAAGCAAAAACAGTACAGATGGAAAAATAAAATAGGCTTGGCATTTACCACTCTTGAAATAAGAAATATGAAATAACCATGTTAAAGTACTACATGTCAGCACCTTTACAGTCCCCATTTCCTCCCTCTCCCCAGGGCAATACCCCTGAATAAACAGACACACTGTTTTTTCTTAACAGAACATGAATTAAACTGAAGAGAAGTGTATCCTCCTGAAATAGTACTGCAAAGGAAAAAAAAAATAGTCTGTCCTCTTCCTCAATTTTGGGAAAAAATAATGGCTTATAGCCTCAATTTTTTAAAATGTTATTAGAGATAATATGCCAAGTTGAAGGAGGAGCCTCGTTATATCCTCATGCTCTGAGATTTTAGGCCTCAGAAATTTCAAACAGCCTGTCTTAGGTATTGCCCACTATCTACCTGTAAATACCTGCACATGCACCCCTAAGTGACCCCCAGCTCAGTCTGTTGGTCCTGTGCTTTAGGAACCACACTTTGACATCCTGCATCAGAAGCTTTCTCTTGAGGAGGTCTGAATTCCACACTGCAGGCCAGTTGGCAAAACATTAACTATACATTATTTAACTTCCCGTTTTGTTAGTCTCTTTTGGCTTTTTTGATGATCAGTGATTATTGTGAGAATATAAGAAAGATTTTTCATCACTAGGTAAGAACCCTGTCTGCTGCAGGAAATTTTCCCAGGCCTTGTGGCAGGCAAAATACCTTCCATGATCTCAAAATCTTAATGGCTTCACTTACATGACAATGACCTTTTGTTATTCTCATGCTTTATAAACCTCTCTGTCATAGTTATTTTCAGTAGTTCCTCGCCCTTCTGTTTCTCTTGTCACCCAACTACATTCATGTTGGCGTACAGAACTCAAGTTATTTTCTGCCCATATGGTCTCAGTGAGTTAATCCATTTCTAGATTGTTGTACGTCAGTGCTGAGCACTCCTAAATATTTTCTTGTGATTTTCCATCTGGAAGTCAACATCTCACCTCCTGTCTTTCTAATATCTTTTTGTAGCAATTGCATAGATTCCTCAGAGCACATGGAAAATTGAAATTGCCCCATTTTAAATTCTATTTCTTTTACTTTTCCTTTTTCTGCAGCACTGGCAACCACTGAATTATTGTCACAGACATTATTTTTATTTGAATTGCATTGTGTTAATTAATTAACATTAATATTTTGAAGTAATAAAAAAACCACATCTGCCACTGTATTTCCCTTTAAAAATTGTTTTTATTATTGCTGGGTGTTGGATGATTGAGAGAGGACAAACCTGTATATAGGAATATATCTATGTAATATATAGATTTTATAAAATATATATAGTACCTATATTGCATATAAATATCATATATATATATTATATATATATATATATAAAATTATATGTTTGGTTTTTTGTTTGTTTGTTTCACAAATGTAAACATTTCTCATTTATAAATAATACCAGGTCTTCACAGTTTAGTCTCCCTTAGTTTTGGTAGTAATATTTTAATAATTTTCTTATTTAAACAAATTATTTTTAGTATTTCAGTATCTTATCATTATCCTTATTTGTGATGCCAAAGAACCAAGCATTTCTACTTACCCCTTTTAAATAAGTTTGTCAGAATTCATAATCTCTAAATTGCTGTACTGCTCTTTTCAAGGCATCCATACGCAATGGAACGTTTGGAAAGGCCTTTGTGACAATAAGATGCATTAAGCAGGGCCCTTTATATGTTTTCTTGGTTATTCTCATTTTAATTTATTAATTATCTTTCTTATTTATAAAATATTACTTTTTAAATATAGACAGGTATTTTTGGCTTTTCCAAATCAAGAAATCATAAGAAAATATCTGTAGGAGTTTCTGTATAAAAATAGAGATTTACTTGCAATTTTATTTGGTTTTTGGCATTCAAAAATTAATTAAATGTGTTTACATAGATATCTATACTTTATTTCTTTTTCATTGTTTACATTTCCAACATTCTAACACTTAGAAATAGCACAAGGGCAGAGTTTATGCATCAAGCCTCATCATTTGTCGATTGTGTCTGTGAAACCAGAATAGCTAGCCCAGGAGAGTGGCTGCTTTGCTTCTTTTGTCACCAGAGAGGTGTTGTGTTGTGAGCAGCAGCAGTTTCTCTTGTACTGTGCAGGTGTGCTTTTGTGTGACAGTGTACACTGCTCACACTGCAATGGGAAAGCCTCTTTTCCTTTCCTTGTCCCTTCCCCAGTCCCCACCCCATGCCCCAAGTTTATCACTGGCTAATTAAAACTCTGAATATATTTTAAAGATTTTTCTTAAGCCCAGCAAAGGCTGAAGTTAAACCAAAGATTTCTTATATCCTTCTGATCTCTGGATGTAATACCAACCTTTTAAATCTGTTAGCAACCAACATAAACTGAATTATCTGCAGTCTGCCATAAATTATACTGTGAGATCCACAGCAGGATGAGTAGTGGAGAAATGCAAACATCACAATTGCTCATATCCGTGTTCCTTAGATGGAGGTTTTAGTTTTCAGAACCCTTAGTAAACCCTGTAATTTTAAGGATTATTTTAAAATTATTGTGATAAAACAAACCACTTATAAGTTGTAAGGACATGATTCCACATAAGTAGACTTTGAAGGGTTTTTCTAGATGTTTCTGTGATTTTTTTTCTTGCATGTCAGATGTCTATTCTACATAATATTACAAAAGCAAGCCAAACTTAAGCTGAAATATGTCAAGGTATTGGGCATTTCATATCAAGTCACAACATATCTTGCTATTGCTTAGTATTACTATGAAGTCCATTTTAGAAATTTATAATTTCCTTATGAAAATAAACTCTTCTAAATATATTTATGGCTTTGCATCAAAGTCCTTAACAGAAGATAAGGTGAACTGCATTATTACTTCTAAATGAGCTAAAAAAATAAGAAGCAATCATCAAAAAAGCATTTATATGTCACAGAGTTTAATCAATATGATTTAGAATATAATCTTGACACCTTTATTCTTGAAAGTTCCAACAAGTACCTTCACTTGGTAAAGCACAGGCCTCTGAAGGTAATAAAGAAATTTCAGAAAGGAAGGATGCAAAGGAAGATGCACCAAACATTTTTAGAGGAAGTTTGTGTCTTCCAGGAGTGTCTATTAAAAAGAAAAAGAATATGGCAGCTATGACAAAATCAGTAAATAGGACAATCTAACAGGAAATGATTCAGGATAAAATTAGCACTTAGAAAAGAGAGGGACCAGGGTATCTGCTAAATGACTGAAAATAACGTGTAGATTGCACAGCCTGTAGTCATTCCCAGAATATGCTTTACTATATCTTTTGCCCCATTTCTCTTTTTAAAATACCACCTTCCCTTCCCTTACCTTCTGCCAGCACTGTGATGAACTATTTGCAGATGCTGTGGAAGATACTTCTGCTACAGCACTATGGAGTTGCTAAGATCTAAATCACTTCAGTGATGAATAGAAATTTTACTAGTATTATTGTAAAATCTTATCATTCTATCAGGAAAACAAAAAGAAAAGAACAAGAATATGCCACAAAGCTATATTTTCTACTGTGTTTTCCTGGTGTTTAGTTTAAATTGATGAATCAGTGATGGGTGGGAATAGAGCCCTTACACATAGTGCTCAAAATTTAATAAGTAACTATCCCCCAACAAAACCTAAAATTGGAAGGATACACTGTCAAGTGTTTTCCAAAGAATGGGAAGAGAAAAGGCGTTGGTTTCGTAGACAGAAGTTTGAATACTAGAATTCTGTTATCACCTCAGGAAACCACCTGTACACTGTACTAGGTGCAACTTGGTGTCAGTGTGCAGGAACATGGACATAAACATTCCATGTCCCTTTCTACAGGTCTGTGATTGGTCTGTGATTTCTCCCACATCCTGATGTAACAACATCCATATGTTGTTACATATGCCTCTCCTGCTTAAATGTACACACAGTGGATGTTATAAATGTTGCCTTCTCTAGTGCAAAATAAGAGCTTTATGGACAGTTGCAAGCCATATGTTCTCAAATAAAAATCTTTTCCAGATGAACTAGTGAAGCCAGTTTGACGTTTTTTCAAAATTAGGTAGCTGCCAAATTTTGCTTGATATTTATCATTCATTTTTGTCACCTCTAATTCTATTTCATATGAATCCTAGAAATATTATTTTTGAGTAGTGCAGAAATTAGTTCTGACTCCCACTTTCTAAGCATATTTTTATTATAATTAAGTGACATTTGTAAAAGGATATCTTTACCTTTTATATTTTATTACATTTGGATCAAATGAAGATGTAAATATACTTAATGCACAATAACTTACAAATATGGAGATCTAGCTTGCTTGGATAGGTAGAGTAGCATTTTGGAACCAATACTTCCTCATAATTTAAAGAAATCTGATTTAGTGGACAACCGTTTACTGCTATCCCTTATTTCATTCAATGACCCAGACTATGTCTTCTGCTTGCTAAATTTTGCTTATTGGGAGGGTGTTTGTGGTATTTTGATCACTTCACAAGAAATTAAGCTGGAAAATCACTGATTTATTTATCATAATCTGGTAAGTAGCTCTCAGGTGACCACATCTTGTTAACTGTTTTTGACTATGAATTTGTTTATTTTATGTACACACAGTTACTAGAGTACTACATAATCATGCAAAGTTCAAACACCAAAATAACTTTGCAGAGTTAAGGCCTTGACAATGGAAAATTCCACTTCCATTGCTCCAACAGAAACTGTGCTGTGTAGGAAAATTGTATTATGGTGGGCAGAATCACGTGTGCTCTAGTGGAATTGTTGTTACTAAGGAAGAGTATCCAACAGTGTGATTTGCATCATGCTGTGTGAGCCGCCTACACTTTTCAGCAGTTGGTTCTGTGTCTGTAATTTATTGCTCTAGAAACCATTATAATAATACAAGAAATGCTGCAGCAAGTGTGGAGGAAAGAACACATCACAGTCAGACTGTAATGACTATTTAGACCATTTAAACTCACTCAGCTTGTTTTACATCAGAAAAACAAGTCCTTTTCAATTACCTATTTTAAGCATTTCACTGGGCTTTCTGGTCTCAGAGTGATTGAACTTAAATACACTATTACACATTTTGAGATAGTTTATGATCGTAACTGTCCAAAAATGCAAGACTAAATATAAAACTGTAAAATCAAAAAATTTCCACTTTGGAGAAAAATGATAAAAAGTATGCTATTTCCTGCATAAGAATTTGTCTCATCCTCACATAAGTACTCCATAGTGTATGAAAAACGTCTGATGGCATCTCTGTGTCCAGCTGTACAATTATTTGTCTTTTTGAGAACAAGGATATTTAATATAGGAACATTATGGACTTCTTCATTGGATAGGAGGGACATAGTCAGGGTGGGATTTTGTAGCTCAGCTTTTTAATTCGTGTAAGTATCATGGGGGAGAGGGTCAGTATAAGAAAGAAATGCCTGAGGCTGCTAAGAATTCTTCAGTGGACCAAACTGGGACTTCCAGCTGGTGGTCCAATTTCACCTTTTCAGTCTTGATTTAAGTACAGGACATGGCCCATAATTTTTGTCCTCTGGAATTTTTATCCTATGTCTTTCAGGACACAGCTTGTTTTTGTGTTTCTACTATCCTGGAAAATGAGAGCAATTTTTGTCAAAATTATTGTCCTTTTATCTTCTGCAGAATAAAACCAATTTTTGTAACTGCGTACTTCTTCCTCAGGCATCCAGATTCTTGTTTTGACAGGAGGAAATTACTGTAAGCATTGATGTAATGTTCTGATTTCATTCCATGTCCTTCATTTCTTCTGACTCAATTCTTTTCTCTATTTTGCTTTTTTCTTAATTTTCTAAAATGCATAATCTAGAGTGGAGGTGACAAAAAGGTTTTGATTCTAGAATCCTTTTGTTGTAGATTTCTAAACTGCCCTTTCCACAAAATTTTCTCTTCTGCCTGTCACTCACTGACTCCACTCCAGTGAACATCCCTTTTCTCTTTTGGCGGAGCTCATTTACAAATCCTAAATGTTCCTCTCTGTCAGTTTACCTCTTTGTCTCTTTTATTACCGTTGTTCTTCATTCCCAGAGCTCTTTTCTGTCACATCCTTTGCTTCTAGCCTGTTACTACCTTTCCTTAAGCTATTTCTGCATTTCATTCATATTTAATGTTTCCACAGTTCTAACATCAGTATAGTCACTTCCTTAACCTCCCAGCATAAGTAATTTCTTCTGCCTGAAATACTCTCTTTTTGAAACCACCTATTGCTTTGCTACCAAATGCCTACCCTTTTCTTGGGTATGTTAAGCAGCCAGTGTACATTTGCTTCCTTTTCCTTCACATGCCATGTGAATTTATAGAAATCTTCGTGGTTTTTTAGCATTCAGTACAAAAACCTGAATAGGTACACAGAAGCATGATGTACCACACAAAATGGTACTGTAGAAAAACCCCAGTATGGGGGATAACCACATGCTCCTTAGGATGCTGCTTTGGATAATTTTTCCTTTTACAATAAAACAATACATGGCAATGTCTGAGATAGGAAGGAATAATTGCTAGCACCAAACCTAATTTAATTTTCCCTGATACAGCCTTATGGAAATAAAGTTCTTAAATGCTAAAGCATTTTCACCAACTCAGTAAAGATCTCTTCAGAAGAATAGATACAGTCATCAAGGGACTGACCAACTAGAAACATCAAGGGCAAAATTTTACTTTCATTCTCTCTTTTGTTTGGTGCTTTGTTTATCTCAGATTACTTGTTGGGCTTTTCCCCCACGGAGTTTTTTTGTTCTGGAAAAAAACCTCATTGAATAATCTGTTTTCAACCCTTGAGTGCATATATGGAATTTGAACATACTTTAGCACAACAAGTTTGAAGTACATGTAGATTTATTTTCATAGAAGTATATAGGTATACTAATAGCTTTTAGTTTTCTGATGCAATATGGGGTATTTGAGTTGGTATTATCCAACTTGAGAGAAAATCCATAAAATTACTTATGGGTCTGTTGTATTCCTTAACAAAGCCTGATTTCATAAGAAGTATTTTTTCTTTTGAGCAGAGTACAATTAAGCAGCAGTTATGCAATATTTTCCAGAACCGCTGGAAAAGTTTGAGAAACTGTAAACAATAAAACAGTAATAAAATTGTTGACATTATCTATAATTAAAGATATTAACAGTCCACATTTTTATATTGGTTTGGTTTGATTTGGCTTGTTTTTTTGCCAAAGCATTTGCTATTTATATAGGAAATTGCAAATAATAGTAATACAATAGTGGTAAGATATTTCTATGACCCTAGAGGTTTGGGGTTTTTTTTCTCTGTATACAATTTTTTTAATACTCTCATAGTTTATTTTTTGGTGTTTTTTTAAATATGTCACTGAAAATGTTTTCTTTCCTTCTTTAAATCACTTACATATGCTCCATAAACGGGTGCAACAGACAAGCCTGTAATTTTTCCAAACTCTTGTTCAGTCAAATGCATTACTTGAGCAGAGATGGGCTATTGCATTTCTCTCAGTTAAATTATTAAAATCTTATATTTATGAACTTGTTAAAATTAGAAAACCTGGTTTTCAGCAGTGACACCTAGCTTAGGATTCTTTGGTGTTTTGCTTCTCTCTCCACGCCAGGCAAAACACTTTTTACTTCTGCAGCGTGATCAAGTAAGAACCTAGTTGTTTCATATCAGAATTAGCAAGAAGTTCACATTTTGTTAGGGCTGCTTAAAGTGTAAAAACATCTGCACAGATCTAGCCTTCACTAGTCACTTTCTTAAACTGTTCTGAGTCAACCCATGAACTTTTCGTCTACATCAAAGCTTATTTCCAACTGGGCATTAAAATCAGCTTAAGCCATGCCTGATGTGGGGCACCATCTGCACCATTTCTAGTACCTTATTGAACTTCTTTTAATTTTTTTATCAGTAATTTATTAATTTATGTGATTTGAAATATGAGGACTTTAATTTTCCCCCCCCCGCCACCCCCACCCTTTTACAGGCTACAAACGATGAAGTGTGACTATGCAACAATCTAATTGCCTATTAATGCTATGTCTGTTGTAAGTAAAAATATTTTTTTATCATGTAGTCTACAGCATTTTATAAATCTTCTCAATTTATTCTACTACCTTTGAATGTTTTCTGCTTTTTGCCTTACCTTTTTTTCCCTTTCTTTCATGACTGAATAGCATGAGCTCAGCTGCTCTTCCCTGTCAGACATTCCTTTGCCTCAGTGTCTGTGCTGCAGCTGCAGACACCTTCAGAGCACTGCCAGCCCCTTCTCTCCATTGGCACAGCCCTTGCTGCTTAACCTTTAGTGCAAAGCACTGTGTACAGCTTATGAAGATGAGGGACTTGAGCCATCAGATATCCCTGGGCCCGAGAGCAACAGGTGAGTTTAGAGCTGTAGTGCAGATGCAGGAGGCAGAGCCCTACTGTGCCTGCTGTCAGTGGTGGTGAGAAGGGCCTTCCTTCTCTTTTGAAGGAGGCTGAACTGCAGCAATCTGTGTTCACAGTCCTGCTGGAGATGCTAAATGCTGTGTAGTACAGTGCTCTTGTTTAATGGTTTAATCAATGAGTCAGAAACCAAAACAAACCTGCAGTCCCATTCAGAAGTTGCTATGAGGATGAAAACAGTTTACAAAGGAGTAAATGCTGAATGCATTTCTAATTTAAAATGACTTACCATTTTCACAGGTGGATAACCATCTTAATGACAAAACAATATCATGATACAAGGCTACAGAGGCCACTATGTCCAACCTAATCAAAATATTTTCATCTCAACCCATAACTTTATTTGGATATGTTTATCCTTATTTACTCACTGATGCTTTTTCTAATCCATTTAATAACAATCAATAAACACTTTTTTAAAATGACTGGCAATCTCAGAGCAGGTCAGCTGGCTTCTGGCTGACCCTGAAATGACTGACAAGTGGCAGCATATCTTATGTTTCTAGATCTAGCAGGAGGAGTAAACAAACTTTTAATTTCTATCATGACATGGGCCCAGATTTTTCATTAATTCTTTTGGCAAAAAAGGTCAAATAGATGAGCTTTAAAGAATTTCCTTTAAATTTATTTATGAATCTAATGTAATATGACAGTACCTTTTACAATACACCCCTTTGATATGTAAGTTTATCTGTGACTAAGAAATACATTAATTTCACTGTGCTTTTACTGTCTTTATTATTTTATTTATTTTTTTCTTTAGGTAGGAATTTTTTTTTAAACTGACTTCTTTATAATGACCAGCATGAAATAATTGGAAAATAATAATTCCCTCTATCTACAGATATCATTTTTGTCTCCAAGGACTAATAATTGCTATGTTGTTCTGTAGCCTGTCTGTATCTGTCCTCGCCTTGTGAACCATGCTATTATTGTTAGTTTTTGTAATGCAGCCATGTTTTGTGATCACTGCAAGTTTCAGAGCTCTTTTGTGGTGTGAATTCCCCAAAATTAAAGACAGCCCATGTACCAGAAAGCTTAACACTCATGCTAAAAACACTCTACACATCTGACAGGTAGAGCAGAGAGAAAACCTAATGTAAACACCACCTTATTTTTATTATTCAAACAGAATGTGGCCAGTTACTACCTTGCTCATTATCTCCTGGTAATTTTCCATGAACATTAAAATGAGTGGGTTTGGAACAGCTCTTTATGTACTACAGAGCAATGACTGCTTGGGCTTTTTCTCTGAGCTTGTTCCATACAGGCAGTTCAGTGGAAGCAAAGATACAAATTATTAAACTAAAATGATCAAACAGGTGATTAAATGTATAAATAAAATAAAAACCAAAAACCAAAACTGAATTTTTAGTGAACACCGGAAATAAGGAATTGTGACTTGGATGGTATGATGAAACAGGTCTTAGTAATAGAGTTTTGATTAACTGAAGTTACTTAGCAAATGGGGGATTGCAGCTGGAGAAGAACTGAGAATTTAGAACAGACAGATGAGAAACAACATATGAAAAATAAGGAAAGAGGGGAAAATAAGGAAGGAGAAAGAATAGAAAAATAAAAAATTCTTTCATTTTGGGGAAGATATATCCTAAGTATGTAGCATAAAAGGAAGTACTACTCCTATGAAATGTGGACATGTGCAATAGAAAGACAACTTTCTGCTTTGGTCTCCACTAGGTTCAGAAGAGAAAAACAAGGCAGGGTTTTAGATTACAGGATAATTTATGTGGAATCCAATATTGGGAGTCCTTACTCCAGCCTCCAGATCAAAGCAGGGTTAGACATGATTTCAGAGGGTTTTTTTAATAATTTTCATTCAAACTAATTATGAAATAGTTTATAATAATCTGACATCAGAAGATGAGACCTAGTACTACTCTTGTCACAGATTCTAGAGAATCTATAGCAACATGCAACATTTCTCTGGATGTGTTTGCATGTGACAACTAGAAAACATTACACTGATCATTTTATTATTACATTGTCTTTTATAAATGACAGTGGATTGCACAAGCAACTTATTTGAGTCAGGCTGCATGGCTGTATATCAATGTATTCAATGTTCCTGAGCTCCAAAAGGAGGCAAGGCACCAGAATCTGACTCTCTCCTGCTCAGCAGCTGTAAAGGAACTAGGAAATATCATGTCATATCCTGTTCTCTGCCTTCCTTCTGGATCTGCTTCATGTCTTATAGGTGTTAGATTGACTACCAAGCATGAGATGGAGGGAGGGCACTAGTAATATGGAAAGTTAAAGGAAAAAAATGAAGTATGTCAGAGTCAAGGCAAGTCAGAGTCAGATGGCAAAGTCCAAAAGGACAAGATATTGTCACTGTGATAGAAATTGGCCTCAGACAATTGCAAGCTAGCTGTTGCTGAGGTTTTCTATGTGTACTATAGAATGTGAAAAAAAAAAACTTTAAAAAGGATTTTTAAGAACAAAATTATATCTTCATAGTACATTAAGCCTCCTACTGAGACCTAAAGGTTTCTTTGCAATAAATAACTACATTTAAGGAGTAATCCGATAACTTTCAAATGCTGTCACACTAACAATCTTCGGTTGTATCCCATTTATTAGAGTAATCATCCAGCAGAATCACAAAAAGGTTTGGTTTTTTGGCCTTAGCTCTGTCTCAGAATATCTTATAAACTTGCTTATATTTCTATGTATCTTATCTTCCCCAGGTTTAAAACAGAATGATAGTTCTTTACTGACTGATAAACACTTGCAAAGTTCATTACTGTTTGTCAGGTGGTTTTGATGATAATCGACATAGCAGAATCAAAAATCATGTGGAAATTTAAAATTATGCAGTCTCTGGTTGATGGGATGCTTGGCAAAATGGAGACCGTTGGTCCTACATGGCACTGGTGTGCTATTACTAACATACCTAATTAAGTACAAAAATGATAGATTTTAAACAGTTTCTAAATGATTGATTAACACTTCTGAAAAGACAATTAGTTTTTCTTTTAGCTAGTGACTAAAAATCTCTTAAAGCCAAGAACGATTCACTTCAAATGTCATGGTATAAAATTTCAAACAATAAATTCAGCTATAAATTATATTTTCAGTTGAAAGTCCACATGCTTTTCTGTTGCTGATGAAGACAAACTGCTTTTGTTGTGAATAGCAGTCAATAACAATGAACTTTTTTGCTTTATTTGCTCTTTGGCAGAGAAACTAGTTTTCTTTTGTGTGTTTCACATCTTTTGTTTGTTTTGTTATTTTTTAGTAGGAGTACAGACATCTTTATTTTATGGTCTGCATATAATAAAGCCATATACCAAATTACACCGCTGACTATATAACATATACTGTGTTCATGTGATAGTGCAATTTGGGATGGGAGACAGCTAAAATAAAATAACTGCATAAAATCCAAAGAATTCTAAAAGATTAATTTTTCTTGATTCTCAGAGATGGCTATATAATATTTTTCTGCCATTGAGGCATATTTGAGATGTGAGAAACATTAACAATGAGAAGGGCTTTAGGTCAGGATCACTGTGTATCATAGATGGCATTATCTGCTGATTTAGCTGAGCTGAAAACTGCTGAAAAATAATCCTTTTTGTGCCCTTGTCAGTGGCTTTGGCCTAGAGTAATATAAAATCAGCTTTACCTGAGTCAGATAATCATTACAAAATTAATTTTGTTTTTGACTCACAGAAATAATTGGGAGGAAAATATTTTTTATAGATTGATGAATATTATTTTAAGTTAAGCTTACTGAGATGTATAAAATACTAAGTGCTGCTGGTAATTGAGCAACTCTATGCAACTGTAAATTAGCTGCTTGAATTGAAAACAGATGATGACTAAAAGCACTTTTTTCCCCCTAGAAAACTTGCAGTTCTCTTTTTCCTTAGCATTCACAAGGGGCATCCAGTTAATCATACTGAGGTCTCTCCCTTAGTGCTGCAGTAGCTGATTACCCAGCAGGAGGTGCAGTTCCAGCAGGGTAAGTCAGAATGGTGTTGGTTGTTCCCTAGGGAGGGACATCCTGTAAAAACACCAAGGTTGAGAACTGTCATATTCACAGCAGTAGGTGCATTTTCCTCAGAAATTAATGGAGCAAGCTGGGCAAAAATGTTTTTAAACTACATCTTCCCTAGAGTAAGATGCAAATTCAAAGCTCTTTTGAAGCATTGGAATGAAAGTTGAAGATAAGACTTTTTAGTTTTTGACATTGATGATATAGGCAACACTAGCACTAGGAATATTAAATTGAAATGGAGGATAAGTGGGGCAAATGTTATTCAGGCAGCTCCCAAACACAATCCTAGCTGTTTCAGAGCTAGTTTAACTAAGGTGCTTGTAATTATGGTTGTAATTATTGCAGAATACCTGTCACACATTTCCTTCCTTCAATTTTTTATTAATTGATAAACAGGTTTTTTTTTTCCCTGAAACAAGAGGATTGGATGTAATCTTGCCCACTTGACTCCCATCCAACAAAAGAGGGTGAGCAGGAGTGAAGCTTTGAGATGCAGCTTTTTTTTTCCAGCTGCAGTCTGTGGTGTTCAGCAGATGCAGCAGCTCTCTGCTTTCTCAGTTGAAGGCAATGCAGCAAAGTGATTTGGATCTGTTTACAGAAAGGTTGTGCAGAAACATTAAGAGCCTTTTTAGTTCTGTCCTCTTGAGCAAAGGCATAACAAGGGTCTATTTATAATACGCAGTTTCTACTTGCACTATTTCTTACTAATAGAAGAAGATAAATCCTCAAGGATTGTCTCTAATAGATTGTAAGGACTGTACAACCTGGTCACAAATTCTCTTTCCCACCTGTTTTCAGCTTCTATGTTTTTTTCATCTTGTCTTTTCTTCAGCTCAGTGCTGCTTTTTTGTGCTTCTCATGTGATTTCTGTGTAAGCTCTTACACTGCATCCATTAACACTGGGTTATAAGAACATGAATGGCCAGACCTGAAATCCACCTAGCATGGCACACCAGAGACCTAGATAAGGGTTGGAAAAAAAAAGGGGGGAAAAATTAGAATAAAAAAGAAAAGGAGAAAATACTTTTCTCCATTATTTTATTTTTAGTCTGCAATAATATCTAGATAAGGACTTCCTGATCCAGAAATATCTCTGTGTGAGAATGTTCCATTAGCTTACAGTCAGTCTTTTGTCTTCTTTAGCCATCAGGCCCTGCTAACCCTTACTGAAAATCCACTCCCTAAAAGAGAATTAAAGATACCACTGAAAATGTGCAGACACAAAGTTTGCAAGGTTTTATTTCATTTTTGTTTATGTAGATTTTTATTGCATCTGTCCCATAATTACTGTCAAGTAAATACCAGTTCAAAGAGAAATTTATGACCTTTAAAATCATTCCAGTATAGTCTATAAGTCATTAACTTTCATAAAATACTACCCTCAATTTCACTTTGTCACCATATCTGTAGAAATGTTTCCATGCCTTTTTATTTAATGCATACCTCTCTAATAAACCATAAATAAAACACTCAATATTAAATACCTTTTTAAAATAGCTTTCATTTAATATTTCTTCATGGTAGACCTGAAATATTTTCAATAGCTATAAGGAAAATATAGCCTGATACTTCCAGAGAAGGGGGACAGCATACAAGATGACAAATGTGAAAGGCAACGTCAATTAGGAGTTCTAATTTTTTGTGTCACAAAACAGTCTATAAATACTGATGTAATATCTCCTAAAGTCAAGTGACAGGGCCTTCATTGTTCCTTAATAGGACCCAGTTGTTCATGAACATATGGGAAGCTGGCTTATTAATAAAATTTTTCTTCCCTAGTCATCTTAATTCTGCAAGATTGTAAATTATGCAGCCAGGGTGAATTAGAGTAATTCACTATTACCAGAGACGTCCTGAGAGATTTTTTCCATAAAGAACTTAATGTAGGAGGTTTCTAGGTTCTCTCTGGTCATTTTTGTGGGTAAATTCATTGCTTTCTTCCAACAATGTGCTGAAGGACAAATGTCGTTTCAAACCTAGTGTAAATTAACAGAAGATTGATGTGCTGAAACAAAAAGGATCTTATTAGGCAGGAGATTTTAAGTATCTCTTTACTCCACTCTCACAGGAAGATAGGTTCAAGTCAAAACTCAAGACTGAATATTAACCAGGCTTTGACCTGATGCATTTTACAATGCACACTTGCATAATTTTTTTTTTTTTTTTGAGTCAGATAAAATTTTTAACACCTTCCAATTAATTCTAATTTCAGTTGCAAAATACATGTTTTATAATGTCTACAAACACAATAAATATGCACATTTACTCTGTTTCATAAAGGTAGAGGAGTATGCCCCTCTGACAGCAATGCACTTTAATATATTGCAGTGTTTAAATTTAGATATTTGAGGCTCCCACTAGACAACAAGTTATTAAAACATCTGCCTTTCCATAAGCCATTCTGTTCTCTGCCATTCCACATGTCCTTTTCTACTTCACCAGGCAAAATTGCCCAATCTAAATTTCAGCTCAAGTGTTTGATGGCTTTCACGCTGAGCTCAAACTGTTAGTGCTTCCCTGAGAGAATAGAATTGAAACGGGATTTAATCTAAAATAACAAAATAGAATAAAGGTTTTACATATAAATAAGTAATGCCCTGTATATTTTTATGCACACTTTTCATTTCTGGATTTTACATGCAGTGAAGTTAAATGTTAAAATGCATACATAACCCAAAGCTGACAGGAAAGAACATCAGTGCATGTTGCCAATGTGCTCAATTAATGCCTATGCTAAAATATATTTTAATTCAAATCCATAATAATTGTTACTAAAAAATACATTGAAAAACTAATATTTTTATTGCTACCTTTGTCCCAGACTCCTGGGTGTTTGTTTACTTTTAAGCAATGGTAATTTCAACTAGCATTCCAAAACCATTCCAAGCATGCTGTTTAGTATTTCCAGTAACAATAGTTGGAGTTTTATATGCTCACTGTTCAGGGAAGATTCATACTTGGAGCACGAAGTTTTTCACAGAATGTGAACAATTGACTTTATAACCATAAAACAGAATTATGAACTACCTGTTATGAATAGATATTTCAATATTTAATGAGGGGGTACTAAAAACACTCAGGTCTTCTGCAGTAAAAATTATGGGATTAATTCCCACTACTAACTAAAATCATGTGCTTGATAAGTGAAGCAGAACAGGGTCAAGTTACTGTCACTTACCTTGCCGTTTTTTTCCATATCTAGATAAATGACAATTAATCACAATTGCTCAGATAAAAAAGGTGTAGGTTTTGTAGCAGTGAAAGCTTAGCACATACTGGGGAGCAGCACAACCAGCAGCTTGAGGGAGTGATTATTCCTCTGTATTGTGTCCAGTTCTGTCCCCCAGGTTCAAGAGACAGTAACAGAGTGTGATGGAACAAGGGAAGCTGAGGAAAGTAAATTTATTCAGCTTGCAGAAGAGAAGGATTAGAGAAAGATTTATTTCCTGCTTCCAGCTGTATCGTGGTGAAGAATATGGAGCAGCATTTCAGAAGTGCAGAGTAGGACAAGAGTTAATGGTCAGCAACAAAGAAAGTTCCAGCTGATGTAATTTTTTTCACCATGCAGGAGTGTAGGGCTAAGCTATGGAAGAGGGTCCTCAGATATTCAAAACTGGGTTGGACAAAGCCCTGAGAAACATGTTTTAACTTTGAAATAGGAGATGACTAGATAACTTCCAAAGATCCCTTCCAATCTAAATTATTCTGAGATTCTGATCCGTAATTCATCAAACAAATGAATTGCTAAGTATTTGAAACCATTTTATTTTGTAATTTTCACTCCAAGATTCACACCATTAAGAATGTTTTCAATTAGTAATTCCTTTTTTTAATTCCATGCTTCTGTTCTGCAATCTACACACTATAAACAATTTTTTCTTCACTGTATTTAGGCTGTATGGTTCTAATTATAGGAATTACAGATGTTATACAATCATACACTGGCAAACTTCAAATATTTCATAAGGCAGTCATCTTTCCAGGTATGAAATATGGGCATAATTGTAGGAGAGTGTTTGCCTATACACTATGCGACCTGATGACTGTGCATATATAGGTCCAAACCATTGACTGCTAAATTTATTGCAATTACGCCTTTCCCATATCACTCAGACAGACATGAACTGAATCTTGCATGTGTAATAGCCAACCTTCCATTTAACAAGATGAATGACAGATCTGGACACTGCAGCTTCAAACAGCTCTAACCTTAGGAAGACCAGGAAAAGTAAAATTTTCAATTTAATTTCATTGCTCCATAAGGCAGAATAAAATCATAAATTCTTCACCATGAAAAGTGACAAAGAGAGGCTGAGACTTGTTAACAAGCTGATTGTGAACTGTCATTAAACTTTAAACTGTGCAAAAATAAAATTTAAATCTTAGTTGTTGTCTGAAAGAAGACTCCTATTTCACTAGGACACTTTTCAAAATATTTCCTTCAATGTTAAAACAGTGATCAGTTGTCAAGCTACAAGCCTATAGTGTGGCCACTTTATCACGTGTTAGCTAGTCCCTAGACTTTTTTTCATGGAAAAATAATTCTACAGAACATGAAGACAAATTATCTCAAACAAAACCAGCTGTACCCCAGAAATTTGTGTAACTTCCTAACTTCATCTAAATTCCAGAACTGGAAAGATTAAATCATTTGCAGTTTAGAGAGCAAGATCCAAGTAGTGCCATCCCTTTATTGCTTCTGTTGATTTAAATAGGTAGACATTTATTTCAGAAGTCACTAATATTTCCTGCTTACCTTTGCTCCAGCAAAAAGACCTTGGAGGAGAGTTGATTCTCATAGCCTTAGGAGTAAGCATGGGGGCCAGAACAGCAGAATCACATCAGGGAATATCTTGTTCTATCCACTAGGGTATGACATGAAGGTGGAAAACTGATAAGCAAAGGACACCGTATAGACATCAAGGACAACTATAAAAGTAGTCTTTCATTCTACCATATTTCCTATATTTAGCAATATACTATATGTGCTGTAGGTAGTATAAACATACTGTATTTTCTATTCTGGCAAGTGTCACAAACAGTTTTTTCTTATCTACTTTGGGGCTTCTTGCAGCTTGGCCCATTCATTTCACTTGTGCAAAACTCCAAACTTAAATGAAGCATCATTTCCTTTGCAGTCAGTAATTTAACATTCCAGTGCATTGGTACGATGAGCACTTCAGAGAATGGCTTGATTTTCCTAATGTGAAAAGTCTACATAGGTCACATGTAGTAAATTACTTACTACCTTTGGCTACCATTCTCAGTTGGTGAAGTTGAGCTCTGAAGTATTATTACTTTTCTTGATGACATGAAGTCATTAAAACATTCTGTGGCTTGAGATGTAATTTTAACATTCACAGGAAATAAGAGTTTCAGAAAGTGGTGCTGTCAGATTGTAAATTATGAGGCACACGGCATGTGTCTACAAACTGCATTGACACTGTGTAACTTTGTGAGGCATGAACAGATCAAAGACCCCATAAACTCTGCTCCGAAAAAAGAAATAAAATCAAACCTGTTCTAAAGAATCAGGTGGCATAATTGTATTTCAGGTAGAAATGAGGATAGTGGATATTGTTCTTGATTGAGGATTATTATCACCTCTATTATTTTCTAGTTTTGAGTTTATGTTCAGCATCTCTCAAGCACACAATCATGAAAATTATCATTAATTTCCTTAATCTATGCCCTTTCTGATCCTTCATGACAATATTAATTTAATGGATTTTAGTTTTGCAGCCAACTTTTATTATTCTGCTATATAAGTGTATTAATGAAGTGTTAAGTGTAAAAAATATACCCATTGTTTTAATTAACTTTCTAAGGACATCTTAAGGCTATTAATATATTTTTAGTGCATATATTGAAATAACATAAGCAGGGGAATAAAAAGCTCTTAATAATCATACGTGTGACCCTCAATATAGGCAGTTTTGATTTTTCATTTTCTGTGTAACCTAGCATATTGCCTATTTTCCCAAATTTATTAATATCCTGTGGATACAGTGCTTGTTTGAAGGTGAATGAAAGTCCAAAAACTCCCAATTATTTTCAATTTTGCACTCGTTTGATTAGAGTGCCATTGTCTGTAATTTTTACACTTGTTTTGAGTCTTCAAAGTGCATGATTCATGCCTTGAAAATGGCTTGTTTTGTGTTTCCCAGCACTGCTTTTTTTTTTATCCCTGCCAGTTATAACCTGATAACCTGATTTCATACTGTGCTTTAGCACAACAATACAGTCATCAAACTAAAGCAACACAGTAAGTGGGCACATTAGCCATCATTTTACTTGATCACTTGGGAGAGATTAAATTTATTCATTTTCAGAACAGATAATGAAATATTTAAAACATTTTAGAGTAAACGGTGGCAGCATTTTGAAGCTCTGGCATGCTCTTTGCCAAAGCAGTGTACTATAGACTGTACATGTAAGTCTCTTGTGCGTGCAGATGTTTGGGAAATTTCTGCAGGTTTTTTTTTTTTCCTTAGGCTCATTTGCATTTAGTTTATCTAAAGTGAAATCCATTCAATTTTATTGAACTGTAATTCTGGTAATTTACAATATTTACATGCTGTGGTTAGATTGAAATCAGTCCTTAATTCAAATTCAATCTAAATTTACAGCATAGTAATTAGGGCTTTGTAACTGACACTAGGGGCCTATTGATTTAATGAAAAACTTAACCTTACAGTAAGTGTTTAATTAGTTGCTGCAGTAGATTCTGCACTGTCCTAAATTGTGGACTTTAGAGAATTAGGTACTAGTTTAAATTACATTACTATATAAAGATCAGAACTATATTTTAAAAGAGCATGTAACCCTACAGATGAATTAATTTCTCAGTCTTTGAAAACGTTAAAAGAAAAAGGCAGTAATCAAAGCAATTGCCTACACATCTGAATTCAGGTAAAGCAATGATAGGAATACTAGAAATTACTACCTACCTTTGCAAAATATTGATTTAAAGAACAAAAAAAAAGTGAGATTTTCTTAATGGAAATTTTCTACAGGAGGCAAAATTTGAAATTTTATATATATATATGTATGTATGCACGTATGTATGTGACTGCTAAACCATCTTGGAGTAGCAGTGACTTTGCAGCTTTTTGCCGTGCTGCCAAGGTGGATTGCCCGGCAATCATAGAGTATTTTGTTATGTGTACTCATAATAGATAAATTTTTGTGAGCCATAAATTTTATATCTCTAGAGGGTCATCATGGATCTCAGTAACTTTAATGTATTTCAGAAAAACATTGGTTTTATAGAATTCAACTAAACTCTATGTGTTATAGTAAAACTTTTCATTATTTTGCTTGATTTCAAATGTACTGGGATTTTTTCCAATAGTAGCAGGATTTTCTTTTTGGTGTCTTATGTGAAAAGGTTTTAACCTGTCTGTTATCCTGTTCATGGATTTTCTGGTCATTCCATCTTCCTAAGTCTGGACATAGTGATATTCCCATGTGAGGTTTTTGCACCAGAAGCCAGGAAACTGAGAAATCTGTTGATACATTGTGGGGGTATTATGTCTGTTCTAGTAAGGAAAAAAAGAGAAAAATAATCATTTTATCATTGCCTTTTTTTTTGTCTGCTGATAAAGAAGGGCATAAATAAAATACAGATGCAAGAGAACAGATTTTTATCTACCTCAGTATTTATTGTAAAAATTAATAATTCTTACTCTTACATTATTCTCTTTATCAGCAGGTAGCTATTAAAATACATGAAAACAATTGTCTTTCCTGTAGTCATAGAGGAAAGCAAGAATAGAAAGTAGATGTTCTGGTCCTGGTTTAGGTCCTTGTAGGCTAAGCCATACTGCTTCTCTTGATCTTTTATCATTTTATGAATAAGTCAGCACAGTGTCACACCAGACACTTTCTATATTCAGAAATGATAAATGGCTTCTGCCTGAATTAGCATTACAAAAAAGTGACACACATCACCATCAAAACCAGTTCTCAGAGCTAGAAGTCAATGTGCAGTTTAGGGGGCAGGTCAAAATCTCAACTGTAACAAGCAGATTTGTTTCCAATCTTGCTGTTTCAAGGAAAAGGTCATTTTATTTTCTTTTTTTCAAAGAAAGGCAAAGAAATTCAGCACCTAGAGAATTTTAACCCATCTCAAGTAGAGTGTATGTGAAAGAAATAAAGACAGGGCAGGGAAAGGAGAGATACTGTGTGGGTAACCAAATACAGAAGACCACAAAATAAAATAAAGGGGAAGTAGCACAGGAAAAGCACAAATGATGCAGTGAAACTTGAAGAATTATGTAGATGGAGAGTAACATCAGTAAAATTCACAAGTTCCATTTTTAAACATAGCATATAGCTCAGCCATGTTTTCCCAACAGTAGTCATCTGTGATGTATTTTTTTTTCCTAGAAAAGACAGGCTTAGGCAGGGAATGTTTAAAGAGTCCTAGATCACCCTCCACCTACAGCACATTTGCCAATGGTTGCAAGTTTTGAAGAGTCAGCAGCACAGTTCATCAGCAAAAGCAGCTTGATTAGTCAGTATGATATGCATGATTTCAACATAGAAATTTACCATATTTTTTAGTCTGGTTTTATACCCTATACTAGGTTAAAACATAATTAAAGCATTATGTAAGATTGAGGTGACCCTAGCAATTTGCAGCAGTAGACTGAGAACATTCAACACTTGTTTGGCTTCCCTGAACTGCCAGATTAGAGGCCATATCTACTATTCCCAAGAATAAAAAGTTAGCTGAAGGATTTCTGTGTCCTAATGACCCTTAACTTCTAGCATATGCCTTTTTAGGAAACACTGGAAATTGAACATCACATTTTAATAGAAGTTGAAAGTTGCTCAGAATTCAGGAAAAAAAAAAAGAAACCAAAAAACATCAAAAGACAAAAACCAGCAAGGAAAAGGAAGGCAGTCCAAATTACCCTCATTTTTCCTCTGTTGTCTAATGATCAAGTGGTCACTGACATTTTGGAACACCAAATAAATTTCCTTGAATCCTTTCGTCCAGCTCAGAAGAAATCTAAATAGATATTTACTCATTGCAGAGGAATACTCTGACTCCAGAGTTTGCTGGGGTCAGTTTCACTTGTCCTTCACCTATAACTTTTGTTCCTGCAGCCAAGTGAATGTAGGCTGACTACAAATGAGTGCCCTAGCTACTGCTTGACTTTGTGTCCCTGAATGTATTCAGTTTTTCTATATAAAATTGAATTTAAGTTAATCATTTAAGTAAATAGGCAAAACCAAAGAACCTTACCTAAAAACAATTATAAAGTTTCAAGCTAGGAAGGGGCAGATGCTGAAGCCATATAGAAGTCTAGCAAGTATGACAGTGTGCTTTATGCCATTCCTACATTATTGGTGTACCATTGACATCCTTGATATCCATGGTGTACTGTGATATCCTTGCTGTAATCCAGCTTATTTAAAAACCCTAGATCCTATAGAAAAAAACACCATGAAAAAAATAAAAGAAAATGGCTTTTTTATACACCACTATGTTAAAAGTTTCAAAGCTATTAGATCATCAGGAACCTAGTAGTACTATTTACTTCAGCTTGGGTTTCAGCTAAATTTTAATAAATTTCAATTCAAATTTATTTGAAACTCTTCATCGGCATGGAAGTATGCAAATTTAAAATTGGCAGTTTCTTGTTTTCTTCCCCCCAAAAAAATTTATTTTTGTGTTCTTCCACTTAGTAATTTCCTAATGGGACACCCTGCAGTAACATTCATTTTCTAGCTTTCAAATATAAACCAGCTGATTGCACAAAGTTTGGGGAATTTTATTTGTTGTGGTTTAAAATCTGACTACTGTCTGTAAAGTGCCCTTGATATCACAATATTGTTGGTGTTCTCAAGAACAGTGCTCGTTACTGGAAAAAAAAGATAATTTCCTTTATAGATGTAATAAGTTTGTTGTCGTGAAAGATCATTAGAGTAACAAACATTATAATAAAAACTAACATGCCCTTCTGCTGCTGCCATTCTTTCCTACAAATACACTGATCAGTGTGACAGGAGAATGAAAGCAAATGTGATATAATAATTTCAGAGCACATGGATATGTAATTTCTGGCTTGTGATAATTTTCATCTACAATTAGGCAATTCTCTTGCTTTTCTAATATAAGAATTTTCCATTTGAATTTGCATGTGGCAAGTCAAAGACAAGGAAGAGTGTAACAGTCTCTCTACCTTAGAACATAATAGATGCTTTCTCAACCTTACAATAAGCTAAATAGTGTGAAGCTTTCCACGAGATCATGGGGTCTTACTTCAATGGTACCTGAAATAAATGAGATCAAATGATAAGACTGCTTTACCTTCCATTTTTAAATTTGTGCCACTTCTGCCCAAGGCAGAATCAGCAAGCTTAAAAGTTCAATGCACGTAGAAGCAAGAAAGGAAGAGATATTGCAGAGCAGCTCACTGTACAGTTTATGCTAATAGTCATCTGCTTTTGAACATCTTCTGCATTTTCCATAAATTCCCACCAGATATATACATATATATGTATGTATATTTATGTATACCCATACATTTCCAGTTCCTTTGCTCTTATGCTGGCATAATGGCTAAAAAGACATTGTAGTGTTTAAAATTTTATGAAGAAGTTTGGTTCACACAGTGAAATTCTATGAACTTATTTTTACAAGAAAGCATTGCTGAAATCATTCCTCCCAAGACAGTACTAAAATACATTCTAGATTTGCATTCAATAAACATGATGTAAAAACAATTAGTAATTTATTATTATCCACTATCTTTATGTCAAATTTCCAAGCTCCTTGTAAAAATGTTTTTTCTTGTTCATACATCTGCTTTTCTTCTGGTATTTAATGCCTTCTTATTAGCATAATGCAGACTGGATAGGGTGGAAATAATATGTAATAATTCTTACAAACTCTACAGAGTGTTTACCTCTTTCTTACCTATATCTTGCTTGTTTTGCCTAAGGTGAAGCTGATTAAACTTTTGAAAACAACATTATCTCTTCAGTAATCAAGGCAGATATTTGAATCACTGGAATTTCTAAAGTCTGCTTTAATCTAAGAGTCAGAATAGTAATTTGCTCCCTGTTCAAGGTTGTAATCCTCATATTTGCAATTTTTTAAAACAGCATGGGATAATAATAAAAAATTAAAATATTCCTCATGCCTCTTCATAAGGTGAAAAAATTAGTATCCAAGTAAAAAAATTGAGTTAATAACAGGTCTAATGCCTTAATGTGCAATCTTTTCTGAACTGATTACTTTATAAAAGGGCCACCTCTAGCAACTTCATCTTTAGAAAGGCACTGCATTTTGCAGAGCTAAACAAATAGGTCATTAAATGTGGGAAATGGTAAAGGTAAGAAGATTTTCAGAAAGCTGGGAAAGCAGGCCTTAGAAACAGAGAGATCAGGGAAATTAGAGCTAGCTGCAGCTGCAAAGTCTGAAATTAGAAAAGTTACAATAATACAGCAAGCAAGGACATGAAACAATAGTTTGAGTTTTAGGCTTGGCTAAGATAGACCTTAAGACTGCAGAAAAATATGCCTAGCAATATAGTAGAAGGTTTTAAGCTTAAAAATGGAGTATTGTGTATTGTCAATAGGAAGGAGACAAGCAAGTATTGTCAGAAGCAAGTGTATGTGTGCTTTTAGTGGTTGGCTAGAACAAATATCTGTAAGCTTTAGCAATATGCTATTGGCTAGAAAGTTTTTAAAATGGTCTGTAACAAAGAAATGTTTGGCTGCTGCTGGAAAGACTTGAGCTGGTGCCATCTTTCAATTGTCTCAACCATGTAATGAGACTGATGCCACAATAAAGCTCAAGGAACATATCCCAGCAGTCCCAGCAGTGAAAAATTACCAACACGATTAAATTACATCAAACGTGCAGTTCCTGAGGTTAGCTGATATATACACCTCACATACTAGTTTCCATAAAGAAAGCTTTTAGACTTGAGGTCAGCTCCAGCCTGAAAACTAGCTAAGGAGATGCACAGATGCTCTGCTTCTGTGAAGGCCAAAGAGCTGTGAGCGTGTCCTGCCCACAGTGAGCAGGGCTCCTGGCTGCCCCAGCTGAAGGGAGTTGGTGCAGATAACTCAGCCCACACGTTGTCTGGCCAGCCAGGCAGCCAGGGGGGATGCTCACGTGTGTAGGTTAGGTGGAGAAACATGTTGCCTCCTACACTCCCACTTGTTGGCTTTCCTCACTTCATAAACATAATAGGAGTACCCGTTCACAAGAGAAAAGCTTGTATTTTACTCATCTATAGTATTTGTCCCCATTCCCATTTTCTGCCAAAGCAATCTCTGTGCCTTTTTCTGGTATTTGGGAAGGGAAATTACTATGTGCTCTGAGGTTTGTGGGGAGGACTAGGGAGAAGGAGAAGAAAACATTGCTTGGAAGGAGAAAGATAAGAAGAAAGATGTAGAAATCAGGATAATATTACAATAAGAGAGAGCACAAGGGTATTGCAGGAGTAAGCAGGATCTAGATAACTCAGTGTGAGCAACCAAGAAAGCCTGAGTGTTATAAACTAGTGTCAACTATTTTGTATCCCATTTGACACTGAAAGTCTGTCTTCATGGAAACTCATTTTTAGAGAGGCAATAGACTATTTGAATCCTTACTTGGAAAAATGCTCCCTGTCCCAATGTTCCCGCCCTGTTCTTACTGTAGCTAGTAGTTGCTTGTACTGCCTTGATACTGCACTGTTCAAAGCAATATAAATCCTTTCATCTCTAACAAGAAGAAACCTTTACACCACTGTATCCTGTACTTAATTATAGAAAATCTGTGTGGTTTTTCTACTATTTATACTAGTTTTATGCTCTGTCACTGTCTCTGAAATTTTTAAATACTGAAGCATTGACTGAAACATACAATGTGACTCCAAGCAAGTAATTTTTATCTTATAAGGCCTTCATCTGTTAAATGAGAACATTTCTAATTGCTTATTCTTGCCATTTTTCCTACCTTCTTTCTGTAATTAGATTTGGATTTTTAGCTCTAGAACAGGAACAGCAGCTAACTTCAAAAAAGTTCAATATGCATATAGTGAAGCCCTTTTGTATAGTTGATATAGCTGGATGATAACATAGAGCAAATATTTAATAATTCTTTGTCAATTTTTGGTTATATAAACAGTTTCTCCACACATCAAAATATTTATTATTTTCTGGATTTGGTTATGCAGAGATGAGAAGCAAATAGTGGACCTAATATTGAAAACACCTTGGGGTTTTTTTTTGCATCTGTGCTGATTTGAATCTCTCTGCATGTTATGCTGTCTTTACACCTAAATTAATATTTTATCGTTCATGTTAAGGTGCAGCAAAAATCTCATGAGCTAAATCATACTTGAAAAATGTTGTCTATATATGGAGGATTCTCCTAACAGCTGAGCTGGGAATATTTCTGCCATTGAAGAATCCAATTTCTTTATCCACCTTTCTCCAACGAAATCAAAGCCGGTATCTTTTTCATGAGAATACTTTGTGCACTGCTAGAGGTTTGCAATTCTTAAAACCTCAGAGGTTTCTGATAAACATTCAGATAACAATAAGCTTGCTAAATTCATTTTATAATCTCATTAATCTGTGACCATGTTTCCATTTCAGTCTGGAGAATGGCTGAGTACCATTGTACTGCATTGCTTAAATATTATCATGTTTGCTTGTTTGCTTGATGTGAATAACTATTTTTACCTCTGAGGTTTTACATTTTGTACAGATTTTCAGTTTTTGGAAGTTCATATTTAGATCACTCAACATTCTGGGAATTCAGGGTGTTTTTTCATTCATACTATATTCTTTCATTCATTAATTAGGAAAGTAGAAAGTTCTGTAGAAATCCTTTCTATAAACGTTGTTTACCCATCTTTTGCGCAAAATGAATCAAAAGTCCTATGTAAATCACATTGTAGAAGTATTACTCTGTCAGGATATAACTCAGACAAGACCTTAAGCAAACTCATTAGCACACTAAATTTACATCTGTGCCAACATTTGTCATTAGTTTGCAATGTAGGCAAGTCCAAACCATCTGTACACTGAAACATGGGTGTCCCATCTACCCTGGCAGTGAGATTGCAGAGCCAGTTCCAGGCAGACAAGGAAGGACACTGCACAGAGGAATGTGGATTTAATAGCAATGAGGAGGACACACCAAACAGGTCTACACATATCCTGTATTCTGGCATTGTAGAAGTGAGTCAGGAAGCAATGTGAAAACACTTTTCAGGGTTAGGAATTTTAGTCCGCAATCAATCCCCCTTGGCAAAATGTGGTTTATGCAGAGTCCTCCTGATTCCTCCGGATGCCAGACTGTTCCCTCAGCTTTCTCCTCTCTCTCCAAGAACTAATGAGACAAATATCCTTATTCATACCTGGTCCTGGAACAACCCATAGTGGTTGTTCTTAACCATAGGTTAAGAAAGCAACCAACCATACAGAAGGTACTTTCTGGCTCTTTTATGGTGTTGGTCTACAACATTCTTGGTCTATAGAGTTTTCAGATGATTCAACTTCTAAATTCTTAGCAAACTTCTAGTTAGCATAAGCAAAGTGAAATTCCCAGAGACTTGCAAGACGTTCAAGTGCATGTCAAATTTTACAGTTTTTCAAAGGGTCAATGACAAAAATTCGCTGTCTCTCCATTTAAGATTTCAGTTGCCTGTTTCTGAGAATGGAAGTTGTCTGACAAACCTAATTGTATATATTGCTACCCCATGGCAGTGTGAAACAAGGCTGACAATTTTGTGGTTTTGGGGGAAGGATCTTTGACAATGGGAAGGTGCTGGCTTATTGAAATGTTCTTTCCTCAAAAGTCATTAAGAAAATGGTGACTTAAAGTTTTGAACTAAGGAGGAGCATAACTCAGTCATTGTTCAAATAAAATAATGCCTAATAAAATTAAACATAGTTAGACCTCAAGACATGTTCTTTACTTCCAGGATATTAATGGTAAGACATGTTCTTTACTTCCAGGATATTAATGGTAAGTGATGAAGATTCAGCAATCATGCTTTTCCATTTAGAGTACGTTCATCATTCTGAGTGTGTTACAGAAGGTGAGGGAAGACAAATACGAACTTTAATCAGTACTACATGGCCAGACACTCTTGATTTGTGGTTCTGATTGATGTGTCTATATTCATTCTTAAAATAGTTTTATTCACTGAGCCTTCTTGGCAATGAAAGCACAGAAAACTCTTGCATGTCAGCAGCAAAAGTCTAGTAGACACTATTCTGAAACTATTTCTGTGAAGTAGTTTCAGGATCATTTCCAATTTTTATGATATTCTGCATCCCCTGAGTTACTCAGTATTACAAAAATATGTGTACTGTGTTGAATAAGTTTAAATAATGTTCTCTAGCTTTAACATAAAATACAAAAGAAAAATTAGAAACCTTTTATAGGAATCATTAATTGAAAAAAAAACCCACTGCATTTAAAGTACATTGCCCAGCAGATAGTAGTATTGAAATAAATTAAATCAGTGGGACCTCTTCTGTTTACTTATTTTCAACCCAAGTAGAGATGCTTGAAATGTTTTTTTATGTCACAGTTTGGGGTACCTTTGTTTAAATTATTGAGAATCAAGAAGGTCTGGAATTAGAGAAGACATTAACCTTGTATTTTTTGAAAAACAATGCAAGCCCTCTGAGGCAACCAAAAATTAGTGGCATCACAACTTTTTAAGCATTTTTCAGTAAGTCTGGGCTTATTATATGTTATTAATTTAGTTTACCTGTACTTGATACAATAAAAGTATTTATATAATGCTATTGATGTTATCTTCAAGTGTAATTATATCTGAGGCATTCTGAATCCATATTTTTGTTGGTTTGTGTGCTATTTTTAGGAATGCCTTACAAATTTTCCACAAATGTGATGTCAAACACCATAGTCCCATATTGTGCTAATTTAAAGATCCCTTGATATACTTATGTACAGGTTGAAAGAAGTGTTTCACTTAGGAAATGGCTTGACATCAGAAATTCCTTTGGCACCCCTGAGACTCCCTTAATTTTCTGGGAAACAAGAACACATGAAGATTATTACTGCTATCTGAGGAAGTAAGTCAGCAACTTTATGAATTATAACAGTAATACTATTTTATTAGCATGAAGGATTTTTCAGTTTGAAGTATTTTGTCTAGGACAAGCTACTGAGTTGGAATTGTTGTACCACCCATGTATTAAATCTTTCCAGATAAACTGCTTTCATGTGACATTCAGAGGAATTTCTCAGCACCCCACAGTTCTTGGAAGCAATGCTTACATATAAGGGAGGGAGAGGGTTTCAGTTGGCACATTTACAGACATTATCCATATGCACGTCTGTAACTGCTGAGTGCAGGGTGAGAGATGCAGCCAGCTCTTGCTATAAAACTGAACTCCCTAAGATGATAACCATTGGCCACAGCACTTTTCACATAAGCCAAAGATATTCACAGGCAATTTGTGGGGAGCAGTAAGCTGAAAATATTCACAGGATATGTGGCACTAGGAGGTTACCAAAGTTCAGTGGTGTTCAGAGTTTATTGCCTTAGGACAAGTTACTGCAGAGGTTCAGTACCAAATGATCGCTTGGTCGTTTTTGTGTGCTATATTGACATCCAATTCAACCCATTTTTATAAGAGTGTGCACTTGCACATGCCATGTGTAAATTTTGCTGAGGAAAACATCCTTGAAAAAATGTATAAAGTACCCTAAAAATAAGTTACGGAGAGAGAAAAGCTATTTCAATTCAGGACATCAATTAACACTGATTTGCACTGGAGTGCGTTTGAAAGTACATGCGATATTCACATGCCAAATGAATTCATTAAAGACCAGTGTGATTACAGCGAATGTCAAATGAATTAATAACAATGGGACCTTTAAGTGTTACCATTAATTTCACAGTGTGTTGCTGTTTTATACTTATGGGCTCTGAAGCTAAATGACACTCTACAGTTGCCCTAGTAGATTAATTGTGCATTAATAATCTATGGGTGGGCCAGCAATCTGGTGGGCACTTACATTTCATTGACACTTGGACACTAAAGATCATAATTTCCAGTTTTCAGTCAGGAAAGCCATTTTAGCTTTAAAATAGGCTCACATAATTTCTTCTGTATGAGATTAGAGTTCTTTAAAAGTGTTGGTTTTGAATTCTAGGTCTGCATTAAAAATTGAATGTGATTAAAGAGGTAAACCTTTCATTGTTTTTTCTGTACATAGCTCTCCACCTGGGAAATATGTCAGTGATTTCTGCCTGCTAGTAGTCAGCCTGGTTTGTTCAGGGCATTTCTTTTCTGCCTAGTGTTTGAGACTATTTGAGTTGACCTTTGTTTTGGATGAGGGGTTTTTATTGTTGTTTCTGTTTATTTGTTTGGGGGTTTGGGAGGGATTTTATTGGGATTTTTGTTATGATATTTAGATCAGTTAACTTTACACTGTTAAAAATGTGTACTTCCATTCAGAGCTTAAAAAGCATATACCAGTTATGTACCCAATATTTTTATATGTTGTTCCCTAAAAGAAATAGAGCACAGCTTAAATGAGAGGTAAAAAAGATAAACTTTTTTTTCCCCACAGATTTATAACTAGTAATTTATATTTTTTTATTCCAAAGTATTGCATTTTGTTATCTTATAGGGAAGTAGGAAAATCTGAAAACAAGATAGCCTGATGTCAGTTGTTTTTTTAGTCTTTTCTTGTTTACTTGCTTGTTATTTTTTTAAGCCAACAGTAAGGTAATTGATGTCAGATTATTTAGGAGTTTGATATGTACATGTAAAAACTTATACTATTGGATATAATAGTACAGATGTCTAAAAGCTCTTTTGGACACTCTCTTACAAAGGCAATTTAATCAGTCAATAATTCATCTACAATGCCACATTCCCACTTCATTTGTACGTTTGTGAACAAGCTAGTGTGTGCTACACAATAGTAGTCCTTGTGAAAATTTGTCATAACACATTTCTAATACTAATAAGCCATTCATAAAATATTATTATCATATAAGTCATTAATCTAATTTACTAATCATCTAGGTATTGCTTTTCTTTCTAACTCAGTATTTTAGAATGAGATATACACACATAAACTATGGGATGTTCTATCTATGTCTCAATTGGAGTTGATAAATGGGCCATCAATTACATATTTTAATTTCATCCATTAAACACTCTTCACATCAAGTTTTGCATAACACATTCTTAAAAAGGAGATAGGAATGCACTTTAGACTACTTTAAGTTTAAAATGAGAGAAAGTGTAGTAATCCTGAAGCTCTTTCTAAATGTAGGAATGTTCCACCTGTTAAACACAGTAGCTGGACTCAGAAATATTCCTTGTGTGTTAAACACAGTGGTGAGCAGATACTGCCAGTTTGTGGTGATGTCACACAGAACACACACACACTGAGACACAATGCATAGTTTGGACTTCATGTTCTGAGACTGAATATGGAAACAGTGCAGGAAAGAGAAGCCACATCATCAGTCAAGCTTTACAGCTTTAAGATATTAATGATCTGAACAGTATTGTGAATTCTATTGTATAAATCAAATATTTATCGGATAATGCTGGTGAATCACAGGAAAAAACGTAATCATATTTTGGACTTTCCTGCAATCAAAATATGCATTCACAAATTCCCTATACTTTACCTGCTGAGCTTTTATGCTCCTACATATTTACTTTTGTGTTTGAATTAAACAAGCGAAAATTGTCAGTTGTCCAAACTCATTCAAGAAAAAAACAATAGTAAAAAACACATTGTATTTTCCATGTTTTATTCTGATTGTATATGTAAATACAGACATATATATGTATTCCTCTTGGTAGAGGTATCTGAAAGTCCAGTCCTTGGGCTATCTGGAATAGTATTTCAGGTATTTGTTAAATTGAATGGATTTCCCTTGACACACCAATGCAGGATAGTATTTTGATTGGAAGGGGTTGTGTAAATGAGTTTTTCATCCATTCTACCATTTCGTGACTCTTTTCTTACATTTGGATACCATCTGCCTTCAGCCTCCTATTCATTAGCAACAGCTTTGTGCCCACTCAGTCCCAGTCCCACTGACAGTGTGACAGGCTCTTTGGAAACTAAATATCACTCTATATTTGTTCCGAACATTGGAAGCAGTGGCAACTATCTCTTCCTCTGCAGATAATAGCAGTAGGGGAGTTCAGCCTAGTGAAGTTTAAGACAAGCAATGCAGGAGTACATTTCCAGTTTGCCCTTAAAACTGAGAACAGTCTTTTCTGTTTGTCTTCTGTTCCTTCTCCTCTGGAAGGTCACTTACCTACCCTGTATCCCTGTCCTCTGTCATGACATGAGGACCTACCCAGTGAAGTATCTGAACTACAAGTGATGAGCCAATGTGGTATCTGGTTGAAGGTTTCCTCTAATTTCCTCTGGCAGTTTTTAGCTCAGCAGTATCATCTAGGTAGTTGGCAAAGATATCAGTTTGGGTTCATCTATTCATGGGGGGTTTCACTTTTGAAGATCAGCTGCGTCCTCTTATATTTATTGTTTAAATATAAACAATATACTTATGTTGCAGAAACTAACTTTTCTGGGAATGAGTGGGGAGATAGTTTCCTATTTGAAAATACTGAATCAAAAATATGTGTATATTCTAATGAGGGAGGTCAGAAGCATTCCAAAGTAGAAGTCCATTTTAGACTAAGGAGTTTTTTAATACTTTGACAATGGAAGTGTTATAGTGCTGTTGGGCCTTTCACAGTTCTGGCCATGAGTCACTGTTCTTTCTGCATGCAACATGCTCATTAAAGAAAGAAAATAAAAAGAAAAAAAAAAGAAAAAAAAAGGAAAAGCTTATCTTCCCTTGAAGCTATGAATATCATCCCCAGAAAATGGTCAAAAGTTTTCTTCTTTTTATTTTTCCCCTACTTCACCTGTTTTCATTTTCTTTTTCAAGGTAAATTCTTCAACAAATATTTACTATTTGGAGTTTTCTCCTCACTGCTCTATAACTTGGAATAGATAGGAGTTCCGTTGAGGTAAATGGTTAAAAAGACATAAATGGAAGCAAGTCTTGGCCCAGGATACAGAGAAAATATGGTAGTTGTCTGAAACATAACAAAGTTCAGTATTTTTTTGAGAGTTTCAAGGAGAATTGGGAAAATCCTGTGTTAAACCTTCTATCTTGAGCTGTAAGAGATTTTTCAGCACATTGAACTACTCGATCCTAACAGAATGGATAAACTCAGTGCCATGTGCATATATTTTTATCATAACTTAAAATAAAAACAGTCCTCATTTACTGGGGGGCGGGGGGGGGGGGGGGGGGAAGCATATTAACATAAAAGTATGGTACACAGAAAAAAACTCCAGTATTTTCAAGTGACTGAGTGAACTTGAGAAAAAAGAACCCAAACAGGAAAAACTTCCATCTTTTACAGTCATGAGAATAGACATGTGCAGCTCTGTTAGAATCTGGATACTCACCAGGGATCTTACTGGCTCAATGCATCAAGAAGAAATGTCTGTCAAGCTCCTACAAACTTTGGTTTCCCAAACAACTGCCATATGCCAGAACTAACTGCATAAAGGCACTATGAATCAAGCATCAACATTGTGAGATTTAAGGATGTTCATAGATCTTCTTTAAACAAGGTTCCATTAAATCTTTTCATTTCATCAATTTCCTAGGCAGGTCACAACAGCAGCAGAGTGCTCAGTAATGCACATTTAATTCTTTATTCTTTTGGATTGGTGTTATTTTGCTGTTAGAGGAACTTTGGATCTGATTCTGATGAATCATGACACCTTATCCTATCCAGGAAGGCATTAACCAGACTGTGAGTGAGCTCTGCACTGTTCCAGTACATCCTTTCTGCTACTGTTTCTTCCAATATGAAATACAGTTCTGTGCCTGCTGCAAAGCAAGTATTATCATTAAAATGATACTTAAACAAGCTCTCTCTGCACTAAATGCCTTAATGCTATCAGCCTAACACTTCTTTGGGATTGCTGTAAGCTCTAGGGTGGAAGAGTGCTTTATTTCTGCCTTAGACTGCCAGACTTCAATTCCCACAGACAATCAGCTGCACCCTCTTTGTGAGCCTGCATATCAGGCAGCCCATACAGAAGCACTGTGTCATTATTTATTTAAATAAATAAATAATGTGCCTTGGGCCTGGAGCCAAAAATTCTCTCCCCTTGCACCAGTGTGAAAGGTAACAGGAAAAGACGCTTCTGTTCTACTACTGATGAAAAAGGTGAAGGCTGTAAGCTCAGCATGTCTTTTCTCTAATACTACATCAGAGCAGGTCACAATATAGTGTTAAACATGTCTGAAATATCCTTATTTTTCCAAGCCTGTTTAGTGATGCATCCCAACACAGATGGAACCTTTCTTCCTGCACATATTAATTCATTTGTTATTTATGCACTTCTGATCTTTGTGACATTTTGTCCTTTGGCCTGCTACCAAGTCATTTTTTATAGATGTTCTGAGAAAAGGTGGCCCTTGCCCTGCAGTGAGCCTCACAAATCCCTGACACACACATATGCATTTTTTATTGTTCTCACATGTTGCTTAACAGTCTGCATTCTTCCTGCTTTGCAGCAGAGCAGATGGGTTCCTGCATAGCATGAAAGAGATGAGATGTTCAAATCGATTGTTTTATCAACAATCAGTTGTAGATAAAAATCATTTTAATGAGTGAAATTAATGATGTTTGCAAACATGGTGTTAATTAAAGAACATAGCTTGGTCTCTTTTCCCTCCTTTTTTCCCCCTGCACACAATTTTTGTTACCCATGACATCTTTCATTATTGACTCATGCCCCAAAGAAAAGACGATTAAAATCTGCTTTTGTTTGATGTAGCTCTTATTGAAGAAAGAAATAGATCTTTCTGAAGCTTCCTGGTGAGATGAAAGTCTAATTATCTCCACAAATGAAAGGAAAAGCTTTAATTAGGCCTGTGCTGAATCTGCGCACTGTGAATTTGTGCATTGTGATGGATGGAGCTCACATCTCCTCAGTGACTGCAGCTGAAATAATGGAGAAGAGGTAGCCTGGTCCCATGATTCAGCTGGCAGAGCAGACTTGGAGGTACACCTGTGTTGTGAGAGCGTGCCCAGAGCAGCTGCCACAGGCCATGTTTCTGTGCAGTGCATTCGGCTGTTTTACAGCCTCCTCCTGAGCTTTGATCTCTTTTCAGACAGCAGGGGTCCTAACAAATCAAGCTTTTCATGTTTCCCTCAGTTTCACTCTCTTTTGCTTCACCATTCATACTTGAACTCCAAAGAGGACGGATAAAATATTGTCTTTTTCTGAATCAATTTGATCAGCAGCGGACATGAGTGAAGAGGGCATTTTGTCTTTTGTGAGGTGTTTTAGGGCTGACTGTGGGGGCTGCTAAAGAATTGGAAATTGCATTTATTTATTTTGCCATTTGATTCACTACTTATGCTCTTAACAACCTTTATGCATAACACTTGATTTGCTACACCCTTCTTTTTTACAATGCCATAGTGTCTACCCTGTTAGAAAAGGTGACTTTCTGGCATAGGATTAGACTGCTAATGGTCCCCAAAGAGAAATCTGAATTATGACAAATAATGCACTATTCCACATTTTATAACATTTCTGTTCTATTTTTACCATGTTGCATGCAGTTTACTCTGTCTTCATGTAGTTCACCTGATATCAGGAAGGTCAAACCACTACTTACTCACTTTACTTGCAGCCAGCATATTCTTCTTTTTGAGTCACAAAGCACCTTTGACATCAAGGGCAGTGAAGGAGTTTACTACCACACCTTTTTGGGCAAGATAGCAATAAAAACAAGATACAATTGAAGTCAAAGTCAAATCAGCATCAACAATCTAATATTCTACAATTTCTGTCAGTATATTCTGGGTTGTTTAGAATGTATTGGTTCTATTGTGTAGCCTTTGGAACTGAGAAGCACAGCAGACAACTGGAAGCATGCAGAAATAGAAGGATATGGGATAAATGACAATGCATCCCCTGTCGATTTATTTATTTAGGGAAAGGAGACATCTGAAAAAAACAGTAACGCTGTCTTTCAAAGCAAACGTTTTGGAAAGTCTTTTTGTAGGTAGCTATATACCGGTAGATAAAGCCTAAAATTGTTGAAAGCAAAAGATGCTGATTCTGAGTAATGCAGCAAAGCAGTAATATAGATTTTAATTTATACTGTGTGAAACAAATCTCTGGCTTTATCTACTGGTATTCTAAAATTTTAGACATTAAATAAAGTTACAAGCTGAAATCTTACTTTGTAAATTTTCTCATTTGTTTAGAGATATTTAAGTCAGCTGGCACTTGTCTTAGTCTAAAATACCTTGCTTTGCTCTTTCTGCCCTCCTCCTGCCAGATCCTTTCCTCAGTTTCTTTGTGTAGGTTTGTCTCTTTTGTTTATGCCTTTGTAAGGATCTCCCCAGTGTTAGCGCTTAGTTCACAGAGCTGAAGTCAGAAACCTGCCTTATACAATATTTTAATCCTTAGGCCATCAGTGCCGACATCCAAGTCTGGTGCCCTAGAATTACAGGGAAGATGGTGAATGTGTAAAGGTCCCAAAGCTCAATATAGGAGAAAAAAGCTGGGGGGAATACTGTAACACTGAGCACAGGTCTGAAATAGGGGCACAGCCAGGGGGGAAATGAGGAGGCAGTGGAACTCTTGTTAGACTGCTGTGCCAAGATGAGGAGCAGATAGTAAATTAAGAACGAGCACTGCAAGAACACATCTGAATCAGACCCTCCAATTAACTGTTCTCTTTCCTTCTTTCAAGTTTCATTTCCTTTTAACCTTTTATTTTATTCTTTTGATCTCAGCATCTTTTTCTTTTTGTTCAAATGAAAAGCAGTGGTGCAATAATTTTGGTTGAGAAAGTGCTTTCATTGTCAGCTTCTGTTTCCAAGCACAGCAAATTATGAACAAGAGCTGGAAATACTCATGCACACTATCAGAATATGAGTTTGAACAAAATTTGAGACCTGGGACAATTTAAAATGAAAACTGTTCTTCCTCAGTTTGTGACGGTGTTGCCCCTATTGCTTCTTAGTTGTTGAGAATCTCAGCAGATTTTATGTGGGATTTTGTATGTGCATGTGTGCACAAATAAATGTTTAGACCAATGAAAGTTTATGAAAGAAAAATTGTACAAAGTAGGAGCAGTAGTGTTTAGCTATTACATGCTGGAAAACAGAAAAACTGGTCATTGCCTTGTAAAGAACCTTGCAACATTCTCCTACACACCCTCTGTTTGGGAAAAATCCAAACTGCTCCATGAAGATCTTTGGTTAGGGACAGCAGAGTGCCCCATGGAGCACTGTCATGCAAGATATGGTAAGAACTCTGTAATACACTTCCATGTTAGTAATGTTATTATAGTTTCTGCATATTGCCTACCAGAACTTGCAGTAGTTTAGTCCTTCTTCAAGGTGAGAGTCATTCCAGCCTTGTGAAGTACCTTGAGGAGCTAAATCACTGCCTATCTTGTCACCAGGAAGAGAGCTATTGTCTGTTTTGAATCATCCCATATGCTTCCAGGGGCTGTAGAAAGAAAATTACATTATAGAGGTATTCTTCTATTAACCTGTCATCAACAAAGTGTTGAAAGAGTTGTAAATTCCTGTGATAAGGCCTGCAGAGCACATGAGGTTGCTGGGTTTTTTTCTGAGCACATTACTGGCTGGCTGGTGCATGCTGAGACACACACATGGTGCTCTCAATTGATTCTGTATTTATGGTTTTGAAGTTTCCCGAGTCAGATAAACACAGACATCCTCACTTCATTGTGAACTTCTGCTGATTTTTAGTTCTGGAATATCTAAATGGGCATGTATTTCACAGAATCACAGAATGGTTAAGGTTGAGAGGGACCTCTGGAAAACATCTTCTCTGAACCTCTGTTCAAGCAGGACCACCTTGAGCAAGTTGCCCAGGACTATGTCCAGCTGACTTTGGAATATCTCTAAGGATGGAGAGTCCACAGCTTTCTGGGTACCCTGTTCTAGTATTCAGCAGCTCTCACAGCAAAAGAAGTGTTTCCTTATGTTTAGACAGAGCATCCTATGTTTGTCTGTGCCCACTGTCCCTCGTCCTGTCACTATACATCACTGGAAAGAGCCTGACTCCATCTTTGTATCTTCCCCTCAGACATTTATATGCTTTGATGACATCCCCACCTGAGCCTTAATGTAACTCTCTCAGCTCTTCCTCATATGAGAGTTGTTATAGTCCCTTGATATTTGCAGCCTTTCATTCCATTCTGCCCACTGTATCCATGTCTCTCTCACACTGAGGAGCCCAGAACTGGACACAGTGGTGGCCTCAACAATGCCAGTAGGTGGCCTCAACAATGCCACTTCACTGTGGACTCATGCCCACAATTCAACAATTTTTCCAAGAGGATCTTATAGGAGAAAGTGTTGAAAGCCTTACTGAAGTCTAGGAAGACTGTCCACTGCTTTCCCCTCACCTACCAGGCAAGTCATTTTGTCATAGAAGGTTATCAAGTTGGTCAAGCGTGACTTCCCCTTTGAGGAAACCATGTTGAGTAATCCTGAAGATGTTCTTGTTGTTCTTGTGCCTGGAAGTGCTTTCCATTGTTACATGCTCCATCACTTCCTCAGGGAATGAGGTGAGGCTGACTGACCTGTAGATCCTTGGGTTCTCCTCCTTGCACTCCTCAAAGACAGGAGTGATATTTACTTCTCCTAATCTCTGTGATTATTCAAATATTATTAAGAATGGTCTCATAATGATATCTGCCAGCTCTCTCAGCACTCGTGTGCATACCATCAGGGCTCCCTGTCCATTTTCCCTAAGTACTGCCTGAAGTGATCCTCTTTCACCAAGGCTATACCTACCATGCTCCATATTTACCCCCTGGGTTTCCTGAAGGACAGACTCCCTTGTAAAGACAGAGGCAGAGAAGGAATGCCATACCTCAGCATCTTCCATGTGTTGTTGAACCTTAAGCAGCAGGTATTCGTTTTCCTTTTTTCATCTCATCTACAGCAGCCCTTCCGCCTGTCTTTAACATCACTGGCCAGATTCAATTCTGTTTGAAACTCCTATATGCTACTGAGCCCATACATGCCAGGAAATCTTAGAGAATAACTTATGTGGAGTAATTTTATGTACTGAAGAGGGAAAAATGAAACACAAAAAAATGTTGTAAAACACATGTTTGTCCTTTTAAAAGAGGAGGGGAAGACAACTATCCTCCTAGGGACTTAACATCAACCTGAAGTGTTTATGATGGTTACAACTTCCTTGAAAACAAGTGGGTATTTTAGAAACTGTGGAGTTTTTAAGTGTCCCTGGTCTGATAATTATAAATTTAAAAGACCTGCAAAGGGATAGAGCAGATTTTCTTTACTTCTCCAGCAAATTATTAGTTTATTTCCCATTCTCTGAATATTACTATATTGCAGACAAGTCAATATTATTCCAGAGTTTATAAGTATATTAAGATAGTCTATAAATAATTTAAAAACCTATTCAGTTATAAGAATTTCAGTAAAAGATGGAATGCTACAAAGCCGTTCCTTTCATACAGAAAGAAAGAAGAATTAAATCGAACCTGCAGAGAAAAAGCTAAATTTTCTGTATATTATCCTATCAGGTTATGCACTGGTATTCTTGAGATTACCATACAGGTAGGCATATAAAATATGCTTCCAGAACCACTAAGATTTAAAGATGTTGTTGAGCTAAATCTAAGCAGCAGGAAACACAACATATTGAATTTCCTAGAGATTTTATATTTCTGATAGTCGCACTTCAAATCACTCCTAGTTCAGGGTTTTCTAAAGAAGCAGAAGGTACCCAATCTGGAATGAAAATGACATTTACTGAATTTCAAATAAATTCTGTGGATCTTCACCTCACATTACCCTGGTATTTTGGTTCTATTGTCAACAGTGTAACATGCTGTTGTACTTGATCGCCTACTTGGTGTGAAATTAGGGAAAAAATTTCTTTTTCTTGCTCACATTGTCATTACACAAGTAAGTTTGGAGCTCAATAAAAACTGAGATAGCTCTGTTTTGGAGAGCCATAAAATTTTGTAACTAAACTATGATCTTTATTAAGAAGACAAAGAAGGAAGCAGTTCTTTTTCACTCATGCAATTCAATTCTTTTTCACTTATACAATTCACACAATTAAAGATTTTAATTAGATATTGTTCTCACAAGACAAACAGGTTTCACAGACCTTGAAACTTGGTATTCCGAAACTCCCTTAAATCCCAAGATATGAATGATTCAAAACTAAATTTTGAATTCAGTGGAAAATTTCATTCTCTTGGGAACCATCATTGGCTCTCAAATCCAAAAAAAACATGCCTCAAGATCTTCCCTTTGTTATTAATACTTTTTCATTCAACTATGCATTTTACCAAAATTATAAGAACATATATATATTTTAATTTTTTTTTTAATTAGAAGGATGCCAAGCAACATGCTCCTGTCAGTTTCTGCAGTCTTTAGGATGGAACCAATACAGCCCACATGATTCCTTATGGCACTGTGATATTACAGGGAACCGTTTGCTTTCTCACAACCACCAGCTGCTGTATGAGAGCTGAAGGGTTGCTCAGAATCCCTTAGCCTTATGTTTCCTTATCTGCAGTTCTTTTTCATGCCTGATTTCCCAGAATTTACTTAACATTTTCAGAAGGACGTCATTCACCCACTAGTTGTAGCTGGATTTGGATTCATAACTCTTTTGAAAAGAGATAGTGATGTGATTCTCCATACCACCAACACATGATATTGTCAGAAGATAAATATTCTTCTCATCAAAATACGATGGAAGAACTGACTTGTCCCATCCACCAGAAAACTCTGAACCAAATTAAGGCTGAACATACTGAATGCTCTTTTACAAAGATAGGAAAAGGGACTAGCCATCTGGCACCTCTTGAGGCTCTTTAAACACAGGGATTTTTTGCTGGAGAAAGCATTGCTGTCTTCTGAATTCTTCTAGGGGTTTTGCTGTTGGAAGGGGAACTAGGGGTGCATGTTTTAGTCAGGGGATTTTTTACTGGATTTATTCCATATCTTTGTACTTTAGATGAGCAGCCTTATTCTGACTCAATGCCAGCAGAAACTTGCTGGAGTTTTCTGCTGTAGTAGATCCTTGATGACTTGTCAAGGAACCTGCTCCATACTGCAGAGAGGCATTCAGCAAGGTCTGGGTTGCACTCATTATAGCCTCCCCAGCTGTAGCTGTCCAGACTACGAGCATGCTGGGTTTCCTTAGCATTGGCCCTGTTCTGGAAATGGTTGTTGTGTCTTTATCTGAGGTGCCAGCTTTTACCTCTTGTATCTAGCGAGAAATAATTAGTGGGTTCATGTTCTGTTGTTAGTAAAGAATTCAGTGGGACCCAGTGCTTCATTCAAGGAAATGTCTTATGAAGCTGAAATCCTCTGATGTCTTCACGATTTGAAACCATGCCCCCATCACTGCAAAGATAGCAGTCATAATTGCAAAATAAGCCAAGCTGACTATCACATTTTTTTTTTTTAAATGTAGCTGAAGAACAGACCCTTTTTTATTTCATGTTTCCTTGCAAATAAAAAACTGTATTACTCTTTCTAAGGTTGTTCCTACAGTGGTTGGACTATACTGTAGTTATGGACAGTACTAAGTAGAATAAACTACTTAGTAATAAATGTAAGCCTACGACTAAGTATGTTCTGTATAAATACAAAAATTAAACTTGCCATAGCAGGAGTCTCATGCTAATCAGGAGCTGCTGGAGGTCATATTTGAGATATTATGTAAATTCAAAACTCAAAAAATACAGACTATGAAATAATAATTAATTACATTTGCACTTTGATTAAAGATTAAATCTCAGTATAATAAAAAAAATGTGTCTTTGTATTGCCTGATATAATTAGGCACTCTCCTAAATGACCAAACTTAGAACTGCCTATTATGTCCTAGCAAACCTGTGGGAGAGCCTGACGTGTTTAGCAATCATGGGTTTTTTTGTGTTCATCAGAAAAAAAAAAATTAAAACAATGTGGGAGGGGTAGTCCTTATCTTTAAGGCAACTGTTGGATAATTGACCTCCTTTAGCATTTAATTTCTCAAGCCTCTAGGAAGCTTAATTTTGAACATCAAAGGGGTACCTGTGGAAGAAACTGTTCCAGACTGGTGAGTAAACAAATTAGAGTTAATAGGGTCATTAGCTTCTGTGGTAAAATTTCAACTGGGTATTCCTCACTAAGGAATGTAAATGTCAATGTTTTTAAGTCTTCTAAAATATAATTAGACATGGAACTTGAATACAAATGCTATTTGTATTCAAGTATTTTGCTACATATCCTATTAACAAACAATGTTTGCCACACTCTGGGCATTTTTTTATTAAACATTAGGGAATCTGTTGTTCTGCTCCTATGCATTGCTTGCCAGAAAATTAGAATAGAAAGAAAAAATGTACAATGCTGCTAAGTCAATACTATGCTGTAAATATCAAGGATACTGTGTGTCATGTTTGATATAAAACACGCTAGCCAGTTATCTTTACAGTAACAACTGTAGATCTATTTAACCCTTAGATCTGCATGTAGCAGTATAAGAACTTAAAAAAAAACCAAAACAAGACAACAAAACTAACCCCCCCCCCAAAAAAAACCCAAAAACACAAACCCAGAACCACAAAAACAGCTTACGTTTCCTCACTTGGATGATGGATGATCTTCTTATCTGTACTTTCTCTTGCTTCTTTGGCTACATAAAGGGATAATTGCTGGTTGAATTTGAAACACAGAATGCAGCAAATTCAATTCCTACATCCTCTCATTTCACTTCTTGCACATTACTAAAGTCTTTTTTTTATTAATTATCCTTACATATGGTAATAGAAATATTGCTCCCTTCCTTCCACCAATGTGACAAGTTTCTAGTGCAACCACATTTCCTCACCTTTGCCCACATACCTAGTTGCAGGCTATGGACCCTGGCATACCCATTCCCCTGATATTCTTGCTGCTGACTGTTCCTAGCAGCAGCAAGCTCCTGGAAGTAAGGGTTTTCAGAACAACTTCCTTTTTTCACTTTGCAACCCTGTGAAATGTAAAGCTGTGGGGTTTATTCTAAATCTCTAGGAGGTCAGTACTCAAGAATGACTTCTTCTTAATCCAGAAAATCACCTGCTGCTTAGAAGTGTCATCATTTAAACAGGTAGAAAGGAAAATTTCCTCATAAGGAACAATAACATCAAGTCAATCTAAGAGTTTGTGGAATAAGGTCTAAATGTCAACCTCACAAATGTATTTAGCATAGAAGGAAATAAAATATTTGCTAGAAGTGCCAAAGGAGAATTGCACAAAATATTTAGGCTGGAAAACTGCAGATGGCCAAGCACATCCAGTGGTAAATCACCTTCTCTCTGTGAAAACTGATTTGTGCCAGCAGGGTCTGAGTGAGTGCTACAGTGAATTCTACCAAAAAAAAAACCCAGAGGGTGGGGGGGAAGAGAAAGGCATTTTAAATAATTGATCATAGCTATATCTGTGGTTACAAGGATAGCATTCTTAAGTCATTAGCCTGAAGGAGCAAGGAGTTTAAAAAATACTAACTCTCCTCACTAAATATAATCATGAAGTTTAAGGGGAAAAAAAATGAGTGGGGTCCCATTTGTCCATCATTAATCATTTTGTTGTGATAATTTTGTGATTTGGGCTGATTTAATCTTTTAATCTTCTATTCTCCCTTAATGGCAACAATTTCTTTTTACGTAACACAAATAAGAGTAAAAAACCCTTTCAAATGCTTTTTATGTAATGTGAATCATGTTTAAGTGATGTTTTGAAAAAATCCTTGTCCATTAGAAGCAAGCTTTTTGCACAAGGCAAGATGTTATAACTGAGGTTTTTTGCAAAATGGTTCTAGTGACTGTTTATTATCATTCTCTAACGCTGTGCTTCCAATAGGAATCTTTAGTTTACCTCCATAAGTGCATCTCATAGCATTCATTTTTAAATAACCATTAGTTTTATTTCAACCTCCTACAGTGTTTTTGATAGAATGTTACTATTTTCACACAATAATAATTTATTCCCACTGTACAGCAGACTTTTCAACAAATGTGGCTCCATTTCTCCCACTTACTGATTTTACCTGTGGAGGCAAAACAATATCAAATCAAGATCACACAGCATCTATGGATAATTTGGGATCATGTGCAGATTTCCTGATCTTACATTCTATGTCTATTCAAGGGTAAGACTCATTTAACCTAACTCAGCAGACAAAAGTGAGGCATGTGGTTTTCCTTCTGTAGTCAAGGCTGAGACATGTGCCTCCCAAGGATAAGTCAGCTGATCTCAAAACATTGACAAGGTTGGCATGAGAAGTCATGGTAAAAGTTTATTTGCCCTTCCACTTAAGTGGAAGGTAAATGCCTCTGCACTGTTCCATTAAAATGTTTCATGGTCCAGTATGTCTCACCCATGAATGTAGTAAGGCAGTGCTTCTAGTATGATTTTTCATTTTTTGATTGAAATCTTGACTATGAAGTGTTCTGAAAAAAATACCTTTCCACACTTATTTTAAAACTATTGACACTACATCACTCATGTGGACACAGAGGCAATGTTAGTTATAGAACTTAAAGTAAAAACAAGTGAAAAACCGATCAAACATTGTGATCTGCATATTGGAATGAAACATTTGTTTGTACACATTTGTCACTCTTTTAGTTATTTTTGTAAGGAGTTAAATAATAGTCACAAGCAAGTATTAATTTCTTCAAAATGAAGCATAAAACAGCAAACTCAGGATGCACTTCTAAAAAAATACTGAACTATCCAATAGAAATTAAAGGCAAATGGAATTTATTCCAATGGCTATTAAAATGTAACTCCAAAGGATGCCCTTGATTTAACTTGCTACAAGCTGTAGACATCCATAGCAAGCCGGAATGCTTGAAACATACATAAATGGATCAAACAAAGTTACAAGGCATGTAACTTTGTATTGCAATTTTTAACCTATTCCCAAACATGTTTCATTGCTCTTCTTTCCCATAACTGTTCTTGATCCCTATCTAAGCGGTTATGTCAGACCACACTGGAAAGATCTGACACCAGAGGGTGCAGAGTTGCTATTCCATGACTTCAGCACATCATCTGTAGGATCGCCTGACACATATAATCAGGAGAGGTGGTCTTGCATTAACCTTTCCCACTCCCAGAGGATGAAATGATAATGAAACAACAAAAAACAGATAATGAGGCAAGGAGAGCACAATTCTTGTGATTATGACTGAAGATGGGGGGGAGGGGGACAGCTGAACAATTTTGTGCAGACTTTCAATGAAGCATTACCAATTCCAATAATAAATGGAGCAGATATGTATATGTAAATGTAAACCAGACGTGGGCTGAATATGATGCCTAGAACAGGAGTCTGTTAAAGGAAGGAGTTGGTTAAGTTTGTTCTTATGACTGGCTAGCACTTGGCAGACAAATAACTTCCCAACAAGAATAATAAAATATGTAATTATTTTGTGACTTGATTCAGTTGACATCCTTAGAGAGAATGATTCAGTGAAGCACCTGACAACTCAGAATCCAGCAATTGTAAACAACTAGAACATTTGGTTTGCTCAGCATGGAGGAGATTAAGAGGAGACCTCATAGCAGTCTTCAGCATTCTTGTGAGGGGAGGAGGAGGGACAGGTACCAATCTCTTCCTTCTCATGACCAGTGGCAGAACCCGAGGGAACAGCATGAAGCTGAGTCAAGGGAGGTTTAGGTTGGATATCAGGAATTTTTTTTTTGCCCAGAGTGGTTGGGTACTGGAACAGGCTCCCAGGGAAGTGGTCAGAGCACCAGCCTGACAGAGTTCAGGAAGTGTTTGGACAATGGTCTGAGGCACATGGTGTGACTCTTGGAGTGTCCTGTGCAGGGCAAGGATTTGGATTTTGATAGTCATGATTGGGTCCCTTCCAACTCAGCATATTCTGTAATTCCACAATTCTATGATTTGCTTAATGCTGTCTCTGCTGAGACAGGATGTGTGTAACTGCATCCTACAAAGACTGATATTATGTGGTAGTAACAAAATGGGGAAAATGCTTGTTCATTTTCATCTGTGACTTTACGATCTGGCTTTTTTGGCATGTTTCTACCAGTAAGAAACTACTTCTCCACAACAGTTCCTAGAAGAAGGTCAAATATTCAGTGGAAGGACAGAGCAGATAACTAAAAAGGTACGGATTAAAAAGCAGCCACAACTAAATTTGTACATGCTGAGTTAAAAGTAGATGAGAATCTGACTACAGTGGAATTTACCCCTGGAAAGTGATGGTATCAGTTAACTCAAGAAAGCAAAGATAAGAGTAAAGTAAAATTGCATAGGCTAAAGCTTATTTCTCAAAAGCTGGATATTGTGGAAATGATGTAATGGTAATACATTTCCTTTGTTTTGTCCCACTGACAATTTGCACACACCAAAGACTCCATTTATACTGAACTTACGGCAGTGCATTTTGTACATGCCATGAGTTCATTGCATGAACATGAAAGCCCTGGGCATCTCAGGAAGTTTTAAAGCTTTCTTCTTAAAATGTGAATTAAAGTCACACTTTAAGTTGTGCTGCATGTGTTACCATGTTTACTCATGTCTCTCTGGAGTTTTTAACAGCTCAAAAATTAGGTTTCTTCAATGGGAAGCATATGCCACTAGGGCCTTTTATCTGAATGCTTCAGAATCAATCAAAAGGCATTATTTGAGTAGCCATGGGCCAAGGCAGAATTCATCTGTTTGAGTCTCTGACCCTGCTAATATACTGCTCGAGTGACTCTACAGCACTCAAGCCATGTCCTGTAGGACTTACTTTGAATTACATTTTGTGTGTCTGTTGTAACTCACCAGCTTTTCTTATGCCAAGTGGGGTTTATTTTGTTTTCTTCCTACTCTTTTGTATGACAATCATAACACTACTTTAAACAACAGTATCTCTTACAAGGATCATAGCTTTAGTATTTACTTGTTACCCATTACACAAACCACTTATGTATTACTTGATTTTACATAAAAATCGTTCGAAATTGTTTTCTTATAAAAGTAGTTTGAAATTGTTTTCATATAATATTTTGAAATTCTGTAATAAAAGGAAAGAAACCTGACACAATGAAAGAAATTGGAGACTGCATGACATGTTTTTTCTTCAGGAAAAAAACAAGCCCATAAACAATGTGTACAAAAATTTTTGATATTCATAAAATGTACTGTGCTTTAAATGCAAATGGTGAAAACTGAAGTAGGCACACTACTCTGCTCAACCATAATTATATTTCTTCTTGTAGATTACTGATATGGAAAGATCTGTTAGTACGCCCACTCAGAAATGCACACAGGCTGAATAGCCAATATAAAAGGGTAATGTGGTCAACATTCACACAAATGCTTTGTTCAGATTTCATCATGTCACACCTGTGTGTTTTATGGTCACTGAAACTGTGCAGACTCTTGTCACTGTTTCTGCATCTCTGGCACAATGGCTGCCATGCATGTATTCTGTCTGCTGAGATCCTAGATGCTGAAAAACTGGGTTTATTCCTGGCATCTGGCACTTTCCAGGTAACTTAATAGAGATTTCCAGAGCTAGCAAACTTTGTGACCATTCTGGTTTTATATCTCTCTTCTTCAGAGATAGTAGTGGAAAGAGGGAAAGATTTGAGGTTTGGAAGTGTTCCAGAAAACTTACCAAAGTATGTTTCACTTTTGTTCCTTTAACCAAGATATATTACAAGAATAATAAACACCTAATACTAAGCATACGCCATCTTTCTCATTTCTTTTCTCTAGTGATTGCCTTATCAGATTAATTAGATAATCAATTATTTTGCTTTTCCCATTCACATTTAAAATTCACTGATAGGTCAACCAAACAGAAGAAGTTTTATTGCTTTGCCCACAATCTGTATGGTATCTATTTTATCTGGTACAAAAACACCTAAACATTATATTACCAGAGAGGCTAATTTCCATTTCTAAAAAGACTCAAAAAAAAAAAAAAAAAAACCTTAATGCCATAGATGATTTTTCAACTTTAAATAGGCAAAATCAGTCACAAATGTTACTTGATAAAAGTAAGTAAAAAATGAGTTCAGCTTCTTCATGTAGCATAGTTCTATGCCAGTTCTCTTCCCAACAGGATGCTTTTCACTCCCTAATTTATCAAAGAAGTGCAGAGGAAGTAGGGTGACTGCTTTTTAACTTAATCATTGATTGTGATTTTACATCAGTGTGTGTCCTGTGAAATCTGCAGTACTAAAGAATATATTGCTAGCCTGGAAACACAAGTTTATGGGATCACCACATGCAATCACCCTCTTAGATTCAGTTGATTCAGTGCATGGTCACAGGACCACAAACATCTGTGGTACTGTGCAGGACAGAGTAAATCTTTTGCAGTATCTGGGAGGGGGCATAGTTGGGAAGGGTGTGTCAGCTAGGACACAGACATTATTCCCAGAGAAGGGGCAAAGCAACTCTCTTGCTTCCCAGGAGAGGGGGGTCCTTCCAGTGGAGCAAGCAAGGGTAACTCTGCTCCTGAGCCATCGGGAGCAGTTTGGGCGCTGTGGCTGTGGCCAGGTCAAGCTCTGCACTCTCTGTTTTGTGCACTTGTTATTAATGTATTTGTTGTTATTGTCCATTCCCTCATCTCATTGCTGTTGCTGTAAATTGTTCTTATGGGAACCTGTAATCTTTGCCTTTTGTTGCTCCAGTCCTCTCCAATCCCATGCAGGAGGGAGGGGAAGGAGAAAAAGGTGGCGGGAAGGGCAGAGTGAGCAGTGTCTGGTTTTGGAGTCATGCTTGGGGCACTAAACTGAGGAATACCATTTCTAAATCATGAAAGGTACCTCTCTTAAAAAATAGATGAGACCTGTGGTATGACTCTGTTAATCACAAATTATTTCAAACTGTGTGAGCATTAATCCCCTAACATACCTTGACAGATCTAGACTCTTAGGGACCTTTGGCTTCAAAGACCAGCAAGTTTTATAAGTAACGCTGACCCAAAATTTCATCTGTTTATGAGGTTCCAAAAGGTTGAATTCAAGTCCTATTCTTAGAGCCTTTTCTAATATTTAATTTAGGGGGAAAAAAGGCATTAGTCTGCCCCAAAATATTTTGTGTTATTATCATAATTGTAAATCCATGGCTTTACTGAAATTGCCAGTTTTACTAATACATCCGTTAATAGCTGGATAAAAAACTAAAACCAAGTGAAACTTTGAAGAAGTTCATCTTAATAATATACCACTTTGATTTTGAATTGTGAATAGCTGCACCTGTGGCTGTCCAGCCCTAAGTCTTCCTGAAAAGATGAAGAACAAAACACAATTAAAAGGGGTGGAGTGGAAAAAATAGAAAATTTTAAAATACAATTTGGGCATTGATAACTAGAAATATTCAGGAGTATGCTTTTTAAATGAAACGCAGTAAATTGTCCTAGTGGCATTAGTAATGACTAAATTATTCTAGCATGAACCATCATTGTAAATCTATTTTAATGTTTATTTTTATTTTTATTCTTAAACTGTTATAAGGATTAATCATCAATCTTTCTGATTCATACTGGATTTCATCCAATAAGCCTATAAGGTATGCATTTTCACAGCCTCGTGTCACTTTTGGTAATAGCAATACAAATTCTTTATGTAGAGAAATTGTAACTCAGAGCTAAACTAGACCAAATTTCAAATATATTTATAGCCACCTGAGATCACGTTTAGTAGTAAAAGTGTTTTCACCTCTTGAGGACAGTAGGTCAGAATTTTGATCTCACCAGCTTCAAGGTGCCAAAGGCCCTCTCATTTATAGTAGTTGAAATGTAATGGTGATGTCTATATTCCCAGAAAACCCAGTTTTCTAATGCCAATACCACAAAACCACTACCAGGATGCTCCCATGCTAGTAATCAAGAAATATATCAGGACTTTGACTCACTGGACTATGGAGACAGACATACATCTTCAGCTTATAAGAGTGATCCCTGCAGGGGCGAACACACTGCTTTAATACTGTATAATTTGCACCATTCCTATTCATCTTTTGAAAGATTATTCCAATCCCAAAGCTGTCAATTTTGCATTTTCATAAGAACTAAATCAGTTTTTAAAAAGTCAGAAAGTTGCTTTCTCTGTTTCTGTCCTTTTGATTGATTATCTATGCTTCCACAGCATATTACGTGATCACAGCAATGTTCTTTGGAGATATAATCATCAAAGAGCATTACTCAGCTGGGAAAGTACATGTGAAGGGTGTAAATAATGAAACCAAACAGGGGGCCATTAAATACATTTTTTTGTTTTCTCTGCTTAGAGGCTTGTTTACAGGGTAGGGGGCATACTGTTAAATAGGAATGTTAGAAAAAAAAAAGCAGAACTCCTAAACTGTACCAACCAATCCATCTGTTCAGATAAAGAGCCCTGCAGACCTGGCAAACCTTGAAGGTTTATCAGTGTTCATTTAGGCTTTGAAAGGTGTGTTTAGTCCCTATGGCTCTGAAAGTTCTAGTTTATGCGTTAGGAAGTATATTCCCAAAGCAGATGAATAATTCTTTAATTATATGGTCCTGGTAATACTAGACATATAGTGCATATAAAGCCTATTTCTGTGTAGCACATCAAATACAAATTATTGGAACTGTCAATTAAAAATTGCTTTAAAGGAGAAAACGGGGCAGGAAGGAAAGTGTTGAAACATGCAGCCCCTTGACTTGTAGCAGAGCTGAAAAGTAACGGATTGTGTTTGGATAAGTACCATGACTTAGTTTGGCAGACCCCCATTGTTATCAGTGCTGCAAGGCTGCCTCTTAAACTGTTCCAACATGGATCTCCAACATTCATGTCCAGAAAGGCCAACTGCTCTCTTAAAATTCATTGCTTGTTTGTTAAAAAAAAAAAAAATGTATCTTCTTTCTGTGTCATTAATCCTGTGGGTTTTGGTTTGTAGGGTTTTTTTTTTGCAAAAATGGTTCTATAATTCCTTTTCTGATGCAAACTTCTGTAACTGGTGTGAAGTGTCTGGTACTGAGTCACCTGATACAGGCCTGTTGTTACTTTTATATCTGCAATAAGCATCATTAGGAGTAATCCATACAGAAGTCTATGAGCCTTATTTGCACTATAGCTCTCCCTTTCTTTTTGTAGAGTAACTTTGTGTACTACATATGTACAAACAAACTTAACTTGTCCTAAGTAAAAGAAGATTTTAAAAGTGAAAATTAGATGCATTCGAATTGGACATTAAAAATATTGCAAGATCAGAATAAACATTACTGTACAGACTGCTGCTCTTTATATTGAAACTGTTTAGAAAATCAGAAAGGTATGAAGCTTTTGAGGACAGCTGAAAGCAAAATATATAAATCCAATTCTTTGTCATCATTAATGAAAATAAGGGACTGGAGAAGTAGGATGTGTTTGTCTGAAACTAGCGATGTGGAAATTTGGGCACATTACTGTTACTATCATACTCAAGTATATTCTCCAGCCTTTTCTGGGTGAAGTTAAATCAGCTAAAATATTCATCTTAAGGATTTTTTTTGGGACCTACAATCTCAACTTTTGACATTTCTTTTTTTTTCTTTTTTCTTTTTTTTTTTTTTTTTGGTCAGCCAAACATTGTCACTTATTTTAGGATTTTATCTGGTGTTTGAATTGCATGTGTGTAAAGAGGGTTTCAAATTCTCCAATTGAATTTAAAATAATTTCACATCTTTTTTTTTTGCTTACTTATCAAAACAATAATGGCTGAATCCTAGATATCAAGCACCCTGACATTAATATAGATTATGTCATCTGGAAAACTTGTACCTTGAACAGAGTAAGTTTAGTTGATCTTTTCAGATGAGTATGGCCACAGAACTTTTACACATGTACCATTTTTCTTACTAAAATGACATTAAATTGAATTTTTATTTTTGAAAACTGTAGATTTCACATACAGTAGAGAGGTGATTCTAAATAATAAATCAAAATATACATCCTACCAATCAAGAGGCAGGAATGCAAGGCATGAGAAACCTTCTAATTTAGCATAGAGTAGTCTCTTGTGCATAACTGCTGTCCTCTGATCAAACCATGCTTTTTAATCTCAAACAAGGAGGGAAAAAGAGTCTTGGTAAAAAGTACAGCTAGAACATCCTTTAATAGAGATGAAAATTACTTGATATAGAACCAGGAAAAACAAACCTAAACCAAAAAGCAGTAGACATTTTTTGAAGGGGTGGAGTGACAACCAGAAACATCCTTGAGTCTGTGTGAGCTCTGCTCAGCAGTAACTAAAACATGCCTGTGTTATCAACACTATTTCCAGCACAAATCCAAAACAGCCCATCCTAGCTATTGTGAAGCTGCTGTCTATCCCAGACAAAACTGGCAGATACCTTTATAGGGCTTGTTAAAGAGAAATATCTCCTGAAGAGTATGCTTTTTCCACTACTCTAATCTTAGCAGATGTGGATGTGAAATTTATCCATACTGATATACTGAAAAAATTTCCAGCTTTCTTTTTTGGATCAAATGGAAATTATAATTCATACTGCTGATGGTATCAAATTGTATAATGATTTAAGACTAACAGATATACCAACAGTACAGGACATTTTAGTCAAAGTTTTTAATCTTATTGCAGACTGGTGGGAAAAATAATGTATCTGTATCATTCTTGCTGCAGCTTCAAATCTTAGAGTCCAAACTAATATTTGACTGGTTAGAGGCCCTTTTAAGAAAGTTACAGGTGCAGGCTGAGAACCTATGGTACTAGACATGGTAAAGTGACAGCCAAATTTCATTAAAAATTGTATTTTCCTACTGATTCTTTGCAATACTAGTTTATTATTACAAGAATATGGATGAGAAAAGTGGGTTTGTACAATATTATTCTTCTCCCTGGGGAGAAGATTTTGCTGGGGCAAAATGACATTCCTCTTACCTTGAAATTAAAACAACAAAGTTAGTAAATTTTGTCCTGCAATACTTTTGTATGTACCTTGACATTTCTCATTTCCTGATGGCAGGCTAATCCAGTGGGAGATCCAAAAGCTATAAAAAATTGGCAAATAGCACACAGGGTTGAAGAGCAAACTTTTAGGAGTTTACAGTACTGAAACAGAAAGAACTGCATTCACCTAGTCTTCCTAGGACAAGAACCATTGATCTCTTTAATAGTTCACAAACCACAGCAAGTTATATAGAGTGTTATACACAGATGTTTCCCTAATTTGACCAGTAGATAGGAAATAAATAATGATTAGGGTTTTTTAATGCTTCATCCTAAATATGAAGGAAAAGTGTGTTAAAATATTCTTTTTAAGGAAAGACAGCAAGAAGACTAAATGACAGGTTAGGTAATAAATAAGATGGTTGAAAAATTGAAATCTCTTACTACGTGGGCATCAACACATTAATTTTTACTAGCGAATTTATTTCCAGTAATGATCTTTGGAAGTGATCTCTCAATAATAAGCTGTCACAGTGAAGGAGAAGATTTTAGACTCTTGCTTAAATTTGTGCTAACTGTGCTGTGCTTATTTGTGTTCTGTATCATTCTCTTCTTCAGTTGCAGAGAAAGCCAAACAAGCAATACTTATGAGCTCTTAAAAGCCCCTTTGAAACACTGGCAGTTGGATAATTCAAAAAATAACCAATGCATTCTGAGATGGCACCAAAGTTTTAAAGTTGTTTTTATGCTTTTTTAAAAGCACTTCAGTGTAAGTGTAGCTTTTCATAACATAAAAGGGAAATTGATCTTAGTGTCTATTAACACAAACAGGAAAAGTTTATCTTGAAATGCAATATTCTTTGTAAGAATTCAGCTATAAAGCCTTCCTAGAGAACTGGAACTCTAAATGAAAAAGCCAGTAAATCACTGGAAAATATTTTATTCTTAAGCATGGATATAACTCATTACCCTGGTTACTTTATCTGGATCTAGTATTCTGATTGTTCTTATATCACTGTTTCTATAGATGTTTTTGCTTATTAAAAACCTGTGGCTTGAAAGCCATAATCTCTTCCAGATGTGTAGATATGTTTAGGGAAAAGACTTAGCCTACTCAACTCTGGATTAGCATCCTCCTTTCAGGTTTTTTCAAATCCTTTTTTTTTTTTTTTTTTTTTTTTTGTTTTTGTATGAAGCCAAAAATATAAAATCGTACATTAAATAGCATAAAACCCTAAAAGTACAATTGGAGTACTTGAACTTTGCATAATATAGCTCACAGCATAAAGACTGTAATTGCAAATACTAATTGTTAGGTTAAAAAAGCCCTAGAGAAATAATTGCTGCTAGTCTACATGTTAGAAATTTCAAGGTAAAAGACATAACATGTTAACTAAAACACAGCTAATGAGAGCAGAAGTCGACCCCTTTCAAAGTCTGAGATGGTGATACACACAATACAGCTGTTAACTTCAGAAAACTGAGTGCTGATGTAATCAAATAAGGAAGCTGATTTCTTTTTTGTGCCTATATTTCAAGAGAGATTCAGATCAATATGTTGTTTTATATGATTCTCACATTTTTAGGGTACACAAATCTACAAGAAAAAAACACTCTCAATCTAAATCTAAAAGTTCAACCTTGTCCAATATTTTCTGTGTTAATTTTTAAAATTAGTCTTTTAATTTTCATTCACAAAATTTTCTATTTTTGAGCAAATTGTTCTGAATTCTCATTTGCCCCAGTTTACATCAAGAGTTAAAAAGCAATATATTTCCTCTCTTAGGCTGTCTTTGCAAAAGATTTTAATATTGTTGTTTAAGTGTCACATAAATCCTTTTGAGATAGCCATAAGGATCCTCTAATGCAAGCATGTTTATTACTGACCACTGAAACCAGTACCAAGCAAGATCCCTAGGGAGGAGCAGCCATTGCATTAGGACAGAAAAAGTCAGTGCTAAGGGAAAGCATGTTGGAAATTTAGTGGAGAAACAAATAGTCAGTAGCTTCAGTATTCTCTCAGTCTCAAAGATGGTCTTTCTCTCATGTAAGAAATGAGGTAGTTTATTGCAAGAGGATATGAAAAACTCAACCTCTCTTGTACCTGCTCATTAGCTGTTTGATAATTCATTCTCCATTTCTTACTAAGAAGATACAATATGTCCTGTTCTGTGAAACTTGTTGAAGGTATTTTTAACCTACTGGACTAGTAATTTCCAAAGATATCTTTCTTTATAGCTTTTTTTCTTTTACAGTTTGTTGCAAGTTAGTCTTTACCAAGAAGACTGAAATATCCCCTTAATTTTCCTCACAACTAAAATTTTTGACTGTGCTCTCATCTTTGTTATGCCCAAGACAAGCAAAATTCTGAGAGCATTATCATCAGGTTCTTTCTGATAATTGCTGACTCCCTCTAGCCTAGCATGGCAAAGGAGAAGGCCTTTTGTACACTGTGGATTGTTTTGAGAATCTTAAGCATGTCTGCATCCAGGAAAGAGTGCAGTGACTAGTAACCACAGATTAATTGGTACTTTTTCCTGTCCAGATCTCTGCATTTGGTGTCTTCTTTTTAAGTTGTAAGCTGCGCATCTCTATCCACACCTGCAAGAATTGAATTTCTCTTTTATATTATTTGCATTACAAATTGACTTAGGGGTTTGTTTTTTTTCTGTAATGAGACTTGAGGAAGAATAAAAAGGTGTTAGAAAAGTAGTGGCAAAGGATAAACAACTAAAGAAAAGGGTTTTCTCTGTACTGAAGCTATTAAGTAACTATATAAAAACAATAATTTTCTGAAATGGAAATCTGTATCTGTTTATGTGAATCAAAAGATATGCTAAATCAGCAGACTCCCGACCACAGAAATATAGATTATGCTATCTTCACTATTCTATGAAAACATTTATGCTTAAAATATGTTTGGAGTACAAAAGGTTAATGTCAAAAGTCTCTTTAATAGAAAAAAAAATATCATTTGTCCTTGAATTTATTCAGAAACTGTAATGAATATACTATTCTCTATTGCAAAAGAAAAATTAAAATAATTTACAGATATCTCTACAATAATAAATGTACATATTCCAAATTACTGTTCTTAACTATACTTAATTATTCTTTGTATAGTTATCATCAATACACGTAGAGTAACATTAATAGAAATAATCAAAAAAGTGACAGATAAGAGTTAAATAGACTTAGCTGTTCCAGATTTGATTTTAAATAGATTTTGAAAGAAAAGATCTGAAATTATCAACAACTACTAACTGAAAGAAAAAAAGCAAGCCTTTATTACCACTATGTGTGGGTCCTTTTTTCAACCACCCAAGCTCACTTTAAATTATTCTTCCATTAACTCACTGTGCTGCCTACTTCTAGCTCTTGCTGAGCAAACATCAAGAGCTGCACCCAGCATGTGTCCTGTAGCTCAGAACAGGAAGCACTTTGGTACTCTGTATTCATGGGGAGAAATGGGAGGAGGGAAATGTCCATGGGGAAAAAAGGAAATAAAATGAGAGAGAAAAAGAGAGAAAAAGAAAGAAAGAAAGAAAGATAGAGAGAAAGAGAGAGAGAGAGAAGAGAGAGAGAGAGAAAGGAAAGAAAGGAAGAAAGAGAAAGAAAGAGAAAGAAAGAAAGGAAAGAAAGGAAAGGAAGAAAGGAAGGAAGAAAGGAAGAAAGGAAGGAAGGAAGGAAGGAAGGAAGGAAGGAAGAAAGAAAGAAAGAAAGAAAGAAAGAAAGAAAGAAAGAAAGAAAGAAAGAAATTTGATACATGGGTTACTAATACCTGTTATTGAGTGTAGAAATGAAGTACTATACTTACTATTAACTGAAGAGGATCTATTTCCTGAAAATTAGTTACTTATTTTAGTATTTTTGGCACTGTTATGGATGCATTAACTAGGTAATGGTTAATACAATGTCAGATTCCAAGTCCAAATGAGCTTTTCCTTTGTATGGATTTGATGAAACCAGTTCAATTTTTATCAAATAGTTGTTCATTGTAATAGTATGGAACCCTTCCTTGGAGTGCAGGAGCAGCTTTTACTTGACACATTCAACTTTATTTCCACTTTATTTCTCCTACCTAGCAAATTGTATTTCTATGTTTTCAACAAACCCAAATTTCCAGTCTTCCTTGTACTCAACTATGCAATACCTTGAACAGATATTTGGCCATTCTCTAGTTCTTTATTGACTATATAGACAATGTAACTTTCTTGAAAGACAGTAATGCTGCACAACTCATACATTCACATGAAAATATACCATCTTTTTTATGCATTTTATTAATTTACAAGAAAGCATAAGCTTTTCGGGGAAAAAAAAAAGATAGTCAGCTGGAGGGAAACAGAACTTAGAAATGTTTGTAGTCTTTTTCCCTCCTTAGTAAAAATATGAACATTTAAATGTATGCAGCAGAAGCAGATGAAATTACATCCTCTGACACTTGTTAACTCTGAAACAGATATGTGATTGATTGCAAGGTGGCGTAGCTGCTGGCATTTTTTGTCGGCACATTTTGATGATACAGTTACTTAGGTGAACTTCAAGTACATCAGTGACACATACAATGTTTCAGACACTTTGACTGATTTCAAGGCTAATAATTTATGAAAGCTTTTGGAGCCAGTTATTAGGTTTGTCTCAGAAGAGATTGATTTTTTGTTTTAATCCTCAGTTCCTCACTATATATCCTATTTACCTCATCTTATTTAGTTAGAAAACAAATGTATAGAACTTTAATTTAGAAATGTCTGTTTTAAGTACTTGTCAACATCTTAGCAAGGTGTACTATATGAAATGTTTGGACTTGAAAATATCTATGCAGCAGATGAGTCTAGAAAAAGGTGAAGAATATATGGACAGAAGTACCACTGAAAAGCATAATTTTAGAATAGACTAAGACATAAGGGGAGGAAGAAAAATATCTAACAAGAAGTTTAATGCCTTCTTTGTAAGACTTTGTACGTTAATACTGTGGGACGGCAAATCTCATATCCTCACCAATGTAAAGGAAAACACACCTGATGCTGAAATTGATCCCATTTATGTAGCATGTCCCAGGTTCCTTCAGGACTTCAGAAGTCCAACTCAAGTCAAACACAGTGATTGGGACACTCCAGAGAAGTATTAGCTAATAAAAAAAAAATAATTAAGATCTTTCTCTTCCAACATCCAGTGTATATACAGTATTTGATCACTTAACTGGAGTATTCTGAAACATAACTGGAAGAATAGTAATGGAAGGAAGAAAATAAAATTAATTTCTCACTACAGTAAATTGTGGTTAGATTGCAATGGGATATATTAATTTCAAGTTGTTTTATAAATATGGATGAACATATCCAACAATTCTAGAATGCAAAAAAAACAAACTTAATCCATGAAATTTCTGTTTGTAAGATTTTGCTGCTGAAATTATCGCAAAACTATTATATGTCATTATATTTCTAGACAATTCAATGGAAATTCTAGTTTTTTTCAAAACAGTCAGTTGAATGATTTGCTATCATGCCATAAAGTTTTAATTCTTTTTAAGCAGACATTTCTTTATAACAACTCTAACATGTAGATCTACATCCAATGCTAACATGTAGCTCTTGTATTCATTTCCTGAAAAACTCAGCTGTATGCATGGAGCAGCATCTTTTTGATTACCCAAGTAAAGTAAGATTTCATTATGAGACATGGACTTCTTTAAGGTATTTAAGGCAGGTCTAACAATTACCCTTCATGGCTTCCAGTGAATGGAAAAGATTTTACTACAAGCATAAAAGGCATAAATAAAGGATGACTAGCAGGTTATATTGCTATTTCAAACAATAACTTGGGTCTTGTAAGAACATTGCTGGTATTATTTTTAAAGCTGGAGAGTCAAATTAATTTTTGTCCTAACAGCAGTGATGCCAGTAAAGCTGGTCAAGGGATGAGTTTGGCCCACTGCATTTTGATTCCAGATGTTCTAGAGAATTTCACACATAATTGCTACAACTAGAATTCAGTTCTCTAAACAATATGTAGGAAAGTTAATCCCTCAAGAAATCAAGCTTGATAATGAGGAAAAATGGATTATCAGATCTTGTATGACTGCTAGAAGAAGGATTACTCTGTGGCAATGAGCCTCAGTGGAAAACTAGGTGACAGATGAATTGCCCAGGAGCTGCAATGCAATACGCCCATTTGTCATCTCCATAGTCCCAAAATACAAATCTCATGGCACATTGTTTTAAATTAAAAAAGGAGGAAAAAAAAATTTTCTTCTCATTATTTTTCATATAAAACAATTAGAATGCTTTCAAAATATTAGTAGAGTAATTTCCAAATATTCACTAGAATTGTTGGAACTTTTAGGAAGTTGCACCTTTTTTCATTATCAAGAAATAATGTACTGTTATTCTTCCAATAGATTTTAAATATTCCTTCAAAATAACTAAACTGAGCAGTCCTAGAAATCACAACAAAATCCTTTGCAGTTGACCCACTGAGTTGCAGAAGATATCTTGCCTTTTTTAGCACAAAATCTGTAAATTCATGCATCTGGTTCTGTTAGAGTGCAAATTTAATATGTGAACTTTACGTATTACACATTACTGTAGAAAATATGTAATTTTAAAAAAAAAATCAACAAGGCAAAACCAGCAAAAATTCTGAGGAGAGTGTTATGAAAAACAGACTCCACTTTGAAATTTCTGATTTTGTAAAATATAGATGAGAAATATGCATGTGGTGCTTAACATGGGCTAGCGCTCAGCTTCTCCTCGTAACATTCTTTTTGATCACACTAATAATACGCTATGAAGCATCACTCTGTGGGATGCAGTTAAAGCCTATTTAAGCCAAAGGAACTGCTCACACTTTCCCAGGGGAAAATATCAGAACATTTTTATTTTTACCTCAGTCACTCCAGAAAACTTCATAAGGGATAGTCTTAAACAGTGTTACAGGGAAATAGCTACCACCGGTATGCCTGGAAAAAATGGGAGAGAATTGAAGACTAAATGTGGTGCTGAAAAATACTGAATAAGATGATTCAGAATTAAATGCTTAAGGCTTACTTGAGCTTAAGTTGTGGAAGGTTTATGCAAATTAGGCAGTTAATAGATATTCTTGTCAGGGATCTTTGTAGAAAATGCAGTTAAAAAAATCCCAGTCTACCTCCTCTCCCCATTCTCTTCCTCAGCTCCCAAGAGCTAATTTTCTGCCATAGAGGCCACAAATTTAGGTCTCACTTTTTTCACTTTTTCAGTATTTCTGTTCTCATAAAAAATTTATTTAATAGCATTTCATGCTTAAAGCTGCCTACTTTTGTTTTATCTTTTATAGTTGTGACTTTTAACCATCTTTTTTTTCATACTTTTTTTTTTTTTAAGAGAACAATAGAATTATTAGCTGGCATGATAAGGGATGGTAGATTTATTCTCTAAGTAATATGTATAGAGTACTTTGGATTTTCCCAAACTGGGTAAATAAATCAGCTTGAAAAATCTTCCCTTTTGCAATATCTTTACATCTAGAGGGAGAAAATATGTGTAACTAATACTGTTAGTAAAATGGATTTTTTTAGGCACTGAGAGACATATCAACAAGAGAACTGAACCACTAATATAATGAGCCTTGCTATACTGAACTTTTAGTCCTGAGCAGAGCAATTAGATGCTACAGAAAAATAGGATAGAAAATACATCTCTTTGTTCACTGGAGCCTATTTCGGTTACTCAATATAATTGTATAACTTTTATAAACAGATCAGACTCCATCTTAATAGGAACTTGCTTCTGAGTACTTTATTTTTCTTCACCCCTACTATTGCTATTGGGAGGCTGTTGCAGGTCATCACTGCTGTCTGATCATTAAGAATACTTTTGATCTCCAGCCTAATTTTATTCATGGACAATTTATAATATTTTTCTTCTACCAACAGTGTCCTTTAGTTTAAGCAGGCCTACTCCTTTCATGGCATATAATTATTTTCCAAACATAATTATTTATAGGGAGCGATTATATGTCTTCGTAACTGCAATATGTTTTCTATGCCATTATTTTGCTAACTTAAGGCGGATAAGCACTTTTACTCATCCTTTGTGTGATAGGCACTTTATTACTCTGATCCTCTTTTCAGTGCCTGCTCAAGCTTGGTTTCCCCTCTGCTATGCTTGACTAGATTGTATAGTCCCCATGCAGATCCATGCAGAGGTAAAAGTTCCCAAAGAATTTGCAGGTACTGAATGGAGAACCAAGAGAAGTCATCATGCAAAAATCCACCTTTTGACAAATTCTAATGTGGATCTCATATGAAAACGTGTCATAATACTTATGCTAAATCTGATATTGAGCAGGAATCTAGATGTTGCATTTAGGAATAAGAGACTCTTCAGAATTTGAAGCTCTGAGTTTGTCTTCTCAGGTTAGTATCTGTAACCATTCTTTCCAAAAATAAACAGCCCTAACTTATCTTAAAAAATTATTAAGTAGGCAATAGATTTGAATTTTTTAAGAGACTGAGAATGTAATATTTCTCATTAGATGATGTATGAAGCTTTATCACCATGTTTAGAAGGCTGTAAAGAGAAGGAAGCCAGCCTTAGGTAGGATAAATTAAACAGTTTGGTAGAAATGTTAATTATGCAGCTTCAAGGAAGAATAGAAGAATAATGTCTTAATCTCCCACAGTAACGTGTGGTATCTCAGTGATGCAATGAACATAGAAGCAGAGGAGGAAGTAAACAACGTCCCATCATTTTTTCTGGCTAGAAAAAGTGGAGGTGGTTTAAAGTGACTGTTTTGGGGAGTCTGGTTTCTATCTTTAACAGGAGGAGCACAAAAATTTTACTTTAAGAATACTTCAAGGTTCATAGATTTGGAGGACTTTTCAGAGACTAATTATGTGTTCAAAAAATCTAATATCCAGCTGAGATGTATGAGCAGCCAAGGTATATCCTTATTCCTGAGGTTACTGTTTATAATGCATGCTGTTATTTTAAGTCAATAATTATTTGAAGGTAAGCATATTCTCATATTCTTAAATCTTTTATACTGGTGAAATTGAATCTGAGTAATTTGGTTCATGTCAAACACTCTATTCCTTTGGGTTACTATTTAAGGTTTCCAGTCTCCCTTGAAGTATGAGGGGCCTCATCATATATAGATGTAAAAATGGTCAAAATTTATAGAATTTATTTTCTGAACTGTATTCTGAGCTTCCAATAAGGAAGAGGGAGAGCTGGAATTGAAAATTACATTTCTGCTAATGCCTCGCATAACCTTCTGTATGCAAATGCAATGATTAGAAAACTTCTGAGGAGATGATAGACGGACGTGAGCCTTCCACTCTCTGAGCAGTGGTCTAAGAGCCAGCCTCTGAAATATCATAAGACAGAAATGCTTCCATTGTCTTGCTTCAGATAGTCTACTTTGCATGAAACAATTGCATATTAATTAGGTCAGACAGAATGCAGGAGTGTGAGGATAAAAATCCATCTTAATGGCTGAAGTTTCTGTACAGGGAGGGAAGCTGCTATTGCAATTTTTAGCACAAAACTTGTTTATGCATTTTACCAATATTTAAGTGCCACGTGGAACTTTTTTAATGAGCCCCATAGTGGAAAGATTTTAAGGAGCTGAGACATTAAGCTAGAAATGTATTCTCATTCTAACTTCTATCACTGTGATTTTCTATTTATCCATATACAGTAGAATTGCTACAATAGGAAGGGTTAAGAGTCCTTTTATAAAAAAAGCATAGTAGATTGATGGTGATATCTTAGGAGATGTGGGTTTGATAGCTCCTTGGCAGAAGACAAAATAGAATCCTTGTCCTGTATCTTCTTGCAGTGTGAGCTATTAAATAAAAAGCAAAGTGAGGAGATCATCCATTTAGATTTAGAAGAAGTCTATAAACTCAATATATTCAGTGAAGTGCTTGATCCTTCAGGCATAGTCAGGATCTATGCTTAGCACAATTTTTTTTCCCCTTTCGGATGCTGACTATTTATTAATGAAACTGATGACAGTTTGAGAATACGTGTTTTGAATGTAAATTAAAAAAGTAAGGTGAGATGCCAATGTCCTTTAATGCCCTTCAATGTCAAAAAAATATATTCTATTAGTATTGATTTTTCCTTTTAAAATTATGTTTTAAATTTTACAAATGGAAATTGTGATTACTTTATAAATTTTAACTTCTGTTTAAAATAAATACAATTAACAATTTTGCAATTTTGGAAAATATTCACTATTGCAAATATTTTCATAAAACTGTATTGAGAAAATTAGATCTCAATTTCTCATTTTGGTTAAGGATGAAGTTTACTAAACTATGCAAAAATCTAAACTATTCTTATGGAAGAGAAAAGCAATTATAAAAACTATTATTTGGTTTTAATAAGTCCCAGAGAGTTTAATAAATCAATAAATTGATACTTTCTTGACAAGTTACAAAAAAAAAAGCGCTTCAAATACTGCATTTTCTAATCACTTTGCCTGGCACCCTGCAACCCTGCTGTGTGCCAGCAGCACCAGCCCCAGGCTCCTGAGAGCAGAGCAGCATTGCAAGGGGCAGCAGTACAGCCTTCACAGGCCCTCGGTGCTGGAAAAGGAGACACAGTTATCTTAAAGGAACACATGAACACAATGAGGGACTGCAGAGTGATTCAGGAGCACAGACCCTTTAGATGGAGGTTACCAATGGTAGAAAGCTCCAGAGCCTAAGACTTCTCACTGGCCCTGTTCAAATAAAGGTAGAGGCAGTTTTTGATATTTCAAAGATTTGGTTCTCTACAGCCTTAGAACTTATCCCAAAGTGGCAATGGCTTCTAAGCATGTCCTGCTATTGAAAAATCTGAGTCTTTGCTAAGACTTTTCAAGTTAATTTGGGTGTTCTGTACATGTTTGGGATGGTTCAGCTTTTGAATTAACATCTGGGGAAAATATGTATGAAAGATCAGTTCCATGACTGCTTCTTCATAGGAGCAACAGACAAATATGGAAATCTTTCTCTTGACACCGAATATGACTGTAGAGCCAAAAATATGTCAAGATATTCTATCTTGAAAACAGAGCAGAAGTGGAATACAGATTTGAGCTTGCAAAGGATGAAATGAGCAGATGTTCTGTCAACAAACTGATCACTGTACAACAAATTTTAAAACAAGTGGAACCAAGACATTTATCACATTTTTACACAAATCAGTTTTTCTTCAAGCTGTAGCTGAGACTGCTCTCATGAGCATTACTTTTTTAAACACAAAAAATTTCAAGAAAAAAAGACATTTTAAAAGCCAGATTTATTTTAATTCTAAGGTTCAGTTTAGAAGCAATAAGATTTTCTTCTGTAGGCAATATCGTCTTCTGTTGCTGAGTTAGGTAAACGAGTGATTTTTCTACCAAGTAGCAATAGAATCATCATGTAAAGACCTCATCTAAAATTTTCAAGTCTACACATGTGGAGAATTGTAGTTTGGACACTTTCCACTAGCTTCCAAAGTGTTCATTCTGTGGCCCTGCGGTAAATCTACCACAGCCGTTCAGCACCTTGGAAGTAATCATTACAGTCTCCCTCTATGTCTGTATCTGCTGCCATAGGTTTTCAATAAGAATATGCACAGAATTTTCTGCAGTATTTTAAGGACACTTAGCAAACAGGTGAATCATCCAGCCTGTCTCCAAAAGAAAATTAGCCCAAGCTTTTGACCAATATCCAAACAGATCACTTTAGGTACTGAACTAGGAGATTACAACAATTAAACTTGGCACCAACTAAATGCAGTATCTCATCTGCATTTAGTGAATGGAAACTGGTAGACACTTGTATTGCACAACTAGATAGCTAATGTGCCAAGCAATATACCTAGAGATATCTGACAGAAAATACACCATGACATTCAAGGACATCTTATATTCTTGTGTCTGTGAGAAATTTCACACCTTGATCACCTCTGTAACCAAAAATATAAAATTTACAGGAGACTGTATGCATCATTGAGGTAGGAGCCAGATGGGGCGCTAAATTTACATTACCAAAAGGCAGTTGAGCTATTTATTGAAAATAGAAGCTGCATACACAGGTAAATGTGCCAGTTCTACTTACAAGTACTGTAAATGACATTAGATTACATTTTTACAATGATGGACAAGAAAAATCAGCAGGACATGTTTTTTCCTTAGAAAGTACTCCCTTTTTTTTGAATCCAAACTAACACAAAATTAAGACCCATTAACCATTAGTAAGAATTAGCTTTTTTTATTGCAGACAGTTATTAGTCATTCATAGTTCTAATAAAGAAGGTATTATTATACAGATGTCTAGCAATCTTATGGTCACATTTAAACAATAATTTGAAAGAAATATACATTCAGCTGATTAATTTTATAATCTGGCATTCCAATTATTACTTATTCACTGACAATTATGCACTTTACTCTCAGCATGTATTGTGAATTTACTCTGTAGTCTTGTCTCTTGACCAGGATTTTTTAAAACTTCTTTGTAGTGATATTTTTAGAGCACATCACAGAACCACAGAATGAGTCAGGTTGGAAGGAACCATAGTGGGTATATGGTCCAACCTACCTAAAGCAGAAAAATCCCAGAGCACAATTGCACAAAATGCAGAATTAGGCAGTTCTTGAATATCCTCAGTGTAGGAGACTCCACAACCTGACTGGACAATCTGTTCCAGTGCTTGGTCACTCACACAGTTAAGAAATTCTTCCTCATGTTCAAGTGGAACTTTTAGGGCATCATTTTCTGCTCATTGCCTCTTGTTCTATTGGTTGGCACCACCCAGAAGAGCCTGGCTCTATCCTCTTGACACCCCCCTTTAGAATTATATGTGTTAATGAGATCCCCTCTCAGTCATCTATTTTTGAGGCTAAACTGGCCCAGTTCCCTCAGGACTTTCCCTTTTAAAACTTGGATAATCAGAAATTATTATAATACCTACACAAAGACTGACTAATTTCATAATATTTTGATTGTAATCTAACAGTTGTATTTTCTTCATATACTGGTGGTTCTTATTTGCTATTTGGGTAAACCTTGTGTCAGTGTGAACAATCAGTATGCTGGCAGCCATAAAAGCTTATAAAAATGAACAGCACTGCACTACAAAATCAGAAATCTTGTTGAAAATATTCTCTTTGAAACAGTCAGAGATCTGGCCTTTTATATAAAACTCTCAGTGCATGAAAGATGGGGCTCTTCCAGTGCTGCTTGCTATACTTTTGTTTTAGAATTAAGGGACATTAGAACTGGGAAAGAAGCACAAACTAAAACTTTCTGTGTACTGACTTTTTGAATATAGTTAAAGAGAATGCTTTTCTTGACCTATCCATATAATTTTAAGAGACATTTTAGGGAATGTTGCCAAGAGGGCTGTCCTTCAGATTTGAGTTGTCACTCCATTATTTTAAAAAGTTAATCCACTCTCCTGTCCCTTTCATATAAAGTAACAGTACCTTTCATATAAACCATTAATACAGTCAGCCCTGAGAAAGCCTGGTATCTAATTCTGTGTAGGGAGGATGTCAGCTAGAAAAAGGAGCTGATGATTGCTGAAGCTCTAAGTGGAAGCTTCTAAAGAGCAGATTTTCTTGAAGTGTTCTGGATGTGTAAACAAGTTTGAGAAGAGCTGGAGGAAGTTTGGTTATACATTAAGTGTTGTACATTGATGAATTGGTGCTGTAATATTTTTTTGTTATGCTCATAGTTAATTACCTATCACATGCTTGCTGTAGCAACATGAGGATAAAAAGCAGTGGGAAGATGGAAGCTGATGATTTTTATCTGTCTTTCATGATGTAAACACATGCCTTGTATTACTAGTATCCAAATGCAAAGACAATGTGTGTTACTCTGCCCTTCAGCAGCCTTAGAAACAATGGTCAAAGACAGACATTCCGCAGTGCCTCCATAAACAAGAGATGTTAAAATTTTAAAAGTATTGCAAAACACGCATATGCCAAGTTGAAACCATGAATCATGACAGCTCTGAAATGGAGTAATCCCAATGCCCACCCACTTTTTTTTACAGTGGGCACAAAAAAAGGGATTCCAGGAAGCTTCTGTTCTCTCAGGATGTGTTTTATTAAAGCAAGCAGATTCCAGGGGAGTACAGAAGCAGGGTCTCTGCAGGACGGGCCCTTCCCTGCCCGGAGGGCAGACATGCACTGCTGCTGCCCCAGGGGTAGCCAGGCCCTGCCTTCCCACCCTGCCATCCTCAGAACACACAGGACACTGCAGGGAGGTGAGGACAGCATTTTCCCTTTGGGAAAGCTCCTGGGCTGCACCTGTGGCAGACAGCCATGGATGGATGCCCACACAGGGAACTGATGCCAGCCGTGTTTGGTCAGCCCTGGCCTGGCGATCCGGGCCTCAGGCAGGGGCTGCTCTGTGGGGCAGCTCGGGAGGAGCAGGCCCTGCTCCTGCCACCCTGGGCATGGAAGATGTTGATGGCAGTGCAAAAAGTGTTCTGTGACAGCTTTCACCTCTGAACAAGTAGGAAATGGGCACATGTGTCTGAGAAAAAGTCTACAAGATATTGCTAGCTGATTTCTGGTAGAAAGTTTGATGGCTGTAGTTAAATGAATTCAGTAAATATTTACCAAAATCATAGCATGTTTCAGTTCAACTTCCACTGAGCTTTATATCTCTGGCACCCCCACACAGAATGCACAGACTTAGTTTTATTATTCTACCAATTCATCAGTCATTTGTGATCCTGCAAAGTTATTTTTCCTTTTTTTTTATGGTTTGAATGCAGAATGCAAATTAATCACCCTGTTAGGTTAGCACTGAAAATGCTGTACAATTAAAGGATTAGTACAGGATTAGTTAGTTAGAGCCCATTGTGGTAGAATTAGAACTCTTTGGAAAAGACAGAAGTTAGAACTACTACATCTGCCTTGACTTTAAGTGACCATTTGTATTTCATTTATCAACACAATCTAAGAGTTTGTAGCTACTAGGTTATTCAACAGGAAAGGATGAGCTAATTAAGTGCTCACACCTTTATTTCCCCTCCTTTTTTCTATGGAGATGGAAAACTTAAAAAAGGAAAGTGGAGAAAAAGTTGTTTTGAAAGTGAGAATCATAATGATGAGCCATTGTGTGGTAGTCTACAGGTAGGTAATAGAGGAGCATAGGGGAAATGGAGTGCTCTGGATCAAACCAATAATTCCTGAAAGTTTGGGGATTTGGTTTAATTTTTTTTTGGTTGTTATTTGGTTTGGTTTGGGGTTTTTTGGGGTTTTTTTGGGGGTTTGTTTTTTTTTAAATTTGGGCTTTTATTATTACTGATTGTTTTAAATATTAGTTAATTTTGTTTCAGATGTTTATCCAGCTATATGTTTTCTTAATATTCAACAGCTAGTATCATACTTGAAAAAAGCATCATAGAAAATTGAATAAATTGGAAAATTGATTAATTTTCAATAGAGACATCTTTTTATAACAACCTCCAGAGATATCAATAAATGTATTTGTGCTCTTTCACCCCTAGCTTCACAGTCACCATTGTCATTCATTTGACAAAAAGAACCCCTACCTGCTAGCAGTGGTGCACCCAGCTTCTGCAAGGAGCTAGAAAAGCAGGTAGCTAGCTTTTATTTTTCTGAAATATGCCATTTTATTCTTGGATGATGTCTGGCTGTGGCCTCAGAATTCAAATTTGATGCCATTGCACTGTAGTTCGAGCAACAACTCACAAGGGAAGGTTACACAAACTACTGTATTCCAAGGCTTATTTTCACCCATTTTAACTTCCAAGGGGAGGAAATGCATGTTCAAGTTGTTATTTTTCATTGTTAATCTTAGATCAACAGTGGGTTACTTTGAAAAAGTTGAAAAAATAGGGAATCAATTCTGAGTGACAGTGTTGTGAAAAATTTACATATTTCAGTTTTACGGAAGTGTTGTGACCTTTTTTTGCTCTCCTGTATCTCAGAAGTATTTGGTGTTAAAAGTTCAAGCTTGTCATGCACTTAATCCTTGATGAGAACAAGTGCATGTGGCATGTCTGAACAGATTTGATTTAGAAACAGAAAATACCCTTTTATTCCTATCCAGAATGGAAGATAATTAAGCAGTTCCAGATGCCTGCATGTGGCATCTTTAGCAGACATGAGCATATTCCTTCATCCTCACCAGTAATTCTATTCTGGTTTGCCCTAAGTTTAAAATGAGGAGGGGGAAAGAAAGTTACCTTTCCTTTGTGTTTTGTCACTTACCAAAAAATTTATTCATATCTTACACATTTTTTTATTACTGAAATATATTCTAATTATAATATACACTTACCAGACACTTACCAGAATATTTTTATGGGGTTTTTTTGGGGGCAGCAGTAGGACTACACCAAATCCAGGTATTTTTTAATGCCTCCTGAAAGCATACCTTGAGATATGTATTACTCCCAAAACTCTAACTTGATACAGCACTGTGTGTGAAAATTATTAATCTTTAAATCTGGAGGAGGACTGAGGATCGACTGGAACCAAATCTGTTAAAACAGATTTCAGAAGCACTTCTTGTTTCATATGACTCTGATTTAGTATAGCTCTGCATTTAAAATAGAAAAAAAAGGAAGAAAATGTCAAAAATTGAATTCTGTATTATGTACAATATTGAATGTTAGAGAAGAGGTGATGGAATCATTTATACAGAATTAATCAAACATTTTGAAATTTCTAGCATGAAGTTTTCTTGCCATGAAGGATTAATCTCAGGGATTAAACTCTTGCATACTTTTTTCAAAGAATTGAGGTTTCTTTGGGGATCACTGATTTGGGACTTGCTGAAGGCCCTGAGAATATCTAGCAGGCATGACATTTTCTGATTTCCAGCTGCAGAACTGGTTTTTTTCCTGTCTGTTGTGAGTAGGCAATTTTGGTTCTTGGGATACTGGGCTCCACACCTTTCTCAAAATCCCATAATGACTTGACATGAAGAAATAGATGAAGTTTCTTCTTGTATCTGTTTACAGATTAAAGAGTAGAGCCAGAGATTCTGTATGACCTGTTACTGGGTCCTAAATTAAGTTATTCAAGTTCTTACTTTTTCTAGCAGACTTCTAAGCATACAAAATGACACATATCTTTTGGTGTATTTATTTTTCTTTTAGATGACAGCTGCTTCTCTGGTTATATTTCATTCACTTTGCAGTCAGTGATAAAAGTCTATGCCAGCTGTCAACATAGTATGTTCCCATAGAACCAAACTGGTGGGAGAGGAACTGTTTCGTCCACACTTCACTTTTTCACGTCCTTTCCTTCCAAACCTGTTGCCCCCACTACAATGTCATAGAACAGCTATTTTTTTTGTTTTCCTCACTGCTCTCCTTGGGAGGAAAAAAATGTGCAGTTTGCATGGCAGACCTACAGTGATCTTCCAAAAAATGATATAAAAGAATCCAAAGCATGAGGAATGCTTGGACTCCTACTGCAAGGATGTCCTATCAGTATTGTAAGGAAGTAAATTAATTTCATTCTTCACTGAAATGCAGCAGTTCAAAATTTTATTTGCAATATGTGACAGAAAATACCTTATAATACATTTTCATTTAGCAAACACAAGTGTGCTGAGTGCAAGGATGTTTTCTCAAGTTAGATGAAGCACAGGGATGATTATATGTGCCAAAGTAATGATTTCATAGAATCGTCTCATCTAATAGTTTCTTCATCAGGACAATTGGAGTATATGTTTGGAATGAATGCTGTGTAGTACACTGGCTACGCTGTTTATTTACAGGCTGCAATGAAATGTGTTAGAAAAGCAAAAAAATGGCCATTGTTTCTTCTGCTGATTAGCATTGCTCCTACTTATTTGTACGGATTACTTTTATATGAATAAAAAAAGAAGTGCTGCAATATCAGTAGGTATTCCTAAATACTCAAGTGTGCTATAAATGTAACCATCCCTTTTATATTTAAATTAGGTATTTGATATAAATCAACAAAGCTCAGTGGTGAAAACTGACAAATCCATGCATAATGCTGTAAAGAGAATGATTTCTCAAATATTTACTGCATCTATAATTTTTTTACATGCTGGCAGAAAAAATACCAACTGAGTAGCCCATGCATGTGTATTTTATCTATTTTATAATTTGTGTCATTTTAATCCTCATAGTACCTCATTTTTTTCTTCCAGTAGACTAAATAAGAAATCTATGATTACTTACAGAGTCCTTAACAATGGGAGACTCTATTAAGCATGCAGAGAAAACAAATGCAGCCCATGAATTTAATTCTAGTTTTCATTATCTTTTATTTGTGTATCACACCCTAAAGCTGTCGATTTTATTCTCATATTCATCTTTCTAGTAAAATGTTGGGAGGCAGAGGGGAATGTGCTGAACAACTGAATTATTGATTCACTTTATGTGAGAAGAAATCCCTGTATTTTAAAAATTCTAATGTCTTAAGTTACTAATGTATTTTTCCAATATTTGTAACTCTGGAAGTGTCCTAATTCTTCACAGTAAATTATTGTCAAAGTACATTAAATATTTTATGCAAGGTACAGTATCATAAATTGAGAAATCTCAATAGCATATGTACCAACTTTAGCATGACATCTCAAATTCTGTTAGGAAATGTTTCATGTCAGCATTGTGGTGTATTTGGCCTTTGTTCAACCTCTTGCAAACTATTGAGAACACTTTTCCCCCCTTCTTTATGTAGTGTGCTTCTTACACCTTTTTCCCCTATTTGCCTGAGAGGTAGCTTGGCATAGTTGCAGAATCTGGCTTCACGGAGGACCTGCTTTTTGTGGTTTTAAGCTGGATTGACTGAAGCAAAGGAAAGTTGAATGGCTTGCCTGAGGTTGGCTCACTGGGGACTAGAACTAAGAATCCTCTTGCTCACAGCCATTCTTCTCTAAGCTGGAAACCTCGCTGCCTTCATATTATCCCAGCAAAATGAGGGGCATAGCTGACATTTAGTTTATTTCTAATGATTTACATTCCCTTTTTCTTTGTTCAGATTTTCAGATATTCTTTTTCCCAGTTCATCGTATTTTTGGGTATAGAACACAAATTCTTCTTTGGGTTCATATTTCATTTATCTTTTCAGGGTATGTGGTACATAATAACATTTATAAATCAGTTTTCTTTTTAGTATATTTTCCTGTTTAGCAATGGATAAGTTCTTTAGTGCTCAGTTCTTATAAGGAATTGTCAAAAAAAAACCTAGCATAAAAGAACACCCTCAAAATATGATTTTTCATAACCTGTGATACTTAATAGTAAGTATGACCATCTGCATGTATACGCACACCCAAATGCATGTATTCATACATGCATATTTGCACACCTGTATTCATGCACAATACTGTATTTTAAAACTCAAGTTTTATGTAATGGTCAATTATTATACCACATTTTAGGAAGAAAGGCTCCAATAAAACATTTTGTTTCCCCAGTACCAAGCCATAAAGCTTCTGGCCAATGACAGAATCCCTAGAAGTTCTGTGCCTTCTAGCAATGAGTCTATTGGGTTTCCAAGCTATAGGGCTTACAATAATTCCCTATAGCTGTCTTCCCTCTTACTAACAAAATCTCCAGTGCTGGAAGTGTGCTTGTAAAAGAGTATACGCTGAAGCTGTTAGAATTTAGAACCCAAACTGTGGCAGAGCAAATTTTTCTCATAGCTTTTTTATGCCATAATTTTACTGGTGATGTTATTGTCACAGTTGCTTTTCCAATTCTGAATGCATAATTAAAGTGCAGTTTTCAGATCTGGTGGTACAACACACACTGGCCTTGAGGGATTGGTAATTATGAAGAGATTCCTAATCTATTATACATGACAGTAGGAAGAGGCAAAAATAAGGAGTAAAAGGTAAAGGACAACAACCTAGAGTCATCTGGGAACAGACAGGGAAGTACCCAAGGTCAGCGTGTGGCATGCAATATTTCCTTGCCATCTTAAACAAAAATATCTTAATGGATTTCAAAATAAAGTAAAAAGATTTCTTCTACTTTTCTTCTTTCCTCCCCCTGCACAAACACAGAAGGGCTTATGTGTTGAGATGACTTGTTCTCCTGGGCAGAGAAAGAAAAACATGAATCACATGTTTTAGTCATATTTCTGTACTTATCAAGTGGTAAACATGCTACAAAACCTAAACTGAGGGAAAAAATGATGTTGTCTTGATTGAAAGAAAAAAAAAGCTATAATTTTACTAGCTTTGAAGATAGACAACTCTGTAATCCTGAAAAATTTCTTTAATGGATGTCTCCACATTACTAAGTCTAAAAGTACCTTCAGTTTCTTTGGGCCTCTCATGTTGCCCAGCCATTTCTTATTTCTATATTGAAGGAGACTAATGAGTTGACCTTTTGCTTCATGAGCTTGTTCTACATAAAAACTACAGGTAGATTCACAGATTAGGCAGAAGCTGAAATGCATTTTTCCCATTTTCCTCCATCACAATCATAAGGAACATGCTCTTGAAGAGTATCAAATTGCAGTGAGTCAGGTGATCCCTATCCTGTCTTGGAGACTTCTTTTAAATGTTTAAAAATATTCCCAAGGATTCTTTAGGTCACTAGGAAATTTCTTAACAAATCAAAGAAAGGAAACAGCATAGAAACATGCCTAATTTGTTAATAATTTAGAAAATTACCATCATTCAGACCAATTCAAGTCTACTCCAGCTTGTGAGGCTTAAGGGAGACCAGATGGTGGTAGTACATTGGAAGGTATCCAAAATTGCTTTTGAGTTAATTGATATAGTGGAGAAGAGATCTCTGAAGAAGTATATATCCCCAGGTAGTTGATTGCTTTGGAATTCCAACAGAGAAGAAATGTGTCAAAAACAAGAAAGGGAACATAAGTTATTGAGTGGTTTTATCTTAGATTTAGCCCACTAAATTACTAGCCAAACATACATAAAAACCAAAAATTAAATAATTTGATAAATAAGGAAAAAGTGGACATTGCAGAACTAGATGGAATTGAGAAAATTGCCTTTAGTTTTTACCTTTTGTATTTACACTTAATTTCCATTGTTTTACTGTATAGAAGTAGAAGGCTTATATTTAATTTGAAACAGTAAATTTCAATCAGTATGGCAACATTGGACCTTCTAACAGTATATTGTTACATACTGCTAAATGAAAGAGTCCATGTACTAAATTAGAACTGCCACCACAGGTTATTTAAATTCTCTATAAAAACAGATCAAATGAAACTGGAAAAGTAACTCATAGCTACAGTAAAATGGAAAATTAATATTGAAGTTTAAATCACAGAGAAATCAGGATCTATATAGTGAATATTCAGTCTTCTTTCAGGCTTCCTATTTGAACACCTGCATTTTGTGTACAGAGTCTTAGAATTATTTAGCTTGGAAAAGAACTGTAAGATCATTGAGTCCAATCTTTAATACACAACAGACATTGAACATAATCTTTGGTAGCTTAGCTCAGTTTTATAGTTTTATTTTTCCTCATTTTTTTTCTTTCTGTCTTCTTAATTTTTCTTTCTTTCATTTTTCTTTTCCTTTTTCCTCTTCCCTTTCCTCTTTCTCCTTTTTTTTTCCTTCAAATGTATGTAATTAAGTGTATTTAGTTCTTAATAATGAGATAAATCCTTCAATATTTTTATTAATTTCATGTTGGAAATGTTTCATCAGGAGACTTAGAATTTTCTGTGCTGTTCTTTCACGTGATGTCTTTCAATCTTTTTAGTGCGCATTCCATTAGAAGAGCAGTCAATGTGACCTTCTTCTACGGGGTTAATAAAGAATGTATAGTTTCATAAGCTTGATTCAATTTCCTTAATGTGAGCACACTGAATAAGTGACCATTATAGTATTTGTCTGGTTTTCTGTGCTGCAGTGTGCAGTTACCAACCTTTTATATGAATGACCACATCTGGTGTGCGTTTGGCCACGTAAGGTGAGACAAAAACAAAATAGATTTTCCTTAGCATTAAATCAAATTTCCACACATTGTACTCTCTAATGTGGATCTAAAATGTATCAGGTCATATATTATTTAGCTGTATTGCATTTTGTGCTTTTTTTTTAATTCCATCCCACATTCCCAGTTTTAATAAATGCATGAATAGATGCAATATTTAGGCATTATATCTTAGAAATTCAACACTTTCAACAGATTCTTCGAACTTCAAAGAATTTAATATTAGTATCATAGAAGGTCTTTTGAAGAATAATACTGGAACATAAGAAAAATGACTGCCTGAGTGTGCCCTATCATTTTGAAAGTGTTTTATTGCTTTAATTTCCTGTCTTACTAAAGTAACAAGCGGCATAATAGAAGATATACTGTAACAGAGTTAGCAATTTATTAGAAGGCCTGAGCTGGTTGAGGACTTTATGTGATGTGAAAAAGAAAACCTCTATTTAGGTGAAAAATGGAGACAAGCTGCAACATTAATGTTGCAGCAGCTTTAAATGGAGTACTATCTTTGACTGATAAGTTGCTTCTAGAAGCCCAGTATGTTTGAATAGGATAAATCTGTAAATATAGGTCTCACTCAGTCCCTGTTGTGAGTGGATAGCCTCCTGGAAATCTAATGCTATTTCAACCATGAGTTGTATATGAGACGATGTTGCTATTTGGATTCCATATAACAAAGGCAGTGAGTGTTGCAGCTATAGCCATAGAATCATAGAATAGCTTGGGTTCAAAGGGATCTGAAGGATCATCTAGTTCCCACCCCCTGCTGTGGGCGGGAACACCCTCCTCTAGATTGGGTTGCTCAAAGCCCCATCCAGCCTGGTCTTGAGCACTTCCCAGGATGAGGCATCCACCACTTCACTGGGCATAATATGTATTTTCATTTATCTATTATACTTCCACATAAGTGACATAACTAATTCTGGGCTTTGGCGATCTGGTATAGTCAAAGTTTAGGCTATGCCAAGTTTTTAAAGTTTTTTACCAATTTGCTCTTTATAACATGCAAGTTGGAATTCATTTCACACAAAGCTGAAAAATCCATTTGAAAATTATAGAAATGGAAGATGTGACAGTAACTAATCTGTAAAATTATGATGCAAGATGAAATCAAAAAGCATTTATTTCCCTAGAAGGAGCAATGTACTATTGGGTTGCTGTTTACAGTGTGCATAGCAAGATATGCCGGCATCTGTATGCTTGTGATAGAGTTGCATGTTTATCACTGCAGAGCAAGAAGTACAAGAATCACAAGAGCTTCTTAATCCCACTACAGTTCTGCCACTGAAGGATTACAAAACAGCTGATTGCAACAGATTGCTTGGTATTGCCCGAAAACAAAACAAAACAAAAATATATAATAATGTGTGGACAATGCCTTTGAAACAACATAAATACCATTTAGATGGAGATTTCATTGATAACACTGTTTTTAGTGGATTGCATACTGTGTGAATTGCTTAGAGAAATTTTATTTTTATTTCTTATATTTGATGGATTATTGAACAATGCTACTTCTGTTTTGTCTTGGTTTTTTTCCGTAGAGACACTCCTAGTTATGTTTTAAGAAGGGCAAATAACATAAATCATATAATAGAAATCTAACGTTAAAGGTTTGTGTACTGAATTAGTACCTTGGACATCCAGAGGCTCAAGAAGAAGCCCAAATATTACTGGTATCCCCTATGTTAGCCTTTGAAAGAACAATGATTTGCAAGGCTTATTGCTTACTGAAGCACAAAAGATTTCCTCTGGGCTTGCCACAGACAATCCTCAGGCACGTTAGAGGAGTCAACTAGAGTTAGTTCAAAGTGAATTACTCTGTTTTAATCATGGTGACTTTACCATTTCAGTCATGGCATGTAATATAGTCAGTATTTTTTTCCTTTTAAATGACAAGTTTGGTCACTTTTTTAAGGCATATTTTAGAGTGTTTGTGAGATTTATAGATTCAACAGCTCTTCAAAGACTTTCTGCCTTGCTTTACAACCCTGAAATTTTCTATCATGTCTATTTCATCACCTTGAGGCAGTTCTAAGTTAAAATTTGTGGAGATGTTTTACAACTGAATGAGTTCTTAGTATGATATATAACCAATTATATAGCTATAATGAGTCCAAATTTGAAAAAGCAAATAAAAAATGTTGCACTAAGGATTACTAAGGACTAACATTACCCGCTCTTCATTTATTTGCAAATAGGAAACAGGTATATAACCACAGTATTCACAAATATTACTATCAATAAATTTAAAAATTCAGCACTTTGATTACTTTAATATTTAGCTAATTAACTTTGAAACCTTGGAGGATTTTATGCATTTTCCAAAGTCAGTGCCAATTTCATAATTACTTCGATCACTTCCTAAACTGCTGAGTTTATCAGGACACCAAATAGTAATCAATGAACAAAAAATGTGAATCTGGTCCTTTATCAATTTTTTTTTTCTTCAGCACACTTGAGACAGATTTCTGCTGAGATACTTTTCTTTTTTATAGTGTAGCAAATTAATTACTGAATCTTCCAGGAAAGATTCAACTTTTTTGCAATCCTTTTCAAGAGGTTAAAGAACCATCTGGACTTGACTCTGAATTTTGTATAGAGTAAATCAATAGACTCTGTGGTTATACAGTCACTGTGTATTTTTTTGTTAATAATGGTTATAAAACTACTGATGATGATGGTCTTTACCCTTAGCCCTTCCTGTATTTATGTCTCTGGTCCAATAACCAGAGGGATCGTGGAGGTATGGTTTATCTTCATTTTAGCCCTCTTGGTATCATTTTAGTCCAAAAGGGAAATCAAATGAGATACAGAAGATGCTAAACTTGCAGAACTCTCAGGTCATTAGAAACTAATTAGAAACAGCTTATGGATTTCAATGATCCTTTAGGTAAGATGTGAGGGAGGAATCAAAAAACATTTAACATCTTCACTTCCTCATTCTTTCCAGACAATGTGGTAGTGTGTGACAGTTTCTGACTTATTTTCTATTGTTGCTTTTTTTTACAATATAAACCTGTATTTTGCAGAGTAGGTGAAGTGCAAGAAAATACTGAGATGTTAAGGTAGACAATAGGTCTTTTCACTACGACTTCATTAATTATTATTCAAAAGTTATGATTTTCTAAATCAATAAAACCCAAATATCTACCTAAATTACAGCCCTTGTCATGTATAATCTATATGAAAGGAAAGATGTGCTAAGAAAAACTTGAAGGATACCAATTAGTAATAGACACACTGTTAACATTAGCAGTTTTATACAAGCTGTTATTTATACCCAGGTTGAGAATGCGAAAGTCTAGGAAGTTTGTAAATCTTAGAATAATTTCTACTGTTACATCTCAATGTTTTCATCTGAAATAGCTTTCTTTTCCTGCAGCATGAATCATTTTGTGACAATATACCTATCACAGATGTCCAGCAGAATTACAGAGACTAAGTTGGACTTTCTCATAAAGTCTTTCTACCTGTGATTTGCAAGAAGTACTTGACTTCTCCCAAAAACACACAACCTCTTTAGCTTGAGAATATCTGTGAGGAAGACTGCTGACTATAGATATTACTCACTGACAAGCAAACCTAGTATTTTGATCTGTCCATCTGAACAAAGCTGACAGTAAAACTGAAAATAAACAGTTGTAGCTTGAACAAAGTTGACTCTTTTTAGCACAACAGAACATCTAGATGATTGTGTGCACGTCTAAGTCTAGCTGGAACCCATGCACTAGAATTAATTCTCTGTGGACAAGGCTGAAATTTTGATGTTCCAGCTGGCCAGTCCTGCATGTTGGGAGCTACACAATAGTTTATATTCCAAGCTTTGTCAATCAGTAGACCTTAGAATTTGTTTATTAACTGTTAATAATACTGGGATAGGAAGCATAAAAGACTTGGGGAAAAAAATTATTTTCTGAGGTATTCCTCTATGTTTATGTAAATTTTAGCTATATTTTCATGCCTCTTTTTCCTGTTACTTCTGTTGACTTACAGAAATTTTTGGAGCATGTCTAGTCTTTCTTTTGTACACAGCTCAGTCATTATTTGTCTTGCACTTCCATGATCTGACCTTTGACTAAAGAAGATATCTTTTTTAAAATGAGGGACTTTTAACTTATTCTTCTCTCTAAAAGCCCTATCCTTGTTTATGTAGCACCCTTTCTCTAAAATGAAAATGTTCTGTATATCCAGCCAATCCCTCCTTTCCAATCAATCTTGACACAAATGGCTTCATTCCCAGGGTTTTTTTAGTATGGTTATCCTTTGGTTGTTGGAGACCAGTTGCTAAGGTTAGCAGTTCCCTTATGCGTGTAGACTGAAGAATATGTGTTACAACCTGTCAGCAAACGCTTGATCCACGTCAAAAGTGAACTTCAGACTTACATGTTTTTATAGACTGATTTATTATTTTATAGACTGAATTAGATATAGATTGCCTAAATCATTCTGGTTGTAAGGGCTTTTTCAGTGAGAATTCATGAAGTCTCATCTTGTAGTGCATGTAATCCAGTATTCTCTCTCCATCACTGAAAAGCCCCAGATGTCTTACAGAATGAAAAACATGCAATAATTTAGCTATTATAAAAAAACATTTACTGGTTGTTTTCATTGTGTTTCATAATCATCAGTGTATTTGGAGGATCTTCTCATTCATCTTTATTAAGACTTCTGCAAATATAGAAAACATTTGATAAGTCCAACTACATTTAAGTTGTCTATAAAAGGACACTACAGAAAGATTATTTAAATATTTAGACAAATACTTTCAAAATAACAATAGCGCCCAATACTTTCATGTAGTATTAATGATGCCAAGTTAGAGGTGACAGCAAACAAATGTTTGTTAAGTATCATTTGGGAAATTGAGAAAAGCCCTCATGCACAATGGTGAATGAATAAGAACAATATGGAAAAATAGCAGCCCCGCTACAAGGGATTTTAATTAATCTGTTGAACTGTATGACATACAATATGATTTGAGAACAGTAAATATTTTAGTCATGGATTTCATCATCTGAATCAGTGCTGGGCTGGAATGCCTCAGATAATGAAAGAACATATTTCTGGTCAGCTGCTTGGAAGTTTCTGGGCAGTACATCAGATGCACAGTACCCTTCTTATGAAAGTTTATTATTTTAGGAATGGCAGTAAGTCTCTTTATATAAGTGTAGTGCGAAATTAATGCAGGGTTAAATGCAGTATTGTGGTGTTCTGGTTTCCTCAGGGAATTAGGTGTGGAAAAATAAGGAGAGGCCCTAGAAATCTTTGGAATAAAACACAGATGTATGTGAAGGGACTCTGCACATAACTGGCAGCACCTAGCAGAGTTCATCAGTTTGTTCCTAGTACCATAACCTAGTACCTAGCACTTTTACCTACACAACAGCTCACTGCACAAAGTATTGCTATATTTCCATAGATGAGCTTACTTGTCACTGGCTTGCATATCACTGGCTCCATAAACTGGCTGGTCTGAAACCTTAAAGAGACAAGTAGCAGGTAAGTGGGAGAGTTGTTTACATCTAAATTTAAAAACACCAAGGAAAAGGAGAAATTTCTTAAACTGGGAACATTTAAAAAATAATAAAGAGTAGTTCAGGTATGCATGAGCATCAACCTGAGGATCACATAAAATGTAGTGTGGCTTTAATTTAAAGACACACTTTATGGGTTTGGATTTTTAATAAGGCAATATGATAGATATGATCTGTAAGGACTTTGAGACAACATTTGATGTATTGCCTCAATGGAAACCATCAGTAAAAATGGGATCAGTAAAAAAACAATAAAATGGTGAAGATCTGGCTAAAGAAAGCTATCATTTGTTCTGTAAAGCAGAAGTATGAGTTTGAAGTGAGATAATTAATGTATTTTTTTGGGATTAATGGCATTCATGGATATTATTCTTCAGCCTAATCTGTCCTTCCTGTATAGTTCAATACTAGGTATTACATTGCTCTGTTACTAATCTTTGTTGTTCCTTCATGTTTCCAAAATGCCTCTTCTGTGTAGTTTCCCTTTTTTCTGAGTGTCTTAGGTCACTTCTATGCTATTATTTTTTTTTCAGAATAAGTATAATATTTTATCTTCTATGGAAAGCTTATTTTTATGTATTTTGGTGTGGCTTTTTCCTTTGGTACTTTTTTTTAGTATTATATGTCCTATATGTGTTCACTGGTCATCCAAGAGTTGTTTTGGACTCAGGTCAAGAAAAAAATTCTTCTAGTTTCTTCTGGTCCTCTACTTCAACTTAGCAGCGACTAAAATCTTGGCACTACAAATAGGCCAGGATAGAGTAGAGGGAGTATGTAGGGAGTAGGGAATATAGAGTTGTAAGAGCTCAGTAAGTAATGGTAAGTTACAATAGCCACTGCAGGCCTAACTCATGCTGACATGATTGGATTCACCAAAAGCCACAACCATATCGAATGAAAAGAACTCTAAAATGTAAGAGTTAAAATGGGCGCTTCCTCTCTCTCTTCAGCCTGGCAGAATAGCAATTAATCAATCCTTTCTTCAGATGGGAGGACCACCAGGTTCTGAGTTCTTACAGTGGCAGTTTGATGGATTTACTGATATAACTCTGTCTGCTGTGTCACACTGCAGAAAATAATAAATTATTGTGTGTCAGAGAGAGGAAGCATGAGTTAGTTCTGTAAGAATGTAATCAGGAGATGAAGGAGGAGTAGTCATGGGTTTCCAATCCTTTTATATCCTCCAGTGATTGTTTAATGTAAAATAAATAAATAGTCCTGGAAGCACAGAGGAGGAAACAGGGAATTGTTCAAATCAATGAGTTCAACAATAATACTCATCTTTTACTTCCTCTTTCATATTGTCATTTTCTATATATAGAGAAAAAAGATACCCAAATAATAATTTGGTTACTCTCCTTCAAAGACAAAATATGATTTTTAGTTTGGGCTAAAATATAGTCTCACCATATTTTGGTGGATGCTTTGCTTGTTGGTCAGTTGAGTTAGGATGAAGGTGAATAGGAGAAGGAAAAAGAGAATACTAATACTATCATTTGCTTCTGTTCTGGAAATATTTTAAATGAAAGACATGATTCTTGTTCTCCTGAGAGGAGGTAATTTATGCTTCTAATTTGAGAAGATTTAGTGCTTTTAACACCAGTCAGAAATAAACTCCAAATAAGCCACTCCCCTTTCCTCCCACCCCTTCTGGTAAAAGAGGGACAAAGGCAGAGAGTTTGGGTTGAGATAACAATTTACTGCAATCAAAAAGCAATGGACTAGGAAGGCATAGTAACAGCAGCCATGTTAGTAACAGAAGAATGCACCAAAAACAAGCGCTTTACGCACAAAAGGTGTTCACCTCAACTTAGCTCGCTGTGGCTGCGGGGACAAAGACATGATGGCAGATGCTGCCCAAAGGTTGTGTCCAGGTGGCTCCCAGGACAAAGATGGTAGCTGTTCCCACAGCCAGCTCTCCTGTCTCTGAGCACAAAGCAAAAAAAAACTGAGGGACAAACCCCTGAAAGCTCAACTGTCCCTGTGCTGCTGTGCTGCTGCCCAGATGCTGCACTCCATTCCCCATGGCTGCTTCTGGCACCTCTCAGCTCCCTCCAGCTCAGGCTGGGCTCAGCTGGACCTGGGCTCATCTCCTCGCTCAATTCCCCACGGTGCTTCTCACACCACTGCTGCTTTCCATCACCGTGCCTTGGAACTGTGTCTCAGAGGAGCCAGTAGGGGATGGGCTGCCATAGCAGGGGACATGGTCTGCAGGGCAGATCCTGGCAGCATTCCTGCTGGGGAGAGGGAGGTAAAGCTGCACTTCTGGGGGTGCACTCACCTTTTCTTTGCCCTGAAACCACATCCCTGGTGATGATGTGCATGGTATGGAATAGCAGCTCAATCATGCCCCACTCTGGAATCAGAGGTGCATCCTGAATTGCAAATCTTGTTCTGCTGTATGCTTAAACACTTAAAGCTCCCAGTGAGGTTTTATAGTCATGTGTTGGCATCTGAGGTGTTTCTCTTCAAATTTTTTTAAGAGATCTTACAAACCTCATTTAGACTTCTGAAGTTTACAAACTGGATACTGAAACGTAACAGTGGCACATAGGATCTTTATCTCTTTTTTGTCACGTGGAAGTTTTTATTGTGGCATTCATTTTTTTTATTTCTAGTGCCTTGAAATAGCTGTCTCAAATCACTAGTTGGTGTTCACACATAAGATAAAGTATTTATATCTATTGAATTAATATTCTTTTTTTCTACTGTTTGTCATATCTAATATAAAATAATTTACCTTGTAGAGACATATCTTTATTACAATCAGCTACACCCTGTCCAAAATCATGACCTCTGATGGTTGTGATGCAAAATTCTAAGACTAAGGCATTTTGCTTTGGATACAAACAAACCTTTTTTCAAGGAATGACAAAAAGTAGGCCTTCACTTGATACCTTCAGGGTCAAGCTAAGTTGATTCACTGTTGAAAGACACTAATGCATTTAAAATTAGTGTAAACAGAAAAACTAAAATATCTTTTGACAAGAAAAATGACAGGTTGATCTCCAGGTTGGCAAGATACTGTCACATCACAATTTCTTGAAATTTAGGTTTCCTGAAATACATAGCTTTTGAAATAGCTTTTGTAAAAGGTAAGATCAATAGATTAGATTGAAGGTAGAAAAGAACTTTTGTAAAAACGGGGAGGGTTGGGTTTTTGTTTATCTTTTCTGAAAAGTATAATATGCAGTATTTGTCAGAGACATTAAGGAGTTATACTTCACAGATTTATAACTGTTACAGTAACTTGTACATTGACAATTGAATTTTCTCCTGCTCTCTTTTTGTGTCATAGCATGTTTGTAGCTTTTGGTCCTTCCTACAGGTCTTGCATTTAGTAGAGGATGTTGAGAAAGGTCTATGGACTCTAAAAAAGTGTCAGAAAATATGTCTATTTAGAACTAGAAAAAATATTTTTTCATTGCCTGCAACTTAGAGAACCAGATTTGCCAACCTGAGTGATCTGTACTGACATTGTGTCTCTAGCATGTATTACAAACTGAACTGAAATCATTATACTTCAGGAGATTTGAAGACTGTCATATCCACTCTTTCCAAGTATCTAGAATATGTATTTCCGAGGTAAAAATTATCTTCTTTACTAATCTATAATTTTGACAGCCTCCTTGTGATGTACTTATGCTCTAGGTGTCTGAATTCAATTGAAAGCTGAGAGCAATTAGCTGCATAACTTAGTGAAATACAGCTTTTGATGAAGCCTCCAGAAATTATTCTTTTTGGAAGTAACTCAACAGATCATAATTTTTTTTCTATATGAACATCATACTTTTTGCACAGGTTTTCTGTAAAACTTAAAATTGCAGTGTATAGGAGTTAAACAATATACCCCACAGAAGAAAATAATCTGTAATCAGTCTGAAAATTTACATTATACTTTTTGTAGTCTTAAATCTGAAGAAATACAGATTATAATTTTCTTTCATAGGAAACCATGTAACAATCTTCGTTCAGTCTAGGTTAATGTGCAGAGAAGCTGTTTGACTGTAGTAGAAGAATACAATGTCCATTAATACTACAGTCATGTTTTAATTTGGGTGCTTATCTACTAAATTTTATTAGTATACTATCACTTAGTTATCGTAGAAAACAGCAGTTATGGTTGTTCCAGTATTTTACTTAGTATAACTAGGTTTTTTTTTACTTTTCACATATCCATCATCTTAGCTTAACTGATGAAGCCATTTAAAAGGAAGCATTTATTATTAATTATTGATCATACTTGGCCTTGTCTCTGTGGGCAGACAACCAGAACATTATGAGCAAAACTGAAAGTAAGAGGAATGTAGAACAGTCTTATTTTTCAAAGCGTCACAGAAATGCCTTCAATGTTACAGGCATATAAAACAACTGATATCTTTTATCTCATCTTGTGTGTAAGTGGTGTATCAGAACATTTTAAGGAGTTAAAAATGCTCAAGAGCAGAGGACAAGACAGAGATCCACAGATGCTGGAAGCTATTTTTTCCCCTTGCAGGCTTCTACTGTTAAATTGAAGCTTCATAACTATGTAAGAGTTACCACTGCAATTTAAGGGGTTTATTTGCCATTGATTCACATAGGATTTTCCACAGGTCAGCCACAGGAACATTGCTGGGTCATGATGCATCTGCTTAAAGGTCCTGACACATCAAGAGCAAGATAGATGACTCTTGTCAGAGGGAAACATGCTGGACAACTGCTCCCTAAGGCTCTAGTGTTCATAGTAATTGCTAAATCATTCACATCATAAATTAGCAGGAGCAATATAGCTACAGTAAATGACTCACATATCTGCTGCTCTGTATTTACTTTAGAGAGATGGTAACTGTCAAGTTTCATAGGTGCTGATAAAAGCAATACACTACTTTATTTAATCTTGTGTTACTTCTCAATGTTCATATCTAGAAGAGATTCTCAGAAAAATACTGTGAAATACACTTCAAAAATTAACTCTATTTTAATATAATTGTCATGAAAATACAACCTTTTAAATGGATTCTCTAACATTTATATCTCCTTAAATTCTATTTTCATTGGTTTAGATTTATCTTGTAGTCTATTCATTCTTTAGCAACCCAATAGGGATATCATTCATGTTTCATAAAATGTACAAGGTTACAATTTCTGATCAGTGTATTAAGAGCTTTTGCTAAGAAGAAGTAATAGATTTGTAAAAAAACCAGAGAAATTACCTACCTTGATAATAGTGCCAGCTGTAAAATTACATATTAGCAATTGCCTTTATTAATTTTCATTGATGCAAGATGCTTCTGATGGAAATATGATACTCCAGTACAATCATGAAGTGTTGCTCTGTGGTGCTATTCTGCCTCTCCAGCATTTTTTCTAAATGTTTCAGTTTTGCTTATCTACACTGAACAATGTAAAAGGTCTGGAGAAAATCTCCAGTTTTTATCCTCACTCCCTTACTGACAATAGGCCCAAAGGATGTAGGAGCAGTGGAAAAGTGCAGTAGCCTGTTCCTTATGGAAAAAGTCTCATGTAATGTTAAGCAGGAAAAAAGATCTGAACAAGACGAGGCTGATGCTTACTGCCTAGATGGAAGATAGCTGCAGTCTGAGGTTTAGGGTTAGATATGACAAATAAGCCACATATTAGGGGATTCTAATGGATGAAGAAATCATTGTGCTGTCCCATGTTAATGTAAAGTGAATGAAATGGCTTTACATTAACATGTAAATGAAAGTTGTTTGCACATTGTAAATTCACAGGAACTAAAGGCTTTTGCTGTGATCTTGAAGCTATCAATCCAATTTTAAATCAGAGAAGTGATGTAATGGAAATTATCCATTTCCAACACCTCCTTGATATTTGCAGTAGATTTTTTTTTTTTTTTAATAACAAAATATATACTTTATGTCCTCTGGTTTCTAAGACTTACAATGATCAAACTGCAAAATTCCACCTAGTTCTCTTGTCTATATTCACAGGAGAGGTTATAATTGAATGATAATTCGCAATTTACAGGCTAAGTCCTTACTGAGTTTTTATGTCTAAATAATAATACACCTTTGTTTAAATGTGTTGAGTTGCAATTGTCTGTTCAGGTGCAGACTCCCAGTACTGCAAGAAACATGAGTACAGGCATCTGCTTTCACGGAGTAATTTCCAGGATCACATCCAGGAACTGTTGAATCATGACTTAAGGAGCATTAGTGGCTGCTGTATTTGTAACAAATGCTGTGTTTTCAACATGTTGCAAAGCATAAACTGAGACTCCCTTTTCCACCACTGTCCTTCACTTAGTGCTGTGTGTTTCTCTTTAGGTAGCTTCTCTTTGCTTCTCTTTCTCTTTGCATCTAGATACTCTTCTTATCCAGAGCTACCATCTCTCAGAACAGATGTCAATAATAAGTGGATAGAAAAAGTGTTACTTATATGCAATTTCCAAGGAGTCTGAAAGGGTTTATATGCCAAATATATAAATAACTAGAGATACTACTATTCAAAGTCTGAAAAGCTGAACACAGCTGATTTCAAGTTTCTGAAGGAACATTTTGATGCCTTTCTAGGATAATTTAAAATTATTATTGACTTTTGCAAGCCTAAAGCAAACCCCTGCCATCCAGACATAGAGATCTGAAACAGTAGCGTGACTTATGTCTGAATCTGAATTAAAAATATAAAATAAACAAATGCACAATATTTTTTCATGGTAAGAGAAATAATTTTGTTCTCAGGAAAAGGTCACTCTTAGAGGTTTTGATTTTTCGGTATAAAAATACGTCACTTTGGTGATGTTAAATTTAAAAGTATAATTTTCAAAGTAATCTGTTACCAAGGTAAGGAAGAATAGCAGGTTTCTTTTACGTCTCTTTCAGTATTTCTGTAATATTTGCAACATTTAATAGTCTTGAGAATGATCTCTAGACTACAAATTTTTTGTAGTCTAGGGCTACAAAAATTTGTAGTCTAGGGCTAGATTTCAGGAAGTTTTAAGGAACATTTCCTGTTCATTTTCTGCTACTATCACTTAGAAAGAACTAAACTGTTTAATTACTTGTTTCACTTAGCTTCTATCACAACAAAACCATTTTCCAATCAGAATATGTATGCCAGTTCATATTACTGAAAGGCATGCCTGACTGAAAAGGGTCAAACAATTTATAAATTACTGTTTAAAAGTGAAATGTGAGAAAAAGCTGTCAAAAACAGAAGGTGACGTGAAGTTGATTCTTCACCTGCCAAGGCTGGATGCATTGAATTTTAAACAGACTTTTAATATTGTGATATTCCCTTTTCTTGGTTTATTACAAGTAGCAAGCTGATATACTTCAATTCTTGTTAAAGATTTTAGTCATAAGGTAAGAGAGTACATGCTGGTTAGCACAAGCTAAAGAGACAGATGTATAAGCTGGGAAGTTTTCCAGATTAAAGGCACTTAACACTGAATGCATTTGATGTTCAAACGCATTTTGGGATCATGTAAATCTGTCATAAAAATGCACCAAGGCTGAGCACGAATTCTGACTCCATGCATGCTAGTCTGCATCTTGGACTACTTAACACATTGATTTGTTTCTGATCTGTTCAAAGATTTTTTTTCTTTTACAGAAAGACTGTATTTAGAATTAGTGTTTCATAAAAGTAGTGAGGTTTAAGTATTGTTACCAAAATGATGCAAATATTTTGTTAAAAATTCCTGTGGTTGAGGGGACTTTGTTTAGGATTATTACATCCTATTGAATCCAGATAATACTGCCAGAAGTGATGCTCTCTCTCTCTTCCTATTTAATGCTATAGTCTTTTAATGAGATTTGGAAAATAATTTGAGAAAGTGGTACATGAATGGCATGATAGTATTCTTCCACTATTCTTCAAAAGAAAGGGGAATTCCAATTAATCTAGGTCTGGATGACTGATTGAAAGTTTTTTGTCAGTGGTTCAGCAACCAAAATGAGAAAACCAGGAAGAAGTTGAGAAGTATATATGACCACTGATTTTACAAACAGAATGTATGATTTTTTGAGTATCGATACTCATCTTTACCAGAGAAACTTTAACATGCTATTTTCCAAATTCTTCAGACAATTTAAAGAAATTTTTTATGTTATTTTAAAATAGTATTTTGCTCTCGGCAGCAGTTCTTTAATGGATGTGAACACAAAAATAAGCAATGTACAAAGCCCTGCAGAGAACAACTCTAAGCCCTGCACAGGACCATCTCCAAGAGTCACACCAGGTGCCTGAGACCATTGTCCAAACCCTTCTTGAGCTCTGTCAGGCTTGGTGCTGCAACCACTTCCCTGGGTAGCCTATTCCAGTGCCCAGCCACACTCTGGGTAAAAAACCTTTTCCTAATATGCAGGTTAAACCTCCTCTGACACAGCTTTGTGCTTTTCACTTGGATCCTGTCACTGATCACCAGTGAGGAGAGACCAGTGCCTGCCCCTCTCCACTTGCCCTCATGATGAATTTCCTTCTGGGATGACAATAAACATCTGTTTTTAAAGGTGCTATGGGGATAGGCTAAGGAAGTTGTTATTTTTAAGCCTGGAGGAAGAGGTGGCTTTGAGGCTGCCTAATAGCAGCCTGTCCACACCTACAGACTGTTAGTGAGAAACTGAGGCAGGCTCCTCGCAGTGAATGAGACAACAGTCATAAACTGAAGCAGAGCAGGCCTTGACTAGATAAAGAAAAGTTTCCTCTAAAAGAGGAATCAAGTACTGGACCTAGTAGGCCTGCGAGAGCTCTGGCACAACTAGACAAAGCTCTGAACAATGTGGTCTGAAATTGATGTAGGCTCTGCTTTCAGCAGTAGACTGAACTGGATACCTACTGAGGTACTTTCCCACTGGAAGGATTCCAGTATCCTGTGATATACAGAAGTGTGGGGAGAGGATAAAAGCAAGAAGTGTAATGATCTGGACGTTTAATGATATTTTTATGGGTAGATATCACTGTTTCATAAGCACAGGAATCTGAAAGTCGAAATTCTTTTTAATAAAGCCACAGCAAATCCAGTTCTACTGCTTAGTCCAGGAGAATGGAAAAAAATAGGAGTAAGTACTGAATTTTTAACTGTTGAGCATGACACAAATATTCTCCTATTCTGTTTTGCATGATATAATCTAGATACTTATTTAAATGTGACTCATCTTTGTTGTCTCATTCGATGTGATAATTGACCTAAGACATGATGAGAGATTGTTAGATTTGGTGCTCATAAACAATCAAAATCCACATTTAAAACCTCTGAAATTGACTTAAATTGAAGTGTAAAAAGCAAATGTCTCAATGAAATGGTTTAATCCCCTTTTTTTTTTTTCTTCTCCTTTTTAAGGATTAGGACTTTCTGGAAGAATGGCACCTGCAATTACATTAATAGGATAAAATGGGTTACCTTAGAGTGACTTAATCCTTAAGTTTCAGGATAATGGCAGATTTTTCTGATAAGGTTTTTATTGATGGCATATTTATAGATATTTAGGGAAATAACGGGTTTTGTGGGTTGGTTTGGGGTTTTTTTTTTAATCTATTTAATAAATACTAGAGGGAAATCAGAAGCAGAAATCCCAATAAAAAAATATCTCAAAGTCAGTATTTCACACATTTCTTGGTCTCTAGCGTGCTACAAGAAGATCACAAATTACCTCAATTTCCTAATTCTGTAACTGGCTATCCAAGATTGCAGTGGGAGTTAGAGATCCATAAAAGTCTAAATTATTATTGCAATTTGAGTTCTTATCTTTCATTTACATGGCTCTGAGCACTTTCAAGACCTTTTTCTACTGTAGGTTGTATTATATCCTTCAGTTGTGTCATGAAGAGGAAAAGAATGAGAAGACTTTCTACAGCTTCCCAAGCTTTCCCCATCACCACATCTGTGTGAACATCCACCAAAGACCTTCAGCTTCCAGTTTCATATGACATTAATATTTTTAATTTTTATTTCTGTATGGGAAAGGCCTAATTTTTCTTTTATATTTGCAAAGCACCTTGCACACAGAAAAAAGCAAGTAGGCAACATAAGAAAACAACATCTGGAGATATATTCCTTCCATTCTGAAGTGTTTTCATACTGACATATGCCTTTAATTTTTCATTTATTGAATAATTTCAAGTCTAGTTTTGTTAAGGATAAAGGTTTACCCTTCAGACTTAAAATTTGTGATGCAAAAGTGCTTAGTGTTTTACTAAAGTACAACTATAGGTTTTATTACCACACCATTTTTCTGTTCAGAAAAATGTGAAAAAAAATATGCTAGAATCTAGCAAATTATTCATGATTAAAATTGGTTATTGGAATTTATAATGTAGTTCAGTACATTTTTCCAGTTGCAATTTCTGTATCCATTCTTTTAATTTAAACTTATCTCTCACTTATTTTGATTAACATAAATACAGTCTCTTATGGCAACAGATTTTGAGACTGGGACATGGTGAGACTCTTGGGAATGGTGCTATTTGGGGCCTGAGGTGGACTCGATAATATTTAAGGATCCCTTCCAACTCATCTTATTCTGTGATTCTGTGGTATATTCCTTCAGAACTCTTCAAGTCTCCTTAAAGCTGCCTCTAACTCTGCTAGTACTCGTCTATTTTGTTTCTTCGTAATAGATTCTGCAAGTTGGGAGACAAATTTTGTTCTTATTTTTTAATCATTTAAATCATAATAATTAGACTCACTCAAAATAATTTTTAATTCATTTTCAATCAATAAAATGAAATCTGTCTAGCTTCCTTTAGTGAGGAAGGCCACAACATGAAGTCTTCTGTCAAATCCAAAGCGCTTCAAATTTTATTTCCGTCATCACTCATATAACCTATATGCATGACTGAGCTATGGGATGCATGGGATACAATTATGGGGTTTAGTTCTTTACGTGGAAGTTTGTGCCCTCTTCTGTTTTGCACAGGTTTATGAGTACTTCAGTCCTGAGTCTGATTCAGAGAATCCCATTCTCTAATGTTCCAGCAAATAGAAGCTATTTTCAAATTATTTATGAGGGTGATAGACAAATGTATTCTATCCTTTAAAAATCCCAAAGGTTAAAATGGACTGCTTCATGTCTTTCTTAGTAGAGGTAGAGTTGTAATCAAGGAGGATGGTAATAGAACTCTACTGCCTACTACAATATAGTAGACACTGTATTAAAGTGTACTGTAATATAAGTCATGCAATAGGAGACAATCCTATACAATATCCTGGTTATTGACAGTCTGATTTATGCTATATAGGCACATATAAATTAATTTTAACTTTTCATAGATTTTATATCTTTGTAAATCTTGATTTTCCCAATTTTCATTGCTTAAGTTGTGTTAGCAATCTGTTCAAGTTCAGCAGTGAAAACAGTAGGTTTAACTAATAATCAGGATTCAAAAACTTTGTGTGTGGCTGCATGATTTTTGAAGATGCTTGTCATTAGATCACAGTGCTTATTATAGGCACTGTCCTAAGAAGAAGGCAGAAATTGCATCAGAAATTCATGAGGGCCAAAGAAAAGTTGCAGATTTTATGAGTGACACATTCAGAGAATGTGTCACAGGAGACTGTAAAGCCATGGAAACAGGGAAAGCTTGAGGGTTTAGTTCATTTGCAATTAAAGTTTTTGTTCAAAGTGATATTAGCTTTTCTTGAGGAAGTGACTGAATGGCACCTACATAGCCTGAGATTTTAAGGTTTACCTAAACATAAAAATATTGGTAATTATGATTTAAGGCCACAAATTACTTTATTCCAGTAGTATTGACTTTTCTCATTTATAAATACTTCATGTATTTATAAATATGTCTTGGAAATTGTCTCAAGCATAGGTAAAAATAAAGATTTAATCTTGTTTTAACCTCAAAAAGAAAGCACTCCTATGAAATGCTTCTTGACGAAGGTACATGTTTATCTTTTCCAGTTTGGGTTGTTCAGGGTTCAGGATTTTTGGCAGTGGAGGTTGACTAAAATACTTATCAATTGGATCTAGGGAGGACATTCATTCTTCCAAAACATGGAGCTCAAAGACTGACCTTATTTCACAGGTGTTGAATATTCAGTAAAGGCTTCATCTGGAAGTGGCATCCAAGGTCAGCTCTTTTTATAAGAACACAACATAGCTCATAATTTCTGTTCAGCTCTGGGCATAAAGGATGTACAGAGATAAGCTAATGGAATTGTACCACCACTTCCATGGTAAGTTCAATGTCATCGAATTGTGAAACACATGCAAATTTTTCAGGGTGTAAGAGTGCCTCCTACTTCTCTCTAGACCCAACCATAGTGGAATGTCATGAAGTTTTCTAATTACCACTCAGAGGCAATTGAAGCAACACTCTCTAACTTGGATCAGCTTGTAATTGTCCTATGCCAAGCAGAAGAGTTAGAATAATAAGACATGCAGAAAACAAGCTTTTGTGTGTGTGTGTGTGTGTGTGTGTATATATATATGTACGTGTGTATGTATGTATGTTTTACAAGATGAATTTTAAATACTTTAAGTTGGAGGCTGTATGGCACCTGAATTTTTAATATGGGAGTTTATAGAGATTGCTTAGTTCTCAAGCCAGTGTGTGCGAACTGGATAACACAAATGGCTTTTGCTCTTGGAGGAGACAGCTCTTGAGAGGACACACTTCTGTGCTCTGCCAGACTGTAATTTTCATGTGTTTGATAGGATTAGAGGTATCTTTAAAGATTTATCTGATCAAATAGCTTTTGTAGGCAGAACTTCTTAATTTTGCTATAATTAAAGGAATAATACCAAAATGATTGCTAGCTATTAGAGGCTGTGGAAGAAACATCTTGACATGTGTCTCTCTAAACTTTTCTTTTGTTTAACTTTTTTCAGGTAAGTCAGTAATGCATTACATTGCAAGTTATAAAATCACAAGGGGAAAAAATGTTAGCTTTTACACCACTACCAGTGACCAGAGACAGACTTACACTGTATTTTCATTAGTATGCTGCCTAGTGACTTGGGTAAGCTTTAAGCACAATGCCAGTTGGTGGTCACTTTCAAGCAGCAATGCCAAATATGCAAGGGAAACAAAACTATTGTGAGATTATTTTTAAAAATTAAGCTAATGTTCTAGAAACATGCTTCTAACTTCTTGTTCTAATTGGAAACATTCTAATCCAATGCTGCCGAGTGAAGCTGATTGCAGACTTAATTGCTCTTATGTAACTAATATCTGGCAGTAACACACACTGTAGAACACTGGCCGGTTTTGAAATCAGTTTGTTCCCTTTGCCCCTTCTTTCTTTGTTGTTCTGTTTACTGTGCCCAGTTAATGTGCTCTTGTGCCATAATAATCTCTAGCTAAATGGTAATTGCTCTATTGACAGCACTACTGTACATTTTTGACACATCATTATTCATACTTAACCACTTGACCTGGAATAAATGTTAAAGCAATTACTACTGAGAGCTTTTCTATGAGAAAATTGAGGCAAAGTTTAAAGATAATCAAAATGCAAAGCTGATCATGATAGCAACTGGAAAAATGGCAAATCCTATTAAACAGATTTTTATTAGCCAAGTTGATGCCAGTAGATATTATCTGGTAATTTAGTCTTATTAAAAAGAAAATAAAGCAGCTAATTGTTTACTATTCTGGAACTTATTCCAGCTTGCAATTTGCAACTGAAATTAAGCTTTATGTGGCTCATCTATTTTGTCATATTGAAATATGAAAATCATTTGGTACAAAGCACATCTGCTCGGTCCTTTCCATCTTCCTGCAAACCCTCATTCAGTATGTTTCATACATGTTGAGGTATTCCATTCATGCATACAGCACCACTATTTTAGATATTTCTCTCTTACAAACCTAATATCTTCAGATCTGAAAGCTCACAATTTTAGTACTTTTCTACCATTATACATACTTTTTGCAACTATAATAAATGTGTGAGTGTAAGCTGTTTTAGTTTAGAGATTTTAGAAGGAATTTGGAAACTGAGAGGGACAGAGTTATTGTTAATGCAACTGTGTGAAAATTGTCCAAATCTCCCAGACCAGCATTTTATTTTGATAGTTAATTGCATATTTGCTCTAGCTGTGATTGTATTCTTAAAGGAAAGTAAATGTTCTCCAGTTTAGTTGTTTAAAAAGTGGCATTTACAGTGATCTCAAATAATTTCAAAAGACTCAATTGCAGAACAATGCCTTCAGTACAGTGCTTACAGTAAAAGCTGTAATTATAAGAGAATGCCAAAAGACATCAAGAAAGCCTTAAAGGGATAGCATAAGCTTTTACTGCCCCCATCTGAACTATGAGACTTGCTTGAAAACCACCATTAGGATGCAGAATACTGATTGTTGATATGTCACTATTGCTGTCATGGGAGAACTGTTGTAAAGGCCAGAAGCTTACAGTGGTTTCTGTATTAATGAAAGTTTTCCACACTTAATGAAAGCAAAGAAAGATTGGGGTTTTTTAATTAATAAAATATTAAAAACTAGGGAGGAAATCTCTTTTCATGTCGATCCACATTTAGAAGAGCAATAAGGTTCTGCAGCTGTGCTTTATCAGGCAGAAAAATCTTTTGTTTTTAAACATGCTCAACTCCCTGTTAAGCGCTTCAGTATCCTGTATGCCTATCAAACTGATAATAGATTGTTCAGAGGGCATTTAAGAACTCAATTCTTCAACTATTCATTCACATTATCACTTCTGATTAGTTTTAGAGGACCTTTTACAGTAAGTATAAAGGACCACAAATTGTCTAATAAATTTTCTAAAGCTGTTACACCAACTAAATGTATCTAGGTGTCTCTAATTGCTTCTGTTACTTTTATTCATAGCTGAGAAATATCTTAATAATAATAGTTATATATAATATATCGATTATATATATATTATACATATAGAATAAAGTGTGTATATATTTATTTTTAGAATAAATAAGTTTTGTCAACAGTTAGCCTTCCAGTGTTGAGGAATTTATGAATTTGTTTCAGGTTTGACTTCTCAGTTTTTTTATTGAGATATGTACCTCACAGTTTAAGCACTGCAAAGCATTTTTGCTAGATAAAACTTTCTGTTTATCTGATGTCTAGTGTGGTAATGGGTGATTATATCATAACTGCAAACCACATTTTGTTAATTCAGATAATCTTTCATAAATGTCACTTTGTGCCATTAACTGAAAGACCACACAGCTTATGGAACAATTGACAGCTTTATTTCAGTAAGGAAGATTTTACGCAGTAATTCCAGTCAGGCCAGGCCGTTTCAAATTCTGGTTTTTCAAATAGACTTCTTTTCCCTCTTCTTACCAAACTGAATGAAGTGTAGTATTTAGTATGTGTTCCTCACATACAGCAAAAGAAAGACAACTAACACAACCAATATACTGCTGTTCCCTGTCAGTCCACATTTTGTAGCAGAGAGGACTGTACAGGTAAAGAGAAAAATTACTGTTGATAGGCTTCACTGGTCGGGGGAAGAAATAACAAGATTGCTTATTAACATCATGAGATTTTTGTACCACAGTCCATATTGAGAGTCGTTGATTTTTTTCCAGCTTTTGAGTCTTTATTGTTATATTGTGTCAGGAAAAAAAAATTTGGAATTTCCATCAACAGTTTTCTGAGGAGAAAGGGTGTAGGAGAAAAGGATCTAAAGGCTAAAACTGTCACATGAATTCTGACTTTTAGGGATTTAAGGAAGTTGCTAAGATTCACCAAAGTAATCATACATTAGTAACAAATAATGACCTTGAAAATATCCTGAGTCCCAAACTATTTACTCTTGTTGAAATCCTGTACCCATGCCAAAAAAAAATCTTGGATTGTTGATAGATATGTGTAGCCATTACTGAACCTGGTTTGGCAGATTCCTGAGAGATTTATTCCTTGCACTTCTGGGGAAAATTTGTACTGTCTGAGACTTTGCTGCAATATTAGAATAGCAAATAAAGAGAAGAGGTAATTTCTCAGTCTAACAGAAGATTCTACAGAAACACATTCACACTACTGTGTTAACAGGGTTCCTGCTGCTTTTAAAAATAATTGTTGGAAGACAGTAATAGAGAGTCATGAAAACAGGGAAATCAGGTTCCTCTCAGAAGAGGATGCAAGCACAATGTGGTGTAGCTAATACTGCTTAATGGTGCTACATTTAAATTGAGTCTTTTCTTTCAAAAGGTGTAGCAAATGTCCAAATATCATCTTTAATATTCACATCAGGTTCAATAAAATTTTCTAATATGTGTACAGGCTTGTAAATCACATGTGAACAAGAAAGGAAATGTAGGGATATTATCTTATGTAAGCTATAGATTAAACTAGGAACAATGAAACGAAGTGTTTGTTTCCTTGTTCAGCTTCACTTCATGTGAGGCCAGCAGTATGATGATTCCTGGGTATGTCTTCCTTCAGCTCAAATATTTGGCTAAATTTATACTCAGGTGAATTATATACCTCTGTATATAAGGGTATTTCTGGATCAAATCTGCTGCAGGTTTCAGGAAATATTCTAGGCATCAGTGAACACAGCCTTACTGGTTCAATAAAGAAATAAAACTAGAAGAGGGGAAATAGATCACAGATGTGGTTCTCTGCTACTTATACAGCAGAGCTGATATAAGTAGATGCTTGATGCTTTGGTTGTTGTGAGTTAATCAAAGCCCTCAGTTGCACTCTTTCAAGGCTTTTCAGCATAGCAGACAAAAAGAATTTTTCCAGGCTGAAAGAAAAAAGCTGTGTTGGTAGTGGGACAGTTATAAATCAGAAGCTGGAGGAGGATGGGAGTGTAGCAGAATGTGGAAAGAAAAATAACAGAGCTGTCTGCTTCCTGGCTAAAGGAAACCCCTGGTTAAGGAGGAATGGATATTGAGTTAACAGAACTGAAGACATCAAGAGAGTGAGACAGAAATACAGCCCCTGGTGTTACAGAGAGATCATAGCAATACATGGACATGTTAGACAGGGGGCCTTGCCTTGGCTGTAATGGGGTTAGTGAATAAAAACTTTGGACCTCACTAGGAGGTGGATAGTATGGGCTTCCTTGAGATGGATAGACTAGTGCCTCTTTTGAGGCTAGCTAAATATGTGTTCTGGTTTAACCTGACAGGTGGCTAAACAGCTGCTCAATTCATTCCCTCCCACACTAGGATGGGGGAAAGAATTGAAAAAAAAAAAAAAAACAAAGTAAAATTCATAGCTTGAGATAAGGACAGTTTAATAGGGAAAATGTTGATGATTATGATAATAATAATAATATTCAAATAATTAGAATATACAAAACAAGTGGTGCACAATGCCGTTGCTTACCACCTGGTGACTGATGCCCAGTCAGTTCATGAGCAGAGGCTCCAAGGCAGTTTTCCCCCTAGTTTATATATTAAGCATAATGCCACATGGTATAGAATTTGGCCAGTTTGGGTCAACTGTCCCAGCTGTGTCCCCTCCCAGATTCTGGTGCCCCCAGCCTCTTTGCTGGTGGGGTGTGGTGAGAAGCTGAAAATTCCATGGCTTGATGTAATCACTGTTCAGCAACAACTAAAACATCGGTGTGTTACCGACATTATTCTCATCCTAAACCAAAACACAGCACTGTACCAGCTACTAGGAAGAAAAATGACTTTGGTATCCCAGCTTAAACCAGGAAAATATGGTTGTGAGACAACCTAGAAGATAGAAGACAAATACAAGCAAAGATCTTCTCTTATATTCAGCACACACTGCTGCCTTGTTTAACTGTATGCTAACACAAGTGCAGAAAGCTTTGCTTTAAAAGTAAGTCTCTGAAAGAGAGTGTAACTAATTGATTTGATTGTGTTATCTGCAATGTGATTTGGTCTTGGTGTTTCACCAGCTAATATGAAAGCTGTACTAGAAATGAAAAAGCCCTGAAGCATAACCACTGTTCTCCAAGATGGAGGGATTAGATTTTTTTTTTCCCCCAACAGAAATTTAAAACCCATGTTCCCCTATCATAAAGATTGCTGGGCTGGTGTTACTCAGATGAATGCCATATGGATCTGGATGAATCTTTGAATTATTTTAATCCCATGAAACATTTTCTGTGAAAGCAGATAAAATTCTTCCACATGCCTAATGCTTTTTAAAGTTTAAAACGTGTTTTTTCATACTATTTACATAAAATTTCAGATGAGAAGCTTTATTTTCCAGCAACAGTAACTTCAATATTACATACATAATCATTTTATTCTTTATTCTCTCTTAAAAAAATAGAGATTATTCCAGGATAAGAAAAATGGATTCTTAGTTTATTAATTTTTGAAACTGTTTTTAGAGCAGGTGTCACATGGGTATTCATGTTACTGGATCCATTTACCTCCTAGATTGTCATTGCAAGGTTCAGTTGAAGTGATATTAAAATGTTGAGTTGTGTTCAATGACCAGAAAGTAAAAGTATAGCAAAAATATCATTTCACCAATTTGAGTGAGGCAAAATGTTGTCTTCTCTACACTTCTCAGAGGACACTGCAAAAGAACTTGATCTTACCAGCTTTGGAGAACTAACTAATGCATTACATTCTTTGAGATTATTTTTTAGGATGTCGTATGACAGTATAGTTATAAATGTGCTTCCAAAATACTGTTCTCGATTATTGAAAATTGAGCTGGAAAACTGCCAAATATCTTATTGTGCAGTTGAAATCCAGTACAAGGCACCTTGAGCCAATAGCATATTTTTAAATTTAGATACCAGGTAAGTGATTGGGTGAACACTGAAGGTGGCAGATTTGGAAAGCTCCAGATGTGCACCTCAGGTTCTGCATGGCATGATTTTTATCGTTTTGCTCACTTGCAGAGATGTGCCAAAAACTTGGAGAGGTGCCTGCAGATTGCTGTAACAAACCTTGAGACCTTTAATGTTTAAGTATATTAGAAACAAGAGATGTAGCATGTTAATAATAATAGTAAAAAACCTATGTGTTTTTTTTAGCTATAAAATATGTAGAAAGCCAAAAGCTTTCTTATAAGAGCTGGTATCTGTGTTCTAATTCCCAGTAAATTGACTGAATTCATAGATTGATACTCTTTGTGAATTAAGCATTGTACTCTTCTAACTAATGAGCAAGCATCTTTAGTAAGCATGCATAAATGTTCCTAAGTTGTATCTTTCAGTTTCTGCATGATGGCAGCAGCTGAAGGAAACAACCAATTTGCTGCTATGTTTGCTTTCCTGATAGGTCAACCTTATTAGTGCCCCAAACTACAGAGTGATACTGATACATTAATCCCTCTGAAGAGGAAAGAGATCTATAATGTAATTTAAGGAGCATGTCCCATTTTGAATTTATTGATCCTGGTTTTCTTATCACAAACAATGACAAGTGTTGAAAGTATAAAGAATTTGTGAAATTAGAGATAAATTAATCAAGATACATTTTCTTTCTGTGAAATACCAGGAATGTTAGAGAAACTGCCTTGCTTTGTTAAAGCGCCAGTATGGTTTTCTGCAGAAATACAGGGCAAAAATATTGATTGAAATTCATTTTAGAGCATTGAATACTGAATGTGCTACTTCAAGTTTCAGCACAGATTTAGAACTAGAAACAACAGAGAGGCCAGTACAGAAAAGATACATCTCATTTGTCTGTATCACGAGTGGTGTAGATCAGGAGTCGTTTCTACAACATTCATGAAGTTCTTGTGTTTTAAAAGGCACCATAAATTAGATCAGGACTTGCTCTATTGTATATAATATAAGAGCGAAGAGCTTAAATGAAAGAAGCACAGCTGCCTTAGAGTGAATAAAAAGTAGTAATGTGATCATTGTGTTTATTTTATTAATGTATGTATATTTTATACTATTTTAATAAAAGTAACCAAATAGTTCTAGAAAAAGAAAAAAAAGAGCCAATAGCTAATACTGCAAACATTTAGCATGAACTAGTTATTTTTGCAAGAAGATTCATGACAGACTGTATAATTTCTTTTAGTATTTCACCTGTGACACTATAAATAATACATGTTTATTTAAGTAGAGCTATTATAGACTACTATTTATCTTGTACATAATTTATAGACAGTAGTCTCCTAACATGCGTAGATAATGTTCTCTCCAAAAAAAAAAGTTCAGAATAAAAAAATTTTAAAGACATGAAGCAGTTACTTAAACTGAATTGAATCAAAATCTGCATTTTGAAGGCAGAGATTGATAACTGCTTTTTTAAAGCACAGAATTAACTTCCCTTTTCCAGCCTGTGAACTATTTAGTGTTTTAATATACTGTTTTAAAAAATTGGTGTGAAACATTAGATAACAACAGAAAATATAAGTGCTTGAGCAGTCTGATTACTGCTGAAACTTCAGAGATCCTGCTTGTATTTCAGATGCTGTTCAGGTCTCTAGTTAGAAATACATTTGTAGAATTTGTGTACATTTTTATGTAGGTTGAATGGAAACCTGACCCAAATTACACTGAACTTGTAAGATCATCTTTGCGTCTGTGACTAAACTCCAACAGGAAATTGTTTGGGAATTATGTGTTCATATTTCCTTGGGGAAGAACCCTGTCAAGAATATCTTAGCCACTGTGCAGCCTATAATAGCTGTATTTATTGACATCTAGAAGGACAGTGATTTCCTCCTGAGACAGCAGAAAAGCCTTCATATTGTAAATCTGTTCTAACTTTCTAATTTCATGTGTGAACACATTCCTCATGTCTCATCCTTTCCAGGACAGTTTAGAAAATTACTTATATCAGTAATAAAATTCCCCATTCCCTATGCATATGTTTTTATAGATGGTTGTCTACTCCAGGGTCTGTGGTTTTTCTATTACTGACTGATGTTTATTTTACTTTTTTCTGGTTTTAGAAACATACTAGAGGTTGCATTGGGCAAAGTGTGTTGTGCACATGGCATCAGATAGAAACAGTAACATTTTTAAGTTCCTTCAGTATATATTCTCTCTCCCACAGTTACACTGCTCTTTTAAACTCCCAAGTGCTGCATATTTTTATCTATGTTGGCTCAAGTCTGGATAAAGGTATACAGAAGCTTTTTTTTTTAATGCAGCAGCTCTGTTTTGCCAGGTTAAGCAACAGAATAGCATTGAAATCTTTTTAGTGAGCATGAGCTGTATCTTATTTATTAAGGGACCGATCCAAAGTATTCTTGAGTTAAAGTTTCCCGTTGACTTTGTAAGTTTTGGCTCAGGCTCCAATGGCTGTGCTATATACTTTTGTAAGGAGGATTAAAATGTACTCTTTCATTAGTTAAGTGCAAAGTGAATTTCAAATGAGTCAGAATATATTTAAAGTATAACTGTCAAATCATTGGTATTGATTTAGACACTGTTAAACAGGGGCAGTGCTAACACACAAGGGTTTATCCTTTGTTACAACTTGCTCATAACCCCCATTGATGATAATGGGAATTACAGGCATGTCCTGAAGGGAATGTGCCCTTTGTAAATTCCCTATAAGCCTTAGATTAAGGAGCCACAGTTCTGTGAGAGTTCAAATACTTTTTGTGTGTAGATGAAACTTTGTGAGCTCTCCTGTGTCTTTTCTTAGTAGTTCTTGGAAGGTAGATATTTCAGAAAGAAATATATCCCAGAGCTGTTGTCTTGTCTTTCCTTATCTGACAGGGAAGATGCCAAGAAACTGTGCTGGGAAATAGGCACACTTTTTGTCCAAAGGGTGCAGCAAGAAAAGTTAATAGTTTGTACAGGGCCCTGACTGGTGTTACAAATTTCTAGCATAACAAAGAAAGGTTTGTGCAAAACTGGTAGGAAAATCAAACATGTAATTTTTTTTTTTCATACTAATATTGTATAAGTCAGAAACAAAAAGGAAAATCAGATGATATTATGCTAACTTCTGTAGTTATTCATATTTTCACTGGAGTTAATGAGGATGCACACTTAAGTCTTTCTGAAGTAACCCACTGCCTTTGCCTGGTGTGCTGTTTTGTGAGCCATTTCATTCCTCAGGTACTATGTTTGCTATCCAGATCAAATGCTTTTATGTTTATTATATTTAAAGGCATTTTCAGTTCACATAGCACTGTAAAAAGCAGTGTGAGATGGCATGAAGTTTGCCATCCAGATGCCCCTTTGCTTTCTTCCAGAGCATTACTGCTCTAATGGGACTTGAAGGGCACACCCGTCGTGGGGAATATGTGGCATAGGAACCTGCTGGTCACTCCGCCTTTTCCTACACTTCTTGCTTCTGAAATTCTTCTCATGCTAATTTTAATATCATTTTTTCTCATTTCCATTCTTCTCTACTTGTAGGTTTGGTGCTTGATTCAGTGTTTGCATCTGTCTTAACCCTACTACTTATCCTAAACTTAGCAAGTTTCTACGTCCACCTTTTGCCTATATCTGGTAACACCAGAAATTTTTAGGCACCTCATTCTAGTTTCAAAACTCTCTGACTATTAAAAAAACAGCAAAAAAATCCCCACCAAAAAAAACCCAACCAAACAACAACAACAACAATAAGCAAACAAAAATAAACAAACAATGAAAGAAAAACAAACAAACAAAACCCCCAAACCAGAAAACACCAAAAACCCTTGCAGGGGGGACATACAGGACTGGAAAATTGTTGATTCTTTCTTTTTGGCATTGATGCCTTAGAAGTACACCCATAGCCCTTACTTTGCCAGGAGAAGAAGCTATTGATTTTGTTCTTGTTCTGCTAATCTTGGGAGAAGAAAGTGCTGAATTAAGAAACGCTGTCTCTTGGGTCACTGCTATAATGAGTAGGTTGTATCAAATAGCACTCTAACCTCTTTTTGTACTTTTGAAATGAACTTTCTGTCAGAACCCTGTTTGCACTAACCAGCTTCACTGTTCCTACCCTGCCAGCACCACCCACTCACCAGCTCAGGATGCATTCTGCCCCAGCCAGGGCCCTTGTTCCCACCCCAGTGCTGCAATGGACCTGCCTGCCCCTCATCCTGTCACCAGGCACTTTCATTTTTCACACCAGTTATGGACGTGGCTTGATGCTCTGCCCTGGCCAATGCTCTCTGGCCCTGAAGCCAACACCTGAGTGTCTTGGCCACCTGTCACAGCTGTGACTGTGCTGTTGGATGAATTGGGTGACCTGCCTTGGGAATGCAGCTCTGTTCCTGCTGTCTCCCCATGCTTTCCCTCCTCTTGCATTCTCTGGCAGATTTTCTGCTGAAAAATTGAATCTCGATCTGTATGATGAACATGCCCCTCAGGCCCCAGATTGGGCATTGAAGCCTATCTTGATTTCCAGCACACCCAGGTGGCTCTAAGATTTCTCCTTACCTCCTCCTTGCTTTGCACAGAAGGGTGACTTCTGAATTTTCTAGTACATCCTTAGTACTCAGCTTTTTGAATCTGACTTGGAAGCTAAGCAATAGAAGCTGTGTACCTTGTGAATCTAGAGATTTGTTCCAGGTCCTATTTGAACAGTTTTGTCTTGAAGAAAGCAGAACCAGTAGATGAGCTAGGCCAATGCAGTGTGTCCTGTAATGGTGTTACTTCTCAGGCTTGGTTTTCCCTGAATCTCTCCAATCTCTCACCCTCTACAAGTAAAGACACTACCAAGAGCTACTCCTGAGAGCTTTCAGACTACTGAAAAAAAAACTTATAGATGTATTTATTAAAACAAAAACCTTTTCAAATTCTTATCTCTCATAGGCATGATTCCAATAAAGAGCATCCCACCAGACCAGATGCAAACAGCAACAACAACAAAAAACAAAACAGTGCAGAAAAAACCAAACCCCCCCCCCCCAAAAAAAAAAAACAAACAGAAAAACACAAGCAAAAACCCCCCATATCTGGAGAATCATTTACTATGTCAAAAAATATACAAAAACACCTGCTCGCTTTTAAACTCTATGAAAAGGATTAACAGTACATAATTAAACACATCCATTAAAAAAAAATACAAGCAAACCAAAAAAAAGTGAATGAAGCAAAAATTATGAGAGTTGACCATCCAATATCAGTATACTGGAAGAGAGATAAAATGTGTCTTTGAGGATGCAGTTTTCACCATTTTGTAAGCATACCACCTGCATTTATTTAAACCCACTATTTTTTCATAAATTCAGTCCTTCTCTACAGAATGTTTACTTTTTCTTTTTTTTTCCCTTTTTTTAGTTTGTAAAGCAGAATCCAAAACCTGTAAACATTTCCCCATCTGTTAGTGAACCTTTCTCAGATGAGTTTTTAACTTAAAATATAGTTTCAAGGGACTTGTTACCATTTGTCTGACTTGTTATGACATTTTAGTGATTAAGAGTTTTTGTTTAGGAGACAAATGAAAATCAACCAAGCAGAATCACTTTGCATATTCTGAGTCACTCTGCCCTTTGCTGTGTGAGGACAAACTAGTTTTACTGTTCTGTGCAGTCTCAGTACAATAAAGTCTACTGTTAGAGCAGTCTTTTGAATTTAGTTGATGCCAAGTGGTGAAATGACTCAAATACCGATAAGCTTATGCAGAAATGTTGGCAGGCCAGCTCCAAATGACCAGCATTGTTCTGTAAGAAGTGTTCCCATGAAGCTAGTGAACTTGCCAATGCCACACTGGATGCATTTTTACTGAATTAAGTGTGTATACAAGGAATTCTTTTTCCCCTCTTTCCCACTTACATGTAATTGAAGCAGCTATGGACTTCTTACAATGTGGAAGATTCTTTAGCGTTCTACATACTGCGTCATCTAATTCATCATGGAATTTGTTTGGCAATTCCTCCCACATGACATCTTGCTTGACCTAAAAGAAAAAAGAAGCATGCTGCCAACATAATTATCCTTTATTTCCTGGTGCAATAATTTTAAAAAGAGAGTTGACACATTCTGCAGGCTTTCTGAAGGGAAAATAATTATATCACACACTGAAAATTAAATCCTCTTTTGAGCTTCTTATTAATTAACATCTCTATTTTGTAAGGAAATATACTCTAGTAGAGCAAGGGGAACTAGTATTGAGTAATATCCTTGCAAAAAAAGTTATAAATTATATTTTCTGTGAGTTTTGAGTTATTAAAGAGGATTAGCTTTGTCCTTTGTTTCTTTACTGCATGGATTTTCGTGAACATTATAAGGATTTACATTCATGTCTTTTGGAAATACACTCCTATGTTCACCATTCAGTCACTCATAAAAATGAGGTTTACTTTCCTGAATACTCCCTGATTAGTGGACTTAAAGCCAGAAATTATTTTAGTACTGATAAGAAAATGTGAAATGCTCAGATAATGATTACTTGTGTAGATTTTGATATTTTCAAAGAAAAAATTGTGACTTAAGAAAATCAAATAAGATATTCAAAACATTATCAAAAGCCATAGAGTATTAGAAAATAAGCCACTCACAATTCTGCTTCTATATCAGCAAAAAATAAACCAAATATATGAGAATTCAAAAAGTAACATATAGTAAGTAAAATGGAAGCTACTAATATAAAAGTAAAATTCATAAGGCTTTTTTATTTATTAGTATAACCTATAGGTTAAAAATTATACTTTTTAGTAAACCTATGAACATCTAACACTTGTTCAAAGTGTCCAGGGTCTGTAGAAAACCAGTGAGAAAATTAAATTACTCATTTCCTACAGGACCTCTGAAAACTGATGTGTAGCTTCCTCAGTCAGGCTCACAAAACCCTTTGATCCCAAAATTGGTTTGAGGGAGACTAGTCCTAATGGAGATTAGTTAAACACAAGTTATGTTCATGATAGGAAAAAGATAGAAGAATTTGCCGTGTTGGTTTTTAGTCATAATAAAGTTAATTAAGTCCACCTGCAAATAACTTATTTGATATGATTATAAATTAATGTTTCTTCAATTCACCACTTTTTCAATAAACACCCAATCAAAACGATATATCAAAGGTGAAAGTAGAGACCTTTTCTCCCGCACTACCAAGATTTTAATCTTTTGGTTCCTTATTTTCTTTCTCCAAAATTTCCATAGGGAGCTATTTGTCCTGTTTTTTTGATCCCTTGATTTCATAAAAACTGTATTAGATAAGGACCAAGGCTTTTACCGAGAGTGTTGCCAGTAGTCTGCCTGTCATACAAACCTGAAGTGATCAGATAAATTCATCCTGTGGAAAGGACCAAGCAGCAAAACACAGACTTAACAAGCAAGTGGCAGAGAACTCACAAGCTGGATCTCCAAGTGTCCGACTCTTCCATGCAGTTTGTCCCAACAGTGAAAACAATGCAAGTAAAATTTCAGAACTTTTTTTTCAAAAGGATGATAGAAATCCAAAACCTTCTTTCCTCTTTTCAAGTTACTGACATCCCTGAAAGTTATTCTCTCCTCAGAAACCAACTGATATGCTATATCCAGTAGCTAAAACTAAAAAAAAAGGAAAAAAATGCTTGTTCAGAACAGTGCTTAGGGGTTTGCTTATAGGTGTCATTGTGTCTCACATCCCTGCTGTGAAAATCAGCTTGCATTTGAATGTGTATCTTGACCCATAAATGTCACCCTGGTCCACTGAGCATCTTGACTTCAACATTTCCTGTTGTAAAATGGACAATGGGATAACACTTTTTTTTCTGAAGGAGGGACCTGTGACAATGTGTGCATGTGTGCAGTCAGGAGAAACTGCAGCACTCGGGATTTAAAAGCATGTCATCAGCCACTGAGCGGGAGATCACAAGAGGACGAAGTTGCTGGACAGTTTTTGAAAAACACAAGGATTATCATTTCTGTTTCCAAGCCACTTCTCCTTTTCACAGCCCTGAATCCTTCTTGGCTTCTCTCCATCAATGGCTCCACGATGTGCCCCATACTAGAGCAAGTCCAGCTGTGTGCTACAGCAACTGCCTTCGAACAATAAAGTAAGAAAATGCTGCCATTCCTGCACACACATTGTTTGTGTTGCTGGCCTTTTCTTAATTACATGCATTTTCTAGCATAAAACATCTTAACATTATGCTCAGAAATGGAGAACACACTGAGAGGTTTGTGTAGAATAAAAGTATTTCCAGCTTTACAATGTCTTGATGATTGCATAACGGTTCGCATTTTTTTAAAGAAGAGAATGTTTTGATTTTTTTAAAGAAAAAGCATGGTTTTGCTCCAGAGGATTTTTACAAGTAAGTTACATTTTTTATGCATTCCTTCACAACCAGAAGGAAGACCTTGATTAGATTGCAGCCTCAGTCCTTTGGTTTAAAGACCAAGTGCATAATTATATTATTGTAGGAGACAGAACTTCTGGCATACGTACTTGAAATTTAGGACTTCAGATATTTTTTAATGTTAAATCTTTATAGTAATATTTGTACACATTCCTGAACACATGCGAAGAATACAGTGGTTCTGAAAATGTCCATGAGTAACTACATTTTTCTCTGATTTTAATTAAAGTATACAAAGAATTATACTGTCTTTTAAATATAATATAGAATTATTTAACAATCATTTAACTATATCCATTGCTTAAATACCAGTTTTCACCCTAAATTAAAGAAATATAGATTACATTTTTTCATCACAGCAAATGATCATGAAGATCAAAACATAAGGGTTTTTTCCTTCAAAACATAGCACGTATGGTTTGATTTTAAAAGTACCAAAAGGTGTCTCCATTTTTTGCATACATCTGCTTATGTAGAGATAACAACCTGAATATTTTCATACCTTTTCTTGCACTAGAAACTTGTTCTGTATTATTTTGAGTGACCTTTTCTCCATGATGAGTATTATAAATGAAAGAGGATTTGAATATGCACACAGGAAAAAACCTTTATTTGAATATGCATCATAAGTAAAATATCTGGTGTTTTCCCAAATGTCTTTATTGGGACAGCAAGACTAGAACTTGATAGGAAACCTCATATAAATGTTATCTCTAATCAGAATCTAAAATGTGATGATTAACACCAATACCTTATGCACTGGGACATTTTCACAGATATTCTCTAAAGCATTATTGAAGTGTTTGATAGATCTTATTAGAGCACTTTGACGTTTCCATTCTTCATATTCAGAAGTAAAAAACCCAGGTTAGGATACAGTTGCTCTGATGGAGATAGAAGAAGATATTAGGGGTATATTGTTAATAGCGGGTTAGAAGAATCCACATTTGGTGAGGGAAACAGAAAGATATGATTATTAAATGTATGCAAAGTTTTGAACTACTAATTGTGTTTTCATAACATGTATGCTTATATTTGGCTATATCCATACTCATTTAAAGAATATTGCTCATTCAGATTCAGAGAAATTAATCAGAAAAAGAAAGAAAAAATACCTATAAAGAGAAAGGAAATAATTTACCAAGAATCACCAAAAAGTTACTGGATCTTGTGATTCGTGTGTTGTATAAAAACCAGCCTTTTGTGGTTTGAGAGTTATAGGAATAGGTGATAAAATATGCAGCATGGCATAGTGTCTTTTTATCGTTAGCTGTTTTGCATCTGAGCTTAATCAAAGAAGCAACAGAGGACTGCAGACCTTTTAACTGTAACAAAATTTGCTGGTTTTAAATCCTTTCAAAATAAATTATATCACCTGCTCATTCTTTTTAATTCTGCTTATTCCCTAAAAGCTATACACTACTACAGACACATTTCTTTCCTTTGATTTATTTAATTTTTAGTTTTGCCTACTGAATAAACATCCTAAATGTAATCATTGCAACACAGAATCTGAAAAACAGATGCCAAATTATTGAAAAAAATACTTGGGTTTGTCACAACTATTTCCAAAACTAAAACTAAAGCTCTTTTTTAATACTGAACATGAATGTCTCCAGAACTTGCACAATTTCTAGTAAGTTTTAAAGTGCCTACAGTGGTAAAAAAAAAAAGCTATAACTTTTGTTGCAGGTAATTTTTGTATAAACAATGGATTCTAGACTATTGAGTCTTTAAAAAGACAATGTGTTTCCTAAATGCTACTGTTAATATATTTTTTAAATGTTTCACTTTTTTATTTTTCCATTTTGATATGATATGATGATTAGATTCCTTAAATATATTATTACAGGTGATAACTTGTAAGCAAAATGTTGTCCATCAGAATAAAACCCTGATCTATTATAGTTCTGGAATAATAAATAGAAATAGTCTACTTTTAAAAATACATATACATGCACATTTTATGTGCAATTTAACATATTTAGTACTCCACGCTCAATTCATTCTCTTGAAAGTTTTACTTCAAAACAACTTCATTGTTTTAAGTGACTAAATTAAAGCTTTTTAGTGTTTCCTGCAATCTCCCAAAACAGAAATAAAATCAGTTTTAATTTATTTTATTTGCATACACTGTGGATATAATTATTGCTGCAGAGTCTTTTTAATTGTTTTCAACTAGGTGCTTGTCTTTAAGTTGAAATAGACTTCTAATTCTACACTGTTGATATTCCCTTGTTAATTTTGACAAAGCATCATAAATCCAGGTATTTAGGCTTATTGAATTTTGAAATGAGGTGATTAGTTGGAACATGGATGAATGAACTGATGCAAAGCAAAATGAATTTTATGATTTACTGTCATTTACAAGTTCCTTTGGAACTGTTATGCACAAATTGTAAAATGTATTAAGAGGTAAGATATCTCAGTTACAATCAACAATGTAAAATTTTCTCAAATAGAAGTATTCAGGCAACCGCCCAAAAAGAGTAATTGTTGAATAAGTGTTTGTTATACGCAGTTAGTTTTTATTGTAGATTGTGCTTTTCCACTCCAACATTTCAGGAAGCAGAAAGGTACCTAAATAGACTTCCAGCACCAGTCAGTAATGTTAAACTTCCAAAGCCATTCTCATTATAATATGTTTTAAAATATTAATGTATATTAGAAGAGGCATATTTAGGATTAAATATCACATTTATTATTTTTTGCTTAAGTTTTATAATGGTTATTAGATAAAGGTAACAGCAAACTACAATAATGTACTCCCTTAGTCTCTGGTCATCCATGTTTCTATTATTGTGGGGTTTTGGGGGGGGTTTTAGTCAGTTTTAAATGAAAATAATAGAGATTCAATAATTTTGCCAGTGTGGTACAAATGCTGACATGTAAATATGAAGTAAACTGTGGATGCATTGTGTTCTTCTTTCCCATTAAGTACAGATTTGAGTTAGTAGAAAAGAAAGAAATAACCTAGATGTACATTCAGAATCTAAAGTTCAAAAGCCACAGACCTTGAACTCTACAGCTTTGTAATATTAATTTTAGGCACAGTCTGAACATAAAGGACTTAAAACATAAGAGCCCCAAGAACAGTTTTTCTTTTGAATTAAAATTTGAAAACCAAAACTTTCCCTGAAACTTGAATGAACTGCTGCAGGACTCTAGAAAGGCAAATTATGAGAACCCTGTGTAATGGTTCTCCTGTGCCGGTACAGGAAAACTCACAATCAGGTTCTGTCTATTCTTCTAAGACCTGGGTTCCTCTCTGCTCTAAAGTGGAAAGTGCAAGAGCTTCGTGCTTTCTTACTTCTCTGAACCCTGCACCAACATCAATATTTGGGAAAATCATTCCAAATTTGTAGCTTCCTTTTTTTCCTGCAAGCCAAATAACTCTAGATGAAATTTTATGGAGTAGATCCGCTTCTAATCTAGATAAATATTAAACACCTCAGAATCTTGATGTGCAACATTTGCTAATTAATTTCTCCAGACATTTTACAGCCATTTGTAATGTCTTCTATTTTATATTTTAAGACTTTTGTTGAATAGAACTCCCACATAACCATTTTTCATAGGTTAATTTTAAAAGATTTTACACTAAATTTTATGCTTATGAAAAGATGTTAAGATTTTCATGCAAAAGTAAAAGTAAAATCTTGTTATTTAATATCCTAGTTTTGAGGCCTTATGGAAAAAATATATTCTTTTGCCATGTATAATGTTTCTAATTCTACATTTGCTCTCTTGCTTTTTTTTAGCTTGGTGTAATATTGTCTTGATACATCAGTCATAAAACACAAAATTCTGCATGGATGCAGAGCGATCTCTGATTGTAGCATGTTCAAAGTCTTACATTGTTTTCTGGTATGAAAGATAATTCCAAGGTGTTCTTCCTACTCACAAATCATATCTGCTTTCAGTTCTTTTCTCTGCTACTGAAAACAGAGAGAAGCCAAACCTTACAGCAAAAAATTTTTCTTCTGAATGTTCCATCTCTTATCCTTGAATAATAAAATCATAGAATCATTAAAGTTGTACAACATCATCAAGTCCAACCTTTGGCTTTATACCACTATGCCCACTTAATATTGTGAAGTGCCATATCCACTGGTTTTCCAAAAATTTCCAGGGATGGAACTGGAAATGGCTGTGGCTCCACTACTTCCCTCAGCATCCTGTTTCTATGCTTAACCCTTCTTTCAGCAAACAAATTATTCCTAATATTTGACCTGAACCACCCCTGGCCATTTCCTCTTGTCCTGTCTCTAGTTTCTTGGAGAAAAGACCACCCCCTGCCTAGCCACATCCATCTTTCAGGTAGTTGTAGAGTTTAACAGAAATAAATTCCTTACCTCTGTCTAGGATGGGACCAGTGATATAGCCTCAGGTCTGTGACTTGCATATGCTCATTAATTAATACTACTGTAAATACTATTAGCTTGAAATCTGTGCCACCCTTACTCTCATCCTGGTAATTTATGGAGACATTGCAGATTATGGCAGGGCTGTTTCTGTTTGCCAATTAGAGAGGAATCGTGACAGACTAGTACAAATAAAGTATGTGGTATATTGCAGAGAGTTTTATTGGATGTACTGTTAGCACTCAATTTTGTCCTGCTTTTTTGTGCACCATGTGATGAACTTCACTGAACCTGCAGCCTACTGCATATATTTATATGGATTGTGGTTGAAGAAACCATATGTTTTTATGCACCTTTACAGCAAATAGTGTTCTGTTGGAAATGTCTGTTCACATACTTTGCATTCTTCCATTTCTGGTGTTATGTCTTCACAGTTTTATGTTTAATTAAAATTCATGACAGGAGACTTACTTTGTCGGTCTAAGAAAGGTGATGGTGTCTCTGCCTGATTAAATGATCAAATATATTTCCCACAGAGAACAAAGATTCATTTATGGGTGTGAAAGCAATTATTCATAATCTTGAAACTTTGTTTTCATTTTTATTTTTCCTCATGTCAGGGTTGATGTGTTTTCAGTCAAATGTTACTTCAAGATCTGATTTCAAGCTTCCATTCTCAATTTCACTTCGTCACATTTACCTACACTAATGGGTAGCTGATATGAGTCAATACAATAACAGAAACGTTTAATCCCACTAGTGGTTTAATTTTATAGCTATTTACCATGAGGCTTATCTCACATTTACACGACTTTACTACAGGTGGTCTGATGCTAGTTCAGTTAGTTCAATTGAAAACTTTAGTGCTTATAACAATACACGTTTACAGCAAAGTACAGGATATTGAGCCCCTCTGCTGTTTAGGGATGAAAATTATATGCAAACATTGCAGTTACTGAGTAATTTTCCAGTGGTCAGTTGGGTACAAAGTTCCTTAAAAGCTGGACTCTTTGCTTTATTCAAATTTAGATTCTTAGTAACCTATGTGTGAAGAAAACATGCTCTGAGTTCCAAGGTTGTTTTTTAAACACCTTGACAGAAAACCTTTTTGTGGGGGAAGGGAGAGGAGGGGTCTTCTCAACCTTTGTTTCAAAGGTGAAAACTGTATCATTATATTTAACTGGCTACCTGCAGTTCATTAGTGGAGGCATCATTAAGTAGTACTGGAACATTTGTAGTGGCTAATCTTTCAAGCATTTAGCATTCACGATGACCTCGTTAAAAGTAACAAAGGTCAGGCTTCAGTTCAGCAGAGTCACCCATTCACCAGGGCGACTGGCAAAGCAAAGTAATCTCTGTGTGTCACTTTTCATTAATCATGCTACTTTCCTCTTCACGAAATTCCAGCAGATAATTGTTACTAAATGCGATTTGCAACACCCTGTGCTGTGGTTGAAGGACCAGAAATAGGCAAACAGATAAAAACATTGTTTAGCTTGCAGGCAGCAAGTGTTTGCTATTCAAAGGTATCAATGCATAAACATTGATTTAGCCATGAGCTGACACTTATAAAACATTTGCTGTTTCCAGAAAGCCCCGCGGTCAGGCTAAGTAATATCCAAGGGCAAGTCCTTTTACCTGTATAGCAAGGTTAGCTTCTATATAATTTGTCTCATCAGTTTTAATAATGTTAAGCAGCTTCAGCACTGCCATAGGTCACAACAAAGTACACTAGATTAAACATTTGCAGATGTGGTAGGAAATGTGGTCCCATGTAAGTTTGCTTATGACTAAATTGAATAAATATTTGATTAAGTTAACAGTTTTATAATTTTAGTTAATTGTTATTTAGTATTTTTAATTGATACATTTTCCATGTCTCAGAAATTATTTCATGTGTCTTCTCTATGCTCTGAAATTCCTAGGATAAATTTATCTTCATTCCCATCTGAACTTTGTAAACTTCAGTGAAAACTGAGCAGTTTTAGAAACACACCAATGGAATTCCAGAGAAAGAGATTCTTAAATGTTTGTTTCATGGCCTCATTTTGTATAACACCTGGACAGATTCTGTTCTGTCACAAAAGTTAAGCTGATAGAGTTGCTGTGGTGTTCCTTAGCATAAGGCAGAGTTTGATTGCTACTAAGGGAATAGGATTGCATTCCTGTATTTGTGCAAAATTTTGATCTTACTGACCTGCAAGTTAAGAGAGCAAGAACAACAGTGAAGTAAACTACAGTTTTAGTGTGAATGTTTCAGATCCATCACCTACATCACAGAACAACTGGTAATGGAAGTGTTTTATTTGCCAGTTTTTCAAATAGGTTTAACTTGCAACTTACAGAAAATAAATGAATGCAAAGTCAAACAAAATTCAGGACTCAACCTACTCATGTCACGTCTCAAATAGGTAGCAAATAAGAATTTAGAGCAGTACAATTTCTTCAAAATGTGGTTTTCAAAGGTGACTGGCAATGCCTTTATTTCTTTTGAAATACCACAGGAGAATACCATTATTAGTTGCAGGCATCTTATGTTTAGATATAAGTTGTTGGATTTAGTCAATTCATGATTATTCAGGGTAATGGTACAGAACAATTCAGACAAAGCAAAACTGTTGACAATGCAAAAATGTACAAACTAAATTCAAAGAACTTATAATGTGAGAATGGAAAAAATATTTAACATTGCTGAAGAATCAGTGTGATAAATTATTATGAAGAGTCTTCCTTTAAATGATAATTGGGTCTGTATGTATAGAGTGATCATTTGCCTTGAAAATGGTGAATGATGGTACCAGATCATATACAGATCAGGTGCATACCACTTCTGATTTGAGCCTAATTTAATCTGAACAATCAGAATTGGCAGTAGAATTAAACATATCTAAAGTAATAGAGCTATGACACAAAAATACTGGTTGTTAGTAATTCAAAGATGAAATAAGTTTCTTGAATTTCATAGAAAGCAGTTTTCTCAATATGGCATTTCTAAGAATGTTTACAATATATTCACTTGAGGAGATTTTGTTTGTGTTCTCCTAAGTGCCTCATTTTCTGAAAAATCTATCCTTTTTCTAGTATTGGGCCATGAAAGAATTTACATCTTTTTAGTAGCAGATGTGCCTTTTTAGCATTTAGTAACCCTCACCTACGAGCTAATTTTGGTTTTTTTGTTATAAAATACATTGGATAATTAATTTCTATTCATGCCTATGAACTTCTATCACATTCTTACTCAGCCATCCCTTTTCCAGCCTGAGAAGTCCTGGTTTACTAAGTAATTTCTTGCATGGAAGCATTCATTCTTGAATAGGGTCCAAATGGGATACTGTTTCAGTATTTAATTCCAACTTAAGTGCCATCTGCTAGTAGAATATTCTCTGCCAACATTTCTCTCCACCACTTAATAAGAAAGGTAGTACTGTCTAAAAACCAAGAATGAGGTACTTTCTAGTATATGTCTCTTGGCTTCTTTAGCAACTGCTAAATTCAGTTTTACTCAAAGGGTCTGCTCTTTGCTTTTATTTGGAGGAATGGGGTGTTAAAGGTTTATATTTTGCAACATAGAACATTATCTCTGTGGTGCATGAACTGTTTTTAGCATTCAAGCTATGGTCAAGCAGCATGAGCAACATTCAATAGAATGTCGTGTTTCTAGGAGGAATTAAATCAACAAAAATCTTACATAGTGTAAAAGAGAGAGACAAGAAGAGTTCAGAGAGCACGGATTTTTTTTTTTTTTTTTTTTTTGCTTTTTATATATTTCATAATGAAAATATCTGGCAATTCTCGCCTGCTAATTCTTCAGAAGTTGTCAAAGTTAAAAAAAAATCCAGCAGGCACCAAGGCAGTTCTGCATATCTGAACTTTTTCCCAGACAAAAACACAAATTACAAAAGTATAGTACCTTTAACTAGTATTATATAGCAGATTGAGTCTATATTACATGGAACATCTTGCCATGGATTGCTCTAGATACTCAAATTTTGTTGGCTCAAAAAATCTCCTCTAACTTTCATCTTGCATCTTATAGGATAGTGTTCCAACATTCTCACCCACAACTCTTCCACTCTTGGAAGCAGGATTCATGATCAGCCTTTCCTAGAAGACTTTTACAAGAGATGTAATACAGTAATGAATGATGTGAATTCATTTTTGCAGTGCTGATTTTTCTCCTCCATAGGTACAGCAGTCACTATCAAAATTGCATTTCATGCTTCCCCTTCTTGAACAAGCAGAGAATGCTACTTGTTACTAAGTAATCTTGCATACTGACATCCCTGTCATAGGATGAAATTTGAAGATATATAATAGGTTACCTTTGGAGACAAACTTTTAAAGCTTCTGATGGTACAGGTGAAATTTTAGGTCAGAATGCAAAAAAGGGTAGTATGTGAGAACATTGCCAAGCCTGTGGAACTCAACTGATGCTTTAGGGAAAGTTTTATCTGGATTGTTTGCTGACCACAGAAGCAATTTTTATCTGAGAGGAGTTACAAAGAAATATTTTTTAAAATGGAAGTAGTGCTAGGATTTTGGGAAAGTGCAAAATGGACATGTGAATAGATTATATATAACGAGACCTGTAGGGTGCCAAGTGTCAAATATGTGCTCAGCCAGAAAATGCATGGCATAGATTTAGTGCTTAATAAAAGGGCTGGGATGCATGGAACAAGTTTACATTTTCAGAATGGCAATGATATTGCATCCAGGTGAATATTTAAATTAGATTGGGATAATTGAAAATTTTATTGTTTCTTCAGAATTTATTAAATAGTTTTATAAAGTTGGTCATATTTGGAGAACCATGTGTTTCAGTAGGAACTACGTTTGTGCAGTATTTTACTGTATTTTTGTTGTCCATCTAAATCTTTTTCAGAAAACCATAGCAAAAGAGAAAAAAAAATTTAAACAGAGACAGTTTGGTATTTGCTCAGGCTGAAAGAAAGTGGCTGCATGTACCTAGTGCTGTACTAGTGTCAGAGATGCCATTCAGAAACTTCTGTAATGCACAACTGAAATCCTAGCTTTGAATTTACTGATTGTACTGCTGCTGTATCTGGACTGATGGCCTTGAAAAAGAAAGATAGGCCATAAATAAACAAACATAATCTTCTTTACTGGACATCTACTAATTAGTAAATGCAGGGAAAAATCATAAAATTAATTAGTTATAATTATATTAAAATTAAGACTTCTAAGTAACTAGATCAAACTAAAACTCATTTTTTGACACTTAAGACTCCTTGGCACTCTTCAAAAAAAAAAAAAAGATAAAAATATGTGCTGTGAATTGTCAAGGACCTGCAAAATGAATCCTTGAACTACAGCCTTTTCTGGTTATGTTAAAAGAACTGCAGAAGACCATGCAATTTCTCTCAAGACTTCTGGTTTTGAACACATTTTGGGTAGAAAATCAGTTTACTTTACTCCAAATAGGAAATTTTATGGGTATGGTCCACAGAAGGAAATGATGACCACAGTGTTGATGGAAATGGTAGATGGAAAAAGATATTTCAAGGTTAATATGTTCTTGTGGTTTTGATTCAGAAATTCAGAAGCATAAATGCCTTTTTTAATTGTTCAATATCACCTGTTCAAAATAAAAGTAGTATGCTCATTATCTAGAATTTCTAAAAAACACATAAACAATTTGTCTATTAAATTTTAATAACTACATTTGTTTTAAAGGGGAACCATATGGGAAACATTCTATTTCTATTCTCACTAGATGCTACAATCAAAGATTTTAAAAGTATTTGGAGAAGCATTACATTTTAGTATATGAAATAATTGCTACAGGAAAAGTGAAAAAAGACTCATGATTCTTTTTTCATCCACTTTTTTTCCCCCTCTATGCAACCAAAAGAACAGCTGGCATTTTCATGTTCAGAAAAATTCAGTTGAATAGTAAAAAAGATCCTCTATAAAACATCTCACTTTTTTTATTTACCAGGTGGAATGTTAAGCTTTTTAGAGTATAATGGCCTACCAGTGCTATATCAATGATTTTGTTGCATTAGATCCCCAGGACTAGGGAAATACTGCAGCTCTTTCTTTATTCTAGTTTGATAGCTCTTAGAATCATGAACTGTCAGTGGCAAGTGCTCTGTAAGTCATTGGCAGACAGTGAAGAACTTTGTGCCTTGGTTTGTCTCTAAAAATATGAGTTATTTCACTGCAGTCATATAGGGTTTTGTTTCATGCTAAGGACATGTTGACTCAACTGAAAAAGTCAAGTTTCTGTGACGTGCAGAGATAAAGTTATATCAGAGAAAACAAAGTGAAGGTGTTAAAAATTATTATTCTGACACAAGTACATACGAAATTACTTTTTCTTGTCAAAAACACATACAAAGAAGTTCGTTGAGGGAGAAATTACCTAGTCTACTTAAAAATGAAAAACAGATATAAATTGTTGTAACAATGGTATTTTAAAAATTAAGTGGTTTGCATATGCATTTGTAAACATGCATTAATAGTATTATATTAGAGAAATACCCACTGAACCTGTACCTGGACCTAATATTTATTTAGAGTCTTCATTGATGTCCTTTGCAAGCGAGTTTGTGGTTTTGCTTCTTTTGTGAATTATAAGGTAATCAATAGCTTGTAAAAGTAAATAATGTCTCCAGTAAGTGCACTAGATAGCTATTATTTATCCCAGATCTCACTTGAGCTATGAAATTATAAAAGGTGTACTTCTGTAAAAACTACAATAATTACTTTAATTATACTGTAAATAAAACAGAAAGTGCATAACTACTTTTTCTATCAGATTTCTTTCAGGGCTATAATGATGTAAGGAACTTTTATTGTACTGTAGTGGCAAAGACTATTTTATTCATTTACAGCCTATACAAAAGAAACCATAGAAGTAAAAAACAACTGTATAAATATCATCATTATAGAATAAGTAGGTTTCCATCAGCAAATGATATAACATGATGTAAATTTTCTTTTCCCCAAAACCAATTTTTTTTTTCAGTGTTTCTTTCAGTTTTGGATTATTAACATATATCTTTCCTAACTTTGGTGGATAAACAGCCTTGGCTTGTAGAGCCATTTCTGATACTGTGACTTAGAGCTTTAATTTGATTTTGATCCCTCGACACACATCATGTGTTCAGGGATGCGTAAATTTAAATTTGGAGGTTGCCTGCTGACTTCTAAGTAAATAGGAATTTATGCAGGCACCAGCATTCTTATAATTATTTTTTTGGTTATCTTGCTGGATCACATCTAAGAAGCACAAGAATAATCTGAGAAGTAAGTATATGTGCAAATACATTGCTGTAAAAAACTGTATGGCTTTTATCTCTGTAAACTATAGATTATAAAATTGTTTTCATTATTTCAGAGTTTGTGGTAACATCTTTGGCTAGGACATCAAGAGCTTATCAAAGTTTTCTTTGTAAAAGTGTCTAAAAGATCAAAAGATTCCGGAACATTCACCCTGTGTGTGGCATTGCTTTCAGATTCTCCCCTTAGGTAATGAAGATTTTATGTCAATAAAAGATCCTATCTCTGAAATCTGCAGGAGTTACAACTTCTTGTTTTCTGGTTCTTCCATAGTTTTTCACAGTTCTTTTAGTTCACTTTTGTTCATATCTCTGTTTTTTTCCATAGTAGAATCTGTTTTTCAGGAGTTTGTTTCCCATTGAAGCTGTGTGTGGCCCAAAAAGGATAGTGGCATTTGGATCCTCGCTTCCCCTGGGACAATCCAATTCTCCCTGCCAACACTGCTTTCTTTTCTGCATCCTAGTCTCTGAGGTTTAAAGAAGCATGCTCATCTTTTTCATGTTATCCTTGTCTCTTCTGTGCATCCTGGCTGTCTCTTTATAGAAACATACCTGTTGCATGTTGTACATATGAGCTACTTAAGCAGAATAAAAAATCTTTACAACCAACTTCAGGAATCTTTCCGACACATCCCTCTAATGTTCACACATTGCTTTTACTGCCTATTTCCAAAGATTCCAAGCTCATCTGCATAAATTTATTACTTGGAAACATAAACCATCTTAGGCAACTATCAAACTGCAGTAACAGTAAATTTCTTTACCATTTTCCCACTTCCAGTTACTTTTTGAACCACTTCTTTTCTTTCCAGCAGAAATCCCCCTTTTTCCATCACAGCTCCTGCACACAGAGAAGCACAAACACCAGGTACTATCGTAACTTATTCTACATTACTGTGGTGTTTCCTCTCCTAAAGGGATTTCTCAGCTTTCTTTTAGGTAGTTTTAGTTCACTTACACATCACAGACTTTGTTCAAAATTGCTTTAAGATATGCTTTCTGCCTAAAAATTGAAAATTCATTAGTGAAATTTCATTTTTTTAAAGAAGCTCAGGGGTCATAATGACTTTGGTATATAAATAGTCCACAAAACTGACATAAGTAGCTTCTGTCATCTTGTCTATGACAATTAAAGACCTGCCACAGCTAATTATACCACATACCAATGATGTACATCTTCTTTAGTTTCCATTCTTCTTTACCTTGACGGAATTCTTTTAACAGAAACTTAATGTCTTATTATATTCTAGTTATATTCTTTTTTTTGAACATGCTACTAGAACATGCATTTTCAGGTAACTGAAAACTACTATATGTAGAACAAAGTCTTGTTTTATTTTATACAGATTTAGCACTTTGTGAGGGTGAGAAAATCTAGCATTAATGTGAATCTCTTCAAAGTTCAACATTATCGTTGTCATCCTTTTCCACCTTAAAATGAATTTTTTTTTTTTTAGAAAGCACTTAAAGAAAGTAATATGCTTTCTATGCCATAAGATCCTAGCAACATCCTCTCTCATTACTTTAACTATACATATATTTCCCCTATATAAGGCGAAATTTTAGTGCACAACAGTTTTATCACAAGAGACATCAACAAACTTTTTCATTTTAGGACATGAACCAATTAGCCCTGTGCATTCCGTATGGATTTGTACCCTGTCACAGAATATAAATAAAAAATAGAAAAACCATGATGTATACTGAAATCTTATCAGGCTCAAACAAGTATCCTAATTGTGCAAGTAGAAAGAACAGCTGTAACAAGGGGCATTGGTGCCTGCAGGCAAGTCTTTGATTCTGTACCTTTCCATCTTGTAACATTCTGTACTGAATATCCTTGTAGTCTTTCTCAGTACAAGCTGAATAACCTCAAATAGTTACAAAAGGCAAGAAGAGTATCACCTTAGCTGCCATTGTACCAGAGATTCTCCTCTTGTGGATATCACTTAGCAATTAGGTGGGCAATACAAAAGTATCATTCTTGCAAAAGTGACTGAACATGCTTGAAGAAAAGAATTTATAACGGCCTCCAAAAAGGTGTTTTGGTAAATAAATCTGATCATTGATAAATTTATTACATTTATTTGCAGATTAAATATTTTTAGGGACAGAATCCTTAATGAGGTGTGAGTAAGTGACCTCCTGTTTTCATGACAGCCAATACAGCCAGAACATGAATATAAGCAGCACTGCCCGATGTGTTCTGAACTCTTCGTAAGGGCAATATTATACTCATTGTGCTTCAATATCCTCATGGTATGCAAAGCAAGAAGAGAAACCTGACAGAACTCTGACTTCTTATTAATTTTTAGCCAATTTAACAAGTTGATTCACAAGCCCTGAAGTGTTATGTCCATTTTAAAAATAATATATCAGATTTTTGACCATCAAATAACTTTCAAATCTGCATTATATCCAGTTTTATTCAGTGATGCCAACCAGACGCTGAATGACATAGTAAGTGTATCAGCTCAAGTGGGACCTGACATATGAGTTTGAACTACATTGACTAGTGATTAAAAACTTGTAGGTGTTTGACTGATAAAGCACCACTGCCAGTTCTCAAAGATATAAAAAATATTTATCAAAATCTCTGTTTTTTGTGGGGTGGCGGGTTATGGGTTTGGGTTTTTTTGTTCTTGTGCAGCTTCTCAGACCATAGGAACAGTAGGAGATTTCTACTTTCTTCTTTCTTATTGCATAGGTTTAATGGGAGCCAAAACATATAGAACTATATACAGAGTTGCCAGCAGAGTGAAAACAGCTGCAATAACAAAACTTCAACATTCCAAAATCAAGTAATCAGAAGTTACAAATAGTAGAATTAAATTTGACCATGTAAATTTCAACTAGGTGATTTTTATATATCAATACAATCAATCTTCAGCTACATGATTCCTCCTTTTTTTCCAAGTCATCCCTGGTTCAGACCAAAGGAGCGGGCTGGGATGACCAAATAGCTTTTTCAATCACCCTGGCACAAAGAGTGTTCCAAGGCATTTTTGGACTATATAGTTGTTACCCTCTGAGCTTTTACATGATACTCATCACTATTGTAGGAATTCCACTCATGGCTATCAATTTAATTTCAAACCCCAACTGTGAGGCCGGAGATTGTTATGTATAATGTCACAGGAGCCAGGGCAGATGGATGGGGCTGGGTCAAAGACTCAGAAGAAAAATGAATGATTTACAAGGAATCCTAAAATGGATTATTCTGACTTATTCCAGAAAGTGCAGTGCTTAGAAGTTCCCAAGTCCACTATGGTTTTATGAATGTGCTCTTGTCACCTCTACTGTGATTCCGATGGCATGGCACAGGAAACTGGCCTCATAAGAGTTTGACACTTCAGTACCTACATCATGCTCTTGTGCTCTTTTGTTGGCAGCACATACACTCCATCTTGATCCACAGGTCAGTTTTGAGTCTGTCTATCCATACACAAGCTAGTGAAAAGTTAATGCTTCCCTTTTAGCTACTTCACAGATAGAAATATTTGCGAATTTTGAGTGCCTAGCTTGAAGCTAAAATCTTCAGAAGTCCAGGAAGCTACACTATTTTAAGGCTATGCCTAAAATTCTCTGTCAAGTAGTCATAGGGACTAAAGTAAAAGAATCCAATGATCTGCATACACAATTTATGATGCTGAGCCCTATTTGTGCAGAAAATCAGAATCATATAGGTCTAAGTTCATGACACAGCTTAATATTACAACCATGGAAATGTTTGAAGTTGTGAATCTTCATTATTCTTTAAATGGGCAACAAAATTTCAAGCCAGCTCCACAGACCCAGAAACAGGGAATACACCACTTGATATCAACTTTGAGAATACATTTTAGGGGATGTGCAGTACCCTGTAAAAGTCTATGATAGGATCTAGAATCCACTTCTACATAGCAAAAATTTAATAAATGGACAAGTCCTTCTGATACCATCTGCTTTCTTTATTTCACATTTTGCAACTTCTGCCAGAAATCTGAGAGAGGTCTAATGACTAACAGCACCCTTTGAGAAGTGATCCCTATTCATGCCCAGAGCACATCCTTGCTCAGTGACAGGGAAGTGTTTCAGGAAAAACAGTATAGGATCACGCAAATATGGAATATAATAAAATGCAGATACCCAAGAAAGAAAAATCTCACTTCTCAGAGTTGTCTTTTACAACTGCAGTAATACTTCTTGCAATTATTTTTAGTTTTATTTGAGCTTTTCCTGTTCCTACGAAGGAAAAAAGAGACTGAAAGTGGTTAGGTGGTGTTGGGAAAAATACTAGGTTTATTTTTTTCCCTACTCTCATCCTTATTCTGGTGGAAAGGGGCAGCACATAAGGAAAGGCTTGGTTTCACTTCTTAGAGTTTCATTAACACTATTACATAATGTCATAATCATGTTTTATTTCAGTCTAGCTGTCAGAAAACAAGCTCTCTGAACTGTTTTGAGATTTGTGCCCTTTTTCACACACTAGTGGGTTTTGGTTATATTACAAACAGTGACCACTAAATTATCATTGCTGTTTTAACCCAACCAAAGACTACAGAAAACAAGCATTTAACCAATACTAGTTAATAAAAATTACATAAAATTGATTTTAGTAATGAATTTAGTTTCTGCTGACTTGCTAGATAACCATATGGTTAACTTCAGATTCAATCAAGAATTTCCTTGGACTTTATTTAACAGGGTGACATACAATTTAAGTACATGAAGTGTGATAAATACAAGCTGTCTTGATGAAGATCTCTCTGTTGACTTAGATAATGATTGAATAAGAGAAGTGTAATAACAAATATGTGCATAGATATTTTAAAGTAGAAATCAAGCCAGCCTGTTGGAATTATCAACAGAAAGTTGAGTATGGTTAACGCTTTTACTTTGTTACATACAGTAAGCAGAAGCAGAGTCATACATACAGAAGAACATTAGCACACTTCCTAGAGGGCATAGACAATCAGAGATATAGTTTCATTATTTTTCTACTGCCTTACACCTTTAACTGATGTAAATAGAAAGCTAAATATTGTATAACTCTTGTGGCACACAAGGATGCTGCTTTAGTCCAACTGAACACCCTATGAGGCTATTTTTATATCAACTTTCTTATAAGACAGTTTACAAATTTGTCTCCAATGATGAGAAGGAGATATTTTGCAGAGCATTACTTGGCTAAAAGGACAGTTTTGCCATCATTGTTCAGATTCCTTTACTTTAAACCTGAAGAGTAAACTAGATGTTTTACTGCATTATCTAAACACAGAGGTCTACATAGAAACAGCATACAGGAAAGAAACACTGACATTCTATGTAGGGGGATAGAATATAAATAAATAAAGGTAGTATAGAAAGTAATCTTACCCCCTAAAGAGTTGCAGCTGGGTTAATTATTAAAGATTAGGAGCAGGCCTGACTTTAACAGGCCACAGCTGTAGCCAATATGAAGAGTGTTAAAAAGAGGGGATTGTTTGGTTGAGGGGAACTGGAGTCATTTGGCTACTGCAAGAGGAAGGAAGAGTCAGCGCCTAGAGGAGCTGCCTACAAGAAACATCAAGGAGGTACAAGACTCTAGCAATATGGAACCTTTGCAATATAATGGCAGTATAAAAAAGTAGGATTCTTGTAATGTAATGACAGCAATTTGAGTGAATATATTCCATCTACATGATTGCTTTGCAACAGAAATTGTAGTGATGTGGTCCTTAATCATGGTTCATAAAGCTGGGGTAGCCTCTGAATCAGAAGTGTGGTACTTGACTGTCAACAGCTGGGTTAGCCACTATAAAAATTACTGCCAGGTTCAACTTGAACACTTTTGCAAACTTAGGTTGATGACGTTTTTTTTCTGCTTTTCCAAGAGTTCAGAAAACTCTTCCCCATTAAGTGCTGATGCTACAAAGACAGAAAGTTAACATAGTACTAATTTGACTTTGGACTGTGACCACATTTATCAACAATAGGAAGTAAACAAACAATATTTATGATTAGAAGTCATTTGAAAACAAATTTTTAAAGGATGAAGTTTGCTACTAGTTTTCCAATGAAACATTACTCCCAAACTCTGTGGTATTAATGTGCATAAATAGAGGATAGTAGCAACAACTTCACTCAAATGTTTCCACTTTCCCCCTGAAGGACTGAGCTGTGTTTTGCTACAGGCTATTCCTGCAGCCAGAGGAGAGCACAGCACTGTGGGAAGGCTATATGCCAATGTCTTCAAGTTCCTTCATTGCTCAGTTCAAGCAGAAGGCGGGAGAAAAAAATTCAACCTAAACTTAATTGTCGTAAATTATTTCAATTACGGTATTTTTTCAAAAATCAAAGGGGATTTAATCAGCATTACCTAGACTAATTATGTAGGCAGTTAGTAAAAGTGGCATGTACAACTGTACGCACTACGAAAATTAATTTTTTTCTCAGTTTCAATACTCAAGTGAAAATGAAAAAAAAATAGATAAAAAGGGGAGACTTTTCAGAGATTCCAGAAAGAGGGTGTATATGAGAGAGATGTGGCTCAGAAAGGGAGATGGGTATATGTCCCTCATAGATGCAAAGCAACTTTAAACTCTGCATTGCAGCTTGCAACTTAGAAAAAAGTCTCCTAAGTGCCGGTTCATTTTTCATCATGTTAAATCAGTTGGTGATCATCAGAAAAAGATGCTCACATCTTCCCCAACATCCCGGTGATCCAGAGAGATCATTACATTGGCCCTATTGCAAAGTGTGGTGGGTTGTTGGGGTTTTTGTTGTTTTTTTCTTTTTGCTGTCTGTAAATACTCTAAGGGTATTACCCTACCCTGACTTGCTTTTCTACACCAAGAAAAGCAACTTTAATGGGGCCTTTACTTTCCTCCCCTAAAGTATCAGCCAGCCTGCCCAAGAGGGGAAGTGCTAATTTGCTACTCTTCTCTGGTGTACCGTTGTTTAGGCAAAGCTCCAACAGCTGGTGACTTGATTCAGAGGTGCTAAATAGTTGTGTAGAAAAGCTGTGGTAGCCCTGCTTGATCTTTCTGATTGTAAAGCCAGGGAACCTTTCAGGTTTAATATCTTTGGTAAGTTAAGCTGTGTTAAACTGCATGCTTAAATTTAAGGGGGTGAGATGTGTTTTTTGAAGACATCGTATTTGTTTTGCTTATCTGTTACAAAATGATCTCTGACAAGGTGGCCTTGTCTATAAGGGTCATTGAAGGTAGGCAGCCGTCACTTATATTTTGTGTAGAACAGGAGAGACTAGGCTAAAAATTGCAGTCTGATGCTATGTTATTAAACCCCATATGTTGCAGCCCACAAAAAGATGGTGTTGCAGAGAAACATGCCAAGTTTATTGGGAAAAGAACTGATAGCTATAGAAAGAAAGAGCTACTCTTTTAACTTTATAGTTGAGGCTGCAGCAACCTTATGATTGTAGACAGAAATGCTGATAGAGGGGCTTTTTGCAGTGAAGTGGACTTAATGTGGAGAACAGAAAGCAGGCATATTTTTTTCAGAGTACCAAATGTGCTGTGGTCCCTCCTATATATGTGAAGTTGAGGGGATTTTGAGTCTGTCAGAAGAGAGGTCATAAGGGAGAAAACAAAGGAACTGGAATTAATTTCAGTTTCACTTGCACACACTGTAGACTATCAGCATGGTACATAGGTATAATTTCTTTCCTGAGAAGCAGACAGGTAGATTGAGAAATACTATCATTTATTTTCCTGTTATGATGTTTAGGGAGAATGCCAAGCATGCACTATGTTACAGAGATAGCAGTAGAAAAATAAACATAATGATCATTCAGATTTCTGAAAAAAATACATCCTTTAACACAGCTTTTGCATTCTATAGCAGAAAGAGGAGGGTAGGTCAAGGCTACAGCTCAGTCTACATCCTGTTCTTTTATCTGTAATTAATTTTGTCCTGTAGGTAATCCCATGATTAACTGGATTTCCATATATACCCTGAATTGCAAAGCTTGAGTGTATACCTTACTAGCAAGAAAAAGATAGGTTTGGTTTTGGGTTTTGTGAATTTGTTACTTGCAGGATAGATAATTTTTCTTACAATCTGAATTGATGATATATGATGACAAAACCAACCTCTGTTTTAAATAACTTTTCTAGAAAGGAATAAATACCCAGACACTGATGTCTGGATCACTGCTTTAAGTTCTAGGCTGCTGAAGAATATAGCATTTTGAACAGTCATCTGTTTTTCTTTTTTAAACTTATGTATCATCACTTATAAATCATTATTACCAAAATGCTCTTAGAATTCTTCCTACAATTTTTGCCTGCGCTTTTACAGTGATACTGCCTTTAATTATAGGATGCAGACTATTCCTTGTAAATCAGTGCTATTTTAGGCACTCTTTCTAACCTTAAATAAATGTGTAACATCTATTCAGTACAGTATAAAGGACTTCTCCAGATGGTTTGATCATGACAGATAACCTTATTTATTGTTATGACAGTACAGGGGCAAGCTGCACCTGTGGTCTCTTCCTCAGTCTGTCTTGCAGGCTTCTATTTCAAGCAACAAACCTTACCAACACATATTCAACAGGATCGAATATGGCAGTTGACCTAACTTCAGACTGAAGCCATGCTCTCAAATTCTTGCTCCAGTTTCATGTCAATTGATTCATCCTTTATACAACATTTACTAGTGTTTTCTTCAGACAGACTATGCTGCCATTTCTTCTTTTACTTTACTTTACTTGATACTAGGACACTGCTCCCTTTTCTGCTAGGGTGAACCTGGTGAGTCCAACTGTAAATTTTGATTTTGTCTCAGTGACACATTTCTGTAAGGTTCCGTGACAAAGATCAAAGTTACAAAGAGTATCTCCCTAAAAAGACGTGTTATCCATTCCTGTCAGAAACACATCACAAGTACAGGAAAGGTTGATCACAATAGGTTCACTTGCCCAGGTCAGTGGAACATGCAGGTGGCTGAGCTGCAGGAGGTGGTGATAAGGCTATATAACATCAGGGAGGCTGAGAAGGAGTTAAATAGCTGTTTCCAAGTACAGTCTGCAGGGAACCCAAAGCCTGCAGCCAAACAGCTGAAAACTTCCCCCACAGCACACACACTGCAGGAAGGGGGGCCAGTAATACATGAGAAGGAAAGCTTGCAATGGCAAGGACCAGCAGGAGAAAGAGACTTCCTTGAAGCCTGAGGTGCCCTTACAGAACCTGTTCACGGCTCTGCAAACTGAAGAGGAAAGACCCATCACCTCAGGAGAGCTGCTGGGGCTGAATAATGCAGTCCAGCATGCTCCCTGTGCCACAACCAGTGTAGCTAAGAAGAGGCCACAGGTAGTAAACAGTAGGTGACTCTTCTGAGAATTATGGAGGCACTCATTTTGCAGGCTAAAGTTGTCGCTTTGACAAGATGATGAAGACTTTAATGGAAACTTTCCAGGGAAGGGGAATTTTAATGTGTTCCGCTCCTGCCAGTTTGATGCTAGTGCCAGCAGTAGATGCCCAGAAGCCTGCAGAGGTATCACAGGCCAACAGGAGAGCACATGAAGAGCAGCACAAAGGAATTCCAGGCACTTCAGCAATAAGTTGGCTTCATTGGGGGCGCAATTTAGATGCCTCTATGGAAGACCAAGTAGCATGAGTAATAGATGAGGATTTAGATGTGCGTGCCTGGAGAGATATGATCTTACTGACATCACAGAAATGTGGTGGGGTGGATTCTGTCACTGGAATGTTGGAATGGAAGAATATAGGTTCTTTAGGAAGAACAGATACGGGAGGCCAGGAGGTGGTGGTGTTGCCCTCTCTGTCAATGACCAGCTGGAATGCATGGAGTTCTGCCTGGGGATGGATGAGGAGTCAGCCAAAAGCTTCTAGCTCAGGATAAAGTGAGTGCAGGGACAGGTAACATTATGGTGAGGGTCTGCTACAGGCCACCTGACCACATGTATGAGGCCCTTTACGGACAGATAGGAGCAGCCCTATGTTCAGGAGGCTTGGTTCTCAAGGGGCACTTCAACTACCCCAGTATCCATTAAAGGGACAGCATAAAAGAGCATTAGCAATTGAGGAGGTCTCTGAAAATGCCTTCCAGATCCTAACTTCTGTCTCTAAATGGAAGGGATGCTGACAAGGTGTCCCTGCCCATGGTTGGAGCTAGGTGGTTTTTCATGTCCCTTCCCACCTAAACCCTTCTATGAGCATGGCAGCACAACTCAGTACAAGCATAATGTTGCTTAAAATATATTATTCTTTCAAATTTAGGCAAGCTCAGGTTCTTCATTTTTAACCTTAATTGTTTCTGCATAACCATGTTTCATTCTCAGTATCACTCTTGCATCATTTTGCCAGTACTGCCTTAATCCCTTTTTTCCTGTGAGATTTTTGTTAACATTTTAGTACCTTTTTTGATCATAGAATTCCAATGAATGAAAGAAAGTCGTTAGTCAAGCTGAAATCAGACAGCCAGAAATTTTTTAATTAGTAGTTCTTCTATTCTTGTCTTATTATATCTTGGAATTTCTATATTTTATCTGTGATGATTTTTTTTTCTCACAAAGTTTTAACCAACAAGCTGTAATGATATCAGTTAGCTCAATTAAAGAACAGAAAATATTTTTAAAATGTTGCCTCTCATGTTCCCCAAAATTAATAAACATTTTTGTATTATAATGAAGACCATGATGTTCTGAACTTCTCCAATTTTTAAAAATATAAGAACACAATTAAAAGCAATCAAACATTTCCCAATCAATAATGAAGAAAACGAAAATTTTGTGGTCCTGTGAACTAACACAGAAATTGAGATAAAGAAAAGATAAGGAAAAGTTAACAAGTAAAAAAGTTAATTGTGTACCATAATGGGGCAGCAAAATGCTGAAACCCCAGTTATCACATACAGGTGTATCTTAATTTAAAACAAACTCTTCTCTTATTCATTAGTCAGCAGTGGTTTTTGTCTTGACAGTAGAAAACATTGTGGTACTGCTGTCTGATTTATAACTTCCATTTGCAATTTGGGTGTTGCTGACTACAATGGAGTAGTTTTCAAAGTGACTCCAAAGCTGTGTGATAAATGGATGGATTTCAGGAAGAGGCCTGGATCTGTAGACAGTGCTGGCCATGGAGCAATCTCTCTCTGCTTGTTTTGCTACTTCTAATAAATTTTGCTACTTCTTTTCAGTCAAATTTTAATTCATTTTTCTTTATACGTCTATATTTTCCAGTGCCTTATTGCACACGTCTGTATAGTTCTTGCATAAATATTTTTCTGTTGTCACTACAGTTTCAGCCAGAAACTACTGAAGATAAGACATGTTCTATGGGCTTAAAAGCTATATATTATGTTTATTGGCTTATCTCCACCCCTTGTGTGAGCACATTGATATTCAGCTTGAATTTCAGATTCTTATTAAACTGTGGTTCTCCAGTTCCAACCCCATAGTCTATTTCTAGATTGAAAGCTAAGTATGTGTGCTGTAGGCTTTGAGTCTCAGAAATTTTCTTAAAATGTTAGTTTAACTGGAGGAAAGAACACATCTATAGTGATAAATTAATCAAAATATTTTCATTGTTCTGGTCTCTTTTTGAGGAAAGAAAAATAAAACTGTTAAAGCAGGATAAAATTATTTTTTCCCAAAGACTGAAGTATTAACCATATGAGAGACAATAACTATAATTCAGTATAAATAGGAAAAGTTATTACTTTTTTGTTATTAATTTTGCGGTAGGGAGTAGGAAAGGCACTGATCAATAGGAATAAGGATCTCTGCACAGTACTGCCCATCAGCATTTGGCTAGTGTTACAGAAACTGAAATCCCTGCCCATATCTCTGGTAGCATCTAAATATGTAGGTAAATGTTCAATGCTGCCCTGAAATTTATTTTCTAGACACTGCTGGAAATCAAACTGTAGGATGTAGATTAAGTAAATACAACTACTTACCAACATGTCCAAGTCTGTGCTCAACACTCCCACTACAAGTGTAAAGGTCGAAGCTCTTTTAAGTCCAGCTTGATATCTGGAAGTGCCTTTCACTTTCTTTGTTGACCACAGGGGAAATGTTGGACAAGGCATCAAACTTTCAAACTTCAGTGAAGGGTTCAAAGTTGGCCAGGAGGGTACCTGAAGTAATTTTAGTATTTTTCCTCTTTTTGATATTCTGTTCAATATAATTTAATTGCTATATAACATTCTCCACTGTAAGAAACATTTTCTAATTGCTACTTTTTGTTATTCTTTTCCTGTGAATTAATCCAGCTTTAAGTTACTTTCATGACAATACATGATATCATGTGGTTCTCAGCAAGTTTTGTGTCGAATATTTAGTACAACTGTGTTGACATGCTGCCAGGCTCTTGGTGAGAACTGCTTGTAAGAAGTCTTGTAGTTGAATCTGATTCCATTTAAGGCAGGTCACAAATCTCAGTCACAGTTCAGTAGATCACTCAGATTTTATTGTCTGAGTTAGCCTCTTTTATGGCTGGCTTCCAAAATAGCGTATTGGAGTAGGAGTTGAGAAGAGGCAAACTTGGAAACATGAAGGACTGAGAAGGCACCATGCTGCTAACACGCAGTCTGTGCTTTGCTAGTCCTTTGCTTCAGCTCTTGGCATTGTCCCTTATGAATAACAACAAATTAAACCATTATAAAAATTGATATAATTGTACAGAAGAACAAAGGTTCTCTGTCTCTTCTTCTGAGTCTAGTGTATCTATTATGTCTTCTGTCCTCTTAATCAAGAGAAGCAGCTGACAGGAAATGTGTTAAATGTTACTAGTAGGAAACCCCAGATAGCAGGACCCAGGACTTTTCTTTACTTCAGAGCATACAAGTGGCAAGCCCTGGATAAATTCCTTTTTCTTTTCATGTAAAATAACCTACCCATGGTGCCAGTCAATATTAAACATGGCCTTTCCTGCAATCTGTTATCATGTGAAAAATGACTTATACCTACAGAGAAGTAAATACCAGAATTTGTAGCACACATATATCCATAGCAGTAGCATACACTCTGTTTCACAGAATGAAAGTTGAACTTTTAAGTAGCAAGTTTCAGATTCAACACTCTCAAGAATGTATTGGTGTGTACTGCCAGCATATCTGGTAACTTGAAGAAGCCCACTGAAATCTACCAGAAAATACAGTAATATTCTAAGTCAGTAGATTCTGGAGAATGTTTCTGTGCCTGTTCTCTAGAAAACGACTTTTGGCTGAAAAAAATTGCCAGAAATTTTGCTTTAAAAATAGTATAAAATTTCATTTGGACAAAAAATATTAAAAATATTTATTAATGGAATTAGCATAGTTTTTTCTGAATGACATCAGTGTAAATTGTCCACATTTTTCTGAATGTCTTTAAAAGACTGATTGCTCCCTTACTATAATCTTAATTTTATCATTCACTGTTATTTAGGATAAAATAATTTAAACTACCTAGCAGCAATAGCTACTGCTTTTTTTGCTGTTAAATTCAGTGCTGTTTTTCATTACTCCTTAGGTATACTGATTAGATTGGAAATTTATAGTATGTGTTTCTCAAACAAATGTTTCAGAAAAGTATGTGTCTCTTAAATGTATTTACAGATAGTTTAGTAAAAGACCATGAAACATAAAAGCAATGAAGAAGGTCATAACACTTGTTCTACTATTCCTGGATGCATAGTAAATCTTATTCTCCTTTTGACATGCTTTCCCATTCCACTCTTTTTCTATGTGATAACCTTTATAATTTTTATTCTTATTACTTCTATCATTTTAAGTATATGTTAAATTGTGTCCTTTAAGAAACTACAATATTTGTAGCACTGAATTTTTATGACCATTTTTATGACTGTTTTACCTTCTTTATTTTCATACTGGAGGTTGATTTTTTTTTTTTACTTGTCTCATCCTTCCTAGACAAATCTGAGTGCTGTTTTGATTTTTTTTTATTGATACATTATATTTCTTATTTCAGCCATAGCCAAACAAGGTTTTTTTCTTGTTCTCTGGAATGTAGACTTATTTTTTTCTCTAATTTTTATCCCTTTTCATACCTGAATTATAAGCTGACATATTTATTTTCAAGACCAGCTCTTAATATTTGTTTTCCTACCATTAATTTATAAATTATATAATCAATTATTTACACCTTATTTCCCTAGAGAATCCTAGGCAGAATTGTCCTCAGATAAGTCATGCCAGGAGGTAAGATCTCTTGGGCAGCTGACACCAGTTAGCCCAGCTTGTTTGTAGCCTGTCTTGAGCCCTGCTGTGTCTCAGGCCACCCAAGGCTGCCTGTGTGCTGTATCAGTGGTGAATGGCCCTGGTGCTCTGTGCACACCCCCTTTTCCCCTCTGCTGAGTTTGCCTTGGTTTGCCTCTTGCACGTGCAGTCAGAGATGGTCTGAGCTAGGAGAGGGGAATACAATCCAGCTTCAGCTGTGTTACAGCCTTCGCTCAACATCAGCCTAGCAGCAGTAATTTCACAAGGGTCTAATAATCATGTTGGCATTCGTACAACCTGACTGAAATCTGAGTGGTGTGCACACTATTACAGAACTTGTCCAGTTTTTCCAGGCAGGCCTACAAAGGCAAGAATATTTCTGCTTTCTGAAGGGCATGCAGCAGATTTATGCCCTTTGCATTGTTACTAACCAAGTCCCATAGCTGTTCATTTTTAACTAAAGAACTAATTTTATAAGTAGATGGCACACTGTCTTCTAGACTCTAATTAAAACTTATTTTTGGTCCTTAGGTGTAATGACTACTCTTCTGAGATGAGTTCTTAATTAATGCACAGAGATCCTGAAAGTCCCACCTCTCGACAGTCATGATTGACATCCAAGGATACAAAAATTGCACTAATTGAGCTTTCCATTTATACACTTTTCTGCAGCCAGCTCGTCAGAAAAGGTAGGAGAAGAGATGAACATAAGAACAGTTATTTTTTAGCCATCCATATTCTCCTGAGGGTGGGGAGGGGGGGAAAATCTTGCAGAACTATGGAAAAATGTTAACTATCGGAGTCAACTCTTGAGATTTTAGATGTAAGATTTGTTTTACTATGAAAATTATAGCGTTTATGTTAATATATATACAGTTGAATAATGGTACACTACTCAATATTAAAAAACAAGGATACCTTATAACTCAGTGGGGAATGCTTTGCATCACAAATAGTGTTGCATAGCAATATATACTTTCTGAACAGAGGTTGTGTGGTATTAAACTAAGATATTTCAATGGGTGAGTAGCAGCTTATCTGGAAATGTTCTCTTAATTTTGACCCAGAGTTGGTATCAGAGATTTTATAATATTTCTAAAGCAATTATTTCTTTCTGGATTCAATTTAGTACTTCAATAATAATCTTCTCTTTGTGATTAATTTAACTGCATATTTTTCTGGAGTCCGTTAAGATGAATTAATTGAATAAAGTCCAGTATACTCATGTGAGCTGAAGCCCACAAAAAGGTACTGAGAAAAACATGTTAGATGAAAAGGAATAAAGAGTACTGGAAGGTATCAGAGATAGTTGGCAGAACAATTGCATTGTAAATGGTATATAGGAAGTACAAGAAGCAGCCAAGGGGGGAAAACTGGAAAGGAGGCCAAACATATGCCTACTTAAACATTTATCTATGTTTTTAAAAGTTATTCAGGGTACAATAAGAAGATATTCAGTCTCAAAAAACTTTTCTGGCAATGTTGGTTTTTTTTTTTGGACTGGATAACTTAGAACACTTTAGCTTATTTATTCCTTATTTACAGCTTTAATTTCTGGTGGCTTATAACAAATGTAAGTGAAATGAAGCTCATGAAATAGACATCAGATTTTCATGGAAGAAATCTGTTCCGTTTCAATGTTTATATTTTCAATTTAGTTGGTATCTTTGCTTGTTTCTATAAATGGGAAGCATTCAAGATGTGGGGAAAAAATAATTGGACATATTTCAGAATCTTTTAGGATTCTAAAAAAGAGCCAGCATTTAATCTGGTGGGTTAAGCTTGAGGGCTAGAGGAATTAGACTTTCTTGGGGAATGTCCATACTGAAGAAGATTAAAGTATAAATGCTTACTGACATATGCTTAAAACTGGAATTGAAACAGATTTAGCTGTTTGTATCTAGATTAAGGGATCCATGGGAAAAAAGGTAAACATGCATATTGTGCATATAGGCTCTCTTTAACTTTTGAGATGTTTTACCCCTCAGCTGCAGCATAAAGGCTTTAGAGAAAGGGATTGAAAAGAAAACTAAAGCAAGGATTACATAAGGAAGATCCTGGAGAAAAAGCCATCCCATCAAAGCAGTACAATAATTTTGCAACATCCTCTTTGTGCCCAAAAAGGTTCTGAAAATGTGTATTTTCTGTGCAAGATTACAGAAGGAGGCAAACTGAGAGTATGGGTGCAGAATGACTTGAGAGTTCAGGCTTTTTTATTTCTTCTAATAAAAATATAAGGACAAAGAAAATTTTAAATTTAGAGTTAAGAATATGTGGATGTAAAAGGAGGCTAGGGGAAAAAAAGTAGGAATTAAAAAATAAATCATTAGAAAAGTGTCTATTTTATATGCTCTTCATATCTAGAATAACTTCATACTATTAGGATTAGTGCAAAACTATTGCTAGATCTTCTATGAGAATGGGCGGAGCTATTTCACAAAGATTAAATTAACCAAGTAACCGTTTGCAAATTTTTAAATGTACCCATAATTTATGATGTTACTGTGAATTTCCATATTGTATGCATGAGGAAAAATACCTAGGTTTTAAGTAAATTTTTCTTTTAATTGCTGGACATACAATTTAACTTCCTCAAATAGCCAAATTAAAGTGTGTACTATCTCCTCTCTAATTTGACTGCTTTGATAAAGATGAATTGTTTAAAAATTTTGGTAGAAACAAGAGATGTTTTAGCTTGTTAAGGAGAACAAAGATGCTTTTGTACTACATAATACAGCTACTAACATGTCAAGGTCTAGCTTCATTATCATGCTTTCAGAATTTGTGTATTTTTATAGTTAAGAAATGGTAAAAACTCACTGTAAGTTTCACTAGACTGTATCTATGTAGAAATAACTATTAACAGGAAATGTATGCATACATTCAGAGTGCTGGCAGTGGTTTTAAACTGTAGTTAAAATGTATTTTGTGTTAATTCAAAATAATAGTTCTAGATATAAGAGCAGCTTTAAAGATCATAGCAAATGTCAGCTCAACTGAGGCCAATGTATGCCTCTTGCTTTTGGTAATCAATTAGACATTAATGATAGGTATTTCATTTTGAATAGCTGCAACAATAAATTATTCTCAGGGCAACATGGTGGGGCCTAGTCTCCTTTGGCTTTTGGAACCAGTAAAATAACAGAACATCAGTCAAGTTAATAAAGTGTGGCCCTATTACACATTCTGCATCTGTACATAAACTGCCAGCATATGATCAAAGACTGCAGCTGTTTCAGTTATATCACAGTCACATCATAGACGTTTTATAGTTATAGCAGAGAGCGTTCGAGGGACAACCCAGTCACCTTGAAGACCTAGAGAGTTCAGTGGAACCTCATTAAATTGCACCTTGATATTATATGAAACTGGTAGGACATCTATTAGGTATGGTATATATAATTGCCATGCTAAAATTGTTTTGTATGCATGTTTTATGCATTGCCTGTATGTCTTCTCAAAAAATCCAGGGTTTTGTTCACACAAATCTTCAGAGTTCCATGTTCACATATTTTAATTTTGAACTTGTGGTTGGCAAAACCAAAGGATTATTCATAGCCAAATGGCTGTGTTGCATTGCACATGTGAAGGCATTAATAAAATATGAATTAGTAATTAAAATATTTTGAATGCCAGCTGGAATATTAAAGTGTGTTTTCACAGCTGTTGACACATTTTTCCATTTCATCTCATGGAACAGTGTTTTGCTTAAGTCAATGGGCTTTGTAATGGACTTTTTGCAAAAGAATTTCACCTAGTCAATTTTTAGTTATAATCAGATGTTTTAATAACAGCAGATTAGCTTTTCTATATTATATCAAGTTTCAGTCTGAGAAACATAGGGAGGGACCTTAGTAAGAAAATGATTCAAAGATTTATTTCTGAAAAATATGTTTTAGATATTACATAATGTTCCACACAGAGTAGCTAACTGCTGTATTGCAACAAAATTAAACTGGCAACATCCTTGTCTGGAATTTGAAAGACACCATAACATCAGCCACATTGTTGCTTCAGTACCACATTAGAATTCACCAAAATAATGTAACTTTATAATTTAGGTAGCTAAACTCAACAATAAAATATAGGCACCAACCTAATCTGAGAATTTGAATCTCAGTTTTACAAAGTGTTGCTGGATTTAATTCCCAAAGCAAAATGAAAAAAGATAAAGAGGTGCCCAAGTTTACTCAAGTAATGGTTCCAATAAAAAATACAACCTCGTGTTATTAGCTTCTCTTCCTAAACCTAGTCACACTTTACAGGTAAAGACACATCTGTGTAATTGTTCTGATAATTCTCAATGCATGTACAAAGGAAAAAAAATGGTTTGTAAAACTAAGGTAAGTTATGTGGGATAATCTATTATGGTAACAGTCAAATTGCTTGTCATGTCATGAAGGGTTATGCTTTAATTAAGCAATAAGGCGTGACAGGGTGTGAATTACAATGTAATAATTCTTGTCGAGTGTATTGTTAGGCAAGGGGCCAAAGGCCTAGTGCCACTGAATGCTGTAGGAATGAATTATTATGCTGTAGTTTAAACAATTCAATCTCATATTCTAATAACTGTAAAATATTACATTCTAAATTTAAAAATGCATATTATGATTTTCTTATATGTAATTGCTCCTTGAGTAAACTACTTAGTTGCAAAGGCTATCACAGAAAAGAGGCATTTTCTATTTATTATATTATATTTAGGTTTCTATTGCAAATCAACTTTGAACGCAGTTGTTCCTGAGAGATTTGAAAGATGCCATTTTGATACTCTTCTTTCCTAAAATAAACAGAAAACATACAGTTCTGAGGAACAAATGCTTCCTAAATTCTTACTTTGAATTGTAGTCTAGTTCTGTCCAATGAGAAGAAAGGGCTTTGTGAAATTACCCTTAACTGGGAGACTTGCATTTAGTGTAGGCTTTGTTATCACCTTAACTTTTTGAAAATGCATTTTTTTCTTCTTCCCATTCTTTCTTATTGACACCTTTTTGGAAGACACATCATTTATAGAACCCTTCAACTTCATCTTTTGGACTAATGCTTTTTAAAAAGTTGTATTTTGTTTTATTTTATAAAATATTGTTTTATTTGTTTTATTTATTTTGTTTCCTCCATTTTCAAAAGCAAAGTAAATAGGAAGAAAAAAATACAGGATTGTGAAAGATCTCCCATTATGCTCCTCTGCTCCAAAGCACAAAGTCAAAGATACTGTAAATAGTTGGAAATGTTTAAAAAGTGATGAATATTGATACTTTTCTGCTTTTTCATCATTCATGTAATATAAGCAGAAAACCCCATGTAGCTAAAATTTACGATGCATAATATTTCCCACTGAAATATTATGCTAAGAAGTCATACCTGATGGGCCATGTTGTAAAGTTATTTCACAGTTTACATGCCTGACTGGAAAAAGTTCAGCAGATTCTGTCACTTAACTGGGAGAAGTTAGAAGCCTCATCCATTGATACATTTATTTGTTTGTAGCTGAGTGACATCAGTCATTTAGTGGTATCAAAAAAAATCCCAAAACTATTTCTTCAAACTTGTTAGATTCAATAGAACTGAACTAAAATACAGGGGCTTTTCTCATTCTTTTACATTGCTTTTGCAGCAGTAATGCAAATCAATACATCTTCCAGATGTCACAGGTCTGGTGTGCAGTATCAGTCCAATCTAAATCTCTGTGTGTTCTTCTTTTCTTTTTTTTTCAATTGCATTTTCCTGTTCAATCTCAGGCTGCCTGTTGCCTGGTGCACTACTGAAAGCCAGATACAAGAGAAATTTGCAAATTGCAAGATTGACTCCTTAGCTGATTGAAGTTTGTTGTCCTTAAGTAAAACCAGAATTTACCAGTTGACCTAGTCACATTACAGCTAATATACTTCCTTTCAGTGTTGGAATATTTGCTATGATAATACTTGCAAACCATGTTTAATGCTCTTTTTTTTTTTGTCACCACTTCTGTACTGTAGTGTAGATGTAGCAGTAATAATAAACTTAATGTAAGAAAAGGGTAGGTGTTTCTGTTAGTAACATGAACAAAGAGACAATTTTTTCCATAACACTTGAATTACAAGCAAATTTGCCTTCAAAGGATTCTTTGTACACTGAGAAAATCTGTCACTATGACACAGTTTGCAGGAGGAAACAATTGGTTTAATTTTCTCAACAGTTGAGTAGCTTCCTATTCTTCCTGAGAACAATTCATCAAAAAATAAAGTATGTTTCACTTCAGATATGCTTTACCCCAGACAGTCAAGGCATTTGCTTTTGTTTTCATAGTTATTAGGCCATTTCTACTTGTTAACTTTCAGCAAACAGTTTGCTTTAATAGTAGACTGCAGTCTAGATAAGGATTCACAGCAACTGTTCATCACTAAAATAATTTTAAAGCTTGTAAATCCTATCAACTGATGTTTTGACTTACTTTCTTCATTTTTTAGTACACAAATCTGTATAAATACTGCATAATTTTAGAAGAAAAATCAAGCAGCAACAAAAATGTTCAGGGCAAAGAATAATCAACTACCACTTCAAGCTTCTATTTTTAAAATAGTAATGCTTCTGAGATGTGATTAGCAATGACATATGACAAAAGAAGAAAAAGGATTTACAAATGGAAACTAAAAATAGTTGTGTAGAAATTTAATAACCTGGCAGATTTTATTCCATCTGTTAGGAAGAGTTTGAAAGCCATTTCCTGCTGCCATTCACTCTGCAGAGGCTTCAGAGTTCAGAGATGGAATCAAATACCTGATGTGAAAATCTGCTATTATGATTCATATCCAAAGATTCATATCAATATCTTTGCATAGAATTTTTTTGTTTATTTATAAAAAGAAAACTTGAATCTCAATGTTTAGGATTATTTTTTTTCTCATTGTCAAAGCCACACCTTGAGGCAGAACAATTACCAAAAACATTTATTCCTTTCAAATTATGAAAATTGTTGAAACTATCCTATGCGAGTGGCCAATTCAATAAACCAGCTTTCTCAGATAGGTGGCCTAGGATTCAAATTTCATGAACTTACTTTCAGGGTGAAAATACTGTACAGAAAGTACAGTATGGTGTTGACTTGTCCTTTATTGTCATTCAGAACTGATAAGCAAACTGGGGGAAGAGAACATCAGTCAAATTGGTAGACAGAAGGTATAAAGGAGAGCATGTGTAGTGTAAACCAGTAGCTGATGAACTGGCATTGCAACAAACCATAAAGAAGTATGGGCCTGCTGGTTTAGCTGAACAACCTACATCTATCTGTATGAAACAGGGTAGATGCTATCATTGGTTATTTCTAGGTGCTACCTCACAGGTGTTTGACAGATATAAGAAAACATAAATTGCTCTCTGTCTTTAATAATAGAAAATCTGTAAGACTCATGGTAGTGTGAGTCTAATTGACATTATCAAACTAGGGGAGTGAGGACATGGGTTAGAAGTGTACCTGGGTGAGTGGCACAAGCTGCTGTCAGCACTATAAACTCATCTTACACCGAAAAGGGTTATTTGCATTTAGACGTTCAGGGAAAGAATCAAAGGAATACTGAAAAGTCATTGGCAGCTGGAATTTAGTTTTGGGTTTTTTTTCCCTAAGATGGCCAGAAGAAACATAGATAAGTGTGTTTATATTTGAAAAAAACAATCCACCTTCCTGTTAGAAAGCATTTTCATGAAAAATTAAAACCCTTATGTAATGCACTTTCCACCCATTTGCACGTTCTCATGCTCTTTGCAAGTTTTTAAATTCTCTGGCCCAAGATTGTTTTATTTCACCTGAAATACTAGTTAGAAATGAAAATTCAGTTTTAATTTAAATAAAAAGGAGTACTTACAGCTCTACCTGACAGTGAGGGGTTGTTTTATGTTTGTCTTTTAGAAAATTTCATTCCTAATTTGTAGGTGCCTTTGCAGGTATATGATGGAAATAAAATGAATATTTATTCTGATTCTGCAGGATGTGCACTTGCTCATCTGTTTTCAGAACTGGGCTAAAGCAGGGATGTAAGGGTTATCCCTGTTCTATGTAAATCCTGGTGCTAATTATTGACCCACCGAGTTATCTGCTCTGTCAAATAATTCATTTCCTGCCCAGTCTCTGCAAAACAAATGTGATCATTACAAATACATGTTAATTGAAATAACACCTATGTTAATGGTGATCTCAAGCATAAGAATCTCCCACTGTAAAGACTCCACTAGCATAATTTATCAGGCCTAAGATTAACCTGATGGATCATAATATTAATTACCTCACTAAAGCCAAACTTACAATGGGCAAGTTTTGGTTTTTGTTTTTTTTTACAATGGGTAATATGTTTTCTTACTGCAATAATTTTCTTTTGTCCCAGTAAATAGACTTTGGATATAAGAAGACCAGCTCAAGCAAACAGATTTGTTGATGTGCAAAGATGTGCTTGGTGTGTGTTACCTGGGCTTCTGGATAACCAGCTGTAAGCAAAAGGACCAGAAGAGTTATTAGCACCATGCTCTAACCAGCTGAGCTAGTCTCAGTTGCTGATCCATGTGTCCTTCAGGCTTTAAGTATAAATAGTGTGGACTGCAGTCTTATAAAGGAAATTCTTAAAAATAGCTCGAAGATACAGTTTTCCATGTAGAACAGCAACAAAGTTGTTTCCTTAGATAGATCAGGCATATATGAAGTTTTAATTAATTAATGCTAATTTGTTTGAGGAAATTTAAGTTCAACTTTTCCTTTGTACAAAGCTTATTCTAAGTGTTCCTCTTCTTGCCCTTTGACTCAGCATTAACATTTGGACAGGTATGCCTTGTCTTTTGTCACTTAATTTTTGCATAAAAAAATCAATCCCAAATGTGACACTCTTGCCTATATGGCCACATTCTAGCAATGATTCCTAGAAAGAAATAACATTCAGAATTTGAATACCTGGAGTCCATTAAAAAATAATAATGAAGTAAAAAAAAAATATTTTCCTAATGATTTGAAAATAATAAAAAAATTATCTTGAGCACTGATTGCATTAATATTATTTATCTAATCCTTCTACTTCCTTTCAATGGTGTGGTAGAAGATTGATCGACTCAGACCAGATTTTAGCCTTTCCATTTATAAAGCAAGGATTTTTGAGATCTATAACTGTGTGCTGCACACCCCAAGGTGGCTTGAACAGCCAATAGGAGTAATAGGGGTGATTAAACCTTGTCACAGGGGGTTAGATGCGGTGCTTTCTTCCTACATGACAGGCTGTGACAGTCAAACAGCACTGAAGCAGAACAAACGACAGTGGCAGTTTGCTGCGAGCAGTGCTACTGTCACAACTCCCACTAGAAAGCTAAGAGCTAGGTATTCAGCTCAGGGAAGTTTCAAATAGCCCATGCAAATTCTGGTTTCAAAAATTTCCCTGCAAATGAGTAGTGACATGCATTAACTGCAGAGTGATTGTGTTATTGCGTGAGTGATTGTCCACTGTCGGACGCTGCCCATAATCATCGTTTATGAGTGACACCGCTGATCCATTTACATCTGTGCTTAGCTGTTCCTGTTATGGGAAATCTCCCTTCATTTGAGAGAGCTGCTGTGCTAATGCAATTAGAATGAAGGTTATCATCACTCTTTAATGATTGCACGTGTTTGTCACTCTGAGTAACTGTGTACAGGAAACAACAAACACTGTGCACCTGACTGAGCCCAGGATAAAATTATATGTTCAAATATAAAAGCTTTCATTCCTGACTAAAAGGGCCTCACTTAAAGACAACTACAGAAGAATAACTTTGAATTTTTAATATTCCTTATATGGCAAAAGTTAACCAAGAAAATGCACCCCAAAGTTCAGACTTTTGAAGCGTAGCATTGCAGGCTTTTGTAACAAAACAGGAGAGCGAAATTTTGCAAGAGAAGGAAGCTAAATATCTTAGAAGCTGCATAAAAGAGAGAAATACTATGAGTATTTTGTTTCTCGTTTTAAGCTGAATTAAGATTGTATTCCAAGCTCAGAAGAGTAGTACTGTATGCCCAAATATATATGTATTTAATTATCTAAAGCAGGGTAGAAAGAGGTTGGGAAAAGTTCAAGAGAACCTCTGCAAAATCCTTAGCAAGATAATATAGGTAAGAATATTTTCATTATTTCAAGATACATCTTTTCTGCATCTAGAAATGTCATGCTTAGATTTCTAACTGCTCTCACAAAAAAATAAGTCATTTTGAACAAATTCTGGTTTAAAATCTCCAAGGTAATGGTTTGTTGCTATTAGCAATAAGATTACATGAAATTGTCTCACTTTAATTGAAGGGTGCAGCGGTGTAGTTGATGTTGGACTGAAAATGTCCCTTCTAAAAGGACTAAACCCCTCCTTTTGTATTTATTGATTTAAAATAAATCCAAAATTTTGCCATTTCTTTTTAGAACATGTTTTTGTCTATAAATATTTTCTAATTTTTACTAATCTTTTCTAAAAGTTGGTTATCAATTAGTTTTTCAACATTTATTTTTCTGCATACTATTTCTTTTATTTCATGTAGCTGTAGGTATTAAACAAGTAAAGCTTTTCATGTGTTTTCTCACATTCTCATAAATTCATGTCCTGACTGCCAAACCTAGCATTTTTTTCAATTCCAAAACCAGTTAAGGAAAATCCTATCTTATTAAGGCAAGAATGCCAAAGCTTATCTTTGATCTGGTCATGTGCACCCATCTTCAGTGAGCCACCCTTGCAACTCCTGAGCTCTGCTTCTCTGCTATACCCAAAGTAGTAACAGCTGAGATAACATTTCCTGGTTGAGATACTGAGATGGTGCTACACTCTTTCATTCCAGACAATTTCTTTCATTCTGCTCTTTCTTTGGAAAAGTATATAGGAGTTTTCGCGGAAGAGATCCATTCTGAAATACAAGTTCAGTTCCTCCTGTCAGCATACCTGTCCTTTCCTTAGCCCTTTTATGCCCTTGTCCCTGATAGGATTTGAGACGTGCTGGGAGGGAAGGATTTGTAGGCAAAAATGCCTGAAAAACTATATAGGGAGCATTGTTTCCATCTGGTGAACATTGTGTGGTTCGCCAGAGAAAAACTCATATCCATCTGTCTTTTCTGGGTATGTAAGAAGAGATTGCTCTCTAATAAATATTATCAGTGTTGTGGACAGCAGCAGGAGTGGTTATGAGATGAAGCAGGACTTTGACCATGCAGTAGTAAATAAGTAGTTTCCTTTTGGAGCACCTTTTCAGCTGCTGGTATCTTTTTTTCTCACTTCTCTTCCCAGATTTTTTGCAGATCCTCAGAGGGTTGGCAGGGGGGGTGTCATAATCCAGTTAAAATGTGTCGCTGAGCTAGGACTTCAGCCTTGTAAATCAGGACAGGAACTTACAAGAGAGAAGGATGATAATGGCTGCCTGAAAATCTGCACTTAAAAAAAAAATTATTGCCAACCTCAACAGCATTCATTTGTTTGCTTTATAATTTCAGCCCATGAAATTATTAACAAAAATTTATTATTAGGATTTGAGAGTCGTCCTGAAAAAACAGACATAAACATTCAGTTAAGAAGCCTCTTTTATTCAAATACCAATCCAGAGTATTTTCATAGAGAAGTGTAATTTCTTTAAAATGATGCAATTTTTAAGCAAAAAAAGCTAGAGGAAGTGATGCCAATATCAATATGTAATGGTTTTTAATTGGTGAAATTACATTAATGAAAATGACAGCAGCTGAGAGTAATCATTTTCAGAAAGCTACTCAGCGGTTTGTTAAAAATAAGTCGTTAAAGTCATGATTTAGATGTTCTGTCTTGCTTACCCACCACATAAGCGGTTAATACAAAACATTCCATTTTACTGTTATGAAAGAAAAAATGTGGTTTTTTTAAAGGAGCTGTAAATTAGGTTGTGCTGGAAGCATCCATTTTCATGCCTCCATCACTGCCAACTCCCACTGTTTTCTTTGATAAATGATTTGCAGACTACTATTATTATTTATGTGTTTTACAATTACTACGAATGACACCTCCCCTTCCTCAGCCCTAAGCCACAAATCTGAAATGAATAAATGCTGTTTATTGTGACAGTCTGCCTTTTGTCTGTGGAACAATGACAAACTACACCACTGACAGCCAGTTGCCGTTTTTAACTACTGCTCTCGAGCTCAGTCTTTGAGTGTTCTTCAGAACATGACAACAGTCAGTGTGGAATAAAATGAGTGAGATTGCATTGTGTTTGTTTAGCATGCCGTGACACCATTGTCCAATACATTGAGTAAACGGGAAGAATAAATTGCATAACCACAATAGCTTTTAGTTCTCTGTATTTCATTGAGATTTATACAACTGTGGTCATATAAAAATTAATATATTATTGCTTTTTAGCATCAATCATTTTGATATTCATATAGAGAATTGCCTTTTCACTGGAATTAAGTGAAGGAGGAGAAATAAAGGGAGTGCTTTTAATTATTTGTGAAATCTAAGAACATTTCTACTTTATCTAAGTTCTTCAACAGATCTAAAGGCAGCATGAAACGACTTTATCTGTATGAATTTTATAAATGTCTTCTGACCTGCAGCTAGTCAGTATTTAAGTGTTAGAATGACCTGTTTAATATCTAATTCTGCCTGGCAGAGAAGAGTTAGTAGGTAAATCACTTCTTATATTTTGACTAGAACTTGGCTTTAATCTAAAGGCAAACTTGCAAATATGTCAGAGTATTTATTTAATGTAATTTTCTCTCAGAGTTTGAACATTAATCTAGCATTTCTTCTTGAAACCAGATGTTATCCTTCTGTTAATGCTCCTCCTCCCTTTACACACACCTGGTGCACTTGTGTGCATGTGTATGCACACACAAGCATACAGCAATACTAGTTTATAATGATTTTTCTCTGTGTGCATAGATGAGTACTGCATTGATGTTTTACTGACCTGTCTAAACACCACAACATCACAAAGGATCTTCTGGCATTTGTATTACTTTATTAGAATCTTGTGCTATTAGTAGTGGAAAGAGATGTCTAGTGATTAACTTAAATTTTTGTTAAGTGTAAAATTATGTGTCCAGTATCTGAACAAGAAGGACTCTCTTCCTGAATTGCATACAGTATTCTGACTAATATAGGTTTTTTTAAAAATTCTTCAGTTTACATGTGATGTTCAATCCTTTAATTTTTTTTCTCCAAACCAAGATAATGGAGAGAATGTGAGCAAATTCCAAGCCTGCATTGGTGCTGCCAGTTTGTAGAAAATGTATTTCTAATTGAAAAGACATAATCTGCAGTCTTGCTTAGAATTTACCATCATTTCATCCATTAAAAATTGCAGTTAATTTCTTATTGCATTTCCGAGAAAAAAATTTGCCTTCTTCTCTTCAACTATCTGTACTCCTTTCTTATTGTCTTTTTTAAATTCTTTGATTTCTCTTTGAAGTCTCCTTTTATTTTTTAGACTTCCTATCTTCCTCCTTGCAGAAGCTCCTAGATTTAGTCTCACTGTAGTTTTCTGCCTGCTATATAGTGGGATGTATTATTTTCATTTTTAAATACAATTAGAAGTCATTAAGTAGGGAGCAGGGTAGCTTCAGAGTGCACAGGTTCTTGTCCTTACAACAGTCATTCCTCCAGGACTGCAATTGCTGTACTTAGATCCAGGAAAACCCTTCAATAAAATCTATGAAGTAACGTAGGGTATTGTATGTCTTTGTATGCTGCCTAATAGATAATATAAATTCAAACTCTGTTCATCTATGAGACCGGTAAAGACAAATAATATTCTTGGCTATTTGAAAGAACTATTTTTTTACAAACCTTTTTGAGGGTTAAATATGATAAAGTACATTAAAAATAGCATGGCAATATAAGCATCAAAATGCTCATCTAACTAGGTAGGAAGAGAGCATGTGTTTTCTGTGGGCAGGAAGTCAGAGCTGCAATTAGCTTCTCTTACCAAAGCTTTAATCCACAATGAACCCAAAAGAAAAATTTTTCTAATTGCAGCCTTTTTAGCTTAGCAGTTTTTTATGGTATTAGATACCAGGAAATTAATGAGTCAATCACAGCATAGCAATATATAAAATCAAGAACAGACATATATATTGAGGAAAGAAAGCAATTTGGACATTCTCATCTAGGTATTCCAATCCAATAGAGAACACTTCATCCTCTTGCATTGCTTCCTGACTGCTGAACATATTCCCATTTGAATAAACAATGTTGGCTCATTCATGGAGCTGAAGTATCCTTCCTAAAGACATAAAGTGTGGTTTAACTATTTCAGATAATATCTAGGTTACAGCCATTATCTAGCTATAATAAGCTACTTGCCATCCATCAGTAGAGCTATACAAACATTAATGAGTTCCTTTTGAATCTGGAGGGTACTTAAGCTTTCATGATAGTTATTCACAGCTGTATATTGATTTGAGTTTTTTTCACTTTCACTATGTATTTTACTGAGATGATTTAAGAAAGTCACCTTATTAGTAATTTCCTGTTTATTATAAGTTATTGATAGTTTAAAATAACATTTGTACATAAGGACAATGGATTATCTCTCATAACCTTAATACAAAGCATGTAGCACTGCTTCTGATATTTAAGATGAAAATCTAACAAACACATGTTCAAATTAAATTGGTGCTTATTGTCATTTGAATGTATGCACTTAGGGAGATAGGGGATAAGTACTAATAAAATGTCAGTGAAATATATGAAAAAGGTGCCTTACTAGTTTAACATAGACAGGAGGCTTCATAATTCCTGAAAACTTCTGTTATCAATAACAAAAACTCCAGAACAGAAATCATTTGACATGCACTATGAAGTGCCCAAAGTTAAACTTTCATCAGGAGTGTAACAGTGAATTTTAATTTTCCTGGTTTAGTTTCCTAATGTGATTTTAAATGTTATAATCTATGTATATATGAAGACTTACATAAACATAAAAATTTACTTGCGTTATAGTGATCTGATTTACTTTGCTATTTTTCAAACCTGTAGAGAAATTTCCTTTTCACATAAATGGAACAGCTTTAAAGGAACTTGAAACAAGCTGCAATAGTGATGCTACTATTGAACAGAAATTTTTCTCATAATTGTGAAACTTTATTCAGGGTTGATATAGTCACTAGCAGCATAACAATCAATGGGATCTTTCTTCAAAAGCAGAAAGGTCAAGGTCCCTTCATTTAGAGTGCTCTGTCTCTTCACCACTACTCTTGCCCAATCATTGTAGCTGCAAAAGCCAGAGCTGTATGTATTCAGCTTCTCTTTTCCCCTCTCTGGTTTCATTCATTTCAGAACTGGACACCATGGGATCAGTAAATGCCTTCTATTTCAAGTGACAATAAATAAATTTAAAAATAGGAATATACAGCCATATTGACAATCTAGATTTGGTATTCTAATCTAATAGAAAAGCTTTCGTGCACTAACATTGCCTCTTGGCAGCCTCAACAAATCTTCATCTGTGAGAATAGTGCCATGCCAATCATATGACTGTGCTATTCACACTCCAATTTGGATATACTAAACAGGTTTTCAGTTATAAAGGTATTTCTCTTCCTTGGGCCATGTGGCCACTAGCGATATAAACCAGGAGCAGTAACAAGGAAACAGTAAAATGACCAAAAAAGGGGACATTAATTCAGACCCATGGTGGTAATGGATTAGTAACCATAAGATCCTTTTCCTAAACTGCTCCTTTGAAGCACCCAGAGAGGTAGCATATATATTTATTTTTTTTCTGCTACCATGAGCATTCTCTGAGTGCTGCTCTATGTCTCACATTCATAGATTTTACTGGAACTTCAGCATGCAAATCAACAATGAACATAGCAGAAAAATGCAGACATAGAATTTGACTTGTGACTACCAGACAGTCTAATTTTCTTGCAAAGTTGCCTTAGGTGTAATTTAATGAACTTCCAAAAAATGTGGAAACACTTTCAGAACTGAATGGGACTTTAATTAAAACAGTCACCAAAGTTACATAAATAGAACTATCTCTGAGACTGTTGCCAGTGTCAGTTTAATTCTTGATCTTAATCTCTAAAAAAGTTACTGCATCAAGTATGAGCTAACAGAGCAAAGCAAACCTCAGACAAGCTGCTGTGTGACTGAAAAAAAAAGAAACAAAAATCTTGGATTTTTAAAAAAATATATAAAGCTTTATAAAGTTTGCCAGAGATTTCTTTTTACCAGTTAATTTTCTATAGGGAACATCAGAACACATTGTGAAAAGTATCCATAGTTCTGGTTAAGTTGTTGTCTGTATTGATAACATATTGAGCATAAGCAATTTGCATTTACTTCAACTGTAATAGGGTGCTAAAGTCAGTTGGTTTTCAAAAGGATATCTTACAGCTAAATACCTGCATTCTACTGATGTCAGCAGAAATTGCTCAATATTCAAATATTTGCAAATTATTATTCTGTTGTCAAGTCAATGTTTCCTTCACTACTAAGGAAAATTGCAAAACCTATATCCATATGTGGTTATTAGAAGACCAGAAAATTCAATTTAAAGAAATGTTGACAAAATTTTTAAAACTTGTTTTTAAATTCCAGTATGGTCTTCAGAACACTAGGGTGTTCCCCAAGCACCAGAGCAGTGTAGAATTCCCAATGCAAAGAGATTTACTGATAAAAAATAAGGGATAACAAGATTAGAACTAAAATAGATGCCATTTTTTTGTAGACTGTATAATGAAATTCCTATTAACATGTAGTCGACTATGAAGTTTCAGCATGGATCCCTCAGACTTTGCAAAGGATTTTAAAAATCTTTTTGGAGTAATTACATAAACACGCAAAGGAAATCTCTTTGTTTTCTCATGTTATCTGGCAGAAGCTCACTGCAAATAACAAAAGAAAGGAATGTCTGGAAGGATGCTAACAAGGATGCATTTTCTCCAGAATATGCACTGCACCTGGTGCTGCTAAAAACCTAGAAGTGGGGAGCAGTTTACCAAGGAGGAAGTATTAGTCAGTGGTGAAAGTGTTTATGGATTATTGAAGACTAAGGAGAGTTATGAAGAGCACCATAACAACCTGACACATCAAATGAAAATAAATTCAACAGTGACTGATGAAATTCATCCTCCCTAAGAGGGAAACAGCCCACAGTGCAGTGAGTGAATTACACTATCTTTTATGTACTGAGGGACTCTGAATTAGACATAGCCTCTCAGGACAAAGATCTAGACATCACTGTGGACAGCTCAGTGAAGAAATCTGCTTAAAATGTATCAGAGGTCAAAAAACTGAATAATATTTGGGCTGTGTAGGGAATATTATGAAAAATATTACAATGTTACATAAATTGATGTACATCCTTACCTTGACTGTTAAAGTACATTTTGGTCAACTCTTCTGTGAAAATTGTATGAAGAGGAAAAAGGAAGGTTACTCAAGGGCACCTGGAGTTTCCTTCTGCTTAGAAGGAAGAAAAGTAAAAAGAAATATGAAATTCTGAATAGTAGTCAAAGTCTCAACTAGATGTTTCCCTTTTTCAGTCTTAATAAAGAGATTAGCTAGAGGCATGTTCTTGTATGAAATGTACAATTGTCTTTAGCACTTAGCACCATATATTCCTTTCAATTTGCAGTTTGTGGAAGTATTTATTTAAATGCTATGAATAGGTTTTTTCTATTTTTGACAAATGGTTTTTTAAGAACAGGAAAGTAGAGGACATAACTGTTGAGGCTACTTCCCTAGACTTGTATCTGTATGTTTTGCAGAAATACTTTTCAGATTGTGAAGGCAGAGTGGCAATTCAGAATGCACTAAGAACAACCCAGTAGCCAAATGCTCCTGTGGAGCACTTGTATAAATATATTTTCAAATATATTTAAATACCCTTCGCTGACTACAGTGATCAGACCGGTTTTAGACAGTGTGCACACTTCTCACTTGTGTATGTTGCAGACTTTAAATGGCTAGAAATATAGGTCAGTTATTGTAATGGCTGTTGGAAAATAGTAAAATTATCAAATGGTTTATTATTATTTCATAGAAGGACATTATAGTGGAAGATCCTGTCACAATTTTCTGCTCAATTAAACATCAGAACAAAAAGAAGTAAAATGAGGAAAAGGCTCAGGGGCCTTCTTTCTACCTTCCTTGCTTTCCTTTATTTTCCTATTTTTCCTGGTTTTCCCCCTTAGTGTTTCTCTTACCTATTTTCTTGAGTGAGAAATGTTATTTTACAAAGGTGAGGACTTAATAAATTCTGATTTTTTAAACTGTCAATTTATTACTTCTACAATATGTAGAATAATATGTTCTCAATTTTCCTTGTCCTTTGTTCCTGGAAAAATTAATAGAGTTCCTTCTAGTCTTCATCCTGGGAAAAATACTAGAACCCAACCATACAGTAATATTTAAAAAGAATAAAATCTAAGTAAAACATGCCTTATGTTTACATTTAAAATTTCTAACAAGCATACTCTTTAATCACATGCAAATGCAAATAGGAAGGATCATCAAGGGTGGATAGACTTGAGGTCTATCTTTAAATTATAAAATGAAAATATTTGTCCAACCTACTTCCTTCTAAAAATCATCATGAGCTGAGTTAGCTAAATTTTGCTGAACTTCAAAAAAGTGTTGAAGGAGAAGAAATGAGGTGCATGCAGAAATCTAGGTAGAAAACAGTCATAGGTTTCTGGGCATAAGAGATTTCGTCTGATATACAATGAATTAAGTTGGTGTCGTGGTGTCATGGATTGATCATTAGACAGTTTTTTTATTGCTATACTTGCAGTGGTTCTTAAATATCACGAAGTACAAGTAGTACAACAAATCCATTGAGAGCCAAAGACTTAATAATTGCAGTCTCATTTCTGATGTCTTTTATGGCAATTGTATAAAAATTGGTTGAGAAATATTAGATTAGTTACATAACTGATGTTTGAATTCATCTCTTTTTCCATTGTATATTGCCACAAAGTAATAAATTAAGAGGGAAAGTAAAAATTTAGACACTATCTGCATGATAATGACTCCCTTTTTTCTCATTCTAAAATATATTATTTAGCCAGTCCTTTCTCTATTAATTATGTGTAAAAGTGGTAGAAGTCCTTTATCAAGTCATATATATCACTGAAGTCAAAACGTCCTATGTCCACAGTAAAATTCTTATCAATCAAATATGTAAATATATGAAAAATTTATAGTTTTCTTTTGATGAAACCTATTCTTTAAGACCCCATCTTGACTAACATCAGCTGCATTATATATCTTCTTTTCTTTTATAATACCTTTAAATCTTCAGTGTGTTGCCTGGCATTTTTGATAGGCCACTGGTACATACTTACAAGGACTTCCCAACAGATTATTTCACAGTTATGTTACTGCTTTGACTGTGCACTCTTACAATTTCAGCCCAATTAATGCCCACAAATACTGGGAAAAAAATTTTCTAACTCATCAGTTAATTCTTTCAAACCTCTTCTACCTTATCTGACATTCTGATTTTAAAATTATACGTTTAAGAATGGTGCTAAACATTATTTCTAGTTACTGTCAACAAGTAACTAGAAATAACTGATTTCATTGCCACAATCATGTATATGCAAGAAGCTTTCTGCCTAAGTCCAGAATGAAGCTATTTTTTGATAACTCTGAGAGTTTTATTTGTGCTGGCCATAGTATTTTCCTTTGTACATATTCCTCTTTACTTTTTTTGTGTTACATATTTCTTCTAATTGTCAGTTTTTCCTAATTATCATGGACAGTTTCAGTTTCATTTCAACTGCCTAACATGTTGTACTTGTGACTTGATTTCATTAGTGTTTCTTAAGTGTTTATTCTTAAGGAACCATGATATATATATATATATATTTCTCTTTCAGACTTCACATTTAGTACCTGAAAACTAAATTGTTTACCAATCTTTAGTCATGCAGTGTGTGCTCTATGATTTTTATGGCATGGTGAATGATCATCAACCTACCTATGCGGTCATTTTTTGAAGACTCATTTATATTTAGAGCTTTTATTGTTTTAGAAAGAATTTCAAAGTTCAGGCGAGCAGAGAAATATCTTCAAAGTAATAAGATTTTTCTCAAAGGAGTAGAGTAGACTTTAATGAAGATCAAAAAAATTCAAATCTATTAAAAGTGACTCTATGTGTGAGAAATCTACTAGAGAATTACATGAAAGTGGTAGGAGCTACTTCTGAAACATGTAAGATAATGCTGAAAAATAAGCTGAACCTCAAGCTGCCATTTATTTTCCAGCTCAGTGATGTCACTGTGGCTGTCACAAGCTGTGTTGCCTTGCACATGGGGCTGGAAGCCTCATACAGTAAATCCTTGTTCTCCCTTTGATTCCTCTGTGCCTTATCAGAAGAGAAATGCACACATACAACTATGCATAATACAAGGCAGTATTATTTAACAGAGTGCTCCTGTGACCTATGCAGACCACTCATTTCTTGTTAATATGGCAACAGCAGAAAGTCTCCAGAGGTTTGTCCAGCCTTATAATGAGAGCCCTGTGTTATGTGCAGTTCTGTAGACTCAGAGTGGCCATGGATTCATCCCCTGCTGTGAAATTTGGCTGCTGCCTGAGGCCCTGTGGAAATCATGTTTCTTGCTATGCTCAACCACGTGCAAGCCTCCCTGCTGAGAAAAGCAAGGAAATTTGCTGAACTGAGTTCATCTATTTCTCTCCCTCACCATCTGAGACAGAGAGACAAGGATCTGCATGGCAATATTTCCATCCTGGTTTTTATTTCTGAGAGGGAAGTAGGATGGTCACCAACACATTCCTTAGGATGTGTTGACTGATGAAGTCAATAAGGAACTTGATTTTTGGAGGTCAGTCAGACAGACTAGGCAGATGGAGCAGAAAATCTCAGCAACTATCACCAAAAAAAGACAATGGAAGAAGCCTTGAATATTCCTTTCTCCTCAAGAAGTTCCAAGAACATGGTGTAGGAGAAAAATGAAAGGTGCAATGTGAATCATCCCTGCTTTTGTTACAAGTGCCAAATCAATGAAACAGTAAGACTCACATGTCTGTTTTTATAGTTTATGTATCTAACCTCATGTAGTTAATGTCTACCCCCTCATTTTTCTTCTGCGAGATGAGTTCCAAGGGCCAGTAAAATGTAAGGGACCAAATGCTGAAGAAAACTGTCAAACTAGGTTTTTAAAAACAAAATATTACAGACAAAAAATACTGTACAGAAAAGGGTATTTTATATGCTATGGTGCTCAAGTGTTTAGAAAACAACAAATCAGAAAACTTACTATATTCTCCCCAGAATGTACAAGGATTTGATCTCAAATAGAAGGTATGTTTAGTATTTGTTGGCAGCAGTCTGAAGAACTGTAAACCTGGAATGAAAGAAATAGGATGTTAGATGAGTATAAATGGAAACTACCTTTGAGAATGCAACTGATGTGGTGGGGGGGAGTAAAGAAAATTTTTATTTGCTTTGTGTTCTTCTTTTTTGGTCTAATGTTTCCTATTAAAAACCTGCAAAGAGCTTGTCTGGCATAAATAGCAAGTGTATTGAAGTTAATAGAGCTGTCATAGTATATAATGACTTCAACTGGTCAAAGGAGAGATACAATGTTGCTGATAATACTAATAGCAAAGTTTTAATAAGCAAGGAAAAGATTTTTTTTTTTTGGTTCTTTATTAAGTTGTGCCACAAAATTAGGGAATAGTAGGCACCAAGACTGGGGAAAGCATTACAGGGGTCTATAGCTGCAGAGAGATCCTTCACACTTGAGAAAATAAAACTTGTTATGGTGAGAGAAAAGAAGGCACTCACTATATAAATACATGTTGAAGAGTTATGTGCTGAGAATGATTTCAGATGGACTGGAGGGAGAAGACCTCAAGAAGTCAGTGCAGAAGTCAATGGTTCCTTTCTCAGTGATTCAGAAAGGTGTGTCTGTTACAAAATAACATATTCAAACAAGAACAAAAGAAAATTGAGATGTAGTTCCTACCAAAAACTAGAAGGTAGAAGAGTAATGCAGTAAGCAAAATCAAGTAAAGGAAATATTTCGGTTTTTAAATATCTTTTTTATATCTATATATTCAACCACATTTTTAATGTAAAGAAATAGCTACTAGTGTTTGTATGTGTGTATATATATGCATGCAGGTGCTGTTAAGTGTAAATCCTTTGTTTCTTTTGAGAAATAATAATGAAGCATAATAAATCTTGTAACCATAAAGTACTGCATTTGCAGGTTTTTCTGTCACAGCATGTATATATACACACGTACGCTAATATGGATCTTTTAAGTAGAATACTATGTTTTAAATATATTTTTGAAATATAGCTTATGACCTAGTTTCAGACTGATGAGTGGTAACATTTTTAGAAGTCCTATAGGATTCTGTCATTATGGGGTTTTTTTTGCAATAAGGAACTACTAGAAATTCTTTTTCCAGACTGCTGAGTGCACCAAAAAATACAAAACCCAAACCACATCCCCCCCGCCTGCCAAAAAAAAACCCCGGTAATTAGTTTCATCTTTTATCCTCATACTAGTTTGGAGATAGAATATATAGAATTATGTGGATATAAAATCAAACTACTTTTGAAAACCATTCTATTTCCTGGTTCACATGACAACAAAAATATTTGGTTTCATATTTTTCCCTTTTTAATTTTTTTTTAATCAGTTGATGATGTGAAATCATTCCTTAACGTCAAGAAATTTTCAGTAAAAAGGTTCATTCTTGTTCTGAGGCAGGAAAATAAATCTAGTGTATTTAAATTAAAAGATTTCTATGGTGATTTGGAATTTGTTAGTCAAATAGCAGGTATAGATAGTGCAACTAATGTAGAATAGTCAAGTGCCTTAAAATTGAACTATGCATATAAAGAGGGGAAAAAAGCCTACTCTTTTGGGCAGTTACATGAAAATGAGGAAAAAACCCTTCAAATATTGCTATAATCCAGTAATTCTACAGTATGATAATACAGCTGATATACAGTATTCTTTTTACCTCCCTAGAGTCTACTTTCTTTAGACCGCATGTGAATGTAAAACCCAAAATCTTCCTCATTAGTACTTAAAAGAAAATTTTTCATCACACCAATTGTCATCTTGGCTACATTTTCTGAATTATATTTTACTTTATTTTTTTAATTGTTATAAATGATTATTCAAACACTACTTTAGCATTTCCAAACCGAGTAAGCTTTTTTTTTCTTGTTTTTTAATCTCTATTAATATAATGTTTGTAATTCTTTGTCCAGTTTTAAATTACTCTTTAAAATAATTTGCTGCAGTCTTCCTCGGAGAATTTTTGCTATCTCAGGTGAATAATCTCTAGGACAGTTCAGCTCAACTGCATAAAACAAGTAAAGAGTGTCATGTCATTCTGTTCTGAGCCCCAATTTTTTGTAGTATTTGAGTTTAAATTTTAGAAAGAACTAAAGTACTTTTTAGGTAACAGTAAATTCTGTATTACGGCTTTTATTTGTGACTTTAGGAATAAATTGCAGTGTGGGAAAAGCAGCTGAAAACATGGATAAAGTCGAATGCAGGATTATTGTAGACCCTGTCAAAATAAATGGTGGAATATTTTTTAGTATGTAATTAAATGTCAAGATTTGTGAGTTAATGGAATTTCTGTAGTCACATCAAGGTCAGACGAGCAATTACTGTTTATGAATTATCTGAAATCTTGTATAGCCTTTTCTAGCTAGTCTTATAGCATCTATTTATATTAGACATCTTTGCCATTTCTGATGTTTCTCCCCCATAGTTTCTGTTAACAGCAATGTGGTGCATTTTGTCAATTCTGTAGTTGTTTGCAAAACCTTCCTTTATTTCACTGAAGTGCTTGCAATTAGCCCACTTCTCCCCATTGAGAAGCATCTTTGTAATAACAGCTTTCCTGGCAGAGCTTTTGTTAGGGAGATTTTAAAATCAAGAGTCTGCAAAGGTTGGGAAAAATCCAATCATACAAAAGTTCAGCAAATCCCTTTCAAGGTCATATCAGTTAAGATTACATAGATTTTCCACTTCAGCAAACAGTAGAGGTTTTTCATTTTTCGGGATGAATTCAGAATGATAGAATTAATAAAAAAACCCAATTCTAAAAGAAATTGTTTGCTAAACTCAAAGAAAAGCCTGGATGCATCCCCCTACCCCCACCCCCACGGTCTTTAGTGGGGTTACCTTTCTCCCCCATGTAGCCTCTTGTATCACTTCCTTTGAAGTCGTTCACAGCATTTGCTTTGACAGCCACTGGGTGTGGGAAGTATAAGGCTCTAGCAAGTATCTCCATAGCATAATCCGCCCAGTCACTGTTGGTCACTGATCCAGCTGCATGCAGCAGCTTAGTAGTCAAAGGGCATGGTAATTCCCTCCTTCTCTCTTTTCTTTCTTCCAAGGCAAAATCTTCACCTGGTGTTTTTGATTCATGCATTCTAATTATGATGGCTGCCATCATCAGCCCTGTGGGTGACACTAGAAATTCTCTGAGCCAGCAGCTAATACCACAGCTTGTTAAGCGACCATGTCAGCCTGATTTTAGGGCCCATTTTGCAGTTCACCGCAGGCCTATCTAAAAGCATCAGGAGTCTCCGTCTAGCAGGACAGGCTCATTGTCTTTCTAAATGTCTCCTTCTGATAAGCAGATCCAAATATGGTTCATTCACTGTGGATTTGAAGGCACAGTGGGGAACTTGGCTCACATAGTGGGTGCAACAAAATGCTTAATATTTTCACTTGGTATAGAGCTAAAGAACCCAATTTTCAATTTCAGGATACAAACATTTGCTCCCTGACTATGATCAAGAGTTTGAAATTTAAATCAGAAGTCTTCGAAAGCTATTCTAATTCTCAAAGGAGCAGGCTTTCCCATACTTAGTACAAAGAAGAAAATCCTTGGTTTGTATCAGAGTTTGAGCACACAGAATTCACATGATGACCAGAAGTATCCTTTGTTGCCTAAAGATATTGTAGGAATTTTTTCTCTGAATAATTTTGTGTGAAGTATACGATTCTGGTAACTGTGAGGTTACTAACGGCACTGTGAATGCTACAGTCTGATCTGCCTTGCAAACTTTATTTGTTTTTAAATAATTGCTTCAAATACATATTTGTCTACGCTGCTCCGTGTATTTCTTTTTAATGTTTCGTATAACCCAAGCTCTGGCAGTAGAAGGCAATGAATGTCTTTCAGTTCCAGGAAATTAGAATTTTTTCAAAAAGTATACTATTATGACTCTGTATATTTAACTGAGTCTCTGATCTGCAAACTACTGGTTTTTATAGCTAGAAAGAGGGCTAAGTTCTCTCTGACTACATAGGCATATTTTTAACCAGAAAACAAATAGGTGGCCTTTCCTGCTGCATAAATCCACAATTATAATATTAATGCAACAGTTTTTGTTCTCTAAGAAGAAAATCAGTTACTTACCAATGAGGTATGCAAAAGTGCTTATCTTGCAGAACTATCAGTGTGAACCAGTATGCATATGGGTAGAGCTAATTTAAGATCTCCACAGGAAATTAGAGTGGCTCTTTTATTATCAGCATCCATTTCCTAAATACTGTGTTGCTTTTGGCTTATATTCCATTGACCTATAATAATGATGCTGCGGACTTATTTCATCTCTTTGAAAGTTGTCAAACTGCCAGCCATGCCAATCTGTGAGCTTCCTTACAGAGATAACTAAAAAGTCCATTTTTTACAGGAAAATCTAGAATTTTGTAGCCCATGTTCTCTTTAGTGATTGTGGTTTTGTGTAAAATCACTAAATCACTTCAGTGATTGTGGGTATTGGAAAACTTCTTCCCCCTTGTCCTTCTCAAAGGATTTATAGGAAGAGGGCATTTCCAATGTACACTGTAATTGTGCTTTGGCTGACTTGTACGTATATTCCCTGTGTAACCAAGTATCCGAGGCAAATATTTGTGGCTCCACAAGACAATAAAAAAAGATAAAGATTTGATTGTGATAGATAGGGGTTAAATCTCACAAAATTTATGTATCTCTCTAAATATTAAATTTAACTAAAGAGGCAGAATTTACACTCTCCTTATTTTCTATCCACTTTTCATCTAGTGTGCCTAGAAGGCTTTTTAACATGGTATAAAATTGTGACAGAAACCTGAGTACAAAGTGGAGCAAAAACTGTTCTTGTAGAACTACACCAACCTATATGGGCTTAAAATATTAGAGGTAGGGATAGATGTCTAAAATTAGACAAAAAGAATTGGATCATTCAGAAGGAATAAAATGAGTTCCATTATGTGGAACATAGAGAAAAACCAGGTGATCAGGGTCAGCCAACATGGATTTATGAAAGGCATAAAGCCTGATCTCCTTCTATGACAAGGTGATCCACATACTGGATGAGAGACAAGCTGTGGATGTTGTCTACCTGAGCTTCAGCAGAGCCTTTCTCATTAATTGCCACAAATTCTTCTGGAGAAACTTGGCTATTCATGGCTTAGTTGTTTGTTGGGTTAAGAGCTGGCTGGATGGCTGGACCCAGAGCCTGGTGGTGAATGGAGTTAAATCCAGCTGGCTGCTGGTCACAAGTGGTGTTTGCCAGGGTGCAGTATTGGAGCCAGTCCTCTTTAATATCTTTATCCATGATCTGGACAAGGGAGTTGAGTGCACTCTCAGTTAAGTTCTCAGAGCACACCAAGTTAGGTGTGAGTGTTGGTCTGTTGGAGGGTAAGAATGCTCTACAAAGTGATCTGGACAGGCCAGATCGATGGGCTGAGGCCAATTGTATGAGGTCCAACAAAGCCAAGTGCCAGGTCCTGTACCTGGCTCTCAACAAGCCCATGCAGCACTACAGGCTGGGAACAGAGTGGTTGGAAAGCTATGTGGTGTAAAAGAACCTGGAGTGCTGATCAACAGCTGGCTGAGCATGGGGGGGCAGGGGGGGGGGCGGCCTCAGAAGGCCAGTGGCATCCTGGTTTGGATCAGAAATAGCATGGCCAGTGGGACCAGGGCAGTGATAGGCACTGGTGAAGCTGCACCTTAAATACTGTGTTCGGTTTTGGGTCCCTCCTGAATGACATTGAGGTGCTGGAGCATATCCAGTGAAGGGCAACAAAGCTGAAGAAGTCTTATGAGGAGTGGCTGAGGAAGATGGGGTTGTTTAGCATGGAAAAAAGGAGGCTTTTGATATCTACTCTACCTGTAAGGACACTATAGAGAGGTGGAGGTCAGTCTGTTCTCCTAAATAAGCTGCATAATCAAATTGTACCCAAGAGGTTTAGATTTTCGATATTAAGAAAAATTTCTTCACCAAAAGGGTTGTCAAGCATTGAACAATCTCACCAGGGAAGATACTGAGTCACCACCCTGGAAGTATTTAAAAGATACGTAGATGTAGCTCTTAGGAATATGGTATTGTGTCAGACTTGGCAGTGCTTGGTTAATGGTTGTTGGACTGAATGATCTAAAATATCTTTTCCAACCTATATCATTTTTTAATTTGAGACATTTTGTGGAAGTAAAAAGACAGCAGTAGGCTGAGGATTCATTCCTGCTGCTGTGGTATAGAGTTAGTTATGGAGAATTGCATTACATTGGATTTACTAATGTGGTTTGTTAGCCTTAAGCTTATTTGAATTTTATTGAGTCTAGTCATAACAGAGCTTAAACTTGAGTCTAACACCATTTGCTCTTCTTCATTGTCCTAAAATATAAAACATTTCTTCCACTTATCTTTCATCACTGTAAATATTTTTAGACAGCAGTAAGGAGTTAACACAGTCAATTACAAAGTGAACCAGCAAAAGAATTCCAGCATTGTTATTAAGGGATGAGCAAATGGATTTCACAAAATAGTCCTTCAACCCCAGTCAGGATGCCATTAAGAAGATCAAAATGCCACAATTATTATAAATCACATTTGCTTTTAATTTGTTCTCATATGCAAACTCTTAAAACTTGAATTAGCAAGTCTTGTATTTTTCCATATGACTTTGGATGAGAGAAATACTGGTTATGATTTTGGTACTTGTGGACCAGTCTGCATGCTGTCAATCAAAGTATCCTGTCTGGATTTTATCTCCCTCCATTCTTTGCAGCAGGCTGCAGGCTGCTCTCAGGTCTCAGAAGATATAAGCCTTTCCTTTAAAAATAACCAAGAGCTTAGCAATGAATAGTACTGCTGCCTCAATTCCTTCCATTATAACATCCTGCCTAATGCTTTTCACTTTACTTTTCATTTCCTTTGTAGTGCTGAGATCTGGGAAAATTAAGATCTGTGGTACTCCGTATTCAAGCATAGATTTGAGACTTGCAGCTTGCAGCATTCTCATATGGTCTCTGTTGTTAGTGAATGTAAAAACAGTTTCTACCCATCTCCCTCTTCCTATTTCCTGAACTAATAGATCAGTAGAAGAAATTTTCCATGCATAATGTGAAGAAAGAGCAGCTTAGCTCAAAGATTTTTTTGGTTTACCATTGATTGGAGGAGATGAGGAGAATCCAAAAAAAAATTTTTTTTTTTTTTTTAATCACTTTCTGCCTGGACTTACATCTCTAAGAAAAACATTATCCTGCTTCTGGTGATAGTGCTGACAAAGAGATGTTAATTTCTTCTAAAAACTTATTTTAATGAGTTAGCAAAATGCCTGGATGATTGTTGAAGAGTAATATAAGCATTGTATAGGAAAACGTGGCAGGGGGAAAAAACAACCATCAAGCATTCATTTGGGTACTGGTCAGCAACAGAGAGCTCATTATTACATTAGACTGCTACCATTAAGTCTAATGAGCAGGTATCAAAGTTGAAACTAGAGATCACCACAATACATGCAACTACTATTCTTTGTAGAACTTCAGGATCAGAGGGCATGATGGATCTTTGCAGTGTATCCTGCTTTCTAGTAAAATACATAGCTAGCACTGAAGAATCAATTTTAGTAAAATGACTTCTTTTTTAATATGTGCATGACCTCAGTCTTCATCTGATTCTGTTTGGGACTCCTAAATTGTATCATTCCTGCCACTCAAAAAATGCTTTTCGTCTGGTTGCAGAGCAATCTCACAGCACATAAACTATGTATCTCTTGGTTAGAATAAAATTTGGAGATATTCTGGCTATGCATTATCAGCTCCAATTCCTAAATATTTAGTCTGTGGGGTCAAGACAAAAGACACAGATAGTCCATAACAGAGCCTGAAATATGTATAATGTGTGATGGGGTCTCAGTATCCACTGCTGAACTGTACAAATCTACTCTTATGGAATCACACTAGTATGAAGATGTAGCCATAGTTTCTTCTGTTTTGTGTAGGTTTATTTACCCATATCAGTAATTTGGTAACTGTCTTATAAATTGCAGGAAATCTGGGAGAAATTGGAAGTGCCCTTGATGGGCGTTTCAGCACCCAACAGTACTGGGAAGAAAAGTCTAAGGAAATAAATCTTAGCTATTTTCTATTATTTTGTATTAATAAAGATTCTTCCCTTCTGAGAAGAAATTGTTGTAACTCTGATGTCTATGTCAGAGATGCTGTAGGAACTTCCCTGAACAATTTAATCTTTTAATGTTTTGTTCTTATTTCCTAAATCTGATATTTCATTTTTACACTTAGTATGTATTTAACAAATAAAATTCCAAAAGTATTTAGAATACTGTAAGATATATTATATGCAGTGAGAAAGAACAAAAAATATCTATTCTTTCCAAATATAATGAGGTATGTAAAAAAGCAGCTCATCAAAAATGTAAATGTAACTGAATTACTAAGTTCTCATTTTCTGAGTAGCAGCAATTAAATAAACTTGAAACTGGTGGCTATAACCCTCAAGGTTGGATTTGATTAATAAAGTAAATGATAGCCTGCTGATTTTAAAGTAAAAAGCTGAATAAATACATGTTGCCATTTTCAGCAATAAAGTAATATGCTATTTAGAGTAATTGTAATTGTCATAAAATAATATTAGAAAAAATGTCGAATACACTCAAAAAAAGGATGGATTTCCATCAAATATGTGCAGAGGTTTGAGATGACAGATATAGTAACAAATTATTAATGGCATAAATTAGGCCCTAACTAGTGCTGCAATAGTAGTATTTTTTTAATCAGAACATAATTGTTGTTTGACAATCACTTTTTAAAACTTCCCCAAAATCAAATAGATAATATTTTTACAATTGTAATAGCTCAGCTGTGCAAGAAATTTGAAGACTTACACAGCTGTCCAAGGGAGTAAGGACCTAAAAGAATTTGGCATATCAAATCATTGCATTACAGTAACTAACAAAATAAAACACTTCCTGTTAATGGAATTACTTGCGTATTAAAGAAAACAGAGATTGCTATTTGATGTCTCGGACCTGAGAATTAGCCTGCAAGAAACAGAGAAGCTGGTAGCCATGTAAATTGCATGGGATAATACAGGTTGTTTCCTTTCCAATATGGCACATTTCTGGAAGTGCTTTAACTCTTCAGAATATAACAAGAGCCACAGCAGATCAGCCAGAAGTTCTGTCTAACCTCTGAGTCTGTCACTAGGAGTGGCCAGGGAGGAGAGGGAGGGACACAAGGGAGGAGAGCTATGCAAGGCTGTCATTCATTGCCGAATACTCTTCCAATTACCAATTCTTTCATGCTTAGAACTGTACAGAGTTATTTGTGGGTATTTCTTTTGTCTCTTTTTTCCAGTCTCCTCTCAAGTCCATGAAGACTTTGCATATGTATAGCCTTTCTTAGCAGTGCCTTTTAGAAGTATTCTCTTCTTTTCTTTCAAGTGTATCTTCTAGTTTCATTACTGGTCCCTAGTTTTTGTAAGAAATGACCAGTCCCTATCCACTATCTCAATAAGACTTCTGAAAGCCACATAAATGCATCTTTTAACAGATAAGTGGACATTAATCTATGTTGTTCTTCTTCAAAAATCCATGCTCCCACTATTTTGATAGCTACTGAACTCTCATCTGAACATTTCTGAAATTTCTGAGATGGGGAGACACGAGGTGTTCAAGGCATGGGAGAACAGTTATTTTGGGTGCTATGAAATTAGTAAGGTGATGTTCATTGTGTTTCATCCTGATTGGTTCCTAATACCTGGGGCACTTTCTAATTAAGAAAACCTTAACTTGCACTTTGTGTTAGAAGTCATTTGGAGATTAATGTTATCTCAACTGAACCACTCTGTTCCTCAAGTGGATCACACACATGCTCCATGATTCTTCAAAAGAGCTTCAGGGATTGCCAAAGTTATGCTTTCCAAGTAGAAAACTTCTATTCATGTGACCATTAATCAGAATATTCATTTACCTGGCACAGACATCAGGATTACACATAGGTATGCAGTTCATCAGATTTCTCCTCCCTTCCCTCATTTTCTTTGTAATCAAGGAAGATTTAAGGAAGTGATTTTATTAGTACATACAATTCACCTCTGGGTTCTTTTAGAAAATCTGAGTGAATACCATCTGGCCTGAGGTGTTTACTGCCTTTCATTTTTTGTCACTGTATTCTCTAATAAACTCTACAATCTATGTAATGTCAGATCCTCTGATGATTCTCTGTCAGACAGTTGCTAGCAAGGTATTGTTCCCAGTTTCTTCCACAATGAATGCAGGGAATTAACTTAGTTTTCCTGGAATGACCTTAGGTTGTCTGACAATTCTTTTGTACCATCCTCATTACCTGGTGCTACAGAATCCCTGGAATGTGTCTTTCTCCTGATGCATTTTAAGAAAGGTTTATTATTATTGAATATCTTTTCTACTAGTTACTCCTCAAACTCAATATTTAGACTGTTTGGTTTTGCTTTTACATTTAATCTGCCAGAGTTCATTGTTCTTTTTATTTTATTCATTCTAATAAGATCTCAAGTATTTGAAGTGTAATTCCTTCTTTGTCATAACCTCTTTAACCCTTTTTTTGATTGGCAATATGCACCTGGGATTTTTTTTCCAATGTGGTATCTTTAAATAATTTCCATGCTGTAATTCCCACAGTCTGTAGAGATTTACTTCTCTTAGTTGCCCTCTGTATCTTCTTTTCAATAAGTGTCCTTAAATTTATTCTTGAAAAGCCTGAAAAACATGATTCCTGAAATCTTCATGAGGAAGAAGGATGCTATTTCACAGTGAGAAGCTTATGCGGGACATATTTCAGCATAATTTTCCATAATTTATGCTGACTGGGGTTATAATGACAATGTTACTTTTATTTTTCAATTCTCTAACAGAAGAATTATATCAGCATGTACAAGAAGGATATTATTAAACACTTCCTACAAAAAAACTCTGCCTGTTTTCTGACCTTCATTAGAAAGTTTTAAAGTTTGATCTGGTACTTCCATAAAAGATCCCTGATAACAGGAAAATATCAGAGTTGTTAGTGCAGCCTGATGTCTAACAAAGAAAGCAATTCAGTTTTCCAGGTGAGATGTTTTAGTTTTAATAGTGTATACATGCTGTCTTGACACCAGGGCAGCCATTCCTTCCTTGGCTTTTAAATTATGGCACAAACATTTCTTATCGATTGCAATTTTAGAGCCATTTGAAAGCCCAGATTTGGCCCCATGGTTTCACTGTGCCTGTACAATTGAGGAGAATAACCTCTGTGATGGGTACTATTATGGTCATTGTGCTCCTGTGAGGTGGACCTACATCTCTGCTGAAGCTGAGACAAGTGTCTGCAGTCCTGAGTATCGCTGAGGGATTTCTGTGTACTCTCAAGATGTAAAGCGTGCTGTTTTCTCTGTTCCATGCAGGCTATGAAAATATACCAATTTTTCAAAGATTGCCTATTTGTACCACTACTCTATAGTTAATACTTAATTTCAAGAACTAGGCTCTGTAAAGAGGGGCTTTGCATCAGGCTTTCTGAGTTTATGGAAGTAAATAATCATCCTCTGATGATTTGAAATCAAGAGCTTAAGTGCCTTTTTCCATAATTATACTTTTTTAAGTGTGATTCTTCAATTGGGTGCTTTTTGCCTGCAAAATTGAAATTCATGGAGTGTACTTTTATGTTTACAGGATATTTATTTTGTGTGATTTATCATCTTTTATATTTAACATATTGTCCATACTTTGACTGTATATTAATATGCAGAATTTTGGGTAACTGAAAGTTTCAGAAATCCATTTCACAGCAACTACTTGTACTTCTCCACATAGTATTAGCATAGCAATATTAAAATCATATTTATTAATATCTTTTTCAGGATTTTATAAACTACTTTTTATTCACCTAACCTTTTCAATTTTGTTGTTAATTGTTATCTGTTTATCTGTTTGGAGGTATTTGACTTAGACATTGGTATTAACAGAACCCAAGATGTTACCCAAGAAAAATGGAGTGGCTTACCATGAAAATTGCAGCCCTTACTAGTGATTCACCTCACCATATTATCATGAAACCATCGTTTTCTAGTAAATCTGTTCTTATACATTTACAATCTGCATATACCTTTGGCCACAGTAAAAGACAAAATCATTGGCTGGAAGAACTTGTAGTGTGGTCTTGCTCATGAAACTTTAAATTTGGTAAAATTTCCAAATACCAAATGGCAGTAGCTGAATACTCAAGTCTGTTGACTAAACTTATGACCTATGTTTTTATTTTTCCAAGTACTTCAAGCACAAATTACTTCTTAGCAAGAAGAATATCTTTCTAAAACAAGCTTGAAATTTTCTGGAAAGAAGCTTTTATTGGGCTCCCTGTATGTTTCACCTTTAATTCCCCAGTCCTGTGTAGTAAAATAGAAGCACATGTAGTCATAAGCACTCTCAATTACTTCTGCCAGAGCAGATTATATATTGTGCCTGTTTTAGCTTTGCTTATCCTTCTTGGAAAGTGTAGAATTGAATTCTTGTCAAAATGGGAAGTAATTAACCTAGAAACACAGAATGATCTAAAAAACAATTAGAAAGACTTTAAAAATCCTCTAGTTGCAGACCCCCCCAAACACCACCATGGGCAGGCCCAGACACCACCCACTATATCGGGGCTCCATCTGACTTGGTCTTGAATACAGATGGGGTGTTCAAAACTTCTCTGGGCAGCCTGTTCCTGTGCCTCACTAGCCTCTGAGTAAAGAATTGCTTCCTAACATCTAATATTAATCTCTCTTCTTTCACTCTAAAATCATTCCCCCTTGGCCTATAGCCATCTTGCCTTGTAAAACCTCTAGCAGACATATTCCTGTTGGAGAAAAAGCTAGTTGTTACTATTTGTGTGTATTCAGTGTACTGAATGGAGCCCAAATCCTGCTTGAAGTTTCAGTTTTTGAGCTTGTTTGGATCTACAGTTTGCTTTCCTAAATAATCTGGCAAGGGATCTTCAACCTTCTTTCTAGGCAATTTAATAAAGCTCTTTATCTTCTAATTCTCCTTTATTCGTTAAGTAAAACTCATCTGTACTTGTAAAAGCAGATGGGGAAATTCATATTCTGAACTGTAATTATTCTTCAGAAATTCTCAGAAGTTTTGCTGTTGATAACCTCTTCTATTAGGTAGAAACAGTAAGATGTCTGTAGCGTTCACTTTTTCACATATATACTTTGTTCAAAGGAGTCTGTTATATTGTTGCCTTCTTGGTCTCTATTGCATGGATTAAAAAATCTCCCTTTTACCCATTCCTTCAAGATCTAAATGTAGTGATCTCATTCTCTATCAAGGAAATATTTAAGCCATTCTTTTATTTAGCCTATTCATGCATAATGACTAATTTAATGAAATGGTGTGTTTATTTCCAGTTTACTTTAAGTATTTTTCTCTCAAATATTAATTTGCTAAACATATTACTGCACTAAAAATATTTATGTCAGCCAAAAAAGTCAAGGAAACTAATAACTCATAAATAACTTCTCAAAGGTGGACATTAAATTGCTCTATTTCCACACTTAAATCAGATCTTTTTTCCAACTGTTAGGCAATTCACTATTTACATAAACTAACTTACTTGATCTAGATGACTAGTTCTAGGAAAAAAAAATATTAGTCTTAATCCAGAAAAACAAATAGAAAAAAAATATGCAGTTTCTCATTTGGGGATGCTGAACAGTTTTCTGTTCAAACTGTATTAATAGAAAAATATATGTGGCTAAAAAGAACTTGTCCAACTTTTAAAAATGAATCTCAGTTGGTCTTATGATCTGAGAGCTTTGCACTGCATTACTACACAGTTTCTTGGAGTTTTCTCACATGCAGTCACCTGGATCCTTAGGCCACATTTACCCAAGGCCTGTCTGCAGGCATTCGTGCAGATATGCCCTCAGCTTGTCTCGTTCCTCCGTCTTCTACTTTCCTTCTTTCCCTCTCTTTGAAGATCAGGCTATGCACTCTTTTTTTATTGAAGCATGAAGCTCTCTCTTAGTCACTCAGAAAAGAGTACTGGGAATTCACAAATATAAAAACTATTGTGAGACAGTTTCTCAATTTGCTTTCCTAATTCCTATCAATGCGATGTTAATTGAAAGAGTGGGTATTTCATTCTTTCACAGAGACAAATACACCCGTATTATCATTCTGTGAAAGTGGTTGTTTGCTGCTCTCTGAAGAGACCTCACTATTTCAAGCTGCTTTCCACACGCTGCATTTTCTAGGTCACTGAGAACTCATTAGGTATTTCAGAGCTGTGTTTGCAGATTCCTAATACTTGTAAGCCTGAAGTAACTATTCTGTCCAAATGCTGAGAAACAATCTTTAAGCTTCATTCAAATGACATGTAGTTTGCTGTTATTTTTCATTAGACATTATTATATCTGTAAATCTGGAATTAGAAAGTCTAGCCAGAATGTTTATGGCTTTAATAAAAAAATGAAATCCCCAGATTATGACATTTTAGAAATATTCAAACCAGAATAATGCAATTCAAAATGAATATACTCTTACATTGCAAATTACAATTCATCTTGGTTTTTTTAAAATAATTTATAATACCTCTTCTAAACTTAATTTCAGAAAATTGCATTAATGCTGAGGGCACATTTTGAAGTCAGCTTTCAGTCAAAGACATTAGATTACAAATCCAAGTTATAAACACTTTTCCGAATACATAACAAATTTCTGGTTCTTTGGTCACCAAAAGTACACTGAATATGCTGTAGTTTATGGGGGAATTTCCTCCATGATTGCAATTGCTGAACATTAAATTTAGAATTCAGATTATCTTCTGAATTTCTATAGTCCCTATAGAATTGAAACTGCACTGTGTAAAAAAATTTCTGTATTCAGACTTTAATCAAAGATGAAAAGGATGAAGCAACCAATCAGCATAGCCATTCAACAGAACTGGGTATTGTACACTCAAGAATGGCACCAGGAACCCCCATGGGGAGGTGACAGGATGAGACTAGGAAATGGTTGTGACTAACAGGATACAAAAAGTTCTTTCACTTTCTAATGTAAACAGGTTCAAATTAGCCACAGTATAGCGTTCCCCCAGGGGGTCACCTGAATATTTTAACAAGAGAGTTCTAGAAAGAGGACTGAAAATCTAGCATGTCTTCTAGTGTCCAACCACAGGTAAAATGAATTGATTACACTTCTCTTGGTTTCAAAGGTTTGTAGATAACAATTTATATTTCTGAATTTCAGCATGACATTGAAAATGTAAGCTGTTGCAATAGTGACTTAGATTTTAGAGGCTGTTCAAAATAAACTTACGGTATCTCTTCATAGCACTGACTTTCAAACCCTAAAGTACAGAAAAGATTATTTGTACTACCTGCTATCATCAAAGAACAGAACTTAAACATAATGTCATTGTCAATTGCTCTCTATCCATTTTAAAGCATAATTGGTTTTTTTATCATATTATATCGTGTTGTTTTGGAAAGCATTCAGTGCTAATTCACAGCAGTATTTAAAGTACAATGCAGTATCATCAACTTTAATTGAACTTATCAGACTGCTAACTAACTTAATTCAAAATTTCACATACAATTATATGAACAGAAATATATATTAAGTTATATCTATAGAAAATTTTTTTAGTGCAATCTTGCATTTGAAAATATATTGACTGTTAAAAGCATGTGTTCACCTGGTGTCAATTTGTAGCAAAGGACTTTGTGAAAAGTAATCGGCATTACTTGAAAATTCATGTATGTCATTGGAAGGAATGCTGCATGTTCTGGAGGTGGTAGAAGGTAGCCATAACTATGAATGCACAAGTCTTTGAGCTTAAGAGAAGCTGGAATCAGATGCAAGCTCTCAGTCTATGAGTCTTGTATGAATATAAAAAGCACAGATTCTATACTAAAGAAACAATGCTCTTGTAAACACAAATGGAAATCTCTATGAATCTCATCTTGGTTACACACAAGGGGGGTGTATTCTCCACTGAAGTCTAATGGGATGTGCATCGAGGGGAGAATAATATGCACCATTGCCTTGTTCACTAACAGGTGAAGGGTAATATAGATGAAATTGGAGAACTAATGGGCAAGGCAGTTCCATTAGCATATACACGGTGGTTTCACATTTTGCAGCAAAGTAAAGGCAAAGCAGCGGCATAAACCAAGGAAAGATTAAGTCTAAGACCTGCTGTCGATGTGATGAAAACAACTTGACATTTGAGTGTTTCAAGTGCTGGTTTATCACATGAGTGGCTCAAATGATTACTTTCTCTGTAGAATCTCACAATGAGAGAACCTGAAGGACCTGAACACCGTATCAGATATGGTGCAAAAGAAATGTTCAACTGTATGAATTTGGAGATACAGCATGGAGTTGTCATTATTTTGCACTTTTGTAGTAAATGACTGAAAGGAGTCACCTGCCTAAAGGAGTAGTGTGATGGGTTTTTTTTGCTAAAAAATAAACAAGTCAATCAACTGATGAATCAGTATTTCAAAACCTGAATCAATTCAAAGCTCATGTCGATGATATTTTAGCATTGTAAAATTCAAAGGTTCAAAGTACATACAGACACACTTTATTTTCTTCCAGTTCAGATCTAAAGCATTTTTTTTTGTTCCTCCATAGATATCCAAGGATTAATTGCTCTTTAAATAAGACAATCCAAATACATACCATATGATGTTTTAAATGTGTTTTTGAAACTTTTTAATATTGTGAATGGATCTTTGATATCTTCCATCTGGAGAAACACATATTTTTTCAGTGTTCTCAGTTAAAAAAAAAAAAAGCTATTGCAGAACTGCTGATCAAAGATAATTAGATAATTATGCTCCAAAATTAAAATGTCCCAAAATAGCAATATTAACAAAAATATTATATATAGCTCTAAATATGAAACTAACATATATAAATCCTGTCATATTACCATTGAAGAGCTTCAGAAGATCTTTAATCTCATTTTAACTGGTTAACAATGCATCTGAGAAATCAGATGTCTTTCCATTGTATTGGAAATAACAGAAAAACACCTGCATAGGAATCTTAGTATTCACTGATATCAATCAAAAGCTGTGTATTCTTCTCTCCTACAAGAGAATTTACATGCAATCATCTTTTTTACTTTTGTCTTCTAATAATCCATTATGTTTTGTAGTAATGTTTTCTAGAGGTAACAAGAGGAAATGAGAAGTCCCTTGGTTGGACCAAAAGTTTATTACATTCAGTATACTGTCACTGCAGCAGTACTCACTAGTTCTCCTTCACTATGGGCATGAATGACAGCAGTATACAGTAAAATATCTTCTACTGTCAGGCCCTACATAGTGCATAATCTTAATTAACACAATTCCTCCAAGTTGAATAGTCAGCATAATGCAAGGAATATAGACCTTTAAGATTGAGTCTTTTGACTATAAGAGATCTGTTCTATAATTATGTCTCTGATTGCATTGAAAGAATGATGATGAAATAAATTCTTTTACAAAGTGAGTTTTCAAAGAAGAGGTACTGATTTCATATAAGTAGGTCTTACTAGGCTCCCATTAAAATACTTTTCATTTTAATATGAAAGATATTTTAAAATCTCAATCCTGATTAACACAAACAATTTTCATTAAGCTTTTTAGCAACAGTTTAAAAAGCCACTGTTTTTTAAGCTGTAGTAAACAAATTCTTGAAACAAAAACACATATAAAATTTATTTTTTATATTTTTAATTCCTATTTATGTTCTTATTTCTTTGATAGAGAAACACTATTTTGCACTTTGCACAAAACTTTATGGGGGTGTTTTAATTATATAGGGTTATTTTTGTGCTCTCTTAAAATTTTTGCCAGTGAAAGATATGTTTTGCTAGATTTATGTTAATGGGAAGTACTGTAATCTATATTCTACCTTCTTATTAGCAACCAGAATATTACTGGGGTATAATGCTGCAGAGGGAAGCTTGAACTACTGCTTTGTTCTATAACACAAAGCTGGAAGAGTTGTGAGGTAAAAAAATCAGTGTTCTAGGGTAAGATTTCAGAGGCTCTAAAACTTTCCAACTGTATTTTATTTTTTGCTCAGCGTTGTGGCAGTCAGGTTATTCCTGTGCCTTTGGAGGACAATATGTTCAAAGTTGTGAAAGCCTGTTCTTTTGCTCTCTGCTCATGTAGCCAAACCATTTTCTTCACAGAAACTAAGAAGGGTGCAGGTATGACATATCCTGATTATCATTTCATGCTGAGAAGGAGTAGTAGATCTTTTAGACCTATTTGATTTGGACTTTCCCTGCAGCACCTGTCTACCTTTGCTAGCAGTATTACAAAATCTTAGTAAGCTTTCTGTGCCTAAAGGCAAATTGAACTTGCACACAACAGGAACAGGTTTTAGTCACCATACATCATGAAAGCTGAACTGGGGAGGATCCACTTAACTCAAGTGAAAGTTTTACAATATTGCCAGGCTGACACCACTACTAAGCTGACTGCAGTATACAAATTTTCTGCTATTTCCATGCTCTTTTACTGATAGAAAAATAGTGGTTCTTGTCATGGGGAGCAGAGTGGGGCTATTGATGGTGGGCACTGAGCAGATGCAGCTGTTTGGGGCCATCCAACAGGTCCATTGGTGTCAGGGAACAAGCGGGGAGGTGGCAAGGAATGAGGTTCAGGGTAGTGTTCATTCCTAGGGCAGTAGTATTTCTTCTCAGTCATGAGACCAGGTGCTCCATCAGCAGCATAAACTGCCTCTAAATGAAGTTTTCTTTCTAAATTATTCTGTTCCAAACTGGAAGCCCTGGGTTTTTTTCAAAGAAAACACAAAAATGCAAGGAAAAAAAATAAAGAAAATGTGCATGTATTTGTTAAAAGAAATAGTGTTTTGAACTTGCTTCCTTTCTATATGAAGTGTTCCAGGCTGCAAAATTGTATCAAAAGTATTTGTGCTTCTTGCGCTTCTATTCCAGTGGCACCATGAACAATTTAATCAGATTACCCATATTTTCTGTGATTTTTTTGTTTGTTTGTTTCTTAAAAACTCTGTCACTCTTGATGTCTTCAATGTATCCATGGTAGGAAATATAATCCTTTCTGCAGTCAGAGAAGTTGTATCCAGAGATAAAGTAGACCACAGGTCTTCACAGTATGTTATTAAAGGAGCACAAATCCTCTCTAAAAAAAGGTAAACACAGTACATTCATTGTAGCGAAAATTGATATTAAGAAACTTTAATTTAAGTATTTTTTTAATGCTCTGAAGATGGCATTATCAGAATTTTGTGAACTTAGGCCTGTTTTAAAGTGACATTGATAGAAAAGACAGCTTTTTTGAGCAAAATTTCTGAGACTTTGTAGGACAGTAGCTATAATCATCTTTAAATCATAATCATACTGTGCATGTACAAAATATTTTCATAGGTTTTCTTTACATATCATGTCTTGCAGCCTAGAGAAAGACAGGCACAGGCCCAATTGAGTGGCTGGATTTTTAGCTTCCTGCCATTAACCACAGTCCCCTGCTATCATGAGCATCCATGTCACATAATCCCTTTCATCAGTACAGAAAGCTAGTCACAGTTCCCTAATTCTGAGGTCAGTTCTGCACCAGCACCATCCTCGATTAGAACAGCTGGGGGTAGAAGTGGTCTAATTTGTACCTTCTTATCCCAGCTCCAGAAAGGTTAGCCAGTGCAGCCCACTGTGGCCACCCCCTGCAGAAGCACTTCTAGCAAACCTACACACTGTACTGTGCGTATTAAAATGTGCTTCATAAAAAGAAAACTTCCTCTTTGCTCTCATTGCTCACCCAGTTTTCCTGAGCCAAACTGTGATTCTAGTGAAGTGAATGGAAGGTACTCTAAGACTTGTGCTTTTTATTACTGGAACATCTCAAGCTAATATGAAACCTGTAGACCTCCTGATAGTTCAGGTGTAACAATCACCTGCATTTCATTTGAGGAAGACAGTTGGTTTTGCTGCAGAATTACCTGTAATATGGCTTCGTAATTGTTTTCTTTTATAATTTTTAAAAATGTATTAGATATGCCTATTCTGTGAAATTGAACTTGGGGAAATACTTGTCAGAAAGAATTCTAACTGCGGGCATTCTGCCAGTCCTCTCTTCTGAGACCAGGGGGCTTATTCATTCCTGCCCTTGCACTGCTGACAGTCATTCATACATATAGTGTGAAGAGTGCCCTCTGTTTAAAAATTCAACATATGTGGTTTGCTAAAATACACCCTATTTCCGTTTGCTCTGTGCAAAGTTGAATGATTAAGGAATATCAAAGACTTTGGAGACTTGCACTTCATGCTTCCCAACATGTATTTCTGTTGGCAATTTCAGAGCAGGTAGGGTGGAAATTCACTAAAACAAACTAGAGTGTGTACATGCATAAATCTGTGGTGATACTAAACTGGAAGGGTTTTCTTGACATCAGCATATAATCCATAAATAAAATTTCGCATATTTATGTCTTTTTTTTTTCAAATAGCTGTTTTAAAAATTCTTGCATTTGTTGTTCCTGAGAAGGGGGGTTTATAAAAAAAGTGATTGACAAGAGACACAGAATACTTATTTTGTTGAGATAGTCACGTACAAAATATTATTCTAATTGCAAAGCTCTAGAATTAGCTAGGTTGGAAAAAAGTGTGTATTTCAGCTAGCTTCCTCAGTACCCCTTTGTGGTGCCCTCTGGTCCCATAGACTTGTGTGTGTCAAAGTGCTGTAGCAGGTCACTGTCATTGCATCTTGAATTATGTGGTCTTCACTCTGCCCATTTTCCCTGTTTTCCAGCTTAGGGGGCTGGGTACCCTAAGATCAGCTGGACTTACTATTAAATACTGAGGCAAAGACATGGAAGTACTTCTGCCTTTTCCTCTTTCTTTGTTACTGTGTTTCATCCCCATCTAATAAAGATGGAGATTCTCCTTAGCTCTTCTTTTGTTGCTAATTGATTTGTAGTATTGTTGTTGTTGTTGTTTACGGAAGTAGCCAGATTAAGTTCTAGCTAGGCTTTGGCTGTTCCGCTCTTTTCCCTGCATAACTTCATGACATCCTTATAGTCCTCCTGAGTTATCCTGAATTATCTACCCCATTTTCCTGAGGTCACAAACACTTCTTTTTTTCCCAAGTTCTAGCCAAAGCCCTCTGTTCAGTGAAAATATTCTTCCCTACTGGCTTGTCTTTTGCTATGTGGAGACAGTCTGCTCCTGCACCTTTAAGTTTTCTTCTTGAAGAATATCCAGCCTTCCACAACCCCCTTGCCCTCAAGGACTGCTGTCCAAGGGACTCTGTCAATTGGTTTCTTAAATAGGCTAAAATCTGCCCGCAGAAGTCCAAAGTAGCATTTCAGCTGAGCCCCTTCCATCTCCAAGGATCAAAAGCTGTACCATTCCATGGTCTCTGTGCCCAAGATGGCCCTTAACCACCACATCACCCACAATTCATTCTCTGGTCACAAACAAGCCTTCCCTAGTTGGCTCCCTCACCAGCTGTGTCAGGCAGTTTTCTTCCACACACTCCAGGAACCTCCTAGACCACTTTACTTCTGCCATGTTGTATTCCCAGCAGACATCTAGTAAATTGGAAGTCTTGCACAAGAACAAGGGCTAGCAATTGTGAGACTTCTCCCAGCTGCTTATAGAATATTTCATCTGCACCTTCACCCTGGTTGAGTGGTCTGTAACACACCACCACCAAGCCTTATTGGCCCTAGAGCACCATCAAGCTCTAGACAATTGAAACACCCCCAAATGTACATAACTACATGTACATACTCTTCATCACCTCTCCTTCCTTTCCTGCCCCTTCTGAAGTGTGATAAAATGTATATCTCATATATATATCTATGAATATATATAAACACACAGGGATGTGCTGAACAGACATAACAAATGCAGACCGACATAACACAGCTTCAGCTGTGTTAAACTCATGCCACTGTGAATTTTTGTGAGACCCAAGAACAGAAAAAAAAATTTCTTTGCTAGGTTGAAAGCCTGTTCTAATGTTGTATATGTTCTTTCAGATACTTCAGTCTTGTCAAATCCTAGATCTTCATTTTTCCATCATCTAGGCCTTTTCAGTGTAGGAGATGGCATGAGCTTTCACAGTGAAAGGAAAAATCCAAACCTATGAAGAGACATATAATGCAACCAAAGCCAATTTAGAGATCTTTTTATAAAGTATTATATACTATTTTGTTGTTATATATAAAATATGTGTATTTTAATCTTTGTTCTTTTTTAAATCTAAGATTCTGGAATTTCTATATTGAGAACTGGAAAATTAGTAAAATCTTATTTTGATTGATTTTTAAAACAGTTATTAAGAATGCATATATGTTAAGGGTATTTGCAGATATATATAAACAGCAATTAACATTCATTGCAAATACTTAACTCTAGATTAGGAATATTCATTGCAAATACCTAACTCTAGATTAGGTATATTCATTGCAAATACCTAACTCTAGATTAGGTATATTCATTGCAAATACCTAATCTAGAGTTAGGTATTTGCAATGAATGTTAATTGCTGTTTATTTATTTGCAACACATATAAAGGTCATGTGCTTTTCTTTAAAAAAATGTAAAGACATTGAAAATGCTTATTCTAAATGAAAAGTAATGAGAATTAAAATAGCTATATAATTTTTAAAATTATTTACATGATAAGATCAGAGCCAAAGTGGGAAACTAGCTTTATCAAATCATATTCATATAATGAAGGAAAAATCAGGTAATGATTCCTCTTAAATTCTAATTGTTTAAAATATTTTAAAATAAATGTTTTAGTACATCGCCAGTCTTGAGTGTAATTGCTTTAAAATGTTGATAAACTAGAAAAATTGCATCTCCATCATACAGAATTCTTGCCTTCAAAGCTTATTTGTCAAATAGTAGAAGAGCCTAGATGCCAGCTCTCTCTTATTTTATTAATCTATGGAGGGATAGAATGTAAGAAAATAAAGACAGTGCAGAAGGTAGTCTCACCCCTGAGGAGTTGCAGCTGTACCAATCACCAAAGATTAGGAACAGGCCTGCCCTTAATAGGCCACAGCTGTGTCCAATAAGAAGACGAGTGCTACAAAAGAGTGGGTTAGCTGGGTGAGGAGAGAGCTGGAGTTTGTTGGTTGTGCTGTGAAGAAGAAGGAGTCAGTGCTGTGAGGAGATGCCCATAAGAAATCACTGAGAAGGTATGGGACTTTTGCAATATGATGACAACATTAATCCTTTGGCTTTAAATGTAATAGTTTCATGGTTTTGTGTTACTTATAGAACATCACTAAAATAGAATGTAATGGGAAGTGGGAAAGGGAAGAAAAAGAATATGCAAATTGTAAAGACACTTCTTTAAATTATTACTCAATGTGTTTTTATTCAATCAATGTAAATGTTAAATAATGTTGTATAATGTCACTGAAAAAATACAACAGCAATAACAGAATCAGAGATTAATGTCTTGAATGTGTGAAAACTTTAGGAAAGCTGATAAATAGAAAAATAAAACAGTTATCATAAATTAAAAATACAAGACAGAAACTTAAACAAGATTCAAAGGTCTATTTAAAGCATATTTTTAAGGAGCTCTTTATCATATTCCTCATCCCCCACAAAAATAATTCAGTTACAGATTCTTTTTATAATATTTTACACATAATTCTGATTTCTAGTAGAAATGTCATAATCTGGTTATGCTTTTATAAGCAAGAAAATTGGCCAGGAATGTGTGGGACAATAAAAAGAGTTTTTCAAATATATTAATGGCAACAGGCAGTGTAAAAAGAACTGTTACAGAATGAGGATGGCCACCTCCCAAACAGGGCAGGGACCAGGCAGAAGTGTTTAGTGCATTCTTTGCCTATGTCTCCAACACAGATGAGGAAACAAGGGGGTTTCAGTGCCATGAGGTGACAGCAGTGTCCAAAGGAGACCAACAGAGATGTTGGGGGCCTTAAGGGGAAGCCATATGAAGAGAGCTGGGGTCACTTGGTCTGTTCAGCTTGGAGAATAGGAGGCTGACAGGAGACCTCAGTGAACTCTACAGTTGCCTTGTGAGGGAAAGAAGAGGGGCAGGCACTGATCCCTTCTCTGTGGTGGCCAGTGACAGGACCCAAGGGCCTGGAGCTGTGTCAGGGGAGGTTGAATATTAGGACAAGGGAGTGATTGGGCACTGGAACAGGCTCCCCAGGCAAGTAATCACAGCACCAACATGACAGGGCTCAAGCAGTGTTTGGACAATACTCTCAGGCATGGTGTGATTCTTGGGGCTGTTCTGTTCAGCATCAGGAGTCTGACTCAATGATACTTGTGGGCCCCTTCCACCTCAATCATTCTGTGATTCTGTGAAAAGGATAGCACGGAGGAAAAAAAATAAAATAGAAAGACATGGTATAAGCAATCAAAGCTCTGATGTAGTACTTAAAATGGTCCAGGAGGAGGCAGATAATTCAGATAGAGAAATTATTAACCCTGCTTATATACAAGTACTTGTTGTATGTGTTTTACTTTCTCACCACTGTCTCACTCTTTTTTTACAATGGAATGCCCATATAGCACTTGCTGTGTTTCAGCTAATTGTTGGTTGCATGGTAATGTTATATGATTCTGAGAAGTTACTGCTTTCATTAATAATAGCACTGCTCATTATGAAATAGTTGAAGGTGGTGGATTTGTCTTGTGCTATTTCTCTTTTTTATAGACATAAATGTCTGAACTTCTGAGACAAATTTTTTACCATCCCTACCCTCACCTACCAAGAACTAAAATTGGAACAAATTTCTTCCTCTGTGATGGTAGCTCAGGAATATGGTTGAAACCATACTAAATAGAATGAAATTGGTGCTTAAGTGTTTGTTGAGTATAACTATCCTTACTCTCCATAATACCTTTGGGTAATTTTTCTACAATTTTCATTTTGTAAGAACTCTCATCAGCACAAGTGTGCTGATATAACCAGCTCAGCAGAAGGAAGAGATCAGCTGCATCTGAGTGTCTGTTTACATCCTAGCAGGCTGGAGTCCAACCATCTTAAGGTCACACAGCCTTAATCATTAGAAACTTCTTTCTACCCTCAAACTCATTAAAAAAAAAAAAATCTGTGAAAAATCGCACAGAAAAAAAATTGCTTTTTTTTTACATGACTATTCATAGATCTTACTACAGCTTACAGATCATGTCCTAGTACATCATATTAAAGGCAGGTTAAGAGTGGTGCCTGGCAGAAAGGGAATATGACATTTTTAAGCCTACACAGATGAGCTAACTCCACAAACATAGGTCAGTGTTCTGACACAGCCACTATGTGTACAAGGTTGAGATGACATGATTTTAGTCAGCTAAGTAATAAGCCCAGCAAGATGCAGTCTGGGCAATGCTCCTGAATTGTATCCTCATTACTGTCTTTGTCTTGCTCTGAGCTCTGACAGTGGCTTGTTTAAACATAGTGCTAATCCAAGAGCTTTGTAGAGCAGAGAATCACAATGTTGTGCCCCTCTGTCCTTCACTAGCATTATACTCTTTGCAGTGTGCTGCAAAGTTCCCAACAGCATTTGTGCCGCATAAAATACATCTGTGCAGAGGAAAATACAGCTTGAGGTTCCAATATTCCATCTGCCTGAAGTACTCTTATAAATGGTGTAGTGGTTTTGAAAGAACAATTTAAATAGTTTGTCTTAAATTTCCTTGATCTTGAATGTCATTCTTCTCTATGCTTTGTGATTTTCATAATGAGCACAATGCATTTTTCAATTTACGTCTTATATCTTAGAACACGACCACTAAGTCTCCTTTTTTTTTTTTACTTTTCCAGAGGGTCACTGGCTTTCAGGGTGAAGGAAGGAATGTTGTTTTAATTTTAGGTATAGGTTGCATTTCAGGCTTCTCAACTGTACCTGTGTCCTTTTAATGGGAATTATATGCACATATCAGAGAAAATAGGTACTTAAATATCTGTTTTGATTGGCTGGATCTCTTTAAATAATTTATATACAACTGTAATCACAATGTTTCTTGTCTGATGAGCTTATATGGAGCTTATATGCTTGATTCAATGATGGGGAAAAAAACCAATAGGCTAAGTTGTTGATAGTAACTCCCAGGGAAAATACTCTATACTAAGGGATTGCTACTGTAAGTATTGAAAATCTTGAAATGTTTGAAAAATTGAAATTATAAAACCACCCAAGGAAACTATTGTATGTAATCACCATCGTCTTTTTCTCACAGCTTGACTCTATGACAGTTTGATGGGTTTATTGCAGTTGGCATGGATTGCTTTGGCTGAACTAAATGGCAGCTATCTCACATGCCCTTGATTGTGTTCAGACTAATCAGACACTTTTGAAGTGATGGCTTTTGTGTGGTTTTGAGGAATGATGCATTTTAAAAACTGATATATCAAGGCATTTTAATGTAAAGGTATTCCAACAGGACCTGTATTGCCTCAATGAAACCCTACTGGGATCTATCTACCTCTCTCTTCAGTAATGTAGGGGCAAAGATTAGGTTAGTTCTTTGTTAAGACAGTATGAGTCTTTGTTGTCTTTTTTTTTTTTTTTAATTATATATTACTTAAAATTACCATCTTATTATAACCAAATTAATTCTAAGTCAGATCTGGAGATCCTCAGCACAAATTCTGTTACAGTGACTAAAATATAATTGGCTTAAATGACAGTTAAATAGAGACTGGAGATGAATTTTTAAAGTCACAAATTATATAGGGAGAATTCTTTTATTAAGGAGGGTTAATGTATTTAATGAAATATTCGTTCTCCACTTTGTTTTGATCAAAGCTTCTGCTTACAGACAGGTAAAGGTAGATAAACAGAATGTAGACAGTACATACCCTTTGATGGCTACAACATAATGCATGTAAGGAAAGAAGGGGTTCCACTCAGCTACTTCCTGGGAGATAAATGTATTGAATGTCCTTTTTTATTTCCTGGAGGGTGACATATGCAGTCCTTCACAAAATAAGGGCAATATCATTAGCCATCACTTAGATGAATTCTTTTCCATCAGTCTATCAGCTTAAGCTGCTAATATTTACATGTAATGCCTTTAGTGTCTGAAGTTTGTATGATGCATAGTGAGTCATGATGGAAATGGTCTGCATTGTCTTCTTCTGTAGCAAAATGGTATAATATGCCTTAAATGCTTAGTCCAGTGTGGCCATTAAATGTCTCAAGTGATATAGCATCATCTGTTGGAAAAAACTTCTGCTTCTCAATGTAGTGTGATACCTTCTTTTGTGATCAGCCTTCTTGATACTAATGGAGGTTGGATGAGGTGCTGCTGTCCAACCAACCAACACAGACTGTCATTGGCATCATTTTCCTTTTCTTTGTCTATAGCATTTAGTCAATTCCATCTCGTTGTGTTTAGATGTATCCCCTCTGAAGTACCTTCTATTTAAACATGTCTGTTTCTCTACAGGAAATTAATGTAAGCAGTAATTAGAAATTGAATCAGCATGAAAGGAATCACTTCTTTTCCCCTAAATTCCCTTCTTTCTGGAGTCTCTGATATATTATGGCCTGTACAATATACAACCCATTTTTATATGTTCCCCTTGTACTAATCCCTTGCTTCTCCTTTGTTCACTAGAAGTGGAAAAGTCACAGTCTTGCTTGCTGCTTCTTCAGCCACTCCTCAGTCCCTGTAGTCCACATGGTCAAGGCTGTAGTGTTTCCTATTATTTTTCTTAGAATCTTCATTGTTGAGGATCCTTGATGAAGATATGTGTCATGGAAGACTGGACTAAGATTTCCCTGGATAGCTGCCTTAGTATAAATTACAAGTTAAAATTAAAATATATACTTGTCTAGAATATGCTATTAGATTTCAATCTCTCCAGTGCTGGAATATTTCTTTCCCTCTTTGAAAACCCTCTAATTTGCAAAAACCTTAACCTACAGTTGACCTAATCTCTCTGCTCATGTCATTAGAATAATTCCAAATCTCTGCAGATAAGTCAAAATGCAGTGTCTATTCTAGTACTACCAACCACTGCCCTTACCAGGTTATCTGTGAATTCATTTTCCCTGCTACTGAGGAGAATTGGTTACATTCTCCCTTGCTAGAGGTCAGATCAGAGTGAATTTTGCTAATTGCTTTCAGTATCAGAGCTGACAATGATAAAAATTAAACGGGCAGACAGGGAAAGAGCAAGACACAGTAAGCAGTGAGCAAGTGTCAATGGTAATTATATCTTGGTTCCAGCATTCATTTTATTAAAGGTAATGGAAAAAATGGGGCAAGTGTTTAAGGGTTCAAATATGGCAATTACCTTTTTTTCTTCTCACCCTAAAGATATGTCACTTGGTTTACTTTCTTTTTCACTTTCCTTTAATTTTTTTCCAGCTCACAGTGAATCCTCTCTAAAATATGTTGAGACCGTTTATTGGCCTTGTGTCTTATGTTTGAAACAAAAGTAGAAAGATTCTTCCCTCTTGTAGGTTGGAGATAATCATCCCAGCCTTCTTTGCCTCGATTTAGATGGCTTTAAAGGTGTGTGTTCATACATAGTAAAGGGAAGTGGAATTCCTCCAGAAGGAGGTTTTAGCATCTACCCTACTTAAGTGCAGCATTTGAATTCCTAGTGGAATCTGTAGTACTCTGACAGCCATGAGGCTGAGCAAGATGCAGGGGTGATACATACTGAAGTACCAGCAGACACCTTCCTCTTTAAAGGAAAAAAATAAAATTCAAATTCTCCTCTCTAAGAAAAATGAGATATTTACTTCTATAAACTATATTTATAGTAACACAATAAGATATATAATCATGCAAGTTATAGTAGAAGAGTTATATAGAAGTATATAAGAGTATATAGAAGAGTTATAATAAGTGTTGTATCTAGTCCTCCAGAATGACTTCTATTTATATCAATTACATTTCTTGAGGTTTTTTGTCACTTATGACAATTAAGACTGTTTTTTTAAATAGTATACACTGAGATTTCTGTGTCATCAGATTATACTAGGGCAGAGGATCCTATGCACAAGCTTTTAGTATCTCTGTCTAAAATACTCAAATTTCTCTAGTATTCAGACTAGTCCTCATTGGGAGGAATCAAAAATCCAGAATACAAAAGAAAATTATAACCACAAGTACAAGTTTTCCATGGATGAAGAAGCAATACATACAGGCTTATATGAAACAGAAAGAATGTGTCTTAATTTAAGCTTGCATTTCGTCAGAGGTGAAGAAGGAATATAAATTAAACATTCTATTATTGTTCACCATTGGATTCTGGATGATACAGATGCTTTTAAAGCATTTAATTGTCAACTCTTATAATATTTTTGTTATCTGCTTTGAAATCTTCCCGTCTCAGAGATCTTTACCCTTAGCAGACCGATCCAGATTGTGATGTATTTCAGTATATGACATACGCTTTTTTTCATTTAAACTAGTTGAATTGAGCATTGCCATTAAATAGTAGCCTGCAGGAGAGGTTATTTTACCCTTATATTATTTGCTTAAAAGTAAATTATTGCAAAAAGAAGTTTCAACCAGAACTGCAGCATTTGTACACTTCTGATACATATTTTTATTATGAGAATATGAATTCAGATCTCATTCTTCATAAGCTTAGGAACATAATCTGACTGCTACGTAAGCATTTAAAAATTCTATCAAATCAGCTCCTCCCATCTGCCCAAAATTGTTTTTTTGACAGTAGTTTCTCTTCCTTTTCACTTTCTATTACCTTTCTGCTTTGCATGCTTCACTAGCTCAGTTTTTGTTTATATCTATGTCTAGATATCTTATCTTTGACATTGAATTTAAGTCAACTCCCAATTATTTATTTGAGTGCCAGATTGACCATGAGAGAGATACAGAGTTGTCTCCTTGCACAGCTGGTTCAGGATCAGCAGAGGTTATTGAGCGCTGAGCCTGCATCGTGGGGATCTAAATGCATTCCTCCCAAGACCATCACAGTGGCTTTGGTTCTGCAAGCAAGGTACAGAAACTTCCAACTACTGCAGGGACAAACTGGGCTCTTGCCACATTCATGAAACCTGACACAATGCTGTTCATGCTAACCTTGGCTGACTTCCATAACCTTTGTTTGCCTTGTCTCTATCATTCCCATTTCTATATTTTCTGTTATTTGTGATGTTTCAGCTTTCATTACAGAAAACTTCTTTCCTTTCTCCTCTAATTCCATGTTGCTCTTTTTTATATGTATTTTCTTTATATCTGAACTTTTATACTGCATTTGTATTCCATCAGGCTTCTGCTTGTATCTTCCTCTTTTTCTATACTTTGTCGGGATGGTCTCACCAACATCTTAAGTCATATTTAAGCTTCTCAGTATGATGTCTTTGACTAATAGGATTGTAAGTGTCATGGTAAGGAGGACTTAGTAATTTCTACTTTTAAAGCACGTTCTTATTGTATTTTATGTTTAATAGAGTATATTCTGCCTCTATCACCCTGCCTCTCCCAAAGAAGAAAAGATGGTAATGGTAAAACAAAAACAGATTAGGATTCTCTGTAGAGTTTTATCTAATCCTGAAATTTACATAGTGCTTAGAATGCCATTTCTTCTTCCTTGTATGGTATTTTATTCTTCTTTGTACTTTTTGGCTTGATTTAGTACCAGAAGCAAAATTGCATCCAGTACAGATCAACTGTAACAGACTGAAAGTCGCCCTCACTACCTCTAGAGTTTACTTTTTTCTGATTTGGAAATGCTGACATTTTAATGAAATATCCTGTTCTGATTGTATATGAGGATCCAAGTGGATTAAATTAACATAAACATATGTGCGCTTGTCATACTGGAGTGACTTAGCAAATTGCCTGTAATATCACCTTTCCTTAAAAGAGTGAATAAGCTCAGTAGTTTGATTGTAAGTAAAATGTGGTGTAGGCTTTTTTCCTACATTATAATAACTTGAGCTTAGAAAACATTTGGTATTACACTGTATTATGATCACCCATTCTTTATGAAATCACGAAAGAAGCCAGTGTACAGATGCAATACAACCATGCATCATCTGAATGCAACATCCTTCTTGTACATAGTGTAATGACCTTTCATTGACTTTATTGCTGGAGAGATTTACAGTTGTTAAAGGCTTAATTTCACACATTTAGGTTCCAGCAAAATCATTGTTGTCATGATGATTACAGTAGTTATGGTAATAATGGAGCTCCAGCATACCATTGAAAAATTACTCGAAGGATGGTCAAAGTCAGCTACTTCTAACAACCAAAACAATCAATTTCTGGTGGTTCATTACAAGTTTTAAAATGCTATCTTCTGTATATTTTTATATCCAGCTAAAATTGGCAAGTTTAATGCAAAATAATTAACCTTTTTCAAGGTTATTTAATGAAGAAAAGTGATATTTTGATGGTTACCCTTGTTGTGTGTTGTGATTGTTCATTACCTGCAACCATGAGTGTCACACCAGTGAAATGGTGAAGTAATAACATGATCTGGATCTATCATATTTTAACACTGCAGCAAGTACAAATGCATCATAAGATGAACACATTTGGGATATCTATATGGCACGCAGCTCTAGGTCAGAGGCTCTGATTTGCTGGTTTGAAAATAGCTCAGCTTAGCAGGGACCAAGGCTTGTTATGTGATGATTATTGTGTGAATAACTTAATTCACTTCCTAATTGACAGGTTGTTATATGCATAAAAGCTAATGCCACAAATGGCACTCCAGCTTGCACTATTGGTAGAAACAGTGAGCACTGAATGGGGTATATAGACTACACTGCTGTCTTACTGTCACAAATAGTAGTTCAATGGCAGCAATTATGTATGCCAGTGGGAAATTGGGGTCGCTTTTTTCTAATGAGAACAATGCAAGGCTCAGAATTTCAGGGATGTCCATTTTTCACCTTTCACAGAAGCAAAATGCACTTCAAAAAGAAAGATAAATCTATTAGAAGTAAGATTTGTCATACTGAATCACCATATGTTTGGGTGTACCAAGTAAATATTCTCAGAGTTCCCTAAAGGATAATTTTTTTTAATATATTTTAATGGTCTTCAGAGCTTTCCCAGTGGTCAAGAGGCCTTCTGAGTATAAAATAATGTAGCATACATTTGTTGTATTTACATATATTAATATATAAAATAAAAATTTTATTATTTGTACTAGTCTTCCAATATATACTGCTGCTCAAGTAGAATATATTGTATACTAAATTTTGACACAAGTTTGGGGATCTGTCTTTCATTAAGTAGGGGATTATATCTGTAAACCTATACAGCACTAGTATAGAGCGAATTAAAAAAAAAAAAAAAGCAGTTACACAGGAGTTGGATTTTTCATATGCTAATGGTTCTTGTTGGTGGAGCTGACAATTTTGACCAAAAACAGAGAGGAAAGGAACAGAGAGAGACTGAGAGTCAGAGGAAGGGAAGGGATGGGAGAGAGGGAAGAAGGAAGGAAACACGGAAGGAAGGGAGGGAGGGGGACTCTTCCACTTTAAAATAGATTGAGTCCTGTCCTTCCTAAACAACAGCTAAAGGTTTAGCCTTAGATTTTTTTTCCCCCATGGGCTCTCTTTTACTGCTTTGCTTGACTGATTTTATTGCATTATCTGCTATTCATATCTATCCCAAACCAGGATGTTTGGGATAGATATGAATACACAGGAAGTTATTGATGGCTCATATCTTTATAATGAAAACTACTAGGAGAATAAAACAAAATAGCTATTAGAGATTATGAAATAGCAATATTTGATATTTAGTTACTCTTATTGGATAAATTCAAAGGGCCATGAAATTATCCTAAAAACACAGAAAATCTGAAGTAATGTATAGGTGACGTTACTGCACTCTCTGGTGTTTACTTCTTATCCTAAGCCTAGCTGTAACAGGAGATACAGACCTTCCAGTATTCTATTCTTCTGCTATTGCAAATATTCTAGGTTATGGTACAGGTTCTAATAAGCATGTTTCTCCCATGAAAGCTTTTCCTCTCTCTCACAACTGAGCTACTGAGAATTCAGCCTTTTGTAGACTAAGAAACTTGTTGGATCAAAGTTTTAGTTTTGTTCACCTCTCGGAAGTAAGTGATGATTTTTAAATGCTGATGATGAACTGGAAAAATACCCATGCTCTTCTTTTGAAGACAAGCTATGATCCTTGTTTAGGTATATTTTCTTTTGTGACTTAAGGAAAACTATTTCCAGCTTTTTGTGTCTTAAAGTTTGTCTAATACTTATTCTGATGACCATTTTTAAGGTTGTGGGAGGAAGTGATAGTGGGCTGGAAGATCTAGATTAACTCTACTTTAGCCTGCCTCATTTATATTTTAAGACAGAATTCTATGAGAATATTCCAAAAGTAGATATAAATAGCATTTCTAAATACTGGGGCTCGCAATGCTGGTCCAGTCTAAGCACAGATTCCCAATACTCCCTGAAGAGCAAAGACACATGCACACACACACCCAGACCCCACCTCACTCCTGACCCCTGCCATGTCCCAACTCCTGTCATGGTGGTTACTTCAGCAATCCTTCTGAAGGGTCTGTGCTCTTTCTGAGAAAAGCACTTCAGGCACATTTTGAGCCCTGTTGGTTGTCATTTTGCTTCCCATGGGTTTTGAGGGAGGAAATGAACCACAGTGGCCATGCTGAGTTGCTGATAACTCACTTGTCTTCTCTCGCTACTCTCCTCTGCTTAGTGGGGACAAGCAGGATTGCCTAAGGTAAAGGAATTGCTATGTTATATGCCTGGTATTCTGGTTTCTTCTTCCATGGTATCATCCCATGCCTTATCCTCCATATCACTTCAGCTCCTCAATTTCCAATTTCACTGTATCAGTCTCCTCAAGCCAGCATCAGTCCAGTTACTTTCACTCTCCAAACTATATATTCCAGCCTCAGTGTCAGCTCTCTCATTTTTATGATTTTATTTATTTGATAAGAGAAATAGGGAATACTTTCTTTTTCTTAGATCTACAGGGTTTTTTTTTCATTCAGGTATCATTAACTAAGAGGCCAATTTCTAATGTAGCCTCTTTTGAAAATGTTAACATCCTTGTATCACATGTTGCACAGTGTGATAGGAAGTTTATCCCAGAGGAAAAGAAACCTGAATACTAGCATCAGAGTGGAACACTCTGGAAATGGGATAATTTTCATCAATTCATAGTTGTTTGATGTAAAAGCTAGGAGAAAAGGAAGTTGTGAAATTGTGCTTTGCTGACACCCAGGAAGAAAATGGACCTTAAAAAAATATAAAAGACAGTTTAGGCTGTGAAAATACTTGAATCATTTAAAACTAAGAATAAGCCATGTTAAAAAATCCTGGCCGTATTATTACTAAGTAGATTAATAGCTATCTAACTGTTAAGTTCTTAATCCATGCAGCTTGAGGAGCATGCATACAGCTAGGCTATAAACTAATTATTTTATTTTGGCTGGTAGTGAGATCAGAGCTGAACAAAGTAAACGCTAAACTTCAATATCTGTTAAATTACTGACAAATGTTTTGATGCATACGTTAAGTATTTTATCTGTATTTCATGCTCAGAAGTACAAGCTGAACATCCTATATCTCATTTTAGTAAAAACAAAAGTATGGAGGAACACTTTAACCTCAATTATTGTGGTGAGAAATTTATTTTAAATTGGAACCTTTGTCTTTAACAGGGACAGGGCTATAAAATTGTAGGTCTTCATTTGCTTCCCTGAAGCCACAAGCTACTTGCTGCGTTGTACTATGAAACTTTAATGCACTGTATCTTCAGTAAGGTACGTCTAGGATGTTCAGAAGAAAGAGAAGAAATATCTTATCCATGTAATTTTGGGACTGTTTCTTCCAGGAAGTACTTAGGCTATGGCATTTGGAGTTTTAAGAGCAATCAAACATTATCATGTGGCAATGAGTCTGCATTCCCTCAGTCATCCCACCTTTATATCGGGGAGAGCCTCAGGATGATGGTTTTGTGTTTTCTGTATGTACAAACAATTCCTCAGATGTCAACTAGTGTAACTACAATATTGTTTGCCCAGTCAGTATGTGAACTGTTGCTCTTAGGCAACTGACTTGCTGTTCAACTAATTGTGGCTTTAGGTTTAACCATATGACTAGGCTTAAGTAGTAACAGTCTGTTCACAAAACTTTATTAACACAAAAATCCTCCACCATTCAGTACTTTACATTTTCATAAACAAAAGACCCATCTGTGCCAGCTCTCCAGTTTTCTCATACATAATTTTTCTGCAGGTTTTTTCAGCATTTCTATAAGACCTATAGGCTAATGAGGCCAGAGATTGGGCCTACACAACCCCCAAATGCAAAATAACAGCATTAAAAGGGTCTAGATTCATACAATGAGTTGAAAGGAATTGGAAGAAAAGAGCTATGCTTCTCAAGGAAAATATTGGCTGCTTATAACTCAAAATGAGCAGTTACTGTGCTGCAATTACAATACTTCTTAGCAGACAAAAATATTTTCTGCATGCGATCTCAAGAATGTCACATTTGCCTTTTCCGTTCTTAATTTTAATGTACTTAAAATACATCAGATCTTATGGCACACTAAATATTATAAAGCCTTTTTGACTTATTTTGCTAGACAACATAAAATTTAATATTTCATTGGGAAATGCTGCAAAAATAAAAAGTGAATATGATGTAAATTTCCCCCTGAATGTTCACAAATGTGAGAACTTTTCCTATCAGTGCATAGTAAAGACTTGCATTTTGTAAAGCAGTCTTGCTCCTTGAAAAAATGCATTTGATACCAACTACATTAAACATAAGTTGATTTTTCATGTAGATGGCCTCGAGAAAATAGAATATCACCTAGCATATTACAATTTTGAAACATTCATCCTTTGTGTTCATAGCTTTTAATATTTGTAACTCCCAAGAGTTTTAAGAAGTGAAGGTCATTACATTTTACCCATCTTTCAGTGGAACCTACAGGACTGTCATAACCATTGAATTCAATAGCAATCTGAGGTATTAGTTCCACAGGTCTAATATTTTTACCTCTTCTGGTTTAAGTTCATAAACCATAATCTCATATTTCATTTAAACCTGTGTTTTCTGGAAGTTCATAAATATGCATTTGATGCAAGGGATAGAGCAGAACTCAATCCCAAGATGCTGTTCGGGCTAAGTGGAATCTCCTTAGGAACCGCTTCAAAGATCAATTCCTCTTGTCCATAAAAAATAAGTTTAAATTGTCTTCTATGAACCTGCTGTTAGCAATTGTACTGTTACATTATGTATGATTCTTGGATTGCTCATTGCTTCAACAAACTGCACAGTGCTCCATTAGTGATTTTCAATTTCATGCTAAGCTTTGCAATTTATTAGTGTTGTTTAGGCTAATGTACTATTATTTTGCATATTTTATATCATATTTCATTTGCTATTCATATGACCTAACAGTTAAGTATTGGGGATCAATAAGCCCACTAAATGTCATGTTCATATTAGGAAGAAAAGGAAAGTCATGCAGGCAGCCCAATACATAGTCAGTTAGGATGAAGTTGGGGGTTTTTAGCAATTTACAGATTTTTTTCCAGTTTGCTTACAGATTTGACTGCAGGTTTCCAAACAATGGCATAATGACCAGATGCACTTACTCATGAAAATAATTTGGTTTAGTAATGATCCCCTAATTCTAGATACCTGGACCATGTTCATGTGGATTCTTTGCCAGTGTGCTGTCTCTCTGTATGTAAATACCAAGATTAAATTCAGCTTAAATACCACCTACTTCCAAAAAGCAGGTGCAGTTCCACATTTATTTTGATCTTGATTTTGTCTTTCGAAGGACTGTGCACTGATTCAGAAAGGGTATTAGTCTATTCGTATTAGTCTAAGGAACACATACTTCTCCCTCCAAAGCTTTTTAAAACTTAAAAATTTTGTGTGCTCAATTGACATATGTTGTAGAAAAGCAGGGAAAAATCAACAGGCATCAATTCAAATTTTCAAATTATTTTACTTCAAAACTCTTGGCATGCCTTTTCTTAAAATGCAGAAAGCAGTACAGCTACAAAAATAGACTTTTAAAAGTATTAACAATGTGATTTGACATAGAAACATATGTATGTAAACATATATCAGGTTTGCTAAAATATTAATGCCAGCGAGGAACAAAGTATCAAGAATCTCACTGGTACGTTGTAAATAGGGAGTAGAACTTAAATTTGGAATGTTCCTGAGGATGGTGGATCAAGGTACTGCTCAGTAAATATTATAGTAGAATCAGATATAAGAGAGGTATAAAGTATTGATAGTTATGTTTTCCCTTTGAACATTTGCCTTTTGTATAAAATTTAGCATATGTAGTTTTCCATCACTGATCAGAAGCTACAAGATTTTTTTTAAATGCAAGATAGGTATTAGTTGATAAGCAGCAGGTAATCTTATAAGGTTCTATTACTTTCTGTGGTTTAGATACTACACCTCAAATGCTAAAAATTCTAGGATTTTTGCTCGTATTCAGTAAAGAAAAAAATTAAGACCTAGTTTCATATAGAAAGTTTCAGCAACATAACCTATAAGTAATTTTTAGATGAATTTTTTAATTAATGACTACTGAAATTTTTGAAATCTCTACATTTATAATGGAAATCCAACATCCTTGCCTTCAACGTAAGCAAATGTTTTCCCAAAATCAGTCTGTTTGATTTCCAAAACCCATGTTACAAAGAAAACTCAGAATTGGTCTGAAGGTCTAGGATTAGCAGGAGGCAGATTTAATTGCTTTTTGGAACCACTGAGTGCCAGATTCTCTGCCTGGATGCTTTGGGGTCCTTTGTGTTCCCAACTGTGGGCAACCAACACAGCCAGACAGCCCCAGAAGCAAGATCTGCGAAATCCCACTTACCAAACCAGTCTCCATGGTACTGATAACAAATAAGGCTTTTTCCTCAAAACTCCATGTATCTACAAAGTATTTCTTGTTGGGCATTTCATCACAGTCAAATTGAATTGAGTCTAACTGCATCAGGTCAGGCTTGTGTACACACACAGGCACAGAATTTTAGATATATAGACCCAGTATGTTCAAAGCTGTAATTGGAAAGTTCATTAGTTGTTAATTTATAGGCATTTTACTACTAGACTTTCCTGATCCATACCTTTCCCATACTGGCGCATTGAAATGCAACAGGTACACAATGGCATCAGTAGTAAAATCTCAAACTACTTTCCCTTATATCCCTGGCTTCCCCATTTAGACAGCCAGTCAAGAGCTTCTTGGCATGTCAATGGCTTCTTTCTCTGTCAACATATGGAGAAGCTAGAGCTTCTTTCTACATTCCCCTGTGACACACGCAGCCCTCGTTGTACCCATCTGGATCTGCTGCTACTCCTCATAGACACCTAGCACATTTCTTTCCCAGGGCCAATGTAGGGAAAGTAGTGATGTATCACTGTGTGCCAAAACTCCTTCATGACAGCTAACGAGAGCAAAAGTTTCCTTCCTAAGGACAGGTTTTTTTCATGCCATGGTCTAAACCAAAGAGAGTTGGAAAATGTCAGGATGGCATAAAGAGAATTAACATCATATTTATGAAACTAAATACTTTCTCAAAATCTGTGAATAGCAATAAGAGCTGCAGCTTTGTCAGACTACAGAAAGGCTTACAAGTGATATGGCAATCACAATAATTGCATTTGCAATAAATTCCTGGTCTAAACAAGGCATAGTTAAACTTCCATGAATATTTAGAAATTTATCCAAATCTACGGTGATTAAAGATCAGCTTTAAAGGATTTTTTTGGTTGTTTGTTTTCCTTTATGCTGAAAAACGTACACGTATATATAACAGTGGTCAAACAGATATAGACCATTAATGAAAAAGTAAAGCAGGCATCTGTGCTGAGAGATAAATGGTTGTGGTTCACAGCACTAACAATCTCTGCTGATGCAGCTGGTAGAGATCGTAAACCCTATGATGAAAATATCTCTATATCCATATTATGATGCTCTGAAGCACTGCAGGCACAGATGGCAGAACTTGTAAGTTCTCTCAGAAACATAGTTATGGTTCACAACATTTTCAGATTCTTCTGAAAGAGCAAATATAGCTTGTAAGCCCTGAGGAGAAGTTGATGGCACTTACAGACTATGCCAGTTCAGGTGGCAGACCTCGTAGACATTGAGAGAAAAAATAACTGTGATTCACAATGCCTGTCAGAGAAGTGCTAGCGTTTGCAAGCTCTGATGACGCAGTCAGCAAAGCAGAGTTTTGGCATGTTTATTTCAGGAGACATCTGAAAAAACGTGGGGGAAAAAGTCCCCATCATGCAGCAAAGTGCCTTATATTTGTGGTTAGACATCTCAGGTAGATAAAAGGCTAAACCAGTCTTAGAACTTCACCTGTCAGTCCTAGGCAGTCTCATTAGCTCTTCTTGTACATTTAACAATACATTCAATACAAAACTTCACAGAAAGTGTAGTTTTATTATGTTATGCAAAATGGCAAGTCACACGAGATGTAAATGAAAGAACAGTGCTCTGTAATTAGGTGTTTTCATCTAAAGTATTTGTTTAGAGATAAATACATGGATATTTGTGTATGTTTGGGGGGGGGGAAATGGCCGCATCAAATGCCATTTATTTCTTGGAGAATTATTCAGAACACTTCTATTGACTTTATTGACTTCATTGTGAACTGAATAGCATCTGTAATGAGATGGCTGTAAGTTTAAAAATATGTAACTTGCAACAGTCCTACAATCATTTCTTAGTAATTGAGGTAATATTTTGATATTAATAGATACTTAAAGCTACAGTGATTAAGAAATGTATTTGAGTCATCAGTACTTGCGAGCTTGTAGAGCAAGTCCAGAAGACTATTGAAGGCAGAAACGAGTAAAACCACTTCATAAACAGGGAAAGCCTCTGAGATGTGCAGGATTTCTCTGCCAGCAGACTTTACTTCTTGAGTGTTACCCAAGAGCAGATGCCTACCAGTTGGAAGCACTGAGGCAGGAAGTGTATGTGATGTGAGAAGAGTACTTTTGATAATTTGGTGTTCTTGAGTACACAGGGAGATGTGAAAATTAAGTACCTGTGACTTAACAAGTGCTTCTTGCCATGCTAAAAGAAACACTTTAATTAAATTATTCTCATTAGATGCATAATACTTTTCATGTGTTTCCATGTTTATTTAAAATATATATATATATATATGCCTGTATGGACCAGTGGTATTGAGCACTGATCTTACACTAATAGGGGTACTCTAGTGGATATAATTAATTTTTTCTGATTTTCTTTGTGTTCGGAGAACAGTATCCAAAGGACTCAAGCCCCTTCTGGTGGCAAAAAATAGATTGAAAATAAAAGTCATTTAAACCATTTTTTAAAAAAAAGTTGATGTAACTGAATGCTTAGTCACGATAATAATTTAATACTAAAATATAAAAAGAGGCAAAGGAAAAAAACCAAAACACACCCTCCAAAAAAACCAACCTCACACACCAGAAAAATAAATAAATTAAATGCAAAGACAAAATATGTTCTCTGGTGTTGGAAAGATTAAAGTATAAAAAAATAGGCCACAAGTAGTACTGGCAAGTATTGCTGCAATACCAAAAGAAATCATTTTAGTGTTCAAAATGTGTTTCTAAACTTTAAATCAAATCCTGTTATCAGACAAATTGAAAATTTTGAAGGATGAATGTGAAAATCTTTGTAAAAAAAATCTATGTTGAAAATAATTTCTTTCACTTTTCTAAAAGACATTATTTTCTATCTTGGATGGAAATATCATTTTTCAATTTTTTTCAGCACTGACTCAAGCTTCATTATTACTATATAGTTTATATGTTGTTAGAAAAATATTGTGAAAGTTAAGATCCATTTTATCCTTTCATCATCAGTTTTGCTGGCTTATTTACATATGTTTAAGTGATAATGTGACAAAATGCTTGGCAGATACAACCTCCTATATTTACATTCTGGTAATAAAATTCTGGCCATGTTCACAGGCATAGTTGTATAGAGCACGTACTGGTCTTCATCTGTGTATTTCAGAAAGGATGAAGTAGAATAACCTCTTTTCCACTTCTTCCAGTAGAAATCTAATTTTAGATTCAATACACGTCTAAAAGCAGTGCCTTTTTGGGCTTGAAGGAAAAGTGTTCACAGCCACTGGTATTGGGGTTTTGTGTAACACATCCAAAACCAAATTTGAAGTACGTTTCTTAGCCCTTTTCTGTGTGACTAGAAAACTCAAATGCAGAACAGAAAAAAACTGAAGCAGGAAGGAAATATGACAGAGTTTAATCTCTATTGCTATTTTAACTAATAATGTGTGATATGAATGAACTGATAGCAAAGTAAAAGCATTAGTAGTATCTAAATACACTGCTTGTCCTATGCACAGCTTTTGCTGCCAGATAATTATGGCTTTGCATTTATTCTCTGAAAGATACTCTTATGCTTTAATTTCTGCTCTCAGATAACATTTCTTCATATATTATTCTCATATTGTAATATTATTAAGGGCTAGAGACAAATAAAAAGATATTTTAATTCCCTTCTCTAGTAAAATATGTTCACATATAATTTTCATAAGAATGTGACATCTTATTAAGAGCCATTAAAAAAAAAAACATTGACATTATTTCCCAAGGCAGTGTTCAGGATTCATGAAAGTTTCAGTTGAGATAGTATATAATACTTCTCAAGTATAGCTCAAGTACTAATTAATATACTTTTGCAAAAGCCATGTGAACATATTAAGTAAATATTTTCTTTTTCTCATATATGTGGAAATTGAGGTACAGCAAGGTTAAATGGCATGTGTAATGCATAATCAAAACATTTAAGTCAAATTGTTGCAATGTATTTCCAAACATTCCTTTGATTCTCCAAGAGGAAATATATATGAATGGAAATGCCTCTTGTTACTGAGTCCTCTTTCTATGATAGTCACTACCCTCAGCTCTGAGAGATCTCCAGGGGAAAAGATTAATTAGGTTTCAATTATGCTACAGAAAAATATGCTTTACATACTTATCATCTGAAAAGCATTGTGGTTTTTCTCTAATGTGTTTAAAAATTCAGAAATATTTTTAAAAGCCACTTAAAAAGTCAAGCCAAACTCAGACTAATGGAACATGGTGTCATCCTTGAAAGTGATGTATTCTCTATTCTTCTAGACCTTCCTGTATGATATTGTCTGAATTTCTGTGGATCATTATTGAAATTTTTCTAGGAGATTAATCAAACCAGTTGATGGATGTAGAGGATAATTCCTGCAGATTTGCATGGCTTTTTAAAAGAAACAAGCTTCCAAACCTGAAACATTAGGAAAGAACCCACAATTTTTCTGGATTCTATATATAAAAGTTGCAGTTTGTCTCAACATTTTATTATCACTTGCATTTTCTCCCAAATGTTTGATATTCTAGTCTTTTTTTCAGGAGAAAGTTTGACTTCTAGACATTTCAAATATATATTCTTAATTTTGACATTAAAACAAAGTTACAGACAGGATGCTTTTGAATTATTTTTTGTTGGAATTTCAATTTATAGGTGTTATGTTTTTTAATAAAATAAGTGTTTGGAGATTAGTTTGAAATATCCTTTTTTAAATCCTCTCTTCAGTAGAGCCACATGTGAAACAGGAGCAAACAGAAAATTTTTTAGGATTACCTTAAAAAAAGGCTAGTTGAGTAAAACAGCATTGTAGTACTTTTGTGTAGGCATTTATTCTATTTATCACTGAAGAATGCACCCAGAGTTTACTAGAGTGACTAAGCATCTATAGTTTGATTTTTTTCAAAATTCTGCACCAGGTCTGGCTGATCTTTTGTTCCCCAAACAAACATGTTTATTTATCTGTTCTCCTTGTGTCTTGAAGCTCTTCTTCAACAATTTTATGTCTCTATTATTCACCTTACACAAGGGCTCACATAAAGCTTTTCATGTTCATCTGATATGCTTGACATTATTGGAATCTTAAATTATTGTTCAAGTGACAGTGCTGAAGTTCAAAATCAATCTCTTAGAGGGGTCAACACACTGGTATGTAAAACCAATACATATACATTGAGTGGTTTTGATTTAAGTAGATCTCTAATCTCTGCAGATAATGAGTGTGCATTTGTCACAGAAATGCACATTCAGTTCCATCCCAGATCATAAGATGTTAGAGAAGAATTTTCTTCTGTCATAAAGAAGAGAAAGACATTTGTTATGTCTTTAATAAAGCATAGGTTTCTTTACTTTAATAGTCAGCATTAAATGTCTTTTTCATTTCCAAGCAGTATAAAATCATTGGCAGAGGAACTTTATTCTTTTATGGAAACAATACATTCTTTTTTTTAATGTTGTGTTGATTTTTTTTATTGATAATGTCATCCAAAAAGGGGTGAGGAATCTAAAGGCCAGCTGAAATAAATAAGTAAAAGATTCATGGGAAGTGTTGCGTGAAGTAAATAGTCCCTGAAAGAGAGGCAAGTTGTTGTGAATATTTGGGATCTTTTGGTTATGGAGGTCATTATCTGGAACTCTAGTTCAGAGGTGAAGCAATTTAAATAGAGCTTTATGAAGGCTGTCTAAGAGCTTAAAGATGAAGTGCACTAAAACTCCTGGAATACTACAGAATGTTCAGTGAAGAAAACTTCACCAGTGGCAGCACTGAATTCATTTGAAAAACACTGCAGCTCCTTCAACTTTACAAAAATATGAGAGAATAGAATAGATCATATCACTTGGGAGAGGTCTACAATGATCATCTCACCCAACTGCCTGCCCATTTCAGGCATGTGTGAAGTACATTAATTTGTATTTTTTTCATTAACGAGACTCTGAGCTCACCAATGAAAACATCCAGCTAAGATTGGTGCTGTTCTTAACAGTACTGGACAGTTCTGTTTTCTTTACTGAGAGCTCTATCTATTTTTATTACAGCAATTTTGAAATTTTCTATTAATTACTAAGAGAGCTGATCTTTGTATTCTTGTTAAACTCTATAACACTTCCCCCTCAAGAAAATGTAGTTGACCCTTTCTGTACCCATCACCCTGAGTGTACAACCCTTCCCTGCCAAAATGCTTTCCAAACTGTAAATTCCTCAAATTGCATGGAGGCTGGTTCCCTCTTTAAATTGCTGGGAAATTTGCTGAATTTTCTGTAGAATTTTAGCATGTATGAATCCTGAACAAAATTCAAATCATAAAAAGCTTTCTTTAATGCAGTTAAATTCTATTACTGGACTGCAGCCTGCCTGCTAGCACCAGTTGGGTTAGCTGCTTACTTCTACCCATGACCAAAAAACCAGTTCTTCCTTTTATTGTCTAGAGACAGGCAGAACAAAGTAATACAACTTTTATCTACCCTTGTACTAACTTGTTTATCTTTTGTAAATTTTTAGTCTTTGTGTTTACAACAGGACTTGTTATGTCCTGTCCCTTCCGAATTGCCATTTCCCTTTTCTCACCTCCTAAGGTCTCCTCTTATATGAGTGAGCCAAAAAATGTAATTGAAATTACACTGTATGGAAAAGACATGACAACAAGATAGGATATATTGTGAGTCTGCGTATAGAGTTATTTTAAATGTGTTATCTGCAACTGTAAGGAGTATTAAAAATATATCTATACTTGTAAATGTAAATATTTGTTTAAAACCTTGCAACTCAAATCATAGAGAAGTTTTTCCTTATTTTAGCCAGAAAACATTTGAGAAAATTGCTTTGTAGTATCTCTCTATTTTCCCATTGCTTCAAGTCCAGAAGCAGCATTCATTTTTCTTTCATTTAGATTTTATGTTGAAGTTTTTGGAATAGTGCAGTGAGATTGAGCCCACAGAATGTTATGTATTTTGTGGAAATGGGACAGCTCAGAAACTACAGATCAAAGCAAGGTACTCTTTTTTTATATTAAATGTTAACCTGCCATTTGGATACTATAAATGAAAAAGAGAGAGACAATTCTGGGGATGAGCTTAGCTACATCAGGTCACTGTTACAATATTTTTAGTACTTTTTGTTCAGGTCAGCAAAATCGTCTGCTGTTGCAAAAGACCTTCTGCAAAGCCGAATATAATAAAAATTCTGTGGAAAACAAAGACAGGTGTTCAGTCCATCTGCTTTAGGTATCTAATTTAAGGTATGTGTGCAAGTTAGCCTCGCTAAGCTCTCCATAGTCAGTGGAGAGAGGGAGGCTGCTCTGGGAGCTCATTCCATGCTCATACTCTACACTGTGTGGTGGCACAGCCTGTCTCTTTCTATGCTGCCTGCAGAACTTGGCTCCCAATTTAGAGACCGAAGTTAAATGCATAAATTAGGACATTATGAGTACCAAAAAGGGTACTTTCTGACTTCGTTCATATCCATATGTGTGTATTTTAGCCCTTCACAGACATAAAGGTAACTGTGGTAATTTAGAGATCCTTTTGTCATTAGTGTTTTTGTATAGAAAAAGGCATGGCATTAGAGAACGTTTTTCAAATATTGGGTGCTTTTACATATGGCATCTTTCTCTTGTGCTAACAAAATAAAAAGCAAATCAAAAATCACTGAGCTATGGGAGATATTTAATAACACAAAAAGAGGAAATAGACATATTTTTGAAGCATCTAGTGGAGCTTATGTGAGTTTCCTCAACAGATTGCTTTACACAGCAAGTTATTTTGTTTCAGACCACAATGGCAAATTATGATGAGCCATCTGATGAGAAAACTTTCATTTAAATGTTCCAATGAAAATATCACCTTTTTCTAGGGAAAAATTTTTGTCAAAAGTTTATTACAGTCCTGGCTGATCTTTAAATGCTCAGAGCATGGTATAATTATTTTCTTATGAATCCTTATGCAGATTATGCATAAGGAACATCCTTAGAAATGCATTTTAAAATCACAGCATGCACTTCTGTCCCTCAGTTACCCAAGCTGTGTAACATCAGGAATAGTACCTTGATAAATTACTGATGGCATAATGGTTATGGAAATGGTCACTGACTGATCATCAGTCACGACTTATTTCATATCAGTGTCTCCAATTTGCAGCATGAATCAAAGCTCTTTAGCACAGCTCTTCCTAAAAAACTTCTTCAGAAGGAGCATTACAACCTTGTTGAGCATCATCTGCTATGATGGAAACATTACAAGTCAACATGGCCTCAGGCAGCCCAGAGCAGTCCGAAGATCACTGGGCTATCACATGCTCATAGGAATACTATTGGCAAAACACTTTAATTTAGAAACCTACAAACATGCCAAATGCAAAGTCCTTTTTGGACACAGAGAATATATTTTGGTTGGGTTTTCTTTGCCATCCATTTGGCAATAAATGATAGTGTGTGAATCTAATTTGCTTTTAAATTGCAAGTAAATTGTGAATTTACTTGCTGAATCATGACATAATGGTCTTTTATATCTCTCAAACAATTTCTGTAAGAGGAGATATGATTTGTACATTTTTATGGAGCCAATGTAGTGTTTCATTATTTCTTTCCAACATATTTAATAATTGTAGTAATTTTAGGTAAGTGAACCCCAAGTAAATGACTCCCAGTGGTATTATTGCTTACTATTTTTATAATTTCTAGTTCTTTGCCATTTGCAAAGGATTATCTACATATGAAGCAATGACTAAGTACCCCGTGGAAAGATTTTCTTTTAAATGGAGGTTAGGGGGGCTTAAGGACTCATTTTCTTCTTATGTGCTACTTCAATTCAGCTGCTGTGGACCCTCTCCAGCTGATCTTCAGAATTAGTTTTGGAGAAAAACTCTTTTTTATTTTTTAATTTTTTATTTTAAGGAAGATGATGCTATTTCACTTTAACAGATACCAAAATTCCTTTCATTTGTGAAGGTTTTACTAGGAAAAAGGTACAAAAGTCCACAAAATGCATAGGAGAGAAAGTTACTAATCTGTTAGGAGCTTATCAATCCTCTTTCCCCACAAAATATTATTATTTTGTCTCTATTAAGTAATTTTGTTCTCATTCACAGCTTCAGTTTTGATCTCTATAGCTAACATTTTTGCATAGATGATAGGAAATTTTTTTCTTTACCTAAGGAATTTTTTTTTTCAAATTTCCAAAGTATAAATGAAGTAAAAAATTTAATCAAAATATCTCTTTGAAATTTTTTAGGGTGTAGCTCTTTTCTAAAAAGCTCAGTAAAATCTTCCTGTGTAGTTAGATACCTGTAGATTCTATTTTTCCTGTACGCTCTCATCTTTTTGTGAACTCTCCATGGCTAACCTGCTGTCTGACACAGGGGTGAAAGGCAGTGAAACAGTTCATTATAGTGTTCAGCAATACAAACAGTCATGAGATATGTATCTCATTGTATTGGGTACAGAAAGTCTATAATCATCAAAAATTCAGTTCCAAGTTTTGCCTTTTTGGAGGTTTCTGAGAACAAATCTGAGGGCAGAGCATGGAGGAAAAGCTTCTGTTGCTTTGGTGCAGGTTTTTTTGGTTTTGGTTGGTTGGTTTGGGTTTGTTTTTTTGGGGGGAGGGAGTGGTTCTGAAACTCAGTTCATTGTCTGTGAAGAAGCCCAGAATACACATATGAAAAATTCAGCTGTTGTACAAAGATCACTATCACAAGTTTAAATCAAGAAAAATTTGTGCTAATCAGAAAGGAAATGCTTTTAGAGTTAGGTCAAAATCTTATTCATTTCAAGGTTTAATTGGACTTCTACTGCACTTGAATAATGAAGTTCATAAGCATCTCAAAATTATTTTTTTCCCTTCCAGCTTTCTAGAAAATATCTTTCCTGTTGCTGGGTGAAGAATTTCCATTCTGAGCCATACATCTATTATCCTTGAATTGGAATAAAGAATCTCACTGTATCACAGTGAGCTTAGTCTATAGACATAGACAGATACAGAAGATTTTTGAGCACTTCCACTATTGCGTTTTTGCATATAAAGGCCATGCTCACTTTCAATAAGCTTCCATACCACTCGGGGGCTTTGACATTCAAAATAATCTTCAATGCAATTAATGGATTTATTCTTAGCTAAATTATGAAAATTAATTTTGATGTATATAAAACCATTCTCCTTGTTCTCTGGTAAAGAGATTATTAAATCTAAAGTAAAAATAAAATGTCCAAAATCAAGCACATCTGTCCATAGAAAGAGCAAAAATCTAGGTAACAGCAGATGTGTCTAGAGCTTTATGAACATCTTTGAAAAGACATTTCCATCATAAACAGAATTGTGATATCATGACAGTTCTTTTCACCTAATAAATACCTGCTGAAAAGAAAGGAAAATAAGAAGTCTTTAAGAGACTGGAGGAAATTCTGGAGGCACTTTGCAATCCACTGGGGAATTTGTTGTCACTATTCATTTCATATAGGAGGAACTCAAATATTTCAGTAAGGGTAGCTGTCTTTAAAAGCAGTGGCTTACTGACTTTATCACTAATATGGTATCAGTCACAATAAATATTAACTGAGACTTAAATTATAACCCATTATTCCTCTATGAAAGGGGAGAATGTTAGTTAGATATTATTAAGAGCATGCCCTTTACAAAGTAAGCAATAATAGGTTTTACCCAAAGCAAAAAGTGTGTCTAATCATACCATTGGATGCATCCCTGTCAATTTGCATATCCCTTACTTGTGGCCAGTGACATGTTATTTACTGGTATTAAAAAAAGAAAGGCAAAAGAAGAAAAGAAAGGAAGTCCTCCATTATGGAAGGAGACAAAAGTTTGGCCACTGGCAGAGTATTTCTGTCTTCATGAGCACAGCAAGCAAAAGAATCAAAGAACTTTGCAATTTTTATGTAAGACTAGGGTGACTCAAAAATGGAATTTTTTGTGATAAGAAATAGATGACTAACCTCAAGAGTTTCACCTTGCTATTAGGTCCTATTGATCTCCTAGTACAGACCAACTCTGCTTAGTGAAAATCCTGTTCTCTGACATTGTGTTTTCTGGTGCACATATCTTATAAGACAGTTATGTGGATAATTCTCAGTTTTGTCACATAACAAGAAATTAAATGTAAGATGGTTGTGCAAAACACATGAAGGCTCTCATTGCCTCTGGTTAGAAGACCTCAGGAAGAAGGATGCCCAAAAATGAGTGGTGGATCTCACTACTTTGGTTTGTCAGATGGAATATGCAGAAAATATGAGGCAGGCACTCCCCTCCTACAGAACTTGGTCTAGAGTTTGAGTGAGCCAAAGAGGTGAAATGAGGGAAAAAAGAACATTTTTGGTAAATAAATATCCCTACTTAAGTCTTCCTGGGAACCTTTTTTTGATCTGAATGAAGTGTGAACAATGATTTGAAGAATTAAATTCACCTGGAAGTAACCAGTGGTTTCCTGCATTCTGGCCAGTCTCCATCAAGCTACTCAGAAATCAAGCAGGTGCACTTTAATAGTATGTTCAGTGTTTTATTCTAACTACAGCCAGGAAAACCTTTTCATTCATGCAGTCCAGAGGTAATTATGGATAGATTATTCAAGCAAAAACTATAGAGAGATTTTTAGGCATATTATCACAAAGAGGAAAAGTATTATTAATCTTAAAAACAAAGTGAGCGAAAGCAGTGAAAATTAAGGGAGGAGATCATTTTAGAGGCCCTTTGTTGAGGGTGTCTATTGTAATGCTTTTGTTAAGATCTGGATGTGTGTTTTTGAATTAAGTCTCCTGATCACTCCCACCCACTGTTCAAATTTGGTTCCTATTCAGTATCGATTCAGTATGCCTGAAATAAATTAAAACTAAGCTAGAAGATGCGCCAAAATGCACCTGAGGCACTCCAACTGAGTTGGACATTCAGTCCATGGGACTAATGTACCTCTAGAACTGCCTCTTCATGGAATGCCTAATATGGGCATTAGGATGTGAGCACCAATGGTTTGATTATGCAGATTTCCTTCTGCTGGGCTGTTTTAATTGCTGGTGGTACTCAGAGTCCTTAACAGCTGAAGCAATGACCCTTAATATACATACAGTAGTGGATTTATTTGGCTGCTGTGAAGTGCTTTCTACATCAGTGAGCACAATGTCTACTTCCCTGTATTAAGTTTTTGCCATGTGGTTTTCATCCAACACACAGTCCAAAACAAACATCAGGAAAGATTTCTAGAGGAGTCTGTGTGTCAAGCAATGCACAGAATGTTCAAAAGGAGTAGAAAGCATAATGTTCCCTATCCAAGATTAGAGTAATTTTGTAAAATTGCTATAGCCCAAAGCATGGCACCATGAAATAGAATTTTTCTTTTTTGTTAATCCAGATGTTTCCCCAGCATTGTGTTTCTGCTGCCACCTGTGAATTCTGAAGTTATCACAAAGTGAGTCATCTGTGCAATGTAGCAATGTCTGATGTTATGACAATGATAATGAAAAATCTTCTGTTGACTTTGGAGTCTTTGCAATGTCACCCACACTGCTCCTCTGCCAAAGTAAATAGCAAAAGTGAAGCAATATAAGAAATTAAATTTGCAAAAAGAACAGAAAGTGCTGAACGTGCACCCAGAAATCCAAAGAGTAGTGTGTTAAAGTATATCATAGCAATTACCAGAATCAATAGATTAGATACTGTTCTGTGATAACCATTTATTAGTAGTATGTATATTTAGATTTTCATCATGTGTATAGATGTAGTGTGACTTTCTTATGCAAGTTCTGTAACATCACAAACTAAATAAATGATAGATAGCAAGAGATACACATAGATTTAAGAGTATTATAGAGGTTTACAAACCTTGATATTTGTCAGAGAATGCCATTTGGTAAAACAGCAAATAAATTATGCAACTGAATTAATGTTATAGTATACATACCTAAACCTCAATGAGATAATTCTCAAATGAAACGTTATAGCATGTGCCTATGTGTAAAAAAGGAGCCAGCCACCAGAAGTCAGATTGCATCATTCTGTCCTCAAAGGGCATTGCTTAGGTATTTTCATGTACTTGCATTGATTTATAGTTGATACACTCACCTGAATTTCACCTGCTTTTTTATGAGCAGTCATTCACAGCCAGCATTTGGACCAGCCCTCCCACCTACTTAGCTGCATGATTAGCAGCAGCAAAACAACCAGTCTCAAATTTCAGAAGTAGTAAACAGGAACTCAAACACCCACACAGAAAATTGGGGAAATTAAAATAGTCTTTCTGTTGCTCAGTCAGCTAATTTTCTTGCCTTGCAAATATGAATCAGATGGCTCAGCCAAGAGTACTTTATTGAAAGCAGAAACAAAAAGAACAGCAGGGAAACATACAATATCTAATTACTCCATCCCCACCATGGAACCATAACTGTTTACTCTTCTGTTTGGTTTCTTGGTGAAGCAAGTGCTAGGCCAGCTGGTCGCTTCCTACCTCCTGCAGTAAAACCTCTCTTGCAGTTTGTGTTTCTCAAGTTTCATGGCTTGATCTCTTATACAGCTGCACTGTTTTAGCTTGCTAACATATTCTGTTCATTCATTTTTGCTCTTAAAACAAACAAAAAAAAAACCCAACCAAACAAAAAACCCCAAAACCAAAACAAACAAACAAAAAAAAAAAGGAAAAAAAAGGAAGAAAAAAAAGAAAAATCAGGATCAAGACATGTTCCTGTTCACTACCACTCATTCACAGAGAACTTCCTGAACAGACTCTCTTGTCCATCCTTTTCACCATGTCTTTTGCCTTTCCCTTTCAAAGTTGCAGGCACAATACGTTTAGTAGTTCAAGACATTCACATACTGTTGCAAGACCCTTGCAAGATGAAAATAGTTGCTTTTATTATACTGCATAAAGATATAGTGGTTGTTGAAATATGCCATTTATTTTACATTAGAATAGTAAAGCAACTTAAGACTATATAGATATAGCTCTATAGATAAATGAAATTTTGTTATTTTGTTTGATATATTAATTTTTTTATATGCTCCTCATCAAAATGCATTCCCAAATGTAAAAACCAAATAAAAATCTGTATTTACTCTTCAAATATGAGTATTAAACCATGTAAAAATCTTAGTAACCTAAAACATGTGCCTGGTGTTCTGAAAGAAGTAAAGTATGTGGCAAATTCCAGTTGTCAATGTTGCCCCTTCCACAAAATGGTCACAGCAAATCTAGCAGCCTATTCAGAGAGCAAGAAGAAGCAATATTTGCTGTCACTTCATGTTGTACCGTAGGCTTTCCTCATTGCCCGCCATTTTTAAATTGCAGACTCATGTAGCCCTCTGTTTTTTCAAGAGGTGAATATATGCATAATTAGCAGTATACTACACTCAACATGCAAGATTTGAACAACTGCCTAAGTATACTAAAAGGCCTTTTGAGCAAAGTAACTTTTCAAAACAAAAATTCTTCATGAGTATTAAAATACTGTCGGCAAGTTTCAGCTCACTATTTACACGGTGATGTCTGTGATTGATTTGGGCATGATGCCACTGAGTAATTGACTTTGGCTTGATGGTTTTTTACCCTTCTCCTGGATGTTCTGGCAAAAGAAAATATGTAACACAGCACTTATCCCTTTGTAAGAGAAAGATAAACTATGTTTTCAGGAATGCATTTTTAGACCATTTTAGAAAGTGTAGCATGACTGTGCTGCCTTTCTTCATTCACGAATAATGAGAAACAAGCAATTCAATGGCAAATGCAACAGAGCGATTTGCAGTAGCAGGAGGTTTATGAAACACATATGATTGTAAATGGGCACTGAGATAATGTGGTTCACAGGATGATAACTGTATTCATTCAGCTTGTTAATATTTTAGTATTTTATCAGGGTTCTAAGTTTTTCTAAGGTTTTTAGTATTTTATAATGTTTGCAGATACAACAGTCCTACAAATTTTCATGTAAAATTCATAATACGATTTCTATACTCCAGCACTGCTTTCTAGGTCTTTTTATCAAAAAAATTTAGTTAGAATTTTACAAAGGAGTCTTTTTGTTTTCACATAATTTTCAGGTTGTCATGCTAGGCATTATGTATGTATGAGTATCTTTGCTTTTCAGCTGACTTCAGAGATTTAAATAACATTTGGGGATTCATTTGCCTGTGCTCTGTAAAATACATACTCTTGGATACAAACAAAACATATTTTGAGCACTGTCATTAGTATTCACTTGCCCTTAGTTGCATACTTAAAGTTTTTAAAAATTAATAAACATCCCATTCAAAGTATTGTGAGATAAAATACCTACTAAATATATGACAATTATCATTGTTGCTATTTGTGATTGCCAGATTTGAATTTACCAGTGCAAAATGCATAATGTACAACATTTTGTCATGGTAGGCTGTAAACAGAGCCTTGCTAATACTATTGTGATCATATGTGTCAAATAAAACCTTTTCCACTCTACAAGAATAATAGTTTAATAGTCTTTAGAGCCATATAATTTTGTCCAGAGCTATTAGTGGCACTTTATGTCATATAGTCATCAAATGCATTTCTATGAAAGAGAAAAGAATAAATATTTCATGGCTACAGCTTTTGAAGAACACTCTGTCTTTCAATGTTGGGCTAGTCTTTCAACATATGTGCCAATCAGAAATCTTTAGCAGTTGCAAAATGCATCTTGTCTCCTTGTCAGTGAAGAATGTAAAGATCTCAGGATGTATCTGAAATATTCATCACATAGGCAAAAATCTGAGCATTGTAAGGAACTGCTGAGCCCTGTAATCACTACCTGGCTGTTTGCTCTTAGCCCCTCATCACTGGCCCTGAACGGTGAATAGTATGCCTACTCACGATATTTTGGTTACATGATATATCTTGACAATCAGTGATATTGCATGTTTTATCTTATTGCTTCCTTCATTTTGGACATGCTATTGAGTGAAATCCTGTGTACATAATATGTTTTTAAGGTTGCTTCCACTCATAATTAATTTTTGGTCAACAACTTCTGCTTCCTGTGTTTCTCTGCAAGAGGAATATTGCTGACATAAATTGCATCCCGGTCTTCATTCATGGGCTAAAGTAGGATTGCTGAAAACTGCTAGAGTAGATCCTACGTGGTCTCTTCCTGTTACTCTACCTTTCAGCCAAATCCAGGGCTGATATAATCAACTGTAACTACTTGATGTAGTTGCTTCAAGTCATATTAAATCTGCTTTTTGCCCGTTACCATGTGAGAGGGGTTATGTGGACTGTGCCCTTTGAATGAACCTGTGACCTGCTGCTGCAATCTGGGCTAGCCACTCCATCACTGGGCACTGCTGGAAGCTATTAAATCTTGTGTTGCTTTATCTCAGTTAAATGTGGTTAAGTGAAAGGACATTATTTTAACTGTCTGCTGTGTCAATGGAATTGCATAAAGCACTAGCTCACAGCATTTCAGCTCTAACACCACTCTGAAAAGTTCGGAAAGTTGAAGCATTAAAATGAATCAAACCTTTGATTAAATGCATTAGTTTTTCAAAATGAAAAGAAAGGTTGGATTCTCTTCTATACTCCAAGTTATACACTTTAAATGGTATTTTAATGGCTTTTTAAGGCCTATTCACATTCTTTAAAATATGAAATTTCTTCATAGAGACAAAAGCAATGCATTTTTAACATAAACATTATTCATTCCGTGTATTAGTGATTTATCCTTACTAATACATTGATATAGAAACATGGAAAATCAGAAATAAGTGTAGAAAGAATGCAAAAAAAATTAGGTTTTTAGTGAAAATTACCATGAAAAATGAACTGCTGAAATCATGTATATGGAAAGTTATATGCATGTGGAAAATGTGACACATTCAAATTTCTAAATCTACATTTTTCCTAAATGCAGATTTATCCACTAAAGTCAGTAAAGCTTCTTACATTTCTCTAGCACCTGAAAACAAGAAATCACAGAGGAAGAAAGCTTTTTCGTGAGCATGAGAAAGAAGAGTCTTAAGCTTGTTTCACAGCATACCTGTTTGTCTGCAGGTAACATGAGAATCTCAATATACTCTGCCTAATCATTTCTTAACTTTCAGAGAGTGTTCTTAAACCTAGTGATTATTTCATTTAATTGAGAATTGGGAGATCTGAAATAATTTATTCAAAATTGTTATGTGATGCAGATGGGAAAAAGAAAAGGTACTTTCTTCATGGAAGATAAGAACTTTGCCAGCTAGGAAAGAAAGAACTTGAAAAACAGTACAGAGAAATAACTGCTGGGAAATGTATTGTATAGAAAGAATGAGATGCAGAGGCTGATTATGAGTCTTGGCATGACCAGAAAGGTACCAAAAGCTCTATTAAATATCTAGACTGTATGTATCGAGCAGACAAAATCCAGGTATAAAGAAATCTAGGATCTAAGGAAGATGTTTATTTGAAGTGGATTTTGCTGATTACAGAATATATTAATTTCAATTGGAGTTTAAAGAAGCTGACTCTGAAAGAAGGCATGTGTGGCAAGAGCAATTTTCTGCAAGGACTTTGCCTGAAAAAGATTTTCCTTTGGGGCAAGTGTGAATTTCCATTGTGGCAGGAGAAAGCGAAGGGGCAGAATACTGAGTAAGCAGGTGGCAAAAGTCACCCTGAGACAAGGAGCTGAAGCATATCTGTAATTCATTACATACCCTGCATCAGTATCCTCAGTTGGTCCCCTCTCCTTGCACAAGCCTTCCCCTTGCTGCATTCAAAAGCCTCTCTTAATTCCCTCAGCTGCCAGCACATATCACAGGCAGTAGATTTCTGTGCCACTCAGTCTCGTTGGGCATAATGCCCAACCTGCTGAAGCAACACTCTGTGCTAACTTCTAGCAATTTATGGTTTTACTGCTTTCCTGCTATGACAATTTTCTTTCATGATATTTGAAAACCCAGAACAGCCATTTGTGACTGTAACCCTAATATGCTACCAAAAAAAAAAAAAAAAACCAAAAAACAAACAACAAACAAACCAACAAAAAAACAAACAAACAAAAACCCAAAGAACCAAACCTGTGCTTGGCTAACTGAATCTACATGGTGTGACTCATTTATTGGAAAAGCATTAATATCTATGTTGAATTTAAATGAGATTAATAGATTTGCTAATATCTGATCCTTCAATACCTAAATCTTATTTAAACACTTCTTCTGTAGAGCCCGGTCAGTAAGAGATTAGAGTTTTTCTGTTAGGAAGCAAAAGGAGTACTTTTGAGGCTCTCTTCCTTTATGGAAAATAGAAAAGACACTTAAAAGATAACTGAGCTTTTCTAACTATATATGTGTTATGTTTTGTGCTGATGAAAAAAGTCTCAGACAATCCCTTTAGTGTTCTATCTCTAGTCCATGAATGCTTGAATGCACAATTCTCTTACACAAGTGAACAATGGTAAAGTGATTCAGTATTTTCCTTATTGATCTAACTAGGAGTGATACTGATCAGTAGTTCATTAAATCTTTTAACACAAGGAAAAAAAAAAAACTATTTTCTTTCTATATTAAGAGAAGTGGTTTCTGATTCCTGCATATTGCCCTAAATCTTTGGCAACTCCAGGATCTAGTCGCTGTATTTTCCTTTCAGTTGCTTTTAGCTTGGCTGTCTAATGAAATTAGATTCAAGTGTATGCATTCTGTTCGTCCATCCATCTGTCAGTCTGGGCTCAAAGCAGAAGCCCGTCCCATGCACTTAGCAGTGCTCACACAGGGGAGTACTTTAGTGAGCCTAATGCACTGTAAACTTGCACTTTTCCTGATTTAAGGTAAGTTCCCCGTGTGGACAGTCCTGGTATCTGTTCTGCCTCTGGGAGCCTCCAGATCACTGAAAGCTTTCTCAAAAGTAGAACTGACTGACTTCTTCAGAAGAAAGCTCATACATATCCTCTAAGTCCTATACAGACTTCTGATTTCAGGATATTAAGAATTAATCCATTTTATTTATTTGGTAATTAAATGTTCTGAGAAAGGAAAAAAAAAAGTAAAAAGTAGTGCAGGGAGCCTACAATACTGTTTTAGACATTTCACCAAATGTGAAAGTTTACTTGTTTATAAAAGTTGACATTTCTTTAGGCCAGACAGCAAAGGCCTACTATTAGGTCAGTCCACACGGAATTTTTCTTCTTCCAAATCCCAACTCATGTCAATTTATCTGTCCACACTGAATTAGACCCTATGATACTTCTGAGTAAAATCACCTTTTCTTCAGGTAAAATGGAAGTATTGGAATATATTATATGTGTACTATTACTGGGAAATAGATAGTGAAATTTTTCTTTGTATGTTCGTTGGAAGGACAAAACTAATTAGATTTGGTTGGACTCTCTAAATGAAAAAAAATTAAAATAGCAAAGTGTTTTAACAATTTTCTAATTCTTAAAGGTTCACAGTGTTTCCCTGTAAATTACTCAAGCCATATTAATGTTTTTCTTTATTAATCACAGAAAGGTAGTTTAAAGGGACTTTAGCAGATCACCTACTCCATCCCAGTTATCCAAAACAGAATCAGCTATATCCTTGTCATTCTTGATTGAAGACTTCATAGTTGACTTCCAATATTTCAAACTTCAGAATCTAGTCTGTTCCTAATCCTTTCCAATAGAATGTCTTTTTCCTTGATGCCAGAACAAAATCTTTCTTACTGCAATTTAACTGCATTATCTCTGCTTGTGTTCACCTCATTAAATGAAGAACAGTTTCTTTTCTCTTGTTTGCAACAGCTTTCTCTGTTTATAAAACCCTTCTTCAGTCCCTCTCCTTCTCTCTTTTTCTTTTTTTGGTTAAACAATCCCAGTCTTCTCAGTCTTTTTTCATAGATCACTTTTTCTAGATCACTCTCTGTATTCTGAAATATTTCCAAACATACCCCTTTGCTTTCAGGTATGGCACTCAAATCTGAACCCACAGTCTTGCTTGAGCCACCACTGATTCTGAAAATCAGTGGCATAAGGGATAGTGCTTGCTGTCTTGTCACTTGTGTTTTTCACTTGTTGTTCATATATCCCAGTTCTCTCATTTGCCTTTTTCACAGTGTAAGTTTGTTGTCATACTCACTCCTGACTCATCACTTTCCACTTTAGCCCTGAGATCTTTCTCTGAATAATTACTGTGTAACTAATTGATCCCCTTCCATACTTGTGCAGTTGGGTATATCTGCCTGTGTATAATACTTTCCCCTGTCCCTATTGCAAAGTCATTTTTCTTCCCCAGATCACCCTTCAATCTATATGAGACATAACTGAATTTTAATCCCACTCCTCAAGATATTTACAGTCCCACCAACTGTGTGACATCTGCCAATGTAATAAATACACCTCCTTTTTATTTTTGAACAGTGTTGGATTTAGCATAGAGAGAGTGAAATTAAGTAGACCAAACTATAAGTTTTCCCTTTTTTAAAACAGCAATCCATTTGCTCTTTTTCAGTCCTCCAGCATTTCATCTATCCTCCATAATTTTTCAAAGACCACTAAGCCCTCTCAGTCTATTTTAATCAGTTAAGTCCCCTAAGATGAATTAAGTTTATCAGCATGGATGATCTGAGAACACCTATGTTATTTAAGCACTATGTAACCTTTGCTATTCTTTTTACATAGTGAGATCTTATCCCTTTTTGCTGGTGTTAATTGTGTCTGCTTGCAGTTGATGTTTTCATGAAGGCTAATGCAAAAGAGGTAATAAATTGTTTTCACTATATCACAAATATATAGATTGTGATATTTCATTCAGCTCTTCGCTGAGCAGCAAATGAAAATTTTCCTTGGATTTGCTTTACATCAATGTAATTTCCAAGTAAAAGAATTTTACTGCCCTCTAAGGAGGGGCAGTAAAACTATATAGAAAACAGAGAACCAGAAGACATCTGTTCCAGGCCACCACAGGCAGTGGTATCTTACAGTTGTTTTGTGTCGTTTAGAATTTAGCCATCCCAGTAGTATCTGAATGTCATTAGATTGCTTGTTCCCATTCTTCTTGTTGAAAATTTTTTCAAAGCCTGATGGTGCTGATAGTCAGAACCTTCTTCTAAGTTTCAGCCAAAAATTTACTCCAAAATTACATCACAATGGTGGCTCAAAACTGTCCTATGCTTGATCCATTCATCCAAAACTTCACCTTCTGAGACTGACAGATTAGGTGACTTAGGTTCTACCACCTAAGTAACCTTATCCCAGGACTTTTCTTTTAAAGGCACTCTTAGCTAAAGTACTGAAAGTGAATATTCACTAGCCATTGTGTGTAAAGTTTCATTTTTAACAATAAATGAATTATTAATGAATGCAATAGCATAACTTTTTAAACTAACGTGATTATTTTTCATGTGAATTTTGGAAATACAAATCTCCTTTATAAGGCCTTTTACGTGTCAAAGTCTTAGCTGTCTTTCATTAAGGATAAGCTTCTTAAAATCATAGTTTAACACTAAATTTTAATCTAACCTTAAGAGCATGTTGGCCAAAAAGTACAATTACTTCTAATGTACAATGTTCAAACTCAGTTTTTCACTGAGGAGTTAATACTCTGAAGTGATATGGAAGATCAAGTTGGCCCCCAAAAAGGAGCCTATACTACTAACAGCCTATACTAGACTAACAGGAGCTTTGCAATTTATCAAGAGCTTCATATTTCACTAATTGGTAGACTTGAACATGTCAGTAAAGAACAGAACACTTTTACAAAAGCATTTCAAAAACTACACTTCAGTCATGAAAATTAAGTTCAAGCTGACATACAGGGTTTCATAACAAACAAATGGCTAAATCATACTATTATTTGCAGTGAAATTAAATTGACCTGTGTTACCAGTTTGTTCACTGCTGGGGTGAAATGGCATCATCTGTTCTAATAGTTTCTTTTAACAGCTAAGAAGTCATTTGCAAAATAGTATTCTTTCCCAGGACATGAGTTGCTAGAAATTGGAGTGCAGGAATACATGTGCAAGGAAAAAGACAACAAGGCTCTCAAAGGATCTTTTTCTGAGATTTTGTGAGAACTGTGCAATTAAACACAGAGTAAATGTTCATTTACTTCCACATTCTCAGCTTTCTGCCCTGTGACTCTGCTCTGGGTTAGGAAGGTGTCCCTGCAGCGTCCTTCCCCTGCTCTGTTCAGGCAACTAGACTGCAGTGGAGGGGCAGAATATTGCCTTGAACTGGAGACAGATGCCTGCCATGGGGATAGCAAAGAGCTTCCAGGCTTTGCAAGGGGCCCTGGGGAGCTCTGGGAGATGCTTTCAGTGACACTTTTCCCTGTTCCAGAGCTGGCAAATTATGCTACCTTCTGAGGAGGGAGAACCAAAGACAGGCTTTTGTTTTTTCTGTTTAGGCAGCAGAAAAGCAAAAGAAATGAAATTGCAGCTGACTCTTAAGATTACAGGGAAACCTTCTTTACTAGTATTTTCAGGTCATTAAATCTGCAAGTGGAATCATAAATTTAGCTGAAATAATTCCAGATAAAATCAAAATTAATAGAGTCATTTGAAAATCTAGGGACACTCCCTACTTTTCATTCTTTAAATCAGATCATCAAAGGTTCCATTAAGTTTCAGCTAATTGCATGCGTACAGTACCAATAAAACTTCAAGTGATAATTTGTAAAAACCACTTTCTATAAAAAAAATACTTGCATGAAAGAACGATATTTATAAAACTCTAGTAACTCAGCCAAGTGGAAACAGATTAACAATACAAAAGGTAAGGAATTTTTCTAAATATCCATCAAATATGAATTTGTTTCTTTTTATTTTTTTTACTATTGCTTGGTGGAAATTTAGAACTATGCAAATACTTACCCCAAGTTTCTTGGTATATCAAAAAAAAGAATTTCTCCCCTCAGCCATGTATTCTCAAAAACTTTCCAGCTGAATAAGACAATACTGCTTTTTTTGACTGAAAAAAAACCAAACAAACTTGTGTTGTCATATTTTGAATTTCCCAAATAATTTTTCTTTCACACAACAAAATTAACAAAATGTACAAAATTAGTTGTTCAAAACCATGTCAAACACAAATATTTTAAGTCCTTACAACTCACTTTTATAAGATAGTACATAATTGGAATTTTTAAAATATAGCAATCTTTTGGGCACTTTTTCCTGCGATTTTGAGGGAGTCATTGTGTCATGTAAACAGGGTTACAGAGAAGGAAAAAGGTTAGAAGCTTGAATGCAATATGGTTCTCACCTTAGACTGTACTGACAGAAAAGCAAATGTGACAATTAACTAATGGTAATATTGATAACAGATGGGCTACCTCTGATTTTGTCTACCCAGTAACACTTGCTGCAAATGACTTTTTAAAACTTCTCTTAGTGTGAGTTTTGTTCTTTAAGATGCAGTTTTAACAAGGTGTCATCTAATTTTTACTTTGGTCTTTTCATTAGCTAAATAGGTTCAAAAATACTTCTCAATGGTGAATACTAGTCTAACCAGTAAACTGAATAGAAATAGAAAGGATATTTTTCAATTAGTAAATCATCCATATTTATAATTTATGTATTTTTTCTTTATCATAATGCCCAAAATATTTTGCAAGAAACTTTAAATCCTTTAAAAATTATTTCACATTTATGTTTGCAGAAATACAGATCTAAGCAAGTATTTTGAGGGAATGTTAAGTTTTAAGTTCTGAGTTTAATTATAAGAAAATGTGGGCCTTTCATCCTTTGTTTCTCAGTTACAAACACTGGTCATTAAATATGTCATTTGAAAATACAAGGTGGGGGAAGTGAGTTGGTAAAACATTTAAGACCTGTGTAGGTTACCCAAAGGAGGTGATAATTGTATTTCTGGCCAGGTATTTGTGATACAATCTTTTCCTTAGAAGCAATGCGATCCAGAATATAATGGATTAAGCTAAGTAATATACTTTTTCTTCAGCTGCAAACATTTTAAAGCTGTTCTTAAACTCAAAAACCTTTTTCTGTATTTTTCTAAAAATCCCTCTGTACTTCTACCAGCTGCAGGCATCAAATGGTTAAAGTGCCCCTTGTGAGACTTTCCCCAGTGTCTGTGAATGTGAGGCATCTTCCAGTTGTTAGAGGAAGACCCCATCTACTTTTGTTTTCTGATCGTGGGTCTGTAGCAGATACCAACTGAAGAGCAGACTGTATTGGTCTGCCCACTAATCTTCCCCCATCATCTCTCTTGTGACTCCTGAGCCATCCCAAAGCAGAACTCCATGCATTCCTGCTGCTCTACATCACAAGGAAGGCAACCCTGCCTCATTGCCTTCCTGTATCACCCTTCCTAAAGAGCTGAAGCACTCCAGTCTTGTGAGCCATCCCACCATATCTTCACAATCCCAGCAAGGTCATAGCCCTGAAGCTGCACACTGACTTCTGATTCTGGTTTGTTCCCCATGCTGCCCACATCAGTGTACAAGCATTGCAGAGAAACATTATTCACACCCAAGGGTTCCAATTCCCCAGAAAAAGTTTGAGAGGTTTCCCCATTAGACTGATGTGCAGGCATTTTATCCTCTACTCATTGTTCATTGCTGGTTCAGACATGTATAACAACCTTCACTGCAGATAGACAATTCTCCTTCATTTCTAATACCACTGACAACTGTAGCTGTCCACACCTTTCTTTCTTCCAAGATGCACATTTGAGAGTGAGCATCCAAATTCATCCGGACAACCTCCACCTGAAGGCTCTGTTTTACTCTATTTAGGCCAAAATTACACCTAGGCACAGGTCTTCCACACCACAGCTGAAGTCTGCTAACTTGTGCTATATTAAAATTCAGCAAAGAAGAGAAAGTAAAACTCCTTCTGAGTGGGTAAGTATATCTCCAAACTGAAAATTCACAGTACAGCCCTAACAATTTTCCAAATGGGGATATAATGTCATTAACGTATGTAAAGAGCTGGTACGACACCAGGAGGAGGGTCAGTTCCACGGCTGTTGCCTATCACACACTGCTCAAATGTACAAATTCTCAAAAGTTACAGGAGAGCATTCTCCTGACAGCAGCACACCACCCCGACCCTCTTTTTTTCTGCTGTCATGGAATTCATGTCTCCCACTGCTATCATCCTTTACAGTCTAACACTGAATGTGCTCTGGTTCAAATTTCTGAAACTCTGTTCCACACAAACTGCTCTGGACATGGATTCTAAGATAGCAAAAAGTAATGGCTTGAACTAGGAAGGCTATATTTGATTTTTTGTTTCCTTTGATTATAATTGGAAAAGGATCTAAGCAACATTAATTTCTCTTGTATGGTGGCAAGGCATTGCTGAGGGGAACACATCTAGTTTTGTATTTAGTATGGAAGAGAAATGTGGTCAGTTAGAGATTAGTCAGCAAAAGGCCAAGGCCCAAGCATGGCAGAACATGAGCTGCAGGGGTAGATGTGTCTTTAGAACACAAAGGACCCAAGTATTTGCTTTTGATATTGCCTCTTCATCTTTCAGGTAGTAATTGCTAAACCTATTTTTCTATTTGCCTTTATGATTTTTTGTTTTTAATATTGTAAGTAAGAACTGAAAGCATCAGTAGAAATGACTGATTGCTTCCTGTAACCCCAAAAGACAGCTATTACCTGGAGCAAGGTCCTTGGACGATTTCTGAATTAAAAAAAAAATTAAAGTAAAATAAAACCAACAACAAAAACTCCCCAAAAACACAAAAAAAACCATCAGCATGAAAACTGTAGTTGAAACAACATCTGTTTTCAAGGACTTCCTCAGTCATGCTGTTTCGCGTGCAAGGTAAGCTGGTGTATTCTGACTCCCCAGGTTGTGGTACTGCAACATTAGGAAAACCCTTCGTGGCAGGCATCTGTTCAGTTACAGGAAATATATTCTAAACTCCAGATATGAACTCATGAAGGAATCACTCCCTTAAAATTTGACAGGGAATAAATTATTTCAATATAGTTGTCACTAACTTTTTTTGGTTTTGTAAGTTGTTCCCAGAGATTCTTGCCACAAGGTGTGTAATATTTATATTGATAAATAAGAAGTATTTACTCTTTGGAAAACAGATAAGAAGATAGTTTTATTCAGACTTAGTACAAGGAGTTAAAAGTAGTATGTTTTTTGAACTGTAATGATTACCATAATTTGTTCAGCAAGTGTAATGTACTTATGATTGAACCTAAGCACAAAATATTATTAATGATTAAGTACAAGACTTAAAAATTCTAGGTAAATTGTGGTGGTTTTAAAATGCTGAGGGTATAAACATAACAGGGTGGGGGAAAAATTCTGCTACAAAATATAGAATTAAAATGCAGTTCCATTGCCTGCTACAATATGCTGCAGGAGTTCCCTATAGCATTTTCTTCCTGTGGTTATTGCTTTAGGCTCACCATTCCAACGAAAGCAGTGAGCTTTCAAATTAAAAAAAAAATTAATTCCCTGCTTTTATCGGTAAACTTATGTCAACACAACATGAAAAGGAATTAGTAAGTAGTCCAAAATGCTCTATACATACATTATCCATTTACATATTAGACACATAGCTGGTGTCTTTTGTTAATTTAGGAATATACATAGCAGATTATTTAACCCCACCAAGGTTCATATGTTGTACATGCCAGTTTCACAAACCGAGTTTCACAGGTTTAAAATTAGCCTATGTTCTACACAGTGTGTTGTAACACAGACATTCTACTGTGACAATCCATTTGCAAACTCTGCATCAAAAAATACAAGGTAAACCATATTAGCAGTTATATTGTAGTAATTTAATTATTTTCAATTCTTGTTTAATTCACCAAGACACTCCTGCTCTGCTGTATTGCAGGAGCTTTTTTCGCTTTGTTTTTTGGTTTCATATTTGACATTCCTCTCAGTAGCTGACTTAATGCTGAATGTGTTTTTCAGTGATAGAGAGATTGCTCCCTTGAGCCAGCACAAATGAAACCTGAAAACTAGAAATATATGGAACTATCCAAAAGTACTTTTGACTAGTCAGCATGCTGAGTACTCTTCTAATACCTTACTGCACATTCTCTTACAGTGTGCTGCAATAAACTGGGTTTGAATGGTTTATGTTCAGTCAGAAGTTTTGCTGCTGCCTATCAATAGCAGTGCATGAAGTTCTATATTATGCCATGTTGTAGGCATAATGTAATGTGACACATCCTAATGTTAAAGGCATGCAGTAACAACAAGCGGCTGCAATAGAGACCAGGAAACCTCCTACATGGATATAACCTGACAGGTGCAAGCTTACTTTGCCCAGCCTTAAACTGATGGGACACGAGCCAGCTATAGTGGGAAACCACATAAATGTGTTGGTACAGAGATTTAAGCAGCAGTTCTGCAAATCAGAACCAGCTTTTGTCCATCATGACTGACGTGAGGCAAATCAAACTTAGCTCTATAAACATGTTGCTGTCATTACTATGTCTACATGCAGCTATTTTCATTATTTGGATAAAGCCCACATTTCTTTCGTTCATGTGTGTTTATTTCTGTATTCCTTGGTTTAAAACAGACTGATGAAAATAATGCCCACAACTTCATATTGACTTCACTGTAAATTTGTATTTTAAAGTCTTTGAAGTCTTGTAAATTACTTTCTGTGAAATGAATGCAAAACAGGGAACTTCTTTCCAACACCATCATGTTAGCTTCCTTTTTTGCACCATCTCTTACACAGTAAGGAATCAAAGAAATTTACTATGGTGCCAAGAGAAATCCTACATAAATACCTTCCAAAATATTCACAGTAAGAAATACAATTTGCAAAGTTACAGTATGAACAAAATTGTAACCACTTTTCCATGCATGTTTTCTTTCTTCTATTTTGTCCATGTCAGTTTACAGTAGGAACATAAGTAAGACAATTTGGAAATATTTATATAGAATTCCTTGCGAAAAGCTGTGCAGGCTGACATGTTACATTCTCATAGGAAAGATTAGTGAATGTGACTTTTTAAAATTCCATTTTGGTCATCTGTAGGATTCAGTAGTGGAATTTTCCTTCCAGTAAAACACCATCTTAGCAAGTCTTGCTGGCTGTTTGTTACTCTTAATTCTTCTCACTTCCTTCTCTGCCAACTATTTCAAATGGGAGATCAAACCAACATATTCCTGTGACCCTAATACTTTCTGCTCTATCTCTCCTTCATTCTGCCACCTATACAAAAATCTCTCTTTTATTCTTGAAGACACCACTTATCCCAGTAATTTCATGTACTGTTGTCATCTAACATTACTCAGACCAAAATGAAGCTTTTTCTCTCTCTTCAGTTTCTTTGTCTTTCTTTCCCACATATTATAATAATAGTTTCAGCAAAAGCAGAGTGAAAACTCAGCAACTTTTGTCAGGGTCTTCTGTCTCACACAATGTCCTTTTGACTTTTCCCTTTACACTCCTACCTTTTCTCAGCGCCTCCCTCAATGGCCTATTCTTCACCCATCTTTCACAAAAGCCAAAGACTGTACATTTTCCCCCCTTCTCATTATTTGCCCCAATCTGTTTTACTGTCAGAGATTCACAAACCTTGCTCTTCCATTCATTTAACTTTGGCAAGTTCTGCATTTTTCTGCCCTATTTTTCTATCACCCTGAAATTTTCAAAAGCCTGACTTCTCTTTGTTGTCCAGTCATTCATTCTTCGCCTCCAAAAATGTAAACATCACTCTAATATACTTCCCACTCACCTAGGTTTATACTCTGGCTCTCAGACATAATTCTGCCCTCACTTTGAGATGAGAGTCCTGAACAGATTCCAGTTTTTCAGGGACAAAGTCTTGTATTATTACAAAGGTGATAAATGAGCAAGAGTTACACATTACCAACCAAACTCATCAAAAATACAGCAAACAAGATTTGCTAAGGCAGCTCTTTCCAGTCCCCAGATGTTGCTGAGTTCCTCACTCAGTGGTAGTTCGTCACCCTTGCTGGTTGCAGGGACATAGTCTCCAAGAGTGAAAGGTTCCTGCAGAAAAATCAGTCAATCCCTTTTCTTCATTTTAACCACAGGCTGCAAGCTGACTAAAATGGCCCCTGTATTTTTTTCCTCCTTCTTATGCAAGAAATTCCAGTTTCTGGTACTCTTCCACTCACTTCACAGTAAATCTAGAAGCCAATTTTTGGTACCAAGTTAGCTGTCATAAAAATAAATTAATTGGGTTAAAGTAAATTAAGTTTAAGTGCAGCAAAGAACAAGCCTAGATAAGAGGATTATGTTCACAGAGGCTCTCCTTGCAGAACGGGAGATTGTGCAACCAAACCCTTTGCAGAAAACTGGAGAATTCTTGTTGCAGATAGAGGCCAGTTTGATTCAGCAGAATCTTAGAAAGAGTATACAGCATACTTGAATGTAGAAATTCTTTAATTCTGAATACACATTTTAAACCTGCTCAGCTGTTTTAGAATAAATTTTCTAATAAAGGCTTGCTTTCTATTCCTAGTGTGCTGTTGCATATGTATAGGTTTATATTCTGAGATTATCATAGGTAATCAAGTCAGTTGGAATAAAATGCTAATTATGTTGGGACACAGCTGTACCATATGTATATACACAGATAATTGAATTTATATTTCATTTACAGGAAATTCTCAGTGCTGCAGAATATCTTACACTAAGCACATTTATTAGAAATCAGAAGGAAAATAAAAATCAATTCCATTCATTCCAACTGTAGCTTAGAGAGACAGTTTTGCAAAGTTCTAAAAACTCCTTTTAACACCAGAGCATTCCTTCTTGTATTGCATAGATTCCCTATAATCATGCTCTCATTTACAGGCCTGACATAACTGATTTCACTACAAAAGTCCTCCATTATTGAATGACAGGAGATAAACCCATCAATAGGTGTAACAGACAAATAAGAACTGTTCAAAGAATAATGTTATCCTATTTCTGTCAGGAAGTGTGAGAGAATGACCAAGAGTTTACAATATTCACAAAGACAATGACTGTTTGGAAGTAGATTTTTTTAAATTCTTCTTTTAAGGTCATCTCTTTACTCTGTAGCTGCAGCAGTGAATTTGACTTTTCATAAAAGGTAGGCTTTATCAAGAATGTGGTAAAACATTTTACCAAGTTATCTCCCTCACATCAGTGACATGAAGCTAGAAGGCTGGAAATTCTTCTCCCCTCTCATTTCCAATAGCACATGTTAGTATTTGCAGTCACAAATAGATGGTGCATTTACTCTTCTTACCCCTTCCCTGAAAGACAACAGATATATACACATATGTATATAACCATAAATATAGCGTGCATGTACTTAAGCAATTTACTTTGTCTTCTTCTTTACTTTTTTCAATGTGTTTTATTTTATGTTCCAGACACTTTTGCCTATATACTAGGGGAGGTGATCAGTTTAAATGTACAGGATAATATTACAAAAAAGTAAAAGCAGAGTTTCAGATGTAAGAGCTAAATAAAGATGTGGATAATATTTAGGGGATTTTTTTTACATTCAATTTTAAATTCTCTGATAGCTTTTTATCCAGACAGTTTAAAAAAAAATACCTATTTAACATTTCCCCAAAGATTTCTCTGTGAGTAAAATGGGCTCAACACCCTCCACCCCACCTCCATCCCCATCCCCCCTTTCCCTGGGGACCAAGGCAAGTCTTCTTTACCACCAATTATATTGGGTTTTTCACAGGACAATTTTCTCACTCTATACTTGGGATTCATATATCTTACCTTTGCCTAATGACAAGCCTATCAATGTTTTGTTGTGAAGCCATTATGGTCCTGATGCCTGTTTTTGACCAGATTCTCATGTTCCTCATATATTCAGTTTAAATACAATTATTCAGCGCTCTAACTGTAGCGTACCTGTAGTCCTCTTCAAAGGGCAGATCCAGAGTTGTCATGGTATTCTCTGATACTCAGGCCATCTTCGTAGGCAAGGTATACAACTGATTTGCCTTAAGCTCAAGAACACAGGTTTAGAAATTGTATCTCCTTCTGCTATACATCCTTTTCAGAACTTTCATCATTTTTATGTTAATCATTGAATCCCACTGTCTTTCTGTTTGTATAGACTTTAGTGTCCTGTGGAGGGAGGGAAGGGAGTACACACATGAACTGATATTTATGTAAAATTACATCTATGGCCTCTTCTAAGTTCTGACAACTGAGACAGGAGTAACCAACACAAGTATCTATGTAAAATTTGGTAAGAATGCGACTTCTAGGATGTCTGCAACAAAACCTACATTCATAGACTCTCCCATGTTTCTTACAAAAGAAGAACATGTTTCTTACAAAAACAATTCAGGAATCTACTGTAGAGGAATGAGTTAGGGTGCATTAATTTTGAGGAATTGGTAGTAAGAGACACAAATGTGGGCCTGCCTCTTCTAGTGGTTTGGATGGTGGTTCCAGTGAAAGCCATGCTTGATTTGTATTGGGAGGTGCTGGCTGTTGGTATTTTAGATATTGTTCCTATAATCTGTTTCCTTCTCACTCTCTCTTCCTTTCCCTTTTTCCTATTTCCTTCTATCTCTCTCTCTACCTCACATTTACTGCTAAATAAAATCCATTATCTTGACTTCAGCATATGATCTCATTTGCACCTTAATTCAAGAAGAGGCATCTCTCTGATAATCATAATAATCAGATCTTGACACCATCTTGATACATTCTGTAAGAATTTCAATGTAATAAAACTGTAATTACCAACATGTTCACAAGAAACATATTTTAGAAGTGTAAGGCAGGTTCACCTAAGAGTGCAATTTATTGTAAAGGACCTGTATTTGATGCCCCCATTCTACTTCTTTAGAAGTAGCACTTCTGTTCTGAAATGCCATGAAGCTGAAGTCTTGAACTATTTGATAGATACCTGTAATGCAGTTATCTTACAAAACCAAAATAACAAGTTACAAAGCAGTAAATACTAGAAGAGATTGAATTAGTAAATCATCTCATTCCAAAAAAAAGTATTTCGTATTGGCTTCCAGAAGACACTAGATTTTGCTTTCCTATAACACTTACATACTATACATATATGTTTATATACTACCTTACCAGTGTTATATATATAAACAGCATTGTACAGAGAGACTGTGTTTTATTTTTATATGTAATACTACAGAAAAAAAAGTATAGCTGTGAGGACAGGTCTGAAATTATATTTCTTATACAGAAAGATAATATTTATGCATAAATTAAACATTATCAAAGCTGTGGCTTTGGTGTTCTTCATGGTAACTGTAAAATGGTTGAAAAAATATAGTTAGAGAAGTTACAAAAAAGAAAGAAACTATTTCCTGAAAAATAGGAATCTTTCTTTCAAGTTACTTGTGTAGGAGCAGTCTGGACAGCAACATAAAGTGTTTAATGACATGTGCTTGAACATCAAAAGCTTAAAAGAGTAATTGGACTCCTTATGCAAATTTTATAAGACCCTTTTGCCTGTCTCCAATCTTTCTATAGCCCTCATATCTCTCAGTGATCATGGCTTTACTCCCCACTCCGTTACGCTATTATCTACAAAGACTTCAGATGATTCCTTATGTGCTTGAAGTTTCAAACAGTATTTTATTTTATGGACAGATAGAAAAGTGTAGGGGGGAAATATAAACAAGCACACATAAAATATCATTGTTATAATTGTTCAATTTGTTCTCTTTATCTATTTAACAAGTAGAATACATATCAAAGTAGATTTGAATAAATTGATGATTTCACTATCTCTATATGCAGTTCTTTCCAGGAAGGCAAGAGGTTTTCAAGATGGATATGACTACTTTTTTTTTTTTTTTTTTGCTACTAACAATTTTTTGCTTCTTTTTTTTTCCTACTAACAATTAAAAGGCACAGATGCACATATCAGTGTGAAATCAGTAACACCTTTTTGCAAAAGAAAAAAAAAAGATCAAATTTTAAAAGGGACATAGCTAGCCTTAAATTCTGTTACTGTCTGGATAAAGGCTGACAGGAGGACACTGTGCCTATCTATTCCATATTAAAAGTGAAGAGGTGAAAATAACTCTGCATCCAAATCCTGTCAGTTGCCTGAAGATGAATAAGCTGAGAAACTGAGAATCCCTTCCTGTAGGGCCATTCAATTTAGAGCAGTGGAAGGTTTCATTGAAACTGTAACAGGTTTTAGAAAGTCGACAGAAGTGTGACTTTGCTGACATCCTTTTACATTCAGTGAGGAATATTCATGTCTGAAGTTATGCATCACTGATTACTGTGTGAATGGAGTTATCTGTCTCACAGATATCCACAGAAGCCAGGCAGTAATCCCAAGGAAATGCCATTGTTTTTATGTAATTAACAATTTTTATTATATCTTGTAACTGTCTTGTAACCAACATTGTCCCCATAAGGACTTTCTGCCTTCTCAAAGAAAAATAATTTTGCATTATTTATATATGTGAGTGAAGCCCCTGCCCCTGGAGTCCTTTGTATGTGAATAGATTTCTGTACCCACGTGCCCAGATTTATCCCACAGCTTCTGGATTTTGGCCAGAAATGTTCTCCATTCATGGAGGTTGCAAAGATGTTTTTAATAGCATGTGCCACAGATTTGGCATAATTTCAATTTTAGAATTCTGCAATTTCCAGTATAACAATACATCTACACATGCATTCAGTGACACAGGCGCTGCACACTGCATCCAGATCTTGTGAACGCCCCAGACTAAATTAAATAATTTAATATTTGAATTTTAGACTGGGCAATATTTTCTTTGGTTAGGACAGCAGTTTTCTGATTAATGTTTTTAATTTTAAGCAAGGTCTAATACATACAATAATAAAAGTGACAGTTCAGCTTATAATGAGTTAAGGATGTTTCTGAGAATACACAAGAGGTTTATAAGAGAGTTCCAAAGTTTATTTTTAAAGAACATAAGCCCACAAATTAATGCAAATATGTTTTTTTCATATTTTACTGTGTTTGTGTATCTCTAGCTTTAATAATCTCAACATTGCATTATGAATAGTGCTTGTGCTTTCAAGGCTGTTTTCCAGTTAAAATAGAAAAATAACATTATAAGAGTAAAATAATATTTGCAACCAGCTGCAGTGATAACTAGGAGGAAAGTAACACATACAGGACTGGTAATGGTACAGTTTTATGGAAGTTAATAACAAAAATACAAAAGAATGAAAGAATGTAAGTGTCCTATATATACACAGCACTATTTTTTATAACTCACACAACTTTGATGGCTGTCAATGGTGCAGAATCCAAAGGTCCCATTTGGACATAGTTTACACTTTCCTCTATTGACACTTTTTCTGACACTGGTGGAGGAGGAGCAGCCAGGATCCTTCTCACTCTTCTGTGTTGGCCTTAACTAATGTGGAGGATCTCTGTTCTGTGAGGTGGAGCATGGCATTGTCCTTAAGCTTTCATCCCAGCATCTGTGTCTGTCCAATGCCAAGTGGGTGAAATTAATCTCCTGCAGTACAAATAAGTTTCTTAAAAACAGTAGTAGAATAAAATTGGTCTGTTTAGTACTGTTAGGTTTACAAAAACAGCTTTTCAGATGTTAGAACTTATCATCAGAGTTCACAGATGTCAGGAAAAAATAGCCTGTGTCAGTGGAGATTGTACCTTGTGATAATAAATGTACTTAATGTGGGGTGAATGGAAGCCTTGATCCTCATGAAGAGGTAAACATAAATAGATACCCACTGGGTTTTTTCTATTTTCCCTGGCTGACCTCCACTGATGTAGCTGAGCTTTCCTCTTGTGATATTTTCCAGGCTATATAAAAAGAGATTTTTTGTTTGGGCCTCCTGGCTGAAATGATGAAACATAAAGCCTGTTCTCAGGCTGTGGAAGCCTGATGGATGTGGAACAGCTGGCGGGCTGCAACTGGGCTCCAAAAGGAAGCCTGAGAGATGCTATTGGTGCTATGGTTAAAAGTGAAAGATGAATAAATTTTTCTGCTTTAGACAGATGTATAGAAATCTGCACAATGTAAATTTGCTGATTCCAATACTTTTGAGAAGATATATAGAGATGATTTAGTGGAGTGGAACATTAGAATTAGGTATTTTCTGGTAAATAGAATGGGCATCTAACACAGAAAGGGAGTGATATCTTAAAAGAACTATAATATTTTTGCTTTTTAAATAACTGCTATCTGAGCTAGCCTGTGCTGCAAATAACTGAGGTACGCAGATTTTGCCAGAAAAAAAAAAATACAAAGCAAGTTACTGAGAAAGAAATGCAGAGTGGAAAATGAAAAACTTGATAAGAAGAGGATAGAAAGTGGAAGTCTGTGATGCAGCAAAGGAGTGGTGAAATAAAATGAGGAAAAGTCTCAAAATAAAGACAGGAAGTGCTGCCACCAGCAAGCACAGCACAAAACCCAAGAAAAAGCAGCATTTAAATGGCATAGATACAAATAACACATTACTGTTTGTTGGTTTCTCTAACAAGATAAAAATAGCTTTCCTATGAGGCTGATTTCATAAGGAAAGCAAAGTAAGAGTATGTTTTGAAGGAATGCCCTAAAAGTGAAAAGCTCATGTAGCTTTATGAGCAACAAAAATTATTTATGAACCAAGTGGGGCAAAGGTGAGACTTCTTTTTCTAAGGGGGCAAAGTTGGCATACAAAACCAGAGAAATATTACTTAGGGAATAACGGAAAATGCAAGAAATAAGGATAAAATTACATAATTTCTCATAATTTCCTCTGTTATTACATAATAATAGAATAAATAATAATAGAATAAATCTGAGACTATGCCAGAATATTCAAATTCAACAGGTAGGTTAGAAATATAGAATTCTTAAGAATTTCTCTTGAAAAATTTAACCCAGTAGGTAAACTAAAAATGCAGATGTAACTGCATCTTTCATTCAGTGAACTAGTTCCATGACTTGCACACCAGTTTCCTACAGAAGAATTGAATTTTAATTGCTTTTATTAAGGTTTTATTTGTCCATAATGTCCCATTTTCTCTGGACATACAGAAAGATATTCTAGGAACAACATTATAAGTGAGACTGAACCTTAAAGCATGACAATGGATTAAGGATTCCCCAAAAATATTTCTCCTCTCTGGATTCTATGTGTGACACAATCATGGTACACCTTGAGAGGGCATGGATAGTGTCTCTTCCTTCTTGGTGTCTCAGTTCATGAGACATTCTGTAGTGTCCTATTTTGAAAACTCTAGCTTATCATCAAACTGGTTAAGAGTAGCCAAGAAGTTCAGAAGTTCCCTTGTGGACACTACAAGACAAGTATAAAGGCAGTACAATCAAAAAAATCTAATTTCCTGTAATTTGTTTAGTCATTTTTGTAGGTAAAAAAAAAATTTAATCTCACCATAAAGAAATAGAAGATTAAAAAAAAAAAAGGGGGGGGTATATTTGAGCACATTCACACATTTGTATATTTCTTGTTTACTTAATGGAAAAAATTAGACTGGAGCTTGAACCATGTCTGTCCTGTGCATATTGTGTTAACAGCAAATATTTTACTTAGAAGTCTTACATTTAGTTTTAAAAAGAGATTCTAGTATATTGCTTTTCCAGCTTTCTAGCTTCACAGGTGTCATGTAGCTGAAATAATATAATAACTATTAGATATTAATTTTAGAAATTATCTAAAGGATGCTTTATGTAATCTTTATACAGTGCAGGAAATTAAAATCAAAGTAAGGTAAGATCTATGAATATGTAGAAAATTATCATTATGTTTTATGTACATGTTCTTAAAATTACTTTATTAGTAAAATTTTTGGAGTGAATGCTCATATTCATATTGCATAGTTCCCTTTTAAATATATAGTTTTTTCTATAATGCTGATACATAATAATGGGCAGTTGTAGTACTGCCTGGAACTGGTTTTAATATAATTTAAACTTGTTTCGAACGATCGACCAAGACGCGAACGGTGCTCAAAGCGGCTGCAGTACAACTACCGCGTTGTTGGGGCAGGGAGCGTTTTGTTTTCCCTCCGAGGCAGAGCCCGGCCGAGCACCCTCGGGCTTCTGGGACCGGGGGTGCCGAAGGCGGGGCAGCGGCGGGGCCCGAGGGTAAATCCTGGCCGGGGCCCGAGGGCCCATTCCGGCCGGAGCCCGAGGGTAAATCCCGGACGGGGGCCCGAGGGCAAATCCCGGCGGAGCCCCGAGGGCAAATCCCGGCCGGAGCCCCGAGGGTAAATCCCGGCGGAGCCCCGAGGGCAAATCCCGGCCGGGAACCGAGGGCAATCCCGGCCAGCCCCGGGGCTGTGCTGCCCTGAGGCGGCCCCTCCGCTCCCTGCGCCCCCGGCCCCGGCTGGCACCGCTGCCCCGCAGCCGCACCTCGGGAAACAAAATGGGACCACTCGGCTGTGGCATGGCTCCGGACATCCCTCTGGCACTCAAAGTTCAGGGATTTTTCCCAGCAAGCAAGGGGAGAAGGGCGGGACCTACACCTGGGATCCCTCTGGTGTACCGGCGCCTAGATCCCTCCGATGGCCCCCGCAGGCACAAGTCACATCTCACCTGGCCCCAGCCCTTGGTCCCAAGCCCTTTGTAGGTGTTATTGTGTCCTGGAGTGTGTGTGTGTGCGCCTCCTTGCAGTGTTCTTCTGAAATCATAGGTGCTTGCTTGTACTTTTAAATTCCAGGTCACCTTTCCCTATCCAAAATTCACATAACTGCTGGGTTTTATAGACAGGATTGCTCCACTTCCTGCAAAAACTATGTACTCCTGTGACTCCATAACTCAATCATACGTTTTTCCTCAAGGTTACTGACAGCGTAGAGAGACAACTGCAGGGAATATTTCCTCAATTTTTGCAGCAGAGAGCTTGGTATGTAAAGTTAATAAGTAATGAGAGGAGACTTGCTCTCTTACAGGAGGGTACCAACTGGAGAGTCCGAAGGCTCCTTTCAGCTGTAGGCTCCTCTCAGCAGTCCATCACACTACACGAGACACTGCAGAAATACGAGGCAGTCAGGTGAGGGATTTTGTGTCCCGAAATGTCTTAGAAGACTGAACTGAGAACAGTCCTCAAAGCCCTTTGAGCATTTCTAGAGCAAAATATTTAATACTAAGTAGTGCTGAAAAGAAATGTGTTTTATCAGAAAAGTCATAATAATGATTTGGGTGTATATGAATTGCAGCCAATTTAAACACAGGCAAACAGATTGAATTTTTATTGTTGTGAATACAGAACACATTTTCATTTATATTGTTTGATTGAAAGTCATTATTATTTAGTGTATAATTAACATAATTTATCACGTTTTCAAAATTTTCCAGTAATGTGGTACTATTTGTCTACAGTTCCACTCTAATTGCACATAATTAATTATTCACTTTGCTCAATTGCTAATTGCCTTTTAACATACACTTAAATATAAACGTAAAAATACCACTTCAAAGAGAATAGAAACATAGTTTGTTAAACTTTTTATATCCGTTATAATTGTGGCTTCATAGAGTGAGGGATTGGAAAGTGTTAAAGCAGTAGGTCATGACTTAGTAAACTAGGAGGCCCTTATCAGACACAAAGGAGAACACTGTCCACAAGGATGAGAAAAGAGGTTAAGGTAGTTTGTGCCCTCTTTGCCTGAGTCTTTAACAGAGAGACCAGGGCAGTCAGTTCCCTGAGCTGGTCAGGGAACAGGGACAGGGAGCAGAGCAGACCCCCTGCAATGCAGGAGGCAGTGGTTGCACACCTGCTGTAACTTAGACACCTGCAAATCTATGGGGCCAGATGGGATTCACCTGAGGGTACTTACTGAGCTGGTGGAAGAGCTCTCCAAGACACTCTCCAGCATTTGTCCTTAGTCCTGGTTAACCGGTGAGGTCCTGAATGACAGAGGTTGGACCATGTGGTGCCCAGCTACAAGAAGGGTTGTAAGGAGGATCCAGGGAACTACAAGCCTGTTAGCCCAACTCCAGTGCCAGGGAAAGCTATGGAACAGGTAAGAGTGTAATCACATGGCATGTACAGGGCATCCAGGGGATCAGGCAAGGCTAGCCAGCATGAGTTTGGGAAAGGCAGGTCCTGCTAGACCGACCTGATGTCCATTTATGACCAGGTGGCCCTTTTATTGGATGAGGGAAAGGCTGTGGAGGTAGCAAGGTGGGGTTCAGTCTCTTCACCCGGGCAACTAGTGACAGGATCTAAGGAAATGACCTCAAGCTGTGCTGGAGGTTGGGACTGAACTTTGGGAATAATTGCTTCACTGAAATGGTGGTTAAACATTGAAATGGGCTGCCAAGGGAGGTGATGGAGTCAACATCTCTGGAGGTGTTCAAGAAATGACTGAGTGTGGCACTAAATTCTGGGTTTTACTGGTGTTTGGTCAAATGATCTTAAAGGCCTTTTACAACCTAAATGAATATTTGATTCTATAAATTCTCATGCTTGATTTCTATACACTTGAGTGTAGTTCAGAGCTAGATAACCAGGTAAACTAGTGAATGAGGTGGCAGCTTATCAGAGGAATAAACAAAAGATCTGGTTTAAAATACGAATAATCTTACTCTAACCTCTCTGCACATACAGTCTTTATTGTGCTGAGGCTGAAGAGGGAAGGCCCCAGTTCTGGCACACCACCAGCTGATAATAAAGGACTGGTTTGTGGCACTCTCAGAGCCATGGTTTTGCCCTTTCTGCTGAAGGAATCTTGTATGACTGTAGAGAAAGGAAAACACTTAATACTTTAGTGCATCAATGAGCAGAAATAAGAGTGTATGATAATAGCTCAAAATTACACCTTTAAATGCGATTTATAAAACCATGCTTACTGAGAAAACCCAGTAACAGTCTAAGCAGAAGAAAATCTTAGCATCAAAGTAGAAATAATCTTCCTGAATTCAGCTGTCTTTAGAACTTAGAAGTATCTCATAATCAAGCAGTTACTAGTATCTAACATATACCTGTCAGTCCTGGTGCATATTTATGTGCATATATATGTATATGCATGTATGTGCACATTTCTAGACCAGCAATCAGGACTAAATTTGATAGTCTACCTGATCTAGAATTAGCATGCTGCACATCAATAATTAGTTTGCATTACTAGCATGTCTCAGATATTAATAAGGGCCATTACAAGAGAGCTAGTTGAAAAATTTGGGCAGGTTAATTAGCTTAAAAATACAATACCCATGTATATGTATTTTATCATTATTATTTTGCAAACACTAACTGAAGAACAGAGTTTAATGGGCTTATAAATGGACATGAACAAACTGTACCTCAAAAATGGTTGCAACTCACTTAGGATTCAGAATGCCATCCCATTTTCATTCTCAGTATGAATTGAGTTTGTATTGTACAGTACATAAATGATTTTCGTCAACTTTTTAAAAGGCAATATGTATTAATATTTTAAACTGAAGTAATTGCTTCTTGTTCAGCAATGGGTTTCATTTATGAGTGTTTATCCCTAGCAAATGGAAAGTATGGTTAATCTAAGTTAAAAATGGATTCTTTAAATAGCTCTAATTGCGTTCTGTTTATATTTGTATGTTTTAGACTCTTAAGATTTAATCAGTAGCAGTTCTAACAAACCATAATGTTTATTAGCTAGTTTTAAATTATTCTTATGGATGATAGTTCAGTGAGAAAATAAATGATGATTTGCCTACTATAATGCATGGTAAATAAAAGATGGACCTGCACAGAAAAGAGAAATTGCATATTATATCACTTGATTTTTATATTAGAAATACAGACAGAATGGAAGAAAACTTGAAACAGGAAAGGGAACAGCTTCTATTTCTAATTTCACTTATGCAGCTTCTTTGTAATTTTTGCATGCCTGTTTGGTTGAATCAAAACTTTGGAATGTTATTGTTGTTTTAACATTATTTTCCATCAATCATAAAAATTTGTTACTACATACTGGCACTTTTGTAGATGCTACTAACTTTACACTCCCAAATCATACCTTGTATGAGGACAAGGTACAAAATTATTTCTGAAGCTTCTATTTTAGCTTGCCTAAACACCCTGAAAGTAAGGAGATGAATTAATAGATAATCAGAAAGTTTTTTCACAATGGAGTGTTTGTGTCAAAAGAAAGACATAGTGCAAAGTATACAATAGAATAAAGGGATAATCTGAAATCCCTAATTACGCCTGTGTAGATAATCCATAAGGACAAACTGAAAACTAATTATCTTATGTCGAACATTATATTATATTTAATGAGATCACTTTTTAAAAATAAACCATCAAAATATTTTACATCAAATACTTTGAAATGCAGTACTAAAATATATTAAATGTTTAAAGGTAGAAGAAAGTATAGGTTCTTTTAACTAAAAAGTAATGAATCCAAAATAAAAATATGTCTGGATTATATTGGTGTTATATATCTCTAGGCATTCAGGCCAGTTCTGCTGTTCAGGGTAACCAAAACCTGGTTGCTTAAAGACATGGAGCCAAATTCCCTGGTTGGATCTGCAATGTTCTTGTGATTTCTGGAAACAGGTTAGAAAGAGGCTATTTCAGAACATGTTTGCCTGGAAGTGCTCCAAAAGGTTGGTCTGTTCAGGATTATCAAAATACCCTGCCAAGAAATGTCTGACGTACTGTGTGTGATCCCAGGAAGATGGGGGTGAGTGGGCCGGGTGTGCCAGCTCCAGATTATCTGAATTCTTCCATAAGGGGAGTTGTCAGCCGTCAGCAGAGTTGTATTTGCCTCAATAAAATATGATTTTATTGATGTATTCTATCAATCCAAAAGTGGGCAGTGGTACTATATATTTGTTTAATGTTTTCAAGTGATCTTCTGTGGATGTAAAGTGTTGCAGCCACATTATGCACTTGTGGATTTCTCTCCACTTCTCTCCCACCTCCTTAATAACTTCAAAACACAAATGTTTCAACTAAATTTGACAGGGGCTAGAGGTCTCAAAAATACTTATGTTCTTACAAGCTCCAGGAAAAAAAGAACACATATAAACCTCTGAGTGCCCTGTTAGACAGAAAATAGGCAACAGGAGATTAATCTCCAGTTAGACACTGGAGAATCCATTTAGGGGAAAAAGAGCAGTACAAACCTCCTAACTGCAAGAAAGACCTCAGAGCTTTCACTGTCTTTAAACAGCTTAATCAACAAGTCATAATCACATGAAAACCTGATGTTTCTTCTGGTAGACTAGAGTTAGTGTGTTATGAACATTTAGAGGAAAAGAATACCTCTAAATTGGTTAAAAAATTTAATGTTTCATTCTAACCTTTTCACTGGTGATATTGAAAGAATTCTTTGAAATACAGAATTTTTTACAACCTGTAGACCTATTATGTTTCTGTTGCATTTACAGTGTCATTAAATGGAATAGGACTTTTCTCCTTGTTAAGCTTATTTGATTGAAAAAACCCAAGGTTTAATAAAATCTAACTTTAAATTAGTTGATTAAAGCTAAGTCTCTTAAAATATGTGATTTCCCATTGTGGTTCAGGCAATCTTATCTTATCTAGTATTGTTCAGAGCCCTATGGAGATTTTCAAGTTACCAGGATAATACAAAATTAATGTACATAAATCTATTTTACTTGAATGTCTCCTAATAAAATTGTAATGTTCTGACTGTAAAGCAAGGGTTTGCCTTTGTGTATATGCATGTTCTTGGGTTTCTTACTGGAAGTTAATTGTGGAAGTGAATTCTCTGCTCTAAAAAGAGGTGCTAGCAGAAGGTTAAATAATGTCATTTTGGATATTTAGGTCTTATTTATTCTCAACCACAGAAAATATTAATAAAAGGCAGTACTACAAAAACAATTAGATTTTGTCCTTTTCCACTGTAGGGAGAGATTTTTACTTACAATGAAGAGGAAAATTCAGACAGGATTCCCTCACTAAGATGACAGGGGTTGTAGAGTTGGAAGAGCTCAGCTTTGCTCCTGTAAATAAATATTCATGTAAGACTAGGACATTATATATGCTTCTTAAATTTAGCTTTGAATTGAGCTGCCAGCTATGTTGACGCCAACACCTCCCAAATGTGAAAGCCTCAACCTTGTTCAAACATGATTTTAGAAATCTATTCATCCTTTATGTGTCATTTTTTTTCCATTATAGTAAAAGGAAAAACTTTCCAAGTTTAAATACATAGATGGAATGCCAAAGGTTTGGTCCACAAAAACAACACCCCCCTGCTCAGGGAGACTCTGGCCAAGAAATTGCTGGAGCCTAATGCAGTCATCTGGAAAAAGTAATTCTGTACAACTGCCCTATTAATGCCCAGTACTGAAAGCAGAACTTTGGGCTAGGTCAAGCGTTGGTCTAAAACGTTGCACCTGATTTTATATTGTGTTTCATGGTCAATATCTCAAAGGCTGTTGCTTTAAATTTTTCTTTCTAAATAACTCTGATGACATATATTCCAAATCTCATTGCAGAAGATGAAATCAGGAATTTAAACCTACTGGAAATTACTTAAATAACAATTCTCCATCATTTGAGGGATGATCTTTCTCACTTTCTTCATGTTAGAACAGTTATACATTGTATAAATAGTTTGTATCCTGATAGATAGGGAAGAATGATTGCCTCAGTGGGTGTGGTACGCAGTTGGAGTGTTTGGTTATACTGAAGGAGAGAAAGACTTTTAGTCCTTGCCATATGGTTCCCTCAATCACTATTCTCTTTTATGGTTTTGACAGTCAGTTTCATTCTCTAGAAATTTTCTCTTTGGCATCAGGTCAGATTTCCTGGTTTAAGTGATGGTTGTTCCCCAACACAGGCAAGGTACAGATTTCAAAGACTTAGAGGAAGACTAAAAAAAATCACTTTGGATCTATTCTTATTTATTCAGAAAAAAATATTACAAATGATTGATTAAGATTAGAAGTGTTAACTCTGGGGAAACAGGGATGGGGAGCAGGAAACTTCTTGAATCTTCTGAAAATATTGTGGGGTGTCACTGCACATAAGTTGTGGGAAGCATGATTGTGCCCTCATGAAAAATGGAGAGGTGGCAACGAATTTGTAGCAGTCATGTATGCCATTTAGCTTGATTTCTTTAAAGATCATAAATATGTAAAGCAAACTGTGCAATATTCTTCTGTCTCTAGGTACTTATATTTAATACATATGGAACCTTATCTAGACAGAGCCTTTTTTTAAAAATTATTATTGCATTTTTTCCCCTTTAGATTTAAATTTTAAAATAAATCTTGTGTACCTAAGGTCATATTTTAAAGTGTGTTCTTCATGCCATTGCCCCTAATGACCGATGCTCATGGATTCTGTATTGACTCACAGGATGACACTTTACCACACTGCTGTGTTTCTTCGACCCACCTTGGAAATTACATTACCTCATTATAGATTTTGCACAGAAGTTCAAATAGATTTAAATTTATTCATACACCCTATGATTCTGGGGATGTTTTCCTCTTTTGTTTTGCAAACATGACATTTGCTTTCCAGTCCCCCAGCTTGAATAGATTTTTCAGATTGAGAAAAGCAGTGAGGAAGACATGACTTTACTCCTTACCAATTCTTTCTGATGGTCCTTTCTTCTGTTGTTCATTTTGTTTGTTCTATGTTATAGAATCAAACTCTTCATCATCAAGATTAGAAATAACTAATAATTTTGACTGGACAGACATTGCTATGCCAGAGTTATTTGCCTTTTTAAATAGTTAACTGCATACAGTTAGTATTCCTCACTATATTTGCCTGCATTCATATAATTGTGAATGAAAAATGTTACAAGACAAAGACTTATTTTCAGCATTTTAGAAAGCTGTTCGAATAGTGCATTGATAACATCTCCGTATGTGGAGGTCCCATGTGATTCCACCATTCAAGAGAAGTTCTTTCATATGTGATTAATTCCAAGATCCATTTAATCCACCACATTATGGTGGTCAATTTGGGGCATCTGTGCTGATGAAAATTACTTTTGATTGTACCTAAATGGCTTTTACATGCAGTACTCCATGCCAGTTTACTCTCCAGTTCAAAGTGAGATAAAATAGAAGCCATTTTCTGGAGAGGGCTTTTTTTTTTTCCTTTTTTCCCCCTGGTTAGCTAATCAGAATTTATATTTTATATCAAATTAGCTGTTTTGTAGTGTGTGATTTAGAAATATTCCTAGATACTTCTGGGTATTTTTCCTTTAAAATTTAGATCAGTGGCATTTTGATTTTATTTATCATCACTTTTTCTATGGTACATATTAACGTTAATCTCTGCATTACTAAACAAATGATCCATCATTTACGTGTTGGCTCAAATAAGAATGTACATGTGCAGAAAAACAGATGCACTGGCTAGAGAAATTAGTAGGTTCTTTTTTAGAAATAGGCTGCATGAAGAGACTTTTCTTTAAAGCCAATAGGTGTTAGAGATTTGGCCTTATTCCTCACTTCCTAAACTCTAAAATTCACCTTTCAACTGATTTTCAGTGTGCTGGACATCTGGGTGTGAAATGAATTGCTGTCTCGCCCAAGAGACAGATTGTAAAATGACTCTGTAAGGATTAAGTCCTGGGTGACTACCTGATAGAATGATGGAGTCAATCTTAACTGAGAGATTCATCTGATAGCACTCAAAAAAGAGAAAAAAAAAAAGGGGGGGTGGGGGTGGCAAGGTAGATTTAAACTTAGCTTCCAGCTTTAGTTATCTAGAAGTAATTCACAGACTTTTCCCCCAGGAAATTCTTAGAGTCTCTCAGGCTTCTAAACAAATCATAATTCTGGTTGCCACTATGTCTAAGGATTGAAAAAAGAGAGAAGGAAGAAAGGAGAGTTTTTTGATATCTTTTTGAAATTAGTAGAGGAATTGATAGTGTTATGTTATTCTTTATTTTTTATTTTAGAGATAAAAGAATGCCAAGCATTGCAAATTAGTAAAAAGGTACTACTATGTTTAATTGTTGAGCAAGTCTAAGATAAATTTAAAGACTAACACTTTATTTTATATGGTAATGACATCCGGAAAGTGTGAAAAAAATCATGGGAATGTGAACATTAAGTCTACTAGGATTTTTTTTAGCTGCTATTAGTGGCTTGACAGTTTATGATGAAAAGTTAGAACTGTGTCTCAAGAATAGTTAATAATAGTACATTGAGAACCTTCTTCTTCTTCACTTTCATTGTCCTATAGTATTTTGAAACATATAAGGAGTCATCAGTATCTTCATTGCAGGTGTTGATGGTTAATTAGTATCTTTACATTTTATGGTGATTTCCATTTTTAGAAAAATACATATCTGGAATGTCTTTGTACTTTTAATTTTGTTTTTCAGACTCTGAAATAATCTCCTAAGGTTACCAAGAAAGAAACTAATACAGCTCTTACTAAGTCCTGTGATCACAGCCTATGAAGTATCATTTATGTTTACCATATTCACTGATAGAAATTAATACTGGGAGGAAATAGGATAGAGCTCTGAATTACTATTCAGATTTCTACTGCTTGGAAAAATAATATTGCATTAAAAAAGTCCATGTAAAAACTCTTGCTGTAGAGATCACCGATTACTTATTACAAAAAGGAGTGAGTTAGTGAGTTCTTCCAAAAAAAAAAAAAGGAGGATAAGAAAATGCATGAGATAAGTACAGAATTACTTTAATATTATTTATCTAAGGCATCACAAGAGTTTGCGTGTAACTTACCATTTTGTACTGTGAAATGTGTAAGCAGATGACATTTGCAGCAAGACCACAACTGCCTGGAAAGTATTTAAAAAAACTTTTATTTTCTTTTTTAAAGTCTAGAATTCATCACCACCTGCAGATTTATTTTACTAATGACATGCATTTGTTTCATTCTCATCATTCAGGAATAAAAATTGTTTAGTGATCCAGTTATGGTCAGTATTGTGATGAAATCAGGGTACTCCTTTGCTTCCAGGTAATCCCAGTTAGTTTACTAAGTGGCTTGAATGAGTAGGAGGCAGAAAAATAGGACCATATCTTTTTGACATTGGGAATTTGACAGAAAAGGCAAACTTTTCATTATATAAAAGAAGTTTCAGGAGAAGCTAGGGCCTCCCTTTGAATTTGTTTGAAACTTTAAAACTTGCACTTTCTAGGTTGTATATTTCTTGGGAAGGTGTCCTGTCTGAAAATGTAGACTTCCCCATAATTTTTCTTTCCACAAGCTGATAAACCCCATATGCTTGGTTTAGCTTATTAATTTTATTTTAAACCATGTACATATGTGTAGTACCTTTCCAGTGAAATCCAGTAGCCTGCTTAAAAACTGACATCAGAAGTGTACCATGGAGGTTTATTGTGTTTTTGGGGTATTTTTAAGATTATTACAAGGTATTTTTCTATGTGTCAAAAAAACAAAAAGTAACACCTTTCTTGATCTCTTGAATATCTGAAGCCATTGTCTAGTTAGACTTGTACTTAATTTGCCTGGCTAAACAAGTTTTGAAAGTGCAGCCAGAATTTTTTTTACTGACACCATAACACATTGCCCTGCTGTTTATTTTACCGCCTGATTTACAAATACCTCTAAACTATCAATGACCGTTACATCTCATTTGCATTAGTAGACACTGTCTTAAGAACCATGAAATATTCTGTGTTTTAAGTCGCCTTTTGGCCTCTATGATGGCATCTGGGAATCCAGAAAAATCAAGGGAGGTAGAATGTCCCAGTAACTGATTTTTAAAAGATATATTTTTGCTTAAACATACAACGTGATGCACAAATAAAGATCAAGGTGATCCAGACTGAATATGGAAGATTCATCTGTTAGTCTGCATTTTGGATTAAGGGCATAATAATAAAAGCAAAAGACAGAAGGTGGAATAGGTGTTCATATTTAAAACTGAATATTTACTTCCAAGATTGCTAACAGGAAATGAAGCCATAAGGGAATGTCTTGTTTAACTAAATTCAGAAAGTTTCAAAGAAGGACATTGAATGATCAAAAGTTAAGTGCCAGATGAACACAGTGTCATTTCTGAAACCTTATCACTAGTATAAATTTTTCCAAGCCATTGTTAAAATAAATTATCTCAAGGTAATAAATAAATCCAAAAGACAATTTGAAGTTTTCCAAGCCAGAAATCAAATTCCTCTTTTGGCTAGTTTGCATTAGCTGCCTTTTTGGTTTTTTATTTTAATATACAGGCTCTTTTCTGGTAGTCTTTTCACCTCTAATGTTCCGTGGTCACCTTTTTTCCTCTACTGTAATTAGGGTAAGCTGCATGATTCAGCCCAACTGTTGGCCCTTGTAATTGCTAAGGCAACAACATGTGTTATCTTATTCCATCTCTTAATATAGTCCTATATTGATTCCCGTTATCTGACGGTAAGCAATGGATGCAGGCTTTCTGAAAGGCTGAAGATTGAGAGGTCCCCAGGCCTGTATCTTTCTGTTCTTATTCTCTAATGATAAATTCTTCACCAAGATGGATAATTCAATGCCTTGGTGAGTGTGAACGCCCTCTGGCTATCTCCTCTCTGCAATCTCTCATCTCAAATTACCATTTTGCTTCCTTAACTCCTGCACTTGAAGACTTCAGGATATTAGCCATATCTTTGTTTCAGACTGTCCACTAAAACCCCACTGTTCCAGCTCCTGGATGCCTACTTGGGACATTTGGCCATATAGTATGATCTACCATAGACATTTGGTCACGTGCCCTGGTCTATCTTATTCATCCAAAGCACATTAAGTGCTCAGACACTGAATGTATCTCACAGACAGGCCAGGTTTAAACAGTAGACCAAATAATGTTATTTCTACACAGTGACATTTACTTCAGCTTTACTAAAGACATTATAGATGACTCAATGGAGGTTAACACGTAGGCTAATCCGCTTCACTGCGGATTTTTTTTAAATAGAATATATAATTTATTATAAACTTAATTACAAGTGTTTACTTCAAATATTAAAATTGAGTCATCCATTTCACAAATATCAGCATGGCAGATGTGGAAGCACAATGTTCTTTAATCTCTAACCATAAATTTGAATAAAACAAAAATATTTTTAATCTTACAGATCTCCATCATCTAACCAACTGTGGCTGTTTTCCTGAATCATTTAATTTCTTACAGACAGATGAATATTGTACCAAACTTAATTTTGTATGATCTTAAAACAGTGGAAAGTTAAAGAAATGTATGATTCTCAATCTTCTTTTGCATGCTCAGAATTAATTTTATGTTCTTATCATGGGCATTTATCACAGGTACAATCTTGAGTCAGGGAAATTCACTTATTTATTTCCAATTAACATAAGCTTTTAATCACTGATTCCAGTTGTGAGAAAGAGAGAAGACAAACAAAATGTTAGAGCAAACTCTTCACCTTCATCCACATACCTCTCCTTCCCCCATTCTCATCTCCAGTGTCTGATGTCACTTGTTGCATTTGGTGTCTTCCATGTTGGGGCCGGTGGTTCTGGAGACTGGTCTGCAGCAGCTCTTTCCTTTTGCTGCTCTTTGTTTTTTACTCCTTTCACCTGCTCTGCCATTAATTGGCACATGACCTGCAGACCTTTGGGGCCCATCAGCCTGCTTCAGCATGGTTTCATCCATGGGATATAACTCTCCTTAGAAGTGCACCTTTATTCTGTTATGGTCACAGTTTTTGGAAGAGCAAAACAAAACTTGCGGTAAGAATGTAATTGGAAATGTGATATTTAGGTTTTTGTTATTACACATCTCACTTTTAAGACTTAACTAATTTGTATTTTCAAATCTAAATCAAATAAGACTTTTTGATTTTATTAATCTTCCCCACATTGACTAGAATGGTATATGAAGAATATTAAACATTTGTTGTAAGTTACGTACTCCCGTGTCTGGTGGATTAACAAATGTGGGCAATTCTCTACTTGTTTGACTACTGCAGTGCACAGAAAGCAGCTTTTGTGGCAGTCAGGGCTTAGATGTTTTCATACATCATTCATTGTTTAAATGAGTGGCACAAACTTGGTGCTTAAAAATTCCATGCCACTCTCCCCTGATCCAAGACACTACCTGTGAACCCATGCTATCAGCCTCTTGTTTATGTGTGAGGTGAAGTGGAAATCCTATCCAGCTGCTGGTTTTGGAAAGGCCAGGGTTGGGGGAAGCACCAGAGGGTTTTTTTTTATTCCTATTTTGTTTCACATAAAACACATCCTTGTGGATGATTTCCTACTGGGGAGGTTGTTCATAAAATGTTTTTAACTTCAGTTGCCATCAAGCCAGCTGCAACTCTATAATTTCTACATCCTCAAACTAATATATTCTCCTGCTGATCCTTGCAGGCTCTGCTAGAGAAATATAATAAATCCATAGGATGGACAGTGAGACAGGTAGGAGAGGCAAACTTTATCCATTTTTAAATATGCGATTCAAAATTTTCTCTGTGACATCACCAATGCAAACGCCAGTTACATCATGAAAGCCCAGGTGATTGCCTAGATTAACAATGCGATTTTGTTCTTCTTCATCCAGCCTTAGGGAGGCTGTAAAGGAGCATCAATTTTCTGAGGGAAAGAGCTCTAGTCTGGCACTCCTGGCAGTGGCCTCAGTTCTCTGAAAGAGTTCTGTGGGACAGGCAATGTATACAAACACGGGCTACTGCTTCATCTCTGCCTGTAAACAAGGTTGTTGCAAGGCCAGACAAGTCTCCCAAGACTTCTCCAAGTTGTGGAATTATGTAGAAAGCAAATATGTACATTACATTTATTTATATTACTATTACTTTAGCAAGGCATATAAGCTATATTTTAAAGTCATGAGAAAACACTCTTTTACAGCATTAACTCACAGATTTCATAGTAGATCTTCGTTCTTTCTTCTGTTTACACTGTAAAAGCACATACATCCTATAAGGATAACACACTGCTGTCTGCAATGTCAGGCACATGCTCACTTGAAAATGTTTATATTGTAAAAAAGATTATGCCCTATTTAGGAGTTCTTTATTTGTGTTCTTTATCATATTACACAAAATCTGCATATTGTTGTATATAAAAGATTTGGAATACAAAGGGTCTGGGCTACCAGCACTATGAACCAGACCCAAGTTAATACTGCTGCTATTTTTGTCCTTAGCAAAAATAGTGCATTCTTTTGCTTTAAAAAGCTGCTTCAGCAAGATGCTAGATCAAAAATTGCAGAATTAATTGTGGTCAGACCCCGATGTCTGTGTCTTTCATTTTGTAATACATGTAATATATATGAACAAAACAAACACAGAAAAGCGTATTTTTTCTGTGTCTCTGTGAGTATCAAATGCATAATAAAACTCATTTTTTTCTTTTTTCTTCAAAAAGGCCGAAAAATGTCAATGCAATTAGTTAAATTTCCTAATAGTTCACTAGGCTTTGGTGAAACACTTTGTAACACTTATTATTAGCATGAAATACTGTAAATTAAGATGGCGATCAACTACTTCTAAAATCCAAGTGATTCAAACACATGCACTTCTTAGTACTGTGTTGCCATAAAACATTAACATGCAAAAACTGGACTCCCTAAAGTGACTAAATCCATTGGTCTTTTTGATGTTTTTTGATGCAAAGCAATAAATGAAACTTGTTACAACTTCATGTTTTAATCTTTCCTCTTTATTCTGTCCTTCATGGATTCAGATCCCAAATAAAATTCTAACTTGCGATAAGATTGTGTTGATTTGGTTGGGGATTATTTGTTATTTCTTATTAAGTGTCTTGGTTTGGGAAAGGATTATATTAAATTTATATTTAATAATGAGGGGTTTTTTCACTTATGCTTAATATTTTCAAGGAAAGTAAAAAATTAACATTATTCTTTGGAAAATACTGGAAAAAAGCCATTTCAGTTTGATCTACTGCATTTTTCTGCATGATGTACAACTATAAGTTGCACATATCATTAAAAAGGAAGCCAGTTTTCATTACTGTGGAGGAAACACAAAATGGAAAATCATTCTTCAGTGAAATTCTGTCACATATCATATCATGACTTCCTGGTCTTGTGATTGTTCCAGATCTACCAAACTAATGTGGGCAGCAATATTGGGTTTTGGTCACTCCAAGGGAAATTATTGTAAGTGAAAATTAATTCATTCAAAGGTAAATAACTAGAGATGACATTATTGTTAATGTCTAAGCTTCTTGCTATATATTTTAATTTATAAAAATTGATGATGAATGTTTCATTAAAGTGGATTTTGAAATTTTGATTTTACTTTGGATTTCCAATGAGTTTTTGACATTTGTCTCCCTGTGTGAAAATCTTTGAGTCAAGTACAAGTATTTCACAATAAGTTTGATTAGAAAGTTGGTATGAAGAGCAACTTCATTCGTATTGTGTGACAAAATTGAATTTGCAGTCTTATAATGGCCATATATATATAAAGTATTTATTTGTCTTATTATACTGCTTTGACTTATTATACTGCTTTCTGGCTTAAAAGAATTGTGAAAGCTATAAACAAACACAGAACTAGGTCTTTGCCCAGTACACCTCAGTGTTCGCTGTGTAAGGTAGGAATCACAGTCTCAAGGGGGAAATAGTGTGGGAGAGCACTTGGGGATAAAACTGGTGTCACAGTCCAAGAGAAAGGAGTGTGTCAGCCATTAAACAATTCAGAACACAGGCCAAGTATCTGAGCTGAGGGTGACACAGCATCCCCAAGTAATTCTGGAGTCAGATGCTGCAGTTTCCTTTCAGTTCTAGAGAGACTGTGATGGTAGGCTGAAGTATTATCCCACCACTGCTTGTTTTAAGCATCTGTTTTTCTGGAAGAAAGTTTGTTCTGCCTCTTGCCAGATGCAGAAATTCTTGCTTTTCACTTTCTCCCTTCCACAAGGAGGATATAGCCTTCCCCTTTTAGAAGGAGAATTAATGAAGAAATCTGTGAATGACAGTAGAGGATGGTTTGTGTCTTTTATGTTTCTAGTGCACCCTCATATATATGCTGTACTTTGGTGGTCCTCCTCAGCCCTACTGGATATCCTGAGGGGTACAGGCCCATTTCCAGGAAATCTGAAGTCTTTGAAGATGGGAAACTTAAAGGTGCAAAGAAACTAAGTCAGGCAACACAGTCAGTGTAACTAGAAATGCTTGAGAAGCAGAAGTAAAATAATGAGGAGAAATGTCAGCTGCTAAAGAAAGAAACTTTTTTCCTGCCACCCTCCACAGATGAGGTAGTGAACCCTTTCATGCTACCTGCAAAGATGAATTCTAAATATTTGGGATATGAGGAAATGAACAGCCATGTCATTGACAGTAATACAAAAGAAGCAGAAAATTTATAATTATTTCATATGTTTCTGCAATACTTACATTGTTAAGGTCAACAAAAGCCTGCAAAAAATGTAAATCGGTAACACTAGAGGAGAGCAAGGTAATGCACTTTATTATTGAACACACAATTATTAGGCATGAGACAGGAAGCCTTTTCATTGACAGGATAAACAAGAGCCATTGAGGCACAAGAGAGAAGAAAAAAGTTGGTTGGAGCCATTATTTTTTGTCTCTCCTCCTTTCTTCCCTAGACGACTGAGGACAGGTGTCTTTATTGTGATGATAAGATAGCTTGGTGAAAGCACTGGGGCCTTGCATCATTAAGATGCTGATTGCCCAGTGTCACAAGCCTGCTGAGAAATAGAACCACTAAGGCAAGTCCTGGTGGGTGAGCTACAATCACATTTTCCTGATGTGGTTATGTTCTGCTGTAATTTTTAGAACAGCAAATCTAATTAACTCTTTCTGTGAGAAAACACTGTAAGCTTATTCTTCATTTCTTCATTCTCGCATTCTCATGATTATCACTATGATTGTTGTTACTATTATTAAGTTACCTCTGACTGACCAGTCCTGTCTGTACCTTCTTTTACAGCTACAGCTGTTATATATACACTATATAGCTAGCTATTATACTATACTATTGTATAGTATACATATATTATATATATAGTATCTAGTGTATATATACTATGCTATTATGTTATCCTGTATAGGTAGCAATTATATACTATGTTTAGAGCTGTTGGTTATGCTCCAATTCTGGACTTAGTGCTTATTCAGTGTGTTGGAGAACATTCACAGCTCCAGGCACCTCAGTCAGGAATCTCCAGGTCAGTTATCCAGTAAGGAGCAGGCAGCAGGGTGATAGCATGTGATTCCAGCTGAAGAAAGCTAAACAGGTCATTTACTCTGAACATATCATTCCACTCTGTGGAAAGGTGGTAACATTTTTTGCTCCTAGGAAGTCTATGGGTTTGTTGCAGAACTGCATGTCTTAGTGTGGTCATTTACAGACCAGTCTTGACTGCTTAAGCTTCCAAAAAAGTCACTGAGGAATTTAGTGACACCACTGAAAATAGCCTACTGTCTCAGCTTCTGCTACACTGAAGTTAATCACCCTCTGAGGAAACTGGCTTAGTGAAAGCTCTGAGAGTAAGTGGATCATTTGAGATTTTTTTTTTTTTTTCATTCTTGTTCTGCTCACATCTTTCTCTTGGCAACTGCCCTTATTTAAGAATAATTACACTGAAACCGTGTCAGGGGTGGACACTGGAGAGCAGAAGTAACTTGAACTTCTTTCTAAATTCTTATTTTGTTCCCTTCCAAAGAACCATCTCAGGAGATTCAATTAGAATAAAAATTATGCCACCTTGTACAACTTTTGGAAAAAAATAAAACAAAGCACTTTTTGATCTGATAGATTTGGACAATCAAACTCAACAAAGATGTCAAATATCCCATGACAGCTGTGGTTGACAGTTTTGGCAGTTTTACACTATTTCTTAGCTATGACTATTCTGATGCCATAAAAAGCTGTATAGATAGAAATATCTATACATCTGGAAAGTGTATTTTCAGTGTCTACGTCTTTGAGTTCTCAGAAGATCATCAGTTGCTTTAGCATTTATTCTATGGGTTGATTCTTTGCTCTATGTTGGGGAAATACCACATTTCTAAATATGCACAGGAAAGCCTGTAGCTATAGTTTGCTGTATACTTGATAGCATCTTATGAATGGAAGTATATGCTTTTCATTCCTGTTTGTTTCGTAGTTTCGTATATTTAATAGCAGTACTGGGGGGAAATGTTTTGCAATAAGTAGAAAAAATTGATTAAAATGACATATCCACTTCTGAGCAGTCTTTGGTGTCTTTACAGTAATTTAATGATTTGTCTAACAATAGAATAGGTTTCCAAAATCAACCAGATTCTCACAATGTGTGATCAGCAGGTCAAGAGTAAGAGAGAACAGAGCAGGTTCCAAAGCAATTTAATACATTTTATGACGGCCAACTGTTTTCTGTCTATATATTTTCAATCCAAGTCAAGTTGCAAGTGAACTGATTGTCGTGATCTCAACTTAGTGTTAATAAAACAATATGTATATTGCTGCAGATTTTGGCACAGTTATGGGAAATTGTTATGTCTGAGGAAGGCTGATGTTTACTTGAGCAGTGAGGAAGTTTCTCAACATCTGTAATTTTTTTACTTTAACTGAAGACACCAGCTTCCATTCTTCTATGTGAGTATTGTTCAGGGGCAGCTTTTATAAGAATCTGAGAACATCTGTTGATAACTTTTGGATTATTAGACTTTTTTTCCCACTGGTGTGTCATACTCCAATTCCTTTTTCTACTGAAGATGGTTCTGCAGAATACCACCTGTTGTTTCCAGTTCCCTAAAAAGTCTTCAGGTTTCTTGTTAGCTATAACACCTTTCCTGTGAATATCATTCCAACAGAGTAATTCAGCCAAAGGGGGACACAAAGGTCTCACCAGGAGGAAGTCATGACAGAGCACCAAGCTGTAGCTATGTACATATAAGCAATTATCTGTAGCTGCTCACTATTTCAAAATAATTGGATCAACAGCATGTTTTCTTTAAGAATAGAATAATTCTTATTGCTATTTTTGAACACACATTTTTTCCAGTTGTAAGCAAGGCACAGGTCTTGTATCTAATGAAAGTTCATTATAAGTTCGAATGGGAGGTATTTTTGTATCTAGTATGATGATTGTTCTTGTTATAGATTACTTCAAACATATCCTATTACATTTTTGGTGTGCTTGATCTTAAGAAATACACCAGAATATAAACTTTCTTCTTCAGCAATGAAATAGGATTATACTGTTTGGCATTACTGATTTCTGGGCAAAAACCTGTATGCTTCATTCTGGTCTATAAAGGTTCTGAGCTCTCCCTCCAAATTTAAGGCTGACTTGCAAGTAGAATAAAATTAAAAATTTAATACCTTTAAGAAAATTCTGATGATATGTTGCATGCTTTCAATTATGGAGATAGAGCACTGAGTTACATTTAAAACATGGTTTTTTAATATTTGGATTATCCGGCATATTGTAAGTGTTTTAGAGACATATACACCTGTTATATACCTATTCATAGAGAGAATAATTTTTTCTCTTTCAATAAGAAGAACTAAATGTATATTAGGATTATTGTCAGCTCTATTTATGATGTCATTAATAATCATTAAAAATAGTAAATATTAATGTGTATAGAGAATAGTTTAGTATAGTAACAACTATTTGCTATAATGTTCCCTTTGCTACTGCCTTATTTTATCATCAAGACAGGAGAGAGAGGATCTTGGATCTAAAAACACTGAATTATTTTTTTCCATTTTCTTTGTATGATACTAATAATTTTAGGAAGACTTATATACTTACTTGATTTCCTTTTTCCTTTGCTTTCCTATTAATATGTTATAGCAGGACATAATGCCACCTGTTCCATCTACATACAGTGAGAACTTCAGAGATGATGTCTAAAATATCTGTTTTCTTCCAAGTTTCTTTATTTTTGGGATGATTTTCTACCTATGTCTAGTGAAACGTTAGAATAATGGCTTTTTAACAATATCCGAAGTTACAGAATTTGTATTTCTATCACTGTTTTTTGTTTTTAAATCAAGAATCAAAGCTAATGCTTTTGATCAGAATTTCAGTAGTTGGTTTTATTCCTGCAACGTACATTGCCTATTTTGGTAACTGTAAGTAGTGTTATTACTGATTGGTGTCCATGAAGGTTTGCCACGTTCTGGCACAATCCCAAAGACTTTTTCTCCAAATTTCGGAGGGATTAAGAATAAGAACTTGTTTTTTGCAACATTGCCATAAAGTTTCTGCTGAAGTGAGTCTAGCTGTAATGTGTGGTTGTACATTACTTTATATTGCCTTTTCTTTTACCTTGAAAGAAGAATTATCTATTTCAAAATAAATTCAAAGCACAGAGCTGAGCCCACAAAAAGTACCACTGCTGATCTTGAACTGTGCAGTGCTGACTTTTGCCAAGCATATCTTATCTGTCATTCAGATGTCAGTCCTCTAATTCCAGGCACCTTCCTATGGCACAGGTCAGAGGAAGAATACTGTGTGTGAAGCAATAAAACACTGAAAATCCAAGTACTTCAGGGGTGACCTGTACAAAATTATCTGAATTGCCTTTTTATGTTTTTGTGATTATTATTTTTTATGAAGATTTAACTTATAATCAGACAACTTTCTGCTTACTCCTTCTGATGGACTCTGCAACCAACAGAAACTGTTTATCACAGTATGTTTACGATGTGCTCATCTTATTTTTAATCATGTCGTTTTTTAAACTAATTTTTCTAGTTACAGAATTGTTTTGCCATAATATGGTAAAAATACAATAGATTATCGCAATTATTTTGGTTCTAAGAGTCTCTTTCTGTGACTAAAGTTATTCTTTTTTTTATACCATTTTAAGACTTACATAAAAACAATAACTTCTAGTAAATGTTTTTTTTTTTTAATCTAATTTAAAGCACTAATATTTTCCATAATGCATATGCATTAGTTTTAAAAATAGCAGTCTCTTCAATATCAATATGAGTGAAAGTTTAGCTTTCTCTCAGTGGCATGTGCAATATTTTTGGCTGATTAGATAATAGCTTCTTTGTGGTTTGTTCATTTGTGAGCATAGTGGAAGTGAAGGTGAATAGGCAAATAGACACTACACTAAGATTCCTGTAGAAAACCTTTTCCAAGGAGTGGAGAACCAACTGGTTCAACAGAACCAGTTCCTAGCTCCCTCATGTTCTGCCATTTGAATCAGAATAGAGATGCATAAAATGCTGAAAACAGTACAAGTGACTATTAGAGTTGCTAGTCCTTTGTGTTTATTTACCCAGATGTAATTAAACAATGTGCAGCACAAAAGAGAATTAAGTCCAGTAACCTTAACTGCAAAATTAGTTTATGCTTCAGTAGCTATTTTTAAATAATAAAGGAACAACAGAAACTATATGAGGAAATATGGTGAAGCAAAGTTCCCATTTGTCTTGAATCGTCTTTAGGAAATTGTTAAGGATTCAGCAGGGGAAAAAATTACAAGTTAATGGAACTAAGATTTGATAAATCATGTCGTTAGGAAGCAGAGGCATTACAAGAACAGCATTTGTAAGGAAGATATAAAACTATGTCATCATGAAGTTTCATAGCAGTAAGGCTTATACTGAGTAGGGCTCTAGGATTTCAGGTCACAAGCTACTATTTTAGTTACCCGTGCCAGGAACTTTGAGAGGATCCAGTCTGAAGTTTGAAGGCTGATTTTGCTATCCCTATTTCTTCAACTAATCAACCATGGTTTACATTTAGTTCTGAGTCTCATCCCTTCTTCTGCTTGTTTTGGACCTCATGACTGTCTAAAATTCTTTGACACCTATTTCAGTCTGAGAAAATTGCTTGTTGGTGCTTTCTCTTTTGTGATTAATGTGTCTATGAAGAACAATTTCATTCCTTCTCTTTTCTCCAAGTTTTTTTACTACTGAAATCTAGGTAGAGAATCTGAGATGGAACTATGAATGCAGATGCATATTTCCCCCGTTATCTCCATGAAGTTGTTCAGATGCACTATGCACTGTTGAATGCTGTCAACATATGACAAGTACCAGCAGAGGCTTAGCTGGCTTTCAGCTAGAAAACAAGCATTAGCTATAGGTCACAGAATAAACATAGATACAGGAAGAACATTCAGCAGGAAAACATGAAAATTAAGCACAACTTATACAAGCACAACAAAATTTTATAAAGTACACATTACCTCTCTCGTCCCATTTTCCAATGTGTACTCATGGTGACATAAGGGCCAGGAGCGGTTTCAAGGCCTGAGTAACCTTGGAATCTTAACTTCTATGCAGCAGTGCTTCAGTATGTTCAGGTTCTGCAGTGATGGGTGTTGTCCTAAATCCAGTAGTACATTTAGAGAAGTTACAGCAAGAAAAGGGAATATTAAACACTGCTGGAAGTCAGGAACCCTTGCAGAATACATATGCATGACACATCTTTTTTTCAGCGCATTCTTCCCTGGGAACGATGTTAAGCTAACAAGGCTATAAGAATGGCATGATTATGTTCCACAGACCTGCTCATGTGTCAGTTATAATTGATATTCTGAGATGCCTAGCTGTTAACATTTAGGAGTGGTCACAAGGAAATCTTATGAAAAGCTGAAACTGAATCCAGACCGACTTGAGCCTAGCTTGAATTCCTGGATACTTTCTTTCACTTGTGATTATTCCTGCTCTTCCATGAGCACTGCCTCATTTGAATGTGGCAAATAGAAGAATAAGTAAAAAATTAAGAAAATAATTTCGCTCAACTCATTTTTACAGGTTTTATTGAAGCGTGACTCAAGAGCAGGGGATCAGCAAAGACCTATTTAGTAAAAAACCCCAGTGTTAAATTCTATTGTATTTTAAAAAATCATTGCAGAAATTTAATTTGGTTTTTGTTTCTAAAATGCACACCATTTCCCTAAGAATATGCACTATTTGTTACTCATTGGAAGGGGAAGTCAAATGTCCTTTTTTCCAGAATTCATTTTGCTAAGGGTTCGTAAAACAGGTGGCTATAATTGAACAGTCCTTAAGAAATACCTGTAATTTTAACAGATTTATTTTTCTGTTATTAGAAAGAGTGTCTATTAGAAGAGTTGCTTAGACATCTGAACTTCAAGAGACTCATTATATGAGCAGATACAAAGTATTTCATGAGTCATAGAGAAAGCTGTGAGGGGAAGTGGGGAGTCCCAAGTCCCAAGTATAGTGTTAAAAACTGCTTGATGTTAAACAGATATATCAGATTCAAGCTTAAGGCTTAGGGAGCTTAGGTTTTAGGTGGTATCCAGGAGTTTTGTTTTCTTTTACCATGACTGTTGAGTGTGTATATAACATTTTTTCTGCAGAGAAAAAGCTGACATTAAAGGTGGATAAAATGAAATTTCATGGGTTAAAGTTATATCTTGATCCAGATTTGGAGGGAGAAAAGAGAGGAACTCTGATGCTGGAGTATAAACATATAATAGGTCATTGCACTTCTTATCTTTGTATTGCTTGTTACACTCAATATATACTGATACATCAACACATAGAACCCAAAGATATACAGTTGGCTGTATTGCAAGACCCGTGTGTATTGTTTCTCTCAGAAACAGTTTTTTCCTCTAATTGACCACAGATGTTTAGATCTTTCCTTTAGAACAGTAAAAGCCAGAAAGCCATAACAGACAGCAAGCCTTTCTCTTTCCCTTTTGCCACAACTTGCATCGTTTCTCTGAAAAGTGTCTCTGGAGTTTTAGAGCTTTCTGATGCACAGTAACACTATATAGAATTAACAAGCATTGCTATATTGCAGTTCTTTTATGCACCAGCATAGCAAACTTGAGAATCAGCTGCTGGGATTCCAAACTGTCATTTATTTAGACTTTTTTTGGCCTTAGAAAAAACTAAGACAAAGAGTAATCAACTTCATCATCTTTTTTTGAACCTTCCATTAATAGATCAGTCCAGTATTCCTAATAATTTCCCTTCATTATCCAAGGAATATGATGTTTGTGAAGCGGCATAAAAGTGCTGAAGTTCAAAAAAATAGTACTATGTATTGTCTGCATATCTCTCGGGAATATTATAAAGAGAAATTTCAGCAATACTGAAAAGAGTAAACATAAATTTTAAAAAATAAGAAAGAAATCCAATGACCCTTAAGGAACCAAAGCTAGAAATACAGTAATAAAGACACTAGAGACTTGACTCAAAAGATCAGTTATACTCCTACCTCTTCTAATGTTTTCCTGTGTAGTTGTAGGCAAATCTCTTTGTGTTTCCATTAACCTTCAAAAAAACGCAATACTGGCTCCTTCTTTGTTTTTGTTGTTTACTTCTTTTGTTTACTGTTTTGTTGTTTAGAGAGATTGGAAGGCGGAAAAAAAGCCATTTTTCCATCATTTCCTGGCTTATTATTCCTACACTAACTTTTTTCGCTTTCCAACTCTAAAAATCAAATATAGATCCTGCAGATCTACCAGCTGCAGGAAAAGGGCTCCCTCTTTCCAGGAGGCCAGTTTGACAACAATTTTAATCACTTTATAACCCACAGTGTGCCATTAGTTGGGGAATGGAACATAGATCTGAATTAAATACAATGCCAGTCATAGTCAGGAGTCCTTTGGAGCTGTTACCATTACAATAAGTTATTTTTATTACTGCCCAAATGTATTGACTTATGAGCACATAATAAATCAAAAAAATAGGCACACTTATAATATAGAAGAAAGAAATATGAAGAAAACGAGAAATGTAAATTCTTCCACATTGTGTTTTTCAGAGTAGCCAATGCTTTTAATTAATAAAAGAAAATATATATCATAAAACTGAAATGATAGGTCATAGTAACTAGGAGTAGGATAATAGCATCATATAAAAAAACTCCTGGAAAACAATAGCATTTAAGTTCTTCACTGCCAGATCTCATTTAAAAACAGACTAAATATCCTTTGTCTTTGATGCAGTTTATTGGAATTGCTTGAATCATTCAGCATAATTCCACTCTTACACCTTGGTGCAATGTCAAAACAGAATTTTGTCTGAACCAGACAGCAGGCTGCCACCTGACTGACATTTATCTGCATTAACCCTATTCTTCTAAGAATATTCTGAATGGAATTTTGGTTTCATGGACCATGGGAGTTTTTAAGAGCCATCTATCTCTTACTGACCAGGCGCCCACCAATACTCAGACTGCAGATGGCTCTCTATTTATACGTAGCAAAATCTTTTTTGAGGGTGCATTGGCACTGCTGCTCCCATTTAGCAAGTCAGAAAACTGAAACACAGAATGTGTAAGATGTTAAGAAATTTGCTGGCAGGACGCAGCTGTTCTGTATGGTTACCTGTTAGCAGAGCATGCTACTTGACTTCAACCAGATTTTCTGGTAATAATTATAGCATAAAAGGCTGATCTAGCACATACAGTATATAAATTATCACTGCAAGATGGGGATATGGATTTTTTCTATCCCACTGTTTTTCAACTGTTCTCTCTTCATACATACACACATCTAAGCTCTTATGGATTTTTCCATTTTTGGATGGAAAATAGATGAACTTCCAAATACTCTATTGTTGTCTGCTAGCAATTCAGAAATCAAACAAGTACACTGACACTGTATTGTATGTTTATGACACTGAAATGAAAACTTTGAAAGGTCTTTTATTATCAATAAAAGTAAAAGCAATTGTTTACCCTGAAAGACATAAATTGATTAAATAAAACCATCTTAAAATCTTTCCTGGCTGACACTTGCTAGTTTAAGAAGAAATAATTTGGTTCCAGTGCTGCACTCTTAGCCTTAGTTAGCCTCAGCCAAATGCTACAAGGTCTTAAGTGTTGTGCAAGCCTTTGAAGGTTTCAGTGCGTCTTTAGTAATGCAGTAGTCCTTAGGCTGGCACCCAGCCCAGGATGAATTTTACTTTTGATGGCAACAGCTGTGTATCTATCAGGTTTCTGAATATGAGCAGGGTGGGGCAGTCCCCAGGCAGCTGCCAAACGTGGGAGAAACAGAACTGCTGTGCTTGGATCAGGGCTACCGAGTAACAGGCACCAGCTGGGGGTTTTGTCCTTTGGCATGTGACCCTTCTCATTCTGCTCCAAACCTTTCTGGCAGTTTAGGCACTTTGGAAGGCACGTTTTTACCCTGTGAACAGCTTTAGTTATAGGTGTCAGTCCTAGAAGCACAAACACTGCCTCTTTTTCTCTTCCTAGTAATCCCTCTGTTAGCAGCAATTTGCCATGTAAATATGGCAACTAGTGGTTGCATTTACAAGTCTTGAAAATAAAAAGATTATGGGAGAAAAACTTTGCAAATAAAAAATTATAACAATTGGAATGCCTTGAATATTGCAAAATCAAGAAATGACATCTCTAAAGCAATAAACAAGCATTTAAATAATGTACTAAACTTTTATGCTTCACAGAAGATACATGACAGCATGCTCTTGTTACCATTATTATGGATGTTTATCTTAATATTTTTGAAGATTCAGCTCTATTCTTTGACAGGCTTTTCAAAAATGGTCAAAGAACAAAGCCGAGATTTTTCTGTTTCCTAGAGATTTTAAACAGAAGAAAGAGGAAACACAATGGGTTTCAATGTTTCTTCTAATTTTTATTTTTACTACCCAATATTGAATAATGTCTTCTTTGATTATTTTGTCATGTGGAGACTGAGTAACCTAGTAACTGTTTAGTTAAAAATAAAGTAAGAAAATAAGTAAAATCACCTCTTTTCAGATTTATCAAGATTTGGGCTTACTTAGTGAAAGACTGCTGATCAGCACACCTTAGGATTTTTCTCAGTGACTCATATTCCCTTCACACTGGCAATATAATCTAACACCACCCCAGAGGCGTCAAGAAGGGGGAGCCAGCAGCTCTGCTCCCTGTCCATCCCTCTCACTGCACCACAAGCAGAATCTGCAGCACGTCCTAGGTGTTGTTCTTAACAACACCTTGTGCTGATGTGCAGGTAAACCTGGGAGCCCCACAGGTCTGGCACCTGGGAGCTCAGTGGAAGGGAACTGCAGGGTGCAGGGGAGGAAGTGGGACCTCATTTTGCACCATGCAGCTGTAACTGGTCTGTCTGCAAAAGAGCATGAGTACTTTAATGTAGCAATCTCAGTTCAAATAAAAGTCAAACCTTCCTTGGCAATTGATTAAAAAAGGGGGGTAGAGTAGGGTATAAGGAGCAATTATACTTTAAGTTAGACATTTGATTGGTTTTAGGTGGTTTGTTTCCAACATACCTCTCTTTGTCTATTGATCAGCATCCCCTGGGATCAAGATACCTTCCTGAAAATCTGCTCTATTTCCTTCTCCATCTGAAAAATAAAGACATAGCTGTATTGCAGTGAATATCTCTATATAAGGAACTTTTCTCTGCATTCCACTGTCTCACCCTGTATATCCTAGAAATCAAAAACTCAGTGAAGTGTGTTGAGAATGGAATAGTTCCCCACTCTACTGCTGTAAGGCACCACAGATACACACTTAGTTATTCCTGAGCTCCTCTTACTTTCCTGTTTCCTGTGTTTCAGACCAACCTTTAAGATCAACAGACCCACATATTTTTATTAACTCCTTTTCTGTCATGTTTTATGGTTTTATCACTAGTTCATTTTTAACACCATTAAAATACTCCTTGTGGTCGGTCTACCTCTCCTCACTCTCATCACCTTCATGTTTCTGTTATCCTCACAGTGTCTTGGGCTCCATGTAATCCATTCTCACTTTTCTGAACTCTGTTTTGATCTTCCACCAGTTCCCTTGTGCCATTCCCACTCTGTCAGGTCACTTAGAGAAAGTTTTTCCCTCATCCTCTGCTTAGTCCTTGTCTTCTATCTTCTCTTGTATGTAAAGGTTACCTGATTGTCTACCTGAATTTTTTTCCAATAGAGACTATCAAATACACAAAACCTCATGAATGAGGAAGATCATTCTACTTTTAAGATTTCCAGTAGCAGTATTTGCAACCCTGATGTGAATGTATTGGTTTTTACTGTGGAAGTTACAAATACAGTATTTGATTTTCCCTCCAATTACATCTATTTTAATATAATTCCATTTGATTCAGTCAAGTTATTCTTAAATTAGCAATATAATTGAGAGGTTAATTGAACTAGGAGGTCAAAATTTGGATTTATGTCCCTCCAATCCTTTGTGATAAAAGGTGGACTATTCCCAGAGAGAAGTTAAATAGAATAAATGTAACAGCTTGGCAATAGTTTTTTTTCTAAATACCTATTTCTAAAACTGGATTGCAAGGCTTTTGTATGTATATATTTCTTTCACCTCTTAGTTTTGTCCTTTCTGTTAACATAAACCCTATTATGAGACTTCTTAAATGCTGGGGATAGCATATATATTAGCATATATAGTTTTGATGAGGACATTTTCTGTGGATAGATATGAGAAGAGAAAGTAAACCATATAGTCAATCAAAACCTAATTAATTTATTTAGACTGCAAAAGGAAATTCATTTGTCATCTTCACAGACATCTTATTTCATTCTCATAATTCTACCCATGTTTGTTCCACAGAGAAACTCAAAGATAAAAATTAAAATCTCAAATAGTTTAAAATGGAAAAGTGGCTTCCAGAGTGTGTGCAATAGGAGCAATTTTGCACTCTAAGTCCTTGAATTTGTATTTTCCAAGACAAAAATTTGATGCTGATTAACACAGATCTTTTCACGTCTCATTTTCTGCCTGTAATAATTCAGGAAATCCATTTTTTTAGAATTTTTTTTTTTAAATTCTATCATCTGGAGCAATCGCATGATGTAAGCACAAACAACAAAAAACGTATAAAACTTTTTGGAATCAATGAAGACTTCAATTCTGATAAGTTACAGGAAAATACTGTAGTTTCCACAATTTATAATATAAAAATAATTACTCAGATAACCATTTACTTACAATAAGCATTACCTAATAGGCTCTTATTTGAAAGACTGCTTGATGGAGAAGGAGATGGTTCACAAAAACACTTGATAAATAGTAAATAAATGTGCAGCCATTAAAGGGAATATATGCTAATAGATATGTTACCGAGAGAGTTTGAGGGGAGAAAGGAAAGGAAAATATAGTAGAGGCTGAAAAAGAAATAGAGACAAAATTTTAGAAATGTTCCTGGGGGCAGGGAAGAAGAGGAGAGGCTTAATAATAGAGTCAGCTCCATTTCTAGCATATTTGGTTAATATTGTTATGAGAAATAAGACTTTGTTCAAATAAAGCTTCTGCTCAAATAACATAAGAACATTTGAAGCAAATTAAAATGTTATTAAATGTCTGTTCCTTATGTGCTGCAAAAACAGTTTTATCCCACATTAATGTTCATTTTACTAGTATGAAGACAACTGCCATAACTAATACTAACAAAGCTGTTCAGGAATTGGAAATCTTTAGTGACCTGTGGGTATCTGTGTCCTCAGGTAAAAATGTGTTTGGATATGGATTAAAAAGTAAAAGTAACTGGTGTCCTAGATAAATTTGGCATTAAGCGTTTTGAGTGCAAATATAACATGATTATTAAATAACTCTGAAAGAAAACTTCTTACTGAAAAACAGAAATAACCCTTTTTTGTTGAGTCACATTAAAATTGGGTATTTCTAGAACTAGATTTTTTACATTATCAAACATTCTGGTTTCAGGGAAATCTAAGAGCCCACTGTGCTGTAAGTTTAATTACAGCTCTCAGGTACAGGTATTTTGTAGTGAGATTCATCTATAAAGCAATGACCCATGGGTCAGGAAAAATGTAGAACAGTTGTTATATCTACAAAGTATTGCCTTCAAGTTATCTCTTACCAATATTGTAGTGAGTTTTATTATATTTTTAATTTTAAAATAATATTAATTTCATCTGGTTTTCAGGTAAAAACATCTCAACATTTAGATATTTTTGCCTTTCAAATGTTCTAACATTTTCCAGTTTATTGTGTTTTGGTGGTGCTTTTTTTAATCAAGACAATGGATGTCCATTCCTTAGATGTTTAAAAATTAACTGTAAGAATGTCAGATAATTTTGCAATAAGGACCAAATTAAAAGACAGTTACCTCACCTGCAGGACTGCAAAAACCTAATTGTAAGACTTTTTGACTTAATTCAGTGATAGCCAGGTGAATGTGATGGTAAATAGCCAGTAGCTTTATTTGTCTATGCTATCTCTTAGGAACTAGCACACAAAAATCTCAGTCCACAGTTACTTAAAACCCTCTGCTACAAGTTTCTTTAGTGAGCATCACCTTAATTGTAAGGTCCTCTGATAGCTGAGCAAAAAAAAAAAAAAATACAGGTATATTTTGTCTAATTTTCCTTTTTTTTTTGCTATTTTGTATTCTGTTCTCTTAAGTAAGCCTTGCACCTAGCTGACAGCAGGCTAGGATTTCCAAAGAGTCTGGAAATTCTTTGAGATACATTCCTGCCCGATTCAATAATTTATTTTGTATATAATGATGCTCTAATTTAAATAGGCAAGTTAACAGACAGAAAAGCCACAACAGATATATTGTCTCATTAGGGCTGCTGGGCCAATTACTAATTTACAAATATTGAAACTAGCACTGATAGAGATAAATTAATTTCTCATAATTTAATAATGCTAATCACAGGAGCAGTGAAGACCTACAACTGATGGCAGTAGAGCAACGTGAATTTTACTACACAAATGTAAACTCAATAAATTTTTTTTCTCTGCATTGCACAATATTATGTTGTTAAATACTTCTTCGGTTAATCTTCATTATTTAGGATTTCTTCTGCTGTTTTATCTGCTCACAAATCTTGGGGTCAAACTCTTCCAGCAGACAATCCTATTCAGCTAAAGTCATAAGTGGTTTTTAGTTGAATACCAAAGACATTGCAAGGTTTTATTTTACCCACTCTGTATTCCCAAAAGGCAAAATATTAGTGTGAATTGGTGTCATTTAGTCATTCATCAACTTCTCTTAATTAAATTTCTTTCTTAAACAGAGAGATTGCTTCATATGGGAAAACTGTGCTGTAACAACTTCTTATAATAATATTTAGTAAATTCTGAGACATTTGAAACATGAGACACAAATTGGTTTTCTGGTCATCCATATAAGACTAATGAAAATGAAAAAATTTTGAGAAGACAAAAAAATCAGTGTCCTAATAACCTGCACTTCCCTAGCTGATAAAATGCCTTATTTTGAACATCGTGGAAATGACCCTCGAAGTCCAAACTTCTTAGTAGAAGTTTCATTAAAGTACATAAATTACAACAACTGTCAGAGATGGCATTAAGTATTCAATAAAAGTAGACTTAACACAATTAATAGCAATTAAAATTATATTTTTATGATGTCAGCCACCAGCACTGTAAAGACATAATTGCCTGTAAGGACTTCACTAACCATATTTATCCTCTAAAACTGTCCAATTTATATGAAAAATGCCAAAAACATATCCCAAATGGGTACCATTATCTTCTTGGATTTTTAAAAGTGATCTGTCTTTATCCAGCCTGTGCACATTAAGCTAATTTACTTTAATTAGTTTTTTTCTCATTGTCTTAATAGGCATGTTGATAAGGTTTTATTGGGGAGGGGGAAGGGGGAATATTGGTTGGCACTTTTTATTTCCTTTTCCTGACTATGGATGTTAAACTTTATTCATTGAATGTCTTTAAGACTACCTGTAATCCTACCCTTAGATTTTCCCTGTTCATATTTTCTTTCTTCATTTGTCATATACAAACATAATGATAAAACGTTTAGTATTTTGTAAGGCACTTGTACTTCGGCTGATTAGCTGATCATTAAAAAAAACCAGAATGACATCTTAAGCTGTGCTGTGAAAAGGAGGTTTGCTCTGGACATAACAAATTATGACTTGTGTCTCTCACATCAACAGAATATCCGTGAAATAATTCTAGAGTCTTCAGGCAATATTAAGAACAAAATACAAGGGTATCATCCACAGGTAGTGGTCTGACTTTAGGATCTAGGTTCAGCCTTCTAATTTAAATACAAAGTTAACTGTTTCCACCTCCTGATGTAATTGGGAGAACCTGTGTAATTGATTGCAGGAGGGAAGCTCCTCATCTAGATCTTTGGAATTACCCCTGGAGATATATAAATCACTCTATTGGCTGGTCAGTTGGGGTTTTGGTCTGTTTGTGCTGAGCTACTTTCAGTCTGCATGTATGAAGTTTAACAGAGATTCTTTCTCATGCTACTGCCTTCAGAAGTATTTTGTATTGATCTGGTAAAGTTTGCGAAGGTATGTCCAGTGTTTTGATAGCGTTCCTGAGGGGCTATTCTTTTATTCTGTTAATTTTCTTACACAGAATGTGATAAACCAAATCATTAGTGTGGTTTTGGCAGATTAGACTGTGATTTGCTCCTTGATTTTCCAAATACATTTAAGATTAAATGTGAATATTTTGCAGTACACAAAAGAAAAATTGTTGTCTAATTTATGTTACTGGATGGATAGTTCCATTTTAAACCAGCATCATCACACAGTCTAAGAATCAATAAACTATAAAGACTGCTCAAAATAGGATTATATACAAATTTATGATAGTGAAAATATCCCTGCATTACTTTAAAGTTGTACAAATATGGAGAGTTGTAAAGGTGTCTGGGCTTCTTCAGAAATTAAAACTTAGCTATTGATAGCAATTCCTCAAAAAAGCACAGAATTTAGCGATGAAAAAATACTAAACACTGAATAATCAATCCCTGGTTCAGAGGATTCAATTGAAAATAAGAAATTTCAACTTCACTTTGGATACTATTAAAATAACTTGATCTTACTTCTCATTCTTAGGCATTTACTTGAAGAATGCCATAGAATGTGACCTGTTTTTAAAGTAATTTATCAGTTTTGCATCACAAGTCTATATATAAGGTCTAAAATTATTTTTTGTCACGGAATGAAATAATATTCAAAGTGATTGTGAAGAATCCTATGTACCTGAAGTATTTTCATGAAGCAGATCTTAAAGAGTACAGAAACTTTTTTTTCTATACCTATTATAGTAGTGTATTGGTCGCATATCATGTTAACATAATTATTCATAATTCACCCAGAGTATTTTCTTTCATTGCGTCTATACTCTCTGCTACAGGAAATAAGTTAATTAGGTTTCAGACTACTGAATTACAAACCTATCCTGCATGTCATTTTGCTGTTCTGAGTTGAACTTTACTAAAAAAAAATGTCTCTTTCTTGGAGGAAAAAAAAATTAATCATACTGAGAATATTCAATAACTTGTTGACCAACATAACAAAGCATGAATGTTGAATCAGAGACACGTTTCATACTCTTACATTAGTAGCAAAAATCAACATAACTTCAGCTGGTAATTTTCATGGCTGAAGTCCTTTCTTTCAAATGAAATTGAAGTTGAAACATTGAAGTTGAACTGAAGGTGAAAAAACTTTTAATTTAGTCAAGATAAAACCATCCTATATACTGTGCGTGAAATTCTGTGTATGTGTGTGTAAATATGTTTTCATTATACTATAAAAATCTAGTATTAAACTCTATAATACATGCATTTTTGAAATTCTGCTTAGAAGATATTTTTCAATGTAACTATTTTTTTGGCAACAATGGATAAGAAGAAAAATAAATTAATGCAATTACCCAAAAACCATAAGTGTAAGACTGACAGTTCAGACAGTTCCATTTTGCTATGCTGAATTTGGTGTCTGATTTTGCAGAAATATCTTTCCAAAGCCACTCTCTGTAGAAGTTGCATAGTAAGAATACAAGAACAGAGCAAGTATGTACAGCCAATTCCATTAAATAAATCAGGTTTCTAGAGAGTAGCACCTGAGCCCTCCCTAGTTCTCGCTAAAAGTTTTGGAGGAACTTTCACAATTTGTAAGTAACATGCAAATGACATACCATGACATTTATGTCTTCTGCCTCTCAATGATGTGATTTGTAATTCATTTAGACTTCTGCATCTAATATTTATTGAATAAAATCACTTGTCATAATGGAATTAACAATTGAAAGTGGTGACATTGAAAAATAAATTAGTGTTACAAAATAAGTCTTGGGATTTTCCTCCTGAAAGCAAAAGCATTCCAAGGCAAATGGCATAAGAAGCCATAAGTATTCCAGATGGTAAATTATTTCCTATATGACATTCAGATTTATCTTTAAAAGATCAGCATTTTTTATACATTCATAAGATCTGCCTTGTCTTTAGCTTTTCAGTATTGAAAAATACTTTTTTCAGGGACAGAAGTCTGTTATAACCTAAGAAATATTTCTCAGATTTGTATGCTTATTATATGAGCAAAGCGTTACTGGGTTATTGATGACATTGGAGGTGGTTATTTTGCAATTTAAAATTAGAAATTCCGAATACATCAAACTATGGAAGTTTCAGGATAAAACAGAGAACTGAAAGTATAACTGAAAAGGATTAAGAATTTATTAACCTTTACTGTTTTATTAGCTTTTACTGTGTTACATCAAGGTGTATGGTTGTCTTGAAAACAACCGTTATAATTGATTCTTCTCAGTTATTTCCTGATGTTAAGCTTCTAGCTCCAAACAGAAATATTGTTTATATATAATCCTTATTGGTAAACATCATCCCATTTCTACTACACCAGTATTCAAGGTCTTCCACTCTTTCTTGTATGATCTGACAGTCATCTTCTGTATTGGAGCACCTCTGCTTATATTGTATCATCCATAAATGGCATCAGCATGCTCCTACTATTTTTCCTAGCAAGACCACTAATGAAAATATTAAATCACATAACTGAAAAATCAGGCTCTGAGAAACTCATCCATGTATGGCTTTCACCACTTTGTCAGCTATCTTGCCTTCAGACAATTCCTTACCTATCTAACCTCTATTACAATGAACTCAGTTAATGTGGCATCCTATCAGTTTACTAATGGTGATGAATGAGGGCTGCTGCATTTCCTATTTCCAGGAAGAAAACAGGTATTTCGTTAAACAGAGGGGCAGGTTGGTCTTGCTTTTGATGCATGAGATACAAAAACATTGGGTAGAAGAAGAGACTTCTAAAGAGTACATAAACATATCTGGGCAGGCAGTGGCTTGGAGTCTTTTTGTGTCAGAGGTCAGACTCAGGTTGTGCTCAATATGTATTAATGATTCCACTAGACCTTTTGAATTGTTATTCATGCTTTTGCAGGGTGTTATCTTGTAATGGTGACTTGCACAATTAAATTATGTTTCTCTTTAGGAAACCATTGTTTTTGAATGTCAGAACCTCTTGTAGTATTAGAACTGAAAGATTCCTATTCCAATGAATAGGAATGAAGACTCCTTTTATGTCGTTATATAGGCCTTTATCAAATGCTTCAATTATGTCTCTTTCAAGCTGATGAACTCTGGTCCATTCAACCATCTTCTTATATGGAATGACTTCAAAATCCCTCTATATTCTTCCTGTTGGGTTTTTTGGGGGTTTTTTGGGGTTTTTTTGCCTCTTTCCTAGATCTTATGGGGATTTTTTTTTGCTTGTTTTGAGTTTCTTTTGAGATATAGTGATCAAAAATTCAGTGTTGAATGTGAAGATAAAGTGTACAGATTTATTGCATTAAAAAAAGTTTCCTTCTCTATTTTTTAGTTGATTTGGGTGTTTTTGCCCCTAATAATTTCCAATGTTCTAATTCTGTTTTTTTTTCACTGGGGTTGCAAGCTGGTGTTTTCAGAGAACTAGCCACAATTAGTCTTTTATTCTTTTTTTGAAGCAGAATTTAGAATCCACTGTTTTGAATGTACAGAAAGGGATATTTATTCCCGCATAGACTGTGTTGTATTTATTGACACCATTTCACTCATTCTTCTTTTGTGAACGCCATTCACATCTGTTTCAAACAAATAGCTGTCCCTAATGAAACAGTTTATCAGAGAGGACTCAAATTATATGGTCCCAGAGAAATCCTCAATACCCCTTTTAATAAAGGAGGTCACAGTACAGTAATGATGGACCTTTTAAGATACCCTTAATCAATAATGTGGAGGTGAGAAATGGTAAATTGCAGTGATGTGGAATTGCCACCCTGATACTGCCACACTATGCAACTGAAATAAGTAAGCTTTAATTTCTTGTTCTTTATGAGAGGAAACTAGAATATCTTTAAAAATCATCATGGTAAGGAAGGATGTGTTCAAGGCCAGGTTGGATGGTGTCCTGAGCAGCCTGATCTTGTGAGTGACATCCCTGCCCATGACAGGGGGTTGGAATTAGATTCTTTGAGATCCCTTCCAACCCAAACAATTCTATGACTATATGGAATATACTTGGGCCCTGGACAGTTAGATAAAATTTTTCTATAATACTATATAGCTGAATGAAAACTTGCCTACCAAATAAACACCAAGGAGTGCTAAAACTGAATTGTCTTCATTTTGATCCTTCAATTTTTATTCATTCTACTTTCTAGTGCCATCTGTTTCCTAAATGCAAATTTTCAGACTGCCAGTGATATGAAGCAGTATTGGTTTTCTCGGGGTTTTGTTTGGGTTTAAAATTTGGTGGAGTTGTGACATTTTCAGGACATCTCTGTTAGTCCTACATACTATTATATAGTTATGTCTAAGCAGTTAGTTCAGATGAGCAGAAAAAAATTCATTAATATCAATGGAGAATCAAATTAATAATGAAAGATATGTAATAATGAAAGAAATGAAATCAAATGCCATGCCAGTTATGCCATGGCATAATAATTCTTTTGTCTTTTAAGATACCCCAAATGCGCATGAAAGAATCATGCAGAAATCAAGCCCTATTTCTTCAAATACCCTTCTTACCCATGTTTTTGGTAAGACTAAAATACAGAGATCAGAATACTTAATTATGTATCTTTAGTTACAGAAATCTCTATATTATCTGTAGGAAGATAAAATATATACAAAATACATTATAATACATACTATAAATATATGGTATATGAGGTCTTCTGACAGCACTTGACTGTATTCACCACCATTAGTTCAGTGATGATGAAAGAGTTTAATTTAGTAGAGATTGCCTCACTGACTGTAATTTCTTTGTTGCCAATGTATTTTCTATATACCTTTTTTCTATATACCTCAGTGCACAGACACCTGTATTGGGTTTCTAATGCTGAATGTACACATAACAAGAAATCTCATCTAAAAATCCTTTGAAACATAGTTGTTTTCCCACATTCCAGCTGAACATGCTCATTCTTGCCTGTATTAATTAAATCTGTATTGAAAAAGATTAATCAGACTTTGCTTTGTTTTATAGGAAACATGAATTTTTTAAACCATTTCAGACCAATAAAAAGGCACAAGTTAGATATAGTCTGTGAGAATTTTTTCAGAATAGATGAAATTTTGCACTGAAACAAACACTATATTTTTTGCATTCTTTTCTATTGGTATTTTACTTATAATAATGTGATTTGCCCTAGAGATGTACACAAGGTATATGCCATTAGGAGAATAGGAATTCTGGCAGTAAAAATCATAATTCATAAGCAGAAGCATTAGTACTTTTGTGTAAACAATGAAAGTTGGTCTTCGTTGTTCCTGTCACCGCAAACTGCAGGAGGAAGGTGAAGACTCCAGCCTGCCTAATGTGGCAGTGAATGTTGATTTTTTGCACTTAATGTTGTTTTCTGATTAATCACACATGTGCATAACATGCTGTCAGTTTGCTCTAATTATTGTAGATCATCTTCATGATCTGCCACTTGCAATCTAATATATTATGATAGCTGAAGTAATATGTTCTGGTTATAATTGGTTGCCCACTATTGATATGGGTAATAGATCTCTCCTGTGAAATACAAACAGTAACTAGATGCACAGCATGCAGGTGAGTTAAGTACCTACACTACCTAGGAATCAGCAGGTATTCTTCATGACTTAGTCTCCAGACATATTTTTTCTGGAAGCTCAGCATATCTCTAATTGCAATTATATTTTGTGTCCATCTTGTCTCAGATCTTAGAAAAGGGGTTTCTGTGTATAAATATTTAAGTATGAAAGTAAAAGGCAATATCAAGCACTTTTCTGCAGACTTATAGAAATATAACTGGCACAGATCTCTTCACAGAATTCCAATTTATAGTAGTAGAGTTGGTCTCAAGGATAAAGAAAAGAAGGATAAAGAGGAAAATCAAATTTTTAACCTGGAAACTGTGAGCTACATTTTGACGTGGCAGGTCTTCATATTGCATATTTAGTTCAGTGTTCATATTTTAGTTCATCAATAGCATTAATAAATCAGTGAATTGGCTGAATTCTGAAAGGATTATATCTCTCACACAATTAATTGTTTTTTGTGTTCTCCATGTGAACACAGAAACATCATAGTTAAGTGCATAGTTGGTGTAATATTGACTTTTTTTTTGATATTTAGTCACTAAGCGTCCAAGGTTGACAAAAGCAGTTATATTCCACCATTTTCTATCAGTAACCGTATTTGCCTAGAGCATTAGTTTCCTCCAAAGCACTTACTGGATTTAAAGGCCTACCCTCTTTTACATATTTTATTCAAAACTTCCAAAATAATCTGGAGACAATATTTACATCCTTGCAAAGTACTATTAGAAAGTTTGATTTTAAAAATGTATGCTCGAGGCATATGTTTGTGGTTCAGCATAAGCTTTTTAAATATCTCACTTGGTTTCTTTCAGTAAATCCAGTTATAGGTGTTGAAGAGCAGACCGTCAAAACCTTTAAAGGCTTAGCCCTCTTTGCTCATCCTCACTGATTTACACCTTCCTAAAAAGACTTTAAAAATAAAAAGAGATGCAAAGGACATTGCATCCAAAACCACACACAGGTTTAGCCTAGGGTGGTTATCTTTAGGTTTAGTGAAAAAGGTCTCCTTTGACTTTGTGTATTTCAAAACTAACTTAGCCTTGGATATTACTTTTGTGACATCCATTGCAAGAAATCTTTGAAAAGGATAAATTTCATTCTACTGTATTCTATTCATTTTTATTTTTGAGCTTTTTAAGTTACTTCTAAAATATATGACAGCAGTTCTTACTGAATTTTCTGTTCTAATTACAACTTACCTAGTACTAACCTGATCACCTACCAGACAGTGATTATATTTCTGCACAACTTGCAAAGTTGGTAGAAATACATGATACAATCCCAATTAAATTATTTGAAAGAAATTTGTTGTTCATTACAATTTATAAGCTCAGTAGAAATAATTAAGTAGCTATCACACATATAATACATAGATAAAGCATAATAGAAAAATAATGCCACTTGTGAATCTGAAATGGAAGAAGAGAGTTTGACATTTTGAAATAGCACTTAAGAGTCTGAATTTATTACGGTGTGTTAATATGTCTGGTTTAAATACAGGAACTGGTGAAATCAATGTACTGCTTTGAGTAATGCTGGAAGCTGGATTGAGGGGACAGAAAACACTTCATGTTGAATACTTGGGCTGGGATCAGCACTGGGGTCTAACAGCATGGGTCCCGGTATTCCAAAACAAAATTTTCTGCTTCTTGTTGTCTCTTCTTAATAGCACTACTTTTGCTGGGCCAGAATTTAATCTCAAAATTTATTGAAAAAATAATTTCATTAATCAGTGATGAATGGAGTTCCTTTAAAAGCCAGGCCACATTTCATTGACAATTATTTGTGATTTTAGACATTTTAAAGTACTAAAATTCTCTGACAACTGGCTTTCAAATATATTCTCTCAAAACTGCCAAAATTTATTCTGTTAAACATTCAGTGGTAATCTATGGTCATATATGCTCATCATATCCTTCATTCTATGCACATTGGCTGTTCTCAGCTTCATGTGAATATTCATTATGATCTATAGAAACACAATCAAGGGAAAGGCAGAAAATATATTTTTGCATTTAATAATTATAATTATGAAACTTTAAGTATAGTAAATGTAAAGATGCAGTCTTTATATTCCTCAGCATTGCCTTCTCATTGCAGTCCTCTTTTTGCTTTTCAAGAATATATATTGACTTTTGCATGCACAACCTTGCCAGAATTGGCATCAGCAGCAAAAATATTTGTACTCTATGTAAACACAAAAAACATTCTTCTGTTTAAGAAATAAATTCATGTAGAAAAACTGAGGGACAATTTGGTTTATACTTATTCAGAGCTTTGTTGAAAAGCTAATAAAAGTGTATAAATTATTGTAGTCCTGTTCACAGTAATTTAAGCAATCAAATATCCTTTGTGCTCTTAAATTCTTTTGCATGTATCCTCTTTTTTTTCATGCTTTACTCTTTATTTTCTGTTTTTAAAAATCCTATAGATATTTAATATCAAAAATTTAGTCTGTTTTCCTGTTTGGTTTGGATAATGGGCTTTGTGTGGGATAATGTGAAAAATTTGCATGGTATGGGTGAACATATAATTGAAGAAAGAGGTCTTACGTTCAAAGGAGCCAGTATTGTAGCATGAGCTTCATACTTACAAATCGTTTCAGCTGTGCCAGGTTTGATATGAAGATGGATGGACAGTGCTCTAATTATTACACATATTTTTAACATATGTTTTTCATTATATCACAGAGAGACCTGTTCTTTAATGATGCTTCTTCTTGTGTTACTTTTCCTGTGATACCAATTATTTAAAGCATGTATGACAGGTAGCTGGCGTCTTCATAGCATCTCAGCAGGTTTTACCAGTAGCACTGTGAACATGAAAATAATATGTTAAGAATCTGTTCTGTGGAAAAGGGTATCATAGACATTGAAAAAGCACTAAACAAACTTTAAGAAAAAAACCCAGCAGTCATTCAGGAGTGAAGTACATAGTTTCTAAGTAATTACATGTTGAGGTTAAAATGTTGCATATTCCAAGGCTCTCTTTCAAAACTGTTCAAATTTAGTGTCATGAGCTCTAGTGAATGCACATCACTGTTAATAATCAAATTAATTAACAGCATGTTGAAGTTCCATAGAGATCATATAGATACACTTCTGTTGCAATTAAATAAAAAATGTGGTTTTGTGTAGAGGGTGGTAAATCATAATTACTAATATACTGTTCTGTTATTGGGTTTTACTGTGACAAGGTTATAAAAAAATATGTGGCTACAGAGTGTTTGATGTTTTTAACACAAATGTCAGTGTAAGAATTTTGTACAGAACAATCCTGTGTGTTGTTATATATAATTGAAGACGTATAAAACTAGATTTATATAAATATAGACACAAATATCTAGTTATACATAACTGTAGTATTTTATACATATTTTTCCATTTATGTTTGTTCTATAAACTATATGTATGATTAAAGTCCTATATATCCATGGATGGACGGATGGATGGATGGATAGATGGATATCACAGAGTCCCAGACTAGGTATGGTTGGAAGAAGCTGCAGTGAGCCATCTGGTCCCTGTTTAAGCAGAGTCATCCTAGAGCACCTTGCACAGAACTATATTTTTTAGTTTTGGGTGTGTTTTTTTGTAATTTCTACATGAATTTTACCTGGGTGGATTTTCCTAGATCTCAGGTTATCACTCAGCCTTTCAGTTTTAGACAGTCCTCTACATCAGAGCTAGTCCTTTACATCAGATCTTCTTTTACCACTGTGGTCCCTGGTTCCTGGCACTGCTGGGATTATGGCAACAGATTATTGCTTACCACAACAGGTTGTAAGGGCTATCCATTCATACTGCATGAGGCTGGTTCTGAGAACCTGGTATTATTTATTCTCCACAGAACTGCAAATTTTGGCTGTTTATATTAGTTTGTTACTAAGAACTTTGAATCTATTTGCCAGTGATTCAACTCAATAAATTAGGAACTAAAAATGCTCTGCATTATCTTTGGCTCAGGACTTTTCCCAGGTGCATCTAGGAACATGGCTTAAATACAACTTAGAAAAGAGGACTAGTCACAGAAGTAGCCAGGGTGCTTCTTTGGTTTGGTGCTTAGTGTCTAGCCCTATCTATTCTGTTCTGTATAACTTGTTCTATGTGGAGGACCCCATTTTGTGAGAAGGTTCTTACCTGCTTAGTTTCTGTGCCGTAGATGAGTTAGATAGCATTATATAGAGTTGATGTTGTTATCTAACTAATCTAACTCCTCAATTTACAAAAAATTGAGACATTGTTGCTTTGGGTTTTTAAGTCTTATCAACAAAAGCAGAGAAAGCATGTTTATATGGGAAAACTCACTACCTGTTGTCACCATCTCATCATATAACAGAGCAAAACAGAATGAAATTGCAGTTCAGTGTCCTGAAACTGGAAACTATTTTTCTGATGTGCTAGGTATTCTTCCCCAGTTCAAAACAATATATCTTTCTCTTAGATGTTAGCATAGCAATATAATCACTCAAGTTCCAAGATGGTAGATCTTTAAAGTTGATAGTCAAACAGATAGGATGTGCTGGATCATTTCAGTGTTTTATCTGACAGGCAGCAGTAAAGTTTTATAAGCTTTTTTGAGTAATTTTTTTTTTACATTAGATAGAATTGATGTTTTCCATCTCTTCTATTTTCCATTTTTCCCTGGGATGAAAGGTTCCATCTGAGAATGTGTAATAAATATTCCACTGATGAGTGGTAAGCAAGAATCACTGTCTGGTTGTCTGCTAGAAGCCAATGCCATTACCTAACTCCATGTGTTCTATATGTACTGAGACCTACTGCCTTCTGGAAAGGCATCTGAGGGGAGGCAACCATATTGATGCCCTGTTCCCTGAACCAGAGTCATTGTATATTATTTTCTGTTGTCTTCTTCCAGAACCTAGTTAGGAACAATTGGATGCAATTTAAATTTTCTTGTTGAAGATTGGCCATTTACAGATTTTGATAAAAACAACCCCGTTTTCTTACACATCAGTACCTTCCACAGTGCTGGGAGACTTTTCCCAGGTGTGTTGTGAGAGCTCAGATTGCATGAACTGAGCTCCTATAGATAAACTGCCAAAGAGTGCATTTCCTTTTAAAACCACCACACTGCTTATTTGGACTGAATCAGGTGAACTGATGAATTCCACATCTGAGCACCTTAGAGCTGATCAGGGATGAGCCTGTGATGCTATTTGTTGCATTTTGGCTGCTATTTTCAGGTTTTTTTCCTGTGTTTCTGAAGGCAGCACTCTTTGATCACACTCCAGTAAATGAAGATCAGAGCATCAAAGGGAGTTAAACATGTTGGCAGTGAGTGTCACCAAGCTTGACTTTCAAGTGTGCAATGCTAAGAATATATTCAGAAATGCTCATTAAGTGAATCAGGACAGTTAAGCACCTAAGAAATGGAATCATGAAGGGAAGAATGTTGAACACAAGATCATCTAAATCTAGAAAAAGGAAATATTCAAGAGAGCAGAGAAAGTTTTCTACATTTTCTTAAATTAAAATACTTTTATTGACAGTTGTAAAGCCATAGCTTAGAACTTCTTCCTGCAAGTGATAACATAAATAGAAAACACAAGGATGAGTATTTCAGGTTTGCCTTCAAGCTCTTTTTGTCTGGGGTTCAAGTGCAGGCTTTGTTAAGGTCTATGGTGCAAGTACTCTGATGATACAGATGCTTAGACACAGTTGTGAAGTTTTTTTGTATTTGTGTAGTAGTGTAGTTTTGTAGTTGTGTAGTTGAGTTTATACCAAACTCAGAGTTTCTCACGTAGTGTGACTCAATGATGTGGTAACTGTTCACCATGAATTAGAGCATTTTTAGTATAGAGCCTTTAGATTTTCAATACCTTGCTCTTACATTGCTACAATTATATTTTTAGTATTTATCTTCTTTTACATTTATATTGTCTGTACAGTCAAGCTGTGTATTCATTTGTATGTATATCTGCACATATATTTGAAAAAAATATATTTACAGTCCAGGATTTAAACTTAGGGAGATATATGTTGTGCCTCAATAACATGTGGGAGAGTTTTCACTGACTTTTATTACCCAGTTTTGTATTTACAGATACCATAGGAAATGCTTTTCATGGTTCAGATAGAACTTGGATGCACAGATCCAATACCCACCCACTTTTCAGGCTATAGAGCAAATCAGTCTTACAATCCAATGTAGTATTTATCCTGTTTTCCAGAAGTTAAAAAGAAGTTAAAAGCTTATCCTCTTAATCTCGCCTGTCAGAAGTTTGGAGACAATATTTAGAATTGCTTTCCTGCTTGTTCTGGATTAACCCAGGTAGGCAGCCAAGTTCCATGCAGCTACTCAGTGTCCCCAGGTGAGACAGGAAGTGGAATCAGAAGGTTAAAATTGAGACATCTCATGAGATGGAGACAGTTTAATAAGTAAAGCAGGAACTCTGTGCACAAACAAAGCCAAGTAAGGGATTCATGCATTACTTCTCATCAGCAAATAGATGTTTAGCCATTTGCAAGAAATCCAGGCTGCATCATGCATAACAGTTATCTGGGAAGAGAGTACCATAACTCTGATCATGCTTTCCTCCTTCTCCTTCCCCAGCTTTTTTGGCTGAGCACAAACTCATATGGTGTGGAATATCCCTTTGGTCAGCTGTCATCTTCCAAATCCTTGTGTACTGCCAGCTGGCTCGCTGCTAGCTACTATGAAGAAAATTATTTCTGGAAGAGAAAACTTTTCCAGACAAAACAAGTACACTACCATTATTTGGATTGTATCGATACCACTCCTTCTAATTCCTGGGTCAGTCAGTTAAACTCATACCTGTAAACAGAAATAAATCCCAGAAAATACTCAGCTTTTACACTTGACCTATTATGCTTGAAATAAAAAAATTATAGGTGAAATACACCTTCATACCAGATTTTTGAAATGCTGACAGCACAATGAAATTAAAACATTTTGTCATGGGGGAAAAGTATTTACACAAATATAGGAAGTGTGCATTTTTTTACATTTGAAAACCATCATCATAACTTATTATCACTTGCGTAATCACAGCTTCATTAAAGGCTCAGAGAAAAATTGTGTAGTCTGTTTTGATTCTTGTTTGAAGAGGAGTTCTAGAAACAAAAAATTGTGGCTGTTCATTTCAAGATATACTGTACCTTTTTCTCCTTCCCTTTTTGGCAGATGTTACAATGTGAACTTTATTGGAATGTGAAAAAGATAAGACTGAAACAAGATTTTCAGATTCTTTTGTTAGTGGCAAGAGCTTTATTCCATGTCTTCATTTTATTTACAAAAGCTCCATCTTTATATGTGAAATACTTCCAACTTCCTGATTATTAAAATCAAAAATCATTTTATAGTTTACTCCAGAACACTGTAAGCTTGCAATACTTATGAAAAATACTGTCTGAAAATAGCTCTTTGTATATATTCTAAGTGCCATTATGTTTGTTTTTCTTTAAAAAATAATCATTATCTTTTCCATATGTTTTATGTTTATTACTGTTAAATACGTGGCTATGCAAAGCTATAGCAGTGGGATTTATAGTCCATTTATTGTTTCATACATCAAAAAAATTGCAATTGAAAATTCATGTCAGCTATGCTAAAGTTAGGTAGACCTTTCTCTTAATTTTCCAAATACATGATCTGTTTTCCACAGTGGCAGAAAGTAAAGAACATTTTCATGGTGTGACCTGAAGGAATCATATGTGAAAGTAAATGAGGTATAATGAACATGGATCTCCAAAATGCCATTTTTACATTTAGCATTCAACATGCAATCAACACTTCCATATGGTTCAGAGAAATAAAATTGCATTTTACAAGTGTAGTAACATGTCAGTCCAGCAGTAGCTATAATAAATATTTTATTACAGATAATCTGCATCTCATTTAGACTTTAGGAAAGACACACAGTGTATGACCATACCATAGATCACAATGCAAAGAGGAAAATAATAATGAAGAATAAAAAAATATCATCTATCATATATTGTCTTGATTTTTTAATCTACTGAGGTACTCTGTAATGATCATTAACCAATTACAAAATAAAAATATTTGACCAAGATTTTCATAATCTGTTCTCATTGCAGATTCTTGGCTCGTTAGAGATCCACTCCCATGGAAAGCTGAAGGTAAGATCAAACATCCTCTAGCCTCAAGCTCTGGTGAGACTTATGTATTGCATTTGTGTTTTTAAAATGGCACACCATTGTCTAACTGATGGAAGTGCATGCACTTTTCTACTGGCTTGTCTATTATCAATAGTTTATGCTGCTGTTTCTAATTTATTGTTGCTGCAATAACAGTGTACACCAAAGCTAGTAGCAGGGAGAAACTGACAGAGCACAAACTTTAGGAGATATAATTGCCTTGTTCACGAAGGAATATCCAGAATGATAAACTCTCTGTCTTGTTACCAGACTCATCAAGGATAGAACATAATTGAATAAATTATAAAGTTCTCAAAATTATTTATTGAATCTCTTGTGAGCATTCTCAAGTTTCCACAAGAAGCTACTGTTGCCTGTGTGTGCCATATTGTGATGCTTTTTGATGATACTTCTCTTTAGGTTAATAATTTGAAAATATAATTTTTAGCCATGATCTCAACTCAGCTGAAAGCACATAAGGTCCCAGAACTCTGAAATGGTGTCCACTCAAAAATTTTTGAATTTGGCAGCAATCTGGCTGTGAGCAAACCTTAATCTGTCTGATCAGTATGTACCTAGCAACTGCACTGTATTGAGCAAGTACACAGAATTTGGGTTTTCTTCCTTTGGTTTTAGCTCAGTGATTTTTCTCAATGGTAACCAAAGTCAAGTAATTTATACCTTGTGAACCTCACAAAAAGGGTTCATTTCCAACCATATTCTGCATCTTGTGACGCCAAATGGAGTGTGTGTTCTTCTATATGACTACAAAAGATTTTAGAACAGCGATCAGAAACTTGTTCTGCTCATTAATGTTTTTACAGTAGCTGCCTTAAAAGAGCTACAGTTTCCTAGAGCAAGTCATTCAGAATTCAACTACGCTCTTCAAGTTTAATAGGTTGAGCTCTTTGAGTTCTTCTACCTCCTCCTGATTGATGGTTTGTTTCTTCTTTTAATACAAAATTCAGTAAAATTTCCCACAGTGAAAAGGGTCTTTTAATTATAAAATATCAGCATGTGGGAATGATTCAATTTACACATCAGAAAGGCTCAGTTACTTGACCATAATTTATTTTTTGTGCTGATCATTTACAGACCACAGATTCTTCTTCCTCTGGCCCCCTCCTCTTCTCACTTTCTCTCATTCTATGTAAAAGAATAAAAATCTCAATACCCTGTAAAAGGCTTTAGATATTGTATCACTTAGTCATCAGAACTAAAGGCTTCATTATCAGACTTTTTTCTACCAGCTTTTATCCCTTTCTCATTTCCTAGTTATGTTGTCATATTTAATTTAAGTGTGTTCTGTAATTGCTGAGTAATACAGTTTTTTCTTGTATCTGACAAAAAGATGGCATAGGTAAGGAGGGGTGTGGTATCTCACTCATGAAACTGTGAGATAAGAGGTATTGCCAAGAAAAGATATTTGCAGTTCTAATTTTGCATATTAAACAACCGACTGGCTCTTTTTTTCTGGTTATTTTTTTTTTCTGTTTGTTTGGTTGGTTTTTTTACATATTAACTAATTAATATTGAAATCAAGGTCTGGAAGTGATGGAGAATTTTCATGTTTCCATGTACTTCCTCAATGCTGTATTAGTCATCCTTATTGTTTTATTGTCAGAATGTAGTTTAGGACTTGCACTGGTAGGTAATACAGCTTTTACTAACAAAGCTTTGTAGGTTCTAAATGTGATTTTCCTAGCAAAATCAGTAAAGTTAATCTTACTTTGTGCTTATTATGGCCATAAGAGAAATAAGCACTAAAAAGGCCCAGAGTACCATTTATACAAATATTTTTAAATCTACTTACAGATATGTTCTTAAATTTGTTTTGGTTTGAATCGAATGGGGTTTGTGACCACGTATTATTAGATTAGATCATGCTCATTTCAGAATGAAAAGCATATGCAGAGAAATGCAGGTATGTACCTTTTGTTTTAGGTTGTATATATAATTCTGGTTCAGCTGAATGCTTAAGAGTATTTGTTGGTTGGCTATTTGTTACTGTAGACATATGATCTACACTACTGAAATACATTGCTTTAGTTGTTTGGTTTTTTTAGCATTTAATTTAATCTCTTTAATCATCACTTTGGAAGGGATGTATAAATTGTACTCTAATAAAATATGTGAAACTTGGGAGAATTAGAACTTCTAATTCTTTTCAGATATTTGAAGGTGCTTCTCCTTTACTCTGGAATAAGGAGAGTATTCCTAAACAAATCTGTGTTAAGTACAATTTGTGTTGTACTTAACACAAATTTGTGTTGGCTATTTTAGTTTATGTAATGTTCCTATGAGAGAGAAACTAAAAGACTATTTTCATAATATCTGTACCTGCTGTGTTTGGAATTCCTTTATGTAGAAGCACAAATGTATCCCTGGACTAGACCTGAAAGCCAAAACTAGCATGTTTTTGTAAAATGGACCAGTGTAAGAGGTTCTCTTCCATTGTCCATTTGGCCATTATAGGTTAAAGGAATCCAGTTTGATTTTAAAAATTTAAATATGCCCTACTGCAGCTTTCTCTAATTGACCTGTAACTTACTATATCCTGCTCAGTAAAGGGAATAATCTTTACCATATGAGGACAGCAATATAGGCATGCATCTTAACATTAAGTAAACTCATTTTTATTCCCAGAAGATAATTTTAATATTTTTTATGATCCTCAAGGAAGTACCAGCCCATTGTATCTTCCATCTGACTGGCATACCCTACTGAATGAATGCTCACATACAAGATCTCACAAATACTTATATGGAAGATGGATTGTACTTCTCTTACACAGAGCTAGCATCAGACACATACAGTTATGCTGTGATTTAGTTCATTCTTTTTTGTTGTTGTTGTTTGTTTGAATACAATTGAACTAATTTCTTCCTCTTCATCAGTACACCTGAAGCCAGGAATAGGTAATGGCTTCAAATGATTTCCAAGGCTGGTACACTATTGAAACATTGTGTGTCCTGAATGATGTGACCAGCCCCTGAGTACTCGTGCTGCTGATGCAGCAGCTGTCCTGTGATGATGCACCTGGTTCTTCTTGGGCTTCTTTGGTACTCCCCATAATAACATCCAGCTCTGTTTCTTTGGCCAAGTAGGCCCTGTAGCATTAGTCCCAGTAAGTCTGTGTTTCTGATGTTATCAGCAGTTCCCAATAGTGTAACTCCTCAGCAGAAACCTCAACTATAGGGATTAAAAAAAAGTCCTGCAATTTTTAATATGTTTAAATCCCTGTTCTTCCAGACCATTCTTCTGAGCATTTAGTACAGTAAATAGTAACCTAAAATCAATAACTCTGTACAAAACGTTACTTTCAACTAAAGTCTTTGTTCACAGTTTTTATCATTACTTCTTTTGTGATCATTTATCTTCAACTTCTCTTTGGCTAAAATGCTAGCATTTTGTATTAATTGTATTCAGGACAGTCAAATGGTGTTGTATCTTGTGTTAAAGGTTGCGTTTTTAGTAGAGATTTCGATATTTAATAGATGTTCTAATGATCAAGTTTTATGGCAGAAGTTATTATTGGCACAGCCTTTCTTTCTTTATTTTCCTTTCATGACAATGTGCATGAGTGTTGAGTGTCTGTTAAGATTGAAACGTTCTCACCCCAATACAAAGAGCTTATGGTTTCCACTGGGTTGTATAAATTTTTGGACATCCATGGAATTTTTCCTTTAGTAGGTAAGGATTACAGTGACTTACTCTCTCCTGTTGTAACTTAACTCTGTCTGTGCACTAAATGTTACAGCATCAATAATCCTTGTATTGTTGATAAGAGAACCAGAGGTGAATTCCCAGCTGAGAGCAGGCCCATCTCCCTGGTGGTACTAGTTTATTATTTTGTTCTGTGGTTTGCTTTGGTTTTTTTTCTACAGTTAACTATCTCTGTGATTACTGTTTAAATGTAGGTATGATTCCTGAACATTGCTATCAAGTTTTTGCCAGACTACCTATATTTATCAGCTGTAGAGAGGCATGGCCGGGGAAATAATTTTTCTCAAGTTGTCCTCAAAAAAAAAAAAAAAAAAAAAACCAAACAGGTATCATATTCAGTCTCTTTAACTGTCATCTTCTCACAGCAATCAGTCAGTCACCATGTCACTGGATGGATGTTGTTATATTTTTACACATTTATATCATCTTTGCACAAAACTGAACTGTTTGGCATAGTAGTTGCAAATTATTTGTGAGAAATTATTTGTCAAATGAGTGAGAAATTATTTGTCAAACAAAATAAAAGTCTTATCTATGCTTAGGAAATGGTTGAAGAAGAGTTTGAAATCTCTGCCATCAAAGCTGAGGTCCTCCTCTGAAGGCCTGAGATGCAAATCAAGTTCAGCCTGGGAGTCTCACAGGCCTGAATTCCTGGACGTAATTGTCTTTCTGAACACACTACTTCTCATTTTTGCCATTCAAAATCCAAGATGGGATTAGTGATGGTGTTAGTTTCTATCTTTATAAAAGTATTTCCTTGAAAGTGGAAAAACTTCTATATCCTCAGATTCTGAGCTGTAGGGGAAGGATCATGATTTAGCCTAGTGCTTTGTGTAAATACTTTAGGAAATGTGGATTGGGGCCAGGATTCTTCTCTCCTGGTCAGATTTCACTATGTCAAGGGAAATTTTTCTAACATTCTTAGTCATGGGGAATTTGGTGTACCTCCCGTGTACAGCTCCTGTTGAAAACCTTTCCTTGAGATGTATTAATTTATTCATTCAATCTCTCAAGCCAGAGAAGATATTAAAGCTATTAAATTTTAATCTGTTATCATCACAATCAATATCATATTTTTAATCAGAAGTGGCCAGAGATGTTTGATCAGTAACAAGCCTAATTTTTTCAGATTATTAAACAGTTCCTGAGCATGTCTAGCTTAACCTGTTTAACAGCAGAATAAAGTAAAGAGATGCCTCCTTTGTAAAACTCAGATGGAAACCAGCTGCTAAAATGCATTTTGCCATAAAATCAAGATCCTGAACCTCTTGGGATTGGAGCAGAAAGTGAATACTAGCCCTTACTCTTGAGCCTCAGCACAACCTGCTGGCATAGCCACAAGCAAGAGACAGTAGCTGCAGAGATAGTGCTGTTTCATCAGGACAGGGATGCCCCAATGCGTACAGGCCATCAAGTGACTCACTATGAAATATTCTGGGAACTATATCCACTGCAGATGTGGTGCTTAAGGACATGGGTTAGTGGTGGGCTTGGCAGAGCTAGGTTAACAGCTGGACTTGATGGTCTTAAAGGTCTTTTTCAGCCTAAATGATACTGTAATTCTTTTTTTTTTTCTTCTTAAAACATGAAAACTTGCTTTTTTCTTGAGGAACCATTTCTGTCTTTATTGGTAGGATTCTCCTTTGATGCATTAGCAGAGATAACAGGCACAGGGAACTCTGAAGGTTCCCTTCCAGAGTACATAGCAGTGGGGAAAAGCACTGTGCCTAGGGAAGTGCTGCATCAGCACAATCCAGGATTTTCAGTACTGCCTTTTAGGACCTTTTACTGTTTGGCAAAACTTGATTTTAATTCAATGGCTTGTTGGCTTTAATAGAGATGTCATTCAGTCCAGGATCAGAGAATAAATATCCCAGGTGCAAAAATCTAGAAAAAGAAATTACTGTCATTGCCCTTCTGTAAAAAAATTATACTAACTGGACAGTAGAATAGTAATGTTTTACTTTCTATGTATAAAATTCTGCATTTTTTTTCAGGAAAAATGTTTACAGTTGAATAGAACTTGGGGTTTGTCATATATTATGAATGCAGTTGAACTAATTAGGGCATGGGTGTTTTGTATAGTGTACTAGATAAAAAAGAGCAATTCTTTTCAAGCCAATGAACTATTATTTCAAAAAAGCATTTCGTTATTTTCCTTCAAGAGACTAAAATCTTTCTTGTGGTTTGTTATGGCTCTTTGAGCAACTTTTAAGGCTAATTTGTGATAGATTCTGTACTGTGATTTTTTTTGTATTTAGTCTATTGAAACCATCTAACTTGAATAGCCCAAGTGAGCTAAGTCAGGAAGCATAGAAATCAAGAAAACCTGGAATGGTACTTTAAGCTGAACCAGAAGCTAGTAGAATTCAATTTTGTTGAAAGAATGAAGTGAGTATTTTTCTTGAAAGAACAAAAGACTTTGTTTTCCCCCAGAATTCTGATTCTGTCTTAATAAATTGTGATTTCTGTATGTTTTGTGTAAAATAGAAGACAACATTTGAATTTTTTATTTTTCAATGTAGTTTAATAATCTCTATAGGAAGGGGTAGAGTTTTCTGAAAGGGAAATTTGACCTCCAGATTAACTCTGAAGAAGTTTGGGCCATATTCTTCATTTAACAGTGATAGGGAAGGACATTTTCGTACATGCTACACTTCTGAGTTGATGGCAAACAGGTCTCAGGTCAGATATCAGTTAAGATATTGAGAAGAGGCTCTACACCGGCTCAGTGTGCTTGAGGCTACTGCACAAATTATGTTGTTCACAACATTCATTTTAACACTATAGTCAGACAAGCAGAAAGGTGAACAGAAGTCTTATGGATGTCAGTAAGGTGGTGATTGATCTGATTTTCCCTTTAATAGAGAAAAACAAATAAGGAAAGATCATTTGAATGACACAAGTCAATGAACCAGGTGAAACTCACTAGAAATTAGGGAAATGATTGGTTGTATTGAGACTACCCAACAATTTTTCAGCAGTATATAAATTAAGTACCAAAATCCAGATGTACAAAATCCCATGTTAAAATTGTAATGCACTTGATAATAGCTGTATCAGACACTACAAAACAGTGTACAATATATGCTAATTTATTAATTTGTTATGAACCAGTCACATGGGTAATGTTGTTTTGCATAAAATTAGGGATCTTTAACAGGGTCCTACTGAGTTTTGGGGAAGTCCCCAAAAATTGCAACTCCAGCACATGTGAAGCTCAATGTGACTGCGCAGTTAAATTACACTTTGAGTTTTTTAAGTGGAACTTTGATACATAGTATTTCAGACCCCAGTTGTCAGCAACAATGTTAACTATGCTGTTTTTAAAAGAAAAAAAAAATTAAGTGAAGGATTGTATTCCCCTGGTCTGCTCACTCTGCAGTTGATGAAAGTAGTTATGAATTTAGTGATTGAGGCTGAAGCTGCTGTGAGAGGCAATACAAGCTACCTTCCACAAATATCTAAAAATAGGGTGACCATGCCTGAGTATGGAAGCTCCAGGTGTGATTTTGGCAAGTATTTCTGTTACTGAATACGTATCTGTCATGTGGGAAAAATGGTCTAATCTCAGCTGTAAATGCTGAGAATTACATGTCACTTCCCTTCAAGCAATAAATGCTCTTTTGTCTATCTAGATTTTGTTATATGTTTTTCACAATAATTCCTAACAGTGCAGTATGTCATTAAAATATCAAAATCCAGTAAGTCAGCTGGCAATAAATGGAAAAATAGAGATCCATAGCAAAGATTAGTGATATCTAAAAGTGGTTTATGGGTCCTAGTGGGATTCCTCCTTTTTTAACAACAAAGTGCAGAGTGAAAGAATATGCACAGCTTACTTTGTCTTCCTATTTCTTTTGATCTGAAAGAACAATCAGATAGGGCTGATTTCTGAAGACAGTTCAGAATGAACAGATCTCAGTTGCCCCCAGTGATAACCATCATTGTCAACAGGAGGCATTCCAGGTACTGACACTAGAGCCTTAAATGTTCAGATACTGAACATTTTATCTTTTATTTTAAAAACTACTGCTGGGAACTCTCTTTATAGAATGCAATGGATGATGAGTATTTAGAAGAAGAATGAACCCTGGAGGAGAATAAAGCTCAAGCCTCAGAGACCATCACTGAACACCAGAAGGACAGAATAATTTAAGGTTACAGTGGGGAATTTCATGCACACAGAAAACCTGAAGCTGCGAAAAATGGGATGATAGAACTCAGGAGTTACAGTCTACAAAATGAAAATTCAAATTATTTAAAGACTCTGGCCCTAATGGGCTTTTGTCCAGGTTAGTAAACCTTCTGTCAGAATTCAGCAATACAAAGTGCTTTTTCATAGGGAAGGCTCAGAACTGCAATCTTTTGCAATGACGATAATCAAATATGAGGAGGCTGGATTACACTGGTATGCAGAAATGCTAATAGGTGCCTTCTGTAAGCCATATCACTTACAAGTGCCATCATCGCACTTGTACACACAATCTTCAGCTCTCAATCTTTGAAGAAAATATTGATTTTTGACAGGGTGTGACAACATGGTTTTACGTGAATCAGGTACATTGTACAAAGCTCACTGAGCAAGGCACAGTGCCAGGCAGTTGCTATGAAAACTGATTGTTTACTAATGTAAAAATGATAATATTTTTCTAGTTTAAGGGTAATAACACCTCACCTGCTGTACAATGCTGCTGATTTTTTTAATCAGTAGTTAACTATCTTTGTGATCACCTAAGTTAGTAGTGATAGCTTAACAAACATCAAAAATATTAAAAAATATACTATTATCATTAATCAAAGATAACTAACTTTGAATGAGCAGATGCTAATGAATTAATGGTCAGAGGGGTTTTTTTATGTGCTTATCACTGCTACTGCAAAATACTTGTTATTCCTCATCTATTCCTCTTTCAAATAATTTGCCTACTAAACCTGGATACTGAATCTAAACACATTGGCTCCTGTCCCCCCTCTGGTGCCATTGTTGCTTTCATGGGTTTTGGATGAAGGCCTTTGTCTGTTTCCAAATAGGAGTTCTATTAGCAAATGCATCCCCCTGGCAGAGAAGAGAAATATGGAGTTATATAGATTGAGTCAAACCATACTGTTATTTCTGAGCAAGTGGGCAACATTTCTTTTGTTTAAATCTAAGGAAGTCTTGAAATTATATAACTTTTACAAGTATCTGGCCAGACTTGAGTAGAAGGTAGTGAATTTTGTAGTCCAGTAGAATTTATCAGTGTTGATAGACCAAATTCAGGTGCTGATGAATTGATGACCAGGTTTGTTATTATGAATGTCTGTGAGTAATAAAGAAGATAAATCAAAACATATATTTGAAAATCACAATCGTTGAGAAGTAGAACTAAAGGTCTCTCCTCTTCTTCCTCCCTCCAATACCTGGATTTGTCCCTTCATCCTTACACCAGTTTCTACTCGTGTGAGAAATGCATGGTTTTTAGGACACATTCAATGTGTCTCCTTGGGTTGGCTCTACCTATAGCCACTCTAGAGGCCACACTGCCCAGTTTCCTAAGCACACAGGAATGCCTGTTTTTCCCTCAGATTTCCTTGGTTGGTAAGTTACTGCTGGTTCTGACCTGCAAGGAAAATGCAGTTCCGTAGCTTTCACGTATATCCCTCAAAACTGATGGGAGTGTTTCTGCAGGCAGATCAGAGCAAGGCAAGTTATGAAGCACCAGGTTACTTTTGGGAATACCATGTGTGTCTCTTTGGCATTCATTTTTCTATCACCCAGCAATGGTGTCTGTCAGGTAATGTTCCAGGAACACAGGTGTAAACAAAGAGGTTTACGCAATGGGAACGTAATTACTTGGCATGCTGCACAAAAAAGGTTGCAATGATAGCAGGTGTGGAGTATGATTTCTCATTTATATATCTTGAACCAATTTTTTCAAATGCAAATGTTATGTACCAGGTGCAAAAGTAAAACGAATAATCGCTTTGGCTTGTTATGTTTTACAGAACAGTTTCTAAATACACATGCATGAAGGCAATTGAAAATACTGTATAGAAAACATGTTGGGAATACCTGTACACTTTAAGATGGGTTCTAGGTTACACAGAATTCAATTTGTGATGGTGAAACACATTTTAAAGAGAAGCATCTGACCTGTAAATCTGAAGAGACTGTTCTCTTTAAATAGGCATAATCCAAATTTAAGCCAGCTGGGACTTTTTGAATTTTGACAAGATCTGTGTTTATTGAGCAGATAAACCATTATGTTGGTGTTCTCTACTGCTAGCAAACATGCACCATTAGGTAACTGGAGATTGAAACTGCACTGTGGGCTTATATAAAACCAGAGCGCATCTTGCTCTTAAAATACATAGAGCAAAAACCTGCTGCAAAAACACTTCCATATTTTCCCCCACCCAAAATGCCAAAGCTCTCTTCATGTAGCGAGTTTTTATCAATGGCACTGATCTGAAAGCCCACCTTGCTGATCTTTTTTCGTAACTGTAAAGCCTGTATATTGCTTTAATTTTCATGTTAAGTTATACAGTGTTGACATATTCTGTAGCCCTTCTATGACAGGGCAATATGAAAACCTTTCTTTCCATGCCTACCAAAGAAATCATTGGGGTTAAATGACAGCGCTCTACCAGTGATTTGCCTGTCACCGAGAACTGTAAATTGCAGCCTGTCTCTAGGATAGTGTTTAGACATTCTGAGATTAATGGTTTTGCATAGACACTTTGGACTTCAAATGATTTTGAGATAAGCTCCATCAAGAAGATTCTTCCAGTTAGAACTCAAATGAAAGTGCTTTGCATTTCAGCTATGTTTATATGTAACTTTGTTGGTACAGAACAGACAGAATCTGATGTAAAACCAAAATGGTGTCTCATATGTTCCAGGCTACATAAAAATTTTCAACTCCAGTTTAATTCTTTGTGACAGGATTCTTTTTTATGGTAGCTCTTAACACTTTCAGATAATAGCACTGAGACATCTTATTTACTTGATTGAGCAAATCATATCTTTTCTCTTGAAGGAGCACAGCTAGGAAGGAAGGTCTGTATCCTAAATTTAGGGAAGAGGAAACTAAAGTGTATTAATCTCCTGGGAAATCCATTTAAGAATGTGATAATTCATTCACTTTTCAGAATCTGAATTAGTAATTGATATGTGTTCTGCAGCAAATGAGATATTATAATTCAGGAGCTCTAACTTTAGACAAAGGTAATAATAAGGTTTCTTTTTTGTTTAATGGGGAAATGAGAAAATGTTTGTCAGAAAAAATGTAATGAAAGCTGGCATTCCTTTTTCATGCATTCTATAGTCTCCTGATTAAAAAAATCTATATCAAAAACCCCACCTTTTTTTTTTTTAAATTGGTTTTCAGCTCTTCTAATACATACTGAAGGTTGTATGGTTTCAGTAGAATAGTACAGAGTCAGATGCCACAGCAGTGGTGGAGCCATGGCAGAACAAGCATTATGGACTAAATATTTCTGTCTTAAGTAACCTGAAGTTCCTCTATGCTACCTCTCCCCCTGGACTAAAAAAGACAATCCCTTATTACTTAAGCAGGCTTTTTAAAAAGATATATTGTATTATTGACCATATATACACCACCAAACTCTGACAGTGTGCAGACCCCTTATGTGACCTGGAGTAGGAATTTTCCTGTTGGATGGCACTCTCTGTCTGCCCTGTTCACGTTAGGATCAGTGCAGTTATATAACATCAGGTTTCTTAGTCATATCATGTGATTAGAGGAGAATTAGAAGGTCTTTTCAGGAAAAAAATAAAAAAGCTCTTCTTTGCAAAATGGTATGCAGATTTGTTCAAACATTTATAGAAAAGTCTTCATGATTTTTTCATTTCACCGTTTAAGTTTTTGCATATAATGTCTGTGAGTCTTGTTTAAAATATTTGTGATTGAAACATTGATTATGATATAAAGAAGGCTGAGATAAAAACAGATGGATTTGAATAGCAGGTTGGAAGTTTATTAATTTAATATACCAAATATTAGATGTGGTCTGTGCAGAAAGTTGCAGGACTCCTTCCATAACATTTCACAGCAGATGCATAGTGTCTTCAGCCAGCCTGCCAGTGATTTGGATGCTCTTTCTGCCCTGTGTCAGGTAAATAACATAGAACATGGTCACTACAGGTAACAAGGACCTCACACTGCTGAAGGACCAGTATCCACTAGGAGAATGCATGAAAATTCCCATGTATGGGAGCAAACCAACTGGAATTTTTTGTAGTGGGCACAGGCCCCAGCCTCCTAGTGACTGATTAGCAGCCGTACTCTTTAAAAGCCATTAAAAAAATAAAATTCTTCCATACATATGTAAGACAGCTAGATCCAAACCACACCAAGCTGAAATCAGTTTGGGTGTGACAACTGGATAGAGCTACAAGGCTCAGGGACAGAGCTCCTGCAACAGCATTATAGTTCAGAGTTTGTGTAGCAACTATAAGTGAGGGGCTCCTGAAGCCCTAGGGTGAAGTTTAGATGATGAATGCAGGAAATTAATGTATGAGCCTTTATTTCCCTTTGTCAGAGAGGAGAAGCCATCCTTCAAAAGAAGTCAGTTTTACTCAGTAGCATGCATGACTTTCTCCTTTAGAGATTGAGTTGCTTGCATAATGAGGTAACCTGCAATTGCCTTCACTTGCTGAAAACTGGACAGGAAAGCGAGTATTTCAGTTAAAAAAAAAAAAAACAAACCAGCCCAGGACTCCCAACATAATATATTAGTGTCAAAATAATTCAACTGTAATAGGTTAACTTGTTTGTTTTGATGGAGCTCTGGAATGTCTTTGCACCTTTATTTTTTTTAACAACCAGAGCTAAAGTTCACAAAAATTATAAAGCACTAATAAGTATATGTAAAAAATCCAATTCTGAATGTGATTAGTGCATGCCCCTTGCTAATGTCAGCAGCTATTTTTAGTGGAGAGCATTTGTAAGATCTGGCAGAGAACTCTTGAAATGTCAGGAGGGTAAAAGGAAGCATAGCAGAAGCCAAATACATAGATAAATATGTTAGAGGGTTTTAATACTGAAGTCCATCATTTTTTAAAAGACAAGATGCAGCTGTCTTGAAATGGACATGGTGGATCATAGTTCCCCTCCCAAGTCATAGGTATTGTGCAGACATGATGTAATTCCTTGAATTTTAGAAAGAAGCTTGATTTCCTTATAAAAGAGCTTGTTCTCCTTTCCCTTCTTAGTTGCAGACGGGTGATTGTTAAGCAGCATATTTCACTCTACTTCTAACTGTGTGTTACAATTATGTAATTTCTTTCTGACAGAAAGATCATCAAGATTTGCCTCAAAATACTTAAGATTTATATTCTGTCTTACATACCAAAAAATGTACCCATTCAAACCCTCCTGGAAGCTGTAAAGGGAAGGGCAGTTCTTTTATAGCATTGTTCCAGAGCTCAGGAATATTTTATCATTTTATTTGATACAGTAATACCTGCTTCTTTCAAGGTATACTTTATTAACAATATTTTCACAGTGAAATATGGGTCAGATTTGCATGCAGCAGTATTTCAAGCACATCTTTCATCTCATGAGGATTCTCATTTTCTGTTCTGTTTCTAATAACTGATTATATATTTCTATTTGCATAAAGCCAGGAAAGCTGCTGAATCGTTATTGGTGCAAAACTTGATACCTCTTAAGATTAAATAATTTAGCTTTTCAGTAGTGCAGGAATAGCACTTTGCTCTTTGATAAACATTGTGTTCACAGATTTCATGTCATCCAAGCTCATTTTCACTTACACATTATGCAGAGTTTTTTACTGGATGGGTGTTTTCTAAAAGTCTCCTAGATAATTCCCATTGTAAAGTGAGTCCTGTGTCCTCTACACTTAATCAGTTCTGGTGTCTTTGCATCAGGACTCTGTCCTCAGAAATTGCTCTTAATCCCTGCAATTATTAAGGTCTCTTTAGACAGACTCCAGGCATCAGGGTCACCAGGAACAGAAAGCTTCCAAATAACTTCCTAGTATCCTTTTCTCATTGGCTATGGAAAACCTGCAGAACTATGCCATTTTACAAATGTTACATGCTTCATTGGTTTGCAGGAAAGGTAATTTTCATCCTTTGAAAGTAGATCAGGTTATGGAAAATTACATTCAGAGTTGAAGATAGAATGGAGCATCCAGGTAAACAAATGACATACTAATGGCCAAAAAACCCAGCTCTAAGTCCTCTTCAATTGCAGTGCATGTTGTGAGAATTAAAATATAGGATTAATTGATAGTGGGATTTATTTCTGCTTAAAATAGAAATGACAGGACCATGGTGGAAAATGAAAAAGAATAACTTAAGTTTATGAATGCAGTCAGCAATTTTAAATGTGATGCATTTTTATTGTTTTAAAGTAATTTTTAGAGTGATTTTTTAAGTTCCCTTAAAAATATACAGCAATTAAAGATTCTGCTTGCTGCCAAAACACGGAGAATTTGAATAAAAATAAATAGATAAGTAAGGGCAGTAAAAAAGCTTAAAGGACACTAACAAATTTTAGCACATCCAGAATTTGACCTAATATATTTTAAAATGTCTATTTTTATATATGCTCTGAGCCTGATAATCCTGCCAAAATTAAAATTCCAATGCAAATAAAAATTATCAGTTATGCAGCCAGATCACATTAATGCAATTTTTTTTGTGTTTGCTGGTAAATTGCCTTTTTCTGTTACTTCTTCCTTGTGCTAAATACTTCAATACATAAATACAATGTTCTGTAGCCTTTTTAAGACTGACTTTGTTTTGCTCTACTACAGTAATACAGCAGGCAGACAGTTAGAAGACTTGTATATTCCCAAAGTCTAATATTATGAAAAATTATTCGATGTTATGAATTTATTTTAGAGATTTATTTCAAAATAGTGTTTCTTTTGTTTATATAATTACTCTGAAATTTCAGCTATTTAATATCAAAATCTTTGGATAAATGCTGGTTTGGGTTTAAAGTATGAGCTTAAAAGAGGTAGGAAGATAAAACACAAGACCATTTCTTTTTGTTGCCTTTTATTCATACAGAATATTACGAACTTTATTGTTGATGAAGCTAAGAATGAGAGAAGATAGATGTCAGAAGGCAAATCCTTTTGTATTGGTGTGAAAGAAAAATGGCTCACATAAAAATAAATAAGCTTGGAACTATAAAAATATTGAATATAAAAACATTTTTTGTGAGAGAATAGGAATTTATATTTTTTAATGGGGAATGGATAATGGTATAAGAGTGATTGAGAAATTGCTGATGTCAAAGTACTTTTTCAAGGGAAATTACCATGAGGCAAAACTAGGGCAGGGTTCTGAAAAATTAAAAAAAAAAAGGCAACCTGAGTTTAGGCTCTAAGTCCAGATTGAAACCTCTTTTGTAGTAGTGCTGATATTTGAAAAGTGCTTAACATTCAAGTTTTCCCATTGAGGTCAGTGGTTTAGAACAATAGAGTCCTAGAAACCAAGTGTGAATATAGGCACTGGAGGCTCCTATTTTTGTGATGCTTCATTATATCTTGATAAATAGCACAGTACAAAAGAAGCTAAGAAAATCTGTAGAGGAAGGATTTGTTGCAGGGGAGAGCTGGGATCTTCATCTGAATCCATGGAGAACCCAGAACAAGAGGCTTAAGAAAATTTCAAGTTGACATTAGCAAGATCTAGTTACCAGGATGGAAAGACAAAAGACTGTCACTTTTCAAAAGCAGTTGTCTTGGAAAATAAATCAGAGATTAATTAAGGGGACCACAAGTGTTGAAATTAGGCAGAAAACCAGATCAAGGTGTGATGGAGTCTGGAGAAAGAAGACTAGAAAGAGGGAGCCAAAACACAATGAAAGAAAAAGTCATAATGGGAAAAACCTCACCAGTATGCAGAGTTCATATGAAGGCAGAATTTACTCTCAAAAAATGCTGGTTTACCACATTACTGTTTGCCTATACATTTTGACTGCTCTGTGGGCCATGATTGAAAAATACAGATATTTTTGAGATATATGTCTGTGATGTGAATACATAGTATTATAAGGAAGACTTAGGGCTATGAATCTCCTCTTTTTCTGTTCCATATGGCATTCCTGATCTTCACTTGACCAAATAAGTAATGAATATATCTTACAATAACTTGAATAAATTCAAAAAATACTGAAAAGGCTTTGGAAATTTTTATACATAAATTTGCGGAATTTGTCATGTGCCATTTTGCAGCTCAGCAGATTGGCTTTCAAGGCACTTGGCCCACACTAATCTTTGAACCCAACAGAAAAACACTGCTGTTGCAGTTGTATTGCAGAACAGGGAATTATTGCTAGCAAGCTGGATATTTTGATTTTTCTGAGGGAGTTCAGAAGCTGCTAATAGCTTGGTAACAAAACAATTAAATACTATTATAATGTTGTATAGCTTGTCAAACAAAAGGCATGCCATATCATTTTGATTTACCAAAAGAATCAAAATTATGAGACACTGAGAATGTACTTGTCTACCTCATCTACCTGCTCTGCTACTCGTTACAATCTTTAGTGTAACTATGCTTCTGTTGATTTTGTGGAACTAGAAAAATATGTTTCAAGAAAATGTAATAGGCAGTAGTCAGGTTCCTTCTGAGATGTCAAATACCTACTTTATTATAGCAAGAAAGTGACAGTCAATTTAAACCAGAATTTATTGAGAACATTAAGAGCTGGAAGGGCTTTGGCTAATCACTGTAATGTCCTCAACAAATGGTAAATGAAAGCATGAGGAAATTGAGTTAACACAAGTTAAAAGTTCACATACTTACTGAATTATATTAAAAACTCTACAACCTAATTAAATTATCTAAAACTACTCATTTCAGTCTGTCGTGTTATTCTAGTGAATGCATATGATGATATTTTCTTAGATGTGTAACAGTTGACAGCTTCAGCATGAGTCAGATAAAAAGCCAATGAACAAGATCAAAGGATTAATTATTTACAAATCTGCAATATTCTGAATAGTTATACTTAATGATGAAAGGAATTTTGCATTGATGATTCTTTATATACTTCATATTTTTAACTTAAAAGATCAGTATTGTCCAAACTTAAATACATGGATAAAATGCATCCATTTATCCTCCTCTATGGAATTTTCTGGGGGAAATGCAAGAGAGGGTAAAAGTAGTGTGCAGGATGGATTTGTCTATAGTCATGTATTTCAGGTATGGTGACTGCAAAAGCTGTATTTTAGCTGGTTTTGTACCATCACAGTACTTAAGAAAGACCCTCTAAATGCCTAATTTTTACATGAAGATACAACATCATGGATCGTGTTTTCTGAGTTTTTATATTAACTTATAGGAGAAAAACCTTTCAATTCCTTTGTTTGGCCTTAAAGTAAAGGAAGAAAGTTCCTTCACTAGTATAGCTGGCAAATTTTCTGCAATTCCTCTCAGATTCAAGTTTTATTGAAAATAATGGGCAAATAAACTTTTTTTTGTGCTTTCAGCTCATGACTTAGGAATTTGTACTTGAAATCTTTGTGAGAAGATCTTTGTGAGAAATTTGACTCAGTAGTGAGATAGCAGCATGTACATGAAGTATCATTGTCAATTCTAGCAGTACAGGGGACTTTTTCAAGAGAAAAAATTTGGGTAGTGGATAGCAGAATTTTTTTTCAATTTGTAGAGTTTTTCTCTGTATATATTTGCTGGCTCTTTTTCCCTGAAATGAGAAAATCATGCAGATACAGCTCATCTTTTGGCTGACCACAGAGAACAGAGCCACCACTTCAATACCTTTTCCTTGTACAACTCAGGTGCTACAGAGGAGTCATCTCTGTCACCTAACACACAAATGTGTAAGGACAGTCACTGAAGATAGCACAAGAAAGAGACACTTCTCACCTCTGGGGGAAAAAAGGAGAGATAGTGTGCCTGTAATAAAATATCAAGGTGGCATTCCAACAACATTCAAATTGGATGTATCCCGTAGGAAGTTCCACATTTTATTTTTCCTTGAGATATGTTCTCAGCGAAGAATGTTTGCTAAAAGAGAAAAGCAAATGTACAAATGAGGTTGTTCTCCCACCATTAGGTAAATAATTATTTTATTAAGCGAGAGGAGCTGTCCACTCCTATTCTAAGTGCTTGTTTACCAAAAAGAAAGGATATCATTGATTGTTTATTGCTGACACCAATATGAAAGAAATTTTGTCTCTTTGGCTCCCTGATGATTAGTTTAGCATTAAGGCTTACTGAAAAAGAAATTAAAAGCATTTCCCTTTTTTTTGCCTTTAAGTTTTTCATACTTTTTCTCCATTAAAAACAAAGACACTTAAAGTGTATTATATGTAATACATAATATGTATTTGGAATAAATAATATGTTATTTCTGTGTAGCAGAGAACTGCTAGTTTTAAAACTGTTTTTCACACACAAATAGACCACCACCAAATAGACAAATACATGAAAGAAAACAACCCACACTATAAACAGGATACTTCAGCATTTCTGGGTAACCTGAAAACAGCTTTAGGGAAACCTATGAAATTAAGGATAAGTTTACCTCTAGTAAATACAGAAAAGGCTTAATTTAAAATTGAGATATTTATATATATTTGAAACAGAAAAAATCCCATGAATTTATCAGTCAGAAGTGAATGAAAAGGAAAAGTGTCTTGGAGACCAGCTCAGAAAGCCTGCTACAGTCTGAGATGGTAACCGAACCCAGAGCAACTTTCCAATCTGTAGTGTAACCTAAAAGCATGAAGAATTATTCCAGTGAATGATCACTTTGGAGTGCCTTTTTTTTTTCCTTTCAATATGGATTGTAAAGAGTTGTTTTAACAAATGAGAAGAGGGAAAGGATAATAAGTTATAACTCTGAAGTGCTGTCTGAAATTCCAGCATTTGTAATAGGTAATCAAATTGCCTTCACTTTGGTGGTGAGCTGCTCACCCTTGGTGATGAATGCTGTGTATCTGTTGCTCCTGAGCTGTCTCTGCACTAAGGTTCAGGATCCAGAGAAATAAATGTGCTTGTACTGATGAAAAGCTGGGCTAATAGTTAATGCCATGAAGGAAAATTCAAAAACTCAAAATTCCGTATGTGGCTCTCAAGTAAAAATAGAAACTTCTTTTAAAACTGTTTCACAAAAGACATGTGTAGACATTTTTAGTACGATTTCCCAAGGTCTTTTATCATAGTAATTTTTCTTTAGATTGTCCGAGTGTAGGTCAAAAATCCTTTCACTTTGCCCACAGTGGCATATGTGCTGTACCTCTTTGTGCTTTTACAATGTTATGCAACTGCTTTTGCTGCTGCAAATACCATGTAACACAGAGAAAAACATATTTTCTAATACATAGCTTATATTAAAGCAATAGGACAAAGTATGTCAGACTTCTTCGAAGTAAATTCTAATAATGGCTTACATAAAAATGAAAGTATTTGTTTCTCTTAGCTCTGAATTTAAGTGTTGCAGGATATATAAGTTATCTCTGATTGCTGTGTACGCATTCATCATGCTGAAATGATTTGCCATTCCCAAACAAGCTTAAACAATATGAAATTTTAAAGATACTTCTGTAAGCTCCTTCTTTAATTTTAGTAAAATAATGAAAAGCATATATTACTTTAGTTTGCAAAGCACTGAAATGCAATTCATATGAAATGTTTGTTTTCCACACATGTGTGGTAAGGTTGTACATGGAATTAAAAGCTGTTCCTTTTTTTTTCATTTTTTTTCCAATTTTATATATATTGCAATAAGATGCATGAAGCTGTTAAAATTTGACCAAACTTTTTAGACTTCATCAACATTTTAGGCCATCCAATATACAAATATTGAATATTGCACACACTCTACATGAGTTAAATACAAATATTTGTTGTCAACAAGCAACAGTGAAACAAGTAAAAATTTGAATATACCTCTGTGGGTGTTCAGATAACAGATGAAATTAAAATAAGAAAATTATACAACAAACCAGAGAGAGGCCCAAAATTTTAGTAGTTAAATAAAAATTTTTGCATAATGAGAACAAAGTAAACATAAATTAATTTTTTTAATGGCTATACTCTAACACAGGAAAACTATTCCACCATTATTTATTAAAATCAAGTTACACCTGAATTTTATTTATTAATTTTCTAACTGCCTTTTAGGCACCTTTTTACTATCCAAAATTAAACATTCAATCTTGTCTTAATTTTTCTCAGAAACGAAATATTTTCTTTTAGTAAAGGACTATCTGGAACCACTTCTATAATACTGAGTTTGATATGACAATTTCTTTTTTTATATATTATATTACAATTCGCTGTTAATAGAACCTGTTTTTCAGGCACTGTCAGGTTGCTCTTGGTGCGTTTCCATTCAGATAACATGAGGCTTCCAAAATCACCATCTCATGAAATGGCTTTTTCTTTATTTTTTTAAATTAATATAGTTTTATATTTTTCTCCTTTTTTTTTCTCCAGCACTTCTCTCATCCCTAGAGTGCTCTTCTCCTCCCACTTGCCTATATGCAGTTACTAGGATTAAGAGTTTATTCTCTGTTGATGTAGAGTTATTCAGGTATATAAGATCCCTGATTTTTTTTCTTTTTTTTAATTAATAAATATTCAAGGGAAAGTTATCTGGGTCTGAGGAGTTTTTGGCTTTTTTTTTTTTTCCGTGAAAGTACATCTAACATTGAAACACATAATTTATATGGATTTACACTGGGAATTAAATGATGAACTACCACTTCTGCTTTGGGAATTTCTGTAAGAACATTCTAGGGGTTTGGTTAGTAAATTCAATTACCTAGCTGTAGTGACAGGAATGCAGAGCACTGCATATGCAAAGATTCCTCTGAATCATAAAAATAAGTATTCAGTCTGAGATGTTTATCTGCACAGATTTACCTGACAGATCTATATATTTCTGCTCCTTATAATGGGCCTTCTTGTGGGACTCAGGATTTTGCAGCACTTAGGTAACAAACTGGAAGCTTTTTAAGTACAGGGACTGCATTATTGATATGTAAACATATTTTCTTTTTGTTCTAAATATAGCACTGTTTTTTAAAATAAACCCATTTTTCGTGTAGTAAACATCTGTCCTTATGTTGTCACTTTGAGACGACAGAGTCTGAAGAGATGTTACTGAAATAAGTTCTTTGTTAACATATAATGCCACAGCTGATATCTGTGAGCAGTAACACACTGCAGAGTGTGTTTGGTTCTCAAAAGAAATGCAGGTGCCTGTTAAGCACTGCACCCTTTGTCCTGTAAGTTGTGAGTGTGTCGTGTAGCAGTGTGCTGTAGCTGCAGACGATATTAATGAAGAATGGAAGCTGAGAAATTGCCACACTCATTCTTTGCCCAGCCCCCTACGAGCTAAATCCATTAGTATGGACAGATCAGCATTAATAAACAAGGAGGACAGAACAGCTCTCAATGCAGGGACAGTTTTGTGTGACCTTGGCTACGATGAACTTGTACTTGGTCACTGTGATGCTCTGAGCTGACCTCTGCAGCACGGCTCAATCTGATGGAACCATAGAGAAATATCACCAGTGCTCCATGCACAACTCCAGCAGCTGAGCTGTAGCAGAAAGAAATGTTGAGTTTCTCTGTTTGTATATCATTATGATGGTTGCAAAAGAATTTCATCCAGGGATCTCCAGTGTAAATCTATAGAAAATTACTTGTCAGGGTCATTAGGGAAAAGGTGCCATTTATTGCTTTGTAATAAAAATGAGTACTTTTGTGCTGTGATATGCATAAAGACAATACTGAATCAGGATCCAAATTGTTTCTGGACATCGACCAGAAGAATTATTTTTAATTCTTAAGGCTCAATGTAGCCCCAAAAGATTTCAGCATCTAAAGAATTATTCATCTCCTGATCAAGTTTATACTCCAAGACACTGAGAAATTGCTTGGAGATTGAACACTATACTCCTGATGCATTACAGGTCTGCTGAGAACAGTGTTTTCATGAGTTTTGAGAGCTGCAAAACTTTCAGAACTCTTTTTCTTTCCCTAGTCTGTGGTTGGGAGGGGAAAAAAAGGGCATAGAGAGTATTATTGGTTTAATTAATTCCTAAGACTGCACAAATGAAGCTTTAAATGTAGCTTCCCCATATACCATTTTATAATTTTATTTTTTGTGTGATACTCCACAGCCAGACAGAGGGATTATGAATGTCCCAGAAAAGTGACAGAAGCATTCTTGCATTTTGGTGTGTGTACAGCAGTAAAAATGACCATAGTTTCAGTGTCTTAATGCTTCAAATCACAGATGGTTCTTGAAACTCATGAAGTAATTAATACTGTAGAAGAAGGCTGTAAAGGAGGCGAGGACTAATTTTTAAGTGATGTTTAAATAATCTTTGTGCAAAGGTGCAGGCAGTGTATAGTGAGCCTAAGAACAGGGCTGAGTGTGATCCTCTAAGGCTGAAATTTGAGTACTAGCCTCACTTCTTCCCCAAAACTGTTTCATATCTAGAGCTACTCTAGCAATTTTAAAACCCTACATTTCTAGTTATGCTTCTGAGTACATGCTTTTTGTGTACAGCCGAAGAGAGCTTGTTTGTGGTTAAAGAGTCTTTGACAACCCTGTACTTCAGAGATTCCCAAGTTTTCCAGGAATTGCATTTCCAGTCTCACCCAAGTCCTAGCCTATACCTTTTTTTTTTTTTCCCACTACAGCTGAATTTGCCCTTGGTTTTGCCACAAGCCCTCCATGTTCCCAGTGTTGCTATTGTTGGCTGATGTGGGGAAATACAGACATAGTCCTACTTCAGATTGCAGTGAAAACTTAAACTATGGCCTTTCTGGAGCAGGGGGGGAATCCTGCTGTATTGGTAACAATGAGTCTGTCACTAGGCAATATAGCTGGGCTCTGAAGAAATTTCCCCGTGTGTGTTTTTCCTCTTATGCATTATTAATACTGCTTTTTAGATCCAATCTAGTTTCTTCTCTTTTTTTTTTTCCAATACTTCTGTTTACTTTCCTATCTGGACTCTAGCTAGCTGCTTTGGCTGGCTGATGGAGACTTCAGTTCAGAAACTCATCATCTCAGCAGGATAATTTACTGCTCCTGAAGAACCATCTCTGCTGCAGGAGGATGGGCAGTGCCTTCCCTGGGTTGAGTCAGCAACAGCTGTGATAAATACTATTCAAATGAAAATATTTTTTATATATCTTCAAGTGCTAAAATGAATCTAAATTACAAAAGACAAATCCAGATCTAAAGAAAAGAAGTGAAATGTCATTAACATTGATGAAGTGAGACTCAGATAAATTTGGGTATTCTGTATCCTTTTCATTCCCTTCCAATTTGCTGAAAAATCTTAGTCCTACTGTGGAAGTAAATATATAACTCAAACCACAAATGAATCAAGCCAAAACAAAACACTTTGTTAATTTTAATCCATTTTTAATTAAAACCATGTTAACTTCATGAATACTGCCTTAAAATAATTTCTCAGTATTTCTCTCTTCACTGTTTCTACTATATGCTGACTTTACAACAAAAAAAATTATCAGCAAATCATTTGATCACATCTAGGCAAGAATGTGACTGAGAAGATTCATTCTGGATGCCTTGAGAAAGATCCTCATTCACAAAATGAATTGTAATGTACCCCAACCACTGTCATGTTCTGATTGATACAGATGTTACCTTAGTAAGTCTGGAGCCTGAAATATTTTAAGTAAATACTGCCATAAAATAAGAGGGAAACTGGAACTGTCAAGGAAGAAATATATGTGAATTCTATCTCATCTCATTTGTCTGATTGCTATTTCCTTGAGTGTACAAACCTAGAACCTCTACTTAACCATATATTTATGGGTAACAAAATTCTTGTGTTAATGGAATGCAACAGATAAAATTTAAAAACACTATTATAAGCAAGAGAGTAGAAATTGGTATAATGTATGTAAATCAGCTGGAGTACAGCCCTTGGCTCTCTTATTTGTAACTGAAGTGTCCCAGTGCCTATGTCCAGCCTCCCAGCTCTTCAGGAATAAATCTTCTCCCTTACAGGTGATAAACTGCTGATCTCCCTTTCTTTGGGTAATCCCTATGACTAAGGCCTTAGTGCCTCTTTGAAAACACACTCCCTCTTGAAGCCAGTTCCTTGGCACTAAGAACTTCACTAATATTATTTTACAATTAGGAATGTAGTTATATAGAAGTACAATATTAGCTTGTTTATAATACGAGGAAGGCATCAAAAACGTTATTGTATTTCATAATTTTTTTCACATCCTTATCCTAATTCCTTATTGTGCAAAACACACATCCTTTTCTGCCCATTGTGTTGTTTCTGGTAGCAAGTGGAGAAAGCTGATTGTCTTCTGAGCAACAGCACACCATAGGTAGTTTGAACTAGGATATTTCAATAATGGTACAGCTGTGCCACCAAGCTGAAGTATGTCACCTTGGTAACATGCTTAGTTTTCATCAGCCTTAGCTCCCTGATTCACTCCTGACCCCAGTTTTAGCTGATTTTTGAACACAGTCCACTATGGCACGAGATCCAGATTCCTCCTCATGCTTCAAATAACCTGTGTTCTTGTCATACCTAAATTAGTCATGCAGGTACCACAGTGTCCACATTAGAATAGGATATTATTCTAGAATTATTCTCCTTTTTCAGCCCATAGGTTCATACAATTTTCTGAGGGATCTTTTAATACTAATAGAGGTCTTCTTCATTCAGAAGGAACTTCCAGTATTTTTTCATGGTGCACATTTGTATGAAAAATTGCTTCAGTCTTTCCAATACTACAATGAAAAGAGATTGCAGACAGATCAGATAATATGTGTATCTTTAGCTATCACTTTTGTAGCTTTTCTTTTTAAAAAAACGTACAAATTGTATACAGGATATTTTTTAAATATCACAGTTTTATTCAGAGGGAAATTAATAAGAAATTTTAAAATCATCACTGCATCAGTAAGAAAGATCAAACCTTTTTTTAAAAGTAAATTTGCAATTTTTAATTATTCTCTATTCTTTAAATGATGTTTTTCCAGTCTTTTTACCTAAGAACTTTGAATATTATCAGTACAATTGAATAAAGCATTTTTATTTCCACAAGGTTGTAGTAATACAATATTATGTAAAAGTAGGATTTCCTTATGTAAAATGTCTGCATTAATGAACATGTATCTAGAGTACAGGAATATGGTATTTCTTCATTTGGAAATTATTATGTAGGGCTCTGGCATTAAAAGAGACTTGATTAAAAGAAAGAATCTAATGCAATTTTAAGTTTTCATACGATACCAAGCAAATAATTTCAACTACATGTTAGCCTTTCACAAAACTAAGGAACATGTGGGAGTTACCAAGTCCAAGTTCACTTGTTTTACTGTGGGAATTAGATGTACTGTATGTAAATACCAATGAGTTTTGACTCTCCATTTTCAGTATTCTGAAAGAAAGGCTAGAACTACAGAAGTAATTTTTAAAAACTGTACTGAGGATTTTATGTGATAGGGAAACTCCAGTGTTGATTTCTAACCTCAGTCAAGAGTGATATTAGTTCTTGGCAAGCATTGACTTTTTATAAGTAGAGATTTAAAACTGCATATACAAAAGCTCTGTTCAGATCGGGATCATTGTGTGAGAAAAGGGGTTGTATGTCACACTCTGAGAAAGTTGTTTTCTGATCCTGAGAGATAACATGGGCTCTGAAATTTGAATCTCTTGCATCTGACTTACAGATACACTAATGACACCCATTTTACAAAGAGAAAGAATTCTAAGTATATGACTGCATGTTTATAACAAAAAATTAGTAATACCAGAAAGGCAAATACATCTGGCAGACACAAATATTAGCAGGAGACAAAGATGAAAACTATAAGATGCTTTTGGTGTCTATGCTGCAGTATGCTTTGATTTATGTAATGATTTACATTTGATACATAGAATAATGACTGATATTTTTAGCCTTCTTTTTTGTTTGAAAAATAATTTTATTCACAATATGCTGAAAGGATGTTGATGTCTATAATACAATTAACCTGAGATGTACATTGCATTATTTTTCTTATCTGCAGTCTTAAAAAGCATAAGGTGTATGAATAATGATCTTATAAAAAAGTTTGTGTATCTTTACATAATTAAACCTTAAACTTTAATGGTTAATAAAAACTTCAAATGGCATGAATGTTAAGTATTCCTATAAACAAAAAGTAAATGAGCTTTTATATTGCTAAAACTGATAACAATCCCATTTATCCATAAAATTCTGAGGAAAAACCCCTAATTTTTCTAGGGATCTGTGACTGAATCAAAATCTTTAAATCCTGAACTTATACTGCACCTCCACTCCCTTAAAAACTAAGTAAATAAATGGAAGAAGTGGGGAAAGACAGAGAGAGAAACTTACCTAAATCTCCTAGGATTAGTTTAGGATTATTACTACTCTGTCATTTAGGAGTTGGTAAACAAATTTAAAGGTACAAATCCCCTGAAAAAAAAAGTTTGTCCTTTGTAATTTTTTTCTAAATTCAGGCTTGTGTTTTGGTTTTGCCTGGTTTCAAATAATAATAGAAAGGATTGTTTTCCCTATTTTGAAGTGAGCAATCTGATGAAAAAGGGAATTGAAAATAATCATTAGAACAGTCTAAATTCTTATTTTAAAATGGCAAAATTCCCCAGACCATGTTTTCATTAAAACCTGTGTATTTTTATTTTATTTTGCTTCCTCACAAAAAATAATAACGTCCTTCTTGGTTTTCTTTTTGTGATTTTTTTTTTTTTTTTTGCATTTCAGAATGACCAATGTGTAACTGAAAACATACTTTAAGTGACTGAACTACTTAAACTTTAAGAACTACCAGACCAAGGTTGTTCTTATAAAGCGTGCACCTTTCACTTCCTCTCTTAGGAGCTGCTGGCTCTTGTGGGTGAATGACTCAAACCCAAATGTTTCCAGATTTCAAAAATATTGCTAATCTAAGCTGCATCATTAGACTGATATTCAACTATCATGCACAAGTTATGTGCATTTCCTAGATGAGCCTTTAAAAAAACCACTCTGGGAGGACATTGGGGTTGTGTGACAGCAGCACTGGACACGGTCCCACTGCAGTCCATGCTTCCAGCTGCTGCCTGGCTGAGCTAGGCACCCTTGGTCCCCCAGTTTGAGTGAGTCTTTTGCCTACTCTGTACCTTGATTGGTTCCTCAGTGAAATAAAGATATTAATATTCTAGCTGTTAATCCTGTTTTTAAAAGCCTGTTTTCTCAAACAATTCTAAAATGGGCTTTGCTATATTCACACTTGATAATAGTACTGGAAATAATTGTAAGGAAGAGAATGTTATTATGTGAAGATGCTCATTTTGATTTTGTCTGGTATGATAAAGGATATTTACGGTGTATAGTATTCCAGTGACTGTTTTTCTGAATCTGTATTTTTTATGATCTTTGAAAAGTAAGTAATAGGAAGAAGTCTTCATATGTATTTGAATCCATATATTAAAAAAGAGGCACAACTCATTGTTCAGTTCAGGTGAAGACTTCATTGTAAATGGTAATCAGCATCACTTAACCTCGGGTGTGAATCTTAAAACGTGAAAGAATTTTTCTGGGACATCATCTCTTTTTCATGTGTGCTAAGCACAGCTGTAAAACCTTCAGTCTTGTCTCTTGGAGAAACGTGGTTAATTTTGTGGTGTTGGCTCAAAACTTTATTTCCTGTCACTGCAACGGTAGATAAGCAAAGATAATAAAAAGCACTTGAAATTCCTAGCAACTGATCAAATTTGATTACAAGGAAATGTATTCTATTTTTTTTATGTTTAGGTGTGAATCTAATTTTTGTGGAATGATTTTTAAGCCAGAAAAATTAAAATTTCCACTGGAAATACTGGCAGACCTTTAATCATAGTAGCATAAATGCAGGATGGTAAAAGATAAGCCAAAGGTGTTTGCAAATTCCTGTGAGAGCTATGCTATGCACAGGACAGAGGGATAAATGGAAAGACAGATAGGTAGCTGGGTGCATATCAGACATTATAAAGAGTAATAGAGCAAAGGAATGTGTGAAATGAAATTAGATGCATGTGTTAATGAAGAACAGAAATGGTACACATTTAAGAATTGTTCATCTTTCATTCACATGGATGCATAAACACACAGCAAATAGTACCTGCCGAAGAGCTAAGGGGAGGGTTAACATCCAGCGTGAGGTGGAGTGTTTAATGGATGAACTTAAAGCAGATAACAATATAGCATCCCATGTATACTTTCATAATTGCGCGTTCCCCCAGAGATAATGGATATCATTATCAGCGGCGCCTGTCCTAAGAAACTTGGCAAGGTTATGATTGTTTGTTACAGCTTTGGTTATATTAACATACACATTAATATTTATAAATATTTGATGTCATGTTAATTTTTCATATAGGATGATTTATGTAATGCTGCTGTGCCCTGTTAGAGGGCATTTGCAGTGTGCTTCATAAGGGAAGAGAATTGATGCATGTTCTTTAAGAGGACTTGCCTGTGTATTACAGTGCTCACAGTGCATTATTCTGGAGAACAGTGATTTAAGGATAAATTATCTGAATTGCAGATACACTCCATTAACATTTTAAATAAAACATAAAGAAAAGACCACTATAGGAAATAAAACGATAATATCATCATGGGGTTTGGGGGGAAGGGGGGGATGTGTTCTCCTAAATAGTGAGACTCCTTGGTTTGACCTATATTCCAAGACCTTTTTTTGCATATTGAGAAAAATTAATAATTATATTCATGACATAGTTGTAGACATTTGGGTAGAAATTCTGCATCAACTTTGCAAATAATTGTTGAAAAAATAATAATTATAGATTATGTAGATAGAGATATCTCCATCCTTTGATGACAGAGATAGGTTACTATAAATCCAACTGCTAGGAAACACAAAATTTAGCTATGTCTAAAGCAGTAAGTATTACTTCAGAAGTGACAGAGATGTAAGTAATTATGCTGTTCAACTGGACTATTTCTCACTAATAAGTGGAAGCACAATCTCAAATTATTGAATCTGTGAATTAATGGATAGACAAACAAGTGCAATGAAAGGACAGTATATCACAAAATGTAGGGGGGTTTCTTTTGGCAAATGTAGTTCAGTTTGGCTTGTTTGTTATACTTGACACTTCCAGAAAAAGTCTTACAGGGTATTGATATAAACAATTAAATGTGCATAACAGGAAACCTCACTGCAGCACATTACCTGCTAAGCCTTTGGGAAATGGACAAAATCCCTTTTTGTGCAGTCCCACGGACTTGCAAGTTTAGTGCAGTAGTATCACCTAAGTGTATTTGTTCATATATGAATTCTTCTGCAGCAAGCCACATTTTTGATCAATTTATTTTACTTTTTAATACTTGGATTATGAAACAAAAAGAATAAGCAAAGGGCTAAAAAGAAAGCTCACAAGAGTCGTTTATGTTATTTTTATTAATTTGTTAACCATGTATTTAGTCACTTGCAACTTCCAGAACTGCCTTATACTGATGTGATATTTTTTAAGGTTGTAGATTATTAAAAAAACCCCTAAGAATAACTCCCAAAATATACATGGAATATATTAGTGAGCTCTCTTTTCAGAAGTTTAAGTGATAATGAACTTATGACCATCTTTGATTGGATAATTCCATCACAACGGCAATCATTGCATGTCTTAAACTTGAGGTATTTTGATTTTGCCTTTGGAGTGGCAGTATGTGCAGTTACAATGCGGTTGGTAGGGAGCAGCAACTCCAGATTTTGGCTCTGCTTCTCAGATTCTCTTTGTTGTGTCAGGCCAGTTATTTAGGGTGGCTGTCTCTAACTTCATGTCCTATTTTACATACATCTACTCATAATTCATCTGCTTCAATCTAGTTGTGTGAACAACTTCTGTAGCTTTTACAGAGGCAGCAATCACAGAAGGCAGCTCATCCCTTCTGAAACAGCTGACAGTGCTGGAACATAGTGCCCATTTCTTTCTAGTCCTTGAGTGGAAGTACAAAAAATTCCAGCTTCACTATGAAGTTGTTTTGTGATAATAAAAATGAACTTTTGGAAGTCAGGATATGCAGAGAATCCCTTAGCTCTGCCATCATTGGATACCAATCCATTCTTTTCAGGTACAGTGATTCCACAAAAGTACATCTTTTTTCCTGCTGCTTCTGGGGGGTTTCCTGACTGAGGAGTTTGTTTCTCAATATCTATCACCAGGACACTTCCAAATCAAGGTACAAACAATTGGGAAAATATGAGTAAAGCATTATTTCAGAGCTCAGAAATTACAAAACTGGATCTTTCAGAAAGTGGACATGATCAATGAATAATTTGTTTCTCAAACAAGACCTACAGTTTTTCTTACTAGATATTTTTTTTACATTATCATTTCTATTATCAATCTTTATTATTAAATCTATAAAGTAGGTTTTTAACACAGATTATGCTGTTTTAGTTGCATGTCAGCACTAAACAGTTGGTAATCTGTTCCAGGTTAATTAATCTGGAACCAACAATAATGTTTTGTATCTTGTAGTCAGCACCAGATCAAAGTAACAGCAGTATGCAGGACCATTTGCCCAGGGGGAAAGAAAAAAACCTATAGATTTTATCTCAGTATGGATGTTTCAAAAACCATGTCTTTATAGCTTCAGATTGAATTGTTAAAATATGTTATCTGAGGAACTTCTCTGCAAGGTATTTTACAAGTAGTGTCAAAAGAAAGGCTTGTTATCAGTCTTAACAACAGAAAGCCAATGCATTTTTTCACACCAATCTGACTGCACGTGGTGTGTCCGTGCTTTGGTGTAAATCTCTGGAATCTCTATAACCTGCACCACAATTACCCAAACATCCACCTTGATAACTGCAAAGTCTTTTGGCTTTTGAAGTCAGATGACAGGATTTCACTTTAAATCACAGATCTGAATGAACAGTATCTCTTGATTTTGGGGGCATCTGTTTTTAAAGTATTGCCTCTGCTTGTCCTATGAAATATGAGCACATCTTCAAACCACATCTATACTCTTACATAGAGTTTTGCCTTTGAGAATAGTATTGGATGAATTTGTGATTGCATTTGGTCAGCAAAATCTATAATCTTTTAAAATAAAAGTACAATAAAAATCTGGCAGCACTTTGACCCAGAACTGGATTAGACAATGTAGTGATGAGTATTGTGTGAGATCTTATGCTGAGAGTACTGGATATAGGCTACAATTTCTTAAGTTCTCTTTTCAATACTAAATGAGAATTTCATCAGAGTTAACTGCCATGGAAGGGGAGGGTGAGAAGAAATTATAGAGAATCTCTGGGCTGGAACATGATTAAGTGGTTGTACAATACAATAACTGAAATGACAGTGGACATTAATTGGTCTTCTCTGTGGGAAATGCCAGTGTTGGCAGAGGATGCTGACAGTGAGAAGAAACTGCACATTTGTACAAAATATAAGCACATATTGTCTAATGAATGTCTTAGAATAAATTTGATCATTTTTAATGTTAAGATTGATTTATGCAGGGTTTAAAAATATATTTATATTAGGACAAGTGTTGACAGTATTATTAGAAGAGGATTTCAGAAAAAGGCAAGTGTAAGGAAAAATTAACAAAAATATTGTCATTGGGTTTTTTTGACCACTAAATACTCTTGTTCTTAATCACATTTTATTGATGAAATCCTAATGTTGGCGGCAAAGAATGTGCAAGGGCAATGCTTTATTAATTTTCATTATCCAAGTTGTGAGAAATTCAAACAATTTTGATAAACAAAAATCATATATAATAACAAGTACATTGAACAATTAGAGGGGGAAAATTAAGTAAGTAGATCTTGAGTTTTGCTAATACCAAAGCATGGCATTTGCAATATATGTTTGCATGGCTTCTGGCCTTTTAAGTTTCTAAGTGCTGAAAGCCTGCCTGATGGATGATCGTAGCTGCGTTGGCAGTAAGAGGAGCCAAGGAGGCACACTCCATATTTTAGCTATGAGCATGGAAACAAACATCCTGTGTTCTGTGTAGTGTGAAGTACAACAGTATCATTTCAGTTAGCAGCTAATTTCAGATTTTAAAACTTCGCACATATCAAGGGAAGTGATTCAGTAAGACTTTCTTGTTTGCATTATTTTTCCCTTTTTTTTCAGTTGTAATAATGGGTAGTAGGTAGATTTTAAGATATCCAGGTAAGAACAGATGCAGCAAAGTGCACTGGAGAAAAGAATGCAGTAATGTTGAGAAGTTACTATCAAAGTGGTTGTTCTATAAGGGAGAAATTCACCAACTAAAGATAGTTAGCATGAAGATGATTTCCAGCAAAGAGAGGTTTGGAACCTGTTCTTAATTTACAAAATAAAAAGTAGATTCAAGTCCTACACTATCGATGATGTTACACTATAACAGACTAAATGTTGGTCGCAGTAATGAAAGGAAGACAATAAGTATACAAAATAACAATACTGTTTTTAAGCAATGGGTGATTTTAAAAATTCATTTAAATAAAATATTCCAGTGAATAGAAACACTTCAAATGCTCAGTACAAATCACAGTAAAATACAAATACCAGTAAAATATTTAACATTTCATTATAAAATGGTAATATATACTGTAAAAATACACAAGCATGAGTTATTAATGCATTGATGGAAAGGCATGCAGCTGTAACTGACATTTCTATATAATGGCAACAAAGAAAGGTGACTAATTCCTTCCCATAAACTCAGGAAAAATGTTTTGAGGTAGGAAAAATAGTTAATGGACCCATGGCAAGGTAAGATTAAAAACTGGTTCTTTCCACAGCATAACTTTTGGATAGGTTTTTATTAAGTATTTTCTAAAGCTGCTGCTAGTACAAGTGAAGTAACTAGTTACTGGTACAAAGTGAGATTAGTAAAGCCATGCTATTTTATTCTAACATAAGTGCTTGAAATTCTCAGCTAACTTATATTAGTTTTCTCTTAGGCTGAATTGGTTCATTCATTTATTTATTCTAGATTATTTTTTTTTTCCTGCTTAGGAAGGGTTTGGTTTGGGGTTGTCTTTTGAGGTTTTTTTGAAAAAAAAAATTAAATATTAAGATTCATGCTTGTTATCCTGGTATCTATTTGTTTTGCTATAAGCTATACCACGAATAATGTGAACATTCAGACATAAGTGGGGGGAGGCCAAATTTAAGCAGTGTTCAATCTAGTATGAAAATCAGCCAGCATGTTGGTTATGACAAGGAATGTTTCCTCTAATTTCATCAATGATTGTGCTCAGACTCATGAGTTAGCACAGCTAGTCAAAGAAAGCCCCATAATAAAACTTCCATTTCTCTCCCTTGACAAGCACAGGTGAGGGAACAATCTGGCCAAACAAAACTAGGAAGGAGGGTCAGGAGAATAAAAAGCAGAGAGAAGGGTATAGCATTTTGAACATGTGTTTAGATACATTGTTTTCAGGATTGTAAGCACTGCTGATACTTTTCCTCTTGTTCATTCAGGTCTTCCTGTAGACATTTTCACAATGATATAGAATGTATATTATTCTATTTTTTATTTTCTACCGCTGGTAGACACATAGCTAAGGATATTGTATCTCATATAATGTACAGTATATTCTGCCTGAAAGTTTGTGTCAGAATAGTGAGAGATTACACATAAAATATTCAAAAGAGTAACTTATTTTATCCTGTGGTGAGCTAAGTTACAAAGCATCTTTTAGAAAATGTGTAAGATGCACCAAACTAAGCAGTCTCAAATCTATCAGCTCAGTACTAAATATTTGGCACAGCTGTATGAGAAAATGGCCTAAAAAGCTTTAAAACAAACTGGTTTTGAATACAACATTTCAACAATTTTACTGTTTTCCTAAAATGTTTCTTTTCCTTTTCTTGAGAATTATATTTAAAAATTAAACCTACTTTCTGCTAGCCACCTCCTCCCGTTTTGCAACATTCAGAGTTAGTGCAGTGTAGAGCAAGGTTTTTAGTCACTCTTCTGTCATTAAGTGAAGGATAAAATGGTCCAAGAAAATCTTCCACTCATTTTCTGATTATTTTGAATTAAATGGGTTAGGATGATGCCACAAGGGCTACCCAAAGAGCCAAGGTTAAATTGAATCACTTCACTGATACTGGTACACTACAGAAAATTCTTTTAATGCAAACCTAACCAGCTGACAACCAGCAGCAGTGGAGAGGTACAGTGGAGCTAAGGACTGGATAATGTCCCCTGCTGGGAAGGAAATGTCTTCTTTGGAAGGTGAAGTTTCTGAAGATACTGTCTGAACTAAGTATTTCTTGCTTGAAAATTTGAAAAAATTTCGTCTCAGACATTCTGTCTAGTTTCTAAAGGACACTTGATGATGAGCAGTGGAATTTAAAATAAAAAGATATTTCTTTTTCAACTGTAGTCTGTCTGCTGGTCCCAGCACAGTCATATTTTAGTGAGCCAATGCCCACACATCTCCTGTGGTCAATTAAAGTGTAAAACTGAAGAGAAAGTATTGGAAGTATGAGAGAGCATTAAGAGGAATTTGAGGTGGAGAAAGCTGTGGAAAAAAGTCCAGAGCTTAAGTAATGTGGATTTGTGTCTGACATGTGTGAACTGGAGGGGATGTACTTGGGGAGACCAAGTGAATGTCCTCAGGGAGCTGACTGAGTGATCACTGATTTAGTCTGATGTCCAAACAGAAAAAGTAAAGAGAGAGGAGTACTGTTTCAAGTAGAACTGAAACAGAATAATGGAGAGGTTTAAAGTTACCAGGGAAAGAGAGTGTGAATCAGTTTGCTAATGCAAACTTTTTTTTCCCCAAGTCAAAAATGAAAAGTCATATCCTTAAATTTGATTGTTTAACTTAGGTTAGCATTTTACTTTCAGATTTGTTTCTTTTTTTTTTTCCTAAGAATGGTATTTCAAACTAAAATTTGGTATTTATTTTACTGTAACATATTCCAAAGCCAAACATTTAAAAGAAACTGACTGAACTGACCAAACATTTAAAAGAAGCTGAGACTGAATAGAAAGAAAATAGAGAGATGGTTCTTTGCATTAGTCTACCATCATGTAAATTTCTTTGTTGATAAAGATTTGTTGACCAAAGGCTAACATTTCTTAGTACTTGCTGTGAGAGCTAATGTTTATCCATCAAATAATTTTTCATTTTTATGGTTTTTTGCTCATAAGTTAAAAGCATAAAATAAATTAATTTTAAAATTTGCAAAACTATATTCTACAAGTAAGCAAGAGCAAACTGTGGGTGCCTGTGAAATATTATTTCTGTGGTGGTGTTTCATGATTTAATTAAACAATTGCCTCATGCATTGAGTGACTGTGCTACAAAAATGAAGCACCAGCTTGTGCCAAATGGGTTTTCCTTAGAATCCTTTCTCCTTAAGTTGAAAAGTATTACTGTATGTTTGTGATGGATTGCAGGGCAAAAGGTGATTTCCTGGTTAAGGAACATGACATGTCACCTGAAGAGCACAGCAATCAGTTTGCATCTGCTAAAGGTTTTCATGTGGTATGGGGTGAGTAGCTCAAGGCCTCTGTTCCCAGGTGGTTCCACTGGGCTAGGTATTTTCTAGAAACATTGCCAATGCCATGCAGTGCACTGCTTTTTGTCTCAGGCCTACTTGTGGCTTTCAAATTAGGCACACAAAATTTCCATGCTATTCAAACAATTCTAGAGCTTGAATTCTGGGCCCCAGTAGGTTTCTTTTCTATGTAAAATACTAAAACATCACGTCCACAGTAGCACAGTACTGCCTGTGACAGAACTGGTAATGTTTCCATAGAATTATAGAATGCCCTGAGTTGGAAGGAACTCACAAGGATCATCAAAGTCCAACTCCTTTTTATTCAGTGCATAATTCTAGTGGCATGTAGTAAGGAAGATCTGGCAAAATCTATTGATTGTAGGGGATAAAACTAAATAGTGATTAACTACCTTTCCTCTAAATAAGATTGGCCTCTACAAAAGCCAAGTATTTGATCATTAGACTATCCTTTTATCTAAAAGCAGGATACAGAGTTACAGTTACATGGGCAGCCTTGGTTTTTAATGTCATTGGTTGATTATTGGTGGATATAGAAATCTCATTGCTCTTTGCATATTGCATCTTATTTTAGCGTGTGCTAAGTATATGTGTCAAAATAGCTTGGAATTTACATGTGAATTAACACATCCCAGATGCACTTCCTGAAGCCAAAGTGGTCCTTACACATACAGAAAGCAGAAAAATGAAGAATATTATCAGCAGAGACACAGAACCTATTATCAAATTACCAAAGGAAGTGGTGTGTGAATTTGATTATTGGCAGTGTTGTTACTTATTTGTATTGCCATGGCTTCGATGAGCACTCAGACTGTGAGAGCTCTCAGACACGCTGCATTAGATGTAGCATAAATGGAAAAAGACTTTTCCTGCTTCCAGGGAACTTTACTATCTAAGCATTAAACAAAAGCAACAAGGCAGTGCAGCTAATGGCAGCACAGCAGCACAAGGAGTACTGGTCAGCACAATCACAAATACTGTCCAAGCTTTTTGAACTTACCCTGGGAAAGAAAATCCCTAAGAACAATTTCTCCCAAGTATGAGAGGAATCATGGCGGGGCGGGGGGAAAGCAGAGAGATGCATTTCAAATTTTAGGAGTTGGCAACAGCTACTGGTATCATATGCCAGGTTGACATGGGTGTTGAGCTCTTGACAGGAAGAAAGCGGTGACTGGCAGGATGGAAAAGGGCAATTGGAAGATTCTTAAAATGAAGATGAGTAGCTTGAGTTTGGTACTAGAGAAGAGGCTGCCAGAGGAAGAAAGTGCTGTTACCACAGTACCCAAAATGGCCAAAGTGGCAGGCTGTACAAATACAGCCTTTGCAGCTATACTCAAGAAAGTCATAAGCCCCATAAAAACTGAATCAATAGGTGGTTTTATCTTTTTGTTTTTAATTTCCATTATATGATTCTTTCTGACAGACACTATGTATCTATTGTTCTGAGATTATTTTGAGCACTATTTATTTTATAATTGAAAAATATAAATGCAGAGCTCAAGTGTTGCCAGCACATGAGCTGTAGATTTCTTCTGCTGCTTCTTTATAATTTTCCATTTCTTTATGACTGGTGTAAGAACAGAAAAGCTGTATTTTTATAATGTGCATATGCAAAGGGTTTCACTAGTTTTCTACAAGTACTGAATATTTAAGAAGGAGGAACTATAGCTGTGTGCTTTAGAAAGCTTCCAAGAACATTTATGTTGTGAAATGGAGCTGCTTAGAACTATTTCCTTTTCCATTTTGCCTTGTTGCGAGTCCTGTTCACAGAATGGTGGTACAGCTTTTCTCTGAGTTGGCAAATGTTAGGATTGGCATTAGTGCTGAACTGGGATTTAGGTTTTCTAAGGTTCAACCCTTTTGTCTGAATTCAGGGACTTGCTGTGATATCATCAACACATCGTAGGTGTTCAGTGGTCTGATGACAATTTTGGCTTTTAAAAGATCCTGCCATTTTGTCTTCTATTGAAAGCTTTGATGAATGCACTATTATGGATGTGGTGTTGATCCAATATAATTCAGGAGAAGTAATATAGACTCAGACATGCTCCATGCAATTACACTGCCATGAAATCAACAGCAGAAATATTGCACTGCTATGATAGGAACTGAGAGCTGAAAATATGAAGTTAGAGAAAGCAAAATTGTGGTTTCTGTTGCCATCCTGCATTCTACTTCATTCTTCTATTTTTAAATTCTGGAAAAAAGGGAACTCATACGAACATATATTTCTTTTAAAATAAAGAACATATACATCCAGAACCTGTGAGTGTTTCAACATCACCTCAACTAATATAGGTTGTGTGTAACAGACAACTGAAAGAAAACACAAACAGAAGGTTGAAAGCATGTGATGGGAGGGATTACAGAATTCAAAATTTGCATCAGTCTCAAAATTGTATTAGCTGTTGGTGGTTCTCTAATGCTGAGGTGAAATATGTAAAAGACTACAGTGACCTACTCAAACTGTGATATTTGTGCATATGGAAGTCATATTCTGAATCTGAGATGAATATCATAGAATCCAGGTTTACATCACTTAGGTGGCTGAAGTCAATTCTGTTCTGAACTACTATTTGAAATCAGAATTATATTATAGACAATTATTGTTTAATTTTTTTATTACTGAAGACATTTGGAGTTTCCATATTTAGTTTCTAGTGTTTTAAGAACTCTATATATTCAATTCCATTTATTTCTGTTTTTAAAACAAACAAGCAAAACAAAACTGTATTTTTAATGTATTGTGACCTTTTCTGAAGCCATAAAAATAAACATAGCTGAACAAAAAAGATTTGGAAATCCAGAATGAGGATAATTTTTACATCCTGATATAGCGTAAATTTTTAAAAATTGACTTCTGGTCTAGCAAAGTTGGTACAAGGGCATCGATATTGACATCTGTGCCAAAGTTTTTGTTGCAGTCTGTATTTATCAGTGCTTTTCTGTGTCACTTCCTTGGTTTTCCTAAAAGGAAATCTCCCTTGGAAGGATTGGCTTCCTGCATTATATTTCTTGTAACCTTTTTAAAAGGTAAGGCTGATAGGCTGTGATGCAGTTAACGTGCCATATTAACAGAGCTCTTGGTTATAGCTGCCATAATATCACTGGTCTGGCAACAGAGGGAAGGACTGAAACAAGATCTCTACCTAGTAAATTAGGAGTTACCACACTCTGCCACCTTCACACGTGGTACCTGGACAGGCCTGTGGTTCTAGAGCTGACCTACCCTTTATCTGTGCCCTTGCTCCACAAAATTGTAGGTAAGAAGGAGCCATGAAGCCTGGAGCAGGGGCACCTTACATCTTGCTCTCTGACCAGCACTCCTCCTTTTCCTAAGTTCCTCCATCAATCAGATTGCCCTGCTTTTCACAAATGGAAGACCTCAGAGTTGCTAGCAGCCTGTGGGGCACTAGAGGAGATTATGCCAAAATGTGTAGCACAATACCATATCAACACTGGAAGTCAGCATTTTCAGCCCATTCTCTTTTCTTTCCCACAAGAATCTTGTTTTGAATGCCTAGGGGGTATAGGTCATTTCAACCACACAAATAATTTTTTTAAAAAATCTTTCAATAAGAAGTTGCATTCCATTGCCATGGAAATAATTGATAAAATCTACAAATAACGTTCAAATAGGAAATAATGCTGATGAACACAGATCCAAACCCAAGTGTGCTTGCATGCATTAATCAATAATAATAATAATAATATTAATAGATCGTTTATGTTGCCATCATGAGATGTCCTGAGAATATATGAGAAGTGGTCATACAAAAAAAGAAAACCACAGCTATTTTCTCTGATTAGCTCATACAGTTGGAAAAAGAACACAAGCTTTCAGATACAGAGTTCCTGCATCAGAATCCTCCATAAGTTATAATAGGAAATTGTTTCCATTAAAAGTAAGATAACACTTGGCAGGGAAAGTGCATATAGATGTTTATATTTTTAAATTTTATAAAGAAGCACTGAAACATCCAAAGGTTTTGTGAAATCAAGAGGAAAAAAGGGTTCTGTCTTGAAGCTGAAAAGGCCCAGAAAGTTGTGAACTTAACTGGTATTTTTTTATAGTATAAAGTTCCATAGGGTCTGTGTGTACACAGAGAGGTTGTAGCCCCATGGTAAATGTGTGATGTGCCTGTGTAAGGCTCAATAATCCAGCTCTTCTGAGGCAACTCCTGTGATTCCAAACCTCTGAGCCACTTCAAAGAACTCCTGTTTTAAAAAGTATCAAAGACATGCTGGGGGAAAAAAAATTATCCTCTGAATAGAGGACAGTACCTGTCCAGTGGTCCCAAAGAAAAGTAACTGTCATTGTATGGAGTAGGCAATATTTGGGCCACAACAAGTACTCAGTTTAGTATTTGCAGTCCCATGACATGCCAAGGGCTTTGTACTATTAGAAAAAGAAAGGGAAAATTCCCTCTGCCAGATACAAATCAGTGTTTATTTCTGGTGCTGAACAGAAACACTGCTTATTCAGGAAACAATAAAGCCTCTTCTCAACAAACTAGAAAACACAAGACTCCAACACAAAAGTATCTTTACTCTTTCAGAGAAATATTAGAAAACAAAAACAACATTAAAATAATACATTTTTTTTAGGTTTGAGGGTTTTTTTTATTGTGGAAGAGTGCATGAGCCCTTTACAAGCAGACAAATACCAAGAATAGTTTCACAAGCAGAGTACATGTAATAGTCCAAATACAAAAGATGTTGTAACAGCACTCACTTGGAGCACTCTGCCCCACCTCCGTCATGATTTTAATGTTTTGTGTGTATCAATAAAACCAATGAGCCATAGTATTATGTGCTTTCCTTTCTGGAAGACAAGGCACCAGCATGAGTTTTTAATATATGTACATGTTTTTTATAAACAACACATACATTAGTGAAGATATTTCAGGATCTTGTGGTGCAGCCTTTCTGAGCTAGGGCAAAATTATTAGACTTCAAATTTCCATTTGTAGGAAAGTCCTGTAAACACCTTCAGCTACTATTTATTTGTAAGCTGCTACAATTATGCCACATATGATTTGATTATTAGGGTTAGCAGGACCATGGCTAATGGAATCAGTATCATGGCTACAGCAAGCTTTGTGAATTTTCTCTGCCAGTTTTCTGCATAACTACACTTGTGTCACTCATATGGCACAGGGGTTCTCTAACAATTAATTGTAAACCAGAGGGAAACTTTTAATGGACCTTTTCTTGGGATCTCATGTTAAAAAAAGAAAAGTTCCCATGAGTGAAGTATAAGTTAGCTTTTCCAGGGGGGAAAAAAGGAATGAATTACATTTCTCTTCTTGTCCTTTAAATGAATAGCATAGTTTGGGTGAAATTATCAGGCAATTGCATGCCTTTTATGCAGATAATGCTATTTGATGAAAGCGGTGTTTTGATCTGCTGAGGATAATACAGATCCAGGGTTGGATTCATTGGTAAGAGTAAAGCTGTCTTCTGTGATAACTTCATCTCAGCATGAGGTCAGACGGGGAAAACTGGGATGGGGGATTAAAAAATGACACAGTCGGAGCAGTATTCAGTTCCCTGCTGTGCTCCTGGCTGCACACTATAGCTTATGTTTCTGATCTGTTATGGTATTGTCTGCTTTTCTCTCCCAGAGCAGAAAGAGATTGCTTAAAACTTTTCTTTTTTCAGCTAGAGGGATTAGTTCAGTGCAGCTTTTTTAATTAAAGAAACTGTATCTTTTTCAATGTAATTTAAGGCTGTACAAGAAGGCCATCAGCATTCATAACTTAGTACTGTTACCTGCAACAAAGCCTAGCCATTCATTTTACATTCACAAGAAGAAATCACTATTAAGATTTGTGAGGGTTAAAATATGATGATTGGCCCTGCAACTGAAAGAATCACAGTTACCCATTGTCTCCTGAGAGTCTTCTGTGAAAGAACATCAGTTTTCCTGTTATTTATCTGGGCTTTCCTAATTAAATCTCTGTGACATCAGAATGGTGGTTAAAAAATATTCTGATGTGCCAAAATAGATCTGAGCATATCTTTTTCACAAAAAAAAAAAAAGAATGCAAAAATACTCCAAATATTAAAATGGCATCTACAGAAAATGGCTCTGTAACATCAGCCACGTCTGTATCAGAACAATATTTCCGCTCAACAGAATTTCTAAATATGTAACTAGTACCTTTATTAATAAGTAATAACATGCAAATAACTGACACATGTTCAAGATACCTAAAATGCTCAGTTTGTATGTATGGCTATAGATGTAGATGTGTGTTTATGCATATATGTGTGTATGTCTGTATTCATATAGACACATATAGATTTATATATCAATAGATATACACACAGTTACATATATTTTTCAGCTCAGAGAGTTGAATTTACAGCACAATTTAAACAAGGTTAATAGCCAAAACCTTCAAATGTTTCAAATAAGGCCCATATGGTGATCACTTTACAAAGCATACAGGGACTGTGCTTAGGTTGCAACATACACATTTCCAACTAAATTCCATGCCAGATCAATTAGAAACAGTTCTCCTGAGCAGACAGGAACAAACACAGATTGTTACCACTCCACTGCCTGAACTCTTGTCTTCCAGCAATGAAAGCAGTCATCTTGAATACAACATATTTTACTACTAACAGCCTAAGATTTTTTTTTTTTTTTTAACTGGTAGTATTTTAATAAAATCTCTGTTTCAGCACATCAGAGCAATTAACATCCAAATTATGAGAATAAAATGGCAGATTGCTATTAGAGCTTTTGGTTAGAGAGGTATTTTTCCCAGATTGCATTTGTTCGTGATGTCTTCTGCTAGAAGGAGTACATAGCACAGGAGGAGAAGAAAAAGAAAGAACCAGACAACAGAAAAGCGCTTTTAGTTTCTTTCTTCCTCATGCAATGTGCTTTTCTTTAAATCATCTTTTCTGCACATTTCCTAAATCTGAACGTTTTTCTGGTGGAATTTCTTGTTATTTTTTTAAATATGCCTTTTAGCTAGAAAGGAAAACAAAAATGTTAATTATGACTATGAAGCTTAGGTAAAACAAGGCCTCTTCTTTCTTGTAAATAGCATAAATTCTGAATGTGACTTAATTACATAAACTTCTGTATGTACATATAAGGTCTGTATGTTGACTTCCAAATTGCTATAAATATTCTGCATTCCTCCTGTTAAAGGAAAATATGGGTAGTTGCACCTATCTATAGTGGCTGGGAAAGTGTTGTACCAGCAAACACAAATCTTACATTTTTCACAGCCTTGTGTACTAACTCACACAATGATGGCAATAACGGCACTTTGTGATGGCTCCCACTTATGAATACAAGGTGATTAAAATGATTATGGGCTTTGGTTTAGGGCCATAAGTTTAGCTCAGGCAGTAGTTTCTAATGCAGTGTTAACACAATATGAAAGGCATTTTTGTATTCCAAATCGTATGCAAACTCCTTCAGGTTCTTTCCTGAGGACCCAATGAAGAGGGTCAGCAGTTTTGTGCAGCTGAAGTGCATCATTTTCACCAGAGGTCAGCTTCCCATATAGCTTTATTTTATGCAGTGGAACACAAACTAATGTAGTGGAAAAGCATGACCCCCATTTAAAGGTTGATTTGTATGATAATCAGTACATTTAGTGGCTTCAAAATGAACGTGTGTAAGGCCCTATCTTGCTTTAATTAAGGTAATTAAGACATATTTCCCTCTGCAGACAGCTATTTAATTTTATGGCTTTGTCAGTGATCAGATTAGAATATTTGTTTTACAATTTTACCGCAACTCGATACTCGGGGAAAAAGTGCCTCTCGATCTGCTGCTGGCGGTGAGGCGGGCGAGGCAGCGCAGCCCTTGGCGCGGAGCGAGCCCAGCGCAGCTCCGCGCGTCCGCAGCCGCTCCGGTCCGTCACTGCGCCCCCGCGCACCGCGGCTTCCCCTGGCGCCGGCCGCCGCGGGCGGCCCCTTCTTCCCAAAGTTTCCCCGTTCCCAGAGAGGAGCGGTGCGGTTCTCTCCGGGGCTTAGGGCAGAGCGCGGTCACGGCGGGTTCGTCACCTTCTGACCTGGCCCCGCCGCGGTCCGCGCTGGGCACGGCGCGGGGGCTGCGCGGGGGCTGCGCGGGGGCTGCGCGGGCTCGGCCGTCCCGCCCGGCAGCCGGGAGGGAAGCGAGGCGGCTCCGCCGACAGCTCGGAAGCGGCCGCTCGAGCGGCTGCCAACTCCGTCCCTTCGCGGGGCTTGCACAGGAGCGGGAGCCGCGGAGCTGGCCGCGCCAACTAATGGGGACAGTTGTTTCCATTTGATGACCAACCAGCAAGGCTGACTCGAAAGGAGAACTTTTTTTTTCTTTTTTTTTTGAATTAGAGTTGTGATTATGAAGTATCCTGACACAGGACAATGCTGCCAGTTGTTTCCGTTACGTAGTGGTAATCCCTACCTAGCTGCAGTAAAGCGCATCTTGACTCTTACCCCGAAGGAAAATGGATGGTTAGAAACAATTTCTTCCTTCATGAGCTGTAGATCCAGGACCGTTAACAATGCAGAGATTTGAGATCTGGGTTTTTTTTTTTTTTAGACGTGCGAATATCCTAAAGAGCGTGGCGCCCTGGAACCAGAAAATGCCGAAAAGCCTGGCAGAGCCCAAGTTACTGTTCAAGTACAGAAGGACACGTTAAGAACAATTTAGGGAGTTTGCGAAGAACGTGACAATGTCTTGAATGTGTGTCGTCTTTTGGAGTTACTGGTAGATTAGTGCAGGAGCCGGCATGTCTCGCATCAGAGGACGTCCTGCTCTTTCCTCTCAGTAGCACCTACCGTCCAAAAAGATTTACTGATAGTCCCATCTGAAAAAAAAAATATCTCTAAGTCAATGAGGAACGCATACCCTTTTGTTCTTTCAGTGCTGAAATAGTGAGCTTACTGGAAATCCAAAAAATCCAAATGAGTAAGGAATAGCTGCTGTGTGATTTTAGAGAGTTTAGTCACATTTAATAGTTGACATTAAGAAGATAGTTTCCTACAAAGCTCTAACTCAGATGTGCCTGCACACTTTTTCAAATTAACTTTAACTCTAAGGGCTGAAATTTAATTAAATTTTGGTAAGCTTGGTAATGCTGCTTCAGTGATGTCCAAGTTAAGAGTGCCAAAATAACTTGTTCTTGCTCAAGAACTTCAAATGTGTATCAATAAGTAGCTGACTTTTGTTTTCTATCCAGTAGGCTTTGCACAAGGAAGGTATGGTGTTACCTTTCTATTTATAATAAAACAGCATCTTAACTCAAGGTATTTGAGGGCAGTAAAAAGTTCAAAATAGAACTATATTAATGGATTTAGCAAAGGTATTGCAAATGGATGAAGTAGTAGTGCAAAATACAGTGCTTTAAATTTGCATTTGCAAAACATAACTTTAAATATTGTGTTAGCACCGTAAGCCAAAAGAAAAAAATTGTAAGTAAAACCCCGAGTCTACAAGATTGGCTTGTAGTTTAGCAGAAATGCTATTTTGTATAACATGCAACAACAATTGCAGTATTTGGTGTAAGTTCAGGGTTGATTGTTCCTGTGTGCCTAGCTATAGGCGTTTTGTAACAATGAATTTTGTGCAATTCACATTTTCACACTTTGAGTGCTTTCTTGTAAGAGCTAAACTCTTTGTAGTATATTTTATTTGAAAGACAAGGTCATGATGATTCCAATTCTGCCTGTATTGTCTGCGCACTTACCTGCACAGAACTCTCTCTCTCGAGGTCTCTGTGGCTCCTACTTTTTGAAATGAAGTGCCACCACTTCAGAGCCACCCATAAAGTCAGTAGAGAGTATTCACTTAAATCCACTGGTTTAGTTGTTGTATCTTTAAAATACTTTGGCAAACCTCTATTTAAAAGTAGTTACTTTTATTAAAACTTTTCTGGGGATGAAGACGCGTCATTGCCATTATAAAATACTTTTTTTCTCTTCCTTTCTGTGTGCTCATATTATGAATTACACATTGACTGTTGACTTAAAAAGGCTTGAAACATTTGTGGTTTTGTATTGCACTTGCTGTATAACGGTGCTTTGTGATGCTGGCTCTGTGTGTGTGGTACCTGCTGTAATTCCCACATGCTGACCTCAGCACTGTCGAATCAGTTTATATACCCAGGCACCTTGTCTCTCGGGTCGAGCCCAGCAAAGTACAAATGCAAAGAAAAACACTGGAGTAAAACACGGGCATGTGAGAGAAAGCTGCTGGACTGATCATAGTCCAGCTGGCTCCCTCGCAATGCCCGCTGGTTACATCTGCAGTAACGTTTCCATGGTTAGGAGGTATTTCCAGTTATTTCAGGACAGAGGAATACGGGGATTTTCCTTGGGAACGTTTAAGATAACAAAGTCGTGCATCTTTCATTACAGAGTCAGAGATGTGGTGGATAAAGTTAGGGAAATCAAAGTACTGCAGCGGGTAGCCAGCTAAACGTTCAAAGCTGCTCATCTGTCTAACTTCTCCGGGTGTTTCGCATCTCGTGTGTGAAACGCCTTTGAGTTTAAAAGGGAAGGATAAAGGCGTAAAAAGAGAGCGGTCCTAGATAGGTAGGTAGGTAACATCTCAGTGTGCGAAAAGTTACAGCTACTACTTTGAGCCGAGAGGTTGCTGAGGAGTCAGGGAGAAAAATAAGCAGAAGCGCCTTTGTACACCACGGAGAAATGGCTTTAAAAGCAGATGTTTAAGCTGTAATCAGGTCACTCGGCACCCGGCTCCCGCCCAACTCCGAAAATTGCCGGGGTGCGGCGGAAAGGCCGGGCGGGGGGGCTGCGGGTACCCGTGCGAGGGGCGGGCTGCCGGGCCGGGGAGCGCCGCCGGCACCCTCCGGCCTTGCCGGGCGGCCCCGCCGCGCCGCGCCGCGCCCGGGCTGCCGGCAGCGCCGAGGAGCCTCGGCGGGCGGGCTGCCCGCGGCGCCGGCTCTGCTTGGCCGGGCGCGGTGCGGTGCTGCGGAGGAGCTGCGGATTATTTCCCCAAATTCTTTCCCTCCCCTGATAAAAATAAATAGGTCCCCGCGGAAAACAAAATGCAGCGGAGGGATGCTTCGTGCCCTGCCGGGTGGAGGGAACGCGCAGCGGAGGCGTGTAAGTTCATTAGTGTTTGCAATCAGGAGCACGCAGACACCCTCATCAGGGCAGACAGCGGCCAAGAGCCATTCATCAGCCTGAAGTGCCGCTCGCGGATGACCCCTAAATCACCGCCGGCGTCGTGGATGCGCTGATTAGGCTCAGCGTGGGAGCCGCGCCGCGGCACTCCATGCGAGCGGCGGGGACGGGGGGGCAGCAGGCTGAGGGTCCGCAGCCCGGTGGGTCGTGTCCCGGCCTGGGGCGGCGCAGGGAAGCACTGGGGCCCTCGGCCGGGTCCCCCGCGTTACGGCGAAAGTAGGTGCTGGCGGCGGCGGCGGCGGCTCCTCCCCGCGCTCCTCCCCCCCGGCACGTCGCTGTGCGCGTACCTTCGCCCTCCCCTCCCGTAAGAAGAGGGGCCAAACTCCTTGCCCGCCCGGCGGGGGAGGAGGCGGGGAAAGTGAGCTCCGCGGGACGCGTAGGCTCCCGCGGCGCGGGGCGCGGGCAGCAACTCGTGGCCCTCCCCCGCCCGGCCCCCGGCCCTCCCCTCGCTCCCGCCCGCCCTCCGCTCCCGCCCGCCCGGCCTGACAAAGTGCCGGCGTGCGCCGCTCTCCCCCGCGCTGCTGCCGGGGCGCGGAGGCGGCGAGGCTCGCGGCGTGCCCGCGGTAAGTGGCGCGCTGCGCTCCGCGGCTGTCCGGCCGGCAGCGGGGAGCCGGGGCCGCTGCCCTCCGCCCGGACCAGAGCGGGCTGGGGTCGGTGCGCGGCGGCCGGCGGAGGTTTTTGCGGCCCTCCGTCCCTCCCTTCCCCACCTCCCCCACGGCGGCACCGTTGGCGGCGGGACTTGCGGTGGGCGGGAGTCGCGGGGCGTCCCGGGACGCGCGGCTGCGGCCGGAGCGCGGCCCCAGGTAGGGCTACGCGGGCGCGGGGGAGCAGGAGGATGGGGCCGGGGACGCAACTTAACGTAGAAACTCCGCGGTGCCGGGCGGAAAACTGAGCGGGGGGGGTGGGAGGGGTCTGGGTCTGGCAGCAGCGCTGCGCGGCCTCGGCGGCCTCGGAGCGGGGTCTGGGGCTGCTGCTGTGCGCGCTCCCCGGGGGGCTGAGCGCGCTCCCGGCGGCGGTGGGACTGGGCACCGCAGCAGTTTCGGTGCTTTCCCAAGTCGGCATCCTCACTTTTGGAAGATAAACGGAAGTGTCCGCGCTCCTGTCCGGTGAGCGTAGCGGCGCGGGCGGAGGCGCGAAAGCTCGTCCGAGCAAGTTTATGGTGGGTTTGGAACTTGGTGTTTGTTGGCTCGGCTGTGCGGGCGCGGGGCGCTCCCGGCGCGTTTGTCAAGCGGCGGCGGGCGGTGACGGGCTGCCGGGTGGTCTGTGCTCCAGGGCTGCCACCGGGGCTCTACCTGCTCTCCTGCCAAAGGACGGCATCGCATCTGTAATGGTCTAGTCAGTAAACTGTAGTGAAAATCGTGTTACCGTGCAGCGAAAACACATGGCGACCAAAGAAATTGTGTGTCACTGTGGTCTGGGGAGAGAAAGGGGTGGTCTGCCCCGCGAAATTCCAAACATTGCTGGTGTCTGGTGGGGTTTTTCTTCATGTGTATGTAGGAAGCACATCTACTGTTCTGTGGACTTAAAACTTTTATATTCTAAAGATGCTTTTAAACAAAGTAATGTAAAAAGAGAACATATCCAAACTCCCATCTTGATGTGCTCACAGACTGTTAAACGTTTTTTAATAGGAGCAGTTTCCATAAGGTATCATGTAGGTGTAGCCTTCTTTAAATAGTTAGATTTAAAATATTTTTGTAGGAAAACTTTGGCAGTTTTATTTTTCTACTTTCTAAATATCGTGTGTCTCTTAAGCTAAGCCTTAGTTCAATGCTTGTTTGGTTTTATTTGACTGTTACCCTGCATTTTATATTTACTTCCTCAGGCAAAGTATTTTGCTTCATACCACTGAAAAGTTGCAGTGATATTCTGTGGCTGTGTGGATCCTAAAATTCTGTCTAGTAAAGAATAAATTGAAGTATAAATGTTGTTCATCTATGGTCTTAAAGAAAAGTTAATTGTAAAACACTTGAAGACACTCTCTGAAAAATACCACTGCTCTTCCCTTCCAAAATAATCCAAGTGCTATTCAGAATTGTCACTGCATTCACATCTAGGAGATTAGTTTAATATTGTATGCAGGGAAAAATTTTCACAAAATGTACTTTTATATAATACAAGAGTGGTTTGGAAGAAGGGCCCCTATGTGAATATACATGAAAATTGTATCACTTAAATTTTGGAAAAATATTAGCTTACAATTCTGAAGCTTTGCTACTATGAATTTGCTGGGTTACTTTCAATGGTCTAGTAAATTAGGGGAGGGGAAAAAAGCCAATAGTACAGAAATATTAGATGCATACATCCGATTAAAAAGGGAAAGGGGTTCAGTGGAGTGAACACTGAGATAAAAGATTCTGTTTAGTATGAGAAATACTTGACCCCGCTGAGATTCTTTTGTTTAATATGTTTTGAAGAAAAACAATCCCAAATAACATCCATAATCCATTTAGCAGGTTAAGACTGGTACTTCAGTCAAATCTCTTAGAGCTGGGAGTAATTTTTCTCTGTTTAAATGAAAAAAGAGAAGAAAAGGATATATTAATAGAAACTAGATTTAAAGTTACAAATGAGCACATAATGGCTGCTGTAGTAAACATCTGTCTTATAGAAGCCCCATAAAATATTAGAAAATGAAATAATAACCTGGAAGTATTTTTTGTCATTTTCTAGCCTTAACAATTAACAGTCTTGGCTCAGTGAGATCCTCAGAACCTTTACCTTCAGTTAAAATCACTGAGCATTGTGCAGACTGACGCCCCTGAAGATTGATGCAAAAACTCCCACTAACTTGCATCAGTTTTGGATTAGGCCCAATAAAAGCTGAGAGTGCCCAGCAACTCGGAGGATCAGGTGCTGTTTGTGAAGGGGCATTGTGCAGTACAGACATAAAAGACCAGAGATGCTAAGGCTTCAGATCAGAACTGCTCTTATGTTTATAGTAATACTGTACTTAATGCTCTGTTTCTATTCTAGAAAACTCATCTCTCTGTCAGTGTGCAAGAGAAACTATAAAATTCTTATAGAGTAAAATTATTATAGAGAAATCTTAATTTCTAATTTTTTTTTCCAAAATGTTATGCAAGTAAGTTGCGCTTGTGTAAGATTTAGAGGCTGATTCGAGCTATACTGGTACTACATATTAGAGATTGTTAATAAGATTAATATATCTATATAATATTATTGTCTCTTAAGAATAACTTTACTGTAGAAAATATATTCTATTAAATGCATACATGTAAACCCGTTAGGTTTACTGTTTTAGTAAATGTAGTGATAATGTGACTATCACCTGCAAGTTTGTGCAGTATCAAGGGCAGAAAATATTATCAGAAATAATTTTAGAGTGTTTATTAGGAAATCCTTGGTTTGATTAAATAATTTTTTTACCCCAGGCTAACTAGTTAAGTAAGTCCTTTCAGGATACCTGCATGAGATTCTTCTTAGACTGAAGAGTGTCTTAAAATGAAGCTTTTATCTTTCTAACAGAGTAGTATTATTTGCAGAGTTTTAGCTTGTAGAAAACATTTCAGGGACCCAGAGTTAGGGTTGAGGTTCACACAGTCAGATGAACAATTAAAAGAGAGCCCCAAACATTTAATTTTTTAGAAGTAACAGAGGCTTTAAAGAAGTTACCATTGTAAAAATGTGCCGCTTTAACAGCCTTTCCTTAGTTCTAAAACTGATTAATTGCTGTGTCTTATAAAACCTGATTTATTTCATACTTTTTTCATACCAAGCATTACCATTATGAAGCTCTCCTTATAAGTGAGATTAATGTTTCTGAGCAAAGAAGTGGTTTGGAGGGCTGCATTCATTTTGAGTGCTAGTCTAATCAATTTTAGATACAGCATTTCACAATGTATCAGTCTGCATGCGAAGCTGCCTTATTATGTGGAATTAACTTGTTAGTGATTGATAGGAAGCCTGCTCCATCTCCAGAGGTGATTTGTTAGAAAACAAGTGTTACAGGTTCCAGGAGTTTGAGTACAGGGTCAGGCGATTCCGGTACCCATTCTGTTGTCTGACTGAAGCTTGACAGAGAAGTTAGGAAAAAATGCTGTTTGGGTTTTTTTTTTTTAAGCTAAAAAATGCAACACACTCCAAAAATCCTAAAACCAAACCACTTACATTAAATGGTGTTCCTTACTGTGGTATTGGGCTTCACAGTCAGTCTGAAGTGACAGGTATGAGGCACAGACAGTGTCTTTGTGCATCACTAGGTGCTGTTACAATGCATGTCTCCTGGATTATTTGGAGGAAAAGCTTTAGCATTTGAAATCAAAACTTAGAAGGCTAGTTTCAGATGACAAGGTGCAGACCTACTGGATATTGCTTGCATAGTTATTGAAATATATGCCAATGCTGTTTTTTCCCTTTTAAAAGGAGCAAGGGTTGTGTTTGTTTCAATAGCTAGTGAAATATTTGCACATTCTGTCTGTGCACCTTTTGGTCTCAGCTTCACCACTGTTTAATTCTTAACCACTAGGCTATGGTCACACACTACCGCTGAGTGTGATGCATAAACATTTAAAGTCCAGGAAAAAAATGCTTCCTCCATATTGAGAGAAAAATAAGTTTAAAAAGGCCAAATTTAAAAAACATATATGAGAAACCTCTGAAAATTGTAAACAGTTCTAAGAAAATATAGGTGTATGCATCTGTTATGAGGATAGTAATTTAAATCTAAATAATTGTTATTTATGTGTTTCTTGCAAGATGTACTAATTGCATTCAGTGAATTTTTTAAGTTTGCAGATTGGACTTATTACATTTGTCTTTTAGTTCAAGTGTGCATGTTAACGTTGCAACTGAAGCATTGCATAAAAGTATTTCTGGTCTTATGCAGATCAGAAGTAATAAAATTACAAAATGTTTATGAAAAACAGGCTCTAAGTGCTCCTCACCTTTTAGTTCACTCTGGCTTTATGGAATAAACATTACTTGTACAGGTTCATTTTAATATTGCAACTGAATTAGCTGCTACTGAACAAATATGAAGGGAATAGTATCTTAAACATAATAAAATGGAGAGTGCAACACAAACTGTTACTCTGATTGCTGTCTTAGATGCAAGTCTGTCTGCATGTTCCATACTTTCAACTTATGGGCAATTTACTCTTATTTTAAAATACATTTTATGCAAAGCTGATACTTGGATGACACAAGATTGAAAAGTTAAGTCTGGTACTGTTTTGTGCTGATACATGCTGTGAGTCTTGCAAAGAAGTGGGCGTGCTTTTATAGTTTAGACTGAAATTCAACATATAAGTTCAAACCTAGGTGACCCAATTATTTTAAATTTTGCAATTTAAGTCTGTAACAGATTGAGGTTGTTGATACTTGATGTGTATGTTTGTGTCTACAAAAAAAGTTAATTGCAAACATTAGTGCCTAGATGTATTGAAAGCAAAACAGTAAACTAGAAACTGCAAAGTGCTGTACTGAATTCAGCACTGATTAACGTACTCTGCAAATCCACTGAAATCACCAAATTACCTGGATTGTCATGTACTTATGATCTGGGAGGCTGTTGTAGAAGTTTGTTTTAAAATATCTTAATAACTGAAATGTGCATTAAAAGTTAAAGTAACTTAGGTTCGCTTTTACATTAGGAGGTCATGAATGCAAATTCAATCTTTGTGTATAAAGGAAAACTTTTCAACTTGAGAAAAGATGTTTTAAATTATTTCTGGTTACTTTCCTGGTTTTTATATTTTTATCACACTGCTAGTAAGTCTTTAAAATGAAAATCTTAACATGAACTAGCTATGGATTATAATTATGTGATAATAGAGTCTCTATGCCTCTTTTTCTATTCTCCCCCAACATACCTCCATTCCATCCCCGGCAAAATCCTGGAATGATTGCAGAAATTTTTACTGCAGAACAGGTTTGCCAACTTGGTTTACTCTTTCAAGTAATTTATTTTGAAAGAAAGGAGTATATCTTTTATAATGATGGTCTAAAGTCTGTATTCTATAAACCTTTAAATTTCATGAGTTAAGATCTACACGTGTCTTTTGCATCTGAATATACAGCAGTGTAAAATTGCAAAAATTTTAAGATATTATGACTTCAGTTTTCCCTGTAACAGTATGAAAAATATTCAGAAAAGCAGCAGTTATTATTGTAAAAGCTGTCTTGGTGTGGAACTTAGAATGTGTTGTGTTGAAATCAGTTGTGCTGGTGGTGTTACTTTTCGACATTGTATTGAATTTCTAATAGTGTTCTTGACAGCGGTTAAGCCAACGTACAAAGGAACTAATGTGTCTTATTTCCTTATTTGAGTCTTGACAATTTTTAGTGTCTTAGGAAAACTGTCAAGGGTAAAATTGGTAAAATACAGATTTAAAACATTTTTCTTGGCAGGAGTGGAATAGAAAGTTGCATGTGAGAATTTTTAGAGGAGGGGGAAAGAAATTAATCACCTCCATGATTTATTATAATACAGCAATAGATTCCTAAATCATAGAAGTCCTTGATACACTTTGACTGGTTCATGGAGGGGGGTGACTATGTAGTGGTTGAAGAAATCATCATTGCTAATAAGTGTTACTTTAGATTAGCAAATGAAAGACTGCATAGTCCTTCAAAGGCCTCATCCATTCTCATTATAATCCTTTGAACATTTGTTTGACCTTTCTAAAGAAACTCTACAGAAACTTTATGCTTAGGATTGCACATAAATAAACTGACCAGCACTTGTCTCAAGAAGTTTGTACTCTAATGACAGTAGCAATAATACATCTTTTAAAAAAATATATCAAATGTTACTTGCCACAGCAAATTGTTAATTTATTTTCAAATATCACAATGTAATACTTGAGACTAATGAGTGTAAAGCAGCTTATTAAAAGCAAAATAATATCACAGTTCTCTAAAAAAATCTAAAACCAAATTGTATTGCTAATATTTTTCCTCTCAGCTTTGTTATGATTTGTAAATATAGAAAGCTGGGGTAGGTGGGGTAATTTTCTTTTCAAGGCTGTATGTGTGAAGGTTTGTGCAGCTAGGACATGACCAGCTAAAGCAAACCAGCATAGCTCTACTCACCTCAGGGAAGACATTGCCATTTACCTTCTGGATCATGGCATGTAGGCTATGCTCATGAAACACTTTCCATTTAGAGTTTGCTTTAATTCTTTTTTTTTTTTTTTAAATAAGCAGTTTACTTCTTTCCTTTTGTAAAATACATGGCTTATTTGAATAGGCTTTGGTGCCTCTCAAAAGCATCATGGCTCAGATGGGTTTTTTCCATTAAAAGAAAAAACCTCTTATTCTGTTAGTTAACTTGGCAAAGCAGAAAATAATTCATTTTATTAAATCAGGTTTTTTTAAAGAAAGACATTATTTGTTCACACTGAATTTATTCAAGTATTTGATGTCTCCCTATTCCTTTTAAGAGAGATTTTTGATTTCAGTGTCAAAAGGTTGAGGGGCAGCATCCAAACCTATGCAACTGGAACTGAGGAAAGATACTATATTCCAGCAAATCAGCTGGTTGAAATCTTGGTTACAAGTTGGGAGTGTTCGTGTATTACTTTAGCAATAAAGGCAGAGTCACTGGAAGCGTTAATATTGAGGCAGCAGTTACTAAATGACCATTTGTTTACTATTGTTCCCATGCTGGAAGGCAGAAATGTTGTATTTTTAAAGTTTTAATGAAGGAACTGGAGAAATGCTGGACCTCTGCAAATGATTGAGCTTAGTCCAGGAAAATAAACAGGTAATTGAGAGTGCTGAGGAATTCTAGGTTGTGATTGGTATATCAGACTGATAAATATGAAATCCTCAAATTTGATTTCCCCTCATCCCTAACTAGTTAGAAAATTAAAAATTTAGGCAGAAAAGAGCCCTTTCATATTCTATGGTAGGAAATATTCTTTTTCATACCTTGCTTTGCTGGTAATATGCATACATGCACACATGTTTTGGATTGTCTAATCTTCAATATTATTACTTTGGGTTTAGTGTAAATTGATGGCAGATGAATGAAAAGCCTTCCTGGCAGATTTTTTAAAATATAGATGTGTATCTGCATGTGCATGTACTTTGACCATTCAATAGTGACTTATAAATGTACAGTACAAAATTACAGGAGGATTTGTCCTTTCCCCCTCATTTGTCTGTCAGTTGCTGAAGTTTGTGATTCCAACACAGGCCAGTGTGTTGGGAGGTGTAAAAAAAACCTTAGGGTCTGAAGTGCACAGTGGCATCTCAGTGAGTGCTGGGAGCAGAAATGCTCATCACCTATCAGGAAGTTTTCCAGTCATTTGTGTCTTGATAGAGTAGGAAAAAAGACCCACCTAGTAATCCAATCTATCTAAAGGTATGGTAACTTAGAAATACAACTGTGAATGACTGTGCTCTACAGGAAACCTGCAAGTAATAAGTGATTAAAAAAGCTGGTGTTTTATTTTCTTTCTTAAATGAAGAGTATCTTAGCATGAAAATGAAATATCAACTCTTACTTAGCATGAAATAGTTATAATTACATTTAGAAATGTTTTAAGTAGCTTAAAAGTGCATAGCTGCTCTTACTATTCTTTCGATAATTTCATGTTAATTGTGGATTGATACAGGGTTAATGATATAAAATGTTAGCACTTCTAATGATATGTTTAAGAACAGTGCAGACATTGAATTCAGTAAACTGAATATGTGGCCTCATAAATAAATGCTGAATTATAATACAAAGCACACCATGACCAAATTAATTAGTATGTTTAATCTAGTGAATTCCAGCTAGGCTGCATATAATATGGACATGTATTTAATTTCTAAATTTAATATTAGCTGCATAAGTCAGCCCTTACTTAATCAGTGCAGATCAGTAATAGAAATGTAATATATCTGGGGTTTTGCATAAGCTTTTCTCTTTAAACAAGATGTTTTAACATTGTTTGAGATTTTAAATATTGTAATTAACAAAAGGCATGTGGGTAGGAATGTTTCCTGTGTTCTCCCCATAATTTGTCGTCATCAGGCGGTAGAATTCCTGAGATCCAAAATAAAATATTCATTCAATCAAAATGGTGGAGCTCATTAAAATTCATTCAAGTATCTAGGGCAGAATATTTTGTATTTGCTTATTTGATACAAAATTTACTGCTGGTTGCTTAGGTGTAATTATTGTTATATCAGAATTTTTTTTAAATTTGGGTAGATTTAAAATGCCAGCAGAATAATCTTGATTTTTCATTTGAAAGCCTTACTTTTCAAAGAAAGTGCAGAAGAAAAGGCTATTTAATTTTTTAATAACCTGTACTTTAGATTTTTCCTCTTGTAAATTAGATTTTTATCATGTGACCCATAGGGCATACAGATTTTCTTGAACTCATCTTCTGAATTCTTAAATGTGAGTTTAGGATAGAAATAGGAAATTGGGTGGTATTGAGTCCAGTTTTGAAAACCTCTAAATAATCTGTTCAGTTGGTAGTTTCAGGGGCTTCGATGAGATTGTGTAGTGAATAGCCATTGTCCCTGTGATCAGTGCTCTATAGGCTTAGGCTCATTGCTTTCAGAGGAAAGTCTGAGAATAATCAGCATGTGTTTTCTTCTTTTTTTTTCTTGATACGGGATTACACACTCTGCCTGTAACCTTTGATATAAATCTACCTTTGCTTTGTGTTCTTTTTCTGGTAAATACTTGACTAGTAATGAGCTGATGAACTGCTCAGTTTTTATGGAGAGCCCATAAAGAACAGAATGGGCTGACTGCACTTTGGTCCTCAGTCCAACCTTATTGTTAAATGTGTTTAGGATGATTTCCACCCCCATTCCCAGCATTTGGAAGGAGCAAATCCAATAACTGTTTATTTGCTGAGGCACACAAAGGAGCGCGCTGTCCGAAAGGGGGCACAGTGAGGTTACGCCTGTGCTGCCATGTTAAACACAGCGCCGTCGCTTTCCCACGTGCTGGGACACCATCATCTATGCTTTTATTCTTAAAGAGCTCCCTCGTGGCATTTGGATCTGTACTCATTCATGGGACTCCCAAACAAGGTTTAGCTGTTAAGATCAGAGATAAATTTATTCTGGGGACCATTCCCATTAAGCACTTGGCTTCCAGCTTCCTAATTTAGAGGGTAAGGCTTGTTACTAGCACAGACCTGATTTAATTATACAGGCTTTAAGCATGGTTTTGGACAAGATGGCCTCCAGAACTCTTTTCCAGCCTAAATTGTGTGATTTCAAGCCTTTTGGTTGCATTCCTTGCAGTCCTTCTTGGGGGTGTGGAATTTACAATTCAGTAGTCACACCTGAATTCAGTGTTGCCAATGGTAATTCTATTACTACACTTCCCAAAATAATCGTTTATCAGGCTCAGAAGTAAAATCATCATATTTGTGTTTTAATCAGTTTAAATAAACAAATGTTAGTGTTTTATAGCCTGGTGTAGGAGTAATATTTTTTCCACCTGCTTGTGTAAGATTGTTCCTGTTAACAAGAGGCTTTGTGGGAGTGCACAAGCATAATGCGTTAGAATCATTGTTAGGTGCAGTACATTTTCCCGCACTAGAAACTTGATTCAATTAATTTAGATGTTAAGTGAAAACTGGCTTCATTTTCGTCTCTACACCAGCTAATTATTACATACTGCTAACCTGACAGAATTTAAGTTTACTGGTTTATAATAAGTGCAAAATAACTAGCTGTTTATGGGCAACATCATGCAAGAAAACCAGATTAACAGCTTTTTTGTTAAGGTTTTTATTTTGAAACTAGATTAAAGATGGTATTAACTGATTTATTATGAGAATCAAATCTGTAGGGGTTTTAAAAAGTTTTTATTTTCCTGTGGTTGGTTAAAGAATATACAAGAGGAACAAGTTACAATGCTATTTTTTTTTAATATTAATGAAAAAAAATAATAAAGTCCACTAACCCATCACTTTTTGTTTGTGAAGGGGCTTTGCTTACATCTAGCCTAAATGAAAGCTACATCACCAGCTATCACATTGAACTGTTGTTAACCCATTTACAATCCCGTGTGGGCTGTAGTTCAGTGAGCCCAAGAGGCTGAATGAAACCTAAAGGAGGTTTCTGTGCAGGACCTTCTTGGCAGTGCCTCAGTGTCATGCCCACTCCATGGAGGAAAAGCAATGAGCAGCCTGGAAGGGATCTGGTCTGCCTGGGATTAGGCACCCAAAGGGGCCATCTTTGTGAAGGTCTGAGGCATGTGGTGACCTTCTCCCCACTGCTTTGGAAGCCGGACACTTCCTGCAGTGTCTCTGCTTTAGTGATTGAAGCTAAACAGACACATTTCATCTGTGCTGCCTCCACCAAAACTGCATCAACAGCTATGAAAGCATGGAAAAATAGAGTGGAAGCTAAGGGTTTCTTTGACTGGAACTAAAGTATTTTCAGGTTTTATTTTTTAATAATAATTTTTAATCAAGATTTTTAATATTATAACTGAAATCACGTTATGGATGTTTGAAAACTGTTGTTTCATCAATGATTTGTAGGTTGAGTATTGTCCCCAGGTTAAAATAGGACCTGGACTTCTACATTAACATACAGGAACTGCATATTAGAAGCAAATGCTGCTTCAAATATGTAGAAGGTTTCATGTTTTTAATATGCATTGATACTTTTTCAGGGGAAAAAGCTTTATATATAAGCTTTATTTCCTTATAAACATATAAGCACTGTATCTACTGGTATTTTGAATATTTTTGTTAAATGCAATTCAAATAATTTTAAATTAGAAAATGCGCAAAAATTAGGTTAACTGCATATAACTGTTGAAACTGTTTAGCTCACTTATATATTCAAAAATCTAAATAGGCAGTAGATGTGGACTTTTTTCCCTCTCATAATGTTACCAATATATTTAGTTTAATTTCACATCCTACAAATCAAAAGTACCAGGGTTTCTAAAAGTTTGGCCTTAATATTTCTTCTTCCTGCTCTCCTGTGCCATTCACATAACTGCTTCACTCAGCCCTGTTGCGTTCCTCCCTGATGGCTGAAAATGACTGTTAGATATCAATTTCAGCTTGCAGAAGATGGGTTATACCATTTTTGGGCGACAAGTGCAGGAGCTGCATGTTCTTTCATCTCCTCTGCGGTGGTTCGTAACTGTCTTAAAAAGGAGTAAGGTGGTGGTTTGATTAACATTTGAAGTTTTTATAAGCTGTCAGTGCATCCTTTAGAAATAAAAAATTGCCATCTTGCACCCTGTCCTCTCTGTTGCCCTCTCCATTGTTGTAAACTCAGCTGTTTGCTTATCTGTATAGTGAATTCAGAGCAGCCGTATAGTTCAAAGCAATTTTGAATGCTTAATTATCAATTTTTATAGTTTTCATTTATTTTTTGCCAGATTTATAGTAGCACTGACTCAGTTCAACAGACAGCCACAGCATAGTGGTAGGTGTAGGGCTGGAATATAAGGCTAGGACTGCATTTTTAGTTTGTTTTTAAAAAGAGAGTAGCACATCACCTACATTTTCCTTACTTATTAAATTAGAAACACCTACAGGAGGAAAGTAGGTCCTAGAAATGAGTTTGCAACGTCTGTTTTTTACTCTCTGTTTTGTGCTCAGCATCACAGCAGAAAACCTTTGGGACTAACCTAACCAAGAGAAACCATAAATAAAAGAGAGGGAATTGAAATACAAGACTGCCTTTTTTCTTCCCTCCTCCAATAACTGTATGTGCATTCATATGGTAGGACCACATGGTTACTTGATGGGGTTGTTTTTTCTGAAATACACCATTTTATAAAAGGAAAAGCAATGATACTTAGAGTCCACAGAGGAGGGCCACCAAGATGATCAGAGAGATGGGCCACCTTTCCTATGAGGAAAGCTGAGAGAATTGGGATTGTTCAGCCAGGAAAGGAGAAGGCTTTGGGGTGACCTAATTGTCACCTTCCAGTACCTGAAGGGATCTTGCAGGACAGTTGGAGAGGGACTTTTTACAAGAGCATCTAGTGACAGAACAAGGAGGAATGGCTTCAAACTGAAAGGGAGTAGGTTTAGACTGGATGATAGGAAGAAATTCTTTACTATGGGGGTGGCAACACACCTGAACAGATTGCCCAGGGAAGTTGTGTAGGCCCCATCCCTGGAAGTCTTTCGGGCCAGTCTGGATGATAGAGCTCTGAACAACCAGGTATAGTAGAAGGTGTCCCTGTCAATCGCAAGTGGGTTGGAACTGGAAGTCCTTTTACATTTCCTCCCCACCCAAGCCATTCTGTGCTAAGTGATTCTATGCTTCCCTTGCTCTGTATTCAAATTACATTAATTCTTCAGCAGCAGGAGGGATGTCACAGCAACCACCACTTGTTTACACTGGATGTAACAGGACCGATTTCTTTAGCCTATGCATTTAGTATTTGAGTTTTTTGAAACAGCAGATGTTGTCATTAGTGTCAGTACTATCAGTGCTTGTGTTGGTGGTTTGTGCTTTTAGAAGTTTTCAAGGAAAGACTAACCTGGAATTGATTGCTTTGTCTGAGAAACAAACCTGAAAGAGAGGAGACGCAGCTATTTATATAGCTTTTGCCTCTGCCCACCTATTTCTCTTTCCAGACATGGATATATAAAGGGATCATAGGGGTTTTCACACTTTAACCCTCCCCTTTAGTACCAGCTGATGTGACAGCAGGTAATTCTGCATTCTGTGATGGACTTATGGTTATGCCTTGTGCAGCCTTGCTGTTTGGAGGCAGCGCAATTCAGTTTCCTGGAGAAGGTCATCATCACTTAGCTATAGGTTATGATGCTGATGCTTTTATTTTTCCTGTTGGGGCTGTTCTGTTACCCATGAACAACAGATTCATTGGATCAGAAGAGGGCAAAGAAGGGGGGATGTGTCATTGCAGCCTGATGCTTAGGGCATGCATCTGAGAACAGGAAAACTTACAGCTTCTTTTAATCTTCCAGAAGTGTCCTTTTCCTTCATTCCTGGTGCTGACATGAGAGTTGGTATGCCTTTGGGCTGAGCCAGGATTTATCTGTCTTAAAGAGACACATAGATACATACATACATATATATATATATATACACACAGAGATATATATATTTTTTCCCCTGAAGTTAATTTTCCTTTTCCCTTTTTTGAGTTAGTCTTTGCTAGCTCCATTTGTGAAGTGTCTCTTGCTGCCACCGTACAGTTGCTAGAGCTGGCATGCAAGAGGAGGAATTGGTAGCTGAAGCTGAAATTGCTAACAGGGCTGGAAATGCACTTTTAAAAGGGATTATATGGTATTAAAACATGTACCTACAACATGAATGCATAGATACTGAAAAACTAGGATGGAAAAACATGACCACTTTCTGCTTATAAGGGTTGTTACCACTTTCCTAGACCAAATCTGAAGCCAAAGGCGTGTGTGCCTTTGTGGATTAGACTTTTGTTTTTCTCTAGACAAACAATTACCAGTTTGGCCTTTGGGTCAGATTGTGGTCCACATGGGACTAGTTTTGCACATGCAAAGGGAAGAAATACAAAAGGAAAATCATGTGGCAAAGTAAATAAGTCCAAAATTAAATATAATAGATTAAAAAAATTATTTCTCATGCTGTAAATAGCACAGTGTTTCTGATGTAATTCAGCAGATTATTCCTGTGTGCATGGGTACCTGATCCTGCCTTCTAATCACTTGCATGCTTGTCCCCCCAGTGGGAACAGAACTGCTGTCAGTACAGGTTGAAACACAGCTGACACTCCAAACCCTTTTCAGTTGTTCATGAATAGAAGTTACAAGTGGAGTTTATTACATGTCACAAAACCTGTGGAGTTATCCTTTTTTTACAGACCTGAGTACTGTGGCAATGAAAGACAATTTGCTTGTAGGACCAAAAGAACTTAAGAGCAGGGCCCTCATATATCCTGACTCCTCCTTAGATGGCATGGAGAATGGTTCATCTTCTTTATGGGCTTATTTTTGGCTTGACCTTAATTTTGACTTGCTGCATTAATTTGTCTTACAGTTTTTTGTAAGCCTATATTTCTGTATCAAGTGAAGCTGTGGTTTTGAGCTCCCTGCCCTCAAATATGGCCATTTGAAAATCATCACTGCTGTTGCTTCCTAGTTCCAGTGTGATTAAATTTCTTTGCAAAACTTTGCTGGGTATATACAAAGAAACAAGGTGCTGACTAACCATGTTTTTAATAATTTTAGGTGACAGGCACAGCAGCTCACACATTTTAGTACTATCAATTCCTTGCTGCTGCCATCAGTGAAAACAGTGATTGTTCTAAAGTGTACATGGTAGCACAGGCATGGCCTTAAATTAAGTGGCCTCAAAAATATTCCCCTGATGGTGTACAGTATGCCTTGTGAATGTAGATTCACTGCTTTTTTTTCTTAGCTGCACCTTACCCTGTAAAGCTATGAATCGAAGATGAAAAAGTCATTGAGGAGAAATGTTTTATATCTAGACACTGATACTGATGTCCTTTAACTTGGGTAGTAGAAGTCTGTTGTTTTGGTGTTACAGAACTGTTATTAGGTAGTTGACTTCACAGATTTGTATAGATCACAGTTAAAATGAGTAGAAAATTATCTCGTTCCATTTTCTCAAGAGTATATAAATATGCATTAACAGCAATATGAACATATTTTACCAAATCCTATAGTCTGGTAAAGACCTTATATGATTTGGGTTACCTTTTTGGATCACGAGCTTACTTCTCTACTTAGGAGAATTTTGATGTTTTCTCAGAGGTGAGGTAGTTATCAAGAAAAAGATAAGTATTTGAAAGATAAAGATACTGACAGTATTTGGAGCTTGACCATACTTCTCTAGAAGGGAACATTAAAAGAAAAGATGGTGACATAGAATAGTGTGTTTTACACATGAGCCAGTCTAAATAACCTTTTTAAAAGAAGACTAGACAATGATAATTCTGGCATTTTCCTGTTTCATCTTGTGAATCTGAGTGTTCCAGTCTAGGTGTATATTGTTGAGACCTAATGTGTTTTTACCTGTACCAGTTTACACACTGGAGTAGTTCATGTTAACCTGGTTTCAAACAGTGTGAGCTGAGCTGAGCTGTGCTGGGTGGAGGTGGCTGAGCCCCTGGCTGCACGGTCCTGGAGCAGGAGGAAGGAAGATGGTCTGCAGTCTTGGCCTCTTCAGCTCTGTACTCTGCATCTGTCGAAAAGTCAGAGGGTGGAGGATGCAGCTCACCAAACAGGATTATTAGTCCAAAGGGGGAAAACATCTCTAGAGAATTCCCAGTAAGGTGATGTTTTCATTGTATGTTTAGAAAGTGATCAGATGACAACTGAGATGAAAAAGTCATACTCAAGTAGTGTGTAAAACATTTAGACTCCAAAGTCTCTTGTGCTTTGTGAGATTAAGGACCATTTACTTGAATAGAGAATGTTTCATCCATCACCTTTCCTCAATGTCCTTGGATCAACTTGGAAAAGTAAGGTTAGGGAAGTAAGGTATTTTTAAGCTGTCTTTAGAAAGAGAATCATTTGCCCATAGTGAACTGTGAATCATGAACCACGTCTTTGCCTGCTGCTTGGTCTGCAGGTCATTGTTAAGAAGGCCCTGGAATGAATGCATTGTCCTCCAGAAAAGAAAAGATTAATTTTGGTTTTAAGATACGTCCTTTCTCTTTCTTTTGCTGTCAGCTCATCATTTACAATTTGTAGACTGAGATGGCTGGCTTTGATTTGTCCATAAGGATGGCTAGAATATTTTGTGGCTCTTGCAGTTTGACTTTTGTAGGCTACTCTGACTCAGTGCCAACTGGATTTTAATCCTTACTACTTTCTGCACTTTTTAGGGTCGTTTTTAACAGCTTTCCAATTTCCATGTGCCTTTCTTATTTTGAAGTAGTGAACAAAACATCTGTCTGACTAGAGAGTTTTTTAGTGTTTCGCTTTACTGAAATATTTAATGTAATATTTTATTCCTTGAAAACACATGATACCTAGTGACCCTGTTTATCTGTTGTCATTATTTATTGTTTTAGACTTTGCCTGGAGGGGTTTTGTGCTCTGCACAATGAACTCCCAAGAGCTGGAGTTCTTACTGCTGTTGCACAAGGAGTTTGTGTGTTCAGGACGGATTAAAGCTTGCTCAGTCGGTGTGGGGTTAACAAATGAAGTGGGCAGGAGGAGAAGTTGTACTGTTCTGGTACTGATGCCAAGCAATTATATTGGATGGCTTTACAGACTTACTTCACCAGATTTGAGGACCAGATAATTAAATCTGCTGACATCCATGTGAATCGAAATGATGCAGCTCAGTCCCCCTGATTTTAGTGAAACCAAAAGACTTCTTCCTGAGCTGAGGAATCGAGGTTTGGCCAGATGATCTGGTAAAGCAAAAGTCTGAGACTCTGTGCCTACTGAAATTAATATTCCACAGATATGTGGGTATTGGGGTGTCACTGTAGGATGCTGTGACCTTCCTAAGCACTGCAGACATTTTAGTTGAGCTGTCTGGTGTGAAGGTAGGCTCGTGCCTGTGAGGTCTGTGTCATGGCAGCAAGCGTGCTTGCAGTAATATGTCTTCAACAGCTGACCTAGTCTGAACAGTGATGGGAGAGTGACCTTGCAATTGTGCATCTGCTCTAACTTTGATACAGGGGTCATGTTATGTGTTTTTTCTTTGTAAATCAGGTTGCCTGTGCCTTCTGCAGAGTCTACATTTTTCTGTTTCAAAATACTTTGTGCAAACATCATTTTTTACCTTAGATTGCAGAAATACATGAGATGTAGGAATATACTGGATTTGAAAAAAAAACAAAGCTAGTATTTTAATTTACCAGCCTATTATTTTAAAGTATTAAAAGTATTATGTCACTAAAAATGTTTTACTTATTCATATAGCATGCATGTATGTAAACATTTACAAGAAAAAAGAATAATTCTACAGGTACCTGTTCCACCATTTTGTCACTCTTTTTTTCTTCCTCCAAATTGTTACTGTGCATTGCAGTTGAGGTGTGATATGTCAGATGTGCAAAAACCCCTAAAATTTCAAGTAAGATGGGATTTTTTTTATCATACAGTATATAGCATTTTGCCACAGGACAACTTTCTCCCAATGGCAGGGCACTGAACAGCTTGCATCTGTGGGAAAGTGGTAGCAAAATTGATGGAACAGTCTGTTCCTGCTGATGTTCATTTCGATGCCCCAGAATACGGCTTTCAGCGTCTCTGCTGCCAAAGCATACCCGAAATTGATGGGACAAAAGGAACAACCTGGATCTTCCATGTGTTAAAGTGAGGAAATGAAATCTTAAATCTCTTTTAGGTTTGGAATTAGGTGGATTGGCAATGCCTGTGGAGTTCAAATGGGGAAAAAGATGAGTCTCTTACTCCACCCTATCATGCAGCTCTCTGAAAGGGGTTGGAAGTATTTAGTGGAGGGTAGACGCAGACAAGCCGGAGAGCTTTTCTTGCAATAGCCAAAACTGAGTTGAAAATGAGGGGAAAAGGGGAAGACATGAAAGTCTAATGAAAAAACATGTTGAGTTTAAAATGTACCTTAAGAGAAAAAAATTCTGTGTCGTCTGTGACGGGAAAATATCTCTGCTATTGCTTCAAGCTCTACATGTGATCTGCTCAAATGCTGAACTCTCTGGGGCAGTCCTAATTTATCATCTCATTCTTGTGCAAGGGTTCACAAAATTTCCAGGAAGGTACCAGAAATCATGTTGCTTGTATGCAGCTTTTTCTTCTGCTTCCCATTTTTTCCCACAGCAGTGGCATCTACCTCTGCTTCCATTCAGGCAGGAGAGAAGTCTCCCATTGGTGGACAATTTAGGATCTGGTACTTTTTATAAAAGAGGTTTTTTTAAACAAGTGTAGGCAAGGAAACTGCAACATTACTTACAAACATCCTCTCCTACTCACCTTAATGTGAAAATGCCATGAAATAGTAGGCTCAGGAATGTGTATAGAGAACAGGGCTTTGAGACTTTTATATGTGCTCAGTGAGGATAAATTTTGTGGAGTGTGTGTACTTTCCTTCCTGGCTTTATCACAATGCTTGGGGTTTTTCCTTCTGGTCATAAGCTGTTGCTCTATTCTTCAGCCCTAAAACAAGAAAACTCAAGTACTGAGTTTTTTGCAGTTGATTGCTGGCCTTTGCCCTGTCTGACTTAGGTGAAGACATCAGCACAGTTTTGATTTCAGTCATGTATGTGGGGCATTCAGTCACATCAGGGACCCTTCCCAAGGAAGATTGTTCACAAGTACACTTGGATTTACTGAGGTTTTACATCATTTGTATAAACTGCTCTTACATACACCTACACAAAACTGGAACATAAAGGTTTCTTTTATTTTTTCTGATTGGACAATCATATGACATTCTTGGAAAAAATATTTTAAGAAATTGATAAAAATTAAACTATCTAAAAGTATTTTTGTAGCTCGAAAGTAAGCTTCAATGACCAACAAACCATTTGATTTAAAAAATAGTTAAAAATACCAGTATATGTGAAATTCCAGCTTCCTCCCCAGCATTCCTCCAGAGAAAGACCAAATACATTATCTTTGACTTCTTTTGTTTATCAGTGAACTAATAAGACACTCCTATTGTAGCACTGGTCTCGGATGTACCTTACACTGTGCCTTGCTAATAGAGCAGGTTTGTTCCATTGGGGGTTAAGAATATTTAATCCTTTAACGCTGACATATACAACATGCAGCCATGTCAGCTACAGCTGTTTCCAAACATCAGTAACAAAATTATAGATGGTTTTGAAGCTTCTGTGTTGGAAATGAATACATTTGAGGATTCAACTTGCTGACAGTGTTTATGTAATTTAATCTTGCCATCTGGAAGAAAGTAAACATTTTTTAGGAAATTGAAGTTAAGGTAGCAAGCCCCTTGTGGTTTCTGGCTGTTGCAAATAAGTTAAGTTGTACCAAGTTGATGAAAATCTTCAATAGGGAGGGGATCATGGTTATATTTTAAAGATTGTTATGCAAGTGCATTGATGCATAAAATTGTTTCAGAATATCTGCATTATTAACTTCCCTGCTTATTCAATTGTTAGATGCCTTTCTTCTGCTCAGATAAAACCAGCATGTTTTTTCAGTGAAATGTGATAAAACATGAGAAGCATATGCATGCAGAATGAATAGGTGTAACTGAAGCACTTAGGTGATTGCTTTTTGTCTCATATTTTTCTGTTGTTTATTTCCTTATTCTTCCTTTTGTTTGGGTTTTTTTTTATTCTGTATTACATCATTTTGCTTTTCAAAGATCTACTCTTTTTTTCTTTACTTGTGTATTTTGTTATTTGCTTTTAATTATTTGAATAATTTTTCAAGGTTTTTGCTTAGTTTTCTAAAGAAACAGTTTACACAGTCATGCCATGTGTGCATCAGTCCCCTGTGATAATTTTGAACCTGTTGGCCACTTTCAATGAAACAGAGAGCCAGAAGAAGATTCCAAAGGCGTTGGATTTGCATGGTGTGCAAGTCCAGGTGGCTTGGTGGAGAGGAGAAGCAGTGCCCTGCAGAATGAGCTATGTGGAGAAAGAAGGAACGGCTACAGATAGCTGCAAACCAGGGCTAATTAGGTCGTTCATAAAGTTGCTTAAGTGCTAGCCCATTCCCTCCTGTTTTCTGTTTGAGATGAGACCTTTTACATGATGGGGGGAAGTCAAGATGCTTTTATACTCTCCGTGGACTAGAACATTTATATAACTAAAATATATTTATGGTGGGGAGCTGCTTTTAGATATGCATGATTTGAAGGGGTGGACAGTTTCAGCCATTTTACACGTGGAACACATGACAGTTTAGTTTGTCTTTAGTTTTGTCTTAGCCTTTAAGATCATCTTTATCTTTTTGAAGGATATTTGCTGCTTTGTTATTGTTATTTAATGAAATCTTTACGTTAAGATCTCTGAATTATGCAACATTTGTTCAAAGTTATAGGATTTTGTGAAAAGACCAACGAGCACCTGAGCCAATAGTATGGTGGTCGTGCCCTTGGCTCCTAAGGGGAGAAGGGCAGGAAAAAAATAGCAGAGGTATGGACTCAGCAGAAATAGCTTGGTAATAGTAACAAGAGAAAACAGTTTTCAGCGTTCTGGAAAGGGTCACTAAAACCAGAAGAAAGGTATAGTCTGTTCCTGCTTAACTTTGCTGTCTGGTGGTTTCAGCTGGTTCTTTAAAACTCTGCTTTCTCTGCTCTTTGAGATCATATTCACCCTTTCTTCTTGATGCCTACATCCTCTTGCTTTGCTCTGTTCTGCTAAAGCATTGATTATTTACTTAGGCTTGTGCAAGCATGCTAATGTTCTGCTAAAGTTAAAAATACTGTTGCCATATAGTAGCTAGTCAAATAATGGGATTTTAAACTGAAATATCTAACTTCATATTCAGTGGAAGCTGCCTGTCAGCATTTTTATAGGTCTGAATAGGCTTTTTAAAAGGATCTAGCTCTAAGCCTTGATAATTGAACTTAAGCTCGTAAGTTACTTATCTACTCCTGAAATTTAAACCTGATCCATGTTGTAAAACTGCAATGAAGAACTACATGAAAATGAAATAGGATGTTAATGGAGAATTTCTCATTTAGAATTGCTTCTTAGCAATATAAGCAACAATTTTAGGAATGTTGATCTGATTTTTATTGTCTTGTATATGAATTACTTTATTAAGCGAGCTATTTGGTGTCCAAATCATGGCACATTCCAACTTTGTCAGTGTGATCTAGGCATTGTACTGGAAATAAATACACAGACGGGTGACTTTGTAAACATTTGTGGCTGTGCCCTGTGTTAAATAAGGACTATGCTTTATTTTCATGCAATAAAATTTAATTAGTTGTAAGTCAGGTTTTGCTTTAGTTGTAATTAGTTTAGCATATAATTATTCTGTCTAATAGCAATCTGAAATCTGCAAGCATTTTGATCTTATTCCAAGTTTAAAAAAAAAAGAAACCCTCTTAGAAGTATTCAATCAGTACCTATAATAGAATCTTATTAGTCAACCATATTATAGACTGTGTAAATCTTTAAGTGACTGAAACAGTGTTTTCACTGGTGCTTGTTATGTATGTCATTAAGAAGATATATAAAAATGCTTTATATTGGACTTGCAACTTCTATATCATTTGGAAAAAATCAGTGATCTGGTTTTTTTGGTGAACTTAGTATTTCCTGGTTTGACTTTTAGCTCTTTTTAATTTTTATTTTAAAATTAATTTTAAAGGTCTAGCTTTTGTAAGATATAACTGGGAACTGTTTGTGTGAAAATAGTAATACTTCAGTTTTAACAAACATACACATGTTAAATCTCATAATTTACACACAAATATTACTGCCTATTAAAGAGTATTGTAATGATTAATGAGTACTTTTTGAGCAATATCTTGTATCTTCTATCTTTTGGATGTGGCTGGCTGCCATTTCTAACAAAGTTGCCCTGCCAAGGAATCTTCTGACAGCTCTTCCTATGGATTTCCTTATGGGAACAGCATTAAAGCAAGAGATAAATGCAGAGTCTGGCATGTTATTAGCTGCAGTGGAGTGATGGGGAGCAGACCTTCTGTTCTCACTTCCACCCTTACCAGCTTATTTTTTGCTAGCAGTGGTTTACAATCTTGCTTGCTAGTAATGTTGTTCTAAATTAAATTTCACCTGTATTATTAATTTTAAGGTTCTTATATGTTTCCTCCATAAAAGGGCTCTCTCTGAGCTGCTCATCATTTCATCAGCCTGTAGGTCAGGAAATTATGTCTAATCAGAGCATAGGGAATGGCACTTTTTAAGGAATTGAACAGTCAACAGCTTTTTACTTGATGATATTTGTCTTTTTGAAACTCTGTGGTCTGATTGGGAGGGATAAATAACTTCATAACTAGAAGAGAGATACTCAAACATTTACATTTAAAAAGGAATATGTACTTTAGCTTGGGAAGAAATTGCCTCATCTTTAAGGAATAGGATTTTCAGTTACTTCTCTGCTTTTCCAATTACCTACCCTATAAAACTCAAAAAAGTAGATATTTCTGTTAACTCATATGATATGCCTGCTAACTTTAACTTGTCACTTTCCCTTCTAGGGTTTCTATTTTGCAACAATAATTAGGGTACAGTTCTTAATTCTGTTTCAGTTGTTGTTTTTTTTTTCCAAGCAATCATACCGAAATGATCTCACATATTTTAAAAGTATCTTTTCAGAACAAGTATGTGTTTGTTGTAGTATTATTACATGCATAATTGTGTGTGTATAAATGCTTATGTATGCAGGTATCATGTAATTATAGAGCTCAATACTGTATATGTAAGTGTGAATATGTGCATAATGCAGAATTAAAAGCTTAAAACAGAACACAGTTGTGTAGCATCTTGAAATTGTTTTATTTGCATGTGCCAGCTTGTTAAATAGCATTATACTGGGGCCTCAGTGAAAGGCTGTTGTAAGCTCTAAGAACAATAAGTTAATCTCTAGGCAAACAGTATGGAAAATACAACTTTTCTTGGTGGTTTGCCTTTTTTTTTTCCTTCCCAAATGAAACTAGTCTAAAAATATTTGAATTATCAAAACAAAAGAGAAAAATAATTTTCCTGATAATAAAGTGGTATCTATGTATTTATTTTTTGTTTCCAGTCTACTTTAAAGCTTGTTTTAGAACAGCACTCTTTAGGCATCAATGGGTAGAAGTTCATTTGCAACCCAAATGTAATAATAAAACCAAATCAAATATATTCCCATTATCACTCAAGATGCTGTAGTTAGAAGATGGATATAGAAATGGCACAAAATATCCAGCTGCTCTACATCAAAAACTAGTCCAAGTGCAAATAAATACTTGGAAATGTTTTGTCTTTAAATTGAAAGGAGTCCTGAAATAAAAAGTGATTCAATTCAATGTGACAAATGAAGTATGAATTCCATTTTGCAATAAGTAATAGGGAGGGTTTTATTTTTGTTCCTTTAACTATGTTTCACCCAGACATATGAATATTGTATTTAGTACTAAACAGTTTCAGAAGATGAAAGTTGCCAATTGTTGGAGCCTGTGCTCATTTTCTAGGCTGCAGCCACTGAACTGACAAGGAAAGCAGAGATGTGAACATCTAGAATAATAGAAAGCATTCACATCTCATGAAGCTGAATTTCAGCTGGGTGCTTTAAATAAGAAAAGGGCAAATATGAGGGGAAGTATCTATTTTCCAACTCAGAGACAGTCTCAGAGGGTCTTCCAGCCAGTTAGGGCACTGCCTTTAAGGTTTTTGTTCACTGCAAATACACGCACCCCCCACAAAAAACAAAAACAGGCAAAAAAATCAAAGAACCACAAAAAACCCCCGACAACAAAAAAACGCCACCAACTCTACAAAATCTACTTTAAACCCAGTATGATCCTTATATTTTATGCAGTTTAAGTATCCTGTACAGAAAAGAAAGTATTCAATATCTACCTGAAAGAATCAGAAAATACCTGCCTTTGCTTTCATTTGTGTTGGGGTAGCTGTGAGCAGCACCATGGGAAATGAAATGACTGTTTAGCTGGGTGTAGTGTAGTAGAGATCCAGAGCAAAGTAATGGGGAAATCCTAATTTTTTTAACAGGTTTTCTAGAGCAAAGATCTAGTGATTTTATTTCCTCTTGTCTTATCCTTTGAGGGTCCTGGCCTGCTGTATAGTTAATTATTGAGCAAGAAGTATCAGGTTGATTTATATGGGGTCCCTCCCTGTTGGAGAAGGAAAGTGGACATTTCCTACTTGGTGACTTGTTTAGGTGTATGGATTGGGTTTGGGACATTACTTGCATTTTTTTTCTTCCTTTCAGTGTCCAATAATTTGGAAAATGTTTCAAGGTCTGTTAAAACTTGCGTGAGATGAAGAGATTATAGGAATATGTCAAGTTTTGAGGACTCATAGTAGAAAAGTCGGTGACCTTCTAGGGAGCAATGGCCAGAAAAGCCAGAGGAGCAGATGAAGTACCTCGCTAGAGGAGGGTGCAGTGGGCACCAGGTGGCAGCCTTTTCCCATTGCAGGCTAGGAGCTGATGGATGGCCGTGCACCAGATCCTTCTGATAGGCTTCCAAAAGCTTCCTTTAATTGTTCTCCTCAGAGTAGCTTCACACTTATCCTTTCTTTGGTTTTGGAGTTGTTGGCTTTGGGTCAGCAATGTGAGAGGCAGCAGATGCTGGGGTGGATGTGGAGCTGCATGGCTTGTTGGTCATTAGCTGGCAGGGATGGCCACTGGCCACTCCCCAGAGCTGCCAGGGGGCAGAACCAGGCAGGCAAGCAAAGGTCTGCATCAGATGGAGAATGCCTGGGAAACTAAGTGAGAGGATAGCAGCAAAGGGATATGGAGAAAGGAGGAGTCAGGATTTTATCAAAAAGGGGTAAGTAACTGAAAATGAATTCTGTGGAAGTAACATGGAGAAACATATAGATAAGTATGCAATATAATAAATTTGAGGCAAAGAAAATAATGTAAAGAAGAAAAGGCAATTGTTCTGTCTGCTCCTATTTACTTGAGTTCCAGGAAAAGCACCAAAACAAACATTACAAAGAAAGCAAATAGTCAAAAAGAGAAGAAAGAATAAGATTGAACTGATTTTCTCTTGGATTTTTTTATGGGCAGTTTCTGGAGAACCTACTTTAGGCTGTAGTGTGGGAAGAGAGAAGAGACAGTTGAATGAAACAGAGTATTGGATAGCTGATTATATTGATGTTTTTTCATTTGCCCAGCCTAGCTTAAACCCCTGGTTGTTCATGATTATAGAGCAGTAGCTTTTCCATCTGATAGCCAAGTTTGTGCTCTTCAGATTTGCATCTCCCCAATTTGAATGGCACAGTGGCTTTTGACACTTTTCCAGAGAGACTGTAAACATTGAAGCTGCCAAGGCAAAATGCATTCTGAACCTATAGTTAAAAACATCATGTTTCCAGGTAGTGCCTCTTGCTGAATCCTGAAGCATGTAATATGAATTGCTTTGGAAAGCATTTTGTATCCTTAAGATAGAAAAGCATATTTCAGCATCTGATAACTATAAAGAAACTTTCAAGGCTGCTGATCCAGATGCTTTAAAATAGGCTTGAATTTAGTTAAATTTTATTTCGGGCTGCTTTTACTGACCTTCGCTCCCCTTCTCCCCTTGCATATTCCCTTGGTGTTCTTTCAAAAGCCAGGTGTCTGGGATTGTCTCCAGCCTACTCTGAAAACACCCCAGGCCTTGGATTAATACATGAGGGCTGCCTTTTATTTAATCCATCCATTTACATAAGGCCTGCTCAGTCAAACCCACTTGCAATGTACAGCCAAGTTGAACCGAAACCTCAGCAGGTCACTGGTGCATGGTCCTGGATTTTACTGAATTTAACTTAGTGTTGCACCTTCTTGCAATGAAAACTGAAGAATATTGCAGAGGTGGTTTGGATTTCTGATTCACAGAGGGATGTTGGAGAAATCTTTGATCTTTGTGTGAAAGAACAGTATTTGTAAAAATGTATTCTGCTTGATGGGTGTGAGTACAGACCTAATATCAGGGTGAAATTTTCATTATATATACATGGCGTGACAGTACATTGTTAAAGTTAAAAATGCTTCCTTAAACATATAGAACAGACTTACCTGGACTGCATCAATGTAATTCTGTTATACCAGCTTTTTACTCTGAAAGCATTGTTACTAAATGAAAACACTTTGGGTCTCATTTTCTAAATGCAGTTCAGAACTACTTATGTCAAAATCTAAACAAATTTATTGTTATCTTTTTCAAGCATATCAAACTATAGATTTTGTGTGTGTGTGGTTGGTTTGGCCTTTTCTGACTATTCCAGTTGTCAGCTTTTACAGCTTTGTATTGTTTTTTACTAGAGTCCTTCTCAATCTTGTTGAAAGTGGGTCACAGGACATGGCTAGCTTAGGAGTGAAAGGAACAGCTACAAAAAAAGTGAGCCCTGCTTAGACTGTCTGTTCAAAATAGTCACACTGCAATTTGCAAACAGGAAGTATTATTAGTGATTTTTTTCTGCTAGAGGTGATTGCCAAGTTCTCCTCCCTGATTAGCATTTGAATAGTGAGTAAACGAAGTACAGACCTTTATGAAAGTAAAAACTATCAGGTAAAAGAGACATGTCTTAGAATACCTTTTTTGTCACAAGTTTCTGTGAATGAATGTATTAGAACAGCATTATTTTTCTAGTATTGTTGTCTGCTACCTTTTGGTTTTTTTACATGGAAACACATAATTTGAGTGATCTGAACAGTTTGGCTCCAGAACTTAGATGTGTGATGTTCTTGGTAGTTACACAAAATATCACTGCTTGATTCCCCTGATGAGGAAATAGTTGTTCCCTCTATTTTATGTAAGTAATTCACATCATTATATATTTATTTAGACTGGAATACTGTATTAAGAAACTCTTGATATGAGATTATTCTTGGTCTTAGTATACCATGCTATTGTGTATGGTCCTTCAGTGACTTAAAAAATTATAGTGATTGCTTTTATTATCATTTCTAAATTTTCCTGTTGATACAGGTTATCTGACTTGCAGTTTTTCATTTTATAGATATTTCAATCACATACACGCAAATCACAATTTTCTTTTGCTGTCTTTTGACCCTGAGTTATCTTTTTCATTTTGTAATTTACAGGGTTTTTCCATGAAATTCAGAAACATTTGCTATGTTTTCTTTAGAATTCCAAGATTTTCTTTGTGCCTAGCACATATGAATTAAGCAGACTCTCATTAGGAATACCTTAAGAACACTCTATTTGTTCTACAAATTTTTTATCTACATTTTATTGTAAAATCTGAAATACATAAACAGTGGAGTTATACTGAAAGTTTTCAAAAAGAAGGGAGCATATAAATTACTGGATTCAACAGCTAATCAGGTCTAATATAGGGAAGATAATTGCATGAAATTGGGGACAGATTGAGTCTTGTTTCTCTCTTACAGTAATGGTTAGGCAAAGAAGAAAAAACTTAAAATCTCAAGATAGGTTATGAAAAGAGATGGGTGTTTCTAAATACAGATGTGTGAAGATTGTAAATACTGAAAGCTATACTTTAAAGGTTGTATGATAGTGACAAGGAAATAACAGAAATAAAAATAACTTGTGGATTGGAATAAAAATTCAGTGTATATTGTGAAATAGAAATATTTATTAGGGGAATTGTTATAACAGACATCATGCTGCTCACTGATTTATGGTTCAGCATGGTGTAGAGTGGAAAGCATAGATGATATTGGAGTCCTTGATGGCATTCTGTAGATTTGTTTTTTTTCTTGTTTAACCACACCAAAGATATCTCAAAGTCTTATCTCAAAAGTAAATAATAAAGAAATTTCTGTGTTCTTTGCTAGATTTTAAAGTTACTGAAAGCCCTTTAGGAAGGAGCTACCTCTTCTCTAAAATGTTGTGTCAATACCAAAAATGTCAGAATGACAAAATAAACATCTTAATATTTTCATTATAGTTTGACATCTTAATATTTTCATTATAGTTAGCAAGCAAGGAGCAAGCAGTGATCTTTTTAAGAGCAAGAGTTGAATAAATCATTTAGGTCAAGATGGTGATGCATGTCTCGTGTCCAAGGCAGGAGGGAGGCTTTGCCTTTCAAAGCACACCACTCGGCCCACAGTTCGGTGCCGCTTGTTTTGGTAGTCAGGAGCCTGGTGTGTCCAAATAATTCCTCTTTGCCAGTGGCTTCTGAAAAGAGTTGTCTAGAGCTATTGGCATGGACTGTGGTGGAAGTTTTCCAGTGCATGATGGTGATGGCTTTCCACCAGCTTTGGCCAGCATCTTCAGCACAAATGGTCTGTGAAGTTTCCCATTACCTTCTGTAAATGCTGAGGCCCTATTTCACTGCCACCTGCCAATCACAATGTCACCATCTGTCATGAGAATTAGTTATGACCTGCAGTGTTTTATATAATCCGGTGACACTTTACTCTTCCTATCGTTTCTGCTACTCTTTCCTTCCCTGAATAGGCCGGTTGAAGCTTATCTGATGCATCTTGGTTTGCAAACCTTCTCTGAAAAACCCACAATTACAAGTAGCTGATAGTGTGTTAGCAGAAGGTGGATACTGAGAACATGCTCAGTGCCATTTCAGAAAACTTGGAGAATAACTGACCAAAAAAAAAAGGGAGTTGTTTTAATACTCTTGGAAATTTAGTTGTGCAACCATATTTTGCTGCTGCTGAAACACATCACAGTCCTGATTTCAAAATGAACTTTAAAGAGATGCACTTTTTCAATGTATTTCGCTAATGTATATTGTAATTAAAAGTAAAAATTTCTGAGTTTCTAGTTGAAAATAACTGCTATAGAGTGTTCAAGGAAAGGTTGAACTTGTGAAGATTAGCCTGAGGGAAAGTACTTGGACAAAAGTTTGGTCATTTAAAATGTATTGATCAGAGAGAAAATGATAAACCATTTTGACTAAAGGTGAAAAGGAGGGAAAAGCTAATAATAAATGGATCATTGTTATTTGAGGAGAAAGGGAGGTTTTTGTTGCTCATCTGGCAGATTCCTAGCTACCTTTAGCCTGATTTCATGAAGTGGAGAAGTTTTCAGTCAGAACCTCAAGAGAAGGACTCTTGTGACTCAAAAAATAAATGTGTTTGACCAAGTATTTTGTGATTTGAGTTTAGCTGAAAGAATCACATCTAACAGAAATCAGACCTTCTCTCTAAATATTTGAGATTTGACAGAGGTATCTTAAAGCTCAGAAACTAATTTCTTTTGTTTATTATTGCTTGATTATCTGGCACGTAAAGTTTAAGAGATGATTTTTTTTGTTTTTTTGTTTTTATAAGTAATGCAATATAAATAATAAGAGAAAGGGCTATTAATGTATTCTATTTTCTGGGGTTTTTTTGTTCTGTGGGGGAGGTTTCAGGGTTTGGTATTTTTGTTGTTTGTTTCTTTTTTCTTTTTTTTAACATGTTAGCACTAATATTGGGAATCATGAAACAGTTTTAAGTGTGAGTACTGTAAAGCAGGATCCCCAATTTAACCACTTGAAAGGACATATATGCATTGTTAGCAGGAAGCTTATATGTAGAACTGACAACAGCCAGTTAGGACTGCAGTACAAAAATGATCTATTTCAAAGGGCTGAAATGTGCACAAATGAAGTATGCAACTTTAAACATTTTAAGTGGTTGTGTTTCAATCTGTAAAACCAATTTTTTTTCCAAAGTATGAATTCTTGATAAAAGGTAGGCTTTTGTGATTTATTGGATTTAAATTAGTAACATTCAAAATGTTCTGCATTAACTTCTTATCTGTCAAAAAAAATTGTCTTCAAATAAAATTTATTGTAGCATGTTGCGGTTTTGTTGATATAAAAATTGCTTAGCAGACTGTGCAACAATATTTAATTCTTCCTTTGTGCTGCACAAAACTCAGTAATTACAAGAGGGTTTTTTTAATATGTATTAATAAGGCATGAAAACTTCCTCCCCTCACCCTTTTTTTTTTTTAATCTTTGAGTCATACTGTCAATTTTGACATTTTCTTAAGCCTGCTTGTGGAGGAGATTTTTGTCGTGTTTTGGGTAAGACAGGAAGCTCCTAGGGATACTTGGGAACTGAAAAAGTGCCAATCTGTATCAAGAGCAGACTCAACAGTGTGGAAGAAAATTGAGCTTGTATTATCCTGAGAATAAGTATTTTGAGATGAAGAAAATGTATGGAACTTCCTAGTAGAGAAATCCTAGAAGAAGCCAATCTCAAGGAGGTTGGGTTGTTACTGTTTTTCTTGGCTGGTGTTGACAATGTGTAGCAAGTACCTAGGGATGGGTGAAGCTGAAAGTCATGGCTCACAAGTAGAAACTTGAGGTCAATCTGGTTTTTGAAGGATGAAATATAAGAAATGGATATTTCAGTGTCAGCCTCACACATTCTGCCTTGAAAAAAAATCATCACGCTGACAATAGACTGCGTATTTTAAATATCAATGAAACAGTGACACAGTATTGCAAGAGAGTGGAAAGCTGCCTTCCAGAAGTGGACTTTTAAAATTCAAAATTGGGTAGCTACATTAAGTGTTCTTTTGAAACAATTAAGTTATTTTCTGTGTCTTGTTTTGCATGGGCTGAGTTTATGGGTAGTACTGATCTCAGATTAAAAATTGAATCAAATGGATGACTCATATAGCAAAAAATAGCTGGATTTTTCTCTCTGCTGCACAAGTCCGGGTTTTATTTTACTTTAAGGTAAAATATTTTTTCAGTTGTAGTGAAAGTACATGTTGGATATCAGCTCCTCACAGTTGAAAAGATTTGAACAGCTAGTAGGAGGAAAGTACTTGATATCCTCTGTTTCAGCCTTTGGTCCTTTAGAATCACGGCCATGCATGACAAGAGAGCTCAGCTATTAAACAAGGTCTGTGCAGGAGCAGGTGGGAGGACACAAGAAGTGACCAGAAAAAGTATCAAGTGAGTGAAAAAATATGCAGTCGATGGTTTGGATAGAGAATGAGCATAGTGCTTAGTTTCACCTCTTTACTGTTCGCCTTCGCTAGGCAAGATTTTTAAAGAGCTTTTTGAAGAGACTAAAATTCTTTGTGACAAGTTGTTTAGTGTCTGGATGTGTTGCTTTGTTTTTGTTTATTTGTTAGGGGGACTGTGGGTGAAATTGTTTCTATGTGTGCTGGTATATTTTTCTGGGCATCAAAGAGGTGCCTTTATTATTTTCCTTCAAAGTTGTTTTAGAACAAACTGACTTATTTTTATTATCTGTAGAATTCCTAACTTTATACAAATAATACCATTATTCATAATATTTTTATGCTATAAAAACCCCTCTTATACCATCTCATGATTTTCTGTCAATGGTTAATTCTGGTGTATTTAGCACGGCTGTACATTAAGACGTTTCCTCTCTGTTTTCTATATACAGAATTTCACAATGCTAATAATCACATGTGGTTATAGGTAACTAAGGCAGGTTTGCAGTTTAGACTGTGGAATATCTGGCTATAAGAGCTTTTTATCAGTTTCCAATTCTTAAACACTTCTGTTCACTACTCTTTCTATTTTAGTTTTAGTTCTTATTGTAAAGCTGTGTATCTGAATTGATTAACATCTGAACGGTGCTTTTGTACCAAAGATTAGCCAGTTGTGTGGAATAAAGCAGACTGCTGTGTGCACTTTTTTTGTTATCCTTTATGTATTCTGTAAAACTCTACTTTCATTTCTTTCATGAAAACGAATACTAAAAGATTCAAAAATGAAACCAAAGCTCACGCCACAATGATTTGTTTAATTCAGTGACATTGTTTAAATGGTTACTTGAGCCAAGTAGTTGCTGGAGCCACACAGTATGTTCATATTAATGAACTATATGTATATATGCATGTAGTAATTTGCAGCTGTTAATTGAAGGTAATAAGGTTTAAATTGACAGTATGGCAGAATAAACAGCACAGCCCACAAGCACTTGAGTTTTTGACCAGAAGGTGTTTTCCATCCTTGCAGTGATCCACTGTAGAGGCCTGACCATGGTTCTGACCAAAGCTACTGAGTTATGCACATGGTTCTGACTTTCTGATCGTAAGGTCAGAGTTTGACTGAAGTCACAGATAACAAAAATAGTTTCATTTTTACTGGGACAACAAAGACCTCTTAGCCATTGCTGTGTAGTTAATGTTTTCTGAGTGCTCTCCCAAAGACAAAGTACTTCTTGGTTACAAATCCATTATTGCTCTTCCCCATGGTCTGACAGCTCTGTGCCCTTCAAAAGGAGGAGAGCAGTGAAATACGTCGCATGCTGTAAGTGTCCAGTTGTCTTCTCTGACCAAGTGAAAAAATGATGATGTGGAAGATCTTAAAGCAAAATCCTTCCCTTTCAGAAAATTTCCTGCTTCGTTTTACCGAATTGATCTGTGAGTGAAACACGCGCTTTGTGTACAATTTATGGTGCAAGATCAAATTGTCCAGAAGAAAATACTATTTGCCTGTGGCAAATGCATAAAAATATTCTGGATGGCTTATCCTTTAAAAACAACATTTTCAGTATGTACTGCTGCAAGAAAACAGGAGATTTCATCAGGAGTTAAGAATCTGTCTGAGCTGTGAACCCTAAGATAATTAGAATAATTGGTCTCTAGCCTAACATGTTGCTACTACGAAGTTAGTTAATGTGAGGTAGTCATGTTTCTTTGGTAAGTGGCTGACTTAGAAATAAAATGTGTCAATTAATTTGGGATACTCTAGAAAAACTCTGGGTATGAAATTCCAAATATATAGATATCAAAGAGAATGAACCAGCTGTTCAAAAATATTCTAAGATGCTTTAAAAGGAAAAATTGCAAATAAGAAAAAAATCAATAATAGAATATTGATGATGTAAATAAACATTATTTCCAATTTTAAATTGTTTTCATCATGATAGAAACATACCCCAAGATGTACTGGGCAGCTTCTTTATTCAGTAATATCATTGAACTAGTAAGAGATGTTAGGCCTTTCAGGTAGAGATGGGTGATGTTAGATTTATATAAAACAAATTCTATTTAGGTCTTCCAATCTGCTTTTGAAAAGCAGATTACACAATTTCAAGATATTGTATTTCTTGCATCTAGCATTCTTGGTTTTGAGGTGCATGGAAAGGAATGTTTAATATCAGCTGTTCAGTGTTTACTAGTTATTTGGGTAAAATTAAGCATGTTTCACCTGAAATCTTTATTAATAAATCAATTAATAAATCAATCTTTATTAATAAATCAAACAATTAATTAGCATTTAAAGATATTACATTTTCTCTTCAAAAGAGTAAAATTATTGTAATTACGAATTTTTTGATTCTTTTCATGCCTGCCACTGAGTTTATGAAAATAACCTTTCACCCTGGTTTTTCCATTTATGAAAAAGGAATGGTCCCAGTCCTAGTCAAGTGCTCAGATGCTTGTGGAAAATAAATCTGCTCCATGTGTGTGTTCAGTGTCATCCCTATGATGTCGAGAATTCCTTCAGGAGAATTTATTTGCAATGACAATTTTTAAAAAATTTTTGTTACATGCTCTTTATTTTGCTCCTTTGAATACAAATTTAAGGCTAAAATGGAGCTCATGTCTACATAATATCTGATCAGCAGAATGCCCTCTGCTGAATAATACTGTGATGTATATAGCATAATTCCATAAATTGAATAGGAATTAGTTGTTTGCTAATTAGTTGTTTTGAATGCAGTTCATGTTGCTTTATATTTAACACCTCGGTCCTTGCAGTCAGAAATTTGTTTTTCATTTACTTCTCATTGATACTTTATTTTCATAAGTGGAAATACAGATAACTTCTGTGTTTGATCGCAGTCTGTATTAATGGTGTGAAACAGCACACTGAACTTAAACCAACTTCCATTAAGTATGTGTGTGTTAGATTACTTTTAGATTTCTACTTTACAATGCATTGTGAGAACAGGTATATTGGGGGAAAAGAAATATTCACTGACATAGCCCAGAGATGAAAAATAAGCATTTATAGGAAAAATTAGATCACAAATTACAAATAATAGCATAAGAGATTAAAAGGTGTTGATATGGGATGGAAAAAATATAGTCACGCTTAAACAATTATTTTTATCTGTAAAGGAAAAGGTTTTGATTAGAAACAAAACACTCAAAAAAACTGAAAAAATCCCACACCTACCTCTCCCCAACGAAAAGCCCGGCAAAAACCAAAACACCCAAGCAAAAAAAAAAAAAAAAACAAAAAAAAAACCCAAACCCCAAGCTTCACATGCTCTCACATGGCCTCCGAGCAATCAGTTACCGAAAACATAGACCAGGAGAACTAAGAAATATCCTTGTTCCTATTGCTTAGCTGGAACATAGAGTAACAGGTATCCAAGTTGAGGAGTGGGTTTTGGAATTCTTAGGTAGAAAAATCTAGTAGTTGATATCACAGTAATTGGTTTGGGCTACTGCTCTTCTGTACATTGAGTCTTTAAGCTGTATAAAGCTGTGTGATAAGGAACTGTAGCTCTGAGCTGGAGATGTGAGTAGATCAGCTACGTGGTTTTATCTTTCTGGCAGTAAATTATACAGTAGGACTAACAGATAAGGCCCAAGGTTTGGGTGTTTTCTGGTAGAGGAAAAATAAACAGTGATAAGTTGCAAATCAGAAAATATGATAACGACTAAAAAAAGTCATTTTCAGGCTCCTGACAGAACTACTTTATCTGAAGGGTTCTTGGCATGTGAGGATCACTCTGGGTTGCAAGCAAATGTTTTTGCTCATTAAGTAACTGTCTTTAGATTTTGGAAAATAGTAAAATAAGGACAATCTTTTTGATTCCTTAAAATGCTGATAAAGTTGTAAAATGGGAAGAGAAATGGGAAAAATTAATATCTTTGTTGGCTAAAATGTTTTATAATATAATTGAATTTTTGCTAAATGTCCTAGCATGTTGTATTTTGTGTCAAGAGTTGAAATTGATTCTTTAGGACAGCTACCACCATGGGGTCTCTTGGATGGTTTAACTATATAGTTAGGAGAAAAATAATTAAAGAAAATCTGACATTTGTATATGTGGTTTCTACAGAACAGAAACTACCTGAACATTCTAAGATTACTTTTTTCCCTGCTAGTTTGTCTTAATTTGCTTCCTTCTTTTTAATATACATAGTTGCCAAAAGTAGAACGTGCCATTTGGGTCAAGAAAATGCTCTAAAATTTTAGTTAGGCCTTTATGAAATATGGTACTTATATGAATGATGTCAATTCATATGAGGATTGCACCAGTTAATGCTGAGTGGGCTGCATGGTATTTAACAAACAGAATACTTTGTTAATGCATCATTGGCAAAAAAAAAATTTTTTTTCATCCTTCATAACTGAGAGTTCATAAGCAAGCCATGTTTGTTGTTCTGGACCATAGGTTTGCCTTTTCAGTCTTGCTGAGTTACAAGTACTATTGATTAGCTGGACCAGTACCATGGATGCAGGACAAATGGCTTGGGCACCAGCATTCAAAAATCTCTCAAATGGGCTAAACTGTATTAATGTCTTAACAGCAGTATGGTCTGATGGATTTCTGTGCACAAAATATCCCACACTGGTACTTGCAGCAAGTGTTTAATCTAAAGCAGTGTCAGGTGTGCTTCTGAAGGGGTTTGCAGCTCAGTGTGCCCTACTACTTGTCTATCCAAACAGCATAAACATGGAAAAATCAACTGCAAGTGCAGAGTGGGAGAAAGTGATGTCTTGCCTGCTGTGATGCTCATGAATCAAGAGATAGTTTATGTTAATGATTCCTGTACTGGAGATGAGTATAGTAAGCTTAGACTTTTGTTTTGAAAGGTTGCTGGAATAGAAGTTGCTGGAATACTGAGTTGTTTCCTTCTTCATGAACAGATGTGGACTGACAGGTTTAATTTTGTGGAAAGAAAAATTTGTCATGTTAGTGCTAAATTTAAGGTATTGTCTCCTAGATGGATGATTCTTTTGCTCTGCCTTTGTAGTCTAGATTAACAGTGGAAATATATTGACAGAAAATCTACTTGTGAATTAAGATTTGCAGCAGGATTACTTGCTACATAGAGATTCATATAGGAGAGAAGAAAAAAAAATTTGCACAGGGGTACCTAAAATTTGGAAACGTTCTCTGGAGTGGTATTTAATGACACCCTAAAATTTATAATGAGACAAAGCAGTCAATCTGCTTTTATACTAGCTTCAAAACTTCCTGGAGAATGTGACAGAACAAAAATTATTTATTTACTAATATTTAAAAATCAAATGAGAAATAATTGTTATAGAACAAAAAAAAAAAAAAAAAAAAAAAAAAAAAAAAAAAGAAAAGAAAAGAAATAGCATACCTCAGGTGTCCTGGATCTTGTTACCTCTCTGGGTGTTAGTATCAGAAAATTCCAAAATTTCTAATTTCTGCTATGTGGCAGTCACTTATTAATCTTCCATGGATCATGAAAGCTGCCATATTCTTCAGGCTACTTGCTCTGGCAGGAGTACAGTGTGCCTAAATGCAGAGGTTGTACGACTAGAAAAAAAAATTATTCTTTTTACTAAAAATTATTCTCTGATTGTATACGAATAATTATTTAGGTTTGGAGGGACCTCCAGTGGTTTCCTCATTCATCTCCTAGATCAGCCCCAAGCAGGCCTGGTTGGGTGGGGTTTCTCAGGGCTGGGTCCAGCTGAGTCTCGAATCCCGGCAGGATGGAGACCCCGTGACCCCTCTGAGCATCCCGTGCCAGTGTTTGCCCATCCCTGCAGTAAATGCTTACTGGTTTGGGATGAACTAGCAAGTAGGGACCAACTGCTTCATATTTCTGTTGTTGTCCACTGAATCCTTTTCCTGAACCTGAGCATAAACCAAAGCTGCTTTCATCCTGCAGCTCTTGTTGGACTGCTTTGTTCACCTTGCAGAGGAGAACACTTCTTACACTGAAATACTTAAAAAAAATGTAGTTTGATTGTAATTTTGTGTTAGCAAGAAAGAGCACACTTCTGGTTGATTCTGCTTCAGTAATTTGCTTTCCATTTTCCATAGGAGTCTATTGCAAGGTGAAAGAAAGTCTGTGAGACATTGGCAAGAATCAGGCAACTATTTCTTTATCTTTAGAGGTAAGCTGTCATTAAGTGTGTTGTTTGGTATTGTATTGGAAGGGAAGTGAAAAGAAACTGGAAAAATGAGTGGTGTTTAAGAAATGTTACATTACTATGCATAAAACAGTTTGCCTGTTTCTGTGGATGTCTATGCCCAGTAATATTTGTGCTTATCTTTTACCAATATTACATACCTTTTACCCTTCATCCATTGGAGTGCAGAACTTCCTACTTACCCCACCTCTTGTTGGCAAATACTTTAAATAGGTGTTTCTTCCCTCTCTCACTGGCAGCAGAAAAAGTACTTTAACTGTTTGTTCAGTTATATAACCACAATGATAGTGGATTTTATAGGAGTGTATATAGCTTCTGATTGAGGCAAGGTCAATCACACTTTTTGCCAGAACAGTATTTCCCTGAAGTTTCTCACTGTGAGAAAACATTATTGACTGAAGATGGATTTTGCCTGCTTTCAAAATACTGGAGGGCCAGCCCCTGTACCTCAGTTTTAAAAACTGGGCACTCATCAATTATAGAAGGGTGGTAGTAACTCTCCCCTTATTGGGAAAGGTAGGAGCTTACCAAGAGAATGAAGTACTGCTTTTATTTTTTAACATCTTAATTACTTAATTTTGTGTTATTATAGAAATTAAAGGATATGCTGAAATATAAATTTTAGTAAGATTTCTTTTCAGAGAAGGAACTTTGTAATATGTTACCACACTGTGGAATGCTATCATTTGCTAAGGATAAAGGATATACCAAGAGATTAATTGGGTGTTCTCCTTTTCTAGGCAGCTTTTTCTAGGAATATCTGTTTTTAAGCTTTTCACTCCAATTTCTGTCAACTAGATTTCTACAATGAACAGCCCAAAGGAGCATAAACAGGAGCTTCTGTTGTGGAATGCACTTCCTTTTTATTTTAAAGTGTCGATTAACCCTTTTTAAAACTTTCTTTTGATGTGACCAGACAAAGAGACACTCATATATCCCTTTGGGATTTGCCTGCAGTGAACCTTCTTCAAAAATCATGACCTTGGCTGTCCAAGTGACAAGGCTCTCAAGTTGTTCAAGTAGATTTAAATGAGAAGAAAGCAGGATGCCAAAATGCGTCGCTGTAGATGTAGTGATGCAGTATTTTGTACTGGCTGAAGCACAAGTGAGGGCATCAACCACACAGGTTGTTGCTGACAGGATGGAAACCAAATCCAGCAGCATGCAGTGTACCACATACAGCAATGTTCCCATATCTGAACATGCAAGCATTTAATACATCAAGATGAAAACACATTATGCTTTCCTTTGTCTGGGGTTAGGAATTTCGACAAAGTCTTTCTTGGTAACAAGGACGTTCTTTGTAATGTAGATATATGTATACCTTTGCCTTTACAGTCATAACAACTTCTTGTCAAATGAACCAAAAAGTCCCAAGTGAGACTTTCCCATCATGATAGAACAAGAACTCAATAACTTGTTATTCAAAACCCTGTGATAGAATACATTTCTGTCTTCAGAAATTGGGTTCTTTGTGCATTTCCCTGGGAAAAAATGCACTCCAGTGATTGTTTCAATGTATGCACTGGGTTATAAAGGGAGTTTCAGAGATACTGTACTTATCAGCTGCACATGAACAGTTTGTGGTTTGAAGAGGGAACCTGGGATGGAGAAATCCAACCTTCTGTATCCAATTTTACCCAGTGGAATATGGCATTAAACAATCCTATTGTGTTTAAAATTTCATTTTGTCTGTTGGAACACTAGACCATATGGTTTATTTGGAGAAGCTTATGGATGGTTTGTTCATCTTTGTTTCCTGATTTTTTACTTTATATATCAGATAATGTGAGAAAATGTATTGTGAATATCAAAGGTAACCCTTGAAGTTCAGCATGGTGTTAAACTACACCTTATGTCTTATTTATTTTATTGGAATACAAAAGTTGTGTCTTTTTTATTTAGGTTGCACATTTGAACAAAAGTCAGGTCGAGCTGATGTATAAAAATCTGGTAATTGTGAAATATTAAAAGTGTATGGATCTTGTGTTTCACAAGAACTAGTTGAAGAATTGAACAACCTCAGGAAAGATATTTTGTGAACCAGACTTGAGCTATATTTTCTCACATCAGCCAGTCTTCTTGAAATTTTTAGAAAATCCTGGTGGTGGTGTTTTGGGTTGTTTTTCTTGATCTTTTCTTTCTTTTCACTCTAGCCAACAGTTATTTACTTGTCTTATTTTATACATTTGTTTTATACAATAGTTTACAAATGGAAAATTTTCTTAAGATATGTATTTAGGATGTAGTATAGCTAACCTGTAGAAGTGCTTAAGTTATGCAAATATATATGCTGTGTATCTCTAGTTATTTTAGCTTTTAGCATTCCTGTGTATTGCAATTAATTTAGATCCATGTTTTGAGCATCTTGCATTGTTTCTTGCTTCTGAGAGTTAGTGGAACAGCCTCACAAAGAAATGCCCTTTGATGATAAGATTGCAAAGTAGGAGTGAATAAGCAGAAGAGGAGTATGCCAGACTATAATAATGTTTGTAACATTAATTAAATTGTTTGTTAAGTAATATATTCGGACAGATGAGTGTTTCCCAGCTTCTACATAGCCCATTATGTGTTCTAGTAAATTAAAACTAGGAAACCTTTGTTGGAGTTATAGTGCTCAAACTGACATCTAATTCCCCCAGACAATAGGTACAAGCCTGCAAGCCTCTCTAATTCTTTCCAGTCTTTACATTTATTGATTCTTTTGTAAACGTGTTTCATCCAATCTATTACAAAGAGCACTGGTTAGAAGTGTGAAGTTTGCCACGTCTGACCTAAGGCACGTGAAAACCAGCAGCTATCTGCCAGACAGCCATACAGTTGGGCATCCCAGATTTACTTCCAATCACTAGAAAATTTGGGCCTTTAATGGCTGGTTTGGTTCCTGCTTTGTGTAGAGGGACTGACATGTTAATTCTTTGATCTGTCTGGTTTGCAACTGAATTTAGTTCAGCTATCATTTGTATTCCTGGTTCTAAATGTTTTATTACTCGGGTTGGCTTATATAAGTAGTTTGTTTTGATTCAGAACTTCATTTTCCCTAGTCCTGAGTAATGTTTTGCGTATACATATGTATGTTTCTTACTGCAAAGTATGGATTTAATCCCTTTTTTTTCTTAACTTGTCAGGTTTTTTGCATGTGTTATTATGACAAAGTTACCAAATAATTAATGCATAATCTCTGAATGGATATAGTAAATTTTAGTGAAATGGAACAGTAAATTTTAGTGAAATGAGCACAATACATTTTTATTATTTTCTTCATCTTATACTGTAAAACATATGTAATTAATAATTGATAGTAAACAAACACATCTTATTTTTCCTACCATATTCATCACCAGTTTCAAAGCTTTGAAGTTCAGTAAATAATTTATGATAGTTGTTAGTGTAAGGAAATCTAACTGTACTCCTGATCCTGCTTGCTTTTTGTCCTTGTTCTCAAGCATAACTTTGATTGGTAGCTGAACTGAATGATAAAGAATGTATGAATAACTGATGGGGTTCATTAAACACATGAAAATTAAATCAACTATTTTTAATTTAAAAAAATTTGGAAATACATAATGAAAATTTTGTGTATCTTAATTTTATTTTTTTTAAATTTGAAATGAGTCGCATAAGACAATGAAGAAGTGAATGTTTTTAATACAAAGTGAAATGTGTTTTCAGCCTGCTTTTGTTCTCAAAACTTCAATCAGGTTGTCTTTTAGCCTTGTTAAATATCTTGCTGAGATCTGCTGTGTTTGCTGAGAATGTAACAAAAGGTGTGAGAGTACAAAAATGAAGAAATACATGGTTTTGGCCTTAACTGAAATGTTTCATAAAATGTTAATTCCTTTGTTTTTCCTTGCTTGCATGGAAAACCCAAAGATTGTGGAGAGATTTTTAAAGATTGAAGAGATTTTTTTTCCAGATCATTCAAGCTGAAAAGGTCTTTTATTTGTGTCTTTATAAAATTTCTTAAATAATCCAGTAATATATTGTGAGTCTTCAAATATATTCTGACTTACCTAAAACTTGACATAAAGCAGGAAAAAAAATACATGACTTCAGGCAGAGAGGTAAAACTTCTGTGTAATTCTGTAACTTCCAGGTACCGGTTTATGGCATCTCCAGTTTAACCTTCAAAACAGAGTGAGATCAGGACATAGCAAAGTAGTTTGAATCCATCCTCATTCAGCTGCAAAAGGCAATGCAGTGTAAAACCTCTCATGGAGTTTTGCCAGACTGAGTGGGGAACTGTGGTCGAAGTTTGATGTACCTAAGAATATATTTAATTTCTTTTTATTTTTTAAAATAATTTTTTTTTTTTGTGCATTTAAATGGAGCTGCATGACAGCACTTGTGCTCAAGGCAACAGGACTGTGTAGCAATCTGTGGCCATTGTGTCCCTGGGCAGGCTGCAGCCTGCAGTGCTTGTCTTGCTGTGCTGCTGTGTGTATGTGGAGCCCCAGGCCTTTGTTCCTGACACGGGTGGTCTGGGAGCACGGGGTGTAAATGGATTCTGTTTTGTACAGCTGTAATTACAATGAGGCATCACAGTGAAGCTTTAAAGAATATTTTCAATGCAGGGCTGAATATATAAGGCGCTAACCAGGAGGAGGCTGTTATTCCATGGTCTAGGGTCTTCTGGGTCTGAGGTTTAGGCTGGTTTGTGAGACTTTCCACTTAAAGGTGATTTATAGGTATCATGAGTCAGATGTTGTGAAAATTACCAAGAACAGCAAGAACCTATTATTGGCTTTCAGAAATTTATTGTCTCTCAAGGTTTCCTGTACACCACTGTTATTTCCCTTGAAATCAGTGTGGGACTTGCCTTGTGTTGGCAAGACCACATTAAGCTATTATTGTCATTAGTTCAGTAATTTTTCTGGTGTGGCAGATGACAGAAGAGGAATGTTTTGGGAAGTTTCTGACTTTGACCAATATGGTGATAATTTCACTTGACAAAGGCACGTTACTACTTTCTCCCTATTGAGTAATAAAAACCTTCTCCAGAAAATGAATTTGTTAGATTATTTCAGGGACCAAAAAAAAAAAAAGGCCACCATCTTTTATAATTAAAAGAGTTAGCCTAAATATAGATGTTACCATCGACTGCTTAGTGTTGTTTGACAGTGGCAAATTTTTTCCTTTAGAGGTCTGTAAATGATGTGATGAGCAAGTATTCAATCTTCATTTGGTAGCTTTAGCTGCTTCTTGAAAAGGACTTTGGTTTGGTTTCGTTTTAAAACCTCTTCTTCTTCTTTCCTCCCATGGTTCCTTTCATGCTTGTTTTGTCTATTTTTAACTGCTGCACTGCAAAAACAAGTGATAATGATAAGGCTAATGATGAGCACCCATATTCTTTTGGAAGCTTTAAAATTGTTAAAGGATAATCAGCAAATAACATTATAAGAAACGTGTGACTGCAGTGTGATCTCATGCATGTTAATTTTTCACTGCAAGAGGAACCTGTGTCTCTGGCTTCATAGATCACCTTGAAGGATTGGGGCTTGCTTTTTGTAAGGAACATGGTTTGCAACAATACATCACCTTCTTTTCTTTGCTCCTAGAGAGAATCTGCTGACAGCAGGGCTATGATAGAACAGGCCACATCCACCATTGACTTTTTCCTTTCAGTGTCACCTTGGGACATCATGTCTGGTTTCCAAGTGATGATAATTTTGTAACTGTGTTTTAGTACTTCGCTTTTTTTGTCGCCTTGTGCAGCCTACTGGCTCTTCAGGGGCTAAGTTCATGTGTTGCACAAACTGGGTGCAGAAATGCTGTAGAAGAGGAAAAATCTCAGTCATTTTCATGCTGCCTTATTTTTATTTTTTTTCAAGTCAGGCTTTGTGAACACTTAGAAATTGTGCAAATTTTTATAGAATTGTAATCTGGTTTTGTAAACATCTGGATTTCTTGGCAAGGATGATAAAGCAGAAAAGGTGGAGAAAAGACAGACTTGAAGGATAAAAGGAGCCTTAACTAAAGGAAGCAGGTTAGCAATTATGTGTGCACTGCCAGTGTTCAAGATAGAATACTGCTCACACACAGAGCTCAGTTATCTGCAGAACAAAGGAGCAGCTTACGGAACTCCCAGTACAGAGAGACTCAGTAGTAATTTTCGTGACCTCTTGTAATCTTGTAAAATTGTGAGGTATTCACAAATTCAATGCTTTGTTCGCTTACTGAAAATCTTTGGAGTTAAATTAATAAAACAAACTTGGGTAGCTATCAGTGAATACCTTTGTGAACTAAATCTTCCTTTTCAGGCCACTAGCATTGCCAGTTAAACTATCAAAAGCAGCTTTATTATTATTAAAATAATAATTTTTTTTGTGCAAATCTACTTGAAGAAATAAGTAATTCATGGTAAAAGATATGAAAATTGGAATCTGTCAAATGTGTATTTGTACATAACCTTTCCTTAAGTACTGAACTCTGTCTTTAATGTGTATTAGTTGCTAAATCAAGTCAGATGTCTGAGGCGAGAAATGGAAAGCTGATAGCAAATATTCATAGTGGAAGCTGATAACAGCCTTAATTAAGCTGCTGCTATCTTTCCATGATAAATTTAGAACTTCTCCATAAGTCATCTGACTTTAATGCTCTATTTGCATCCAGGAGTGTTTGATTTAGATCAGTGTCTCTGTTAAGAAATCTGCAGATGTCTCTTTGATAGCCCTAGCTGTCTCTCAAGAAGAGCCTGGGAGCTTTGTTTTCCTGTGTTGCAGGGTAGAGAATGAGGTGTACATTGACCTAAAGCTGACCTTCCAGCATTTAGCTTTTTCAAGGTTGGCATTCCCTGAGAAATACTTATTTCTTTAATGACTAGTGCTTTCTCATACAATTTCTTGAACCCAGAATTCCTTAATCTTTTTGTTACTGTACTTGCATAGTTCAAAGAAGCTTTACCATGAAAACTGGATAACAGGATAATTTTAGAATAATTCTAGAAGCTTGGGTGGCACAGCCCAAGACAGCTCTATTCATGTAGTGTTAATTGCAATTAAACAGAAAGGTTCTAAGATAACAAATGATGTGTTGAGCCTTTTGGGTAACAATTTAGTATCATGTCACCAGATTGTTTGGATGGATTTGTTGTCTTGCTGATTTTGCTTTCAGCAGTTGTACACATTGTAAATGCCTTAATCATCAACTGAACTGTCTGAGACACTTCTTTTTATTTTAATTCTTTTCAGAACAGGGAAGAATAACTTAATTTGAAAGTTAATACTTGTATTAGAATTTTTTGATCAAAAAATAAATTGTTTTTCCTGTCTAGAAATTCTGCCATTGTTTCTGAGCCAGACATTTTAACAGGATTCTTCTTTATAGTTAGAAAAAATCTTGGGAGAGTCTGGTGCTACTTCCTCACAGAGAGTGAATACACACTATTCAGAAATGGTAATTCTCACAGTTGTCTAAACCTGAGATAAAGTAGATCATTAAGTTGATGTAAATTATAAAAGTCATCTGCATGTTTGTCTAGAAGTCCAGTATTCATGTATTTTGTGTGAAAACAAACACAAAACAGGAGAGTTATTTCACCAGAACCTGAGAAGTGGTGTGAGAACAAGGAGCTCTGCATGAGAGGTGTGGAGGATCTGATGCTTATGAGCACTTAGACCAGGCAACAGAAATCAAGTGTGTTCTGCTGTATTCCTGCTGCCTGCACTTGTATGTGCTAGCATTCTCTCCTAGCTCTTTTCTGCTTTTCACTTTCTCCTTTTTTTTAACGTGGTATGTCTCTGGATGAATTTTTACAGTTTTTTAAAGAGGATTTTGAAATTTAATTTGAATTTAGTTATTTTCCTGCATGTGTGCACTTATACATCTCTGTTACTCTGTAGTGCTGCTAATTCAGCAGTATTTCGTAGCTTCTGAGGTGTTAGGATTTCCTGGTGTCATACCTTGGGGACAGGAAGCAGAAACAGTCAAGAAATATGAGCCAATGTGCATAATTGTGACATGCTTGAAGTTGCTCTTCGGGCAATTGCCATTTGTGAGAACCTGATGGCTGAAGATAATATTGGTAGTTTTCTTATCTATCAGTCACTAAGACAGTGGCCAGTTGAGTGGAATTTGTACCTGCAGAAATAAATTTTTGAAATTACATCTCTGGATGGTTAGTATAGTTAGATAGTTATAAATTTTTATATATTTTTAAATAGTTTTATATGTACATACAGTTATATTGATTGATAGCACATGTATTAGCTAATTAGCTAATAATCTGTCACAAAAGTAGCTGAAAAATACTTTTCCAAAAAAACTAAGAAGCTAATATTTACACTTCTGTACTCTATAATTATTCTGTTGTATTTGTCTGCTTGTGATCAGATTGTATTTTAAGGAAATTGAAACCAAAATTGTAGATGCCTCTCTGTGCAGGGCTATGTTACTCTGAGGTACCTGGAATGTTTCTGGACAAAATAAATATTCTGTGTGGGTAGTTCTGCATATCAGCAGGTGTGGGAGCATCAAGCTGGCGAGTGCAGATCCAGAACACATGTGGGGCTTACATTATCTGAAGAGATTCTCTGCTTTGTGATTAGAAAGGTGACACATGTAAGAAACTCCTACAGATGAGTGGATATCAGTGTTGCTTTGTTGCCTCACTCCCCTCAGTTTACATACTGCCCTCTTTGCTGCAGTATTTGCAGAACAATTCACTGTAGTAGCTGTGTTTCCAAAGTGCTGCTGAGTACAGAAGCAGATGGCAGCTCAGTCATTTATCCATCTTGCACTATTTATTTCTATTATTTCTCTGGAAACAAATGAATTGATGTTAAGCTGTTGCTTCCCATCTCCTGCTTTTCCTGTTTGCTCACTTTTTTTTTTCCATTTTTTAAGAGAAGATAGAAATCATCTCTGGTTTCTGTTGATGGTTTTCTTTTGTTCATCTAGTCACGAATATTTCAGTGCTGTAATGAGAGGTCTTTGAAATGCTGTGGAAGGTGATGTACCAAAAGAATAAAAATTAACTAAGACAAATTAGTTTCTTCTGTTTCTAGAGGCACACATGTCAAGATGATGATAAGAGTATGTCTCAAATACAAATTAGGGTTGAAGATTTGTGTGGGTTTTGTGGGTGCATAGGGAGACACCACCAGTCCAACTTCCTTCCGTTTTGTGTCCTTTTGGACAGTGTGGGCTTTTAAAGACTTCTGGTGACTCCTCATGTGAAATAAACAGCTACTTTCCTCTCCAGCAGAAACAGTGCCAGGTGGATTTGGCACTGCTTGGAGAACTCTGCTTGCAAAGGTAACTATCAGTAATTCATTGCCTACATGCAAGGTTGTATCAAGTTAGGTCTTGTATGGTGACCTCAAACTCCACTGAATCTTTTTTATTTGTTTGTTTTTATGAGATCATGGAAAAGACTCTAGGGTTTTTTTGTACTTAGTTGTGGATCCTTTAGAATACGGTCAGAATGAAACATTTTATTTTGTACTTAGTTGTGGATCCTTTAGAATATAGCAGAATAAAATAATTTTGACAGATCAAATTGACAGTCTGTTAAGAGGGAAGACTTCTCTCTTCAGAAGACACTTATTTGAAGTGCTAGACCATCATTCTGTGTGGACACATTTAATTGCGTATATTTCAATTACTGCTGGTGGGCTGGAGGAATAAGCTAAATAAAACCAGGGTGGTGAGCATGCACTGACCATGGCTGTCATTTCACTAAAGAAAAATATGTAAGGTTAGAGTAGATCCCATTGCCTTAGAGCTGAGGGAGAGGGGTTAAAAAAAAGTAAGCAACCCCACGGCTGAACTGAAGTTTGTGTTGCAAGACCTATAAGGTAATCAGTACTGCAAAGACGTGAGCTAGAGTTGTGTGTCTTCTGTTGGAGGACTCTACTTTCTTTAAGGAATAATATCAGCTGTGTGGGTAGACTTAATTTGTATGGATTGTTAAGTGTGGAGAAGATGGTGGGGAAGAGAGCCCATTAAAATGGGTTCCTGCCCTTACCTCTCAGTGTGCATGATGGTCTCACATTCCCCTGATACAAGTTTGTGGAAAAGGTAGAGTGAGTGGGAGAGCCAGGAACAGCGTTGATCCATCAGTTTCAATAGTCTCTGCAATCTTCTGGGTATCCCTGATTTCAGCCAGCACACTGCCTTACATTGGTGCTTCCTGCTGTTTGGAGTGCTCAGCTGGTGGTGCTGCAGAGGAAGGCAGAGCTGACAATTAGCTTGGCTGTTACTCAAATGGCTGCATGGTGCTCCAGTTCCCAGACAGACACGGTAATTTGGGGTAAGGAGAACACATTTTCTGAAAGGTGGCTGCGTATTTCGTTTGGGTGTTGCAAACAGTGTGAATTTCACCATGGGTTTATATGAATGGGACTACATTTTATTTCTTTTTTCACTGTCTTTCTTCAAACCCAAGTCCTGATCTGGAAAAGGAAAGGGCACAAGGCTGGCTGGTTTCCCATAGCACAGTGGTGAGTAAGAGGATGGTACTGTGTGACTTGTGTAGGCCTCTGGGAAATTGAGATTCTTTCTTGGATCGACTATGCAAAGAACTGTGAATCCCAGAATAATATTACTCATAAATTGCCCTACATTAATTTCAATTCTGTGTAGCACATGTAAATGAAAATCTTGGAAACACGTTTGCTAAATCATGAGGTAAATGGTCTTGTTGATGACTGCAGAGTTGCTCTGGGGTTGGAGCTATTAAGCCCTTATTATGGGAATCCAACAGGGCAAATTAAGAGAAACCTGTGTGTGTGCTTGTTATTTTAGGACTTTTATGCTTTCTTCTGAGAGACCTCATGTAGGACCCCATGACCTAAAAAGACTTGATATCTTTTAGTCAGAGGTTAAGTTTCGAAATCTCAGTTACTGATCTATCAACAATAGAAACAATCACCTTAAGGGGGGTTTAGTGTTGTTATTCTTTAATGCTAAAAAGCTGAATATTGCTTTTAGTAATACCTGTAAAATAGCTTTTTAACTTTCTGCCTAGTTGTATATGGTGTTTTCACTTATAACTGTGTGTTTTTGTAAATTGGGGGGGATAATTTACGGTTTTCATTGTAAGTAGCTGCCCAGTGGGTTTCTTGTTTGTTTGTAACACTATTGTAAGCATTCTTTAATTTGGGAGTGTTCAGATGCTATACATGAGTATTCCTTGGAAATACTATTGCAAGTACGCAAAACCATTGTGCACGGTAGAATTTGCCACTATAAGAAATTCTATCATAAAAGAACTAATGCATGATATTTTTTTGCAAGCTTTAACTTTTACATTTCAAGGCTTAAATGTGCAATCCATTGAAAACAAGTATTGCTCCTGTTTATAATGCTTGCTGGATATCTCCCCAGAGGCAGGATTTTAGAGATTTAACAATTTTTAATACCAGTATATGAATGTATCCTTTTACATAAATTTCAATTTCACTTTGGATCAGGTGAATCATCTCTCTCACTATTTCTTTTTCTAACTTTACCCAGCATTCTCTGGAATATTACCTATCTGAAAAACTGTCATAGTCTTCTAGTGCCATTTTTGCCAGGATCATAAGTGTTTTCAGTAATATTCGTGAGCAGCATTACTGACAGAGCTTGAGTTCCAGCTGAATCAGTTTAGTCTTTTGATGGCATAATTATTTTGCCAGCCGTCGCTCTTGTAGCAGTGGAACTCCCCTTTGAGGAAAAATGAGGTCATTCATCTTTTGTAAGATTCATACATGAGCTTTATCACTATAGTAATAAAATTCATTGCTTGGTCGGTAACCACAAAGGACTCATAGGAATGAAAATTGTAACCATGCTTACATGCATTGCCATGTGCACAGTTAGGTTGCTGTTAGAATAAGGACTTCATAATGCACCTGTAAATAAAGAGGGAGTGTGTGCTTTGGATTAATTTATGGAATGTTGGACAGTTTGAACAAAATCGTAAAAATACCTGAAACAATACTCTGTCCTTCCTGCATTATCTCAGATTTCATTGGTAAGCTTGATAAACCTTTTTTTTCTACTTATTGTATGTATTTACAGCTAATATTCTAGGACCCTGTGTTGTCTTTAAATGGCATTTTCCCACCATCCTTGCCAGTTTGTTTATAAGGCTGTTATCTGCAATTTGCACCAACAGTGCTTTGATGTCTTCTCTGTAAACTATATTCTACCTATATATCTTCACTAGTGTTCACTTTTGTTTTTAATTTTCATCTTTGTATTTAATGTGAAATATTATTAAAATTATCCAAAATTATTCTTACCTATGGTTACAGAGAGATTTAATAATTACAACATGTAGTATAGGGTCTGACTGACTGCATTGCCATTAAGGAATGATTTTCATTCAGTGATATTTTGGGAAGTTTCTAACCCTGTGAATGAATATGTTGGGCTGGGGACTGTGGTAGCTTTGCTTTGGTGCTTCTGCTTGCCTTGCTACTGTGAATAATTGTCATCAAGTGCAGGGGAGATCTGTAGAGGTCGGGCAGTGGTGCTGCTTTACCTGCAGCTGCCAGCCTGCCCACACCTGTCTGCTGCACAAAGCACAACGTCCTCATGGCTTGCAAATCACACTGCCTGTAAAGCCTGACAGTGCAGAAGGGTGAAAAGAATAACTGAAGTCTAAAAAAAAGGTGTGTTTAGGCTTTTTTGTCCGTGGTGCCAAGCACTTTCAGTTTGTATTTAAGGAAAAGGGTGCATAGCATTTTGGAGGTGGCATGCAACAGCATGCAAGGATGCCTGGTAACAGCAGTATGGAAATTTCCATTCCAGAGGACTCCTGAAAGGAATTTCAAAGGCAGCAATAGAAAGGATGAGTGAATGGGCTGGAGCAGAAAAAAATTCCTTTGTTGTGTGAGTACATAAAAAGTACTTTTTAAATGAAGATTGTTAATGAATCCATTCTTGTTAATGTATCACACTGAGGTTCTGCTAGGCTCATCTTTTTTTAAAAAATCAAGGCAGTTGAACACATGCATCTAATGTGCATTGAATGCTAAAGCAAATTCAAGTCATTACCTGCTCTTCTTAATGAAGAAAGTGCCAGTGGTGGGAAGCGTAACACAGACAATGCTTTTAATGAAATTAAGTTTGCACATGGTCCCAAGCATACTAATATCTCTAGGTGATACCCATCTCCTTAATTCCAAGATTTCTATTATTTTAAGAGCTATAAGTATCTAAAGAGAAACCATAAAATTGATTTTGTGCACCTTAATTTTTAACTGTTTGTTTTCCATCTCTTTCCCTCTTGGATAGAAGCTGATTTTTCAGGAACTTGTTACTCTTATAAGTGGATCTTCTGCTAAGGTTTTTAAAGCATCCCTGAGATCCTAATAAGAAATGCAAAAAGGAGAAAGCTTATATTCCTGCAGACTACAGCTGCAGTGTATTTCAGAATATTGTGTAACAAATCACTGCAAGCTATTCTGTACAAATGATGAAACTGGATAAAATACCATATGGTGCTGCACAGTACTTCAAAGAATTATTTCAATATTATGAATGGGCTAAAATATCACATGCAGATTTATTCAGTCTAATTGGGACTTCACAGTTGTACTGTTGTAAAGGAGAATATCTGTGCAAGCTAAGTTGTGGGCAGGGGAGGTGGAATCAGACTATAGTACTATTGTATATGGGAATTAACTTTTCCTAAAATGCATAACAAACATGATCATCTAGCATGCTGTTAGCAGCAGCACAGTAGGTTTTATGGTACTTTTGTAATTTGGATACTCTGATTAGAGTCTAATTGGATTCCTGGGCAACATTCGTAAGTTGTGTAAAGACTATTTGAAATAATGGGATTGACATTAACCTTTTAAAGTTTCTTTAAAAAAAATCTGTTTGAAAAGATTAAAAAATAAGCTGCAGAAGAAGCTTAGAGATTTCAGGAAAAATTCTCTTGTGTCATAGACTATAGGCATTCATTCTGATTGGCTCTGCAATGGATAAAATAAATTTGTTTGGGTTTTTTTTTTCCTGGCCTCTAACTACTTGTAGTTGGAGGCCAGGAAAAAAACATCCAATAAAAAACATCCAGTTCAACTTGAAAAAAATAGCTGGCTTGAAATTTGGCCAAAAATTGTCATTTAGGAGTTCAATAAATACTTACAGAAAAACTAAAACTCAGGGAGGCACAGTATATTCAATGACTTTGTGTTTCAGGGAGGAGATGCTGATATAGATGCATCGAGTACTTCTGCTTTTGGAAAAATAAAAAAGGTGTATTTGTCTTTTTTTAACTATAGCTCACATTTGTGAGGTTGGTGTTCTGTTGTTGTCTAAGCAAAAGTAAGGCAGGGGTGCACTGTTTTACTGTTTTTTTGTGTCCTTGCCTGTGCTTATATAAAACAAATCAAGGCTGGTTCAGAATGCTGTGCAGAGCAAATATTAACCTTAAGCTCCTCTTATTTCCTTGAGTATTGTTACTTCTTTCTGAAACTGTGCACCTGGCAATCATTGAAATGCCAATGCAAAAGAGGAATTCTATGGACATGGCAAAGGGGATGGGCAGAAGTAGTGGAAACTTTGATTTAAATTGTTACAAAATTCATAAACTTGATTAGACTCTGTGATACTTTTAAGTCTCATCAGAGTGTGGCTGACAGGATGCTGTGAGGTCTCAGGTAATCTCATGTCTTCTGCACATTGATGCTGTTTGCTGTGAGGCTGTGGAAAATGGATAAATGTTGGGCTGAAAACACCACAGGAAATAAAATCCACAAATGATGGGGTGCAAAAATTTTACCTGGCATAAGCCTTATAATGATGTCAATGTTTGCCTTTTTAAAAATTATTATTAAAAGGAGCATCTTTTACAAAGGAATAGCTGCTGGCTAAACTGATTTTTCACATTTGAACTCAGATGCAGTTAATCATCTTTTAATAGGTTTAGAAGACATTTGTGAGTCTGATCTACATGTCATCGTACAAAGTGAACTAAGAAATACCTGGAGAAAGGAGAAATTTGTTCAACACAGCCTCAGGGGAGCTGAGAAAGTCCCTTAGGACAAGAAAAAGCTGTTAAGAGGAGCTGGGATATGCAAAATAGCTTTGGCTTGGGCAGTTTGTTCTTGCTATTGAGGAAACTGAGGCAGGGAGATGAGTGTGCTTTTACAGTTTTGTTTGCATGTGCATAGATTTGTTTTAGCATGATCTGAAATAAAAACCCTAATCTGGAATCACTGTGGTTTGGTGCTATCCTTTTCAGTGCTTTTCCTGGTGGTATGACTGATTAATCTAGAATGCCTTCAAGTTCTGGAGCCCTGTGAAGCACTGCGCACACAGTGAACAGGATTTTATGAGGTCAGGCTCTTACTAGGAGGCTTAATCATCTCTACTGCAATGCCTAATTTATGGGAAGAATAGGGATGTTTGCCACTGCAGACCAGGAGAGGGACTCTGCCAAAGTCTCTTCAGAGCCTTGAGCTCCTGGGACCTGCAGTTCTTTCTTGGCAACACTGTGAAAATAGTGCATCTCTATTAGTTCAATGAAAGATATTCCATCTGACTTTTGACCAATAATCACCTTTTCAGGGTAGTATATAATTTTTTTTCTTTTTTTTTTCCTTGTTTGGGAAACTCATAATTCAGGTCATGAATGTATATTTTGTAGTTCTATCAGCTCTTGTTAGTGTCTCATTAAAGGGTTCTCCAGTGTGTGGTATGATAAATTGGGGAATAATTACAGTTGCAGGGGTATTCTTCAGGTCATCTAGTTCAGCCTCTTGCTCAAAGCAGGGCTTCCTTCAAAGTGGAGTCAGGTGGTTGAGGGTGTTGTTAAGTCAAACTCAGAAATTCCCCAAGGATGAAGATTTCACAGCCTCTCTTGGCAGGCAGTTCCAGCCCTTAACCATCCTCATTACGAAGCTGTGGGGATGCAGGCTTGGGTGTCTCATTTTTTACTTCTGGGTAAGATGCAGATTAATTCAACACACCAAGCCTGTTTGTTTTTGATCTAGAGCTTTTAAACTGATGCACTCTAAGAATAGTGAATTGCTTTTAAATCATTGTTAGGGTTTTACTTGTTGGCATCTGTTTTGATATATTGGAGCTGCAAGAGAGTGTTTTGTAACTCATGATATGTTGAGTTCTGTTACCTTATAACATAGTTGACATACATTTATGGGTTTTTTTCTCCTCTTTGTAATTGGAGTCTGCATTCTTGGCTGAGATGAGGAGCTTGCATCTCTCTGGTTTTTGCACCTATCTCTATAAAGAGCTATTATTTTCAGCTGTCTTCAGAAAAAAAAGAAACCAACTGTTGTAATGCGTGCATCAAGCTGCATAGCTCGAGGATTGTATTATTCATAAGAGAATATATACTCTATAGAATATAGGGTCTGAAAGTAGTTGATAATCTAGTTAAAACATGAAATTGCTGTTATGTGTGTTCTTGAAGGGAAAATAAAAGTGGGAAGGTATAGGGTTTTTCTCATGTAACTCTCTAGCTAATCAGGAGCTTCTAAAATAACATAGGTCATTGAAGATAAAGTTATCCAAAAGGTTATATCACTTTTCATGTCTCTAAAAATTATTTTTCTTTCTGTATGAACACTACTATCTCTTGAAGAAAGGGACTTGACTGCAGTGCTAATGAAGTGTAAAGAACTAAAGCTGTCACTGCTGCAAATGGTATTTTCAGGAACAAGAAGTTAGTTTACTTGATACCTCATAGCAAATGTCTTCAAAAGCCTAAGGTGCTGTCTGTGTGAGTTACGAGGAAAGTGTTGGGAGAGGAGGTGTTTATGTAGTCTGTCTGGTATGTCTTTTCCAAAATATATCTGTGGGTACGTACTTTGGGAACATTTTAAAGTAAAACCAATGTGTTTAGTATACTTCCCTTACTAAGGGGAACTTGCAACTGGTCAATCACACCAGTCATTCCAAACACGTGTCAGAAAAACCCACCCGTGTACTGTGCTCTGCAAGTTTTGACCAACTAACTGAGAAACTGTTTTTAAAATATTGTAAGAAATATTCTAACATTACTGTTACTAATTTTATATAGTCTTAGAGATAACTTTGTGGTGTATTTTTCCAAGGCTTCTTTTTTTTAATATCTTTTAATATGTGTTTGTACTAGTAGTAGAAATTAAGTCTTCTCTGTAATATAAACCTGGAAGTTGGAATGGATTGTGATGTAGTGAAATATGACCACATTTCTGTTCACCTAAGGTTAACCTGGTGGGTCACTGGATCACCATTGCAGGGGACAAAGGAAACAACAGCTATGTACCTGGTATACTTAGATTTTTTTGTTGTTCTCTGATCCTGTTAAAAGCCACTTGAACTCAAAGTGCTTGAACTGAATTGCCAAGCATGGACTTTGCCTTAGAAAATGGGAGCACGGCCCCTGAGTTTTGGTAATCTCTTGTCAAGAGAAAAGGGTTAAGACCCTATTAGGTAGGAATCAGGCATTTGGACTTTTGAGAATCCCTGGATACACCCTTCTGATAACTGCAGGACCCTGTGTGTTTGTAACAATCGTGCTGCTAATCATATATTGATTCTTATTTTTTTGTCAAGTAAGTGAGTATCTATCTGTTCCTACATAGTGTTAAAGGGAAATCTAGTGCATGAAGAACTCCAACCAGCTATGTGAGTCCAGGCTGAGAAAGGTGGAGTGTGGGTTGTTAACAAAACCAGTTGATGATTTAAAGATTTAGCTGTATGAAAAAAATTTCCTTTAGATAGTCCTAGTAAGTACACTATTACCTAACTTTTACTAAATACTTAATTGAATCTGAAATGCTGAATAGAAATCCTTTTTTCCTGATAATATAGTATTATTTGTATCTTAAAGGATATGCAAGTAAATCCTCAATTTATGCATAGTTTTGGTTTTATAATGATGTTTCTTGAAAATATGAATAGGTGTGCTGATCTTGCATCCAAGACTTCAATATTCATCTTCCTTATTTAGTCATCTAAAGCTAGGGAAGATACCTTATACTTGTGTTCACAGTCGTTTGTTATCGGTCATTAAAATGCTGCATAGTCATTGGTTATAGGGTTAAAATCTTGTTTGGTCATTTGTTCTGGAGAGTTAAAATATTGACTGCAATGTAAGAAATTGAACTCTACTTGGAATATTAATATCTCCCCTAACTGATGTCTCAAATGAGAGCATTGTCACTTAAAAGTAGTGCGCTGCTTTAGCAATCTACTTATCATGAACTCATATCCACAATAGAATTGCATATAATGGATAATGTCAGAAATTTGGGTGGGGAATTAATAGCTGTAATTTACTTTCTGGTTATGCTGCCTTTTCTTTCTGAGAAAATACATGTGCTTTGAAATTTATTGCAGACACACATTCTCAATCGGCAATTAAGTTATATTTTCTTTTTGTGTGTAAAAAGTAATAAATTTAGTGGAGATTCACTTGGCAGTGTGGGAGGGAGAAAGCAGAGGTCTACTTCTACATTTACTTCACCTTACCCCATCTCCTTGCCACCTGCTCTTCAGCCATGGCATTGAGAGCCTGCCCTCCAGTTTGCTGCTGTGACTTCTCCATAGCTCCAGGCCTGCACATCACATCCCACTTTCCATCTCTTCAGCCAAATACCTCTGTTTCTTTGTCTTCAAAATATCTTAGGGCTTAACAGTACAATAAGTCAATCACTGGAGTATCCAGTACCCCAGTACAAGATCAAAATACAATTCTGAGTTGATAGCAATTCACTCCTTTGGGTTTCTTCTTTTTTACTTCCCAGAAGCACTTTTATGTTGACATGTGTGTCCCTTATTCATGCCATTCTGACATGGTGCAGGACAGGCTGGTCTTCCTTGCACTTGCCTAAGCTCACTCTGGCCAGTTTGGCAGATGTAGCAGTCGTTTTTGTTGAAGTCAAGTTTGTACCATTAGGCAATAGAGCAGTGCTCCTCTCTGCTGCCACTGTTCAGAGAATCATTGCGTTGTTAGCCTAGTAAACATTTTTAGTTTGAGTGCTGGCAGCTTATCATGTCAACTATTGACAGAGGTAAATTTCCCTCTATATTAATGCAGCAGGAAAATTGCCAAGCAGGCATTTTTCTGCATTTTTTTTACAGAAACCAGCAATGGCTACAAACTGAGCCTTTTGGGTGTGAGTCTGTGGAGTTGGTTTTAGAATTTTTGAAGTAATCAGAAGTTAGGAATTCTAAAAACAAATACCTAGATAGACTTAATAAGAGGTATTGTAACAAATTAAAAAATACTTTTTTCTCTAAAAGTATAGAATTGATGCCAGCAAACTGTTTTATGACTTTACTGTACATGATAATGGTTAACCTAAGTCAGCTTCTCTGGTTGAAGATATCCATTGTATGTTCTTCTCTTGGGACATTCCCTTTTCCTTATATATTTGAAGGGTGACAGAGGCATGTGGCTTTACTGCTTAGGGAAAGAGCCTATTTTAAAATTTGCCAAGGTGATTTGAATTGGCATAGTCCAGAAGGTTTGGTTTGTCATTGGGATGTTGGTTTTTTTGGTTTGTGGTTTTTTGTTTCGTTTTTGTTTTTTTCATTTCCCCCCTTGCCTTCCCCCCCCCCCCCACTTATTCATCTCTTTGTACCTGTGTCTAATTGAAAGATATTGTGCAATCATTTACTGAAGTCTTCCATTTCTGTGACTCACTAAATTTCCTTATTTGTGTCATATACTATATGGCATAATTACAGAATTGATCCAGGAAAAAAAAGAAAATGCCTTTGCTTTTGGAGACTTCCTTTGAATTTTCAGTCACTGATGTAAAGGTTGGCAAATAGTGGTCAAGTTGAATAGACTTAGAGGGTACCTCTAAGAAATGAAACCTCTCCTAGACTAAAAACCACCTTAAAATCACTATCTTATTTCTGTTATTTATGTATTCATTTTTTGACAGCATTAATTTTAAAGTTTCATAAATCTAATATATAATACATTTAGATATCAAAATCAAATACAGTAGACACACAAAGTTTAGGAAGTGAGAAAATGAGAGATTGATGCTGGCAGGTACAATCTTGCTACTGTTTTCCTGTGGTATCAGTCATGGACTCTGTAGCAAACATGTTATAAAGATTGCATCAAAATACATGAAACTTACATAAACTGAGAAACATTCTTTATTAATATTTAGCTTTAAATGGAAAGTCTCACTTGCCATTATACACATTTTATTCCATAATTTTTTAATGGTCACCTTGCAGCATGGATAATGTAGTTTTTAAATGTGGGTTTTGGACTCTTAATCCCTCTTTGTTACAGGACAGTCTGCCATACAAACTGCAGAAATATTTAGCAAACACCTGGAAAAGGATGACAAGTTTAGATTCAGGAGACAGATGTGTTTGAGAGACCTGGTTGAGTCTGCTCCTTGTTTCAGTAGTTTGGATGACCTCTGTTACTTGAAGGGCTCCAAAACTGGATTGGCAGCACCATGTGCCAGACTGAGTGGCTATTGCCTCAAAGAAAAACCTGGTTGCTGCAGGTGTTTACCCAAGATGCAAAGAAGATTGCTCTTTCCAGTGGTGCAGACTTCATACTTGTGTTTTAAAAAGCATCATCTCTCTCCTGTCCCTGCAGCTGTGTTATTACACTGTTAATTGATTTGGGATCCTGGACTGGATCTTTAAGTTGTACTGATAGTGTTTGTGGAATATGACAGAATTTTACTGACCAAGGCATGAAAAAAATCAAGGTTTCTGACAGGTTATATGGAAATTAGCTCTGAAACAGCTGATCTGAAGAAAGAGAAGATATTTCTGTAGCTTGAGAGACTTATCCATGCAGAGTTTCAAAGTCAATCTTAGCCCAGTGGATCTATCTTTAAGAAGTTGCCATTTTAATTGACTGTGACACATGGTAGGCCACCAGCACCCCAGTTATTCCCCTGGTGTGCTGTTCCCCTTGGTTCTGTCACTGCAGGAGCAGATTCTAGCCCTCAAGCTGGCAGAGGATCGCCTTCAAGAACAAATGGGAGTCATGTACAGCTGAAATAATGGCTTCTGTGTCACTTACACTATTACCTTTGGTTCTGACATGTACCTGGTGGGAAAAAGAATATGCTTAAGTAGTGCCATAAAATATTTGGTTTTCTGCCATAAATTAAAAATAGTTAATAGGGAATAAGTGTCTTAGCTCTAGCCAACTGAACCACTTGTTGCTATTGGTCTGATGGTGTAATAACTCTGGCAAGTTCTGTGAGCTGGTAAAAACAGTGAATGTCTCTTTATGTGAAGACTTTTCAGTTTATTGAGAAATTTCTAGGAACAAGATCAAGTTCCATTGTTTAAACATATTTTAGTAGTACATATCACTGAAAAAACTTTCAGTATGATTTTTTAGTCTCGCTGCAGAGTTTCTTACTAATGTGTTTGCTTTCTAATGGATAGTTTTGGTTGGAAATCTGTGGGAAAAAAAAGCACTATTACTCTGACTTAAGCATTTTAGAACAGCTATTTCTACCTTTAAAAGAGGTAATTTGAGAAAACTGTAACTTTTCTAGTGTTCTTTCTCATGGAAATATGTTTAAAGATAAGTGTCAAGAGTAACTAGAATATGATGCAGAAAGAAATAATCTGAGAACTGAGAATTCTGTTCTTTCTTGGCAGCACCTAACCCAGTCTGACCAAGAACAAGACTTCTCTGACCATCTAAGCCAGTCTGACCAAGAGCAAGACTACTCCCATAGCCATTGCTGTTAAACTGTTCAGGCCCTTGACAGCTGGATCATTTACTGACCCTTCTCTTCATGTGATTTCTTCTGGGATCAAACACAGCAGTGCCATGCTCAGCATTTCCCAAATGCAGGAGGACTGAACAAGAGACAGGCTTATCTTAGATTGACGACTAGATTGATGGTAAGCAGCACAGAAGGTTCAAGCCTCATGCTAGCATAAAATCATTTGACAGATAGAAATATTTGCTTATGAATTGAAAGAGTAGGTAATAATAGTGGTTTTTTATGATTACATTACATGATATTTTGTGATTACATAGACTAATAGCTAGCAGATGGCAGAGTATACATTTTACTTGTTTACCAAGTTGATGGATGGCCGTGATTGAAAAACATTTTTTCCTTGTTGCATTACTCTAAAAGCTTGTAGTGGACAGGCAATTTACAATATGAGTCAACAATAATTTGTATCTGCTCTGGATTTTGGGGGGCATCAGTTATTCTCTTTATTTTATTTGACTTCTCTCAATATTTTCTTCTTAGAGGAACAGGGTAAAAATGAAATCTACTTTGAAAGCCAGGTCTTTAAAGGGATGCATGTGTGCTTACAGTCTTCATGTACAAATAGTGTCTATTTGTATGAAGAATAAATGGTGGGAGGTTTTCTCCACTGTTCTATTTCAATGTTTATCATATTACTTGGACATTTTGATGAAGAGAGATATGCTCTGTCTTTTGTTTAGGCACCTCAGCACAAATCTACATTGCTATATTGCATGCTACCAAGAAAGTTAAAACTATCCAGTCACAATAATCATTGCAGTGGTTTTCATCCCTTCTTTTTAATTGGTATTGACTTACTCATATTATCTATGTGTATGTTTTAGATGTATCTCCTCTTCAAGTGTTGTTTGTTTGGTTTTCTTTCTTAGGTGCAATGACTTGGGAATACTCCATAGCTGTGCAGTTGTTTCATGAGTAGCAGACCTAAAACCTGACTTTCTTTCTAGGTTCATTGCCTATGTATTTTAGTCCCCACCGTTAGGTGCTCTGGCTCCCTGCCATGTTCCTCAAATGTACCATTCATTTTAGTCTCTTTCAATGGTTTTTGTGTGTGTTAGGGATGTCATGCTTGTGGTTTCAACAAATAGAACATGAATTTTGATTAGTAGTAGAGTGACTTTTCTTCAAGGGAAGAGGGGCAAAGCTGTGGTTGCTCTTCCTTAAAGAATCACTGTTGGGTCCTATTGTTTCTGTTAGGTTTCTGTTTTCTGTGAAATTCATATCTGAGACATCTAGTATCTTGCAAAATTTGATAGAACTTGGACAACATGGTTCAAATTTTATGACTTTGTGATTAGTCATCTCATAATAACATTTTTTTCTGGAAAAATCAGGCTAAAACACTTAGATGGAGCCAGAATGTCATTTCTGCTTAAAGAATCCAATAAGACCATGGATTTTTTCCCCTTGGTAAAAGAGGAAGGCAAATCATTGCAAGAATTACTGTGACTGGACAGGATAAAACATAACTTGAGATACTATTTTCAAATAACAATACTTTTGCCTTTCAGCCAGAGGACGCTTCATAACATGCCTATTTGTAACAGAAATATTGAATCTGTTTAAAACTGTCCCTTGAATTTCCTTTATGAATTTACACACTTAAGACCTGAAAATACATTCTATATGTTCAGTTTTATATCAATCATGGTTAGATCCACCAAGCCTCTGTAATTCTGCCTTACAACTACTGTCTCTCAAAGAGTTTTCATTACTCCAAACTGCTAGTGGCCTTTCAGCAGGAGGAAGCCCACAATATTGTCTTATCTTGTGTGATGTGGGGGGAAAAAGTATATTCAGATAGTTGCTGGTTTAGTGAGCTTGTTTGTCATTGGCCTATTCCCAAGGTACACTTTTTTCCTGGGCAGTAATTGATCCATTTTTTATTTCCTTCATCTGCTTTTCCCCACTGCATTCAGATTTTTGTGGCAAATATATGTGTCTTATATTTGTCATATATGTATATATATGTCAACAATTACTGCCTTGTTCAGCTTCCCTACCCTTGACTGAATTTTTATTTTGCATTCTCCACAAAGTCCAAGTTTCAGACCAGTATGATAATGCGACTTTTTCCAGCTTGTATCAGTAAAGATGAAATGCCTTTGGTAGTGATGCCTAACTCTGGTTGCAAAGAGGAGAATGAGAAATAAACAGTAGAAATCTAGCTACCAAGGCTCCAAATTGATTTTTGTATGGACACCTGACTTATGTACAGAATCTCACTGGTAAATGCTTGAGGTCACCAGGACAGGAGAAGAGCAGGAGTAGACCAGAAAGAGCAATGCTTGTCTGTCCTTGTACATTTGTATTGTGCTCTTGCTGGGAGAAGATGAGTGCTCCAGCAAAAAGTGACTGTAGAAACTGAAGTGAACTGAAAAGTGACTAAAGAAACTGCAGCAAAAACAGTTTCCATGTCTGGATTCACTGTGTAATGCTTGCTGGATTCAGATGAAGCCAGGTTATGGGGTGAGGATCACGGTTTCATGAACGCTGTCAGAGTCCCTGCCTGGGCTTACACCTGCCTGCCTGAGTGTTAGAGGCGATGAATGCAGATGAAGGCAGGGAAATGGACCCACCTTAAAATTTACTTTATGAAAGTAAATATTAACTTAGGTGAGCCTTGGTAACAGGGAGACCCCAAACTTTGGGATGGGACAAGGAACTGGGCACAGACCTGGCTAGGAGTAGCAGAAGATAGGGTTGCTGCCCTTGTGTAAAGTTTCATGAAAACTAATCTTAGTCCTGTTGTGGAAATACATATCAACCTGTCTGGTTTAGAAGATGACAGTGATTGACATGCAAGTCCTGTTAACGTGCAGATCCCAGAGTTTTGTTAGGATTATAGATGATAAAGTAAGGGATGGGTCCTAATTAAACAATATATAGAATGTACAGTTTACTTCAGTTGTCTTTGCTCAGATTTTTACTTGCAACATTGATTCTTACTTATGCATGTAGTCTGCAGACTCTTCTAACAATGTGATACTTCCATTAACCATCATCAGTATTTGCAAACAGGAGATTCATTCACATTGGGTAACAAATAATTTGTTCCTCAGAACTGTCTCAAAGAATATGTTGCAGCTTTTTTACCAATTGATCTGATTTGTAAGGTGATGGGTATATTGATCAAATTTCAAAACTGAACCTCTGTATTTGGGGAATGTAGTGAAAGTTAACCACAGACTGTCATAACTGATGTGCTACATATTTAGTTACTGAAGTGTGAAGGCTTCTAAGAAGGCTATGAACTTTTACCTGGTGATTTTCCAGAACCATCAGGAGGTGGTCTTCAAAAAGCCTTAAGAGCCAAGGGAAGCTCTTAGAGAGGAGGAAAGTGCTGTTGTCTGCTCAAAGCTTAAGCTACTGTGCATGCTTACTCCCAGATTTGCAAGCGTTGGTTCAAGTACCTGCATCTGCTGATTTGTGTGCTGCTACTGTGTCTGTGTCCAAGGAAGGTGGTTCAAGAGTATCTCAAAATAAGAACAAAAAGATTCAGGTTTTCTGATAAAAACTGTGTGCCATTCATGATATAGCAATAGATTTTGCCTCTGTGTGTTTCATGGTAGTGATTTTCACCTCTTAACCATTTACTAAGTGATACAAGTAAAATTTGTTACTTTTTTCTTCATTTCTGATTTTGCTTCGGCTTTTAGAGAAGAGAAACTATTTTATTACTGCCTCTATGCCAAGTTGCATGCTTTACCTTCTAACCAAAACCAAAACTGAAGGTATTTTAAATGGTGCACTACTCCATCATTGTTTTCATACGTCACTGTATCAGTCTCTTCTAGTTTGATTTAGGATGATTGCTCTTCAGATTTGTAAATCACTGCTTCATAAGCCTCAACAGTTTTGGGGAGGTCATGGAATTGGTGGGGTTTATTCTGTTTTGACTTTAAAAAAGCAAAAAACCTGTTGTATCTCTTTAGCAATTAAAAAAATATTTACTGCCTGGCAAATGACAGTGTTTAAGCACCTGATTCAATTTAGAAGAAATAATTTACAATTAGCTTAGTCTTAAGAAGTTTGGAATAGAAAGTACTCATATATTGTTTCTTAGTCAAAAAGCACTAGGTTCAATAGCAATGCTAACACAAGGCTTTGAGATGGTATTTATGAAGGGTTGAGGGAAAACAAAAAACAATATGAGAGAAGAAGTAGTTCATATCTCCAGGAGACATATTTTCAGTAACAAAAAAACTTTGTTCTTTCGAACATTGTTTTTGTAGTCACTTTTCAAAATTAGTGGTAGATTTTAATGGAATTGGCATATTGCATGCAGAAAATAGAGTATATTTGTAGCAGTGTAGGTATATTAAATTATTCCAGCAAATCACTTTAAAGTATGAAAATTGTACAAATAACACTCAGCCCTGCACTTAAAAAAAAGCGATTAGAAGATTCTACTGTTGTAGATCCCCAAGAGTGACTAGAAAGAATGAAGGAAAAAATTGTTTTTGTTTCCCCTCTGTTTGTGTCATCTGTGGACACCAGTCCCCTCTCCCCTTGCCAAATGACACTGATTTGTTTACATGTTTTGATTAGGAACCCAGGCATTATATGGCTCATATTCTAGATACTATTGTTTGTCAGATAGGAGCAGACATCTTGCTCAAGGTCACAAGAAGAAAAATCTGTTTCATGATGCTGAATATAAAATTTTTTCTCTCCACTTAGTTCCCTCTTTACCCTGTAAAAAGCCTGTTTGGAAAATTAAGTACTATCCATTTGTATTAGCAGTTTTCTGTGAGAAAAAATTCTTATAGTTAAAAGTAGGATATTGATTGGGATAACATCCCTATACATAAAACATTCACTGACATATCTTCTGTATTTCCAGTCTATCCCTTACAGGGAAGATCACACTTCTTCCCTTTATTTAAGAATAAATAGTAATTTTAAAAAGCACTCTTTCCCTGCATACACACTCTCACAAATGATTGACTGTATTTGTTTAGATCACTTGCACTGTCTTGGGGAAGCTAGAGGGAAAATTGGAAATGCATCTACTGTATCTCTTGTGTAAATTAGTTTTTTGATCGTTTTGATAGAAGATAATTGCTTAAACATGACAGTTAATTTGTGTTGTGTTCCAGTGTAGAAGCTTCAGAGAAAGTGTGTTACAGCATGTACAGCTGACTTTACTTTCAATTTTCTTGACTTCATACCAGAGGCATTTTTATCTCTGCTAGAAGTACAGTACGTATTTTTTGCAGTATGCTAATACAGCAATCTGTGCAGGGAATAGAATCTTGCTTTTAATCTTAATTTAGAAGTTACTGGCAATGACCATGTCTTTGCTATAAAAAATTACAAAATTGGGAAAATGTAATATTTAATGCCTGACCCTCAGGGTCTTGTAATCTAGCTGAAATCAGTTTTTCCAAGCAATGAAAAATACACTTAAATCTATTTTTTATCAATAGTTTATAGGAAGGTTAAGTTAAAAGGCTTATTTTAGCACCTTTATATTAAATATATTTATTTGTTATAGTGCATGGATAATTTTCAAAAAATATAATTTTTGCTTCATAATAAAGCCCCTAGTGTTCTAACCTGGGATTATAAGCAGGCATTGGCTTTCAATGAAATAGTAAGTGAGTGAATAATCATATTGATAGTTCTGGCTATAAAAGAAATCCAGGTGTTCACTATTGGTCTGTCCAAATCAGTTCTCAAATCCTGGTGTCTGACATAAATTGAAGTGAAGCAATTAAATTGTAACATAATGCTGTGTCATTGCACCTCAGTCTGAAATTGTGCTGGTACTCTAAGTCATTTGAAGAAACTTGGAAATGTCCGTGGAATTGATGCTGTTATTAATGAGAAAGTAATGAGTCACTGTATTTTTGATCACACTATGATGTTGCAGAAGAAATGGAACAGGAAATATGAAAGTGTCTGAAGGAAATAAGCAAGGAGCTTCTGTGGTATTGGCTCTGTGTCCCTGCCTTGCTGTGTCTTGCTAGACAAGGAATGCTAGTGGCGTTCCATAACAGCAAAAGTCTGAGAGGATGAGAATGTGCTGATGACCAGACACTGACTTACAAGGAACACTTTCACTGCTGCTTTGTTATGGGAAACATAGCCAGCCTTAATTGTTCTTAAGGCCTGAAGCAATTGCATGAAGAACAAGTGTAAGGAGAAGTGGTAAGCTTGAGAAAGCACTGATAATTTATGCCCCTTGTTTGATGTTTGTCAGTTTGGGTTTCTGATTTACACCGGTGCCCAGAATGCAGCCAGCGACTGTGATGGGGCAGGCTGTGCTGCTTAACCCAGCTTGGGCTCCTGGTACCTCATGGTCCTGGGGTAAGCCTGGTGGCTCTTCTTCTCTCCCCTGCCCACAGTGAGCATGCAGTCAGCAGGACACACTGAGGAAGGGCAGAGCACTTCAGCATTTGGAGAATAAGCACTGCTTACCCTTGCTGTGATATCTTCAAATTGCTGCACTTGTGAACAAAAGCCTCAGTAGTGGATATAATGGTATTTTATATTATCATAAAAAGTGTGTTTAATGGTGATTTGTTTGCTGCTGTGGCTTGAGTTGGTGAAGCAGCACCTCTGCTTCTTTTCCTGAAGAAATTTATTCTCAGGTAGGTTTTGGTTGTAGGTACATAATATGTAGGTACATGTATAGAATACTCTGTGCAAATATCAGAGTGCTGCTGTCTATTAAAATATATCATTATTCCACTTGGTACCATAGCGTGATAAATATGAAGTAAAAGATTTTAAAAGTACCCATATATCTTCCCAAGAGACAGATTTTTGCAAATCTGTCTCCATTTACTCTCATTAGTATTAAATCAGTACAATTGATAACAAATGTCAAACTGTAATGTTTCTGGTGAAGCAGACCATCTGCCTGTTTTGTAATATGAACATTTATGCTTACAATCAGTATACTTCAACAACTGGGCTGGAAATGCCAGGTAGTAATGTCTGTTACTTGAGGTCTCTGAATGCATTATGTATATTGGAACCATATTTAGTTCCATGCATTCTGGCAAATGTAGTTATTAAAGTAGATTTCTTTCTGTGGCTTGCTTGCCTCCCCTGAAAGTACCATCCTTCTCTTAGCCTGTTTTATCTCTCTGTGATTGATTGTTTCTTACTAATGTATTTACTTCTCAAGCTAGTTTTCTCTCTTTGAATAACTGGAATTTTTGAAGGCTGACTACTAGCTAAAGTAATGTGATATTCAAACAGAATTATCTTGCCATCAACTTACCACTTTGTTTTGACGGAAAGTTTTTGATTAAAAACAAACAGTAAACCAACTAAAAATAAAAATATCTGTGAAATTCCATGATTAAAGCTTTCAGGACTGAAGAATAATTTGCTTTTCTTCTGCAGGGAGCAATGGAAAGTGAATTTCAGATGACTTATATTTCAGATGACTGTTCAGTTGTCCTTCCCATGTGGATGGAGGTGCTTCTATTGGATGGGTGGGTGATAATGGGCTTCAGTCTCTTTGGTTTCCCATGAATCTGATGTCTTTGTCAGCAGTTGAGTCCATGTTTGTAGTCTGACATCAGCAGTTCTTGGTTCACATGGCCACTCTGTATCTGTGTGTTGTCAGAGTGGGGTGAAGCCACTCTCATGTTAAGGAGAGCTGGGCTCAGAACGTTCCTGTGCACTTTGGGTCCTGCAGCACGGATGGCACAGTGCAACCACAGAAGCTGCTGTGGAGGAAGCAGGAAGAGCTTTAGCACCAGGCCACTATGGTGCTAGGCTGCCCAGAAAATAGGGAATGCCCATCTGGACAGTACATTTAATTAGCAGCATGGCTTCATGAAAATCACTGGCAGAGATTAAAAAGATTGGGAGAGGGATATCTCTGCTGTTCCAATTTTTTACTCAAGCCTTTTTCATTGAAGAAAAGAGTCTTTGATGTCTTTGACTGTGGAACCTATTGAGATTCTGGTACAAAATAGAGAGATTGGGAGTTTTTTTGAGATAAGCATTACTTTTTCTGGAAGGAAACTGGAGAATTGTGGTATATTAATAGCAAAGCTCTATATGTTATGCAGGCATTTTTTTCAGCCAGAAAACACTGTAAATAAAATCAGTGAAAAGATGTTAGATGCATTCTTTATTCTGTTTTACAGTAACCTTTTCAATTTGAATATGAAACAGTTGCTAACGTTATGCACTTATAACAGATAGAGAAGATTTGCTGATTTATTGTGTGATACATAAACTGATCCCTGTACTTACTAGATTTCTTTCTCCATTGTAGTTTAAGAATGAAAGATAATTGAGTTATTATTTTGTTTTTCAAGATCTGATGACTTGAAATAATATTTGATAAAAAGAAACTTGGGTTTTATTTGTTGTTGTGCTACTGGTTTTCAAACACTGGCAAAGCTACTTTCCTACTTGTGGCATATGATGCAATCTGTGTTTTTAACAAACTTTCCCTGTTTTGCTGGTTTATTCAGTGTTTTCAGAGCAATATGTTACATTCCCAGCTTGCATGTTTGGCTTGGAAACCTGCACTGTTTAAAACTTGAAAATAAGCAATATTCATTCATTCATCTTGGTTTTTTAATATAGTACTGCAAGATTATTCTTAGGGTATTATGTCTTAGCAACTACACACCTAATATGTAGGTACATGTATAGTGTATATTCTTGAACATTTATTTATGTTAGGTTTTTGCATAAGTACTTAGCACATGTTTGTCATTACCAGTTGAGGCAAGGATAAAAATCCATCCTATAAAATACAAATATCTATGTTCTGTAACATATTTGTATTTCTGATTTATCCACTGAGTCTTGGTCTGGCAATACAGCAGAGATGTCTTGTGTACTGAACATTAACAATTTTTAGATGCTTCAAAGCATCAAGATTTTTAAGCAGAGGAGTTCAGACAGTGAGAAAAATCAATTGAACAAAAATTTTTCTTGAGATTACTGTAGTGTTTGATGCCATTATTCTAAGCAGAAGGCTGGGTAATGTGTATATAGAGTTACAATCCTACAATAACATCAGAGCCTGCATATTCTGCCAAGGCACTTAGTAAGTAAGTATTCTGCAGAATCTGTCTTCATGTTGAGGAATGTAAGAGGCAGCAGCCATGCAAAATTACAGCAGGTTTTAAAGCTATAGAACTTCTTCAAAGGAATTAAAATGTTTTAAGTCACAGTGTATCATATCCTTATAGAATACTTAAATGTAGTAATATTAGGATATTATGTATTTATGTGCTCTGTGCATATGATGCATCATTGTGATTTAAAGCTTTTAAATCTTCATTTATCTTTTTTATCTACTTAGTGTTGTTTTGGTTTTTTTTATTCTTTCAGTTCTCCTGATCTCAGTAATAAAAGGCAGCTTCTAGTATTCTATTTTGATGTGGGTTTTTTGGAAAGCAAAGTTTTGGCAAAAATATGCAGGAATTTCCAGGTTTACAGGCATGCTTCTTTAGATGGCCTCTGGATGGCCTCTGCTTAATTCACGTGAGAACTGAGAGACTGGAGAGACCTCTCCCATTTTCACCTCTAACCTGTGTGTAGGACATACCAAACAAACATAGGCCATAAATGGATGTCACATGTATCTGTTTTCCAGGCAGTAAAGCAACCCCTAATATTCAACCAATATCTGCATAGTAAAAGAAACCCAAAAAAACCAAAACAAACCCCCCAAAATTGTTTTTACCAAAATGTGCTGTTAGTTAAGGCTTCTTTCTTAACAAAACAAGTACTATTTTCTTACTGTTTTAAGTAGGTTTGAGCAAGTTGGTAGTCATTCCATTTTCTCATAAACTGGTTTTTACTTTTATGTGATTCTATTGTATATAACAAATAACTGTTATGTGTTTCCTGTGATGACAACTTAGTTGCTTCAGATATTATGCATATTCTAGCAAATCTTTAGTTTCAGAGAAGCTGGAGGAGATGATCTTGAAACTGTTCAGGCTCTGAGCAGAACCCTAGGCACAGACTGAGTTGCTAGTTAGTCAGATGCTTAGAGAATTTTCTAGTTTGTTCCTGAAATGTGCAGCACCATTTGTAGCTGATATGTAGCTGACAAGTGATATTCTTGCCTTACAATTTTTATCTTGTTAGGTAATTCAAATAAATGGGTAAATGTACCCAGTATCTGGAGTGAGCTTTCTGCCTGCTGCTCTGCTTTCTCAGAGTCGGCTTAGATTGCTCAGTTAATAAAAGTTTTAGATGTCATGTCTCTAGAAGGCCCAATATAAAATTCCTCCAGCTAAGAAACATTTTTATCATGAATTGTTTCATAGTAAAAAGAGAAGTCAGTGTTAGACTTTACTCATAGTCTTAATAGTTGTTAGGTCAATCTCAAATGTAATTTCTTAACTCAGGATAATGATGACTGCTCTGAGAAACTATGTGCAGTCTCTGTGCCAGTATTATTTCTTTCATTTTGTCTTCCTTATATAACCACTGTATTTCTACAAGTCTCTCATCCAATTGCCTGCCCTATCCTTTATTGTTGACATTTTTCTACACATCTCTTAAAAAATAAAAGGTGTGTATTTGTTCATTTCTTACGTGACAAGACCCCTGCTCTCTCAAGTCCTTCTCACAAGGGTCACTTTTTGGCCATTTGCTCTTACCTATACACAGGATCTAAATTATGCTGCTGAGTGACAATTCTGTGCTTGTGATTTTCAGCTGTACATATTCCTTGACACCTTTAATGACTCTTCTCTGTTCTCTTTGCCTGCTGGTTCTGACTTTCCCTCTAAATACTTTGCATGAATGTGTTTCTCCTGGGGACAAATCAACTGTTCTTCTTGTATAGTTGCTATTTAGACTTTCCATGAATAACCTTGGTAGTGTGTTTGATCCTGAACTTCTCAACTGATACTTTTCCTCTACCTGGAAATGTCATTTACTATATATAACGTTGGCATTTTTTTTGTACCCTGTGGTCTGAACTTCCTGTCTTGACAGTTTCATTTCTCTCCATCCCTTCTTTGTCTCTGTATTTGCAGTGTATGAAAGAAGCATTCATTCTTTTTCTGACTGTTCTTTAACTTGGCTGGCTTCCAATTAATTTCGGGGATCAATATGAAACCATTCTCTCTTACTCATAATCTGAATATGCTGTCTCGTGTATTTTACTTTCAGTGTTTTCATTTTAGCACATCATGAGTCAGTGAATGAGTTACATGAGTCAATGAATTTTAATTGGAGCTCTTGTGTCATACATATTGCTTAAAAATATTTTAAGGCTGTTTTCTTGTAGCTACTCTATCATCTTATTTAGGTGAATAATTTTCTTAAAACTTCATTTTGAAGTTGTTTGCGGTTGTTCTCATTTGTTAGATTTTAAAGTGAGAGTACATTTTTTGTGATTCATATATGACATTTCCTACAGTCCTTCAGTGTTTGGATCTTGCAGCAGGGTGGGAGCTGCCAGTTTGCACCACGAGCAAGGGCCATGAGACAAGGGAGCGACTCCCGAGCTGTGGTGCTGTGTACCCCGAGAGCTGAGCAGCAGCAACAGCTCTAGCTCTGAACCTGAGTCTTACCTATATTGACATTGAATCAGCTGCCACATCACACATCTGTAGTGCTGATAGAATGTTCCTACCATCAAATTCCAGCCAAAGAAAGTGTGGGGCTTTTTTTTAAAGTGTCAAGGGTTGAGGCATTTTGGAGATTGTTGAATACAGGCAAATGGTTCATTAGCGTGTTGTTGCTTGCTACAGCTGCAGAACTTGGGAAGGGGTGATCAGTTATGCAAAGGTCAGAGCCTATTTGGAGGCTTGTGTTTGTTTCAGTCAAAATGTTTTAGCTTCAAATGTGAACTAAGGAAAACCAGTTCCTTCCAAAACGGTGTTTACGTGTCATGACAAATTCACTTAGACGTCACTGACTGACCAGAGAGTAGCTCTGAAAGCTATTATGTTTTGAAGTTAGTTCTGTCTAAACCTTTAAAAAGTGTTAGCAAATTTTCAAGTACAAATGACAATTTTTATCCAGAAGCCTCTGAGAGACATTAAAGTCTCCTACTTTGTTTGAAAGTTGAAAATTTTGGTTTTTGTTGGAACAGTTTTCCACTTTAATGTTTTGTCTACCGTATACAGTATTTCAATATTTTATGCGTATGCTGAGATCTGGATGGGTTTCTTTCGGATGTAATTTAGTATCTCCTTAGTAGCCACAGAGCAGGTAGGTAATTATTAAGAGAAGTTTTTGTTGGGATTAGTCTTCTAATTTTCAAAATGAATGTTCTCCTTTTAAACAGAAAAATAGTTCAAGCATCCTTAACACAGACCCTGCAAGGCTCTGACAGTAATTACTTTATTATTTAGATATAAAGGCAAGAGTGATAAATTATCCTTAAGACCTGTCTTGGAATAGTTGGGGGTCAAAAATTTCTGTCATAATAACAGTATGAAATTGTGATATCTCTGTCTGCATAGGCATACAGTTATTATTTTCATTAACCTTACCTGCATACTTACTTACTTTGAAATAACATTTTAGTTTTAATATATGACTAAGATTAAGTTAATTTGTATTGTAATCTGGAAAATTGATTTATGTTGACTTTACATTTTGGTGTAAAGGGGAAAAGGCAATTAATTTTATTCTGTTTTCACTATTGGTCTAGAATGGGATATTCTACATGTGAATACTGGCCTAGAGGGAGCAGACAGTGGTTAGCTGAACCTCCCTTATTCTATTCTGGAAATTGGTATCTCTTGCTCAGTGACAGCCCTGTTTTGTTTCTGAGATAGGGTTTTTTCTTCCCCTTTGCTGAATTTCTGGCTTCTTTGTGGTTTTTTCTCACCTTATTCTTCCTTCTTGCTGTCTCCCTAACACAGTTGTTCTGGCAGTCAAGGTGCCCCATCACACACGTCCAGGTAGCCCCCTCCCACTGTGGGATTTGGATTGGTGGATGCTCAGCTTCCCTGGCTACTTGCATTGCTCCTACCCAGTGTCTGCCCTGTCCTGGGGGACACATCCTCCCTCCTCCTGGTTTGTAAGTGGCATATTGCAGGTGGCAGGGTTGCAGACACCAAGCTTTGCTCCTTGCCATCACTTTGTCATCAATAGTGTAAGCATCTTCTCAGCTCTGGAGAAGCTGCTGTTGTCCTTCACTTTCTACTGCACGTAGGAGAGCTGCTCCTGCAGCCAGCAGCTGTGTGTGTTTTCTGTGTTTCCATCTGCTGGAAGATGCTGTCACAGACAGGATCACTGCAGGATCTTCAGCAGCTGTGCTCAGAACAGTGCTCTGCCTCCTGGCTAAAGACACCTTGGTATTTTTCACATCCAAAAGTTAAAGGTGCTAAATGACTGTGACATGCTGGTGGTGGCTGCTTTGGCTGGCACCCACACCTGGGCATCTGGGATCTGCAAGAAAGCAAGAGGAATAAACTTCCTCCAGTCTGGACAAAAGGATGTCAGTAATGTGAAGTGTTCTTGCTGCCTTCTTGTGACCAGGATCAATGACTACCAACACTTTGTGTTGATATTGATTACTAGATTTAAAAAAAAAAAATATATATTACTGGAAGGCATAAAACTTTTATTAAAAAGAAAGAATCTTGGATGGTATTTGTATTTCATAGTTATGCTATTAGACGTCCATAAGCAGTTTTTGTTTTACATTAAAAAATTCTTGTAAAGTCTTAATGCAAGAGACTCACACTGGCTCCTTAGCAATCATCATACAGAATATAAATATAGAAGTATTTCTAGTATGTAATATTTCTAGTGTATTTATTAACAAACAACAGCAAAATACTTTTATTAAAGCAATCATTAAGCTTGGGGAAATTAAAAAAAATAAATATGCAGTGTTTCTCACCTAGTCTGTCTAGGCATCCTTTGCCTAAAGGCTGTGGTAAAGCAAGAGTTTTGCTAGATTGTTCATACAAAATAGACAACTCTGAGTAAGTGTTGCTTCAGATGTGTGTTCTTCTGAATATTCATGAAATGAAGAAATTAGAACTGACACTTTTCATGCTGCTAAAATTCTACTTGGCCCCCCAAATCTAGGAATTACTAATTTCAAAGGGACTGAATACATGTATTTCTCTTAAGCCGTAATCTTTTGTTTGTCCATTTCAATGGCATTTCTCCTTGAAACATATTTAGGAGGTTCAAATGAGGTAGAGCAGACCTCTGTCCTTTGTTTATCTTGTACTGCATTTTTCCTTTAAGCCTGAAGATTTGGTTTTTAATCTCTGAGTTCAAGATGCACTTTGCAGAATATTGTTAAATAGATTTAATCCAAATGCAAATAGATTTCTGCAATTACCTAATTTTTTCTTTTATTTTCTTTTAATGTGTGCAGTTTTTTTATTACTAGTAAAAATAGTACAATACTGGAAAAAATACCGGAGCTGGGGTAGATGTGGAGACAGAAAATATCTGAGTAAAAAGATAACCTTGCTGCAAACAGACTTTTCACAACACAGTTTTCTATCTTAGGAATAGGAATTAATACAGTGAATTCATCAAAATATCTTAATTAGAGCTACAGGTAGGATTTGCTCTTTCAAGCTAGGTATTGATAAGAATCCAGCATTTAGAAATTGAATTTTTTTTTAATCTTACACCATTCTCAAAATTAAGATTGATTTGATCTGCCAGCATGTGACCTTTCCAAATCACAACACTACTTTATCACTTGATCCTATTTCTGAGGAAAATCTACGTAGATAACACAGCTTCCATTTATTATTATCTCAAAATCAATACATTCCTTGTAAAATTCTCTGCTTTACAGAAGTTGCTGTAAATAAAAATGTTTAATATGGAAGTGGTTTCTTTAGAACAATATTTGTGAACATAAGATTTGATAAATATACAATATTTGAAGCAAAAAATTAGATTTGAAGAGTCATCTATTATGAAGAAGTTACAAGCAGTAGATTTTACTTTGGAAGTGTGGAGATGGAAATATTTTTTCAGTGGATACCTATTTTTATTCTGTATGTCTCAAATAATGAGCAGTGCACAGCTGTAAAGCAGCAATGTTGCATGTTAGATAAATATGCATTTCAAGCTAAACAAAATACTTTCTGCAGATGAATAATCCTCATTTACCTATAGGTTTTTAAATTTTCTTCAGTTATATTCTAGTCTTCATTAATTTTCCTGACTTTAGGCAGAAAAGCTAGTGGTTTGTGACTATTATGAATAATTTTAAATGAGTATCTAACTATGTTCTTTCTTTTATATATGCTGGTGTATAAGGAACCAAACTATATAACTTGTCCACCACCAAAAGAGACCTTTCCCTGAGCTGTGCCATTTCTGTCACTCCTCACACCAGCTCTGGTATTCAGCATGGGGAAATTCTTCAGCTCAGTGACCCACTGTGAACCTGTGTGAGTTGAGAAGCTTGTAAAAAATATCATCTCCTTACCTGAAGGTCAAAGTTATGAAGTTTTCCATTTTTCAACTGTTTTTTCCCAACCACCTGCTTGCATGTCTTGGAATTTTTCACAGGACAGAACCTTATTCTAAGTGAAGGTGTGAAACCAGGGTTTTCCCCCTCCTCATATACTGCTTCTGTGGACTCATGAAAGACAAACCCAGCAAAACCAGTTGGCTGATTTTCTCTCTCATCCTGATGCACAGCTGCTACATAAAGCACTGCAAATGTGTGGAAAAGGGGTAGAAGGGAACAAGGGTACCTCATTTGGCAGTGGCCTTTGCAGTTTGAGTTAAGAAATGCTGTAGATTGTGCTGCTGTAAAAGCATGAAAACAAAGGTACTGGTTAGGCCAAGCATTCAGCTAGTTTACTGTTCTGCTTCCTTCTGTACTCAAATGTGAACAGAAATGAAGAAATTGCTGTTTCTTCAGTTGTAAGAGACAGTGAATAGTTACATCTTCAGTCTCAGGTTGATGTTTTTTTGCACAACTCTGTGGTACCTTTCTCCATAGAGAAAACATTTATTTGTACCCTATTTGGTTATCACCTGTCTATCATCTGTTACTTTCTCTCAGAGAATATTTCTCCCATTACACCACAGCAACTTAGATTTTTGGAGCCTACCTTTGAAAAAACTTTATCAAATGTCTCCTTTATCACATTCATTTTACTTCTGTAAAAAAAGTGTTCCAGAAATTTGAAAGATCTAGAAGAGAGAGAACTGTACAATTGTGTAATATCAGAAGTTTGAATATTCTCCACTGCATCAGTGGAGTGTTAGATGTATTTCTTGTGTGTGTATGGGTCAACAAATGGTACTTTTATCATTTCTTGGCAACTACCACTACTTTTTAAAAATCTGAATTTCATCATTGTAATTCAAGGAGCTTACAGAGCTACTTTGGAGTCTAAGATCTGAACATGTCTCTAAGGCAGCTGTCTGACAGAAGTCTCCAGAACATTATTCTCAAATATTATCAAATTTTTGGGTCAATGGGAAAAAATAAATCTCCTTCCATGGGATGAATTCTGATTTTCCCATTAGATGGGGAATGGTTGTGCTTTATTGTATTTACAGTCTATGACTTCCTAATATTCTCAAATAGTTTTCAGTTTGGAAGGGTTAGAAGATAATTAGGCATGAAAAAAATGTCTGTGCCTCCTTTCAATTATATTATTGTTCCTGTTGATGATTTTTTTTTAAGGAATCTTGCTGTGTGTAAGGAAGAAGTAGATTTTCCTAAGGTAATAATATTACCTTAGAAGATCTTCTAATATAATAATTATAAAATATTTGTTGTTTTGCTGATCAAAACATTCTGAATGAAGGAATGAAGTTTTAATTTTTTTCAGTTACCTGGAATACTCAGGGCCAGGTGATAGGTCTGGTCTTCAACTTTATTTTTAAGAAGCTGATAGAAAACTTTGAAAGTCACCTTTTCTACTCCCAAGATGAGACACGGTAGCTCTACCCATGGTGTTAATCTTCTCAAAATATGATCAAAATGGGATCATTCAGATCATTTGCCAGGAAGGCAAAGGGAAAGTTTGGAGATCACTTATGAGAAGGCATACATTTTTGAAAACTGAGCAAGATTTATATAACAAGTGGTGAGGGATATTGAGCTAGGCAACCCTTGAACAAAAACCACCCTCTTAACAAATCCATTGGGTTCTGTGTCTGTTATGTATGCCTGAAATCTTTGTGTTCTCTACCTGAGTTAAATTCAGTAATTAGTAGTGAAATTAGACAGTAGATGGAGTGGGGAGAGCTGTAGGAATAGAGAGTGCTGGCAGCCCCTTCTGTGTGAGCTTGGCTTTGGGGCTTCTGGCTTGTAGCAAACCTTGACCTGTTCTTTCCTTGACCTTGCTATGGAGCAAGGGAGGCAAACTCTGCTTCCTCTAGCTGCTGCTGCTGGCTCCTGCTGGGAGAAAAATCATTGAAGGTGTTATATAAATTGGTAAATATTCCAAGACTGGAAGAGGAGGGCTTCTTTTGGCACATAAAGGTAAATTTTTATATATTTAAATAGTTCACATTTCCCAAGAGAGTGCTTCCAGTTATACCTAACATGTTGCTTCTTTTAGTGAAGGGTGTGCTTTCTGATTGTTCTCTCTGTTTGAAATATGGTTTTCAAAGCATCATGCACCAGTGAAGCTTCACTGACAAGTATTTTTACACTAAATAAGCTAGCTATTATGTGTTCTTTATGCAGTTTGTAATAGAACTTTTAAAAATAAAAAATTGCCATAAATCCTAGTCTGTGGTGTCTACTAGGTTTGCTTTGTTGTCGTGAAGAAGTATGTTTGGAAAACTCTTGAGAAGCACCTTATAAACCTGAGCAGCTAGATATAAAAATATTAGGGGATTGAAGATTTTCCTACAATCCTGTTGAAGTTTTTTTTTTTTTTAAAGGATGCATAATTGCATGTGGATTGTAATTATAGGAGACAATTATGAAAGAAACAGCTGTGGTAATTATGGTTTCCATCCAGTATGTTACAAACAGTGGGTTTTTTTATTACTCATCACAGATTCTGAGATTCTGACTAATCACTCTAAGGTGATGTCAAAGCTTACTTAAAACTGGGTACTGGAATGTAAATCATTCAACAAGAAAAACAAATTTTTCATAGTGATAGGCTGACTCGCACATGTGTCTGACCTTGAAAAATGTATGTGTAATTTTGTTCCAGACATTAGACCCTTCAAAGTCGTAAGATTAAGTATATATGTAAGTGTTAGCAGGTTTAGTGGCATATGGCTGTGTACACACTCCAAAAAATGCATTTGGTTTCATTTTTTATTTAATGCTTGTTTTCCTCTGAGTCTGGACCCTAGGATCCTCTTCCTCCCTCCCTCCTCCAGCCTCCCATAAAGATTAATAAACAGTGTTTTTTACTGCTACCAGTAAGGTTTAATGATCTTAGTAGAAAGAGGCAAGCAATTAATTTGTGAAAATTCTTCTGGTTTTTAGCACACAATTCATAGTATGAACATATTAGGAGGAGACAATGGGAATCTCATAAGTAACAAATACAAATATATTTTTAAGACTTTATGTTGATAATGCATTCACAGAGCTTACAAACTTTAGAGCAAGTAACAATGCAAATCTTTCATGTAGGTATTTTCCATCATTCATCATGTTACATGTTTTCATTTTTTCATGTTACTTCTATACTTAAAAATGAACCTTAAACTGAGATGACTTAATTGGTTTGATTTGTTACAGACAGTTGTGTATGTTTCCTAGATGTTTCTTGGAATCAGGCAGTAATTTAAATACAAAAAAATTAAAAATGTATCAAAATTGATAGTATCTTACGTGAGTGTTTCTGTTGTACGCTCTGGCTGTGTTTTAGCAATAATTTAGAAATATTTAATTGATTTTTTTTTCTTAGTATAATTTGCATTGGTACTTGTTGTGAAGCATATGGCACAATAAATGTATTGTACATGGTGGTCATTATACCAGTTGGTATTTCTTGTTTACAGCTGAAGATAAATTCTTAGCTCTCCATTTTTGTTTGCCTTCCTTTTCAGTATGGTATGCCTTGAAGATTACTGTTGGTAAGCAATTCCAGCAAAAAAAAAAAATCCCTGTTCCTAAGCACTGGTTATCTGTGTTCATCACAGCAGCCCAGAGAATAGGAGTCTGAGCTGGACAGGTAAACCTAATGGTATCAATTAATTTGAATTAATTGCCTTGAATGAATTGGCTTTTTTGCTCTTCTGCTCAGGTTTTTTTTCACCCTTCACCAGCAGAAGTGTAAGAAACCCAAACTTTTGACTTCCTTTCCAACATGGAAAATCACCAGCAATTTTACAGAGCACAGTGATGTTACTGGTTGTTATTGCCTTGAGACAAAACACTGGAATAATAAGAGAGTTATTTCAATTTCTTAGTTAAAAGTTTTGCTCTAAATAGGAGTTACTATGCCTAATGATGAGTTGAATATAGTTTATATTGAGCTTTATATCATGGGGTTTTTGGGGTTTTTTTTGGTTTTTTTTTTTGTTTTTTTTTTTGTTGTTTTTTTTTTTTTTTTTTTTGCTTTTATCATGTTTTTTGTTGTTTATAAGAGCTAAATAGCTGCAGTAATTTGTGGCACTTGTGGTATGAATTTCTAGATACATCTTCTGTATGCTGGCCATCTTACTCTGCTGTGGCCTTTGGGGAAGTATTTTGTCCTGAAGGGGCAGGCTGGCTTCTGGGGCTGAAGTATTTGTTGAAGATGAGAATCAACAGCCTCAAGTTTTAAGCTGTGCTGGGAGTAGGAAGTGTTTAGATTGTTTATTAGGACAAATACTTTACCAAAAGGGTTGTCAAGAACTGGAAAAAGCTGGTCAGGGAAGTGGTTGAATCACCATCCCTGGAGGTATTAAAAAAAATGCAGATGTGGCACTTGGGGACACATTTTTATTGTGGACTTGACTTTGGACTCAGTGATCTTAGGCGCTGTTTTCCAACCTTAAGGATTGTATGATTCTGTGGATTGTGTGGCTAAGGAGAGCCTGCAGCTGCTTTTGTGAACAGCAGCTTATCTGATTCCCTTTTGCAGGTGCAGTAGCTGCTCTGTTAATTGGTAGGAAAGCAGCCTGACAGTCCCCACTATTCTCTCTGTATGTGGGATGTTCAGGCAGGATGCCTGGCTGAAGAGAAAAAAGAAATCCTTTGCTTAAAATTGCTTTATCATTTAGGATAAATGGATATGTAAATTCTACCAAAAAAACAGAGCAGGTATTTGAATTGCTCTTTTTACCAGACCAAAAAAAAAAAAAAAATCTTATTTTCCTAGAGTTGTGCAAAGGAGCTTACATGTTTATTAGGATCTTTTAGTACCTGACATAATCCAAAACTTTACGTGCTAGTAATGTAATTTTTTTTGAGAAATGCTGAGATGACCATATAAAATGATCAAGAACTGCTTTATAACTGTCTGATTTACTCAGTTTTGCATAGGATGTTTGCAATGGGAGATAGCAGACATGCAGCATTTGAAAGGTGGGAAGTTTATAACCACTTTTGACTCTTTGGCATGCTGGTGATAGTGTGTATAAACTCAAGATATATAGGGAGATTTTAAATTAGAAACAGAGGCTTTGTCCTGCTGTCAGAATGACAAATAGCTATTTCTGGTATTTTCTCTCAAGAAAGTATTAAATAAAAAGAAATTATAAATACGTGCAAACAGAGGGGGGTTTGTTTGTTAGTTGTTTTTTTTAAATTTTTGTGAAATTGATTATAAAATTTTTAGCCAGGTTTAGGGGAGGTGGTTCTGAGAGAAGGACACTTGGGACAAAGGTTACCGTCATCAGGATAAAGTGCTGCTCTTCTTTCTGCTGAAGCCTGAGAGAGGAGTTCATTGATCTCAATAATGAAGACATTGAAAAGTCCTTCAGCAAAACCAGGAGACCAAATTTGACATTGTGATGTATTCTCAAGTTATTTCCTGAGGAAGAAGGAAATGGGGGAAAGATGTCAGGTAACAAACCATGACCTGCTAGACCTTCTTTGAACACTAAGGATTTGGGGAACAGGTTAGTTTGTTCCCTGCAGAGAGTGGGCTTTTTATGGGTTTCACTTTTTATTTAAGAAGGAAAGTGTCATAATCTTTCCTTTGCCTTTAGGTAGTCATCTTCTTTGACAATTGAGTTGATTTCAGACAGAGGAAGGAAAGAATGAAAGAGATGGGTAAAAATGCTTAGGGTCAAAGGATACTCTAACTTTTCTCATGGTTAAACACAAACTTGTGGGTCAGTGCATGTGGATGCATTCAATTCAATGTCAGATTTGTAACTCATCTTTTTTGACAGATGAAATATTCATTATAATATTCTTTGTGTATGTATTTAGAATGAGTTTGCTTGGCAAAATAAAAAGGTTATTTAAGTGAAGGGAGGAGAAGATTCAAGTAAACAGTAATTAATCCCTTAAATCCTATGTTGCATGAGTCTGTCTTGCTCTGACAGATATCATTTTCAAATAAAACTGTGTATTGTATGTGTATAAATTGACAGCCTTCCATGTCCTTGTTAATCACAAGATTAAAGAGGAAGTAGAACTAGATTTAAAGCCTTTTCAAAAAAGGCTTGGAGCAGGGTGTTTTCAAGTGTTAGTCTTTGGGAAACAGGTGATTATACTGCTCATACTTTTGTTTAAGAAATCTTTATCAAGTGCCACTGCTTCTGTGCATCAGTACCAGACTGCCCGGTTACAATACATATGCTGGCATCTGTCTATTTTGTAATTAAGCATTAGGCCCACTGCACATCAAGTATCTGAAACAGCTACTGCAAACGTGAGTGCTGGTACTCTGGGTGTGACTGCTGAAACTTGTCAGTCCTTTGTGCTCCTATTATTCCTGGAGTCTAAGCTAAACAGACTGACTGCTGCTAAGAAGCTGTCAAGGGATGCATGTCAAACACTGGGTGTATCATGAGATCAGACCAGGGCTGGGATACATAAGTCAGTGGTTGGAAGAGGGAAAAAAAGTGACCTTTTTCTCTCAACATTGTCTTTACACTGAATGGAACAGATGAGTTTCTGAATTATTCACAGTACTGGAAGCTTATAATCGTTAGCAATGGTGGCAGCAGCAGACTATGGAGATAGGGCTGAGCATTTTGTTAAAATGCCTTATTCTGAAGCTCATCAAAGGATTCATTTCACAAAACAGTCTCTGGGAATTTGGGTATTTAAGATCTGTGGGAGAAACAACATTTTCTTCCAAAGAATTGAGAAAGAGAATATTTTCTTCTGAATTTTGTAAGGATCAGTGTTAAGATAAAGGTTAATATTAATTACAGGTTTTACACAGTAATGGAACAAAGAACGTCTATGAAAAGGGTTTGCTGTTTCAGTGAGTAATCCCAATGAGTTGATTAGTGTTAGTAATAAAGCAGACCTTCTAACCCATAATGTAATTACTAGATATATAAATTACCTCTTTATCTAAACAAATAATTTAATATCCATAGTAGCAAAATGAAACAAAGATAGTAAGATTGTCTTGGGTATAACTGATACACAGTGGAAGGTAAGGCTTTTCTTGATCTCATGAATAGTTTTGCCTACCTAAAAGACTGTTTATAGTTTCCTCAAAATTGTTAGCTTCTAATGATAGTCTTTAAAATTCTTTTGTTTCAGCAGGTCAAATTTAGTACCAAATTCTCTAAAGTGTCTTCTTTTTAAATTCTGTAATCTATTGAAGCTTATTATTATGAAACTGGAAAGTAGGAACTTGGATGCAGTGTGTAATAATTATGCCATGATTTAGCATGTTGTCAGTGTCCTATAACACACCACTCATCAGTCAGATGCTATTGCTAAGTAAGAGCTGGTGTGGCTGCATCCTTTATCACTGTTACTCTCTACTGTGAGCTTCTAAAGACAAAGCTTCTGCATATGGAAAAAAATAGGGGAAAAGCAGTGCAAAGGGACTGGAAAGTTAATGTCCACACCTCTCAGGAAACCAAGTTTTTAAAAATCTTCCAAGGCGTTTACAGTTCTCTTTGCTTTTAAAAACTGTTTCTAGTGGATAGGAAAGTGTGCTTTGTAGATACATTCTGAATCTTCTTAGATAATGTGCCATAGATAATGAACTGAGACTTTCCTAGTGGTCCAGTTATTATTTCAATATTGTTACACTCCATAGAATGTATAAAAACATTAAAGTATCTGTAATAATACACTTAAGGGTGTTAAACAGAACTTCCGAGTGCCTGCCTTTTTTGGTGTTAATTGTTCCTCTGGGTTGTGAGGGTGGAAATAAACTGGCAGGTGGGGAGGTGTTTCCATGAAGTCACCAGCATTCTGTGCCTTCCACTGCAGAGAGCACAGTGTTCACAGTGGGTCTGGCATCTTACTTGATGTTGGTCCTCTTAGGGCTGGTTTTTTATGCTTTATTGTACCCTGCTTTGTTTGCATCAGGCCCCAGCCTGGGTTTTAAGGTTTGCTTCAAAGCCTTCCCCAGCCTCAGGTGACACAAAGGGTTCTTCCTGTTACCTAGTGACTGCTACAGGGTGTCAGACGTTCTCTCTGTGTTTTAGGGGTCAGGCCAGGCAATAATTTATCCACCACCTGGCACCTGCTAAAACAAGACAGGTGAAGACAAGCCCAGACAGCTCTTGAGACCCTGTGCTGTCCAGTCAGTGCAAAGCCTCTGGCCTTTCACCAGCATTGACTAGAGTCCTATTTATTATTCTACTTCGTATATAGAAATAAAATTAGATTAAAGCTTTCTGAAATCATGAGCATCTGTCTTGTATTTTCTGTCTGAGAGAACTGTGTCGGTCAACACTACCAAATGCACTCAAAACAGACTGACTGAAGTCATAGCTGCAGGTCAGAAACTTAATAAAATCTGGCTAAGGAGGTCTTTTTTTTTTTTTTTAATGCTAAGGCAAAGAAGATACAAGCAATAAGCTAGTGCTGTACTGCCTGTTTTCTCCAAACTCTATCAGATCCTTCCTTGTTGTCTTGTTGCTCCCCCAGCCTCAGAACCATCCTGTGTGTGTACCAGGCCCAGCATCAGCAGGGGAGGGGTGGGATTATCCCAGGGGTGCTCAGGCCCATTAGGCTGCAGAGCACCAGGATCCAGGGTTGGATGAGTGTTTGAATGAGAGCATCTGCAAGGGGGAGAGAAGGGAAGGGATGGCTATTATAGTAGCTATTGTTCCTCATTTTGCTTTTTAAAAAGAACAGCTTTTCTTGTTTTATTTCTTTTATTTTAAATAAATTTTAAACTAAATTTCTTGCATGCATCTGCCAGATCCAGTTTGTCTCTTCTTCAGTCCATAGGGATAACATAGACTTCCTCAAAAGACTCCCAAGCCTTTTTTTCCCCTCTGGTTGCATGAAGACCCAGATTCTAGAATTTTATCACCAGGATTCTGGCAAATGTTAGCTTTGTGACTCTGAACTATGTCTCGTTTCACAAAGTCAAACTGCTTCATGATTTATGGATAAGGCATTCAGAAATTCAATTGAATTCAGAAATTGAGACTGCCAGACTGCTTTCTAAGGAAACTGCATTGTGTCCTGTCCCGAGCATGGCACGGGCTGAGCTGGTCTGTGCAAGCATTCAGGACTGATGGCCTGGTGAGGTAAGGTGCTACCTCATTAGTTCCTTATATTGTAGCTGTTACTGAGTCACTGTGGCACGATCTCTAATTTAACAATTCTGCAGGGCAGTCAGTGCTCTTAAATCAGAGTCATATACCAGCCCATAGTGGTTTTGCTGATCATGCCATGTTTTTGTGGAAGGTAAATAAATGCTTTGAACAGGACATGGAAAATGCAGAGTCACAGCAATGTTTTTGACTTGCTGATAGACAGTATTTCTCAGGCAGCAGCCCCTGATAAATCTGGCACCTTTGCCAAAAGCTTCTAATTTCTCCCTTAGGTACAGAGGAACATGAGGAACGTAGCCCTGAGGGAATAACAGGTAAGGAAACACAAAGCAGTACATAATTATCTACATTTCACTCTTTTTAGTGATGCTGGTTTTGTTCCCATAATAAATTTTATTTTGGTTGACTAAATGGATAAATGGAATTTGGAGGCAATTAATTTTATGTTTTTCTGGCTTCTAAGTCCAAAACCAGAATAGAATTTTTCTCATCGATGGTATTTTGCACATTTTACTAATGGCTTTGTAACCTATATTTAAAGACTTATACACATTATTTTGTTTTGATGGTGAGGATCTCCTGTTATTCTTCAGGGGAGGCAGAAGAGTAACTACTGAAAAATTTAACTTACATAGGTGTGAGAACATTCCTGCCTTGTCCCTCCAATGCTCCCTGGTGCTCTTGATTTAGTCACTTTTACCATAAGTTCATGAAGAGACAATTTATCAGAACCTTGGTGGTTTGAATATAAGGTTGCTGAAAGCACAGGGGAGTTAGATTAGATATGTACATTTCCCAGGCTGTCTTGACCTAGGTTAGCTACATAGTGGGCTTTGTTACTTTAGATTTAAGAGAAGACTACTGCTACTGCTACTACTACTACTACTACTACTACTACTACTACTACTACTACTACACTTCCCCATAGCATTTCTTTCCTTGGTGGTTTTTATTCATATATATTAAACATCTATTTTTATATGTGCATGTATGTGCACATACACATTTCACCAGCTTTGTAATGTTCAGTTAAGCTTTTTAAACATTAAGTAAGAGCTGCAAATGGCATAAAATCTGATAGGTATCCAGATACCTAATCATTCCACAGAGCTATAAAATATCTCTTAACTTTGCAATCTCTCTTTTACCTTCTTTGCTCTAGTCTCCATCAGTATATTTCAAACTCTCTGTACAAGTCTGTCTTTCTCAGTTACAGCTGTGGTCTTTTTTTCTGGGTTTTGTTTGCACTGCTTGCTGATTGTATGTAAGAATTCTTTGATTACATATACTTCTATCCAGTTATTTGGAGGCCCCAGCTGACAGACAGGAATATTAAGATTTCCTTTATTTCTCCTGTTCTCCCATATGAAAGATAAACTCTCCCAGTACCAGCAAAGAACCTCTGTTAAATCTTTTTCTTTCTGAAGCCTGCTTCTTGGGAGCCTCAATTAACTTCAACACAAAAATTATATTACTAATCCTACCTGGCAGCTCTGTGCAGCACTAGCAGGCAGCCCGGGTGTGAATCGAAGGTGTGGAGGAGCACATTCATTGTTCCCAGCTGAATGAGCCCTCCCCAGAAGATGAGTATGTCCAGAAATGATAGCTGAGCAGTCTGAACCCCTTCATTCACCCTGCTGGGTGTGCTCATCCTTTCACCTGGGTGCGTTAAGAGCCTATGATATTAATCAGAACGGCTCCAGTCTCAGAGCTTATCTACATCAGTGGTTTTAAAAGTGCACTCTTCTGTCAGCATTGCTGCATCTGCACAATAGATTTTGCTAGCTTAAGCTATGACTTCTAGTAAATTCAACTGTGCTGCCAGAATTTTTCAGTACAGACCAGATCTCTCAGTACTGCCTTTTTAAGCATGTTGCACATGAGCTGTGCAAATACACAGACAAGATTTTGATGCCACTAAGTTCAGGTGCAGGTGTAAGGTGTTTCCTTCTTTTCTAATACCTGCATTTCTTCAGTCCTGGACCATCCCTCAGGATCTATTTTTTTTTTTTGTAAAAGTTTTCTAAATTCTTCTGAACATAGCTAATGTAGTTAAAAAACTTCACCTTGGATTTCCTACTATTCTAGAGTTCTTCACTTTTGGAGTGACATGAGCCCCTCTGCTGCATTGTGTCAATCAAGAAAGTTTCTAGACCCTATCTTGTCATGCATCTCATGCCCTCTTTTTGTTTCCAGAAAACTATCTCCAGTATCTAGACAATACAGCAAAAAGTTAATGCTTGGAAGTGCCTATACTGGAACTGATGTTTTTGCCCTTAAATACAGAATAAGAAAATCACAAGTAATTTCATATTAAGTGTAAGGCCGTGAAAAGATGGATAATCCACTTTGTGTTTCATATTAAAAAGGAATTATAAATATTTGAAACAGGATAGAAATTGAACTACCTGCTCATCCACCCATATGGACTTGTCTGAGGCATATTGACTGTCACCATAGGAAAGATTCTCTTCCTTCTTCTGCTTGTGTCTTCTGTGTCCTGTAAATGACTGGAAGCCTCCAGTATTCCTGGCTTTGTCTTGCACCTCTGCTTGCTAAACTTACTTGATAAAAAATACAACTACACATTGTTTAGTTCTGGTGTGACTGACCTGTGGAACTGCTCTACAAACCCCTATTGGATCTAAAAGGACTTAGTTGATAACTGGGAAATATTTTCATTTTTCAGTTACAGTTAATTGTGCATGTGTTTGGAGACCAAATTTTCATTTATGTTGTTAATGATAGAAATAGCCCATTCTTTAAAGGTCACCTTCAGATCTGTTGCTGAAGTGGATTGTTACGTTAATTAGTAGGACTTTTAATCAATGCTTGTACTAAGATATTCTGAGTTTTATCTGAAGTGGTAATTTAAAGAATTTAAAGAAGCATAATATGAAAGTGCCTAATACTCCCTGCAGAAGCCTGTGCTTGTTTTGCAAAACTGGAATCATTTGGCAGTGAAGCATATTTTAAAGTTGAGACTTGGTTCTCTGACATGTGAGTGCAGATGCTGTCCCTGGGCTCTCCAGCAGCAGGTCAGCTTCATGACCATGGCTGAAATTTGGCAGCATTGGATGCTCAGCCAGGTCCCCTACTGTAGGTAACACACACCAGGGAAGGAGGAGGGCAGCCTTTGTCCTACTTCCTCAGCTTCCTGAAGAAGGCTTTGAATTATTAAGGGTTAATTGTTCTTTAAATAGTTACAAGGGAGGGTCTTGGTTGGTAGCCAGGTAGGGTCATGCCAGAGGAGGCTGTGTGGGCACTTCCAGAGAGCAATGTGCTCCTTTGAACGCAATTGCTAATTACTGTGGGAAATTTTGTGTCTCACATAGTTAGCCAAAGAATTTATTTTAAAACTACATTATCCTTTTGTTTGCCCTAATCAGAGTCTTAGTTCTGTTGAAACTGGAGACAAAACCTGGGAGGTAAGAGTGGAATGGGGTAATTACAGGACAAAAAGTTTTTGCATGACCTTTAAGGTAAGGCTAAAAATCTGATGCAATGAAAGGGATGCTTTGAAGGAGATAGAACAGGGGTTACAGAAAGGAAGTGATCCAGCAGGGCAAACAACCTCCAGCCTTTACTGTCTGCTGATGTTGGATTGTGCTGAAGAAGAGACAATTAGAGGTTGTGACAAGAGGACACAGCTTGTGCAGAGGGGGAGGCAGGAACCTGGGGAGTATAGAGGAACACACGACAGCTGATACCATCTGAATAGATAGGATAGTTAAATACAGTAGTAGGGATTGCTAGTGTGAACATAATCAAGTTAAGCAGTACTTTACTACATCTTATGGTGGCATTCGTAAGTAATATTTTACCCTGCTTTATTAGGAGTGAATGTTGTGACAGTATGAACATAGAGTACTCATTTCTGTGGGGATTTTTCATTATGTTTTGGAATTTTCTTGTTTATATCTCTGTGGTTTTGATTTGTTGCTGTTTGAGAAGGTCAACCGGCAGGGCAAGGGGATAACTTTGGATAAAACAGAGTTCTTGAGCATTAAAACAGTTGTCAGTATGCCCTAAAAATCTTACTAGTCATTCTTTATAGAGATGAGTCACTAAATAATTCTCCAGGTTACCAGGCTGCAACAGTATCCTCATTATGATGACACTGGAACTGAAAAATCTGGTTACCTGTCAGATCATAAGGGAAAGGAAAATCTTTTGAATGACTCCTGTTTATGTGGAATTTCAGTTTTCACTGTGAGAAGCTCTACTTGGAAACCAAGGCTGATGCTGCCTGTGTATCCTATGTCATGCAACTAAAGCAATAGCTTCAGCACCTACACTTAGCTATTTTCTTTCTTCCCTCTCCCATGTGTCTGCAATGACATCCTTGTTACAGTTTCCTCAGGTTCTCCTTTCATTTCCAGACACCTTCACAGTAATATTTTCAGCTCAGCCTTGTGACTGCATGCCCAGCTCTTGCATGTCACATGTAATATACTTCATTTCCCTTATAGTGACTTGAGAGATGTATTGTTTTTGAAACCTCACTACTGTCAAAGTGTTTGAAATTAACTCTGAGTTGTTGAAGGGGGACTTGAATGATCGACAGCCTCTTCAGATGGTGAAGCTGACATACTGATAGCTTTGTTCTCCAAACAGAAATACAGAAATTACTGTGCTGTGCTCCCTGCTTGGGGACACAGGGACTGCAGCACCTTTGCTGATGTTCATGATGTGTTATATGTTGTTCTTGTGTCAGATTCTCTGTCCCCCTTGTTTTAGTTTTACAAAATCTCTAGGTTTCTGTATATTTGTTCCACAAGAAAAGAGGACTCTGTGGAAGAGCAGGTGCAGAATTAGATTTGGGAGACATGATTCAAGAAGGAATTATGCTTGCATATATTAGGAAACCATTAAGATAGCTTGAGTAAAAACACAGTGATGGAAAAAGAGTGTAAAAGATGAGAAGGGATGGAGATGATGGCATAAAGGATGAATTTCAAGTTTAAAGGAGTAGAGGGGAGTACTTGGGCCTTTTTAGTTGCTGCTGAGTAATGAATTGCCCAGTGCTGATTCTACGAGTTTAGTACTCTGTGCTGAAGTAAATCAGTCACAAAGTTCTTCCCTTCTGAAATTTTCTTTGTTCTCTTCCTCCACTCGTTTTTTCTCTTAAACTCTTTCCTCTTGCTAGGTTTGCTGTGTTACTTGTCTTCCCCAGTGGTGCCATAATGAGGGCTACTGAGTGCTTCTCTCTCCTCTTTGTGTCTTGAGCTTGTTTTGTTATTCATTTTTTCTTTATACTGCAGCATTTCTGCTCACTTAACTTCCTTTCCCTCTGTCTTTTCATCACATGTTCTCACCCTCCTTTTTACTAAAGGAGCACACTGTATTATTAGAGTCTTTTGGTCTTCATTTTCCCTTTCTCACATAGCTCTTTCAGCCCTTGAGATAAAACACTTTTTATGGAAATTCCCTGAATTAGAGGTAGATGCTTCTCCTCAAGATCAGGGTTCATGACAGTTCCTCCAAAGGAGGAGCAGGAGCTGTCAGTGTAACCCTGGACTGAGTTCCTCTGAAAAGTCTGTTCCAGTTGGTGCAGTGGCTCAGCCCTCCCTCCTTTCAAGCTCTGGGGTTTCTGCTTGGTGACTTAATAACCAGCACAGCCCCTGTGTGCATCTGTGTGGCCAGCTTGGGGTGATTTTCAGTTTTGTCTTAAGGTTTGTAGCCTTGCTGTGGAGGGGCTCCTGGCATGCAGAAATAGCTGTAGCTCCATCTCAAATGCTGCTGCATGTCCTGATAGCCTCCCAGGAAAATGCAATCCTGAGATGTGCTCCCTTGACTCCCATCACTTTCTGCCCATATGAGGGAAAGTATGGGGTGTTCTTTCCCTCTTTCCCTCAACTCCCAAGGATTTAAATTTTAAGTAATGGCACCAATATTGTTATGCAATCATCAATGTTTGTGACTAAGCAGGATGCTGCAGAACTCTTTATCTTGTTGATTTTCCTGACTCTTATTGCAAGAAACTTCTGTAATGAGTATAGAGTACATTTATTTGTTGTTTATTCTGTCTCTAATGTAGTTAAGATTTTTAGATAGACTGTGTAAAATAACTTATATTAACATTACATCCTGTTGTGATGGTAGATATGAGTGTTCTGTTCCTCCGACTGATGCAGAAAAACACAAAATAATTTTTGCTTGTCTTACTTATTACTCTTTTTTTGCATGCATGTTTTTGTTAGGGTTTTTTTGTTGGGAATTTTTGTTTGTTTTTAATTTGATTCTAAAATGTAGGGATAGTTAGTGACTTCAGGAGGCTTCTTTTAAATTGTAGTTTGTGAACTGTCTGACAGGCCATCTGTTTTTCACTCCCCCTTAGGAAGGCTGACTTGGGATACATTCTCTCCAGTTTCTATGCTGGAAGACAGACTTTTTATATTAAGTGAGTTTCTAGGTATGATGACCTGAAATGTCCATGTATTAAGAGTCATCAGTTTGACTAATGGCACACCATGGCTACAGATCATCCTAAGCACCTCTTCAAAGTGTCATTTTTCCAGCTCAGTTGATTTCTGACATATCTCACTTTATCAGCCATTGAAGTGGAAATTTCATCACTCTTATATGCTTTTTGGGTTTTTCTTAGTATTTGTTTGTAATAGGTTTTATGGGTGATTAGTTGTGCAAATTGTGAAGTTTTTTTTTTTTGTAGAGAGAAGATTTTCTTAATTTTTGCATATGGACCTAAGCTTTTTAATCTGCCTGTTAACATGTATCAGTTGAATCTTGCTTTGTTCTTCTGCTGTTAAAAGGCTGTGAAATACTATACCTACTGCAATTTGTAACTAATGCAGTATTTACAGTCATTTCACCTGGTCAACAATTACAGGTACAAAAGAAATTATTATTTAATGAAAGTAATGGCACTTGCAGACATGTATCTGTTGAACAGCACTACTTAGATGCTATTTTCAGCAACTGTTGTCAATGCTGAGAATAGGCACTGTCGTAGCTTGCAGCCTGTAAAATCCTCTGCTCTTATTCCAGACAGAAGCTCAAGCCTGCTTCTTCTCCCAGAAATCTTAGGGTTCTTGTACTGCTTGTGTTTATGTAGAATCATGAAAGCAGATTTGGTCCCCATCTCAGCAAGTGTTCAGGCTGTGCTTTCACCTAGGAGTCACTGTGGAAGGATCAATGACTCTTCATTTGTAATAATGGTAATTAATAACAAAAATAACAATAATTCACTAATAATGTAGGTCTCTGCAGCTGGGAATACTATGATTCTTTGGAATGTCTAAGTTTTTAGATTGAGATGTTGGGAGGGAAGTTTGTGATATGTAATGCATAAGCTCCTTCCCTATCTCAGTTTTGCTAGCCTCGGGAAGGGAAGAAGGGAAATCATGCTGCTTTCCTTGCTGCTGCTTCTCTTTGAGACTGAGGAGGAGAGTTTGTGCTTCCTTGTATTTCAAACTCTCTTACTATTCTCCTGTAACAGAGAAATGTACAAATTTTATCTTTCCTTTCTTTGAATATTTTCTATTCCTGCTCTGTATATATTATTGACTCTCATTATTCTTAGAATTAATTTCAGTTTTGCTTTGTATGTTTAGAAATGTCTAAAATGGATGTAGATGTTGAAAGGGACTATAGTAGATCCATAAATGAACCTAAGCAGTGACATAATCTTTTCTGTACAATTATCTTGTCAGATCAGTAACAATATTTTATTTCTTACCTGTTTACACTTCCATGCTTCTGTAGATTCTTAGATATCAAAGGACATAAAATACTGAGGTATATTTAGACTTCTTAGGTACATTGATGTTCATTGAATCATGTTTAATGCTGGGAGAAGTTTCTCCAAGTGAGAGATGGGGAGGGAGCACTGTGTACCTTGGGCACGATTGCCATTCTGCTGCCAAACGGCAACAACCCTTTGAGGAGCTCAGAGTTCAAGGTGTTGAATGAAATGCAGTCATTTTCTGAAACATTTTAAATGCCTGCAGGCATGCTAAAGTTGTACCTGGGTGTTTTGGATAACTCTGTAGCATGACCTTAATGCCTTTTTTGCATCTTACCAATTTAAATATTGCTTTTCTGTGTTGCAGTGTAGAACTTAAGTACCAAGTGGTTTTTATAGAAAAAAGCTAAGTAACTGTGATTTGGGTTTTGGTTGGTTTTTTGGGGTTTTTTTGGTTTTGTTTTGGGTTTGTTTTTTTTTTTTTTCACTATGTCAACTTTATTTCATGTTGCTGTAGATGACTAAGAGAAACTGATGAAAGGCTGTCCTGGTAAATTTTAAATGCAGTGTAAACTACACTAGTAGTCAGCTTTGTCTGTGTGAGACATCAGTCATTGAAGCTCCTGTGGTAGCTTAGACACTCATGTGTGAACATGCCTTGTGCTCAGTTTTAGTGTTTGCACTTGGTGTCTCTACAACACTTAGAGTAAAAGAAGGGATTTTGATTGTTTATTTGTTTTAATTATTAATTGCTCATAACTTATCAGACTTGGTAATTAAATATTGTGCTAAAAGTGTTAATGAGGGCAGAGGTCTACAATGTAGCCTGACTCATAAGGGAGTGAGCTCTTTGATCCCAGTGACCTGATAACAACAAGAACTGCTTCTCTGCTTCTTCTCTCCTTCCAAAATAAGTTGAAATAAATATATAGGTATTATTTTTAAAATGGGCATCTCCTCTTTATGATTTCAAGCTGTTTTTAAAATTTGGAGTGAGACTGAGAGAGTAGATTCTGAGTGTGCAATCAGCTGAGCCGATAGAGGAGTGGGCTGAGCGTGACTGTATGAGAGCTGACATGTCAGCCTGGCGATCAGTGAACACCCTCCTGTGGAATTCAGCCAGGAGCCCCCAGCCCTGCAGAGATCACTGCAGAGGTCATGGGAGATCCCAATGCTCAGTGACACAGATGAGCATCCTCAGTTTTTATACTTTCAAAAGTATTGCACAGAAACTTGAAGTAGTGGCATGCACCAGTGAAATATTTTTTTTTATTTTCTGCAGTCCATGCAGGCTGTTTCAGGTTAGCATTGCAATGGAACACATGCAGCAGTGTATAGCAGAGCTGAACTGACATCCTTTTGTGAGTGTGTTAGTAGTTCAATAGCTTTGTAAATATTGCTCTGTGTAAATGACTTCATTTAGTTGGGGTGAAGCAACCTGATAGACCATAAATATTGACATATGGGCAAAAACTCTTTGCAGATGAAAGCAAGTGTTTCATAATACATCTCAAAATAAATGTATTCTCCTTGGTTTAAGATTTTAATCTGATTTTGTAAATTAGCTGCTGTGCATTTGTCTATCCCCGCCAAGACCCTGAGATGCAGCTTTAATGTTGTAGGAAACAGAAGAGTAGAAAAAAAGGAAATATGATCAAATCTGTGCAGCAGTGGCTCATTTGAATCTGTGAAGATGTGAATGGGAAATCTTATTAGTATTTTAGTAGTGATCTTTCAGAGAAAGGGGCTGAGTAGATGCAGTAAATGACAGTTTGGCTTTTTATTAAAATAATTTTCTCAATAATTGAAAATATTTCTCTCATTTTTTTCTCATTGAGAACTATTTTCTAGGGAAGAAGAAGGGGTTATTCATAATGTATCAGTGATTAAAGTAAAGATTTAGTAAAGCTGTCTGCAGGTCTCCTTTTGTTTGGCTTGTCACTGCTGACTTACCCTACTTAAACATTAATTCTGATATTTGTTGCTGTGTTCTGCAAATATGTTTGTGCTCTCCCTTTCTGCTTGTTGTCTGATCACAGTAAAGAACATTTATTTGTAGACAGTTCTTTAAGATAGCTTTTATTCTGTCTTCTATTAGATATGTGTATTAATTCACTGATGAAATAAATTCAGACACAAGCCTGAGGATGTTGTTTCCTAAGACTTGATGAGAGATACTATTAATTTTTAAAGTTGAAGGCTACTGAAAGTAAACAGGTGATCTGTATAATGCTAGATTCAAAAAGATCAGGTTCTTAAAACCTAAAAGGTTTGTTTTATTGTTTGTTTTGTTGCTTGTTTCGTTTGTGGGTTTTGGTTTTTTTTCAAAAATGCTCACAAATAATCCAGTAGTGCTCATTATTCTGGCAGGATAATCACTGCTGAATGTCTCCATAAAGTGGTGCTGTTAAACAGCTTGTATTTTTTTAACCTTTTCATCCTTAGCCTGGAAAAGCAATAGATAACCCAGAGAACTACTTTTTGAAATTTTATTGAATTCATTGACTTCTGTAGGAAGCAGATCAGTACTTCTTCATGCTACACCATAGATTAAATCTTGGAGAATTTTAACTTGCTATATATTAATGTGTTGTGCAAATAAGAGTTTGGGTTGTTGGTTTGGCTTTTGTTGTGCTTTTTTGTTATTGTTTTGGGGGTTTTTGTTGGTTTTTTTTAACATTATAAAGGATTTTGGAAACTTGGATAAAAATAAAAATTTTTTCTTCTTTGATGATGATGAATAGTGTGTCAGTTTTCCCATGGTACAGTTTAGAGACACTAGGAATTAGTGGCCCTTTAAAGTCTTGACATGCTTAGATGAAAGGGGAGATAGGCTTTGCACTGCAAAGGAATTCCCATGTGTATTTGTTAATAATGATTTTTCAACATCACAGCTCAGTTTCATATTAATAAAACACAGAGTTTATAATATTTCTAGTAAACTGATTTTTCCTGGAAAGTACTTCCATTTATTAGTAAATCAAATGTTTTAAAATCTGAGTGTTTCATATAAGCTAGAAAGATGTGCTGTGTGGGCATGCAAACAACTAAACAGTCATCAATTTAGTAAACTGTTGTGTTGTAAAACTTTTTTTTTTTGATCATGTAAAAATATCAGTTAACCACTTTAAATTTGAAAATATAAAAGTAGATTGTTTCCTTAAATGGAAGTCTTTGGAACTTTATTCTCGAGTCTAAACTGAGCTTCAGATAAGCCAAGAAATGCAAAAACCTTTTTGGAAAATTGCAAAACAAAACGATAAAGGACTGGCTCCTATTCACAAACTTGAATTATGGCTCTGTAGTAAATTCTATGCTCTCTGAAAATATTTTAAGGAGTGACAACTAGTTAGTTTGATATTAAGTGATTAAATAAGTGAAGAGCTGTAAAGCAACCTTATTTTTGCTGAAAAGAGTGCAAATGGAGTTTGCTGCTGATTTGTGATATGTGTTGCTGTGTGATATGCATAGGCTTTCTCAGCTGCTTAAAGATAAAAATTATATTCTTAACTTTATTTTAGCACTTCTCTTAATAAAACAAAAGCAGAATTTCCAGTCTTTCCTTCTGTCAGAAATGTAGATATTTTGGTTGAGATTGCAGGACCCAAGAAATTAAACTGAGATGTCTTGTTTTGAAAACTGAGAAGTTTTGTTTTGAAAACACATGAATTAAATATTAAAGCAAAATCAATACTAATAGAAATATGATTCTTACTGTAATATTACATGAAAACTTGAGGGGGGAAAAAAACTATTTCTGACTGTCATTTGCAAATCAAATATTTTCTTGCCTTCTAGCACAGCTTGCATAGAATACACTGGCTTGGATAAACCTTCCTGTATATCACCTGTGTTATTTTTGTAGCTTGCTGTGAAATTATGTGTACATGTTCTCTGAGAATAATTTTCTCGGAATAGCAATTGCAGTAGAAATTATAGAAGTCTAAAAGTCTGCAAAAAAGTATAAAACCCCAAACATTAATACCACAAGTTTCCAACAAGCAGAAGAAAACCAGATTTGCCATTTAAGCATGCAGGCTTCTCAGACAAAGAAAAAAAAAGCTTACCTGCAGATAGACCTTAGACAACTAACACATTTCTAAAACTGAAAAACTGCTATTTTTCCAGTTGGTTCTCTGCTCCAATCGCTCTCTGCTTTTGATCTTTTAATCTGTTATATAAAAATGAGTAATAATGTGTTGATGTTTTTCACAAGAATTTTTTTGCTAATGTTTTAGATCGGGGTAGCTCGTGCATGGAGCTCTGGCAAGTCTTACAGAAGTGCTTCTGACCCGCTGCTGAGCAGATCTTTCTTTCTTTCTTTCTGTTCCAGACAGTTAGGGATCAATTACAGCCATTAGAGATCATTGTAACACATCAGTGGTTGTCTTTCTAATTTTATTATAGGTGAATGTAAGCTGAATGTAGAGAAGACTTGCCAATAAGCTGGACTGATGTGCGCAGAGAAGGAATGAAGTATGGATGTGAAGGAACGTAGGCCTTATTGCTCCCTGACAAAGAGCAGACGGGACAAGGAGCGGCGCTATACAAACTCTTCTGCAGAAAATGAGGAGTGCAGAGTGCCTACTCAGAAGTCTTACAGCTCCAGTGAAACCTTGAAAGCTTTTGATCATGATTCCTCTAGGTTGCTGTATGGAAACCGGGTAAAAGATTTGGTCCACAGAGAAGCAGATGAGTATACCAGACAAGGTAGGCAAGATGTTTGAATTCAGAGTGTATCATTCATTAGTTCCAAGGCATTCTTGCTGCAGGAAGAGAATGTTATTTCACCAGTTCCATCAGTTTTGGTAATACTCCACACACGTAGTACACTTCCCTCGTAGCTCCCTAAATCTTTTACAAAGATGGAGAAGCATTGTGTACCATCTTTGGAATAAATAATAGATGATGCACAGGAAGGAAATGGCCTGTGTTGGGCAGTGGGTCAGTGACTATATTGCAGAGTCAAGTGTGAAGCATTCAGGCCTTACAATTTAAAAATCAACCCCCAGTTATTTGACTCATTAATAAGTTGCCCAAAAGTTTGCCATTCCAGTATATCTAAAAATGCAAATAGTTTAAAAATTAATAGAAAAAAATAAATAGAAGTGTTCCAAGAAGACTATTCCAAGATTTGGGGAAACATAGTATGTCTGGATGAGCATAAAAATAATTCATTAGCTCAGTGCTTTTACTTTTAGCTTACAAGGGCAGTAAAAGAGCACTGCTCAGTGAGTAGTAGAGGTAAATTAGTTCACAATTTGTGCATTTGGGTGTGTTGGATGGTTTTTTTAGTGGTTATCTCTGATATATAACCAGATGGTAATAGGTTGCTAAAGCTCACTGTTGAGTTTTTCAGTTCAGGACTGGAGTGACATGAGAAGTCTAAATATCCATCAGGATGCTCAAAACTTGACTGAATATGGTTCTCTTGCACCTTACTGTAGCTGACTGTGTTTGAGCACAGGATTTGAACAAGATCATCCCAAGAGCTCCCTTTCGATCCCAGGGATTCTGTGTGATTAAACTCTGCTCCAATTAGGGTTCAGCACTTATGCTGAACTTTTGCATTCAAAACTGTAGTGTCTGAAATTGATGCTTCTACATTTACACAACTAAGCTACTTAATGTAAAGAGGAAAAAAAAAAGTTATGAAATGTGTAGAGTACTTCAGCCCAGCTATCTAAAAGGATAAGAGCTGTGTGAACCTCTGACTCAGTTTTCTGTTTAAGGCTATCTCCTATTTTATGCAGAAACAAAAGTAGATTTAGAAATCTCACTCCTGGTGAGACAGTCCTTAGTTTCAATTTTAGAATATCTAAATAATTTTTTCCATTGATGTTTTTTCTCTGTTCAATTTAGAATAACTTTACATTAAAATTAGAACTGGGCAGATGGTGTTGACTTCTTTGCCTACTAATGTTTGCAAGGGAAATAAAAATATTTCTCTTATGCACATGTAACTGAGGCTTGCTGCTACTCTACTTTCTGCCATTTTTTTTTTCTGTGTGTTGAAAATTCAGGTTATCACTGTTTTCTAGTTTTTAAGTCATTAGTCACCTTGACATCATTACTTTAATGAGGTAAAATCAAGAGGAAGTTTTTTAAATCTGTACTGTAGACACTGTCTTGTACTAGGTATGAAATTATCTCAGAACAGGCACCATTTATTTAATGAATTCATAAACCATTGCCTGACTAGAATATTATTCTTTTTTAAATAGCAATAACAAACTGGAAGAAGTTATGTGCTCTCACATGTCACATATGATGGTGCACTGGGGCTTCGTTTTTATTCCCTTTCACTTTCTTCAGAAAAGCACACAGTATTTAGCTAATGATTCTTACCCAATATGCAATAAATTCCATGTCTATAGGCCTAAAATGGCAGTCTAGGATGGATAATACCCTCTTCACCTTCCAGTGGTCTCAGCACTGTCTTCTGTGCCCATTTAATTTCCCTCATTGTCCTTTCAATTCTTTTTGTATGGCTTATTGGCTTCCTGCACTGCAGAGCAGTTTGGCCCCTTTGGGGACTACCTGCAGGTTTGATAGGGTCAGGTAATAAAGGGCTTCTTTCAGGTAGTGTGTTCCTCATCTTTGACTGAGAATTTACAGCTTCTGGCATTGGGAGTATTTTGTGCAAAAGGTCCTCAAGGTCATTTCAAAGGTTTATAAATAATATATAAAAGATGCTTCCCTGTTATTTTTTTCCTCTCTGCCTAGAAATAGTATGAGATTTGTGGCTTTGTTGACAGTGTAATTGACAGCCTCCTAATTCAACAGGAAATTGTTCTGTAAATAAAAATGGCAACCTTTAATAAATACCTTTAATTAGGAATGAATTTTAAAAATTAATCATGACCGGTGTTTCATTTCTGCCCTGATTGTGTAAAACAATAATATGAAATTTCCAGTGTCAGCTGGAAAGTTACTGCGGCAGTTATGCAAGATTCTCAAGTCTCTCAAATGTGGAGGAATTAAAATCATAAAATAATAGACTCTTCTGAGTTGGAAGATACCTATCAGGATTTACTGAGTTCAACTCCTGGCCTTGTGGAGGACACCCCAGGCGTCACACTTGTGTGCTTGAGAGTCTTGTCCAAACATTTCTGGTGCTCTGTCAGGTTTGGTGCTGTGACCACTTCCCTGGGGAGCCTGTTCCAGTGCCCAAACACCCTGTGGGTGACAAACCTTTCCCTAATACCAGCTGAAACCACTCCTGGCACAGCTTCAGGCCATTCCCTTGTGTCCTGTCTCTGGTCACCACAGAGAGGAAAGAGATCAGTGCCTGCCCCTCTTCCCCTCACAAGGAAACTGTAGCGTGCGCTGAGGTCTCCCCTCAGCCTCCCCTTCTCCAGACTGAGCAGACCAAGTGCCCTCAGCTGCTCCTCACACGGCTTCCCCTCAAGGCCCTCCAGCATCCTCACTGCTCTCCTCTGGATGCTGTCCAACATTTCACATCTTTCTGACATTTTGGCACCCAAACTGCTCCCAGCCCTGGAGGTGAGGCTGCCCCAGCCCAGAGCAGAGCAGGACAATCCCTCCCTTGCCTGGCTGGCCATGCTGGGCCTGGTGAAGGACAGGGCTGGCCCTCCTGGCTGTCAGGGCACTGCTGACTCACATTTCAAGTGTCAGTATGGTTTTTTATGCCTAATATTTAGGGTAAAGCCCTGGAAAGCTTTCTGCTAGGCAATCAGAACTTTGCTGTCTCTTCTTCCTGAGTTGTTTCAATACATGTGTTTTGTTCTTCCTCTTTCCCAAAATCCAGTGGTAGGAATTCAGAAAGGGATACTGCTATTGGAGATAGGTGTGCTTTATTTATGGTGTCTTTATTCCATGAGATCTTTTCTTGTGGAGAGGAGATTCTCCAATTGTCTCTTCCAGCCTAATGATATTTTTCCTCGTGAGTTGAATTTCTGTTGCTTTAGATTAATTACATAAATAGAAATATGAGCCCAAAAATAAATATGATTGTCATTACGATTCTCAAATGATTATGCCATTATGATTCTCAGCATCTAAAACATATTGTCAAGTATTTAAACATGAAAATATTATATAACTGGGGACTATTTTGTTACTTTTGAAAAGCAACTGACAGAACTAGAAGAGCAAGTAAGCTGTTTTAGGCAATTGGAACTACATCTAGGCAATATGCTTTCAGTTAACATCCATGAGATAAGACCTAGTGCAGTCTCTTTTTCTTCAGCCCCTTCACCTGTTGCAAAACTGGTTTTGTTTTAAGAATTTTAGATGAGGATTATTTAGCCTGCTATTTTGAGACTTTTAAATTAGTTATTTATTTTCTCTTTGTTTATAAACCTCACAGGAGAGCTGTGTAAGTGAAGGCCATGAGCTTTTTTACTTAGTTAGTTTCAAGAAAGACACTCAATTTTATATTACTTTGAGGAGATACCTAATCTCATGCTTGGCAATGTCTGAAGCTCCATGAAAGACTTTACTTTAAAGGTGTGATATTGTAGTCTTCTGTTTATGTGTTAGAGAAGAAGATGACACCTGTTTTCATATACTTCAAAGTATCCAGCTATACAGAGCAGCCTGATTTAAATGTGCTTCTCTACTTGATTTAAATGTACTTCTCTAATTGAATTCAGTAACCTAAATGCTTGTAGTTAGACTGGAGCCATTGGTGAGGGGTTGAAACCAGATGATTTTTAAGGTCCCTTCCAAGCCAAACCATTCTATGACTGATTCTACGATTGTGTATTGCATTATGCCCAAGTCCCTTGCTCAATTCAAGATTAAAGCTGACAGTATGAAGTTGAATTTCTCTGTTGTACAGAGAAAAGTTGCTTTGTTTAGAAATTTTATACTACTTCCTGTATGAAGTGATATAAAGTGATAGTACATAGGAGACTGCTATGGAAAAATAGCTGAAAGTGTGGCATGACTACAGTGTGGGTGGGTAGGATGGTGGAAATACAGAAAGTAAGCAGTATTTTTAAAATTGCATTTGGAAAAAAAAATGAAGTAATACTTTTGTAATATTAATATAATTGAAAAAAGATCAATCAAACCTGGACTCACAATAACTGAAAAACTTTGTATCAATTTAGTAATAAAATTCAGGCATGCAAAAACTGTGTTTTATTTAATATTGGATACCTGTTAAAGGGAAGAGGGGGCTATTAAATACCTCTCAAGTAGTCATTGTTCCATTTTAAAGACTTTTGTAATTGCAGAACAGTGTAGTGGTCCTACAGAGGGATCCATGTGTCATGTCAGTGACATTTTGCACAGGAACAGAAGCTGACCCACAAACACAGGTGGCATTATTCAGTGCAGGTTTGTGCATGTTCATCTTTTCTTACAAAATCCTCACAGCACTGTTTGCAAACTGTGTAAATTGGAAAACTGAGTTGTAGGACACCTTTTTCTATTAGAAGACCTAAGGAGGTAGTGCAGGTTTTGTTTAATTTTTACTTTTTGGAAGTTTGAGTCAAATATGATTTAGACTGCAGGTAAAGTTATTTGGTCTTAGATGGCAGTGAGAATGACTTCATTGTGTTTATCAATCAGAACAGTTCACTGTTAGCCAAGTCTCAAGATCAATTTAATTGCATTCTATCCCTTTCAGTTTTGCTGGAGAAACCATTCCTATGCACAGTTTTATATCTTTACTATTCTGGAATACTTAAGTGCCTAAATTAGATTAAATGCCCTAAATACCTTTTTGAAGCTGCTAGAAGAGAGGGCAAATCAGTAAAGAAAGTATCAAATCAGTAAAGAAAAAGATTTCTTTTCCTTCATAGTATGCTGGACAGCTCATTCCTGGGTGCTAAAAAGTAGAGCCATGAGCAGTCTGGCTCATGTGTGTGGCTATATCACAGCTATTGTTCAACTGCTATTCCATGAAAATTAGATTTAGGTGCTAGAAAAATATCACCATTCAGGAAAAGAGGGACCTGAAGCAGTGATATACATGCTTTGACAATTTTATTTAATTACATAAGTTATTAAATACTGTCAAGGATACATTTTTAAGACCTTAGAAACTGCTATCTTAATTGCAACTACTATCCTAATATGACTCCAAAGTCTCTTGCTTTAAATACTAGCTGCCCAAAATGAGTTATTTGGATAGTACAATGTTTAATCTTTTTAGTCACTGTAAATGTCAGCTGTAGGATGAAAGGATTTAAATGGTCATGTTTTTAAACCTAAGGCCTGAGTACTTTTACCCGTCTGAAGCAGTGGAAGGATAGAGACCTAAGAACATTTTGGCTTTCCACTACCTGGGCTTTATTGATGAGCAAATTTTGCCTATTGGGTAGGCAAGTGCTTCTCAGTAGAACTGCATCAGCTTGCTTTGCAGGGTATTTATATGAAGGCATGAAATAATATATTAGTGACTTTGTGATCTCCCAATGAGCAAATTAATTACCATTCAGTGACACGACAAGCGCTGTCTCTCAAAATCCAAGGCAGATATTAGACTTAGTGTTTTATGCTTCCTGGCTGCAGTGCAAGATGTGTCCTGATTGTCATCATGACAGATCCTTTTTTGTTATGCTGAAACATGGCCCCCTGCAGTGTCTGCCTGATTCAGTGGCTAACTTCTGTAAGCAGCATACGGTGCCAGTATGTTCTGGATAAATTTGTGGCCTTGAGCTAAGCACATAACCTTCTGCCAGAGGTGGTTTTTTTCTTTTTTACCTTGTGTAATACAGGAATGATAATACCTACCTACCTCACAGGCATTTTGGGAAGATTAATTAGTCTCTGTTTGCAAAATGCTTTGAAGATGAAAAGCACTGTAAGTGCTAAGTAGTATTATAATCTCTCATTGTTATACTAGTAACTTCTTAAAGCAACAATAAGAAGTTAATTGGTTTTCAGGTTCCAGGTGATAAGGATATGTTGACTTTTAAAGTTATTCTATTAGCTGCAAAGTGGTATGAAGAAAAACATTTCACTTTTATTTGATTAGGAGTATATTGAGTTCACGCTCAGTGATATGCACACATGCTCTAAGGTATTCATTGAGGTGAAATTGGCCCCTTGTGGGTCATGGCCTGTAGATGAGCTACAGACCTAGAGACAAAGGGTAATTGTAATTCTCCTGGGAGAAATCAGCCTTGGTTACTGGCAGCACAGTGCTTGTTCAGGTAGTTATACACAGACGCTGCAATCCATAGAGCAGAAACCTTGTCTTCAACTAGTCCAGTTGCAAACTAGCAGAATTAAGTTCTTGATCATAATGATTATTTGTAAGGTGACCAAGAGGCCTTCACAAGGATTTTCAGCCTCATGGAAAGGAAGATAACGTAGAGAGTCTGTAAGTGCTTTTATATCTTTCCATAGCTCATATGCGGAGATGTATGTGCTGCTTCTGTTCAAAATAAAAACTAAACAGTGGACTGGGGAGATGAATGGATCCCATGCATGGCTATAAAAGATTACTTCAATATGTTAACATCTACAGAGAGGATAAAGCTAGAGCAGTGTGCAGTTAGAGATGGGATGAGGAGAGGAATGAAAGAAGCTGAAGAGTCCTGTCTCTCCTCTCTGTTGATTTAGTGCTTAGGGCTGAGAGTCAGGGCTGGAGGCCAAGCTGTGAGTGATTGCTTATTCCATCAGACGGCAAATAAATGCATAAAGTGAAGCAGAGATGTAAAATGGGGGTAATTTCTCAGAAAGTTCCTTGATGCTGTTTGAAATTAGTTTGTAAAGTGTCAACTTACGGGCTTGAGAGCCAGTACTCGGTGTTACTGAGCTTATTAAAGCCAAAAGAGGAAATGGCAGAGCCAAGGGAGCACATTTGCTTCAAGCTTTGTTTTTCTGTCTTTTTTTTTTTTTTTTTTTAGTGCCATAAATATTGCTGAGTGGTAAATCTTTTCATGTCTTCAGCATAATGGACATTTTGCTAGAACATCTAATTAAAACATTGCTACACTACGTTTATTATGGGGGTTCACAGAGTGGAAAGCCTTTTGGGGGATTGTGACAGGAAGCGTGAGAGATAGAGGGAATGAGAGGTTTTCATTTCTGCAGAAACTTTTGGGTCAGTATTCTGGGTTATTGCTTCCATTTAGCTACAGCAGTGGTCTGAGCACTTCTTTCTTTCCATGCATCAAAGAGTCAATTCCCATACATGTGGAATACTTCTGTATGAAGTTCCACAAACTGAAATGTATGGGTGACTTCAAGTAGGCACACTGGGGTTTTACTTTTTGCTTTGTACCAGTTCCTAGCCTGTAGAGCTAATTGAGTTTTCTACCATCCTGAGAGACATATCCCTCTGGGTCCGGTCCATCTGGTCACTTGTGGTGGCAAATATGCTTTTCCCTCATGGAAAGGCATAAATAACAGTAGAGTTTCTCACCCCCTGTATGCAGGAATAGCAGTAAACCTGAGCTCCAGTTTGCATGCATGCTTCATGCTGCCTCCCTCTTCCTCACCTTCCTTTCCCATTTCAGGCTGTATGTCATGTCATTAGCACAGTACTGGCCCTAATGTGGCAGTTCATACCTGTCAGATCTGTCTTTGTAGGCTCCTTGCAGACTGGATATCCATCATCTCTACATTGCTTACCCTTGGGTCATATTTTCTTCACATCTATCAAATTTAGGCTTTTTGTAATTCTTATTTTGTAATAAATGGCTGCTTGAATGTTGATATTTTGGTCCCAGGATTCAAAGATTAAGAGAGATGCCTAAACTGTCTATACTGTCATTCTGCTCGTGATCAAGATGTTGTGTTCTTTGCTACTCATGGAGTTGTATTTCTTTTCTAAATCCACAAATCCTATTTTTTCACCTCTTGCAGCCCATGATTGGAACAGCTGTGTTGGATTCTCTTAATTTAGTTTGTATATTGTATAATCATAGTCATAAAATCAGATTTTAATATAAAATCCCCAAATTTGGAACCATAATGTTTAAATTATTAGTTCATTTAGTGGAACATGTTTGCTTCGCAGCTTTGAATTGTGCAGTTGTGAAATTATCTTCAGCTGGCTCTAATCTTACTCTGTGCTAACTTCAGATGGGCTTGATGAACAGCCCTTTATCCTTATACTGGTTTAAGAAATGCTTCTTATGTTCTAGTCTGAGGATTAGGACTGTAGATCCCTCACCACTTCAGGCCTAACAGGGAATAAAATTATGAGTTTCCCATACTGCACAGGAGAGTCTGTGTGTTTGAACCTTCATTTGGTAGACCAGTGACAAGAGGATGACTGTGTTTCATACATATGAATTCTTCCCTGCATCTGAAAATAAAAACTTTCCAAGGCTATCTTTTCAATTAATGTTTCCTTGTGATTCTGTAGTAGCAAAAACACGTCTCAAGTTTGAAATACTGTATTTCCCGCAAATATGCAAATATATGTGTAAATTTTTCTCAAGAATTGACCTGGGGTTTGAGAAAAAGCTCTTCTATCAAGAGTAACACAATAAGCAGAGCTCAGAGAATTCACAGTATCTGGCACTAACCTTTGCAGAAGTCACCAACACCATGACTTATGTCCCCAAATGCTTTTAAAAGTCCATAAGGAATGTGAGAACTGTGATTAATATTTGTTGAGAATAATGAGCACTTCAAAATTATATGCACACTTGATGAGATTGAATGTATTTCAATGCTCTTTGTTATTATGTAGTTTACTGGAAATATTAGAGAAGCAACCGTCTTTCATATTAATCTCACAGCTCCACTCTAAATCAGATAATGACAAGAAAAGGGGGTTAAGATGGAAAGGTGAATAGAGCAGAAAGGTCAAGAAAAAGAAATTAGAAGGTGACAAGGAAGATGGTTGTGATGAGTGAAAAGAAAAACAGCGGAATTAAGAACAGGAGGAAAATATGATTCAGTGGATTAGGATGGTTTAAATTTTCACAGATAATTTGCACAAAAGCAAAAACAAGGCTGAAGTAATAACAACAAAATACTATAGCAAATCAGAAAGATAATGTTAGCATAGGGAAAGCTCAGTACTTGTCAGTGTTCACTGCAGTTTCTTGCATCCTGGTGGACAGAATTCTGCACATACAGTTTTGAAAACTCCCTTTTACTAAATATATTGTGAAGTTTGTGTGACAGAATGGATGTATCACATCTGTTAGTCATTCTCTCTTTTGTGCAATTGCATTCTACCCACCTAACATTCTGACTTCTGGAGACAGTGTTTGTACACCCCTTGTCAGAGTTTTCTAGAGCATCTAAGGTATAGGTATCTGTTTTGCTATTTTTAAAAAAAGTCTTTATCCTTTCATTTTAAGCAGATTTGTTATCCTACTGTACATTTATTTCCACATTCTTTCTCTCAAGACATTTCCTTACAAGTGACCTTATTCTAAGTGTGAGCTCTGCATAAAGAGCTTCAATAGGAGAAATGTATCCCCTACATAGTGTCTAAATATGAAATAAAAAGGAAGTAAGTACTATTCCCATATCAGAGTAGCAGAAAACAGGATGGTCCTTGCAGGAACACTTTGATACCAGTGCTGCTTATACAATAAGCTTATATATAAATGTTCTATTATTGAGGATGTGTTTGTATGCAATAATCTACAGACAGAAAAGAAAAACTAGAGAAAGATCTTTTTCCTCATTTGCTTTCTAAAGAAATGAAACTACTTTTAATTTAAAAGAAAAATTAGGATGAGGTAGCAAGTCAAGGAAATGTAAGGGAGAAGTTTGGTTCTCCTAAGGACCATGGTCATTGTTTTGCTTGTGTACAGCTTTAGATGTTTCACAGTTTTACCATGTTTGGTACAAGTATTTTTGTCATGCATTTTCACATAGCGATTATTGGGAAAATGTGCTTGATTTTTGAATGCCTCAAATGTGTTCTAGGCAGGTAGGAAAAGGTGAAATACAAAGGAAGGATCGATTAGAAAGGGGACTGACAAGTAATGAATGATGCAGAGAGGCAGATATGGTGTGATAGATTATCAAGAGTCAAACTGAACAGAATTTAAAGTATGAATATGGATATGTTTGGGACCGCTGCCTTTTTGGTAGTGTCCAAACTGATAGGACAAAACCAGAGTCAGCAAACACACTCACACTATAATTCCTCTGTTTAAAAGCGAGGGGAGTTGGGTGTATTTTTATGCTAACTAGGCAGGTGCTTTGGAGGCTTTTCAGTTTTTTTTCCTATGGTCTGTTGTTGCTAAAACCTGACTTGTCAATTTATCAGTGGTTAATGAATTAGTAAGGACAGTGCTGATGGCTGGAGATGCTGACAAATTTTCTTTTGGCAACTTTTATTCATTCCTTCTGAAAGAAAGGATTCTTTCTCCTTTTCATGGTTTTTAAGATAATATCTCTGTGTTTATATTTAGTATAGATCCAACTTAAAGCAGACACTGACAACTGAAGAACCATGGGACCTTTTCTTTTGTTTAGTAGTCCTCTTCAAAAACCCATTTCCACAGATAACATTTCCAAATTGAAACTTAAGTTATTATGGAGGTCTTTGAAGGACTTCCCCAAAATAGGATGGGGAAACAAATGTAGCACAAGTGCAGCAAGTTTCCATTTAATTCCAGCTTGTAACTTACAGCTTTATAAAGAACTACACCATTTCTGCATATGTTAAAAATTCTTATAGCAGTATTTGATTAAACTAAAAAAAAAAACCCCACATTTCTAGATGATGTAACATGTGATTCTGGCAGAGAAATATATATAAGCACATTATCTTTTAAGAATAATAATTCTATATATAGACTTATATGTATTGAAAGTATGTTGGAATCCTCTTTTGTGTAAGTGATGGAGTAAAGGAGGTGCAGCAATCCTACATGGATCATTGCTTACACAGAAAGTTGCAACATAACAGGTAGGCATGTTGCTGCACAAGCTTTAGGAAGTTATTTTAGAGTTATTAATTAATTAGTTTTGCTCTTGTCGGCACAAACGGAGGATGTCAGCAATCCTTACAATACCCATAAATTGATATTCCTAGCCAGGAGAAATGCAACATCTAATAGTTGAGTGGTAGTAAAACAGCATTACTGTCAGTTTTTAAAACTTAACTTCATGACATATCATCCCAAATAGTCTAAAACACTCAAAGTGTCTCTAGAACAAGTCTCCTTGAAATGTTGTGTCTAGTTTTGTTTCTAATTTTCACTTCATACATTTTTTTAAAGGAAAGGAAAAAAACCCCATAAAGCATTATGGTACCTGTTAATTCTGTACCTCCATTGTTTTCTCAGAAATTGGTTCATTACAATGGCCAAGCTGTTTTTAAGTCATTATGAACTCTTGAGGCACTTACTGTCAGTGGGAGAAATTGCAAATGTTAAAGTGTAAGAAACCATTGTGTAAATCCCTCACATGGAAATCATTCTGGAAAGATGAGTTAGAAACTCTAAACACAAGAAGAACATCCGCACTTCATGCTCTTTTTTCTCACTGAGCTCATACAACCTCTTTTTCAGCTTTTAATTTGATTTCATAGTGTTGTCCATTATCAGGTAAAAGCTCCCAGCTAGTCTGCTACCCACTAGGTCTGCATCCCAGCTGTATTCAGCTTCCCCTGGATCCTGGAAGATTTCCTGTTTTCATTGTTCAGAAACCTTAAGACAATATAAAATTTTTTTATTACATGTGTATGATTTCCTTTGGGATTTGAATTTTTGAATTTCTACAGAAATAAACATTTCATTTTTCCATGTCAGCTTCTCAGTTTGGTTTCATGGGTTGTTTGGGGTCTGTTTTGTTTTGTTTTTTCATTTGTGTAGGCAACTTACATGGACTACAATCCTCTTAGTGAAGCTCTTAGGAAGGCTTTAGGTCAGAAGATTATGTAGCCTGATGATTCTAAAGCTGTTACAACATTTCTGGGCTATGTTGTAAAACTTCTGAGTGTAGTGAAAAGCTCTAATATATTGAATGGGATGAGGGGACAGTATTAAAATCTTCCCCCTTTTCTGTTTTGGCTGTGCAATGTCATTTTGTGAGGTTTTTTACCATTCACAAGAGAGGGGAAAAGATTTTACATAGAGATAGGACATTGTAAACTTCAAGTTAAAAATCCATGACTAGATGGTAGGTGGTATGTTATGCTTGAGACCAAGTCTCCTGTGAAGCTCCTGAAGATGTTCTGGAATGCCTCATGTGGTTTCACTTGGGTGCTTATGACAAGGAAAGAAGTGTGTGTGTAAAAAGTCCTTTTGCAGTGGGGGGAGCAGGGGCTGTGTGCAGCAGGCTGCTGGGGGAGCTGCAGGGTGTGATGCTCTCCTGCTGCTGCAGCTGCCCTGCCTGTGGCTCAGGGGGCAGTGGCTGTGTCTGCCTGCATCCTTCCTTGCCTTCACCTCAGCACATGAGCCTTTGGGGACCACAGCTCTAACGCCTTGTCCCATTGAAGTCGGCAGCAGTTTTGTTACTGACTCCAGTAACCTTGTCTTTGGTCAGAATGCCTCTTGCCTTTCCATTTTGCTCCTCAAAATGCTCTTTTTAGAATAAATAAGGTGCTGCATGTGCAACTGTGTTTACTCCTTATCTACCCCATGTGTGTGTAGAGACACCACATACGCATGTGCACAGAGGCTTCTTCTGTATTTGTATCTGATTTTAGGCAACTGCTTGAAAATGTAGATTCACATACTAATGTACCAATAAACCAGTGTTCTAAAGTGTCACCCTTAGCATATATCTACAGAAATGCAAAATAATGAGCATTTTAGACACTTTACTACTTTCAGCTCTGACCCTATTACCACTGGGCGGTTTGTTTGGCCTGTTTCCTTTGCTGATTAGTTTCAGCTCCCAATAAAACCCAGGAAGTCACATGGCATGACAGCTTTAAAAAGTTACAAGATACTATCAGTGTGCATGATAATCCCCTTTCTTATACCCTTGACAGTGTTCAGATAGAGTCATAAATATGCTTGCTCCTTTATATTTACCTCCCCAGCTTTATTTTCATTCAAATGTCTATTCACAGCTGCATAATAAGTAGTTTGATCTGTACCTAATTGTAGTAATTGATGTTCATAATTTATGAAAGTCATTGTCAGAATTCATTTATGGTTCTGACTGCGAAGAAACTTGCTGCAAGAGCTTCAGGTGACTGCAGGAATAAAATAATTAACCAGATCACTTTAAAAAAAGTCAATGACCAGTGCATTAACTGTTAATATTTCAGGAATTATTTGCACTTCTGTATTCATACTTTTGCAATTCTATTTCTTTCTCATGTATAGAATTCTGTTCTTGACATATTATTAGCTTTAATTATCTTGCTAGTGTGTTTTTATGTTAAATGACTAATTACAGAGAAATTAAGATGCCTGTCAGATTCAAAAATTGAATGTGTGTCCTAATTTATTCTCAGAGCTGCGAAATAATTGTGGGCTAGGGTGGAAAGGTATTATAGATATAGGTATGCAAAGGAGCTTGCCAAGTGTCTATATATCATAAAATGTCTTAAATCTACAGACATAAAAGTGGGACGAAGACACAGCCATTAAAAAGGCAGTCATTTTTGAGTGTCGCATAATTTAGACACTCTAAGTTATTGAAGTGTCACAAGTTTATTGCACCTAATTTATTAATACAATCATTGGGATTCACTTATGTCTCCTGCTCTGCCCCAAAACAGGCTAAAAGTCTGTTAAAATGCACAGACTCTGCTTCAGCAGTAAAAGTGTAAAATGCTTCTCAAAATACAGTGACATGAAAAATAACAATTTTACTGTAATACTTGCAGGTAACAGGTGGTTGTATTTCTGTTTGTAATTGTGTATTAAAGTAGGGCAGAGAAATCAAATAAAAACCAGGTGAATAGCTTTCCCATTACCACATTAGGTGATGTTTCTATGGGGAAAATAGCCTCTTGCTTTGGCCTCTAACAAGGACAAACAAAACACTCTCCCCAAAACTAACCAAGTAAAAATTCTGACAAATACCTTGTTAAGTGCTTTTATGCTTGGAAAAATATTTTTTCTTTGAAAAATGGAAAAGTTTATAATTTTTTTAAAATCCTTTCATGTACTGAATTGGCTTTTCTTAGTTAGGAGGTTCTGTTTTGTTTATTTGCTAGCCAGGATCACTTTTGATGCATTTAAGCATTTGACAAAATACTGCTGAGAGAAGCTGGAGACAAAAGAATCCACTTGATTGTAATACAGGTGGAGTTTTGACAAAACACCTTATGTGATATCTAAGACAATTATACACATGAAGAGTTTTTTTTTTTTACTTTAAAATTCTTTAAAATAAAATAATTAAAAATTTCTCATCTTTTGTTATCTTTTTTTCCCCTAATCAGGACAGAATTTTACCCTAAGGCAGTTAGGAGTTTGTGAACCAGCAGCTCGTCGAGGACTGGCATTTTGTGCGGAAATGGGGCTCCCCCACAGAGGTTACTCTATCAGTGCAGGGTCAGATGCTGATACTGAAAATGAAGGAGTGATGTCTCCAGAGCATGCCATGAGACTTTGGGGCAGGGGGGTCAAATCAGGGCGCAGTTCCTGTCTGTCGAGCCGTTCCAACTCAGCCCTCACTCTGACTGATACCGAACACGAGAACAAGTCCGACAGTGAAAATGGTAAGTTCTTGTGCATATGCCCCTATATAAATGAATGTTTATTTGCTGTTTTGGCTGACACTCAGTAATTTTAAATCATTAAAGGAATGGCCTTGAGTTATTTGCCTTCTCTTTTTTTTTTTACCTTCTCTGTTTTTTTTTTCTCTCCTCTTCCCATAAAAGTCAATATTCAGTATCAGTCCTAACTAACACAACCTTTGGGTATGATGCTTTAGCTGTAATTTTGAAAGAGTTTAATCACAAGAAAAGATTATTCTTTACTATCTCAGGCCATGTCACCTGTTACCCTCTGGGGAAGAGCTAAGTGGTGATAAAGTTCTTCCCCAGGCTAGCTTGCATTCAAAAGTTCCATTGTAAACTGTTCTTCAAGACATCTTGGAGAAGTTGCAGAATCTTAGAATGGATGAGTGAACTCAAAGAATAGCTTATTAACAGGGCTCATGTGATTGAAAAAGAAATTTGATTGTGCTTTAAACTTCTTAGCTGATGAGAGCAATTGGAATTGTAGTGAAGAGGGACGTGTGGCCTTTGATGTGCCTGGGGGACTGGATTACTGTGCAATTAAAATCTGCAACAAAAATCTTAGCAGCTTTGTAGGATGTGGGGTATGACCATTGTATGTTAAGTCTTAGAGTTTAAATGAAAATAGGTTAATACAATTGACTGATTCATTTTTAAAGCTTTTCAAAGTTGGTTTTTTACCTCCTCTTGAGGTTATGAACAGAATCTAATGTGGTGTTAAATGCTAACTGTACCAATCTTAACTTTTATTTGCAGAAGATTTTCAGCTTTGCTAGAATTAAAACAATTAATTCTTCTATTAACTTCATGACTTTCTATGTGAAAAACCCAAAAGAGGAATAAAGAAAAATGAGTAACAATGAAAATTAGTGAGGGCTATTGCCTGCATGTCTACATGTCTTTTTATTAATTTATTAAACCTGTCTGCTCAGCTGTACAAAAATTAGAGCAATTTTATTGCTATCCTCCAGCAATGACTGTAACACACAGTGGGAAACAGCTATGTAGGTATGTATGTATGGAAATGCTTAAAAACTTAATGCACTTTTATTTTAAACTACAAGCAGTGAAGTTTAGTCCTTCTTGTTTATTATTTTAACTTCAGCTTGAGAAAGCAAAACCAAAGCTATAATTCTCTGTTATTCATACTTATTTTTCTGCTGGTGACTGTTTCTACATGAAGATACCTGTGCAAAACCACTGTCTCAAATGGGACCCTCCTTTTGTGTTGGATGTAATGCTACATAGTACCTGAGCAGCTCTCAGTGTTCACAGGTGTCTTGTGTCATGCTTGGAAAATTTGTTTTGAGTCTGAGGCAGGTTCTGAAAGAGGAAGACACAAGTACTTGCCTACCACCTTTTGGCAGTGGAGTTCCTGTGTGATAAAGCTTGGTATTTCAGCTGCAGAGCAATCTAGAATAAGTTGTTGAGCAGTTCTGTGATTTTGAAAGCTCTGTGGTGAAACAAATTCTCTTGACCCTCTTGTAAAACCCTTGGTAATTGATCTTGAAAATATATTTTTATGTGCACATGCATGCACACACTATTTCCATAGGAAGTCATATCTTTGCATTGCTAAAGAGGTGACTGCTTCAGAGGTACCATAGGTTTGGTATGCTTTTTAATATATTTTATACTTACAGTTTTTTGAAAAGGAAATTAGCTGACAATCTGCCAAAACATCCTCCATCAGCTGAAAGTTAGTGTTTTGTTTTTACATGTGTGAGAAGACGGTGAATCTGTTAAAAAATGCATTATTCTGCAGTGATTAAAATTATAGAAGGAATGTCTGGTGTTTGATACAACTTCAGCGAAAAGTTTAGCCACTAAAAAGGATTACAGCTGATTTATTTATTAATAGGGAGGCCAGCGGTCCAATTTAAGAATGTACTGGGACTGCTGTGAAGCTAATGAAATTTTGATGGCTTGAGAGTTCCCTAGGGTTATGAAACATCTATAACTCGGACCATGTCATGGGTCGCCGTTTCAGTGGAGATGTTAAAAGGGTGAAAAGCTTAATCTTCTTTGGTATTTTTTCTCTGAATTTTTGTTTCCACTGAAAATGGAAGACTTGGCTGAGAAATTGCTTTATACACGTCATTGGAACTCAGTACATTTAATGTTCACAATAGAATAGAAAATACAATTTAAAGCCAGGGAAGCGGTATCGCCCTGGCTGGCACAGGTGCTCTAATCAAAGGGCTAAACTGCAGGTGCAAGTTTTGTTAATTTATGGCCTAAAGTTAACAGCTGTGCCAGTGTACTGTTGAAATCTGACAAATCTGATAAGGCATTGAAACCAAAGTGAGAGTTACAAGTCCTCTGCACTGCATCCCCCTCAGCTGTGTGGGAAAGATTCCTGACTGCATTTTGTTGGAATTATTTTACAGGTAAATGCATTTCTATGCATGCAGCATGTTTGCCTCTAAGGTAAGAAAGGAGCAACTGGTGATGATAAGCAAAGCACAACACCACCAGATTGTACTTCCTTCACCTAAAGACCTCAGTGTTTCAGCAATCCCACTGTTCACCATTGAAACCACTCACTGTTTAAATAGTCCATTGCCATCATCAGGCCTTTTTGGAGTTTATGGGACTTGTCAAAATGATGAGAACTTTGACTCGTTCTATGGGCTTATGATCTCAGGATTAGCAATTTGCTGAATGTACTTGGGGTTTTCTTTCTTGCCAATTAGGCAGGAAGAGAAGCTCAGCATCAAAATAGCATTTCCTTTCCTTCCTTGCAACTGTAATGTACTTGCTCTTCTGAAATAGTTGTTGATTGCATATCCCTCAGGAAGGCAAAACTTGCAATTCTGCTGCATAATTACAATAAGCAAGAAGAAATAGTTTGTTGAAAATACTAACCTTTTATTTGTCAAAGTCTCAATAGTATGTTTCTGAAATCCTACAAAAGTGACTTAAAGTTTTAAATAATCTTGGGAGGTTTAGAGCTTTTTTTAAACAAATAACATTGCACATTATCAAGTTGGAAAATTTTAAATATACTATGAACATACTGTGACTGCCAGCAGATCTTAAAAGAAACAAAACAGAACACATATCAAACATAGGATTAATAGATGTAGTCTCACATCAAAGGTTGTTTTAGGATATTTCTCAGTAAATAATTCTGAAAAGAAATATTTGACTTCATTGAAGTTCCATGTATGACTTTTGACATCATATTCTGAGAGATTTGTCATGTCAGCCTGCCTGAAGGAAGGCCTGCATCTGTTAATCTGGGCAGCCAACCAGTGTCACGTACAGGGTGATGTATCAGTTGGAGCACACTGAGCATGCACATGCTTTTTCAGGTTTTCTTGTCTATTCTCATTGCAAGTTATTTCATAAATGCTGCATCAAGAAATTTATGTTGGTAATTGTTCTAGGAGCTGCTGCTTTGAAATACAAGCCGGCTGTCTCTTACAAGCTTGCCAGTAATTTTATGTTGTTAAGCTGTTCTAAGATTACTAAAGCTTGTCTTTTAAACTGGATAAATATTCCAGGAGAGTATGAGCTAGAAGTTGTAGTTAGGCTTCAAATGGCCCATTTGCTTAAAGGGTCAATATATTTTTAAGGTATCTTAGAATCCACTTCTATATTTAAATTATTTTTTAAACCCATTAAACTGCAATCCCTGACTTCATGAGACATTATAAGGTTAATAAGCAAAACACGAAAGTTAATTGAGCAAGTTATTCCAGAAGTGCAGCACCTTTTTTTTTGTTTTGTTTTAAATTTACTTATTTATTCCTCCCTGTAAAATTATATAACTGGTTTTATTTGTGCTTTTTGTGTGCTGGCCTGAAAGTCAGGCATCGATTCTGACTGGAAAGTCACTCATATTAGACCAAAGTCTTTGGTCAAATCCACGTCACCTTCTACTCCTTTGGAAGCAGTAGTGATGGTGCTTCTGAAAAAGGGTGAGGCACTCCAGAGACATGCATGCCACGTAGCTGACTGCCACAAAAACTACCTGGGCACACAGAAGGTAGCTCTGATGGGATTAGAAGGTGGGCCTTTTTTTTTATTTTTTTTGTGTTTGTTTAGTGAACGTTTTGCACTGATTGGTGTTTATTAGAAAACCAGAGAAGATCAGGATATAGCAAAATATAAAGAATAAAGGGAAAAAGGGAGTCAAGTTCATGGCCTCAGGCAGTCATTCTGAATTGGTTAGATAAATGGTTTGAAACTTAGACCAATTTTTCATGGATACAGAAAAGTAGATATTGCTGGTAGATTGTTTATTGCTGAGGGCTCTTATAAGGAGAAAATATCACTTTATTAACTGCATGGGCACCTACTTACTTCCTCTCCAACTCCAGACAGTTTCTGAAGATAGCATTCTTATGAATCTAATACTGTCTTGTCCTTCCAGAATGATGAATTTACTGGCATTCAGATCTCTGAAACCCAAGAAATACATTGGTAAGATACTTGCCAAGACATTTTAATCTGTTGTCTCTAACCCAGTTCATCTATAGCATATAATTGAACTCTGCATTATTAAATAATGCACATAATTCAGGAAGTAGTGTCACATGCTTTCACCCATTTAACATCTTTCTTTATGCTAAGGCACAAAACTTTATTTAAATGGAACCTATTGAATGGTAGCTGCACCTGCTAGCCAAATGCTGAGCCTACAGCAGGCTCAGCAGCCACATAGCTGGTGAATTAATCCTCATCTTACTGCTATACCACCAATTACAATTTCTTCACTTTTTCCCACAGATTTCCATCTAGCAATTGTCTGCTCCTCATTAAGCATGCCAATATGCCTTAAATCTTGCTTTGCTGCCAAAAAATTTCATGACCAGGAAATCAATCTGTTTTATTTTTGACAGAAGTCAGATCTGAAATAATATTTAATATTTAACAGGCATATAAATTTTTCTTTGGTTATGGAGACATGTAGCAGAAATCCATAAACAAAAGTATTTTCTGGTTTTGTAAAATATTATAAGTTTTCTATAGTTATGCCAGTTTTCAGATTCTATTATGACAGTAGTCCTGTGGATGTATTTCAGTTAACAATCTAATTGTTAATGCAAGTGAAAATCAGGTTCATAATTCCTTTGGCTAGTGGTAGCCAAAGAGGCAATAGCTGGGCTGATCTTTTTGCAGTAATTTTGTGTGATCTCCTGGGTTTCATAGATTTAAGTGTCACTGAACTTGCTGTTAAGGAAAGGCCTTAGGTTCCAAAGGACCATCTTAATTATGGTGGAGTTTGGTGTAGACTATCAGGCCAGGGGGTGAGGCTCTTTGGCAACACTTGGATAAATTTTCTGATGTGCAGGAGCTGTAGGTTTAGCAACACTGACACCAATGAAATTAGAATTGGGATCTGCAAGGAAAAACAAATCAAAGCAGAAAATCTCAGAGAATTTGCTCTTGGCTCTTAAGTCTATAAATCTTTCTAATGTTAAGGAATGGTAAACGAGATGTTTAAAGACCAACTGTCATATCTCAGAATTTCTCCAAAAATCTGAATTTTAAGGGGAAAAACCACCATGCAGGAAAAGGAAGGAAGGTCAAATTTCAGAGGAAGAGCTTATGAAGATGTTTCAGGAGGACTCTGGGGAGGTCTGGACATACAAATAAAATTGAGACAGAATCAGTAAAAAAGTAGAGTTGAAACATGAATACTAAGAAAAAGAGGGAGTTGATTTATTACGTAGTAATGAAATAAGACTATATTGCTGTTATGTTTTCTTCTGATTGTTTTTCTTTTTCAGCATTTGCTACCTGAGTAACTGATCACAGAGCTAATATTTATACTCTTAAAGAAAGGATTAGAGGTTGCTCAGATAAATAATTTTTTTCCTGTATGTATAGAGTGTCTACAGGTTCTGGGCTTTTTATGATTCATGCATGAGAAATCATTGATGATGGATATGGTTCTGGAAGGTAAAAAAAACCAGAACAACTTCAGAAGGGGCAAAGAGAAAGGAGGAGAAACCTTTCTAATCAGTTAGATGGCAAGCATCCTAGGAAAAATCTGTTAAAAGTTTATGCTTTATAACAAGCAAGAAGAGACATTCTACACCATCTCAGGGCAGCTGTTCTGGTGGCTTAATTAATTTAGTTGTGATTTTTTTTTCCCCATTATATCAAATCAGAGTTTCACTTGCTGCAGTTGGGACCATTGCTTTGGGTAATGGAAGACCAAAGTTGGATTTCTACCTTTTGCCTCTCAGGCTCACTGAGCTTCTCCTCAATTTGTATGCTTCAGCACTCCAGTCACAATGGGCAGTCTTCACTGAATTCATTCCAGTTTATCAGTGTTGTACTGGCACGCCCCAAACAGAATATTGTCATCTAGATGTGGCCTTCAAATGCTGAATAAAAGGGACTAATCACTTCTCAGGGTATGCTGGCTCCATTCTTCTGAATACAGCCCAGTATGTGGTTAGGCTTATTGTTGAAAGGGCACACTGCTGAACTTATCCACATTGACTGCCCAGCTCCTTCACTACAAAGGTGATTTCCAGTGGGCTCCCAGCTAGTACTGTTACTGTGGATACTCTGCCTTTGGAATTCATGAGGTTTTTTTCAGCCACTTCTTACAGCCTGTTGAGATCCCTTCAAAAGGCAGTCCTGCCCTGCAGTAGGCTGATCAATCTTTCCAGCTGGGTGTCATCCACAAACTTGCTAAGGGCACATTCCATCTTACTCATTCTCAAGATGTTAAATGTAGTACATAAAAACATCATACCAATATGAGCTCCAGATGAATGCCATTAATGTTGAGCAAGAGTTGCTCTTTGCACTACAGAGCACTACTCTTTCAGCCTCTTCATACAACCAGTTTTCCACAAAATGCTCTTTGCAGCTCACCCATTCAGTCCATCTCTCTCCAGCTTGGCTACCAGGGTACTATGGGAGCTCACTCTGAAAACCTTGCTAAAGCCAAGGATAACAGTATCTGCTGCTTTCCCTTTATCTGCTGAGACACCGACAGGTTGTTTGGGTATGATTTGCCTTTGGTAAATATGTGTTAGCTGTTATCATTCACTTTCTTTTCCTGGAAGCCTATCCCAGCATATGAAGGATAACTCCAGCAGTATTTGTTCTATCATCTTCCCTAGGAGACCGAGGTGAGGCTGCTGCCTCTGCTTTCTCATATGTTCCATGCCCATCTTGAAGATAACATGATCTTTTGTTTTCTAAAGAGTCAGCAGGAACTTTCCCCCATTGCCATTACATTTCAAGGAATCAGACAGTGGCCTTTCAATGGCATTGGTCATCTCTGCCAGCACCAGTGGATGCTGCAAGTCTGGGCTCCTGGATTTGTGTATGCCCAGCTTGCAGAAGTGGTGCTTTACAGCTCCCACTTCCTCTGCAGAGCAAGGGCTTCTTAACCATCACTGGGCTTCCCCATCCCCATCCTGCATGTCCAGGAAACATTTCTGTTTCCTCCTGGGTAGACCTCAGAGTCACAGTGGTCATTGGGCAGTGGCGTTTGCTGTGGTATATGAGGGTTTCTTCCACAAATGTATGTGTCTTTGTACACATATATAGTACTACTGAAAAAATTTGGCTGCTGCATTCAGTGCAGTGCTAGGACAGAAGTGGTGTCTCCATGACTGGTTTGGGGCTACATTCTGAGGCCAGTGCCAGCCAGTTGGAGGGCTAGAGCAAGGTTAACCAGCATAACCAGAGGTTTGAAATACAAGACACTAGAAGAGACTGGGAGAGAGCTCAGCCTGTTGCCCCCAGTGTGTCCTGCCTAGATACTGTGGCTATTACAAAGGCCACAAATGGCAAAAAGGACCAGAAGCAAGCAGCGCAAATAGCAAAATGTTGAAGTTATCTCAGACAAGGGCATTCCTAAAGTAACTCAGAGAAATAGATTGCTGGGGACCATGTGGATATTTAATCATCTAATGTATTTTCCAAGACAATTTTTAAATGCTGCTGTAGCTGCTGTCAGTCCGTGACGAAGCAGGTGCAGCACAATATAAACTCTTCACTTCCTTTCTGGTTTGTTTTTTGTGAGTCAAGTGTCTTATTCAACCCAAAAATTAGTCAGCAGGAAGCATGTTGATAAAATTAAGGCAATAAAAATGTTGCTCTGCAATTTAATATAATGCTAATGTTTATATATTGTTTTTCTCTTCTAACTGGAAATGGTTAACTTTTCATAGACTTTTTTTTTCTCATTTTAATTTTGATATAAAAATATTGCTGTTCATTTCCTCTAAACCATATGTCTTCTTCTGGATGTGCAAGGCTTTATATGTGAGGTTGCCATAACAGTAATGTATGCTTTGCACATCTGTGAACTGATGATCTGATGTTTTGATTTGGAATGTGGTTTTGATGTCCTTGAAAAATCACAGTGGTAGCAGTAAATTGTTTTAATTAATGAATTAGAGAGCAGCAAATTTGCTGAATCAGGTTTATCGACATAATTATTACTGAAATAAAAAGAAGGGAAAAAAAATCTGTCAAAGCTGTGAGATTATCTGGTTATCATTAGAAAGCAAGTTCCTCAGCTACTGCTTCTCTAATTTCCTGTATAGGTATATCAATACCAGGGTGGGGGTGTATATACACACACAGATATTTATATATTCATCAGCTAAAACCAATTGAATGGCAGAGATAAAGTCTAAATAGTAGTGATCCTATATAAAAAGTAGGATTATTCATATTCAGTTGTTTTAAAGGTGTTTTTAAGCTTAATCTAATTTTGATGTGAAATAAGATTTTAATTGCATTTCCTTGTATAATTATGTCATATTGAGAAATAATCTAATAATGATTTCAACTTTAAAGTAAATATAAGCTATGCAATTGTAAGAGTATCAATAATAATTATAGGTAACAGCATTTGTATGCTGGTCAAATAACAGCTGGAGAAAATTTGTCAAGATTTTTTTTTTTTTTACAAAAAGCTGCAAAAGCTTTTGGAATAGATAGTTCTTTAACTCCTATTAAAACCATGTAAAGACTTACTTTGGTGTTTTTTGGATAAAGGTTTTTTTCTTGGATACAGATGAGAATTCAGTATAAAATTAAGTTTCAAGCCAGAACTGTTCTGAGTCTCAATAATATGCTGCCTGATCTGTTGGCAAAATTAAAGTGGTTTTTTTTCTTCATTTAAGGTAAGAAGAGGATGAAGTCTGAAATCTCAGGAAAGAAATGCTTGTTAAGAAGCTGTGGGTTTCATTTTTATTCCACACTCTCCCCCTCATTCAGTATACCGTTTTCTTCCTAAATTGTGTCAGGCGTTTAGCTATCCATGGTTTTCACCTGTATGTTGTAGAAAAGAAATGTGGTTTTAGATCACTGAAACTAGGAATAATAATTGTTGGGTTTTTTTGCACTACAACTTAGAAATCTTTCAGTGGAATTGCCTTTGATGCTACCGTGGTTTAGTCCAGGTTTCTGTATTGAACATGGAAATTTGCACAGTTCTTATCACTACCTTACTTTAGTTTTCGTTCTTTGTTTTTTTTTTTTTTTTAGATTTTACAATTATGAACCCACAGCATCTAGTTAGGAAGAATGAACAATGTAAATTAATTATGGATTAAATTACAAATATGCAAATGTTTAGTAGGTGTGACTATCTCCTAACTGGTGTAATAACATCAATAATAGATAATAGTTTTCTCAGAGTTTGATGATTCTCTGCAGCTGCTATGCCAGATCCATTCTGCTGCTGCCCAATCCCTCCCTGGGGTACTGTGGCTGCTGGCTAGGTACATCTGAGACAAAATGTGAGCAGTTCCATCTCTAGTTCAGTATTCACAATAGAAAAAGAAGCTACTGACCTGGGGAGCCCAGGTTCTGGATTGTCAGCCACAGCAAAGTACAGATAGACCATAGGCTGTTTTTCTAGTTGGCTATTTAATGGTTGCTTTTTGTCCTTGTGGTGAAATAGAGTCATCAATGTGTGTATATAGCCATATTTATGCATACATAGTCATCCTTGCAGCACCTTTTCTTACACAGGTTTTTGTCACACACATAGTCTTCTTAGAGTAAACATACAGGGCTGAGGACCAGTTGTTTCTTCTTCAAATGACCTAGAAACTTTGAAGCATTTTCACAGTGAATACATGTGCAGTCATGAGCATGGGCAAGGGAAAGTTATTCTGGTATTTCACATCTGCCACTGAATTACTGTATGCTGGAGAGATTGATTTTCTTCCCTCCCCCCAGTCACTGGGGTTTTATTAATGTAATATTTCTATAAACGACTTTAAAGTTACAAATAAATTGCTTTGGATAAGTGCTGATGACTAATGCTATGGAGTCTCAGTCTGCACCTGTGGCAGGCGGTCTAAAGAATTTAGGTTGTTTTTTTTCTCTACAAAACTTGAGTTTCTTTTTGCAGTGAGTTTCACTGAACTATGTTGGTCACGTGTGCAGTTTAAAGAAAAATAGCAAAAGTGAGAAGTCTATGATACTTTGAGGCAAAATTTAGTTCTTTGAGAAGGTTTCAGAATTCTTTTCTTCCTGCTGTTGAAAATGAATATTGAATTTATCAAGCTATTTTATAATCTTTGAATGTCTTTGGAATATTCAAGGTTTACAAGATACCTGGGTCAAAATGACTTTGAAAGAATATGGCCTTGGTTAAATAGATAGTGTCCAGTCTCCTTCCATGGAGATGTAACTAGGATTGTTCAAGCTGCTAAGTTCTTCATTGCGTGATTGCTGTTTGCTCTGTAAGGAGATTTATTTCAAATTGCTTAAAAGCTGCACTCAGTGGGGAATTCTGCTGCTCCTTCCCTTAACTACTTTAGCTGCAGAGCACAGATGACGTCTTATTCATTAACTGTCCTTGCTGCTTGTTTGCTTTCTGTAGAGTTCTAGGAGATTGTTATATTGTTTTGTAAACTCAATATTGCTGGATCCTGGCTGCTTATGGCAATTGAGATGAGATTAGATGCTTTTGTTAACAGGCCCCAGACTTTAAATTTATAGGGGCTAGGCACCATCTGTTCTCAATTAAAGGTCCTGAGCTCTGAAATTAATTCCTTCCATTGGTCCATTAGACTCAATCTTTTGACCTGAAGTCATGATAAGGTTATATTAGCCTCTAGAGTCTTGCAAAAGTGAGGAGTTCACACAGGGGCAGTGCTGAATATTCTTTTAGCCCTTGTATCAGTGTAGTTAGAGGGCAGAAAGCAATGATTGTTTTTCCATTTTACAGGTAGAGTGAGATTTTTTTAAAATCACCCTGGAGATTGAGAGCTCACATCCTCACGAGTTGTAATAGGACTTGTGCTTCTAAATCACTGAAGTGCTATTGAAAATCTTTCCCAGAAAAAAATCAAATTAATATTGAAAATGTTGACCAAATTCACAGGAAGTCTTGATATAGAAGTGGGCTGAGTGTAAAAGTCCATTGTTCCAGGCTTACATTTGCTCATTAGATTAGCTGTCTTGTGCTTCAGCTGTCTTTCATTGATTCCCTCTGCAGCTGCAAAAGATTGGGGATCTTACCAGAAGTCCCTGCCCTAGAATTCATCCAGGGCATTTACTGAATTTCTATCTGCCCTGTGGTATGTAAAAGTTGCAAAGAAATGGATGGACAGACAAATGGCTTCACATTTTTGTGGTTCTAACCCATTCCTCATTTGCTTTCTACATTTTACTGAAAATTGAGGTTTTCTCTGTGAAAATACAGCAGGACAATACTGTGGAGTGGAAAGAACCTGTAAACCACAAGATTTTTAGTTTCAAAGGAAAAGCTCCAAGGTATCAAATAGCTGTGATGGTTACCGGCAGTTCCTATACACATGAAAATGTGTTTTAAAGGTTTCAGGATCTGATAGTTCATCAGCAGACTTTGATTTTATTTACACAGTGGTAGTAACCCTCTGGAATACAGTTTGTGAGAGTTTTTGAGACTGACCGCTCTTCCGTGTCCTATGAGTGTTCCTGCCTTATCCCAAAATACATTTTATTAGGATGTTTTGGGATCTGCTGGCCAATAGGCTATGAGTAGAAATCAGTAAAGAGAGAGTTCATGTGCTTGTTTTTATTCCTATGCAACAATCTCCATGACATAAAAAATACAGCTAGGTAAAAATAATTCTTTTGTCTGTTTCCTGCTACTAGGATTTCATAAAGATTAGTAACTTGGAACTTAGCTATTTTTCAACATTACTTAAACTGGAATAATGTTGGCGTCCCCACGATACAAGGCAGTATTTGTCAAGTGTGGCTTAGATGAATTTCAGAATTCATTTTCAGTTGTTACAAATGCTCAGATCCATTTTTAAAAATAGAAGTTAGAGTTCTTACCTTTTTCCCAAATGTAGCATATCGTAAAAAACTATTAATGGAATTTACCCAGAAAATACTGGTGTCCACTTTGTAAACATTAACATTTTCCTTATCCAGGGAGTCATCTTTGCACTTCTGGGATTTAGGGAACACATTTAAACTACTATAACAATATTGAAAATATGGTAACAGAGTCTGTGTACTTTTAGCTAGCAATTTGCTATTAAAATAAGTTCAATTCTAGTTTTCTTACAAATTCTTTGTTCTTTGCAGTATCAAATGCATTGATTTTTATAAAAAAGTTAATCAGCTTACCTTCATTCAGAATGGATTTTTGTTCCTCTGATCAGCTCTACACAATTGAATTTTTCATCCTCTTTTCTGAGTTATTTCAATGTTATAAAAAAGCATTAAAGAGAATTCTGATAAATTATTCCTTTAAAAAAGATTCTACTGCAATGTACTTTTGTTGAAGCTGGAGAGTTAATTGAACTGAGGGATTTCTCTTTTGTTTTCAATGATAAAGGTATCTATGTTTGGTAAATACAAGAGAAAATCTCTCATGGGGAACAGGTTCCCTACTGATTCTGGTTACCCCAGAATTTATAATATGAATTTGAAGTAACCATTTAGTTTTGATTATTTCAAAATCCAGTTTTCTTTTTGATTTTAAAATAGAGTTTAGTATGTTTCAAGGTATGGCAACAAGCATTTCCCAGTCATATTAAAAAACAAAAAAAAGACTTTCTGAATGTGTTTCTATCATGCTGTCTGATTCTGCTTTTATGGAACAGTGGTGGTTTTTCCCAGAACCTGTAAAAAAGCCAGACAGTGTAATATGTTTTTATCCAAATGTGTGATTATGCTGTTTTGCCTTAAGAAACAAACAAAAAATAAAAAAACCCAAAACAACAAAATAAGCCAAATCCTTCCCCTCTCAAAAACCCACAGTCTTTTTTTCCAGTTTGGTTCTACTTTATTTTTCCTTGTTAAATCAAGCTGACCTAATCTTTTATGAGTTGTTTTTGTGTCTGTATTACCTCAGGCTGTGCTCTCATCAGACTTCACAAGCTAAGTGGACTTGAGTTTTGGATAGTCTGTGGAAATAATCAAAGAAAATGTACCATGCTCCTGGATGTGATGATAATGGCTCATTATGTCCATTAAATTTAGTCCTGAATTGGTGCTGAGTATTCTGCTGTGAGTTCCAGTTAGACCCCTTGGACTCTGTGTGCCCATCACTTGTAATTACTAAAGCACAACTCTTAGCTCAGCTAAACTCCAGTTCCAGTGCCTTTCATTCTGCTTATCAATTTCTTCTGAACTTTACATGTGGGAAGCCTTCAAAGCATTTGCTTTGAAGTAAGAGACACTTCAATGAAATCTTGATTTGGTCACTAATTTGCTGTATCTGCATTTGCACACTGCTTAATTTTTCTGGTTTTGTTTTCCTACTTATAAATGAGCATCATACTGCTTATTTTCCATCAAATTTACTAACTCTGCCTTTTTAACTAGTTGAACTTGAAACAGTTGGGAATATTTTTGATACATATATATATATGTGTGTGTGTGCATAAATATTTATAAAATCAAAATTTGCAGTAGCCTTACAAAGGGCTTACCTTGTATAAAATTAGAAGTACTTCTGAATCCTGCAAATAATCTCTCTAAATTTTATACAATTAAAAATACCCAATTGGGTGCAAAAACCTAGACAATTTCTTGTAATTTCAGATGAGATACACAAATTATAACAATTTTAAGATGCTTGGGTGTGCACATTCTGCATAAATGCAAATATTTTCGTATGTTCTTAAAGTGTATTGCTAATTGCTATTACTGGAAACGTGTTCTTTATCTTCTTGTTCTGGAGTAAAAAAGCAGAGGTTGGGTCAATGCCCTTTCTTCAGTTACCTGCACTTCCCATTACAGCAGAGTACAGCTGAGATGGTATTTTGGTACAGGCTTTGGCTAAATTGCTATGTACTTCCTGGATTAATTCTTTTGATTTTTTGATTATATCAGTACTCTTAGATCAAGTTCTTAGATATTTTTCACATTCCTCTACAATACCATTTTTACATTTTCTCTTATCTCTTATTCAGGGCTCTTCAACCTGAGGATTCAAATTTTATTGATTCAGATTAATTTTCTTTTTTTGGAATACGGGCACAAGTGTTTCCATCTCCTGTTTTGGAGAGCTGCTCATGCTGCCTTGCTCAGTGTGCTTGATATTTTCCCATAGGATGCACAAAGCATGAGGGAGAGGAGTGAAATCAACTCCATGTAACTATCTGAACCAGTATCATCACATCTAAATGAAGCAATGGCCTTTACTCCACTCTTCTTCCATTCCACCAAAATCATGGGAGCAGATTGTTATCAGGTAGACAAGCCAGATTCTATTCTTGCACAAAATGAATTTGCCACATTATAGTCAGCCCCTGATTGCTGGAAATGGAGGCAGATGCTTGCACTTTTGGAGTCATGGGTGGATATCAAGAGGAAGGACACTCAACCTTGCAGGGACATTGGATGGACATTTACTCCTTTCCTGCAGTGGATTAAGGAAGGGGAAAAGTCTCTAAATTCCATGGTGACAGAAGGTCCAATTCTTCCAGCATCCTACCAGCCACGTAGCATTGGGACAGCTGAAGCAGCTGCTGGCACTAGAACACCTGCCATTACATGTGCTGGACACATGTGTATCACTGCAGCCCATTCATGTTTGTTCTCTCCCCCAGATGAGTTGGTCTGTTGTAGGGTAAGGAAATGTCTGCCCTAAATTTGGTAGCTGAAAGTGTGGAGAGCAAAGCCAGGGTTAACCAGATGCAGGTAGCAGCCCTGTCTGGTCAGAGCATTGCCTTTCTCTGCTCTGACACCATACCAGATGTGTCTGCTGTGCTGTATTTTCTCTGCAGTACCTTCCCAGGAGCTCCTCAGAGCTGGCTGTAACCAGAGGTGGCCTCACTTGTTTTGCAGCTGTGGAGGATGACACAGCAGAATTCAAGAGAAAGTGCTTGTGTTGATAGTATTTCCTCATTCTGAAATGTAGGATGACTTTAGCCTGTCAGGTGTCTACATTTGAAAAGAGTCAATAAATCCATACATTTCTATTAGCCCTTCTCATTTTGGTGCTTCCATTCATCAGACTCCTCTGGTGCACAGCTTTTTAACTTGCAGGCTCACTTCTGCAAGAAGTATTCCATTTGCAATTTCACTGCATGGCATGTGACACGGGACACCGGAATAAAAGGATTTTCCAGACAGCTAAGCATTTCAAATATCAGTTGTGGAAATGTGCTTGAGGAGGGACCAAATCCATATGCAGATTGACTGACATTGCCAGAATTCATGTGAAGCATGCTGCATCAACTAGGCTCTCATGAAAGCTGTAACATATCAACTCATACTGTTCTAAATTATAGAACTTGCTTGGAGCCATCACCAATCAGTAGACTGGGACAGGAAAAAAAGTGCAGTCCTGTGAATATGGATAGCTGGAGATGTGAAATCATGCTTGCATATGTATTGCAGCTTTCAAGACTTGACTCCTAACATCTACAGATTTGGCTTGAGTTTGTGTACTGCCTTTCCAGGTACCACCTGAACAGGCTGATATTATGGATCAGAATGATTTAATGGAGCAAGGTGCAGCTTGGTGGCTGGATGCCATGAATGTGTGGAGATTTTGGTTTTTTCCCTGGTTGTGACTGTTCACATCAAATGCACTAGGCAGGCTGAGAAACTTGCAGATAAAAGGAAAGTGATGTTGGGACGAACACAAATCTTTCTTCCAGTTTTTTTACTTTGTCAGACTATCCCACAAAGTGCTCTGCGTCTCATTTTTATGCCTTACTTCAGAGAAGAAGTCTCAAAAAACAACACACACTTTTAAGTTAAAAGGATGTGACATTGATTCATCTCATCTTTGCTAGGAAGGAGTCTGGCTCAAAGGAGATCTTATCATATAAACTCCATTTCCATGGGTTCTGCATTTTCACAGTAGTTAAATGATGACTTAGGTGTGGCTGTTGAAGGGGTTTGTGGGCAGAATGAGAGATTCATTGGCCACAGAAGAGAACACCAGATTAATAATTTCTTCTTTCTGTGTTGTTTTTGTTTTTTTTTTTTTTTCATAGTTGTCAAGGAGTGCCTAAGCTTAGCTGGACAAGGCTGTAGGGTTCTGGTTCCAGAAAATTTTAAATACCAGAGGTATCATCAATTACCTCTTGTGCAATTGTGTATTGTATTTGGGGCATATTCTTCAGAATCAAGATCCTGTCTGATCCAGTCTTTTGGGCTTACCTTGAATGTCAGTGGCTGCAGCAGCACTGCAAGTTACTGTGCTTTGCAGACTCAGGGAATCCCTTTTCAGCAATCATGAGACTTCTTCCCTAAAGTGAATGGATTTTACAAGTGAGATTTGGAATGTTTGGATCCAAACAGAGTTTCTGTAACACAGAACCTAGCCAGGCAGGAGCTAGTTTCACATCTGCAGTAGCTGATGGTGAAACTCTGACACCAGGTTTCCATAGAAATCTCCCTCAAGCAATTGGAGACAGCTAACCTGTGGAATACTGTGCTTAGTACTTTTTTCCTAGAGTTTGCATTTTCTAAGTAACATATATGGCTAAATAAAACGTGAAGACAATGGACTTTTTTATTCCACTTTAGGTCTTACTGCTTTCCCTGGAAATATGCAATTAAAATCAGTAAGCATATAGATAGATTTGAAATACATCAGTTTAAAGCCTTTGTGCTGAAGAACTTGCAGCTAGAAGTCTTTAAAGTAGGCAATAGACTATTAAAAGTCTAAACAAAGTGCTGACTATATTCATTCAGAAACTAAATTATTCAGCAGTATCCAATACACATTGTCATAGCATGAATTTATAACTACCTACTCTTCTTGGGAGCATTTTGTGTAATTGCTAAAACTGGTATAGTAGGAACTAGATTATTCAATCACTTCAAACTGATCTGCAGAAATTGGATATGCTTGCCTTCAAGTTGCTGGCTTTTTTTCAGGTGGAAATGAAGTATTCTCATATCTAAATGTGAATATATGCAGAAACTGTTCAGTTCTCTAGCCTATGTGACTGTCATGATGTTTGCATGAGAACATACTTCATAAAAACACAAATATGAATTCTAAGATCTGAAGAATTCCTGAAGGATATTTAAAAATTAGTATCTACACCTTGTTTTATTCAAAGACATGTAATAGAATTATCCAGTCTTTTAGAACATTATTCGCATATCATACTACTGTATTTAAGGAATTTTAATTGAAAAGCTTTATAGAAATCATTTTGATGTGTCTGGATATATTAAAAACTCAATATTGAGGAATGCATCTAGGAGTAAAAAAGTTAGCAAAGCACTCCCCTGTGCTGTGATTAATTTGTATATTATCAAGGTCTTTATTATGAATGCAGTTCCTAATGTAGGCCGGTAATAAACAGAGTGTAATTGAATTTTCAATATTTTGCCATCAGGGAGTGATTTTCTTACAAGACCTCTGCTCCATCTTCTGGCTAATTGTCAGCAGTTACTCAGTATTACTGCATTAATGTCACCAAACAGTGAAAACAGAAGTTACCTGCTTCCATTATGTGAAAGAATGTTCCAGCCCTTGCCTATTTACTGATTTTGATTAGTGTGCCATTATCACTTGCACCTTTATTAACATCATGAACTTTTTTGAAATTCCAGCCTTGGAGGCAAACCAAACTTATAAATTTGGCTTCATATAAAGTTTCAATCAATGTAAGTATTCCACTTAGTAAAAGCAGAAGCAGCCATAGCATTGTGATTGGACTCTGTTGATCTGAAAGGTCTTTTGCAGCCTAAAGGATTGAATGGTGAGGATTTTCAGATGCACAAGGGAGAACAGCCTTTTATGTCTTAACAAATGGAGTGATAAATGTGGGAATTTTAGAATATACATTGCCTTTCACTTCCATTGCATGTTGTGTTATACGGCAAAGAAAAACAAACAGAATTTTGTTAGGAACAACAAGATTACAGACTGCTCTGTATGCAGAGGAAGGGTGAACAGTCTACCAGCTAAACAACCAGGGGCTGAGGTTTTGTGGAGATGTGGGTTCTACTCCTGGTCAGTATTTTCATGGAGGTCTTTGAATGTTTGGAGTAGTTTTATTAACTTTTGCTGGCAGTGCCAGGCAAGGAGGAGCCACAAACACTTGGCTGGGAGGGATTACCATTACAGTCTTCATATACTGGGCTAGTGGGTATGAAACTGCAGTTAATAAACTGCAATTCAATTTTCAAGTAGCAGTAATTAAGTCATACCTTCAGGATGGGAGAACCACTTGACTGGCAGATATTCTGTAGAAAAGAGACTAAGTACTGCAAGGGATTGTTCATAGATGAGAATCCACACAGTAATAATTTTTTGAAGTGAAAGAAAAAAGAAATCTGTTGATTTCTTTTTTGATGCAAGCCTGAGTGTCATATGAAATAATCATAAAGCAATTCCCTCTGCATCTCTCAGCACTTGTAAGGCCTCACCTATAGTGCCACTGGGATTCACAAACCAATAAAGCTTTGGACCCAAGATGTTGGAAAAGTTACAGAATAAGCTTAAATCAAAAGTGCAGAGTGTTTTCTTTGAAAAACTATGGCCTAACTGCTGCACTCTTTCTAAAGAAAGAAAATTGGTGGAAAGATCTTGTGCTTTTCCTGAAACCTAAAAGGCTGATGGTAAGGAGCTGGGAACAACAGTGTGGGTCATTCTGTCAGCACGTCAAGAAATAATGTGTTAATTGTTGCAAGAGAGATGTTGCTTGGGCATTAGGGTAGCTAAGCACTGTTTGAGATGTCTTGGGAAGACTGTGAAATCTGTCTCCCAGAGGTTTTCAGACCAGGTTAGTGTTTTATTAAGAATGGATAATCCTTCTCACTGTCTTGTTCATTCCTGTGAATGTTATCCCTACAGGTTTCTATAAACAATGTGTAAAAAAAAAGTCACATTTTGAAAGCTGACAGAAGTAAAGTGTCTAGCATATTTCACCTGTCTTGGTTAGCTACTCTTAAAATAGTGTTTAATAACAATGCATATCTGTTATTTTTAACACTTTTGCAAGCTGGACTGTTGAGTATTGTTTTGATAATTTATTTATTTTCTCAAACACCTGCTGGTATGAGAATTTGCCAGGTTGCTTGGCATCCAAGTGCTGCATTTTAGATTCCAGCCCAAACTTCTATATTGACATGAGAAAAAAATAATCCCAGACCAGCAAATCTTTTTTTTTTTACAAGATTCTGCTGGCAAATATGCAAATGCTGCTCAGTGCATTTACAACCTAACAAATGAGCATCAGTAACTTTCCTCCCACAACTTTCCTTGTAGGGGGAAACACAAAGAAATGTGAAGACAGAGAAAGTGCTAGAGCAGGAATTGCTGCCTATACTATGCTACCCCAATATACCCCAAAATAATCTCTTTCCAGTGCTTTTTCAAGCCAACCACCATTCAGAAATACTTTACTGGGGCAGGAGCAGTGAGATGAGTGCTGAGAAAAGAGGGCATAAATAAAGGGAGAGAGAGAATTAATTAGAAATGCTGCCCAGGTGGTTTGGACCATTGACAAAATGGGGGCTGATACTTGTGCTTGAAGATGTGAATGGATTCAAAACTCAGGTAGGAGAAGTTTTAGGTATGCACAGTCCTTGAGAAAAGGAAGAAACTCAGGCATATTTGTAAGATGAGACAGCTGACAATTCTCTTTCTAATGAAGAATTGGAATAATAACTTCACATGCAATTAATCAGCAATATCATATGATGGTATATTTGTTAGTCATGTATAAAAGATAAACTTACATAAGACATAGATTCAGTAGCTGGATCATAGGTGTAATATCCTTAAAAATGTGTCCAAGGTAATTTGAAGGTCAGAATTAGGTACAGAGGCCACAATCTATCTCCTTGTCATCCATTAGGAATTACTTGCACTTTGTTATTCAATATAATCAATATAATTGTAAAAGATGCACCTGAAATTCTGTGTACCATATTGTAATTGTGCCTGAGCTCTTCTTCCAGCATAGGGAATCTGTATGCTTTGATTCTTTCAGATTATTATGCAAAGAATATTTGCCCTGAAAAGACATTATAATAACTCTATAGCATTCACATGCCTCCTGGAAAGCTTACAAAAAGTTCAAAGTGAGGAAATGCCTTCATTTCCCCCTGGTCTCTTTTGGCATGAGCACCAGGACTCTGCTTTTATCAAACCTGTCAGGACTCATGATTTCAGTGGGAGACTGATTACCTCAGAAAGCTTCCTCTGCCATTGCTTTTGTATCCCCTATACAGGAAAATAGTGCTGGAACATCTTATGGTGCTGTAATGCCTTGGCTGATGCCTACCTTTGATGGATAGGATCCTGAAACAGTCTTACAGACAGAGAACAGCCTAGAAATGGTGTGATCCTCTACTTTGGCCTTGCATTGCCATTCCTCTCCCCTTGTTTTGTTACTGTGATCTGCCTTGTAGAAGAGCTGGCATGTTTCATGAGTTTCATCTTTTAGATTGCTTGTAAATCCTCTTCCCAAATTTCCATATTGACAGACATACCTTTTCTATTTCATACCTCTCATCTGTGCGTTTTGAAGTTTCTAAACTTTTTAAGGTTTCAAAATTCATCAGCATTTCTACAAAGCAGGTGATGGTATGGCCCTTCTTCAGATGTGCAGCAGAAATCTAAATACTGGTTTACCAATTTGGCCAGGTATTTGTTATAGGGAAAGCAAGTATTTATGAGGTTAAAAGTATTGTCTTTTTCAGCTAAGGAGTTGAGAATTGCTTGTCAAGTAGTACATGGACAGGTGGAAGGCACACGTGAAGGTAAATGTGAAGGTTTTAGTATCTGATTCTTAGATGAAATGTGCTCGCTGAAAAATGAGGAGTGATCTATTTCAGTTGAGATCTATCCACTTATCACCAATAAGAAAAATAAAATCAGTAAAAATCATTGCAAGGTTTTGAGGTACATTGCTACAGCTCCTCAGCAGCAGGCTGGTTTTGGTAGCTAGTAGGTAGACAATAATTGGACTGGAAATTGGACAGTGAGGTCATTTAAGATGACAACACATAGAGTGAGAATTACTGCTTTGGTTGTAAGTGTACAGTATAGCTTTTGAGGCAGATGTAAATTGGAAGAAAAGTTTGCAAGTGGTCAGAGGCTTAAAGTGGCTCTTGTTTTCCCAGCCTGTTTCAGTTCCATGAATGGGGGATATGTCAAATCTGCTGGGAGTTTCTGGAAATTCTCAAACTATAATTATATACTTGAAACGAATCTGCAAAGCTCCTGTTGAAATAACAAGGACATGCAAATATCAGTTGGAGATTTAGATGTGTGCTGGGTCTTTTTTTGCTTTTCAGGTGGATAATGAGTCTATTTTGGCCCAGAATACCATGATATATAACACAGAGCAGACAAGATCAAACTAGGAGTGAGGTGCAGGTTGGGGAAATAGCTGAGCTCCTCAGGGCCAATGCTTTACAATTTAGGAATACTGTGTGTAAAGGGACATGACAAAACCCCAGTTAAGAACTCAAAATATAAAGTTCAGCAGTTAAGTGAATAACTTTTTTTCCAATATCACTCAAAGCTGCTACAAATGTAGCACACAATATGTACTTGGTATTCAGCTTCTGGAGCAGAAAGTATATCTCGAAAATTGTCAGTAAAATGTGGGAAAAAACAATTCTATAACAAATAATCTTGCCTATTGAAAGCATAAACTGCTCTTTACTTGTCATTTTTGAGGATGGAAAAGGTATATTGAGAAATTAGATCTATCTGTTTCCAGATATTGTTATAAATAAATACACAAATAGATCTTGTGCATTTCTTGATTGCCTTAAGAAATAGTGTTATTAAAGCAGTAGTGAAACTGCCTTGAAAATAAAAGCAGCTCTGTCTGTTTTCTCTGTCTCCTTCATTCTTTCTTTTGAGGAACATGTTGGTGTAAGTGTAGTCTGTGTTCCCTTTGGTTTTAAGGTTTAAGATGTCAGTAAAGATGATGTGTGTTTGAAACCACTTGCAGTTTTTTCCATTGCTGTTTCCCACTCTTTTTAAAAACCATCTCATTCTCTCACAGCATCCCTGAGTTGTGCTGTTTTCCAGGTCCCCGAGATCTTGTCTATATTAGCACAGCACCTTTGATAGATGTTTTTGTCTCATATGCTTAACTAATGCTTTCCAAATGCATTGAAGCAGATGAATGTATTCTGTTTGATTTAAAGGATCAGTATAGGTGGGGTTCATGTCCCTGCATGAGTTCTCTGTCAATTCTGTCTTCTTCAGCAGATCTTGTTAGAGGATCCCATACACACACCTCTTTTGTTTTTTTTTTTCATTCATTTTTGTCTTTCCTGTGAGTATATAATGAACTGTTATCTTTATATACTCATTCCCTACCACAAAAAATAGACTAAAGATTTTTGGTCATTAGATTTATGTCAGCTGGTTTGGGGCTTTCTTCCTGATTGCTATATTGCTTTGTGTTACTTCAAAAAAGAAAATGAGTGATTTCTTTGTTTTCACATCCAGAAGTACTTCACAAGCAAAAGTTCTCCATGTCTTAATGTCAATCTTATTTGGCAAAATTAGCTCAGGAAGGATTTGTCTGAATGGAATCTATGCATTCATGAGAAATGGAAAGGAACTCTAGAATGTGGATCAAGTATTTTGGGGCAGATGTAGATGCCAGGGTTGATTTTAGGTGAAATGTTTCTAACTCTGCATGTGTCTTTGTAGAGGAAGCAATAAAAAAAAAATTACACTTGATTCTAGTTGTATGTCTGGACTACCAGGATCTTAAGTCAGTTTAGAGGAAATAAACTTTTTTGCTTTATTTTATTTTCCTTGTGTAAGCTGTCCTGTTTTTCTTATATGGACAAAAAGTTTCTCCACAGGTTGGTTGGAAAATGTGATGTTCAGAAATTACACTAAAGGAGCTGAATAAATCTGTTTTTAACAAAGTGCAGCAAAACCAAAGAAATCAACCACAACCCGTCTCCCTTACAGCAACCACCACTGACAAAAAAAAAACCAAACTGAGAAAGCTGTGGAGCAAAGAAAGGGTTAAAGATAGTACTGATACTGAAGGGAACGTGTATATTTTGCAGCAAAAATATTATTGAAGTGTAATTTTTCCAAAGACTGAAAATAGCAAAAAATGAACAAAAATTCATGTGTACTGTAATTCCAGCAAGGATTACTTCAAAGAAAGCCATTAGTTTGAAGTCTTAAAACTTGCAGTGGTTTGAAGGTGTGGTCTACTGTCTTTCATATGCTATTTGGAATGTTGACAGCCCTCCAAATAGAATTAAATGTACTTTTATGAGTGAATAGAATAGAATTGTTGCAGTGTTCAGTAAAAAATGGAAGACCAATAGAGAGCTTTTATATCTGTGTACAAAGTTATTAGAGCAATATTTCCTATCAATTTGGTTTCTACCACCTTTGAAGTGTAAGATAATAAACATTGTTGGAAATGGTTTTGTAGCCATTTCCATACCAGAGGATACTTTGGGGTGGACATGGAACTTCACCTGTACAGGTACATGTGCTGCTGGCACCTTCAGCATGTGACATGCTTCCTTCTGCTCTGGTTGTCATTGCTAAGCAATTGAAATTTGGAACCCTGTGCATCATGTCCAAGCTAAGAAAGAACAATTTGGGGTGGAGAGAGGGGTTGTGGCTGTGGTCTGACTGATGACTTTTCAGGTTTTTAGCTCTGAGAGAGAGTTCTTTCTGAAGTGCCAGTATTATAATCAGTTTTTTTTCCCATCACACAATATTAGGCAATAGGCAAGAGTCAGGTCTGTTGCAAATATAATGTTATTTGATTTTCACTTGTTCTGCTTTAAAGTATGTTTCTATCTTGTCTGCCTTTTTTTTTCTCTTTCTTCCTATGTCATTTCAGAAACATATCTTCCATTCCATATCATGCACATAGTTTTTACTTTGGTATGGTCCTAATAAAAATTTATTTGTTAAGATCCTAAAAAGAATAATGGTTGTTTATCATGTTCCTCATGATAGTAGCCATCAAACCTACGCTATTGTTCTTTTAATAAAATAAGGTAGTGGATTTAGTTGTTCTACTAACAAAAGTTAAGAAAATGCTTCCACAGGCAATGCAAGTTTGATTTTTAAAACAAGCCGACAACCCAAATAAGTTTCTAGGCTTTCAGTTTTCACTGAATAATCACTGACTGCTATAATTTTAAATTAGTCACCTTAGCAACTAATATCTGATGTGCTGGAGTGTGAAAATATGGAATGCAAGGAAAGCACAAACAAATACATACATGCATATGTTAGTTCAGCAGAAAGAGTGCCAGCACAGTGCATGTGTGTCATTAGGAACAAACCACACACATCAAGGCATTTCTGCAGATGCAGGGAGCTGTAGTTAATTTTCTATCAGAAGGTGACTGTTTAAAGGTCATTTCCCAAAGCATAAGTCAGATTCTTTGGGGATGCACCCTTTAGCTTCATCTAATGTTTCATTGGCTGCATAAGCATTAAACCTGGGGAGAATGACAGGCTGTAGTAAGTGGATCCCAGGTGGGCCCTGGGATCTGCAGAGGCAGCTGTTCCCCAGCCCCGATAACTCTTCCAGATTTGCAGATCCTTTTGCATCTGCCATGGCATGCCAAGAATTTGCACTGCCCACTGCTGATGTTTTAAAGGAGAATGGCTTAATAATTTATTAACTGCCACATTTCCTTTGGGCTTTATCTTTGTGATGCTGTTGAGCCACTGAGATGTGTAAATAATAGAAGTTAACAGGAACACATTTTTAAAGAAAGGCAAAGCTTTTAAATTTCTCTTTTTTGCCTTTCTCCCCCCTCCCCCCCCCCCCTTTTTTTTTATTCTCTAAGGAATCCTCTGAGAATTTATTGTTGGTTTTTCTGTGGTAACCAGGTGAAAAAGTTCTGCTTTTTAGATCTGGGCTGATAATGATAATTAATAGTATAATGACATGATATTTTCCCATTTATATGCATTGTAAGCTAGTGATGTTTTCTCAATCTACTACCAATATCAGTCTTTTTTAATTTCTATCTCAGCTTGTAGTGTGTGCATTTATCAGTTTTTTTCCTTCAAATTCATGAAACATATTCTTGTCCATTACCTTTGCCTTTGTAATATGTTAGTATAGGTTTTTGCCAAGTTTTTTAATCTCCCAAAGGCCAACTGCTCCACAAATCTAGAAAAACATGATGAAGAAACCATAATAGTTCTTCAGCATTTCTTGGCTAAGAGAAACAAAACTCTGTCTTCTGGTTCCCTGAATAAATACAGTAAAAAATGCCTAGAGATATTGCATTTTGATACTTGCTTCTTTAGTCCCTCCTATCCACTTCTGGAAAATCACAGCATAATGCAGTCTTATACATGCATACAGATCTATATCCATTTAAATATCACTCCATATCTTCTGTTCCATATTTAAGACTTATGACACAGAATTACAGAGTATTTGATATTACTATTTTCAATAGTACTACTCTCATAAGCTCTAATAGTGCAATAGTGAATTTGGATCTTTGCAGTATTTATTGGTCAGATACAAAACATATATAGTTATAGTTATTTATTTTTTTTAAAAAACCTAATATATTTGTTTAGATATGTAACATAAAAACCCTCAAAACTAGAGGTATGAAAGCCTACCTTTAAATAGAGTTTAATGTAATTCTTTATCTATATGTTAAAAAAAAATAATTACCAGCTAGAAATTTTATAATGTTCAGTGCCTCCTCTCTTCTCTTCTATCAGGACTCCACTTAAACATCATGGAGGCACCAATAGGTATTTGGGAAGCAAGGTAAAAATTCTCCTATAGAAGAAGCAAAAAAATGGGCTTTATAGGTTTGTGAAAATCAGTCAGAGAATATCTGTACACCTGAAAATATGTGGTAGAATAAAATGCTAGAAATTATGTGCTAGAAGTAAATATAATAAAGTTATATGATATAATAGAATGAAGTTATATGCTAGAAGTAAATGCTAGAATAAAATGCTAGATGTTATACTGATATGACTGATTTTTCCAACTCCAGCTGGTGCACTCTCTTACTCTGCATCCCTAAGTTCAGAGACAATGCTGTGCAGGTTTTCACGTGCTACAATATTGCTTTTATTTCTGTGAAATCACCAATGCTTCATCACTAAAAGAAGCTGAGATAATGATTATGGGGCACTTGCAGACTTTATGCTGACTTGAGAATCAGGATCTGATAGCGTGAATTGTTTTTCATCTGTTCAGCAGCATTCAGGCTCCATGGAGGCTGAGAGCATTGTGAAAGCTTTTCATATCTGAAAAATAGTAGACCAGACCTGGTGAGTATCAACACTGAACAGAACTGGTTCCTCATGTAAAGAATGAAACATCCTTTTCTTTAGATCAAGCAAATGACCAAGTCCTGCGCTGGGAGGCATTCAGGGTTCCTCTGAACAGGCTTAGGTGTCCTGCTGGGGGTTTGGGTGTAGCTCTAGTGAGAGAAGGAGCTCTGTGGAAATTGCTGTTTCTGGCTCAGCTGCTGGGAGCTTTATGTGTGCTTACAGTTCACATTAGTAGTGGCAGTGCTGATTTATAAAGCCTTTGGTCTTGCAAAGTTAACATAGCTTTGGATTACTGAATTGTGTATTGGTCAGTCCTGGTCTTGCTTATAAATTAACAAAATTAGGTAGCTCTAAGTAAATATTTAACTCCTCTCTTCATTGCTTTCCCAAATATGTTCTCAGTGGTGTTGCACTGATGCAGCTGAGACAGAATTCAGCAGAAAGAACAGATCCGATTTAGATCCAGGAAGAATTTATAGCATTGACAGCTATAAGAGATTTATTCTTTGTGAAGGCAACAAATCCAGCATTGAAATTAATGAAGAACAATTAATAAAGAGTTTAAATATGCATCTTCAAACCAAAATAATTTAATCTCTTTTTTTCAAACTCACATTAGATTACTTTGGGTTTCCACAATTACCAAAATTAGAATTGACTTTACAAACACCCAAACAAATATAAAAAACTGTCAAAAGAGATCATTACTCATTAATTCATTTGTTATTTGTGTTCCAAACTTAACAACCCTTTTTTCTTTGTGAATGAAGTTTACAAACCAGCAGTTTTAAAATCGATTTCTGACACTGTTAGCACAAATATCACTTAGAGGAGATTCGTCCTGCAAGCATGTGTCTCATACTACCTATCTCCAAAACCAAATAGAAACTTGGTAACACAGTCAAACTCAATCACTTGTGAACTTCAAGCAATTTTTAACTTGAGGCAAGTGTTTGATTTGACCCTCATAAAGAAAGCAGCAGTTACTAATTTTTTCATATTTGAATTAAATAAATAATTTTAATACATATTAAAATGGAAAACTGTGCATGTACAGTAGGGAGTAAATGGTAAGAGAAACTGCTGGCTGATCACAGATTAGTTTGCCCAGGTAATTCTTGGACAGACAAAGATGGAAATAGTGAATGTTTTCTCCTGAATGTTTTGGAGGGGGAAAAAGCCACTATAAAAAAGGGCAGTACTTTACTTTGACTGAAGTTATGCTTTGCTTCAGTAGCTTTGCTACTTTAAAACAAAGTATATATTTTGTAAGTGTTGTAAATGAATCTCACCTTATTCAGTAGAAGACTTTTCATTAATTTACTAGACTTTAGATCATGTTCCTATCTTGATGTTGCTTAACAGCCCCTTAGAGAAGTGATAATTATGGAAAAAATTATAGAACTAGAATATACGTTTCTTTAAGAAACATTGTTTTTCTCCTGTATCACCTACAGATTATTAATATGAATAATGAAGTACATGTACACTCATTAGGAATTGGAATTAATTAACTAGTATGTTATGCCTGGATATGTCTACATATACCAGTCTTGTTTTTTCTTGTGAGAGTGATCAATATACACTGAATAACACAATTTGATCCCTTCTTACTTATGTTGCAGTAACCCAATACTGTAAACCAGGGAAGTTGCTTTGTCATTTTTAATAACATTCTGTTTTGATTTAGGCAGGCTTAATTCTGTTCATTTCTGATCCATTGATCTGTAACTGTGCAGAAATGAAATACACTTATGAAAAAGAAAGAAAGTTTTCATCTTAATCACTCAAGCACAGCCACCTCTGGACCACATCAGTTTTAGTCAGATAAAAAATGTAATTAGTAATGTAAATATAATGTAATTAGTTCAATGCACAGGAATTAGTATGACAGAAAAATCAGAATTGTAAAATGACAGATTTAGAAGCAATGATTAAGGGTTTTTTTTGGTGAATTTTTAGAAATTATTTCAGTTAATCTACAGAGTGGATGGAATACCTATAGTAAAGTCCAAACACCAGGTTTTTTTGTGACTAGTATATGTTAACAGATCTTAGAATGTTTCCTTGATAAGACTGGTTGGAATTTGTGCCTTACACGTGCTAATAAATACTACTGACACCTTATAAATAAAGAGCAATAGTCTCAGTCAAGAAAAGCATTGTCCCTAAGCAGGGATGCTAATTTACAAAGTTCAATTAGATTCCATGAAATAAATGGACGGAAAATTATCCTGGAAGTCAAGCATGGCTGGATTTTCTCTCATGATTTGGGAGATTTACTCTTAGCAGGTAAATCAGTGATATTCACTGTTAATTGTTTTCTGTGTGTCTCCCACCATGTTGTCATGGGCTGTTTGCTAGTTTATGAGTTTAGCTAGCACTACCACATCAACCTTAGCACATACCTTCAAAAATTCTTTGGTTTTGACAGAAAGCATGCGCAAAAGATTTGGGTGATCTCTGAGGTCTTAATGGCCTTCAGCTCCATCAATCTTGGTATCACTATGTACTTATATTGATTTTTTTTCTTTTGCAAGGAAACAAATACATTTACTTTGAAAAATGAATTGTAAAATAATCTCTTAGTCAGTCTTAAAAGTGCATCAATCTGATGGGGTTTTTGGGCTGACCAGATTTTCAGAGTGTTTTATTTTCGTTTTGTTGATTAGCAAAAGCTTTATTTCTAGTCACCTTGCCACTATTGTTTAGAAATGTGTTTTTGAAAATGGAATTGATTTTTTTATTAAGAAGCCTTTACTTTCAGCTAGGGATAAGCCAAATTGACACAGAATATTCCTAAAGCATATGCAGTGGATTGTCTGAATTGCTAAGCTGTCTTCTCAGGTACTTTGCTAATGTGGCATTGATCAATCTACAGATTCCCAAACTGTAGGGAAGTGATAGGAGTATTGGCCGCAGATGCACCACGGGCCAGAAAGATAAATTGTTTGGGTTGTCTTTTTGCAACTTTAAGGTCACAATTCATTCATCTTGTTACTTTTCTGTATCCCTTTAGTGGCTTCAATTGCAGGATTAAATATTGAATGGTGGCAGATCACTCAATACATGGCTCTTCCACTTTGGCATTAGAAGGCATTTCATGCTTAAAATGGAACATTGTGCACACAGAATGCCAAAGGTAGTCGTGCTGATGATCTATTCTGTAAGATTAATCCCAGAACAACATTATCAGGCAATTCTTAACACATCGATTTATTCCTGATATGACACTTCTGAAACAAATGGATAAATGCTTGGCATATACTCAGCATCCTAGGAGAGAGAATGTAGAATTGAACCCTCTACAGAAAAGATCCATATTTAAAATTAACCCTTTAAAAGCTTATCAGGAAACTTTTAGACTGAAATGCATGGCCACTTGTGCAAAGATGGTCTGTAAGAATCAAGATCAAGGTAAGGGAGAGGATTCTTCCCCAGGGAGCAGATCATGGTCTGCAGATTTGCCACACACCTTGTGTACAGTAATAGTTATGCCATTGTACATTTCAAGTAGAGAAATGCTTCATGTTTCATGTGTTAGTGCCTCTGGCTTCCCTCAGAAAGGCTCCTCTCTGCCCCCTCTGCCGGGCTGTGCTCCGAATTCTGAGGAAGGTGCAAAATCCCGTGCAGACCTTTGCCACACAGCCCTCCTCTTACAGCTCATGAGCAAGGGCAGGCTTTGAAGGCTTTTCTTTAGGCTTCTGCACTGGTGAAAGGAGCAAGGGAATTTTGCCTCCAATGATTGTTACCTGTACAAACTGCATAAACACCTCCTGTGCCTTCAAAGAATATTACGTATGGAATGTGAAAGGCAGTGCAGCTGTCAAAGGTGGGGTGCATTTGCAGGTTTTCCAACCAGTATTACAATTGCAGTACAAACCACCTAAAAGGAGTTCTATTGATTCTAGCTTTAAAGCTGTTTTCTATAAGGTTTCAAATTTGGCATTATATTTTGTATGTTACGGGGTTTTTTTGTTAAATCTGTCTGCAAGCTGAGCAAGAGGCTGGATTTCCATAGCACATGATAACTTCAGCAGGTAAGGAAGTATCTTCAGAAGTGTAAATTTAGTTTTGCTTTTTCAAATTATATCTAATGCTTAAATATGTGTTACATATGAGTTTGGACAAAAGTGAGATCCAGTTTCAGTCCTGCATCTGACTTGTGGATCCTCTGTCACTGGGTGGAATTCAAAGCCTCAGGTTAGGTGCCTGCACTTGCTAACAGTGTATCTATGTACTGCCTGTGCAGATGTCTCACGCTGATATTCACAAAAGGCTGAGCCATCAGCATCACTCATGTAGCCAAGAAGGTGCTGCAGAAGTAATATCCAGGAAGGAACTTGTTCCCAGGGCTGTAAGGTGACACTAGAACATTTACATTTATAATAAATGGCTTTTTCCTTTGGATCTGAGTTTCCAAGCATGCACTTGGAACACAACACATACAACACTTCCTTGCAGAATTAGAAAGAAGTGCCCTTTCTGATTTTGTCTTTTATCATCCCTCAAAAATGACCACAGGTTACTGACACATAGATACATATATCTAATACATGCATATATTAAACCCCTCTCTTTCCAAAATAATTGAATCCAGATATCTCTTTTAACAAGGAACTTTTGAGACTCCTGGAGTGTCAGTACTTCTGGCAGTGATACAGATTTGATATGAATATGGAGGAGTCTGCTACATGTGACTAAAATTTTTTTAGGCAACAAAGAACAGTTTTAATACAGAAGGCTGACAGAGACTGTCCAAAGATGTCCAGTGTGGTAGTCAGCCCATTTCTTAGAAGTCAGAGGTATATTTTGTAAATACTTTCATAATCAAATCCTCACTAAGAACCATTCCTGTGCCACGTAAGTGGTATAAGAAAGATCCTCTCATTCACTTGTTTATGATTCAGTCTGTGAAGTGAAGCACACCCCTGGTGCACTTCTCAAAACATAAGTTTGCCTTGTTAAATGGATGAGTTTAGTGACGCTAGATGACTAGAAATGTTAAGACAAAATAATTCCACAGATTTATTCAACAATCAATTTGGATTGTGGTCTTAAGCATGAAAACCATACACTAGGCCAGTTTGGGTTCTTAGATGGGTGTTTTTTACTGTGTTGAATTTATAGAAATATTAAGATGCATGAATTCTGCTTGTCTGTCTGCCAAAACTTCATCTGGATATGGTTAATAGAATCTGTGTTCATGTGCTAATGTCTGCAAATACTCAGGCTAGCTAACAAGACTATTGCTTTCTTTGCAGTTTCTTCATGTAAGTGATTCTTTAAACTGCCCATCTTAATACATTTGGATTTTAAAGATCTGTTAAAATTAATAACTTGAATAGAGAGTTGAAGCTTTTTGATAGTCAACATGTTTTCTTAATGCCAGTAAAATGTTTCTGTTCTATGCAGCTCTTTTTACAGTTTTTTTTTATCTGGTAATTTGCTTATTTCTAGTGCCAGAAAAATAAGAAGTTTACTTAGCAATGTTTTTTACTGGAAAATAGTGTGTAGGAAATGCTCTAAAGCTGACCATTTGAAAATATAACCTGTGTGTGAATACTTGTCATAGTTATGAAATCTGGCATCCTGATTCCTCTGAATTTGGAGACAAGTAATTATATTCAATGATTTGTAACAAAAATCACAAATGGTCTTGAACATAGAATGAAAAAGATACATCTATTATTTGGACTTTTTTTTCTTTAGCCAAAATCCTTGTGTGAACCAAGGGGATGTTTTAATTAGTTTGGCTGCTGTTCACATCATAATACCATCAAAGTCAAAATGAAATACAACCAAAAGGTCCTTTTTGGGCATTAGGAGTCTGTTCCAGTATTTGTGCTGTAGATCATTTTTCATGCTATCCACCTATCATCATGCAAGATTCTTTTTGATCTCACAGAGAATTAGACATAAGAATTACCTGCAGTCATGTAGTAATTCAGATTCAAAAGCAAAATTTCTCCTTGGTGTTTGAAATACATTTTTTGGAATATCTTCTGTTACAATTACATTTCAGATGAGGACGTTCTTAGATAACTGCATGTGCTCCCTAAGTGCATGCTTACCTCTAACATAGATTGCAGACAAATTGCTGCATAGATGTCATGATGTAGACACCACAAATTTTAATGAAATTCTCTTTTTTTTTAATTGGTGAAAATGTTTCTCCTGGGCTTGAAGATGAAATAGCAAAGATGAGAAAAACAGCATGTTACATTCTTAAATCTACAGGATGATAAAATCACCAATTACTTGAAAAGTTGGCTGAAATGGTTTTCCTTATTTAAAAAAAATAAATGTTGATTTTTCTGCTTACAAAGAGATTTAATATGCTCATTTCGTCTTTCTAGATTTTTTTTTGGCACTGTAAAATTAAGAACTTCATTATCACATTCTCACTGGCCTTACATGTTGTTTCGTTTTTGCCTGTTGGATTGGCATAAAATTCAAGGTGAAATTTTGGAGGTGAAAAGCATCACTGGCCTGGAGATTTTGACTTCTGATATATATGAATATGTGAGCCAACATCCCTCTGTTGATAAGCAATATATGTGACCCATGACGGGCAGCGTGCTGTTCTGGTGGAGCAAAATATTACAGCTAGACCATGCAGGCTTCTGCTCCACTGGACTTGGAATAGATTAGTAAAATATTCTCCAAGCTTGAAGGGTTTTACTTTGGGGTTTTTTTCCCCATGATGGATAGTAGATAAACTCATATGCAAGTTTATTGCAAGATTCCTTTGAGACCTCTAGCTTTTTATGAATGGAAAGGTCATTTATAAATGTTCAACATCATTGTATTTTATTACTTTTCCCATAGGACAAGATCAGTGTGTTTTCTGTAAGAGACTGCAATCAGATTTTACAACCACACGGATTTAATGTTGTACATATTACTTGTGTTCAATAACTGAAGCCTCTGTAATGAAAAATACTTTTGATTTCAGCCCATGGAGGTCTCTTTTATTCATACATTACAATTTTCAAACTGGAACACAGACTTTAACAAGGCCAGGAGCCTTCAATTCTAAGTTATTGATACAGGGTCAATCTTTGCCTGGGCTGTGGTTTTCTGTAATGCTAAAAACTTCTATACGGTTTCCTCTGAAACATCTGATATTTCTTTGTCAGAGTGGCCTTGAAGCCCACTATTGGTAGATCTGTATTTGAGCAATAGGATGGTCATATTGATGCTTGGTTTGGTCACTTAATTATACTTCATATTTGTATTTGCTGAGTCTTACTCCTTTGGCCATAGCACATCTTTTAGTCACTATAACATCTAGTTTGTTATCATCTATTTTGAAAGCATTTATGTTGAGTAGAAAAATCCTTACCCAGGGAAAGTCCAGGACTTGAACATGTGTGGCCACAAACTGAAATCATTATAACAACAGAAAATGTCAATTAGTAAATTTGAGAGTAAACGTCAGAAAAACAGCTTTGTGATCCGATAGAGAGATTGAGCATCAGGCACTGAAATCCTTCAAGCCTTTTTTCTTTGGTTTAAAACTCTAAAGTCAACTTGGATTTTTTTAGTAAGGCATGATAGCAAACTCCATCCCTGTATTTGCATTATCACTGTCTCCAGCAGCCCCACTCTGTCTCGCACCAGAAGAGACACCATTTCCAAATGCAGAGCTCTCAATCAGCATTTAAAGGAGAATCCCTAAAGTTTAAAAGCAGTTTCCCAAAATCTTGAGAAAGGCATGGGAATAGGATGAGTTGCTCATCATGGAGTATTATGCATATGGGAGAGGAAGAAATCTTTCCATATTCCAAATCAGACAATTGATGAGAGCCCCAACTGGATCTGAGAATGCTTCTAAAAGGCTTCTGTGGAACATGTTCTCTAGCATGCAGGTGTATCAATGACAAATTCCATGTTTTGCATTTTTTACATAAAAGAGAATGGTTGGAATGCTTTCGAAGTCCAAGGTGCAGGAATGTATTTCTACCTCACGGGAATATTAAATTCAGAGTAGGAAGGAGTATGTGAAGTGTCTCACACACATCAGTGTGGGAATAACGTGCAGTTCAAACTCATGGTATTTCATTTTAAAAGTCTTAGGAAAGATCGTTTCTCTTAAACTAATGGATGTTTATGTCAGTTGTGTACAGCTGTGTGACGTACCAACTTCTCTGTAAAGCATTCAGTGGCTCATCTAAGAGGCTTAGATTTGTAGATTGAGCTCAGTGTTTAGTGTTGGACGCAGATGTTGGACAGCTCTATCACATTAGTATTTAATTGGTACACAGGTAAGACTCGTAATATACTTTACTGGAAGCATCAAATTGGTGTTTTGACACCATACTAGTGCACTCAGCCTGCACAAGACCATATTTTTGGAAACTGTTTAACATAATCTATTGGCTAAAGAGAAGTGAGTCTGCTGTTTTCACAGTGGGGTCTGTTATTTCACAAGGTAGTACACTGGTTCCTTGTTCATTTGTTAGTGTTCTAGGACAAGTTGATTTATTACCCTGAAAGGAGAGCATTATGGTCTGTAGTATATTTAATAGCTTCAGAAACATCACCTTATCATGTACAAAATCTAGTAGCTCTTTTCTCTGAGAGGTGTCTCCAATTTTTGTGTCAAAGTTTTGTAAATACTGGGGGTAGATGAGGTTCTTGTAAGTACTCATGAAAGATTATTTTGATAAGACATTCTGAAGCTAAATGATTTTGAGATATCGTTTTAGAGTAGTATTGGCAATGAGAGTACAATGAGATCAAGGCAACTGTCAGTTGCCAAAAAATTGTGTTATTCAAGAAAGTGTCACAAGTAGCAATATTTGATAGGGATAAAATGAGCTATTTTCCTGCCCCCTATGCATTTTCCATAGTTTGTTGTCATCTAACAATAGTCTAGTTTATGTTTTCTTTCAAATGCTTGAACTCCACCTTGCACAGAGACACATGCCTGTACTGGTTTTTCTTAGTAAGTATCTTGAGTAGACAGGATGTGTAACAGCCTTTTTGGAGAGTCCAGAGAATTACTGTCCATATTCCCCTGAAAATAATGTTGTGCACTTTCTGAATAAGGATAGCTGGCATTCATGAGAAGGTGCAGGATAAAATATATGTACACATTCATGTATTGTGTGTCTGTTTAAAGAAATTCATGATTCCTCTAGTTTGCAGTTCATGTCTCCTGTCTTTTTAGAACCCTCAACTGTCAATATGGGCAGATATACAATGGGTTATTATATTCCCAGTGTGTGACTTTTTTTTCAAGGTACTTGTTCATGTTGTTGCACAGAGGTGAATATGGGAGCAAAAGATAAATGACATTTTTTGTCACAGCTTAGTTTGCATGTTAGTTACCATCAGATTTCTTCCTCTCTTTTACTCTCTCTTTCCCTTCCTACCTACTAGTGAAATTTAAATTTGTTGTCTGGGGAGTTTGCTGGGGAAGTGAAGTTTACCATGGAGCAACCTTATTTATGAACCAGACTGCAAGTTCATGAAAGTTCAGGCATGTGGTGACCGTGTAAACTTTCCAAAGCCGGTTCAGCACCTCCTGTGTGCTGCTCATCAGTGTGCTGTAATAAGACAACGTTAGGCAGGGTTCCTCCTTAACACTCCCTCACCCTAGGTAAGGTCTGTTTTAGCTCTGGTTTTACAATTCTCTTTTCTGAAAGTCAAGTTGTAATAAAACCAGCCAAGGCTTTCTCACGTAGTTCAGCTGCTTCTACAATGTACCCCTCAGGACTGCTGATTCCACTCGGCAGTCTGCGGTTTTCAATTACTGGCCACAGATGACTTTTAAGAGAGCTGGCAAAGCTAAACAAGAAAATTGAGCCTGGCAAGATTAAATTTGCTGTATAGGAATCTTCATCTTCACAGAAAAATTCTTAAAGGGTCTGTGAAGAAAAAAAAAAAAATTTAAAAGGCTGAAAACTACACATACCTCCTCTAAAAGTGACTTTTATATCATGATAGTTCAAAAAAATCATCTGGTCTCTAGCCACGAGCATATACCAAACTTTGGAAGGTGGAAGTAAAGATTCTTTAGTATGTTATTAGAGTTACATTTATCTCAGTTACATAGGTTTCTTCATTCTATATGAATTCATGTCAGCTGAATTCATATTCACTAGATGTTAGCTTGTTCTAAAATTGAGTAGCACATTGATGCATCTGATGTCTTAAGGTGAGACACTGTGTATCTGAAACATGCTTTATCTCCCTTGCCCTTTCCCAGTTATGGGTTTCTCATTCTTAAAAGGATGAATATAAGAGCTGCTGTTTTATCTCAAAGCATTTGTATAGCTATTGTGCATATGGTTCATGGAGTGTATCCTTCAGATGCTTCTAAACTACTGACATGGACAGATTTTACATTTTTCCATTAGTTCTTTCCGTGACTTGTCTCTGAGCTATTATTACAAAATACAAGAATATATTTTGACAGCAAGGCTGCAGGAAGTGCAGCTTGCAGCTTATAGCAGAGTTGTAGTATTTTGCCGTAACAGTCTAGAAAATTACATTCCCAGAAATCAGCAAGTGTAGTCAGAATGCAATTTGCCTACCTACAGAAAGCTGTGCAGTTGTTTTTTTCAACAGCTGGCAGCCTGCAGGCCTGAATCATTATGTTCTTTTCCCCTGCTTTGTCCCTTGGGCCTGACCTGCCTTGCTTGGAAAGCCTCACTCAGTAACACCCAGTGTTTGTATCTGCTTATTCACTGGTTCCACCAGTATTAGTCACCAAAGACTCTGGTCTACCATGATGCTGATTATCCTATTTATATTTATGGCTGGATGTAACTGAGGGAACTACAAATTGTCCTTAAGATACCCTCAGACATACCTGCCTATAATTCCTGAAATATCTGAAGTGGTCATTGCAAGACTGTATAAAGTACCAAGAGAGACATCTCCAAAGTCCTGAATCATGATCCAAATAGCAGATCCCTCCACAGCAGTTTAAATACAGGTTGTTGTAAATATAAAATCAGGTTGTATAGAATTACATTTAAAATGTAATTTTCCTAATCTGTGTGAATACCATCTTTATTAAGTGAAATATGATTTGATATAAAAAGAACTCCTAGATTTTCTTTTAAATCGTTATGTTCAACTATCAGGAACAGTAGATCCTTATATATTATATAAAATAATATCTTTATCCCCCCTCCAGTTAGTGTCCTAACTAATTGGCTTTTTGTACATTCATGTTATTGTACTTGAAGTTTAATATTTAAACTGTTTAACATGCTAATCAATTTGTAGGGGACCAGACCCTGCTACAAGTTTTTATCATGTAATTTCACAGACCTATCTGCAGCTAGTTAATCTTTTGTGAGTCCTATCAAATTGTTTGTAGTTGAAGTACTTGTAGTTCCTTAAAGGTACAGATTTCCAGTGGAGATCTATATTGGTTACATCTCTTACTGGTTGATAATTCTGGCCTTTTTTTTTTTTTAATGTGGCATAGTCCTCTATGGAGGCAGGGCAGAAGATGTCTGAACTAGGGCAAGGCACAATTTAATTAGCCAGACTTCCTTTTGAAACTGAAAAGGATTGCTGTTTCCAAACTTGGTACCATTATTCCTTTCCAAATATTGTAAGGCTCAAATTCCAGGCCTAAACTTAGCAAACTGTTCCTCTTTAAAAGAGCTCATCATACTTTTCATGCAGCAAGTTGATGTGAACGCATTTATGTGACTTCCTTCTCAATAAGCCCATTATATCTGTCTTGGCCATGGATTTGCTCTGTTAATATGTCATAGACAAAGCAATCAGGTGAGTAATCAGAAGGTTAAAGGTGACTTTGTGAAATGGAACTACCTAAGCCAGACTTAATGCAAAAAGACAAAGAAAAGCAAGGAAGAGGCAAAGGAGAGAGAACAGTAACAGCTTTTTTCTATGATCTGTGGAGTGTGGGTGAGGATAAGCCTGCATGTTCCCAGCCTTTTTTTGGTCCAGTTTGTCCTATTTCAGCATACCTGAAATGAAACATTCCTATTCCAGCACAGGTTATTTTGCTATTTTTCTATGTAAAAGGAAATATTTCCTTGAGTTGGATTTGTGTCTTCTTCCCTATATAATTTGTAAAAGTAAAGGGAGCAAAGGCAGCAGTGTTTCAGAGAAAGCTGAGCAAAGACAGAGCACATTTTCCAAGGCACAGCAGCTTGTGCAGAGCCTGACTGATGGATCTGTGTGTTGCACAGTAACACTCTGCAGTCGTGCCACTTTGGGTGCAGAAGTCTGCCTGCATTAGCCAGGAGCTTCACCCAGACTAATAGACCTTGTCAAGGGGTACAGCACAGTGCTAACATGCTTTGATGTTTTGCAGCTCAGAGGTACTTGCATACTTGCCAGGTCAGGTATTTCAGCATCTGTATGAAGACATCCATCCTTAGATGTGTATAGTTTGAAAGATGTTTATATAATAAATGGAAGGAAGGCATGTCCCCATTTTACAAAACAGTAGCACATTCTCAAAAGTAACTTAAGGGGATTTTTTGAGCACATTTGTTGTTAAACCTGCTCTGATTTTGAAAGCAAAGAGTTATCAAGAAATCCAAGAATCTAGATATGAGTTTCAGATTCTTATTATATTTTCATTACCAGAAAATCTACCTTGGTTAGATAGTAATTATTAATAATGTCCCACTGATTTTACCAAAAAAAGAGATTTATTTTCCATATAGGAATTTAATAAAACCCAGCCACTTAATACTCAGATAGAATGAAAAACACCCTTACCCTTTTTAGCATGTGATATAACATTAAATTAGCACTCATGTAACTAGTGTCTATAATATTCTTTCAGTCATTAAAATCATTATGAGAGAATAATACATTGTGAAAAAGCATTATAAAACAATCTGGAGCCTTTCAACTAATTTCTTTCATGTCATTTCATTCAATTTAAACCAGTTTGACATTGTCCAAGTTAACAAGTTACTCTTTTCTGTTCAGCACCTACTGGTGGCAACCCGTAAATCAACATCTCATCCAGAAGCATGAAAGACCTCATTAAATCTAATTTTGTGTGAGTTAACAGATCTCCAAATTAACCCTTCTTTAAAAATAAAATATAATAAGATAGTAAAGGTCATCCTTTTTCTACAACAAAGTTTGCTGACCGCAGAGATTTTCAAGCCTGATGGCACATTTGACTGCATGGTTGTCTCATCCTTTTGGCAGGGGTCTGTTTGATGCCAGTGAGGAATGCTAAGACTCTATCTGTCTGAAATATGTTAACACATACATTTTGTATTTTTTTAAAGTAGGAAATGAGAGGTAAAAGAAAAAAGTTAGGTTTTTTTTCTCCACAGTAGTAAATCATTGATGTCAAATGACTATTGCCAACAATTTGTGGGGAGAATTGCTCATCTCTTCACTCACTTGCCAGATCTTTGAAATGCAGTACAATCTTGCATTCTACATTTGATTTATTGTGTTATAATTCTCCTTATTTCACTAATAGATAAATACAAATAAATATATTTAGACACAGTAGTTGTAGAATGTCTACATAAGAAAGCCATGTCTTACTTGAACATGAGCTGTTAACAGTTTCAGGAAGAAAAAATAAGGCCATATATGCTGATAGACCTAATAACATTCAGGTGTGTCTGAAGATGAAGGGAAAATTTATTTTAAGGCTATTACTTTTCGAGTATAGGATATAGAAACTAATGTACTTACAAGAGAAATCACAAATATAATTCACCTACATTATACATAAAAGACAAATTACAAACATTTCCAAAATTGCAAATAGTAATGTCCATAAATAAAAACACTTCAGAAACATCAAATAAAGGTAGAAGAAAAAAAGGCAATAAACTATTAAGAAGAAAAATGAATATGCTAAGAATACAAATAGCATTTTAGTAGGAACATTATTACAACAATATCTATATAATATATAATTTATGTATATCTTATAGGAACTACAGTCTGATTATAAAATATGTCAAGCAACACACAGTGCAGAGTGTGTAGTGCCAATGTTTGTAGTAAGGTACATGACAATTTATTTATGATATTGGATTAATTACTGATTCACTGAACAAACTTAATTTTTTTTCTTGTCATTTTACTTCAGTTTGCACAATTTAAATAACATATAAAATGTTTCCATGGAAAGAGTGCATTGTATGGCCAAGTTGGGTTTTTCCACTTTTTTGTCATTACCTAATAGAACATGATAGCATTAATTGAAGTATTTGGGACTGGTTCTGAATTGTGCTCAGTGTTGAACTTGATCAAGTATCTATGACATAAAACACCAGGGGACAATATGACTCTCTAACAACCTGCCTATAATATCCAGTAGGAAGAAAAAATACATGGAGACTAAATGTTCTGTATGGCTTATGCTGACAGTACTAAAATGACGCAGACATTAGAAAAATCAGATATCTAAACTATTGGTGAATTAAATTATTTATTAAATGTATATTGATGGCTAAAAAATGAAGAAAAAGATCACAGTTAGTGTTGTCTAAGATGAGTGAACAGATTAATTTATGACTCCTACATAGATGAAAATGAAAACCAGCAAATATTCTCTGTAGGAAAAACTGTAATGTAAAATCTCTCTTGGTAAATTAAAAACACACATTACAAGCTCAAAATAATATCAAATCCAAAATTGAAATGATTCTTTCAAGTTTGTGTTGAAAACTGCCTTAGACAGGAAACAAAAAGCCCTGTTAAATAAATCAGTTTGAGAGGATATGTATTGAAAAACAGCTGAAGGAAAGCATAATTTGATGATAATTAGTATGTATCAGCTAAGAAATTCAGAACACTGAAAAAGCAGAAGGAAAAATTAGGGAGAAAGCCACGACCACAAAGTTTGGTGGCTTTTTTTTTTTTGCTCCTCTTTCCTTCAATCGGACAGATGTTTGGCTTCTTGTTGTAGCTGTTAAAATGAAATTGAATGAATCCCAATAATGTTAACCTAATCTAGACAAAACCATAAGAATTCCCCAGAGTAAGGCAGAAAATGCTGAGGTTTTCAATAAATATTTATCTTATGTAGTTAGATGGAGGAAAAGGTGGCAAAGAGTCTGTTAGATCATATGATAAAATATTTACTTTTTCCATGGAAATATTAAATTGCAGCTATTAGTAGTGGATGTTTTCAAGTGCTCTAGACAGATAACTTCATTCAGGAGTGCAAAAATATGTAGTAAAACAATAGGTAGACATAAAGCAGATGAGTTAAGACTGCAAACATTGATGCCAATTTATAGTAAAGTTCCATTAAGGATATTAAAAGAGCTGTCTCAAAGGCTCTTGCAGTTGTTAATGTTGACTTCTATGCAGTTGTCTAACATGGGCAAACTTTTAAAGAAATGAAGTAAGACAGTGCTGTTCCCTATGCTCTATAAATACTGACTATTTATAATTTTACAAGGCTGACTTTTTTTCTGGCAAGATAAGTGACTAAATGATGTAGAAATCATTCATGTAAATTTTAACGTGAGCATTTTACATTCAGTGGCTTTTTAGCATCCAGACTAATTAACCACTGAAACCATCTCTGTGGTTTTATGAAAGATTTCCAACTGCCAGAAATTGTAATCATTATCTTTTTTCCTAAAATGAAGTTAAACCAGAAATTTAACTAGTGGTAGCTCCGTGGCCAATGTTCTCTGTGCTTGCAGTGGGATCTTTGAGTCTGGCTTCCATTTGTAGCATGCAAGACTATGAACCTGCCAGGTTTATGCCATGTTACAATTGAATTCTTTATTTAAAAATCTTCATGAAGAAAGGTACTAGGAAACTTTTCCTATAATGTCTTTTATTTCCAGCAGCTGTCTGTAGGCTGTTCTTTTACAGCCATAGTTAGAATAATTGATATGGAACCTTTTGAGGTGGTAAGGAATGTGATACTTCAGACCATCTGCAAAATGGTGTCCTTACAGTAAAAATGAAATGAATAAAAGAAGCACCAGGTACTCACTATATTAATGTTTTTTTCTCTCTCTATGATCTTCTTTCTTTTACCTGTAATAGAGCTCTAACCTTTAAATGTTCTCTGAGTTGAACAATTTTTCATGATCCAGCTGTCTCGGGATTGTTTTAGTTCAGTTTAATATGTCTTTTGATTCACTGCTGGATTTTGGTTTTTTGGAGTGATTTATGGAATTTTACTCCTTTGCCAGATAAGGGTTAATAAATCATAATTTGAATAATTACCAAATTATTCCAGTTGAATAAATTAATAAGACCTCACTAGAAAAAAACTCTTAAGGCCACTGGTTTTTTCCAGCTATGAGCTGTTTAATGTTACTTTTCCATACCCTTTCTTTCAATAAAACATACAAAATCTCTGATTCAAAAGATTAAAAAATAAAGAAGCTGAATTGCATATTGATACCTTCTTGATCTATTGATGTAACAATCTTTCCCCCACAGTATCCAATCCAATATCCATATGCATTGAAAGGGGATGATCCCATCCCACTTGACTCCAAACAAAGGCAGGGGCCATTTCTTTTGCAGACTTAGCAGTTAATTGCACAGACACAGAGGTTGTCAGTTCACTGGATGGTGCAGGAGTGATGGTTGATGGCAGTGTAGGCTCTGCTGGGGCTGCCTTGATCCTGAGCCTTGCTATGCAGTGGCTGTTACTTCTTTGTACTGGGACAGGCTTTCATCCAAATTCTTAATGATCTAGCTGAGGCAATTGAGCCAGCAGAGTATTATTCCCTGATCCTCTCCCCACCCCCTCTACCCCCAAATTCTTTGGATAGTTTCCCAAAGATTTAGTGGCTTGAACTTGCTCCCTGCAGAGTCAGACAAACAGCACGGTTGACAAAACACAGGAGGCAGGTTTGGAGATGGACGTAACTGCAGCAGCACTAAATATTTTAATGTCAACTTTAATGGAACTGTATCCTAACCCTGAAAGAAATTACTTTACATCACCAGCCAGCTGAACCAACTCATCCTGCAGCTGTACAGGCTGATCTAACAAAAGGGATGGGAGGGAGGCGCTTCCCCTTTTGGCAGCTTTAGACTGGCATAACTGTAATACAAAAATGCTTAAAGTTTACTGAAGACTTGGAGTGTGTAATTTAGTTTTACCTAATCTAATTTGTGCTTGCAGGTACTTTCTCATTGCATTTTGTATTTACATGACAAAATTAGTTGTGAAGCAGAGAAAGGAGAAAATTAATTCAAAACCAAAATTTAAAAGTGCAAATAGGACTTTCCATAAATAATTAACCAGTCAAAATATACATGTAAATTTATTTTGGATCCTGATAGTGTTCCCAAGACCCCTTTGCTCCCTCTTCTAGTACACCAAGCTTATTGTACATTGGTGCCTTCTTATTTGATCTCCCTTTCCTAGGGAAATGCACAAGGCATAGCAGGGATTCACTGTCTGTTCACTTATTTGTTCCATCTTTATTTTCCCAGCCTTCAAAAACTGGGTCTCAAGTTAGAGAGAACCATTTTGGTCTGGTGCTTAGATCAAGCAGGAAAGAGTAATTAAACAGGAGGGAACAAGGCTATTATGTTGATGCTAGTTTTCCCTGCTTGAGAGTGTCATTCCTTTCCTTTACTAATTCTCTTTTGTGTCTGTTTAACCATGGTTCAGCCATTTCAAGAAGACACCTTTCTTCCCACAAGCTTTCTTAGCACTGCTGATGTCCAAGTAGGCTCCCAGCTGAGTGGGCTTGCTGTCAAACAATCCAGATGTTCCCACAGGTGTGAGCAATGCATGGGACTTCACAAGCTTTGTTCATTGAGATGTGCTGGAGTTGATCTGCTTTGGGTAAATCTGATGGTGTCAGGAGAGATCCCAGGAACAGCAGCTCATTCTGTTACCTTGTTTTTTCTGGGTGCTCTTACACGATTTTCAAGCTATGGAAAGATTGGCTGACTTCAGCCTTGTCTAGCTCACAAGCTTTGTCTGGAATAAAGTATCTTTCTGACCAGGTTATACAGAAAAGAACCTTTTATTAGGGAAGGTGAAGAAAATAAAATCACTGGAAATTATGGTCTTAACTTCCTATCCAGAAAGCCTTCAATACTTAGCTTTTAATACTTAAGTCTGTAGCTTTCCAGGTTACTTCTTCCCTGTCCTGGCAGATACTTGAACACCCATTTGAGAGGTGAGATGGATGTATGTTAGTCTGTTAGTCATCCCATATACACTGATGAATTATGAGCCAATGCTGTGTCATATAAAAGCAGCCATAGAATTTCTGAGATTATTAAAAGTTGCTTTGTTTCCTTCATTGTTCATTACAAGTTTGAGTAAGGAGGGAGGACATGGTGGTAATTGTACTTTCAGGTATCTGAAATTTCAGCCTTAGGTTTAGAAATTACTGGTCAATATTATGCTAAAATAAGAAGGTCACTTTACAACTGAGAACAAATAGTGTATCAAATTAAAAATAAACTTGTTCTGCTGTAAGCTCTGTTCAAATAATTCTACTTGTGGCTTTGTGAAGCATGCTGGGATGTGCACCAAGTCCTGAACCTAAAAGATAATAGTCACTTACTCTCTGGAGAAATAATGAACTACTGAAGAAATAATGTTAAAATTATTTCTTCTCTGCTAGTTTTGTCAAGCCACAGTAATTACCTGTATTTCACCAGACAGTATTCTTGCCTTTTCCCTAAGTTTTGACACCATGACAGGTTTTATAGTTAGAAAATTCAATGCTCTAGCTCTGTGTTTTTGAGAATTAAATGTTTTCATTTATCTTAAGTCTGTAATTCAAAATTAATGGAAACATAATCAGTAACTTCAAAATTAGTAATACAAAATATGATTCAGCGAGTGATAAATTTCTGTCTCCGGTCTATAACAAAGTAACAAATTCATTAGTACACTGCTGCAAATATAACCTCTCCTCTTATGTTTTTTTATTTAAATATTATTGCTTCATACATTTCATTTTCTGCAAAAGTGTTATAGAGATGTACAGTCATTATTCATACAACTGTTAATATCATTGGTGTAAGGGTTTCACACTGGTAAGACCTGGCCAGTTGGTTCAGGCATCAGGCTTTGGGTGCACTTGGATTCTCCTTTTCTTCTCATTTTAGGAAGGAAAAGTGAAATCTGAGCTCATCCTCTGGGTTAGGCAATCAGCTCCTGTACCATATCCAACATAACTGCATCATTTTGCTATTTTCTCTGGATCCCATATTCACCTCTGCCTGTGGCCTGAGCCACTATACCCCCAGGAGTGTTTCTGCCCTTGCTGTGAGCTTGTATGGCCCTATCATGCACATTTTTTCCTGTGAAGGGACTTTTCTGCTAGTACTGAACTACAGCAAGAGATTTCCCACAACAGAGAGGGATGATGTAATTCACTGAAGAAAGGAATGGCAACAGTCTCAAAGCAAGCAGAGTTCCATTTTTACTTGGTTATGTAAGGGTTCTCCAGGGCTCTGGAAATAAATAGGCCTTTTTCTGTGTGTATATATACATTTAGGTGTCTATTTGTAGCTAAATGAAACGTTGAAAGAGCAGTAGTGTTTGCAGCTAAAAATCTGGCTATGGGCTTTCTCAGTACTGTCAAGTAAGAATTCTTTGCAAATGCTGTGCACCTCTATGTGCTTGTAAACTAGTAGAGCTGAGATAATTTATGCTGCCTGTCACTTAGCTGTTTTTATCAGTCAACCATGCTTTGGCATTAGCTCTCTACTTACTTCACTCTCTATGGTCTTTTTTCCCGTTTCCCATATTATCCATAGAAAAGGTAGGTTAAACCCATCAAAGAAGAGTACTGTTACTCTTTTACATAGAAAAAATAAAATGAACATTCACATTATTACAGTCCATATGCTCCATTAAAATTAAACTTTTCCCTGGCAATTTAGCACAACAAAAGGAAAGAGGTGTAGGTGAATCTAGGATATCCTGTAAGTTTATCTGCATGTAGGCTACTGGTTCACAACTAGATTTATTTTGCTTTATTTTGCAGTTCTAGCCACAAATACTGTAGCTTTGTTAATGCAACATATCTTTTAAAAACCCCAAACCCTTCCAAATCAGTTTTTGTTTCTCAGATCACTTTAGCACCACATGAATGTATGTAGGTAAGCAAATGAAAAATATTGAGAGCAGTATGACTCTATCTTCTTTTTTTTTTATTCTGCACGTATGGTATTTTGTTTGGCACGATACTTATTGAAGAAATGGTAATTTGTGGATGAGAAACAATGATTCAAGATGCAGAGCCGTGTCTCAAGCAAAGATTATTTGAAATCATTTTCATCAAGGAAGATCCTGATCCCACCTCTTACCATTTTTCTTTTTTTTAACATCCAGACAGAATGTCCCCTGAAGCAGCTTGGACCCACAGACTCTTGTTCTTTCATCATGCACCTTTTTGAAGAGAGTACCTCCATCCTCTCACTAAACTCTTTTTTGGTACTGGGAGACCTTTATTAGGTCCCTATGAGTCTTCTCTTCCCTATAATGCCCAAATCCTTTCTTCAAACTTCTCTTCATGTGGCAAGTTCTCCAATATTTAAACTTCCAAGTGGCTCCTCACCAGACTTCCTCCAGTTTGATCTGGAGGGACCAAATTTGGTATTTCTCTACAGTCGTGACCATGAAAATATTTAAAGAGAGCGAGGTATATGAATAATTTGTGAAAGCTGTCATTTTAGTGCTGCACTCTGTGTGTTACCATATACATGGTTTAAACTTCTGGTTATATAGTCTTTGTATAGGAAATTGTATTCATTTTGTCTAAAGACATCTATGGTTTTTTGCAATATTTAGTAGCATTAAAGCCTCTCAGTTATATATGTTCATACTTTTTCTTTTGTACTTTTTCTTTTGTACTTTAGAAGGCATTAGTATTAGGGTCTGGAGAAGTGGAAGACATAGATGTTCTTTTTTTTTCTTCTTTTTTTTTTTTTTTTAAGCAAAATTCAAGGGAATTTGAATTTGCTCTTTTATGTTTCCCACAATGGAAAACTGGTGAACACCACAATGGAAAACATGTCCTGAACAGTGGAGTGGTGGCTTTAAATAATCAACTGCATAATTGAACATATTTTGAGGCATGAAATGAACACAGCATCTGTAGGATTGTGTACTGGATTTGCACTGTGAACTGAATCCTAGAAGTAATAGAAAAGATATTTTTCAAGAAAATCCAACAATCAAAACTGTGCTATTGTCTTAAAACAATGACTGCCAGCATTTTTTTTTTAATATATCCTAAACTCTGATGTTCTCTGACTCACATTAACCTCTTTCACAAGGATCACAAATCTTCAGAGGATCTCCTATAAATTTACTCTCTGTCAAACATACAAAACAAATCTCAGTAATACTTTCTATAAGGGGAGGAAAGGAAATCTCTGTCATGGCTGGCCCTGGCAGTTTGACTGTCCATATGAGACAGGTGTGAAAATCCATGTTTCAACACATAACCATAGTTAGACTGACTCTTAGTTAAATGCATTAGCTCATAGAGTCTATTTGTTGTGGGGTACATTTCAGCTTTTGATGTTTTTTGTTTGGTTGGTTGGTTTTTTGAGGGGGTGGAATTATCCTGTTACAAGATTGTTAATAGTTACTTTTTTAGATTACATTAAATAATCCAGGGTAAAATTAGACAATAATTACTTAATCAGAGTAAGATTAATTGTTTAGTTTTAGCTCCCTTTTAAAAATAAAATCAGCAAAATTCCTGGGCAGCAAAATATTGTTCCTCTTATTTTTGTCTTGTTATTGTGCCAGGCGTTTGTAGCTACTTGTAGCATATCCTAATTCAGTTATATTTAGAGATCTCCCCGATATCTTCTCCATATTTCTCGGTTTGTAATGCAGATCTTTGCTTCTGAGTACTTAATTTTTAACTTTTGTGTTCTTACATGATGTTAGAAATATTTCTGAATGATGATCAATGGTGCAGGTAAACATATTTTATCTATCTTCTTGCCTATCAGCTTATTTTTGTCCTTTTTGCTATACAAGAACGTGTCTCTCTTTGCCTTAAAATGTAATTATTTTAACAATATGCTCATCCATCGTTTTGAATCTCACTCTGTTGGCATTACACAGTAGAATTTGACAGCTGGGTAAATCCTGTTTAAGAGCATATTTTGCTAAGAACTACTTCCTGCAAAGAAAAACAGAAAATATATAAGTTCCATTTGAACTGAAAAACTGAAAAAGAACAACACCAGATTTATTAAAATTCCTTTCAAACACACAATAAAAACCTAGGAAAAGTCACTTCAGATTACACCCATAGCTTCATTTCAGACTGCTCCATTTTTCTTTGCATTTGGGCTGCATTAGGAAGAAACATGTGTTTAGATTACGACTGGTTTTGGGAGTGGAGCAAGATGTAGAGTCTGTCCCCACTATGAGAAGCCTGTTTCACTGCCTCCATCAGCCAGTCTGACCTGTGTAGAATCCAGCCTTTAATCTCAGCCCTATTTACACCACTTGGTCACAGTATCACAGACCAATTATAGCAACATCCAGGCTTATCAGAAGTCTTGGCAGAGCAACCTCTAGAGCTATTCACTTACCCTCAATGTTTCAGTAGCTTAAATTTGAGAGTTCTGAAAACAACCCCACTGCTGCTGCTGTTGTTACTTTAGCTGGGTGGTGGACAAATGTAATTTTAGTGTCTGATGCTGTCACTCTGGCATCTTTCACAAGCAGGAATTATATTATGTAGAAATTTAATCTGTCTGCCATATCTTAATGGGGTGGTAGAGTAGAACACAATGCTTTTTAAAAAAGAAAAATAAAAATTGTTGTTAGAAGAGACTTAGGGCAAAGACTCCTAAAAAGTTGTTAACTCTGAGGGGACAGACTACTGAAAGGCAGCACACCATGCCGAACTCTAGTATTGAAAAGTTTTGGCTGAAGTACTGGGATATATAGATAATACAGTCTCAGAAATTTTGCCAAGGAGACTGCAGTCAGAAATGTAGGAAATTGTCCAAGATTGGGCCTCAGACATGCTGCATTCATTACCAGCAGCTGTGCATATATGAAGTGTTTCTTTATACCACAGAATCCAAACCACTGTGGCCTGTCACTGTCATTTTTATAGCAATTTGCTGACTTTTTAAGAAACAGGAAAACATTTAGCTAAAACAGAAGTTGAAATGACTGATAGAAGATAATTTAAGGGAATTCTAATGACTACTGAGTGTGTACCTTGAAAATATGCTGAAAGGCACATATATGTAAGACTTTATGTAATAAAACTCACTAAGAAAACAAAATTACACTAATAGTAGTTTAATGTTTATTCTAAGTCACAGATGAATACCTTAAGAGATCCCTTAAAAAGCCAGAAAGGTGAATGTGATATAACAGTGGTATTATTTCTAGCAATAGGATTTACAGTTATTGACATTTTCTTTTAAGATAAATTCAAATATGCATCCATTAGGGGGAGTTACACATTCATCACTAAGTGTTTCAGGTTTTCACACACTGTTTCATATGATAGATTTTCTTGGATGGTTTTGTTACCTTTTAAAATATTCTCTTCCTAACATTACCCCTTCTTCCTCTGTAGTGGGACATGTTTTTAACTTGTTTAATCAGCATGCAAAAATTTGCAGCAAAGCAAAAGGTCCAACTTTATCAATTTCTGAATGCTTCAGGGGGAAAAAAAAAAGCTATTACAATAATGAAAATATCTCTATTACTTGGAGAATTTTCCAGATTGAAATATAGATGATAAGATTTAGAAAACCTGAAGCCAAATTCTCTCTCTCAAGCAGTTTTTCCTTTGACCATCTTTTTTTTTTTTTTTCTTCCATCTGTGAAACGGCTTCTGCCTCAGGGTAGTTCAGGAAATCTATCAGTGTCAGGTGTGTTTACTTTAGTGCAGGAGGGTTTTAAACAGCAATGTGACCCTTGTGCTGGATGTTAGTATGAGTGTTCACAAAAAAAGGGCAAAGAATACTGATGGACTTCAGTTGATAAATTCTTGTGCCAGGCTTTAGAGTATAATAGTTTTAGATGAGGTATTGAAATCATGTATTACCTGCCTAAGCACTCTCCATCTAGCTGTCCTGTGTGACATGGATAGCAACAAATCCCTTTCCAAGTATACTTGGGTCAGTCCTGAGAACTGAAAACCACAACCAATTGAATTCTTTCTGGAATAAGTCCACTTTGCATTTCCCCTACAATCACAGCAAGTGCCACTGTGCCTCAATATAGCCCTTGGAGTATTTTTTCCAGTGCCTGTGGTCTAGCTGCAGGAAGCACTGACTCCTGGGAAATTTCAGAAGAATTTCTGGGAGGCCACATAAGTAGAAAGAAGGATTTCAAACACCAATATTCCAGTATACCACATTTGAGGGCCTGTCTCAAAATGAGTTGCAGTATCAGTGCTCTGCCCTTCAGCACAGAGCTCTATCGGAGACTTTCTGTATCATCCCCACAAAGTTATCACCAAGGTAGGTGGACAAGATGGGAAGGACAATTCAAAGGAGGGATGAACTGATGGCAACAATTCCTGGAGTTCATTTTTTAACAATCACTGCCTTTGCCTAGATAAATGACTGAACTGTATATGTATGCATCACCCCTGCACCCCTGTTGTAGAAAAAAATATTTGGGTCTCTGGGTGGTGGACACAGAGATGTGAGAACAGCATATCTACAGAAAGTGAACTGAGACTAGAGAAAAGTGGACTAGAAATCTTTCTTGTAATAAAATTAACATTTTTTGCTAGATTTTCCATCCAATTTTAAGAACAAGCTGTTCTCCATACTTTTCTACTCTTTTGACCCTACCAGCCAAATACGAGGCAAATGCAGTGAGATCAAAATTTCAACTCTCAGGAAGCACAAGCATCCCCAGGAAACTGGAAGGATGGAAGGAAGAGTAATCCCAAAGTAAGGAAACATCCAGATTCTTGAGAAAAGGCTGATAGTGCTTCTTGCAGTATAATAGCTAGCAGGGAGAAGCAAAGGCAGGTTGAGTGCATGTGGGAAAATACTTCAGAAAACACTGCTGTAGAAAGAAATGTGGACCCTGAAACACTGGTTATGCTGTATCTGCTCAGTTACCAATACTTGGGATAGGTTTTATGAATTCAATTATCTTCAGGATTTTGTAATAAAAGTTGCATTTTTAATGAACATTGTCCTTATCTTTGAATCTTTCTCTAGCAGGCTGGATTCTGGCCTTCTCAGATTTTTGGCCTCAAAATTGATTCAGTCACATTGGCATTATCAATGCTAAATGCAGCTTCTGTCTTCCATGTAGTTTTTCATTCAGGGTTACACTTTGCATGCTTTGCTCTTAAGTCAGCATATGGTGGGTAGGGAAGAGGGGGATGGGTCTTTCCTGTGACTTGCACTGATTAATCAGGACTCCAAAAACCTGTGCCATGCCATTAGCTTTTGTATGCCCTCTGTATATACATACTATATTTAATTTCTTGATTTTCTTTGAGAAATACATTTTAGGCTGAATATTCTACCATTTGTTCATGTTTTAAGGGCTCTAGTATGAGATAATTCAGCTGGACTTTGAGTTCCTTCTCTTGGCAGGTAACACCAAAGCTTGCAAATCTGGCAGTGCTTGTGGGAAGGTCTTTAGTGAAATGCAGTTAACAAAATCATTTAGATGATGGAATTAGGAAATGATAGTGATAAAGTTGGCTGCTGTGAAAATAGTAACTGACTGACAGAGCCAAACTGTGATTTCTGAAGCTGTTGAACACACATGGATCCATGGCAGTCTGACATCTATGCAGAGGCATGCCAAGCAAATAAATGGAGTATGACGAAGAAAGTGAGAAGGCTTTTGGGAGTATTGCATGTGATCATTTCTATGTAATATACTATGTTCTGGAAACCTATGCAATGGTTAGCCTTCCCTGAAGAAAGTCAAGCCCAAGTGATTCTTGTAAGACCTGTGGTACAGCCTCATCCTCTGTGTATGAGCACAAACTATTAAGTAAAAATATTTTCTTCTCCCTTCTTCCCTTTTAAGTAAATAATAACTTTATATTCTTAGAAGTGTCTACACCATGTTTCTGAATATGCAACACCTGCTCATACAGGGAAAAATCATTTCACTAGCAGTTTGGCATGCTGGCAAGTATTAGATGTATTGGGTAGAATGTAGAAAATTATCACCTTCTCTTTAGGACAATCAATATCCAACAAATCACATCAAGGTGTGCCATAAATGCAATTCTAGATGCCCTGCAGCACTTAGTCTTGTGCCTAATAACCCACCTATCACCAGGCATTCATCCTCTGCCAGAATGTTTACCACAGGAAGGTTTGTTTATGTACATAGTTCTGAGTGGACTCAAAATGCATACAAACCCTATTCTTATGCCTTATGAAAACCTCCTTTTTTTTCCTCCAAGGAAATGTAATAAGGTGTCTACTTAACAGCAGCCCAAAATGTTTTTCTTATATATATAAAACCAGTTTAATATTTTGGAAAGTATTAATTTTATTTTACATTTATGATTTGTATAACTATTTTGTATATAGACCACTTGCAGGGGTATGGCTCACACCAGGTGTCAGAGGAGTGTGAAATAATTTTTATGCCACCTTTCCAAGGCAATAAATGTCATATAAGCACACCAAAGTGCAGATAGAGTACTTTTAGATGAACATTCTCAAACTGTATGTAAGAAATCTGTTTGACAGACTTACCCAAAGGATGACACTTTTTTCTGATCTTGCCAAAGCAGCAACTGTGTAAAAAGAAAATTTGCTCTGGTGGTTAGGTTTCTTCTCCAAAGAGTTATGATGTAAAGGGAGCGAGGAGAAACTGTAATTAGGAGAAAATAAATGGTTACTTTCTACTGAGCAAAAAAAGAAATTTTTAAATGGCATAATTTTAGCAATGGCTAAATGACATAGCAAGTTTTCAGTCATCTTTCCTGTAATACAAAGACAAAATAGAATATGGACGGCAGCAGCTGAAGCCACAGTCCCAGCCACACAGTTTGTGCCACGATCAGTATAATGCTTATTCCAAGAAATATGTGAAATATTTTTTGTTAGAATCACACGGATATTGATTTTTTTGTGTGTGTGTGCCACTGTTTTTAAAATATCTTTTTAAAGATATAATATCAAAGAAGTACCTTGAACTTTTCTTTTTCCTTTTTTCTTTTTTTTTTCTTTTTCTTACTACGATTAGGATACAAGTTAAAATTTTCTAGAGGTTTAAAATTCTAGATTTATCATTAAGAATAGAGTGGTTTTTCTTAAAACTTCTTCTCTTATACTGATAGGATTGCCCTGCTGGTGGTCTTTACCAGTTGTAAGAGATTCACAATAGGGTAGTTTGTTCACAAAAGCCAATTCTTTTTGACAGACCTCTATACAAAACTATTTTACTCTGAATGGATTGTTTCAAACAGCCTATACATACCTTTTTTGTTAAGAGACATCCTGTATCTCATGAGTTTACATACCAAATTGATTTCTTTTTTCTGCCAGTTACATTTCTATGTCATTTTCATTTGCAGTAAATATTTTCCTCTTTTTCTTACTGAAAAAGGTGTAAATTTTTAATTAAAAAAATAATCCAGAAATCCAGAGGGATTTAGAGCTGCGGACCCAAGTATTAAATGTAAACCAAAACTTAGTCGGTTGGAAGCTGCCCATTATGAAGATTAGACACTCAGCCTCCAGTTCAGAGCATTAGCTGTGGAAGCAGCAGATTCTTTGCCTTCTTTTACAGAGGAGAGCACTGAGTAGCAGCTGCTGATAGAGGTTACTGAGAAAAATGGCAAAACAGTAGGATAAATCGAGGGAGGAAGGATGCAACTGTGTAGTTTAGAATCTTTCAGGCTCCTGATGATGTGTTGAAGTGAGTCTCGCAAATACAAACGGGTTTCACATTTGTAGAGAGTTCAGTTAAAAGAGAGACAAGGTTCAGATTACAACTGGATTTTCCTTTCTTTAGTGAAGTGTTTAAACTTTTCCCTGAACTACTTCTGCCTTTTGTTCAATAATTAGGTAAAATAACATGAAAACATTAGAGCATTATTTTTTTATCACTTCATCTCATTACTGTTATTCATATAGCAATTTTTCTGAAACAAACAGAATTAACTTTTTTTTTGGGGGGGGGGAGGGTTGGGGATATTTCTTTCAAAGGGCTCATTGACACATCATCTAATCCCCCAGAACTTCCATGAAAATGTCCTTCTCCTCCTCCTCACTTAGCTGTACTATAAGATAAGGATAGCATGTGTGCTTTGTGTTTCCAAGAGCTGTGTTAATCATTCAAAGCATATGTGCCCTTTTTCTCTGCTGGCTGGCTGGTACTGTAGGTATTAGCACTTTGGTAAAAAAATACCTAAGAACTATATAAGTACTACAAGAACTATAAGTACTATAAAAAGTATCATGATCTATATTTATGTCTTTCATATTTCAGATTTTGGAGATCGAGGTATTTCATCTGTAAATTTGTTTTTTCCCCTACCTTTATATATGACCAATTAGTGTAGAGTGGGATGATTCTAATCAGGGCAGTCTACTGTTAGGGAGCAAAAATCTAGGTGCTGATAAATAGAAATATTGTGCATTTTATACTTGGCCTCGCATTGCATTGAGCTTGCTGGGAAATTTGACAAGGAACATTATGTACTTCAATATATGAATCTACAGCACTCAAAAATCACAGTACCAATGTACACTTAGTAGTTTTGCTTCTTAGGAAGAAAACCCCACATGTTGCCCACTTATATTCAAGAAATGTGTCATAGTTCAATCCCTTTTTTGAAAGAACTGTATTTTTGCTATAACTCTTGCCCTACCCCAGGTACTTCTACTTGCTTACAATTTCCACTTGTATTTTTAGGGAAATAATGATCTGAAACTGTAAAATTCTCAATGCAGTCTTGGAAAGGGTTAAAAAAATAGAGTTACGATTTATCTATGTAAATGAAAAGGGAAAAAGTTTATTGTTTTCAGATTTGAACATAAAAAGGAAAAAAAGTTTATTGTTTTCAGATTTGAACACTGAATCTGTGAGCTCATTATGGTCTTAGTCTGTTCTAATTTAAATCAGCATCATTACTGCATGAAAAATGGCCCATCTTAATCCTCACTTGTGAGAAAAAAACTAGTCAATGTAGCATACTATTTAAATGCTTAAAAACTACAAGATGTTCTCCATTAAATACATTTGGGCACATGTGCTTTCTCATGGGAACACATTATACTGCTAATCCTGTTGATATCAGATAGTATTCCTAAGACTAATTTCTAGACATGAATTTGCCCCTTTTTTTAGAAAATACATTTCCAGCCAGAAGTGGAAAGCTATATTATAACTATTCTGCTTGATCAAGTCTGTTTTGTAAAACAGACATGAGAATATATGTTGCTGTTATAAATTATACCTTATCTGACAAAAATCTTTCTATTAGGCATTGTTTAAATTTCATAACTTAATGCCCTGTCTTTTTGTAGAGTTGTAAGAAAAACAGGTTTCCAAAGTGATACGCTGATGATGTGCAATTTTGGCTTCTAGGTGGATATTCCATTTTTACTTATTTGTAATGCAGACAACCCTATCTCTTTAAAGTACACCTAACATCTCAGTAGAAGTGGTTGTAACACTAATTAAGTATTTATGATAGGATATCTTAACAGGGCACTCAGGCTACTACTATTCAAATAGGTGAATGAGTATTTGGCTAAAAAGGTGTTTGTTCCCTTTTAATAAAAGTCACTGATCATCATGAATGTTGATAAATTGCTGAAATTATTATTTTGATGAGAAGAAGAAAGGCTCAGTGATTAGGGTAGGCCCCAGAAGACTATCTGAGGCATCATGTTTTCCCTCCCTCATGGTACTACTACTTTTGTGGTATTGGCAAGCCACCTTTGTGCCTTCATTTGCCTTGTGAAAAACAGGCACGTTAAGGCTTTCTCCTTTGACACAATGGCACTCAGAGAAGGTAACAGTAAGAGCTGAAGTGTTATCTGCTGCAAGGAGCACAGCTACTTGTACCTGGGCCACTCTGGTCTAATGACTACCCAGAGTCACCTCCAGTGGAACCTCTTAAAGTCCTCTTCAGGTGTCAGCTATGAGTGATGGAATGTGTCAGTTCTCTGTGATAATACCTACCTTTATCAGAGAGTGTATATATGTTTGTTACTACCTTTAAATTCCTGAATATCTGACCAAATTCAAATGCAAATATAAAAATTAATCATTGTGACTAAGCTGCAACAGTCCTCCCTCCTCAGACAAATGCAAACCAGCCAGTTTAAAAGCTGAAGCACAGCCCTGCCTCCATAAACTAACCACATCCACAATTCTCCTGTTTTCAGGCACTCTGGAAAAATATGAACTATGCAACATGCTATGAAGGCCATAAAATTTGAGCTCTTCTGGATCAGGCAAGAGGAATCAGTTCCAAAAGCTTTAAGTTCCCACAAAGAACATCCTGTTGGCAGTTCCTCACCCTTTTATACCAGCAAGGCCCCCAGCTCACTTGTTTTCACTGATCTAAATTGTGGCAATATGACAGAGAGAGTGTGAGAGTGAAAGAGAAATTCTTTCACATATGTCAAGGCCAGCTGTGAGGTACCTTTCAGTTCTTCAAAAAAAAGGTAAGTTTTTAGGTGACCCTGCTGGTGACCTGAAAAGGCCACCATGACTTGAGTTCAGCAGGGGATGAGTGTTTGTTTCCCATGAAATGCAGCTTCCAGAAAGGAGAGTAAAAGTGGCTGCTGTAGTGATAAATGTACCTGCAGATAGCTGCATGGATTAACATGGCTCTAATTTATTCCACATTAAGAGAAAGGACTATAATGAGTTATTAATAAAGAAAGACGAAAGATGGGTTCAAATTCAATGGTTAATGCTCTGCATAATTTACTGCAATATTCCTTCTGATCAAATTTTTTTTTAAAGCGCTTCTCCCTTTTCGTATGAATGAAACACATATGCTATTCTTCCCCCAGCCCCTCTAGCTACCCCCAAGGTTTTGTTTGATCTTTCTTTCTACTGTTTGGCCATGAGCTGTGTTGGCATAAAGTGTGATATCTGTGCTGGAGTTTGCTTCAACCCCCATTTGTCTACTCCATAGAAATATTTTCCTAAGCAAACATTTATGTTTGAGATGTCTTTAGTGTTTCACCTAATAGATTTCATAAATCATTTGTGTTGGCATTAATGGGACAGTGGAATCTCAACAGAGGGGGCATCATAGCAAAGGAAAATTCCATTGCAGCCAGCTGAAAATGGAGAAAGTGGATGCACTGCAGTGACATCCAGGTCCTATTTTTTAATAGGGTGCAGTCTTCATTTACTGAATGTAGAGTGATACATATTTGTAGAAAAGAAGTACAGAATGTATAGTGTGGATAATTTTCCTTTGAAAATAGGGATTATCTAAAGATGTAATTTCTTCCATAGTATCTGACTCTTGGGGGACTCAATATCCTGCTTCCTTCACAGGACCATGGCAGTCTTGTGTAGAGGGAGTGAAATTACTGGTGCTCTCTGAAGGCAGAAATTCAAATGTACTCGAAAGCTCTGCACAAGCTGACTCTAAGCATCCAGTTCCCCTTCCTCCTCCTTTTAAGATCTGAAAGGATATATTCCTGAAGTAATTACTTACTTAGTAGGTTTTTCAATGGCAGAAAGTGCTTATCCATAGGTACTCCATTCAAGCAGTTTGGAAAAGCGTATTTGTGTGATCTAATATTCCATATATTGCAACTAGACCCCTTGGAAGTGATCCTGAGAATATGAACGTTGCTGTGGAATCGCTAGAAACTCGCTTGCTTAAACTGACTATATTAGTTCATGATTTCATCTCCTAGCTTTTTCTTGGCTCATCTTGTAGCTATCACAGATAGGAGTCTGTCCAGAATTTGAACTGCAAGAAGCCTCCCATTTTTATTAAACTGCCCCCAAACCTGAGCAGAGTTTGTCAATGGTGACTATATTAAAGTTTCTCCCTTGTGCTCAGTCAAAGCACACACAGTCTGTTGCATATCTGACTTGAAGAGCTTCAGGTCAAGATTTTTCCCCACTGCCAGCCACGACTGCCCTCATCAGGACCTGGCTACTAAGACCATTATTGTCCCCTGTTTCACAGAATTCTACTATTTCAATCCGTATAGTCTTTGTTTCTATAGGAATTGTGTGAACTTTTTGGATAGTATTACATTTCATATGAATAATACATCTGAAATATGTGGTTTTATTGCAGCCTTCTACAGAACAGCGTTGAAAACATATTCTGGAATGGTGTTGTTTTCCCTGGAAGTATTGTATAATCATTAACAATATCTTGATCTGATTTTTGGCAAAATGTGGCTTCTGGGCAGCTGCTGTGATAACTTGGCCTGAGTCAGCAATGGATCTTGTAATAGGGTGAGAGAGAATTAAGTTAGTTGTTATTAGCAAAGGTCCAAGGTGAAAAGAAAACCATAATAGAAGTTTTGTAGACATTCCTATGTATCCCTGCATTTTCTAAGCCAGCTCAGAAGAGTCTTTGTCTAGTGATGTTAAGAATGAAGTTGGATATATCATTCCCACAGACATTTTAAAACAGTTCCATGTTCCAAAAGGAGGTAGTTAAATTTAAAAAATAAAATAAAATAAAAAAGAGAATAAATAATATTAAAACTCTGGTTCTTTTACTAAAGACAGAGGTATCAACTTCAGTTTGATTACCAGCCAAAAATAGGCTTTTCTATTCTGAATGATTTTTTGCATATTCTGTAGGTATCTAGTTCTTCATGCTCTCAACAGTATTTCAGAAATTAATGGAGAGTCCTGTGAATACCGTATTTTGTATCTATTATTCGATAGCTTTATCTGACAGCTACGATGCATCCAGATCAAGCTAGAACTCCAAAGGCTTCATTAGCAGAGGACTTGATCATAGATTGCCGAGTGTTTTGAAGTAAGCAGAGTGTATTATATTCATGCCTCTATAGACGCGAAGAAAAACTGTCTCCTACGGTGGTAAATGGAGGGGGAGGTGTTTCTGTTTCAATTAAAGCCCAGGTGGTGCATGATGAGGGGGCCGGTGTCACATCTGCGCGCTCACAGCTGCGCTCTGCTCCCGGCCCGCTCCGTCTGCTCAGCCGCGCTGCTCCTCGGGCACCGGCCGCGGCCAGACGGGAGCCCGCCGTCCGCCAGCCCCGACCGGAGCCGCTCTCCGCCGGTGCCTCCCGCCAGCCCCGACCGGAGCCGCTCTCCGCCGGTGCCTCCCGGCTGCGGAGGAGGCGGCTCGCACGGGCGGGAGCAGGCAGGTACTTTACGCTGATATCCCAACTACCTTGAGCGGCAGGGAGTTTATTTTGTGTCTCGGGAAAGCCCCGCTTTGCGGTGGATGCCCGCGGCCCCGCGCTGCCCGTGAGGCGTACGAACAGCGCGGCGGCAGCGGCTCCGCGCCCTCCGGGAAGGCTCCTTCTGCCTGTCCCCGGAGCTCCGGGCCGTACGCGCTCACGGCCGCTCCGCGAAGCCGCCGCGGCCCGCAAAGGGTTATGCGGAGCCGGGCCCGGCCGCCGCCACCGTCGCGGGCTGTGTGGGGCCGGGCTGGCGGCGCTGGGCGCAGACGGGGCCGGCGGCGGAGCGGCGCGCGCGGGCCGCCCGAGGTGGGCGCGGGGCGGGGCGCGGGCGGGGCCGGGCCGGGCCGGGGGCGGCGCCGCTGCCTCTGCCTCATTGCGCGGCTCGGGCAGCGCTGCGAGGAGCCGCGGGCGGCCCGCACTGCCCGCCCTGCCAGCCGAGCGTGGCCGAGCCGGGAGGGAGCCGCTCGCGTCCTGTGTCTGGCCGTGCTGCTGGAAGAGCCCGAGCCGGGGTCTGGCTGGGATGCGGTAGGAGAGATTCGCGGAATCGGAGATGTAAGAAATGAGAAGTTTTTGCATAATTCGCATTTGAGGTATCGCATCTCGCTGCGGAGTGAAGCCTGCGAGCTCCCTCGCCCGACTCTGTTATGCTCGCGTAATGGGAAAAGTGTAAAGTGCCGCTGATTATCGTGCTTCCTAGGGGATGCGATACCTGCTGCACTGGGGGGGGTGTAGGAGAGGTTGTGCTCGCTCAAAAGTCTAGAAAGAAAAACGTAACTTTACAACAGTGCAAATTATGCAAATAAGAGTATGGGGGAAGAATCAACCCAGATTCATTTTTAAAGGATTGTAAAATCCTTCATTTAAAGCTTAGTGTAATCTTAGACATTTATGTGGGCACCTGAAAAAAGAACCAGCCCTAAAGCAGAGCTTTGGTATGGGAGTACGGTGCTGCTGTGAGCAGACACATTTCTGTCTGCTTCTCATTTAAAGTGCCAGCTCCTTCTTTTTTGTATACCTAATCCACGATACGCATGGAATATACAGCTGTGTCGCAAAGTCATTCTGTATTCTTAAAGCTTAATATAATCAAATTCATTGCCTAAAGATGGTGTAGTTGAAGATTTGATCCTTTTTCACTGAAGTGGAAATACTTTCAGTAATTGAAAGCAGATTCATGTCTGGAGTTGTACAAGCCAAGGTTTTCATTTTTAAAATAAACCTTTTGTTCTTCAGCTTTAAATATTTCAGTGAGCCATCCGGAGACCTATGTTAATTGCTAGAGTAGACTTTAAGGAAGGATTGAGGAAAAAAAAACTGAGAAAGGTATGTCAGCAATTAAATTTACTTAAAATAATAATGTCTGTATTTCAGTGCATGAACATACCATTGCAGTTTTTGTGCACCCTATGTTTTAGTTTTCCTGTTCATCCACAGAATCTGAATTTGAATGACCCATCTGTCTATGGAGTTTTTTTAGTTTAAACTGTCTTTGCTTATGTTCACCTTACTTAGCCCGTTTGCCATTTTTTAACAGTTTATTAAACAAAACAGTCGGAACTTTGAAGATTTGGGGAAATTCTGATCTACTCCAGTAAACAAACCTGACACTTCGTGGTGATAGCTGTCCTTTGTTAACTTTGTGTCTGTTTTCTGGCTGATCCTGTGGAAAGCTTCAAAAACCTTGCTTTTCTAATATTTTAGCAATGGGAAAAGAAACTTAGGATGTAAACTACCAAACTCCCAGACAAAGACTGAGCTGCTCTGGAGCTGTTTGTTAGAAGCTTTGAAGGTAGAGAACAATGGAGGCAGGGGAAGGGAAGTACGTTCTCTCCCCTAAGATCTCTAATCCACAGAGTAAATTCACTGAAAATGTGTAGAAAAGTTACTGAAGATGGCAAGAGTCCCCTGTTCGTTGGAAAGTATATAAATTTCTTAATAGACACAAGGATCTAATTGCCTGATGTTAAGTATAGCCTATCATTAAGATAAGAATTTGTAATTTGTGTAATGGCACTAAATAGGCTGAGTTTATTCCCATGAACTTCTAGATGGTGTGCACACAGCTGCTGGAGTGCACTTTTCCTTCATTCAAAAGGTAAATCTTTTCATGCATCCTCAGTAAGTTCTGGTGGAAATATTTGTGTAAAACCCAGGAAAGTGCTCAGACAAGAACAGAAAAAAACTAGCTTACCTTTTTTCATCCATCAGATTGGGGTTCAAAACTGTCAAGCAGCTCAGTGGCTACAAATGAGATGTTACAAAATTTTTTGATTAATCGTTCTGCAATCCTGTGTGGAGAGTGGCCTCATATTTCACAGTGTAAGGGTATTTTCCTTTCAAGGAGTTATAAAACAGTGTGTTACAATTTAGCAAGAAACCTACAGCAATAGGACCTTTAAAAAACATTTTATGTTTAGATGGCTTTGTCTTGTCGTTTTTACTTTCTAAGCTTTCTGACACAAGAAGTTATATGTTCCACACAGCAGAGGGTATTTTTTTTCCATTTGAGGAAAAGCAGCCAAAGTGATAGCTGCCTAGGAAAAACTGATAATTGATGCAACAAAAAAAATATAAAATGTCATGTCAGATGTGTGTGCATTCTACAAGTCCACACGAAGAATGCTGCCATAAACCCATCAGCTTTGAAGTCTGGTTTTTTAAATTGCAAATAGCAAGTTAGAGATTGAACATTGAAATTAACTTCTATAATAATGGCAAATTTTAGTACTGAAGAGTTTATCGTTTGGCTTGAGAGATATTGATATACCTATACCTGTAAATATCAGTATATGATGCAAATGGACCCATCTTAGGGAATTGATCTTGAGCTGTGTTCTTTCAATTTGGGTGTGCATCTGTGAAGATTTGACATGACTTTTCAAATTACCAGAATGGTCTGATAAGCAATTACAAGCTAATACTTTATAACTTCTCTTCCTGTAGCTTATATTGCTTCTCAATTCACTTGTTGAACTAAACAAAGAAATATAAAAGGTCTTAATATGTACACCTTGTTCAACATAGAATTGAACAAATCATTTGAGTGATGATATGAGAAAATAGGACTTCACTGTATTGTTGTCCAAAATAAGAAAAAACATTAGCTTCCTATCTTTTCTGTATGTGTTCAAAGATCTTATTGTTGGTTATGTTCATTCTAAATATGTCTATAGGCTATGCTTTGTGTGGGTTTGAAGGACTTTTTCCAGAGGTAGTTACAGACTTATGCATTTCAGAATAGCAAGAGGGCTTTTGTTTGCTCAGTAATGTATGGAGTATGATGCTGTGAGCTGGTGACCTCACTAATGGTTTGAAGATGTATATATCTTTTAGGTTTGGAGATTTTTATACAAAACAAGAGATCAGGATGAAATAAAGCAACTGTACAAAAAACCAAAAGTTTATGTAGTTTTCCAGTTAAGTTAGCCTTTTTAAATGTTAGGAACAAGTGGAAAAACTGGCTCTTGTGTTCCTTTAAGAAGTGTCACTCACATTAAAAACTGAGCAAAATAGGTAGGTAGCTGAAATACTCTTTTCTACTCTGAAGAGTAGAAAATAGTCATTCATCTTCTTTGTCTAAGATTAAGGAATTCAGAGTGCAATTATACTTCAGTACTCACTCAAGGTAACAGCAAGGTATGCAGTCTTCTTTTGAAATTCACTAAGGCCACCATTTATCCAAACTTGAAAGGAAATAATTGTTTTGTGTAAAGTGCTGTATAGTAGATTGTTTTTGAAGCAAGTCTTTTAGATGTATGAAAAAGGTAGACTTCTCATATCTGGGAGCAGTAAATCATTCTAGCTCAGAGTGAATGGCTTATTTATGGCTTCTTATTTACAGGAGAAAACACTCTGCATAGTCTTGGTATATGAATCATTGCAAACTTCGTGGTTTTGATACTGTAATCACTGATTTTTGTACTTACTACATGAAAGTACCTTTACAGGAGGTTTAACTTCTGGTGTATTCAGAATTCAGGAGTTAAGTCTACATTAAGAAGTGTTACAGCAAAAGATTAAGCCAAATACATGAACATGTTGAAATTTGCACAAACTACATCTACAGCTCAAAGTAATGGTGGCCTGACAAAATAGCAGAGGTGGATTTGCTGCAATTTCTGAAGAACTGCATTATGATCAAACTGATTAAAGACATGTGAGAGGGTTTCTGCATACTTAATTTTCCATGACAAAGGAACAGCAATTTTGGCAGTAGCAGTAAGTTAACTTATCTAGTATCACATCAACAGTGAGTTGTGTGTTTTTATCTTTCTGATACAACTTGCTGTTTTTCCACTTTCTTGCTTTTGAAGAGGATTCAGACCTATACAGCAATATTTCTAAGATGATTAAAAGAAAAACATATTTAGAAGAAAAAAAAATTAATCTAAAATAAGATCTCTTACATCTCAGCATAACTAACATCCAACTGCTTTACCAGCTTTTTTATTCTTTTTATTCTGTTTCAGTTATTAGTCCAAGAGCTATTGACATGGGGCTTTTTTGTCTTGGTATCAAGAAGAATTAGTGTCCTGGAGAGCTGTTTGGAATATAAGAGTATATATTAATTAAAAAAAAAAAAAGGCAACTGCTATTACAGAATGATATTGTTTAGTTGTTTTGTATAATTGTAAAAATCATAAAAAAGCACTACCTTAAGATTTCAAATTGTCATAACTGCCAAACTAATTTTTCAACTGCTTTAAGTTTCACCTCTAATATAGTTGCTGACCACACACAAAGGGGAAAAAAAAAAGGAATGGAAACGGTTTTTTAGAGCAGCTTTTGGTTTAATCATATAGATCTGCTTTTCCATAAAACATTACTGTAGCATTGTATGAAATATAACCAGTTTCAATTCTGCAGAAATTTCAGAGTTGTTAATTTTTGCAGAACATTTTTCCTATTAAGTCAGAAACTGCATTAAAGAAAAGACTGTTATCCAGGGAGTTGTAAAAAGTAGCCTGGAAAGCCTCTTATGTTCTTTCTTTTAAATAGGACAGAATTGCCTTACATAGCAAAGTTAACTTTGTTAACCTTTTATAATTATTTAACCATTATTTCATTTTACCCCCTGCTTAAACACTGTACATTAATGCAATAGACACCTGGCTGTGCTCTTAAAAGTTTATTTGTCTTTCAATTCCTGTGATAGTAGGGGGCAGTATATCTCCTTAATTATCTTTGTTCAGGGAAATGTTGAAAGGCCAGGGTAGTTAAACAAGGCCATTTGGATTTGCAGTAAGGTCGAAGTCAGATGCAAGGAAAGTGGTTAAATGCATTATCATCTTATTGAGCACATCATCAGTAAAGTGACCTTGATGGAGGTGGAAAAAGCCATTTGGCTATTTTATGACAGCCACCTCTCTGCTGGCTTTATCCCTGCCAGAGTGTACTTCAAATAGCTTTATCACAGTCTTCTCTTGTTGCTTTGAAATCTGATTTTTCTTAATTACGGGTAACAAATTAGAGGTTGAACAATGAAATAGCTTTCTAATAATAGCAAATTTTACTACTGAGGAGTTTATCTTTTGGCTTGGGAGATCTAGAAATATCTCTAAGTTGACTATTAAGATGACCTTTATGTTAATCATTATAAACTCGCCTTTAAGGATTTCATTAATAATCACTGGGTTTTATTCATTATTCTCCTGCTTTTTAGACTGTTTTTTAGTTACTATGAGGACAAACAAGCCAACTTCCAGCCTTAGCAGCAGGGACATTTTTTCTTTGAATGTGTGTGTATTTATGTTTTTATAAAGGTACTCAGACCTTGGGAGGCCTGTGGCTAAACTGGAAACAAATACTTTAGAAAATATATAATTAATGGTTCGATTTCCATCTCACTTGTGTTTTGTAATGGTAGTCAGTATTGATGTCTTAAAAGCTTATAAAAGTATAATTCTAGCTATTGCATGTTAATATAAGTATTTAATCAAAATAATCTCAACTGTCCATCTTCTCCTCTTTCTTTTTTACCTGTCTTCTCATTTAAGAAAGACTTCTTTCATTTGTATAAAACTACAATGATTTCAAATAAACTGGGTAATTTTCAATTTTTGGCCTTTAAAAGAACTTACTGATATTTTTTTTTAATAGTGCTCCCTGTCTAGAGATTGGCATAATTGTTAAGGGAATTTAAAATAAATGCACGAAATACAAGGAAAGACAATAACAGGAAAACTGGATCCAAATTTGACCACCTGAAGGTACAGGTTAATCGACTGAGACTCACAGCAGAGCATTAAAAATTATTGGAGGCTAGAGGGAATGATTTATAAGAAAAGATGAGAAGAAAGAAAAAAATAATGCAGCATAGTCACATGGAAGAACCACCTGAAAGATTTTTAAAGACCTTGTGGACTTGGATGATGTATCTAGATGCACTAAGATGAATTAAGGACCAAAAAAATGAGCTGCATATCAAGGCACATTTTGTATTGGTAACATCCTGGAGGCTGTGGAAAATATCTCAGCACAGTTCATAGAAATACAAGTGTTTGAAATTTGAAATGCAATTATTACTTTTTTTGTGGTAGTGTGTTGAGTGTGAGAGGAACCTTTTGTTCCTAAGCTTTGATTGTATGTTGCCATTTTGAAGGTAGATGATTTTAACTTCCACTTTGCAACCTATGAGCTCATTTTCTTCAACACATAGGTGATATCCTAAGAAGAGAGCAGTATTCTTCTTCCCATTATCACTTTTGTCTTTGGACCTGGAAGGCATCTCATAGCTGTTGCCTCACCAGTTTTATATGTGTAGTTTTATACATTACCCTTGGGTTTGCAGTATTTCTCTGAGACAGGTTCCTTGGGGCAGTTAGGATTTTAAAGTTGCCAGTTGCCAGCAATGTTTTGGTGTGGTCTTTAGTACAGGATTGTAGAGTCAGAGTGTGTTCTCAGCATGAGGCATCATCATCCAGATGGAGAATCTTCCTTTTCACTCATTGCAAGTTCCCCTAGTTTCTCACAGACTTGCCTATTGATCTAGTTGCCTATATGATAAAGTGCCCTTTGCCTCTGTAGTCTAAAGAATTTTCCTACATTTTTCTTTCTGTTTAATTATTCTTGCTTCCTCCCCAGCTCTCTCCTTGTACTTGTCAATCATGTTCTGCAATAAAGCAGAATGTATGTGTGTGTGTTTCCATATGCCCAACCAGAAGACAAGCCTTTTGAAGGCAGACGCATCAGTCAGAGTTTGAAAATGCAATTCTGTCAAACTGTCTTTTCTGTCAGATGACTTCAAGAAGGTTGCCACACAGCTAGGCCTATCCATTGTCTTGTAATGATGTTGAATCTTAGGATCTGTCCTGCCAAGCAAGAGACAAGCAGTAAGATGCTGCATCTTGGGCTGAAGAAGGTCTCACTGACCCTTGGCAAGTATGCTGAAAGTACTGACAATATTGAAGCCTTTTCTGTAGACTGGAAGTACCTCAAAGAACTTTTCCTACCCTGTCTTCCTTTTCTTTTGCCCCTCCTTGACAGTTTTGGTTTATGGAGCTGAGCATGTATTTTATTGCCAGGAGAGTTTCTTTTCAACAGCTGTCCTTTCTCCAAAGAATACAGTAAGGTTCATAACACTGAATGAGTATCTTCAGAGCATTTCAGACAGTCTTATTCTGCAAACCCTGCTGCTCGTCATTTATATGAGAACCCAATGTTTACCACCCTATTTTTCCCCTGAGGTCAAGGAATCTTAAACAGACTTTTCAGTCAGTGGGTTCTTCTCTGGATGTAAACCCTTCTCCCCTGATGATTTTCCTGTCAGTGGCATTTGGATAGTATTTTGAGTTATTCCTTAGCAGTTCTGCCAGCTTTTCACACAAGAGACCTGTGTATTATTTATCAATTCTCTTTTCTCATTTCTACCCTCCAGCTTGTACATTACCCCCTCATCCTAGTCCTTTCCACCTAATCCTAATTTACTGCTGATCAGAGCCATGGCAGCAGAACCAGTTACTTGAGGTGAAAAAAGAGGAATGAAAATAAAGCCTACATCAAAGTTATGTTTTTGCCTTTGAGGCAGTTGGTTTTGCTTGCAGTGATTTTGGTGACACCGGACAGAGCTGAACATTCTTCTTTCTGCTTGTATGTTGTTTGCTTTTGTTTCCTCTAATGCAACTGTACCTCATAAAATAACTGGTAACAAATTGTTATTTTGAGTGCTGGGTTTCACTTTCCAATGTACAGCAGAGTTTCTGCTAGAATCAGTTATTTGATTATTTTTCCCTGTCTTTTTTTATGTGTAGTTTTTTGTGTGTGTGGAGTTTCCATGTGCTCTTAAGCCAAATGTGGTCAGTATGCAATGGAGTACATGGGGATTTTTACTAAGAAATACAAAAATGTACTGAGTTCTATAGCAAACTGAATTACCATCACTTCATGAAAGTAGGTTTATTTGGTATAGTCTGTATAGAAATTATAACATTTATAAACATCATTTGTAGACTGAGCTGTGTTAGTCTGGAACAGCATATGCATGCATGTGTATAGTTTGAATTTTAGCCAAGAGAAGGAGTCCCCTACATTCAGCTGGCTGATGTTCTGCTTGTGTTCATGGCTATAATACAGCACCTCTTTAACATCCTACCTGAGCATTCAAATGGAACAGGCCATGGATGATGGTAAATCCAGCAAAGCAGTAGAACTTGAGAAGTATTGGAAAGTATCAGTTCTGCTTGCATCCTGGGAGCTGCCTGCAGCTCAGAGTGGTGTGCTGCAGGCTAGCACCTATTCCCATGGGATGTTCCCTCCTTTCTTGGGTTTCCCAAATTTTGCAACATGGTAGAAGAGGGCAATGAAAGGGAAAGAAGAAACCAGCCAAGTCCCTTTCTTTTTCACTGTAGAGAGAAAAGTTATATTGTGGAGGAGAGATAGATGTGTAGTCCTAGAGTACAGTAGCAAAGGGAACAAGCCAAAGTCCATTTCTTGTTACAGCTCAAGTATCACTGATGTGCACAAGTGCTTCACCAGCAGCCTGGGGACCTCTTTCATTCAATCTCCTGTGAGCAGTCTGTGGTTCATACCCTTCCTTGAGCTGTGGGGGTGTTATCTGGGAGAGCGCTGGCTGTTAGCCAAAAACTAAGGCAGGAGCAATACTATCAGTTCCCAATTACTGATGATTTTTTACCAGTGTTTACCCTCAAGCTTGCACTAAACTGCTCCTTGAGTTAGTGCAGATATAAGCATTGAGCCTGAGGCTCATGGTAGGGAAGAACTGGAAAGGGTAAAACAAAGGACACACCTGTGTCTCTAAACAAATTGGTATTTGACAGAAACCACTTTGAGCATAACATCGCAAACTTAACAGCAAATTCACCCAGTATATTTGCCTCAGAATATTTTTCACACTGCCATTCTAGTTAGGTCTGGATTTCTTTGTTCTTTTTCTCTGGTGATTTCTGTATGGGCCTGCCAGGCCAGAGCAGATAGGAACCCTTTGAAAAGTGATCCTGACAAACCTGCAGACTCTCTTCTTAAGAGATAGTAGTTATCTCCATTTTACTAATTCTTTATTCCACAGATTCACTTCCTGTGCTAAGAACATTTAAATGAGGCTTTTGCTTCCAGGGTTTTTTTGTCATATAGCTCTGAATTTAGGATAATGAGGTTTTTTTAATTGCTTTAAAAAAAAATAAGAGAAAACCACACAAGAATATGAAATGTCAGTTCCCATTCAGCACTCAGCTGAGTTGAGAGGCTGCATGCATAACTACCTTGCATGTACCTGTTCTTGCCAGATTTGTTGCTCCTTTATCACTGAAATCAGCTTGAAAATGTCCATTTTGCCTCATTTTCATGTACATTTCCATATTTTTTGAGACAAGTAAAAATACTGTAACTCATGTTGGTGGTCATACTCAAAGTGAGATAACTTAAGTAACTAGACATGTTTTGATGTGTTTTCTGCTGGATGTAAATGTATGCAATATCGTATTTTATTTCACAGAAGTAGGTTCTTCCTGTATGCACGCAACATTCTAAGAATAATAAACCTTTGTATCATGACATTCCTATTGCTACAATCAAATTTTAAGTTGGTTGAAAAGCGTAGAAGTAGTCCCTTTTGCCTACCCATAGGAGGAGCCTGAAGAAATGCACTCATCTCTGTTGTAAGTCAATTGTAACTCTCACTAAATGTCTTTCTGTGGCAGAGGAATGACCTAGCTAGCTTATGCTTTGGATAGAAGTCCACCTCCTTTTAAAAAAGCTACTGTTGGGTTTTTTTTAAGAAAATTATTAGCACTGATGCATAGAAGACAGATTTTTGTAAAGTGGTGGACTTTGCCTCTGCCAGCTGTCTGTTAATCCTTAATCTGAGACTCTCACTCAAGTGCTGATTTGAATTCTACAGACAGACCTTCTACCTTTGCCTTTGCCTATCATAATTCTGGAGAGCTCTTCTCCACCTCAGCAGGATTAAAATGAAGCAGAAAGAAGGTATTTGTTTACTTGTCCCAGACAAACAGGTAATGAGCAATTCAGTGTCACTGTGACAGTGTCATGCTTTGAGGTGACCCAAGGTCTTTCATTGAGGCAGATGTGTGTGCGCTTGCACAGTTAACGTGCCTTCTGTCCCGGCAGGCTGGTGTTTTCAGAAGAGACTTCTGTGGTAAAAGTTTTCAGAAGAGACTTCTGTGGTAAAAGTTTCACAGACTTAGTGGAAGAAGGGTTATTTTACTGGTCTGGTCATTTGGGAAAATGTAACAGTAGCATATTATATATAGATATACAAGTTAACAATAATATTTATACTTTTCTCTGAAATACCTGAGTTTTATCTGTGGCATAGTGAGTAAAGCAGATTTTATTAGGTTGCTGTGGTCTTTGACATGGTTAAACTTGCTTCTTTCCTTTATACTCAGCATATATTGATGTACCAATGTAGGGAAACAGTATAATCTTGTTGAAAGGAGAACATAAGCTTAATCTGTAACAAAATGTATAGAAAATTTTAGAGTTTTTAGTGTTGATAGAATATGAAGTGTGTCCTGGAATCAGTGTAATTACACATCTGTCATATAAGCAAACCAGGATCAAATCAATTCATATATATGAATTGACAATGTACGTATGACTGTTGTGGTGTGAAGCAATATCCTGTTTCACCTTTCCCAGCCCCTCAGGTGTGCCAACCTCTCCGTTCCCCTCCCCCTTGCCCCCTTGCTAAGTGCTGTCCGTCCATCTTAACATTCCAGCAAGGGCGTTGTCTGGTTGGTGCAGTTCCAAAGATGCCCCTCAGCCCTGGGGTCACTGGCCAGTCTAGGTGTCATTGTCCCCTGAGACTGCCCCCCTCCCACCTGGTTGGTGGCATACCTACCCCTTCCCTCCCCCTTTCCCCGGGCTTAAAAAGACACGGGACCATGCAGTTGGGATTCTTTTGGAGCTGTTACCAGGATTCGGAGATCTGTGACCATGGAATAAAACTCTGGATTAACCCTCCAGCAGGATCCGTCTCCTTCTCCTCTTCACCTCGCCTAAAGCCTTTCCACTAGAGGTAAACCTGAATTCCTGCTTGCCTGGGTTTGTTCCAAGTGCCAGCTGCAACATCCAGCCAGCCAGGGGTGTCTCTGAGTGAAAACACCACAGCTGCCGCCTCCGGTCAAGCAGCAAAGGCCAAAAGAGCCCAGGCACATTCCACCCGGTAATATTGGGATCATATTTCAGCATATGAAAATTGCATATATTTATTTTCCTTATATTTTATTGTACTTTTCTGAGTCATTCCAAAAAGAAGACAATGAAAGATGTTACTGTTAGTTACCAGATACCCTCATTTAAATATCTGCTATTGAGTATCTACTAACAGAAAACCTGAATGTAATCTTGATAAAACCCACACCAAGACATGACTCATAAAATAAGGGTTCTTGGGTTATTCAGACTACCCCTAGAGTTCCACTGAGCTTAATGAACTCACTGTTGCATACAAGAAGTGATAGACATTATTAGAACATATTATATGTGTTCATACTTTGGGGGTATGTTACAAGTTATTTAATATATGTAATAAGACTTGTCATAATAATCATGTATTAAGTGGCAGCTAAAGTTCCCTGTGCAACCTGAATTAAATTAAGAAACTTGTTGAAGGTTACAGGTGGGATCTGAAGTCTGAATCTCTGGAGTTTCTAGATCCTATGACAGAATAGGGATTATTGCCTCCCAGAATTATTTCCAGATCATTTCAAGATCTGCTCTGTCCTTGAGAGGCATCCCTGTTGCATTCACATGTCTGCACAGATACCCCTCAGTGTCCCTAGGTTCACATGGCAGCACAGAGCTATCTAAGAAGGCACAGGGCCAGCATAGTTCTGGTACAGTTCGGACTGGAAACCACTACTCTAGGCTGTTAGACCAATGTGTGGCCTATTGAAATAAAATATTATTAATAAATTGAAATGTTACCAATATTTATAAAACACCTTGGACTCACAAGAAATCCAAAGCTTTTAGTTTCCCCCACCTCTTCAGAGGAAATTTGTATACAACCTGACTAACGCACCAAATTTCAGACAGCTGTGAATTAAAACCACTAAGTTATGAATGCCTGAGAAACAGAGTGCATAGTAGAAATGACAGATGCAGCACAGGAATGCTATAATAACTTAATATAATAAATGCAATAAAATCAGAATCAGCACCTTCATGATTCAGAAGGAGATTACAACTAGACACATTGCTTTTGTAGGCAAATTCCCTGCTATGTGGCCGCTGTAGCTCTAGCAGGTCTTTACATGCCCCCAAGAGCAAATCAGGCTTTAAAGAGGTAGTGCATTTGAAACTAGCAATCAGGTTTGGGGTTTTTTTAATATCTTTAATTCAAGCAAATGTAAAGTTTGAAGTGCTGTCTACTTGAGTAGAGTTCCCTGGAACAGATATCTAGTGTGTGTCAAATGTGTATCTTGGCCCTCCTCAGGTTGGGAACTCTTAAAATCATAAGGTAACAAAATGTTTGTTTATTTATTTTAGGTCTTATATTGATGTTAAATGCAGGTATCTTTTAGATGGCCAGGATTTGAGGACTTTCCTCCTTTTCATTCTATGAAAGCCTTGAGAAAGAGGAAAAAGCCATTTACTGAGAGATTTGTTAGTGTTCTTCAGAGCTATCCTCTTTTGGCTTCCACACTTTGTAACTGGTTACAAGCACACAAATGTAGGGTTGTGGTTTTTTTGCTGTCACAATATACCCTTGAAGAAAGGATTTGGAAAGCAGGTTTGGAGGAAGCAAGGTAATGGGAGTATTTAAAACTCCTAAACTCTTTCATTCATGTAAGGGAAAAGGGTGTTTCAAGTTATTAGTTGCATTTTAATGTGCAAATAATAACATACTATCAAAACAGTTAGGCAACTGACTACCAGCTAGTTTTATTGGATGGCAATAGATTACAAGTGTGGTTGCATTTCAAATCATAAATAGGTACAATAGTTACGACAATAAATACATTGAAAACCGTAGTCTTGCTATCCCTTAGACAATATTGAACAGTTTAATCCCAAGATGCTTAGAAATACAAGTATAATGGGATATGCTTGATAAGGAATAGACCTCCTGTATTTCCTACTAAAATTTAAGTGTCATTTGAATAGTATCTTTCCTACTTGTCTATGGCTGATGTTAAAACTTATATGTTAAGGTGTTAAAACTCACATCTGCAGCCGATAAAATAAATAATCTCTGATAATAGGAATGGAAAATGGGTAATAAATTTATGTTCATTAGTAATAAACAGAATTTAAATGTGTAGGTCTCCAAGGACCAGAAAAAATGTTTTTCTTTCATCATTTCTAAAAGGCTTTGTGTAATGCCAAAATTCCTGCATGAATAGATATTAAAAAATCAGCTAATCAGAAAGTCACACTAGTCAAATTAATATTTTGAGTAGACAATATTTTTCTTCTTGGATTCTTGAATATATCATAAAACAATCTTAAAGTTGCTGAAGAATCTGTGGTTCAGTAGCCTGTGTAAATTTGCATCAATACTGCAAAATTATGTGTTTGCTACCATGTGGAATAACAGAATTTAGATTACAAATTTATAAATGCAAAGAACGTGTTAAAACTCTGGCACCATTTCATCCTGTAAAACCTTCTCACTGGCTACTGCATATAGATTTTCATAGTGAAACAGTGGATCATTTCTTGTAAGAAGTTACAAGGTTAGAATTATTGCAGAAAACATGTTAAGAATACAATGAAAAAAACCCTGTAAGTTGCTTGCTCTCACTTGTGGTAGACCAAGACTGTGACAGGAGCACAAGTTATAGGCTTGCTTTTTCCAAAATGTTTGCAGGAGTGGTGTAGTGTATTGGCAAACCCTGCACCCTGTTCACAGTGGTAGAAGCATCTGTTATTTCAGGGAAATTATTTTGGCTTCTGTTGTTTTAACTGAGTTTTGCTGCTGATACAGTTATATCTGTGGTAGAACATTTACTGGCATAAATGTTTGTTTAGAAATGTCATTAAGGTTTTTTTCATCCATTTCTGTTATGAAAACTAGTCTACCATAGTATGCATGTTTATCAATTTCTTACAGTTTATATAACAAATAATAATCTCTTAGGCATAAATATGTTGTCAGCTGTTTCACATTATTATTTTCCCTGGGAACTCCATGGTGGCATTTTAACCAAGAAAAAACCTAATTGGCTGCACTAAGAAAATACTGACAGTAGCCACAGGCAGAGACATTGTCCAACCAGAGAGGTATTACCCTGTGCTCCTTACATGTATTGAGTTTGCTGTAGGGGTGCTCCAGTGACTTAAAACAGGTGCTTGCAGAGAGCAACTGGGCATGTTACATTTTCTCCTGCCTGCCCTATCCCATTTATACACAGCCCTGAAAGTCTTATCTCCACTATATTGGCAGTTCAAACTAAGTTTTGTCCCTGAGGCTTTTCAGCCTCCCTTGAGCTAAATCCTGGTTTAACTCTGATTCAGCTGGCTTCCTGGGGTAAGGTGAAGGGTTGTAGCACATGGAGGATGAGGAAGAGGAAAGATGAAGTTTGTATTGCTGTGCTAATAGGGGGGCAGTATCTGGGTTCAAAAATTTATCTAATGGTGATCCATGGACATTTGTGTTGCTGCTTTGTGTTGGGCATGCTGTTTCTCAGGGTGGCTGGCGTAGCTGAGAGAGGCATTGCTGACAGACTCTGTTTCAGATATGTTTGGTGTAGGCATTAGTTATGCCTCTTCTATGAAAACATTTTCTGGCAGGATTTGTCTGTGTTTGATTTTTTTCTTAAATCATTGTTTCAAAAAAAAAAAACCATAGAGAAATCCAAATAGCTGGAACAAGGTGCTGTTTTAGAGATTGTATAATTATTTGTAGCACAGTGGGCTGGCCTGTATTTGTGTGAAAGTTGTTACAACATGTCTAAAATGAGAAGAAAATAGCAATATATCTGGAAGTTAAAACCTCTTCTCTGCATGTGGCTTACATTGAATGTGATAATGTGCTATGCATTCATTAATTTAATACAAAAACACCATCTGTATAACAAAGATCAAAATAGCTTCTGTGTTTTCTTCATATTGAACCAAGTAGTTTCCAGATACCACACGGCAGGAAGAGCAAACACCTTACATCACTTTTCCCCACTTCTGGGGTACCATTTCCTTTTGTATTCTCTCCTTTCTGGTGTCCTACTGGGCAGGGTGACTTTTTCACTAAGGGGCAGCTGATTGTGAATTTCTGAGCTGTGCTTTACTCCCTGACTGCATTTTGTTAGCTATGCTGTCCATTCTTACCAGTGTGGAGGGATAACCCCTCAAGAGGAGAGGTGCAGCCCAACATGCTTCCTGCTGGAAACCTACCTGAAATGGCATGATGGCAGGGTGCTTTTTCCCACATACCTTGTCTGAAATCTTCCTCATTTTCCTATCCCTTCTTGTTCATATCTGCTCTGATTTGATAATTCCTTATTTCTTTTCCCATTAACTTTTTTGGTTGGTTGGTTGGTTGGTTGGTGAGCTGTGTTCTTTTGTTCCCCACTGCAGACTTTGGTTCCTTTTTGGTGCTTCTTTGCCATCTGGCTGGAGCCAGCAGGGCTTTTGGCTTTGGCTTATTTTGTGACTGCACTGAACCACTTAGTTCTGGTTTAGACTAGAAATATACACTAAAAAAAATCTAGAAACATATTTTTTAACTAGACATATTTTTGAAGCAATCTATGCTAGTTTAAAGGGAGAAAGATGTGAGGCACCTTAATGTGAGCATCAGTGTCTCATCTCTAGCCTGCCTCTCCATTTCTTTCTTTCTTTCTTAGTTAATAATCACTTTTTTGTTAATTTAGTTCAATCTCAGTGAAAACTTGAGGATCAGGCTCAATTCATTTTCAGAAAACCCCCTCAAACTGCATTTGGGTTCGATGCTCTGCTAGAAAACAGACTAATTTATGGGACTGCAGAAATTCCCATACACCCTGGCTTGGGTGCAGTGCATGTCAGCAGACAGAGAGAACGAGCCACGTTTAGGCTGCCATGTGAGAGTTATACATACTGGCTTCAGCAAGAGCAGGACTGGTTGCAGGATTAACTTTAAAGAAGTTTCTCACTACTTAATCTGCAGTAGCTCCTGATGGGATGTTTGGTGCATCTCCTTTTGCCATTACTGCTCTTTTGCTCAGACCTGGCCTTTCCTAATCCAGAGTCAGTATTGGTGTGGACAACAAGGTTGGAAAACGTCGATTTAGGAAACGAAAGGTAGCTTACTTGCTATCTTAGGGAGCCAGGACCTTGGCACTTCACACTGGAACTTGCATTTTTATTCTTTGCACTTTCAAGTTGATGTGAGAGGAAGGATCAAATCATTTTTAAATTTCAGAAAATTACTAAGTAACTTATTCTAAGATTAAGTTTTTATTCTTACAGGATAGCTATGAACCTTGCAATATTTCAATTAATAATACTTTTTGACTTCAAAATGCTTTCAAATTGCCTGTGACAGTATCTGAAGAGATACTGTGGACGTTGTGACTAGTTATGAGAACTGCATGTTAGCATTGTAACCAGCGAGCTTTGCCTTCCTCAAACAAAAGAAAGGATTTCTTGCAGAAAGTCTCTGTATCTGTGAAGAGCAGTAATCATAAATGATCAGCATGTATCTGAGCAGTTAAAATTTTGGTATCTCAGTTCTGTTATTACTTCCTTTTTTTGCTTCAAAACCTGAGTTAGAGTAATAGACTAACTTTCATAAAATAAAATAATGGGGCTTGTTTCCAAATGAAGTTTGCTGATGTGCTATAACATGAAGATAACCAGATGAACTTTGCTTGTTCCCAAAATAACTGCAATGTTGCATAGATCTGAACAAATACCTCATAATTCAGTATCTTTGAGGATATTGTTTTAAGGTGGCATTCTTTTCTAGTAAAAGAATGCCACCTTAAAAGTAAATACCCATCTAGTTTCTAGATGGGTATTTACTTGCATGTAACTGCTTTTCTAGCTTGTCATGCTCTGCAGACATGTGGGCTGCCCAAGGCTTTAGACTTACCAGGCACTGTCCTGTCCTGCTAGTTGGTAACATTGGGTAGGAATTAAGGTTTCTGCTTATGTCGAATTTTAGCAAAGACCCCACTTATATTGGCAGTGTAAGGAAAGCAAACTACAGGGTCTGGTACTAGAACAGATAAGTTCAGCACTAACCCAAATTTGAAGGGGCACAATTTTTGCAAGCGGAACAAGATTTTGTCAAGGATTCAAAGCTATTGCATTACACAGAAGTTCCCAATATGAGTGTAATAGACAGGATTTTCAATTATTTACTCAGGGACAGGAGAGGATAAAAGGAAAGTTGTTCCTGCCACTGTGACCCTAAATCTTGGGGTAGAGTCATTCTCTAAGACTGTAGCCAATCTTGAGCCAACAGTTCACTGCTGCAAAAAAACTTAATACAGAAGGAAACAGAAAGAGGGGCAGGGAAGGTGATGGTGAGGATTTTACAGCATAGTTTTCTGTTGTGTTAGTGAGTCAAATCAGTTCCCCATGCAGATAGATGGGTAATTAAGGGTGGACAGGGGGAGGTGGGAATGGCTTGCTAGAGCGGGTGGAAGGTAAAGTGGGGTGACCCCTTTTTGGTGGCAGACCATGTGAACAGCTCCGCTTTAAACTATTACTTCAGCCTTTGTAGCACTAATGTCAAATACCTGTGATCTTTTAAAAACCTGCATCCCATTTTGCATCTTTTTTAGCATTCAGCTGAAGTATTGGTGGTGGCAAACTGGCTTGAGTTTCTGCAGAGATGTATCTGATTCTGTGCTCCACCTAAGTCTCCTGTTCTTTAAGGTGTCTTCCTTGCACTTGGGATGTATGTAGGGCAAAGATATATTAGTTAAACGTGTTAATTGATGATTGCAGTATCAGTAAAGTGAAGATTTTGGTGCTGACTTGCAGTGTATTTGCCATTTACTTACTTTTTAGGATACCCAGTGGGATATCAGAGTGAACTTGTCCTGCTCTTAGGCAAGCCTCAGTATGCTTACTGTGCACATTCATGCAATTGCTCTGAAGAAAAAATCCCTACAATACTCTGTAAACCTGAGCAGCTGTAGTGGCTTTCTGCACAGAAAAATGAAAGGATTCTATCTCAGACACCCTGTGAGTTTACTCGCAGTGTCTTGCTGCAGCTGTGCCCTGGCAGCACAGGAGCAGAGTCCTGCCTGACAAACATGCTGCAGTACAATCTGGGCTGCACTTGGTCCTCTTCCCAAAGCTCTGCTGCTCGATCTCATTGCTCTCCTTTTCTCAGAGACTGTGCACTCCTTAAAAACACCTCTCAAACAGATGCACAAGGTGCATGCAGGCAAGCAGTTTTAAATAATACAGCTCCTTTAATAGCTAGTCTGCAGAGCAGAGTGAGCTGAGCTTTTTGATTTTTACAGAGCTGAATGTTTGTCAGTTCTCTGTAGCACACACTCCTATGAAAAAGGGCAGTCTGCAATCACTTTGGCAGAGCTAGATGCCATGTGGGTATCATACAGTATCCACTGCTGGTTACTCACAAGGTACAGATGATGAGGAAGTATTTTGAAAGAATTAAGAATTTAAAGGCCTGAACTTTATCTTAAAAAAAAAAAAAAAACAAAAAACCACAAAACGAACAAAACACAAAATGCTGTGCTCTCAGTGTATGAATCTCTCTGCTGTTGGGCCCTCAGCTTCAGTGCTATGGTGATTTTATAATCTCTTGAACAAAACAGGGCAATGATGGGCAAAATTGGACAGTAAAGCAATAAAAAATTCATTGCTGATTTTTAAGTTTGTTTTTAGTAAGCAAAAGAGTTTATGTTGAGTCATCCCAGCTTTCTCCTCATGCTTCATTTTGCATGAGTTTGCAAAGAAGATGGAGAGATGCCAAAATTCAGGGAGGAGATGCCATGTAATCCTGTAGTGTGCCAGAGAGGAAAGGCTGGGTAGAAGGATTACATGTGCTCCTGATGTGTTCATTTATGGTAATGCAGCTTTGCTATTTGCCAACCAAAAGGATACTTAAAAGAGGAGGTTAATATGGAGAACATCAGCTCAAACCTACCATGGCTGTTTTGAAATAAGGTTTATCTCATAAACAGTATTGCTGTAACGTCATTCTGCATTTTAATTGTTTTACAGCAGGCTCTTGCTAGCTGATTGGAAACTTGGCTTGTGAGATCAGATTTGTTCTGTGGTTTTGTTAAGAGTGAGAGCGTTAGTTGTGGTGTGAGGCTGTACAGCCTTTTCCAGCAGCAAATCCCTGCAAAAAGGCCTGATGTTACCATTGTCACGGGGATATGCTTTTGATGTGCACTTGTAGCCCTGGGGGTAGGGACAGCACACGGCCTGTGGGCACTGAGCCCGTGCTGGGTCTCAAACTTGCTTGAGTTTTGAGCAAGTGCATGAATCTTCAAGTCCAGTTTGTTCCAAACCAGACAATGCCCAAAGAAGCAAATCTCTTAAGGTATCGTTTAGCTTCAACTATTGAATTAGTTTTACTGACGGTAAAGGAGAAGTGAGTGTGATATAACAGTATACAAACTAATTTTTGTTTTGAGAGTGTATTATTATTAATATTAAAAAAGGCATTGAGATAGTTGTTGTGGATCCCTCTTCTGCAAACAGAAAGAGTATCTTTGGTGCAATATTTGCATTTCATAAGCTTTGCTGAGATTCATATCGGGGTAAAGAATATGATAAACTGTTTTACAGAATTTAATAGGAGATAAACGCCAGTTTTAGTGCATGGAGAGATGGCTGTTCATGATAAAGCTAAGATTACTATCAGCAGATAAAGTTTTGTATTTTCCACAATACACTTTGTTTCCCAATTTTAATATAAAATGCTGTCAAAAAATGAACTTAAAATGTAACTTGATTCAGCTGGGGGGGGAGGAATTAGGAAACAATAAAAAAGTGTAGTTTTTAAATACTTCATTTTTTATTTAACTTGTTTTTACTTGACTGTTGGTTTGTAGTGAATCATCCACTCTGTTTCTCAGTAGAACATAGATATTAACTCTTGCTTTTAGTGGGATGAAGAAGGCAACTTTACGTGTAAGAGTTAGTTCTTAGTATAACAGGAGATATTTGTAAAGAGAGTAGATAATCCAGATAAACTGCAGGTTCACAGTAGCCCGCCTTTTACTTAATCTTTGCTGAGAGTAGATTAGGAAACCAGGTTAAATCAAACAAGTGTGCTTTCATTTCTGAGGCTTCATTCCAGGCTAACATTGAACATGAAAAATGCTGGTTGCCATTTCATGGAGTGAAGGTTGCCAAATCTACAAACTATTCCCAGACCCTTTTGCTGGCATACAGGGACTTACTGGCAAGGCAGAGTTTCAGAAATGCTCCCATATCCACTACATGAAGCATTTAACAAGTGCCAAATGCCCCTTTAGATTTCTAGATGATAATTTTTGGTGCCATTTTTTGTAACCAAACCTAACGTTATCTGAGGAAGAATCTCACAAATTCCCTGTCATAATATTTTACTGTGCTGTAGGTGGTTTCACTGCTGGCTCCCAGCAGCTTTGCAGCAGCAGACATTGCCCTCCATTTTGAGAGGAATGCGCTGTCTCCTTGAAATGGCAGCTCTGGAATGGATCACTGGGTGTGTTGTCCAGCCACATTTAAAAGGAAAAAAAAAAAAAAGGAGGGAGGTTCAGAAGCTTTCATAGTCTCAGAGTGGCCATATTGTACAGAAGGTGAAAAACCTCGCCAGACCAACATTTCTCTAAGGCCTTTTCTCTATCAGGAAAATCTTAAATTTTCCTGATAGCACTTGGGATTGCCCAGGCAGTGTCCATAACCACCTCAAGTCTGAGTGCCCTCAAAAGGCTTTGAATATTCCCTGTTGTCAGTAGGAAATGTCTTTGTCCAGCGCTAGTGCCTCCATGGGCACTCCATGTTTTGTTGTACACCAAGTGCTGCTGCTGCTGTGGCTCCAAATGGTGGTGAAAAGTGTGAATCTCTGGCCCCACAGGTGCACAGCAGTGTGCAGCCTTGTGAGGCTTATTTTGACATGTAACCTTTGTTATTACATATTCTGAAATTATTTTGTGTTTCAAGTGTGTTAAATGTTCATCTTACTGAGTTCAGTACTTTATGAAGTTAAATCTCCTAAAGCACACTGTTGTGACATAAATCCACAGAGGGAAAATGCATGTCAGCGGGTGTCATCCTGTAGTGTTTGGTGAAGACCTTTTTGCAGGACTAAAATGTTTTAGTACCCAGGTAAAGTAAGCTTAGTAATATAGGGAACTCTAGTCTTGTTGCTATTAACTGCCTAACTGTAGCATGTTTAACAGTAAACAAATTTAGTACTCCTTTATGAAGGGCTTGTAGGTGCAGTGACATAAGGGTATGACTGAAAGATGGACTCATTTTGGGAAACCTAATTATAACGGCATCATTTTACTTTTCTATTATTGCTGTCCAATTTTGTCATGCTCCTAGTGTTGCTATTAATGTCTTCCTAAATGTCAAATTCAGACTGCTTATGGTGATCATCTCATGTCATATTGCTAAATATATACAGGCTGTTGAGAATGTCTGATGTAAATGTTATGCCAGACCTTCTACATATGCATATTAGAAGACTTCTTATGCTAAATACATGCTATCAAATACCTACTTGATTATTTTCCTCAGTGGTATACAAAACAAATTGAGACTTTTTTTTAGGAGTCATCATGCTATTGTATTATTTTAAATGATCTGTGATAGGAAAGATCTCACTTCTGAATGGTTGTGACACTAAATGATGTTAAGTAAGGAATTCCAGATATATCTTGACTTTCAACTGAAAGCTAATGTCATTTCCTTATAAATGTTTCTCTGAGAGATCTGAATGCATCAGACTACCACCTAGCAGTCAAATGAAGAAAAGCAAAAAATGCCTGAGGGACATTCTTAGTAAAACTTCCTAATATATTTTAAAAAAAAATGTTCCTTCTAGTCTGGTAAATTCAATACAGCTTCAATTATTAATGTTAAATAACTCTTTATTTCTTTTCTCTAAGTCATTTTGGAAATGAAAAGTCACTTTCAGACATAGGTTCTTAGGGCCTTTGAATTAGTTGGCTGCATGTGAATGAACACTTACTGTGTGCAGTGTAAGTTGTGTTGTTCAGTTTACTTGTTCTTGGAAGCACCTTGTGCAAAATTTTCCTCTGATATATATTGAATTTTGTGTGTTCAAGCTATTTAAAGTGTACAATATTTGTAAGTTGGATTGAAACATCAATTACATGCTGTTGGAGCTGCTCTTTAAATGCTTTTCTTTGTAAGAAATCACCTGTAGCTTCACTGTGTAAATACGATTGCAAACATAACTGAAAAATTAGTTACTATCTTGTTGCTACTGAAAATGGTTACAAATGACTGTGGAGATTATATACCAAGGGAATAAGATTTCACCTTTATTGTGGTTTTGTGATGTCTCCAGTGGCATTAATATCTGCCATTATGCTATTTTCATGGTTCAAAAGCAAGGGCTTTAAATTTTAGAATTATAAATGTATTTATTATATTCCTTACATCTGCCAAAAAAAAGTTTGAATTCTGGCACAGGAATACATAATTGTGGGATTTCAAAGTGCCTGTATCCTGTTAGAACAGCAAACCTTTGGATATCAATTGTGAAGAAATGAGGGATGCCATTTGTTTTTATTAAGCTGGGATTTGAATGTTTGGAGCAAGCATTGGGGGAGGCATTTCTTTTGGAAATGGGAGTAATATTCCTCATTTGTGAGGCTAAAAATGTTATTTTTGCCATAGTCACAATCTTTAGTAATAAACCTAGGAATGTGTGCCTAAAACAAATATGCTTATTTTCCATTTCTACTTATAACTTTGGCTTTTTATTATTTTAATTTTCAGAGTGTTTTCTGTGTAACACCAAAACCAGAATTGAATATAGTGCTCTCTAAATGTGCCATTGTTTCGTTTTGATAGAAAGGGCACTGTATTGATTGTAGAATACTGAGGCATTGGAAAACTCTTCATTCTATTATCAAGTCATAAGGAAAACTAGTGAGTGATGCTTTTCAGTCAAGGAACTTGGAATAAAGTTAAAATTAACTGTTTTAGTGGACCACAAACCAAGAAAAAGACAAGAATAAAAGAACAAGTTTTTAATTCAGCCTTTTCCTCACTTTTTCTTAATTCAATGAACATCTTTCCATCTTATGTGCAGCTTTCCACTCTTGTCTGTTTGCTTAGTCATGTGTTCCAAATACCAAATTTGGGTTTAGACCTCTCTTATATCCCAACCAACTTTCTTCACCACAGGAAATTTTAATTCTTCTTGTATTTTTCAGTGTCCGGCTTTTAGGTGTTTTGTACTATTTCTCTAATTATGCTTATGAAGTGACATTTGGGGAACCCTTAGGGACTATTGGGAAACATTTTTATAAAGGTTGCTGTTCAGTATAGGATGTGGGAATAATTAGTTCTTTAATGGGTGGGTTGTATTTGTTTACAAGGAAATTGTATCCTACATTTAGTAAGGATGCCAGTGCACTCTTCTTCATGCAGTAATTGTTGTCTTCCGGTATGAAATTATGTCAAGAATTCAGTACAATTTATTTTAACTCAAGCTTATAATTTTAGTGTGTTTTGTGTTCATGGTGAATATGATTATTCTTAAATATGTTTGAGATTAAGGATGGCTTTATGAACTCATCATTATAATTGTCGATCTTCATTTTAATGTCTTGTGTTTCAGTGTAAGTGTGAGGATGATTTTGTTATGAGGGATTCTTGCAAGAAGTCCATATGCTGAAGATGATATAGGTAGTGTGGAGAAACTGGCAAGTACAGAGAGATGCAATTAGCAGAAAAGGAAAAAAAATTTCTGAAGTGATATATATCCAGTAATAATAGAAGTAAGGGGGGAAATTAAAGTATATACTGAAAAAATGTATAGGTTGGAGAACAAAGTAAGAATAGTACTTCTCTGGAGGAAGGTGTCTAAGTTCTAAATTTTTTTTAATAGTAGAGTGGACACAGCACTGAGAAATATCACGTATGAAAGCAAGGAGAGGAAGGAAGGGGGTCATTTTCTGCTTCTAGCTTAGAGCTGTAGCCTCTGTGTGAAATTCAGTTGAACATGGAAGCTGTGCCATAGATTGAAGTGCAGTATGAGCTCCACCACATCCTGAACTGTGAACCAGGAGCAGCTGAGCACATGATGACCCTCTCTCTTTGGGTAGATCAACTTCCTTACGGTAATTCAATAAAAACAATTTGGTTACAAGTGGGGAGGATTGAACGTAATGGTAAGAAAGAAAGTGCATACCTGAAACTTAGAAGAACCCTTTCACTAGAGCATATGGTATATGCAGTTGAGTATAGCATTATTGTCCTGTTTAGTTTTTTTGAGTTGTCTAGTGCCAGTGCAGACTTTGTCAAGCCTGCATTTTGTGGTGTGAACTACAATAAGTGGCAGCTGCCATTTACAGCAGGTAGTGTGCCAAGAGGACTCTCCTCCATGCAGGTTGGATGGATTTACAGGCATAAGTGTCTGAAAATCCAGTCTTTCATCTTTCTGAGTATTCCCTCCCTTGCCAAGATTACCCCTATGACAGCCCCACAGAGATATTTGCTGCTGCTCTTGATATTGTTAATATTAAATATTAAAATTAAGTATGAAATATTAATATTTTAGTAGTCACACAAGTCTCCATACATCTTTAGAAACTCTTTGTACTAAGCACTTTCCAACCATGTAGAGGCATAGCCCAGTCGTGAAGAGCTTGTAATATAAAACAAGGGATCTGTGAAAAAGAGGGAAGGGTGACTTGATCACATGCCTCTGTAATATATTTTGATTTTATTTTATGAGTAAAACTTACATGTTCCTATTTTCTTTTCAGCCAAACTGTTGGTTGGCTGATTTGGAAGGAGAAACTGCAAGTAGGAATGGATTTGATTGCCCTTCCCATATACTTAAGCACATTTCTTTAGCATATAGAATGCTTGTCACTTCACTTCTAAATTAAAAAAATAATAATTTTAGTTGTAATATTCAAAAATACTAAAGAGAGTTAAATTTATGGGTCATGTTCCTGGCTGCCCCTCTCTCGTATTTCACCATCTAAAGGGTATCCCAGTGCTACAAATACATCTTTTGTAGCTAAAGTTTACTTTAGCTGACTTTAGTCAAATGACTGACTTTAGTCAAATTGGCAACACTACAAATTGATTCCAGACTGAGGATCCAAATTCATTGTAACTGTTTGAAAACAGATGCTGATTCAAATTACTGCATTTAACAGCTAGAATTAAAATGCCTCTCTCTGATGGCAAAGCGTTGATTTGGATGACTTGGGGTGTGGAGTGAACTGCTCCAAGGGGAGCCTCTGCTGTGCCATTTGTGGCTGTGCTGCACAGGAGAGGCAGTGGGGCAAAGGCGCATGGAGGAGGCCATTGCAATAGGATGGCTCTGCCACCTGGCTTGTTTGGAACAGTGGGGCTTGGGAAGCCCCATCCAGGAGGAGGCTCTGTCTGTCTGGGTAGACAGGCAGAAGTTGGGCTGTGTTTGCTTGCACTGACCAAGAATAAAATTTGTTTGGATAAGATTAACTGAGGCTAGCCAGTTTTTTTTGTAGTATCGTCTAAGCAGAAGCAGTTCTGGGAAGAGAAGTTCTTTATTTGTAATGTGAAGATTATTATGGTCTCTAATATACAAATCCTCACAATGCACTCTGATGATCAAGAATCTCTGTCATGCAAGAACTACTGAACTCAGTCATACAGAATATACACCGAGTAAAAATCTATGCACCAACATCAGTAAGTATCATAGACTGGTGGGAGACAGGCCTTGGAAGGACAGCTTTCATTAGGATTTCTCCTACTTCTGAAGGAGTACCTCAATGTACAGAGACAGGGAGAGCCTCCTGCGTGGGCATCTGGCACAGCTGCTGCATAGAGGTGGGTAGATGATTCACTGCTGAATTTTAGCTCTAGTTGACTTTGTTATTTAGCCCACATACTCTGGTGTCTGCTTCAGTGTGTGTGTGGCTTGGAAGGTTTTGTCTTTCTGTGTCTCCTTGCTTGGAATTCCCTAAAGAATCTCCCCTGCTCCATTAGAAAGTGAATTGCTCTGCTCCATAAAATTTACAGGAATAGTTTGTTTCCTTTTGCGTTTTTATGACAGTATCAAAAGTTTCTGACCAGTTTCCCTGGCTTGCTGGCAGGAGTGTATGGTTTGTCTTGCACTTCATCCTCAGCTCTTGATCAGAAAGGGACTCAGTCATCCATGCTTTTCTGTGTGCTCCATTGCGTGTCACATTCATTTTCTCCCACTAACCTTAACCTCTCATATCAGTGCTGTAAAAGTTGAAAATTTCTTGAAGTGTTTCTGCTTTCTGGGAAACCTATGTATGAAAAAGTGGTATTTTAAATACTGTGTCTTATTCTAGCTACATGCATTTTCCAGATGTTGTCTGGTTTCAGATGTTGTCTGGTTTTGAATGGTTTTAGGTTTTTCTAATTTTTTTTAAACAAACATCTCGGACATATAACAACTGCATAGTAGCATCACCTATTTCATGAACTATATGTCAATATTTTGTTTTCTGTGCTCAAGGATAGTATCTTATTTCAGGAAAACACTATGTAATGTTTAAGTGCTTTGTTTATTTGGGTCTTCTGAGCATTACAGGTTTTATAATCTAGTTGTTTATAATAATATGAGACTATCATTTTTGTGATGCTCTACATTGACTTCCATACATACATTATTACAAAATATCGTTTTGTGATCTCTGTTTTTACTTCCCCAGTCCTTCAGATTAATCACTAAGGAAATAAGTTTTAATATTTTAAACTGCCATGTTTTCAAATTCATGTCTTCTCAAAGAAAAAGGGGGTCATGTCTACACTGCCCAGTGAAGCCACCCTAGTTCATCATGGTGTCACTCTTCCTCGCTTCTTTGCTTTAGTTCCCATGACTGGTTGTCATCATTTTATTAATTCTTAAGAATGTGCATGGTCCAATCTCTCTGGCTCTTTTCATCACTCCTGTTACTATGTGGAGGGATAGAATGTAAGAAAATAAAGATAGTGCAGAAGGTAGTCTCACCCCTGAGGAGTTGCATCTGTACTAATCACCAAAGATTAGGAACAGGCCTGCCCTTAACAGGCCACAGCTGTGTCCAATAAGAAGACTAGTGCTACAAAAGAGTGGGGTAGCTGGGTGAGGAGAGATGGAGTTTGTTGGCTGTGCTGTGAAGGAGTCAGTGCTGTGAGGAGCTGCCCATGAGAAATCACCGAGAAGGCATGGGAGCTTTTGCATTATAATGACAACATTACTATAGTGTTACACAATTCCATGGTGTCCTTCATGTGTTTCCATCTATTCTTATCAACTCCAAATCAACTAATGTTACTGAACTCTGCAGAGTATGGCAAAGCTCACTGGAAGCCCATCACAGTGTGCAGCTGTTGAGGGACAATGTGTTGATTTGCCCCAAAATTATTTGTATCTCGGGTTGTTGCCCCTTTCATTTTCTCCCTGGTGAAGTCTTCCTCCAGCCCCTTCCGCACTGCTGTCAGGAGGAGAACCTTGTGTTCGCGTGTTCTTTCTGCCCTTGATAGTCTCTCAGTCACTGGTGCCCTAAGGGTTATCTTCTTGGAGCTTTTGTTTCCCTTTTCAGAGTTAGTCAGAAACATAAAGGCTGTGTTGTCCTGAGACATACAAGTACTGAAAAGCAACAAAGGATCAGCACAAATCACTAGAATTCTTATGGCATACAAGGCTTGGTCATCTCATTAAATATTTATCTATACTCTTTTTTTTTTTCTGCACCTGTCATGTTTCTCAGAAGGGACAGGGTACCTTATCACCACATCCACTTGTTCTTACACCTCTTTGTGAAATAGCAATGGGAAGCTCAATCCTTTTTACTGAGTCAGAGATAGAAAAATTCCTGTTAGTTTAAGCATTTTTCACTTTTGCAGGAAAATCTTATGGGTGTGAGCTCTTTGAAGTTCTGTTTCCCTAGTATGACAAACCTTTGTGGTACCTGAATCCTGTGAATTTTGTTTCTGGTGTTTCTTTGTGGATTTTTTTTTTTTTAACTCTTTGGTTTCATTTGGGAGTTTTGTTGGGGAAGACGTTGTTGTTAGCTTTTATTCTGCATCATTAATATGGTTTAATACAGGTACATAATGAGGTATTTCCCTTTTGCAGTTTTCTTTTCTGAATTAAGGATTTCAATCTCTTGAAGTTTATACCTGATTTTGTACTGATCTGTGCATCTACTGCATGCAGGTTCCTGTATTCTTCACATTCTGCTCTTGGTTTTGAGCATTACTGCAGCCTTGACTGTTGCCAGTGAGTGCGTGGCTCTTCTGCCATCTGGGTCATTGTGTGTTTTAAAAGTGCTAAACTTCAGTATGTCCCAAAGAGTTCTTTCTGACCCACATGGAGAAATAAAAGTACAGGCCTTGGAACTTGACTGCAAAAAGGAGCTAAATTTGTCCAGCAAGGTCTGTATGTACTGAAGATTTTTTTTTTAACTTGTCCCCATAGGGTGAAATATTCAGATTAAGTTTTCTGTATTATTTAGCTCTTGAGGGTCAAACTCTGCTCTGTTTTTCTATGTTACTGTGCATTGGAACATCTGGCTTGTCATAAGCTATTCTTATATGTATTTGTGGACTTTTCTGTTTTAGAAAGCTTATAAAAAATTCTAGAGAACACGTATGCAGAGCTCAGTATGCAACCATAGCATCTTTTGATGCAGACTCCAAATTAATAAAGGTTTCTGATGCTTTTGTTTCTTTGATTTTGTTAAGAGGATTGCTGGCTGCTCACTTCTGTATGTTGATGTAAACACTTGTATTTCGCTAATATTCTGTCCAAGGTCTAGTATTCATTCCCTGCTACGAGTCTTTCCCAGCATTCCTTTTATCCTGTACAATTGAAATACCGTGTTTCACATTGTGGTCTTATACTCAATATGGCTGCTGAACCTCTCTGCTAAGCTGCAAGTGCAAAATTTTGATTGTATTTCCGTCAGACATCTCTGTGCTTCAAACTGCTATCTTGATGCATAGCAACTACGAGGTAACACAACTATTAAGCAACTGCATTTAAAAATCTCCGTAACATTGCTGTTGGCATTAACTTTCTTATCTGGTTTCTCAAGTTTGGCCAAAATTTTACTATTTATGTATTCAAAAGAAGACATTTTCTTGTGTATGACTGATCGTTTGGCATCTTTTTAAAAATTTTTTTTATTTGAATTAATTTTTTTTGCCGACCGATACTCTGCTTTCTATAAGTTCAGTGAGTAGCTTATCTCAGAAATTCCCAGTAAAATGCAAGTAGATGAGATGATTTCTCTGAGTAAGCTAAAATAAGTTGAATAGAAAAATATCCTTGTCAAAGGAACCTGAGAGAAAATTTTATATCTGATATTGTGAAAGACAGTTTCAGATGTCAGCTGTTTTGAAGAAAATAAAAAGTTGAGGCCAGAAAATAAAGAAAACAAGCATCAGCAGTTGTTATCATAAAATCTTGTGTGTGATTCTGCTTTTTTTCTTCCCTCTCTTGTGTCGTGAATGTTGATGCTGGACATAATACAAAAATTCTACAGGAGTCTTACCTGAACCTTTACCAATGCTGAAAATTTATTTCCAGAGTTGTTGTCTAGATCCTCTGTAGTGCTCAAGTCATTATATTCTCTAATTTGGTGGCAGGTGGGTGAAATTAAAATAACAGGACTTCAAAGTATGCTTAAACTTAAGGCAAGGAGTGAATTAGGTCCTGTGTTCTGGGCACAGCAGACTTGAATGGCTCCTTTGAAGGAATCCTACCCTAGAGGGCTCAGCAACTTCATGCTCATTAAAACTAAGAATCATAACTTGACCTTTGGCAATAGATTCTGTATGTTTGACTGTGTTTAGATGAGGCAAATAAATGCAGTGCTTTGGATGCTGCTGCAATTCATATGGGGGGAATGAAAGAAGAACTTGTTTCCTTCTATGTAAAGACATTTTCACTCCCCGTGTTGCTACTGCACACTCAGGGGCACTGAGGTAGAAAAGAGTGGCATTCCCAGAGTCAGCAAGGCCTTGGGGACCATTGTTAGTCTAACTAGCACGACAGAACATGCTCTGAACAAGGGCCCAGGGCAGCAGTCCGGGAGCTTCTCCCAGCTGCCCCTTTCTCAGCCGCGCAGTCGCTAGCGGGAGGTGTCACCAACACGACTCGGTGGCACCTCTGCAGGGCAGCATGGCTGCAGGCAGCTCTCATTATTTGTGCAAGTCTGCTGATGGCACAGCAGGTAGTGTCCCATAACAGTGCCGCTCAACTTCACAATTTGCTTCCTGCTCAGAGGTGAGAAGGGCAATTGAACAAGAGCTGTAGGATTATTGGAGGTGTTGAGAGGAGCTGCTGCCTAGAGGGATGACTGTTTTGTAAAGGTCTTTTCTTTTGAAAGCACATCTTTGCAACCATTTCCATATTTACTTCACAAAATATTTGAAACTGCATCTGGTTTTCAGGTAGAAAATGTCTATAAAGTAATTTCAAGATATTTACCAAGCCTTTGTGGTTTTCCCTATTCTTTCTTTGTCCTCTTTTCATCTTCCAAATTGCATTTTCTGGGAATTAAATAATAATGGATCTGTTTTGTCAAAACTCCTTAGCCGCTGCAGTTTACAGCCCAAAGAGAGTGTGGGAGCCTTCTAACAGTACACTGAATTTTTTGTCTGATAATTCTCAGGAACAAAAGTATTATTTCAGTTGCTAAAATCCCAGCTGCCATATTTTCACGTAATTACTGAGAAAAAATTATCTTACTGTATGGGAAATGGTGACTAAATGTACCCTTATTTTTGAGTACAAGTAAGTTTAGAGAATGCCTCATATAATATGGGTATCTGCTGCTCTTATATAATCTTTAGGTTTATATAACCGTCTTTGTGATATTATTTCATCTCCCTATTCAGTTTGTATGAAAAATTGGAAGCTTTTGTCCTGTTGGAATGCACAATTGAGTTCTCACAGCTATATCTTAATTTTATTGTCTTCCCCTTTTTTTCAGCCTTTTTTTCACTGTCCTATTCTGTTGTATGTATTCAGATATTACAGAAACAGAATTTATGGTATTTTGTAGTGCCTCTACACCATGGTGTGCATAATACCATGAACAAAGTAACAAAAAGTCAGATGGTGTTTTTAGATGGTGTCACACTAAAAATTACTGCAGACATTAAATAGTAAGGTTGTTATGTGCCTCTGATCTTGACAGATACTTGGTCATAATTGTAGCCTGTCTGTGAAGATTTTGTGTCTCATATTTAGGAAATAAAACGTGGAAAAATCATCACTGCATGTGAAATTCTTTTGTTTGTTTTAATACTGCTAATACTTGTTAACATAAACTTTGGTACTTACCAGTTTGTAAATATTTTTTTTAATTCTGGTGAAGATTAGCCATATATTAATTTTTACATTCTTGCAAAATTGAAAAAAATAAAAGAAGATGATATTTCTGATTTTGGGTTGGCATGGGGCAGTATTTGGATCTAGATTACTTTGCTGACTCATTTGCAGGTGACTTCTGACTCTGGGTGTACTGTTTGGTTTGCCATTCTGCCAAGGCTTAGGCAAGCAGCCCCAGCCCTCAGCTTCTCTCCTGTCACTGTCAGTGCTCTCTGTAGCATGGCAGGGACGTGCTCTGTCTTACTGTCATTTTAAGGTCCTACAGATTTTGCATTTAGCACTGTCTTAAGTGTCACAGCTTTCATTAGGTGGAAAAGGATTTCTTTGAATAATTAAAAAGGGTCGTGTTTCCTCTCCTGGTGGTGATTTGAATGAGCAGGGAATTGTGCTGAGCTGTGTAATTGGCAGTGAAGGCTGCAGTCAGACAAGTGCTGCTGGCAGCGGCAGAGCCACATTAGAGCTTGCTGCTGCCAGCTGCTTGTCCAAGCCTTCCTCTGTGTGTGCCAGCTGAGTGCCCAGGTAGCTGCTCCCTAACCTGCACTGTCCAAACGGCCCTTCATGCATTTCCAATAACAAAGCCTTTTCAGCCTGGGATTTTGACATTGAGGGTTAGGAAATGAGTGTGGTGTAGTGATGTTTAGTGATGTTGTTCCCCGCCCCCCTCCGCCACCTCCCTGGGCACTGAGCAGCTGGAGGCAATGACCTCTTCACCCCACTCAGATGCATCCAGGGCAATACATCTGCCGATGGCCTCAAGCACTCGGAGCTTTCTTACGACTTGAGAGCCTCAAGGGATTCTGGTCAGTCTCATTTGTGAGTAGCGAATGGCCTGGAGATGCAATATATTCAGTAAGAGTAAGATAGAGATAATGCTAAGATATTCAGTAGCAGAACTCAGGAAGCTCTTGCAGTTTTGCTGGTGAAAACTTGGACCTCTGTGAGTTCTCATGCACGTAAGGTAGGGCTTTTTCACACTGAAGTGCAGAAATTCCCATTGAAAGCAACTGCAAATTTTTTGGCTCTTGCCTGAGTCACAGTCCTACCAGGTGTATAAGCACTGCGATGTAACTGTGTGCCTGAGGTATATACTTCTGAGCAGACTATGCTACAATTCATTTTCCCTTTCTTCATTACAGTTTGAAGTGTGTTACATGATTATCAGGCAACAGAAATAATCTGCATAACTATTCTGAATAGCACTAAAGAAAAGATAGCTTTATTGTTTCAAGAGGGATACTTCCATTCCAAATCAGGACAAAATAGAAATCCTTAAAATTTTCATGATTAGCAATACAAAAAAAAAAAAAAAAACAAAAAAAAAACCAACAATTTCATCATAGTTCCTTAGAAACATTTCCCAAATATAATTTTGAAATATTTTGTTTAAACAATATAAAATAACTTTAATGTTGACTGGATTAAATTTTGAATCAATATATTTTGAATAGGCAAATAGGAGCATTTTTGAGATATTTCAGACTGATGACTGAGGGTGCTTTGGAGTGCACAGCTTTGTAGCACCTCCAGAAAGTTTTGTAAGTGAAGTGACTCCTCCAAAGATAAGGAGCTCTCGGATAGCATTTAGGACTTTTAAATCCCTTCTGGAAAGATGTTTTTTTTACAAAAACCCAAGACAGGAGTATTGCAATGCCATTCTTTTATTGTAGGGGCACTTGAAAATACACACTGTCTAAAACTGCAGATTTACACACTCTTGTTTCAGAATATGTGATGTTGAGTTGATTGGCACAGAAATGGGTCCATACTGAAAAAAAAAGGCATATTTAATATTGTTGCATAACTGAAACTGGATAAATGGCTTTTTCCCCTTCACTTTGCTATGGTTTTTTTTATTCTGATTTATAAGTGTTCTAAGTGCAGTAATATAAAATTACAGTAAATGCAGCTAAGGTAAAATGTCTGTTCTTAAAGCAGGCAACGTACATTTAGCATCACTTCTCTCCTCTTTGTTTTGGACTGGAACAAAGCAAAAACAGTCCCTTCTTTCCTGGCTGTTGCAGATTACCTGTAACAAGATGATTTTACATGAGAGGTGCACATTTGCTTGTTACCTTCAGAAACCACAACTGAATGCTGAGGTGAAAAGGATGATTCTTATCCATTCATTTCATATATTTGTCAGTTAGAGAGTCTCCTTTCGTAATACTTAGATGAGTGCTTGGAGAGGTCACAGTACACTGAGTTTCAAAGGTTGAAACCAAATTTATGTCAGCGTGTGTTTGCATCCATATAGGGAATCATTTTGATACTTTGGAGGAGAATTGCAAGTAGGGGGATAACACTGTATCATTTCTTCTTGTATACCAAAATGTATGTGTTTAAAAACAAAAGCTTTTTCTATACATTTTGATATAATGCATCAGATAGTTTATCTAAATTCTGTTTTACTGAAAGAAGAGAAACAGGGAAAAGAGGAAAAGGCATTTCTGCTAAAGCTGCTCTCTGAAGGGAAGCTGTACTGCAATTTCATATTCAAGCTTTTAGTAGTGCCCATCAGTGTTTGTTTAGGTCTACTGAGCCTACAGTAACAGTCATCTTATTTTATCCAGTATTGGCATTGTCTGACAAGCTTATGGTATGGCAGCAGGCTGGTGGCTTCTTTTGGCTTCAGGGAACAATCTCAGCGTTGCAGCATCCACCAGGATTGCTGTGCACCTGAGCTGCAGACTGAAACATGGCTGAAACTTTTTTCCCCCCACTTTCAGAATATTGGTCAATATTAAAAATAATGATTTACAGGTAAGAAAATGTAAAGTATGTTATTTTTTCCTAAAATTATAGGCTTCATGCTTTAATACCCAGCTTTTTTGTCAACTGTGTAACAGAGGAATTTGTTCTTCAGTTTAACAAGACACATCTATGTCTTTTTCATATAAGGCTGTAGGCAGAGCTGATCAAGATAATCTGAACCTTTGTTTTCAGTTTTAACAACTTGGCCACACACATCTTCATATGTGTGTTGGTAGGAGTTGTGTGGTAACTACATGGCATTGAAAAGGCAAAAAGGAAGCAGGTCCTTCTAGACCTGCATCTCTGCTTCTCTAGTTGAACAGAGCCCCTGTCTATACACCTTATTGCTTCTGGGATTTCAATAACAGTGAAATAGTTCTGTTTAACAGCATTTTTCTCATGCATATAATTTCTGTGAATTAAAATTATTCTTCAGTCTTTAGGCTGTATTTATTCACCAGAGAAAGTAAAGGAAACTTCACAGCAAAGCAAATCCTGTCAGAATGAAGGGTTACAGACCAAAGGAAGAGATTTAAATCCTGAATAATTACTACTACTTTCAGAATAAAAAAATTCCAAAATTTCACTATACCTACTCACAAGAGCAGTGTTTAGAAATTTTCCCTAGTGCTGGAAATGGTTTGCTAGTCCTTGCAAATCCAGATCTTTGGCAAATGGCTTGAGGAAGGAAGTGGAAAATTCAAAGTGCTGAGGTTTAAAACAGGCAGGGGTGGTGGGTTTGGGGAAGGGAAAGACAGGAGGGGTTTTGTTTTGTGTTGAAATTTTTATTTTATTTTTTTCCAAATGCCTTGACAAAGAGAAAGAAATAACAGTCAGTACATCTGCAAATGGCTACAGCCTGTGTAACCCACTGAACTAAATGGAGTTCCCTGCGAGTTCCCCAAGATCTGGCCACATGGAATGAGATTTGGGATTGACTCAGATTTAGAATATGATCTCTTTTTTTTTTCTTTTATATTTTTGTTCACTGTATTTTTTTCATTTTCTTTGTGCTCACACCCACGTCTCCCAGGATTCCTTTTTCCTCTTTCCAAGTTAGAATGCACAGTTACCCAGTCTTGTGAACAAAGCTACAATTACCTTGTTAGAAGGAGACAATCTGTGTGAGCATACATGATCAGGTCTTTGAGCACGTAAGCAAAGGTGAAGCAGGGAGGCTCACATATGAAAACAGAAATTACACTAATGATTTCTGAGAGCAATATATTTTTCTTCTGATTAGCCAGTGTTCATTATTCTGATTATTGTGTTAAGAAATTTTATTTGAAGTTGAAGAGCTGAGTGGAATATGGAATGTGTTTATGTATAAAACAGGATCTCAGATCTGTCTGAAGAATAGAGGAAGAATTGTTCTGCTTATGATTAAGGCAGTACTGCTTTTGAGGCTTTTTATTTCCATTCTTTTTCCTAGATTTATGCCTGACTTTTGTAGTTTGGAAAGCTATTTTTTCTTTTCAGCTGCACTTTTTTAAAGAATAATTTGTTAAAGCCTTGAAGAACTTGTGTTTTAGACATTTAGAGTCCATTCAACAGAAACCAACATAAAATATTTTCTGACTATACCTAGGATGGTAAATCCAAACTAATGAGACCTTGAAAGTAAACTGTTCTGTTCTGGCTTGCTGGACTAAAGGAGACGAATGAGCAGAACCAGGAAGGCCTTTTAGCCTGCTGAAGAAAAGGAAAGTAATCTATTTTTTTCAAGCTTTGTCATCTTGTCTGGTCATATGGCAAATCAGGCTTGCTCAAAGGCTCATGCTTCCTTTGCCTGCTCTAGTGGATAGGTATCTGGCAAAGGAATGTGTGGCTTAAAAAAACCAATGCTCCGTTGATGATATTAGTGAAGAAAAAAAAAATAAATCTAATCTTATCAAATATACCAACTTCCAGAAGTATAATTTAAATTTAGAAATAGCAAGCATAGTACTTAAGTACTATACTATTTCAGTTTGTTTTCTTTTGGTGTTTTAATGGATATCTGTATTTCCTTCAACATTTTGCCAATTTGACAGTATGATCAAGTAGTGTAGGAATGTGCAGGGCCAGACACAGATTTATTTTTTTTCTGAGCACAGTCCAGCATAATAGTTTGTAGTCTGCAAGTATCTTTTCTGCCCAACACATCACAGACATGTTTTTTTCAAACAAGAGGTTTGTGTTTCAAATTTGTATTTTAATTTAAATGCAGTAGGATGGAATGTCTTGGAGAGAGCAGAAACATTTTATCCTTCTCTGATTGTGAAGGGGAGAAAGGAGAGCTTGTTATTTAATCAGACGTATTTTTAGCAGGCTTCCATAATTGGCATGAGACCCTCAATCTAAGTACTTGTTTTATAATGGAGATGAGCTGATCCTTTCATGTTCACTGGTTAGCTGGAACATGATTTCAGTTCACACAAAGCTTTGATACCCTCTCCTTTAGGGGCTAGTGTCTAAACAAGGTCAAAGTCTCTAATATTATCAATTCTTATAAGAAATTACATGCTTATTTGTTGTGATAATTGCACTACACTACATAATTCTGCTATTCTGGTTTGAATTTTTAAATTAATTTTATATCTCTGTCTTGCTGTAGAATCAATAATTTAATTCAGTTTAGTTTAATTTATAAACATTGATGCATGTCTATCTTGATGCTGCTTCTCCACACATTGCTTCTCTGAGTACATCCAATTATTTCTCTAATAATTTGGTGTAGAGGTACCCAAGCTACTGCCCCAATCCAAAGCAGTGCATCCACATGAGCTCACTCCAGTGCCTGGGGTAATCAGAAGCAAGGCTTAGTAGCCTGTGCTCAGTACTGCAGTGAGGTACTTAAATTGATCCCAAGATGCAAAGTACTGCTTGCACATTTGGCATTGTGAGGAATTGTAGGAATACACTGGCTCCCTCCAACAGCATTTTTTTAACATTTGTGCTGCAGCCCTGTGTAATGTAGAAATGATCAAAGATAGTTCGGGCAATTGGTGCATATTGAGAACATTCACCTCCATTTTAATATTTAATTCAAGAGCATGTTAATATGAAAAGCTTCACAGTTTTGGTCCAAAATAACTGGTTTTTGATTGAGAATCTGAGCTGTATTCTGCCAAAGAAAATGTAATGTGTATTTCTATTCTAAAAGATTCATCTTGTAAAGCAGACGTTCCACAGGAAAGTGTCATATCTTGATGCCTGGCTGAAATAAGTGCAGCCCATGGCTGTGTGTTCATCTTGCATTCCTAAAAAGAAGCTCCATATTCACTGTCAGACTAAATTAACATGGTTTGAGAAGTGTCTTACAGGTTAGTTTTGAATCAGTGTTCATTTGTCAGCTACTACTGTTGTCTTCTGCTTGCTTCTCAACCTTTTAATCAAAACCAGCTCAGGCAGAGTAATCAGATGCTGCTGTGGGTGATAGTGACTCAGGAAACTCTCCCTACCTTTAAGCCTTCTTGGCTGCTTCAGCAAAGTGAAACATCTTCCCCTCCCTTGGGTCTTTGGGACTTTTGACAAAGAGGCTATTGGACTTCAATACAGCAACGAGTAAAACAGAAGCACTGGGAGCTACTAGTGCATAGGGCTTTCTGGTTTTGTGAGGGCTTTTTTCTTGTTTGGGGCAGGTTTTTTTGCAATAAAATGTCACCAAATTTCACTCCAGTTCTCTGGAGTGGCACCTTGTTTCTGGCTGAACTGCCCCTTTTACCCAGATATGTGGTTGACAACTAGACAGTTGTGTGTCCATCTTCAGCAAATATTGTCAGTAGCATTCTTCCAGGCTTAATGTTTCTTCATGTCAAAAAGAAGACTTTTTGTCTCAGCTTCCCAACTCTGCCCAGTGGGAGACTGACCAAAATAACTGTTTTGAACTAGAAGATGTTTGCTGCCTTCTCTGATAGCTAAGCATTCTTAAGTGGCAAATCACCCTCTTTTCTTTGAGATTTGATATGCAGTCATCTCATTTCGGGGTGTTTTTTATTTAGGTTTTTAATTAGGGGAAAATAGTTATAGTACAGATCATAGGGCAAAAATACTTTCAGCCAGATTTGTGTGCTTTAATCTAAAGTAATGCACCAGAAATAATGAAAGATTAAATGGGCATAAACTTTAATGTCAGATTTAGTAGTCATTAAGAACTTTCAGGTGTTCTGTAATCATTAATTCAGTTCTTGGTTCATTAAAAAAATGTAGTTGTTTGATTTGCAGTTGGAATGGAACTTAAGAATTATTTTGTTAGTTGCAAAACTCATGTGTGTCAGAGATGCCATTAAGCATTTTCAAATGCAGCCTTATTTACAAAGCACAGTATTTAAAACTCTTGTATTTAAAAGTTCTTTTTCACAAATAAAAAGTGCCACTAAAACACCTGCATCAAGAGCACTGTACAAACTATGGATTTGTCTGCCTAGGAGCAGACTCCCATTTTCCCTCACTCCCACAAACTCTAGCATGATGCAGTGATATGTCAATCATAATTTTTTTTTTCTGAAGATTTTGCAAATCACCTTTTTGTGAAAATATCAAGGTAAACTTACTAAGAATTAATGTAACTGTTGTTATCACTCTAGTTTTGAATAATGTCTTGACCAGGAGTTCCTCTGGGTTTCTCTTGTGTTGTGTTGTCTAGCTGTTGAAGGGTAAATAAGTTAACTGAATATTCAATGTAATCAGCTGGGTGTTCTATTCAGGTAATCATTCGATCAGTAAAGTCACACAGGTATTTTGGAAGATATTGTGTTTATTATGAGAGAATGTACAGTAAAGAGATGATCAAACAATATTTTTTGAGCTGATGCACAAAAGGAGTTTTTATCAGGTATACAGACATTTCCTAGTACATTGTTATTTAGAAATCCAGAGTACCTTTTGAGTGCTCTGAGTTGAAATATGAGACCTGAATTCAGAGCTAAAATACCTGGGCTCTCAAGAACTTGTATAACGAATTCAGTTTCAGTGTAGTGATTTAATAGATTTTTATAACTTATTGATTTGAACATTAAGTGGTACCCACACACACAAATCCCTTTCTTCCATGTTTAAAGTAAATTTTAATGAGGAAGAGCTCATGAAGGTACAGCAGAGTTGCACAGATTCTAACATTTGTGTTTAAAAGCAATTTCTCAGACAGGTAATCCACAGTAGGTAGAACATGCCTATACATTTGGTATTAATAAAAACCAGTGTGTTTTCATTATACGATGCAGCCACAGTGTCTTGGAGATGGAAATAGTCACACAACTGCCAAAAAATCCCAACGTTGAGTGAAACAGCACTTATGTTTGATTTCAGTATGTCTTCTAGAATTTCTGTACACTTTAGGAATCTCATTTTTAGAGCGCCATTATTTCAAATTTCTGTATTGTTTAGGGTTTGCTCTTCAAAGAAACACATGGTATGATATGTGTATATACATGTATGTGTGTTCTTATTGATTTATGTGGTTACAAATATAAAATATTCATACCTTAATAGAAACTAAAACGAGTCTTTATTGAGTTAAGTTGTGAATGTGGACACCAGGCTGCAGAAATGATTGATGGTTTTCTTACCACATGTAACAGCCTAACAGGATTTCACAAAACCTTTGTTCACACACTTAAAAATTACCAGAGCATTTCTTTAAAATAAAAAGTGGATAGTAGAACCTTAAGCTGCTGCTTCAGAGACATTGTCCTAAATGTTGCTTCAAAAATAGGTGTGAAATTTAAGGACTTTTAAATTTTTTATTTTTATAAATAAACACTGTAGATTGCAGTTGTATGTAGATTGATACATGTTGTGTTCATTTTTGTTGGGTTTTTTTAACAAACTTTCCAACATAGACATTGGAAGTAAGTTTAATTATAAATTACAATTCTGTTGTATTTTTTTTTGTTTCTGTCTGAAAATCACCTGAGGTATATTGAGCAGCAGCCACAGTCAGATTTCACCATTTATTTTATAACCTCCTAAACCTGCGCTGCTGCCTTTTCCTGTTGAGGTCCCTGCCAGTTGTCACTATTGCTTCCTTGTGCTTTAGTTTACTGGAGTGAACTCTGCAGCTCACCCACGATGCTGTGCATCCCCTCTGATGTGCGTGCTTTAGCTGTGTTGTAGTGTTGCTCGGGAGTGAAACCCTTAAAACACAAATCCCAAAGCCTGGGTTCTTGGCAGTGGCTGCTCCACCCAGCAGACCTCCTGCTTGTGGCAGGCTTTGCTTTACAGTGTGTCACGTAGCCATGGCCCCTGAGCCCTGTGTCCCTGCTATAGGGGGACCTTTCCAAGGTCCTTCTCTGCTCCTCCACACCATTGAGATCCTGCAAAGAAGCGTTTGAGAGAGGACTATTTAAACTGAGTACCAGTAATTCATGCCATTTGTTGAAGAGCTATGTTCATGTTGTATGCTGTGATCAGTGTAATTGAGGAATATGCTACTCTGATGTGGCTAGCACCCTCCTGGTATTTCTTCCCTACTGCTTCTTTTTCTTAGGCTTGCTAATCCTCAGGAGTAGAATTATTCATGGTCAATGTACTTACTCCTGTATCACCCCAGTAATTTACTACAACTTCTCTGTTCCTTGTTCCCCTTTGATTGGCCTCTCCATGTAGTCATATAGCACATAACACAAAGATGGATTGTATGGCATTCTCTGCTGGGAAAAATCAACACATAGAACAGGCTCACTGCCAAGATGCTCATAATTAAACTGTTGCTATGGACTGGATTACATCAATGTTTCTATCAATCATTTGCTGCAGTTTTGTGGCTATTTGTATTTGGATTTTTTTTTAGGTTTTAGATTTTATCATCCTTTTACTTAGTTTTCAGTTGAAGTGTCACAGCATAGAGAGGGAGTTATAAATAAAAATAATTATTGGAAGATGTAGGGGAAAAAAAGGTAAGTCAATTCTATATTCAAAGATTGTGTTTGAAGCCAATATCTTTGTGAGGTGTTCATGGTATTTCAGCTATTAGAAATGGCCAGATGCAGTCATTTCCATTCAGTGGTCATCATACTGTTGTGACCTAAGAGTCTGATGCAAAACTGCCATGATGTCATAACAGTCTGTACAGACAGTGTGTTAGAAGTTTACCTTAAAATGCTGCAAATTCAGTAAAACAGCAGGTGTCATAGAAAAACAGCAGCAAAGCAGTTTTGCTTCGAGTTTTTCTTCTGTCCCCCATCCCCTCTGATTCATGTGCACTAAGTTGTGAGATGGACTAATGACAGAGTAGCATGAAGTACACTGATGGATTGGAACAGCTTGCTTGCTTGTGCTTCACCTGCTGCTGTGTCGTTGCTACTCTTATCTCCTATGACAATGATCTTGCAGCAATTAATTCCCTTTGGTAGCACTCAGTGTTTGGTGTTGGAGCTACGTAGTGTGCAGTGCATTAAATGTAGAGAGGTGCAGGATTACAGCCAAAATAAGGTAGTCTGAGTGGTAACAAATGATATCAAGTGAAGCTGAGATCACTGTAACGAGATAAACAGTGTGGTGTCACAAAATTGTCTCCCAGTTGACAAAAAGATCCATATTTTATAGATTGCCTTAAAAATTGAAGAATGGAGTCAATTATAGCCAATTATGATGCTACATTTACTGGAGTGGTTTTTATATCCTTTGGGGAGAAATAAGGAAATGTTCAAGGCAGTCAGAAAAAGCTTTTGCATTTGCTTCCCTGTTTTATCTGAACAGAATTTTTTCCCATTTCTTCAGGTGAAAACTGTATATGAAAGCTGGGACTGTATTATCTTTAGGAAAAAGGTTTGGGTTTTTTTAAGTTATTTTCACTTCTTCATGTTGCACAAAAAATTATGATAGATAACATGGCAAATAGAAGAAGAAAATCGAACATCAGCTCCCCCTAGTTATGTTTGGGTTTACTATAAAGGAATTGTAAAGGCAGCCTTGTCATGGCAAAGCCTGCTTAGTGCATGGTGACATGTTGAATTTGACTTGTTTCTTTCCCAAAAAGGAGCTTTCATGTCACTGAAGAAACACCAAGTAAATACTGCATATTTTCGTCTTCAGTCTGTTAAAGTGAAAATAAAGGAGTGAGACCATGAAATGGTTTGCTCAATTGTGCTCAGTGCTCAGTTGCAGCCCACAGTTGCTTTTTAGTGAATAGATGTAAAATGGGATAAAAAAGCGGTGTATTGAAGGTGGACAGCCAGACATGCATGTTCTTAAGAGATCTGAGAGGTTGTCTAAATGGCTGGGAGGCAAACATTTATTTAATGGCATTTACTCTGTCATTTAGATTACCTCCCTCCTCTGTTTGGATTCCCAAGAAGCGTGTTGGGGAGCTGTGCATCCCGTCTAGCTCGTGCTGTAGTACTGACCATGAGAAGTTTCCCTTCCCAGCAAAGCATGCTCTTGGTAATTAGTGGAAGATTCAGATATATAGGCAAAGGTGTATTGAGAGATGAAAGCTGACAATAAACAGGTTGTTGAGGATTTCATTCACCAGCTAACTTCGGAGGGTGACCTAGTACATGTGCCAATGACAAAAGCTACTTGTAACAATTCAGATCATGCTTTCTGCTTTATGAAATGGGATTGTAAAAATCCTCTCAAAAATGACATCTGAAATAGCATTAAAACACAATTTCCCTTTGATAAGGTTTTAAGGCACTCATATGAAAAGTGACACTGCTTTGAGTAGCTCTGTGTCAGCATTATGCAATGTGTTGCACATAAGTGACATTAATCCATTAGGGGTGTGAGGGTCGCTTATTTTTCTCATGAAATCATTAAATACCTTTATTGATTTCTGTTCAATCAGTTGCATTCTGCTCAAATACAGCAATCTCTAGACATGCTAATAGAGCTGTTTCTAATAATGTTTATAAGCCACAGTTTTAATGACAGATATTGCACTGAAAATAAATTATAAAGCCTAAGTAAAACACAAAGGAGCTTAGGGAAGCAATAATTTTGTGCTGTTTGCAAATTACCTTAGCCCACTTTATTGCAAAAAAGATGATTTTGTGACACAGATATTCTAAAATCATTAATTAACCATCATCAGTACATTCTTTGCTTTTTCTATTTGTACAGAATTAATTTATGTATGTTTGGACTGCTTCTGTTGCATGATGATAAAGCATCTTTTAAAAATCACATGCAAACACAGAAACCCTGTCATAGTAAATATAAAATCTGTAGTACTAGCTTTTATGCTGAAGGCTGTTTAAAACTTGGATCATAACAAATGCTGTATGCTGGGATGGCATGTACTTACTGTATTACTGGATTATTTTGTCACAGGAAGCAATGTGAGTGTATGGAAAGCTAGTAGATCAAATACAAGTAAGAGTGCCTTTCTTCATTTTTTTTAATGATGGAACTGATCTCTTAGGAGGAAGTACATGAGACTCAATTAAATATAACAGGTGCTGTATGAATGGATGCATACTAGACAAAGGAAAAAAAGAAAAAAGTAAGTAATTTTCTGTCCTCCCTGCTTGGATGCTATCCTGATGACTTTATCTTGACAGTTGGCCTGAGCTTGTTTCCATTCCTTACAGATAACTTCAGCTGTATTTTCTAGGTGATGGAAGACTTGTGATAGTCTTGTTAATTTTTTCAGTTATCTGATATTGTAGTTGTGGCCTTTTAACACACCTCTTCTTGCTTTTTTCTCTTTGGATGCAAACAGTTCCTCAGAGTAAATTGCCAGCTTTACCCTGAGTGTAGCAAAAGCAGACTGGTACATTTATCTCTGCTGCTGAAACGTGAAGTTTTTGCTTCCAAGCAGCGAATTGCATCCTGCTGAGGAATTACTGTTTGGGTTTTTGAGTTTCTTCACTAGGAGCCTTAAGGGACTCTGACAGGTCTTGTCGAATAGCGTTGGTCATCCTTGTCTCAGACACCAAATGGTGCCAAGTGCTGGCAAGTTTATTGCATTGTGTCTGGAGAAGCTGTTGTTCACTCAGCATTTTCTTCATAGGATGCCTGCCTGATTTCATTGAAGGAACCTGAGCAAGGCTGTGTTATTAATGAATTATGACAAGCCTTTTGCCTGTCAGGCAGAGAGGTTCCTGCTATCTCCTTTTAAGACAAAAACATAATGGAAGATGCTCAGCTGGGCAAGCTCTCTGATGATACTCCTTAAGTGCTCATACCAGGCTGATGTGAATACGCAGAGAGCCGTGAAGCTGCAAGTGGCAGCGTTTAATACCGTCTCCCTCATAATGCCTGAATAATTTTCCGGAGAGCGATCGCCGCAGCTGCCGTGAACGTGGTTATTTGTTTATTTTTCACCTTGTCCTGGCGGGCTGCTGACCGGGCTAATCTGCTGCAGGCGGGGGCTGCCGGGGGAGGGACACGGCGGCGTTTCCCCGCTCGCAGCTCCGGCGCTCTCCTGAGCGTGGCGGGATCGGCAGCCGGAGCCCCAGCCAGGCTCCCGGAGCCCGGCACGCTTCCAGGGGCGGGCTCCCGGGGCCACTCTGCCAGGGGAGCTGAGCGATGCTGGCGGAGGATGGCAAGGAGGCAGTGAGGGAGCCGGCTCATGTTTTTCTTAATGGATATTTGTGAGCAGGAAGGAGATGGCGTGGGCTGTCGGGGTGAGTTACGGAGCGCGTTCCGCGATCTCCCTCCGGTCGGGCGGCTCATTATGTTGAACAGTGCAGCTTTTAAAGGGCCGTAGCTCTCCTTTATGTGCCTTGGCCTTCATTTGCTGAAATGCTTCAAGTTCACGGTGCTCAAGTAATTTTGGAAACGGGATGTAATTACGAGGGTTTCTTATGCTTACCAACAGCTTTTTTGAACCAGTGTAATTATCATTACTTGTGGATACTGTAAATTGAATATCCCCTCCCTAATTACATTCAATTCAAGGGTTGGCTGCTTAAGCAGCCAAATAAGAAAAGTTCTCCTGTTACTATAAATAGCAAATTGTTCTTTTAGTTTTCTGACCTTTAAAGCAAAGTGCTTTTCACGATGTTGTCAGGTGCACATTATAAAGATAGCTTGTAATTAGAGCTGTAATGAGGAATTCTGTTAGAATGGCTTTCTGAAAACTTCATCTATTCGGTGTTTTCTAACTGCATGACAGAATTAAAGTTTCAGGGTGCTTTAGGACTTTCAAAGGGCTGGCTGCTGTTTTGCACCTCACCTGTTCTGCCGGTGATCTGTTGCTGCCAGTGCTCGAAGGCAGCAGCTGTAGCTGCAGCAACTAAACCCTGCCCTTTGAAAACAACATTGCCTCAATAGAATGATTTATCTAGCGATCCAAGGGATTCTGTGATTAATTAATGTTTCTTCTGTCACTTCAGGAGACAGATTGTCACTTAATTTGTTGTGGGCAGCAGAAGAGAAAGAGAGAGGGATACAGTGGTAGTTGCCTGGTTGGTGGTGGTTGATTTTGGTTTTCCTTGGTTAACTGAACTAAGTGCAGTCTTCCCAAAATGTCATCTCATCTGATAGATGGACATGGAGCTTGAGTTAGTGAGGTGATGTGCCTTGAACTGCCTTGAGTTCAGTCTGCATCCTGTCACGGCGTCACCAATTCTGTGCCTTGTCTTAAGAATGCTGACGGCATTTCTGTGAGAGGTTGGATTGACTCTCATTTATTTGTGGTGACTGAAATTTTTAGTGCATTGCTACCAGCTAATATTTACTTCGCGTTCTTCATTCTGCTTTAATTAATATCATTCTGTTTATTCCTGTAGAAGCTTTTCTGTTATTTGAGATAACTTGTATTTCCAGAGCTCATCCTGCTGAGTGTCCTTCATGATGTGTCTTTAAAACATGCTTGGGCAGCACAAATTGAAAAGTGCCTTCGAAAAAGAAACTTCAGTTACTTCAACAGTAGAAAATTACAGCTGTTTCAAAAGAATAAAAAAAAAACTTTATTTCATAGTGTAACACTATAACATTTGAATAGAAATAATCACTAAGGGATTTTTTATGAAATGTAGGGCTAAAACAAAAGGAAAAAATAATTTTCATCTTGGTCAGTTTTAAATGTGTTATTAGTCCATCTACAGCAACTCTTAGCTAGTAGTTTAAGCTAATTAAATACTCCACATACCTTTATTTCTTGTTAAAAAATACTCATGTTTATATTTGATACATTTGTGAGTTTAAAATTAGGTAATAACTAATTATCACAATGCTGCTTTTTCTTCCAATGTATTCTCTCTCTTTCTGTATTTATTCTACCACATTACAGGCAAAGCTACTGTAAAAGTTGGGTATAGATTGTGGTGAGAGTATATTTCTCCTATACACAAGAGTGGGAATATGTGAAGTAAATAGACAGTATTTTATGCAAGTAAGTAGAGGGTACACTATAGGTAGCCACTACTGATAGACAGAACTTGTGTCTGATGTGTAACAATCCAAATAAAATCCAGAATGTTCTCATGGCTCATGAAATTAGGCAAAGATACAAGTAATACCAGACCATTAGCACACAGACACGCCCTTTCTCATAAAAGCAAGACGTAGATGTTGTAGTAGAGATGTGTAAAGATTAGCTAGAAATCTGAAGGCCTAGACTTAATTTAGTTGATCCCTGTTACAGAACCTCAGTAGGTAAAAGTGATTTTCTGTTGTCAAGCACCAAAAGACTGGTTCCAGTAGCATCTTGAGCAGGCTATCTGATAGGGAAGAAAATGAGGAAAAGAGCAGGGAGTAACACAGGACTTTGAAGATTTTTTTGTTTAAATTGTTTTTACTTACCCTTTTGTGGGTGCTTGTACCAACCCTTAAGGTTTAAAACCTTGTTGCTTCAAGATGACATGGCAAAATGAATTTTAGTTGGTGTATGCTGCTGGAGTGAAGGTAAATCTTCAAACTTGTCCTTTCCCAGGGACTTCAAGTACTGGGTAAAGCTTGTACACTTAGCAGTAGCTAAGCTTTTGATGTATAGCAATGCCTTATAATAGAGCTCATTGGTTGTATGTGTGTAATTCGTCAACCTCATTTTTTGAGTGGTTTATCTGCAAGTAGGTAGAAGACCCTCTCTCCTTGAGTTTTGGATACAGTCTCAGAGAACTCTTGTCTGAAATGCAAACAGTGTTGAAACTGCTGTCTTTGTCCACCTAATTAGAGGTCACTCATATGTTTTAAGATGCTTTCTGTTTTGCTCTAATCTTTTTAAAAGTAAACACAAAATAATCAGTGATGAAGCATGTCCCTGAACCATATCACTGGAAGAAGAGACGGTGTATGAACTGAGTGATGTTACAAAGTGGCATAATTGTGTTCTCTGCTTTGCTTCCTATTCGGGTCCTAACAATACCTAATATTTGGGCTGCTTTCTTTTGGCAGCTGAGCACTGAGCTGACATTTTGATGGCACTATTTATTGTAACCTCAAGGTCTCACTCCTGAGTGATAATGTTCAGCTCGGAGCCCATCACTGTACATGTGAAGTTAAGGTTATATTTTCCCATGTGCATCACTCTGCACTTATCCACACTGAATTTAATTTACCATTCCATTGTCTAGTCACTCAATTTCATAAGGTCCTGTGATTCTTCACCACTTGCCCTCATCCTTACTGCCATGAATAAATTGGTGTCATCTGCAAACTTGGTTGCTTCAGTGCTCAGCTATCTTTCCAGGTCAATTACAGGTATGGAAAGGGGAGCAGATCCCAGTGCAGATCCCTGTGGTGTTCCCCTGGTAGGCTTCCTTCACTATGCAGGTTTGACCATTTACCTCTAATTTCTGGTTATGTCTCTTAACCAGTCACGTTGCTGTGCAGAGACCTCTGTTTTGCCGTGGGTACTTAGTTCCTTTAAAAGCCTTTGGTAAAGCACTTGTTAAAAGCTTTTTTTAAAATTGATTGACTGGATCACTGGTTTCACATGTTTGTTTGAGCTATTCCAAGAATTGGGTTAATTTTGTAAGGCTTCACTTAATGAAAACTGAAATTTGATTCTTCTTAGACCCCACTTAGGGCCCACTTAGTCTTTTTGCTATTATAGTTTCTATTAACTTCACTAGCGTATGGATGTCAGGTTTGCAGGTTGCCGTTCCCCTGGAGCTTCTCTGGGACCTGTATTAGGATTTGGCAGCACACTCACCACATTGGAGACCTCAAGTAGCAAGGCACTGTGGAGAGGGATGTTCATTAGTAATTCACTTATTCTCCCTTTTCACTTTGCACTCTCAGGTGAATGCTGTCTAGTGCCAGCCATTTCTTACTTCATTCACGGGAAAATTTGGGGGTTTTTTTCCCATACGTCTGTAACACCCACCATAACAGAGTTCCTTGTTCCCACAAACATAATAATAATAATTTAAATCATAAATTAAAACAAAATCAGTCGTTAAAAGCTGGATTTAAAAAATGCAAATCTTCTGCTCTTATTTGCAAGTAACATACTATTATGTTTTTCTTTGTTTGATTTTGTATTTTTTCATTTCCCTTACTTGTGTTTGAGACAATGATGCAAACAGTTGAAGGAAGGGCAAGATTTCATTTACAGAAAAATTTTTTTTTAAATCCTGAAAATTTATAGAGTTATTTCAGTTATATAAATCTGAGATGTTACTTCAAACCATGGTCCTCTGGAAAGGAAGTATTTTTAATTTGGCAATTTCTTTTTATTGAAAACACATATGTTCTCTATCAGTAATTATCAATCTTAAATTACATTAGACAAATTTTAGCTCGTGGGTAATAAATATGTGACAGCACCATGTGTGGTTTCTGAGTGAAGCTTTTGTCATATTTCATTTTGGGGGAATATTTATTTGACATTCCTCATTACACAGCTCCCATTCAAAACTGAATAAAAAATGCCGCTGAAGGATACTTTTGGGGTCACAATCTAACATTTCTTTGGACAAAGCTGTTTCAGTGTTTGTATTATATATTCAGATTTTAGGGATTTGGAAATGGATTTTAGTCACACTGGGCTTAAATTTTGAATCTATCAAGTTCCTGAGCTCTTAACACCCCTAAGTGGAGTTCTCACTCTGCAAGGCAGCAGAGTATTGCGGGTGAAATCCTTGACAGCAGGTCCTTTTGCTTTTTGAAGGCAAAGAGCAGTAAAGCTTCTCAGGTGTCTGCGGAAGCGTAGCCATGATTTCACTGCAGAGCTCTGCTGAGGGCAGCTCTGTCCCACTCAGTCCATGGAGGCAGAGCAAGGGATTGTTCTGTGTTTTTATCTTACAGAAATGGGCTTTGTGGGCCTTTATAGGGTCCCGTGTGATGGAAAAACTGGCAGCTCTGATGCTCTAACTTCACTCTCCTCTGTGTTTCATATCCTGTCAGTCCTCAGTGGGAGAAATGACTGATTCCCTTTTTCTTCTGCCATGGGCATTCAGGGGCATGAGATCTGATTCATCACAGACACACCACTCAGGCAGATACTGCCATTGTGCTCGCATTGGAGGAATGAGAAAAGAGTACTGTTGTAACTGGGATTACAGCATGTTTCCAGTTACGCATAAAGATTTGGCCAATTATAGGAAGAAACAGGTTTTGTATTGGAATGTTTTCAGTTTGTCAAGGTGAAATTAGGTGAGGTGAAGAGAGAGAAAAACAGGGCAAAAATTACTAAGTAATGAGGTAAAATGAATTACAAGTAATACATGGAACTAACATGATGTGCATTTAATTTAAACAGTTTGGCAGGCATAGGTTAAATAAAAGTTTACCTGTAGAACTGAGAACTGTTTATGTGGGACTTACTGCTTGATAGTGATTTTGTTCCTGTTCTTTCCCTTTTGAAAATTACTACGTACAGACCAGAAAACTCAAGTACCGTCATAGTTCTTCACTGGTACAGGGACATAGCACATAAAAGAACTGCCAAGTTCTAGTCCAACGCTACTTTTTTAATGATGAGTACATGCACTTTATAGAATTACAGGTTTCAGGAAGACTTCCCCACATCTCTCCCCACTGTATTCATAGTGTCTAGGGAAATCATTTTGGTTTTGCCTCTGAAAGACCTCTTTGGCAATGTATTTTGGTAGTATCAGAAACAGGGCAAGGAACAAGTTGGATATCAGCACTCCAGTTTGCTTGGACATTGGCAAGACCCTGCTGTCAGATTTTGTGTTGAGGAAAAAAATCCCTCACAAGCCTGAATGGCAAAAAGCTTTGAGGCCTTTCATCTTAGGTTGTGCTTTTAGGCAGCGTCACCTGCCAGGATTACAGAGACGTATTACAGCCATGTTAAATCTAGTTCATTACAGGGATCTTGAGCACTGGTCTCCTAAGGACTAAAATCTATATAAAAATAATTTTAAAAAGTGTAGAAGAGAAACTGTTTAACAAGAGGATTTTTAAAGTTTGCTTCAAACAAAATAGATATAGAAGAAGACACAAAGTACTTTAAAAAAAAAAAAAACAAACCTAGAAAAGTGAAAGTATGGATGATAAGAGGCATTATGTAGAAGATGGTGTGGTGTTTGGGAGATTTCTGAGGATATGCCAGGAACGGGCATGAGCTGTTGATTTGTGCATACCAGCAACTCATGACAGCTGATTTAGTACTAACATTGCCTTCTTTCTACATAGCATATCCAACATAAGACTGTGTAATCCATACACGCTTTTTTACACCTGCACAGAGTTTCTCTAAGACAACAATGTTGATCTTTAGAGCTGATATCAGGCCTGATATTTTCTGGCCACAAATTGGCCATTTGTACTTCCTTTCTAAGTATATAATCCCAGTGACTATAGCAATAATAATGAAGCATTGTGGATGCAAGTGCTCTTGGAGTTTATTCTTGGTAGCGAGTAAGAGACCTCAAGATAAACAACAGAGCTTGGTCTATTTTCAGACATCCTATGGAGAGAGCAGCTACAGAATGCCCAGATAAACTGGGAGTGACCATAAAAGGATTTCAGTAGGTGACTTAAAATCCAGATAATTGATTTAGGGAGTTTTTTCTGAGTGTTCTCTCAGGGAGTTTAGGGAGGCACAGCTCATAGCCTATGTGACAGGAAGATTTGCAGCCCTGTGGTTCAGCCAGTTGTCTGCTGCCCTTCAAGGCCTGGCTGAAGTCTTTTGATGATTGGCCTCCTTTCCTCAAGCTCCCACTTGTTCAACACACAGCAGCAAGCCAGCCTAGCTCACAGCCAGCATGCTTTCTGCTCCAGAAAGGCTTTTGGTGAGGAGGGTAACCAAGGCCAAGTAGTGTGAATTATTCTTCAGTCATAGTCTACTCCCAGCTGTCCTCTTTCCTGGCAGCAAGGGAACAGGCAGGGACTGCATTGGGCACAAACCCAGAGGTAATGCACGTGCAGAATAGCCATTGTGTGTGTGTTTAGTAAATCCAGCTTTTCTGGATCCACCCTATTTGGCTGGATCTTTGCAGCCTGCAGACAGTGCTGCTCCTGCTGTGGTGTGGAGCTGAACCCCACTATGGTAGCTGACATGGCTTGATGCATGTGTTGCCAAATGTACCATCATTTCACTGGTGACACTGAGAATAATTTCTGAACTTCACTGGTGTGGGCACTGTCTACTTAAAATGTAGACTGGAGGAACAACTAGCAGATTCCTCCTTTTTGCCTGTTTATTTTAGGTCTTAATAGACTTAAGTATTTCAGGACTCTGTAGTAAAATAAATGCCTGAGGGAGTCTGAAATGTTCACACATAACTAGGGCTGGCAGGAGAACAAGAATTCAGTGTCATGAAAAATTTAGCAGGCTTGGCATTCATCTTGATGAGGAACTAAACACAATTCTTCAGAGATTTTAATGAGAAAAAAAGAAGGATAAAAAGTTGCTCTGCTATTAGCTGCAGGCTATTAGCTGGGGCACTCACCTGGAAGGTAGGAGACCCAGACTTAATCCTCTGGCCTCAATCAAGCAAAACATTCAAGTGTCTTCTCTGGTTAGCTGCTGTCTCTGCTGGTTTGTCACCCTGACATGACCCCAAAGTTGGGGATACTGTCTGAGATGTCTCTTCAGCAGCAGGTGGGAACAGAGGTAGTTCTGGGTGTCTTCTGGTGTTGAAGATTCTGCAGTTTGTATTGGTGCGTGGTTGTGGGACAGTCCATAAGAATTGCCCAACTGTCTCTACTTAGCCCATTGTTTTTTAAACATGTCTTGAGTTTGCTTTCATGAAAAGTAAGCAATGACAGAACCAGTATTACCTGTGTCCTTATGTTATCCCATATACATGTCCCAAAGTGCTGTAAATAATTTCTACATTTATTTTATTATGCCAGTGCTTTACATTAAATGGCATAATTCATTGACTGTTGCTACAATTAACATGCCAACATGTTCATAATTTTTTAGTGAAATGAATTAATGAATTTGTAACAGAAAAGGTGTCTGAAGCTTTTTAATTGTGATGTGAGGGAAAATAAAGAGTGTTCATTAAGTAAATAAAAGACTAAGGAAAGGTGAGAAGGCAAAAGATAGAGATTTCCTTAGTTGTAAAAGGGAAGGCCAAGATATTGGGAAGCGTTGTCCCTCGGAGGTCACAGGTGCAGGTTCACTGCCTTGGCTTCACATGTGTTGTGCAGCTCTCAGAGGTTTGTTTCCTGCTGGATTTGCAGCATTCAGTTCATAACCTTTGCAGGGGATTGGAGGCATGCAAGATAAAAACACAGTATTTTGCAAAGCAAACAGGAGAGAGAATATGCATTTCTGCCCTCAAACTGGGATCCTGGTAGGAGATGCCTGAAGTAAGAAGATAATTTGATGCACTCTGTCCAGTAACTTTACATACAACTCACATGACAGCCCCTCCTTCAAAGGCTTTTTTTTAATTTGGTTTTTATGGATAACATCAATGAAGACTATTTTGAGCCGGACATGGAAGGGGAAGAGCTGAATGCATTTAATCCAATAGATTCCATGAAAAGAGACTGTGACCATAAAAACATTTAAAAAGCAGTTGGGTATTATTGTTTATGATGAATTGTTTTCTGCTAATCAGGCATTTTCATAAATGTATTTTCCCTCCAAATGGGTATGTTGTTATTCCCATGGAGCAGCTGCAGTAACATATCGTACTTCATGTTAGGATTTTTTTCTTTCAAATGGAATGATGTATGAGTCACTTATGCCTGAAACATTGTAAAACTTATTATGCTATCATTCATACCACATCTTCTGAAGTAAATAGATCCAAAAAGACACTTGCAGTGAAAGTTGGATTCCTGAGAGTTTGTATAGGCTGATAAACCTTATGGGCTGATGCATCATTTTTATTCAGAAGAAATTTGTGTATGGTTCTTAATATCGCTGCCTGCTCACCTCAGCACGCATAATCTTAACATCAGTGAGTCAGAGGGCTTTGTATTAAACTGCATTGATTAACAGCCTCCTCTAGTCATAGGATCTGACTTTGAAGTATCCTGTGATTTGTTTTCTGCTTGTGCATCTGAAGATTCTGACCAAGAATTGACTTTGCTGGCTGTAACTGCTTAGAAATATATAATGAATGGTAACTGCATCAGAAAACATGTAAAGAATGAACATTTGGACCACTACGTTATCTCAAAGGTAGTAGATAAATAACAAATACAGACAAATCACAAATCAAAAATCACAAAAAAAAGGGCATCTCAGATATCTGAGCAAGAGAGCTAAGACTATTCCTTTATCTCTTCACGTAGAAATCATGATATTTCAAGGTTGGAGGCTTATTTAAGTTATATGTAGTAACCAACTACATGTTGAATGTAGAAAACTGCATGTGCATTAGGCATTAACATGCCAAAGCACAAAATTAATGAAATGTGGGTAAACCTGGTTTCAGTTCTGTGTTTCTTCTTTTCTCCATGCTTATAAATTGCATTTTATAAGGTCTGATCCTTTCAGAATGAGCATCTTTTAAGTGTTCCTGCATAATCTCTTGCTTACATGGTGCTGCATTATCAAGCATTGTATAAAATTAGTTATTTTGTGTTGATATGAATGCACACCAAGTCAAGTCATTAGCTGCGTTTTTCAGGAGCTGCTCTCATAATTGGTTGCATTACATCTTTTCATAAAAGAGGCATTGTGTGAATACAAATATAATCTTGGCCAAGAACCTGTTAAAAAGTGTCTTTTTCAGAGGGGAAAAAAAATAGTCAAGTAAAAAATGTGTTTGTGTCTTTTCTTATCAGTAAGTACTTTGGTAGATGTTTTGGCGGTAGAGATTCGTGAAATGTTGGTGGGAAGGCGTGGATAGTCTTGGAAAGCACATGCCATAATGTATACAGAGAATTTTAGTTTTACAGGACAGGGCTTCCAGACCAGTTGTTCTAAATGTTTTCTATGCAATAAGTGGTTTTTATCTGTCAGCTTTTACTGGTAATGAGGGGGGCATCTTGAAAGTAGAATATGTCAACATTAATAATTTTTTCAGGAGCTCAGAGACTTGTACATTTTCTACTGGCAATCCTACTCTTTAGCTGAAGAGCAGTTGTTTCGGAGTTTGCAAAGCACTCAAACAGCAATTTCCTTTCATCCCTTTTCAAAGAGATGGATAACCTTTGCCTGCTGGCAGATATGGATGGCCCAGCTGGCGTGTCCCTTGTCCCTGGACCAAGGCCCAAGGATTCTGGAAGCAGCTTGGTAAAGAGGGTTTGTTACCCTTGGCTCCACTCAGGCATAAACAAGCGTTTTCTCTATTTTGGAATTTCCCCCCAATCTTTTGGTCCTTTTCTATTTTCTTTGAGATAAAACTTCTTCACAGTAACTGGTGTGGTTTACTTTACTACAGTTTTTACTATTCTGAAGTGGTCGAGTTGGCAAGGAAATAAAGATTATGATATTACTGCTGGTTTTCATAGCTAATATTTCATGAAACTTTATTAGAATGCCCTTTTGTTCATTAGCTCATAACTTTATGAAAAGCACTCATGGACTGAAATTTTCTGTGTTTAGTCTGAGGCCAAAGGTATTTTTTCAACTCCATTCAGCATTTTCTGGCCTACCTAAGCTAATGTGAGGGGTTTGTATATTTATTTAAGAATAGCTAAGTCTGTATTCTTTTGAACTTGAATGGATAATTAACCCTATTTGAAATTTATGGTTTTAAATTGTACATATTGCTAGTGCACTTATCCAGTCCTGCCAAGTGTAAATGCAGATAAAATGTTAAAAAATTAAAAGCTATCAAACAAAAGGTTTATACACTAGTCAAAATATATTCCATTTTAGATAGCGATAATTTCTTACAGTGGAAGAATGACTAAAAATATGCAACTCTGTTGTGCTTCACAAAATTTTCTCATCAGCTAATACATTATTGCTTATATCCTCAGGCAAAAATAAGGGTCTTGGGATTTTTGTTTAATGCTGAGTTTCCAGAGACATCTAAATACAGAGTCCAGCTTTCTCTCAGTTCTCAGTACCTTACAGATTTTATTGTTCTCAGTTTTCTAAATACTTCCTCAATGAGGCTTTGTCAAAAATCTGGCCCCAAAATGCCACCTCTGGCCCATTTCAACACTGCTGCCTTAGCAGCTTTGGTAGCGAGCTGACTTCAGTGATCATGCAGTGGGTTTTCATTTAAGCTTTCCAGCTTCTTGCCTGTGGTGGTCTATTTGTTTCTAAAGTAGAAACATTTTCTCCACATGGGCAAAACTGTTAAGTTCTTTTCCAGCAGAGAAATAAATTACATACTAGATGTAATGAGATATCAATGTCCAGTAAATGTCCCGTTGCTTGTGAGACAACAGTCAATAATTTTCTGGTAATTCTCTAATTCCTCCCCTCCCCAAAATTCCTTTGTTAAGGAGTTACGTTTAATGCAGCAGAAAAAAGCCTGAACAAGAAATAGAACTTGAAAGTGCTGCAGGAAGGGAAGGGCTTTTGATAATGAAGCAACAAGGAGCTACCAAGATTACCAATTTTGGTGGAACTAACAAGAATACCTATTTCAGTGGTGTTACCTTTAGGCCCTTCCAGAGTTCACCACTGGTTAAGTAAGTTTGATGTTTCATTGGCAGGACTGCTCTCTCCTTTCTCATTGCTAAACGCCTGCTTTTGTAGGCATGGGGCGATTCTTTAGTGTTATGGGAAATTTTATGGGTTTGCCTCAGTTTATTGGGAGAAGGCAGGGAGCAGCAGGATGATGTTTTAGTGCCCATGGAAGGCTCTGGCAGCAGTGCTGCTCATGCTGATGGCTGCTCAGCATTGTGCTGGTCCCTGCAGAGCCACGCTGGGAGGCACCCAGAGCTCCTGGGGGAGCATGTGCCGCTCTCTGGGGCAGCTGGCAATCAGAAGCTGCTGAAGGTGGCGACAGTCATTGTATCCTTCCTTCTCCTCCTCTTCTTTTGCAATGCTACAGCTCTAGTCTTTTGAAATAGCTACAATCCAAAAAATGCATCTCACAGGGATGTAAATAACCGCACTAAAAGAACTAATTGGTTAAAGCAATTGGTTAAATTGGTGCTGATAAGACCAAGGTCATGGGTTTGATCCCCATTTACTTGAAATGGGCTTGGTGATCCTTGTGGGTTCCTTCTAAATCAGAATATTCTGTAAGTCTTGTGAATAATAAAAAATAGGATTATTTTTGTAAGTAAGGTTGATAGAAGTCTTTTTCAGCAGTTTGTTGCTCTTTGTTCACATCTATCAGAATCACTTTAAATTGCTATGTTTCCTTCTGAGAAAACGAGTCATATTCTGTGGTCTGCAAGCATAAGCAATTTGATGTCATTAAGAAGTTCTCTGGATGCTTTTTTTTGAAGATGTTGTTCCCTTTATGGCAGGCTGCAAGGCAGTGGCCACACTGGTAGCAAAAGTAGGCAAAACTGGTATCCCTGTCATTGCTTAGACTGCTTTTCTCATGTAGGACCCAGAAGAATTAAGAAAACCAATTTTAGTTAATTAGTATTTGATTTCACTCCTCTTTAAACTGCTTCTTACAGGGGTGGGAGGAATGAGGGTGGGAAATTACCTGATTCTAAAAACTGAATGATTTGTGAATCATTCTCAGAAGGTTTATTTCCTCATTAAGAAGCCCCTCTCTCCCACTCCCTTTCAAAAAACCTTCACTTTGTCTGGTGTTCTTCAAGATGCATTTCCTGTCCTGTTCAAAAAAGACATTTTCTGCTCCCCCTAATTTAGCCCAAAGCAACTGTGAAAATACAAAGTGCATCAACTACCACTGAGTTATGTTGGAAGAATGATAAACCAGATGTGACATGGCTCAATCCATTTCACCTCTAATAATAAAAAGTCATGGATAGGAAGAACAAAGAAGCATTTCTTCAAAGGTTACTTTTATAGGTGATTACTCTTTATGAATTGTCATCTGAAAGAGTATCAGCATCCAGAAAAATTACAGTCTTTTACAAAGGTCAGGATTGAGAGTGGAAACTTGGTAAACACTTCAGCATCATTGCTGAGTGAATATAAGACAGATTCAGAGTGGCTATCGTTCCTGCATTGATTATACTATCTGCCAGCTGCTCCATTTTTGATCCTTCGTTCCATTTCTGGAAATGCAGGAAAAAGAAAAAACCCTGGTGGGTTTTTTCCCTGGTTTCAGCTTGTGTCTGTGGCGTGTTTATAGTATGGATTTTTTGAACATGAAAATCCTGGCAGGCTTTTGAGAAGGGCTGGTTTCTTTCTCACAGCACTGTGTAATGCTTAGTTTGGTTTGCGTGTGAATCGATGAGTAGCGAGTAGAGAGAACGACTGGCTGCACATTCCCCCTACCTGAGAGATCTCTCCTGCCCTTTCCCTGCCCCCATGTAGTGGTCAGGGAAGCAGTAGGCCCTGGTAGATGTGCACAGCCATGGAGGGCTCTGACTGAGGCAGAAGTGATTGGCTGTGCACGGGTGCCTTTTGCAGTGCCCAGGTGCAGAGCCGTGCGTGTGTGCCTGCATGTGGAGCACCCATGCACCCCTGCCTCTGGCTGTGCTTGAGCAGGCACCAACTGCTGTGGTAGCAAAGGGCCAGGTCTGTGGCCAAGTTACACAGGAGCCAGATGGGCACGCCAGGAGCTTCCCTCCATGCACAGTCCAAGTGCTACAGGCCCTTGGAGACCTTCTGGCTCTGATGCTCCAGCTATACTGAGTACTGGCTGCCTGCAAGTCGGCTGCGAGTAGCACTTGGCTGGGCCAAAACTGCGAGTGTGCCACTTGTACAGCCGGGTCGGTGGCTGAGCTGGTGTCTCCTTGTCCTGCTGTGCTGAATGAGACTCCCTCCCATCACAAGGCAGAGGAATCTGAATCCCAGCAGATGCTCTAAATGGAGAAGTGACATTTTCATGTGAGAACTTCTACGTCTCGAGTGAAGAGAGGAGTTAATCGGAATATTTTGCAATCTGGCATTGATTTCAGCTTGCTTCTGTCCAAAACTGCGCCCCCAACCCCCCAAAAGAGATGAATGTTTTTCTAAAAATACAGAGACCTATTGCTTAAAATCATTTTCTGAGTAGAATGAAGATTTTCACTCTTCTGGGAATAGCTCTCTGTTCCCTTCCAGTATTTTTCATGTGCAGTTTTAATTAATATTGGGGGAAATAAACTGGAAGGTTCAGTTGAGCTGAGCAGAGTAGCTCCTAAAAAAATAAACCCTGGGTGCTAGAGATGCTTGAGGTTTTTTGGTTCAGCTTATGGACTTTGTGCATAGGTGAGTGGACCATTGCTCTACACCTGGCTCTGAATTTATAAGGTGATTCCTTTTCAAAATAATAATAGTAAAAAAATTATTTTTCTGTAGTAAGAAGAAGGAGCTGTGCATTTTGGTTAGGATTCTCTGCCAGTTAAGGCTCAGATTCTGCAATTTCTTAACAGACAAAACTCCCATTTAAAGCAAAAATGAGCACTGCCTGAACTCAGGACTGAAGATGGAGCTGTTGTGGTCATGCATTCTGACCCCTGTGAGAACAGGGCACTCCTTTTCATTTAACAATCTGCTGAGCAGCAGCTGTTAACTTTTTGAAACAACCAAAATGCTTCAAAACATAAAGTGTTTGCTTCAGAAATGCATGTCAGTTCTAAGGCAGAACCATTTTTCTTAAGAACTCTTTCTCTTTTTTGGAAGATAATTGCCAGTTTTATATTACAGATTCTGCTTATTATACTTCCAAGAGGGAAAAAAATTACAATATTTCAGGCCATTATTTGTCTGGCTTTCTAATGGATTAATTTTGTTTTTCAAATCAATGTCCTTTGATTATGTTTTTGTACAGTTTTAGCTTTCACAGCCTATAGAAGTAGTTACAACTTTGTGAGTTAGAATACATGTCAATATAATACATCTGTTTTGTTTAGAATTGCTAACTTTTGGAAGAAATATAGGAAAAATAGATGCCATTGGTGTTTAAAGTTTGCATCTGACATGAAGGCACAGTTCATCAGCACTCAGAAGGATTTGAAATGTCAAAAGTATACTTCCCAGTTCATGGGTAGAAGTGTCATTATCCATTATGCTTACAAATAACGCAAAACACAAATGGAAAATCCACAACAGATCACAAGAATCATTTCTATGCCTTTGAAAGCATTTATTTTTAAAAGAGTTCTTGGCATATAATTTCTTCTCACTGCACTGTTTTTCACTGTAGGTGGATTAATACAGTCTTAGTTATATGTGTGTATATATTTGGAAGACTGTCTATGCACGTATTTCCTTGGGGAGGTCTTCACAGTAGCTACTGCAGTGGTCAACTCTGGTATAAATAGATAAAGAGAACTGTGTTGGTTATAAATAATTGTTCTTTGTGTGCTATATAACAGCACTTTTTGGTCGTTCCATTTGCATGTAGAGTATTAATTAAGAGATAACTGTCACTGCAGGTTGGCTGCAGAAGGCTGCAGGATCCAGCAGAGAGATAAATGCCAATGCCAAGTCATACAGGTTGGAGAGCATACAGGAAGTCCATAATGAAAAATTAGTTTAAAATTAAAACTCACTTGTTACTAACTTACTGTTTTATATGCAGAGATGAAAAGGTCCAAAATGCAGTAGTTGAGGGTTCTACATACCGGGTGCAGGGGCTTGGGGGTTTTTAGGAGCTTTTTTGGGTCAGTCTACATGTGATACACTAGAAATTGAAATTTTGGGATGCGATCAGTAAACTTGTTAGGAGGGTATAGGTGCCCTTTTTAACAAGAGTGTGTACAGCTTTCAGCACACTGGGAAGTCTTAGAACAGATTGCAAAGAGTCATCTCAGCTTGATTCAGAAGGCTTGTAAGTGTCCTTCATGTTTGAAAGTGTTTTGGTTTCTAATTAATTTAGCCAGAAGACATGTTATTTCTGACCTTCAAAAACCACTGTCTGTCTCATCCAAGTTTTACAAGATCCTTAAACTGTTTTATTAAAAAAAAAAACAACCTGAAAACAAAACAAAAACAACCAAAAAGACCCAAACAGCAGCCTGCCTTGTCATGTTGTGAGCAGCAAAGTACAAAACAGAGATATATAGCTATTCTTAGTGATCCATTATAACATGTTTTTCCACAGTATGGGGTCTGGGTTTGGGTTTATATGACATAGTAGGGCCATTTAATATAACATGAAATCTTCATTTCCATTAACTCACCAGCAAAAATCCCATTAATTTCAGTAGAGAGATAGCTACTTTGCAAATTGTAATTTAATACAATTTTCTTACTGACATTGAAGTCAGTAAGAATCTCTTTACCACTTCAAAATAAGACTCTCCTCCTGTGTGCTTGAGATGAAGATAGAGGATTTTTTTTTTTTCTGCAGTCTCGGTGACAAGGGGGCTGCCAACACTGTGAATGGAAAACTGCATTGTTCTGCCATAGCTAAACAGCCTAAACAGAGCTGTCTACTGTTGTATTCTTTAAGCAGCCATCAGAAGTTGTACATAAGTTTGGTATAGGATTTATGCAACCTGATTGAGATGAAAATAATGGCCCTTAAATTTTTATAGTGAAATTACCTTTTCAAAGTATGTAACTTGCAATGCATCTTATGGAAGTAAGTTGATAATGCCAGGGTTTTAGGGACAGTCTAGATATATGAGCAACAGTTCAGCATTAAAGAAATTCATGAAGCAATGAAAACTACACATTTTTAAGATCATATTTCAGCTCAGGAAAGTTTTCGTTGCTTCATGAATTATAGTCAGAAAAATCTGATTTATAATAAGAATAGAAAATAAACAAGGGTTTTTTTCTTTCTTCTTAGTGTCATTGCCAGCAAAGTCTCTCTGCTTTAAGAGTTTGAATCTAGCAGGAAGATTTCATAAGTGCACATGTTTTAAGGCTCCTCAGAGACTGGGTCATCTATTTCGGCTCACCCACCCTGCAACAGCAGGAGGTCATTACTACTGCTTCTCTCCCATTCTACTTTTCTCTTAAATGCCACTTTCTAAAAGTGTCTAGTGCTGCTTTCTCTAAAATACATCTAATGGAGATGCAGTTCATCCAGGCACTCAGTGGTGTTGTTGAAGCAAAGTGTTTCTCTTGCAACTGGTGACCCATAGAGGATGAAAGCTGAGCAGTTGTTGGGTTCATTCTTTGTAATACCATGTAAATAAGCTTAAATGCTGTGAATCGCTTCTTCCTTTTTTTTTTTTTTTTTTTAAGGGAAGGCAACTTGTACATAACTGTAAACTGGGGGTGTTGGGTAGCACCAATTGACAGAAGCTCAGCTTTAGACGTAGTTAAGCCTTAATACACTTAAAATAGAAATTTCTGTACATTACTACCAGTCCATTGTTGCAGTCTTCCCCATTACTTATTTGCTATCTTTTTATGGGTTGCACTTACCATACTTGTCCCACTGAGCTTTTCAATATGTGACATCAGTTCTGCTTCCAACGTGTCATTTGTGCCATGTTTTAAATCAGTGCTGATTGTGACAGGAAACACTGCAGTTTTTTTTAATATAATTACTTTGTACATATGTATTTAATGTATCCATTATTAGCTCAGGTGTATTTATTTTTTCATGTTCTTCATACAACCTATTTTCATTGTGTTTTACTTTCTTTGGGGACTCATATCCTTAACAAATGTATTCATCTCTTCACATATTGCTATGTTGAATCTGTTCTTGCTGGAGTTTGGCTATATTTTGCATCTTCACATAAGATAATTTTTTTGAAGTACAGAAAGATCATTTAAAGTCATATGTTTTCAATTATGAAAATACCAACAAAATAAAGGGTCTTTTTCCTCATAACTGACCTAAACCATGAGGTTTAAGTACTCTTAAGTCCAGTATATTTGCCTGTGAAAAAATATCTTACTGTTGAATCAAGTTCAGAAATTAAAAACAGGAAGTTCTGCTTTTTTAAAATACAGGCAAGAAACTCAAAGCAGAAGAACCAAATGTTTTGCTAGGTGGATACCAAAGGAAGCAAAATGGGGAGAAAATCAGAAGTAGTATTTTTTGAGTTTTCTTTGAATTAAATATTCTTAGTGTTGTATGCTTCTAAGCTGTATGAAAAAAATGTTATAATCAATCTAATTGGCTTTTGTTATACTTAATTATTTTTATGATTTATAAATGAGTTTGTACAGACTTCAAGAGGTGATATTGCCAAATATTTTTAAATGCCTTTCATTCCATATAAAAAAAGAATTGGAAAGGAATATGCACATCATTTACGAGTCCTCTAGAAAGTGTGTTAAGTGTTTTTTTCCTTAATGTGTAGCTTATTCTATAAATGGCAGTATAGATAGCTATCTCTCTTTTCACTTGGAATCTAAGAGGAGCTCACTGCAAAAATCTGCCAGTTCTGGATGAAATTGTACAGAAATAGGTGTCCCAGCTGGTTGGCCTAGGGTTCTTGTGAAAAATTGGCTCATAGCATAGCTGGCTCTCTTTTCTCTGCAGGCCATGTAACTTTGTGAGAAGAAAGCAACAAAAGGAGGGCTGGGGAGAATAGCCATCCTTTATTGGGTGAAGGGGGAAAATACAGGGATGAAGGATGAGGAAGAATCTGAGGTAACTTAATGCCTTCTTTGCCTCAGTCTTTAATGGTAAGACCAGTTGGCTTCAAGATCCCCAGCCCCTTGAGCTGGAAGACAGGAACAGGGAGCAGAACAAACACCTGTAATCCAAGAAGAAGTAGTCAAAGTAGTCAATGACCTGCTATGCAACTTAGACACCCGCAAATCTATGGGGCTCAACCCAGGAGTACTGAGGGAGCTGGCAGAAGAGCTCAGCAAGCCACTTGCAGTCATTTACCAGCAGCCCTGGTCAAGTGTGGATGTCCCAGGTGACTGGAAGTTGCATAACGTGACACTTAGCTACAGGAAGAGGCAGAAGGAGGTTCCAGGGAAGTCCAGACCTGTCAGCCTGACCTCAGTGCCAAGCAAGGTCGTGGAGCAGATCATCTCGAACGCCATCATGCAATGTGTACAGGACAAACAGGAGATCAGGCCCAGGCAGCAGGGGGTTTGCAAAATGCAGATCCTTCCTGACCAACCCAGTCTCCTTCTGTGACAAACTGACCCCTTTAGTGGATAAGGGAAAGGCTGTGGATGTTGTCTACCAAGACTTAAAAGTTCTTGACGCTTTCTCCCACAACATTCTCCTGGAGAGCCTGGCTTCCCATGGTGTGGCTGGGTGTCTTCTTTGCTGGGTTAAAAACTGGTTGGGCAGGCCCAGAGAGGTGGTGGTGGATGGAATTGCAACCAGCTGGTGGCTAGTCAGTAGAGTTCCTCTGGGCTCAGTACTGGGGCTAGTCCTGTTTACATTTTTTATCAGGGATCTGGAGGAGATCAAGTGTGACCTCGTTCAGCTCACAGATGACTCCAAATTGGGCAGGAATTTTGGTCTGCTGGGGGGTAGAAGGTTCCACAGAGGGAGGGATCTGGACAGACTGGATCAATGGGCTGAGGCCAATTGTGTGAGGTTCAACAAGGCCAAGTTCTGGATCCTGCACTTGGGTCACAACTCCATGCAATGCTACAGGCTCGGAGAAGACTGGCTAGAAAGCTGTCTGGCAGAAAAGGAGATGCTGGTTGACTGCCAGCTAAACATGAGCTAGCAGAGTGTCAGGAAAGTTTAGCTTGAATACTAGAAAAAAGTTCTTCCCTGAAAGGGTGATCACAACTTGGAACAGGCTGCCCAGGGAAGTGGTTGAGTCTCTATTCCTGGAGGTGTTTTACAGACATGTAGAGGTGGCATTTAGGGACATGGTTTAGTGGTGGACGTCGCAATGCTGAGTATGAGGTTGGACTCAGTGATCTTAAAATTCTTTTCCAACCTAAATGATTCAACGATTGTAAGACCTGCCTGCTGGAATTAGGTTTATTTATAAAAAGTTGCATAACTTCCTGGTGGTCTTACAGCCCTAACCAACTGATTTTTGCAGTAGCAGAGATCTGTCGCTGCTGAGTGTACGATGGGAGCTTTGCAAATACCCTTGCACTTCCACCCCATACCTGACACGTGGTGTGTTCTGAACTGAGAAATTCAGTAAACCAGGGCACCCAAGTGGTGCATGCTCTGGATGGCCACTCATCAGTGCAGTGCAGTGTCAGCTAGCCATGTAACACTGAGACAATTAATAGATTTGAATAAATGGGGAAGTGTACAAAAAAACTAAGGAACCTTGGACACGACACATTTTCAGGCAGCATGATATTTTGTATGATTATGATTTGTGCAATCAGGGCTCTGTTATGCCTGAAAGGTAATGAGTGTAAATTGAGAAGGAGAAAGGAAGCACATTGAGAAGTGTTATATATAAAGTCCAAGGATACTACTGAAATGTTGACTTGCTACAAACAGTACATAGACATCTGGAACATATTACTGTAGCTCTCCTCTAAGAGAGGTCCAAAGCAAGTAAAAGGAGGTTTATTCCAAGATAAAAAATAAATATTACAAAAATCTCTACTTTTTTTTTTTATTGGAAGTATTAAAAAAATGGCATATAACTACTACTTAAATCAGTTTTAAGTATATCATAAGTAATGCATTATATATTTCATCCAGAGATAACCACAAATTCAGGTTACTGAAGCAAGCAATGTAAAAAATCAAGGTGTAGCAAGAAAACATGTTGGCTTTTTATCTCGAACTACAAAATGTGCCCATTCTCTACTTCTAAATTCACAAGTTGAGCCCTGTACAATGTCATTCCTCCATATTTTTTATTTCCCTGATTGTAAACCTTGGATTTTACACAGGAGTTGCTTGACTAATAGCAAGTGCTCACTTTCCTTCCAGGACCAAGCCTCCATCTTAAATTATAATGATATGTGCTGTTCACTACAAGAAGGGCTGAATTATATGTGGAAGTATTGAGTAAATAGTTTGTGGTGAGGCTGTCATAGGTTTCTTCTCAAAGAAGCCAATTGGTAAGGACTTAGCAACATATTTTAGAGATATTTAAGATATTACATGATGGTATGAACTGAATGTGAAAGAAAAAAAAATAATAATTAGCATGATTCTAGCAGTGTACAAGGGAGGTGGAGGGAAAGTAATTCAAGCTACTGGTGCCATTATGATTTATTAACACTGAGAAGCACAGCACTTCTGCAGCATAACTATGCTACTAAGTGCCATAAAACCAAATCATTATATGATAAAAAAAGCCCCTTTTCCTCTAATTTAAATTTAGATTTATAGCTGTGAATTATAACCATGCAGATTAATCTAATTTTGGTTTTATCATAAATTATGTAATAAAGCTTCATATTCTGGCACATTCCCCACCTACAGGCAACAACACTTATTTCAAAAGTAGTCCAGCAATCTTACTCTGAGTAAGATCTGTGCTCACTAAAGATTATGAAGAACCTTTATGTTCACTGGGTGGAATAGGTAATTCTTTGTCTCTTGCATTCTGGTCTCATTATTGTTTCATTGAAGGACTAAATGCATTGTAATGATATCCTAAGGCTTTATTTAAATCTGTCGTCCTCCATGATGACTTTAAGATATTTTCAAGATGCAGGAATGGGATGTAGTCATTGTGTATGCAGTTTTTAAGACAACTTGTGCAGATGGACACAAGTTTGACAGGTGAAACATTTTGACAGGTTTGAAATAGCATATGTGTCTGAGAAACATTGCTGGTAACTAAAAGTTCTGTCAGAGTAACTCCTGTGGTAGAAATTTACAGCGGTGAGTTTCCCTGTATGTGTGAGCTTGGAAAACTGGTTCTGTTTCTCTGTGCCTGCTTATTTGTATTACTCTATTTCACTAGTAGATTTTAGACAGGAGTGTCCCACTGAAAGAAGCAATCCTGTATGATAAACACTGTTCATTGAAATATCAAGTCATGACATTTTGTTATGGTTTCTAAAACACTTAAACCAGTTTATTTCAGGCAATTGTCATATTTTCTTTGTCCATCTTTTTTTCTTGTTTGAAGTAGAATATTCACCTTTTGCTGATACAAGAAATTAATTATGTGTTTTTCATATGGTATCTTGACCCATATTTTAAATGCTTTTTATTTTTTTATAGGTCCTCCCATGCCATCCTCCTCATCTAGTCCATCAGTTACTGAACATTTACACTCCCCTCCTCCATCACCCAATCTCCATGACAACCAGAGGTGGTTATTAAGTAATAATGCCAGCCAGCCAGTTCAGGACTCTGATACAGATGAGGACTATACTGCCGGCTCATATCTAGTGCAGACCAGTGATAATCCAGTATCTGTCCCAGGTCATGGTAAGAAGAGGACACTTTGTCCATAGTTTAAATACCCTTTTATTTTCCATCTTCTTAAGAAATTGTCTAACAAAACTTAAATATATCAAAATGACTCTGTATTTTAAACTGGTTTTTCCTTAAATGCCACAAATTGTTTCTATTTTACTGTAAGATGAGCAAGAGTAGAAAATAACAGCTAATATAGAAAAACTTGTCTAAGTCTTTTAACAGGCAATGCTTATGTGAGGCAGTAGCTATTAATGATTTATTATGTAATGTAGTTTTTAGCAAGTGACTAACCTTTAGTTGTACTTTTTAAAGGGTAGGCTGAAGTTGGTTAAACTGTCATGATATTTAGCTTCAGAATAATGTAAAAGTTGTCTTTTACTACCTCATCAAGTTCAGCAGGTTCCAGCTGTTCCTTTCATTTCCTAAGGGAAGAAGAGCAGGATTTTTTTTACTGGATAGCACTTTTTTACTCAAGACTGTGGAAAAAAGCTCTAAAGAGAGCTCTGAGATGACAGGAGGCAGTGGTGGCTTCTGAGATGTATGTTTCCACGTTTCTCTTCCTTCCAACCAGTATAAGCAAGCAAAAGGAGTGACATACTTTAAACACCAGTGCCTGCTTAAACATTGTGCCCAAAGAAACCACTTTTTTTCTTTTTCTTTGTCTTCTTTTTTTCTTCTTTTTTCTTCTTTTTTTCTTCTTTCTTCTTTGTTTTTCTTTTTTTCTTTTTTCTTTCTTTTTTTCCCTTTTATTTTTTCTTTTTTTTTCTTTTTTCCTTTTGATATGAAAAAATATATTAGCCACAGGTTTTCATTTCTGTTGCATGACTGAACAGATTTTCTTGGTATAGGTGTAGGCACACTGGAATAATAATTTTTTTAATTCACAGCCCTTCTCAGGTAGATCAGCAAAGCTTGGAACAAGCCACTTCATATTCTAAGAACCATTCCTGTGTTTTGATTGTTAAAATCTCACCTACAGATGAACCACTAGAGGGGGTATGGAGAAATATTTTTCCACAGATCACACATCAGCTGATTGGACAGAATGATTTTGCCAAGCATGACACTAAATTTGAGCTTCTCTTCTTAGCTTTGAGTGGAGTTTTGGTGTCTGCCAGTCTGCTAAGAGCACTCATGTATGTGAATTTGACACATTTGGAATAAGTTCTTTAAAATTGATGATAACTTTATCTTTGCATGTTCAACTTGCTCAGTATTTAATCTGTGAAGAACTCAAAAAATGGCCATGCACTGTCATAATCAGGGTATGCTATGCTTTCTTTTATCTCTAGGAATATGAAATCTGTTAGAAAATACATACATTATCCAAAAGGTAGCCTGATTTATTTCAATAAGTCAATATATTTAGATTACTGTATCTTCCAACCCTTCTTTTATAAATGAAAAATGCAAAAGCAAGACAAAACTGCTAAAAATTTTGAATAATTGGGATGATCTGCTTGCATCTCTTAGGAAGCTAATAAGCGTTCATCATTTCTCTAGATTTTGGTCCTTTTGCTGCTTCTGAAATTTTGAACAGTTGCTTACCAGTGAATTTACCAACCTTCAGGCATGTTCCTTAACCTGTTCCATCCCAGACAAGCTAAATTAATTTCATCTGATCCTCTGTCAAGTTTCAGCCTTTTAGCAGAACAACATCAGAGGGGTTTTGATGACAAGTAGGACAGGAGTTAGCACCGTGGTGTTTGTTGAGTCAGTTGTTCTTTGTAAGACTTCTGCTAAGCAGGAGGAAACCCAGCATACTCTGCAAGTATGTGTTCTTTTTCCTTTTCCCTCTCTCTTCCCACTGTTCTCCTCTACCTGCAGATGTCTGATATTCACCCCTTCAGTGTATATGTGTGGTAGAACTGTTTGCAGTTCCTGCTGTCAAGTGATCTTTCTCTCCACAAGATTAGACTTGTTTTCAGAATTGCTTCAACTTGCTAACCACGGATACTGTATGTATAGGGGCTGCCATAATTTAAGTCAGGCTTGTTGCTTTTCTGCTGGGTAAGGAGAAGATCATAGGTGTTCAGGTAGTGGACTTCCATTTCTACAGCCAGCTGCAGAATTAGGGTTTTTGTTACTGGAAGAAAGATTCCTTTCACTCAGCACACAACAGAATATTGCTTGGATTATCTACCTGATTTGCTTATGGTTGGTTTCTCATAAGATATGCTGATGGCCTGTTGGTGGGGGGAAAGTATGTTCATTGTAAAACAGGGAAAAGCAGAATATAATAAGTTAGCTACAACTTTCTTCTACTTGGTGACATGCATGGTTGTGTAGTATTGCACTGGAGTATGTGGATCTCTCCAATTCTATCCTGTCAAGTCAATATCATTTAATTGTGGCCTTTAGAATGCTATTATTTGATTATTGCATTTTCTTTAGCTAAAATGGTAAGTAATGCAGCATGTGTAGCATAAATTTCACAGAAAGAAGGGGTTTTTTCTCACCAGTTGTCTTTTCTTTTGCATCTTCATGTAAGCTTTCAATGCTATCTAATCTTAATGGGTTTAAAGTAAGTCCAGTGCTACATTGCAGATGACTTTGTCCAGTGTTTATATTGGCAGAGGGTGGGGGATCACTTCTGAAGCATTTAGGGATAAAAAAGGTGCTGACTGAAAACAATTATATTATTGAACTGCTTTCAGTTTTATTGACTTTATTTGAATAGTAAGTTGAATTAACATCATCTTAGTCTATTCAAACATCTGACTGTTTTCCTTTAGAATGAGTTCATTTGATCAGTGTATTTTATTTGATTGGCTCACTCAAAATTTAGAGTATCTGAATATGTGTGTAGAATTATATTACTCTGTGATGCTGGGTTTGATTAGCTTGTTTTGTTAACCAATGGGAATTAGCTTCCTTTTCTGGAATTAGCTTAAAGAGCAAAAAGAATTAGCAAAATGAGTTAGCTTCTCATGGTGAGCATCTGATAAGGTCTCATGGAGGTATTACTAGTAGCTTTAAAAATTCAGATCAAGTGAGGACTGTTGTGGACAGTTTAATAGGAATCATTTAATTTCTCTAAGAACAGTGTGTTAGTAAGTAGTGAAATTCAGGAGGAGATAAATGTTAGGACTATCAGTTACAACTCTTCTTTTAGACAGCATCTCTGATTAATTCTACTTGTTCCTCTTCTTCAGGGTGCAGCTCAGTATAATGAACTGTTCCAGCAGTCAGTCTGATTGCCCACTGCTATCAGAACAATTTATTTATTACATTTATTGTTTTTAGAAAGAGCAGCAAAATGGTTTATAATGAACAGGGACATCTGAATACATATGAAGGGAAATGAAACAGTTGTTAAGGTGAGAGTAGAGTGAACTGGGAGCTGAGAGGAAAGGATTTTTGAATGTGACTGAGTTGGAGGGCTTCCTTATGTCACTAAGTCTGCTTATAAAAAATAGAAGTCATGTAGTATCTGTATTTAGGCATCTTGATAAGTTTCTTAATCTTTTTCCATGAAAAGTTACAGATTAGTCAGAATTTGGAGGGGAATTTATTGAAATTAGTAGCAGCTCATCTTTTTACCCAGAATTTAATATAATAAAAAATAAAGTGCTAAATTCTTACTTTAAGCAGAGAGTATGAAGACAAGGTATAGTTAATATTTAATGCTTACCACTGACAATGAAATTGAAGAATCTGAATTAGAAACTCAGATTTGAGAATTTTTACCCCTAAATTTGAAATATTGTGGGAGAACCAGAAAATGCAAAATAGAGAATTATGTATTTCATAGCAGCAATTGTATAGTGCATTTGAACATCAAGGTTCTCATGTTTCTTAATAACAGTTTGTGATGATAGTTTGTGTGGTGGGAAGATCTGAAAAAAATTCAGTATAACATAAACTGGTTTTCAGTTGTCCTTGATCAGGGATCTGCCAGGTAATGTACAATAAAAAAGATTTTACTCCAGCCACATGAGAATTGCAGATTGATGGGCTTTTCAGTTTAAAATGGTTAAGCCTTCCTACAAATTTGGAAATCTAGAGCACAACTCTGAATTCAAACTTGTGAAAGAGAAAAAGTAATGTAATAAAACTGGTTGAATGAAAAGGTTTTTGAACTCTGCATTCGGAGGTCTCATTGTAGGACATCTCACTCTACAGCCACCAAATGTGCTGTAGCATAATTCTCCTATAAATTGAGGACTTTATTTCATGATGATTCATTAGAACTTGATGGAAGAGCTTATACAAAAGTATCTGCCATACAGAAATTGTTTTTATTACCCCACAATGTCAAGAAGCCAAGGTCAGAACCTTTTCCTTTTGTACAGGCACCTGAGGGAATAGGTGCCCAATGCTCAAGGCTGGCACTAGTAAAGACCAGATATTTTTTATTAGGTGTCTGTTAGGGGTTTTTTACTCTTCAGATTTTCCCTCCATCTCGTGTTTTCTGCATAGATACCACAATTCATGTATAAGCAGCATAACTAAACAATCTGCCTCACTTCCACCTTTTTCTTTCACCAAGAGCAAAATGAAATGGAAGTGTGATTGGAAGTGTGCACAGGGATTTGTGCTATAAGTTAGTGGGAGATGCTAGTGACTTTTAAGGCATCTTTTCTTCCCTTGCAGATCCTGTCAGGGTGGGAAGAGGAAAATGGGATTTTTCCCTTCATACCCAACTGGCTTGTGAGAAGGTTGGAAATAACCTGTGAATATTGAAAAGGCCCATGGCAAATTGAGTCTTAGCCAATGTGGAAGTACCTTGTGTGGCTTTCTGGTAGTCCTGCTTTAGTACCTATTAAACACTTCCCAGTCCTTGCTCCATCTCTGCTTTGCCACAGTTACTCCACAAAGGAAATTGCATGTATTGGTGAGACAGAACCTGGCAGCCAGGCTGTCACCAGCCATGTAATTTCACAGAAGGAGTTCTTTTGATTTCCTAGAATATTCTTAATAGGAAGAGACCCACAAGGATCATCGAGCCCAGCTTTTAAGTGGATGGCCCACACAGGGATTGAACCCACAACATTGGTGTTATCAGCACCATGCTTTAATGAACTGCATTTTAGTAGTTCAGGTTATTGGGGAACAAAAGGAGAGGGAAGAGGGTGTGGGGGGTGTTCTAGGACACAAGGAAACAAAATTGAGGTCATGAGGTTAAATGCTTTAAAGCTCTTTAGGGTTTTTTCAGTGGAGTATATATGTTTACCTTTTTTTCCTTTTCATCATTCTCAGAACTGTCAGTCATCTGGAATCTCTGATGGTATCCACATGCCTTATTTTCATTGTTGTCTTACACATTGTTTAATGAGATTTTTATCTCTTATCTCATAATTCATGATAAATTAAATTTTGTCATTGTTGTACCAGTACACACAGTACCAGTTTGTCCTCAGGTCTGACACTGGCCCCAAGACATGTTACTTGAAAAATTAACTCAGACCTGTTTGGTTTGAAATACTCTGTGATAATAAATTAGGATTAATAGTTCAGACTAGGAGGAGTTGTATTGAAGAACATCGTGGGGATATCCTATAATCTCAATTTTATTTAACATCCTTGTTAGTTATATGGATGATGGAATAAAAATGGCACTAAAAATTTCCCAATGATACTAAATAGCAAGTGTTCTGAGTGCCAACTAGAGACAAAATGTTAATAGAAGAGGGCAAGGAAAGATCATTAATTGTATAGCCAGAAACTAATGAAGTGAAATTAGAACTGAAAAATACAAGCTGGTCTGAAGTGCAGTGTATTCAGGAAAAATGTAAGGAGAAATGGTCATAGAGAATTTTAATTAGGCATTAATCTGCAGCATGGTCTGACTCACGAGTACTGTTTGAGCTGGGTATATAAATACATCAGCAAAGAGGGATTCCTAGGCATAGCATCAATGGAATATAAGTTTGGAATTCAGACATCTTGCTGAAAGCTCCTATCAAATTCTCTTATTGCTCTTTATTTTACTGTTCAGATATATGTGCATGAAAACAATTATGAGGTTAGAGGTATTACTATATGGGAATAGGTAAGAGATTTAGCTGTGGCTCAGTATGTGGCCTAAGCAATAATTAATTGCTGGCAAAGAGAAGCTAATAACCAAAGATAGAATGGAACATGTTGCATGTGGTGTGGGGATACAATTAAAAGTAACAGGATGAAAATAAGGAAAGGAAAGATTAGGCACATGGTTAGGAAAAACTGTTTAACAGTTAACTACATTAAGATATCAGTCTGTCCCAAGGAAGTGACAGAAGCTCTGTCACTTTGTAACATGATATTAAAACAAACAAAAATATAACTCATACTGCTGGGAACAAATATGCATTCAATTAGGAGAAGGTGGACTAAGATAACCTCCTGGAGCTTTTCTAATAGTACTTGTATGTATTTCAGATCAGGTATATGTGAGCTTGTACTTTATGACAGAGATTTTCTTACTGAGCTATGGCTACGCCTGTTAGGTTGGCAGCCTGCATGTTGAAATGCATTGCCTGTTAAAATGTAACGGAAAATTATTTGTCCTGTAGCCCAGACCTCACTCTAAAATTGTCCAGACCTTCCACAATAAATCATTTGCAAAACAGCCACTTTCCCTTCCCACGTGCTAGACCATTTTATATTCTGCAAAATTACAAAATAAGATTCCCAGTTCTTACTGAAAACTGCCAATGTCTTCTGGGCATGTACATATTCATGTAAATATTTTGTAAGCAAAAATGTTTGATACCCATAAATTCACAATGCCCGCGATGCTGAATAGAGGTACTTGACAAGCTTTCTGTAAATACAGAATAAGTTCATGTTATAAAAATACATGCTGATTTTTTTTCTCAGGCCAGAGACAATTTTGTTTCAGCCAGTGTGTAGCAGTGCTTGCAGCCTTCCTTGGTAGCTACAGAAGCACATAAATCTCTTATGGTCCAAAGTGAGACATTGCAGGAAGGCAAATATCTTTCAGGAACTACAGATCAACAGATTTATCTGTTCCACTTGCTTGGGGCAAATGTAGTTGCCTTAAAAACTTGAAAATTGTGTCTTGAATGCTAGCCAGCTTATTTTTTTTCTCTTTTTGATATTTGATTTCAATTTCATGAATCCATCTTTTTATCCTCTTTCATTGGTTTTTAAGCCAAAATTCTGTCAACATTGTTCCCTTAATGTACAAAAATGTACATTTGTTCTGTTTAATTAAGCATTCAGTCTGTTTGCCAAGAGCAAATTACAGTTCCCCAGTCTCACCCTCACCCCTCCAAAATCAAATTTTGCAAAGTGGGCAATTACTTCTCATATCTGATTGTTGTAAGTCATGTTTTGCTCCTAAGAGATTTTTGTAGTTTTCAATCTCTTACTATGTTAATTAATAGAAGAGCCAAGACCCAATTATTTCTCCTCAGATTGTGGCCTTCGTAGCCTTCAAAGAACAGTCTCCCCCACACCTCCTGTATCATTAGCCGCAAAATATCTTTGCAGAGATGATTTTGGCCTTTTCACGAATCAAGGGATTCAGAGTGACAAATTATCCATCTTCTACTCGAATGCATGCCAGATGGGACAACCTGCCAACTGTGTATCGTAGTGCGGATATGATCTGATGTGGAGACATTTTTTCTCCACTCCTCCTTCCCCATCAAAAATCATATTACAAAAAATCAGGCAGTTTAAGAAAATCTGTGAAGACAAATTCATTCTGAAATACAGTGAAACATAAGAGCAGTTTTACTGAAGGAAGCACGCTGCACCCAAATGTCAGCTCACTTAAGTGAACTAGCGTGTACCTGGTGCGATGGATGAACGTAAGAGTCAAAAATGCATCCTTCGCTCTTGCCAGTGCTTGCACACACATCGTTTCCTTTGACTGCTTGATTACAGAGCAGACATTTCCTAATTGCAAGATAAGGAGCTTGAATTTAAATTCTGTCACAGTTTAATGGAAGAATCCTGAAGTCGCAATCAGGAGCAAGGATGTACTGCTCTTGTGCAGAGAGTAGGCTGTAAGAAATTTATTGTAGAAATTACCTGTAATACAGAAGGTAAGAGGACAAGGAAACAGTTACCTAGGAGGTTTATTTTCATTATAAATTACAAGTCTGAGGACTTCACCCAGGTACTGTTTATGGTGACTTCCAGAAGAACAAATATTATGTGAGTGCACAGCAAATAACTTGTATAACATCAGGAGCAGATGCACGTGTGTCACATCATCACATTAAGCTCTTTTATTTTGATTTTTTTATTTTGGAGAAAGGTCTAGTATTTTTAACTCTATACTACAATGCAAAATCTTTTTTTAAAAGCCATTTTTACAAAGGGAGGACTCAAGATCTTACACATGTTCCCATGTGTTCATCATATGATGACAACAGTCTGAATTTACAGTTTTACAAGCCTTTCTTATGAGCTCTCATGCTCACCAACCCTTGATGGATTTGTGAATACAAAAGTTCTTCCAGAAACATAGAATGAATTGAAGATTGTGAGTTTTTAATAAAATCTTGATTTATTTTTTTTAATATCTAGTTTATTCTATAGTTCCAATGATTGCTATGGCCTGATTCTGTGCTTTTGTGGAATTGCTGTTGGATTAAATGGAAGTTGCTAGTGGAGGTTAATACAGAAATCTGGTCATTGTGATGCAACTGCAATATATGTTTTATTCTATAGTGTTGAAAAGTTCCTGTAGCAAAAAAACCCAGATCATTTGGCAAAATTTTTTAAAAATTGTGATTTGTCTTCTGGTTTCCATTTGAACTCTGTTCTCAGTAGCTGTAAGTGGGAGGATCATGTTTTAGTGCTTTAAACATGCTGCTTGCTGAGAGTGAACAGGACTCTCAGAAATTCGGCTGGCAGATGCTTGTTGCAGTCTTTCATAGGAGGAATGCTAAGGTTTTTGTGCTTGAGTCACTAAGCAAAAAAAAATAGTGTGCATTGATGATTGTGAAAACCATTTATCTCAAAGTTGTTTTGAGAAGTGAAAGGCTAAACATTTTTCACCTTTAACATCCTTTATCTTTATAAATATTATCAATAGTTTTGATAGCCTAAGGACTGTGCTTAAAGCATGAGTCTTCTGCTCTTCTCTCTCATATACAAAGAATTTCTCCATTTACAATCTTTCTGTATCTGACGTAGCATTGACATGAATTTATTTGTCACCAACCCATTAGGAGTACACAGGAGTAGTAACCCTGCTTTTTAAGGATGCAGAGATCTGACTAGAAGGCACATCAGCCTTCCTTTCTCATGCAAGCCAAGGATTCCTATTGTCAGATGCAGTGGGCATGAAAGCAGCAATTTTACAGCACAAAAACTCCAATAACATTTACTGCGGTTGGCTGAGATTGCAGTGCACACAGGCACTGCTCAGTCTTGGTTGCTTAAGCACCAGCTTCCCTTGGCTTTTTGCCAGCCTGTACGCTCCAAAGAGACAAGTCCTTTAAGGCGAAAGAGTTTTCCTTGTAACTTGCTTTGGGGTAAACAGACCATTCAGGCATAGTTTATTGCATTACATACTTGACTATGCATACTGGAATGCAGCAAAGTAATTGGTAGCATTATTTTAATCGTTAGAATTCATAGGTACGAGAGATGTTCTCTGAGCCAGGAGGGGAGGGGAAAGAAAAAAGTAAGGATGTTTCTGCCTGCTAAGTTGCTGATCATTTATTACAAAAGACTAAAAATATTCTCTCCATGGGAATTCTGTGTGTTTACACCAGTATCCCTGCTACAGTTACAGAAAACAGAATTAATTTGCCTCTTTATTGCTATTCTTCTCTTGAAGATAAATCCCATAACAGTTAGTAGCAACATGCAGTGTCAAAGAACAGTTCTGTTTATGTAACAGGATGCTTTGTTGTCATTAAAAAAACCAAACAAAACAAAGTCCACAATTTGGAAATACTGTAATCACAGAATACTTGCAAATTAAAAGGAAGTCAGTAACTGTAAATTTTGCCATCAATCCAACTCATCTTTGTGTTGAAAGGTACTCACTTTTGCATTAATCAGCAGTAAACTTATCCCATTATTGCCATAACCTGCAGACTCTACATGAAATGGTCTCTTAAATATTATTTTGTATGCATTTCTTGAAGCTTCAATTTAACACTGCAGTAGCCATTCAAACAACATACAGGGGAATTTATTTGTAATAAAGCATATTATATCTGAATATACAGGAGGCTGACTTATCACTGAGTACAAAATATCAGCTGCTGCTGTTTGAGTCTTGTAGTTCATTGAGAAAGGCTCAAGGAAGAGTAAAGCTTTCCTTTGATTTTGTCACTAGCAGTTGGTGTGAGGGGGCTTGTTTTTCTGTTCATTCTTAAACGCAGAGAAACCACAAGGGTTTTTTTGTTGAATGCTTCCTTCTTTCTCCTCAGCAGCATCCTACATTGTGTTCAGGAAAGCTTTAAAATACTGTCTGTGGTATTTCTTGAGTCTCTGGGTTACTTTCTGGTAGCTTGTCCTCTGCAGAGTGGTGAAAAGGCGAGGCTAGGGGTGACCTTGCACCCCCATCTTTGTGTACACCAGCTTCAAAATTGCTTCAGAAAACAAGTGAAGCACTTCTAATGAATTGCGCTTTTGAGTCTTTGAATCTGCACAGCGTCTCCATCAGGTTTTTACAGCTGGACTCTTCCTGTAATTGCTACTGGGGTGAGATGCACAACATGGGGTTTTGGAACTAAGTACTTACATTGTTTTACTGGCCAAAAATATATAACATAGAGGGAGCGACAGACTTCATGAAATTCACACTTCTATATCTTCATGTTCTTCAACCCTCTCCGACATGCTGCTGATTTGCCAGCAGGCACTCTAGATAAAGATTAAAGAAATGGAAAAGCTAAGATACAGTTTCTTAAAGCAGCAGTATATTAGTAAAGAAGTTGTTTGTTATGTTTGATATATGTCAGAGATCTGTTTATTTTTATTGCTACTGAAAAATTAGAAAGAAGCACTTGACTGTTTTAATCTTGTTGACATTGGAATATATAGTAATGCTCAGGAAAAAAGTATTCACCCATAGAAACAATAATTGATACCTTATAATTTTCAATTTCCAAGTACTTTAGCTCTTAATGTGCCTTCAGATATTCAGCATTTGTGGCGTATTTACCTGGATAATTCAAAAATAATAGGTCTTTTTCAAGTCCTTTTTGTGCATTTTTTAAGCACTATGGTATAAAGTTGTTACTTATGCCTTGTAATGTATGGTTTTCAAAATTTCAAAATTCACTGCAGTGTTTCTGTTCAGATGTCCTTTTTGTTCTATTGCCTCAAGGCCTTTAATCAGTGGTGTGTAATGTGGAATATTTTTCTGTTTGTTTATAGTTTTATATGAATAACTCAAAATAATTGGCATCAGAATGCACCACAGCATCATGTATGGATCTCTTCCTCACTCAAGTTGAATTATTTCTTATTTTAATCTGGTCTCCCATTTAAAAGTCTTTGATGTCTCTCCTTATTGTAGTGAATTCTGGCTACTGTTGTTTACCTAAGCCAGTAAACAGGAAGGCAGAGATGGAGAATAGATTAGATATTTTTAAAACTCCGTTCTAGCTTCTAGAAAGCCCTCCAGAGTGAACTGCCTTACAAGCCTTCTGGACTGGAGGCCCTGAGGGACTTTCCTAGGCAGGGTGGAGGAATCAGCCAGTTTTGAGCCTGAAAGGGAAATACTTCCTTGCCCTATTACAGAGATTTATACAGTTAGCTAGACATTTTAAATGGCTGGTTTTGTAGAGAAAGACCAGCAGAATAACAATCAAAACAGTACAGGCTGTACAGGCTGCCCAGATTCATCTAGTTGCTTTATTGTTAGTAATACTCAGATCAACATTTGTTAAATAAATTTATCTCAAAGTTCTTTTGAAACAGTCTTGAGCTTTGGGTGCAACTTTGCTTCATTGTCACATAATAACTTCTATGATCATAGCCACAACAGACCAGGTTTTTTTCCCCCTTTGAGTATATAGAATTCCTTGAGAGTTAAAATTCAAACTAGTAAATAACGAAATGTTTATCCTTGGGCATTTAAACCATCTATGTCTAAAAGTGAAGTGCTCTGTAGTACCAGTTTTGTGTTAGGGAAGCTGGGGAAGCTTCCTTCCTTCATGCGTGCTTTAGCAATGTTGATGTTCTTGTATGGTGTGCTGCCCCAAATTTAATCTGTTCTGTCATATATTAGGAAGAGAGAGTGGCTATATATTTTGCACCTGGAATCTTAAACTACCATGAATTTATGTATTTTTGAGTGATGGATAGAATATTGCTTTTACAAAAAGTTCAAGAAATTTGAAGGCACAAAGAAAATCCAGAGAATGATTAAAAGATTGTTCAAGGGCGGGCTATGTATGGTTGGTAGTATATAATTTTTCTGACACTAATACTGAAATAATCAAATGTGAATACTAAATAGTCTATAAACAATGCACTAACCTTTCATCTTAGTGATGATGATTAGTGATTCTCAACTTGCACAAGTGAAAATAATGTCTTATATCCTGGCAGAATTAAGTTGCAGTTAATATATGCATATGTTTCTATTTCCTGTTACTGCACTACCATGATTACAACAGAGCTGAAAACATATTTAAAGAAATGTGAAAAGCATATTCCTGTGGTTACAAAGACTTGAACAATTCAGTGGCATTTGGAGACAGCCTTTGGGAAATCCTCTTGAGAGGTATGAAGTACAGGAACCTCTAGATGCAGTGCTCTTTCACAGTTGCATCAGTGCTGTTTGGTTCTTTTGGAGATGTTGAGTAGTAAAGGAAAAAAGTAGTTGCAGATGCACTATTTCTACCACTCAAAAACTTGCTCTCTGCTCATGTAAGCACCAGCCAGCTCCTTTGCCATGATTTCTGCTTCCAAGTGCAAAGCTCTGTTGCTTTGAGGGTTAACAGTCCTAAGATGTTGTGCTGTTTCCATTGGCCCTTGCCATAGCTGTCTGTTAATAGTGACCATTGGACAGGAGCAAAGCCAAGGGGTGATGCAGCAAAGCCTCTGATTTGAATCCACAGAATACATTAGAAAACCAGATCCCCTTTCTTGGTGTATTTGTTGTTTGCCACCGTAGGAATAAAGATTTCCATTGCTGCTGTGGAATATCAGTGGAAAACTAAACGCCCAAATAATGGGACTGCTCATCTGCACCCCGTATCAATTCTGAAGTTGTTCAGATGGCTTACTGAGGAGCAGGCAGGACTCCCCCATTCCACTAGCAGCATATGCAACTGATATGGGGACATTTTTTTCTAATACCATGCCATTTTTTTCTAATACCATACCATCTTTGAAAAAAAGGCAAGGAAATATTCTTTTTAGGCTCTTTTAGACCCAAACTGCTGGTAGCCACCTTGAGGCAAAGCAGGAAAGAAATGAGTGTAGATGAGAAAGCAGAGGTTGTCCTGGACTCCTCTGCCCTTAACTTCATCCTTCATGACTCATCTGTTTAATGCTCCTTAAGCAGTCAAAAGTGCTGAGGAATGCCATATAGTCAAATCTACAATTAAACAGATGCAAACAGGCACGAGCCTTTTACTCCCTGATGTGATCTGTATGCATGGATATGATTTTTTTGCCCTTTCATTCTTTGGAGAGGTTGGGTATTGGGTTTTTTCCTCTTGTTCTATCTTAGTTTTAATCCTTCTTATCCTTAAAGTGTGCTCTTTTAATTTCCTCCTTTCCCTCTTTTTGCCCTTCTTCTTTGAAAGCACCTTTTTCTTATTAAGTCATTTAACCTTTATTAGACCATACCATGCCACTCCATCCTAGTTAGTACTTTCTCTTTTATCCCTTTTTCTCTTTTTTTAATGGACTCTTTTCATATCATTTTCTCCTTGTTCAGGCTTCCTACGTCCCCCTCCTCGTTCCCTTTGTTGTTCTCTCCATGGGACAGGTAGATCTCATGAAAAGGTGCTTTGTTCAGAATCTATGTGCCTTGGGGCAGCTATTTAATGAAAAAATCAGCTTCCACCCCATGCTCCTATCCCTCTGAAGCCCGATGCAATAAATGCCAATTACAGTTCTACATAATTAAAGTAACCATGTCATATTTCTTTTTTAATATTAGTGTCTTCACATTAAAGGAATGCAATGCTATGCAACGTGTATGTTTTTTTAAACAAAAGAGAGACAATTTTGCTCCTAATCCATATTACAACAGTTGTAATCTAGAATTTTCTTTAACCCTTCTGTTCTGAGAATAGTCTAGACATCTGTAGAAGGATCAGCAAAAACACAAACATGAGTACTTAAAAGTGTAGTTCCTTTATAATTGGGGATGAAAACTGACATCCTGCCTGCTTCTGATCCTTCTTACCCTCTTGTGGCAGGAAAACTATTAGAAGAGATGAAAATTGATCAAAAAAAACCACAGTCTTTTCTCTTGATGGCTGCTTTGGCTGTTGGGAGAATTTTCAGCTGCAGACAGGCCAGAAGATACAGAAAAGTATCAATCTTATGTGCTTTTAACAGAGCAGGATAATCTTAACCTTTTGGGTGCTCAGCTACTCATCTGTCCCTGGGAACTGAGGTATTCCTGGATACCTTAATAGCCTTACAAGAGGATTAAAAGCAGAAATTACTGAGATGTTGGTACTGGCAATGGCACTAATTTCCACAAATGTGACCATTTTTGCTATAGAGGGTAGTTGGTTTCAGACTTCTTGGTGAGATGCTCCCACTTGACCTGAAATATTGGAGTCTTTAATGCGTGTGTTTGATGTGAAGAGGCTCTTTACACTCACTATGTGGAAGTTAACATCTGGATTTGTGCTTTTCTCTATCTTTTTTACTTCCACTTTATACAGTTTTGTATGCCTGCTGTTAATGCACAATATTGTGCAAATGGCTAGTTTTTAATAGCTGAAGCTAACAATTGGTGCAGAAAAAAAATCTGTTCTATAAAGAAGGATCTTATTCCCCCAAATGTTGTTGGTATTGTTAGGTTATATTTTAAAATTCATATATATAACAGTCAAATGTCAAGTCTGGAATTTCAAATTTTTCTGAAGAAATTAATGACATAAATGAACTACTGAAAGCAGTATAGGAACGGTGTTCTGTAGTGTTTCATGTTCACTTCATCCCATTAGAGAAAGTATTTTTGTTCAAGAGGTGAAAGGCAGTCAGCAAGCAAGACTTCAGCAGAAGTGCTGTGCATAAAAACGCTTTTTGCACAAGTGGAGGGACATAATATTAGAGAGACATCAGGATGTGATTGCAGTGACAGTGGCACAGTTGTGTCTGCATGTGAGATGAATGATTAACTGTTGGACAAAGGATAAAAGAGTTTAAAAGTGCTGGAAAAAACATGCAGCATTTTTCCGACAGTATGGAATTTTTTACACAAAAGAAATAACCTGTCTGGGCACGCACCACTGCCTCAGTGACTCTCACATTATACACAAGTGAGATCACACCTGAGGGTGTTTTCCACCCCTGAAGGAATGCATGTCCTCAGAGAGAGCTCAGTTGCACTTTATCCAGCAATTAATTCAAAAGTTACCTTCCAGCACCCCAGCTGGGTGTCCAGCAGTGTCTGAGGGCTCTGTGCTGCCTTCCCACCTGCTCCAGGTGCTTCCTCTCGGCTGCCTTTGTCCTTCCCTTGTAGATCTTTTCACTCAATTTTGTTTTAAACATCTTTCACCATTCTTTCTTCAGTATTGTATTACTCTCTTGTATGCTAGTAGAAACATCTTCAACTTGTCTGAGTTCTTCTGTCTGCATATTTGCCATTGTGCTGCTTTTTTTTTTCCTTTCTCAGATGTTTTTAAGGGACTTTGTTGCATAGGGGCTAGTTTTTTTTTTTTAAGGAAGGAGGGCAATTTAAATTGCTTTTCTTAAGGCACAAGGAAGGTAACTTTTTTTTTTCATCTCCTGTCATATTTTAGAAACTTATGAGTATTTTATTTGTGATTATATTTTTGGTTTATCAGTCCAGTAGGTTCTCTATCATATTTCTCAACCATATCTTTATTCAGTATGTCATTATTATGTGTACGGAGCTATAAAATTCTGTGCCACAGAACAATGTGAATTACCTGGAGTATATTGAGATTTACAATGAATCACATAAAGAACTGTGGGGGGAAAAAAGAAGTAGTAGTTTTCTCATTATTATAATCCTTCAAATCTGCATGAACCTTTAATTTTTTTTTAATTATAGATATTTTCTTCTGTAGTTTCCTTACTCAGTATATAGAAAGCAAATACACTGGCTCTACAGAAATAACTACCATGTAAAGGAAAGACCTTGCAAGAGTGTAATTTCTGTTCATTAATAGAAAATTTTGAACTGATTAATGACACCAATTTTCTATCTCTGAACGAATAGCTTGAGTTATTGTTTTCAAAATTGTTCATATTTTATTGGCTGTTTATTTTCTATTACATTGCTTTTCAGATTTATGGAAAGTACTTGGAATTATTATATCCTTCATTTGATGCAATGAATATATTTGACTGGACAGCTTTATGCATTCAGTGTTACATGTTTTGTTTTGCAGCTGAAGACCAATTTCTTAATTGCTCTTGTGCGTGTGGTTGTTTTGAAGTCTTTTTCTAAGCTGCTGTGATTTTTTGCATTTACATGTCAGATGTGGGGCTAAGTCTATGATTTTACAAGTTAAAAGTCTCAAGTAAACTTTCATTAGCTCCTCTTGTAGTTTTGAAGATTGTAACTTGCCATTGCAGCGTATACTTGCAATTGAATTTTAAATAATAATTCCTAGGTCAAAACTCAGTAGCTGTTAATACAGAAGGAAAATCTTTGTGGAAACTTTTCCAAACTGTTAATTGAAATTTTCATGGTACTTCTGCACTGCTAAGAACAAGAAAGCAATACTTTTCTGCCTGGGGCTTTTGTGATCATATACCATAGAGATAGGAGCTGTATACAAATTTAACTTTGTCTTTTATAGACAGCACCTTGTGTTTAGTCTGAACCCAGTGATTTTAAACATCATTGTAGGAGTCATTTTTCTCTTGGAAGTAATAAACATGCCACATCCTTAAAAGACAAAGTGTGAGACATAGCTGTAGTTGCTCAGTTTTGGTGCCAAGTATAAGTGGCTTGAAGAAAGCTTAGCACCCTTATCCCTAGGGAGATGTAAATTGTCACAGGCAACACCAGACACAGTAACTTGTGTGCTGCTAAACAGTAGAGACATGTCACAAGTATAAAAGACATTCATAAAGTGACAAAATGCATTTCTGACATGTATTTCTATTTTTATTAACAGTGAGTTTGTATGTATATGCACAAATACCTAGAGTATGATGTAAAATATTCATATTCCAAGAGCTGTAACAGTGCTGCAAGTATCAAACACAATATGATTTGTTCTTCATTCTGTAAGAGCAGATGCCTTTCCTAGAGCTGTGCTCCTCACTGTATTCTTATGTGAATGCAAAAAGAACTGGGAGTGAAGAGGGACCTTATTACTGTAATAGTAGTAGTAGTGAGATTGAACCTAGGAAATACCTTTCTTGAATGTTCTTTCTGGTGTTTACTTTTCAAGTAAGATTTTATTTGCTCAGCAATGATTCTTGTGTGTGAGTTTCACTGTTTCCACCAAAAAAAAGCTAAGTAAATGCAGTACAGGAATGGTGGATATGGTTAAGCTCAGGCTGAGCTTTAATGAAATGGCCTAATTGATAGACAGTGAGCATACTTTAAATGGGGATAAACTCATCTGCATAGAAACTAGTTTGCTATTCTCTTTTGTTCTGTGTGCACAAACTGGAAAATTCAAAGTTTAGTGAAAGTCGTTGCTGATGTAGAAGACACAGAAACCAGCTAGGGTTGGCTTTTACAGCTTAAGGACCAGTAACCATAATTACTATGTTTTTATCAGTAAGAAGAAACTGTTAGAAAGCTGTTTAAGATTACTGGAATTAGCAAAAGCCTCCACCATTAATCAAACTACTGAGCACTAACTGTAGAGGGAGTAAATCTGGCATCTTTGCCTACATTCAGCAAAGATCTGTACCAAGTACAATTTAATTTGGAGTATCTGGAGGGTTTATCCTGTCAAAGGAGTTCACACATCCTGTTGTACCTGATGAATTGACCAGCTGGGACTATGAAAACTGACATGAGATTAGCTGTACATGTAACTGTTATGGAAAACAACACTGGCATGACCAGCAGCACATCAGCCATCAAATTTCTTTCTTGGGATTTCCTAAAGAAAAGTAGCATAATCTCTCACTTCCGTATATGAGTCATTTATTTTGATGGCCCAAACGATTTTCATCTATATTCTCACAGTGTGACAAAGATTCAGTAGTGGCCATGGCCTACATTTGGGTGAGGATTGAATATAAATAGTCATAAAGCAAGAATCATGCCTCTGGCAGATGTGATGTTTTTTCTGCAATTTAATGTTTTGGGGACTTGATAAATAATAATCAAATGGCCTTTACTTAAAGAAGCTTAAAGAAGCTACAAAGCTCCTACTGGAAACAATGAACAAGATTTATATCAGGTCTCTGAGCTTGAATGAGGCATGGGCCCAGGGGCATTGCAAGTGCCTTCATTTTATATACTTTCCTACTAGTCTGACTCACCCCTCAGGTTATTGTCAGAGCTAGTCAAAACCAGGACGTGTTCATCCATGTGGTTGTCTGCTGGCCAAGGGTAGACTTTTTGCATGGCAGCAACCTCAGCCAGTTGGGTTCTAGAAAAAGTATATCCACTGTGATTCATGGGATAAGGGTGTAAGTTTCTTGTATCTAGACTTCCAGCGTATTGAGGTCTGGCTGGCAGCTGCATGTCATGGTTTAACCCCAGCCAGCAACTAAACATCACACAGCCACTTGTTTACTCCCCTGTCCCAGCAGGATGGGGAAAAGAGAATTTGTAAGAGGAAAATGGAGAAAACTTGTGGGTTGAGACAAGCAGTTTAATAGTTGACATAAAATATAGTAAGATAAACTAAATTGTAATAAAAAGCAAAATAGCAACGATAAAGATAAGTAAAGCCCATGAAAGACAAGTGATACAAATGAAAATAATTTTGTTCATCACCAACCAACTGCTGCCTGTCCCTGAACAGTGGCTTCCCAGCCAACCAGTTTATATGCTGAGCATGACACCCTATTTTATAGAATATCCTTTTGACCAGTTTGGATCAGCTGTCCCAGCTGTGTCCCCTCCCAGATTCTTGTGCACTCCCAGCCTCCTCACTGGCAGGGTTTAGAGAGGAGCAGAAAAGGCCTTGCCTCTGTAAGCACTAAGTAATAATTAAAATATGACAGATTTATAAACACTGTTTCCAGCACAAATCCAAAGCATCGTCCCGTACTGTGAAGAAAACTATCTCTACCCCGGCCAAAACCAACAGACTTGCAGCTTTTTCCATTTAAGTCATGTCCAGGTCTCAAAAATTTCAATACATCCCCATTAACCATGATGCCCATTAATTATCATATAATCATAAAACCATAGAATGTTAAGAGGTTGTAATGGACCGTAAAGATCATCTAGTCCCAATTCCCCCTGCTTTGGGCAGGGACACTTCCCACTCTAGACCAGGTTGCTCAAGCCTTATCCAAATTGGCATCGAGCACTGCCAGGGTTGGGGCATCCACAGCCTCCCACAGCAACCTGTTTTGGTGTCTCACCCTCAAAATAAAAAAAAATTCTTCTATTATCTAACCTAAATTTCTCCGCTTTTTATTTGTACCCGTTACTGCTAGTTCTGCCACTACAGTTCCTGATGAAGAGGCCTTCTCTGGTTTCCCTTTAGGCCTCATTCAGATACTGGAAGGGTGCTATGAGGTCTCCACACAACCTTCTCTTCTCCAGGCTGAACTACCCCAGCTTTCTCATCCTGTCTTCAGTGCTCCTCTTACCAGCCCTCCTCTGGACTTGCTCCAACAGTTCTACATCCTTCTTATGTGGGGGACACCATAACTGTACACAGCATTCCAAGTGGGATCTCATCAGAACAGAGTAGAGGGAAAGAATCCCCTTCTTTGACCTGCTGGCCATGCTACTTTTGATGCAGCCCAAAGTTTGCTTGGATTTCTGGACTGCAAGCACACATTGCCAGGTCTTGTTGAGTTTTTCATCAATTGTCACCCCTGGGTCTTTCTCAACAGGGCTTGTCTCAACCCAGCCTGTAGGTGTTCCTGAGATAGCCCAGGTGTAGGATCTTTGATACAATATAGAGATACCATTGCTTTGGTCTGTGGATCACCCCTGTGAAGTGTCTGTAAAAAGTCCATAAATATCCACAAATGTCCACTGCGTTCCTTTAGTCCCTGACTTGGTGCTCCATCTGTTCTAGTGGTCACTCAGGACAGGAGAGGGGATGTGCTGCATGGAGGTATTGGGCACCAAAGACAACTCAGGTGTGGTCACTGCTGCATTGCAACTGCTTTTTTAAGGCTTCTCCTTCATTGGTTTAGTTAGCTAATACTATAGTAATTCCTATAAAATGCAACTCAAATCATGGGTTACAACAGTTTAAAGGTATATACATTTCACTCTTTACCCCTGGGCCTTTTGGGCTAGTTTATAGGGTTTAACATTGCAGTGAGCTCCTCCCCTTGCTCCTAGCTTGGCTAGCAGCAAGGGATTCCAGATACAGCAATTCCCATAACATGCCAAATAAATCATCATTCAGTTTTCCCGGAGTCTGGTGCATGATAGGGGATGTGATAGTCTCCCTCAATGCCATGTGTCTATGAGATTGTTTTAGAAATGAGTCCTGTTTTCTCATTCAATTCTTCCAGGGTGCTATGTGTGACCATAAACAGGATAGTATTCCAACCAGTGGCATGGGCTACACAGTATTTTTCCAACCATCCAGTGTCACTTCCACCATTGTAAGCACATGGTTAAAAAGGTACATGGTAATGTGATATAATCAGCCAGGCTTTCCCATATTGTTTCAGCCTTCACCCTCTACACCAAAAAGGCTTTAGCTGCTTTACTGGTTTGATTATGGGGCATATTTGACATTTTTGGATAACCTGTGCAATGGCATCAATTCCCCTGAGCCACAAGCCCATCCATCTCTTGGATGCCTTCCTAAATGTTATGTTGTGTCATTAGCCCATCGAGCTATAAAAGTAGCCCACCTTTATGTTCCCAGTCCAGCTCCATCTGAGCCTCTTCAATTCTAGCAGTTGGGTCACCTGTCCATTCTCTCAGTGTTCTTCAGTGCCCCAGCTCTTGGGTGCGTGAGCATCTTGCGAGGTACTTTTACAATCACATTCTCTACCTGAGCAACAACGTCTTGCCATAATTCAGCAGCCCAGAGGGGTGTATCACACCACTGTCAGTTGGCCTGCTTCCATTGCTGTAGCCACCACCACCACAGAGAGCTTGCCATATCCATGAGTCAGTACAGAGATAAAGGACTGGCCACTTTTCTTTTTCAGCAGTATCTAAAGCCAGCTTCACTTCAAGCCACTTCTGCAAACTGACTTGATTCACCTTGTCCTTCAGCACTTTTTGTGTCTTGTCGTGTAGGACTCCACACAGTCAAAACAGTAGGTATTTTGAAGATAAATCAGTCTTTGTCTTTTTTAGAAGTTCTGTACAGCTAGAAGAGGTTCTGAATATAAACCACTGAACATGAAAACTCTTGAGATTTTCCATTTGTCTCTAAAGAAGAGCGTATAATACATGTAATGTGCCATGAAGAAGTCTATACTTAGAAAAATTCAATAGGTCTTCACCCAAATTTTACTGAGCACTATAAAATATTTTGAAATCTATGCGTGAAGCTTGTGATGATATGGAAGAATATTGCCATGCAAGCATCTTATTTTGTAACTGTTCTAGCAACTCAAAATAGCTCTTAGTTTTGGTTCAGTATTTCATTGATACTGAGAGATTTGAAAAGTCTTGAGGAGGCTATCTACAAAGTCAGGTTTTTACTCCTAAACATTTGAAAAAAAATTTAAAAGAGCAGTTTGATTCAATGATTATTATTAAATGATAAAAACTAAAAGAGAAAATCTTGGAACTGAAACATACCTATTTAAAAATAAATATTCACACATGCAGGGCTCTACCCTGTTTTCATTGCCAGTTTAGGCTACACAATTAATCAGTGCTTCTGTTATCTTGATAATCTGTCTGCTTGCTGCTGTAAATAACTTACTTGCTGGTGAAGTTGCTGACAGCTATTTAGGCTTTCGGCTTTCAAAAACGCTTCTAATTGTACATGTTTGCAGCTTCTTAAAAGCATTTGCTTCTGAGATAATTTTTGCAGCTAATGTACCTCGAAGTCTTCCTGTTTATTTGTATTTATTTTCTTTAGAGTTGTATTTCTAAAGTGTGAATCTCTCTAATAGATTCAACTCACCTGAGACTATAAAGTGACCCAGTAGCTTTTAATGAAAAAATGTTACCTTGTTTGTGAGCTTGGTGATTTGTCTTTGTGGAAGACAGGACACTCTCCTGTAATGCCACATGTAACCTGTGAAACCTTGCACCTTGCGTAAGGATGTGCAGATGAAATTTTCACACTAACACCTCTAAAGAGCCAGGAAACTGAGCTGCAGGGAATTCTGTAGGGAGCAGGTGGGATGGGTTACATGTGCTTTCCTACCCACAGGTGGTGGAAACTTGATCTATATCAGAAAAAAATCCAGTGATTTTTTTGAGTATCCCCTCCCATTCCCCGATGTGGCAGCAGTGTGGAGTCATCGCTCAGCAGAACACAAACCCTACCCTTCCTCCACCTCTCTGCAAACACATTTGTCTGTGTACTTCTCATTGTAAATTTGTTCTGAGAGCAGAGGACATTTACACATAGAACATCTACCATTTCAGGAGCAGCAAAGAGCTGTTGGTACATAATTGATTTCAGCAGCAAGACCTCTGGACGTAGGGGCTCTTGCTTGCTTGTGATCACACCACTGGCTATGCCAGGAGTAAAAAAAGAGATTTCCTGACGTGCTCTGCTGCGAGCTTACCATGAAACAATTCTCCCTCCTCAAATGTTTGGTTTTAGCCCCCGGTGGTAGTTATAAAAGCATGTTAAATACCAGACTTCTCAGCTTGAGACCATCTGTTTCCCTTGCAATCATGTATACCACCCCCACACACGGGTTCCTTGTCACCAGTGTTGCAGTTTCAGCAGAAGACAAAAAGAAAGGTATTTTCCTATATGATAGTTTAGGCAGAAAACAGACCTGGGAAACATGTTTAGGTGGAGAGGGTGTGATTATGCTAGAAATAGAGGGGTTTTTCCCCACAAGTGGAAGGCAGCAGGCTTTCAGGGAGTCCAGTCATTCAGATCTCTGCTGGCTCTGTGCCTGTGTAAAATCTTGTCCCACTTGACTGGGGCATAGCTTGCTTCATAAATCAGCAGTGTTACATGGTGAGCAAGCTGTCTTCACAAGTGCTCTCCCAGCATACCTAGAATTGCTTTTGCCAAATTTGTTACGGGTGAAATGACAGCTGTTAGGTTTAAAGGGAGTTTACACACTTCCTCTACGTTAAGTAATTTGAAACACAAGTTCTGCATATGTAGAAATCAGGTTACTATTAGGAGGTTTCAGATTTTTTTTTTTTAAGAACTAAATAGTATGTGGAATCTTTACTGCTACCAGAAGAGCATAAAATTGTAATGAATCATTTTTTTAGTCTTTGCTTATCCCAGAAGAAGCAGCAACATTTCTTTTGATGCTAAAGTTACTCAAAAGTCGGAAGCATCATGGAATGAATTCAGCTTGCATTTGCTGATGATATATGGGAGATTTCATCACATTTCACTGCACCATGGTGGTGATATGCTTTGTGCTTATTTGTGTGTATTTGCAATTCTTTCAAAAACTTATTTAAAAAAAATTTAGCTCTGCTCTTCTGGGGTCTTTTTGTGTACACTATCTAGTTGGCTATTTAAATCGAAGGGGGTAGTATTGGGCTGTGATTTCTCTACCTTTTACTGGTTCTTTCAGTGTCTGTCTGAGAACTACAGCAGTGTTATTAAATGGAAGAGCTTACTATGACATGAATCAGCCATGTTTTTTTTAGGAGCTTGGTTTGGGCAAGAAGCTGTAAAGTTTACCTTGAAACTGATGTGAAAGATCATCTGCTGGAAACTTTGTAGCTTTGTAGCAGCAGCACAACTAAGACATAATGAAAATACATCCAGGAAAGACAAAACCTACAGTCATTTGGGAAAATATATATAGAATTTAAGTGTAAGAAGAACTGATTTTCTCATTTGCTGTTTTATAAAGTCTTCAAAATTATGAACTTTCACCCCTTTTTGTTTCATATAGAACAAAACTGTTTATTATCATTAATTATAGTAAACTGTATTTTAATTATCATTAATACAGTAAACTTATGCTTAAACTGTTCAGCATACTGCTGTCCTTCACAGCACTTGCAAAATACATAGTGAACACATAAAAGTCTCTAATTAAATCACTCTCCATGTCCACTTATACCTCTGAATTTATAGATTTGTTTAAAATGCTGTGCTAGGTAGGGAAGAGTTTTGTTGATAAGTTACATGAACTGAGGCAGTGAGGTTGACAGGTAGTTTTTGTTTCAACTCTTAGAAATTCAAAGTTGAGGTTTGATTTGAGGGTTAATGACTCAATCTTGCTACTGAAAAAGGAAGCAGCTGTACTGGAAACCCAGAATACCTTTTAAGAAATCTTTTGCAATGGATTTGTTCTTTTGATTGATACCTAACTAGGTTTGATTGTCATTAGAATAGAATAATATCTTACTAAAATCAAGAGTGGTTTTGTTGGGTTTTTTTTTATAAGGAGGAAGAGGAAAATTCTAATTCAGATGTAAGCCTAAAAAGCTTATTTAAAGTCATTAGAGAACAATAGTTCTTTAGTTTGCTCTTGTGGAGGCCTCCCCCTATTATGCATTTCTCTTCCTTGACACAGTTAAGAGAAAAAGTATTTAAAAGCTATTTTGGAAGCTTGGTTCCCTATTCTTTTCCTGTCTTTCATAATCTGCTTATTTCTTATACTTGATAACTAATCAATTAATTGATTTGGAGACAAGAATTCACCTGGTGTTCTACTGCCTTTTTTTTTTCCCTCTTGCTCTAAGGCCCAAGCTGCAGTCTGTAAGAATTTTTGCTTTGACTCTAGAGGCCAGGATTAAATTCCTTTTTTAAAGTCAAGCCAGAGTAAGCATCTCACTTCTATGTTTTCCATAAAATTTTGATTATTATGATTTTTCTGATGAAACTGTATATGCTTTCTCATTTTTCTCAGAACTTTTCTCTCATCTCTTCACTTTTGTGACGTCTCCTCTGTGTGTTATTCATTCAACCCCTTTTCTGTGCAATTCTACCGTTTTCCCCCCATGGATTTCTTTTCATGTCACTGCCCCTGTTCCGTTTTCATTTCCTCCAAAGCAAAACATGAATCCCTCTTATCTGAGTTCTTTCAAATCTGATGAAACAAACTCACCTGTTTTTGCTTAGAAGTTTTATGTTGTGTGTTCCCATTCCTGGCTTATCTTTCACAGATTTTATTAGTGTGGCCTTGTGTGTACAGACAAGGGTTGAGCGTGCAGAAATTGGTAAAGAATTTAATTGCTTTTAATGAACTAATTTTAGCAGACTTTCAAACTGCTTTTGGATTTGTAAATTTGCAAAATGTTCAAGGGATGGCATTAACTATTGCAAGTCCATGACAAAAACTTCAGTTGACCTATTTAATGGAGAATTTTTCCTCTGGCTTTTGAATTTGAGGAAGACTAGGGGTTTGCTCCTTCTTCATGAATGTCAGCCATATGTCAGTAAAAGTCAGGTTTAATAGTGAAAGAACCTTTAGATGCTATTTTATTTATAGGGCAGAAAGGCAGGTTTTTGCAGCACTGGTTGTGTCATCTATAAGCATTACATAATCATGACTTGTGAGTGTATTTTTTCAGGTTAAAGGTTTTAAGAGTTTAGGTTTTCTTAACCTGTACAGTAGTAAAATAAATAGCTTTGGCAAATTGTTTTTCTTGGAAATGGTAGGAAATAAAATCAGAAGACAAAGGAAAACATTCACATAGCTCACTCTGGATTAATGATTTTGGATAGGAACCAAAATTATCTAACACTTGAAAATGCTAAGAAATCTATTAAGAAGGCATACATCAGACTTTGCAATGGGAACTGCGTTTAACTCCAGCTAATCATGGGGTAAGAGACGAGTACATGTATTAACACACTTTGAATCATTGTAGGACTTACCCAGTTTACAGCTGAAGCATAGTTCTGCTTTTTGACATTTATTTATAAATCACAATTTTTGCAGTCAAAATTGAGTGTCTGTCTGTATTTGGTATAAACATAAGGTGCAGGGTGAGCAAAGTGGGAAATGGCATACTCTGAATCATTTCACCTGTGTTTTACAGGCAGGTTTTGGCTATGTACTTCAAGGTTTTTCAAATTCATTCCAGTCCCCTGTCACCATTTTGGAAAGCTGAATTTTTCTCCTTGTACAAAGTCTTTCAGCTGGACTTCTCCAGTTTTGTTTCATGTTTTGTTTTCTTTCCATTGAAACCTCAATTCTGTGATTAATGAGTTATTCTTCAATTTGTTAACTGAAAGCACATTTCTCCACTGATTTCCATGAGTTAGCAGCAAAGATTGTATGAAGCTAACAATAATTGCATAACTTTCTCACTTCAGACTCTAAATAAGAATGAAAGGTCATTTAATTTATGAAGACAGATCTGCTCTGATTAGAAAAAAACATGACTTAAGTGAAGCCTGTGGTCTTGGTGATCTCCCTTATCACAGACCATTTGTCTAGGAGACTGCTATACCCCAGTGGGGGAAAAAAACCCCAAGCCCACAGTCATGCAAAACATCAGAACCCCACTGTGGAGAAGCCAGGCCAGGAGCACACCACTGAAGACTGCATTATTATATTTAGAATCTCTGGATAATACAAGCTGAGTGTCATTTTTGTGTCTCAAGTGAGCAAGCTTTTCTTATTTCTCACAGTGTGATACCAACTTTTCCCAGTTTGATATCCAGTTAAATTGTTGGAAATAAGTCAATGACATTTTACCAGTGGAGGATGTTGTTAGGTTTTACAGACCTCGGATCCTAAAAAGAGAATATAAATAAATATCTATTAGTATCCCTGCTAACTACTGTGTGGGTTAGGCTGGGGTGGAAGGAGATGGCATTTGTGTAATACAGCAGCAGGATTGGAAGTACACTATTGCTTCTCTTTCTTCCTGTGTGCTTAGCTGCCATCTTGGGTTTTATACCCTCTGTTTTATTTCATTTTCTTGTAAAGCAAAATCCTAAGTATGTTACCCCAGCAGGTTAAATTTCAATTTACTTTTGCAGTGTTTCTGTATTTTTTCTTCTTTCATCTTTCTTCTTAAATCCCTCTGGGGATAAATAGGCCACTATTAGGAAGATTGTTTCCTGAACTAGTTTCACTAGTGCTTTTTCACTGAAGCTGAAATATATATCTCAGGTTCAGCTTTCATAAGGTGATTAAGCTTCCACAGTTCAGTTGAAAACCAGCAAAGTCCAGTTTATTTTGTTACTTTAAATGACTGCCTTAAGCATGGAAACATCAGTGGTTTTCCCTGATCTAGGTGGTATTTGTTCTCCAAATCTGAGCTCTTTCACTCCACATGCTTTTGTAGCTAGCTACTTTTTGTTAGCTGGGCCCTTATATAGGTACCAGGTAAGAAGACATTATTTCTTTATGGTAGTCAAATTAAACAGATTTTGCCTGCCATAATATTGACTGTGTGTTACATATGTATTGAAGGGGTTAATGGAGTGACTGCAGGCTGGAGGTGTTTCTGTTGGAATGCTTTGAGAATCGATTCCAGCTAATGGAAAAAAATGCTTTAAAAGTGAGCTGGTTCCATTCCCACAGTGAACAATAGAGAGTGGGAACAACATTTAATAAACCTTTCGGAAGTAAATCCTGCCATTTTTCCTTCCACCACCACCTGTGGAAGAAATGCCCACTTTCTTCTCAATGGGCAGGATTCCTTCCTGCAGTGTATTTGCCTTACTCTCTTAGGTAACAAGAGAAAAGTCTTTGGACAAAAACATACTAGAAAAATACGTTTTGCTCATGTGTCATCTAAGGCCTAAGTTTTATGGACTTTGCAAATTTTTGCTTAAATGGCCAATTGACCAAAAATAGCCAGCCTTAATATTCCTTCTCAGCTGCCCCTAACTATCTGGTTTCCAGTAAATTTAAGAAATTTGACTATATGCATCTTGTTTTACAAATATGGATGCTGCAAATTAAGATCCTTGTTGTACTTGGATTACAGGGGATATGTTGCGTCTTCTGTTCTACCTGTGTGCCATCTTTATTTTAAATTTATTTCAGGGCATTTAGAAGATTTGGCAAACATAACCCTTTACTTATGAAACTAAAACATTATTACATTTTTTGTTGTTCAGAGGGTGTTTTTACTCTAGAGTTCTCATGCAAAGTGGAGGGGCTTACAGTAGTATTTTTGCTTTGCTAATTAAGGTGATTATATGCAGATTTAAATTAAGTAAGAGTTTTGTTCTGTTGATAGATGCTGCTGAAAAATCCAAGGTTTATTTTCCATTGAGAATTGGCATGATTTTAAATGCAAGGCATATTTGTTGTGAACCATGAACAGTCTTTATGAGACCTGAAGAAGATTTGTGAAAACAGCCTGTAATAAAAATCACACATGCTTCATAAAACACTACTTGATAGATATCACTTGCACCATTAAGAACTAAACGACAAAGGATGTAATTTCAGTTCTGGCATACAATATTAATCGAAAGGCTTTAAAGCATCTTGCTGATGGGAACTATGACAACATGACATTGAAGAATAACAAACTGGAGACATCTATCTTAATCAGATTTTCAAAGTAAATGTCATAAAATAGAAAGTTATGTTATCTATCTTCATAGGGTCACATATCATATAGGGTAAAGCTTTTCAGCTTGTTTATTCTAAAAATACCGAGGTCAAAAAAATGTGCCTTTCAAGTAAGTTTAAAGCTCAGTTAATATTCTTTACAAAGTTTTTGGGAATAGATTAGTAACTGGTGCTTTCTGTTTCTGCAGCAAGGTTATAAAACATTAGGGAGAGCTGAATTGTAAAACAGCTGAGAATGCACAAGTATTATCCATATGAAGATGTTGAGGGAAAATATTATGCTCAGTGGATGTGAAATAGAAAGACAAAGTTACAAGTGTACCTTTAACTGGAAGAATTATGCCCCTGTAGATAACACAGCTGAAAGACATTGGTAAAAGTATTTTTTCTTCAGTTCCTAAAGCTTGCAGATATTTTGCATGACTTGTTTCTTTGTCTTCCTGTGTGTATTTAAGTGATAAAGAACAGTATCCTTATAGTGTGTGGGAAATGATCAACATGTACTTTGTGGTTTAAACACCACTGTTGCATGTTAGGGACTCCTACTGCCCTCCAGGGAGTTCCAGCAACTTCTCTCCACTCATCATCTGGTCTTAGACAGATACCACATGAGAACCATGGGATCATTTTGTGTTTCTCCACAGTCAAGTAAGTCTTTCTTCCCTTTCAGGACAGAAGTCTTTATTTCTCTTTAAAAAGTAAAGTCATGTTGCAATCTAAAGGAAAATGGCAAAATTAAGGTTTTCTTTATTATTTCTTCCAAATTTGGAATCATAAGCAAGGCAATGCAATCTTTCAGAGCTTATCCTGCATTAAATTCACTGATAGTTTCTCAGTCCCAGATAGCTTGACAGGTTTTCAGACCCTACAGGCATTGTACTGATGAGGAGACAGACACTGGCCCACTTTGATCAAGCTACTTGTTTGACTTTTGCCCCTTTTATATTATAATAGTATACACACACAGACACACACGGTGCATATCTAAATCAAAGTGTCCTTGTCACTTCTCCTTATGCTTGTCACCATGTATCGAGCACAGAGGAAGTCAGCAGCAGCGGCTGTGGGTTAATTCTGTTTCCATCTCTATGTCCATTAGGTATAAACCAAGCAGAAAAGGATGGGCAAGCTGGCAGCAAATCAGAGTGAAAGGACTCTCCTCTCGTGCTAGGCAGTCTGTCACCACAGTCCCTGGGTTGAGTGTGAGGCTTGGATCCTTGAAGCATTTGGCAGAGCAGAGCAAATTTGGATGTGAATGAGACTAAGCAAAATACTTGGGATTAACCACAAAATAAGCACAAACAGCAACTTCTTTTAAATTACCCCTATGGCTTATAGTAAATGATCAGAAAGGAAGCTTTGAGCCTCGCACACCCTGGCAGGAAAAACTGAACTGAAGCAGTGGTTCATTCAAAAGACAGATCTGCCTAATTGCAAATGAACACTTAAATACTCAATTTTTTTCTCCACACATAACTTTCTTTATGTTTTCATTAATTAAATATGGCTTCTCATGGAAGGTGCTCCCAGACCAGAGACTTGTGGAGTGATTGGCTTTAGTTGCCCACAGGATCCCTGAAGCCGTGGCTGTAGTGGTGCAGGTAGCCTGTCTTGCCCCTCCATAAGCTCTAAAAAAAGAGCTCCTTTGGGAGCTCAAGGAATAATTAAGCCATAATTCCTGCTCTTTTCAATTTGCAGGGACTTCTGAGGTAAATCCCACTACTGCTTACAGTGCTTTTGGAGATGTGACCATTTGTCAGTTAGGTAAAATTTCAAGTCAATTGAAGGGTTTTATTGAGGAAATCAAACCAGGTCTTATAGAAATTATTTTTACTGCTAGCAATCTAGGGCTAGCAGCTCAGGGACCAATGACCTGCAAACAAAAGGTTGTGTTCTTTTAAAGTTTTCTGAACATTTCATGCATTTTCTAAAACATTCAGTCTACTCCAGATTCTTACATCTAGTATGGGTTATGGATATTTCCTTTACCGTGGCAGAGACTTTTGTAAAAGAGAATAGAAAAGGAGCAGCCTGACCAGAAAGAGTTAAGACTCTCGTAGACATAGATATTGAATAACATTTTGTTCACGTTTGAAATGTTTATATCATAATGGAAGACTTTGCTTTTGTGTTTGTCATGGGAACTCTAAGTTCACATTAGTTATACTCTGTTTAAAAGCCTAATCCTTATCAAATGGAAATCACCTCTCTTTTTCTTAGATGAGTAGCTAGCTGACAGGTCTCAATGATCCATCTGTTATAGAAAGACACAAAATATGAAACAAATGACTTTTTGTCATGGATGCTTGGTCTGCTTTTCTGCCTCTGAATTAGCCCCTTTCCCCCACGTGGCTGTAGGTATCATAAAAGTCTCTCCTTCTTATGCTGTTAAAATTTTGTAACAATTAAATGATAAAATTAATTAAATGTAGATTACTTTTTGAAAAATAAAAGACGAAAAGGTTTTGTGAAAGGCTACAGAACTGCATATAATTTACCTCTGCAAATGAAATGGCTGCTTTGCTTCACTGTGATTCCTCAGGGAAAAGAACAATTTAAATATGTTTTGAAAAAAATCGTGTAACTGTAGTAAGACAGCTTTCTACCCAATTTCTTGTGACTTTTTGGAGTTCTGTGCATATGTTCATACACATAATTATCTGATGTTGACTTACTCAACAAATGCCTTAAAAGTGTGGGGTTTGTTTGTTGCACCTGAAGAACTTTGACAGACTGGTTGCTGGGCCAGTTTACATTTGCTTCTTGCTGCAGAAATCTTCTCTTTAAGATGAATGGGATTGCTCTACAGTCATTAAGGTCTAAACCAAACAGGAACGTTATAATTAAAACTTTACATCTTTAGACCTAAACCTACCTGTACCTACCCGTATCTGCTTAATTTTAGAGTAAATTAGACATTCCCATTTAGATTAAATCAATTAAGATAGCTTTTAAAATCCAATTTAAAGCAAAGCAACTATTCCTCTCTGGAATAGTTTTTAAGCATTTCAAGCCAATTGTACTTTATCAAATTTGAATGCTTTTTCTTCTAATAAGTGGTTTGTTGTGAGGGAGCTGGCCAAGTCCCTGGGCTGCTGTATTTCAATAAACAAGGGGAGATGTATTTCCCTCTAGGATTCCAATGATTGATAGGGAGGAAAGAGAAGTTACAGGGTCTTGACACTCAATATTGCAGCACATGGAGGGCTGTTATTACAGCGAGTAGTGTCCACTGCTGCAGATTTTATGAAGTACATATCGTGTCATCCCACTCTACTTATAAACTTGTTAAGTAGGAAAAGCAAGAAAACTGGAACTATTCTGACAGTAATGCTGATTTCTCAGGACAGCAGTGTGAATCACTTAACATACATGCCTCAGTTTCCCTGCATTTGCAGTGAGAACATTTTCAGTGTCACAGGAATGTTGGGAGGTTCTTACTCCATAAGACTGATAGCTTTGTGTGAAGGCCTCGGGAATACTGAAAGCTGTTCTTTAACACTTAACTCCTTAAAGGAGTAAAAAAGGAAATCTGGCTCCAGCTTCAGAATGCCATTCAAAACATGACTATTGTGATGATTCTTCCTCACAAATCAGTGGTGCAACATTAGGGTTTTGTTAGAAATTGTGCAGCAATCAAAGGACTGTGTATTGGGGAAATCTTGCAGGTTGGAGAAAAGATCCAAAAAGCAGTCCTCAGTGATCTCTCGCTCAGAATGACAGTGTAGGACTGAGTAAATGTAGAGGAGTATAGATTTTAGCTCTGCTGATTTATGGAAAATCTAACCTTGTTAAGTGCAACTCTACCTGTAGCTTTTGCACAATTAGAAAAGAAATAAATCGTTCCAGATTTTTCAGGCATTTTTGATTTTGACGAAGCTGTAGATTCCTTGCCAACTGAAGCCACCCTCAGACACAAGAAAATGTCACTTGTCAACATTCTGTGGAGAGAAAATGGGATTGGAAGACAAGTGATCTTTGTGAAATCGCACTTGGATGGCCTTCTAGCTCCCTTCTAGCCTCTCTTAACTTCTTTTATATGTTCCTCTGTATCTTCAGTTAGTAAAGTTTGTATGTTATTTAGCAGAAGGGTCTTTTGGTTCACGGTAAATTTATAGGGAAATAATCTAAATCCCAAATAGTGGCCTGCGTAGCTGGCCTGTGGTTGAGTAATCCAATTTCATTCTTCCAGCGTGTTTTGAGAGTAATTATTAAATCTGTGCATTTATTTGTGGAGTATATAAATTCTCTTTACAGAACCTTCACCATCCATCTTCCTCATGGGGTAGAGTGTGTAGGAAGGTGTGACATCTACCTGAGACAAAGCCTGGCACTCCCACCCTCCTTTGTGCAAGAGAACAATGATGATCAATCCTCTACTTTGTCTTTAGCAAAGAATGCTGCAGGACCTTTAGTACTTAAAATGATACACTGAAGGATTGATTTTCAGCAGAGACTGTAAATGAGAGGAGAAATTAATGAACAAGAGGGATGTCAGGATAACATTTCAGCTGACAGGAGCTGCAGTGGAAGAGAGTTTTGCACTGATCATGGCAAAACTGTCCAAAAAGGCTAGGCTGGTAGGAGAGTCAAAAAGGGGAATAAAAAAGAAAAGTCTGATCCTAAGAACTATTTAAATTAATTTATCTATCCAATTAAAATAAACTCATGTGAATTACTTCATTCCACCTGCCATTCTTCTGTAATTTTTGTAATTAATTAGTGTAATTAATAATTTATATATTTGCATATACATGTGTGTAAATACTTAGACACGTGCACATATATAATTTTTTATATACACATGCACCTATGTATTACAAAATATAAGGCCATAGTTAATTTTGCACCAGCTGATAAATAGCACCAGCTTGTTATCTAAATCAGATAAAATTTTAAGAGATATGGGGAAAATTCTTTGCTCTAGTGTTGGTCTGTTAAGTTTCTTCAGTTGGCTTGTTGAAAGGTGGCTTAAAGCCCTTGACAGTGATTGTAATCACATGGAGTGACAGCCATTGTGTCAGTGTTGGTGAAGATAAAGTTTATCAGTTGTATCCTACCTGGACTGGAATTTGCATTAATACAGTAGGGATTTGGTGTTGAAAATCTCACTAGCAGTATAAATGCTGTTATTCTTTTAACGAGAGATTCAGCATTGCTGTTGTTTGCGACAAAAGTCGTGTTGACCACACAAAATCACTGGAAAGAAGAATGTGGTTCTCAGAAAGGAAATTATTACAAAGACTTGGTTTTTCTGTTTAAGTCTATTTCTTAACGTTTTCATGTTGTCTTATGTTCACAACCTCAGAAATTGTTAAGTTAATTTTGTAGCAGTCACCTGTAAGTTATTGGAAACATCTGTTTCAACAGAAATACTTTTCCTGTGTTCTCTGTACCAGAGTTTTATTATTGAGTTTGTAACAATTTGCAATTATAACCAGTTCCAAAAGGGAATTGCTTATGGAAATCAAACAGCTAATTAAAAAACTACCTGAAAGCTTTTGCACTGAGAGAAGTGCATGTCCTGTGTCTTCTGCTCTGCTTAACACTTGCATTTATATTATGAAGTATGTACCTTAAGCATTAGTGTAAGAAAGAGATTGCAATTTTAATTACATAATTGTTAAGTGTTACGTGTTTAGGAGTTAGTTTTGGGTGCATTGTGTTGTAAAATGTTTGTCCTATATTTATGACTTATTTGCCAGTGATTTAATGGAACAGATTGCTAAAACCTAACATTGATAGAGATATTTAATTGCAGGTTTTGCTGTTTTGAGATTTTGAGTTTAAGCTTTATGAGTGTTGTGTGCTTTGGTTAAGCCAGAAAATATTTCTTTTTGTTTCGATGGCCTGACTCTCTTATCACCTGTGACTTCCTCCAAGCTGTATTTATATTGCATGGTGTGAAATTGGAAAATCTGTTCTGTGTGTGTTCTAATGGATGTGACGGTCATTAAGTATATGAGTCTTCTGACGTTGTAATCAGATGTGAATCAGTCTGTTAAATATCCATGAAGCAACATCTGCTTCACAGAGTGACCTTCTGCTAAAGAATACTTAGCATCTATTAGCAGATCATAGTGCAGATCTGCCTTATTTGAAATGCACTAAACTAGAGTAGTCTACTGCTGTTTAGCAACTAGCTTGTAATAATTTATTGCAGTTAAATAAAGCTTAAAATCTCCATTAAATAATTATAGGGATTATATCCATTTTGAAGACCTTTGTGTTCTATTGAAATTACCCATTTAATTTCAGGGTTGGTTTGTTAAAAAAAGCTGAAGTCTAAAGGCGCATTAGGGGATCTGTCAGATGCTATTTTCTGTAGGTGTTAATAAAACCAGATTAAAAAAAAAAAACTGAAACAAATTAAAACCAAAAGCAATTTTACCATCTGTTGTGTATTAATTAGAACTTGGTGTATCAAGGGTAAACTTGCTCTTACAGAATGTCACTGAATGTCTGCTAATAGAATAATATGCAAATATATTAGATGATAGGATTATATTGAATTTCTCATTCTGCTGTGGTTGTAAGCAAATGCCAAGATGTATAATGAACTTTAATTTTCTTTCTTCTTAGAGCAACCTCCAAATAACCAAGGCCAGTCGACCCTGCAGCCTTTGCCACCTTCTCACAAGCAACATTCAGCACAGCATCACCCATCCATCACCTCACTTAACAGAAACTCACTGACAAATAGGAGGAATCAGAGTCCGGCCCCGCCGGCTGCCTTGCCCGCCGAGCTGCAAACCACACCTGAGTCAGTCCAGCTGCAGGACAGCTGGGTGCTTGGCAGTAATGCACCTCTGGAAAGCAGGTAATTACTTAGGTACTACTGCAGACTGTGGCAATGCTAGAGAAAACATTTACCTTAATGAAAGTTGACCTGCAGATAATACTTCCCCTCATTCAGCAAGCAAAACTGGAGAATTTTCAGTCCTGAAAAATATGTCCTCTCTCTAAAATCCTCAGTGACACTCTTCTCCCTCCTATTCCAGAGTACTTAGAGTATATTAATTTTTCCAGACAAGCATTTCCCTTCCTGTTCATAACCTGTGGCTTTTGCCTGTTTGAAGAAATTTCTTGCCTTGCTTGCTAGAAATGTGTCAAATATGTACTGTCATACAGATCAAATGTCAAATAATGTTTTGTAATAGTTTTTAACTCTTGTACTTGGTACCTTTAAAGAAATACTTACGTGAAGCTAAGTGTTTTTAAAGGTACTGAGATTTGGTGAGACAAAAGAGCTGAGTTTCAGTGTAATGATAAATTTGTCATTGATAACTACCTCTAGGAAAGAAGCAGCTAATATGAAGAGTCACACTAGCTTTTTTAGATGCAGAAGAATCTATAAAAATTTTGATAGGACTTACTGGCACAGAGCTGAATTTACCTACAGTGATTAATTAGTACTCATGTAACACTCAATCAGCACTAATTTTTTATTAAGGAAAGCCATAATATTCCGATTTAGTTATTAAACTGAGCGGTTATTAGTATATTAAAGTTGACAGTAATTCTTGAAAGTGTTTGTGAAATCCCTTCAGTTTATGCTTTGAATCCCTTTATACTATGATTCATAGCAAAGTAAAGTTGATTTTGACCAATTTAAAGCATACCTGATCTTAAGATTCTCTTTTAAGTAGTTTTGGTTGCCATAGATGTTTCAGGCAACTCCTCTGTTAGACAGTTTGGAATGGCTATTCCTTCTTTTAGTTTTCTTGGACTCTCCTGTGCTGTTTGAGACATAAGCACTGTGGAACAGCATTCCACTGAAGAGGTTTCATCATCATATTCAAACAGTTTAGTACTTTAAGAAAAAAATTTCTTATAGAACTAATAAGTTTGTAGTGGGGAAGAAGATGTTTGATGTTTTCCTGATAGTAGTTAATCTTAAGTAGATGGGTAAGGTCTTTGATGTTTGCTTCTATTGCCATATTTTTATTGTCTTTATAAAGGTGTAGGACTACTTGAATGAGAATGCCACTTCCATTAAACCTTAAGCATTTTTTTGCAGAGTAAAGTCTTTTCATCTTTTAAACATTTGTGATGAAAACCTAAGGGTATTTTGAGTGTTCAAATTTTGAACATTGTGAATGTGGTAAAATGTAAAAATTTCATGTAAGAACTGACAGAGCCCTACTACTTTGGTTTTTTCTAATAATCTTACTTGGTTGGAACTCTGGAGGTGTAGAACCCCTCTTATTTGTCATTGATTTTTCCCCTTTTGGTTAAGGTTCCCTCCTGAGTGTGATTTTCAGGCTCAGTATCAACTGTATTTACGAATTTGTGATAGGTGTCTTCCTTGACCCTTTTCTTGGACTAAAAAAAGTTCATCTCCTCTTTGGCAATATTTTAATTTATGCTTTTTGTTGGGGCTTTTCTTCCTTCTCTCTTTTTTTTTTAATTTGACTTAGATGACAGCCACTTAGAGGTAGAGAATGTGAATGTCAGCCTGTACACACAACTGTCTTTCTAGCTCTGTAGACTCCTACTGATGATGGGTGGCATAAAAATGACATACAGTTTGCTGTCAGGTATAGCTGGGCAGTGATTGGCTGGCTTTGTGTATGTGCACGTAGGAGAGAGGGATGTGTTTGCAAAGCTTGGGGGAGGTTTTAGTCCCTATCGCTCTGCAGTAGTAGTGAAAGTGATTTCAAAAGATATATATTCCATAATATTGGATTCTCTTGTGTTTTTAATAGGATATATGGCAGTTTGGCTCTGTGCAAAGTACTATCAACAAGAACTGATGGATTTGTGTGAAACATTGGTGTTACTGGCTAAAAAGATGTGAGGTTACAGACTGTGAGGCTAAAAACTGTGAGGTTACAGATCAATGATGTCCAACAGAAACTCCAGTTCACATTTTTTTAAATATAAAAAGACTTCTTAAATGTTTATGAGGACCTAAAACTGCAACTTGAATGAGTTATGTGAATGTTTCTTTAATCTTTGATCCAGTCTTTAAATAACAATGAGATTATGAAGCAGAGGTAGAAATTGTCTTCCCTCTGTTTGTGCTCAGTAAAATCTACATTAACAAAAAAACCCAAGACAGTAGAAGAATATTTCCTATAGGTTTCCTGCAGACTGCAGGACCTTTCATTGAACATTTAATGATCTTTACTATTTGACTGTTCCCTAGCCAGATGTAAGTTAGGTTCATTTGTAGAGCCAACAGATCTACTGGAGGAGCCAGCACTAGAGAATAATATGAACTTCTAAAGAAATCAAAATCTTTCCATTTTCTTCTTTGAATTACTGGTTGGACAGCCAGGGTCATGTAAATATATGACTACATGTCAGATGTCTGAATATGATAAAAGATCATTTAGTAATTAAATATTAGTGCTTTTTTTATTATCACTAAGCTTTAAGTTTTTATTCAGCTACTAGTTTTAGTAATGATTTCTTGATTACCAGTATCAGTAGTAACCTTCTCATGACTTTGAGTTCTAGTAGGATCTAAATTACTGATATTTAAAAATATGTAGTAAATCACTTCTTTAAGTGCTCTCTGTGTTAAATATTTGAATGTGCAGAATTTTTCTAATGCACGGTCAATTATGAATGTTAGAGATGCACAGAGGAAAAGTATGTTAGAACTCATACATTTGTAGATAAAAATAAGCTGGTAGCATCTCTTAGTGCATTTCCTAGGAAGTATTTCATTAATTTCAGTCATTGAATGTCAAAGATCAATTTATTGGTAAGAGGTAATTTACATATTCCAGTCAAGGAATAAATCTCTGAGAATATGATGTAACTTTATTCAGAATCTGTGCTAACATGCCAGTGAATCAAAGAGCTTTGCTTTTTCTTCCTATATTTTCTGCAAAAAGTACCTCATTTGAAAGTTGTGAAATCCCATGCAACCCTGGTTGTATTTTGTATGATGGACTGTGAATTTTTATAGAAACTAGCCAAGAAACTATGTTTTTCATAGTTTATACAGATACTGCTGAGTCTTCTCTTACAACTGAGTATTAATAGTAGAATCTTAGGAACATTACTGTATTCAACTACTTAGATACTTATTTTACCAAGAAAAAAAGAGGGAATTGGTTGAAGAAATACTTGATGACTAGAAAATATTTTAATATTTTGAGGAACTTAATTAAAGTACTGGAATACCTCAGAAACATTATAGACAAAATATTTCCTGGAATGTGTTACTTCAAAACTGTTCTGTAAACTTGAATCAAAGTTCATTTTAGAATGTGAAGACTCTAGAAACTCTAAAAGTGTGATGAACATACACATGTGTCATTATTGAGGTGGACTGCCAGTGATCCAATTGCCTTCAATATTGATTAAGGTATGGAACAGGTGTTGATAGTTTCCAGGGAAGTTTTAAATCAATTTGTGTAGAGGCTGATTGATTGTCCACAAAAGCACAGTGTTGCTGGAGGTTAAAGTCTGCTCAAACCCCCTATTTTACATGCTTCACCCACTAAAACAGTGCCTGGTTTAATCGAATTCAAATTGTTCTGATCTATAAGTCTGCCAGGTTTTCACACATGGACTTGATTAGAGATGTTACTTCTATTGAGAAGGTGCATGGTACAAAATAAAGGCAGAAACTGGCGATGGAGTTGAAGTCCTGCTCTTCTGAAGACCCTGTTAAGCACTCTGCTCACATTGCTGATCTGCAAGTTGAAGAAACAGGACTCTGCTTAGATTGCTGACAGCATGAGTGCATTTGAAAAATTGACATGCCATAATTATGAGATCATTATATACAGACATTAGAAATTAAATATTGTTTTCAAATACTAAATCAAAAAAGTTCTGTTTTCTTCTGACATTCTCTTACTGTCAGGTTCTCACTGAGCATCTGTTTGAGTCCTAAAACACCAAGCCCATATGCTTATAAGCTTTCTTTGATGTCAGTAGTGTCTTACTTTAGATTTTTGCTTGATCCCTCTGGCATCTTTCCTGCTCAAATATCCCTTGCTGTCACCATAAGTATTTGGAATTTGATCATGCTGTGTATTTTGTCCCCTGGCTTTTAGGCAAGCACCGGCAGTCCAGAATTTTGTATCATTTGCAGTGTTCCTTGAGTTTATCATCCCTGTTTTCAGAGGTACATAGTCATTGAAGTAAGAATGGACCCAAGTATTTTTTCCCCGTATAAATCATTCCCCATTTTAGATAGGACAAAAGAAATAAGCAGTTCTAAACAAAATCATAGTGGCTTACTTAATTTCTCCTCCTCATTTCCTCACTATTCCCTCAGACAACTAGAGACTCTGATGCTTCTTTTGCCTCTTCTGCTGCTGTGCATTGTCATTTGCAGAACATGAGGTCCCCATTCACTCTGGTAGCCAGCTCTCTGCATATTTTTCTTGCTGGCTGGCTGTGCATTGTCATTTGCAGAACATGAGGTCCCCATTCACTCTGGTAGCCAGCTCTCTGCATATTTTTCTTGCTGGCTGGCTGTGCCAGATAGCTAGGAAGAGACTGTCTTTTAATAGTCGCAGTTCAGTTTTATTACTTCATCTCTGGTCCAGCATCATCAAGTAACAACATCCCCCACTATGCGCTGCTCAGTCCTTAAGCCTGCCTTGCCACAGGCAGCAGTCAGGACTTTTATTCAAGGACTTGCACATAAATAAGGGATCACCAAAGGGTAATGACCACCTAAAGGTAGCCTTATAACACTGAGTCTTCAGGTTACAATCCAGTATGTAGTTCAGAGGACAGCATGGAAGGCAGATAAATCCCACAGTCAGTTTTGCACAAACAAAGTTATGTGGCAGAATTAGTATATTCTTTTTTGTGGGATCATCCCGTTCTTTAATTTGAAATTGCACCTCTAATTTCATTTTTTTGTATCTTTATGTATAGAGAATTAGAAAGTCAAGCAGTCCTTGCAAATGGTCATGACAACCTTATAGAGATGGATGTGTTTTCTCCAACATATCACGATAGCAGTTATGGGTATGTGACTCTTCAGTGTTTGCATGATGCTAACTATTGACACAGAAGACAAAGTGTGATTTTTAAAAAAATTAGTCTAAATAATTTGTCATACTGACTCATAGCAGATACAAAACCTTAAGCTTTGACTGCCAAATCTTGCTTGCTTTGACTTAAGACATTAAGAATGCAATTGACATTGTATTAATTCTCTATGGCCCAATTCTGCAGGCTGTTGCAAACTATTTGCATGATTACTCATTTGCCAGGTCGTTTGTAATGTATTTACTACTTGGCCAATATTTCTTTTAGAAATATTATGACATATATTATAGCATAAAGAATATCCAATCAAAGAAGTAACAGGAGTTACATACCTAATCTCTAGTATTTTTGCCAGCTAGTTTGAGATTGCAACTGCTGATAAAGATGTAACTTTAAATAGAGAATTCCACATAAATTAATGTTTCAATTTGTTTAAGTAAAATTTCTATTTTAGAATTGTCCCATATCTACTTAACTTTGTCGATAATCTGTGTCTAATTTTTGAACTATTTCTTGGCATTCTTATGCCAAATCAGTATAATTCATTTCTGTTCCACACACACAGAGAAAAAAAACCCTGACAAAGCAGTACCATTTTTGAATTGTTAATCATAAATTTACCTTTCTCTGTTAATTTGTTTATGCTTCACTAAAAATCAAATTTTTATGTCCAACCTCTGTTTTGTTAATGGTAACTCCTAACTTCATAAAAGGGACAATGTGCTATTTGATTAAATTAGGAGATCTGCAGTTGCCTACTAATTAATCTGTAATATATATTGACACAGTACATCGATCTGCTTCTCCCAAAAACTCTTAAGCTTTCACCTAGCCACAAATTAAAATCAACAGCAGGAAGAGAATTGTATGTTAAATTCAATTAGTCAATCATTATCAGCAAACTCAAAGATATTGCAGATATTTGCCAGAAGATCCCAATATATTGTCTTCAAGGTAAAAATGTAAGCATAGTGTATTAAAACAGAACAAAGCCAAATATTATTGTTCCCTGTAGAACAATTACCATACAATACTGGTTCAGATGCATAAATGCTGTAGTAGAGTTAATAGAACTGTGCCTGGTTTATGCTTTATATGTTTGTAATAGGATCAACAAATGTAAGTATTTTAGCAAATGGTGTATATGAAATTTCTGTTAGTTGAGACTAATTCAGGTAACAATACAATGAAATTTATCTTGTTTGTAATCCCTTCATTTTTAAAATTATGCTAGCAGGGATCATCTCCTGGTGTGAAAGTTGTCCAGAGATAATAATACATCAGTTCCAAAGCATAATAGATTTGAGACTACAACATGCTATCAGCATGAAGATTCAGTTTATCAGTGTCACTAACATACTGTGTCACAGCTAGAATCATTATATATTTGTTTCTTTGTTTTCATGTCATGCGTTATGATATACTATTTCTTAATTTGTATGGCTTATGGAGAGAATATTAATGTAATCAATTTGACAACTTTAGTGTCAAGAATGATTATAGAAATATACATTTTACATAGAAATTGTAATGTTTCATAGGCCTAGACCTAAAGAATAGTTGTTTATTGCTTCAAGAGATGTATTCAGTGTACATTAATTGTCATAAGACAGCTGGAAATCTCAGTGTATTTTAGTGGTATGTATTGTTGGCTTTATTATTTTCTCAGGTTTACAAACATATGTTAGTGTACCTGTTGACAAATCAGCTTAGTTTGAAGTAAGTAGTCTGTTTTCCTTTTACCTAACTTGGTAGTCCTATTCCCTAAGTTACCTAGGTGTCAAAATCTGAAAATATATAAGATTCACTATTAGCAAGTGACTGTATTTAAATTACTTATAGATAAAGCATGCTGGTATTTTCTATTTTTGTATTTTTTCTATATTCCATATTCTCTGTTTTCTATTGTCCCCACATTTTCTGAAAATTTCATACTTTTGCAATGTTAGAAAACTTCTGTTGTATTTAAGTAGGACTTCTATGTGAGGAGATTGATTCGGGATTTTTGTCGTCTGTTTGGGAGAAAGTTCAGGAGAGCTGAGTTTAGGGCATGCTCTATTAAACTTAATATGGTAGAGGAGAAAATTGAAAGGGGCTGAGTACAGAAGGGGTAGGAGTGGGTGTCCAGATGGGTAGATGGAGTAGTCCATAAGAAGGAACTGAGACTGGCTGGTTAAGCAAGGTGGGAGACAGATGAAATGCTGGAGGACTAGAGGCTGAGTATCTACAATGAAAATGGAGATAATTTCTTGTCCTTTACTGCTTGTGATTATTTGTGAAATCCTTTTGAATTGTATGCACCTCATCACCTATGGGACTGACTCAGCATGGGGAGAAACCTTGGCTACTAGCATATGCTCTACTAGTGACAGAGGCCAGAAATAATCAAACCATAGATTTTCTATCTGTGATGGCCTATGCAGATGAGAAAGCTTTCAATATGATTTCTAAAGTTTCTTCAAACTTTCTTAAATAAAATCACAAGTTAACACTTTAGTTAAAAAAAGAAAAAAGCATAAAGCTAGCACAAAAAATTTGCAAAGTTAAAAGCTAACTTCTTTCTGCAGTTTCTTGGCTGCAGCTGAGCTTGCCATCCCAGTAAGTGCAGGTCAAGTTGAACCAGAAGGGGATTTTAACAGATTCTGGAGATTCTTTCTGTCAAATTCAAACAGGTGAGGAAACAATACCAAATGTCATGGCAAAACAAAGACCTGGACAACTGTATAGTGCCTGCATTCAGTATCTCTGATAATGCTGATTGCATGAAGAGAAGACCATCTGCAAAAAGGTGTGTGTGAAAATGAGTACCATAAAATAGAAAGCATCACCCTCCTCTGGGCACAAGGTGTAATCCTCTGCCTTTGTGAATCTGTGAATGGTGGTCTCTTAGTTCTGTGAAACTTGGCATGGGACATATGAGAGGCTGTCCTCAGTCAGTCCAAACAAAATTTCAACCTTTGTTCCAACTTCTGAATTAATTCTTGGGTAAATAATGTCTTCTTAAACTATATTTCTTTTTGAAATACTCTCTGTGTGCCTTTTGAGATATTTAGAGCAATTGTTCTCTTCCAACTTTATGAACACAGCAAGGGTAGTAAAAAGATTGGAGGAGTAGCTGTGCTCTACATTCCTTTGATTTTTCTGCTTGGAAAGTGTAATTTATTCATTATTTAAGATAGGAATTGGCTAAGGTTAGAGTGCCTCATCTCAGAGACAACTTTTCCTGACTGTCTTGTTAGCGATACGATTCCAGAAGAGCAGAGAAGATAAGGAAGTGTAATACAAATCCTTACTGCTCACATAAGCATTTCAGGTCCTCACTGCAAAATTCAGATGCTTTCCTCTGCTCTCCCTTCCTTTGGAGAGAGGAGAACTGTAATAGCAGGAATATTGCATCAGAAATACTGAATTCAGTATAAGAAAGTGCAGTAAAGGACTGCCAAGTTCACTCCCAACTTCTTCAGAAGTGAACATCAACAATATCAAGAGCTGAGTCACTCACTGTACCATAGGTGGAAGTCTGTGTAAGTACTAGTCCTCTGAGAGACCCAGAGGAAGCCTGTAATGCAACAGAACTACTTGATATTTTCCCAGCAATACATAGACCTCATTTTACTCTTATCTGGAAAGTAAGTAGTGGGACAGTCCTGCAGTGAGCAGTATGAGTAGCTACAACTGAGCCAGGTTTCTTTCCTTGTTCACCCAGCACAAGATGTTCTTTGCATTGGACTCTCTTTGCTCATTTCTGCAAAATGTGGCTTAGCTTTGTTTGTTCCCCTTGTTCATCTTCACGGAGTGCAGCATAGCAGAGGAGCACAAAGGAGCAGGCTTGGCAAAGCCATCTAATTATTCTGATTATTTTGATCCTAGATGTGCAGAAATTAACTACTCCTTCTCTGGGATCCAGAACTAGCAGCCCAAATATGAATTTGGAGAAACAAATAAGAGGAAAACAGGTGTCCTTTCCATCCTGTAGCACTACATTCTTTCTTGTACCACCAAGAAGGTAGGGGTGATGAAAAGGAAGATTGACTAACGCACCGAAGGAGAGGAAGTTTGGGGCTTTTGTCAGCATTCAGTCCTTCAAATCATGTCCTGGTGGCTTTCACAGCAGATTGGAACACTGATTCTTGTCTGAATTGTTCTTTGAAGCTTCAGCTGCAAGTTGCTATGCCTGACTTCTCCATTCTTTCTCCAGCAGCCAGCAGTGGAGCTGTGGCCTGCAGGAGGCAGATGTGTAAGAGCACACAAGCAGTAAGGAAGACACTTTAACCCTAGGAGGACTTCTGTTCTTTCTCAGATGTCAGTGTTCAGTTTGCAAAGAAGGCAGGTCCTTGGTGTAAACCAAGCCAAATTCAAGCAAGTGTTGCCATATGTAAAGTGCTTTTCTGAAACATTTGAATAATCTGGTAGAAGGGGCTTATCTCCATTTCCCACAGATGTTTCCTCTGTTTTTACCTATGGGTAATAGCTGGGATAATAGCCATCTTCTCTTCCTTTCTTTTCCCCAAACTTTGATCATCATTTCATCTGCTGTAATCTTGAAGCTTTTTCCAGTATTGTGATAGCATTAATAATGACTCCAAGGAAGCGGAAATTCCCTTCTATTTCTTCCTAAGAAATTTCTTCTATTGCAGTTCTGCCTAGAAAATAAACTAAGACAAATTCACAGCATAACACAGTTTCTGTGCTGGCTTGGAGTTATGTTAAATGCAGCCATATGGTTCTGTGGAAGTCAGTCATAAGCCTGTGCTAAGGGCAAACACCACCAGCTACAAGGTTTCATCTCAGAAGAATGTTAAAAGAAGATGAAGACAGGCATTAAGTGTTCCCAGAGAAACAAAAATCCAATTCCTGCTAGAGCCTGCTGGGAAAGCTTTTCTCATGCATCAATGAACCAGAGTTCACATGAAACCTAGCCAGGAATTTCTGTTATCTTTTACATCTTTCCTATAATGTTAGTCAGCAGAGATTAATCTTTTCTTTCTATCTGTTTCCTCAACTCAGTGCAAGGAATTGTATTTATTGATGTGATCTATCCATTAGAGAATCAGGCAGAGGTCTCTAATGTCAGGTGGCAGGTGAGGGTCATGGTCTCTCTCAGGGAACCCAGTTGAATCCAGCATGAATAGGGTCTGTCAGCAGAGAGAGGGCACACCAGTCAGTAGGTGCAGTACCAAGATCATGATCTTGGACCACTCTCTTTTACACATTTGATAGTTTTCTCCTCATTTTGATGGGTAATGTGTGTCATAGCATTTTTTGAACAAACAGAAAATCATGATAACCCACTCCCAGGAGGGAAAAATTCAGCTGGTTTGCATTCAAGAAAGTCAGGGGAAGAAAAAAACATCTTAAATGAGAGAAGTAGGAGCAAACTATAATAGCTGCAGCTGGACTTATCCCTTCTTTCTTTAACTTTCTTAGGATTAATTGATCTCTTTGTATTGAAATGACAAATAAACTTCTAGGGTCTGTGCACAGAGATAGATGTGCACTATCTCTGCATGTGTTAGTGATGATCTGTTTGAGGCAGAGCTCCCAAACCTTAGAAGTGTGTTCTGTCTGAAAATCTATTCTTCCCATTTGAAACATCAGAAAAATAAAATTTTGGCTCCCCTTATGTCTTATTTGCTTACATTCGCCTCATGGTGCTGCCAAACTTTTGTAGAAAGTTCTACTATGTTATTAAAAAGCAGAATTACTGTTTACTTCTATCTCCAGATAGGTGCGTTATGAAGTGGGACCATCTGGGGGAAAAATCTGGTGGTATAATTTTAGTTCAGGTGAGCAGTCATCACAGTTTTGTTCATTACAATACAGAATAGCTAACAGTTTTTATTCCTAGGAACTCAACAGTACCTTTATATTAAAAGTCAAACCCAGGTCATTAGGAGTACTATTGAATTCTAAGCAGAGGAGTTGGGTCCTGATACAGAAGTATGCCACTGAAACTTAAATTCACTAAAATTTACATTTCTCTCAACTTGCATTCACTCAAAGTGGATTTGATAGAAGTTTTTTCCACCTCTGGAGCCTTGGGAGAATGAAATTGATGTGTTTCTAATCCTAAGTGTCTAAGGTCTGTTACCTCTTGTGCCTTGGAGTGAATCCAGGCTAATAGATTGAGGACCTTAACAGAATGCATAAGACATTTTGCCTGGGCTTGCTTAAAAATGTGTTAATTCATGTAGTAATGTCCACAGATTCAACACACCTTAGAGGCAAATAGATAATTTTTAATAGAGATGGATACTGGCAGATTTGAGTTGGTTTGGGGGGAGGATTAACCTGTGCTCCACAATGTGAAAATTGGTGTGCTCATTTAATGAAATATTTAATTGGTGATTACAGAAAAAAAGAATGCTATTGCCTTAGCTGGAAGAGTCCAGTAAAGTACAGTGATCTTTTGAGTCGACAGTGGTCTTCTCTGCTGGTTATTGCAATTGTGTCCAGAGTTTTTCTCAAATTGCAAGGGTGACAGATGAGTCAAATAAAACAGATTAGTGGACTTTTTGCTTACATTAAAGAAAGATTTAGAGTGTCCCAGATATATCTAACTATATGTGGATATTTTGATACCTAGAGGTAAAAGAAAAAAATGCAAAAAATGTTAGGGATAGTTTTTCTTTTCTCCTTCACCTCTCTTCAAGTCACTTTCTATTCTGTCAACTTCCAAGTGTCAGTTTTGATTTATTCTGCACTGAAACAACAGCTATCTGAAAATAGCTTTCCTCATCTCCACAGTTGCCTTTGCCTGACCCATCAAAAGCCTAATTTTTTTTTTTTGCTTTAGGCAATTAATTCTTAATGCTTTTTGTGTTTTACCCTAAAAAATAAAGTGAGCCAAACAGTAGTATTATAAAAACTTGTCTTTGTGTACTGCGGGGCAAACAGTACATACTCATTATAGAAGAACAAGGAAATAATCAGTTGAATTTAAACTGAAATTGATAGAAGGAAATACATTTTGATATAGTGCATGTTTAGCCTGCAGAACAAAATGCCACAAGACATCAGTGAGAGCATGAGTTTTGGGCTGCTTGGAGAAAGAGCAAGCTGTTAGTGAATAAACAGACTGGAAGGCATTCATTTCCTCCCTTTGTACTGGCCACTTTCAGACAGGGTGTTGTTCTTGATGGTCTACCCTACTAGAATAATTCCTGTTTCTGCTTATTTGGTTACAGTTTTACACAGCTTTTGTAACTGTTCACTGTCAGATAAGTTATCTCTTTCTCCACCATTTTTGGAATAAACTAACTTTCTCATTGTTCTGCATATGCTTTCAGGAATCCTACTTCTTACACTGCTTTTTAGACAGACACCTCCATCAGAGGTACAGAGATAATTTCTAACATTGGATTCCTTTTGTAGTGCAGTCTTCTGAGTGTTGAAGCTGTTCTTCCTCAGTTGTCTTATAGCAGTGGGCTGTAATGATCTATAGAGCCATTTATCACTAACTGGATCATCATGGAACTGACCAAACATTGCATTTAGGACAGTGTAGGAGATTGGACTGCAAGAAAACCTATAGCACTAGGGCATTTTTTACTGATCGCAATGGAATCTGTCTATTCAGAAATGTGACCAGATAATTAGATTTATTCTCCTCCATATTTTTCAGATGCTGTTAGTGTACAATGATACACAAGATCCAAAGATTTAGGATTAAATGATTTAGGGGTTTTAAACACATATATTTTAAGTACAGATTTATTCTGGATCAGTGGTATTATAGCTCTTAAGATGAGGAGTGTTTCGTTCTTTATGCATAAGGCCTAGCAATATTGGCCTTTATTCTGTGATAGCAGACAACAACTAAATAATAATGTTGCCCAAAGTAACTGCCATTAAATCTCACTGGCAGGGTGATAAAATATGATGCATATTCTGATGTACTGTGAGAAGTTCAGTGCAGTTTTGCTGGGCCTTATTCACAATTCCATATTTAGTATGAGTTTTGTTAAAGTCCTGTGTGACTTTTAATATGGTGTGACATACTTGCCTTGTGGTTCAGCGCTCTATTGTCAGGGTTGCACTATAAGAATTAATTTAAAATAGAACCAAAATGCTGGCAAAAAGTTTTTTGAAATGGTAAGGTAGGCTTTTTTACATCTTCCAGGTATTGCAAAGCATTCTATATATATGATGCCCAAAATTAGAGAAATTGTTCTCTAGCAAGGTGAAGCAATTTCAGCATAAGCTAAAAAAGTCGTGTATCTAATGTAAAAAATTACATTAGGAATGTTAAAATTATGCAATAGCTTTTCCAGTTGAGACCAGTCTATTTAAGAAGTAATGTGTAATATTCCTTTTTTTGCTTGGTGATAGTTTATTTATATAATATCTCAGCTTCTGGCAATCTGGAGTCCAGGGCTTTCCAGATGTGTTTATATAATATTGCATTCATTGATGCATAGTATCCATTTTCTTCTAAACTGCGGTCAAAAGTTCTTGTCATAGATCCTTTCATGAAGAAAGTTACTCTAAATCACATTTCTGTTGCTGGACACCTGGCTTCTTATATCAAAATACTTGGGCTTCTGGGCTGAGTCTTGCTGTCCTTGAATATTTTGATAGTCTATCTCCATTTCTATAAAGACACAGTTTCAGTTAACTTAATCTTTCTGCCAAACTCATGGACAGTTTTTATCACTTTTTTACCCCTTCTGTTTTTCTATTTACTGAGTTTAGTAGAGTTTTATTTTCCACAGAGGAAGTGGCAGCACAAAAAAAATCTGATTTGCTCTGAGCCTTCTCTCCTCACCAGTATGAGAAGGGAGAAACCATCTGCATGTCAGCCAGTGCACATCAGCACTTGGTGCTCAAAGAGTACTGAGTAAAATTAAAAACATTATTACTTTACTTTTATTCACATGCTTCTGTTTTCTGAGCTGACACCTTTGAGGTTTTTGATGCTGTATTTCCATCTTTTATTGTAAGGACAAAAGCTTAAGTAAAATGCCTACCATTTGTGAAATAAGGGTACTTCCCAGCCATCTTTGCATCCAAAGATTAGTTTATGATATAACTTTGTGTTTTGTAGTTTAGATTTGTTAGGTACTGAATACTTCCCACTTAAAATGTTAAGATTAGCTGACTTTTTAATAGCAACATCTGTTGAATAAGTTGGCAGAAATATATATTGAAGAAATGTAAAAGTGGAATATTATTTGCTTTAAAAGTTGAATTATTTAATAATACAGAACTGGCTTGTCTTGTAAAATATTAGCATGATTCACTGGAGTTTTGTACTCCGTAGCTTAATAAAATATTTAAAGTGCTGCTTACGTGAAGATGTAGCAAGTGCATGTTATGTGATCAATTTTGAAGGGAAGATAGGCTATTGCAGATGCTATAAGCTCCCTATGAGATGAAATATAGTGTAATTTCCTGTAAGTCAGTGCCTGGTCAAGTAGTGCAAACAGTTTAGGCTTTAGAAATTAGCTATTTGAGCTCCATAGTTTGAAAAGACAAGGTAGATAGATATATAGATAATTTAAATCATTTGTGGATGGATTATATTTCAAGAGCATAAGAATTTCAGCATTATCTGGAAGCAGCCTGGATTTGTTGTCAGATGCCATATCCTTCCAAGAGTCTCATAGGAACAGTTTGGCATGGCTCAGTGAGGCAGACAAGATGTGCAAGTCTGATAGCATTACACTTTAAATACTTATCACTTGGAGTTAATGTAGCAGGAGAGTCTCTGACAACTTTGTTAGTAACTCCACTCATTAGAAATAGAGATATCCAAACAAATTTTCTTAACCCACATGAAGATGCCAGACTGACTTTTCTGTCATTATTTTTCCCTCAGTGTTCAGCCAGACGGTGCAACCACTCTGGCATTGTATTCATGGGATTCAAAGTAAAGGAGAATAGCTTAAAGTGAGGAGCTGTGCTGTGTGCTGCCTAAGAAAACACATTCCTGAATTCCCACTGCTGAATTCCCACAGCACGCTCCTGGAGTAACTGGCTGATCATGCCATGGACATGTGCACTCTTCAGGGGTAGAAAAGTGGCTGAATGGCCAGGTCCAGAGGGTGGTGAGTGCAGTTCCATCCATCTGGTGGCCAGTCACAAGTGGTGTTCCCAATGGCTCAGTGTTGGGAACAGTCCTGTTTAATTTCCCAGTATCGCAGAGGAAGCTGTGTTGGAAGGGACCCACCAAGATCTTAGAGTTCAACTCCCAGCCCTGCACAGGACCATCCCCAAGAGTCACGCCATGTATCCAAAAATGTTGTCCAAACACTTACTGGACTCTCTCAGGTTTGGTGCTGTGACTTCTTCCCTGGGGAGCCTGTTCCTGTGTCCAACCACCCTCTGGGTGAAGAACCTTTTTCTAATATCCAACCTAAACCTCCCCCCCTGACACAGCTTCAGGCCATTCCCTTGGCTCCCGTCACTGGTCACCACAGAGATGAGATCAGTGCCTGCCCCTCCACTTCACAAGGAAATTGTAGACTCCAATGAGGTCTCCCCTCAGTCTCCCCTTTTCCAGACTGAACAGACCAAGTGACCTCAGCTGCTCCTCATATGGCTTCCCCTCCAAGCCCTTCACCATCCTCATGGCCCTTCTTTGGACACTCTCTAATAACTTTTTAACCTTCTTACGTCGTGGTGTCCAAAACTGCACACAATATTCGAGGGCAGGCCCGAGCAGAGCAGGATAATCACCTCCCTTGCCCAGCTGATGATGCTTTGTCTGTTATCAACAATCTTTATCAATGATTTATTAATGGAGAGATTAAGTGCTCCCTCAGCAAGTTCAGACACACCAGGCTGGATGGGACTGTTGATCTGCTGGAGTGTAGAAGGTTCCACAGAAGGATCTGGACAGGCTGGATCAATGGAGCAAGGCCTGCTGTGAAAGGTTAAATAAGGCCAAGTGCTGGGTCCTGCACTTGGGTCACAAAAACCTCCTGCAGTGCTACCAGCTGGGGGAAGAGTGGCTGGAAAGCTGTCTTGCAGAAAAGCCCTGGAAGTGCTGGTTGACTGCCAGCTGAACATGATCCAGCAGTGTGCCCAGGTGGCCAAGAAGGCCAGGTGGCTTCCTGGCCTGTCTCAAAAACAGTGTGGCAGCAGGATCAGGAGAGGCTCTTCCCTCTGTACTTGGCACTGATGAGGCCACACCTCAAGTGCTGTGTGCAGTTCTGGGTCCCTGGTTCAGGAAGGACATGGAGGTCCTGGAGCAGGTCCAGAGAAGGGCAGGGAAGCTGCTGAAGGGTCTGGAGCACCAGCCTTATGAGGAGCGGCTGAGGGAGCGGGGGTTGTTTAGCCTGGAGAAAAGCAGGCTGGGGGGGGCAGGGGGGGGAATGTTTACCACTCTCTGTAACCACCTGAAAGGAGATTGTAGCCAGGTGGGGGTTTTTCTTCTCACAAGTAACAAGCCATAGGACAAGAAGAAATGGCTTCAAGTTGCACTAGGGGAGGTTTAGTTTGGATATTAGGAAAAGCTTCTTCTTTGAAAGGGTTGTCACGCATCAGAACAATCTGCCCAGGGAAGTGGTTGAGTCATAATCCCTGCAGGTATTTAAAAAATGTGTTGATATGGCATTTGGGGACATGGTTTAGAGGTGGACTTGGCAGTGCTGAGTTAACAGTTGGACTCAATGATCTTAAGGGTCATTTCCAACCTACATTTTTATAAGATTCACATATAAAAGTTACAATTTTCTTTCATTACCTTGATGCCTGAGGTGGACTGTCAGAGTTATGACAGTTCACACCATTGCTGTCATCTCTCGAGTTTATCTATAGGATTAACTCCTCAAAGACTTTGAGAATATGGATTACAATCTCTAGAAGTCTATGGTCTACAAAAGCCAGCATCAATTCTCACTTTCTCAGAGAAAATAAAAAAGGAAAATATCAGTGGCAGACTGTTTTGTTACTCTATTTTCTTAAAACTTAAAGTATATTAGAGTTCTAGTGAAGTGCTCATATAATGCCAGTTCCCATTTTTAGTCTGTTGAGCGTTACAGCAGAAGAAGGAGAGTGTGAAAATTGCAGGGTGGTCAGGCAGCTTCTTATTTTTAACAGGAAGCTCATATATAGGAGTATCTATTGTATGGCTTTCCTTCTGTCCCCCAAAACAATACACATTGCACATGGAAAGGGAAACAGCTACCCTTGCATTTGTTGGGGTTTTTTTAAAATCTATTTGTGAAATATACCTGGACATAGCATTTACCATATGTAGCCAGAAAGGAAAGAGCAATAAAGGTCAAGTGGATAAGACACTTATCAGGACTTAATGAATTTACATGATTCTCTGAATCTGTACAATCCAAGTAATGCTGTTGTAAATATTTTTACATAGGGCTAGTTATTATTTTGGTCTTTGCTACGTTGAAAAATGTCACAGGTTTTAATGAAGTACCTTCTTAGACAGGATTTAAGCTACCAGAACTTTGTCTTTTGAGATTGTTGATTATACTCTGAGCTCAGAAGCTAAAAAAAATTGGGGCGTGCTGTTGTGCATATCTAGTGCATAAGCTTCTGTTGTTGCCATCAAGTTGAATATTGTTCAGAATGAAGTAACCTATATAAAATATTTCATGGAATCATTTTTGTAATGCAAATATTTTCAAGTAGAGGGCCTATGCCAAGATGTTGTAATTCATCCGTTAACCTCCCATAGCAAAATCACCTGTAAACAACAAATCTTGTTTATCAACTGCTGGTATTTTTCTCAGGCTGCAGTGGAGCAAACTAATTTCTAGTGTCTCTAACAGTGTAAATTGGTCCATTACTATGCAAGAATCTGAGCATGTGTCCTAGAGAATCAAAGTCCCATCAGCTAAGAAGCAGCTCAGTGCCACGTGGTGTAACTAGAAGGGCTTTTCCCTTGCACAGCTGGCTCAGTTAGTGCTGGGTCCTCTGAGCAGTGCTGTATAAGTGACAGGCAGGAGGCAAATACAGCATGCACTTACCTTCAGGAGGACCTGGGTATCAGCAATTCATGTGTGTCTCTTAGCTATGACAAAACCCAAACCCCTTTCTGGTTCTATTTAGCTGCGTGTTGTTCAAAGTTCAAAGTCTCCACAGAATGCTTTCTTACCATTTTTACATATAATGTATTCATTTTGCTGGGCCTTATTAGGTAAGGGCAAGCCATATGCTACAGGGTTGCCAACATAACAACTTGGTGGGAAACCTCTGGTGCAAAGACCTTTCTTTGAATGAGGTTTTGTTGTTCATAGAGTTGTGCATGAGCATCTGGAGAAAAACTCCAGGTAGAATGTGCCATGTTTAGAGACTTTCAAAGTAATTTTGATTGCATGAACTGAAATTAAAGGATTCTACCATATAGAAGCTCAGGGAGTAATATTTCCTTTGGAAATTTTAATTGAAAAAATAAACTGGTAACTCACGGAGTGCTTAACTTTGACTTTGCTTTTCACATCTGTTGCTGGGTTTTGGTCTTCTTGAACACTTAGTAGATATATTTCTTTAGACTATTTCTGCTAGGCTGTAACTAGCTCCTTCTATCCATAATCAGATTTTTTTATGGTAGGAATATGTGCAAGTAGATGTGAACTAGTAAACTGAATACTTAGGACAGACCCAAAAAAAATTTTAACTGACTATTTTTGAAGAAGTTGCCAGAAATTTGTAACTCAGAGATTGCTGTTTTCTTTGTACTTAGGAAAGCTGTGATAAGTAGTGTGGACTGCAGTCACATTGCTCATTATTGACTTTTTAATGGAGTTCCCTGTAGTCTGTTGCAGAAGCCAACACAAATAAACAGCAGCAGAAAGCCTGTCCCTACTTGTTGGATAAACTATGAGAGACTTCCTCCCTGCTACACTGTATTTTGGGTAGTTCTGTTTCCTGTCTGGATGCCAATGTATTATGAATGTTTGGGGGGCATTGGTCTTCACTTAAAGGGAAAGTGTCTTTTTACATGTAAGTGTCATGACAAGTTATTGCTTCTATGACCCTTTGTAGATTGGATGTTGTTAGCTATTTGAAAAATGGGTAACATCAAACAAAAGAGTTATGATTGTCGGTGCTCCAGCTTGATTTATTTTTATACTTTACCATATGCTCTTTCTTTCACAGGCATTTCCTATTCAAAACAGGAACAGGGACCACACCGCTGTTCAGCACTGCCACGCCCGGGTACACAATGGCATCAGGCTCTGTTTATTCCCCTCCTACTCGGCCACTACCTAGGAACACCCTGTCCAGAAGTGCTTTTAAATTCAAGAAGTCTTCGAAGTACTGTAGCTGGAAATGTACTGCACTCTGTGCTGTAGGGGTCTCAGTGCTGCTGGCAATACTGCTGTCCTACTTTATAGGTGAGTCCCATTTTTTATAATTGTCACTATGAACAGTGGTGTCTGATGGATTGTACATGGACTGTGACATACTAACCTTTATCTACCCAAGTCTTTGGTAACACCAAAAGCCACAAGGATTTAATGAAAAGTCACAATTGTTTTGAGAAAGTAGAAAATTTGAATATTTTGCAAGCATCCTGTAGCTTGATGGTCAATGAATTAACTTCAAAGAAGTATTTGAACTACAATTAAATTATATGGGGTCAAGTACTTATAAAAGTATGTGTAAAATATAGGCTGTAAAAATTCCATGATGTGAATATAACTTTCAGCATATCTTTGGAACTCTTTTCCTCTCATTTTGCTGAAATATTGCTAATACAATTTTTAGGAATGCTAACTATCTCCTATTTCATCATTACATCCATGTATGTTTGTGTATAGAGCTGGAGCAAAAGTCTAATACAGATGTTTGATTGTGAAATAGGGAAAATAATTGTCCAAAAGACAATATGCAGTGAAGATTTAGACTTCCTCCTCTCTTGTGGGTTGTTTATTTTTAATTAATGTCACTTTTTGCTATTTGTTTGTTAAATTCTGTTTTCCAAATTTTATTTTGGAAGATTGCCTTCATTTCTTCTTAATTATTTTCATAAATGTTCACTATAAATAGTATGTAATTTGAGTTTTAGGCAGTTAGTAGGAGCAATGGTTGGCTATGAGAAAATGTCCAAATGTCCTTGACTTTAATAAGGGAACAGAACAGGATCATTTTGCACTCATAACTTCCTTTGCATCTTTGTCCAGATTACAGATTTTTTAATCTCTTCAGACCATAAATGGTCTTCAAAGACTTTGTTTTAACTGACTTGTTAATTAGATGTTTAGGTCATCACAGTTACGGAAATATAATGATCTGGTTTTTGTTACTGGTTGGACACAATTTTAGTGTCTTGAGGACTGGGGCAAAGAAAACAGAAAGAAGAGAGTCAATCTCTCTTTCCTCCCCTCTTTTTAAAATCAGTGGTAATTTATAATAGAGCCTAGAAGGCCTTAAGATCCTTAAATCTTCATGTCGTTGTTCAAACAACCTTGTTGCATTTCAATGCAAGACACAGCATAAGCTCCATAGAGCCTTTGAAGTAGTTCTTACTGAGTTGAATCTCCTGTGAACAATGCAAGAAACTGGGTTGCTGAGTAGCTGAAGAAATTCCCCTCTGACCCAGCAAAGCTGAGCCCCTGAGCACCCTTTCCACCTCAGCTGCCAGCCCCAAAGAGCAAAAGATGTATATGCAAATGTAGGGCTTGCCACTGCTCTTCAGCTTCCTTCAGTCATTGGATTTGTGGTTATTTTGTGTGAATGTGCAAGGAGTTTAAAGGTGTGGTTTAGAGTTAAGTTTTGACATGGAATCTTTTTTTAAGTAGGATTGAAATAATCCCATTTATAAAACACATTAATTGTGCTCAGTGTCTGTAATATTGCCTCATAAATCATCAGAAGTAAACATCTGCTGCCAAATAAATGGAGAAATATGCAAGAAAGAATTCAGCATGAAGTATCACTTTCAGAAGCCGGGAAAAAACAGCCATACATACATATAGTAAAACACTGGAGACTGATTGTGAGCTGAGCTCTACACTTTGCCAGCCCCAAAGAGCCAGATTACTTATGAATCTGAGGGGCATGGGAAGATAACTGTACTGGATTATTTCTCCCACAGGCACACTAAGAAATACAAGCATGTCTAATGTGCCTCTATTCCTGTATTCGGGAAAGAGGACGGAGCTTTCCAGTGAGCAAGGGCTGAAAGCTCCACACATCATTTATTCACATACCCTGTAAAGAAAAGATAGCTGTACAACATTTCATTTCGTGGGTGCACGCCAGCTCACATCCTAGCTGAAGTAATGCACAACAGCCTTGCTCTGCCCACAGTCAATAAGGAGCTCAGTGCCTACTGGTGATATTACACATATTTCAGCTAACTCAGCAATCTAAATGTAAAATTCAGCACTCAGAGATGCTCTCTAGAGAACTTTGTGTCCATAAAATGATGAATGGATTGCACTCATTCATATATGTGGTTTTCCCATCTCTGCAGATGTAATATCAGAAATATTCCCCGTTTAATAGGCCAGCCAAGTATAAATGAGTAGAAATCATTAATGTAAGATGGAAGCACTCCTTCATCTTAGTTTACTGTTTCATAGAATGGTTTGGGTTGGAACATATATTTAAGATCATTTCGTTTCAAACCCCCTGCCACGGACAGGGACACGTTGTGCTAGATCAGCTAGATCAGGTTGCTCAAAGCACCATCCAGCCTGACCTTGAATACATCCAGGGATGGGGCATCCACAGCTTCTCTGGGCAACCTGTTGCATTGTCTGACCATCTCACAGCAAAGAATTTTTTCTTAATATCTAATCTAAACCTGTCCAATTTCAGTGAAAGCCATTCCCCTTTCTCCTGTCTTTGTGAGAAGTCCCTCTCAGGTCCCTTTCAGGTCCTCTTTGGGTAATAGAAGGCTGCTGTAAGGTCTCCCCAGAGCCTTCTCTTCTTCAGGCTGAACAACCCTCCTCCCTTTTAGGAGTCTATGAAACATGTCTTCAGAGGAGACATGTTTCATAACATGGGTATGAAAGGGAAATGACTGAGTAGGAAATTGGTTGTAATATTAAGAGAAGGGAGGGATTGCAGTGTTGTATGACCCCTAGTACCCTGTAATATGCCTCCAATACAGTGGTCTGGCATCTCTGCTGAAGTTTACAGCAGCTGAAGTGGCATGTTATATTTGTATAGCCAGTTTGAGACATGTCTTGTACTTCACAGAGATATGTTGCCACAAGTGTGAAAATGCTACCACCTTGTAGTATTTGCATGAAAGAATGAATTCAATATGAAGTATCACTGTCAAGAGCTGGGAAATTACCTGTTTTGCGGCATGATTGCAGCAGAATATGCCAGTACACGTTGATAAGGTGTGGCTGATGTCTGTGGTGTGCCTGTGGCAGCTGCAGACAGATGGACTAATAGACCACTCTTGCAGTGAGTGGTGGTGTAACCCAGCCCTTCTCAGAACTGCAGAGATGAAGGTGTCATGCCCAGGCTTATTTTAGTCACAGTGAGTATGGGGTAGAGAAAGTGACTTGAGATCTTGCTGCCTCTGCTCAGGCGACATAAGGCAGAAGAGACAGTTTGCTAGACTTCATGTCTGCCTTTGCAGAACTGCTCAGTCAATTACTGCTCCGTCAATTAGCCCAGCCAGAGGAAGGAGCTGCATCAAGAGTCTGGTATGTCTTGCACTTCTTCCATCACTCTGACAGGAAAGATTCCTACGTTTACAAAGTCTGCAAAGATGAGGTGAGAGCAGAGAGTGTCAGCATGGGTAGAGACCAGAGCAGACACTACACTCTAAAGCCACTTAATGCAGTCTTGGGGATCACAAGGAATTGAAAATGTTATTTCAGTCTAAAGGAAAGTCTTCCCATGAATTCTTGCATTTCTAGCCCACATGGTCTCTCTCAACCATTCTGCAATGTACCAAATATTTAAACATACAATTCCTGTCAATTAGACCTGCTAAGAGAAAGTAGAAGGGAGTTGTGGAAAATGTTGGTCCTTTGCTTGGAGGCTTCATCTACTATTGAATGGTTGATTAAGAAGTAAAGCAACAGAAACACACAAGTGCTGAACCAAAAGATGGTGTATTAACATATAGAAGATAGGAATTAAAAATAGCTCTAGTTTAAAGTCAGGGATTCAAGGAAAAGCTCCCTGAAATAATGGATTACAAAATGGGGAGTAAAGAATTTAAACTGCCTTATTTTGGGATCAAGTTTGCACTGGAATTTCTTTAAGCTGCTCATTTGCTTAACTTCTGTCTGTAATCAGATTTGCAAACAAGGAAAAAAGCAACCTTTTTTTTCCAACATTAAGATTTTAGATTCTTCTTCCCCTGTTTGGAGGACTGGGAAGAGAAGTATTAAATATAAGCCATTAAAGAGTAAGAATAATGAAATTGCATTTGTTTGACCTCTTTCTATATAGTCATTAACAGCTTTAACCAGCTTGGTACAGAGAGTCCGTGTGAAACCAGAAACAGAGGTCAGTTTTACTATGTGGAGACAACACAGGACTTTGTTTCCTTTGTTTCCCTGTGGCTTACTGCCTCCTTGAGCATCCATCATTTGCAGTGAATGAATGAATAAAAGGAAAGTTCTGAAGGAAAGTTCTGAAGAGCACCTCCTAGGTCAAAAATAAGCACCAGGTCAAAGTTTCATATGTAACCACCATCCTTCAATTCCACAGTTTGGGATTTTCCCTGTCCGCTTAGGTTTTACTAAGAAAAGGAGCTTAGTTGTTCTTGGATGTGATTTTTTCCTAACAGAAAAATCCACTGTGTAATTATAGGGAACTAACCAGTCAGAAGGAGTTGTTTCCAATATGTTGTTACGTATCACAGGCTCTGACCAGCTGTATTAACAAACTATTTGTACTGTACTAATTATTTCTGCTGTAGTGTGGATTCAGCAATTAATGGATGAAATTAATGAGAATTTGGGGACCTCAGAACCCCTCTTTCTTCCCCAAGAGTCACTCTAGCAATTGATTCTCCGTTGCCAATGGCACTGTCTTGACATTTTGTAAATCAATATAAGAAATTACTGCCATTTTCACTGTACATGGAAATGAAGGGGGGAGCAATTCAGTTCCTCAGTCAGTGCTGGAACTGCACAATACCAGATTCATTCTACTAAGCATGAAGAGCTGTACACTGAAAAATTGCAGGCATCTGTCATGAATTTTGTCTTATGTCTGCTAAATAAGTTTCCATGAACATAAAACATCATTTGAATGTACAGTAAGGATGTGAGCTATTTAGTCAGGCCTTTCCTGTCCTGACTGCTTCACAGCAACCTGTCATACTTTCAAGTCATTGAGCACTTCACTCTTTGTGTAACTTGGGATTGATCATTTTGTTAGCCTTATCTCAGCAGTCAGTGGTCAGAACAAGAATATACACCAGTCAGCTATTCATTGTGATAAAGCAAGTATTTACATGTTGGTGATAACAGAAGGGCATCTCTTCTGTTGGAAGAAAAGAAAACCAAAATCAAACAAAAAGTAATTTCATTTCATTTAAAAGGCCACATGATTATTTTTGTCACTATTGCCTTCATCACTTCATCACTTTCTATCGGTACTTTCTTCCTGCTTAAGCAAATCCAATTTGGACAGAAAAGAAAACTAATATTTAGACTTAACAGATGAAATATCTTATGGGAAATCATGTATTTTAGTTGGTATTTCATTCTATGGGAATGGGAAACAGCAGAAAAACTTGGGTTCTGCTATGACATAGACAACCATATGATCATGATGAAAGTTTCAAATGAAATGTGAATGGAAAAAATACCAGACTAGAAAGCTATGTTTGATAATTACAGATAATTAGTATTTTCTACACTGCATAAAAATAGCTACATCGTGCTTGTTTTGCAATTATTATAATAAGCACTCATGTTTTTTGTCTGTCTAAATATGTTACTGTTTTATCATCATCCCAAAATATTAAAAATAAGCTGAACATTATGTGCCAGTATATTTCAAATAATGGACAACTGTCTTCAGAGTTATCTCAAAAACTTCCTGAAAATAAGAACAGAGCAGCTTAAGAGGTTTTTAGGTAGGAAGAGAAGGAAGTGTCCAGGAATAATAGCAATCAAGTTTCATTATTAGAGGAGACTGACGCACCAGGAGGATGTAAAGTGTGAATGATAGTGTGTGACTATCTGAGGTGAGTTTTAAGTAATTGTTAAAAATTATTTAATTGTCTGTTTGTGTAGACTAGGGCTAACATCCTGTGTCTTCAGTGCTATTTCTGAGTTTGTTGGTGATGGTTCTCCCATATTAGTCAGGATTTAGTGTGACAGCTGCAGGCACTCACAGATCTTCCCAGATTGTGGAGGACCAGCTGCCCTTCCTGTTGGGTTCTGTAGCAGAAGTCATAGTAGGGCAGAACCACTCTCCATAACTAATTGATTTACAACCATGACAATTACAGAAATGAATTTTGTGACTAAATCAATGACTAAATATACCTAAGAATCTATTTTACTTTATCAGTAAAGAATAATATAATATTTCTTTTTGATTGCAATGCCAAGTTAACATTATTCTGCTGTTTGTAAAGCCCAGTTACTCCCAGGAATTAGGAAAACAACTTAATTAATAATGCCATTTAAATTGAATTTTTATTGCAATACCCAGCATAGGTATTGTAATGAACAGGCATGAAGGAGAATATGGTTTAATTGCCATTAATCACCTTACCTTTCATTATGCCTTTATAGAAACTGTTTTTCTTTTTGACATACATTTAATTTTGAGTGTTGTAATGCTATTGTCACTGAGAGTTTCATCAACAACTTTTGGCTTTCTTCCTTCTCTTCCCATTTCTGTCTGCTTCACTCAGTTTTGCTGGGACCTTAGCTATGTCTGGAGCTTCACCGAGGTGTGTGGGTTGAAAATATGTTCCCTGTCTACAGATATGTGGCAGATTTTTACAGTTAGCTAGGTTTATGCTCTCAGCCAATTTGTTTTTCCAACAAAATAAAGCCATGAGGTAAACAAATATATTTATATATCTGATTCTTAAAAATAAAAAAAAATTGGTTTTCCTTTTGATCTGCTGTAATCATTTGAAGGAAGTGCTCTGAGATTTTACAGTTGACCAAATCTACCTATCACAATCTATTCAAATTACCATGCAAAAATCTACAGCAGGGAAACTTCTCTTATGTAACCTTTCTGAGAAAGCATGCTAGCTATCCAAGCACAGCTCTTTAGCATTGTCTGATTGCACCGCTTAGCAGAACCACATTGATGTTCTCATGCTCTTGCTCACTCTGTGCTCACTTTATCTGGATTTGTGAAGACAGCCAGTGTCTCCAGCACTGTAGAAAGTACATCACTTGTTGCAAAGTGTAGACTGACTACTCATTTTAACAATCCATGGGGCTTTTAGGGAAGGTTTCATGTGTCTCTGGTGCATTTGGAGGCAGCAGCAATGTTCATTGGTCATCTTTTGTTCAAAATTATAGCTTGGTGGGATTTGGAAGTGGCAGCCTGTCAAATTAAGAACCTTTGGATTAGGTACATAATGATGTCTCTCTTCTGTCCAGAATGGATGTTTCCAGATCTGTCTTAGCTGTGAGTGTCAGGGGCAGCCAGAAGCTGGCTGCCTCTGATGGCAGTACCGTGTGGAGGGCTCTGCCTTCCCAGCACGTGTGCCTGACAAAATCTGCGTGCCTTTTGTTTTAGACATCAGTGCCACATGCTGCTCTCTCCTGCTTCAACCGGGCCTTCAGTGTGAGGTCAGCTACCCAGCACAATAATTTAGCAGCTAGAAAACCACCTCTTGAAATTACTAAAGGTGAACGGACCTTAGGATAGTCCCTGATGTCTGAAGTACCAACCTCCAGCTTCCATTTCAGGACTTAAAAATATTTAAAGATAAAATTACAAAAGCCAGATAATTGATAAATGTAGCCCTTGGCTTACTCATAACTAGTAATTAATACTGGTTCAGGCAACTCTTTTCACTCACTCCTGACATGTGCTTGGTAAAGGGCAGTATTCAGATACAAACGGGACTTTCCACACTGTTTTTTTTGCTTTAGAATGAGGCTTAATATTACAGCAAGTACTTCCTTGACTTTGTGCCTTACAGAGGTTTTCAGCTCTGTCTAACATGTGATCAAATTATTTTTCTTGGTATGCCAAAGCTATGAATTTTAGGTATCTGTATGAGCTTCATATAATGTTTACAGCATCGGTGATGAGCTCATTTGGCTTCCTTAGAGTGGAAATATTTTGTAAATAATAATGTAATTTCTTATGTTCACCGCATTCTTTCTTTCAAGACTGGGAGGCAGAGATAGAATGACTAGTCCAAAAATGAAGTTGTTGTTCTTTACCACCTTATTGGGCTGAAAGTGTTTTTAACATCTTTTTTGAAATAGTACAAAATCCAAACATGTTGAACATCTGTCGTGAAGCATAAACATGAAATATACTTTCTTGCCTCTTGCAAGAATACTCTTGTGGATAATGCCTTTGGCTGATTTTTTAAAGCCAAGATCTCATCGCTGTGTTCCAGATTAAGTGCAAAGCATAATGTTACTGCTTCAGGAGTGCAGGGAATACGTACTTGGTTGGTGTTGTGGATGTCACTTGCTATTATTGTTCGTGGCACTGAGAATAAAACGTTCATTGAGAAAGATAATCCTCACACGAAAGAATGTAGGAACATGTAATTGACAATCAGGAGGTTAAAAGAGACTTGACAAGATTTCAAGGGATTAAAAAAGTTAATCTGTCAAGGCACACCTCTGCTCCAAAGGCTTGTATTCTAATTAAGATTTATCACAAGCTTTTTGGCAATGGTCCTGTCACCCTTGCACTTTTACCCAGTGGAGAAAATTGAAGCTCAGTAATTCCAGCAGTATAAGAGGTGTAGTAATAATCTGCAAGATGACATGATGATGACATGTCATTGCCTGTAAGTCCCACACATCATACTGTGAAGCCCTATGATATTTTCTCAAAATCTGGATGCTGCTTTCAGGAAAACTGAAGTCTCTTGCAAGCAAGTTTTGTAGAGATGTGTGTCCATCTGCACTTCTCCTATAGTCTTCTGACAGACTCCCTAATATTAGCAATTTTTCAGACTAATGTGATGTTCAGTTAAAATGCACTGGCTTTTGATAAAGAGCAAGCTTAGAGTAGTTTAAGAGGTATTCTTTGTATTTTATCAGTCCAGGTAAACATGTAGTTCATTTTAGTAGTAGGCAAATGTGTGTAGTACTTCAAATTAATGCTTATGTTTAAGAGATTTTGCAAAGCAGATATTTGCTTGGGTGATTACTTGACTTGTTGTGGACATAGGATTAATCTTCTCTTCTTTGCTGGTAGTTTCAATTAATTTATAACTCATGCCTGTGAAGAAAGAAGCTAGGTCTTAGACATGTGCTATCTGCTGTGATATTTGAATTAAAATACATGTGTTCAAGCTGGTCATTTTGTGTATAAATTGCATCTTTTCTGTAAACTGCAATATTTTCTTGTTTTTTTTTTTTTTGAAAAGAACTGCTTGTTCTCTTTTTGAATGCTTTAAAAAAGTCATGTCCGATGAGATTTTGGTAAACCTCTCCATACACAAGCACTGTAGAATGAAAAGGTTGAGTCCATGTGTCCAACCTTGCTTCAAGCAATACCATTTGATAATACATTTATGGCTGAGATCACAAGAACACATGGGTTTTATATGGGTGTAATTACCCCACTGCAGGGATTAATTATGGATGAAAGTTAGATGTCCTCTGAAGTAGACAGGAAATTTATGCCATTTCAGACAACTCCATTCACAAAAAAAATACCCCAAGCCCACTGTCCCTTAGGAAATGTCACCTTTAGCAGCATTTGTAGTTTTATAATCCAGTAAAAAGAAATGTGCTACAACTGTTTAGATGACATGGACATTTGCATTTCAGAAGCTTATTTTTCCTCAATAATAAAACCAATAAAACAAAACCAGAGGGGTTTTGGCAATATTTGATAAAATAGGATCACACAAATGCAGTTCTTTTACTTTTTCTACAGAAGCAGTAAGGTGGGGGGTTAGGTATATAAATGAATATCACTTATTTGGAAAATTACTTAGTTCCAGAAACCTTCAAGTATAGAAGTAGGAATGTTTCTTGTAGGTTTTTTTAATTTAAAAATACTTCTAAGTTACCCTTATTATGGTGCAGGAAAAATAGTATTTTTGTTTCAATAGTACTTGTTGAAAACTAAAGCAATATCCAGCTGCATAGAGTTAGCCTACTGCTAACCACTGATTTCCTGAGGTGTAACACAGTAACTGGGTACAATAAATTTATCTTTAAATTTATCTTTTTTGTGGAATGTCCAGGCTTATCTGTTGTTTTACCTTCTCTTTCATCTTTGAAAAGCCAAGTCTCACAGCCCTTTTTATTCAGGCAATTTTGCTCGACAGTGAGTCCTCATTTGACTCACTCCAAATCTTTTCAGACTGCTGAGTAAAAGTTACTTATGTTTTCAAATGATTTCCCGGGTTTTTAATTATTTCTCCAGCAACTTCTTTCCTGCCTCCTGTTAGTACTCTCAAGTAGAGGTAATGAAATTGAGGTATCCACATTTGAAAAGGAGAGATGCAATCCTTCCTGTTATTTCAATTCAGCTGTAGCCAAAATTAGAGGACAATTTTAAAACACATCCTTTTTACTGATCTAATGTCACACATTAAAAGGAGTAGTTGGTTTTCTCTATCAATTTTATAAATGACCATAACTTTAGAGCTAAGACTGGCTATTCTTAATATCACCTGTAAGATTTTACTGTGCAGTGTTGTGGCTAATTTACCTTTAAAGGGAAAAAAAATCAATGTGATGCTGTAATCCTAACTTGTGTTTTCCAAGGCTTAGATAATTGATACAAACTACAAAGTAGTTTACAAACTGACTTGCAAGCAATTCACTAGCTTTGCAAACAATTAACAATAAGTTTGTCTTTATGTCACAGTTTCCTTTCATAAATCATGTATGGTCAATTGTTTTTTCTGTTGATAGTATTTTTCCTGTACCTACAATATAACTTTGCTTACAGGAATAGTTTCATAAAAAACACATTTCAGCTTAGTGGAAGAACATGGTGTGTTATTCCAATGCACATAAAACATATTAATGATGATGTAATAAAGGATGCCCTATTTAAAAGCCAATCCCTAGAGTAGTGGTGATGTTTCAATGACAGGATGACTGCAATCCCTGAGCTGTTGTAAGCCCTGGGGTTTTGAACCGAAGGTTTGCATAAGATTATTTGTTTATGCAGATAGCTAATGGTTTACAAGTTTGCACTGGAGGTGTTGGAGCAAGGTAGAGTTGGCCCCCTTGAAGGTGAACTCAGCATGTCCATTCTGTTTTTTGATATGGATTGAAGAGGAAATTCTGTGAGCTTGCAAGTTGATTTGCATGTAGTGGTTGGCTTATGCATCTACATAATTGCACTGTTCAGGTAGGTGAGTGATAATTACCATGGAGAGGTCTAAATCACCGTGAAGAAGTTTTGTAAAGATGTTATAGGTTATTTTCTTTTGGCCTCAATCATGTACCTTTGATCTACAAGTGGACTGCTGTAATTGTGATATCATGAAGCCTGAAAAACAGCAAAGGATTAGAAAACCTATATATTGACTTGCACGTTCAATCAACTTGCATATGATCTCAGCAGGAAATTCAAAACAAAAGCTAATTTATGGAAAAATATGGAGTTCTAATCACAGTTTAGCTCCGTGGGGTTCCAAATAACATACTACAATCTCTACATGCAGATGCTTTCATCTTACATTTCAGATTTGGTGACATTCCAAAAGTTCTTATCAAGCCTTATTATCATCTTTTATTAAAGCTTATTACATTTATCCTTATTGCATGTTTGCTGTAATATTCTGTCATTCTTAATATGGAATTAAAAAAGCTTTGATCTTTTTTAGCCAGTCATGAGATGGAAATATGCAACACAAGTGTTTCACCATATAGTATAAACTCCCAGCTCAGTATGTCCTTTGAACATTGCATTAATTGGCCCCTGTTTCTTTTTCCTTTGGTTTATGAATCTTTTCATCAGACTGCATTTCTTTGTGCCATCAGCATGCAAATAGGCTATGCAGGATCATATAGTGCCACTTAATTATATCCCTCAAGAGGTTTGTGGTGGTTTTGTTGGGTTTGGGTTTGGGGTGGTTGGTTTCTCTGTAATAAATAAGGCTTTTGAACTGTAAGAATGGTTGGATCACTTCGTCAATGCTCTTACCTAAGAAAGGTGTTTCCAATTAATTATAGACATTACATTGTCATTGCTCTTCTTGACACTGTGGGGGTGTGATCTAAAGGACAAAGCAAGACCTCTGGTGGAATTGTGAAAAAAAATTGAAATAGGTAAAAAAACCATGAGCTTCAGCTTTTTTCTAAAAAACAAGTTTAAGGAAGAAAAAGAGTTACAAAATGAGAAGCAATAAAATAAAGAAATCACTGAAGGAATACAGAAAAGTTATTAGCCTGTAATCATAATCTGGCCTTGACATGTGTAAATCAGGGAAATTTTCTTCTCCCCCACCATATTTAAAATAATTGATCATGACTATTAGATAGAAACCCAAAATTTATGGGGTGCTTTTCCTGCCCTTGTATGAACAAAGAGTCCACAATCCAATATGCACTTCCCATAATTTCTGTACTTGTAATGATTTTTTACCATCTTTTTAGACTGAACAGCATTAGCTGGAAGAAAAAAAAAAATATGTTGAGTAGAAAGCCCAGGATAATACTAAAGACTATTTAGGTATAGTAGAGACTGTTACAAAATGGAGTAGGTTTGCTGTTTGTCAGAATAAATGGGCATATCTGAAACAGGACATAATAGATATTCTTATTTAAATAAGAGGCGGCTGAAAGATTATCTTTGTTTCTGTTTTAAGAAATCTGGATTCTCCCTTAAGCTTTGAATGTGCCTTGTATAATGCAGTTGACAGAATCAGACCATTGTTACATAAAAGTCCCTGGCTTGACAACTGAAATGAGACATCTAGCCATACAAGTTTTCAGAGCAATAAATGTTCTATCTTGGGGTAAATATAGTAAAAATATTTACACCAAGACTACCACACATCTTTCGTAACAGTTCAAATGCAACAATACTTTTGAAGTTCCAATGTAATCATCTTTGATTAGCAGTCAAAGAGAGTTTGACTGCTAATCAGTCAAAGTTTATCCACAGCAGATAGCTGATATACCTTTGTTGCCATATTTTTTCAAGGCAATTTTTAAAATGTTTTTCAAATTCATTGTTAAAAGAGATTCCAGGAGAAAATGAGGAATAGACTAGACAGGTTGGATTTTTTTTTGCAGGTGAAACAGTAAAATCAATGGACCTATTCAACTGTTCGGGATAAAAGGGAAAATACTAGTTTTTCAGTTACTGTATTGGTCTTGATAGGTATTACTAGGTTTTTCACATAGCACTCTACTAAAATGTTTTACATTCAGTGTATTCATGTGATGCTGCTGGTGACTAAGCTTTTGAAGGTGCTCAAAAGCATGTACTTTAAAGTTATCTTAAATTTAGAAATTACAGGGGGTTTATTGATTTGAGAAAAAAAGTAATAAATAAAGAACTTATCGTTGTAAATTTTAATTCACTTTATTTAAGATTTTAATTAACTATTTTTAATTCACTATTTGATGTGCAGCAACATCCAAGGTATCCTGTTATCTGAGAAAAAAGCAAAAGAATGCAAATCACTGACAGTTCATTTGCACATCTTCTGGTCCACTTCAGGTCCTTCAGAATAAAATAGATTTAGATTCTAATTATTTCTGCAAGAAAAATATATGGAAGATAATTTTAAAAACCACTTCAGTGTTCAAATATTTCATTTTAAAATGTATTGCCAACAGGGAGATGAACTAGAAGATAATCCTTCAACAAGATTGGGCAATAATTGCAATTTGCTTAGTTTAAATTATAATCTTCTTTGCATTGCTTTAAATATAAATTATGTTCACTTTTCCTTATGTTTAAGCGTGCATAAAGATTTTTCAATTAATTCTAAGGAAGCAATTTTTAAAATCATGGTTTCAAAATATCAGTACCCAGAAATATGTAGCAGTGGCAGTCCTGGAACATGAGTTCAATAACTTAGCAAGGAACTCATCTTCAAGCACAGCTTCATGAATAATAAGACTTGATTACCATACCTTGTAAAACACACGGGAGAAGGGAAGGAGGGTCGCCAATATCATTCAGTTCCTCTTGCCAACTTCCCCTATGGTGTTGAGTTCTTTATGTTCATAGAACATATGCCATAGGCCTTATCTCCAGAGGTTTTGGGGAGATGCTTGCTCTTTAGAGATAGCCAGTGTTTTTTCTTTCTTCTGTCTAGTGTTAATTTTTCATCTGTTGCTATTCTAAGAAAAGCTGGAGGAGCAGTGGAAGTCCATTTCCCAATTTAGGCAACTCTGTTTCTTCTTTCTACTTAAAAGAATCCTCTTACCTGTGAATTCTTGTTCTTCTGAAATGCCCTGTGTGAAAATACCTTTACAATTCTTTCCTGCAAAAAACTAGTTGCCATATTTGGAAGGAAAGGTCTTGAATTGCTGGCACTTCTGACTGGTACTTCAGAGTACTACTTCCATTACTGCAGGACTGCTTCTGTGAATAAAGCCTCTGCTTGTATGTGTATGGTTCTGTTTGTGCATCCTTATGATCTGCATTTGTGATTCTTTCACCTACACAGCTCACAGGGTGTTTGCTATGCCCTTTGTGTTTCATGTGAGCATATTTGTTACTTACAGTACTTTAGAAAAAGTTGCAGTTGATCCTGGTGAGTTATGATAGAGACAACCTTGAATTTTGATGAGAACAATACATGAGTTTCTTTGGCTTTCACTGTATATTGCTACCCTTTTCTACAAAGAAATAAAAATTCTGATAGTCATAGAGCCCAGAATTGTGCGTATTTGCACATCTGATCTAAACTTCATTTTCTGTTTAAAGCTATACTGGATACTGGATAATGCTAATACCTGTCAATTTCCTTTATGAACTAGCTGTTTTATCCTCGTAGCATTCAAGTGTATGAGAAGAGGGAAAAAATGCAGACAAGTCCAGTTCTTGCTAAATGGTAGAACAGGTGCATTAATTGGTGTTCCGTTACAATTCTTTTTTGTGCCTCTCATAATTTTGGCGGAAGAGAACTTTGAGATATTGAGCAAGGCAGCAAATGCAGCAGGTATGCAGTCGAATGCAGCAGGTAGTTGTCAGCCCTCACAGTTCTAGTTCTGCTACTTAGTTACATAAATTACCCATTTTACACCACCTACTAACAAAGGACTGGTTTCTTTTTGGATGCACGTCTTGGAGAGTGTTTTGAAGTGATAATACAGTGTATTTCTCAAGAATGAGTTCCTTGTAAAGGCAATGCTTAAAACACTGAATTACTAGCTTGAGAAAGGAGCATGCACAACAAATGGGAACTTCTTCCTGAAGATTGTTGCAAAATGTTTTACACAGTGTAAACTAGTGATGGGTTTTTTTTCAAGTGTTTGCTGTGAAATGTTTTCTTAGTTGCTATTTTAATTATTGAGAGGACATGGAAGGCTTTGTAGACTGATTACAAACCAAAATAACTAGGCTTCCGTGATCGCAAGATCAACCAAGCTTGAAAAAGCAGTTTTAAGATGGTTCAGAAACTCTTCAGTGAACTGTGTGGTGACAGATGGCAAGATTACCCAATTGTCTACAGCAAATGATAGCATTTTTATATTAGCACTAAGGCTGCTGTTGGTACAAATGCACTCCTTTAATTTGAGCTCTGAATATTTGAATATGCCAGTCCAGTGGCAGTGGGAGGGGGAAAGAGGAGGGTAAGAGCCCAACTGTTAATTTGGTTAGTGCTTTTATGTTTGGGATTTGTTTCGGTGAATTTAGTTGTATTGACCAGCACCACAGATGCACACAGACACTGGTACTGTGTCCATGCCAAGAGCAGCCCAGATCTGAGAGAGTTTCCTCATCTCTGATGCCTCTTCTTTCCGCTCTGTTAGAGGGAATGCACTCCTCACCATTTAGACTATCACCCCTCTCTAAAGGCTGGCCATGCAGATAATTTGTCCAGTAGCAGTACAAATGTTGCCTTAAACAACTCAGTCCAAAGGTAAATGCTAGCAGAGCTTCAGCAAATGAGGAGCTCTTGGTAGCTAGAGATTACTTTGCAGAACACATGTAGGGACAGAAACAGCAGAATGGATAGAAGATCCTAGAATCCCAGGTTAATGATAGTAGTTTTTTTCATAAATTTAAGTTAAAATTAATAAATTTAATTCAAATTAAGTTTATTTTTTTATTTGAGTTTGCAAAAATGTAATTATTTAATCATAGGTTGAATATTTAAAGATTCAAAATAAATAAATAGTTATAAAATAATTTTAAAATATAAAAATAAAAATAAAAACTATAACTATAAAAATAAATATAAAATAAATAGTTAAAGGAAAAGACCTTTAAAATCATCAAGTCAAATCGTCAACCTAGCACCACCACCATGTTCACCATTAAACCATGTGCTGAAGAGCCATAGCCACTGTTTTTTTGGGATGGTGATCCTTCCAGGGATGGTGACTTCACTACTTCCCTGGGCAGTCTGTTCCAATGTTTTACAATCCTTGCCATGAAAACATTTTCTCTTAATACCTAATCTAAACCTCCCCTGGCATAATTTGAGGCCATTTCCTCTTGCCCTGTTACTTGTTAGATGGAAGAAGAGATTGAGACTCACCTTACTACAACCTGCTTCAGGTAGCTGTAGAGATTGTGAGGGTCTCCCTGAACCTCTTTTCTCTGGGCTAAGCAACCCCAGCTTCATCAGCTGCTCCTCGTAAAACTTGTGCTCCAGACCCTTCACCAGCTTCATTGCCTTTCCCTGGATGTGCTTCAGTACCTCAATGTCTTTCCTGTAGTGAAAAGAGCTGGACACAGCACCTGATGTGTGGCCAAATATGCAGGGCAAATCCCAGCCCTGTTTCTACTGGCCACACTGTTTCTAATACAGGCCAGGATACCATTAGCCACCTAGCCACTGCTGTCAACCAGCACTTCAGGGTCCTTTTCTGCTGGACATTTTTCCAGCTACTCCTCCTCCAGCCTGTAGCACTGCATGAGGTTGTTGTCACAAAAGTACAGTACTCAGCACTTGGCCTTCTTGAACCTCCAACAATTGGCTTTGTCTCACTGATCCAAGGATCCAGCCTATCCAGTTCCCTCTGCAAACCCTTCTTACTATCCAACAAATCAGACAATCATGAATGATTGCATCATTCTCCCTTTGGAAATTCAGAACTATTCCATACCATTTGACTTGAGGGTCCCAGACATCCCACCAAGGTACCGGTCCCAGGTGCTGCTAAACAGATTCATAATAGCATCAAAAATTTTTATCAGATGCCTTGGTTTTCTTATGAAATTGATAAGGATGTAAAGTTTGCTTTTATATTGATGGCCAGCTGTAAGAAAACAAATTGGTTGGCACAATAGTGCCTGAGTTTGTCTTCATCGGTCAATTTAACCATGTTCCTAAAGTTTATCATCTCTAAAGAAATTCTGCCTTGTCATTTGATACTTTAGCAATAAGCCTGTTTCTTTCATGTTTGTTGTAAAAGGACAATTCTATAAATTCCATAGCACTAACTCAGAGAGATTGTGTGGTTGAATTATTTAGTGTATTAGTACACACTCTAAGTTTTATCACTGGAATTGTCTAGCAGCAGTTTTTGTCTCCTTAAAAAATATTCCTTCATTCCCAGTCTGTGAAACAGCTGCGTTTATCTGTCTGTTCATTTTCATTAAACACTGTATATTGAACTTGTTTCTAGTTCATTGTCAAAGCTGAGAGAGGAATAGTATATTTGAGGGATACAGCTAACACTCCCAGTCTTTGACAGTAGTCCACAGTGGGACTCACATCAGTACAAAGACAAAGAAAAGGTAGTTGTCACTTACACTGTAGTAATTGTGGTTATATTGATGTAGTCAATATTGATCCCACAGTCCTTGCCTTTGAAGACTTCAAATTCCAGCTGTTTTGAATTACAAGGGAATGGCTGGAAGGTCATGCTGGATCTTCCCCTTCTGATCTCCCAGTGCATGAAGAGGCACAGGGCATGTACATAGCACCAGCAGATGTTAATGATATTCTAAGCTCCTGTGTTTCTAGAGTTACAAAATGAATATCACTTTCTTTTCTCCAGAAGAACTAATAAAAGGGATAAGAAGACAGCAAAGTTAAGAGAGGTGATTTAGATCTCTGGACTTGAAAACAAGGAATGTACTGGGTTTAAGTCATGAAATATTTAGCTATTTGCAGTCTTTCATTGCTGCCAGTGAAATGAACAAGTATAGCAAATTGTAGAGTTTGACCCTAGGGATTTTATTGAAATATATTAAAACATACACTCATCAGGTGATTAATACATAAATAAGAATTTCAGCTGAGGTAGGGTCAAAATAATGATGGCTAATTCTAGTGATGTGCCAGAGATGGTGGTGGTCAGATTTATGGTTTAACAAGAGTTGAGAGGGGATAAAAGAAAGATGTTTTTAGGGTCAAGGAACATTCTACATTATCAGGCTTTGACAGGCAATTTAAAGCCTGGGAAAGAAGTGTAATAGTAGAGTCAGAGCCTTGGAACAAAGAGAATATGTCATCTGTAGCAAGGATTTCAGTCTTTGAAGTATTCAGTAACAGGTCTTTAGTTGCATTCTGGTTTTTTGTTTTGTTCAGATTAAGGGAGAGGCTTTAAGGCAAAGACCTGGCAGACAACCTCTTAATTTGGCAGGTTTTCTTGCATGGCTAACTAAACTTCCATTTATGCCTGTTCATCTTAAATAAGGGTTGGCATGGTCAATACAGAGAGATTTAAAGATTAGAGATGGAACCAAATGGGATGAAGAATTTTTTGTCATTTGCAAAGAGGGAATGAAAAAATTAGTAACGTGGACTATAGTAGTAATCTTACTTCAGAGAGAGAGAAGTAGCAGAAGCAATAAAGTACAGTGAATTATTTTCCTTACATTTTGCACTAATAGTTAAAATACATGAGTATGGATTTTTTTTCTCAGTGTATTTTTATACCCTAGTAGCACTGACAGACTATTTTAACTGCTTTGCAGATAGCTGTTGTCATGGAATAAGCAGAACTACATTAGCCCAAGTACAAAGTAGAGTAATTACAATAAAATGCATTTTGGTGACATTATAGAGATATTGGAAGAGAAGAAAATAATGCACAGAGAGCATGAAATTGCATGAGAGTATCACAGTATAGCACTAAGATTGGGGGGGGGTTTCCCATATTTTTGCTCTAAAAGTTTAGATGCTGGCTTCATTCCTTAATCCCTGGTGATCAAGGTTCCTTAAGTTCCCCCTAATACCATGGAAGGTTGACTCTGTTTCATAATTAACTCAGCTAAACTCTTTAACATGGTATCAACTTTCAAATGAATGTGGTTGTGGGGAATTAGTAATTCAGAAACCTAACTTAGGCATTACCATTATCAGAGCAAAGTGCCCCAGTGACCCTGGCTCTGCTCATGGCCTTGGCCTCATTTTGCAGACTAGTGTGAGGAATGGGCATGTAATGGGAGGGTTGTGCAGGGTGTTGCTGACAGCATGAAGTGCTCGTGTCTTAGGTTAGCCCTGGAACACCCACAGCACCCTCCTTCCTCTCCTCCTGTATTTATTTTTTCTTTTCCCTTTCTGACTAACCAGGACAGATCCATCTGCTGGGAAAATCATTTCTTTTAGTAGGTCATTTAGAAGTTCACTTAAATGATTTGTCACTTCAGAAGGATCAAAAATGAAAAAAAGAGAAAAGAACATAATTACTGCCTATCCTTTTGAACATTGATTTGGGACCGGTAAAAGACTCAAAATGAGACTGGTGAGCTTTCTGTCAACTGCCTTCACTGAAAGCACTGTATCATTAAAGGACAGTGGTAGTAATTGCTTTGTGCCGTTGCTGAACTATTAGTCTGCAAATGCTTGTTCATGTAATTTAATTTTTTTAATGTATGAGTTGCTATGCCACTACAAGGCATGGAAAGTCATTACTTGTGCAATTTGTCATTGTGGTTAAAAGCATCAAATAACCTGTATCCTCTACCACCAGCAATGCATCTGTTTGGCCTCAACTGGCAGTTGCAGCAGACTGAAAATGATACATTTGAGAATGGAAAAGTGAATTCTGATACTGTGCCAACACATCCTGTAACAGTTCCTGCTGGAGACAGTGGTAAGTGAAATGGGCACCATTTTTTCCCCTTCTTTTGGAACATTTCCTTCCTTTGTGTCTTACTTATATCATCAAACTTTACCAGTTTTTCTCCAAGATTCTATATTTAATTCAAGTACAGAGTATTTGTCAGTAATAGTAATTTTAAACAGATAAACAGTTTCTCCTACCTAGCATGTGAAGGGGCCTATGGATCCTGAGCAGTAATGCTGATCTTACTAGGAAAGCTAACTGTCAACCAAAATTCCTCACAGGAATTTACATGTGATACTTGATGATGGTAGGAAAGCTCTCATCATATCCAGAGAAGCAGAACCTCTATTTACTCTAAAATACCTGATAATATTTTTATTGTTGCTGTGGGGTCCCCAGAGACACCAGGAGGGTGCTGAGGCTGACTTGGACCATCCTGCCTTAGGGACCTCATGTTGAACAAATGGCCACAACCAAGCCAAGGTGTCAGGACATACTGTTTCATAAGGGGGACCTGATAGCAAGAGTCAGTCTTTGGGACTTTCAGCAAGCTCTCAATAATTCTGGACAAAAGATTACCAAATGTGTGTGTTCTGTCGTAATCACTTTTTGTGAAGTTTTTGCTCCAGAAGAGGCACTTCAGGAATAATATGCATATTTTTGAAGCTTCTCACTTAGCTATGCTTACAAGGCTTAGAAGTAATGATCAAGGAGTTTTGTGTGGCATGATGACCTCACTATGGAATATCGTGGGTTTTTCTCTAGAGAGGTTGATGTTTTCTTCTCTTTTTTTTTTTTTTTTTTAATTTCTCTCTGAAATTTAATAGGTCAGGTATAACATGTACATTTGTTTTCTCAAAGTCTCTGGCATATAATGTTGAGTCTGAATCATCCAACCAATATATAAAGCAAGGGAAAAAAACTTTCTTAATTTTGTTGTAAGAGCTTTTAAAATACAAATCACATAAAGGGATTATTTCTTATCGACGTTTTTCCATGTTGCCCTTTAAGATTCTCCAAACATTTAAGAGCTTGTGCACTTTTGGCTAACAGAGGCTTCAAAATCAATAGGTTTTGAATAGAAAACTTGATTTAAATGGTTGATGAATGCAGTGTTTGCTTCATTACACAAAAATCCATTTTCCCATTCACAAGGTACATCTGACCTCCTTACCTCTGAGAAGGAGGAAGCCTCTGCTGGCAATTGACATCTAGAAAATTTTTCAAGTTATCACAGCTCCAAGTCATAAAAAAGTTATAGCTCAGTTCCCTCCTTTTGTTATTTTTGTAAGCCTGTGAAACTTCTCCAGTAGGACATTTTCTTCTCATTTCCTTTACCTTCCTGCCTTTTTCTTGTACTTAAATAATCATTATCACTTCCTGTTTTCTTCTTACTTGTTTTGAACGAAGAGCAAAAAAACTACTTTATGGTTATGAATATTGATAAAGCTGCAGTGACAGCTTTTCATCCCATTGTCTTCTGCATTCAATAGCAAATATACTTTATTTTATAAAATACATTGATGTTTTTGAAAATATTTTATAAACACTTACTGGGTTTTTTCCCTTGATAATTTTTAATTTTTTTACCAAACTAAAACCTGTTATACGCTGCCTCAAAAATAAAAGGAAATAACAAGGAAATCAAATACGTTTTTCCTTCCTTATGTCCCTAAATACGCTTCAAGAGAACAGGGTTAATTCCACCCACTTAAAATGCTGTCTTCTGCAGAATATGGCATGTGGTCATTTATCAGCATGCATCAATACTGAACAACAGACAGACCAGAGAGTACACATTTTAAACCACAAAAGAGGCACCAGTTAGGCAGAAGGGAAAGTTTGATGACTAGATGTGAAATGTGAGGAGCGAGGCCCCTGTGCTATCACACTGGTTACTGAAAACTATCAGGAAGAAGCAATGAAACCTTGATTCAGATATTTTGATAGCTGAACAACTTTCAGTACCACCCTTCTCTAGTCCCCTGGTAATGTCCTGATCCTCTGATTTGGATTTGAGACATTTCAACCACCTTAATAGTAAATGTGTATGAACATGACATTCCATGTTTTGGTTTAAAGCTGCGTGTAGGAGCTGTTACTGTTTAGAAAATGGAAAGGAAATTATGACACTATGAAGATCTTTCTTATGCTCATTGAGATACAACAGGGAACAAAGAATAATTAATCCCCTAACCTTAGGGTGACAAACAGCTGCTGACAGCTTTGAGAGAGGTGTCGGGGTGCTAAAGGGGCACATGGCTACAAAGTAAAACCATCTTTTTTTCAGTGAAGAACATAGGAGTCCATAAATGTATTATCTGGTGAGTGTTGGACCCCAGAAGTAAGCATTCCTGGGAAGCTGGTTAATGTATTTGATAAACAGCACTTACTCAAGCTGTCTAGCTCATCTTTTCAGTAGTACAAGGCAGTTATTTTTCATTTGAAATGTAGAAATAGGGGAAGTTGCAGATCAATATTGCAAACAAGTGTTTATTGTTTAGTGATTACCTGTCATCAGTGTGTGAATTTGTTCAACACAATATGCTTTAATTTGAAGAAAGAAGTAGAAAACAAATGCTTAAATAAGCAGAAATAGGGAATACAGATCCATCTTCTAGAATAACACATGAATATTATGAAAGGTTAAGTCCAAATTCAGAAAAACATTAAACTCATCCTGAAAAGTGTTTAAAAACTGGTGTCTTTAAGATCAGATATTTCACTGTCTTTTCTCAAGAGCACTCTGATCAATGTGATAATCCTGTGAGACATTTTCAGTGACTGCAATGCTGCTGTGACACAGCTCTGATGATGATACAAGTTCTGCTCAAGGCCTCTCAGCAGTGCTTCTGAACCTGTTTAATTCAACAGCAGTCTCAGTTCATCTTGGATGCACAATAAGTGCCGAGGATCAATCTGTGACCTCACCTGGCATTTCAGATTTTAATCTAGTTTTTTTGCAGTCTAAATGTTTGCAAAAAGGTTGTGTCAGTTTCTTCCATCAAATGATGAATAATGTAGAATTTGAACGTAAAAGACAAGGCTGAATTGTCAGTTCTTCAGAACACTTGTATGCAAACAAGTGAGCATCACATGAACATGCTTATCACATTCAGATGGATTTAGTTCAATCTTTATAATAGACTAGCTGATGAAAGGAATGTGAATTGGTAAAAACACAGCAAACTCCAAGACTATAATGACAGTTCCATTTTCTTTGTATTGTTTCACTCAAGCCTCACCTTTGTGTGCCAGCTGCTTAAATACAGCATTGCTTGCATATGCAAAACCAAAAATAGGTAACCAGAGCTGTAGTATTTGTTAGTATTGAATAAATGCTCTGATATTTAATGTAGAAATGATTATATTAGTTCTCTTGACTACCTGTGTTCATGTATCTATTATTCTTAAAATCTGTATGCTGCATTTTGCTTTTTCTTTTTAATGTGAGACTTTATTCTGAGAAACCCCTGTTAAAATGCTAGTGAAAAAGTATAGTTTAATGTAGATTCTAAACTGTTTCCATAATGCTCCTCCTTAGGGATGCTACAGCATTTTTAGCATGTAGGTATTTGTGGTATCTTTGCCTTTTTATTTCCAAATCATTGAATTCCTGGGTCTTCTATTCAAAAAGGCTGTCAGCTAACATTTTTCCTGAGGTAATTCTAAATATTTGAAGATATATATGAAGGATGATTGAAAGCTAGAAAAAGCCACTAATTTTTGATCTCCATATTATTCTAAACCATCAGGAAAATTAGGAGGATTTGCACAAGAAAACAACACTATAGATTCTGGAGAACTTGATATAGGCCGAAGAGCGATACAAGAAGTGCCCCCTGGGATTTTCTGGAGATCACAACTCTTCATTGATCAGCCACAATTTCTAAAATTCAATATATCCCTTCAGAAAGATGCATTGATTGGAGTATATGGTCGAAAAGGCTTACCACCTTCACATACTCAGGTGAGAACTGCTACTTAAAAGTAGCACATTATTGAAAACCATGATCTTGTATCTTTTGTATCTTTTTTTCTCTCTCAGGATTACATTCTTTTCCATTTTGCTGATTTTCATTTTCACTGTTTATACTTTATTGATCTCATGTGATGACCAGAACATTGGTAATACTCTGTGTTGGGATCTAGAATGGGAGGTACATGGTATTCTTATTTATGAGCTGTTCTATTGCCTAATCAATGATTCTTCAGATATGGAGTTGTTTCATGCAGAATTTATAGGTACTTTTTTTTATTCTTTGGTAAATTCACATATCTTTAAAACCTAAGCAAACTGATATAGAATCTTTTGGCCACACATAAGGTGTGGTTGAGAGTTCCTGCAAAGAGCACATTAACCAAATTTCCGAACAAGAAGACAAGCAAATACTACAGTATTAAGTGTTTGTTGTCTCACTAAATAAAAACATAAAAGAAAAAATACATAATATGTATCTACAAAGATACAGTGAACTGGGGTTATAAAAGTGGCAGTCTTCACTAGGCATCTACTGTCTTGAAACTTTGTTATTAAGTGTGCCAGAGGAGTTATTCTCTTCCATCCGTCAGAAGATTTCTAATGACACCTCTTATAGCATATGGTCACATTTCCTAGTAACAAAAACCCACTTTTTATCCATAGTGATAGAACAGTTAAAGTATAAAAGAATGAACAGTCTTCTGGATTGGCAGGAGAAACAGAGAATCACTGCCTCAGATGGTATTTTAGTATTAATTGTATTCATATTATTTTAAAGATTTAAGACCCTCCAAGATTAGATTTCTTCCAACACATAATTTGTCCAACTGCTGGCTCAGATCCATTTTTCCACCTGAACAGGTATTTTAGTTCATTTTCTTCTACCACATTCAGAGAAATATCTTAGTGACTTTTATTTTGAGTGTATGGGTTTGCCATGGACACAAATCTAAGTATAGCAACCAAATGGTATAATTGTATCAAAGCTTGACTGATTATGCCTGATACATAGCAGCAAATCCATAGGTGTAGCAGCAAATCCATAGGTGCAAAATTCATATATTTTAATTCAGTCTCATTTTTTAAAAACAATTTATTTTTGTGCTACTGCACTATTTAAATTTTTTGCTTGTTTTTTTATTCAGGTATAACTTTTAAAATATGTACAATATAGAAATATATTACTAATGTATTAATAATTGTTACACCTACTTAACAGACAAAAACAACAGAGGAAAGGTTAGCACAGCAGGTAAGGTCATGGAATGTTACATTAACTTTATTTTGTAGTTTAGTTTCCATTAAAGTACAAACACTTTACTGAATGCAGAAAGTGCACTCATGTTTACTTAAAAATTTGATCTTCATAATAATGATTAAATGGATTTTCTTCAGACCTTCACGTATGAACACCCACCCTCAGGCTGACAACAACGACGTGAAATTCTAGCGTAAAGAAAATTGATTCAAAAAGTTATCAGCCATTTGAAATAGGGGTTTGGAATACAAATGCCATCCCAATGATAATAGTAACAGGGGTTAGGGGAATATATGTGTGGCAAGAATGAATAAAACTGAAGAAGCTGATCTAGACTATGCATTTATATGAAAAGTTATGCAAGTAAGTATGACTATTAAAAAAATGATCTTTACTTGATTCCTTAGCCTGTCAAAAGATTGAAATAGGAGTGCCCTTTATCCAAAAACACAGAGACTACTAAATCTGTTTCCTGTCCTCTGTGTTACATAGACTCCAAGTTCTTACTAAAGTTTAAGTATGATACAACAGAAAGTATCATATGTGAGTCCTGCTTGACATTTTGGATATACTGTTCCCTGGATATAGGTCAAGCTCTCTTGTCCTCTTTTTGCCTGGTATGTAATTAGAGTATTTTTTACAAACCATTGACTGACATTTGATACACTGAAAAATTAGGCATGCTTACTTATCAGTGCCCTACTGAACTTATAAGGCTGCTAAAGCTTCCCAAGGGTACAGGTTTATCAGAATGTTTATATGGCCTTGAACCCAATGATGTCCAGTTTAAGTGTCTGAGATAAAGTATGTATGTAATCTCCTGAAAATGAAGTTTCAGTAAGCAGTTGGGGTTTTATTTGAGACCATGCTCCTTCATGTGGGGGAAAAAAATGGAATAAAATATGTCTTAACAGTTTGGGCCTTTCTCCAACAAAGTCCTAACACAGGGCTTTGATGAAGACACAACTCATCGTGGTAAAATACATATTTAACTGGAGTAGCTTATGTAAACAAAATAAGGTATTTTGGCAAAAAGACATCTAATGAAATAGAACACTGAGGGGATTACAAGGATAAGTCCATTTCTTGCTTTCCTATTTCCTCTAACTCTTATGGCTTGTACCAACAAAAGTTCCTAACAGCAAGCTAGGCATAGGTAACAGGGACAGACTAACAGCTGATGTTTGGCTTCACTGCATCCTTCCATTCCACTTCCATCCTTCACTTCCATCCTGCCCATTAGACAAGGCAGCTCACCCATGTGGCTCCAAGTGTCACAGGAACATGGCAGACAAACACATGCATGTCCATGCTGAGTTGGGTCAAGGCCCATCTGGCCTTCTGTCTGTGATGGGGGCCGTGAGCAGACACAGAGAGATCAGTAAAGCAGCATGATAGTATTGTAGTTATTCTTTCCACAATATGCTTTTGGCCTCCAGAGTTTTAGGGCTGAAGGACTTTTCTGAGTCAAAGATGCTGTCTTTGATTTGTCTACAAATCTTTGATAGATTCTTTTTTCCTGTGAATTTGCATAGTCACCTTTGAATCTATGGAAGCTTTTAGCATCTGTGACATTTGCAGCAGGGCTTAACTACACATCTCACACTGTACTCCTCAGTGTGTTTTGAGACAGTAGCTTTTGTTTGACACAGTGTTGAAAGTGTTTTTGAAGAGGCAGAGCAGAATTTCTCATTAATTTCTTCTTCATGCCACCCTTGATTAAGGGATCTCTAGTGTTATCATTGAGTTGTATTTTTTCCAGGCTGTTTTGGCATTCTTTTTATGAAAGCTTTTTCCGTCCTTTGTTTATCCTTTTGTGAAAGTTGTCCTGTTTTAATGCAGCTTTTTCAAGGTGTGGAGGCCAGAACACAAGTGTTAATCTGTGATGGTTTCATTCAATGCCTTAATGATGTCTGCTTTTTTCTTTTTTTCTGTTTTAATTATTGAGCTCTTATTTCCATAATCTGTCTACCATGGCTCAAAGGGCACATCCTATAATGACAAAAGTTGGCTCAGAGCCCATCTTTGCATGTGTAAAGCTAGGGTTGTTTCATGAGGACTTTGAAAAGTAGGATCTCACTCACATATATCACTTCATGTCTGTGTCTCTTGAATGCTATCTGCCCTTATCTTCTAGTCACAGAATGACAAGTGCTAATAACAAAATTTTATGCAAATAAGCAACTGCTGCTTGTTTCTCAAACGTCAGTATTTGAATTTTCAGATCTTACATTAAATAATAGAGAACTTATTACTTCCTGCACTCTGCCAGCATTTGTAAAGTTGCCTTGTCACCTGTCCTCCTCCAAAGTCTTTGCTCGTATGCCTATGATACCCTACATGTATAACCACACTGCACAATTTTCTTTAGCTCTCTCCTTACAACTTTGGTGTTTCTACCAATGTCTGTCTTCTCTCCACTGTCACCTTTGACTGTAATGCAAAACATGACTTTTACATTTGCCACCTTGTTCTCCACTTCTCTCCTGTACCCTTTGCCGGTTTATCCACCTCTTTTTTGTACCTAGTTAAAACCTTACAGTGAGTAAGAGGACACTGTAGTCAATATCTGTCCCTAACTGTACAACCTCTGGTGCCAATTATCCTTCTATTGCAGGGGACATAACAAAAGTATGATAGAAATAAGTTTGGAAGAGATTTCAAGAAGTCTTTACACCCTTGTCTTGTAATAGGATGAATTGTATATAAACTATTTCTATAAATCACTGAAAATTTTATTAATTAAACTAACAGAATGGAGAAAATTTAATTCTTGTTCTGTCCCATAATCCAAAATAATAGAGATATAGCATGTAGGAAATGGTTTGATGCATCATATTCAGGACAAAATTTTTGGTTGTTTTGCTTTATTCTCTTTAGGTGTCAAAATTAGTCTCAAGCACAGCTACTATTTGTGTCACAGACTGAGCTGAGATGCATAGCTCTCTTTCTGGGGAATCATAAATAAATCAACCAGAAATAATTGACGGTGGCTGTCCATTCAAAACCCAATCAATGCAAGCCTGAAAGTCTTTGTGACACTTTCTAAAATGTCAGTTCCATTGCAGCCAGAGAATCAATATGTTTATTTAAAGAGACTTTTAGGAATAAAAAAGAGACTTTGGTTTAAAGCAAAACTGTATGGAGTGGTAAGACAAATCATCACATTTAGACTCAATGTAAATGGAATAAATTTATCCTCATAGAAGGAAAATAAAGTTGGTATGGTTTTCCTTATGAAGATAATTGTTTTTCCAGTCTGTTTTTGTTGCCATGTCTCAAATATAAAAAAGCAGCCTTTAAAAGGGTTGGTTAAGATTTTTTTTTTTTTTTTTCCCGGGGGACAAAATGAACAGTGATTTCCCTTCTGTATGGCTTTTTAAGTGTAGTCTAAAATGGTGTTCTGATAACAGCATACGTCCTTATTACATTAAAAATACAAAATTGTGACTTGTACTGTGCTTGTCCGCTATTAGTGGCCAATAAAGTGGTGTAGCCACTTGTTCCTGTATCAAAAATAGAGTTTTAATCTGAAATTGTCCTTCTACAAAAGTGGTCTCTTGCCATATACAAATTACAAAGTCACAACTAATGTCTATGAGTAACCTGTTAAAACTCAGAGCTCCCTGAGCCTTCCGTTTTTAAAAATACTAAAACCACTGGAGAGGCAGGAGTGAAAAAAAGCCAAAATTGTTTCTCTCTCTCACAAAATAAGATAAATATTTAATACTCTGACAAATGAGAGTGTTGAGTGGTTTTGAATAATTGCTCTCCCAAAGTGATCGCATTGGTTTCCACGCGGTGCAGCGCATACAGAGCTGCCAAGGCACCGCTCCTGCGCATCCTAATCACACTGTGTTCTGTCCTGCTCCTCCAGACATCGCTGGGAAAGCGTCTCAGGTGTTGATAGAGTCATATTAACCATGCATTTCCTTCACATCCTGGCTGGTGGGAAGATGATTCTGAATACTGGGGAGGAGCAATCTTACAATACCAGTGAATTTTGGCCTGAAATTTCAAAAAGAGAGCACAAGTACTTAAACCCTTGTTCCAGGATAAAAGCTATCATATTTTCTTTTGTCTGAGGAGCAGTTTCTGAAGGTCACAAGTCAGGGTCAAAAATCACTGATCCTCTGGTCCTAGGAACTGATCTTATCCCAGCTCAGGTGAATCAGTGGCTCACATGCTGGCCTTTACTCTAAAAGGCCCTGGATGTAATTTCATTTGAGAGAGGTCTTCAACATGTGGAAAGATTAAAGGCTTATGTGCTACAGTTCACTTCATACGATAAACGTGTGTCACAGTAGAACTGAAACTTTGAATAGTCTTAGCTGTAAAAGTAGAGACCCTCTGCCACAAGCAAGAATGCTCTTCAATTTTCCTACCTGTTTTATTTTGCTCTGTATGTATTGATCTTTACATGTTCAACATGCAGAAGACAACTTTCAAGCCCTGAGAACAGACTCCAGATAGTATAAAACCAGTGTAGGGCCTGGAGCAGTTTTAGCCCTCCAGGTGCCTTAGACCTAGTTAAGGTGCATAAACATGCATAACAACTTGTGTTGTGAGTTTACTTGTTTTATCAGCTCAGATGCTGCTACATTTTTCCAAGCCCCATGTTATTGTTAAAATTCAGTACGTGCTGTCCCTTGACCTGAGTTACCATGGGGCTTGGTCAATTTGTCGTTTTTGGTAGTTGCAATGTTTTCTGCTTTCCTTCTCCTGTTTTGACCTTCTGTGATGAGAAGTAAAGCTCTTGATCTCCTTCCTCAGAAATTCGAGACTATACAAAAGGGGGATTGAGCAGTTAATCCTTCATCTGGAATTAAATTAAGAAAAGTAGATTATTGGTATTGGATAGTATTATTATTATTAGCCCATATGTATGTAACACAGTTTGAAAGTTAGCTCTCACCTGTAGTTATGGTGCCAGTCATGACTGCAGACTCATTTCAACTGCTATTTTCTTCCCCTGGTGTATGAAATGGGTTCATTGGCCACTTTCTACTGAAAAAGTCTTCCTGATAAGCATGAGAACTAGTTGGTAATTTTATGTGAATGCTTACCAAGGAGCAAAGAAAGAAGAAAGGATTGGTTTCAGCTCCTCCTTCCCTGCTCCAGAAGGAAACTTAGTCTAAATACAAGCATGTTGTCAGGGCCGTGCCATGGCCCTGTCAAGCTCTGTTCTGTGCTTCGTTGCAGTATGACTTTGTGGAGCTCCTGGATGGCAGCCGGCTGATTGCGAGGGAGCAACGCAACCTGCTGGAGTCGGAGCGAGCAGGACGGCAGGCGAGGTCCGTCAGCCTCCACGAGGCAGGTTTTATCCAGTATTTGGATTCTGGCATCTGGCACCTGGCCTTTTATAATGATGGGAAAAATGCAGAGCAGGTGTCTTTTAATACCATAATTATAGGTAAGCATAATCTTTAAAGCTCTTACCAAACACTAGCTTGGGGTCAGGCTTTTAGGAATTCATAGATAGGTTTTCATAGTTAAATGATCTGACTATATCTGACTATTTTTTTTTTTGCAGGTTTTCCATTTATGTGTTTCTTTTGCTACTCAGAATAAAACACAGAGTCTATAGTTTAATTCCTTGATCTAAGGCATAAGGGTTTTAATTTCTTAGTCGAAGGCATAAGTACTTCTAGTGAAACAGTGCTTGAAAGGAGGATGCTGTTTTGAAGTATTTATTAAATGGCACAGGACTAGATTTTAAGTATGGATCTCATGTAGTTTTACACTTATAATTTTAGCCTTTTTTTTGGAGTATAAGATAGTGGGGGCATCAGCAGTAGGAAATCACAGCTGTTCGTGCTCTTCAAACAAAACAAATGTAAACACTTCTCAGAGTGAGAACAAGCTGTCAGTTAGTAGTGGCTCAAATGATAGCTACTTCATGCAGTGGGCACCTGTGAATTATCCTTCTCTTTTTCCTTCTAGAGTCTGTGGTGGAATGCCCCCGAAATTGCCATGGTAATGGTGAATGTGTTTCTGGGTCCTGCCATTGTTTTCCCGGGTTTCTGGGCCCCGATTGTTCAAGAGGTAAATCAGCCCAATGCTTTTCTCAAGTCAGTTTAAGTGAGCATGAAGAGAAATACATCAGAAAAGCAACATCTCAGATGTTCTTCTTTATAAAGCTTTGGTGAAATCTTTATTCTGATAGTTCTGCTGTGTTCTGTCCCACAGCAGCCTGCCCGGTGCTGTGCAGTGGCAATGGGCAGTACTCCAAAGGACGCTGCCTGTGCTACAGTGGCTGGAAGGGCACCGAGTGTGACGTGCCTACGAGTCAGTGCATCGATCCCCAGTGTGGGGGACGGGGCATTTGCATCATGGGCTCTTGTGCCTGCAACTCTGGCTACAAAGGAGAAAACTGTGAAGAAGGTAAATGAGTAAATATTTTTGCTAGCACCAGCTGTTGTTGATCAGGCTAACAGCTGGCACATCTGGCTCTATAAATTTTACTCTGGATTTAGGTCTTATGCACTAACTCTGTTTCTTCAAAAATCATTTTACAATACTACAAATCAAGTTTAGAATCACTAGTATCACTGAATTCTACAGAATTATTGTACTCTATTCTCAAGTAAGCAGTGGGAAAATTCAAAGTAACATGCATGTAATGTTTTTACTTGCCAGTATATTTGGGTTTCATCTGGCTGAAATCAGCTAAGAAGAAAGCACATGAAACACATATGTAGGAGTTCTTATTGAATTTTTCAAGTATAGAGTAGTCATTAATTTATTGCATTTGTTGGTAGTCTTTTCCACTGACCAGATTGTGGAAAGTGCTGATTCAAATGCATCAGGGGGAAAAATGATGCATTATTCTTGTATTCCAGAGATATGCATAATAATATTCATTCTGGTGTGCTGCAAAATGCAGTTCATTTTCCATTCTATTTTTTTAGGGACTAAAAACTGCTATTTTCTTCCCCAATCAAATTGATTTTATTGATCGCCACATACAAAGTAATGCAATTAAGTCTCTGGAATTAAATTTTCAGACCATTGACCCTACAAGTGTAACATTTTATTGAGTCAAATTGCTGAATTAAATCTCATCATCTAAAGCACAAGTGAATTAAGACAGACAGACAGTATGCAACTCATTCATTTCTGAAACAATCTGGGGGTCCTGTATAGCTGTCACAACTATATGGTAGTGGATTGGGTCAGTAGTAGCAGGGAATAGTGCTGCAGAGAATCCAACACTTACTCCATTATGATTAGCCAGAATCAAGATCACTTACCCAAGTCCCAAAGCCAATCTTGCTGTAAGGGAGAAAAATTATCAAACCTTGAAAGATTCTCCATTGATTCAGTGGTAACCTGTAATTGTCTTGGTGTCATTTATGTGCATGCACAAAATTTACAGGATCAGAAAGTGGTGTGAAAGGGAAGTGTTCTTGCAAGGAAAATTGCAGCTATGTAAGAAGTGAGGACAGAGTGATTTACCTTGTAGCCAGAGAAGGGAGGCTGGCACAAAGAGATCTTAGTCCACTCTAAGATCTTTTGTCTTTTCTTCATTCATTGTCATGAAAGAAGGGTGAACTTCTCAGTTTCAGCATACTAATGTTTACTTTAGAGATGGGTGCAATGCTGCCTATTTCGAAAGGTCTTGAAATTCGAATGAAGCCCAAAAGTGCCATTAGCACCTCTGGGTTAATTACTGTTGTTAGGATTGACAGGTTTAAGCGGTTTTTTTCCTCTCCCTGCAGCGGATTGCTTGGATCCAGGCTGCTCCAGCCACGGTGTGTGCATCCACGGCGAGTGCCACTGCAACCCGGGCTGGGGGGGCAGCAGCTGTGAAATCCTGAAGACAATGTGCTCTGACCAGTGCTCTGGGCATGGCACCTACCTTCAGGAGAGCGGGAGCTGCACCTGCGACCCCAACTGGACAGGTCCAGATTGCTCCAATGGTAAGAGTTAAAAGCGCTGGCATTTTATAAAATGTTGATGTCTTGAATAGCAGCATTTTAATGACATTACTGTGTTAGGACCTGACCTGCTGAGCTGATTGATCTCTTGGAGTTGACTTCAGCATGAACTGTAAATTGATTCAAAGGTTCAAAATAATTGATGTCTTTGAAAGATTTGAAAATCAATGTATTTGTATCTTTTAGCTGCCTTCATCTGGCAACTTCAGGTATTTCACAAGCAAGCTCAGAATGTTCTTTGCATGATATGGATATTTCCTAATACATCTACTTAGAAACTTAAAACTGCACTAGTGAAACCAGGGGCATTCACATTTTAAGAATCTCTCCAGCTAATTTGAGGTAATTTTCCTGAAAAACAGAGAGCAGTCAAGTTTGAAGGCAAAGGGAATGCAAGAATGAGTCTTAAACAGCTTTCAAGGCAGAATGCAGGCTGCCAGGATGGAAGGATTTGGTAGGAGTGAAGAAGCAGAGGAATTTCTTGAAATATGGAACTGAGCTTATTAAAACCAGAGTCTGAGCTTAGAAACAAAAGGAGAAAACTAGTACTAGCACAGAGAGCAGAATCTAAATATTTATAAAGTATGACAGCAGCTTTTTGACAAATACGAGTTTTTAGGATCTTGTTTGGTAGCCACATATCAAAAAAGAAATCATGTCTAACTGTGAGACATGTATTTGTCTAAACCAGTTCATCTAAGAACTCAGACGTTTTGTTAATGAAAACTGAACACATGGGCTAGCTGAGTTTATGCCAGCTTATGAATAAATATAACTTTTTCATGAGGAACCATCTTTTTGAAACAAATGTACTTCCTGACCAGGATCTGTGGTACTTCATAATGGTTTATGCATACGGGAGTGACTGAGTTCCAAACATGCAAGAAAAAAGTGACAAAGAGAAGAAAATGTTGTCTTCTGTGAATTTTATTTAGAAGAAAAAATCCCTTTCTGTTTCTAGCACTAAAAATGGCTATTTGTGTTAGACCCTGTCTAGTTCTCAGGCAAAACATGGATCCCCTATTTACTGACACGTCCTCTGTGCTTCTTTTGATGGCCAGTTATGCTTCATCTTTGACTAATGTTTCATGGAATGACTTGATTTTAAAATAACATAAAATGTTTCTGATCTCAAATATCTCAAGTGTGTCAGACTCAAAAAGGAATGTTTGTAAGAACATGCAGAGATTATTTGCTGAAGCAGTGCAAAATGACCTTCAAAGCAGTACACTAAAAAAAGTAAATCTTACCCATAAACATGTTGTTAAGCTGTTAGATGAAGAAAAGAATGAGTTACTTCCATCAGAGGGTTTTATAGGTTTGAAATCAGCAGAGCTTTCCTCTATCTTCATCAGCAGTTTGTCCGTTAATTAGCCCTTCAATTCCACTTCAATTAAATTAACTCTAATTAATAAATTCATTACAAAGATTGACGCACCTTGCTCAAAGCTGGTGTGCTAAAAGCTGATAAACACCTTCACCCTAATGAAAAATTGATTAGATTGAAGAGAAATAAACCTTTCTTTCTTGGAGCTGCAGTGATGTTTTGTGACTCTGAAGTTAATCAAACCATCTTGCATCTTTTAATCAAAAATTTAATTCAAAGTAGATATAAAATGCTATATAGTTGGTGGGGGGGAAAGGAGGGGGAAATTACAGCTGTCTTTCTCCATAAAGGTTTTGGGCTGTTTCTTACAGGAAATGTCACAGCTCCTTGATACTGTGTTTTATGTTCTACAGCACTTTGAGACAGCAGAGAGAAAAGCACTGTTGATGAGGAAACTGGAAACCTTTCTTGCACTGAATGCAAGTTTCTTTTGCTATTAAAAATTATTTGATCTTTTATTACTGAACTACTTGCTGTCTTTTGCAAGAAAAAAAACACTTAAATATAGTAATTCTATGAACCATACATGGCTACAGCCAGCTGCATCCCTCGGGCTGTATTGTATCTCTTTGTTTTTCTGTTTTCTGCTTAGCAGAAGTAAAGATTGCTGGAGTCTGACTAAATGAACCAAAATGGTAAATACAAAATCTAGCAGTGTAAATTATCATCTTGTATTAGCTGAGACTTAATATGTATTGTTTGGCCTCCGACTACCTTTGACTGTTAACATATTTTTCAATTATTCTATCAGATACAACATCCTGTTACTATATGTAAATGACAAGTTAAATTGCTGTATGTTGATTAATTTTTTTAACAAATTATTATTGAAACCAGACTGTTCATAGCTGTCACTGATACAAATTTACTGAAAGTAAAAGAGTGAAATGATCTTTTATACTTTACAGATGTGTCAGTGTGTCAGCATAGTGCTAATTTGTTTCACTAAGGCTGATTCTTTATAATGAAAAATGTGTCAGTAATGGCACATTTCAACTTTGAAAGAAAGCAGGGAGAAGAGTATGGAGGGGAAACCTTGCTAATTTGAACTTTGTCGTAGTAGATTTTCACTCACCACAGGCAATGATCAAGGTATACCTTACATTTTGTCACTGTGAGTACAGTGTAACTTCTGGTAGGTATGAGTGCCATATAATCTAAGATACAAAAGGTTACTCTTAAGACAAACGTGACCACAAAGAAACATGCTTGAAAATTACCGCAAGCTAGCAAAAGATCTGTGAACACTTAAACATCACTTAAGTCCGACAGCTAACCAAAAGAGCATTAGCAAAGAGATAAAACTCCGTGCTCTCTATTCTGTTGAATCGTAAGTGAAAATGTCTTTCGCAGTAAATTCCTTTGATTTAGCTTTCAACGATTTTGCCTTTCTTATTCTCCCCATGCCTTTCTCATTCTCCCTCTCCCCGCAGAGCTGTGTTCGGCGGACTGCGGCGCGCACGGCGTGTGCGTGGGCGCCGCGTGTCGCTGCGAGGAGGGCTGGACGGGCGCGGCCTGCAGCCAGCGCGCCTGCCACCCGCGCTGCGCCGAGCACGGCACCTGCAAGGACGGCAAGTGCGAGTGCAGCCAGGGATGGAACGGAGAGCACTGCACCATTGGTAGGCTGCCTGCGCTTTACCCTGTCCTCGCTGCGAAGCGCAAACAGCCGGCGCTGCTGGCCGCCTCTGAGTCACAAGTGTATTGCTCTGAAGAGTGTTTCTTCAAAGCGAGTATTTGCATGCGTCAGTCTGTGGAAATGAATTGATATTTTAAGAAAGGAAACGGTTATATAATGGCTGATCAAGTTCTTCATAGCTAGCTTGCCATGAAGAGAAGGTGGAAGAATTTTCCTCTTCAATCTTTTCCCTTTAACTGCCTTTCACTGAGGGGGAAGTTACTTTTATTTTGAACTGTAAATATACTATTTGATTTGTGCTTTTCTATTTTTATGTGATAGCTTTGTGTCTTTTGAAAATTAACTTCCCTGTTGTTTTTCTTTTTTTCTCTTTTAAGGAGAAAAAGCACTAAAAAGTGACTTGCTTACATAAAAATGTCACTTCCACCATGTAAAAAATACCTAACTGCCCAAAATTATCTTCTTGTCAACATAATGTTCTATTTTGAATACTGTCAAATTTCTTATGTGTCAATAATGTAACAGCAGTTTAATACAGCTGATTGGGAAGAAGCCACCCTTATTACAGTTTCTGTAACCAGGTTAGTTCTAGTGCCTGAAAACCTTTGGAAGTTACGATACCATTCTCAATGGAGCTTTTTGTACCCAATCATTTAGAGTCTATATGTCCCGTATAGAGCAGGATATCCTTCTCCACTACAAAGGCTTTGAATGTGAGCTAGCGTGATAAATCATGCATGTAAATACAAGGACTAAGAAAACATGGAGCTACACTGCTAAGAAATTCCCTTCCACACTAATGCCCCTTTGTGCAAGATGCTGCAGCTCTGTAACAGTGGAGTAGAGTCCTATCCAAACAATTTTTATCTTGGCAGAGCCACAAAGAAAAACTTCTGCATGACAACAGGTAGGAAGCCCAGGCAGAGGAACTGGCAATGCTCTGCATATAAGAGATAACTAATTTGCACTTTGGTGAGTGGAGAGCACTGCATGAAGCTCATTAGAGGCTGTGCCAGGACTAACCCTGTGACTGAAGTATTTATGGGGCACATCGCCCAAGTACGAGAAGCATCATGGCTAAGCACTTTGAGGTGCATTGAATTGGCAACAAAAGAAGTAGCCACAGGTCAGACAAAGGCAAGCATAACACTGAGTGATGAGGAAATCATGGATAATCTGAATAATCTAAAAAAGTCCAGTAAGTAAAAAATCCCACATGGTTCTGTGTTTGGATAGATGGAGAAGAGATGGTTAAAAGAGGTGATGTAGCTGAAGCAACAGGATAGGACAGTAACTGCAGTGGATGTGAATGTAGCATGATTTGCTTTTGCCACAAGCTAAGAAGAGCCTGGAGAATTTTAACTTCCATGGAAGTTTTTGAAGGGCTCTAACTCTGAATGTGTTAGCACAGCTAAGCCATAACAGGGACATGAATATCTAGAAAATAGCAATACCCAAGCTGTGCTCCCAGGTATTTTACAGCCGTGGCTGAGGGGCAGGTGGTGGTGCTGTAAAAGAGAAGCAGTGGTAAATAAGAGCTTTGAGGGCAGGGAAAATGAGGGCCTATTACAGCTGTGTTAATTAATACCCACATCACTGCGCCCAGAAGATGAGGCAAGGTTTTCTTTTTTAGAAGGGAGTCAGGTGTGAAAGTAATAAGATTGACTTCAGAATTATTTTTTACAGCAATCACAATTGATTTGTAAAGGTTGGTTGGTTGGGTTGGAGTTTTTGTTATTTACTTATGAAATTGCTCGAACATATGAGGGAGAGGTAATCAAGATGCAGAAGCAGAGGGAGAATCAATAGGGTTAATGTTTTTGAGGAGCTCCCAGAAAACATGCTGACAAAGAGAGTGGAGAGGTGGGGAGAGAACTGCTTTCTGAACAATAAAAGTAAGTAAATATTTAGAAGTCGGATAAAGCCTTTCCCTTGACTGCCTTAACTTGCCAACGAGCAATTACTCAGCAGATCACTCTGCTGTTGGTCTCACTGACCTTGGCAGCATTTCAAGGGTTGTAGTTAGACACGGATGAACTGCTCTTGAACAATTTTTCCAACATATTAAGCACAAACAAGTTTTTCCTCAGCACTGGGCAAGCAGGTTTGTCTTTCCACCTGTTTATTCTTTAAATGGGTGTTTACTTTCTGGCTGCTGCTGAAAAGATAGTTTGATTTGTTTATATTGCCCTTACAGCCTCCAAGGCAAGTAACGAGGTTCAGGCTTCAGCCTGCTGTTACATTTATTTTTTTAGACCTGTTTCTTTCCATGTTACAGAGAATCCAGGTCATTTTATTGCTCATTTCCAACAGTATTTCAACTTCGTGGGGGAAAAATTGCTGCCTCCTTAGCTTGGCAGATGAAGAATCAATTTGCTTTTTTCTCATCTACCCTACAGTAGGTAGTAGCTCTTTCTGAGCAATGAATTTCAAAACACAAGGGACTATGCAAACCAATTTTTTATTGTCACCCTCCATATGTAATCCAGGCATTGTATGCTACCTACAACTCTCTACTTAGTAGCAGAATATTTGCATAATTTGTGTTATGTGTAAGAAAGAAGCCTACTCACTCCCCCTTTATATGTCTAAAAATAAGCAATTGCACCCTTCTTATTTCTAAAAGTCATTAACCGTTTAGCTGAGGTACTGTGAAGTATTTTAGAAATGCAAATGTGTTTCTTTGTTGCAGCTATTAGCTGGAAGCCCTATGAAGTGCAGCAGCCAAAATTAACAGCTTCTTTGAGAAAGGAATATTGCAAAGAAACTGTAAATCTTAAGGGCAATTCACTTTATTCACTTTTTATGAAAGGAGTAGCCCTCCAGACCTCTGGCTGGATGTTCAAAATGGGGCAGATGTGTATGCATTACTCATGGAGGCACTAACTGGAATATATACTGAATCATCTCAATCCATAACTCATTTGATCAAAGAATTTATGGTATTTTTATAAAGCATGAATGCCATTCAAAATGGTAAAAAAAATGTTTTGTACCTCATCTGACAATTTTTATGTATTCTTAAATGATAACTGTCTGTCCAGTCTCATTTTCAGTTAGCCCACTGTTTGTATAGTAAGTTGATATGTGTTAAAACATAGCATGAGGGAAAAAACCTGTCTCCTTATTAAAGCAAGTTAGTCCTTAGTTGTATTTCTCTCTAATATCATTTAAATCTTAGATTGCTTCTTGAGTTATACTGATTTTTACATATACTTCAAAATATTTAAATGGAATTTAGTCAGAGGAAATTCTAATTACTCTAAACTGCCAGATACCTATTTCATTGATTTTTTTTTTAATTTATTTCAATACTTCGGGATGTTGGGAAGAAAAATTGTAGGTGATTGCAAAGGTATGCTTTTTTTTGTTCAGAAAAAAAATTTAGACATCTGCTTATCTGGGTTCAACCTCAGGGTTTCCCTAAGGTTGAAGATGACAGGACTGGATTGGAGAAATAATATATATATGTATTTTATAGACTTTCCTTTGTGATAGAGAACAGAGTAGACTAAATAAAGCAGAGAGGAGGGGAGGTCTATTTGTTTGAAGCAATGGGTATAGTAAGGTGGACAAGATTGTTTGGACTGATGCAGTAAACCTGCTGTCTGTTGCTGGTATCCACTGTTCCATTATGGGCCTTTGGCACAGGGTGGTGCAACTTCCTCACCTCACCTGATGTCAGCCACGCTTGTGAGCCACTGCCTTTGCTCTGAATGCATCCTTCCACGTATTTATATCAAAAATGTTCAGAGATAAGTATTTGCTCAGCATTTTGATGAATGAATCTAATAGGAATTAGCAAAACTCAAACCATGGTGCTATTGTTTATCATCTTAGAGATTTGAACTAAATATAGGCAATGTATCTTTCAAGCACTAAACAGTTTAAGGCATCTAAGTTGCTTATCATCTCTTCCCTCTGGAGAACTGTAGTCATAAACTCCTAGGATCATGGAATAATTTGGATTGAAAGGGACCTTTAGAGGTCAACCCCCCTGCAGTAAGCAGCATCATCTTCAACTAGATTTGCTCAGAGCCTCATGTGCTGAGAGCCTCATGCAGCCTGGCCTTGAATGTTTCTAGGGCATTCTCCATCTCTCTGGGCAACTTGTTCCAGTGTTCCACCATCCAACTGAATAAAACTTCCTTAAGTCTAGTTTGAAACTGCCCTCTTTTACTTTAAAACCATTACACCTTGTCCTGTCACAACAGGCACTGCTAAAATTTTTTATGTAATGTTTCACAATTTCTTGTATCCCCATGAGAACAGGTTAAATCAACAGTTCACTGCAGAGCTACGGAAACTCACCTGTCAATTGTTTATTTGGTCTGCAAGTGACATTCATGGGTCTGAGGTGAGCATCCATGTATTATTTTTTGAAGCCCAACCTGCATCTCAATGGGATACAAGACAGCAGATGCACAGCTGGTGCCCAGGTGATAGCCTGGATGAAAATCTGCTCTGTAATTAAGTTTTCATAACTGAGTTGTGCTAAAGTATGTTTTTGTTTCCTTTCTGTCCTGGCTTGCAATGAGTTCAGTGACCCTCTCCTGTCTGAGTAGTTGTTTTGTGAGATTGGAACAGATATTATTTCAGAAAGTCTATTATTTTTTGTGATATACTGTCATGTACCATGAGTATATAAGGTAACTGTCATAGGAAGCCCATAAATATGAATACTTTTCCAGCTGCTTTTCCATTAAACTCAGTTAGCTGAATGAAATTAGTAAATAATTATGTTGGTGGGGAACCTGCTATATTGATGTGCTGTGAAACAACTCACTTTTACAATGCAGCCTAATTTTTTCTATAGACTAAATTAGTTTTATCATAATCTAAATTGCAAATTTGCCAATTTGCATTAAAACTATGCCTTCTTGTTCAGAATTGTCAACACCTCTTTTTTAAAAGTCTTTAACATTAAGCATGGGTGGGTAAGACCATCTGTTTTAAGCTTGCCTGCAGCTCCATTACTTAACACAAGACAGGTTACAGCTGTTTAATTGTTATCATGTTGAAGGATTATCTTTCAATCCAAAATTAATATTTGTATATGTATGCATGGAAAGCATATCGCTAAACATAAATGAGGAAATGTGGATTAATGTCATTAAGCATTCATATTAATCCCTCAGGAGGGCTGAAGTTAGCATCATGGTACTTCCCTGCTACTTTTGAGTGCCACATGAGGCTGCTTTACCTGGTGTGTAGAACTGAAAATCAAAGCCAGTGGTGGTTCACTGAGAAGTGTACAGCTTATCTTTATATTCCATTGAGAACTGGGATCTAATTGGTTTATTTTCTAAGAATTTCCAATTTAGTTGAGAAAAAAAAAATAACAGCAAATTATTTATTTTAACCTTTTTCTTTGCAAGAAAAACAGTAGCATGACATTCAAATCAGTCAAACCAAAAAAAATAAATTTTCCTCAGCAAGGAATTTCTAGTTTCATTTATTTTAGCCAGAAAATTTGGAATATCATCTGGCTTCGATATTCAGAATTATGAAAAAATTAAGTCTAGAGCACTTTCCCTTATGTGTGTTTCCATTAGCACAGACTGTACTGGTGACTGATTAAAATGGTTTTCTGACTGGGGACAAACATGAAGGCATCAGTGTGCTGGTTTTCCATGTGGCCACAATCAGATCAGCCTAAGCCCCAAAGTACAGCAAGTGTTAGGAATGCTGAGACAGAATCTCCTCCAGTAAGTTAGATGGCCTGCACCTGTTCCCTTCAGCACGTGTTTAGCTTGGGGCTCCTTATACTACAGATTTCAAATATGACTGCAGGGAAATGACACTTTATCTCTGTATAAAGATCAGAGAGCAAGAGAAATGTGTTCCTTCAGTTAATTAAACGAGATGCTTATAGAAAATTTGATATGGCTGTATATCATTACACTATACATTTTTGACACATGCACTCGACAGAGTAAGTTGTGAACCAGTTTGAGGGCTTGATCTATCTTCTCTACATTTGCACATGGGCAGCACAGATAACCAGTACTATGATGGTCACTGTCATTTCAGTGCTGATGCTAATTGCCAAGCATGGCTCACTTTTCTTGAAGTTTAATTTCTGATGATATTCACATTGCAGAGCTGTTTAATGCTTCACATATTTATTGTACCTTATTGCACGCACAGGATTTTTTCATAAATTTTATGATTATTTTAAATTTTTTTGTCCCTCAAATTGTAGTAATTACTTCTGGATGGATATATTCCATAATTATCAAAATTCCTAAATTTATGGGTTTCTTCAGTTATGGGTTCATGGAATCATGCCTGAATACAAGTTTCATCTTAAAAATAAGATTGTATCTGAATGTATGTATGACCTTTGACAAACAGGTTTTATCAGATAAAATCAATCAAGTATTCAAAACTAATTATATCCAGTATCAATTAGTTCACCATAGTAGTGTGAGTGACACCCTACTTTCAAAACACCTGACTGCTTTGCAGTTGGGATTTTACAGCAATATTTATACCTAGACCCTCAATGCAAAAAGCCTGTGAGGAAGAGATGATTACTTTCTTGGCATCCAGAGGACTGATAATCACAGTTTAACAAGATTTCATGAAATTTAGAAAAAAATTATGGTTTATATTTTGTGTGCCTAAAGGGCATGTTATTAAATTGCCAGACCAAGCTTTGAATATGCCTAATATCTGTACATTTGGTAACCATAAAAATACTCAATTACCAGGTGAATTTAAGATGGAGCATGCATTTTTGGAGCTATGAAAAAAGTGAGTTATTGGTCAGGCCTTAACACATTTCAAGACCAAGTATCTCAAATACAAATTAACTGTTAGCATACTTTAAATTGCTAATTGGTTAATTTGCATTTAAATGAGGACCACATGTGAAGTTCAAGTTAGGCACATTTTTAGAAAGCAGCAGAATCCTCTGAGATGTGAAGAATTTTAAAGCCTGTTGTGAAGTTTATTTGAGCTGAAGTGGCCAGAGAGTAAGTGCTTTTGTACATTGTATTGTTGCATGCTGGTCAGACCACATTCCTTAAATACTTTCAGTCGGGGAGAAAGATGGAAACTGTAATGCTTCCCATCCTGATCCATGCCCTAATGTGGTTTCAAGCTAAATTTATCTTTTATGCTGTTCTTAATGTGACTGTCAGGTTTTTACGTGTATCTGAGGCAGGTCTTCACAAGTTTGTTGATTCAAATGAACTTTTTCAGCCTGTACATGTGGGATAGTTTTAACCCCTTAATGGTATATAATCTTTCTTCTAAATCCTCTTCCAGCTAAACTAATACTAAGTAGGAAACAGCACTGCTCATGATCTTACCAGTAGTCCCAAATTTCCTATGTCTACTACATCCTTAAAAATAACTGAACCTTTTATTCTAATACATATGTAGCTTTCCAGTAAAAATGGTTAGAAATCTTACTTTAGAGTAAAATTGGGATGATATCCAGAACAAAAAATGTAAAGGATAAGGGGCTTATGTGCCTTTGTATACAAATCTCATAAATGATTGCTGCAAAGAACAGTTGCAATTTTGGCAAGGGATAAATTGCAATGAAGTCAGGCCTCTCTGTAAATGTTTAAAATGCATAAACGATAAAAAAGATAGGAGTTTGGGGTGACAACAGTGTTTTGGCCGTTGTAAGGAGGAAAAAAAATGAAATTGCATGAAACTATAATTCCATCCATGTGGTCTCCTTTACAAGAAGGGCAAAGGGAAATTTAGGAGCAAAAAAGTATCAAAAGGGGAGAGTGTTTGTAATCCTCCTCTATTGGCAGCAATGCTCTGAACATATGGTCTGTCTAAGACAAGGTTCTTAGAAACTCAGAGAATGGATGATGACTATGAGCTGCTTACAGTGGAAGAACATGTGCTTTCAGTACTGTTCAGTGATGAATAGAAGGAATTGCATTTGCAAATGATACCAAAGCCTGCTGCCCCCAAGCACTTTGGAAGACAGGACAAGAATTTTAAATTACTTTAACAAATAGCACAGACTATGCAGAAAAAATAAGGTGCAATTCAACAAATGCTGGCTTCTATCCTTAAGAATAATCAGCTGCACAAATCCAAGTTAGGAAGCAGTTTGCCAGGCAGAAAACACAGTAGGAGATGCTGAATTTGACACGAGTAAACCTTTCTAAAGACAGGCTACAAGAGTAGCTTTAAAATTTTGTGAATTCTGGACTTCTGTAAGTTTTTGGTAGAGGCATGGAGCGCCTCTGAATTTGCATATGGATGCGTGCTTTTTTTTAGTTGTTCTTTGGGAGGGAAAGCAGTTGCCTAAAGGAATCAGTATGGTATTCCCTAGGATAAGAAATGCTGGCTTTAAATTATACAAGGCTTATTTGGGGTTTTATGTTCAAAAGGTGGGTTTAATTGTCAAAATAGTTTAACTGTGGCTGGGTGGAAATGCAAGGAAATGAGGGTGATCTGGTAGCCACATCAGGAGAAGCAAATCACTGTGGACTGAGTCTTGAGTAGATTAGAAAAGCCAGACAGAGCTGTCAGCCCTGAGTTTTGTACCAATTCCCCCAAAACAAGCACCAAAACTTGTTTAAAACTGCATTTTCTCTAAAGCTTTCAGTAAGTTTTTTCTTCTGCTGGCAAATGATTGTGAAACCCCTGATAAAGTGTGTGCCTCATCCCCTGCCACTACTTGGCTGCACAGGGAGTAAAAAGTAATGTTCATAAGAGACTGATGCACAGGATGAACTGGTTAAGGATGATTTTGAAGACTTAGATTTCACCCTTGATTCTAACATGTATTTTCTGTTAGTTGCTCACAAGTACAGACTGTAAAGAAGTTCTCTCTGACTGTTCTTCACTTTCTGGGAACAAGATTTGCACATGTGTGATTTGCTTAAAATGTTGGTTCCTGTATGAAATACTATATAGTTCTAAGTATTCCAGAAAATCGCATCAGAGGTGCTTGTAGTGAAGTGAATGGAGATTTCTCACTCTGATGTTTCTATGCTTTAGTTACTGGTAAAATGAGGTAAGAACACGAGTTCTCTTCACAACAGTAGTATGAAGGTAGTGTGCTAAATAATTGTGACTTAAGGAGGAAGGTAATAGGAAACTGAAAGAGAACTGTTGCTTCTTTGTTTAGGTCAGCATAGTGTGCCTGCTAGGGCATCAGCTGTTTGTTGTTTGGGCGAGAATGAGTGCTGAATGAGGACTGTGAGCTCTGCACATTCACAAGGGAAAAAATGTATAAAACTTGCACAGGTAGCCATAAAGCCATCACTGCCTAAATTTTGGATGCTTGACATGGCTACTATCATGGTATTCTTCTAATGTGTTCAGGGTTTTTTGGCATATGGATTGTAAACAAAGTTTTATACAAATACAAAGATTAATAAAAATAAGTGAAGATATTAAAACTTTCTACCTTTAAACAAACAGATAAATGTGTGGAAAGCTTAAGGGAAACAATATGGTAACAACATAGCATAGTTTGCTTACGGTCAGTTTTCATTCCAAGAAAAACCTGCTGTCTCCCTGTGTGACACTTGGTGCAAGGTTATGTAGGAATGTAAACATGACTGATGCAAGGTATGTCTTTCACATGTTCCTGTAGAGAGCATGAAGTTTGTGTGGGCAGCAGAGATCCTTATGCAGTCATTCACCAGGGAATGGGAATTGCAGTAAGGAGCTGTGGGGATGAGGAGAGGAAGCAAAGCAGAACTTGCTCTGAGAGGAGCAGAACAGCATTCTTCATTGTTGCTGATACTGAAATTATTTCTTCATCATCTCTCCTTTCTTTTCTTCCCTACCTTGGTTCTTTTCTTCCCCCCCTCTTTGGTCCTCTTTTCTCTTTCTATTTTCTCCTTCTGTTTTCTTTTAGAGGAAGAGGTGGTAATGCAGTAAGGAAGGGAGAGAGCTGATTGTATTAGTGGAAATGAGGCAAGGGCAAAGTAATTCATGACTCTCAAGCTATTGAATTGACACTGTAACAGGCCTCTATATACATTAGAAAAACATGGGGTATGTTACAGTCTAGTGTACAGATTACAAAGATTATGATGGGTGAAGATATCTGATGGAGAGTAATGATTTAAACTAACAGATATAAATTCACTGTACAGCATTTAGAAGCATGTCACCATTTGTCCCAAATGACAGAATAATCAGAATAAAGCAGTGCTATAAGAACCAATTAAGGAACATCAAATCAATGGGTATGTGACTCATGCTGATTTAAATGGGAGCTGATTGGAATAAATAGATTTAATATGTACTTTTATTCTTAGGCTATTCTGTCATAACTGGAGGAAGCAGTATATGAGTAAGGAAGACACTGGCTTACATCTCTGATAGGAAACTAATGGGAGACATTAAATAATTTTTTTTTAATGTCAGGATTCTGACTAGTTAAGAAATATGCTGTCTTAAGTGTGAATTTGCCTGACTGTTACTGTTTCTTTGTAAAATCATTTATCTGCCACATATTTATATAAAGACCCACACAGATTAATGGCATCATTTCTGTTTTATTTTGTATGAATTTTGCATGCCACTTAGATCTTCCTGGGCTTTGAGTAGCCTAGAAAATGTACAAATCTTATATCTTGATTTTTGTTTTTCTTTTTTCCACTTGGAGTTATGCAAAGTCCTTCTACTTCTGGAGATAATAGCAAGATTTAAATGGCACAGTCTTAAACTCTGCAAGAAAATTCTTGTAGGTGTATTGTCTGGTCTGTAATTAGATTTTTTAAGGACGTAAGATAACCTTTACGTGCCAGATGTGTAAATATCTTGCAAGAAGCACCTGCTGAGATGCTCCATCCTACTGAAGTGCTTCAAATCCCACCTAGAATTCTCTTTGCAGAGGGGGGAAAAGGCTTATATTTTGTATTTCCACACAGGTTCATTCCTCTTTCAGTAGCAGTGCCATGAAGATAAGGAAGACAGCATGGCTAGTTAAACTTCACTGCAAAGTTACACAGTTTTTGTCATTCATTTTCTGCTTTGTGGTTTTTCTACAATGCTGCATATTAACCACAACAGTTTCTAACATTGTCCTTAATGTCAGCTGACCATGAGTAAAAGGATGCTGGAAGGTAGAACTTGTTTTCTGAGAATTACAGTTTTGTGGTTTGGAGCTAACTTCTTATAAGACTGCTGGATAAAAAAAAAAATCTGAAAAGAACATTATTTTCCTAATCTCTCTTGGGTTTGGGCACGGGGGGCGGGGTGTTGGTTTGGGGTTTTTGTTGTTGTTTTGTTGTTGTTTGTTTGTTTGGGTTTTTTTAATGAAGATTGGATTCTGAAAATAAATAGTGGGGAGGGCCTGGGATTACAGGGACTGTTTTCAGTTGCCTAGGGGGTTTTTTTTAATGTTCTGTTACCTATCCTTACACTTTAAGAGGCATTTAATGTTTTACTGGTGGATAGATGAATTCCCCAGACAGACCTGATTGCTTTCATTTTATGAAATAGAGTTTGATTTTTCCTTCACACGTACTAAACCATGTTTTAAGCTGTGTAGGAGCAAGGGGAATTATACTGGATGAGTAAGAGAAGAATTTGATCCACCCTGAAATGTAGCTGTATCATATTTCTTTTTGTTTGTGATTAATGTGAAAAGCTACCTAGTTTGTTGCTGCTGCTCTAAATGTTCTGTAATTGATGTTTTCATCTTAATTTGTCTGGCATTAACCTCACCATTATAGGGGAAAAGCAGAAAAAAAAGCGGTGTAGTGGACACCTGGCACTTTCTTCCAGAAGAAGGAACTAGAAAATTTTCTCCTCTTAGCTGTAGCAGTGCCTTCTGATATATATCACCTCCCTCCTTGGAGTCCAGAGCAGCTTTTTTCTCTTCATCCAAACTGCAGGAAAGGCTGTAGCTGGAAAGGCCTTTGTTACCCACCCAAAGGGATCCTAGCAATGACAGAGAACTTGCCAGACAGGGGCCATCATCCATCAGGGATTTAGGAAAGTCAATTTTTAAAGGAAAGAGAGGCTGGGAGGGCTGTGTTGAGAGACCTTGTCCCCAGTAAAACCAGAGGATGGAGTCCAACATTCCTGGCTCAGATTGGCTGTCCCCACTGCCATGGTCTGCAGTCTCCCATCTCCTTGGGCATGGCTGGCTGGCTTTGGTAGCCTGCAGTGCACCTGGTGGCTTTGCTGTATGACATTAACCCCTTTCACACAACTGCAGTTGATGTCTGTTTCCTGGAGGGAAGGAGGGAATATGTTACCCATCTGTGCTGTGTCTCATGTATTAAACGTAGGCCCTGCTGCTTGAAATCCTTCTTATGCTCTGTATGTCATTCATCCATCTGCCTCCTCAAATCTTTTGTGAAATCTTAAGTGTCATAACTTACAAAAAGAAGTCTTGCTATTCTTGTATATACCATGTTATTTATTTTTATACATCTAAAATCTAAAGCCTGTTTAATTTTCACCTGCTTTTCAAAATGAAATGGATCATCACACTACTAACCCCAATACGCCCTCTTCCACCCCTTATTTACAATTCAGCTTGTTTTACATACTTGGTTTGTGTGCTTAGAAGAATAACTGTGACTGAATTGAAACAGAAGAAAAAAAATCCTCCTAAGAATCCTGTTAATCCATTGAGAATTAAGATAGTGTGCTGGTTATGCTGTCAGAGTTATGAGTGACCTGCAAATCAAAAATCTTCCTGTGTGGTTGGTTTTTTAAAGCTTGTATGCTAAGGAGTTGCTCTTATGTTGTGTTGAAAATCGAATTTTTAAGCTAGCTTTGATTATATTTTTGTTATATAAAAGAAATCAAAGCATGGGAAGACAAGTCAGAAGAAAATGTAGTCTCAGAAATGTAGCTTCCCTTTTGCTTCTGCAGGCCTACCTTCTAAAACAGTTTCATTGATTCATGACGATGCTTGCTGAAAAGAGAATTTCTTGCATTTTTAAAAGCCTTGAAATACATTTTCATTTTGTAATGTAAGACCTCTCATGTCAGGTGCACCTGCTTGATTTGCATGTGAATTCTGAACAATTCTTGTTTCGTGTGACACTTCTGAAATGTCTGTCTGTTTTTTTTTTTTCTTTTTAATTCTCAAGCTCACTATTTGGATAAGATAGTGAAAGGTACTGTATATTTGTTCTTTGACATGCCTTTATCTACTACTTTATCTCTATCTTGGGGTTTTTTTTAATATTAATATTAATATATAGTTAAAAACATACTAGTCTGGGCAAAAGAATCTTCTCTTACATACATTCCATGGATTATATATATAACTCATATGGCTTTCAACTCATCTCAAAACTTTGCTTCTGTTGTATGGTAACACTTTATCAGTAATTATACATTTATGAACAAATGGTATACATGTATTAGATTTAATCTGAACCAATAACTGAAGATAGTATTCATTTGCTGTTTGGTACCTTTTTTTTTTGTGTGTGTTAGTTTTGTCATTGAACCTCTGCCTACAAAACCCTAAATATCAAGGAAACAAAGCCAAGTGATACTTTTGTCACAGAACAAGTGTCATTAGTTCTAAAGAACAGATTAATTATAGAGATGTGTGTATTTATATACTGATATATCAATAGATTTCTTGAGACTTTTAAGCTTTTGATTATCTGAATGTAGAAAATCTACAGGAAATTATGACTTGTATCTTGTATGAATCTAGAAAAATCTTTTTTAGTCTATGCAACATTTTCAATTGAGAGGTTCAAGGATGCAAAAGCCTAACATGAAACAGCAAAGATTCTTTTATCTTCAGTTATGGTAAAAAATTGATTTAGAAAAATGTTTAAAATATTCCTACCCCTCTTTCCCTCAGTATCTTCCCCTATTCCTTGTGTTTTTTCATTAGAATATGGCAATATTGATGCCAATATCCAGGCTTTCACACAATAAGTCTTGAGTGTACCCAGTTGACTCCTAAATTGCTTTGTCAGTATTGCAATTATATATGTAAGTCTTTTGTAAGTCAAATAGAAGAAATGCTATGAAAAAATAGATCTCAGTACATTAACAAATATATTAGCAGCTGCAGTCTGAAAGAATAAAAGTAGCAAGACTAATTTCAGCCTGGCATGATGGCACAACATCCATAACTGTAGCATACCCATCCTTCCTCACAAGAGGTTTTCCTGATTCTCTGCCTTATAAGAGTGATTTGACAAGAGTTAAGCACCCTTTATAACTTTTTTCTGTATCTTTGTAATTTGGAGCTACAAGGTTGAAAGGAATCAGTAAATTCAAAGTTCTTTTGAAGAAAAAAGCAACTTGCTTCTGAAAAACCACTCTAAGCCTAAACAAAATGGATCAGTAGGTTAGTTGACAGAGATAGGTGTTCTAAAAAGTGAAGAATTGTTTACCCAGTTACTTAGGGTTTTTGGATGAAAGTTTACAGAGAATTGTTGTGTCCAGAAATACCTGATTTGTAGCCACTTCTCATAAGATAGTTAGTGCCATATCTGTACTTGCTTCTGTCAGTGTCTTATCACAGTCATAGATAAGAAGCACCAAAATCTACATATTTATAGCGTTGTCATTCTCATACAGATCATGTTGGCTGCATGCCAGATTTCATCACTAGGAAGTGACAGATACTGTTTTTTTTTAATGCAATGTTAGACTGAAAACAATTATCGATTTTGGATATATTAAATTATGTTAATTGTTTCCCAAATTTTCCCTCCTTGGCCATAAAAGCAGACAAGATAGGATATAAAGGTAACAGCACAAAAGCCTTAGGGAGATTGTCACAAAAAATCACTCTCTGCTATCTGTCTTGAAGCACGTCACTACCGTGTTTTTGTTCAGTCTATCAATGTTTATTGTGGTCCTTATGGTATTTCATTTTGTCCGTCCTAAGTAATCAAATACGCACAGCTATTACATTGAGTTGGAAATCCTGTTGGTCCTGTCCCATCCGTATGCAGCCTGAATCCTAATGTTTGTTAGAATAGATGCTAAGCTGCTTCACTATTCCTGGGCTTTGCTTATTCTGTGAAAAGGAATGTATTTTTGGCATAAAGTATAGTCATTAAAACTGGCCTATACTTTGTGCAATTATTTAACACACTGTAATTTCACATGAATACACGGCAACTCTGAGACCAGATAAAGTTAACCTTCTCTTTTATTACTTGCCTAAATCATACCCATTTTCCTGCTTAAGAATTTGGAGGGATTTGTTCATAGTAACAGGGAGCTTAATCATTGGTGCCAGTAATTAATCAATACTGCATAGAGCAAATAATTATCTATTCTATGAGCACAGAAAAATGTATCATTTTACACAGCTGTGTTTGCACTATGCACTCATCTCTTGTTACTTTGAAAAAAAAATTAAAAAACCAAACTTAATTTTGTCTGGCCTGCAGGTATTTAGAGGATTGGTGCATTTATTTCCTGCCTGTACAGGTAAGTGGTGTCTCAAGTGTCAGGCCAATCAAAGATGCCACTTTGTTAAGAATTACGTTCCCCAGGTAATGTTGCTGTTCCGCTCCATGTGCAATTACAGTATTTGTGCTGTTCTTAAGGCCTGTTCCCAGTAAGTGTCCCTTGTTTGTATTTTTTTTTCTTTTTATATATTGTTGCAATATTTAAATCACTTGTGCTTTTTCTTTGTCTGTTTCAACAGAGGGCTGCCCTGGTTTGTGCAACAGCAATGGGAGATGCACACTGGACCAGAATGGCTGGCACTGTGTCTGCCAGCCAGGATGGAGGGGAGCAGGTTGTGACGTAGCCATGGAAACTCTCTGCACTGACAGTAAGGACAACGAAGGAGGTAAGAGACACCAACTGGATCTTTAACTCTGGGGAGAACATGATGAGGAACAGAGATTTTTCAGTCAGCTGATTAAACACTGCCATGAGAACTATACATGCATTTGACTCACTCTTACGTCTGTAAGGATATGCCATGGTCTTCAGTGCTTCTTTATGGCATATCAGCAAAGCCTAACAAGCTGTGTGTGACAGGTGAGATGTGTACTTAGGAAAAGATAGGTGTCACCCTGCAGTGTTCTTTTGTACTGGAAAAAAACATAGTTTCAACTCAGTGAACTGTTCAAGAGGGGAAAAAAGGAAGGAGTTCAAAATTTCAGTGACCTCACAAGAAAATTGTTCCAAGAGAATAGGCCAAATTGGGAGTTCACATTTTGAACTGTGATGCAATTGCTGGAAACAGTTGGTTACCTAGCCTACAGAGGTCTTACCCCTCTATAGCTTTTGAATGTTCATATAACTGACAGGATGCTCCCAGAAGTCTTTCCTTTTTTTGTTTTGGCTTACTTTTTCATAGTCTGTCATTCAGGTGACAGGTAACAATCTGCAGCAAGATGCAGGCAGGATTGCTAGCCTAAAGAATCAATCTGTGATTATTGTTGTAGTCTAGGGAAGCTAGAGGGGCTGTGACTTAGCATGATTCCAGAATCACATAAAAAAACCCCACAAAAACAAGATTTAATGTGAATGCAGTCCAATATTAGATTAGCATAATGCCTTTATTGTCTGTCTTTCTTCCCCTTCTCTCATCAATTCTTTTTGCTTAACACCTTCAGATTCAGAGAAGAGATAAAAACTCCATTAGGGCTTCTGGATGATGATAAAGTCATCTGGGACTTTGTCTTTCCATTTTAGACTGCGTATGTCTCTGCAATTGCTGTTTGACTCTTTGCTTTCCTATGCCTACTGCAGCTGGGATCTTACACATGACAAGCTATAAATAAGAGCAGCATTTACTTCCTGAGGAAAATAAGTAACACAGTTAAAACTGTGCTGCTGTTTATTACTGTACACATCATTTGGCTTGTCATCCTTCTCCATTACGTATTACATATTTTGAGGCAGTTTTCCATGCTTAGGGGCCTAAGCAGTCTGACCCGGATTCCAGCAGAAATGTGCTTGTTTGGGGAATTAAGTTCAGGAGGGCCAAGGAATTACAAGATAAGGAAAAAAGAGAAACCTGCAAACATGAGGCGAGGAGGAGAAGAAACTAGGTGGAAGTATAAACAACCTGGAGAAAACAATAGATTATGGAGGGGGAGAAGAAGGAAAAATACATTAAAAGTCCAACAGTAGACTAAAACAGATACAGTAAATGTTAAAGATCATATAAGGATGTGACATATGGCAGCAAGAGTCAGGAGCTGGTAATGGAGCGGTAGGAGGAAGAAGAACAAGGTGAACAAGAACAAGGAATGCCTGTAAATGGAACAAAAGAAAAGAAGTTGCTCCTTCAGTCTGAAAATAATATTGGCTTTCTGGGGGAAAAGGAATAAGGAATTGGAGCAGAACAATCTAACAGGATGACTTAAAGACAGAAGAATGATTTTGAGGAAAAAATAGCTAATGCTAATAGTTTGTTGCCTTTTTTCTCTCTCATTTCCTTTTTTCATATTGCCTTTATGGACATCATTATGCAGCTATGCATGAGGAAGGGGGTGTCCAGGCTCTTGTTTTGCTGTGGTTGGCCTGTATAATCCTATTTGTCAATGGCATTTATCTTAATTTGTATGCTTCAATACAGTGCATGTTCACTTCAGTCTTTAACTGTGGCTGAGAAGGGTTAAAATTTAACAAATCAAATTAAAAATGGAAGTATCCCTAACAAAACTAGGGAAAGAAAGTCTCCTTTGTAAGCTACCTGGAAAGAGAAGATGTATTACTTCCCTTTCCTGCAATCAACCCACTAATCTCCCAGCAAGCCATTAAAATTTCAGACAGCTACAGGGAATGGCACAAGTATTCTTCTGCTGTATTTGTTTATCATGGGAGATTAGGTTATCTGAGCACTTGTGCTGAATTTATAGTGTGACTGCGGGTAGTGTGATCCACATCTCACTAGGCTCAGTGGTTACATAATTAAAGTTATCTCAGTTGTTGTCTGTTTGATATGCTGTGGTTAGTGTTTATGCTTTATCCTACACTGGGTAGAATATATTTCATATATTAATATCAGCACTGTTCATTAATAAAAGTGTCTGCTGTTCCTTTGATTCTTTGCTCTTTCTGGGACTGCTTATTCAAATTCTGTGAACATGAGCATCCTAAGGATCCCAGTGGGAATATTGTCCATAGGAAATCCTAGTGGCATCAAGACATACCTGAGTATTTTCCCTTCTAGATATTATTGACATATGATGGGATGATTATTGCTTATCTTCCTTTTAATACAGATTTTTCAGAGTCTTGGAAATAATTTCTCTTCTCGTTAAGGCTCACTCTTTATTTTCCCCTGTGTTTGACTGAATTTTTCTTTACATTTTAGCATCCCACAAGGAAAGTGTGCATCAAGCAGATCTTAGCCTGAATTAAACTCCTAATGACTTTCTGAGGAGAGGGAAGTCAGAGCTGTCTGTGGGTGGAATACGCCTGTCTTCTTGGGGAAAAAAGGTGGCACTATTGTACTTGAACAAAGGGGGCCATGCTTTGCTAACACTGTAGAAAGAATAAGAAACAGGAAGAGTGGCTGTTTACTCTTTAGTTTAGATGGGTCCTTCTTGAACAGACTCCTTAGTTAAGTTTGCTTTTTATTAGCTCCTATCCAGTTATTTAGAGTAGTTACAGGTTTCCACAAGCAAGATTTAAGGGAACACTAATATTCTTTCTTTGCTGAAATTAAAATAAATGCTGTAATAAAGCAAAGCATACTTAGAACTATTGTATTTTTTAATTACTTACATAGTCTAGGACAGCCTGTTTCTGGCACAGGATAGTACAAATTGTCACAGGATAGTACAAATTCAGCCTAAAGGTTGTCTAAACCAGGGCCTCCTCTCTGATAGTGGCTAATAGCTGTTGCTTAGCAAAACATTGTAATAGGGTCGATGTGAACTTACATTTTCTTTTGTATGCTAACAGGCTGTGAATTAAAGTGAGGAATTACTGCCACAGAACGTTTTCAATATCAGAAGAGTTGCTAAGTGCAAAGATAACCCAAGCTAAGGAAATCTCAGGAAGTATCTACTTGAACTAGGAGTGATACTGTGGCATGCTCAAGTTCTCTGGCTTGTGCTCTGACACTTCCCATTATTCTTCAGCTTTTTGATTGCATCTGTGGTAGCTGGTGAATGCTGGGTTCATATATCATGGGACTTATCCACAGTGCCTCCAAGATTTCTTTCTGGAATGAGAACTCACTTGGAGCCCCACAATTCATATTTTAGGCTTCTTCATTCAACAGCAAAGCTGAATTCCAGTCCTTGCACACTGTTCAGGAATAAATCAAGGGCTTTTTGTACTTTTCTGGCTTTTCTGACCAGCTGTTCCTACAAGCAGTCATTTTGATGTCTATGATTGAGTCCATTCATTATAGCCTGTTGCCAAACTGAGGCATGTAAGGATAACTGAGATTTGGTTATAGTTTTCTTTCCTTTCCTGTCTCTTGCCTTGGTTTGGCAGTCACCAAAACTGTCCTGGTGGAATGGCCAGCATCATAATTCCAGAACTATATTCTTCCTATGTAGGCACTGAATTTCACTCTATGGAGACTTTTGTTGCCTAAATATTTAATCAACTATAATCAACAACAGCCAAGAATAGGATTTATGTAGGTCCTTGACTACCTTCTCTTCTTGACACTGGCAGATCTTTTGCCCAGGACTTACTTTGTCCCTCTACTTCTCTTCCTTCCAGCAGTTTCATTCCATTCAAAAGCAAGCAGTCCCACTGATACATCTTATTTTTTAGACACACATTGTGGGGATCCTCTGTCTTGACTCCTCTCGTTTAATCACATAAAGAGAGCGTGGAGAAGAGAAAGGTTGGGTTGAAAGTGACCTTAAAGATCATCTAGTTCCAATCCCCCCTGCCATGAACAGGGACACCTTCCACTGCACCACATTGCTCAAAACACCATCCAGCCTGGTGTTAAATACTCCCAGGGATGGTGAATCCACAGCTTCTCTGGGCAACCTGTTCCAGTGCCTCACCTCCCTCACAGTAAACAATTTCTTCCTTATATCAAAAGCCATTCTTCCTTGTCCCATCACCATCTGCCCTTGCCAGAGGTCCCCCTCCAGGTCTTGCAGGCCCCCTTCTGGTACCTGGGAGATGCTACAAGGTCTCCTCGGAGTTTTCTCTTCTTCAGGCTGAACAATTCCAAGTCACTCAGCCTGTCATCATAGGAAAGGTGCTCCAGCCCCCAGTGTTCTTCCTTGTTTTGCTGTGGTTGGCCTGTATAATGCTATTTGGACTCACTTTAACAGCTCCTTGTCCTTTTTACACTGGGTGACCCACAGCTGGATTCAGAACTCCAGTGGAGTCTCAAGAGAGCAGAGTTTTGATAGTTTTATGAATCTGTCTAAATAAGCGATTTTATCACCAGTCCATGCTCCATTGCAATTCAGTGCATTTTACAACAAAGGGAAAAGTAACATTAGTCAAGATTTTTGCATTAGCAAGACGTTAGCTTTTGAGGAAGAAAACAATAAAGTAGTCATTACATCTTTCATACACAGAACCACTTACAAGAAAATATAAATAGCCTTCTGAGACTGATAATGACTATCCAGCTGCCTGTAGGAGTTTCTATTTTCTTTATAATTTCACTGTCATATTTGAGTGATATAACTGACAAGGCACTCACTGTTGAACTAAGTCTCATATTTTTCAGGCTAAACAAAATTCATCAATAATTTTGCAGAGCCATTTCAGAAAGGAAATTTTACTGTACTTCACACAGTGCAATAGAGCACTTGGCTTAGTGGTACTAGATAGCTCTAGCCACATAAGTGCAGAGAAAGAATGACAAATGTTTTCTCAAGTTATAAGGAGTCAGATTCATAACCATCCGTCACTCGCCCGGGCAAGTTACTGATAAACTCCACAGGAAAATAACAAACAGCATATCCCTGTATCTTGGCTGGTGAAAATGAGATTCTTTCTCTGATTGATGTTAGTGGAGAGGCTTGTAAAAATGCATTTCCAGCTGATTAGTTCAGAAGGTGTCAATCTCATGCAGTTTTATGACCTGCAGACCATACTCCAGATGTACATTTGCTTTTTATAAACTAACAAAGACAAATGGAGAAATTTGAGCATTTCTTTGACAACTGCACCAGATATTGCATGGGGGACCATTCAGATAAATAAAACCCCAAAAATATTCTTTTAGCCATCAGTACCCCCAGCTTTGACACTGATCCAGGCTTCTGGAGTTAAAACCAACAAGGGAGGCCAGTACTTCAGCTAGGAAAGCGTTTCATATTTTACAAGAATGAGACTAGAAAATCACAAGAGTCACACCCTATTTGAGATTGGAAAGGCCTGTGGAAACCATCGAGTCCCACTCCCTGCTCAAGGCTGGATTAGCTAGAGCAGGTTGCTCAGGTATGTACCCAGTTGAGTTTTGAATATCTCCAAGGATGAAGGCTCCACAGCTTCCTGAGCAAGTTGTTGCAGTATCCAGCCACTTTCACAATAAAAAACATTTTTCTGCTGTTCAGTCTCTGTCCATTGCCTTTTTCCTCTTGCTGGGCACCACTGGAAGGTGCTTGTTTACACCCTCCCATCAGGTATCTGTATGCATTGATGAGATCCCTCCCAAGTTTTCTCTTCTCCAGGCTCTACAGTCTCAACTCTCTCTCAGCATTTCCATGTAGGAGCGATGTGTCAAGCCCTTAAAGCTCTTCATGGCCCTTCACTGAGCTTTCTCTAGGATGTCCATGTCTCTTGTACCAGAAAGCCCAGCCTGCACACAGAGCTGTGTGCTCCTAAAGCAGCCCAGGATGGTGTTGGCACCTTCCTTGCTGCAAGGGCGTGTTCCTGGCTCATGTTAATTTTGTGTCCATCAGGACTTCCAAGGTCTTCTCCACAAAGCTCTGTTACGGTGCAGGAGGTTGTTCCTCTCCAGGTGCAGGACTTTGCACTTCTCATTGTGGAAACTTCATGTGGTTCCTGGCAGCCCATTTTTCCAGCCTGTCAGTGTCTAGCTGAATGGCAATGTGACCCTCTGGCATATCCACATCCCAGGAAAAATCAATGTTCTTTCTTGTCTCTTAAAAATGTTCAAACTTTGATATACTTAATGATGCTTTTTTCAGCCCTTTTATTTTCCCTGAACTGATTTCAAAGTCAGGCAAGTTAAATAAGAATTTTAGATGTGCGAAAGAACAGAAATCCCACTCCTTTACTATTTTGCCAGTCCTCTAACTGATCCACATAGCACAGCAATACTTAGAAGAATACCTTTAGAAGATCTCTGTTTACTTACATTCTTTCAACATATGATTGAACAAAAATGGATGCTATTTTTCCCTTCAGAAAGAAGTTTTACTCTAAAGGCAGATTCTTTTGTGAGACAAGCAGTCATGGGTTTCCTTCGAGTGCTGCATTGGTATATTTTTCAGTTCAGTGCAGCAAGCAAGCTCCCTCTCTAATCTAAATGGAATAAGAAAATGTTTGAGCTATTTCAGTCTTGCTGTTCTTTTGGGGAAACAATTATCAGCTCTGTGATACCAGATTACATTAATCTAGAAATTTTCTGTAGCTGACATTTCCAGGCTCATTTTCCTTATGACTTTACTTACAGCAAATTAGTAGTTATCAATTTGATCTTGATTTTAATCTTTGATCAAATTAGATTTCCGGGGATGTGACAGATCTAATGTTCCACATATGGGAATGTTTCAGCACATAACCATAAAAGCACCCATGTGTTTAAATCTTGTTTATACTGGCCAGCATTTCCCATCCGTTTATTCAGAATAAAATCTAAATGTTAAATACAGGTTTTGTTCTCTCATACATTTTCATGTAAAAAATTTTGTGGAAATTGCCTTTCCCCTAGCAACAAAATCTTTCTGCCAAGGTATAAAGGAATCCACCTTGATGCATGTTGTAAAATATTTAAAGCTACTTGCAGTATAGATATTACTAAAAACTTGAGGAAAACAGCAGAGTGGGAGTTACTTGTTTCTTTCCTCTAGCAAGTCAAATAACCTCACATAAAAGCTAATTAGACCCACTTAAAATGTTTAATATTTATAAGTTAACAGTGTATGCAGAGCCTGAGTGCCTTCATTTTCTGGTTTGTTCAGCATGTTTTTAGAAAAGTATTAAATAAATAGGTTCATTTTTACATGATACTGAGGATACCGAGTATATTCAGCTTGCATGGATTTCCATGGGAATTTAAGAACTCAGTGGAAACAAACTCTCTTTCTTTAATTGAAAGTGAATTCATTAAAATCTTAATTATGAGTATTCTTTCATACTACATAATTTTTTTCATCTCCCTGCTGGCTGGCTCATTCCAATGCACAGGGGCAGGAGGAAGAGTTTGTTCATTTGTGTGACTTTCTGCCAACAGATGGGCTAGTTGACTGTATGGATCCTGACTGCTGTTTGCAGAGTTCTTGCCAAAACCAGCCTTACTGTCGTGGCCTGCCTGATCCCCAGGATATCATCAGCCAAAGCCAGCAGTCTCCATCCCAGCAAGCTGCCAAAGCGTTCTATGACCGGATCAGTTTCCTCATCGGAGCTGACAGCACCCACGTCATACCTGGGGAAAGCCCTTTCAACAAGAGGTGAGCCTGACTTGTCCTGTACTCATGAGCACAGAACAAACTGGAGAGTGGGGTTCATGTGAGGGGAAATCTGCTATGACTGCCAATTTCTGGTGTGGATTTTGAGCAAAGACCTTTTCGCTTAATATATCCAATTGCTTGTTTTGTCTCATTTCCTGCAAAATTCAATTTACCAGTGCCACTAGGTTACAGAAGGTACTTGCCATGCTTAGTATCTGTATTCTAACAGGGCACTTCATTAATGATTAAATAAATCTTTATTTAACCAGTTGATTTGGGCTAGCACAGTTGGAAATATATCAAAGCAATGAAAACACTTCAGAAGGAAAAGCAAAGCTGCACTTTTTAAACTGAGCTCACTAAATAATATAAATTATGAATTAATGTAATAGAACTGTTAAGTGCACGACAGTATAATTGCATAAACTATTTGACTGGTGCTCTATGAAGCAGTAATGACCTGAAAATAAGCCAGTAACAGGAAGCAGGTGTCTGGGATCTCACTGAGTGAAAGAAGATGATTTACACTAGAACTACTGCGTTTGCAGTAATTTAACAGCATTAATGTGTTTGGGCACAGCAGTTGATTAAAAGTTGTTGCACCAATGTTCCTTATTGCTCTTTTAAATTTTGTATTTCATAGTCCCTGCAGTTTTACAGATTGCTTTGATACTAATTGAAAAGTACGTTTTTCTTTAAGAGTCTGCCAGAAATATGACTTACAGTGGGAACATATAGAGTTTCTAAGTTCTTAAAATTCTTCAGTTAATTTCTGCTCTTAGTAACACTGTATAGACAAAATAAACCAAAGTAAAATCAACAATACTGAAACAAAATTTTTATCTGCAGATTCTAAGGCATTTGTTTATATAGTGTAATTTATGTGAACTTGTAAAAGGGTTAGAATCTGAGGAATGTTTTCTAAATGATAGTTGATAGCATGTTGGGGGGAGGGAGGGTGCGTGAGGGTGGATGTGTGTGCGTTCACTCACTAGCTTTATTCATGCAAAAAGAACAAAATCCCCCAAACTTGTAATTTGATCCTGCATCTTTTTCATAGTCTTGCATCTGTCATAAGAGGCCAAGTATTAACTGCTGATGGAACACCACTCATTGGAGTCAATGTTTCTTTCCTACACTATCCAGACTATGGATATACAATCACTCGCCAGGATGGAATGTAAGTTCCTTTTGAAGCACTTAAAAGTCATAAAGACAGCAAAGGTGTTACCGAAGAGCTGCTTGTAAAAACTGAGATAATAAAATAACGGGGAAAAAAGACATTAGGAAACTGATTTACTAAAGTTGTACTTTGCACATTCTTAAAATGTAAAACATGCTGATTATTATATACTTTCGAAGTAGAAGGACTTGCTTAATTTAATCGCAGCATCCCAAATTCTCTGTTCTCTCTGTGCAGTATAATGTAATGTAATTTAATTGATTTCTCCATTGTTCCCAGTAGAGCCATTCTGCATTCAGAGCAGTACAATGGAATGAAGAATCAATCAGTAGAATAGAGGCTGTGGATGGCTTTGGGAATTTGCTGACTAGCTAGCCCTCTTGGGGTTTTTCCCTAGGTTTGACTTGGTAGCGAATGGTGGTGCCTCTCTGACACTGGTGTTTGAGCGATCCCCGTTCCTGACACAGTATCACACAGTATGGATTCCCTGGAATGTCTTCTATGTCATGGACACCCTTGTCATGAAGAAGGAAGAGAATGACATTCCCAGTTGTGACCTAAGCGGATTTGTAAGGCCAAACCCTGTTATCGTGTCATCGCCTTTATCCACTTTCTTTAGAATTTCTCCTGAAGATAGTCCCATCATCCCAGAGACACAGGTAAGGTGTGCTTCAAATAAACACAATCTTATGCCAGGCTAGTGTTCAGCAACCAGAATGAAGACCATGCACTGCTGTAGAAAAATAAGTAATTCTGAGTAAGTGCTAGGAATTTGCAACATGTGATTATTTTCAGACGAATTTATTTATTCTGTCTGATGATTTTTAAAATTTCATCTGAAAATGGAAAGTAAGAAAGCTGTGTGTACATCAGTACATTTGTTTCCATCACTTAATTTACAGAATGTGTTTAGCATTCAAATACTGGCCCATAATTAGGGTACACTGTGGTATATTGGCCTTTTAGGATTGCCATCTTGTTAGAACTCACCTGAGAGACTGAAAACAAAAGGTATTTTTCCACTGTGTCCTAAAGACACCCACAGTTTGAATTATCTGTTTAGTCCTAATAAATAGCATGACACACAGGTTTTCATAAAGTAAAAGAACTCTCTGCAACACTGAGGACAAGCCAGTGGGCTTGTGGTCTAATCATCTTCTTCAGAACTTGTAATACTGAAAGTAAGACTTGACATCCAAACCTTGATTTAAATGGGAAAAACTACAGATGAAATGGGAGGTTTTTAAATTTTTTTCAAGATAGTTGTATTAGATTCCTCCATCTCAAATAATAATCACTATACAATGAATAGTTTCTTGGCTCTTAAAGCATTTCAGTTGCATTTTAAGAAGTAATATATGTCTTAGAGTTGATTTTCAAACTTTTCCTAGTGAACCAGTCCTCCTTCGCCCTCCCTCTTTGCTTCTCTCTCTTTCTCTTGCCCCTACTTCCACAATGTCATAATTACATAGAGCACTCTTTTTTGCATTCACCAAGAAATGTCCTTGTCTCTTGAAGAGAAACACAGAAAATGTATTCAAATGTTTTCATGCAGAGCTCTTAAGAAAAGAGCTAAATCATTAAGCAATTCATGGTAGGAGCAAGTTTAAAGGAAAGATGTAAGAAAATTACAAGTAAACACTCATACAAATCTAGACTGTGCTAGGAAATTGTTGCTTTTATCCTCACTATCATTTCTGTGCCTTTGATAGCTGCAAGTCAATTAAAAGAAAGTATTTTCAAAACAGAGTCCACTGAAAAACAGCTCTGATTTACTTGTTTTGATTTACTTGTTTTGGCAACAGATGATAGATTCAGTCCCTGAAATTATGGAAAATGGCTTAGCTAGATATGAATCAAGAAAAAAGTTATGATAGAAGAATGTCAGAAAATGCACATTTTAAAAAAAACCCTTTTAGTGTCTAGATAAACAAGTTATTTCTTGAGCAGTGGGACTAATGAGGTCTGGGTTCCTACTAATTCCCACCCACTGCTGTAATTCCATCTGTCTGTCACATCCAGTCCTTCCCCACAGGCTGCATTCAGCCTTTTCTTCTTTCTCATGGGAGTCCCAAATTGACTACTTCCTCCCTACTGGAGCCCTTTTTTTTTTTACAAACATAAAGGAACAGAATTATCTTTAGAGATTTCTACTGTTACTTAAATTGTGGTTGAAATTGTCTACCAGGTTCAAAATTTGTTAGGTGAGAGGTCTGATAGTCAGGACTGTTGGGTCAAGTTGTCTCCCTAGGAAACCAGCTGGAAGGAAAGATATTTTCAGTGGATCCTGAGCAGTTGGTGCTGCTGGGTGATTTATGATGAGGGAAAATGTTATGTATGCAAAAATCCAATTCAATACTATGTAAGAAAACATTAAGCAGTGCTTTATTCTGTATTCTTTGCTTATCCCACACATAATTTTCTCCTTCAGCAAGTGGGAACTGCACAGCTGTGACTGGCGTGTACCCCTTTGGGTCAGGTTCCCCTCAGAAATGCATAATGCTCAACAATCTGTCACCCAAAAAAATCACTCCTCTCATAAAAGATGGGCAGAACCAGATACTATTCAAACTGTATGTTCAGCTCCAGAGGAACTGCTGCTGATCTTTTCATATAAAAAGGGACAGTGCCAGTTTAAAGTGTGTGAACCTTGAGGAAAGCAGAGAGAAAGAAGTTGTTCCCCATGTTCTTGCAGTCAGTGTTTAGCCACCCTGTTGGTGTGCTGTGACAGCACTCACCATCACGTACTACAGGAGAAAATGATGAGCTGCTGTAATCATCATCCCTTGAAGTGCTTCATCATCCCTTGGAGATAATGTTTCCAAGAGTGTACTTAGTGGCTTATGAATCCCAAATTGATCAGAGGGGGAATTAAAGTCTGTGCCAAAGGAGCAGTATGAAAGAAAACTGGAAAAAAAAAGAAAGGGCAAGCAAGGGGAAAGAACAAACACAGTGGGTAAAGAGGTGATCACAGACCCAACAGATCATTACTCAAGAGGGCTGATAATAACATGTTAACTAAATTTGGACTGCTCAGGCATGATTTTATCTACTGTTAATTGCAAGGTACCATGCTTTGCCTAGACTTAAGTAGCTGAGATTAATCGGTGTGGAATGAGGCAATAAACTGCATACAGATGAGGGAGTTCAGGTTCAGCTGGAGCTGGCTTTATGTATTAGGTAATATTGTTACTCTCTTTTTCCTAATAATTGCCTGAAATGTCTGTTTTCCATATATTGCCATGTGGTCTGGCAGAAGCCCATGTGACTCACAGTGAGCATTTCTGGAACTGAGTATTTGAGGGTTTCCCCCCTCCTAAACTTCCACTATCTGCTGTTATATGTGTTTGCAAGATGCCTTCTGCAGGTCCTGAGCCTCTTGTTTCCATCACTTCATGTGAATGAGAGAATGAAAACTGGATGTTTTCCTTCAAATTATGTATTCAAGGTTCTTCTCCTCAGACTCTTTCTCACTACTGGCAGTAACATGGCAGAGGTTGGGAAAATTTATTTACCCAGAGGAATTCAGGATAAAACATGAGCTTCAATGACTTAATAAAAATAATTACTGGTAGTTTCAGGGTGGCTAAGGTTTCAGCAAAAAAAATTAACCTATTTTAACATTTAAACTAACAACATAATAGGATATCTAAAAATCTTAGTATTCTATGGATGCTGCACCCTAGTTTCACTTACCTAAAATCTTCAGGATTTCGAGTTCATACTTGAAATTTGAGAAAAAAATTGAGATTATTTGCAGAACCAAATATCTCCATTTATACATTTCCTTCTTTTCCAGCATGTTTCATGGTTTTCTTCTCTTTTGCTTTCTGTTTGAGACTTTGTACATGCCTTTTTCTTTATTCTGTTAGAGACACGTTTTTATATTTCTATATGTATGTGGCTTTTTCCTACCCCTCTTCTCTGTGGTACCTAAACCATGTTTTAAGTCTAGAAAAAACAAGTATTTTACCCTTTTAATTTCTCCTTGATTTAAATGGTAATTTAAGAGCCTCAATTGTAGGGGAAAGCTTTTTTTTTTTTTTTTTTTTTTTTTAAAGGAAAACATTTTTTCTGTCTTGAAATGAGCAGTTTCAGCTTCTACTTAAAGTATAATTTTGGTACTCCTTAATCTCAGCCTTTATATAATAGCAGCAGTTGCTAGTATCTAAAAATGCCATCTTTACCCCTCTCAAACCTAGATCATGTTACATTTTAATGCAGCAGCTCAGCTGTTATTTCTCAGCAAACAACCTTTTTCTGACACTAGGACTAAAGTTTGCATTCACTTATGAAATTTGTCCTCAAATCCTCTTTTGAAATTGTTCAATTTGCCAAAAAAAAAAAAATCACAGCAACACAGCAGGCATTTCTCCCTCTAACAGAATTACTTATTCAGTGTTCTGAATACCATCAGAGCATGTCAGCTGAATCATATCATATTTTGGAGCAGGAAAGCATTCTAGAGCCTGGACAGCTTTAGTCCTGCTGGCCATGAGAGATGAGGAGCCTTGCACAATTTATGTGACTCGGACACCAGCTGGAACTCTGAGGACAGCAAACCCTGTGAAAATTGAGGTGACCCTTATCTCAGTCCCCTAAGTTAAATATTTCACTGCTGTCCTTAGGAGTAGCTTGATCATCCACAAGTAAAATGTCAGCCATTAGAATTTGGTGGTTGGGCAATAAGTCAGTCCCCTTAGGGTATCAGCCTTTCTGAAGGTATTTATACTCAGTGTGGAGAAGGTGAAGCACAGACAGCTTGGTTGTGTTGGTGATTCCTGATGTGACTTTTATTCCCGGTGACTTTCCTGATTGCTTTACAATTGATGTGTTGTCATGGCTCCCATAGGAGCTCTCTGCTGTGCCTGATGATTTACCTTTTTGGATGAACATGAAACTGTTTAATTCTCTTTGTAATGCTTGATTCTGGGAGATAGATTGAGTTGCATAACCTTACCTATACATTTCTAAAGTTCTCAAGAAAATAAGTTACTACAGGGGATATTTTATGGAAAAAAGGAAGTTAAAGTCAGATTTCCAGCAGGCATTTGAGGCTTCTGCAGAAACTAATAATAGGGGTTTAGGTTTTCTTTTAAACCTCGCTGAGAACTGCATGAGTGTCCTAGTTTCTAATTTGATAGTAATCCAAATACACAGTGGAATTTCTTGAAAATTGAAACTTCAAGGTGTCCTCTTTATTGCCTGTTATCTCAGCCAAGAGCTCTGGAAGACCACCTATGTGTTTAACACTGCTCTTCCACAGTTGCAGTTGTAAAAGAAGCCATGGTCGTAACAGGAGACCACTGAAGTCCATTAAATTGTGTCCTATTACAAGCATATTATTTCTTTTTCTCCTCTTGCTTACAGAGACCTCCATCTGTTAGACTAGCTTTAATGTGCAGTATATGAGAGTCCTGCTGGTGTCTTGAGGAGGAATTTGTCTTTTGTTCCTGGGTGGTTTGTGCTTTTCCTTCAAAATCTCAGAAAAGGAATGTGCTCACAATCACTTACCTCTCTAGAGAGAGGTGGTTTTGTTCATGTAGGAAAGATTTGCCTGTTCTCTGGATTAGACAGTCTGTGTATTGAGCTCAGGGAAAACAGACTAGATTTACAAAGAGAAATGAGGCCACACTCACCTCCTTCAAGGTGACTACTTGTCATTTCTTTTCAGCCAGGTTCTTGGTGGAGAACAAAGAAATATTCAAAGAGTAAGAATTAAGAATTTAAAAATCGTAATTAATTTGTCTTGTATCTTCCAATTCATACTTTATTTCCTAAAGCTCTGTTACAGTCTAACTGAAGAACAACAGTTTTATGTCTATATGTATCGGATGTAAATAATTATAATGCCAGACAATGAGTCAAAATAGTATTTCTGAAATTTTGTTACTGTCACTGGGAAGGAAGTAGATAGAATTAATACTGTATAAACCTTTCTGTAGATCCAACAAAAACGCTAATGCAGAGGATGGTGTAGCATGTGTTGCCCTCCTTGACCACCCACCACATTACTTCACCCTATTCAACACAGTTTTTTAGAAGCAGTGTCCAAGGATTTCTGTGGCACAGAGAGCTAGCAGCACTTGTGTAGTAGCCAGGTTTTGATCCCACTGAAGTCTTAAGCCTAGTACTTGTGACAGTGCTTCTCCTGAAGTCTGCTTCTCACTAATACTAAATCATGTTTAGTCTTCAGACTTCAGGACCGGGAGACTGAAAAGTAAAATAAACCTTTCTTAATTTACTTCCCAAGAGTGTTCCTGTAACACCACTAAGGTTCTGGGCTTGTGCTTCAGCATCCTTTGAACTCCTCACCAATGAAACATTACCTTTAAGTGTGTCTAGATACATTTTTCTTCTTCTTTTGTTTGTTTCAATAAACCAGGATACCTGGTAGCTGTTCACTGCAAGTGCTGGCTGCAGTGTTTATGTTCTGACTGAGGCATAGAGCAATATAGGCTGCTTTTATCCACATTACACAGAAACATTTCACATCCATCCATCACCCACAAAAGCTTCTCAGCACAGAGGCAATGACAAGGTAGAGGAGGGGAGGAACCTTTTAAAAATAAAATTGACTCATTCCACCTCTCAGAAATGTGAAAGTGATAAGCTGATATCTGAGTAGTGAATATTGATCAGAAAATATGGAAAAACTTCCCCTGAGGCATCCTACCTATCTGTCTTCAAAATAAATGGAAGAATGAGCTAGTTTAAAGTATTTACAATCCACTGGTAATGCAAATAATAAAATACCTGGGACTTCTTCCTGCTCCTACAGGAGAAATTAGGCATCCCAACCCAAACCTCAAGCTTTGCTCTCCTTAGAGGCTCTACTGCCTTTATTAGACACGCCTCTATTAGTTGGGACATGGGTGGCAGCACCATAAGGGGCAATTTTCACTTAGTTGAGAGATGCTTTTTTGCCTCTTCAGGAAAAATCAGTTGGGAATGTTTCCTCATGCCTCCTTTGCTCCTCATTAAAAAAAAAAAAAAGGGAGATAATTTTGAAATGCTTGAGCAGAAAGTACCAACTAAGCAGCTTCAGTGTAATGAAGAATTTAGACTTGACTTTTTAGAAAAAGTGTGAAACGTTATTTATTTATGTTTTTTTTAACCATGAAGGCCAAATACAGATGATATTTCCTAATGGATTGTCATGTAATAGTTAGGCAGCCTTTTATGATAGATGCATTGTTTCGTTTAATTTCCAACTAATTGAAATACTGTATTTTTCTTTTAATGATGCATAGGTACTTCATGAAGAAACAACAATACCAGGGACGGACCTGAAGTTATCATACTTGAGCTCCAGGGCTGCAGGATATAAATCTGTACTGAAGATTACTATGACCCAATCTGTTATACCATTTAATTTAATGAAGGTTCATCTTATGGTGGCAGTGGTGGGAAGACTTTTCCAAAAATGGTTCCCTGCATCCCCAAATCTAGCATACACCTTCATATGGGATAAAACTGATGCATACAATCAGAGGGTCTACGGATTATCTGAAGCTGTTGGTATGTGTTACAGAGGATTTTTGTACTTCTAGTGTTGTCTTGAACATAGGGAAGCACACCTCTAATGCTTGTATCCATTAAGAAAATGTTTGGCAGAATAAAATTACATCGGTGGATATTAAAACATATTGAAAAATACTAATCTAACATATTGAAAAAACTAATCTAAGCTTTGAATTATGAGAAAAAAATTCCTTCAGAAGGAAAAAGACACCATTTTTCATTCACATGAAAAGTGACATTTTTTAACTTTTTTTCCTTCCCATGAAGTACTCTCAGCCTAATAATAATGGTGTTTAGTCTGCACACTGTGTGTACTTTAGGTAAAGTACAATAGCAGTATGACTTACATCACAAAATGGATTTCCTCTGTCTTAATTCACTTACTCTTAATAGCTAAAATATTTTAATAACCTAAGATTCTGGTTAGTATCTTCAACATGTCTAAGAAGCCATAGGAATTTTCATGTGTCCTAGGAGAGCAAAAGAATGTGTGTAGTTTAAGGAAATGCCATTCTTTAAACTCCTCTTCAGAATGAGATCCTGTACTGAACGAGGCCGTGTGCTGTTTTTCAGTGTCTGTAGGTTACGAGTATGAGTCTTGCTTGGATCTGACTCTCTGGGAAAAGCGCACTGCCATTTTGCAGGGTTATGAGCTGGATGCCTCCAACATGGGTGGTTGGACATTGGATAAGCATCATGTATTGGATGTTCAGAATGGTAAGGAGTTAATTTTCCTCTTGCTAGTTTCACTGCTCTACTGTCCTGCACTTCAAGTCTCTCATTCAAACTTTCTGCTATTTGTGCTATTATTTTTAAAAAGGAAATTATAGAACATTTTGCAAATGGTAAATGATTTGTACTTCCTCACTCCCCAGGGTAGTGGTCACACCAAGCCAGTCAGGGTTGGCAGAAAGTCTTAGGACAATGTTCTCATGCACACAGTGTGATTCTTGGGGTTTATCCTGTTCAAGGCCAGGAGTTGGAGTCAATAATCCTGTGGGTCCCTTCCACCTCAGGATATTCCTTGTTTGTATTATTTACTCTGAATGTCATGCTTCTGCATCCTAAAAGTACATATGCATGAATAAATTCATCAGTCTGTGTTGGATATGCTGTGGTGGGTTGACTCTGGCTGGACACCAAAGCCACCCAGTCACTCCCCAGCTGCACAGGGGAGAGAAAACAGAATGGAAAGCTCATGGGTTGAGATGAGGACAGAGACAGATCTCTCAGCAGTCACTGTCATGGGCAAAACAGAATTGACTTGGGAAAATTAATATAATTTATTACCAGTCAAAACTTGCCCAATCCTCCCTTCTTTCCAGGCTTAACTTTACTCCTGAATTCTTTACCTCCTCCCTGCCTATGGTGCAGGGACACAGAGAATGGGGCTGTGATCAGTTCACCACACCCTGTCTCTGTCCCTCCTTCCTCCTCAGGGGAAGGACTCTTCCCTGCTCCAGCATGGGCTCCCTCCCACACAGACAGTCTCCATGAATTTCTCCACTCAGAGTCCTTCCCACGGGCTGCAGTTCTTCACCACTGCTCCAGTGGGGTCTGCTCTGTGGGGTGCAGTATTTCAGGAACAGATGGCTCCAGTCCTGGCAGCAAACCTGCTCCAGCACAGGCTCCTCTCTCCATGTGTCCAGAGGTCCTGCCAAGATCCTGCTGCAGCAGGAGCTTCCCACAGGGTCCCAGCCTCCTTTGGGCATCCCCTTGCTCTGGCATGGGCCCTCCAAGTGGATATGTGCTCCACCACGGGTGCCCATGTTCTGCAGGAGCACAGCTGCCTCACTGTGGTCTTCTCCCATGGGCTGCAGGGGAATCTCAGCTCTGTACCTGCAGCACCTCCTCCCTCTCCTTCTGCAGAACTTGCTGTCTGCAGAGCTGTTGCTTGCTCATATTCTCACTCCTCTCTCCAGCTGCAATTTGCTGTTGCACAGTAACTTTGGCATCAAAGTGTATTGGTCAAGCAAGCTGCTCAGCAACAGTTGGCAGGGTGCCATGCTAAGGAAACCTCAGCTCAACACTGAACAGGAAGAAATTTGGAAAAACTTGGCTGGAAGCATGTAGGAAAGGTGAAGTAAACAGTCACATAGCTTAAAGTAGTAGTTGGTAGCACTTGGTTTTCATGCAAGAGAGGAACCCAGAGTAATTATCAGGAAGATTGTCAGTTCTGCAGTACTTGATGTCCCATGAAGGTCTCCCCATAGTACACAAGCTTATTATGTGTAACACAGTAGTAGAAACTTAAAGCATCGCCTCTGACTGGTAAGGAAACAAGGTCACCAAATCAAGTGAAAAGGTGTCATTGTACCTAATTTAAAATTAAAAATAAAAAAAAAACAACAAAAACAACTGTGCAAATTATTGTAAAGTAATCCATCTAAAATTGTAAAGAGCTATAATTATAAATATATATGTAAAACTGATTCTGTTCATTGGGTAAATTGATGATGGCTTTAAATTATGTTGAAGAGTACATTTGACAAGTAATGACTTTTCAAAGTGTCATGTGTCTAATTGAATAAACCAAGTGGAGAGTTGTAATGACAACATGGATGAGATGCATAAATCTATTCAGCAGAGAGTGCAGACAGTGTTTGCACGGAAATCCAAACTACTGCAGTAAATAGTCTAATGTACATCTTTTACTCTGTGATAATAGAGGAGAAATGTGAAGGACCAATTTTTCAAGGTAATGACAGAATAAATCAGGTGCAATAGTGCACTGTGCTGACTTCTAGAATTCCACTGATGAAAATTGTAGAACTCAGCTATTTCAGGCAAAATTATAGTGCCATGATTGTCATAAATGATGTAATCATAGGAGAGGGGATTTCGTATACTGTTAATGCATTCTGGCTTTAACTATTCATGAAAAACACATTCTTCCTCTTTTGATTTAGATTACTTATTTGGATTACTTGCCATTAGGTTTCCATTAACCATTTTCATTTTTTCCAATTTTATCACGTTTCCAATTTTATCATATTGGTTTTACATTTATAATCTCTTGCATTTTATAACATTAAAAGCAGTGAAGACACCTAAAACATTTAAAGAGGAAAGCAAAGTATTTTTTTCTCCTACCTTTCAGTTCAAATCGTGCACTTGAGGAGTGAGGAGGGAAAGAGAAATACGCCTTAAATTTCTTCTAAACTTCTTAAAAGATAACTGTATCCCTCAGCTCCAAATTGCATGAAACTCTGGGCATGCAATCAGTAAAACCCAGATCTCTGTACAGTACAAAGTGGTTTACACGGATTATACCACGGAAAGACACATGGTGACTTATGAGTAGAACCGTAATAGCTGACCATTTGTAGAGGACTCCTTAATGGATTCATCGTGAGACTGAACAATGAGGGTCCTGGCAACACTTTAACATACTTTTTTTTCCCAACAAGACTGAAGATTTAACACAAAGCATCCATTTTTCCTCTCAGATTTCCTATGTAGGCTATAAGGAAGAAAAATACTGCTGGCATATTGCTTTGTCTTCACAAAATTATTGTTTCTTTCATGCCTCAAAGCAGAATTAAGTTTTAGAGGCAGGTTGGCTTGGCACCATTTTTTTTTGTTGTTTTGACATTTTTAATAACAGCCTATAACTGCAGATGTAGTATTGAGGCAGACTTTGTTGCCAGAGGAACACTTTTGTTGTGAGCTGAGTAAACAATCTTTTACAATGTAAAATTGAGGCAATCGACAACTTTTTGAAGTGGCTCTTTAATTAATATTTACAATTTGCAACAGTAATCCACTTCAGATTACATTCAACATGATACTCGTAATTAGTTATACTAGGACTTTAGGAATACAATTTGCAAATATATTCATTTTCATTTTTTATAAAGCACTTTAGAATTTCAGTCCTTTCTGGACTATTTCAAAACTGTAAAGATGTAGGAACACAGACCTTCCTTCCATTAATATACTTAACATTTCCTCCAGCATGACAATTTTTATTCTGAATTATAGCTATAAAAATCATTAACATTTAAAAATAACAACTGAAAACATTTTGGGGTTTTAAGAGCTACAATATTTAGCATTTCTACTAAATTTTGTGGACAAGATAATCTAATGTTTGCATGTTTATAACCTAAATATAGCTATAGATGTTTTAATAAAGTTGCTATCTGTTGTGAGGAAAATATGGTGGTGAAACAATAAAAATTCATTGAACTTATACTAACTAGCTAAAAGAATATTTACAATACTTTTGCACCATTTTATGTGTATACATTCAGAGTTTTTATGAATGCTATTGGGTTTTGATTTGGATTTTCCTGTATTATCTGGCAGGAATCCTCTACAAAGGGAATGGTGAAAATCAATTTATATCTCAGCAACCCCCAGTTGTTAGTAGCATTATGGGCAACGGGAGACGACGCAGCATCTCCTGTCCAAGCTGCAATGGTCAAGCTGATGGTAACAAATTGCTGGCTCCAGTTGCCTTGGCCTGTGGGATAGATGGCAGTCTGTACGTGGGAGATTTCAACTACGTCCGGCGGATATTCCCATCTGGAAATGTAACTAGTGTTCTGGAGCTAAGGTATGTCTTTTTCTCATCCTGGACTTTTGGAGGTATGAGTTACTGTGGCAAATTAAAGTATTGAATGAGTTTCTACAATTGTGTAAGTTTGAGTTTGCAAATGCTTTTGGGAACAAAACAGAGGTTGAGTCAAAAGATTTTTAAAGTATTTAAAGCTGAAATGAAAATATTTTACCCTCATAAAATATTTTAACTATGCTTATCTAATGTGAGAGTTTAATCTACCCGAAGTAATAATTCAGCAGATTTTAAGAGTTAACATATGTGGTCAATGTAAGTGGACAATGGACAATCATTCAACACTTCACTAATGACAGATGTAAACGTTGCCTTCTTCTCTCTCGTCTTTTAACATCCTTTCTGAATGTTTGTCTAATAATGTTTTTCTGTTCTTTTTTACTTGCTCCCACCAAGAAATAAAGATTTTAGACATAGGTAAGCATTCCTTAAGGAAGATTTATATTTTTCTAACTGTTCTTCTTTCTTTTTTAACAAATGAATGCTTATAATGGGCAAGTCATTTCTGAGATGTATTACTAGAAAAGAGGAGTATTTTTCAAAAATAATGAGTTCATGTGTTTTAGTTATGTCAACTGTCAGGCTGTATCGTCCTTTCTGATGAGTTCCTCTTTTCTCATCACTCTCTGTCCACAGTCAGGCTTCTTGTTATGCTTGTGTGTGCCCTCCTCTGCTGTTCCTTCATCTCTGCTCACTCCTTGCTGGCAAGCTCTTTTGCTGATCCAATCAAAACTCACTCATTAATCAGATACACCAAATATGATGAGAATGGCATATAAAAGTATCAAGGGAGTTCATTTTATTAGACTTTTGATGTTGAATCTTTTCAGGCTCTCATTTAACAGATTTTTTTCTTTAAAGGTGACTTTCTTTTAATAATGGAAGTTGAAATAGCAGTAACACAACTCCAGGAGTTAAGATTTTAAAATACACCCAGACTCACAAAATTGGTCACAGAAACAACAGTAATCCGAGGATTGTAGTACAGCATTCATCCATCCTGGCATTGCTACAATAATGGCAAGAACAGAAGAGTAGGTGGATATTAGAATTGCTTTCCACAGCAGCTGGTGCAGATAAGGAAGAAAAAAACAGAGTCATGCTAAAATCATGTTGCAGACATGAAACCCTGCAAACATTTGTGGCAGAGCTACTAAGCTTAGCAGGCTCACTGGTAGCTTTCTCTCCTTTTTGCTGCCATTTCCCTTCCTTGTTTTTAAACAAATCCCAGAGTCATATCTCTGTTGTCCTTGTTTTTTAAATTCACTTTTCTTTGGACATACTTCTGTGTGAGGAAAGGTTTTATGTTTACAAAAATATGTTTCAGATATGTTAGGCAAAAAATTCCATGACTAACTAAGGTGTCTGCATCAGTGCTAATGATCAGAATTGGTTTTGTGGTTTTGGTTTTTTTTTCCCAGGGTGACTCAAAGGCAGTCTCTTCTGTTTGGTGGGTTTAGGGTTTCACTATTACAATTAGTTTGTATGTGTTCCACCACTCTTAAAAGAATTATATCCCTTGTGGTATCACGAAGTTGTGATTGCAGCTAGATAGAACATTGTCTTGGCAAATATATAGAATGTGGAATAATACTTAAAATGGGCATGTGGAATGTACAGAAAGGGATTAAAGAGTGAATGCATATTGAGGTTTGTTTTGCTGTGATTTAGTAGCGCCACCCTCTCCTGCCTCTGGCAGAACTGTGGTCACAGCCTCAACTGCAGTGTTTCAGGAACTGGATCCCTGCATCTAAGAGAAGTTGGTGAAGGAGAATACTGAAGCTTTTCTGTTTTATTCATGCCTAAACATGCAGAAGCTCCAGGTAGCAAAATTGCAGTCATACCAAACAAATTAGTGTAACAGCATGGGCCCATATAGCAGCTGTGACGTGTGGTTCCTCCTGGCCACAGGAGGAGACAGAGAAGACTGTGGAGAGCTGGCTCTGCAGGAGCAGCTGGGGAGCCAGTAGGCAGGAGGTGTGGAGCCCACTGTGAAGCACAATATGATTTATTATGAGCCTGAGTTTTCTCTCACGTCATACAACATTTTCCCAGTGTCCACTCTCAGCCTTAGAGATTTGCTGATGAGAGACTTCCTAAGCCAAGAGTGGGATCTTGATGCTTCATATCCCCTGGCAGCTTTTTATTCTATTAATTTAGCCGCCTTTTATTTAAGATGTGTAAACTTTTAGGATTCAGCAAATCCTCTTGCCATGGGCTCTCCAGCTAAGGACACACTGTGAGACCAAATACTTTCTTTTGGCTGCATGAATTCATGCAAAGTCCTGTGAAATTCTGCAGAGGGAAGCACATCTGTCTGGCCTGTAAGAGGAGAAGGAAGAAAATGTCCAGTTTCACTGGCAAGCCTTTCAGACTCCTGAGGAGATTTCTACTTAAACTACAGTTTAGAAAAAAGCCCTCAATAGACCATTTTGCAAAAGATAATTGCTAGGTATTAGAAGAAAATGCACTAAAAAATGCATTCCCCAAGTAAAACTACCGAATGAGGCTAAATGCTAGTTCAGATCTCTTGTCTATTCAAGCATTCACCTTTCCTGGCCTATAAACACAGTGCTTCAGCACAGTGTGATGTGTCTCCTAGCTCAAGAAGCCTTACTCTCTTTTACAGAGAGAGAATGCAGATCAAATTTCTCCTCTCATGTACCAGTGACCTCACATTTTTTCAATCTCAAAGCTGAAACGATGTCTTTATGCACACTGCTGCCTGTGGGTGATTAATGCTGATAGACATTCATGGAAAAAGTCATTTTTAGAAGGACTTTGAAGACAGGGAGGTCTTTTGTAGGCTATGGCACTATCCCAAATCTATAGAGAGGCAGAAAAAAAAGTCTAACAAAACATAAAAACAGCTTTGAGGGGATATATGGTTTAGAGGGCACATACTGAAGGCAAGAGAGACAGGGACTGAAACAGGAGGAGTATTTTCAAAAAAACTATACATGGAGAATAGTCCAGGTGATCTGACAGCTGAAGAATAAAAAATTTGGCCTAATCAAGATAAAAGCAAAGAGAAATAGATAGTTACAACTTTGTATATGCGTGTGTGCACACTTTCAATTCAAAGCACTTACTATTATTCAGCATAGACAGAAAAAGTTAATTTTTAGACATTTGTCTTTACAGGAGCCAGTGTGGGTACATAAGTCCATGTTTTGCAGGCTGCTGAAAGTGATTAGGCAATACTGAATGAGTCAATAAGTCACGGGCTGGGGATTTAATTTCTTTGCATTTGTTGTTATTGGTAGAAGGCAGAAGCTTAATTTCATTTCAGGGTACAATGAAATTGCATAAACTCTGCAGCTTTCCAGCTGCTGGCTGCTTATCCCTGTACTATTTTTGTGATCTGCATAGTGCTCATGGATATTTTCTGGCTAGAAAACAAATGTAGTTTTCACTTGACAGTTATTCAGTTCCTCAAATTGTGCCTTTCTCCCATCAATTATTGGGGGTTTCTATTGGCTAAAGCCTCCTTGGCTGTGCAACCTTCACCTGAAAAGAAATGCTGAGGTTAAGCCTGTTGTATCAGCTCAGAAAGGAGCCATTAGACATCTACATATGGCAAGTTGGAGAGTTTCTGTTGATTCAGTAGTGATATCCTGTGCACTTCCACTCTTTAGGAATATAAGAAAATACATTTAAATTATCAGGTGATTTCTTTTGGTTTGGTGAGGATACTGTATTTACCGTGAGAACTCATCCCCTGATTTCTTTTTTGTTGGAATTAATTAGAATGTACATCTTCATATTAATGAAGAAAAGAGCTTTAAAATTTCTTTTTGGAAATAAATTGTGTTAGGCATAAATTACTTACTTTTTGATTTGATGACTTCTTATTCCAATGGCTGAAAAATACGATTGAGGCAATGTTAGATGGGTTGAAGAGAGGTACTTTGATTTCAGTAGTGTAAGAAAGAACTTTATTTTAAATTACAATGAAATAAAATTTAATTGCACATTTCACATCTTGCAATGTGTTTGTATTTGAAGTGTTTGCAAAGTTTCTTAAAGACCAAAGTAATCATGTAAATGGGTATAATTTAATTTGCAGTCTATGGAGGTATAAATAATTCGTACACTACATAGTGATCATATTAAATGATCACTGCATAAATTAAGGTTTTGAAAATACCTTCCAACTATTTAGCACATTGGCAATAATAGATTTGTAACAGACAGAAATTTAAAGTAAGCCTGCATTTGATTGTTTTCAGACATGCTGTACAACACTCAGTGCAATAGCAGAGCTTTTAAAGAGGTGCTAATCACTGTGTATTTGATTTCATTAGTCTGTTTCACTTGGTTTCATTCATTCTGAACCAACATGTTAAAGTCTTAAAACCAAATAAAATCCTATTTATGCAACACATTTTTTTCTGTTTTGTAATTGGATGGCTATAAAAATCTGTCCCTGCTAAAAGACATAATTTGTTCACAAGTTGTTCCTGTTGGTCTCTGTTGCATTTTCCAAGTGGCAGTACATAAAAATGTGTTACATTAGCACAGTTACGTATTTACCAAACGTGAAGCGTAGCATTCTGTGAACAGATGTTTGGCTACCACCAGACTGGTAGATCTGTTTAAGCAGCACTTTTGCAAACATCAGAAGTGACTGTTCTGACACTCTGTTTCAATCCATGAGGGGAGCATCTGAAATTACCTCATGTATTTACATGACCTTATTTCTGCTCTTCATGCCATAAATTAGGTCAGGAATCCCAACTGCAGTGGGTTAAGTTTCTACATCATAATATATCAACACAAAAGGTAATCTCCAGGGCTGTTTTTTTCACCAGCAGGGAAGAAAAGACAGTAATTCTCAATTATGTGGCACCAGAGGAGAGGCAAAATGTACGGTTCTGGGAAAATGGTTAGCAATATATATTTTCACTGTAATAAAGACTGTGCTGGCATAGTTAGCGGTTTTCTGCCAATGTGTACAGTTATTTGAAATATGACTCTGACTTAAGAAGAATGGAAGAGCTCTGCTTGGTCTCTGGTGGAAGAGATGACGTTTCGTAATGTGTTAAATCATGCACATCGTGCATTTGAAAGCAGTGGATTAAACAAATACTTATGAATGATGTCTTATCTCTTTCCTGTGAACTCATCATTCAAACTCTGTCTTATCTGTTCATGAATTACATAAACCATGAACCCCAGCAGCCTTGTATAAATTATAATAAAACAGATAGGATAATACCAACAAAGTGTAAGTGAGGCCTGGGCTCCTGCTGCAAAATTTGGAACTAGATCAAGGTTCCCAGAACTCTCAGAAGGTTTTAAACTCCAGTATTTTGATTTGGCCTATTAGAGACGCATTTGCAGTCTCTAATGAGAGAGCCTGAACTGGCCTGAGAGCATTAAAGACAAAATGGACCATCTTTCTCTAGAGGATTAATCTAGATGGGGCTGTCTGTGACACAGATGAGAAATGTGGACCAAAACCTTTTTGGGGCTGTGACCTGTGCTACCTGTGCATGGAGCATCACCATTGACTTTGACTCTGTCTGCATAACTGCACACTCGTAGGAACTAAACTGTTTTCTCCTTAATCCACTGTTAGCTGCAATTAACTACAGCATATGCAATGTGTTATTCCATTTTGCAGCAACAACCCAGCTCACAGATACTACCTGGCAACTGACCCCGTGACAGGAGATTTGTACGTTTCCGACACAAACACACGCAGGATTTACCGGCCCAAGTCGCTCACGGGGGCAAAAGACCTGACCAAAAATGTTGAGGTCATAGGAGGAACAGGGGAGCAGTGCCTGCCCTTCGATGAGGCAAGGTGTGGTGATGGAGGCAAGGCGGTGGAGGCAACTCTCATGAGCCCTAAAGGTAAAAAGAGCTCTCCCTCTGTAACATTCAGAATAATACAGAAGTTTAGAGCTGGGGGCATGATTGTGTTTAATTACTGAATTCAATAGTTGGCTCAAAAAATTGGGGATTTGAGTAATTTTTTTACAAGTAGAAAGTCTATAGAGGAAGAGAGCTACAGGGGACTGATTTTTTTTAAATCAATTAGGGTTGATTTTTTAGGAAGTATTTGGCTTGAGTGGTTATTGAGCATTTTTAAACACTCAATAAGAGCATTTAGATTATGTGTTTGGCAGGCAGCAGTGAATATCTAAAATGAGCATTGCTTTTGGTTCCATTTATTCCATGTTTAAAGTTAACTTAAAAGCTAGACCCTTCCACACAAAAGCAATTGAACAGCAAATGCAATCAACAGTAGTAGATTTCATGCTGAATATTGGTTTGTCATGCAAAATACATTAACAAGCTGTATTACTACCTGCTCCCTGAGACCAGATTTTCTGCCTACAATTTCTACTAGACACATGCTACCTATACCCTTAGTTGTGGATAATATATTCACTGGTAGTACAACAACAAAAAAAAACCTAATTTTTATTTGCTTCACTGAAGGAATAGCAATAGACAAGAATGGGTTAATCTACTTTGTTGATGGGACCATGATCAGAAAAGTGGATCAGAATGGAATAATATCGACATTGCTTGGCTCCAATGACCTTACCTCAGCACGACCTCTAACCTGTGATACCAGCATGCACATCAGCCAGGTACTTTTCAGTTGCTGCTAATTTGGAAAGCTGAGCTGGTGATAGAAACTGAGATGCAGCTTTTGAGCCCCTTAAAATAAAAGTGGGTGGATATTTAACAGCAGGTTTGGGGGAGAAAGCAACCTGTTCCACGGGCATGAATTGCACAGTATTCTCTTAGCTATAAATGCTGCTGTATTCAATTTTTCTGCCCATAAACTTCAGTTTGGTTTAGAACAGCAAAACTATCAGCAGGAAACATTAAGCCTGGTAGTAAATACTGGGAGAATGGCATATCTGTTAGAACTATCTTGGCATGTTGATGTTTTCTGAATTGCTGACATCCTTAGCCTACTAGAGCGAATGAAAGGATTTACACAAACCCCCTGTATTTTTCTATTTTTATTAAAAACTTGTGTAGGTACGAAGGGACATGTCAGTAGTAGTATGTTCCAAAAATGGAGTACAGTGTTTCATAATCTGGACGGTAGTACGTTATTTTTGCTACTACAAGAATAAAGATCAAAACTGTTGGCAAGTATTTAGACATCAATATCTGTCTCTATAGTTCTGCATTTGTGATGCAGAAAAGTATTGCATTTATTGGAGGGGAAACTCAGCCTGTATTATAGTTTCAATGCAACTGGCTTTCTTTTTAATAAACTGGATGCCTGAATATTGTTCCCCTTGCCTTCCTGAAAACTTTAGTTTGCTGCATGTATTCATGCAAGTTCTTCAGTTATGATTGCTTACAGCAGATGGAAAATATCCTTACATCGGTGTCTAAAACTGAAGGTTAATTAATTCATTTTATCTGCACTGGTTAGCTGTTTAACAAAACACTTCTATTTGTTTAGGTTCGTCTGGAATGGCCTACAGATTTAGCTATCAACCCAATGGATAACTCCATTTATGTGTTGGATAACAACGTGGTTCTGCAGATCACGGAGAACCGCCAGGTGCGCATTGCCGCGGGGCGGCCGATGCACTGCCAGGTGCCCGGCGTGGAGTACGCGGTGGGCAAGCACGCCGTCCAGACCACGCTGGAGTCGGCCACCGCCATCGCCGTGTCCTACAGCGGCGTGCTCTACATCACAGAAACCGACGAGAAAAAGATAAACAGGATAAGGCAGGTCACAACTGACGGAGAGATCTCTTTAGTTGCTGGAATACCTTCGGAGTGTGATTGCAAAAATGATGTTAACTGTGACTGCTACCAAAATGGAGATGGCTATGCTAAAGATGCCAAACTCAACGCCCCTTCCTCCTTAGCTGTGTCTCCAGATGGCACCCTGTATATTGCTGACCTGGGAAACATTAGGATACGGGCTGTGTCAAAGAACAAACCCTTAATGAATTCAATGAACTTCTATGAAGTTGCTTCTCCAACTGACCAAGAGCTGTATATTTTTGATGTCAATGGTACCCACCAGTACACTGTGAGTTTAGTCACCGGGGACTACCTGTACAACTTCAGCTACAGCAATGACAATGATATTACTGCCGTGACGGACAGCAACGGGAATACCCTTCGGATCAGGCGGGATCCCAACCGAATGCCAGTAAGAGTGGTCTCTCCTGATAACCAAGTCATCTGGCTGACCATAGGCACCAATGGGTGTTTGAAAAGCATGACTGCACAAGGGCAGGAGCTGGTCTTATTTACCTACCATGGCAACAGTGGACTTCTGGCAACTAAAAGTGATGAGACTGGATGGACCACTTTTTTTGAGTAAGTACATAAAAAGAAGTCAGATGCCTTATAGTTTTATTGAGTTCTAAGGACCATTTGAAATGTTTCTGGGTGAAGTAACTGTAAAGTTGACCCTTGATAGCAAAAAGCACAGAAAGATACCTTTATTTTCCCATGCTGTCTTCCTCTGTCTTACTTGTCTGACTTCTTCTGAACATTGGGTCTGAATAATTTTGAATTCATTATTTTGAACTTCAGTTTTATATATTGAAATAATAGTGAGACAACATTTCACTCTTGTCAAGAAATTTGTAACTCAGACAACCATGGGTTTGTAGATTTGCATCAAAAACTAGATTTTCATCCCACTTGCTCATTAGATTGACATTCTTCTGCTGCAAATACTGACAAGAAATTTGTCTTTGCTGCTCCATTTTTTTTAAGCAAAAGCATCTCTGCATGTTCTTTTGCCCAAAAATAACGTCTGGGTGGGTTGTAAAAGGTTGTGTTTCACTGAGTGGAGGGTATGCAGAAAGGATCTCCTGGACAGCACAGCAGGCTTTAACACAGGTGAACCCATTTGGAGGAAGCTGAGAAAAGAAATGTGTGCCATGGGGGAACCGTCATTCCTGTAGGAATAAACTGAAAACACAGAAGCCACCAGCACCGTGTCATCTACAGGTGCTAGCACAACAGCAAGAGGTATTACTGGAATGGTAGGACTTGCAATTTTACCAGCCTCAGGAAAAATCTTTTCAGTGAATTGCTTTAGCCTGTGTTACACTCATTAAGTCATCAATGCCTGTTCATAACAGACAGATTAGCAAAGCATTTTACAGAATCTTCAATTCTATTGACTAAGGAAGATTGTGACAATTTATAGATAAACTAGTAGAACCAGAGAATTCACATACAAGCTTTATCAGTAACTTCATCTCCAAATGATCTGAACTGCCAACTGAATACACTAAGCAAACATAATAAAATTACAGCTTAAAAGAGAAACCATTATTTCAGAAAAGGTCAATGTAGAATTAACACAGATTTTTTTCAGTTGTCTCTGCCAGTTGGAAAAATATGTGTATTTTTAACTCACAGGAAAGACATGATGAGGTTGGGTAAGAAGGTATGTATGAAGGAGTGGAAGATGTAGTGTTAGTGTGATAAGTAAAACTATTAAGAGGCCTCTAGTTGAACTATTCAGGATTACAAAGGGCATCATGAAAATTCAGTAAGTCCCTCTTCTTTTTATTTGCCCCTCTTCTTTTCTCATATCTTTATGATGAAATGCAGTAGCAACTGCTGCCAAGGTCAGGGCTTAAAAAAAAGCTTGCAATTCAACACACATGATAAAGAAAATAAAGTGCCAGTGTCAGGCAGTGGCAGCAAAGCCAAACATCTGTGTTCTGAGATAACTTCATATTTCTGTCAGTGTACATTTGGCTGAGGCAGTGTGCAGGAGGACTCTGAGCACCTGTATCTACTCTCCAGCCTTTACAGATGCCCATCAGAGACACAAGAGCAGCAGGTGCTGCTTCACTGCATATTGTGTCCTGAAGTGGAGACAGGGCTAGGAATGCTGATCCCTGACAAAGACAGCAGGTGGGATGGTACTGCTGCCAGTTTTAAGGTATTCTTACAATAATCTGTAAATTGGCAGGGCTTTGGTAGCGGGCACCTTCCCAAAGCATTAGCACACATCTGTAACGTTTAATTGTGCTTTGGTGCATCCGCTGGGGATCTTTTTAGGTCCTGCCAAGAGGACACAGAAGCACAGCGAGGGTACACAGAGGAATGAGAAAGTGTTTGATTGGCAGGGCAAGTGTTCTCCTCCTCTTGAGTTAGCCCTGTCCTGTCTGCTGAGAGACCAAAGCACAGCATTAGGTGGGCTGGGAGCAGCCATCCATTTCCACAGAGAGTAAAGTCAGTGTTGAACTGTGACAGACACTGCCACTTGTTTCCCATAGGCAAGTTGGGCAAGACAGTCAGTTTGGGGGACAGTGAAGTCCTGTACAGAAATGAAGGCATCTGCTGGGTACAGCAGGCACTTTTAATCATGCTGACATTCACACTGGCTAATTGAGGACCTAGAGTTTTAATCAGGGCAGTAATTTCTCACCATGTTGGCTGTAGTTTCTGTGTAGCCTGCTGCGGTGTACTGCTGTAGCTGGTGGCTCCTGAATGTATCTTAATGGCGTCTGCCTGATCACAAAAAAACTGGATATTATATTCACTATTCAGTGGGTGATGGGTCTGTCATTTTCATGATGGGGAGAATTTAGGGTGCTGTGTGTCATGAAGTACACAGCTATTTCCTGACTCTGCAAATAGCCATCTTTCACACCTGATCTGCTTTCATGCAGACTTTCTGGTCTGAGTTAGGTTATGTCCAGCTGACTTACAGAGAGCCCAAAGGGCAGGCTATTCCCCTCAGTAACTATTAGGATTATTTGCAAGCTGCTGCTTATGCACTTCCTAAACAATTACCTCCAACCAATGTCTCGTTAGAATTCCCAAGCTGAAGTAATTCTAGAGAAAGCTAGGCAATTTCACTCACCCAAATTTGCAAGTGTATAAGGCTTTTGCAGAAGCAAAGATATTTATCACCTCCCTGTAGCCATGGTGAAGCAGTAATCTGTTTAATTGCAACAAGGAAGATTCAGATCAGACATTTGGAGGAACTTCATGGTGAAGATTTTGGAGCCCTGGAGCAGACAACAATGATAGTGACCCCTTGCCCTTCATAGACTGTCTTTAAAAACAGATCAGACATCTTTCAGGACCAATGCAGGAAGAACAGATCCTGCCCTGGGGTAGAGGTTGGACTGCATGACCTCTCAAGGTCCATTCCAGTAATGTTTTCTATGATGCTCTGTACAAGTTAAAACCAAAACTAAAAAATTGTACTGATTATGTAAAGCCACAGGGAATAAGGGGCAGGAGGAAGGCACTGTGTTACTTTTCTTGCCAAAACAGCATTCTTAAAAACATCCATCAGTCATCATAGCTGCTTGCTTCTTTTGAGCATAAAATCCCCATGCACCAAATCTATGTCTGTATATTTCCCTTTTGAAGGAAAAAATAATTGTGAACACAAGTCTTTAGCCATTTTTTATTATAAGCTCAAGTATAATTGTGACTTTTTGTTGCTCATGATTTGTAACATTAAATCTGACAATGATGGATTTGAGAGGTTTCTGCTACCATTGCCAAAAGAAATGGAGCCCGTGAATTATCACAGAAGAGCAACTCAGGAATAGCTTGGTTAACTATTCTCCTGTGCAAGTCTGGTTGTGTAAGTGGAGCATGGATCCAAATAACTTATTTCAGCTGGGTTCTCAGTGGTTTGAAAGCAGGTTTATGAAAATGATTCAGTCTTTCTTTTTTCCTTTTCAGAACAAAGGGGAAATATTTGCAAAAACATTTCATCCCAAAAATTGGCAGTCACTGCTCTGGCACATACTAAAGCATTTGGTCTTGTTTCTTTTCATGGCTTTTTTCCACAGTTTAAATCACACTAATATCAGATCCAGAAAAAAATTTGCTTTTTTATTTATTTTAGCCTGAACACAAATTAATCTATAGTTTATTTTTTTAGTCTCTTCTTTCCCTGAAGAAGGGAAGGACTGACACACAATAAATGGTTTTTTACATTCTTTTTTGTTTTTACAGTGAAATTGTAAGTACTAGCTTGAATTACTTAGGATATCGTATAATCTGATTTCTTTGTTTACAGACTTGGGGGATTTTTAATATCTTTATGGCAAAATGGACTTGTAAATTTCTATTTTGCTAAGGGTTTTAGTGTACTGATCAAAATTGACACCTTAAATTTCAGGAATGTGTACTTTTTTCAAAGCACTGTTGCTCAAATTCATAGTAACTGTTACCTGTTTTTAGAGGTCCAAAAACTTGCTGAATAAAAATGATGTTAACAGAGCATTTACAGAAATGATTGAAAATGCATGCATACTAAAAAACCAATGGAGCCATATCAAGCTAAAAGTTGCCCAGATTAGGTTTTATAATGAAATTATAGTATTAAACAAGGTATAAAAGTAATCAGCCTAATCAAATTCTCTTACAAAATTCCGAGATATCTGAGCTGGAAACTATTAGCTATAACTGCATATTATGTATGCATAATGTGAACATTTAAACAGATAAATCTTAAAAGTTAAACTAATTATCTGCATATTAGCATTTTGGAAGTGACACTTCCTAGCTAGCCTATATGGCATTATTTCTATGCAGCAGTTTCCATTGTGACTTTACATACAGAAAGCTAAGCCAGGTGCTTACAAAATGCGAAAAGAGCATTTTCTCTTGACCTAGGTTTTGAAATACTAGAAGCAAATGCCCAAAAAGCCGTGCAGATGCCCCTGTGCAGTGGCCCAGCCGTGCCGGCCTGTGGCTGCTCTGTGCTCCCTGGGTTGTGTGAGGAGCTGGCAGAGGCTGCTGTGGCAGGGAGGATCCCTCCAGGACAAGCAGCCAGGGCTGCAGTCTGTGCGCCATGGGAGCGCCGGCACCGTGCCCGTCTCGCACAGACACGGAGTCCTTCCCTTCAGCTGCTCTGGAGCAGATCCTGCTCCGCCCAGTGTTGGGCGCCTGGGATCTGTCCCTTTGTCCCGGCTGCTTCTGCAGGCTCCTCTGTAAAAATACAGGTGCTCCTTCCCCCTCAAGCTCTTCTGGAAGGTTCAGGTTGCTTGTGCTCTCCTTAGACATGAAGTAATCCCAGCAGCCACTGTTCCTTGTCTCTTTTCAGCTTTCTCATATTTTTCTTCCTCTTTTTTTAGAAGCAGTATCAGCAGGCAGAGATCTGTTCCAGACTAAGATGGCTCCTCCTCTCTGAAAATCCACAGCCTTTCTTCCATTATTCCATTTTGCTCTCCAGACCTCCTACTAGGTTTCCTTACTTTCTTACCGTGTATCTTGCTCCTTTCCACATCTCCCATTATTTCCCTAAGGTGTGTTTGACTTTCCTATTTTTCCTTTCCCAGCAGTGAATTTCTTTGCAGTCTCCTGTTGTATCTCTTGGCAGTCCATCCAATGTCTCCCCTGACACTTCATGCCCTGAGCTCATTTGTCTTCTCCTTCTCCTCCTCTCCCTCCCACTCAATCCTTGTCTTCAAGGCAACAGGAAGCAAAAAGAGTGACATTAGCAAGCAGAGTTCTTACAAGTTTACTTTGCTCCCACAGTTAAATTAACGAGCTTTCCAGCTATTTTGGAAAGGTGGTGAAATCATGCAGAATGTGAAATCCTTACAGTAATTTATGGACTCTAGAGAATTGCAAGCAAAAATCTCTTTTCACTGTATGCTGCAGAGTTTGCATATTATGCTTTTATTAGCAATGCATTCAGTGCTGTGGTTTCCCTAAAACTCTGTGATAGAGAGTCAGATATTGCCTCTGGCTTGGACTTGTTTAGTTTCCCCAAGTACCAGGCACATCATCTGTAACTGTCAACAGTTGGCAACAGAGAATAGAGTGTTTTGCAGTTTTTCTTTTGCTTCATCTTAATGCATTGCCTGTGGAGTCTGACTTGGAAATAGTGACATTTGGCTATGGAAAAGTCTATGGAACTTATGCTGAAATGCAAGTATTTGATTTGATCAGATTAAAATTATACCCTAATAGTAGTGTCAGCTCACTTGCACTTTTACTGTATATTAAGAGGTTCAAAATTCAGTTTTCATAATTACTATTTCTGTACCATTTCAGGTAACATTTGTGGGGGGTTATTTTCTTGTAATATTTGTGTTTCTATTTGTGTTCATTTTTCTGTCCTATTTATACTTCAGTACTATGAGTATCTAAAAATGCCTATGGTTCTTGTTCCTTGCAGTTTTGGGGCTTTCATTCTAATTTGATTCTGCTTTCTTAGAAATACCAGAACTTCGTACAAAATTCTAATCTGGATTTTTTTTTAATCACTACTAAACAACACTATCTGAATGTCCTTGGTATCATAGTGCTTTTTAGGTATTTTTATCATTTTACTATCAACAACCTTTGGTACCTTCTGCTTTTACTGCTGCTGCTTCTTGCTTCATCAGTGTAAAATATAGTGGCTATAAAATAATTAGCCATATTCATTCAAGCACTTTTGTTTAGCCAGTTATCATGTTCTTGCATTGACTTCTGTGAAGTCACATGAGCCCTTGATTGCAAACTGTGACATACAAATGCAGTGTCTTTAATCTTCCCATACTATATGTACTCAAGCAACAAAAAACATATTCTCTTCATTCTTAATTGTTTTCAAACTGTCTTTTTTGGGAATATTTTTGAGATGGCCAGTCCTTGCATAAGTGCCTCTGTATCCACATTGCCTGGCATAATGCAGCATGCAATACAGATATTTCTCTCTTACAGCATATTTGCTTCTCCTCCTCTCAATAAGACACAAATTTAAGATCTAGTAGCCATAACCCTCTCTCAACATCTTCACGTAGGCCCATGGAGGCAAGGCTGGCCAGAAGGCAATTAAAACTCTTCCTCTCTATTCAAACAAACTAAGTATGCCCCCTACCCAAAGAGAACTTGTAGGGAAAAATATCAACCTGACATATTTCATTTGGGTTGGTTTTTTTTAACTTTACACTGAATACATCAGCACTACACAAGTATGTAACTGTTTCATGCAACATGCAATTTCTGAGAGGAATGCAGTGATGGCTGTGCTTGCTGACAGGACTTACCATGTTTCTTCTTAAGATAAATCATTCAATACATTTTTTTAATTTCTATATTCAACTTTAAAGAATAGAGGTTATGTCTCACAGTTTTCTAAATCAGAATTGTAACTCAGCTTTATAGTAGCTGTCATAATACAGCATTATATTATTTAGTCTTATAAGACTTGTGCTAATATGGGAGACAAACTTGCTGTTTCAAACTCATCCTGCTTAATAAAAAACAGCCATGTTAAAAATAATCCATTAATATATAACATTACATATGGATGTGGCATTCTTTAGAGAACTGCAGTTTGTCCCCAGATTGCCCTGATAGCAGTTGTATGTCTCATCTAATAGACCTTTACCCATTTCTTCATTCTTGAATGTTACTGTTTCTTCTTCTTCTTAGAACTAGGCTCCTTAATAAAAGCAGACCTGAGAAGCCATTGAATAGATAATAATATCAACATCAGAATGCTGAAGACACATAGCAATATTATTACATGTTACATGTATGAAAAAGAAGGAATTGCTTCGATTTCTGTCAAGAAAGTCAGCATGTGATGTCTCTGGTTTAAGAGAGCACTTAGAAGTAAGGATAGTGCCGCAAAATAAGCAGTTTTGTTTGTATTAATGAAATAAATGTCCTGCACTGTCAATCCAGTCAGCTCTGTCCAGGCTTCTGAAAGTATCTGTCTCCCTTCTGGTTTATGAAGGACTCCACAATACCATTTGTTTAGTTATTGACAAGTTAATAATCTTGTTCCATGGTAGTTTTCTTTGTCAAACAGAAGTGAGAGAGGCTACAGTTAAGCCAACTCACCCTCCTTGACACTCACTTGGCAGGGAACCTGGTGTGGTGAGGGTGCAAGGACAGCTCAGGATCACATGTGAGAAGGCTAATCTCTGTTTTCAGTCATGCTGTATTCAAACATATCCTCAAGCCCCATCAAGGGATTTGGTCTTCCTTGCTGTCCCAGTGAGGCCAGACTGATCAGCTCTCTAAAAAGTCTACAAGGGACGTGCATATTAAAGTCTTACCTTTAGGGGCCCCCCCAAGAAGGGAAAGTCTGTCACTTCTGAAGCCTGCATTAATTGGGTGTGACTTGTACTCTGAAGGAATAAGGTTGTTACTCTAAATTAACCACAGAATCTGAATCTAACAATTATTGTTTACTATCTTAGTAAAAGATAGAAAACTGCCCTAAAATAAAAGAAAATACACCCAGATAATTTTATTTTTCTGTTACTAAATTTTCTTTTCAAACATAATGTAATTTAATAAGTTGATTTGCCCACTTTTTGTGACCCTGTAAAAACAGCCTTGTGGAGTTTTTAACCTTTCAAAATAAAAATAAAATTAAATTAAATCCCCACCCTACCACCAAATAATAATTACAGGGGAAAAAGCAACATTACAGCTTATTCTGTGAACAAAATGTCTGGCCAAACAGACCAGCCTTATGTCCTTTTTTCACTAAAGGCCTGCACACTCAGCTCCGACAGTGTAAGCAGACCTTACAGCAAGGAACAATATGTGACACAAAGTATATATACACCAACATTTCTCTTAGTTGAAAGGCCATACTCTGGTATTTATATCCACAAGGCACACCGTTTATTTGTGCAGTAATAGATGAGCTAAAAAGGCGGGGGAGGTGACACACAGACAAGGCAGCAGCCCTGAGGTTAGGGAAGCTGCCCGCTGGCACACCCTAGCAAACCCAGAATCCTTCCTCTGTGCATCCCACAGGGCTCAGGGGCAGTGAGTTCCCATTACAGGGAAGTTGAAAAGTGAGAGATGAGGGTTAAGGTCTTGTAGATAACAGCCTAGCTACTGTATTTAGTCTCATCTTCATAAGAACGAGCCCCTTGAATTGCTCCTGAATTGGCTGCACTCAGTTCAAAAGAGTGTGAGCTGCTGAGGCACACCCCTAGCCCGGGGAAGCTGCTTCATCCCTAGCAATGCCTCTCATGTAAGCCACAGTGCCTACATCCATCCCTGACAATGCCTCTCATGTTAGCCCCACTGCCTAACACCCCACTGCTCTCAGTGCACCCCTTCCTCAGGCACATACCCTGGAGCTATTCTTCCTGCTCTTCAGTGGCTTCATTAACACTGCTCATTTGTGTGTTTGTGTGCATGTAGGGTGCATGTCAGATATGAGTTGTGAGAGACTCGGTTTTGTGGCTCCTTAGGAGAATATACATGGCAGGTGTTTGCTGCAGCATGGAGGACTGCAGTACCATACAACAGAGAGTGAGAAGTTTGGCAGTATTCTGGCAAAAAGTAAAGTATCCCCAGCATGGTAAATTTGTGTATTGCTTCTTTCTCCACAAAGCACTGCTCCCCCAAAATACCTGGTTCCAAATACCTGGAAGTCATTTTGGATTGGGCTGTGAAAGTGGTCAATCTTACACGGCACAAGCACTGAACTGAAGCTTGTTTGTCTGGTCGTGCATTGAAGTGGAAAATGAGCATCAAAACCTTCTCTGTATGAAAGTGAATGAGCTATCATGGGAAAAGGTGTTGATTCATTCCTTTGAGCTCCCTTTCCAACAGACACATTTCCTGCAGTGATTCTCGTTTAGAGTGTGCCTGTTGTTTTGCAGATGAGTTATGGCTGTCAGGAAAGGCCTATTTAAGTGAATTGTTCACGTCTGGTGTGCTGAATGCTGGTTTACAAAAAAGACTGAAAACTGTCCTTTTAACATTATGACAAAATAGACACAACAAATAAAAAGCCTCAAGAGCTGCAGTTATAACAGGAGAAGGTGAAAAAAGAAATTGCCAATCACTTTCCAGCTGAGGAAATCTCTTCATTAAACCCAGACTAAAAAATTCGTCCTGACCACGTTGCTAAGATAAAAGACCATTACCTGAATTATTTAACCAGCTGTGCAAACAGTTTTATAAGACTTCCCCAGATGAAAACAGAGTGAAGACCCTTTCCCTATGGAAAAGCCATCAGATGAAGGCACAGGAAAAGCTTGAGTTGTCTGACAGTTGGTTGGACAGGGGGACAGATAAATGGACAGATAAATATAGCTGATACTAATACTTTTAATGACCTTCTAATCTTTTTGGTTTTGTGAGTTTGCATTTTTTGCCCAAATTCCTTTAAAAAACAAGTAGGCATATAAATTTCTGTCCAGAATTGGGAATCTGGCTGTAGTTTAATTTAACTTTTTCCTAGAATCATTCCTGGACCTATTTTCTGTAATTCCTGTTTATCCACTTTTTTTTCAGAGCTAGGCACAACAGAAGGGAAAAGGAAAATAAAAAGGACAGGTGAAAGGAAAAAGGAGAGGGAGAGGGGAAAGGAATAAAGCAGGAAAGAAAGGGGGAAAAAAAGGAAATTGTTTTTAAATATATTTAGAATTCTGTAAAACTGGAAAGAATGTTGATTTTTTTCATAAAATCATAGAATATTCTGAGTTGGAAAGGATTCAGAAGAATCATCAATGTCTAGCTCCCAGCCCTGGCCCTCCACAGAACAGCCCCTAGAGTCACACCATGTGTCTGAGAGTGTTGTGCAAACAGTTCCTTAATTCTGTCAGGCTTGGTGCTGTGACCACTTCCCTGAGGAGCCTGTTCCAGTGTCTGACCATCATCTAGATGAAGAACCTTTTCCAATATAAACCATATCCAACATAAAGCTCCTCTGACACAGCTTCATGCCATTCCCTTGGGTCCCATCATGGTCACCACGGAGAAGAGATTGGTCCCTGACCCTGCACTTTCCCTCACAAAGATGTTGAGGCCCACATCTCCCTTCAGTCTCCTCTTCTTCAGGATGAACAGACCAAGTGACCTCAGCTGCTTCTCATGCAGCTTCCCCTCAAGGTCCTTCTCCATCTTCCTTGCCCTCCCTTGGATGCTCTCTGACAGCTTTATGTGCTTTATGTCATTCTTACATTGTGGCACCCAAACTGCCCCCAGCACTCGAGGTGAGGCTGCCCCAGTGCAGAGCAGAGCAGGACAATCCCCTCCCTGGCCTGGCTGGCCATGCTGTGCCTGGTGCACCCCAGGACACGGCTGACCGTCCTGGCTGCATTTTTTCTCATGCTTAATAATATTCCAGATAAGAAAAAAAGAAAAATGCTATCACTTCTTCGATAATAATAAAATAAAATATTAAAAATCCACTTGTCATAATTTACAGGCTACTAATATATATCAAATTGTCATTTGCTTTCTTCTTGTTAAGCAAAACAAAATATTAGGAAGACATACCACCATATTCTTTATTGTTTGGGGTTTTTGGGGTTTTTTTTAATTGTTATATCTCCAAAGGAAGTCATAGTTTAATATTTCAGGTTTCCCAATATAATTGTAGTGTGAATTCACAAGCAAGATGCTAAACATTTTAAGATACAAATACAAATGTATTTTGTGGAAATAAAGGAATATGTGCAGGTTATATATGAGTAGTTATGGATCCATTGAAGTGTCTCTTTCAATCAGACTAAATAAAAAATGAAAAAAAAAAAGGAGAAATCATTTTTGTCTGTACATCTTCAGATTCTTCAGATTATTTTCACCTTTTTCATTCTTAGGCTCATTCAGTCTCTCTTCAGACATATCAAAAGCAAAAATGCATGTCAAAATGAGGAAAGCAATGTACAAATTGAGTAAAGGAAAAAAATGCAAAATTCGTTAATTCAAGTTGAAAGTTTTTTTCTTTCTTTCTACAACCCACATAATGGTTAAAGGTGGCCAAAACTAGAGCTTCCAGTGACTTACCATGCCCAATTTTAAACCAGTAGGGGACAGGAAAGCTCCCTACAGGTGAAGAAACGCTAATGAAAGTGATGATATATTAACTGTGGGCTTCTTTCCTTTTGGTTGGCACAATAACCATTTTGGGTACTGGTTGAGAGAAAGTGCTACTAGAGTCGCTTTTCTTTACCATCATTTTCCAACTTTGAATTTGCTTTCATTTGGGAGGGGCTACACCTGCAGTGTGCTATGGAGGCTGAATACAAGTGAAAGAATGTATTTGGAAACCAAAATTCTGTCATGTTAAAGACAACACTCTTCTGTGTAAATGTAGCTTAAATGGCCTCAACAAGCCAAGGGAGACATTTCATTGCCAGGTTAGGACAGATTTTTCAGCATGTTGTCAACATGGTATGCGCCTAAAAAAACAACACATTGCACTCCTGAATGTCAACCTTGAACCTTCTCTTCTCACCTGCCAAGAAGCAGCACTCAGGTATAAAAGGCTTCCCATTAATAGTTTGAAATAAGTAGGGTAATGTTCCATAAATTTTTTAGCCACTCTTGGTAATCTGAGATGCAGAAAAAAAACCTAATGTGAGTTGAGTGAAAGTATAACAGTACTTTTCTACTGTCAAAATTATGCATGTCTATATTATGAAATGTATTCATGCTTCATTTCTCTATTACAGTATCCCAACTAATAGTATAATCTGTAACCAGTCTTAAATACTTAATATGCATTTGGACTGCATGTCTTGTTATCTGAAATGTGCTGGAACTGGTGTGCCTTGCTCTTCAACCTGACATGTTTACAACAGAAAAAAAAAAAAACCACAGAATTTATTTTGTTGAGGGATTGTGCTGCAGAAGTCTGGAGAAAAACAGTATCAGTCATAAATTAGCAATTGGCTTTAGGTGCAGCCTTTACTATACACTTTATTTCTACAGCTCCCTATTCTACATTGAAATAACTTCTGATATAAAACATTAATAAAGCTCTGCATGTTGAGGTTGAGCTAAATGTGCTACAGACTAAGATAAAATACACTTGAGAAACAAGTCAAAAATAAAGTAAGTAGGACATTTCCATCTGTGGCAAGGCTTACCAGGAAGTTATTACTGCGAAGTAAAGTGTCCTACATAGCCTAGAACAGAAAATGGTCTGGGAAGGCATGTAATTAAAACTGAAGGAGATGAGCAATGGAAGAGAGACTTCCAGCAGGTGAAGAGCAAAAGGTCGAGAATCTGGGAAGCTGATAATCATTATCTCTGAGAAATTCTCACTGCTGAAGTGGAAAACTATCTGGCAGTGGCAGCTCATCCTAAGGAAGAAAAAGGATTTGATCTAAGGGGAACTTCAGTTAGCGGTGGTGGCAGCTGCCCCCACTGCTGCCTTCAGAGTTATTGACCAAATATGAAGATTGTTGCCTTAATGCCAACAGAAGTGAGCTGAGCAGATTAATGCCCACAAGGTCACATCCAAGGAGCAAGTTTCTGGTTTAGATTCTTGAAAAGTTTATGTGAGACTCACTCTTCAGGAATTGAAGAGGTTGGTGGAATGGCTTTGCTGTGGAGCCTGGCAAAGGAGAAAGATCAGAGGGCTCCATGGTAACACATGTGCCTGAGCTTGTGTTTGGATGAAAAGATCAAAGAGGCTGTGAAATACCAAATATAGGCACTCACCCTCTAGACTTCAGATCTCATTCCTTCTAGGGCAATTTCAATATTAGAACACTAGGCAGATAAAAAGAAATCGCTCAGTCTAAAACTGACAATCTTGGATGAATAAATTCACCTTGGCAGCAGAATGCAAGGATATTTGAATGTAATAAGAAAAATGGCCTCAGAATGCCCAAAGGTATGAGTGATGTTGCTATGCTGTGCATTGATAAGGCTTTGATTGTGGGCAAGAAGATAGCAAGTATAAAGTAAGTTTAGTATTCGATGTACGGTGAACAAAATGAAGGACACACATAGCAATCTGTCACCAAATGGAATATGTAATGAATTGTAGAACGGCCTATTTCCCCTTTTTCTTTTTTTCCTGGCTATAAAAGTGTGAGAAATCCTATTCTTACCTTTCACATCTCAGTCACATTTTCTTCTTGCACTAGGATGCCTGAACCGAGCAATCACGGCTTTTAAGATTCTTTCAGGTTTTAAGTCATGTTTTTAAGAACATTAATGTGTAACATGATTTCTTCCTGGTCTTTGAACTCTCCCCCACTGTAATATTAACTGCTTATCTCAAGCTCATGATGTGCCTTGCCATATTTGCGGAAGACGAGACCAGTTCAAGAACTATAGGCACAGTCAAAAAATAATAATGTGGAAGCAAGAATGCATAAAAGAAGGATAGCACAGTTCAGTGCTGCATACTGCACTAAAGCCACACACTGTGCTGAATACTACTGATGTGTAGCATTTTCCAGCTCAGGTGGTATACTGAGAAATATGGTAATTAGTTTCTCACAGATACTGTGATTAAAAGGGCAAAAAGTTCTTACAGGGAAATCTCACCATCTGTGGCTTTAGTAAGCATTGTATGAAATAAAGACCAGTACCAGACTACTGTAATCAAAGGATAGAAGTAATTCCCAACCAAGTAATTTGGTACCATTTTCAAACATAAAGCAGAAAATAGAAAAGGACACTAATTGGACAATATATGCTCCCCAGGGAGTTGGAAAGGGAAGTTGTGCATGAAAATAAGTTCTTGGAACTGAGGCATGAGACTGAAGGTCATGAATAGGCTAGCAGTCATGTTCATGCCCAAGGAACTTAAGTATGTTTGTTTTGGTCTCCTGCATAAATGGAATATCTCAGCTTGCCAAGTCCAGTATGTGAAAAAGAACCACAATTAGGGACAGAAACACACTGGAAGAAACCTCATTATCTTGAAATGTACTTAACTTCAAAAAATAAGTTTTCTCACTTGACTTCCCTGGCTTGCAGTATGGTTTCTGATTTTTAAATATTCTTTTCTCTTGCCTGTTGCTAAGTGAACGTCTTACATAAACAAAGGAAATCAACTGTGCTAAAAGGATGGAAATGACTGAATGCAAAAAGCTGTCAAATCTACAGAGTAAGCAAACTGGAAGAAAGCATTTCTTAACTTAATCCTTTCAGTTACAGCAATGCTGTGCAGTACTCATGCTGTTCAGAGAAAGTTAGTGTTGTGGGTTACAGCTGTTAGGATTAATTCTCTCATTTTAAGAAAAAGAGTTTCTGTGGCCTCAGTGATATGGTTGGGGCTTTTGGGGGGCTTTTTTTGGTTTTGCTTTTCTTTTCCAGTAGGAGCAATTTTGATGATAAATATCAGCATGAAATGTCTAGCACACTGTGAGGACCTGCAGGGTCATGTTCTAGTTACTTTAAGAGACTAAGGCGTTGTGCAGCTTCCCACTACATGGTCACAGGACAGGGATGGAAAACTGAGAGCAAACAGGTCATAAGTGGGCATGAAATCCTCCTTCGGATGCTTTTTTCTCTCTGTTGCAGCTATGGGCAGGCTATACTTCAAAACAAGGAGCTTCAGCTGAACACCTAGGCTGACAAATCAGGACTCTAGCACTGGAAGAGCTAATCTTAAAGACAAGCTTTATGACCAGAAGCTCACACAGTGCTTTACCTCTCCTTATACTGTGACCAAAATGCATGTTTGGATTTGGATTTGTAAGCATGGTCTCTGGTCATGTACCAAGATGTACTTCAATTACAGAAATTCTATCTACCTATTCATGTTAAATGGAGATATAGCTGTTGGTTTAAATAAATGTCAGTAGACACAGAAAAAAATATCTCATCGTTTGTGTCACAATTCTCAAACAGTTCACAAACAGTTCACAGGTAGAGATGTTAGCTGTTCTGGTTTCCAGCTACAAGCAGCTTAAGTAGATTAAATATTACCCCAGACTCTGCTCATACTAATACAAGGGACATTAAGCTCTCAGGAGTACAGGTGTTCTGCATACTCATTGAATAGGAAAGGCCCAAGAGACACTTTTATTAAGATACCCTTATTTCAAAAATTTTGAGGATTCCTGCAGTAGCAGCAAAATCTACTCCAGTTAGAGGGAGTAAGTACAGAATGCTGCAGAATTTAGTACCAATAAATATGCTTCCTTTGAAATGGCGAATTAGATGTGCAGCAGGATCTGGTCACGCTTCAAAGAATAATACGCAGAGCTGAAGATCCATCTGTTTGCTCTTGCTATCACCATTGAGACTCCTGTATGTTAAGCAGTCTTTTGAGTACTTCAAAGCATGTTTGAAGTCTTTGCTATGCCTATCCCAAGCACACAAAAAAAAAGCAAAAGTGCCTTAACAATAGTAGCTGGTAGCTGGTGTTTTTCTTCATTTTAGTTGTAAGTGAAGACAATTTGTTCCTGCTATTTATCATTTCTGGACCTTCTTTTTTAGCTATGATAGCGAGGGCCGTCTAACAAATGTTACATTCCCAACTGGAGTCGTCACTAACCTTCATGGGGAAATGGAAAGGGCCATTACAGTGGACATTGAGTCATCCAGCAGAGAGGAAGATGTCAGCATCACTTCCAACTTATCATCAATCGATTCTTTCTATACCATGGTTCAAGGTACTGTAAACAAAAGATTTCTCAGCAGATACTGGCCTGAAAATTGTTTTCTTCTGGTACAAGCAGCTCCAAATAGAAGTGAAACTTTAGGGGCATCGTGTCTGGAGGAAGGGGTGATACATACACAGTTTTACACCTATACAGAAACAACTGTTCAGGAAAAGCAGTAGTATTGCAACAAAAGTAGCATTAAGTAAGTTTTCTAACCAAATGGTTTTGTAAGCAGCTATGGGAAGTAGAATACTTACTTTATATTAAAAAGGAATCTTGGAAAGAAGAGATGGATTGAAAGGGAAATAGGTACAGAAATAGTATGAAGTGATACTTTAGCTTAAAAGCAACTTGTAATATCCCAGCAACCACATACTTGCAAAAGTGAATAGTCATAGTATGCTTAGGATTAGGCCAAAAATGCCTAATAAAACAGCAGAGAATGTGTTTTGTGCCAGTCCAAAGAACATACTATTAGGATGAGACTTTCTTAAGTATTTATGAAACTTTGATGATAGGTCCTAAAGGCATTTTTTGCTCCTCTGGGATATATTTATTCTTAACAATCTCACCCTGTCTCTTTATTACCATTGGGTAAGTTATGTGATGTCAAGATGCACATATTGCATAAAGTGTCCAATACAAAGGCGGAGTCTTAACCCATGTAGGTAACCTGGAATTCTCTTTTTGGCCTTTTCAGATCAGTTAAGAAATAGCTACCAGATTGGTTATGATGGCTCACTGAGAATCCTGTACGCCAGCGGCCTGGACTCACACTACCAGACAGAGCCACATGTCTTGGCTGGCACTGCCAACCCAACCATGGCAAAGAGAAACATGACCCTGCCAGGGGAGAACGGGCAGAACCTGGTGGAGTGGCGATTCCGGAAAGAGCAAACCCAAGGAAAAGTCAACGTCTTTGGCCGAAAGCTTAGGGTAAGCACACAAGCATGAGCAGTATCTACTGCATTCTCATTAAGGGATGAGGAAATGTAAATACATTCCTGTAGGTATTGCAACCAGCAGCCACAGAATATTCACTGTAGACAAGCTGACCGTAGATTGGGAAGTACTTGGTTTTATTACTTCATTTATTGGCTATTTTATTTATTAATTGCTCTTTTCTGTGTGTCATGGTTTAACCCCAGGCAGTAGCCAAGCCCCACACAGCTGCTCACTCAGTCCCCCACCAGCAGGATCAGGGACAATTGGAACAGTAAAACCCAGAGAACTTGTGAGTTGAGATAAAGACAGTTTAATAGGGAAAGCAAAAGCCACACACGCAAACAAAGCCAAAGAAAGAATGAATTCACAGCTTCCCATGGGCAGGCAGGTGTTCAGCCATCGCCAGGAGAGCAGGGCCCCATCACATGTAACAGTGACTTGGGAGGACAAAGCCATCACTCCAAACATCCCCCCTTTACATACTGAGCAGCCGGGGTCACCTGTCCTGGCTGTGTCTGCTCCCAGTCCCCCATACAGCCCCAGTCTGCTCTGCAGTGTGGCAGTAGCAAAAGCAGAAAAGGCCTTGGCTCTGTGGAAGCCCTGCCCAGCAAAAATGAAAACATTTCTAGGTTATCAACCCTGTGTTCAGCACAAATACAAAATATAGCCCTGTAGTAGCCTCTGTAAAGAAATACCCCAGCTAAAATCAGCATTCTGTGGAATTAAAACTGTTGGGTTTAGCTTGGAATGGCTAAAAAGAAAAATTTTCTGCTTTCCTTCACTGTTTTTCTTTCTGGTACTGAATTCATGTAACTGATTCAGAATCCTGTTTTAAATTATTCTACCATAAGTTAGCATGATCCCTGGGTTTGTTTTTTTTTTTTTAATTTTAAATTAAAATTGTAGTAAGACTTATTCTTACTGTAGAAAGGGTTTAACTGTGTGTGCATGAGGATGGCATATTCCTCTAGCATATGTCTTTACCATTTTGTTGGCATTCCTTCTTCCTATATAGCGAGTGAAATACAAGTAGGAAGCAAACTATGATTTATGACAGCCATTTGGTAAAGACAACACAGATTAAGCATTTAAAATTGTGTTGCCAGGAGACCATTTCAAGATCAAAGGTTTGACTTACTATTAGAAATGAACTCAGTTCTTTAAAATAAAGCCTAGGCAGTGTATCAAATGAAAGTAAGTAATTTCAGACCACTTGACTTCTTGCCATTTGAAGTCTTAAAATATTTTGTATCTTCCGTTGGGACAAGAAGGGAGGGAATGTTGTTATGCAGGTTATATTCCTCTCTACTACTTTCTCTATAAGAGGAATGGGGTTTTTTCCCAGAAGGAAGAACAATTATGCACAGCAGCAGCTGCTTAAGAACAATATATTAGTAACTACCTGTGGCAGCTATCTTACATTGATAACGAAGAGGAAAAGGAAGCCATAATTCTGAAGCTCATTCTTGTGGTTCTGGTTCATAGGCATGTCATTTTATACCACAGTGGTATAATACACCTGCCAAGTCATTTGTGAAAGAAGCCCAAGAGAGGTTTGGCAGTGAAACAAATCACCACAAGCACAGTTCTCAGAAGTGACACTAAGTTTTGGCATTCAAGTGCAGTGGTGGTAACAGTTAAAAAGAGAAGGTAAAGTTGTCATGGGCAACTCTAACTCTGAAGAATTAAACCCCCCAAAAAAAAAAAAAAGCAAACACAAGGGATAGATTTAACAAGATGAGAGGGAAAATAAAAGATTACAGATTAGGATAAAATAATACTCATTACATAGAAATGGGAGAAGTAGGGCATGTGGAGAATGAGCTAGTAAGAGACAAATGCCTCAAAAAAAAGGAAAGAAACTTGTCAGCAATCAAAAAAAAATTAGAATGTTTTGTGAAATTTATTTACATGCAAAGATATTACTAAAATGTCAGTTGGGGTGGATGGGGGGATGTAGGAAAGCAGAAAAAGAAAACAAGAGAAAGAAGAACAGGAATAATTTATGGAGCTCATCATTTCTATATACAGACAGATATGTCATCAACATTTTTCTGTAAAGAAGACAAATGTAGACAAGAAACAGTGACAAAATGTATTGCCAGTAAAGGTACCCATCTCTGTGACACTCACTCTGTCATACATATGCAGTATCTAATGGTAAAAAGTACACTGTCAGCTACTCTCTTGGTCTTCTATCTTGTTAATATTAGTTCTACCCAGTACTAGTAATCTTTCTAAAGAAATAAATTAATTAGGAATTATGTTGCCCTTCTCAACAGTCTTCAGTCAATTTTGCTTTTGCTCTGACTTGGTTTGTAATTCTGTTCAATAAGCTAGTTCTTCTCTGGGGCTGTATGTTTGGTCCATAAGCTGGTTGTGGGCAAAAGTGCTGCCAGTCCTCTGCATGAAAGAGCCTTTTTAGGGCATTGGACTGAGGGTCTCAGATAAAGGAGCTGACATGAACTCTGTCTCAAGGGATGCACCCAGAGCAGACAGGTAACACAGACAAGGGAGCTCACAAGAGGAGTCTCCTCTTGAGACCTGACATACTCCAGGCTATGCAGAGGTCCTCAGTTTTCACATTACCTCTTGAATCTCTCTGGAAGACACAGCAATATATTCCTCTAACAGAGGAATCAAAGACAGATTTCATACTTCTCACTGAAAAGAACAACAGGAATTAAAGTAGAGGAGAATAGATGGAGACATAAATTATTGAAACATATCAGGACAGTAGGTAAAGACTGTCAGAAGACTCAGTTTTGTGTCATTAAGTGTTTCTTCACTGGAAATTTCCTCAAGTACAGTTTTTATCATAATGAAATCCAGAGGTTTCAAATGTATTTGGAGTGTGGTTATCTTGGACACAATAAAAACATTCAACTTTCCCTTAAAAGTATTTTTCTAGCAGAGATGTTATTAAGAAGCACTTTAGAGAAAGGCACTGCTTTAGCTGAGATGTGTTATTCCATCCCTACACTGCCCAATGAAACAAGCTATTTCACCAAAACTCATTGTTACTCTAATTGCCATCTCTGTTGTGGGATAAGCAAGAACAGCCCAAATTTCACCAAAAGCTCACATTCCTGAATGCAAGAGCTCTGTCAGCAACATCTGAAAGCAGGAAACTGGCTGGAAGAAGTATTTCCTTTCCTTCCCCTCATATCCTGCCCTTACACAGACCTGACAGATGGGAAGTGAAAAGGCAAGGAATGTTATCATCCCAGTTAGCAGCTAGGGCAGTCAGACAGTGGATTAAGTACTTTGTTGCAATTTATACAGGAAGGATGTGCTTAGCCAAGAAATTAACCACAATTGCTTGGACATCTGCCTTAACCATAAAACCACCCTTCTTTCTTTGCCAGTTCAGAAATCAGAAGAGTCCATTTTAACTTCAGTGTCTAATCCTGAGAGATGGACAAGAAAATTTATAAAAAACATAATTAAATGTAAAATAAGGAAGGGGAGGGGGAGAGAAAGGGAAGGAAAAAATCAGAGAAGCAAAACAGGCCGGGAACATGCAGAGATGAGTGCAGGCAGACACTGGGGGGAAAAAAAAGCCAGAGACAAAGGAAATTTAAAAATTAATTTAGGTAAATGAGCTAATGCTAGATGTCAGAAAATTTAAAGAAAAACTCCCTGAAAACAAGTTAAAAAAACTTCAAAAAAGGAGTTGAATGGAAGCACTTCACACTTAACTTTAACTTACTTCTAGAATCTGTCTTGTAGCATTAACTTTTCAGATTATATTTCAATAACTTTTGATGGTTCATTAAATAGGTAAAACAGTTATTGTGCATCTGCTAGATTTAGTGTACTTTACTTAGGAGATTTACATGAAAGTGGGATTACTTTTTTTCCTAAATTGATAGTGCAGATTCTTCTCATGGCAGTGATTTCATATAAAGATAAAGGTATTGTACATAAATAGAGAGACAGACTGAGCAAAAGAGAGCACTTGGAGGAACTTTTTTCCTATTTACCTATGACCTATCACCAGCACTTTAGTACTTTTTATACCAATAATAAAGGATCTAATTTATATTGATCTCTGTGAAGCTTATTAGCCTCAATTTTAAGTACCAACATCCATGGCATGTGGAGTTTTGAAATTTCAGCCTGAAAAATCAAAAAATCTTCCAGTCATTTCTTTGGTGCATCCCTATCTATTCTCTTGTTCTTTTCTGAATGTTATTTAGCCATCTTTGTTTACCCTTTGTAATGGATGTGTGAGGTACTTGAAACAGATTTTTTTTAAAATTCTTAATACACATAGCTCTCTGTCCATTTCTATCCTACTTCCCACATGTTCACAAAATACAGTGTTGAAAAAAATCTCAGTTATCAGTTTTTCACCCCACATGGAACAACTTTAAAAAGACACAGCAGATACAGAAATGGTTTACAGATGAACAAAGAAATCCTTGAGGGCTGTTTGAGAACACTAAAGCACAATTCAGTGCTGAGAGGAATGGAGAAGTGCAAAGATACTGATATAGGAAAAGAAAACCAGACATTTTCCTTTCATAAATTCAGAAAGGAGAGCCAATTCAATGAAATTGAAAGTTGACATATTTTGAACACTAAAGGGAGGTGGGGGTGGATTTCAGTGTAAAAGTATTACATAGAAATCAATATCCATCACTTGTAGTTTACATATATCAATAACAAGTTTTCAACATAAATGTATCTATGGCTTTATTTAATATAAAGCATTAATAAAGCTAAGGTTTATTTTCAAATCACAATACTTACAAACTTCAAAGCATTTTCAACTGTTTTTCAATGGTTCAGTAGTCTTCCAGTCATTTATGGCTTTAGGTAGTCAGCTTTAATTAGTCAGTTAACTAGGAGAAAGATATAATTCTCTACTAAGAAGTTCAGCCTTATAAATACATTGCAGCAGTGGATAGTATACTGAGTTAAATTTCCACTTGATCCTGAAGGGGAATGCCTATGTTCTAAAAACGGTTTAACCTTAATTTGAAGACCTAACATGCTTTTGAAGATCTTAATCTTGCATTTGCTATTTTGAAAAATACTTGCTGTGAAGGACTGAGATTCAGTTCTTTCTTAGCATGATTGTTATGAATTGGAAAAGCAGTTGCTGGGAATATATTTTGACAATAATTTTCTAGATATATTTCAGACTGCTTACAAAAGAACTAGTTTGTATTGAAATGACCCCATTTATTACCAAAGTTTTCAGTACACAGCTTTCAGTATTTCCTTAACAGTTGACTAAGCATCAAGAAAGAAAACATTGCAACAAATTCTGAACCCTCTCTTCATATAACCAGACCTTCTAAGGTAGATGCTATTATAGTGCCTTACAGTTATATCAAGAAGTTGCTAAAATACTTTACACATACAGCAAATCAATCACTATAAATGGTATTTAAAGAATAGCTAGCTTTGTGGAAATAACAGGTTGCTGGGGTTTGAACAGCATGATTTATTGTGTCATTTTGTTTGCTTTAAAAAGGTTAATGGCAGAAACCTCCTTTCAGTTGACTTTGATCGAACCACAAAGACAGAGAAGATCTACGATGACCACCGTAAATTCCTGCTGAGGATTGCCTACGACACGTCAGGGCACCCCACCCTGTGGCTCCCGAGCAGCAAGCTGATGGCTGTCAATGTCACCTATGCATCCACAGGTCAAATAGGCAGCATACAGAGAGGCACGACTAGTGAAAAAATAGAGTATGATGGACAGGGAAGGATAGTGTCTAGAGTGTTTGCTGATGGGAAAACCTGGAGTTACACATACTTGGAAAAGGTAAAGAACGCTCAGGTTTTTTAAAATGCTTGGAATGTGCTGAAATTCTGCAGCACCTCACTGCTGCATACAAAGCAAAAATAGGTAGTAGCAGCACATTGCAATTATTCTAAATATCAACATGTGATTCCAAGGGGAATGTTTCATTCCACAGATATGTAATCATGCTGTACGTAATTGCTAGGAATTGATGTGTTTTTAAATTATTTAGGCCACTTACTAACAAGAAGCATCTGCATTTACCTTTTATCTTAACACTTAAAATAAGGTACAGGGACTATCTGCAATTCAGTTCAACTGAAAATAATTTGTTTGCAAATGCTCTGCTGTTGTGGGCTTTTTTCACTACCAAGAAAAGCTCTTTTTTCTAAATAGTTACAGCTGTCAATTTGTACTTGCTATATGTTGTAGCATCAAAATAAGGGGTAGGCAAAAGATTAGGAATCAATACATATGTAACAATTGCTGAACGATAGCGCACCTTCTAGAAATATCTGTGAAAATCACCCTTGTGAGATATGCAGAAAGACAATCCATGTCTTTTAGGGGTTTAAATATATTTCTGTTGAAGGTGTTGCTCAGCAAATACTGTTTCCTCGTTACCACAGACTTAATTTAATCAAGATCTGTGATACATAATAGCCACACATTAGGAAAATGTCAGAATAATTCAAGTGGCTCCTTTCGATATGAATAATCAAACAATTGTTTTGCCTGTGTCTCAAAAGCTTACAGAACAAGAACACAGTATTCAGAGTTCTCAGGCTAGTCAAATTCTTCAAAATCATCTCTAATTGTAAGAGAGAAATTGTATCTCCCATATGTTGTTCTCCTCATGAGTTAATGGCTCTAAGACAGTTTTACTTCTTCCCATATTAAACATGACTTATCTGAATCCATTGACAATCTGCTGTTTAGCTGTGAATGCTTGATAAAAAAGTGATACAGTCATAACAAGTAGCAAATTATGAATGTGGAACTACTAATTACAGAACCCCTTACAATTAGGCATACAAGTAAATTAGGCAGGGAGATGTTAACAACATGTAAGGTCAATGATAACTCAATTAAAGAGGAGATAATTTTCTCAAGTGGGAATGTCACATTTTTGTGAAGAAATAGTATCAGTATGTGGCGGGAGGGGAGATACTGCACCATTTGTCACATGATAAAAATCTGTTCTTAATTTTCAGTCAATGGTTCTTCTGCTCCATAGCCAACGGCAGTATATCTTCGAATATGATTTGTTGGATCGGCTCTCCGCTGTCACCATGCCCAGTGTTGCTCGTCATACCATGCAGACTATCCGCTCCATCGGCTATTACCGGAACATATACAACCCCCCAGAAAGCAATGCTTCTGTTATCATGGACTACAACGAGGAAGGGCAGCTCCTTCAAACTGCTTTCCTGGGGACAAGCCGGAGAGTATTATTCAAGTACAGACGGCAGACGAAGCTCTCAGAAATTTTATATGATAGTACAAGAGTTAGTTTTACTTATGATGAGACAGCAGGAGTCCTGAAAACAGTAAACCTCCAAAGCGATGGTTTTATCTGCACCATTAGATACAGACAAATTGGCCCATTGATTGACAGACAGATTTTCCGCTTTAGTGAAGACGGAATGGTAAACGCCCGATTTGACTACAGCTATGACAATAGCTTCAGAGTGACTAGCATGCAAGGTGTCATCAATGAAACCCCATTGCCTATTGATCTCTACCAGTTTGACGATATCTCTGGCAAAGTTGAACAGTTTGGAAAATTTGGAGTTATATATTATGATATTAACCAGATCATTTCAACAGCTGTAATGACATACACAAAACACTTCGATGCACATGGGCGCATCAAGGAAATTCAGTATGAAATATTTCGGTCATTAATGTATTGGATTACAATTCAGTATGATAACATGGGACGAGTGACGAAAAGAGAAATTAAGATTGGGCCATTTGCCAACACCACCAAATATGCTTACGAATATGATGTAGATGGTCAGCTCCAGACAGTTTATCTGAATGAAAAAATAATGTGGCGATACAACTATGACCTGAACGGCAACCTGCACTTGCTGAACCCCAGCAGCAGCGCCCGTCTGACACCACTGCGGTACGACCTGCGAGACAGAATAACCCGGCTGGGAGATGTACAGTACAGGTTGGATGAGGACGGATTTCTGCGTCAGAGGGGTACCGAAATCTTTGAATACAGTTCAAAGGGCCTTCTTACTCGAGTTTATAGCAAAGGCAGCGGGTGGACAGTGATTTACCGCTATGATGGACTCGGACGACGCGTTTCCAGTAAAACTAGCCTTGGGCAGCATCTCCAGTTCTTCTATGCAGACCTTACCTATCCAACCAGGATAACTCATGTCTATAACCACTCAAGTTCTGAAATCACATCTCTGTACTATGATCTGCAAGGACATCTTTTTGCCATGGAAATTAGCAGTGGAGATGAGTTTTACATTGCATCAGACAATACAGGGACACCACTGGCTGTTTTCAGTAGCAATGGTCTCATGCTTAAACAAATTCAATACACTGCCTATGGAGAGATCTATTTTGACTCTAACCTTGACTTCCAGCTGGTAATTGGATTCCACGGAGGCTTATATGACCCACTGACCAAACTAGTCCACTTTGGAGAAAGAGATTATGACATACTGGCGGGCCGGTGGACAACACCTGATATTGAAATCTGGAAGAGAATTGGGAAGGATCCAGCTCCTTTTAATTTGTACATGTTTAGAAATAACAACCCAGCCAGTAAAATACATGATGTGAAGGATTATATCACAGGTAAGAGAAGGTTACTTGATTGCAGCTTGGGGATGTTGTATCTACAGGCATCCAGCTTAGAGGGAGTGAGACTGTAGGCAGAAAGGGTCCTCCTGTGATCAGTTTAACACACCAGCATCACAGAAAATATTCACTGGAAGCTGGCTGATATTTTCCAGTGTAGACTTTTGCAAGATTGCTAATGGCAATTGCTCAATAAGCCCCAGGACTAGCACAAAGTAATGTGTACCCAGCCAGGTGCATAGAAGGAGAAGTAGGGTAGTATAGAAAAAGGATTGAACTTCTCTTTTGGCAAAAAAAGGTGCTAACGTGCTTACTTTCATATCTCAATTCTTAGAGAACCTATATGCGTTTTGTTGTTCTAGAGTTAGTGATGTGTAGTGTTTTCCATTATTCTACACACCAAAAATCTGACTGCACGGCACCAGAATTTTGGGAAAAATGTATGGCTCCAATAAATTTGATTTTTTTGTATTTGAATTAAGTGTAAATAATCCAATTTACACAGACATTGCCAGTCTACAGGAAGGGCACAGCCCCACTTACTTAGGAGCTGTGAGACCACCACTTAGAAGAGCATCCTGGGAATCAAGTGGGTTTGCATTCATTTAACAAACAGCAGCTATTAAGTGGGTTGCTAGCAGGCTGCCTGGGAGTAAGAATAAAAACAGACCTCTGAATCTGTCCTCTTTTAGCAGCATGTGCTGTAGGGAATGCAGTTGGAATCAGATTCTTTGTGCCATTGAAAATCGTGCACTTAGTTCAGAAATTGCCCTCAAAATACAGTTTTGGTTCTTTTCTTAACATCTTTGATGTCTGAAATGCACAGGCAGACACTGCTTATATAAGGTTAGTATTACAATTGGTAATTTGGCTGCCTGGCAGTTTTAGATGCAGCACCTCATGAGGCATAGCATTTATTTGAAAATGTTAAAAATTATTTTAAGATAAATATTTCTTATTTTTTTAATTTTTGGAAAAATCTGCTTCCTTATCCCACATATTGTGAGCATTCTTAAATAAAAATTATTAGGCTTGGTAAGGAGCACTCTGCCAACCTCTAAGCTTAGTTTTTGTGGAAGATAGTGTAAAAAAACAGAAACAAGGCAGAGCACTCTTTCTTGCCAAACAATTGTTAAGTGATTGTTGGCACCCCTAATTTATTTTTAACAGAACATAAAATGTATCATAAATAATGTGATCTAATGGTAATTTGGTGTCCTGTCTGCTTACTGATGCACTTCATTAGCTTTTCATTTCATCCATCCCACATCATCTTGAAGAGGAGCAGATTTCTCTTGAATAAACAAAAAATATCTGCCAAATCATTTAAAAGGTAATTGGCCATATAGGTGATATTTCAGGAGTAGTTTGAAGTCATTACACACACCAAAAGGACAGGATGTGCTCTGCAGTACTTTTTTTTTTTTGGCTTTGTTTAAAAGTATTGATGATGAGGGTATGACATAAAGCATGTTTAACCTGACCATGAAATTCCAGTTGGTTTAGGCTGTATGACAAGGAAATCTCCCCTTAATTGTGCTGCCATAATTGTTCTGGAAGTCACCGAGGCCATCAGAACCTGATTGCTGAACTCTGCAATACCTTTCAACTGAGCCTAGTGCAACTCTTATATAAAATAGACATCTTCTTTTAAGTTTAGAACTGGAAGTTTCCTCTATAGGTTTGCTGTTTCCATACAAAAAGAAATCAACTATGCCAAAAGCTATTATATGTAAAAATTGTCTGGTTGCAAAATACAGAACAATTCTAATATTTTTCTCTGTTTTTTTCTTATAATTATTCCCTTTCAGATGTTAACAGCTGGCTGGTGACATTTGGCTTCCATCTGCACAATGCCATCCCTGGTTTCCCTGTTCCGAAATTTGATTTAACAGAACCTTCTTATGAACTTGTGAAGAGCCAGCAATGGGAAGACATACCAGTAAGAAACAAAATTAAACATACAAATTGAACAAGATAGAATGTTCCCTTCCATTCAGATCTTATAAGGCATGGATAATTCTGACAGCCAAGGTTTTTTGCTAAGTTCAATCCAAACTTAGTACCTTTATCTAGTTTAAGAAATTACAAGTGGAGGGTTTATTATAGATTTGCTAAGTTAGGTATTATTTTATATAAGCTTTTGATTGCTTTTAGCAATTATAAAAATTTTAAAAGACAATAATCAATGAAAAGTTTAAGGTGCTCTAAAGATGTCTAATTTTCATAGCAGAAACTACAGAAATTATACTCGTACTAACATTCTGCCTGTAGACAGTAAATGAATACTGTAGTAAAAAAGAGATGGTGAAATAAACAGAAGAAGAGGTGCTATAACATACCCATACCAGGCACCACTATAATTTTGCTTCTTTTTAATATTAACCATGTGTTATGGACACCATGTGTCATATGTAAAGATAAAATACTGAAACTGAAATTACCTGAGGTAAATTCTACTATATCACATAAAACTCAGGTGCTTATGAAGTTCTTTGAAAGCAAAAAAAAATGAACTTTCATCCTGAAAACCTGCTGCGATTTTAAATAATGAAAGAAATGCATGTGGAAGTAAAATCTAAGTTTGCTACTTAAGAAAATTGTATTTACAAATTAGGCTTACTCAAAGATCAAATACCTATGCCCTCAAAAATCCTATGGTTTTTGCTTTAGAAGGAAGCATTAAGAGACATTAAAATGGGTGATCCCATTCTAAACAGTCAAAGAAAAGATCTCTTTTTACAAGAATCATGATAGAGAATGCTACAAAAATTAAAGATGATACAAACTTTAAAAATCCTACAACCTAATGTAGATCAAATGTCCTTAGAATAGTGGCCCAGCAGAAGGGAACATATAGAAGCTAACTTTGCATTCAGGAAGTTAGTTAGTAAGTTAGTTCATTAGTTCATTCTTTTTTAACAGCAAGGAATTGAGTAATAGGGAGAGACTAGAGCCCAGCATGAGACTAGTGTCTCCCATGAGCAACAAAGTGAAGGAGGAGCATGCAAAGCATTCCAGTTGTATTGGGAGATAAGAGACCTGTCATCAGGCATGGCTGTGAAGAATGATCAGAGGTTGTTTAGGTCTCAAAGTTAGGTCTCAAAGGCTAAAGAATGAAATCATCCACTGCCACCAGCAAAATCATACCAGGAATAGAACCAGTCTGGTCAAAGAGATGAGGGCAGACAGCTAGTTGTCAAAAATCTTCGGGAGAGAGCTCAGTAACGTGAGGAATGCCAGGAGCACGTGACGTGACAGAGCAAGAAGGAAAACAAAGATTCAAAAGTCTCATGTAGGAAGAAGCTGCAACTCTGATATTCACTGGTGAACAAGCAAATGCAGAAGGAGGCAGAAGTAAACACACAAACCACTTGGTTATTTTGAAACATTCTGGAGTGAATGAGCTTTACTGAGCTCTGAGGATACATGTTAAAAAAAACAAAACTTCGTCATTATGAAGTTGCTATAGCATCTTGCTGCTCTCACTGATGATTGCTGTCTACAATATATTTTGTGCCCAATAGCTTTCATGTAGGATTTACAACAGCTGAAATCCATACTCATTAGCAAATGCAGACCAAAATCTGCCACATTCAAGAAGAATGGAGAGTCCAAGTTAATTCATAATTCCCTCAGGAGTTATCCCCTCCAGAAAGCTACCCTTGTGCAAAACAGAGAAGCCTTTGCAAACTTTTTGCCAAGCTTTGATCAGCAGCAAGGCTGAATTAAGGTTGTATGAATCTTAATGACTCCAGTTGGTCTCCCATCCAGAAATTTAGGAAAACAAAGGAGGCTTTTGACTCATTTGTCAGCAGTGAATCAAATGGTTTAAGCAGTATTTTACTGAAAGGAGAAGGGGTCAATTGGAAGATAAACTGGATCATCATCAAAAACCAAGTACTCGTTTTCAAAAGTGCAGCCAAAGCTATTTAAATCTTTGTTTCCTGCTGAGGCAACTGCCAGGGCAGCTGTCTGCTCCCCACCTCTATCAGTACAGCTCATTCACAGCTTGTTGCTGTTAAGGCCCAGGGTTAGACCAATAAGATGTATCTATTCTGCACAGTTTTGAGGTCTCATCCCAACCACAGCCGACCCTGTGATTTGAGCTGTCCTGCTGTCTAGGTGCACTAGCTAACCATTCCTGCTAGCTGCTCCTAGTCTTTCAGCTGTCCAGGCTAACCACTGCAGTTATGCTCACAGGTCCCATTCCCCAGCCATCCTCTCTTTACCAAGAGTGCATCTGGCATAGTGGGCTACACACAGCTCTTCCATGACATTCTGCTATCCTAGCTTTTCCATTAGACTGGCTTGTTGGTTCTTTTCTTACATTGCCCCTTGTCTTTGCTAGCTATGAACAAAATGCTGCTGTATTCAGGGTTGCACCCATCTAAAGCTCTTGGGGAAAAGCTCTCTTAGGCAGGAAGCTGATACTTGAAGTCACACAGCCCAACTGGCCACAGTCTTTTCACACGTCCCCTTTTATCAGTTTCTGCAAGTACTTGCAAGAAAGGGTATCAGCCCCCAGTATTCCACCTCACTGGTCCATACCATTAGCTTCCCTCTCTTTTACTGTAAAGACTGTCATTACAGTTTGATTTCCCTTATTTCTTCAGCAGCTTGAGGGATTATGAGAGCCTCCCTGCAGTTTGGTCTCAGGCTGCAGCTGCTTGAGAGACTCTTATCTCCTGACTCAGTGTAAAGAAAGGTTTGTTCCAGTTCTAAAGCACAGCTTCATAACCTTCCAAAATCTCCTCAGTTTGACTGGACTCATGGTAGACAGGAATCATAATTGAACAAGCTCAGAGGAAGAGATGCCACCATAGTAAGATGAACTGTAGTAAGACAGCTCTTACCTGTATAACATGACATGGGCTGGCAATGTGCACTGGCAGCCTAGAAGGTCAGTCTTGTCCTGGGCCACATCCAAATCAGCAGAGCAAGGGAAAGGAAGGATTTTGCCCCTCTACTCTGCTTTTGTGAGACCTCAGCTGAAACACAGCATCCAGCCCCGGGGCCCCCAGCACTGGAAGGACATAAACCTGGTCAATGAAGTCCAGAGGAGGGCCACCCAGTTGATCAGAGGGATGGGGAGTACCTCTCCTATGAGGAAAGGAATTGGGATTGTTCAGCCTGGAAAAGAGAAGGCTTTCAGGTAACTTAGTTGCAGCCGTCCAGTACCTCAGGGAATTTACAGGAAAGATGGGGTAAGACTATTTACAAGAGCAGGTGGTGACAGGACTAGGGAAAACGGGTTCAAATTGACAGAGAGTAGGTTTAGATTACATATTAGGACAAAATTCTTTACTGTGAGGGTGGTGAGGCCCTGAAACAAGCTGCCCAGGGAAGTTGTGGATGCCGTGTCACTGAAGGTGTTCAAGGCCAGGTTGGATGGGTCTTTGAGCAACCCAGTCTAGTTGAAGGTGTCCCACAGCCGGGGGTCGGAACTAGATGATTTTCAAGGTCTCCTTCCAACCCAAACCATTCTGTGATTCTTGTGGTTATGTATTGGCATTGCAGGTCTGTCCTGTGCAGCCCAGTAAGCAGCCTCTGAAGTTAAAGCTGATTTTTGTGCAGGTTCTCAGGGAGACAAAGAGTAAAAGCAGTGAGCATTAGCAAAATAGTCTTGTAACTCAGCAGAACAAGCAGTATGCAGATCTAATTAACTCCTTGGCACTGTCAGTTGTGGCATATCCTGTTGTTGTCCACGGGCAGCACACCAAGAAATCCTGGCTGTTTGGCATTTAGGGGGCTACAGATGGCTGGTAAAACTTCTGTCTGTTCTTGTTTACAGCCAATTTCTGGAGTGCAACAACAAGTGGCGAGACAAGCAAAGGCTTTCCTTTCCCTGGGAAAGATGGCAGAAGTGCAGGTCAGCAGACGGAAATTCAGCGGAGAAAAGTCGTGGCTGTGGTTTGCCACGGTGAAGTCTCTGATTGGCAAAGGGGTGATGCTCGCTGTCAATCAAGGCAAAGTGCAAACAAACGTGCTCAACATTGCTAATGAGGACTGCATAAAAGTGGCAGCTGTTTTGAACAACGCTTACTACCTAGAAAACTTGCATTTCACTGTGGAGGGAAAGGACACACACTATTTTATCAAGACCACCTCCCCTGAGAGTGACCTTGGGACACTGAGGCTGACAAGTGGGCGCAAGGCCCTGGAGAATGGCATCAATGTCACTGTTTCCCAGTCCACCACTGTGGTGAACGGCAGGACTCGTAGGTTTGCTGATGTTGAAATGCAATACGGTGCTCTAGCGCTTCACGTCCGCTATGGCATGACACTCGATGAGGAAAAGGCCCGGATACTGGAGCAAGCCAGGCAAAGAGCTCTTTCCAGTGCCTGGGCCAGAGAACAACAGAGAGTAAGAGATGGAGAGGAAGGCGCCAGGTTGTGGACAGAAGGAGAAAAGAGGCAGCTGCTAAGTGCTGGAAAGGTACAAGGATACGATGGGTACTATGTACTCTCTGTGGAGCAATATCCAGAATTAGCAGACAGCGCTAACAATATACAGTTCCTCAGACAAAGTGAGATAGGAAAGAGGTAACACACTGGCTTAGCTCAGGCTGCCAAAGAGACTGTGTACCAGTGTCTTCTAAAAAGGAGACTAAACTGTTTTGCTGCATTACTACTTGAGCCTAAGCTTACATCTTTGCTCAGATTTTTTCTGTAGCACAATCCAGACTCTGTAACAAAAAGAGCGCCTTCGAGAAGAATGATACTGCTAATGACAAAACTTTTTTTTTTCTCAATGACCTTAAAGGTGATCTGCTTTAAAGAATATGTTTACATATGCATATCGCTGCACTCAAGTTGGACTGAAAAGTATTAAAAAAAAAAAGAAGAAAAAAAGAAAATAAAAAGGCCTACAGGTTTTGAAACAGGCTATTTCTTTGAGGCACTGTATTTAATTAAGATACAGACCCATACAGTGTTTCCAAATAGTACTGAATTGTTGACCTTTGCTTACGAGAAGTAGTCTCTCTCTTTCTCTCTTTTTCTCTCTTTCTCACTGCATAGGATGTGGTATATATCTGTTAATTTTAAAACATGGGGCAAAAATTACTGTTTATAGACAACCCAACTGCATTAAACTGTGCTGCTTTCTAAAAGGACATTGGCACAAGTGACTTATGCTACCATGGGAATTTAATAATGGATTTTACAATGCTAACATGGTTTGCCTTGGGGGGAAAACGGCAAGTAGAATCCTTGTTGCATATAAGCAAAGGAAACCCTGATTTTTTTGTAAATTATGTGAGACAAGTTGTTTATGGATTTTTATATGAATTACAATTTACTGTACATCAAATATTAGTCTCAGAGGAGTTAATTTATGTAAAGTGTTTAAAAAAGTTTATACTTAAAAATAAAATGATAAAAACATGTGCTGTGTGTGATTTTTTTTAAAGAAAAAGGAATTGCACCTTTTATGTTATAGCTGTACAGTATAAAGGATTATATTGTAGAGATATAACAGTGATGACTAATGTCCAAAAGTGTTAATATTTTTGTATTAGGTTTAAAGCTGTGCATCTATCACTCTGCTGATAGGATGGGACACTCCACAAAGTGGCTGGCTGAATCAGACCACAGCTCCCTCCCCTCCCTCTCCTGTCACCCAGGCCAGTGCCACTTCATCAGTCATTGTTAGAAGGCACAGTAACCAAATAAGTCTCATTTAGTATGATGGAAGACTTTAATAGGTTGGGGTTTCCTTGTCTTTTTCCAGCCCTAATGTAATAAATGGACATTTATTCATACCAGGTGGGGTTTCTGTTGGTTTTTTAGAAGCTTTGTTTCACAATGGAGGAATAGTGTCTCAGGTGCTTGGCAAATTGTATGTAGAAGAAGAAGAAGAAATGATGTAGTTTCATCCAGTTATGTCAACTTTGTCTTCTGTATAATACAGCTCTTTTAGGTGTTAATAACTCCAGATAGAAGAAGCGTACCTCTGACCTGATGCTACAGAATTGCTCTTTAGGCAGGCAGGCTGTTCAGTAGGTTCATCTCCTGGCCTTCAGCTGGCAGATCAAATCTCATTACTGTGAACACAACCTGGGAGATGGAGAGGAAGGTCCAGTTCTAGTGCCTAGTCTGCATCTCCACACCACTGCATAGATTTGGCATGCTCTGCTCCAAGGCCCAGTATATTTGCTGCAGGAAGAACGCAAGTGTGCAGCTGGTTCCTTATAGGAAGCCTGTGGTGGCATCTATGGCATCTGTTCTACATCTTGGCTGAAACCATTCTTAGAGCTTTAGTCTCATGAGCACTAAATTCAGCCACAAAAATAAATATTTTCAAGATGAGACAAAATTGGGGGTTTTGATGTTCATTGAAATATACACAGTATTTCTATCCATGTATTATAATGACAGAACATAGTAAGTGAACGTGTCTTAACTATGAATGGTTCAAGTGGATGTAATAAAAATAGTTTTCTAACTGCTTTGTATTCTGAGAGTCTATGGTATTACATACTCTAAATTGCACATTAGGATTGTTTGATAAACAGATTTGAATTTCTCCCAGCCCAGTCGCTACCGAATCTACAGTATCAGTGCTATTACTGTATGTGTGTATTTGGTAGAGCATACAGAACTAATTACACATATAATGAATGCTAATCATCTATTAGAATTAAAGCACAGATTAGTTGTTAGTACTTCTACCCTTGAAGCTTGAGGGCCCTAAATTTAGAGAGGATGGTATTTCAGACCCCAGAGGTGTGTCATTGAGCTACGTATTCTTTTTAAAAGATGTAAAATGCTAGGTGTTTGCAGTTCTGTTGGGTGGCTCTTCCACAGCACTGTATTTAGCATGCTGTAAGTGCTCTCTGTTGAAATAGGCTCATATTCTAAATTATGTCCAATGTTTCTGTTCTGTTTGAATATGAAAAGCTTGTATAACATGTCAACATTGAAATATATCTTCTACTTGGCGCATACCAGTCCCTTCTCCTTTGTTCTGGCACCAATAAACAACAAATTATAGTATCTGTTGGTGATCATTTTAGATACAGTCAAATCAAGCCAATTAGTGGCCTTGTTAGTAGGTATAATGAGCCTATTTCTTGCTAAAAAAGACTTGTGATCTGGACATGTTCCTGCAGGAAATAGTGACCTTGGGGAATATAGAAACAAAAGATCTTTTTAAAGAAAAAATATGCATAATTAAAGAAGCATATTACAAAAATAAGAAAAAAAGAAAGGAGATTCTAAGTATTTTAGAATGCCAGTCAAAATGCTATCCTGATATTTTGAGATGTATATTTCGTCTGATTTGTATTGTTCTTTTAATTTGCCTTCTTAACTTTATATGTGTCCTGAATTTTCCACAAATTGATAACTATAGATTGCATCTAGGCTTTCCAATAAAAGCCAACCCAACGTGTGTGTGCGTGTGTGTTTATATTTGGGGTTTTTTAATCTGTATGTCAGATACTGCACCTGTGCTGATGCTTTTCTCTTATTGAAGAAACAAAGTGATCCCCTTGCACTCCTATTGATTCATTTGCTTCACAGTTGGCAGTACCTTTTTTTGAGTCTATCCAATGGCTTCATCTGCTAACTCAGCAAAGTGAATTACTCCATGGGATCTCTCAGGGGGCCTACTTTAGAGAAAACATTAAATATACCTCCACAAAGACAAATCTTTCATGGATAAGGAGAGCCAAAGAACAAAAAAAAAAATCACTTCAAACTGTTTTCTCTCTTATCCTCCTGAGTAAAAATATGACAAAAAGTACTTGATTATAAAGAATTAGATTGGCGCTGGTAGTTACATATATACACAGAAGAGATCCTTCAACCTGCATTTAGGCCCCCTTTGCAGAAACTGCTGACTTCAGCATGGGTCTTCATCAAGAGACTGCTTTCATTTTAGTTGGAACAGGCAGACTTCACCACACTCACTTTGTAGTGACAACCTTGAGTTGGTAACATGTTGATCCAGCACTAATCAGGTCACTGCTTTGCTAACTATGGCCTAATTTTGTTATTAAAAAAAAAAAAAAGGCAGTAAGAGATCTTTGTATGTTCACACTTGGGAGGTGAGAGATTTGCATTTGACAAGGGGGAAAAAAATGCCAGTTACCACTGCCACTCTTCTGAGGCATTTCTAAAGTGATGGCTGAAAAGCTGTAAAAGAAAAAACACTACATAAAATAACAGTTAAAATTGTCTATGAGAGAATAGGCTGCATTTGCAGAGAATCAGATGACAAAATGCTTCAATTCTGATTCCAGGGAAAAAAAGGAAGGGAAAAGCTTCTGAAAGTGTTGATACCTTGATATACTGCTATGTCCAGAAGGGCAGGCTATGGCTTTACATGTGGGCAGCTTGAGAACCTTTAAGAAAAAGAGCAAGAAACTCATGCATAATTCTTTGGGGATGGCAAAGCAGAGGCACTTATTAGAAACAGCTTCTAAGCAGCTTATTAGAAGCTGCTTATTTGACACTTATTAGAAGCTGCCAGGGTTAAAAATAAGCCAAAGCACAGAGCATCATCCCACAGCACAAAATGAACAGCACAGACACAGTGATATCATACCCCTGACTGCAAAGCCACATCCACACCCACCAAACTAATCAGCTTCTCATCTACAACCAATCAGTCCTAAGGACTAAAGAATAACATACAAGCCTTATAAAATTAAATTGATCTTTACACACACAAGTTGCTGGGGCTCAGTGATACAAAACAAAAAAAAGACAAACTAAAAGTGATAAAAAACAAAATGTAAACCAGTTAATTGATGATCAGTATGTGCCAATTTTTCCCCCAGGAAAAAAGGAACACATGGTCTATAGCTGTCATGCTGACAGAGCTTAAGACTTCATTTTTTACCTCTGAAGTTTTTAGCTTTGTGGCGCACTGACCACACAAGGCAAATTCAACTGTGTGAGTACCTAGGCTAGATCTATTGAAAAAGTCAAAATACAAATAATAGGTAAATCCCCTGCTCATCCCCCCAGCCCATTTTTTAGCAGAAGTAACATAAATCAGGATGCCAAGTCTTAATTAAGTGCACCACAAAAAGCTGAAAAAAATGCAGCTTTTCTGCTCCCCCATCCCAGAAACCTGAGTATTTGTTATGGACCACTGCTTGTTATTATTAAAAGTGTCTTAGGCCTTTCAGGGGGAAGAGATGGTGGAAAGGTTTGTTTGTTATGCTATCTCCTAACCACAAAATAGAATATTGGCAATTGCAGGTGGCACTGTGAGGGACAAGAACATGCTCTCTGGTGCTCTGGCACAATCTGCCCTGCTTTCATAACCTGATGTGCTGGGGACAGCAGGGTAGGGAGAGCAAAAGGGAGGTGAGCTGCCCTTAGGTGGTCTGAAACACAACAGTGAGAATGAAGTCACACAGTACCACGCAAATAGTGGCATGAGGATTATCAATTGCAATATTCTTTGTATGCATGTCTTTTTAAAAAAATTCTTGGCCTGATTTCTAGTATCACAAATGTATGCAATTCTAAGCAGTGCAAGCATGACAAAATGCATCAATAAGTAAAGATAAATATGCTAAATATGGGTCCCCACTTCTAAACAAAGCAAGCTAAGCAGTAACACCATCCCTTTCTTTAAGTACATGAGAGATTTATATGCAATTTAAAAGGCGAAGAATAAGCATAATATGATGGCAGCTCATTAAAGTGACATGTTGTCACAGAACCTGCTTTATTGCTGGTAGACTCTCTTGCTGTTAATTACTATAACTTTGTAGGTAAATTGAGTAAACCTTTTAATTTACTAAGTTAAAATTCCATCATTGAGGAATATAAGTTTCTAGGCATGCATACAATTTTTTCCCTACTATTAAATAAGTCAATGCTATGGTAACATAATTATGCGGCTTAGAGTTAATGGTTCCCACAAAGCTGTCTTAATAAAGCCTTTTGGGATTCAGGAGGAAAAGGAAGAAATTCAGAAACTAAGAACAAGGCTGGAAGGCGACAACATGCTTCAACTGGCTCTAGTTACTCAATCACACTTAAGCAGTCTGAGACAGCAGGGTGAGTGCCATGCATTACAGAGGCACAAGGGAAAACTGTTATCCCAATGCAATAAAATATTTCCAAATTTCAAGCCCAGGAATAATTTTTAAACTGAAATGACAAGAATGGCTATCTAATGAACCAATTAAAGTTACAGCAATAATAAATAAAATTAAAACAGCATAAAGAAAGATAATTGAGGAATCAGTTAGTAATGCAAATCTGAAAGTAACTCTATATAGGCACATTACAAATGGTGTAAAAAAAAATATGAAAAAGTTCACCCATTGTTTGCAGATAAAAACCACTATGGAAAAATGAGCTGAGGAGGATGTGGGTGTACAAGGCCATAATACCAGAACCAGGTATTAGTCACCAACTTCCACAGTGATGGGGAAGCACATATTAAAAAAAAAATCAGTCACACCGATATCTGCAGTTGACAAAAATTAATGGAGTGGCAAATAATAGCGAGGACAGAGCAGTCATACAGAACAATATGGATCACTCACTGAAGTGAGCACATTCAAACAAAATGCATTTTAATACAGGCAACTCCAAAACTAAAATATCTCAGAATAAGAAATGCAAATCTTGCTATGAAAGGTACCTGGCCGCCTTCAAGAAAGCACTGACTGGAAAGAATGAGGGGTGCATAATGGATAAATAACTCATTCTAAGATTCCACTACAATGGTGGTGGCAGTGAAGAGCTTTTAGGGGTGGAGAAGCTTGATGAGATTACTGGCCTTGTTAAACAAGGGAAATAGGAAGGCAATGTTATCTCTGCATATGGTGCCAGCAGTACCACTCTTGCATGCAGTCCTGATGCATTCAGCATGAAAACCCTGGATGGAGAGAGCACAAGGAGACATCACACATAAATCTGAGTCTTGGAATGGTTAAAAAAAAAAAGAAAGAAAAAAAGGCACAAAAGGGTGCCATGAAAATAGTGTCTAAATGCCCTCACAGAAAAAAAAAAATTAAAAACGAAGTTGTAGTAAAGTGCTTCCAAACAGACAGATAAGGAGGGAAGAGAAAGTGGGTGGGAAGGCAATTCTGGTAACTGACTATAGGTGTAGTTTCCAAAAGCTTTTGGCAAAATAGGAGCTATTGGAAGTCCATGTAATGGATGCAGGTGACGTGAGTTTAAACTAGATTATGGCACCATTCATTTAGCTGCACAGGAGACGTCAAAGTAAAACCCTAATAACTCTGGTAAATTCCAGGCCAAAGGGTTTGGGTTTGTCTTCTCCTTATTACTTCCCTTTAACAACCCTGAAATATCCAAATTAAGTTGACACAGACCAAAGCCAACAAACATAACCCTAAAAGTTTCAGCTCTTTAAACAGCGAGTGCAAGGCTGAGGCATTTTAAAAACATCCCTTGGTTTACTCAGCAGAGATATGTTGTTCTATTACCTTCTACAGCACCTGATTATTAAAACTAACTAAAACAAACCTCCTCGCTCTCTAATAACATAGCCAGAGCTAATATATCCGCATGTTTATGTTTTCAAGGCATCCAGAGGCAAGTGTTTAGGTTAAATAAAAAAATCAAACAAACAAAAATTTTAAAATAGTAAAACCTTGTCTGCGCCAGCTCTGACCGCACTGTGCCCTGAGTGCGCCTCGCCCTCAGTGACCGTCACTCCCTTCCCAGGTGTTTCACGCTCCGCCAGCTCCGCTGCGCTGGGAAGCATCCGGTCCTTAACCGGGAGCTGCCTCAGCGGGAACAGCAAACTGCTCCCTCCGCTCCTGACCCGCCTAACAGCGCAGCTCAGACCCAAGGGAAGGACTGAAGTGCACTTCCAGCCGCAAACGAGCCGCTCCCCGCCCGGCACGGCATGGCAGCCGGCACGGCGTCCACCCGGGACCAACACCCGCTCCCGCAACCACTTGACCCCTTCGCCATCAGCGCACCGCTCTCAGCGCCCCAAAGCGGCAGCGCGGACCGGGCCAGGCGGGGACCGCTCCCCTCGCTCCCCCGGCCGGGCTGTCCCTTCCAGCGGGACGCGGCACCGCCAGCCGGCCGTGGCTCGCGCGCCCCCTGGCGGGCAGGGGAAGGGCGGCAGCTCCCGGCGCGGGGCCCTTGAGGGGCCGGGGGGGGGGGGGGTCTTGGCCGCCATTTTATCGGCTCGGTGGGGTTCGCTGCGCGCTGGGGCTGCTCCTCTTTGAGGCGGGGTTCCAGCAACGTAAATAAATAAATAAATAAATAGATTAGATGCACACGCGCATACATACTGCCTTAAGATGCCGTGTCCCCTAGCAGCAGACCTCGTGCCAACCCGCAGCATGGAACCCGACTGACCCGAGCGGGCCAGGCAGCCTGGCACGTCCTGCTGAACCAGTGCCACCCCGTGCCCCCTCTCTGGTCTCCCTGAATGTGCCAATCCCGCGGACCCTGGGCCGCGGCAGGGGCTCCACAAGGGCAGCACCACAGTGGGTGCTGCCCGTGGTGCTGCCTGGCGCTTGCCCAGCCCCTGCTCCTTCTCACAGCCCGACGGCGAGGCCCGACCTGCGGGCCCAAAGCAGAGCCCTGCCCTCGGCAGGTGACCCCCATGACAGCAGTGGGCTCAGACCACCTTGTTCCTTCACAAAGACAACAGAAGGGTGCCAGCTTGACTGCTCATATATGCATGTGGTAAAATACATGAGGGTTTTTTTTTCTTTGTTTTTAACTGAACAAAAGGTGTTTTCAGATGGCTTTCATCTGCAGCCAGTGAAATGTACCAGTGCATGGAAAAATCGCTTCAAGCAAAGCCCAGCTGTTTCTCGGCCCCCGGTGGCCGTGGGTGCTGCCCCAGCTTCACACCAGTGCTGGGCCGGTAGCTCAGCCAGTGGCTGTGGGCAAGAGCCACCCGGCCAGTTGGACAGAGGGGAAGGGATCAGTCTGGCATTGTGCAGCAAATCATGTGTGTGCACATGCCTGGAAAGTTAATTTGTAATTTTTGCTCCTCAACAAATCAAGACAGATGCCCCTATAAATCCTGCTCCTCAGGAAGGAAGCAGAAGGGCAGGAACTGCATGGAGTAGAGAACAGGGCTATTTTTCTTTTCACTGCCAAGAGCACATCGCTGACACAGTGCTGTGCTGGGTCAGGCCTTCACCCTCTGCTAAGTTAATACCAACAACTCCTTCCTCTAAAGGGCAGATAGTAACAGTGAGGCCCCCTTTGCACTTTTCTGCCTTTCTTTCCTCTCATTGCAGTAGCAGTAGCCTCTGAAGGAGCTGCACTAATTAGTTGCTATTACACTTCTTGGGTGGCTGGAAGAACATACTGCCTCTGACCTCATGCTTTGCAATGTACTTTAACAGCTTATTACTGCTATTGCATGGCAGCAATGGCTCATTTTATAGTTACTTTGAAAGAGCCATTCCTCCAGTGCTGAAAAATAATCTAAGACTAATGCACAGTCTCTCCAGAAGACTGCTGTTAAACTGTCTATAACCAAGTGTCCAAACGCTGTACAAAGCTGTTTCATTTGCTTAACATCGACTCACTAGCAATTAATATGCCTGACATAACAGCACACTACAAGGCCCATAAAATCTGTAGCAGTAGGGGAGTGAAATGATTATAACTTTTTTTTCTTTTTTCAATAATACCAGGCTGCAGTTTGGGCACTGTAATCTTTTCAAAGCAAGAAGCTGAGCTGCATTTGAACAGCTGTTGTTTACTGAAGCAATAATTAGCAAGGAACAACTCAAAATACCTGCTACCTTCCACAGCAGCTCAGCAGACACTTGCACCCTGTACCTGGAAGCAGAGAGGCTATCAGCTTCATATGTAGACTATACTTATTAAAAATCTCACCTAACTAACTTTAAAAAGGAAATATTTATAATGGCAGCGTCTGCCAGCCAGTAATCCCAGTGAATTCATCGTGAGCTGGGAAGCACAGACCACAGCTGATACCAGGTGTCCCTAACACAGTGGTTTGCAGCTGGTGAGGGACAGCACATGCTGCACGTTGGGGGGTAGGGCATTCTGCAAATAAGGTGTTAGGCACAGTCCTTCTCAATGTGCTCTACTGGCTCCAGGCAAGGTCAAGCTGCAGGCCTGCTCCTGGGACTGCAGCCTTTGGGGAAGTATGTCTCCAAAGCCGTTTGTCATGTTTGCAAGTCTCCTGGTCTTACAAGACTTTTTTAGGTTAGCTTGACAAAGCAATGGACCAGCAGTAAAAGAGAGCAAAAGGGCTGCAGAACACAAGGGAGCAAAGCAGTAGGCACATCCTAAAAATGGACCTCCTGATTCCACACCTGGATGAAACCTAGTGATCTCTGTGTTTGCAAGCCATCCAGAAGCAGCCCTTTTATTCTTAACGAGGGCTTGCTGCTGGTATATATAAGTTTGAGCCAGGAATGGAGCCTGAGTGTTACATGTTTCCAGCTCACATGCTAACCACTGGTTACTGGCAACGGTGGTATATGTATACATTCCCTGAGACTGCATGAAAACCTTGGTATAACTCCCAGGTAAGGCTCTAAAGAGGCTTTAACTAAACTATTGTAATTGCCCACTCCTGTCCGAAAGAATAGTCCTGTCCCTTTCACCCACCTCTTCCCAGCCAAAGTCTTCCATTGCTTGTGCCAGCTCTTACATACATCTGAACCTGTTAGGAGCCACTCTGAGGACCCAAAACCCTACTTCCTAGAGATTCATTCTCTGTGGATCTTATCTCTCTGGTATGCCTTCAGGCATGACTCTGGGCCTAAGAAGAGGATAGGAATGTGCAGTCAGGCTTGGTGTGAAAAAGAGACAGAAGCAGGATCTCACTGACCAGAACCAGTTTAAGCAGCTGTTCCATAAGAGTTTCAGTCACCTGCTCCCTCTGTGGCCCAAAACCATTTAATTATTTCATTAAACACAAAACAGAACTAACTCAAGTTTGAGTTAGCCATACCTCAATACTAGCAGTAGCATTCTGCTAGTATTATTATCAGAGCATTAGAGGGAGAAGTTTAGGTCTCCAGAGCACTGTCAGAGCACTGGAAGCAATCTCCAAGGACCCAGGGAGAGCTGCCAGCTGAACTAGAGGAAGTGGGATGCTCTGCACATAGACGTCTACCCTGCTCCAGAGATTCATTCTCCTGCGTGAGAAGACTCGCCTGCCAAAACTGATAGGTACATTTCCACTAACAGTTGTCAAATCAGTGACTCCTGACTAGAGAAAATAAAAACATTTTGACAGAAAATGCCTGACCAGCACTACACAATAAGCCAGAAGCTGACTTTTCTCATTACACCTGTAGTGCCTTAGAACTCCATTTTCTGGCTAGTCAAGGTGTCCTTTTGAGATGGAGTGCTGATGTTAGAGACACAGGGAACTGAGACAGTCAGCCATGAGCTTGAGGAGTTTCAGTTAAATGAAAGAAAATACACTTCAAAGTTAAATATTTTGTCAGAATTACATTTCTTCATATTATTAATAAATGATAGCTATCACTTCTGTCATTGGAAATCCAAATAGAGTCACTGAGCTAGTAAAAAAAAAAAAGAAAGGAAGCAGTAAGCTAGTAGGGACCAGATAAAAGACCAGTACAGTTTCACTGAATGAAAGCAAAGTGAGAAATGGCAAACAGTGGCCATGGTTTTAAATAAGGTCTTCCAGATTTAGATCATAGGAACCTAACTGTCCCTTCAGTGAACTTTACCACCCTGGAGCTGCAACTGCAGAAGTTCAGTCATTTTAAAGTAAACATGGTATAAACATAAATGTAAATAAAATCAAGTCACAGCATGCCATACCTTTCAAGCCTATTAAGATATACCTCATGTGGTGCTGTGAGTCACAAGGCCAAATGAGTTCAGCAATCCAGGAAATAAAATAGTGCTCTCAAAATGGCTCACGTGCAAATCTGGAAGCAGGAGGAATTTGTATTTCCTCATTCCTGTTGGCATGTACATAAATCACTGCAGTTCAGTAAAGAAGCACCACTTCTTCCAGAGCCCTGTTTCATTTCTCAGAGCAGACAAGAAATATTGAGCCAAAACGCGATGGATGTGATGTTAGGTGACAAAGAAAGGGAGATGTGGAGCTGGCAACCCATAGTTAAGAAAGGCTGCTGAGCCTGGTTCCTGCAGCCCACACATTGCATCAGATCACATCATGCCTTAGCCCAGCAGAGCACGCAGCCAGAGGAGCTCAATTAAAAGCGTATCTATACACAGGATGTACAAGCTGTAATGGTGCTGTAGGAATTCAGGTGGTACAAGCCCCATCAAAGGGTTCATACAGGTTCAGCTGCTGTGACTAATGGGATTTATGCAACCTTTGATCAAAACAGTTCCATTGCCAAACATTTGTACTGTACAAAATTTGTAAGACCAATTAGGATATGACAAGTTATCCACTGAAATTCATGGATAGAGTCGCAAGGTTAGGAGTTAAAAAAAAAAACAAACAACCAAAGTCAATTGCATATTACAGTCAAAACCTTCATTATTTATCAGTTAACACGAACAGTACAGTGGTTAATGGTCATATATATCCCAACTCAATACCCCCACCATCAAACTGCTTGTGTAGTGGATCTTTTTAGGCAGTAGGAGAGGCTGAGGCTGTAGAGGGGATGGCTTGAGCAGTATAACATTGGCTTTGCTCTGTCTTCCAGACCAGAAGACTCTTGCACATAAGGGGAAAAGCCACCCAGCTTGGCTCCCTGACTAGAGTGACTCATAACCCTGGTGCGCAGGGGGAGCAGTTTCTCTGCGCCACATTGCAGGTTTGGGACTTCAAAAGACCTTGCTCTGTGAATTTGCTTCAGGGCTTGTCTGGAAAAAGATAAAATCATTACTCAAGATCATGCTGTGGTGTAAGTACTGAGCAGAGCCACCGGGTCAGGTGGAAAAGCAGAGGATGTCCTAGAGCTGGTTACACACACAGCCTAAATAGGAGAGGGAAAGCAAAGTGGAAAAAAATCCAAAAGGAAGTACTAACTAAAGGAGATGCCATTGATTAAACAGACCATCAGTGGCAAGTAAAGGAGCAGGAAGAAATCCTCTGTACCTCAGTGTAGAGCACAGGAGGCAATGTCGCAAGGGCTGGAGCAGAGGAGAAGGATGGAGGCCCTGATCTTGCAAGCAGTCATATACCAAACAGGACCTCTTCTCCTTCTGCCCCCAGACACTGCCTTCTCTCCCTAATATGTCTCCAGAAGTTAAAAGAATAGGCACAGGTTGAAGACTAGAGGTCACTGATCTTGGTAACTCTGGCTATAACCAGAGTTACAAACTTCTGTTTGTCATTTCCAAGCAACCTCAAACCTCCATGGGAATAACAGAGGGACAGGGTCCTTTTTTCCAGTCTTCAGACCACCAAGCTTTTCCCTTAAGTGCTTTGCAAATGCCTGAGAAGACCTACATGCACTACATGCTCACAGGAGCAGCAAATAAATCTTGTTAATGGTATCTTGATAATCTCCATGCCCAGAAAGAGCACTTATTACTTCCTCAGGCTAAGAAGCACCATCTAAGAGCTTTCTTCTCATTTATTTTAGGACATACTCTCTCACTACTCTTCTGGGGAAAACCAAGGTGAAACCGTTCACTCTTCCCCCTCACAAACTTCTAATTCAGGCTGTAATAACTCTGGAGCAGCATCTGTCTGGGGTATTACCCTAGGCCTAGGTGGAAAGTTTCCTGGGGTGAAATTATACAATCACCAGCCCACTGCTCTGTGCTCCCACTAGGCAAGCTGGCCCCAGAAACGGCAGTGAGAGGCTCCTGAGACTGCCTAGGCACCTTCCAAGGCCACAGCTCTTGTAGTACTTCATACCACAGGGCAAGAAGGAAGTGAGAATAGCAGAGGTTCCTAATAAAACTTCATTCTTTTGAAACATTGCACTTTGAAGTGCTCATAACATTGTACAAAAGAAGCCAAGCTTTATCCCTCCTTTACAGAGAGATGATAAGAGTTACAGGCGCAGCAGGCCAAGAGCAGAGTCAAGAAACAGATCTCAGGTCTCCCAGTTTCTACAGGCCTAGCTGTGGGAACAGGCTGTAGTCATGGGAATCATCTCATAAAGACACTATCTCCACAAAGGCTCTGATATTTTAGCACTAATCCCAAAAACATTTCCACCAACAGCAATGGGAGACTTGAATGCTGATGTAATTCTCATGGAAATTAGGTTTGAAACAGGATCCACAGGTCCCTTCGAGAGCCTCAAATGTTAGCTTATATTACAGCTGCCTTTCAATGAGCATTCAAGCCAGTTTTCAAACATCAGTTTAGAAACTTTCTTAGTGAGACATGTCTTCAGCCAGTGAGCAGATGCTCTTAGGAAGTTTTTCCACTTATTTGAGGTCCTCTGGACAAAGAGAAGATCTTCAAAGGGATAACAGTGTCTACTTCTGATTAAAAGTCTAGCTTAGTATGATGATTGAACACCACTGGGTGCATCTTGTATAACACATACTGATCAGCAACAGTGCATTGAACATTCAGAATAAATAGTTTTCTTGTCCTGTTAGGCTTTATGAAATCTAGTATTTTCAGTGGTTTTTGACTGAAACACATGCATCTTGCAGTCAGCCCTGGAGTGACTGTTCAGAAATAGCCATTCCTGCTCTACACCCCTGTCCCAAACATACAAGGAGTCATGGCAAAAATCCTATAGTTTTCCACTGTGGTTAGAGGCATTGGCAGTGGTTAGCTGTCAGCAGCTTCCAGAACTTGGAGCAATATTTGGGAAATCCAAAATCAAGTTTTATTGTCAGTGTTGAATGCACTGCTGTATTTAGACTTCTTCCATTCAGTGCTGCACCAAAAGCTGTGCCACTGTAGCAGGAGACCAGGTTCCTCACATCTCTCAACAAAGATTTGAAAGTTTACTCAAACCACATCATAAAAGAAGTGATCTATGCTTCTCTATTTTAAGCATCAGATGTGATTTCCTTATGAGCTGCCACCAAAATCGTCCTGGTCTCTTAGGTAACCTGCCTTGTTCTTCCATAGCAGAATCTTCAGAGCAATACCCATTGCAAAGGCTGCCTTGTTTCATGTCTGTGTTTGCCCCAATGTTATCAAGAGTCCAGCCAGATCCCCACATCCCACAGCTGACTTCCTGAGTGATTTGAGGGCCTGCCTGCATGTTCATGTAATGGACTGTTAGGAGAGCAAATCTCAGCTGAAGCATAGATGCTTGTTTTATTAGCACAGATTTTTGTACCACTTCTCTGGGGAGGAAAGAGGGAACTATCTTCCCTGAAAATATGTCTACTATACAGACTGAGTTTTAAGAGCACATAAAAGCTGCTGCCACTGCTTAGGAAAAAATAACAATGGTATAGACATGACAGGAGAGACATTTGGTACACAGTGAAACTTGGGTAAGCTACAGAGCCTGACACTTAATGGAGAAAGGGCCAATGAAGGCAAAAAAAATTATGGTGGGAATCTCTGCATTGCTTTTAAACTAGAAATGTTGTCTGTTGCCAGTGGCCTTTGGTGTAGTTTTCACTGTGTTCATATGGTAGCTATTCATTGTTGGGTAATTATCTTGTTTTATTTTTCTACTTATTTATTGAATAAATCAAACTAATACAATTCCAACCCACGATTGCCATGGGAACACTCCAACAAGGACAGATGCAGTCTATAGCTGCAAGGAAAGAAAGCAGACTTCAACATTATTAAATTATACACAAGACAATCAATACAACTTAACACAAACAGCCCTTGCAGGCTCTGAACTAACTATCCAGAAGGCTCAGCCAGTTACTTTGGAGCCTCTTGCAACACCAAACCTTAACAACCACCATCTCAAGTTTCTATAAGGACAAGTGCTATATGCAGTCTCTGTTGCCTTTCCCTTATGTCCTGATAAAGGGAATCACAGAAATCATGTAGTCCAGTGTTCCACCCCATGGAAATGACAGGTATTTTTCACTCCTTATATCCAGTAGATGTGTTGAATCCTTGTTCTAGCATTTCCAGTATTTTCATTGAAAATTTAGTCCTAGTGAAGATAACACACTTAGAAAATTTCAAACCGTTTCTGAAAGCAGAAATCAAATCAATTGCAAACAAATCTAAAAGGCTGTTTAGCTTAACTTGGTCACTGTCTCTGCAAAGACGGATGACAAGGGACAGGGAAATAGAAGGCAGAGAGGAGATTAAAGCGATAAAGCGCCTACAAAACTCATAGCAATTCTTCTCCTTAATTTCCTCGTATTCAAGGTAATGCTACTGAGAGGAAGAAGCCAACAAAAAGAATTACATACACTGCCCAGACTGTGTTTGTAAAAGGCAGTCTCATCAGTCCTGATTCTTTCTGTCACTGGCAGTGAGGGCTGTCTGTCTGGACACTGCAGAGAGAGAAGGTGCCAGGCATTTGATTAAACCAGATCACAGTCTCCTTAAGTCCCCCAGCTGGGAGCCATCTGGCAGTAACTCACTTTGTGCAGGTCATCCTTTCTATTGCAAAGCCTTCCCACCTGCCAGAGTGCTGTGATTATCCTCCCTGCTTACATCCCCCAAAACTTGACCCAGCAGTGCTGACAAGACCCCCTCACCCCTCATTGCATAGTTAGGAACCAGACTCATCTCCTTTCTGCACTGGGCATCCTATAGCAGTCCTAAGCTCTCTTTCTTTATTTCTAGTCTTCTTTGCATGACAGTTTTTCAGGATCAGCTCTACGATTGAACATTTCCTATAAAAACTTTGCAGAGCAAAAGATAATATTCATTTGCTTTGCTCCCTCCACACAGACTCTGGTGGCTGGGATTCACTATTTCATTTCCAGTACCTGCACATATCATCTCCAGTCCCTAGTGAGAAAAATACACTGTTTCTGCGTGGCAGAACTGCAGCACCAAGTGTGCAACTTCAGAACAGGCAGACACTGATCTTCCCTATTTTATTAACCTTCCCATTCCTTTCCTCTGCCCATGTTCTGTAGCAGCAACTTGACGATTATGTGGCAAGATACATATTTTTATACCAACTTAACTAAAACCAGTGACTGACTGAGGACAGCAGCCTGCCCTGGGAACCTTAGGAAGGTGCTTACTTTCTACATTGCAGTGAAGGTATTTAGTTCAAATGAGGTTTGTCAGGTAGATCAGAATGCTTGCAAAGAGCAGAACAAAGCCAATAATAGAAAGTACTGTTAAAGGGCTGTTAAATCTGAGGAAGCATTGATCTGGAACATATCTTTACAAGGACTTCTAGCCTCAGCCTGGAACCAAAATTCAAGCCCTGGAAAGCCTTGAACTCTGCAAGTTCACATCTGGGTCCAATCAGACCACTCAAGCCCTTTTCCATGCAGAGGCAAACTGAAAGGCATGTGGTGTGCTGGGGAGACAAACCACAGATGTTTATTGTACTCTTGTGCCCTTAGCAATTGTTTTAATGGGTTGGAGCTCCTGGGAGGCCATTTGACTTCTGTTCCTGTCTATACGGCTCTCTTGTAATGCTGACTGTGCAGAAGCCTGAAGCTGTCAACAATCTGCTTCCAGTGTTATTTCAAGAAAAGGAAAGTGAATTGACATCTGATCTGCTGAGAGAGGATGGGGAGGAGGGGTATTTTTAAAATATAAAGCAACAACAATCTGCATGGAATCAATATTAGAGTTGATGCCTTCTCTCTCTGGAAAGCACAGTTTAGTATGAAACACAGGTTTCCTTTTTCTCTGTTGCAACAACTATACATTAAAAAGACTCATACTTACTTTGCCAAGACCACATCGTCAGTAAGTGTTTTGAAGCTCTGCAATAATGATTTTTGTGCAATATTGCATTTTAATAATTCAAACAAACTGTGGAACATTATGATCTCTATAGCTAAGTAAATACTTCGTTGCAACTCCAGCCTTGGAAAGCATCATCCATTTCAGTGGAATGGTCTCTTTGCAGAAAGGAGCATTTTGGAACCACTCTTTGCCTTCACAATGAGCAGCCCTGGCTGCTGCTGATCTCCTCCAATCTGTGCAGAGGGGAGAATTTTTGTGTGTGAATATCATCATCATGTGAGAAGTTTCCTTTTGCTGTCTGTTGTACTGCAACACCTGTGCGAGCAAGAGGATCCATCCATACCTGTCAGGCATTTAGCTCATTTACCTTTATTCTTCAATCACCAAAATACAGTTTGGAACTAGAACCTAGATAATGCCTACAAGAAATACCTGGCTGTACAGGCAGGAATGACACCATGGCATTTCATTTTTTAAATGACACTACAGGACCTTGGTAGAACACAGAGAGGTGAACTGTAGAGGTGAACTGTTACTCTTCTACAGTTATATAATACCTGGGGTGAGGTATAAGCTCTAGCCATGAGTTTCCATAGTTCTTCTTACATCCAACAGTCAAACTGGGCAGAGAAGGAAAGGGCCTTCCTTCCTCTTTGAGACAAAGCACAAATGGTGAGAGATGCTTTTTAAAGGGCACTAGTGAAGGATGAGTGCATCAGGAAGAAAAGAAAGACCCAAGGACAATGGCGGTGATGAAATACTACAATTTCACAGGAATAAGTAGAGCCCTCCAGGAAAGAAAAGAACTAGACAAAATTAAAAAAAGAAAATAGAGGTCAGGACTGAAAAAAGAAGTGTGATTCCTCAAAGGAATTGGTTTCAGGGGGAGAAGAGTTAGAGAACGTATTGCTTAGGCTAGAAAGTACACTAGGGAAGACTGTCAAACATGAATGTTAGCTATGTAAAAATATACTGTTGGTATTGTTCATCTGGACTAACATATGGCACACAAATTCCTGGATCTCCCAAGTCACTGTGAATTTGACAGACTGCTTGAAAAGCGTGAGGATTTCATTTAGTGTTCACCTTAAACACAACCCCTTGTGGCCACTGAGATTTAGATAGTAATAAAAGTGCAAATTCTCAAAAAGTGAAGGAAAAGGTTTTCTCTTACTGAGAATAGAAAGCTTTTTTTCCCAGTTCTTACACAAATGTGACAGCATAGAGACTCATTTCTCTATTTGTACTCTTAAAAGTATGTTCCATAATTATACTACTAAAATTTGGCAAGGCTCTCTGATCTATTTAGAGTGAAACAGTAAAGACAAAAGACATCTTGTAATCTGCTTAATCATGTAGCCCAAGGATCTTAATCATGTAGCCCACTGTTCTGCATGTAGTTTTCTACACCCCACCCTCAAAAGGTAAGGTTAGACTAGATGGAATATTATCAAAATCAGAATCACTAATGTATCGCTAGAAAATGAAAGAAGTTGCTGTCTATGAAAGTGTAACAAAACTACTAAACTGGAAATGGGTGACTGGCTACAATAAATCAAAGATTAATAAGACTTTCAATCTACATAGTTTTTTTATTTATAGCACAGAACTGAACAGGCTAATATTTCTCATTCAAATTTACATAAAAAGGTTCTTTACTGTCTGCTAGGACAAGCAGAGCCCTGGTAGGTGCAAACTTAATTCCCCTGGCTTCTTGGAAGTCAAAATAGCCATGCTTTTGAGGAATGTGTTGCTATGACAAACAGCAGAGTCAAAACTACTCTGACAGGTGGGAAATTTGCATTTCCATTAGCGGGGCCTTTGTCAAATGAAATCCTGAAAGGCAGTGAAAAATGTGTGTGGAAGGAAAATATAGTGTATTAATTTACTGCCCCACCCCCACCTTTCCCTACACCCTGGATAGTTCAGTGAACCATAAGTTAAGATAAAAGGTAGGAGGAAAAGATTTACATTCCTGATGGTCGTACAATAAAGAGATAGTAATTTATGCATGCTTTTGCCACCAGATAGCCCAGAAAAGAAATTATGTAAAATAGTTTGGCTGAGCCAATTTTCTCTTCTAAAAAACCTGGCCAACATGCTCAAAAACTTGGAAAAACGAGCCAAATTTTTACCTTTTTAAAAAAATTATCAAAATATGGGCACACTTCAAAGGATAACACCTAATCTTTTTGGCTGATGTCTTTTAGAAATTAATGAAAATATTATTGATTTTAATGAGATTCCTATTCTTTTATGCGCTGTGAACTCTGGTTTTCATGGATTAAATACTTACTAGAAATTAACAAATCATCAATGGAATTACAGATAAAACAAAATACTATTTAATGTGAATAAAGACATCATAAATTGGTTCTAAGTTTAATTTGGCCAGCCTTTAAAACACACCAATACTTTCACAACTAACCCTCATCATTTTAGGATGTCTATATCACCCTGCATTTGTTCCTTTATATCCAGATATTTATCATCAAAAGCCACTTTATTTTGAGACTGTTGGAATTAAATTCATGGATTTGGCACAAGGAATGCCAAAAGAAAAAATATTTTATTAGTTGATATTGTTTTTCCCAGATATGTTTGAGCATTTCAGGATAATATATGTATTATTTAAATTAACTTGAGATCATCCAGAATGTGTTTTCAAATCTTACTGGTTTATCAGCATGTTCTTGCTCACACAGCCCATCCCACCAAGAACTGGCCCCTTCCTCAGCACTACTTTCCCTTTGACACCCCTTCCTTTATTCTGGTGCACGTGGCTATACAGTATGCTAGCTGAGCTAATTGTAGTCCTTGCCAAAATTTACTTTAGCTTATCTACATTATTGTCATAATGCAATGCCAGCAGTTTGCCTGGACTTCTGCATTCAGATGTGGAAACAGGATCCCAGCTCTGAGTCATTCAGGGAGAATATTTTTGCATCTGTGAGCACTGTCAATAGCTTAAGGAGAACCTGCAATCTCTTTTCCAATTCAGCTAATGAAAGTACATTTCTTTCACCAAGAAGTCTTTTCAGAAACAGCTCAGATATTTACATGCTCCTTTTCATGCAAAACTCCCGTAGGTTGACTCTATTGATCACAGTTCAGAGAAAACAAATGCTAAGTAAAATCATAGTAATTCTTGATCAAGCATACTTCTAGTTTATTCCTCCTCCTGTATACAGTCCTGTTGTGTTGGCACATGTCCCTGTGTGGTGCTTGTAAACCATTCCTTCAAAAGAAATTCCCAAAATTTCATCCCATCCAATATGGTCATATTGGAACAAATATGGGCCTCAGAAGCAGGAGTTATGAGGTAATGGGCCTCAGATGCAGAAGTCTTAATAATATCTTCTCCTGCAATTGGATTTCTGCTGTGAAGTCATCTAGGAGCTTTCAAAAAAGTTTTTCCTGGAATAAATGAATATGTTGTGTGACCATCACATCCTGCTCAAAAAATCACAACCCTACCAGAGTGCATTTTACAAGCTGCAATCAGTATGTCCGTGATGAAGCTGTACTTTCTTCATGCTGTCTGTCTAGATGAATTAAAGAACTATGAGACCATGCACACTGGGTAGGATAGCATCCTGTTATCTATTTGTTCAGAAACAGGTGCAAATTGCTTTCATTATGTTTTTATAAAACACTGGGGTTTCTACAGGCTCTACTAAGTATTACTTTCTGCTTTGGGCTCCTTCTGCCTCTCTACTAATTTATTCCTGCCTCACTAACTTTATTGATAGCAAGGTTTTTCAGCATTTCTTTCTTATTTTGCTCCCCTTTTCATACAGCAATAAATATTATTCAATTCAACAAATGCATACAAATGATTTCCATTAGAATTTTAATCTACTTTCAAAATGAAAGAAAAGCTTTGTATAAATCTTTTTAAATTACCAGAACATAAATTCAGACAGGGACATCTCCACCTAGGCTGAGCTGGAGAGTTCACAGCCTGCTGTCCTCATTCATAAATTAATTGAGGTCTCTAGCTGCTGTAAATGAACAGTGCATCCTGCAAAAGATCATATCTGTCAAGATTGCAGATTGGTTTCTATCAGAGTTTGCAAAAGTCAGAGCTCACAATGCTTTCATTATGTCTATGAGTATGGCTTCCCAACTGGAAAGAAATGTGTTTTGTTCTGTTGGGCCAAGATTTACAGAAAGCAATTTTCCTCCATGCTCCAGTTATGACAAAACTACTGAAAAATGTCATTTCATGATTTCTTTCATTCGGTCACCTTTTTACTGACAAATATGTATTCTTTCTGCTCCATGTGTATGCACCAACTGTGACATTTAATGGCCAAGGAAGGTTAATCACAGGTGGGTACATATCCCCCTAGGATATTGCAAGCTATACTGCATTCACTGCCACTTATCCATTATAAAGTAAGCATGGCTTTAGCTGACTCACACAACTACCTGTTTTGTATTACAAATTCATACATTTTTTAAAGGCTCTGTAGGATTCAGAGCCCCAGACAACATATCCATGAATACCTCTTAGACATCTTAAATTACATTAAGGCTGTGACAGAATGTGAAGTTAAAGGCAAGGTGGATAATACTGAGTCCTGGGTGTCTTTCCCTTTGATTTTTGCGCTGTTAATCTGCAAGCACGTGAGGGGTGGAGTAAAGAAAAGAGAACATCAATTCCCAGAGTTTGGGAAGCAGAGTTTCTTTTACTTTTGGGTCTTTTTTCATCAGTGCCATATTTGGGAACGATGCAAGGGACCCTTTACACATAAATACCAGTTTGTAAGAGATTGACAATTAAAAGGAGGGTAAGACTGGCCAAAACAGCTCTTAACACAAATGAGTAGATTTGGTCTATTTCAATTCACAGGTAAGGGACTAAACCTCAAACACAGCACATGCACATATGTCCTTCTTTGCTTCTGTCTGCCATGCTGGACCTTCTCTCTTCACAGCTGAAGCTCTAGAGGAGGAGCCCACAAATCACCTGAATGTCAACTTTCACTCCTACCTCCCTAAGAGAAGAAAATTTCCTTGTTGGGGTATGCTGAGTATTGCCCAACAACTGAGCACGGCTATTCTCTGGAAGCAATAGAAAACCATCATACCAGCTCTTGAAAATGATGGGGAGATTTGCTACAACTACAGACACTGGTCACAGAGAAGTCCTGGTGATCTTGGTACACAAAAGAATAGTGAGGAAGGCCTAGAAGGGCATGCTATGGTATTTTCTTCTTTAAATACCCACACAGCCTTTTAAAGAATGCAGATTATTTATGTGCTAAATGTTAACCTGCTCGTTAATCTCTGTTTAAAGGCTTCTGCCTTAGCCTAATAGTGCCAACCAGTTAGAAAGGTGGCTGCCAGCCACAAGAGGTAAATACATACTCGAAATTAATTACTTACTTGGTAGGCTCAGCAATCACTATATTATCAAAGCAATTGGGGCAATTCAGCTGTTTTATTAAATACTCAGTATTTTTGACCTGTGTCACACAAGTGACATTTGGCATCCCAATGTCTTATTGTTGTCCCTTCCTACCACAAGACCACCACACTGTCAAACCCTTCTACAGGGAAAATACTTTCAGGTGGAAACATCAGCAGTTATCCTGCTGGTAATCTAGTTTATAAAGCATTTAGAATAAGTGTTTTAAATGTACAACTGCTCTGCACTGGGACCAAACAGCAGGAGGGGAATTTCAGGCTAGAAGTTTTATTGCAATAAATTGCAGATGCTTGAAGGTGTGGATTGCAGTGGAAACTGTGGTAGCATGTTCCATATCAGGGACAAGTAAATATGGTGCAAAGAAAAATCTCTCCTAAGCAAACACTCATGCCAGCATTTTCTGTTTTATCAGCCCATGTCTGATATATAGCATATAGGTATGTACAACACTCCACTAAGTAGCAGCAGGAAAAGGAATAAAGAAAGAAAAAACCCTCAAACCTTCAAGTATCTGTTGGTTTGGAATACAAATCAAGCTAGAGATTTTTGTGCAACAGTGGTTTGGCCCCCAAAGCTGCGTTGCTGTTACAGGTTTGCAGTGACACTCTCAGAATAAAATTCCTTCACATATTTAATTTTCCTCCTTTTTTCATTTTACCATACTTAGTCCCCTAACAGTCCCTTGTTACAGGCTTCTGAGCCAAGGAGTCCCTCTCTATAACTTCAAATATTTGAGAACATGTAGTGCCATTCAAGCATCATTTAAAGGGGTTACCCATTTTGAGTTCTCCCCTCATCCCTGGGGATAGGTTTCTAATTATTTACATCCTCTGTGTATTACCTAAAGCAGAAACTGCCCTAGACAGGACCTTAGCACCTACCAGTGTGCAGAATACCTTGCAGAACAGTTCTGTGAGCTTCTTTCTTCTCCATGACATAGTCCAAAAGTCACACTTGCTTTTTTATCCACTGAATCTCATTGCAAACTCATCTGTTGTGTTCTGTTGGCTAACACTTACACTGCTTAATAACCTTTTCCTATATTTCTCCCTCACAGAAACTTTCAGTATTTCAGATGTTTTTTCCCAGATGCAGTAATTTTCTTCTCTCTTTTATCAGGGTAGAGAAGAGTGGTTATGGAGGCTTGCAGTGAGTCAAGGCAGACTTGAGGGCAATTACTTGTGTAATTGCCTGGAGCAAGACCCAATCAGCCCAACTAACTCCTCATTCATGCTGGAAGTTTAACACAGCTGAATGTGATGCCTTCTGCAGACACACTGATGAAAGAAACGATAGCTCTATCACATTTTGGACACTTTAGTCTCATGTACCACTTTGGTTAGAAGTGTTTGACCTTGATTTGTCCACAACCTAAGAAAAAGGGGGGAAAGTCAGTGAGACTTAATGACCCTCTTTCCCTCCCTGTCCCCTTTTCCTACTGAGGATTGGCTGTGAATATCTTTGGTATTTACCTTCAGGTGACTAAGTTGCATCTTAAATAGATCACATCAAACTGAAATCTTGAGACCATCAATGGTGATGCAGGATAGAAACCAAATAATAACTGCCTGAGTTTACAGGAACATAATCCCAGGAATATGCTGTTATATGTTTCTTCATCAAACTGGTGGGGGGGAGTGTGTGTGTTAACTGATACAAGGCTGATCCCCATTGAAGCATCCACCTAAATGTACCAGAAGTGTATTTGATTAGGTTGCTGACACTTTTGATGGTCCAGACAACTCCCCTAATGAAGGCTGTGCCTACCAAATGGATCAAGAGCCCATTAGCTCTAGACCCTGGCATCAATCCCTTCCCACCTTTGTTTTCAGCAACAGTCTCATGGTTCCTCATGATTCCCATCTTAGTAACTCAGAAGTTCTAATGACCACAATACAGAGGTAAGTACAGAGTTATGCATAAAGCAAGAAATTAGCTCTATGCTTTTTCTTTTAATTCAGAGGTAGTTGATGTATGTGACTACCACAAGATTTTTATTAAGTTCTTGCTTCAAAGGCCTTAGAGGAGATATGTAAGAGGAGAGCTAGCTCACACAATTGGTGTGTGTGTTTTTGTCTTTATAAGCATTCTTTGAAAGTGGCAGAGAAAGGGATTTGAGGATCTTGATCACTAAAATAAAAGCAAAAAAAACATTTAGGAAGGGTGCTTTATGCACGTGTCTGTATTGGGTTTGTGTGACAAGGCTTCTGTACTGGTGGGAGGGGGGCTACAGAGGTGGCATCTGTGAGAAGCTGCCAGCTTCACTATGTCCAATGGAAGCAATGCCAGGCAGCTCCAAGATGGACCTACCACTGGCCAAGGCTGAGCCTATCAGCGATGGTGGTAGCGCCTCTGGGATAACAGTACTGAGAAGAGGGGGAGAAACCCCAAAATGACAAATTGAAGCCAGAGAGAAGAGGGAGATATGAGAAAGCAACAGCTCTGCAGACACCAAGGTCAGCACAGGAGGGAGAGGAGGCGCTGCAGGTACCAGAACTGAGATTGCCCTGCAGTCTATGGAAAAGACCATGGTGATGCAGCTGTGCCCTTGCAGCCCATGGATATCCATGGTGTAGCAGGTGTCCACCTACAGCCTGAAGATGACTCCATGCTGGAGCAGGGGAACAGCCAAAGGAGGCTGTAACCCTATGGGAAGGCCATGCTGGAGCAGGTTTTCTGCTAGGACTCATGATCCCATGGAGGATTTACCCTGGAGCCATACTGCACCCCACAGAGCAGACCCCACTGGAGCAGTGGTGAAGAACTGCAGTCCGTGGGAAGGACTCCCAGTGGAGAAGTTCATGGAGACTGTCTGTGTGGGAGGGAGCCCATGCTGGAGCAGGGAAGAGTGTGAGCAGTCCTTCCCCTGAGGAGGAAGGAGGGACAGGGACAGAGACAGAGTGTGGTGAACTGATCACAGCCCCATTCTCTGTGTCCCTGCACCACTGGCAGGGAGGAGGTGGATACTTGAGAATAAAGCCTGAAGAGAAGGGAGGGGTGAGGGAAGTTGGTTTTAAGATTTTTCTTTCTCATTATCCTACCAATTTTCCCTCTTTTGCTCATGATAGTGACTGCTCCAGGTGAGTGATCTGTCCCTGTCCTTATCTCAACCCATGAGCCTTTTGTTCTGTTTTCACTCCCCTGTCCAGCTGGGAAGGGGAGTGACAGAATGGCTTTGGTGGGCACCAAATGTGTCCAGCAATGTCAACTCACCATGGTACCCTAGGAGTATTAGAGGAATTCTTTGTCAGGAAACTGAATTTCTTCATGGGAAGTTTCCCACTATTGCCATCTCTCTGATAACATCAGATTATGATGATAACATTATGATGATGATAATATCATAATAAAATCCTCTTCACTGAAGCTCCCATCCACAGTTTTCCACAGAAATACGATTCATTAAGCCAAATTTAAGAAATTAATCTTCGCCCTTGGCTGCAGATACACAGACTGGAACCATCCCACTTCAGGACCCTGCATCAAAATGCTCTGGCAGTAGAACAAAAAGCAAATGTTCACATCAGTGCAGATAAATTCTACAGTTTGGAATAAAATTACAAGAGAAAGAGCAGTTTTTTGAATACTATACTGCTCTCATTTAAAAGCAGAGAGAAAGGTAGAATTGTAGTGCATTATTGAGGCAGCATATAGACCCAGCTTTCCTGTGACACAGACTACACTAATCACCAACATCCAGCTCCTAGCAAGCAATTAATCTCTCTCACAATCTAGCTTTTAAATGGAAGGTGCCTGCTCCTTCTAGTTATTGGATTGTGTTCTGACAATAAAGTTAAATTACACAAGGAGTATCTAGAATACTTCCACACAAAATCAATGTGCATTATTTTATATTTTGCTTTCTCCCTCATAACTTGCATGCTCACACACTGGTCTATGAAAGTTTGTGTTCAGTAAGAACACAATTTCAAAAATCTACTGCTGCCTCAAGGAAAATACTGAAATATATTCTAAGACAGAAAGAATTCTATTTATCAATCATTTTTCTTCCTCACCTCTTTGCTATTTAGAATATTTGCATGAAAATGGGACATTTATTTCTCAAGAGTTCATCAGCTGCTCCTGATATCATATAATTTCCATGGATACCAATTGTATGTGATGTTGCAAGCATATGATGAAAGGATATGGAACAAGGAAGAGAAAAAATCAGTAGCTCTACTCTTTGATTATGCTTTTTAGTAACTCCATAAACTTTATCTAATCAACTCATCACCCACACAAATAATCCACTCAGTCCCTCCTTCTCCCAAGCCCTCTTGGCAAAAATATCCCCACATATTTAAATGTGTTCAGTCTTCCCAGTATTATTTGCTACTCAATGAGAACAAAACTCAGGAATTTAAAAGGTGACAGAGGAAAAAAAATATTTAATTTGTATTTTTTAAGCTAAATTTTAGAACTTGTTAATTCAGAAATTTAAAGGTTAGATGTCTCCATTAAGTCTTGGTAAGGTATTTCTTTCAGTAAAATACTGGTAACAAAGAATTATTGTTACAATAAAAATCTATCAGAAATTATAAAAGGAAACAGCAAGTTTCAAAATGTATTTGTTTCATCAGTAGGTACAGCTATTTAATGCAATGTGCCTGAACAACTACAGAAGACTGAGCTTCTTCACTGTCTGATGAGGATTTTGATACCTGGGTCTTTTAAAAAATCTTTTGAAGGCTATGTTATCTTTTGTTTAAAGCCATTTCTTATAACAGGTTTTGGATGAACAAGTTTTCTCATTTTGTAACTATACAAAAAACATTTTTCAGTTAAGCTTGATCAGACTATGACCCTGGGATTTCAATTTAGCTCAGAAAAGAAATGTCTAGAAGCAAATGGCAGAGTAGAGCTGTAGTCTCCATTTATCCAAGGAACCCTGATGTTACTCACAGGCAAGACCTTGCAGTGTTTTGATGTGGGACTGTGTGTGACCCATACAGATGCAGGAAGAGAGTCATAACTATAAAGCCTTCACCATTTTCTGTGATCCCTCTTTCCAATATCTCAAAGGAAAAGAGAGGGAAACACATACACAATGAGATGAAGAAACTTGGCCAGAGTCAAAGGCAGGGTTGGAAGCACAGAGGGGTCCCATCAGGGAACACTAACCACAGAGGCACAGTCCTGGTCCGAGGGTGGCCAGAGCACGGCAGACAGGAGCACCAGGAATGTCTCAATGTGTTTTTCTAAGCCCTAAAAACATCTCACCCAGCATCACACAAGTCAGTCCTTAGTTACATTTTACAAACAGAATCAAACTTCTCCATGAGCAGCTAAATGTCACTGACCCCTCAGAGCCTCCACTAATGTTGATTTTGTTTCCCCCAGGCTCAGGCAGCATGCTTGCTGAAGGCAACCACAACAAGCCTGCTTGCAGGCTGCTGCCCAGCGGCAGGCAGCAGCTGCGGGGACAATGATGTTCACCCTCAGCAGCAGCAGAGCAAGAGCTTTCTCCCCTCTGCCACAGGAGGCTCACTGTAGATCCCAGCTGGGGCAGCACAGGGTGGCTGCTGCTCAGCCCCCGGGGCAGGCATTGTCCTGCGATTTTGTAGTGTCCTCCCGAAACTGAAAGTCAAGGAATGCAAGCCCTGCAACACACAGGGACAAGGCTCCAAGTGTGCAATTTCTGTTCACTCTACTTCCATCATTATCTCTGGGTTAGAGATAAACTTTTTTTTTAAACTTTGCTCATCTGTCAGGTCTCATTGCCTGACATCAAGGAGATCAATCTGCCTTCCTTAAACACAACTCCTGGCTCTTTTGAGAGGCTTCCCTTTTTAGATGTTGGCCTCCTAAGTTCCTCTCCACAGCCTGTCTCCCCTGCTGCATCCTTCAACAGATTTTTTCAAATCAGAACAGACAACCCAATGTAGGCTGACATGCTTTTTGCAGTGCTCACTGCTCACATCTGAATGTTACTGCCCAATCTGCAGGCATTCCTGGGCAACTCAGCAGAGGAGAGCAGGGACTAGAGGTGTCTGCTACATGTATATAGGCATGCACACTGGAAAGGACTCTTTTTCTGTAGTCAGAAAAAACTACATGGGTGAGGAAGTTCCTAAGTATTACTTCCAGAGAGTTTTAAGTACCAGAACCTGTCTGTGGGATAAAAAAAAAAAAAAAGAAAAGAAAACCAAGAAGAGACAGAAAAAAAAAAAAAATCCTGCAGATGTTATCAGAATCTGCCCTCTGTCTCTTTTGGAGATTTTTCTTTAGAGAGAAAACACATTTGGGTGTGTGAACGCATGACCTGCTCTCCCTTGAATGCCAAATTTTCAGAAACATCATTCATCTTACTCGAAATTCCTCCTCTGCCTGAGGTGAAGTCAGTCAGCTCTGCATGCCTGATACTGGTAGTTTTACCTTAACCTTAAAAAGCGGTTGAAATAAAACAAAAGTGAAGCTCCAATTCCACACAGGTATTTTGACTTTATAGGGAGTTACCCATTAGAGGAAACTGTGACCTGAAACGGCCCTCTTCTGCTCTTCCCCAGTCCATTCCCAACCCTTCTGGGGATATGTGAAAGAATACCTTAGTTACTTCAGTCTAAGCTAAAAGTGCATTTAAAATCAATCCAGGTAATGTGTAGCCTCACTTGAGGGCAGAATCTCAAATTGGAATATTTATTACTGAGCTGTAAAGCTCTGTTTTCTCAGACTTTGTCAGAAAGGAGATATTTGAATGCCAATAGGGACATCAGGCTCCATCTCTTTATAGACCTTGGGTCAGGAAGGGATGTAAGTACATCATCAGCTTTAGCCCTGCTGACTTAAAGGATAGTTAAGCACATATCTTTTCTGTCATGAACAGGAAATGTGCAGCACTATATTCATCTTAGCTGCAAGGGGAATATGCAAACTCACTTATACAAGCTACCTAGCTCACAGCAAAGCGTAGGTGCAGCTTTTCTTGCACTCTAAGCTATGATCAACAGAAAAGGATCTGGCCAGAAGTGAACAGTGGGATCAGTCTATTGAGATTTTTGTTCAACACAAATGTATGAAAGTACCAATTTTTTATGCCACACAGCAAGAACCATCCCTGACATTTTTCCTGGTGGAAAAGGACCTGGAGATAGTGGATGACATCTGTTTGAACACGAGCCAGCAGTGTGCACAGGTGGCCAAGAAGGCTGGTGGCATCCTGGCTTGTATCAGGAATGGCATGGCCAGCAGGACCAGGGCAGTGATTGTCCCTCTGTACTTGGCACTGGTGTGGCCACATCTCAAGCTCTGTCTTCAGCTTTGGGCCCCTCACTGCTAGAAAGACATTGAGGTGCTGGAGTGTGTCCAGGGGACAGTGAAGCAGGTGAAGGGTCTGGAGCTCAGGTTTTATGAGAAGCGGCTGAGGGATCTGGGGATGTTTAGTGAAGAGAAAAGGAGGCTCAGGGGAGAACTTCTGGCTCTTCACAACTACCTGAAAGGAGATTGCAGCCAGGTAGTGTTTTGTCTCTTCTCACAGGTCATAGGTGACAGGACAAGCTGTGCCAGGAAAACTACCTGGGGAAATTACAGAAAGGGTTGTAAAGCATTGGAACAGGCTGCCCATGGAAGTGGTGGAGTCACCATTCCTAGAAGTGTTCAAACAACGTGTGGATATGGCATTTGAGGACATGGTTTAATGGTGAACATAGTAGTGGTAGTTCTAGGCCGATGGTTGGGCTTCATCATCTTAAGGACCTTTTCCAACCTTAGTGATTCCATGGTTCTATGATCAGGGACCTCTCTCTAGGCTCGTCACTCCTAGGGTGCCGGGGATCCCAAGGCCCAGGCTCAGGCAGATGTATCCTGCTGGGGGGTGACCTGGCTCAGCCATGCTCATACAGGAGCATTTACAACAGGAAGATGGGCCAGCATGAACAATGAGGGGAAGAGCAGTAGGGACATCCTGTTTCTAGAGCCATCCTACCTGAACCATGGCATTGCCCAAGAAGAGGAGAAGTGTCCCTCAGATGGAAGTGCTCACCATGGCTCCCACTCTTCTCTGCACAACATGACCCTGCAGAGGCAGCTGTAGTGCTCCAGACCCCATATTTCATGGAAGGGCAATGAAAGGAGCAGAGACCTAGAGCCCTGCCAGGGGCTGACCCTGCCATGCTGACCCATGGCAATGCCACTTCTGCCACAATTCCCCCTTGCTCACATCTCTGTTGAAATCTCTGAAGAGAAAGAGGCTCTGGAAGAGATGGTGGGGTCTGCAGGAAGAGACAATGAGAGGATGCAAGAGGACAGGTAGGGGAGGGAGCAGTAGTCAAAGCACACCCTGGAAGTCACCAGGGGCCACTGGACCGTGGAAGCTACTGCTCATTTTTATTTTCAGGGTAGAGATGTGGCTCTCAGTGGGATAGAGTCACCCTCCCTTGCAGTCCCTGAAGCCACTGTCCATGGGACTCCCTGGAACAGAGGCTGTAGTCCAGCTGCATCCAGCCTACACAGAAATTTCAGTGCACTCCCACAACCAACCACACACGTGCTCTGCAGCGATCTCTTGGTGAGACCTCCTGGTACACTAGGAGCATTATGAAGCCTGTCCAATTCAGAAGAAGGTGACTCCAGTTAGCACAAGAGAAGCAGGGATTTGTGGCATATATATTCCCTGGCCACTTCGAAAACTCCTTCAGTTTAGAACATGGTTGTCTGACATACTCAGACTCTCCACCCTCTGTTACCCCATTTATTTTTCACCAAATCACAGGGAGGTTCTTTCCTCCTACCCTGTTTTCTGACAAGCTTCCTTTGGCCTTGCAGAGTCTGGCGGGTAACAGACCTCTTGTGTGACCACACGCTTCTTTTCATCCCCACACTTCAACAGCCCATCACAAATTTATTTTGCTGTCTAGGATTTTCTAGTCTCCCTGTCCTTCCCCTCAGGGCAAGTCTCCAAGAACTCTCCGACCAACACTCTTTTACAGTGTTTCCACACCTAATTAGCGCCTGGTTTTTCTCCTCTGGAAGCTAGATAAGCAATGTTACAGTAACAAGTAGATTCACATAGACTAAAGCATGCACGATATGGCTGTTTGTTACAGTGTGATGTCTCCAGTTGTCAAAGAAACATTTCTTCTCCATAAGATTAAAAACAAAACAAAGCAAACCATATCCAATATAATTAAGTACAGTCAGTCACCCTTGAAAAAAGAGAATATAAGGAAAACAAATCCTGGCATCTGAATGCGAAGTTCTTAAGCAAAACTTGTCAGTGCTTCAAGAAATAAATATGAAAACCGTACCACAAAAACACTAGATGCGTTATTAGTAGTATCTTTAATAACAGGAAAAATATTAAAGTGCCATATTGTTTACAACACAAAATTAAAATTTTAATTTTAATCAGTCCTGTTTACCCAGCAACATTCTGATTAGCAGTCAGAGTTGATAGAACAGTGAAGGAAAGAAAACCCTCTCACAACAAGATATGCCACATAAAAGACTTCTGCACGAGTCAACAAGCAGCAACAGCAGAGTTACACAGCCAGCTAAAGAATGTACCCAGGTCTGGCAAACCAAGACACAACTTATGCCTCTGAAGCAGTGATTTGAGTATATTTCCTTTCCTCTCCTTTGGTGCGGGGAGCCTTCCTGAACGTTTGCCTGGCAGAACTGACGTACACATTAGCTTGAAACAATAAAGGAGTGGGGAGGTACAGAACTGAGTAAGAAATCCCAGGAAACCGTTAGCAATTTCTTCTTTATTATGCATATTTTGCTGCTGGAGCACATTATGCACACTCTCCTTAGGGCAGGGTTTTTTAAGAACACAATATATAATGTCAACAACTAAAAATCCAGCACATCGAGCTTGATTTTCTGTCTTTTGCCTCCTATTTAGCAGGGGGAGTGCCTTGGCAGAGGCAAGATTTTCCAGCACAAATCTTAAAGCATACAAGACAGAAGTAGTAGTTTCCCATTCCAACCCCTACACCTTAATTCCTTCAAAAAATAAAAAAACCCCAAACAGGTAGATGCACAAAACAAATGATGGTAATTCATGTACCCTGTCTCACGTATCTATCTCAATTTTAGGTGCTGCCCTTCCACTGCACAGTTCAGAGCAGGATGGTGCCCATCTCGCTGCTTATTCAGAGTGACAGGCAGCAGCCCTCCCACCACAATTATCTGGTGGTGCCTTCCAGGCATGGAGCTGCCCAAGGCACCTTCCCCCGGGATACTTCCTCAGCAGGGAAGGGGTTCAAAGCTCAGCCACAGCAGTGTCTTTGAAACATTCAGACATAAATCCACAGCTCCTGAAGATGAGCAGTGTTAGGAAGCAAGCTGCTACGATTAAGCTCTTACTCCAGCAGAGAAAAAAAAAAAAAAAAAAAAATCAAATGCTGCAATCTTCTATAGCTTGATTAACCACATGCTTCATTAAAGCTTTCACTGCTGTTTAACTGAGCTGTAAATGCCAGGAAGGCAGTGATTTTTTTGAATGAGACAGAGACAGTTCATGAATTTTTAAATTTTTCCCCTCTTTCCTACCCCACTCCCCCATTTCCTTCTAACCAAAGAAAGTAAACAGGTGCATTAAGTGTAAAAGGAATGGAATGTGGATTTAAAAGTTTCATGTAGGGTTTCTTAGACAGTCAGCTCTGTCCATGCATTTGCACTGTACCTTACAGTAGTTCCCAAGGCTAAAACCATGTAGTAGAGGCAGACTGAACACTTGAAACAAGTTTTACCCCTCTGTTCTCAAATCAGAGATTTACATTAGATAAACCTGGATTTTAAAGGGAAGGGAGATAAATCTGCTAAAAGAAGCTATAGTGGTACAAACCCTTTGAGCCATCACCACTGAAGGGAGAAAGAGTTGGTACCTCACAGTTTCAGCCCTCTATTATATAAATCCTTTTCTTACCTGCAACTGAGAAGAAACAGCTGCAAATAAATGGCCTTTCAGCTGTGGTCACTTCCGTACTTCATTCTTAAGTGCTCCCAGTGCAGCAGAAACCTAAACCAACCCTGTTGGATAACTAGAGCACTGCTGCCTGCTCCTTTATGAGTCTCATGCTGCTCCACAGCCGTTTCCTGGCTCCCTAAAGCCCACCTGCTCCCCACAGCCCCAGCTGCAGCTCATAAACTTATCCCAGGCACCAGGTGAGAATTAGCCCCAGCCCCCTGCAATTGCTGCTTCAGGGCATCAGGTGAGGCCTCTGTGCTAGCCCCACCTCGTTCACTTGCAGGAAGGCTCCTGTGACCCACCTTCAGAGAGAAAAGCCAAGGGTGGCAAGTCAAATTTTAATTCATTTTGCTTGTTGTCAACAGCTTAAAATCTCTGCAAGTCTCATTTTGTTAGCTGATGAACTACTGCAGCTTCTGCAGTTATGTACATGGAGCTTTCAGGCTGAGATATTGCCAGTTATCACAGGCTATTTGAGAAATCAGAGCAACTGTACTGGTCACAGCACTTTTTGTAATCTTTGTGAAAATATTCCTAATATACAAAGCAATAAAATGCAGCCAGTGATCAAAGCTCCAAAGATGCAGATTGTGCTTTTACTCAGTATGCCAGGCTGTGAAACCACCCTTTCTTAAATGAAATTTATGTAAATAAGACTGCCAGTTCCTTGGGTTTTCTGACAAGGGAATGGTCTAATGTTTATAAGGAAAATCTAGATGCTGGCAGGATTTAGATTTAATAGTTAAGACAGCATTATTTCGAACTGGATAGTGTCTCAGCATTTTATTGAATGTGACTTCTTCTAGTTAATGGTACCAAGGTAACTATCAAAGTGCTCCCCAGAGCCTGCTTTCAGGTGGTGCACCAGGTTTTTCAAGCAATCCCTACCAAGGCCTGAGCCTGCAGCCAGCTCCCCTTCCCAGCAGGCTGGGGGGAGGCTGCTGTAGGAGCGGTCCTGGCAGCCACAGAAGGACCTGTGCAGTTTCACAAGGGTGAACCATCAGGCTCCAAGGGCCAACAGTTCAAAGTCCAGCTGGAGTAGTGGCTGGAGGAACGAGCTGATGGAAACTTGATGAGGTCCTGCACCAGGAACAGAACAGCTCCCAGCTGGCTGAGTGCCCAGGGGATGGAAGGCAGCTTGAAAGAACAGGATGCACCTCGATGCCTGCATCCACTGAGTGGATCCTGTTGCAGTGCCTGTGTCACAGAAGAGCAAAATCAGTGAGCATCAAGAATTGGAATGGCTGACCACAAAGGCTGCACAATCTGTTCTTGTAGACACTCACCTGGACAAGGCCTGAGCAACTGGAGCTAACCTGTAAGTCAATGGTGCTTTCAGCAAGAGGTAAGACTAAATACCCTCTAGAAATCCTTCCACTCCAAATGGTTCTATTCATCTCAAACTTGAGCTTCAGCAGCAGAAATACACTTTATTATATTTAGCTGTTTTCTTTGTTTCCTCTACCAAGTGCTCTTTATTTGGAAGTCAAAGCACTATCTCCTGAACCGTTAAAACAAAACGAAAAAAACGGAGACGTATACGGAATTCTGGACATGCACAAAGTAAGGATCCAAACTTCTTTAAGATTTTCTCTAAAACATTACCCTCAAACTAAGCACACAATGTCTCGAGAGTTGTACGTATGCTTTTTCCCTTTCCATAAAGCTGCCCTGGGAATTAAGAGTCCACCTAGTGGCCTGAGTCAACTGATCATTACTCTGATATCTTGTACGTGCGCCTCTATCAGACCAACACCTGATCAGGAGAACTCTAAAATCCTACCCTTTTCTCCAGTACTGCTTCTTTGTTACACAACCAGGGAAGTCCTGGGGGGGAAAAAAAAAAGTTTATAAAAGTACTTCCCTAAAAATATCTGGACATTGGTTCAAAACAACTTTCAAGTTTCTATGCACGTTACATATTCACAGTATCCAAGGCCTAACAAGAAACGCTTACAGTAACTTGAGTCACAATGCACATTTTAAATCTGAATTTAGATTATCAATTATATATGAAGAGAATAGCAATTTTGCAGCAAAACCCCAAAATTCTGCCTCTTCTCTCCCCTCTGTCCTATTGTCAGACATGTATAAGTCAAAATGCTTTTACTTACTAATTCAGACCAAAGAAAACAATGTGCATTAACTGGCTTAGTGACATTTTATTAAAGTAATTTTTCAGGTTTCATGCTCCCCCCCCACACACATATGCGCAAATTTCTTCTTCTGGCACTAAGCCACAGACCAATTTTGACATGGAAAACAGCTGTAGGAAAAAGAAAATCAGAAATTATCTTATAAATGGACACATAATACATTACAGTGATCCCTTTAGTAGTCAAATGGTTCATGAACATTATATTTTATGTAATATCACAAATGCACAAAATATGCTTTCCATATGATTGCAAAAACAGCAGCGCTCTGGAGCCAAGTGCATGACTTAATATTATAATAATGAGTCTACTTCAGTGTAGTGGATTTTAATAAGACTTTAATAATACTGGTATGAAGCCAAATTACATAATGCTCCAAAATATGAAACAAAGCTTTTGTAGAGAAAATAAAAGCTCATTGAAGTATAACCACATTAAAAAGAAAAAAACCAAAACCAAAAACAACAAACCCAACAACCACCAATGTTATCTAAACAAAGCCATTAGGCATACTTAATTTTTAAAAATCAAATTAGAGAAAATGAACTCAAATCTATTCCCAGATCTCCAGATAAAATTAAAAAGGATATTATTTTAGGCAACATTTATGAAAATGGAGGTACTATGTCAGCACTGGGAAACAAGCTAACACCGCAATTACATCTTTTGGCATAGATACAGATATGGGTTGAATATCTCCAATTTCTCTCAAAAGACAAAAAATTATTCAGTTACCTTACAGGTAGAATTTAAGACTGAGCTATACTGGATTATCTAGGAACAGCTTAGACCAATAAAATTATTTTCTTTTACACATGAAAACAAATTCAGTGTAAAAGTCCCAGAGGCAAAGCACCAAATTATTTCCTCCCTCAAGCCCCTTCAATTCTGGAATCTTGGGGAAACCAAGGATTTGAAATCACCTGTAAAGCTCACTCAGGCATGGACAATTCTCAGAACAGCTTCCTCTCTCAACCCTCCCCAGGTATGGCAATGTCAGATAGCAATTAGAAGAAAAAGCAGCATTTCATTTGTTGGGTAACAAGCAAAATGGCACACGTTCCTAAAGCTGTAAAACCTTTTAAATATTAGTGTTATGCTAGTTGTAAGATCAGCACTTGCATGGATAACATTTTTTGTTCTTTATTAGGATCAGCTGTGAAGATCCACATATCCAACAGAGAGATCAACATCTATTAGCATATTCCACCGTACCACTGGTTACAAGTACTGCTGTTAAACTGAGGCTGAATCTCTGCTGACAGCCCACCAGAGCATGTGGTGATAAATACAGGAAGAATCAGCACAGTTTTCTTTATTTATATTGTTTCACCTATGTGTCTCCATTTTTTAAGCAGTTTTGATAAAGGCATAAAAAATTTGAAGTAGATTTAGATTCCACATGACAAGATGAAGTGAGCGGGACATTTTATGCCTTGGATTTCTTATAAGTCTACTTTAGCTACAGAAACCATTAAAAAGTTGCAAGTAACTTCAAGATGAAAGGCATTAGCAGCTTTTTAGAAAAGGATAATCACACTCTTCTAAAGACTTAATGAGACATAATTCACAGAAGCTTTTGACTTGGTCTGCTGTTAATCGAATCAAAGTCGATGATGATCTTGTTACACTTTGGCTTGAATTCCCTAAAAAAAAAGAAAAATACATATATTAGTTAGTGAGTAGTTAAAACATTTTGCTTGCTTTAGTTCCAGCTAAATTTTTGAAGGAATAAAAAAATTCCAAAAAACACATCCTTGGATTCTTGTAGTTTTCTTCTCTATAGGAGCCAATTATAGTGCACCACACTGAGAGAAACCTGGACAAGAAAGACTAAGACAAAAAGACACATGGGGTGGGTTACCCTGTACATTCTTCAGCTATTGGAATTTATAAATTACCCAGGAGTCAAAGGACTTTTACCAACTTAGCTGCAGGTGGTGGCATAATGTTACCAGTGATTTTTGTTCATATATATTAATATTTCAAATATTTTTAATATATATTTAAAGATCTAGGTACAGATATAGGCATCCAGAAAAAAATATTTAAATCTTCTGTATATATATGCATATAAAAAGATATTTGGAATACATTTTGATAATATTGATATTTTGATCAATTTTTTCCTGCCAAGTTTTAGAAAAACACTTTCAAGCTTAATAGAATATGTTTTGTGGAAGGGAAATAGATCACATTATGCCATACTGGGTAAAACCCAAACTAGTTAAGAGGGAATAATTTAAAAATTGTAACTTTAGAACTCTAAAGTTTATGCTGCCGCAAAATGTTTCCTTTTATTATCATTACAGCATCTGCTGCAGCAATTAGCAAGGAAGGTATACAGGGACTGAGCATATATTTTCCAGTCTACCAGTAAACAAAAGATTATGCAAATAGTGTGGATTTAGTGCCTAATTAAGCTCTGCAGTTCAGTTCAAGAGATTCATTAAGTACCACCTACATCCTCAGCAATCGATACAAGGATAAGTAACAGTCCACGCAGGAAAGCACATGCTGCTGACCACAGAAACTCTGAACGCTTTGTTCTGAATAGCAATCTGAAATGCAAGAAACATCTCTCACCCTGGAGAAGTTACAAGATTTGACTTGCAAGAGAATGATTTATGCCTCTTAGTCAAATAGTCTTAGTAGACAGGAAATACACCGAAGGACTAAAACTGAATTTCAAGTACTGCTGTGTTTTTCGATGGATGTTTCTTAGCCCAGTAGGTATCTTTCATCCTAAAATTTTATCTGTCAGAATTGTTATGTTTGCAAATTTTTCAAAGTCTTTATATTAATACTGTAAAACTTTTTAGAGTTGCAGAGCCTCCCTGACTACATAATTAGCCTCACCCACAGCATGCTACTCCCATCAAACTCACTGTTGAACAGATTGTCTTTAGGTATCTCTGACAGTGTCTTTAAAAACCCCACTCTTGAAACATTTTTCAGGTTATCATTACTTTAAGGCAAATATTCCAAGTTTTATCCTTTTCTCACCTAAAAGCTGACCAAAGAAGATGAACAGCTATGAGTATCAAGAATTATTTATGGGCAGCCTGTTTGACACCTTCCCAAACCGACAGCAACAACAAGACACTGAAGTTTCAATAAGGATGGAGTAATCCACAAAAACAACAATGAAAAATCAGTTGGTTGTTTCAGTCCAACTCATATGATCACAGGATAATTCAGGTTCCATGTGACTTCAGGAGATCATTTAGCCCCACCTCCTGCCCAAAGCAGAGTCAAGGAAGACTCTCCCAAGTGCAATGTAATAAATAACCACCCCCTTGGCAGTTTCACTCCCATTCCAGGAACAAAATGAGTCACGGACCATTTTCTCATACAAACGTTTCAGAATTGCACTCTAACCATACACAAAACAAAAGAATGGTGCAACAGCTCTACAGAGCAAGCCATCTACAAACACTACAGAGGAATAAAATGCTCCATGACTGAAAGAAGAAAAACATTTGCCCTAAAGTTGGTATCTTTCACATTCCCATTTTTTTCATTACAGAGTAAAAATAAAGTTAATTCTCTCACCTATATATAATACCTGCCAAATCAAACATCCGCCGTGCAGCTGTCATTTCTGTAGTGTCATGATACTTGTCAGACATGAAAATAACTTCCTTTATGCCTAAAGAAGTCACATAGAAAAAATGTTAAATTACACTAGAAAAAAATAGTAATGTCTGGTGCACAAAATCAGAAGAGGCAGCATTCATCCACACACTCTCCAACTCCTTGGTACACCTCTACTCACAAATGTATGCTGTGTAAAATTGCTGAATGATCTTGCCTAAATCACTTAGGCAGGGGAGAAATATAAAGGTTTCAAAAGAGAATTCACAAGCATTTCATAGCTGATCAACACCTTCCTGTGTGCGCCAGACAATATAAATACCAATACACTGCAATTTAGTGCTGACCTAAGTGCATAAGGAAAAAGATGAGTGACTACATTGAGAAAAAGCAGCCAATCTACCTTGAAGGCCATTTGATTTTGATTCTGTAAGTAAGAGAACTGTATGAAGCACAAATGCAGAATACCATCTTCCTTCCCTCTTCACCCCTCTTGATTTCAAACCATACTGAACCAAAATAAAGAAGCCTTCTGTTTGCTGCTTTCTTCCTGTGGCCATTAGTAGTGAGAGACACTCCCTAGAACAGCAACCCATGCTGGGACTGCATGACTTTACTCAGTGAGCAAAATACATGCTACTTTAAGCAGAGATTTTTACAGAACTGAAGCCTGCTGCAGATACTGCCTAATCTCAAAAAAGGAGACACATTCAGGCCAGCACACTCGCTGCAGTGGCACAGATTTATAATAATTGTAATGAAAGACATAATTAAAATAGGATCATAGAAATCTTATGACATTTATGAACAAAGATATTTTAAAATCTTCAAATATCTACTATGCATCACATTCAAATTAAAATTTCATGTATATACTCCCAACAGACCTTTTGTCATGCAGAAGTTTATTTCTTTCTGCCCTACTCTATTCAATGTGCCAGAGCACAGTAAAATTGACAGTAATTATATGCAAAGCCTGTGTTGTTCTTTGGCAGCTCCTGGTCTAAGAAGTTACAAACCTAAATTAGAAGCACGTTTAGAATCACACTAGATGCAATTAGCACTGGAAAAATTTGGCACCATTCAGATGCAAAAAACCCTCACAAGTAGCATCTTATGAGGTTGACAGTGCAATTAATTTAGATCTAACATCAGCAATTTAACATCAAATACATCTATTAGAAGATGCCAATGAGCAGGCAGCACTGCAACCCTGAAAAAGCAAGTTGGCACTACTGCTTACCTGCCTGGATGATGAGTTTTGCACATTCATTACATGGAAATAAGGCAACATACATGCTGCAGCCTTTCACATCAGCTGAGTTTTTGTTCATGATGGCATTCAATTCGGCATGGCACACTGATTAAACAAGGGAAGAAACAATTCATAATACTGATCATTAAATAAATTGGTCAAACTAAAATTAAAGTGTTACAATATAATTGCTTGCAGTATATTCAAAGGCAAATAGCTTGCACAGCTTATCATAAAGGGCAGAGAAAGAAATAAAAGCAGAAATACCAAGATCAATGAAGGTCAATTGTTCTGACCAGGCTGCTGATTAGTAATGATATCATTAAGTGCATTAGCACTGCCATTTGCTGACACCTATTGCAGGCAACAAAGCCGTAGGCTGTGGGCCAAGCCATTGCAACCACCCTTAGTGAAGCAATATCTCACAGCTTCACAACTCTCTGGAGTATCTAACTGCCAGTATAAAACAGCTCATTTATGTGTTTACATGCACAGATAGGAACAGTCTTATGGTTGTAGGAGTGCTCTGTGCGCTCTTAAAGGCAGCAGAATGGCCAAGTAAAACCAAGCAGCTCTGTCCTCTGGGCCTCAGAAAGGCTCAGCACTGCTGCAGGATTCTCCCAGCCCCAGAATACACAAGACACACTTGGCCATAAAAACATCCAGCTTCAATATTAGAGTGACTTTACTGCTCATTAAAAGGTGCCAGACTTCATAAGCAGGAAAACAAAGTCCTGTATTTCTCCATGGATTTGAGACAGGCCAGGTAGCAATGGACCATCCTGCCTTGCTCCACCATACATAACAGCTCTTTCAGGACAGACAGCACCAGTGTTTATAATGAGTACAGAGCAGGTTATCTAATGTGTTACCAACACAGCTGAGAAGAATGCAGTTTCTGTGTTGTCCACAATCAAGCTCTGAAAAAAACATTAGGACTGCAACAACTTCCTGTTTACTCCTAGGAATAACAGCAAGTTGCATAATTTATACACCTACCTACTAAGAAACTGCCTGCTGCCCTGACTTCTTAAACAGATGAAGTGTGGTGTGGGTTTGAGATCATTTAGAGACCTGCATGTGCAGACAACTTTAAGAGATTTTCCACTGCTTGTTTTGAAGAACAGATTTTTTCAAAAAGTTGTTTTCTTCTCCCTTGTGCCCATGTGAAAATTAAAACAGACCAAGTTGCACAGCACAACTTCATAGCAAACTTGGTGCTATATGCTGACCTCTGTGTGAATGATCTCACCACACAAATAACTGAGCACAGTACCTTCAACACACAGGAATCATTGCTGAATGGAAATGTTTTCCATATGGGCTAAATGTCTACATGGAATTTTCTATACAACAGCTAATGCACTACAAATTTACAGCCTAACTTACAGCACACAAACTTTCCCACGCAAGCAAGTCACAAAGGACTGAACACTTGCAAAAGAAAGCTCAGTATTGGCTTCCACCACGCCCATGTTATGCTGTCCACATACCTTCTCATAACCAGTAAAGCCAGAAACCAATACAAAAACCAGGAAATTGAAAAAGAAAAAAAAATCAGCCAAGAGCCAAGAATCATCACATTAAGGCTTCTTTCATTTTTACTGTTTCTACTGCAACTGTTATTGGGTCACCCTGTATTTTAAATATATACCATTAAGTGTATGAGAGATGCAGTTATACGAACCAATACATTTAGAAAATCCAGAAAATATGTTGAACTCCAAGTACATTACTAAGTTGCACCAATCTTATAAAGCCTTTACAATAAATAGTCAGAGAATTATTTTTCTGTGGCTACAGAGGACTGAATAAAAGAGTGACATAATTTCCACAACTGGAAGTAGGGGTTATGTCAACAGAACAGAAACATCACTTTTAAGTTTCTTTGAACAATATATTTGTGTTCTAGGCAGCAGTTTAAAATATAGAAGGCATCCAGAAAGAAATATGTTTTCAAAGGCTCCCAAAACTAAAAAAAACCCCAAAACTAATGGCTTTAGTAAACATTTTTCCTTCACTAAAACTCAGAAATCTTCAGCTGTAAAACCAGACAAGTTTCATTATTAGTACTGCAACAAGTTTCCTTCCTGCACTAACGAGAGAAAAAGGTTCTTTTGGCAGACTTCTACAAACTTTCAACAACAAACCTCTTCCCAAGCAAAAACAAGATCAGGCCAAGAATAACTTATAGAAGATAATCAGTTGGAGCGAGGGAAGACCATAAATTTTGCCTCCTGACCATCTTCACACAATCTGAAGTTAAGAAAAATTACAACTATCCCACGTGGACAGAAAATGCAGTGACAGCAATAAGAAACAGACAAATCATTCCCAGACAAAAAGTACTTAAGTCTACAACAAACCCAGCAAGTTTTCATTTCAGATAGAAAATTAGGTACATTTTTCATGTGCCTAACCAAGTATTTCTTACTGAACTTATTGCAGAAACTAGTACAGAACCAGAACCTTGCACTGACTCCAGAGGTAATAATTTTCCATCCAGTATTACTTTTTTGGTCTACTGGGCTATTAAATACCAAACCACTTTGTCTCAGTTGCTGTGATTTGGAAGTATATTCAGGTAAGCTATAATTACACATGTCTTTGTTTTATACATCTCCCTGGACATGAGCTACTTATAAAGGTTTATTATGCCAGATGGTTCTTAAGAAGGTGCTGGCATCAGACAAATATTTTTAGGCTTTGTCTCACCACTTTTAATTCTCTCTTACTCATATTCACTTCTCTCTGACAAATAGGCATTGACCAGGTAAGATAGGTCTATGACCCCCAGATTCTTCTTATAGACCTCCCCAGCTTTTTTGAGAGACAGAAAACAAATCCAGAAGTCCAAAATCCTTCTTGTTAATTACTAACTAGCTTATATTTGGGGTGTTATGAAGTTTTCTAAGCTGTTAAGAGCTACTGCTAATAGTTTAAATTGTTCTCTCTGAGACAGTAAGAAGCTGTCTTAAAATAACAGGTGCACAGTTTTCAGAACTCTGAAAATTGTTATCTTTAGGCAGACTAGTAAAACTAAGAATTTTTACAATACCCAATGAGGGGCTCAAGAGCTTCGGTTTTAAAAAAAGAATATTCACATGTAGCCAACATAATATCAAGTCCACAACAGTGGTTTCCATTCTGGAGAAGTAGCTGAAAAGTATTCTCAAAAGGCTTCATTAGCTGAAGAAATAACCATGCAACGAGAAGTTAAGTGTGTGCTCTGACATCCCCACCACCTGCTATTAGGTTCATGAGAGGGGAAAAAAGGAAAAAAGCCAAAGAATGACTGCTTCATTACTGGTAGTATTAATTGCTAGTGTTTCTATCTCTTATTGCATGCTGGTTTGTGTTGCATAGCTGAGGTAGCACTCATCCTTAAGCTCACCTGTAAATAAGAGACCTCAGCTTACCCTATAAATGGTACCTTTTCAGGATTGAACACTGAACATGAGCATGTTCCCAGTGGGCTGCAGAGTCAGAAGTACTCTTCCCACATTCTAAACGTGTTTTGACTCGCAATTTCATGAGAACCACAAGACTAGTCAAGGTGCTTAATAGTGTTTAAAGGCTTACATGCTTGATGAAGAACATGCTAAGGACCACCATAACTTTAAAGACCTTTTAAAGAAGCAATCAGAGGAAGGGCTAAGGAGAATGACTTTTTAGTGCTATTAATTACTAATTGAGCCAGACTAAGAATTTTGTTATCCTTTACTTGCTGGAACTCTGACACTGGACACAGCAAGAATCCCAGAAGGTATCAAAACACTAATTTAAGGAATGGAGTCTGGAGTGACAACCACTGGGGGCAGTGGTTGATGGATCTGGAACTTGTAGAATGACATCTCTTTTTTTCAACCTTTTTGAAAGCATAGGGATGGTTGCTGGTCACTTCATTAAGGGCAGGCAGGACACTGATGCTGGGCTGGCACTGCCCTCAGCCCCTCCTGCTGTTCTCTCTCTCTCCCTCTCTGTGCTGAAGCTGCTGTGGTCAGGGCACAGAGGCAAGGATAACAGCAGCAGATTTGTTGGGAGGCCTAACCTCTTCAGACTGCAGAAAGAAAAACAGAACCCCAGCCTCACAGCTTTCTTCCACAAGAACTGGAAAGTGAAGCTGGGAACCACTCAGCCATTTATGAACATGACAAAACTTGCTGGGTCAGACCAGAGAAACACCTCTCAAAATGTGAGCAGCACTAGCGAACCCACCCTATTTCACAGCTTCTCCCATCCTGCTCCAAGCTGGTTCTACTCCTAGCAGGACACAGAAGTGTTTCTTATCAGGCAAGTAGAACAAGAGGAACTATTGTTTCTAAATCTCCAAACTTTCTACAGGTTTGATGTATGACACCAGAGTTGGACAGAAATCCATGCAGGACAAGAGTGAGTGGCTGTAAGTGGAGACCATCTCCTGTAGATCCCCTTCCCAGCTGAAGCCTCATCTTTGCACTGCCAATTGGAGAGAGAGCATCACACTTCCTCAGAGTGCCTTATCAAATTTTGTGCTGTCAAAATAACAGCTTCTACAAAACTAACATTTGCCTGAATATTGTTGAGTGTTCATTTCTCTGAAAAATTGACAAAAAGCTCATAATCCTAACACAAGGAAATGTTGATAACAGTTTGTTTCATTTTACACAGCAGGTACTGTTCAATTAGAGCATAATTTTTGCCACAGCACATATTTTATCATATTCGAACCTGTATAAATATTTGTAAGCATACTTATTCACTATTTTCTGTATTGCTCAGAGGTTTCTAAATTTGCCAGTCATTTTAATTTAAAACCCTTAATTAGAGACTGGTTGTCAAATGGATGTTCTTAGATTACAGTGGAGACAGAGGGCATAACAGGAGCACAGCAACTAGATTTAGTGGGAAGATTTGCATTAATAGGACAAAAATGTAGCATTTTAAATGACTGGTGAGAGGAAACTGAGCATTAACAAATCCTCAGATTCATCTAACAGAAACAGAGGGCACACTTTTGACTCTGAAAATCAGAATTTTGCCTAATCGATAAGAAGCTTCTGCACATAGTACGGAACACAATGCTTCAGGAAGAGCTTTTAATCTTAGTAAAACTAGCCTTCCATTCCTCTCGTGCACAGACACATCCCTGCTGCTGTTACTGACTGGCAGCCTGGAGCCAGTTCCAACACAACGATGACATCTTGATTTTGTGCTGTGAAAAATGGCACTCTGCAGAACTCTCTGTGCTTTCTGATATACCAAGCCTATATTGTTCCAATATATACCACAACCAGAAGAAGGAAGAGCCTCCATCCACTTCAAGAGTCTTGTAAGGAATGCACAGTACCAATACACGTGATCCATGTCACTGCTCCTGTAACATCCAAATGCCCTGCAAATGTTTGCATCCTCTATTTGATGCCTTCTCTCAGTAGTAGCTCAGGTTACACCTGGATTTCCTAATCAAGCACAACACTGCCCCTAACAGTGAGCTGAGCAGAACCCATGCCTGAGGGTGTGAGATAGACACATACAGTATATTGCAGCAGACATAGGAAACCAAGACCAAGGTAACCCAGGTCAATTTCAAACCAACAAGTTTCAAGATACAGGAAAATTCAAGAGTGACAGGACTTGTTTAACCTCACAACTGAAGTTCAAAAGGTAACTGTTATCAGTAAGTGCACAGGGAAGGAGGAAGGGTTAACCACAAGAAAAGCTAAAAAAACATTGCTGGCACATGGAACAACCTAGAAACTAACCACAGATAAACTTAGGGTGGAAATTGGAAGATTTTTAGCCATGAAACAGTAGCTGTAGTTGATCAGAGCTGTAGGGTCAGTGCTTTCATCAGTTCTTCTGGAGCTCAATAAATTTATTATAGGATCACCTAACCCCCTTCTGCAAAGACTGCCTCTGGGTCCAATCCTCTACTATGTCTATGTTGCTAAACACACACAGGGCCAGGGTCTGACCCCTGGCCCTGAGGCCAACTGGCACACACTGGTTCATGCTCATTTTGGGGCTCCATCAGCAACACACTGCCCTCAGGCCTCAGTTTCCTCAAGCTCCAGAGTCCCGTGACACCACACAGTTATTTTGTATGTCTCAGTTCAAAGTGCATAAAGAAGTGAGAAGACTTTTATGCAGCCCACCAGAGAGGGATTTTCAGAGCATGAAACAGAGTATGTGTTGCAGATCTGCCAGTATGCCTGAGGGAAGGAGGAGGGTTAAGCATACCATCTCAGCAGGCTTTGCACTATAAGCCTATACCTGATGACTGTTTTCTTTGCAGTCTTTTTCCAACCCTGCCCTCCGGAACACCACTGGAAGAGCAATAGTGAAGCTTTGTTCTGGAGAAAGCTACTAAGAGTGGTGCCAAACACGGGAAGGGAGCTAAGCGTGTATGTCTAACCCACAGGAGTGCCCAGGACCAGGTGGTCAGCACTCAGATCCAACCCCAGACCTTTTCTGTAGCACTGCAGATGCATGAAGTAGCTCCAGAAGACATCTTCCAACTTAGTGTGGTGGTACATGCACAATTACCACAGCTTCATCTAATAAGCCACGCTGTAGTGATGAAAGTGCCATCAGTCCCGTGGTTAGCTAATGGAGCTCACAGTAAGATTGCACTGTCTCTGAACAAGCCAGTCAGGAAGATGCAAGGATAAAAAGTTCAATTTACACAAATGCTGTGATGATTAGCAAAAGGAGAAAGGAAAAATGACAGTTTAATGAGATTTTAGCAGCAATTCTATGTGTCTCTGCATCTACCAAGAATTTTTTTAAGCAGAAGATTTTTTTTTTATATATACTTGTCTGGTCTGTCAACTGTGCTATCAAGATTAATAAGAAATTGCTAGAGTTTAAATGATCTGTGAATTACAAAATAGGTTGTTTATTCATCACAGCAGACACTTTGTGTTACAAAGTTGTGATTTTTTTAATGAGGTGAAGACTAAGATAATGGGGGGAAGGGCAGTAGTTAAACCAACTCCTGGAAATCAACACAGCACTCCAAGCTGTTACTAGTTAGCTCATTTTTTAAACATCACATGCTCTTCATCTTCTGCAGTCAGAGTTAACAAAAAGAAAAAATTTCTCACATCGTATTGTACAAAGATTCCTCACAGTACTTTTAGTTTAAACTGGTCAGCTCAGATTTGAGTGCCTGGAACGTGCTCGGATGCCAGAGACCACCCGCGCTGATTTTAGCTCAGAACTGAGACCTTACAGCAGCATAAAAACTCAACCAAAATCAATATTCTGTTTTCAGTGCTTTATATTTAATCAATGGGCTAACACCTGTTTCTTCACCCTATAAATAAAGAGCAGTCATACTAAGTTGTACCATTATGGTCACAGCACTCTATGTAAAACCAGTGGTTCAGAGCAGACTTCAAATTTGGCAGGAGCAGACTTCAAATTTGGCTCTGTATTGGGAATACACCTGTTCCAAAAAATAATATGAAATGGTCTTGAGAGTTACCATTAGAGGTTTTATAATAAATTGGTGAAGTGAACAAGGACAAAGTACTGAGGTTTTAAGAAGTCAAAAATATCAAACTGATGAATTATGTGCTGAGCCACTGCATATCATCTTTCACTTCAATGCCATAGAAAACCAGAAAATGGTTTTTAGAAAGAGCTCTGAGTGAGCTCAGACTATGTCAAAACTCATGCAAGTTTAATTTCTCTATCACACCAATTGTTAAAGTTACAAGTAAGAAACAGAAATAGTAGGCAGAGATAAATACTGGTCACTGGAAAAGAGTCAGTATTTCTCTCCAAAATGTGAACTCTTGTGCTGACTTTCCCCTACCCACACAGAGAGAAAGAAAATTTCCCAAGGCTCTGATTCTCTCTTTTGTGTTTCTCTGCCCTGCCGTTCCTGAGCTCAGGACAGGCTGAGATGCAGCAAAGGTTGAAGAAGCTCCTGTTTTTCCTTTGCCTGTGGCTTCTGCTGCATTGGTGTCACACACAGACGTGCAGCAGGAGCTGGAGTGGGTACAGAAAGATGAAGAGGGACTTAGGGAAGCATGGGGATTGTATGGTCTCCTATCAGTCCTAACCAAGGTCTCTTCCCCACATTGCAGGCCACAAGGTAGCCCAGCCTCCTTGGTTCCTGCAAACCACACCTGATCCAGAAGAGCCAGCCCTGCTGATAGGGCCCTTTAACTAACTTACAGAAGGCCAAACAATGCCTGCTGCAAAGACAAAGGCAAGATCCAAAGCAGCACTCAACCACATTTACCATCCTTGCTCTTTGCTCCTTTTGTCCACTTAGTAAATGGGAATCACATCAGAGGCTGAAATAAACAATGAAAGTCGCCTCACCCATAGAAGGGTAGACCCACGGCACACAGACTTCAAGACAAATGTTCAGCTTCTTCATAGTGTATACAACCTATGCCATCAACACCTGAAATGGAAATTTCCCACAACTACTGGAGTTTATAATTTTAATACCTGTATTTTAGACCCAATTACTTGTTTTACATATACACACACTGTAATTTCTGTGCAGACAAACACACAGAATCAGCAATTATCTGCATGCACTGCAACTGTTTGCTAATGAGCTGCTTCATGTTTACAGGCTTTCACTACCCAATCCAAAATGGCTAATATTTATGAACCTATTTCACCAAGAATTCAGTCCTTCAAAAAGACTGATTTTTTATCCTGGTGTACCACATATGGACACATTATCAAGTGAGTGGAAGAAAACTGATTGATACTTTACCCGCTGAACTTTCATAGATACAGACATCACAAGTCTAACCTGCCAACCACAAGAAGCCTTACCATAGGGATATTTTGTGTCCAGTCTATTTGCTCCTGTTCTTGTCCAGGGTAGTACATCATCGCTGCAACCATTAGGCATCCCATTGTATCCAATTCCAACAATCTTGTTTTCTGAATTTACAATGCAGGCACCAACCTAAATAAAATCAGATTTACATAGTACTAACAGCGTGCAAAACAGTATGTCAACAATGAAGATGAGACATGAATAGTCAGTCCTACGATTTTCATTTAAGAGATACAAGCTTCACTTAATATATTAAGTCACACCATCTAGTAAGCAGGGCTACAATTGTACCTAACTGATGGGGTTTTGAAATAAGTCAGGGCAGATGTAACTCTGCTACCCCTCTGGTCATGCTGTTCCCATCCCAGCCTGCCAGCACTGTTCCTTGTCTGCTTAAGAAATAACCTAGTTCAGAGAGCAGAAACAGCACTGAATGAACCCTAGTAAACACAAAAGTTCAGCTCCTCAGACTAGCTTTCCAGCAGCAGTAGGAGCAACAAGTTCTCAAAGATGTAACAGAAATACACGTGTTGGCTTAGGCAGGCCTCACAAGACTTTGTGGCTTGTTGCAAACATGCACTAGAATTCCAAACCTTTTAACTCTCACCATTTATTGCTTCAACCTAAATCTACAAAGATACTCTTCTTAAAGAATGACAATGTGTCCCATTTTTATGTTTTCTGCCTATATTATTTGTTGAAATTGCAACAGTACTAATTTTAATTCACACAAGGTGTTTCTCAACCAGCCCTTGGGTAACAAAACTTTAGCCCCAAGTGAATAACCTTCAGAGAGCTAAGTGCCGTAATGGACAGAATGAAATGAACAGATTATTTTTCTGTGATTTGCTTCCTGATTTTTTTCACACAAAGGGTGATGACTAACAGGATGACTGGATCCTGCAGAACAAATAGCATGTTTCAGGAGCTGTATCAATCACCTGAAATCAATATTGAACAATACTGAACAGAGGCACATGAAACATGTGAAAAATGGAAACAGATAGTGAAGCATACGGAACAGGGGATCCTGAGGGAGGAACAAACTAGAAGAAAATTCCAGTCAACCCAATAACAAACAAATACTCTTACAGATGAGGAAAAGAAACTTGTAAAATGTTGTGTCTCAAAAAATTACAACCTAGAACTTCCAGCAGTTTTATCCTCTTCTAAAAGTGACTGTATTTACTGGAAAAAGGAGACAAAATGCATGTGTTATTTTAACTTCCAGATGAAAAGATGATTTATAAAACTCCAAGCTACAAATGTACACAGAATTATACATATGAGGTCAGGCCCAATAAGAGAATTTTTGTAACAGAAGGTGCTGACTATGTTAAAAACTGAATAGCTATACACTGAAATAACTTTTCTTAAGAAATTCCTGAAACCACTATGTGTACATCTGATGTGATTGGCAATACAGATTAGGTTATCTTATTATTATATATTACCTTCTTACCTGAGAGCTTGGATCTTTACTTCTTTGTGCTGACAGAAAAGCTACTGCCATAAAATATTCAGGCCATTCCAAATAATCCTCTCTTTTTTTGCAGGATGCTTCACTGCTGAAACAATAGTTGACAGAAAAAAACAGCTATCAGCAAACACCACAGACCTAGAGTTATTACAAACTGTACTATTTTAATGTGCTCAAGTTTAAAGTAACCAGGATCAGAATGTGGCTAAGACCACACATTCACTAATATTTTGACAGTAAAACCATCAGTTTCAAGTGCTTTCCAGGAACTTATACATGCAACATTTCCTTTCAAGGAAAAGATATCAAGCAAGGTTGCAAATTACATTTTTAGATAAGAAGGCTGAGATATTCAGAGCACTGAGCAATTCAAAGACAGAGCAATTTATCCTTTATAGATAACACCTTGTGTATTTCTAAGGTTCGGGTATATCATGTACTGCCATTCTTCTCACCCAAACAACATAATCTTTTTTATGATGACTGTGATAACTGCCAACCTCTAATCTAAGTTATTTTGTACTTCTGCCTACAAGTGCTCAGTAGCTTCCTATTTGGTAACTTCCTCTGCAGGCATTAATATCTGTTATCACCCTAAGTTTACCTCTTGTTACAACATTTACCACCAAAGATCCGAGGCCGTTCCAACAGTTCCTTGCTAATTTTCTCTTGTGATTTTGTCTTATGAAGCCTTCTGAAAACTAACAGGTGATGGGTTCAAGAACTTTTCCTTTAGAAATAATATATAGAAGTGCCACAAAAGGTTGCTTCTTTCCCTGCCCTGAAGGGTAGATTTGGGGGAAGGAAGAAGGAATTTTCTCTTGCCTACTTATGGGTGAAAGCCTGCTCAGACAGTGTAAGACACAACAGGGGAATTTCTGTGCTTTTCAGCTCAAAGAAAAGAAAGGCAGATATCTCCCTCTCTACACATACATTTAAGCTTTGAAAATTTCAAACAGAAGATCAAATTGAAAGAAATTTCCCCCAAACTTTCTCACCTATCATTGCTACAACCTGAAAACCAAACCAATGGAACAACCCAAATACAATGATTTAGCCTATCAAAATACAAGGGGCACAGTACTTTTCTTGTTGGGCTCCTCTTACCAAAAACTACAGGTTAAGACCAAGATGCCTGTCTTGTGATGTACAGCCATGCAGAAAAATTCATCACAGGTAACTGCAAGCAGCAAGACATCTCCCAGCAACACTAGCACCAGCACTTTCAGAAGACAAACATTAGAAGGCAAGTGTTTAGTTAATCATTATTTTTATAACTAAAACCAAGTATTAGAGGCTTGCAGTTAGCTTGCCATAAAAGAGGTTTCAGTTTTTGAGTGAAAACAATGATAAAACTGTACTTTAGAAGCCTACAATGTGCTATTTAGCAAAGACAAATTGCTAGTTTTGAATAGTCTGTATGTGGCACATTACAAGTTAGCAATTTTGGCTTGTTCTTGGAATGAATGAGGATCACCTTTAAGGCCACCATCTCAAAGTAAGGAGGGAAGAACACACACTCTTGATGCAACCCACACACCTCTCTCACACTTTGACAACATTGCAAATAGTGCCCAGAACTGTCAATTGTCAAAGCAAACACACAAATCAAGAATGTGATTCTAAAAATGCCCAAACTGACTTGATTCACTGTAACTAAAGGGCTGGGGCTATATCCTACCAAGAATGGAAAGTGCTCAGAGCAAGAAGAGATTAAAGATATACACCACTCTGTGCCAAACTGAACTTTGCCAGGTTAACTAAAACATCAAGAAAATGTTTCAGCTGTATGATTATTTAAAATATCTCCAAAAAAGGGATTTACAAAATCTAAACCACAACTGGACTTTCAACGATCACTTCTGGCTAAGTGACATTCACTGTGATGTCTTTGGAGAGGGATAAAACACAATGCAGAACTACACTGAATAAAACATTCAGGAAAAGGGCCCCAGAAAGATAGCAGTACTCTGAACTAAGAGGTCGTGAGATCTCCTTTTGTTAAATTATTCCCTAGCAACTCTACTTATTCAAAACATAACAAAAGCTAGTATTTACTTTTCTAATAAATACAGAACTGTATGTAAGTGGAGGTCCCTCAGAGCACCAACTTCACAGGGAGAAGAGCATAGCTAAAAAATAAGCAGAAGGCTTACATCAAAGAGAAATAAACCCCCCCCCCAAAGCCCTTACTCAATTACTTTGACTTAATATCACCATGTCTGGCAAGACAATTCCCTTATTCAGTGCACAAGAACTCAAGAGTGTGAAATGGGTATAAACCACTTAATTTCTGATTGAGCAGAAGCCAAGGCCTTGGCTAGCAGTCAAGCACACACATGAAAATTAGTTTATGGATTTGGGGCAGCTGATAATCTTCTTTATGCTCATTTGCAAGCTCTAGAATTGCATGAATGAAAGCTGCTCTAGAAAATACTATGGCTAGCTGTAAAACAGGCAATCAAGGCTTACCCTTAGGATAATCCATAGGAACTTCTGAATAAAAATAACAGAAACTGAAAGCTATGAAGAATACTGCTAAGGACAATGGGGGAAAGAAAAACCTAAATTTTAGAATAATTAGTAGTCTATAGAAAATTTTGTAAAGGTTATTTCAAGGGAAAATAGAGAAAAAGATTCTATAACTACAGAACACTGCCTCCCTTTTCACTTCAAGTAAGCTGTGACACCATCTGAAAAAGGAACAAATGTCATTCAGCTACTTAAAAAAACAGTCCAACATAATGAAAATTTCTTTTGAGAATCCTAAACCGGAATTTATAATCTCAAATTTTTTTCATATGACAATTATGACAGCTATACAACAATATAGTACAGCTGAAGGAGTGGGGGGGTATCAGATCAATCTCACTCTTTTTAAAAGTTTTTCCTCTGCTTCCTTATCTTTGATGTCATGTGCATTATGTTGCAACTCTATTCAAGCAGTATTATTCCCCAGTATCATGTATACTACTGAAGACCAACTATCAATACCTTGGCATTGAAATCACAGGTAAAAAATCTAGCGTGTATTAAAAAATAAGAAGTAAACATCTTCAGCTAAGCTCTTGATCCCCAAAAGCCAAACAGGATACGGGCTCTTGATGACCTTTAATACAAGCTTCTTCTTTAAATGTCATATTTTATGATCATTACTAGATTAAATGAATGTGGGATTTTCTTTACTTGAGGCTTCTCATTTTTCCCATTATATAGGTACTGAGATAGGGTCATTACATATTCCGTACTGGGAGGGAAGGTTTTCAAAGAGAAAACTCAATCTTTCTTACAGAAAAACAGTACTTAGTTCATTGCAAATTAGTTGTATTCACAATTTTCTTGGGAGATAACCCATCAAACCTGTAAAGAGAAACACTGCGTTTGAATACTGAGCCTCAATTAAGCAGTATAGGAACACTTCCCTTCACTGAACGTACTTCACTTCTACAGAGTCACTTCTGACTTTAATTAATTGCCTATTACTCACGCCGGTCCTCATTTCCGGAAATAATGAACACAAGACACCCTACCTGCTCTTCTTCCCATCCCAGCGATTACGAAACCCATGTAAAACAGGCCATACCCTCACCACAGAGCCTCCAGGGGCTCCAGGAAACGCCTCCCCACCGGGGATGGGCCTCCCCACCGCGATGGATCTCCCCCGGCACGGCGGCGGCCGGCGCTGCTCGGGGAACTCCCGGCTGCGCGGACCCTTCTCGTCCTACCTCGGAGGATTCCAGCTTCCCTCCCTCCCGTCCCGGAGGATTCCAGCTTCCCTCCCTCCCGTCCCGGAGGATTCCAGCTTCCCTCCCTCCCGCCCCGGAGGATTCCAGCTTCCCTCCCTCCCGCCCCGGAGGATTCCAGCTTCCCTCCCTCCCGCCCCGGAGGATTCCAGCTTCGCTCCCTCCCGCCCTCAGAGGCTGGGGCGGCCGCACCCCCCGCCACCAGGGTTTCCCCCGAGGCCCGGCCCGCCCGGAAAAAGTTTAGCCAGCCGGCGTGTGAGGGGAGCACGGTGGCGGTGGGGGAGGGAGCCGCGGGACGGCGGGCGGGAAGAGCTGGCGAGGCCTCCCGCGGGCCCTGCACTCGCGTACCCGTTCCGCTGGTGGCCGGGCTGGGGGCCGGGCTGGGCGCCGCTCATGGTGCCGCGGCCACGCTGCGTTCGCCGCTTTCGCCGCTTGGCGCCTCAGCGCGGGCGGGCGGGACCGGGGGCGGGCCGGGGCTGCCGAGCCGCGCCCCGAGCGGCCCGGCCGGAGCCCGGCTACGGATGCGCCGCGGAGCTGATCCCGCTGCCAGCCTGGAGCCTCCGCGACACTGTAAACCAGTCACTTGAATGTCTGTTCAGTTTTCTGACAGATGTTGCTTCTAACGTTATGCTTTGACATAAGCATGCGGGTTTTCGCCCTGCTCACGCTGTTGAGGTAAATGTTGTTTATTAAAGCTTGACATTCACATATTAAAACGTCGAAAAATATGAGTTTTTATTTGTTCTCTGGATATAAAATTGATGTGGAAATTGAGTTATGATTTATTTATTATGGTTTATATACCTCCAGCTGCTGCCAGATCATAGAAGTCTCGCAGGATGCACAGGTAGCTGAACATATATATTTTTATATATATGTGAAAAATGTGTATTTTATGATTGGCTTTTTGCAAATATTAAAATTAATATTATATGTGTTATGTTAGAAAGTTATGCTGGATTAATTCTCTTACGTTGTGTGTTAAATATAGTTTTAGGTTATAACATAATGTTAAAATAGACACGATGCTATGTAAGATACTTTTTTAAAAGAAATGACTGGCAGTGAGATAGCAGCCATAGGACACCTAAATCTTTCAGAGAAAAAGAATTTATTGCTCTCTTATCAGAAGAAACGAACTTCTCCCCAACTCGCTCAGCCATGAAGACGCCATTAGGATTAAGAGGAAGAAGTTGATGATGACCAGACTCCTGTGTTTGAATGGAATTTATGCATCATGGATGAGATGTATGAATATGCAACAGGCTATTGTTTTTAAGGGTTAATCCTCTGTTAACGTGTGTCCTTTTTTGGGCTTATGTTGCCCAGGAAAAGGTACCTGGACTTTCCACAACTCTTTGTTTCTATTGTCTCATATTGTCCTAATCCAAATTGTCCAGATTATTACTACTCTAATTACATTGCTATTTTTATAACTATTTTATTACTATTAAACTTTAAAAAAATTAAAAACAAGCGATTGGCATTTTTCACATATATATATCCCATTGCAGTGCAAAATAAGAGGTATGATAATAAATATTAAATGTTGGTATGGCGTGTTTGTGTTCCTTGTGTGAGAAGCTGCCTACTTTGGCTGGCTGGCTGCCTCTAGGGCATGCCTTTATGGAAGCACTCAATGGGAGCAAGGTACACATGTTTGCTCCACGGGGCGGGAGGCATCAAGTGAAGAGTGCCCGAACGCAGCCGAACGTGACCCATTCGGTTCCCACTGGAGGCAGTGACAGGGGCAGCGAACTCCGTGATGGACAAAAGGAAAGCACCTGCCTTTCAGAGCATCCCCAAGAGGGGTTTGTGTGCGCCAGCCGTGGGGTTGCACTGCATGTGAGCTGCACCACTGATCTGAATGCAGTCAACTGATGGGGCTGAGAGAATGGTTTCCTGCAGCCCGATCAAAAATCTCCCTCTTCATCCAGGAGGACGCTTCAGGTTGGAAAACAGGACATTTTTTGGAAACTGGGTACACAGCATCTCAGAAGCTGTCTTTATAGTTCCCCCTTACTGACTATGTGCGCAGAAGTTGCACAATTAGTTACCCTACTACACCAACATGAGTGCAAGAAGATGGCTAAGCCAAGGATCCTGCCATGCTCATAGTTATTCTTGAAGCTATGCCAAATCAGAGAGATTCTGCAGTGATCAACACAGAGGAGCATATTGCTAATATGTTTCCATATTAAGATTGCTGTATCAGTTAGCTTTTTTTTTAGACAACTGACAAACTATCAAATATGAAAATGTTGCTTAATTTCACAGATATTCCTATTCAGTTGTAACCAGAAAACTTGGCAAAAGCAACCTGTTATAGTTCAACTGACAAGTTTTCCAGCCCTCAGAGTGGGAAAACATAGCTATTTCAGTTTGCAAGACTTCTATTGGCATAATTTCATATGGACAACAAATGTTCATATATGGTTTGTTAATGAATGAAAAGGAACTGTTTAAATGCAAGAAAAAGAAAACAAATTTAATGAAAGTAGCATCATTCAGGAAAGCATGAGCATGAAGGTGAAATGAAAGACCTGATGATGGTTGATCATTGAGACAGTTAAAGAGCACGCAATTAATCTGGAGGGAAAAAAATAGCATAATTCAGTTCAAAAAGTTATCTACTGTCTGTGCATCTGTTTCTGCACTCTTGAAGTATGAATTAAAATTGTAGTACTACAATTATCCATGCCAAATTCATTATTTTTCATAATTAGGATTCTGAGGCTAAACCCATAACATCTACTAACTATTACTACTACTACTTATAATATGGCCTGAGGAGGAAAACTTCTGGTGGAATTTTAGTTAGTAGACTCCTGTAATGTTGCTAAGTGGCACATTTTCTGGAAACCTTGCTACATTTTTATTTTCCCTAGGTTTTTTCAAAGAGTTATACTGAAAACTCTTGTGGCCAAGTTGTGACTTGTTCTTCTGACAATGTGCTATTGTATCTGACATAACAGCCTCTTTCTTTAAGCACACGTGGGAAGAAGGGTACACCTGGACTAGGCAAGATTTAGGCCAGGATCCTGTGTTCTAAACACAGGGTTGTGCTGAGGGTAGGTAGCTTGACTTACTACAGGTGTGGGGCAAAATCAGGCTGCCTGGCAGGTTCCATAAGACTTCTCTGGCTGTTGCCTGCTTTGCAAAAGCAGCAGCTACCCTGGATCAGCTGTCTGAATCCTCCTCTCCATTAACTCTGAGATCCAAAAGTTTATTTGCACCTTTCATCTGCCTCAGAAGCATTCAGATCTCTGTGACAGAACTAGAGGGCTCTAACTCAAAACCCCTGTTAAGACAGACAGGCATTCAAATAGGCCAAATTTCTTTTAAATTTATGTCTGAACTCTACTCCTGTCCTTGCACATTCCTCTCTTGTTCCATAGAAGGAGGATATATGCTAAAAAGTTTCAAGTATCTCAGGTAATCTTTCAAAAGTTATTTTTGTTTGTGTCTCATTTCCTAACAAGGTCTCAAGTGTGGACTATTATGACTTTGATGGATAGATGTCAATAAACAATCTGAGCTGATTACAAATAATTTAGATGCTTTTATTAACGAAAAGTGATACAAGTTTCAAAGGCATGCTAAATATGTAACCATCTGTCAAGTTGCTTATATTTTTAACTTACTTCTTATGAAACATTCACATCTACCTTTTGTCAATTTTGATAAAAGCAAACTTAGTTGAGTTTGGGGAACCCCCAGTTTACAGACCCCCCCTCCCCACTTTCTTGTTGCTTGCCAACAGACTTTTTTAACTTTGCTGGCAAGCAAGATCTCTCCCCAAATGTACCATATGTATAAGTTGTTGCTCAGAGAGCAGTGTTTGCTATTTGGCAGAATATGGAGCATGCAATTTGGTAGTCCACCCTGAAATCAATCTCAAAACTTAAGGGAAAAGTAAAAAGAAATTGCTAATGAGCTCTTGTCTTTTTTTCTAATAGAATGAATTTTTCAGGAACTAATTACTATGTTTGAAGAGAAAGACAAATAAATATGACAGTATGTCTTTATATCTTTGTCTTACAGAGAAGAAATTGCTCTTGGAGAAAATAATTTTCATAGCTAGAGAACATTATTTTTTAGGCAAGACTCATCTTCTAAATATTTTTCCAAATAGAAATTTCTACCTGAGTTAAACTTTTCCATCCATACTTGCTTACAGTCTGAGGAGCACATTAAATACAAATGCAGCTGCTGGTATATGCTGCAGTTCTGAATTTCTATACATAATCTAATAAAGAATATGAAGTTATGGCTTCCTCACTGCTCAAATAACATTTGTTGTAATGTCAGGCTTTCTACTGTGAACAAAGTCCTATTTTGGAACCCCCTTGCTGGAAGACCTAAGCAGGGTTAGCTGCAGAAGCTTGTTAGCAAACCAGCCCATTAATAGACTGCAATAAACTGTTAGATTTTTATATTGTAGCATTTTCTGTAGGGAGTATAAATATGTCAGAATTACTATAGGATTTTTACCTTTAGCATATAATTCTTTGTACTATGCAATTTTGGAACTACTTATTCATAAAGACGGTAAGAAATGCAACTTATTACCAGCCTTTGATTAAAACCAAATAGGATGATATCATGGTAATTATGGTGCCAATGGAAGCCTGTTGCAAATCCAGTATTTTCAAACTCAGGTGCCAAAATTCAGGACATTGAAATCTGTGTTTAGATGCCTACCTTTTTTGGAGATTTATAAGCAGTAAATGCCAGAGATTCTTGTGCATGGTGAGTATCTGTCAGAATCAGTCAAGCCAATATTAAGGTATTTTTATGCTTTTCATGTCCTAATAGGAAATCGTTACTCTTCTCTATTCTTAGATTTTGATGGCTTGTTTATTAGGTTACCTTTCTATAGCATCTATTCCTTGAAAACTAGAGTCTAGTGTTAGATTTAAGTTCTCTTTCTGTCCAAGTGAGATACTATTTTGAGTATCACATCTCAGTATTTCAGAGAAAATTCTGCAAAATTCCCTAAATCCAGAATTTTTCCACTTTATTCTCTCTGGGGTCAGAAATGAGTATATAAATTATACTCTTTAAACAGTCTTCTGATCAATTTTTAAAACTACACATTTTTTCATGTCACATAAAAATTTTATGGACATACAGCAATTTCTGAATTTTAACTGTTTTCTTGTTTTATTCATACTTATGGTTCTAGTTATAGGTAAATACTGTCTTTGCAGTACCTTGATCGCTCATTTTTTCTTTGGTATGAGTATATTCTCCAGCTAGATTTGCTCTTTCTCTCTGCTGTGTGTTATTTGCTGATGTTTTCTCTGTTTGTTTTTTCCTGATGTTTGTATCTGTCTCTGACCAGTCCTCTAATTTTGAAACTCCTTTTCCATTCATACTCGCTCTTACTCATGTCCAAATTCCCCTTTTAAGGCAATCTCATACAATTTCATACCAAATTCAAAACACAGCACTGTACCAGCTACTAAGAAAAAATGTAACATCATTCCAGCTAAAACCAGGACAGCAGAACACAGGTGCTAGAAAAACGGAAGATATTGCACATGATCTTTTTTCCTATCTCCATCCACAACTGGAAATCACAGATAATCTTGCTAAGCTGTGCTTTGGAAAGTAAACTGAGACACAAAGTCTCAGACTGCAACTCTTCTGGCAATCCTAGTGATTCCTTCCAAAACATGAATTACCTTCTTTGCCCACCCATACTAGTCATAATCACAGATACTCTCTAGTTAGAAGCAAGAAATTAATTTTTGGCTTTCAGTATAAAATTTCACTTTCTTGGCAGGCTGCTTCTAGACTCAGCAGCTGCCTACATACTTCATAGACTTCTATTTCTTCTGTTACCTTCCCCTTATTTTTCAAGGCTATTTTTAATATCTAAGAAGATTTTCTTCTATTTCTGTCCCTTCTGATTTGGCAAGATTTTCCTGTGATGATGTAGTAGCTTTTCACACTACATCCATGAATTTTCCCCAAGTCCCCAAATCTCTTGCAGTGTATCAACTTGCAAAAACTCCAACTGGAAAATAGCATTATCTGTAATCTTTACATCAGATATATTTTAAAGACAGAAATTTTTACTCTTCCATACAAATTATATTGAATACATGTATCCCTTCATATTTGGGCAAACTAGTTTGCTGTTAGTCATTTTTTCTTCTCCTGATACAAATTCCACTTATACTCATCTTTTTTAATTCAGTGGAACATCTGTCAAACCTTCTTTTTGTTTATGATAAGCTTTAGATTTTGGGTATGAAGAATTTTCCTGTTTTTATTTATAATTTCCTGTAATTTATCTTAACTGCATTTTTAGATTTCATTATTACACCGTGTTAACCTTCCTGTAAGAGCTGCTATATAGACTCATTTTCTTACATCGTTATATGGGATTTAGCATGGAAGGTTTTAAGCAATGAGCTAAATCCATTCTGTGAATGAGAGATGAATTACCCCTTCAGTTAACCTGTGGATTGGGGGTGGGGGCAAGACAATATCTTGGCATTCTCACATACACTGGCTAATTTAACTAAGTTTAAAAAAATAAAATGAACTGTTGCACTCACTCTGGGTTTGTTCTGTGTCTCACCTCAGCATGATGAAATCTCTTCAACCCACTTACTTGCCTTTCAAATTGCCAATACACCCAATTCCCCAAATTAGCTTCAAACACATTTTCCTTCCTTAGTGGGAGGATAACTGCTCTGTCCCTAGGACATAACACCAGGAGAACAGTGAGACACAAGGCACAATGCCTTCATTTTGTAACATCCTGAGTGTTAGCTTGGCATCAGGGCAGAGGGAGCTCAGGTGCCACTATCATATTATATGTGAGTACTTTTCATCTCTTCTCTATTCTGGCTGTTTCCTAACCTCATTGAACTAATTACACAAGAGCAGCTAACAGCCACACTGCTCTAACTTATCAATAATGAAAAGTGAGCTGGAGCTGTCAGGAAATACATTTGACATCCTAACTTGGAAGAACAGGAACTCTATGCTCCCACTGTAGATATGAGGGGAAATATAACCATTAGTAAACCTAATTTATTTCATAAGCAGAGTTGACAGCATGATTCCTTTTCAATATTTCCTGGTACTTCCCTATTATGAGATTCTGCTTTTAGTCGTCTACATCAGACAAACATGATTTGTTCAGATTGAAATAGCCCAAGCTGAGCACTTGCTACTACTAAGATTATTTTTTTATCTTTCAGTTTGTATCCATACTTTTTATGCTATTGTAACTTTAAAACCATTCTAAATAAAAACATATTCACATTAGGAAGACATTGACTCAGATGGCAAAGACGGCATATAGTAAATAAGGAGTTTTAGCATGGAGGCACAGCAGCTCTGAGCTATACAAAAGAGATGATTAGGTAAAGAAGGCAAAGAGCAGGATGTGATTTTTGAAGTAGGGATCATTAAGGAATTCAAAAGTAGATGGGCTATAGACTGTGGAAAAGGAAGACAGGCATTAGTTAAGATTTATCCAATTCTTATTTTTCAGCATACAACAGAATGTTTTTAGGGTTCAAAGTACTGAAGAAAAACTGTCTTTTGAAGCCAGCCTTCACAGCAGCCTAGGGAGATAAAAAAATTAAATAACAGATGTGCTTTATTTTTTTCAAAACTGAGGAAGCAAAAGGGAACTGATATGCGATATTCTTCCTTTACAGAAAAGTAAACTAAAAAACTCCCTATTAGTTCTACAAAAACTTCAATAGGTTCTATAGGGACAGTAAGAAGGAGAACTCCAAATCACTCTGCTGATATAAATGTCCTCTGGGGTAAGCACTTTTCTGTAGAAGATGAATGTCCTAAACAGGCAAAAATAAGAAACAGGCCAAAAATCCTAAGAATTTTATGATCTTTGTGAACACTGGCTACTCCTGTTGTGACAACTTTTTAGAATAAAAATGGTTTTTATGCCGTGTCTGTTAAATTGACTTTAGTGGTCTTTTAAAGGATTAGGAAACAGAGGATTCTTGTTGGAAGATATTCTATGGGTCAATTTCTTTGTGCATTTTGTGTTAGAAAATTCTTCAGTGTTTTGAACAGCACTTCAGCTGATTTGCAATACAAGAACCTGAAATTAGCACAATGGGATCAATATTGAGCAATATTTTGTCTCTGAAAGAAATTCACTCTGACAGAGATGAGTAAGAGCAGTGCAAGGAAATGGAGACTCTGGCTAAAAAGCTGGATACAGAAATCTCCTACAAAGCAGTACAAATTAGTTGATGTCACCAGAGCAAGAAAACCATAGTGACAGAACAAAATGTTATCCAGGCTCCAGAATACTTTATTATCACCACCCTAGGTCACTAAGCTTCACAAGCTATATCCATCAAATTTGATAGCAGTATATATACTCACAGCTGAAGCTAGAAGGTGCAGTGCTTTAATGTACTAACAATGTACATTAAGACACCTGGGTTCAAAGTCAGTTTATGACAGGAACAAATTGAGTTTGTTGGTCTCAGCCTGCACTCTAGTGGACAATTTCACATAAACCCAATCCTGAGAAGAATCCCAAGAATTACATTTGTTGGCCAAAAACATATGGTGAAATTCATATTCTCTGTACGTTATTAAAACCAAAATATTTTTGCATTTTGTGCTCTTCTGAAACACAGCAAGATGAGATATTTCCATCAGCATGTCTTTAATACTGTGTTCGGTATTCTTGTTACCAGAATTTGAAAGAATACAACAGAAGGCGAAACACTACAATGGAAGGCAGCAAAGGCAATAAAATGCTTCCATTTTAGAGGGAAAATGGAGATATGAGAACATACTGCCATAGCAGACATATATAACATTTATGAGTTGGTAAAATATTTATCTTTATTTACCTTTCTTATAATAAAGGACACTGTGAAACAAAAAAAATTGTCACACTTAACAATGATAAAAAATCTTTTCTTGATACATAATTAGCCTGTAAACTGAGGTTTGAAAGGCATCTTAGAGGCCAGACTTAAACAGAACTTTAAGAAAAAATTATGCTGTTACATGAATAATAAGAATAGCAAGGTAAGACAGTATTAAAGAGACTCAACACTAACATGAGGGACTCAAACTCTCACGATTCAAGATATAAAACAAATTACTTTGAGCATGGGCAGAAACTATACCCACAGATGTTTTATTTCATTAGTGTATTCCATACAAGGTTTACACATATTTCCATGGGCAGCCAGTAGAATGCTGGAGTCTCAGATTTGTGCAGTCTGTGGTATTTCCTATTTGAAGAAATTAGCTGCAAAATGTTGTCTGGAACTCTAACCCCACTTCAGGTTATTGCCCTTTATATAGTTTAACTTCTTATCAGTCAAGTGAACAATATTGATACCCAAGCATTTACAGTTACAGTCATATGTCAACTACAGAGGCAATGTAAAAAAAATTATTGAGTCATCCTGTCTTTTCAAAATTTTATTTAAATATAAAAAAATGTTTGTTATCACTAGCTTCAAATTGACCATTACATATTATATATATCATATTAAGATAAATACCGATTCTGTTAACACAGTTTTTTAAGAGTCTTTTGATCTGTCCTAGTCCAAGCTGACCTTTTCACCATGTCATCTATTCATTTTCTGGAGTGTTTGAACACTTACAAGCCTACATTTCAAGATCAAGATAAATTGAAAACTCATTTTTTCAATTTAAATAAAGTTCACCTTATGGTGTGGCTACTGTTTAGCATGTCTGGAAGGCATATTTATAGATTTTCATAATTAGAAAGCAGTCTTTTAATGACAGAGCAGTCTCTCTGATAGTATTCTGAGTCCAAATTTAGAAAGTCATCAATTTTTGTAAAAAATAATATTGCCCTCAATTTCGTGAAGAAGTGAACCTCCAGAGAAACTTTAAAGTGCAATTTATCAACATTAATTTCCTACATCCCCATAGTTACTATTATACTATTTGTTTATCAAAACTCTTACTTCCATGTTGCTTTCATAATTACTACTTCTGATTATTTTATTCCAATTCTTCTGATAGTTCATGATTTTCCAAAAGGTTGAGCCAATAAATATTAGTGTGAAAATATGAGTAATCATTTACAAAGCCCCCACATTTTTTCTAGATTTTGTCAATAAAAAGTGAATTTTAACTACTTTTTAAAAGTGAACTAAGCGAATCTGAAAGCCTCTAAAATCACAAAGCAAACAAAGAAATTTTAATCTCTTGTGGAAAGGAGCTGAACTCATAAATTCTGCTTATGCAAAGACAACAATATGCTTCCATGAGTAAAATCTTGCTCCAAAACTATGTTTTAATGGAATAGCTTGACAAGAATAATTTCTTTGAAGATAAAAAAAAAATAATTAGAAATGTTAAATAGGACCCAAATTTGTCAAGCATAACACAGAGGAATGAAACAGCTAATGCTCATATAACTTCAAAAGAATTTGAATTATGCACTTAAATTCAGACTTGTGGCATGAACTAAGATAATTACCACGAAAACAGAAGCTTTTGCAGTCAATAACAGCCATTGGATTGAGTTTGTCAATTTTTCTGAGCTGACAAATGAAAGGTGATAGCTGCTGAAATGAGCTGTGGATTATATGAGAAGTACTACGGTCTGAAAGAGCTAATGCTTTTATTCTCCAAGCCTGAAGCTGAAAAAGCATTAATAAAACCATTTATACCTAGCTAGTTTTAGTGCATCAGGTACTCAGGAAAGAAAGGTTTCTTGATAGAGGTAGTCTTTGTTTATACTTGGCATCAAACACAGCTTTCTAAAAATGTTTTTCGGCTCTATTCTCCTGATAATTCAACAGCAGTAGGACCAAGAAAACCTTGTCAGAAGTACCAGCTGCTTGCCCAGAATTTCTGTTGTACTCATGACCACCCGCTGGCAAATACTAATGCACAGAACAAAAATAAGTAAGATAGCTATAGCTCACAATGGATAGTGCAGGAAGTGGGATATAGCAAGTGCACAGACAGGAGAAATCCCACCCATGTACTAGTGGTGCCTCACTGCTAGAGAATAAATAAATAAAACCCAGTATTTACGCTATGCAAGATCTTAATCTTTATTTGTGATCTTATAAAAGAGCGTAAAATCCTTTCCTTTCTGCAGAGCAGAGATCTGTGCATACTAAAGGAGGAACATACTGTAACCATGACTATATATTCCAGGGATATAAACCACTGAATGACAGCTCAGGATCAGTCAAAGCTGATCAAAGCCTCAGGAATTTTATCTCCCCAAATTCTGTGGGAGCCCACTGTGACAAGCTTATCTCTTTGATCCCAAATTTAGACTATGTCAAAATAGGTTAATCTTACATGTTTATTTTCACACTTGACAATATTTTTTAAATTAAAATGGTAGGCAGGACTCAAGCTTTCAATTTTCTCACTGGTTTCTCACTTTCACTTGGAAAGTGCCATGGCACAAAGTTCTAACTTTTGAATTTCACTTTTTGGCTGAAGTATTTTCATCTTTTCCTAAGGTCTTCAAAAGGTTTCTGAATTGGTTTGCAGAGAAATATGAGAGTTAAAAAACCCTTAGAACAAAAGTCGAAAGTGCCATGGAAAGGAAGTAAGAAGAACCCCCACCTGTTACTGTTTTTACATCTCATTATTTTCAAAAGTTGTTGATTTTTAATGCTGTAATTGAATTTTCTTAGCCATGGTACAGATATGGTACAGATTTCCCAGACAGGCAGTCAGTTCCCTATACCCAAAGGTACGGTGCATCCAGACAAGCAGGTCATCACCCTGAGCAATGGATCTTCTAATGAGCCTGACTAGCAGCTGAGTTACCCAAGGCTGATAGTGCCTTAGATGAGACTGATGAGAGGGGATCCCTACCCCTGCCTTCTGCTCAGTCTCATATTCATTCTCTGCAATCTCACCATCACTTCTGCACAGAGGCCCCAATACCGAGCTGTCCCTTTGGTTCTGCTGGCCCTGCGTATGCCAGACCCGTGACACATCTGGGTCACTGAACACCTACCATGAAGGGCTGTCCCCGGTGCTTTAGCAGGGAAGCTCAAGGCATATCTACAGCCTGACTGTGCACAGCATCACTCACTTTCATTACAACTGTCACTCCAGATGTGACACCAGTAAGACCCCCACAAAAATACAAATGGGGACAACTGTCCGCTAAAACCGATAGTGCTACGAGGGAGGGAAGCACAGGGTGGCTGCGTGAATTAAATATCCATAGGACTAGGGGAAAAAAGCAAGGGCAAGTAAGCACACAGAAAGTCCTAGACCAGCAGATATTCCCCCACATTTTTATTTCTTTGTTCTTTACAGACCCAGCTCTAAGGAAAGGAACCATGTTAGGAATCTCCTTGAAAAACCTCTAGACTAGATCATGGTCAAGGAACAGCTAGGGGCTTACACCCAGGCACTTCTTCCCTACAGTTCTGTTGTAATTCAAAAAAGAGTAACAAAGTGAGAATGAGGAAGTTTGCCAAATGAAGAGAAGGGCAGCTCAGAGTCTCAACTTTGTACAGGCACCAAGGAACCTATTTAAAGATACTGTAGTTGAAGTACATACTTTCTCTAAAGAAAGACCTCAGAAAGGGCAAAGGAAGCTGGTGTTACTAACCAGCAGGGTAAGTTAGGCTGTTAGAAGCAAAAATCTGTCTTTGAAAATGCTGAAGTCATGTTCAAATGACACAAGAAGAAAGAGTTACAAACTCTGCAAGGTTAAATGTGAAAACATAATAAGGCAGACCAAAAAGCATCTGAAGAATACCTAACAAAGGAACCAAAACTAATAATCTTTTTCACCACAAAACACATCAGGAGCAGGAGGTTTGCCAGAATCTGTAAGGCTAGTTTGTTTTCACAGCATAAAAGAGTACTCAGAGAAGTCAAAGTCATTGCAGAGAAGCTAAATGAACTCTTTGCATTGGTGGTCGCTGTGGAAGGAACTGGGAAGATTCCAAAATCAGAACCCGTCTTGGCAGGGAACTCATCTGAAGAGCAGTCTGAAATTGAAGAGATTATGTAATAAACAGATAAAGTGAAAATCACCAGGAATATATAGTATACACTCCAAATTTCTAAAGGAACTCAAGGACAAAAGAGCTGAATTACTCACTGCAGGGTTTAACCTATTGCTTAAAATTGCTTTGCTTCTGGAAGGCAGAAGATGGGAAATCAATCTTTTAAAAAGGTTCCAGGGAAAATCTGGAAATAGTAGGAATCTAAGTCTGATGAGTACAGGACAAATTACTAGAAACTTTGATAAGAAACAGAATCAGGAGACACCTGGGTAGATCTGATTTATTTGGGAAGAGTTAGCATTCTGTTGAGGAACACACTGCTTTACAATACCGACAGTTCTTCAAAGGAGTTAAAAAAGATGTGGATTATATAGGAATGATGACATTGACACAGCATACTTTGATTTTCAAAATACATGAGTTCAGGTTAGAATTAGGGTTTTCTAAACCCAAATGTCTACAAGGGTGGTAAGACTGAAGATAGAAAAAAAAGACCATCAAGACAGGCCTTGGGGATGCTGGTTTATAGGGAGCACATTATGTGAGGGCATCCTAAGCAAGTTCAGCATGGTCTGGCATAGACTTGGGGCAAGACTAAGGAACAATTACTTCAAAGAGTGTGAATCTTGTTCTCAAATAAAGGAAAAGGCACAGAAAAGCAAAGGCAATGAGAAACTATTCCCTGTCTTGTTATTTTCAGTGCTTTCAGATGTATCTCAGTAAATAGGATTTTGTAAATACAAGTAAAAGGCCAGACACTGATACGATCAGACAGTGCTGGGTTTCAGGAGCTGTCTGGGCTTGTCTCGACATAAGCTGATTATAATTTGGGGCTTTCTTTTGTGTGTGTGTGTGTGTGTGTGTGTGTGTGTGTGTGACAATCACCTAGTGGTCAAGAGAGTATTGCCTGCCTGGGTTGACCACAGCCTGTGTGTACTTTATATGGCAAAAGCATAACTATCCCATTGTAACAGTGGCTTTTTACATTGAAAGGAGCTGTGGGGAAAATTTCAGACCTGAGAATCATCTGATTATCCAATGAGAAGAATGTAGACTGCTGTTAAGAAAACCCAAGCAGATCCCAAATCATAGGCGAAAGAGACTCCTACTCTGAACACCGAAGTCTTTCCATCAAAGGACCCAGGAGGCCAATGACACATCCATTTCTGAAGCAATCTTTTTAAGGAAGATGGAAGTTGTTACCCTTAGGACCCATTGGGACATGCAGAAGGTGAGTACAGCCTCAGAGAAAGTAGGAAAAACAAAGTTTATAGGAACAATTTCAGCTGTATTGCTATTGTATTTTTTCTGCATTAATGGGGTAAATTGTACCATTAGATTATTAAAACATTAGCAGGCTTAACACTACATTTGTACCTCCTCTTTTAAGGCATGATCCTTTTAGCCCATAGGATTTGAAAGTAACATGAGTACAGCCTCAGGTTAGGGCAAGTCCTAAGGTCTAGGTTTAAAGTTTGAAAAACTAGAAAGCTTACAGAGGGTGATGAGGCTGAGGGTAGAAAAGGGACTCCAAGGAAGTGCAGGACACAAGTCCAGGAGATTCCTAGGTAGAACATTATTCAAGGGACCTTAAGCATGCCAGGAGGCTTCAGCCTAAGCTCAGTGTTAGCCCTTGACAAAGGTCAGAAAAGGTGGTTGAAAAGAGTGTGCTTCTTGATTCAACATGGAAGAAAATATCTGGGAAAAAAAAAGACCTATCACAAGTTATGAAATCTATGTATTATCTGTATGCAATATCTGTATTGCTCTTTATAGATTCAGAGAATCATAGAATCATTTAGGTAAGAAAAGACCTTTAAGATCACCAAGCCCACCCAGCCATAAACCACTTCCAGGTCCACTCTTTGAACCTGAGCTGTTGCTAGGTTATGATTAAGGCTTGTTTCAATACAATCCTGACAGGGATGTGGGGACAAAGTAAGAACTAGAACCCCCTGGGAGTAGAGGGCAGCCTAAAGGACTCTGCATCTATCTAAACAATAGCAGCTTAAAAAGGGAAGCTTCCTGCATGGATAAGTAGTTGATTAAAAGATAAAAGTGAGAGCATCAGAGTATATGGTCAGTATTCATAGTAAAAGAGGTCAAAAGTGGAGTTTCACAGTGGTCTGTATGAGATATGTTTTCCACTATATTTATAAATTATTTTGAAAGGAGAGCCAATAATGAGATGCCAGTGTGTGCTGGTGATACCATAAAATTAATACTTAGTGGGACAAAAGTTTGTTGTAAAGAACTGCTGCAGTCCCAGAGACCATGAAGCCCCTAAACATACAATACAAACTGTGTCTCCTCTTTGAAGGGAGTGAAAGAGAATATGCCAGGAGGGACATCTGCTGGTCCAAGATTATGTAGAGGGAGATGTCACTTCACTATATGACCCCCAGTTACAACTCCATCTGGTAATGGTTCAAGGGGCTTTGGGCTTGCAGCGTCCAAGAGATCAATTGTCATGATGGAAGTGCCCAGGGGCCAGAAATCCTCCAGAAGCAATGTTAGGATGTATCAGTCAGTGTGGTAAAAGCATTAAGTCACATGAATGGCCAGAGAACCAGCCCTCTAAGGCTCTACCAACTTGTGCAGCTGGTTGTAGTGGTCACATTTATGAAACCATAATTTGCATATAAAACACAACTATCTCTGCATGGAGAGTCACAAACTCAGGCTTTGCTTTCAGATTTCAGGAAGCCAACAATGAAGATGCTTACATTTTCATCTTTATTTTTATCATTTTTAAAATCTGTATCCACTAATAAATCACAAAGACCAGAAATACCAACTATGCAAGGAAAACATTTTGTTGCAAATAAAGCTCTACATTACCTTTAACATGTTCACAAAATTTTCAGTAAAGTAAAAAACAGGATATGGCAAAAGTCTCAAATCAGACTTCTTTCCAACATGAATCACTATGGGATTCATTGGGGTTTCAGTGGCAAGACTTTTAAAAGGAATTCCAGTTTTAAATATATAACAGCCTAATAGGTTGGAACAGTAATTCTTCCATCAAATTTAATGGGTACTTTTTAGATTTCATGTGTTTGTGACATTTTTGCAGACTCATATTTCTTTTGCTGTTTTCACATTGTAATAGTCGCACCCCAGGGTACTCTTTGAAACTGTAACTGCTGTAAAAACTTGACTGGCAGATTTTTGTGCACAAAATATATGTTTCAGGACATTTTAAAGTATTTCTTGATGGAATGTACTTTGTTCTCTATTAGGTTGTAGTTCATTTCTGTTACGTGAAAGCATATTTTTGCATTGGGTACAGTACCAAACACATTGCTTTATGTACTGTCTGTAAAATGTTAAACATTGCTTATGGCAGTATGACAGGTATCTAAAAATACAAGAGGAACATTTCTGTTTTGGTAAACTGCCCAGATCTTCCACACAAATAGAATATTTAATAGTTTGGAGTGAAGATTACCAAAACGGAAATCATGCATAACAAAGTAGCTTTGTTTCTTTGGGAAAAGGACAACAAAAGTAGACAAAAGTAAAGAAGCATATATTATTCACTTGGATTCCAAGGAAGCTTTTAATCCAGTACCAAATACATTACTAATGAACAGGGTAAGAAGGTAAGGAAGTAATTCTCAACTGGACAACAAACTGGCTTGCTTTCCAAGTCAAGGAATGGCCATAAATGTGAAAGGAAGATGACAAATGCAGAGAGCTTAGCATTAGATACACATCTGCACCACACTAAAGAACAGAATAACTGACAGAGCTTCAAGGTGTGCAATTTCACGTGTGAGGAATACAGGTAACAGCTGACCATGAACAGAAACAAGGACAACACAGCTCAAATTCAGTGGAGAAAAAAAGGTGGATATGTATATGCTATAAAAGTGAAAATTTATAATGTATAAAAGTATGTTAAAAGTAAGTATGCTAAAAGTAAGAATATTAAAAAAATAATGGAGATTACGCCCTAAATTGTGGGTTGTACTGAGCATGTCAAAGACCTTGTGGTGTTCAATAAAAAGCTTACAACATCAGGTAATTAGATAAATGATTTCATTAAATTCTGTTCACACTATTTGGTAAAAATGTAAAATACCATTAATCATTCAATATCTGGCAGCAGCTAGAAAGGACAAAAACTATATACAGAAAATGGAGAATGCCAAATCCAGACTCACAGTACAAAGGAGCATGGCAAGAATTGAAAACTACAATATCGTTTTGAATCTGTTTCAGGAAGACAAAGATTAACACTTCTTTCCATCAGTTTACTTGTTTGTCTATGCAGAGTACTGGTAATTATGCCAGCAGGCACATCAGTGACTGATGGAATTGCAAAATGAATTTTACTCTGAGAATTTTCCAGGTACTGCCAAAAATCAGAAAGGTTACAGAGGTAGAGAACAGCCCTTGTTGGAAGAATGCTGTGATATTTCTGGGAACAAAGACAGATTTAGTGCACTGTATTTCAAAAGTGTATGTATTAAGCACTAAGTGATGTTCTTTGTTGCTATACTCTCTAACTAGTCCAGTATATGCTAAACTCATCACTGGTGTATATATTCTTGCACTTTGAGTGCTGCAGTGTGAATTCTCCCCTCACCCTCAAAGTTTGTACTCAAGAACAGTGAGTGGAAGCAGAGCTGTTGCTACCAAATCCTGGATTTCCGTAAGTCACATGGGAGACACGGAGTCTCCCACCTGCCTTTTCAGTTTCCACATGCGGAAGAAGAATGAGTTAGACAAGATGGTCATAAACTAAAACACATGAAGCTCCACCTCACCATGGGGAAGAACTTCATTGCATTGAGGGTAGTAGAGCACTGCCCAGGGAGGTTGAGGAGTCTCCTTCTCTGGAGAGGTTCCACCCACCTGGATGAGTCCCTGTATAACCTGCTCCAGGTGACCTTGCCTTGGCAGTGGGCTCAGACCAGATGGTCTCCAGAGGTCCCTTCCAACCCAAACAATTCTCTGATTTTGTGAAGATGGGGCAACAGCAAGTGTAAAGTACATATAACCATACTCAGAATATACATATAACCACACTCATTAGAATCAAGATAGCTTATTCTTTTAACAGCTCCTAAATAAACATTTGACTGAAGCTGAAGCAAAGAAATAAGTGATGCTACTTGAGGAGTTCACAGAGGCAGTAAGTTTACACTGAACACAAAAAGCAGTGTGGTCAACTAAGTGGCCAACTCAGTCCATAATTACGGATGGTTTGTGGATCCTTACATCTTTGCATCTGGGACTAATGTTTGCTCTCTGGTAGATCTATTTGTTGAACTCCACTAAATAATGATCTTGCTTTGTTATTCTAACTTCCGTTAACTAGAGGAGCAAAGCAGAGTGAAACCTGCATTTTTCCAGATGTTCTAGCCTGTTTCTTATCTTCTGAAACTCAGAGTCAATTCTGGTCACATAAAACTCATTCTGCACTCTTCACACTGCTTTTTCATGGATTTGCAATCTGAAGATCTTAGATCCCTGTATTCTGCAGCCTCAGGCCAAGCTAACTGAAATCTAGAGGATGAAGAATGTGAGGTTATGGCTTGAAAGAGATGCTTCACTGCCAGCCTCTATCAAAATAACCTCTACCTGTACGACAGACAAAATTCTGGAGGGAGAGACATAGGAGAAAGAAACAAAAATAGAATCAATTCTTGCAGAGAAAAAAGACAATCACACCTGGTTACTACCTTCTGCTTCATCTGCAAGACCAACTACACTATAAAACAGACCCATCCTCAATGACACAAACCAAAATGATGCATACATATTTCCCCAGTATTTTTAGGGCACAGGTTAAATGATACCATACCTCATTATTGAAAGAATTCAAATACCAAGATACTAAATGCAGCATAAGAAAATGAATAGAATAGAATAGAATAGAATAGAATAGAATAGAATAGATCTTTTTTTCACAGTGAGTTCTAACCTTCACTACATAGAGCAGTATCTTACTCCTGATGTCAGATACCTATGGAGAAAATGGGACTGAAAGCAGTGATTGTGAGGGATCCTTCCTGACAGGTGTTTTTGCTGGAGATCAAGGTACTGAGAAGAAAATAAACATTTTCCTTGTCCCGTCTGAATCCTTCTCACAGCAAGGGCATTACTAATCTCTGCCATGCTGACCCATTTTGTGTTGGCCTTTTTTAGTTCCTCTGTGTTGTTAAACCTATCTAAGTTGATATGGACAATGCTCGTGGTATTCTTCTATGATTCTTTTGAATTAGCCTGTGGCTGTTCTTGCTTAACTCTTAACATATCTTAGATGTTTTCATCATCTTACTGGGTGATGGTAATATAAAGGTGCCGTCAAATGTTCTGATGAATCTTAGATCTATACTTAATATCTAATATTTTCATAAGGAATTTTTCCTCAAAGACTTTCATATATCCACCTTCAGTAGGTTTCCAGATTTTGTATCCACACATTAATATGCAAACTATACCTGCTTAAAGCAATCTTCTAACACTTCATAATATTTTCAGCTTCTAACTTTTGAATGCTCATTTTTAATACTAATAACCTTTTTTTGGTAGAATATGTAAAATAGAGCAATCTGCAGTTAGCATAGTTGGCATCAGTGGCATTATCCCTACTCTTGGTGAGTACAATGATGAATACAAATAGGCCCAATGCATTTGAGAATAGTTTCTTGGGATCCTGTTCTGGACAATTTTCCATTTAATTGTTTGCTTTATGAAGCTTTCAAGACATCCAGAATTTTTTTATAAGTCTTTCTAATAAGTTGGAAGAAATACAATAATATATTTAATAGGAATGTACTGAGTGAAGCTATGAAAATGAAATGAGAGTAGAAGCAGAAATGGAAGCAATCTCATCACTGTGCTATAAAAAAAAGGACTTACTGTGAGCTCCTTGCTTTATGTTATTATATTGAAAATAATTAATATATTATGTGTACTTACTGGTAGCTCATTTGTAAGTAAATGGTCATCAGGTATGGTCTATATGGTGATCTTATATTATTTACTAGCTCCTGCTCCACATCATCCAAATGTAAGCGTTAATCAATAAATCATCAATACCTCGCTTCATTATTCTATGAGATATAATTATGTAGCTATATATATATATATATATATATATATATATATATACACAAAATAACATATTTATGTTAAATGCCCAGCCTTTCCAAACCATCACAAGTAAACTTATTTCTAATCAGTAAAGATGCACATATCACTTGGGAGCTGTGACTAGTTCTATATACAGAGTAAGGAATTTAAATAACATAAGATAAAATGGCAGAAGTCGTTCATGCATTTAAACCTTGCAGCCTTAGAATCTTCCATTCAAAGATGAATGGAACTGGGTCCCATGTTTAGGCAATTCTGTTATTTTATTATGAATTTTGCTCATGTGTCATGAGAATTGAGAATGCTCAAGATCTCAAATTTTAGAAGAGAATGGTATAAGTTAAGTCTCTCTGAGGTGTAAGTTGATTCTCTCTGAATTCCTGCAGTAATTTTAAAAGGATAGAATTATGGAATGCCTTACTACCACAAAGTATCTTCTCCTTGAATCTGTAAGATTTGAAGTGATTGAAAGGAATGGGAAAACTTAATAACAACAGCTTTTGTTTTTCAATAAACTGCTTCCTTCAGGAAAGTAAGATGGTTAATGACAACAGTAAATGCTGAAGGTACAGCTTGACATACTTTCTGTAGTGGAAGTCATGTTGGGCTTGTAGGAGGCCTTAGGCTGAATGTTTAAGTACAGCCATACTTCACCCACAGGCTTGAATGGCAGTTCAGTTCACTTAGGAATTTAACTTTATTTCAAACCACAGGGAAAAAACCCACAACCTTTAAAACTTCTTACTATTACCCCAAAACTTATTTTAAAGGTGTCTTTTGAGAAGAAAATCTAACCCATTAATCTGAATGACAATTATTACTGTTCTCAAAATGAAACCACTTAAAGAATCTGGGTGTTCTTATGGAAAAGTTTAAAACTATTATACTTCAAATTAAATTTGAATGTATTACATATTGAGTTGCCTTTTTCTTTTCTCCCAACGATTTTAATTACTAGTACATTTGCATGAAAATAGGATCTTTATTTCTTGAAAGCTCATCAGCTCCTGCTGCTTATTCTTCATTGTAGATATCACTGGCAAAGGGTTAGATCTTTAGGTGAGGTAGAAGCAAGAGCAGATGTGCTTAGAAGAAAGGAAGTTTTTTATGCAAATACTATTTTTAATAAAACAAAGAGGATAAAAAGTGAAGATACATGCTCTGAAAGCAAAATTCCAGTATCTCTTCGAGGGTACAGATGTCCCTCCAAACAAAAGTAATTTTAAATTTTAAAACTGAATATAAAACACGAAAATACAATATGAAACCCTAAAGAATTTTACACCATTGCTTACTCAAATTTCCCTTCTTGATACTCATGCCTTTATTGTACAAAAAGCAAATATGAGACCCAGGCAGTCAGGTTCATTTAAACCCTCAAAATAAGAATTTTCCTACAAAAAAGTTTCTAATTTTTGATGGTCCTTTCTGAAACAAATGGCTGATTTCTACCTTCATATTGCAAAAACCAACAGCCAAATGCTTATGTGAAGAAACTGTGAGCAGCCAATACTGAATGAACACAAACTATGAAGTAATTATTGGCTTCTCCACCTGCAGATCCAGTTGTAATGCAGTGGTGCAACTCTTTGAGGGAGTTTGCACCACCACATATCTGTGCTTTCAAAAAAAACTGAAGGTATTTAACAGCATATTTAATATGAGAACCCTGCTTCTGCATCTTGGTAATGTAGCTTGATTCCAGCTACCAACAAAACTGAGTATGTGAGAAGAGTAATGAGAGTCTGAGCTGTATTTGCGCTACAGGAAAAGCCATCAAATGCTCACACGCTGCTCTGCTTTAAAAGTGCTACTGTGCTCTACTAAATTTTATTGAATATTAACTGGTCTTCAGCCTGCTCTGGCTATTGAGATAATAAATGTGGCAGTTATGTTTGACAATCATTGCAACTGCCTGCAGCCTATCTGGGAAGCACCCTGAAGTTCATCACACTCCAGGCACCAGACTGGTGATGACAGTAAATGAGCTGTTATTCATCAGGTATTCCAAAGCTGTGAACAAAAATTTGGCTCTGTAAATGTTTTGGAATGACAAAAGGGCACTAATGACTGTCATGGCCAGATCCCCAGCCTGTGTAGGGTAAACTGGGGGCAGTACTGCCTCTCTGATAAAAGAGGGCACCACTGGGACAGGGAAGAGGAAAGGATACAGGGTTGGGTTTATAGCATGAGTTCTGCTAAGAAAAATACATCTCTGTCAAAGCTCTGGAAGTGGTATTTAGCCTCATTTCTTCTGGTACAGAAAATGGCACAGAGGCAGAGGTAAGGCCCAGAGAGTATTTTACCTGCAGCCAGGAAATATTGACAGTGCACTCAGATACTTGGATTCAAATCTGCAAAACAAATGAATTGCTACTAATAAAAACAAAGCACAGATTCCCTTTTACATTGTTTTATCCTGTTTAAAAGACAAACATTTGCATGCTGCAAGCCTCAAATGGATAAATGCTACCATGAGAACTTACAAGCCATCTGCTAGCTTCCTAATGAAGCCAGTAACTATTATTGTTTACAGTTGAACACCGGGGGTCATGTATATTTGCTGTAATGAAAGAATCAATGCATCACTGCAGATGCTAAAAGGGAACTTTTTTTTCCAGACGGCTAATTATAAATACAATAAAGTAGCAAATTAAAAAAAAATCTGTTCATTTCCATAGAGAAATAGTGCTTGGCACAACAATTGCAAAACACAGCACTGCTCTGTTTTCTACTAGTCTCCACTTGACAGGCTCAGCGTACAGAAACAGAATCACAAAAAGTTACTCTTCACAACTTAACAAATGGCTGATCACCAAGGGGTTCTTAGCCCCTAATGCTCTAATCTTCACAAACCTCCTACATTATTTAATTGTATTGTTTATCTGAATGTAATGATGAAGTGTGCATTAGCAGATATCTCTCTGTTGCTGTTTCACCCTGTTTTTCTTGCTCAAAGAAGATACATGATATATGAAAACTTGGTTGAGCTATTAAAAACATCACGAAGTTCCTAGGCTTTTTCAAATGTTTGTTGAAGAGAAATTGATGCACAGAACTAATACAATTTATTTCTAGTTTAAGATTTAATCACACAAAAAATAATACACTTAAAAAATCTGACAAACTAATAATAATTAGTTTGTCAAAACATTTAGCAAAACCAAAAAATTATAAACAACTGGACCTTCATAGATGATGGAATTCTACATTTCACTGAAAACAAACCATTAATTTTGAAATTTTATTAATGGCCTTTATTTTCTGTAAAAATACTATCTTAATTTCAGGAAATTTCCTAAATCCTGTGAACCAAGAGACCTTACTTGTCTTGCTGAGTCAAAAACCTGCAAATGACTCCTCATTACTCTCTGATACCATCAAGGCCATGACACAGCCTTCTTGCAGCTTGTGCTCTCCTCATATCACTTGCAACATACAAAGACCTACATACCTATCATATGGGTAAAATGCAGTAAAACATAATGTCTAGATGGGATGCAATAAACAGGAAACTTGCATTATTGTAGGCCCCAAATCAATAAATCCATAGGAAAGAAAGGGAACAAACAATATTCCACCTTTACAATAATAAATGCTTGTAGCTGGTTGTACTCAAGGCAGAAATAAAGTTAGCTGTCAGCAGGAGAATTCTGCCTCTTTTTAAATTTTCTCTTCATTTTGTGGCCTAGGAGAGCTAACACCAGTAGAGCAGAGTGGGAAGAGTTCATTAGCGAGGTCAGAGATCCCGGAGGAGCACCACTGTACTGGAAGATCTATTAAGTCTGACACTTGGGTACACTGCTGCACCCTGCCAATCCTCCATATCACCCACTCCCTGCTCCCAGCCTCACATTTCTGCTTGGCTCGATGTCACTAACTGTGGGAGGTGCAGGGGCTGGGAACCCCAAGGAGAGAGCTGCAAGCCCTTGCTGAGGTCCCCTCCTTGTCCAATGGTCGCACTCTGGGCCCAGCACATGTGGGCAAACCTCTTGTGTGAACTGCCACATGTTTTCCAGAGGAATGCACACATCACCAGCAAGTGGCCTGAGATGATGGGCTAAGAGAAGATGGAAGGGCCTCCTTAGCCTCCAAAGCTTTACTTTGCTTTGCATTGCCCAACTTTGCCTTGCCCAACTTTGCCTTGCTTTGCTTTGCTTTGCTTTGCTTTGCTTTGCTTTGCTTTGCTTTGCTTTGCTTTGGCAGACCTCACTGAACCCTCCAAGACAAAATCAGTAAAAAGAGCTGAGTGACTGGAACAGAGAAGAGGATGAAGAGAATAATGGCCCTAGTTTCAGCTGGGATACAGTCATTTTTCTTCCTAGTAGCTGGTACAGTGCTGTGTTTTGGTTTAGGATGAGAATAATGTTGGTAACACACTGATGTTTAAGTTGTTGCTGAGCAGTGTTTACACCAAGCCACGGAATTTTCAGCTTCTCACCACACCCCACCAGTGACCAAACTGGGAACAAGAAGCCATGAGGGGACACAGCTGGTACAGAGGACCCAAACTGGCCAAAGGATACGGCATCATGCTCATTATATAAACCAGGGGAAAACTGGACAGGGGCCATTGCTCAAGAGCTGGCTGCACATTGATCAGGATGAGGTGAGCAATTGTACTGTTCATCACTTCTTTTGTATATTATTATTATCATCATAATAATTATTTTTTTCCCTCCTTTTTCTGTCCTATTGAACTGTGCTCATCTCAACCCATGATTTTTTTTTCTCCCCCAGTTCTCTCTCCCATCTCCGTGGCAGGAGGTTGGTGAGCAAGCGTCTGCGTGGTGTTTGGTTGCCTGCTTGGTTAAACCACAATGCCCCACCCATCATGGGGCACAAAGGGTAGATGAAACAGGAGATCAGACTAAAATGTGTTAAAACAAATTTGCTATAAGCATTTATGAAATTGTTTAATAGTTGCTGATCACAATGTTGACTTAATTCCTATAAGAGCTGTTGCAGTTGTTCTCAGGGTTGTCTTATGTAACACTTTATTTGCTGTGTATGTTCCCTGTTGTGCTGTTTATCACCTCTGGGGCCTGGATTAAGGGTATAATTTTGTTGTACTTTGTAAGACTGGCTTATGATAGGATAAAATTACTGGCCATGAAACTAATGTAGTATTTTTACTCAGCATTACCATCATCTCAGTACTTTGGGAGCCATCTCAGAACTATTAATTATTAATAATTACACTCTTTACCTCTTCAACTCAGAGTGCTAATCTGTGGGGAACACAAGGGAGGACACTTTCCCTTGCTCCTCCACCTTGCCTTTCTCCTTCACCTTCCCATTCTCCTCCAAGCTAGTTAAAACAGCTCTTGAAAAATTTTTATATCCTCAGGATGTTCAAACCAGCATATTCCTGTTGATTCGTCTCCTACTCCTGAATATGTTTCAGGTCATGTTGAAACAACTATTTAAGAATACCACTCAGAGATCTCCCCTAAGGCTGGATAGTCATGGCAGGGTATGGGGTACTAGTAAGAGCCAGTACCTCGGACAGTGCAAACCTCCAATGTTTCAGAACTGCATTTCTGAACCAGTGGAGAATACTGAATAATTAATAAAATATTTGGGAAAATTATGCCATCACCCTGACCATTCCAGAGAGACACAAATCACTGCAGCATGCTGGGGACTGGCCCAACCAAGCCCTGCTCAACACTACTCAGCACCTGCAAGGGGAAAAGAAAGTGTTTGGATCTGATGAGAAAACAACAGGTACTGCAGCTACTCCAACACCTGCAACCTGCACTACAGCTACTCAAAGTTCCCTGACAGGCTTGAGTAGACACAGGCATATGGCTACTCCAACCCCAGTGACTGACACAGCTACTCCAACCTCCATGACAAGCACTGCAGCTGAACTATTGAACCAACCTTTGCCATAATCAGTTGCCCAATACACAAGTAGAAATGTTGGAATCAAAAGTCAACTCATCTAGAAAAAGAAGAAATTCTTCCCTTACTAAGGGAAGAAGTGACAAGCAGACTACCCCAGAGCAGGGCCATCAGGAGAACATGAGAAAGAAGATGCAGGACTCATAAAGGAGAGGGTAGCCTATCCCCAAGTCAGATGTGAGATATGTGAAAAGATTTCAGCCATCATCCAGGTGAGTACATTGTCACCTCACAGCTTTGCTGCTGAGATAACCCTGAAATTAGAAGGTAGGAAAGCCAAACATCTGGGATCCTTTTCTAGGGAAGAGGGCATTGACAATGCAGTAGGAAAAGGGACACAAGTATTCAGCTTCTGGAGCTGACACCTGTCAGGCCCTAGGGAAAGGTATCTCTTCAAGAAAGCTGTTGTACATCACCCAGACAAATGGAGAAAGGTACGTGTGGAAGTTTATACCGAGCTCAACACCATCGTATGCCAACTCATTGTCAGTAATGACCCAGAGAGACAGAGAGGGACAAACTGGGGGTGAATTGGCTGTCCAGCTCTGGCAATATGAAGAAAGTATCTCTGCCCCATTATGGACCTATGCCTCAGCTGTGGAGAAACTGCCCAAAAAACTGTCCTGTGAATTCCAGCAATTCATATATTCTACTCCCCACCACTACAGACCAGTATCTCAGCTACAAGGACTCTGCTCAAGAGAGAGGACAGAGTGACTACACACCATGGGTCACCCTGTGGCTTTATCTGCATGAATTCAGAGATGACATGAGGAAAACCAACCTCAACCCTAGAGGGACAGGTATGGGAGTTCCAGAGTGCTCAGTATATAAACTAGGGGGAAAGGTGGCTAGGGGTCACTGCTTGGGAACTGGCTGGACATCTGTCAGTGGGTGGTGAGCAATTGCATTGTGCACCACTTGTTTTGTATATTCCAATTCTCTTTCTGTTATTATTATTATTATTACCATTATCATCATCATCATCATCATCATCACAATCACCATTATTCCTTTATTTTCTGTTTTATTAAATTGTCTTTATCTCAACCCATTAATTTTAGCTTTTTTTCCCCCAGTTCTCTTCCCCATTCCAGTGGCGGGGGGACAGTGAGCAAACAGCTGTATGGTGTTCAGCTGCCTGCCAGATTAAACCATAACAATCATTTAATTTCAGTTCCTACTCTGACAATGTTTCCATCTTCATAAACTTAAGTGAATAACTTAATTTATGTCTTAAGTCATAACATGTCTGAGATAATACTTTCTTCCCCTTACCATAGGCAAATGTCTATGAACATACTTGCTTCCCCAAATTACAGGAGAGTCAGTTGCAAGAATTAATTAGTTAATGTTCGCAAAGTGCTCTGAAGAGAAAGCACTCTATAAATGCTAATTATTAAATCAAAGGTTTATCTGACTTTATTACCAAACCACTAATAAAATAAGTTACATAGCTGTTGCAGGTTGGAAAAAGCACTTTTACTGTCTAAAAGATATAAAGGTTTTAATTAGTAAATATTTTGAACGCATTTTGCTGAGAAAAAAAAATGCTAACTGTTAATACAGGTTTTCCCTAATGTAAATGGCTACAAAATATGAACTCCTGGATGCTAGTGTAACTTCTGCATATATCATCTAAAGTTTTGTCCCATGGCAACAATATTTTTATTTAAGACACAATTTTTGTAATATTTATGAAAAAAATCGTACTTATGTTTGTCAAATAAATGTTTGTATGCAACAAGAGATTAAAGGTATCATTCTTAGCAGAGAATAGCAAAACCTAATGTATTGTCAAATTATACATTTATACACTTACCATTATTTTTGCCATTTAACTTAAAATCATCTTTTGCTAAGTTTCCAAGCTTCTGCTGATTCACAAGGCTCAGTTCTTCCAAATGCTGTACTGTATTTGCACATATGTGTTCTGTTATCCACATGTGACCACAGCACAAAAAAAATCTAATCTTTTAAGATTAAATTTTAAGCATGCAAACAGATTTGAAAACTTTTCTGTGTAGGCAGTTAGAAAGACTGAATTCTGAAAGTGCCTCCAACTTCAGAAACACTGTAGATCTCTAGCTCCTCACAGCTTGATCCTGCTAGGAGAAACCTTTTGCTCACCTGCTTGTGACACTTGTTTCCCCTCTGGATATAATAATATAAAAATGGGCAAAATAATGATAATATGTTGATTTGAGTGCAATAATTATTGTACTAACAGAACTGGTTCTGATGCATCCCCTTCCTACATACATTTTTGACATATACTTTCTTTTAGAGCCTTCCAAATGATATTATTATTATTATTATTATTATTATTATTATTATTATTATTATTACAAAATTATCAGATAGTGAGCAGTATTTCTCAAGTACCTGGACTAGTGGTTTGAAAAGAAATTTGAAAGTAGATCACGATAATCTTATTCCCTGTTGTAATGTCTGCCTGTGACTGTAGAAAATCAGAAACCTTGAGCCATAAAAGTCCTATTAGCCTGCTTTGCTGAAAGAGAAGAAGTGTGACAAAATCCTCCCTACTTAAAGCTCTGCTGATTGTGGGAGGATAAGGATGCAGTCAGCCAGGCCCATTCAGTGAAGCAATGCAGCCTGGCTGCTGGGGTCAGTTTCTTCAGTCCAGGAGACAAAAATCCTCCTGCTGTTCCCAGTGCTCTCAGCAGGAAGGAGAGGTCCAGGTGTTGCCTCTACTGAAATCAAGGGTCTGCAGCTTCCCAATGCCACAGACGGGTGGCTCCAAAACACACAAAACCCCCTGGGGAAGGTGGGAGTATGTATTCATTAATTTGAGCCATAAATCACAACTTCATATGGCAGAAAAATGTCCAGAAAATGATATGCTGCAGTAAAGGGTTATGTCCATTTCTGTGCTCTTACTATAGCTCTTCCAGGCAGATGGGGACTCAGAGCAGGGATGCCAAATCTTTATCTTGCCTCAATTTGTCAAGCTGTCCCTGAAGGAAAGGTGACTGCAATTTTCTGGAAAGGAGGCAGGGTTCAGGGCTGAGGACAGGAAGGTCCATCTAGGAATAGATGGGAAATGAAAACTGTCCAGGAGATTTGTCAAAATGTTAAAGGGGCCCTTAGCAAAAGAAACCTAAGATTACTGAATTTCTCTAAGCCCAGGGTTTTTTGATTGTGCTTTCTTGGGTTGCAAACTTACTTTATAAACCAAAAATTATTATATCTTTACAGAACAATTCTAGACTACCTAACAAAAAGTTCAAATTATTTTGTGGTTAGTCAAAAATTACACATTGTGAAATAAATTGTCAGTGACATAAAGCAAGATCAGCAGGGCTGAAGTAAGGTCTTAATGATATTTTTGTTGTTATCACTATAACTATTAGCCCTTATTTTTAAAATATCACAGAAAATTGCAGGGCCATTCTAGAGAAAGTTTATGGATTTTAAGATTAATGGGTGGTATTAAGATTATACTAAAATTTGTGAAAAAATAATAAGAATCCCTTAAAAATATTTTTAATACTACATGAATTAAATCAAAATGATTTCAAACAAATTAAAGGTATATACAAATCCTTGCTCAGAAAACTTGAAAATGTATGTCAGCTTCCCCAGAATAATTCTGATGGCATCAGAGCTTAAAAACAGAGGTCTACTTTGAGTCCTGTATTTTGACTTTGTGTAGTTTAGTTTTTCGCATTCTGGTATCACAAGAGATTTTGTTCCATTCATGGATAGCAACAAGATAATTAGACATAATGTAGAGAAAAAAAAGCAGACATGGCCAAGAAATACTTCTGTCTTGTAGCTGGGCAAAAGGCATATTAAATATTAATAAATGATGCAAATAAAATACTGCCTGACAATAAATTATGAAAAAGTGGGAGATGGCACTGGAATGAGCTGAACTTTGGAATACGATGTCAAAAGCAAACAAAAGAGATTCAATAGGAAAAAAAAATTGTGTTATTTAGGGAAGAAGTATGCAGGTTATGAGTAGAGGAGGGCGCCCTTTGTCCTGGGAATCTGTCTCAGAAGAGGAGCTTCAGTCACAGCAGCAATTTTCAGACACAAGCTCATCCCAATGAGGTGGTGTAACAGAAGGAATTAATCCAGTCTATGGCAAAATAAAATGGAAACTGTTGCAGAGGGGGATAGATGCTTCCTATCTCTCTATCTGGTATAAGTGTGACTACTGATGGGGTGTTAGTTCTATTTCTGACATTTCAAAGAGAAAAGAGCTCCTTTATCTGGAGTGGAGAGAAGAGAAAAATGAAAATTATTAAGTGACTGGGAAGTGGGCTTTACAGGGAAAACTTATCAAAGAAGAGATGAAGAAGTTATTTGATCATATTATGTACACTTGCAAAATAGAAATATTCATTTCCACTTTTTCAGGATGAGATTTAAACACATTTGATAAAATACAAGAGTGAAGAATTCTGTGATGGAAATGGTATAGCTCTGCTTAATTCTGGTATATATAAATTAAAATCTATGGAGGTTTTAGGATGTAAAAATCCCCTGCTTGACTTGTTTCAATTAAAAATTCAACAGTTACTAACATTCAGCTCTTTGGGTTTCTTGAAATCATTTGAAGACAACTCTTCTATTTGGTTTGGTATTCCATTATCCTTGCTTGGTTTAGCAATGTAGTTTTCTTCCTACTGGTTACATGGCTGCTTTCAAGAAAGTCTGCTCCTGTGACTTGTCCCAGAACAATTTGCTTATAGAAGTACTCATTAAAAATATCAATAGCCTGACTACACTTTGAGATAATCTCAGATTTCAGAAATCATCCAAATAACAATCCAAGTGGATTATATCCCAGTGTTGGTCAGGAAAAGCAAGGTTTTCCAGAGGTGAAGAAGCCCAGTCATATCCTGGAACTGACACTGTTTGCACTGCACCCAGGCTGGATGCCATCTGGAACATGGGATCAGGTCAAGAACTGAAATCACTGGACTAGCAGGACTTTGCTTGGTGCTGCAGAAGTACCAACTGTCAGGTACTGCAGCAGACAAAACAAAGTTTTGATGGGCTCATTACCCTTTGTCCTTCACCCATCATAGCTTGGCTTTGGTTTTATTCACTTTTGCTATTTCTTAGTTTTCTGCAGGTCCTTCAGTTCAGTGTTTGACATGGTTTCAAAAAAATATGACATGACAAAACCTCATAAGTATTCTGTCATTATGGTTTTGTATATTTAAACATATGAACCCTCTGTAAATAAGTAAAAGGTTATGAAAAAGAATTTTAGTTCTTCAGTCTGTTTGGTTTTTTTATTTTACTTTGATTTGGAAATGTCATGGTTCACTGCAAGCTCATCAGAGTGAGTTTAATGGACGAGAATATATTATTAAAATGAGACTGCTAGAGAAGTATATTGCACAGATGTGGAATACTGTGAATGTGTTACTGTAAACTCTGCTGCATTAAAAGGCAATGTATCATTATCCTTTCTTTCTTGCCTTATAGGATTACAGGTAGGAACAGCACTGCAAGTTCACTACAGTGGGAAAGTTTTATCTATTTTCAGTTTTTCTTCATTTATGCTGATACATCGAAAAAGAGCTCTTAAAGATAAATATATAAAAGCATTACTCTTTCATGCAGTATTATGGACACAAAATGTGCATATATGTGCTTTTGAGATTTTTATTCTATTTTTTGTTTTCTGAAACATGATTTAAGGATTTACTTCATTCAAGAAAATCTCTTTTCATAAACAACTCATTATCTTCTCCTTCCTTGCCTCAGAGTATTTCCTTGCCTCTTCTACCCAAAATAAAACAAAACAATCCTGTGTTAGATTGCCCATGATATATGAAAACCATCTAAAATTTTAAAAATCTGGTTTTCATTGGACAGGTCTTTGTTTTCTCTTAACAGCATCTTGGCATCTGTGATTAGCTATGTCACAGGTAGCTTGGGAACAGCTCCTTCCCTGAAAACAGTGTAGAAGGCACACCAATGGGAAGGGTGTGTACAGCCCTCAATCTCCAGTTGCTGCTCCTTAGAGTCACAGAATATGCCGAGTTGGAAAGTACTCAAAGGATCATTGACTCCAGCTGCTGGCCCTGCACAGGACAACCCCAAGAATCACATTATGTATCTGGGAGTGTTGGCCAAATTCTTCTTGAACTCTATGGAACCACCGAGTCTTCTTCCAGCTCTAGAGTGGCTATTGGTGCTGTTCTGAGGCCACTGCAGGATGTGCAGCACATTCCCCTCCACTCAGCGCCCTTCCCGAGCAGAACCCAGGCTAAGAACTCCTGGTTTGACAGGGACTCTGTTTTTCTGGCTGAGGTGAATGGTTTAAATGCCAGCCCCAGGCACTGACTGGAACAGCAGATGTCACTGTTGGCAGCATGGTCCTTTGCCGCCTGTGCGCAGCAGCAGGGAGAGAGGGACTACAGCCACTTACAACATTCTTCCAAGAAGTGGGGGTGTGGGGGTCCTCCAGAGAAGGGAGCAGCAAGCTTGGTATAGGTATGACAGCACATACTGGGGGCACAGTGACCATCAGTGGTAGATCAAAATCACCGTGAATCCTGGTTTAAGTAGAGGGGGTGAAACTAGATGGAAGTTGTACCTCGTTCTGTATTTTGAAGACATGCTCCACTTTATTTCCTTGGGATGGAAGACCTAATTATGCAATCTAAAAGAAAGCCCAAACTTATTGTTTCTGTGTTCCTGGAGCAAAAAGCACGCTGCTGCATAAGAGTATTGTTCTTCTTTGCCAATTATGTTTGGGAAAAAAGGTGTCCATGTTAAGTGATCAGAGAATTTCTGAATCAATATTTGAAAACACCATTTTTCTTTATATTAACCCACTCACACTTCAATTTGTTTCAATTACTGAACATGACATATTGAGTTGTACAGTCATGTATTAATGCTTCTGTAGAAGAACCAAGGTCTTTTATGAGTGATGATGTCCACAACACCACTGACAGCTGCAGAGACCACAATCCTGAGACAGTTTATTACTTGTTCTGATTGTCTAGAGAGACTAAAAGCAAAGCACCACTCATTCCGAACATCCAGTCGCTGGCTTGCCAGGGCACCTCTGGCCTACAGTTCAAGAAGACAGTTTGCAGTTCAGCAGATTCTTTGGTTTGGTATGTTTGATCTAAAAGGCAATCTTTAAAATCTTTAAACCCTTTAAAGATGTGGAGAAATGAGCAAACAGGAATATCACGAAGTTCAGCAAAACAAAAGAAAAAGCAAGGTCCTGTACCTGAGGACCTCATGCACCAGTACACACTGCAGGCCAAGGTGATCCTTGGTGATACAAGGTGACCAAGGAAGGTGATCCTTGTCCTCTACTCAGCACTGGCCACATCTGGCATGCTGGGTTGTGGGCTGTCCCACAATGATGGGCTGTCCTGTGCAAGAGTCCAGCAAAGCACCACACAAGGATGATTAAGGGACTGGAGTACCTCGCACATGAGAAAAGACTGAGCAAAGAGGACTCTTGAGCCTGGTGAAGAAAAGGCTCAATTGTACCTCATTAATGTATAGAAATGCCTGAAGAGAGGATGCAAACATGGAGCCAGGCTCTTTTCAGTGGTGCTCAGTGACAGGATCAGAGGCAATGGTCACAAACTGAGACAAGGAGTTTCCCTCTGAACATCATGAAACATCTTTTTCCTGTGAGGGTGACCACGCAGTGGAACAGGTTGACCTGAGAGGCTGGGGAATCTCCATCCTTGGAGATACTAAAAAGAATGCCTGGATATGATCCTGGGCAATTGTCTCTAGGGGGCCCTGTGTAATCAGATTGAACAGGATGACCTCCAGATGACACCCATCCAACCTCCATCACCCTGTGATTCCTTTGGTATAAGCATCAACTATATATCCTTTTGCTTTCACCTTTACAGAACAGCTGGTAATCAGCAACAGCTCTGACATTTCATAGCCCAAGGATTATGCATTATTTAATACTTAAATTTTGCAGACTTTGACTAGATTCAAAATATTTTTTTAATTCTTGCTCAGTGTTAGTTTTTTATGGTGTTGGAAGCTGTTTCTTTATTAGTGTGTTTCACTTATGAAAACACAAGTGCAGCTAACTACAATTTATGCTTTTGTTATATTTTTCCACAAAGAAATTCAAAAGAGAGAACTTGAAATATTGTCATGTGTCTTATATGTGGACACAAACATTTCATAACACATGCTTGACCATATGAAATTGATAACTTTTATACATATTTTACCTGGGAATAAGATACCAAAAAAAAGAGGTTTTGTATGAATTATAATGTTTTCCTTGTGATAATAAAGCTTATCCCAAGCATTTCTGAGATCACATATTGAAATCATAAAATTGACATAATTTAGTTCAATAGATTCAGTTCAGGAGCTGAAAGCACCCAACATTCTAATACCTACTCTATTTCATATAGGTATTTTTTACTCCATCATATCACTTAACACAATTCTTTTTTTTGATGCTCACTGAAAAGTGGACATAATAATATCATGCTGTGTTTGTCAAATTGTTTCAATCCTCCAAAAAGTGCAAACATTGGGATTCTGGGTTTTGGATAATCAGACTAGAATGAAAATTGCCACAGAATGATTCATACAAATCAGCAACATCTCTAGCAGTCTAGAAGTGCTAAATCATGGTATTGATGGATCAGTTCCATTTTTGTTATAAATTTACACAGACTGGTTTCATTTTTGCAGCATGGTTTTTAGCCTCACTTAGCAATAAGATAGGATTGAGGTTCCTTTGTTATTGGCTAGGTCAGACATCAAAATACTTCAGACTCATGCAAAGAAACTGTATTTTTGAGGGGAAGGAGATGAAAAGTGGGTAAAGGGGAAAAGAAGCACTTTTTTAATATTAGTTTGGCAACTATACTTCTTTGCATTTAAAATACAATTTTTCATTTGTTAGAAGAAAGGTTCCCGAAGCCTCTCCATCAGTCAGAGAATCATTTTTTCTTTTGTAATACACATGTTAAATACCCCATTACTCCAGTCTACTTCATTCACTGCACAGTGTTCCTGAAAGTACACAGAAAATACAGAGAAGAAATGTACTTCAGGATGCTAAAACATGACATTTCATGTTTCATCTGTTTCCCCCTTAGATACAACACAAAAATGTACACTAAGTGCTTTCTTCTGGCTGAGGTGGGAACACTTAACTCCTTGCAACAGTAGAGAGGAACTGTTAAAAGCATTAGCTCTGTAAACCTGTGACCTTGAATACTACTTCATAAAACATCTTAAATACTTCAAGAAATTAACTGCTGTTCACTGCCAAAGGAGCTGTTACTGAGAAGTTCCTCCATTCTTCCCTTCATGCCAATCAGCAGTAATCCTCTATTGCTGGCCAGCTTCTTTCTTACATGTGGCCAAAAGAGAAGACCAGGCTCTTGGGACCCTTCCTGGCTAACCAGACATGCTTTGTGGTTTTCCAAAGCCATTAGGCAGCAGTGAATATACAGAGTAATTCCACAGACATGACGAAATGTAGGAAACCTAAATGTGTGTACAAGTATCAGAAATACACAAAAGATACAGTGAGACTGTTACTATGGGAGGTTTAATACCAAGACTGCATCAAGAATCTTTTGGGAATATGCATCAGACAATAATTTGAACCTCATCAGTTCTAGGGATTTTGGAACAACCAAAATTCTCCATCTTCTTTTCTCTTTGTCCACAGAAATTTCAGCAGTATGAATCAGACTTAACAGAATGAAATGTTAAATCAGTTTAATGAGTGCCTTGAGGTGAGTTTGAGAAGATTTTACCATGAAAACGTTGCTCACATTTCCGCAGCTAACTTTGAGGCAAAGTTCATATCATTTCCATTCTAAACTTTTAATTTTCTACTCTAAACTTTTAATCAGACTAACACTAATTTAAACTCATTCTCTGTGCTTACTTTCAGATTCATATTATGACTGAAAACATGTGATTGCTCAGTATTTTCTCCTGTGCATGCCTGAAAGCCAAAAAAAAAAAAAAAAAAAAAAAAAAAAAAAAAAAAAAAAGCCAAAATTCAGGGAAGAAAGGGCTAGTATATTAATTTGAAGCAGAACCTGGCATAGTCTTTTTTCACTGATACTCTGGGAAATCTTTGTAGAACTGTCTAAGCAGCAAGCTGTTCAAATGGATGTAAGTGGATAGAGCAGGCTTTGGAGTAACAAGAAAAGCTGGATGAGCATAAACATTATCTGGCTCCATCGATTCTGCAGAGCTTCATCATAAATTCAACCAGAAACAGTATTATTCAAAGATCTTTTACTGTCAGATGTATACATGCATCAGAAGCTGACAACAGTAAAAGCAGCACTCCTCCTCCTTTCCTCCCTCATGCATGTACACAGTTTTTCTTTGCAGGACTTTTAAAACACTTTTAAAAAGTAAGAATCTCACTGTATATGGGAGAATTTTTGGTGTGTGCTTTCTTCTTTGAAACCATAGCTGTCAGATAAAATTCACCATTATTAAATAAATATTTATAATGCTGAAAATACGGATTACTTTTTAGAGTTCTACAGTAGCTACATGTGACGGAAGTCAGACTCATGGAACATATTCGGTGGTTTAATTGTTCAAAAAAAACCCCAATGTAACCAATAAATATTTTTGTCAGATGCTTCTAGAAATTAATTCCGTTGCCATACTTCACAATTCATTCTATACCCAAAATCTGCATGCAAGCAGTGAAAGCTGAGCTATGGAAATTTTCAGGGAAACTGCTGCAGCTCCTGCTTCAGAGGCATTTGAGGATAGTAGAAGTTAGAGCTGTAACAGCTGTACATTTCACCAGGGATGACACTCCAGTGGATCATCAAATTAGGGGAGTCTCCTATTAGGGAAGGACAAGGTACAAACACAGGTTTATTTGATCACAGTCAGTTCCAGGAACAGCCTTATTATGAAAGAAGCAGCAAGCAGGGAGTATCAGGAGATTAACTACATTAGCAAAGACTGGAGTGGGTATGTTTCTTGTTATGTGACAGGATACAAGTACAGGCCTTTGAAGACTTCCTTTGGATACATTTCCATACTTGTATTCTGAATTTTCACAATGACATTTTTTCTTCTAGTCAACACAAAACATTTTTTTTCTAGTTATGATTCTAATTCCCTTTAGCTCAATTCTTTAACTATGCACTACTTACCATAGGAATTTCTTCAGGCCACTTAAACGTGCATATGCGAAGCAAAAGATAGGAATGATTAGCTCTTCCACATTGATTACCTCTTGCTATCCATCATATTTTCTGATACTTAAATCATGCCACAGCTAGATTGTTTTGTGCTTTTGGAGACCTCATTCATATGAACCCTTCTGTGTTTTGAATAAAGCATGCTTACATCTTCTGAACTTTGGTGTCTCATGTAATTAAGCCAAACAATCTGTGGTATGCTGTCAGCTGACCATGTCAGCACAACATGCTAGGCAGGTTATCAGTTGAAATGCAGGAGGTACACTTGAAAAAATACCTTCAAAGAGCCATATGTTCTCACTGGCAATATTAAAGGTCTGTTTACACAAATAACACCTACTTTTTGTCCATCTGATGTCAAGCACTGTCATGCCTAAGTAGCCCTAAACCAGCATTCTGGACTGTAGACTCTAACAATGGAGGGAAACACAATGAAGTACTCAAACAATGGAAAATAGAGGGAGGAAGGGGTGAGCCTAACACCACGCAGCAGTTTATACTTCAGCGTAAGCACATCTGTATATTGACACACAAGCATATATGTAAAAATTAGACAACTATGCAATGACTTCAGTGTATTCATTTTCAAAATTTAAGAACTACAATTTCCATTTATTTAGGAGAATTAAAATATTGATGTCTTCTTATGAGAAGTATTATATTGGTAAAGATGGTTATAACTTAGATCCACATCCATGTGGATCTCATCTGACCAAAAATCAAAGATGTGGGTCTGCCTGCCTTGGTGGTGACAGAGAATAGGAGCTGAGTATTCCCTCAGGTGCCATGACTGCCTTCAGAGGAATTATTGACACAAATGATGTTCCAGTTTTGTCTTGGTATAACAGATTTTCTAATTTTATTTTTTCTTCTGTGTGAATTATTTAGGGACTGACTAGGAGTACGGGAGTGCTGCTGTATAACAGGCCTGCTTTTTTAAGATGGAAAAGGCTATATTGTTATAAAAGCTCCTGGGTAATGCCAAAGATCAGTAACTGGCAGAAAGAAATGTATATCCTCTATAGATTTTTATCAACTTACATATTGAAATGTCTTATTGATAATGCAAATGAACTTTAAAACAGAAAAGGAAATTCACTTTATCCTGTCCCACAACTGTCACATGTAATTTCTCACTATAGGGCAACACCTATAAACAAATTATAAAATTGAGTATGTTTAAAAGGACACAAACTAAATGCTTGGTAAATGTGGAGATGCTTTTTTACTGATGGACAAGAAAACTGGCCCCTAAAAATCAAAAAGCTCATTGAAACAATATTGTCAATGAAAAGAAATGCATCTGTCTCTTTAATAGCCAATGATCCTGCTGCATTCCCTAAGCAACTCAACTCTTATGGATATTCAGAAGATCCACAGATCAGTTTTTCTCCACTGTTAACTACCAGGACCTTACTTCATGTATGAAGTACAGTTAATGTATAGTTTCACTGCACATTACCTTAGACATCAAAATCTTCAAAAAAGTCTGGAGGAGGGAGGCATATGGGTCATTTGGAGCCAAGATTGCAGAATAAAATAATAAAATGCAGATCTTATCTGTACCAGACAGGCAATTAGCTAAATTAAAATAATATCTTGCTGGTACATTTTTCTATTTAGGAGCAGACCCAACAGTAGGACTTAGATAGCTGTAAATGAGTTACTTCAATGCTTATCAGATATGTGGCCTCTGAAGTGGAATCCAAAAACTTGTTATGCACAGAACAAGTCCAGTACTTAATAAGTGTAAATTGCCCTAGAAGAATAATTTATAGAGCTGAGTACTAGAAACCTATAATGGAGAAGATAAACAGACATTATAAAAACCCAAAACCAAAATGAAACAAAAAGCCCCAAAATCCAAAATAAACCCCAACAACAAAACAAAAACAAACAAAAAGCCCCAAACAAACAAAAAAAAACCCCACCACAAAACCAGCTCTGGGTTTGAGACTTCCTCTCCCAGGAAAATCTTGTCACTTAAAACCGGTAACCTTAAATGAAAAGAAATAAAACATTCTAGGAAACAGGGACTTGAGTTACCTAGGAGTTCTAGCTGCTAAACTAGAGAGTCATATTCCCCCATTGATGCTCTACTTCTGGTGCCAGATCTTGGGAATCAGATACACATGCAAATTAATAGAGCTCATTAAGTTACCTTCTATCAGCTGAACCATGGTAACCAGCCTGGGGTACTCTTCTCCTGTGGCAAATGAGAGATAAACACTCAGTAACTCACACCTGGTGTCTATACTTAATGCGATTTAGCTGCTTGCTTTTCAGGCCACAACAGTCCGGGGCACCCATGGGGTACACGTATTCTTCACTGATGATTCTGTTAAAAAACCCCAAACCGACAAACATACAAAAACAAAACTAAAGACACTAAGTTTAGGTACTTCCATGGTTAAAGAGGGGCTCCCATTTGTATTTAAATTTAGAACTCAAGTATTTTAAATAACAAGGTCCTTTTTAGGAACCCTTTAACCTTACTGGACTTTAGCGAGAGTTCACAAGGATGTGAAGGGAGGTTGGCGGGACCTGAACGGCTGGGAGAGGGGACCCGACACCGCCCCGACTCAGGGCACGGAGAGAGGCAGCGGCCAAGCTGCCTTTGCCCGGGGCACGTTCCCCGCGCTCCGAGGGCCAGGACATGCTCCGCGACAGCGTCTCCTGCGCCGCCCGGTGCAGGGCCGCAGCAAGTTCGCAGACAAAGAATGGGGAGCGCCGCTGTCCGTCATGCCGGGCGCTGCTGTCTCCCGCGGGGCGGCGGTGACCGCGGGGCTCCCGGCCCCGCCAGGCTGCGGGGACGCGACCGGAACGCCCGGCACCGCCCGTCCCCCGCGGGGGGCTGTCTCCTGCCCCCACGCCGGCCGAGCCCCCGAGCAAAGCTCGATGGAAGCAGGCGGGCCCCTCTCGCAGCCTTTGCCCCGCTCCTGCCCGCCGGCCGGCCCTACGCGCTGCCCCGCCGGCCGCTTCCGCGCCGGATCCGCGGCCGGGGCCTGCCCGGCCCAGCCCGGCGGGCAGCGCGGCCAGGGTTAACCCTGAGGAATGCGGCGGGAGGAATGTGCATGCAGATGAGATGGATGCTAATCTCATGCTAATGAGCGGCGGCCGCGGCCGCCCGGGGCTCAGCCGGGCTCCCCGCGCCCAGACGGCAGCTGGGCTCCGCCGGCAGCCCTGACCCGCCGCCACGGCGCGGGCGAGGCGGCAGCCGGGCATGGTGGACTGAGACCCGGCAGAGGGCTTCCCTGGGCTCCCGCGAGCCCCCGCTCCCGGCCCCTTCCCCGGCCCGGCCCGGGGCTTTTCCCGCTTCCCGTCTTTCTTTCTGTCCCTATGGAGCAGCTACCCCCGCCGACCGACCATGCCTAGGAAAGCGGGGAATGGGCAGCTTCCCTTACCCGATGGCTGGGAGGAGGCGAGGGATTACGACGGCAAAGTCTTCTACATCGACCACAACACCAAGCAGACCAGCTGGATCGACCCGCGGGACAGGTGGAGCGCGGGCAGGGAGGCGGCGAGGCCCGGGCGGGCGGTGGGCTCGGAGCGGCCCCGCCGGGAGGGACGGGCGGGGGGCGCGCCGGAGGGTCCCTTCTAGGGCCGGGGAGCGGGGGGACAGGAGAAGTCCCTGCTTGCAGCCGGGCACACCGTGCCCTCCTGCCCACAGGCACGGCTATAGGCTTGTTTCTAAGCCTGTGGCGTGAGTTGGTGTTGGGGCGGGGAGGGAGAAGCCTGTAGAGTTCCTCTAGGAGCGGCCGGGGGGTTGCTGGCGTTTGGGGAGTTCCGACAGGTACCAAAGTTTGCAAGTCCCTCCCAAAGCGGAGGCGCTGGCTCCTCGCCCTCCCTTTCCTCTCCCCCGGGCGCTGCGGAGCGGGGCCGCCTCCCCCCTCCTGGCTGGCGGAGCATCCCGGGCGCGGGGCCCTGCCGTGTGCCCCGCTCCCCTGGCCCGCCCGGCGCCGTGTGCGGGGCTGCCGGAGGCCTCGTGTGCTCGCTAGGCCTCAGCGAGCCCAAACCCGCTCAGCCCCCGCCGGCCGGAGCCCGCCGTGTGTGCTGCCCCTCCCGGGCTGAGCTCCGTAAAACTCCTGTGGAAATGCTTTGGCGAGTGAAGGACCCTGCGCCGAGGCTGCTCGTCCCGCAGTGCCCGGGCAGCTCTGCCGGCTGGACACGGATGCTGGCTCTGTGCTGGACACGGATGCTGGCTCTGTGCGCCGGCTTCAATGACTGTTTGTAATAGCTGCATCACAGGCGCACAAGATACCTCAAAAACGTATCTTTTGTCCGAAGTGCTGCTGCTGAATAGTAATGACACCCCAAAACTTTGTGCGTATTATGAAATATGGTGTTGCAGTTGGAAAAAGTGCAGTCTTATTATTTAAAAAAACAAAACCAAACAGACTTCTAAAAGACACTATAAACTTATGAAAAAAGCAGCACTGAATTATAAATGAAGGCCTTGGTTTATGTTTCTCAGGTGAACTTAGGAAAGGTGGTGGTGGCGAAGCTTGCTGGCTGCAAGTTGCAGAGGGAAGTTTTGACGAGCATCATGTGCTGTGTAAGGCCTACTGCTCAGTCTTACTTGCTATAACAGCAAATTCCAGTAGTGGCGAACTTCATGCTTAAATTCCTCTATACTTCGCAACATGTTAATTACCTTGTAAATATTATGAGGTGATAAGGTATACAGGACAATGTTATTTATTACACCTGGCATTCTTGGGTGATTTTTTTTTTTTTAATGCAGGCAGTATAAAATTTCTGCCTTTACTGTCTCTAGAAATAGAGGATATGAGGTTTTGTTCAGTTTTAGACCTTAAATGTGTGTTTTCAAAGCGGAATAAAAGATAGTATGATTGAGGCAAAGCAAAATGTGATATGGAATGTACTTGTTCTAATACTGCCTCAATGAGTACACTACTAATTCAATTTAATACATTCTGTAGTCCTGAAAAGTTCAAGACTATTCATATTTGATGGTAAAATTTGAGTCTTCACTCTCATTAACAGAGTAGACAGTGACATAACACTTGTGTGTTTGCCATCCTGTAGGGATAGGATAAATATAATTTCATTAATGCCTTACAGGTGAAAGGGAAACCAAGTCCTGAGACCATACTCCCTTAGTTCTCATTACAGATTATAAAGACCTTTTCAGAGTAGTAGTGTTTGAAATAATTGTTAACCTGCGTCAGTCATGCAAAACAAACAAAAAGGGATTTTGCCCTAGGTACTTAAGAGAATCCATGCTTTAGTGTACATGGCTCAGCCGTGAAGCTGAATTGCCTGCACAGAAGAGAGACTGACAAGCCCATTTGATGTGCAAGTTGCAGTATTTTTATTTACAGTATCTTTGTTTGCAGATTGTATTTATATTGGTGACCTGTATCGGAAAAACTAATAAGAAATTGGTGCAAGTCTTGTGGTGTTTTTGCTTTAGATTCAGTTTTATCTTCCATGTATTTAGAGCCTATACATTTGGAAAGCATACAGGAGATTATTTGGGCTTGCTGTCAGAAAAGTTGAAAAGTGATTTTCCAAGTTTGTCAATACAATAAAAACTGGATTAATGTTGTTTCTAAAACTCATAATGAATTGTCAGAATGAAGGTAATAGATTATAAAGAATGACTGAAAACTTGTTGCCTTGTCTGGTGATACTTTAGGACTTTTTTCCCCCAACTATTTTCTCTCATAGAGATCATAAAGTTTTCATGGTGTACCTGTGGAATATTATAGTACACAGGCTTCCAAAATGTTTCATTGGTAAGGCAAGTGTAAAATAGATAAGTTTTTACTGATAATATTCCTTCTGCTGATGTTACACTGCATTCCCTGGACGATTATATAGAAAAGCCATGCTTGATGTTCTAAAATAATTTTTATTTTCTTTGATTTAGAAGATACAAATACTGAAGACTAGTGCTGTGAGACATTAGCCATATGTTTGTAAATTGCCAGGTGTATTTGAGCACAGTCGGGAACTTTGTTACTGGTTTAAAATATTCACATCTAGAAATAAGAGGACAGTTGAAAATGCCATATTCGAAAGCTTCTTGGAAATTTGTGTTTGTGGTTGTTGTGCTTTTTAATATTTTTTTCCTGTGTTCTTTTGTACAACATGTATTTGTTACTGCTTAGGTGGTGCAGGTCTGTTAATACAATTATAGCCTTGTGTACAACTGTGGAAAAAAACTTACATCAGCTTCAAGCTTGGGACTCAGTTTTCAGTTTTGCCCACTTGATGTATTTGAATAATCCCACTGATGTTAGAGAATCTCACACTTTCAAGGGCAGTAGTGACTTAGCTTGTCTTTTGGGAGTGTTGTGGGAGCTCCCACAACACTCCCAAATGGGGGAGTTCCCACAACACTCCCAGATGGGGTTTTTAATGTTTTGCAATGTTCAGCAGTGATTTTTCTCTCCAACTACTTACTGTACTGTGCTGATTTGTTTTAAAGGCTAGTGTCCCAAAAGAGAGGGCCACTTGAACTTTAAGATCTGTAATTCAGATAGAGAGACATAAAGGCAAGAATGTGAGACTTGTAGCAACATTTTCAGTCACAAATATATAGATGTGATTTCTCTGTTCATTACTCCCTCTAGCTACAGCAAGCTGAGAACTTGCTGGTCATGACAGTTCTTCTGGAACTGGCTTATTGTAAGCAGAGAAACAGACCAAGTATAAATTTTATCCTCCTACTACTTGACGAAAATATTAGAAGATAGCTATGGACTGAAGAGGATGAAGCAGATGAAAAGGGGAGAAAGGGTTAGAGGAATGCATACTGTTTTTTGAAGTTCCCTTGAAACTCTTTCAAGTTCTTGGAATACTGAGTAATTGTAAAGTATTGCTTTGGGTTTTTTTTATTCTGTTAATTAATAGGGGCTTGAGTGGGACAGGAATTTGAAAAGGGAAATTCTTCTATTTTTCCATCATTTAACACATTTTAAGTAGGCCTCATGTTTGTTATATTCCTTTGTGGAACCAACAGAATAACGCACCAAGGAGGAATGAAATGGAATCTCAGTAATTTGAATTTTTCAGCAGTTGGATAATCCTTGGTTTTCTTACTATGAATTCAGGGCTTCTCATATCTTGGTTTCTACATAATAAAGTCCAATGCACACTGCTGATCACCATTGACTCAAAACAGATGGGGTTTTTTATTGCTTGCCTATAATGAGTTCTGCATCACAAATTCTGAAGCTGCAAGTGATCTTCATTTAAATCCTTATCTGCACTCCTGTCCCACTCCTGTCAGTGGTAAGGAATGCGATGCTATGAAAACAAAATTATCCTTTCTGTTCTCACTTCACTTTCCGTTGAGGTCTAAAACCTTTTAAAAATACATTTGTACATTTGAAATAGTTTATAGTATATTTCTGCTAAAATGTTTCGAGAGTACTTGCTAGCTGTATAGCTAAGAAAGTGCTTGAGAAGCATTGGATGTCAGAAAACCAGAGAACTTTACAAGTTAAGAGATTGTGAAAGAGTGTGCTTTGTGAGTAGGGAAAGCAGTTTCCATTGCTGCTCTCTCATCTTTTGGGGAGGTGAAAACACTACAAATTTTAGCATGGGATTTTGTAACTTCTGCTAGATTTGCCTGAATTAGAAAATTTACTAGGTTTCAGCAATTAAATGTAATTTGCCCTTTTTCCATAGAAAAGGGCAGCTTTTTCCTTACCTTTTCAGTGGAACTTGCTTTCTCTTGTCTTGTGGTGGACAGCAGAGACTGAGGACTGAAGATACTGAAGTTATTTAAGCAGGGGAACTTTCATCCTGTCTCTTTCCTGGACATTGCTGTAGCTCAGGGATGCATGGTAAAAGACTTTCAGTCACAGCAGAAACAGGAGTCATATAAGACACTGTGCTCATTAAAGGTAGCAAATAAGAGGCAAGAAGAAATGAAATAACATGGTGAGAGGCATCATCAGAGACTTGAAAATACATTTGGATTGATTCTTTCATGCATGTAAGAGAGTTGTGCTGTGACAGATGAATAAAATAATGTGTTAGTTATTACAGCTTGAAAGGGATTGATCTTAATTCTGTTTTAAGTGCTGACCTCAACATTGATTATTTACCACTGCAGCAACTACCTGATAATGGCCTTTATTTAGGCTGCTGCTTGCTAAGACCGAATTTAACCATCACTGGTTTCTCACATCATTTCTCATTCCCTTTCTATCTTCCTTTCCCTTGTTTGCTAGTAACTGAGAAGGGAATGAGGCTTTCATGTTTTTGATGGTGTGGAGCTGCTAAATGATTGTTTCAACATACTTAATGACATTTGAGTCTTAATAAGCAATGTTCAACTTGCTCTTTTGAAAAATTAGTAGAGAATCCTTTGATGGCACTCCAAGATATACAGCTTGAAATAATCCTGTATGAGATAGGGCAACAATTTTTTTTCCCGAGATATCTTTTTCTTCCCTGTTTTATCCTGTAGAATAATTTGCTGGTTTTTATCCCAATTCCACCTAATTTATTTCTTGCCTCCTTGTCTGCTCAGGAATGTGCATGCTCCCTGTGAAACTCTCTAGTATCTCATTCTGATTTCAGTGACAGGTTGAGGACTGCTTTTACTTAATTGATCTATATTTATTCAAAATAAAACCCATGATGCAAGTACTGAACATGCAATGAGAGACTAGCTGTGTCTGAAGTTCTGACATCTTCATTTGTTTGTCCAGTGTAAAGTAGAATTCTAATATTGCAATGCTACCATAACTGTGATAGCATCACACAGTGTTAAAATACAAAGTGATTGTGTATGTGAGTTTTTTAACCAGTCTGTCATTTGCATGGGGCTGTGTGTTGTTGATTTTAGCATTAGTGAAAATGGCTATGGTAACTCTGAGATAAGGCTTTTATTCTTTATTTCTCTGGAAGTGATAGAGCTGCACTGTGTCTTTCATCTCGGGGCATGTGAAATTAACAAGTCAGGAAATGCTGTGGACTATTTGCTTATGTGTGCAAAGTATGTACTGCTGGTCACAGCCAAGAACTGTGACCTGGTATGTGAAGTGGGACAAGTGCTGTAGGCTGTGCTTTATCCAGACCTGTGTCTGTAGTACTTGCCTGCTAGAACTATTTCGATTAAAACCTACCTTGACTTACAAAATAATGTTACAGTAGTTGTCATGCACAACATAAGACTTAATGAGAAGTTGTACACGTTAAGGAAAATAGCGAGAGTCAATATATAGATCAAATGCGAAAAATTATTTATAACTTTAGACATCTGTACAGATTGCATTAGGAGTTCTTGATTTTTTTCCAGTTAAATAACCAGTTGTCAACTGTTTGGCTAAAATTCTGTGCTTTGAATGTGATACTAAGGTTATTCTAATAAGATAAGAGGATTTCTCTACTTCCACGTTCTAATGTTTGTAACATCAATAGATAAGTTGAATTTTGTGAAAAGTGTTTTATTTTGGTTTTTTGCTACCTCTTTCTTTTTAGCCTAAAAAAGTATTATAGGTATCTGTGATTTAACAATTTATTTATTCATCACACAGGTGACTGGAAACTGGACTCATACTCCTGGAAGTAATGAAAAGATTGAAAATGGACAAATAAAAATTTACATACAGTAGTATTTCTATGGTGATACACTTTCAGAAAGGCATGAATAGAAATGATTCTAAGATTCCACAACTGTTATGCTGTGTGTTTAAGTTCTTATGGATTTAAGCTACCTGGAAGGAGAGCAGAAAAGTTTTCCAGGAAGATAATGCAGCCTACTGAGTCCAAACTGGCATGGTTCTGCTTACATGTCCTCCTTCTGCCACCAAAACTGAGCCCAGGAGATGATTTGGCTAAAATGAACCCCATTGTTTTAGGGTTGTTTTCCAGCAGTATCAGTGTGTTGTGTCACTGACTGGGTACTAATGCTAGTGTGAGCCAGGAGGCAAGTCCAGAGCTGGGAGCAGAAGGGGAGAATGGTGCTGTAGAAATCAAGATGAAGATCAATCCTAGTTGCCATGGAACTATTGTCGTAGGTGTCCATTTCTGTTGTGGGGTGTCTCCATTGTTTTCTTGTGCATGTCTTTGTGTTCACCTTTGCTGGGCGAGTCAGCAGTAAAACTGTCACAGACGTCCTGATTCTGAATATGTTTTCTGTAACCAAGAAAACTTTATGATGTTGCAAAATTTTTTACTGACCTTCTAAAAGTTTGTTGCTGTGAAGCTTGTGTTGAAGAGAAATTTTGTCATTGTGTCATTGCAGAATTAGAAGTTGTTTTTTGGGAATGTACTGCTGTTGACAGTATGCTTATGAATAGCTAATTTCTACTGTTAATGAAAGAGATAAGAAATTCTTTGACTTTGATACATTTTGTTCCTAATTATTCATAAGATGTGTTTTATGCTCTGGTGCAAAGTGTCTCACAAGAATGATGGTGTAATTCAAGATTTTTAATGTCTTATTGTGTGAAGCAAAGTGGAGCCATTTGTCTTCATGCATTTGAGGTCATCATCTGTATGGACAGCTTGACTTGTCCTTCATTTGGAAGGAGCAGCTAGTGGCTGAAAAGGGGAGTTACACATTAGTTATGGTTTTCCTTTTGGGTTTCTTCAGTAATTTGAAGGGATTTGCATTGTGGATGTAGATTTTGGGTCTTTTAAATAGTACATATTGAGTATTGATGAAGACTGTTGCTCTTCCCAGTGACCTTTTCTGTGCAAAACTGAAAACTGTTAATAATGGTGAAGTTCCTACCTGATGAAGTCAATCTCTGACTCTTGTTTTTAAAAGAGCTTCTTGGGGGAGAGATTCCTTCCCCCCTTTGTTTAACTGTACTTTTTAAAAGCTAATTTGCTTTTGGATTTCTTTTTTTTGTTCGTTAGGACTTGTGGGCTAGAGGCAGTCTGTCAGTTTATGCTGTTGGCTGAAACAATCATTTGCATCTTATAGAACAAGATCAGATGCTGTCCTTTGAACTTGGATACTGTTTGTACTTGAAGAAAGGCAACTTTATCTCATCAACTCTGAATTCATATTGTATTCAAAGTAATTGTGTGGGTATGTAAAGACACATTATCTTGGGACAGCAAACTTGAACTTCTGTATACTCTTGCTGTGTGCAGTACAGTATTTCAAGTTGGACTGGCTTTGATGTCTGTGCTGTTTTTCTCAATTGATGAAATAAAACTTCAATCTTTATTTGAAAAGCAAAAAAGCACAACCTACTGGAATGCCTTCCATAATATGCTGATTGATTTGGTAATAATGCTTTCAATATCTAGAAATACCAGTATTTTTTGACTTTTGGTACAGGGGGAAAGATCTAGGAGAATCTGTATTTTAACTAAACTTTGTGAGAACACAGTTTTTATATATGCAGCTTTCTCCTTGTTAATGAAGGAATAGTACTTTACAAACCTATTGTTTCATTTTAAAATACTTTTAAGTGCTTAAAATACTTTTAAGTGCTGTAGTTTTGTCCAGATAAGCTTATTTTAAGGCTTACAGATCTGTCTGGTAAAGAAGTCTTATTCTGATTCAATGCCTGGCCCTTCAAGCTTACCTCCCTCATAGAGCTAGGAATGTCTGCCTGGGAATGGGGCTGGTTTTAATCATATGGCAGATGAACTTTTGATAGTCTGCAAATTGTGTACAAGCACATCATGCCATATGGCAGAGAATATGCCCAATGCATGATGGATGTCGCCTGCCTTTTAGCTAAGTGGCAGGCGTATGTCTCAGTAGCATCTTGTCAGGATGGCTTTGACCAAAGCACAGGTGTCCCCTGTCGTAGAGCTGCATGGCAGTGTTTTGTTGGGATCACACTGTGGAGGAACAATTCTGGTCTCTTCTGCCTGTCACTCACTAGGACACTTCTGGGCAGGGTATTTGCTGTATCGTTCCCGTAGTGCTTCCAAAAGAGGAGATATGACCCACTTTGGCTAAAAATGTGGGCATCTTAACTTTACTTGCTGTCTGTGATGGAGTGCAGAAAATTGTCAGGGAAAGACATTTATTCATTCTTGATAGAGAAACAATGGGATGGGTTTTTTCCTTTGTCTAGTACTGTCAATGGTTAAACTGCAGTGTAGCCCAGAAATGTCTGTCTCGTGAGAGGCCATGATGATCTGATCTACAATCAGTACTCTTATTCAAAACCTAGTACTTTGATTCTTAATGCACATTTTCTTGATTATGCAAAAAATGTTTATTTAGAGTTAAACTTTTTGCCTCTTCACCAATGTTTAACAAAATGTCTCTGTGAAAAATCTTAATTCCTCTTAGAAAACCAGTTAAAAGCCATTTTGCATCAGAGATGTGATTCAGATTTATGTGGTCGATTTTTGAAATGCTGTTATTAGCCAAATAACTGTATGTTAAAAATGCTGCTATTTAGCAAGTGATTCCAGTGTCATCCTGTGGTTTGATTCATGTCCCTGAACCATTCTGCCTGTTGCCTGACTCTTGCAGAGCCTGACCAAGGGGTTGCTGCTTTTGGCTTCTGTTCCACAAAGCATGCAGCCAGAGGCCAGTTGTCAGTGGAGAAAGATTTATAGTGCAGGAAGGCTGAAACAGCTGGGAGGTGAACTACACAGGGAATATTTGGATGTTGTTCTTAGTTTTGGGAAGGCAATGGGAAAAGTAGGACATCTAGTGATATTATAATGAACTTTGCTTTTGTGAAATAGACTGTGGTCACTACAGCTTATGAAGCTTCTTTGACTTAGATTTAGTCTTTAGTGGGTTCATAAGAGATGCTAGTTATACCAAGTTTCCTTGTGAGATAAGTGACATTTTTGTTTCATAGATTATCCACCACTCAAGTGTACTTCTGTTGTCATATGTGTGTTGTTACTTGGGTCATTTTGTCTGTCCTGGTTTGCACTGTGAATACCCAGTTTGAGGTATCTCTGAATACATTGTTTCTTTGTAGAGCATGAAATAATCTACTTTTATTTTTTAATTCTTTTTGAAGAGAGATGGCAAAAATACTCTTTCCTAGAAACTCAGGAGGCTTCAGAAGTTTGGGAACTCAAATTTCATATAGGAAGCATTTTCTCAGTAGAAATAGATTAACACGTTACTTGTGTTCTTAATTTATTGTTAAAACTGTGGCAGAAGTCAGGGTCTGCCTAAGGGCTCTATGAGACTTGATAATGGTTTTATGTACTCTTGGGAATGTACTCCCATGTGTACCTAAACTCACTGTTCATCTAAATCTGTTCCCCCTATTCCCAAGACCTGTACAATGTATGTTCAGTGTAGTCACATGTTACAGAAAAGAAAAATCAGGTCTTTTTCATTTTGTTACTGCTGTCTTAATGTGTCCTCATCTTGTACAGTAATTTGTAATAAATTCTAAATTATGATCTTGAAAATGTTATTTGTGACTGTATTTTTTCTGAGATTTATTTTAGTTACATTCCCAGTAATGGAAAATTTTATTGTGTGCAGGATCTGACTCAAATGGTATTTTGGGTCTTTTGTTGCTTGAGACTTTAAGTGTGAAGTGCAAAGACTTGCATGTAGCCCCCCTTTTTAGTTTGGATGGAATTGTACAGTGGAAATGAGTTCTAGTTTGGAATGCTATGGGCTTCTTTCAGAAAGATTTACAAAATAAGTTATGGTATGAGTTTAAGGCACAAAACTATTTAGTATTGCATTCGAGAATGAACATTGACAAACTGACAAAACTGGCATTGGAATGTCCATAGGGTTGGAGTTTCCCATTAAGAAAATGGGATAGTTCTCAGCTGATGTGATCTCTGACTTGAATTTCACCAGTTTCACCCTTCTGAAGTAAGTTAGAGTGTTCCATTTAATTTATGGATTAATTACTTGATTGGTTTGAAATGTAGACATGTGGAGAAACCCCAGAAATCAATGTCTTCTTTTCTATATTTTCATGTCTTAATTATGCTGGCTAGTAGGAGTTTTTTTCAAAATTTTTCATGTTTCCCACATTATTTTGCAGTTTACAGCTATGTTTTATGCAGAAGAGGTAGGCTGAGGTGGTGCTTTATTGGGCTACAGTGTGAGGAAAGCTCATTTGGAATGGAAGTATCAAATATTTAAAATAGATTTGGCTTAAGCATTGAGGAGAGCATAGGTAAGAGAATGCAATTCAAGGCAGCAATCTGACGGCGATTGACATGACCTCTTTCTGTCATGTTGCAATGTTTGAAATGAACTGCTAACACATTTACAGCCGTTCTAATGAGTAGTAGAATGCCATGGATGTGAATAATCATCTGAAGCCTCTACAGGACATTCCTGAAATAGTGTTTAAATGACTAGAGATATTATGGGATGCAGGAAAGTATACAAATACCATAAGCCTTTTAGTCAAGCTAGCCTGGTCAGTGGTTTACTACTGCAGCAAGTAAGGCTGACTATGCAGGATTATTTAGTACACAGCAAACAGATATTCTGTTCAAGTTTCTGAACTCTGCATATTCTTTTCTGGTTTTTGGTTGTTTGTTTTTTTTTTTTTGTCTCTGTTATTGATAATCCTTAGGCTCTCATTTTATATCTACTCTTGGAGAGAAAGTTAGTGAACTGAAGTTTGAAGTTTGCTAAGGGGCTGTTGCTTAAGCAGCTGTTAGCTAAATTAATGATGCTATGGTCTAGAAGATGAATAAATTGTTGATAGTAAAAGAAATTACTATGGTGGTATGGATTTTGGTTTTTTGTTCTTGCTTTTGTTCTTGTTTGCTTATGTGGTTGCTCTGGCTCACTTGCTAGCATGACTTAGAATGATGTAAAATGAGCCACGGGCTTCTGTGCTGTAGCAGGTTGCTGATTTGCATTCAGGACCTGGCTGGCCTGTTGGCTCATACATGAAAGACATCAAAACTTTATTTTTCCAGGCAAGATTTTGGCAAGAAAATGAGCTTGGAGGACAAATGTAGAACAGTTAGGGATTTTTAATGCAAAATCCTTAGAACCTCCTAGATTTGATATTTCATGGGTTTGGTGGGATTTTTTGATTGTTTGTAGTTTTTGTTGGGTTGTTTGTTTGTTTGTTTGTTGTGGGGTTTTTTGTTGTTGTTTTTTGGGGTTTTTTTTCTTTTTTCCCTTCTTCAGCCAGGTTTTGATGAAAAATTGTAATGTATCTTCTCTCTGGCCAAAGTTGTGGTGCCTTGTATTTTAAAAAATATATGAAGAGTATTTTCAAAAAGAAACAGCAACAACAACAAAACAAACTCAAAAAATGCTCTGAAGTAACGTTCCCATAATCAACACTTACGATTAATCATTTAATCAATATAATTATTTTTTATTTTATTCTGAATTTGGCTGGTGTCCTAGTTAGTTAAGCAGCTTCATCCAGCTGCCTGAAATTCTTGAAACACTTTCACTGCAGGTGTCTGATGTCAAGGGATGACAGTATTTAAAGAACCCTTCTTGTGGCAGAACTTATTGAGGTAGTACGTCACTGCTTATTAAGGTAATAAGTTTCTAACAGATCTCTTGAGGATAAACTCTCATAAATAGCTATTTTGCAATACTGTATTTGAATTTTTTAAAATGGCCAGTATTAGAATTTTGTCTAAGTGCCCTCTTTTTACTTAGGTGTGGTAAGTAACTGTTTAAGATACTGTTTAAGACTTGCAGAAATGTTTAAAGCTGATGCTGCGTTGATGATGAACACAGTAACATTCAGATACCATGAAAGGTGTCATGTGGCTTTGATGGTGGTGATGTCCTGGTGAGGATTTTGATTATGTAATAACTTAATACTTAACTTTACACATGATATGATTGGATACTTGTAAAAAATTTTGATGTGCGAGAAATTTAAAGGGTCCCAAGTTAAGAATGGTTGCATCTAACAGAAGTATGAGCACACACCCTGGATATCTAGTCCCATGGTCACCTGAACTGTAGTCCTGACCATAAAAGGTCATAGGTCTCTTTTGGACCAGCTGATCCAGAAGGCAGCATTGAGAGCTGGGAGCAGTTCTTCAGCAAGTTTCACTTCATTATAGTGTCCAGCAGCCCAGGAGGTTGGAAGCACTCTGAAATGACACTTTTCTCAGTTGCAGTGTACCCAAAGAGCATTACCTCTTTATTTGTCCTTGGACTATCTCCTTTGGCTGTGGATCAGCCTGACAGCACTTGATGATGAAGGGAAAAAGGAATATTGGGATGGTAAAATCTTTCAAAGTGCCCATTCCTATACTGTGTGATGTTTTGTTTTTTCAACAATGTTTACACTGAAGTCATAGAATTCTGAGCTAATCAAGGAGCATAAATAAGCTTCTTGCTGCTGTGTACAAACTCATCAAGGTCCAAGTGAGGCAATTTAGGGACAAATTTTTCCTCTAATGTTAAGACCTTTGGATCTGCTGTAGAACTATCCTAAGAATATACCCAGTAATAAAAATCAGAAATTAAGTTGGAAGGCAGGAGAGTGGGCAGACAGTCTATATGATGAATAATAGTCTTTAGTTTTAGTTATTTTTTTAAATAAAAAGAAGCAAGCACTAAATTTTACAAAATCCATGTTTACTGTTCCATTTCAGAGAAACACATTAGAGCATTACCATATTGCAGTTCTACCTGTTTGCTTGATTTTGATTATATTTGATTTTCGTGTGAAAATATTTATACATTTCTTTCAGACAATAAAATGGTTCATGGGGCATGATTTAAGTAACAGTTGTCAGTTTGGGTGGTCTGATGAATTAATGAAAGAGTGAAACAAGGCTAGCAGGATCTGAAGTTTTGAGTTTGTGAATAAAATTTTGTGCTACTAAAGGCTGAAGGTATTTCCCTTTCTATGTATTGCTTCTGTTTGATGCCCATCTTCAGTCGTACTGCAGATCCGTTTGAGGAAATTTGTTGTACATCAGAGTAGAAGGGTTTAAAAGCAGCAAGAAAAGATGAAAAAGATCGCATTAAAGATCATAGCACAACAAAAGCTTATAGTACTTCTGCAGCAGTGAAAAGCCAATTTACCTTTTTTTATAAAGATTATTATTTTGAAAAGTTTGATCACCTGAACACAGTCCCTGCACATTGTGGAGACAAAGGATAAATTAGGTATAGAATGTGTGCCACAAAGTACTGACTTTGGTCTTCCATACAAATGTTTAAGAAACAGCAGGCAACTGATGAAATTTTTTGCAATAGAAACCACAGTTTTAACATGGAAATAGAATTAATACTGTTCATGGTATTGAAACTGATGGGCCAATATATAATCTAAACTGCATCCCAGAAGAGCTTTAAAAAGTTTTGCAAATGGAATTGCGATTATTTACTGCATCAGAAAAAAATTGGCAGTGTAGCCTGGGATTTGTGGGCAAACACTAGAGTAGGTTGCCCTGAATGCTTGTGGGCATGACTCAGAGCACCCTGGTCTGGTTTCAGAATTGTCCTGCATTAGAGAGTATGTTGGACCAGGCAACCTCCAGATGTGCCTTCCCTTCATTTTTTACCAGGCATACATGGGTAAATGCGGCTTTATTAGTGTTAGATCATCTGATTAACTAGACATCTATTGACTATTTTGGAAAAAGATACTAGTTTTAGCTAGGTGAAGTGTTGATATAATCTGTTTAAATTCGAGCAAAGTACTTTTTACCCTATCCAACATGAAATCCTTAATCCCAAACACCTGTGCCTTTAAAGGACAAATTTACATGATCAAGTAGCTGTGGGACATGGAGACTAAAATGTGCTGGATTGGAATGGGAATTAGGAGGGTGGTTGAAACTTTTAAGTGCTGTTTAGCAGTGTCATGGAGCTAACTCAACCATTGTTCACTTCAGTAGTGTCTAAGAAGATTTAAAACTTCAATTTGCTGTAGCTATCAATTCTACGAGCAAAAATATAGAAACTAAATTTCTTTGTCACTTTTAAAACCAACTCTGCTCTGTTTGATATCAATGTAGATCTCTAACACCCTGGAGTTACCATGTACCTGTAATAATTTGAATTTTGGAATGTGGTGAGGAAATTATAAATTACATCTAATGACTGGCTTATTAAAGATACTTCTGTGTGGGCTACATCATTTGCAGTGCAATGTTAAAGTTACTACTAAATGTACTAGAAACATCTTGTTACAATTTTTTTCCCTTGTTCCTTCAAATGTGACTTTGGAAGAGACAGCCTTTTAAAGTTTGTTCCAGAAGGCACTTTGAGAGATGGATGATTGAAAACAACTCTCCTGAATGGCACCTTGCTGTACTTCATAGATCATAACAGCTTTTATTCACCACTGTGATTGTTTTTTAAATTACTACCTGTGGATGAATACTTGAAAGAATTGGTCTGCTGGCTACATATTTGGTTTGATTGAGGGCTATCTTGAAGTTGCCTTTAAATTACATGGGGTTCTTGATGATCCTAGCATTTTCTAATCTTTTTTGTACTACATAGTCAGCTTTGTTTCTCAAATTCTTGCAATTTTAGGAAGAATAGTAATTCTGTCTTTAATTTGTTTTTTGTTTTAAAAAATGTCATTTCAAGATAAGATGTACAGAAAATCTTCTTTAGCAAATGATAGCTGCTTCTTATTTTGCATCATTCTTTTAATGGAAGTAATAAATTATGTAATAAATAATTATTATACTAATAGCTGCTGATGGACTGGAAACTGTTCAATTTGTAGGAGATACAGTTGTTATAGGGATAGCTCCAAGTGATATCCATAACAGTGGTGTACAAAAGCAAAACTGCCGTATTAGTTTATTGAGAGTATCAATAAAGCAATAGTGTGCTATATGGATATTTCATTGAACTATCACTAATAAACCAGGCAGGAGAAAAAGGAAGAAATGAATGTCTGAAGACAAACTGACAGTTGAAGTTGGTTAAAATATTTAAATAAACATTCTTCCCCTCCCCCAAAAAAAGTTACAGTGTTGATAAGTCTGTATAAAAAGTTCCATTTCTTCATTTTTGATGAAAAATTTGTGTCAGAGGCTCTTTTGGGAATGGAAAAAACTGGCAATATTTTATTGCTTGTTAGCCAGTGTAGTGGTCAGGACTGTGAAAAAGTCAGATTCCAGTCCCTTTCTTGACTCTGAATGCCTTGGTGCTATTGAAAAGCCACCTTCCCTGAGTGAATAAGATGGAAGAGGTACCTCAGCATCCCAGTTATGTTTCCTGAGCTGCCATAACCTAAGGCAACAGGAAAATCCAGTTTCCAGTTTTGAAAATGGATCCATTTGAAAAACTTGAGGGGGGGAAAGCAGACAAATAAATAAAGAGAAACAATACTGTTGAAATTCCTGAGGAATGTAATCATTGTCCCCTAGATAGCATTGAGAGGTGTGCCTCTCACTAGAAGCATTTAGCCAATGAGTACTGTCTGTGATCTATGTAAATTCCTCTCAGATTTTTATCAGCTGCAGTTCCCAGCTTCAGCTGCCATGTCCTGAGTGCCCTCTGTTCCTAATATTTGATTTTTTCTCTTTCATTCAGAAAATAGCTGGAGTGAATAAGCAGCAGATAGGAGTGTGATGAAGAGAGTGGGTCTTAGCCTGTTTGAATGTATCACTCGGTGTGTGTGAGTAGTATGGAATAAATAAAAGGTAGGTTAGGGTGATGGCAGCTGGAGAATGCAACGTTTTTCAATGCTCTGAAATCCACAATACATTTTAGCATGTTGGCAGCTTAACAACACTACTAAGATTGGTAGTGGCTGCCAGAAGGAGCATGGTTTGTGCTGTATGGTTCTTGTTAGTTCTACTTTTTTGACCACAACAGCAAAACAGAAGGAAACAAAGACATGAAGGTCAGGGCTGGGGTGTTTAGGTCTTTGTATTGTCTTAGTGGGGAGTTTGCAGGCTGCAAACATCTCCCCTAACCTCAGCTGAGGGATTTCCCTGACCCCTCTCTACCTCATTCTGCCCCTAGTGACTGCAAATTATGCTCTACAAAAAATACTGTGCCACTTTGCTCTTCTGAGAGATGGACTCAGCAGCCTTTCTGCCTAGAGTGTGTACCATAGGAGCAGCACACCACATGCATCTTCTTGCCTGTGTCCCTCCTGTCCCTGCAGTTACCCATTCTGCAGCACACTCAGCCATTCATAAGTATTTGGGCCATTTATAAAGGAGTTTGCTTATACCTTAAGCATAGGAAATGTCAATACAGTAAAGGCCCTTTGGACATCAATTAAGCTTCCTAGTCAGGTCTGTGAAAGGAAGAGATTTTGTCTTCCCAAAGCCCAGTGAAAGAATCAAAAAATGCCAGAGCCAGCTTTTTTCAGCTGGCACAGTGGATTGCCGTGCTCCATCAACCAGACTAATTCTTTGGCTGCCAGTGAGGGTCACCAAGCACTGCTGCTTCCTTGTGTATCTCCCAGCAGCTGGCTTCAGAGGGTCAACAGGAAGAATAATCCAGGCATGGAAAAACAAGGAGATAAGGCTAGTTACTTTGCAAATTCTATTTGTCTCTCTTGCACAAGGCCATACATTTCTTCTGCAGATTCTTGTCCAAGAATAATGGTTTCATTATCAGAAGTTACACATGGTGGTTTGGGTTTGGGTGGGCTTTTTTTGTATTTATTAGGATTCCAAATGGAAGATGTCTGCTGGTATGAATGGACTATTGAAAACAGCAATGACTCTGGGACAGAATGTCTTGTAATGTAGATGCAAAAATGCTGATAATTACTGAAATACTGTAATGTTAAAAAATAATCAGTTCTGTTTCTCCCCTGGTACCTGGAGACTGCTCTGGTACCATTTGGTAGAGGTCTCTAGTTCTTGTTGCTATTTATGTAAGTTTATGTAAACCAAACCAGAGACCTTGTTACAATCTGTTTATTGCAAATGCAAGTAATAGAATTACAATATATAGACTTTAATATAGAGAAAGCAGTACGGTGAAGGAGAGAAAATGTGATGGGCAAAATGAAATCCGTTTTGTGTCTGTGGCATGAAGCAGTGAAGTCAGCAAAAAAGACAGGACTTGGACTTTCACTTGGATTTCTAGTAAAGAGCAGGGTTTTCCCACTATTTCTTCAGGGTAAAAAACTGATGAAACATAGAAGTTGGGCTGGGAGAGAATGAATTACCATGTACTGAAAACGTCAGTAAAGAGCTATGCAGATTGCATTTAAGAAGGAATGCAAATGCTTTATTTTATTACAAACCCTGCATTGCTTCCTTATTGTTTTTACCTACAAAAATTTGGTTCTTCATAGTATGGCACAGAAAGAGGTGCTTGTTATACTGACAACTCAAAGCATGGTTTGATCAACTCGTAAAAATATTTTATTATTTATTTTTTGGTTAAAATATTTTGAGCCAAATTTAAAAGTATGTATTTTCTTTAAGCAAGCATATAGTGCTGATGATTAACTTCTACCTTTTCAAGAACTTGACAGAAGATCAGATCTCTCTTTTTATGGCTGATTTAAATCCATCATTATTCTATCCAGCAAAACTCCAAGTCCACCTTTGAAAGCTCTTTTGAGAATTATACTTCCCTACCCTAGGTAATATCTGCCAGATCAGGAAATTCCAACTTCTCTTAAATTTACTGGGGAATTCCTGGAGTCTAAAACTCAGAAAACAGATTTTTGCTGGACTGTGAATAATCATGGTCCTTTCTTTCTTCCCTAACCTTCCCTGACCACATACTTTCTAAATTAGAACTTTAGCCATGCTGAGTGCCTGCAGATAAACTAAAAAAGAATTGCATGGACTGTCACGAGCTTGGAAATCTGTCCTCTTGTTAGTCAAACTCCATGCTCATACACATTCTGACTGAAGGTTAATTTTCCTTGTATTTGTTTTCTGTACATGCCATTTTAAAAGCATTAAAATGCATGCAGACACCCCATGGTATTTTTCAACAGATGAGAAGTTTGACTCCTATTTAATTACAGTGTGCCAACTTTTAAACTTTCCAGTACTTCTGGAAATTGTTTTAGATGACTGATGTTTATAGGATGAGAGTCAGAAGCCTAGCCTCCAAGAAGATACATTTTATTTTAAAAGCTTGAATGATACATGAAGTAATTTCCTAAAGGAACCTAAGGATATTATGTAGAATTGCAGGAAAAATAGTAGCTCAAAGCATTAATATTTATGTTAAAGATTTTTCACAAAAGCAACTGAAGTAGGTTGATTTATGAGAGATAGTAAGAGCCTTCCATTGAGAAATTGAAAGAGAGTACATAAGTAATTGGATAGTAGAGATTTGTATCTGGACTATCTCTTAAGAGCAATCTTCTCTATTCAGTTTAAAAGAATAATAAATGGAAAATGGAGATGTAATGGTTATCTTGGCAAGGAGTGACCATATTTCCACTGTATGAGCTAATCCTGAGGTTTTTTCATTACTCAAACTATATAAAAACTTTACATCTAACAGAATACTGAAAGTGATTTTTATAAAGTATTCATTTAAAAATACTGTGTCTAAGAAATTCTAGAAGTCTGTAAAATTGCAGCTTCCTAGTTCAGCTGAATTTATTGAAGCATTGCTTATATGGCAGCTTGCCTCTTACAGTACAAAAGATGCATACAGTGTGGGAGATTACCGTTAAATCAATTGTTTATGCTTAGGTGTTGTTTTTCTATGAAAGTGCCTCTGCTCAATATTTGAGACAGCATTGTAGTTTTTTGTGTCACTGGCAATTATTTTTTAACTCTCTCCTTATGAGCGCCTCATTAACTTTAAAAAAAGGTCAAAATGCCTAAGGTAAAGGCTCTCAGAGATGGATGAAATATTTTTTTGGTTTTCTTTTGGCAAGCATGACGAAAGTATTAATCACATACAAAGTTTGCTTCTAGCCTTGTCCAAGGCAAGGCTGCCTTTGACTTGAATGTAGATATTTCCTTGGTTTGTTCTGTGAAGTTTTGGATCTTTCACAGGACTGGGCAATTAACTGATTTACATTATTCCAATTTGAAATTCAAGTAGCCAGTAGATCAAGGTATTAGAATAAAGAGAAATTTTCCTAACTGCTCAAGCATTTGCATTTCATAATCCAACAGCAACCAGTTAAGATTCATTGTTAGTCAAAAAAACCCTCAACCTACCAAAATTACCCTCCTAACTTTCCCCACATTAAAACTTTACAAAGCAGGTAAACATTTCTCAATTTTGCTTGCTTGGTCCTGTCTGTCTTGTTCTAATAGGTAAATCATAAGGAGGAGGAGATGAAATCATGTATGTTGCAGCACTGCCTTTGATCCCATCAAGAACCAGGATTTCAGTGTCTTTTAGGAACTCTGTCGATTCATGACCAATTCACACCAGTCTGAATTCAGACTGCAAATGGTTCCACCCTTTTTCTTGTATTGGCATTTTTACTGGTAGTGAAGTGGTTAGGCAGCTAAACTGATTTAAAAAAAAAATTAAATTTAAAAAATTTAAAAAAAAAATTAAAATTCAGTTTTTCCTCTTAGCTTTTTTTCTTTGAACTGATGTACTATGGAGTCATAAGAATGCCAGAGAAGAGGTGTGAACATGTAGCATGGAGGAAACACAGAACTCTGACTGCCAGCTTAGGTCAACTTAAATTGTTATGGAACTGCAGCATTAGGATGGTGCAAAAATCATTTTTCTCTACTCAAGTTGCACAATGATGAAGCTTTAAGCTCCAAGAAACAAAAGCAAGGCAGGAGTGAGTACACAGCTGTTTATATGTGTGCATATGGTTTGGAAGCATGGCAATAGCAAAGATTTAAAAAATATATGCAAAACACATGGTCAGCTGTGAGATCAGAGTTGCTCTCATACAACTACTCCATTTAGTTTTCCTACCATGCCTATCCTCATGGTGAATTTTTTTTCATTATATTCATCTTAAACTTGTTTCAACTTATGTCTGTTTTCTCTCATCCTTCTGCCACGTTAACCCTTGCAAAGAGCCTGCCAGTCATCTCAGAAACTTCCTCGTAGGTAGGGGCAGTCTGCTGCTGCATCCCCCTGAAGCTGCCTCTTCTCCAGGCTGAGCACCCCCCAGTCTCTGTCTCTTCCCTTCAGTTTAGTGCTTGAGTGCTTCATCTCCCAGGCATCCTGGTGGCTTTCCCTTGAGCTTGCACCAGTTAGGTTTGTTCATGTTTTTCTTGCCTTAGAAGATCAGAACTGGGTGTAGTAATAACTTTCCTTGATCTATAGGCCACACTCTTGCTGATAGGGTAGGCTCTTGGCCTTCTTTGCATCCAGGGCACTGGTTCACTGACAGCTCACTGCTCACCAGGGCCCAGAGTTGCTCCCCAGACAGTCCCAGCCTCTACTGCCCTAAGGGGCATTTGCTTCCTGGATGCAGGACTTTGCATTTGTTGATTCTGAGTCTCTGAAGGTTCCTGTTGGGCCATTTCTGTAGCCCAACTCCATCTGAATGATGTTTATGTCTTAACGATGTTGATTGTTCCCACCCAGCATGGCGTCATAGGCAAGTCTGATACCTTTTCCAAATCATTAATACAGGTGTTAAACAGGACAGGTCCCTCCAATAGTCCACTTTTTACTGGCTTGCAGGTAGAATACAATCTGTTGACCACCAGTCTGAAGAAAGTCAATAATTATATGCAGGCTGCTGTTGCAAAACTAGGACAGATGAAGAGAATTGGGACTGTGTTTTTAGTCAAAAGTTGAGACTAGCTATGACTTCTTTCTTATTCAAGATGTAACTCAAACTTGTTAGTCTCTTGACTAAGTTAGCTTTTCATTGTTAGTAAAATTCAATTTTGACCATGTATTATTTGCCAGAAATGGGATTCATGTAAGTCTAAGAAATGTCAACTTGAATAAATACTTCTAAAAAAAAAATCCTTTGTGACTATAATTCAACACAAGCAAAAAAAAAAAAAAGTTAGGCAAAACTCTAGTGATTCATTATAAATGGGTTCAATAACTAAATCGTTATTAAATAAGAATACACTGAAGAGACTTCAAGGATATTTTTGGTTATGAGTTATGATACTCACAATATTCTCTGTAGTAAGACAGTTTTAAGAATACTTTCTAATAAGTTTCATTTTTAAGTATGTGTCTTGAAGCAGAAGACAAAACTCCAGTAGGAAAATGGTCGTATCCGGAATATCATATTTACTGTCATTGTGCATCTGTTCTTTGTAATTTTTGTCAAATCTGTTTTTGAAAGCAGTTTTGATTTTGAACTCAACAAAATGCAGTGGCAGTGAGGTCCAGCTATGATTGTGCATTGTGCAGAACTTTGTTTTGAGCCTACTCTTCTGTGCTTCCTGCATGCGTTTCTTGTAGCATGAGAAACAGAGTAAATGCTGCCTGTGCCTTTCATGTGTTTGGTATTTGCACTCTGTAAGCAACTACCAAGATGAATGATATTAACCTGTTCAGTTATGTTACATTCTATACCCTGATTGCCACTGCCCACTTTCCTCTGTGTGTTGATCTGTAGTTTTCCTTTCAACATGTTGTCATGGTGCAGAAGTGCAGGGGCTACCCGAGCTGAATGCAGTATTTAAAGGTAATCACACAACAATTTTATATAAATTGTGTGGTGGTGTTTTCTTATTTGTTTTATATTTGTTTCCTCCTAACTTGTAAGTGAGCTGTTCGGTATTTGACTTCTGCTAAATGTTCAGCTGATTCAGAGCCACCCATGAGAAGTTGAATGACTTCCTCAGTGCTGTTGGCAAAAATAACTGATATCTCTTATTCTAGTACAGTGGTACAAAATCTCTTCACAGATTTTTGCATAAAAACTACTCCTTTTTTAATTTTAAGTGTTAGCTTAAGAAATTGAATTTGAAAATGTGCTGAATAGCCTCATTGTGTTAGTCTCATCTTCTTTCCCCTTCTCACATATGCTTTCACCTTGGAAGGGAGGACTCATAAAACATGGCTGTTACCTACTCATAGATATTTTTTGAATATTGTTTTGATGTTTGTATGCTTATTTGAAGAAATGGTAATTTACTCTGTGCTATTAGCAACCACAAATAGGGATGAGGTTTTAATATGTACTGTATTCCTGGAATGAGGTTTTAATATGTACTGTATTCCTTTTACAGTGTCTCAGATAATTCCTCAGCAATTTTTGCAAATTACCACCTTGGAAGTATTTCCCTTGCCCTAAACAACTTTGTGCCAGCCACACTTGGTAAAGAGGGATGTGTGACAAGCAATGATAGGCCAGAGGTAGAGGAAAGGCTTGGAAGTGTTCAGGGAAAGGGAACCAAAAAGGATAGCTGACCTGAAAGGGGTTTAGTCCGTTTGATGGGAGAAGCAGAAGCTGATTTTTTTTTTCCTTTCCTTCCAATAGAAGGCCGTACTTCAGTAAACTGTGTTTGTGCTGTGCTTCTGCTAGGAACTGCTAGAAAATTTTAATAAATCCCTCCATTAAAGATTTTGGGATGTTTTTTTCAGGCAGTTCCTGGGAGTGGGTGTGTGCGAAGGAAGTCACAGCAAACTTAGGTGTTTCCTGTTGGAGGATTGTTACATATTTCCCATTCCTCAAACCCTGCTGCCACTGAGAATAAATTTGATCTAAATCTTGAAGTCAATTAATACTGTGAATAAAGAAATGTAAAAGCAGTAGAGAAGCTGAAGGAACTCTGCATTGATTTTGTTTAATGTAACACTGTTTTCTGAGTATCTCAGAGTGATACAAAGAAAGGCAGTTTAAAAAAAGCATTATGAACTAGAGTTCTTTGTATTAAAATTATTAGTGTGAGAGATTAAGTGTAGGCCAGAACATGTATCTGAAATCATGTTATAATTACAATTTTACATTGCTGTAATCTTACAGTACTCTGACTTCATTATCTTGCACTTTTAAGTTCAACGTTAGATTTGTATGAAGCAAAGGTTTGCTACAGTCCTTGCTCATTAGTTCAGTTTTGTGCAGTTTTACTAATGTATGTTAGCCCCTAACTTCCATCACTCTGCTCTCAAGAATGATTTTTCTAGAGTCTCTTATCTGTGAAAACAGCTGAGATTGAGGGATCTTTTTGAACTGTTTGCACCAAGGGTTGGCAGACTTTTTAATGATCTCTTACTAATATTAAAATACAAATATATTGTCCTTTTTCTCTTTAGTATTACATTGTTGCAGTTTTATGAAATCAGTGCTGTATTTGCTTATTTTCCATGTAAAAAATCGGTGACACATTTTTAAAGATTTCTCCTATAGCATCTGGAAACAGTTTACCAGAGACTAGAGATCCACCAAGTGATTGTGTGCCATTTGAGCTCTGATCTAGCTCAGTCTTTTTGCAACAGGAGCTGCATTGTACTGCAAAACACAGAATGTTTAATGAAGTATGCATTGAAAATTGTTACAAGTGGTTGGATGAGAAGCTGGAATCAAGATATGAAGAACTCAGTATTGAGAATAACAGAGTGGGGTGCTCTCTCCTGTTGGGTGCAGTTTGTGGGTCTGTAACCGAGCTGCAGAGACATTGGATATATTAACTTAAGTTCCCTTTTCCCACTTCTGGAATGGTTGGTATACTTGGCTGAAGGGCTTCACAGCACTGAAGTCAAATGTCAGTGAGGTTATCTGAGATGTTCAGATGGATAATACTTCTTGAAAGTATTAGATTTAGGTTTCCTCCTACTAAATTGGTAATGCTTCTGCTGACTTCAGTGGGAGCAGAGTTAGGTGAGGAGAGTCTTTAGATATCCTCTCTATAAATCCAAAGGTCACTTACAATGCAAGGGTTTGTTTACAGGAGAAGTGGAGTTTACAGAACAGATTTCTTTTTCACAATAATTTTCTGTGGCTGATGAGGTGAGTAGTGGGGTGATTTGGACTAATGTGTATATGAAATTACAGAAAGGAGGAGGGGGAAAAGTTAGAGATTGGGAAGATCTTTTAATGCTGATATTAAATATGATCATTTTCTGGGTTTTGACTGTTTTTTCTTTGAAATACATTTCTATTTCTCATATTTAATTATCACAATACAAAAATGTCCTAAATTTAACTCTAACAATATGTCATGAAAACTGTTTTTGGTACTTTGTGCCTGACAGCCAAGATGACAAATCATTAAAATTAACAGAATGTTTTAGTCCTCTATCATAAGGCTATCTGTTTTGATTAATTCCTAATAAAGTATTCTAGTCTTTAGACATTTTCTACCTGTAGTTTGTTGTATCATACTTCTATCAAACAGTAAGCTTTGGGGTATGGATTGGTTGCTCCTATTTGCATGTGGAAATTCCTGCAGTTTGTGCCATTTTTTGAATTTCATGAACCATTGCTTGACTGGATTTGTTGTGGTTTGTTTGGTTTGTCTTTTTTTTTTCTTTTCTTACCTTGAGTATTCTTAAGAGTACATCTTCTATTGTAGGAAGAATATTTGCTAGTAAATATGTCAAATGAAGAGCAGAGTGGTACAAGACAGTAGAGGAAAACATTTCGAAGTCAAGTTTGCACCCAGAGATTGGAGGATCGGGAACACTTAAAATTGCTCAGAAAACAGCATGGCATTTATGTAATTAAATTAAAACTAATACCTAAGTTTCTTAACAGTGCTGTCAATTGATGATAGCATTTTCCCTCTAACAACAGTGTGTGGTCATGTATATATAAATAACCTATAGCAACACTGCACATAATAGCCTTTTCATAATGTCACTGCATTTGAGCTTTCCAGGGGAATGGCAAAGGTCATATCATTGGTTTATGGCTGTGGAATTATCCATGTGCTAGGCTATGGTTATCAGACATTCCTCACATTCCAGGTGTCTAATATTATAGTGCTTACATGCCAGTGCAGGACCAACTGCTGCGTCAAAGAAAACCGCTGCAGAAAACATTCATGGTATTATCCATTTCCATTTCTCTGTGGTCCCCTTTCCCCCCTAACCTTTCAAAATGTCATCTTTGCATTGAACTTGGCAATGTTAAACAGATAAATGAATTACAAATAGTGATTTGGTTGGAGGCTTTGCCCTACAGAAACAAATAGCTTGTATGCTGAGATGGAAAATATCGGTTCTCCTTTTCACTTTTACTACCTTCAGTGATGAAATGATGTGGTAAAATGTGTAGTTGAGTTCAGCGTGGGGTTTTTCTTCATTGATGGCAATTGTGAAGTGGAAAGCCAAAATAGTTTATCATAATCAAAAGGAAAAGGAAACAAAAAACCAAGCCAGCAGGCAGTTTGACCTGGTCCTGCAACCAGTGGGTGTGGGTCCCTTCCTTCCCAAATACATTCTTCCTTTTCTGGGTCTCAGCTATTCAGTTCATGTGCCTTTTCACAGAAGCACCTGTGAGGGGACAGAGTGAGCTGACATTGAGCTAATGCCACCTCTTTGTAGCTGGGAGGAGGCAGTTATGCTCGGCTTGCTTGCTGGTAGCACATTTTTATGGCAGTCATTAACATGCACACAGCATCTCATGGAGCTGGGAGGCAGAGCACTCCCTCTGCACTCGCCTCCCTCTGTCTGCTGCCTGCTGCACTGAAAGCTTAACCTGTGTGTTCTCTGCTTCCTTCCTTTTGAGTGTGTGTGTGTGAGAAGGACATCAGTTGCCCATTTTGTATGGATTCTTTTCTGTGGAGGAAGCAGGCAAGGTCTTTGGATGACCTGAAGATTTTCATCCATAGCTTTTCTGTACTGCATAAAGCCTAGGGAGTTTGGGAATGCGTAGAACTTATGAACATTGAGAACAAGTCTTTTAAATTAAAGAAATAAAAAGAGTATTGTTTTTGTTAATATATTGCAAGCACTTAATTTCTGATGTTTTTACATTACACTTGAAAAACTGCTAAATGAAGTAGGAAGGTGTTTTTTTGGAAAACAGACCTTAGGGACCTTAAAGATCATCTAGTTCCAACTCCCCTGCCATGGATTGGGACATCTTTCATTAAACCAGCTTGCTCAGATTTCTGTTCTGCGTGGCCTTGAACACTTCTAAGTATGAGGCATCCACTATTTCCCTGAGCAACCTGTTCCAATGTCTCACTATCCTCGCAGTAAAGAATTTTTTCCTAATATCTGACCAAAACCTACTTTCTTTCACTTTGAATATGTCCTTTGCTTGTCTAAAGCTATATCGTTCTTTCTGTAGTGGGTTTGTTGTTCAGCTATTTTTGCTATCAGGTTTTACTTTTGAATACTTGTGCTGCTGTTACAATAAGTGGGCTCAAAAACTTTGCAGTTAAATTTTTGTTTCAAAGAACTTGTTCTCTATGTACAATACAATTTTTGTAGTAAAAATTGTAGCTGTATTGGCTTAAACTGGTTATGTTCATAATTGATACTGGAAACTAAGAACTTTTGACAAGATTCCTGGGTTTTTCCATATTGCGCAAGTTTAGTAAGTTATGTATAAATATAGTGAATTTAAGACTTTTTGTTGTAGTGTGGTTGCAGCAAGGTTTGTTGGCTTGTTTTCATCCTTGTCCTGGCAGTTTAATGTTTAACTAAATCAAGAAGAGCTGGAAAACATGTGGGGAATGGAGTACAGTTTGCTGCTGTAGTTAGTGCTTGTCTCCAAGCCCCAGCATTGGTGAGGTGCTGACTTGTTATTTCTAAGCAGGACTTGCTGAATATGTTGAACAGTTCGTGCTGTGCTACAGCATAGGAGACTGAGTTGGTCTGCAGGAAGGCAGCAATCAGAACTGATGATGGCTGATATTGCCACTTCACATGGTAGTGGTAGTGCAGCTGTCTCTGGAAGGCTGACTGGAAACTGAGACACTCTTCAGCACACTGCCCTTTTGAGCAAAGCATTTCAAAAACACCTTGAGTACTCTGCCTAAATTACAGAGAAGAAACCACTTATCCAGTACTCTAAAAAGCTTTTTTAAAATCCCAAACCCTATGAGGACAGAAAAAGATTAAATTTTAGTTTCTACTTGGACCTTGTGTGCTTCCTGAATATAGTATTGTGTTTACTTGGCTTGCTGGCTGGCTAGACAAGAGTCTTTTAATGGAAAGTGTATTTTTCAAAGTCTTAGATATTCTCTGAAACATCATTGAATGTGGTATATCTGCCTGAACCCACAGCTCACTTATAAGTGGGAATTATAGTAAATCACTGTCAGTAGGAGTTCAGTGCTGGAAACCAAGTTTTTGAGCTTGTTAAATAGTTGTGAGAGCCTGTTATCTGAGTAGTATGTACTCAAATAAGGTCCCTCCATTCTGGGTTGCTGTGAAGTAGAGAAATAGTGTATGTCTCTTAGCGTAATTCTCCATCTGCACATTTGTACATTTTTCTTTACCAAGGAAACTCTGCAAAACCAAAAAATATATTTCTTTAAGGTCTGCTGTCTGTTGTAAGTATTCAAGGACTTAAAAGAATCACAGGATAGAAATTGTAAGCTATTAAAAGTGGTACTATACCAGCATACTTTTTAGAAAACCAGAATCAGTGCTTATTTCAAGTTTCCATTCTTATACAAATTTGAGTGTTTTACCTCTCTTTGTATTACCAGGAGCAAAATGATCTGAAATCTGGAAAACAAGTGAAAATTCATGCAATGTATCCAGGAAATAGTTGCTGCAGGAGTTAATAAATCTTTGTCTCCGTGAAGTGTATAACTGCTGTGAGTTCAGTCTCTGCAATTAGTTTTTGAGTATCCAGTGGTGCAAAAAGGTGAAGGTGCAGTACTGTTGACTGTTACATATCCATTCTAGCCAGGAGTGTAGCTGTGAACATTTGACTATAAACCAATACCATTGTGTGCACATGTGTGTTATAACAAAGCAAAGACATTAGTGGTGCACATGCTAGTGTCTACAGGCATACATTTAGTGCTATTAAGAAGTTTAATTTAATGTTATTGAGAATATCTCATCGTTAAGGAATGGGTTATATTTTGTTTGAGCTATTAGTGATTCTGTTTTGGCATAGAAAAGGTAACATGCATGTTTGCTGTCTTTTGAGCACAGGCATTGTTGACATTTGGCTGCACACATCTCGTGAACAAGGTAAAAATGCATGACCTTACCGTATTTGTTTATTTTACACCACTATTTCAAGCTGGGATTGCGACCGTGCTGCTACTTGTTTGATCTGTTCTACCTGGTATTGATGTCCACTTAGTTACTCTTTCAAAATAATACCTGTAATAAAGTGGCAGTATATCTTAATAGTACCCTTATTAAAAGGGTACCTAAACAATTCAAAGTTTGTACATAATGTCTTGGCCTGATATCTGAATGGGAGGCACTACTGTGTTAAGAACATGGTGAAACATTTAGCAGCAGAAGTCCTGTCTCATGAATGAGCTTTTTCAAGAGAGAGATTTTGTGTGGGATTTGCTAGTTCATAACTTAGAGAATTGAATGAACAAAGAATATGGCAAAAGGGTGTTATGTGGGCCAATTCTGCCCCTTTTGACAGGTAAGCAGCCTGATTACTACTTTTTAAAGTTAGGAAAGAGACAGCAATATAATTAATACAAAGTAATTGCATTTGCTTCAGCCACTGTAGTTTGTAGAAGAGAAAATTTTGTTTCCTATGCAATGTAATTTTCACACTGTTAGTGACCTCGGCCATAGGGAGCAGCAATGCCTCTCTTTAACTCTGACCTGCAATGTGGAGCAGCAGCTGGGTCTCTTTTGCCATTCTGTGTGTACTCTGCTGCCTGCAAAAGAACTAATCCCAGTTACATTTAGTTACCCTTGCACACACTAAGGATTCCTGCATTCAGAATCCTGTACTCACTAGGGAAAGAGGGAAACCTTCAGGTATGAAGTAGATGTGCTGAATCTTCCTCTCTAAGGAACCTAAAGGAGTAATTCAGGTTTGGTAACTGGCTTTTTGAAGTTAATGGGATTATTGCACCCCCGAGTTTTATTTAAGAAATTTGTCTTGAGTGCCTGAAATGAGTAAAATCCATCTTTGTAAGCATATTAGTATGGGATTAGAATGCATTTTTATACATCCTTCAAAGTAGTAATGCCTATAGCATTAGAAAGTTGGGTAAGAATTGAATTGATTTTGAAATCCAACTTGAGCACTAAATTCAGGAGGTTTGGTGAAGAATTGAGAACATTTTTCTACTTCTGTTTGTACATTCCTTTCATTGATTAAAATTTTACATTGGCTTCTCTCAAGCTATGGATCAAAATAAGAATTAAATACTTTCAGTTATCCTTTTGCAAAATAAAAAAAAAATTGATGCTTATTTTATGTTACTATTCTGTGTAATTGTGCCAACTGAAAGTGCTTGAAGGAAACTTTTTGTAAACTGTTGTATTGGTGGGTGTTACTGTGGATAAACCATCTGTACACCTTCTGTAATGATGTATGGATTCCAGATAACTGTGTATGCAATCCTTCCATCACTGGATTTCTTCTCTTGCATTTTAATAGATTGCCCATTTCTGCACATCTGAATAGCAGCTTATGTTTTGTCTTGTCATTTCCTTGGAGTTTGGAGAAGAGGTATATTTTTCAGAAAAATTTCTGTCAAGAAAAAGTGCTAACAAGTACTGCACTGTAAAAGAATTAATGTGTAATATACATCACTATATATGAGAAATGAATTAAATTTAATCCATACAACATTTTGTGTGTCACACAGGATCTTGCTACACAACAAAGCACATGAGTTCATTTTGGGTATTTGGAGAAAGTTCTCAAATGCACATTGAAGTTGCTATAGAAGTTGAGCATTGACCCTAGTTACAACTGAATTCCAAACTACAAATCTTGACTGTAGGCCAAGTACCACACAGCAAAGAAGATGTTCTTGGAAGTAATTTTGAAAGGCATTAAGATGAACCTGTTAATAATTCTCAGGTATTTGTGTACCTCTTACAAACCTGTGTTTTCTTCCTTTCTAACTGAGGTAATTTCAGGTTTGAGCAGGGTGGGGTTATTTTTCATGTACGTGTCCCCTTCCCCCTGCCCCCCACTGTGATTTTCTAAGATCTGCCTACTGTAACCTTCTTCTTCTTCTTTTTTCTGTTGATAGAGTTCTAATCATAATATGTATAACTTATGTTTCATTATTACAGTTTATTTAATCCTGAATTTTGGAGAAAAAAGGAGTCAGAGAAGGAATGCAGCAGAATCCAGCATTTCTCTTGCATAGAACAGTTTGTTCAAAGTAGTGTGTGTGTGTGTGTATACATATATGTGCATACACATTTTTAAGAACATGCCTCTTGATATTCTTGGGTCACAGAAATGGGCTATATGTTTTACTGCTATATGTGATGTTTTGTTATTACATATAGCTGTTTTACTGCTATATGTGATGTTTTGTTATTACATGTCGGGTCCGGCTGTCTGTCTCTGCCCCGACACGGGTAGAGTGGTTCTTTGGTGGGCGCGATGCAAAGGACGAGTCTGGACTCTTCAGCTTTCGGTCTTCAGGTTGTTTATTATTTCTTATCTACAAAATTTTTCTGTCTGCCCAACAGAGGTCTGATCTGCAGGCAGTCACAGGCACTCTCTGACCACCCATGGGGCGGTCATGTCTTTTTATACTAAAACCTACGTATACAATATTTACCTTTATTTCCCAATGCTTTTCGCCCATGTTAGCAAGTGCACCTTCACCAGAAACCAATCTCTAAGTGCCAACATCATCACAGGAGATGGAGGACAAGAAGAAGAAAGAAGAAGGACAAGACACGCCCCGATCTCTCCATCTTGTCTCCATAACCCCCCTGTACCAAAAACCTTAAAGTCTATATCTCACCTTCTAAATGTGTCTCTTTTACACCTTGTATTCTAAAGTGATTCTCTTGTCCTCAGACTCTTGTTACTTCTGTGGATGGATCAAAATCAAGCCACCAAGCACTCTTGGCAACATTCCAGGGTTTTCGAGACCCCCAAGGGTTCTCCTGGCATCTCTGGACATCGGGAACGATGTGCTGAGATCCCACATCTCCCCCTTCTGTTTGCACCAAGAAGACTTCTTTGGCAACTTGACTCATGACACGTCTCACACACATAAAGATGCATGGGACGATGAGCATGAGGACTAAGAGTATCATTAAAATGTAAAATCCCATTTTTAAAAACCCTCTCCATAAGGGAGAAAGATCAAAAAATCCCGCCACATCATCAATCCATGACCCAGTGATCTCGCCTAATTTCTTTATACTGTCTTTTATATTTTGAATGCTTTCATGAATTGATCTCGAATGATCTGAGAGATTCATGCAGCACATCCCCTCAAACTCTTCACATCCATGTCCATGAGCGAGCAACAGATAATCGATTGCTGCCCTATTTTGAAGAGTTGCCTCTCTCACACTGCTTACATCTTTTAACATGTCACTCAAAGCGAGAGAAACTGATTGAGCATGCTTGCTCAACCAACAACCCATGTGGTCTAGTTGAGTCAAGGCCACCCCCGATGCTGTCTGAGGTGAGAAAATTGCTGCTGCAATTCTCCTTGCCTTGTCCCAGGTGTACACTTCATCATCACAGTCTGCACTGTAATGTTGCAAGGACCTTTTCTCTTTGTGTTTTTGTTCTCTCAACACTTTTAAATCTGGTGACAACATTGAAATCCTCCCAATGCTGCATGGACCTCCTTTGGCATTTGCAGGAATGCCGTGCCAAATTCTGTCCCCACAAATTAAAAACAACCCACGTGGCAATTGCACTGGGACCTGGATTGATCCTTTGGCTGTCGTCACAGTGTGATTACACCAAGCTGATGCATTTCTATAATATTCATGATTTGGTGTGACATCAATGCTATTGTTTGTCCTTGACACATTCGAATTTTCAAATTTCATGCATAGTTCCATTGTTGTGGACCCAAAAATCTCCAATTCCTGCGGTTCAGTAGAAACTACAGGTAAAAGATGTGTCCACGCACACCATTCATTCACAGGATCTTTGATGACCTGTGAAATCTCCATTGGAGGATGCCCTGGAATTGGCCATTCGCCCACTGGCAACCCAACCATGCATGCCGTGAATGGTTTCCCTGGTTTCGAATGTGTCAGGCAGATACTTTCTAAATTTGCTGCCTGGGCTAACGTTTCCCAAACATTTTGTTTCGGCTGACTGACTGAGCTGGCATTGAGGGTTGAGTACTTGAGCGTTTCTTTTGAGTGGAAGGGGTTTGAAACATAGGATTTGAGGCTAGAGGCATCGGTCTCGGAGAGGGGATGGAGCCCCGGGATGCCGAACCCCGAGCGTGGCTCCTTCTTTTCGCCCCAGACGTCACAGAGGATCGGACCCGCCCCCGACCTCGCTCCGCCGGCACTTCCCGCGCATGCGTGCCTTCGGGGACGCCCCCTGCCTCCCCTGTACTGACGTCACTGTCTCCGTCCCGCTCCACCTCCGAAGTCTCCTCCCTATCGTCTGTTCCTGCCCCTCTCTCCTCCTCCTCTGACGCTGTATCCACACCCCCCGCTGAAGCGCGCGGCCCCCTCCCCGCGGGTGCCCCCTTTCTCGCTGCGATTCGAGCCGATCTCCGGGTCCAGACTTCCGGGTCTGACGTCACCACCGCGCGTCTCCTGCGTCCCTTCACAGCAGCTCTCCGGAGCTCTGCAGCTGCTCCGTCCTTGCTGCCCGTGTCTGACGCTCCCGCGCTGGTTTGAGAGCTCTCCCCGGCTGTCTCCTGAGCCTTGCTCGACCCGCGCGTCTTTGGCACCGCTCCAAAGGCGACTGTCGCTTTCGGCGTTGCGCTCGCAAGAGTCGCATGGAAACCCGTGTCTCCCATTGCCTCCCCGCCCCCCCCGCCGGCCGCCGCCGCTTCCGCGCCGCCGCGCCTGCCGCGAGAGAGCGCATCCCCCCTCCCCGCTTGTTCCCTTTGAACCCCCCTCCCCGACTCCGCCACGTTTTCCACCTCCTCCCCCCCTGATTCCTGCGAATCGGGACAGTACACTCCGGAAGGGTGGCCTGTCTCCTCGATGTCGCTGGGAGAAAACTTTATTTCATCAGGAAGAGGAATGGTATCATCAGTGTCTGAGTCGGAGTCTGAAATCCCTCTATTCTCTGTAGTTTCAGGGTGCTTTAGGGTTCCCTTGGGTTTTCGGGATGGTGGGACTGAGGGCAATGACATTTTCCCTTGTACCCTTTTCTCGGGCACCTTTTCCCCCGGGCTAATTGAGATCAGAGCCAATTTCTGCTTGGAACCTTGCTCTGCTCCCTCCGCCCCTCTGGGACCTGCAACAACTTGTTGCCTGGCTGACCCCCTAAATTGAGTCGAGGTCGCCTCTAACATAATTCTTGCTGAGGACAGCAATTTTAAGGCTGTTTTATCCTCATTGATGGCTAGAAAATATAGGTGTCTGTTAACTTCTTGCCAAAAGCCTACTTCAAATAACAGCCTTGTTTCGGAGTACGGGTAATTACACTGCACCCATAGCAATAATTCTCTAAGCTTTTTCTTTGGGATCCCCTTAGTGTGTGTGTCTGCCACACCTTGTAGGTCGGACAGAATTTCTATTTGTTCCTGGGAAAGTGTACCCCCCATGTTCTTAATTCTTGACCTTCTCACCGAATTCCTGTCGTCAGAGCAGTCCGGAGGCTCCTGGTCTCTGGCCTGCAGGTCACAGGAGATGGATCCGGAGGCGCCTTTCCGATTCCGATCCGGGCTGTTCTGCTACGAACTTTCTTCGGCTGAGGTGGAGTGCGATGTTTTCTGCGGCTGCTGCGTTTTCAGATTCTCCTGGCTGCTTTCTGGCTGTTTTCCCAAGGAGTTATCAGGCTCTCCTGGGAATGAGTCCAACTCGGGAGCTGCCCACTCGGTGCTTCAAGGCTGTCCCTGTGCAAGAGGTGCACAGCAGAGCTCACCGTGGCTCAGCGAAGGCTGCTGGATGCTGCTGGATCGCCGGTCGCTGCCGAGCTGCTCCCGGGTCGCCGCCGGGTGCCCACCGGTGCCGGTGCCCACGGGGTGCCCACCGGGTGCCCACGGGGTGCCCACCCAGGGACGCCAAATGTTGGGTCCGGCTGTCTGTCTCTGCCCCGACACGGGTAGAGTGGTTCTTTGGTGGGCGCGATGCAAAGGACGAGTCTGGACTCTTCAGCTTTCGGTCTTCAGGTTGTTTATTATTTCTTATCTACAAAATTTTTCTGTCTGCCCAACAGAGGTCTGATCTGCAGGCAGTCACAGGCACTCTCTGACCACCCACGGGGCGGTCATGTCTTTTTATACTAAAACCTACGTATACAATATTTACCTTTATTTCCCAATGCTTTTCGCCCATGTTAGCAAGTGCACCTTCACCAGAAACCAATCTCTAAGTGCCAACATCATCACAGGAGATGGAGGACAAGAAGAAGAAAGAAGAAGGACAAGACACGCCCCGATCTCTCCATCTTGTCTCCATAACCCCCCTGTACCAAAAACCTTAAAGTCTATATCTCACCTTCTAAATGTGTCTCTTTTACACCTTGTATTCTAAAGTGATTCTCTTGTCCTCAGACTCTTGTTACTTCTGTGGATGGATCAAAATCAAGCCACCAAGCACTCTTGGCAACATTCCAGGGTTTTCGAGACCCCCAAGGGTTCTCCTGGCATCTCTGGACATCGGGAACGATGTGCTGAGATCCCACAATTACATATAGCAGTTTTACTGCTATATGTAATAAATGCCTAATTTTTGTGGACCTCAGTCTTGGAAAGAAGCCTGTTTTCTATGTGTTTCTGAGTTCTGGGGACTTCAAAATGTGATTTACATCAAATAAGAAAGTTGTCCAAATGAAGCAGTATTTCTTCACTGACAGTCCATCAGTCTGCAGTTATGGTTCCATTTTCCAGTGTCTTCACCCTCATTTTTTTTAGAGCATGGTGCTCATAACACCAAGGTTTTGGGTTCCATCCCCATGTGGGCCATTCCCTTAAGAGTTGAATCAATGATCCTTGTTGAGTCCCTTCCAACTCAAGAATATGCTGTGGTCCTGTGATTCATTATTAACTTTAGCTGCATATACAGACTTATTCTTACAGGTATGGCTGTAGAAGCAAAAACATCTGTTAATGACAACACATAGATCATTGCAGAATCTGCATTTAAGAGCCTAGCTAGCTAACTGTATTTTGAAAACTTTAAAGAAAAATGTGGATTTGATATGATCATAGAGGTCTTCAATTTGCAAACTGTATTTGTCTCCTAAGTCTCCCCAAGCATCTGTAAAGTGATTAAATAATAATAATCCTGGATTGTTTACATAATGGAATTGCAGAATGCTTCCTGGTTTTCCTTAAAATAGCCACTTCTCCTTATGCACACCTGCCTCTTGTTCACTAAGGTAAAAAAAAAAAAGGCACCCCTAGATGAGAATACTTAAGCTTAATGATATGCATTAAAGAAATCCAAGCTTTTTATTAACTAATTGAACTTCATTGGATACTAAATGTGGACTTCAAAGGCATCTTTAGAGTATTGGCATTCTTTTAGGAACATCTAAATGTATGGCTACAAACTGAAACTAAGTATTATGAACTACCCTTAGAGTATCAGTGCCCAAGACATGCAGCATTTAATCCTCTATTATGGTGCAATAAACCTCATTTTTCTTGGATGACATTTAATGAATGTAATGGCAGTCCATCTATCATAGGTTACTATATGTCACAGATAATGATCTTCACACAGACAAGATTCCTTCAGTCCTTGTTCCTAGATATTATTTCCTGTCCAATTACATCTTGTAACTCTGCTCTCAACTTTTGTCTTGCAAATTTTCCCTTGCTTCCTGTTGTGTTAATTTCATCCATTTGTCATACGTATTTTGAAAGTAAGTAGTGCTTATGTTGTGTTCTGAGGGCCATAAGCAATCAGGTATCAATCACCTTGTGCTGATTGCTGTTCAGTTGTAAAATTACACATCAGGCTCAAAAATTATGTGCTATTAAAAGATTCTGGAACAAAAGAGGGAGTCATGGGAATGTTACCCTCTTAGGTAATTGTGATCTTATCATGTACAAACCTTCTCATGTTTTAAAAATCTACTCTGGAGCAGTTCTGACATAGTTCAGATCTTAAGGATGCGATGTTCAAGCATGATCCAGCAGAGCAGGATTCATAAAACAAATTGTCCTGTATTGCCTGTCTTTTTGGACCTCTGTCTCTCTCTTCTCATTTTGTTTAATGTCCAGCGTGGGTCACTCAAGTACTTTTCCACAGTGTTTTAGTGTCTCTTTAATTTATGGAGTGTCTGGGATGAGAGAATGGCTGTTATTCATTCCTATCATATCTGGTTTCAGACAGGTGAGAACACCTGGACAGAACATTTGCGTGATCAGAGTCAAATGCAGTCTAGCCTAGAGAATGTGCTATTTATAGGAAGAAGTGAGTATTTGATTAAAAATAAAATTAGTGTACAGTGCAGATGAAAAGTCAGGGTTGTACTGGGCTTATTTATATCCCTGCTGTAGAGGTGATCTTAAAATCACATCATGACTGTTGCTAGCTCTGGTGTGTAAATTTGGTGAATGTATTGAATGTTTATTAAAAACCATCTGGCTGTGTTTATATGAGTGCGAGTCCATACTGTGATTTCTATGTTGCTATATGGCATTTCAAATATATTTCCTACTAGAACTACATGAATTGAGTTTTGAGTTAATGTTGTAATGTTGAGGCAAGGATGACACTGAACTTCGTTATTCAGTTTGTTTCACGAACATCTACACTTGTAATCAAATTTGAGACAGGACTTTCTTCACAGGTAGGTGTGCCCTTGAAGTTGGCACATCTTGTTCCCATGACTAACCAGATTCACCAAAGCACTGTTGCTTTTATGTGATTGATGCTTTGTCTGAGCATTAGTGGCCTGAGAACTCTTTGACATGGATGCCCTGTGTTCATGCCCTGCTGCATGCTGCCTGCCTGAAATTGTGCTGGAGTTGAAAGGCTTCTCCTGCTTCCCTAAGAGCCATCCCTTTCTCTCTAGCAATTACTATTTACAACAGAGCAGTAATCTTTGAAGTGGTGCTGGTAATTATAAGTAGGCAGCATTTGGGCAGGTGTGCTTGGTATAGCAGCACTAGGCCAGCTGTTGGCCTGCTGAGCTGCACAGCTGGATCCTGGCCATGGCAGCACCATTTCTGCTGTCCAGAGAGGAGGAGCAAGGTGGCAGGTCAGAGCTGGGGTTTCTGGAGAGTCCTTGGAGCAGCCCCACTCAGGGCTGTGCCAGTGTCTGGAATTAAAGATGCAGGTCAGCAGTGTGAGAGGATACAATACATAGGCTTGACTTGCTACAGACCTTCTCTGGCCCTGGAAATCACTGGCAAGTTGACAGCCTGCTTGTGCTGCTTATAATCTGTATTTTTGTGTCCTTGTGATCCAAATGCAATTCCTCATTGCTAAATTTATCTGTATTTTAGAATAGTTTTTGGTGTGTTTAATGATTAACATAGCAGTTTATAAGTGGCAATAAATCAGCAAATTTGTGTTATACTTGCAAATTTGTTCAGAACCTCAATAAAGTGTTAGTAACCTTTACTGGATTATGAGGTAAACTTTGGAGAAATATGAGGAAGTGGATTCATGTTTGCAATTTTAAAAACATAAATTGAAAAAGAATCAATATTCAAAATGTTTTGAATCCTGAGAGCCTTGTTCTTTGTGATTTCTGCAACCCTAGCTTGAAGAAATACTGCTCAACTTTGAGAATTGGTAGGTCATAGTCATTGATGATGATGATAATAAAGATTATAGTGGGGCAATTATTTCTAAATCAAATTTGTCCTTAAATTTGTTTTTTACAGCTGCATAAAGAATTAAATATTTTTGTAAGGTACTTTCTATCTGCTGTTTTGTACACAAAATCCAATTCAGTTTGTAAAAGGTAAAATGTACTATTCTTTTCTTTTACTTTTCTCACAACAGTGTCAATAAACCTGTTTCTTTTGGTCAGGAATTAATAAAGAAAAAATCCTGAAACATATGAATTAGCTTTTTATCTGTATAGAATTTTAATGGTGAAATGAAAAAACAGTCTTAGGTGATGAAACTTAATCAGCAGTGAGGAAAGGAGTGCTGGATGTGTGTCCCACAAATTTCTCTTCATTATGTCACTCTGTGGATTATTTTTTGAAACTCTAGATATCTACTTAATCTTATTGTCACTATGGCAACAATAAAACCTTAAATTTCCTGTTCTTTCTATTAAATATATCACTGTGTTAGAGGTGGCATTTATTGTGGATTTATCAATAGGAAACTCAATACTAATTTTTTTTTTTAAAAAAGGACCAAAAGATGATCACGTAAAGCTTTGCTCAGCCTCAGTTGGAAAAGAGCCCATGTATTATATTTATCACTCTAGTTCTTATAACAAATAGGTGCTCTATTATTAAAGTGAAAAACATTAGTAGTCTGTCTTCCTGCAAAAGCAACATGTGAACATCTAAGTGCTGCTAACTGCATCCTAGGCTTTCTGTGGTCATTAGAACAGTGATGTTGAAATCTTGTGCTCTCTTCACTGACTTGAAGTTGAAGGGTCCAGTTTTCCTGGGGACAAATAGGAATATAGATAATTTATTCTTTTTAAAGCTGTTGGTTGTTGTTTAATTTTAGACTGTCAAATGTGAAGGGTGTTGCAGTGGATTTCTCACTTGAGTTCCTGTACTGAAAAATGTTTGCAATAATATGTTCTGCTTTAAGAGGAAAAAAACCAACTTGCTCTCCTTTCTCTCTACTATGTTTCTTCAGCTTCTGTCATAATAGGAATTAATATGAGTAACAGATACATGGAAGGGAGAAAAGCTATATCACGGAATTGTTTCCTTGTTGTAGGTTGACAAAGCCCTTGTCATTTGCGGATTGTGTTGGGGATGAATTGCCATGGGGATGGGAAGCCGCGTGTGACCCTCAGATTGGTGTCTACTACATTGACCACATAAACCGTAAGTACTTTCTGGTTTGCCATGCTGGTTTTAAAAGACAGCTCATCTTGATTAGACTCAGAATTCTTGATTAGAATCAAAATGCTAGGGAAAATTTGCCCTTTGCTATAACATTATTGGTTTTTGAATGCTTATAAGAAAATCTGCTGGTACAAAATGGCGACGTCTGTTTCTACATCTATTAGAATTGCATAGTGAATATGTCTAAACCATGTAAAACTAGGAAAATATGAAATACAATGCTATTTTAGCCTGCTAAATGAATATATTCTTGAAAGCATTTCTATTTTCTCTTTATACATTTATTACTCCATATTGATATGTTTTTCTATTTTCCCAGAAATAGTCTTTAACAGCACAATAGCAAAGGTTCTATATGAGCTCAACTCCTGAATGTACGTGCATCTGTGCTAGCAGTACCTATACTTACCTAAAAATTAGCAGGTATCTATAGCCATTTCAGATGCTTGAAGTTAGCAGAGGCAACTGCACAGGGTCAGTAGATGTGGCATGGACAGTAAGAGACCAGTGGCCTTCTGAATCTGGTATCTCAAAGTGGCATCTCAAATGCAGGGGCAAGTGAATCCACCCTGCCTTGTCTAAGCCACTTTTGCAGTCACAAGACCTCTAGTCAGTACAGTTGGTGTAATGTAAAATGTGATGTAGCTGACTGGTTGGCTGTCTGCTTTGCAGATGAGATGATTTAACCTCCTTTGGTTAGGTTGGACTAGAACTCTGATAACTAGAATGGGGCATTATATATCAGCTGTACTTGTTAAGCACCTGCAGATAGACACCTAATATTGAAGGGTATCCCACCCAATAACCTCATTGTGCAAAGCCTTGCTTTGCAATGAGAGTCCTCTGATCTTACATAGAGTGTTAGACACTCATGAACTTTTAAACATACAAGCATCCTTGATTGAATTCAAAAGGTGAAGAAAGTAAAGGGTTTTCTTCTGAATCTAAATATGATTATCAGCATAAACTTGTCTCTGACTTCTGCTTTGGCCAAAATTATCGGGCATACACCAGTAAAATTTTGAGAGCCAAGTTGCATTTCTGGGTGTTTTGAGAGTGCTTTCAGATCACTGTACTCTCATTGTGCTCTTTTTATTTCATGCATGTTCAAAATTTTTAATCTGTTCTAAAAACCTCTTGTAGCTTTGTTGCCTGTTTTATTAAGAAAGAATTTGACTGCTCTCTTTACTCTTAAATGTTATACCTGTGCATTGAAAGTGAATTCCTGAGTATTAGGAGCTATTCATGGTTTGAAATTTTGATATACTTAAAGGCAGTTTCCATCCCTTGTTTGTTCAGTAGTGCTCTTGATTCCTCTTATATTAATGTATGTATTCCTCTGTAGCAACTTCAGTGAAACTTATTTTTAAGTGGTGTATTTTAGTTATGTACACTGTATTTTGCACAGTGTTTTGGTGAGAGTACTCTCCAGTTGCTGGGTGGTAAGCTGCCTAAGAATCTTACAAGTAGGTGATTTGTTTGATGCACCAGATATGGAGATTATAACTTCTACTTCATCTGACTAGGGCGCATGCAATGTTTTGATGCTATTGAAATCTCTGGTATGGAGATCACTTGAAATGAGTGGAGAAAAGCCTTTCTAGAAAACAGGTTTTGTGTCTGCTTAGTGCTTTATTGGTTTCATAACAAGTCAGATGTGCTCTGTATGCTTTTTTGGATTTGAACTGTTAAAATTCCCTGTCAGGACAGTGGCTGTGTTAGAACAAGGAAGACTCTTTTACTCTTTTGAAAGTGGTTTTGTTAATTCTCTCTGCTACTGGACAAAGAAGCCAAATGAGGGAGAAAAACTGTACCTACTGCTAGGAGGAAGAACAAATAGATAGATGCCTGAAAACAGGTTGGATAAAGTAGAATTTCAGGACTCATAAATAGCAGCTTGAGGGATAGCACCTTGGGAAGACATCTGCTCCCATGTGTTAGGTAGGGAGAGGTGACTAACAATGCTTCATGTTCACTGCTGTCTGGCTGAATTTATTTCAGCAAAATATTTGAGGGAAGGCCCACAGAGTCTCTACTTTTGCATCCCATAATTAATTATTCTGAACAACTTCTCTCATATCTGTCCTTTTTCTCATTTGTTTTTCTAGCATCGTTCCTACTGTGTGCCTCTCTACAAAGCTACATTTGATCCCACTGTGAAGTTTCAGGTTGTCCACAGGACTTGGACCAGTTTTACTATGATGACTGCAAATTTATTATATTTCTCAAGCCAGCCCACAGAGCTATGGAGGAGTAGGTTGCTACTCATGGTTGTTCCCTCCGTTTTTGCAAAAATTTGAGGTTGAAAATGTTAAGGGTGGAGTTTCCATTAATGATCAGATAGGTACTTGCTGCAGTGGATATTGACAAAACTCCCCAATAATTTAGAGAAAGCAATTGCACCTTGCAAAATTCTGAAACTTCTACTGAATTTTTATAAAGTAATTTTTTTCAAAAATTATGTAAATCAATATACATATTATTTTTTTTCAAAATATTTTCCTAATCTGTGCAATTATTTGTCTTGATCTTTTTCCTTCCCTTCTCTCACATAAACCTGAGAAAAGCCTACTCTTCTCTTCTGCAGAGAGTTAAGAGTTGTCTGTGAGCAGTCTGCAAATGTAGAACAATCCCTCAGATTATTTTGGTGTCAATATGTTTAAGGATAATTTAGTTTTATTATAATCTCACATTTTCTATATTTTCTATATTTAAATTTTTTTTCGCCCCCAAATTCAGTTTGGGTTTTTCAATAGCCTTAGAGCTTTCTCATGATCCCTTTGGATGATGTAACCCACTTTGAGAAGCACTGACTGAGGTCATTACTTTATGAATATATTACCCCAATTAGGAGTTTTAATGTGATGCTTTCAGCTTCAAGGGAGACCAGATTACAGGCCATCTGGCAAGGCAGAACATGCATATGATCTGGATAGCTAATACTGTAAGAACTTAAATGCTTACCCTGTGCTTCAGTAGCACCCTTTGTTAGAGGATGACTGAAAGGATATTATTTGGTGGGCAGGGCCTGAGGAGTTTGTTTTGTGCAAGATCCTGATTACTGTGGTTTGAGAGAGCCCAAAGATTTTATGACTTATGCTGTTGACTCCTGTAGTCATTATTGCATACCTGTTCTCATGTGTTCATCTACTTCAGCTAATTTGCTAACATTTATTAATTTTGCTAAACAACATGGTTAGGAACTCAAGGCCTAAAAATTATTACTAAAAATAATACATAACATATTACTCCACTTTATTTCATGTATCTCCAGGTGAAGTCATCACTTTCAATCTTTTTCCAATTCTTCTGTAGGGTTTTCCACATCAAGCATTAAGTGTCTGAGATGTAAACATTTATGTTCTTAGGGCTTGGATTTGCAAACACCTTTAAGTTGATATAATCTTTGAAAGTATTGTTCCTGCTCTATTGCTACATCTGGCCTTTTGTTCTGTCTCTGCAGTGTTTTTGCTTATACTGCCATGAACATTTGCATGGCCAGACAGTGAATCAGATCAGGGAGCTGATTCAAGTTGAAACTAATCTGGTATGGGGGAGAAAAAAAAAAAGTTGCTATTTGTTCTCCTTTCCACACCTCTATTTATGCAAGCAAGAAAAGGAAGGTGACCTGGGGATATGAATGAACAGTCAGGTGGAAGAGATGGAGGATAGATACTTTTCACAGTAGCAATGGTTAAAGGCATTTTGAAATTACACCCTGGAATTTTCATCTGTTCTGTGCCAGAAAACAGTTTTAACTCTGAGGCTGTGACTTCCAGGTGCACTTCTCAGGTGGTGGTGGCAGCTGAAGTAGCAGCCATTGCTTGATCCAGTTCCTGTCCCCACATTGTGTCTGCATGAGGATATGCAGTAAACATGGACAACAGGGAAGGCCTCTGTTTCCTGAGGTGTGAGTTGTTTTCCACCTCCTTTCCCTTTCCCCAGCTGCTCAGGTTTTCTGATCTGAATCAGTCTATGGTATGTTCAGATGAACAGTTAGAAAGAAAAGGAAACTTCTGGTTTGATGTGCGTGGTCTGAGAGGATCCTGTACTGTGACAAGTTCTGCCTTGCCTTCAGCACCCTATCTGTTCCTAAATAACTTACCCCACTTACTTTCAATTCTTATCTTCCAGATAAGTCTCAGGAATAACAAGGCAAATGGTTGTTTTCTTCATTGCATTGATCTAGTTAACTCATAAAACAAATACTCTGCTGTTAGTAATGTTTAGTGGCAAAGGTGGCAGAATGGCAATGAGTGACGGAGTTTAAAAGATAGTAATAGGAAAGAGTAGTTTTTCCTAGCCATGTGCAATTTCAGACCATCACATCACTTTCTTTTTGCCAGTCTGTATTTAAAATGATGATTCTTCTCCCTGAACTCTACCCAGCACTTTTCTTCAAAAACTACCTTCTCTGCTTCTGCAGCTTCTCCCTACTTAATTTCAACTGTCCCTTTTGGAAGCATGAATGTGTCTTTCCCAGAAGCATCCTTCTACCACTGTTTCATCCACAAAGAAAAGGAAAAAATTGAGTCAGTGATGCTAAAAAAAAAAAAAGGAGAGAAAAGGCTAGCTATTTACACTGTTTCACACTTGCAGCACAATGTTTTAACTATAAGAGTTCTATTTCTTGTTGTAATCCTAAAGGTTTTCATGCTACTTTATGCTTGTGCAACTGGTTTATCTAAAACAGGGACTTTTGTGGACAGACTGCTCCAGCCTGGGAGTCTGGTACATCTGCATCTATGAAAGTGGGCTGGATTGATTTTCAGAAAAGGAAGAATCTGAAAATCCCACCACGAGTCTGTAATTACCAATAGCTTGAGGGAGTCAAATGTAGCATCATCACAAATGTGCCTGGTTTGTTCCCATGACCTACCACCATCTTCTAAGCAAGTGGTGGCATGCAATCAATTGTGAGGACTCTTTGCTGTCAGCAAATGCACATGGCAGAAACCCAAGTGCAATATGTGTTACCCAAGTGCAATATGTGAACGTTTTTTGTAGGTATTTTCTCTGTATTCTGGCTGTAGGAATGGATTAGAGTAATCTGGTGCATGCTGGCTACAGAAGGAGGGCTCAAGTAGTGAAGGCTCTGGATAAAACATGGTTTTACTTGCTGGCATTTATGTAAAGATCATACTTGCATGTTTTTCTTATGTCTTTGTTCTGCTAGCCTTGGCAGCAGAACGTTACCTGCTTGCTTGGTAATGTAGAACAAAATCCTCAGGGTTACTACTGTATTTCACTCGTAAACATAGAAGCACATTCTGTCCCATATCTGGAAGAAACTAATAGTAAAAATATTTGAATTAATCTTTTTTGGAAATCTGCTCATACTTGGAGAGTATAGCTGGAAAAAGTTCTCATTTTATCTCATTGCCCAAATTCAAGCACAAAATTATTTAATGGAAAAGTGAAGAAAGTGTCTGGAAGAGAGGGGTCACTTTTTGTGTGAATGTTTGATGGTAGGAAACAAGCTGTAGAGAGGTCAGTTTTGAACCTCCTCTAAATAATGTAGTTTTCATCCATGTCTCTCTTTAGAACCCATATTCCATTTAATTATGTGATAGAATGTGATTTTCTTTGAGTATCCAGCAATGTGTTAGATCATTTTTAATATGTCATCTTTTTGGCTTGCATGGTCTTACTGAAACTGCTGTCTCTGTAATGTGCAATTCTTTATTTTTATGTACCTATTGAACAAAAATGTCAGTATGAAATGACGCAATATTTACTTGTGAAACCTTCCACAAATTTTTGAGTACAAATTGCTTTTATTGTTGTTTCAGTTTGAATTGCAAGTATTTTAAAAAACAGGGAGAAAAGAAAGGAAGAAGGAAAAAAATTCAGAAAGCATTTGCTTTCTATTTGTAAAAAATAAAGTACATTTCTTAAGACAGTCTAGTAACACTTGGTTATTCTCCCTGAAACTAGCAGAAGTAATGGAGGATTGAAAGCCAGTTTGTGTATCAAGTAATGTGGGATATACTTGTAGAATAAACATATCCATAGTGATTGTGTAATGTTGTTGATAAAATTGCTTTCATCAACCACCACTTAGCTAACTTGTACTATCCTGTGGTAGCTGGTATCCAACAACATTTTTCCTCTTCTGATATTATGTGTCAGATGGTTGTTCTTGAGAGATTTTTGTGCAAGTTACCATTAAAATCTTGATTCTCCTTTGCTGTGCCTGGCCCTAGATTGGTTTGCCTGCAGCCCTTAACCAAGAGCTTGCCCTCAGCATGCAGTAGGATGCTCTGAAGGTATCTTCTTCTCAAACCACCTCCATGGAAGAGGATGTAATCCTGCCAAAGCAAAGTTATTGAGCACTGTTGAAAAACAAATGTGTATTTAGCTTGTACACTCTCTTCAGCAGCTAGGCTCAGGAGCAGTTCCAGTGGTGAGGGATCCTGAATGTAGTCAGCTCTTGGGTTTAGGGGTTTGAGGTCGGCACAACTCCCTTGAAGGTGGGGTTTGTTTGGCTGGAAGGGGTAGTCCTGTAATTATTATGCAAGATAACCAGACATGTCAGGTGTAGTGGAGTTATCTTTTCATCACTTATTGTTTCAGGCAGAGAAATTGCCACCTTGACACAGAGCACTGAGCTCAGCCATGACATGGAGCAGTAGTTCTGCAGCAGTCACAGCTACCCTTTTCAGGGCTCAGCCACTGCACTTCTGTTGCCTCCTGTCTGGTAGTCCAGGTTTCCAGGTTTGGGAATATTTAAGAATGCAATGGATTACTAGATCTGTAAGTAGGTTACTGTTGCCAGAAAAAAGATCTTTCCCCAGCTGGGTTGTTCTTCCTACTTTGTACTGGCTCACTGGACCATGTCACAGCTCACCTAACCTGCTGGCACATGGTGTGTCTCCCTTCATGTCATCTTCTAGAGACAGGTAGTGTTTGGGTGGGCTTAGTACATCACATAGACTGCGCTGGATTAAGCACCAGGCTGTGGAGAGAGAACATGTGAATGTCTGTGGGTTTGAGGTGACATGGTAGAAACCATCACTGACAAAAAAGAGAGCTATTACACAGCTCCAGCTGTGACATGCAACTCTCCCCTGTTCTTCCTACAGATCTTAGGTCTCTGGTCCTCATTTCTTGCCCGCTCAGCTAATTTCCCTTGGGGTAGCCTCTCTTCTGAGATGGTGATTCTGCAACAGTTACAAACTGAAATAATATGGGCATATGTTTAAAAAGATGAGACTTCTCTCTTCAGAATGAAAAGTATGTCATGTCAGGTCATTGTTTTGTCTCCTTTTGGTCTTTATGCATCCTCCTCAAGTAGCAATCTAGCGTATCTGGCTTGTTTTTTTAGAGGGACCTCTTGAGAGTATTTGTTCTCTAACTGTGTTGCCTGAATGCAACTGTCTCTGACTGAACACAAGTTACATGTGGGTTGTTCTAGAGCCAGTTGATCCTATTATTTTGTTTGGCAAGGGGAGATGTTGGAAAACTATTGCTTCCACATATTGTTAATCCTGTAGTAAAATGTCCAATTTTCTTATGTCTAGCAGTGGGGCGTCAGGAAGCCATTCCTTTCCCAGTGGGATTTTCTAGTGGGATTGTAATTCCATTTATTTTAGGGAAATAAGATCCACTGCTGATAAAGTAATAGTTTCCTTCTGTTGAAGTAGACTGTAAAAATTTGGCAGAACTTCTTCCCAGCAGACAGGAACGTAACATGTGAAAATACATAATTTAAAAAAATTTGGCATGCCTAACTCTCACCTGTATCCGAAGTATAGTATATATCCTATGTATAATTACAAAGACATGCATAACATTGCTGCCCTTGAAGCATGCTCTTGCCAAAAGAACAAACAAAACTTCCAAGACTTAAAGTCAGCCCGGACATTTTGATTTTGAATTATTGTTCTGGCCAGATTTATTTTTTTTCCTGAGTTTAAGTGTATCAAACTTTTGTGGCAGTGAGCCAGGAAGAGTGCATTTCATGAATAGCAGTGTGATTAAAGCCAGCACAGCTTCCTCTTCTATGTTACAGGCTGTGATCATTTCAGTGACAGGAATGTCCTTGGGTGGAGCATGCCATCCGGCCATTTGTGTGGTTCCCCTGGGTGAGAGCACAGAATTTCCCCCAGTGTGGGTAGTCACTCACATCTGTAAAAATAGGAGGAAATAAATGCTTGTTTATTGGGATTTTAAAATAAATTTATTAGCTATGCACTTGCAGTAATTTGTTTCAAGTTTAATTAATTTGTTTTAACTTTAGCTATCTTAATAGAATTGAATGATTTTGCTTTGCAAGAACCTTTGCTTACTTGATGCTAAATCCAGGTCAAATTAGGAATAAGTAGCCTGAGTGTTACACACACTGCCATCCTCTTCATTCTGTTACTATGCATCATTATTTTTGCATTGTGATTGGGTAGAGGAAGTTGATATACACAACTGGTTTTTAATCTAAGCTGTGGTCTTCATAGAGCCTGATGAAGCCTATTTGTTAAAAGATCCATTTGAAGTAGATTCCTTTAGTTCATACCTAAGTTTATGCAGTAAATGTTGGAGAGGCCCTGCCAAGAGGAGGTGGTTTGTTCATTTTCCACTGTTGATTATTGAAGTCCAGTTTGCATTTTCTAGAACATTTTCAGATGCAGCTCTAGAGCTCTGTCTAGTGTTCATTACCAATGCTTACTCCTCACCTGAGGAGCAGAAATAACATCTCCCCATCTGCCCAGCTGGCAATCTGCTGCTTTATTCATATCTGCTGCAGACAGGGTTATAGGGCATCCTGTTGCAGTTCCCAGTGGGAACATTTATCTGCCTTAGAAAAGAAATGGGATCTCCCTACTTTACTTTACATTAGCTGTTGAATAATAAGGGGAGGAAAAAGTTTGGATGTTCTTTGTGGTTTAAATCTCACTCTGGTTTAAGCATGAAAGGCTTCACAACTAATTTTCAAATGTTCAGAAAACTTTTCCCTCAATTACTTGCATGTAACTATCCCAACAATATTTTTGTGTATACAAGTGTGACCTTAGCAGCAGGTGCTTGAAAAATTCTTGTGCACGGAAAAAAATCCTTATCTTTTCTGAGGCTTTATTCTGAGAAGTATAAATATTTGTTTTTGAAAGAGTGCTGCTTAAAAAAAATTTATCGGCTCTTGGAAGGTATATGTGCTCAAATGAACATGCTTTTCAGTGCTACATTTCAAAATGTAGTGCTACAGAAACAGAAATATCATCCATAGTTCTGTCTTTGGGTTTTTTTTCCTCTATGGAGTAAGCCTACTGATAAAATAGAGATAACTGAAAAGTATAGATAACAAAACAAACATATGGTGCTTTATACAGGCACAAGTTTTTACATATATGAACAACTTGCCAGACAAGAGATGATACGCATTTTTGGGTTTTCTAATTCATGCTATTTAAGAAGAGTACAGAATAAAATTCTTCAGAGTCTTCTCTGGTAAAAGCTGAGTAACAATTCTAGGATAATCATTCCATACTGCTTTGTTTTTTCCATGGTAATATATTTTCACAGCAGAGCATTTGTTCCAGAATAAATACATGCAGTTAGAATTGACTGAGAGTAATTTGACCAGCCAATGCATCTACACATGCAAATGCCCAAACGTTGGTGAGTGCTGAAGTTAGTGTGCAGTTTTTTTTAAATGCAGGGTCACCTTTAACTCATTTATGACTATCAGTATAAAAGATGCTAGCTCATATAATCATAATATTGTTTTGTACTTGCAGCTTGGAGATGCAAAAAGGAAATGTTTGATTGTATTTGTCAGCAATAGAAAATAATCTGCTGTTGATCAGCTTTGTCCTTCTCATGCAGTCACAAGGACAGGGCATCTGTAGGCCACATTTTAGAACTCTGCAGGCTATGCTTGGTCTTTGGGCTGCATGTTGAGCAATCCTCACTTAAAACCTACAAAGCAATTACCTACAACATGCTCGAAGATGAGACCTTCCAATCTTGTAAGATTATTTGATGTCTGCTGGTTGCACTCTTAAAACACAATCACATCATTCCATTCATCTAAAAAACCACCATAACTGCATTTATCGTATTTGATCATTGACCCATGAGAATTCTGCTTCATGCTCTTCAACCTGCTTCATAAAAAGGACAACTCTGGAAACCAGCACTTCTTATCTTGTGTAAATAACTGTGAATGTGCAGTGTGTTAAAGCACAACAACAGTAAGTGGGCACAGATAGGAACATGTGTTGACCATTTAGGAGAGAAAAGGTATTGATTTGCTTCTTTGTGTGCCCAATATCTTTGTGTAAAAGAGCAGGTGGCTATAAACACAGATGTAGGTGTATGTGTGTCTGTAGCTATAGTTAGGTTTTTTTTGAGAGAGTGTTCCTGTTGGGGTTATTGGAAAACCAACTGTGTATAAAGCCTTTCTGCTTTAATCTTTTATGCACCACACTTGGGCTTATGTGGGTTATTCTCTCTATGCATTCACTGTGCACATCCAAGGAATGCCTTTCCCAAGTAGAAATGTCATATTCGTAAATGGTGAGGGGGAGGGTGTTTATGTATTTAATTGTTTTTAAATGCATCAGTAGTTCCATAGAGATTGTCAGTTTAGGATTCTACAGGGCTTTTTTTATAGGATACTGCTTTTTCTTTGTATGTCTTTCTGTTATTGTGATATTAACAAGAGAAAATGCTTTTGAAAAACTGGTAGTTAGTCATTATTAGACATTGTTATTAACCAGATCCTGTCCCTATCAGCTTTTGCTGTTACAAAATATGTTTTCTTACATGGAGTTGAAAGAGTGCCTTCTCCCAAGAGTGCACTTCAGCTACAGTTAAGAGCAATCACGTTGGTTCAACTGCAGTTCTTTTTTCTCTCCACATCTTCAGCCACTTGTTCCCATTTTCCCCCCTGCATTGATTCTCACAGTAAAGCAATTCAGAAGACTAAAGTGACAGAAATCTAACCAAGAGAATAAATGCGCCTCCTGCTTTTGCAGAAAAATTCTGAAGTGAATACTTTGCACTTAAATATTTTGGTACTGAATGTTATTTTTTATCTCTGTAGATCTATGCAGATTTACAGTATGTAACTTAGGAAGAGTGGTGCACATTTGCATTTAGGTTTCAAACTTTTCATGGCTATGTCTTATGAGAATATTTTTGTACTTAGTACAGCTTTAAAGGAAGAATATTCATCGTACAGCTTCAAAAAGTGCTGACCTAAGTCAGGAAATATTGATAAGTTTGAGCATTGAACCATACATATATAATCTTCTTTGTATGTTTGCATTAGAAATAAAATCTTAAATTCTTCAGTTAGATTGATCTTATGTCACATCTCTGTTATGTCTGATCCTCTTGTCTGTGTATCCTATGCAAGTCTGTGTTGCGTGTGGCTGCTGGACTGAAAATGTTACCTGACGCCCTTTGTAAAAGGCCTGTAAATTCCAGCCTACTCATTTTTATTACCTGAGTAGTCAGTGAAAAGGAGGAGGCACCTCAAAAAAGCAGTCTGGTCCAACATATCTTAGACACCTGTGTTTGAGAGACAGGAAGTGCCCTCTGACGGCAGCCCTGTCTGTCTGTTGCCATAAAAGACAGTTGTGTGTTGGATCAGATGCCTAGCAGGCACAGGGATAGAGTTAGGTGAGGTGAGCTGGAGAGTTAATGATCTATTAGTTCAGTTACAGGGGGAAAGATAAAATTGTTTTCCTAGAGCAAAAGAAGAGAGAACCACTAAAAACATGAATAACATATGGCTGTAAAAAATAATGAAGTGGGGAGGAAGGGAGTTGAAAACATGTAATAGCTAAGACGGCTTTTAGTTTTTGTTCAGAAATGCATTGTTTAAGATGTCATTGAAAGAAACTGTCGATCCTATTATTTCCAAATACTCTGATGCAAAAGATATTTTCTTTTTGAGTTTTAGGATGTTGCTAATTCAAGGTTGACAACATGGGAATAATCTGCATAAGCATTTGCCTATTTTACTCTAATTTCTAACTTTGCAACTGATCCCTTGAATTCTGTTTCTTTTACACACACTGTGGTGGCAGAGAAAGTGAAGCATCTGCTTAGTAACCAAAGGCAAACTATGTTTTAGACTGCTCTAACTGTGAGTTACAGGCAAAGAAGCAATTTTAGTTGTCAATGGGTTTCAGCAGAGGTCTCTTTAAATAATTTATTTTTCTCCTATAAAGAAACAACACAAATAGAAGATCCCAGGAAACAATGGCGGCAAGAACAAGAGAGGATGTTAAAAGATTACCTTACAATAGCCCAGGATGCTCTCAGTACCCAGAAGGAGCTGTACCAGGTGAAGGAGCAGAGACTGGCACTTGCACTGGATGAGTATGTGCGGCTGAATGGTGCCTACAAAGAAAAATCAAGCTCTCGTACAAGCTGTAAGTACAGTAAAGAATACAATGTAACTCCTTTGATCTCTGCCTTCCAGGGGATCCTGTTTCACTTTAGGATAAGTTTTCAAGGTTTGCTAGGAGCGCCTTGTACTCTGGCCTTTTTAGAGTGAGCATCCCTACATTATTTATTTATTACTTTATTTAAGATAAATATATTCTGCTGGAGAGAATTCTCTTCTCTCTGATACGACTGAATTCCTTTGAGCTATGATTTAGAGCAGTTGGCTCTGAAATGTATTTTGTCATACAGTTTGTTGAGACAAAATTTTGCCAAATCTACGTTCAAGGTGAGGAGGATCTCTTGCCTTCTTGGCTGCCTGCTGAAATGACCCTTCAGTGTTGACAAGTGGCAATAGACCAAGAAGGGAATGTGTTGATTATTTATAGGAAGAGCAGACAGTAATTTTGTGACCAGTGTGCTGTGACCAGGTGGAGTATAGATACAGGCTGTTGTCCTGGGCAGGGAATCAACATCTGGAAAAGCAGTATCAGAGGCCTGTTATTGGCCAAACAACACCTATGTTAGCAGTAGTGTATGCAAGGAGCAGGTACATCTGTGGAAGAACTGAGTGCCAGATCTCTGAGACTTCTGAATAAATCTTCTGATTTCCTGAGATCTCATTAGAAATTACAACTTTCAGGAAGAAAGTGATTGCAAGGTGGCTCAGCTAGAAGAATGGGAACAGGGACCAGGAAATAGGATGTCAGGGAGAATGAGTTCTACTTAAGGATCCTGGGATAAGTAAAGGAGGAGAGATACCATATAGTGGTGGAAGGAAAAAGGGGAAAATTTTGATTATTCAGTAGTTATTGCCATACTGCAATGATGACTTGCTCTATAAAAGGCTAACTTTTAAAGCATTCTATGTTTTTGAGCACATTGTAGGGTTTTGATCAGTGTCGATTCATCAAGGAAGGGACTAATTAGTGATCTAAAAGTACTTAAATATTTGTCTTTTTAATATTTTTTTAAAAAGTGTTTTCAGGCTCTTCATCAAGCACAAAGTATGACCCTGACATTCTGAAGGCTGAAATCTCCACTACAAGATTAAGGGTGAGAGTCCTTAATTCATGTTCATTTGGATTCTGTCTGCCAAGTTTATGATTATAGAATAAGCATAGCTTGAACTAGCAGATGTATCTTGTACCCTGGTACTGAAACCTCCTAATATTCTAATTAGATACCATTCAGAGGTTTAAAATTAATTTTTAAAGCTGTCTCTGGTGCTGTCAGATAACACTTTATTGGGCAACTTTGACAGATATTCTAATTAGATGTAGGTTTAAATAAATATGGTAATTATTTTCAATTGTATGCCTTTGTTTTCTAAAGGAAGAGTAAAAATAGAAAAGAGTAGGCTAAGGTGAGCTGCAGCTAGATGACTGTTTTTACACAATCTTTCTTCTGTGAGAAATGCATCATTAGCTGCTTGAACTGCCTCAGAAGTTTCTGTTGGTTTGAAAAATACTTTTCAATAATGGTGCGAAACCCCTCTATTTTGTCAAAATGAAGCAGTTCAGATCAAGGATGAAAGTCTGTGTTTAGATTTTGAAATTGTTAATGAACACAAATCCATGCTTTGGTCAGCTGTGTTCAGTACAGTCAGTAACAAACTCTGTAGAAAGAACTTTAATTCACAGGTTAGTCCCTAGTGAATTTATCTTTAATAGGGAAGAAATGGTGTGCAAGACTTTTAAAATATCTATGGGGATTTCATTTATTTCAGCTGTGGCATATAATGCTTTATGGATAGCCTAAACTTTCTGTAATTAGTAATGAAAAAAAAAAATACATCAAAGTCTGCATTTTAAAAAGATAGCACCTCACAGCACAGTTCTTCCATGTGGGCAGAAATACAGACTCCAGGGGAGCAGAAGCAGCACAAGTGACAGCATTTACTCAGCTCTTCCTTTGCCCTCTCCTGGTTTGTGCACAGAGCAGCCCTCATAGAAACCCCAGAGAGTAACATCCTCCTTCACCTGCAGTAAGAGTTGTGATTAGGAATCTAAACAATTTATGTCTGAAAGGAACTGTGCTCATTAAACTTTTAAAACCTAGTATAAATGATGTGTGATGGAGTGCACTCTAAAACTCATGTTGCCCTCCTGACTACACCTGTTTATCCTTACCAATCTCAATTTGTAGTCCTTATCCATTAAGGCAAAGGGATGGTGATCAGTAAGGGAACTTATTCAAATGCTGGAGGTGGGAACAAAAATTTTGTAAGCTTAGTAGGGGGAATCAAAGGCAGTAAGGACCTTATCAGGAACAAGAAAGAAGAAACAAGGCAATAGCTTCTTTCTAAAATGAGTGGAGCAGTAACAGATGTTTCCTTTGGCAAGGCAAGCACCAGTATATTTAGGAAATGGACAGTGTTGTTGAAGAACTAAAGGTGACAAAATTTAAATATAGTCATCTTCTTGTCAAGAGGGCAAAATTCAGGCATGGTCCTGTGCTCAGTTTTTCCCCTTAGCATTGACTGCAGATCTACAAATTGCTAACCAAGGTGAGAGTCAGATATGTTTATCACTTTTTGGAGGTGCTTTCCTCTCTTCACTGTTTCTTGGAGTCAAGGAGCCTAATACCCTGCTGGTTCCTGATTTATTGGCATTGCATAGTCCTGCATATGTGCCTAAAATAGGTGACCTGCATCTTGTCTGCAGAGTTTAGAAGGGTGCAGTCCAAGAGTATCTGTATCAGCATAAAGTGTGTGGTCATCCAAAGTCACTGGATATGAAAATTGAGATAAGAAAAAGTGGAACCCTGTGATGCTAGGGCTGGAAAGTGGTTGTCATGGAAGATGGCAAGAGAGGTATGGCTGTTACCACAGTTTACCCTTATTTGAATGTTGGAAGATGCTTGCTAATAAGCCAGCTTTGGGCATTTTGCAGTATATGCATGCATGGACTTAATGAGAAACAAAGTCATTAGTAAGCTGCCAGCCAGCTACTTAGATTTTGCACTTTGTTAGATCAGTTTTACTAAACCTATTTCTTTGTCAGACAATATCTGAGGCTTACTGGGATCATCAGGTTAATGGTGGCTGGAGAGGGAAACAGCATTGGAGGAAGTTCTGAATTGGCCTTTGGCCTTTTCCTTGTGTGTAATAGACATGTGTGGAGCCTTCTGGATACATGAACTGCCTGTTGTGCAATAGGTCATGGAGAAAATATCACAGAAATCAGAGACCTGTTAAATGAAATAAGAAGGAGAAGAAACATTTTTCTCACCAGACTAAGACTGAGGGATCACATCCTGCATTAGACTTTTTGAGTGGGGCCATTTGGGGTCTTAATTAGCAATCAGCAAGACAACTCAAACAGCACAAAGCATATGTGATCACAGTAAGTTTTATGCACATGCAGCAAGTGAGTAGGAAATGCACCTTTATAAAATAACAAGGGGTGGAGGGGCTGGGGAAGGCGGCCATGTTGTTCCTGTAGGACTTGAATGCTGGGAATGGAAGGGGGTTAGCATGAAGCCTGCTTGAAGATGTGGTTAGGAGTAGGAAAGAGAGATCTGTCAGGTGACTGAGGATGATGTGCAGAAGCAATAGGAAGAGGGTGAATGTTAAAACAAGTGAAGAGTTGTGAAAAAGCAGAAATTACATGAAAGTTTTGAAGGAGAAGACAAGGAGCCTAAGAATAGTTTAATGCAGGGATGATGCAGTAAACACAGAGGCTATATTACGATGTAGGTCACATCCTTCTAGGATAATGCACCCAACTCACATTTCCTGATAATGAAATGATGATGAAGTACAGCAGAGGACACTCAGAAGATGATCTTGAGGAAAAATGTAAGAGTTTATGAGAGATGCAATCCTCTGAGTTGAAATCAAGTATGCCTTCTGTTATTAATATAAATACCTGTTTCTGATTTTGAAAGGGAAAGGTTTAGCTATTCTGTATTTTTCAGAAAAATTCAGACTTGTTTCATATTTTACACATCACTTTAGCTGGAACACAGAGGTGATATCTGTTCATTTTCCTTAACCTTGATCAGAACACTTGAGAAATTATTCTTAGAGTTTTCACACTAGTCAAGGAGAAAATAGCCAAGCAGCACTGAATGTATATTGAAGAAATTGTCTATTTGTCATGCTAACTATTCAGTATGGTCAAAATAAAAACAGTTTTCTGTCAAGTAAAGCAACTAGTGATGATAGTATGATAGTTTCCAAAAGCCTGAACATAACCCCTCATCCAGAGAACAGATTTTGCTTTGAAGAAAATGGAGATTAAAAGCATTTTATATCTGTCACAGAAAATACATTAGCTAGAAACTGCAAGCTGAAATGTCTAAGTATCATTCACAACCCCCTACAAAGACTGAGTAAATCACTAGTTATTTTAGAAATGTAAAGGATTTTAAGTCTCTTGTTGAACTGCAGAAGATGCTGATGCTGAGTACTTTTAGTTACCTGGCATACTGGGAATCATACTTTTTTTTTTTTTAATTCTTTTAAATTATTTTTATTTGAAGAATATCAGCAAGTAGGAAGTCTAAGGGGATATGGATACAAAATGTCTTGGAGGCATATTTTGAAATTAATTTCAGTTAAAGTGGTCTAATTTCATGATATTAGTATAATACATTTTTCAAGAGTTGAACATCTGAGTAGCTTATAAAAACAAGCAAGAATTTTACAGAGGTAGATGACAGAAGTGGACTTTTAGCTTTTCCTTTTTTCACCTTAATGATTGGAAAATTAGAAAGCCTAACAATATCTGTATGTAGTATGATAACAATATCTCTACTAGTATGTAGAGTGCAAACGAGCCAACTGTAGATGTATAAATGCCAAAATCTTGGACTCCACATTTGAAGTAGGCATTTGTCTCTATGGGTGTGTTGATGATTAATTTGTGTTTAAGTACATTCATTTTTAGGTGGTTCCTAAAACTTTGTTTCATACATTTGGGAAATACAACATTGAAAATTAAATGGAGGATTTTTAAATTTAATCTTGATTCATAAATATTTTGTAAATATTAATCTTGATTAATCTTAAATTTAATCTTGATTCATAAATATTTCTGCTGACATCTCAAATAGCAGTATTAAGGGTAAGAAGCAATTGACCATGCAGATTTAAGGAGAGTAGGGAATATTTTTCCCAAGACATTTTTATTAAATAGACACTTATATTTGTGATTCACATTCTTTAGTGATTGTTGTCTTTGGATTAAGTAAGTGTGAATTATATATTTAGGGATCCAGTGTCTGTAAAGCTTTAAAAGAATGGATAGTTCCTAGGGAAAAAAAGAGTCCATTTTGTCTTTTACAGTGCAAATGACTGAACAGCTTACAGGAATTATAAAGTGAAAATATAATAAAACTAAAAGTAAACAGGCATGTCCCTGTAGGACAGTTGGAATGCATGCTTAACAAGTGAGAAGTAAATTACTTGTTAAAGTTCTCTCAGGTTTAATAACACAGTGTGGTATCAATACAAATAAGGAATGTGATTTAATCTGCTTGTGTCCCTTTAATACTAAAGCATGTTGCCCGTAGACATCAGGAAGAGATAAGATCCTTTTTTTTTTTAATGTGTGTCAGTAGAGCAATTTACTCTTCTTCTCTCATCTGATGTAGTGCATACTTTAATTGTTTAAAGCCATGTGTTACATCGTTTAACAAGAGGAATTTTCTAACTCTTGCTTTGATTTAACACACAAGGTTAAGAAGCTGAAGAGAGAACTCTCTCAGATGAAGCAAGAGCTGCTGTACAAGGAGCAGGGCTTTGAAACACTGCAACAGTGAGTAAATGAAAATAGTAGAAACTGACGTAATTCAGTCACCGGGTTTCTTTTCTTTGGCATGGAATTGAATCTCTTTTATCTGAGAGAATTATTGTGGAGAAAAAGGAGAATCTAATATCTCTGTTAGGAAATGGGAAATCTGTGGAAATGGCAGCCCTTTAGTGCAAGTGTTAACATAAGAAATTTGTCTCCCCTCTTTTTTTTTTTTTTTTTTCCATGGGGTAGCTTGTGTTGCAAAGAGGCAGAAAAGAGGGCAGTGGTCAGGGGACCCAAGGACAAAATTAGCTGCTTTCTGTGTCAGATTTAATTTTTTTTTTTTAATTTTTGAAAAGGTACTTAGGTCTTTCTTTCCTCTTTCCCCACCTATGAGCTCAAAAGAAAGAGAAAGGTGCTGCTCTTGGAGGTACAAATGGTACACAACTCTGCAGGGCTGGAAATTAGTCACAATTTGAGGATTAGAGACCTGCCTTTCTTTGTTCCAGTTGCTGGGATGCCTGGTGTCCAAAGGGCTGATGCTGAACCGGGTGAGCTTTCTGGGTATTTAACCAGTTAGATTACTAGGGAATTAATTTTTTCAGTCTAAGAACTCCCTGCTGCTCCTGCCTTACAACATTAGGCCCTAAAATACTAAATATTACTGGAACTGTCACCATAAAGAACTTGCTGCGCAGGAAACCTTGCTAACAAGAGTGTTTTCTTGAGTAAAGTGAAGAGGAATTTATTAATGCTAGCTGTTTTCCACATTGTACCCATACATTAAGGATACATTTCCACAGTAAAATGCTGAGCTGCTTGGCCTTAGTACACTAGTTCCAGTAGCAGAAGCAATCCTCAGCACATTAGGAAGATGCCAGTTAAGTCTCTATCCTCCTTCATTTTGACTAAACAGAAATGTAAGATTTGTCTGTTACTTAAATATACACAGACCAGCAAGGATAGTTGATTGAATTTAACCATGAATCAGATCTCATTTGTAGTAAAATTTAAAAGAAGAAAGACATATTGATTCTAAAGCTTAAGGTAATAAAAACTCATGCTGCTGTCCCAGGATTAAAGGTTAGCCAATCATGCTGGTTTTATTATATTAATTCAACAATGAAGTATTGTTTTAAAGCAGCTTGCTCACAAGCCATTTTGATAGGAATCCAAAGCATGTTTCAGAAACTGTCAACAGCATTCCACAGAAACACAATGGACATTTGTTTTTAAAATTCAGTCAGCCACTTTCAAACAGTACTAATCCCATTAATTTAAAACAGGATGATGGAATATCTTATATATCAGAGATCCTTCTTGTCTATCTTAATTATATACAGAATAAAGCAGTAGCAATTTGAATGTGGCATGTCATATTACTAGACAGCATGTGGTGTATTACCCAACCGTTCATTCATGATCCCAATTGTTGGTGTATCCTGTATCTATTTGCCCTTAGCAACCTGGTAAGTTACCAAAAATTGAGAGTTGTCAGACACTAAGTGCCTGCCTATGAAAGAGTTCGAGGAACTTTCAAGCTAAAATAAATATGTCCTTGAATAGGAATGATTACCAAGTCACAGAGGTAATTTCCTTACACAAATGCAGTTTAGTTTTCTCAAAAACTGGAATGTAGGAAAGGAGAACAGACATGCTCACAGCTTTACAGACTACTCTAGAACTTTGATATTTTTGTGGCTAAAACTTTAAGAAAAATAGAATACAGTTACAGGTGTTTTGTGCACGTTGCTGTTCTTGCTGGGGATGCTCATGATCACTTCTGGTTTGTTCACTCCTCACTGACAAGGCTGTTAACTTCCAGCAAAGATGATGGATGATGATAAAAAACAAAAAACCAATTGTATTATACACAAATTTATTCTCTAGTAAATGCTTGATTTTTATCAAGATGGCTGTTGGTTGGTTTTAATTTTTGAAGCACAGCTGCAGTCATTTTCATGATGCTATGAAATACTCTGTTAAACTAGAGACCAGAGAAATGTGTTTACAAACTGTAGTTCTTGAAGGAAATACTAAAATGAATCATCTTTTTATCTCTAAGTTTAGGGTAGCCTTTTATTACTTTCATGTTTCAGTTTCTAAAATCATTGGTAGTTCAGGCATTTAAGTTCAGGAATTGTCCAATCTATGACATATGGTATTAATTATCCAGAGATTTTGTGAATAAAGAGAGCCTGGTGACTGGCTGAGCAGAACAGCTGTTCCAGACAGTTAATGCCCAGGATTAGAGTGAACTAGAGGGAAGCTGAGACAAGAATGGTGCTGGTTATGTTTCTGCTCAGAAAGGCTGATTAGTACCAAGAAGCCAGCCTGTCTGCCCGTGTCCCATTGTGGGTTTGGGTGGAAGGAGACTAGTTGAAATAAATTCTGCTTCTGTAAGGAGCACAAACAGTTATTAGTATGAAAGGTGTATCCAAAACCTGCTTTATGCTGCAGACAGTTATGGTGGGAATGGGAATTTTGACAGTGTTGTCAGCAATAACTCTGTGCTCCTTGACATGTTTGCCAAGGATTAAATTGTATTTGAATGGAGATTTCAATGTCATTTTTCCTTTCCATGGCTGTTGAAAGAAACGGTATCTCACCTCCTTCCCTTCTGTTCTCTAACTCTGCTTCTGCCTGAAGTAGAACAGCAGAGACATTAGTATGGTTTTCTCTATCTGCTGTTAATATTCTGTCTTCCCACAGAATTGACCAAAAAATGTCTGGAGGCCAGAGTGGGTATGAGCTGTGTGAGGCCAAAGCCATCCTGAAGGAGCTGAAGTCCATCCGAAAGGCGATCACTTCAGGCGAGAGAGAAAAACAAGATTTAATGAAGGTATTTTGGTTGGTTAATGGAAGTTTTGTGTGGATTTGTTTTAACATGACTCACTTCCCTGATGATAAATACTTCACATTTTATACTTTTAAGGGATTCTCAAAACTCTTTGGGCCAAACTAGTATTAAAATGAAGTTTCAGATGCAGAAACTGGAGCCTGTGACATTCCTAGTTCAAAAACTGCTCTGTGTCAGAGAATATAGATTTTTTTGGAACTTGAATTAAGGTACAATGCATATGTTACCTCTAAAGTACAATTTAGAATATTAAGTGGACAAAATTGATATATTCTGAGATGCCTGACCATTTTGTAAATCAATGAAAGTTTTCCTAAAATAAATTGTCCTATTTCCATATTTGAAAACAGATTTCCTTTTTAGTTTTTTTTTTTTCTTTTCAGCAAAACTCATAATTGCTTGACAAATTAAAAAACACAAAGTCCCAAAACAGACACAAACCCAAATGAGTAGCTTTTACATTTTTACAGATGTTGGTCATCCTTAGTGTCACCTATGAATGGCTTGATTAAAAGGATGGGTTCCTTAATTTGAAATAAACCCAGAATTTTTTATCGTGGAGTCTTTTATGTAAATATCTTTTGGAGATAAACTGGTATAAACATGGTAAAGTGCAAAGGAACTTTAATGCCACTTTCTTTCTCTGATTTCTGGACAGAGTCTTGCAAAGCTGAGGGAAAAATTCAATATTGACCAAACCACTGAAACATCTGAATCAGACTTGAGTTCCAGCTCTGTAAACTCACAGCTGTGTTTTCCTAGACAAACTCTGGATACAGGGTCTCAGACTGACATTTCTGGTGAGGTGAGCTTTTTTCATTTTGTCCAGTGTAAAGAGAAGTTGAAGAAGAATGCTACTGTTAATGGAATTGGAATCAAATGGCTGTTCACTGCTGCAGATAGCAAATATATGTGTACTTGTTTCACAGAATTACTTAGAATCACTCACGCTAGAATTACTCTTCTGTTTTTTTGCCCTTGAATTTTAAATCAAGATTCAGATAAACTTTATACATCTGTCACAAAGCATTTATGAAAATCTGATTTAGTCAAATAGTACCAGTACAGTGAAGATCAGGAGAGGTGCATAGTATTTTTTTTTTATTTATCTATAGGATATGTTTCACCTTACAGACCTATTAAATATGAAGATGAATTTTTTTTTTTTTTTAATTTTCAGGAAAAAGCTCTCAATTTAAATGCACAATTTCATTTCACACAGCTGAAAAACTGTTCATGGAACTACTTAGTGATTAGTGTTCAGTGATTTAGTAAAACCTTATTTCACTGATATTATATTTTATATACACAGAAGGCTGTTTATTTTTGATACCTTCTTTGACATTCTGCAAGCTAAGGTTGTAAGAAAGAGAGTATACAAGGTTTTCCAGACAAAGAGCTTGTCTGTGTTTTGTAACAAATTTATTGAAGTCTAACTTTGAAACGCACCGACATAGTTCTAAATTCTGAGTTCAACAGAATTCATAGTAGATCAGAATTTTCAGTGCAGTCGCTGCAAGAATTCTTTGAAAAGTAAGAAAGTAAATTCTTTGAAAAGTGAAAGTAAATTCTTTGAAAAGTAAAAGCTCTGGCTTTACTGTGATGGAATATCAGCACTTGATGGTACAGTAGCTAAAAATGTATGAAGTGGCTCAGAAGGAAACAGCTTTTGTACAGCTGAGTAGATGAGAACTAGGCATTTAACAGCAAGTGTGGGGCTGGCTGCAGGGGCAGGGTGGTGGTTTTATTTTTCTTTAACTTGTAATTTTTCTAGCCTCTGCCTGGGTTTAGTTGGTTCGTTTAAAACCTTTGCACGGTAACGAGGCTTTTTTGTTTGGTTGGTTTTGTTCCCTCAACAGATCGGAGCAAGAAATAGATCGAATTTAGCAGAGAAGGTCAGACTCAGTCTGCAGTACGAAGAGGCCAAGCGAAGGTAACGGGGACGGTGGGAGCGTGCGGGGCCGGGAGGCGCCCGGTGCCCGGGAAGCTGCGGGTGCCCGCGGGGCAGGGAAGCTGCCCGTGCCGGGGAAACTCCTGCTGCCCGGGAAGCTGCCGGTGCCCGGGAAGCTCCTGCTGCCCGGGAAGCTGCCGGTGCCCGGGAAGCTCCTGCTGCCCGGGAAGCTGCGGGTGCCCGCGGCTCCAAGGCCGGGCTCGCAGCGACATCCAGCGGGCGGCACCGCTGCGCGCCCTGCCGGGGACTGCAGCGCTCGGGAACGCTGCGGCTGTTCCTTAGTGCTAAACTGGATGTGTTGTGAAACGAAATTAAAACGCTGACAAATTACTGGCTGTTCCAGGATTAAGGGAATAGAGTGAGCTGGCTTTCTGAGGAAAGCAGTCACCAGGTTATTTATGTCCATTATATCCTTCTTCAGGATCATAATTTCACTTTACTATACCACTGAAGGCTCATCATTTTTAGAGTTGCTTCAGACTTCCAGTGCAGATTTAGTAGGCTTAATTATTTCTTTTTTCCCTTGGGACTTTAGGTAATTTAAAAACTTGTTATCACTATGGGTTGGTGCTTTTTTTCCATTAGTTTAATTTGGGGAGAAAAGAAGTCAGGAACTGCTCTGCTGATGAATGTGGAATGCCTTTCAAATAAAGTTCTGTGGTGCTTGCCCGTGGAAGTGGTGCCATCTTGATGAATTGCCACAGCACTGAAAAATGAGCATCAGGAAGTAGAACATTCAGGGTTTGAATGACATCTTCTGGTGCACCAGAAGTGCTGCAAAATACTGGGGCAAGATTTACCATTGGGATAGTACTCTTGTGTGGTATTATTTTCTAATACTTGTCAGCAAATTATTTGTCAGCTATTCAGAAGCCTTACTGCTTTTTTTGTGGAGGTTCTTTGTAATTTAAGGGAAATAGAAATCTAAGCACTATTCCAAACCCAAAGTTTTGGGTTTTTTTAAACTATGAAGAACTAAACAAAGCAACAAAGTTAAAAAATAGTGTTCTTCCCCAGATGAAAACTGTGCCTATAATGCCATTTAATCTGAGATTTAAATATTATTTTAGTTGGAAAACTGTGGCATGATCATTAAAAAAACTACAAAAATAAATCTGCAAGTTAAAAGTACCAAGTAACAGCTCAGTTGTTTTTAAGTTTTAAAGGCAGGAGAGTCTGCACGAGTGTTTTTTTTGCCTAATTTCAAATGTATACTTCCTCCTACAGGGTAGTAGCTCCCATCCTTACCAGTAACAACAGTAATCCTTTATCATGGATCATAAAACCTCATTGTATAATCAGCGCATTCATCAGAGAACACCAAGGCTATTGTGCTTGTTCAATATTGAACATGTATGATTTTGGCTCAGAATCATCATGTACATAATGTTAATTGTCAGGTGGTCACTTAGATGGAGATAGATGCTTTGTTTCTCAGGCATAATTGATCCCCAACCTGATCACCCTATGTTCTGGCTGTGTCTTGATACCAAGAAGTCCCAGCATTGCATTTTATCTTTCTTTTGTAGGAACAAAAAGCTTCCTTGAAGGAAGTCAGTTTGCCACTTCTGTCTTGGGGTGTGGGGGAAAAGAGAAAAAAGGACCAGTACAGTGCTCAGAGTGTGGAGTACTGCAGCACAGGATCTTTCTTTCTCACAAATTACTTACCCAAGAACATGGGTTAAAATTTCAATGTATGTAACTTGGAATTATGAAGATACATACCAGTTTGCACATGAAGTTCAGTACCTAATTATACCCCTCCTCCAACTATTGTGGCCAGTGTAACCATCAACTGTCATTTAATAAGTGTTGACCATCTTCTCTGAAATACTAAATGTGCAAATTCTCAATTATTTTGTGGTAAAATAGCTAAGATGAAGAGAGGATCTTGTAAGTGAATATCTCTACTTGAAAATTATCAGATAATTTTGTAGATTGCTGATTTGATATTGCTTAGCCATCAGAATGTCTTGAAGAGATGGAGTGTTCATAGCTATGCTGAATTCAGTTGCAATGGTTATTCAAAAGGAACTGACACAGCATGCTGACAATCCTCTCCTGATGTAGTGAAGATCTGGCTAATATTCCTTTTTGGCTTGTTGTGGCATCCCACCCTTAAGGGGAAAGGAGCACCCAAGATTCATAGATGCCCATCGTGGAAAAGGAATGACAAAAGTCAAAGAGTCAGCAAAAACTTAGGAACTTGTATTAGTAAATTATACACACGGCCTGGAAATTGGGATGTCAGTCCCTGACCTCCTAGTATAAACAAGTGGTGATGGATTTTGAATAGGGGGTAGGATGAAATTGGAAAGGGAGAGAAAAGAAGAAATAGAGCAAGGAAACAAACAAACATCACCAGCCCTGGCCCCAGCATCAATCCATCTGATGGGGTGTCCAAGGTCCTGGGGTACCTGTGGGGGTACCTGTTTGTAGCCAGGCTTGCCCTGCCCTGGAGTTACATTTCTCACGTTCTATGCAAATTAGCTATCATGAGCAGTGTGTTCTTCCAGACCTTTCTGGAAATGGGTTGAGGGCTTCAGGAGCTTTGGTGGTCTTGATCCCCCCTACTGCAATGGGAACAGCAGTGGCACGAACTCAAACTGTTCATCTCTTTTCTCTTTAGGTAGCTACTGTTGTATTGCCTTTTCCTTTAATTGCATAGAAGAGCAATGCTTTTGTTTTAAGATTTGCTGCAGTGAGCACCTTGCTGTGGTGCACATTCTTTCACCATGGCCGTGTCTGTTTCTGAGGAGCCCTCAGCCTCCCACAGCGTAGGAGAAATCCATCATACTCGTGAATGAGTAAAGCATGGTGCCACTGCTATGTTAGCAGACAGATTGCTTTCAATAAAGCTTTTAATAACATTGTGACTTCTACTTGAACTGCAATAGGAGCAACTAATTTTTAATGCATATGCATGTGGCCTGATTCTCTAGCATAGTCTGTGTTCTTGTGAAACAAAACTAAAAGTAGGGCCTTGAGTATAAAATGTTTTTATATCCTGATAGGTTTCAAAATATTGTATCACTTCTCTCTTTCCTGGGCTTTGTGTGCTGTGATGGACTCAAGTAAATCTGCTTTGTTTTATTTTAGCATGGCTAATTTGAAGATTGAACTCTCTAAGCTAGATAGTGAAGCCTGGCCTGGAGCACTGGATGTGGAAAAGGAAAAACTGATGTTAATCAATGAAAAAGAAGAGCTTTTAAAGGAGCTTCAGTTTGTTACACCACGCAAACGGACTCAAGACGAGCTAGAGCAGCTAGAAGCAGAAAGGAAGAGGCTTGAGGAAGAGCTGGTGTCTGTGAAAAGCACACCCAGTCAAGCACTTGCTGAAAGGTAAGTGGTTGCTTTTTGCTAATACTAAATGCTGCTTTCTGCAATCTAACCTTTGTACTCATTGCAGACCCTGAACTATGCCTCGATGGGCTATTTTCCTTCAGTGACTGTTCTCAGTAGGTCTTAATTAAATTTGTTATTAGCCCAATGGGCAGAGAAACAAAGAAGTCTTCAGTACTGTGAGAGAATGTGAACACCCTGTATCTGCTCTGCAGTATCAGTTGCTCTGCATTTGTTAGCAGCATGAAAATGCCTGTGACAGATGTTAAATAACTGAGGAATGTCAACACACCAGCAGGAAGGCAATACATCATTCACTCGTTTCTGATAATAGCTGTAAACTGTTTGAACTCAGGTTACAAAGATTATCTTGATTGTTGCAACATCTGAAGCCTTTCATTGTGAGTTTTATTATGCACAAAAATGCAACCAAAAGGGGGAAAATCCCCGAAAGTTCAGATGAGAAGGATAATTGCTGCAAAACTTTCCTAACTTGCTGCTGCCTAACTAGTAAGGGTAGCTACTCTCACAATAAATTGTTTTTAGCTGTATTCAGACTTTGAGAAAATCAAAGCTGACTGTCACAGATGGACTTTTCATCAGCTCTAAGTGGAAATAAATTTAGGGGCACCTCTAGCCCACATAAAATGCAATAAACACAAAATGTCATTGTGTGTATCAGTGTAGTATGCCTTACTGAAGTAATACTATCAGCATTGTGTGGCTTTCTTACTCCAAAGCTCCTCTACTAGGAAACACCTGCTGTTGCTCCAGTGTGCTGTATGGCCAAATTCCTATTATAGGATTAGAAGCCTAAATTCTAGCTCAGTAACAAGGAAGTTTTTTGCTTACAAAGTACAAATGTGTGTTTTATGCAATATTTTTTAAAATATTTTTACACTTTATAATAGTTTAAATTGCACTATATTAATAATCCAAATATGTTTTAGAAGAGGGGAACTATATTTTCACAGGAGAAGCTGCCTGTCTAAGGTAAATTGAATCTAAGATTTTGATAATATGCTGTTGTATAGCTAAATCTTGACTCAAGCTATAAATAGATGGCTGGTGTCTGAATTTTGTGGTTGGGATTTGCTTTAGCGCAGAGTAAGTTCTGCACCTGACTGTTTTCCCATACATGTAAGGTGCCAAACTTGGAGTACCAAGGCCAAGTAAAATTGTCCCCCATTGTCAAGAAGAAATGAATTTTCCATGTGTAGTGACAAAATGAGTTGTTAGAGCTTCCTTTTTCCCCCTCTCTTTTCCTCAAACTTTTTTCCTTTGATTTTTAATCCTGAAAATATGGAGTGTTTAAGCTTTATTTCCTGAAGTTAATGTACGGTATGTTGTGCTCTGCTGATTGAGGTAGCACTTACAGTGGCTTCTGGGTTGCTTTTCTGTTATTCCAGTGAATCTCCAGTGAATTTCTAGCTTCAACTGTTTATATTAAAACTGTCTCCTTTGGTGAGTTCAGACCACATAAATTCTTTCACATGAGGCTATTTTGAGGATTATTTCTGGTTTGTCTGCTATAAACATAAAGTGAATCTTCTTTTTCAGAAGGATTCAGATGATGAAACTTTTTCTAAAATGTTAATTTAAAAAGAATACATTTAATTGTGCCAGATCAATCAGCAGGATTTTGTTTCTTGGAGATGAGGGAGATTCTCCTCTCCGTTCTCAGTGGAGGAGCCATGCTATCTTCAAAATATTGTGCTATTGTTGCATTATCATTTTCTTCTCTGAGGTTTCATGAATGCATTCAGTTTGCAGTGTGTTCACAGGTAATTATAATGAAGCAGCAGCATAAGAAGCTGTGGTTTGTGCCAGAGCTTAATGCAATGAGGGTTCTTTCATTTGGTTTAGTGCTTTGGGGTTTTTTTATTTCTAAAGGGAAAAGAAACAGGAGATGTGCTTTGACTTAAAACAAAAACATTATAGCATAGCCCTGGGTTATTTTAGTGCAGGATGCTGAAATTGCCACTAGTAGATGTACATGGATTCAATTTACAGGAGGAGGGTGTAGATCATAACATATCAACTTCAAAAAGGCAGAGACTGGGCATACTCTGGCTGCTTTAAGAAGCCTTAAAGCAACTGTGTAGAAATAACTGCATTGTGAAACTGTTGAGAACTACTTGCTACTTTTTTGCCTCTGAGTTCCATTATTGCTTTAATCCTTGGCAGTATCTCCCAAGTAAACACAGCCATTTGAACAGGTCCATGATTTAAATACTTGATTGTGCTGTTGCCTGCAAAACAGGCACCTGCTCTTGTGCCTGTCACAAACATGTCCACCTAAGTCTGCATTGAAAGACTTTACCTTTTTTATGTATTTTGTTTAAAGATTCACTGCACCTCTCAGCAATGTTACAATCTAAGATCAAAAGAGAAAGATGTTCTCACTAACACTGAAGTCCCTCCTGCAAGGAGAAACAAATTTAAATAGAAGTGGTACAAACAAGAGAGACAGAGAGAGGCCTGTGTCAGAACAGATTACACAATGGTTGTTTAGGTGTTTACACAGGGGTTTGTGGATATTATAGTTCCTGCTTGTGCTATAAAGAGGGAAGGTTCATTGTCTGAAAGTTTTGGAGGTGGGGTTGTTGGGTTTTTTTTCCATTTTGTTGGATGTAGGATGAAAAAACTTTACCTGAATCTCAATTTGTTGTGAGATCATAAAATTACTTCCTGCATTTCCTCAAACTTTCACAAGTGATTCATCACTTGGCTTGTGTTTGAGATTTGTGACTAGCATCTTTCTGACATTAGCCTGCAGGTATTAACAATTGTATTTAATTACTAGTAGATCAAATTACTTCCAGGAAAGAAATTTTTTTCAGGTGCTAAATTATAAGGGATAAATTATGTTCATCAACCTCCTTAAGATGGTAACAGAAAACAAACTGTTAATTGTGCTTTTGAGACAAAAACCAATGAAACCTTTTAGTTCAGTAGTACAAATTCAGTTGCTATAGTGTCTCTCTCAAGGTGGCTTTTTTTGAGGACTTCATTCAGAGCAATTCCTAAGCTTTTATTTTTTTTCCCATCTTCTGCCATTAGTAGTTGAACACAGAGCAATTTCTATGCCTCTTCCTTGAGGAAAAAATTATAGCTCACTACTGAAAAGCCACAAAAGAGCTAGTGAAGAGCACTCTTGCTTGGGAAAAGCAGGATAGATTAGGCTTTACAATAAGACAGAAAGCATCAATAAATAGTAAATTATTGGAAAGAGTGTCTGATACTATAGATGAACATAATTCCTGGTGTGGAAACCTGTGTGCATGTCTTCCACAGAATGAAATACTGTGTATGCTTTTAACAGCCTTAGCAGGTATTGGCAGATGAGCACATCACTGCAGTGTGAGAGCACTGTGGCGTGGGCAGTGGAGTGGAAGTCACACCCTGGCTGACCTCGGGGTAACTTATTCACCTTTACATAACCCAGATTTGCTCGCTGAATAAGCATGGGTGTAAGCAAGTGCTCTTCATGCTTTGCTGAATCAGGGACTTAATGTACTTTGCTGGTATCTGATGTTCAAAGGGAGTGAATTCTGAGCACTCTTGAGTATCTAATTAAGTTAATTCACTTTGTGTAAGAAAGCAATGGTTGATGTTTCTTGTTTCTCAGATTAGTAGCTGGAGAGCTTGCGATGTATCAGTTGACTGAGCAAGGCCTAGAGGAGAATATAGTAATCCAAAACTACAGGAGGATTTTAGCTGAATCCACTGAAAGCAAGCAATTTATTTAGTGTAAATGGAGTGATAAAAGGGAATTAAAAGAGGGGGGGAAATCACTCTAAAGGTTAGTGAATCATTTCTCCTATCCAAGAGGAATAGGAGAGTTCCCCATTTTGTGGCTTTACAGCTGTTCTAGATAACAAAGCAGGAGGCAATAAATCCTGCCTTCTCATAAAGGTGAACTTGATGATGGGCATTACTATGCTGTGTGGCTCTGAGGTGCTGACAAAGCTGTTGGGAATGTAGAGATCTCTACCAAGGACTCCTAAATATGGTCTATAATCTCAGAACCTTTTACTGAATGCTGCTTTGATTTGCTATGCTTTATCTCTATGTAAATATTCTGAAATTAAAGGGAGTGCTTTGATTTTAAACTTCAAATTATCAAAACTAATACTGGTATTACTGGTGTTCTTTTGGTTTTCCTGGTTTTGTTGGTTGGTTGTTTTTTTTCCCCTGGAACTATATTAAGTGAGGAGGGAGTCTGCAGTATGGCTTTTAAAAACTGCATGAGTGCAGATCTTATTATCCTGCAGTTGCAGCTATTTTCCCAGTGCTCATTTGTTACTCTTTTATTGGGTGCATGTTCCCCTTGGTACAGTGTGAATGTCCCAACCCTGTGCTTGCTTGTACACTCAGCAGGTTTGTTAGAGTGCTTGGTATTCTGCAGGTAAAGTCACTCTGCTGAAGCGGTTGGGGTTTTATGATCAGACCGAGAGCTAACACAGTATTTTGGATTTTAGTCACTGGCAACCTGATAAAAAAATGAGGGATCTTCACTTTGTTTCTTTTTTATCTATAAAACGTTCTAGCCTATTCTGTAATGCTTTCCTGAACTAATATGTACATATTTTTGCAGATTAAAATTGGAGGAGAGAAGAAAAGAGTTGGTACAGAAACTTGAAGAAACTACAAAGTTAACTACCTATTTGCATTCACAACTTAGGAGGTGAGACTGTACTGCATGATGTAAAACCTGTTTTGTAGTACATCTGGATGTCTCAACTTCATTCTTAGGTTTATCTCTTAGCTGGAAGATCAGCAAAATATATTAAAGTAAAAAAAAGCAAATGTAATAGCTTCAAGTGTTTTGTCACCATGCAAACCTGGTGTGCTTTTATAATTTCAGCAAATTTTCTAAGTTGATAGTTCTGTTATCGTTTAGTAAATATATTTTAAGTGTTTAGAAGGGCCTGCTTGAATTACTTTTCCTGACATTTTTTCCCAGCAGTCCTCCAGAACCAAGGCAGTAGCACTCAGTTTCTCTGGCCCAGCAGGACTCCCTATCTCTTTATTAACAGGACAAGATTGCATGTTACAGCCTTTGTCATAATTTACATAGTTAGATTTACTGTGCACGTGGAGTGCGTGTTGTCACGCAGATGGGAAGCAGTTCTGCTATAAATTGTCTATCTGGCATCTTTCCCAGGTGCTTGGGCATAGGGTGGGCTGCATGACTTGCTCTAGAGGTGGCAACACTCCTCTGCTGTCATAGGCTCCATCCTGGGTATCCCTGTGCTGTCACATTGACCACATGAGCACCACACCAGAGTGGAGCAGGTTTCCAATGGGATATAACAGCTGAGAAGGCTGCTGTTACTGCCAGACTACAAATCTGCAGCCTTCTGCAGAAGAAAAGAGGTTTAGGCAGGTGGCCAAAGGCTGGGTAAATTGCCCTGGTAGTGTGCAGGTTGGGCACACTGAGCTAAGCCAGGTATAGATGCCTAAAAAACATAATGCCCCAAGCAGCCTTTGGTTGTAATCTGTTACAAGGCAGATTCAGTCAAGCTTCCCTCTTTTTATTCTGTTTTGTGCTGGTTTAGTTTAGTAACATCAGCATGTGTTTGTGCTTTGTTTGCAGCCTCTCAGCCAGTACGTTATCTGTGTCTTCAGGGAGCAGTTTGGGATCCCTGGCGTCCAGCCGGGGATCTCTGAACACATCGAGTAGAGGCTCGCTGAACTCGCTCAGCTCCACGGACCTCTACTATAACCAAGGCGAGCAAATTACAGATTTGGACTATCAGTACAAACTTGATTTCATGTTGCAAGAAAAAACTGGTTACATTCCTTCGGGGCCTATCACTACTATTCATGAAAATGAAGTGGTCAGTTCCCATGGGAGACTCGGTTACAGTGACTCTCCTTCAGCTGCAGACCATCCCAAATTGACTAAACCTCCCAAATCTGTGACATCACTGTCTTCCAGATCCTCTCTCTCCTCCTTGTCCCCACCAGGGTCCCCTTTGGTTTTAGAAGCTGCATTTTCAGTGTCAGCTCAAAACTCCCCTCTGCATCACCTCACTACGGACTTCGAAGACTCTGACCTTTCAGGTGATTTTGCAGGCATTAGCTTCTGCGAGAACCAAATATTACTGGACTCTGAAGCCAGAGCAGGATCTCAGACTCCTACAGATGATAAAGGTCTAAACATTAGGCAGCCTCTGCCTTCCCTACACGAAGGAAGTTCAGGTAATTAAAAAAAAAATCTAATGTCAAATGTATGTACAACATGAAAATTAACAGCTGGTTCTTGAAATGAGGAGGTACCTTGTGTACCTGAAGAGTATCTTGATCAGCACGCACTTGCATGTTCTGAGGGATGTTACCTAACTTCTAGTTTTGGCTGCAGAGAGCTGCAATCACCCTGATTCTGTCCATATTTTACCATAGCTGTTTTAGAAAGTAAGTTCATATATTGCAATCTGTCCCGAAAACAGTAACACAAAAAGCTGAAGCTGGATTTTGAAAGCATGGAGGATGCATGCTGTTCCTAGGTTTTATCAGGATGTGTGGATATAGAGCAAACACCCTCTGCTGGTGTTTTCATAACTTGAAATCAGGTACTTTTTTGGTACTTTCTCATTGAAGAGTAAGTTACAAAGTGACATCCTCAGTAAAAGAGACTTCTGGACTGTAAATTATGTGTTATGTGTATCTAATTGTTTGAGCCTGCTGTCACTGAAAGATCTATGTTTCATTTTGAATTGAGAAAGACAGGTGACTACATTACAGTGAGAGTTTCCCCATTTTTAACATAAATTTCACAGCTTTTGGCTTTTAATCTAAGTTAGAACAGAGCTCCTAAGTGAGTCTAGGATCCCCTTGCAGTCTGTGGGTAACTTGCAAAAGAATGAGACATCTTGTCCTAAAGCATACTTCCCTTTAAGGAAGAAGGGATGAATGACTGTGAGTTATCAAGGTATCCTTAGTTATTAGTTAATTAGGTGTGATGAATTCCACTTCTGGTCTGTATCAAAAGCCATACAGCATACTTAATCATCTTATATTGTCAAAACCTTTGGCAGAGCCAGAATTTCAAAAATCCCAGCTGTCAAGATGGCTCGTGCTCAGTCTTGGAGTGCTCTCTTTGCTGCCTTTTGTTCAGGCTGGCAGTATGTTGTGCTCTCTCTGCACATTTATTCTTTTCTAGTGTCATTCTGTGTCATTGTCTTCGAGTATGTTGCAAACCATTCATGTTTATGTTACACTCTGTTTTCTCAAGGAAGAACTGAGTGAGACAGATTTCCAGTAGTGCTGAGCACTGGCAGCCCTATTTGAAACCTGGTCAGTACCTGGAATTTCCAATTGTATTTCTGAGCTGGTAGGGAAGCAGCTAACTAAGGAGTTTGGTGTTTTAGAGAATAAACATGGCCTAGCTCTTGAGCATTGTCCAGATTTATTACCAAGTTTGAACCCTTGTGCTTGGAGTTTTTAAATTTATAATAGAAGTACCATGTCACATTCATACAGTTATATATTTTAATGAAAAATTTGCTGTTATTTTTTTAATTCTCTCAAGGAACTGTTGTAACATCTGTTGTCTAATTAGATTAGCTTGCTGCAGTACTGTGGTAATTTCAAAGTTGGCCAGAGCAATGTGGCATCAGAAGAGAAAGGTATGGTGTGCTTAGTACAAGCTGGGAGGCCTCACTCTGTTTCACTGTGCAAAAAGAAAACAAGAAATTGACTGATGTCCTAATGGTCTGAACCTGTAAAATGCAAAGTTGAAAAAGCATGGAAAGGGAATCTGGGGGGAGGGGGTCTTTTTGTCCTTTGTCTTTATAGGATAGTGTAGCACAGTAGTTATTTTACTTTAGAGCCATATTATAAAAGATTGAAACAATAATTAATTTTCCTGCCTGTATTTCAGCAGCATATCCTTTCCAAATTAACAACAACTTTCAGTCTGTCTTTGCAATCTGTCTGCAGCTCAAATAGTTGGAGAACTGAATTCAAAATGGCTTGGAATTTGGGAACACTTTGGCCTATGTAAAATCAGAAATTTAAAAAAAATATATTTCTATAGGTCATTATTTTCAAAGGCATTGTGTTGTTCTCTAACATTTTTTCACTTTTTGAGGACCTCTTATTCTGGATATTGTCTGCTTGCCTTTTAAGTCTATATAAGTAGTTATGGTTTTAAAATGTAAATTCATTCAGTGATTCTTCATACTGATACTTCCCCATGTAGCACCATATGCATAATACTGTTTGTCTTTAAACTTGTATTAAAGCTGCCAAAACAAGTATTTGAATTTTGAATAGCCAGGTATTAACTAATTACACTTCAATACCTCTGGTTTCCACAGTAAAATGGGCATCATGGTGAGACTTCAGTAATTAACAGTGAGACACAGGTCTGGGGTTTGTTCAGTGTTTCTACTCCAGTTTCATCCTTGAAACTGCTGTGATGCTGAATGGGAAGGTTTGAACAAACTCAGCCAGAGGCACTAAACTTGCATTCAGAATTACAGCCCACAGACTTAGGTTTTTACAGGACTACAAATCTGAATACTGCTGAATCTTAACTTGGGCATAGACAAAGACTCAAAGGTAGTACAGCTCCTATTGTGATGTAATCTGCACTGGCTCTCTAGCTGCAGTGTTCACCTGCTTCTCTGGCTGTCTCTGACTTTTCTGTACAGGTGAACCATAGAGATATTTGCTCCTCTGCGCATGTCCCTGCTGTCAGTAACCAAGTTGGAATATCTTGTAGTTCTTCCACAGTCAGTCTCTGTCATTGTCAAAGTCAATTCAGGCTGCCGTGGTAATTCCTAAGGGTAATCAATAAATCATGTCATCACCTTCACCCCTCACATGGCGAGGGGGAAGGAAAGAGCACTTCATCATCAAGGAAAAAGCATTCCTACTGCCATAAATAAAAGCACAAATGCAGCAATCAATCATCTAATCTAGAGCCTGAAATTTTAACATCTTAACAGGATGTAAAGTCATGATTCAGATGGGGATGATAATGCATACCAATATCCTCACCCCTGGCAGATAAAAGGACTGCATAGGCCCTCAGCTTGCTGTGCTGCAGAATGTGGCTTCATGGCATGACACTCACATATGAATGCAAGTTGAAGATTAAAGCTAAGTAGTCATTGAAAGGCTGTAGCAGAGAAAGTTTTTGATGATAGTAAACCAGAGGGGATTTTATTTCCAGCAGTTATATCACTGGGGAGATGATGTCTGTCAGACTTTTGAATATTTAATAAACAGTAGGCAAGCACTTGGCATGTAGCTGCAGTGTTACCACAGTGCTGAATGTGAACATGGCAAATACTGGTTTAAAGATCAGGAAAATGAGGGCTTATAATGAAGGATAATAACTAGCTCAGTGCATAAGGGTGATGATAGGAGTCTGCATCTCTGGGAAGAAGTAATAGTATATTTTCAAGTTCATCAGTCTGGTTATATCTGTAGCCAGAATATGTAGCAACAGCAGTACAGTCTCAGAATGTTTAATGATATGGAACAAAACTACTCTGTGATACTCAGCTAAGGGTCACCGCTTTCAACGTGACAACTTCCTAAGCTATGCTCATCTCTCTTTCTGACTATTCATCTCTTGGACTAGTTTTCATTCTTTTTCCTTTTTGTAGGTGGTGATTTACCAAGAAGAACAGCTGGTCATCTGCTTGAGGAGAAGACAGCTTGTGTTTCTGCTGCTGTGTCAGATGAGTCTGTAGCTGGAGATAGTGGTGTATATGAAGCTTCTGTGAAACAGTAGGTTTGAGAAATCATGCAAGTCTTTCCACCAAATATTTAAATATATCTATGATCAGTTACACAGAAGTTGTTAACCAGCCCTGCCTTTTTTAGAAATAATTTGTATTTTCAGATGGAAAGGAAGGCATATTTGCCAAACAATGAAGTTTGATCTGAGGGTTATTTTTTGTGCTTGTATAACTTGGTTGAATTGCATTAATATACTTCTTTATAATCTTGGGTTTTTTTCCTTGCTAGAAGTGTTCCCAAGAGAAAAGCTTGATTTAAACTATGCAGGTTCTGCCATGTGACTCTATTGTCAATACTCAGAGTTATTGTTTTTACTTCTTGCTTTGTTAAGGATTTTTAAGATTGCATAGCAATTTTTTGGAATGTTTTTATTTTTAAAAAGAGGTTATAGAAAAGACATTAAAAAACTCTGTTGTAATGTTGGTATTAAAATAATCCAGGTTGAGGCTTAATGTTCACTGCAGTGATCAGGATATAAGAAATATATTTGCTGTTATTTTTTGACCAGACAACTTCTATAGGATTTTTCATATTAGTTTATATAGTATTGCCTGTAATCTTCAGTAATCAGCCTCAGGCCTTTCTGAATCATTGCCGCAGTTGTCAAACTATTCCAGCAGCAACTGCCCCTAAAACAAGTACTGTTGTTGTGTAGGCTCTGAAATCCTTATTTGGAGTGCATGCTGTAATTAAATCAGCATGTTTAGGAGAATGGATATATGTTCTGTGTATGCATATTTAATAATTGCTGAAAGCTAACTATAATTTTCCAAAATTTGAGTATTTGCCTGGTTTTCCTAGACCAAATGAAACTGAGGACACTGTATATAGTGAAGATGATGCAACAACTCTAGAGGCTGCTCAGGTACAAATAGGACTCAGGTGAGTGACCAGCAAGGGGAATATTTCTGTTGATCCATAAGTGTGAATAGTAAACTTCCCTTGTGTTGTCCTTTTTTTAACAGATATGACCACAGCAATTCAAGTTTTGTGATAATCATAGTACGGCTTAGAAACCTTCCAGCATTTCCTGTCCCCCTTGGCTCTAAGATGTAAGTCAAACAATCACTGAGAAGTAGTGTTGAGATATGAGTATAATAATAAATTCTAAAAATTCTCTAAAGGAATTGGTTGATTTATGGCTTAAGAGCACTGAAGTATATACAAAACTTTTCAAATTGTTGTAGTATTTAGCATTGTAGTATTTATGTAATATTTAGTATTTGCATATTCCAGCAATGCTGCAAGAATAAGATGCTATCAGGAAACTTGCACATTCCACTAAACTGGAGTAAAAACGGATTTTAAAATGGTGTTTTTTCTACTGCTTCTAAACACTCCAGCTTTGTGAGTGCAAAACAGCTATGCCATAGTTACTAAAACCATTCTTTTGATTCTTTGGCATCCTTTCAGCTCCGAATGTTGTCTTTTTGCATTTATGTGTCTTTTTGATGTAAAATGGTATTTAAAGCAGTATTTGTCTTTTAAGTGAGCTTTTAAAGGAAAGGGGTAATTTAATAAATTGCAAGAGGACAAGCACAGTCACATTGAGATACACCATCCCTAACAACTAGAGCTTGGGGGTCTGCTAAGAATTAGCTCTTGATTCAAATTGGACCAACAAAGTCTAAAAGTAAATTGCAGTTTGAATCATATGTAGAGAAAAGCCTGAATGTGTTATCACTGAGTTTCTAATCCAAAATTCTCATCTGAATAGATAAGTACAGGTTGCCTTGGGGACACTTGTACTTGAGCAAGCTTTTTGACAGACTGTAAGTTTACTTTAAACTGTTGAAAAGCTTAATGAGATTGGAGTAGGATATAATCAATCCTTGAAAAATTTAGTTTTCTTGCTTGTTCTTTTCCCTTTGTATCCCATTGGCTTAAATTTGATTGGCAGATAAATAGGAAGCCACTGGATATGGAAAGGATGCATTAAGGATAGAGGCCTGGGTGCTTGCTGGATTTTTCTGTTTGTTTTTGTTAATAACAATGGTTGTTCTACTACTATCCTTCCTTCTTTGAACTAGTCTTTCCTTTGCTGACCTTCCAAGTCACTAACATTTAGCACAAGAAAACAAAAAAACCATGGAAGAATAAATTGACACAGGTGAGAGGAAAAGTAGATAATGTAGAATGGCAAAAAGATGTTCAATAACATAAAGCTAGGCCAGAGCAGGTATCTTTTCAGGAATTAAAGTGTGAGGTTGTAATTGATAGTCAAGAAGTCCTAACCTGCCGCTGCTAAAAGAGATTTGATGAAATTAAAGCTGCACAAAACAAGGAGGAAGAAGGGGCAGGGTAAAGGCAGGACCTTGCAAATAGCATTTTTCTGCCACTTGCACTTGTGTGCATGTATGTATAATCTGTACAGATTAAAAATTGGGTCTGAAAAAAGATGCTACATTATAGCTGCATTTCCTAGAACATCAGTTGGATAAATTAGTACTTTAGTGAACCTTTACACATGGAAGAATAGATTTGACATGAGGTGTTACTGATACTGTGAAAACTGCTCACTTTTAGCCCAGGTAGAGCACAGTTGAGGGGTTACTGTGTCAGGGTCACTTCTTCATCAGTTGAGAAGTCATAGGTTTGTCACAGTAAAATCTGATTGATTGATTGACTCTTTAAATTTATTAATTAAAATGAAAGTAATCACTCGTATACAACAAAGTGAAAGAACAATTTCTTTCACTTCTTTGTTTACCCTTCATTTGGCCTGATGCCAATAAATTGGCAAACAGTTATTAAAAGAAACTTCTAATGGACCACCTTTTAAACATACTTTTGATACACTTTATCTTCTATTCCTACATCTTTTATAAATGTTTTTAATTGCTTAGTCTATTAAAATGGCTGTTTTCAGTAGACTGCCAATTGCTTACCTACCTGCATGAATACAGCAGCAGCATTACTGGAGTTACAATACGCTACCACTTCACCTCAGGACTGGCATGTCAAAATGCTGGATACCTGCTATCCAGGCTGTACATGTGAACCAAACAACCTAGATTTTGCTCTTTATTCCAAGAAGTTTGGCATAATTGGGAAATAAAGATTATGCCCAAATTTAAGTAAAAAAATCATATTTCTCACAGACCTAATTTCTTTTGATTTAACTAATGTAAAATTAAGTTTTTAATAAAATTAATGAAACTCTGCACGAAGTCAGAAAATATAATAGTAGTGCTATAAATTTTGAGAGAAAAAGTATTTTCCACAATTATTTACATTGACCTACTCTTTTTTCTTGCTTTAGCCAGCTTCATTGCATTCTATTGTCCAGTGAATGCCATTTATATTTAGAGCCAGTACCAGAAACAGACTAATATATAGGCACAGAAAAGATGTTAAACTATTACTATGCTCATTTGTGTGTATGAGAAACTGTGCAATAGGTAAATAGCACATACAAATTGCATTAAAAATGTCTTTACTCTGTCAAGGTGCTGCTAAAGTGACACCTGCAAGTTAGCTAGTACAACTTTCATGCACATAATACCCATTCATATTGGTTGTATGAAATGAATGCAGCCTTGTAACAATTTTAAGTTACTCTCTGTGCTTCCATTTAGGCTTGCAAGATGCATTCTTCCAAGTTTCACTTAATGTGTTATAAATTGATCTTAAGCAGCTATGGCCCTAGCTATTTTGTTCCTTGCTCTCCTAAGTTTCCTGCTTTCTTTGGAAATCCTACTTGATTTGCTTCCTTAAAAGATTAAAAGACATCACTGCTTTTCAGTGATGCTTGCATTATTCTAAGAATTTAATTTTTACGTCCACCCCAGTTCTTCTCATTTTTTAAAATTAACGTGAAGGGCATGTTTCCTGCCACCTGTGACATGATCTTCTTTGTTTACAGTACTAAACTTGGATAGAGTCAGAAACTGCTTCCACTCTTCCTACTACTACCTTGCAGGCACAAAAATTCCTTCTTGGGAAATGTTTCTGCAGGGGAGTTCCTCACTCATCTTTGTCACCTCTTTTCCATTCCACTGATAAAGTTACTGTTCCGTTTTGTTGCTATGCGGTCCTTAAATTGATGGGGTGAACTTCTCCCCTGCATCACCAGCTAGTGGCAGTTTAAACAGAGGTAAAGATGTTGTTTTGTTTCTGGCAGGTATATCAGAGTAGCAGTCCTTCCATCCTCCACTGATACCAGCTGTCTGTTCCGCACTAAAGTTCATCCTGCCATGGAAACCATTTTATTCAACGAGATATTCAGAGTGGCCGTTTCTCAAGTGGCACTGCTACAGAAGACACTGAGAGTAGATGTGTGTGCTGTCAGTAGGACTCGTCGGGAAGAATGCTTGGTATGTGGTTTTATTTCTGGTGCTTTTTTGGCATGCATTTGTTTATAGTGTCCCCTCTTATTTTGATGGTCAAGGCTGCTAAAATTCCACGGCACTTGGAGACAAAGTCTGAAGCATAACTTAGTTGTTGCTATAGTACCTAGAATACTGCTTTTCTCTGAAACTCCTAGTACAGAATCTAATCCTGGATGGAAGGTATTTTGATAATTCTAACACAGAATTAATTTAATTACAGATCAATATTCCATCTTTACCATTTTATACATAAAACCCTTATAAACTTCAATGCTAGGTTTTAAAGTAAAAACAGAAGAAGAGCCACAGTAAAAAATAATGAGAGCAAGCCCTCATTATCACCATTTGTCACAAAGAACAAACTAAATTACATTTTGGACGTTATTTTAGATTATATGATGGACACCTTTTTAGTCTTTATGATCTGTTGAAATAAAAAAGCATGACATTTATAGATCAGCCCATTGGAAGCTGTCACTTTGAATGTTGTTGTTAATCGTAGTCATCACTGAATCAGTGATGCTTCATTTACTTTCAAATTGCTTTTGCATGGTCTGGTGCAACTCAAGTCTAGTTTTTCACCACGAGAGGGATTTTAGTAGCACAGTGAGATTTTTGCAGTTCCCACACACTGAAGAGATGCTGCAATCTGCTGGGGTTCATTGGCTCTTACTACTGTGAAACAGCTTCACTTTTCAGTAGTTAACTTAATTCCTGGGGAATGTGTTGGCCTTTTTCAGTATGTAAGAGTTTTCCCCTGAGGAAAGGGAAGGGCAACAGAACAAAAATGCAACCTCAGGCAGGATACAAAGGTGAAGAAAGGACTCAACAATAACAAAAACCTCCAGTGGACAAGAGTTATTCCAAAGATCAAATGAAAGAGTTGGGAGTATCATCCCCAGCAGAATGCCCTGGACAGCATGACCAGAGTCTTGGCAAGAGCTATGTGTGCAGCCCAGCAGCTGTGAAGATAATATGCTTTGCCAAAGAACAAAGGATTTTAATCTCCAAGGCACAGCCCAAACATGAGTACTTCAGAAGTTTTCCCAGAGTACCAACTCAGTGGATGCCAGCGTTTGTCCAAATGAAAGGGTTTCTTAATCTCTTTTACTGGCTTTTCATCTCCTTCTTCCCTGGTTAGAGCATCCAAGGTCATCCATTATTTGCCATATGCATGATTTTTGTGGTGGGACAGTTGAAAAATCATGTGACACTCGCTGTCCCACAAACTGGTGCTGCACAGGGTTTCATTGCTGAATGCATTAGAGCAGGTGTGTGCAGTACTGTGGTATGGTATGGGGTGTGCGTGTGCGTGTGGGGAGACGTTTCTGCAGATTGAAATAAGAGATGGCAGAATTGACATTTCCATGTACTTATATTTGTCAATTTTAACTGGAAGTAGAGGGAAATAGAAAACTGTACGGTTAGAAAGGGAATTGAGGTTCATGTCAAATTTGTGCTGCCTGTTTTGCATGATGAGTACAGTAGAATGTTTTGTAGAAAACAGAACAAATTTAAATAATTTTTTCCCTTTTCTTATTTTGTACAGGCTGGGACTCAGATCAGCCTGGCAGATTTATCACTTTCTGATGAGACCTGTACTCTGTGGTACAACCTGTTGCCTTGCAAGCAGAGTCCTGGCAAAAAACCCAAGGAAGAAAATGATGAATACATGTTTCTGTTAAGCAAGCAATCACAGTCACTGGACTCACTGGACTTGGTGAGTGATGAGCTGGCTATTATTGTGATAGCAAGAAAAAAGCCAGAGACTCCAATTGTGCCATTGCATTGTAGTTATTTGAATGTGGGAACTGCCATCCTGAAGGTCCAAGGCCCTGTTTTGCAGGCACTTTTGTCTAGAGTGACTTTGTGTGAGTAGGGCCTTCAGCTGTGATTCTTTTTAGAAAAAATGTTATTGAAGAGCTTCCTTAAGTGTGTAATTTATTTTCATATGCATACATTAAAAATTGCAATTTATTAACTGTTGAATCTGCATACTCAAAGCCATTGCATTGAACATGCTGTTTATGCAAAACATACTAACTCTTCTGGTTAAATCAGCTCTTCTGCTTTAATTCCTTCTTAAGAGAACTGCATAGAAAATGTAACTTTGAAAAGCATCCTTTTTCACCTAAGAACAGTACGATAGGGAAGATGAGAAACTACATTGAAGGATGACAGGAGCATATTTGATTGCATTGTCATTTTAAAACCAATTGTTTTTCATTGAGATTTACTCTGTATAAAAGTAATTATTCAATGTGCTATACACTGACAATTCAAACCCCTTATCCTTGTGATCTGGGGGTCATTGTGTCTGTTGACATCAGGGTGTCAGCTCTTGCAAGAGTTGTCATTTTCCTACCTGTTATGTATCATTCAACTCTGGTTTATTTTTTTTCCTTGTGAGCAGGATGCTGTGTCAGCTCTGCTGGAGAGGACATCTGCTGAGCTGGAAGCAGTAGAACAAGAGCTGGCTGAAGATGAGGAGAAGGAACAAGAGCAAAGGGCCTCTGAGGAAGACTGGTAAAGACACTTTTCCTCCCTCACTCTTCATGCCTGAATGATTCAGCTCATTCTTCCTCTTCTTAGACAAACAAAAGAGTTGTACTTTTGGAGATCATAGATTCATAGAATGATATGGGTTAGAAGGGATCTTTAAAGATCATCCAGTCTAATGCTGCTACCATGGGCAGGGACACCTTCCACTAGATCAGGATGGTCAACACCCCATCCACCCTGGCGTTGAAAATTTCCAAGGACAGGACATCTGTGGCTTCTCTGGACACCCTGTTCCAGTGCCTCACCACCACTGGAATTGGAGTAAAGTCTTGTTCTCTTGTATGGTCAATTTATTCACATTCTTGTAGGTTTACAGTCTCTTGGCTGCTCTATGAACTCCTACTGCCAATGCTCCTCCATTCCATGTACGTCTTCCTGTGAAACCACCTGGGTTGTGAAGCCACTGGGAGTGTACCATAATTTCAAATGTTATAGTTGCATTAACTGTAACAGGCAAGCTGTTAGATCTGAAAAGAGAGCTGCTGTCTGACAAAGTCAGTGTGGGTGTGCTTCTGTTGATGAGCTTGTTTTTGAAGAAAATGTGAGCTTTCCTAAGAAACAGATTTCTTGCTAAATTGCTATTTGAGGTCTGTTATTGTTCAATTTCTTAGCTGCAGTGTAGAAGAAAATACATTCTTTACTGGGGGAAAGGGGGGAGTAGCTTTTTGTTTTATGAACTTATAACAAAAGTCCTTCAACACTGTTAATGTTACAGCTATTGAATAGAGTGCAGTGCTGTCGTAAGAACCTTGAAGGTGAACTGTAGTAGTGCTGGGTTTTGCTTAGGGCAGCAGTGAAATGTGCCTTCACGTGAACTTGGTGGAAGCATTTGGCTGATAGTTGTTTTCCTTCTCAGGAAAATGCATGCCTTAAACATTAGTGCAGGTCTGGGCTTTCTGGTATCTTCCTTGGTGAGCTTTTTCAGTTTCATAATAAGCCTGGGCTACTTCTGTTCATACAGGCTAGAGATGCTTACAGAGGCCTCTGATGAAATTGTGGATGAAGAGGAAGATGGCATTAAGCTGGAAGTAGAAGGTGACTGTAATGATGACCTGGGGTTACTCATGGATGCACCAGAAATGAATGAAGACAAGAACAGAGAGAACAGTGATGAGGCCCAGGAAAGCCAGCAAGCTGCTGTAATTCTAACACTGGTGAATATCTTAAAATTCACATTCCTGCAGTATCTTACTATGTCTAAAATCTATTTCTGAGCAATTAATATAGAAGTCTGCTGCATCTATGCATTTACAATTTGATGAGGCCTTTGCTGTAGCACTTGTATGTATGTACATGTAACAAAATTGATGTGGTCACTTGTGAACTATGAAGAGGACATTGGACAGACATGCTAAGCAGGACTTGTAAGTCCAGGACAATTAACCAAGACTCTCTATCTTCACTTTTTTTGTTGTTGCATGTGGAGGACATTCAAAATACAAGAGTAGTTCAGTAGCTTCAGCTTGTGCATATTTAAAATATTTCTGCACATCTGTTTCATTGTTTCCTTTTCTTTTTTTCTGATTTGTCTGCTCAACAGGAAAAAACACATGACAAGGGTCAAGATCTTTAAGCCAATGCAGCGATTTCCTTATTTTTTCCCCTAATTTTTGGGCATGAAATACAAGAACTGTCTTAGCAGAAAAAAGGACAAAAGACTAATGAACAGAAAATTCCAAAATGTGTATTAAAACTGTGTATACTTTTGAACAATTGAGGGTACTATTGTGTCCACACACTGCATAAAGCAAATTCTAATTCCATGTTCTTGGTAACTGTTGTTTTTGAAATTATATTCCACTTTCCTGAAAGCACTTTTACTAAATGTTTAGTAAACATATCTCTGATGTGGTAGAACACTCTCAGAAATAAAATTATTAGAATCTTTCTGCATCTTAGTAAAAACATCGTTGCATATTTTAAACTCAAAAGTTCTATAAAATAACTGAAGTAGAAAGACGAAGAGTGACATCTCGTTCCTTCAACTTTGTGACAATATAAAAGTTTAACATCTCAGTGGACTTGCTGGTAACTGTAATTAACTTCCAATTAATGTGGCAAGATGCCAAATGAGCTAAGGCTGTGGTATTAAAAGGACTGACAGTCTGCTGGGTAGCAAGTAAATATAGATCAAAGCCCTAACTCGGCAAGGGGAGATGGCAAGGACGACACGTGAAGGTCAGACACACACACAAAGTGCTTTGCTAAACCTGGGCTGGGTGGACCCAGACAATGAGTGAAAGACAGCAGTCCCCACTGCAGAGCCAGACACAGCACAGATCTCTGTAGGCCACATGCTCTCAAGGTTGCTGTTGTGCTATTTAGGTCACTGTATTTATCTCCTGCACTATGGAAATCATGAACCTCATTAAATTACCCAAGCTGAAGAAAAAGCCCCATTGCTCATCAGTAACACTGGATGTCCCAGCTGCTGCAGAGCTTGGTCTAGCCCAGCAGCCAGGATGATTGCAGCATGGAAGTAAGCACAGGCTGTGCCACCCACAGGGATGGAGCCACTTGAGGCTCCCTCTGGCACATGTGGGACAACTCTAGTAGGCAGCAGGCTGTGCTGAGGGACAGCAGCCAGCAGTGTCTTTTCCCTGGGTTCACAAGGCTGGTGAGGCTCTAGAGATTGCATAAAGCAGTCCTGCTGCTGAGGCCTGGGGATGTATGGCAGTATGTCTGGAAGGACCTGGGCAGTGTAACTTTTCCAGCTGCCCCCTTTCAGTGTGCACAGGCACCATCTCTGGCATGGCAGAACCTTGCCCTTCTGCAATTACCAAACAAAGTAAATATAAATGTGCAATAATCATAATGTCTGCAAATGGCAAAGAAAAACATTACTTGTACTGTGTTTGCATCAAACCTTCTGCCAAGCAGCAAAGCAGCAAAAGCCTTTCTGCAAAAGCTCCAGCTTTACTGGCTACAAAGAGTACCTTCAAAGCCTCTCCACACACTCTTAAGCCTCTTGGGAATTTTGCATTTCTTTACTTAGAATAGCTTCTCTGTAAATGCACAGGGCTTTTTGCCGCTGGTCTTTTTCCATCCACCACAAGGTAATGAGAATGCTTGTGAAGTCTGAAAGCACAGAAACTATGTGGGGGCATGTATCTGGTTATAGTAAGTCTTATGCATTAAATTCCTGTTCACAGGTTGATAAAGAGACTAACACTGAGGAATTGGTTAACGAGAACACAGCAGTCCGGCCCAAGGACAGAGCCAGCTGGAGCTGCAGACAGCGTCCCTTTGTCAGGAACAGCATGATAGTGCGCTCCCAAACCTTCTCTCCAGGCCAGCGGAACCAATACATCTGCAGGGTAAGAGCAGAGGCATTTGGGATGAAGAGCTATTAACCAAAGAGTCATTTAACTTCTTGGGAGTGAAGCATTAATGACACTGAGTCATGTACTGCTTTTCCCTGCAAGAGGCAGAGCCTGTGCTTTCTCTAGAGTCCTTCCCTCTCTGAGCTGATGTATAGTAGAATTGACTTTTAGCAGAGTTGCATACTCTTGCAAAACACCTCTGCTAGGGCAAAAATACATCCTATTGGAGAGAAATAACACAGATGCCTGTGCTGGCTCTCTGCAAAAAGTGTTTCCCTGCACGTCAGCAACTCCAGCACTCTCGCAGCAAAACAATTTGTTACAACATGAAATAGAATTCACTGTAAAATGCCATTGCATTACCATATTTTAATAATGCAGCCATTTAAGGGTAACAGTGTGGAAAGAGCTCAGTCATCAATTTTAAATCTCGCTTTGTATCTCAACTGGTTTTAAACCTAGGCAGCCCAAATCCTGCTGTAATTGCATCTTTGAAAGATGTGCAAACGCTGCCTCGGGGCTGGGTTTTAAACATGGCTTTGGCAGCTAAGTTCTCCAGTCTCTCTAGATCTATGGTAGCATGGAAAAAGAAAAAAAGATTTAAATTGTGAGTCTTGCTACTGCTAAACTAACTATGAAAATAATGTGTTACAAGATATAAGCATGAACTCCCAGCTCTATAGATTTTAATCACAGATACCATAGAAAAGGCTGTTTATTTTGATCTTTAGTTTCTACAGGTTATTCATACAAGTATATTTTTTTAAAAAAAGTAATACCTATGCTTTAATTCCCCAGTTCAGTTAGAGGCATTTGCCTTAATCATTTGGGAATGTTAATGTTCATCACTTCTCTGTGATTCTCACTGGCAAAAAAAAGGAACATGTTTGAAGATATATCTTTTGAAGTGTCAGAAACAGTTGTTGCCCACCGCTGGGGGCTCCAGAGTGGGCACTGTAGCTGCATCCTAGTTCACAAAGAAGGCTGGAGAGCTGGGGTGTCCCCAGTCCCAGTCCCCAGCTTGTACCACAGGCATATCCAGCATTCCTTGCATTATGATGCTGTAGGGGAGGAAAGCGCCTGTTGGATACACTCTGGTGAAGTGCCAGCTGCTCTCTAATCAGAAGAGATAGCCTGGCTTTAAGAGAGCACCTCTGATGTTACAGAAAACAGAGATCTTTGAGGCCTAATGGACAGAACTAAAGTCTGTTGATGCTTTGGAAAATGTCCCTTGAAAAGTGCCTAAAGAACATCAGTGGCGATGGCCGCTTCTCTCTATCAAGGAGTGAGCTCCCAGTAATGGCTCATGGTGAAAAGACAGATTTGTCTCTCAAGAGGTGTACTGTATATTGCAAGTGGTTGTATTTCTGACCCCAGCTCCCAATCAGCCTTGTGTAAGCACACTTTAGGGCCCTGCCTTTGCTTACTGAAATGTTAGCAGAAGGATTCCTTTTCTTGTCCTCTCCTGAAGAGTTGAAATACATATTCTGCAGAGGGATGCTTCCGACCACCTACTGATGCTGATGCACCTAACAATCATTCTGCATTGATGTGTATGAAATAATGCTAAAGTTATGAAGAAGCTACCACTGAGCTGTGGCACATGATTTTAAGAAGCAGACAGTGCTTCTGAAGGGAAGCTGTAGGCACGCTTTTGCTTGTTGCAATTAATAACAATACAAAAATACTGCTTGTTGGACAGGTGTATGTCTACAGTAATTTACCTTCCCTGTAGTAAGTTTGTTAAAAGCCTGCCCCAGGTAAGCAAAATCCATAGTTTGTATCTGCAGCCAGACAATGATTTATCAGTACTTAATAACCATGGTTACCTTCCTTGAATTCCTAGAGAGACTCACTATTCATTCAGTAAGATCAATGGTTGTCCTGGTATAGGATTATAATTTTAGAGTAGATGCTTATTCTAGTTGCAAACTTGTTAACTTTATAGTAAGAATATGACCTTACGTGTATGTAAAGGCTGAGGTTCCCTGACTGGTTCTACCAGTGCAGGTGTATTTACATCTGGAGGTGCTTTATGTCTGTTTGTTCTGTACGTTTTGGCAGCTGAATCGCAGCGACAGCGACAGCTCCACGCTGACCAAGAAATCTCTGTTTGTGAGAAACGCCACAGAACGACGGAGCCTGAGAGTTAAACGGGTATGTGCTGTTACCTGCACATGGTTTGCAGTGAGCTATGGGGACACTGGGAATATCAAATGGCATAGAGGATACCCTTTATTTCAAGTATTTCAGCAAAAGCAACACAAGTACCATGATTCTGTCCTGTAGTTTCATATTGAAATATCAACATATTGGTCTCAGTCCAATGTCAGCTCCCCTGCAACAAAGCCTGTGTTGTTTTAGTCGTGGCTGAAGCCAGCAGGGAGACACTGATGCTCAGCATCATGGCATTTCTTGTTGAACTTAAGTTACTGTCAAAAGGGATCCGTGTTAAAGAATGTGACACAAGGTGGCCTATGCTGCACAAAAGTCAACACCAGCAGTATACATCTTGAGCAAATTTTGGTGAAGATTTCAAGGATTTAGATGCCCTTTTAAAGGGAATTGACACTCCACCAAAAGTATTCAAGTAGCAAAAGGATTGAAGGACAAGAGAGCAAGAATGAGAGAGAGAGAGACAAGAGAGCAATTTCTTGCATGAAATTAATTCTTACATGAATTTAGAGAGTTATATTTTAATCTTAATTGTAACTAGAAAAATAGTCCTTTAGAAGCCTTGTTACCAGGAAGCAGGATACATTTTGTATAAGAAAGAAAAGTCTGGGATACTGAATAGTCCGAGATGGCTTCTCCTGCCTGACTTACTCATGCAGAAAGTCACAGTGAAAGGACAGTAAATAATGTGAAATATGCTGAAGAAGTGCATGTTTACTGAGTTGGTAACATTATGTGTTCAGTTAGGCCTTGAAAAAGCAAATATTTACAAAAATAAATAATGTAGTTGACATCTGTAGGGAATTCTGTGTAGTGTTGTGTCTCCCAGCAGTGTCATCCCAGGGATCAGAATGGGTTTTTTGTTTTTAACCTTAAATATATAATGTGCACTTGGTTGGAGCATTTATTTTTAGCTAGCGACTACAGAAAAATTCCAGGATAGGTGAATTTTTTTATTTCAGAAAAAAAGACTGGTAAACCTCCTCTTTCCCCCCCCAGAATATCTGAGCTTTTTCTGACTGCAGTATGTCAAGCTCTCCACCAGCCTCTCTAGGTATTAATTGTTACTGTTCTGTCTCCCAAACGACTCAGCCCGTGTGCCAGCCCATGCTGCGGAGAGCTGCGCAAGAGTGCCCCGCGCGCACTTCCCTGGACTTGGAGCTGGACCTCCAGGTGTCGCGCACGAGACAGAATCGTCTGAACGACGAGCTCCAGGCCTTAAGGGACCTGAAACAAAAGCTTGAGGAAATGAAAGGCAGAGGAGAGGCAGACCTTCCTCTGTGTTTGCTAGAGGATGAACGTTTCCAGAAACTCTTGAAACAAGCTGAAAAACAGGTATGAGCAGCATTCACATATATGTAATATGTATATATTCACATATATGTATATTTGTATCCATATATATGTAAGTATGCCTCTACCTTTGATATAAATTTGTTAAAGAATTTGCTCAATGATGTTAAAATGTTTTTACAGAAGCTCACATTTGACTAATTATATCTCTGAATTACATAGTGTAAACTGTTTCTTTATTGATCAATACTACAACATTAAACGTAGAATTTGAGGTAACATTTTCCTAGTGCCCTCTAAATACTTTGATAAGTCACATTAGAAACTCTAGTATTTGGAGTAGTAGTTATGGTTGGTGTAGTAAAATAGCATTTACTTAAAACTTAATTTAGAATTCTCACATCCCAGCCATACTTTTACATACTTGCATGTGCTTTCTGTCCCTCAGCATCAGTTGCTTTGCAGTCTGCACAGAACTTGTAGCCAAAAGATGCTTGTAACAGGTAGGACTTAGAAGAATTACCACTATTCACAGTGGTAGGGGCATGGAGAAAAGGCAGTGGCTTATTTCTTCATGCAGGACATACTTGTTGTCGTTTTGGCAAAGGAAAGCCAAATGCTGTTTTCTACGTGATGGTCTCTCGAACAATACAAGTATATATGCACTGCCATAAGGTGGGATGCCCCCACATGATTAAAAGACAAGAAACAGAATAGAAGAATGAGATGCAACAGTGAGAAGTTAGAATGTGGAAAATTCCAATAAGATACATTAATAAGTTAGATGTTGTGGGGCTTTTATTATGTTTTTTGGGAGGTTGTTTGGAGATGGAGATCATCGACTGGAATAGGTACCTGGAGAGGTTGTTGGAGGAGTTAAAAACCCAACGAAGTAAAAAAAGTAAAACAAACCCACACAACCTGCACAGCTGGAGGTATTCTAAACCTAACTGGTCAAGACTCTGACTACTTTGGTATCATCTACTGTGAGCAGGAGGTTGGAGTAGACACCTTCTGGAGCCCCCTTCCCATCCAAGTCTGTAAATGTCCATCAGTTTTCAATGAGGGGAGGTTGTGAGTGACAGCCAGGAAGGGTCTGTGCTCCTTAGCTCTTTATGGTTGATAGAGACTTGAGCTTTGATACACCAGGTTATTCAGAGTTGTAAAAATGGAACATTTTAACAAGGTGCAGAGGCCCTCCTCATATGTAAGCAATAGTTCTTTGTTTTGTTGTTTTTTAAAGCTAAATGTCAGTAAATAGCCTTGTGTAGAAGAGGAAAGGATGATCCTAATATTTACATTTACAAAGCTGAGCTCTTTGTTAGGAAATGTTAGGAATGAGGTACTCCACATATGAGAGACAAAACATAAACAAAAACATCACAGGATCAGCAGATGTCAAAAAGCAAATATGAGAGGAATTGCTAAGAAAAATACTTGGAACAAAACATATCATTGCCTTAAGGTCTAAATATTATTATGCCTGTACCATAAACATAGTTCATTTTTGGTTTCCCTTTTCAAAGTGGATGATAAAATTGCGGAGAGGAGGATGGTCAAGGGAGGAAACAATTTCTGTGTAAGGAACAGCTAAGTAGCTACAACTGAAGTCCATGTAACCATGAGTGAGGTGGAAGAGAGCAATTAATCATGGTCTTGTATTCAGTGAGAAGTAGAAAATTGAACAGGTGGCAGGTAAAATGCAAGCAAACATAGCATGACATTCAAAAACTGTAAAAATGTTTTCAATAAAACATTGAATGCTACAAATTTCAAAAAATTAGGTTCAAAAAATTATTAATTTATGGATTGGCCAAAGTCACAGTAGAAAAATGCATGTAATGGCACTACATATTTCATTAAGTCCTTGACTGATACCTTAGGAAATAAAACTTCTCCCCAGAATGCTCTCCCAATTCTACATTTATGTCCTGTTGTGTCTTCTGGTCTCACTTTTTGGTATCTACTGTTGGTTACAGTTAGTGTAGTACTAAAATTACTATAAAACACTAGCAGAGTTTAGGGTAAACATTGATGAGTGTTCTGAAAAACACTGGGCAAAATGGGGGAAGATAGTGTAGTGTTTAAACTTAGTGTAACTGTATTGGTTTTTTACCATTATATTCATTTGATCCAAGTTTTAACTCATAAAAATAGTAACTTATAGAAAAGAAGCGTAGCTAAATTTATGTGGAATTTAATAGTTTATATCTAATACTGGATGCAGGACAGAAATTATATTTTCTGAGTGTTTAATTTAAAACTACTCCCATTCTAAAACTGTTCCCTCTAGAACAGAGTATGCCTCTGCAACATTTCATATTATGAATCCTTCGGATTTGTGCTTTATTTCAGCTGGCTCTTCCAAGGCAGGAGGTAGGTTTGTCACATTTTTATGGTTCATGTCAGTGATCAACATCATTACACTCACTGGTGAACAATAAGGGTAATAATACACATTCCTAAAATATATGCGGGCAGTAGCACAGCATTTAAGTCCTCCTTCCCAAGGTAAAAGTCAGAACAGTGATCACGGTCATTCCACCTCTTTGAAGAGTGCTTACAAAGTTTCTAGAAATATTTCTACCCTTAAAATCACTGCAGCCTTCCCCTGCAGAGCAAAACAACCCTGAGAGCGCTGTACTGTGTTGTCAGTGTTTCCCCTTGGGTTAGCAAAACACAGCAGCCTAGAGAACATTGTCATAGATTATTTCTTAGATCCTGCAGGCATTATAATGGCACAGACTAATGCAGCAGCTGGAAACACCAGAGAAATTGAGAGAGTCTCGAGTGAAAAATGAAACCACTGATGTGGGGGATGTTAAAAATCAGTGGCTGCTTGCTAGCACGCAGTTAGTTACTCTGCTTGAAGCCAGATCCACAGACTCCATACCTTCCCTCTCATTCCTTCCACACCTCCCTAAGTGCAGCAAGTATGTAATGCCCACTAATACCTGCAGATCAGAAAACAGAGATAATTCTGTGCACCAGAAGCATTTTCTCTTGCTTAGATTGGATATTTGTGAGAAATCATACAGGGTTTCAAAGTTTGAGTCCTAAATCCTCATACAAGTAAGTTTACAGACACCTAGTGTCCTCTAAAGTACTATTGCTGTTTATATCCAGAAAAGATTCTTGTAAATATCTTCTTTATTTCTTTTTAGTACATCATTTATGTTGAGGGAATATGTAACTATGTCATTAATACCAATATTTTGGTATTTGTGTCTTTGTCCCAATGATTTGGTGTTTAGCACAGTTAGTTTTTCTTTGGATTCTGTTTTTTCTATATAAAACCCACAGAAGAACAAGACAGGAAATAGCATTTCAGCTCTAATTTTGATAGTGGTTCTTCTTCATCTTAAACTAACTTAAGCTTAAGCTAATCCCAGATAGAGGGATTCCTATCTGACACTTACATTTGGTAGATAAGTGTTGTGAATGAGTGTTTTCAGGTCACTTAAAGAATCTGAGATCATACTGTTGCCAGGGTGGGGGCAGGGGGTACATCACAAAATGTGCCAGATTTTAGGACTTATTGAATGTCTGGCCCTTGTATTAGTGTGATTTTCTGTATTTTATATAAAGCACTCAAAGAACATAATGTAAATATAAACATTATGGTTATGTACATACCTTCTCATATGCATATTACTAGAGACATTGGGCTGAAATCCAGGTTTCTCATAAAGCATACTTAAAAAATAAATGGATTCAAAAATGAAAAAAGGATACATGGTAATAGAGAGTATGAAAACAAGTCATCTATGCTCTTAAACATGAAATGCTGTAATCACAAGAATCTCATGTATAGTTAGGGAAGGATAAATTAGAAAATTTTGAAATATTTATGTTTAGTGCTTTGATGGTAAATATTAATTAGGGGAGCTGGTAAATCATATGACCAGTGACATACGTGAAATTAATTAGGACCTTACCAGTTGTAGATTGCAAATTTATGTTCACTAACTAATAAAGAAAACAATACTTATAGATTAATTTCATTTTAAAATCAAAGCTATTTTGGAGTTGGGGACTGAAGAAGTTAACAGCAGTACAAGCTGACTGAATTTTGAGTGAGTTTTTTGAAAGGGTGGTTGTCTTTCATGTAAAACACTTTCATATAGAAACCAGAGTGCGTTTCAACAGACAGAGGGTACCACTATCCTGCTGTGAGCAGCTTTCTTATAACTACCCAGTATGAAACTGATAGTGTGGACTAGCTCTTTTGAATTAGTTGGTTTTGTTGTTTAGGAGTCTACTGGGTTGAATTCAGAACTGGGACATGAACTTCTAAGTCACAAACTAGCTTTGAAGATTGCTGTTTCAGCCTTGCAAATGTGTTTTAATTTGAGGTAATGAACAGCATTTTCAAGTCTCTAAAGAATCAAAAATTAAAGTCTCTGCAACTTTATAGCTGTTTAAGAATGTGAACTGCTTCTATTGAATTTTAATGGCTGACAAAATTCAAAATACAATAAATAACATTTGTTTGACAGCCTCTGCAGTCTAGAAGAGCACTGCCCATGCCATGCACCCCACATGTGATGTGGGCAAAAATGCATTTATTACAGAACTCACCTGTGTAGGAATGGGGGTCATTTATCTAAGAATTTCAGGTGACTGCCCACCTAAAAAGAGTCACTGTTCAAATTATTGGATATTCAGAATATATATTGATTTATATATATTGATATTCAGAAATCCTTGATAAAGTTTTAAGGCCAAAGCACAGCTATTAATAGCAGTCTTGTTGCTAAAATGGTGGATGGCACAGCTGAAGCTGTCCTGTTGATGCTTAGTAAAGACATAAGTAATAGAGCTGAGGTACACTGAGGTACAGAAATTCAGTCACTTACTGTGGGGTATATAGCTGCTCAGCAGTGCTCACAAAGGACCTTTGATCTCTTGTTACCACTGGTGTTCTGTTCACTTGCCTTGGCTTTTACATCTCTACAATGCAAATGAAAGAAGTGAGTCTCATGCAAAATAGGTACTATGTCATGAATAAAGTCATAAAAGTTCATGTTCCTTGCTAACATGGTCAGCAAAACCTTAAAATGTGTTTTGAGAGCACGCCTTCCCTATTTTTTCTGTCCGTCACTTTAGAGTAGGTATAGGCAACTTTCCTGAGAGCTTTTGTCAGGAAATAGAAGTATTTTATATGGGAAGAGAATCAGTGGCTTGCAGTTCTAAAAAGATGCTTGGATAGACAACTTGTGCTCATACAATATTAGGTATCGTCTAACTACAGCTCTAAGAAATATCAGAATTTACAAAACCTAGTAGCCACCTGTGATGGCACAGAACTTGCTCTATTTATTTTTTTAGGAAAAGCCCCATTGGTTTATTTCACAGCCATGGTTTAGACTTGTGATGTCAGTCTTATCTTGCTGACCTTTTATATAGATTCATTTAGGCTGGAAAAGACCTTTAATAGCATTAACAGTAAACATGACACTGCCAAGTGTTTTGCTCAACACAGAAGCATCTCTCATTTCTTTGAAATGAATAGTTGTTCATTATCAGCAAAATACAGTTGTTTTTCTTGATACAGGCTGAACAGTCAAAAGAAGAGCAGAAACAAGGTTTAAGTGCTGAGAAATTGATGAGGAAGGCTTCTAAGGATGTGTGCCGGCTACGGGAGCAGAGCCAGAAAGTGCCACTGCAGGTGCAGTCATTCAGGTATGGCCTGTTCTGCTTTTCATGCCTTTTTTAATGTAGTGAAGTAACATGAACTGTTTCTAGGTATAACCAGACATACTCTGTAGTATTAGTAAAAAATCCACATGGCTTTGGCTTGCCAGAAACATCACAGATTTCTAACATGGTTCTAAGTTGGAGTTTCAGAGGGCCAGGCTTCGGTGACCTGCTCATGTGGGAGTTCAGAGGTGGTGAGGAAGCTGAGAGGAGTGTCATACCCTGTGTGACATCTGCTATAGGCAGGCACGTGTGTGGCTCTTGCTGTAGCTCACCTCACCCACATCAGGTTGACTGTGGGCTTTTAGTCATGGGAGCTCTTCCAGTGATGGCAAGGGCCTGAAACAAATGGCCACTCAATGAGAAGTAGGGCAGGATACAGCTCATCAGGAAACTTATTAACCACTACTTGTGCCTTGCTCAAGACTTAGTATTTAAGAAAGATCTTGAATCCCTCCTCTGTTTTGTTTCCCTTCTCTTTTTGGTTGTGAAGCAACCAATTACTTGAAGCAATTAATGAAGTGTTCTTGCTTAGCATAAGACAGAATAAGCACTATTTATCTTAAACCTTAATCCTCACTGGTCTAAATTCCTAAAAGACCGGCCAGTAAGTGGCAGGACTTGCAGCCTGGAGGCCACACTTAAATATAGAAAGAAATACACATCTATTGATTGAAAAATGCAATGTTTCAATGCTTGCTCTTGCACATAGAAACAGTACTGCAAGTTAATTTGGTTTGTTTTGTTAGTTACCACACATTTTTCGAGTTTGAATTTTGGATTCCTTTATAGGAAATTTAAGTCAGCTGCTGAGACTTCTTTCCCTTTTTTTAACCTTCTTTTGTGAGCAGTTGGAGAAATCCATAAGCAAGTAGGGGCCTATGAGGCAGCATGTATTGCAAACCATAGCTGTAAGTGATGCAGAACCAAAGCAAGAGAGAAAGGAAAGGGGTTCCTCAGCTAAGGTGTATTACAGCTGAGTAATTTATCTTCAGCTTGAAATTCAGAGCATCCTGAAGATTTCACTTTTTGTGCATATCTTGAGAAAGGGTTTTGGTCAGTGCTGGTCATTTAAGCATCATCACAGACAGACTGCTGCCTAAATCCACAGGAATGTGTAATAGTGCCTAAAACCCCATTCCCCTGCAAGAAGGATATCAAAAGGCTCTATTTTCCTTTATTTTCTAGTCACCACACAACTAAGAAGAGAAAGCCAGTTTAGGTTGATTTTGCTCTGAGCTACTGTTTTTCATGGAAACTCCAGCAAAAAACATGGTTTAGTCTTCTGGATAAATACTTACCTCTGGAGGCTGAATTGTGCCCTGCCAGTTGGACTTGTTACAGTGCTGTGGCCTCAGACTAATCACAGAGAGTCATTTTTAAAGCTCTCAAGAAGAATGACTCTTCTGAGCTTTAATTTTTAAGCCCCCAATACTTCTCTGCTGCTTTCTAGTCTGCTGCTAGGCAATCCTGTGTAAACTTGTTATGCTTCAGTAATGTCTCAGTTCATAGGTGACAGAAAAGGTAACAGCACAGGGGAAGCAACTGGAGAATGGGTTGACAATTCTGCTTCTCTGAGTCTTGCCCAGACACGACTATTCCCCGCTTGGCCTTTTCCCACGTCAGGATAAAATTATTTATTTTGCCTTCTCATCCCCCTACTGAAAATATCATCATTGGAAATTCAGTGACTGGAACTACATTTCAGTCTTATCATTGCAGTTATTAATGAAATACTGGTATTTTTTTCTCTTTCAAAACTGGAACTGCTTTTTACATAAATCTGCGTAGGAAGGTAATTGTGTCAGAATGCTACATTTGTTGTAAACAAATTTTATGTGTATTTTCCAAACCTGCGTTTTAAAGAATTATGCTCTTACATTAGCAACTCTACAGCAGATAACATTGAAGTCATGCCACAAATGGTAAAAAAAGTCTCTTGTTTTCTTTTCTAATTTCAGGGAGAAGATAGCATACTTCACAAGAGCAAAGATCAGTATACCAGCCCTTCCAGCTGATGATGTATAATTATGCAGTTTCATTGAAGTGTTTTTTCCACTTGTTCATCTCTTTTCAGATGAGCTTTGTAGTTCCAGTGATGTGCTTTCAAAGATCTTCTATTTTACATTCACTATTGATATGTTTATTTGTAAAATATAGTGAACTGAATTGTTGTAAGCTTAAAAAAATGGCAAAAAAACCCAACAAACAGAAAACCAAAGTAGATTAATTTTGGTATGCTGATGCTGATTTTGTACAGTTTGTGTGTATTGCATCTGTGTTTTTATTTTGTAAAGATGGAACAAAGGAACAAAGGCAGTACACTAAGCATATATCCTGTTGAACTGCACTGTGTTGAGAAAAATTATGTTCAACAGACAATTGTTTATCTTTTCACGATTTTCATGTGAGCAGACTGTGAAAATGGCTGTTCTGCCATGCAATACTTTTGTACAAGAGTGTAACTTTTATAGTTTAAAGTTAACCACAAGCGTAAGCTCCTTTCCAAAACATCCAGGCTGCCTCACAACAGCTGCTGATTAGATTCATCATCCACGATGTAATTTTGTTTCTGAAAATAATTTTTTTCTGGTTTTGTTTTTTTAATACTTTGTAGGAAGATACAGAGTTCAGAGTTTAGTTTTGTGAATGTACAGTACTTTAACCTGCACTAAAAGGTTTCTTGTATCTGCGGGAGAGTGAGAAAGGGAAGGCAGACAAGTAACCCTAAAAACTTAACTTTGAGACTACCAAAAGGGGCAGCTGCTTTCTGAACAGGATGAATCAAATTCATAATACCACCATTGCAATTGGAAGAGTTATACCCACTGTGCTCTTAAAACAGAGAGTTTTTCTCTGTTAATCATTTGTCCAAGGGGGCTGTCTGATTGCCAGCTAGGAATAATGAAGGAGTGTGCTAGGTTTGCAGATCTGTGACGCAGCATGAAAGTATTTATACCAGAAAAAAATCTCTCACATGCTAACTCAGATAACAGAAGTCCTGTAGGTAAGGTAAACCATTTTCTGAAAAAGGTCCTTACTAAAAGGCTGCACAAATTTTGGTACAATAAATAACAGTTTTTAAAATATAGAATTGACCATGTATGCAGTTGGGGGTGCACATGTTTAATGAATAGATGTGAACAGCTTGTTTCAAATGTCTTGCGTGCTCCTTCCTAGCAGGCTGCTTCATCAGAAGGCAACTTGGATGCCTTCTGTTAGAAGTTCAGAACATTGGATGTTGGTGTTGAAGCAGTCCTGTCTTGGTAAAGCAGTTGGGGTCATCTTCTGTGGATACTGTGTAAGTAGGTGGATATTGCAGAGAACAGAAATATTTCATTTTCTACTTAGTATGTTGCACTCAGATGTATTTCATTCACTGGCTACAGTTTTCTTCCCCAAGCAACAAGCCACATTGCATGAACTTCATCTTTCAGAAATGTTATAATTACTTGCTGAGCAAATGGAAACAATATAACCACAATATGGTAGCAGCTGTCTTAGATTCAAAGTGACAATTCTGTAACGACAGGTCTGTGTAACACCCAAGGGTTTTCTTATGCACAAATACATCAGTTCACTGAAATATAAAGCCAAACATGCTATTTTGAGCAAGATGACTGATTCAACATCCTTTATGAATGCCCCATTTGTTTTTTGTGTCTTTGGTTTGAGATAACATTCATGTTTTAAAGGTCAATTAAAAAAAATCTGGAATTATTTAATGTAGAGGTGAAATGAAGGTTGACAGTTTCAACTTCTCAATTTGATTATATAAGGTGTTTGTAGAATGATGTTTAGAGGTCTACTTTATGATTTTTCTTTTTATTTATTTACAGTCTTATTTATGTTCTGTTTAATATAGTTCAGTTCTGGCCATGTAAGTATTTGTCATTAAGGATGCGATTGTGAAAAATACTTAAAAGTGTCTAAATTCTTGCCCAGTTAGCTGGTTTTTCTCAAATGTTGAATAATTTTCCAAAAAAAAAGTATTATTGTCTGATTTGTAAGCATATGGTGAAGTCAAAACCTGAGTATTGCTGGCTTTGGCTTACAAAACTCCTTTAAAAATGAGAGACAGACATATTCATGCTCTTCATTTTCCAGATTTGTAAAGTTGAACATTTTTATAGGCAGCTTTTAACAATTCTGGGTTTGGAGTTTGGGGTTTTTTACTAATTCAGTGTGGCACACTTGAAACACTCAATAGAATAAGCTAAAATATTACACACAAATAAAGTTCCATCAGTGTAAAGTGATAAATATTACTCTTGGAGTGAAATTTACCCTGCACAGCAGGATATAACGAATGTAATTAGTTCTATTTCCAGGTACCAATGTCAGTGCATTGAATATATCAAAAAGTAAATATTACTGGTACAAGAATATTTAGCCAAATGAGCAAAGTTTAGCAGAATTGTAATAGAACACAAATAATTTTAAGATTATTTTTCTTTTTACTATTGCTATGTTTATACTGTATTAAATATCAAATGCTCAGGACTGAACTAAATATTTAATCAGGTTATATTCTGAATGTGTTTCTGTTCTAATTTTGTCTGTAAGAGTATGCAAGTACATTACATAGATTAACTTGTCTCTGCACTTTTCATGTGTTTCAGTGATTGGAAAATACATTTTTTAACAAAGCTCTTTTCCAGACTAGTGTTTTATTTAGTTCTTTTATTGCTCTTCTCTCTATATATATTGTCTTTGCAGAAACAGATGGCTGCTACAGCTTTGTCAATGTAAAATCATGGCAATTTATAGAAAGTTCACATCAATCACTGACAGCTGTAAGGATAAGTTATATGGAAACTAATTCATATACTTCAGTTAGTTCTTTACATTCATGAAGGAAAAACTGCACCTGCAATGAACATGGCTGAGTCTCCTCCAGACAGCAGCTCATTATTGCCCAGAAATACTGGCTTTCCTTAGAGAGAGAGATTGGGCAGGGATAGAGGTGGTAATATTCTCTGTCTCTCACAATGGAGAATCTTGCATTACATTACATAATGTCTGAGAAAATTTAGTTTCCTGTTACAGGCCCAGCAAACTTCATTTAAGCTTGAACTGCATTAGGTTTGTGTAGTGCATGGTGAACTGGTGATACAAACTCTTTATGACTTCAATTAATATTCTTTTGTAGAAAATACATAAAGCAGCCCCAGTAGGAGTTCTGCCATTTAAAATATGGTCAAGTCTCCATTCAGGCCTAGAGATTAAAAATTTTATACTCACTCCTCCAAGTCATACCACAAAAACAAAATCTGCCATTTATCAGACTTGGGAGAAATACAGTGGTGGCTTAAATTGCCATAGCTCATCAATTCATGTCATTAAAAGTGGAAGTAAGTAGTGATTAAAGGAACTACTCGGTAAGAAAGAATCCCACCCCCGCTCCTGTAAACAGTAACCTGTCTGTTCAGCAAGTCTTTGTCTCCTACTGTACTGCAAGCAAGATGTTAGAAAACCTACCCTGCCCTTTTTTAAGTCTTCCATTTCCAGTTTCCAGATGTTGATGGGCATCTTGTACATTGCCATTGGATACTGCTCTCGTAAGTGATGGTCAGGTGATAAACAGATTGTGAAGAGGAGTAGAGATCTCCCTAGAATTAGAATAAATCCACAAATTCCTATCTGGGCATCCCCTAATTCTGATCTGGGCAGAATCTCTGGGATGCCACTATTCCAAATCTCCTGGATTACAGTGTAAACTAGGGACAGGGTCTCCAGACTTCACCTGGAGTATTCTTCCAAGTAGTAACAGGTTTTTTTATCTTCTGCACTGTATCCTCCATCTTTAGACAGTGCAAACCAGGACTGGAGATCACAAGGCTCAGAAGTCCTAGTCCATTCTATGTAGCTACTAAAATCATGGAAATCTTGAATTCTAGGAAAGAATAAAAATCTCTACACTGTGTTCCTACATCATTTGCCAGAGTCCCATGCTCCAAAGCTCTCGTGCGTTTATGTCTAAACTGAGATTTTTCCAGCCTGGTAAGTAGATACAGGTATCAGTTAAAATCCTTCCTAGCACAGATATCAGAAATCCAGCTAACAGTAGCCTGTGCCTGCTTGCCAAGTTCATTTTTTGCAATCACAGAAGCCCAAAACCATTGGCTTTTGCGGGCACTGTTCAGCTCAGTTCTTTGTCATACTCTGTCATAAATAAGCACAAGTTAAAACAATGCTCTATGAAGTATGAACTACTTCTCCCCTCCCTCCTGCTTTGCCTGGTTCCACATGCAGTGTTTGGGGGACTGGGACATGGTGTGGTAAAGCAGTAGGAGAATGGTGTGGCCACAGTTGGGCTCACTTTTCATTAGTTTTTTGTTTGATTTTTTTAAGAAAAGCATATACTTGGTTTTTCATCAATCAGCTAAAGCATTACAGCAATTTTGCTGATTTTGGCATCTCAGTTTGTTTTTAAGTTCTATCATCACATTGATGCACTTTCACTTAGAGCAAATGATACTGTCTGCTTTGTGGCTAGTTAAATGCTATATGTTTAATGTCAAATATACAGCAACATGTTCCAAGCATGAGTGAATGGAACTTAAGGGACCTCAGACAGGATGCATAATGACTCAAGACCTGTGTCAGAGGAAGATAGCTACACTGGTTTTTAAAGAGGCATTTCTCAGCCTATTTTTGGTGCATAAAGTATGCAGGTGCCAGAAACACTTAGAATAACTTGTATGGGCAGTTTAATGTGGCAGACTGGAAGAACACAGCTTGCTGGGTCTAAGCACCCACACCATCACACCCCATGCACAAAAAGACAGTTGCAAAGCTTGCTACAATTTCAGAAACCTACTATTTCCAAATACACAGAAAAACCATTTTATGCAATGCAGGTATTCAGACTGTTTAGGATCAGCTATTTCCTCTAAGTTCATATGTCACTGCATCAGTCAAGTGGAAAATTGCATCAGGGAGTCAAACTTTGTGGCTTATTTCACTGGTTACATAAAAAAGAAAGCGCATTTTGGTTAAAATCCAAGATGTAAGAGAACATGCATATTCATTTTCAGGATTTTACACTGCAGTTAAGAAAGCAAAAACACCTTTTGCATGCAGTCTGTGAACACCTCAGCATTTTGCTGCGAAACAGTTTTAAGCAGTTCCACAGGTGAGAAAACATACCACCTTCCAATACCAGTTTATGGAGAAAACAGATATAAATTTAGAAAATCAGCTGCATAACAAAGAGTTCTTTGAATTACTACCGGAACAAGCTTCTGGCTTGCACTAGGGTTTGGAAAAGATAGGGCAGTATTGCTGTACTGCTTAAAACTTCCCATTTTAAGGCCTTGTTTCAGTTTCCAAGCATTGACACTGATCCTGCTGTTCTGCTACTGCATAATGGACTGAAGATGGATGGACTTCAGTAGAACAGATTGTGCAATTAAGTAGGGATCCTCCTAATATAAGACAAAATCCAGCAAGCCAGCCAACAAACAATGCTTCCCCGAAATCCCACCTGGGAACAATATCTGGTATATTCTCATCCCAGAATTCCTGGACTGTGGCATGGGCAACCCAGGAAACCGGGACAATAGCTGTAATCCCCGATATCCAGAAGAGCATTCCTCCAAACAGCAACAACCGTTTCTTTTGTTCCTGTTGTCTTTCACCAATTTTCAAACAGTCCAACCCAAATCCTGAGAGCAAAAGGCCCAAAAGCCCTGATCCATTGGAAAAAACCATCAAAATCCTAGAAATCCTGAGCTCTGGAGGCAAAGCTAGGAAAGAATCGAAGTCCTTGCACTGCATTCCGCCTTCTTCCTGGACAACACAAGCTTGCCAGAGTCCCATGGTCCAGATCTCCAGTTCATTTAGTTCCAAGTTAAGGTTTTTCCACTGGGGTAGATAGGTGGTGAGACAGGACAGGACCCATCCCAACAGAGAGACCAATATGCCACTTAATTGCATCACTGGTTGATAGACTAAGGCCATTGTAAGAGGAGAGTCCTGAAAGCTTGCGGAGAAAGGTCTCCCCAGCAGTTCTGTACCAACTGCTACCTTGAGTGATGGTGGAAGCTGTGATGATTTTAGGTCTCTGCTGCCCCAAATATAAGCCCTTGCTATTAACCCTTTGCAAGCTCTGAAACACGTTTTTGTTCTTCATGAATATAAAGTTTCACATAAAGGACGAAGGACTTCACTAAACCATGAGTTAGGCTTTCCGATAAGGATTTGATCTGTTACCTTCCAATTTGCTTGGTAAAATTATATCCCAATGCCTGATGATTACAAGCTTGAGGATGAACAAAGAGGGCTCTATGACCCCTCACCCTAAAACACAACAGAAATCTTTGTGCTTCAATACGGATTAATTAGATTTTAAGTGGTGATAAAAAGGCAGCCCTGTGTGCAACAGGACTTCATTGTAATAGCTAAATTTGAGATTTCAGGGATGTAAATCAAGGCCTTGTAAAGAAAGGTAGACTGTTTGCCTATAATCTTTATTCTTAGGCTTCCTCAACATACACCATGGCTTATCTTCCACTGCCCTGTTTTATGTACCCAGCACTGTAAAAGACACTTTGTAAAAGATCCTTATGTTTCACATTTTCTACATTCATTTCTTTTAAAATGGGCTTTGTTTTGACGGACTCTTAAGGGGAAAAGGAGACGGGTATGGTGAAAGTACCATAGAAAATGAAATCCTAGACATGCCCTCCACCATAATGAACCCGGGCAGATCATCAGCCAGCGTAAACTTTACCTGCCCCAAGACTTCAGCAACACCATGGTAGCAGCTTACACCAGCTCAGTGTCCCCTTTCCTAAAGCCCCTGTCCCAGATGTCACACAGAGTATTCACTTAGCATCTAACAACATTTGGCACTCAATGCTCCCAGGGCCAGGAATGCCTAGCACACCTTCCTGATCAAAGCAAGATACCATTATGCCATTACTCCATTAGGAAACCCTGCTTTTTCCTGCTCTCATGTCAGCTAACCTTGTGCTTGTCTACAGGGTCAGAAGGAGAACAGCTGCTGTTTCCCTTCCCACATGTAACAGCACAGCCTGTCTGGGAAGGAGCTGAGCAGCATGAACACATCTACAAGAGTATGACCCAGAGATGTTTTCCAGTCTTTCTTTATTTCATTTCCTAGACAGGATAATTTATTTATCTGTATATTTTAATTCTCAGTTGCTCAAAATGGGTTATGTGATGGGAAAACATAACACTGATTTTGAAGGTTTCCAAAATCCTGAATCATTATCATGGGTATCATTAAGGGTATCATTAAGAACTGCCACTGTGAGATTATCTCTCCTTCCTCATTTTTATAGAGAGTTTTAAATTCAAACCCTTGGTTTTTTCCTGTCAGTCACAAGCTGTGAAGAACCAACAAAAAACCTCCAGAAATATGATCTATCTCCCTTTCTTTTGTACCAACTCATTAGTTTGGCAGCTTATATTTGATCAAAAAAATTACTATGCACAAGACCAGAAATCACCAAGGATATAACTGACAACACTAGGAACAAAGTGTTGCAAGCTAGCCTGTAACTTTGGCCATCCACAGGGCAAAAGAAAAATAAGACAGATCAATCCTGGATTCATTCATTCTCCAGAATGAATATTTTCATATTTGGCAGTGTTGTTTCTGTGCCCTTTCTCTGTTCAGAGGAGCAATGCTAGTTCTGGAAATCCTTGTGACTTTCAATGAGAACCTCCATAACACCATTTAAATAATTTTTAAGATAACCATGATTTAGGAGTGATTCTGTGCCTGCAGGGGCTACATGTTTATCTGACTTTAAAATCACAGTTACTGAAAGACTGTTACAGAAGCCTGTTGTGCTTCTCTTGACTGTGAACATTTAATATTTTCTTCTCTGCTCTTCATTCCAACAATCAATATAGTCTGAGAACAGCATCCAGTCTGTGAAGTCCATCCATTTTGCAACTGTTGACTACAACAGGCACAGTATACCAGCCTTTAAATTATAGCCATCAGAAGTACTGGAACTGCTACATTAGTGGGATCTGCCAATTAAGTTCTGCAACTTACTATTAACAATGCACTAACTTTGAGCAAGAAAAGCTTCCTTACACTATTCTGGATTATATGCAATTCTTGTTCTTTTGGAGGGAGGAGAAGGTAACACATGACTTGGGACTAGGATTGTAACAAGGTCTGAAATGCCTTTACTTGGAATTTACTGATCTTACCAAAAAACACAGCTGGACTATGTACATTCTTAGGTCAGTCACTGCCTTAGTCTTATCTCCCTTGTTCTTCTTTCACACTTTTCCTCCTCACTGTTACTTCTTTTCTCTACATCTAAAAATATCTCATCCTCAGAATAATTGTATTTGGTGGACTGGCTCCTACACAAGTGTCAGAGTTACTACAAAGCCTAAAGGGCTAGAACTGGGTCCCCATCAGTTTCTGTCCCATGGCTCAGAGCAATTGGAAACATAAGGCCAGGATTTACTGTTACTCTGCTGTGACAACAAACATCTGCCAGCATCTGCACAACCCGAAACAACAGATCATCTCGGGGGGTTTCAGTGGAGATGGCCACTGAAAGATGGGTCCCAGGCCAGCAGGGCAGGGAAGGTGCCTGCCAGGAACCTCTGATGCCAGTGGTAGGGGGCCCATGCACAAGACAGCTGCTCCAGGACAGCTCTGCCCCTGCTCCCCTTGTCAGCCTCTACAGCAAGCACTGGGCTTGGGCAACACAGGCTAGTCAAGAAGAAAAGGAAGAGCAGGTACAGCTATCACTGACCATTGTGCTTTCAGGTAAGGAAGGTGAGGATGGATTTAGAGGGAGTTTTGACTGTGTTTAGAGCATTTATTCCCCAGTCCTTTTTCTGTATTGACTTTAAAGTCTGAGGTATATAACATACAGGGATACCAGCCTACAGAGGCCTATGCAAGTAAAATAATGCCTTTGAAGAATATAGCACAGGTCATGATCAGGTAGGTTCATACAGGTTCAGTAATACTTTTCAAGTACTGGAGATCACATCATTCATTCAAACTAGCTTCAAGCATCATTTTGCAAATTGATTTTGACTAGACTAAAGCAGAATCAGAGTGGTCAGTTTGCATATCATCTTATGTAGTTAAGTGCATTAAAGTTTTACTCCCCATAAAATTATTTCAGGCTGCACACAAGGATTCTGAATCTTACTGCAAGTGATACATATTCTCTTTAAAAGCTACACTAATCCTTCTGGGAACCTCCACAGCCAGGGATAGATACACTAATACTTTATCCCCTGCAAAGGGCACTAGAGAATTGTTGTCTTTACACAGCTCTGGAGCCCACACAATTATCCCAATGTTTAATGGTCAGTGTAAGTGAAAAGAAATACTAAGTTTACCACTTTGTAATCTGATTAGGCAATTCAAGCCCCCAAAAGCAGAATTATGAGACTGGCTCTTTCCTACACTTTCAGTTCCTTTGTAAAGCATGTTCATGTTGTGGGCTTGTTTATTCTCCCCTAGTGGTCCAAAAAGCGTGTTCATCTGAAGTACGATTGTCCCCAGTGCCATTGCCCAGACACTGCTGTTGTTTTGTGTATTTGAAGATAGTCCTGGAGTTCCCTAATTTGCTGTTGTTGCTCATTTAAATATTGGGTATTTTCATGAATCATTCACAGATCTTTCAATTTTAGATTCCCCTCTTACAGACATATGTACAAAATATGGAAATAAGAGCTAGTGTATAGATTCTCTATGGCAAAATCTCAGTTACAGCCAGTAAAACAGCTGTTGTCAGAAGCTGGCGAGGAAGTGTCTTCAGCATCTTACTATGAGTGACTTAATTCATTCAGCTTGGCAGTCTTTTGCTTTTCACCTTATTGCTTGAACTGGAAGTCATGAGAGTTAACATTTCCCCACCCAACTAGGAATCCATTTCTTAGCGAAGCTGAAGCATCTTTTGGGTTTGCACAGCCAATGTGCTCTTCAGTGAAATCACAGAAACACCAAGCAAATAACACAACCCATACTGCTATCCATATTGACTTACTCTAGTCTGCATTTAAGTGAGATTTCACAAAAATTATTGTTTGTATTGGTAGAGCTTAAGGTTTCAGGGTGCTTCAGAGAGCATTACAGCACAGAAGTCAATTTCTCCCTGAGTATCTATCTGCATGTCTCCAAATCTTGAGAGTCATAAACTTCACAAGAGAGTGACACCAGGCACCTTTTGACCTCCCAATGATGTGGAGCAATCTAAATTTTATTTATTTATTCCTAAAGTTAGTATGGTGGTTCTTCTGTTTGAGTTCCTCTGTTTCCCTCATTGGAATTACAGTACCAGGTTAGACACAGCCTCACACAGAGGTGGAAGGGTAAATGTAGTAATGTGAGAAGTTCAGTGAATCAAAGCAACACAATGTCCACTAGTATTGCCCACTCCAATGTATCAGTGGCACTTGTTATACTTCTCCTTGAGCCCTAGTGCAATCCACAACAGCAGCCTTTAATTATGGGCACTTAGAAGCCATTGTGAAAGCAGGTAAGAGGCAATATGGAGAGGGGTAGGCCAGTTATGAAGATAATGGCAATTTCCATCTTGAAAAGGGAAAAGAGAGTAACTTTAAACACACAGAGTGAGCTCACGGTGTCATTACACTTTCTAAAAACTGAGCTCAATATTTAGAGGTGATGATTTATAAGGCCACATTATTTGTTTCTCTACTACATCTGAAGACACTGCCACTCAGTGAATGGTGGGACGCTGCTAGAGCAAAGTCATAAACCCAAACAACTGAATATTTGGTGGAGAATTTAGAGCAGAATGGAACAGTCCAGCAGAGACAAAGAAAATCATCACAAAGGCCACAACACTTCTTCTGATCCACCCCTCCAGTGTAGGCAGTGAGGACAGCCCAGCAGTGCAGCCCCTGCAGATGTTTCCATGCTGCCAGGGCCAGCTCAGACACAGCCAGGCAGGGCTGGGCTGAGCACAGCAGGAGAAGGTGAGGATTTAGCACCTGCAGGAGAGCCAGGAAAGGGCTGCAGAACCCTCTCAAGTGGGAAAAGGGTACAGCCATCACTGTCCTGATCTCAAAAGGGCGTATTCCCTGCTTTTCAGTATTGCAGGGACTTCCCAAGCACGCATACCTTCCCTCTTCAAACATTGGTTGTAATTCATTAAGCAACTTCAGCAAGAGCCTGTTACTTCTGTGATTGAAAGACCTTGCTAACAGTTTCACTTCTGTAAGATCAATCAAAAGCTTGAAATAGGATGTCATGTAGAACTAATGGTAGTTCACAAAATCTAGAAGGGAAAGGCACTGAAAGAGTCAAGCACAGCAACATGAAACTGCGGATTTCTGCTTTAGGGACTTCTTCAAAACATTGAAATGAGAGAGGGTAGATTTACCATCATTACACTGGAAGAATAAAGGATGCTTTAAGACTCAGTACTTCAACCTTTGCGAAACTTTTCCATCACCATCCCAATGCAGACTTCAAAGTGAGGGTTGACTGGGTTAGAAAATTAGCCTTATTCTTCAGGGAATTATTTTTGATATAATGTCAATACAAGAGATTACTGTAAGTATGAAAACTCATGTCAGTTGAGCAGTGATTGGAATGTGATTTCCTTGAATGATGGAAGTGTAAGAAACTAATTTCTGAGCTGTGAAATGTATGGGCTTATTTATTACCATGGATCCCTCATTGGGAGATTCTGGTTTAATAGAGTGTTACAGATATATATTTATGTAATGCTTTTCATTTCACATCTGCAGACAATTATTATAATAAGCTCTCTCTCATTCTTTAAGATATGTTTCTTATTATCAGTAAACTTATGAGAAATTACTTATAGTTGCCAGTTGAACCTACATAGGAATAGTAACTGCACAAGCTGGGATTGCAAAGGTGATAGAGACTTGCTAACCATAAATTAGAAGACTGCACAAACCTTTTAACAGCAATCTAGCCAGAATGTAACACAAACTGTAAGTGTTACAAGGAAGTGTGGGGCACCTAGGGCATTTTGCTCATTTGCCATATTGAGATTTGAGGGGAAGGAAGGAAAAAACCTGAACAAATTTATGGTTGTTTGAAATATGATTGTTCCTTAGATTCTAGTGGATTACATTGGTTTTGCCCTTTACCTTTTAAGGTTCAGAGAGCTAGGAAATGCAAAAAGGGAAGATCTTTCCTAGGAAGCAATTGTTCTCTCTCACACTAAAATACCTTTTCAATTAAAAAGAACACCAAAAAACAAGTAACACCAAAAAATGTAACCAAACAAAAAAAACCCCCACACACAATACCCTGAACCAGCTTTTCTTCCCTTTCTTCCCTCACAGGATTTCATTAGAATTTAAGTATCCCCTCAGTAATGAAATCTATCTAAGCAAACCTACTGTTTAAAGAGTTCACGACATCCTGTCATTAACAAATTAAAGCACTAACATTTTCAGTATTAGTTAAAGCTTAAATATACACTTTACTGTTGTCCTCTGCCACATTCATCCTCACCCCCTTCTCTCTACTCCCTCCCACCTTCCCTACTTTACATCAAGAAAAGCTGAAAGGTCACTATCTCTTCAGGTTCCTTCAAAAGGGCAGAGAGGAGGGAGTCAAACCAAGGTGCCCATGGCTGCTCTGGAGGAAAGAATGGATACACAGAAGGAGGGAAGGCAGGACAGCATTTTCCTCCCTTCACTTCACCAACTGCAACCACCCAGCAGCACCCTCAGAGTCAAACATTGCCCACAGAGGTGAAAGGGGTGATGCACAGAATCCACCAGCCCATGTAATGCCCCATGTGCTGCAAAACTTGATACAGCTGAGACAAGCAAGAGTGCAGGAGTTCCAATGAATGCTGCTAGGGAGATTGAGACAATGTCTGCCCACGTTTCATATCAGCACAGAGAGAGAGAAATCCTGGAGACTTCTAAGATCACACCTCTGCAATGGTTATGGGATAGTTATTTCTGCTTTTACTAATTGACAATGAATGTATCTTGGAAAGGTACTAAGCATCTGCTGCAAAGTATCAGACGTTTTCCAAACATGTTTGCAGAGAGGTGAAGGTTCCTTCCATCCAGAAACTCAAACATTTAAACAGAGAATGCTCCATCCTAAATGAAAGTCAGTGAAGGAGCTCAGGTTCCAACTGCAGGAATACAATTATGAAGATGATTAAAATTGGTATTCCCCAATATGAAGATAACCTGTCTTCACTTGAGCAGGCATTTCTTTTGATTCTTTGGCCTATCACAAGAGTCTACTTTTAATTTACATGGTACCCTGGAAGAGATACTGAGAAAGTGACTATTTTGAAATATACTCAAGTTTTTGTATTATTTGTACAGAATTCCATGCAGAAAAAGGAAGTAGCTGCATGAGTTAAAGGACTGTACACAGACATGTTACCGAACTTGGTATACACCTGCAAAGCTACATTCACTCATACAGGAACAGCAGTAGTATGCAAGGACAAGCCAAAACTTTATCCAGCCCAGCAGGAAAAGAATATAAAAACATGGTGAGGATAGATTGCTGTTGTCTCCATGCTCCAGTGTAAAAATCTCCAAGTCTGGAATTTAAATCTAACTTTAGGACAGAAGTTTTGTTTAAATCTTCCCTGAAGTTGAAAATACTGTGAACAACACCATCTTGTTGGTGTATTGGCATTTTGGCATCTACATTTTGGCAACAAGACTCTAGCCCTAGAAATTAAATGGAAAAAAGTGAGTCATCTCAACAGTGGTCTGCTTGAAATCTAGTATCTTTCACTGTAAGATATGATCTAAAAATCACTTGGTTTTTTTTTTTTCTTAATGGGAAGGACACACTCTCCAGTGAATGTACAAATGAGTTTCCAGTAATATTCTGCCAGATGCACAGATGGCATGAGATGAGAGAAGTGCTCCTTGTATCAAGTGTGTGATGATTTTCATAAAGTACAGGTTCAGTGGTTAGGAGCAATACATCTGTACTCATTTAAAACCCCTTTATACTACAGCATATTATCATGTTTCTCTTTACCTAATTATCACTTCTCCACAGGACAATGATCACAGAATTTTCTGCTATTGTGGTAAATGGAAAAATGGGGCATTATAGCCCTCCAAGAGTGCAAGTGAATTTCACTATCTGACCTATATGTCCAGCTATACAGACTGTAACCCACAGGAACACCACTGACGGCAGGTTGCTGAAATGCTTTTAACCAGGGGAGTTTCCCCAAAAAGGTAAATTAAATCACATCTACCTTCCATACAAATTCAAACAATCAGTAAAAGTCACTTTTGCCCATCTCTGTCTTACAAGACAAAATGAAGCAAATGACAACTAATAGACAGTTACTTAGCTTTCCTTTTAAAAAAAATCTCAGCTGACAGAATAAACACAGCATTCCTAATAAACCTGTTCTAATGAAGCACTGGATTATGGATTGTATTTCCTAAGGCCATGTTCATCTTCTCACATTTGGTCCTCCCTTTATAAGCAACACTGAGAATCAGAGGATGTGCACTGCTAGAGGGATGGGCACTGTCTGCTCTCTTACAAACTTTCCTCTTGTTGCAATCCCTTAAAGGAAGTAGCATTTTTTGGTTATTGTCACCATTAAATCATATTCAGTTTTTGATTTGCTTTAATTTTAAATTCTGGTCTAATATTCACATTTCTTGCAGCACACATACATCCTCTGATGATGCTGATAAGATAAAGCCCTTCCCCAGCTCCTAGCAGATGCATGGAAGATGGGGACTGACAATCATTACCCTTCCTCTACTCCCTGCTAGTATCCCTCCATGCACTATGACAGAAAAGCCTTTGTCTCTCACCTCTGCAAGCGGTCCTGCTTGTAGGAATGTTCACTGAGCTCCCTGTTGAACTCTTATTTCATCTCCATAAATGCCAGACTTTCTGAGATTTCTGAATCAGAATTAAACTATGTCCAAGTTGTGAAAAGCTGGAAATGAGGTGGGTTGAGGAAAGGGCTGGGAAAAGATATAGCCTGGGAACATCTGATTAAAGATCTGGAGCTCAGTTCCTAAATACTGTGCCCATGTGAGGCATAGTGCATATGTGAAGAAAAGATGTGTCAGCATGGAGCTGTGGCACTTTTCCCCACTTAATAAAAGAGCAGTCACATCTCTTTGATTATTTTCTAGAGCACAGAAAACCTTAATGTGCTCAAATGATCTCCCAGGTACCACACAGAACATTTACCTTTGATGCGTCACATTGTGTACCACAAAATACAGCAAATAAACTTCTTGGGCTTGTACAGGAAAACATGGTTTTACCTCCAGCTGATCTGGGGCAGCCCAAGCTGCAAAGCCAGCAATCCTCACAGGGCTGAGTAGAGCAGCTGCAATGAAACTAGCCAGAGGAGGGAACAGCTTTTATCAGAGTACAGCAATTGTGCTGGACACAGCCCTGAACTCCCAATGTAACAGGTAATGGGATCTCCTGACACACTGCTGACTACAAAGCTACATGTTTTGTGCAAGACCAGAAGCGGGCCATGGAAAAGTTTTCATGTTCCCATGGCAAAAAGATAACAAAAACAAATGTCTCCTTTGTCTTTCATATGATTTAGCTTTCTATCAGAGAACAGCAGGACTGAAAACACACCGATAGAGCCTGCTAAGTGACCTAAACAACCAGTAACAGAAAAGATCTTTGAGTGTGATTGAAGATACTCAAGTTTCAGCAGATGGATCTACAGTGTCAGGTACTACAGCACAGCCTGGGACTGCCACAATCCCCACTGCCAGTTGGAACAGGAATTAAAGGCAGAAATGAATGACTCTTGCAAATGAAACAGAAGCAACAAATGCATAATTTGGGAGTTCCCAACTGCTCAGGGAAGAAGCAATAACTGATAGAAAGCTAAGGGCTGCTGAGAGCAGCCTAACATTTCATCAGTAAAGGAAGATTTACTGTCAGCTGGGCAAACTGGGACAAGAAACTGTCTTTGGGAATGTGCCTCACAGAAATGCTGCAAACTAAAGCATAAAAAACATCTTTGAAATGCTATGTATGTGACGCATTAGACAATTAATACAGAAAACTTCAGACTCTGCAATGCCATGAGCATCTGAAACAGATAAAAACCTAATTTATAGAGACATATCTAGGGCCCTGGAGGCACAAAATAAAATAATTTAGATCATAAAGCAAAGAAACACTGGTGTTAGAATTTGGTATGAGAAGCAGTTAAGGAAGGGGGTTGTCACAGGATTCATAATGCAGTTTGTATCTACATACATCCTGCACTGCCTTTGACTACCTTGCTTTACTCTGGTTTTAAATGGTGGCCAAGGGTGTGGGTTGGAGAACCAAGAGCTCAAAGGGTTTCAACTGAAAACATACTGACAGCCCCAAGCTTTAAGAAAAGTCTTCTGTTACCCAGACACACCCAGGTGGGGCCAAATCCAAGAAGGAGCACTAAGAGCACACATTACAGCCACACACCAAAGCACTGTTTAGCCAGCATCCTATTTCTGTCAGGGACTGGCAGAACAACAGGGTAAGGACATAATGCTGTATCATACCCTCAATACCTTTTCCAGCTTTCACATAAATGCAGGTCAGGGGCTTCCTAAGTCTAGAGGTTATGTCTTTGCATTTAATGGCTTGCTCATCAATTGTCCAAGCACTTACTGAAATTATGTTTAACTACAAAAAACCTTCTCAGGCCAAGACTACAAAAAACTCCTGCCTGTAGAAGTGTTAGCGAACAGTGAAAGATGATCCCTTCCTCCTCTTTTAAAATCAGCACCTAAATAAGTTTTTCTGCTTATTTCCATTTGAGAGACTAAAATAGACAATAAAACACAATAGGAGGGCTTTCTAGTTCAGATATCCTAGCAAGACTATTCAAGCTTTCACAAAAATAACCAGATGACAGAAATATATATTTAAATAATGGCCATAGAAATGAAACATTTAAATATAAACAAACATATTCCTTATAATATTTCATTTATTAAAAAAAAAAGCAAAGCTGTTACACATTTCCTTCTTTTTTTTTTCTTTTTCTTTCTTTTTTTTGGTGAATCTAGGCATCTGCTTTACTTTCAGAAACTGAATGCTGTTTCCACTAGCCTCATCTATCCTTGAAGCATATAACTTACACTACAAACTATTTCTTGGTGTTCTGAACAGTGCTTTGTGCCTTCTCTTTGTTTTGTTTTGTGCAAAGTAAACACTAATCCCCCTCCAGGCAAAAAAGACTTACTGCTTCTATCAAAGTGACAAGAAACTCAAAGATAGCCTAAAGTTATTGTCTAATAGAAATCAGAACCATAAAGTCAAGTCAGTCTTAATCCATGGCAAAAATATATAAAAATATATATAGGTAAATATACAAATAAAGCATGAACTAGGAGAGTTTATACAATTAACAATGAGAAGTCCTGAGCTTAAGTCTGGACCTTCACACAAACTGGACCACTAAGAAATCATCACAATTCACAGTCTGGATTCAGTGTCTCTACAGACCAAGGAAAGCAGTACGTAACACACAGAACATGGAAGATGACCAATGGCTGGAAGACAAACTCCAGCCTTTTTCTTAATTCTGATAACAGACATACTTTTAAGAAGCAGTTTAACTACATTTTCTGCAAGTACTGTTTTCCTTCACCTATAAAAACTATTCCACATTTGAGGTGGCCAGAAAGAACAAAACAATTACTGTGGGAAATACTTGTACAACAAGCAAACTAATTATGCATATTTATAAGGCAAATCGTTTCACTTTCAAAAAAAAAATGCTATATTGGATGAACATTTTAGTGCACAGTACATTTGGCAATAAGTCTAGCAGTGTCAGTATTCTGGTGAGGAAAATGGTCCTAAGGGTAGATACATCTAATGACTATAGGAGAACTGATAGTAGAAGAGAATTCTTTGATGTTTTATTTAAAAGTTTTGCTCAATAATTCAATAAAAAGATCCATTATAAATCAGGAAAGAGTAAGAACATGCCACAAGTACAATCCAGTAATGAATAAAAATCAAACCTACAAAAGGACAGCAAGTATCAGTAATTTAGGCAGCATATAATTCACTGCTTAACCCTACCAAATTAAGTTATCTGGGGTATAAACCAGGATGGATCTAAACAGTTCCCCTGTTGTAACTGTGAGAGCAAATAAATGAAAAGTACACAGCAGCTCCAATATTTTTCTTAACAGACATACAATGATATGTCTGTTAAGGAAAATACAATGGTCTAGTTTTTTTTGATCACCTATTGATGCCAGATTTTTTTCAGGATCCCAGGTGAGGCAAATATAAAAAGGAAAAACAAGGGGTATGTTTTTTGGTTTTTATATCTTTTTCACTCATCTGACCAAGCACTGGCAGCTCAGATAGGTATCCAGTGCCTATTAATAAATCAAAACTATGTTGTGCACGAATTTCAAGAACATGATTCAAAAGGATTCAACCCAAAAAGGGGATATACCTTTACTTTGTAGAAAAATATGTTGCTTTATTGCTCCTAAGTCTCAAAAAGAACATGCTGCATAATAGGATTGGATTTCTAGAATCTCTGGTGAACACACCTCCAAGGACAACTCATTTTCCCCTCATGCTGCCTGTGTTTAGTTTCACACACAGATGATTAAAAATACTAAACTCTTACATTCCAACATACCTAGCTATTCCGTACTTCCTAGCAGGAACTACAAAATTATTTTGCATAACCTCACAAGGAATCTGCGAGCATCAAAGAAACCAAACCAAATTAGGAAATTAATTTCCACAGAGTCTTCCATCAAAACACTGCAAGTATGTACATTTTCAACAACTCAGCATGTTGCTACATTGCCATTTGCCCATAAATTCCAATAATACATAGCTCTGGGATCCCACTAGCATCCTAGAGAGTAAATAACAAGTGAGCTATGAATCTCAAGCCCCATAATCACAGTCATTGTTACCTATCCCCTATCTTTCAATCCTAAAGATTTTTTTAAATTGCATTAGCTATTTTTATTTTATTTTTGTGCCAAAATAAGCAATTCTGAATGAAATTACACCTTTTGGTGTCAACTTCAACTGTAACCCTGTTATCAAACATCACTCTCTGTAAACAAGACCTCCAGGTAGGGGGAAAAAAAGGAAAATAAAGAAAAAAAAAAAAAAACAACTTCAGGATCTCCTATTACGGCAGCAACATCTCAACTAGATATAGCAGGCTAAGTACTCTGTGCTTCCTTCCTTCCCACTAAGTAATAATGCTAATATTTATTCTATTCCAGATAGTCCTGATTGTCCCTTTAGAATACATCATAATTGGTCCCAGATGCTCCTCTGTAGGTATTGATTAATAGTAATAATAGCCATCTTTCTTTCTGACTCAGGTACCACTGAAGCACCCAAGGTCAATATCAACACAAACCAGAACTTAGAAGGACATGACAGTGGTAACATTTGCAAGTACACAAGATTTTGCTTTAATCAATCTTATACTGCTTTATATTCCTAATCTGAACACAAATGCCACTAGGTTGATATGTCTTCAGGTAAAGAATATCTGCCTCCATTTTATTATCCTAACAGGATTGGGAAAAAAAATCAATTAAGAAAATCCATGTCTCTAAAAGATTACTTAGGAACAAGCTCTGAGAATTGTATAAACCTTCCTTATGCTACAATGTAAGGCATAACTCAGAAGCCAGATAAAATGAGAAACATAAGCCTGAAGAACTAAATGCAAGTGAAGCAAAATTAAACCACCTCCTGCTAAGCCTCTATTTCTTCTTACTTCTGTAAAGCTGTAGTAGGACCCTGTTCTGCATGCTTACATATACGGCAATGGAAGTTAGAATTTGTTATACTTGCCATTACCTAAATTCCTAAAAGTCAGATCTGACAGTCATCTAAATAATGTTAGAAGTTAAAAAAATAAAAAGTTTGTGTTGTAAAGGGTTGTGGTAACATCTTTGAGCTTATTATAACTGTAGTGTTTGGGGTTTATGCTAATGTTATCGTATCCAGATATTCATTTTCAGGAAGGCTGGAATAATTTACTGTACCATGAACTAGCTCTGACTTGCCAGATTTACTACTTCTCAAGTAGAGCTTGTTCTTTTAAACAAATCACGTAAAAACATCATTCACGTGCACAATGTCCTCTGTTGCTACATATTTGAATAAGCAAAGTGTAAAGGCATATTTCTGCATAACAATGATCAATCAGTAGTAAAGTGATGAACAACCATTCCAGGCGGTTTGCCCACAAATAAGTTTCCTCTCCACTTAAATAAGAGACAGTTAGGAGGTTATTTCCAGCTACAGTTTATGTGTATTCATAAACAAAACCAAATGGTTACCTCAGAGAAAGTTACAACTGATATTAACACTATACTTACTTCTCCTACATTACAATTTCTCTTATGTCATGACCTGAGCTAAGTGTTTTCAAAGACTTTCCCTTAAATGCAGCTTGACTTCTTCAGCATCTGAGAGACCAACATCTGAACACCTTTATTATGCAGTTTACATTTTATTGCTAGTGCAATAGTGTGCCATAAGCTGATGGTTATAGCCCTAACATGAGAAGGGGCATATGGCTCCTGTCAGACTATTCCGTTTATTTCATCTTTACAGCTGTTATGGAAGCAAACAGAAATTTTAGGTAGAACTCTCAAAACTTGAATTAGTTTCTGTATGCATAGCTATTTATGCTAAAACATTTCATTTAAACAAATACCTCAGTGCAGTTGGCACAACCAAAAGCAATTGAGTTTGTTTTCCCTTTCAGGATATGACTTCTCGGTGATCCTTCACACAAATGCAGCAATGCTTTGAGACATGCTATGACAACCTACAAAGTGTTAGTGCCTGATCCTCAGGACTTTCAAAAAGAAAGGATTAAAATCTTCTGTAAGAGTTTCCCCAAGGGCCTGATGAAAAAGCCACATTTAATATTACTGCCAAAGTTCACTGGGGCTCCAACCAGTGCACAATAAAAGTAGATGTTGTGCTAAATAACAATATTTGCCTCAACTTTCTCTGGTCTTAAGCTGGGTCCCCATACCAGGAGCACAGCCCACAATCAGATGGGAAGCCTGGGGCTACTTAAAGAAAACATTCATTCTCGTCAGCTTTCTGACAGCTTTTAAACAAGCAGATTAAAACTGCTTCCAACTTTTGAACATTAGAAATGGTCTCAGCAAAAACAGATCTGTAAGGCACAGAAGATTGCTGGCAGTGAGAAACAAGTTGAATCAATGAAATATACTGCCTTGCCATCTGATGGAAGAAAACACATATCTTCAGACTGTAGCAAATAGATGCAAATATGTTTTATTCTAGCAAAATATTTGTTTCATCACATCTGGAAAGATTATAGCATTGCTCCTTTCCTTACCAGCAGATAAAAGCAGCAGCTTGGTAGTACAGGCAGAGAAGATTCATGCCTGGAGTACCAGCTTATGGAATCCTGCGATTTCATCCAAATCTGTGCTTCCAGTTCTTGATCACTAAACACAGCAATGCATGTCCAAGCATGCAGAAAGCCTAATTTAATTGCTTTGACAAACACCTATCTCTTCTCCATGCCTGGGCTGTAACCTCAGGCCCACTGCTAGACCCACAAGACATGCATGCCTTCCAAAATGGAGCTGTACACATCTCCCAGAGGCTCAATCACCACTGCTGCTCTTCAATCCATACACTTTGTTTATCTACAGTAAAGCCTGCTTGCTACTGCTCCCAACACCACTCTACAGGGGCATTTAGAAGCATAGAAGGGCTTCACAGCTTGGTGTACAGTCAAGATTTTAGGACAGAATGCTCTTATGAATTGATTGTGCCCATTCTGGGTGCACTTGTCATCAGCACATACCTAGCAACCAAACACACGCTATGAAAACACATCTGTGCCCAGACAGGAGTATTAATAACCAGGAGGAATAAGTGTGCTTCACATTTCTATTAGCCAGGTATTAACTTGCTGTAAGTATTAACTTTGCTGTAGTTTAGACAGCTAAATGCAAATTAATGGAAAGCTAATGGGAACACAAAGAGACTATGCTCTTAATGATCTTCTTAATACTATCTTTCAGAATACCAGTGGGAATTATGGAGAGATGCATTGTGAGATATTATTTCTAGTGCCATTAGAGCCTTAAGACACACTGATAAAAGTATAAGATAACATAAGTATGTATAAGCAGGATTTTAGTAACTCTTAATAACTTCTTAATTATAAAAGTGTTTCTAATACAATTGTTTCCAGCATGTAATTTAAATGTAATGTTTAAAAGGAATAGAAGTAATGAGCCAGTTTTATTAGGATTCCTTATTAGAATCTGTCAGTTCTGCAAATTAGCAGAAGCTAATATTTCGGTATCTGCCATGGTAGAAGACAAATAGTTAGAAGACAAACAGCAATGATTCTTTGCTCAGCTATGTTCTGTGAGAGAAATCAAGCACCTTTTCTAATATATGCCACCTAAAAGCATTGAGAGTGAAGGAAGAAGAAAATTTCCATCTATAAATTAGGGGAAAAGCAGCTGAATAACTTTATATGGTAAGACAAAATATGTATCTTAGCTATAAAGGAGACCATTTTGTTTTTGCAAAAGAGATAATTGTCCTAGTAAAGAGTGGAATAGATCTTCTCTAAGTAAATTAAATGCCTCCTTTTTAAGTTACTTCTAAATGGAACCAGAACAATCTGGCAAAGTTCCACCTGATAACATGAAAGCTCAAAACAGTTGCTGCTGCAATTACCTACATGGCCTAAATTTAGACCAGTCCCATGCAAGAGTTTTGTGACAAGGCTCAGCCCTTACACCACAAAAGTATGATGAAAGACATGCTCAGTGTCATGGGCAATAAACTCTACAGCTACAGAAAGGCCCCAGGTAACCAACAGACTTCCTCACAATGCCATTATAAAAGCAATTCACTAGCTTAGAAGAGAAAACCTTACATAATTTTTGTCTCTTTTTGAGAGTTGAAGCTAGTTAGAAGTGTGTGGACAAAAAAAGCCCAGCTCCCTTATTTGCACTGTCTGGTGAGGTACATGGGGAATATACCAACAGATCTTTTAAGTCACAAATTCCAGGTTCAGTTAGGCCTATGAAGCAAACAAGTCAAAAGTTCCCAGTGGTCCTGACCAGTCTGCCAGCTCTGCTTCTTGTATCTTTTCTGGAAAGCAGAGTTTCAAAAGTCTCTATCTCAGGCATTAGAAAGAAATCCATAAGCACTCATTCCACATACCTGAGTGGGGACAGAGAGGACACTGCTTATGAATGCCAAGAAAAAAGCAAAAAAGAACTGTCTTAGAAGCATGAATACCAAAGCTATGTAGCATCTTCTGCCCTGCCATAGGCATGCATGGACCTTGCTACATCTTTTTTTTTCAGGAAGGAAAAAAGTTTAATGCTATTTGTGGGGCAAGTGATCAAAGGTATCAACCTCTTTCCAAGAAGCCACTCAACTTTTCCCTTTGTTCAATCTAATCTCTATGCAAACAACAACTTTCCACACCAGTGCACCAGTGCCGCCATACAAATCCTCCTGGACTGTGCAAACTGGAGCCTCAGTCAGGATTTAAGTGCAAGCATCACAAAAAAAAAAAGTGAGCCTCCTTCTGGATGCCCACTGAGGCCTTGCAGCCACACTTCTCTCAGGGGAGCAGAGGCTTCTCAACTCCCACATCCCTTGGCAAACACCACTGCAGATCAAGTATGTCTGCCCCTCTCACGGCACAGTTCTCTGCAGACCTCCCATTTGAGCCCAGCCTTTCCTTACTCAAAGCAAAAATCGTAAAATTCCAGCTCTCAGTTTGGTTCCTCCAGCTCCCTGTTTCCTCTCAGTTCACGTGGACTGTGATTTTCTTGCAGCAAAGTGCTATCACTAACTCCACTACACGAGTTTTCATCTATCATAGGTCTTTCCTGCCCACCTCCTCAGCTGCCTCCACAGGCTCCTCAAACCCCCAGGCACAGCTGAGAGCCAACTAGGTCCTCAGGCTCCATTGAGCTTCCTTCCTGCTAATTAAGGTTATACCTCTGCAGTGAGCCAACCCCACAACAACTTCCCATCCCTATCGTCAAAAGAGGGCAGACTTCTGTAATGTGTACAGAAGACATTAAGGAATTTTTAGGTTGCATTTTACATGGAAGAAGGCAGGAAACAGACTGCTTTCTGTCATTGCAAAGATTTGCAGTGGTTTCAGAAATACAAGGTTTTTTGCTTTGAGATGGATGCTTATGCTTTAAAACCCTACAGGAATAAAATCAGATAGACTTGTTAATCCAGAAGAATAAATAGTTTTAGTTGTTCAGCTGAGATACAAGAGACTCTATTCAAACTGATTTTGACCTCTTTGTCCCTTAGATTTCAAATGAGTGTCCCAGCTGTTTGTGTATGCTTACACACATGACATGTACTCACTTTTGACTATGTCATTGAATGTCATTTACACTGGAGAAGTTTCCAGCAAACAGGTATGTTCTTGTGGATACTGCTGAGTTATCATACTAGCCCTCCCAACAGCAAACAAAACCACTTCCCTCCCCAATAAAACATAAGATTTTTGTCTTAAATGCTGCAAAACTGAACACAAAGTACTCTTGCCACCACATGTCACCAAGTTCAGAAACAGCAGTGAGGAGCTGCTCCTCAACCCAGTATGGAAGTACACAGCTGAATGGCCCAGTTCTTAATTCTTGCATGTAAAGGAAGTAACCTCTACAGCCTGGTTTTTAGATCTGCTCAAGAGGGGGCACATGGATTTCAGTCCTTCTTTTGGCAACTATCCTATGTCAACTATTTGGAAGAACCAAGCTCCCTCACCTTCCCTTTTCTTTGGGAGTCCTCTCACCAGCAAGTGACACACTCGCTCTTCCTGATCCAAAGCATATTTAATCATTTCATACAAAACTTTGGTAAAAGGAATTCAGTAAGAAGAATACTTGAACATTTTATAGTCTCACAATTAAGGCATTGCATTTGGAATTCCTGCAGGCAGTAAATTAAATGGACTTTGTGCACCTACTGTGTGCATTAATGCTCTAATCATTAAGCCCTTGGATAAACAAGGAGAGGGTACAGGCCACTCTTCCATTTTCACTACTCTAATAAATAAAATTTTTCTATGTCAAATTCATTTTAAGACAAACAAAAAATACGTGAAGCAAGTCAACCCAGCAAGCAGCAAAATACTTTTTCTACCCTTTCTTTACCTGACCCTTCAGACCACTGTGTAGGAATGCAACTGTGTCACATAGGGTCACCTGGATATCCACACCCTCTGAACATCCATCCCTTCCAGAGACACTTGTCTTTTGACCACCCACTTCTCTTTCTAGACTGGTATCAAAATTACACAGTTAAGTATGAATCAGATACCCACAGATTAGTTAATTAAGTATTGTGGCTGTTCTCCCAAGCCTATAGAATACCCCTTGCTCCATATTTCCTCCACTAAAACATACCACTGCTCCTGAGCTACTGTGTTTTACATGGACCCTGAGCTCGTTAAGTCCAAAATGGTGACAGGATTAATTTCCAGTTATGAAGGAGTTATCTCATTGTTGAACATCATTGGGACCTTGTCACCATCATATTTTCTGAAAAAACCTCTTTGCCCAGGATTTCTCTCCTGGGAAGCTGAGAAGCCTCAGAGAAAAAGGAAAACAATATTACCTCATTTGCTTCTCCTGTGTTTTGCTGCTTTGGAATGTGGTTGGAGGTTGTTTATCCAACATGTGAATTGTTTTTACTTAATGACCAAACACAGTCAGCTGCATCAAGGCTCTGGAGAGAGTCATGAGTTTTTCATTTGTTAAGCCTTCTGTCTGTATCCTTTCTCTATTCTTTAGTACAGTTTTAGTATAGTATTCTTTAATATAATATAGTAACATAAAATAATAAATTAGCCTTCTAAGAACATGGAGTCAGATTCATCATTTTCCTCCATCGGGGACCCCGAAAATACCACAGGACCTATATAGATGAGAGAGCTCTCCAGCACCACCAAGTCTGAGACTCCCAAGGGCATGGCACAAGGTCTGTTGGAACTTTATTATCAGAGAAGCAGCACCTCTGGGTTACTGATCCTTCAGTGCAAAATTTAACATCACATACATAAATACCACTTAAATCCATTGGTAGATCTAACCTTTGGACCTTTAACAAAAACCCCAAAACTTAACTTCAGCATGTATATTTCTCTTTTTTGCCATGTTTCACTTTCCCATCTCACCTGGGAATTAAAAGAGCCAAAAAATTTACAACAGGGCTGCAAACCAAAGTTTGGAAATTAAAAAGACAGAAGACCAATTTGCCTAATATCTACCCCACAAATGAACCCCAAATTTCTCTGGCATTTATCCTTAAAGCAAGCTTGACAATGGGGGAGAACAAGGCTGAAATGCTCAAAGGCAGAATTGTTCTGAGATAATCGGTTTATGCTCATTGCCAGAGTGTGCCAGTCATTGTGTGCCCAGCACAAACTCCCTGCCCTGCTAAAGGACAGCAGGGCTCTGGAGGTTACTGCTCATGACTGCAAGTCTCACTCTATATCACGATATAAGCTAGAAAATCTGTAATGAATCCATGCCAGTGCATTACAGTGAAGGACAAAATAAAAAACAATGCAGACTATAAATTCATAGGATAGTTGCTTCCCAGATACTGAAAACATCTAACTAAATGCTAGTTAGGAATCTGTGCAGCAGGCTCCTTGACTAACACTTGGCTCTCAATAAAGAGATTACTGTAGGATTAAGCCTTACCTTGGGAGGTAGAAAAGAAACAAATCTCTAATTATCTCTACTCTTGTACTCTGGCCATGATTTCTCTTTCTCTGGGGAAAAATAAGCTTTGTACTGTCTAAAGTTTAATGTGTGCATTCTTTCAGTTTATTTTAATGTATTTTAAAGTATCAATTAGATAACTTGTTACTTTTAAATTCTAGTTTTTATATGTACTTCCTAATAGGAATATTTTTTGTGATTGTTCTTGCCGCATATACACGTGTTCATGCTAAAAAGACCTTTTATAAATATTTTACTCTGTAACCTCAAATTCCTTTTTATGTATGGCCTAAACCATTTGAACCACTGGAGGAGAAGGAATTTTCGATTTGCAATCACACAGTTTACTTTTTGTTACTATTTAACCAAATTATTGACAAATATTTGCAAGGCAAACTGTCTGTTAATGACTAAACACCATCAAGAACAGAAATAACATTACTCATGTGGAGAGGAATGCCATCCAAGAGGCTAAACTACTATCTTGTTCTTCCTCCTAGGGGCAAAGTTGAAGCTGGAAGAAAAATAATTGAGGAAAAGCCCCTCAGAAGTCTTGATCTAGAAAACTAAAATCATGGCTATGCTGAGTGAAGAGGGAAGGAAACTGAAGGACCTGCTTTCTAATAATGTGAGAGAAGACTCAGTATGTGACTCTGAGATAGAAAACAAGAAGTTCACATCAGGCTGGAATTGCAGCTTTAAATAACATTAGAAAAATGCAGGAGAGAGTCCTTTTGGTTGATTTGATAAAGAGGAAAGAGAAATGCAGAGACATGAAGAGAAAAAAATAGAGAAATGAGGAAAACTAACAAGGCATCACACGGAGGTATAGGAAGATAGTAAGGAAATAGCATCAAGAAGATGTGAGAGAGAAACATGGATTGTTGCATGAGACAGATAACCAGATACTGCACATGCAGAAGAAAATAGAATATCCAGGAAAATTTACTAAGCTACACTAAAGAAACAAGCTAGAAAAGGAAAAAAACAACATGAAAAACAAAGAAAACCCTAAGTTATCCATCATTTTCTCATTTGTACTAAACCTAATCTAAATTACACAGAATATTGTTTGATTTAGAGGAAGGTGGGAAGGTTCTACAAAACGTTTTGCTTTGCATTTCCCTGGGAAAAAAAATGTCCAAATCACAATTTTCCTGAACTATTTCTGTTCTGTTAGAAAAAGTAGAACAAAATCTATTATGCTGAGTTAAACTGAATTGATGTTTAGTTTGCCTAACCAATCAATCCCCTTATCTGGGGTTGATCTATAACTAAACTTCTCCTGGGTGAATTGTTGCAGAGCTTCTGGGGAGTTATTGTTCAACTACCACGTTCTATTCAATGGATTAGCTTTCCCAAGGAGAATTGCAGCTTTCCATCTGCCAAAACTGTTACATTATAGAGTACTTGCAAGAAAATCCATATGTCATGGGACACACCACCTAAACAGACACCTAGTCTGGAGATGAAAATGGCAATAGGCCACAGAACACCTTCATAGATGTAACCATTCCCACTTGTAGTTATTATTTGCTTCCAGTCCACAGCCTTATAATGGTTTTCTATTTCCTACTCTCACATCCTTTCACACCCAAAGATACTTTTCTAGGCTCCATACTCTACACCTCTTCCCACACTTCTGCCACCTTCTCTCTGTTCCCTCCTTTATTTACTAGACACTGCCTGCTAGACAGCCTCGTATGTCTGCAGTGAAAAGTAATATTCTCTCCTTGGCATTTTGGGAACACCAGCCTGTCCAGGAATCTTAATTCTCAAATGGCTGCCACTCAGACCCTTTTCATGAGCCCATAAAACAAGCCTCTTTGCTGATGCTAGTTAAAGGGTCAATAGAATATGTGAGTAAACCATTAAGTCCTTGGTGTATGCTGGCAAAGAGCATACATCTTCATAGGGTTTAAAAAATAAATAAAATTTTTTCAATGATGTGTTGTGATGTGTATGATGTGTTGTGATGTATATGCCTTACATGTAACATGTAAGTATAACTGATAGATATGTTGATGATAAGAAATGCTTTCAGCTGCCACTGATTTTTTCCTTGTCCCTAGGACTTGCTACAGATGCAAACAGATTTCCAAAAATCTATTACAAAATATATAGCATGTACAAAAGAAATTAGGTGCTGGATCATAGATCAATTGTAACTAGATTACTTCTGTTTTGTTTTCTTTAAGACAGCAACTTCATGTATTTTACAAACTAAAGAAGCCTACATGTAAAATGAACTTCTATGTATTGCAAATGTGTAAGTCATTTTAGCCCTTCCTTCTGGAATCAACAAACCTCACAGGAAAAACCTTTTCAAAGCTTCCCTCCAAAGAACATTTGTGTCTGAATTATGAGAGACCTAAAGGATGAACTAGTCAAATATTTTCCAAATCCTGAGCAAATCAGCTTTGTGTTGGGGAGGAGTTGTCTTCAACCCCCACAAAGGAATTTCAAAGGTGTGAGTTACTCAATGTACTTGTATTTTTCAACAGAAATAACAGATGTTCTCAAGTTTCTCCAAGCTGTGACTCCAACTGTTGTGCTGAAAAAAGTCACGACCTAGCTCCTATTAGGAGCTACATACAAACATATTAAAACTGATTTTTTTCACTTCAAATTTTATTAGCCAGTTGCTTTGCCTATTTATACCTTTAAACGTGATGATTTCAACGACAAAGGGACTCATCACACTCTAATTGAAACCAATGTCAGCACTCCAACTGAGTGCCAGAGTCCTTTACAAACATTGGCAAGCATACTCAACGAACTCATATTTTAAAAAAGACCAATATTTGCGTGAATTCTAATGTCTCATGGTACTCAGAATACATAAACAACAGGTATAGGAACCACAGAATTTAATCAAGGATCTGTCCCTTTGTAATTACACCTCAAAACTGCAAGATTAGACCTGCTTTATCCTTACTTTATAAAAGAAGTATTATTAGATTATATTGTTTGAATAAAGCACATAGGAACCAGTGATGCAACCATGGTATAAATCTCATGAACTGCTAATTTAGGACTAGACCAAATCAAGTGCACAGAGGATAAAAGCACTATTTTAAAAATAGACAGCTATCATTTCATGTCCATTTTAGTCCACCATGTCCCCTACCTTTGAGCATGGCAAGACACAGCACATGATGTGTCATTTCTGAGTTACACAACTCAGAAATATACCAGCTGGTGACCTAGTGTATCTAAGGAAAATGGCAATAGCTGAGCCCTTTCCAGAGGGACCTGGACAAGCTCCAGAAGCTGGGCCACGGGAACCTCATAATGTTTACAAGACCAAGTGCAGGGTGCTGCACTTGGTTGGGGCAATCCCTGATATCAAAACAGGCTGGAGGACGAAGGGATCAAGAGCAGCCCTGCCAAGAAGGACTTGGGGATGTTGGTGGATAAGAAGGTGGATATGAGCTGGCAATGTATTCTCGTAGCCCAGAAAGCCAAACATGTCTTGGGCTGCACTAAAAGCAGCATGGCCAGCAGAGCAAGGGAGGTGATTCTGACCCTCTCCTTTGCTCTGGTGAGATGCCAAGACTCCATCTGGAATGCTGCATCCAGCCCTGGGGTCCCCAGCATAGGAAGGACATAAACCTGTTGGAGTGAGTCCAGAAGACAGATGCCAAGATGATCACAGGAATGGAACACATCTGGAAAGGAAAGGCTGAGAGAATTGAGATTGCTCAGCCTTTTTGGAGAAAAGAAGGCTCTGGGGACACCTACTTGTACCCTTCCAATACCTGAAGGGGGTCTACAGGAAAGCCACAGACCTTCTATACAGACATGTAATGATAGGACAAGGGGGAATGGCTTTAAACTGAGAGAGAGTAGGTTTAGATTAGATATTAGGAAAAAAATCTTTACAGTGAGGGTGGTGATACCCTGGAACAGGTTGCCCTGAGCAACTGTAGATGCCTCATTCCTGGAAGTGTTCAAGGTCAAATTGGATGAGGTTCGAGCAACCTGGTCCAGTGGAAGGTGTCACTGCCTATGGCAGGGGGGTTGGAACTACATGATATTTAAGGTCCCTTGCAACCCAAACCATTCTAGGATTCTATGATAAATTGGTCCATATATTCAGAACTTGTTATGGGCAGGTTAACAGACAAGTAGCATGAAACCAGGTAAAACAATAATTTTGCACAAAATTGACGCAACCCATTCTGCATACATTAAAACTGCCTGACTGACAGACCCTAGAAAGTAATTACCATGGTGAAATCATTAACTAGTACTGTGTTAACTCTGGGGAGCTCTGCAAACAAAGATTCTCTTTTAGTTTGTCAGAGACACAAGAGAATAGTATCTTTCTGTTCAGGATTTATGGGCTGAAATACTAAAAGAGTTTGTTATCCAAGTCAGACAAGCCTATAACAGTAAAGCCTTCACTTAAAAGCTCTGTTGGTAACACTAGTCACTTGTTACAGACATACTCACAATCCCAAGAAACTTTCTTTAACACAATTCAGGTTGCACTTTGTTACTTTAGGAGATATCAGATGATTACAAGCCACTAAAAAGTGTATTTAATTTTATCTCTCTCATAGCAAATAGCACCATTTTTAAGTTTAATAAAATTAAATACACAATATCTATTCTTACAGTATTGTCTCAATCAAAATATACTTTTGAAGAGAATGAAATGTTTTGACTGCTATCAAATTACCAGATCTTACAAAAAGTAATTTCTGTACTGGCTTGTTTCCTACACTCACCAACCAAATATTCAGGGCCTCAGCTCTTTACACATTCATGACTAAAAAGACAACGTGTAGTCTTTGAGACTTTTTCAGATAAAGGAGAGAGCCTTCCTCACCTGTAGTCAGAGATTTTGTCTATGTGATTTACTCATAGAGTGTGTATGTCACTTGAATTACTTAAGTCAAAGACCTTTTCACCATGTACCTGGTAGAATCAACACTTAATACCCAGATGAATAACAGGCTTTGCAGCTTGGGAATCAGGTCTTCCTGAATACCAGAGTCAGCTATCTATAGGTGATTATTGGGTGTATACTCCACTTTTTAAAAGTATAAATACTCTGAAAGTTCATGGCCCATCACCTTAATTAGCCAGACTACTAGACAAGTAAAGAGACATTTTATTATCAGTGTTATTTATTCCTGAGTGCTAGAAAAAAAATGGTTTCACCTTTCATTGCCTGCATGGAGAAATTACTAAGACATCTGCTGAGAATTGCGCCGAGAAGCGTACTGACATCACTGAGATTAAACTTTGTATAACTTAGTATCAATGAATGACATTAGGGACTCATCAAGACCACAGAGGAACTGAAGCTCTCTCTTCTCATCTGGCAGATGTGTTCACACTGCTGAGGGCTCACTCTGACTGGGGGCTTTGAGAGTAGTTTTCACCCTTTCTCTATTCAGTCCACAGATTCTCTTGTGATTAGTCCAACAGCATGAAAATGATAGCTGGCTATTTTTAAAGGTATATTTATCCAGTCTGCACTGGATGGAGCCATGCCCTGCACTGGGCTCAGCAGTTCATGAGCTTTATTGCATGGTTGCATCACTGATTCATTCAATTAGGAACCTGATAATACTTATTTCATAAAATACAGAAGACGTGACTATCTTAGAGTTTTGAGGTGTAACTAGAAAAGGACAGATCTTTGACAAACTGGTTTGGTTCCTGTGCCCATTGTTTGGTATTCTGAATACTTCAAGATGCTAGACATTATGCAAAGACTGGGCATTTTTAAACTAGAGGCATTATAAGGCAATAAAGTAAAAACACAGAAAGGAGCCAGGCATATTGCAGGGAGCTGTGACATGGCAACCAACCATATAGAAAAACACTTTTAAAATTTTTTGCTTCCCATACATCTCTTTAATGTAGGCTGCCACACAGAATAAAACAAATGCCCTACATAAACTAGTGTATTATGTCAATAGAGTCATCTTTATCAAATGTACTTGTAATCCTGCCAAAGAACGATATGAAAGCTATTTGACAAGATTCATTTTTCTCAAATAAAACAGACACTTTGTGGTCATGAATGAAAATGCGATCTTCTAGCTGCTAAATATTGAAAGCATGTAGATCTCATTTCTCTAGCTTTTTGCCCACTTCTCAGTGATATTTTAAGTCTCTAAGAATCTTAAATTGCATACCCTGACTATTACTCTAATTTCTGCTCCTGTCTTAACCCTTTTAATTGGTTTTTGACAAGTATAACTTATAATAGAATATTCTTTACTCTATATTCTTTATTTTACTCTACCTACACATGAGATGATAAAAAAACAGAATTTCCAAAAGGAACAGAAACAGGGGGGGAAATGCCATTTTATATTAGCTCTCCATAAAACAGAATTGTGCAGAGCGACTCCTAGTTCCATGCTAAAAGGAATGCGGCCAGATGTTTGTCCAGTCAGCACTGTGGGTGAATTTAGCTATGATCCTGGTAAGGGACCTGTAAAACACAACCCCATGCCCCCATTGCTCCACGCTGAGCGTGGTTCTCACTGAGTGAATCAAACAGACTGACTACAGCCCCTCAGGGTGCATTCTGGTAATTCTACTAAGCCAGTAACAGTCATCTGTCAGAAAAGGCACAGTTCCAGTCCCTCTCTCTCTCTCTTAGTCCCTGCAGCAAATTTATGCCTGGAATCCACAGACTTAAGCAACTTTGGTATGGCAAATTAAACAGCCTATGTTGGAACTACTTCCTCGAAGTATCTTACAGACTTAGAAACAAGACAAGTAATTTGGTTTACTGTATTTTTATTGTTAATACTACTCTTAAAATTACACCTAAACCCATCCTCACTGCAGCTTGCACTGTACAGACATAAAAACAACAAACTGTTTTGCCTTTGAAGTGCCTCATAGAGAGAAGATGAGCAGGAAGAGGTTGTAATTGGTTCCTATGAAAAAGCATCTCCAGCAAAAGAATTATGCAGCTATGCTCAGACTCTGACAAAGCTCAAGGCAGAGACTTGATGCTTGAAAAAGAAGAGAAAGAAGAGTTTAGGGCTATTACATAGATTTTGTGCTATGCATAATCAGCAACATGGGTGAAATCATGAAAGTGAATGTACAAGACTGCCTTAAAATACTGGTATCATTTGTATAATGGCAATGAGGGATACTTCTTGGTGATGTAGATTAGACATGGCTTGAAAAGTAAAAAGAAGTAATTTGTATTTCATGCAGTGAAGAAAGGGAGCCAATGGCACTGTCCAAAAAAAAAGGAGTGACATTCTCTCAGGAGCTGAGAAAATGACCTTTGCAATTGGACAGAAAGACAAAGAAAGTGTTGTTAAGTGCATATATGTTATGCATATAGCTCCTGGCAGCTGGCTTTCTGTGGAGGGAGGTGGGGAGAGACCATGGGAGCTGAGAAGAGAAGGTAAGCCAAGCATACCTGAAAAAGATAAAAAGCAGTAACAGGACAGACATCAACTGTTGAAAACAAAGCACAGCCCACAGATTAACAACTTGAACAGCTGTTTTGGATGTGAAAAGAAACAGCACAAGTGCATCTACCATTAAGTGAACTGTAATTAAAGTCAGAAATACTGGTAAGAAATTTATACAAATGAGACTGCAGTCTGGAAAGCAGCAGTAATAAAGACTATCTCAAATACAGTGTCCTGAAACACTTAAGCACAACTGGATTCAAGGTAACCCAGACAGTTGTTGGTGTTTGCTTTCTTAAAACAGAGGTGAATCTCAATTGAGTTAAAAGGAATTACAATATATTTTCTGGTTTGTTCCCAGAGTCTCTACAGTTTTCCCACTGGGACTTAAAAACTGTGAGCAAGCAGAGATGAAGGGCAAGTCTTAAGAAAGGGCCTGTCTTCTGTCAGAACTCTTGAGCACTGATTTGGGGATACAAAGAAGATGTGGATTTGGATTAGCAGGCTACCCATTGATTCTCCCAGCATACTGAATCCCCCTGGATTGTAAGGGCCTGGATATAGTATAAAGAGTAAAGGAGTTCCTGCTTTGTCCAAGAAAGAACTTTTATTTTCTCATTCTGTCCAGGTGGTGTTGTGCCATGGAAAAGGGATTTGCTGTAAGCCTTTAAGTGTTGTACTCTGACCAAATATTCTATTAAAAAGTTCCATGTGGACAAATCAGACTACAGCACACATTTAGGAAGACTCAGGAGACTTACAGGAGTACTTTCATGCAGTGATAGCAACAAATACTATGACAGCTAGCAAAATTCAGCTGTGAGCTGCTAATTATTGTGTGCTCCAAACGTCTTTCACAGACTAAAACCCTCTACAGTTCAAGCTCTGCAGTCTCCAAAAGGCTTATCTGGAGTTTATCCTCTGGAGACTGTGGGGAGAAAGGGAATGATCCTTCCCTGACTAATTATGTAGCTTTATCTGCCTTCTCAGATAAAAGATGAAAAGTCAGTTTTGAGAGCATTTATATTTTGGGACTTTTTCTTTTTCATATTTAAAAAAATAGTTTCCTGGTTTTACACTTATTAAAAAAAAAAAAAAGCTTTTTGACATATAGGGCTCTAAGAAATGATCCACCATTATTTTCCCAGGAGGAGGAAAAGTTGTCTGTGGGATAATGAATTCCTCTTTCTGTGCTTGCATACAGCCTGGTGGTGTCAGTCCAAGCTGTATCCAGCCTGGGAAGAAATTATACCACTCCAAGGCTGCCTTATAGTGGAGAGAGGTGCCATCTTTCTAGCATGGCCTGTAAGGAATCAAAGACAGCATTACCCTGTGATACTAGCTCACAGCACCAGTAAGAGGAAATAATCCTGTAAATCTTTAATATTCCACATACTATATCTTGTTAGGGTTTTCCTCCATTGCTTTTCTAGGACTAGAATCAATTTGTGTTTCATTGTGATCCTCAAGTTGTGAACTTCTAAATACACAGACATCAGGTCTTGCAATCAGACAGCTCTTCATGGCACCCTGTCTGGGTTGTCTGGCAGGCTTTCACATGACATTGTCTTCTCAGCATAGCAATGTTCATCTGGTTTTGGTGGAACACACTTACTTGTAATATCTTTCTTTTCTACCTGCTAAAATGCATTTACTGACCAACATTTCTCACCTAAATAATAGCATAGCTCTACATTTGGCCTTCACTTCTTGCCAACAGATTCCTTTTCACTGAGTAATGGCATTGTTACATTGTTTTAATTCTCTCTATACTGTTTTCAAATGTAATGTGTTTCTTTAGGAAAGGGGGTTTGCTTCCACCATCTTGTCTAGGCTAAATCTCAATCTTTAAGCCACAGTTCTGCATTTAAATATGAGGACAAGAAAAAAAAAAGGTACCCTTCTACAAACTCATCAGCAGTTTTTATCTTAGACATGTTTTATTGTTTTACTGTATTCAGCAAATAGAAAACCACAAGCTTGGGTATCAGCAGTCAAGTCTGTAGCTTATAAATGGAATTAATAACAGCATAGCCATAAGTTTAATATTTTGCTTGTGTTGTTGCCAGCTCCCTGATCTCTGTGCACTCACTGTAGAAACAAACCTCTGGTGCTGGCCCAGAAAAGGAATGTATTTGGGTTTTGCCCCAGTGCTAGGAATTGAGTTCCTGTCTGCAATAATTAATTATAAACCACTGCTCCCAGGCCTTCCTCTCTATTACTGTTTTCTAAAGAGCAGCTCCTGATTTTGTATACAGGATGATTATTATTTCTTCCCAGGTGTATTAGCTTACATTTATCTATATTAAATCTCATTTCTCTTTCCTCTGTCCATCTCTCAAAAGTTTTCCCTAACTTTATTCTCCAGTGAGGAGAGATCCTTTCTCAGAGCTGCTTTGTTTACGCAATGCATTGCTAGAAGTGCATAATAGGTAAAATAATTGTGTATCACTTCTAGACTTTTCATTTCCTCTTTTCTGCATTCCAGTTCTGCTCCCTCTGATGTAGTCATTGACTTCAATCAAGAACAAGCATTTAAAGAGCTGGTCCATTGTTTCAATAATGGCAATAGTCCAGTTATTGAAATTTCTTAATCCTTTGTTTGGATTAAATTTCTTGTTCTCTTCTGAAACAAGCATGGGGAATGAGAGAAGAGATTAAACTATATTACACTGCATCCCAAGCCTACAAAAAGTAATTCATAAAAGTGATTTGTAAATAATCTCAGTGTCCGCTGGTTTTCTGCACCTGAAGGAAGTTGTGTAACTTCATGCCAGCACTTTCATCTTGGCATGTTTGGATTCATCTGTGTCTCTGCTGTGTCCAAGTTTGACTTTTAGCTGACAGATACTTGGTTCTGGGCTAGCTTTTTGCACAACAGCCCCAGTACTGTACATCACCATTGATTTGTACCCTGATGTCTCTCAAGTCTTCTATAATTCTCTCTACATATCAGCAAAATTAAGATGAATTAGCTGAGAGCAACCCTTTGGGTTTTGGAGAGCCTTTGACAAAATCTTGCTCAGGAAGTAGATTTGCCTGGTCCCAGCCAGCAGTCTAACTGAATCTGAGCAAGGCCTTCATACAGATGAGAAAGGGAATCTTTTCTACCAGTGTCACTTGAAATGTTCTTGAAATGCTCTATAGATGACAAGAGTTGCTGCAGTAGTTTCTCAGGGGTTTGGGAGTTCATGCTCCCTTCCTGGCTTTGGCACTAATGATCGCGCAGTCCCGCAGGGAGCCGGCTCAGCAATGGAGCTAATTAATTACTGCAGACAGGAGCTCAAAATCTAACATTGCTGAAAAATCAACTGCCTGTGCTATTTTGTCTGCAGCTGGTCTCTAATGGCTGCATTTGGGGAAAATCTTTAGCACAACTAAGAGCAAAAATGCTCTCTTTCTTTCTCTCTCACTCTGCTGTTAAACTAATACAGCAGTGAAGGATGGAATAGTACCAAATGCAACAAATTAGAAAGTGGCTAACTAATGTCAAATTAAGAAAAATGAGTTCTTAACAGTTTTAACACTAGGGTACTCTTAGCATAGGTACAGCTAAAAATGTAAGATTGGAAGAGACCATCTCAGTCACTGAGTCAGACCCTGCAAACATAAGCTGTCATTCAATAATCACCAAGTCCAGAATGATCCACAGAATATTGACCCTGAATGTTTACATGCAAGACAGGTCTCTTTCATCATTTTACAATAATCTTAAGACCTACTGTGAACACAAAAATTCACATCAATAATACACTTCAGGAAACAAAAAAAGGAAATCGTGGACATTGTCCATGTCTGAGGACAGAGATTCCCAATCCAGCCTTTCTCCCTTCCCACCACATGTACCAGCACACTAGCATCATGTCAGGTCACAAGTTTAAAACTCGCTGTATAAAAGAGCGATTCATTTTCAGATACATCAACTCCCTGAAATCAGTGGAGAAACAGCAGGATTTTTTGGGGTTTAGTTCAAGCTTAGTTCTTGGCTGCAAAGCTCCCTGGACCAGCCTCCTGCTCAGCTGCAAAAATACCAGGACAGACCACAATAGCTCTGACTTAGATAAGGATGAACTGCTATGGAACCATACTTCAGAGATGAAATCTCTCATTGCAGCAAAGCCAACCAAATGGTTAGCTGCCACTGAAAAGAGCAGCTCCATACAAGTCTGTCCCAACTGGCACTGCTATTCAATAAACCATTCAGTAATTACTTACTTTTTATGGTGATGTTTATTTTCTTCTAGTTCAGCTTGCCATGGCCACCAGAAAAAGTGGAAATGCATGGCCAAGGAGGACGGGGAGAATCAGAATGATCTCACTTTTTTTTAGACTAGCAAACTGCAAGCATTGTGTTACATTAGAAAGCTGTGTTACATAAGCACTTCCCCTTAAATGCTCCTAACTACCCTTTTGCCATTTGTGTCCCAGCATCCACAGTCATATAGCCTATGTCAGACAGGATCAATGCCTAATTAAACTCAAGAAATCTGAAGAAGTAAAAGGTTTTTTTTCTTCCTGATGGTGGTGTTCCCTGATTGAGTTCATGTTAGAGCTGAATAAGATTTGCCTGTCTGATAGTGCAATAAGAAAAAGGCGTCGTAGATAAGGAGTTGGAGGAGCTGTGGACAAAATTTTCAGATTTACCAAGGAGGTCCATTCCTAAGTGAATGTTGGCAACAGCCTGCATCAAGCACAGAGCTGGATTAGATGATTTGCACAGATCCTTCCCAAACATTTTTGTGATTTTATAATTCTCTATCACAGGAATTAAAAGTCATACACCTGTACAAGCACACATTGAGAATGCAAGTGTCAGACCTCCACAGCTCCAGGCACCTTATCAACCAATCTATTGACACATGCAATGTGTCAGCAAATGTCAGCTGTAATACATAATAACTGATTTTCCTCTGTATGAAAAAGGGAGTAACTATTAGGATATGACCTTGCCCTACACACAGCATCAGAAAAAGCAGTGCCCATGATTAAAGATGGATATATAAGCACTAGAAAAAAAATTCAGAGGGCAGAAAAAATGATCCAGAGGTTGAAAAATAACACCTAAGGTATAAGGTTTAAGACATCTATTAAATCTGTCAGAGATGAGTGGTGACTGGATCACTGCACCCAGATAATACACACACAGAGAAAAGGTACTTGATTGTAGGATGAGCTGTTCAGTCTTGCAGACAGAAACATAAAAAGATATAATGAATGGAAACTGGAGTCAGACAAATTCAGGATTGAAATTATGTGATTTCTTAGCAGTGGGGGTAACTAGACATTGGAACAACTTACCTGAGGTGGTAAGTCACCACTGCTTGGAGTATTTCAGGCAAAATGAGGTATTTTCCCTGGAGACATATTCCAGTCCAGCCTCTAGGAAATCTCCTGAAAGAGATTAGGCAAAATGATCACTTGTTTACAGCCTACCAGACAGGAAGCTTTTTCATGCAAGTCTATAAATGTACCCCAACAAAGTGCCTGCTATGCTGTTTGAGCTGGGGAACTGAGGCTGGGCCTACAGTATCAAATTTATTATGTCCCTTTGGGAAGAAATAGTGCCCTTGTATCCCAGGCACAAATTTGATTTAAATATTTATCATCTGGTAGCAGCAGATGGATTTTTAAAATAAATAATTTTTGAAAAGAACAGAAATCAAACATATACTGCTTATAAATATTTACGTAGTTTTCATGGATAATGTTGGCTTTTGTGTTTCTCTCTTTAAAAGCATTTTGCCAAGTGCCATGACTTTAAAAGTCAGAGATATCTAGCTGTGCATGCATATATTTTTCTGGCAGGCACAGTGAAAAAAAAAACAACTAATTGAAGATAACATCAAAAAGAATTTCAGAAAATTTAAAATACCCAACTTTTGATAACTTACTCTGTGTGTGCCTTTTTCTAAGCAATATTATTTTTTAAAATCTATGTTCGTGTTATGAAGTGGTCACTATCACTGCCATACCTTGAATAAGAAAAAATTGGTTGATGACATTATGAAGTTTACAACGATTGCTCAAATCTTCAGGGAACTGCATCACTCTCTGTGACATTAAACAACTTAAAAAGTGCCAGGAGCAACCATACCAATATCAAAAAGCTATGAATTCTCATAATTTCCATAATTTCACAGGTGTCATATCTTAATCCATGGTGTCCAAGTATATTATGGAACATAGTTGCTTGCTGACTTGCCACAGGTCAATTATCATAGACTATAGCACTGTTTGGGTTGGAAGGAACCTTGAAGGTCAGCCAGTTCCAGCCCTCATGCCATGCACAGAGATGCCTTTCACTAGACTAAGATTTCTCAGAGCCTCATCCAACCTGATCCTGAACACTTCCATGGATGGGGCAACCACAACTGCTCCAAGCAACCTTTTCCAGTGCCTCACCACCCTTACAATGAGGAACTTTTTCCTAATACCCAATCTAAACCTAACCCCTTTAAGTTCAAAGCCATTCCCCCTTACCCTATCACTACATGCCCTTGTGAAAAGTCTCTCTCCAGCTTTCTTGCAGCCCCCCTCTGTGTTCAAAGGCAATAATCAGGACTCCCCAGAGCCTTCTGTTCTCTAGGCTAAACAACCCCAACTCCCTCAGTCTTTCCTCATAGGAGAGGTGCTTCAGCCTCCTGATCATCCTGCTCTCCTCTAGACTCACTCCAACAGGTCCACATCCTTCTTATGTAGGGGACCCCAGAGCCTGATGTAGCATTCCAATGGTGTCTCCTGAGAGCAGAGTAGAGGCAGAATCCCCTCTCTCACTCTGCCAGCCATACTGCTTTTTGTTGTCACCATATTGCAAAAGCTCCCATGCCTTTTCAGTAATTTCTCATGGGCATCTCCTCACAGCACTAACTCCATATTCTTAACAGCACAGCCAACAAACTCCATCTCTCCTCACCCAGCTAACCCAATCTTTTGTAGCACTCATCTTCTTATTGGACACAGCTGTGGCCTATTAAGGGCAGGCCTGTTCCTAATCTTTGGTGATTAGTACAGCTGCAACTCCTCAGGGGTGAGACTACCTTCTGCACTATTCTCTTACATTCTCATACAGAAGAGTCAATCTTCTCATCCACCCATGCCCCCAAGTCCTTCTCCTCAGGGCTGCTCTCAATCCCTTCCCTGCCCAGCCTGTATTCATGCCTGGGATTGCCCCCCCCCCACACACACACAGCGTTGCACTTGGCTTTGTTGAACTCCGTGAGGTTTGCAGAGTCCCAGGTCTCGAGCCTGTCCAGGTCCCCCAGCGCATCCCTTCCCTGCAGTGTGTAAACTGCACCACAGAGTTTGGTGCTGTCAGCAAACTTGCTAAGGGTGCCCCCAACATCCCTCTCTATGTCACCTTGCCAAGGTGTTAAACAGTGCCTGTCCCAATACAGACCTCTGAGGAGCACCCCTCCATCTGGACATTGGGCATTAACCACAACTCTTTTTGAGTGAGACTATCCAGCCATATCCTTATCTGCCAGCTGGCCCATGCATCAAACCTGTATCCCTCCAGTTTACAAACAGGGCTATTGTACAGGACAGTATCAAATGCTTTGCACAAGACCAGGTAGATGATGTCAGTTGCTCTTCTCTTATCCACCAATGCTGTTACCCCATTGCAGAAGGCCAACAAATTTGTCAGATTTGCCCTTAGTGAAGTCATGCTGGCTGTCACCAATCATTTCCTTATTTTCCATGTGCCATAGAGTAGTTTCCAGGTGGATCTGCTCTGTGATCTTGCGAGATACCAAGGTGAGATGACTGGGCCCTAGTCCCCTACATCTTCCTTTTCCCCATTTTTAAAAATGAGGACTACGCTTCCCCTTTTCCATTCAGAGGAAACTTCACCAAACTGTCACAGCTTCTCAATTACAATGGACAGTGGCTTAGCCACTTCCTCTGCCACTTCCCTCAGGACCTGTAGATGTATCTCATCTGGTCCCATGAACTTGGGCACCTTCAGGTTCTCAAAACCTGATCTCCTAGAGCAGAACCTAATCTTCTTTCTCTGAGTCCCTGTCTCTGCCCTCTGTAACTTGGGCACTGTGGCTGGAGCACCTGTCAGTGAAGACTGAGGCAAAAAAGTTGTTGCTCACCTCAGCTTTCTCCATATACTGGATAACCACATCCCATTTCCTTACAGACAGGGCCCACATTTTCACTAGTCTTTCCTAGTTATTACGGATAGCTCAGGACATTCTAATCAAACCTCTGTCTCATCTATCTGTCAAATGGAAATGAAACAACAGAGAGAAGTTGCCAGAACGACTACTTGAGATCCTTTAAAAAATACAAAAAAAGGAGAAAGATCTTGTAATACCCTTTATCCCACAGGTCATTCTGAACGCTGCCTCTTGAACAATGCTTCTTCAGCTTATCTTGTTCTTACAAATAAGCACTAACCTTCCTACAAACATCAACTTGAATATTCAAATTTTGAAAGAATGCTATGTTTATAGATCTATTAAACAGTTATTCAAAGACAGCAATTCTGCAGTCAGTTCTTTGGGGATATATTTGCCATGTAGTTACATAGACAGAGAATTTATGTTGTAGTCATGATTGTATCTCCAATCTGAAACATTGCTTTGTCTCACTGAAGGGGGAAGGCAGACCTCCTGATAAACGTTCTGGAGGAGAATGTGCTTTGCTCTTTGTCATACTGCTGTTCTGCCTCCATGACCTTGCAGCAGATATTCACAATTTCTATAAACTTCTGGTGACTGAAAAAATTACTATCCCCTTCTTTCCTGCTCCTCTCAGTACTTACAGCCTTAATTAGGAAGTAAAACAGAATGAAAAGTAAAACAGGTTTTAAGAAGCAGCTGTGTTGGATACCCATTATTCCACAGCAACAACTCAGAGCCTGAAAAACACACTTAAAAGTGCATCTTCTGTTTTTACCAAGAGGGAGGTAAACCCTGGAACAAAGCCACATCTGACACCTGTATGTGGCAAATGCATCTGTTACTGAAGCTAAACCCTACAGGGGTAATGAACAAGAAGCCACGAGCAAACAATTTCTCTCTCTGGCTGCACACATATGGGCTCATGCAGCAGTTTGTGCAGAATCCTCCAGCCAGGTCTGAGCTGGACTCACAGGCACTGTGTATTTGCATGTGACCACAATGTTGTATCTGACCTAATTAGCACCATGTCCAACCTAATTAGCACCACCTACCACAGGGTTAAGTACTTTGGGTGCAACAGCACTCATACACAAGTCTACAGCTGCTATCTCCTATTCCACAAGTAACTTGATGAATATATGCTAAGTCCTGTGCTCTGTTGCATGGTGCAGAGGTATCCCCTGTCATGTTTGTGTTGCTTGTTTTTTTAAATAGCAAACACAGATAATTTTATTTTATTGCTTCCAAGGCAATATGCTGCTTTGCTCACTACTGTTTTTCTATTCTTCTATAAAAACTGAATGGGAAAAAGAATGCTTAGCACACTGAGGTACTAGGATGAAATACTTTTAGGATATGCTTCTACATGAGTCTAAAAAGAACCCAAACAGTAAAAACAGCTAGGTGAAAAGAAATTCCTAAATCTCTATGCTCAGCTGCCCATGTAAGTGCTGACTCTCTGCTATCATGTCTCTGGGGCACTAATTTTCAATTCTGTAAGATGTTACTGTAAACTGCTTAGTAGCAATGCTATGTCCATTTGCACAAGCATGAATGATGATCCAAGGTGTGAAAGCAACAGAAAATAATCCTCTGATATTTATATATGACCTTAGGGAAGTACATCTCCTTCAGGGCATAGCTTTGGGAATTTTTTCTCTAAAACAAAATTTTTAAAAGCCCCAAATATATATATATTCTATTTAATCTCTTTTAGCTTATCAAATAAACTGATAGACTGTGCCTGTTTCAAGTTAACACATGGACACATTAAGTGTAGTAACGAAATCCAAAATTCCTACAAGCAACTAAACTGGGCATTATCTGCTGGCAGTTTGTAGTATGTGTCATGGTAATAGAAAATCTTGAGAGATTTGAAAGATGCAGCAATTGCTCCAGGGAGTGTATTCCATATGTTGAGGGTGACCAAAAGGACATCATTAACACAGCAATGAGAAAAGCAGATGGAGTAGATTTGGAGACTGAGAGAGAAGAGGACAGGCAAGACAGGAAAAGACAAAGTTGTGAAGTGCTGTGGTGCAATTGAGGCCCAAGCTGAGCTGACAGAGTACCCAGGTGCTGCTGAGTGGGTGGGCTCCATGGGCTCCTGAAACAATAACCAGGAGAGGCCTCAGAAGGAGTGAGTGCTTCTGTGCTGGGTTAGCTCCCACAGCCGGCTCACTTGGGTGGGATAAGCACCTGTGTTGGCACCAGGGAAGGGACAGGAACCAACCCTGGGGTGCTGGGGGCTGAGGAAGGAGCTGCAGCAGCACCCTGCTGGCAGCAGGTAGCTATGAGCTTGGCTTGACATCAGAATCAGGTCACAGCCCAACAGCTGGCAACAGCCCTACACAAACCAGCACAAGCCATGGCTGCTCTGCAGCCCTGCATCTCTCACTGCTTGTCCCTGCTGCAGGCCCAACTGCCTCATAGCCTTGTCTGGAGAAATAAGTTGGTTGTAAAAGGCTCCTCTCCTCCCTCCCCCATGCTATTTTTCAGCCAAATCAGGTTCCTAATCTGGTTTATCACACAGCTGAACAAAACAACTGTGCCAGCAAACCAACGGGCATATCAAAGAGACAAGCACGGATGGCTGGGAGCAAAAACTGTCTTAGGCCAGCATAGCTGCCAAAAAAATTGTCAAACTGCATTCTCAGAGGGCTACGGGGTTTGCAGAGACAGGGAAATCTATGGAGATACACTAAAGAGGTAAGTACAAAAAGGAACCACAAAAATAGGCCAGGGAGATAAGTGCAAGAATAGTGTTTCAAGGGACCTTTTTGACAGGTCAGGTCAGGCCTGGGAAAAAAAAAAAAAAAAGCTGTCATAAGCAGGATGAGAGATAACAAAAGCCTAAAAAGGCATATCTGTGATGTGAACAAAGATAAGAAGATACTTTGGAGAAGAAAAGGAAATAAAATTCATATACATCAAGATAAACAGGTCAAAAAAAGAGTGAAGTCAAAGATGACTCTCATGACTCCTACAGGTCTGATTGACAGAGTGTAATTGTGTACCTTCCAGACAGAATTGCAAACTCCTTATCCAGGAAAAAACAGTGGTCCTTGTGTAGGGACTGCAGATGGAGTTTCAGCTCAGGAGGTTCTCTGAAACAATATACTACACTTCCTCAACAGGTGGAAGCTTTTAATCCTGAATGCCTTCCTAAGTAGTTTTTTTCAAATTAGCTTGAAAACTAAAATACTTGCACTTGCTCATAAGGATAGAAGTGAACAGCATTGCCATGGAGGAGAGGAGTCAAAATTTTTCAGATGCTTTGTAAATCTTTACTTAAGAATCCAGAATGGGCCAAAGCCACTTCTCTCAGCCTTTACCTTTGTTGGGGAAGAAGGGGTATTCAGATTCAGAAGCCTTGACTCTGCCTCCACTGTAATTTTGCTACTGTCAAAAACGTAGAACTGCAGCTAGGAATGTTTAAGAGCTGATTTTGATGACAAATTATTACATCAGGATGGAAAATGGGTCCACATTTGTCTGTTTCAGTAATGGAATGAAAAAGTAAGCCACTCTCAATTTTTGGAATTATAACCGACTTCTAGAGATATTTCCAGGCAATCTTGTCTCCTTCAGTGCCATCCAGTGGAATTAATGTGAAATATCACTCATGCACAGGGAGGATATACAAAAATACAACAGCACAGAGCACACAAAACAACCCTACATTTTCAGGAGCTGCTGTTCATACCAGGTAAATTGCAGGTTGTCAGGGATATTGGTATAACAGTAATGAAAAACAGAACCATGATTTCCAATAGCTATAATTCAAATTAGATCTGACATTGTTGCCTGTATTCTCAGGAAAGCTCCTTATATAATTTCTAAAATAGTTATTTGTGTCTGAAAAATATGTAGGACATACAAAAGTCATACTGGTACAGCATGGTATAATGATTTAACAGCATCTGTTTGTGTAATGCTCCTATCCGCAACTCAAGCCACCAAAACATTATTTGTAATTTTGCTTCTCCTCTGAGGTATGAATATCTTAACTGAAAGATCAGGGATATCTGGATTTACAGGCACTCACATTATCAGTAATACAGGATTTTTAACATATATTCACACACATCTATATTGTATTACATATGCGTGTGTATGCAGACATACATACCTGCTGTATACATATATATGCACACACACAAATAAAATGTAGGTATGTTGCAGCCTCACAATAGATTCTCTTTTATATAAAACCTCCTTGCCCTTTTAGTACTTTCCTGAATCCTCTTGAATTACAATGAACTCATGCCAATATTTGCATTAACATTCCTAAGGCCATTTTCTTGATTTTTCCAACTCCAGGTTACAGCTGCCTGCCAAAGGCCTAAGGCTTCCTACCTAGAAACTCTTTAAAGGTGGCTTTTAAGATGGGTTTCTGCAACCTAATGTAGTTCTACCTCTTTTGTTCCTTTATAGGACACAGAAAAGACAAGAAAATATCTTTTTCTAAATTAAAAAGTCAGAATATTTTCTTGGTTTTACTTACCCTAGCATATAACTATTGGAAATGGAAGAAAAAAAGTCATTGAAATGCTAATGTCTCTGTGCTTGTGAGTTTTAACTTTCCTTTCTCTAAGTCTCTGTTCAAATCCCAGTGGTTCCTCTGTCAATGCTCCCCTTCCCATCATAGCTTGTCCCTTTTCTCAGAGTCAAGATTTGATTCTGTTTGATTTTGTCTGCTCTACCAATGTGCTCTCATTCTTCTGGTTTCCTCACTGGCCTCCACGTCTATTGTCTCATATAGATTCCTTGTCGATATGTACTTGTTCCATTGCCTTGAACTCATTCTCCTACGTTTCTCCTTGAGGACTTCATTTCCTTCCTCACCTAATCCCAGTGTCCTATACCTATTGCTCTCATGTTAAGGTATTCCACTTCCAACAGTTTCAGTCTTGCCTCCATACTTACTGTTTCCTTCCCTTCAGTCAGGTCCTTGTTCCCTCACCATTCCAATAAGACACACTCAAAAACCCATGAAAAAGAGAAAACAGCAGCTTTTGGGGAGCATGGGGGATGATTTCCATAGTCTCACTCAGTCCACAGACCCACCCCAGCCCATAGTGGCAAACAGAGGTCTCTTTTGGGCCCACAAGAGGGGAACAGATGACTGCAATAGTAGTAAGGATGGCAGGGACACATCCTAATTCAGGAACATGGAAAATTAATTTCTTCAAGGCTCATAGATTATGCTCCATGTAGTCAAAGGACCAGACACCCCAATTCAGTTTTCTTCTGACAAATTCCAAGTTTGCTCTAGAGTATAAAGGCATTTAAGAACCTCAAATATAAGCTCTCCAGAATAATTTACACTAGAAAAAGCCTTTTTTTCTTAGATCATATTTGGTAGTAGTAAAGTCATCCTAAACTTCTATCCTCAATATGGAACATCTCATGCCAAGCAGTGGACTTTTAGCAAGTGGCATGTTACCTAAGGCATAGTTTAGCAAGAAAAATTTAGCAATTGATATGCTACCTTTAGCTGTAGTTAAAGTTTAACAAACTTAAAGAACAACAACTGACAACCCTATTGTAGGCAGTTATATATGTAAAGTATAATGTATTACTAAATGCAAAATAGTGTTTAAGTTAATAATAAGAGCATGTAAGTGTAAAGGAAAATTATTATGAATTCACCTTCCTTTCCACCCTTAGTTTTTATACTCTGTAATTACTCAATACATTTTCCTCAGCTGAGCAATCTTAGAAGAGTGGATGATTTTGTAATCCAGAATTGCTTATGGTAGCATAAGAACAGTTGCATAACTGTAGTGAAACAAAAAACCAGATCTATTCTAGTTTCCATTGACAAGCCTAGATAGTAATTAATGCTCTTCTAGCGAATAATTTCTTTTATTCCAAGGATTAGTTTACTGAACAGTAATGACTGGGTACTTTGGCATATACAGACACATATCTCTGTGGAAGTGCTGTCCCTTGCCTGGGTAGGAGAACTTCAATGATCTCCTCTAGCAGAATACATAACATGATATCAGGAAACAGCAAAACGTCTCTTCCCCATCCTTCTTCAAGCTGCTTTTCTAATGAGCTTAAACCAGAGCTCTCCAGTAGTTTACTTATTACTTATAGCAGAGACCAACCAAAGATGGTGTTCAGGGGATTTACTGCGTCAGGCCAGTAGGATTCCACTGTTACTGGCTTTCTGTGGCAATAACTCTGAGCTCCCTTTGCATTGCATGATGTTAAGGGCACAGTTCTCATATTAAGTTGAGTAGGGAATGTCACTATATATTAAACTTAACTGCACAGAACATAATTGAACTCAATGGGAGATACTGCCCTCTGTTTCAGTGGGACTTGACTTTGAAGAAACAATAATTCACTGGTTTATAAAGGCACAAATAAACTTATTATACAAGAAGTGCAGGTGCAATACTGTGATTTATAGACACTGGTATGATTCACCTTGAGATTTTTGTTGTATCTTGCCAAAAGCAGCTATTATCAAACCCCAAATGACTCGTAACAACACTACTATCGACATGGCATTTAGAAGTTCCTCCCCTAGTGGGAACAAAACCATCTCTTTTCTTCCAATGTTGAAAATTAAATGCACAGCATTAACACCATCAGTGAAGTGTTTAACTTCAAAATTGCCTTTCCTGGTGAGAATGAAAATCGTACTTGTTTTGTTTTTCAAAATTAACAGCAGTGTTTTTCTCTCTTTTCTAATACACATACTTATCAACCTGAGACACAATATATCTCTTAGGCTCATAGAGCACTACAGGTATACACCTATGCTTGTCTGTGCACACCATCCCATACTCCAGGAGTAGGATTTATCCTGTTTCCAGTGTGATTCAAGCACACATTAATAAAGTAGAAAGAATATGACTGGAAAAAAGCAGGTAGGGAAGATGAAAGGCTCATTTTAAGTCCTCTTTGTACCAGCAACAATACATTGATGCAGCAGTAACACCAGAGAAAATTAACCCAAAATTAAAGCATAGGGCTCCAGAAAGGTATCAGACTAGAGAAGTTCCTCACTACAACCAAAAACTGTTGTGAGCCATTCTACATGCGTGCAAAACTGCTCCTGATTTTTCTCCAGATGTCACCAATATTTGTGTCCACACGTATAGTCAGCAGGCAAAGAGGTGAAATGGTTCTCAGTTAATTTGTCCTCTAAAACTGGGCAAGAGTAAGTTCTTTTGATCAGTCCTTTAGCCACTCTAGGACCGGATAATGTGCTGAGTCTCCAACACTCCCTAGAACAATTCTTCTGTAGGAGCCCAGGACTCACATGGGAGTCCATATAATCTTATGCACATTGGGTGACTGGAAGCACTCACAAAGCCCTGAGGTGTGGAGTCCTGTCTCTGTAGTTTGGCTGTCATTAACCCAGCAACACCAGAATATGACTTCTCGAGATCCCTCTGAGTGTATGAAATGTTCCTATCACCATCCTGTGGAATCTAAGCCTCCTCAGCTCCCACCCTTAACTGGTATATGAGCAGCTCAACGTGGGCTAGTCCTTAGTCCACTTGGCAACTCAGATGCTTGTGGAGGAGGACAGGACATTCTTGTCTGTACTGCTTGCTCTTCTTCTTCGGCAAGAGTACAGACAATTCTGCTGCAGCTACTCAGGCTTGGTTGAATTCCTGCTGTCTCTGAGGGGCGGATCTCAAGCCTGGTGAAGTCCCAGCCTTTCATTAGAAAGCAAACTGGTTCATTGAAGAGCATAAACAGGCTGGCAGAATGGATGAACTTGGCTGAGGTGCAAACTCAAACCTATGTTTGCCAAGGATTTCATTCACCCGTCAAGGTCTGTATGGACCATGAAGTCAAGAACTGTGGTATCACAGACTCAGAGGTCTAGGAGACAGGCTCACCTCACCTCTAAGCAGAAACCCTAATGTGACAGACCATGCCTCTCCTGTATTCGAGGAATTATACTACAAGATAACCATATATGGGACTGATACAACTAATGCCTCGAAATAGATGTGGTGACTACAGTTTCTAAACTTTCTGACACTGTTTTGTAACAAACCCGTTGTTCCAAGACACCCACAGCAGAGAGGGTACAAACTTTCTGCCCTTTTCTTCCTGTCAGCCCCATCCCATTCATTACTGTTCCCTTGCCCTCTGCCAATGCACAAGGTAACATTGCGGGGCCTAACCAGAAAAGCAAAGAAAAAGTACTTCCATTCTAACAATGGATAAAGAGCAAAAGTGCATTTGACTTCTTTTTTCTGACTTCATTTCCTTAATCCCTTAGTTTTTGCTCTGTAGAGGCACTCTTAGTTAAACCACTACATAACAATTTCCACAAAATAAGACATCTAAGTCATTAAGGAGAAAAATACTCCTTCCTTCAATGCAATCTGTCCTGTAGTTCAGTTCATGATGACATGTAGGTGTTAAAAATTGAAAACTTAAGCAAACCCAGACTTTTAATTCAGGAGGAAAAATCAATACAACTCTCCAGGGACAGCCCTTTGGAATTCAGAATTCTTTCCTCTTTTGCACTGATTCAGCAAGCCCTATCTCAGACTGAAGCTTGTGGTATTTTCACAGTGTGCTTATCCCTTTTTCACAGAGAATTGTTCAAATGGTCTTGAATCAAATTCTGGAGTAATATTTTGCAAACTAAAGACAGCCTACAGAGATGCAAGAGCAATTAGCTGAACCCTTTGTAGCCAGCAGTCCTCATTTATTGCTTCCTCAAAAATGCTACAACAACCCATGCCCTTGCCACCACCTTTCTGTCACATGCCAATGTTGTAAAACTTGGAATATGTCAAGATTATTTTAAGTCTGGATAAGTCTTTGGTGCAAGCCATCAGGAAAGGAGACCTAATTGAGAACAGGCAGCATCCCTTAGCCAAGGACATCTAGGAACTAACAGGCTTTAAGAATGGAGCAAATCAAGACATTGATGTACATCTATGTCCACATTGCTAACTTGCCAAGTACTCAAGGTCCATGTATCCTATACCTGAACTATCTTCTTATAATATTAAAATTCATGCCTATAGGTCAAAATACCCCTGCCCAGGTGAAGACCCCTCCTCAGAGCATTGGATAGAAGTTAGCTGGGGTTATATAACTTGTATGGAAATTACTAACCAAGCATAATAGTGGGGCTTCCCTTGGAAAGCAACTAACTCCAAACTTCTGTGTAGCAATAATGGCACGAAAAGTCCGGAGGGGTGTACCTGATTTGTGGAATACCACTGAGCACCCAGGCTTGTGCAATTCTGAAATAAACAATCATTGTCTCTCTCGAGTATGCAATTTTATGCTGTTGCACACCAGGCAACAAATCCGATTGTATGGACAAAACCGAGGAGGAAAAGGGCAAAGGATCTGAGGGTCCTTTTCCTTTCACTGGTGGAAGATGATCTGGGGGTGCTGGAAGAATATCAGTCAGCAATACATGAGCCAACAGTTTGCCCAGGTGGCCAAGAAGACCAGTGGCATCCTGGCCTGGATCAGAAATAGTGCAGCCAGCAGGGAAGGGATTGCCCCTTTGTACTCAGCACTGGTGAAGCCACACCTCAATGGCTGTGTCCAGTTATGGCCACTCAATTCAGGAAGGACATTGAGGTGGTGGAGGAAGGCCACAGAAGTGAAATTAAACTGGTGAAGGGTCTGGAGCACAAGCATTATTAGGAGTGGCTGAGGGAGCAGGGGTTGTTAGAAGAACAGAAGCTCAGGGGAGACCTTATGTCTCTCTAGAACTACCTGAAAGGAGGCTGTACCGCGGTGGGGATCGGCCTCTTCCCCCAAGCAACCAGTGACGGATTGAAGGATACAGTCTTAAGCTGCACGAGGGGAGGTTTAGGTTGAAAATTAGGAGGAATTTCTTCACAGAAATATTGTGAAGCATTGGAACAGGCTGCTCAGGGAGGTGGTGGAGTCATCATCCCTGGAGGTGTTTAGAGGAAGACAGGACGTGGCACTTAGTGCCGTGGTCTAGGGTGACAAAGCGGTGTTCGGTCAGAGGCTGGAGTCCATGATTTCAGATGACTTTTCCAGCCGAAGTGATTCTGTGATTCTGAGGTAAAACACCACTTGATCCCCCACAAACAACCCGTAAAGCAGAACTTTTGTTCACGCTTTCGCCAGTCACAATGCAGGGCTGGCAGCCGAGCCCAGAGCACCTCTTTTCCCCCGGCACCCGAGGTGTGTGGGTAGGACAGGCCACAGCCGGTTCCGGTTGAGCGCCAAGGCCCAACCCGCCCGGAGCGGGGCGGGGCGGGGTGCGGCGAGGCGCTCCCCTTCCCGCTCCACCCCGCCCCGCCCGCTCCGGCCTGGCCCGGCCCGGCCCGGCCCATGCGGATGTGAGCTCACGGCGCGCCGGGCGGAAGCAGTGGGGCGGGTGTTTCCGCGGCGGCGATGGCGGGGAAGGCGGCGGCGGGCGAGCCCCTGGGGCGGACGGCGGAAGAGGCGGCCTGGGCAGAGACGCTGCGCGGGGCCTGCGAGCCTGAGCACCACTGGCGGTACCGCCGGGAGTTCCTGCTGCGCAACGTGGGGGAGCTGCCGGCCGCGGGCAGCGCCCAGCTGCAGCGCCTGGTGTCCCTCTCCATGGTGTGGGCCAACCACGTCTTCCTGGGATGCCGGTGGGTTCAGCGGGACGCGCCGGGGGACGGGGGGACGGCGCGGCGCGGCCGCCTGACGAAGCCCCTTCCCTCCTTTCCTCTTGTCGCCCCTCCAGGTACCCGCCGCAGGTCATGGAGAGGGCGCTGGAAATGGCCGAAGGCATCCAAGTGACCAACGCGCCTGTCCGCACCACGAGAGACGAACTGGTTGCCAAGGTGAAGAAAAGAGGCATATCAAGTAGCAATGGTTAGCAGATCATAGCTGTGACAATACATAGGAGTCTAGAAAATGCTTGTTTCTGAATGTTCTCGGTTTGCCTCGGGCTTAGAAAGTAGTAAAAATAATGTACTTTTTAAACTCCCGCTAATAGTTTCCTCTCTCTGTGCTATTCTTTTTCTAATATAATGTCTCTAAAATGCACATAATGTGTACCTAGTCATTTGGTAATGAGCTGTTGTTTTGAATTTCTACAGCTGGTGCACTTTAATCTGCTAACTTGTGTGTTGTGATATGGGCTGCTGTGCTCCAGCTTAAATATGTTCTTGTTACTTTGCCTTTGTTGCCAGTCAGGCATTGTTGCTGTGTAAGAAACTGAGTTTCTTAAAGTAATTCTCAGACAAATGTTGTAAAGATATTTTGTGGTATTAGTAGACAAAGTACACTTCCTTTATTTTTAGATCAGATAGCCCCTTTAATGTATGTTGGCCAGTTTTGGTTTGGACTTCAAGAATAGAAATACATACTTGGGTCCAAACCAACATCTGAAACCTCGTATGAGTATTGTCCAGATTTTGTCAAAAAAACCCAAAATTCTAAAATAGCAGGTTAATACTCGAAACAATGGTTCAGGTGTATTGCTAATATATACCCTTTAAATTCACAGATAATATTGCTAGAAAGTTTTAGATTATTTTTCTCTCCATGGCTGTTTGATAGTGCAGAAATCAAAGAGGATCACATATTTTACCTGTTTTGCAGAAGGGGTAGAGGAGCCATGCAAGAGACAAGCTGTTGAGAAAAGCAGAGACTCTAAGGATGTTGGAAAGGATGTGAAAACAACCAAGGCAGAAGGAGTGAAGGAAACGGAGAGTACCTTGCCCAAAAAGCAGGAAAAAGGTACTAGCAAAGATCCAGAAACTTCCCAGTCAACTTGCAGTTCAGATCAAGAAATGGTCGTAGTCTCGGACATAGAAACAGAAGGAAAACCTGCTAATGCTGAAAGTACTGCTGAGAAAAAGCCACCTTCATCTGAAAAAGAGCCAGGAAAGAAGCCTTGCTCAAGCCCACCTAAGGAAAGCAAGTGTGAAAATGTGCCGTCACCTGAAAAGAAAACTACAGTAAGTGTAGCGCTACTGGCTGCCGAGAGCACCCCTCAGGCAGCAGCAGTGGAGGCAGCAGTGCCACCAGCTGCCAAGAGCACCCCCCAGCCAGCAGCGGTGGCAGCAGCAGTGCCAGTGACCTCCAAAAGTACCCCCCAGCCAGCAGCGGTGGCAGCAGCAGTGCCAGTGACCTCCAAGAGCACCCCACAGGCAGCAGCAGTGGCAGCAGCAGTGCCATCAACGTCCAAGAGCACCCCACAGGCAGCAGCGGTGGCAGCAGCAGTGCCACCAACTTCCAAGAGCACCCCCCAAACAAGTGCTGCATTGCTGTCTTCCAAAACCCAGGTGGGTGCCCCAGCATCAGTGTCCAAGAACGGTGCTCAGGTGAGCAGCTCACTGCTTCTGGCCCCCAAGAGTGGTACTCAGGTGGGCACCTCGCTGCTGCTGGCTTCCAAAGGGCCAGCTAAGGTGGGCTCCCCGCTCCTGGCCTCCAAGAGCAGTGCGGAGGTGGCCGCCTCACTGCTGGCTGCCCGGAGCGGTGCGCAGCCGGGATCCTCGCTGCTGGCTGCCAAGAGCAGCGCCCAGGTGGCGGCTTCGCTGCTGGCCGCTCGCAGCGGAGCTCAGCAAGGGCCCTCCCGGGGTGCAGCTCAGGCAGGCGCTTCCCTGCTGGCCTCCAAGAGTGGCGCGCAGGCAGGTGAGAGCCCTGCGAAGGCTTTGTGCAAACCTCTAACCAGTGAAGATGCAAAGGAAAGACAACCTTTTTTCAACAGACTCTACAAAGCTGTAGCCTGGAAACTGGTTGCTGTTGGAGGCTTCAGTCCTAATGTAAATCATGCAGAACTTCTAAATTCATCTATTCAGTCTGTAAAAGCTACGTTAGATGTTGCTTTCGTTCCCCTGAAGGAACTTGCAGACTTGCCTCAAAATAAAAGCTCTCTAGAAAATATAGTTTGTGAACTGAGGTGCAAGTCTGTCTACTTGGGTACTGGCTGTGGTAAAAGTATGGAAAATGCCAAAGCAGTGGCTTCAAGAGAAGCTTTGAAATTATTCCTCAAGAAGAAAGTTATTGTGAAGATATGTAAAAGAAAATACAAAGGTAGTGAAATTGAAGATTTGGTGCTTCTGGATGAAGAGTCAAAACCTTCAAATTTGCCTCCAGCTTTAAGAAATCCTCGTGAGATCTTGTAGGGGAGAATCACTGTTTGTACTGTGTATAGTATTTCAACACAAGGACTGAAGGTTAATTTTGTACTTTGAAAATGTAGGCTTCCAGATATTTTGTATTTCTTTCTCAGTTTTGCAAGACAATGATAGTTCTTTCACTTGGTAGCAATTGTATAAAACTTGTTAGAGATGACAAGTGCGCATTTAAAGGTATTGCCTTAATATACAGCACACTAGTGTGCTGTTGTATTTGCAAAATAGTCTACCTAACTCTTCTATTTTTAATTAAACTATTAAGGTACAATTTGCTGTTTAAAACCTGACGTTTTTGTAATTCTTACAATTTGATGGTAGTGTGCTCAATTGTCTACCATATCTTTTCTAGGCTTGTAGAAGTGTGTACATAGGGACCATAATACTTGAATAATTGAAAGTTGTTTAAAAATTTCAATCAAAAAGTTGAATTACATGTTTCAGGCTTGTTGCTCATAATGTTCACTGTTGCTCATACTAGGAGAGAAAGTAGTTGGTTGACTTTTTATGGGATGTTTTCATAACACTTGCAATATAAGTGACATCCTGATCCCATTTAACATTATGCTATCAGGTTAGAGCCCTTTTAATATCACATTGGCAAATTAGCAATTAGCAGTCAAGTCACAGCTATTTCGGCCACCAAAACTGTAAGCAGATTTAATTTATATGGTGAAGTATCATTTACAGTTTTGTTTGGTACTTTTTTTTCCAAATGAACATGGATTTCTATACTAAGTATATTTTGACTGCTACTAAAACAATAAAACCTCTGTGATAAGCATCTATAGTATTTTGGTTTTGGCTACTAAATATTCCAGCCATTTCAATAATATTGCAACACCTTCAGTAAAGCTTTACGTTGAGTGGCTTCAAGGTGTAATCCCACAAGAATTAGTTGGTTTCTTTAGGTGTGTAGCTGAAATACTATAAAACTGATAGAGGGAACCTGTAGAATATGAATTTCAACTTTTGTAACACCAAGGTAAGCAAAATGAAAATGCAGCTGTCTGCTGGAGGCAGCAAGTGTATTGTAAAACACTCATTCTAATCAAGCCCTTCCTTTGCTACGTTTTTACTCCCTGTACAGAATAGTTTGAGGCAAAGAAAGTGGAAGATTACCTTTTATTTTCAATGTTGCTGAAATACCTGCACAAACTGCATGTTTTGGTATATTGGATAATGACATGTAATTGTAAAAACATAATGTCTTCAGTGCTATTTTGACTTAATCTTGTCCTTTTACAGTAGTTAGCATCATTTAGTGGTGTCCTTACACTTGACTGTCAGATCCATTGATCAAGTGCTAAAGGAATGAATAGGAATTTCTGAGATCTCAGAAGTACATACATCCACTTTCAGTTATTTTGTAAGTTTTGGGACTAAACCACAGTGGTGTTTACACTGTACCCTGTGTGCTTTTGAACAGCAGTGGCTGTCCAGTCCATAGCACCAGAAGCCTGCAAGGCGCTCGCACTTCCCGATGGCTGGTTGAGAACCTCCTCCACCTGACCCCTGTGCTTCTGTGCCCTCGGTCGCCCTTCGCCCTAGTTAGATTTCTCAGGAGTTCCCCCCTGGCATTCCTGGAGCACCACCTGGCGTTTGGAATGCAGTGTTCTAAATTGTGACTTAGTGCAAGAATTGGTGTCTGCTTCTAGTGCAGGGCAAGCTTCGTGCTGTGCTTAGGAGCTATGGTATTCATGATGGGAAGTGTGAGATCTGTTTTCAGGTAGACACATGTAAGGACTGTGCTTGTGAGGCAGGAGTTGCATCCTGTGCCCTCTGTAGTACAGCTTTCTCTGCTGCTAGTTCGGTCACCTCCAGATCTCTGGGTCAGAATTGCAGCACATGCTGTAATGTGAAAACCTGTGTTTCTCGTCTGTATAGCAAAGCTCTCAGTATTCACTGACCTCAAGGGGCTGTTAGGGCAACTGTGTTAAAAGGCTGAGGTGCTAGATGCCTTTTTTAAAAGACCTGATTTAGAATTACTTTTTTCAAAATTTTGAATGTTATTCCTCTTTGATGTTTGGTTGTGAATCATTAAAGAACAAGTCTGTAGCTACTCTTAAAAGAAACTGAAAGCTGAAGTGTGTTATTTTTATTTCACATTCTGCATGGAAAGCAACTAAACAAACGGATTCACATACAAGTGAATAAGCACTAGTCAAGTATTCAAATGAGAATCTACTAACATTTTGTTAGCCCTAAAGGAAGAAAGAAATAGAAAGAACTGGCTGTGGCAAGAGGTGTTTGTTCTAAAATCCTGTGTCTCTCCTCCAGCTACTGTCCTGGTCTCTAGCGACTGGGATGCTGGTCCTGAACTGTCAGACGCCGCTGACGAGGGCCAGGGTGAGCACCTGCACTTACACTGTCGGCGTGCAGAGTTGTCTTCGGGGGGACAAAGCAAACCAACCAACCAAAAGGAAAACTGACCCTGTTTTTTCTACGGAAGTACGGGAAATCGCAGCCATCAGAAAGTGACTCCCGTTTCCTCTGCTAGCACAGCCTAAGCACGCCGGGCAGGGTCCCTGCGGCCAGCCGCCCGCTGGCTGCTGTTAGCCGCTGCCGGCTGCTCACCCGTGCGGGGTATGTCGCCGCCGCCCCCGGTTGCAGCCTGCGGGCGCTGGGGCGGCTTTAGCGGGGGGGCCTCAGCGCGGCGGCCTCAGCGGCGGCCACACGGCGGGGCTGGCGCGCCCGCCCGGCTCGGGGCGGGGCCGAGGCGCTCTATTTGCATAGCGCGTTCCCGGCGCCCCTCCGTTCCTCCACGGTCGCCTTCCGCGGCCCTCCGGGGCCGTGGTGCCCCTCAGGTGGCTGCTAGGCCGCCTGCCCACTGCGCATCGCCTGCGGGGACCAGTAGGGAGGCAAGCGCAATGTAAAAAAAACAAAAACCAAACAAAAAAGAAACCACTCACCCTGCCCTGGAAGTTCTCCAGTCTGCTGTGGTTTATATAACGTCACTAGAAAGCAGTGAATGCTGGGATGTTCTGAAGACCTGCTCGCTAGGCCACGCACGGAGGACAGCCGTTCCTCACGGGCCCCGCGCCCGCCTAGGGGAAAGTCCCCGGACCGCAGGCAGAGAGTGCCGGGCGCTACCGCGCCCCCGCCCGCCGCCGCCGCCTCACACCTCCCGCCGAGACGCCTGCGGGCCGAGCGGATGAGCGCGGGGCGGGCTCTCGTCACGGCCACAGAGACGCAGGTAGCGCGGCAAGCGCGCCAACAGAACGGGGCTCACTCTCAGGCCATCCTCTTTTGCCGGGCGGGGGCTGCACGGGACCCCCCAGGGCGGGGTGGTGCTCCCACAGCCTTGCGCGGGAACAGCAAAGCGTGTGGGGGGGAACCCGCTGCTTGCCCGACAGCGGCGTGCAGGACAAGCGGGCCCGCACCCCCCCGCTGCTCGCACCCGCTGGGCTTCAAGTGCCTCCTGGCCCGCAGAATTATTTAGGTTGGAAAAGACCTTTGAGATCATCGAGTTCAGCCTTTGGCCGAACACCACCTCGTCAGGCAGACCACGGCACTAAGTGCCATGTCCAGTCTTTCCTTAAACGCCTCTAGGGACGGTGACTCCACCACTTCCCTGGGCAGCCTGCTCCAATGCTTGGCAATCCTTTCTGTGAAGAAATTTCTCCCATTGTCCAACCTGAGCACATTCTATTGGGGAGGCACTTCGTGCGGAGCACTTACCTGTCTGTAGAGGCTTTCCCTCCTTCCCCGCTCCAGGAAGCAGCAAGAGGCCGGATGGCAGTACCCTGACGGGGTGCACCAGCACAGGAGGGCTCGGTGGGTATCTGAGCACAAACGCTGACACAGCACCCAGTACAGGCCACGCTCTTCAGCACAGCGGCCACTTCCCCAGGCTGTGCTGTGCGGGGCACACCTACCCCCGGGATCCCCTCCTCCACCTTCTCTGCAGAGAAGGAGTGCATGCCGCCAGTGTTATTTGCCCACTTTAATTAGGTTCTCATGCTTAAACTCCCAGGGACTAACTCTGCAGGATGCTGCTGCCTGCTGAAAAACTGAATTAATGTCATAGGCAGTGCCACTTTTGCCTCTAGTATGTCAAGCAAATAGCACATGATTATGCTCCACTGTGGAATAAAGCCCTCTGCTGCACTACAGTCATGTCTGGGTATAAAAAATGACAGAAGAGCACCGGCAGAGATCCCCAAAATGACATAAAATTTGGGCATCTCAGACCCAAAATAAATGGTTTATTACCTTACCCCAAATTATCTTTATTACTTTACCCTAAAAGCTCCCAAGTGGCCCAGAGACAATGCTTCCTTCTGGTTCATTCTGTCTTGGTATTTTTGAAGTTCCTGTGGTGAGGCCAGGTCTGCTAAACAGCGTCTTTCTCTTTGGCTGAGCCTCAGACATGTGGCCTATATGCAGGCACAGTACAGTTTGTAAACCCTGTTAGTTTCCTACACCTGCTGTTCCTCTTCCAGCAATATCCTCATGGTGACCTCTTTCCAGCCATGTCAGAGCCCACACTAGACAGGGGAGACCAGTGTGCAGAGTGGGGAGCACCTCTGCAGAGTGGGTGGTGTCAGCTCTGACTGCCTCACATGAGAGCCCTGGAAGGGTTCACAAGAAACCACCTGGCCTGAGCTGTTGTTTTGGTGAACTACTCGTTGTTGTTACTTGAACTACTCAAATGTCTTTCTTTTCTCCTGTGATCCTGCATTTGATCACCTATATGTATGTGGGAAAAGAGAGATTTTAATTTAAAACACTATCAAAGAACCCATCCCCAAAGAAACAACAAAACTGGGGCACAGCTCTATGAAGTCTTGTTTTTTTGGCTGAGAAACTGTGATGAAATCTCAGTGTCCCAGTTTCATCTACTAAAAGGATATATCTAAAGCTGTATGAAGCACCTGCTGTACAGGCTAAAGACCACAGTCAAGCTTGTGGAGATAAGTTGAAGCTTGTGCAGCGACTGATGTGTGCTTGGGGTTTTTTTGGCCCTAAAATTGCACCATAGCACCTTAATGACTTGAACTAGTTCTATGCATGTGAACAAAATGGTCTCACTTGTAGGTTGGTAAATGTTATGGTAAATGTTGGTCTTCAAATTTGTTAATAGGAGAGAATATGTCAAACATAAAATTTCTCTAGCCTATAGGTTAAACTAAGCTGACATGACATGATCTAGTGGTCCAGAGATTGAGGCAAAAAAGCACACATTGAAAGAATTTTGATACTGTCTCTCTCTTTCACTGGACAAATCTGTCCCCAAGCTTGTAAGCTGCAAAATACAGAGAAAATAAAAGCAATATCTATATTTTTAAAGTTTTTCTTTCAGCTAGATTTTCACGTTTACCTAATGTATAATATGCCACACTCTTTGTTCAGGTAACAACAATTAACTTGTGTTTGTGTATGTGGCTTCTAGATGGTTCTGTTAGTTGCCACTGCCACAGCAAAGGTACTGCCATTAGGTAGGTTAAGCATTTTTAAGAAAATGCTGTCATTAAATCTGCTGTCAGGATGCACCAATTTCTGGTCTGTGATTAATTAACACTCACTCACAGATAAGCAATTAGGAAAACAGGTTTTATGTTGATACTTGGTAACAGTTTCAAATATGTTGTAGGCTAATCATGAAAATAGTGCATGATAATTTCTGAGCACTACTGCCTGTTCCTAAGGTAATGGAAGATTGAGTTACAGTGGTTACCAGCTATGTATTTTCCTCCTCTAGTAACATTCCTGCAAATAAAAAAGCATTGTTCACCTCTAACATCTGAGCCTGCAGCCCTTTGAAGTTTTCATTGCCACTAGTGGTCAAGTAACATTAACTGTTAAGCCCAAGTGGGCTGCAAAAGGACTTCTTCTCAATATGAATGTAGAGATGAATCACATTGGGCAAAAGATATTTTGTCACTAGTAAGAAAACTGATCTAACCAATGGATTTACTAAATCCTCTGATGTTTTACATTTTACATTTCAAATCTTCCAGTGTCTAGCCTGGAGAAAAGACAGGTGAGAGAGGATCTTATCAATGCCTATAAGTATCCAAAGGAAGAATGTCAAGAGGATGGAGCCAGGCTCTTCTAGGTGGTACCAAGAAATAGGACAAGAGGCAGCATGCAGAAATGGATATACAGGAAGTTCCATCTGAATACAAGGAAGAACTTCTTTACTGTGCAGGTAACCAAACACTGGAACAGATTGCCCAGACAAGTTGTGGAATCTCCATCTCCAGGGAGTTTCAAAGCTGTCTGGACATAATCTGTGCAATGTGCTCTAGGGGACCCAGCCTGAGCAGGGAAATTGGACCAGATGACTCACTGTGGTGTCTTCCAGCCTCACCTGTTCTGTTATTCTGTGATTTTAACTGCAGCTAAGTTCTATGTTCAGTCAGATGCTGCCTGTATTTTGATAGCAGTCTTCCAGCCTAAAGCCTCCTTTACACTGGAGTAAATGCCACATTTCTCATTATTTTGGGGAAGAGGATGTTTGAGGGGCAGGAATCTATTCATCTTGTTTAACCATTAATTTTTCTCACAATTACAACTGAATAACACAGCAAATGTAAACTCTGTGTGCTCTTGGGAAGAAAGCCCTGTACATTGGTCATATCCTAGTAGTCAAAGATAATACCACTTTTTGGTAACTGGGAGTGAGTGAGGGCACTGAAAAATTTGCTTAGCAGAAGCACTGCTGGAAAACCCCTAATGGGGGTGATTTGGTGCTATAGGGTTATTTTGAAGATATGAAATTACTCTCTGGAGCTGTTTGTGGTGACTTTTCAGTTGCACTAGAAACTAATAATTTTTACTAGGTTAGGATAAGCGGATTCCAAAGAAGAAAAAAAAATCCACACTAGGAGGGAAATAAAATGAGGCTTCCTACTGTTTGTTGCAGAGTTTTAATGACATATGCCAAAACTCTGTCCAAGTTTTCGGGGAACTCTGAAATTCATAAATGGTAATCATAGGGATGTAATTTCCCCTTTTTTGCACACGGAGTGGAATTAATTTCACTGACTTCTGTGACAAGAGACCTGGGCTAACCTTACAGTCAACGGAGACGTTTTAAGAGCCATACCTATTTATACTAAGATTCTCTCTCATTCCACATATTTAGCTGGGTGACTCCCACCTTTATTTCCTGAGCTGGAAAGAAAAATTAACATCTGCATATAGGAGAGTATTATGAATGTCTTAAACCTTCACCTACTGAAACTTTCTGCAGGTGTACTGTCTGCCCTCATGTAATAACCTTGATTACAAAGGTGCACTTGTGTAAATATGTTCTTCACAAATGGAAGAAGTAAGAATGTGTTTTTCACATGTGCTCAGCTGATCAGCACTGTCCCCCTCCTCTGAGGAGCTGCACTTCCTATGCCAGCCAAGCATGGTCCATAGCACCTGTGAGAAGCTGGTGGTGTCCAGCCCCTGCTGATTTCCAGAGGCTATTCCAAACAGAGCTGATAGCCTCAAAAAGGAGCAGTGTGGTTCTACTCAAAACAAAGTGACAGTGTATGAGTATGCTCTCATGAAAGCAATGAAGTCATATATAAGTGAATTTCTTAACATGTCTTGCCTTGGACCTACCAATTTCTCAAAACACATTTTGCTGTGGCATTAGAGTATGGAAACTGAATGTGAAGAACCTTAATAAATAAATAAATAGTTATTACAAAACAAAGCACAGAGTATAGTTAGTCTGCACTTTTTAGTCCCTTTTTCAGTCTGCTCATGGTTGTAGGAGTGACAGGGGGTCTGCACGGTCAGGACGGACGGAGATGAGAGATCTCTGCAGCCAGGTCCTGGCACTTGCGGTTTATTACAAAGGGCGTGGGTGCAGGGCCCTGCTGGGAGCTGACAGCCACAGCTTGGAGCAGCCCTGAGAGAAGAGAGGGGCAGAGAGGATGGGAGGATAAGAGCGTAAAAGCATAAGTGAGTAAAAGGGGTAAGAGCTAAGAGACAAGAGTAAGGGTATAGAAAGTAAGTGAGTGAGTAAGTAAGAGTATGGAAAGGAAGTGAGCGAAGTTCCCGTTACAATACAATAAATCATCTTCTGTGTTGAATATTCTGATTCTCACTAACCGATCTAGTCCAACATACAAATCCTATAGCATTTCCATACAGCCTGTAAGAATCACTACATTACCATACTGTGCTACATTTTAAACCCTAAAAACTCCTCTTTGGGCCCCTTCTGCCAAGCTGGCAGGATCTGCTGGACCCTTGGACCTGCCTGCTTGCAGAGGGTCTTGTTTCATCAAAAGGGGATTACCTTCAGCAGCCACAGCATTGTTTTCCTGTTGTTCAGTAACTAAGGGATCTCAAAGCTTGCTTTCATTTCAATCTCGCTTATAGTTTCTATGTTCTCAAAATCTTTTGTCAGACAATCATATTTATAAGGCTTTCCTGTTTCATCTTCCCCAACAATGGTGAAATTAGTAGAACTTATCTGCTTAAAGAAAAAATTGAGCAGGATATTGTGGCTGCCCTCTTTCCTGTGTTAATACAAGTCAACTGGTTACTAAGATTCAGGAAGAGATTTTCTATTATAGCATATTGGCAGAAAACAGAGTAAATGTTGTGGATAAGGAAGAACATACATCTCCTGATAAGTGCAGGATATTTGTCACTTGGTACTAGAAAGCTCTTTGGTACAGTTGAGGATGAAGCTAACAGGGAAAAAAGCACATCCCAGTATTTTCAGGAAAGCTACTGTTTAGTTTATCATCTGATTGAAATTATCTGTTGTCAGCCCATGTCTTATTTTTAAGTATTCTACATTGCGTAAATGAAAGAGAAAAATAGTAATAATAGTGAATTCATATGATTTGTATTCCACCAGATAAATCAAGCCTAATATTTAAGGAAAACAAAAAGCAATGTCTGGCATTACAGGGATGTATCTTTTTTGGATGACCTCATGTTAGAGAAACTTTTGAGAATAGCTTACCTGGTCAAACATATGTATGTCTGGCAAGGATAACCTCTTCCAAGAATATCACCTGTATAAAACTCTGCCTATTGTTTCTTTCAGCTGACTCTTAAGAAGCCCATCTGGCTTGTACTCATTCTTTTTAAAATCTTTTTATTTTTATGGTATCTCAGATAATTCTTCATGCTTTTCATCCCATGGAAGACAGAGAAGCATTTCTGACAAGAAATATATATCATCAAAAATCAGTTCTTTTGCTTAAAAGAAGGACCTTGTTGTCATCTTTTGAGCATTCCTACTAAATGCTAAGAAGGTCTTTCACAATTACAGCCCCCTATGGACTTGTCCTCATCAATAATGCTGCTTTTCTTTTTCCACTATGGACTTGTCCTCATCAATAATGTTGCTTTTCTTTTTCCACAGCCTGAAACACTTCCTGGGTTATCAATAAAAAGCAAGAAAAAAAAAAAAAAGCAATCCCAAACAAAACCAAATAAACCAAATAAAACCAAACCCAAACCAATCCAAACCGAATCCAACAAACAAATCCCCCCCCCCACCAACAAAACAAAACCAAAAAAACCCTCACCAAAGTAAAACAAACAAACAACACAAAAACCCAAACCAAACCAAAACCAAAAGAAAAAAAAAAAAACCCTAACCAACTTATGTATTATTATATGAAACAGGATAGGAATCATTGGTGGTTTGAGGATTTAAAATCAGGATTATGAAAGATGAGAGGCAAAATTTTAATTGGGGAAAATAACAGTTGGATTAAATCTCTGGAAATATTTTTATCATAGTAAAATCTGTAATATAATGAAATCTTTCACAAAAAAAAAGGGAATACTCTGGTTTGGACTTTAAAAACCTATACTGGTAATTTATAAAGAAACAAAAATTGTTAGGATCTATTCTTCCTGAAAACTGGGAATAGTTTAGAGATATATAAATAAATCTAAATAAACTGGATATAGGAGTTCTCTGTATTACTTACCCTTGGTGGACAACTACTGAGATATGTTTGATGCAATACACCCTAATACCACATCCCTGTGTATGTCAACCTCACGCTGACAGTTTCCCACTTAGCAGAGAGGGTTGGTGGAACTATGTGATCATTCTGCCTGTCCATCTCTACAATTAGCAAGGTTTTGCTCTACCATGCCTGTTCCTATCTCCAGAGTATTCTCACATACTGACAGCGAAAGAAGGGACACAATTGGTTCTCACAGCTATCAATCAACCTGCAAACTTGAGCCCAATACATCAAAATTCTCCTGTGTTTGCTCCTAGCCATTTTGAGTCATGAGCAAAGCAGGGAATTCAATCAGCTCTTCTTGCTTTCCTTTCCCCTGAGGCTTCAAACATGCAGCAAGCTAAGGCTTCTTTTTCCTAGGGAAATCTGGTCCAGTGCCACTGCTGCATTCTTGAGGTTCCCCAAAATTAAAATTTTTATTTTAGTGTTTGAAAGCAGTAGATAACACTTAAATTTAGAAGTCATTAGCTATTCTCTGCTGTACCTTAGATACTGTTTCCCCTATAGTGACAAACAGCAAGCTTTTAGCACAGAAACCACCTGTAACAAATGTTATTAATTATTTTCTTGGCTATTTCTTTACGGACAGTGCATGCACAGTTTCTTGTGAGAAAAAAAAAAAAGTTATGCCAAAATATTTGGTTTAAATTAATATTTAATAATAATTAATATTTAATTTTAAATAACATGTTAATTTTGAATGAACATTTTTGCTTTATTTTTTCTGCTCTGTAGGAGAATTTCCTGTTTCTTAACTTTATTTCTTCATGAGATGGCAGGATGTTACACCTACTCAAACTGACTACAAGCAGAAACACAACCCCTCAAAAGAGCCAACACCTTTCTCAAGAACATTGTATCAATTATATTAATCCAGGTCCTTTTCACTGGCATAAGTGTTATCTGTTATTACATCAAGAAATTCCGTCTTCAGTTACTCAGAAGTGACAGCAATGACCACTACACAGTAAAGTTACAGTGAATCAGTGCCGATGGAAGCCAAGGTAACCACGTTATTGCCATTTTCTAAATCTATTTGCTCAAAAATGAGACAAGTAGCAAAAAATTATCTGAGGCTTCATTAACCTGAGCTGTAACAGTGCACAAAAAAAAAAAAAAAAAAAGAAGGAAAAAAAAAGGCAGTTGGTTTTACAGGTGTTACTGTAAATTAAAACTGTTCATTTTAAAATGAAGGCGCCCTCTTAAGAACATGAACACGCAGAATTACAGACTTCCTGGTTTTTTGGCCAGAGTGACATCAGTGTAGTGAAGGATGTTTTGAAAGTACTGTCTACAACTTTGTTTTCATTCATTTTTATGACCTTGCCAACACATTGCTGACTTGGGCAAAGCTGACTGACTGCAGCTACAATTACTCAACAGCTTGGACATAGACATATGAAAATCCCTGCCATGTAGAACACCTGCCTAGCAGCTGTGAGACTTGGAAGTTAGGAATGTTTAAATAGTTCTGTGAACTAGGATCTTTAAGAAAATAACAGTTGCAGACTGCCATCATGTGAGATATTAATTTTGTTGTAGGAGTAGCCATGGAGCTATTTGGTACAGACTACACAAAGACAGAATCCCAGGAAAAAGGAGACTAGATGGGATCCTTGGGAGGCCACCAAAGCAGAGCCAGCTTCACAGCCAGATCAGGTTGTGTAAGGCCTCATCCAGGCTTCAAAAATATCCCAGGATGGAGATTATGAAACTTCCCTGTGCAACCTGTGCTGCAGCTTCACCACTACTCCAGATCATGCCATCCTGAAATGCTATCTACAAGATTACTATGGGTACTCTTTTAGTGCTGGCTACTCAACTAGAGGTAGGAATGTAAGACAGAAGAGAGTCTGGGGATTTGAATTTGCTTCTTTTCAATTTTCTTCCTGAATTCAATAATCTCTGATTGTTTTTTATTGATTGTTTTTCTGCTACATTTACCATGTGCATTTTCCCCTGATATCTTTTTGGATGCCTAAAGTATAAATGAAACAATGCAAAATATACAGGTCTCCTCGGGGTGTTTCAAGACTCAGCAAAATTAATTTTTTTTCCTGATGCTTACCAATTATTATTCATGTAGTAAAGACCTGAAAAATGTCTCAAAGGGGAGATGAAATCTCGACATTTTAGTATATAGTCTAAAAGTATAATTTAGCTTTTTTTTCCCACTATAATTGTTGTGGCCAAGATTTGATACAAATTCTGCAACGGGCATGGGAAAGGCAGGATACTGTGTCAAATTTTCGAGATTTGCTGTTTGGCGAGTGGCGTTGAAAAGGCCAAAAGTTCGTTGATACCTTATTTAAAATACTCTTGAAATTATTTCTCAGGATAAAACTGTCACTCAGCTTCCCTAAATAACAGCCCATCCCAAATCCTCTTTGCTGTTCGTTAAAGATAGATCAGGCGGCTCTTACTGCGGACAGGACCAGGGATCCCGGCGCGGGTGGCGGCCCCGCCGGGCGCGGAAGCGCCGGAGCCTCCGGGCGCCTTTATGGGAGGCCCCGCCCCCCGCGCGCGCTCCCGCCCCTCGCCGCGCTCCGGGCCAATGGGAGCGCGCGCCTGGGGAAGGCGGGAGAATGCGAACCCCTGGCAGCGCCGCCGGCCGCGCCTTATAAGGGCAGGGCCTCGCGCATGCGCGCTCCGGGCAGGGGCGGGGGCGCCGAGCGGGGGTTTTGCTCCGGCGGCGGCACCGCGGGAAGGGGCGCGCGACCCGCGGGACCCCGCGGAGGGGCGGCCGCACCCGCCCGGCCCGGCCCGGCCCGGCCCGGCGAGCGCTCACCGCCCCCCGGGCGTGGCCGCCCCAGGGCAACGGGGCGGCGGCAGAAGGAGGAGGAGAAGAACACGGAGAAGGGAGCGGGGTCGCCGCAAGGACCCCGCGCCCGGTGCGGGCGGCGCGGCGGCTGCGGCGGATGTGCTGCTGGCGCGGGGGGATGATGCTGGCGGGGCCACAGCTGGTGGCGGGGCCGGCGGCGCCGGGCGGGGAGCGGGCCCGCCTGCTCTCGCTCTACGTGCAGGACTACCTGGAGTGTGTGGAGTCTTTGCCGCTGGACATCCAGCGCAACGCCTCGCTGCTGCGGGAGATGGACACGCAGTGCCAAGGTGGGCGCCGCCGCGGGGCACCGGGCAGCGGGGAAAAGGGGACGGCCTCCACCCGCCGCACATGCGCCCGGCGCGGAGGAGCCGGGGCCGGGGTGAAACCTGCTGGGGCCCCGCGGGGCTGAGCCTGCGGGGGCGCGGGGCTCCCGGCGCCCGGTGGGTCCCGGGGAAGGCCGCCCCGCCTCGGGGCCGCGCTGCCCGGCGCTAGGCCCCGGCTCCGCCGTTTGGGGTCGCTTCCGCCCCGCCGGGCAGCCCTGCTGCCCGAACCGGCAACGCTGCCGCTGGAGGTGCGGTCCGGAAATCGGCCTCCCCGCCGCTCCTCCCGCCGTGCGGAGCCGGGGGGCGGTGTCCCGGCGGAGCCCAGCGCCCGTCCCACGGTAGACCGCACGCACGGTGGGGGTGGGGACACATAAAGCGCCAGCAGCGTTCCCTTGGGTCGTGGAGGGAGGCTGCGGAGCGGGAAGTTGCCCTGAACCTCCCCCGAAGGCTCCTTCGGGAGGCAGGTTCAGTGCCGATGAAGATCTTGCGCCCCGCGCAGTTTGTGGGGCACGTTGGCGGTGCCCGGCAGCTGCCAGCCGGCCCTGCTGTGCGGCAGGAATTTGATCCCGGGCAGTCGGCACCGGAGCCGCATCTCCCTCCTTCGGCGTGGGCAGGAGGGACCATGGGGACCGGCAAGGCCTCTCAGACGCTGAAGGGCCACCTCAGGAGGCAGCTGTTGTGAAGGGATTCTTTCAATTATCTTTCTAATTACCCGAGAAAACACATAGGAACAGGCTTTTGTAAGTTGCCTGGGATTTTAAAGTTTAAATGGCATAGACTTGCCTGCAGCATTTTGAATTCCTAGTCAAGGCTGACTCTTTACCTCCTGAGCCATGGTGACTAGCCAGCAATCCTCAGACTTTAATAGATTAAATATTTTCTTTAGACTGTTTATTACTGTCTGTTTATCCAGCCACCAATACTGGGTCATATAATAAATTTGTTGTTAGTTTTAATCAAAGCCTTTAGCTGGTTTAAAACAACAACAAAACATTTTCAAAACCCTAAAAATGGCATAAAAATATTTTAGACCCGAGTCTAAAAATGTAACAGCAATGCTATCTTATTTCAGCTAATTTAAAAGGTAATGGTGGTCTGTGGAGGAGGGAAAAAGTCACTCTTGTGCTTAGAAAACAAATCGTTTTAGCTTTTATTAGCTCCACCAAACTTAATCAGATTATCTGTAATGAACACTGGGCCCTGGTTAGGGTTGGAGTTTTTTGTGGGGTTTTTGTTTTTTTAAACAGAGGTTTCAGAGCTGTTTATTAGGGTGTATGAATGCCTCGTCTAATCTTTGGGGATTCACATGTAGTTTGGTAAACTTCCATCTCTATCAGTCCAAAACTTCTTTGCGTTCTTTAGTGGATGTGGATCCCTGTAAAGTTCAGCATATCCTCACAGGCTGCATCCAGGCAATAACCGATGTCGGATGAATGTTGTTCTGTGTCACAGTATGAACGAGTGAACAGCTATTGTTTGTGAATGGCTCTGCATAGGGCATTCCCAATATGGGAAATCTAGCTCATCTATCTATACCTACACTCCTGCCTCCAAAAAAAGAAGTCTGGGTGGGAGATTGTGTGGTTGTACAATATTGTACTCTGGTTATGCCGTTCTTGTTCAACAGCATACAAAGTACACTACTCCATGCTTCTCAGGAGCTGAGAGTATGATTTTTAAAAATTTTATTTTTCTTGTCAGGGCCAGAGGCAAGTGATGCAGCTGAAGGTATAGTGAAATAAAGCTTATGGTTTAAATGGTAGCTGGAATGCTTATATTAAAATACAGAAAATACAGGCTGAGTTACTGGACAGGCCAGAGAAGTGATTTTTATATTACCATAGTGAAAGTCTGGAACAGAACAAAATTCAGCTGGCTCCTGTTGTCATACACGTTTCAGAATTTATAGCAAAAAGCAGTTGTTCATGTTTAAGCTACTGTTCCAAGATATCAGGAGGAAAAAAAATATCACTAGGAATGATGTTGAGATAACAAGCTTGAATCATTTCACAACAGTGCAGACAAATTCTTTTAAAATGAAAGCAAATTATTTAAATGCAGGTCTTTGGGAAGAGGTAGATTGTGCTTCTGCTTTAGAAGTAAATAGTTTTGTACCATTTATAAACTCCCTTACCTGTTCAAATAAAATCCGAAGTTCTCACTGAACTGTTGCAGTGTGATGACTGAACCAATACTGTACCTAACACTACATCAAGTTTCACTGCCAGCTCTTCTAATTATTTCCTTCCCCATTTGGAATTTCTCTGTCCTTTATGTGTCGATCTAGTGTAACATTTGGCTTGGAAAAAGTAATTTTAAAATCCAGCAATATAGAACAGCAGAGTATCGACTGATTTATAAGACGTTGATCTCATATTCGGGTTCATTCAACTTGCTTCTTAGAACTAAATTTAGTGAAAGATTCACAGCAACTCATGCGGTTATTTTGCGTGACTTGGAAGAGGGAAAGCTGGGAAATCAAACTGTGAGCCACTCATTTACTAGTTGCTTAAGAATATCCTATGATGCACTAAAGAGAAGGTCGCCTATTCTGAAAAGTTCAACACTGATTTAAAATAATTTGTTTTGGCAATAGGGAAAGTATTTTGAGGGGTGTAAGTTGATTTTCATTCTGATTGTAAATTTGCTATTATGTAACTTCAGTTGTCATATTCCTTTTATAACTGTGTCTACTTGAAAATGTAATGCCAAACCTTGAGATGAGTAAGAGGGGAAGGCAGAGGACCTGGATAAACTAATTCTGGAGTGTTATATATCATGATATATGACAATTCTGTGAATTTCAGGATCCTGATAAGTGATTGCTTTGATTTGCTGGACGAGTTTTGGAATTATTGTGGTAAGGACTCTTAGGAGAAACTCCTCCTGTTTCAAATGGAAGGAGGATCTGGATTATCCATGCCTCAACAACTATCGTGTCCCCTCTCTTGTGTTATCCTTTCTTTTTCCAGTGGCTAAAATAAGCTTGCTCTTTCTTAGAACATGAGAATATTTTCTTGCAACATATTGTGACCTTAAACACTGATTTGATGACCACATGCACTTGAATCATATGTAGGGTATAGTGTAATTAAGATTTGTACTATTTCTCATCAGTTAGAGAATATATTTGTTTTCTTGAGCGTGTTCCATCTTGTGTAATTATTCCTATGATTATTTTTATTTTATAGAAGCCCTTAAAGAAATAGATGATGTCTATGAAAAATACAAGTCAGAAAATGATCCTGTCCAGAAGAAACGCTTGCAACAACATCTTCAGCGTGCATTAATCAACAGTCAAGAACTTGGAGATGAAAAAATTCAAATAGTTACTCAGATGCTAGAACTGGTCGAGAACAGAGCCCGTCAAATGGAGACACACTCTCAGTGTTTCCAAGACCTGTCTGAGAACGAAAAGCCTCTAGAAAAGGCCAAGATGGAGTCGTGCCAGCCAGAGAGATCCTCGCGCAGGCCTCGTCGGCAGCGGACCAGCGAGAGCCGCGACCTGTGCCACATAGCCAACGGCATCGATGACTGCGATGACCAGCCACCGAAAGAGAAAAGATCAAAATCTTCCAAGAAGAAAAAACGCTCCAAAGCCAAACAGGAGAGAGAGGTTTCACCTGTGGAATTTGCAATTGATCCCAATGAACCAACTTACTGCTTATGCAACCAAGTGTCTTACGGCGAAATGATAGGATGTGACAATGAACAGTGCCCTATTGAGTGGTTCCACTTCTCCTGTGTTGGACTGACGTACAAACCAAAGGGGAAGTGGTATTGTCCCAAGTGCAGAGGAGACAATGAGAAAACGATGGACAAATGTACTGACAAATCAAAAAAAGATAGGAGATCGAGGTAGTGAAAACAATTTATGTTTTAAAGAGTTGCTCCTTTTATATTAAAATGTTTCATTTCCACAGAACATTGTTTTAGGAAATGCATAAGACTATGCAATAATTTTTAATCTATAATATTAATATTAAAAACTGTTATACCTTCTGTGATCTTTAACTTTCTGCACTGAATAACCAAATAATTGAAACAGGGTGGCTTCAGACCTTTCACAGAAGACATTACAAGCAGATGGCGCTTGGTTTCAATTTACTTTAGTATTTTAAAGAACCTTGTGAATCCTGAAATAATGGTGGTGGGAAAGATACTGAAGAACTTCTCATGTTATGGTAAAGGGATTGAAAGGCCTCATATCTCTGCTAGCATCTTAACAACTGAGTTTGTTCTTTATCCCAAGTTTTACATTTTCAGTTTTTGTGTTAACATCATGTGTTTGGAGTTAGGGGTTTTAAATTCAGCTGTAACTGTAAAAGTCTTCCGAGCTATAAGCAGACCTCTCCAGTGACTTTCATATGATCAATATGTTATTGCAAGGAAGAAAATACCACTAACTTAAACTTTTCTTTTTTGCCAACATTAAACTCTTGTCTTTGTGACTATACTTGGGAGTCAGTTTTTGGGTATGATATAATTATGGTGTATACTCAGTTTTTCATAATAGGTTTTGTCAAGCATCCTGATGTGGTCTTTATCATTTAACTTGATCTCTCTATAAGCCTTGAAGTGGTAGAAGGATTCCTTGAGAGGAGGGCATATTAACATTTTGGGGAACAGGAACTGGAAATGTGATGGAATCTTCATTATAATCCATCTGTAGAGAGCTGAGTCATGACTGGTATTCTCTGGGGTGTAAACTTTGCTCTTCGTCAAGTAGGATTTGTGTGTGCATGTGGCCAGACCTGGGTTTAGGCACAGCACCAAAATTCTTGGACTTGGGCAACTACCTTAAAAGCCTGAAGGCAAAAGCTTTCAATAAAAAGTTCATAGATACAAACTAACAAAACATAAGCATGCGTGGCACACAGCCAATAGACAAATCCCAGCAGGTTTCTGACGGGCGATGTAAGAGCTTTGTCTTGAAGTATGCTGGTAGTATCTAAACACTACTTGGGTGGTAGTTAAAAGTGAACTTCCTCACCCCCATGCCTTAAAGGAGGTGGAAAAAAAGATGAGAACAGCTGTTGCTGCTCCTTTGCAATGGGAGATGCTAATGGAGAGGTGAGTGGGTACCAAAGCTCAGTCCTAGGGTTCCTGCTCAGCAGTGCTCTTGAGACTGGAATTGGGCTGGGCTTGGCAAGGCAGGCAGCAGCTCTGCAGGGCTGCCTGTGGGGTTACCTGAGGGTGGGCTGCAAGTGCTCAGAAGTCCCTGTAGGTCCTTTGCTGCTAAGGTGTCCCTTGACAGTACAGAGGGAAAAGTGACACCAGCTGTGGCCAAGGCCGATTAGAAGGCAGTTGTGCTGAGTGAGATGAGAGCGGCCCAGAAGGCAGGCAGATGAGCAAAAGGGAGCTGGGATGGATGAATGCCATCAGAACTCCTTCCTGCATCTCCACTAGAGGGCTGTGCCAGCTGGGGCTTGAGGGGGGAATGTGCTGTGCAGGGCTCAAAGCCTCGGTGCTGTCAGATCAGGTGGCACAAATCAGTGCACAGCATGCTCACTATCATAAGGTAAGTAACACACTAAACCTGTTTCCTCAGGTATGATCTGATTCCTTAGCAGGATGGAGCATTTGCAAGTAGTTAGCATGTACCAGGGGAGTGGAAAGGCAAATGTTTGAACTATAGGTTTATGAAGTGGAGTAGTGCTCCAGTAGGGAGATCTGTACCACAGTAAGTAAACAGCTCCTGCAGGAAACTCCTGTAAGGGCTCTGACCATTAGTAGGATGGGATAGAGGGTAAACCTTATCCCTACCTTGCTTTCCAGGCCTACTGGCTGATCTCAGGTTGCAAATATAGTCTTGAGGGGCTGGATCATGGCTTTTGATGGAGAATGATCAGACCTGTTGGAGATGAGTGGCAGTAAGTTGTCTTCTGAACATTTGACTCCTTTTTTTATTTGTTATGGCTTAAGGATTCTCAAATTTCCTTTTTGAGAAGATTGATTAGAAGCCTTGGGCTGAGGATTACATGAAAATCTAACATTTACCTAAAATGGACAATGCTCCCTAGTATTAAAAAACAAACATTGCTTAGGTAAGCATTGAAGTTGCAGAACAAAGTACAAGTGAAATTATAACTATTAATGTTACTGATTTATCTGGAAAAGTATTGCTTGAATTTGTACTGGATAAAACAAGAATACTTCTTTCCAATGCAGAGAGGAAATCTGGGAGCCTTACATAATTCATCTGAAATAATTGCTGAAGTAGGAGGTGTATGTTGGGGTGATACAGAAAGGAAATTTTAGATTTTGAAAGTGGTCCAGATAAATATCTTTAATGCAGGGATGCTTTCTTTTATTCTAATGACCCTTCTAGTAGTGAATAGGAATTCTCAAGGCTTCCAGTGAAGATAGTGCTCGAGAAATGGCACTTGCTTGGCCTAATGTATGAAATTGCTCAAATGTAGCAATAGTTCTGTTCATATTGCAAATTAGCAGCATGCCTCAAATATACTGGGTCCTTCTGCAATTATTTCTTTTAAATGCTCTAGCTAATTTTTTGTTAAGACATACATGAGAAAAGATCTGACTGATGTTATCTGGTATCTAGCCTTTCACCACTTTTTTTAACAAAACCTAAATTTTATGGGTTTCTATCCATTCCCATAGAAGATCAATGATGAATTGCTGAAGATGCACATAAGATGCTAGCAGGAAATCAGAAAGTTAAGTAGAGAATTCTTATGTTGCTTCTTAATGTTGAGTTACATTTCTTAAAGGGATGAACCTCACTAGTGAAGTCAAAATGAAAAGTAAAGACTGTTAAACTAGTTTTCAAGATATGTATTGAGTCTCATGAAGTAAGTCTGTCTTCTTGCAAAAAAAAAAAAAATTAATCAGGGCAATGCATACTTTGGAAGTTGATGGTAGTATATGTGACTACACAGTTTACTGCTTTCTCTTTTGAAAATCCTAATTCAGCCTAGTTACATCTTGTTTTCTTGGAGCTTTTGAAAAAATGGTGCACTTCTATGTTTGTTCTTTTCGCCTTTCAGTTTTGAAGTAATGCAAGTTTATCAGCAGCAAAACATCCCCAATAAGCTACTTAAAAGAAATTTTATTGGAGCAAGAATGTTTCTTGATCACTGTCCTGTGGACTGGTTTGATAAATTTTGATGAAATAAGCCTTAAAGCAAAACACAAATGCACATAAGAGAAAGCATACTGTTTTGAAAGCAAAACAAGCAATTTAATGCTTGTCATCTGTATTGTAAGGCCATCTTGATATCTGCAGCACTATGATAATACTTCTGTACTTAAACTAGTTTTAACTGTATTTCACTGCCAAGCTTCAACTAATCTACACATCCAGAAATGGTAATGTGATACTGACAGGTCTTGAAACTGGTTCAGAATAAAGGTAAGGGAAATGCCCCTTTCTTCCCTGAATTTATATAAGGATTTTGTTTTGGATCCTTTTAGAGCTGAGATGGGCCTTTATAAAGAAGATGGCATTTCATAACTTTGAAGACTCTTCATTTAAAAGTCTCTAACTTCAGCTTTAAGGAAACTGCTATGGTTTGTCTGAATTCACATGAGCTGTTTGGCCACACCAGCAAGTTAAGGGCTTGGACTTCTTTCTCCCTCTTATCTGCATATGTATTTCTTTTGTTAAGAGGTCTCATTTCCAGTAGCTCTGCAAGTCTTTGATATTGACACCTCAGACTGAAAAATATACCACAGGTCTCTTTGCATTTGATCCTCTGAAGTTGATGAGCAGGGCTTTCACTCAAACCCACAATTGTTTTTCTGTTCAATGCTAGTTAGGTAAGACATTTTGCTATCAGTGGTAGAAACAGATGTTAATGTGCAAGTGTTCAAGTCCCACACATACCGTAGAAGGGAAAAGATGTATTTTTTTTCCTGCCTCTTTTATAATACATGCCATGAAAGAGTTGAAAGGAGTCTGAAATTCTCTCCTGTGACAATTTTCTGATTACTCTGCAGTCTTTGGAACAGCTTGAGAATTATGCAGTGCCACTACAGCTGGGCAATAAACAGTTGTATTTAGTGAAAATTCTGGGAAATTTTTCATTAAGTGAAACTGCCATGTGCTTTTGAATCCTAGTTTCAAGGTCAAGTTAAGATTGCATCTGAATCTTTTTTAATTTTTTGGTGAGTAAGAGTTCTAAAAGCTCATTTTAACAAATTCATTTTTTTATCTAGATCTGCATTCTTTTAATTTACCTCATATAGGGCAAGTTCAGTTTAAGTGCATGTTTTAACTGTAAGTATTAAACTGAATTGCATTTCTGTTCTGCTGCAGCTGTGTTCCAGCAGAGCATTACTGGCCAATTTTGTACTGCTCAGAGATGCACTTTATGCATTGTATGCTTTTGGGGTTTTTTCTTAAATATACATCAAGGAAGTTATAAGTAGCATAGACACAGATTCAAACTGTAATTTCTGTTTCAAAGGCCTGTTTTCCAGTGTAGAGATTAGTGCTTAGTGTGTGCATAGAAAAAAATAAAATCCTCCCTAAAGCTTTGCTTTCATACACTTACAGAATGCCTCCACTGAAAATGAAAGAACTGGTGAATGAATTTCACTACAGTGATTAGCTGTGCACATGAAGATTAGAAGAAAGTTACAGTTTATAGTTGAAGGAATAGAAGGGAAGAAACTCAGGTACTTTTTGGGTTGAATGTGATGTGGTTTAAGAATCTCAAAAGAGAAGAAAATAGAATGAATTCTAGAACGTTTGATACTAATGTTCAGCAGAAAAATTAGGATTAAATCCTGCCCCAATTTGAATAAAATTCTATTGAGCAGGGTTCTACCCAGCATACTGATTTCCAGCTTCCTTTGACTAAAGCCTAAAAAAAGATTAAAGCTCCATGGCAACTACTATCTTAACTCCTGACAGCCATAGTATAAATTACATCTTGTAAAAACCTAATACTGAAAAGTTTTATTTAGGTCACCAGTCAGGCTAGGAAATGGAAGGCTTTGGAAGGTAGATGCCACCCCAAACTTCATTTTGGCCCTTTATGGGTATCAGTGAGGCAGAGATTTTTGTGGGCGGCAGATTGGATGCGTATGCAGTATGGATAAAAAAAATCTAACAAGTTTTAGGTGTGTAAACTTTTTTCATACTTCTGGGGGAAAAACTGCAATTTACTTGTGACTGTAACCTTCCAGTAAGGAATACAGCGAGGTTCAACTGGGACACAACAGCCCAGACAGGGCCAACATGAGGTTGTCACAATAGTTGCATTTGCTGGCAATGGAGGGACAGTACTGGGTTGGGATTTTTTGTGTTTGGGTTTTTTTTTTGTTTGCTTGGTTGCTCTTGGGTTTTGGTCTTTTGGGTTTTTCTTTTTGTTGTTGTTTTTGTTTGGTTGTTTGGGTTTTGTGGTTTTTTTGTTGTTTTTTTGTTTGGTTTTTTTTTGGGGGGGGGGAGGTTTGTGTGTGGATTTTGGTTGGTTTTGGTTGGTTTTTTCTCATTTGTTTTTAATGGAGAGGGGAGGGAAATAGAAGGAGTACAGAGTGGAATGATCATCATCTACCTCAGCTGGGAAAAGGAGTCAGTCACAAATAGTCATACCTAAAACCAGAGTCCCATGCACTGCTTGCTAAAGATGCACAAAACAAAGCCTAATTTCAAATAAATCATGCACCTTCTTATCAATGAAAGCCCAACATTCCTGCTCATTTCCAGTTTAGAAGATGAGAACATATAAGCAGAAATTCATATATTTGTGTCATTACTTAAAGTAGCAAAAACCTGGCAAAATGACTGACCATGGTTTTATCACAGTGAAAGGAGGCAAATGAGTGGATGAAGATGACATGGGAGTAATTTTGTTTAGGAAGATAAGTTGAAGTAATTTTTACGAACATTTACACTCCTTGACTTCTCAGCAGAAGCACAAAATTTATTAACTTATTCTTTGCATTTCATGAAGTTACCTTATCAGCATTAGCCAGCTTCCTCATTTTTCCTTTTTGACCAAGTCACAGGGTAGAAGAATTTGATAGTTCTGGAGTATACCATTCATGTAAGAAAAAAGAGGAGCATATTCAGGAGTTTACCTATTTTCCATCATGACTCCAAACCCAGTTCTCCTGGTGTCACATGTAATTGTCAAGCAGTACAAATCTGGCTCATTCTTCAGTAATTTTTAAACTTAAAATTAAGAAAAAATAGTAATTTTAAATGTCTGTCAGATAAACATATCTAATATTAATTTGATACTAGTGTTAAGGAATACCACTTCAATGATTATTTAATATAGTACAATAATTAATGATAAAAACCCCCGGGATGTGAAGAGATTAAAGATCAACATATTGCTAATTTTGTGCCATAGCAAAAAGAAAGCTGCAAAATCCCACCAAATCTTGTGAGACTAATAAATAGGAATTCTGTTTTCAGATGTTGAGTAATTGTGTGCTATTTTGTTTCAGAAACCATGCTTAAAGGTGTGGAGGGAGTTCAAACAAACAAGATAGAGAAAAGATATAGAAGACAATGACTTCTAATGATAGAACAGAGCCTAGAAATGAGAGGACTGAGGTCAGGAATCCTCAGTAATGTGAAAGTTTGCTTTCAAGAGGAAAGGGACAATCTGTCTAAGTGAAAAGGACAGTAATTAATGTCCCTTGGATGGAGCACTGAAAGTTTAAATAAGACACTAGGGAGAAAACAAAACAAAAAAAATGTGCTGTCCAACCATAGTGACAGTGAAGCACTGGAATATATTACTTTGGAAAGTGAAGATCTCCAGTGACAAAGATGCTACAAGGCAGGCTAGACAATTATGTTGACATCAGTTTAATTGTAACTGATCCTGCTGGCAAGGGAAATGGATGGGATCAGGAGTTCCTGAGCTGTGGTAAGACAGTGACATATCCTTGGAGGCCCAGGTAAAGCTCCAGAAGAATTTAATTTGGTATTTCTCTTTCCTCTGACTTTTTCCCTTTGAAGTTCTCTCAGAAAGTCATTTGAAGAATGTTGTGCTTACTCTGTCAGCAGGACATGAAGGGAGCAGAGCCATCAGATTCTCTCTACCTAGCGGCACATTTTGAGCATTGCCAGTGGCCAGCTGGGGGACACTTGTTCCATGTTCTCTGCATTCCCTTGGCAGAAGTGAACTGAACTGTGGTGAAGGTTATGCTGCTACCCCAGCAGCAGAAATTCCATGTGGGCTGACCCTTCCCTTTCTAATGAAATTCAGATCCACTACTGAGGAGCATTTAGAGGCATAGGATGTGAGGAATGGTGTAATTTCCCTGGGGTATCAAAACTTGGGTCAGGGAGAGGAAGTTTCTATTGATACCTGGCAATCCAGGCAGTGGCTGCAGAATACAACTACCCAGGGCCAAGATTCTAGCTATTGTACAGAAGTAACACCTACTTGCTGGACTGAAAATAGGAATATATGTATATAGGGCTTGTATATATGAAGGCCCTATCCCATTGCAGTAGAAAGATAGGCCCAGTAATAATAAATTTCAGTACCATTGAAACAAATGACCTCCTAACAAGGATTTTCAGCTCCACTTCCTATGTGTTGGACCTAATTAATAAATTATTAACAAAATAATTATATTCTCTACAGTCATAGAAAAGCTGATGTTCAGGTATCTTAAGCAGCAATCCTGGATATTTTACTTTGGTTTCAACCTATTCAAGAAACCTTGGAATAACATTTCACAGTATTTGCTTTGGTAAGTGTTAATTTTTGGTGGAGGCAACTGGCAAAACAAGAGTACGAATTTTTAGCAACTTACTCAGATAAGATAGTATGTAATCCTTACTGTGCTAATAATTTCTGAGTAATTTCATGAAACCATTCATCATCCAAACTATTTTTATAAATATAGCAGTCACTTTTCAACGTGAAATATGTATCTAAACTTAGAAAAAGTAAGACTTTGCATTCCAGTTTCTGTGTTTCATGGTATGATACAATTGATTTTCTCTTCTTCAGTGTATCAGGAAAGCACCAGATGGGGGCCATTGTAAGTCAAGAGAGTAATGTTAGAAAGAGGATAGATGGGCTGCTTTCAAGAAGGCAGAGTTGGCACAAGGCTTGCACACTGAACTTAGAGACATGGTGCATGTGGTGTATGAGCCCACTGACCTAAGGAGAGGCAGATCATGCGGTAAGTCAGTCACAAGCTCAAAAACATTTCTACAGATTTGCCTGCATTTTTCCATCTCATTTCTATCTAATTAAAAATATGTACGCTTTTCTCAGTATTAGCATATTTACTCACATAATTAGTTAAGTGGCATTGGTGGTGGTCAATGAACCTTAACACCAAATGAACCTCTAGGCGTAAGTCCTTTCACGTGGACATATAAATTTTTTGTATATGTACCAATATGCACTTGTAATAACTTCTTCAGCTGACCTGTTTGCTGACCAAATGCAGTGATGGCTGAGAAAAATCAAAGTGAATCATGTCAAATGAACACAGGGCTGAGAATACCTCCAGCAGCTCCGATAAAATGCTCATGGTAAAGCCAAGCACAGCCCACTAGTGATATAGACAGGTGACAGTAAGTAGCAAAGATTATTATTATTCTTCACAAAGTTGTGGAAAAATAAGTTCTGCTTACAAAAAATGAAATGGTAAGATTCTTATTACAATTTGAACTTGAACTTTAGTAAGAAAAACAAAATTTTCTGATTTGAAATTTAATCATCAGTGTAAATTAAGCAATTAAAAAGTGGCCTTAATTATGGTTATGACTCCAGAACACATACCTATTTTAGACCTTCCTGACCAGGTAATAATAATAACTATGGAGTGAAATCAATATAGAAATAAGTGGCATAATAATTAAAAATGGAAGACATAGTTGGACAAAACAGCTTCTCAGAGTTCTAACAGTTGTAACATAACATATTCATCAGTAAGCAGAACAATATTTTGTGAGCTGAGAGAAACTGTATCAACTTGATCCATTAGGATAGTTATCCATTTTCATCTTCACTAAGAGGAGGGATGCCAATTTACCTATTATGTCATCACTGCAAATATAAGGCTTCTGGAAAATACGCTTCCTTCTCATCTTTTGTGTATTGTAAATACATGGTGGCACGCTGCACCTTAAGTACTGTGCACAGCAGTGGGAGATGAAGGCAAAATATGCTGTCTGTAACTCCAGACTTCAAGAGGTGAATGGAAGTAGTGAGGAAAATTGTCCAAATGTTTACTTCCCATTAATCCAGGACTGCCTTGTCAGTGAAGAAAACATGGATGACAGATGGAAAAAAGGACTGGAAACTACCAGTTTAAACTGATGTCTAAAGAGACAGTAATGCTACTGAAATAGTATTTAAGTGAGGTCAGTCAAAATCCCTCCTTCCCACTTCTCAGGCACCTTGAGTCACTAATTCTTGCAGTTGAAGGAATATAATAATTGCACATCATTCTGGGCTTCATCTCTTTGATCTCCCTGCTTCAAGACAAGGAGAGTCTGCCTTTAAGAAAGATTACAATGACCTCATTTAGTTATTCCAGTAATTCATATTTCAGTGTAAACCCATGGCCTGGACAACTGATGTTTCAATTTCAGCTCTGCAGTGTTACCGAAGTTAAAATTGTCACTTGTCTCTCTTTTGCTCATTGTCCTGTTGGGTGGAGCCTGCTGGTACAGCTCCCTGGAGGCTTTGACTGAAGATGGCCTGCCAGAATAGGTTGCTCAGGCGTTCTCTTTGTATTGCAGCTCAGCCAACTCTTTGCAAGCCCAGCCTCTAAATTCCCAATGACAAAAAGATCCCTGGCAAAACATCAGGGCTCTTTGATACCACATGAACCATGTTCTGGGAACAGCACCAAAAGATCTTATCCAAACATTTCTCACAGACTTCACAAACACTAGGGAAAACCAACTCAGTCCAACAGGCACAAGGAAGAATGAGTTGCATCTTTCTGCTCCAATGAGGTCTTTATTACTATTAAAGGGTTTTATCTCCAGGAAGCAACTTCTTTTGTCTCCCTCTATTTCTGGAAAATGGGGCCTTAGCTCCCACTTCAGATGCCACAGTAGCTTTGTAACTAAGAAGTAAAGCTGCCCTTAACCAGACTTAAAGTTTGTACTCGGTTTCAGAATACACCATAAAGAATTGCTTATTTTCAGATCTGAACTTTGTTTAGAGACTCCCATGAGTATCTGATGAATTTTTTAACCCTTTATGCTAATAACTATTGTGACTCAAGAAAATAAAATGGAGATGGTTGACTGAACAATCATTCTAATTGAAAGTATTTAGCAGTTAGTTGTATGGAAAGTGAACATATGGTTTGTTCTATATATAAAACTTTGTGGCTGCTGCAGTCAGTGCCAGAGACAAACTCCTACCTATTCTCAGAGAGGCCAAGCAGTAGTCCTCCCTCAAGAATCCAGTACTCTTTACTTTGGCAAGGAACGATGTAATGGCCTGATTGTTTCTTCACATACTTTTTCAAAAGGTCATAAGTTAACAGAGTCTAGGAAAAAATGTATTTTAAAAATGCCCTGCTTATTTTGTGCAATTAAATATCTAAAGACATGTATTATTTAGTTAAGTTTTATAGATATGTAAGAAAAAAAAATCCATATGCATGCACAATCCCCTAAACTTACTTTCTGAGTAAATTTGTGTTTAGTACCTGAAAAATGAGTGTTAGAGAATCTGGAAGAGAGGCAAATCCCTTGTTTGTAAAGACAAAGAGTTTTGTATCCCTCATCAGCACAATTTCAAAGCTTTCTACCTTTTCCCTTTGAACAGCATGGCATTCTGATTTCCCTGTGTTTAACACTGTAACCACTGCAGCAATGAGATTCCTGCATACATCTCTGAGGCAAAAAAACCCCAAAACATTCATCATTTATGACAAGTAATTGTTCTGCCCACAGACTTGTCACCACTGTGTTTTAAAGTTTGACGTAGCTTGGTTTGTGAATCTTCTGAACAATTCTATGACAGTGATTTCGAATTCCCCAGCACAGATGTAAATGTATCCAGTTGCAACTCAGGGCTGAAATCCTGGCCTCACAGAAACCAGTGGGAATCAGGAGTTCACTGTTGGAATTCTGAGCTTTCCTAATTAAGAAAAAAAAAATCCTGTTTTTTTTCTATAATTTGGCTGAGACATGGCCCAAAAACGTCTCCACATCAAAGTGTTGCAAGGATGAATCTTTGGCTAATGCTTTATGTTCAACTTTCAAAGGAGATGATTTCAGCAATGCTCAGCATTGTGTTAATCTATGTAAGTTCTGAATCCAGCCATTTGCAGTGTGAAAACAGGCAAGGCAATTCAGGCACAAATTGCAGAAAGTAGTACCTTTTGTGTGTCCTTTTTGGCAAACCCAACATTTAAAGGTTTCAGTCATGTTTTCAAAGGCAACATCATGCTTTTCATGTTGTCTTGTCAGCTACCTGTCCTCACCTGAAAGGCAGGCAATGTTTAAACATCAAATATCTGTGTATTTTGAACTTGCCTGGAACAATTTAGTATAGTCACAATTATTCAAATTCCATTTGTGTTTTTTGCCTGGTTATTGATCTTTGCAGCCAAGTTCCCTTTAAAGGTAGTCTCTCCATCACAAAAAGCTAAACAAAGAAGTTCAAGAAAAACACCTATATATTTGAGGTTAAACTGAAAAAAAAAGCATTTGTAGCACAGCAATAGAATATTCTGCATTTAACATGTGTCTGTGGTTGTTCTACTGGGACTACCTTGGGAGTTTGCTGAACAATCTACTTGAATTTTGCTGCCCACCTTTTTGGTAGGTACACAAAAGCCAGGTGCACCAATGTTTGCAGTGGTGAACATTTCACTTTCTAGGTGAAATACAGGGTGCTGATCACTATGTGTGAAGCCTGATGTAATCTAGCTCATAGAGAAAGTAGAAATCAGCAAAACTTTCTCTCTTCAATTGTCTTACCACAACAGCTGTGTTCAGAAGGAATGTTTCCAGGTATCTTCTTCTGAGCCAAGCTGCACAGGACATTTTTTAAAACATGCCATGGTTTTATGATTTTAATGCCATCAAATACATGTATTAATTTCTTATGATTTATAAGAAGATCTAAAATGTATATTCAATTATAGATCTTTGATATCAGTATTCAGTTTACTGGTAAACTATTGAGATAGAAACAGAAGCTTGAAGTCAGTACTGAAAAACATACCTTGGTTTCCAGAATGTGGAGATTTTTAAGATTAGAATACATTTCATTGATAAGGAGCATTCGTAACATTTGGAACTTAATTTAAATTACCTTAAAATTTCACAAAAAATCCACATTAAATTTGGTTCATATCTCTTGTATTCTCACAAGCATGAATACACTTATTCACAACTTAAGCCCATCTCCTTTGTCACATGATTAATTCCAGAGCATTCAGTCACTTGGTATTAATTTCATTAACCAAATGGCATGCTGGTTTTCATTGCAACTTTGTTACAGATGTTCATGTGAAACAGTAGGAAATTAAATAATATACCATGGTAAAGTAGAAGAGATTATTGAAATAGAACAACAATAGCAATAGTTTGAAATTTCCATTTGCATGATCCTTTCAGAAATTAATCAAACCCAAAGAAACAATTCTCCTTTTTTAAGAAATAGCAACTGAAATGAAACCACTCACCTCCAGGGTGAACTGAAAGTAACTGGGCCGTGTGCCTGTGTTCTTTACATTCAAGAGTATTATCTCAGCAGTGTCTGCAACATGGATTAATGTCATGAGATGATAGCCCAGACAATTAATGAAGCAGGTGCAAATAAAGTCATTGCAGCAACCCTGAACAGTGTGAGAGTAGACGAAGGTGCCAACACTGAAAGGTTCTACTTGCTGCTCTGTAAGGAACAGCAAAGCTGTTCATAGCAGGAGGGAGGCACTTCATAACAGCAATTGTTTTAAACTCTCCAAGATTATATGTGAAAAGAAAACATGCTCTATCAAGAATGTTTTAGGGTCAAACTTACATCAGGGAAAAGTGAAGGCAGCCCTGCTGACCCTTCTGAAAGTAGTGGAGTAATACAGGATTTGCTCTTGGAGCAACTGCTGGGCATGAGAGGATGCAGCTACCAGAATCTGGAAGTTGAATGGAGGTGTAAAAGAGCTGAAACTTCCTGCCTTCAGACAAAACACAGCTGGATGAAAAAACTGTGGATAAAAGCCCAGACTTTTAGGAAGAATTAGACACCTAAAGTTGTTGAAAGGCTTCCAGTGTGATTTTCAAAAACTCCAGAAGAATTTACAAAAGATGCCCTTGAAGACCTCATGGGCCACTGCCAAAATATTTTTTAAAATTGCACACAACTTCCTTTTCTGAAGAAGCAAGAATAAAGTCTCTAAACATTTATTAGCTAAAGATCACAGGGAATTAGTCATTAGTTACAGCTTCTCCCTGAACAACGGCCACAGAATCCCAACATATCAATTCAACTACAACATCTCCTTTGCTAGCACTGAATACCCTGGCTGCTTTTCTATTTCTGTACAGAAGAAGAGTTAATTAAAACAGAAAAAAACCTGTAGCACTAGTGTATCACACTACTAAATAAAACCTGGAGACTTAAGTGCATGTACAAGGAAGAATGAACTGTTTCCAGATGTGTATGCTCAACCCAGTGCCAGAGGTATGTGACAATGTCAGGTCTATACTGTCAGAATCAACTAGATGAGCAAGGTACAGAATAACCCCCACATGCTCTGATGCAGCCAGATTTGGACTTTTCGTACCAACTATGACATGACTGGGAAGGGGGGGACTGCTCTGGCAGTGACAGCTCAGGAATAAAAACTATCACCTTGCTAAATACTCTAGTTAACTGCACATTTTCATGCTCCAAGTTGTCATGTATGGTAGTTGGGATTGTTAATGTGGTTTGATTTTGCTATTTTCAAACTGTTTTGCCCCATCTCCTGTCTCTGCCTGCATTGAATCTAGACACAGTGTTCATTATGATTTGCTGTCCTCTCAGTCTCATCACCATCTGTAAATCTAGTTTTATATACTTCAGATGTTCCAATGATAAAAACCAGGACTGAATAAGGACACCAGCAGACAGTTTGGATGATTCCCTTTACAATCTCTTGCATGTATGGTCTATTGCTTCCTTCCTTTTTCATCCATTTTCTTTCTAACACTTTGTCTTAACTCCTAGCAATTAACTCCTGGATTTACCCTGCAAGTTATTTCTGTCTTTGATACAGAGTATTGCCAGTGCCATTTGGAAAACCAAATTAATGTGAGTGGTAGACACTTGTCCTAAACCTCATAATTCAAGTCCTGTCAAACATGCTGCATAAGTAATTATGACCATCCTTTCCTAGCATTATATGCTATAGAAGTGGTCACCCTTAGGAAACCCATCACTTTTTACATGACTACAATATTTACACAGCAAAGATTTATAATGAGCCCTGATCTGACACTGGGAATATGACACCAACTGAGAGAGCACCCCTGCACTGCATTAGCACAAATCTAGTTCTCAGAAAATTCAGTTTGACAATCTCAACAAACATAAAGCTGCATGCCAGAATGGTGTATCAAACCAGGAAAGAATGGCTTTCAAATTATGTTTGGAAGAAGCACTTGAGTAGCAGTTTGTTAGTGGAAGATATAGAAGGTTGCTTAAGACACAAGAGAACTCAAACCTACAAAATTTATCCTTGGAATCCTTTATAAATTTCGATTTGGTTTCTATAATGACAAAATATCAATTATACAGCAATGGAGTAAATATAAAGAAATTATTAACAGACCTGACTTCTCAAAAAGATAATGATGGAAGGCTGATATTCAGTTGAGTTATGAAGAAGAGCTTTTTAATCCTGAATTCCCAATGGTGAAAAATACTTTCTACCAGCCTATAAACACATAGAATATAATCTTTCACTGAATTTCCTGATGTAAGTATGGAGAAATTCTTGTGTATAGTAGTATTTGCTGAAGAAATGAGTATTTCATGCAGCAACTGGCATGAGTCCATCCGATCAAAACCTTAAAATAATAAAAAAAAAAACAAAACCAAAACCAAACAGAGCTGAGTATATTTCCTGAGTTTGTAGTTGGCATGTATTCCTTTCCCTTTCCTGACCTCAGAATGAAGTATGAGGCAATAAAATTCTAAGGGGAAGGGAAGTCAAATAAGAAAATAGAGAATGTGAAAGTATAACCCACATACAAAACAAGAGAAAAATAGAGAAAAATAAATCCAAACAAGAGAGAGAATTGAAACAGATATTGAAATGACAGCAGTGCATGAAATGAAGTGCAGAGAGTGCAGTAAAAAGATGTCAGAAATAGAAGAAGCATAAAAAGTAATAAGAAAACCCCTCAAAAAGCAAAGTGAAGGGTCATTTTAAAGCTAGTTAACTTCTGAAAGAAATTATAACATAACATGTCTCATCTTCAAAAAGAGTTGTGGAATTTTCTCCCGTTCTATTTTCTTTAATTAAGAAAATACAAAGTGTGTGTAATTTATCCAACAGCTACTGCTGAGAGACACAATTGTAAACTGCATAATTTAAGGTTTGTTTTAGTTTTGAAATGATAGAATCTCCTGCTAATATTTTTAAAGTTTTTACCTTACTCTCTTTATTTTCTACATTTGACAGATTCATTCCCATTGAAATGTTGGAAAATACCTATTAAAATTCCTGACAAGTTATCCTATTATTAACTAAATTAATAAAAAAAGGTATTAAAACCTCATGCTCCAGTATATGAGGCAACCTCTAACTGAGGAAGCCATTAAGCAAAGTCCATCAGACAGCAATTTGATATAAACTGTGTTGTACCTTCCTTTGAAGGACATGAGAAAATGCTGTCAAGGAACAGAAACCTGAGCTGAAATTGAGCTTACTTGATGAGACTTTTACCATTTTTGCAAGACAAAATTTTGAAACTTTAAAAAAATGCCATAGGCAGTCTAGGAGGTTGTTAAGCCATAATTGGTGGCATAGAAAACAAATTTAACTACTACCTAGGGAAGTTTCTGTCTCCTGTCAGTCAAAATTCTCACGACCAAAAGACTGACCATTTTGCAGAAGTTAGAGGATGCCATGGCACTGAAAATTACAAATGACTTGAGCAAGTAGCAGAGAGGCAGTAGGGACCAGCTTTGTACATAATTGCTCAGCCATAATCACCTATGTGAGCTTTCCTTCCTTTTGTAGTATAAAGAAGTCAACTCCACCTTTTTCTAAATACTGTTTTTGTTTGTGTGGTCAGCTACAACTCAGAAATGGTATAAGAAGGTGTTCTTGACCACCTCTCAGCTATTAATCTCTACGTCTCAACATCTACTTATTTCTCTGAGGATGACTTATTCCAAGTGCAGAAGGAAATATGTAGAAATAAACTCATTTGTCCACAAGGACCAGCATTCCTCCCATACTCTAAGTCAAAGGAAGATTTTTTAAAAAAATTAAATATAAATTGATCTTATGATTTAACAAACTAGAACTAGAACAATAAATCCCCTTTCACCTTGACCAATTGTTACCAAAAATAAACACCCCATGGAGTTCCTGCTTCATTGTCTGTGTCAGTACTGGCACACTGTTTGTAGTCAAGAATTTTGGGAGATTTTAAAGACTCAGAGAACCTATTCACACTTGCTTCTACCTGGCCTAATTTTCTTAGGAATGAGTAGTTTATTCCCAGTTATTCATATTTTGTACAATTCTGTTGTCTTTACATGAAGAACAGCATACATAAAAACCAAATAATTATGACATGTATATCACAAGGTTTTGCTTTGCCTGCTTTGACACTGAGAGTTCCTAAAGGAGGTTATAGCACAGAGAGGCAAAATTATTTCCTAGCTGGTCATCATCTGCTCCCAATCTAGCTTGAGGACAAATGCCCAAATCCAAAGCTGTGTGAAGTGTAAGGGATGACTTTCACCTGGCAACCTCCTGGGTATTCAAAGTTGCTCCAGAAGATGGCAGATTGGATTTTAGGAAAAATTTCTCCACCAAAAAGGTTGCCAAGAATTGGAACAGGCTGCCCAGGGAAGAGGATGAGTCACCATCCCTGGAGTTATTTAAAAGACAAGTAGCTGTGGCACTTAGGGACATGCCTTAATGATGGACTTGGGTTAATGGTTGGACTTTGTGATCTAACAGGTCTTTTCCAACCTAAATGATTGTATGATTCTATGAAAATCAGACTGCTCTTGGCTTCAGCTCCCTCTGGTGGGTAATGCATGCTCCAGAGACCAGCAATTACTGCTAAAGGCAACCACCAAAATATGAAAGAATCTGCAGGTTGCCATATTTTTCTTAAAATACACATAAATACACTGGATGAGCAATGATTACAACAGAGATCAGAGTTAAAGCTATAACTTCACACATCTGTGCTGAGAAGTTCATGTCAGAACACAACTCCCTTTGAATTCAGAGAAGAGATGGGGGTTTCAGTCCAGGCAGAAACTGATTTTCAGCATCTAACACTGATTAAAATGAAGAACTAGTTAAAACCAATTTGTTTTTATGAGAACATTCACTTGGATTTCTGTTCTTGACTGATACTTTGAGCTGTCCTGGCTTCAGCTAGGATGGAGTTAATTTGCTTCATGGTAGCTGGTGCAGTGCTGTGTTTTGGATTCGGTGTGAGAATGATGCTGATAACACACTGATGTTTGGTTGTTGCCAAGCAGTGCTTACCCCAAGTCAAGGACTTTTCAGTGTTCCAGGCTCTGCCAGTGAGGAAGCGCACGAGAAGCTGTGAGGGAGCATGGCCAGGACAGCTGACCTGAACTGGCCAAAGGGATATTCCATGCCATGGAATGTCATGCTCAGGACATAAATTTGGGGAAGGTTGGTCAATGGCCACTGATGGCTGGTCAGGGACAGGCTGGGCATTGGTCAGCAGGTGGTGAGTAACTGGACTGTGCACCTCTTGTCCTTCTTGGGGTTTATTATTCTTTCTTCTTTGCATTACAATTATTTTTATTATTACTATTATTAGTAGCATATTTCATTCTTTTTCAATTAATCAACTGTTCTTATCTCAACCTGTGAGCTTTGGGGCTTTTTTTCATGATACTTAGTTACTGGCTAGGATTAAAGCACAGCAAAGGCATAAAGGTTGATGCCCTTTCCAAAAAGCATTTTGTTGGCAGAAAATATTCATCATTTGGCAAATCCCACACCCCAGAGATTCTTCATTTGTTAAAATTAATTTCGTTTCAGTGAAAAAGAAAACTATGTTTTTAAATCTATGATTATCTTACTATAAAATATGTGTGCCCACCTATTTATCTGATGAAATAATTGAAACTTACAGCATATTTTGTAATTTATATACTTGGGGACAAATCTAAGTCCTTCCACATGGACAATGTGCAGACTGTATGGAAGTATCCCAAATACATCAGTTATGATAATGGCAACTTGTGATAATTCTTATGTTAAAATAAAATCAGTAATCTCTCCTCTACAAAATAGTACTTAAATTTTGATTACCTCATAAAAATGCATGGAAATGTTGCCAACATCAGCAATCTGACAGAAGAGGCTTAGAATGAATTGTACTTTTCTGCTCTCACAAGTGGTACCAATAAATCAAACGTTAGTTCTTGCATCTCTGTGTTGGTTTTTTTTTCCATCAGAAGCTTGGTTGTTGGTCTGAATCACATACTGACAGTTGTTTTAGAAAAAAACCAAACCATGTTCCCATCAGAAAACTGCAATTGAGTATGAGAACATTTGGGATGAGAATGGTCAGGTAAGTTCATGCTCTTCAATGGATCACAACCATACTGCTCAGGCCGAGGTCCAACTTAAGCAACTGTATAGCCTATTCATTAAATGGCTTATGGAATTACCTTACATTTAAAGGCAGCTCAGCGGAGGAGAGGTTGGACATGACCTGGCAATGAGCACTGGCAGCCCAGAAAGCCAAACATGTCCTGGGCTGCATCCAAAGCAGCGTGGGCAGCAGGGCAAGGAAGGGGGTTCTGCTCCTCTGCTCTGCTCTCCTGAGACACCACCTGCAATGCTGCATCCAGCTGAGGTCCCCAGCACAAGAAAGACATGGACCTGTTGGAGCAAGTCTAGGGGAGGGCCACAAAAATGCTCAGAGGGCTAGAGCACATCTCCTCTGAAGAAAGACTAAGGGTTGGGGTTGTTCAGCCTAGAGCAGAGAAAGTTCTGTGGAGACTGGATTCTGGCCTATCACTGCTTAGAGGGGGCTTCTAACGAAGATGGGGACAAATATTTTAGCAGGGCCTATTGTCCTAGGACAAGGGGTAATGGTTTTAAAGAGCATAGATTCAGACTGAATATGAGGAAGAAGATTTTTACGATGGGATTGGTGAAACACAGGAACAGATTGCTCAGAGAGGTGGTGGATGTCCAGTCCCTGGAAACATTCAAGGTAAGATTGGATGGGGCTCTGTTAAAGATGTCATTGCAGGCAAGTTGAACTAGATGACCCTTAAAGGTCCCTCCCAACCATTTTTTGATTCCTTGGTAACTAAGCTGCAGGCATGTGCTTTACATTCCAACTTTCATTCTGAAAGAAGCTGTGGAACTTACAAAAGACATTTCTTTCTTATGAATATTTTTCTCCTTTTAAAAAAGGAAACCATCCAGCTTTCAGGTACAAATAAGAACCTGATATCAGAAGCTCTTCACAAGATACGTAATTTTAATTGGAATTCTAAGCAATGCATAAAATACCCTAGAAACCTCTTCCAGAATTATTGTAATTAACTCCTCTCCCCTTATGCTGCTTCATATGTTTGCACTTACATGAAGTAACACAAGGCTTTTATGAGGTGAGGGGCTTACATGCAAGTCATATACAGTACAGACAGACATGTTTGTAGGCATGTAGGACAGAATCCTCCATGTAGTGGAGGGTTGAGGACAAAGCACATTTGTATGAACATGCTTACAATACTCATAGTTCTGTGCTTAGAAAGAAATACTAAGTGACTTCATTAGCTCTGATGTACAACTGCTTTGAACCTCAGAGAAAATATCTGATTTTCCTTTGTTCTTAATATTAAACCCAGAAAAGATCTGTTTGCAAGAAGCTCACGAAATCTGTGGCTTTGCTGTTAAAATATTATTGTGCTATTAAGATTACTCTGCAGTAGTCATTTTATTCTCTGCAGTTAAATAGCATTTCACAGCATGTTTTATTTTGTTTGGCTAAACTCCAGGCTTTCTGGTCCTCTAGTAGAGCCTAAAGAGTTGTCTGCAGACTGTAAAAAGAGTTACATACATTTAAGTGGATTAAAAACACATTGAACTTGGAAAAGGCATTTAGGGTTATTGCAAAATAATGTCTATTTTACATATTTATGACAGTGGTTAACCCTCTCACTAAGGTATTGTTTGTCCTACCACAAGATTCTGAGGAGTGCCAAAACCGATGACGTCTTCTACCTTATTTTATTACCTAAACTAATCTGTCCCCCTCTTTTAGGAAATAATGTATTGATGATCATTCTGGCTAAATGCCCTTCTCCTAATTTTGGGTTTCTAGTCTCACCTGTCTCCAGAAGCTCAGTGGAGGCTTCTTCTCTGAGAGCAAGTGGAGCATACTCTTGAAATATGCTATGCAGTTTCTGGAAAGTGCTCAGCCATTTGCTCTTAGCTTGCTGCCTGTGTGCAGATCCCTGCTGAAAATATCCCTGAAAAATATGTTATGAACATGACTAAAAGACAAGCTGTGAGAACATAATGGAAAGTTAAGAAGCTGCTCTAATCATAAAATATGATTAAAGAACACCATTACTACTTCAGGTAGGTGCAGCTCTCGCCTACCAGATTGCTGCACAGTTTGGCAGATGGGCAGATGTGGATTTGAGACTTATTACCTCTGTTTTAACAAGTATATATCTCAACTGGGAAAGTTACACCATCTCTAAGATGGGGATAAAATCTTATGTATCTATTTGATGACAGAGTAACCAGCATCATCTATAAAGGCTCAGGGAATATTTTCCTTCAGATAATATCTTCCAGTGCTGTACTTCATGCTATAATGAGAAAAGCACTGCTGCTCATTTAAATATACAATTCATTTGCACCGTAAAATGTTGAAGGAAACTCCTCAGATTCAGTATTTTTTAATGTAAGTGCTTAGCAATTAGATTTCCATTGATTAAAGAAGTGAATCACCTTCATATTAATGAAGAATAAATTAATCTCCTTTAAGGATTGGAAAGAAATGTATATTTATTCCTCTACTGAGCAACTTCTGAACAGAGAGAATTCAGCACTCACCTGGTAGGCTGAAGTTTTTAAGTATTTGCAACAAAATGGACATGAGAAGAGCAGATTTCAGGTTACTCAGGGAACTAGTAAGTGAGATCTCCCAGGAAAATGTTTTTGCTGGTGCTGGGGTCCATCAATTCTGGGCACTTTTTAAACATCACATCCTCAGAGCACAGGAGCAAAAGTTCCCAAATGTCAGAAGTCAGACAAGGCAGAAGGCTGTTTTGGCAGAACAGGGACCCTCTCTTGCAAATAAGGTGAAAAAAGGGAAGGTGTATGCCCAGTGAAAGCAAGGTCGGGTGATGTGGGAATACAGAGATGCCTCTTGCCACTGCAGGGAGAAAGCTGGCAGAACTGTCAGGGACAATAAAAGGTTTTTGTCAAATATATTAATGGCAATAGGCAGTGAAAAATAACATTGGCCTGTTACAGGATGAGGATGGTCACCTCCCAAACAGGGGCAGGGACCAGGCAGAGGTGTTTAATGTGTTCTTTGCCTCTGTCTTCAACACAGATGATGGACCAAGGGGGTTTCAGTGCCATGAGATGGAAGACCAGGGCTCATCCCTGTCTTGTCTCAGTTGACCCTGAAGTCGAGCAGGATCTGCTGCTTCAGCTGGATCCTTAAAAATCTATTTGGCCTGATGGGATTTATCTGAGAATCTTCAAGGAGCTGGCTGATGTCATTGCAAAACCTCTCTTGATTTTCCAGATTTTTTTCTTTTTTTTCTTGATTTTTTATTTTTTCAGAATCCAGAGAGATCCCAGTGGACTGAAGTTTGGTGACACTAACCTGACTTTCAAGAAGGGCAAGAGGGAGGGCCCTGGAAGTTACAGGCCTGTCAGTCTTGTTTCAGTGCCAGGTAAAATAATGGAAAAAACTATTCTGGAAGATACTGAAAAACACCTGGAGGATAATGCAGCCATCAGTCCCAGCCAGCATAGCTGCTTGAGAGGGACATCCTGCTGTCAAATCTGATTTCCTTCTATTTCAGCTTCCTTCTGGGAATGAAGATGACACATTAAACAGATCCTGCTCATCTGAAATGTTTGAGTCCAATTCTCTGTTAGAATGAACTCCATTTATACTTTTGATGATTTGCCAGTTCCCAAAAAGTGTTGAGTAATACCTGCTTGATTACAATCTGTCTGCACTGCTCTTTTGATACTCCATGAGATGCAACACAACAGTGTCTGCTTTTGCATTATGTCAGTTAGGTTAATTCTTCCAATTATACCTTTAAGTAATTATAAGATTTTCTTTCATAATATTCCTGAGATGATAGGATTATCAGGCTTTTGCCCCATAAAACCTGAAAACAATGGAAAAAACCCACATATTTAAGGACACAAATACAAACCTAATCTACACACAGCAGAAACCTAACAGGTTCCTTATGGTGTGCATCGGTCAAGACTTTGTATTATTGTCCCTTCTTCTTTTGCATTCTAGATTTACAATATGCCCTTTCTTTACATACCAAAACCAATAATGCACTTACTGTACTCTAAAAGTAAAAATTCAACAGAATTCCAGAATTAAAAACAAATATCTGGAAAACCTTACAACAAATCTTTGATTTGACAAATCTTTGACAAATCTTGATACAACATATCTCATCTCTAATACTTCCTCAAAATTTCCAGATGTAGTGAAACACGATGGTGATAATTTCTGGCACCACCTGGAAGCCCCCACCTCAGGTCCATCAGCTGGAGTTACAACCTCTTTCTTTACTGTACTCTTTCCTCAATTATACAACTTTACTTAGTGGTATAATTGAGGAAAGCATTCTTCCATTAATGCATTTCTTTCTGCCTCTGATTCTAGCACAAATAAGCATAGTGAGATAGATTGTTGTAACTTAAAAAAAATCGTTGCAGTTTTGATTATTTTGCTGTGTTTGAGGGCAGATGCTTTGAATGAGTCAGAAGATAAATATTTCTCAAATAAGACAGATATTCTTACAGATATTCTTGATGTTTGTACATTGATACCCAAAGTGATATGATGTAATGAGGTACCTCACTAAGATTGTGTTTATACACATATGCATAGTGAATCACATTTTAACCATTCTGCTTACAAGACACACATTTCACTGGAGATTTAAATACTGATGAGCTGGATTTAAATTTGCAAAATGTACATCTAGATCCAAATTTTGTGCACTCTCCTTCCTTCCAGCAGATAAAATTCTGAGCTTGCAACACTCAAAATATTAAACTACTCTGAATCTTGCAGAAAAGAGGAAGCAAGGCTTTAGGGTTGTCTCCACTTCTTCACATAAGAGAAATTGCATTTGCTTGATATACAAGAATCCCACAGTTCAAATCAAAATTTCTAGATTTGCTCCTGTGCATAACTTTTTTCTGGTGACATTCTTTCTTCCCATCAAGGGTTTACTATTAACACTTTAAAAATATTTTATCATATTTTAAAATACCTTAAGAGATATGTTAACATACAGACAACCAACATATGTTTATCAACTGTAATTTTTAAAAGACTAACCATGTTCTTAAGACTCCAAACTCAAGATCCTTCCTTCTTCTTCCATTCCTCACTTCTCCTGTCATCTTTTCTCCCTAAACAGATATCCAAAGAAGTTGAGTATTTCCTTTTCATATTTAGCATGTGTCTCCCTCCTCATCGAATATCTTTCCCATTTCCTGATCTTCCTGCCTTGCTTCCTCTGTGATCATCAGTACAGCATCTCACAGAGTAGAGCTTGTGTCTGTGAAACAAAGATTATTGTGATGATCACAAGAAGATTCTGCCCAATTTTGTCCAGTCAGAGATTGTAGCAGAGATCTGAAGTGAATACATTTAAAACAGGAGAAAATAAACCAGGAGTGACATTGTACCTTGTACATTATATGCAACATGACACAGATTATCTGAACTCATTCCAGGTGTGAGGCATAAACACCACTCAGTAGTTTCTATTTCCTTCCTCCCCCACCCAATACACCTTTCTGTATAAAAGCTAAAATTATTCATAAACATTTATAAGTCACAAATCCACCACATGAAGATAGACTCTGAAGTAGACTAAACCACTCAGGTCCAGTCAGTTTTATTAAAGCAAATTATTTGCCTCATTACCTCGCTGTCCTGTTCAAAGGTCCACATTGTTCCAGGGACAGGTCTGTTACTTTATTTGCTTTCACTAAGTGAAAACTTTTTTCTCTTCTAGCCTTAGGAGAGAACTAAAACTCAGTTTTTGTATTGCTTCCCCACTAACAGAGCACTAGGAAGAAGAGCACCAACCATCTGTCTGGACTCTACCAGGGAAAAAAACCAACCCACAAACAAACCCCAAAAAACACATAATCACAGAAAGAAAATCTTCCTATGAATTCTTTTTTATATAAACATCACATAGCCAGCTTTAATTTTGGCACATCTTTACTTCTGAGTAGGATTATTTCCTTTCCTTTAGAACTATTTTAATTTTGGAGATAAATTTCTCTATTACATCCTGTACTTTTATCATCTAAAGACATATGGCATGAGGAGGGGAAAGGAAAATCATAATTATGCAATATACCAGTTAACTAAAACCTGGTGATACTCTAGTGCTGATCTTCACAGAAAAATATAATTTTTCTGATAATGCTGGGCAAAATTTGTTAACTGTCTACAGAAGCTGTCTACTTTTGATCGATGGGCTGCTACTCTTCCCTGAGCTATTATAAAATCTGTGTCTTCAAGGTCAATTGAAGCATCATTTTCACCATAGGTAGAGATCAAATGGTTCTCTACAGTGGAACAGCAGCTCTTCATATAACAATGCTTTGTTCACATTTGTTTTACCTGCAGGAAATCATAGAATGCATTACTGACAGAGATACTTGACTCCAAGGAAGGTTCTGCTCTGAAGAGCAGATTCACTCAAGGCTGTGTTTATTGTCTTTCAATGACATTATAGCAGATGATTGTTTGAGAAAAAGATTTCTTTCTTCCTTCTATATCCCTTCTTGAATGGTATCTTCCAAACTCAGACTAGGCTAATTTCCCTTTCTGACCATCAGCAGTAATACAGACACTGCAGAAGCAGCTCTGCCCTCAGGGACACCCACACACCCTCATGCCTCTCCAGTGAGGCTCTGGAGTTACAGCCTGGCTTTCCCTCACTGCTATGACCTTATCCCATCTCACAAGATACACAACTTTTGGTACCTAACCACAATAAGAGTTTTCAAATTTCTGTCCTATTTTTAACATGAATACTTCAAACACAACATCTGTAGGAACCACAGGCATGAATGCTCAGACACAGTAGCAGGGGACAGCTATGTAACATTTTCAGTCTGACACAGGACACCAGTGCCTGGATGTACATATTCATGTCTTGTGTAAGACATTTGGAGTCACTCCTCACTTTGCTCTGAATGAAGGAGAGAGAGGACAAATAGTTAATGATTTTCCAGTGCCTAGTCAATATGTTTTGTCTTAAGTTATTCCTGAGAGTACACCAGGCTTTCAGAGGCTGCTTACATGGGCTCAGAAAGAGAATAACAGGAAACATAACAGTCAGGCAAACAGAAATTCTTCTCACAGCCACAGACCCATTCTGAGATGAAGCCAAATTATTTTGATAAAAGAAACCAGAGCAACAGAAAGAAAATCTACAATTCTCTTGTCCTTTACCATACCCCAAGCTCATGACAGAATTCAGCTTTTGTTTTGTTGTATTGTCCTGCAGCAAGGAAAATTTATCCCCTATGCTCTTCTAGTTTTGCATATGGGGATGTTTTCCCCCATCCACTTCCTCCTCCAATCCACCCAGATTCTCACACTTCTGGTATTTTCTCTGTTGAATGAGCATCTCCTCCCCTCTTTGCTCTGCTGTTAACTGCAAGAGCTTAGGGTGCCATACCGTTGGAAGAAACAATTTCCAGAGGGAAATTATTTCTGGTTCAGATCAGTTCAAGGATTTTCACAGCACAAATTTCACAGTATAACCTATAATGATTTGTATTGCCTCAGATGAGAGGAGGATAGCATTCTTACATTTGCATTTTTGCCACAGGTTCTCTGTGAAGAAATGCTGGCTTTTTTCCTACTGGTCTTTTACTCACCAAAATGTAATTGCTCATCAGTTGGGCACTCTTTATCTGTGCACCCCACATACAACCAGTCAGAGCAGGACTGCAGAAATGATCAGCCTTGATTTCAGTGTATCTGTGTCAGGCTGACCAAGGGGGTGAGCAGGATCTGCTAGGCACACACTGCTGACTAATCACAGCTGTCATCTCTCTATTCAACATACTTAAAGGCAGTCTGCATTACTCCCTGGAATTGGGTACATTAGAGAGCAATGGGGCATCTTTGGTCATGGTACCCACAGCATTCTGGACATTTGCTACCTTTAATTTACTGGTACTAGTACTGACGCTTGTCTTCTCAGGCCAAACAAAGCTCTACTGCAAAACTCATGGATTTAAATACATGGTGGAGCCATACAATCAAGACATTCTCATCCTCTCATCCTACTGAGTAATCACTGATTTTCCACTGCCAGTAGGTCTTTGTAAAAAAAAAAAAAAAAAAAAAAAAAAAAAAAAAAAAAAGTGGCAGTAGATTAGTAGATTTTTCAACAGTGTTTAGAATTCCTTCAGGAGTCTTGATCTTATTTACAATTCTGCCTTGCTTGATAATCATTAGATTTTTCCTTACCCTCATTTATCACTGCTCAGGCTCTCCATAACATCAAGTACCCAGATTCTTTAAATGATCCTGTTCCAGCCATCACATCAGAAAATTGTTTGAACAACACAAATTACCTTTCACCATTTACACAGAAACAAAAGACAGGTATAAAAATTTCTAATGCAAAATATTTCCTGTGAAATTAGACTTCAAAGTAAATACATTTACTAACAGAACCAGAGAAGACTCTCAGGTATCTTCATGAGAGCATGTGCTTTACAGGCAGACTAGGAGCTGAAAAAGCATGCATTTCACAAGGTTACCATGTAACACACAGTAACTATAACTAGAGAAGGCAACAGATACAGATGTGGTTCTTATTTATTCTTATTTGTTCTTCCCCCACCTTCTCATAACTAATCTATTCAGATAAACTGTCACAGCAACTTGATTTATACACCAAGGATACCAGCAAAAACATGTTAATTCCCCTTGGAGAACTCATGAATAGAGTCCTGCCTGTCCTGGTGCTGGCAAGGACTAAAACTAAATGCCTTTCCCTGCTACAGGCTCTGCAACTTCTCCTGGCACTGGCACTCTGTGCTGGGTGCTCCTGCTCAGACTGCAGCCATCAACCCCCAGTTCATGTCACAGGCAAGGCTGCATCATTCAGAAAAAGTCCTCCCTTTTCTACTTTACAGCATTTTACTACATGAGAGTAGAGCTCAAAAAGAAACCAGCCTTTTTGAAATGATGGATGCTGTACACAGTGGAGCACATTCTTCCAAAGGGACACTGGACTTGCTCTGTGTGTACTGAATGCAATGGATACTGTCCTGTGCTCCTGGTAAAGTGACTGATCCTCCTATCAACAACAAACACAGCCATCCTGAAGATCATGTAAACATATACCACAAGAGGGGAGAGAGAATTCTCCCAGCAATTTTTTGAAAAGAATCCTTTCTTTGTAACAGAGTCCTTTCAATTTTAAATTTGCAAATTGAAAAGTGCAGTAGGCAATACAGAATTTAAAACAATAAACAAATACCACAGCAGATAAATAGGCATTTATTAAAGTTCATCTCAAAACAAACAAAAATAATAAAAGACATTAAGGCATCTTGTATTCAATGACAGTTCATACAGTAAAGATGACTTCTCCTTCTTATACAAGAGAGCAGATTAGGAAAAAAAAGAAAAGGGCTCTCACAAAGAAGTTCTCCCAAACTGTTTGATGGATTACTGATTTCCCCTGTCCCACCAGTTAGTTAGGAAATCCCTCCAAAGAATGCCTATTTCTCCAATGAAGCAGCTACAAAATCCCAACACTCATTGAGACACTGCAAGAAAGCACTTTTGCCCCTCCTCAGACATCCCACTGTCTGTAAACATGCACACTGGAGAAAGACCAACAGATGGATACTGTGCAGAATAAAGAAGCTGCACTCCTGCTGAACCATTCATTTTTGAGCAGACTAGAATATTTGGCCTTGCTTTCACTAGTATTTACTATTTCAGCCAGTTACTAGTGAAAATGAGACCACAAGCTCTAGCCTGTTCTGCAATGCAACAATTTGTACATCCTCTTTCTAATTCATACTAGATAAACAAATGACAAAGGTCTTATTTCCATGGAACAATTTATTTTGATGAATTAAGCCATCAAGCCACCAATCACTGTTATAGTGCTTTTTTTCTTCAATTGGAATAAGAACATCAGGAAATGTTTACAGTATCATTGGGTTCACTATAACAGGATTTTACTACAGACTAAATATAAATTAATAAACACTTCAGCACTATTCACCACACTGGCTCTCTATATCCTTTGTCACATTCTAACCTTCATTTAAGGCAAGTTTGTTGGTTGATTTTTCTGAAGACGACCACATGGTCTCTAGATAAGCTTGTGTGACTAGATTTACAAGTTAGGAAATTGAGCTTTATAAAATGTTTACTTCAACAAATATGAGAGTTATTAAGAGAGAGATGGTGACCCAGAATTGCACTGTATTAAAAGGTGGAGTTTCCTTGTACCAAAGTCCTTTATTCATCATCTTTAGAACCAGTTTTGCTTAACTATAAAAGAGACACAAAAAGAAAGTATTCAAATTTTAGACTGTCATTCCATTTATTAGGGAACAAGAACATTATTTCCATCTCACACTGAACATGCATTTACTTAATTAACAATACAGACTGATTGTGCTACTGTATCAAAAGACTGAAAAGCATCAGAAGTTAATTCTTAAGCTTAAACACTAAATGAGCTTATTTCCTGATCATGAAAGTTGAATTTAAAAAAAACCAAACAAACAACAAACCCCAGAAAAACCTCAGGGCACTGTTTCTATTTAATTTGAAGGCTTTATCACCAGCTCTCCAAAACGAAAAAAAAAGATGAAGTAATGGAACTTTATCTTCACACATCTCTGAGAGAATTCCCATATAGAAATTTAGACAGTATAAAAATAGACATTAACATTAACTTAGTATTTCTCACCTTTTAAAGCCAGGCTTATAATTATCAAAAGTAGCATGCCTATCATGAAATCTATCTGAAAACCAAGACATCCACTATAAATAGCCACTTTTAACTCAGAACGACTCTGCCCAAAACAATCTTCATCATTTACTTGCTCTTACTTAACAACTGGAACTGGTGTTAGGTCTTGTAGCAAAAATTACCTCAATTGTGTAAAATAAAATAGTTTGCTTTCAGAATTGTAAAGCAGTGATTTTCACTGAATCAGCAAAGACAAGAGTGTGGAAGAAATCAATACTGAGGGAGCAAGTAGAAAAGAATTAAAGAATTATTCACTGGAGCAGCTGCAGCAGAGAATGAGGCTTGTAGGAGACAGCAAGGTGCTCCCACTTGGGACAGCTCCCTTTAATTTCTTACTTATCCACTGTCCTCCAGAACATGGCAGCACTACTAACTTTATTTTAAATCTTCTTGTCATATGAAGACAGAATATTTGCAGCACATTTCGTTAGCAAAGCCCTCTCATCATAAAATTAAGATTTAATTGCTCAGTAAATAAAAAAAGAAACCAATGAAGTTCAAAGAGTGAAGTCCTTCAGACTAATACTCAGAACAACTAGCATTTTAAAGCTTTTGAGAAATTTGTAAATTAGAATCCAAAATAAGAAGCAGTTCTTACTCTTTCTTACAAATCTTTTTAACAGTAAAAAAAGAGAACTTGAAAATACTTACATGCTGGACACATTTAGAAATTAATCAGACATCATAGTCAAATCCAAACATAGTTAGGAAGAAAAGCAAGAAAAAAATATATCAGATCAGTTTTTTTTCAGATATAAGTACAAATAATTTTCAATTTACATACACAGCATGTTCACAATACTGTATATAATACACTCACTTTACCTTAATTACATCAACCCAGTTCCATCCTCGTGGAAGCTCTCCTTTGTTGTCTGCAGAAAAAGGTTTTAATTTCAGCACACAAGCTAAAGGGAATATTTATCTTTCTTCAAAATCAACCCACAAAATTCTAAATATCTAAACCCCTCAATTTCTGCACTCTGAAGCCACGAGGACAGAAACAGATTTTAATGTCTTAAACACAGTGTGTTCTTCAGCAACCTCAACAACAACCAAAAAAGTGAAAGGAGGAAATGAAATGGCCTTAAGCTGTGCCAAGGGAGGTTCAGATTAGATTTCAAAAAACCATTTTTCACTAAAAGAGTAGTTAAGTACTGGAATAAGTGGCCATGGGGAGTGGTGGAGCCACTGTCTGTGGAAGTGCTCCAGAGGTGCCTGGATGTGGCACTTGGGGACAGGTTTAGGGGTGATTATGGTGGTGATGGGCTGATGGTTGGATAGATGAACTTGAAGGTCTCTTCCAACCTTGGTGTGATTCTCTGATTATGTGATTCAAAGTAATTCATTTTAAATAAAAACACCTCAGTCCACCTGAAATTTAGTTTAGAAAGTAGCTCCAATATGAGCTGGGCTGACCAGCAATGATGAATTCTGCCAAAGAACTGCATTTTATGCAGCTTTTCCTTTACACAGTTAACATTAAGCTTGCCATTTATACATTAGGTTAGGTAGATTACATGCAGAAATTGCCATGACAGGGTACAACTTATTGCTACAACAGGATATTCAGATGCTTTACTCTAGGTTCCAAATAAAATACTTTTGTTTAGAAATTACATTTTTAATAATGTGAATTATTTATGAGGGCCCATCAACAAACTGCATTTTTTGCTGAAAGTGAATTTTTTGAGGTCCCAAATCCTCTCCTTCTACAAGTGTTTTTTGAAAATTTCTTTTTCATCACCAACTGAAATAAAACAAAACAAACCAAACCAAAGATGTCATTAAATTATGACTCTATAGAAAGTTGCTGTGACCAGAACTAACATCTCAGGCAAGAACAATTCATCTAAAACAAATAAAATGGAGACCATAGACTCAAAGTAGCTCCTCTTACAAACAAATTACTAGTTATACTTTCTCTAGCCAGGTGTCCCTGCTATAAAATTTGGATTTTCATACTGATGAAAGCAAAGATTAGTATAGTGAACAAACCTGTTTTATCGGCTAGTTTTCGTTTCTGGGTTTTGGATAACTGCTCCTTTTTCTCTTTTTTCTTACTTGGTGGCACTTCAGGAGTTCCAATTGAAATACTATTGCTTACTGAAGTCTGAGAAGGATAAAAGTAGTTGTAAACATTTTGCACATTAGTTCCATGGATACCCCTGTATGATGTGATTATTAAACCTGACATACTGAAATACCTTGACTGTCAGAAAGAAGCAATGCTGCCAGCAGCCTGCAGCTTTTAATCCACATATAATCAGGGCTGTACTTTTAAAAAAACATGTGTTAGGGACTGGAATTATTCTCTTCCAGTTGCAAAGGGCACCTTTTTCACTTTTAAAATTTAGTCATGGAGTGTGATTTAGTCTGAATGGATTCAGACTTCTCAAACATAGAAATCATTCCTTCTTCCTCAAAGCAGATCTGCTGCACCATCATGGCAAACAATGTGCTTACACAACCCAAAAGCCACAAACTGACCCAGCCTGACTACTTTAAGACCCTGGAGGTGCACTTATACAATCCCAGGAAGGCTGCAGTAAATTGCCACCCCTCCAATCCTCAGCAGACACATCTCTGTTTCAGCTTCTTTAGTTTTGCTTCTGCTCAAAGTCTCTATTTTAATGCTATCCTGTGGGACATAACAGCAGGCTGCAAACATTTTGGTGTAACAGCAAAATAACTATCAAATGGAACATTGATCACCACAGAGCATTGTGGCACCATACTTTGTGTGTCACTTTCAGCCACTAACATGTATAACCAATTAACTGATTTACAGCTTAGAGAGAACTCTGAAGTATTCAGGCTATAATAATCAATTTTTTTTCAATTTTAAAAGCACAAAATTAAAATCAGAATTTATCCACATACCACAGTGTTAACAGGTTGATTTTCCATGAACACCTCCTTGTTGTCTTTGGCATATTCAAAAAGTGTGTATGTCATTGCAGTTCCGAGATTTGCTTCAACTTCTACCATTAACTTATCCAATATGCTTTGCTTAATGGCTGAAGATCTAAAAGAAATCATTAAACTCAACTGTAAACTAGACAGATAATAAAAAGCTTTTCAAACAAAGAGTCCCCACCACAAGGCCAGGGAGTGAAGCTGTCACAAATACTTACATTGTGTTGTTGAAGAAAGCATCCATCGATATGACTGGTGCTGTTTGTGGATATGTTTCTGGCCAAGAAACTTCTATTAGAAAGGCTTTGGGATCTCCACTTTCACCTATCTGAAGAGGAAAAAAAAAACCAAAAACTTTATAAATCAACAGTTTCCAGTTATCTTCTGAAGATTACAAAACCAATAAGGAAGCCTATTACTGCTTTTAGACCATCAAAATGCCTTGAGATGACTATTTTGATAATTATCAGTCAGAAAATAAAGCTATTATCTAGAAAGAGCATTAAGTTTTGGACATCAATATTAACATTTACCCTGCAGTTTTTTCATTCTAGAAGAAGCAGCAGAAACTGTCAAATCTCTTTTTATGGTTAGGGTTTTTAAATTCCTTTGTTTAAAAGCTACTTTGTAATATCTTCAGCCAAATATTATACTATCACATATAAGAAGAGAAAATGTGAAGCCCTTTCTCCCCCCCACACATCTAATCACAGAGCAATATGAAAACAAGCCACAAGACAGGGCTGAAATAAGGATGATAATAAACTAGTAAGCTAAGATAGCAAAAATAACAGGTAAGAATATCAATATTTATGTCTCACGGCTATAGGTGTTTTATTTCCCTGTATGAAAGAATAAGTAGTAAAAGATTTAAGAAGTCAGTAGAATGAGTCTGGATTTAAAAAAAATTACAGCATAATACCGACATACAATCAGAAATAACTGTTTCACACAAGGATTTGGTAGACTAGCACAGTAAGGTTTCTAAAACCACCCCAAATTTTCCCTTATTTGCATCATTATAAAAATCAGCCTTTATCTAATTATGTAGAATAAAGTGTGTCCACAAGAGAAGGCCTAATCAAGGTAAGGCTATGGTACTTCAAAATTTAAAAAGTAAACAAAAAATTGCTGCTTTCTTATTTACAATATCTGTTTCAGCAGACTGGACTGACATTCAAAACCACCTGTTTAATGGTGAAATAAATAAGACTTCAAATCAAGAATCTGCAACATTTTTCAAGTCAGCATTTACAGTTCATTTCCCACTGCTACCAAGAGCAGAAGTGGCTGCAAGGTTCACAGGGATCTCTCAGGAAAGCACTGTCTGTGTGCAGAGCAAATCCTACAAAGCCATACAAATTCTTTCTATCTTCTCATGCACTTACTTGCATGATGACTTCTCACAATACAATTTTCTCTTAATGGGAAAGATGTATTATTGCCTTTGTATGACACAGTTTTATTGCGTTTGAGTTATCCTAACTTTTGACAATTATTTTTTGTCTAATAAAAATCAGCAACGACCAAAGCTAGTGAAAAGTAAAATGATACACTTTAAGCTTGTAGGCATGTCATATTTCCACTTTCAAAGAAATTAAATTTATTAAATTTATTAAGAATGATCCAATCAATGAAGAAATGCAGCTCTTGGCTGGGATTCCAAGTGCTATTAATTAATCGAGCTGTTTCTCATTACAATTAGTGACATTGTTCTTAAGTTATTTGAGAAGCCACAGAAAGGTGATTTTAGATGGTTTCTCCCTGAAACAGGCTTATTGCATTTCTAGAAGTCTCCCTTCTGTCCCATGGGTGCCTCAGTAAAGTTTTCTGGCAGATCAAAAGATCTGGCTCAGTCTGTGCCCAGAAGAACTTTAAGGTTTTTAAATCTGAGAAAGCTGGTGAGAACTTCATGCCAGAACCTAGTTGTGTACCTTGAACTCAGAACTCCCTGTATGTCTCTTCTGACCAGACTGTCACTGCACACATCCAAAGCATTTTTTGGATTTTCTCTTTAGCAGGTAAACAAGACACGATCAACAGTCTTTGGACAAGAGACAGGAATCTCGTAACTAAGCAGTTAACAAAGGCTCCAAATTTTACATAGAAACATCTCTATAAATCTCTCCATTTCTAACCTGTTAGGGTAAATATTTCACAGCAGGCTGGCTCCTTCAGAGGACTTGACAGTTCTGGCTAGGCAGGGCACAGACATGCAAGTGGGATGCCTGGCTCAGGGATAACTGGCTTGTGGTGCCAAGCAATAGGGCAAGAGGCAACGGGCAGAAACTGACAGGAAGTTTCACCTGAGTGTAAGGAAGGATTGCTTTACTGTGCAGTGACTGAGCATGGAAGAGATTGTCCAACACGGCTGTGGGGTCTCCCTCACCGCAGATTTTCAGGAACCGACTGGACACAATGCCACGTGCTCTAGGATGATCCTGCTTGAGCAGGGAGGTTGGACCAGCTGACTCACTATGGTCCCTTCCACCCCCACCCGTTCCGTGGTTCTGTAACAAACAAACCATGCTGGGGGCAGGTTCATATACACGACACTCTGTGCTTTGAAGTACTGATCTACCAAACAGCCTGAAAAAAACGCCCTGGGGATCTATCCTTTACTGCATATCAGATACCTCTTTGGCTTAGAATCCCCAAGTATGGCAACTGCGAGGCAGAAAAGTAACTTCAGGGTGCACCTTGGCCTTACCCTGTACTGGAAGGACACGGGGCTGAGCTCCCTGAAGCACACGTCTCCCTCGTAGATGGAGCGCAGCGCTTCCAGCTCCATCTGCAGCCAGGGCCAGAGCAGGGGTTACCGACCGCAGCCCCGGCACGACCTCCCCGCGCCCCGCCGTGCCCGGCCCCGCCGCTGCCGCCCAGCTCCCTCCTCCGCCCCTCACCCGCTCCAGGGGCCGCCGCTCCCCTCCCGCCCCCGCCACGGGCGGCCGCCCCCTCTCCCTGCACGGCGCTATCCCGCCCTCCCAGCCCCAGTTCCGCTCTCCCTCAGGCAGCGGGGCCCGGAACTCACCTCCTGGTCCTCGTTGGCCGCCATGGCCGGAGCTCCCGGCCGCGCTCCCTGTGGCCCGGCCCGGCCCCGCTGCCGCCGGGGCTGGGCGGGCCTGCCTGGCGCGGCCCCGCCGGACTCGCACGGACGCGCCTTCCCCGAGGGCAGCGCGGGGCACCCGTGGGCACCGCCCCCTGCCCTGCCATTGGCCGGCCGCGCGTCCCCCCGCGCTTCCTCCTTCCGCTCACTGGCTCCTTCGCAGTGACGTCCCCGCGCGGGCGCTCCTCACTGGTCCAAGGGGCGCAGCGGAGGCGCCGATTGGCCGCTCGCGCTGCCCTTCCGACGCTGCCCGTCACTCGCTTCCTGAGGCGGCGGCCCGCCCGCGCCGCCTCCCGTGACCCGCGGCCGCTCCCAGCTGCGCTTCCCGGCGCTTCCCGGCTCCATCCCGCCGCAGTGAGCGGCGCTACGGGGAGCGCGGGCCCGGGACAGCGGGGCGCTCTTGTGGCCGGCCTGGGCCGCCCTCCCGCCGCCGTCCCGCTGCCTCGCAGGCCGCCGTCCCGGGCGCAGGATGACCCCTCCGTCTCACTGGGACTTCCCGGTGGAGCTGTGCTGCCGGCCCATGGCGTTCGTCACCCTCACAGGCCTGGACGTGGTGTACAACGCCGTACACCGCGCCGTGTGGGACGCCTTCTGCGCCAACCGCAGAGCCGACCGCGTCCCCATCTCCTTCAAAGTGCTGCCCGGCGACCACGAGTACCCCAAGTGCCGGACGAAGGTAGCGAGCGGCGCCGGCCCCGGCTGCGCCCTGCCCCGGCGGGCTCCCTGCCGGCCCGCTGCCCCGACGGGCTCCGGGAGCGGCGGTGCGGGACTCGGCGGCTCCCGGCGGGGAAGGGCCGTGCTCCGCTCCGCCTGGGCTGCCGCCCGCTGGCACCGCGCTCTGCCGGCCCTCGGCTGCCTCTGCCCCCGATGTTGGAGGGAAGTGTGGGAGCTTCGAGGCAGGGGAATTGTGAGGGCGAAGGGGAAGCCGAGAGCGTTGTGATGGAGCGCTGTGGGTGCATAGGAAGCCCAGGGGTGCCTTAGCTCATGAGCCAGAAGCAGAGAAAGCCCGTATGGTTTACTTTTTAAAGTACTTGCTGCTCCTGTACATAGCGTTAAGGTGCTTTGTAAAGTTTGAGATTTGATGAAACCCAAAATTTAACTCTGGAGAAACTAGACACTTAATGTATTCTGAAAAAAACCCTAACCTAACCTCTAAAGCTTTTTTTTTACTAAACATTTCACTTTAACTGAGTGAAAGACAGCAGAAAGAATATCTCTGCTATTCTTTCTGCTTTGCAATGTCAATGAGTTTAACTGCTATAAAACTACATAATTCCATGATGCTGGCAAAGACAAACAAGGACTCTAAACTGGTGTGTCCTTGCACTGTTTTGAGACCTCTATTTTCAACTGAGCCTAGTATTTCATACTAGCCTATATTCTCATACATGGCAGTGTATGAGATTTGCTCCTAAACTTGACCCTCTTCTCCAGCCTTCCTGGAATCTGTTGTTCTTTGCTGCTAATATCTCAGGCACCAGGCCCTGATGCCTGAGCTACTGAGGGATATGGCTTAATAGGAAGCAAAGGCAAGATGACAAACATATTAAGTGGCAAGAATGTCGAGGATATGCCCTTTCTCCTGCTATAAATGATTGAAAATGGGTTTTGTAGCTTGCTTCAATATTCTCAATATTTTCAGAGGACATCCTATGAGTGGTATATTCCAAAAGGAATCCTGAAGACTGGTTGGATGAACAAACATCTGAATTTGGTTCCAGCACTTGTGGTGGTATTCTATGAACTGGACTGGGATGAGCCACAGTGGAAGGAAAAACAGTTGGAGTGTGCTACTCGAGTTGAAATTGTCAGGTAGATTTTTTTCACTTGCTTCATAATGTACTGCAAGCTAATGTAAGTGTGAATTGCAGAATCTGTTTGCATTCTAGAATATACACTTTTTTTTCTTAAACATAAATTAAGGGGAACTTGAACTTAGCTTTTTAATATACAACTCAAAATAAAGAACTTTTTAATGGTTTATTTGTAAAACCATTACTTATTTTACTTATGTAAAAACAGCTCCTGAAATTTTTCTTGCTAAATTCAGCACAATTGTTCTGTCCCAGAAGAAGGAAGACAGCATTTTCTGAATGATGGAGCATATTGTGTTGTTTGGCTTTTTCACCTTTGTAGCATTCTTCCAGTGCTTCCATCTAGACTGATTTTTTTTTTTCCTGTTTATTCAGAAATAAGAAGTGAAACCTTGACACTGTGCTATGTTGTCTTTATTTTAGGCAGAGTTTGCAAGGAAGAAATACCAAAGTTGCTGTGGTTTTGATTCAGAAAAAAACACCATTGCCTCCAGGTACTTGAAAACTATGCACAGTTGTGGAGTTCTCATTTTTCAGAAGGCCCAGTGGACTGAGCTCACTTTGGTTTGTCACATAATCTGTGGTTCTTCATCTGATGTCATCTACATTCAGTGAATGCATTGTGACTGCAGCAAGGTGTAAGATAAAAAGAGCATTCTGGACAGTTGACCCTAAACATTTGACACTTTTATCGCTAACTTGTTCCACTTAAATCCAAGTGCATTTTTTGATACACAGTATCAGAGATGGCTTCTATGGTAATACATCTGACCTGCCTTCTTGTAAGCAAGTTGCATTTTAAACATTGCTTGAGATCAGGAAAAGCAGTAAAAGCATTGAGAACTTAGAGGAAGAGTATTTGGTACCTACAGAGGTCTTTCATCTTAACTTGGTTTTAATCAATAAAATCTTGGAGCTACATGGAACTGTGAAATGTGATGCACTTTAAGTTTACATTTCTGTAGAGCTACTGTGTGCTTTCTAGTGTCTGGCAAACCATTTTTTGTTTTTTGCTCTACCTCCTGTATGTGGTTGTCTTTCCTGGATGCTATTGTATTTCTCAAGACATGGGATATTTAATTCTGTAAGAGATGAAAAACTTACATCGGACTCGTAATTTTTTGCTAAAAACTGCTAGGAGGTTTCTGCATATGTTCTGCTGGATGAAGCACATAGTACTCTGAAAGAAATAAGAAAGAATGTGCTCTTGGTTTTATCTTTATTAGATTTTTCAGTACTGTTTAGACCTGTTCATAACCTGACCTTTAAGCTTTTGGAACTGGTTTGACATTGCAGCACCACATACCTCTTACTTGTGCTTTCCTTGACTTCACTAGGAGAAGATGTCATTGCATCAGAGAGGGCTGCAGCTTTGTGTAATGCTTGTGACCTTTCTGGAAAATCACTCTTTGTGCTTCCCCACACTGATCATCTTGTTGGCTATATTATAAGGTAAGTGTTGTAAACCCCTGTCTTGCTCTGTTTGCAGAATGTGGGATGGCTTACAGGGCACCTGGCCTGCTGGCAGCATATAGGGAGCACTTGTCTCAAAGGGGAAGAAAGATCTGCACACAAGAGTTAGCAGAGCTTACTGAAGGGGCTTTAAACTAGGCTTAAAGTGGGAAAGGGATAAAACCAGTTTCACTGGAAATAAGCCTGGGGTCAGCATGCAAGTGTTGGACTGTTGGTGTGCTAGTGAGGCCCTTCATTCTGCTGGCTCAGTGGAGATGATGGAAATCCATGCAGTGTCCAGTTCTGGGCACCTCAGTGCAAGAAAGACATTGAGGTGCCAGAGTGTGTCCAATGAAGGGCAACAGAGCTGGTGAAGGTCAGGAGCAAAAGCCTTCTGAGGAGCAGCTGAGGGAACTGGGGGTCTGTAGCCTGGAGAAAAGGAGGCTTGGGGAAGACCTTGTTGCTTTCTACACCTCCCTGAAAGGAGGCTGTACTGGACAGTAGGATGGGCTTGGTCTCTTCCCCAGGGCTTCCCTTCAAGCTTCCCTTCAAGTAGGATGAGAAGAAATGGCTTAAGTTGCTTCAGGGGAGATTTAGATTGGATATTAGGTAAAAAATTTCTTCACCAAAGGGATTATCAAGCATTGGAACAAGATGCCTAGGGAAGAGGCTGAGTCACCATTGAAGGTGTATTTAAAAGACATGTATATTGTGCTTAGGGACAGTAGGAAGGGCTTAGTGCTGGACTTGGTAACAGGTTGACAGTTACATTTGATGATCTTAAAGGTCTTTTCCAATCTAAACAATTCCATTATTCTAAAGGAGAATTTGAGAGATCATAGGTTGAGATGAATGCTATGTGGCACTGATTGTACACCAGCAGTGAATGTTTTACCTGTTTGCTGGAATTCTTTATGTTATTCTGATGAATTCCACACAATTTCATTTCTATGTGAGGTTGAGTAATGACAGCCAGAGATGTTGCTTTTAAAGAAATATTTGTAGATATCCCAAGTGGCCTTTTCTACTTCTACAGTGGTTTTGGCCCTGCTGGTTTGAAATTATTTTCCACACAAATATGTTTTTAGGTTTATCTCTTAACAGGCTTTTGGTTTTTCCCCCACTTCCACTCCCTGGCCATGTAGCTCTTTCCTTCTGTTTATGTAAAGTGTCATCTATCTGGTTGCAAATATTATCTCTTTGTCATTTTCTACATTTCATGTGCCTTCTGTTTCAATATTTACATGGACTACAACTTCAAGTAATTTAGGAAGGCCTTTCAAAAGCAAATTGAGGAAAGGTAAACACTTTTGTGTAGCTCTAAAAAGAAGGGCTCAAACTAACAAAATCATGTTTTACAATAATTAGTTCTAATTTTTCCATGTATTCTCAGGGAGAAGAGGGGTCACAGTCTGAGGTTAACTTTGCTCTCACCCTCATATTTATATATAAACAGTATAATTCTCAACATAAATTAATGCTGCTATTGTATCCGTGCTGCTCACAAACTGCCACTGGAATTGATCAAAACAAAGTAACCATTACTTCTAGTTTTTCATATTTTTTTCAGTGCTAAATTGAGACTATAGTAACAGAACTGATACTTCAGCCTTTATTTCCTGCATGTGTCAGTGCTGTTGCATGTAGTCCTCTCCTAGATTTTGATCTTGTTCTAGTTGATTTTACTCCTTACAATATATGCTCCTTAGGTCCTCCTCACTCTCATGTTGCGTTTGGTGTGTTTGTCCTCTTTGTCCTCTCCCCCTGTGAGTTGCCGTGGGCCATTTCTCTTGCTGACAAGTTTCACTGTTACCTCTGCAACTGAGGTAGCTGTTGATGTTTGGACAGAATGATGATACCTAGTCTGTACCCTCAAAATTTTATTTACTGCTGTTTTTTCCTTTCACTCCTTCCCCCACAGTCCAGCAAACAGATGCACTCCAGACGTATTCTGTGAGCCTCAGCAGGATTTTCTTGTTTTGACTTAAGGGCATCTCTCATCTTTCAATTACCTTGCAAAATCAGAACAGCTTATCCTGAGACTATCTTAAATTAAATACTAAAGTTTGTTGTATAAGAAGTTGCATATAAAGCTCTCAACTTACTTGTTCTACTTATTACTACCCTTTTTGTGAAAGTTTTTTGTCTGCAGACTGTTATCCTGTGTGGTAACTTAGAGGAGTTTAGTAATACCGCAAGGTCCTTTGCCAACACTAAAATAAACATGATTAAAAGTAACTTATTTTGAAGAACTTAAGAATTTCTTTGTATGTGGGAGAAACTTTGTGACACTTATGAGCAACTTTGTTGCAGGTTGGAAAATGCTTTCTATGAGCATGCACAGACTTACTATTATACAGAAATAAGAAGAGTTAAATCTCATAAGGAGTTCTTGAACAAAACCACTCACCAGGTAACGTTACCCTATTTTTGAAATACTGTGCAAGCTATTTTGCATGTAAAAACATGAAAATAAATGTTTGTTATTTAAATGTTTTTATTCTTCCCTACCATTTTGAGATGTCCTTTCTTAGTATAGGAAGTAAATCTGATTCTATTTTCTACAATTTAAACTTTTATTTTGATTGGTTTTGTTATATTTGTCTTTCTCACATCTTCCTCAGAAGAGCTGCAGGGCAAAATTAAGTCCTCAGATTAAAAAAAGAAAAACTTCTCATTTATCTACATGGTTTAACATAATTGAGTGTAGTATCTTAAGTTGTGGGATGTGTTTCCCTTAGATATTTTGTACTCAGAGTTGCACTTGATTTCAGTTTTCAACTTTTGCTTTTCAAATCTACTCAGACACATTATGTTCTGTTGTGATTGCCAGCTTTGCTCTCTTAGAAGCTGGAATCCAAGTGGTGAGCTCCAAACCACAATCAGTTCTGTTGGCATAGAGATTTTGGGGTGGTGCAAAGCCTCTCCCTTGTGCCAGGGTAACAGGCTTTGAATAGATTAAATCTATTGAAAGATCACTGCTGTGTCATGGTGAACTATAGACAGAACTATTAGGAAATAGTTGCACATTCACTTTTTCAAGTCAAGTGCTGTATTTTGTTAACCTCTGAAGTTACCACTTGTATCTCTTTGTAGGTAACAAGGTATGTTTGGATGTTTGTGAATGATGTACACTGGTTGTGTTTTGCAGCTTTTGTTTGTTAGACACCAGTTCAAAATAGCCTTCTTCAGTGAGCTGAAACAGGATACACAGAATGCTCTCAAGTAAGACTCATGTTATCTTCCCCCACCCTCTCTACCCCAAATTGTTGCTAAGCCATAAACTGACAAATATTTTCCTGAATGCAAAATTCTTTAAACATGTATGTAAGGGGCAAGTTGTTCACTGGGAAGAATGCTCTGGTTGGAAGGCTGTTTTTCATTGTTGGCAATGAACAGTCCTGTTCTAGAACTTTATTATCATGTCTGATTTATCTCTTAATTATTCCTGCTTAGGAATTACAGAACTGCATATAATCTTGTGCATGAATTGAGGGCTCATGAAACAAACATGCTGGAAATCAAGACCATGGCAGGATTTATAAATTACAAGGTAACAACTGTACTTCTAGTCTCTGACAACTGTTACTTAAAAGAAAAAAGTTGATGCACTTAAAAGAAAAAAGTTTAATGGGGAAAAGTTGTAAAGTTCAGTTTTATATTGCTTTTACAGAGATGGATTAGAAAGAGTTTTCATTGGAACACCAACTATGCTCAGACTTGCAGAGGCTTCTGAATTCCACACAAAAGAAAGATCCTTAGCTGAAGGGGATTATTTTGAAGGACTTAAGTTCATTTGAGATGCAATCTTCTGAAAGACCAGGCTCTCTCATTCTGTGCAAGGAGAATGAACACCAGGGCTGCTTGTTCCTTGAATATTTTTGTCTTCTTCCAAAGCTTAGGCCAATTTAGTTCAGTCATTGCTTGTTAGGGGGAAGAAAGTAACTTTCTAAGAATCAGTCCATACTTTTGTGGTATTTTGAAGGCTTTTAGGTAAAGCAAAACTATCCCACCACTTACAAGAATCTTGGAGTTGTATTCCATCAAATTCCATTTGCCGACTGCAGGCTTCAAAATAATCTTTGGTCTTTCTAGAGGCTCTGAAGTTCCCTGTTATATTTGGCAGTGAGTTATGCACTCTTATGTTGATGTCTTGGGCAAAAAGGGGATGATAAATAGTATTAGATGAAATAGAGAACCACATGGTCTCAGGTGTAATACATTATGGTTTACAGATGTAAACCATGAACTTTTCTTCCTTTATTTTTTATGCAATTTTTGCTCTTCAGAATTATGTAGAATTAGTTGGGGGACTGGTGGGGTTGAGTGCTAAGCCTTAGCAGCTTAACAGTGGTTTTTCATTTTACTTTTATTTTTCCCTAGATCTGTCGCCTCTGTTTTCAACATAACACTCCACTGGATGCTATTGCACAGTTCAGGAAGCATATTGACCTATGCAAGAAAAAAATAGGAAGTGCAGAACTGGCTTTTGAGCATGCTGCCTGGATGTCTAAACAGTATGTTTTTTCTTAGTAGTGTTTTAGACAAACAGTGAACTTCAAAAGGTTTACTTGTCTAGACAAGATACCAATTTTTAGTTCTCTAAGAGATACACAAGAACATAAAATACACTGTTGTTCTGTTTTGCATTGATCATTGACTGCTTTTCTCTTTGAATGAACAGAATATGAACAAATGCAGCCATAGAACTTAGATGCAAAAGTTCAGAGAAATATCATGTGTCTTGAGTAACCAGGACTTTTATTTGTAGGGTTCTTTTCAGTTCATATTGCTGTTCTATACACAATCTCGGTTATGAATGTTTTGTTTTGGGTTTTTTTTTTTTTTTAACAGGTTTCAGGCCTTTGGTGACTTGTTTGATGAAGCAATTAAGCTGGGATTGACAGCAATTCAAACTCAGAATCCAGGTTTCTATTACCAGCAGGCAGCCTACTATGCACAGGAACGGAAACAACTAGCAAGTATGCTATGTAACCATGATGTAAGTTGGGAGGGGGAAAATGCTTTGTAATTAACCAGATAGTGAAATCCCTAATGTAATTTTAAATAGAAGTGGAACAATGTATAATGTGTGTAAATGAAATCCTAGGAAAGGATATGTGTCTTTGTGATGCTTGTTAACATTACATATATTTGTAATGTCCCAGGACAAATACATCAGTATTTATTTATTTATTTACAAATAATTCTGACATGTTTTAAATTTTTTTTTTAAATATACTTTTGCATCTCTGGATACTTGAGAACTGACTTTGTTTTTCCAGTATATTTATATGTGCACTGTGTCTGGTGACTGACAGGAAGCAGAGAAACAAGAGCATTGGTACTAGGACATGGGGGGGGGGGGGGGGGGGGGGGGGGTATTGTTTTAATATTTTTCTAACACTTATCTGGCAGAAGACAAAACAGGAACCCTTTTAATTGCTATATTTGAATTTCCAGTCCTCTGTGCCATATCCCAATCCGGATCCCCTGGAAACACAAACTGGAGTGCTTGACTTCTATGGGCAAAGACCATGGCGGCAAGGAATATTGAGTATGTTTCTCTACTGCTCTGGAAATAGGAGCTTGAGTCCTTATTTGAGATCAGATTAGAAAAGGACTAAATTGTCTTAACATACACACTTTAAATGTTAAAATGTGCAGTATAAAGACTAGGTGGTTTGACTGTAATTTGCTGATTTTTGGTAGATTCTTAAAAGCATGGGGAAAGATAGTTGTGTTCTAGAATTTCCCTTCTAGGGAGATATAGCTGCATGTGAGGTAATGTGTGAATGTGTTTGAGTTGAAGCTTGCATATTGCTTATGGTATAAATTGCATATTGCTTATGGTATAAATTGTTCCCTTTGGGTCTGGACAGAATTCTGGTTTCATGGGTTTTTTCATTGTCTTATTCAGGCTTTGATCTTTCTGATCCTGAAAAGGAGAAGATGGGGATTTTATCCCTACAGCTAAAAGAGAAAAATGTTCTTCACTCAGTAAGTTTTATTCTTTAAAAAAAAAACTCTGTTGTTTTAATAGGACCCTAATGTTTGCATATATAATGATATTGGCAATGGTTTTATCCACTAGGAGCTAATAATCACTTTGTTGAGTAATGCTGTCGCACAATTCAAGAAGTACAAATGTCCAAGAATGAAAAGTCATTTGAGTGAGTATAGATAATCAGATGCATTTTTTAAATTTAATTTTGCAAAGACTTTCAGTAGTGATCTGGATTTTTTTTTCAGTGGTTCAAATGGGAGAAGAATATTACTATGCTAAAGATTATGCCAAAGCTTTGAAGTGAGTATCATTCATGATTGCTTCTTTTATGTGCTGCCCTCTCACTAAGACCCCATGTTTTATGGCTATGGAATAATGTTGGAAGCTTGTATGAAATGCTCCTTGAATCTGGTTGTGATTGAAGCACAAGCTATTGAGTCTACAAACCCCACTTATATTAAAGAAACTAAAACAGATGAGTCAGCATAAAAACTTCCTGCTCTGAGCTGTTGTGGGAATTTGCCATATTGGGCAAATTATCTATTTCTAACTCACTGATTGAGTGCTGTCTGTCTGTCTTGTTTGAAGTAGGAGAGATGTATTTGCTTGTTAGTAGGTGACTGGAGTTTACGTGGAAGAGAAGATAGGCTAGGATAAGCAGATCAATTTGTGTCAAGCCTGATTGTTCTATGAACAAGCATTTTTTGTTTGTGTTAGGTAGATTTTTCTGAAGTAGGCAGAAATTCTTGTCTTAAATAGTTGAGAAGAATTTAAAAAATTACTGCTTTGCTAGTAACAGCTAACAGTGGTCAGTATTAGGAACATATTAAGGTGTGTGGTTTTGCCTGATAAAGATTGATGCATATGTTGTGGACCTTTGAAACCCTTGAAGGGGGATAGGAAATAGGAAAGAAAAGAAACATCTTGGCTTAAGGAACATTGAATTTCTTCTTCTCTTGGACTAAGGCAATTCTGTCCAGTTGCTGTTTTGCTAGTTCTTTGTGTGAAGACAGATGAGTTGTCTTGTGAAAATATTTCTATCTAGAGATAGAAAATTCAGGGAATAAATGTTTCTTTATCATAGTTTCATGCTGGTTTTGATAAATCATTGCTTTGTATAAACAGTATACTTTAATCTAGCATTTGTATTAGTGAAAATGAATTTTGTATTAATGATACCAAAAAATATTGGTGAGCATGACTTGTTTCCTCTCAACCTTGTTGTGTTGCAGGCTGTTGGATTATGTTATGTGTGATTATCGCAGCGAAGGATGGTGGACCCTCCTCACCTCCATACTGACAACAGCACTCAAATGTTCATATCTGATGGCCCAGCTGAAAGATTATATCACATACTCTTTAGAGCTACTGGGCAGAGGTATTCTTCTTTGAATATTTTGAAATATGGCAAATCGTTGTCAGACACAGTGCTTATAGTACTTCAAATTATTTGACTACAAAATAACCGTGTACTTGTGCTGGATTTTCACTACTTTCTGTGCTGCACTGGGAGTTGAGTTGTCTTTCTTCATATATAAAATTCATTGCATTCAAATAGACTGTGTTAGGATATCTGAGATGCAGAGCTTCATTTGAGACTGTTCAAATAATGTAACAGGAACTTCCTGAGCTTTGGCAAAGAACAGTAGTACAGCTAAAAGAGAAAAACGTTTTTTCCTAGTAACAAACCTAACACAATTTTCTGGACTTTAATATCCCAAATATGCTTCTCCAAGACTCTTTCTAGAACTCTGCTAATGAAATATGTATGTGGGATGTTTTAGGGGAAAAATGTGACATAGGGTGGCTCCACAGTAAAAATGCAAGCACTATGGTCTGCGTAATGCCTGCTCCTTGACAATGCAGAAATAATCCTTTGGGGCCCTAAATTGCTAATACCACTACTAGTGCAGGTGTGGTAAAAATGGCTTTGCATCTTCTTAGAGCTAGCTAGGCTATGCTGCTTTATATTGAAGAATAGAAAATGATGCAAAACCACCTTTCTTCAAGAAAAGAATGCTTATTTTAAGTAGTCCTTGTTTCTTCCTGTCACCCACTGTAGTTGGTTTTTCCAGTATTATCTGAGCTGGTCTCTTTGGAGTTCTAGACTTGTTTATGCTTTCTTCTGTTTTTAAACATAAACAACAAGGAGGTATAAGCATTATTCTTCTGAGGCTTTGCTCCAATACATTGCAAAATGCTTATATAATAAAAAAATATTTTACTTGGTTTCAGTGAAAGTAAGAGGAAACATTTAAAATGGGAATGTCCTTTGTTATGGTAGATGAATGTTAGAATTTTTTTTCCCCTGGAATTTGTTGTTTGAATGATGCACTTTGAGGGTAAGATTTACTGTTAAGTTAAGAGAAAAGTAGAGACCCTTGCTTCTGTCTTGTAATCTTTGTTTTGTTCTCTTTATTAGCATCTACTCTTAAAGAAGATCAGAAATCCCGAATAGAAAAAAATCTCATCAAAGTTCTGATGGTAAGTGGCAGAACTCCTATTACCCTTTCAAATAATGCTAGGAGTGGTCAGTGTCTGTAACCTTCTTTTGTTGTTCTTTGCAATTCTTTGCCTGCATACAGAATGAAAGCCCTGACCCTGAACCCGATTGTGATTCTGCTGCTGTGAAAGCATCACAGAAATTGTGGGCTGACCGTGTTTCCTTGGCAGGCAGTAACATTTTTACAATAGAAGTCCAAGATTTTATACCATTTGGTAAGTAAGAAAGCAAATTTATACCAGATCATAAATTTGGATTACACCTTGAAAATAACTACTTAGGATGAAAATATGAAGGATGTATTAAAACTAACAGCAGTGTTCCAGCCTTGCTCTGTTCCTTGTCTAAATCAACAAGATAAGAAATAATGAGAGAAGTTGGTCATCCCTTATCCCTGATATGGATTACTAAAGAATTCCTTGTTTTTGAAAGACTTCTGATATTCAGAAGTCCTGTGAAGTAGGATTCTGAGGAAAGAGGGCGGAGTGTGTGCAAAGTAATACTTGCCATTGAACAGGGGGCATGCATGACATCCAAGTGTACAGGACTGTCTGTTTTCTGCTGGACATGTGCATCTTCTCTCCTGTCCAAAGGTTTTGGCCAAGTGCTGAAAAATGCCTTTCTGTGGCAGTGTTAGTTGCCAGATTTGTCCTTGCAAAACAGAGTTGTAAGAGTGTACACAGAACAATTCTTGCCACAGTCATTTCAGGAGTGTGCTTCTGGAATTTAATGTTATAGTTTGTTTAACGTCTCCTTCTTGTTTCTTTTTGCTTTTCCTTTTTATTTTCTTTTTTAATTCTAGTACAGTGCAAAGCAAAATTTCTTGCTCCTAGTTTTCATGTTGATGTTCCTGTGCAGTTTGATGTGTACTTGAGAGCTGATTGTCCTCATCCTATCAGGTTTTCTAAGCTCTGCATCAGTTTCAATAATCAGGTACCTATGTTCTATATCTGACCTAGCGATAGAAACTGTTAATAAGAATGGAATAACATTCTATTGGTTTTAAACATTAAAACAAATTGGTTTTGCCTAAAATTATGTTAATGCTTAAGCTGAAAGGTGTCTGGGTTTTTAATGCATTATCTGTTGCTTTTGACAAATATATTGATACTAGAATAAAACTGGTTAGTTCATCTGTCAAATCTAGGCTTTTTAATGAAGCTTGCTAAAGTTTCAGAGGGATCATTTTAATGTCTTATTTCTTCTGATTCATTAAGCTATATTAATATAATGGATATCTGGTGTCAAAGAATTGCAGTGTAATTACCAGCGAGTTTAACTTTGATCTTGTGAAAAGTCAGAAAAACCCATACAGTTTGATCCAGTGACACAGAGCTTTAATATTTGCTACATTGCCATTACTCTCTAAAGATGTCTTCTGAATGAATGTATCAGCTTTTTTCCCTGCTTCTCCATTGTAGGATTACAACCAATACTGTGTTGTAGAAGAAGCCTATCAGAAAAGTGATATTCTAGAACAGTCATCACAAGGAACAATGTGCTTAGTGCCTGGCAAAACAAGAAAGTTCTCTTTCAAATTTGTTGCAAAAACTGAAGATGTAGGAAAGAAGATTGAGGTTTGTCCTTTTGTTTTGTACCTTTCTTACTGTTACATACAATGAACTCAAACTACAATGTGCCCCTAATCTAGCACCAGTTAAAAAGTTTTGCAGTTCTGAATGTCTGAATTCTTGAAACTCAGTATCAAAAGTGAGTGAAACTATTGACAATTACAAAACATGAAGAAAACCACAAAAACTGAAGAATTGTTTTAAGAAAATTTTATCATTTTTTAAAATATGTGCAATACTTAAAAAGTGAGTGGTGGTATCGTACTATGGGAGGATAGGAAATTGCAACTTATTACACTGCTTGCACCTGAACACAGATACTTTTTCCACTGTTGTTTCATTAAATGAAATCCTGGGGTGGTGAGGTCCTCAGTCTCCAAGCTGTCAGAAGCTTTTTGATGGTACATGTATTTATGATGTCTGTCTATGTTGGAAAACTACATTCCTACAACAGGTGATCAGAAAACTCACCAATAGGTGTTTAAATTTGTGTCTGTCAGATCACATCTGTGGATTTGATCCTGGGAAGTGAGTCTGGCCGCTGTGTGGTTCTGAACTGGCGAGGAGGAGGGGGAGATGCTTCCTCCTCTCAGGAAGCACTGCAGGCAGCACGGTCCTTCAAGAGAAGACCTAAGCTTCCAGACAATGAGGTGCACTGGGACACTTTGACAATTCAGGCCAGCACGATGTGAGTAACTGGGGTTCCAGACTGGTCTTTTTTTATTGAGTTGTTCCCATCATGTTGTTTTTTAGGAGTCTCACATCTCTTAATTTAATAGACCATCAGTTGTGGGAACTTTTATACAACAGGGTGTTTTAGCCTCCTTTAAACTAGGCTTAAAAGCAAGTTATTTGAGAAAGATACAATAACTGAGTCTTTTCTCTCATAGGATTATTTCTAGAGTGCCGAACATTTCTGTTCAGCTCCGTCATGAACCTCCTGCCCTGACTAATGAAATGTATTGTTTGATTGTGACAGTCCAGTCACATGAGGAGACAGTGGCCAAAGATGTCAAGCTTACAGCAGGTTTAAAGCCAGGTATTTGGGGTTATTTTCTTTTAATTCAACAGTCTTGTAATTGACTCCTTTTTGTGGATGCAGTGCAGAGAAATACAGTGAACTGTTTTCTCACAGTAATTAAAAGCCAAACCAAAGTGAAAGTTGGGAATGATGAAATACCAGTGGTAAGAACAGCAGCTAACAGACTCATTCAGTTCTGATTATTTTAACCACTGCTTTTCTGTGGTGCTTGCATGGGTATTTTCAGAATATAAATCGTTAGAAGTTTGAAAGAAAACATGAAAGCTTTTCTATTATTTTCTGACTTTTTATTCCGTTTGCTTGTAACTAAAGTTTTCTTTTCCCCAGACAGAGATCTTTTCTTTGCTGAGCTGAAAGCACTAGACAGTGCTAGATGAATGTTTTCTAACTATAGACTTTGTGGGTTTTCTCTCACACCCACCCTGGTTTTTTTGTTTTCCCTGCCCTGGACAACATGGTTTGGTTTTTAAACCACTTGAAATTTGGGGAACAATGGAGCACTGAAGCAGTATTTCTTAGAAAGCAATGGAAAAAAATGCATATATTGTACGTCTGAGTCCTAGCTATCTCTATGTAGATATTGCTGACAGTTTTCAGTGTGTGAAGCCCAAATGTTATACTCAGTATTCATCTTTGTAGCAATTATCCTAAAAGACAAAAGTATTTTTTCAGTCACTAGAATATAGGATGCCATACATTCTGTGTATTCTGAAACAGTGTTTTCTGTAGAGTTGTATGGTTCATTAAAGTCACTGGATATTCTTGAAACTTGTTTAATTGGATCTTTGGGCTTGGCTCCTAAAGCACTGTTTAATAGATGGTCTTTGTTTTTCTTAGTTGTTTTTTTTCCCTTGCTTGATCTAATCTCTTTAACATGGGATATGCAAGGTCAGTGTGGGTTTGCTGATTGCATTAAAAGAACAATTGAAATCTGACATTTCACTTATAGGGAAGGTGATGTATTTTCCACAGTAGTAACTCTTTGGCAAGATGTGGCTTGTTTTACTTTGAAAATTATGCCATGTAATTGCAGTAATGCCATTATTCTAGTTAAGCTCTGACTGAAGAATGGTGTCATTTAACATCTATACATTTCTTTTTATGTACTTTCAACGCTGACTTGAAAGAAAGTTTTTTAAAATATGTGAAATCATTAAACCATGTTCTTGAAAACAAAAGAATCACAGAAAAGTAAAACTTCCTTTCTACTTCATTATAGAATATCAAGAAAAACTTGGATCACATAATCCTGTTGTATTATATAGATGGTAGGGAATATCTAGATATAATTTCTGATTTTTGAGATTTTTTTTTCCTAGCCTAAAGAGATGTAACAATAAACTTGCAAGGGTACAAATGCTTCTAAAACTTGGAAAATTTTGAGGTGTTGTCAAATCAATCTTCTGCTGATTTGAAAGATTCTTGACAAAATGAACTGTGTTAATTCCTCGTGCATTGCTTTTAGAGTTTTTTTTTTTTTTTTTTTTAGTTTTTAGTTTTAGTTATTGTTTTCATGCTTTAGTGATGTAAGGCCATGTGGATATGAAGACTGTTTTTAATCCTAGGGCAAGATGCTAACCTGACTCAGAAAACTCAGGTGACTCTTCATGGAACAGATGCATGTGATGACTCTTTTCCTGCACTGCTTCCCGATATCCCTGTAGGAGACTTGCAACCAGGGGAAAAGGTCAAGGCTTCTCTATCACACTCAAGAAAATAGGGACCCACTGATAAAAGACTCCCTTAGACAGACTTCAGTTTACTTTCTGGTATCTGAACCAATAAATTAAATGCTTATGGCATATTTTGCCTACTGTTTAGATGTATTTTAGTATTCTTTTAATGAGACCATCTTTTGGACTAAATTGGAGAATAGGGTATGTTCTGGGTTTGATGATACAGCTGGGAGATATGAAATAAGGAGGCTAACTTCAACTGCTAATGAAATGTACTGCTTAAGGGACAGTAGATAATGGGCAGCAAGTGTGACTCAGGATGGTAGAGGACCAAATATGCACTAAACTGAAGTTGTGACTAGTTAGTTAGAAGTTGGTTATGTCATGTATTACACAGTTATGGTTCTTTTTTTATATTGTTAAGTAACAGACAAGCATCTGGAACAAATCCAGTGAAGCAACTGGAGTTGTGCTGCTCTGGTTAAAAACATTTGCTGCATGATCCAGATTGTGCATTCTAGGAGATAGTCCAACAGGGCAACAGTAGAATGGGCATTATTTTGACCATAATCTAAGTCAGATGATTAACAACTTTTGGACAGCTCTAGCCCTAATTAATGTAGTTTAGCTATAGCTCACACAGTCTCCTTTATTTTGCAGCTGGAAAAACCAATATACATCCGTTGTGGAACAGTTGGTGCAAGAATGTTTCTGTTTTACATTTCTTACTTAATCAACACTGTTGTTGAGGGCAAAGAAATCCTCTGCAGGTGTCACCGGGTAGGTTTTAAAAATGCACTATTTGCATTTTATCCAGATAAATTTGTGAAATACTAGAAATATTCTAAAAGCTGTAATTTTGAGTATCTTAGAAACCTTTCCAGGAGATAGAATAAATGCTAAGTCAGCAGTATGGTAGCCCTTTTTAGCATGGACAGTTCTATAGCGATTAGCAGAAGAAAAGTTTTCTATATTTGTTCATAAATATCTTTAATGATACATTCTTCCTTGGGGAGGACTGATTAAAATAACAATTAAAAGTAACTTTATATTAATATAATCTTTGACATCAATAGCCAGGCCTTAAGTTGACTGTAACTTTTTTCCTCTATTCTTCCCATGTCTTTTGTTGCCTCTAAAGGATGAAACTGTTACCATAGACACAGTATTTCCTTTTGATGTTGCTGTCAAATTTGTCTCCACAAAGGTATGTGTTTGAAAAGTTGTTCATGTTTTGGAATCACAGCATTTTGGAGTCATACCCTGTTTAGTTAGAAATAGTCAGAGCTTGTGTGTGTCTCTACAGCTGGAGCACTTGGACAGAGTATTTGCAGATATACCATTTCTGCTGATGACAGACATCCTGAGTGCCTCTCCTTGGCCTCTCACTATTGTAACAAGCAAGTTGCAGCTGTCAGCTTCCATGACCCCAGTAGATCAACTGGAATCTTATGTGGAGAATGGTAAGTTTCCTTAGAGTATGTTCTCTATCAGGAGGATACTTTTTGCATAAATTGGGAGTAATAAAGGGGGACACTTTAAATAATGTTTGTTTATTGAATTGTAAGTGGAAGAAAGCTGCTCTAGTTGCTTGCCAGAATACAACTTGGACAGCAGCATGCTTTAGAATTTAGTTCTACTTCACTAGGTCAACTAAATAGACTTAGATGATGGATGGTAAAAGAAATTCTGATTATAATAGACATGAGAGGAAGCTGAACCTGAAATACTTCTGAAATGCAACTTCTTAGATATCTGTATCAAAAGATACTCAATATTTCCAGTGTTTCTGGGCCATATATACTTTCTGGAATGCACTTTACCATGTGATAGAGGCAGTATCCACAGGCCAGTGATCCAAGTCCATGATTACTATCACAAAACTGAAAAATGTGAAGCTAGAAAGGGTAGGTTATAAAGAACAACTGGTAGTAGCCAACTTGTTTTTAATATTACCACAGTTTAGTAACTTATTATTTGCATTTTAAAAAGTTATCTTGACGATCTCAGCCATGAAAACTGCAGGGTGTTAGCTTTGAAGTTAAATAAGTGGAGTACTTAAAAGTAGAGCTGATCCAACATCTTCCAACAAAACACCTTCTTTGCATTTGTGGCATCAGATGTGAATTATGTCTTCTGTCAAAACTGTGGATGCAATGAGGTATTCTGGGTGGCTGCCATGTGGGACAGCTGTCCACTCATGTAATCAAGGACTTGCAAGGCTCTACTTGATCTTTTGATTCAAGGATTGCCTGGCAAAAAGCAATTATTTCCCAGATCCTTTACTCTTCAAACTATGATATTTCATCTTCGTCTTATGCTGATGTCTTGGAATCTGCTGCAGAAGTGTAGAATTTGAATTGACATTACTTTGCTTTTTCTGTGTGTTTATGAGCTCTAAATTTGCAATGATTCTCTGTGTGCACATTAAAGATATTATAATGGTGTTCATGAAGTAAAGTGTATATAAACATATATTTGTATATGTTACTCTTTCATGTATTAGAATACTTCCCAATCTATTGGATTTATACATGATGTAGGTATATTTGCAAAGCACTTGAAAGGCCTTTCTGGCTGAATGCTTGTGTTTGTGTCATATTGCATTTCTAGGCTTGGTGGCTTAGGCTGTTATTATGCTTTGATTTTAAACAAAATCTTGCTGATAGTTGTTTTACAGACAGGTGAGAGTGCCAGTGAGTGCTTTTGCCTTCGATGTCCTCCAGTTACTAATGCTAGTGGAGTGGCAACTGGATGTTATATAATTTCCTGGAAGAGGTAAGCATCTCTTGGCCTTGATAAGGAGAGAAGTAAGCTGATTTGGTTTTAGGAATGATAGTAAGATGTTGGGTTTGGGTTTTTTTGGGAGTGGAGAGGAGTGCAAAAAATGAACAAAAAAGTTCTGTATTTTCCTGTAATAAGCACTGTTTAGACTTTGGACCTACTAATTACTACTTAATTTGTATACTTACTTGATAGTTTATGTAGTGTAATATTCAACATGGTCTGCATTTGACTTTTTCCTGCAGAAGTTCACCTGTGGAAAGTGTCCCTGTTGTTAACACAGTCATCACTCTGCCACATGTGATTGTAGAGAGCATTCCCCTCCATGTTAATGCAGGTAATATTAATTTGGCTACATACATGTCCTAATTAGAATTTCAAAGAGTGACAAAATTTTTACAGCACCCAGAGCTTCAATTTACTGTAGCAAAATACAGAAAAGTGGTGCTGAATATTATGGAGCTAGAGAAGGAAACTGCCTCAAGGCTTGCTCTTCTTTCCCCTTGAAGGGAAGAGGAGGTAGGTAGTTGCACAAATGTGTTCTCCTAAAAGCTGTCAATGGAGCTGACATAATACTCAACATGTGTTATGGGGCAGCCCAGAGACTGGAGTTCGCTCTGCTGATGCTGCCTTCCCAGTAGATTTCTCTAGATGCCTATGGCAGCAGTTGTTCCATCCACCCACATTCTGGGTGCATCCCAGGAAGAAACAGACTGGAGAGCTAGAGATGCTTGTTGGCAGGTGAAATGTTTCTTTTGTAGCACTTCACCTGCACAAGAACAGAGGGAGATTGAAATGCCCACCAAACACACATCATTTCAATGCTTTCCTCAGCTTGGTTTCATTTGTACTGAGATTCTTCCACTATCCTCTTATCCTGTTACACTTTGAAGGAGCTTCCTGACAGTATCTGATTAGATTTTGGTAAGCTGAAAATAGTCAGCAGCAATGGAAGTGACTTCCTAGTTAGTATTCTTGGGCAGTGTTAGCAGCTGGGAGCTTTGTAACTAGATGTTGAAACATAGTACTGAAAAACTCTAATGAAGCTGTGTTCTGTTGTTTAATCTGTTTCTAAAAAATCTCATCAGAAGGACTTTAGGTGCCTAGTTCTTGTATCTTTTTTTCTTAATCTTTCACCGCTTTTTGCGATAGACTTTTTTTTTTTTGAGTGGAACTTGAAGATGTGTTTTGTGTTTGAGATAAGTTACTTTCTTTCCAAAGATCTGCCATCATTTGGTCGAGTCCGAGAGTCCTTACCTGTGAGGTATCACCTGCAAAATAAAACCAATTTAGTCCAGGATGTGGAGGTGTCCGTGGAACCCAGTGATGCCTTCATGTTCTCTGGCCTTAAACAGGTACAGAATTGTCACATCCACTGATCCTGCTGGTTTATCTGGTAGTGATGAATATATTGATTAGACTTACACTGAGGTACAGAGAGGAAAAAATCATTGTTTTTTAGATGTTTAAAGTATGGTAAATTCTGTCTGGAAGAATATATGAATGCAGATTCCATTTTGGGCTAGATGGAAGCCTGTCTAGGAGCTGTCTGTCATGTCATTCACGGGTTACATGTTGTTTTGGTATAGAAGCAATACTTCAACTAGAATTGGAAATGAGTTGCATTCTTTCCAGCTTCAGAAAGTAACCAGTGCATAAATAGAAAATAGGCAGAGCTTTCGAACACAGAACTTACCTAAGGTTGTGGTTTTCTTTTCTTCTTTTGTTAAGATCCGGCTCCGGATCCTTCCTGGCTCTCAGCAGGAGATGCTGTATAACTTCTATCCCCTGATGGCTGGCTATCAGCAGTTACCTTCTCTGCACGTTAACCTGCTGAGATTCCCTAACTTCACCAACCAGCTGCTCAGGCGGTTCATACCAACACACATTTTTGTAAAGGTAAGGCTGGGAGGAGTCACTTGTGTTTCAAGGCTCCCCTTGGGGCTGCTCACATTCTGGGGACAGCCACCTCAGCTGTGTTCAAAGCTGAGTGTCTCTAAGCAGGCTAAAATGTCCAGCTTGTAACAGGATCACTTGCTTTGAAAAATCTTGTATTGTGCATTGGTGTTGTCAGCCAAAATCTTTAGGAAATCTGTTTCAGTGCAGTATGTATTTGGTTACCACTAGGTGAATGAACTGCATGTGCTTGACATGTCCCTGATGTTCTGTTCCGTGTCTGACTCTGTAAAAGGAGTTTTAAAATTGCCTCTATTTTGAGCATAGTAGAGTGAGCTAAGTTACCAAATACTTTTAATACCATGATTCATAGCACTTCTGAAAAAAGTGTTTGAGCAACCCATATGACTAAGTTCAGAGACACTGTAGCATCCCACACATCCCTAAATAACTTCTAAAAACACATTCTGTCAGTGAATCAGTCTAGAATTTTTATTTTTCATAAGTGGTATAACTGAAGACAGTTCAATCATGCCATGAAAAACAGATCTTTTTACTTTTTAAGAATCATCTAAATCTATTTGCCCACAACAGTGCTTTCTCATCCCACTGCTGCTGTCTCCAGAATATTTTGTTCACTTTTTATTTAGACTCTTAACAAGCAAGGAGCCCAAAGACTTTTCTATATGATTTGAGATGGACTTTTTCAGAAATACGTAATCATGTTTCTAGGAAACTGGCCTGGTGTTATTTCAGTTTTGTTTTATTCAAAAGAGATAGGCAGAACTTACTTTTTGAGTGTGCTGACAGTCACTGGCTCTTCAAGATTGGTTGTCAGGGTGTCCTCCTAAGAAAATAGAAGAGGCATTTTTTCTTAAAAGCGTGGTGTTCATAAAACTCCTGTGGACTCTCAAGCTTCAGAATTCTTTGGTTTTGCTTGGGAGTTATCAGAACATCAGAAAACCCTATTGTAAGGATGTCTTTTCATCTTTAGAACTTCTTCCTTGCTCTCTTCTATCTCTAGTGATGTTGCTTAAAATTTCTCCAAGAAACTGTTAGTCTAATTCCTGTTTTACACATTAATAATTATCAGCTTTTTATACTGCATTAATGCTCAGAGCTCTGATCAGCCAGGCGTTGTCTAAGCTGTGCACATGTGTGTGGAGAAGGCATTTACCAGGGCAATTGAGGAGCTGAGGCCTCCACGGGCCAAACTGAAATTTCATTTGGATGTCCTGTGTGTTTGTGCCACTGTTGGAAACCTTTAGGAGTAGGATAAGCTTAATGCTACACTTGGGTACCAGAGCTACATTGACAACACAGTGTGTTGCAGAGTTAATTTCCTAGTAGTCTATCATTTTTGCCTGGGTGTGGGTTTTTTGGTTGGGTTTGGATTCTTGAGGGAAGTTTGTTTGGGTGGCTTGTTTTGTTTTAGTTTTTTTTTAATTCTCTGTCTTTATTTTCTTAAAGCCTCAGGGTCGTCAAGCAGATGACAACTCGATTGCAGCTGCATAACTTTGAGACCTGTACCTCTGCACTTAAAGAAATGGGATGTTGCACAGAATATGTAAAACTCACTTTGGAAACAAGGCTTTGATCAAACCATAAGAATTAAATTTTATTTTGAAATTACAACTCTTAGCAGAACTAATGTTTAAAAAAAGCTAGTGTTTCATAGACTTTCTTTAAGGAATAAACACGTGGGGAAATCTTGGTGCTTTATTTAACGGGAGCATTCTTTTGAAGTTAATTTTGAATGTCAAACTCTTAAAAGTGTTATTGAGGCATATTAAATGTCTTGAATATTTAAGAAATGCTAATTCATTTGACCAAACCTGAAAGATGTTTTCACAGTTAACAGTGCAAAGTGCAAAGTTTGTATTTACTACTAAAAAAAAATTATCATTTTTTACAGAAGTTTGTCCTGTGCCACTTGTGTTGAAGACAGAGCAGGTTGTGCAGTAGCACTGTAAATTACAAATGGCTACATCTTACTGTTGCAATTGAGCAGCTTACTAGTCCTTTAAAACCATAACTCTCAAAAGGCACTATTTCTCCTAGGTAAGCCATACATCCAATTTTGAATTCAGCAGCTAGTCTAAAGAACAGAGATTCGGTCCTACCAGTTGGACTATCCAACCTGGAGCTGGTGTGGTTTGGGGCTACTTCTACACAGTTTCCAGATTAAAAACATGTCTTGATATGCTCCTGCTGTGTGAATTTAAAAAATAAACATCCTACTGTTGTACAGCTCTGGATGAAGTGGTGTGTAAAGTACAGTAAAATATGTATATATAAAAAATTGCATTGTGAAAATTTGCATTGTTTAACTTTCTAAATAATTACATTTTGATTGCTTGGGAAATACCTTATTTATTGTCAAAGTGAAGTTCTAATAAACTGCTTGTGACAGAGTACTTCTGAAACTGTCCCTAACTGCATTGCTTTCACAGTTTTTTTGTAACTCTGATCTCACTTGTGGACTGATACATCCATCTGTGGCATTGAGGTCCAAAAGAACAGCTGGAATACTTGAAGGAAAGCATGAGTGAAGTCCTGAAAAATTATGTGTGAGGATATACTGTTTTTCCATGGAGTGCAGAGGTAGTTGTATTATGAAGGTTTTTCCAATGTATAGATGGGGATACGAAGACTGACTGACAAACTGTGCTGGGAAGAACAAATTAAACCTTCCTTATTCTTTGCTTAAATGTACTGAACTCAGTGGCAGTCATGGAATAGGTATCTTATCTTTCTCTCTCTCTCTTTTGTTTTTGGGTTTTTTTTAGAGTGGAAAATGCATTTCTTTTCCAGATATTTTTTTCTCTTAAGTAATCACTCAGGTTGCAGCAATGCTGGCACCTCTTGTTACTTCTTCTTGAAAGACATGTTGATTCAAGTAGTGTAAGTGTTTGGTGGAGAATTGGGTGCCTTCCCCCACCCCCAAAACAGTCTAAGAGTGGTTTTTCTCCCTTTGAGAAAGGGGATGACATAAAATGTTTTCATGGTTACAATAATGTTGAAGTCTTTAGTGAATTGTGTAAATACATTCCTACTTAAAATTGTGAGTAGTAAGAATAACATGGAAAAAACAGGAATGCAGGCATATCCCAGACCGTGGCAAAAGCTTGCTACTTTGCCATAGTCACAATTCCTGTTCTTTCATCTGCAGAGGGAATCCTTTCTTGTTTTGTATGATCTTACTATAGCTGTAAATACTACAAAGCAAATATTTTTGTGCTAATTGTCTCTAAAGTGCTAGGCACACCTTTTATGCTATGTAAATGACTGATGAGAATGAAAACATGCAGCAAGCAGGAGCCACCTTGTTAAAAATGCTCGAGAAGTGATTAATGATGACTGTCTTTCTGACTCAGAGGATTCTAATGCTGAGGGGAATGTTTGTGATTCATTATGCAAATCCCTTTGGAAGCCTTAAGGAGATATGCACATCTATTTCAGTGTAAGTGCAATCTTTTTTATTATTTACTATATTTTAATAAGCACCATTCACACTTCAATGTATACTACATAAAGGTAGTCTATTTTAATTGGAACTAATTAAGTATCAAAGAAAGGAGAAGTTACATATAAGTTTAAAAATAGCTTTCAGGGAAAAAAGATTGAGATGAACATGTTCAAACTGCTACTGAGCTGGAGACCTAGCCCTAGCACTGTAGTTTCCTCCCTTTTTATGCTACTTGCTGCATGAGAGGGGGAGAACTTGTCCCATCTCAGTGCTTGGGAGGGGAAGAACATTTCCCATCCTCTCTGATCTAGCCTACAGCAAAGTCTGGAGTGGAGAAAGTACTCTGTTCCTTCTCCATTGCTTCCAACCACTGAACTCTAGTTGTAGGAAATTAAGGAAAAGTAAAAGTTTCAAGGGAAGATTTTAATTTTAGATTCATTTTTAAGGTCTTATATGAAATATTCTCAGATTGTTGATTTTTAAAGGAGTTTGAGATTCTACCAGCTTCCTTTTTGGATATCCTAATGAACAAGTTGTTTATTTTCATGCTTTCTCTGTCTTCACCTGGGAGATTGGAAGCCTCTTGGAGGTAAGAATATTCTGCTTGGACCCTCCTTCAGGTTTGAGGTTACTGTGTATAAAGTAGGAAGAAGAAGGAAAAAAATCTCAAAGGCACCTCCTTCCTTAAACCTCCTCTGCTGCTTCATTTTCCAACAACAAGCTCCTGCTCCTTCATGTCTTTTCAGGGAAGAAGTTAGGCTAAAGGAGAGCAACATGGGTATCTTACACCAAAATACCTTCCCAATCTTCCTCCAGGGATGGTTTTGGCAAGAGACTTCTAGGGCTAAGGGGGCAATCTCTGCTGTATTCCAATGGTTAGGCATGCTACCTGGTTAACTGAAGTGGAGGACAGGGAGCTGTGCAGGACTTGTGACTGTGTTTAGCTCTCTCAGATGCAGGATGCTCATGCAGAGTGCTTTGCATCTCTCAGCTTTCAGTGTATCAGGTGTGCCCTCACAGACACTTGGCTTATTGGGCTGCTCAGGCAACTCCTGCTGACCAAGTGGCTTTGTCCCAGTGGCCTGGGTTGTAAAATAGTTCATGATTATAACACTTCTTACCTCACCAGGAATATGGTTGTTGAGTAGCTGTAAAGTGAGTTGTGTTGTCAGTAAGAAAGTGTATATCCCAGTTATTGTGCTTAAAGAAAGTCCAGAAAGTTTATATGATGTGTAAAATAATTTCAGAGAGTGGTTTCTTTAGAGCTCTCTGCAGGGATGGTTTTGGGTACTGTCTGAAAGAACTAGATAAGGGGAAAAGTAGTTTCATCTGCTTTGAGGTTTCTGCTGGAGTAAACCCTGGAGATGAAGAAACCTAGTAGAAGTGTTAAATACCACCTAGAACCTGTTTAATCCTGCTAAATTTAAGGGCTAGTATGTAGTAGGGCTACATCTGTCTGCTTGCAAAAATCCACAGAGCTGACTTCAGATAACATAGATGGAGACTTGTCTATAGATGGAGACTTGTCTAGACTTGTTGCAAGCTGGTCAAAACTTATCCCAACTGTTCTGTACTTTTGGATGTACAGCAATCTTCTCTACTGCCCAGAATGTCATCCATGCAGAATGTGACTCCCTGCCTTTCCCCTTGCTGCCAGAGAGGGCTCAACAGAAGCAAGCTCAGTGCTTCTCAATAAAATTGTTTGAAGGTTCCCTTCACACTCAGGCACTGGCCTTCCTGCTTGCTTGCTTGCCCATGCAAATAGGTGCTGGCTTCCAGAGGGCACTGGGGCCTTCCGTTTGATGTCTGTATGTTATTGTATTTCTTGACATATTTTTTTCTCAAAAAGTTCTGCAAATTTCCTCTGGAATGAACTCTAATTTCTGCATTTTGTCAGAGAACTATCAGATCTCTGCCTTTCCAAGGCCTCAGAACTCACCACCTTGAATGCCAGACATGCCTTAGCTTTCTGCTTGGCAAAGCACTCCTGGGAAAACCCTTACTTTGTTTCTACAGCAGATTGTGTTGGAACCTCCTGTGAGGCTGTGCCTATGTATTTCCCTGATTAAAGCCTTCTGTGAGATAGCTCCCTCAGCCTAGGAGTGAATGGCATTGTCCCACTGCTTGGCATTGTCCCACGTGGAAACATGCATATGCACCCTTCTGCTGTAGAAATACCCGGGCATGGTGCAGGGCTCAGGGAAGTTTCCAACCTTCACACAGCTCTGAGACTTGTCTTTGTTTACCCCACAGAGTGTGGTGGAAGCTGTGACTGAGCAGTGCAGCAGGATGAGGTATGGGGACAGCAGCCTTTGTGAAGCTCAGTATTAATTTGGGGTAGGTAAGGAATAAATGTTGCAAATAATAATAGGAATGAACGAGATTTTAGGAAACTAGAACTCTACATGTCTTGGTGTTTTTCTGCCAAAGAGATGGCAAGTGTTGGAGAAGTAAACCCAGGCATTTATGTATTTGAATAAAAGTTTAAAATACCCAAAGATTTATTGAAGACAATATTAATTCCCTCACCTGAACAAAACGTTTTATTCTAGTTATTTTCAAGAAAATTATGTCAAATTTTCCATGGCAAATCTCTGTATAATTTGCTGAGGAAGACGTTACTATGCAAAGGCAATCAAGTTTGTGTGGCCATTCTTGTAGGATGTGTTGTATCAATGCAAAACCATGTTAACTATGCGTGTTGATTACTATTGTCTCAATTTGCCAGTGGGATGGGAAGATCTGAGAATCAGAAATTTACCCCTGGAAAGTAAATTAAAACTTGTAGGTGACACTTTTTTTGCCTTGTTTTAGAAGTTGCTGAGAAGTATCTGATTCCATTGTGATGTTCAAAACTGACCTTAAGGCTGAAGTTTCAGTTAATCTTTCTAGAAGTCTAACTGTTCCTCCTCCAACAATATTTTTACTTTAGAACATGCACACACTTTCCCCACATAAATAATTTTGCATGCAAAAGTTTAACTTTTTTATACTCTTTAGCAATGACTGTGGAGTTTTTAATATTTTGGGGTAGGTAAGGGTAAATCTTGAACTTGTAAATTTTTTCCCTTGATTTTTTTTTTTGCTAACCAGTATTTAAACTACTGATTTCCCAAACTATTTTAATAAGTAATTAAATTAATTAGCTGAAATATATTGAATCCAGTTGGTTCTCATTATGTAGCTTTTATTTATGCATACATCTATATGCACTCATACCTATGTATGCCAGTGAAATAAATAAATTCCAGTAAAAGAACAATGAATACCTACAGGAGGATAAAACCTCTTATATTTCAGTTCCCTGTCCCACACAGAAGACATTCCAATAGCCTGCAGCTTGGGATGAACTTAGCCTGATTTTTCTTATGATGCCATAATAAAAATCTTCTTGGCACCTGTTTTCATGAGCAGCAGAGGTGGGGGTGGCTGTCTTGTACCCTCAGCTAGGAGCATTCCAAGTGCCTGCTCCAGCCCTAAAATAAACAAAACCATGGGCCTGCTTTACAGCAGCCAGCCCTTTGTCCCTCCAGAGCCACCAGCTGTAAGCCTGGCATAAGCACATAGGTACACATACAGATATATACATCCTCTGTCCTGTAACTGACATCAAGGAATCCCACCTCAGCAGCTCCTGAAGCTTGGGACTGGGACATATGTGCTCAGTAATGGATTGCTTTCTCAAAATAGCCCACAAGTGACTATCATTATTTGTAATGATAAATATCAAAACATATATGATAATTACAGAGGGAACGAAAATAGAAATGTACTCAAAGATATCAGAATGCTCCCTATTTGGTTTTCCATACAATGGTTTCTCTGTGCACCAACATTAGGAAGTTATAAAGCAAAGTTATTTTAGTCCAGTTTTCAAGCACTAGGCTCTTTCTAACAGGAAAAAATGCTAATTCTTCTCTACCTACTACAAAATCACCTTGTAAGATAAGATGTTTATAAGATATTTACCTGGCTAAGAGGTTGCAGAAGTCAGACAAAAGTTATCTTTAGTAAAATCTCCCTCTCTCTTAGGGTCACCACTCTTCCACTGAAGACTTTCATGTGGCTAACGTAACAATTGCTTGCATTAGTTTATGACCTCAAAGATACTCATCACTTAGAGTGGATTTGGGCTTGAGAAACTTTTAGTTCAAGTACTCTTATAGCCCAGGAACAAAGGGATGCTGATAAAAATGATTAATGAATTCAGTGAAGGAGTTTTTGGGTAGTGAGAGAGGAATGCTCTTATCTCCTCAGTCGTGTACTGCTGTGTACACCAGCTAATTTTAACAGAAATGTTTTTCTAATTCCTGGTTATTTTTATTCTAATTTCATGCTTTTTGCAGGAGCAACCTGATACTGCTCCACTGACTGGAAAGGAGCTGTGCCCATTTGCAGCTGGGGGGAATTGGCACAGTGTTCTTTGTGCCACGGTTACTCCATGAGATGAAGCATGCACTGCTGAGCAGAGCACATGGGATTTACCTGGAATTTCATTGCTAGAGGAAAACCAGAATTAGTAACATGCATGATCAGTTATGAGCTATCCATGATGAGCAGAGGGCATAGTGTTTTCTGAAGGGAAATAGAGATGTACAGCTATGATTAAACTTTGTGTTAGTTACTGTAATGCAAATCATTGTGGTGAACTTTGGCTTGTGATTGCTGTCCTATTTCTAGGTAAATTAATTTGATGTTTTATTACTTTATCCATGTGAGAAGATCTACAAATGCAAGCTGTTTGAATTGTGCTGCATGACTTTACTGGAAGTAACCTGCCTTCTTAGGCTGTAAAACCAAGGACTGTCTCCTGGAAACCACAATCAGGATCTCTTGAAGTTTCCTCTACCCCATCCACAAAGGCTGGAAGGAAGATTGGTTTGATTGAAAGATTAATGCAGGGAAAAACTGAATGCTGGGGTCTGTCATGGTTAAACAGCATGAAAGAAAAACCCAACAGGCCATGGAAGGAGGACTAGGCAAGGAATCCTGAGAAACTGTAGACAATGAGTAGTGATGATCCCCGACTGTGAAGTACTCTTGCCTGCTTTGGAGCCTGAAGAAGCCTCAAGAAGAGGACTGACCCAGCCATCCCCTCTTTACCCTGGCCTGGATGCCACCTCCCTTCTCCCCTTCTTATCCTATGGTGATGGAGAAGAGGAAGTTAACGAATGGAAGCCAAACTCCTAGGACCACCTAAACCAGCAATGGTGGAGCAGTGGGTCTGCCAGGACATTCTCAAATGAAGTTCTTCCATCCTTGGTTTTCAGTGCCTGCCAGGTGTCCCGTTGGTGTTCTGCTGTCAGCTGTACCCTTTTGTGCTTTCAGGTTTTCCCCAGGGCTATCCATAGCTGAGGATGAAGGGCAAGACTCAGTGCTCTCTGCCTGAGCCCCACAGGTGGCCACAGACTTTGTGCACATTGCTCTGCATGTCAAAAAAGATCAAGTTTGAAAACAAAGGCTGCTAAGGCTCAGATTAGCAGCAAACCCAATTGTTCTTGCTCCCCTCTGTAGAGCACCATCCAGTGGCACCTGCTGAAGCAGGACTGCCACAGCCACCAGCCAGGAGCAGGGTGACCTCCAGCTCTGCTCTCCACAGGGGTCTTTCCAGGTACACTGCCTCAAGTGTTTTGTACAATGAGTTAGTGTGAGCTAAAAAGGACGCAAGGAAACCCTAAGATTTCCTCTCTCCTTCCCCCCTTCCATTGCCTGGGTTGGTGTGATCCTCCTGGAAACCATCCAGCCTTTGAAAGCAGCAGTAGGTTGGCCTCAAAAAGGGTCAAAAAGTCAAGTATGGGTTGACCATAGCTGGTTGCTGCAGCATCTCTGAATGTGCCCTTTCAGTGTGTGGAAGCAGCTAGTACAAAAGGTGGCTGTTGGGGTCTGTAACTTGCAGCATTTCCTATGGCAAAGAGAAGGAAAAGCCTTAGGAGTTTTTTTCTAAATTTAAAGCATACCCTGGCAAAGCTTTTCTCATAAAACCCATTATAAAAACAACTCATTCCCACCTCTTCCTTGCAAAAAAATGATCTGATTCTTGGCTACTAACATGTAACTCTCTTCTGCACAAATATGAAGCAGTAATGTGTCCATTTTTATACAAGCAAGGAACCTCACTTCAAAACCAAGACAAAATTCATTTATAGGTATAATCTTTATTACCTTTGCAGGAAACTGTATTTTCTCCTGGGTCTGACATTTACTAATGGAGTGGGCTCAGATTTAGTTGCTGAAATGTGCATTGCCAAAGAAATAACCCAGGAGATCTTACCTGATATGTCTTATGGTCCCACTATTGAGCTCTTGAGCTTTTGGTGAACTTTCATTTCTGAACTCAACCTTCTTACCCTGGTGGGACTGAGATCTCTCCCCAGAACCACAGCACTGCTGCGGTGATTGAGGTCAGCCCCTGCTCTCTTCTTCCACAGAGGATCTCAGCTGCATTCTGGGAATGGCAGGGAAATGCATGGTAGTATTGCATAGAGGTCCCTAGGCAAAGTATGAAAATGGAGGAAGAGGAGAGGAGAGAGAAGAAAGACACTGCCCACCATCCCTAGGATGTTTAAAACAGTAAGCTGATAATGGCTAATACAAGAACAAAAGCTAAACTTTCTGGTTTAGCCTGGTGTTGGGTCCATGGATAATCTTCAAAGAGGAGCTACGAAATTTAAAAGGAATTAAGCTCTGGGAAATGTTAAATCTGGCACATCTGGTTTACAAAGGGGTTTGCTGTTTTTTTTTCTGGATGCTGCTGTGTTTTCATTTTTTTGTTGGAGTGCCAAAGGCAATTCTCTGTCAAATGTAGACTCTTGACCTTCTAGTCAGGATGACAAGAAAGTCATCCCAGGGTGTGTCCACACCTGTCAGACAATATTAGGCACAAAATAGAGCTGTCTGTCTTCTTTAGCTAAAATGGTTTCACAAATAGTTCATAAATGCCTGTCTTCACAGAGAAGTGCCTTATTATCTTGGTGCACTCAATATTGAGATTGATGACAACTGGGGTCATTGGTTAAACTGTCTAATCTTGGCAAGCCAAGGCAAAGAGAAGAGGCAGGAGAATAGCATGGTAGCTCCTTAAAATTACCTGCAAGAGAGATCAGTCCTGAGAGCAGGCAGGGCTAGTGAGGAAACTGGCAGATCTTTGCTGTGACTCACCCATTATTAGATCTGCTGCATGGAGACACTGCCTCACAGACGTGGCTGTACTTGAGGATCAACACTTGGGACACTGGGCAGATTTACCTTGGCTCCCATAAAATAAAAGCAGAGCTTGCAACTGTAATTACAGCCATTATAGAAAGCCTAATACAAGGGAGCAATGTTCAGGAGATGGGAGCCAAATTGCTGTTTATGCAAAAGGCTTAGTTATAATGAAGGACTATTAAACCAGGAATAAATTCTCTTACATCCACCCCACCACCCCTTTCACCAATTCCTTGTTGCCAAAGGGGACCTGAAGGTGAGCATCTAGCCCATCAGCATTCACATTTGTCCCTTTGCTCTGAGTGAAATGAAAATGATGGAGGAGTGAAGAAGCTAGCTGGTGGCTGGCTGACACTGTAACCTGAATGTGTGCCAGTTCTTGGCACTCACCCGCCGGGCACAAAACCAGTGCTGGAAGAGCTGTGGCAGGTCCTGTTGGAGGAGGGATCTGTTACCTCCTCCTCTGTGCACATGAGCATTTGCTGGGCTATTCCATCACCCTTCACCAGTTAAAAGAACAAAAGGGAATGTTTTTCAGCACAGTGTAACAGGTCTGTTTTAAAAAGTAATAGCTGTTTATTGTAGGCAGCTGTAATGTGCCTGTTGCTCTCATATTTGTAAACCAAGCATAGCTTTGACTGAACTAGTTCATGAAGAGCAAACAACTTAAGGCCTGAAGTGAAAAGAGAATTGAGGTTGTTGAATAGAGCAAAATGAATAAGAAATTTCTGTAAAGGAAAAAGAGGAGAAAAAAAGCCATGATGGTAATTTATTTCTCAGGGATACTTTGTCCCTTCCCAGAGGCATTGGTATCAAGTGAGGAAACACCACAAATTGAATTGGTATCCTGATCAAGAAAAGGCATAGATGAGTTAAAAACATGCTGGTTGGTTGGTGGCTGGAGAAGAGGCAAGGAGAGCAGAGAATCAAAACCCAAGATGGGCATGTTATCCAACATTCTTTGCTGCCTCCAGCCTTTCCCTACCTCCAAAGACTGTGGTAGGGGTTAGTTCTGCTTCCCACAGGCATTTTCCTATGCCTGATTGTAGAAATCCTCTTTCTGCAAAGCTCTGTGGGTGGAAAAGACAAGCCCTTGCTTTAGGGATGCCCAGAGGGGGGCTGTAAGCCTGAGTCACATTTTCTGAACTTGGTCATGGTGAGTGGATCAGCAGACAGAAAGTGGGAAGATGTTGCAGGCTAGGTACAAAGAACAAGCCCATCCTTCGGCCTGTGCTTCCCAGCAGGAAGAGCAAAAATGCTGTGGCACAGGTAGAGCCTTCTTGTATATTGAATCCCTGTGCTGTGTATCAGTATGGGTGTCTGCCTGTCTGTCTGAAGAGCAGGACAAAATCTCAAAGAGCTTTTACCTGAAACCAGAAACGCTGGTTGCTTTTCCTTTGCCCAGTCAGAAAGGAGAAGCTGCCACCCAAAAATTGGCAAGACAGATGACTGTAGAGCTTTCCCACCCTGTGATCTGGGAAAGCTTCCCCATGTTTGTGCCACCATGGGATCCTCAGAGAAGCCATCATGCACCAACTTGTCCTTGAAGCACCTTGTGCCAGCTCCCCCCATGCCAGGGGGCACCAGTGAAAGTCCCTCACCTCTGCCTGAGGGATGGACTGTATGGTTCCCAACAATGCAGTTCTTCATAGCTGCATTTGAGCTAGAGATGTGGTATTCCTACCCTTTTCAAGCTCACATCAGAGCTGTTCAGCTCAGCCCAATGTCTACTTGTCACCCACAGCTCTGCCACCAGGGCAGAGCAAAGGCTGCTTGCAAAGCCATGCCCAGCTCTGGCTCTCTCACCCTATGTGCTGATCAGCCTGCCTGCAGGGTGCCTTGTGGTGCAGAATCCCATTTTATATTTCTTTTTTACCCCAGGTGGTCATTGTAATAGCAGCTCCTGATTAAATTCTTCTGGAAGGTAGAAGAGTTCATTTAACTGTTTATTTAGAAGTGGTCAGCTCTGCCTACCTTGCTTTCTTGCTTAGGCACAAAATGTACTTCCCAAATAAAAGTGTGGAGTCACAGATGATCATTCTCCCATTTTGGCCCACAGTCTAATGGGCTTCCTACAGGAAAACTGAGCCAGTATGGGTTGGAGCTCTTGGCTGTGCATGTTACATGAAGAAGGATTTCCCTTTATCTCACTTTGCCTATGTATGCCATTTACATTTGCATACTCTTAGGTTATAGGTATCTCACTGGAATTTCGTTCTCCTGAGTGCAGTTTTGCACTGCCCCCAGCACCTACAGCACCTTGCCTTGTACTACATGGGAAGGGACTGTAGGAGGAAAGCATTCTATTCAAAGCAGAGAAATTTCAGATTAAAATGGCAAGGCTGGGGAAGAGCTTCTGATCTCCTTGGTCTGACTTTGGTGTCATTAATTTGGCAATACGAGATCTGCCAGGGATCAACCACATGCCTTTGCTAGGCTGGCTCAGGCCACAGGCTGTAAAAAGGAAATATGAATAATGGTGGAGAAATAGATTTTATTTCTTCCTTCCAAAGCACTCATGAAAATTAATGGCCATTTCATTCACAAGCTCTTTCTATCACTGGTAGGGGAATTATAAAAACAAACCCTAGTTCTTTTTGCGTGTCAGTGCCTGAGCTGCCTCAGTGTTTCAGTAGTTCTTCCAAGGCAACATGACAAGCACATATTTTTGAAGGCAAACTGGTGTGCCATTTCCATAATTAAAATTGTATGTTTCCTCCAAGTATTGAGTCCTTTATGGCTTCAGTAGATTACAATTGCAGAGTTTGAAATAAATCCTGTCTTGGTCAAATACATCACCTAAGCCCCCACCTTAGTTTCTGACTGTAATCTGGCCAAAAGCAATCATCAATACCATAGCAGGTAAGAGGCAAATATAGGTTGGAAGGCACATAAAAAACATCTCTAGAAAAAACATTTAGAAAGTCAAAACATATATAAACATACCCTTCTCTTGCCTCTATTATTTTAGAGTCAAGAATTTCCTGTGCAGAAAACCTATTCTGGCCCCTTTAACCCACACTGCTGTTCTCAGCTGTACAACTTTTTTCTACAAAAACATCTGCAGGTCTTGTTTCCCTCTTTGCAAATTCATACATAAATAAAATTAAAGGGCTTTCCAATCCAGGTGTTTCAGTGCTCTGTTATTTACATGTCTAAACAGAGGCACCTGAGTTTCAATGTGAGCAATCTGTACCCTGTATTGTGAGTAAAGTGGGGATTTATTTTCAGTGTCTACTGGGAAGTGATTTTCCTCCTAGTCAGTTGTAACTTCCCCAGTATGTGTAGGCTATTGTTAAGCAGACAATAGATAATAGCCTACCTACCAGGCACCTATGCAAGCAGCACTCACCTGGCTGCAAAGGTTTAACACTGTTGCCAAAGATTTTCCTGAAGAAGAAGATAGACATGCCTGCCCATAACCTGGAATCTCCTCTCCTCCCTTGGGTTGCATCCTGCCCCCAGGATCCTTCTTGATGCCAGCGTGTCTGAGTCAGGTAAAAGCACAGAGCTTAAAAATGATGCAGTCAGCTATTTCCTGCTCTGTTTATTAGTTGGGTGTTTAGTTTGGACCCAGCTCATCACTCTTCACCAGGAAACTCCCATTGGCTTCACTGGGAATACTGAGCAAGGATTTCTGAGCAGGGCTTTTTGATGGAGGATGGCAGGACAGGACTGAGCACAGAAGTACTTGGCCCCTAACACAGCAGAGACAGTGAAATAGCCATTCCTGATTTTTAATAGCCAAGGACTCAAGGGACTTCACAAATGTGAGAAGTATTATTATCCCTGTACTGGTTACCAAAACAAAAGGGTGAAGTTAACATGTATTGTTTTAGCAATTCTTGGTGGCAAATCAGTGTCATCAAGTGATGCAAACTAGGTGAATGTAGAGCTACAGTTACCTAAAAAGAATGCCACATTTCTGGGAAGAGTTTTAAGGAACAACTAGTATGCCCCTTCCACCATTTTGCTTTCCTTAGGTGCAAGTCCCCACCACTATTCATGATCTGCTGTTTTAGAGCATTCACTCTTCTATGATTTCTCCTGCTTTTTCTCACAGTATGACAAGAAGAGCAGCATCCAGCCCGTGTGTTCCAGCAGACCTGCTGCTGGCCCTTCTCCTGCACACCTGCAGCAGCAAAGCCAGAACCAGCTTACATTGCCTCCATGTCCAGAAAAGTCTAGCCAGGCTCGCGTAAGTCTCAAATGGGGCAGGAGGAAGGTGTAACACTTCTCAAAATGTATTATTGAGCTCTGCATGCTCTGGTCTCATTAGGGCTGCAGTCAATGCCATTTCTGACAACAGCAGTTGCACTGAGCTGTGCGACTGCACCACCAGTGTGAGTCTCAAGCTTCAGTTAGCCTTGCACATGGGAATACATGCAGGTGTGTTCAAAAAAATAACCTGTCAGAAATATCTTAAAGGATCATGCTGTAGCTGGCAGTTTTGTGCCAAACACGCTTCAACCACACGAAGACCCACACAATGATAAGAGAAACTTCTTCCCAGGAGCCAGACAACTGGGCTGGGAAGTACCCAGGACTGTCTTGACAGGTGGCAACACTGGATGGACAGTGGGAGGGAAGGTACCATTTCTACTTGTATAAAATGACTGGAGAGATTAAGAAATAATTTTCTGATAGGAAATAGTCTTTCAAAACCTCTCCTGGAAGGCACTTGCTGATGTGCTGCCTGAGTACTGCATCTGAAGCAGATCACTTGCTGACATACTGTGTAGGCTGTGAAATTCTGTAACTTGCCTTATTATGTACAATCCTGGGACACACAATAACTATGTATTCCACCTCAGCCTTGCTTCTCCATCCTGTGGCCTTGGATGAATTCTGGGGGAATACCCCTTTCCCAGGAAGTTTTGTAATGAGGCAATGTTTGCAGCAGACAGATATGCCACTCCAGATATATGGGTCAGTACAGACAGCCAGAGAACACAGCTCTGTCAAGTTTGTTTGGCTTTCTGCTCCCTCCCAGAATGGACAACACCATTTGCTGCAGACCTCCTGCACCACTGATGCATTTCAAAGAGACATACCTAAATCTTCAGGGGTTTTGTCCTGGTAGCTACATAAACTTCTGCCTTTCCAAACACTTCAGAGGCACTTAGGAGTTCCACTTCACCTGCTTTCATAATTTGGCCATAAGAAGATTGTAGGCTGTCTTCTCCTTATATTTCTACTGGGAAATACCAGATGGGCTTTAGTCTGGCTATAGATGTTGATATCTTGGAACAAGTCCCTTGAAGTGAGTGATTGAAAAGGGAAGAGATGCTATTCAATATCAAACCCACAAGCAAAAAATGTAGATAAACAAAAATAAACCAAACACCCCACATTCTGAGGATAAAAAATGTTTGGCTCAAAAAGGAGGTGGGAAAAAAAGGGAATTAATGAATGATGAAATGATGAACTGTTTACTCAGTGACATATTTGTTGTTCACAGCCTATCCCCTGGCCCTGGGCATTTCTCAACCAGGCCGTCACAATCTTGCTTAAGCAGTCCTGGCACTGGCTTCTATGGGGACAGCACCTAACCCCTAGCACACTGTGCATTTTGGGTTATGCCACAGCTTCATCTGACAAGTGTTGGACAAATTATTGCACACCCTCCTTCATTGCCTTGTCATCACACTTCTGTGTGACACTACAGCTGGGCAAGCAGCAGAGAGGGGCAGCATGCTGAAAAGGAGAGGAAGGGTGGGAGGGAAGGAGGGAGGAAGGAGGGAGGTCCAGCCTCTGTGCTCATTATCATGGTGAGCACAGAGGCCTGGAGTGGCGTGAAGGAAAAGATGTTGAAAGCGGGGTGGGAGAGGCCTAGCAGGCTGGGGACAGCCTTTACAGGAGGTAAGAGGTGACACCCACAAACACTAGTGCAAGCAGGAGGAAAATGACTGTGTGGCACGTTTCACCACACCAAGTGCTTCAGAAGTCAGTATTGAAGGGAAAAGGAGCTCAGCTAATGGAGAGAGCTACACTGATGCCATGGCCGAAGGCTGACGGGCAAGCCACACTGAACATGTGTTTATGTCAGAGGCAGCAGAGGGGTCACAGATTTGGCTAGCACTTGGGATTTGGGGGCTGTAGGCAAAGTGTGGGGCTCCACATCTAAGCATTCAGGATGCATCTGGTGCAAAAGGCTAAAAACAGTTAAAGGGCTTAATTTGCCTCCTTTGTTCTGCAGGTTGGAATAAAAATGAAAACTCATCCAAGCCCTGAAGTTACCTGGTGACTCTGCTCAGCAGTTGAGATGTCAATGTGATGTGCTCCACATAAAAGCTATACAAAGGTGAGCCCTGCCCAGAGAACTGAAATGCAAGTATGATGGGTGAGATAAAAGCCTGATATAATACAGAGGAGGAAGGCACAATGTAAGAATAACACGAATATGACAAGATCATGACAGTAGTTTCAACACACTGAGACTGGGTCTTTCAACAACCAGTGGTTCAGTTGAACTTTGGGAAGCATTTTGGAGGATAATGAGGGTGCCAGGGGGGTCCTCTTGCAAAGCTTAATAAAAGACCTCCTTTGAAATCCTGACAGCAGCAACATTAAAACTATTCCTGGTTGTGGTGAGGGGCCTCTTGAGATCTTGCTGTGCTGGATACTTGGGAAGGGATAGAGATTTGCAAACTGAGTATTAATACTCTCTGCTCCTGGCTCAAAATTACTCCCAGTGTTTCTGGATAATTTATTTAACCTCTGATTTCTGTATGAAACGTGGGTTTCATATTTGTTTCCTTGTAAATCTCTTTGGGATACTGGTAAATTTGACCTTCCACAATACAGTGACAGCACTGAATGAAACCCTGAGAAGGAATTGAATGAAGCCAGCTGGCAAGTGGCAGAGGATTTGAATGAGATTGCAACCAAATGGGTGATAGTTTAAGGGGGCCAAACATGTCAAGGGATGTTGATGTGAGTGAACTCAGAAGCAACAGGTAAAACATTTTTGTTTGTGCATAGCATGGAGTGTTGTGAGTGTAGCAGCTCTCATACTGCTACCTGGCAGAGAGGCTGCTGCCTGCTCCCTCCTCTCACTCACCTCTCTTCTGCCTGCATTCTTGCCCCTGCCTCTCTACACTAGATTTCTTCTTTGTGTCATTTGTCATTCTGGTGCTTTCTCATGCTTCACTGCCCGTGGCCCAAGTGCCATGGTGCCCTGCTCCCTGGGGCAAGGTGAGAGTTGCTGCTGAGGCCACCAACAGTTCACACACCACCACGGAGTCCAGCAGCTACAGACCATTCAGAAACTCAAGAGTCTTTTCAGAATTGAGACTCAGTTATGCTGTGGGTTTTCCCTCCTATAGAAGATAGGAGTGAAATTCCTACATCTGCCCTCTCACAAGCATGACCAGCACCTTGCTGCCGGCACCCGCAGCTCAGCAGCCACCTACCACCTTGATGCACAACACAGCTGCCAGCCTTGCACTGCCGGCAAGGGCCCCTCCAGTTCTGCTTGCACCTTGCTCAGCTTTGCTGAGTTCTCCCTTGAGCTTCACAGGCAGCTGTGATCCAGAACGCAGAGGAAGCAAAATATTAAATTTCTGGAAAAAAGCTACAGAAGCAAGGAATGAACTTTACACTTATTCCATATTTCAGTACTACTAAGACTACACAAAGTGACTCAGGACTACACCGAGTGAAGAGAGAGGCGTTTGGACATAGCAGGGTCAGTGCTGCTGACTGTGTATGTTACTTACAGATGTGTAGCCCCGGGAAGAAACAAAACCATAAAGAATTATAAGCCTTGCTGGGATAATCTGGCTGTGGCTGGGGAATGCTTCACTGGTGGAAGGGAAGGGTGAGGGGTCTCCCGAAGGTGGGGAGTGGGGATGGTGCCGGGAAGCCTAAATTTACCAGCAGGGACAGTAGCCGGGCTCGTTCCCTTTCTAGGGATGGTGTTCCCGTGCTGGGACAGGGAAGCACCAGGCGGGGAGCGGTGGGTTGCAGGGCGTGCGGACTTCCCGGGACCGACAGCGGCGGGATGCCGTTCCCGCCTCGCCCGCGGCACCGGACCGCGCCGGGGGTGTGCCGGGGGCGGAGCGGGCCGGGCCGGGCCGGGCCGGGCCGCGGCGGGGGCGGAGCGGCGCGGAGCGCGGACAGCCGCCCGCGGGAGGAGCGCGGCCGCGGCGAGCTATGTCCGTGTCCGTGTCCGGCGGCGGGCGGTGAGCGGCCATGCCGCGCAGGGTGGAGAAGTGCCTGCAGATCGCCCCGCACTCCCTGGCCATCGTCCTGGACGCCGCGGCCGGGGGGCGGCCGGGGGGCGACGGTGCCGGTGGTGCCGGTGCCAGTGCGGGGCCGGCGGCGGAGCTGGGCCGCCACCGCATCGGCTACGAGATCTTCGCGGACTTCAAGCGGGAGAACATGCAGCACTTCTGGGACCGGCGGGCCACGGCGGCGGTGGCCGAGACCTTCTTCCTGGGCTGGATAGACGAGCAGGTGCTGCTGGTGCAGGGCAAGGAGGAGCACCTGGAGGTGCTGCGGCAGGGCTGGGCGCGCCGCTCCCTCAAGCCCCCCAGCGGCTTCCACATCAAGTGCCTGGGTAGGTGCCGCCGGGCCGGGCCGGGCCCCCGAGCTGCCCCGGGGCACCCTCCGTAGGGGCCCGGCGGGGTCAGGGAGCGGGGGAGGCAAAGGGGGCCCTGGTTTTAGCTCCCAAAGTGGATGTGCGCGGACGGGGTGAGCGGGGTGGGAGCGGTGGCATTGCGGGGATGCGGCTGAGTGGTGCTCTCCGGGAGAGCTGCCGGCCGCGGCCGTACGGTCGGTAGGAGAGGCGCGGTCCCCGTTCCCTTCGGCGGGCGAGGGTAGAAGCATAAACTGGAAGGGTTGGAATATAGCCCTGCAGGGTGAAATGCCCGCTGGCCTCCTACGGGCCGGCTCCGCCCGCAGCGTGCTCCCAGGGCTGCTTGGCTCGGGAGTTAAAAGTTTTGTTCAGTATTTCCAGGTGTGCTGAAACAATATTTTCCTTTATATTCGCTCTATGTGCTATATCAAACTTGTATCCCAGCGTTGCTATGAAGGTGTCTTTCCTAGCAAGAAGTAGTAGTAGGAGGAGATGAATAACGTGGTTTTTTGCGGTGCAAGCAGGTGGCTTTTGAGGCTATAAACGACAAGGCTGTTGTGCCGTGATGGGCTGAAGTTTCAAGTTACAGTGTGATTCTCTAAGGGAATCCCATCAGTGAGCATTGGCCTAGGACAAAGCACACCTCATCCTGAATTTTCTCTGGGAAACGAAAAAATCCTAGCATGGAGAGCAAAAATGTTTCAGCACTTATTTTGACATGAAAAAAATGAACAAACATGGCCAAAAAAGCAACCCAACCCCTCCACCCCTGTCCCCCCTCACCCCAAAACCCTAAGATATAAAGCTGTGGCTGTTTAGTGGGTATAAGAACAACAGAGCAGAAGTTTTTCTTAAGATTTAAGGCAACTCATTCATCACAGCTTGAAACATGCAGCTTCTCTTGTAGAGAGAAGGAAAATGGTGAGAATTTGGTTTATTGCTGGCTTAATTACTTGTCGTGGCTGCTGCAGTGATGGTGAGGCAAACTGTCTCTTCCTTGCGTACAGTTTATATAATCTATGTCCTGTGCAGCAGGCGCCATGAACAGGTCACAAAACTAGAGATGCTCTCTCTCTGTGCTGGGAGTTTCAGACCCTTAAATCAGGATGCTTCCATGCATTTATTTTTTAAAAAGATTAGCCGAGTAAGGTTCCTGAAAAGAATGAAACCTAAATATTCGAGGTTTCCCAGTTTCCTGTTTTTAATCTGGCTTTTGAATGTTTTTAGCTGCCTTTGTCCTTTTGAACAAGCAATGCTGACTCATATAATTTCTGGTTATTAGCAGTCTTGTCTCTTGCAGAGTTGTCAGACACTTGTCTGTCACTCACTATTTCCCCATCAGACTTACTTGAATATTACCAATTTTTTCTGGGCTGAGAGGGGAGATCAAGACAAGTTGCCCTGTTAAAAATGAGCTGATGGACCTTTTTTCCCCATAATAGCAAATTTTCCTTTGAACCTCAGATGACAAGACAGTATTGCAGAGCAGGGGGTTAATCCTGTTCTGATGATAGAAAAGTTTTGTGTGGTCCACCACTATCTGGAGAAGGGAAGGAGTTGGGCAGTGGTTAATGCTAGCTGCTCAGCCTAGCTCATCTGGGCTTTTTGGCTGCAGTTGGATGGAGGATGAAGAGCTTTTGGACTGGCCCTGTCACCTGATGGAGTATCAGGGTCAGTGTTTGATTTCTGGGGTGTTCCTGGACCTTGCTCATTGGGTGACATTCCTCAGCCTGCTGCCCAGGAGGGCTATGGAAAGGTGCTTTCTGACCTTGACTTTACTAAAGCCACCCAGGAATGTAAACAGTTCTTTGTGGCCTATCTTAAAATATGGAAACAAAACTTTTGCTAGAAGTTCACGTTAATAAGTAAGCTCACTGGTGTGCAAATAATATGCATTCCTTTGGGGGTTATCTGTGCTGCAAATTTACAAAAGACTGGAGCCAGAGTTTTTCATTTTGCTTTAAAAATAGCAAATGCCTCTCAGCATTTGATTTAAGGCTATGAAAGAAGAGCAGGGACCTGTTGGAGTCTTGCCTGTTGTGTAGTGCCTTAGCTGTGCTAAATATGATGGAAGGAACTGATTGACTTTATTTTTTTTTCCATTGTTTTTTTTTTCCACTCCCAGAATGATAATTCAGGTCTTGTATCTAAGTAGATTCAACTTGCACTTACTGCAAAGTTAAAAAATTGTCAAAATAATGGGCTTGGCCTGTGGGCATGAGCATCTGCTTAAATGCATGTAATTGTATTTTCAGCATAATTAGGTAGCTAATGTGTAAGTGGCTGTGACTTATTGAAGAACTCTCTCACAGTTTATTATCTACTTTGTTTCATTAAAGCAGCAAACAACACATAGACAGAAAGGAAAAGCGCCAAAGCTTTTCAGCTTTAAAAAATGTGGTTGGTATCTTAGGCTGATAGGAAAACCTGCCTGCTGGGAGTTGCAGAATAGTAATATTTTACTCCTGTTAATAAATAACTGGTAGGGTCAAGGGGGAAAAGTGGCATAGTGTTTTTGATGAAGGTGACATTGTTGTTTTCTCTTGCTCTGGGTCCAGCTGGTAGTCCTCATGCTTTGGGGGCATAGGGGTTGCCATGCCTGGGCAGTGGGGGGGGTGTGCATGGGGAGAACTGACTAGAGGGTCTTTCTCTGCACCCCAGGGCCACTGGAATACCTGGACAATGGTGTGATGAGTTGTTGGGTTGGTTCTTGTCTCTTTTCTCAGCTGGCTGTCTCTTTGTGCAGTCAGGTGGGGGCAATTTCTGCCTCACCCGCCCCTGGAGTCCAGCTGGGATGGAGTAGCTGGATGAAGAGCTGCCTGCCCCAGGGTGGGCGTGGGGACAGCATCCCAACCTCCTGCTGCTGTCTAGCATGGGACGAGGGACAGAAAGGTCTCCTCGGCTGCACAACCTCCATGCATGGGTAGTAGAGAGCCTTGGACAACACTTCCCCTATATAAAGTGCTAACATGACTCAGAAATAACAACTGCAGCCTGGCTTTCAAGCCTCTGCTGGTGTTGCTGGTGTTTCTTTTACATTGTGGTCAAGTGCCTTGGCTCTGGTGGGTTGTGGTAGCTGTGGAAATAGTAACTGGAGGAAAATATAGCTGGTGAGGAAGAGGGAATGCTAAATCTCTAGTGTGCATATCATGTTTTCTGCTGCTGGAATTGTAAAATGTAAACCAGGAGAGACTCACTGCTGAATAGTCTTCCCACCTTTAAGTAATCCTGGCTTGATAATGAAAAGTTCATGAAAGTATGCATGTAGTTAGCAGGGACTGGGTAGTCCTATTGTGATCAGTGCAGGTGTACCTGAGCTACAAAGTGAATGGATTAAAATCCACATGAGATTCCAGTCTCTGAAGATTTGAATTATAAAATTAGACCTGAGAATTAAATACAGGAGGAATATGAAGCACATGAGAAATTTGCTTATTGCATTGACATCTTAGTGCTGGAGGGTACGGCAGATGAAGTGATTCATGTGCGACTTTTAAACTTACTCCTCTGGCAGTTTTCTTGAACTAAATGGTTACACCATTAAAGATTGCTCAGTTACCAGTTTTGCAGTGATCAAAGTTATTCGGATATTAGGAAATTGTTGGGTGTATCGAGGTTTTAAAGTTGGCAGATGGGAAACTTTGGGAAACATAAGTAGTCTTTGAATAAACAGAATCCGCAAACCAGCACTTGCTTAATATGTTGATTTAGGGGGTCAAGGAAGCTTTATGCAAATCTATAGGTCCAGTGATGAAATTCATTGTCTTCGGGAGCTCTCTTGTAACTTTGCAAGACTTTTGCAACTTAAGTCTTTAATGAGCGTTAGTATTTTAATAAGATTTCTTTTTTTTGACACACCTTCTATTTGCACTCACAAATATTTGTCATCCTGAGAGCTGTTTCTTAATTTTTTTTTTAACTTTTCAGCTCTCCTGTGCCAGGTGCTGTCAGTCTGGCAGGATGTTCCACCTCATTTTCATGTCTTCATCTCCCTTTGTGTTCCCAGATGAGACTTCCTTCTGTATCTGTCTCTCTTGATTTCTGTGTCACGGACAATGGGCATCTTTGAGAAGTTTTCATACGCTTCGCAGAAGGGCCATGCCCTTCTGTAAAGATTGCCTGAAAAGAACTGACCAAACTTTATAACAACCCTTTGGCCATGCCCAGAGCAATTTCTCCAATTAGAAGGCTGATGTTCAGATGGAGTTTTTACGAAATGTATGTGCAATAATTAAACTAACTAGCAGGAGTTATAATTCAGCAAAGTTGGCAGGGCCGGGCTGTTGTGCATTGTTCCTGCTTGGCCAGGCGTAGGGGGGAAACTTTTTTTGCCACACTGGGAGCTGGAGCTAAGTGCTCCTTTTCTTTTCTCTCCCTGCCATATCCTCTCATGCCACCAAAAAATTAAATTAACACCCCACCAGTTTAGGTTTGGTAATTTTCACAATACGTTTTGCAGTCATTAGTGGATGATTATGGTGAAGTGTAGACTGTTGGACATAAAATGTTATTCATCTGAAGGCATTTCTAAATCATGAAATTTTTCTCCCCATTATCTCCTTCATATAGTGAAAATTTCTTTTCAGTGAGGGAGCATTAGGTTTCATAGTAATAAAACCTCCAGTGACTTTACCACACACTCAACTACACCTTTTGTATGCCTGACATGGAATTGTATTCCTACCATGGGAAATTCAGTGGATTTAAACTACAATTTTTTTTTTCTCCTTCTCTACCACTCCAACCTAGAGCCAGTTAGAGATTCACTAAGCACTTTTTATAACTGTGAGGTGGTTGTTGCAGCCTGAAAATAAAGGGTAAACTTAAGCTTATGGCCAGGCTGAAGTGCTTATGAATTTACTCCCAACTCTGAGTAAAGAACTTCACTGCTCACAAGTGTTGGGTTGGGCCTTTAATGTAATCTGTAAAAGCAGCTTTCAGAGACTGGGGAGACAGACACAAGAGCTAAATGAGTATGGACTGCATATAAAGTGCCTGATTTCTCAGTATGTGGTTTGTGCTTGTGTTGTGGGAAAGAAGTCTTAGAGTCAGAATTGCTTTCTGCTCTTTAAAGAAAACTGTGGATGGCCTGCGAGGCTAGTGCTAGTCATCAAAAATGTATTGTGAAAGTAAAAAACACAAGGGAAGGAAAGATATGGCCTATTTAATTTCATTTTTTCACTCAAAGCAGCTTCTCTTGAACAAGCAAAGTCAAATACACAGATCTGTGGTATTCATTGTGCAACTCAAGGGAAGGATTTATACGGTTAATAGCCAGCTAGTACTGTCTCCCCACCTCCTTCCTCCCCACAAAGAGCACCATTGTGTAGCAAAGCATCTTTTCCTGTGGCAGATAAGTCATCCAGCCTTGCAAGTTAAGTGCACGCTCTGTGTGAAAAGCAATGTGTAAAGGAGCTGTGGTGGCCGGGAGCAGCCCTTGGCCATGGGGCTTTGACAAAGCAAGAGATCTCTCACTCTCTCCATCTCTTTGTGCATGAGGGTCTGGTCTTTAATTAAATGCTCCTCATTCCCTTCCTCAAAGGGCCCTTGTCTTTGCCAGGGAGCAGCACAGTAGGTGTGCACTGAATGAAGCCCTTGTCAGGTGTTATTCCCAGCACTTAAGTGGGCTCCTGGGCTGCCAGCATCATGTGCCACCAGACCAGTCACTAAATCGCCTTTCCATCAGTCCCACTCTTCTTTTTTATATAGTCATTTTTGGATTTAAGAAGACTGAGGTGAATGAGGTGTCCAGGGGCCACGCAATGGATAACCATGGAGCTGCTAGTCACAAACACCTCCATCCTGCCCACTCAGTTTTACCATTTTGTGGCATGAAAACTCAGTTGTTTCCCCTTTTGTCCGTCTTTGTAATTTGCTAATAAGAGTCATGTTGTTAAATGGTTATGTTGTTAAATACTTTACTTATCAAACTGTAATGATTTTAGTTGACAAAGTACAGACCGTCTATGTGTGTTGCCACAGTTTAAAATTTTGCTTTAAATGAGTTTTGATTCATAGAATGGCTTGAGTGGGAAGGGACCTTAACAATAATCTCCTTTGAACCCCTGTGCCGTGACCAGGGAACCTTCCAGCAGACCAGGTTGCTCAGAGCTCCATCCAGCCTGGCTTTAAGTGCTTCCAGGGATGGGGCACCCACCGCTTATTTTGACAACCTGTTGTAGCAGCTCACCACCCTCACAGGAAAGAATTTTGTCCCAGTATCTCTGCTAAACCTTCCCTCTTTCAGTTTAAGGCATTTCTCTTGTCCCATCCCTACATGCCCTTGTAAAAAGTCTTCTCCAGCTCTCTTGCAGGCCTCCTTTAGGTACTGAAAGGCACTAGAAGGCCTTCCCAGAGTCTTCTCAGTGTGTCTCTATGAGAGAGGTGCTCCCTGAGCCTGAAGAAATGTGCATTAAGTGCACAGAGAAAGGTGCTAGGAAGGGTCATCTGTGCCTGAAAACACTGCTGTCCCTGGGCTTGACTGGCAGCTTTTTGTTTTAGCTCTTTTGTAAAGGCAATGATAACCAAGTTGGCGCTCTCCCCCAGCAATTCTGGGGCTGTTTCCTCAGGCCATGAGTTTGGATGGCAAATCTCTCCTCCTTTCTGCAAGTCAGCAGAATCACAGCTTGTCCCCCGACAGGATATGCCAAAGCATTGCCACATTCTTGTCTGCATTTTAGACACTCTTTTGGAGAGTGTGGCAGAAAAGGTGCAATCCAGGTGGACTTGGTGTCCTCCAAAACTCCTGGCATCAAAAGCTGCCTCCCAAGCAACATCACTCCTTCCTTTGGCTATGGCAAACATGATAGGCAGACTTCTCTTTCCTTTTAGTAGTCAAGGAAAGCCTAAAGTGTTCAGAGAAAATGAAAACTGCAACCAGATGGTGGTTTCCTCTGCAGAAACTGAGGCTGTGAAATGTGAGGATGGAAGGAAAACTTAATAGTTTTCTGCAATAACAGAAATTTAACAGGGTTCTGAAAATTCAAGCTGTCTTCAAACTTTTTCTTCTTTGTTTTAAATACAAAAACATAAATATTTTGATTATTTTCTAACTATGTTGACTGCTGGGAATGTTATTGCAGTCTCTGGTTTCCAATATTGAAACTGCTCCTTGGGTGGGCCAGATCTGGAAAGATTTTAAGGCTATTACATTCTTAGAATAAAATCCCTTCACCTAATATGTAAACATGCTTTCTTCTGTCTGCTGTACTTGATCCCTCTATTTATGACTTGGGATTTCACCTGAGACCTGGGATGAGAAGTATCTGAATGTAAAGAATGTACAAACACACATATTTTGATGAAACAAAGTGGTTTCATGTTGATATTCGAGCAGGTCTTCACGCCTCCTTTTTAAATTGGGGTCCTGTTCTGAGCCACAGTAGCGTTTGAGCATGCATTCAAAAGTCAACAACTACCCTGAATCTGAATAGGGCTTCTTCTAGTTGCATTTTTTTTTCCTGTAACAGAAAAGCAATGGTGCAATATTACTATCAACACTTATTAAGCTATATTTGGTTTTCTTGTGAAAGCAAGTTAGAATTCTGTGCACTAAATTAATGCACAGAGTAATTACTTCCGTAAGGTATTTTCTGGACAGAATTCTAATCCAGCAATATGAGACTTGGTTGTTGTTCTCACACGTGTGGTCAGGATGGGGTACCAAAATAGCAGGAGTTGGAGTAAAAGCCTTTTAGCTTAACCTTGAATTCCACCATCAGATAATTGATAAAGAGACATGCAGGTGTATCAAACATTGCTCTTTTAGAAGTGCAAGCCAATTCACTTAAGCTCTGGGAAACAACTCCAAATTTCGTTCTTTATAATATACTGTGACTGTGTAAAATGCCTCTACCCAAAGATCTTGGTTTGGGTATATTCCACAAGCTTTAAAGCAGTTTTTGGTAACTGTTAGTGCTTCAGAGGGTACATATTCTGGCTCATGCATGTCTTTAGAGGAGGATGAGAATGCTGAAGGACCCATTGCTGGCCCCAGTGTGGGGAATCCCACAGAGAGAGCAGAATGGGCTCTTGGATGGTGACCCAATGGCTTTCACAATTACATGGCCTAAACCACAGTGGCTCCAGGACTGGGCTGGCCACGAGACAGGCTGATTGCTCCTTCTGGTGCCAGCAGAAGGGGAATAAAGGTATGTTCTGGGGCCGGGCAAGTATCTCTGTTCCCCTGCACTGGTAGCAGGGCAGTTGCATTGCTGTGTCCATCCTCATCAGTAACTGCAGCTCCTGTAACTCCTGCTTATCAGCTGCCTTGCAGGTGCACGTGCTGCAATGTCTTCTCTCACTGGGTGTTCAGAGGCTCCTGGGAAGGAGTGAAACTGCAAGGACTGTGTTTTCACTGGAGCTGTAAAACTTGCAATGTATTATTAGCATTAGAACAAGCTGGGTGCTGCCAGTGTATTTGAGATTTGGCAGCAGAGTCTTAGGTATTATTGAGGGGCTATAAAATGAGTATTTCTTTTTTAAAAATGGATTTTTTTTATTTTGTTCTTTAAAAAGTCCTATAACAAGTATAGCAAAACTTTTGGCTAAAGAAGAAAAATTAATATTCACTTTTTCAGATTATCATTGAAATATAATCAAGGTCATAATATCCATGGATATATTTCTATATGCAAAGAATATGGAAGAAATACATGTCTGGATGCAGCAGCCTTTCTCCAGGTCACTGGGAAAAAGGCTTAATGGCCTAATAAATATATCATGTCTACTTACCTTGTGTTAACAGTATCCTTGGGTACATGAGGTTACAGAGTCCTGCTACTGTGCCAGTAGCAGGGCATACAGTTTATTATTTATGTCCCTTTACAAAGAGATCAACTTGACATAAATAAGGTTCATCATTGCCTATTAATTTCTTGTGTTTGAGTTCTAAAGGAGTAACTGAAGTCCTGTAAGCTCCATGTGATGCTGCAGCGAACTTCTGTATGTTTGGTGGGGCTTTTTTGTAGTTTTGGGGGTGGGAGTTGGGAGTTTTTTGGGAGGGTTTGGTTTTTTGGTTTTTTTTTTTTTTTTTTTTTTTTTTTTTTTGTTTTTTGTTTTTTGTTTTTTTTTCTGGTTTTTTAATTGCTTTTCTTTCAGGGGAGTTTTACTCAAATGATTCTTATTGTGGTTTTTGGGTGCCAGTAGTCCTTCCATCCACTCTTCACCCTGTGTAGAACTGGACCATGCCCCTGACTCCCAGTCTGGCAGTCTGGCATTAAATGTTTGCTCTCCTGCTTGTGCATATTGCAGGGCTAAATGGGCTATGGCTGTTTGGGCTATGCCCAAACAAGTTCCCTTTTCACTGACAGATGAAATAACAATACCTGGCGTTAAGAGAAAGCCAAGTGTTTTCTTTGGGTTTCCCTGAAGGGCCTCCTTTGTCTCCACAGTCTCTGCTCAGGGCAACATGTACACATTGCTAAATCTGAGGGTGCTGGCTGGTGAAATCAGGAGTAGGTCAGCACTCATGTGAAGATTTCCATCCACTTGGTGTGCCTGCTACTCCTGGTAAGGCTTTGCAAGTAGTCCCTGTCCAGTGAGGTGGTCCAGGCTGATGTGGGCAATCTTGTGAGCTCAAAGCAGAGGGTGGAATATTCACAGCACCGGGAAGGAGGTCCTGGTGGACTGCCCCTTACGCAGTGTTTATATGGCTCAAAGGAGGAGAAAGTTATAGACAGCTGGATGAACCTGAGCAGATGTTTACAGATGCCTGGTATCACCTGAATGGCCCTGGTCTAGCTTTGGGAAGTCAGCAACTCACCTGGGCTGTAGGGATGTCCTAGTTAGTCACATGTTCACAAGGTGGCTTAACCAGTTGAAAACCAGGATTTTAAGATCTATTTTAAAGCAGATACAGTATCCAACATCCTAGACATTATTAGCAGAAGGGGTTATTGAAAATAAATAAAAGGGAGAAGGCATTTTCTCCCTGGTTTAGTCATAGAAAAAAGAATTTAAAGGGGCACATTCACCACTCTCCCTGAAGTGGGGAGGGAAAAAGCTTTGAGGACACTAAACTTCACTGCCATCATTCCTGGTTTATCACAATTATCCTATTGGATAAAAAGAAATATCTTATTGATGTTACTGATTGAAAAATCCTAGGTAGCTTGAGGGAAAAATTATAGTTTTGTGAGAAGCTGCAGAGAGGAAAAGTCACAAAGGGCTAAACAGTGGATGAAAACAGAGTGAAGAAAAATAACTCCAAAGCTCTGCAATCTTAGATGTTCTAGAAAAAAGTTTATTTTTCAAACAGTTATCTTCAGACCAGATGTCAGCCTTGTAGGGAATCCTCCTTTATGAAAATGAACATCTGGAAAGGGTGGGAGACCAAAAGAGAAGGGAAGCCAGCCAGCCCTTTTAGTGAAATGAGATGATCTTGGACATACTGTAGTAGGGAAGCAAGGTAGATAGGTGTCAGGTCTGTTCTGGTTTTATGAGAAATGGATACTTTAATTGTACTTGATGCATTCTCTTAGGGGGTCTAGCTACATGATATCTCCATCTTTTGGGAGATTGGGATGTGTCTGCAGCATGGAGATGGAAGAACATAGGGCTCATAGGGCCATGAAGCTTTGCAGTGTTTCTTGAAGAAATTTTGTGTGCTTAAGTATTCCCTGCTGGAAGCTTAGGGCAATTTTCAGCTGGGCTTGCTTCATATAGTCATGTGTGTGAGGGTGTATGTAGTGCTTTAAGTGCTGTATGAACCGAGGTTTTCCATTACTTTGAGTGGTCTTGATTCAACAAGGTACAGATCCCCACATGTGCTTATAGTAAGTTAAGTCTGAGTCTGGTAGAGGAGTCACCATTTTTGAATATAGGCATGTCATATATTCTTGCATTTACCTGACTGTTGTTAAGAGATTTGCCAGAGGAATCTCTTCCTGGTTAATCCCAGAGTGGTCATCTGTGTCTAAACCAGGAGCATTTGTATTTCGATGTATACAGTACTCTGAGAGCTAAATAGCAGAAGAGCTTACCCAGCTTTTGTTGGTGACTTCAGGAAAATATGAAGAGGAGGTATTAATTAATACTGCAATAAAAATATGAAGAGGAAGTCTTAATTAATACTCTGTCACTAGATAAAAAGTCGTAAAAAGTAGGCAACTTGACCTACAATCATTCTGATTTCTTTCCTTGTGTAGGAATTAGTGACTATCATCTTGTCATTTTTTATTTATGGCAGCAGCTTGTAGCCTTTAGCTTATAGATTTCTTATTAATTCAAGGTCTTTGGTTTGGTTTCCAAGGTATTTTTTTATCGTTAGTTTGTCTTTGCTAGAGGTGTGCAAATAGAGCTCCTCAGTGAAGCTGATGCCAAATAGCTGTTGGAAGGTCTGTAGGGACTTGCTTCTTGGCTGCCTTTCAAGTGCAGTATGGTTGTAAAATGTTTCAGTGTCAGAATCACTACATCTATCATTGTTCTGCTTTTCTCTGTCAATAACTAGTCTAATTCAATGACATATTTGTTCTTAAAGGGGGAAAGAAGATTCATCTGTGTGCCAGCACATGAGTCTTTTCAATTTTTCTGCTCAGATAATCATTGGGCTTCAGGTTTCAGTGGTTACTTAAATTAATCCCAGTGATATCTTTCCAGTCTCTTCAGTGTTTGCGTTGAGAGAAAGGCCAAAACATATCCTGTCTGTTGGGAACCACTAGACACCAATCATCTGGTGAGATGGAAGAAAAGAGAGTGCAGGCTTCAGTGTTCATTTTTGTGATGAGTGACTGGGGTTAAAAGGAAATAATTTTGACAGAACTTTTCCCACTACCTAGGACAATATTTAACAACTGGGATGTGTTATTTCAATTTTTCCTTTCTTTTTGTGCTGGGAGCACTTTTGCTTGTTGGCTTGTGCACCCATTTGGGTCATTTATGCTGCCTCCTGTCCTGGTGAGTAACAATCCACTAGTGTGATGATCTTCACTTTTCTTTAGTTTGCAGATTGCTGAGTTTCCAGTGAAAATACAGCAAGTGTAAGTGGTAATTTTCACTTTATCTTTTTGTGGACCATTTGGAAAAGAGTACAAATCACTTGGGAACTTGCAGACCCCAAGCTGAAAACTCCTGACCTCGCCCACCTCACCATTTTACACCTGAATGTGCAGGTATCTGCACAGCAGAAGCTTGTGATCCCCTACGAGTATGCTGCAGACTTACCAAACTTTCCCTTCAAATAATTCACAATTTATCATCTGTGACAGCTACTCTGAGCTCTGCACCTTTTCCTCGTCGCCTTTTCTTCAAGGACACCTTGAAGGTGGTAACATTTGGAGCAGCAGGGATGACTGGGAATTTGATGACTGCAGGCTGGAAAGGTTGGTCCAAGCACTGTTCCTTGCCTTGTGTTTGAGAGCACAAGTCTTGGGGCAGAGAACTTGGTGGCTCTGTCACACTGATGTGCTGGGCACTGCAGTGCTGAGCTGGGGCTAAAGCCCTTAGGTGCTCTCACAGTGCAAAACCTTATATAGTAATACACACATATGAGGTTATTAGTGAATGAGAGGTAATCTGGAAATAGGCAGCTAGGCAAAGAGTTCTTGCTCAAAACCTGCCTGGATTTGCTTTACTTGTTTTCTCACCACTTGGGCAATAGTAATTACTTTTTGTGGCAGTCCTCAGCCTGCTCCATGAATGAGTTGCATGCATAAGTCTTGAAAGTTTTAGTAGAGCTGTGGTGAGTTTGCAATTGCAGATACGTAGATATGTGTTTGGCTTGAATCTGGAGCCATAAATGTGTAATAGTGCATAAATGGCCTATCCTTGCTTTATGTGCTCTGGTTGTTAACTAAGAAAATGGGAGCAGGGCCCAATGGGTCAAGAGGTGTAAGAGGAGACATGTCATACTGTCCCAGTCTGTAGTCTTGTACTCTTGATATATGACCAATATACCATATAATGTGGTGATTGCACAGAAGGGGACTAGAGCTTCTCATGGTTTATATGATGTTTCTTTTAATAAACTGCAAGATAGTGATTCTTGTGTGGTGTTACCTGTAGCTTTTAGTACTGTATATGGCTTCTTGCAGGCTTGTTCTTTCCTAATTGTGGTAAGAAAATACGAAATTTGCCCCTCAAGGCATCTCTGCATCTTCTACTGAAGAATGTTTGTCTGTGCAGTCCTTTTAAGGTTTGTCAGTAGGGTCTCTTCTCTCTGTGGCAATGCTCAGAAGTACATCTGTGGAAGTGAGCTACTCTTGTCCTGGAAAAGCAGAGGTGGAAAGAGAAGGGTATCTTTTGGGGTATCTTTCCTTTCCCTTCCTGAAACCACAGGTCTCAGTGCTTTTGCAAGATGACTAAGGTTTCTTTCAGCCTTGGGCTCCTTGACTTTTCCTGCACGTGTTTCAGCTGAACATAAGTGTATCTGGGTTAGTTTTGAAGTAGCCAGCTCAGGTGTGGTTTGCATTCTTCAACTCAAGCAATAATTATGGTTTTCAGCAGTGTCTAACTCCCCTTGCTGCTCAGGGAGCCTGTGATGAGCTGCTGCAGTAAGAGACTTGAGTTCCTGGATTAAAGCCAGCTTGGCCTTATCCAGACTGCAGTGCTGGGATACGGTAACTCTCTTTTACAAACTGAGCTATTGCAGTGAATTCCTCAGGGCTTTTTGCTTCCTGCCTTTTGAATTTCTTTTTCTGTGAGCTTAGCAAGTGTGGCTTTTACCTTTATCCATGACTGACCTTTTCTCAATTCTATCTCTCTGCTTAAAAGCTCATGCCAGCATGTAAGCTCTTGTCATCTTCTCCAGCAATGGCTTTGTGCCAGGATCACACCAGTCTGATAAAGTGCCCTGAACAGCCTATCCCTTCACAGCCTACCTGCCTCACTGCTTGCAGCATCATCATTCTCCTACTGGCTCTGCTCTACCTGCTTCTACAAAATCCACCTTCTTCAGAGACATCTCATCTTTCCTGATGGCTCCAGAAATTCCACTGGCTGCATTTGGTGCTAGCTGGGGCTGAGCCTTCAAAAGTTGCCTCTTGGTATGGATATGGTGATACTATGCTTTGAAGTCAGACCGTGTGTTTTGTAAAGGGCATGTTTTTGATTCTTAAAAACATGAGATGGTTAAGGCAGGGCATGATGCCAAACAGTGTGGGAAAAGTGGGGTTGAGAAACCAACCACAGGTGTTGCGGTGTGATGCCATTTCAGGTGTACCAACCTTTCCCCTCCCCCTTTGCCCTCCTGCTAAGAGCTGTCCATCAATCTTAACATTCCAGCAAGGGCATCATGTGGTTGGCAGAAGTTCAAAAGATGCCCCTCAGGTCTGGGCTCATTGGCCTGTCCAAGTGTCTTTATCCCTTGAGCCTTCCCCTCCTCCCACCTGGTTGGTGCCTCATCTGTCCCTTCCCTTCCCCCTGTCCCCGGGGCTTAAAAGGAGACGGGACCATGCGGTCTGGATTCTGTTGGGAGCTGTTTCAGAGGTCTACCATCCTGCAATAAAACTCTGGATTAAGACTCCACGATAGAATCCTCTCCTGTTTCTCTTCACCACCGCCTGAACCTTTTCCACCAGAGGTAAACTGAGTTTCTACTTTGCCTGGATTTGTTCCGGGTGCCCAGCTGCAGCACCCAGCCGGTCAAAGGTATCTCTGGGGTGAAACACCACAGCTGCCACCTTTGGCCCAGCAGCAAGGGTCAGACGAGGCCAGGCACGTCCCACCTGGAAATACTGGAATTAATATTCCATACACAGGGACATACTAGATAGATGTGGGAAGTGCTTGAGTTGATCTGTGCCAGTGCTGTCCCTAACTTGCCTTTTTTCTTTCTGTTTACACTTCATTAAGGAAGGCACAGGTCCATTTCCAGATGTTTGACTGCAGTACTGTAGCCCTCCTTATACTTAGCAGGAACTGAACTTCCCTCTGGATCTGCCCTGCCACAGTGATTTGAGCTGGTGTGGGTCAGCACACCTTTGCTCTGACATGGGAGCCCACAATGAGCCATCTCAAAGGTGAAAACCTAACCTGGAGTGAGGAGAGAGGAAAAGAGAGTTCAGGATAAATTACTGTGGACCTGCTGCCTTATCTTCTCTGCATTATAGTCCTCAAAAAATACATGTGGAATCATAAGGTAATTTTTGTAGGAAGAGACCTCCATGGGTCTCTGCTCTGACCTCCTGCTTACAGCCATGACATTGGAGTAAAATGTTCCCATCATCTAACCTGTAATGCCCTGCTGAAGACAGCAGCAGCCAACAGCAGCTCTGGTGGATGATTTCCCCAATTCCCACATGTTTTGCTGTGGACAGGTGCTTTTGGAGCCCTGGCTCCTGCCTAACAGGTTCCCCTGGTCTTTCTGCCTCCAGCTGCTCTGCGTAATGGGGGACCTGGGAGCACCCAGTGCTGTCTGGCTGTCTCTTCCACCTACACTGTTTGGACACTGGCTTTCTTGAGGCACATGGAATACCTTTTTGAATGCACAGTTCTGAACGAGATTAGGCAGCTGTTGCCTTTAGTTGAAATGTGTTTGTCTAAAAAAAAGAAGTGTAACTCCTTCCCCAGCCTGCCTCAGATATATTTCTGTTTTGACAGATCCTTAAGGTGATTGACAGACCTATAGTTGCCAGAAGCTTTTTATAGGAGCTTTTCTTACCATGCTTGTCTTGGGAAAGATTTTTTTTTTTGAACCACTTAATCCCTGACTTAAGCTTTTTTAGAGTCTCAGCAATAGCTGCTTTAGGTGATCTTGATAGATCTTTTGAAATGTCCAGTAATCCTGCCCTTTCTTTAATTTTACATACTGAGAAGTTGTAATGACTTGGTGACTGGAAGTTATGGAAAATAAATCATTAAGTGCTTTTTCTTCTCTCATAACCTCATTTTCCCACTTCTTTTGGGACTTCTCTGTCTGCAGTTGACCTGCTCCTTGTGCAATCACAGTCTTTTTAATCAGCTCATTAAATCATGTTCTTCATCAGAGTTTAGACTCTCAAACTACTCTTAGACAACATTTCTTCTTATCTCTTTACTTTATTCTTCCCTCAGCTGTGGCAGAAAGCACTTAATGGAGGCTGCAGTCCTTGAAGTTGGTCTCAGAATAGAGGGGAGGAGGAAACCTTGACCATTCATACTTTAATTAGTGTTTCTGCAGTCTGACAGATACCCTTTGGACTGTGAAAATGTGGCTCATTGACTTTCACAGAATTCATTGTCTGAATAAGTGACTTATAAAAACAAAAAGAAAGAAAAGTACCCTAGATATATATATCTAGGGTATATCAGTACATCAGTAAACCCACAGAAAACATACAAGGTTTGTGAGCATTTTGGCACATCTGCTGCAATTTCTAATACAATAGCAGATCTATTAATCTGCTCCTGGTGAGATTGGCTGTGTTCTGTGTGCCTGGTCAGTAGATTTGGGCATCTGCACCACAGCAGATCTGAAAAGGGTCTTGCTAAAGGAAGAAGCAAAGTAGATGGATGACCCTTGTACTTGTAGAAGCTGTTACTTAAACCATGGTGGGTTACTGGAAGAGGCAGGCTTGGGAATTACAGACCTTCCCATCCCTTCTTACATGAAAGATCCAACTTTTACTTCCATCAGTGGGAATTTCCTACTGATAGTAGGAGTTAGAAGGTATTTTCAGTGAAATGAGAAGTAGAGATGCTTCAAGCTACGAGGAGCACAGGAGAAAAAGAATATATTAAACAAAGACTTTGCACTTTGTCTGATTCTTTCTTTAATATCCATTTCCTCACTTTTCTATTCTCTTTTGCACAAACTGTAGCTTTATTTGTGGTGCTCTAAGTGGCTGTTTTCAGTGAATTGTAGAAGGGACAATGGATAAAATCAAGCAATTCTCTGTTCAGCTGTCCTAGTTACTCTGTTTTACGTTTAAGCAACTGAGGAGTTTATATGTGTAAGCAAAGTTTGCTGCCAAGTGAGCAAGATTATATACCTTTCATTTGTATGGTGCGACTCATACAAAATACACTGCCCAAAGCATTGCTAGAAATGGGATATAGTGGCATTTGCAAGCCCAGGCAAATATGTACAAGATTTTCTGCATTTCTAAATGTAGAATCTAGAGCTGCCTGTCTGACTGATACTTTGGTAAGGGCATGCCTGACTTTATTAGATAGGAGTCTGTGTTTTGGCTTTATTCGATGGCACTTTTTTTTTTGTTCTGATTAGCTAGCAGTGTCTGGGCAAGCTATCTCACACTGTTAACTCCTGACATCTTGAAAGTAAAAGCACCATTCTGTTTCTTTGGAAATTTGCAAAATTTATTATTGTGCATTGTAAACAAGGAGAGGAAAATATAAATGTTATGTTAAAAGGATTATTGTTTGATGCAGTTTGTATTTCCTTCTTTCAGTCCACTTGCCACTCATTTAAATAACTTCTTTCCTCATCCCATGTTTGTGTTGGATGTCAGGTTGTCTGTTATTGTTTGTGGTGGTGGCCTGGGATTCATGACCATACTGATGACTGGACAATACTGAGAATGCAGATGCACGACAAATGCAATTAAAATGTCTTTTTTCCTTTCAAGAGCATGTTTGTTAGGTATATTTAAAGGCAAGGGTGTGAATCACCTTCTGACTATGGTTAGGTTTATTTTTTTCTTTGAAGGTCACAGCTTTTCCATTGCAGGAGTTCTAGTGTTTTTTCTGGCTGACCAGACAACTGGACTAAAGGTTTTTGCTCAGTCTTCTTTCTGAAGTACTGAGGCAAAGGCAGCAAAGTACTTGGACATTTTCTGTCTAAAGAATAGGAAAATATTTCAGAACATACTTAAGTTGATAACAAAAAGATAAATTGAATAGAAATAAATAGAACAAAGGCAGGAACTTAAGCTTCCTCTTTTATTTTTTTGAAACTTAGTGTTTCGCCAGTTTGGTTTGAACTTAATGTATGTTTAGGAGTTTTTTTCCAACAAACTGATGGAAAGAACTAGGTAATAAAATGGAAGGTGGTAGAATATTAATTTTAAAAAGCCAGAAAACTAGAAAAGATGAAAGGACAGATATTCTTGAGGTTTGGAGAATAATTTTTGCATGTAGCAGCTATATTGTGGAGACCAACTGCATTATAAGTCCTGGGAGAAAAGAAGTTGAGCAATGATGTTTTTCTGTTTGGGGTTTTTTTTTTTTCCTGATGTAAGGATTTGGGAGCATCAAATTAAAATATAGGAGGTAAGTCTGAAACAAACGAAAGAGCAGTATTTTCAGAAAACATAGTAAAAAATAAAATAATAAACATAATAAAAATAATAAGACAATGAATAAATAATGTCTTAGACTTTCTGTATTCTCCATATCTTACATGAAAGATTTCTCATAAAAAACCCAAACAACAGAACAACCTGTTTCCCCCCAAACCTGAACCTTTTCTCTTCAAAAGTAAACGGATACATTCACAGAAGAAAAATTTGGCATACACAAGAACTTCTTTGTGTGCTGCCTGACCATTCCTGGCTCCCTGTGACTAATTTGGAGCTGGCTTTTGTAGCCACAGGTGGCTCCCAGCAGAGTTCCTGGGAGCTGTGTGTGGAGATGCTCCTTTTCTGCTCTGGGTTGTGCCAGTGGCCACTGAGTCTCAGGGGCCAGGGCAGTACCTGGCCTGCAGTCTCAGAGCTGTGTGAGTCTGGCTGGGCTAAGAGGGGGGCAGTAGGCACAGCAGGCAGGGCCCCTCCTCCATGAGAAGCAGAGCATGGCTGCATTGAGCAGGAGATGCCAGCCTGGAGGTGCAGGTTTGAATTCCCCTCGTGGGTTGAAGGGGGTCAGTGCACTGGTATGCCGCCCATTATACGATCTTCCTTCTGCTTTTACAGACGCATCATTTTCTGCATCTGATAATTTGCTCCAAGGACCAGAAAAGTGAGTTTAAGGAATTTGCCCCCAGTGCTGAAAGAAAAACCTGGGGACCTCCCAGGAGCTCATTATAGAGTTGTAAAGACCTACATGAAGCCAGGGGTTCTTGGTGTCAGGGGCTCCTTACGAAAGGAGGTATTTGCTACAGTATTGATTTCAAAATGGGCTGTTTTATTTAAAAATGCTGAGCTTGGAACAAACTGAGTTCAGCACATTAGTGGTTTTTGGTCTCTTCAAATGCCAGCAGAGGAGACGAAATGCCTCTTCATAGGGATACTTACAATGACTCTCATGTTTACTCATGTGAATATTTTCCATAGCGTGACCATGAAGTACCATTTGGAATAACATGCAAACCTAGGGAAATGTAGGGAATTCTTTTGTCATGTCTGTTGAATAGCATGAGCAAGACAAGGATAACAGTTCATTAGCACCTCCAATAAAAGAAAAAAATGCTTTATTGCTACCTGTGTGATGTGAAACTATTTGACAATTAAAAATATACTTGCTGAACTTCTGTGGAATAGAGGATCTCACACAGGATCTCATTTAGGATTTTTGCTAATTTCTGATTGTTGCTTAGGAATTTTTTTGTTTGTTTTTGGTTTTTTGTTCTGTTTTCCTTTATTTTTTTAAAATTTTTTAAATTTTCCTTCTGGAATAATTCAGCATGGCAAATGACATGGCATGAGACAGCCAAAGTGGGCTTTTTTTCTATTGGTGTCACTCCTTAAGATTGGGTGAGACAGTAAGAATGACTTCCCAGTTTTGGCTTGTTGTATAGCACTGTATGCAACAGGTAGTAGAAAGGACAGAAGTAGCTGGGCCCTCTATAAGTAATGTATTTCCAAGTAGCAGGATGCTCACTTGAGAGGCCTTTCTTACACCATCTCATGTGATGGTTTGAGCAGCAGTTACTTGGAAATCTTCCTTTGCCCAAATCTGCTCAAGGACTGGTTGAACAGGATGTACTGAGCTGAGGCAAGAGCTTTTCAGTGTGCACCTAGGACTTAACCTAGACCAGACACAACCTATAATGGTGTGTCCCCAAAAATTGTTTTACTTAGCCAGTCCTAGAGCAAACAAACAGCTGAGCCCTGCATATCCAAAATGCCAGGTGTGGTGGAAACAGAGGAAGGGCTCACTTCCACAGGTTGGGGAGCAAGGTCCAGCCGATGCTGGGTGTTGGGAATTTGTTGGGATAGTGAGAGGGGAAGCTGAGCATGTTAGGGACTGCACTTTAGTTGCTCTGCTTGTGTGCAAGACAGACTTATGGCAGCTTTAGGAAGAAGGCTTGCAGATGTTGGTGTGGCAGACTGAGCAGAAAGAAGAAATTTTGGAATGTTTACTCCTTTGCAGTAGTTTTTCCTTGCTGCAGTGGCTTCGGCATTATTGGATATTTTTCTAAAAATCTTTACTTGTACCTGCTAGTGTGGCTTAGCCAGACCAAGTCCTACAGTGGCAAAGCACCTTGTGAAAGGCTAAATCCTAGGAGAAATCTTTAAATCCCATGCGTGCTTTGGGATAACCACTCTCTTATGCTTCAATCTGCTGGGCAGTGCACCAAACAGTTTGTTGACAAAACATTTATTGCACTGATACCTGCAAACACAAAGTAAGATTGCGTATTAGGGAGGATTTATGCTGCATCTACATGCAAGGGAATCTGGTCTTCAAGCTTAAGAAAATGAAAACTTTCAGAGGTGAATCCTGATATCAGAGCTTAGTCCTTTGCATGATCTGGCTGGCCCAGCCAACCAGATTGGTGGCCAAGAGACATCATCACTGTATGGGTTATGTCTGGTGTCAGTGTTATGGAGAACAGGGGAAAGAGAGAATGGAAAGAAAGAAATGGGATAGTAATAATAAAAGTGAAGAGAACATCTGGGCTATAGATTCATTTGGAGAGGAAATCCCATGTAAGTCATCCTGTGGGTCTTGTACATGTACATGTGTATATTGTGCTGTGGTGGTGGCAGTATGTCCTCATTGTGGCTGGGGTTTCAGGGCTTTGGCCTTTGTGTAAGCAGGATGTCAAAAACATTCTCTGACTTAAAGATTTAGAAGTAATCTGTAAGCATAATGTGATATTGGATGTAGAGTATTTATTGATCAAAATGTGAACAGAATAGGCAAGAGTGGCTTCTTGAGGAGGTGAGTTTCATCACTGCATTTTGGATTCCCATTCTTCTCTCCTTCCAAACTATTCTTCCCCACTAAAAATCCCAGACGAGGTAAGATATATTAGTGTGCAATCCAGTGGGCTTCCTTGCCATTGTGTAAGGTTGCTTTGCTGTGTATTTTGGAGGATTTATCCCTGTGGCGTTCTGTTGGCATTATGGTACTTGCTCTCCACTTCTAAAATAGAGGCAGAATGTTGTAAAATCAGGCCTTTATCTTTGCTGTGGGTAAACTTTATTACAGAGCAGCCCTCCAGCCTGCATCTTCACTTGCATTGACCTACATAAACGTACTGGTTTCACCCTCTCTCTTGCTTCTCTCGTAGGCTGGACTTGATCTGGGAGGTCTTTTCCAACCTAATTGATTCTGTGATTCTGTAATGGCTTTGTCCAGCTTATTAGTAGCCTTGTGGAAGTGCAGGTATGTGTGTCTTGCTGGATGACTGGTAAAGCCTAACTCATGTTGCTCTAAGCCATTTCTTGGGTTTATGTTACAAAAGGCAAACCCCTTTGACGCAGTGCAGAACAGAGGGGCAGCTATTACGGGTGTAATTATCCCAGTGAAGAATGCAGGGTGGTTGAGTGCTGCTGGCAGGCTGGGCTGTGTTTTAGCCACAGCCCACTTTAGACACACACACTTTATCTGACAGGTAAAGAAGACTAAGAAATAGCTGTATTTTTCTCCCATGACCTTGTTTAAAGGTGATACAGGACCCTACCCCTCTTGCTTTTTCTCCCCTGCAAAATACACATATTTTGTTTAAGTGCTGATCCCACAGCCCTGTGAGCAGTTTCAGCTTGACAAGGAATGCTTGATGTAATCTTCTGAAATAGGCATGTAGGTGTGTTGTGCTTATTAGCCTGCTAGTGGCCATTTAGTTATTTTATCTCAGTTATAATTAAAAGAGTGTTACCAGGAAAGGAGGAAGAGGAGGTGGGTCAGGAAGCTGAAGCTAGATCCAAGGGAGGATGTGTTTGGGTCTGTGGATGGGCAGTGTCTGGCAAAGATGTGCCTGCAAGTGTCTTCTAGCTATCAGACTACGTTTGTACTGAAAAAGGAGATTTTTGGTTCAAAACCATTCATTTTTGCACTGTGATTTGAAGAGGTTTCTTGCCCCTTGGTGCAAACTTCTGCATAACTCTGGTCAAATCACCCCCATTAATGCACAGGGTGTTTAGGTCAAACTGAGATAAAGCATTTTCCTCCTATAAAATTATTTATTTTCCCATACAGGGAGATGACAAGGTGCATGGAATTTAAATGTGACCTGCAAAGCATGTCTATTTGATTCAAAGTATTTTGTTTTAACATCTCACACTGACCATATTTTTCCTTGTGACTTGTGACTGACTCTTCAGGCCTTGGGAAAACAAACTGTTTTTGTTTCAAGAATCCTCATCTACAAAATGAAAATAAAGTTGAAGACCTTGCTGCATGTCCTTCTACTGTTATGGCATTCCCTTGGAGTAAATTTGACAGGAATGTTGATGGAGAGCCCTTAGAAGTGGCTGGTGCTCTCTGGCTCAGTGTTTATACACCCCTGGAGGATCTGCAACTAAGCCAGCTCAGAATTGCACCAAGAGATTGGGAAATCCCTTCTGCCTAAATTAGTGCATTTGATGGAAGTTTGCAGGGGTAAAATGACCACCCCTTTAAAAGTAACTGGTAGTGTCATCAAGGGAATAGTGTTGTAGCACCAAGTAGTGATGAGGAAGATAAATCAATGCCGTTCTTGCAGAGAACATGCAGAACAGTCCCCTTTGCTGGACAGAAAAATAGACAGCCTTGTGTTACTTGTGATGGGCCAGACAGGGCCTTGTGCCAGAAATTAGTGATGGTTTAAAGAACCAGATTTTGTTTCTAAATGGGGCAGTAATTGTGTAAATGAGATTTTTGATTGTTTTTAAAATTATTTTAACAACTGCCAAGTGAATTCTTTTATTTTGATGAAATTGAGGACTGAGTTGTTTCTGGTAGAAAAGGAAACTCAATTTCTTAATGGAGGGGGAGAGGGCAGAGTGAAAAACCCATAAAGATGAGACCAATGGCAGGTCTCTGGTGAGGAAGGAAACTCACTGTAGGTGTTGTCAAGGAAGGGGTGCTGCTTCTCATAACCCAGAGGAAAGGGTGTGAAATGTGGTAATAATTGTAGGAAATAATTGTCGTCGTTGTTCTGGCTGGACTGCGCCCTACACAGCAAAGGGAAATGAACACGTGTCTCTCTGAATCTTGTTACTGTGCTTGTTTAGTTTCATGGTGTAGTAAGAAAGGAAATGATGGAGTAAAAGGGATCTTGGCAGGCTTTGGTTTTCCTCTGCAGAGGGGTGGGAAGGAGAGCAGAGTTTAATTGTACCCTATAAAATGTGTATGTTTGGTCTGAAGTATTTCAGGCTCAGGCAGAAGGTAAAACACCTGTATAAACTCCTGCCTTGTGCCTGTGGGTTATGCCTGTTTGGGGTTCTGATATCCATGATATATAAAAGTTCTGGGGTTTTTCCTCTGTCTTCCCTACAGTCTTTTTGCTATGCATGAAGAAACTTTTCTCCTTGAACTTTGATTTATATGCACATCCTTTCTGTCTCAACACCCTTTCTTGGCCAGGTCACTGTGACCTCTTGCCATCTGTGTTTGACTGCTTTGCTTTCAACTCTCCTCCTTCCTTATCTCCTGATCCTCACTGACCTCTCTGGATGTCTTGCTGGCCCTTGGTTCAGTTCTCCCGGCCCCTTTTCTGCAGATTCCTGTTGGCTCTCACCAGTCCAGTCTCTTGCCTGCTGTACTCCAGCCTGCTCTATGGTCTTGGCTCCCCTTTCCATACTGCTCACCTGCTCTCTGTTCATTGCTTCCCACTCAGCCTTTCATTGCCTCTCTCTTGATGCTCCTCTCAGTAGCTTACTGGTGGTATGAGCCATTTCCTTACCCCTCCCTCCCAAACGCCTTTTCTTGATCCCATCACAAATTTTGCCTGCCTATCCCATTTGGACACAAAGTGAGTGGCTGTTCAGACTCTTGCTCATCCCTTGCGTCCAGACTACGTGCAAAACCGGCAGCTGCAAACTTTCGAGGAAATCTAATTCCATTTTTATGAGCTCCAACCTTTGCAGGCTATAATTACCTGTTGCCATCATCACTGGGACCTCTTTGCTGCCGGCTGCCCTGACGCAGGCACACGGGCACACATGTGTACAAATACCAGAGCCCCGCTTCCCCGGCCTCAGCCTGTGCAGCCATCGGCTCACCCGCACTGGACACTTGCAGTCACTGCCCCTTGGCACAGCTCTTTCAGCTTCTCCAGGCCCTGCCTCATTTTCCTCCTGTCTGCCAGGTATTGTTCCCTGTGCTACCCTTGCCCACCAAGCTGGTGAGGAAGGGCTCATTTGTGTGTGTCTGCAGTGTCTTTCTGGGCTGGCTGGGCCTTACTTTTGCTATATTGAAATGCCCCCAGTGGTTGCCTCCACTGGATACCTTCGTACCTTGGTGTGGAGATGCCATTTCTGTAGCATGTCCAGCCCCTTGTCAATGCCCAGCCTTGACACAGCTGCTCTGATTTGTTGTTCCCCTTGGTTTTCCTTGTCTTGACCTCCTGGTCTAAGGCAGGTGGGCACCTTTCTACATAAGGGTGCTTCCACATTTTAGTCTAGCCTAGGAAATAAACAGCATCCTAACCTGGTACTGAAATATTTTTTAACAGCTCTGGTGAACTTATCCCTAGTGTGACATTGCCTCTCAGTAAGGTTAAATTCTTATGCTGACCTTTGTAAGAAACAACAACAAAAAAACCATCCACTTCAGAAATTACTTGCAGGGTGTCTGCAAATTTATGGAGGACATAAAAAGTAAGCTTTCATGGAGAAACATCCTTTTGTCAATGTACCTGCTTTTTCTACCCCTGGATGCATGGTGAGCATTGTCACCACTTGTTTCTTGGGTAAAATGCCCAAACCCTTAATATACAGAGCAGCAGAAGCCCTGGGATGTGAGACATGAAGTAGTGTTGCTGCATCCACTCTGGTTTGGGCATGCTAGTCTGATTTCAGAGTCAGTGGAGCAGTCATGGTATGTCCTTTTGTCTTCTCTCTGCTTCTCCTTGAAGGCCCTCTGGCAGGTCTTCAAGGGCAGAACTTGCAATCCAGGGTTGCTTGAATCAAGATTTGAAAGCAGAAGCCCAAGAAAATGTCATTTTAAACATAAAAAAAATCTCTGCATATCCAGCCCATCAGCACAGGGCACCCATGTAAAGGCTTCCCTCTCCTGCCCTTCATCTCTTGATTAATTTTCCTCATTTCTTGGTGTACATGAGTTCATCTGCTTCAAGCAGTGGGGCTGCAGAACAAAGCAGTTTTCAAAGGAAACAAACGTCATTTATATCTGGTTTTCATTTCCTTTTTCTTCTATTTGGTAAACTGTACAATATTTAATAACAGAAGACTTGCTCATTCTTGTGTCTCAGACTCTGAATTATTAAATCTCAGAATCTCTGATTCAGATAAAGAGTAATTAGGATATGCAGTATCTTCTTGACACGTGCTTGAGATGTAATCAGGAACCAAGGTGCTCTTAGCTCTTTAACAAATGCTTTGTTAAAGTATACTGTAAAGCACTATCTTAGCAGGAATGGAAAGAGCCTGTAGTCAAAGGGAAAAAAATCTTCTTGGAAGCTGAGAGCTTTGGGAAGGTGGGATCAGGTATATGTAGTGTTAGAGACAGTGCTCATCTGCTGGGTTTATCCTTCATTAAATTTTCAGCATAGATCCTCATAACATAGTGTCAGCAGAAACACAGGCAAAGCTTAAGGGATTACACTGGTTAATACATGGATGTAAGTTTTGGGTTTTGTTTGTTGCATTAGAGCTCAGGGAGTCATTTGGGTGCTTTGCTTGGACTCATGCCCACAGCTAACCATATGGTACAGCAGTTGATGGAATGCAGATAATAAGTTCGTTTTCTTTGCTATTTAGGTTCAAACTTGTGCTACAGGTCCCCTCCCAAGCTTTGTTCCAACCCACTAGGTGAACCTAATAAGGAAATTCATCTCTCTGTGCCTCAGTTTCCCCATATAGCAAACAGCAATAATAGTAATAATACACTGCTTCTCTTTTAATGTGTTTGGAGTGTATGGATGAAAAGCACCAAATATGAGCTTGCTATATAATTATTTGGCCTACTACATGTACTCAGTTTGTCTGACCACGCAGAGGAACACCCATGTTTGGGAAACCTGGACTTCCCATATCTACCTGGGCAGTGCTGCCAGCCTGCCCAGTTGGGCTGTGACCTACAGCATGGCAAATACAACTGGCATTAGTCAGCTGGCCACTTCAAAAGGTGAGGGGGAGAAGGAATGAAAACTTGCAGGGGGAAACCATGCTTCAAACCTGAATAAAAGAACCTTTTTCTTTTCTGACCAGGGAGCCTGGATACACAGGCACTGCCACTTCCTAGGTAATTTTAAGATGTATTCATGTTTCAAAAGAGAAGTGAGTCAAACCAGCTAATCCATGTAAACTGTTGTCATAGGTTTGTGGTGAAATACACATCTGTCAGCCCTGAGCAGTTGCTGTGTGGGTCTGGGTCAAGGCATATTAGTGCCCCTGTTTCCCTGGGTGGTATGGGAAGCAAGGTCAAAGGGTGTGGGAATACCAATTTCTCTTTCCCTAGCAAATTACTGATGAATGACTCTTCAGATCTGGGGTCTTGAGGCACACTCTGTGAGCGTGGATAGCATGTTGTTACTACTCTTTACAGGATCAAACTTATCCCAGGAGGAATCTGCTCTGAAGTAGACTTTAAAATTTGGAGGCAGGCTAAACCAGCCCCAGAGGGCTGATAGCAATGTGTAGCTGTCCAGAGGTGTCCTGACCTTCTGAGAACAGGTGTATATATTTATATTAAAAAAAAAAAAAAAGATAGACATGCAATAGCTAATATAGCTACAGTATTGATACTTATTTTAAATCTTCCAATTTAAAAGGAAAATATTTAAACCTTGAAAATAAACCAGTAGTTTAGAAGAAAGTGGAATATGGAGCAACTGTACTAAGAATTGTATTGTGCCGTATAATTAGACTAATTCTACCAAGCCTATAGGCAAAGGCTTATGCCTTGGATTTAAAGAGGATTCAGTGTGTCCTAGTCTCACTGTAGAAACCACATGTAGGAGGAGACAGTTTCAAAAGGCAAGACTTGCTGTCATTAGTTGTTCCTCAGTCTCCTGACTCTAAGGCTGCTCCACCTAAAAGAGGCCAGCAATCACTTTAAGGGGTGTTGGAGCTGATCTTCAAAGTCATGTGATTTTTATGATGTTTTTAATGAACAACCTGACTGCAGAGTCACGTGTTACTCCATGAAAATTTTGGGGAGATTAATATTTAAGTGTAAGTGGTTCTTAGTGCCCCTGAATTTACAGGAAAAGAAATATTTGATTTCATAGCTCTTATCCAGTTTCTGCCAATAGCAGTATCTTCCAGTAACAAACTGATGACCTCCAGATAGAATGGAGAATGCAGATTTCTCTTTTAAGCAGCTGAAATATAGATTTTTTGATGCGATCTGGAAAAAGTCTGACTTTTGGAGCATTCCAGCTGTCTGTGAGCTAGTTTCAGCCTAGCCATTTCCTGTGTAGTGTGACCTACCTAACATATTATTTGCTTTTCCCCTTCTGCTTTTTTGTTCTTTTCTAGTTTCATTGCTGTTTCTCCTGTTTCAGGGAGATGATGCTAATGATATCTTTTCTGTGTGTGTATGCCACCATCTTTCCTCCTTCTGCTCCATAGGGCTCTTGTGTCTTCCACTGGCTGCCACAGCTTTTATGTGAAATAGAAGTTATTAAATGTAAATGGTATCTCAACAGCAATTAAAAGTTTAAGTACATATAATGAAATTGGTTTAACTTTAAAAGAACAAGATGGAAGTGACCCTCTATGTGGTTTTATGCCATAAGCAATTGCTTTTTTTATCTGAATGGCCTGAATAACTTAGATGCTGCATGTGGTCTGCAGATACCTAGGTTTTGAGAATTATTTTTGCACCAAGAAGTTCATGATGATCACAAAGTTTTTGCAGGAATAGTGTTAGTTCTCGCACTAACTTTTTCAAGCACCTAGCCTACATACTGTGATTTTTTTTTTTTGCAGTTATGCCTAATCCCCAAACCCAGAACTTGTTTTTAAATACTGCCTAAATATTTTCTTGGTGTGCAAGCTGTCTTACTAATTCTGACTGAAGTCACTGTAGCATTAAATCACAGTGCAAAAAGCCAGAAATATGCAGGATCCAGGCCACTAGTTGTACATGATGAGGGAGGAAAACCCTGCACCATCCCACACTTAAAATTTCCCATTCAGCCAGCCCTCAGTTTAATACCTGATGTCCTCATTTGTGTTATGTGGGAGACACTTTACATGCCAAGAACTGGAGCAACTTGCTCTGGTCTATGATTTTGACATTGAAAAGAAAACATAATTTCTGGTTCCTCTGCATACGTATCCCCAGTGAAGCGAGTCTGGTGGCAGCTCCATGCCTGGCTGTCTTGGCAAATGCTTCCCACTGGTGTTAGCAGTGATGAAGGTGAGCATGTGAGTCAGGCTTCCTGATTTCTGCTCTCATTAGTTATATCACTTAGGTTATTACTGCTGACCTCAGGAGCTCTCCTTTCTTATCCCTGCCAGCCACCTCCACCTCATGGGAGAGGTATGTTGGGGAAGTTGTAAAACAGTAGGGTAGAGGCAGTCTAGGCATGTACTAATTTTTAATTTTTCCCCCCCTGCTTAATGCCTTTTCCAATATTTTCCAAAGGTCGGGAACTGCAGAATGCTTGCTGTCAAGCTTGCACTTGCTTTGCTGCTTTTGAAATCTGAGCTGAGTTTGCCTTTTTCCAGACTTTCTGAATGACTGCAGGTCTTGGAGGTTTGATGCTTCACATTACTGAATAATTTATTCAAGTAGCAACTTGTGCTGTATTAACCCTGACTTTTGGTCATGATACTGCAGCCTTGTTTCAATGTCTGCTCTGTTTCTGGGGGTCAGTCACTCAGGAGGCAGCTTTGGTCCTTCCCTGGTAGGAAAAGTCTCACGTGGTTCTTGGTGATGCTGTTGGGGGCTTGGTGTTGCCATCTTGGTATTCCTCTACGGGGATAGTGAGCGAGGAGGTAAGAATTTGCCTTTTAGCATTTTTAATGGTTTGGAGTTGTGTGAAGACACCCCAAGCTCTGTGTCTTTTCAAGTCCTGAGATCCTGGGAATGCTGCTGTGGTTGCACCCTGGGAGTCCTATGGCAGCATGGCAAATACCATAGTCTCTGTGAAATGCATGCAATGATGTTTGCAGCTTCTGCATGCTCTGATCATGACAACTCTGGCAAGCTCTATGATAGCTGCTGGCTGCAAGTAGGTTTTGTAAGTTGTGGGAAGAAAATCAAATGCTACTGTGAAAATCTTTTGTAAACCTTCCTGTGTGTCCTTAGCTTGGCTGTACCTGGCCTGCTCTGAAATTCCAGAGCAGAAAAAAGCACTGAGCTGTTGAGGATGCTAGAAAGAGAGTGTCATGTTAACCCAGGGGTTTCTGTGTTTGGGGCTGCCTGGGACAGTCTTTCTGTAGCCCATCACATTGAGGGGCCACCTCTGAGCAGGCTCAGCAAGCTGGTGTTGCCAAAGTGTCATTCTGCTGATTTCCATGTCAGCCCTCCTTGGTGGCAGCAGCAGGAAGGCCATCCCTGGCAGATTGCTTGTGGTGAGGATGGGTTTTTTTTGGGAAAAAAAAATCCAAACTGGGAGTGTGACGGGGTAAAAGCATCTGCCATGGGAGTGGATGTGGGGTACAGACTTTGCACAGATCCGTGTGTGTAGTGCTATGACCATGACCCTTAAACACTGCTGTTTCCCTGCTCTTGGGTGTCATTACCTGCCAGGAAACAGGTGGAAAAATTGTCCAGGAAAAATAGACCAGGCTTTTGCAGTAGGCAATTTGGGTTTTGGCAGCTGGGGTGAGAAGGCCAGTTTCCATTCAGCATCTGTTTCAATGTGAAAAATGGCAGGAAATCTGCTTTTTCAATCCTTTTGACCCTTGTCTATTCATTGACTCAAATGCTCCAAATATTTCACAGCTGAGATAATATCAATAACAAAATAATGTTTAATTTCAATGTTGCAAATATCTGAAGGAACTTTTTTTTAAAAAAAATTGCCTCCATCCAGAACAAGCGTTGCAAAACCAGCAGTATGTGTAGCCCTGCATCATGTGAAGTGGTAGCTAGAGAAAGCTTTATCCCCTCTCCTCTACCCATTTGTCTTTGCCACCTGCTCCTCTGTTTGGATTTGGGCATCCCTCATGTTTCTCCATAACAAATCTTTCCAGTTCCCTTAATCACAGGAGTGATGCAAGGTAGTTGAAGGGTACTTAGTGGCAGTCCTGTTCCACTCCCTTTCTCTCCCTGAAACTTGTGCCTGCTTAAATGTGCTTTGCCTAACTGGCAGGTGGGCAAGACTGTGTGTTCCTGTGGAGTTAGGAATAAGAGGAGCATCGGGAAACTCCTGTGCTATGAAGACTGGTCAGGTTCTGCTCTCTACTTGTAGATCAGGACAATTTCAGAGTCCTAGTTTTTTTGTACATTGATTAAAATGAAAACATGGAGTGTGCTGCTTTGAGCCCTGTGTCATTTTATGTATGGAAGAATAAAGTGGGGCCCTGGAGAGCAGGAAGCAGAACAATGGTCACAGGCTGCCTTGCTTCCATCCCTAGAAATACCCTGTTGTGTATTTTTTACCTCTACTACCACGGAGGGGAACCTAGCTGCAAGCCTGTGCACGAGTGAGCTGAGCAGGGTGGTGGATGACACACTGCCTGGCTCTGTCCTCAAGAAGCACCAGCTTCCTTCTACCTTCATGACCTCCTGTGTGAAAGTCCTGGGCCCAGCTAACCCCAGCAAACCAATCAGTTTGATTTTCCTTCACAAGTTACTGTGAAATCTTGATGCAACACAATACAAAGGACCACACAGCTTTTGTTTCTTCAAGACCAAACCTGGACAGAATTTTGCTTCTGAAGTGTTGAAAACCTGCAAATGTAACTTAAATAAAGAAAAAAACTTAAAAGCAATTTTAGCTACTTACAATCTATGAAACCTTCACATTTTCAAAATGCACAGTGTACAACACAGGTGCATTTCCAATATCAAACATTTTTTATAGTGAGGAGGTCAGAGCTCCCCTACAGTTTCCAGCAGGACTGCACCTTTCAGTACACATTTTTCCACCCCATTTTTTTAGCTGTTTGAACTGCTCTGGAGCAGAGATGAAAACCATTAAAATGACAGCATGACAGAAATACTCCACAAGTAAACAATCTAGGATTTTATAAAATATTTTATTTCCCCCTCCTTGACTGACTGCAAAAACAGCTGGAACAAAAAGGATCCAGCTTCATGTTTGGAGAAAAGAAGCCTTTGGACATTACATCAAATAATTGCAGCAGCTAAGATTTTTAGCTGGCTGTAGGGCCCTTTGCTATTCCTGTGTTCCTACCAGTCAGCCTGGATTGACTCAGGATTTATGGCATGAACTGAAAGAAGAGGCTGATGGCAGAGCCCTCTTGCAGAGGCTTCCAGGGCCACAACCTCCTCTTCATCCTCCATCACCGAGGCACCTGGCAGTGTGGTGATCTGTGTGGCTTGCAGATGAGAAGCCACTCCTCTCCAAAGAATGAGCTCAGGAACACCAGCCCTATTAATTTATTTTCATTGGCATTATTAGGAAAACGACCCAACCCCAAGCCCTCTATTGTCAGGATTTTCTTTAAATAGCCAGTTCTGGAAACAGGAAATTCCTTTACCTCTGGAAACAGGAAACAGATCTGACTATTACATATTAGTTTTAAATCTTTCAATTATCCCCTGCTGCCCATCATCTCTGACTTTCTGCTGCTCAGCAAAATTCACTATTTATTTTTGATAAGCTAGTGTCTGGGGGTGTTGTGCAAGACTCAGCCATGGAGTAAATCAATGTATTTTGTTTTAAAGCTGGCAGGGCTGGTGTCTTCTGTGTCCATCATATTCGTTATATGTATGAAAACAAGAAGTTTTTGATACAGAAGGGTACAATCTGTTGACTAAATAAAATAAGAAGGAAGAAAATGAGAATTGGCATCACAGAAGTCAAGGAAGGACAAGATTTTTTTTGTTTTAAGGTTAAGAATCAAGGCCTACTGACAAGAAAGGGTATACCAGTGAAAATGGAATACTCTTAGAAACTCAGGGCCAGAAGCGACTTAAAGATATCTTCTAATCCATCTCCTTGCCCCTGAGAAGGCTAGATGTTTATCTTCAAAACCTCTGCTGAGGCTGATTTCATTACCCATCAACAAATCCTATGTTAGGCCTTTACTGTCCTTGTTTTCATGATGCCCTCAAAAATTATTAGGTGTATAGTAAGGTTTTGTTCTTCTTTGTGCAGTAGGGCAATTGCTGACCATCCTTTTCAAACAGTTACCTGGCTTCAGGTCTCTATATTCTCAGGATGTGTTTGCCACCTCTGTAACCTCTTAAGCATCTCAGCTTTTTGCTGTAGATCGTGATTCCAAATGTTTTTGTCTCTTGTTGCTTGCTTTTTGGACTCTAGGCCAAATGTGCCTGCCTTTTTTTTAAAGGGTTATTTCCCAGATTGGGCAAAGTCTTCATCTGAAGCCTCACAGCTGATAGCAGAGAGAAATAGCTGCCTTTTGAATTGTGCCTATGATACCCTCCCAGTCTGTGCTTTGGGGGTCCTTGCAGAAGCTGTGTGGCATTGATGCCTGACCTGTTTCCAAACCAGTTTATAACTTTGGTGGCACTGCTGCCTCTCTCTTCATTCCACTTTTGTTTCTGTGGAGCCCTTCTTTCTGAGCAGAGCACAGAGCTATTAACTGTTCTGGGAATGTGTTGGCTCTTAAATAATCACAAGTGGAGGCACTGTGCCAAGTTTTGGTTTGGAGTAACTGTTTTTTCTGCTTCCAGACCTTGATGTAGCTCCAGAGAAATAAAGGTGTTTACGGATGCATTATGAATTAGCACCCTGGCTGCCAGCCCTTTGTAGCCAGGTCCCAGCTCTGGCTGGGTGCTGTGACACCTCTTGTGCTGTGAACATGCTTGTGCAGGTGGGAGTCTCTCCATTGATCTGTTGTGTTTGTGTTCAGATTGTCTCCCTGTCATGGTGCACTAGGTCATCCTCAAAGCATTTTGGTAGCCTCTTGCACACAGGGTGAGATTCCTCTTTGCTGCCTCTGCCCTTGACACCGAACCAATACCACCTCCTGGCTGTTCCCTCCAATGCTGGCAGGGCATCAGTGCCTCACAGCCTCTTCTCAACCACCCCCTAAGAAGTGCAGAGCTGCAGGGGGGACAGGGCATCAGGAAGCTGTATCTGCTGTCCAGCCTGTGTAATGTTGGGCTGTAGAGATCTCTGGAATCAGAAGGGAGGAGGGCTCCCTGCTGCTGCCCAGCACTGCAGCTCACCCTTGCAGACCCAGGACACAACATTCATATCCATATCACGCACTCCCTGTTTGTAACCATACTTGATCCTTAGCTGACTTCCCCTGCAAGAGTCTCAGAGACAGAGAGGTAGTGGTTAACACCAGTTTAGAAATGACCTGCTGCTGATAGATGCAGCTATTGATCTGTACACACCCTCCTGGGTAGCCAAGCAGGAAGGAGCTAACCTGGGGAAGTCAATCTTGTACAGTAAGCAACCATCCTAAACTTTAATTCACTTCTGGTCCTTGCTTTAAACATCACATCTCTGCCAGGCACCGTGCACTGCACTGCTCAGCCCTGCAGTTCCACCTGATCCCTGACATTGGTCTGGTCCAGGACTCAGGGCTTTTGATCTTAACTTCATTAGCTCTCAGCAAAGGGTAGCTGCTCTTGGCAAAGGATCCTAAAACAGTCGACACATTAGTAATGAATTAAAACAAACCTGAAATAACTCTTTGTTTTAATTCCAGCGTAGCGTGTTGAAGCAGTTCAAGTATGCTTTGGCATGCTGAGTAGTAATGGAGATTTTTTTTTTCCTGTGTTAGTTAGTTTGAAAAATAACGACTGCTTGCAGCTGAAACAATAAAGATGTGTCTTCCAGATCAACTGTAGTTCTCAAAGAGTCTGCACTGTTCACTGACTGTTCTGATATCTTCTTGGTCTAAATAAGTGTGATGGTTTTACCTTTGAAATATAACCAATGGGGGAAAAAAAGTGATTAGCCATTAGTCGGAGAGAAGCTTCCAAGTGATGTCCCAAGAATGTATGGGAAAAGAACAAGAAATAACTTTTTTTTTCTCATCCAAAAGAGTAGTGATATTCATTTTTGTCTTTACAAGTTTCTCTGGAGCCTGTCATGGTGTGTTCTAGAGTTTACCTGAGGTCAACAGGAGCCTTGCTGGTGATTTCATCATATCCCCACGCAGCTCTGTCATGGTGACGGCTCATCTTTCCAGCTCACTTGGGGAGGAGGCTGGAAATCCTGATTGTGATGCAGAGGAGTGGAATAGCCAGCTAACCAGCCTGGCTGGGTGGTTTTGGTGTCAGCTTCCTGGATTTTAAAAAGGCAGCTGAATCTGTTTTATTTGGTGTCCCTGAGCTGGGGTGCTGTGTTTGTGCCAGCATTTAGGTGGCAGCTCTTGACAGTGTCAACTCAAATGTGTGTACAAATGTCATTTTGCATAGAGGCTGGGTTTCCTACTTATGCAGCAGTGACTTGCCAGGGCCCCTGAACATGTACAAGAGCTAGGCTTGGGCTCAGTACTTGCTCTGACTGGCACTTCTTGCAGCTCTGCCCAAGGATGTGGCTTGTGGCTGTAGCAGAGGAGGAGGACTGCTGCAAGGGTAATCTCCCAGGCTGGCCAGATATGCCTCCTGTGCTTTCTTCACCTGGGAGTTATATTCAGAGCTCATAATATTTAATTATTGCTCTTCCCATCAACAAATACAAAGGTCTAATCATTCTTGTAGTGTTTCCCCAAGTGCTGGGTACTGAGCACAGTCTCTGGGGACTGCAATGTGTTATTTTCTAATACAGCCTTCCTGCAAATAATTTACCTGCAACACATGATCATTATACTCCTGTTGGTGTGTGAATCAGAAGACTCTTTTGGTATAAAGCATGCTAGCATTTGGAGCATGACTTCTCTTGAAGGCATTAAGTTTTTAAGGAGTTAAGTATGTTCATGTGAATTTCACAGAGAGCTAAGTGAAAAATGGTAAGTAGGTTCCCTCTGCTGCCTTGAAGGAGGGTTGCTTTTATTTGTTTTAAACATAGATGGCCTCTGCTGTCTGCCTTTCCTTTAAGTAAATGCATAGCTGGTAGGTTTGTTGCATTTTTGGTGGAGAACTATTGAAATTTGGACCTGTGGCTTCAGACATGTATTTTAAGCTATTTTGTTACTTTCTATAAAATATGAGTGGCACATTGTGTGAAACAGTCAAACGGCTGGGCTTCTGATGGCCAGGGGTCTGCAGCATGTGCTCTGGAAGAAGAGACTGAGGGACACGGCTTTGTTCAGCCCTGAGGAGATGATTTTGCAGGAGACCTTACTGCAGCCTGCCCCTGTCTATGGGAAAGCTGATGAAAAGATGTAGCCAGCTCCAAGGAGCAAGGATTGCAAACTGGAGTGGGATTTTCAGAGAAAATATTAAAGTAAGCATATCTCCATAGGGAAAATTGTGCATTGATAACTCGCCTAAAGAGACCGTAGGAGCTTTGTTCTCAGAGGTTTTCAAGGCCCAGGTAAACCAAGCCCTGTGCAACATCACACAAAGTCAGGGTTGGCCCTACTTTGAGCAGGAAGTTGCAGACTTCCCAAGGTCCCTTTCCACAGTCTTATTTAGAGACATTATCCATAAATACAGGGTTTGGAAGTGAGTGGAATGCAGTGGGGCCTGTGCTTGCATTCCCTTTGGTATTCCACTTCTAAAGGGGTTTAAAAAGTGACTCTAATGTGATTGTGCTGAACTTGGTGTTAGTGGGAAAGTCTGTCACTACAAATGTTTCCATGAGCATTTGACTCCTGCCTAAGTGCATCCCCGTGGGGGAACACTGGCAGGGTGAGTGGGGTGTTTATCTGTGATGCAGCAAATACACCCCTGGAATCATCTGAGCCTTCAGCCTCGCCGTTATCCCCTTTTTCCAAATTGATGGGTGAATGTTGATATACTGTATGAGCTGACCCAGCTAATGCTGTTAATCCAGGTTTCATTGCAGGAAACGGGAAGAAAAATAAGATTAACGTTTTCTGGGCTATCTGGAGTTTGCTCACCCCAAGCATGCTGGCTTCCAGTTGTTGGGGTGCATCTTCCAGAGGTCAGGGGCTGGGCCACCCATAGCTGGGGATGGCAAACCCTTGGCAAGCAGCAGAGCTGGTGTCCGGTGGGCGCGGGGCTGATGGCAGTAGGTGGGTGGCAGCCGCGGGTGGCTCGGCATCCTCGCCAGCTCCGCCTGGTTCTGCTGCTGCACATTGACCAGGCTCTGGGAACCGCAGCCCCCGGGTGCGCGGTGTGCGGGGTGACCCGTGGGTGTGCAGGGTACCCCGTGGGTCTGCGGGGTACCCCGTGGGTCTGCGGGGCACCCCGTGGGTGTGCGGGGTACCCCGTGGGTGTGCAGAGTGCCCCGTGGGTGTGCAGGGTGCCCCGTGGATGTGCGGCGTGGGTGTGCAGGGTACCCCGTGGGAGTGCAGGGCGCCCCGTGGGTGTGCGGGGTACCCCGTGGGTGTGCAGGGTACCCCGTGGGTGTGCAGGGTGCCCCGTGGGTGTGCGGCGTGCCCCGTGGGTGTGCGGCGTGCCCCGTGGGTGTGCAGGGTACCCCGTGAGTGTGCGGGGTACCCCGTGGGTGTGCAGCGTGCCCCGTGGGTGTGCAGGGTACCCCGTGGGTGTGCAGGGTACCCCGTGGGTGTGCGGCGTGCCCCGTGGGTGCCTGCGGACGGTGCGCGGCTCGGGAGCGCCCGGCAGAGCCGCTAGAGGCCCCTCCAGGCGCGGCCACGGCGCCACCAGCGCCGAACCACGTCCCTGCCGCGGCCCCGGCGGGCGGCGCCGGGGAGGGTCCTGCTGTCGGATCCGGCCTCTTTAAAGATAGAGATCGTCTCAGCAGACCGGAACAGGGGCGGTGATTCTGCCCCTCTACTCCGTTTCCGTGAGACCTCCACCTGGAGTGCTGCATCCAGCTCAGCAGAGCCGTGGACACGTTGGAGGACGGCCATAAAAATGACTGGGGAGCTAGAGCACTTCTGTGGTGACAGGCTGAGAGGGTTGGGGTTGTTCAGCCTGGAGAACAGAAGGCTCTGAGAGATCTTTGAGCAGCCTTCCAGTACCTAAAGGAGGCTTATAAGAATGTCAGAATAAGCGGAATTAAAAGGGATCCACAAGGATCATCGAATCCAACTCCTGGCCCTGGGCAGAACCATGCCCAAGAGTCACACCAGGTGCTGGAGAATATTGTTCAAGGGTTTCTTGAACTCTGTCAGGCATGGTGCTATGAGCACTTCCCAATACCCTATGGGTGAAAAACCTTTTTTCTAATATCTAACCTATGAAAGATGGGGACAGACTTTTTAACAGGGCATTTATTGATACCGCAAGTGGTTATGATTTTAAACTAAAAGAGGGATTTAGACTGGATACAAGGAAATTTTTATGAGGGTGGTGAGGCACTGGAGCAGGTTGCCCAGAGAGGAAGTAGATGCCCCATTTCTGGGAACAGTCAAGGTCAGACTGGTTGGTGCTCTGAGCAAGATGATCCAGTTGAAGATGTCACTGTGCATGGCTGGGGTTTGGACCTATAAAGGTCCCTTTCAACACAAAGCAGTCTATGGTTCTGAGAAGAGGGAGGCAATGCATTGTGGCCCTCTATTTTTGTGGGCTCTTGGGCAGCAGTCCCCTTAGTGGATCCTCAGACAAACCCCACAGGAGGTGAGCTGAGCTGAAACAGTCAATGGGTGCACGTCTGCCCCAGCAGTGGACCAAGGCAGAGTCCTTCCCAAATCTGATCTGTGGCTCAGCCTCCACAGATCCCATGTTTTGCTATTTCTGCAAGCACTTGTCTTTCTGCTGACACACAATGCGAGATTGCAGAAATGTGAAGTTGAAAGTATTTCCACTATTCAGCTTTTCCTCTTTGCAGCTCTGGATTATTTATTCTGCCTCCACTTGTCATATTCTCTGGGAAATCTGTGCCACTTCAGGTCACTGGTACTCACTTATTCCCTATTTTCATTTTTGTCCTGCCTATCTTCTTAGTTATGAGGGTTTTAAGGCAGAAATTACTGGTAGTCTGAAGACTTCAGCTACATAAATTCATCATATGGATTGTGTTTGGCCATTGCTAAGTATGTTTGACAGTACTAAGGTAAGAGGCTAAATGCCTTGGTGATTTATAGTTGACTTAGGGCACAAACATAATTTTTCATTTACCTCATCAAAACAAAGAAGTTCAGCATTAATGAGGGTAGTTCATCACAGCTCAGCTGCCCTGATGTAGTTTGAAACTCGGGGATCTCAGATGGGCTCTGGGAAGGGTGCAGAGAGCAGAGCCTGAGTGCTTGGTGTGTTCTCAAGCAAGGTGTTGCTGAGTGCTTGCCCTCTCCTTGCAGCCTGCTCCATTTGGCCTTGCAGTAATTGCAAGTGAAAAGGAAGGGAAGTATGGGGGTTTTTTAACATGAATCTTCCTGGATATCTTTTTACTGGTTTTGGGTACTATTCTGCTAAGTGTAGTGTACATAGTCTATATAATAGCAAGCATTATGCATTTAAAATCTGTCCAAAATTGTTTTGCCAGTGTAGGGTAACCAGAGAGTATTGAGGTACTCCTTCCTTTCAGAAACTTTATTGAATTTTTGGCAAACACTTCTGTTCAAATGGTATGTGTGTAGTCACTTAAAAACAAGTGATACGTGATCAACTGATGAAAAGCATGTTTTACACTGTTGGTCCTTTTCTACAGCTCCAAATGATACCAGTTTTTATTTAATTTTTTTTTTTTTTTAGTTTAGAGGCATGCCAAATCAGCCTTTTCAGTATAGATGCATTGTTTTCATAACCTTAAGTACAACAGCACTGGGAATGTAGTTCTGAGCTGAAACTTGAGCTCCCAACTTTCTGCCTTGCAGTCAGATTTTGTATTTGCATTTTTACACTTGTAAAAACTAGGGAGTTAAAAGTTGTGCAAATGGTGCTTCAGCATGTTTCAATAACACCCAGGCTCCAATGCCTGTCTACACAGCTCACCCCATCTGCCTGTCTCTTACCCTTTGCTTTTTTTCTTCTTCTTTATATTGTTTAGGTTTGACTTTATCTAAACAGCAGGCTGGCTACCTATATACAGTATCTTCTACTATTTTAAAGTGTAGATTTACAGTACAGAAAGACAGAGGAAATGCTTCAGAGGTGAGAAGAATGGTGAAAGGGAGGAAATCCCTTTGTGATCCATGACTTTTAAGGGATAAATGGGAGATACATTTCTATTAGCTCTACCTCATGAAGATTTTAACACACCATTTCCCATCGTCTTATCACAGGAAGTCTTGGAGAAAAACCGACCTGCTCATTCATCAATCCATCAGCAGTAACCTGGTTGTTTCTTTCACAATCCCAGCTGCCCAGTCTACAGCAGATGGCTTGCCCTTCCACAACCCTCTTTGTTCTTTTTCCATTTTTTTAGAGGTCAGCTTCTGTTTCCACCATATCTCTTCCTTCAAAACTGCTTTTCACAGAGCTATCTGTCCTCATTCTGCATCTTGTCCTGCTCTGCAGCTCTCTTGGATGTGCAGTGCTCTATGGCTTGTTCCTGCACGTATCCCATGGTTGTGCATCTTGTTCCTGGCAGGGGGAATGGTCATCAGTATCCAGCAAGGAACCTGAAGGAGTCCAGCCAGCAGTCAGCCTTTTACCAGGTGAGTGTGCAATGTCAAGCCAAGAGAGCAGGAATGAAGAGCAGGAGGTGTGATGAAGGCAGCTAGGTCAGGGGTAAGGACTGCCAGGTTCCTGCAGCTGCCTTACCCTCAGGTGTGGTCCCATCCTGGGATGTGGCACTGGTGCCTGTCCGAGCCTCTGGAGGCTGTTCTTAGCTTCAGTGTAGCAAGCTGAGACATAAATGCACAAAGGGGAAGAAAGAAGACATTTTGAAAAGTTTCTCATTGATTACATGGCAGCAAGTCAGAGCAGACTTGGCCTGGGGCTCAGCCCTGATATCCCAGTAATCTTTACTTTTTAAAGCACTAGAATAACAAACAGTGAAGTGTGCAAGAGAGAACATGACAATCTTCTCTCCCTTTCTATCTCTCTCTCTGTCTGTGCTTTTCTTTGGTCCTGGGAATGTTCCCCTTTGACCAAAGAGGGTATAAATTATGGGATTTACTTCTGAGCAGCCCATGGAATAGCCTGGGGTAAGTCATTCCTAGAAGGTGCTTTCCTCTTCTTTAATGGATCATTAACATTTGCAGCTAAATACCAGAAGCAGGGAGAGGAGAGAAACAAATGAGGAAATAGTTTCCTGAAAGGAGGAAGAAAGAGCTGTTATTCATAATCACTCACCAGAATATTCTTAGATGTGCGTGGGAACAGCCTAACAAAAGCAGGGAGAAAGAGAGAGGCAAGCCAGGTGACAGTGATGTGCCTGGGACAGTCCTGAGGGAGTTTGAGCCATGCCATCCCTAGGCAGAGACCTGGTAATTCTTCCTGAAGGAGGTTTCTTTATTTCCCATCTCAAGAAGGTCCCCTTCTTGCAGTACAGGAAACTGTAGGAAGGGGAGGTGTTTATAAAGAAATCCATCAGTTTTGGTTGCTGCTGTGTGAGTGTTAGTTGTGCTGTTGTTGTTACTCTGGTGCAAGGAGCTCCAGGGAGGCATTGCAATGCAAAGCTGATCTCGGATTGCTCTCCTGGAGATCCCAAAGTGTTCATTTGCTCCAGTGTGCTCTTCCAGGGTGGCAGGATTGTGCCAGAGGAGCAGGGGCAGTTCTTGTCAAGGTGATGGGGAAAATGTGTCTCTCAGAGACCTGGAGAAGCACTCTACACAGGGAGTTTGTGTACCCTGTGGGGAGGAGAGCAAACTCCTGAGGGAACTGGTTTAGGGTTTGAGGCACGTTAGGAGAACAGCAAAAGATTAGACTTGCTGCCTCTCTCTGTTCCCTACTGTCAGATCACTTTTGACCCTAGTCAGACTTCATTACTTTGGATGGGTAATTAGCAGCCACTCTTACTCAGTAATTAGGGGAGTGTGTGATTATATTGCCGGGGTGGGGGGACAGTTGTGCCTGCAAAGTCCAGCTGGCAATACTGCTTTCATTTGTGTGCAGTACCCAGTGGTACAAGGTCCTCAAATCCCTGTAGATCTTCATTCCCATGGCAGCAGCTGTAGGAGGTATTGCTATAGACTGCTTGGATGTAGGTTTGGCTTTTTTTTCTTTGCCCCTGGCCATCTGAAATGAAAGAGTGATAAAATAGATTTTAGAGGATGATATGCAAGACAAGCAGTTTGTGGAAACTGTGGAAGTGCTGGCATTGCTCTGCGTGGTTGGCAAGGCTAAGGGAGGTGGGAAGGGTTGTGCTGAACTTCTGTGGCAAGAGAACATGAGCAGTTTGATGGTCATCTCTCCAAGCTTTCATACAATACTAGATCTTGGGCTACAGTGGCAGCATTAGGATTTAAATGCTATATCTATTATGCTGTAGCTAAAAGGAGACAAAGTGTCTTAATAGGTAGCAAGGTTTTGCACCTGCTTAATCAAATTATCCTTCTTTGCCATATTTTCACTCCTGTAGATGCTTCTAATAGGAGCTGATGGATCTACTGTGGCATAAGAAAATAACATTTGTGTTGCCTGTTACATTAATTTCCCAGATAAAATGAGGCTACCAGGATGACCCATCTGACTCCTGTGATATTTCTATAAAGAGCAAAGTTGAATACTGCTGTTTTGATTAGTGTATTAAAAGTATTAGGTTTGTTGTCTTAGCTGTGCTGTGTTTTCTCATGTTCCCTCTGGTGCTGATTGCTAATGACAGGCTTTGGCAGGAGCTAGCCTAGGCACTCCTTCCTGTGATGGGAACCAGATGGATGGTTTTGCTCTGGCTGCCCCTCCCACTGAGCACCAGGAACAGGAGGAGGGGAGCCCTTTTGGGGGGTAGGGGTGACATTTATAGAAAACTCAGTGAATGGCAGAGAACCAGTTCTTGTCTATCCACCACTTCTCTTCCCTTGAGGCTCCCAGTTTTGCAACTTCTAACCTCACCCTTGGCTTCAACTTCTTGGCTTTCAAGTGATTGTGCTGTACGTTACATTTTCATTACTGGTAAAATTGATGGAAAATCACATTTTATTATGTGAAAAATGCAGTGTTCTTTACTGTCAAAGCTCCATTCAGCTGGAAAAAATCTATGTGAGGCACTCTTTTATATTTCATGTATTTTGTGCATTGGTTGGAATGAAAAAATAATGAAAGGCTGTATTTTGTCAACTTTTGCATCTGTCTGACTGGCAGCACTGACTGATTTGTTTTTTAAATGTATTTATTTCTTGCAGTATGCACTATTATTCTCCACCCTTTCACGATAAATGCAAATAATATGTGGAATGTGCAAATAATATGGGAAAAAGAGAGATGCAAATTATTCAGTCCCTCCAGGTAGGTCTGAGAAGAAACTGGAAATGTGACTGCAGCGTGAAAACGTGCTGTCTTTATACCAGCTGCAGAAATGATAACAGGGCTGCTGTCTGTCTGTGTTTCAGGGTTCTGTGAACACATCTATTGTATCTTTTTAATTTTGTTTTTTCTTCTTCTCTTTTTCCCTTTCCTCTCCTGCTGTGAAACTTTAAATGGGATGTGGGTACTCTGAATGTCTGAAGTACATCACTCCATCCATGAACCCTTCTGCCCCTCGTGGGACCTCTGCTGCTCAGGTGTGGTGACCCCAAACTGCTGGGGCTCTTGGGCTGAGCACAGGGAATGAGCTAAAAAGCCTTGGTGTTAGGGAGCACAGGTGGATACTGCTCCTGAGATCCAGGCTGGAATACCTTTTGGCATGAATCAAGCTTCCCCTCAGGGGAAAAACGTGGCTTCCCTTGCTGCAGAGCCATGTGCCAGCTGTGTTGGTACGTGGGCATGAGTCAGATGGAAGGGAGCCAGACTGATTGGCATTGTGAGATGCTGAAGCTCTTGGGATGTCTTTGCAGCAAGAATAGATTGCAACTGCCTTGCAATTGCCCCTAACCATGCTCCTGTCTGGGAGAAGTTGTCATGCCACTCTGCCCTGCTGAGCAGTGGGGATGTGACCCTGTGGGTCCCCATGATCCAGTGGGGGTGTCATGATGAGCAGTGGGGACTCTGCCCTGCTGAGCAGTGGGGATGTGACCCTGTGGGTCCCCATGACCCAGCGGGGATGTCATGATGAGCAGTGGGGACTCTGCACTGCTGGACAGTGGGGATGTGATCCTGGTGTCTCAGCCAAGCTCCTGAGCCCGGTCTGAGGCAGTGACTGGGGGAGGGTGGTGAGGTGCAGCTGACAGACCCATCCTGCCAGCAGCTGGGGTGTACTCCATGGATCAGGCACACCTGCGATTCAAGATCTCCCTGCAAACTTAAAACAGTGTTTTCTTTTATTACAGCTTTTTTTAAATGTCAGAATTGTTTTCTACTTAGATCACTGTAATTGCAATTTCAAGTGAAGAGCCTGTGAAAAGAGGTGTCAGGGTGTTCCTTCTCAGCATTGTTTCATTGTTGCCATGTGTAAAATTCACTCCCAATTCCAGTAAAGATTTTAAGTGACAACAAATTTTCACTTATTCTAAATATTAAAAAGTGATATTTTTATTCTTGATAGTTCCATATAGATTTTTCTATCAGTGCAAAAATAAAAAGAAAAAAAGTAAACTCTACACTAAAAGCTTACGGACAAAGTAGTAGAAGTAAAAGCTTATGGAAAGATCTAGAAAATCCTTCATTATAACTGAGACGTTGTTTATTTCTGCACTTTTTGACTCCCAGCCCTGTATGTGTTAGAAGCTCTTCACTGTGAGCTATTAGTCATTAGGAGAACCCTAGTCTGGAGACCTTCCTGGCTGGAGGAGGGTACCTTGCTGTGCTTTTGTAGTTAATTTGCTCCAAAATCCTTGTGAGGGTGCTGAGCTTGTGAGGACTTGCTGGCTGAAGAGTCAGTGGTCAGCAATGCATTTGTTTGAGTGCAGTCAAACAGAAGAGGATTCCAGAAGCTCCTTGTCAGAGCAGTGCCAGCTGTGAGATCAGACAAGGTTGTTCAAGGCTTGATCCAGTCAGATGAGACTGGGAAGTCTCCTCCAGAGATGTGGATAGCACATCCCTGCTGGGCAGCCAGTTCCAGGAAACTCTTGATATTTTGATGTTTGTTACCACGTGGCACTTAGAGTGGTCAGAGGTAAATACATGGCACTGTTCTCTCTGTAGAAGATATTCTGAGATTCTCTGTTTAGGAGGCAGTGTAAGTAATGATCCCACAAGTCTAGGACACTTCTACATGGTGCTCCCTGCCATGAAGGGGTGGGTGCAAGGGATGAGGACCTGCTTTGTCCTTTTTTAGGGGGAGATATGGGGCAAGCAAAGCCATCCTGCCAATCCAGGGGGAGAAAACCAGTCCAACCCTTCTGTCCCTGGTTTTCCTTGACCTTTTGCCACAGCCACATATGCAGTAGGAATGGTGGTGGTCCTGGGCTGTCCTCCTTTCTCCCCAGAAAGTGATCCATCTGTCCTGGCTGAAATAGTCTGCCCTGGATTGGCAACCTGGTAGCTGTCACTGCAGTTAATAGCAGGGCTGAGCCTTGGTGTCCACTGCTGGAGGAAATAATTCTCTATTTGTGTTCAGACACAGGGCTGGGACATGAGGCTATTGCAGCACCTCACTCAGGGCCCGAGATCCCCAGTGTAAGCCTTCAGATAGATGGGCACCTCCTGCAGCTTCAGCTGGGGGTAGAAGACCAAGCCTCACTGGCAGGAGGCAACCCAGGAGGTGCCTGTAGGACTCATTGCAATTTTGCATTTTCTATTCTGCTGCCTAAAGCATTATCTTGCTTGCTCAGACAAGTCATCCACCACATCAGGAACGTGTGGGAAAATAACTCAGTCAGGATAACCAAAGGAAAATAAATGGTTGTGTAGTTGGCCATTTGGAGCTGAGCTAGCTTGGGAATTTTTTCTTTCAGCAACACCCTGAAAAAAGTAGTGCAAATGGGTGTGAAATATAAAGAGAGTTTGCTTCCTTCTTGCATAGGCGTATATCCAAAAAAAGCCAACAGTAAATCTAGAGACATCTACTGCTAAATGCTTTGGTAGGGCTTTAAAGGATCTGAAGGCTCAGTGTGCTTGACTGGTAGGATATCGGATCTTCCCCACTGAAATGAGCTTTGAATACGAGGGAAATCTCTGACACAGCAGAGAGGAGAAGCCACAGTGATCACCTGGGGTGCTTTAGTGTGCTGCTCAGGCACCCAGACTCTACTTCACCCCTTGATTCTCCATTTGTGCTTGAAGAGAGGATTCCAGACATAATGTAAGTACCGAGGGGGAAACCATGTCTATGTTATGGGCAGCAAAATCAGACTGCAGTGGGTCAGATCCCAAAAGGCACTGATGTTTGTTACTGGGGTGCAGGAAAAAAAAATATGTTCAGGCTATGGCACTTCAGAAAAATACTTCGCTTCTGTGAGATGTAAAGTGGATTTCACAGCTACTGTTTCTGTTGCTATTTAGGAGACATCAGTGAAAAAGAACAGGATAATGTCTTCTGCTACCGTAGAAATGCCAGTGTAAATTATTTATTTCCTAATTAGTACACATTGCTCTAATGATAGAGATGTTTAACAACAAGTTATTTGTATCATATCAAACCCTGTATTCTAGAGATGGCTTTTTTCCTCTGTTGGGTGTTAAACCAGTTGCATGGATTAATCACACCATAATGCAGCCAAACAGCTCATCCCTGCTTGACTCAGGGAGAAGAGGCTTTTTGGCTTGATACACACACAAGGAAAATCACATCCTAGTTCTACAAAGTATATTTTGAGAATAAAAGCTGAAGTTTTAATTAAAAAAAAACTAAACAAAACACTTTGTTTTTCCCAGCAAATGAGGTCATGCAGCCTAATTGCCTGGCCCATCTGTTGCTGTTCATAAGTATGTTATATTTTTTTAAAGGCCAATATTAAATGGTATTATGTAGTTATCTACTTTTTTTTTTTTTTTAATTCCTCTTGGCTTGTCAAGCACTGTCATTGTACCAACCACTGTTCTTAAAACAGGGTTTTGGTTAAAATAGCATATACCTGCCATCTGGTTGAAAAATGTTAGCTTCCTACACAACTAAGTGGAGTTGAACTCGGTATTAGGAATAGCTCATGTTCTCTTGAAAATAGCAGCTGATGGCAGATTGCAGAAATCAGCCAGTTATCAGTTGTCATTAAGCTATTTGATATCTGACACACATGGAAAGCATGCTATTTATAAGTATGCAATTATGTTATAGAAGTATTCCTTTTTTTTCTTTTCCTCCTTCCCTTTAACCATTTAAATATGTTGGTTTGACTGGACTGGAAAGCAAAGTCTCCCTTGATATTCACAGAATAGATGTGCTGTAGACTGAATGTGTGCCAGACTGTTTGTAACATATCTGTCATCAAAAAGTGATCTGAGGTGGGTATAGAAATAAATTTGGTGTTCCTGTGCTATATAGCTGTAGGTGTCTAAAGAGAAATATCAGCTACAAAGAGCCCAAGAAACAGAAATATGTGGAACTAGCTAGTAGAAGACTGCAAAGCTAGAAATCATAATGGAAAATATGCATTTTACTTTAATAGGTATTAGCGTTTCTGCTAGCAGGAGAAAAGAACTCAGGTCTTACCATCAACTAAAGCAGACACACTAGAAGCATAATTATTTGCTAAACCTGGGCAAGGCACCACAGACTCTCAGAAGTGTAAGTTAGTCACTAACATGAAAGCTTAATGCTCACCACTAAACAAGGACCTGGAGCAAGGCAGGGCAGAGGGTGCTGCTGGAGAGGGCAGCGGGGCTCGGTGATGCTGTGACCTGTTCCCCTGTCATACCTTGTGAGGATGATTACAGAAAACAAAGCAGAAACAGCCTACTCAAAAAGAGGGATTAGGAATTATTTTGTGAGTGGAAATGTGAACAAAAAAGCAGTCAAAATAGGATGGGGTGCTTTAAGACTAATAATTTTATTCAGAGGGGGTGTGAGGAGGTGTTATTTTCATGTAGGCTGAGGGTTAGACCCTGATTAATCTGCAGCAATGACATTGAAATCTTGTGAGCACACCCTGCAAGATTTTGTAAAAAATATATATATCACCTATAAATAAAATATAATACAAAATAAATTAAAATATAATTCTATATAAATAATATCTGATTATTCTCACAGATTTTTGGTTATATTAGACCAGAAATGTTTTGAGTACAATGAAGAGTTTGTTGACCCCACTGAAAAACCCCCAATCTCTTCTCCTATATTAGTATGGTCTGGAAAATTAAGGTCTGTGGTGTTTTGGCTTCAGCACAGTCTTGATCAGGTTTGAAACTGTTGGGTTTGAATCTGAATCCTCTTGCTTTTCAAATGACATCTGAGATTCTGGTTGTGAAAGGTCTCTAGTCCTTTTGCTTTTAAAAGTTACTTCACCCGTAACCATCCAACCATATTAAAAATGTATTCAGCTTCATAATTACAAGTTTTAGGTTTTACAGTCAGCAGAGGTATGTTCTAACAGAAAATTAGGTAGCAAAGGTGTGGGTCAGAGGTTGAGGTTTGCTTTTTATTCGTTGACTTTTCCTCACCAGAGTATTTGAAAATTTTATTGTGGAGACTAATCACGTCTCCCTTGCTTCAGGCTTTTGCAGACCTTCTTAGGCCATCAAAGCAGCTTCAGCAATCTCAGCATTTTGGCAACATTGCAACTACCTTGACCATAAAAAGACTTGTTAGTGGTGCAGAGAGCACCTCCCACAATGGAAGGTTTGCAGGAATGAGGGACGCCCAGGAGCGATTGCGGCTCTCCAGCGCTCCTTCCCAGGTGTGTGTACCACATGCCAGCTCTCTGTGCTTTCCTGCAAACCAAGCTGCTGTTCCCAATGAAAGTCAGGGTCTGCAGCTGCTGGGGAGAAGCCTTCTGCTGGCACACAGGGAAGGCTGGCAGAGGAGGCAGGGGCAGACTCCCTACAGAGTGAAAAATGCAGATGTTTGTCAGTCTGGGGCAGTTTGACAGAAAATGTCTCTTCCTCTCCACTTCCCAGACTGCATACAGTTATTTGCAACTCCAAGCTGCTTATTCTCTAATTTAGTAGCTAATGACTCATCTGCCCTGGTGTGCTCCTCCTTCCCTCCCAAGCCACCCGCTCTTCCTGCTTGTTCACTTGCTCACCTACCAACTGGAGCAAACCTGCTGCCTGCTTTAGTTCCCTTTGGCTTGGCCTTCACAGGTCCTTTCAGCCTCCCCACCCTGGCAAAAGGTTAGTGAAAGCCCATTTATCTGCCTCTCTTTCTTGGATTTGTAATTTTTTCATGTGTTCATCTGCACAGCAGATGGCTAATAAAAAAACCCCAATCAAATAATCTGAGTGTGTCTTGTGGGGGGTGGTTGGCAGAGAAAATTGGGAGGGAGAACAAGCACTTGTGGATCAAAAGTAGCTGTGTAGGCAATTTTATTTAAAGACAGAACACAGTATTTTATTTTGCTTCTCACATTTGAGGAAAAAAAGTTAAAAATGCTGACTATAGTTGAGGATAACATTTTTTAAGTGTATCAAAACTGGTAAAGGTGATCAGGAGTGGTCCTTGGTAATTAGATTTCAGGCTGAGAAGCATCCTGGAAGACAAGGACGTTTCTCAAAGGAGCTTGATGGTTTTTCAACTGCATAAAAAAATTTTCCTTTATACTGTAGGCAGATGCCAAAAGTACTAGATATGGTGGCATGTTACACCTAGAATTTTTGTAAGGAGGTTAGGAAATGATGTAGCAAAAGGTAGTTGTTTATTCACATGGGCTCTAAGAGTATTGCATGTCCAGATGAATTCATTGTGTCAGGTGTAAATGTGAGAACTTACTCTCAGCAGTCCTGAAGTACTAAAGTTTTCCCAGCAGAAACTTGTCTTGGAAATGAGCTTTCTGGGACATTGTTCTAGTGTTGTTCTCAGGTTAATTGTTCCAGGTCAAGTTTTCATGTGGAAGCTTAAGTCATTTTCTCAGCTTCTCAAATTCTGACCTCTTTATGTCAGTGGGGAATCTGGTAACACCCATATTTAGGCCACCAGATGCACTGCATTATGAGCATGTGGGGCTTTTCCTTTTTTAGGGGAAGCAGGAGATGAGAGAAAGGAACTCTAAAACTGGTTTTATTTGCAGCAGCATATAACTTGCCTTTGGCTTAAGGGAGTATCTTTTCTTTGACTTGGGAACTTCTGCTTTTACTAAGACAGAGCTAGAAAAGGAAAATTTTCTCACTGTGGCCTACATTCCTTGAGAAACTTTAGTTGTGTTGGAAACTATGTGCTCTGTCTGACCACACAGCCTTTAAAGTAGCAGCAGCCAGAAAGGTTCTGGGATTGCCTAAGAAATTGCAAGACTAAGGAGAACTTCCCAGCAGGCAGTGCATACCTCAGGTACTTTGCTGAAGGGTTGACAAAGCCATCAGTTCCAGCTGGGAGCTGCCCAGGAGCACCCTGCAGGCCTTCAGTGCTGGGGAGGCAGCTCTCTCTTGCTCCTGGTCCTCACAAAGTAACCACAGCCTTTCCCCATCATCTCATGTTGCTCAAGATGAGAACACGTGTGCTGAAGTTCAGGATCAAGTTCCATGGGTAACATCCAATATAATCTGTCTAATCTGAATTTTTTTTTTATTTAATTGAAGTTTTATGTCATGTAGTGGTTGCTGGTGCCAATAGGTATTTTGCATATAGATTACTGGGTATGTTGCACAGAAAATTAGTGGTTTGGGTTAAGATCAGGAAAGAAGAAAGAATAACTTTAAAGTCTGTAAACTTGGCACAAAGCACTCTTGGGGGCAAAAATGGTAGAAGCAACATGAGGCCCATCAGGGCAGTATGTTCTGGGATAATGGCTTTCCACAATGTAACAAAGCAGATGTTTAGGGTTGTATGCATGTAGTGCAGGATGTGCAAGTAATTAACAGTCTTTCTGTTTTTCTTAAGATACTTTGGACATTTATGTGCTGAAACCTAAAGTTAAAATCTCTGAGGACAACTGCTTTCAGCTTAAGAAATGGCAGGTATTTAATTTCTGGTACAACCTAAAGTTCTGGTGCTCTCCTGCCTGCAGGTTATGATGGACAAAACCTCTTTTGGAGTATGTATATGGACTGTGCTATCTTTGTACCAGAATGTATGTGACATTTTTCTGTGATCACCAAAGTCCTTCAGGGAGGGATATGTTACAGTTGCCATTTTACAGCTGAGAGCATGACAAAATACATGACCACATACTGTGTTTTTCTCCAGGGCATCTGTTTCATACCAGCTACACAGGTATATGAGGGAAAATACCTGGGGATTCAAGTGAGGGATGCTTGAATCTGGGCTATTGTGCTGGGAAGGGTGTCCTCGTCCACAAGGCAATGCACTTGTGGCATTATTGCATCACCTCAGGGACTCATACATCTTCTCACTGACTGGATATTTTCATAAGAAGGTACAGGGAGAACTGGAAACTAACATGCTTTACCTGAAATTATGCAAGGATCCTTATTAAATACTTTCTTTTTGCTGTAGGGGAGACTTGCTTCGTGACTGTGGTTATTATGTGCAAAAATAATGGTTGTGAAGCACTCATTAAACCCTGCTGAAGAGGATGATTTTGGTGTGTGTGTGTGTGTGGAGGGGGGTTGCCCATGGGTTCAGGAGGCATTGTGCCCATGTCTTTGTCATTCTGTACTGTTCAGTGTGAAAGAGAAGTACTTCTGCTCTAGATAATATAAAGAACTATCAAGAGGCTTTAGAAGAACAATGTCCTTTGGACTTTTTAAAAATGAAAGCATAATAAAAATGTTTCCTTGACTACAGGAAAGATGCAGGCATTCATGCGTACAAGTGGAGCATTACATTACCTTTTCAGGTAGCAAGCAGAAGCCCACACAGTGTTCTACTTGAGGACTGATTTGAGTTGCCCTTGGATCAAGGTCCTCTCTAGATTAAAGGCTCAAATTGAGTCATGTGAGGTGCTGAAACTGCATGCATACTCTTTGCTCAGGACAAATGTGAAGTTATTTGAATTATTTGGCATCTCAAGTAAAAGCCCTGGGGTTAATAGTGTAGAGAATGTTCAGCTGATGTCTGGTAGCTTCACTATTAATTGACTACTGAGAAAAAAGGAGGAGTGTAGGTTTGTATGCTGCTGGGTTGGTTTCATTGCTGACAACTCCCAGGTAAAGCCTTACTTAGCAATGAAATGCAGGTTAGCTCAGTTTAAACCAGAACAGGCTGAATTCAAGATAGAAAAAGGATGTATTAATTAATTCTTCTTCCTTCTATGAAATCTCCCTTAACCAGGCTAGAACAAGGATTATCAGTTTGGAAAAAGGTTTTTTAGAACAACTTTACTGCCATAACATCTTTGTGCCAGTTTTTGTTCAAGTACAGTGTGGAGATCTTGAATGCTTCATACCTCCTGCAAAATTAGATACCTTATGTTTTCACATCTTACATTTTTGTGTCTGTGCACATGTGTGGCATGCCTGTTTAATGCAATTTGAATGCATGCAAATGACATTTTTTTATGTCCCCACTTCCTTGAACAGGTTTTAATCATGATCAACTGTTGATTTAGTTTTGAATAGAATGCTAATAAACTATTTAAAATGCACAAACTTTGCTTCTGGAAAATATGCTTAGTTCATGAAATGGATCAGAAATAATAGAAATAGTAGTCTGCTGCAAAAGAATTTCCATTAATCTTCTCAAAGGTGGGAGATAAGATTTCAGAATCAGATTAAATATTTGTGTTCCACATTAGGAGACCTCCTCGGTTCTGTCTGACAATTAATCCTCTTCAGGGTCGCGGTTGCTCTGGTCTGCATTTACCTCTTTCATGTTGTGCATGAAGGACCTTTTATAGACTCTTAATGCACATTTATTTGGAAGTTGAAAATTGCACTGGAGGCTTGACCTTCCCCTATGTTTGTTTGTCTTTGTTTTGTTTCTTTTAGCTGAGAGCAGGGAGAGAGGGGCACTTCCCACTCCCCTGAGTTCCGTGGGAGTGGCAGGGGCGGTGTGTGGACCACATTCCACTGAGCTGCTCAGCTGTCATGAGCATCTCATGATTAAATCTCACACTGAGGGTGCTGTACACTCCCCTCACCCAGCACCTCGACTTGCTCAGCATGCATTTCCCACTATGTAAGATGTGGGAGATGAGGTGACAGCTTGCTTGCAGGCAGAGCATGGGATACTACATGGGAAGAGAGGATGTAAAAAGCACCTGCTTTAAGCTGGTACTGAAGATATTTGCATAATTTATTAGTATTTTTAGAAAACAAGGGCAATTAAGGAAATAAATATTTGTCATAGATGCAACATATCGTGTTAATACCAGATGATGTCATTGTTCAGTGATGCTTTGCATATTACCTCTGTATGCAGCAGAGGGCACTAAGTGGTGCTTAGCTTTTAAAGTACAGGAAAATTCTGCATTTTTTTTCCTTCATTACCCAGATTGCTGCCTTAAGAGTACTTCTCATAGGTCTCAATTACTGACTACTACTTTTTTGTGTGTCTTTGTCACATTTATTACATTTTGTCTTCATAAAATTTAGAGAGACAGCCCATCCAAGGACAGTCTGTCACCAGGTTTACGTTTTGAAAAAAAAATATCAAATTTTATGTCAACTAATTTTCTGAGTTGATTTGCAGTCATCACTGTCATTATGATTCCTCATAAGTTTCCAGGCACAACCATGGGGAAACTGGGGAAGATCTAGACAGATTTCTCATCTTACAATGATGATGTAGATGAACTCGCAGAAAATCAGGGCTGAAGTCTGAAGAATTTGCCAGCCACCACAAGACTGGAGACAGAAGTATTTTGATGATTTCAACAGCAATGATATTTTGCACAATGACATAATCACTTCTCTCAATATCAAAATAATCTAAACTTTTCTGGAAGCTGTATGATATAAAAAATGTGTGTGATGGTTCATTACAAGTTTCATAGCCCTACACTAGAAAGTAGTTTATATCACTACCATCTTTTGAGTACATTCAATTTGCCTGGTTAAAAATTAAATTGAAATAAAGCAATAGTTCATTGCATTTACATAAAACATGTCAGGGATGAAACCATTCTTGATGGTAAGAGATGAGGTGAACTGCTTCTTCAGTTAAAATAATTTGAGGGGAAATAAAACTAGAGGGAGATGGATTTAAAAGCAAAAGGAGGCAATTCTTCATGCCAGAGGCAGGACCTACAGGACTTCAGATGATGCTGTGAGTGCAGAAAGTTTACACAGGCCAATGGAAAGTTTGGGCAATCCTTTGGCAGAGAAGCCTCACAGAGACTACTCAATAGAGGAACCAGAGCAGGCACAGCAAATCCTCTGAGCTGAAAATGGAGCGAGACAGAGACTCTTACGAGAAGGTGTAAGTGCCACCTTATTCTCCCCTGGCTGTGTACTGCTGGCCTCTTTAGCAGACTAAATATTGGAGTAGATTGTACTGGGGATCGCTGGGGAGTTTCTTCTATTTTAATGGAGTTATGATTAAAATCTAAAAAAACAGGCTGTTGAAAGCAGTCCTTGTGCAAATGAATCACAAATGTAAAGCAATTTCAGGTGCATGACAGACTATGTTCATTGCTTTGCTATCAGACTATAAATCATATTTATAAACCCCTGCCTCTGGAAGAGTTCTGCTGTATTTATTTCAGATGGCTTTCAAGCCTCACTTAAGAATGTGTTTCTCCAAATGTTTGCAAATGCTACCTTCTTGTACTTTTTTGTCGAGTAACTTTCTAGAATGGTTTGAACCAAATAATTGTGCTATTTATGTTTCATCCCTACTCTCCTGTATTCAGTTGGTCCACTAATACATCTCCAATGTGCAGAATGTTCGATTAGTAAGGTGAATAGCTGCTTTCTTTATTGTCTTATCCTGACAATCATGCTATTTGAGCTGGTTACAAATGCCACCTGCTATTTAAATGACCAAAACATAGAATTCTGGACTAAATTAAAGTGCATCCTGTGGCCACAGTAGTAGGTCCAGTTTTGTCTTCTAGCAGAAAGGCAGCTGGTCCTGGCAGGGAGTTACAGCTGCACGTCCCACACTCACTGCATCTCAGTCCAGCAGAGCAGGGCTGGTGTCAAAGACATGGCCTGACACCTTTAAAGGAGCCTCTCACTCTGTGTGGTGTGATCTCCCCTGCCCTGCACGGGTTGGTACCGAGGGGGGGAGCCCATCTTACTGGAGCTGCAGCCCTTGCAGGGGTTTGCACTGGAGGAACAGGGACCCAGCCTGTTTGTGGGCTGTTCCTCTGCCTGAGCAGCGCTCACCTTCCTGCCGCTGCCAGCAAGTGCCCGTGCAGGGCAGGGTGAGCAGATGCCAGGGGTACCATAATGCTGTGGGTGCTTGGAGCAGGCAGGCACTGGGGGCTCAGGGGTGGTGGGTGCCATATTTTTGCCATCTTTTTGCTTGGCTGGGCTTTTCCATGGCTGGCTGGCCTGCCTGGGCTTGGAGGGTGCTCAGAAGTACATGTTCGAGGTTTGATCTGCATTGCTTTAATCATCCCAAACAAGCCAGTCCTGTCCACATGCAAATACTCAATCTGTGTAACCCTTTTGTGTTTCATGTAACAGTTTTGTATTTTTCTTAGTTTGGCAACTTCTGTGTCTTATGAGAATCAGAAACAATCCCTTTGCTTGGAATTAGCCCTTTTGCTTATTTGCATATACAATTTCATATCAGCATCATTATCTCATGTTCTGCTTTTTCCTTCTTTCTAGCCCAGAGCGGAAAGTGCCCATGATGGGCTTGCTGGGATGGTCTAGAGACATGCAATCTGCCCCTGGGAAGGGGGCTGAGGTGGGGCAGAACGTTTTCAGATGTCACCTGATGGCAGCTTGAGCCTGGGGCTGGTGGGGCTTCCTCTGACAGGTGAAAGGTTTTTGTGTGGTGATGAGCTCAGTGAGCAGTCTTCATTCTTCCTGCCTTAAGTCACTCCGGTGTTAAAAGCATGTTCCTTATTTTCTTATGCCCTTCTTCCCTATGTCGAACAAAACAGTTTTATCGTGAAGTTGAGCAAAAATTTAAATCCTTTAATTTTTTTTAAAGGCATTTTACAGGTACTTTTGCATTAAAGATAAATGAAAGATTGAGATAATTTTTATCTGTGTATGTCAAAAGCTACCTTGTCCTTCTATCAGTGCTTGTTGGTTTAGGGAAAGCTGATATGTAGCCCACAGACAATAGATGCATGAGGAACATGTTTTTAATCTCATGTTAAGATGTTTGGTTGGCACTAGAAGATGTGAGGACTTTTTATAACACTGCTCCCAGCATGGTGCTGGGTGAGTTCCCTGGGACACTTGGGAGAGCAAGCAGTGTGCTGGGGTGTGTCCCTTTAGGGGAAACAGTTGGAATCTGCTGGGAACTGATTTTCTCCTTGTTTTTTTGCCCATTCTGAAGCCTAATAAGAGCCAAGTGGTTACTTTTGCAGTTGTGGGACTTTGGGCTTCTGTTAAAAATAAATTTTAAAATATGATCCTTAAGGACACTGCAAATCACTGAACAGCTTTTAAAAAGAGAGTGTGCCATGTTGTGTGCCTCTGTCTAACTTGCTGTTGTATCTCCAAGAGCACTGGGGGGCTATTTCAGTTACTTGCATTCCAAGCTACAGAAATGCTGTAAGTAATATGTATCTTTTTTATAATTAATAGATGATACAGTTGTGTGTGATTATAATAAACCCCAGTGACATGACAACCCAAGTACTTGGAAATTTTTTTTCTTTTTATGTTGAAGTACAGATGTGAATAGGAAAATGATAGTTAGTGATTTCACATATTTAGGAAAAAGGTTTTTTTCCTGATCTGGATGGAAGTTTTTGTTGTGTTTGCATTAATGTATGAAATTTAGTGTTCTTTCTTTGTAGTAGAATAAAGGTACCATGGGGAAAAAAAATTGTTTCCTCTGTAGACTTTACATTACTGTGCAGATGTAAGTGTTGCATGTGTTTATGCTTATTAATTTTTATTGAAATAAGAGTTTCATGATCCCCCAGAGTTTTATGTTTGGTTGTTTTTTTTTTTTTCTTTTTAGAAACACTGCAAGCAAATCCAGTTAGAATAACTAGAAGCAGTGTTACGGGAGAAGAAAAATATATTTTGATTTTGTTTTTGAATGGCTTGACATACAGATATGTAAAATGTAGGACTGTATCAATGTGCTTAGACCATCTCAGAATATTACATGCTGGAGGAAGGGAGTCAAATGCCACAGTTGAAGCAGATGGTGTTCATGAGTCTGTCTGTGCAGCACTTCCTACACCACAGAGTGGGTGGAATGATGGGAGTAGAATTCTCTGCACCGTCACAGAGCTCAGATGCTGCACCAGATACAGCACCAGGCTGTCTTGCACCAGATGTTGGTGGGTCAGAAGGGAGCATCCTGCTTGGAGTTCAGCTTTTTTTCACTGTACCTGATTCCTTCTTTTGGGTTTCAGTCTCCTGACTGCTGCTGTGGGATCTGCTGTACCTGTGGTCCCACTCAAGTCCTCAGGACTGCAGGGATATTGTTGCAGGAGCTGTTTGGAGCTCAGTAGTTTATTCAAAGACACTCCCCTATCTATCCCCATGGTAATATACCTATGAAGAGGATCTGATCCTTAACCAGCTGATCAATGCAGCCATCCTACGTCAATGTTACCAGCACACACTGCTCTGTGAGGGTGCCTATAAACACATTCCTCATCACATTTACATCCTGGCAATTTGAAGAATCTACTGAAAAGTATCTTGCTCTACTTTCAGGACTCTTCCAGTATATAAAATTACACTGACTACTTTGAATCCTTTACTTACTTTAGTTGCACCACAAAAACACAGTGAAACTTTGCTAGTGGGAAAATAATGCAGAAGTTCTTTGTCCATTGCCTGCTCTTTGCCAGCTAAGAGGTGGTTATCAGTTGCCTTTACAATTAACCATAGCTGAGGGCTGTAGCATTCTTGTAATTGCAGCTAGAAAATACTTCCTGGTGATTTTCAGGGGGGTTAAATGGTCACACACTGATCTTTCCTGATTTTCAGCAATTTGTTAGCTAAAACATTTTAACTCTTTTTCCCAACACTGTGTTTTTACATAATTTGATTTAATGTCCTTAGAAAGGCTGCATTATTTTTCTATGCCCGGAAGATAATGAGAACAATTAAAGTGAAGATAATGAGATCAGTCCTAAAGAGGGGGTGAGATGATCTAAGAAGAATCTGTATTTTTGAGGCTGGTTCATTTGAACTCAATGACAAACAAATGGTGCCTGTTGCTTCAGGACCATATGACAGTATTTTTGTCATGCATCATGCAAGGTTAGCATGGGGGTTGCATCAACAGGGAGTAGTGAACGGAGAGACGTAGCAGTTCCTGAGGAGTGTAAAGGATATAGCCACTAATTACAGAGTGGATGGTGTAAAGGGTATGGCCAGTAATTACAGACTCACTTCCCTGCCCCTGAGGACCTGAGCACTTCTGTCCTGTCTCCAAGCCAGTGAGCAGGGCAGCTGTAACACTGATCCTCTTTTAACCCTTTCTTGAGCTGTGGTGTTAGACACCAGTCATTTCACTCCCTGGCCCTGGGAAGGGTCAGGTGTGACTTCATGGTTGTGGGAGAGCCCATAATTAGAGGGTAAATACCTATGCCCTTGTGTTGTGTGTAGGTAGAGGTATGTACTGTGTATATAATATACATAATATACAATATTGCTGCTGCTAACATAAGGAAAGTTACTTTTTTGCAAATATGTGAGTAAATAAACAAGTTAAGCCCACATAAGTCATCAGATCAGGAGTGATAACTCACTGGCCATCTGTTTCTCTCTGTGACTCTGTTTTTGTTGCTTGCTCTTTGGATACAAAAATGTATCCAAATGAAGGCACTTCAGCTTGCCATCTTCACATAATTCTTTTGTTGCAGACATCCTTGGGAATGTTGAGTGTCTATGTTTTATTTCTGACTGTGAAAATCATGATATCCAGAAAAAAATTGACTTAAAAAATGCCAAGCAAAACATGAACTTATATATTAATTATAAACATGATTTATCCAGTTTGTCTGAATAACTATTTTGTTGCTGGAGTTATTTAATTATCATCCAGAATGAGTAACCCCCTGTTCAGTAAATGTGAAACCCTACCTTGTGCAGGAATATCTTGAAACTTGTGTAAACATAATTAATAGGAGCATTAAGTATCTGATAACTTGCCTCCACTCTTTGGGAGGTGTTGGTGCTTGTAGCTCTTCTTGGAACTTAGGTTCACGTTGCATTGTAATTTGCATTCACGTTGCTGTTTATATCTCTATAACTGACTCCATCCCTCTGCTTTGAAAAGGGATTGTACACTTCCTGCCATCAAAGGTGCATAGTATCATATTTTTTCTTCAAGAAGGCAGAGATAGAATGTTTTCTGAATATGTTTTTTGTTTTGTCCACTGAATTTACTCACAGCTGGTATGCCTAAGTCTCTTGTACATTTTTATATGATTGTAAGGTTTCAGTTTCTTACCTGATTGTTCTGGGGTGGTGGAATACTGTTATCAGAAGTTGGATATGGTGAAATTTGTGTTTCTAACTGTCTTCTCTTGGACTAAAATCTATTGGTTCTGAAATCACCAAGCTTTGCACTGATTTTCAAGGTTGTAGCAGTCAGAGAGAATGCAGTTTTCTGAAGTGGTAAAGATAAACAGGAATATGTTCAGACATCCTCTGAACCAGGATCTTGCCACTTTTGAAATGGCCTGCTCGACACCGCAGCTCACTAAAAGAGAAATGTGTTATTGTAGTCACATGCTCAGAGATCAGTGTTCTTGTTTGGTTTAGGCTTTTTTTTTTCTTTAAATAGGAACAAAATAAAATGTGGTGGAAATTTCTTTGACTGGTAACACAGAAACAAGAATACAATTTCATACAATTATGAAAAAATCTTACTTTTATAATGTTTCTGGTATAGATCTCATTAAAATGGACAAGTCTTATCAGAAAGGTTTAAAAAACCCCAAATACTGTTGAGTCATCAACATTCTTTTGCAAATAATGCATGGTTGGTTACTTTAGTTGAGCACATAGAGAACCAGGAGTTTCCTTTCATACTGAAATACTATCTTTTCCTCTTGGATAAACCAGGCAGACTGATGGTGGTTGATACTATGAGCAATGTGAGGCAAGGCAAGACTGAACTGTGTCAGTTGAATCATTGCTTCTCATTCCTCAGAAGTTCTATGGACCTGATCCCCTTCAAGAATAAATTGCCTTCCTGCTAGGGTTTCTTTAGGGATGCTTTTTTAGCTGTATGCTTTGCTGAAGCCTAGGTTCAGGTTACAACTGCTTGGAGTTTGTTCTTACTTGTTTTATAGAGGTAAGGAGTCCAACAGACAGGCAGAGATCACCGTGTATCTTGAGTTGATTCCTGCCATGAAGAGTGAGGATTGAGTGCAAGGAGCATTTTTGGCTGCCAGGGCTATATCTAGCAGTGCCTGCTCTCCAGATGCTTCAAAGGCTTTGTGCCACTTCACTGGCCTAAAGCAGGGAGTCAGGGCAAAGCCTCTGTTTCAGAAGACCCTCATCTTTTTTCAAACTGTGGAGAGCCAATAGTGCCTGTATGACTGAATTACTGAGGCATGTTTCTCTGTGTGCTAGTTTGGCATGTTATAAAAGATGTCAGTGATCTGTAATCATAGTTTCTGTGCTTGTTTAATCATTGAGGAACAATAATTCTGCTCACCCTCCTTTGCCTTTCATCCTCCTGTGTCTCACCTTGCCAAAAGCATGAGATGTTCCTGAGCTTGCTGTAACCTTTCAGTCTTTTTTTTTGTAGCTGGAACATTTCTGTCAGCAGGCTTTCTCTCCTGTGAAGGTACCCCAATATTACACTGATGTCAAAAGCAGAGGACAGCAGCCTGCCAGACATGCATGTAAGTCACAGCAGTGGCAGTTTCTGTGAGCTGGGCTGTACTAATTTGCAGATAACCCAAAATTAAACAGCTTAAATGATTTCAAAGTGCCACAGCCTGATTCTACAGGATCACCAGTGATTTAAGCATGCATTTGCTGCTGGCTGGAGTACTTGCTTCCATTAACCACTTCATCTAGTTGGAGGTTTTAAACTCCTGGTACCTTTCATGACACTGAAGTCCAAAGGCTCCTCAGACTGTGAACGTCACTATGACAACCAGTTACTTTTCTCCTCAAGTACACAATTTGTAAATTTGGGCAGGGATGTTTTTATGGATGTTTGGTGGAACATCTTGTCAGAACCTAGTACGGATAAGGCTCACAAGACCTTATGAGACAAGTAAGCCAAACACAAGTTCTTCAAAATGAATGTAAAAATGAATGTAAAACTCATTTTATCATTGAGTTTATGATACCCAAATGAGAAAGGAGAGACACTGAGTGTTCAGGGTGAGACAGGGGACAGAAATAAGGCTTGTATCATCCTGTTTGCCTCCAGAAGAATGGAAGTGGACAGGAAAATGTAACCACCTCCCAACAGTTTGGAACCACAAATCTCATTGCTTACAGCTGGCCCCTATGTCAGTGGCAGGGCATCATTGTGTTTGCCTGCTCCCCCACAATGCAAGCAAGTCCCTCAGAGTCTGAGATGACAGTACTTGGCAAAGCTGATATGCTGAACTGACTGCTTTTTTTTCCTTTTATCTACCTTGAAAATCCCATCCTGCATAATTACCTGGTTTTGTGGAGAAAAGCTGCAGTTGAAAAAGGCTTGTTAGTTTATGGGATAAGAGGGGATAAAACAGGTTTCTCAATCCCCGTTCCTTTTGTGCATGCTAGAAGGCTCTTGGCAGAAAGATAGCTGGATTTCCAGGGCAGCAGGGAACCACACTGGCTTCTATTGCAGTAATTGGGCAGATGCTACAGAAGATGATGCAATAAAACCTGTATGTTACTTCTACATAGCTGGGCTTTTAGTAATTGCTGTAGGACCATTTACTAGGTAAATAATTCATTTTTCCAGAGAAGAATTAGGATACGATATATACATTGGAGAGATTTATGAGAGCTAAAAGGTAACAAATTCATATATTGGCAGCTGTTTATAACACTAATTTGTGTGCTTTATTTAATTCCTGAATTTTATTTCAAAAGCTTCAGACAATGCAGGATTGAGAAAATGGTGGCTGGAAGCAAAGCAACTGAGAAATGTATTTGAAAAGCCTGCATATGATATCCATTCCTTTTGTAAAGAATATTTCCTTTATGACCTCCTCCTGCTTTGTATTTAACATTTCAAAGAACTTTGGGGGACTCTCTGTAGGCTGTGTCTTCACGAAGCCAGTAGCCAAGGATTTAGAGTATTGTCAGTGCTGGCCCAAAGCTGAAAACTGCAGGCGGTTTTAATCTCAGGGTGGGGGGTGGGTGTTTAAACCCAACCTTTTGTGTTCAGATTAGGGAGTGCAGGAGGATAGACTTAAGGGGTGTTAGTGAGAATTTTTTCACTGGCAGTTCAGTAATAGCATCAGGCTTTGGAAATACTTTTTTCCAATTCTTTGTTATTTCAGTAATTACTATGCGGTGGGTAGAAATCCACAGGGTTTGTGGTTTTTTTAAATACCTCAGGAATGACATGGGGATGTGGGCAATTAAAAAAAGTACTTGTTTTTATAACTTTTTACTCTTTGGATGACTGTGGGCACTTAAATGCCTTTTCAGATAGTCTATCATTGTTTCAGTCCTGATGTCTGTGTTTATTTTGTCTTGGTTCCATCAGCTGGGATAATAGTTAAGATCCATCTTTAGAGAGGAAGGAAGACAAAAACAATTTGACACTAGCATCATGCTCTGACAAATCTGAACCCTGCCAGTTGTGAAGGCAGATTGTCTGATCTACTTTACACTGTCTGAGAGATGGAAAGGTTACTAAACATCTCCCCCATTAAGAAAAAGATCAAAGGCAAGTCGCTGAGCACCTTGCATTTGGAGTTTCTTTTACTTCATACAACAATCTGAGAAACCTTTGCCCTGAGTATTTGCTGATTCCTGGAATAGCTGGGGGTACAAAGCACTTGAAATTTTTATGTATGGGAACATGGTGATTCCTTGCTAAAGTTTCTGAGATGATCACCATAACTAATAAGATTTACCACAGTTGGGTTGTGTAGGTATTGAGTTCAGCTCAATAGTGATCAGTTTTAATGAAGACTAAAGAGTTTCTAGCTCTTAATTTTGTACATGATTCTTTCAAATAGAATTCTAATGCTAGGAAATTTTACTATTGTGTAAATGGTCTCACTTAAGATGTTTGTTTCTTTTGAGAAAGATATTTTTGGGTTTCTGGATATTTTAAATGTCAGTGGTTCTCTGTGCCTTACAAAAGTTCATTGTAATACATAAAGCATTTTGAAAGAAATTTTATCCTATGCTACTGCAATTCATGTGCTTTAAAGGATGTAAGTATGGTTTTGTGGTAGAAGTGAGGAGTACTCTTTTCAGAATTACAAAGGAATTTTCTTAGTAAATTTTCTAATTTGATATTAATTTACTTCTCCTAATTTCACAATTTTATTTTTATTTTCACAATAATATTCCTTTGTCATAAGAGAATTTTTTTCTCCATAACATCTTCATTTTTCACTTGTTATTATCCTTGATCTGGCCAGAAAGTTATAGGTTGCAAAATTCACACCAGAGATGGTTCTTGTATCTGGTGTGACACTGCAGTGTTGTGCCAGAAACATTTTGCTAAGGTGAGGCTTTGGATGCTGCTCCCTTCCACTTAGCTCCACAGAGGAGTCAAAGATCTTGCACTGACCTGCAGAAATCTGGGAAGTAACTGCGCTCTCCTAGATTTAAGCCTCTCTTTCTGTTTAAAACAATATTAATTAATAACAAACCAACTGACAGCCCCACAGTAATCTAAAAGGATTTATAGAAATAGAAAGTAGCAGAGCTCCCTGGAGATGATACTTTTGCTTTAGCTACTGTTGTATAGGGTGTCACTTAGTAAGACAAAAATTATTTTGTTGCACTGGACCCCTGAGGAAGAAGTTAACTTTCTTACGAGGTTGTGGGAGAAGTTTGAGACCCAGTGCTATAAAATGTCTTTTTCTTGTTCCTCTACTAGAATACAAAAATCTCTGCATTCAGGAGAAGTGCTAAGAACAGCTTCTACAGAGGCAAGTGCAAGTAGTGCCTGCATAAACCTTCATCTGAACAGGGCAATGGGAAATTGTCTCTGGTTGCACACAGGTGGGTAATATCAGAGCTTCAAAAGCCAAGTGGGGGAGGGCAGCAAGCTGTGGTAACCAGGGCTTGTCAGGGTAGGTGTCCCAGGAGTGGAATTATCCTTCTGATGGGTGCTACTGCAGAATCAGAGGAGAAGGGACAAACTCCAGGGTCCTGCTGAAAACCAATGACTAAAGAGTACCACCTTCACAGGAACAAACTGCCTCTGCAGTGCTGCAGTCTGGTCCAGAGGACAGGCAGACTGATGATTTTGCATTGATTTTCTAGAAGCCTTTGGGTCAGGCATGTGTACAGTCATGTAATTTTTGTCTGTTCTTCTGATTCCTCTCTAGAGTTTTTTCATGCCCAAATGTATGTGCCAATGAGACAGCCTCTGAATCTGAGACTATAATAAATATCCACAAAGTGATTGAACTACTTTTCTGTGAGGTGGGAAATTGGTACTTTTTTATTTGTAAGTTTATCTCTTGCTTACATTTTTTTCAAACTTATTGGTAGAAACCATACATTTTCAGTACTAAACCACTATTTTGAAAGCCTGTTTAATTTAGGCAGAGCTTTGTGCACATATGGAAGTAACTGAATGACAAGAGGTTGTTTACAAAGGGTGGAGTAGCCTCTTTTCAAGAGGCTACTCCCAATTTTTCTAAGGTTTTAAAGATCTCTGCCTCTTGTACATGCTATATATATACACAACTATAAAATATAGTCACTACATTGCACAGCTGTATAAGCAAGAATTTTAAGAGGGCCCTTAGTACTGGGTTATTCAGCAAATGTTCTGCAGTGTTATAGCAGCTGCTGGGATTTAGTTTCCTTGGTATGCTGCTTTTAGGACTGCCCATCAAATATGTTCATTGTCCTCTTTGCAGGACAATGCAAGCCATGCAAGATGCAAAACACTGCCCACTTCTTACTACCAAGGGCCTTTTTTTCTTAGTGCATTTTTTCTTTAAGAAGTACCTGCCTGACACACAGAATCTCCTTGTTTGTATTGATGTAGCACCCAGAAGTTTCACAAGAGCCCAAGGCCTGCACATGCATGGTGCCATCTTTGCAACATAGACTCTGTGGAGGAATGAGAATAGATAGACACAGAGATGTGGGAATTAATCTCTAGGAAGATAATTTGTGATGGCTTTTACTGCTGGTGGGACCTACACTGGCTGTTGACTTCTTGCTCTCCATTGTTTCAACTCCCAAAGCAGAAGGTTAGGCTGTTATTCTAACTTCCAGTACAGCTGGTCCCCATATATCAGTGTGTTACTTAAATACCAGGGTACTAATGATATGTGACACCAGTGGAAAACAAGAAAGCTGAGACCAACATTTTTGGCATATCTTTTGCTACTATATCCTCTGGAAGAACAGCCGGTGAATGAATTGACTTGTGATTTGAATTGCTGTAAGTCCACATCTCCAAGTTTTAGAATTCTGTTATATGTGAGAGGAAATTTGTGCAGGATTCATGGCTTGTCTCCCTCTCTTGTTTTGTACACTGAGGAGTTACAAGCCCAGCTTCCACTCATTGTATCTAACTTGCATTGAGTTAGTGATAATAGGAGAAGAAAAGCATGCATCAAAACAAAAGCTGTATCCTACAAGTGTTCCTGCTTGTACACTGGCTTTTAGGTAGATTTGGGCATCCAGATTGAGAAACCTTCTGCATCAATTGTCTTCTGTGCAGAGGAAGCACAAATGCAATCAGAAGGTCTGGCATGAAAAAAAAAGAACGAAAACAGGGGAGCCTTTCTTCTCATTACACAGACAGGTTTTTCTTAAAAGTCATGCAAGTTAAAATAAATACCACAGCACATAAGGCAGCACACAGAAAAATGAATTGGTGAACTACAGCACGTGTGCAGCAGCAGCGCTGCATTCCTGTCATCACACATTCCCAAAGCATAACACTGAGAGAAATATGATCTGAAACTAGTTTAAGAGGTGCTGTAAGTAAGCCAGGATTACTACCATGGTATAACACAACCTGATAGCAAGACTGAAGACTTGCTTGTGATAGGCTTTGAAACATTTTTCTTTTTTTCTATTTGGAAATTTTTTCACTTATACCTTTGCTCTTGGGGTTTTTTTCTTTCCCTTTTTGGAGGAGTTTCTCAAATGCTCTCTTCAAGAAGAGAGTTGTCTGGGCAAGCCAGTCCAACTTTTCCTTTGCCAATAAATCCATCAAGAAAGACTCCCTCTTTTTGTGACCTGGACCACAAGCATGGATTACAATTACTTAGCTTCTCTTGCATATTTGAGTAACAACAAGTACTAGTGAGAGGTTACAAATTAATAGTGTTAGTGTCAGAAGTCTAAGGACTGATGTGAAAGGGTGTGAGTGAGGTTTCTGGTTTGTTCTTGCTAGTATATCTGATTGCAAATATCTGGAAAAGTAGTGCTTCCTACAGACAAAGACAATTATGGTGTATTGCCAGACTTCCTTAACATGTAAAAGATTGCTTAAAAACATGTCTTTCAGAGTCTGAGCTCTTAACCTTTGTTAATAGAGAGATAAAAGAATCCGCACATGAAAATGGTGAGTTTACGACATGGAAAACTTTCTTCTTCGTAGATTTATAATGTTAGAGATGCTGGCAATGTATTTTCTCAGGAACTCTATTATGCAAGGCTATAAATCTAATAAACCTATAGATTACCAAACCCTGTGATGTTATACATGAGCTTGGGGTTTTTCACAAGTTCATAATTACATTTTTCCCACCTCTTCTCACACTCCATTTTTCCTCCTCCTCCTCTGCTTTCCAACTGTTTGTACTATAGGCTTTTTTCCCCACTTTATTTTTTTTTTTTATTCCTTTCCGCTCTCCCTCTCCTACTTTCAAAAACCCTGCAATTCCTTCCCAGAATCTCACAGCATCCAATCTCCCCCTTTTAAAATGTTACAGATTGTGATGGTTTTGTTTTCATAGGCCACAGAAGGACCCTCTGCTCCCTGTTTTACCTGGTTGCCTGTGACTGTGGCCTTCCTGAGTGCAAAGTCTCCCCTGTGTCCCAGTATTACCAATGTTATTTGTAGTGTTTGTTGCTGAAGCTGGGCAGGGGGAAAGGACCCCTATCATAGACCTGCAGTGTGATGCCACAAAACTCTGTGTGGCACTTGGCATCTTGGGAGTGTTAGCTCCTCCAGTGGAGTTGGGTGCTTGTCAGGCACCAGCTCAGCAGGCAGTAATAAAGTGAAGCTCTCCTAATTTCTTCTGTGGGGCAGCCAGACCAGGCTGTGTGCCACAGGCAAGGTAGAGACAGGGTAAGGGAGAACCCAGGTTTTGAATGCATAGTTTGAGAGAAAATTATTTTAGAGGTGTAGCTTGTCTTAGTGAAGAGGGGGATTTCCTCCTTGCGTGTCCTATTATTTTGCCTTTTTTATTTTAGTATTTGGCTTGTGTGCTTATTTAATTTGAAAAACCTCATGCAGTCAGTCCCCAAGCCAAGGAAGTAGCTAAGGCAGTAACACCAGCCCACCCTCTTACTGAAGCCTGCTGCTGTCCCTATGGAAACTTGTTTGTCATAGGAAGGAAGAAAAAAGTAGTCCCAGCTGAAACTTGAAATACCACATTACATGAGAGCAATTGCCATATACGTACAAGCATGCATACACATACACATGCAGAGAAATATGTATACAGGTCACCATATTGTACTCTGCTACATAATTATTTTTCAGATAAGGAAAAATGAACCTTGAAATAGGAGCTGAGATCCCAAAGTTTTAACACTGCATTTGCCGCTGGTTTCCTACACCTTTCTGTTTTTCATCTACAAAATGCGAACAGGCCTGCTCAGCAAGTAGTAAGTGTTAATGAAGATCACATGCAATAGATATTCCTAGTAAGATTTGTTTTCTCACTTATTAAAAGATAAAACATATTTTCAGAAGCAAAGATTTGGAATTGTTTCTCCACAAGACTTCAGGCTCCTTATGAACTTGGGCTGAAGAAGGGTTGTGATGGAACATATAAGAATCCTTTGTAATGTCTGATATGGAACTAAGCTTCTTTTTTGAAATTCATACTGTTAAATCTATACTTTTGAAATGGCTGCTATTATATTGCCAATTCCTGATAAGGAATTGTTAGGTTATGAGGCAGGCAGGATGCCTAATTTTTGTTTAGTTCAGACCTTTTCCCCAAGACCTCTATGGTCTATTTATCCAAGCATCACCTCTCCCTCTAGTAATGCAAGATAGAGATGGTTCCTGTTGGACACTAAATACCAAATTAGAAAAATGAATGCTTTATCTTATTCTGAATAAAAAGCTTCTGAGTTTAACCTTTCCCTTATTAAACAAAAAATCTCCCCAAAAAAACAAACAAAAAATCAAAACCCAAAACCCCCTCCAAAAAATTATGGATGAATAAAAAAACCAAAACCACTAGCTTTGCCACCATCTCAATTTTTCTCATCACTACCAAGTGTTCAGATTCCCATTAGTATAATTTATGCCTGGAAGAAGAATTTTTCCTTACTTCTAGCAAGCTCTATTAGACAATTTCCATAGCTGAGAATCTTTTCCTTACTCTGCTCTGACATAGCCATACGAATCCAGAAATTTATTTTCCTTCATTAAAAAAAAAGTAAACTTAAATGTCTCAGAATAAAATGTTGTGGATTTGTTTGTTCTTTTGTTTTGTTTTGTGTTTTTAAAGCACTTAAGTTTTAGCTTTCAGATCACATGAAGAAAATAGTTTTATTTCAGTTTGGCCACTGAAGCAAAAAAATCAATTACACTCAGAGTTCTAGCTCTTATTCCAAAGAAAACAGCCAAATCTTAAACTTGGTCTTTAATTATATATTTGATTCATCCCAGTAACAACACTTAACTTCAAACAATTCAAGAGCAGGAGGAAACTTGCTCTGAATTCCTCTCTTCAAAGAGGAGTACTCTTTCAGATACCATGTCAGAAGACTTTAAGCTGAAACCAAACAAGATAACTGTGAGAAGACTTGATAAAAGGAACTTTAGGTGACCACAGGAACAACGTCTCAATACTGAGATGTTTTTAAATTGTTTTTAAACAGATCTCCTCACATGTGGGAAGGGGAAATTGATCTTGCCAGAGGGCCAAACCACTACAGTTGCTTATTTCTCTCATTCCCTCCTCCTTTCATAGTTGTAGGAGCAAATTATTATTCATTTAAAATTACCACACATTGAAAATGGGTCATTATCTGTACCCAAAACTGTGAACCAGTCTAATTCCTACAACTGATAAGTAGATGATACCATGTGTTAATTATATGTACTGTATGACTCTTGTGACAATTCATGGAAGTGTACAAATTAAGTCAATTAAAGCCACTTGAAAGACTTCTGTGCAGTCACCAGTTCATTAGTGCACAGCACATTGCTTGAAAAGAATTGGGATGTGTGCTTTATCTGACACTTGCAGAGCCATCCCATATTTTTTTATTTGATACTTGTTAGAATATTTTAGTTGGGAATAATTATACAAAAAGCCAGTGTAAAGATCACTGTGGCCTTGTTTATTGTCAAGAGTGTTTGTGTGTGTGTCCTGCTTTGTTCTGTCTTTCTACTTCTTGACCTCATTTTTCCTCCTCATTGCTGATTCCTATTTGTCTCTTGTCTCATGTCATCTTTTAATGGAACAGATTGATATCTAGGGCTGTGTCTAGACTAGGAGAAAAGTTGAGTTTAGTTCAGCAATAAGTTGAAGCTAGCTGGCCAACTATATCCAACCGCTTCTTGACTGCTGGAAAGGCAAAGCCATCATTCATTCAATGTTTAGATAGTGGAATATGAATTTATGCTCCTAAATAGAATTTAATTTGCTTCTACATTTGGTAAAATAGGTACATTTTTTAGGTTTGATTTATCTAGGTAGTGCTAACCAATCTACCCCAACCTCAGCCTTCAAGGAGAAAAATGGAATGATTCTAAAAGTTCTTATGGTTTTTCTGGTCTGAGGGTGAAAACATGCTCTATTATAAGCTTTGCGTAGGTTGATGAGTAAATTGCTAGATGAGTAAGTTTCATGAGGGAAAATCTTATGTTTTTACTAGAGGAGCTCTAGGCCATCTTTTTTCTCATCTTAACTTTTTCCTGTTGCTACCAGTATACAAAGTATCAGTGGAAACATGTCTTTCCTGATAGCTATTCACAGCTGGAAAAAGATGAGACTGAATGAGAAAGAACCCCATAGCATTTAGCTTTCAGTTTTCTTGCTGACTTTCATTAATGTCTATTCTATTCATATGAAAGGGACTGCTGCATCCGAGCCCTTGCATAATTCTTTGGTGTGTGCGCTGCCCGCAGCAGCGCAGGCAGATGGGCTGAGGTGGCTGCTGAAGTGACTCACCCACAGCCATGCAGCAAGGCAGCCCAGGGATAGTATCTCATGGTCTTTGGTATCAAGCTCCTTCACTGATGGTCATCCTTTTACTGGTTCACCTCTATTGAAAGGTGCCAGTTACAAAATTACAGTCCTCTGTTTTTCCATGCTCTTAGAAATGTGACACAAACCACTGTAAGAAGGATTAATTATAAAAATATAAATATATAAGTAATTTAACTAGGCTGCAAAAGCAACATTTTTACATCCCTGCATTGCAGTTGTCCCCATTGATAACGGTGGCAGCACCTGACAACACCGGGCGTGCTCAGAGCCGTCTTGCAGAGGAGGAACCGAGTCCCTTTGCACAGTTCTGGTTAACTGGAGTTCATAAAATGCCCGGGTGGCCAGGCCTCACTCAAGAGGGTGCCCTGGGAGTAGATGTGTGAGCCACTGTGAGAGGATGGGAACCCCCTTCCCGCCAGCGAGGGGGCAGCCCGGGTGTCCTGGATAGCCTTGTGGAGTGTGTTGGGTTTCAATGTGGTGGTGTGGCTGACTGGGCCCTCCTGGGGAGAGCCGCTTCTTCAGGCGCCCATGGGGAAAGGCGGCGGAGGATGCGCGGGTGAGCCCCGCAGGCTCTGCGCAGGGTGCCCCGGGGATGCACATCTGTCCCGGAGCCCTTCCCTCGCTCGTGTCCGTCCGTTCGCCCCGCAGCTGGCCCGGGGCGGCAGCGTTGCCCGAAGGGGCCGATGGCCAGGCCCGGCCCGCACGGCCGCCCTGCCCGCTGTCCGCAGCCCGGCCGTGCGGGGTGCCCAGCGCTGCGCACCCGGCCCGGCGCTCCGCCGTCACTGCCCCCGCCAGGAAGGAAGGAAGGACGGACGGACGGAAAGGAGGCGGAGCGGGAGCGGGCGGGAGGGGGCCGGGTCCCTGCCGCGCACGGGGTTTCGTACGCGGGCGCCTGCGAGCCGGTGCCGCGCGGGGGAGCGCGGAGCCCGGCGGGACTAGCGCGGCTCCGGCGGGAGGGGCATGAGCCCGGGCGGCGCTCCGGCAGCGGCTGCTCTCAGCGCGGCGAGGCGGAGGGCAGGCGGCGGGCGGGCCGGGCAGGCGGGCGGAGCGGCTGGCGGCCTCCCCCCCCGCGCCGGCCCTCCCTAGCGCGGAGCCGGCGGCGATCCAGCCCCGGGGACGGGCGGGCGGGAGTCGGCGCCGACCATGGCGAGGCGCGGCGCTGCCGGGGGCCGCAGGCCGCTGCCGGCCGCCCGGGCGCCGCGGGCCTGAGGAGGAAGGAGGCGGCGGACGGGGGGGGGGGGGGGTCGCGGCTGCATCCGCTCGCTCGTCCCGCGGCCGAGAGAGGCGTCTCTGGGCCCTCCCTCCTCTCCTCTCCCTCCTCCTTCTCCTCCCGCCGCTCCTCCCGCCGCGCCGGGAGCTGCCGCCTCCTCCCCAGCGCCGGGCGCGCCGCGGTCGGGGTCGCAGCCGGCGGCCGCGGGATTTTCCTCGTTTGTTTGGGCCTTTTGTGTCGGGGCTCACAGTTGGCTAAGCACGGCCGGGCTGAATCGGGCCATTGTTCGGGACCCCCGAGCTCCCACGCTGCACATCTCTCGTCCCCAGCCCCCCTCCAGCTCCCCCTCCCCCCCGTTCCTTTTTTTGCCTGAGAAGCCACATAACGTGCCTTTCCTCCACGCAAATCTGGGAGCTATAAGCCGGACCGATTGCAAATGAAGTGTAATGCATTGTGGGACGTGTGTAAAATTGGATCATTCGAGGGAGAGGAAAAAAAAAAAGGAAGGGACCTGCGGCTGGCGCCCTAGAAGAGGGAGCGGCGAGATGCGCGCAGGTTGCGGCCCGGCGGTGGCCGCGCTAGGCTGATGGCCGGCAGCGCGCAGCCCTGACCCATGCTGCGGCGGGAGGAGTAGGCTCGGCCATCCTCAGGATGAAGAAGACGCGGAGTACGACCTTGCGGCGGGCCTGGCCTAGCTCCGACTTCTCCGACCGGGCCTCAGACCGCATGAGGTCCCGCAGCGAGAAGGACTACCGACTGCACAAGCACTTCCCCCCAGCTTTTATTTCCCAGGCATCACGGGGCTACATGACATCAGGTTTGTAACATAATTTGTGTATGCGAGAGAGCTTTATTGCGAGGCTGCTTCGAGATGTGTGTCTGGCTGGGAAGGATGTGTTGGTGGGTACGGAGGGGAGCCTGCGATCGGGAGGCTGAGTTGTTAGGAATAATGAAAAAAAAAATAGCATACATCCACCATTTTGTACCTCTGCAAGATTCACAGCGGTGTCCTCGCAATATGGTGTTTAAAATCTATTAGTCTAGTGAAATAAAATGTATGAGAGAAACGGTTGCATCTCTGTTGCGGAAGAGCAGACAAAAATGACTGGATGTGCAGAGCATGGAGCCCTTTGCGCCTTTTGTGCGTAAAAGCATGTGCTGGATATTTACTGCTCTCCCACACATTCCTCTTAAAATGCAGCTAACTCTAGTTAATTCATCAGGTTTTCGTGTTTTTCCATTTTGGAAAGGAAAAGGGTTACTTGTGGTTGCAAATGCAGTTGTCTTGTTACAGTCTCTCAGGCTTTCAGCTGCATGTTTCTGCAATGGCAAGGCATGTGTTGGTGAAAATGACTGTAAACACATTTGCATTTATTTTTGAGGTGTAGAAGGAGACCAGACCTCTGTATGTGGTGGAACGCACACGTGCATGTATATTCATTTGTCAGTGGCTTTCAAGGAAGGCCGTAGGGAAATAATGGACACTGCACCAACATGTTTGTGCATGGGAAAGAGAAAGCACAAACAAAACAAAAAACAGCGCAGGGAAAGGAGGCATCAGGGAGAGGCTTGGCCTCCGATGGAGTACTGGTGAGATTTTGGAAAGCCTCAGTACTATTTGTAGAATCTGCTCCATCCAGAAATGCATCTTAATGGCCTTGGAATTAAGGCATTTCATAAACATCCAAAAGACGACTTGGGAAAATGCTGATGAGGAGGGGGCCGGGGGCAGAAAATCCTGGAAACCTCCTTTGTTGTTCTGCTGCCTGTTTATTGTGATGATAGGACATAATGTTTCATTACTATGATGGCAAATCCCAATTTATCACAAAGGCACGTTTCTCCCTCTGAGGCACAATTTAGGTTGAGTAGGCAGATTCCTTGAAAGGAGAAAACTAAGGTATTTATAATGCATTACTGAAAACGTCTCCAGCCCTGTACTGCTGTCCCCCTTCTGCCCCATTTCTGCTGCAAAGATTGAGCCAAAGATTGTGGTTTTCAGCTATATGCTCACTTTCCTGTCCCTGGCCCTAATAAACATATCTCTTCAGTCAGGATTGGTTTTTCATGTTTTAAAAGTGCCTCGTGACTATTTTTTCTTTCATGCCCAAGTACAAGAGAAATAATGTGCATTTCATTGAAAAATCTGCCTGTGTAAGAGTATTGTGCCATTTTGGCAATTGGTGCTCTGGTTCCTGGGAAGTCACATAGTGAGTGGAAACAACAAGGAAAATTTATGCTTGGACAGCTGAAGAGGAGAATGGTTGTGTTGGTGAAGTGGTTGACTTGTTCCATTGGTGCTGCAGGACTTGAAAGTGTCTGGAAAGCTGAATCTGACAATACTGCAAATATTTTTATTGTTCTGGGTGAATGTCCTGGTATTCCCAGTGTAAGATACCCTGTGGCAGATCTGTTGAAGTCAGTACTTTTTAGGCCCTTCTTTCAGTGTGAAAGGCCATATTTAAAAGAGAAGGAGCTCACGTGAGCATTTTGTGCCAAGTGCTGTGGTTCTTGCTTGTTTTTAATTCTTCAGCAAAGTGCTCTGGCTCTGTGAAAGCTTTATGTTGGCAAGATTGGTACCAACCAAGCAGACAGTCGAACACCAGTAATCTGCAGAATCAGATATGTCACCCTGCATTTGTTGGCAGATACCCGTGTCCTTGAGAGGTAGGAGGGGGCACAGAATTTTAATCTGCTACAGATATTTTAAAGTAATTTCCAGACCAAGAATACTTGTTTATGGCTATAGAGGTTAGTCATTTCAATTGCAACAACTGAAGATAATAACAAATGTCATGTTAAGTTCTACTAATTTGTTAAAGTTTTTGGAGGAAGAACATGTTGAAAATTAAAATCAGCAAATATTTGTTGGTTTTGTTGTTTTGGGTTTTTCTTGTTGTTGGTTTTTTCAACCTTAACAACAGCTTGTTAGGCTTTTATCTGGAAATGTAATTGTTCTCTCATAATGGATAGTTGCCACATTCATTTTTTTAAAGGATCTTTGTCCACTGCCTTTCCAAATATTAGTTTTGGGAGAAATATCTACTGTGTACACTTCTCACTATTTGAAGGAAACTCTCTTCCTTGCAGGAAATTTGTAGGAAGTTCACGAGTGTAAAAATTGTGAGGATCAGAAATACAAATACTTTCTTTGTCACCCAGAGTGTTGTAGGGGAGAAAGTGTCCTGAAACACATGGGCTTTTCAGAGGGCTGCATTCTGTTTATCCAACCATTTAACCTCATCACCATTAACATTGTTGTGGTTATCTTTTAATTAAATGCCTCTTTGTTTGGAATGGGGGTGGAGGGTGGGAAAGAAACCTTGGGGTTTTGCCTCAATTACTCTGCTTGGGGAAATATGGAAATGCATACAATCAAACAACCTTCAGTAAGATGCTAAAAAGCTTGAAATGTTAATATTCAAGTATGCCTGAATTGAATGGAGAAGCTATATATATTTCTTTCAGCACAGAGAAATACTGAGTAATGGTTCTGCAGTCAATGCCATGGTGTTTTGTATGAGGAAAATACAGTCCCTAAGCAGAACCATGTTTATTATGGAAGTGCAAACCTCATGCTACAGTGGTGAAGCACATCTGATTTTAAGCAGCCTTTTCAGTAAAACTGAGTAAGGAGCAGTTTGATATTTGCTTGATTTGAAGCCGCATTGGTGGCTGGCCAGTCACATTTTCAATACTCGGGGAACAAACTGCCCATAATTATAGAAAATTGATGCAGATGCAATTCATATGAAATCTAAAGATTGTTTGACAGATGAATGGAGATGGAAGTAAGGAGGGAAAAAAGCAGACAATTTAGAAAATCACACATTTTTGCTTCTGAATAATCTCTTGATACGTGCTATTAAATAGGCTGTACTCCAGGGTTTCTTTAGGCCTCCTAGCAACCACTAGGTTCAAAGGCCATGCAAGGAGTTCATTGTTCATGCAGAATATTAATTTCCCAGTGGAGGACTGTCTTGGAGAAAAAACACTGAAAAAGAAAATTACAACAATGTAGAGCTTCGACCTTGTGTGAGAAGAGAGGCTGAAAGTTTGAATCCAATACAATTCATATACATGTATACAGTACCTCTTACTGAAAAGGGGTAAATATACTTGAAGTTTGTGATGAATTGCTGCTTAATTCAAGGGAAAATAAAGAAATCATATGCAACTGCCAAGCAGGATAAAATTTAATGCAACTTTGATGGTCTCCAAGCAGTTAAATGAAATTATATATATATATATATATATATATATTTTCAAATATTGGAAGTTTCTTGCCTCTTTTTTTCCTTCTAAATACAAAAGCAAATCCTGGATTTTGTTTTAGCAGAGAGGGGAGCTGCACCCTGTGATTGACCCAGCCATTAAATATTACTGGAACTGAGTAATGCTCTTGAAAGAAAAAACTTTTCCTGCAGCCTTCTTCATTTACTTTAATTGACAGTTCTGGTGTTGGAGGTAACATGTCAGTTTGAGATGGAGATGGTCTAGGGTAACAGTCACAGCATGAAGAAATGTCTGAAGAGCTTTCTGCAATGGTAAAAACTAATTCCAGAGCATGGTTGTTTGGAGGTTACCTTTGAAAAGTGTGCAGCTACTTTACTGCTCTTTGCTTTACATTTTCCTTGCTGAGGTTTCAGTCCTTCAAAGTTGAAGAATAAAATTCAGTCTCGTTGTCTGCTGTTACTGGAGTTTGATTACCAAGTTCAAGTAGAAGGGAAAGGAGAGAAGTATGTAACCCTGCTATCCAACTGATGGTATCTGTATGCAAATTAAAATTTGTAGGAGGAAAAGGTAACCTCATTCTCTCTTTCAGGAATGTTTGATGAAAGGTCTAGGATAAACTCTTGAAGCTCCTTGTACAGTAAGAAGGATCTTGGGAGTCATCTGAGCAAATCTGAGAGTCCTAAGTTTTTGTTTTGTTTTTTTAAAGCTTGAATCTGTAAGTCTAAAGATTAATATTTGGAGATAATTACACATGAGCTGAAGAACTCAGTTTAACGTAATTGAGAAGTGCCAAATACACACAAAGCTCATTCAGTTCTCCTGTCCCTTAATTCGGTTATCTAAAGGAATATGTTGTAGCTTGAAAGCAGCTGTATTGTAATTAATATTTAATGGAATAATCAGTATTGCATCACCTTCTTTTTTTAAATGTGGTATTAAGAAACAGCTTCCCATGTATCTTCTTAACAGTAATGTGATCTCCTTGCTTGCCTGAATTCTGAGTAGTTTTGTGTTGTTTTAGGCCAGACCCACTGCTGGGACAATAAAACCTGAGAGTGTATGGGTGTCAGGGGCTAGTAGGACCAGCTTTACCTCCTGGATCCTGCTCTGTCTCTTTTGCTTCAGTCTGTGGTGAGCTGGTGAACCTGAGGGGGTCACTCTGTTCAGTTAGTTCAGGGGCTGTGCCTGCTTTTTTGCTTGGGAGGTTACTGCTGGGCTCACTGTGTCTTTCCAGTCCCTTTTGGTCTCTGTGGCATCCACTTACTGTGACAGAGAATTAGGAACTTTCACTGCATCCTGATATGGGGGAAGGATCTAAGTGTGCTGTGTCTTCAGACCACAAACTTGGTTCAATTTCACGGACCAGTCATTTTTGCACAGTTTCTACTTCATTTTGTTTTCTCCCCGGTTTCTTGCCTAAAAGAATTCAAAAGACAAGCTCTTCTCTCCTGTAGAGCCCTGGTTTTTGTTCCTGTGGTTGTATGTGTGGTATTAACTCACATACAGTGCTGTGCCCATGCCTGTGTGTTGTGTCACGTGTATGCCTGGTCCTTGCCCACCAGGTGCCAAGACATTTTCTGCATGCCCGTGAGTTCACTTTTAGACTGAGCTGTGGGCAGTGTCCTGAGCACTGCTTGTGTGACCAAACTGCAGCTGAGTACCTGTTGCTCTTCCTGGCTGTTGTGACCTATGAGTGTGGGGATTCAGAGTCTCTTTTCTTCATGGCATTAGAAGTAAAATCAAAGAGGAATGAATACAACAAAGAAAGAGAAGACTGTGTGCCTATCTTACCTAGACCTGTTCATGTTTCTATCTCAGTTCAAAGCACTCATCTCTGCAGGGCTAAATTCCAGGTTATTTTTCCTTCCTAGCCCCTTGCTCTTGCTTGCATTCAAAGTCTCCATGTTCTCTCTGCTGGTTTGCTTGGACCTTTGGCCAGGTTGGGGTGCACAGAGGCACTCCACAATCAAGTCACCAAAGGCTGTCATTGACATTTGTATTGGAATGTCAGTCTGGGTCTGAATACATTTCTAGTTGTGCTTTCTGGTAATCCTGTGACTGAAGTAATTTTTCTATATGAACACTATCATGATAGACTACTGAAGATACAGGAAGCTCCTCTTTCAAGAGTAGACAAGGGTTCAGAACAAACACAGTACTGATTCATCACAAATAGCTCCCAGTCTTTCACAGATGTAGAGGTTATACCCCATTGGTGACACTTGATGAACCTGAAGGTGTTGAATATCTTGCCATTTTGGAATTGAATAGCAGCCACATCTTTGCAAAATGCGTTATTTGTTGGAGGGGCCTGAAATGTGAGGATTCTGCAGATCACCTTGGGTTAGCTCGATAACCTCCTCAGCTATGAGCAACAATAGGCCTTCATTTGTATGCTGGAAAGTTCAGCCCAGAGTAAACTAGTGTCTTTGTAACATTCTTTGCACGGTTTAAAGATGTAAAAGTACCATCAGAAGACCAGAAAGATTCTATTTTGCTAAGCATGTTGTAGAAATCCTCCAAAAATTGGGGGTTTTTTTTCAGTTTTCTGGAAGGTTCTTTAGTATGACTCTGCCTTATATCCCATAGCAGGTTGTAAAATATCTCTGTGAACAGCATTAAAACAGAATCAAATCCAAATTCTGGGCCACAACTCAAGTAAAGCAGTGCTGAAAAAAATTGCAGGTACAGTTACTCTTGGATCCCCTTAAGCATGCTTTACATAGTTGGAAGTGGCCAGACAGTATCAGCCATGATCAAAACTTGTCAGCTAAGTTAGAGCTTGTATAAGAATTGCTAAATAACACAATGATATTTGGGTTTTTTTCCTTGAAAAACATTATACTTTCCATTAGTGTAAATGACAAAACTACCATTAAATTACCAAAACTGGATATCTGATGGGTTTGGTGGTGTAGATGTAAATCTTCGCTTGGAAATATAGATTGCCCCTTGTAAGAAGTAACTAATTAATGCTTCATGCAATTCTGTCCAACCATTGGGTTTAGTTTTTATCAGAAGAGGGAAAAAGGATAGAGACCATTAAAAATGAGACCTGAGTGCCTGAACTTAAACTGAACACGTTCATTTATAGGTCTTTTTTTCTAGATTAATTAGATAGGACAGGAAGCAGAAACAGGGGTTAAAAGCTTTTCTAAGAGTCTCAGGAATTTGTCCTTCTGTACTTGTTCTTGCAGAATTTTTGGTATCAAGGCCAGTAGCAACCAGAGTAGTGTTAGGGAAAATGCTTGAATATTGAAGTTGCAGGAATTTCCCAAACCAGAATTTGTTGCTCCCAAGTGATTGCCTGTAACTATGAAAGGGTATGAAAGTTGTTTATAGCTACCAGCTTCCTTTTTTCAGCATATTTTATTGAGTTGGCTGCTCTACTGATGCTGTTTTGTATCTCACTCTTGGATGACATATAGGTGCTGAAATTATCTTGCTCAAATTGCCTGTGGAGGGGGGTGGGGGAAAAGGAAGACCTGGCTTTACAGCAAGTATATTTGGGTGTGCAGCATGATGGAGTGGGTAGAGCAGTCTAGTTTAGACAGAATCCTGATCTGTATTGGCAGCTTTTAAACAGGCTGCAAAAGGTAACCGAAACAAGAAAACTTGATTTTCAACAGGCTTGAATTCATTATAAAGAGAATAGCAACTTCCCCTTTTCCTTCCCTCAAAGAGAGATTAAAATCACTGGGTTTGAAAGTTAGTAGGTGAGGGATGTATTCCCAGTTGTATCAGTCACTGACTTTGTTTTCCTGGGTACTTTTAACTGTTTCTGCAGTTCTCTGTGCTTCTGTTTTAATCAGTTCAGTAGGAGAACCTTTTCCTTTGTTTTATACTGTAATATTGCCCATCACAAAAAAAGGATCCTTTCTCAACCCAGGCTTTGATTTGGTAATGGCAGGTAAGAACAGACATCCAGTAGTAGGTGTGTTCAGTGTGAACATAGCAATCCTCATTCTGCAAGTGAAATCTCATGTTCAGATCAACACTGTGTTCTCAGAATTTTCCATCTCGCTTCCTGCAAGCCAAAAGAGAGAGCCTGTTTATAATACCAGCAGTAAATGGTGTGGTGTGAGTGTCATTTGGTACTGTTATCACTATTACCTTGTCAACCAACTCCTCACAACCCAAAAATAGTTCTGTTTTTTATCAAATTGTAGATTATGTGATTCCTAAAATTTTAAAGTATATGTGCGTTTTTTTGTTGCTTCAGTGGGAAATACTATCTGCAGAAGATAGCTACAAATGCACAATTTACGAGAAATTTTAAGTTTTGATATTGAAAAACACATCTTGATGTTTTTATTAAATTTCATAAGGTGTAAAAGCACCAGAGTAAGAATAAACTTAAACTGCTTTTATTTTGTGGACCTTATGTGGATATTTGGGTATTGTGAAAAAGAATGAAGGAAAAGTTGATCACATTTATAGTAGGTCTTTTTATTTAACTAAAGGAGCAAGAAGAGACAGCTGAGGCATCTTGCCAGTCTTTCATTTTGCATCTGTCTTGCAAAGTTACTCCTAACTTTTGTTTCTGTGTGATACATTAAAGGTATAGGCAGTACAGTGCATTCAGCTTTCAGCTCTAAACAATTAAGCAGTAACTGCTTCTGTTCAGCAGTTTTTCTTTTCAAAAGTTGTCCAGATAACCTAGATGAGCTGTAGCTCTCTCTTTTCCTATGCCTTACTGACCAGGGGTTTTATTTTGAAAAGCATGTCTAATGTGAGAGTAGAACAGGCCCACAGATACTATTTGTCATCTTCTCAAACATGATTAGGAGTGCAGGTGCAGTTTGGCTGGGATGCTGGAACTGAAGGAATATGAGAATATCTTCTTGTGTTTCAGTGATATCTGTCCTCACTGTGGTATTTGTGTCAATGAAAGATCTTGTACACCCATTGTTCAGGTGCCAGTAGTGATAAATCTGCATTTAATGATCTCAAAACATCTTTTCTAGTTACCATTTCCTTTCCCAGCTATATTGTTTAAAGAAAAAAACCGGAATGGCTCTTTTTAGTGAATCTGACCTGCACATTTTGTGGCTTAGAGAGTATAATAGACACTTCAGAAATACTTAATGCGGCCTGGAAAAGGCAAAGTTCAGTATGAAAGCTGAGTTCATCATAGCACAGGAAGCTGTGCTGGGAGAATCTAGATTGTATAAATTAGTTTCTTTGCCCATTTGTGTTCTTTTAATTTCCTCCATAATTTCCTATGAGTTTCCTGTTGATGACCTGTGACCTAGTTTTGTAGATGAACTTCTGACCATATGTAACAATGTTGTAAATGCTATAAATTGGAGTGTTTATCCTGTAGGCCAGTAAAGATGATGTACTAAATTTCATTGTGATACTTGACTTTGTCTCTTAAATTTTCACGACATTTCAGAGTGAAGTACCATTCTTCATTTTCATAGGACATTCTAAATTCTGCTTTTGTGAGACTTTGCATTCTTGGACCATACTGTGGCCTGTTTCACAAAATGTGAGCCTTAAACTAAATATTTTTTTAAACGGAGTGAAGCAGAAATATTTTTTTTACAAGTTTTTCTTCAGATTTGTGTGCTTTTGGGTGTAATTACTGCATTGCTGGCTGGGTGAGTAGAGTGGCCAGAAACTTGAGAGAAGTTTATTGCCTGTAACATGAAGTTTGGAACAGCTGCAACCTCCACTTGTAAATTGGGCGTGTCTGCAGTACATCTCTTTTGAGGGATGGAGGACAAATTCCAGTGGCCATGGAAAGTTCACCCAAGGCCCGAGCAATCCCTCAGCCTCTGGTTTCAGGGCAGTTTCATGGATGAGGAGATGGGATTACAGGTGGGAGCAGATTGGCTGGCTGTTTGTCTGTGCACTGACCTCCTCCCCTTGCACTAGTCCAGTCAAAAATTATCAATAAAGGAAGTCCATTTTCAGGGAATATTCAGGGGTTTGTAATATGTTACAAATAGATCTTTAGTCTCTGCTTTCATTATGGATGGATGTAGTTACTTTTCTTTCTATTTAGATACAAATGTTCCATAAGCAATGAATTTCAAGAGTGAAATCTTAAAATTGTATTTGCATGGGATGTCTGCATAGGAATGGATTTGACTGAAATGTTTTCACAGAACAGAGAAGCAAGAAATGGTTTTCTGCATTTTTTTCCTTCCAGTTTTAATGAAATCTCAGTTTCTGAACAACTTCTTCCAATTTTGTTGGAAAAATATATAGCCATCCCTAAATGAAATATTTCGCATTTTTTGCTTGTTGCTAAAATCATGAGGCGTTTTCCTTTGAATCTATCTTAGGTTCGGTCTGTGTAATTATTTTAATTGCAGAAATATTCTTCAGTAACCATAGGTGTAAAATTCAGGCATGTTTTAGAGACCTGGCTTTAAAAATCACATTCATAACTACCTCTTTTCACAAGAGGCTGGAGTAGCTATGTGAGGCATTGTTTATATTAGAGCCACATACAATAACTTTTCCCCAGATGTGGTCAGCCATATAGCCTGTTGTGCAGCACAGTAAAATATGATTTATGTAAGTTTATTTAATTGGATACGTGGCGAGCCTGTGCTCTGTGTGCATGTGCTGATGGTTCTACATGAGAATGTACCTTAAGGCCCCAAGGGTCTGACTCTGTCCTTTAGTGGGAAAGTGCACAGAGTTTTGGTTGACTGTTTAGATAGGAAACCTTAACACACAGCAGCACTCCTTCCATGAGCAATGCATGTACTCATCTCTCTTGCACGTATTCTTTGCCTCCATAGGAGAATTGGAAAGGCTGACAAGAATGTAGCTGTAACTGCTGAGTAATTCTCCCTTTTAATTGGAGTCTGCCTTTGAATTAGGGCCACAGATGGGACAGCTAGAGAAACTGGGACAGGTTTACCAGAAACAAGGGCGGGTATGATGGCAGAGCACAAAAAGAGGAGTCATGAGCAGAGTTGCTGTTCTGCCAGAGAAGGCTGATGTTGTGTTCTGGTCATGAGAAGTATGCTTCACTTTTACCAGCTCACCCTTAGATTTCAATTTAAGTCCTTAACCTGGCTGTATTTAAGTCAGGACTATTGGTCTTTCATTTGCATGTCTCTGAGCTAATTTCAAAATTGATACAATATTTTTTCTGCCTACCAGATGATAATCTCGTCTGGTTTTCATCGCAGTGCTGATTGTTCCAAATAGACCAACAGGCTCTACAATACAGTACACTTGGCTTTTTATGGTTATTCTTTTTTATCCTAACAGTGATCCCTTTTTCACACCTACAACAGTGTACTTAAGTACAATGAAGTGTTTCACTGTAGATTACATTTAGAGTTAAATTATGAAAAGGTAAGTTAAAAGAGTTGAGGTAAAAAGCTCAACATGCCTGTGTCATCATAATTCATTCACTAATTAATGTTGCAGTTGAATAGGATGGTGTGGATCAAGCAGTGAGAAAGCATACAAAAAGGTGTTGATACTGAATTTTACTAGTGTGTTGGTGTCAGACCAAGCTTTGTCAGTACTAGGCATGTCAAAATTGTCTGACAGCACATCTACCCATGGGAAGGGTCATTTTATCTCTAATAGCAAATTAGCTTCAAACCTGCTCCTCAGATCAGAGCATTTGACCTCTTATGTGCTCCTGAATGGATGGATGCATGTGTGTGATTGCTGTGCATAACTTTGGGAGGGGTATTTTGCTCTGGGGGACCAGCAAGGAGAAAAAAACCATCTAAAACCTGCTCTGGTATACGTTGTCTTTCAATAGCAGTTTTGGATTATGTTTTTCCAGCAACAAGTAAGAACCTGGGAGTGGCTGTGCCAGTTAAGACCCTGGTCTGCCTTGCCCACTCTGCTGTGTCCAGCTATAACCACAAACAGGTATCTAAGGAAGTGGAGGGAGAAAGCAAGTGCATCTGGTGCTCCCCCTGGTGTGCTTTCCATCCTTTGCTATTGGTTCAGGCAATACAGTTTGTTTAGCAGTCCTCATGAAGTTTTGCTTGCAGGTGCACTCTGTGATACCAGGCAGTGTTAGGGGAGTGACAACCTCGCCTTGCATGAGGGGAGCTGCACTGTGGCAGCCCCAAGTTGTGTGCATTGTCAGTACTAAACTAGCATTAGGTTTCATCCTGTCCTCTTTTGCTGCTTTTCCTAATAATGAGGAATATATGCACATGAGAAGGAGGTTTTCAGGTTCTTGGTATTTTTGGTGGTGGAAAAGCAGCAGATCAGCTGTTAGGTCAAGAGGCAGCATTAATCCCATGTCTCCAAACAACATAGACATTGCAGATTCCTGTAACTGGGATTCATGTCATCACACATTCTCTTCTGAAGTCACGAAAGAAGCATTTGTTAATTATTTCTGTAATTCCATTTACTCCTTTCACATAGTTTTCTTCTCTTAGTTCCTTCCTTTCCTTTCCCTCTGAATTCTGGGCCTTATGAGCCCTCTCATCTCGAAGGTGACATGCCTAGATGAAAGGCTTGCATTAAGCAGGAATTTCTTGTTGTATCAACTCTTGACATTCCAAAAAAATATCAACTCCTGATTCAAATTCCAAGCAGGATCTGGTGCCAAGGCATTAGTTGTTTCCAAGTCTCCTGCTTATAGGTAAAGTGGAACTGCTGTTTCAAGACAGCTGTTGACCTGAGAAAAGGATGCAGAAGTGGATCCTAATGTTTCATTTCTCTAAGGTATCCCTTTTCCTTATTTTGAAGGCATTGGCTGGCTCACAAGATTAATCTTGGTTCAGCTAATAGCTAAAGGCCATAACTTTACAGCATGGCTTCCTGAGCTTATGACACATTGGGTGTCTCTGTAAAAGTGCTGGTTTTTTGAAGAAGGCAAATGTTCAACATCTCTGAAGGCTGATGGACTGCAGGGCTTTCAAAATTCACATACCTGGATTTTCATATGGGCCTGAACTAACTCTATCTATGTGCTCAGTGGGTTGCCTTTGAAAACACTAGTGGAGTGTGGAGCTGAATACAGTCAACATTCTGCAGAGCTGCCTGAGTATCCATCAAAATTATGTCCCCAAGCCCTGTCAATCCATAGACCAGCATAACAGAAATAAGTGTTCTGAAATAAATTTCAGATGTGTTGTGTAGAAGTGGATGGAGACAACTGTGTGTGGTGATTCTTCCAGAGATTGTCTGTGTATGCACTGCACATGGTCCAGCCTTCCCAAGAGATCCACCATGCACATTCACTGATGCTCACAGGAATTGTCTTTTTGCTGTGTATGTACAAACCAACTTTGCTGCATGTACTGAGTGCCATAATATATTCATACATGTTTATATAATTTTACTTTATACATATATATTTATATGTATGTTCTTTTTAAGACTGCTCTTTTTAATCTCTACCCTTCTTGTGAAGATTTCTGTATATTACTTGTTAATGTAACATCAGAGCACATCCATTTAATATGTTTTACTTGAGGAGACTGTGTTTTATACCAATATGAGTGTATTTTGTTTATGCTTTGTGTACATCTGCAGGTGTTTATTTAGATGTGCATGCTGTTAGTAATTGTAATTGATGTTGGAGATGTGTTTTCTAACAAGAGTAAAATATAAACATTGAAAAAACAATGCAAATGGTATAAAATACAGGATAGAAAGCAGTAAATATGATAACAAGTGATGAAATTTTCATAATAGACTTCAGTTTAAAAAAAATTTAAGAATTTCCGCTCAGCACTCTGAATTTGTCACTTGTTTTATTTGCAGAACTGTTCTTAAACACCATTGTAGCTCTGAGATTCTCACAGGACATTGGTTTTCATCCATTCCAGTCCATGATCCAATCTGTCTAGTGAGTGCTTAATCAGAGTACCTCCAAAGTCCATGATTTTAGAGTCTGAAGCTACTATTCCACATTAAAAAAATAGCATTTTAAACTCTAGTGCACATTGAAAACATATCAAATGTCATTTGCAAGATTTGAAACCTTTTTTTTGTAAATTTTTGAAAAAAGTATGTGCTTTTAGTCTCTATTAGCTAATTTAGAAGCAGCAGCAAAGGTAAATTGTTAAATGTTTCATTTGGTTTCTCTAATTATAGGATCATTAAAAATCAGCTCATTTACCATGGGGTCAGATTCTTCTTTGTATACCAGTACAATTCTATTGATTTTTACCTGAGTTATTGCTAGTTTATGGTAGCATGAGAACAAAAGCAAGGCCGTTGAGTTCATTGCTGGCAACAGTAGGATGGTTTCTGTAGACAGAGCCAGGCAACAAAATTGGACTTCACTTGATGGTGCTCAGGGAAGACCAAGGATCATTTGCAGTATGAAAGCCATCAGGCTTTAGTCCTGCATTTATTAGTGGTGTTGGTTTATTCCTAATTGTCTGATTTAAAGGAAGATCATCACACTGCTGTGGAGTATCTCCCTTTGCAGTAGCTGTCATTGAAAGGGGTGCTGTCACTGCTGTGGCAGTGGTGCCCTCAGTGTGCTCTCCCATGTGCAGTGTAGGTGGCAATCCCCTGCTTGCACAGGGGTAAAAGGGAGGAGCTGTGGCTCTTGGTGCTCAGGTAGAGGGGAGGACCCTGAGGCACTTATGTCAAAAGCATGTTGGTGGACAGAAGGGGAAGACCTGGAGCCAGAAATGGTTACTGCTGAGTATTGTAGACTGTTCTAAAATCAGGGCAAGGTGCCTGATTTTGTGGTGTGATGTCATACCTTGCTGAAATGTGTGCTGGAGTGACATCACAAAGTTTGCCTTGCCTTCCCGTGATTCTGACCTGTGCCTTGCTGTCATTGCAATATGGCAGCCCCTCACCTTGATTTTACAGCAGAAAAGCAGGCAGAAAACTGAAGTATTCAATGGGAGAATTCTTTGAGTGGAGGTTGCAGGACTTTTCCCTGGTAGTTACAACGAGCTATTGAAGTGAAAAAAAAACCAGGAAGTCTTTGTGAGCTGTGTTTTCCATCCCTTTCTCTCATCTCTCCCTTCCAGGTAGTTTGATGTCTCTTTGTATGTCTGGGCTTTGGCTTCAGTCTTACCTCAGTACACCTTGTGGTGGGTCACCAAGACTTGTGGGAACATAACACCTTTGAGGCTGCTCCCCTCTCTGTCACATTTGCTTGAGGCTCTCCAAGAGCTGTGATATGGAAGAACAGTGCTAAGAGAGCCAGCAGTGTCACACCACACATTCCATTATGAAACCAAACTGTCCAAGAAGTTTACAAACATGTCTCCTCTGTGGGGATCCTGATTTTCAGATGTTATAATTTACTTAATAGTTAGGTTATAGAAAAATTATGGTTAGACCCAAAGCATTTTACTAAATGCAAAAGCTACCTTTAATCCCAATTTCATGTTCTCTTCACAAATTAACACATTCTTTTCTGATTTTCCCCTTTCCTCTTTCAGCAGTGGAGAGGAATAAGTTGGGTAACTGCTGGAAACCTGTAGGCTGTGCCCTCTGTTGTAAAGCATACGTGCTCCTTTCTGTTTGAAGCTAAAATAGTATATTTAATGCAGCATCAGGGGGAACATTGGATGTGTAAATATTACAGAAGCAGACCATAAATAAACTTGGAACATTCAGCAGCACTTCACAACACTGAAATGAAATATATGAAGTGCAGTGTTAGCAAATGTTTATATAAAACATGCTACAGTATTACATTGAACAATTATACCTCTCTTATCTCAGGCATTTATCTGGAGCTAAAGCCAAGTGGCTTGCAGGTTTAAGTTGCTCAGTATTTTTGAAGTGAGTGTGGTAATGACATATGCTAAGCAGCTGCATTTTATGTGTGAGCATTTTGGGTATTTTTCTTGGCCTGACTACTTTTATCTTTGAAGACACAAATGTAGTCAGAAGGAAAAGGCCAAAGTCTAATGAGTTTAATTGCAAGAACTGATGTTGGCACTTGCATTTAAATCTTCTCTTTAGTACTTGCATCTCAATTTTGCCATTTTTGGAAGTCTTTTGTATAGAAATACTAATATGAGTGTAAATCCTCTGCCAGCCCTCTTGTCACCTCTTTCACAGCCAAAAAGGGTTTGGATGGTATAGTCATGGGTGGGCTGGTGGGATTCTGAGATCCCTTGCACAAGGAGCTGATGACCTGCCACCAAGTCTGTCTGACCAAGCATTTGTGAAAGGATGGGTGTAGTGCAAGCTAATTTGTTGAATATATCATGGCTACTGCTGTGTTGAAAAATTGTAAAAGCTGCCTGAAACCAGTTCAGAGCAGCAGTGAGAGTATATAAAGAGTATATATATGGCTTCTTTAAAGTGATCTAGAAATCATAGTTATGCTCAGCTGTTTCTTGGTATGGGTGGGTTTCTTGTATTGGTTTTGTTCTTTGAAAAGGAAAAGACATAACCTGCTTTTGTAGATAAGAAATTCATGTTTGATGCATAGTTTTTTCATTTAGTGTGTGAATCACAAAAGTTGGAACCTTATGTTGCTTGTCATGCATTCATGATTAGAGAAGATGACCTCATTGCGTTTGCAGCTATAATTTACATGGAAAAATAGCATTAAGGATCAAATTAATATTGAATTGATAGCTGTTCTTATGGTAGTTCATCAAACAAGACCAGCCAGCTCTTCTTGTGATATTAGCAAATCTCTGTGCCTTGCCAGTAGTGCAAAGCTTGGAAATACTGTGGTCTGGCTTTGGAGGTCAAGGGAGGGATGTGCTTTCTGGTGATTCTCAGAGCATCAGCAGTATGGAACAAGTGAAGCCAAAAGTAGTGATGTGTGAGGGGATTTATAAGCTGTTTTTGGCAGGATTTATAGCCATTTTTTCTCAAAACGTCACTGACAAATCTTTCTCAGACCACGGAAACAAGTTGTATTTCAAAGACTGTGTCACCAAGAGAAAGAGACCATTTTTATTTGTTTCCTTTGCTGTTATCTTGTGGTGTCTGCTCAAACACCTTCATAAATCTCAGACTTTTGGTGATTTGACAGTGTCTCTATTCTGAATTTTTTTTTCAAAAGCCACTCTTTATATGCACTTCACCAGCAACTTTCAGATATTTTCCTGTTGCATTTGTAGAGTTTGACCTGTAAAATATCAGCAAGTATGAGCAGAATTTTGGAAAACTGTATCAAACCAATGATTTCGAGCTACTGTTATATCTGCTCTGCTTCTGGTTCTCAGGGATGAGAGTCCATCTGTGCAACATTTTTGCACCTGGCCTTTACCTTGGACCCTCCTGCTTTTATCTCACCCTCTCCTCTTCTGGGTGCTTGGTCCCACCCAATGACCCTGCTTTCTAGAAAAGCTTCCTTCCCACAACTTTGCCTTCTGCTGTTGTAAAACACAGGCAGAGCTAGAAGTACAAAGCAAGACCAGGTTTACTTTTACAGGGGAGTCAAAATAGAATGCTGACTAATCAACATAGGCAAGGTATCAAGATCTATTGGATTTGGGAGTACAATCAATTTCTCCTCAAGGTGGAGAGTATAATACTGTGAATAATAAAATACTGTATTTGGAGAGAGAATATTTTTGATTTTTGTATTAGTGGGTGGTGTGCATTTATGTACTGTCTTTATATGGATTCATTTACTTATGCCCAAAAGCAGTAGTGCTTTCCTCACACATAGTCAGGATCTTTTTTACTGGGATCCAATGCAGTGCAAATCAGTATCTTCTCAGTAGAGATCAACAAGAAGTCATAGCAAGTTCAATCTATTTTGAGGTTTTCTTGCTATCTTTTTATTAAAAACCAGCTTAATTTGAAAATCAAAACCAAATATTGTGCACCAATCATCAGCATGACTCATTTTGTGATTTGTGGGTAAGTTGTTTTGTTGATTTTGCTGATTTGAAGCTTTATGGTTTGGGGGAGAGTTAAGGTAGTTGCATTTATTGTTTGCACAAGCAGTGTGATATTTTGTCTGGAGATGACAGTGGTATGTTCAATTAACAGTTTAAAACTACTTAAGTAACAGTTTAAAACTACAAAATACCTGTTTGTTAGGGAAAAGTCACTAGCCAAAAGCTATAGCAAAATGATCTTGAATTTTTTAAACTAACAAACAAACTTAATCCCAGAAATACAAATTCAGGTGTAGCATCTAGGATACTGTTGTTCCCCCATTTTTAGGCCATTCATTAGAAAGAAAGAAAATAAAAAAGAAACCAGGAGTAAAAGCCTAAATACTCTGACTTTCAATCATTCTTCTGTGCAAAAATATTTTTTTTAGATCACGAGGCTCACTTAGGTTGCACTTAAGCTCTAGTGGCAAGAGTACTTGTTCAGGATTTAGTGCATTCAGGATTTTAAAGTAGTTGAATCAGACTTTTATATTTGAACTAAAATAAATTGGCATATGGCAAGTGGAAGAACATATAACCACTCTGCTGCCTCAAAATTCTTTTGAGGTCAAGAATTTGAAAACAGGAACCTATAGTGCAGTTTGTGAATACAATAGGAACAGCTGGTGCTCAGCACTTTTGAAAATGAGGTCACTTTATTCTTGGTTGAAATGTGCAAAATGGGTCATCTGGGCATAGGCTTAAGACAAAGGCTGAGCACGTGGCCATTTATAACCAAGTTGTCCATGTTTCCAGAACTAGTTGGTTAAAAGGATTCAGTGAAACAAGGAAACACTGGGATAGGTCTGCACTTTCCCAACTTTTGGAAGCATAGCTCCTTATCATCTACCAGGACAATAAATCACTGCCATGTATTTTCAAAGATCTGCTAATGCTGAGGATGACATCATCCATATTTTCCACAGTCACCCCTCCCTCTGATGCCTTTCTGCTCGTCCTTCACATAACCTACTTTAGGAAACACTGCTCTATTGTACAGTCCTTGGGAACGCTGCCTCTCCACCAGTCTCAGCCCTGGGACTTCTCTGGTCCTGCCAGCAAAACAAAGGAGAAAATCCCAAACATGCACAAACTCTGTAGCATCACTAGCAAAATCTAACAGTGCATTAGGCAAGATAACAAAAACACTACTTAGATCTGACTTATGATTTTTCATTATAAATATTCTGTTAAAAATATACATAGGTTAATGGCATCAAGGACACATTTTACACTTTTGTTAATTGAACAGCTGTTGCTAACACATCCAAGATGATAGCATGAGTCATAGGATACAGGTATATTGAATTGGCAAATTTGAGACTGATACTGGCTGCTGTTGAGTGTTTTATGACATGCATAAGAAGTTTGGCATGAGAACTTTTATTGCATTCAATAAGAGTGTGCAGGCTCTTCCAGACCCTGCCTCCAGTCATCCCAATAGCCTGTACAGACTGGCATTTGAATGAGCACCTGGAAGTATCAAGATCATAGGAAAAATTCACATTGGAATGGATCCCGGGTGATTGCAGTCCACCCTCTTCCATGTGAGGCCATGCCATTCCTCTCAAAAGGAGTTGAATCTTTGTGCTCAAACAATGCTTTTTAAATCAAAGTAAATTCTATTAATTTATTTGGGGAGCATTACATGCAAATCACATTGCTAAAGTACTACATGCAAAGCCCATGCTAAAGTAAAGTTAATTCAAGGACTACTCATTTTGTCATTAATGATCTTGCCTAGAAGAGTATTTTGTTAAACCTAGCCATTTATTGCTTTAGTTGCAAAAATAATGATTTTATTGATTGCATAACACTTCTGTGTCTTTGTTTGCATTTTTCATGCAGTTTCAGGACTTGTTGATGTTTCTTGGCCCAAGACAGTATGTAGTTACATTGGAAAGAATAAACAAAGCAGAAGGGGAAAACACCACCCTGTTCTCAAATCCTGTGTATTTTGTCTCTGAAGGTGGACTTGTGCTGGAATTATTCAGGGCTGCATCTCATAGCTAGCACCACATTTCAGATGAGCCCATGGGAATGCTTCTCATTATTTTCTTATAACTGTAAGTTTAATTTACTGAGGCAGGCTTGAAGATTGCCTTTGTATGAGTGAGGTGATTTGCCTGTCTAAACCAGGCTTACATTTTGGCTAGTCTTTAACAAGAGCTGTCAAAACGAGCGTGGAGGAACACAACAAAGTGGTGATAGCAGCAGTACAAGGAGTTCTGGACTGGAAAAGCAGAATGCAATTAGACATTTCCATGGCTGGCAAAGTGCAGTGAGTACTAAGCTGGGATATCAGCACACATTGCTGCAGAACAATGGTGCTTCTTTGATGGAAGGAAACACTTTTCAAATCCAAACCTATAACACACATGGTACAACATGTGTGTTATAGGTTTGGATTTGAAAAGTGTTTCCCTTCTCTCAGAGAAACTTTCACTGAACATTGATGTGATAAATGGCAGCTAAGTACTTAATATGAAGATGCATAACAGGTTGGGGTTTTTTCTCTGTACCACAAGTCAGTCAAAAATAAAGAAATACTACTTTCTGATACCATGTGGCTTTATTACTTTCAGTTTTACCAGTGGAGGAAAGTGCTTAAAAAGTGCAGAAGATTCCCACAGTGTCTTTCTTGTTTCAGAGGTCTGGCTTGGATGAATTGCTGCACTGAAGTGTAATTAATCACTAGCTGCAAGATGGAACAAGGGTGGCTGGCATAGCAGATAGAAGAAAAATTGTCTGCAGGATGCACAGATGCATGGGCCATGTCTGGAGGAGCACTGGTGTTGTCTGTCTTGCTGTCATGACATGAATTGTGTCTCTCTTTTGACTTCATCCCAAGTTTGAGTAGTTTTCAGGTAATGAGGGAGGCTGTTCCAGCTTTTGCAATCACTGTAATTGATTCTGGCTTGGCAGAAGAGATATTTAAAGAGTAATGGTAGTATTTAGTAGTCATTTGTATTTAATTTCATCCTTAGTTGAAACTGTTGTTGAATTAATGAATATAACACTCTTTAGGATATCAGGTGTAGTCTTTCAAGTCCTTGCAGAAGTTGCATGCTAAAGAAGTCATGTTTAATGCGGATCCTGCTTAGAAAAGAGCAGTGTCTGGCATCCCTGCAGTACCTTTTATGTGACCATATTTTCTTTATTAATCAGAGTTGAAAGCTTTGTGCATGTGTTATGTGGATAAAACTCTGTGTCCTACAAAAATAGAGCAGTGATTTAGGAACTTGGTATTTCCCTTGAGATGGGACATTTTCTTTTAAACTTTCTGTGCAGCCAAGACTTGAAAGCAGCCCTTCAGAAAAGCCCTTCAATACAGGTAGGCTGCAAGCCAATTCTAGTTTTGCTGTAAATATTGTCATTGAAAACCTTTGAACTGCTTGTGTCCACTTAATGTGGAACAAGAGGGATAGAGCTGTGTCTCAAAGCCTGTGATCTGCTTGAAAATAAACTGTCCTGAGCACAGAGACCATAAAGCAGTTTTAGGCATGCCTTTAGAGGACAGTGCACAAGCTCTGAGTTGGGTGACTATTAGGAAAAAAAAAGGTGTGTTCTGGGATAAGACTTCTGCATGCAACTTCAGGGAGACGGTTGAGATCAAACCTTTCTGAGACCACAGAGCAGGGCAAAGGGAAGGGCCCAGAGGCGATCCAAAGTTGCCTCCACCAATCTCTGGTAAGCAGCAACAAAAGGAGACTAGAGCAAACCTAGAGTGTGGGTATCTGTGCTGCAAAAAGAAAGACTGTAAAATCCATTGCCTTGGATTGTAAACTTAGGCATTTTAAGCACAAACAGCTCACTGCCTACCAACTGCTTAGGTCAAACATAGGGCGCTTTGCTTCCTTAAGATAATGACTGAGTAACAGCTCTGATGTCTTCCCCTGTGAAATGCAGTGTTGCTGCTTGCCATACTCAGTCTTGGATGATTTGTCAAACCCCTTGATTCAAACAATATTCAGGGTGTAATTAGCATTGTCTGCAATGTTCTAGTGTTAACTGTCATAAGAAATATTACTGAACATCTTACCTGTGCTAAAATCTTATTCACATGCTTCAGACCTCCCCCCCAACACTTATGTTGACTGCAGAAGAAAAGTTAACAAGTAATGCATGTTTGCGTGGATGTGTACATATCACAAGTACACAGACATGTTTGATGCTGCACTTTTTCTCTTTTCTGTGCAGTTTTTGTACATTCTCTACTATTTAGTTTGTTTCAATGCAACTTACTGGGATACTGAACACTGCATCTCCTTTGTTGGGTTTTTATAGTATTTTCACATTTTTATTTGAAAGCTGTGGGGGCCTATGTAGATTCTTTGTCATGCATATGAGCACATTATACAGGCTTACTTTATTCTATCTCCATGAGTCTTAAGTGTTTTCTGTCTTCTGCTTTTTGTGCTAAATGCTAAATCACATGCATGATGCTTTCGTTCTCATTTTGTGGACAGATGACTCCCAAACTCTTGAGACCCTTCGTAATTCCCCTTGTCATTACGAATACTTAAATCAATATGTATTTTTAGAAGCATTGCCTTATGTATCAGCACAAAATTTGCTTCAAATACTCTTGGAGAGCATGCACAATGTTTTGTTTATGTTGCTACAGTGGATTTTCATTCTTATTTCATTTAAGTAATACAGTTTTGCCCAACAATTATATTCTAGTTCTTCAAATGCTTGGTGTCAGATGCTTTTGTCTTAGTCTTTTTCAAGGGTATTTTGTCCAACAAACTTAAGTCTTTGCTGTTTTAAATTGATTTTCAGAGTAATTCTTAGGTATCTAAAAATACTTGTAAAAATAATTGTAGTTTGATTCTGAGAGGAAACAGTGGGAAGGACCAAGAGACAATTTCTTAGGACCCATAATGACAGTGAAGTTTTGGTTTAGCCTGACCTCTGCTGGGTAAGTCTTGGACTTGGCTCTTCCTCACTATCCCAACACAGCACTGCTCTCCATACTGTCAGTGACCTGTCCATGACCAGCAATTCAAGTCTTGACTCTACAAGTACAGAGACTTCACCTGAATTCAGGTGCCTGATGTGTTGCTGAGGAGAAAATGCCCTTCTATTCTTGTTGTACTTATTTATTTTTTATTGCACTTGGATACCTGTTGTGCTGGGCACATAAAATAAGGGATTGTAAATGCTGCAAAGTCTTAAACTCTATGTACTGAAAGAGAAATAAGATGCAAAAGAGATGGAGGAGCAAAATATATGCAGAATAAAATATTCTGCATTTTATACTGCCATTAAATTCTGTCAGTGAAATAATAGTGCAGCAAAGAAGAATCCAGATTATTAACTATTGTGTGCAAGAGAAACCTCACTTTGAAATTTGGGTAGTGTGGAAGAAATCATCCTTTGGGAGCCTGGGAGCTCTTATTCCCTCTTTTTGCAGCATAGCCATTACCTTCCTAATCCCTGTGTGTAACAGCTGAGTTAAAAACAATTTCTATAAATGATACATTCATTGAATTGATTTTTGTTTTAAAACTATCAAGAAGGCAAAAAGAGATAGGAGTAATTCTTAAACTTTGATCATTCAACCATTGTTTGATAATAGGAACCTGTGTGTGTGTGCATGTGTGTGTTAGGGAGTGTGTGTATATAAATGGAGAAAACTGTTGGTACAATAGAGCCTGTCCACTCTGAAATGAATAGTCCTGTCAGCAGTGAGGATGTAGGATGTTGTTTATCATTTAGGTCACCTCTTTCTATTGATTTGATGTTAATCCCTGTTTTCCCAAGATGTTGGGAGAGCAATGGGCATTGCCTGTCTGCCTCCCAGTCTTTGTGGCTACCAGCAGGGCCAGAAGGGTCCTACCACAGTACCAGGTCAAATCCCTCATGGTCTGCAAGGAGAGACTCGGTAATGTTTGCCTGAGGGTTGTTCAAGACAAAGCTGGTTTACAGACCTGATACCTGTCATCACTAAGGAAGGGAAAAGGGAAAAAATGGAAATGTGGGGTACCATATTCTCACGTGTCAGTTTGACTTGACTGGGCGGTGCTGTAAGGGAAATGGTGTGCATTCGCTGTTGTGGCACGTGTTCAGTATGCATCACTGTGCTGGGTGGTGGGGATGTAAGTGATACTTGTTTTATGAGGTATTATGGAACTTTGAGAACCTGTTAAAAGCTATGACTATAACTTGCTAATCTTTTTTTTTCCTGAGAACTGACACCTAGAGACTGTGAAACTAGCTTGATTTGTTAACAAGTTAAAACACTGGAAGGGAAAAAAAAACCCAAAACTTTTTAAGGTTAATTCTAGCTGCTTGTACTCAGTTGTATTATTCTTTAAATATGTAAAGTAAGGGATGTCCTAGTGCATGGGGAAATAGGGCTTCTCATTTCTAATTAAGCTTATATTCCTCGTGTGGAGGTACAAGCTCTACTGTGAAGAGAATGGGGTTCATGGAAGTGTAATACCTGGTTGTGTATTCTCAGGAGACGTTATGCCTGTGTAACTAAATGTATAACAAGCAATAGAGATTGGTAACCCATGGAGGCAACCACTGGAAAATTAAGTTACCTCTCAGGTAGATTACACGCCTAGACTGGGAGAGATTATGGGTAGATATTAACAGCATATTGAGCTGATTGCTGACACAGAGCTGGTTCCCTTTTTTTCTTGATTTTGTACCTAAATTACACCCTGATAGTTGACCAAGAAAGAAAAATAAAATATAAAAAACCCCTCAAAACAATCCTCCAGCCCCCAAACCTACCCAGCCCCTCCAAACCAACAAACAAAAACCTGAAAATGACCAAACCTCCAATCTCCAAAAAAGTTTTTGAGAATCAGCTTTGGGTAGTGGGTTGTGGGAATGAAGTGAAGGTGCTGCTACCTGGGAGGAATTCTGACTTCTGCTGTAAACTGAGCAGAAATTCTTCCTCTCCACACTGTCAGGTTATCCTGTGATTAGCAGTGCTGAGCAGCATTTGGAGGCTGTAGATTCCACTCTGCTTCCAGTCCTGCCATTATCCAGGCCAGCAGCAGAGGCCTGTATCCAAACATGCTTGGAAAATGTGTTCAGGATGCCTGTTTAGCAGTGGTTCACATGGCCATCCACAGAGGGCCATCCTTTCATTCCCATAGCCAGCTGAAGAGCTTGTCAGTTCTGTCTCTTTGGTCTGGGTAGCCAAGGGTGCTGATGCTTGTTTGCTTGTAGGTCTGTGCTGATCATAGATTCGGTTTGCTTTGAAGGAAAATCATTTTCCAGACACCTTCCCCTTAAAAATTCAGGGCTTCATAATGCATGGTGTCAGCATCTACTGGAAACCTGCTCAGGATAGGTCTCTCTCTCACCTTTTACTTTAAATCTTTTGGTTTTTTGCCTTTCAGCTTAAATTTTAAAAATTACATCCATTTCCGTAAAGCTGTAGATGTTTTTTCTCTCATGAGTTTAAAAACTGTCTTTATTTTTTCTTCATAACTGTTTAGATCCCTTCCTGCTCCCCCTCTACTCCTGCTTCCTTCATTTTCCATCTCATTCTGGAAGAGCGTTTCCCTTTATTATATCATGTGCGCTCTTGTGTGCTCTTTTGCTGTCCCCCATCACTATCAGCCCTCCCCTCATCCTTTCAGGCAGGATAGAGCACACTTCTAGTTACCTGTACTTTTTATCTTCTTTCTGAATCTTAAGCAGAGCTTTTCTGATCTCTCTGTGTGTTCTGGAGCAGAACATGCCAGGATCAGGACAGGGTGAGGCTGAAAGTGAAATCACGGAAGCAATGATTGAGAGTCATCTTGAAAGTAAAAAGTTAACTTTGTGATTCATTATCTTCTTTACAAGAGCTGGAAGGTTCTTTCCATGTTTGTACATTTAAAGTGCTTGCATTTTGAATGAGCTCAGGAGATTATTTGAAGATGCAAGATGCTGGGATGAGAGTTTCAAATGCATTGTTCGAGCACATTTATGAGCTTTGGAGTCTGGCATTTGTCACATCAAAACATTTAAATTGTTCTCTGTTTTTTTGGTTTTGTTGGGTTTTCCTTTTTTTTGTTTTTTTTTTTTCTTCTTTTGAAAGAGGTGCAGAGGGGGTTAGTCAAAGAATAGGGATAATGGCTTTAAGAAACGGAAATAGTTTGTGTGAATAATTCCAGAAGCAGATCCTTATTCAGGCATTATTAGAAACACATTTTAAATCACTTTCACCCATATATTATTGTGTGCATCCTTTGAGTTTATAATAGAAGGTGGTACAAAATCAACTCCTAATATAAGGAGTTCTCTTTCTGAAGAGGTTGCATGGCAGCATCTGGGGTATTCCTGAAGGATCATAATTTTTTTTCCTCTTTTTTTTCCTTTTCACGTGCTCAGAATTTACCTGGATTATTGTGGCAACTTTCTACAAAAGTACAAAATCCTGTTAGATAAAGCAGAGGTTCAGGATGAAGTTGCTAGCCTAAATCCTTTTCTGCTTCTGAAAGTTTACCTGTGTCTCAGTTTACTGCACTTTCAGAAAGTTGGTGCTGCTTTTTAATGGACATTTTATTTTTTTCAGCTAATAGCTGGTTAATGAATAGCCCTGACTGTTGCAAGGTTACAAGAATGATGCATCCAATACAAGAGAGGCATTTGGAACATGGGGACATTTCCAGTGGTATGTCTGCCTTGTTTTGTGAGACACTATTTATCATTAAATTGACATTTAAAACAGCTGGTGTTAGGTGCTTCACTTTGTGACAGGCAGGAATTATGTCACAGGGCTTGTCTCTTTTACATATTGGTAATAGATAATGAATATTAAATGATGCTATTAAGGATCTGGGCTCCAATAAGAGGCAATAGAAAGACTTCTGGATAATCTACTGTTGACAGCAGACCTCAGGCATAAGATCACAGAAATTACAGAAAAATGTCTGGATGTTGTGTTCAGGTTTCAAGAACCTGTCCACCAGTTGGATCTTCTTTTCACAATGCTTGTGTATAATTGATATTTGGTATGCTCTCAAGCAGTGAGAAAATGACAGCTTTTCATGGGCTTTGAGCATTGATGAGCTTTAAGACAAAACCACAGCAGATCTTTAAAACAGTTTGGGAACATGCAACCAAAACTTGTTTTTCCAGGGTATTTTTGTATACTTTAGAAATGGGCATTACAGAATGCTTTGCTTAGTATGATTTGTTCACTTCCAGAAAGGTTACCCTTTCAGATCCCTTGAGCATCAAAGTAGGAACAAACTGAGAGCTGGCAGTCCCTTCCTACCTAAATGCTTGGTTAGGTGCCCCAAATCTTCTTCCCAGGAGCAAATTGTCTGCTCCCGAGACTCCCACCTCATTCACGGAAGTTGCTTAATCTGCAGCATTGTACTAGCTCCAGCCTGACCTGAAAAACCCTGCTAGCTTCACATTCTTCCAGCAGCAAGCCTGTGCTGCTAAGCTTGTCAGTGTCCTTCGGAGCCAATAAGCAACTTGAAAGGTGGGGAGGATGAAATCATGCTCTAGACAACATTGCCATTCTGGTTCCTTTGCTTGTGGCATGATGTTATCACTTCAGAATCAAGATGGAAATTCCAAAAAAATATTTTCAAAGCAGTCCTGCTGCCCTGCAGGGGTTTGTCTTAATGCTTGCTCCTTTGTAGCCTGTTTTCCAGGTATTCAGATGCTTTTCCAACTAGCATCCTTCCCACAGCTGCCTTCTGGTAGGGGCCTGATTCTGAAGGTAGATGCACTTGGGGTCTTTGAGTCCCACCTCTTGCAACTGCTGCAGGTGACCGTTATACCTTTCCATAAGTGATCAATTTTTAAACCAAATTTTGTCCCCACTGTTCCTCTTAAAAGACTCTGCCATCACTCACTGCTGTCATGGTCTCAGCTCCAGTGTGGATTTGCTGTTTGCTGAAACTGCTGTTTTCTGGGTGACGCATGGTGAGTGTCTCCCCAGTGCTGGCTGACTTGGATCCTTACCATTTGTTCTGCCTAAATGCATAGCTCAGCCTAAAGAGTAGCAAACTTCTGTGGTGTAAAAATTAGGTATTTTTTAAGGTTTACATTTTAACTGAGAAGAAGGATTGTTTAGACGGTCACATTAGATGCTGAGTAAGTTTTTGGAGAGAATCTGTTCCATAGTATGTCAGCTGTTTCCTTTTGGTTTCTTTTCAGCTTGTTTTCTGTGTGAGTGTGATGAACAAGATCTCTGTCTCAGACTTAAAATATTCTGCTTTCTTCTTGTAACATTTCTTCAAGCTTTTTTTTCTCCTTCTTGCATGCATGAAGTACTTAATGCCCTCCATCTGTATGAAAATGTTTTGTATATAATTCTAAAAGCTCCCTTAGGACTGTAGACTTTTTTTAAATGAAGCAATTTAAACATTTTCCACACAAATGGGCACTTGGGGCAAATGTCATTATAAAAATCGTTAGAATATTTGTTAGATATTTTCACAGATTATTGTAGGGGTTTTTTTTATTTTTTTTTCTCTTTCAAGACCTGCCTCTCCAGTCACAGTGGAAATTGCAAGTTAGAGAGAGTCAGCATGATTTATGTTACTGGCAGAGCAGTAAGGCGTTTGTAAGGCTGGGAAGGCAGACATTAATAAGGAAGAGAAACAATAGACAGTCTTCTCTGCCTCAGTCAACATGGTGCAGGTGTTGAGGCTGATGTAATGCTGTTCCTGCTTTCCTACTCTGAATTGTACATACATATTTATAAACACATGCGAGTCAATCAAGACTTGTGTTCACAAGATAAATTAATCTCACACAGATTGAGATACAGAACAAGGCAAAAACGCTTCAATCCAGCTCAGACTAAATGAAAGTTTTCATTTTAAACGAATGTGTTAAGATTCTCAAGTTTCACATGAGGAAATACATGATACTGGATGTTCTTGTAAGGACATATGTTGAAACTTGTTTTGTAAAATTTGAGGCTTGCATACTGTTGACTAGTAGACAGAGGCTCTATTTTGTGGAGGTTTTGGGATTCTAAGGAAATTGTTTTCTGATTTGAAACAGAGCTCCAAAGTAGACAGATTTCATGTGTAAGAAAATCCAAAACCCAGTATTTTTAGATCACATAGAACACTTAATTCCAGCAGGATCAGACTGGTTTGTTTCAAATCTGACTGTTTAAATGTTTTAAATATTGCTCTACCTAATGCAGTCTTTTAGAACAAACTAATTTGAAGGGAGAGAAAGAAACATTTCTTGCAGGAATGCCGGAACAGGAAGTTCTGACATTTGTCAAAATATTTCTCCCTCTTTCTAAAATTAATATGTAAAAAAGTGTGGTTTTCTAATACAATTTAATATCAGTGGAATTGTATTCTACACAGTAGGATGTCTGCCATTCTTTGTGACTATGTCATCTGTGTTTTGGGAAGATATTGCAGCAGTGGATGGAGAAATGCAGGATCCTTCCTGTCTTCTGCATGTTACATTCCACTAGAATGGTCAAAATCTGATGTCTAATAGACCATATTCCTTGGGAAGCTCAGTTATTGCAAATGATGGTTTTTACCAGATCTTTGGAACTACTGATGAAAATGGGTACATGCTGTTTCTGTAAGAACAGCATTATTTTTAAACATATTCTTGGAAAGTGTGCTTGCTACTTATTTCCTTGTTTATTCCAGCTGCATGTCCATACTTTGTTTAAGTCTTGATGGTCTGCTGGATATGACAAACAAAGCTTGCTTTTGCAAAACTAGCTCTTTGTAGTTGAAACCAGTGCTGACAGACCTGAACCCGGATGCCATGAAAATGAATGGAATTTTGTAAGCCTTTTTAAAGCCCTTTGAAAATTCCAGCTGTCACATGGACCTCCTGTCAGGATGGTGACTGTGTCAGTCATTTTAGTGATGAGTGGCCATATTACTGTGCCATTTTGTGATAACTGAGCAGTTCTTACCCATAACTGCCAGCTCCGAGAGCAGGAGGCTCTGCTGCCTGTGCAGACCGCCTCCTACTTTGCCCTGAGACAGGATCTCCTCTGTCTTAACAGACAGGGCACCCAGTTGGAGTTTGGCATACAATGGCATTTTTTGTTTGTTTCTCTCTTTTTGGTTTTTTTTTGGTTTTTTTTTTTTGGTTTTTTTTTTTGTTTGTTTTTTGTTTTTTTTTTTGTTTTTTTTTTTTTTTTTGGCAGGAGTAGCCTTCTGCTAGGTTAGCTCCCTAAACTAACTCACTAACTCATGAGAGCAGATCAAGCATAAATGGGGGCTGTCCTGGCCTGGATGAGGACAGCAATGGATAGATAGCCTTTAGGTTGGGTAGCTCTGTTGTGCAGTTAGGCATCTATGATGAATGCTTTGACAAATGATGACTTGTCTGTGCAAAGGCTTTCAATTTCCTGTGGACAAAGGAGAAGTACCACAGAATACCACCAGCATGGTGATGGATTCCTCAGGCCATCTGAAGTAGTGATTATGATATCCAACAGTATTTTCCAGATTTTCTTGTCAGGTTTTAGCACAGACAAGTACATAATTTCTGTCATACATTGATGTGAGTGTTTCAAGGATGGGTATGTTTGGTCTTTTTATTTCCTGTTTAACCCTATTACTCTCTTATAAATGAAAGATTTCTGGCATGGGAGATACCATTTTGCATAAACTATTCAATAAGGTTTTATAGACACTTAAAATTTCAAAATAAATGAAGTCTAAGGAGGGCAAACATATATCTAGGATATGGCATGTACTAGGAGCTGTATAGGCAGGCCAGAGCTCTCTCTGACCTGGTCAGCTCTGTTAATGTGAGTCAAGTAACTGCTGAACCCCAGTGTTCAACACAGACTACAAAAACTGATGCAGATACATTTCTGTTAATTCCACTCACAGCGCTGAATGCTGCACAGATGTCTTGAGTAGCTTTCCAACATCTTGACCATCCCTTGCTTTTGAATCAAAGCTGTTTTCCTGGTGCTGTTTAGGAACTAAAGTAGCCTGCAGGAGTTAGTAGTGTAGAGTGTGCTAGATCTGTCCTGGAGCTTTTCCTGGTGGTTGGAAGAATCCAGGTTTGCTGTTTGAGAAACTCCTGGAGTCCTTACTGGTAAGTGTGGGGTCTCAAATTTGGTTAATGCTGTAACTAATTTACTTGATGATCATTGGTTCAGTTCAGGTTGACATTTTTAAACCAGCATCTGAGAGGGGTAAGAAGTTGGAACAAATTGAGTGCCTAGTCTGGTTAATCTTTGCCATAATCTTTCCTATTTAGCAGTGAAGGAGAAAAGAGCAAAAACACCTGTAAGCTTACAGCTTCAGAATTTTAGTATCTGGGCAAATCCTATATATGGAGATAGTAATTAGATAATTCCAGGGTTTCAGTTAAAAGAAAGTATGTGGAGAAAGCTAAGGGATTCTTTGCTTTCAGATACTGCAGAAATACGTGACCATCAGATTATTTTGTTATTTTCTTGAAATACAAACAAGATGTGCCAATAAAAATTATGGCTATTAATTATAGGCTTATCATCCTCAAGCTAATATTCATGGCATATCTTCTGTGGATGGTACAATTTGGTTGAGCAGTTGCTAGTTTAGCTGTAAGCTACTGTCAGTCAGCTTGTCCTCCCTAGTTGATTGCCACATTTTTCCTCCTGTATTTGAGGGAAGAGGGAATCATAAATGTTTAATAACTGAAGGTAGATGGTTGGTCCCAAGGTCAAACACCAAAACTGATAAAATAGTTCTGAGCATTTTTTTTTCTTTTTCCAAAAGAAATTTTAAAATAACAGTAATTGATGAGTATGTTAAGCTGAAGCTTGCAAGGAGAAAGTAATCTTACTGCTTCCATGGCCTCACAGATAACCACTGTATCTGAAATATGTTGGCTCTGTCTGAGCTCGGCTGAGAAGTCCTTCAGGCAGTACCAGTCATCCAGATCTTGTATAATGCCAGACAGAGCTGTTGTCATCCACCAAGGAACCATTTCCTCATATTTGACTTGTAGAGAAAGCAGTGGATGTCAGTGGCATTAGTGAAGGAAATACAATTGCCAGCATGTAAAGGTCTTGGAGATTATTGGCAAATAGAGAAGCCAAAGCAATACTATGTGAAATAATTGATGTACAGGCTAGAAAATGTTTCAGCACAGTATGGTCATATGGCTCCTTAAAGCAACTTTGCACTGTCTTCACTTGTAGCTTCTGTGCTGAGTCTTGGCCTGGGATTTCCTGTATGCCAGAGGTTGCATGATCATAGGAATCACCTGCTCTTGCTTTTTTATACTGCCTGGCATGGGGAAATTTGATTTATAGAGGGGTTGGTTGGTTGGTTTTTTCCACTCAGCTCTTCATTTATAATGAAAGGGCAGTGCCAGTGGTCCTGTGGATATTGTGTGTGCATTCCCAGTGTGTAGTTGCAGGGTGAGGGAGATCCTAGCACTTATGCTTCCATCCAGTAGTTCTCAGTCTTGCTTGGAGGGGTTGGGAATTGCCTTTCAAAATTGATATTACTCTGCTGAGTTACCTTCTTGATCTCTTTCATCCATTGTTCAAGTGGAAAGTTTCTGTTTAGTTCACCTCATCTCCAGTAATAGTTTGTATATCAAAGTTTGGAATTAAAGCATTTGTGCTTTAATGTGTGCACTAAAGCACAAATTGGACATCTTCCTTAAGTAATTAAAACAATGGATGAGCTTATAAAAAGAGGAATATTGAAATTCAAGCTGAATGAGTGGTTAATAGGCTGCCAGTCTGATCTTCGGTCCCTCTGTGCGAGTGCTGGAGGCAGATGAGGTCATGGTGCTGATTCTTGACCACAGCACGCTGCAGACACCTCTTGTGTCTTACCAGTGTTTGCCCAGCTGTGTCCCAAACACCGAATTACTGTGACTGTAGTACTGCTTTAGCTTTCTTGTAAATATCCATCAGCTAGGTGTGGTTAGGCTGTGCATGTGCATGCCTGAGGACCATAAGATACACCAGCCCTAAAAACCAAGATGTGCATTTACTCTTGTGAAGAAAGCCCTCAGCCCAGGTTCAGAGAAAGTTCAAATTCATGCTCAGGATCCACAGCAGGCACCTATTGTTACCCTGTGATTTGCCTTCATGAACTTATTCTCCTTCTTGCCTTTGATGAAACCAAGAGAGATGGACAATGTGGTTTGATTTAGCTTTCGATTTGCTCTATAGCTGTGGTTTTCAGCATGTGTACTGATCACTGTTTTGACAAACCATATTTTGGTCATAGAACCTTCTGCATCCATTAAAAATAGAGGCAGTGGGTCTTTATACACTTCTTGTGCAAAAATGTTTCCATTATGGTTGCCCTTTCAGACAGTAACTTCTAAATATAGGTGACTAATCAGCTGAAATTTTTGCACAAGTTCAGATTCAGATTCTACTCAATAGCAGCCAGAGAGGAGCATTTTGCTGTTGGTCCTTTGACCCCCTTAAACTCTAAAAACAAAACAGCAAAAACCTTGGATCAGTCCTGAAGCCGTGTTGAATTGGAAAGTTGCATAGAATACTTGATGGGTATTTTGAAGTACTTTTGAAGTGGGAGGTGGGTTTAATCGCAGTGGCTGTTCAGATTTATTTCTGGCATCAGCAGCACACGTCCCATCACATCACTGCCCTCAGGGAGGCAGAGGGGTTTTTGTCCCTTTGTCCTGCTTTTTTGGATTACCAACCCCAGGGTTTCTTGTGAGGACAGAGTGCTTGTAGATGAATCGGATGGAAATCTGCTTTACCATCATGTAAAATCAACAACCTCGAACAAAAACACAAAGCCCCACGACCTCCAGGCCAAAGAAACCAATCAACAAAACCCCCCTTCTTTTATTTTAGTTTCTGAGTTCTCCCTGTCTGGGATTTTGGCCGTTCTGAAGCAGCAGCACGCAGGGGGTTGCATGTCCTGTGGGAGTTGCTCATGCATCCAAAATGGCTGGGGCGTGGGTGGCCTTTGCTAGGGGAGAACACTCTGCTGGCTTTTGGTAGAAAATGTCGTGCAAGGGTGGGAGTAACGTCCCATCTTCCGACTAGGCGCATATTGCTTTTTCTCCGTGTTTCGGGGCCCTGAAGCGTTGGCAGCTTTCGGGGATGGGTTCGGGATGGGAGCTGTGGGGGCCTGGCCCCGCGCTGCCGCGGCGGAGGGCGGGCAGTCGCGCCTGGCCGCTGCCGGAGGTGCCGCTCGGTAGGTACCGCTCGGTAGGTGCCGCGTCCCGGTACCGGGGAGCCGCCGGGCTGGCATGGGCGGTCCTTGGCCATTCGGGTCGGTTGCCCGCTTTGCTGCGCGATAAAAGCTTCGTCAGCAGCGCGGGGCGCTGGGAGGCTGCGCCGCGCTCCCGCCTGTACCGGCGGGCGGGCTGTACCGGCGGGGCAGCGCTTCCCCCGGCAGGCGCGGATGGTGCCTTGCCCGGTGCTCGGCATTAGCCTGGCCTGGCTGCAGCGGGGCGCTGGCAGGTGCCGGTGCCGGTGCCGGTAGCGGCCCAGCGTCTCTGCAGCGTTCCGGTGCACGGAGGCGGCCGCGGCGCCCCCAGCGCTGGCAGCGCTCAGTGCGGCTGAGCGCGGGGATCGTGTCTCACGGCACGGCTCAGCCCTAGGAAGCTGCAGAGCTTAGTGGCAAAGCGAGTAAGTCTGGTCTACCTAAGCACTTCCTTTGAGGTTCTTTATTGCTAGTGCTGGAGGGCAAAAGAAACAACGTTTTTAAATAGGTTGCAAAATTTCAAAGCCTATTTAAAGCACACTGAAGCATCTCGTCAGTCGTCTGTGTTGTTTTTTCTCTCAACGTTTTTAATAGTTGTCCTGCTGCAAAATAGAAATATAAATTTTCCAGACTTATGGGTGAGACTCCAGGTAAAGCCTTGATCAGCTACTGCAAATCTGTCCAATGTTTTCTTCCAGTTCTAGAACAGAAATTGGTATTAGTGCCTACACTCATAGTGCTGGAAGAATCTCCCCCTCCAGCTCCTGTAGGGCCTTAGTAAAGATTCTTCCTGAAGTTGCAAGATACTCTCACATTGTACAATTGCTTGCACCACAGGTCAGACTGAAGATTGTGAGCCAGTCTGTTCTACGACTTTTAGATCTTAATCTTAAAATCTGGGACAGTCCCTGAGGGATAAATTATGCATACATAGTACACCTGATGTGTTGGACCTGCTGCTCATGTGAGATTAGACTATATGCATATAGTAGCTAGTTTCCAGACATCAGGCAGCCTGAGTTGCCAGGCATCTAGAAAAGTGAGTAATTCAAAAATATGGGAAAAATCTGCATCTGTAGGCATGCATGGGCCATAGGATTTCTGTGAATAATGTAGGTGTCTGTTGTCACCTGGTATCACCCTTCCTTTTATCCCTCCTTCCCCAAGCAGATATTTCTAGACTTCCTTTTGTATTTTTTTTCTAGTCACTTTCTGAAACTTATTACTAGCTTTGAACACTTGTGAATAAACTAACCAGCAGACCCTGGAGGAGAGTGGTCTGACTGATGTCTATGCTTGCAAAATCAAATGACTGAGGAGTCCAAAGGTATAAAAGTTTCAGAATTCATCTCCCATGTAATAGCTCAGGAGGTAGCCTGCAGTTTATTCCATTACTTAGGAGCTGTTAATGAAAGCAATATCTTATTTTACAGTATTATCGAAAAAAGGGTGCATGCCAGACAAAGACAATTTACAGCCCATTTATTTTCAGCATTCTCTTAATGCCCATTATTTGGAATAAAACCCATCTTCTGACAGACCAGCTTCTTAGCTCCCTTAATCCTGCAACAAAGTGATAATCCTTTATTTGTGACCTCATAGGCTGTTGCTACAGAGAATGCTGTGATATCAGAAAGCCAACACTGTGACTTCACTGTTGGTGGAAGCCATAGTTGAAGATGACCCACTCTGGAGGCCTGGGGGCAGTTTATATCCTTTTGGTATTGTGCAAGTGCTTCCTAAGGAGCAGTATCTGGCAAACAGAACTGCATAATGTCTGTCTACCTAGGTGATGAATGAGACAATCAGAGGCAGTGTGAGAGGGGAAAATATGCGGTGATTATGTTTTCAAGGTTATTTTTGCCCTTGGAAGATGTTATCAGGAAGAAAACTGTCACTGGGAAGCTGCACTCAGCTTTTGTATCCTCAGTCTCCAAAGATATGAAGAATACCAGAACTGTACTCTCTAAAGCAAGAACTACTTACTCTGTGTACCTTAAGAATATAATTTTGTAACCCCCAAACTTTTCTTGGAAACACTAATTACATCAAAACTTCCATCAAAAAATGTTTGTCAGGAGCAAGGCAAAAGACATGTAAATCACATACAAACCTCTATGCCCTGAAGTAGACTTTTAGGCTCTTGTTTGTAAACTGAAGTATGAAGGAGAAGTGTCCAAGACTTTCAGGTATTTCCAGATACCTTACATGCCTGGATTCTTTTTACATTTGAGTGTAAGCTTCTGTGCCATGTTCCAGAAATGAGTGCCTAAAATTAGGCACTCTTAGTAAGTCTTGATTTTAAGAAGTACTGATAGTACAGCAGCACTCAATGGAGATAAAGGGAAATGAAAACCCACATCAGGTTTGAAACTCAAGCTGCGACTATTAGAAACAACATATGGCAATAGAAGCCACATTTGCCTCCCTTACTATCTCTGCCTTTTCCTATAACAGGAAGATTTTACAGAAATAGTACTTGCAACTCTAAATGTCAATGGCTATGTACTCTTGAAGACTGAAGCTATCAGAACCTAGAAAAAAAACACTAGTCGAAAGTTAATTCCTTTGTTTAAACATTTAGTTTTTGAATGCATCATGATCATATGATTGAACAACAGGAAGATATATGCTTTCCTGTAACAAAATTAGTATTTTATTTTTACTATTGTTTATTCAATTTTTAAATTTCACCTTTTTGTGCATGATACAACAGGTCATGCAGATGAATTTAGCAGGATTGTGCATGTACTACCAACTGCATTGATAAAACTTCTGGAAGTTTTACAAACTAAATCAGGTTAAACAAAATACTCTTACTCCAAAATAAATGGCTATTTATGTAGGTATAGTTACACCAAGATGGTTCTGACAGTAAATTAGTCTTTTAGACCAAAGTCCTGAGGTCATTTTCCATCTTATCCCCGTTACACAGGTGTTCTTCAAATTATGTTCCGAGCTTGTATCAAACTGGATACTGCATAACAAATCCATGTTGGAATAACTCAGTCAAATGCAGTACCAGAAATGAAATACCACAGTTTAAAGCAAAAATTCTCATGCATTATGCATAGGCTTTGCAGACCATGCAGGACACCCTTTGGGTAGCCTCACATTTTCAAGTTCTTGTGGATTACACCATCTTTTTATGAAACTACACGTGCATGTGTGCTTTTAAGAGCTGCTCAGAATGCAGCAGAACACTTCTAAAGACAGTATTGGTGATGACATGCTGAACTGCTTTCACATGTTTCTGTTCAAACTACCCAAACCATTAACATGCTCCCTTAGTGGTGTTGTATGTGTGTCTTATTAGCATGCACACTACTAATTTACTCTCAACTTTTTTTACTGTCCTGTAAGCTCCCACCTTTCCACTAGCTTTGATCTTTCATCATAAAAGCTTAGAAGCAGCTTTTTGGATATGAAGCTAAATGTTTCTTTTTAGCTATTCTGCCTGTTCCAGGCACTGGGAGGGGAGGAGGGCTCTTTCCAAGGCAGCGTAGTAATATGTAGGTACCCTTGGCAGGTGCTTGGTGCTCTGCTGGGGATGCTGCCTTTCCTGGGTCATTGGCACCTGGGCTCGGGCTTGGGTCTGCAGCACAAGATAACATTTGTTCTTTCGGGATTTTAATTGAGACTTTGAGTGGAGGCTTTCTCTGAATCCTTTGTGTGGCAGGGGGTGAAGGTCAGCCCAGAAAACAAAACAAAGGCAAGCACCAAGTGGATGCAAAGCACATGCAGATCAGCTGTCACAAAACAACTGTCCTTTGCTCACTTATTTCTTCACTGATACACACAGCCATTCTCACTTTGCTTATTCCAGCAATCCTGTAGATCCTTATTTTTTCCCCAGCCTTCCTACAGCTGGAGGTACTAATTCTATTTTTTACCATTTGTTTATTATTTCTGCATCCATTTAGCCCTGCTAAGCATTTAGATTCTTTTAACAAGTCTTCTTTCAGAAGTAACATTTCATATGCTGCATTGTTTGCTTTAGGAATAAAACAAAAATCAGCTCATTCCTCACATTTCCTTTTAACCTTTCCTGTGTTCTTTCTTTCTTATACTGTTTCTTGTTTTTCTCTCCTGTCTTCTTCTGCTGCTAATTCAATCTTTATAGCCTAGGTTTTTCCTTAGGTAGCCTCTGTATCAACTCTCTAAAGCTTGTAGCTAGTCAGATAGGAAGAACAGCAGGGGTTTCAAAAAGTGCATCCCCTGTAGGAGTGTCTGAGGGCTGCTCTGTGCCGCAGTTCCAGCCTCACAAAGGGGGTGGCCAGGTGAGAGAGGAGCATGTACCATCCCCTTCACCATGTGCAGTGCTGTGTTTACTGATAATCAGAAGTGCTTTTGCAGCAGAGAGCCTTCTGAAGCTCTGGTTCTGACCTAACTAAAACCTAACTTAGGTTTTCACCTAAGTAGGGAGGCCAGTAAGATCTGGGTGAGTTAAAGTACTGCCTGTGGAGATTGCTTGGTGAAAGAATACGATGGTAACTATAAGGAGTTTTTTCTTAATGGCCAAGAGTAAGAAATTACAACATGGTGACAAGATATAAGGAAAGACTTATTTTGTTGTTTTAATGTGTGTTAGAAAATAACTATCTTGCTATGGCGTAAAATGTAGTAATTCAGAGTTTGGGTTTATGTATCCTCTATGCTTTGATCTCAACCTTTTTTGGTACATTATTTTTTTCTCACTGTGTCCTGTGTTTGCTTGTGAAATTTGTTAAAGAAGTTATCTTGATTCTCCTTTTGCTAGCCTTTTGGTTAAGTTCAGTTGAAGGTGAGATCATCATCAGCTCCTGAGATCATCTCAGGAATCTAGCCTTGATATCCTAGTTTAGGTCTCTCTATACTGAATAAGAGGGCAAAGAGACAACTATTTTTATGTGCTCTCATCTTTCAGAAAACTGGGTCATAGCGACACTCAGGGAGCACAAGAACTCCACGCTCTAGTGCTTTATAAATGCTTGGTGGAAGTCCAAAAGAAGAGTCTTGTCAAGCTCAGTTTAGTGTGGAGAGGAGAAAAAAGAAGGATGGCCCCTTCTGGGCCCTATAAATGGTTAATGGTGCTTTGTGCAGCAGGGATCAATACCAAATGTTTGGGGTTTAATAGCTATACAAAAAATCTGAAGGATGGAATGTATAATGAAGTGGTAACCCTGTCTGTCAGTCGCAGTTGTTCAGGTTCATTAAGACTGCTGAGGAGGATTTCAGAAGAGACTAGCGACAGCTGAGTGAAACAGCTGAGCAATTCTGCAGAGTAGTGACATCAGCACTGTAGGATAAAGCAGTGCAGTGGGCACTGACAAAATAGTGCTTAAATTGGTTAAGTTTTGTGCTTTTTTAGGAGCATGGTCTCTGCGTGTTGCTGGAGTCGAGGAATGCGTTAGATGAGTCAGGAGTGGTAATTAAAAGTCTAAACTTACGGCTATAAATGAGGAGGTACGTAAGAAGTCATACAAGAGAGGTTGCTCTGTGAAATTGGTAATTTTATCCTTTTGGATACTATGGTTTTATGGCTCCTGTACAAGGCAATTTTCAGATTTCTGAGATTTCATTTTAAAATGGTAGAGCAGCAGGTAGAGATGTATTGCTGTTTAAAAAGTAGTAAAATGTCTGTTGTAGGTTTTAGTTTACTGCTTCCTGTAAATAAATGCTCAGTAAAATTCAAAAGTAAAAGATTTGTGAAATGGACAGGAGGAAATGTTTCATCCAGTGAGTTGTTTAATTGTGGGAACGCCTGGTTCCAGGTACTGTCATTTATTTGGGGAGGTAGGTTTTGGTTGCTGCATTTGCTGATAGTTATTGGGATAAAAAGTCAAAATATGCCAGTCCCTGAGGATCTCAAAAGAACTGTTTCTGGAACAAGGGCATTTCCCTTTAAGGTGCAATATGCACTAGTGGTAATGTGTGCAGTTGGATTTCTAATGCTTCCTCTATAAAATGATTGATGAGCATGAGGCAGGGAGAGGATTTGGTGAGTTGCTGAACTGTTGTGCCATGGCATTTCCTTTGTTCCCATCCTCACAGCTAATCCCCACACAGGTGAGACCAAAGGACACAATTTGAAAGAATTTTGAACCACTGTGGGAAGCAGGGGTCATTGCATCTACCTCATGCAGGTAGAGCATAGGGGCAGAATATACTAATACAGCTTCTTCATGTATTGAGGTGTAAAATATTTCAATTTCACTTTAAAGTACATCTTCTTAAAGGTACTCCAGCCATATTGAAAACTCTACTCTCAACTACAGGGAAAAAAATGACCCAGTAAACTCTCAACTGCTAAGTCTTTGGAGCATCTAACCTTTTCTTTTTAAAAGCACTTCGGCACTAAGTTAATTGATTCCATGCCTGGCCTTTTCATCAGTTCTCTCCTAGCCAGGAAAAACTGGGCTGTTAAAGGCTGCTGCAGTACCATGGGACTTGTGTTCAGTGTTGCAGGTTCTTATTTTAACCTGATGTTATCTGCCAGTCATCACTATTGGTTTGAAAAGCTGTAACCACTACAGTACTGTCTTTGGGCTGAAAATCTTTTAATGGTTACAGCAGTCAATATAAATGAGAGAGAGTGCACTATGTCTTCGGGTTGTGTTGCTAATTATCACTTCACCTTTCAAGAATTTTTTCTGCTGACTAGATTCTTGCTGAATATTTGCTGCAGCATCTCCAGCCACACTGCATGTGTTCTGGCTAAACTGAAGAGGATAGTGAAGAACATCTTGTTAAGACCTTCAACAACTGTGTTTTGTGCTTTCAGAAGTGTTTGGAAAGGAGCATTTTTATCTGTGTTTTTAAAATTTCTATAAGAAAACATCTAGGTTTATCTTTGTTGGGTTTTCTTTCTTTTGTTTCTCATTTGCTTACTCTCTCTTGCCAAACCTCCTCTAGTGTCAGATTTTTAAAATGCTTCTATCTTTCCTTGCATTTGCTGTTTGCTGCCAGAGAACAGGCAGGCTTTGTTTTTGAGGGAGTGGGGTGTTGGTGTGGTTGATTACAATATAGCATTAACATGAGTCAAATTAATTTGATAGTAGCAGATTTTCTATGAAAAAGCCCCAAACCCTCCTCTTATCTCATTTTGTGGTCCTAATGACAATATATATGTTACAGAATTCTTCTGTGTGGTTTAAAATATCACATACTTTCCAGTGAGCTATAATTTAAAGAAGACTCATTTAGTAGTTGAATTCTAAAAAGACACAATTGTTTTACCTAGTGGGCATTTTGAGGGAGGGACAGTTGCCTTGGTTCTCCCGTTAAGACTTGATGTTTTCATTCAAATGCTGTTTCCTGGCTGGTTGTATTAGCAAGTGTCACACTGGATAATGATTCTGTCCTGCATTAGGTAACACTTAAAGCATTGTTTGGTTTTGGTCCTAGGTTTTGAGATTCTATTTTAGAATTCAGTAAGCAAAGATGCTTAAAAATGGCTAACAGCTGAGAAAAACGGGATGATCAAAGATCCTTAATCATATCCACAGAGCGAGCTGTTGAAGATCGTGGTCTTGGGAGTCAAACCTAGAAATATTTGCTTCAAACTCACTTGCAGTCAGCATAAAAAGGTTAACTGGAACTGCTTGCTCAGTTGTAGGGTGGCAGTGAGCCCCCAGTAAAATACAGCTGTGGGGGAAAAAGCAGGGTATAAAGTAGGGTATTTCTACTAAAAGTAAGGAAATTGCAATTTCCCATTCAGGTGGGAGGTTAGCTGGAACGCTAGAATATGGTGTAGAATTCTGGTTGTTTCTTTTAAAGGAAAGTTATGTAAGTTCGAGTAAATGTAGAGGAGTCCTCTAACAGGATTAAAGGGACAGGAAGGGCAGACATAGAAAAGAACTCTAGAAGAGTATGATTTTTAAAGGCCAATGCACTGAGATCTGAAGGAGAGGAGGTGTGTTCTCTGCTAATAAACTGGCGTGTAAGCAGCAGGAGTAAGGAAAAAAAAAAGAGGAAGGATATTTAGCTCCTAGACAGCTAGCACAGAAACAGATGGGCTTTACTTATTGAGATCTTAGTGAACTTAATACCCTGATCATGTTTCCTCTTGTGATTTCTTAAAGAACCAGGAGATTTGTTCAGGTAAGTCAAGTGGAACTTATTAGCATACTGCAAGTAAGTTGTTGTTAGTGGAGCACTAATATGTCAGAATTTCTTGTATTAAGAGATTTCCTAAAGAAATGGAAGTGTAAGTTGGTATCTTTCTGATGTTCCTCAATCTGGTTTCTTCTGAGACCACAGGATTCCTGGGCTGTGTTCCTAGTGTAGTGTCTGGGTGGTTCCTGCTTTGTGAAATTCCTTCTTGTGGAGCTGATCATGATGACCAACACTGAAATTAGCTCAGTTGGTTGGAACATGGTTCTAAAAACACCAAGGTTGCAGGTTTGGTCTGTTTATGAGCTGTTTACTAGTGTTGGACTTGATGATCCTTGTGGGTTCCTTCCAACTCAGAGTATTCTATGATCCTGTGGTAGATGATTATGGTCTCTGCAGCTACAGTTGCTGAGCACTGATAGCTGATTTTAGCCTCTGAAATTTGGGTAACTGGTACAGGCAAGATGGACTTGCACTCTTGATAACCTTCTTGGCTTCTTTTGAGCATGTTCTTTTTTAAGCTTTTTTATTTTCTCTCATGTGTTACCATGGGTGTGGGTCTGTGTGTGTGTATCCCCATTTTAGCATATTCCTTTCCTTCTCTTGAGTTTCCCTCTAGTGATCGGGAAAGGGCTGTGGCAAAGGAGGGGAATCCCAGGCCCCAACTTGGGAAGACTGAGGGATACATGCAAGCTAATGTAGAGTTTGACAAAGGAGTGTGTGCAAACAAAGAAATTGGGATTTTTACATCATCTGCTTCCTCAGTGTGTGATGAAGATTGATGTTAAGCTATACTGCATTTTGTACTGGTCTGTTTGGATGCACATGCATGCATGGAGTTATACAGAGAGAAGCATGTGGTGTATTTGTGCTGTATGCTATCAGTAAGGCAGCTTTTGTTTTAGTACCAACCTCCGTCGAGCTACAGGGGGAGATGTGGAATGGAGGAACAGAGCACCTGCCCTGGTTGGGGAGTGCATGTGGGATTTTGGCTAGGGCTTCCTCCTGTGAGGCCATGTCCTGGGACATCACTGATGATGGCAGCACTGGTTTGTCCATCAACTTCAGCTCTTCTAAACATTCTCATTTATATTTTCCCCACTGCTGGTCTCTCACTTTTGCTCTCTGCTATGCTTGAGGTATCAGGTATTTCTTGTTGTTGTTAATACTGCTTAAAGGGCTGTGTAACAGTGCTGTAAACTGAGGAATTTGAGTAAAGGCATGCCTAGGTGCATGCACACAAGATGTCTATGCATGCTTGGTGCATTCCAGGTATCTATAGGCATCACACATACAAGAGGAATCGTCTCACTGAAAGAGCTTGCAGTTGTATTAGTCTGTTCAGAATACTTGAGTTGGTCCTGAGCATATAATATGGATTCAAGTGCTACAGAAATTTGGTAGAGAGAAAAGCTATTTAGGCTGCAGTATTACCTTTAGCTTTCTTCTGACAGTGTTTTAACTTTGCTGTTAGTTGCAAGACTGCTGCAGCAAGAACTTGTGCATGTCTGTGAAAACAGTGCTGCATGCATGAGCCCATTTAGCTTTGCATGGCAGTTGTCTGGTGCAAAGGGGAAGGAGATTGGAACTGTTGTTTTTACTTTCAATAAGTGCTTGTTCTAATTCACTTTTTAAATTTTTTTTCATGGGATGGGTTTTGTTGCTGTAAAGTGGGCGTGTACTTAGTAGACAACCAGAGTTGCTGAAGGACAATCCTAGGGGACCCAAAACATTGTAAATGTCAAGTTGGATTCAATAGAGGTGTTGTGGCTGATGCTGCAGCTCCAGTGAAGGCAAAAATTCTGTAAAGCTGAAGGAAGATTTGCTGGAAGGAGGCCTTTCAGGGAACACAAAAATTGTTGACTGTGCGTATAGCAAGCCCCCAGCTTTTAATGTTGAGATTATGGCTACTGTGTAACTACTGGTGTGGTACACTTGTCAATCGATGTGTATGGCTTTGCTGCTCAACAACCCCCACAGACCTGGGGCCAAAAGTGATGTTTGTTCATATAACAAACTGTAGCTGTATAACCCAGCTATTTACTTGTCCTCTTGAAACACACAGACCTGTTTAAGGCTTGGTTGGATTCTTTCACTGCCAGGGTTTTTTGAAGGGCCAGGGTGGTAGTGACTTATGTATTTCATTCAGTCCTAAGCACCTGGTGTGTTCATTTGGTGAAACACATAGGGGAGCTGCCTGTTCCAGCATAGCACAGGTGAGTCCTAAAGTCCTGTGTTTCAAAGTTCTGTGGATTATGTGCCTTCTTTGCTTCAAACCATTTCAGAATGCATGGAATGTAGGAACCTTTAAAGAGGTGCTTTGTAGCAAAACTTCCTTTTTCCTTTTGCACCTCCATTTTGGCATATTGGTCTGATTTTGATGGTTAGGTCATGACTAGAAATAGTTCTTTTACAGTAAAGTCAATTTTAAGTGTTACCTTCTTTTAAAATAATATCTCAGAACAACTAAAAATGTTCCTCTGAAACAGCAGCATCTGTCTCTCATCTTGTACACTATTCCTATTTCTTCTGTGTCTTCCTGATACTTTACCTTAGCATATCCTCACCAAGTAAAAGAAAACCTAGCACTGGGAGTGAGATCCTGACACAGTGACCTCGTTCTGAGCATTACCTTCTTTGTCAGTGGTAGCAGAAGCTGAAGCAGCTCTGCTGGCCCTCGGCTCTTGGAACAGTTTGACATTTTCTGTCTGGCATGGTTTCAGGGCTCACTTTGTTTTAAGCCCAAATGGTGAATGGGATAATGAAAAATAAGCTTACAAGAACTTGTCCACTGCTTCTAATTTTTTGATTAACAGTTCACAGCAGCACAACTTTGATCTAGTGTACAGCAGAGCTGCTTGTTACATTTAGATCTGCAGCATTCTTCAGGACTGACAAAAGAGAGTAAATCATTCTTTTTAATTAATAGACCTAAAACTGGTAAGTGTCATGAAAAATAGTGAATAGTTAAAGAAAATACTGCTCTGTGTAAGTATCTGTATGCCCATGTATGTCTGTGCATTTATGTTTCTGTGTATAGGGGGAGTTGTGCATTACATCAAGAAGATATGTTAAGGGTGATTTTTTTTATCTTGACTAGAGGGTTAAAGCTTTAACTTGTCTGTGCTAATGCATGTAAATAGCTTTCTTGTCCACTTAATGAGAAGGCTGGCTTGTTATCCTGTACAATGCAGCTGGGCACTGTTCCAGAAGCATAGGCACTTCATTTCAAAGACAAAGAAGCCAGCGCAGACACAGGGAGAAACCTGGAACATTGCGCTGTGGATTTTTTCAGAGCGATGACTCATTTCAGTTCACAAAGGATTCTGGGCAGGGTAGTGAGAAGTCAGGTTGGCTGATCCATTCCTATGACTTCACTTTGCAGAGAGCCAGGGAGAAGAGGAGTGACACTGCAGAATCCTGAGGCACTGCAGTGGAGAGGTGCTTTGCAAAGACTGTGAGTGCCTTCGGAACAGGGGGTGGTATCAGAACGTAATTTCAGCCATTCCATGGAAACAGGGCAAAGAGAGAGAGATGTTTTCAAAACACTGTGTGGGAGTTATATTTGTAGTCCCTTTTAGATTCTTCTCCACCTCCTCTGTAATTTCTTAACCATTTATTTCTCATGCTTATATGAGAATTGCATGAAATAGTGTTCCTTTCAGTGGACCTGCATAGATAACTGCATTTTTTTCTTCAGTTTGCCCCTATTTCCTGCTTTGAGAGGTGGGTGTTCAGCATATTAATGCCTAAAAGCATGCTTTGTTTTCCTTCTTTCAGGTCCTGTGGCACTGACCTATGCTGCATTCAGCCAGCTTCCACAGTGATATAAAGCCCCAATATGCACATTGTTGTTACATCACAGCTTCTCTGGATACTGTACTGGAGCATGGAACCAGACCATAGGGGTTCAGGTAAGTCCCCCTTTTTTAACATATTGTGTGCCAGGAATACAGACATGGACATTTATTAAAAAATGCATTTGAAAAATATTGTTTGGGGAAACACATTCTAAAGCACACAATATATTAAAAAAACACAATCCCCCCACACCTCCTTCCCAGGATAAGCAACGCTACAGAAATCTCCTCAACTGAATCCTCTGGGAAAGTTCCGTGCTCCAGCAGAAACTTTTTATGATCATAGTTGTAACACGTGCTGGTATATCACTTTGGATCAGGAGGCAGCTGGCCACAGGACATGAACAAAGAAAAGGAAAATTAAAGCACAGGAAATACACAGGATGAATGTATGTAAGATGAGTCTGCTGACTGTGGGTAATTTAGCACCTGTTTCTGAAAGTTGGTGCCACTTGGTGAAGCTGGAGATCATGATTTTAGCTGGTTCTGAATGATTAAAAAGATCAATTTACACAGTTGAAGTTAATAACTAGTAAGGAACTAGAACTCTGTTTAGGTTTGTGATATTGGTTATGGTAAGTTTGATATGTTTTCTTCAGGCTGTGTAGATTTGGAGTGGTCACGCTCTTGGAAGTGTTCATTATTTATTTTGGTGGGTGTGCATTTCAGAGATGCAGAGGGAACTTGCTGGTTAGTGAATGAATGTATTACTGCATTTGTGGAGCCTTTGTTTAAGCTGCTCTTAAACAGGAATAAATGGAAAAATCTTTAATGTATTTTTTTATTGTTGTTATCCGTCCTCTAATATGTGTATCTGTCCAGTAAACACAACCTGCAGTGTTTTTCATAAAATACTCTAGGAAATGTAGCTTAAAAGGAGGATTTAGGCTATGTCTGGAAACAGAACAAGCAACATTTCTTCTAATTTTCTTTGTTTCTGATTTTGTCAGTGAAATGTGATCTTTTCTGTGTTAGCATGCTAGTGCAGATTCAAGGTACTTCACAGTAGTCTGATTAATACCAAAGAAATCTGCATATTCCTCCTTTTCCCTCCTTTTGTTCAGTCAAATGGGATTATCTAACTTAAAATGGCAATTCCTTGTTGTGAATTCACATCAGAATAGGTTTGCTGCATCTACTTACAAAGTATTCTTTAATTAGCATAATTCAGTCAAGTTGGGGTTTGGGGCAAAATGGGGTAATTGTGCAACCCAGGCTAGACATGTAACTTCTTCAGCATCTGTCCCTTCATCAAGTAAATCTGAAAGTGTGCTTTTCTAGAAGAGACTTTTTACTTTCAGTATTATTGAGAAAAAATGATAATATTCTAGGCCTTCCTTTGCCCATTTCAAGTTGTTTTGTTAGAAAATCACCTTTCTGTAGTTCTTCCCAGGATGAAATCATAGACAAATGTTGATGACAACAGGCTGTTGGCAAGAAAATTTTTGTAGGGGATTTCTGTTGCAGCCACCACTATAATCATGAGATGCCATGAAGTCACTGTGCTCTAGCTTGATGTTTTCTGATTAATAATGTAGTTCTGTAAGCAGCAAAAGAAGTGAAGTCAGATTTCCCTTGTCAAGTGTTTTTTGACTGGATTCTGTCCTGTGTAGTGGGAGGTTGCTATGCCTGAAGCTCTGTATAGATGTAATGTGTAGCATCTATACAAAGTATTCATCTATACAAGCGTAGCAAGCACTTGTTTTAGAATCCCTACTCTTGTCTAGTGAGGCTCAATCTTCCCGACACATACAAACACACAGATTGTGATTGTGCAAGCCTCATTTTCTGTGTAAACCAGGCTAAAAATTGTGTTTAAAGGTTGTCTTGAGCCATAAGAAACAAAAGATTAAAAAGGTGCCGAGTGTCTAAAGAAGGGCTTTGACTTCCTGTACTTTACAGGATGCAGTGGGTAAATCAGAGGGTCTCCTCCCTGTTTCAGAGAAATAGGGTGTATAAATTCTAATATAGTATGATTTTGCACTGTAATTTTTTTAATTCATTTACAATGTTTGTACTGAATTGGTTCCATTTGTAAGTCAAGAGGTGATTTTTCAAGTAATGTTTATGCAAAGTTCATGAGACAAAGAGTTTGACTTCCAGGTCACTTCTTTCCAGCAGTAGAATCACTAATGAAAAGTCTGTCATTGGTATGTAGTTGATAGTTAATTGCTGATACATGGTACAGAATGTAGTCTGCCTCATTTCCTCTCAAAATGGTGTTACCCAGACTTGCAGAGAACAGACACACTAGATACACTGGCACAGGAAAAGTTCTGGCTGGTGTGGGTTCAGCTATGTTAGACCATCAATTTCTCATCTATATGTTAAGGATAGTTATGGTTCCCAGTTTTTCAGAGTGTTTGAAAACCACTGAACAAAAGTGCTGTGTAAGAGCTAAGTGTTTATTTTATGTGCTACATTATCTTTTGTTCTAAGTAATAAAAATAATTTTCCTCCCAGGCCAGTGATACAAATCCCCACAAGGCATAAATGAGTACAATTCCTGTTCACTGTTTCTTATGTGCTTAGACGTTCTTTAAAATTGAATGTCACTTAATACAAGAATTCTAGAAAACTTTTTTTAAAGTTATTTAGAGAGAGGTTTGGAAAGATATTGCAGAAACAGAGCTGAAGCTATATATATATATATATATATATGTATATATCTCATATTTAAACAAAACATGCAGTCAGCTGGTGAAAACTGCTCTCTGAGCTCTAGTTTTCATTTAATTGGGAACACAAACATATGAAAGTTGAGGCTAGTAATTTGATTTCAAAAGAAAGCTACTTGAGACAAGCATCAGTCAGAGCTAACAGGAGCCATATGCTAGATGTAAGTGATGTGGTCTTCAAAAAAATTAGGAAAAGCATATTTGCCTTTTTTTTTTTGAGCAGATCTTTTCCTAAAGAAGTTGTAGCAAACCTTCTGTTCAACACCCTAACAGTATTTATGTGTGTAATTGATGTTAATGTATTATATTATCTCATAGATGCAAGATATTTGCTGTTTCTGTGCATCAAAGAAGTTTGTTGACTTAACTATAACCACAGAGTGTGTATGATTTCCCAGAGCCATGGGACAGTCAAGATAAAATCTGACAAATTAGAGGTTCCCTGAGTGAGGGGAGTTTGGCTTTCTGTCACTAGGTCTGCTCAAAATATGTGCTAGCCTTTTTAAACAACAGCTAGTAACTATCTCCAGCAGACAGTTATGAACAACAAGCTGTGGAGATCATTCTATCACAAGAGAGCTGAAACAAGTTTCCTTGTCATAATGAAGAAGGTTGAGGAGCACTCAGTGGAAAGGAATAAGGCTTAACTCATAGCATTCCCTTACAAACCAGAAAGGCCCTCACATAAACCAATACTTTTTTAAACATCTCTATTTCATTTAAAGCCATTTAAGTTAAAATTTAATGGGCAATTATAGTAATCTTTGTAGTTAATTAAATGGTTGTTAAGCTCCCAAATATTTGCAAGCAGGGTGTGTGTTACCCTGGTATACTAACTATAACGTGCTGTGCTAGAAATTGTGTTAACATTGAGGAACCACTACTGAATGTTTCATATTGAGGAGTTATGTGAACTATAGTTAGTATTGCAGTGGAAATCCCTGGCTTGTTCCTGGTGACAAGAGCCCTACTGGCAGGGGGTCAGTGAGTGTTTTCTGCTCACTAACCTAGAAAGCAATTCCTTGCTGAAGGCCTACTTTAAAAGGGAGAATTGTGTGAAGTTACTAAAATCAGGTAAATTTTATTATTTCTTAGCTTGTACTTAGCCAGTTTTAAGTTAACAAGTCCCTACTGGAAGTGATCTCAGAGGTGGATTTCTGCAGGCTCTTGGCAGTCATGGGAGAGGGATGGGCTACTATAGTAGAGGAAATGTATTGTACTTGAATATCTGTACATAGGCTTTGCCCTGGGAGATCCTGGTTGTCCTTAATTGGGCTGCAGCTGTGACTAATGAAGATAACTGGGATAAAAGGGGGTGGGTTAGCCAGTCAGGGAGAGCCTTGGAGGAGCCCTGACCTGAGAGAGAACAGCATGCAGCAGAAGGAGTCAGTGAAGATCTGCAGCCATGAGAATGCACCCAAGAGGTATGGACTTTAGAAATCTAATAACAACAATATGGGACTCTGGAAATACTAGAACAACAACAGGCTACTCCTGGACATGAGCAGAGCAACTGGTTTCTGAGTTCTTGTCCAAGCAAGAACTCAGTGGGCAACTACAAGGCTGCAGAGCAAAGCTTCAGGTATAGAACTCCTTGAGTCCCTTTCCCACTTCAGGAGGATGGTTATGGTATTATGGCCCCTTCTCTACATCCTAAGTATCATTCTGGTTAGCTGTGAATGGATCATTCCCATGCCAGAGAAAGAAAGAGGTCTTCCTCCTGCTTTCTTGTCCTGGCACCTGTGTAGGTGGCAGTGAGAGTGCATGGCTGGGAACAGGCACAGGGACACTCCTGCCAGGCTGCTTAGGTTTGAGAAATTGCCAGGTCTTTGATGATACAGATAGAACAATTAAGGAGTTGCTGCCCTTTACCTGGATGCCCTTAAAGCTACTCTATCCCAGGCAAAACCAGGACACCAGAGAGCCCATTTCAGTGCCCTGTGAACTTGATAAGATTATCAGCTATGACCACTATATGCCAATCTGTCTGACATTGCGCTGAACTTAATTTAGTAGTTCTCCCAAGGATACCCATGACATAATCTTTATGTTAAAGACAGTAGTTTCTTAAATTATTTAGCTAAATCTACATAATTCTTACCTTAATTCTGATGCTTCTTAGACATGAAACTAATCATTAAAGAAACTGATCCTCTGTACAAAGTGTATGATGACTGGTGATCAAAGTTGGTAAACTTATGTGTCTGGCTGATTACAAAGATTTGTCTATGAATGAGTCTAAACTGACACAGCAGACATAATTATTAGTAAATATCAATATAATAACTGTGATGTTCTTTATCCATACTAAAATGATGAGGGAACAAATGGTGTTGCTCCCATGTCACATGGAAGCATATCTCTCATGTTTCCCTGTAAGCTGTGTGTCATCTTTGCTGTTCTCTGTAATGCATGGGGCAGGAACTTTTAGGTGTATTTAGTAAAAAATGTCCAGAGAATGTTATATTTTAAGGTCATAATTCTGTGTTCAGATAAGAATGAGTAGGATCTTGGGCTTCACTGTGTTGAAGGGGGAGGATTGCTGCTGTGCTGGGAAGGGAATGCAGCATTGATCTGGTCAGGCCTGATTAAGCAAAAGCAATCAGGAGATAGCATAGCACAAATGTGTTGTTTTAAATCATTCTTGTGCCTTGGATAATGTGTATCACTGCTGTAGAGCAGATTGTAGAGCTTGTGATTGAAAAATGTTGCTCATAAGTCTCACTGAGACAGCTATGCAGTTTACTACTCTCACCAATTTTTTCCCACCAAAGTGCTGAGTATAATGCCAGAGTAAATGCATTTTGATAATCAATTTTGGAAGCTGCTGCTCTTGTTTAGTAGACATAATAGGAATATAGAATGAATGGGGCAAATATTAGATCTTCTGAATTGAGAATGAAAATTTGAATTTTAATTAATTTCTAGTAATTTGATTCATGGTGTGATCACAAGGTGTTGCTCTGTGACAGCAGAAATAAGATGATTTTTGTGACATTTCAAAGCCATTTACGTAAAACTTAATCCCTGGCTATTGACTGACCTGTGGGCAGAATAGGATTCATAATTAAGTGCCCTTTGTTCTGTCTTTTACTCTTTATTACTCCTTTTTCACTGGCAAGGAAAATATTTTAGCCTGTTGCTTTTCTCTCTTTGACATCACTGGGGAGCTGTTACCACTTCAAGAAGATTTACAGAGCAGAATCAAAGATTTATGTACTTGGATAAAGCATGTTAAAATGGGCTTGTATATGTGTAGTCATGCCAGTATTATCAAATTGTAATTTCTCCCATAACTTGAGGATCTTTTAATGATTTTTTTTTTAATTGTAGGTTAATGAATAGTTTGTAAGACAACGTGAGAAAAGTTACAACAAACTCACTTTTCAGGCCATCCTGAAACCATTAAAACTTCTCTTCTAAAAATATATATAGTTTGTACAAAGACATTTGGCATGTAGATCCAGGAGAAGTTTATTCAGGGTATCAGTCTTAAGGTGTTCTGATGCTTTTGGACCTCTAAGGAGTTCTGTGCTTTATCAGCTGAGTTAAAATATTATTCATTAAATTAGCAACATTTTTTTTTATCTTTGTTACTATTAATAAAAAATACTATGTCAAATGGGAATGGTGGGTGATCTATGCTTTGAAAGGGGAGTGAAATTTCCCCTTTTATGTCCTGAGAAATAACATGCAACTGTTTTGTTTGTGCAGTTACCTAATAGGATGTTAACAGGAGGTTTTGCAACAATGAGTGTTAATTTATTGGCATTTTTCTGAGTCTGTCAGTTGTACCCTTTGAGAAACTATGTCTGCATAGTGTACATCTCCCTTTTTCCTAATTTCTCCGTGTCTTAAGTTTTGAAATAAGGTGATGGTTCTCCATTGTAAGGGTTTTATCCCCAGCTCAGTACAAAAACTAGAGATCTCTGAATTTTCATCAGCTGGATCTCTACCTCTTTGTCCTATGAGCAGATTTTTGAACAAAATGCTTCATTGCACATCTTTTGTCTTTTTACAGGTGATGTATCACCCATCAGCATGTCTCCCATCACTCAGTCACAGTTTATTCCACTTGGGGAAATCCTTTGCCTGGCCATCTCAGCAATGAACTCTGCCCGGAAACAAGTCACACAAGAAGCACTAATGGAGCACCTAACCACCTGCTTCCCAGGTAACCAGTCATTCATAAATCATTAGTCAGATGAGCACATGGCTGTAAAAAGGCAGTTTAGAATTCTCAGTACCTTCTGGATGGGAATATTGACTAATATTCTAACCAAAAGTAAAAGGAGACATTAGGGTTCTAATCTTGGAACTTGTTCTTTATCCTTAAACATATAGAGAATTGAGTTCTCTTTGGTAAGACCACTCAAGTGGAATGCATTTTGCAGAGCAAATTCCTCACTTGATATAAGTAATAAAAATTACTTGGTGTACTAAACAACAAAATATTGGCTTGTTTCTTTTTTCAGACAGTATCAGAACAAGCTTGTTTGTGATTTTTTTCTCACAAAATAACCTTTTTTATCATCATAGCCAAAGGAGTGCAGGGCTTCTTTAGTAACTATGGAAAACAAAGTGTGACGTGTCATGGCCAGAGCAAACTCATTTCACCTTGTGGCTTTCAAGCTGGTTGTAGTAACTTATAAGGGTTCTGTTGGCATCATTCAACCGGTTCAAGTGTCATTGTCCAACCTCTGAAGAGGTAACCTCATGGAGATCTCTGTAGAGACCTCCCTTCTAAAGACACCAAGTTTCCCACACAGCTGCATGTCTTCCTTCACCTAGAACAGGCTCTCAGTGTGTGGCCTGATGCAAGTAGTAGAGTCCAGTAACAATGATGTGCCTGTTTTGGGGAGAGGTTATATTTAAAGTGAAAGGACTGTATCAGCCTGCTTTCCAAGAGTTCTCAGATCCTTCCTGGACACAGTTCTGGCTTTTCCTTCTGTACTGCCCTTGCTTGAAAAACAACAACAAAAAAAGACATCTCTCTCCACGACTAAACTAAAAGTTTTGGAGAGCTATAGATACACTTGCTGTGTTCACAAATGCTGGTGTACTGTTCAGAAGGTATTCTTGTCTGCATTTGATATTTCTCAAATGGTAAATGGAAATTGTCTTGGATTAGAGATACTGTAACACCATAAAAAGCGAATCTTATAACAAGAATCTACTCTTGAACATGCTGCTTTTCTACTGGTTGTATCTGGAGTGGGTGAATAATGCAAAATGCATCTTGTAGAGACATTTTGCATTGAGGCACTAAGGCACTGGGCAGAGGTTTTACGGCTCAAGAGAGCAGAACTTCTTCATTTGTGCTTTGTATGATCCTGGGCAAGATGTTATCTGTTCTGTGTCTGAGTTTACAGTTCTCTAAAGGAGCTGAGAAACTTCTCCATTGTAGTCATTTATAGCTGCAAAAAGTAGCTAATTAAAAATGCCTCAGTAGGAAAATTCCTGATGCATCAGTCTCATCTAGGCAGCCCAACCACAGCCATGTTTTGATGTCTGGAATTTTTTGCTTACATTTTAGAGCAAGAGTTACTTAAAGCCTTGAAATTTACATGTCTTTTGCTATAACTGATGCTGAGTTCTGAGAATTTAAAATATAATTCTCAATTGAGTGCTATGTTTGGAATAAACAATTGTCTGACGTTTAATTATTGCACTTCGAAAAAAATACTGCAAGCATATTTTGTAAATACTGGCTTTCTCTCCCTATTTGTAGTCTTGTTTATTAGGCTGATTTTGAAAATAGTGGTAAAAATTGTAAGGGTTAGAATGTGAAGAAGGCAAAGTTCACTATTGTAATTCTCTTAATTAATTTTGATGATTTTTTTCCCAAGTTATCTTTTCTATGTATGCTATGTACTAGAAGAATTTCATAGATTGCAAGTATTTTTTCAATTATTTGATCAATATTTTTATATAACCATTTTTGCATGGTGGGAATAATAATTTATTGGTGACATGCCTTGAGTTTCCTGGGAGCATGATTATCAGTTCGCTTGGTGTGTTGTGCTATTCTTGTTAGACAGAGCCAAACATGAAAAATTGTTCAACTGGCTGGATTATTTTGTAGACGTTGCTCAGACGAAGCCTGAGGCAAGTTAGCACATAGTCTCTTGCTGCCTTTTTTTTTTTTCCACTAGCCATTATCATGTGAATTTCTCAAGTCTGAGATTAAAAAAAAAATGGAAAAAAAAAGGGAGAGCCTCACTTCCCAAAATGTAGATAAAGTTATTTGAAGAAAAAAAATCCACCCTTTGTTGACCAATTTTTCCCCTTCACTAGAGAAATGCCTTTCTCTCCCAGCCATAACATATTAATATAGCAAGCATACATGTTCTCTCAGTGTATGAGGATTATCCAAAAATTTTCTCCTTTCCAATAAAAAGAACTTCTTGTGCTGACACTTTTCACTTCTCTGCCCAAATCCCTGTAATAAATAATCTGTAGCTTTTTGAGCCTTTGTATTCTTTGTGGCTATTGCAAAATAGCCTCTCATATGTCCTCTCATATTCTGATAGTTTATTTTTCCTAACTAGGTGCTGATGCTCTGAGTGGGAGAAGAGCATTACCACTGTACATGTGTCTGTTATTATCACATAACCTCTCTGTATCTCTTCCTGTAGCAGCACTTGTCTGCCTGTGTTGTTTGTGCTTTAATGAACAGATGCTTCACTGCGTTTCATGGTGAAGATAAATTTCCTAAGACCCCAGATGCTATTTTCAAAAGTGCCTAAGAATAATAAACCTTTTTCCTCAGTGCAGGCTCTTACAGTTGCTGTCTAGCCCTCTAGTTTGCTGAGCCATTGTGCAGGCATAAATCTGGGCCATGGCTCTGTCTGAAATAAGGTATGCTAATTATTTATAACATCACATAGCAACCACTCCACATCTTTAACTAGTATTTCATGAGCCAATCAGAGTATTTCTTTTATCCCTTGTTAAGCTTTAGCATCAGCTCAGGAGAAAATCATTTTAGCAGATTTAACACCATTTAAGTACTACTTCAGATGTATTTTTCATGAATTTATTTTATTCAAAAAGTTTGTATTGATAATGCACATCTTATTTGTGGTTTTTGTTATTTTTTTGGTTTTTTAAAAAGCAAGAGGGCTGCTCCTGCACGTGCTTCCATTATTCTAACTTAGAATTAAACAATGAGATGTTTTTACAGCCCTGCTTTGTAATTTATTGACCATGGTTTAAATCCCATACATTAAATGTAAATCTTTGAAATCCAGTATAAGGAGCTAAGAATGTAACCCCTATTCTGTGTTTGGCAATCAGACTCTCTTATCTGTATGAACCTGGACAAAGACAACATCAAACCTTAGTCTGTGCTGCGTTTAATAAGGATATTTGTCTTCTTTTTTTTTTCTTTTCCTCACCAGTTCTGTCCACATACATGTTTAAATAATTTTAAGACCTTCAAAATTTTAGTGTGGAAAATACTTGTGTATTGGCCTAGGTTACTTTTGAAGCAAGCAGTTTTCTGAAAGCTGGCAAATTCCTCTGACAATCACCTTTATAACTTCACTCTTTAAATATATGAATTATATGTGTAGCACTTAAAAGAAGTGTCTTACATTAACTGAGTTCACTCTAGGTCAGTGTTCTTTGTGAGCAGCAAACAAGACATAATCTTCTGTCTGGAAGCTCAGTGGATGGCATAGTAGACTCTCTTGAGATACAGAAAATGTACATGTCTGATGATTCAGTGTCCAGACAGTTTCTGCTTTTGAATTATTAAACCACTACATAATCTTAAATAACACCACTGCTGTCATGCAATATTTTATGGGCTAGAATCTGTAAGTCACTGGGGTTTTTTCCCTTGTTCCTATTTAATGGAGGAAGGGAGACCATAAGGAGACCTTTGAGTGCAGGGGGGTAGATTGCTTTAAAGAGGAAAGTCTTGAGAAAGCCAAGAAATCTGTATTCACTCTGGATCCCACTATTCCTTTTTTAATGTCATTGCTCCTGTCTGCATGCAGGAAAGCCTAAGCTGAGTTTGGGCCTGTTTCTACTTTTGTAAGTACCTAAAAGAGTTTGGAATAAAACCCATAGCTACCCTTAGCTGACAGTGCTGAGCTTCCAAGATCTGCATCTGCTGTCATCCCTGCTGGTTTAGTGAACCACAGCATGGACTGTATGCTGGGAGTGATAAAAGTGATAGGCTTCAACTCCAGAGAGAAGGCTGACACAATTAACTTTACAGCATCATTGACTGCCAGGCATGCTGATTTTTTTAACTTGGTGTTTATTTGCACATTCTCCATTCATAGGAGTTACTCAATTAATGTAATTACTGTGCATCCAGTGTTTAGAGACTTACCCAACACATTGTAGCCCTTATGGTTTACTGGGTGAAAAATGCATATTATTATTTTTGCCATGTATTTGCAGTGCATTTTTGCCTAAATTGCTGTAAAACATTGATATATCCATTTCAATCTCTTTCCCTAACTTTTCTCTAAGCTCCCAGGAGAAGTACTTTCATCCCTTTAATTTGTGTTGTGATGTTTTTGAAACAGTATGTTAAGAAAAGTCTTTTTAGTAAAGTAAGGATGAAAAGCCAGGTTCTCACAAAGCTAAGTATGTGTTGAAGTCTTTACTTGTAAGCTTCTGAAGAGTGCAGTGGGTGGGGCAGGTTGTTTGTGTAGGGGAAGGAAGAGAGGTTGGCTGCCGCAGGGCAGGTGCACCTGAGCTGGACCATGGTTGGACCCTGCAGTGCATATTCAGCACAGGATGGAGAAACAAATGAGCTTGAGTCTTGCAGTCATCCACGTCTTGTTGTGATGCACATCATCATGTCAAAGGCGTGGCGTTGCCCAAGCAGACACAGCAGCTCCACTGCAGGAATGAAGAGTTAGGTGACCACTGGTTGTTACAGGGATTGAAATCACTCTTCATGTTCCTGTGTGATATCAAAAGCTCATGCAGAGGACAGCCTGCTTTGCCTCATAATCCACAGGAAGCTAGCATATTGTCTATTTAGTCCAGAGAGATTCAGAATTCTGGGCTAGGGACAAATAGTCCTTTTCTTCCCCCCAGCTCTCTGGATTTTAGCTTTTCCCACCTGTTGCTGTTTCTGGCATGTTAACTCATCTAGAGATTCTGGGGAATCTTTGTTACTCTCATTCAGATTATTACAGAAATTGTGGACACCTGCATGAAAAAGGGAGAAAATGCAAGCTCCTGATTCTCCATATTTTTTTTCTAATTTTCATTCTCATTTATGCTCTCAAATAATATGGTATCTTGGTGTCTCACTTCCTGTGTCCACAGTGGCCCCAATATTTCAGCTCTTTGGATTGTGGATGAGCTGTATTAACTCTACCCCAATCAAAACCAGCACATGTCCCTGTGTACTTCTTCCTGGTGCCTTTTGTGCTGTAACTGCTTTCACTGATGTCCATGTTGTTCCTAACTCTTTGTGTTTCCATTTTAAGATTTTAGTTATGGATATGAGTAGTATGGTCATGTCTCTAAGTTCAAACAACACTCAGAGTCAGACATAAGAATATGTTGCCTCCAACCCAGTTGCAAGAAACAGGATAAGTCCAAATTCTCTTTTTCTTGTTGCTTTTAATGGGTGTTGCTGTCACCAGGAGATCAGTGAGCTTACAGATTCCAGCCTTTGACATGTTGGAGAAGAGTTGGTGACTGGATACTGTGTGCCCCTGGTGATGCTGTGTTTGGGGCAGGTACCCCAGCTGAGATTTCTCCATAAAGTGTTTCTGTAAAAAAGCATATGCTTCACTGAAATGTTTTTGCATGCATTGAAATACTATTCTTCAAGACAGAGTTTGACTTGACAAGGTCCTGACCAGCCTCATCTAAATTTGCCAGGATTTGAGTAGAGATGCTAACCAGATTAATTCATGAGTTCTCTTCCAAACTAAGTTGCTCTCTGATTCTTTTTTTTTTCCTAAATTACTTTTGTTTAAAACTAAGACCCAGAATAAATAATTTCAACTTTTTCTGTTTAAAATAGAGCATCCAAATGTTTGAAAAAAAGTCCTTCATTCTAAAAATGTAAACCAGACTTATACTCAGAATTAAAATGCTTTTTAGTTAAAAAAAATGTATTGATTGAAGATAGCTTTTTCCACTTATAACATGGAAGTATTTTAATTTTTTATTCAGCATAAACAAACTTTTTAAAACTAGTTTGTGAAGTAAAGTTGTTTTTTCCTTAGCTCTAGATGGAACTTACCCCTATACACAACATGTAACTTAGTGTTTTATCTAATGAAGTATTGAAGACTTGGTCAAGCATCACTGAATCCAGCAGGTGCACTGGTAATGGGAAGGATGTGGCTCACAGTGCCAAGTGTATCATATGCCATTGGTGTGGGGTAGTCATACTCATCCCTCTCTTGGTATGCAATACATGCACTTAGATAGTGTCCCACACATCTCACCTGAAAGACAAGGAACTCTGAGAAGCAAATTTTTGGGACCTAAATCTGTAATTTCCAGCCTGATGGAAAAGACTTTCTGGGTAAGATGAACTGGATCATTCAGAATGTCTCTGTTTTGAAGCAGTTGATGTGGTTGAAACATATTTTAATGGGAGAGCAAATCAGTTAAATCAGGTTTGTGATAAAGGGACAGTTTGAGGAACTTTTTTTTTTTTTCTGTGTAGTATTCTGTAGGAAAAGCAGCTTAATCATCCAAAGTAACAAATACCTACTGCTTTATATGTGACAAGGCGTTACAAGAATAGTTCTTGTGAATTTGGATATAAATGCTTTGTTGGAAGAAGAATAAAAGTAGAATATTTCTCTTGACACTTTGATTTTCAGTGATTACATCTTTTAGCTTAAGGTCACCTGCACATTGGAAGTGACTAGAGCTTCTCTTGGGGTTTCTTTTAGCTCTTTATTAATGGCCTACTATTTAATTAATAATTGATATGTCTGAAGTGTAGGAGATAAGTGGAGAAATAAACAGAGAAGAGAATACCTAACAAAACGCTTTATGTTTGTTCAGCATATTCCAGCTTGCACATTGGGAAAACTAGCTTTTTGCTGGGAAGGGGGAAACTAGAGAGCCCTACACAGTTTTATGCACTTCCTGATATGTGTTTACTGTTATTTCTAGGAGTTCCAACACCCAGTCCAGAAATCCTTCGACATACTTTGAACATGCTTGTACGGGAGAGGAAAATATACCCAACTCCGGATGGTTATTTCATTGTAACCCCACAGACTTACTTTATAACACCATCTCTCATAAGAACTAACAGTAAATGGTACCATTTGGATGAGAGGATACCTGACAGGTCTCAATGTACCTCTCCACAACAAGGAACTATAACTCCCTCCGCCTCGGGATGTGTCAGGGACCGAACACTACCCAAAAACCACTGCGACTCCTGCCATTGTTGCAGAGAAGACATGCACAGCATGCATGCATCTACCCTACAGAGGAAATCAGCAAAAGACTGTAAAGACTCATACTGTCCTCCTTCATTATGTCAGGTCCCACCTACTGAGAAAAGTAAAAGTACTGTCAATTTTTCGTATAAATCAGAGACACTCACAAAGCCTAAGGATGTAGAAAAGCAGTCTAAGAAATTTGGACTCAAATTATTCCGATTAAGTTTTAAGAAGGATAAGACCAAACAGTTGGCAAATTTCTCTGCCCAGTTTCCTCCAGAGGAGTGGCCGCTAAGGGACGAGGACACCCCTACCACTATACCTAGAGAGGTAGAAATGGAGATTATTAGGCGCATTAACCCAGACTTGACTGTGGAAAATGTCATGAGACACACTGCACTAATGAAGAAACTTGAAGAAGAAAAAGCTCAACGAAGCAAAGCAGGGTCTTCAGCTCACCACAGTGGACGAAGTAAAAAGAGCAGGAATCACAGAAAGTCTCATGGGAAATCGAGGTCGCACAGCAAGACCCGGGTGTCCAAAGGAGACCCATCAGATGGCTCTCATTTGGATATACCTGCTGAAAGGGAGTACGAGTTCTATGATCCCTTGACTCGATCCCCACGGGAAGGCTGTTTTATAATAGAACACAAAGGAGATAATTATATAATGCACAGCAATCCTAACATGATTGAATCTCACTTTCCCATGACACCAGAGTGGGATGTGTCTGGTGAACTGGCCAAAAGGAGAACTGAAATGCCTTTCCCTGAACCTTCCAGGGGAAGCTCCCACTCCAAGGTCCATCGGAGCCACAGCCATACGCAGGATAGACGATCAAGGAATGAGCGGTCCAGTAAGGCTAAAGAAAGGTCTAGATCCATGGATAACTCCAAGGGACCTCTGGGCTCAGCTACTTTAGGCACACCTGAAGATATAGGTGAAGGCTGTAGCCCAGATGACCAAACAACTAGCCAAACCTACATTGATGATAGTACCTTAAGGCCATCTCAGTCGCTCAGTCATCAAAGGGCTCTGATTTCATCTGCAAGCTACAAAGAGACTTGCATCCCTGAAATAGCCGGGGGCAGTGTAGAAACCCCCAGTTCTTGTAGCCTATTGGAACAAGGCAAGCCTACAGAGAATTTGCCATCATATAGTGAGCTCAACTCCTGCACAACAAAATCTGCAGTTGATGACTATTTTCAGTGCAACACATCCAGTGAGACTGTGCTTACCGCTCCATCACCACTGGGAAAGAATAAAGAGGATCATGATACGCTAACAGGGACAGATGGGCTAAAAAAAATGACTCCCACAGAAAGACAGTCTCAACATATTGCTAGGGAGCCTGGAGTGCACAAGGAGGAGTCCCCAAAGGGCCCAAGCAGTGGTTCAGTGATTGCTGGCCAAACTCCAGAGGTGATTGCTAACGGGCGGCTGGTCCAGCACCATAGCACTGAATCAAGCAGCCTTGATAAAAGGAAAGAAATTTTTAGCAAGGATACACTCTTTAAGCCTCTGCACAACACTCTTTCTGTGAATAGTTATCATAAATCTAACACCCCTCTGCTAAAGCCCCATCAAAAGACCCCCTCTGACACATTGCCTGTCAGATGTGAGAAACTTGAACAAGCGATGGTAACCTCAGTCACACAAGTCATGCCTGTTTCTCAGAGACAGCAGGAGACAACCGGGAACCAGGAGGCCTCCTTTGACTACTACAATGTATCTGATGATGATGACTCAGAGGAAGGAACCAACAAAAATGCTGAGGAAGAAAAGAACAGGGATGATGTTGGTACCATGCAGTGGCTCCTAGAGAGAGAAAAGGAAAGGGATCTACAGCGAAAGTTTGAGAAGAATCTTACTCTTCTCACCCCAAAGGAAACAGAAAATAGCAACAACCAGAGAGCCACCCACTCAGCCCGCCTGGACAGCATGGACAGCAGCAGCATTACTGTGGACAGCGGGTTCAACTCTCCACGGTAGGACTGTCACATTCATTGCAGCTTTACAGACTAGGAAGTTCCATTTATGGTTTTATGGGTGTGTGATATTGGTGACAGAATGTAGGGCTGTATTTAAAAATTTCACACATTTTCAGACAGTGTTTTTTCTACAGCTCTGGAATCCTCTATTCAGATGTGTGGGTTTCCCACCATACAGTGAGAAACCAATGACCACTGGCGGCATTGACTCTGTATTAGTTCATTTTCTGTTTGCTGAAAACCTCCCTGTATCCTTCTTTTTCTATATTAAACTTGTGTGTGCTTTTAGAATAAAAGGGATGAGCTCCTGCATACTCTTCCCTTTCCCTCTAAGGCACCATCAACAAGACTAATGGAAGGACTAGGCATGACCAGGTGGCATAATCTTTGGCTCAGCCAAAAAGAAAACCAAATGATATTGTTTTGTGTTTGGGCTTCCTTGTTTATTTTCTTCAAAAGTTTTGAAAGTGTATCTAGTCACAATTTCAAGCTGGTGAAACTGGAATAGCCACTCCCCCTACAAATTAAAAGTGCTCAGGATATTTGAACTTGATATTTGAGATGTGACTTAGCACTGCTGAGAGAGAGGTGCCTTGTCTAAGATACTTGGGAAGAGAGTCCAGATGTTTGCATGTGGTGGTGCTGGTTAGTAATTACTATTCCAAGGATTTCAGGCATCATGGAAGTCTCAGTGTGCTAGAAGTCTTAGAAATGTAGGGAGGAGAGAGTTGTTGGTGCATTCCCTGCCCTGGAGATTTCAAAAGTTCATTTCCAGGTTAAGAATCCTTTATGCTAGCTTTCTTCCTTGTCTGTCTGACCTTTGGCAGTCCTTGATGGAACGGAGCATGACCTGTTTTGTTTGGCCTGCATAGCAACTCATCAGAGTTCAGAACAATGACTCTAAGGACACAGAAATAATGTACAGTAGTAGTTCTCTTAGAGTGGCTTACTTAAGCTTAAATTATTTATTGCCTGTGTTTAAAAATAAAACCTCCAAGACTGATTTTATATTATGTGAAAAAAATGTGAGGGTTTTTTGGTGGTTTTTTTTTTTTTTGGTGGGTTTTTTTGTGGGTTGTTTTTTTGTTTTGTTTTGGGGTTGTTTTTATTTTTGGTTTGGTTTGGTTTTTGGTCACTTTTTTTTATTTTCCCCTGTAAATGGTATTCTTGTTCCTCAGAAGTATATATATTTTTTACATCAATAGCAAAGGCTCTCAGGCATGTGAAGGATGTCCTGTTTATACACAGGATTAAATTTCAATTTCAGTCTAAGTCCTGTCACTCTGGAAGAAATTCCTTTGCATTTGATGGTTACTCCCTCTTATGTTAATGATGAGAGAAATTAGAGAGCCTGATGCAGCTTGCAGTGATGTATCAAGCTAGAGTGAGATTCTAATGAATGAATATTTTTTCCTGAGCAAAAAAGCTGAAAAATTATTTGAGTAAATCATACCATTAACACTGAGTCTGCTCTAAAAAAGAAGCTTGAGAAGGCTTTGAATTTATGTTATTGATTGTTCTGCAGATGCCTGACATCTTTCTCACATAGAACTGTTGTATGAAACTGTTTGCACTTTTCTTCTTTAAATGCGATGTCTTCCAGTAGTTGAAGTGCTATACATGCAGTCAGTTTTTGTGGGGGAGTATGTTGTGGTGTTTGCTTCTTGCTCAGCCTGTCTCACTCCAGAGGATGAGAGTCACCTCCAGGACAGGGTGTCAGCTGGATTAAATATCAGTTCTTGGACTACTGTTTTGTATGCTAGCTGTATATCAAACTTGTGTTTCTGATTAATGCAATGGTAGACATTTTCTTCCCTAATTATTTACACAAAAGCTAAAATTTCTGTTTATGTTAAACTTAGCTAGCAAGAGAACAGGATGTGGTGAACATACTGGATTTAGTGCTGCTATACCACCTTGTTTAAATCATAGAGGAAACAGATAAGCAACTTTCAATTACATTTGTGTTCCACACATCCTTTTTTTTTAAATTTTATTTTATACTTATTAACAAATACCATTTTTTGGCAAGGTCACATAAAGTAAGCTTAAAAACAACCAAGCCAAAACATTCTATAGGGTATTTTGTTTTGGGAGACTGGCATATAGTTAGGACAGGATATTTCAAAGCTTTTGGATAAGCTTTGCATGAAAATAATTAAATTTGGGGATTTTGCTGAGTTTGGGTCACTTCTTCACATAAGTCTCCAAAACTAAATTGAACTGGGGGTGAGTTCAGCCCTTTGGCTAAAAGTACCATGTTGTTATTATTATCCTACCTTATAATAAAAAAGGTACTCCACAGCCCTTTTCCAGGAAATACAAAATAGCCATCCAGCATCCATCTGGTAAGATTCAGCTAGGTGTGACAATGTCCTTCAGAAGATGCCATGGGAAGAATATAAGAACAGGTTGTGCATATAGTGATGTTCCTCAAGTATATTCTTCTAGCTTCCACTGGTTATGTAACTCTGCTTCCTGAGGTGGGGTGGTATCTTTTCATTCAAACTGAAGTATACAACATTGTTTGGGGAATCAAAATTACCAATTTCATACTATAAAAGAAAAAATACATTTTTAAAGTCTGATAAATTGAAAAAAGGACAGTAAAAAAAATCAGAATGAAATGGCTGCAGTTAAAGAGATTTGCAATGGTCATTTGACTTCCAAAGTATTTGTGTGCAAAATGTGTGAAGATATTAATCATCATTGGGAAGAAAAACCTCACAATTTTTCATGCATTGCTTTTATGCAAGTTATATATAGGAAATGTTAGCTGTCACGATTAATTTTATTCCTTTATTTTTAGGGCTTATATAATACTGTTGCTCCTTTGTCACCTAAAGAAAGCTAATTTTGACATTACTCTGTATGCAAAATTTTCAGTGCAGTTTTTGTGTATACATGTTGTAATGGTCACTTTGTAATATCAGAGTTGAGCATGTCTGAAGATCTGGAATTGGTGGTCCCAAAAAAAAAAGATACAATACTAAATCATCTCTGAAAACTGAGATTTGCATCTATTTTCATTAAAAAGCAGAGGAAGAGGAATAAAAAAATGAGCAAGAGAAGTGCACCATACATCATTGCAGCTCACAGGAATCATTTACTCTGTGTGTCACCCACCATAGCTCTTTGGAACTATGGAATATAAAACAATCATTGACAGAAGAATATCAGTACCATCCATTTCGACCAGTTTAAAAGATCTATGAGAGTTCTCCTAAAAGCCTCATTGATTTTCCAGACTCAGTCAGTTTAAGATTATTTAAGTCTGTCCTGACGACTAGGAACAGTGTTTTTTCCTTCCCTTATGCCGTGCACTCCCCTGCCACATTTAAAGCTGTGCATTCCTACTCTTCCCTTGATGCTAGGACTAATTTTTTATTTTTTCTTAGGGCTAGTATTTAACTGAGAGTGGTCCCTGATTTGTCTGGCTGCCTGCAAGGCTTAGTACCAGGGAAGCAGCAGAAACATGTGGCAGGGTCAGGTCCACACAAGGCAGGCAAGAGCTACTACCCCTTTCAGTAGCAGGTAAATTTAGGTTGACTTTAAACTGACGATGAAACTTTTGTCATTAGTATCCTTGTTTCTAGTGCTTATTTAGTAACTGCATTCAGTCCTCTAAATCTATTCTGTGAAACATCTCCATAGCAAGTGGTGATGTCATTTTACAAAAAGTAGGAGTACAGTGAAGGATACATGACCAGGGGGCCACATGGATGTTTGAAAGCAAATCTGTTCCTGAACAGGTACACATTATTTAGAGATCAAAAATTATTCATTAGTGTAAAGACAACAGAAGCAGAAGTACTGATGAAAGTACCCTTAGCATGTCATGGCTGAGCTTTGTAAAAGCTGTAGACTAAAATACAAGCTTCTCTGCATTCATAATTAGACATATCATTAAAAGGCCTAATCTTTAAAAGTGTTAAGTGTCCTGTCACTCTTGTGGTTAAATTATATGTTAGAACTAAAGGAACATTGTCCATTTTGTGAATGAAATTGCAGCAGTAGTTGTCCAAGGCAAGATCACAGACCAGGCAGTTAAGATTTCTCATTGTCTTGTTAAGTTGTGATCATGTCAGCTGCAAAGCAAAATTGAAGTGTTGCGTTTAGAAGCATTGGGTTTAATGTAAGGTAAAACTTTTATTTAGTATTTTGTGTACAAAAACATAGGTAGAAGAGGAGACAACAGAGGATACTGTGTTATATGATTGCTGTCCTAACTCTGCCTAGTCACAGAATTGATTTGATGAAGCTACTTTGTGCAAAACTGCATCAGCTAGGAAAGAAAACTAGCACATTCCAAGTGCAAGATGGAAGCTATTTCCTTGAGTGAAAAATCCAGATGCTTGATACTGGTTCAGCTTATAGTCTGTGTGACAGTTTGAGCTGTGCTTAGTGCTATACCTGTGTTACAGCATGATGATTGCTGAGCACCTCTGGGACACATTTTGGGAGTAACATATGTGTTCTATCAAAATGAGATGTTTCATTGATGTGACATTACATACAAACACAGGAAACCCATTATAAAACACTCTGTTCTCCTTTCCTGTCTGGTCCATAGATCTATAGGCATGTCATATATGAGTGTGTATATATATTTCTTTTCCATTCCAGTACTCGTGAGAGCCTGGCATCCAACACTTCAAGTATTGTTGAAAGCAACAGACGTCAGAACCCCGCTCTGAGCCCTGCACACGGCGGCGCAGGCCCAACGTTCAACTTCCGAGCCACTGCAGACCCACCCACGAGTGAAGCTGAGAAACTGCAGAAACCTGGTAACTGCCTGCAAGCTTCTGTCACTAGTGTCTGATAGTCAGCCTGCCTCAGATCGTCTGTCTCATCCTATACAGCAAAGTTTACGACACTGGGACTGATGTTTACATCTTTGGGGAAAAATAAAACAAGCATCTCAACCACAGTTTTAGTGTTCACTTAAACTGTGCTGCTACGTAGACTAGGGGCAACAAAGAAGTCTTTATTTCAAGGTATTGCTTTTCACATTTGCGGCTCTGTAGCAACAGAATAGCAGTAGGGATAATATGTACACTTTTTGCTTCACTTAATTGTAACTGAGCACATATATGAAAGTCTAGACACTGTAAGTGTAATCTGCATTTTCAATGTCCATGCAGTTGCCAACTTCATTTTAAAAATGCCACAGATGTGTGATGCCCCTGGTCAGAGGCTAAACTCTGCTGCAGAGTTCATCATTTTTTTCTTCATAAACTGAGCCACTGCTGAAAGTAACCAGCCAGGATCACCATGAGGAAAAACAATGCCAAACATGACAAGTCATGACCTCAGCTCTATATGTGAATTATTAATACTAATCAGTCATTTTCACTGTGCATTTTTGTGACACAATTTTACAAATACCTAGTTAAGCGAGTAAAAGGAGGTTTGGGGTTTGTTTTGATTTGCTTTTTTTCTAGGTATGGAGGGTGGGAAGGGAGGCAGCTCCTCCTTTTGTTTCAAAAACACGAGAGATGTTTACTTAATGAGACCTGCTACTTGACCTTCCATAGTCACCCGTGAGGAGGTGGGCCTTTGCAGAGTGGGGGGAGTGGGGAGGGAAGGGAAAGATGTAACTGTCATGGAGCCACAATGTGGAGTGACACGAAATATATTAAATGTCTTCAGTATAATTCACTTATTTTAAAAAGATAATCTAATTCTTGTGTCACTTCTGGTATTGCAACTTGCCATTAATATAGAAATCAGGATAACTAATTTCTTGGAACAAAAATATACTTTATGATATAAATGACAAGTATGGCCTGAAGAATTGATTTCTTTCTAGTGGAAGGACATAAATCTATTTTATGTAGCTTATTAAATAGAGTGCCTAAATTAGGCTATTAAAAATAGCATACTGTGTAATGATTATCAGAGAACAAAATTTAGAGAATTATAAACTTCTGGCCTTTTTATTCAGTGGATGTTATTTGCAATTTACCATTTTATGGACATGTCTGGTTTCTAGAAATTCAATGTGTCCACTTGGTTTGCAGTAGAAATCTGAGTCCTGCAGGCACGGTACATCCTAATTGCTCTCCCTAAACTGTTACTCCAATGTAATTAGTACTATGCTAATTACTGCAGAGTAAATTCTACAGATAGTTAAACTCCAAGAGTAATTTTAGGTATAGGGTCACATTCTGCTCATGCAACCTGGTAGTGCAACAAACTGACTTTTTTTATCAGAACAGACGAATTGGTGGAATAATAACAAAGATACTAAAATGTGCAACAGCCCAAATTGTTCCATAGAAAAGGGACATTTACCCTGTCTAGCTCTTGTAGTACACAGGTATGAAACCCAACTGTACATATGAAAACCCAGTATTTTCATCAGGTTCTGGTGACATTTATTACTCTGTATACAAAGTCATTTGAGCTTCACTTATGTTCTCTATTGTGATCGGAAGTCTTTACTGACAATTCAGCCTTATGTTACACCATGGGATATAGATCATTTGCTTATGAAACAGCTTTCTAACTCTGGACACAATCAGTTCTGTCAAGAATACACAGTCAATGCACAGGTCTGTTTTCATTGATTTCAGTGTATAATTTCCATTTCATAGGAGCAATAAGACCTTTCAGTGCACATAAAGGAAACTATTGTGCTTTTGGTTGGTTATCAAAGTCACTTGGCCTTTAGCTTTCTGCCTTATCATACCTTCCAAGATGTGCTCTAATCACCCTATAATGCTTTGCATGATGCATCTTCTTATTCGATATGTAACTCCAGCCGTACTTATTCCATGCGAACTGTAGAGTCAGAGTTCCTGTGGGGAATTGTCATATACTATGCAGTGGCTGACTGTGATTTTGTTTCTGAGATGAGCTCTGACATCAGTACTATGTATCAATTCAGTAAATAGAAATGTTGAAATGGTAAAAAAATTTACAGTGATGATCTGAAGTACTAATGGCGGTATTAAAATGTGAAGAGCAGAAACAGGTGTCACCTTTGGAGAAATAATTGTTTGTCATAAGCTTATCAGAATTTGTGCAGGCAGCTGGTTGTACAGAAGACATAATTCCAACAAAATGTGATAGTACATACCTATAAACTGTATAGTATGTTATTTCCTAAAGTTCCCAGAGACCAGCAGACAACATAAATGTCATATTAATGTTGACATGGCATTGTACCAATATTAATGTGACTCTTGGAATATGGAATGTAAACAGAAGTTTCAAATAGAAACGTTCTAATCTTGATTTTCTTTTTTCCTTTTAAAATCAACAATGGAAAATAAGAAAATTCCATCTTGAGGTTCTGGTAACAAAACCACGAGAGTGGAGCTTGAGTGCTTTATGTCACCCTAATCCTTTGATGAAATCATAGCCTTGTATTATGTGGTTGCTTATCTATCATTCTAATGTATCAATTTAAAGGTTTACAGAGTTAGATTAGGTTGAATCTGTGTTGTGTTCAACTGTAAAGGGTCAACACAAATCTGTCGGCATTTTGCACACTTAATATGTATTATTATAATACAACATGTTACTTTTATGGTAATTTTTTTTACACATATAACTACCTCCATGAATTTGATGAAATGCAGCAACATGAAAAGTGTATTGTACAAAGCAAGATTAGAAACTTTGAAGCATTAGGTCATGGCGTTCTCTTGTGTGTCAAAGCTTGCATATGAAGTCATCATGTTTCCATTGCCACAATTTCCTTCTACAATGTTAAAAAGATGGCTTTCAGATGAGTCACTTAAGACTTTGACAAGGCTGCATAATTGGGATAAAAGTGAAAGGGAGGCTGAAACCTTCCATCCTCTCCCCAGTTACTGCTAAAATTTCTGCCTGGTAGAACTTGAAAATGTATTTGTAATTTAGCAAATTAGAAACATCTACAGTCTGTGAAATATGATTGACAGTTTGGGGTTTAACAGAAGACACTCTGGGTATTTTCTTGGCAGCCTTCAGATACTTGGGGCCCTGTTCTGCCTCCATCTTTGTCAACATTAGTACGTCATGGTTTCTCTGAACTGGCAAGGGTGTTAAAACAACTCTTCCTTTAATGATGTGCACTCTGGTCTCTAGATTGTGTGCATCTAAAACATTTGCTCCTATAGAAATTACCAACAGCCTTTCACTGATGTTGCTGGGAGCAGTATTAGGGTCCCTACTCGAGGTATGTGCCTATTGTTCAAAGAACATGGGCAAGTTTCCAAGAGAAATTAAGCTGGCTTTTGAAAAGTAGCCAGCTGCAACAAGCCACCTTTCAAGAGGGAAGAAAGAAAGATTTTTCCAAAAACCAAAGGAAGAAAGTGGCAGTTGAACCTAAACAGGTCGCATTATATACAAATCCCGATTTATGAACACCTTTCAGCAAACCTAGTACCATTATCCTGATGCAGATTAATAAACAATCATCAGTTGAGCTAATTTTGCCATTTTAAGTATTTCAGTTAAAATTTAGAAGAAATCATTAGCCATTTGACTCCCAGCACCACTGTAAAATGACTGTTATATGTGAAACAACATTCACTCAACTTTAAAAATAAAAATGTATTGGAAAACAAATATTTTAATTAAAACCGTGGCCAAAGTGCTTGCCAGCAGTAGTCATTGTTAGGAAAGAGAATAAGCAAACCAGTATTCAGAGGCCGTCATGAACACAGGTAATACTTTGCACTTAAATCACACCTTTTTGCCTGAGGGTCTCAAAGCACTTGCCTGTGAGGTAGGCAGAGTTCACTGACCCTACTTTTTGTCTGGACCCATTGGAAAAAGCAAAGGCTAAGAGTCTGCAGACTAATTTATTAACTAGTTGCTTTTTTAAAGTTACTGAAGTAACTTAACCAAAGTGTTTAATGTTTATATTTTGAAATTATTCTTTTGACGCATTCAGTTTGTTTAAGCAAGAAACTACTTTACAGCCCTGTAGACACTCTTGGATTAGCAGTTCCAAAAACAATTTTTGCAGTCATATGAGTACTGGCAGCAGTGGTTTTAGAAACAGTCATGTTAATTAAAAATTTGTTTTTCAAATACATTTTCTAGTGCTTTTCCCAAACACTTGTTCAAATTGTTGTGCTGAGAAAGCAAATAGCACTCCTAATCTGGTGTCATACCCACAGTTTACAATTCTCTTTGCTCTTCTGAAGAAAACTGTACAGTATTAGAGAGAAAAGTTCTATTTTTTACAAAATTCTTTTAAAAAAAGGCTATATATCTAAAATGTTCCCCCCAGCATAAGTAAAGTGCATCATTACTGCATGAGACACATGCAGTGGACCCACCAAAAGCCAAGCTGGTGCTAGAAGAAAACGGGACTATCACATGTCTTTTATAGTGGCGCTCTAAACATTGGTTCCAGTTATGCGAGTGTGAATCTGGCATAACTCCCCTGATCTCTGAGGATCTGAGAGATGGGAATGGGTCGTTAACTCCATTGAAGCTCAGTTCTGAGCTGAGGGTTTCCGTGTTCCTCCCCCCGCCCCCCGAGACACTAAAGGCAGAGACGGAGCAGAGGGCGACGCACCTGGCTTAGGAAGGGCAGCCTGGGCTGAATCCCTGCTGGAATGCACCTGGCTTTGGCAGGGCAGCCTGGGCTGAATCCCTGCTGGAATGCACCTGGCTTTGGCAGGGCAGCCTGGGCTGAATCCCTGCTGGAATGCACAGCCACCCAGCCGGGATCCGGGCCAGCCGCCAGCGTGCTCCGCCTTGCAAGGGTGATTCTCCACGTGGTGCACTGCCCTCGGTTAGAGCCACCCAAAGGATACCCACCCAGATGTATGAAAGGGCCCTTGGAGTAATTGGCACAGATGTTACTTTTATGTGTGGAGGAGATTTTAAGTTTAAAGGGATCATAATTCTGCAGGTAATTTTCTGTGAGTGACTGAATGTGGCTGTTGCATTAGGTTTAAATGAGTTAATAAATGCAAGTGGGACTTACTGTATGTTAGAAGGGAGTTTTGCAGCCAAGACTGCCTTGTATAAATGTGTTTGCACTGAAAAAAAAAATTTAAAAATTACTTGGTCTCTGGTTGCTGTAAAGGTCATCCAAGATGGATGTTCTGTTTATATTGTATAGTATTTCATATGAAATAATTGCAGTTCATGAAATGTCTTCCCTAACGTTACTGATTTATAACAGCACATTTGTAACATGGTTTTTATTGTGTCAGTGTACCATATTGTAAATGATGATTACTTGTCATGCTTAGTATAATAATTTAAAGGAAAAAAAAGGACAGGGATTTTTGTAAGTCTATATTTGAAAGTCCCTCCATATGGTAATATTGTGTTCATGTTGTTTATGTAGTGTTGTGTGAAATATCCATTTTGGATTGTGTTACTTTTTAAGATATTAAATAACATTTGGTTATATGTTCTAAGTGGATTCTTTGCACTCATCGGTGATTTTTAGAGAGTATACTTATATTTCCATTTAACATGCTGTTTCTCTCCCTCACTTAAGAAACCTTGCACAACAAACCAGAAACCTCAGATAAACAAACACTGTAACAACTCTCTGTGTTCCCCTGTACTTTATAAACGCTCTTTGGGCCATTAAGAGAGCAAGAGAGAAAATACACCTTTTTTTCTGGCTTGGACTGGATGTGAATTTGACAGCTGCAGGGGGAGAGAGATCTCCACTGAATGTGAGTGTCCTGCTGAGATGCACCCCAGCTCCAAGAAATGAGAAGTGCATTAGGACCTCCTGATGCCAAGGGCAACAGGTGTCAGGTCCCTCATTTCCTCTCCTCTCCATCCTCATGAGTTAAAGGAGGACCTGGTGCATCCAAGAGAGAGTTCTAGGAAGGAGTTTTTTTAACATTCTTCAAGAAAAGTGATAGCTGCTATTTGGAAAGGCCCAAGTGGACAATGTAACATGCAAGTACCATTTTCCAACCTTCTACCACCACCTGGAAGAAAGTTTGGAGGAAGTTTAGAGTCCAGGAGATTTGCCAGAGCTGTGTCATGACAACCGCTGTTTGCCAAGGTCAGCTATGAGAATTTACAACATTTATAAGATAAAAAACAGAGCAGCATCTCTTGAAAATAGGTGCTGTTGGAAGCACCTTGGCTTGTCACCTGCTAATGGCACATACTAATACCACACTGTTCCTAGTCTTAGCTTATTCCCCTTCATCCATCTGCTTCCACTGTAATTCATATTCATGAAATTGTGCATTTTGAATTACAGGGGCAAAAAATCCCAAAACCAGACAGGGTTTGGTTAGGGCTTTATGCCAGCACTAGTGCTTTGCACAGGCAAAGTCAATTTTGGGTTTTTGTAGACTCAAATTTTCAAGGCCTTTTCAGTATTACTGGAGAAGTTTGCAAGCACTATTTCCCCACACAGAGCACTTTGTTTTTGTTTCTCTCCTTATGGTGTGCTTGTATTTTAGGTGCTAAATTAGCCTAATTATTAATTAGAAAGAAACTACTGTTGTCCAATGTTACCACAACGTGCCCTTTAAAACTTACTTGCAAGCCTGGCTTGAATTCTCTTTATTATTCTCTTAATTCTCAACTTACTCTGTTGACAGGTAAACTAAAGATCTTGATCAAGTGACATCTTTTTTGTCAAACATGGTCTGTAACATACTGAAAATGTCTAGGGCCACTGCTTGGCTGAAGAAGTACTCTCTTGCTGTTAGGTCACACCTTTCTGCTGAGAGCACTGAGTAGATTTACATCCCTCAGTATCCACAGATATCTTACCTCTGTAAGATAACTTTTTTAAAGATCTTCTCTCCAGATTTTGTCTCCATCAGCCTCTCAACTGTTTCTTTAGTCTGTTGTTTTCCTTATAACTTACTTTCTATAATATCCTTCTTCTATTGAATCCCCTCATCTTCTGTTTCTTTTTGACATTTACTTTCCTTCAGGTTGGGGTTTTATTTCCCTACATATTACTTGACAGGAGGGTTCTTCTGGCCCATTTCTCATCCTACCCTCTCAAAACCTCATTCTAATCTTAGAGCCTAATCTTCCACTTCTCCATTACTTTCCCTTTTTCAGTTTCCCTGCTCCTTAGAGAGACCTTAGAGAAGAAAAGGTGGTCAGCTGCTTCAGGATAGGTGCAGTGCTCCTTTCAGGCCATGCTGTTGCAGTTTATAATTTTAAAAATGTTTAGGAATGTAAATATACCCCCATATTTTAGTCCTTTCTGTTCTCTTCCTCCTTTTGTCTGCTGCTCCTGGGGTTTTTTTAAAGACTATGTGCTATTCTGTCCAGCATCTCTGTGATTTGAGGGCTGAAAGAGAAGACACAAAACCCCTAACTGTACTGGAACACCAGGTCACATCTGTCTTCCTCAGGGCATCAAGCAAGGCCTCAGGTAAATGCTTAAAAAAGCAATCTATTCAGCTGTGCTTTGCAGAATGGATACGAAGAAAATGGCCTCAACTTACTAGCCTGTCCTAAACTGCAGGGAAGGAGCCCATGGCTCTGACACTCCTGTTCACTATAGCTGGTACTTAAAGAGATAAGGGTTTTGAGCAGTCAGTGATGCTGGTGCTTTGATAATTGCCTGTTGTTTTGTGTGGAGATGGCTGAGCTTGCATTTATAAGCAACTTCCTTTCATGCCCATAGGTTCTCATGTTTAGCAAAGTATTTTTAACCCAGCTGTCACAGAAGTGATGAATGAGGACAAGGAACGGGAAATCCCAAGTACTTTTATTTAACATCTTTTTTCTTCTCTCTCATCCTAATAAGCACATAAAACCTAACCCTGTTCTGCCAGCTATGTGAAAGTAAGCAAAGACAGTAAATAAATTTACCAACATGGCTGTGCATACACTGAAATAGTTATATATTTTGGTTGCTTGCTTGCTTAGGGAAACCTGAAGCCTTTTGTTTTGAGTTCTCTCAATCTCTTTCTTCTTGTCCCTGTGCTTGTTGCTGGTAAAATTAGGCCAGTTGCCTTTTAAGTACCAAAGAGGGTCACTCTGGCAGGAAGCTGCAAAGTAGCAGCTCCCAGTGTGTTCCGTGGTGTACCAGTAGTGAGAGGACAAGCAAGAGCCAGGGGCCTCTCCTGTGGATATGGGCTTTCCTCATGCAGAGGCCAGAAGGTACAGCAGCACTGGCACTTGAGATGAAGCAGGGCTGTGCTCCAGCAAGGGCTGTCCTGGGTGCCCACACACTCTGTGACTCTGTGCTGTGGCTCCAGTTGCAGTCTCAGCACAGATGGGCTGCACCACTTGCTGATGAAACTTCTGTACCAGAGGATGCACATCAGGAGCAGAGCCACAGCACTGCAGCCTTTTTGGGTCCTGTTAGCTGGGTTTTGGAAAATGAGGACCTAAATAATTAACTTAACAGGGCAGCTTGTGCACTGGAAGGGTTTGAATGCAAACCCCACCCATGACCCATGTACCTGGGTCTCCACCATGCACACACTGAGCATGTACCACTGGGCAGTGACTGCCAGCAGCCATCAGGACTGCAAACTTAGGAACTCAGAAGTGCAAATCTTTGGGCAAGGTGTGCCTTAGGATTATGGGCAGTGACAGGGAAAAGGACAGCAGAGAGGGACATTTGACTTTCTGGTTATGGCAGATGGTAGATGTCCCTGCCTCCACAGTGAGGTCTCCCCCTTCCCTCTGCACTGCTGTTCCTTGCTCAGTAGCCTTGAACCAAATTCCCAGTCTCAGCTTCCTCCCTGAAGGGCTGTGGGGCCCCAGCCCCTTGCTGCCACTCACTCCCCTCAGCCCATTAAAATTAATTAATGAGGAGGCTGTGCTGAGGGAGAGGCTCTTCTCTGTCCAGTTTAGTGCAAGCCTCTGGCTTGGCCCCAAGGTGAAGCTGTCAGAGCAGCCCTATTGAACATCCAGCTGCTGCAGTTCAATGTGCTTCTGTGTGACACAAGCTGATGGTGACTTTAAGATACTTGTAACTGGTCCAGCTGTAAAACTCACCTAAAGCATGACCCTGGCACAGCTCAGTAAAACAATAACCACCTATTTTTTTCCCTCTTCTTTTTTAACCTGGACAAAGCAGTATGTTTTTTTCTTTTCTTCTAAAGGAGTGCTGTGACACAAGCATCAGGGCAGGCAGGAGGAGAGGGGCAGGAACTATTTTGTCCATCATGATGCAAGTGCACGAGGCCACCCTGGTGACCAGCCTGAGGAACAGAGGTGCCAAGTCCACAGAGCGACCCTCTCCACTTGCCTTGCCCCATGGGGGAGGAGGACACCTCCAGCCCATGAAGTAGAAAAGGAAACCTAAAAAGCTCCTCAGCTGTGTTCTGCTGTCCCATGGCTCCTGCACCTGGCAGGCTGGCAGCTCCCCAGAGCCCTCCCAGCATCATGGGCTCTGTCCCATCTAGTCTAGATGGGACTAGTGTCCCATCTTATCCCCAATTACTTCTTACTTACAAAGAAAGTTATTCTCTCTTGTAACCACAGTGCTTTATTTGTAAGTAGGTGCCAGTGGACCCTGGAGATTTATTATTAATTCATGATGAAGAAACTAGAAGTCCTCAGACCTAAGGCAGGTAATATATTTATTGCTCCTCCTTAAAGGTGGACCCCTTTGCCTTTATGGTTTTATTGTTATCTATAACCCAATATCAAGAGACAATTGCCTCTCATGCTTTGCTGTTAGGAACAAACAAGTTTCACCAAATCACAGGGAAAAAAACCAAAGGGAGAAACCCACTCATTTTTGCACACAGAAGTAAGGAAAAAAAAATCCTAGAAAGATAAAGCTGTACAGAATGACAAACAGCTTTGAAAAGCTCTTTCACTGCGTTTAAAACACTTGCTGGGAGATGGGTGGACTTTTTTTGATCCAGAAACTAATGAAAGACAATTGCCTTAAAATATTTAGACCATTGCAGTTTCAGAACTGTTTTTCTTTCTAAAAATTAGTTGCTTGGGATGTTGTAGAAGAGGAAGCTGCCTTTTTTGACACTAGATTAGTAGCAGGTCGTCAGGTCCAGTCAGTTGAGACCACCAGGTTCTCAGGACAGAGAAGAGCAAGGGAGGTAGTCTCACCTGCCAGCCTTTTTTTTTTTTTTTTTTTTTTTTTCTTTTTTTTTTTTTTGTCTTTCTTTCTTTCTTTCTTGGTAAAAATAAAAATAATAGTATAATCTCTAGACTATATTGGCATGTACTATGTGAATTCTGTGTCTCCTGACTGCTGCCTTGTGCCATGGATAATGCAGTCAGCGGTGCAACTCTGGCATGTGTCTCCATGAACAGACGGGTCAGCAGGCAGAAGGAACCAGCTTCTGCCCAGATTTCTTCCAAATTGGGATCTCTGCAACTCAAGGGGAAGAGAAGGAGGGTGGATACTGTTCTCTATAAGGAAGATGAGGGAATTGGAATATCAGGGCTTAAAATCCTGAGAGAGTTCACCAAATAAAGAGGAAAACTTGAGGACAGAGGAATGTGAGGATGTTCTTCAGTAGCAGGGGATTCACAGTTAGGACCAGCAGCTGGAGAAGGAATATCAGTTCAAGACAGAAGAAAAAATTCTTTGCATTATTGGGAGGCTGGAGGATCCTGAACTCCCAAAAGCCAGCTGAGGTGGGGAACTACATGTGCCTGCCTTCATGGTTTATACAGACTTAAAATAAATAGGAACTGATACTGGAATGTTCTGAGGTGTCTGTGGTGGTACTGTAAGCATTGGTGTCCCTGAGTGATGCTCAGCTGGGGCCAGGAGATGGTGCAGCCACTGAGGGAAGCAGAGGTTGGCTTTCCTGGAGGTGCCCTGTTTGTAGGCAGAGTGGAGTCCTGAAAGCCCTGTGGGAAAGGATGGAGAGAGATCCTGGTAGGAGCCATCTGGCAGTCCTGCCATGCGGACTCCTCCTCTCTGTGCTCAAGTGCAGTGGCCCCTCCTCACTCCTGGTTAACTCCTGGCCTGAAGAACAACTTGCCACCCTTCACCCAGTAGGTAGGAACTGGGCATATCTTGCAAACCTGGTGAGGTATTCCCCTCTGCTCAGGGAGGCCCCTAAAACACAAGTCATAATTGCTTGTCTCAACCTATCAGCCTCCCCCTTCTCATGTGTGCAGGTTTCTGCTCCTGAAAGTTTTGGTCACCCTCAAGGCACCCACATTTGTCTTAGAATAAAATGCTCTCCCTTTTCCCCCCATTCTTATCATACATGCAATAGCTTGCTGTTCATTCCCTTGCAAGGCCTGCAAAGTGTCTCCAAACTTATTTTGTGTCCAAAAAACCATCTCCTCTCTCCAGCAGAAGGTCTGTGGTGCATCCCAGATGTTTGCACGTGGCTGCAGTCACCAGTCACCACAGATTACAGGAGAAAATGGATGGGCACCAAACAATTTCTTCTCCTCTTGTCCTTTCTTGGAGGCTGGGAAGTTTTGTTGTTGGCTCTGCCATGCTGGTACATGAAACTTTTTAAACATCACTTGAAAGCTTCTCCATTTCTAGCTGTGATTGTCAGGGGAGCTGGAAGGGGGATGCAGAACAGGTTCAGATCATTCTATAAGATTCATCTTATATCTTCTCTTTGTTTACCCATTGCCAGTTCCAAATTAGCCCATTACCATCACTTCAAAGAGAGGAAAAGTGCTGGCAGAGATCGTCTCCACCCTGTGGCTGCTGGTGGTGTGCTCAGTACAGCCTCAGGCTGTGTTCATGGCTCTCTCTGGTTGCATCCTTTCTCCCACCCTTGCAGCATTTTTGGCAAAAAATTCCTGCTTTCTGAGGCTGGGTTTGTTCCTGGCCAGCTGGGGCCCTTGTCCCTGGCTGAGACCCTGGATGCTGAACTTGTTATAAAAGTTATTCAGTCTTAGGGTGTGTTTATCATATGAAAGCTGCTAGGCCAGAGAGGGTTTCTGTGCTGCAATGACTTCCTGTGCCCAGGTACTGAGGTACAGTGGATGGTACATTCTTACAGTGAATCTGCCCTCCTGCCTTATTATTTGGCATTCTGGCTAGGATGGCACTGTTGGGACTGTCATGACCCACACTGGTGACAAGCAGCAAGTGTTGAAGGGGAACACAGAAAGAGAGCTCCTTTTACACAGAAAATTTCCTATGCTTCATGCTGTCAACAGTGTGCTGGAAATAGGTCCCACAAAACAAGAATTTTTTTTTTTTTTCCAAGAGAGAAGAGAATACTCAGCTTCACAGAGCCAAGCAAGTGGCCAAGCAGCTCTTCACTAGAGAGATCTTTTTATTTATTGCCAGTTGAGACTGGTAAGAACCTGTCTACTCTGCCCTTTTATCAGCAGTCTCAAATAAAATACTGTTTGCTCAGCTTCCTAGAAGGATGCCAAAGCTTAACATTAACAGGAATACACCTTTCCTATGGACAAGGAGTGAAAAAAACCAACCAAAAAAGTAATGTATCATGATCTGTGCTGACAGCTTTTTCTGAGAAATAGTCCATAGAATTCACAACAGGAAAGAGATTTTTATCAACAAACTACTTTAGAAGAACAGACTGATGGGACCAGTCCCCCAGCCTGCACTTTGGTAGAAGGTAAATTCTGTCCCAGTGATGCCTCACACACACTGGATGTGTGGAGAAAGGCAGAGTAGGAGTAGACGTGTGAGGAACAGCACTGAGCAATTGTGATGAAAATCATGGGGACATCATTTTCCAAATGGGATGAGGAGCTCTGGCTTGTACTGATACACAGTTTGTTTGCATAGCACTGTTTATAATTTTGCTCACACTTCCTCAGTGGTACTCCTAATGGAATGTCCTTATAATCTGTCATGTGTCTGAAATATTTGCTGTATTTTCAATGGGACAAACTACCATTTTCTTGACTGATTCAGAACAGTGAACACTGGAGACAATTAACTGACCAGAACAATGAAGCACTGTATGTGAAACTTGGCTGGATATTACCTGTTGGATTGGAGCTCATTGAAGCTGATTTGGGAAAATCCACCCTTGACCTCATCCCTTACCATTTCCATCAGAGGGTACCACAGACAATTTCAGATGTGCCCAGGCCATCTGCTTCAGACATCCTTGAATGCCACTGTCCCCTGGGCACCAGGGGAAACTCTGTGACACACAAAGCAGGAGCTCCTCTGGTTTTTGGGGTCCTTCAGTGAGGGGTTCATTTGAAGCCTGTCTCTGGCAGTTCTCCAGGGCAATGGGGATACGTGGCTGTCCCCCTTTGTGCATCCCACATGATGAGGCACTTCACCTGCCATGGAGCAACCCCCTGTGGAGAGCGGGTCCTGTTTCTATTGCCTCAGCTCCTACACCATTTATTCCTCCATCCTCCTCCTTTGTATTAATTTCCTGAGCTGCCCTAGCTGTCACATCTGCACAGTTACCAGCTGGTTTCCCATTTTTAATTGCCCTCAGAGGGCTTTTTCAAGAGCCACACCTGCTTTTGTGGGGGGCCTTAATTTGTCACTGTCCAAACCGCAGCAGCAAGCATTTAAAATTCAGCCTCTATGAGCGTGTTGTATTTCTTCAAGTGTGTGATTAATTGCTAGGCCTTTACAGGCACTCAGCTATTTCTGCTGAGTTTTTTTCTGCTGGAAAGCTCCCCACCTTATGGATATTAAATATCTTCTTCTCTGTAGGACCTGGGTTTGTTCATCCCATTTGTTCTTGACAAAAGAAGTTGTATGAAACGCAAAGAAAGCTCAGTGCCCTCACAATTTTATTCTGTTTAGAGGGGGAAAAATAGTTATTTTTCTCTGTCAGCAGTGTTCTTGTAAGGAACCACTTGAGATTAAGGCAGGAGGGAATATTTCAGGATGTTTCACCCAGCCTCTGCAGCAGTGTAAGCAAGCAGTTTGTATAATCCAGCTCAGAAACTGCTTGAATCCTACCTTAAAAAACATTCAGCTTTTTTTTGGTCTTCTTCCACAGCTGCTATTTGAAGACTACTACAAAATCTTAGTTTTTAAGACCAAAATTATTTCCTTGTTATAGCTGTTCTTGGAGAATCCCTCCATGGATGGGCAAGGGCTGCTATCCCTCTCTCTTACAGAATCCACTCAGTTGAGATGGGGTCAGCAGGATTACCCCTCTTTTAGCCCTCACATTCTCATGGACAATGAATGAGCTGTAAGATGAGAACCACATTGATGCCTACCATGGAAAGCAAGGGCACAAAGTCTTGCACACCAAAGCTCTGCCAGTATGGAGTGCATGGAAGAAGTATCAAGGGAGAGTGCAATTTACAGGTGGATGGATGGATGGATGGATGGATGGATGGATGGATGGATGGATGGATGGGTGAATGCGTACATTGGGAGGCAAATAAGCCCTTCCAAAAAAATTAATCTTCAATTTGTCAGAGCCTCCTTCTGCCCAGGGATCATGTAGAGGGTGTGAGGCACCTCTCAGAAATCAGAAGCAGGCTCCTGCTGAGTCCCTTGGTATGGTCATGTCCTTGCAGGGCTAAAATTAACCTGAACAGGGGGTACAGTGCATGCCAATGCACTGCTTGTTTCAGTGTTGTAGGATGGGCAGCATGTGGGACTGCTGAAGAAAGGATAAAAGTGCCTCTAATGGACACATGGCCTGCTTATATACACCTATGTGGAGCCTTTGCCTGGAGGCAGCCCAGTGAGAGCAGCAGGCTGAGTGAGTGTTCAGTAGGGATTGTGGATGATCCCCTGCAAGCCTGACCTGCGCTCCAAAGACTTTGCAACAGCTGATGCCACCTCAGCCTCCCTTTTTCTGTCTGGCAAGGAAGAAATGACAGTCCCCAGCCAATTTTGTGGCTTAATTAATATTCGTTGAACAATGTGTCTAAGTGATGAGCAATGTTTTAGTGTATTATTAATTTCTTGGGAAAAGCAGAGGGCTGCTCAAGAGCTGTCAATGCCCATTTTGGCAGCCACAGAAATTTGGTTGGTTGTGTTCCCAGCAGAGAATGATGACATTCTGGGGCTGGCTGGCTCCCTGCAACCCCTTGGTGAGGGACAGAGGAACATCCTCTACGTGTGCACTGGTGTCCCTTGCTCCTGAAGACAGATACAATCCCGATACTAAAATTCCTCATTTGCTGAGACCAAGAGAGGATCAAAATCAACTCCCTGGAGCTCAGCTAAGCCCTGATCTGTGCTGGTGTGGAAAGTGGGCACTGAATTTCCCCTACCTCAGCCCATTCTTCCATTTCTTTGCTACCTGTGACTGTTCTAGTCCGAGTTCCCCTGTGCTGACAAAAGCTCAGAGTTCGCAGTGTGGCACTGCTGGGACATCTGACCCAAGGATTCTGCGTTCGAGCCAAGCTTCAAGTGGACACAAGTAGCAGAGCAACAGGTGGGTCACTCCCCTGCTCGCCTCCCCTCCCCTCCCTGCTTTTATGTGTTTTGTTCCCCACCAGTGGGATCAGACTATAATGACAACAAAAGCAGCTGGAGACGCAGCCCAAGTCCTGAGAGTGGGGATTACATCCAGCTGGTTCCTCTCTTGGATCATTTAGGGCCGTGTACACACGAAGGTCTTGCTCTGCCCACTCATCTCCCCTGGAAGCAGGAGCAGGTGGGAAGCTAGCTCAGAGTGCTACATGGAGGCAGCAGGTTTGGGGTGAGGAGGAATCGGCCCTAGCGCAAAGGGTACCGGCAGAGTTAAAGGGGAGAACGAGGAAAAGCTGCGATGAGAGACGCAGAGGGAAGGAGAGTCCCAGTCCCTCCTCCCCGCACCAAGGTACGGATCACGCTTGTCCCAAGGCGCGGTTTGCGGCAGGGCCGCCAGGGGGCGCGGCCGGGCCGGGCTCCGCGGCTCCTCCCGCCCGCCCGCCCTCCCTCAGGGCCGCGGCCTCGGCCCCGCCTGGCGGGCGGGAAATGGGCAGGAGAGGGGGACAGGCGGCGTGTGGGGGAATCTGTGTCCCGTTCTGGGCTCCTCGGTACGTGAGAGACGTGGAGCTCCTGGAGCGGGCCCAGCGGAGGGCAGCAGACCCGTAGCAGCCTTGGTGCGGTGCTGCGGCTGCTCAAGGCGTTCCGCATGTCGGACAGACAGACCGACACCTGGCTGCGGTGGGACAGAGCAGGGCAGGCCGCCTGGCCGCTCACAGTGGTTTCCTGATGAAACTGGGCTGGCAGGGCTGAACTGGTGTAATTGATACGGCATTGGGACAACCTCAACTGGTTCTTAAGTCCATATCAATTTCCGTGTATTTGAAATACAAGAATAATCCATACAGTCCATATAATCCATGCAGTCCATCTCTATGAAGCTGGAGAATTACTGTGTTCAGTCAACTGTAATTCTGAAACGTTCTTATTTTTGAACCTTGCCTTAATTTACATTTGTTTCAATACTTACACAAAAAAATGTTTTGCTGTATATGTGACAGTTGTCTTTTAAAACAGCTGTTAAATGCTTCTTATGCTAAAATGCAGGGTTTCACACCTTCCTCCTCATTAGGCCATGTTTTCTTAAAAAATTCCAGTTGGATTTGCTGCTACCTGCCCTCTCTGCTACAGCCCTACAGGGAAAAGAAGGCGAGGAAATGTTACATGGAGCTTTTCCAATGCCTTTCACTTCCCAGTGGCCAGAGCTCGTTTGGTCTGCAACTCCCCTGGGGTGTATGGGCTAACATCTGACAGATGCCTCAGCACCAAGCCTGACAGAGTTCAAGAAGCATTTGGACAATTCTCCTGGACACAGGGTGTGATTCTTGGGGATGGTCCTGTGAAGGGCCAGGAGTTGGACTTGATGATCCTTGTGGGTTCCTTCCAACTCAGAATACTCTGTGATTTTGTGATGTATTGTGATGTACTAGTTAGGAGACAAGGAAGATGACCTGCACCGCAAAACCCTCTCATTCACCCCTTATTTGCAAAGTCTCTGTACTTGTGAAGGGTGCAGGCTAGTGTCTGGGCCAATGGAAAGTGTCTCCATGGTGCTGCAGTCTGTGCAGGCAATGCAGGCTGCATCCAGAGGGATGCTGGAAGGCTCACCCTCTGAGCCTTAGCCAGCCATGCCACTTGCATGGCCACCAAGGTCATTGGTAAAAAGGACTCATCTTAGTAAGCTGTGAAAATGCCATTTTTGGCACTGTTATGGGGAGCTGACAGACTTATTCCTGTGCAGGTAGTCCCTCAGCACCTCCCTTTACTGAGGACCCATGTTCATGGAACATGTGGGGAGCATCTCTGGCAGACCTTGGCAGTGCTCCTGGTTCAGAGGGAGTCCTGCTGGGAATTAAAGGACTTGTTGGCATACCTGCACTGGTCCTCCTCCATCATCCACTCCCTGCTCTGTGGTCAGTTAATATAAGGAAAAGGAGATAAATTCTACTGGGTAGGATTGGAGACTTGTTTCTATTAAATTAGTCTCTTCCATGGACATTGTTGGTTTGTGGAGCTTACAGTAGAGTAGGGCCCCCTTGTCCTTGAGGCCTCTGGGGTTGGTTTTTGAGGTCTTGTTGACATTTGCGCCATCTCCCACTGGGAAAGGGGGGCTCTGGACAGCCTGAGCCTAGTGCACCCTCACACCAGGGACAGTGTTCTTAATTTCTGTGCAAGCAGCTGATGTGATGGTGACACAGGAGGCTTAGAGAAGTGGGTCTGGAGAGAACATCCAGGGCTCACCTCTCTTCTTAGAAGTGCAAAATGTCTTGTCATGTCCATTGCCTAATGGGAATTATGTGCTCCTGAATGGATGTTCAAAACGTTAAATAATGAAATACATCTGGAAAAAAGGACTGCATATAAGAGCTACATCATCTCATGTGATGCATTTAATGTCCTTAATTTACATGCTGACAACTTTGCCATTTCTAAACAATGTTATCATTCGTCTTTCTGATAATTAATCAGCACAAGCTTCAAACACTGTTTATCACACTTTGATGCAGCAATTAGACAAGAAAGGCAAAGTGTTGAAGGGAAGGTTTTGGGCTATTTTTTTCTTCAAAAATCTTACAGTATTTACAAAGAAGTGCTTTTTCTAACACCATTTTTAGAATTATTCACTCATTCACAATCAGTCATTGTATAAAAACATCATTCAGAAATAGGTTTTAAAATACACCCACCTCCATTGCATAGTATACAGAAAAATAGGCGAAAGTTAAGACACTTGATTTTTGAATGAGAATGTGACTTGATTCAGAGGTATGACATTTCTGAGGAAGAAAGATGCAATTTCCAAAAAATAATGAGCTGTAGTTCTCCTGAAGCTAGTGAGCTTCTTGAAGGTCTGCCATCAAATTTTGCTTTTATAGACCAAGTATCTTTTACCATACACACAATGCTTGCATTAAGGTCAAACAAATCATATTGCAATTGGATTTACCCTTCAGTATTTGCATGTGGACCCTGACAAAAATGAGTTACACAAAGTATTCACGAGGATCAGTGTTGGTTTCATGTGTCATGGCCCATCCATGGAACAACTCAAGGGATCCAATTTGTTATTTTCAGTTTCTGTTTGTATAACTGAGGAGCTGAATGTACCCTTATACTTTTAGAAACATTTCTTCTGTAAGAAGACCTTAGCTTCTGCTCTCTGGTAAGACTTAAAATGGCATGTTGTGGAGGGGTTAGCAGGCACTGATGGCATCTTAACCTGATGATTTTCAGACAAAACTTGGTAATTAAGTTATCTTGTGTGCTGACTTAATTTTTTCTTTTTTTTCTTTTTTCTTTTTTTTTCTTTAAAAATGTGCTCCAGTGATTTCATTGAGCCTGGTCCATTAAAGAGCAACAGGGAACTCTGAACAATAGGTGCTTGTTTTACAGTTACTGCAAATGCTTCGAAAGCACTAAATTGCCTTTTATACTCAACAGTCTAATAACAAAGCCTGATTTTTTCCATTTTTCTCCCAACTGATTTGATGGTTCACTTGAGCTTTAATAACACATTACATAAATCTTTACAGCTATTACAGAAGTCTTTTGTCAAGTTTAATTTGGTGTTTGTTTTTTCCCCCCCTCCAGTGTAATCATTCACCCTTAAATGCACTGTAGCACACATACCAGAGTTGTGCTTGTCCCTGGATCCAGAAGAGTAGTGAGTCCTAGAGGTTTGTTTTACATGGGGAGGGACCTCAGTCCTTCCAAAGGCAGTTGTTGCTGAAAGCTCCTGGTTCAGAGGTATATCAGATAAAGCGCTGTGCACTCCCAAAGGCACCTCTGGCAACAGCTCTATCCTCTCCTGCTGTTTAATTTAACTTTGCTGTTACAACTTTGCTTGTGCTTGGTAGCCCATGGTGGAAAAAATCACCTGGATTAGCTGGGAGGGTGGGAGATCTATCAGTGTAGACCTCTCTCCCTGCTGCAGAATAAAGGGAAATGTGCTGATCACCAGGCAGAGGTGTAGAGAGTAAAAGCTGATAAAAGAGCAGTAAATGTTGAAAAAACTTCAGAAATGCAATTGGGTATAAAACATGATCAGATGATATTATCTTCACCAGGAAAAGCAGAGAGGCTGTTAAATGCCAGGCTTCCTCATCCTATGTTCTCCTGACCCTTGTGTGTCCAGATGTCTATTCATTTTCCCACTGGCTTTGAAGTGGAGGATTTCTGTCACTTTCTTCTTTCCCAGCCTTTCCCTCCACTGTGGTCTGTGAGGAAAGCCTGGCCCTGGAAATGGGCAGAGCCAGGACTTGTGTTGGTGAAAATAAAGAAGGAAAGGCTGAGAGAAGCAGGATGCTCTCACTGCTCTCCTGCTGACCCACCTCTCTCAGCATTATGGTCCCTTAGCAAAGCTCTTGGCTCTTTAATGACTGTGTCTGTATAGACAGGGCTTGGCTGGTGCTGTGAGGAGAAGATGGGGCTCTGCTGCTGCTGGAGCTGGAGATGAAGGGGTGAACCAGGATGATCCCATCTACACACAGAGAGGTTGTCTCCACTCCTGAACTTCTCAGTATGGCCAACCAGAGTGAACTCCTCAGTGAAAGATGCTGGGGTGAGATGTGTTTGATGCTCAGAGATCCCCATGTGCACCCACCAGAAAACTTTGTGGACACCCAGCCAGGATTGTGCCCTCACTGCCAGTGCTGTAAATCTAGGTGAGTGACACCATTGTCCCTAGCTGTGTTTGGAGCAGCACAAAACCTGGCTTCATGTTAAAACCATTGTAAATGCAGGATGGGTCAGATTCATGCCTGGTGGAGCACAATGGAGGAGTGCGGGACAGTCCTCTATTAATGAAGCTATTATTCAAATGAAGAACTTTTAAAAAAACAAACAGAGAAGGATGGAGTTGCTGGTGACACTGACTGACATTGTTCAGGGATCACAGTAAGGAGATCTGCCTGGAGAACAGGGAGAGCAGAGCTAGTGCCAGGACACAGCTGCTGCGCGGGGGGAGCGGTGCCAAGGGGGCTGTGTTTCGGAGCATGCACTCCACCCTGGACCAGGAGCCATTGTTGGGCAGTGGCTGTACTCCTGCCAGGCTGCACATGATGTTGTAAACATCCACAGATCTGATGGGAGGCGCTCGGTAGTTGGATCGGAAATCTGCAGGCAAAAGAGAGGAGTTGGCATCAGGCAACCCTGGAATGGGGGGTGCTGTGAGGCAAGGGCTCCTTTGCCTTTCTTGGGACTTACCCACCAGGCTGGGATGTGGCATGCTATACAATTTAGAGCATAGCTCAGCAAAAACATTAATTTAAACAATTTTATTCATTATTATTACTTCTAGGCCAATTTTATTATAAAAACTAAAGAAAGCTCTGAAGTTTTAAGTACAGGAGTTACTTTACTGCATGTGCTTGATAGGTGTAATAGCCTGACATAATTGTATTGCACATTCTGCTTTCACCGGTGCAATACGATTGCCTGGTGCTCTGCCTGGTGCTCTGCCCTGTTTAAAGGGCCTGATGAAGTAGAAACCAGGAGTTATGTGTCTGCCCATCAGACACGTGGGTGAGGTATGCTGCAACCTTCCCAAAGAAAGTGCCCTGCTGTAGCGAGTCTGAATTCCCCGACAAAAGCAGGATTCATGCGTTTCCAATAGAATTGAAAATTTTGGCCAAAATTTAGGAAAACATGGCAAAGAGTTCGTAACTGCACTGGGACATCAGAGAGAGGCTGACTAAATCCCTTCATATCTCTCTGCCCTGTTTCTTCAGCTATAAAATAGATGCAGTGCAACAACCCCTCCATTGTGAGGAAATCCTGCCACCTATTTGTAATTTTCGGGTGTCGCAGAGTGCTACATCGGGGTCCTGATGTGCCAGGGGCTGCAGGGCTGCAGGGGTGAGGACCATGGGGCTGCAGGGGAAGTGGAACACCAGGGATGGTGGCGCTGTACCTGGGCCATATGCGAGGAAGAAGCCTCTCATGTCCATGAGCTCGTTGTCGTAGCCATGCCAGCCATTCTGCCAGGCCTCCTTCCTCCCCGTCCCGTTCTCCCAGTAGGGCAGCTTGTCCCTGCTCTGGGTGACAACAGTGGAGCATGGTTAGTGCCTGCCTGCTGGGCTGTGCTGGGGCACTGTGGGGTGCCATGCTGTGTCTCCATGTGCTGTACCACCCCTTCAGGCCCCACACTGTGCTGTCACCTGCACAGGAGCTCATGCCCAGGAGGGGTGAACCCTCCTGACAGGCTTTGCTGTCTCAGTGAGTAACCACCTCCCCCTCCTCAGGGAGGGGAGGACAACCCATGTAGATTTCTGCCACAAACACGAAGTACCACAGTCGTATGTGACTTGTGTAAGGAAGGTGCTGTCCCTCTCCCCATGCCTGCAGCACTGCCCCCCCACCCAGCACCATGCACTTCTGTGGGTGTTGTTCTGCCCCACATGCCATTGACACCTTAAAAAAATAAGTAATTTTTTGCTCCATTTGACTATTCAGCCTAATAATACAAATATTCCCCCTACTAGATATTTTCTAATAATTATTTCTTCTCCCCACTTGTTTTTGTATTAAAGCAATGAGGTTTGTTCCAGGGAACACTGGTTCTGACCTGAGACAGTCCCACTCTCTGTGGCCTGTGCTCTGTTTTATTTCCTTGCTCAGTGGATCTATGCTTTATTAATTTATCATTATAAATCTTGTTCTTCCTAGCCCATACTGCACTTAAGATGTACTCTTAAATTCCTTCCTTACTTTCTCCTGCTTTGTATCAACAGCTTGTTACCTACAACAGTGCCATATCTGTCAGAGCAGCAGTCCCTAGGGGCTGATCAAATGCTAGACCAACCTGTCCATGAGTTTCTCCTGTCCTGTGCTCCTTAGGGATAGCAGCAGACAGATGTGGCACTCCACATTATCCCAAAACTGTGGCAGGAATTTCACTTAGACAAAGACCATCAACTGACAGTTCATCAGACCCATGACACTAATTTCTCTGATAATTACAGAGAAGGAGCTGCACAGTCCTCTAGAGTGTCCAGGTCTAGCCTTCTCACTCAGGTAGAGAAGGACAGAAGATGCCCCAAAAGAGTTTCCCACATTCCCACTTCAGGCAAATGCTGCAGCTCATGCAGATGGTGAAGCAGATTAAATGAGGATCCCTTTCCTTTTATAAACATTTATTTTGTCTGATTTTTATCTTCTTAAGAAAGAAAATTGAGTGTGCAATGCCCAAAGGATGGGGACCACTCACTCATGTGAAAGGAACAATGGCATATGAGCAGATCAGCTTTGATACAGCACGAAATCCCTCCTCATCCTGCTTTAACCAAAACATAGATGGGCTTCAGTTCCTATGCTCCATGATGAGGGAAACAACTTTCCAGATACACCCCCTTTGTCTCTTTCAAAAACCACCACCATCAAAAAAATCCCCTTTTTCAAAGAGGTTTTAGCTATCCACTAGCTAACAGAGAGTTAAAAAGCCCTGGGAGCATGACAGGGAAGAGCTGCATATCCTCTCTTCACTGGTTTGGGCAGGAAGTATAATAAAAGGCTCAATAATTTCTTTAAAAATATGACAGGAAACTTTCATTTTCATATCCCATTCACAGATAATGAAAATGTACTGAAGAGAAGGAAAATCTGACAGCATTAATGAGAGGACATTCTTGAAAATCAGAAACAATGGGAAGGAATGGGCAGAGAGACAGAAATAATTATCATAGCAGCAGTGTTTGCTGCACTGTTATTAAGGTTTGTCAGACTTTCAATGATTTTTAAAGTGCTTTTTTATTTTCTACAGAATATGTTAAAACATTCTTTTTTGAACTTATGTACGAGAGAGTTTAGTTGTATTTTTTAAAAGTAATTTTGGAGAAAAATGTTTCAGATCCCTACTTTACCTGTCTCAGTCTTAACTCTGGCTTTTTATACTTTTTTTTTTTTTAATCAGAAATGTGGTACTCATCCAGCTGTATTCAAAAGCCATCAGGTTTTTCTAGAGGTGCATTTTTATTCAGCTGTAGAAGCTATTATGCTAAATTCATGTTGGCTAGTGAGAAATGTTGTAGTGTGGACTGAGCAAAGCTTGGTGAGCAGTAGCTCTGAAGGCCATGAAAGGTGCTGAGCTGAGTTACAATAACCTACAAGGCAACAAAGTGCACTGACTATTCTGGGACACAAAAGAAACCCAGGACTCTGTGATTCTGTTGCCAGCTTACTGAATTCATGTATGGCCTTGGGCAAATCACTTAATACACTGCTCAGTTTACCTCCTTAAAAAATACACAGTTGTCTCACCCTCTGAGCTGTGCTGAGCTGCAATTAGTATCTGTAATGTGGAGGTGCCCAGTGGTGACACAAGGACAAAGTAACAACAACAGTTCATAGTAAAAAAATAAGTTAGTATGAAAAATCTCTTCATGTTTGTGTTCTCTGCTTAACAAGTTCCCAGGTTTTCAGTGTGTGCATGGGAATCTCTGAGGAGTAAATCTCCAGTCTGACCCTTTTGAGACTGGTGGGCTTGGGAGAAATGGGGCATTTTTTAGGACAGTCTGATGGGAGGAAAGCCAGGCAGAGGGAAAAATTGCCACAAGGTACTGCTGAATGGAGCATAATAAGGAGGAGGAGGATAATAAGGACTTGAAATGGAAACACTCTTTTTGTCTGAAATGAAAGTAGATGGCAAGGGGGGAGAAGAAGAGTAAAAGAAGAGTAAAGCAACAAAACTGGAATGTGAACTACTGTTTTATGACAACAGAGAAAAAAGAGGCACCTTGACTATTTAACTGGTTGCCTTTAGGATAGCTGCAATACATTTAAGTTCTTTTAAGCACACAGCAGAATTTGACATTTGTTTTGTAGTCAGCCCATTGACTGTAACTCAATGATCAGTAATATATTGCACCTTTCCACACTCCTGTCTAAGTATTTTGCTTCTATACTTTACCTCTACTATGAACCATCCTTCTTCAGCCACGAGAGTTAGTGGAGACACAAATTTTCCTTTTTTGTAGAAAAACCTGTTTGGAATATCCTGTATGTTATAAACATCCATGTGTTCCACAGCTTTTAGTTTTTGATATATCTGCAAAACAAATGAATGTTAGGACACCATCTGGCTGTAAAGATCATAAAAACACTAATGGGTACATGGAAACACCTGGATTTGCAGAATGGCTAATCCTCTGTAATGGTTAATCCTCAGCACATTCACACCAGGACTTTGCCTGTCCAAAGATCATGGCTGGACAAAACCTGCCTGTGTGTTTTAGAGGATTCTAAAAACTCGAATCATAAACACATAGGAATGCATGAATTCATGTATTATGTGTATTTATAATACACATGTTCACAAATGTATACATGTGAGTGTACCAGCCTACAGAAACAGACAGGAGAAACCACACCTGTAGAGACAGGAGGCAGTGAGTGAAGTGGTGAGACACTCAAAGGCACCATGTGGACTGTGGACAGGCATGGAAAAGAGACATCATCTTTACTGTCTGCCACTCATTCCCTCTGTGCTCTTGAGTGGAGAATGAATGTCACCTCACCTGTGCTTCTGCACTCACCCAGTCAATCACTATCAAGGGATTGATAGTGGTCAGTTATCTGCTTCGTTAGCTATCTGATGTGAGATTAATTAGCCAAAGCCTGCAGCTTTGAATCTGCACAATGCCATACAAGTGGTTTATTAATATTAATTATACTGTCTGGAATATAATCACACAAATGTCATTACACCGCAAATTATTCAGTAAATAGATTTTAAATGCCTGGAAAAGATGTTCATATGCCAAAGAGAAGGCAGCTCTTGGAGCCTCCAGACTCTATATTGTTCTTTAATAAGTTAAATATAAATAATCTTCAGGAATAAATAGCTCAGTTCTTCAAAGAATGCAAGGTTCTTCACTAGCCTTTCAGCTAAGTCACCCTTGTGTGTATATGTATGCCAGATATGTGCACTGATGTGCAGTGACCATAAAGACAGCACCAGGGTGTGATGACACAATTTCTCCCACCATGAGCAGGGCTAGAGAGTGGTCACCAGTACTGGTGCTTTCAAATGGGGTAATTCTTAGAGATGATAACCACTATGTTATAATATACTCCAACTCATAAACATAGCTCTTTAAAATTCATTAGAAATAGGGAATCTAGCTATTGGGAAACTGAAAATCAACTTCATTTTGCTTAAAAAGCATCCCTCCTGTAAGAAATCCTAAAAAGAAATGAAGGAAGGAAACAAAACAATAGTATAAGGCATTGTACTTTATTCTCCTTAGGAATATTAGGGTGTTTAACGAGAGAGAAGTATGTGCTGAAGAGCTTTGTTGGATGAAACCCTATAGCTGTGTGAAGTTGCAACTTGCCCTTGTTTGAAGGTCTAGCCTACAAAACCAGGGAGTTCTGGGTTAAGCACATCAATGCTGTGATCTCCTGTGATGCACTTGAGAGTGAATTGCTCATGCATGCCTCTAAGACAACTTTCAGTTCTGGCACTAATTTGAAATGTTCACAATATCACAGACACACAATTCCTAAAGAGATTGGGTGCAAAGATCAGCAAATATTCTCTTTTAAAAATTGCACAGGCTACAATATACTGTAACTGGATAAAATATAATGTATAAACCAAAATTATTTGCCTGGGGAACAGCTTGCCCATTTTGTACATCCACTCATCTATATTCTGAGAACAGCAGTAATGACTCCTCATGCATTGGTTTTGGGTTAAACTATAATGTACTTGTCTATTAGTCAGAGAAATTACATTTTAATTCTTTTCAAGTGGTTTTCAAATCTTTTCTCTATTGTTTTAATTTATCCCTCAAAACCCTGAAGTTCTAGCACTGAGCTTTTATGGTTGACTCAATCCAACATGCTTCATCAAAAATTCCTCCAAGGACAGTATCGCAATTCTGGTCTAATGGAGTTGGTTCTTCAGTGGAAGTTTACTGGAACATAAATGCCTGAACATGTCATTGCCATGTAACAGTGCAAGTTCATGCTTTTTAATTTGCCTGGTGTTACTTTCCTTTAGATACCAGCATCACAAGGATGTCACAGGATCCAAGTCTGACTCCTGATAAGAGTTGGTTTTTGCACACATCTCTGAGAGCAGTATTTGGATGTTAAGAGAAAACAGAAGACACAACTGGCATAAAAACTGAGAAAACACAAAACTGAGGGTTACAACTAGGCTGTACTCACCTCTGCATGCTTCTCTGGAGCTGGCCAGAGGCTCACCACAGGACCTCGGTCTTTCATTTGTATGGTGTCACTCATATTGATATAGTTTTTCAGCTCAATCACTTTATCTGCCCAAGAGATGTCTGTCATCCCATGATCAGAGAAGAGGAGGACGTTGATATCATTCTGAAGGCCTTTGCTCTGTGAGGAAAGTGTATGACAACGTTTAGGGCCATGTAAGAGCTTGGCACTGTCTGTGCCTGCTGGAAAATGTAAATCACCTTTTGACCTCCACTGTTTCTGTGGAAATTAACCAGAAGGATCACATCCATCAATGTCCTGCAATGTGCTTTGCCACCACCCATAATGGTGGATACCCACTTTTACTTGCTGCTCTGGAAGAGTCTGAGAGGTTAGCACCAGAGTTTTTCCTAAACAAGTCCACGCAGCAATTTTGCTATGATACCACTTGTGGAAGGGGTGTTTCTCTCTTTCCCTCCCAAACATGAACACTTAGCATTAGAGCTTTTAATATTTAGTGAAATTGAAGATGCATATTCCTCTCTTCACTGAAACACATAAAAACTCCAACATGCATTTATCATTGTCAGAAATATTCATAGAATTGCCATTTACCCAAAAGATTTTCTCGCTGGAAAATCATTTCAATAATGCTTTTTTAAAACCAAGTTTAAAGTACAGAGTTCTGAATGCTGTCATAAAAGCTGCTATAAAAGTTAATAGTCTGATTCTACAAACCTTAGGAAACACAGTTTTGATTTCTTCACCTACAATGAAGTCCAGCTGGCAACACAAGTCATAAACAGAGCAACGTGTATATTGGTTTGTGGCTTCCTGGGGCTACTGGTATAAATCCACCAGGAGGGTTATAATGCCATCAATGAAAATAATAATCAGGGTAATGGTGCCTTGACTTCCACATGAACTCAGTAGCCTGTTTCTCAGGAAAGAAAAATTTACAGCCACCGCATTCAGTTACAGGTGTTAAACAGGCTCTGGGCAGTGCCACAAAGACCAGTTTTAAAAGCCTTGTCCAAAGGCACCCAGGAGCTGGGCTTATGGATGCCACTCACCTTGATGAGTGAGATCATGTTGCTCAAGGCTTTGTCCACTTCCTTCAAAGCCTTCTTGCGCTGCTGGGACGAAGGGCCGTAGTGGTGGCCTTCCACGTCAATGCGCTCGTAGTACACTGCGGCCATCTCGGCACTGTTATTGCTGGGGGTGGGAGAGAGCAGGGAGTGAAAGGCTGACACACATGGAGAGCTCCTGGCACTGTTGTCTTCACAAGCATGTAGAGCCACAAAACCCCATTTTCTGCTTCCAGCCTGTGCTGTCCTACCACCTATTGCACTGCTGGGCTCATTATTCACACCCAGTGTCTCCTGAGTTTGCCTGAGACTCCCATCAGAGGCAGCAGGTGGAAACTGCCATGTGCAGGCTGGCCTGGCAGTCCTCTACTAACCTATTTGAATCAGGAAAGAAGCTTTCCCTTTAAGAACAAAGAAATTCTGATTTCTGTGCTGAATGCCCCTATTAAAAGGATTATGGGAATTACCAGTCAAATGTGCTTTAATTAAAGTTTGGCACTTCTCGCTTTCTCCTGTGTGAGGTCTTCCAAACCACAGAGGTCAACTCAGGATGTACTCTGCCTTACAAAATACCAAGCAGTATGAACTGGGACGAGATTTTCGGAAGGAGTTTTATTCAGGAACATGAGCAAGGGAAACGAAGGTAATCTCAGAATTGCACAAGTTTAGCTGATCGCACTTTTCTGCATTGATTGCTGCAGCCTCATTAGAGGGGATAGTGCACACATCAGTGCTTAATTTCATTTTCATGACCACTTTATTGTTCTCTGTAAATCTCCCTGAGAGAAGTTGTGTGGATAAAATCACAAACCTATACTCCTGAACCTAAACCCAGTCTTTTTGTGTTGTACTTAATATATGGTAGAGCGTGCCATCCATATTACATGCTCTCATCCATATTAAGATCTCTACAGAAAGACTTGTTAGTCCAGCATGTCTGATTAAAGACACCTGGGTAGTCTGGTGTAATTAGTGGGACAGAAGAGGCAAAATCAGAGATGAGGGATTGAGTGAATGAATTAGGGTCTGTCATTTGCATTTCTCAGTTTGTAGAAGGCCTCAGAGGAGCAGTCCTGTGAGAAGCTGAAGATGTCTGCTGGGGTGGGAATTTCTCCACTGCTGGCCTTACAGAACAGTGTTGTTCCTCACTCTTCAAGGTTTTAAAATAATTTAAATGAAGCGGCGCTCCCCTCTCCCCAGTTTCATTTTAAGCATTACTTTCCATCTGTATTAGGCATAAATTATTTTCTAAAATTTGACCCTGTAATTTCTCTATTGCATACACAGTCATTGAACCTATTGAAATAGTTCTCTTCTGTTGCAGTACCTGTGTTATAATCTATGTAAACTAATTTATGTCTTCTCACCTATAAGTAAATTATCATTTTGACCAAGATAGAAGCTAAGAAAGAGATTTTTTGCATAAAGCAAGTGATCTCATTTAAGCTGTGGTGAGATTTCTCCATGAGATCTGAGTGCTGTAAGGAAGAATATTTAATTGCTTCAATGGGACAAGCTCCAGTAATGCAGCATGCTTAGGAGTTTGCAGGATTTGGTACAGCATGTCTGGGCCTTGACTTTGTTTCCATTTTTGCCTGTTTTTCTATGGAAAAAAGGGGTTTTCTAAGTTTTCTAAGAAAACCCTTATCATGGCTTGCATGGGAGAAGTATTCTGTCTTTAGACAGAAGCATTCTGTTAGTCCTGTCTTCTTCCATCACCAGTAACTTTCCAAATAAATGACTTAGAAAAGAATGCTGAAGAAAGTTGGACAGCATTGATGGCAACACCAAAAAGTATTTTACATTCTACCAGCACAGTTTGCAAGTACAATGCAGACCTCATGACACCTCCCCAGGAAGGTAGGTCGATTACAACAGCCCATAAGTTACAGTTGTTGAAAAGATTCAAGGGAGGTTTCACTTGCCAAAAACAGATGCTTGACTTTGTTTTGAATATTCTTGGTCCAAATAGTGGTCTTGAAGCACCTGTTTGAAAAGACTGGAGAATATTGCTGAAGGATGATTTCCTTTGGTTGCAAGAGAAGCTCAGTGGCTTCCTGATGAGTTAGATACTTTACCCTGGAGTCCCTGCAAGGTTTGCTAATGGTGGGAGCCCAAATGCAGTTCTTTAACTACTAATACCTGCCATTAGGGCTGCTGAGCAAGGCACTGCTCCAGGCAACAGACTGCCCTTACACAGGCTGTTTTCTCACACACAGCTAAGGATAGTCTCAGCCTAATGGGCTTTTCCCAATTACCTAGGGTGTGGAAAGGAAACACGCTGCATTTGCCAGCCTTTGAACAGCTCCAGAAGTCAAAAGCACTTGTGAAAGATATAGATGACAAGCTGAAGGCTCTTCTACTGGAGATGCTAAATCCTCCTAAATGAATATGACTACAATAAAAGCATTTCAGAGGCTTTACTTCTTATGGGCTGGCACAGCAGCATGGAACTTCTTCTAAATCTTAAAGAAATAAACAAAGAGGATGGATGAGAGAAAGAATAAGGAAAACCTACCAGATTTTTAATATTCTCATTCTCTACCCTCCCTTCTTACTTTAAGTCCCTGCAGTATTCACACCCAAACCTGATTATTAGTTTTATGTAAGAGCATTAATTTTTCCTCTTTCACGCCTTGTTGGATACAGGGCACTTAGTTCAAAGGAAAAGAACTTAGGAAGAAATTCACCAGGGATGGTGTGTAAACAGACACCAGTGACAGGACCTCCTGCTGCACTGGGATGATCTGTGGGATTTGGGCACTTCAGAAGACTGTAGCTGTTATTTACGACATCTTGGTGGCAGGGATTTACACTTTTCTTGAAATCATCAGCTTTCACCTCTTCCAAGTTGTTCCACCAACACTGTTGTGTCCCTTTCCTTTTCCACCACAGACAGCAACAGGCAGCCTTGTGGCTTGGACAGAATTAGCTATTGAAACTCTCCAGCTACCCAAAATAAGAGCTTGAAGTGCTGGTACTTTTAGCAGTTTGTGCCTCATTTTTCACCGTGTTCACAATTACAGAGCTGAAAAACAGCACTGAGCACCCTTACATACTGTGCTTCACAGAAACCAGGCAAGAAGCTTCAAGTATATCTTGACCCATCCCAAAATGATACCAGACTAAAAATCTTTCTACATTAATTCTGGGTTTCCACCAGAAGTCAGAGCCAATGTCTGTATTACATCTTCCATTCCCTTTTTTATTCACTGAATTAAAAGCATTGCAAAAGCTCCAGAAAGCCTCCTATGATACATATGGCTTCCTCATGTCACATGCAGGTAACTTTCTTTAAATCTAAGCTAAATAATTTCAGGATAAAACCTCTCACATGGTCTCAGAAACCTTCTGTCTAAGCCCATGCTGCAAACAACATTTATTTGTGAGCCTCTGTGCAGCAGGACCCAGTGTGCAACTGGGAGAAACTTCCCCAACAGCGCTCTCATAAACTTGGAGCCTTTATTTCAAGAACAATCAACACTCACCTCCTGAATACAAAATTTTTTGGATTCAAATTGCTATGGCAGTTGCAAGTATTGAAGCAGAAGGGTTTCCTAGGATTGGATTAATTATGGAACCAACAAGGCTTTAAAGGAGGAGCTCAGTTATAGCCCAAGTAAGACATTGGTGCTGCATGTGATGGTGCAATCTTCCCTGATTTGACACCCTATTTGGAATTGTCTTTTGTAAATGTTAAGATGAGAGATGGTGGAACTTGAAAGCTGGGTCTGGAGCATACATTTTTCCTAGGAGTTGTCTGAGAGATATATTCCCATCAGTTGGACTATATGGCTGTTGTAGGTCCCTTCCAACAGAACTATTCTATTCTATTCTATTCTATTCTATTCTATTCTATTCTATTCTATTCCCATATTTGCACAAAATGAATGCTCTGTCCAAAAATATTTGGCTTGAGATGTTCTAAAATGAAGAAAAAGCCAGACCATCAGTCTCATAAACAAGTGACTGGAGCTGAATTTCAGATTTTCCAAATTCCCTCTCTAAATACAAGCATTTCAAACCCTTTTCTTGCAGGAGTAGACATGCACAGGCTCATCCTGAAGTTGTTTGAAACAGCAAATTACAAGCAGTTAAGTCAGGATGTCTCCTCCTTGTTGCAGACTACACAGAAACAGAGGAGCACATCTTTCCCTCCACTCTTACTGTCTATTTCTGTTATGGTGTTGTTTCTATGATGATACTATATAAAGCACTCTTGGCCCTCATCTTCCTACCTGGAAGCTCATCCTGAAAATTTCCCTGATAGTAAATCCAAAGATTTGTCCCAGAGAGAGGAAACCCCACACTGCAGAAATCTCGTGACGTACCACAGAGACTCGAGGGCATCGCTGATGGCGTCTGCAAAGTTCCTGTCTGTTGGGACACTGAAGTACTCGCGGCAGTAACTTGGTCTGACTCCAAGGATTTCCACCTCGCAACCTACGAGCAAAAATGTGGTAAGCTCTGCTATTTCACCTTGATCACAGACCTCACACCCTGGTGTCCAGGTTCAGGTCTGTAAATTCCCTGTGACATTACTTACCGTATGCCTTCCCTGCAGGAAACCATGTGGTTGGCAAGGGAAAAGGGGAGAGAGGTTGGTTTGACAAGTGCTTGTAGCAAACTGTACATTGGACCCTTTTATTTCCCTCTCTAAAAGGAAGGTCTCTGTGTGACCTGCCCACAATAAAATGCTTGATTCCCTCATGGCAAACCATTTCCACCTAAATCACCAGCTTGTTTATATTTTAACTTCTGTGGCCATATAGCCTCATTTCCAGGCTTCCAACATAATAGATTTAGATATTGTTCTCTGAAACTTCAGCAAATACTTTCCAGTTAGACACACTGTCTCTTACGTTGCAATATCCTCTATAAACTGTGTTTTATGATGTGATACTGGCTCTCCACTGTTATATCTGTTTCCCAGGAGGTCCTATTAAAACACTGTAAACCAATTAACTCTCTTGGTAACTTGCAGCCTTTCTTGCAAAATAAAGTCTGCTTTGTGGCCTAAAAATTTATGGCAACAAATCCTACAGGAGAACATGGCCCTGAACATAGAAAAACATGTTTTTGTGAGGTTTCTTTGCCCTTTTGCTCTCCAGTTACTATGCTGCTGAATACTATTAATATTTAAAAGAAGTATGCTTCCAGAAACACTAGATTATTGCAAATTATCATTCCAGAACCCCAGAGTCCTCCCATCACAGTTAGACATTTTCTGATGTATTCAGAAATACATCAGAAAACAAGGGCCACAAGGAGGAATCAAAACCAAAAAAACCCCACCTTTTGCAAAATGGCCTCTGCATACAGCAACACAGTCTGGTCAAAAAGGCAGCTCTAAGCCAAAGGCTGAATCTATACATCTGGGTCCCTCTGCTTCTCCTTTGGGAGGAAAGTGAAATGCATTAAGGACTATCATATGTTGACTTGTTGCTTGGGGTGTGAGAAGGAGGTGTAAGTAGAGAGAGGGCCCTAGAGCAAGTAGAGCTACCAACAGAGGTGATTTACAGTGGTTTGCTTACTGGGACACTCAATAAAGAGAGTCCGTCAGTCTTGCATCTCTGCTCCCATGAGCTCACATCACTCAGGTGCAGTGCTGGGACGTAGGGAAAAGCACACTGCTTGCAGGCCAAGCTGGCTAGGAGTCTTCTGATGTGATAGTTCAAGAGTACTATGAAAAATTAGAAAAACTTATGTGTTTACACTTAGGAAGTTTTTAAAACCTTCAATGATTTGCAGAAAGCCAGATAAGTCAGATGGAAATTATCCTTTCCAAAAGTAAAAGGGCCGTAGCACACATGACAGATTCAGTCTCTGCCTGTGGTAGCAGCTCCCAGGTCTCCACATGCTTTGTGTGTTTCAAGCGACCCCATCTGTTATGATTAATTGCTTATTTGCAATAATAAACATCTAATGTAGTCAACTGATTTATTTTCCTGTAAAAACACATTTGCCTACTCTTGAAGCTATATCTAATTTTTATTTGTATCAAAATTGTGAGATGGTGCTTACTTTTCATACTTCCCCTGTTGCCCCAAACATAGGACTTAATCTTCCACTTTCTGCATGAGAGTACCTCAGTGTTCATCTCTCCACCATGATTCCCCATGACAGTTGTCTGCAGCCCGGATAAGCAGCCAGCAGATTATGTGACAATAACTGACTGTCTAGGTCACCCCACAATAAAACTCCTTTACATCTGCACACAGTGTCCCCAGTAAATTACACTGTGCAGCAGAGATGGGTCTGAGCTGATACTGAACCAAATCATCAGAAAAATGTATTCCATGAATGGCCTGAAGTTGTACCCAGGAAGTGCCCTTCCCTGAGGGCTCAGAGATCCAGCCTTTTGTGGGGTGTCCTGGGTGCTACCAGCAGCAAAACAAGGGCTTTCAGCTACCTCAGATGCTAGAGGTGATGCAGTTGTCCTCTACAGGCTTTGCTAGTATTTCAGGACTGAATTGGAACTTTGGAGCCAATTTCTCATTTCATACTTGAGTCTGGCTCAAGATTGTCTCGAAAAACAGGCAAGAAGTTAAGAATGTGTTTGGAAAGTCGTTAGAAGTACCTTGTGTTTAACTGCAGCTGGATAACTGCTCATAGCCAGTGACTAATATGATCATTTTGCCTCTTCTTTCTTCAGATACTGACATCAGATTGTGATTTTCTCAAATAACTTTCCTCAGAATTACTCATGAGATAATTTTAACTGGGAGCATTAACCTCTTGGGGATCTGGGATATTTAAGTTTCTGAGCTATCTTTGCTATTTCTAGGTTGTCAAGTGATGAGCATGACGTAAAAGACTACAGGGTAGCAACAATTAGAAATAATTTAATCATTTTGGCCATGAAATAGTGGTTTTCAAGTGTGCTTCTTATTTTTTTCTTTTTTTTTTTTTGCCTCTATGATGAATAGAACTTAAATTAGGGTTTTTAATGTCAAGGCTTGTTACAAGTCCAAAATAGTGGCTATGAAGACCCTTTAATATTTAAATTTCATTTTGGAAGAGGCCAGGACAGATGGTAAGTTTTTTCTTTTAGATATTATGGGAAAGAAAATTTAAACAGATTTGGAGGCAGCCAAAGAGAATGCCAAGTTTTTCTTGGTTAAACTACAAATAGTTAAGCTGTATTTACTAAGATGTAATGCTAGATACCTCTGCATTGTTTTGTAGGATGCTAAACCTTTATTTAAAAACCTGAACTACTGGCGCAGGAATAAGGACTTCTTTCAGAGTGATAAACCCCTCTTTATCTATCTGACATGGAGACCTGGATCTCTGCCAGCTTTAAATTACATTTCTAAACATTTATTTAACAGTTGGACACTTCATGTCATAACAAAAGATTTTGAAAACTTTCCAGACTAGCTGTATGGTCTGGTAAATATTATGTTTAAATGGCAAAAGTTGAGTTGAGAGTCTTTTTTCTTTCCCCCTCTGTCTCTCATTTCAGTGTTTAGAGAAGTTGTCACTGCACTTCAGCTGAAGTAGTTGCATGGGCTGCTGGAAAATGAAGGAGCTTGAGCATCTGGGATGATGGCACTTTCTGGGCTGAGGGCGAGGACCACTCCAAGGTTTTGACCAGGATGCTCTTGCGCTCCTCTGGGCATTCTCCACCTGCTGGAGCAGCAGTGCTTTGGACAGGCAACCTGGGGGTGAGGCTGTTCCTTTCACCCCACACCGAGCATGAAGAAAGGAGAAAAACATCCCTACAAGGCAAGGCCTTATGTTTTGGCAGAAGTGGTGTTTGGGACCCCCAGCATGGTGATAGTTTGGCTCCTCTGCTTCTAGAATCATGAGATCTCAGATGCATTCTGCTCATGAGTTGTCTTTGCTGGGTTTATGTTAGGCTCACAGATAAAGCTGTGTGATTGTTTGCATCCCAGAGCTCTCCTGTGTTCTGTGTTCCTGTGTGCTGGGGTCTGGGTTTTATTTCTTTAGGCAGTGACTACACATGAGAGAGGAACATAGGGAAGAAAATGAAGCAGCAGATTTTGGGTTTAGACTTTGCAAAGCTTGGAACTGGCTCTGAGGAGGAAATGACACTGGTAAAAGTTAATCTTGGGAATCAGCACTCTGGTGTTTCCAATGCATTCCTGCTACGGTTCATTGATGTTGTTTGTCTCTATTGATAGCTAAAGAGAAAATAGCATCTTCCAGAGCAAAGTGGAATGAATTTGGCTACATATTGCAGTTCCTATTAAGAGTTTCCCAAACTTTTCTGTTTGGATCTTTATCATAATTGCAAGATTCATTACTAAGCAGCAGTGTGTATTTATGCTGGAAAGTTAATCACTAATAGCAGATCATATGCAGTACAAATGCCTGTGGGACCTCCACTCACCTTGGTTATTAAATCTTGGGGTTTTATTTTCATTTTGTTTGGTATCGCTCCCCATTCAAATGGCTTGTTAGGAATTTAAGCTTTAAAATGATAGATGTAGAATTTTTAGAAAGGATTTTGTCCTTGCTATGGAACAAGAAAATGCTTGGGAAAAAATCATAGGGAAAATGTAACAAATGCTGTTGCATTTGATGAGACTTCTGTTCACCCCAGTTATACCTGGAGTCCTACTGCAGCCCAACAGCCCTGTATTTTAGTTCAGTAGTTCCACATTTCACTCTGCTTCCTGTGTCTGACCCTGTATGGCCAATGTGTCCTTTGAGACCATGAGTACCCTGAAAATAAACATGTGCTTCATGCCTTTGCTGAACTGAAGCGCTGATGGCTTTGCCAAAGGTCAGCCATTACAGATAAATAATTAAGGATAGACAGAGTTACATGTCACAGTCCCCAGCTAAAATGCCAGATCCATGCAAAAATTCTCCCTCTGTGTCATAAGAGAGTTCAATGCATACACTTGGGAGTGTAAGCACTGGGGAAAGGGGGTCTCTTTTGTTCCTTGCAATATTCAGCTAGAAATTACAGGCAGAGTGAAAAGTATACATATATGTACAGGGATACACATATAGTCCCTGGGAAACACTGCTCAAAGGGCAACATGAAGAGCTAGGTGAAGTCCAAAGGCATTTAATGAAAAGTGATACTGGTTTTTTGGATTTCAACAGCTCTCTGTAGGCTGTTACATCTATTCAGTACATAATTATACCTATTGAGAGCAATTACAATAGTAGTTAAAAATGAATAGTCTACAGAAAGAGATATTTTTGTAAATTTTTAGAAGAATTCGTACATTCTTGTATAATTTGTATATCCTACTATTTGCCTTGCTGTTAGATCACTTGAGACATCTTCAGTAGGAAGCAGCCTTTTTTCAGGGCTGATGTAAACTCTTTGACTGCCTCTGAGTCCATAAAGCAATATTGTCACCCTCAGATCTTTTTGCTCTTCAGTACTGTAGAAACACTCCGGATGGCTTTTCAATGTTTTTCATCTTGGTTCACTCTTTCTTCCCATTCCTTAGAATCATGGGCTTTTTGCCAGGACACCCTTAGCCACATTGCATGGGAAGCCTGTGGCCAGGCACACGTGCACTGGGATGCAGAGACAAGCTGGCCAGGAGCCCATGGCATGAGTCAGCTGCCACTGCCCTGTGCTGTGCTGCTGGCACTGGCTGTGCTCTACAGCTCTCCTAACAGCTCTCTGGTCCTCCAGCCTGTGCTTGCACACTGAGGGTATCTGCAGACTGCTTAGGGTAGGGAGCAGTTAGAAGGTAAAAATGTTGAGAATCTGGGTGCTTTGCAAGGGATTTGGTCTGGTTGCTCAGCTGGAACATCTATTTCCATGTGAGTCCCTAAACGTGTAGTCTAAGAGGATACAATACTTCTGTTGGATAAAAAGGACTCATTATTGCACATCCCTCGTCATTCCAGTGGTCCAATATCTAACAAATGAGGAACAGAAAGGCCAGTCCCTCCAAATGAATGGCCCAGACTCAGACCAACTGGGACCACAGATGAATTAACAATGAAGGAGGACCAGAAGACAAGGATGCTTTGCTTTCAGCTGGATTTTCTTGTTCTCAGAGAGCAGATAATCTTCAGCTCTCAGCTACTAATTTCCAGATTAAAACCAAAGAAACACTGAGGGAGGTGGTTATTGTTTAACTTTGATTGGACCGTGAACCATGGAGCAACCATTCAGCATAGCAGAAGTTACAGGTGGACAAGAGGAAAAAGCAGTTGATGGAGGAGGGGATGCTCATCAAGACAGCACCCTCCTGAAGCTAGCATTTAGTGGAAATCTCCCTCTACTGAACTTCAGTTTTCTCCTTTCTAAGCATATGCAAATTATCACGACTGAAGAAAAGCTAATTCATTTCTATGCCTGGTTAATAAAGCACATAAAATTCCTGTCTGTATTTCAGAACTGTATTAGAGAGCCGTTCTTACAGCATACGTAGTGCTCAGATGTCAAGGTGCATTGTAGGAATTTTTCACATACTAACCTGGCCAGTAGTACATGGAAACGTTCTTTTTAGCTTTCATCATAGTGACCCACAGAGGCTCTGATCCATTCCACCAGAGAGGCAGCAGGCTTTCTTTATTCACACCAATATCAAATGATACATTTGCCTTCTGGTCCCACATGTAGTTTCCAGTCATCTGATGGACCTCGCAGTGGCGACCTTCGAGAGTGGAGACAAAAGCAGCACAATCAGACTGGCATCACCACCACTGCTACTACTGGATCATCCAGCAAATCAGCTGAAAAGCCCTGTCTTGAATTCCAGGATCTCTTACCTTGCAACCATTCATGAAATCTCCCTGACTCTTACCTTTCACTGAGGTGCTCCAGTTTGATTACTAAATCCCCCAGTTCAGACACCCAAAAGTTAGTTGCTAAAGTTTTTCAGCCCCCTGTGTTCCCTTCACAATCAACAGATAAGAAGAGTCATGTCTAGAAAGCAATTCGTGCCACCCTAAGATAGGTATTGGGGTATCTGGAGGTGCGCACGCTCTCAATTATTGGTAGAGAAAGATCACAGCCTTTTCTCAGCTTCAGGCAGCCAAATTTTAAACAGCTGAGGCCAGAAAAAACAAACCTTGCACCCCGTGTCCTGCTTAACATTTCAAACCCAGCCCCACACACAAACTATGTCAGCAGCAGCTCATGGGTGCCACATGTTTGGCTGACACCTGGCTCCTTCAACACACCCAACACCTGCCAAGTCTGAGGCCATTTTAAGGTACCCATCAGCACTCACAACCTGCTGTGGGAAGCAAGCTGTGAACAGAAGGTGATAAGAGCACAATCTAGAAACAAAGATTGAGAAATTTGTATTTCTCCTTCTTTGATCCATAGGGCACCCTGTTTTTCTGCAAACAGGCAAAACCTAGGCAAAAACATTTATATGTTACTGTTATTTTCCATTATTGTTAATTTTTCTTCTTTTTTTTTTCTTGCAATGATCATGCTTTGTTCTTGCTTGTGGGCACAGCAATAACTTCATCAGACATGTTCAGGCTTCTTACTGTACTGAGGGGCCCTTGGGCAACTTCATATTACAAGAAACTAGTATATCATAACTGAGAGAGATCTTCTACTTCTTGACTTCTTGTAATTTTCAGAAGAGAAGATGCTATATTTTAATAATTATTCTGAAGATGAATTAACATAAATGGGAAAAGAAATGTTGAAGAATAAGTTGTACTGGAAGTTCCTTATTTACATATCTTAAAAAGCAATGACATGTGATAGACACTGTCCTCATTAGCTGGTGAGTCATGTTATTGCAGGGATCCAGATAACAGGCTTTGATTATTTTGAGCCTGAGCATGGTGATCAGAACTGAAATAACCTTGGTATTCTTGTTCTGAAAAGATGTCATTTCATGCAGAGGACTCTCTATGCTTTGGGATCATGTGATCTTGAAATGGATTTTGAACTCTCCTTCCCTACTAGGAAGTATTTCAATATGCAGAACATTTCCTCCTTCCCAGAGGAAAAAAGTGGTCCCAGTTTGTGGCAGTCAATACTTATCATACTAACCCAAACAGGTTTAATATAGGAGAACTGGTGGATTGGATGGGCAGTGATCTGTTCTCTTCAGGCTGCCAAGTGCTCTCTTTTCTGTAAGTCTCAAAAGAGAGAGAAGGGAAGTCTCTAGAGTGCATCAAAAGCACAGCTGTACAATTTACAGGACAACCTCAGCTTCTTGAATTCCATGTATTCCTAAGCATCTATCAACATGATAAACTGCAGCAGGCAATTTGTGCCAGCCTGGGAAACTTACAGGTCAGAGCTGAAGCTCTATCAGTGTGAAACCTACATATTAGGGATCTGTATGACGTGTAATGTAGTCTTCATATAGAGCTAATGAGCTCTAGCTGCTACTGATCCTACAGGACTTAAGATCTGCTGTTTGTCCACTTTTTAAAGGAAGAGATTGGAGATGGTTCTTTGTAGTATTGTTGGGAAATTTAATTAACTGTTTGAACTAATACAGAGGACCGTGTTCTGTTCTCCACATTAGATTAGTTCAGTTTTCTATGGACTCCAAATCCTTTCTTTTACTGTTGAAAAAGAGACCTGGAAGACTGTAAGGCATCAGTTTTCATTGCAGACATCCCTGGTTCACAGGGTCAGAATAGAAGGTCAGGTGAGCAACACATCAAAGACATGACCATTTAATGCCATTCATGCCTGCTTACCTGTGGCCTGTGTCTCAGAAAGACCCTAGACCTCCTTGGAAGACATCAGTAATCAAGCAATAACCTCTTCCTCCCAATATTTGTCATCAGTTAACAATGTTCAAAAGTATGCCTGATGTCTAATTTTATTTTTGACCTTGGTTAGTCTTTAACCATGGCTATTCTGAGCCTTGCTCACTAGATTGAAAAGCCCTGGAATAACTGGAATTTCTGCCCCTGCCCCCTCCCCCCAGGATACTTGTACACAGAATTTAGGCCATTTCTCAAGTTCTTTTGGGTCACCCGTCCAACTCTTTTTCTTTATATCCCGTTTTTACTTGTTTTCTCCAGCCTAAGAAAACTGCCTTTGGTGTACTTCCTTAATCATTATCAAAATAGCAACATGTTGTTAGAGAGTCACCATAACATTCAGAATTTATTAATTCTTCCATTACTGTAGCTTTCCTCAGTAATCAAACATTATCTTAAGAGTTTCAAAAATAGAAACAGGGCAGAAAGCAATTTCAGCATACAGATGTCACTATTTAAACTCACTGTAATTGTAGTAAAAATTACTCCTTCCTCAAGCAACAGATGAAAACAAAGAGGGTATAGTTCCCAAGAATATGATAACTGCTGTATCCTTCTGGAGGAGAGCCAGCAAAAGCATTTGCAAGTCTGCATGCTCCAGCTTACTTGGACACTACACTTCATACAGCATTTGTCTAAAGCACATTCCCGTGTCTCCAGGCACTTTTGTCAGCATTCAAATGAATCTCTGCAAAACAAAGACGAAATTTAAAAAGCCAGCAGAACACACAGCCACTGGGCCACCCACAGCAGCAGCACAGTAATACTGAGTGCTGTGCACCCTGCCCTGGCTGTGTGTGAGATCCAGAAACCAGCGTGTGCCCTCCTGGGGCATCTGCCATCTCTGCACTGAGCAATGCAGATTTATCAGAGAACCCACAGTGTGTCTCTTAGCCAATGCAGCAAAGGTGCCACAATCTGATGGTGAAGACCAGTACCTGCATTTAGCTAAATGTACTATGCAATATTATATATGTGCCTTGCTGCTATGGTGGAAGCTTTCCTCTCATCTTCCACCGCGATGTCCCCACTCTCTGGAAAGTGGCAAGAGTCAGGGGGGCAGCTGCAAGCACTGCAAGGCTGCCACAGGGCTATGCAGTCTGGGGAAGAGTTAAATTCCTCCATGCAAACAGCTGGATGACTTGCCTTGGGAAATGCTCTGCTCTGCTCATGCTGCCTCCTATAAGGATGAAGAAAGCAGGACTTAAAAGTCGCCAGCACCATGTTCCTGTTCCAGAGCAGATATAGCAGTTGCTGTCCCCAGGAACTAAGCTTTGATAGATGCACTGCTCTGCTGTTCCCCTGATGGGTGTCACCTGCTCTGCTTTGACAAGAAAGACCACAGGGTAAAAACAAAACCCTTGTGCTAAACCTTAAGGAGCCTGGAGAAGGCCAGAGCTCATGAGAAGTCTCAGGGGAATGCTGGCCTGGGCAAAGTGGCCCTGCCATCTGCAGACCCCTAAGTAAAAACAGTACTTGCATGATGTGCATGGGCAATTCATGTTCCAAAGGAGTTTGCTGGCAAAATCTTTCCAAATTTTTATGACCTCTAATATCAGACAAAGCCAAAGCATGAACACCTTAGCCTGTGTCAGGCAAGACTTTGCAATTCAAGTAGGATCACATCAAAAAGCACAGAAAAAAATCTCAGCTATACACAGCATTATTTTTTTCCTTAAAGGGAATTCATTTAGTAAGACCTTGAAACTCTTTAATTTAATGCTTTCATAATGGGGCCAGGGCTGGGGTGCACAAAAATTGCTAATAAATCATCCAGCTGAGGCTTTGCAGATGCTTTCTTGTGTGGGAAGTCAGGTCTTGTGTCCCTAGAGAGCCAGGACTCTGAGCTGTTGATTGTTCTACTGAATTGTGGTGGGCTCAGGGACCACTCTGGGACCCCTGAACCCCCAGAGCTGGGTGTGACTTGAGGGCACTGAAGTTCCAAGCACGGGGCAGAACAATGGGCAAATCTGCTGCCTGCATTATTGGGCAGAGTATGAGCCTCTGGTAGGGACTTCAGCTCTGGGCTAAGAAATACCTTGATATGTGAATGTCTACTTAGCTAACAGCTGGCAGTAGGTACACTGGTTGTGAGCTGTGAGATTGTAGCTAATGAGGAGAAAAAAAGCTCTGTATTTTAATTTGTAGCATTGTTGTTACTTGAACTTGGGTTAGAAAAAACTTTCTGTTCTACATTTTAGGAGTGTTTCCAATTTTTTAACTGGTAGAAGCAAACACAGATTTTTGCAATATTTTGTCTGAGAAAGAGAAAAATCTTGACGCTTGGCATTGCAGCTTTTCTGCAGGTGGTGAGTAAACAACGTGAGAGGAAAAATGTGGAAAAAAAAAAATCCTCCTGGTTCCCACTAACTTTTCCAGCCTGTTCTTGCTGTGACAGTACCCTTTCTCTGCCAGTTAACAGTATTACCACAGCTCATGCTCTTTTGCTTCCCAACACAGAATTTTAGAAATGGAAAGCTAATGAATCCAAGAAGAGACTTGATTTCAGAGCTTTATGTCACAAACAGAATCTTTTAAATCTCTGCTGCTGCTGGCATCTGTAGATGTTTGAGAAAAATCTTTGAGAAAAAGTAATTTTCCCTTTTCACTCATCGTGCACTTTGTGTCTTTCTGGATTTTTTCTAAGCTTCTAGCTCATAAAGTAGAGATAGTTTTAGTTCATGTGTACGTAATAAACTTCCCTGTTGTACTCCTATCCTTCCATTTTTTTTACTCCTCAGAAAACATGCAGGTATCACTTACACAGAATTTGCTTAACTGCTGAACAGAAATTGTCAGCATCCTTTTCTGGACCAGGCTGGAGTCAGGATGCCATTACCTGTGCAGCAGAAAAGAGGCATCCACTAGAACCATCACCAGGCTGGGCTTCCTTCAGGTACTGGGTGGAAGGAGCCTGGAGCTGCTGTATTTTTAATCAGGAAACCTCTCACAGTAAACAGTACGAGTATGTGTGCACATCAGCCAGACTGCAGGGATTCCAGGGTTGGGAGCCCACAGGGTATTTTCTCCCAGAAAACATGGAATAAATGGGGTGCAGTGTATGTTGAGTTGCTGTGCTCAGGGGAGAACAGATGTAGACTGTTTGTTAGACTTTGGCATCATCCACCAAAGCCCCTCAGCAGTTAAGTATGCCAACATCAAGAGTGAGGAGCAACGGGAAGATTGTTGAAACATGGAAGATGGGTGAAATCTTCAGTCTGGCAGAGTGGACCTTGATGTCACCTATCCGTGGGAGCTCTGCCATGTCACCCCATTCCCTACTGGTATGCAGAGGAAGAGGTCATGACATATGTAGGGATGAGCTGCAGTGGCTGAGGAAACACCACAAACCACTCCTGTATTTTAGACAACACCCAAATGTGTCATCACTGTGTGGCAGCGAGTCTGGGCACCCCTGCAAAGGGCCACAGCCCTCACTCGGGGTGCAGAAGACTAAAATGTCCTCTGGTCTACCTTTTCCTCCACCCCTCAAGCTTCAGGGGACCTCACAGCCCCTCTGCTGCTTATTTAAGATCAGGTCCTGTCCAAAGAGGCACATGGAGGCGCCTTGCTGGCTCCTCTCCAAGCAGTTCCCCACCCATCTCTGCAATGAGGGGCTCCCTTTGCTTCCCATGGAGGCCCAGAGACTCTTGGATGTGGGGCTGCACAGCTGACCAGGCAGCTGGCACATGCACATGGAAGACCTATCAGAAAGACTTCATTTCTAGCTATGATCTTGGAAAAGAAATCCTTTCTGGATTTCTATCTCAGATAGAAATCTCTGTTCATGTTTAAGCTGGCTGGAAATGTGAGGCGCCCCTGAGTGCTCTCAGCTGGGGGAGACTTCAGGAGAGCTGGGCTGCAGGGAGTCCTTCATCACCCCTCCAACACCTGCAGGTTGTCAGGTAAGGGAGACCCAACCAGAGCATGAGCAGCTTTTCTTGACAGATGTGGCTGAAGTGCTCTGAAGCAGTAACTCCTGCCTTGCAGTGCATACAGGGGAGATCTCAGATTTTCCACTGAACTTGGCATGAGAGCTCCTTGCAGAGCCAGGCCGCAGCAGGGAAAGGGAAAAATTAAAAACTCCCCACAGGATAACAACCCAAGATGGCTTGTGGTCTTAATTCCTCCCTTTCCAAAACAAACAGTACATGGTATGATTAAGGGAGCCTTTTCGAACAGATATATTTGGACTTCTTACCTCCCTTGCCAAGCCCACAGAGTCCTGCAAAAGCTCTGTCACAGCTGTAACATCTCCTTCTACCTAATTCTCCATTTCATGTTTTTCAGGTCAACAATTGCAATATTGTAACTGCACCATGGAGAGCCAGCACACCAGGCAGGATTCAGTCCAGCAGCTCAGAAAGCAGCCCAACCACCTAAAAACGAGTCTTTCTGCCTCAGTAGAAGCCAATACTAAGAAACACAGCATGCTGGAAGTTGCCAGAGAAGACTGCTTTTCAAAGAGTTGGATTTTAAGCTAGCACATCCATGAGCTACCTTGCACAGCACCAGGTTTTTGCAACAAAACAGCTTCTCTAGTTGCTTGTCAGTGAGATCCCTTTGCACTGGCCCCGATCTGGATTTTGTTTGATGCTTCTTCAAGCAAATAGCAGGTCCTGATGCCATGCCCTGGCTTGCAGGAAAACTGGAGCTTCATCCCAAACTCTGAGTTACTTAGTGATTTTACATTTTTCTATGCTCTGGTTTTCTTTCTCATAGTTGGGGTAGGAAAGGAAAAGACCTCTGGGCTGGGGCCTTCTGTGTGTCTTGGGGAAGCTCCAGCAAGTATCTTCTCACAGGTTCATAGCAGCAGGAGGAGGACCCATGAAGTGCTCTGCCATAGCCCTGCAGCACTGCATGACCACAAGCAAGCCACGTCCCTCCCATGTTTTCCTTCCAAAATTTCCAGAGGCTGGACCCTGTTTGTCCTGCTGTGTCTGTGCTTCACCCAGCAACGCACCTCAGCAGAAAGGGGTGTGGTTCTCATTAGTTGCTTTTAGATATGTGGCTTCTGGTCAACAGTTATGGTTTCATCTGCTTGGCATCTGTGCTGAGAAGCCCTGGGGCTGATGCTGCTGATCTCCACAACCTCTGCCTGCAGGTCTGGGCAGGAGGAGGAGCTGAGTTCATGTCTGAGGAGACTGACCAGTCCCAGCAGTGATGGTATTTGAGGGGCAGAGTCCACTGTCCTCCTCCAAAGCCACAGAAACAAGTCAGAACTTCTCATATTTGGTAACAACTCAACTGCTCTGGAGTCCTGAAGGTTGCATGGATGTGGGGTGAAAGGCAGTAGACAGAAAGGAAAGGCCTTGCTCACAAGAATGAGCAGAGGCAAGTCAGATACACACAAACTACAACTCTTCTATGCACATGTTGTCCAAGACCTGGCAGCCATGAGTGCTCCTGTGGAGCCATAAGGCCTTGTGAATGAGCAGAGAAAGAAGGGACAGGAGTATTTATCAAAACAAAAAACAAACACAAAAACCCCAAAGTAGGAAATCATGAACAAGCCAGGCAATGTGCAATTTCTTAAAATGATTTGGAAGACTCCAATATACTACAATGAAGACAAATACAATGCTTTGGAAGTTAAAATGTGACTTTCTTAGTAGCTCCTGAAACAGCAGTGTAGGACAAGACACGAAAAATAATTTGTTCCTGATTTCTCAGAAGAAATTATGGCAGCATTTAACTCCCAGACATCCTAGTCACAAACAGAACCAAAAGCAGTTACAGTTGTGTCTGCCTGCAGCAGAGGGGCTGCATGGCTGGTGAGATGTGATGAAAGCTTCCCATGCCCATACAGCAGCACCAGGGAAACAGTAGCTTGCCATTCCCAAAGCAGGTCACTATGGCACGGTGCTTGTGTCCCCCTGCCATGCTGAATTTTCTCCAAAACCTGTCCCAGCTTTGCAAATTTAACGGATGCAGCCTAAACACAGCTTAACACTACATCTGCCACAGGCTCTGCACTCCTAACCCCACCATCCCATAAAATCTCAGTGGAAATGGCACCATGGCCCCAAAGGGTAAGAACAGTGCAGCTATGGCAGTTACCCTGCTGTCATGCCAAGACACAGTCATGGGGTTAACTAACACCCCAAGGGCCAAAGGGCAGACTTGGATCTTCCTCTGGGTGATGTTCCTCACCTAAACTTAGTCCTCAATTGGTTCCTGACCTACTTAATACTACTGTGACTCATGTGTTAGGGAGGTGAATTGCTATTTGCAATTAAATTGTATTTGCATTGATATCCCTATCATAAAGTCAGGGAGGCTTGCAATAAGACTGAGTTTTGTCTCACAGACTATCTTATTGCTTCAGACTGAGGTGCAAGACTCTACTAAAAATATGAAAAGTCCAGTAGTGGTGTTTCATCTCTTACAACAAAACTTCTTTCCGAGTACAAAGTAGGAGGTTTTCAAAACTCTTCAAAAAGCTGATAATAGACTTCACTTTATATATATCTATATTTAATAGGAATGATGACTAAATGTGGTTAGGAGTGAAATGTCACTCACTTTTCTTCTTCTCTTTAACAGCTCCATCCAAGTTTTTTTGCACCTATGAAGTGTTAGGTCGGTTTGCCTACGTACACCTAAAGAACATGGCCTGGAGTGGAACACCTCTGTTTTCTGTCACAACATTTATTCTGCATTCATATATTTGCACCAAATAATGAAAAATAATCTAAACCAGCCCTGTGATGGTTTTATACTCTTCTCTGATCAGAGATGAGCAAGAGAAAAGTGTTTCTCTTGAGAGAGAGGGAAGAAGGGGTTAAGCAGTTTCAAAACAAGCTGGTCACAGCTGATGTCAGATTTTTGTCTTACAATGGCATCTATTTGCTTTCCCAGCAAGCAGTATATGAATCACTGGGCACTGCATTGTTCCAAGAATAGCAGAAGATGCCACATATCTTAGGAGAGGATAGATTTTCTTACACCTCCTCATTGGTGGGAAACTCCTGTTTATTCAATAATCCCAGAGAAAAATCCAAGTAGAAACTCCAGAAGAAAAAAACAAACCAACCTGTTTTGTTGGGTTTTTTATTTAATTTTTGCTTCCGTGGTGTCTGCCTCTGAAGGAATTGGCCCAGCTCTGCTCTCTGCACCTTCCTAGTGTCACTGTAATCATGTGTCCTCCACATAAGATTAAAAGCAAATCAGCATCATGAAAATTATGACTGTCCTCTCAATTTTCTAAAAGCCTCCTGTGGACATTCTGAAAAACTGCAGGGGAGGAAAAGCAAAAATCCTGACTGTTTTTCCATTTGGCTATTTTGAATTATTACAGATATGAGGACTTGTAGCAAACTTAAGAAAACAGAAAATCTACTAAATTTAAAAAGAAATTTAATGCTGAACTTGCCAAAACAGACCTGCTGACTGAAAATAACTTCTTAGTGTAGCCACACTTGGTTCACATGCATTTTTATTAAAGCCCCTGAGCAGTCTCTGTATTCATTTCCCACGTAGTCCCAGTTGTTTCTATGTTCTATATATATGCAGTAGCCCCCTTGGTGCTTGCACCAGGTGGGCTGGCCATGATGCTGAGCTGGCAGCAGGTTGGGACCCAGCTACACCTTGCATGAGCAAAAGGGAACTTAGAAAAATTAATTCCAGGTGGCATTTCCAAATTTGGAACACATTTCAGAGAAACAATTCTGAGCTGTAATGCCACAGTGCTTTTAAACTCCCAGCTAAAAGCACGACTTGGGTTATTTTTATATCTTCTTTGGAAGAAAAAGTCACAGGGAGCTGCCTTCCACGTTGGCACAGGGAGCTGGCAGCTCTGAGGAGCATCCTAGCACAGAAATACAGGTACTCACCCGTCATCAGCGTGTAGTAATTTGGGTAAGAGAGGCTGGGGAAGTCTGGGGTCATGTAATCCACCTTCACCCCCATGTTCACAATGTCCCGAAAGCCCGGCAGATCCTCCAGCTCGCTGTCATCAATGTAGTCGAAGCGAAAGCCGTCGAGCAGGAACACCAGGAGCTTGCGGTGGCCCGAGGAGGCGGCGGGCAGCGGCAGGAGGGCGGCGAGGGCAGCGGCCAGGAGGGCGGCGAGGAGGCTGCGGCTCCCCATGGCAGACGGATCTGAGGGATCTGAGCGGCTCCGGGCCGGCCCTGGCGCTGCTGTCCCCTCCGCTCGCAGCGCCCGCGTTAAAGCTACAGCGCTGCACGCCAGGCGTGGGAGGTCACCGGTTAATTGCAGGCAGATGATTAACCTCGAGCTGAGGAAAGAGCTTGGTCCTGCCCAGCTGCAGGAAAAAATGCTTCGCACCGATGGGGAACACCCAGCATAGAAGTAACCGGAGCCTTTCAGGACGCTCCGCAGACGCTCCCGAGGCAGCGCGGGCACGCTGCCCGCCGGCCCCGGCCAGGAGGGACCGGGAGCCCGGCGCGCTCCCACCGCCGGAACGGCACGGAACGGCAGGGCACGGAACGGCACGGCACGGAATGGAGCGCAGCCCGCTCACCGCCCGGCACAGCCCCGCTCCGAGCCGGGGGCTCGCAGAGAGGGGCTGCAGCCTTTGAAACACAGCCTCACATCCCCAGCAGCGCGAACGCAAGCTTTCTTCGCATCTCTCCGGCTGTGGCTTCTGATAGAACTCAGAGCGAGGTTAAGACAAAGCATCTCCACAGCTGGGAAGTGCAGTATGTGTGAGTTGAGGTCCAGCATTTCGATGGCATGGCGGTACCGCAGAGCTCCAGCTGAGCAGGCTCTCCTCTACCTGGATGCAACTCCCTGCATAGGTTCCTGTCCTCTCGGTTTCGTCTGTGCTGCCCTGCTCCTGATGTACCAGCAGAAAAATCTAGCTTCAGCTAGATAATAATTGATACATGTATTTTCTGGCTGTTGATATTATTTAGATATTCAGTGCTGGATGGTGCCTAATTTCATATTAAAAATGAAAAAGTGCTCACATTTTAGTCACGAGTCACCACCAGGTGCCTCTCCTTCACAAAAACCTAACTATACTTCTAATGCAATGCCAGCACCTGTTGTACACCATAACTACACTTTACTTTCTTTACTTTATTTCTTTTTCCCAAATAAAAGAATTTCATAGCATTGATAACATAACATCTAACTGTGGGAAATGCCTTTTGCAGATGTTTCCACTGGGGGAAGGTTGCAATAGCTGGCCACCACTCCAATGTGGGCATCTGAACTTTTCCTTGCTCCTTACAAATCTCCCCATTGCACATCCAGCACATCCAGTTACCTCTTACCAAATACTGGGCTGGTGCAAGCTCAGCAAGACAGCTTTCAGCCCTGTTTGCCCCAAACACTTATTTAGCCCTTGCAAACCTTCCTCATGTCCTGGCCTGCCTTTTGCACAATGTTGTACGGTGCCCATGAGCCAAAGCTGCTGCCTGCAGGTCACTGCTCCCAGGACATGGCTGGGGATGTTCTGTTCATGCCTTCCTCCCACAGGGCTTCCAGCTCCAGAAAAAAGATGCCCTGTCAGGGAAAGGGTGCTGGGACTTTCTGTAAGAGGTAGTCATTCCAGGAAGGTGGAAGAGGATGGAGTATGAGTGCAGCCCAGCAGAACTGCACAGGCCCTTCAGCTACTGGTGCTGTTGTTCACCTTTTCAGTAAAATTCCTCACGCTTCCTCCCCATCAGCAGACTAAATGCACTCTTTGTCGACATTTCCCTCTGTGTCATGTGCCCAGCCACTTTTTTTCCCCCTTTTTTTTCATGTGTCCCTTTTTCCATTCCCATCTTGGAGTCCAGCACTTGGGAGATACCCTCACATCAGTTAAACCTGAGGCAAGAACTTAGAGCATTTCTAAGCTCCAGCTCAGGGATCTTTAAAGCAACATAGGGACCTAGCCATTTGGGGCTTTATCCCTCTTCACATAACATTTACTTTGGAAGCCTTGCATTGCTAGCTATCATCATCTTGACAACTTTAATTCTATGTTTTGACTTTTTTTATCTTGCTTGGCTGTAGCTAATTTATTTTCTCATAGTGCAGCAGCAGTTTCCTCAGCAAAAACCAACCTGGGGTCACACAACTGTGCCACACCTTGTGTCAGAGACAGCTGAGCTCTGGGGCCATCCATAAAGCTTCCTGTCCATGAGAGGGCAATCTGGATTGTGGTCCCCTGGATGATAAAAGGTCCTGGTCCCCTGAGCAGACATGGGCATGCTCTAGCCTGGATGTGGAAGGAGAAGACACCAATCCTGCCGTGCAAGGGAAAGCCATGAGGCTGCGTGACCGGGCGGTTGGTCCGTGCTCTGCCAGCGTCCCAGGCTGTGCAAGGCTGCCCCTGCCCTGCCCCCAGGGATGAGCTGCAGCTGCACCAGGCTGCTGGGAGACGTGACAGCCTGGGCACTGCTCTGGGCAGCTGCTGGCCTGAGGGATGGCACGTGCTGCCTGGCACACCTATGGAGAGACACTGCTCTTCTCAGCCAGCTCCAGACTCCACTGGAGGGGTCTCAGCCAAGGATTTGCCACTTCATCCACCTCCTGAGGGGAATGTGCACATCCTTCTTCTGCTGCCCCTGGCTGGGCTTCCAGGATGGGAGGTAGCCCTGCAGAACTTGTGTTCAGATACAGCACTTCACTATAGCACTTTTTGCTATAGGGAAAATCCACTAGTGCTCACTGTGGATTTTCACTATAGCAAAAACTGGATGTTATGGGTTTGGAGCCACCTGTAGTGTCATGTCTTGGCCAAGCCACTGTGGTAATTTATTATGTCCATACTTATGTTGAATGAACTCAGAAACACGTCCAGAAATGGAGAGGGAAATATTATTATGCACCTCTTGGCAGACCCACAAGGTTATTCACACTGATGGCTTGGCTTGGCCTCTAATGTTTGGCCTCTGGGCTTAGCAGCAGGGCTCAGCAGCAGCAGCAGCTGCTGCCCATGAAGGAATGGGATAATAAAGGAGAGACAATAAAGTGTCTGAGATATTCTCTCACCTTGAAAGGATGACAAGGTTTTTGAGGTGGTTAGACCAAGAAGACAGGCTTCTATCATGAGATGGTACAAAGTATATGTCTTCTTAACGTTGTAAGGCATTATGAAATAATGCCTTCCTTTCAAAAGGATTGCAATCTTTTATTTAACAGCCCCTTTAGAGAAAGCTCTATCTGAGCTGACAGTGGCATGAGCAACAATTGGAGCAAGGTATCAGAGCTCAAAGTCTGCCTTAAGAATTGGAATTTACAGGTTTCCACTCAACAAATAAGAGTAAGGCTTGGGAGGGGTTAAAGGACTAGTGAGCCATGTAACCATGATGCTGTATAATACCAACTTGTGTTTTGACAGACAATCCCCCTGAAGAGTGGGACTGGAGCCAAACAGTCTCTAGCTTGGCAGAGACAGATCCTAGCAATACATTTCATTCATGCCAAGCAATGTTGATTTGCTTTGGTTCACATTCATTTGTAAGCACCCTGTCTGCACAAAGCCCCAGATGGCCGTGGAGACTCCAGCACAACAATATTTTGATACAAATGCTCTTACAAAAGCTAACAGAGCCTGAGCTGGTGTCTAGGGACAACAGTCCTCACTAGTTAGCTGTTAGACAGGGTTTAGGAAGAAGCATGCATAAAGGAAAGAAAATCCCTCAACCCAAATTGAACATGAGGAGATACCCCATTGATCCAAAATTATTTGAGAAGAGATCCTCAGCTACTTAGATTGTTCAAAAAATCTTCTTGGCAGAAACTGCCTCCAGTGTCCTTGAATCTACCCTTTTTTTTTCCCCAGTCCTACAGAAATCACAAACATTACAATAGAAATGAAAGAAAATTCTCTGGGCCCACACCAGCAGCTCAATCTGCCTTGTCAGATACACCAGCCTTCCTGGCAGTGCAACTCTATCTGTGCTCTTAGGTCCAGGAGCACATGCAAGAACAACAGCTGCTAAAATAAAACAAAATTTCCCTTTTTCCCAATGAACTAGAAAATCTAAGAGGAAAACTTGTCCTTCTTTCTCTTCTGAAAGAAAGAAGAGAAATCATAACATGACTCATTGACAGCTTGTAGTTCCTTTTCAGCTCCCGTTCTCCTTCACACACAGTAGTAGTTGAATACTTTGGCCAATACAGCCTGACTAGTTTGGTTGTTTCTTTTCTGTCATTAGAGAAGAATGCAGGCCACATCCAGACATATGAGCCTTGAGCTGCTTGCATTTCTTTGAAGAAGAGGGTTTGTGCCAGTCTGAAGTTTTAATTCTGCTGGTCTAAGGTTCTTCTTCCTCTTCTCCCCACCAAGCCCAAGATGAAAAAGTCACAGGTGGTTCTAGGCCCACTGCTGACTTCCACAAAAAATCTCAGGCAATACCTGTATCAGCTTCTGAGCTGACAGAAGGTCTTAGCTTGGTAGAAGTCTTGGGCTGCAGGAGTTTAGCTCACTTTTTTTGCTCTCCTGCCGTGTGCATTCTCACAAATGCTTCTGCATGGAGGTGTGCATTAGGCAAGGCATCTGCTGTCCCTTCAGCTCTTCCTGGATGATACTTTATGTCAAGTCAGTTATTTCTGTGATCTTGTGGTATGCAGTAGTTCATCCATGAGGAATTCAAGACATAAGAAGTGTTTTGCTCTTGCTGTCAGTCATGTACAGGTATATATGATAAAGTCACATACTTGTTAGCTACAGAGCATTTCAAAGCCAGAAACTCCAGCTTTCCTGGAGAAAAGCAGGGATCTTTCCCTATTTCTTGAGGCAAAGCTTTTCCTCTGACCTAACTATCTGGTATGAGACTTGCCTGGCTGAAAACACTCACATGCCAAATAAGGAGTACATCAAAGTAGGAGAGTGACCACCCTGACTGACAGCCAGGGGCTGTTTCATGTTCTTTGAAGTTCCTCAATTCAGGCAATTGTGACATTTAGAGAGCACCTCTCCAAATCTCTTACTCTGTCCTTCACTACAACAGTCACATCAATATCTTTCCTAGTTGAAGAATATCTCTTGGACATGAAGAAATTTAATGAATTAGTGGAGACCCCTCAATGGCTCCCAGTTTCCTTGCAAGGAGCTGCATGGGCTTGGTACATCATTGTCAGCACTGCTCTGTGAATGCTCCCTGACAATGGTGTCCTTGGGGAACAGGCTGTGCTTTCATTAAGTGTAACTAGAATGAACAAAGAGGTTGGCTCTTGGCACCATAGCCTGCTCGGGTGTGCAAGGCCTTTTGCCTGAAAACCCTGACTGCTAAAACCTTAGGTGGGACAGATTCACAGGAAAAAAGGGCACCCAGGGCTGGTAAACACAATCAGCACACACTCCAGCCATCCTAGAACTTTGTGTTCTTACAGAGGGTGAACAGGAGTATTTAATTACTAGGAGAACCTTTCAAGTGTTTTGCTTAGCACCTCTCTTAACCCAGTGCTATATGATCACTACCCAGAGCTCCAAGAGCACCTTCTCTTAATGGTTTCTCTTGGGCACTAATTGCAGCTCACTCTTGCCCACTTTACACAGATATCTGAACTGCTGCAGTGCACATTCATAGCCAAGAAGAGAAGAAAAGGGTTCTGGGGCCAGCAGCAGGGGGGATGTGTCTCCAACAGGACTGAACCCAGGCAGTGCTGCCTTATGCCAGCCCCTGTATCAGACAGGTGCTGCCCAGCAGGAGAGGCTGCACTTCTGCACACCTGAGGTGGGAAGGAGAGGATGCAAATATCACTTCAAAGGAGCTCCCAAAAGAGGTCCCTAAGGAAAAGCATGTTTCATACAGCTGGTGTGGGCTGGAATAACAGTTTTGACCTGAACCCTGCAGAGCCACGGACGGTTATGAATTACTACCTAGTGGTTGTGAAGGCAATTAAGAGAAATAAACAGTTCACCAGTGGGCTTAAACTCACTACACAGGGAACCTCTGTCACTGAAAGATATGTAGGAGTGTAGGTCAAAAATCCCTGGGAAGCCTGCACCAGCAGATGGCTGCATGCGACACAAAACCACCTCCTCCCTCAGCCCATGATGTGGCAGCCTGAGCACAGGACTGTCCAGCTCAAGGGGACTCATTTTCTTGAACTGAAACTAGTCTTCAACCCTTCCAAAGAGCTTGAGTTTTGCTTGGATATCAACCCATCTCCACCACCACTATTTCCCCAATGTTTCTAACTCACATCTCTGCAACATTACTGCTTAATTAGCCCAAGACTGTGCTTGTCTGAACATTGGTGTTCTGTAAGAGGACATAAAAACAGGAGGTTTTATCTCATTGAGGAAATCTTGTGCAATGCATTTCTCTGTTGAAATCAGAGAAGTTAAGTTTGCTAGACAGCAAAACCAGATAGTCACTCCTAAACACCTGGATACTGTATGTTCAACTTCATCTATGCTGTGCGGTCATTTCTCATACGGGGGGGACTGTGGTGAAGGTTACTGCTGTTCTAGAGACTGGTGTCAATATGTAATAATGTGAGTGGGAATGAAAACTTGGCAAGCTGAGCAGGTTGATCAAGATTATTTCATTTATTTAGTGTAAAAATACAAAACTATAATCAGCCAAATAAAGTAGGTGTCACTAATCCTGCTGTGCAGCGACACTAACATGTTCCTCAGCACTTGAACTCAACACACCTATTCATGTGCCAGTGGCTCCTCCAAGAAAACAACAGGGTATTCTGCACGTCCACCAGTGCCTTGCACAGCAGTTCCTGCCAGTTTATGCTCTTGCTCGAGCATCAGCCTTAAAAGATGAAAGTATGAGATTAAATCCAACAATCTTGCACAATCTTACAGCCATCCAGTGCTAGTCAAATGTAGACCTATTCAGAAAAGTATTTGGGTTTCAGATTTTCCCATTAAATGAGGGGTAATTTGAGAGGTTAAAATATCTGGCAAAAAATTCCAGTGCCCACTTTCCAAGAACAAAATAAATTTCTATGTTTGATCTTTCTGCTAGATTTCTACATGGAGCACAAAGAGACTTAAAACATTGGCTTGAACTTAGTATACCTACAAAGTAAATTATCCAGGTCTAGCATAAAATGTAATTTTAAAACTCAAAAAATATTTGGCATTTGGCATCCTTTATAGCCCAGAGGTTACAGGGAGTTCAGCTTTAACTTTTGACATTAGTGCTTAAGAACTGAGGGAGTTGGAATTGCCTCATGATCTAACAAAGAAACAGGCCTTTATTCTGACAGTAGTTATTTAAGCTAACCTGAGAATATTTATAATGAGGTGCCAAAGGCTGGTCTCTAACAGGCTGCCTGCAGCAAGCATGCCCTGTGCTGAGAGAGTTTGCTGCCTACAGCTGCCTTCACTTTTTTGGTGTGTCCCTGCAAATTGTCCATCTTGGTTTTCCTATTTTTGATCTCATCAGTCCTGGCTGTATCTTACAGCCAGGACTGATGAGATCAAAAATAGGAAAGCTTTCGTTGCTGTATCTTATTCATTAGTAAGGCTATGCTGGAGGTTGAAATCCTCACCTGGAGGACACAAATTAAAGTCTCAATTTTGCCCATTGTTCAGAAACTACGAGTGTCTGGTTCTCATCTTGCTGAGTGCGGAGTCACCCCTGGGGAATTTGCTCCCAAGAGAAGAGAAAGCTGTTTTACAACCCAACTGCTGCTCTGGGTAAAGAAATATTCTCATGATATCTGTTTCCCAGCTTTGGGTGTTTCTCCATCAACAAGCTACAACTTCTCAAGCAAAGCCTTATCTGCATCAGATTTTATTACAGGCAAAGTCCCATCCCTGCCCAAGCACCATGGATGACGTCCCTCCCTACAGGAAGGCAGGGTCATATCTGGTCATCAGGATCAGCATTACTTTCTCTCACCAGCTGTGGGCTCAGGTTGGGAAATCCTAACATATTACTTATGGCTGGAGCTGGTCTCAGTGATGGCAGGAATCTTTGATCTGAGGACAGGAGCTGGAACAGCCCTCAGTCCTGGGGTATCTGATCTGATTTTTCCATCTGAGTACTCAGAGGTCTCTGTCTGAGACAAATTCCTTTGATTTCTGTCCTCATTATCTCTTACTGCAAGTCCAAGCAGACCTTCAGCAGGATTTCAGTGGGATCTGGATGTTGCAGATAGGATGTTTAGTCTGCTCTGAATTCACTATGCCACATCTGCATCCTATTTCTGTTACCTTGACTTTGTGGCTTTGTATTACTGCTCTTCTCCTCAGTACTGGGATTTGTAATCACACCTTTCAATTCCAGTAGTGAAGACAGTCTGTCATTTGACATTCTTCTGCTCTCTGTCAAGGCCCTTATCATAGACTTGAGTGAAATCATACCTTTCTTTTCCCTGAAATATGCCCCCAGTGTGGAGGCTCCTATTTAGTGCTATGTAAAAATGCTTTTCTCTTTGTATGGACATGCTGAAGTCAATATGTTTTCAATCAATATCACCATTTCTAAAAAGCAACAGTTCATGCTGCCAGGAGAAGCTGAAAACCTGAAGAGGCCCCCCTTTCCTTTTCTCCTTCTTTTGTAAATGACTCTGGACTCCAGGGGCCATTTCCTGCCTGTGGAGAGACCTCCCTGCCTCCAGCCAAGGGGATCCTGCTGTTTTACACATCCTCTGTGGCACAGCTTTTCCTCTAGCCCAGATAAGCCCATCTGGACGCTGGCAAACAAGCCAAGGGGCAGCATGTGTGAAGCATGTTTGTACATGCACAGTGTTGCCCCTTGTGCCTGAGTGACTGGGCTGCTCTTGAGTGCTCCCTTCAGTTGGAATGACTCAGAGAAGTTAAAGCTGTCGGTAGTTTTATGCTTTTCTCAGAGAAGAAAATAAACAAAGCTCTGATTACCTGAAGTGAAGAGAAATAAGCAGTTGGAAGGCTTACTTCATCTTGGGCAACCATCATCCCAGGGGATCCCTGAAGTCACAGTACTTTGCATTCTTTCTGAGAGGTGCTTTTCTTCTGGTAGCCCTCCAACATCAGCTGCCTGATCTATCACCTGTTCAGGGGACAAGGAAGGTTGTCATGAAGCCAAATCACTTCAGGCTCTTGCTTCCCCATACTGTTCCCTGTAGCTATCTATACCTGAGGCTGACACAGGGCAGGGAGGAGTGGGATGGGCTGGAAGGCACCACGCTGACCACTGACAGAGAAGCAGGTGAAAATGTGCCCTTTCCCCTGCTCAGGATAACCAGTAAAAACTTGCCATCCTTGTCATCTTTCCTCTTTTATCACCAAAACAAGTAGCCCACAAAAATGGCACATGTATCTTGACAAAATGACGTGCTCCCACTGCCACTTTAAGTAGGCACCACAGAAAGCCATGGCAAAGTAGTTCATGTTCCCAGAGTTCATTTTCACCTTGTTTCCAGGGAGCCCTGTGCTGTGCCTGTGAGTGCTGGAGGCCACAACTGTTTCCTCTGATATACTGTGTCAGAAGCAGTCAGCCCCCTGCCTCACCACGCTTTTTGAGTGAAAACCTATTTGAAAAAATGGCTTCTTGTTTGCCACAGGCCAGGGCTGAGCAGCACTGTGGTACTGGGTTCTGGGCTGCATCCTGTTAGGCATGACCCTGGCCACCTCCTGTGCAGAGGAGGGGAAAAGCATGGCTGAGGCCACATGGGCAGAGCAGGGGCAGCTGGTGGCCCAAGGTGGAAAGCATGGGTGGTTCCTCCAGCACCACCCACTGGAGCAGCCTGATGCCAACCAAGCTCTTTGCTCAGTCTGTTTTAATAGCATGTGGCTCATATTTTCTGTGTTTTTCCTCCTGACATTTTGCTGATGTGTTAATCCACAGCATGGCAGCAAGAAACGTCTGAGATTTCCTGCAGTGCTCTCAGCTCCTGGAACTGGACACCCTGTAATAACCTCCAGGGCCAATGGCCCTCTGCCTCCAGTTCCCAAAAAGGACTTATTTTCCTTGGCATAGCCAACACGTGCAAAACCTCATTCTGAGGTTTTTTTGAAAGAGAAAATAGATGGCAAAGTGCTTAGCTCTTTCAAGGAAGTTTGGAAACGATGGAGAGCAACCATGTGAGCACTGAGTGTGGCTGTCCAGCTTCCAGCACAGAGCTGTAAATCATCTCCTGAATAGCTGTCACAAGCACACCAGGTCCCAACAAAGAAGCTATTTTTCTTTCATCAGGACTGCTCCTTCAGGATACAACAGCACTGCTAGTGCGTTTCACAGGTGCAAGAAACATTTGAAATAGATATCTTTTTTTCCAAGAAATAAGGTTAAGAGCTTGTTTGCTCTGCTTGTTTTTTGTTATACTTCCCCACAGCTGCAGTTTCCTCCACAAGCTGGAAATGATTGCACCAGAGGCAGCAGAGTCTCGGAAAAAACAGGAATATTTCCAGTACTGCAAGCAGGAAGGGAGCATCTCAAACTGTGTCCACCCTGGCTGGACTGGAGAAATATTGAGGTCCCCACACCTGGGTGTGAAGCCCAAATCCAGGAGATGGTCCTTAGCTGTGGAAGCGCAGCCTGTGCCAACATGCAGTCCATGCTTTGTGCACAGTGCTGGAGTTATCCACTCCCTTTCCTGGGGGAAGGAGTCAGTGTCACTGAGGCTGACACCAGCTTGAGTCTCTCTGATGTGGTTTCCTCTCATCTGGGTGCTGGCAGCTCACACTGCCCCTTGCCAGTCACTGTGCCATTCCCCAGGCTCTTCCTTGTGCCCAGCATCTCCACCATCCCTCCTGGCTCTGGTAGGCTGGGAAGGTGATTTCCAATTTCTGTTCTCCTTTGGGAACCAGTATTGCACAGGGGTTAGGCACATCCCTTGGGAGTGCTCTGGGGTACCACTCCCTGCTCGTTCAGTCCTCATGGCATAGCACTGCTGCCAGGGTGGAATATGCCACAGGAATCACCCACAAGTGGTAGACTGGACCAATACTTTCTAAACATGAATTGCAAGCATTGTTACTTTAAAATGTGTGACATGAGCATCTATTAGTAAGACACTGGATGAATAGTAATTAAAGATACATTGCATGAGCCATTAAATGTTTTCCTGCTGATGACACTTGAAGCACATCTGAAGCCAAAGAAACTGAAAGGTAAATGCTGCTCATACCCCAGTGTGAAATATTTTCCTTAGAAAACTCTCTGTGGGTGGCACAGCATTGTTGCCATCAGCCAAAAGGCGAGACTCAAAAGTGCCCTGGAAGCAAGTCAGCACTTCCAAGCCGCCAAAACACTGGACTGAGCAATTCCATCTGTGGGATACTGATCACAGGAGCTTAGAAAAACTCTTCTGAAGAAGAGAAGAGAAGCATCAGTCTCTGAAGCAGGTTTCATGCTGGATAGCCCATAGGCAGAAACTCATGATTACTCATCCAAAGTTGTTTTCTATGTGGCCCTTGTGCAGCTGCTAGTATGTCTTTCCTCAAAACAAGCATTACATGGTTTTATGAAATGTGAAATCACTAATGCTTTACAGCACTCACTTTAAAAGAATACATGGTAAAAGAGAAGCGGATTTTGTCTTCTTCTTTTGAGCCAACACATCAGATTTGATAATTGAGGTGTGGTCTCAAAACAGCCCCTTGTGCTGCAGTTTGCCAAGGCAGAGGCAGTGTTTGCCCAAGTGGGTACCTCCAGCAGCAGCTGGCTCAGGAATGAGGCTTCTGGAAGAAAACTCATTCTTAAAGTGCTATGATGGCCTTGGTATCACAGAAGAGGGTTATGAAACCCCAGCCTTTGCTACTACCCTTGATGTATCTTGTTTGTGCTGTGTCAGACCATTTTCTCCCTGGAGGATGCACCATCCAAACCCCTTGGCATCGTGGCTGAGCCAGGAGGAAACCTGTCACTGAAGGATGCTTTCAGGAACTGCAGGGCTTGGTGATAGGCTTGTTCCTCTCCAGAGGTTTGTTTCCAGTGGCTGTTTCTACATGCCAAGATCAACTCTCTGCTGTTTTGGTTTTGTGCTGGGGAGGCAGATTGCATATGGAGTGATGGCAGCAATGTGGCCATGAAGATAAAGAGAGGGTCTGTATCAAACATAAACAGTGGCCATAAATGCATATATGCATATATTTGAATGCTTCATGAAGTAAAAGATGCTGTAACTAAAACAATATGAGGGATTATTTTTTCCTTAAATAATAGTTTAATAACTATTATTTAGTTATTAAATAGTTATATTTAATAACTAAATAATAGTTATTAAATAAGTTTAGTTATATTTAGGGACAAAGTTTAATATAAAGTATCTCTGTGTACATTCTGAAGTTCAAGTGTGTGTAAGAGCAAACAGTTTATGGTTCCACAAGATTCCCTGCTCCATCTGAACTTAAGTATGAATTCCCTGGCTGTCTGAAATGGGCTGTCTGATGGGAAATCTGACAAGAAAGACCACATATTTAAAGGTTAAACAGCAACAGGAAACTTCTTGGGGAAACTTCAATGGCAGGATGCCTGCTCTGTCAGGATGATAAGATCTGCTCCCGACTCTGTCTGATCCTTTTAGCAAAGCCAGCTCCTGCATAAACACTATAGACTTTGACCAACAGGACCTAGGGAACCCTCTTGCACAAGAATCTATCCCAGTTTTCTGGGGAAAGTAGAGCACAAACACGTTTTCCTCTTCCTTCACAAATTTACAAGCCTGAAGTCTGTTTCTGCAGCTCTGCAGCTTCAGATAAAATGCCTGCGGCAACTTTTTTTTTTTTTTTTTTTTTTTTTTTTTTTTTTTTTTTAATGTATCAAGTGGAAAGGTTAGAACAGATCTAAATAAAAATTAGAAAAACAGAGGTGAAAGGTGACAGAGGGTGATAACTGTCCAGCCAGTGACAACTGGAAGACCCCAGGCCTGAAAATAACCACTGGAACAGGTAGGTAGACTGTAAGGGTATAGAAGCCCAGGGGTTCCTTTGTTTGCTTCCCTCCCTGAAGCCCCCAGGCTGAGCTGTTCCTATTGCTGTAGCAATCAGTTATCTCATGTTTCCCCCCTGCTGAAACCAGACCCCTGACACTCTGCTGCAGGAAATCTGGGCTAGGGAAATTTCCTTAACAATATTTATTTCCACTTCTGAGCGTTCTGTGATTATTGATTCTGTGATTACGATTCGGTCTTTAACGGAGCAAAGATACTCGCCCGGGATACTCGGGTTTATGGGTCAGGTCTCTAACCAGATTAAAAGCACTAATCCAAAGCAAACTCCTCTTCATTCTTCCTGCCGGATCCCCTGTCGGGAGGGAAGGCGCCGTTCCATGCCGACACTAGATGTCAGCCCAAACCCGCCGCAGCTCCTGCTCCGCGCCCCAGCGCCGTCCCGCATCTCCACGGAGGAGCTGCCCGGGAGCCTGGGGATGCGGCAGGAGCCTGCACCTGCACGGAGTGGCCAGGGGGAAGGACAGGTGAGCTCCCGCGGCCTCGCACTAAGTCCCTTTTAAAACAAACACGCATTTATTATACATTTTAAGGCGTGCAGACTCGCACCCGAAGTTGCGGCCCTTGTGCCAGGCGTGGCAGAAGGCGGCTGACACCTCCCGGAGGCCATGAGCGGCCCTTCCCCGCTCCCCGCCCGGGCTGTCCCGGAGGATCTGGCTGCCAGGGAGGGCTGCCAGCTGCCAGCTTTCGTGGCCATGGAGAGGGAAAGCAGCTGCCAGTACTGCCCTGGAGAAACTCTGGGCTTCTGTGGGCCAGAAAGAGCCCCGAGCTGTGGGCTCTCCTGAGCTCAGGCTGATGGGGCACCTTGGGTTTTCCAGCGAGGGAAAGCAGCGGCAGGGAACAGCACTCACCGCGGTACTTTTTGCAAGTAATTTAAAGCTCCAATAGTGTTTTTTTTTCTCCTCACTGCATTGTTGTCCCAGACTGTTTGGCTCACAGACACCAGTTACCAAGGTTAGTGTTGACTGAAAACCCTGAGAGAAAAACAGAAATTGCCCAGTGAAAATGTAGCATTTCCTCATGTTTCCATTCTAGGGACAGAAGCAATTTCCCCTTCCCTTGTTTGGAAAACAGCCTTCCTTCCCCATTTCCCTCTCATTCTCCCAAACTCACTGTCTGGCAGGCCAGCCTGGGAAGGGCTACAGGCTCCAGAGGTGAGATGCCCTTGTGGGATGCAGGGATTAAAGGCTGGCAGTTCATACCTGCTCCTTCACCTCTGTTCCTCTTTTTCACCCTCTGGGTTTTGGTTTTTTTTAATGTGTGAGAGGTTCCCTGCTCAGCACCTGTCTTTCCTTCTGTCCTGTTGTGCAATGAGAGGCATTCAGGAATCACCCAGCTGAGTTGCAGCTCCATAGGGTGCAGTGTACTTCTCATATGCTTGTTTGGGACACCCCTGGCCTGGCAAGGGCTCCCCACAGCAGGGATGAGGTTCCTGCATCTGAACTGGCTGGCACAGGAAGGGCTCAGGCATCCCTGCATCCAGGCCTCCTGCTTCCTTGGTAAATTTGCCCCTCATGGAGACAAACCTAGAGAGACCTTTGAGCTCTTGCACTTTTGAAAACCCCTCCTCTTTCAATGAAGGGATTTTCAGCAAAGCAAATGCAAACAACTCTGGGTCAAAAGAACAAGTATTTAAGGTGCTCCAGCCTGGTATCCTGCAGTAGGTAGCCTGTTCTGTTGGCTTAGCTGCTCGGTAAGATGTGTTTCATTGTCTGAACCACTTCCTTAAAGAACAAATCTAGATGAGTGCTGGATACAACTTGTTCTTGATTACTGCTGGGAGAAAGAAAGAACACAGTAGCACAAACAACCACATGCACTGGTTTGAGCAGTGACTCTTCAGCTACTGCTCCTTGGGTCAGCAGTGGCAAGGCTGAATTGCAGGCAGCCTGTGTGGGAAAGCACGCGTGACGCCGGCCAGAGGGGGGACTTGGACTTCATTGGCTTGACATCATGCCTTTCCATGGCTTGATTTTTTTATTTTTCATTTCCTTTGCGAAGCTCTGCTCCTGGATCCTGGCAACACTTCATTACACAACAACAGTTGCCATGGCCACTGAAGTGCAGGCAGCAAACAGCGCTGCTGCAGGGCTGGCAGGAGCTGCTGCAGGGCTGCAGGAGCTGCTGCAGGGCTGGCAGGAGCTGCTGCAGGGCTGCAGGAGCTGCTGCTGTGGCTTCCCGGGCACACGGAGTCCTGGTGCAGGGGAAGGTGGGTGCATGGGTGTGCAGGTGCATGAATGCACTGCTGCATGAGTGCATGGGGTGGGAGTGCATGGATGCAAGGGCAGGCATCCCACTGGGGGCACAGCACCCCTCTGGTCACTTGCAGGCATGAGCATGCCACAAAGGACCACTAGCTGGGAGCAATCCATGCCTCACAGCAAAGGTGTGATGTGAATGGGCTGAAATATTTTGCATGAGCTCAGTATGGGCATCTGCAACTTCATGCCTGCTTTAGAAATAGGAATGAGTGCTGCAAAGGGAGGGGGTGGAGCTGCAAGGATGCTCGACACACTGCCAGCTCTCTGTGCATGTGCAAGTCATGAAGGTGACAAAGCACAAGGAGGCACTCAGGAGTTCAGGAGGTGGGCTACTCTGAAGAGGCAGCCCACCCCTCCTGTTGGTGCTCTCTCCTGCTGTGCACAGGGCTTGTGAAGGAGCGGGAGAGATCCTCTGAAATTGTTTGGGCTCACTGCTCTGCTGATGCACTGCAGGTAATGCAGCCAAGGAGGACAGCAGGGCCCAGCAGCTGCTGGTCAGGCAGCTGTAGGGAGCAGGTGAAGCCTTGTCCAGTCCATACTGGAGCTGGCAGTCCTCAAAAGAGGGGTTCTGGTGTGGAGCACCACATCAAGGAGTTTGCTCTTATTACCTCACCTCCGTACAGATTTATTGAAAACCCCCACAGAGAAGCTGCTGCTGGGGGTTACTCACAGCAACAAGAAGCCCTTGCTGGGGTAGCTGTGGAAATTGCCAACCACTGTTTCCCCTTCTTCCCTGCACTACTGGAGATATTGGGGCAGGAACAATGGCAGCAGACTGCACTGGCCACCCCAGCTCACCCTAGTTTGGCGTGCCCTTCTAGCCTGGAAGAAGTGAGGATTCAAATCCACCATGCAGGGGGCTGCCAGTGGAGGGGAGGCTGCCCTGCCTGTCTTGTTGCTGCCCCTGGTATAGCTGGGATGCAAGAAAAAGGACTGGTAACTTAAATCAGTGCAGTGAGACCAGTGAGAGTTAATTTTGCAGAGCTCTTTGTTACTCATGGCACATTCATTTTGTTTATATTCTGTTCTATAAAACTAAATAGTTCCTCTCTCAGTGGTTTTACAGTCTCTAAAGAGCTCTAGCACATTGCTCATCCCATTTTACATTTGTTTGCTTGTTTCTCAAGCCAGTTCTTCCAGTGTCTCCTAAATCACGTCTACTGTTGTTTGAATCCCTTCCAGTTTCTTGCCATCTTCTCAGTGCCACAATGAACAAAATATTCGTGGTTCATAGCAATATTCACTTTGACACAGAAACAGGAGCCTTGTGCATCGGAATTTCTGGGCCTCCCCAGTCAAACAGCATAAAGATTAGTGCCTTTGTGGCTATAGTGAGTGTGCCTTTTTAAGCTTTTAACTCACAACAAGTACCTAGGATTTCCTTCAGTTAGATTTTAAATCCTCCCCTCCCCTTCCCCTCCCCCTTCCCCTCCCCCTTCCTTCCCGCCCATTCTTTTTCCGGAATCCAGGAGTTGCACTTGTTTTGAGTTGAGAACCCACAAAGGCAAAGCTTTAGGCCTTAGCTCATTTTCTGTTCTGCCATTCCTGATCTCTGCAGCATGATCCCTTACTTGAGCAGTGGTATTGTGCTCTGCAGTCTCTTAAATGTAACACTTTTTCATGGCTTCAGCCATACAGTGCCCTGAAATCTATCTCTGACCTCTGTGGTTCAAAATTCCATATGGACCTTTCAGTTGTTCTGGAGTCAGATGGGGTCCTGGTTTGTTACATTTCACATTTATTTTGCTGTCAGAGTCCCAAGAGAAGCTGTGCCCCCTACAAAATCCTGAGCAAGCCACTCTTTTGACATGTGTTCAATCACATTTTGCTCTTCTCTGATATCCTTAACATAATGTTCACAAAAATCATCCTAGCTGATCTTACCATTCACCATTAATTCCTGGAAACTGTGAAAATAATTTTTTCTTTTAATCCAAGAGTGAGAATTCTCACCCAACTTTCTGCCTAATGACATGTCCCATTGTGTGTGAGAAACCTGCTTCAGAGCAAGAGAGCCTGGGGCAGGCTCCTGGTCACTGCAGCCCCTCTTCTGGGAGCATGAAACACAAGCCTTCAGATGTCACTGCTCTTCCTTCAGGCACCTAGGTCATATTCTCAGCTGCAGATGAAGCTCCTCAGCCACACCAACCTCCACGAGGCAGTGTCAGCTTTTGGCACACTTTGGGGCAGGGAAAGGCTGACCCATCAGAGACAGCAGCTTGGAGCAGTCCCTTCAAGACACACTGGGCAAAGGCTCCAGATTTTGCTTGTCTGGTAGTCTTGGGTTTCATAGCTGTTACAGGACCAGGCAGAATTCTCTGTAAATGTTACTGTTTGCTGTGTCTAATTTATTTCACAGCAAATAAAAGTGCACATGACAGTTATCCATTCCCTCAGAGAGTAATGTTGATTCTTAAGCCTTCCCCTCACTTAGCCAAGACTTTTCCCCTCTGCTGCTCTAAGTGTGACATTTTTCTCTGAGGTAGTTGACTTTACAGCTCTGTTGGCTAACCTTGGTGAAAACCTTTTCCCAGAAGTTTGATGATGATTCACTGCCATTATCCAGAGCACAGATTCTCCTGTTTAAGCAACTCACACAATTTCTGTCAGCAGCATGTCTGAACACCAAAAATTGCCAAGTGATGACAAGCCCAAGAAGGGCTGGTGTTGGCAGAGCAAAGTTTTTTCCTGTCATGTTGAGGTTACAGATATTTTAGTGTGTCTGTTGTGGATGCACAGCTGTAGGTCCCCTCAGGAAGCACCTTTTCTCCCCAGTAAGATCATATCAGAGAGAAGTATCAATCTGAATAACAGAGAAAATATTAAAGCTGGATTGCAGAGTGGGCTGTTGAAAGAAGCCTCAAGTGAATGTCTGTGATTGTGTTCAGGTCCTGCAGCCTTCTGCTCTTGTTTCCTCCTGTCTTCAGCTCTGCAAGTGAAAGCGAGGTTCAGTGCAAACTTTGGACACTTTGTTCCACATTTAGCTTCACATGTAGGTGGGGAAAGGGCCAAGGCTGAATTTTTTCTCTGCTAGTCTCTATAAACAACCTGAACATCTTGCAGCTGTCAGAGCTCAGACCATCACATCTCATAAACCATCTGCAAACCTCTATGTGATATGGAAGATTGAAAGAACAGGCGGTGCCTGTGACTTGTTCTCATTAAAACATCTAATTCAAGTCAGTCTGATGCAAAGTTCAGTTTTTCCAAAGTGTGTACTGGCTTTGGTGTATGCCAGTGGGTCATGGGGTGGTCTCACACTCACCTGGCAAAACAAGTACTCTCTGATAACCTTCCCATGGGACATGCACTGCAAGAATGATCTTAACACTCTCAGCCTGCTAGGGAACAGTAAGGCAACCTTGGGCTATGGGACAGTAACTGGGTTTCTGCAAAAGTTTGAGCAGCACATGCTGAAAATAGAAATGGTAAAAATGCTTTGGTGGAGAGGGGGATGGAAATGCACCCACCTCAGGGCAGCCATACCTGATTCTTCCTTACACCTCATCTGAGGACTCCTGTGGAGGAGTTGTTGCTGCTGGGGCTGTCTCTGCTCATCAGTGTCACATTCATTTCTGTATACTCTGGTCCAGGCTGTGGCACACCTACTTTGCATCTAAATCCACTTTGTCAAAGAGCTTGCAGTAGTGGAGAGCCCAGTGTTTCTTCTTCCCTCTACCCTTTTGTTAGAGATAAATTTCAGTTCCAGAATATAGACAAGACAACACCCCAGCAGCAGCTTCACTGGCACCCTTCAGAGTATCTGCAGAAACTAGCTAGAAAAGGTTGCTCAGTTCATGTTGTACTGAGCAAAGCTCTTGCCTCCATGACTGTCACAGCCAGACTCAGACACACCTCAGGGGATGGGAAGCTTGGGCTGGCAACAAGAAACCTATTTTTAAACTGTCTCTGCTGCATAAAGTAATATGAGATTAAACTGCATGATGGTTACTCCCTAATTGCTTGGAGTGATGCCACAGGAGGCCACGGGGTGGTGGCACTGGGGTGTTCTGCCACCCCTGCATCCACCCAAGGGCTGCGGGAGCTCCATCGCCCCTGCGCTTTCCGTGCTGACGGTCAGACTTTCAGGGCCTGCCCAAGAGCAGGTTTTTCACTTTCTCAGGCATGCAGTGACTTCTCAGCAGGGTTTTCTGCATGGCTTGTACTTTCTAAGAAAGGAGCTGAAGCGAAGCCCAAGAGTGAAGAAGCAGCTCTGCTCACTGGCCCCAGGGACAGCACACGCCCGGAAAAAATCCCTGCAGATCAGATAGAGATGTAAAACCCCATCAAACCACTTGAGAGAGGGAGTGAGAGATTTTTTACACTATCAACTTGGATGAGATCTCTTTTAAACTTAGCTGAAATGAAAGGAGGGTGGGGAGTTTTTGTATTGCTACTGGAAGCATTTTTCAGTCTGCCCTAAAAATGACATGAAACTCCAACCTCAAAGTAGTTTATTTACAGGTTTGGGTTTAAAGAAATCTCTGTGTGAGGGGGAAAGGTTGTTCCTCAGCCAGCAGGCAGAACTGGCGCTGGGGGTTGGCTGATGGTTCTGGCTCCTTAGGTATGAATTAGGCGGGATTGCTGTTGGTAACTAGAGCCAAGAGTAAATATTTGGGTGAGGGAGCTATAACTAGGCATGCCATCTAACCAATCATAAGCTGGGTCTGGACAACAGAAAATAAGAGATTTGGTGTCTATCTTCCCATGAATGCCAGGGGCATATAACTGCTTTTTAAAATGAAGAGATGGTATAACTGCTTAATGAAGAGATGGTATAACTGCTTTAAAAATGTATAAAAAGTCAATATGTGGCAGCATGCTTGGAAAGCTAAAGATGGGGTAAGGCAGGGTCTTATGGTGGTATGACCTTTCATAGAACTAATAATAAAATTGGGGTTTTGGACTGACATACTCTAATGTCTATACCAACTAAAGGGTAAATGCTCCAGGATAATGACTGGACCTGATGAAAACATAAACTTTCATTTAAATGGAGGTAAAGCTGTGTAAGAACATGGCCCCAGGGCCCTCAGCTGAGCACACCAGATGAAGCAGGTGCTGCCCCAAAATTGTGGGGTTGGACTGACACCATGCTCACAGAGGCACCATCATCCCTGCTATGCTTGGCTGCCTATGTCTTTCTGTGTTCATGTGTTTACATTTCTATTTAAATTTATCTGTAAGTCTGATTTTTCTGGAGTTTTAACATACTTTGTTTTGATAGATAATTGCTAGTCATGTAATATATTTTACTTTTGGGGTTTATTAATCTGCTTCCAGCTATAATTCCATCTTAGCCTAGTTTTGTCTCAGAAATAGGAAATGTTTTCTTATTCCTAGAGCAACAGATGTGAATATCATCCTAAGGATGGGAAGCTTATCAAGTGCCCAGTACAGTATTTTTCAATGATATTTCAAGAAACTCTTTATCCTGAGTCTCTCTGACAGGAGACATTGGTTTTTGATCCCTGGATCACAATGAAGTTTTACTGTATGGAAGCTGTGGGGGAGCATGCCATAGTTTTCATTTATTTTCCCATGGAAATTGTAAATCTGTGCATCTTTCATGGCTTAGTCATATGCATTACAGAACAATGCTTGTGGTTGTCCCATTTTTTTTCCTTTGCAATCCGTAAAAAAAGGTTACCTCTTTTGATCAAAACTGGTTTTGACCGCATCTGGAACATGCAGTGATGAAACAAGAAGAAATATCAGGGTCCTTTTCACACTGGAGCAGAGTTGGCAAGTGCCTGGTGATACCTGTGAGGTCACTGGTCCCTGCTAACATGTTCTCTTCCTAGAGTTTGATAGGATTGCAAGCTAGATTTGCACTAGAGTTGATGCTAAAAACTTCCTGACCTGCCATTCAACCTTACCACCCACCCACTTTTGAAAGTCCCACTGGGTGTGAGCTCCCACTATGCTGCTCTCAGCCTTCAGAACTGAAAATTATATGAACCATTCATCTGAAGATCAGGCCCACACTTCTCCTGTGCCAGAGTTTTGTGAGTGATGCAGGCACTGAGGAATAGTCAAGGTGCTGTTTCTTTTTTGGGCTAAGCTAAGTATGTGATATGTCATACTAACCACAGTGGGTGTAGAAAGCTGCTCCTACTTTCATCCAACGCTTCCCTAGTAACTCAGAAGCTGAGACTTTCATACTTTTTGCTAAATTTCACTCTAGAGATAGTCTGAGATTTCCCTCCGCATCAGAAGACACCAAGAGAATGTTTCATATAATGCCAGCTGGTAATTAATACAGATTAGTGACAGGAAATATGGAGCTGAAAATGTTGCACTGAATTAAGCCATGCCTCCAAAGACTGTAGCATAGGAACTGCTCACTGTGAGGTTAGGAAGTTCAACAAACTTTGTTAAAAACAGTCTCTTTTATTTAACTTTTGCTTCTTCTCTCAGTTTTGGGCTGATGTGATTCCAAAGAGAAGTTCCTGTTTCTCTTCTCTCCTCCCTTCCATCCAGCAGGCCTGGGCAGTTGCTGCAGGAGGGGAAGGAGGGCGAGCAGGCTGTGCCCAGGCAGGCCTGGCACTGAGCAATTCCAGCCATGGGGTGCTGAGAGGGAACCAAGCCCTGCTCCTCAGCCTGTGCTGGCCTTGCCCCAAGGGTCACTGTCAGCAGACAGCCTGGGAATAGCTGCTGCTCCTTCCCAAGGCCACACAGAGCACCCATCTGGGCACAGACACCATGGACACCCTGGCTCAGCACACACACAAACCACTGCCACAGAAGGTGAGGATGGGTAGTGGGACCTCTCCCCACGTTTGGGAGTAATTCCTGTGTGATGAAGCAGCATTTCATCCACAACTGCTCTGAAATGGTCAAAGTATTGGTTGGGCAGTGAGATGAAATAAATCTCTGGTTAAAACTCATCACCTGTCTTTATTTCTTTGAAAAGCTGTGAATAAGAAGAAAAAAAAATTGTATTCTGCCAGGTTTGTGGAGAAGGAGGTGGCATAGCAGTTAGTAAATCCTGCTCAAAAGCTTCTCAACCCAGTGGCCACTTTCACTCAAGTAGGAAAGAAAGGGTAACCAAAGAAAAGGACAGAGAAACAAGTCAGTATTACCCTCCTCTCCTCTCCTCTCCTCTCCTCTCCTCTCCTCTCCTCTCCTCTCCTCTCCTCTCCTCTCCTCTCCTCTCCTCTCCTCTCCTCTCCTCTCCTCTCCTCTCCTCTCCTCTCCTCTCCTCTCCTCTCCTCTCCTCTCCTCTCCTCTCCTCTCCTCTCCTCTCCTCTCCTCTCCTCTCCTCTCCTCTCCTCTCCTCTCCTCTCCTCTCCTCTCCTCTCCTCTCCTCTCCTCTCCTCTCCTCTCCTCTCCTCTCCTCTCCTCCCCTTTCCCATCCCATTCAAGTCTAGACTTTTGGATAAAGCTTGTGAGACTCCCCAAGTACAGGGTGCCATGTCCAGCCATGACTGACAGTGACACTTGTTTCCAGGCCCATTTTGTCACCATAGAAATTTCTCTTTTATCTCTCTTTTCTACCAGGCAGTAAAAGGTGAGGAGAGCCTGCTGCCCTTCACAGGGCAGGGACAGCCTGTGTGCAGGGACATGAGGGCACAGGCACGAGCTGTGCCCCTGTCCCCCTGGGCTGCCAGGGGAAGGGGCTGCTCCTGCTGCCACCCTGCAGGCTGGGGGATGTCAGAACCCAGGACATCCCTCTGGCTGTCCAGAATGGCCAAGACCCCTCCAGGGGGCTCAGAAGCCCTGGCACGGAGCCCAAAACACCTGTGGGTTTGATTATGATCCCTGGAGCAAGTTACCAACCTTATATGAAGGTCAGCAAGCCACAACAGTTTAGGTAGAATGATAGTGAAGTTATCACAAGGTGAAAAAGTAGATTTTGGGGTTTCTAGAATGGGGGTTCAGGGGACAAGATGGAGGGATCTGGGTGTGTCCAGCTTTTCTCCTTCTTCTTGGCCTCCATCTTCTGCTGTGATGTTGGCACTCACAGATTGGTTTAGAGTAGAAGCTCACTGTCTAACATAGGTGATAGGTGTTGGAAAGTAATTGTAAACATTGTAAATGTAGTTTTTAGTATAAAGACATAACACTGCCCCAGGGGCAGGCTGAGTGCCTGGAACTGTCCTGCTGGACCTCAGCAGGGCTGGAAAAAATTTTTATAGATAAGATACAATAAACAACCTTGAGACTGAGAACTGAAGAGGTCTGACTCTTTCTTCAAGTGCTTGGGGTGGGAAAAGAGACTTTTAATATCCTCGGGGTCATGGTGACCAGCAAAAGATCCTGAGGAGAGGGGTGCTCAGCACACACAGCTCTGCTGAAGGCTTTCTGAAGGCTTTCTGAATCAGGCAAAGTGGGGCTGAGCTATGGCCCAGTGTTCCTGCAATTCCCCCTCATGGCAAAAACAAATCCTTTCTAAGCACCTGCCTCCTCTTTGAAAGAAAGTAACACTCCTCAGTGAAAACCAGAGAGCGGTCTGAAAAAATGCTTTTTGAAAAACCTCAAATATAGGTTTGTTGATTGCACACAATGGGCTATTTTCTTTGCATAGGTGGAAATAGAGATGTACAAGACATTTGCATGCACTGTCTCTTTGCAGAGGGCCCTAGCCCATGGTCAGGCAGGGAGCACAGTGGCAGGGAGCTCCAGAATGCTTCCAGAACAGCAGGGATGGGTTACACAGTGGCTGTGTGTAACCCATCTGGGAAATGTGAACATATAGGGCATGTCATCACTTTCCTAGCCTGTACATCTGACAAAATCAGAATGCTTGTTTGATGGTTGAATTGTCAGGCAATTGCTCTGAAGCAGTTGAAGAGCAGTGCTTTTTTACACAATGTATATCTGGATGAAGAAACTCATTGTCAGGGAACATCAGAGTGCCCATTTGTGCAAAGTGTGTCCATTGGGATTAAATAATCAGTCGGATACAACCTCCAGTTCACAAACTCTTCAAAATGCTGATTAGCAAATGGCAGGGGGATTTACCAAGGACAAATTCACTCTGGCAAGGCATATTCACTTGCCCTGGCTCCAATAATCTTGTCCAAATACTTATCCAAAATCTTGGGGACAGGATACCGGTCCATTCAGGCCAGCAATCTGACGCACATCCCTGTCCTCCTGTTGTAAAAGCTACGGCATGGCTGTAATAATTAATCAGCTGGAAACAGCCCAAGCCCAAAGAACAATGTCATGGCACTGAGTACATATTTACTCAGTCAGGGAAAGCAATGAAAAAAGGAGTTTGACTCCAAGCACAGCAGAAACACCTACCAGAGATTCACAAAAGCAGAATGAGGGTGTGGTGTCAGTGGAAGATACGGTTGGACTTTTGCAAAACTGCAGCCCAATTGTGACAAAAATGGAGTTGAGCTCAATGTTGTTGGGCAGGACTGCCCATCTGACAGTAACTGCACCCATATTTGCAGGAGACAACCAGTTTGGCAGGATTTTAAATAGAAATGGGGTCAAAGCAGAATAATGTTTCATTTTTTAAAGAGTTTCTGAAGTATTTATATTGGGTTTTTTTGTAAGCCTGAAGGTAGACAGCTTGGGAACAAGGTGGGCAGGCTCTTCCCTGGATCCTGGGAAGCAGAGGTGATAGGCAGTGTGGGGTTCCCACTGCAGAAACAATCAAGTGTGAGTTTTCAGGGCAGCACTGCAGCAGAAGCAGCTACAGGAATGTTCTGGATGCATAAGAAGGTGTGCAGATTGTCAGCTGAAGGACCTTACTGCCTGAACACAGGACTCTGTACTTTGTGAAAGGTGCTGCTGCTACAATAAGGAGCATGTAAAAGATCTTCAGATGAAGCTGAAGGTCATGGACACTACTAAGAGTAAGGTCTTCATCAATTTGGCCTCTGCCAAAAATCCAGAACTGCCCTCAACCAATGCATATAAATTTTATTAGGCAGATAAAATTCTCAGCATAAATTTGGCACAAACTTTTCTTCAAGAGCATGATTTACCCTCCCAAAAAAGAGGGTCCCCACTCTTTCCAAACTGACACAGCATCCAGAAGGGTAACCTGAGCTTTGGCCAAGCAGACCTGGTTTGCTGCAAGGAGAGGTGTCTAGGAAAAATGCAATTGGCTTGTGAGTTACAGCAGTTCCCACAGCCTCTGGACATCAGGGTATGGCCATCTAGGCCCTGCACCCCAGATGCAGAGGCACCCCAGCATCTGAGCTGATGTGGGGATATCCTGGAGGATATCCTGGAGGATATGATTGCTGTCTCTGTCCTAACAAGGAACTTGAGGGGTCACTTAGTGCATATTAAGGGACATACAACATGACAGCTGGCATAGCTCTAAGGGACAAACCATGTTCTTGTCTCCAGATCAACAAAAGCCATTGGAAAAATTGACAGAGGTGCTGGGCAGGATGCTCCTCCTGTTGTAAAGCTATGGCTGTAATAATTAACCAGCTGGAAGATCCCATGACAGCCGTTCCCTAGAAACCCTCAAGCACACTTTTCCTCCATGCTTGGTCTCCAGCTGGGTACAGATTTATCTGGGGGCTTTGGGGTTGTACCTGATGACCTGAAAGCCATACCTGACACCTTCACCTCTTCCACTGGGGGCAGGTGGCTTGGGACAGGCAGCTTGCTCTTCCTCACACCACTCTTTGAAGCTGAAGCCTATCTTCATAACAACTTACTTCAAGTTAGCACATTTAGAAACATCCAAAGGAGGACCAAAATAACCCAGGCAGCTTCATGCCTGCTGAAACCAGGCTTTCTTTTGTAAGGTAGTAGAATGGCTTGGCATTGTGTGCCATTTAGCACAGGAGAAAAAGAAGCAGCTCTTGTCTGGAGGGTGCCAGCCACTGTTGGACAGCATGCATCTGGTCACAGGCACCGCTCCCGGCGCGCTGCTGGGGAGGTCTGTGCTGCTGCCAAGGGAAAGGAAGCCAATGCACATCCTGCTGCCTCACCTGAAGTGACCCAGCTGGGACATTGTTTCAGCTTGGCAGGACTGTGGTGATTATATGCACAGAGAGTGAGAGGGGCAGCAACTCTGATGAAGGGGGCTTGGATACCGCTGTCCTGCACCTGAGTGCTCTGAGTCCCACAGGGCAGCGAGAAGCTTCTTTACACAAGAAGATGGTGTTTGGTTAAGTAAAGCATCTGAATAAAAATCACATCACCCTGACTTACTGGGATGGATGTTCCTTTAGTTAATCCCTTTTTTTCCCTTCATCGAGGCTATGTTACCACAAATTAGCATTTGCTGCAGTCAAAGTGGATCAGTGGGATAGGATGATTTGTCCCTGCAGCTAAACCTGCAGTGAACTTGATTTATTATCATCTGTCTGCTTTTAAGGACCTTGTTCAGATGGAAACTTAAGAGATTTAAGTAAAACTATTTAGAACCCAGTTAACCAGATTTCCATGAATAAATGCAGACTTGCTGTAAATGTAATTCCTTACTATTTATGCTGCTCTGGTTTTGATTTTCTTCTATCCCATCTGGAATCTGAAAGTATAAAACCATAAAATGAACAAGCTCAGGTGAGGATAGCTTCAGCAGAAGTGGCCACTTGGCTGTGTGATGGAAGCCCTGCTGTCCCAGTGTCGTGAGCTCCCCAGCTCACAGCTGCCAGTTGCTGTGCCAGGTGTGAGGACATTGACTCCAGCTGTGGCAGGAGCTGGCTGGGACATTTGGGGGCATTCCCCAGGGGAGGGTGTACTCAGCCTGACACAGGGCATGCAGGTGCCCAGGCAGACTCCCCCAAACAGCTGAGGGGCCAGGCATGGCAGAGTGGGTTGTTCATCTCTAGGTAACTGATTCTAAGCTGATATTTCTTTTTTTTTTTTTTTCTTTCAGAAAGGTTGCACTTATATTTTAGTCATAGAATCATTTACTCCTAGATCATCAAGTACAACCTTTAACCTAACACTGCCAGGCCCACCATTTAACAACATCTCTAAGTGCCACATCTACACACAATTCAATTTAGAAGTATTCATTCTGTTGGAAAGGCCTTGAAGGGAAGCTGTGAGGAGTGGCTGAGGTCACTTGGTCTGTTCAGCTGGAGACTGAGGGGAGACCTTACCATGGTCTACAGCTTCCTTGTGAGGGGAAGCAGAGTCAGGCAGTGATGTCTTCTCTGTGGTGACCAGTGACAGGACTAACAGGAGGGGCAGGAAGCTGTGTCAGGGAAGGTTTACATTGAATATCAGGTTCTTCATATCAGGTTCTTCACCTAAAAGGTGGTTTGGCACTGGAACAGGATCTCCAGGGAAGTGATCACAGCACCAACCTGACAGAGTTCAAGAAGTGTTTGGACGATGCTCTCAGGCACATGGTGTGACTCTTGGGGTTGTCCTGTGCAGGGCCAGGAGTTGGATTTTGGTGGGTCCCTTCAACCTCAGGAGATTCTATTACTCTACAGAATTAATTTTATATCATTCATTGTAGAAGAACCCTTTGAAATGCTCATGAAGATGTCTTGTATCAGATTTGGCCATGTCCATCATTTACATTTTCCCTGTAAATTTTCCACTACCAATAAACATCAAATGCTCACAAAGTCTCTGTGATACCAAGAAACTTGTGTCTCCAAACAGGAGTAGCAATATTCTCCCAAAATGCACTAAGCCATGGCACTGTAAGGCCTTCCAGCAAAACAGGAATTATCTCATTTTCTCCAGCAAAGTATGGCAAATGCCAAAGGAAGCTGCAAAAAGTTCAAACACAAGGATGAGTCACGCCGCGTGTGCTGGGGCAGCGGAAGCCTTGGGGAAATGGCTTTTAGGGAAAGCCACCTTGAATGGCCTCACCTGCAGGGCCTCTGTCCTGGGCCAGCAGGGATGTGGCTGTGCACAGTGGGGTACCACAGCACCCCAAGGGAAGGTGCAGCACCCCAAAGGCATCCCTGGGGCTGTGAGGGTGGTGGGTGGGTGCACAGCCCCCAGCTGGTGCTCCGTGAGCAGCATTGGGAGGAGCAGGGCAGTGGTTTGGGGCAGGGAAAGCCCCACACTGGTGAGTTCACCTCAGGGCTGCCCCATGCCATGTTTTATGCAATCTCTGTGAATTGGTTTATCCTCTTCCATCACGTGGCTGTCCACTGGAGGGAAAAAGGCTTTGGTGGCACAGTGGGCAATTCTGGTTCCAAATCCAAAACACAGCCTCCTCCTAGTACTGTGAAGAAAATAAACTCTACCCCAGCTGAAACCAGCACATTCTCCACTCCTTATCCCTCACCATTTATGTCATGCTTAGGTCCCACGGTACCCAATAAATCCTAATTAACCATCACCCCCTTCCCATCCTTTGAAAGATATACAGATATCATTCCCTTGGGACCACCCCTGCAAAATGCCCATGAAATGTCCATAAAGTGTCCATAGAATGTCCATTTAAGTTCATTTAGTGCAAGACTTTGGCCTCAGCCAAAACCAGCACACTGCCCCAAGGGTGGTACAGGATGGAAGTGTTCCCTACAGATGCCCAGAGCATTGCTGGAGGCTGCTTAGGAGAGGATGAAAGCACCAAGTCAAACTCTGGGGAAAACTGGAGGGTGGGGTGGGGGGGGGTTGGCAGGGCCCTACAGACTGATGGGGGAAGAGGGCAGGAAGGCAGCCAGGGAGGAGGGACAAAGGAGAACCAGACTGGAAAGGATATGAGACAGACTCCACAGTGCACGTGTGACACTGCTGAAACCTGGCTAAGGAACCAAAGATGTGACAGGAAAACAAATGGAAAACAAAAATGAAGGCAGGAGGAGCTGGGCTGGGCTGTGGCAGCCCCACAAATAAATACCCCGATGGCTGAGTGTGCACACAAGGGCCATGACCACCTGGAAGCTTGGCACAGCCTCTGGGGGCACTGAGACTGACCCCACCCCAGGCACCAAAACACACTTTAACAGCCATCAGCTCTTCAGGGCTTGCACCAGAAACAAGCCCACACCCCTGTTTATATCTCTGTATTTTCTTGCCCTCAAGAGAACTGTATTCAGAAAAGTATCTCAGCTGCTGGATCTGACAGACCTGTGCCTTGTCATGTGCAACACGAACAAAAAGTGGCCTTTAAAATATTACAGTGGCTTGTGTGACAGTAATTTTTAAAGTTCTTAAAAAAAAAAAGGGAGGGGGGGAGCAGGAAAAAAAAAAAGAAATTGCCCGAGAGTAAAAATACAACCGAAAACTGAAACTTAACACCAGTGACTGTGAGAGATAACATCTCTAAAGGGGCACAGAGCAGCCGCCCAACTTCCTGCTGCTCCCCCACCTTTCAGGGCACAAACTGTCAGGGGTTAATAATGCAGCACCTTGGCAAATCCCCATCCTGCTACCTGGGTTTGGACATCTTAAAAGTTCACCTTTTCCTAAGAAACAGTCTGGAGAAACATATACAAAGGCACTGACTTTAAAGAGCAGGATGAGGTGTATAAATCAGCTGAGAAACCACACCTCAAGAGAGCAGAGGGAATGAAGGAAGGCACCATCAGGTGCTCTCCAGAGAACAGCTATGGATCAGAGGTCTGAGAGAGGTGCTCCTTACAAAACTAAAATAAATTCAGTGACTCAGATTCCTCTCCACTGTCTCTACACCAGTATTAGCTTGAATAAAACAAGGAGCTATTTCCACTCCAAAATTAGCTCTGAACACAAATTCACCAAGAAGGTTGGGCAGTGCTTGAGTTGCAGTGGTGAGAAGCTTGGCAATGCACCTTTTATCTGCTGCTGAATTATTTTGACCATGGGTGTGTAATTGAGAGCAGAACTAGCCCAAAGGAGCTACCTATCATCAGCTACTCATCAAAAAGTAATACACCAAACTTTGATAGGGCTTTCTGTGCCTTTGCTGAGTTATTTAAAGCTGCCACACACAGAGGAAAAGCTCATTTGAAAAGCTGTAATGTACCATAGCTGAATTTCATGCATCCCAAGCCTTTGTGCAACTGCCTTTGCCTCCTCAGAAAGTCTGGGGTCTTGGGCAAAGCACTATTTGTGGTCCCCATGGTTTCCTTCCTCCCCACTACTATTTTCATTATTGTTGACAGAAACATTGTGCACCTGCTGCTGTTACTGCAGAGGTGGAAATCCCCCTCAAAGCACTCACCAGAAAGGTCATTGAGCTGTTTCTTCTGCTGTAGCATCAGCAGGGAGACAGTGCACCCTCTCTGGCTTAAGAAAACACCCACATATGTGCCAGCAGTCCCCTCACTAGCCCCTTGTAATAAATCCAGTTGACAAAAGTAATTGACAGACTGCAAAAGCAGCAGGAATGAAGCCAGCTTGGCCTGCCACCTGCACTACCAAGTGGGATGATGGCAGAGGGGCACAGGGGCAGGGAGTGTTCCCCTGAGACTAAGGGAAACATCTAAGGAAGTGAGATGGGTGTCCCAAGCATGGGCAGTGCCTTGGCCACCACGTAGCTGCACAGGGAGAGCCTGGCCCTTCCCTCCCTCCCAGCCTCCCATCAGAGATTCCTGCAGGCCTGTTGGCTGAGCACATCACAGCATTGCACAAGATTAACTTGGTATTGCTGGTAGTGCTAATGGACAGGCACCTGGCTCCCAGTGTTTCAGAGCTGAACTGGCAGGTCAAAGAGCAGTTTAACTGCTGTGAAAGGCTGGATGGCTTTCATGACTTTGTGCAAGCACGGGTAACAAACACCACTGACCCCTGGATTTCAGAATGAATGTCTGATGTCCCAGCCCAGAGAAATCCTCTGTTGCATTCCATCACCCCACAGTGCATTTGGTCTGAGCATGCTGCAGAGGTGTCACTGTCTCTGCAAGGTGTGTGCTGTCTTTGATGGATCAGTTATGGATGCATACTGTAACTGCCATGCTTGCATAGCTCCTGGAAATGTTTCAAACATACAAGCCCCGGGAAGAGGGGGCTTTGCCAAGCACACACACTGCTCCCAGAGCTGGGGAGGGGCGGCGTGTGTGTCTCCTATGGCTCACTTCTGGAGCGGGCTGGGGGTCAGTGGTTTTGCAACTCAGCTGCCCTCCTTGCAGGATCTAGAGGAGACCAAGCCAGGTTGCCTGGCATCTGCATGCTGGTGTCAACTCTCCAGGGAATGACCAAAGTGGAGCTGTGACCTCTTAACTTCCTTCAGCTATGTCAAAGTTAACTCATGGGTTAAGCTGAGGGTGCCTGCCTTTCCCTGCTGCCTACTCCTGAGTTTCAGATAGGTGATGCTAAGAGCAGCAAATCCTTCTCCTGGCAAGTGGTAGCTCTTACTTTGCAAACAAGCATTTGTATACCCCAGGGAGACCCCTGGACAACCATCTTCTTCCCCCAGTGACCAGCCAGGCTTACTGAGGGCAGGTCAGGCAGGACACACAGAAAAGACAGCTCAGCCCTCACTCTGCTCTGGCAGCCCTGTTGGGGGTCAGGCTCTATGTAGGCAGCTGAATCAGCCTTAGAAACAAAGAAACTGGAAAGGTAAATGAATGACCAAATGAAAAGGACAGTTTACACAGTTTACATACATAATTTTAACCCTTGCAAGTTTTTAGATCCATTCCAAATACAGCTTGGACATTCCTCTTACTCCCAACTCTCTAACCAAAGCACTAACCTTGTCTTCCCAGGCCACCAGGCAGTGGGTGACAAAATTACAAGTATTAACACGGACCTATGAAGAAACTTGGAACTGTAGGATCAGGTTAAGAACACAGCAAAATGTTTCTGTTTACTTTCCCTTTTCAGTAGCCAGCTAGCATCTCTCCCTGTGACACAGCCATTTCTGTGCATGTTATTGCTTATCAGCCCAATACACTCTGCTCTCAGCTCACACACCTGTCAGGCTGGTAGAGAATGGTAATCACATCTGAAGGGCACTCTGTCCACATATTTTATGTATCTGAATCAAACTTGTCACACCCAACAGCTTAAAAAACTGCAAAAGGGTGAGTGCTCTCAACTTCTTTCTGTCCATGCCAGCCCAAAGTGCACAGTGCTTTGCAATGGGCACAGCCCACTGCCACAACCATGTGAGTCACTGTGCACCCTTACTGAGATACACTACAGCTTTCCAGGAATCACAACTTGCCATCATGCAGCAATGTTGAAAGCCCTGATCAATGCTAACTTGATTTCTGATTAATTCTATGAATTGGTTGAAACTGCAAAATGAGATTTTTCCAGACAAGGAAACTGCAAGCAAGCCATGTGGGGATCTATGAGGAACAGTGGAAGTACAGCTGAGCTTGCATTGGGTGGGGAATGGATTTTGACACGATCCCTTCCACGAGGTAACTTGTTCAAAGCACAGCCATGGAGTAACAGCTGAAGAGGTGCCCAGCTCCCAACCTCTACATTTGAGGCCAAACTTGAATAAATCACCTTTGAGTTCTAGTTGCTCTTTCCACCTTGAGCTGCCTCAAGCGCAGCACTTCCCATCCTGTTGGATGGGTGCTCCAGAAATTGCACAGGCAGCTTATGCCAATTGCTCACTCTGAGAGGTCACATTCACCTATCAAACCCATGCCATCTGGGGCTTCTGAAAGATTAAAAATGAGAGACAAACAAGAGGATTATTAAAAATTTAACTATATACCATATTTATTATCAATCCACAGGATAATCTGATTGCTACATGAGCTCATAAAAGCTATTTCACCTTTACAAAATTAAAAAAAAATGTGCCACAAGGATGTCATAACTGCTGATAACCAAGGACTGAATCTTAAAATTATAAATTTTGCTGTAGAAAAGATTAAAAAAAATTATATTCACTTTAGAATTTTACTTTGAATAAAATATTCCCCTGTATAAAAAATAAAAAAGCTTGCTCTGGTTAGAATTAGAGTATTTTTCTTTTTTTAAATCTGGGAATTTGCATAATATCTCTGTAATAAGTTTCTTTTCTTTTTTCTATTGTACCACGCGGCATTCAAGCATAGCAGATTAGAAACAAACATGATGAAAGCAGTCTCAGAACATATGAAATCCACATGGAAAGTTTTAGTTTCCTTTCCCTTCCTCTATTCTTTAAAGACACTTTAGCAAGAATAGCCTTGGAAAAGAATACAGGTGGAGAGGGACCTTCAATGTGCCATTAAGTAGAGCAAGGTAATAAAAGGCCTTTTGTAAGTGCTTTCTTAATAAGGTGCAGAAGCAGACTGCAACTTTGCTAGTACTGCACTATGTACAATATTCACAATAGATTTTTCTTTATTTAAAAATATTCCAGCTAGTTCACATTTTCTCTCCCATTCTGAGGCTTTCAGTTCCATCACAGCCTTGACAGCAAGAAGCGCAGCAGCACCACTTCCCTTGTGGTCGGTTGGTCCTCTTATGAAACACTGGAACCTGCGAGTGGGCCAAAGTTCTTGGGTTCTTTTCCTATGTAGCAACCTTGGAAAGATGGGTTCAGGTATACACACTGACTGCTGGAGTCCTGAGTTAAAACCACTCCGGCACTGGAGTCAGACGCTGCAATGTTTTCTATTGCCAAGGCTTTACCTTAGGGTTTGTCTGGTGTGCGTCAAGGGATGAACCTCTCTTAGAGAAACGTAAAATACAAAACCAAACAAAACAAAGCTAAAAAACCACACTGTCAAAGGCTTAGCAGCTCTTGACTCTTGACTGAGTGATGTCTGACGTTTTCTTGATGACGCTGGCCCGTGTCTCACGGTCTGGCTGGCTGCTGCTTGTGGAGGCTGTGGACACGACTTGTGGCAGAGGGATGTCTGGGAAAGGAGGCCAGGAGCTATTGTAAGGCAGTGGGCAGCTTTCTTCTTTGACGGTGACTTGGAGGTCAGGCTTGTTGGCTACAAAAGTTGCCATGCTGGGAAGCATATGAGAAGTGTTCCTCATTCCTAGATTGCTGAGATACTGTTTGCCTTCAATGTTTTTTTTCTGCCAATGAAGTCGTCCCTAGAAATGGGGGAAGAAAGAAAGAAAGGAAGACTGTAAATGAACACAACTTCATGAAGTACTCCAAGTAACAAGATGAAGATAGAAATATCCACATATTGCACAGGAATTATCCTGCCTCTAGGAGCCTGAGCCTCTAGCCAGTAGCTTAAGATGTCAGCCATTTCTCCTTTTCTGAAGTCATGTGCTTAAATTTTGTTAGCTCTCCAGCACTCAAGGGGCACTATCTGCTCTTCTGAATGGAAAATAAAGACCTTATTCCCAGGATGCCAGAGACAAAAATGGATACAGACATTTAGAACTCCAAATGGTAGTGTCTCCTCTGTTACCAGAGAGAGCATCTTCCTGCCAAGAGGCAGGCACAGAGACCCAACACTACCCAAGCTAGCAATACATGTGAGGCTGCTGGGAAACCAGTGTCACTTGACAGTGCATCCCTCATCACAGGGAAGTTCATCAAGGGAAGATGAGCACATCTTGTTTGCCCACCACAGATGCAGCAATGGCATGTTCTGTTGGAGGAGGTTTGTGGAGTCACTACTGGCAGTCTACATATGGGCACCACCCCAGCCAAGGCACCAGAGACCAGGTGGGTTAGCTGTGTTGTTATACAACTGGTGGTCCTCCGAGAAGGAGGGTTCAGAGAGCCTTTGGTGAGGGACACAGCAGGAGAGAGCTTTGCAAAAGGCCTTATGCAAAAATACAGCTGGAGCACAGGGCATCCAAGGGCCCTCAATGAGCTTCACTTGGCCTTTAAGTACACATGGAGATTGGTAGGTCTGGTGCCTTGATGGCAGCCCCAAAATAAAAGGCAAGTGGTGTTTTTGTATATGTGCAGCTTAGGTTATTTTCTCCATGGATTCCTTTCACCCAGCAATACTCAAATGACTGCTCAGGAAAGCTTTCTGCCCTACCTACCTCAAACATTCTAGCTTCATTTCAGTTATAAGTGTAAGCATTTCCTCCAGTTATATGAGTTCACATGCCATTTAAGGAAAACAAAGTGAGCAAGCTTTCAACCAAGATAAAATACTCACTACCCAGCAAGGTCAATGCATCATGTTAACATACTAGCTGGCACTGGTGATGGCACTGCAGAACATCTTATTGTGCAAACTATTCTTGTTGTTTGGACAGATGAGGAAAAGTTAATTTGTAGAGATTCTAATTCTGTGACAATCATCCAAATGTCTGTCTCCCCTGAACCTTCCTGGTCTGCTTTTCTTCCCTAGCTATTACCAAAATGAATATTCCACTGGTAGACAGAGCTGCAGTAGAGAAGGGGCAAAAATATCTCAGGGCATGGATCTTGAGACCTTGGTCCAAACTGCTAAAAATCCAGAAAGCACTTACCTCTGCATTTTCTTCATCACTTGGAACGCTGTCAGTTGTTTCACTTTCTGTCAAACAAAATAGAAACAAAAATGAAACTCATGCTGTTCTATCTATAGTAACAAATTCCAGCTCAGGAGGCCTGAGTTATGTCCAACAAGTGGAAGCAAACAGAGTCAAGTCAAACAACCAGAAAACAATGGAGAAGCATGGAGACCCTGCCACAGCAGGGCTAGACAGCACAGCTGCCTTGAACAACTGGGGTAAATTCACATGGTTATCACAGTCAACATGTCCAAATTCTGGAAAAGACAGCAATAGAGAGGGAAGAAGTAGATATGTGCTTTCTGGGAAGAATCTCCAGCAAGCAGGGGATGCCCCCTCTCCCTTGTCCCTCTACAGTCACTCCAGGCCCTGCAACAGACAAAGTTCTGTACAAATCTTTATCTCCTGGCAAAATCAGTAACAACTCCATCCTAGAGGAGATAAATGTGGTTTTGTTTCATTAACTGTTATCTCAGCCTGCCACCTCAAGGGCTTGTTGTCACTTCTGGGGCTTTATTACTGTTGACATACTCTGGTACAGCTGGTATAGTTTTGCTTTTGCTACCACTCCCCAGCCTTTCTCAACCCTTCACCCCTCACTTGAGCAAGTGGCAATACCACAGTTTCCAGCCCCATCACCTGTCCCCACTGCACATGGCCTCTCTCACCCTCATCACCTGAACCAGAGCACAAATACAGGAGCACAGTTCCAGTGGAACAGCCATCCTCCTGCAGCTGCAGCCCTCGCTTGCAGAAGAGCCTGAAATCCAGGAATTTTTACTGTATTTTCAAGCCTGTGTGTGCCTGAAGACAAGTCTCCTAAGGTCAGGCTCCTGGCCCATGAGTGGTTGAGACTGCTGTGCCTCAGATGCCTCTGAGACAGGGCAGAAGCCCCTCTTTTCAGTCTGCAGTGATGGCTGCTGCCTTCAGCACAGCCACTGGTTCCCAGACTAATCCAGTGGAGGCCTGGACTGCAGGTTTTCTTCAGCTTGTGGGGTTTTGAACCACTGTGTCCTGTTTCCTGGGAGGATAACCCATGGCATCTATCAGGATACCAGCACTCCAACCCCCTGAGCCCTGCACAGACAGGGCTCATCCACAAAGAACACAGAAATCACACAATACAGGGAATGATGTGATGAATTATCACAGCAGGCAAGAGAGCTCTGAAGCCCCAGTTTTCACCCTCAGCTCTGTGTTATACATTTCAGTCCATGCAAACTGCTTTGCAAAGCCACTGCAACTCTGCCTTCCCAGAGCCCAGTCTCATGCTCTGCACTGGACATAATGTGAGTGCTAAGAGTGCATGGATCATGCCTCATGGATTGTGCCCCTGCACACCTTCAGAGAGACTGGCAGTCTCTCAAGGTCTCCTTGCCATCCTCTCAGTCAGAGAGACTGGCAGTACCTTGCCATCCTCTCAAGGCCTGGCTAAGCATTAGGTTTAGGCAGGAGACTGTAAACCAATGGGCTGAACCACTGTTTCAGCCCCCAGGGTCTAAACTGTACCCAAAGTCCTTTTACTCCAGCCCAGCTACTCCAGACTGCTGCTTCCAAAGCCAGCACCTCTCCTGTGCCAGAGTCTCCACCACAGTGTGCAGTAAGCAGAGAAGCAGTCCAAAACATTAAATCAAGCTGCAATGCCCTGTGAAGCTCATGCACCGCAGGGCTTCTCCTTCACTGACCCAGGCAGAGAAAGATGTGCCAATGTGATTAAGCTGGCTAATTAAGCCATACTGGGGAGAGGAGAGGAAAAATTAATTCACACAAAGAAGACAGAATCAATTGAAGGAATACACATAGAGACAAGTAACAGATATTCCTTGACATGAAGAAGCATGTCACAACAAAAACAGAGTGATGCAGCTGAAAAGGAATCCATCCTTGGTGTTTATACATAACAAAATGCTGAGTAAGAGATAGCACTATAGTTAGCAAAGCCAGGGAAGCTGGCCACACAGGCATGGAAAGTTAGAGAGGCTATTTCTATCAAGAAGGGCATTTGAATCAGTGTCAAACATTGACAAAAGCCTGGGTAATAAGAGCCAAAAGGATTTCATAGACATCAGCGGATATATGAAAAAACTCACATGGGCGACTCACGTCATTTGCCTGAGTTACCTCAGAAAGGAACCAGGGGTGTTTTGAAATAAACCAGATTTATGTAGGACAGCTGACATATCTGGCTACTTTTTTTGGTTGTTGTTTTAGAAGAGCTCAACTAACTGTTCCTGCACAGCTGTTATGGTCATACTCTTTCCTGCCATTCAGCCAGTAGCACCTGACAGAGCAAACCACAAGCACAGGGCCAAAGTTCCTGTGGTTCTATACAGGTCTGTGTGGAGCAAGACAAAGCAGAAATAGTCACAAGAGTGTCCTAGAAATTTTAGGGTTCTAACACACAGATTTCTGTCCTTGCTCCAGCCTCAAGAGCAAATACATCCTTTAAAAAAAAACTGGTTCATAGAACAATTCAGGTTGGAAAGGCCTCAGGTAGTCTACAGCCCCACCTCTTGCTCAAAGCAGGGCCAGCTACAGGACTAGATTGGATTGCTTGGGGCCTCATCCCTTCAGGTCTTGAAAACTTCTGAGGATGGAGGCAGCACAATCTTTCTGGGTATCCTGCTCCACTGCCTGACTGTCCTTGTGGTGAAGGACAGGTGATACTTTTTCTTATATTCAGCTGGACCATATTTTTTGTTTCAATTTAGCCTGCTGTTTCTCATCCTATTACCATGCACTGGCTGTGAAGAGCCTGGCTCTGCCTTCTTGGGAACATCCCTGCAGTAGAGGCAGCTGCTATGAAGTCCTCAAAACCATCTCTTCTCCAGGCTGAACAAGCCCCAGTCCCTCTGTCTTCTCACAGAGTGAGAGGCCATACCCTGCATAGCCCTTCTCTGCACTTGCTCCCATTTGTTTGGTTCTTGGACAGGGGAGCTCAAGACTGGATGCAGTACTTTTAAAGTAGTGCAACTAGTGTGGAGTAGAGGAGGATAATCACTTCCCTAATCTACTGGCCATGCTCCTGAAAACTGGTGCCTTTCCCTGTGGCTGAGGTGCTCTGGTGTCTCGCACTCACTCACTGCCTGCCCAACTTTCTGCAGAGCGACTCTCCATACCATCAGCCCCTGCTCTTGCTGTAAAGATCTCTTCCTTCCAATGCACAGGACTTCACATGTGCCCTTGCTCAATTTCATAAGGTTTCTGCTGATCCATTCCTGCAATCTCTCCAAGACTCTCTGGATGATGGCTCTGCCCTCAAAAAAACTCGTGCACCCTATTTGGTGTCCCCTTGAAGCTCACAAACATGTCTCCAACATATCTTCTGCTCATTGATATATTAAATAAGACTTTCCCCAGGACAGAACCTTGCAGTACTTCACTTCTTACTGGCCTCTAGCTACAGCAGTCAGGATCATCAAGAGCTGCCTGGAAATGTGCTCAAAAGCATGCCAGTGACATGAAACTCTTATCTGAGTTTTGGGCTAGCAGGTCCAGGTATAAGTTAAGACAATTGAAGGCCACCAAGGTACTAAGACAGCGTAAGGGGATAGCAGAAGTACTTCAATCTTTTTCCTTATGCAGGCTGATTGCAATGACCTAAGGGCAGGTAGGTCATGATTTGCTCATGTCAAGGTGGTCACCAGACCACCCTTCTCTATCATTCCAGTCCAAGAAACCACCATGACTTCCAAACCAAGACAGTGACTTCTGTCTGCATTTCAAGAATTTACGTCCTGTAGCTGAAGATAAAAGATTGCATCATTGTCATGTTTGCAGACATGGAAAAGTTTTCCAAGATGCATTTGTAAAGAGGAAAGATGTTTCAAAGGCCCTTGTCTCCCTCTTGCTAATAAATTTAAGCACTCTCCTATCTCCCTGCCTTATGCTTTGCAAAGGTCTTCTAAATGCTTTGGTCATTGCAGACTAAACACATTGGAAAGCATAATTGTTTATCAACATATGTGAGACTAACAGTGGACACAATCCAAAGGAACATCATACAATTCACTAGGACCCAAAGATAAAAATTACTAAATACATACTTTGTAAAAATGTGTCTGGAAAGAATTTCAGCCTAATAAGTCAAAGGCAAAACCATGCGTAAAATAATAAAATGCATGGAGAACTATTTATACTTAAATTTGCCTTAAAAGGTGACATTTGTGTTTTTACCCAGTCTCCTAAGGCTTGCAAATTAGCACCATGTTAAAACAGAAAGGACAGTTTGGATCTGAAACCTTTTTACTTTCAAATGTGGCTTTGTCACATTTGTTTTTTTCACACTCCTAAGAAATAAGACTTATATGATCGTGGGAACTCTATATAGCATGTCCACACATACATTTGTGTCTGTTCACCCCTAGAAACTTCTGAACACTCTGTTAGACTTGCATAAGGGATAAATGAGTGCCAAAGACTTCCTAACAGTTATAAGAAAATAAGGGGCCAGATGAAAAGGGAAACCATAACCACCCTCACAGGGAGCAGAGGGAAGCCTGTTATCGCATCCTCTTTTTAGGTATCAGAGAATCCAGATGGCAGGCAGACGTTGGAAGCCAGATGTCCACAGCTCTGCTGCTTGAAAGATCACTTGTTATCAGTCACTGCATGGCTCTTCTAGACTGCAGCAAGACAAATCCACTCCCCCCAGGCCCTCAGCTCCATATCTGCATATATACCATTAGTGCAGCCCTTAGCACTGCACACTGTGCTAGACACTGAGTAAACAGAGAGCAAGAAAGACCTTTGATCTTTAGTAAGGCAGGGGGCAAGTCATTTGTACTAAAAATCCCCCTTTAAAAGATCTCTGCATTATACCTAATGCTCTTTTTCCATTACTCACAAGATAAAGCCTGCAGCTCACATTTCCAAACTGAGATCTGTCAAGTTGTTTCCCAAGGAAATGAGCAGAGGACTGTGCATTTTTGAGTTTCATTAACAATTCAGAAGGCAGATGGGTACACATTTCTGAATCTTCGTTAGCTAGCCTGGAAGAGCCCTCTTTCTCCCAGGGTCTTCCCAACATTGCCAGAAAAGGGAGTGTAAAGAAACACCAAGTTGCTTACCTGCATAGGATGAGACAGGGGAGATCTGTAGAGGGTACAGCTGGCTCATGCTGAGGGGCTGTTCATCACTTTCTGTTGTCACCTCTACCACCTGACAAACATCAGGAGGGTTGGCAACTATCACCTGCTCCTCACTGCTGCCATCAAGGTGTGGCTGTCCTACAACTTGGGATTAGAAACAAAAAAACTGATTACTGATAACATCTCAACTCTGTTGAACCTCTAAGAGCCTGCTTGGTATCTGAGTCTTCAACAGTCTCAGCACTTTTTTCCATGCCCACCACCTGCTTTCAGGGGATATAAGTTTCAGTGAGAGTTCTAAAGGAAATCTGTGATCCTCAACAAGCAAGCTGTAAACCATGGTCTCTGAATGCTCTAAGGTAAACTTTACAACAGAAGACCAGAACCAGCATGCAAAAACCTTGCCATGGGGTCAAGCAAAACACTGTGGGACTCGGATGCACATATGACATGAATCTATGGAAAACTTCTGCTCCAGTTAGATGGCTACTGTCACTGACCCTCGCAATGCTATCGATGGTATGCAGAAAACAAATTTGTACCTGCAATCCCCACAGTTTGTGACAGAAAGCTACAGTATGGTTAGTTAGTAACTGAGGGGTTTCCTATTCCCCCAGGCACATGATATTTAATACCAAAAAAGCACATGAAATTTAATATCAAAGGAGTGTTACTTATTTCTACAAAGTGAAGCAACCATGGATGCTTTCCAAGTGTCCTGAAATGCTTTGCAGATATTAGTTGTTCTACACTACAACCTTTTGAAAAAGGTTGACAAACCAAGGTACCAAGAAGTTACTGAGCAGAGCAAAAGTATGGTAAAAGCCAGAATCCCATTCGTCTGAAGCTGCTTGACAGAATTTCCTGTCTTGTACAACTCCTCCTTTAATCCCAGCTCTATGAACACATGCATTAATCCAGTACAGAACTGAAAGCCAATGAGTTAGATCAGAAGAATGCACAGGGATGGAGCCATCTCAGAGGATGGCTAACCTGAAACCATGGTTACCCAAGAGAAAGACTATAGATATTCTTTCACTGAACATAAAGCTTCACAAGGAACAAAAGGCTAAATTCTGTACAAACACAACACTGTGTTGTTCAAACAGTCCATTTTTTTTCCTGACCCATGAGGGGAAAAACACGTAGGCAATGAAATACAACAGATCTTGCAGGTTTTCAGTTAAGTAACCTGAATATACTAATTATTACATTTGAAAAAGTCAAAAGATAGCATCTATTCCTTCATGAACTGAGATAAATAAACATGAATGCACATGTCTATACACACAATCCACTACGGCATTCTATCTTTAGACAGGGCTTTTTGAAAAAGAAAAGTGACAGGTATTTTTCCCAGGGAAAAGCTGCATATTATTTTGCTTTGTGAAATGCCAGGTTACCACTGGAAAATCTTCAAAACTTAGATGCGTATTTTAAGAAACAATGCCAGCATAAAGAAAATTACATACATACTGGATAGACTTTTTAAAAGTTGATCACTACAATTAGTATAATTATGTTTCAGATATTTTGTTTCACTTTTATTTCACCTTTCCTGGTTCTGAAACAATCAGCTTTTATTGAGTGTGGTGAGAGAGGTGCAAGAGCACATACAGTTAATTTTTTATCTGGGAGAGACTAATATTGCGCAAGGCACTCAGGGAAGGAGCAGGCCATCTGCACTGTTTTATCTCTTTCCTCAATACCTGACAAATTCTTACCCACCCTGAGAGATAAAATGCACAGCAAAAACTACCGCTCACTTGAGCAATATGCCACAGTTTCCAGTGAGCTGCACCTATGGCAGAAACTCTGCAGGTGCTGTTTGCCTTTCATCCACTCTGGCTGATTTCCTGTCTTTCTGCAGAACAATTCTATTTTACTTTTTCCTCTCTGTTTACATTAAAATCCTTCCTGCAATCCTAAATAACAGTTTCTTTCTCCAGTCTGGATAAGCAGCACACCTCACATCTCAGTAATTAAACAACACTGGGTGACAGTTTCCTACCTGATCCTCAGTCAGTGAACAGGAAGCACTAATAGCACTATGGTGCTACTCCTTCAAGCTATAACAGTAAGAGCACGTTCTACTACTCTTACAAAGCAACAGCTGATTAAATGAACTGCCATAAAGAGAGCAAAACTACTCACAAACTCCTCAGCCACACAAGTACTTCAGGGGAATGACTATGCAAAGCCCTGTGACCTAAGAAATGGGGATCAAAAATAGTCACTGCACATGATTTCTGCCATCTTTCCAAGCAGAATACTAACATATTTGTCATATTTAAAAATGGAATTCTAGACAAAATAGTATGTGGGTCATATTTTTAGGAGCTCTTGCTGCAATGACAACCTTAGCCAAAAAAGAGCTGTCAAAAGCCCAGTCCAATTAGTCTACTGAGGACCAATTATTCACATGCTGAGATGACAGCTTATTTCTAATGTACTGGTTTCTAAATGCAGCCTTTGATGATTCTTTTCATTAGCTCAGTGATGTTAAGAACTATCTCTGTAACTGAGGTGTCAGTGAAAAGAACCAAGTATCTACATTTTGCCTGCTGGTTTGAACACCCAAATAAAATGGTATTCTATACAAACCTCTGCTTTAAGCAATGGGAAACTGCCATCTGATTGCAATTTAACTCCCATGTGACATTGGCTACAGCCTCTTCATGGCTGAGGACTATCCTGTGGAATAAGTCCCCACCATGAGAAGCCAGCTGAGAGTGCCTGGAAGTGCTTTACTGTCAAGGGAACCACCCCAGTGGCACAGTACTGCTCACTGTCTCTACAGATGGTGGGGCTGGCCTGCAACCACAATCTTGCATGGCCTAGGCTGCTGAGAAATGGGTCTACCTGACTGCAACTGTGGCATTCCCTGAAGTGCAAAATGCTGATGGAAAGATAAGTCTGGCAGACCAGAAGGGTTTTTGAAGTCACCTGTGTACTTAGTATGTAAAAAAAGCATAGGAGTACTTACCTACAAAGTTCACTGTACTGTCAACTTCATTTTTTATACTGGAGGACAGGAAATAGTCAGAAGTGACAGCATTTAGCCCATTCATCCCAAAAGATGATTCAACTGGCTCTTGCTAGAATCAAAACAGTACAGTTGGGTCAGGATTACTTTATTTTAGGAGATATCTTATCTCTTTGTTCTGAGATGGTAATAAATCCCATCACTTCTGCCTGCCATATACCCCCTGCTCTCTGCAGGACACTGTCTTAGAACAAATATTTCTCTGAGGAGAAGACTGGGACTAATTCATTTCCAAATCTTTTGCTTTGAAAGGAAAGCTATTTTTAATCTTCAAATTTAGAGTAAGCCTTCAGAGAGCAAGGAAGCAGCAAGCTATTTACTACAAGAGATTAACATTTGAAACAAACAAGGAAGAAGCATTGCTTTAAAACAGTACTCTATTTAATATTCATCCTCAGTCCCTTCCAAATATGCTCTCTTTGCACTCTCTAAAAGGAAGTCTTAGTTTCTGTACAGCAATTACTAAATTCTAGCCTTAATTTTTCTCTACAGCAAGCCTGAAAGCAAACCAAAGTGTTTACACTAAATACAGCCTTTTAGATCACATCATAAACATTACCACAGGGCAACAGCATTTGGAAAACACCACCTGTTCTACACAGACTGAGCTTTCCACAAGATGCCTCTCTGTAAGCCTGATACACTCGAGTGGGAATCTAAAAAAATCCCTTCAGGGTAGACACCAAAAAATTAATTCCATTAACTCAGGATTTCTTTAAAAGGATTATTCTACACATGCAACTTCCTCCCCACTATTGACTCTCTCACAGGTTTATTGGTTACAATGTCTAAAGTCTTCTGTTCTTACTCTACCAGCCCTGCAAGGCTGCAACTTGTCCCCTGCTTGCTCACCCACAGAGAGGTGCAGAACTGTCCACACCGTGCTCATTTTCACTGCTCTAAAGCATTTCATCAAAGGCAGGCAAAGGTAAACCTCAGGACCTGCAGTGCCAGCCCATCCCAGTACTGTTGAACTGTTATCCTTGGGACAAAATACTGGGAGCACTGTGGTAGGCTTTTTCCTGGATGTCACATGCTGTGATTGTGATCTACCCAAAAAGAATTGTCACTTCAACACAAGCACTTTCCCAGACACTAAAGCAAGGCAAACAGCACCCTGTCACAGCATTCCTGGCACATCAGAAGGGTGGACAGTTAAGTGTTAATGGCAACTAGGTCTTTGATGAGATGCACCAGTTCTGCTGCCCTACAGGTCAAAGACTTGGAGAGCTTGAAAAGATAAAATTAGCTGCTATTGATCCATTGAGGGTCACAACTGCAAAGATAGGTTAGGGCTGCACACTGGAGCCCTGAGTATCTGGTGCTGCTTGCTTTAATTCACAGCAAACTCAGCAGCCCCCATGGAAACACTGTGCAGGCAGCATTTGCTCAACTTTACTGAGGCTTGATTACTGAGAAGTTTATTTAGTAGCCCCTTTCAAGCTTCAGAAACAAATATGCATCTTAGAACTCAGGTGATGGTGCCAGATCCACAAAGAGACTTGGATACTGGCACAGTTGGTGTTAAATCACCTAAATTTTGAGTGTTCAGATGTCTACCCTAAGCCAAATGCATGGAGAAAGCTGTCACTAGGATTTTAAATAACTCTCAATGTGGAACTGCATGGTCTAAAAGCTACAGCTAGGATAAGGTAGAAATTAAGCCTCAGTTCAGTTCTTTGTTTCAAAAGAGACTGGTTTTATCTGGGCTGCTCTGACATTTCCATTTCCTTCCCATTATTGAGAATTCCTTTTAAAAGAATTTAATGAATTGTAATGACAGATTACAATTTGCCCAAAAGCCCAGTGATAGGAGACCTACCTGTGAGGTGGGAGATTTGCTTGCCCCTTTGCTAAGGTGGAGCAGGGATTTGGTAAGGCCCAACACTCTCACAGGCACAGGGATAAGCAGTGACTGCCCTGAGCACCATGCCCAAGCTCAGCCCACCAGCACTTGCTGTGGGTGCCCATAGGGTCCAGCAGTGGCAACAATGGGAAGCTGCTGCAAGGCTTTTGCTATGCTGAAGTCCCTTTGCAGATCTGTGCTCATATTCTCAGCTTCTCCCTCTGCTGCTATCACCCCACTGTAGTTATCAGGCAAAGTGTGGAGTAACCTCCCACTGGGCTCCACTAAAAGACATTTTTCAGGGTAACTGTAAGGGATTCAATTCAAAACATGCAACTTGGATCTCAGGAATTCTCATCACCAAGCAAAGCAATTATAAGAAGCTTTCATGCTCAGAAATGTGCATTTGCTTTAATTCACCTACTACCCTTCTTCACTACTACAGCCTTCAACATCCAACAGCCAGCCTAAGAGTGGCTGAGTACAGGAAGAGCACCTCTTCAAATCCAGACTAGCCACTGCACACTTCTGTCAGAATGAGGGAACAGACAGAAATACTACCTGGCCCCAGCTCAGAGCACAAGAACTAACAGGAGGTATCACTGGTAGGTAGGTGTATGTGCTGGCCCACTGCTCTGCTCTGACCAAAGCAGTTTTACTGCCTCCCTCTGAACATCAGCTACCATCAGAGTCACTTGATAACAAGCACATGTGGCTGTAAGAGCCACACAGGATAGTTACAAAGTGGTTCTTTTAAGACAATTTAAAAGTCATAGCATTCTGACACGTAACTGCACAAGTCACAACTGCTGTGGCAGCACCTGCTTTCCAAACCCTTTCAGTGGAGGACTTTTCCCCACATTTCTGGGTTCACCTGGCCCAGAGAAACTGCTGGACAGAGCCTGCAGAGCCTGAACCCAGGCATGGGTGGCACAGCCCTTCACAGGTGAGCAGCAGGGGACCAAGCTGCCCTTGCACTGTAGACACAGCTGCTACACACAGCCCAAGGACACCAATTTTACTGAAAGCTGAGAGTCTGAAATCTCTGAGATTTGCCTTTTTGTTAAAAATTTGAAGGTGGACTAGCTCCTGCTGGTGTGTAATACTGACCACCTTTGAGAGGCCCTTGGCAGAGGTGTGAAAGCTAGGAAACACCATGCCTCACAGGGAGGGCAGACATCAGTCTGGGCCCACGCTCTGAATGAGCAGAAATCTCAGGCTGCAACTGAAGAGCTTCACAGCTGAGGCCTTCTAACTGACAAACATGAGCACAAGGTGCAGCTCTGACCCTTGCCTAAATGAAAATGCATTTCCAGTGCTTTACACACAGAAATTAATTGCTCCAAACGGTAGCTCTATTGTTCAGAAGCATTCCTTCCTTAATTACTGTATTTCTCCTTACAGAGACAAACAAATGGCAAATGTATTGCTGAGACTGCCAGTTTTCCAACCTCCAGGCATTGTAACACAAGGGCTGTGTCCATTGATGACGTAAGTGACGGCTTTAACAGCCTTCACATTTCAAGAAAAACAACCCCAAACATCCTGGGTAACTGTAGTTACTCAACCAAACCACAAGCATTTGCAAGTACCCACCACAACATACAGTTAGGGTTGTTAAAAAATATCTGCAACAGATTGTATTCACAAGCTCTTGCACCATTAAACAGACACCTCTTACCTTAATCTGTTTGAATTTGTCATCCTTCTCAGATTTCGTCTTTTTTCCTGCAACAACAGAAGGAAGATTTCATAAGGTCCTGTGAGCCATGAGTTATCCTTCACACTTTCTATATTCACCAACAAATAGCCCCAAAATGAGCCTCAAAATGGCAGGACTTCCTAGTTAAGGGAGAACACATTTGCTTAATTTTACCCTTCTCTTAAGGCCTGGGCAGCAAAAAATTCACCTTGAATTGCTGGGTTTGTGTTTCTTTTTTAAAAGGCTACAAAAGAGAACCACTATGGGACCAAGGAAAGCAACCGCAGTCAAAAAATCAAAGTGAAAATATGGAAGAATGACAAATTAAAAAACAAGACCTGTTTGAAAAAAAAAGGGGGAGAAAAATATTCTTAAAGGCAAGAAAAATCAAAATATATGCCTCATCACATTTCTGATGCTTTCTCTATAGCTACAGGAAAAGGGAAATTGTTAATTGATTTAATGTGAAAAGAGATCACAATAAACTTCAACCAATATTTTTGTAAATAGTTGCAACCTGGTAAGAAAATACAATTCATGCAAGAGTGGTTTATGCAATCGTGATGGGCTTGGGAATCCCAAAAACCATACTGCATGTGACCTTCACAAAATGTTATGCACCTTGGCAGACCCTAGTGCTGCTGCCCCTGCTCTGACCTGATGCAGAAGCTCAGACTTGCTGGTGCAAGCTCAGCTCTGCCCCAGTGTCAGCACAGATGTGTCCCAGGAGCTTTCCCCAGGAGCTTTTCTCTACTACATGATACCAAAGAAAATTAGAAATGTTTGCAGCCAGATTCTTTTGCTCCCACAAATTTTTAGCCACATGACACAAAAAAAGGGCATGTGAAAATATATATGAGGTCCAAACTATGTCAGGGTTTTACAGTAACTGGACTTTCTGCAGAATCTTCTCCTGCTACAGCCCCTGTTTCCAGAATCTCAGCTTTAAAGATGAACTTTTGTAGCTCCTTCAGGAATCTACTGCCAAGAGACATGTTATGGTCCTGAGGAATGTGTTTAAACATATAAAATACATTATTGACAAGAGACTGAAAACAGTTTCAAGATAAATGTTCTACATTTTGCACATTGATCTTCCTTTCACAGTATGATTCTGCCCCAAAAATGCCATGGTTCATAATTGCCAGTAACACTGACCTTAAACTGAAAATCTGCCTTTCACTTCTCAATCTAAGAAAGTAGCAAATTGTAGCTACAGTTGAACTGACTTGGATTTTAGAGGAACACCTTGTGTCTGGTTTGCAGGTTATCTTTTAATCCAAAATTCTAGACAACACAGGATACCAGAGGACTAAGGAAACCATTGTTCTACTGCATAAACCAGTAAGGAAGCCATATGAAAGCTAATGAGACCTAAATAAAGCTATGTTTCTACTTTGAAAAAAACCAAATACTCATGAGATTGACCTGGTGGTTAGGCCTTCTCCTGGCAGGCAGGAGATTTAATTCCTAAATTTGGGGATTCAGATGATTTCCCACTTCACCATTACTGTGCTCTGTGGGTTGGTTTTCCATGGTCTTTGTAACTAACAATGTGGTTTCGTGGTTTAGTGTTCTGAGTGAGTGTACTGCTCTCAAGACAGAGCCAGTTTAATTGTACCCTTGCTTGAAAAAAGATACCAAAATGTCTGCCCCCATATTCTGAATGACCCCTACTGAGTTCAATGTGTTGAGCTCTAATACCCCCTAATCACATTCCTTGATTGAAGGAGACCTGGGACTAGATTCTGAACACAACTCCAGCAGCTTTAACAGACAAATATCAACAGCTTGGGGGTATCACATCTCATTGATCCTCTCTTCTGAATGCAGCCCATTTTCCTACAGCTGTTCCTAAGTTTCAGTCATTTCCCAGCCAGCCAGGGCACCATGTGCAGCTTGCATTGGTGGCTTGTTGCATACTGAGCTACCTGCAGTAGGTGTTTTTCTCAACACAATGCTCCTAAGAGAATTTCATGTTGACAAGCTCTCCCCTCTACCTTTTTTGGAAGGTCTTTCAGATAAGGGTAGCATCCGGTACACCCTGAAGGCATTGTTTCCTTTCTTTATACTTTTGTCCTTCACTTCTTCTATGTCAGGCAGGGAGTTCATAGCGCAGCGGAAGTTTGCCTTCCATGTCTTTGGATCAGGTTTATCTACTCCTGACTGGTATTTCCCTGAGCAAGAAAAGAAAAGTTAGGCACATATGACATGTGATTGAAGATTTGAGGCAAATTAATAACAGCGCAGGTTAGCTTCAAGGTATCAGCCTTTGGTTCCCATGGCAAGCATTCTAACAATAGCTGAGGTTGCAAGAGAGTGCTGTGATCTCATTCTCATGCACATTTCTAGAACAGATGATGAATGGTTTGTGCTCAAGAAAGACCCAGGGCACTGCAGATCTGATGTGACTCCATAACAACATGGAAAAGCTTGCACAGCATTTACCTTTATTATCTCAGGTTCAAATCCATAGAAAGGCATAAAAAGCCTAAGGGCCTATGTCTGCAAAGTGCTGACTGTGCTTTACTCCTGACAGTTTTGAACCCAATTGCTAACATTTAAATCAATTAAGTTTTACTGTGTTCCTCAATGCAAATGAGTTATGGCACTTCAATTAAGCTAGAGAGTACCATAGGCCATGAAAAAACACTTAGCCTCCCACAAATCTGGAAACTTCAGTTCACTCTCTGTGTTAGTAAAAGCAAAGACAAGAAAGAAGGAAAATGTAACTTTAAAAGGGAAAACAATGTGAAAATCTGTCCTGTAAAAAGAGAGTTCCAATACCTGTGTGAATTGCCCAGTTTCTAAATAAGGGAGCATCTTTTTCAACATCCCAACCATGTCTTGCGGCATGCATCCAGGGAATCTGAAAAATCTTCTTCTCCTGGAAGGGAAAACAAACAGGAAATGCCAACACTGATAGACTTGAGGAATCTTCTGATGATTTTAAGTCACTAATTTATAAGCACAGTTTCAGCATCTCCAAGTGTTTTGCTCCCTTCTAGTATCACTGAAATCAGCAGGAAAATATCCACTGGCATCACCAAAGCAGAACAGAGTCCAAGTGTATGAAATACTCAGAAGCCACTCCACGGAAGATGAGCCTGGCAGCTTTCCGAGCTGACACATGGAAAAAACATGCAGTACTACATATTTCTAAGCTTTCATACAAAGGGTAGTTTTGTCAGCACAGACACTTTTATGATTAGCAAAAATAAATCTGAAACAAAACAACCATAGGAACAGAGCAAAATCAAGGATTTAGAATTCAGCCAATAAATACTAGCATGGTGAAGAAAAGAGATCTTGCAAATTTGTATGCCAAGCAAAAGAATATATCAGCAGTAGACGTCTCTGCAGTGAGGATAAAAAAAACCAGACACTCATGTGAAGTGACACTCATGAAGAAGTGTATTGAAGATACCTAAACACATTTTAGTTCAGAAACTTTAGACCAAAGAAAAGTGCATCTTAAGAAATGCAAAGGAAGGTTTTTTAAAAATTTGTTTTTTTAACACGCAGCTAAATCAGGGCATGCCTTACATGGTGTCAGTATAATCATTCCTCAAGGATCATGGAAGATCCCTGGCAACTATTAAAGATGATAGTTTTAGCATGTAGCTCCAGCTCTGGGGGCCCAATGACTTTCAGAGCTTGAATAACATGTTTCCTACACTCCTTCCACAAGCACTTAGCACACAGGATACTGGGCCAGAAGGATGCTGGATCAGATGTGCTTTTATGTCATACAATATGGCAATGAATTCCTTTGTCCTGACCTAGAGGGCTGCTTCAGAACTCTTCATGCTGTTTTCTGCAAAGCCATACAAACTGAGCTTGTTCCACAACACTTGTTTTTTTCTCCCCTGTTGGGAAGAATACTTATCTGGCTTCACATGCAGACATCTTGTACTATAAACTGTCACTGCAGGTTCACATCCAATTATCAGTCTATGAAGAGAAAAGTACTTCCTGGGCAAAATGCACCCTCCTCCTGCAGCAGCCACCTGAGCTATGCTGCCTGAATTTCACCCTAAAAGAGCCTATTTCTCTCTACTGACTACACACAACTCTAGACAGGCAGCTCTCACTTAAATGACTGCATTGTAGATATCTGGCTGGGTGAGATGAATCCTTCATCCTTTCCCCTTCCCCCAACAATCACTTTTCTTTCCTGACTGTCTGGTTAATATTTCACTCATGCCAAGGTTAGGTTTATTTCCCTTCCTTCCATGTGATCTTTTCTTCTTCTGAGCCTGCCTTTTGTCCTTCAACTCGTCTTTAATCTTTTCCGTCATATTTGCTTGTTCAGAATTGCATTTTTCCCTTTTTGCTTGGCTTTATCTTTAATTTGGTGCAAACAATTATTTAACATGTTCCTCAGTCCCCTCAAGACCTCACACTCAATATTCCTCTTAATGTAGTTACATCACTTCTGTCACATGTCTTTTGCCTCTTTACTCTTCCCTCTACTTATAAGTAAATCATCAACACAGATGCTTCTTTCCCCAGCTCAAAGCAGCCAAAAGAAAGCCTCAAAGCCACTGTTTGGGGTCCAGGGGTCCACAACACTACTGTATTCATCAGACCTAGAATAAGCTTCCCTGCCTTTACTCTTCATAGACTATAATAAGCATGGGAAAAAAAAAATCATCACTTCAACAGAAAACAGTTTCTATCAACAAGAACTTTAAGAATAGATCAGATTAAAATAGACCATATGATAATTCAAAACCTAGCAGACTGAACAAGACTCCAGACATAGCATCCTGTCATCATCAACTGTACTCACTGCTTCAAAAGAAGCTGCAAGGACACTCGACAGCAGTCTAAGTGGTCATTACAGTGCTTCTGCTCATTACAGAAAGTTCTTCCCAATCCCAGATGTCTTGAAGCACAATAATTATATGAAATTATAACACAAATTACAAAATCACAGAAGCTATGTATATTATAATTTTATAATACACATTTTACTGTGTTACATACTCTGTGACAGCTCAGGTGTTTCTGTTTCCAGTGTCAGAGGAACACTGACCTCTCTCACTCCCCCTCCTCACATCCCCTCTGCTGAATGATGTTGTTTCATTCACAGCTCCCAGTTTTGTCTCTCTGGGAAGGTAAAGAAATTCCCTTCCTCCTTCATGCCACTCAGAAGGACAACAATTTCACCAAAGAGGTCCATAAGTATTTATGCTTTAAGCCCTATAAGGAGGGGTTTGTTCTGGAGGTATAATGATGAATTGACAGTAGGGGAAAGAATTATGTGTCACCTGTACCTGATTTGTCATTTCTAACTGAGAGAGGTTTAATTCTTTCTTCAGTTCAGAAAAAATCCCCAAGAACAGACAGCCAATGACAACCCAGAATGGTAATCATTTCTTTCATATTTAAACCTTATTTCCTTAAAAGCTGTGCACACATATGAGTTTCAGTTTCTTGATAATCTGACACACCTTCTTATCTAAACTGTGAACTATCCTTTACCAAACTCTGATTAAAATACTACAGCCTATGAAGTTGATTCTGTGGGTATAGAACAGGCTGTGATACACGTGACACTTCATTGATTCCATGCATGGCTTTGTTTATGGTCAGGATTTAAAGCAAAAATAGAAATATTTTTGGTTTAATGATCCATTGCTGGAATGAATGTGCAAACATTTTTAAACAGAAATGCTCAGGAGTGCAATTTTCTTGTTGAGCATAGTAAAGACAATCCAGGCTGATGCCAAATCAGAGGGTAGAAGTGGGGAATCAGAGTTTAATAAACCTCAAGGCAGAGAAATTATTTCAGGATTAGGCAGGAACACCCAGCAAAGGACAGCAGACATGGACTGTCAGTAGGAAACTTTACACCAAAACAGAGATATTCAAGGAGAAGGACCCGAACATGGGACTCAAATGACAAAGACAACAATAAAAACCGGGCTCCTCTTCAGCTGTGACCCCATTATGCAAGAACAAGGACCTACTCAAATTCACAGTGTAGCTAACTAGGGAATGGATAAAGCAATATTTATTTACCCAGCCACAGCATGAGACTCATTGATGCAGGAAGTTACTGAGAAACAAGGTTCATAGATGAATTTAAAGTGCTCCTGATAATTTCATAGTCCTGAGCATTTCTAGCTTTGAAAGATGAAAGAAAAGGTAGTAATTTCAATTGTCATTCTTCAACTTTAAAAATGAGCACCTGAGTACCACAATTACTACTGCTAAAGGGAGGATACCAGTGACTTAACCAGACAGGCAGTTCCTATGTTTCTGCCCCTGATTTTTTGCATTTCCACCCATTCTGATAATAAAGTAGCCTCTGTAGCAAAAACAGCTTCATGCTTTTCAGTGTGGTGAATTACTCTCCTGCACAGTGCAGAAAGCATGCCACATTTCCACAATTCATTACTATTCAAAGTCTCAAATACACTCCTAGATTTTGCTCAACCAATCAAAATAAATTCAAATTGGGTGCTGACATTTTTGAGCTCTTGATTGCACTCTCAAAATGTCTTGAGCACTTACTAAGAGCTCAGGACCAGGGATATTAGGTTTGAGTTGGACAGGGGAAAAGTCACTCTATTTTCTCTCAAGTTGAGAAGTGTCAGAGAAGTCACACAAGTCTGAAACAGCTGATTGTTGCTTCAACTCAGAGTCTAACACAGAAGGGTATTTTGAACACATCCCTCTGATGCTATTTGCTGAACAATGTGTTCCTAGGTTAAAAATAAAGTCCAAGCAGAATCTCCAGAAACACTCACTTCAACAACAAAGAGTTGGAAAATGCTTTTAAATGAGCCACAAATCCACCAGGCCAAAGCAGGACGCTTCAGATCTGGCAGGCGAGACCGGAGGAACAGGTTCAGCAGGAAGCATTCAGCTTTGCCCGTCCTCCCTGTCACCCCTTTGAAAACCAGGAATGAGCTGATTTACCTATGCAGACCTCAGCCACTGCTATCAAGTTCCCCTTCAGCACATGCATGCACCCCCCCTTACCTTATTTAGCCATTTCAGCCCCGGTATTCTGTTGGAGTTGATTTGTTCTTCCAGCCAGGGCCGCATCCGCATCCTTTCGACTGGCATTGTCACCCACCTGGGAAGGAGCTGCAGGGAACAAGGGACAAGGTTACTTGTTTGCCAGGCAGCACTCCCAGGCAGCTCCCCCACCTCTGCACAGTACACTTATTACAGCTTTGCAGGCACTGAATGATGGTAAAAATAAACATTATTTTAGCTCTGTGTGTGAGCCTCCCCTAAAAGCAACTGAGATGAAGTCTCCTTTATGGCAGAAAATATTCTTCTGGTACACTTGTCTTAGGAAAACCTTCATCTGAAGATGGCACAGAATATCAGCAAAAGTTTGTCTGCTGATACAGGTGGGATACCAGAAGTCACAAAGAAAAACACTTACACTCTTGGAGACACCTCTTTTCAGTCCACATACCTGCATTTGCAGACCTTATTTTGCCAAGGAAAACATATGTAACGAAAAAATAACACATGCAGGAGGCATCATTGTATTAGCTAAAATGATGCTTCTGCTAATGAAAGGGCTTTCAAATGGCAGTTTCAGTCCCATGAACTTGACTAGAATTAATAAAAGTACATTTTACATCACAGCAATTTAACTGACCACTTTGATTCTAGCTGAGTAGTTTGACCCCCACCCTCCAGCTTTCTCTGATCAATCCACTCACTGATTTTTTAGCTGTTATTTTACATTTCAATGCTGTTCAGCTATGAAGTGAGTTCTTCGCACACCCCTCAACTACACTATGCCACCTTTTATTATCCAGTTAAGACTCAAACTGACTTCTTTTTCTGTCTCTCTCTCTCACACACATGCACACATCACCTCAATGCCACTTCCCTGTTTAGAGCTGTAAATTATTGACGTAAGAGTCCAAAGTCTTGAACCTGAGGCAGAAAATTTTAAAAAACATTAACCAACTGGCACTAGATGAAGATTAAAGCACCACATTAAATGCCTGTTAAGCACCCTGGAACCCATCATTTCCACATTCAAGTACTTGCATTTAGGCTGCTGCTTCTCCTTGCCCCTTCTGCACTGGGCTCAGCTCCTTTGTCTCTCTTTTGGTCTTCACATCTGTGTTCTCTGCATCATTTGTAACTTCTCTGCTCCACTGTTCTTGTCACCTTTGATCTTAAAAATAAAAAAGAGAAAGAAAAATTTGAAAGCACGCAGGAATGGCACAAATGTAAATGGGTTTGTTCTCGCTTCCTATGGGAGTACAGGCATGGGACAGACTAACAATTAGGCAGTACCAAGCCCACACCCAGCACAAGAGGAAGAAAAACGTTCAAAGTTTCCTCTCATTGCTCTGAGGACATGTATTTCCTTGAAACTAATAAGGAATTAAAATCTGAATGCAACAATAAGGTTCTTTGATGTGTTCAGAGAATTTACCAGCAGCCATGCTCACACTAATCTCTCAGCAAACATATTAGTATTTTGTTTACTACTCTGTGGAGCTGGTCACTCATGCTTCAGCTGCAGCCTCTTGCAGTAAACTACAGATTTCTAAAATAGCTCAGAAAACGGCTGCAACTGCTCAGCTCCCTTTCATGTTCACTTCAGATATGAAAAAACAGCCAGCCCCAGGAATCCAACAGCAGACAAGCACTTGTGCATATCCCCTCTCTGTGTAAGAGGGAAGCTGTTTTCTGGACAAGGGTGATGTGGGTTCAACTTAGCCCCCAGGTTGGTGGCAAACAGCCACTGCAACCCCCTCCCCTTGGAACCAACAATCCTCATCCAGGTTGCAGAATGTGCACAGGAGATCTCTACCATCTTCCCCTGCTACGGTTTGAGTCAAAGCTGAAAAATGCAAATGGCAATGTACTAAAAACATGAGCAAATTTTTATTTGTCTGAGAAGGAAGAAACAATTATCTACAACAGATGCATTTCTTTCTAAGGTATCTTTGAGTATGCATGCACTTTGAGACAATTCCTGGAAACACTGTGCATAAGATTCAACACTCAGTATGAATGTTCCCATTTAGCAGTTGGACTTTTCTGGGTAATGAGCCCCTAAGACAAATTTCAAGCCCATCTGAATGAACAACTTAGACAGAAGGCAAAAGAGTCATCTTAAAAGCAGCAATGAATCCCACTTGGGACAGACAACATGGAAGAAACAGAAGCTGCCTTTGTACAAAAGCAATACATCTCAGGAAACGAGTAAGCTGCCAACAATCGCTACCACAAGGAAGCCAGTCTTGCCCAAAACAGCAGAGTTGAGCCAACCTGTCTTTTCCCTCCCACACCCCTGGGGGCTTCCCCAGCTGCTCCCCTGTAGATGCTGCTGAGAAGTGCTCATCTCCTTTTTGCCACCCTGGGATTCCTCTGGGATTAGCAACTGCAGCTGTCAACACACACCTTCCCATCCATCACCCACACCAAGACAAATTAATCCAAGGTAATCAGGAGAGAAGTTTGGCTTGTGAGAAGAGAGGAATGGCTCCCAAGACCTGTTCATCTGAAAGTAAATTCAAACCCAGGTAAAAATAATCCTACAATGATGTCCAGCTGGAGGGAACAGCAAGAATCTTCTGGAGTTATGTCCTTCACAAAGGAGCAAGCACAGCTGTGCTTCTGCTCATCAAAACACAATCCCTACCCCATGCTCTTTTTAGAGCACATGCTGATGAAAATAAAGGTGGATGGCTTCAGAAGGCATTCCCAGACCTATCTGCCTCAGGACAGCAATGACCACAATGGTGCCAAAATGTAGCAGGGTTTTTGTCAGTTGTAAGTTAACAAGATTCTTTTGATGAAAATACCAAGTAAACTCTACCAAGTAATTGTCTGTGGGAAATGAAGGTGCCTTATCTCCATCCAGAGCTGTCAAATGCACGATTTATTTGTACAGAAAGAAACATCAGCATCTGCAGTGCCTTAAAAGTAGCTCCTGTCTGTCCATAAATGGCATTACTGGGTGCACTTGAAGCCTTATTTCACTGACTCCAGGTAGGAGGATCTGGAGTCCATCCACCAGTGAGTACAGATTAAATCAACTGACTTTAAGAATCATTCCAGTTTGTAAAGATATTTGAAATGATCCAAAATAGGCAGCAAATGCAGGTGAAGTTTCAGGGGCCATTGCCTAACACCATGCCAGCTTCACCATCCATCAGAATATATCAGTTATTAAACAAACCTACAAAGTCAGAAACTAAGGTAAGCCCTACAAAACAGCAGGTATGCCAAGTTTCTTGCCAGCCTCTCTGGAGTGTTTACCCAGCTGAAAGAAAAAACGCAGAAACAGTCAATCCTCACTGGGATTTGCATAGAGGGGGAGCCCACAGGGAACCTGTGAAGAGCCATTCCCACACAAGAAGCATGGCCCATGGATTGGCTGCCACCACAGTTTATGGAGGGATTATTTTGATGTTCTTTGAAGCTTTAATCACTGCACTATTTATGCTAGTCCTGTGGTCAGTTCAGCCTATTTTTTGCAATGAGAAACTTCAAGAACACGGTGAAGGCTACTCCCCAGCAAGGTACAAACTGGTTGCAATATGCATATACACATATTTTCACTCCATAATGATTGATAAAGAGCTTGTAGTCCCTCCCTACTCACCGCAAGAACATTCTAGTAAGTCTGACTTGTTTTTTCCTTCACAGAGATAACACTCCTGCCATACAGAAAGTGTAACCTTTGAGAATGAAGAGCTCTTCACTAGAATTACAGCAGCTGTAGACAGAAAGTGAAAGCAATGGCATGGCAGGCATTACATCTGAGCAGTACACTATGTTCTCTTTCCTTCAGTTTCACTCTGGCAGCATCTGGATAACTGAAAAGGCACAAAGGTTATCTAAAACCACAAACTACTCTGTATCTGTGGGTACTTTCTTAAAAGTATATTCCTATGGAACCAAAAAAAAAACCCAAAACCAAAAAACCTCTGGAAAAGCAGCTCTTCTTTCCCTATCACAAAGTACCCAGTTAAAAGATTTGTCAGTATATGGAAATATTATTAACAGCTGTGAAAAGTTATGGTGGGACAAGATCTTGGAGGCACATTTGTGAAGCAGGTCACAGCCTCTGCTCAAAGCTGTGGAAAAACATCTGTTCCTCAGAGGATATGTGCAGAACATTGCATGGTATCAATTTATCTTTTCTCTGCAAATACAGAATGGGTAATACTATTTTTTGAGAAGTTATCTTTACTTGTGCTTTGCTGATAAACTTTTAAACTATTCCCTTTGTTTACTAAGGCTGATGCAGTTAAGAAAAGCATCAATCATCCCGTGTGACCAAAGAGATATGCTGAAATGAGACCATATGCTAAATTTAGGATTCAGAGAAATGGGTTCTGTATTTGTGTCTCTGCCAAGACTGTTCCAGCATACATGGAAACATGATCTTTTTTTAAAGAACAGTACTTGGAGCAAAATTCTGCTCTTTGGTCACAGACTGAACTCTGCTTTCATATAGGATTTTGCAATATGACCACCTTTTTCAGCTATTCTGCTGCGAATACCACTTTCAAACATTTCACCATCTGTACTCTGAGAAAAGCCCTGCTTAGAAGTCAAACTCATCAGAGGGATAGAGCCTTCTCTCAGGTAAAAAAAACTGTTAGACTCATCTAGCCAGAAATACTTCAGAAATGTGAGATTGACACTGAAAGGAAAACAGAAGTGCACTTTACTCAGTTGCTTTGACTGTGGACACCTGAATTCCCCCTGCCTGCAGTGTGTGGGGAGACAAGACCTCTGCCTGGTACCTTTCCTATCTGCCATGAGGTGGAGAAGGATCTTACCACAGGTGCTGCAGAACATGCCTTCTTGCTGATAATCCCAAATTATCCTACATCTGTTGTTGGAACCAACGGCAAAACACTTCATTAAAGAGAAGTAAATGAGGAAAAGTGGGTATTGCCATTCTTAGAGGTACAAGGCTTACAGGTTCAAAGTGAAATCCTCACTTAGAAATGAAGCAAGAAAACCCATAAAAGCCAGTAATAGACTTTCTGGACTCATAGCTAGTTAGAAAGCAAAACCTACACTCTCTGGTCTTTTAACTGCATGTAATGGTGCCTCTTTTTTCTTCACCATTATTCTGTCAGTGATGCCTTGATGAACAGGGAGGGATGGGGGAGACAACACTGGCAGATTTGTTTCTCCCTAAGCACCTCTTGCTGTAAGCTCCATTAGAGTATTCACCATGGCCAGTCTGCTCCGCAGACCCAGTTCCTGTGTTGGCTGTAACACCTTGATCCATATTGTAGCCACAGCAATATCTTTCCTGCTTTTCCTAATGTTTTGGTGGCAGCAGAAAAGACTGTGTCCTTCCTGTCCTTCACCAAGAGTTCACTGCAGCCAGGAAAGGTGGTACCTTATTTACTCTGATGCCTGCAGGAAGGACGCAACTTCATCAAGAAAGGCCAGAAAGCCAAGAATTGGAGAGCAGGCAGGATGGGAGAGCACAGGGCCTGGGCAGAATGCTGTAAGGCATGGCCTGGCCATTAAGAAGAACCTGTACAGGCAAACACCAGGCAATACTTCACCTGCTTCCCTAGGTTCCCAAAGAAAACATGACAGGGCTACAACAGGACTATAGCTGCTAAGGGGAAAGCTTTGTGGGGTGAAAACCTGGGAAATCGAGCTCTCCATGACAGATTCATGCTAGCAACAGCTACCCAACCTTCCAAGGCCCTGCAATGCAGTGTCCAGGTTGTGCCCACCTGATTGCAAGGCAGATGGAGGAAGGAAGCATTCAGCATGCACTCCTCTCCTGCTGCTGTACCCAAGAACGATACATGAAGTACAATGAAGAAAAGCCCTTTTATCCTCAAGCAACAGAGGGCAAAAACAACCAACCCGTCTTTCCCTGAAAGCAAAACAAAAACCAAAGAAAACAAAGGCAAAAGTAACTTAAACATGTACTGAAATCAGCATTAGAGACTGCACGTTAAACACGCCCAGGAAAATGTACTGTGAGAACTCACACTGTATATGGAGTGTGTTTCATCAGCCCTATAGCATTTCTGTTCCACCCAAAGGGTGTTAACATGCCCTGGCTGGGATTCAAACGTTACACATCAAAACACACTCTTTCCTTTGGTTTCCATGCAGAGCTTATTCTCCCTCAGCAGCAAAGACATGAGTTGTTATTTTGCAGTGATCTCAGGCTTCATTAAAGTTAGCCCTTGGATTTGCAGACTAGAAGTTCACCGAAGAAAATCCATCTTATTTTAATACAATAAACCCAGAAGGTTGCTCTTTTTTTGCTTCTGGACTTAGCCATGATGAAGCAAGGCTTCAGCGTCCCAGTATCCACAATGAAATTTCCCTTGTGATGGCTCTTTCTATCACAACACTTGAAGAACACAATGTCTGTGGCTGAGCACATCCACTTCTCTGGCATTGCAGCAACCTACATCAGCTGGGAATTTGGGCCAGGCTTTTAACAGATTGCTAAAGATCATCTCCATAGTATCCTTGCCACAATGCTCATCTGCACAAGCATGGATGTCTGCTAGTCTGGTGACAATACAAAATGATTGCTTTAGTTTCAGCTTTACAAGAATACTTTGTTTCCTGGAGGTTTCTTTCATTTTTTTTCTCTGGTGTTCAGGGAGTGAAGATAGGAGATGCCAGAATCTGCTGGCATCAGGATGACAACACATCTTGCCAGCTCCTCCAGGAGTCTCAAAAGCAGCCATAAATCGATTATTTATAATCAGTCGAATATCTGATTAGTTTTCTTCTTAAGCTTTGTGTTACATCTGACGACTGACCATGATTTGTCCTCAGTATCTGGGATTTCTAAATATTTTTCTCTCAAGCGCTGCCTAAAAGAGAGGTGGTGACTTTCCTGTACTTCACTCAGACAAGTTTGGGAGGGGCTTGTTTACAACAAGAGATTTGTTGTCATGGTTGTCAGGGAGTAATTAATTCTTTGCATTGGAGAGTAGTTATCCTCAAAATAATCAATTTTATTCCGGAATTAAACACTCACATGTGAATCTACTCCTGAATACCCACAGGTAATTGCTGCTGCTGCTTAGATGTCATTTGGAATCCATGGAAGCCAAACTCTGTGTGTTCTTTAAAGCTGCCAGGAAAACTCAGCACTTGACACCTGATTCATAAAGAATTTTCCACCAAGGTGAAAACTAGAAGTCTATTAAAGCTCAAACAATTATAAACAATCACTTCACTGATGCAACTCGATGGCATGGTTCTGTTAGACCCCTGCATTCTCATGAGCTCCATGACTAGGTTTACAGGAGACATCCCTAAAACTCTTACGCACTTTTACTACTTGGATCCCTCTGAAAGCAGTGGGAAATTTATGCATGCACATACCTGCAGGATCAGAACTTAAACTGTGAGAGTACCTTTTAAAGCTTGGGCAGTCTTTATGTCAGTGTTCTGCCTAACATTCCTTTGCCTAAGTACAGGGTGAGTGCTTTATAGGGTGCTATACGTTAGAAAAGAGCCATCGTAAAACAAAAGTTTTAATCTCATTGTTCCCACACTGATGGCTTGTGAGGCTCAGACAGGATTGCAAGAAGTCAATGATATTTTAGAGGCACTCATGGATGCAGAGAAAAATTATTCCCAACAGCAAACACTGAGAAATGTGTTCAAGGAAGAGTTTTCACATTCACTGGCCATGACCTGCACCTGATATAATCCACCTTTCCTGAACTGGGCTTGTTTCCCACAGCTACCTTTGTTTGTATAACATACTGTTCTGCAACACACAGCAAGAACTATTTGCACACTACACTGAAGTGTGATTTAATATTTGCTTAAAGCTTTCATTTTATTGTCTGGGCAAGGGCAGTTTCTACCACTGAAGTTAATAGCTAACCCCCAACTATACCTTTGCTATCCAAACTTGTAATTGTTAGCACAGCACCCAGATCCAGCAGCAAAAGGCATAAACTACCTCTGCCTAACTTCACTGAGAGAAGCAAAAGCAGCCCTTTCAGCAATTTCTCCTATCCTTCTAAGAAAAGGTATTCAAGAAAAGTATACACTATTTCAGATTTGTAAGAAATACTCTAATGATTACTTAGACACTTTCTTTACAGACAGATCATGGCAGGCGCATACTTGGAGGTTGGGATCCTCTGAATCACCCACTGTGAGCTGGAAACATGTCTGTCACATGAACTTATTTACAGTTACAAAAATAGCACCATGAAAGACACAGATGTGTTGAGCACAAAAAATAAATTGAATTAGTTATTACAGAGATTCTGCTGGACACTGGAGAATTTAAGAAAGAAATATCTTTCTCTTGTACACACAACTGAAAGAAGTGCACTTAAAGTGTACTAAGTATTAAATGCTTGTACTTATGCTTGTTGAAATGATATGATCTAATGCTCCTTTTTCTAGAAGTGCTACTCTTTCCTATGCCACAGGACACACAGGATATGAATAGTTAATAGCACTGGTTACAAAATATGTTTTTAATTTAAAGGTTTTGTGCTGACCACAGACCAACAGCAATTAGCCTCACTTTGTGATCTGCAGCAGCTATTTCTATCTTGGAAGTTTCCTAAAATACTACTGAGCTAGAGTGAGGCAACTCAACTCATCTTCATTTCTCATCTAAGCTGCATAAATATTATTAAACTAAACAAAGTTAGACTTCTTCGTATTCTCTCATCAATCTCAAATCTCAGAATTGCTCTGGCATCCAAAAATTTTTGGTTTTATATGCTTGAATGCAATGTGTTCAAATGTGTGAGAATTGGACCTCTGGAAATAAAGTTTTTCATTTCACCCCAGCACAGCATTAGCAGAGCAGAGATTGTCCAAGCTTCTCGTCAACACCCAAGCTTTTTTTCAATGCAGCCCAGCAGCATGCATCTCTAATAGGAGAAGGAGAAATGAAATCTCAAATCTAAATAGGAGAAGGAGAAATGAAATCTCAAATTAATGTATTTGAGATTACACAGCCATCCAATGTTTGCCCATCTTTTGACTAATTCACCAGGTAGTTCTCAACATCACAAAGTACATTCTAGCTGTTGACTGATCTGTGGAAATTGAGTGAAACCATTCACAGTCATTTCATACCATCAGCTAAACTGATACTGGATTACATCTTTTGGTTACCATTGATTTGGCCCCAGTCTATGTGGATGACCTCAAAGGTGAAATTAAAAAAAAAAAAAAAAAAAAAAGCCAACCATGTATTTTATACCAAATTTTATTAGCAACTCAAATCTCAACAAGACTAAAGCTCGAGTGCTCTGGCCAGCTGAGTTACTGACTCCCTTTCATGGTCCTGGATGTCATCACTTCCACTGTACTCCGTGTACATGTTTGCCACAGATTTCAAAACAGCACTTCTGTTACTGAAGAAGACACCACTTCCCATATTGCAGGACCTTTGCCCAGACCTCTGGCTGTGAGAAGTGGTACCTGGATAAACCAGGAGTGTAGCCCCTACCCTGTATTGTGTAGTTTGCTAAGGCAGTGCTGCCATGCAGCAGTCTAATTTAGATGACAGATTAAATAAATGGTAAAACTGAATTAACTTTTCAAGCTCTCATGCTTCTTTGCTCTGTGCTTATTTCATTTTTGCCAACTGGGAAATGAAAACCAACGGAGTCGGTTTCACTTTTGTTTATATTTGGTTTCAATTTTATCCTCAAGTTTTGCTTTCATCTTTTTCATGTAACACTGTTGGGATTTCAGATGCTGCAGGCAAACTCTCAGTAATTTAAAAACATTGCTCTCCTATCCTCCCTGTTTTCTTATTGCAGAATTATTTTTACCTTAAATAAACTTTTGAAGATGCTGTCACAATTTTAGAAAGTGTTTTGGGGTAGAGCTGTTTAGTTTTGATTTTACAGATTTATATGCCTTATCCAATTAAATTCAATACTTGACTATTTTCCACTTGATTAATGTCTCAGTTGCATATAAAGTCCTGAATACAGGAGTCAACAAAACACCTTAAAAGACAGCCAGTACACCAAATGCACAAAAGCCCATGCCACACACAAAATGTGTTATACATATACACACAAAATGCACATAAAGAGCTGAATTTATTGCTACCTTAATTTATTAACCAACAAAGGCAGTGTCTTGCTTAGATAAAGCTGTAAGAGGCTTGCCTGGAATGCTGTCAAGCAACATGCAATATCAACAGAAATATCACAGTCCAGGCTTTGTCTTCTGTGCACTTATCAGGCCCTTCAAGTCACATATATCCCTCCATATGTATGAGAAAGCAGAACTTAACCACAGGTCACACTTTTCAAAACCAAATGCGTAAGCAACCCTTCCTTCTTTTGTGCTGCATTAATCTTAAGTATCTAAGTCTTTTAAAAGCACTTAAAATAATTTTACAGCAAAAGGGAAATGGTTGGACAACATCCACTGTCACGTGCAGTTCAGAACAAAGGACAAATTTAACCAGTTTTGACACACCTTAATGCCATTCCTAACACCAGAAATATGCTGGGAGCTACAAACCAAGCCTGTCAACGTTAGCTGAAAAACCATCAAACAGAAATATGCCCTCCTCTTTAATAGACAGGAATATGAAAATTATTACTTCCAAGCTTATCTTGAAAGATAGCAACCTATATAGCAACAATTGAATGTTAAAATAACTTAAGAGTTAAAATTTAAATTCTGCACCTGGGGTGAAACACTATGCCACATGCAGGCAGATTTGCTCCTGGATGTGTGTCCAAGGTGCAACAAGATAAAATGTTTCCTTTGTCCTAAAGACTGCTGTACTTGATTTAATGCAATCTGCTCCAAAGCAAACAAAGGGATCAGAAGATTTCCGGCATACAGAAAGCTGGGCTTGCAATATATTACAAACTGAGAAATCAAACATTATGTACTGCTTACCACTTCTTTCTTTCTTCTCTGGGTCATTCAAAAAACCAGAAATTTTACATGAGCTTCCAAGAAATTGCAAACATATCCAGCACTAACTGTAAGAGCAAATTTTAAAATCTTTTCACAGTTTATTAATAAGAAGTATGTGCTGTACAATGTATTATTTTTGCTATATACAAACTATCTTAATTTTATATATATGTAGATACGTAGGTATGTACATCTGTATATATATATTTACATACATGTAGGTTGATATTAAACTCTAAACTGTTCTCATGGATTCCATTCCACTAACTGTTAATTGTTGATTTCAGGTTTTTTTAGTGGCTATTTTAATCTTAACACAAGAGTTTACACATAGTCAATACAAAGAAGAACCTTCATACATTCCAATAAAACTTCTGAAAAAAATGAAACCAAAACAAAACAAAAAAACCCCAAGAGGAACTTATTTAATTAAACGGAATAATATTTTGCATAATGCTATTCATACATGAGGAATATGCACCTTAACAAATCTGTTCCTCTCATTCACTGTATCCAGAATCTTTTAAGCTTACTTATTCTTTTGTTTTGCACTTGAGATCTCAAAGGACAAACCAGAAAATATTTTGCACTAATCACAGTTTGTAGCAGCACTAGCTACAATAAAACTTCTGTAAACACTGTATCATGGTTTATGTCCTCAATATCACAATCATTGCAGGCCTTTGAAGAATCAGGTTTCAAAAGAACAATCTTTACAAATGAGACACAGAGATAAGCAGGAGTAACACCTGATTAGTGTTGTATCTTTACCAAGAAACGGACTATGACTTTTAATATATGATGCACAAAATCCAAGCTGAGGTTCTAATCCTGCAAATGTCAGAGGAATTTTGCAGGGGTACCATTCCAATGCAGTGTTGAATGCATACAGGATACACTTTACCTGACTGTAACTGGCGTCAGGTTAGCAAGGGCTGGGGTAGCAAGCCCACATTAAACAGAATCATCATAGGCTATTTTTTCCCCTGGAAGTTTGGTAAAATCTTATGCCACAAGTTTCCCATAACAAAGGGCAATAAATGGCCTTGCTTCTCTCTGCTATCTGCAAATGTTTGGTAGCTTATGCTTCTCAGTGGAAATTTCTACTAGCAGTTTTCAACAATGATTCTTGATCAGCATCTGCGGTAATTCTCTGTCAGCAGTCAGTGCCCAAAATTTGATACTGAACTGTCCTGACTGCTAAGTTGCACAGCAAGTTTCTCTCCAAAAGACTGACTAATCACTCGTGAACCCGAGTAAACCCCTGACAAACACACAGTGGCTGTGAGCACCACAATTTATGTATTGCAGGACGAGCATCTGTTTTTTTGAAGTTGCCTCCCAATTGTTTTATTTGGGTCTCATTTATCTTGCCTCTTCACTTTCTTCATGACACTAATGATTTTAAAGAATATCCCCACGGTCCCTTCAGTCACTTCTTTTCCAAGCTACTTGCTCTTTCACAAAAGCTCATTGCTACCCTTCATCATCTTTGACATCCTCCTCTGTAGCTCAGAAAATTTCACTACTTCCTGAATCGGGAGAGGGGAGCAACATGGATTTGTAGTGGCACGATGGTGCTTTTTATTTCTTTTTTTAACTCCTTCCTAATAATTCCTAACCTGTCCTGTCCTTTACTAGCCACATCTTGGCACAGAGCTTATCTTTTCATTGGATTATACAAGCTGTATGATTTTTTTTCCTGAGTAGAAAGTCAGTTCATGCTTCATTTTTGTGTATAGAAAATTAGGATTGCAATCCCTTCCACGTGTATTACACTGAAATTGGTCTGTACTGAACATCTGCAAACTTACACCCACACTTTCAAAATAAGATTCTTCTGCAGACTTTGTGGTTCAGCCTTTAGGATTTTCATGCTCCAAATGAGTTAATAGAACTGGAAAACTTGTCACATTCCCACCTATCCCTTCCTCCATCCCTTGAATCGCACAGGCCCCAGGCAGACTTGGGGTGAGGAGTACAAACTCTTTTCAAAGAGCAAACTGGCCGTGACTACACAGCCCAAAGCAAACTGATCCCACCTTGAAGCTGGCCCTGCTTTAGTAAGGACTGCACCAACCAGACAACAGCTCAGCAACACCTTCAGAGAACGCCAGAAGAGTCATGACACTCAACTCCCTGGCAACATAAGCCAGGCCTAGTCTTTGTCATTGTTTCACATTTATACCCATGTTCACTAGTCCCATTCACTAACCCTTGGCAATCAACCAACCAAACAAACAAAAATGCCCATCCTCGAGTTCTGAGTCTCCAGAGAAACCCTGGAAAAGGGACAGCTCATTTGTTACATTCTATTTCTGGAGCATCAAAGCAGGCCTACACAAGGAGTTATACACAAGAGGCAACATTTCAGCAACTTTCCATTTCGGTTGTTTCAAAACTCTGCAACAAGTATCACCTCCTGCCTTCTGCTTCATCCTTCCCAATGGTTTGTTCTCATACCCTCTCTCACCGACACTTGACTTTGGAGAGCCCCCCGACATGTTCACTCCTTTAAAAAAAGAGAAAGCCACTTGCAAAAGAATCTCTTTAAACTCTTTCTTGGTGAAGCAAGGCTCAGAGAATTTGTTTCACTCTTACACTGACTTTATCTTCCTTGGGCACTCCTTCTACACATGGATAACTTATCAGCAAGCTTCCTGGGTTTGATGAGCTGCAAAGAGTATATTCTAATTGTTCTCATGCCTTTAGCTGCATGACTCTTTGGCTTATCTAACTGTGTTTGGCATTTGTTATGTTCTTTTCCACCTTTCCCATTTGAAGACAAAACCTTAACATTTGAAAGAGGTCTTTTTACTTGTACTGAGCTGCTTTACTTTGCTTGTCAGCCTGCTCAGCTTTTTTGGTATTTTTGACAGCTGACACACAATTGCTTTGAGCCTTTACTATTAGTGTCTTTGAAGAATTACATGCCACTTGCAACAATTTTACACTTTTGGCTGCCTCTCACCATTTGATTAACTTCTTTCCTCATTATATGAAGAACTACCTTGGAAGAGTAAACACTGCCACAACAATCCTTGCCTTTGCAGCTCCTGAAACAACACTGATTTTAAGGACATTATGACCAGGGTCATTTCAGAACTTGCTGGGATTTTGAATGCAAAATTCTGAATTTAATTCTTGCTGGCCAGTACCTTGTCCAGAGTTGTTTCCCCCAGTGTATCTGTACAAGCTACACCCAGAAAGTAAGTTTTTTTGGCACCTGGGCAAATTTCATGTTGGACCATGACATAATCTACACAGTGGCAACTGCGGCCCCTCATTGACAATCATATTTTCTACTCTTGGAATTTCTCTACACTCCCTTTATATGTGACAGTTATTGCCAACATCTAGGTTGGGCAGTCACATAACCCTAATCTCTCTGCTCTTCCTGCACAGGCCTAGGACATCAGGACATGGGACCCTGTGTTACTTCCCCAAACAGTTATTTCCTCCTTAACAAAAAGTTTCCCACATTATGCATGTGCAAGCTACTCAGTCCTACTCAGTCTCCATGCATCCACAAAGTTTTTGATGCTCCAAGTATTCTACCATGAAGATGTTTTAACACCATGAAGGTGATGCATCACTTCAAGAGAGAGTATCATGGCAAACCTTACAATCCTTATCCATCAGCTTTTTCCCACTGTTTGGTTTTTGAACATATAGTATAATATACACTGTATATAAGCGCACATGTTTTCATTGAAGGCATACATAACCTGGCTGCAAATTTATTTACATAAAGCCTATTCTTCTAATGTAGACTCTATTTATTCAAATAAAGATTTTTATTTTCTCTTGAATCTTAGTAGAGTTTTTTCTTCATAATTTTTTCAACTCTGTATTAAAATTGCCCCTAACTCCACTTGGTCCCACACATTTAAGACCTTTCCTCAATGGAGAAAGGGGCCTTTAACCCCTCCTTCCTAATAGCCTGCATGTTACTTCTCATACCTCTTGGCTACCCATTTCCACACAGCATGGTCTGTGATGAGCAGCTCTTCTCTAGAGACTGACTTGACAGCTCCTAAAATCTGTCACTTCTGTCATCAGCAAGTAACTGGGTAGCAGTTCTAATACATGTGCCAAACAATAATAGTGACTGACTGCTCTGCCTGCCTCTGCCAACCTGCTGGGACCCCCAGCCTCAGGGAGGTAACACAGGGCTCACAGGCTGACACCTTGCCATGCCTGTACCTCACTGAAGAGCTGCAGTGTGGCACATGAAGTGATACTGTGCCTAAGGAAGTGGAGCTCTCACACCTTTCATCATGGCTTACCAGCAAAAAAAAAAGGGGCACATGAAGTAATTCCCTGGCAGCATGTTACCAACAGGGCCAAAGAAGGACACTGATGCATCTGAAGGGGCTGGCAGCAAAGAAAGACTGCGATTCAGACTGAGACCATCTGCTCAGAGATCAGTTCTGCTGCTTTTGTGGGACTGTCTCTGTGTTAGGGTGAATTTAAATGTTGCTGCTCCACTCCCTTTTTATGGTACTAACACAGGCATTCTGCAAAGATTGTTAAGACTTAAATAAAATAACTGTCAACTTAAACACGTTGTATCTCATCTCCAGAAACGGAGGTTTTCTTTTACAACTGCTCATACCTTCAAGAGAATGCTGTCTGCAAGACCTGAGCACGGTAAGGTGGGCTATAAATTACAACCGTACACTCACCGGAAGGAAAGTTCTGCACCCCGGAATTCCTTTATCTGAGCTCTGTGTCTAACGAATTAAGGTTAAGACACAGACTCTGCTGCTTAGGCGCTCACACTAATCAAAACGAGAGTTAAAGACCTAAGTACCTCTGGGAATCTGGGCCGCGGGATCCAACCCTTCAGGTACTTGCAAATTCGATCCCAGCCATGGCAAGACGCTGGACATTTGACCCTGCGTACTGCGCACAAAGGAAATCCTTGTTGCTAACTTCCCTCTGGGGTCAGACGGCAGCGCTGGGCTCCGCTCGCTAGCGTGGGGCAGGACAGCGCCTGCCGAGGCGGCCGCGCCGCCGTGCCCGCACGGGCGGCCCTTCCCTCAGGGAGCCGAGCGCCCGCGCCACTTCCTCCTTCCGCTGCTCCCGCGGAACCCGCCCCGCCGTGTCTGCCCCTCCGCACTGCCACGGCCGTGCCCTCACGAGGGGGGATCCCGATCCCGGGCCCGGTCCCGGCTGCCTCCCGGGCCCGGCGGGCGGCGGCACTGAGGGCCGGGGAGGGGCCCCGCCCCGCGCTTGTGTAACGGGCGCTCGGCGAGGCGGGCCGGGCCCCGCCCCTTCCCGCCCCCGGCCCGCGGGGGCAGCGCCCCCCCCGCCCCCCCCCCCCGCACCGACCCCCGCCCGCGGCCCCTCCGCCCGCGCCGCCGCCGCTCCCCTGCCCTTCCCTTCCCTTCCCTCATCGGAGCCACCGTGCCCCCGGCCCCGCAACAAGTGCGGGGCCCCCCGGCCCGGCCTGGCCCGGCCCGCGCCGCGGCCCTCCCGACCCAGCGCCCCCGCCTTTGTCTGTGCGCCCGAGCTGCCTCCCCACCCGGGAGGCGGCGGTACCCCCCGGCCGCTCCATCTCTGCCGCGGCCGCCTCTTCCCTTCCCCCCCAGTTCTCAAACGTAGCGGCGGAATCGGGCTCGGCCCCGGTCGCTGCAGACCGACCTTTTGTTTTTAAAACCGATGCGCATCTGCCCGGGAGCCCCCGCTGCCCCGCACACGGAAGAAGCAGCAATGCGGAAAAATAAAATGAAAATTAAACGCGAAGAAAAGAATAAATAGGAAAAAAAATAGAAAATAATTCAAAATTACCTTGCCGGCCCGTTTTCGCGGCCCTTATATAATTCCTCAAGGTTACCTCCGTTGCCAGGGGACACGAAATGGAAATGAAAACAGCCGCTGAATAATCGCGGGAGCAAAACTAAAAGTTCAGTGCCTCCGCCCGGGCGGAGAGAGGGCCAGATCGAAAGCAAAACAAGGAGAGGAAGCGGCGAGGCCGCCGGCACTTGGAAATCCCCCCGCCTCTCCTCCGGGCCGGGCCGGCCGCGCAGGCGGCGGGGGCAGGGCTGCGGCGGCAGGCGCGGAAGCGCTGAGCCCGTCACCGCCGCGCCGGGGCACGGCACGGCACAGCACGGCACAGCGCCGGGGCACGGCACGGCACAGCGCCGGGGCACGGCACGGCACAGCGCCGGGGCACAGCACAGCACAGCGCCGGGGCACGGCACGGCGCAGCGCAGCGCCAGGGCACGGCACAGCACAGCACAGCGCCGGGGCACGGCACGGCGCGGCACAGCCCGGGACTCCGCCACCGACCCCCGCCCGGCACCGGTTCCCGCAACAAGCGCTGGGCCCGCAGGGCTGCACCGAGAGCCGGAGCCAGCCCCGGGGAGCGAGGAGCGAGGCAGCGCTGCTCTGGAACGCACAAACCCAGCGCTCAAAGCAGGTTTTCCCGGAGACCAGAGAGGAATCCCTGCCGCTCAGCTCCACCAGCACGGACTGAATCGCTCCTTACGTCTCTAGCCCCTCTGCTGAGGTGGGAGTCTTGGTTTCGGTCTGGTACACGCGCATGCGAGAGCTGTCATTGCCTTTGGAAAAGTACAATGTCGTAGTTCCACAACGAGGACAATTACAGATCAGATCCTTTGAACCCAGCGAGGCTCAAGCAGCTGGCTTACTTCAAGAGAGAGCTCTTGGATTTCAACGGATTTTGCAAACTCCGTTAGTTATGGAATCAATGTAGAGACCAAAGCTTTCTACAGGGTTTTGATAATCCCGATTCAAACTACAGTAAATAAAATCCACTGAGGTTGCAATGTGCCATTCCTAGCTCTAGCCATAAATGAGAAAGGAAAAGAGCACTTGGAGGCTGGCGGAGATATGAAATGTAGTCATTTCAAAGGGCTGTATATGGAGACAGAGAGGTGTATATATCTCCCTCGCACACATATCCATCTATGTGTGTGCTGTATGCACAAACATCCAAGGCACTCAGGTAGCCAAGCGGTGCAGCTCCCTGTGCTGCACACGATGCACGGGCTGGGAGAAGTGCTGGAACCCCAGTGTTGTGCAAGGAGTGGCACAGGGGAGGGGTCAAGGAGCTGCGTGCTCTCCAGCTGTACAGCAAATGGAGGGGGAACTGTTCTCCAGGTGCTGTGGGCACTGAGGATCCTTTGTGGCAGCATCCCTGGACATGCAGAGGACACCGAGCTAGCAGTGAGATAGGGAGTCCACCCTTGTGGGTGACGAGACCTCCTGTTGTGAAAAGGCTTTCCTTGCAGTGAGAACATAATCACAAAACAAATTAGGTTGGCAGAGACCATGTCAGCAATCTACCACCTCCCAAAAAACCACTGCGGCCTAGAAGGTGGCTGTGGTCCACATGTGCACCAGTGAAATAGGAAAGGTCAAGGAAGAGGTTTGGGAAGTAAGACATAACATGCCAGGTAGAACAGTAAAATCAAGCATCTCCTTCTAAACTTCTCTAGAAACATTCCCAGCAGTAAGGAGAGATCCACATTCGTGTGCAGGGACACAGGTTCCCAGAGCAGGGGCACAAGAGAAGCAAGAAAGGTCCTACTCACATGGCTGATACTCCCAGAAGAGACTGATTTTCCACGAAGCCACAGTGGAATGAGAATGAGGGTTATGGGACACCTGGCTCTGATTGGCATGTTGACTGAATAGATGTGCAGGGAAAGGAAATATTCAGCAAGACATGGTAGTGACAGACCACAGCTTATGTAGGAGGGTCAGACCAGGCTGTGGCTATAGGGCAAGGGACTATGAACTCCATGACAAAATAACAGTGAAATCAGAAAACTCCAATAACTAAAAGCAAATTTTCACAGACTGAAGGTCTAACTAGGATAAAGGTAGGGTATTAGTGCCCTCTGACCAGGCTAGAGATAGTTGCTATGGCCAGGTTGGATTAGAGAGGAGTAAAGTGATTGAAAATGAGAAATTTCTAATCAACTAGTTCCCACTCAGAAATAAGATCTAACAGTTGCAATAACTCATGGAAGAATTGGTTCAGCACTCAGAAGCTGTCCCAAAGCTGGTGGAAGATGGCAGGATGAAATGCAAAGAACAGAATGGGGAGGGCTGCAACATGCTTCCATTGCTCTGGCCCATGTGTAACAGGAACAGCAAAGATCCAAAGAAAAGCAACAAACATAGAGAAAAACATGGAGCCATCCTGATGTTAGAGTAATACAAGGATTTAAGTGACCAAGATTATACATGATGGAGAAGTGATAAACAACAGAAAACAGTCAGACCAGAGAGAATAATGAGTAGAGAGGGGTAGGGGTGGATTATTTGCTTGCTTTTCTAATATAAGAATTAGAGAGCATCAAGTGAAACTAGCAGGTGGCCAATTTAAAGCAAACAGAAGGAAGTGGATCTTCATGCAGTAGGTAATTAAACAGTAGGACATCCTCCTTTGAGGTGCCAGTAGTTCACAGGGGATCCCAAAAAAGCACCTGTACACATTCACAGAACAAAAAAACTCCACAAGGTCTATTAAATGCAAAGACACCAACTCTGCTGCAAACAGCCCCCAAAGCCACAAATTTCTAGGGGCTAAAACCTCTTTGGTACCCTTCAAAAAGTCCTACCTGAATAGAAATGCCTGCAAATGGTTCAGTGCAGGAATGCTACTCCAACACCTCCCTCCAAGCAAAGAGTAGAGAGACTTGGGCTGGCTTTTGCAATACTCAGACGTTGCTATTTTTTCTAGTATGAGCTTTTAATTTGTTTGCAGAATGAGCCAGCTGTGAAAAATACTGTAGTTTATGTATCAGTAAATATTGTGTAGAAAAAATACCATCATTTTAATACTTCAATGTCTCATTCAGTGAACACTAAGTGTCATTGCTATGAATTACATGAGTTGGTTTTGGTCAAAGGAAACAGTGAGCTTCCCTGAGACACACTAGCCAAGCCATGGGGCAGAATTTGCAGCTCGCTCTTGCCATTTTCTCCTACCACCTTCACCTGATCTCAGTGGAGTACATTCAAGATCTTGATGCATTTTGTACATTGACAAAGGCCTTTCCCTACACAGCTCCTAGCACCACAAAATCAGAAGTTATACCAGAAGTTAAATCTTCTGTTGTGATTCCTTTTTTTAATGCTGAAAGGTAATGGGAATGGGCAGCTTTAGTTTTCTAAACTTAACTTTCAGCAGTGACTCTTTGCCCCCACAAAGAGACTTTCACCTCTTGTGACTTTGCTGTTTCAGTGAGATACGGCAGCTTTAAAATCAGAGAATTTAACCCAGAAGCATCACGTATCCACTGCCTTTCTTCTGCAGAACTGCCAAAGTTTGCAACTTATTCTTTTAACAACCTTCTTTAGGGATCTGGCTACTGGAATTAGTTGCTTCCATTAGCATCCTGCCTTTTCTTCACAAATGAGTCTCTTTTTCTGGCCTGGAGTTCATTTCTGTGAGAAAAAAATTTCAGACTGGGAATCCCTTAAGTTCCAGAAGGTAAATAAATATGCAATATGCCAGCCATTTTGGTGTGGATTTTTGTTTGTTTTTGTTTTGATTGTTTTGTTTTGTAAGTTTAATAGTATTTTTGAAAAGTTTAATAACATTACATCTTCCCTTTCTGGTCCTTTTCTTGTGGGTTTTGCCCTGTCTTTACATTGAACTGACATAGTTTTTGTTCTTAAAATCACTGTCACAGGCATTGGGACTATTCATAAGTAGAATTAGAAAAAGTGAATTTTCTCATGGAGCTGGGACTCAAGCTTACCTACTCCCTTACAGCTGACCTGTTTATTTTTCTGATACATTAAAGTGGGAAAGCTAATTTATGTTACAGGACAGTATCAAGAAAATAAATCAATTGCAAGAGTCATATAATTCTTACTTTAATAATATTACCCACATCTTCCTGAGTGCCTACGTTTTGGAGCAAATCCACCCATGGGATATTTCCTTTGGTTTTGGTTGGGCTGGGCCAGCAGGGACACCCACCTATGAGAGGCTTAACAGGGTGCCTACACTAGTGAGTACTTCTCAGCTCTCATATTCCAGCTGTGCTGTTCTTCTGATTGCTTAGAAGTGAGATGGTGGGAGTATGGCTTTGTTTTTATTGGTAATAATTACAGAAAACTGTTCCAAATGGAAAAATCTATTTTCTCAGACCAGATCTCTAAAGAGTAGCTTTTCTAAACTGCAAAATGAAACTTTTCTGTTGCAATTCAAAGCCTCTTGTACTTTCAGGAAAGCCAAGTGTCTTCACAAAGGTGTTGTTTTATCCAGCCCTTAGCAAATTCGGTCAGAAAGAGCCAAGAGATAAAGCAATAACCTGTGACAGACATTATTCTACTAAGAAATTGTTCTGCCTTCCCAATCACAATGGTCTGGCTGCAGCCAGGTGCTGCAGGAGGACAGGTAACTGGGAAGAGCCTGTCCCCTGAGCCCAAACCAAACACATGACATTGCAGAACACTATTGAGGACTATAGTGCCTGTTCATATTACTTGTCACTGCTTTTATTTGGTGCACTACTTCAGCCCATGGCTCTGCCAGCTCAGCTGCTGGACACAATTCACTTTATTTAATAGGAGACAAGAAAAGGAACCAGGAATTTGCTTAACAGCATTGTGAGGTGGTTTTGGTTACTCACATCTCTTGGCCCACACAGCAAAATTTAGGGAGGGAAGAAGTCCTTTAAAAACACATAACAGCATCTTGACATTTCAGGGCTGGAGTGGAGTTTGGCAGAGACAGCCTGGATGGGAGGCAGGCTGCTTCAGCAGATCACACCTGAAAGTGATCCTGCTTAGCTCTGCTTCAATAGAGTGTTTCAATGAAGTGGAAACTTTTATGGCAATTTTCCCAGTGAAAGTGAGGTAGAATATAAAGAAAAGTGATATGTTGTCTATTGGCTTCACAAAGCAGAATGAATATGTTTCTTCACGATAATAATCAGGTATTAGGAGCTTTGCTTCTCCACATGTATGAACACATCCTTTGATTTATTAATTAAAAATGTATTTATTGTTTAAAATAGCTCAATTCTCTTCATAGAGAGGAAAGACACTTTTCTCTTTTCACCTTCCTGTTTGTAGTGATTTTCACATTAAAAGACTTTGCAGGGATATGCATTGCAGAAATGTTCACCAGGCACATTGCCCCATCAATCACTCTCCCAAACAGATGATATTCTTCCTTAAATCCTGCCATGGTCCCACGGCTTTGTGGGGAGAAAAGTTCCACCCCATGACAGGGGTGTTTTCCTGCCCTCCAAAAGTGGAGGACAGGAGGACAGAGGGAGCCAGCCCACGCACTGGACTTACCCCAGACTGTGCTGGGCATCCCCTGACAGACGGACAGACAGCATCCCAGCTCCCCAGCATCCCAGCTCCCATCCCCACTTGTCATGAGGTGATGGGGGCTGTCAGGGACCACTGCCCATCTCAGAAGGAGAGGCAAGACGTGCTGGGATGTCACCTCACTCACCTCCCAATGGTGAAGGAGGCATAGGGGTGTCAAAAAGGGGGGTCCTCCTCAAGAGGTTTCCTGCTGAAAAAAGAGGAAATTCTCTGTGTGCCCCCCAGCTTGTCGGACCCTGCAGCAGCCTCCTATGCTACAGCTTTGGGGGGCTATTTAAATATAGCTCCAGCCTTTTCTCCTTGGTGCACTCTCCAGCTCATACTGCAACACCACCCAATGTGACCACAAAAAGAGAAAAAAAAAGAGGGACCCAGTTATAAACAGTTAATTTAAGGCTTTTCTATCTGAAGTTAAAATGGTCACTACGAGTTACAAATTTGTTTTCAACTCACCACCGTCTTTAAAGCTTTGGCTCTTTCACCTTTTCTAATCAGTGTTTAATTATTAACAAAAGGGTAATTTTTGGATAACATGTCCTGTCTGCTGACTGCCTTCATGTATATGGCCTGGCAACGCTGATCTCCAGAGTGCTTTTCCATACCCTCTGCACACCCACCTGACCATCCTCTCAAAGCAAGAGCAGATACAGCATCTTTTGGATACACTACTAGCTGAAGCTGAGCTCCTCTGCTGCACCTCCAGTGCTGGCTTGTCGAGTCCAGCAAGTTAATTTTCTGAAAGGCAGCAGCTGGCCCTGCTGAGCTGTTTCTGTAATGCAGCTCATCCATGACTCATGTCTCCTGTAGCCCATCTTGCTGCATTTCTTTTTTGACAAGTCATTTCTGCCACTCTGGCCGTTGCCCTGCTCTCAGGTTTGCTAAGCCCACAAAAGTGAGGCTTTCAGAAGTGAGTGGATTATCAGTGTCAGGGTCTGAATAAGAAACCTTTCATGGCACAGTAAAAGCTGACATCAATTTTAGGTAATCTATTCCCAGAATCTTCCATTGCTACTGATGTCTTGATAGGGTTACAGGGGTGTTATGTGGCATATTTTGAGGAAACTGCCTTGAGTTCTTCAGCTCCCTGCTGTAATGCAGCTGGAAAAATGCTGCGTTGGTATCCGAGTGCAAGGGATCTCAAAACCATGGACAGGGCTGCTTTATCACTTTAAAAGAAAGAGGTCGTGGGAGGGTAGGGTGGAGGAAAACTCCTGGCTATTAATAGAGAACATGAGTAGGAGCTTTATTTTGAATGGCTTCTTTAATTAGTGACATGCAATGCAGAGGCAAGGCTCGTGATGCACTCTACCTGCTGACTTCCCAAACACAGATCAGAGAGAGGCAGACAGATAAAAGACCATTGCCATGCAGGGGAGGTTTGAATAGGCCAAGCTAAAATGCCCAAATTAAAAAATAACCAGGAGATCAATCAACCTTGATCTTCAGAGGGACTGTCTCTTAAGGTAGGCTAGTGGAGTCAGTGCCAGCTCAGACTCAGGAAATTTAAGTTACCTTCCCAGTCTTACCTGCCTGCTGTGAGTTTTCCTCATTACCTTTATTTCTCTCAGACTACGTGGAGGATAAGTTCCCAGAGATAACAGCTGTCTCTTCTTACTACAGTGTTACAGTGTCTGGTACAATAGTGTCTCTGTCTCAGGAATCCTGCTCCTCTGCAGTGCTACAAGAAATACTATTGCTTTGTATGGTGGTTCTCCAGTAGCACAGTTAATTTGTGCTTGTGTTTTTAGAATTTCAAATAGATCAACAACAATCAGAAGCAACAATGTAGGCAGTGTAAATTTAGGAGAAAGGTTGCTTCCTTAGCTCTGTAAGTCATGGCATGACACCTGGACCCATGAACCCAACTGGATTTCAGTAGTACATTATGACAGCGGGACTATTTTGAAAAACATAACTCAGGTGCTTGTGGTCACTATTTGCACCTTGCTTTCAGTAATTACATGTGGGGTGGCAAATCCTCCTTCTAATGAAAGGAATACTCCACAGGTATGCATGTTATGATGCTTATAAGCAGTAACCAACCCTGCAGGAAAGCTTTAGTATGCAGATACCAAAAGGAGAGGCAAGAGTAAACAGCCACCAGACTGAGGCAGAGTTCCTTCTTTCACAGTAAAGTAGTTCCATGGGAATGCTGACTCACCTGCTCCCCGTATAATAGAGGTGGAGAAAAAGCAATTATATATAATTTCAGTGCATTTCTTTTCCTTCTGCACTGCCATTTCACTTGTGGAATGGATCTGGCTGAAGAGTCAAGAGCTCTCTGTATACAAAGGCCTTAAAAATTATACCTTGGGCTGGATTCATAAAAGTTTGATAAGCAGATGCTAATAGTGCCCAGTCAGCTTCAAAGGAAGGGAAGTGTTTCACTGCTTGACAAGCTAAATCTTAATGCACATAAACCTGTTGTAAACAGTGTGTGGAATAGCTGCAGAGAACATTTACACAAAAGCTGTTAGAAGATCTGCTGGCAGTGTTTGTGCAGACTTCCCCACTCTTTTCCAAATGAACTGCGTATTTAAGGTTTTCATCGCATTCTCTCCTCTTTCTTCCCAGCCTGGGGAATCTTGTTCTTCTTCTTGAAAGCAGAACATTTCAGCTCATCTGCAAGTACTTGCTCACCTTCTGGTACAGGTTCATGACCAGTTATCCAAAGCAGTGTGACTTTTAGCACCCGGCACTCTCTGCAGCAACATTTCACTTCACTGTTGAGAAGTCACAGCCTGCCCAGGCAATGACTTCTCTCCCTTGGCCAGAGCCAAATACCAGTGCATTGAATGGTTTCATGTGCAAAAGGGAGCAGACATGGAAGATAGCTCTGAGAACAGCTTCACTACATGGCCTATCATCACATCTGATTACTCATGTCAAGAACTTCAGCTATACTGTTGCTTTCCTGTCCCTCAGCTTGACAGCACAGCTAAACTATAGCACCAACCAGAACTGATCAAGATACACTATTGTTTTTTCTCCTTAAGTCACAGGTCTGGATTAATAAAATCAATAGAATGGCTTGGGTTGGAAGGGACCCTACAGATCATCTACTTCAAACACCCTTGCCATGAGCAGGGACACCTTTTCTTAGACCAGATTGCTCAGAGCCTTAAACAATCTGGCCTTGAACACCTCCAGGGATGGACCATCCACAACTGCTTAGGGCAACTTGTTCCAGTGCCTCAGCACCCTCACAGTAAAGAATCTCTTCATACCATCTAATCTAAACCTGCCCTCTTTCAGTTTGAAGCCATTCCTTTTGTCCTGTCACTACATGTCCTTGTAAAAAGCCTCTTTCCATCTGTCCTTAGGTCCTCTTCAGGTACTGGAAGGCCTCAGAAAGGTCACCCCAAAGCCTTCTCTTCTCCAGGTTAAACAACCCAAATTATCTCAGCCTTTCCTCATAGGACAAGTGTTCCATCCCTCTAAACATCCTGGTGTCTCTCTTATAGATTCACTCCAACAGGCCCTTCCTGTGCTGAGGACCCCAGAGCTGGACTCAATACTCCATGTGGGGGTGCCACCAGAGTGGGATAGAGGGGCAGAGTGACCTCCCCTGACCTGCTGGCTACACTGCTTTTGATGCAGTAGTTGTCATAGCCCTGATGAGCTGAAGACATAAGGAAGGTAAAAAAGGACAGGTTGCTCAAAATGCCCCTTTGTCCCACTTTGTTCATGGTTCTGGAGAAAACACGACCTCTCCCTAAAAGCCCAGTGCTCTTCAGATCCTCACCTCCCACTTTGTGACAGAACTTCAGTGCTGTTGCTTGCACACTAAGGCTGGCTATTTTGTTAACTTAAAGGAGATGCACAGAGGAAAAAACCCACAGGGCTTTGAGGTTTTATAGAGTGTCCATTATCACAGGACTGCTGTCCACGTGCCTTTGTTATTCCATGACTGTGGAAATCTGGGAATAGTGGATGCACAGCCCCCAGCCCACCTGACCCAACATGGCTGTCTGGATTTTACCAGGCCAAAGCAGCTAATCCCTGCTGGAAGTTAAACTTCTGTAAGACAGCAGGGCTTGATGCACTGCCAGGTACCACAGGAGTCAGTGGGGGCACACAGGTAAGACCTCAGGAAGGGCCTCTCCTCGCTGCCCAACACTGTGCCTATGCGGCTGGCAGGGCTGCCTGTGCCTTAAAAAGCCTTTTCTCCCATCCCCTCCCAGCCCCCACTCAGGATCTCACTTTATCTCATCAGATCTGAGTTTCAGTCTTCCCATTTCCCAACCCAAATGCCCACGAGACCCCAGGGAGCTGAGTTGCAGAGTTTGGCTGTGGCTGTGCTGCTGTGTCCCATGTACAGGGAGCAAAACCAGCCCGGCCATGGGCAGCACCTGCAATGCTGTTGACTTATGCCTGCAATCAGTGTTTGGAGTGTTTTGCAATATTTTTCAAGATGGCAAAACAAATGACCCTCTGTTTTAGAAAGGAGGTAAATGGTGAACTCCACTACAGATACCTTATCTCTTGCAGTTATGGAGTGATCAGGACACGGTTGAAAAAAGAAGCCCGAAGTGGAGGAAGCTTGCCTCTGTATTTTTACACTTTCTCAGCTCTTTGGGTTGCAGAGGTTCATGGCATTTTGCTCCAATCTTTTGCAGGGCCCTTGCCCAGAAATATCTTGTTGCTCAGTGCCACATCTACACGTACATCCATGCTGGAACCTTGTTTCCCAGCTTAAGTGTGATACCACCATGGGGTTATTTTTCTTTGCTATCTTGATTCAGCTGCAGGTGTGAGTCCAAGGGACATGGCTTAGAGCTCAAATCCAGGGTAAGGCCAATGAGTGAACTGGCTCCCAGCAAATCTCCCCAAAGCTTCATACTTGGAACCTAAATGCAAGATAGTGGCAAGTTTAATGGGGTAATTATCAGTCCTGTGAAATGTAGATTCTTTTTAAATCACCTCCATCATTAAAACGAAGGAATAGTAGAAGGTCACAATGTCTTTGCACTGCTTTCATTCTGCTCAGCTGCACACAGGTTTCAACACCCTGTTAGTCTCTGGGCCACTGTAGACACCTGTGATGATCAGTGCAAGAGCAAATCACCCTCAGCAGCTGCCACTCACCTTCTCCCTGATGGAGAAACATGCACAAGAGTCCTTTGCCACAGCCACAGGCACCCAGAAAACCCTGATGAGACCTCACCCCTTCGTATGTGTGGCATGAAAGGAACATAAACAGGAAGAAAAAGCCACAGGAAATTTGACAACTGAAGTTTCTCTGCTCATAGGGTTTGGGGTTTTTTCTAGTTCTATTGCTATGTCTTATGTCAGTAAAGAGCGTTTACTTTCTCACTCTGTTTAGACCTTGGGTAAGAAACATATCCAAGGTATTATCCCTTTAGGTTATGGATTGCTTTTTGTTCTGCTTTTTGTTCTGCCTCCTGTAGTGTTACAACCTGGTAATACCAAGCTCTATAGATTCACACCAGGGGATGCTGAAACCCAGCCACAGGGACACAGCTTCAGCCAGAACGTGTGAAGACTGTATCAATGGGAATATTGTATTGATTTAAATGGGTTTGGAGAGCTTGGCACCTGTGAATGTTGCTGCTGTCACTTGTGCATGCACTCAGTGTCAGTAATAAGACAGCCTTCAGTTGCAGGACTTGTTTCAGTCACTAGGACTGAAGGCTGATAAGGCTGATAATTACTATTTGTTTTGAAGTAAGGGGGAAAAAGGACAAGGCTGATAATTACTATTTTGTAATGAAGTAAGGGGCAAAAGGTATGTGCTTTGTAGCATCTCTCAGAGCACTCTTTTTAATCCTTCACAACACCTCTTTTTCTGTTTCTCTCAGCAAAATTCTCAAATCTATGAATTTCATAGATGAGCTGTTTTACTCCCAAATACTTCCAACTTTCCACAGTGAGTGAGGAATACTCCATACTTTTCTCCTCCTTTTGTCCTGGCCCACCTCTCCTCAGGGATTTCTTCATTCACAGACACAAACTCCATTCTCTCCTGTGTGCTGCTGATCCATGATCCTGTCAAACTGAACCCCAGGCTGTACTCAGGCAGGACAGAGTGAAAGCTGAAGCTTCCAGGTCAGTCAGTCCTGAATAATCTCTGTCTCTATGGGTCTGCCTGCACTGTGAGCTGGCAGGGAAGCAGCACAGGGAGATCTCAGCACCTTTCCAGAGGGGGAAGCAGCCTGTGATGGACACCAGCAGAGCCCACCTTCCCTACACACTTGCTGCAGAGGATCCGTGATCCGGTGTTTGCAGGGCATCCTCAGAGCCCCAAGTCTTGCTCAAGAGCTCCACAGCTTGGCTGCTGCCAGCGCTTTGCTGGGCCTCCTGCAGGTGGCTTTCCCAGGGACAGCTTCCTGGAGGTGGCTGTGCTGGTGGTTCTCCCAGCCCAGAGCTGGTCATTGCTCTGTTCCTCTTGCATCTCTCTGCTGCTTCATTGCTCTTTTCCAAGCACAGCTTTTTGACACAGCTTGCTTGTCTGTTTTCAAGGCCTTTCCTGGACCCCATGCCCACCAAAGCCATCCTTTCCCCACTGCCCAGCAAGTGCTCCTCCACTTTCTTCCCAGCTGCCACTCCCATTTAGATGATGCTCTAGAGCAGAATCCTGCAAATCTCCTGGCATCTCTCCAGTTACTCCTTAAAATTCCTCTATGCTAACTTAGAAAAACCCACACCAGGTCCCTTTCTACATTGCCTGGCATCATTTCCTTGCCTCCTTTTCTGCCCCACTGGTCCTGCCTGCTGTATCCTTTGCTTGTGAAGTCACAGAATCACAGAATCATTTAGGGTGGAACAGACTTTTAAGATAATCAAGACCAATTCTTGGCTGATTACCATCTTGTCAACTAGATCACAGCACTAAACACCACATTCAATCTTATCTCCAACCTCTCCAGGGATGATGACTCCAAAGCTGAGGGGTTTGAGTTGGATGACTCCAAAGTTTGAGGCTGCAAAGTTTGGGCCTTTTCAGGGAGCTTTCCTGAAGCTTTCCTCAACTCTCTGAAACAGCACAGGTCTGGCAGCCCCTGCTGCTCAAATTCATGGCTGATAGAATCAGCTGCTCCTGGGTACATTTTGTGCCCACCTCACAGGGCTGGGTGTGACTCTCAGCTAGAGCAGGTGCCTCAAGCTGCTGGTCACTCACAGCTTGCACTTCTCCTTCCCTGCCTCCTTTTCCCTCTCTTTCTGCCAAGCTCCATGAGATGCTTCCACCTGAACACAATTAGCCCTGATGGTTTACCTGGAGGTTTTTACTTCCAATATTTAGGGCATTCCCTTACTTTTGGTTATGCTGGTTTAGTCTTTTTTATTGCAGGTCATTGCTGTGCTTTAACTCTGAGGTAAGCCCGGCCCATGCCTGGCCTGGGGTCCCTCACAGTGACTGTCCTCCCTCCTTTTTAATTTTCTCAGCTCCCTGGCCTGTTCCCCCTTGTCCCTCACCCCCAGTTTTGTAAGCCAGGCTGCTTCCTCTTTCCCCCTCTCCCTGGGACCATTTTTTGAGTATTTTTTTAGCACTTCTCTTTTTCAGACTTGCTGTGCAGCCATAGATGAGAGAGATTCAGCATCTTTAGCAGACACTGGAGTAACCCTCTGCTTCCAACTGCCTGTGCTGCCTGGTGTGGCAGCACATTTTAATCTCATCAACAACTGCACAAACTGTTTAAGATCAGCTCTCTGATTACATTCCTGAGGTAAACATCCAAGTTAAAAGACTCGGTGTAGCTGCAAAGCCTCTTTCTCCCCAGAGGTTTGCAGAGCTGCTGGTCAGTAGTTCAAGGCTGCATTCAGAGGTGCCACCTTCTGACCTCCTGATCAGGTCTCCCACCTCACTGCTGCCCTTCTTGCTTCCCCTGCCCTCCCCCCGGCCTCTCACAGTGGTGCCTTTGGGAAAAGCTGATCAAAACATGCCTGTGTTGGCATGGCCTAGAGGGTAAAGCCTGCATTCCATATTCCCCAGCAGGGTCTCCCCAGCTCATCCAGCCTCTGTCCTGAGGGGACACAGCCTTGCAGCACCCAGCTGGTGACACAGATTCCATTGCTTGCCCTGCTGCTGACCCTCCCTGCTGCTCAGGCTGTTGTTCTGCCATCACCACAGAGCCAGGTCACTTGGAGCAGCTAAGGCACCTCTTGTTTTTGAGCTGATTTCAGTAGGACCCAACCCCCCAGTATTCTTTTGTGACTCACTGGTCAGGGCCAGCCTTTGGGCTTCCCTACAGAAACCTGGAGTGCTGTGGGACACCAAGCCCTGTGCACCACTGGCCCTTAGAGGTGGTCTAAAGGCAGCCCCACTAGAGCAGGGTGCTAGCCAGGGAGGCTTACACATCACATGCAGGCATAAAATACAGGCACTAGTCTAAGGAGTGGAAGAATCTGGTTTTCATTTTGCCTTTGGATGTGTGTTGGTCACCCTGGTGGAGGGAAGGCTCTGGAATGACCTTACTGCAGCCATTTAATACATGAGGGGTTCTAAAAAAGCTGAAGAGGGACTTTTTACAAGGGCATGTAGTGATAGGACAAGGGAAAATGGCTTCAGATGGAAAGAGGATAAATTTAGATTAGATAATAGGAAGAAATTCCCTACTGTCCAGAGAAACTGTGGCTGTGCCATCCCTGGAAGTGTTCAAGGCCAAGTTGAATGCAGCTTTGAGCAATGCAGTGTGGTGGAAGCTGTCCAGGCCTGTGGCAGGGGGTGTTGAAACTAGACAGTTCCTGAGGTCCCCTCCAACCCCAAATATTCTGTCAGTCTGTGCTTTCACCCAGCAGCATTTCAGCAAGCAGAAGCTACCAAACATAAGGCCAAGCTCCTGCTGTGCTGCTGGAGACTCAGTAAAGCTGGATCCTTCTTCTGTTGCTTCTCCCATCTTCCATAGCCCTCAGGAGACAATTTTATCACAATAGTGCATGCATTCTTGTATAGAACGCATCCTGGGAAAGAAAAGGTTTACCAGTTATAGACTCTTGGCTTTAAAGGTCAAGCCTGAAGAGCAGTGAGATCAAAGCCCACTTGGGGTTTTTTATTGGCTTCCTCAGGTCTTAATAACAGGCAGGCTGAATGAAGAAAGCAACACCTGTGGGGTCACCAGTTGCAATGGGACCACATGGCAGGTGGGGAAGCCACAGTCTCCTGAGTGCATGTCCAGGCTCAGGACCTCCTGCAGCCACAGCATCCCCATCATCTAAAGGTCATCCCTCATCCAGAAAGCTCATAGACCCAGCTGAGGAGAGGTGGGAGTGTGCTGGGCACTGGGAGCCAGCTGAGGATGAGGAGGCAAAGAAGAGCGAAGAGGCTCAGCAGGAAAAGCACTCAATGCAGAGAAGGTTACTCCTGCCTTCAACCAGCTGCCTGCATTGCATCATGCAGGAGAGGTATGGGCTGTGCATTTGAGGAAGTGGCTTGTAGCTGAATGGAATAAAAGGGAACACAAAATGTTCTTGTGTTCAGTATCAGAAATAGAAAGAGGAAATGCTTGTGTCTCTCTTAAGAAGGATTTTGCAAATTTAAATCACCCTGTTAGTGTTTACTATAAATTATGTTTTTATGCAGATGTTGGTAAATTGCACAGTGATGGCTCTTTCCACTACTCTTTGTAAAGGTCTTGTGGTTAAATAAATAGAAACAACAATTTTTAATGGTCATGGAGTACTGTGGTTGGTACATCTTTGCATCAGATACTCTCACACCACTCAGACAATATTACTACTGCTTTATGCCTATTCTGAAAAACCTGTTAGTGGTCATCCTTCAGCGTAATGAGACAGATTTGCAAGGTAGCTTTCTGTATACAATTTGAAACCAGGAGAACCTATTAGATCGTCTAGGTTGGTCTTCTAACACCCCATCCTATGGAATTTCATCAGGTAAGTCCCTGTAAAGCTCACCGTGTTCAACCAGACAGAAATATTCTGGGCTTGTGCTCAGAAGCAAAGGTAGAGCGTCACTGCCAGTCCTTTGACAGTGGGGGCAGCACTGGTGAGTTATTTAACCTGATGTCAAATCTTGCCTGCAAACATTAAGCAAAATCACTTTTGGAAAATGACTGCTGTGCATCTTGTTTTCTTTTGACACACTTTAATTATGCAACCATCTTCATGAAAGAACATCTTGGTCCCTAGGAAGAAAAGAACATTTCTTCATTTGTTAGGAGAAGACAGGTCCTAATTTTTTGGTTTGTGATTATGCAGGAAAATCTGAACTTCAGAATTTATTCGAAGACATAAAATTAAAATTAAGAGCTTGCAAGGTTTTGTTCTCTCTGTTTCCACTAATTGTCATGATGGAGGCAAAGCAAGCTATTGCACCAGTTTTGTTTGAAGACCATCACCACAGACACAGCAGAAACCTGTTTTGGGGGGCTGCTGTGGATTTTTGAATTAAGTGTAACAGGACTATCAGTGGTATGACAGGGATCTGCAGGGGGACATGCTCCATAGCTGGAAGTATTCTCTGTGTAGGTCTAGGGCAGCAAAGATAACCCTTTTTGCCTCAAAATCAGCCAATTCTTGTTTACTCTGATATGCAAAAAGACAGTGTGGCTTTCTTGGGAAGCAGCAATACAGTGTTCTCCCATGCTTTGGGATGCAAATCCCAGGATGTAATAAACACACCAGCTGACGGCAACCAACCAGTGACAGCTGTGAAAGCATTGCTTCATTCTGCAGGCCTTTGGATTTCATTTTGCATGGCTCATTAATGTGGGCTTTGCAGATTATTGTGCTATCTGCAGTGACACCCGGTGGTGATGAGCAGTAGTTTGTTTACCTCTGGCCCTATTCCCTCAGAAAGGCAGAGTTCTGTGACAGTTCTGCTGTCTGCAATCAAGAACAGGAGGAAATACACAGCTGAAAGGTGGTTTTTCCTGGTAATGAGTACCATTCCTTACAGAATATGAGGTGACAAGTCTTAATTTAGCTGTTATTATTCATACTGCTAATATTTCTAATCACTAGATGTGATTTCATATGCATCCTGCCTGGGTTTAGCAAAAACTAACTGATATGCATGTGATTGTATTGTAATCCAGTGAATATGTAGTAATGCAATTTAAAATTCAAGGAGAAACCATAGAAACTTCCAAGAGCAATGCATCAAGCACAGAAGGAGACCCAGTACATGTTAACAACCATATCATCATAGAAGCAAAGAGTGATTTGTGTTGGAAGGGACCTTTAAAGGCCATCCTGTCCACCCCTCCTGCAGCAAGCAGGGATACCTTCCACTAGACCAGGTTGCTCAGATCCTGTCCAACCCAACCTTCAGCATTTCCAGGGATGGGGCATTTACTGGGCAACCTGTTCCTGTGTTTCACCACCCTCACCATAAAAGAACTTCTTCCTCAAATTTAATTTGAATCTACCCTCTTTTAGTTTAAAACCATAATGCCTTGTGCTGTTCCAACAGGCCCTACTAAAAACTGTCCCTAGCCCCCTTTAGATACTGACATGCCGCTCTAAGGTCTCCCTGGAGCCATCTCTTCCCTAGACTGAGCAACCCCAAATTTGTATTTTAAGTAAGTTCCATGAGTTTTCTTATGGAGCAGAGTACTCAAAGTGTGGATTTGTTCTCAAGGAAAGACTGTTTCCACGGGGCTTACCACCATTAGTGTCTGACTTGCCTTCTTTTCTTTTAACAAACTCATATTTGAAATGGGTACTCTCAGGGACTGTTAGAGGAAGAAGGCAGACTGACTGCACTCAAGATAAGGATTTGCTTAGCCAGAAGGGAGTATTTGACCTGCTGTAAACCAGGCAGCATGAGTTGCCTCCTCAGTTTCAGCCTGGGTCTTTACTTTCTTCCTCCTTCCATTGCTTAACATTAAAAGTGTTTATTCAGAAAAGAAATTGGTGCTGGTCTTATTGGTTTGGTTTTTTGTTTGTTTTGTTTTACTAGAAAACAGTGTAAGTTTTTAGGTATCTCGTATGCCATCTTTTTTAACCTCTTAAATTTTGAAAAGTTTGTGGCTCTGTTGGCTTTTCAAGTCAGCAAAATACTAATGTCAGAATTCTTAAAAGCCTTCTGGACATGATTTAACTGGACTTTATAATCCAGATAGTCACAGACCTTCAGGTGAAAACAGTTGTTTACTTTCCAGCTCAGCTTGGAAACTGCAGCCATGGCTGGCGTGAAAGGGCTCCCTTGTGCAAGTGAACTGCTCCCATCTGGCTGGTATATTCACTTTCATGGAAGTGTTCTCACCCAGCCTTTCACCTGACTTGGCTTGGCAAGGAGGTGGTGAGCTACTGAGCTCATGGATAATTAGGAAAATGTGATCTAGTAAGAAGGTTGAATATGGGTAGGAGGCAGTGAGATGAATTATTACAAATAGGGTTGTTTAGGAAAGACATGAGAAAAATAGGAGAGACAAGTAAGATGTGAGAAAAAAGGATGTTATCACTTCTCCTTCTGCCTTCTTCAACAGGCTCTGTCTCTACAAGCAAGTCCTACACACTGGAACACCATCCCTCAGTCAGAAGTATCTAGGTGCCTCCTTGGCACTGTGAAGGAATCTACCAACTTGGAGTAAAACGTGGCTCTTGTCCTGAAAGGACTTGATGGGAATACCTCATTTCCTAAGCCCTACCTCTGCTAAATGATTGGTGCTATGAGTATAGAAATTCATCAGAAAATAAACTCCCCTGCTTTCCAACTAGTCCTCAGAGAAGCTGGATAGGGCTAAATAAATTTCTGATTATAACCAATTCAGCACTGTAAGTCTGGCTGTGTTCAGTAAGATCTCAGATGCACAGTGTGGGCTATGCTCTAAGTCTGGTCTCATTCATGACCACACATTAACAAATAGTGCAGTTCACTGGAGCAACAGGCAATTAACAGATTCTCGTTGGATTGCCAGTGATAAATTCACTAGACCTACATAATCTGAGAGCACAGCACTATGCACAAGTATTTCCAGGCATACTCTGGTACAGGTAGAAATCTCACTGGAGATGTCCCTGGTTTAGGGAGGAGACAGGAGCAAGCCCATCACCCTGTCTGCATGGTGATCACATTCCCATCCTCTGCCATGGAAAATTTCAAATACTTTCTGGAGAAGTGAAAGTGAGACTGTAGTCAAGTATCCTGTTACTGTCATCATGAACACTGGGGTGGTCCAGCCACTTTTATACATAAAAGATGGATATGGAGAGAGTTACAGAAACTACAGAGACTGTGGGTCATACCCAGGGTAGAACATGCAGTCACTCCCTCTTCCATGTGGCCAGCTGCAGAGCTAAGGTGAGATCAATGAGAACCCCTGCCCCCCATCACCAGGCCAGCATGCCCACTGTAATCCCTCCAGCACCAAATCTCATGGCATGCCCCAGGAAATCCCTTTACCACATATGACTCAGTGTATCTCATGGGTGCAGGCCTCATTCCTCCAACTGGATACTCATTGTGGCCTAGCCTAGGTTTTGCTTTGCTCTGTTTTAAGGACCATTGGAAAAGCTGTACAATAATTTTCCTTTGAAGGACCAAGACAAATCCAGACTAGAATTCATTAAATCTAAGGGAAGAACAAACTCTGTGACAGGAGTTTTTCATAGCAAAATAACTAATAACTCAAGGAACATCCCTCTGCCCCATTACTCTGAACCAGATTAAGAGAAGTCCCGTCAGTTATTTACAACCTAAAACCTTGTTTGTAATTCATAACCTATGAGAAGAAGAGGCCTATTTAATTTTGCAACAGGAGCATGGGCAAGAATCTGCCCAGAAGTGAAATTTCAAGGAGTTAAAATAGACCTACCCTCTCTCACAGAACATTTCTATACGAGAGAGATAGAATTGCTCCTATCCAGCAGGCAGTCATCAAGGAACTAATTTACAATGTTTAAAATTGCCTCCTCTGCATTTCCCATGTCTCAAGTCACTATTCTACCACCTGGCTATACAATGGCATTCAATGCTTTAAAGGGGATTCTTTTCAATTTCAGGTGGTAAGGTCGATGGGGGAGAAAAAGGACAATAGTAATTTGAGGAAAGGATAGAATTAAAGTTCAAACTAATTTGCAAAAGCTATCAGATCCTAAACAAATAACACACATAGAAAAGCATGATACAATCCAGGAAACAGTATTTAATTTAAAAAAAACAAGTACAAAATGCCTCTGGAAGTGGACATCGTTTTTCCAGCATTGTTTTTGCTACAGAATTTTAAAAGGGTTTCAAGTCTTGTTTTGCAAGCACCTATAATAATTTCATATTCTTTCACTGATCTTAAAAAGACTGCTACAAGTTGAAATATCAGCAAAAATGTTTTGCAATTTTGTAAAAGTCTGTCTCACAAAATTCAGAGTCAAGAGATATAAATTTACTATTTGTTAACACATGGAATTACCATTATGAAGTGAAATTTCTCCAGTACCACAAATCTAGGTTTTCACACAGATTACATGTGACATACACAGAGCCAACCCATTCTTATTTAAGGCTAAATAGAGGAAAGCAGACTGCTCAGAATGCAGACTTCCTTTTGCACTGGTTCTTATAGCCCCAAATATGCCCCAACAGCTCCACCCTTAGGGAGCTGCAGAAAAAGACATTTTGGAAGACTGGTCCCTTAGGCACTCAGCTCCAAGGTCAGAATACAAAATTTATTTTGAAACAGCTACCATGCTGATATAATTGTTTTACCTAATATTCCACACACAAAGTTAGTAAATTATCACAAATTATCAGGAAAAACTGACTGTACTCTAGACATGCTTTGTAATTGTATGCAAAAATATGAAATGGCTGTTTTCCACAGTTTATGCCCAAAAGTGTAAAAATAGTTTAGGTTATAAACTGACCTAAACTTTGAGAACTTGAGTTAAGAAGAAATGTGTGATGACACTACTATTGTATTACCAGCAATGACACTCTGAATCTTCTTTGTAAGATTTGAAACCAAACTATTTACAAGAGCTGTTTATTTCCTGTGCCCCTTCGGCAAAGTGAAATGTAGCACCAAATCGCTCCAATAAACGATCTGATCTTTCTTCACTCTCCCTTTCCTAATTTTCTGCAATACTCCAAGCACTACTTTCAAATCTGCTTCAGCTACTCAGCTTTGCATTTCTACACAGCCATACTATGTTTTATCTCTAACAACAGACATATATCTAACTTTGAGACACTTCATTGTGCCACACACAGTAGTGAAGAGTTATCCAGGTTTAAAAGTGGTATTTTGTACTAATATTGCATATAAAATGCAGATAAATAGCATGAACTGAAAAATTATTTTAGGAAGGGAAATAAAATTCTTTGGTGAGCATAGAGACAATACATGGAATCTGTTTCTTTGCATTAAAATCCTGTAGAGTTGAGCAGGACTCATACTCTGCCACTTTGCGATTGACACGAGTTAAAATCTGCATGAGTTCAAGTTTCCCTGCATGTTTCTTCAGCATTTCACACAGTGACTGAATAAACCATGAGCCTTGAACTGCATTCCTCCAGGAGTAATAGCCTGTGGAAAAGAGCAATGTCAAAGTGATGAGAGGGAGCAGCCTTTGATACAGGACAGGTCAGCAATTAGGAGAACAATGCATTGTTTCCAATGGCAACCAATATTTTACAATAATTCAAAACCACCAACCAATAACATTTAGATTTTATAATCTCCACAAATTCCAATTGAAAATTTTTTTCTAATCCTGTCATCTTTTATAATCTAAGAAAATCTTAAGTAGGAAGAAAATCAAAAGTCAGGAAAGTTATCTTCTGCGGCAGCAATCTTAGTCATTATTCACTTACTACTTTTCATGGGGTACACAAATACAAAGAGGTGACAGTACAGATGGAAAATGGGTTTCAGTGTCATTAATTTCACAAATATGTGCAGAATTAAAGACTGAACCTACCTCTGCTAAGTGGAAACAGGACATATGAAGGGCTCTGCCACTACCAATTTTGCTTAAGGATGCAATACAAATACAGTCAACAGACAAGTAACATGCTGGTACTTATCATCCACTTCTGCACATCTGATTATTTTGTTCTCTGAGAATAATATCTTTTCCTCTTGCTGTAAATTATTTGCACAACTCCAATTAACTGAATTTCCAGCAGATGAACATTTGGGGGTTTGCTAGTGAGAAGGATATATTCAGTTTTGTAGGAACTGAGAATAGCAACTACTTCAACAAGAAATCAAGTCAAATTTAAAAAAGTGATTGAGGGAAGTAAATATTTATTTCCATGAAGGACTGTATTGGGTCTGGCTGAGCAAGAGTTCATTTTACTACAGCAGCCCTCAGTGCTGTGCTCTGCACTGGCAGCTGGAAATGTGCTGATAACACCCCAGTGCCTTGGGGTGTTATCAGCACATTTGGGAGCAGTGCTGCCTCCCCAATATTCCCCCACCAAGGGGCTGGGACTGGGCAAGAGCCTGTGAGGGGACACAACTAGGACAGCTAACCCAAAGTGACCAAAGGACATTGCACACAAGTGAATTCACCCACTGGCTGGGTGCCATTCCAGGCTGTAATTTATAGCATGAGTACAGGCTGACATGGATACAGTGCCTCACCTGGAGCTGTAGAGTAGGCATACAGGAAGTCTGCCTCTACAGGTATTTTCTGACACATTGTTTCTTGTGATCCACTGTCTGCCTCAATACCAGCATCCAATTCTGTCCCTCTACAAGCCTATTTGGTAGAAAGAAGAATGGAAAAAAATGTTAAAATAGAAAAGTAAAATAATGTTAAAATAGAAAAGTAAAGGCAGTGATCATTATAAAAACAATGATATTTTGTGTTTTAAAAATTATATCATGATTAAAAAACTGCAAAAATAACAAGAATTTATGTGTCACATTTCCATTAGACAGACTCAGAAGATAACTAGTAAAATTTATTTAAATCAACTACACAATTTGAGTATTCATTCAAAAGTGCACTCAGAAACTCATTAAAATATTACCTAATATTTTATTTAATACATAGAATTAACACAATGCCAGCTGTTATAAATACAGCCTACCTAACAGGGAAAATTGTGCCACTTTAGATCTGAAGAGAATCTTACTCTGAAAGTAATTACATTCAAATCTATTTTAGAAAGGATTAACTTTTTGCACTAATAATTAGTGGGAAATGGTATTTTTTTAAACTATCTGGCTGATTTGATCATCATTGTTCAGCTGTACATCACCTGAATGAAAAAGAGCTTGGGTTTCCCTGCTAAGCTTCTGCACCTGTCACCTCTGAAAAGGCTTGTTAGTGCCTTCAGTTCAAGAGGCCCATCTGTACCATAGATCAATCCTTCGTCGCCATGGCTCAGCAAGACACAAACAAAACTGCTTCGCTCGCTGTGATCTTCTTCAGAAACTTGAAAGAAAAAAGAGAATTATCTTAACTTCCTGTACTCTGTAAAAATTTGGAGCATTTGATCCTTCCTAGGTTACAGAAGTTTTTAAGAACTAATTAGCATATTTAGAAACCTCCAAAGAGTTTTCACTTCTGAACACAAGAAGCCTGCCTACTTTACTTCAGGAGGTTTGGCACAGGAAATCCCAAATTAAGGGCCCACCCTCCCAATTGCAAAACATGGCCACAAAGCTAGGCCAGGAATAGTCAGGAGACAAAAAGGGTATTCCCACAGTGTCTCCAAGCTGGAATGATACAGCTCATTCATGCCATAATGGTCAGCCTTGTGGTCTGGGATTGGACTGACGGAATACCCTGGGCTTTGGGAAAGAAAGGAGAAGTCCTTCCTCTCTTTCCAATTGGGGATGCTTCAACTACTTGGATTACATGGGAACTAAATTTAGCATGACCATGGCTGTTGCTGCTCCTGCAGGTTCTAGCAGTACACTTCTCTCTCACTTTTTACCTGTGATGAGGTCTAGGAAGATTTCTGAATCCTCTTAATTTTGTTCTTACAATTATTTAAGCTTGATATAAAGTGTTTGTAGTTTTATACTTTTTTTTCATCTTGTGGTATACAAATAGCATAGAATCTATATTCTCCAATGTCTTTTGTTGTCTGACATTGTGGGAAATGTACTTGAGGACCGAGATGACTTTTTCAAATTTATGAAAAGATACAAACAAGGTTAAAAGAAAGGATCCAAAAGAAATTATGAGTGGTGACTCAAAAAGATGCAAGAGTTTGTAGATGAAAAATAAAAATAGTCCCTAAAATCTGAAGTCTTACTGTTTTGTGCTTAACAAAACACTAAATTTCTGTTCTGGAAGAAATTAATTGTTTCAACTTTACTCAAGTGATGTACACGCAGGCATTTCTACAATTATGGACAAGCACTGCATTTAGAAGAGTCACATTTTCAGCTACTTTCAACAGACCAGCTACAACAATACTAATGAATTAACCACGTCTGGGAACATTTTCTGGCATAAATATTAACTGGCACTAAAGACCTACATCTATGTTAGCAAACACTTTCATTAAAAAACAAACAAACAAGAAAACCCCAAACAAAACCAAACACAAAACTCAAGACCAGGATTGCTGCAAGCTAACTGCTGTTGGGAATAATCACTGGAACACTTTCAGTGTTTAAGTATGACTTGGAACAGTCTGGGAGAGCACTAGTGGGCATGAGGCCTAGTCATGGCAGAGAACCTTGCAGCAGTTAACTGGAATGGCCTGTTCCAGGGCACTGATACCTCCAGCACCATTTAATGTACGGCTCTAGATGCAGCCAAGTCCAAGGCAAGCAGGACTGACACAGCAGTATAAAGCTCTCACTTGAAAGAAGGGTGTTTTGTTTCACAAGGTAAACAAAATGTGAGTTGTTTATCCAAAAGAAAATTCAGTCTACACACCTGCAGTTCTGGTCCCTCAATCAGTACCTTTCTTTGGGCTACACCATTAAGCATTAAGCACAGAACCCCTCCACCCAATCTAGCAGCTTTCTTTCCAACTCACAGAGCTTCAGAGATCCCAGGGTCAGAATATAAATCAGTCTGCATTTAAGTTTCAGCCTTTTTTCCATCCTTCTTTAGAAGATGAGAAAGGATATGGATACAACAGTCATGGCACAAAAGATGGAGAGACAGCTAAGATGAATAAACATAGAAACTATGATGTACGTGTCATCCTTAGCAATAAATCACCAGAAGGTGTGAAAAAGCATCTAAAAGAACCCAGAAAGAAGAGATGTGAGGGCAAGAGGTGTATTTGGAAACAGCAGTTGACTTAATGTACACACACACAACATATAATAACTTACCCTTTTTCAATAGTTTAAAAATGCTCCCACATGAAAGATCATTGTTGATCTTTACTTTATATCTCAAATTCATAAAAACTTCTCTGACACTTGCAGCATCTGCATCTGTACCTGAACGGGACGACATCCCTATACACAAGAGAACTGTGTTATTTCTTCATATTATATAGATGACATGATCTGATTGAGCCAAATTATTTTTCTTGTTTAAAGCTGTATCAGTCTGAAATATTCCATTATTCCAGATCCACTCTAGCAGAGAAAACATTGCACTTTTACATGGGCATACCATCTCCCACCCTCTGTACCGATTGTAGATTTATCTGCATCTTATTCTTATATCTACTTCCCTATTTAAGGACATAAGAATTTCATTTGCAAAACAGAAATCATGACTAAAAGGTAAGAGAGACTTGTATTGCAGATCAGTTTTCCTCCTCATTACTGCTACACCCTAATGTGTTCCCTCTATGCATATTTGGAAGAATGGACTGAAATGAATCACACCCATGACTTAATTTTAGAGTGCAATCAAAACTGGTCTGCATATTTAATTTTGAAGAGTAACACACAGCACAAATTTATCTAAATTAATGAAAAAAGTAAAAAAAACTTGTGAGTGGTACTGGTATGTGGCTGGAAGTTCTTATTGTTTATTATTACACATTCCCCCATCTCTGGATAATCCATTCTGTAACTGTAGTCTGGCAGAATTCCAGAGTCCATAGACTTGCTAGCAGGTAGGCTCTTTCTGTATAGGAACCAGACAAAATGTAGGTGTTAATTTCTGATCTCTCTTTTCAAAATAATGACAACAATAGGCTATTTTAGCAACCCCAATGGAACTGGTGAGGTTGCATTTGTAGCAACCTTCTGTGGAACTTGCAACAAGCTTGAAATTAAAAGAATCAAGGAAGAACTGTGTTTAAAATTGTAATGCCTCTGCACAGGAGAATATGAAAACTATGAAAACTTAGTTTAAGGATGCCAATTACTGTATCAACAAGAAATCAGTTGGGCTTTTTTACTATCATCTTTTGCAATCTATGTACTTGGAGGAAAGGTTAGCTCTGAGAAAGCAAATCTGTTCTGAATTCTAAACAGAAGTTATTATCATTGAATTTACACAAGAAAACATTCAAAACCTAAAGAGATGTGGCAGATGTGTGCTCCTTTTCTGCTTAAGCAAAAGCTGCCAGCATGATGGCTACACCTCGATGAAGCTGGACTTTGGGATACAGCTAACACAATGGCTAAGAGCCATAAGTCTTCCTCAACATCTAGGGGCTAGCTGAGCATGCACTAACCCAAAACGTGGCTCATAAGCAAGTTTGACTGTAAGTCACTTGTCCTCCTCCACATACAGCAGGCTGCACACCAGGTTCTCCCTCGAGCAGAGATGCCTCTCTCAGTTACTCCTCGAGGCTGAGACACCCCTTGCCACAACAGCTTCTTGGTAAGTAATTGGTAGCATGCCAAACTTTAAAATCTTAGCTCAGTGATATCAAGGATTGATTGTGCATATATAATCCCTTAGACATAAGCTGCTGCCCAGACTTATATTGAAGACTTAAACCAAAAGTACCTCACTTACCCTTTAAAACCTGGAACAGATTTTGCATCTGTCTGATCTTCCCCCAGATGTGGTCCATCTCCCATTTCTGTCATTATTGCTTTCAATTATCAGCTTGAAAATGCAAGAAAATAGAAGTATTATGACAGTTCACAGAATAACTTTAGCCAAGGATATTAGTAGGCAAAAAAAAAAAAAAAAAGCTTTCTGAGTAATCTCAGAAAGCATTTTATATTTGAAAGAAGAACATTATTGCCTTCTAAAAGAGCTCTGGGGAAAAGTCTGCAGATCCCTATGACCAAATCTTTGAAAAAACCTACAAAAAGCAAGGTAAGAGAGAAACAAATCAAAAACAATCTTTAAAACACTGTAATGTCCCCAGATGCAGTAGAAATTAAGAACCAAAAATCAAGCAATATAAGTGATTAGATATGTGCAAAGACTAACATAGATTAGAAATTAGGTCATAGTAGCTTGAGAAATGAGTAATTTCTCTGCATTCCATTTCAAATGAAACATCATTGCATCCCTTTCTAACTGGTGTATGTGAAGGCAATTGCTATGGTAGTAAAACAAAACCACAACAATATAACTTAAATCATTTGATGGAATGATTCCTATGCTGTGGGCTACTTACTTTTATGAGAATACAGGCCAATAAATTATAATGGATACCAAATCAGAAATCAATTTAAAAGCATTAAACCTCCTCCACGGTTACTTTGTGTATACTCATGGAACATACTACCAAAAGTTACCTTAATCTCAAGTGTCAGAAAACAATTATGCATCAAATTTAAACCACCAGATAGGACAGAGTAATAATTGCTTAGTAGTGCCAAGACCTCAAGAAGGTCAAACAAGGCATTACAAGAATTTTAAAAAAACTTACTTCAGCAGATATATTTATGGTAAATAAGAAGGTATGAGTAACCAGACCAAGTAGCAAGATTTGCTGGTCAGATATGATGAAGATTCTTATTTAAGGCTTAAGTTTTTTGGGGCAAACTATATTTGCCATCTTACATAATGATATTATTATTATTATAATAAGTCTCAACTTTGTATCTGTACTCTTGTTAGTACAACACAAACACCCCTTTTTGTGGCAACAATTACTGATGCATCAGAAGCAGTAATTTGGTTATGTATAATCTGCATTCTTAACCTGTTTCTAGGAAGACATTTACTTACATTTTTAGTGGCTTCAAAAGATCTTCTGTGTTGCTCTGAATGTTATTTCAGAACACTGATGTAATTAAGTCTTCTTCTTCACCAAATTATTCCAGACTTGACAACTGTTTTATGTAATGCAAGAAACAGGAAATTTTCTGAAAATCAAATGACCAAAATACAAAACAAGCTTAGTATTTTAGAAATATAATGTCTAAAATACATTTTATCATTATATTTTAGATATTTACTTTAAAGACAGTATCATAGGGTAGGAACTAAATCTACAATGCTGAACTAGACTGCCTAGCCTCTTGATCTGGATTCATCCATCCTAACTTCAAAGTCTAATTCATTATAAGTACGCTGTGGGAAGAAAAAGTCAAGAAACTCCAAAGGGCAATTCAAATACTTATGACCTGTGGCATGACAGAGATCCAACCCTATGCCCTAGAGAGCAGGGAACATGAGCACTGCCAGCAAAGTCTAGTCTACAGTGACAACTGCTGTGTGCACCCAGCTCTAACTGGAGGGCAGAGCTTCTGATCCCCAGCAATTGAAAAGAACACCTTTCATTGACAAGGATGCTTTAAAGTTCTGCTCCAGCACAGCCCAGCTTCAGGAGTTTCTATGACTTTTTCAACCATCCCTACTACAATATCCTTTGGTTTGGGTCCCAGCTTTCCTAAGCTCTCAGCCTGAGCAGAATTTGTAGAAAAACATCCAAGGAGACTGACCCACCATTCTGATGCCACTCATACTCTTCCTTGCCCTGGAGAAGAACTAGGTGCACAAGCACAGCTCACACCCTTCAATGTGGCTGGGATTAATAAGAGATAGGGAAATTAACTTCCTTCATCTGTTCTTTGGCTAAGAGCAGTAATAATCTGCCAAACCAAACAAAAAAAAGCACAGCATTATGTGCCATCTCTATTATCAAAACCAGCTAGCAGGTGCACAGACAGCAGTGCAGCCATGTCAGCACAGAAACCAACTTCTGCTAAACCCCAGGTGCTGATCTCAGCTGCCTGGCACTGTGAAGTTCTGCAGTGCCAGTGCTGCAAGTCCATGAAGGAGACAGTGTGAACTAGTAAATATGTGCTTCCATAAGCTGTGGCTAGCTCCTGTTTATCAGATGAGCCACATACCATGAGCTACTTTAAGACTCAGCCAAAGTACAGGGAAGGCTAACACACTCTGGCCAACAGATGAGCCCCTGGAATCTCGAGGGAGGCTGAGTGGCTTATTGGGCTCTCCTGCATTCACATCAACCAAACTACTGAACAGCAGCAGCTTAACTAAGCAAACTGCAGACCCCTGAGAGCACTGAATGCTTCTCACAACATAAATACTAAGGCAGGATGCAAACACTAAGAGAGATATTCAACATTTAAGTGACCTTAAAATACGACTTATGTCTTTGACACTTTAGCGACCTTAAATTTTAAAGCTCTCAAACTGCTGTCCTTGATCCAGCACCAAAGAAACAAAGGAATTGGAAGTAGGTAGCAAAACCTATAATTACAACAAACTATATTAGTTTCTTTCTGAAAAATTTAAAACACAACATGCAATACTGTATCATAAAAATATTTCTTACTAAGGCCTCTGGGAGCCTAGTTCATGGCCTACAGTTTCAATTGTTCAGTGAAGTGTTAGAGCTTCCAGCACTCTGCTTCATCACAACTGGAGCTGAGAGACTTTACAGAAGCTATAGGGATTGTCTAGAAAAGCTGGTTATAACACGTTGAGTATTTGAAATGCACATGGTTTATCTTCAGAACAGAACCTGTAACTCACTTTTAATATCCATCAATTCCTGAGCTCTCTCAGGCACCAGGTCACTGCACTCTTTAAAGAACAAAAGACACCCACAAAGAGATTTCTCTTTTTTTGCTCAGCACTCCAATACGTGTTTGAGCCAGGAGGGTGTTCTGTGCTCTAAAGCAGCAGTCAGGGTAACAGCAATGCTCTCTGGAGGATGGTGCTGATTCTGACCAAGGCCACTAAGAATTGCCTCATCTTGCTTTAGGTAATGCAGTGATGCCATGCATTTCCCTGTGGAGGATGATCTCATCCTGGTGGGGGAGATGTGGGGGGAAGAAATCACGGCAGTGCTTTAAAAATTTATTACAGATTTTTATTCTGCTCTTTGATATTATTTTCTCTGAAAGCTTAGATAAAACGAGGTTTCAACTGTAAAGAAATATAAAAAACAAGTTCTTGAAAAGAACAACAGCATTTTTATAATCTAGAAAAATATATTCTGTAGATTTTAAGAAGCTTACTTTATAATATTGTATCTGAAAAAAAATACAATAAAAAAAAAATGAGACAGAGACAGCAAATATAAAGGTGATGATACAATGATCTTTACATATACTAAGTAGTAAGAAAAAAAGTGGCTCTAAAAGGTCCAAAGCTATGCTCTGCAAGCTACCAAAAATGACCAATGTCTCTCTGTACAGCAATAACAGCAAAAATATTTTTCCCCGACATAAATGCAGTTGTTCTAATGCTTTTCTTTTGATAAGAGAAAACAATAAATAAAAACAATAAATAAAACAACTTTTTACTCCATTTCGGCCTGGATTTACTTATTCTACCTGGACCTAAGGAAAATAAATTCATATCATCATGTGTCACCACTGCCATAAGAACCACTAGGTTTCTTTTTAAAGCAATAGTTATTTGAAATGAGAATCAATTCTCATCAACAGAAATGAATGGTATAGTGCTAAAAATAATACCAAAGCTTCTGAGATGGGAGAAAGCAAATAACTAAACTGTCTTTAGTTACCAACTGGATCCTGAAATATGCAAACCACAGGAGACAACACAACATAGTATCTATCTGCCACTACTAAGCAATGAGTACAGCACTATTAAAACACATGTTCAAAACAGACATCAGCAATGTAAAACATCTCCCTAAAGATAGGAAAAGGGCAGTTTTCTACATCACATGACTGCAAGAGAAAATGTCAAGCATTCAAAGAAGTATTTTTTGTACATGAACATATACACGACATATCATGATACTAATGCAGACATGCAAATTAAAAATTTTCTCCTCTACAATGTATAACGCTAAACAATAATTATCTGACTAGTAACAGATGGAAAATATAGATACAGACTATATGAAAAAACGAAAAACATTTGAAATACACCATTATATTTTCTGTGTGACACTATCCCCCTACTAAATACTGCTACCACAGAAGGAGCAGGCTGAGACTGCTCTTCCCATTGCTTCTGGTCTGGATGCAGTTGCTGGAAAGCCCTGACACTGGGCCAGCATTCTGATCTTCCAACACTTAGCATGAAGCTTTAAATCAGCTGAAATACTCTGAGTGTAGCTGGGAGCCTTGAGTTATTAATTCGCCTGTAGCTATTAGTCACATCACCACCACTATAAGCAACAGCCACATCGTGTTCCTTAACATGAAGGGCACGGTGTGCTGGTTCTAAACCTACCACCTGGCAAGCAGATAGCTGAAAGAAGAAATGTGAGTTACAGGGTAAAGGACTACAGATGGCCAGCCCTATCCTTCAGCCGAGCCGGGAACAGACGGGACACAACCCACCTCGGGCAGGGCCTTTTCCTTGCTATCTAAAGTCAGCTACAGTGCCTGCCAGGCCCCCAAGCATGCTTTCCGTCAGGACAGACGGGGTTTAACACGCTTTGTTCTGGAAGATCCAAATACAGCTCCCGACCCCGTGTTTCCGGTCAATGGGCTCCGAGGGGTCACCAGAGAGCAGCTCGGAATTACAGCGCCTTTCTTTGCTTTTCCTTCTTTTTGCCCTCTGTTTCAACAGCTTCTCCACAGAGACAGGCTGAAAGGGCACAAGCTAGCTGCCGTAAGCGTCTGCAAAGCTAACACCTGAGGCCATGGCTCTGCTCCCGGGCAGGGGAAGCGGCGGGCGCTGGGCTGGCACCGCGGCCGCTCTCTCCTGCCTGGCCCGCGAGCAAGGCCGGGGCTCACCCTCATCCATCCCCGCCACGGACCGACCGACGGACCGACCGACGGACCGCCGGGCCTGCGGGCGCCCCGCGGGCAGCCAGGGGAGCGGCGCTCTCAGCCGGGCCCGCCCCGGGCGAGACGCTGCTCCCTTCCTGCTCCCCTCAGGCGACTTGCTCCGGGAGAGATGCGGACGGCCACGCGGACCTGGAGAGCCACAGCCTGGTCCAACCCCCCCCCCCCCCCCCCGCCCCGCTTTGTTCGGCTCCCCCGCCGCTACGCGCCCGCATCCCGGCCCCGGCCCCGACCCCGGCCGCACCGCCGCCACCCACCGGCTTCGCCACCTGGTCGCTGCGCTCCGACCCGCGTTTTCCCGAGCCTGGCTTAGCTAAGCGCTGCTCGGCGCGGAAAAAGTCCCGCCGCCGCCGCCGCCGCCGCCCAGCCCGCCCCGCCCGGCGCCCCTTGGGCCCGCCCCGCGCGGGGCGGGCAGCCCGCTCAATGGCGGCGGGCAGCGGGCACTGGCGGTGATTCGGTGCCGGCGGGAGCGGCGCGGGTGAGGCGGGCCCGGCCTCTGGGTCCTCGCGGCGCGGAGAGAGGTGTGCGAGGCCCGGCTGAGGAGGCACGGGGTGGCTCCTCTGCTCTCCCGGAGCTCGCCGGGCCGGGCCCTATGGCGGAACACTGAGCCGCCGCGCCCTGCGGGCTCTGAGCGCTGAGCTGGGTACGGCTGTCCTTGCTGCTCCTGGGTGCGAATGGTGTAACCCAAACCTTGTCAGGTTTGCGCTGTTGCTTGAGTTCCTCTGCCTGCTGAAACAAATGGGCCGTTCTGGTACATTTACACTCATATTAAATGCAGTGTGCAGTTTTGGGCACAGTGAGAATGGTGACGGGCTTTGGGGGGAAGGAAGCCATATGAGGAGCAGCTGAGGTCACTTGGTCTGTTCAGTCTGGGGAAGATGAACAGACCAAGATGAAAAGAGGCTAAGGGGAGATCTCATTGTGGTCTTCAGCATCCTTGTGAGGAGTCCAAGAGGAGGGGCAGGTACTGATCTCTGTGGTGACCAGTGACAGGAGCCAAGGGAACGGCCTGAAGCTGTGTCAGGGGAGGTTGAGGTTGAATATTAGGAAAAGGTTCTTCACCCAGGGAGTGGCTGGGCACTGGCTCCCCAGGGAAGTGATCACAGCACCAACCTGACAGAGCTCAAGAAGCATTTGGATGACATTGTTGAGTACATGGTGTACGTGGTGACTCTTGGAGGTGGTCATTAGTAGAGCTGGGAGTTGGATTAGAGATGATCCTTCCAACTCAGAATATGCTGTGATTCTGAAAAAATGGTGGTTTGTAAAGGAAATGGCCATCTAGAGTAATCAGTGGGGATAATTCCTAAATGAGCAGCCCTCCTCTTGACCTCAGTGAGTGAGATCCCCGTGGGTGAGCTGGCCTGTACCACAGCAGGACCACCCTCGGACAGGGTTTTTGCCCACCTGCATGGTGACTGTCCCTGGATGCCCACAGACCTGCCTTGCGTAACAGTGCTCTGATGCTGAGGGCTGATTTTGGCTTCATCATCAACTTTCAGGTCAGTTGGTTTCATATTTGTACATTGATCTTCAGTAGCAGAAGTCAGATAACATTGGAAGCTGTGTATTCCAGCTTCTCATAACAGGTACTAACCTGCTTTTTCAGGTCTTATCATCTGATGTATGGAGTTTTGCACTTGGAATCCTAATTTGAGGAACAGGTTGTCCAGAGGAGTTGTGGAGTCTCTTCCACTGGAGATACTCAGGAACTGACTGGACACAATCCTGTGCCACGTGCTCTAGGATGACCCTGCTTGAGCAGAAAGGTTGGACTAGGTGACCCACCGTGGTCCCTTCCAGCCTGAACCATGCCATGATTCTGTAATTGTAGAGGCCACTTCCTCTGCTAGGAGGGCAAGAAGAACATTTGTTGTTGGGAAGATGAGTAGTGTTTGTTAATGTACCACTCGTCAGCTCAACCTAAGGATAGCTAGGCTAATTTTCACTATTGTTAAGGAATTTAATGGGTTCTTCTAAGGCCAAATCAGTAGCTTGGAGAAAATCTCAGGGATTTATTTGTGTCAAGGACCATGAATTCTGCCATAGAACTATGTTGTATGATACATACTAGCCAGGAAACAAGTGTAATGTTATTTTGAGTAGCAGCTGATTTGCATGTCTCAGCTTCAGTTGTCAGGAGGTGTGCGTAATATGTTTTGTCATTATCATGAGAAGTAAAGGGAGAAGTAGTCTTCCATAAAAAGAGAAAATGAAATAGCAAGTTCTTTAAGTCATTGCTCAGGAGACATTTTTCCAGACTCTCCATGCAGTCATCCTGCTGAGTCACTAACACTGAAGTCCAAACATGTTGGTGACAAAATTTCTTTCAGTCAAGTCAAACACAAATAAATACTGCCCTTACTTCTGGTGGGACATAGGAGAGGAGGATGAAGTGAGAATTTCCCAGTGAACTCAGAAGGCTGGTCTGTAAGTGTTAATTGTATGTGCTCTAAATAGATGTGTTGTGGTATGGTTCACACAGGAATTGAAATTGCCTTGAAAAGACTTGACATGTTGGACTCTTGAGAGACCAAGTGTTTGGGCTGCAAGAACCATGATAGGTTTCAGTTTAAAATAAGGGTCATTGCTCTTCTCCCAGGTTCAGGTATCCTCCCAGCTGATATAACTAGTAAGTTTAAAATTAATAAAGAATTATGGGGCTTCTCCTTTGCTTTCCTTTTTTATTGGTCACCTTGTGGGAGAATGCTGATGTAGGGATGTCCTTTTCACCCACCCAGTTAATTTACAGCCAGCAATATCAAAATGAAACTGAAAGTTCTGTTAGCACTTCTGAGAAATGCTGATTGCCTATAATCTAACTTTTCATTCCCAGAGAAGACACTAAGAGCACAAAAAAGGAGTGAAGAAAATGCACAGGTCAGAAGATGGACAAGGGGGATAGAGGTAATATGTTTGACCCCTGCAGAAAAAACATTCTGGTTTTAGACTTGATGCAGGCACTGACTATCAAGACATTTGCAGGCCTAGAACAGTGGGCAGAAATGTAAGTGTCCAGAAATGTCTGCTATGGAAAACTTGGAGGGGGAAATGAGAAGATCTAAAATTTGGGCTTTGGGGCTCCACAAGAACATTTAAGTACTTAGATTTGCCCTGTGGATCCAGCTTGTTAAAGGTTTGAATACTTTTGAGTATGCTCATTTTCATTTTTATCTTTCACTGCAACCCAGGGGCTGTTAGGAGAACCAGGTGATTGTGCTGGGCAGAACAAGAAGATTCCCCTTCATGTTTGTTACTTCTTGCCTCTCTTCCTCTGTTTCACAGTTTCCTGGCAGTGCTTTTTACTGATTTGCAGGTGTTCCACTTACAGATAATTGTACATATGTGTGTTTATGCTTTACTACATTACTCTGCAGCATTTGGATTCCTTTATGGGACTAGAAGCTTAAAGGTTGCAAGATAGCAAGATTTACTGCATGGTTCTATTTCTTGAAAAGAGATAAGATTGCTATTTTAAGGTTGTGAAAAATACATGAGCTTTTAAAGCAGGTGAAAGTATGAGTGATCAATAGCAAAGGTCAGCAGTGGAGAATGGAGCCCTCATTTTTGATTTCAGTTCTTTTACTTCAAGATACAGAGCTCAGAGCTAAAGTCCTGAAGTCTTAACTCCTCAAATACTGTACTTCCCATACACTTAATTATCTCATTTGTCTCCCCAACCACAAAGGAAAAATATTTTTTTTACTCTTAGTATTTTTTTACTTTTACTCTTAGTATTTTTTTAACCCTTACTGATATAATGTGCCTAGCCAACAGTTTGTATACTTTCTGAGGAGTGTAATACCATTCTGTAGACAAAAATGAAAATTCCTAGGCCTTCTGTCACTGTCTTTATTCTGTTGTGTTTATCTTTGATAGTGTTAATATGAAGCTCTTGTACTTCCAAAACAGTGTAGAGACATTTAATATTAAAATGAATATCATAGCAAGGTTGGGCATTGATTTGGAATATTGGCTACTCCCAGTTAATTAATAAATTACATTCAACAAAACCAGAATCAAAAGCAGTGAGGAGTACAGGATATCTTCAAATTAAAATTGCCTTGCAAATGGATTAATACTGATTTGACTATCTGTAATTGCTTTAGGAGAAATGGAGAGAAAATGGCAAGAAAGACTGAAGAAAGTGGAAGAACTAGCATCTCACTATGAAAGAAATCCTCTTCCTACAGTTTATAGACCAAGACTGTCCAAACCCTCTATGCCATCCTCTGTTTGGAAAATATTTTCTCGACAGGCTGAAGCATTTAATTATGTAAAAGCCTGTGAAGAGGTATGTTAGGTGTTAGGGAAATGTCTCTACTCTTTATATACTTCATCATAAGACTGACATCATTTAAAATTGCTGCTGGCAAGTGAAGGCTTTCTCAATTTACAAGATCTTTTTCCTCCTAATCCGGAAACTGCAAGTATTTTTTTTTTGTCCTTGTAGCTCATGTTGCACTGGAGGTCTCTCTAAGTTGAAGTACTAGTTCTGTTCTAACTTACAAGTTGATATGTGGTGTTAACTTTGAACAGTAAAATTGCTTTTTGGGAACATTGTAGTGATAAATTTGCTCCTTCTCAAGATGAACAAGCTGTCAGGGTGGGCAGGAGAATGGGAAGGTTAGTGAGAATTGAGTAGGAAGAAAGAGAAGGGAAAAAATGAGGAAGAAAAAGAGATAAAGAAGAGGCAGAGACTAAATAAAAACAATACAACTCTCCAGTGGCATCTGAGTAGCAAGTTCAGATGATTAGAAGTGATTAGCCAAATAAATATTGTGTGAAAGGTATCCTCTGCTTTCAGTTTAACACTTTTTAAATTGATTGCTATTTTTAAAGAAAGTATTGTGTTTTTCTCCATACTTGTTTCAGGTATTCAAGTCATCCTAACACCCTGTTTTCCAAAATGGGTTCTCATTGGCTTGGCAGTAGTTTTTTTTTCTTTCTTCTCAGATTTCCATTTTTGGATCTAAACAACATAATGTCTGAAGAATATTTGCCCATAAAGCTTATACTGCCATCATGTCCATGAGGCTGCTCCTTTCAGGACATTGTTCCTCCTCCCTTTAGATCCACCTGATACTGATCAGAAAGAACAATAATTTAAAGAGAAAGCAGTTTAAATTACTGCACAGCAAAGAAAAGCTTCAAAGGTTTACCATGTAACTGAAATCAGAATGATGTTCTAAATTAAAACTAGATGCTACTGAGTGTGGAAAAGGATAAGTGATCTGTTTATAGTTCTCTATTATTTACTAACCTTTAACTGATGCCAAGTAGGAACTTAGGAAGATTTAAACTGGCTTTTTGAATAAAACTAACAAAAAATGTCAATGTTTTTACTTAAAAAGGATGTTCATGTATTTGCTTTGGAAAAGAACACACAGAGTGGACAGAGGTTTTATCTTGTGACAACATACAAAGAGCTTTGGTTTTATTACACGTGAGTATTGGAGCAGGTGCTCTGTATGTTACTAAAAGTTAGTGGTACACTGGATATCCTACCTAGTAAGAGCTGTCAGTGGACAGTATTCCCAGAAGCCATCTGCTGCTCTGAGTAGCTCAGAGCTGGACTGGGTTACCTGAGGTTTCATCTTGGCAATGGGAAAAATCTTTACAAGGACAAAACAATATATTCTATAGTGGGTTTCAACTTTCTTTTGAGTAGCTGGTTGCCATTATTTCCTGTGAATTAAGTACTCTGTCTGTTGAACTGAAATTTATTAAGAGTAGATTTGCTTTTGCTGTCATCTTTCCTCAGGGGATCATACCAACCCATGACAAAAACATACTTCTCTGACTAGTCATACACCAGTTTCAGTGGGCGTTAATGCAGGTGTCTGGAAACTGATTTATGGGTTTGCATTTGCATGATGTAGTTCCAAGTATTGACAATTCAGTCATGTACTGAACTTTCCCCCCTATTTGTTTTACAATAAAACATTTGGCTGTGAAGTGAAAGAAATCAGACTCAATCTTTATACGTAAAACTTGATTTTTTTTTTTTCTGAAACTGATGCTGGGATTATTTTTTAATTTAATTAGAAAAAACTCCATATAATCTCTTTGTTTGTGCTAAAGACATATGAGTGATAACTTAAGTTTTTTTACTGTAGTTTTCATAGTTCCTTGAATTCTCAACATTTCTGTATGTATTGTAAGACTGGGGGGGCATGGGGAGGAGACTACTCTACAAAATTAAATTCTAGGCCAGACAATCTTGACTGACACTTGATGCTGGTGTTAGTTACAAATTTTTCAAAGCATTATAGGGCTACTACGTTGTTCACATATGGATGGTTAATTGCAGAATAAAATATATGGGATCCTTGTTTGCAACTGATAAGCATGTTTATCATGCTCATAATGTTTATCATGAGAGGTTGTGATTTGTTTTTGTTTCTCCTTAGTCAAGGTTGCAAAACAAGTCTTATGCATTGCTATGAAGTAATTCCTGAAAAAGATGCTTGCAAACTTTACTTTGATTTGGAGTTTTACAAACCAGCAAATCCTGATGCAGATGGCAAGAGTATGGTCATGAAGTTAATTGAGGTAAACTGGAGCAAAGTCATGCTGTGGATGAATATGAATTTGTTGTTAATTTAATAAGAAACCAAAGTATTTACCACTTTATATTGATTATGCTATAGTAAAATTAAAAGAATTGCAGACCCAGTGATTATTTTCAATTAAGTAAAAATCCTATTTTAAATAAAGCAAGGGTTTGATCTAAGAGAGACAAAAATTTAATTGAAAGACAAAGAATGACAGCTGTTGGACTGTTTGTATTCATGGTAGGTTTACTGACATGGTAGGTTTACTTTTGAAGATTGTGTTATGTGCTTTGCCACTTCAAAGCTGTAAAACTGAAGGAATGTTTAGGTACTCTTTAAAGTAGCATGAATAAAAGTTCCATTCATATATTCCTCAGTTGATTCCCTTTGCCTAATGGTGCAGTCCTATGTCAAGGCTTAGATGAATCTCTCCTGAAAGTTTCTTTAGATGACAGTTCATTATAATTTAGTTAAATGATGATGTAGAGAGCATCATGTGACTGCATGTACCAATTTGATACCTAAAATTAAATACCTTTGCTAATTATCAATTTTTTTTAAATAGTGCAGTTTCCATTTTATTGCAATTTTTTTGGTAAATGAGCTCTCTGCAAGTTCAATATGGCATTCATATGTTTTTAGAAGAATATCTTCTGTTTTAAAAAGATCTAATTGTGAGTGGATGTCTGTTTGTGAGACTTCTGTCACCTACATGTCTCTAGCTAGAAGTGAACAAAAGTAAAAGATTATTGAGGTAATTCCTTCATAAAGAACCCTTCATTGATACAGAATCTAGAGGGGTTTGTCCATTGTGGATTTCTGCTCTGAAATTTAGAGATTCCTCAGGTTAAGAAGAGGATTTTGGATTTGCTGGGTGGAGGATCTGAGCTGCTGAAACCAAAGCTTCCAGATCTTTAGGTTCTGAGTCCGAGTCCTAATCATGAGTAATCAGTAGCTTGGTGGTTTATGAAAGGTTTTTTTAGAGCTAATTTAGAGTGAAATCTGTTTTCTGCTTAGTTGTTGTTCATTGGGTGGTACCAATGAATTAGCTAAATCATCACAGTGAATTATCTCACCAGTGCTGTGTATCATGACAGCCTCCATCTTCTACTCCTGTGAGTCTGCATTGCAAATATTGTCACTGTGGGTGTGAACTGCTTGGTGGTGGAAAACAACCTGCAGGGTAAAGCCTCCTCACCAGACTTTGACCTGAGAAACTGGAACTCTTCTCAGCTTATCACTGTTAGTTAAGTGTTAAGTGACTTGCATGTTTAAGGAAATAAAGTCTATGTCAAACTTGGTTGAAACTTGATATAGGTTAGTTTGAATTAAATTATTTGTATGCTCAAAATGAGGGGAAAAAAAAAGAACTTGAGAAAAATGTAGAATCTGATTTTGTATTAGGTTTTGTAGATGCAACTACTAGAGTAAAACAACATAATTAATGTTTATAATTTCAGCTTGTCAGCCAAAAATTAAAAGAATTTTATGATGTAAATTGTTCGTCAGAAGATGTCTTGAACTTGGATTCCAGTACTGATGAAAAATTTAGTCGGCACTTAATTTTTCTACCCCAAAAGACTGTATTTAAGGATAACACTCATATTGGTAAGTGTGTTATTTCTCTTACACCTAGAAATAAAAGGTGAGGTTTTGACTTTATACAGTGACAACTCCCATACAAGTATTTCTTTTAATGGAATTATATGTAGAAACAAATATGTATTCCCAGCATACACATAATTACTCTCTATTTCATTAAGCCTCATTTTTTCTCATCTGCTACTTTCTTTTCCTATAATTAGCATGTGTTTACAAAACAGTAACTTTTTTTTGTGCCTGTATGTTTTATTTACAAAAATACTGATTTCTATGAAACCGGCAAGTCTATGGCTCCTTAATTTTCAGATGAATGTCAGTCTTAACAATTAAAGTGCTGGTTTTTGCTCTAAATACAGTTAATTTCTGCTCAGTACATTGTCAAAAAGGCAGGACAAAGATGATTTCAAGCCACCTGTGCATAAACATGCTTAAGAGAAAGCTGAAAGCAATTTTAATTGTTTACATGAGTCAGGATTTCTCAGATATGGAAACTCCAACACAGAGAATTGCCAGTTTAGGCTTGTCTTGACTCATTTGTGTGGCCCAGTAGTCCTGTAATGAATTATGAGGATGATGATTTTGATGCTTGATATGCTGAGTCATTCTGCTGAGATGTAGCATGGGAGGAACAGTATTTCATATTCATTCATGTTCCCCATGGAAGCTTCATCCAACAGTACAGAATCATCCTTGCCAGTATTCCTTCCACTTCATAGTTTTTCCCCCACATCTGTATTTATTATCTTCTCTTGCTTTCTCCCTAGAACTAATTTGGCCATGGTTTTTATTTGTGTGTCTTTGGTTTCCATCTAGCAGAGCCTGGAGTTACAATGGGAGTTGAAATACAGTACTGGGAGTTGGAAAAGTCATTACAAAATACTTCTGTAAAAGTAATTGTTTGTTTGAGTAAGCTTTGGTCAATCTCGTACATCAGTAAATACAACATTTCAATCATTCTGAAAGTGAAATTAGGGAAAGCAATAATGAGGGGACAGTCACAAGCTTTTTAGAATCCTAAAGCTGAGCTTGTTACTATTTAAGTTTTGGGGTTTTTTTAAGCTGTTTAGTACAGATTCTTGTGAGGCGTTGGTTTCTCAGTCACTGGCCAGAACCATTTTATACAGTGGGCTGGTCAAAAGATTTCTTTTTAAAAATCCAGAAGGGCTAAAAAATCCCTGAGCTTCAACCACTTCCATTTGGCTGTTTTGAAAAATGTTTGCACAGAAACTCTTTAAGTTCTTTCTTGACTCATAAATGACTTCTCCTGCTTCTGGCCTTTTTGGTTGTTTTTAAGGTAACTTTGTGAGAATCATTTTGCAGCCTGCCATAAAATTAATGCAGAGTAGGGCTGCTGTGATTCCAACAGAAGAAGCAGGGAATGTTTTCCAGTGTTCTGCAGGAGCTGGATTAGGTGGGTCTCTTACAAACCTCCCAGCTGTTGAAGATGATTGTAAAGACAGGCCAGCCATTGCTCATGAAACAAAGGATGTGGAAATGCCACACCAGGGAGAAAATTTGGATTTTTCCTTCCTAATAGTAAACGATAAAGAAGGCAACAAGCAGCTTTTTGTGGATCTAGGTAAGTATAAGTGTTTTTAAACCCCTTTGGAATGCAACAAAGGTTAAGAATGAAATGTTCCTTAATCTTTGAATAATGTTGTCCCTATGGTCAGACTTGAAATACATGCTGAAACTGCCATCCTAAGTGCTGTGCTTTAAAGGAGCCTTAGATTCATGGTCTATGGAACTTCTTATATTACTACATTTAATTATTTTGTTCTGAAGTTTAAAGTGGTTCTTTCCACACAAGACTTTTTTTTTCCCTTAAGGGCTTAGTGCTCCCATTTGGATTGAAAGAGGATAGCATGTATTGCATTTTTGTTATTTCAGTTGAATTAGAAGCTGCTTAATAAAAGAAGTCGTCTTACAGGCACAGCTTTCTGTATTCTTCTACATGTATGAACTGAGCCTTCTTTCCCTGTTTGGAATGGCAGCTGTTAGCTTTTAGTGATGAAATAATAGAAATTTTGGATTGGGCACTTCATGGCCCAGCTGGGCATAGCCTGTTCATGGTATTAAAATGTTACAAATCTCCAGGAGCATAACTCCCATAGACAAACTAGAGTTTGAAAGTTCCATCCTCCTTTAACTCCATATCTGGGTTTTTTTGCTTTCTGCCTTATCTCAGGGAAATGAAAATAGCTTAGCACGCTTTTGCACAGCAGTGTGTTACACATTTCAGGATTCTACCTTGGGTTTTTTATTCAGACTCTTCTGAAGAACTTCCATTCCTTCAAATTCTTCTCATGGAATTCAGGATCACTTTTGTTGTGGGCCTCTTTAGTATGTCTGATCTATTGAAATGTAATCCCAAAGTTGGCTACAGTAGGCTTCTCTGTTACTGAGTAAGAAAGATTACTTTCACCTACTGTTCAAAATTCCTTCAAGCATATTTGTAAATGGAATTCAAATCAAAACAATTTGTTTCCTGTCTCACTTTTTAAGAATTTGATGTTAGTTTCCCATAATTACCCATCCTCAGTATTTATGCTATGCACATTACCTCAGAATTGGAGAGCTGAAGTCAAAATTGCTGAACTACTGAATTATATAATGAGGCTGCAGTGACAGAAAGCTTTGTGGTGTTCTTCTTGTATGAGCTCTGTAAGTGCTTTTCTCTTAATGAAAGTCAAATGCAACCTGCAAATAAAACTCACCTTCTCAATTAATTATTAGATAGATTATGCAATGTTAAGATACCTGATTGTTGTTTTGTTGTTTGTTTTTGAGATTGGAATTAAGCTTTCCCTATACATGTCTCAGAAAAGCTGTGAAGAAGTCCACAGAAAACAGAAAGGCTGATTAAGTTCTTTCTGGTTAAAATAATTGTGCAGCTTTTTGGGCTCAGTTGTATTTCACAAAGTTATTGTGAAAGAACGAATTTGTTGTACTGAAGGGAAACTTTTAACAATTCTAATGTCAGAATGATTAAAATGCCTATGTAGAGGTGTTGAGCATTTGCCTTAATTATTCTGTAACATAAAAGTGTACGTGTGTGCATGATCTTGCTGTGTTGCATTTCTTTTGTGGCATGTGAGCTAGTCAGTTTTTGTCCATTCATTAGACTCTTAGCTGGGCCTAAGGAAAATGGTTTAATTTACAAGTGCTCAGTATCTTAATTCCTAGCCAGCACTGCTGTGGTAAGAAATATCTTTTTTCCTGTAGGGGTTTATACAAAGAATAGAAATTTCCGGATGTATAAGTCATCAAAAGCAGGAAAAAATGTGATTCTGAAGATAGCAGAGGATAATAAGTTTATCCCCAACTGTGAAAAGGATGTTTCCTTGGAAGAAGCATATTTTCTTTCCTCTTTAATCTGCAACATTGGGTAATTACTTAATTCCAGTCAAATGTACAGTATTTTTAAATATCTATTTTAATGATAATTCTCCTGTAGCAGTTATAAACAACTATTATGAATAAGCAGTTATTCAATTAACATTGTTACAGTGTAATTTAGGAGTTCCTAGTAGAATTTCTTGGTTTTGAAGAAAAAAATTTCTTGGCAGTCTTGTTATTTTGTTAAACCTGCCTTCAAATCTGTTACAGCCTCTTAATTGTGCCTCATTTCTCTATACACACTCAAAATGCCAAAACATAACCATTGTTAAGTTGGTCAGATTCTACGTAGTTCTGGAAGCAAAACTTAACAGGTTTCTAGTCAGTTAAATATGAGAATTCTGAATATTTTTCAAAGTAAGATAAGAAATAAAAGGGTTTCTGTCTGTGTTTTTTGCATACCAGATTTCCCATTTGATGCAGCCCCCTCTGTAGGCTGGGTACTTGTACAGACAATAATCAAGTTTTCTGTATCTAATCTAAACCTCTGATATGTCATACCTTATCTTAAAAAGATCCTAATCATTGCTGTAGCAGAAAGGTTAAAATAGTATTAATATATTTATTGAAAACATGTATTTGTTCTGACTTCAGGTTTTATAGCCTGAAGTGTTCATTATCCTGACCTGATGCCAGTAAAGCACACAGTGTATTCAGATCATAGGCATCAGCTGAATCCACCATAAATATGGATGAGAAATTCTGCTGTGTTGAATTCAGACTTCTGTTATCATCTGGCTTCCAGTTAGCAATATGGCAGAGAAAAACAGTTCATTGTAGACAGAGGGGAAAAATAAAAAGAAACCTTCCAAAGGGTATATTTCATCAATACTACATCTAGAGCCCATCCTGCTGTAGGAGTGTGGACCAGCAGTTGTTAAATGGGTGGGTCCTGGGACTCTGGCCAGGGACCAAATGTTGCTGCTGGGGAGGAGGAACCCCTGTCCTGTGGTGGGAGTCAGGGAAACTGCCAAGGCCAGAAGGGAAAGTGCTCCAGGAACAGGGAAAGGTGCACAGTGAATCACAGGCTGGTCAAGGTTGGCAGGGACCTCTGGAGGCCTCCTGGCTCACCCCTGGGCCCAGGGCTGTGTCATGTTGTTCTACCCTGTGGGATGTTACAGGGAGTTATATTGTACTGTGTTATGCTGTAAGAATCTTACTCTTTGTATTCTCCCCTTCCTTTAGAGCGATTGATGACGTAAAAGTTCTGTCATCTGGCTTTTCAGAGGAGGAGAGAAAAATATCTGCTTTTTTAAACAGTAAAACTACCAGAAGCAGCAGAGGTACCTCAAGCCTTTTCTACTGCATAGAAAAAAAAATGTTCTTAACGTAGATGTTGTGTGACTTGTACACCTGGTAATTTCTGGGAGGGCCCTTGTTCAGCTGCCTTTCTGCAGGAGGCAGAGTACATCTGCACTGAAGGATGCTCTGCAGCACCTGAATGCCACTGACCCTCCCTCCTGGACCACAGCTGTCTTGCTTTGTCCCAGCTCCCTCTGCACCTCGGGGATGGGGGTGGCACTTTAAAGACCTACAAGAAAGCAACAGTGGCTTTCTCCCTGGTTTTATTTAAGAGTGTGATGTGATTCATGTACATTTTCTACCTGTGGTCTATATAAAGTGTAAGTGTTCCAATGCCATATTACACTGGGGAACCCACTAACAGTGTGTGTTTGTGGCCTTTGGTTTTACAGATCCCATGGAAGGTTACCAGGGTTCGCCATATCCAGAAATTGATAATTTTGTTCGTTCCTTGGTTAATAAAGATGGGCTACAAGGAGGTAAAGAGACCACCTTACATTTACAAATGAGTCTTCTGCTGCACTATTTCTAAAGAATTTAAAGATTTTGGTTTTTTTCCTCAGGGATAAGACAATGGAGTTACTTCTCTCTCAAAGAACTACTTATTTATGATATTTCTGGTTACCGTTGGTGTGAAAATATTGGAAGAGCTCACAAAAGTAACAATATAATGTACGTTCTTTAACTATTCAGTTTTAAACAGCTTTATTTATTTTCCTGATCAACTGTTATTCTCTAGAAATGCTGAAAAAACTCTTATGGATAGAATCAGCAACTGTTACAACTTCTGCTGTCTTGCTCTGTGGGGATACAATGTTTTAATTACAAAAAAACCCCCACAAAACCGAAGAAACTATTTATGCCCTTCCCAAGTCTACTTTGTGATAACTGGACTTTTATTTCTACTAATTCTTTGCAGTAATCTTCATGGTATTTAAAATATGGGCCCAAAGATGCTAACATAAAAGTCAGAGTATATTAAAGCTATTAAACAATACTATGTTTTGATACTTCCCAGCTAGGAAGCTGAAAAATAAGAAAGCAAGCAGATTGCTTTTAAATTAATTTACAGTGCTTCTTAAATTACATTCTTACATTATTAAAATGACTCTGTCATTTTAACAATTGAGAATTGGTATTTTAGAATGGTAATTCCTGCCACATGAATCAAGATAAGTTTTGCTAGTTACTCTACAAGGACTCAGACTTCCCATAGTTTTAGCAAAATAAATGACAGAAAGTCAGTTTTTTAGATTATATTAGAATTACGGTATATAATTAGTATAAATATTTTAACTTAGAAATAATTTTATGTAACATTTAAAATCACTGAAACATAAGGAATGTGTTTCTGAGAAACAAAGATATTCAAAAAACCCCACAGCTGGATGAACTTGCTGTTTCTCAAGTGAGTTGCTTGAAGTTTGGTGTTTCTAAAGCACAGTTGAAAAAGCTGGGTGGCCTTATCAGCTGACAGAAAATAGTGATTTATGTAGCTTTTATAATTTCATTATCTGTAACAGCAGCAGCAGCAGCAACAAAATCTTATCTTACAGTTAAGTCCCATATGCTAATCTTAATTTGATGACTTTCTCTCCAAGCTTAATGTAATGAAATTGACTACATTTCACTTTCAGATGTTAGTCTTAAAAATTTATTTCTTTAAACTTAAGAAATCTGAAGTTTACTGAAAATTCTACAAAACAAATATGTAGTAAGTATGCCAAGAGTATGAAAGCAATGTCCCTAGCTGAGAACAAAACCTGTTCATTTAGTGTTAGAGTTTCCTACCATATGAATTCACTTCATTTATGCACTGATACTAAAAAACAAAATAATTTCCTTCTTAGGATTCTGGTAGATCTAAAGAATGAAGTCTGGTATCAAAAGTGTCACGATCCTGTCTGCAGAGAACAAAACTTCAAATCACAAAGTATGTAGCCTGTGATCTCAATTATAACTTAATATAATTTTGGAATGTTAACTTTAATTAATGTCTTATATTTGATTTAGGTTTTCCATTGCCTCCTGGGATATGCCTCCCATCTCTTTTCAAAGAGGTACGTTTTTGTCCTGTTAAGATGCTCAAGTTCTTGTGAGGCTCTGGAAGCCCTTGGATAATCCCACTAACATCCCAGTCTGCTGGGAGAGCTCCACACATTGTTCCAGTGGTATAGAAGAAGTTCCCAGAACAGCTGTGCTGGTGTGCTAGCTCCATATATTCATTTTTAAGTTCTACAGCAATGCTAAGTTACTGGAATTGTCTAATTTCAGCTGGGACTCAAGACTTTCTGTTCTGATGTGAGCAGCAGTTCCCAATGTCTAAGCCACAAGGTTGCTCCAGGTGCAGAACAGAGAAACTGCCCAAGTTTAGCTCTGCTGTGCATGTCTGACTTCATGCAAAGTAAAACAGAACTGGTTCTGGAACACTGGAGTCAGTCAGAGCCAAATGTAAGGCAGCAACCCTCATTTCTGAAATTCATTTATCTCCACTGTAGGGTACTAAAGCAGCAGATTTCCCCAGACAGACAGAATATTTAAACTGACCTGATCCTGCACCTAGACTCTGGGTGAACTCCCTGAACAGACGAGTTTTTCCAGTGCTTAGGCAATAAGAATTGATATTTTTCAACTTTTAAATTTAACTATATAGCTCTAAATATCATACAGCAGAATGGCACATTAAGCTCTACTCAAGCAGCTCATCAATAGCTATTCATTTTCAGAAAGTGTCATTTAACTATATTTTTCAGGTCCTGACAGTATCTTTGAACAGAAACTTATGTTAGTCTTAACCTTGTATTATTTTATGAAGCTGTATTCAACAGGCTACTTGTAGGGTGCTAGAAAAACAGTGGATTTCTACTCCTATTAAAATAGGCTTCCACAGGTTAATGTGGCTATATATAATATGCTGGAAAGTCTTGTAGTGTTGGCCAGCTTTCTGCAGTGTCCATTCTGTGTGACAGCACAAACTCCAAACTTGCAGAGCAGTTGAAGGTATCAAGAGTATTTGCATATGAAATGAGTAGTGTTCTTGTTTTTTAAAGGAAGAAGAGTCCATGCTAATGGATGACAGGGGGCACACAGAAGGAAAAGTACATCCACAGTCTAATGTGTCAGAGTTGTCAAAAAGCTCAGTATCCCCAGAGAACAGCTGGTCTCAAGACTTCCTGTTGTCAGACAGTGAGTGGGAAAACACAAGTGATGATGCCTGTTTCCTAGAAGCTGCTGAAGATGTGGAACTAGCTGAGGCTGCAGATGACAGTCTGAATTATGCCATGGAAGAAATCCCAGATGAAGTTCTTTTGGAAGCTTTGGGGAAAGAAGACCTCCACACTAAAGAAGGCAGCTAAGCACAGGCCTGGCCAGCAGTGAATGACACTTGTGTGGCTCATGTTGGTGTGAAAGATCCTGCAGGGTGGTTCACAGGCACCACTCCAGAGCTGCAGGACAAAGAATGGAGTGCCTAGGTGAACTTCAGCAGGCGTGAGGAGATCATGGAAGGTTACGTGGGGGCTGAAGAGAACTGGATTAAAATATTCATTATGAATGCTGCTCCAAGCTTAGCACTTTTAACGCTCTTTGCTGTACAGTTTCTGTTTTGTTAGTGGTACGTCCAAGTTTTACTGAGAAGCCAACAAAACGGACTTATTTCCATAAACAAGATTAAATTATTTATTTCAAATGCAAATTTAATAAAAATATTTGTTTATTCATCTTTGTTGAACCAGAGTCTCTGTTCTCTTTATGAATATAGTCTTCTCAAGATAACTTTCATAGGACAAGATTAACACCCAGCATTCTGAGTACAGAAAAGTTTTATTAACTGTGATCACTATTTCCTTTCATTGAGACTATTTAACAATAAAAAGATAAAATCTCTAAGTTGCTGACTTCTTTTAAACACTGAAACAAAACAGAATAACAATGATTAAACAAGCTTTAAGCACTGACAATTCTAATAACTGTTCCTACTGAATGTCTTAAAAGGACACTTAATTTTTCTTTGATTTCTGCTCTTTTTGTACAGCCAGAGCCTCTTCGAGTTTCATATTGATACTTTCAAAGTGCCTTTCTGCTCCTAGAATTCTCCGAGACTCCACCAGAAGAGCAGGGAGGCTGGAAGGTCCATACTGTTGATAAGGAAATAAAATTACAAGGCAACATTTTTAACTCTTGGAAAGATCACTTACATATCAATATTTATTTTTCCTCTAAAGTGGTGCAAGATGACCTTTAAAAGTGAACAGCCACCATTAGAGTGTCTTCTGAAATGTGAGGATTTCCCTTGCACAGGGCAGGCGTGTAAGCCTTGTCCACAGAAAATACCACACCAGGTCCTGGGTGCAACGGGAATGGGTTCTAAGGCTACATGAGAAGTTACTCTGTAACCTGACATACCAGCACTGTTCTCAGCATTAAATATCTTACATGGAAGTGCCAGAGCTTTCCCTACTTCTGAACAACAACACAAAAAATTAATTATTTCTGTCTCACTGTTAATCTTCAATTTCTATAAAAAAAGTTACAACTAAGGACAGCTCATTTATTTCTATGTCCTTTGAATTCCTGGATACTGAGAGCAAGGCAGCAGAATCTGCTCTGAAATACTCCAGCTTCTAATAGGAGACCAAAAAAACAAGTGAGATACTACAGTAAAGTTCAGCAGTGATTCTCAAACTGCTTCCACAAAGACAATTAACATAATACTGCTACTTAAGAGATGTTAATAAATGTCACAAATTAAAAGAAAAACACTTAGAAAACTGAAACACATGCAGAATATGTACTTACTACCACTTTTTTTTGGGGGTTTTCTTCTCTATAATCCAAACAGTCTTGCTGTAGCTCCTTTAAATCAGTAATTAATTCAATTGTTTGCCTCAAGGAAGATTTCCTTTCCTGTAACTCAGCAAATTCTCTTTGTAGTTGCATCAGTTGCGGTTCAGCTCTGAAAGAAGATCAAGACTTTGATGCTTACATCTGCATATTTATTGCATGAATAACTATGACCCTATTTCCTCTGAAGGAATTCTTAAAAGGTTGGTCAGAAATACAAAACAAAGGTTACTATAGAATAGTGCTTAGGCAGAACAAGCATAGTACTTAAACAGGGGCACGAGTCCAAATACACCAAAAAGACCCAAACCTGTCTTTTGAGTCTGCCACTCTTTTCTTAAGCATTTCTGTTTTTGAAGTGTAGTTTCTTAAATACAAGGTGTTCTGTTTCTGCACACCCCTGCCTGCAAAGCTGTTGGTCAGTGCTTATGCTGAAGCATATTCAGGATCTACAAACTACCTACACCTCTGCTAAATAAACTGGAGTGCTTAATCTGTTAAAGTAGCTCTCCAAGAACTGAGCACCAACAGTGATTTTCATATAACAGGGTTGCAGGAGAAAAAAACCTTCTAAAATGATCAAAGGATTAAAACACAACATAAAAAAATGTGAAGACAGCTTTCAGGGGCTTCAAATAGTTCTTTGAGAAAAGTTTGTCCATAGTACTACCAAGAAAAACACCTCTCATGGCCATAGAGAAAAGGTTTTTGCCTTGTTTTTTGCAGATCCAAGCCCGTGGTTCCCTACAGAGTTACCTTACAGGGTGTGTGTTAAATGCAGCTTCAGTACAAAGCTTGTCACTTGCAACCCAAGGGCTTTGGAGAAGTCTAATGGTTCTTCCAACCACATAATTCCTGTGCTGTGTATCTAAATGACACTTAAGATTAATGCCAAGTTAGAGAGGGGGAATTGTGTGGCCACATGAGAAGGGAATAAGCCATGTACTAAGAGCAACCCCAACCCACCTGCAGAGCTGAAATACACTCTTTCACCTCAAAACCAAAGAAGTCCTCTGTATTACCTTTGTAATTTATGATTCAGCACCTTTGCAATTCAAATCCTAACACTGGTGTTCTTCCTATGAACATAGGTGAGAAACACCCTCCCAGTAACTAGTCAGCTAAGAGAGCTTGCAAGAATGAGTGCCTAGGCAACTGAAATATGTAAAGGAGAGGTTATCATGAGCTTTTGTAAAAACAAAAAGCAAAGTGGCAATTTCATCAAAATAAAATGAGAGAACAAAAGTTACTTTCCCTTCTGAGTTACAAAATACCAGACTCTTTAAGTTCTTCAGGCTATTATTGTCCATCGTTAGAACACACCTAATTAGCTCTTCTCTGACTTGCACCAGTTGCTGTCTTTTCTTTTTGATGTTGGTTATTGCCTGAAACAAACAGTGAGCAAAGTCTGTGAAACAGTTTCTAAAACTTCAAAGGCAAACAACTCAAATTTTATTGCCTTTTTTTTCTCTGACGTTTTATGCTGATTGTCATTGTGGAAGATTCTAAGATACCAGATCTGAAAAACTGCCATATGTTACATCTTTATTTGAAACAATTTAAAGCTGTTTAAAGTATCAAACTCTAATCTCCATCCAAAATTTTTCTTAAAAAACATTGGATTTACAAGCATACAAAAGGAGTTTGTGACTTTTTCATTTCAAACATTATGGACTCTAGGAGGTTTTAGGTTTAAAAATGAAAATTAATGCGAATGTATGTTCAAGATGATTGCCATAACTAAGTAAGCTTTCTTTAATATAACATGCAATTAAAAAAAAGTAACACCCAAAACTCATAATAAATTTAAATTTAGCAACTAAAAATTTAATTTTAAACAAATGTCTAAGAAGCAAACTAAGGACACATCCGAGTGGCTGTGAATGCTCGGTGTGTATTAAGATTTTCATTTCACATGCAGAGCAGTTTACCATATCACCCCAAGTCAACAAGACTTTAGCATATTAATTGCTACTTCCCAGGGTAAGCTTTATGGTGACTATTTGTTAAAGCTATTTTGCCATTGAAAATTTTGCAGAGCATGTTAATTTGGGCAGAGATCCAGACAGTGCCTCAGCTGCTCTTAAATCTCTCTTCTGTAGGGCATTCACCTCTCCCTGATGAAACCACTGCAATGTTTTTATGCCCTTACACTAGTGCCTCCTTCTGACAACATTCCTATTGCATTTTCAGCAAATTCCTACTTGCTATAAATGAAGAGAGGAACTGTTTTCCTCTGAACAAAAATTCTGCATCTATTTAGGGAATGCAGCTGCCTGAGTCTTCCCTTCTTTAAATTAAGCAATGCCATTCTATCCTCACAGGTTTCTATCCTAGATTTTATATTCATTTATGTTTCTTTAAGGTTAACTCTCATTTAACTGGCTCTCCAGAGGCCTCACTCATTAAAAAACAAAAAAACAAAAACCAAAAAGACAAAAGAGTAATTGACATGCACAGATCTTACCCATCCTAACATGCACTCATTCTTTTTACACCATATAGCAGTACACATCTGGAGTTTGAAATCCACAACATTTACTCAGATCTTGTCCAAAAAACCTCCTGTAGTTCCCTAACCTCTGTTTGTGCAGTTGATTCTGAGTACAGTACACCTTTCTGGAAATTATTTTGTCTCTTCCAGTCAAGTTCTCAACATTCCAATGCCCACAACTGTATGCTCTACAATCTAGTGATATATATGTGCTTACCTTAGCATTTTTCTTCTTCATATTCTTTAATTCCTGGACTCCTGCTATCTACAGAGAAGAAGAATTACAGGTTGACAGGTCATCACTATGCTCCTAAAAACATGGCTGCAAGAATGACTTTGGAATACCATAAAAAGTGGTTTTTTTCTTTTTAAAAAAAACAACCCTGGTTCAAAGGGACATCACAGTTGTGTACTGATTCTTTCCTCTCTCCTCATGCCAGAGGAAAACTGTTGCACAAAAGGAGCTTGTGCAAATAATACTCCTTGTACCAATTCTTGTAATATTACCTTCCTTAATTTTTCTATATCTTTATATAGATGTATAAATCGGGTAATCCCAAAACTTGTTACTGCTAATGAACCACTCAGAACTACAGCTTTAGTACTTAGCCACTGTACTTGGCACAAGTCCTGCAAAGTTCTGAGTTCATTTTACTCATCAGAATCACCTTGATCTTTCCTGCCAATAAATCACAGGATGGCTCAGGCTGGAAGGGACCACAGTGGGTCTCCTGGTCCAACCTCCCTGTTCAAGCAGGGTCATCCTGGAGCACGTGGCACAGGATTGTGTCCAGATGGTTCTTGAATATCTTACACTTACAGTTATGTTCAAAATGTTAATTAAAAAAGGATGATTTTTCCTGGAATATGTTAGAGGTCTTACTAAGAAGTCACTGAGACAGCACAAAAATTAAATCCACCTTTTAAACCTCTAGTCAACAAGCTTTGAAAACAGTGTTTGACATAGCTGTATGCTCATCTAAATGATGCAGCTCACCAGTTTTACTACATAATGACTTTAATATGACCAACACTTAAGGATTATTGGATGCTTCCCTATTCTCAAAAGGTGACAATTTGGCAAAGTGCTTGCATGACCCCAGCGTTGTGTCTAGAGGCAATTCTTGTGAAAACCTGCACAGAGGCAGCCAATTCTAACCTGCACACAACAAATTGTGTTTTCCTATTTCTTATACTGACAAGAGACTGGAAACTTTTACAGCTTGTAAAATGAATATGTAAAAGGCAATATAAAACCATAGGTATTTTGACCCCAAAACTGATTTTATCTCTGGTGTACTTACAAGATCAGTGATTTGATCCTTGAAAGTGGAAGAAAAGTCACTGATAGCCTTTCTGCAAATGTTTGATTCTATGCTTTGTCTGGAGAAGTCAGAGGGACAAAACATATTTGGTTTAGTAAAGGGGAAATCTCATCCAAAACCCTCCCTTCGAGTAACAAATAAAACCCAAAGTTAAGCAGATAGACAATGGAAGATCTTTCATATCCTAGCAATAGCTTTATTTCTGCCTTGCAAAATAGCAGCTGAGATGTGCTGTTCATGTTTGGAAAAATACCAAATCCCTGGAGACCATGTCAAGATTACATGTGAAGAAACATTTGTATCATAGATACTTAATAATCCTTAACATCAGAATGTAACCATGCAATACTGATTCTCTAAAGGAGAGCCCATTACCATAACCACAGCTATTTCCTTTTAAAGCTTTGAATATCCACTCATGGAAAAGCAGACTATTTACCTGTAATTTGCTGCTATCTTCTCAACCTCAGCTAGAACAACATCCAGTTCTGTAATATCTCTAGAAGATCTCTTCAGCTCTTTGGGACACCAAACCTGTACAGAATGTGGGTTATCCACTGGAACAACAGAATGAACATAAGCATTGCACAATTCTGGTACACATTGTAAAACAATAGAAAAACTCTGGTGCCCACCATCAAAATAACCACCCAAAAGTTATGAGTATTTTAACATGAAATTTGAGAAGAGGAATATTCCAATTATTTCATCTGTCATTGCCTGTGCAACTGTGATAGATTTACCTGGGAACACCTTAGAACTGGGATGATCAATGACATGTAACTTAATTCTTATTATTTATTGATTCAAGCAAGCCCAGGAACACATCAGTAAACTAAGTAATAAACTACATAGTGTACTGTAGATGTGATTTTTTGATTTTTAGATTTTAATTTTTAGATTTTTTGTGTTAAAAAACTATTAGCCTGAATTTGCAACATGCATTACTCAAAGAATCATGAGCTTTTGTATTTGTATACATTCTTTTATTAATACCACATATGCTCCAAAAACCCCACTCCACACAAATGCATGTCTTTAAACTTTGAAATAGCATTATAAACCAATTCCACAAAAAGTTAAACCATGTTTCTTCACACACTCCCTAGTGTAAATCCAGTACTAAAACGTGATGGGGTCCTGTTCAAAGGAAGCAAATGACCCAAGGGACAGTTTCTTCCTGCTGAAAAATGCCACTGTCTTGGAGCTCCCTGTCTCAAGGGACCTCACACCGACAGCTGCTCCTGCACTGCAGCCAGGCGTGCTCCAAGCTCTGTCCCACAGCTGCTGCTCCAGGCTTCAGACCAAGGGATGTACTGACACCTCCTACAGCTTCACAGCCATAATTCCAGGCTTCCCTCCAAAGGAAACCAGGCTGACTTAGAGGTGTAATGCACCCTATGCTTTACCCCTTCAGGAGAGGAACAGCCACATCCAGGGATGCAAACCATGGGGATCAAATGGGGGTCTATACCAAAACTGAAACTTCCCATTTCTAGAAGCACTGTGTTGCTACATTCCAGAAATGAAAACCATTGAAAAACTTTGATCTTGAATGAAGAAAAGATATATGGGAGTTCTGAAAAGTGTACTTTACCAGAAGGATCTGATGTGTTCTCCTCTGAAAGCTGCTCCTTGTCTTCCTGGAATTTAGTAATCAGAGTTTTCTGTGACACGAAAAGCAGATTAACTTCCAGAAGAAACCCTAGGTGTACTCATCTGAACTCCTGAGAGATGACAATCATGCAGCATGCAGAAAGCATTTCCTGACTGAAGCATCAGTAACATTTCCTTTGGCCTGTTCCACCAGTCCCAGCCCAGTGGTCACCCTACTGCAGGACAGAGGCTGCCTGACTGCCCTGGCCACTGATCCTCCAGCCACTGGCCAGGCAGCAGGGAGTGGACTAAGTGTTCAAAAACACTCATTCAAAACTGAATGGCTTTTAATTCTAACACATATTCAAAATTAATTTTATCAATATTCTTTTTCCCATAAACCTGCTTTGCTTCAATACCAAACAAGTACAAAGGATTCATGTTCCATCTAGTATGCCATTCCTTGAGAACATATATTCCAGATACAAAGAAGATAATTGAAAAAAGGAAAGAATATACTCCCAAACCAGCAAGAGAATAGGCTACAGGATCCAAGAACACCTGGCTATTATATTCCTTGATGACATGATGACTTGTAGCTTTGAGCATTTCACTTGGCCACCTCATTGGAATACTCTGAGGACTGATTATCTGGGATACAATTAAGTACTAAGAAACAAATGGAAGGTCTTTCTCTCCCCCCACCCTCTAATGCAGGCATGGCATGAAGTAAACTAAAATTAAATTGACTGAAAATAATCATGAAACTTTTTTGGTACCGCAGTCTCCTTAAGGGGTTCCTCTCCAGCATCAGCTGTGTTGAATTCCTGAACATCACCACTGGAGGGCTTTGAGTGACGCTGTTTTTTACTGGGAAAAGAAAAACATACACTACTACTCTCTGAGGAAGGATGAGCCATATACACAAAACTCTGTGTTTTGGGGAACATTTTGTACAGCTGTATCTCATACAAGTACTATTAAAGTTCTTACTTGAATTAAATAGCAAGACAATTTCAGATTTAAACCAAATTGGATTATACATATTAGAAATATACTAAAATTTTAATTCAAATATTTTAAAATAATTTTCTTTGTTACTCATAATTTAAGCAAAACACTTTTCCCTTCAAATCTAAATATCTAAAGATTAAATTAAATGCTGACAATTTTATTTTTTTTCCAACAGACCGTCTGTCTGTATTTTGCCTTTGTGGTGCTGAAACACGACCAAGTGCCTCGTTTTGTGAATGTTCCTCTCCATAAGCATCCACAGCAGTACTGTGCAAAGGGTGATCTATAAAGAACAAAAAATAAACTGTGTGACCACTGCTCCCATCTGTTAAGGCAAAGAGCACTGCCAGCCATGAAGCATTTAGTTAGAATATTTGTGGTTTGCTAACTAATAAAAAGGAAGTTCTTGTTACAAGTATTATTTGAGGATTATGTAAAAATATAGAGTGAAAGGTTTCGCAGTTTCTGTACCCATCCACCTGCTATTTCTTTATGAACCCAAATCAAAGGTAGCTCAGCATGTACACATGGCATAGAACAAGTAAAATACTTGGTACAGTGTATTTCAAGTTCTTCTTTGCTATGGCATATGTAAACCTTCTACACATTTAAACAATTACTTTCTTTTTTTTTAAATAATTTTTTAGTAAATGTAGAATTCTTGAAGGTAGCTACCAAAATAATTAGAACTCTGAAAAATTTAGGTTTTAGCATGCCTTCCACAGCATAAAATTCTTTTTCAAACACACTGCCACAAAACTTTTGTGTTGGTTTACATTATTGTCAGTGGGCATCCTTTTTGCAGTCTAAATACATACCACAGGAACAAGAGCTTTTCATTTTGCAGCCTTGCCTTACAAACAACCCTTTTGCTAAATTGTTTTTATAGCTCATTGTCAATGCTATTCCTAAGTTGCATTTATATTTCATGGTTTGCTCAGAGTAATAATTCTTACAGTTGAGAAACAGCTCTTAAAAAAAAAAGTACAGATAGCTATAACAGAGGACTCCACACGGAAGGGCATCTACCTCATCTAAATTGATTCTCTTCCTGTGTATTGAGGCCTCATTACACAAGTCCAATATAAAGCATGGAAGTGGTTTTAGTCCTTCACCACAAATTGTATGGCTCTATGTTATTTCTTTAAGTAACACCTGACAGTGGCAGAAAAACACCCCTGCAAATGTCCAGGTCTACCACCACGAATGTTCTTACAATGGTAAAAATGTCACTTCATAATTTGTGTAATTTAATAGAGAATAAGTTAACTTTGGTTTTTAACTGTAAGTTCTTACACAACTGCAATACTATGATGTGTGAAATTCTACCATTCAGACTATAAAGGTGGAATAGCCAGTATTTTCCCATTGACTTTTATTTGCACATACCACGGCATTATTCCTGTTACTTCCTAAATTACAGAAAATAACATAAAATCCCATCTATCTTTCCTCTCTATTACTTTCTCTTGCAAAGAACCAAAACCTTTTCCTAGGAAAGCACCTGAAGTATTTTGTCCATGTGGTTGGTTTGTGAAAAACCATGCATTAAATGACATTCAAGATAATACTAACCAAAGGAATCATCAAGCTCCTCGAGTTGGTTTGTTTCTGCTACCTTCAATATCCTTGAGACATCTGGTTCCTCAAGTGGAAGAGATTTCCAACGATTGGAGTTGGCTTTGTGCTCCTGCATGGGTATGAAATTAACAGCCACTTTACCCAGTTTTCTGAATGTACAACAGATTAAATGTGACAATACATTCCAAGAACATTTGGCTAGGAATACACTTAAGCAGAACCATATTGATTCCTAAGCTATGACATAAGGATTTAAAGCATATTTTTGTCTCCGGCTGTGGGGTTTTTCCCCTAAAAGAAGCGATGGTATGAAATGTTTATGTTCTGCTATTTGATACTGTATTCTACTGCAAGCTTTGTCTTATTTCATAAACATATACAAGCTTAGAAATCTTATAACACTCTAATACCTGGTTTCTATGACCTCTAGTCTTTCTTTTCAGGCATTAAAATATTTTTTCTTTCATTTCTATATCACATAAATTTCCACCCTTGTCCAATAATTACTTTCATCTTAAGAAACTGAAAAGCTATAGAGCAACTTCTTATAAAAAAATGGTGGAATTTACAAATCAAGGATTACAGAGACACTTCTGTAAAGCAGAAGGGTAAAGGAAAATGACACTAGTTTATAGAACAGTTGTATGCCATTCACAAAATGCACAAGTGATTTTCCTCACTAATTTCTGTGTGTACCTGTAGGGTGAATTATAACCAGAAAAGGCTGACCACTGGAGCTTTTTAATTTTACCAATGCTTAGCAGTGCCCCACCATTTCTATTATAGTACCAAATATACACATCAACTACTTTCACTATAAATCTTCTTTTATGAGATTGTTTTTAAACTTTTGCCTGTTTGAAAGTCAATGATCCATTTTGTGCTACTCCTAAAAGGAAAAAAGAAAACTCCACATCAGCACCCCAAGCCCACCCCAGCAGTTCCCAGTGCAAAACAAGCCCTGCATTAACCCCTCTGCATCCACCTCCGGAGACAATGCCATAACTGCACAGCAACACAGAATCACAGAATATCCTGCACTGGAAGGGACCCACAAGGCCTTGCACAGGATACCCCCAAGAACCACACCCTGTGCTCAAGAGTACTGTCCAAACAGTCCTTGAATTCTGTCAGGCTTGGTGCTGTGACCACTTCCCTGGGGAGCCTGGGCCAGTGTCCAACCACCCTCTGGGTGAAAAACTTCTAATATCCAACCTCAACCTTTGAGGCCGCTCCCCTTGGTCCCCTCGCCGGTCACCAGAGAGGAGAGATCGGTGTCTGTCTCCGCAATCCCTTGGTGAGGAAGCTGAGCCCACGATGAGGGCTCCCCTCAGTGTCCAGCTGAGCAGACCGAGACCTCAGCCACCCCTCACACGGCTTCCCCTCAGGGCCCGTCACCTTGCCCGCCTTTGAACACTACAGAACCGAAACACTGGCTGTCTGAATTCCGCCCTGCCTAGCGAAACTTACCTCTGGCTTAGAGCTGGTACGAGTCTTCTTTATTTTCTTCTTTGAGGACATTTCGCTATTCAGTATACGCTGCTCAATACAAAACCGAGGATGAAGTTAGTGAGAAACTGTCCACGATAGAACTCAGCTTTCTCTGTGTCGGCACATGGGAGAGAACGGGATATCTTTGCTACCTCAAGCTATTCTTTGTTCCTTCGAGCTATTACGCTCAGCTCACTTCAGAAGCGGCACAAGCCCGTCCCCGCCGGCCCGGCCCCTCAGGGCAGCCTCCCGCCGCCTTTGGAACGCGCGCGCCGCGGCGGGAAGGAAGGAAGGGGAGGAGCGGCCGGCCGGAAAGGGAAGCGGGATACGGGACAGCGCCGCCCCAACCCCGCTCCGCCGGCGGCCCTTCAACGCTCCGAAGAATTCGCCTAAACACCGCTCTCCTCCGTAGTTTTCTGTCAATGACTCTGATTAAATACAAAAAATAAACCTCAAGAAGTTCTTGGTTTTTTCTCCCCTCCCTTTCCCTAAACTGACGCTGTGCATCTGGAAAAGCAAGCGAAAGAGATCGCTTCTGCAAAGATAGAAAGCTACGGTCACAAACAGTTCAGAAATTAATTTAAACAGCGCCAAAAAAAGTAGGCTTTAGCTTGAAAATATACAATTCCATCTCTGGCAATAAAAGTGTTAAGAGGAGATTTGGCAATTTGTCACGTCCCGTCAGTTGGAGGGACTGCCACAGCTCTTCATCCACTGGCAGTGGTGACACCGACACCCACACACACCCCTTTGGCTTTAGCCAGACAAACTAAAACAGTGAAATACACACTTTAGGCTTAAGAGGTGGTAAGTTCTCTTTAGACTTCTATTTTGCTGGCTATAGCATCTAGCTCCATGAGTCACAAATAATACAGGACGAATTTGTTTCTGTAGTGATAGATGCTTTTCCAGAAAGGTTTCTTCAATAGAATGTTGTTAAGAACATAAACCTTGGATCCAATTCTCATCCATTTCTCAGCTAGCTCCAGTAGGTGATGTGTGGTGACACTTCCCTGCCTTTCCAAGCAGCATACACACAGATTTGAGTATGTTATTCAGTAAGTGACAAATTTGGTTTAGGTTTCCTTCAGTATAGAAGAAATGTATAAAAGAAAACACAAAATTACTTGAGAGGAGAAACTCTATAGTGAGTAGGAGCAGAAGTTTGCTTAGCATCTTGCACTGACATCTATATTCTCACGGAGCTTTTAAATAATGTGTGGGTGGTGGTGCTTCCTCTACCCTGGTCTGGTAACTCCATCCCTGAAATCTCTCAAACCATACCATCAATTTAAGCCAAATGCACGGTGGGAGGGCAGGAATAAGGAAACCCACTACCACCCAGGCAGTGTTTCAGAAAACTCCACCTTTCACTTAAGTCATTTGAAGTGATGGTAAGAACACAACTGCCAGGAAAAAGACAAAAATAAAATATTTGCTTGTTTAGTAAAGAATTGAAAGAGCAAGTTACATACAAGAGCATCCTTTTCTTACAAATATTGGCCAACACCTTAAACATAAAAAGTCACTTTCCAAAAGCAAAAGTGTAAACAACCAGCCTTTATACTGTATTAAGTATGTCTGTAGCAGTGGAGTTTTACACCTTGTCAGTTAGAGTATTACACCTGGGCACGTTAGTCAGCAGCATTTTTCCTTGATAAACAAACACATCACAGCATTGAAATGCAGAAATATTTATTTTGGTTTCCTTCATTGGTTTTGAAAATTGTTTTGGTTTTATAAAACATAGAAATAGCCAACACTAAGCAAACATTTGAATTTCAATGTAAAACTACTGCTCTAACAGTTGACTTGGATTTGTGTACCTGAATTGTATACACATACGAAATTATGCTACAGAGTAGTGCATTACAATCACACACAAATCTTAGTGCAAACCTTGTTGTGCTTGTATTTTACATATATCCATGTTTTCAAAAAACAGCAATGAATGTTAATGCAAAACCAACTCTGTTAAGGATAGCAAAAGACTTATGCTGTAATAAGGCTTATTTCTGCTGATTTTTCAAACAAAAGGTAATAACTAGTTATTTTGCAATTTATCTGGGAATTAGGTTTTTATCCCTGAACAAATACCTATCCTGGGCCAACACACAGTTCTGTTGGCATGTATAAATCATTCCAATTGCTGCAAAGCATCAGGCAAAAACATTCTACCTGACCTATTTTGCTATTCAGTGAAAAGTACTCCATGGCTCATACATAAAGCACAGAAAACAGGTTATGTCAGAAGCTCTTCCACTTAGAGAGGGCCTGGCACATTTTTATAAAAACACATTTTAAATACAAGTTCATTACAGGGCAACAAGTGTCTGGTACAGGTGCAATGTTTACCCTGACTGTTAGCATAGCCCAGCCTTCTGATTTGGTTTTTAGGTCTCTAGTGTTCTTGCCAGAGTTGGGATCTGCTCATTTGCAGGGCTGGCACCACTCCAGAATCATGCTAATGTAGCAGAGGCTACACTTGCTGAATGAATTGCATCCACACAGTGCAGAACCACCATATGCAGACTCTGAGGAACTTCTATTCATCAATCTTCTTTGTGTGGAGTGCTGACTTCTACCTTATAGAAGTACATCCCATAACTGGCTGCAGATGTAGAGGGGAGATACAGCTCAGATGCCTTGCCCCAGTTAATACTGGGACTAACAAAAGATGTGATACCAGCCATGCAAACTGTAAGGGTTTGGGGTTTTTGGTGGTTGGGTGGGAGGGGGCAGTTTTGAACAGCTTAAGTAATTTTTCTGAGAATGCAAGATACTTAGAGGCATTTTCAAAGCTGTCAAATCCTTTGTGGAATTGACAACTGCAAAACACACTGCAGACAGCAAACATGCTGGCAATAAAACCTTAGCCCCTTGGTGAAGGTGAGTCCCATTTTTGACCAAGGAAATATTAAATAACTTACATATAGTTACCATTTATAGTTAAGGCTCTTTTTGGAAATTGTAGGTCACCATAAAAACAGTATGCAACACGACTTGACAGTAAGGCAGTGTTCCATTTCTTCAATGTTCCTATGGCAAGTACCCATTTTTGTACAAGTTAATGATTGCACAGTTTCCTTCCCTATTTTTGCTGTAGTCAAAATACAGATACGAAGGCCAACAGTAGACAGACGTGTGCCACTTTCCTCATTCCATTTGCAGTTACATTTTGGCATTAGCATAGAGTTCATCTATCTGTGACTGGAAGTATTTTCGCAGTTCTGGTCTCTTCGCTTTCAGTGTTGGTGTCAACAGGCCGTTTTCAATAGAAAACATTTCAGTGTGCAGGACGATGTCTTTCACCTGGAAAATAAAAAGTTACTAGCCAAGCTGTATTCCTTGAAATAGACAAGACTATTAAAAACTCCCCCAGATATCTTACCAAAGCACATCACTTGAAAAGTTTTCCAGACACAAACTAAAAGCAGTTTTTGGAGAATCAGATCATATTGGTATTGACAAGTTTAAAGAATTAGGTATTTGGTTCTCATAAGCATCATACCTGTTCAAATGACTTCAAACCAGATTCTTTCCCAATTCTCACCATGTCCTCCAGAATATATTTTTTTACATCCTGTGGATACAGAAATATACTATATAGCTTCATGCTTCCATAAGCAGCAACTTGAAAAAGTGGATGCAGAACAGCTAACCGTTCAGTTAGATATGCCCCTTACCTTGTTTCTGCATAGCTCTTGATAGGAGCCTTCAAATCCCTTTTTCTTGGCCCAGTTGTGCAGAGTATCAGGATCAGGTACCACAACACCTACTAAGAAGGCCTAAAAAAAAGAGAAAAGCTTGACAAAAACTCCTAAGTCAACACTTTAGTTCCTACACATTTCTTTGGGGAGCATTTCTGATCCTGCTGTAAAGTCAGCAGCTTTCTCTGATGCCTACCTGAACACAGCAAGTGCAGTTCAGTTCAGCTGAACTGAAAGAATTAAGATCCACATTTTTCTTTACACTTGAAAACCCCCAAGATATCCAGGTTCTTTCTTGGTATGCAAGGGTTTTTCGGTTTTGTTTTTTGGGTTTTTCCCACTGCACACTGTTAGCAATTTATATACAGTCAATATGCAAATTAGTTTAGCTCCACTACCTGGTGTGAAACTAAATCCAGAAACATGCTATGTAACTGTTGGAATCCTATCAGAACCAAAATGCATAATGATAATAGTTTACAATAAAAAATTAAATTTCAGTCCCAAAATTTGGGGTGAGGGGAAGGAAGAAAGGAAGACTTCACTGGAGTCTCCTTTTGCATTAATTTTTAAAATTACCTGAAAAATGCTTACCTGCAAGCTCTCTCCATGGACAAACACCTGTGCAACAGCTTCACATCTCAGATACACATTCTCTATTTTCTCTGGTGCTATGTACTCTCCCTGGGCTAGTTTAAATATGTGTTTTTTCCGGTCAATGATCTTCAATGTACCATTCTGTTGGAAGAAATAACTTTTACTCAGAGGAGGCACTTCAAGTGAAAAACCAATCTACACACCATAGGCATGCCACACTGGCACAGTGAAACTGTTAAAACCAGAGAATAGTTAAACTAGTGTTAGAAGAAAATAGGTTATGTATCCATCTAATCTGAAGTGGGGAAAGCCTCAGCACTGGCACGGTCAATACTTTTTTAGGCCCAGGCACACAGATTCAGCTACAACAGTGATTATCCACAAATTCTTGTCTTTCACCTAACTAATTCGGTTCAATACCAAATGTTTTCTAATATATTTATTAAATTTCTGCCAGTAACTATGAAAGTATTATTGCAGCTGTGTAAGTTAACTTACTGGTAGCCACTTCCCAATATCTCCTGTGTGAAGCCAGCCATCTTTGTCCAGAGCCTCCGCTGTTTTTTCTGGATCTTTTAAATAGCCACGAAACACATTTACCCCTTTAATACACACCTGAAAAGAGCCATTTGTTGAAGGAAAGTTAGCAACCACTACTATAAAAAATTCATCCTCCAATGATTCTTAATGCCCATTAAAAGGAAAGAGGAAATTTGTGTTTGTATAGGAACTTCTTCTCATGGTTTTTGGAGACCTAATGTTTTCCATTGGTATGAAATTGAATAAGAAGCAATTGGAAGGATGTAATCTCTTCCAGTCTAGCAATAGTCTTCCTACCCACTATTTGAATAATGGGAACCTATCAGAAGAAATTTGGTTTTATTTATGTGAAAAAATTCTGCTAGATCCAGAAATACGATCTCTCAGCCTGGAAACATGTTCATTTCAGCTTTGGTAAACAGCAGGGGCATTGTGCTAAAACTAATGGAGAAAAAACCAGTTGTGTATCAAGCAAATAACATTTGTTGTCCAAAAACTAGGCTAGAAGGAATTACTAATGTAGCACAGCAATCAGTTTTTGAAAAACTTTCGGTGCCTACCCATTATGCTGGTGAGCTACAATATAATGAACATGAGATGTTGTCAATAGGAGGGAGATCAGAGTATCAGTGAGGGTTCTCATGACCTTATGGAGACAGTAACAAACTTGGGACCAAACTAAAGTAATATTTGCAAAGCAAGTAACTTCTGTTCTAAAATAGACCTTATCTGGAAGGATACAAATAAAAGAGGACTCTACATGTCCCAGTCAAGTCAAAGACTGAATAATCAAATGTTAATTTTTCACAGCCCCTGAGATCACAGCAGGTCACAGCTTTTCCCAGTAGAGACAGCCAACCATTTATCTGTATCCTGCTAGCTGGCACTGAGACCTCTTCTGCATATGCTCATATATAATTCTATTCACATATTTATTCTTCTTGACTGGCGAAAGTGAAAATCAAGGCTGACAGAGCAGAGAATATTGCAAGCTTACTCTCAGAGAAGGGGACTAGAAATACTTAACCCAAATAAAAAACAGAAAATAAGGAAGAATATTTCTTTTAGGCAAATGCATAAGGAGAGCCAATTCAAAAGCAATGGGCTTTGAGTTCTGTGAAGCAAGTTACAATACTTTTTTGTTATATTTAGAATAGTTTATACTGAGGAAATTAGGCCTGAAAGACTAAGAGGGCAGCTGATACATTAAGGAGCTACCATTTTTATTCAAGTTCAAAGTAATTCCTAATGCAGCACATTTTCACATTAAGTGAAAGCAAAACACTTTTAGGAGATTTAAAAAAACTATTTAACTATTTCTCATTATAAGAATTTATACTCAGTTCCTCTAGCAAACCAAGCTCTAAGAACATACTGAAAGTGAAGCAAAACTTGCTGTTGAAGACTAAATATGGAGTCATATGCAAGATAGATGACTTTTGACATTGTTCTTCACTTGCAAGCAGTTTCCCACCACGAAGACCAACAAAATCCTTGAGTATTTCTGGGAGTTAAAGCTCAATGATTTGTTTCTAGTCTCATATGAATCACAACCAAAACAAATAAATATTATAAATCCTTTATAGCCACAGATCAGTTACTTGCTTAAGCTATTTTTAATTTCTCACTCCCTCAGTTGCCCCCACAGCCTCTTGAAAGCATATGAAAGACACCATAGTTAATCTGCCTTCAAAGCTTGGGGAAAATAAATTACTACATGAACATCTCTTCAAAGTAGATACAAAGTTAAATCTGTATACACTTAATTTTGAAAAAATATTTTAGAAGACAGCATATAGCATCACATGTAAAGCTGAGTCCTCAAAATGCAATTTGTAAAACATACGTGTTCAATTTGTGCAGATTGCATAAAAAAATTCAGAAAAGTGTGCAGGCAGGCATCACAGATCATCAGCAACCTTCATGACACTTGATGTCCATTTCTCAGAAGTTGCCAGCCACTTCAAGTGACCTCATCTCACAGATCACAAGCTGGGTAACTGGCTGTACACATCAGCTGCTCTCTGGCCCTTGCAGCAGGGTGGGAGGGAAGCCCTCTGCCAGCATTCTGCTGAAGGGTAGCTGCACTATGAGGTGGCCACACTTCCCAGCTATTCCACACCTGGAAGATGTTGCCTTGTCAAACAGCCTTAGGTATGGTCATAAAACCATCTGTTAACCTGTGGGATAACATTGCTATGTAAGCTCTTTCTTCTCCCCCCCCCATTTACTATTTCCTGATTTGCTTCTTTGAATCATTAACTAGTATGGCATGCAGGCATCTTAGATTTTATGTAGCAGGCCATGTTTAGCACTTTTCCTAAACTCAGTTATTTCAGGAACAAAAAACAAAAATTCCAAAATTTCCCAAGAGGCTCATATTGCCTTTCTTACTTACCTCACCCTCTCCTTTGGCAGCCAAGTAATTCATTTCTTGTACATCAACAAGCTTGATGATATTGCATGGCATTGGTGCTCCAACATGACCTATTAAATACAGTAACACTTCAATAGCCTGATGCTTTTTAGTCAGATTCTGAAAAAAATAAGCTGCTTAACACTGAAGAAAGATGGAAAACTGATTTCTGGTAGCTTAAATTTGCCAGGACTGAAACATTAAATTCTCAGATATCCCTAAGAATGTTACAAGCTGAACCGTGTATTCAAGCTTGCTTTTTCTTATAATCAGGATCCTCACTCTACAGACATATTTAAGTAGCAGAAGTCCCATGCAGTTTCCATTAGCAATATTATATCAGTTAGGGAGCTAGAGATGTAACAGCTCAAGGAAGTACAAACTCTTGATTCCCAACACCAAAAAATGCCATTTTTATTTCTAGAACTGCCATTATACACAGAAGATTTGTGCTTGATAGAAACTACAAGGGTTAATACTGTGACCTCCCTTCTCCTAAAGCTACTTCAACTTACAAGAACAAATCCTATTAGAAGTTTGAATTACTGAACATTCATAGCTATTTAGGGTAGAAATGTCAAGGGATCTCTTCAATTTTTTTTATTTCACTTGAAGAAAACCAATCTTATCCTTCATGATAGGTGAATAAATAAAGTGATCAGGGATATAGTTAGTGAAGATTAAACAAAGTGATCAGGGACCTCTAAAAATTTCAGTAATCCTAAAATTTAACAGACAGGTAGACAGCTGAACATCATACCAGCAGTCCAGTCACCAGGCAATGACAGGGAGCATCCAGCTGTGCATTCAGTCTGTCCATAACCTTCATAGAACTAGAAGGTGAAATCAAAATATAATCTAAAGACCATTATTTTTCAACACAGTTTCTTCATTAAAATGCAATTAATATTATGTTTATTTTCTTCTAATTGTTTAAATTTAAGTGTACCAAAACCCTCAGCACCTTCTAAAAAATCCCTGAAATATTAGTTTTATCACAATACAGTTTTAAGTGCTAATATTCCACCTTCAGTTCCAATATATACTCCAAAGTTTCACACAGCATGGGACACCTGTGTAGACTAAAACAGAAAACAGCAGAAGAAGCAAGAATGAAGTGAAGAACCATAGCACTCGTAGTGACTTCATTCACATAATTTAAAAATAGGTTTGTCTGAGACAGCCAGAAATGGAATCCCTATGCCTCATGACAGCTCTGTGATTGCTATACACATGACAGGCTTCCCTTTTCTATGCAAAATGCATTGTTACACCAGCACACCACTGAAAAACTTCAGGAAATTATGGAAGCCTGACATTTTAGATTATTTTGCTTTCTAGGCTTGAAATTTAATTGTAATTGAATTTATTTAATTTCAACACATTTGTTCTATTTTATGCCACTGCTGTTCAATTTTTGCCTCCAGAAGCTTATACTTTGAAGAGGCTCTGAAGATAAATGCAACATGTGCAATTTGATTCACCTCATGTTCAAAACAGCAACACTACAATATTACCACATGATTATTAGATTTCCTACAGTAGTCAAAAATACTTCTGTAAGCAAGGCAAACTCCAGAAAATTAAATAAAGTAGGTAATTTATTGCTTACTGCAGCCCACAAAAAAAATCTTTCCTAAAACAGGTCAGCTGGTTACTTCAGTTAAAACTTTGGGATGAATACAGAAATTTCAGGGGACTGAGAGAAACTTGGGAAGAGAGCATGCACTTGTATCAACTCCAAGAATACTAGAAAGAGTTATCCATATAATCAGACTGCTAGAAAAGCTCTAACAAGGGAACTCTCTAAGGGAGAGTAGAGATGTTAAACACTCCAGGAGCCAGGTGTTAAAATATTTAGGGTTTGGGACTTAAGGCCAGGCAACTCACCTGACAACCAAGAGCTGTTCTCAAGAAGGTCAGTACACTTGCAGACACAGGTGCTGCTCCTGTGACCATCAGCTTTACTCTTCCTCCCAAACTTGCCTACAACAGACACAAGATACTGTGGACACCAAAAGCATTGCAGAAATATTTCCAGAGTCATCTTCTATGACACCCTTAGCCACTGTTCACCTACAGTGCCACCCACAAATGTTAGAGAGTAAAAGTTTAGTCTGCTATTGCAAGCTGTTTTTCTTGCAGTGTTTCTAGTCTCATCAATGGCTGGAAGATACAGAATCTCAAACAAAGTATCTGTACACGGTGTCACTGCAATGCAGACTCTGCAAAAAGGAGCTTAAGCCATGGCCCCAAGTGATGGCTTTATATTTAACTGCCTTGTATCAGTTTCTGATACATCCTGAATGCTACAAAAAGCAGCAACATAGACATGTTGTACAGCCAAGGTTAAGGCCATATCAAGTGAGTGTCAGATATAACAGCAGGCATGACTTAGTGACAAACAGGGAGACCACAGTGGGGGTTACAGGTGGCACTGTGTTATACTTAGCATTCTTCCTTCAGAAGGACAATGTTTGCTTTCAAAGCAGTAAGAGAGAGGCACCAGACTGCTTCAGAGTGATTTCCTTGACACAGTTAGCTGATACATATGACAACTAAGGGAATTGAAAAAATGAGGTTGAAAATAAAAAGCCAGCTCTGATTTTTACTCTGAGTAGCCAGGTAGTCTTAACTCAGTGAAAAAGCCATAGCAAATTGTAAGTATTGGTATGAAATCCACCAATTGCAAAGTTTAACGCAGAGGCTTTCAAGCATACCTGTATTTTACGGAAGATGACTTTATCCCAGAAACTGTTATTTCTAACTATACCACTTCTGAGTTCTGCTTCTTTCCTCTTGGAAGCAAAGTCCAGCAGCCACCTCTTTATTGAGGAATCTGCCTGCCCAAAAATCTATTAAGAAAGATGAACTATGGTTAGAATTCTCATAGACTACCATTCCCTTTTTCTAACATATGCATGCATAGAGACTCCTAACAGTGAAAACCAAACAAATTAAAACAACTTTTATTGATAGGCATCTTAATTCTAGTAAGAAATACTTGTGAATTTTTATTTTGATCTCAGTTCAAGAATTGAAATCAGCACTTAAATTCTTGATATGCATCAAACTGTGTGATGTTGTTTCAATGCATAATTTCTTCATTAACATGTATGAATGAAAATGGTTTACTTCTCTTTTCTAGTATCACCAAAATCCAAATTGAGCATAATCCTCAGCATTTTCTGAAAAGAACCCTACCATAATACATAATGTAAAACATGGTGTTGTGAGCAGATGCAGGTCACTTCAGAAATACCAAATGGAGATCTGTCTTGCATATACAAATTTGCCCTTTAGATCACTTTTCAAAGTCTCCTTCTAGTTGTTCTTAGGAAGGCAGAGAGCAGGCTCAATAGCAAGCCAAACATTAGTACATTCATTTGGAGGGAGGAAGACTCAGCATTATGACTGAAATGACTGCAGCATTATGCCCCCCTGCTATGGCAATTCCCCAACCTGCCAGCTTCACATGCTAGGTCACTGCAAGGGTGGGTGAGGTGGAAGCCTCAGGGCAGCAGACTAAAGAAGCAAGAGGAAATCATGAGAACAAAGTCCCAAGCTTTGACTGTGCTTCTCCAATTCCAGTAGAGAATGTGTGAGCAGAATAAGGAGCTACATTTTAAGTACTAAAAGCTAGTCTCAGGTTTTCCTCCCCTCCAAATGGACTCCCTAGCCAAACAGAACCTTGTCTCTAGCCTCATGATCGGAGAAATTTCCTGGCTAAGACAGCATAGACAGCTCTGCCATTTCTTTAGCAGTCATAGGATTTATTATATCCTTTAGCTCCCCTGGTTGTACCCTAAAAGGAGTCAGTCACCCATATGCAAAAGGCCAGTTAAAATCTGAAGCTCAGGAAAGAATCTACTTCCAAATTCCCATCTCAGTTAACTGTGAGCAGGCACGCAGCACACACAGGAGAGTGAGGCTACAGACACCTCCCCAGCACTCCCAATTGGCTGGTTTACAGTTCTCCCAGCTAGAACAGACTCTGGCTGCCATGTAGGAAATTTGTCTGTGTCCATGCAAACGCAGGCAAACACCTGACCTTGCTTTGCAAATTCCACTCCGTGAGTCAGACGCTAAAAGTGTGGCATGCAGATGCCAAGCCTCATTTTCGTGTTGTAGACTAGACTTAAATAACTTGCTCAGAGCAAACACTAAGTCCTGAATCAAGATAGAGAGAATCAAGTCCCCTAGTCAGACTTTTCAACACTAGTATTGCTGCCTGAAAGTGTTTTAATGCAACTAGTACTATTCTCTGCATTTTCAGCTCTCTTTTAGAAAGAGATGCACACATTTGTTAGCATGCCAATTTAATATCCCAGACACAGCAGTTACTCCTACTCTGGCAGCAGAAACTTTATGGAGTCTCTTAAAAGCCTGCACTCATGCCTGTAGACTTACCTTGTCAAACATTCTGTTCAACAGTCTTGGTACTACAGGAAATACAGTTGGCTGCAGTGTTTTTAGGTCATCCATGAGGAGTCTGATATCCCCTTGAAAGAATCCTATCCGGGCTCCATGGCACAGAACCACACACTGTTAGAAAAAAGTAAACACTCTGAAAACACAGGAGGTACAATGTGTTCCAGCTCTGTATGTATGACAGTCCTATGCAGTGTGGATTGACCTTAAACCCTCTCAACTTCTGGAGTAGCTTTGCAGCATTCTCACACTAAGACAGCATTAGAAAGATCAAGTAGCAAGACACATCTGGTGTACACAAACCACACTTTCAAGCTTAGCACAAAAGCCTCTATCCAAAAAGGGCAGTTGGTCAAATAAGGTAATGCTGGTGACTCAAGAGCTAGCAAAAGACTGAAAAGGAGAACTTCTCCATTTGAAATAATTAGCAAGCTTGTTTAAAAATATTAGACTTGTTTGTCCCCTGCTTTATACCTAGAAATTCTGCATTTACAGTCCACACATGCTATTTTACTAGGCCAGTGAGGATTTCTGCCTACTTGCTACTTCATTTCCAATCCCTGCACTCTGGTTTTCCTTCTCATTTCACAGGACTGATATGAGCAGAGGACTTGTTCTTGATCAAGATGCTCTTCAGAAGATTCTAGCAGAGCCAGAGCTTATCTCTGTATCACTTCAAACTCACATAAAGGTAGGCAGACTAAATCCTGTTATGTTCAATATTTTCTGTCTGGAAGCTAGAAGACTAGGAGTTTCACCACCTACTTTACACACCTCACTTTATTTTCCTACATTATTAGTGTTTAACATCTCTCTTCTCCCTTGTGTTTATACCTATCTGCTTTTCCTTCATTCCCTACTATCCATCCTCTTATTTACAGCATGAGACACGCTAAAGTGTCACTTTTCCCCCACCTATATTTTACCACCATCTGCTAAATGCAGCAAATATCAGTCTTTATGGACTGAGCAGCAACTGCCTTTAGTAAGCAGGAACAGTATAATTGTCAAGCCAAGTTCATTGACCCTCTAACTTCCACATGATGCCAAAACCAAGGAAAATCAACTTTAAAACAGGACTGTAAAGACTGGTTCTCACAGAGCCTGTGTTCATATCTACCCCAAACAGCAAGAAATCTTTTCTACTTTCTACCAATAATGTCTTGGTTAATTTCCTTATGTAGTTATGCCACCTATTTTGTACAGGCAGAGAAATACTGCAATCCAAACACTCTTTTAATTTTTTCTTTTAAAATGAAAGTTCCTATCCTGTTTCTACTGCATAATCAAGAGCAGAGCTGTTTGCATGTTCTGGTGCAAGACAGGGAAGTAGAACAGACATGGAGGTGTAACTGATATTAAGGTGACCAGGAAGAAAAAGTGCTGAATGCCCAAAGGCACCTGTAGACCTCAGTTGTGTACTATTCCAAATCTTTGTAGCATATACAGACACACATATACACATATATACACACACACAGACAGACACATATGAATATAGACATTTTTACTTATATATATACACACACAGACTTTCTACAGAAAACTTAGGATTCCTAATGGAAGTCATACAACAATTTCTGGCTTCATATGCATTTTTCATGCTTGCATGGATGCTCCCTCTATAAAACTTCAACATATGTATTTGCAATCTCACCTGAGGAAGAGGTGTTAATTTAACTTCAGTAAGTGCAGTAATTAATACATGAACTTCTTACATCCTGTAGAGGCACAATTGCAGGAATTGCATCCATTCAATAATGAAAAGCACCCAAAATGGGCCCAAAGGTCTTCAAGACTGCCAGCATTAAGACAACTGCAGCCATTTCATTCTCAAAAATTAAGCCTCAGATTTTGCTACATGGTAAAACAAGTGATCCAAGAGAACTTCAAAGTTTGTCATTGACATGGCTTTAAAAGCCACTTCCATTTCCTAGAAGAAAATTACCCTGAAACAAAATCCCTTCTTTACTGAAATTTCTTGGAAGAAATGGTGAATTTAACTTAAAATTAGTTTTGTGTAAGCAAACAGAATCCCTCCTTATAAAATAAATTTTTGAAGTTTGCAGACTAAAGAACGGCATGGATTTTTAATAATGCATTAATTATACTGGAGGGAATTTCTAGGCAGTGTAAATGTGCTAAGGGATTGCCTCATGTTCTAGTAAACCAGTTTCTAATTAACCCTAGCTCTAAGGTTAATGTTTATATTCTGGGATGAAAACCAATTGTCTAGAGCTCACAATGTACTGTTTATGGGACACTGCTTTCCTGAACCTTATTTCAAGCTTTCACACACATTTACAAGAGTCAAGAAGGAAGAGCATATTTCACCTGGATGCATTCTGTAAGAGAAGTAAGCTTCTCAGTAATTTAGTACAACAAACAGATGCTTACCTCAACAATTCTCTCAAACATATGAGCCAGGGGCAGGAATGATATCAGCACATCATCAGAAGAAGGCATAAACGATTTCTGGAAGTGTTAGCAAAAGTTTAGTTCTCATTGAGTCTATTTTGCCCAAGTTAAACACAACAGTAAAATCTAGCTCTAGAACACAGCCTCTACTTTAGTTTTGCTTGTAATGAAGCGGCATTGTTTTTTTTTTTATTAAAGACTACAGCAATGACTTTCTAGCATGAGTAAAGACACACAGCAGAAAGAATAATCTTTTAGAGTTGAGTATAGTGACCAGATTATTACAACTTATCATTCATAGAATTCTGAAAAGAAATAAATTCTGATATAAACCACAGAGCTCCATTACATATATTGGGAGAGTAGGGGTAGCACTGGTTTGAAAAAATATACTTTCATCTAAGATTAGGAAGTTTGTTTACCTTATTTACCCCAAGGTCAATATCAAAAGTACCTTACATGAGCTAATTGTGAGACCAGTTGCTTAATTTAGAAACAGTACTCCTTGCATTAATGAGAAACACACTGTAAGCCCATGGCAGAATGTAATCTACATTCACATCAGGATCATTGTACCACTTTGGTTACATCAGAACAGATGGGAAATCTGTTGGGTTCTTGACCCTGGCAGAACAGCCAATAAACATTGACTTCTGACTAGTGGACACAGAGTGCTGTCAAGTAACATTTTCACTTGGATCTTACTAAAGCTTAAGACCAAAGTTAGAGATTTCAATGTTTGTTTTACTCATGAGATTATTTCTCTTCAAGCAAGTCCACAATGTTTATATTTTCAGTTTACCTCTGTAGTTTTCATAAAAGCTGAAGCATTGCTGACTATGTTTTGATGAGTGATCATAGCTCCTTTAGGGTTTCCTAAGGAAAGAGGACATCAGGATTCAACAGTGAAATTCAGATCCTTGAAGTTAAGGTAGCAGTGGCAAAACTAATGTGATAACATTCTTTGATACTAATACACTTCTTTGTGTATCAACTAAACAAAACACTGTCAAGAACAGCTGGCAGCAGTTAAGTAATCAGTTTATGATGAAGTCTTATAACTCTTTAAGGAGCTCAAAACTTAAGAAATCATCACATTTTTTGATATCTCTCACTCAAAATTCAACTCTTCTGTGAAGATGCAGCTATCAAATCCAGATTAATTTCTGTTCTCACATCTGTTTTAAAAATATAGCTTGCTGCTGTATTCTTTCCTTATGCTCCATGCCAGTGGGTATGAACTTCACAAATGTCAAGTGAGTGACATCTAGACGGTCTGTTTTGGTCTTACAGCAAGGTTCTTAGACCCATGGAACAATTTTGCTGATAAAGTACAAAAAAACCACTATGGAAGAATTGATAGTCTGAAGTCTGATGCAGAGCCCTTATTGTTATGTAAATATAAATTCATTATTTGTTTCTAAACCCAAAAACATTAACACCTCTACCCCCCAAGACTGCAACTCTGTATTAATAAACAGGAAAAAAAAATTAAAAATCCAAGGGAACTTTACTGTAACACTACCCCAGCTACTACTTGCCAAAAAGGTGCAGCAGCAGGGGGAAATCTTGGAGGGGAAGTAGGAGGGCATCTGAATTAATTTTGCACATACAGAGTAATAAATTCCACATAATGCAACAAGGTGTACCTGTTGTTCCACTGGTGAAACAGATGACTGCTAGATCTTCTGGCTTTGGAGGCTACAAGAGTTAAGAAAGTATTAGTATGGTTAAGACAGCAAGGGAAAGTATTTTCCTGGACAAAACATCAGGGTACTAGTGTTATTTCTGAGCTATGAGAGATGGGGAGATTTGCTAGCTTGATCTAAAGAATGCTTACCAGCTTCACATTGTCACTTGAACCAATTTCACACTTACCATAGGTTTTTGCCTGTGTGCTCTTCCTAGCTCCTGCAGAAAGGAGAAGAGAGAGAGAAAGTGTAGACATAAACATGTAGCTTTCTTGCTTTAAATTTACCAAACATTACTAAATACCATAATACTTCATTATTTAGACTCTCTGCTAAGGCATTTTAACTTGTTTAGCAACCCAGTGCAGCAATCCCTACCCATGGCTGGAGGCTGGATGGGAACCAGATCTTTAAGGTTCCTTCCAACCAAAACATTAGGTGATTCTCTGGTTAATGTAAGAGTAACAAAAGCTTTAAAGCACATTTCAAAAATACATAGAATAACTACCATGTTCTACAAATGAAAAAGTGATAAATTATCTAAAACTCACAAGGCTTTCTCCAGCTAATGAACTAGAAGTCATTAGGGAAGCTCAAGGTTATGATAAGACAGACAATCAATCAATCCTATACCTCATGGAGATGTGCCACCAACAATTATTGGTTAAATGAAGGAAGACATTGGTGGTTTGAACTCCTTCTATACAGGAGGAGTTCATCCAGAACCCTTCTTCCTCCTTAGTTATTCAGACCTGACCACTGATGTCAGGGTTCTTCAGGCAAAAGGGAAAGGACACCAAAACAATCCTTTTACCACCAAGAGTATAACAAATAAGAGGAAACATTTGCAAGTCAATGTTTAGTATCTATGAGCTTTAAAGTTTCAAACCAAGACTTACTACTGTCATGCCTCTTTAAAACTAGAAACAATACTACCTTAAGGGCTTATGCAAATTAAAGAGGTCCTTCTGTTAAGTATAACCTTGGAAGAAGGGTATGTTTGAGGACAGACATCAACTTCACCACTGCCTTTACATTCCAATTGCATAATAACAGCATATTCATTCCTTTGAACCCTAGAGTTCTTTAGTATCATGTACCTCTAAGATTTATCCAAGGAGGTTTAAGACAAAGGGAATGTCTGGAAAGACAGTTAACATTCCCATACCTGTAGGCTTGCCTTTTTGAAAGGGTTCATTATGCAAAGATTTACCACTATGGCAACATAGCTGTCTGCTCAAAACAGCACCTCCACTTGATTTACGACCACAAGCTCAGTACCTCCCTACAACCTGCTTTGAGTAAAATCTGGGATTTACTGAATATACAGCTGAAGTCTCCAGACACTTGTTTTGATCTCTTACAACAAAACTCCACCATCTCTTCCCATTAAAGAGCCATTTATTTACTCAGCTACAAGTAACCACATGATACATATTGGGCATCAGAAACTACGCTGATGGCTTCTAGGGCATACGCAGCAGAACAGTTCACATAACCCATGCACAGCTGAGCAAGAAACTCAAGCCAGAAATCCAGAAAACAACTACTCAAAGCTAGAAATAGTCATTCTAGTCTAAGCTCCTAAACAGCTCATAGTTACCTTTCAGGAGACACTCTAAGTCTCTAACCCCTTAAAAAAAAAAAAGTGACAAAACTTTCCTGTTCATGGAAGGACTACTACAATTATTTAAGCTTGCCTCTAACTTCTTGTCAGAGATTTAAACAAAAGGCTCTTGGAACACCTATTACTTAACACTTGATGTTTGCATTAATGAAATAAGAGCTATATACTACTACTGAACATCACTACTTATGCATACAAACATCTTTTGTAAAGGCAACATTTACCCTCAGTTTTGTTTTTCCATAGCTAGAAGATCCAGTGGAAAGCATCTTCCTCTGTCAAAAACTGCAGTTCAGCTCAAGGAAAGAATCTCATTTTATTCTAACAACTTACAGTTTGGCCATTCTTTTTTAAGTTTAATCCAACCCTTTGGCCAGTGAACTGTAAGCAATTTAACTTGAGCTCTACTTCATATTTTTAGCCCTGTTTTAACCTGGCACTCTTAATGAGGCCAGTTTGCCAGTCAGTCTTTTGAAAGAAGGTGTGCTGACATTGTTGTATCTTTACCAGAAGGTGGCCCTAATAACATAGCTGTCTTAACTGCTATGAAAACAAGTTGAGTGAAATGAGGCATTTCACACCAGTTACTGACACCTGCACAAGACAAGTACATTTATCTAGAGATAGTCAAAGCCTAGTGAGCCAAGCCTTCATCAGAACTACATCTGAAACCAGGCTAAACCAAATTTCATAATCTCAGAGCAAACATATACAACATGCAATTTGATCCTGGAAGAACATTCTCCAAATGAGTGAAGTTATGAAATAAACTTGCATAAGAGATCTACACACACAAAAACTACATGCAAAACCAAGACTTGACATCAGGTGGTTAATTAAAATGATTGCTACTTTCAAAGCCTGAAAGTTCATTCCCCTGTATCACCATAACCTTATCCTTATAAGAGGTTGACTGACATGTTCCTTCTCCCCCAGAAAACATCTTGTAGATTCAGTGTACAGGGAAAAGTGCCATTTTTCAGAAGACCAAAGCCTACACAGGCTCTCCTTGAAATAAGAATTTCTGAAATATTAGTCACAGCATATAATTATCACATTATGCTTCACATGGGCAAGCCTTAACACTGAGATCTAGTCTTCAGTCTTGGACTACATTAATAAGCTTTCATGCTGTCATCTTGGTATATCCACTTTTATACTTTGAGCATTGTGAAATACCATTAGCAAGTTCTTTTCTTCCTATTATTTTTTATATTTTTGAGTAAACTTCAATCCAAGAGATAGTTAAGGATTTTGAAACTAATCCATGGCAAGCAAACAGGATTAAAGCAAGTTAAGCAGGTGAAGCATTCTTACCTCTATTTCTCTCATGCTGAAGACTTCCACACCACACTTTTTACCACGTTCCACAAGATCCGCATCAAAAGAATCCATGATAACAATGGTGTTGAGTATTGGAGTTTCTCCCTTTTCCACACTGGTTAGCAGAAGTCTGGCCTTGTCAGGTTTGTCACAGAAAACCAATGACAAGTCAGCTGATGAAAAAGAACTATATTATCAACATGACAAGTTCAGTTTAGACTAGATCCATATGTACTTCAGTATGTTGCAATGGAAGGCTTTTCTGAAGAAGGCTACAGTTCTGCCCTCACTCAGCTCTGCCATCACATATTCAGTTGCTGAGCTACTGAAAGTGTCCTACCTTTGTTCACAATGTATGTAATAGCTTCAGCCCCCAGTGTATCATAGAGTGGCACCACCACCATGGAGAATGCATAGCATGCCTGTTCAATGATGACCCACTGCACAAAGAGAAGAGATGAAAGTCACAATGTTTTGCTTATTGTTACAGACCTCCAAGAATGATTAATTTTAAAAATCTAACAAGAAGGCTAATAGGACACAGCTCACATGGACAAGTCTTTTTAGAAAGTGGCAGTTTTTATGGTTTTTTCACTTTGAATACCTACTCAATTTTTATCTGTGTAAGGAAGAAAAAATCCCCAAATAAGAAAGAGCTCTAGGAAAGAATCCAATAAAATTCAACCCTATCCCTAAAAGTAATATTAAGGACTTTTGAAAAAAGCAGTTAACATTAACTGTCTCCTTAGTTTACCTACTAACAGAAAGACTTTGAGCAAGAGTACTGTACTTTTTATTGGGTTAATGTTATTGAGGTAGGCAAAGCTTTTAATTTCCCTTATTACCATGAATCAGTGAAGGACTCACTTATGTCTTGACCACACATTAAATTTATATACACACAGTATTCTTACCCCTACATTATGCACATCTCATTTGATGGTCAGACATGCAACACATGCAAATAAAGTAAAAGTCCTTTGGAAAGTCAGCATCAGAAAGTTTCTTAGCATTTCTCAAGACTAACCATTCTTCTTTATAGGAAGACTTCTATTAAAAAAATGCAATTACATCCCTGCAAGCTGCAGTAAGACGGATTTACCTGCTAACGAGTATAGTACTCAATAAACATAATGAATATTGCAGCCTTATGATGTGTTATGCGAGTTATGCTTTACAGCCAGCCTATTTTCATCCAAAGTATCATTAAGGTAAGGCAGTAATACAATTCCTTTTTTCTGATAGTAACTCTTGGGTGTAGTTTGTAACCAACTAGCTACACCAAAATACAGAATAGCATGCAGCTTCTCAAATAGGAACCTCCAGACACGTGAAAAGGTGAGCAGAACTAAAACATTTCTGATTTTCCCATCAAATACTGACAAAAACTCTCAGTACCTTTAGTCAGTTCCAATGACAGGAAGAAAACAGCATGCATCTTGAAAACTTAACAGAACTTACAATTCAACAAGACTTGCACTAACAAGGGTGTTTCCTTTACCCTCCCTCAAACTGTTACACTTTCCAGGGCTTTTCAGGACTAGCAGCTACCTCCCCCCCTTATGATGACAAGTTTAAGCATGATTCAGCTGATTATTCCATAAAATATCTAATAGAGACTATGTCAAAGTTGCCAAATCTCAGTTTTACAAACTGTTTATTAGGGGCTAGTTTCCCAAAGTACTCTATTGATTCAGACAGCCTTAAATATAGGAAATTTTTCTGACAGCATTCATGCAATGGGCAAGTTGTACACCTCTTGTCCAAAAAGACTTCTTATAAAACTAGTGCAATGCCAGCTAACAGGTAGCTAGACTTTCCTTAAGACATGACACATACAGGTAAGTCTAAGCAGGCACATTTATAATAGCCATGAAAGGGTCCGCTGAATAGTTCTTGCTAAATGGCATCATCCAGGACATGTGAAAAGGGAACAACTGGGCTGCTGTTCATCAGCCAGAAGTCTAGGAGTTATTTTAATAGGGTGGGGGCCTACTACAAAGACTTCAGAAGTGGCACACAGCCATAAAAGCTTCTTGTTGCAGCCTCCAACAACTCTTGCACATCACTCTCAACAGTACAACCAGCATCTTTATTTTCTGGGCTACCAAGACAATTTTTCCATTTTGCATCTAAAATTATGAGTAAATGTAAATATCAAACCATGACACTCAAGTTCTCTCAAAGCCCAAACAAGCAACTAGTACTAAATATAGACAGTCAGACTTTTAGTTTCTTTTCTGACATGGTTCTGATCTTCTGTTAGGAAAACCATACTTCATTGTTGTGTTTTCTCTCAATCAAAACAAAACCCCCCCACTTCCAAAAGAGATGACTGTTTTCCAGGAACTCAAAGTAATACTTTTATTTACAAATCCAAGTTTTGGTTTTGCTAGGATTTTCCCCATTAGGGGATTTCCCCAGCAGCTGTTCCCTGCAATAACAAATGTGAGTAATTTCACACAAAAAAAATCTTCACATATTCTCCTGTCTGGATTAGTGATTATGACTGGTAAGTCACACACCCATCCAGTAGTTTTGAGCAGGGAAAATCCCAGATTTGAAATTGCTGGTTAAAAAAAAAATCTTTTAATCTCATTCCTGACCCAACTCAAAGCAATACAACTTAAGAATTTCATTTCTGCAATCAGAAAGAGCAAAACTTCATGCTCTCCTTCAGAAACACCCTAACCCAGCAGAGACCATGCAGTCTTAGCTCTCTAGAGAAACAATTCAAATGGGCACAACAAAAATATGTCTCCCTTTTTTACTTCTGGTTCATCATGTTGTATGCACAGGAAGCTGAACTGTGGAGTCTGTAGCTCCATGTCATTTAACAGCTTCCTAACTGAATATATTCCAGCCTTCTTTATTACAGAAATAAATCTACAGCTGTGAGAAATAGAATTCCTTCAGGAAAACCCAAGAGCTCGGGAGTTTCTTAGGGTGTAGCCTGAGAGAGAAAGAAGGAAGCCACAGTCACTTGTCATACAGCTTGCATTTTAGTGACAACAAGAGACCATGACACTGATAGAACTTTAACCCTGTCAGAACTGTGCATGTCCTTTGATAATGGCAAACAAACAGGAGTGTTTAATTAAGAGGGACAGCATCCTTTTGATAAAGGGTAAGAAGCAGTCCCCTGTCTTAATACCCCCAGGTCTACACTGAACTAGCTCAGTGCAGCAAGTACTAGCTCAAACTACTAAACACAAATCTAGATTAGAGAAATTCAGTCCTATAAAACAGATTTAATAAATAAGTCTGGAGAACATATACTTACTGAATATTTCATCATTTTTTAGAAAGGGGAATCTAGAACCACTTATGGGTTAAAATGGATAGGCACTATCAACCTGAATATCCCCATGGCTGTCTCAGGTGACTTTTCATTGTGCCACTTTCAGTCTTTTTACCCCTTTTTATTAAATTAATTTCCAATTTTTGCCTTCAGCAGCAGTTTTCCCCTTCCAGAATCTTTGTTCCCAGGGCCTCTGGCAGAAACAAGAATTATCACCTTAATACATTTTTGTCCAAACATTTAATCACTAACTGTTCCTCGGTGTTTTAAGTTTAAACACCTCCTTGTAATTTCCTGTCCCTTTCAACTGTCTAGGTTGTCCAATGTTACTTTTAAAGGGAAACTAAGCAGTGTTTACATTCACTAAGAACTACATTCACTAGCTATTAAACAAGCCACCTCTATAACATGGAAACAAGGTAATTAGTTAAGTTCTTTTGAATGCCCTGATTTTTTTTTCTGCTCTCTAGCCTTCTTCATTTAGCTCTAGGGGCAAAAAAACAAAAAAAAACCCCAACCAAAACACAACAATATATGACATTATGTCAACTACTAGTTTTGGTTCTTAGGCAAAAGGTGCCATGTCTATAGGTCATGGGTCTACAATGTCAGTCTTTAGGCTTTTCCTAACACCAAATAGGCTCTCAGTAGGGAAATACACTGACAAGAGAGAAAGGAGTAGGCCCTTTTAGTAACAGCCAGACCACAAATACACAAAATGTTAGTTTAATTACCTCAGGTCTGTTTTGTGAAAAGATTCCTATGTACTGAACATGAGATGGTTTGAAGCCTCGGTGCAGTAATGCAGAACCCACATACTCAGCTCTGTCTGAAACCTGGAGGGGCAAAAAAGAGGGAGAACAAAAATAAATAAGAGCAAGCTCATAATTGCTAACTCTCCTCAACAATTTTTAACTGGTATGAATGAGAGAGAAGTTTTTTAGGTTATTTTGGATGCCCTCCGTGACTCTGATAACCTAAACATGGCAGTGCCATTACATGGCACTGATTGTAATTATTACACTTGCACTCAATATGCAGCAGAAGAAACACTTGATCCAGTCAAACTTGAGAGTGTTAAGTATAAATTTAGAGGTTCAGCACACAAACACAGAAAAGGCTGTTTTGCTGTATGTGTGTTAAACCCAAGAAGTGATCCTGGAATGATTAAACATAATATTTCTGTTTAATCACAAGCATTACATACACCCCTCCTTTTACTTCATTCAATGCCTATGGGAGTAGCATTTCTCCCTTCAAAAAACAATAGAACAAGGAGCCAAAACCCACTTAGTTCTATTAACAAAGCTTGGGAAGGCAATTTTCTAAATTCTTTTTGTATAACACATGACTTGAAACCATGTTAGTCACATGACCCCAAAAGCAAAGCTTTAATAAAAGAGGTATGCCTAACAAATTCACAGCAAAGTCACCTTGGGAAAAAAGTGAGGTCTGTTGCACACAGAAGGTGTTTAATGACCTTAACAGTATGCAATAGGCAAGGTTTATGCAAATTTGAAGACCAACTGATTAAATCAGGAACAACCTAAGTGTGCACAGCTGTTAATGGAGATTTGCATACAGATATTTTCAGGGATCAAGAAGCAGAATGCTGCTAGTTAGAAGCACATCTGCTAGCACCCTATACAGCTGTCATTCAGACTATGGAGACAAGGTGTCAGGAAGCCCAAACATCACCTGTAGACAGAACTCCTGGTGTAAAGTGAGCCTCTTTGAAGCAAGCACAGTCTGAGTCCCTGAACATTACTTCAAAGCTTCTGCTTTGCCCAAGTTCTAAACAATTCAGCATTGAGATGCCAAGATAACAGTTTTATTTCAGAGTTGTTTGGGGTTCACAAAACAGGTGCAGGAGGTGCTCTTCTTTCTCTCTCTCTCGCACATATTTAAGGCTGTTCCTTTAAGACACTGTAATAGGAACTAGCACCTTTCTGCAATATTCTGCTACTACTTTAAAACATATAAATAATTCAAATTTGTTATATCACATTACTGGATGTTGTATCAATGGTCTCAGCAAACAAAAGCAAGTCTAGCACTAAGAGACTACTTACTTCTTTATAGGAGATCCATTCATATGGCTGGTTTGGTTTTCTAAAACCAAGACATGGACCATTATCTAAAAAAAAAAAAGAAATAGTCACTCAAAATTCAACCCCAACTCCTCTGTTCTGACACCACTCTTGGTGCTAAGCCCCTAGTTTCTCAGCAGACACTTTCAGATGAAAAATGGGTTTTTTTCAGGGGTGCAGGGAAGGAAGCCGAGAAAGACAGAAGCTACAAATTTTAGGCCAAGGAATACAGCACTGACTTTATTCACAGAACTCTGTTTCACAAAATAGCAGTTTAATTTGTCCTCAAGAAAATTCACATCCAATACATCCATCATATTGCTAGACAGAGACCCCCTATGCCCAGCTGCATTTCAAAAGAGTTCAAATATGTAGTTCCTGACATATTTAAAATATTATCTTTAATTTTAGACTTACTTGATACTTGTAAACCCCTTTGGAAAATATCATAAGCTGTTCTCACATCATCATAGTAGTAGGACAACAGTTCGTTGCTGCTGAGAAGAGCGGACCTTCGAGCATGCTCACCGCCCTAAGAAAGGCAAGCAGAAAGGTCAGACACCCTTGGTGGCTTGAAGGAATATTCTTCTTGAGAGAACTTGAGAGCTATGCAAGGTTTTCCAGGACATTGTTTCAAGAGTCAAACTGCTCCCTACATTACCAAAAACCTGCCAGGCAAAATCTTATTCCCCAGCTACCTATGATAGCACAGAACAAATGAGAATAGTAAAGTCTAACAAGGGGCATTTTGTCAAAAGCACTTCCTTAACAAATATTTTACTCCATTAGTGCAATATAGACCATAATTAATTTCATCCAGCTTCCTAAATCCAGCCTCAGAGCAGTCTAGACAGAATATTAATGGTGCAATCCCAATATATTTTTCTAATTAAGATGACAGAACACAATCACACTTCAATTATGTGGTTTCAAACCCTAAATGATTTTAAGCATGGTCACCAATGCTCTAAACAAGTGTTCTCATAAGCAAAATACTCTGTTCCAGATAGAGTCCTTTAATCCAATTAAAAGTTGCATCTTACAAAAAAGATTTATTTAAATGCAGTCAAGGCAATACTATCTTGAAAATTGAAATCACCATTTTTAAGCTATTGAGCACTTAGAGAAGCTAAAATTGGAAGTCAATACAAGAATCTAATAATTCAGATATAACACTGCCTTTTCTAGAGTGACTGATTAAATAATCTCATTTTATAGAGAGCAATCAAGTTTCACAAACTACAATTATGCAATTACTATTAGGCCACAGTTCTTAATTAGTCTTGTTATGATGACAGACACCTACAAGCAAGTTTTTATCAGGAACAGCCCAGCTGGTTAACCAGAGGGTCTTGAGTAAACACTGCGTAAGATTTTCTCTATCAGTGTAATCAATTTCTGGCTCTTTCAGAAAGTCAAACCCTAGACAATTCAGGCACAGATTTAGTTAGTCTATCCTCCACAACTAAAATTTCTTCAGATGCAGTCATAGGTTCTTCTCCTGTTTTCAAAGTATCCTGGAAGACCAGACACCCCCTGTTCATGTATAAGCTAGATAAATACAGGTTTGTGTACAGAAGATGTCATATTACCCATGTCTGTAGAAATCAGCTAGCACACAAAAGGCACAGAGAGGAAAAATATTTTTACACTAAAACAAGCCTAACTTGTTTTAGCAAAACAGTATGAGTAATGCAGAGCTTGCCACTCCTTTGACAGTAAGCAGAAACATACACTGTGAACATGACCCAGAACAAGTTAATGAGTGGCTTACCTCTAAAACTTCGTAACATTAGAATTCAAGAGTCTACTTGCTCTCAGACCAACATCTACTCTACAGGAAATTAACAGATCACTAGTACATGTCTCTGCCCGGAAAAAAAAGCAAGACTGCTTGCTTTATTTCACTGGGTTCTCAGATCTTGGATAATCAAGGTCATCTTATAGGTTTTCCCAGTGTTGCCACTCTGGAGCTAATCTAAGAAAGCTCACACAATGTAGTTTGTTGCCATGGCCACACGTAACATCAACAAGTGCAGTGTATCACATGTACCACGTCTGACGTGCTATAATTCCCACATCAGGTGAAATAAAATAGCCTAAGCCATTCCTCAGCAAGAGGAGTCAAGAAGTATTTGCTTCTCCTCATGTGGGCTACTACTGTTTTGTTTACATGCCCTATTACACAGCACCACAAAAGCAACTTTTTCAGGGCCTGAGGCACTAACAAAATTTTAATAGGAGTTATCAGACAGTACACTGCTTAGATACAAGACTGATAGCACTGTCCTTCTGAAAAAAGAGGAACTCTCTAACAGACTGCTGTTGAAAAGTTCCCATTGGTTCTTATAAGTTTTCAGTAAGGGAAAACAATCAACTTTCAGTTTTGCTTACTTTGGTCTTTTTCTTATAGTAAAGTAGAATTAACTAGATTTTCAACAGTCTTAGAATAAAAGTTTTTCAGTAAAACATCCATCTCCTTGTGTGAAGGCCATAGGGAGTTCAACATTATTGATGCAGTGAAATACTCCCAAGTATGTTGAAGGTCAAACCAGGAGCATAATGCAAGGTCTAAACTTACTCATCTACTATAAGCAATAGATCTCATCTACATTTTGCTTGAAAGCATCAAGAACGACTGTTTTAAGATCTAGTCCAAACAGTCTTTTATCCAGAATGTTTGTGCAGTATGAGGGAAAGTTCTGTTCGCATAAAACTTTTTAAAAAAATCACTGGTCATTACTACCAGGTATCTGAATCCCAGGACTGGAATGTTTGGCTGACTTCACACAGGTTAGTTTGAATGGCATCTAATAGGTCTGTCCAGTAAAAAGATAAGCAGTCAAAAGGGTTGCCAGTTTTAATAACTGTTCTTAAAATAGCCAGGCAATAAAATCTGATTAATTTGAGAACAGAATCTAGTTACTTGTGTAAAGCAGCCCTTGCAGCAGCTCAGGGACTTGAAGAAATTACCCTACTGCACATCAAGTGCTAGTTATTAAGTAAAACCTTGGCATTGGTTAAAAATAGCAGCATCTGAAGGAAACAGATTTATTCTACAACAGAGTGTATATTACCCTATCAAGGCCTATTCAGGTCATATAAAGTAACTGCTTTTGTTCAAGCCATGGGTTTGACACAGGGTTCTTAGGATTAGCAGTAATGTCAAAGCATGCTGAAGACTCCACCATGCCTCAGAGATGAGAGAAATTTCCCTTCACCTGGGAGGGAGAGTATACTAGCAAGTGGTGCTTAGGTCACCAACATACTTATTCTGAGCAGCAAGTAGGACAAACCAGAGTTTTCAAACCAGCCATGTAGTTCTAAGTATGCTATTCCTTACAAAAGCATACAGCACCTAAAACTGATCATTCATAGAGAGATAAGCACATGTATAATCAAGTGATTCTTGAAAGACAAGGCATACTAGAATTCTGGTAATGGATCAGAAAAACATAAGAAGACTTAAAAAGTTTTCATGAGTTGAATACTTCTCTCCATATTTGAATATTTTTTCTTAAGGGAACAAAAAAGCCAGTCAAATCCAGTCCTACTTCTAGAAAATACTGACATCCTAATATTTATTTCTATCCTATTCTTCTACATAGCATAAGTTGGGACAAATAAAAGTTTTTAAAGCAAGAGTTAATATATTTGACAGCCATACACCTGCACACAAAATCAAAGCCAAAGTTACTCAGCTGTTAGTCACCAGTGGAAGGAAAGCAATCTACAGGCAGACAGATCCAGATGTGGATGACATCCCTGGAAGTGTTGAAGGCCAGGCTGACAGGGGCTCTGGGCAACCTGGTCTAGTGCAATGTATCCCTGCCACTTCAGTAACTCTTTGCACTCGTTTTCAATTATGTGTGCAATCTTTTTGCTCATCCAGGGATTGTTAAAATGGGTCATAGGGTGCTGGCCTACCAAATCAAAATTTCGGAGAGATGGGAAGTGACCTGGAACAACAGTAAATAGGATCTTCTTTCTCCCATATGAAGTTATGAAGATACAATATCAAAACATGTAGAAACCCTACTCCAGTCAATGACCTCACTTATTTCCTTGGCATCTAACAAACTTAAGTCACAAGTAAGAATTATGTAGAAGCTTATTTCTAGCTCAAATTTTCTGTAAATGAACTAGCAGACTAGATAGTAAAACAGTAGTAAAGAGGCATTGCCTTCTGACATGTCTTTTTTGGAGCAACTGCTCAGGCTTTTAAAATCGTATTGTTCAGGCAGAAAAAATGTTTAGACAATTTCAGAGCAGTATTTGATTTTTTCCCCCCTGTAGAAGACAACCCACCTTAACATATACATAGGAAAATTGAGTATATGAAGTTAAATTTTAAGCAAAATGTAGTGAGAACCTGAATCCTGAGCACTGTAATGAAGTCTTGTCACTGTTATAGGAGTAGTAATTCCAACATACACTTGAAACTTGATTCAAAGCATACATTCTCATTTGATTACCATTTTAAACATTATAAATAGTTCATTATTAATGGAAACAAAACTGGACAGATCTTACTCATTTCAAGATATTCTCCAAGTTTGAGCTCTTATCACTGCAACATGCTAACACATTCAGGTGTTTTTATTTAAGTCCAACAAGTATTTAGCCCATTAAAACACATTTTCTAAAGAGGCAGTGAAAAGTAATACTGTTATACCTATCTTGCTCTGATCAGAGAGCCAATTAGTGTAATTGGATCAATGATGCATTAAGTAGCTTAGTGAAGTCTCATACTGCCAAACAATGATTTCAATCTCAGAATCCAACAGTGACAAGTAATTTAACTTGAAGAAGTAAAGGCAGTGAACTGAGACTGCTGTCAAGAGTCTCCAGCAAATAAGCATTTGTCATGGGATTTATGGACAGCTAAAAGCTACTGTCTTACCATCTTAAAATGCAATGCCCCCCAAAAGTCTGCTGAAGTCTACACTGCCTAATGAGGCACTCCACAGCTGGAAAACTTGCACTGCTAGCTCATTCCAGCAACCAAGATGTGCTGGTTTACAAGACTACTCTACCTGTTGTCTACACGTCTGCTGACAGACTTGGAAAATCTCACCATGAAGTGAGATCTAACTCCTAGATCCTTACTCTACACACTGCTTGAACATAGGTGTTTTTTGGCAATTATCACATTGCAACTGCGTTTTGTTTCCCTTTTGTGTACTACTCATAGCAGACCATTATGTGCTACAGTAACGTGATGCATCCCTACACTTGCTGCATGCTCCACTGAGATGATCAGGAAATAAACTGAATGGAGGGGCCAACTAATGTGTCATTCTTCAAACACAATAAAACATTGAAGAAAGTGCCCAATTTGAAGTAATGACAGGAGTTTGCTAGAGTTCATGAAGTTGACCTACTCTGCCACATTTGTTTACATCAGTTTGTAATCATATCTGGTCTTAAGCACAGAAGTCATGTTAATTTCATTTGATACAGGACAACCAGATGCAGTCTATCCATGCAGAAGAATGTAGTGTAAAGGGAGACTTGAGTTCCAAGTATATATGTATAAAAATCTATAGTAGTAGTCTCTAACATCAGTAAGGCAAGAAGCTGTCAGCTTTAAAATTCTACATTTTCTATTTATCTCCCTTAAAGATCACAACCTTCCAAAACTCCCCTTCCTCCAAAAGCAGAAAACACCTTGTCTCTCCTGAAGAAAGAGAACACTCTTGAAAGAACTAGTATTTGACTCTGTAGTGTGCAAGAGAATCAACAAAACCACAACACCCAAAAAAACGAGCCTTGCAATCTACTGTCTGTATTTGCTCAAAAAGCAACAGCTTCTCCCACTCAGACTATTTGACTTCACTTTTTAAAAGCCACCACCTAAAAGTAACTCTGCTTCTAAAATGTATAAGACAAAAGCTAAGCTAACATCCAGAGTTTAGCAGGTGGCTGGTTTAATTTCAACTTACTCTATGGCTGGGATCTTGGCAGACAAGTATTTCTTTCCACAGATCATCTGAGGACAATTAGTATCCCCCTCATGCTTGTAACACAATATAAAACCTCATGTGTCAGCTATTATACACTAAAAATAACAGAAGAGTTATTAGCCTATTCAGTATATACCAGTATAAATACTCTGACCCCAAGACCTAATTTAATAGGTCATCACGTGGCCAGAAATTGAAAACTACACTCTGCCAATTCTAATATGAACAAGTTTTATCACTAGTGAGATCAGAAGCTCAGTTGTCTCAGCAGAATCTTCTTCTCCTGTGATAAGTTATTTCCTCAGGCCTCAAGCTGGTTTTCATATTCAGAAAGCCAAAATAATGAGTTCAAGCCACATTTCAGAAATGTATTCTTCCCACACTACAGATTTAGAAACACCCTACTGTAAATCAAGTGTTTGGTCTCTCTCAATGCTGCATTTAGGGTTCAAATTTCAGTGAACTACAGCATCCATCAAGTGGCACTTACCTCTACTTCCACAGACTGCATTGCTAAATCACATGGTGGTTTTATTGCTTTTGGTCTTGTTGCATACCAGTAGGTTGTGAGGGCTGCAAAGGCACCGAAGCCCATCAGCGTGTTTGTCGGAAGGGTGCGCACATACTGCCTGACATCCCCGAGCTCTGGCATCCGTAGGTATCTGAACAACTCATGTGCTTGCATTGCAGTTCACTGCAGTTGTTCCAATGCTGGAATCTGTTGGTATGAAACAAAGTTGCACAAAAAAATCTGAAATGCACTTTTGATTCGCTGTTGCTGTAGGGCAGCGATGTATGCTTTGTCCTACTGGCTTCCCACTGTCAAAATAACCTGATCCGCCACTAGGCAGGCAATACCTTTAGAAATTTGTGCTGCAATTAAGTAGGCAAGCAGTTATTAGTTTATACTCCAGAAAAATAGGTGGGGCTGAGAAGAGGGAATTTCTTCAGGGTTTTAGTATTGCTTTCAGCAGAGACTGCACTCAAGTTTAAAAAAAAAATAAGACCTTTTGTTAAAGGACAGAATTTCACAAAGGTAAAATAGTTATTTGTAGAGTAGATGTACTGTAAGATTGTTTAAACAGTTAGTCATAAAGCAGGGAAGTCTGGGAAATGAAGGGCAGGGACATATGTTATCTTGCCTGCATGTAAAAGAGAGTATCCCAATCCTATAGGAGCATAGCAGGAGCACGATTTTTCCCTTCTTGAGTCCAGTAAAATAAACTCTTTTCTACTCTCCCGTTCAGATATGCACAGAAAGGTCAGTACAACAAGCTGCTTTCAAAGCCAATATCGTCCCATAGCTCCTCCATGGTACTTAGCAAGTTTCCTATTTCTCCCAGCACCATGCCAGTAATTTCTCTGATCATGAGGCAGACTACGGCAGTGGCAAATGAGGCCCACAGCAGCAGCACACAGCAATACAATCAAGCACAGGAAGCACATTTGATTTGTCACGTTCGCACAGAAGAAGAGCTGGAAGAGGCTGCTCCCTGCCAGCACTCACTGACACGGATATTCCACAGCAAGAACCAGCTGCAGAAAAAAAAAAAAAAAAGGGATTGCAGTCCGCTCAGCTGGTGCTCTCCTCTAGAGCCAAGGTCTCCCGGGACGTGTGTCACATGCCGAAGGGCCGGCCGATGCCCACTAGGGGAGAGGTGAGCGGGAGCAGCCGGCCCGCGCGGGGCCAATGGCAGCGGGCAGCGCTCACCCCACCGCGCTCAGGCCCCGGCACCGGCACGGCCGCCCGACACCCCGCCACGGCTGGCAGCGCTGCCCCGCCGGCCTGAAGAACAAAGAGATGTATTTACTTAGGTAATTTAGGTCCTAGCCTTTTCCTACGGACAACAGAATTAAACAAAGGTCCTGGAGAATGTCAAAAGAGATAGCTAACAGCTACAGTCATACTGTGTAAGGAGCCACCGCTGCAGGATGGTGACACATGAGAGACTCTGACACCCAAACGCGCAGAATTATAAGTTTCAAGACCAATTATACCAGGTTAACATTTCATATTTCTACAGGACAATCTCTAGTTTACAGTCTGACCTTGAAATCCTTAGTGCTGCAATCAGTTATTCAGCCAGACAACAGAAACGTGGTCTAGTTCACAAGAAGTCTAACCAGTATTTGGACACGATTTGCTAGAGACAGCAAAATAGTAATAAAATTAGTTCAAAGGGCCCATGCTTTCACAATGTTAACAGGACAGGCTGAAGCAAGGTCATGGATGGGGGCAGTCGGGATGGAGTCAAGTTCCATCTCTGGAACAGTCCTAGACCCATAGAGTAATCCCCAGGCAGCAAGCACTGCTCTCTCCCCCACACTTTTCTATTCTGGCACAGCCTTAGGGCACAGGGCTGCATCACCTTGACAGGCAGCACAGGGCCACTTCAGAAATGCCTTTTTGTTATTTGCACAGTGATATACTGCAGACTAAAATCAAAATCCACAACACATCAGGCTGTAACAATAGAAGGTAAAGATAACTGAATATATAAACAAGCTCTTCATCTTCCTTTTTTAAAAAAAATCAGTTATTGACTTAACAGTTATGATCACCATGCAGTTGCTTTTTATGCACCTAATCATGTTCATTAGCATTGCAGGTGTGAAAACTACTTCTTAAGTTTTACTGTACACAGATGAATAGTAAGAATAAAAAACCTCATACACCAACAAGGAAGTCTGGACTTAAAAGTTAATTTCACATTTATCATAGACACCACATTATAAAACTAGACAAGGGGGTGAAGTGGGTAATGGCTAAGAGCAAGCTTAGCTCTTTCCTCATCTCCACAATGAGCACCTTTAACTTTTAAAACTACTTTCCTGTCTGCATTAGTCATGAAGTGTCCTGCACACACTATGATTTAGGAATGCAACATAAATTGAATTACTCAAAAGGCTGTGATGCCTTTACAGGTAACAAGAACTGAAGCAAACATTTAATTCACACAACAGTCCCATTATAGTCAAGGATCAGCTATGATTTCAGCCTGGGTGAAGAGAAGAGATACACACCTCCGCTTTTCATTTCCTTGACCAGCTCTCTCTAGGGAAGTCTGCAATATAGAACTGCTCTTGAGCAGTTATACCACAAGTTATCAGGTACACAATGATACATTTTGCTGCTTATGTTTATATTGAGATAATATCTTATTATATCTCCTGCCTCATCCACACAAAAGATGAGGACACAGTTTTCTGCAAGACTAAGCCATTGCAAGCTTTAACACTATCTGTGAAGTCATATGAGCTCATCCTCTGCATTTAGGACAAAGCCAGATGTAACCAAGACAATAAATTTGCATTCTTAACATATGCATCCAAATATACCCCATCAAGAAAAGCAGCTTCAATGCCTTCAAGTCATCTCAGTATCTAGTTGGCTCATGCTCCAACATCATCGGACACCCTGGGTTTTTGTCATGACCAAGGAGAATGGTTTAGAGTCCTTACACTGAGATACAAAGATCCTCACAGTACAGCTTGCATTTAGCTTTCAGTTGTTTTCCTCAAGGAAGGGCCCAGCTAAGTTTGCTCACTCAAGGCAAGTAAAAAAAGCCACACTCTCTTCACAAATTCTAGTCCTGCAATTCTTTCTTACCAAGCAGGATCTGGAACACAAGGGACAGACTCAAACTAAGCCCCAGTGTGAGACACAGCTAAAGACCAAAAGGAAGGAGATGCCAAATGAAAAGTACCAGTCTGTAATACTCAGATTGCTACATGTAGGGGGGGAAAGAGCAGAATCAACATTTGAGGTCAAAATCACTTTTTTTTCAATGCAATCAGTAGACTTTGCTATGTTTTTTTTAAAGACCAGAAGGAAAGAAGTTTGGGTAATGAGACAAAACTGCTTCAGAGACGACTATCTGTCTTGACCACCTCCAAAGAAACAATTCCCCCAGTGCAGCCCAAAAAGGCATCCCTCTGCACTCACCATATCAATTTGGCTAAGGAGATCTGTACGTTTCAGACAAAGCCAGCTCTCTCTGCTCACACCCACCCACCCACCCTGCAGCACCCAAGACTCATTCTTTACAGCACAGCCAGTATCTCAAGGCAGCGACCCAAGCTGGCAGGGCTCTGCTGCTCTTTGCTGCTCCTACTCTGGGCATACAATGGTCTATTTACAGCGGGCAGCAGCCTGCCTATTGTCTGCCCATAGCCAGACATGGTTCGAGTGCAACAGAAGAGAACAGGAGAGCAGCCATGGCCTTCTGTATTGCAGAGAAAACAACCCCAAGAACCAATGGCCTTTCTTTCTCTCTGTGCTAATATTTAGATAAACAACACACTAGCACTGCCATAAAGGCAGGTCCATCACACAGTGTAAAAGAACAGGCTGTGCTATTTCTACAGCCTCTTGCAGGGAGGAGAAATCTACAAGACAAGCCGCCTATCTCTTATTATGAGCAATATAGCATTATGATGTTTTCATTATGATATGCTGCAACAGGGAACCAGCCACCCACATACCTTTGAGTTGTCCTGACAGCTACCTGCCACTGCAGTCTTTTTTGTACTTACTCTTACAGGTTACACTGCACAGCTCCCATGGATCTCTTTTTTTCTTAAGCCTTTCTCCACTCAGCCTTCAAAAGAACAAGTGCAGAATCATGTTCTAGCCCCTTTATTATGTATAACAAACCAGGTAGAACAAATAGCTTTGGCTACTAATCTGAGAAATCCTTTTGTCTGAATAGAATACATAATCCTAATCTCAGAGTGCATTTATAATCACCTTAAATTTGAGTCAGTCCACCCTGTCCTAGGTAACATGCTGCCACAACCCTTTCCACGCTAGCCAGGCAGTCACAAGGGAGGTGATCTGGCAAACACAATCTTTCTATATTATTCCTGATGCTAGTTCTCAACTAGATCAACTCATTTCAATGACCAGATAGCCATTAGCTCCCAGAAGGAAACACAACAGCACAGCTGGGGAAGAGGGTGGACTACTGTAATACTACACATTAAGCACAAAACAGTAAACACTGCTTACAAATCCTCCCAGGATTTTCTGCCTGTCCTGCAGTCAGAGGAGTATCTGACTGAGGTCTTGCAAACACCTGTAACACAGCCAAACTAACCAGCAAGAAAACCACAACCACCTTCAAGATACAGCAAAGCAGCTTCAATATTTGAGACCTGAAGGAGAAATCCTAGTTTAAGCTCCGTAAAACAAACAGGACAGCAAGATGCCTACTGTGGTGCAGCCTGTCATGTCATATATGACTCCTCAGCTAGAGAAAATTTGTCTGAAAAAACCAAACACATTGAACTGTCTAATCCACTACTACGACCTCCTCCTCCACCACCTCTGCCTCACCCCCAGCCCCTCCCCAACTTTTTTTTTTAAAAAAATCTTACCCAGAAATCACCTAGTTTATCCAGCCAAGCACGAGAGCTATAAACCCTTCTTTTAAAGCAGTAACTGACCTATTTACCTTCCTGCAAGAGTGAAGAGGAAAGAACTAGAGAACTAGGAACACATCCCAGGCAGGAGGAACCACCAGGTCCTTAATATTCACCCTTCACATCCAACTCCTCTTCAGTTCCCTAAGTCAGGCTCTCAGCAACCATGGGGCATCACATACTGGGGTGTACGTTCCCTCTACTGGTTCAGATTCTCTTCCTGCATTTGGGTCAAGGCAGAACTGGAGGGAAACAACCTACAAGCTGGATTCAGACCCATAAGTTAGGACACTGACTTACTCAAAGTCCAATCAAAGTTCAGGTTTCTGCCACAACCTTTAAGGAGCACTAAATCTGAAACAGGTGTGTCAAGGTTCTGTTCACATCAACAAGAAAGTCACAGGCCTCAGACATTTGGCCTCAGTCCCCTTGCAATCAAGTGGAACTCCACCTGGATTCCTGCCTCTCAGTGAGGTCCAGTAAGTAATTTGAGTGCACACTGGTGAGGTCACTGGAGTTTATTCCAGTTCAGGAGTTGAAACACGTGACAAGAATCTGTTCAATGCCTTTTGTGCAATTACAGTCCTCCAACAACATTTGGTAACCCTGTGTATGAAGGAAAACCAACACTTACCACTAAAACCTTTCAGAGAATGATTGCTTTGAGTTACCTTTAATCCATGCCTGTACATACACACCATGGCACTAAGCAATCTGGCTGGTTTCTCATCTCCAAAAACCAGATAAGATGCCTACAAATATTTATTTTTCAGCCTACGCTGCTATCCATTAGAACTGCATCCATGCAACTCTGACTTGCAAGTACACCATGGCACTACTCTGTGAATCTAGTGTCATTCCAAACACCACTTCGATGGAAGCCACCATACAGAACCAAACAGCTTTTTCCTGGTATGACCTACTCAAGCTGAGTAAATCAGACTCAAGGTGAGTAGATCATACCAACTTATTCATTCTACTCCCCCCAGGAAAAGGCAAATTCACAAAGCCCAGTATGCGGTATCAAGCTAACACATGGTTTAAGTGCTCACTTGAGACTCTGTGAGAAGGAGCTTCTCACTCATACTTCAGATATCTGAACTCTCGCCGAAGGCAACCTGGGTCAGGCACACTAAGCCCCACTGCCCTGCACTAGACAGGGCTTACATCCAGCAGGTTGTTACAAAAAAATAACCCTTAACACTCTGAGACTGGAAGATCAGTAAGTACTTATGAGAAGCAATTGGCTCACTGAATGACCTCCCAACACCAGCAGCCCAAAAAATAGTATGACAAACAGAACAATCTTCTGACCACAGGTATTAAAGTATGCCTGCATCTACTCTGACTCAGTGATAGTAAGCCTCTTCTCGCTTTCCTAGGAAACTAATTCAACTTTACTAGGCTATTATTGCAATCAGACTGCAGAAGCCAAATTTCCAAATCATGGCACATGCAGCATGAAACTAAAAAGCTTAAGAGTTCCAGGTTCAAGACAGTAATTCATAAAAAAAGGGAGAAATCCTCTTCTGGAAATAGAACATCATGCACTTCTGGTATAGCACTTAAATGGTTCAACTACAAAAGCAAAATCCATTTTTCCTCTACATCTCTATAAAATCATGCAAGCTGTTTTCAATCAGTTTTGAGCAAACTACCAGTACTACTAAAATTCAAATCCTAACAACAACAAAAAAAATTTACTATCACAGAACGGTTTGGTTTGAAAAATACTTTAAAGATGATCTAGCTCCAAACTCCCTGCTGGGGTAGGAAATCATATTTTACCCTGTGTAGATGAGTAACTCTCAACATGAAAGGCAGCAAGAGAGCAGAAGTCTTATTGCTATCAAGTGTCCTTGTTTCAGGAGTCAGGTGGGATCTGCGGAAATGCAAGCCCCACATCCGCTGACAGGGTTCAGCCTACAGCCTGGAAAGGTCAACACTGTACAGTAGAGCTTCCCTGAGCCACACAGCATTGTAAACTCCCCCACAAAACCATTCACCAATGAATAAACCATCACCCCTCTTACTTGTGAGGATTTCTAGGGAGTTACCACTCGTTATATTAAACATAGTGAAATATTTAACATATCTGAACTTTTAATTTAGCAGAGCACGGAAGCAGGATATGGCAGGCAGTCTGTTCATAAGACCACCAGAAGCCCAATTTATCAAGCAATGTATCCCTTGGGCCAGAACATCTCTCTTGTCTCGCACATTCAAAAAATTTCATGCCATTAGTTTTCTTCAGTCTACCCAATTCCATCAACCATATTATCAAGAAAAACAAAACAAAAATCTATTATTATCTTCTGTTGTCCACTTTAGTAAAAGTGTTGTTTTCTTGGAAGGATAAGAAAGAGAAAATTTTACTCTGCCCCACTGGAGAACAACGCACACAAAAAAGGGAAGGTACAACCCACCTCTGCCTCCTCCCAAAAATCCCATGAAGTATTCCTTTCTAGCGAAGCAAGGAGATGGGAGAACCAGCTACACAGACTTCGCTCAAAAAACAGGCAAGTCACTTACCCACAAAAATACTTCAAAGTTGTCTTGCCATCCACTATAAATTGCTGGGTTTGTTTTTTCTACCAATATCAACCTTGTACTTGTCCTTGAAGCAAAAAGCTCCTTGGGGGTTTCCTTTTCAAAAACTGAAGACTTATTTCCAACCTCATGTTGCTCAAGTTGTAGTTGTAAAACAACATCTACCAAATTTAGAAGCTACCTTTGTAATTTCATTGTAATCATGCAGTCCTCAGACTAGGCTAAGGCTGTTTGCTTAAGACCTTGAATTGATAACACTACACACAACAGCAACTTGTAATGACAAGCTTTGGATTTTTCCCATCAGCCATCTTTCAAACATTTCTCCATCCCAATACAAACAAGCTACATATCCTTAAACTTTAAAAAGGCAGCAACAGCAAGAGTCCATGAGGAACTCTATGTATCAGTTTTTGCATTATTAATACTGCTATTGTTGCAAGAGGAAGAGAAAGGTATTTTTCAGTAAACTCAATGCCCTCTTATATTCAATTTTGATGCAAGAAATCTGATCCAAATCCTGGGGCTGAGAAATCTCAGCTTGTGAGTTTGAGAGCACGTTCCAAAGCTAAGAGGGAATAATAAACTTTCCTGACCAGGCTCAGGAGAGTGCATGATTCCCTGTAAAGCAATGCAGATGAAAATGGAAATCTATTAACACCATACGGATGAGGTCTGTTCTTTCCTATCAAGAACCTGACCATCATATCTATGAGGCTAACCAAAGTGAGGCATATGTTTAGATTACATAGTCCAGGAGGGTGTCCGCAACACTCCAGACAGCTCACAGACATGCCGTTTAGAAATTTAGAAGGCTTCAAGTGCTGCAATTCCTGTTGAACAGGAACAAGAAATGTATGCATCCTAGAACAAAAGCGTCGGTAACCAGGCTAAATCTCTGTGCTGTAGCACTGCAAGTCCTACCTAGCAGCAGAGGAGGCCTGCAAAGTCAAAGCCACTCAACCTTCCATTTTAGGCCAGTTTGCCTCACGCTGCATTTCCACACGTACTCTAAACTGCTTTAAAGGAAGAAGCAAAAAAAGCTGTATCAAGTACACGCTGCACTCACGCCCGAAAGAGCAACGTACTCGAAGGCAAAGTCTGGCAGCTAAACGAACGCCAAGCCGCGGGGCCGGCGGGCAGCACCGCGCTGCCCTGCCCGCTACCTGCTGCTTGGCCCGGCCGAGCCGCCCACCCCGCGCCAGGCCGAGCCGAGCCCGGCTGGAGGGCAACGCCGGCGCCGAACAATGCCCGGCCAGCCCGAGCTGCCGCAGCGCCGGGGGGAGGCCGGAGACAGACAGCTACGCTTTCCTGAAGGCTTTTGTGCGAGGGGAAGCCCAGCCGGCTCCGGGGGGGGGACGCTGATCCCACTGAGGGCCGGGAGTAAAGCCCCGCGGCCCCGCAAAGACAGCCTACAGGGACCGGCGGCGGGAGAGGACGGGACCGCCGGGCCCCGCGGTGACAGCGGCCGCGCAGACCACCCCGGCCCCGCGGCGGCCGCTCCGGCAGGCCCGGCCGCCTCCCTTGGCGGCGCGTCCCTGACGGCCCCCAGCCCCGACGGCAGCAGAGCCCCCGATCCCCGCTCACCTCCCGGCAGCAGCAGCGACCACGGCTGTACGCGCCGCCTCGGCGCCGCCCTTTTTAAGCCTTGCACGGCGGGAGCGGCGTGTGCGTGTACCGGGCCCGCCTCCGCCTCCGCCTCCTCCGCCTCCTCCCGTCCGCGCCGCCCGGCGGGGGCTGCCACTCGGCCTTCCCCGTGTCTGTCCCCCGGCCCTCCCCCTTTCCTTGCCCCTGCCCACAGTAACGCACACAAACCCGCGGGGTCGCCGGTGGAAATGTTGTACCGTGCGGGCACAAATGACAGAGATGCACAGGGAGCTGAGGGGAGCACTGGCACTACTGCCACTTAACACCTTACAGGTCTGAGGTGACAGCTTGCAAAGCAGGGGTTTCTTACGGCTTCCGAAAGGACATCTTCATCCAGTATAAAGATGCTAAAAGGACATATGTTGAAATATGAAGGTGTTGGAAGAGGACAACGACCTTGTTGGAATTTGTTGCTTACCTCTGCCAAACTTTTTTTTGTGAGGTGCTGTGAATTTGAGGGGCATATTGAGGTGGCTAGGGCTTGATCAGGACCCCGACAGTTATCACAGAATCATAGACTGGTTTGCGTTGGAAGGAACCTTAACAATCGGCTAGTTCCAATGCTTCTGCCACTGGAACTTCTGCCACTGGAACTTCTGCCTGCATACACCAGGCTGCTCAAAGCCTCATTCAACCTGGCCTTGAACGTTTCCAGGGACATGGAATCCACAGCTTTGCCAGGCAACCTGTTCTGGTGTCTCAGAACTCTCATAACAAAGAATTTCTTGTTCAGATCTAATCTAAACCCACCCTCTTTCATTTTATAAGCCATAACCTATTTTCCTATCACTAAATACCTGTGTAAAAAGACCCTCTCCAGCTGTCCTGCAGATGCCACACCATCCCTTCAGATACTGGAAGGCTGCTGTACTTTTTCTCCAGAGCCTTCTGTAGGCTAAACAACCCAGCTCCTTCAGCCTCTCTTCACAGGAGGGGTGCTCCTGATCATCTTCACGGCCCTCCTCTCGACCTGCTTGAGGATGTCCATGTCCGTTGTGTGCTTGGGACCCCAGAGCTGGATGTAGTATTCAGATGGTGTCTCATGAGAGCAGTGCAGGAGCAGAATTCTGTCCCACACCCTGCTGGCCACACTCCTTTTGATGCAGCCCGGGACACATTAGGCTTTCTAGGCTGCAAGTGCACATTTGCTGGCTCACGTCCAGCCTGTCATCCACCAACACCCCCAAGTCCTTCTCCCCAGGACTACACCTCAATCTGCTCTCTGCCCAGCCTGTATTCATGCTTGGGATCGCCCCAACCCAGATGTAGGACCTTGCACTTGGCCTTGTTGAGCTCTATGAGGGTCATGGCTCCACCTCTCAAGTCTGTCCAGGCCCCTCTGGATGGCAATTAAGTTACCTCAACTGGTTTCGGTTTGGCTATGTGCTGCTATTGGTCCATTAGACATGTAAATCATCATCTCACATGTCAAAGTCCCACTATGTTGCACATTCTGCATTGCCATAATTTCCCTATGTTTCCTGGATATTCTTTATTTAAAGTGTGTATATGGGTGTTAAGGCTGTACACTTTTATATAGAGATACACACACACACACACACAAATATATATAGTATTCTATAAATTACTGGAGGTACTTTTATTTTACATAAAGGCAACTAGAGTCTCCTAATGCTTCAGTTTTATACTGGAGTATAAACCAGGCAAAGGACTTCCCATAGAACAGCATTTTAAGAAAGGAAGGAGCCTACATTCACTTTTTAGCACAAAGGAGGAGGGCAATTGTGAAGCTGCTGATAGTCCCCACGTAACTGCACTTGGTTCACGCTATGGAGTGACTCAGAAATTCAAAATAAATTGCTTTCCCAGGAAAGGAAGTGAAAGCATTTAATCCAGGAGTGCATCTCACTGACTGCTGCTGCTAATGGGCACAGAATCTCTAGCACCACACTAAAGCTACTTGAGGAAAGCCCCAGAGCACAAGCAGTATGGACATCAGCTGCTCTGCCATGGGTAGGCCGTCCTGCTTCCCTCCTATTGCACCACACTTCGTGCTCATGTAGACATAGCCAGACTCTGCCAAATGATTTTTGCATTTTGTCCAGGATTTTGGATGAAAGAAACAAGTGAGGTAGAGTTGCATACATATCTCATGCTTTGTCCTGAATGTGTTTATGTTCCATCTGCCAAACACCAAAGCTTACTATTATTTTATCTACTATGCTAGTTAATCCTTTATTAGCACGTTTCTCCACACCTGGGTTTCTAAAGGCCATAAACCACATTTTAGTGCTTCCTCTAAGAAACTTTAGTGAACTGGTTTTGTCTTGTATTTCACTGGAAAGAGAGTCTCTAAAAAATCTCTCTCTCTTTCTATGTCTTGTACCTTTTAATGAATTCTGTCAGCAACATGAAATTGCAAAAGTCTCAGCAACACAATATTTAAATAAGGTATCTCAGTAGTGCCAGTTATCACTCCTCTGATGCCCCTTGATGCTCACCACATTATACATCCAGGGACTATTCTCTGAAATCAGCTTTTTGCCAGCTGATCAGAAAAGACAGGAACTCAGTCTCAACCAAACTGTGTAGGAAAAAATACACAGGTAACACAGAAGTAGGAGCATAAAATCTACAGTGAAAATATTGGACTGTCTTACACAGGGGAACAAAGGAACCTGGTGTTCCTCTGGATCAGGATGGTCTAGGACCCTTTACCAATTACATACACATTTTAACTATATTTGAGGTTTCACCAACTCTTTTTATTGGTGTACAGGGCATACAGGCTCTGAACCCATTTCATTATGGAAATCAGCTCTTTAAGTATATCAGATATACCAAATAAGTAAATAAAGACATCCAAAAGGAGATTCTGGCTTTCTTGTTTAAAGGGAGTTCCCTGTATTGAAGTCTGTGTCCACAGCCTCTTGTCCTTTCATCAAGAAGGGTCTGCCTCCATCTTTCCCTGTAAAATAGATATTTACACACCAACAAGATCCTCCCCTAGCCCCAGGTTTTTCCTTCTTGAGGTTTAACCTCACCTCATACGACAAAAACTCCAGTCCCTTTACCACAGTCATGGGCCTTCACCTGACTCTTTCCAGTATTCCATGTTTCTTTTGTATGGAGGAGACCAGAGTGGGCAGTGCTCCAGCTGTGGCCTCCCCAGTGCTGAGTAGAAGGGGATGATCATCTCTGCTTCACTGCATGTGAGGATGGACCACTCTGGAGCTTGGAGAAGGTGATCCTTAGAAAAATCAATCCATTTTCTTGGATCCCTTCTATCTCCAGGACCATAATATTAACACAATGTTAACAGATGCTAATAATTATCCCATAAAGAGATTACCCAAAACAAAGGATTTCCATTTCAGCATATGAACATTATAGAATTTTCAGCTTGGTAATTTTTCTCTGTAATATTGATATCAGAGTACTGTTCTTATATATACGTACTGTTTGTCATTACTGTTTTCTTTGTATTTAATTGTACTCTTTTTATTTTTCTTTACAGGGTATGCAGATCACTCTACTGAATCGGGTAATCCTAAGTGTATCATCTCAGAACCATCCCAAGTGTATCAGTTTTACACAAAACAGACTGTTTAGCCTTCTACCATACTGTATCTGCATCTGCTAACACTTGTGTGCAATCTCAAGAGAAGAAAACCAAAGAAATGTTATATAAATAAGCACTTCAAAATGACTAACATATATAGCAACTAAAACACATGAGCTACTGGGTCAGGAATAGTTGCTTCTGTCTTGACAACCCTCTTCCTAGTGAGAAATGGAATAATGCTCGTTTTGCATTTGTAAATTTCATACACTTGGGAAATGGAATGTCAGTACTGACAGGAAAGGCCAGGGAGCAGGAAAGGGGGGTGGGGTCCCTCCAGAGTCAGGAACCAGCAGGACCTGAGGACAACTCCAGCAGAAGAGATGCTTTTCCCCAGGAGCTCTGCTGTCCCCCAGGGCACCCACACAGGTGATACCAAGCAGTTTAACCAACAGCCTTGGGCAATTTCAGGTGACAAGTCATGTCTGGGGTCTATGTGGAGGCCCAGTGGGGAACAGCAGGAACCAACACTAGGACTGAGGACAAGACTAGGACATATGTCACCTTCCTTCACCTGCTGGCCACTCTTCTTTTGATGCAGCCCAGGATGTGGTCAGCTTTCTGGGCTGCAAGTGCACATATTCCTGCCACGTATCGAAAGACAATGGTGACATGGGGACCTAAGTTTGAGGTTATATGACAGTTACATAATGGTTGGATTTCACCTCAGAGGTCTTTTCCAAAGTAAATGATTCCATGATTCTATGACAACTAGAGCTGGGATAAAAAGGTAGTCTGTGAAGAAGATACTAGAATAAGATACTGTAGGCTTGCAACAGATGAACTGGTTTGTTGAGGACAACTGAATTTGGTTATCTCTACACCCTTTTTTTCCCCTGATCTATGTCATCATCATACAAATGCAGTTTCATCTAAGAAACAACATATCATATTGGGCACTGCAGCAAATGTCCCAAAGCTAAGAGAGGCCCAGAAGTAAGAAACTCTGTCCTAGGTCAGAGATGAAAAATATATGTAAAGGAATTCCCATAGACTACAGTCATCTGCCTTCCTTTCACATGGATGAAAACAAACTCAGACAAACTGAGTTAATGAATGAGCTGTACTGGCAGGGCCCTAGATAAAGGTCTGTGCAGAGCCAGCCTACAGCTTGCTTCACTTACCCTCAGTATGTTGCCTTAAATAGTTCTTCAACTTGGAAAGACAGAAGTAAGGAAGTCATGAGTTGAGTATTGAGTATTAAGTCTTCTGAACAATGAGATACCTAACCAGAAAAATAAAGTGTTTAAAAATCCTCTGTATAAAGGCACAGATAAAAAAATTGTGATATTTCTATGGCACACCAGAAAGGAGGCCCGATATATATATACACACAGATACATACATACAAAAAGATATCTAGAGAGTTTTTCAGAAAAAAAAAAAAAAAGAGGAAAGAAATTACAAAGCAAATTTAAATAGCAATTCCATGTTTTTAAGCATGTAATGACTTTGTTGGGTTTTGAGGACTTTGCAGGTTTTTTTTAAATACAGGAAGGATTTTTCAGCTATGTTTACTACTCTTTCCACTTTCTATTGCTGCCTCTGTTTATCAAATATTTCTCCATCTCTTGCTCCCTATCCTCTATAATAGAAATGTGTATCTTATGGTTTGGGATCTGAGGAACTTCTGAATAAACTGGAAAACGTCCCTGTTTAGCTCACACTCAGCACACAGGAGCTGCCCTTTGCACAGCATTAAGGTGTCAGTTTGAATCCCAGAAGATATGAAGGAGACAGAGGAGTTCCATGGAAACAGTATTCTGTCCAGTAAAAACAAGACAATCTGGTCATAACTGATTCAGCTTGCTTATGTCAGGCTAACAAAAATGTTATTTCCTCAAATGACAAGGTGCCTATGTAATGACGCAGGACTGGAAAAGTCAGCCTAAACAGCAACAGACTAAATTGTGCCAGTTCATTTACTGCCAGTTCTTCTTCTTTCTCTGAACTTTGGTTCACAGTTCAGAGAAAGAACACCTCTTTCCTCCTCTAAGCTGTACACAGGTGCAAGTTTACTAGCAAGTTCACTACTTACCTCATCAAAATGATCAACAGAAAGCTTTTCAAATTTGAAAGTTATTTAAGTGAAATGACAAATATAACAAGAATGTTCTGCTGGTTGTTTATGCCAATGCAATATGAACAAGCCTACTTGTTCACTTTCTCTGTTGTAAAAATTTTCCCCAATCACTATTCCTCTCTATATCAATCTTTTTGAGGGTTAAAGGCATCACACAAAAGAGGTAAAGTATATGTTCTTTCTTTTAATAACTACTTGAGAACAGACGTTGAAATATATAAAGCTATATTGCTAAAACAGATGAACCAACAATAATGTTTCATCTGCTTAACTGAACATCAAGTAAAATATTACACAGAAATAATCGGAGCAAGAAAGCTCAGAAGTTAAATATTTATTATGTTTAGACTCCAAATAAGAAGCAAAGTGTATGAAAAATAAAATACCATCTTTTCTGCTGAAACGTATCTTGATCACAGTCTTTTCTGGCTGACAAAAGGAGTAAGTTGTTCTATTCAGTAGAATTTTCAGTTCACTGGCACAAAACCAAACAGGAGAATCCCAGATAGTGCCAGACTACAGTATATTGAATATCCCTCACTAGCAATGACCTCTAAATGCACAACATGTTCTCACATTCTTCACATACCCACACCTCCTTGCAACTATCTCTAATGAGGATTGATGCACAAGCCAAGTTCAGCCCCAGGAGCAGGCCAGATGTCATGGTAAGGAACATCTCCTTTACAAGATGTCACAATCTGAGGTGTGCTCACCTCCCCAAAGCTGTCTGCTAAAAAGCATGCTCCACCTTTGCAAGGATTCATTTGGGCTCCTCCAGCTCAATGCTAGTGCCTACAGGAGACAGAAAGGGAAAACAGAATGAATTAATGAGCCCCAAGTTTTCTCCCAAAGCCAAAGAACTTGTACATAGTGATTTTGAGGCTCTGATTTTAAATTAGTGCCTAGCATTCCAAAAAACCTCTTATTTCTTACAAAACTCATCTGCAGACTGGAACATATACATTAATCTTGTCACTTGCATTTTCATGTAACACTTCTGTCACAATACTTGATTCGTGTGTAAACAGAGCTCTGCTTTTGAAAGGTTGGCCCCACATCTCATCTGCCTCAGGCCATCAAATGCCAAACAAATCAAACTTGCAGATGCCAGACCAAAACAATGGACAAGCAGGCATTGGAAGTTAGCAGCTACCTGCCTTAAATGAATGGAGAGGATGCACAGGAGCCACCCCTGTAAGCACAAACAGGTGCCAAAGCACAGGCTTCTGGAAAAAACTTACAGTTCCTATGTGTGGCAAGCCCCATTCCAGTGCTTAGCTTCTGTGGGAACAGGGGAGTAAGTGCAGGGAGCTCAGGCTGGCAGCTGGAGTAGCTCAGGTATTGGTTCATGCTCCTTCACACCTACAAAGCTGAGGTTGCACACTCCTTCCTGCTTCAGTGCAAAGCAGTGTTTAGACATGGAGAGAGATAGAGAGTTGATGTTGTGGTGAAGAAAAGTCCTGGGAATACTTTCAACAAAAGGCTTGAGGGATATGGATAAGATCATCATACAGCCCATGAAAGTATTCCACAGCAAGGTATGTCAGTAAACTACATCTTCATTTGGGATAAAAGCCAATCCAGGGATTAAGTGAACAACCTGTCAAGGCCCTTCATCATCAATCACCTCCATTGTCTCTGAAAATGTGTGGAAATAATTCCACCCTCCTTCCTCCACTGCAATGGGGTGATTCACAGAGTTGCTGCAGGGAAAAAAAATAGGTCTGGCTTGTGAATAGCAAACTTGCCTACACAAACTTGTGTTTATGGGAAATAGACATGAAAAACAGGTTAAATATGCCTTTCCTCAGTTAAACATTGGTTATAAGAGGAAAATAAGCATTTTTTGGCCATGTGTATGGTATAAGGAACCACCATAAATCAAGTTATCTGTAGCACATGTATCCAGTTGTCTACACAAAACAGGTACCAGGTATTGGCACTGTTTCCCTGCAGGTGAGTGCTGGCTATCATGAACTCTGCCACCATGCATGGACCCAAGAAACTTTTAGAGCTGGGACACCAAGTAGTTCTTGGAAATGACGCTTCCCTATCCTATTCCTGAACAGCAGGAGCTGTTCAGGCCATCACTTCTGCTTCCCCAGCACATCCCACTTACAACACCTACTGCTCCAATTACCTATTGGAGAGATCTCACTCTATCATATGCCTGATCTTTCCTTGTTCCAGCCATGGCCTGCCATCCATGCAACTCTCCATTGCCCATGTAACACCACAGCCCAGCTGGAGCAGAGTTTGTTCTCTGTTTTGTTTTCTTATATTTTAAGATGCAGAACTCCTAGAGTGATGAGAAAGCATGTATTTATTTTTGGAAATATATCTTATGCATCCTGGTAATGAAATTCCCATTTCTTTATATAGAGATGGGCCTGTAGGAATATTTGACTACTACTTCTTGTAACAAACCACTTAATGGTACTAAAAATGTTGTTTGAAATGCTTTGATTTATTTTTACATAACATTAATGGACACCTACCTATTGATATTTTAGAAAACTGATTTTTCAATCTCTGTCTAGAAGTATCTAGCAGCAACAAAAATTTACCAGACAGAAAATCCCCCAACTTTATCTCTCCCAAAAATTAATACATCAAGTTTCTTTCTTATATTTTCTTCTATGAAGCAGTGACAGATCCTACTACAAGGTTGTTCAACCTCTGTGTGATAATGCAAATTTTATCTGACCACATCTCATATGTATTCTGAGCCTTGAATCACTACCATCCTGAATGCTGATATATAAGCAGAAAACCCAGCAGCTGGGTCACTATTTAGATAATGACTCTTTTTCTCCACAAGGTAAAGGCAGCATATAGATATGCAGGAGAGCTGTAAACAGTTAGAAGCTAAGAAATTGATAGATGAATATGATGGATGAAGAGAGCAAAGATTTTAAGTTCAGACTTAAAGCTTAATTTTAAATTAAAATTATTTAAGCTGATCTAGCCAAACTTTTGATTAGCTAAACTAAAGGCAATTATTTTATGTGAAGTTACATAAACATTTTATGGCTTCTTTTCCTATTTGATCCTCCATTAATTGTTTTTTGAAATTTTTACTATTACAAAGATGCTTGGAGAGAGATGATACACTCAATCATTTTGAAAGAGTAATTTTAAGCCGGGCTCCCTGCAGCAGCAGCCAGCAGTGCCTGCTGTATGTGGCCATGGTAGTGGCAGTACCAGGTGCAGGTGCTGGCAGTGCCAGCAGGCAGGAGCAGAGCTGGCAGCGTGTGAGGCCTGGGGCTCTCATCCCACTCATAAGCATTTCACGTGCTCCAAACCAGACTGTTCTGCCAAGCTGCTTCACTGCCCTCCTGAGCTCTTCTTGCTTCTCCCCAGGAAGGTCAGTGCTTGCCCTTGCTGGCTGGCACAGGCTACTTTTGTATAAAAAGGGCAACAGGTGGCAAGGCTCACCCCAAGGTCATAGAGAAGCCTGTGCCTTCCAGCTGCCCAGGAAGGAAAACTGACTTCATGTTCCCAGTTCACCTGCATGGCAGCAGGTACTGCTGTAGTTACACATGAAGTGTCCATTACATAAGCATTTACTGACAGAACTTTAAAAACCCCACACATTTAGGGCAGTTCTTTCTTTTTTCAAATTTTAATTTCCTGATGTGACTATGGAGAATGATGACCCAGGGATATTAGCTTTGAGCACTGAGTACATTAAAAAAAAAACCACCACCAACAACAAAACCCAAAGTAAGACTGAAACATACTCCTAGATGAAATTACTAAGGGTTGAAACATATGATTTGGCACAAATTATTGAAGACTGTAATAGATATCAGTTTGGCTTGACAGAGTTAATGACAAGCTGAAAATTATTTCATAAGCCCACAGAAGGAAGCCTTTGCTTCTTGTTTTTGTTCTTAGGTTGTTAACTGGATGCCTACGAGGTTAAATACAGCCCAGGGTGTCCTAGAGTGAAACCACAAACTCCAGAATTCCTTACCCCATTATTCTCCTTCAGGTTTTGACATTAAATGAATTGCAAATGTGCAGCTTACATAGGCTTTTTCCTATTCCAAGAGGGCAAATGCTAACTTCCCTCTTCTCTCTTTGGCTAACACACCTGAACTGGCAACATAAAGCAGAGGTAACTTTTCAATAACAGTTTAGAGATTAGCTGGTAACAAATTAGAGAAATTAGAAATTTAAAATTAAAATTAACAAAACCAAACCAAAATAAAAATATTTCCAATAGCTAATAACCTTTCCAGAGAGTGGGATAATATTTTCACCTCCATGGCAAGTGCTTTATTGTCCATAATGGAACTGCTCTGCCTGTGGCCTCCTCGGACAAGGCTGCAGGGTGCATGATCCCCATATGCTGTACCCCCTTCAGAAAGAAAGGAAAGAAAACAACACCAGGTGTGTCCAGTAGCATGTCCTTCTTAGTAAGCACACACTAATCTTGCATTGTTGATGGTAAGTGATGAAGCTGAAAGTAGCTTTTAGCTTTGTAAAAATACAGGTTCATTCCGTTTCCTTCAATACACTCAATATTCTCTTTTTACCCTCAAACACTTGTTGAATGCAACTTCCACTCAACTGTTATCTACCCCACTAAGCAGAGAAAAAGAACTTTCAAAGCTCACACTATAAACCCTGAGCAGCCACAGTCCCAAACTATGCTGAGTTATCAGAGATCTTCCTTCCACAGGGATGAAAGGACCTTCATCATATTCCCAGAAAGCAGTGGAGGGCATGGCTTTGCCCCATGCAGAAGGAGTTATCCCTCCCATGAGAAGGGGTTTGAGCTTGCCTGGAATGCCATGATGGTATGTTGGTGTCCAGCTGGGTGCTGACAATCCTTCAGAACACAGAGTGAAAGCTGTATAATTCTAAACTTCAGGAAAAGCACCCAACTGAAGCACATCAACAGATGGCTCCTGACATATGTTATCACCTTATGCAGCATAGGGTGGTGAAGCACAGGGACATTTCTGACATTAATTCAATAAGAATTGTGAAATAGAAATACAAAGGGAGCAGGAGGACTGCAGAAATCATCTTCAACCATTTTTCAACTAGTCCAAATAGGCCAATGTTCAGTAATGGTCTCATCCTTATCACTATAGTAACTAATAAGGCAGCACTGAATTTTTTGAAGTCTTTTAGCATGATTACATGGGCACACGAACACTGCGGTCAGCTAATAACCTTATTTAACTTCTTCTGGAGTTGGTGAAAATCTTTCCCCTAGCTTCAGCAGAATCTAGATTAGGATATTAATTATACACAGAGTACTGCCTAGAAGATCTATTGCTGCCTAGCAAGTTTTTATCTATAGTAACATGGCACTGGCTTTCCACAGTTTTATTTACCCTTGGTACACTCAGATTTTAAATGCACATACAATTTAGAGAATTTGCATATCTTAAAGTGCAAGTTCTCCAGCAAGTAGAAAATTCACTTGATCATCCACAAAGGATTCCCCAAGAGTATTACAGTCCCAATGCAAATGGCTTTGACCAAAGTGTCTCTGAAAATTTTAAAACTTTAAGTATCTAAACTCTTCATGGTATCAAATGTATCTCTGAAGAAAGAACCTTTACTGAGCTTTTCCACTGATAGGCCATGTTGACAGAGCAGCAGCACCCCTCCACTAGGCAGGGTCTTTTCTGCAGGACATGAAAATATGGATGGGCCTCCTCACCAAAATGCAGTTTTGTAGATGCACAACCACAGATCCTGGTTTGAAAAAGAGCAGTCTAAATTTGCAGAAGCGGGTATACTCAAGGTATCTTTATTTTGGAGGCAATGTCTTTCTTTTTAGTCTTTTGAAACAACAACTGTGAAAGTAATTAGTTCATTACCCTTTGGAAATAAGAACACGAAACAAATTCAAAGTGGAAGGTCAAAAATACTGTTTTCATTGATAAGAAGCTACTAATGTCTTTCAGATAATACTCCAGATTCAAGATTTATATGATTCTTTTTCTGCATCAAAATTCTTGCAAATAACTCCCAGTCCAACAGAAACAAGTTACCATTGATGCTGAGGGACTCTCAGCCCTACTTCCACTGAAATCTAGGATAAGATTCCCCTGACTTTCCACATGGTACGGTCTGGTAAAAAGAAGGTCATCACCAACTTGCCTATTATTTCCTCTTTAAATCAGCAACTCCAAATTCAGACCTAAATCCCTAATAAAAGAAACTTAAAAAGAGTTTGTTCTTCCTCAGAGATTCTTGCTCAGCTCAGTGTACACTTGCTTATTCAGTAACTTTCCGGCATAAAAGTGTTTCAGCTTCTCAGTTAGGGAAAGTGTGAGGGTTCTTTTAAAAAGCTTGTATTAGGACCTGGGGCTTTTAAGCAGGAAGAGGATCAAGAGTGAGAATATGTGATCAGTGGGAAGAACCAAAGGGATTTCACCTCTGATAAATTCCCCTTTCTTCCTCAGGTGCCACATTTCTGTCCTGCTTCCTTCCATGCAGAAAAATGGATTCTTTTCCAAGGCAAAGAAAAAAAAAAATTATTTCAGTCCTTCAGGTCATAGAAAATCACATTAGTCAGGATTAGTTCTTCTCTTTCCTGTTTGCAATGTCCAGAACTCATACACTTTGTTTCAGGATGGTTATGAAACATTCATTTTCGACATGATGTGATCTTGTAGAATTTCAGTTTCCTTATCTGTTTTATTCATACACATTTTGTGCGCATACAGTTGAAATAGACTTCAGAAAATTATGTGTATACAGTGATATAAGACTTGCTACAAATTTCACAAGAATACTTGGGTTAGGTGGAAAGCAAAAGAATTGTTCAGCCAATATCTACATTTGTCAAGGGACCAACAAAGTGGAAAATATTCTCATTAATATGTACAGTATCTGAAAATACCTAGTACAAGTGAAATTCAAAAAGATTATGTGAGATAACTGATCAAAAGATCTCTGCCCAATGAAGAAGCATGCAACTGGCATCTTGCCTTGAATGAATGGGCTTGCAAATAAGTATAGGATGTAGTAAGTATTCACAAACTAAAGTACCAGGCATAGAATGGTATATCCATCTTAAATTTCAGCAGGCTAATTGTTCTGATAATACTGACAGTGCTCTCCAGATAAAATCAACAGCAACAGCAAAATCTTTGGATCGTGGTTAGGAAGAAGAAATCATCAGGGTAAGCATTACTAAGTTACTTGATGAAAATTTGTTTTCATACCTTAATCATTACTTCCAAACTTTTTTGTTCAGTTGTGAATCTCTGGATTGACAGTCTGCATGCTGTTGTCACACCATGATCTCATTTTTCCTATCCTCCACTACACTGCTACCCCACACAGTTATTCCACAAGTCCCACACTAGAACAACAGGTCACTCTAGGCACCAAAGATTATTTTAAAGGATTAGAAATGAACAGTTTTACACAGGCAGTGTATAACACTGGCAGATTGTGGACCAAGTTGAAAGATGCAGTGTTTAAAACATTTGTCTGGGGTTCCTGTCGGGGACCCTGGTGTGTAACCAGTCACAGGGTTGAGCTGACACATGCACTGTTAGGTAATCCAAATCCCAGGCTGCATAAACAGAACAAACTAGCAAGGACTTCTGAAACCAGCATCACTGGGTTACTTAGAAGCCTCTATATGCTCTGCTTCTCTCTCTGCAGAAAGTTACTATCACATCTAGGTTGGGAATCAGCCCCAATCTGGCTTTCAAGAGCATGACTGTGAGACAGATAAATCAGGAATTAAAACATTCACAAGCAGCTGATGGGTTAAGCATGGTTACAAGGAAAGAAAACCAAGAAGCTTTTCTCAAACTAGGGGAAAATCATCATTCTCATGGATGAAGCCTCCACCCCACACCTTGGGTGCAAAACCCCAGAGAAGGGAAGGATTGCAGGGCCTTTCCCTTCAGTTCACCCAGGCCCTGCAGGCAGCTCATATGCATCTTCACACAGTACAGCAAAAAAATGGAAGCATAGGTATAAACTGAGTAAACACCATGCAAATGATTAAGTGCTCCAGAGATATCTCCGCACTTGTGCTCTCAGGGTAGAAGATTATTAAACAATTCACAGGATTAGCCTGGAGCTGACACTCTACTTAGACAAATGAGTCCAAATGGCTTTGAATAGCTCATTATCCATCATGGTTGCATAGAGCAAGCAGAACCTGAGAAGTGCAACAAATGCAGCTCCCTCTCTGCAGTCACTAGGAGTTAGAGAGGCTCAGCCATTAGTGGACATTCATCTCAATGTTACAGCAGAGAACAGCACAGTGCAGCTCTTCATACTGTGCCCCAGTCTGTGCTTTAGCTTTATTCCCCTCCATTACAGAAGATTCAAGACTCCTCATGCAGGCTTCGCAAAATTCAGTGTGGATCATTTTCACGGGAACAACAGTAGCAATAAAAGGAACACTCTGAGTTCCAAGCCAGTGCCACTGCACAGCCATAGAGGGCTGTTCATTATCTTTCATGGCCATTAGAAGATGAGAAGTAGGTTACCCTACTGTCCTGCAGGAAGGGAAAAGCAGAAGTGTTTCTAATTCCAGGGAACTCTTCCAACTCAGTCTGCCCTGTGCAGCGTCCCACACCTTGCAGTGACTTCAGGAGTAGTCAAGTGCCAAATACTGTGTGTCAATGCATTTGACTCCTCTGCAATTCCTTCAAAAATGCACACCATTTTCTCCTTAAAAAGCTTGCAAGCTTCATTTATGTGAAGACAGACTAAACTTCTCCTTTAACCTTTAAGTTCTAGAAGAAATTAAGATCAATATTTGTTCTTTCTAGCAATCTTCTCTTCTGTGAAATGAGCTGAGCCCAAAGCAAAGCTTAATCACCTGCAGGCTTCCAAAGACACATGAAATCACACTGAGCCTTTGCTGTAACAGGCTACTCTTCTCCAGCCCCTTACCCAACTTCACTTACACAGCAACTAAATTTTGAAACCTCAGACATGCACAAGTGCTACTTGCAACCATCACCTGTTGAAAGACCAAGCATCTGAGTGTTATTTTGGTGGAAGTGCTGTAATAGGAGCTTACCTGAATCTTTTTATTTTGCTACCTTGTGTTCCTCACATCTCCAGTGAAACATCATGTTCACTTTCACATCCAAAACCAGCATCAATTTCTATTACACAGTGTAAGGCTCAACAACCCTGGGCTCACAAGGATTGCTGGCAAGCTTCCTTATTTCAAGTCCCCTACCATTTTCCAGGAGTTGCACTTCCATTTTCATTAGGAGATAAATAGTACAAATCATCTACAGATAGGTTGATTGATAAATTCTGAGTACAATATTGATATCCATATCTCAAACACCTGCAGTCTGTTACCATCAGAACTATTTACAAGCATTAGTAATGAGCCCTCAATGAGACAGGAGTGGGCAATACAGTGCTAGACTGGACCTGAACACAAAAGGTCCCAGAAACTTCTGACTGATAAGAAGGGCTGATCTGGAAGTGTTACATTTAAGCAAACCATTAACACAATCTTAACAGTTATTTAGGTTTCGTTTCTATGGTAGGTAAAAACGCAAGCCTAGATTTTGTTATGAAAGCTTTCTCACTTTAAATAAAACAAGTTAAAAATCTCCAGTGCACAGGAAGAAGGGCATTGGAGGCTTGGCTGAGATGGATAAAATTAAAAGCAAGACTGATTTTTCAGCCAGTTGTGGCACAACAGTGGCAGAGTGCTTGATCATTACCCCTTGAGACACACAGCACTGCAAACACATAAAACCAGAGAGAATACCCACAAAGAGATGGAAAGAACTGTTTTAAGATCTGTGACATAGCCCACTACACACAATTAGTCAGGCCACAACAGGAGAGGAGCACAACAGTGAAGACAGTCATAACTACATCTCTAAGCAAGCCATTGGGTCTCCATAGGTAGTAAGCACAACTCTGACTTACCTTCTAACATAGCTCACAGTCGTCTGTCTCTTTCCTTCTGACTAGCTCAGCTAGGAGCAAAAACTCCCTGACTACCCAAAGAAAAGGTTAGCTACAGTAATATCTTGAAAGAAGGCATTCAAATAGCTGATGCTTTCCTGGATTAACTTCATTCTCTTATTCAATGTGGATTGCTAATTCTTCATTAGTGTGGTTACCCACTCACATCCACACTGCACAGGTGCGGTGTCTACAGACAGCAGAGTTGGGAACTTGCAAAGCTTACAAAGTAATTTAAAGATGATGGATGGGCAGGAAATGATTTTCTAACTGCAGACTCTCTGATAAGTACATACTTCTTGCTTCCTTTCTCCTTAACACAGGTGCACATGGTGGTTGGAACTCCACCAACCCACGACTCCACACCACTATATGCAAAAGCAGCCCTCTTCCCATTTCTGCACTACAGATCAGTGCCATCAAAACCAGATCATTTCCCACATTAATCCAACAATAGTGGTAAAAGTCCACTAATCCCTTGGTACCTGCCCTCACTTCTGGGTTAAAATCTACTCTAGGGTCAGTTCAAGGATTTTACATGTTAATAAGTTGGGAAGGGAAATGTTCTTAGGGTTAGTTTGTTTCCAGGTGGGCTATTCCCTGCTTCTCCTGTCTGGAGAGAGGAATTTAGCACTGAAAGGTTCACTTATAGAGCTGACACCTCTTCAGAAAGGATGGAGCAGCTGAGTTATGAACTCACCACCTCTCTCTGCAGTGATGTTTTATAGCTTTGCTGCTTTATGGCCATGCTGCTATGAAGCACTTTATGCCAGAACAGTCTGATATAGTGAGTGCTTGAGCCATACATTCCTCCCTGCTCCCTATGAAAGTACAAGAAAAATAGCATTTATTCAGGTTTATACATGCACTGGCATATTTGTTCAAGGATGTGTTAAAGAAACAAGAACTCCTGAGCTGTCCTCTGTGACACGAAGATATCCTAATACTGCAGCTGCCTTTGAGGAGGAACCCTTTTTGCTTCAGAGAGCTCATGTGGTGCAAGGTGGGGAGAATCAGAGGTCTGACTGGATTAAGCAGTGCTGCTGCAATCCTGAGCTCAAACCACCCTGCCTATGCTTCAAGCACTCTGATAAGCACAGCTAATTTACATGAGTGGGGGAGGAAGGGAGAAAGTTTCCAATATCATCAGAGAAGGACAAACAGAGTAAGAAGCAAAAGGCACCTATGTGCTACAGTAAGGTCAGAAAAGTTCAGACACATCTGAAGAACAATTGCAGAGACTCTCTTTCTTAAAGTATTGGTCATAGTTTTGAAACAGGAACAGAAATAACACCTGATGCAGAAATCAGGAATCTGGGAGATAGGGTAGTACTTGACCCTTGCATAAATCTAGGCTATAAAACTTGGTGCTCACTTAAATATTATTTGTTCTAAATATGTAGTTTGGCCAATGGTCAGACAGCAGCAGCAGAGAAATAGTCTGGCCTACCCCTGAGTCCCACCATGCCTGTGAGCACAAACCACCTGACTGTGGAGCCTCCACACATTTTTCCAATCCAGCTCTTTGTCAACAGAGAGCTTTTTAATCCCTTACGCCAAGGTGCTATGATTGATCAGTGATCACAAATATTGTTTCTACACCAAGGGCTCCCTGCTCCAGTCTCCTCTCTTGGTAAGTAGTTCCTCCCCCTTGTCATTTCTCCCAAGGCATACACTTCCTCTCTCCTGGCAGTAGTTTGTTTGCTTGCTCTCCCTCAGAAATGGCAGTCAGCTCACACCAGCACATACCCCAGCCTTCCTTCCCACACCCAACTCTTCTTACAGGCACAGCATCAGCATGGTCAACACTCCCCAGTTTCAAGAAGACAACCCACAAACTTGGCATCACAATTTTTCTGCTGCTCTAAGCAGAAGTCCAAACACAGAGAGGGGAGTAGTAACACCCTAAAAAAAAGACCCCCAGTTCCTTCCCACTCCAGATCAGCACAGATGTGTGCCACAGGAGTATCTCTGGGACTAACTTCCAGAGACACATCTGCAACAGCCCCTTCCAGGAAAGCCACCTGCTTCCACTGCATGCTGCAAGGCATCATCAGACTAATACACATGTGATGCAGTCAGAGAGAAGAGGAAGTCCTGACCCATTTTGTGTAAGCACAAGTTTCTGGTATGTTAAGAAACTTCCTGGGGGCTGAGCAGCCAGACAACTGTGATTAATGGGATCCTGCAAATCCTAATGGCGTAAAATTGGAAGGTGACCATTTTCTGCTATGATTTTACTCTTTGTATGCATCAGTTCTCTGATGACTCCTACCTACCCCAAACACCTCTCAGAGAGAAATAAGAATGTACCAGCTACATCAGCTAGCAGCAATGCAGCAAAAGCTCTGGCAAAGGGCCATTGCAGGGCCTGCATAGGGAATGGAGAGCCAGAAATAAGGACTTATGAAGACACCAGTCTCCTGTCATTCCAATCAGTGTTCTCTAGGATTTTACTTTTCAGGTAACATGTCAAATTAGACAAGAGCCCTACAGTACATTAAACCTCCTCTGCAGAGATTTTTGGGTGATCTCTTTTTGCTGCTTGGGTAGTTTTGGAAAAAACCCAACCAAACAACAAAATACAATCAGCATTATAACCTGGAGTAATTTTGTTCTCTTCAAAGCAGAGAGGAACAAGAGCAATAGTACAAGGGCTTAAGAGCCTCCAGTGTGGCAGAAAGACAATTTCCCACAGCACAGGTACAGCCTGACATTTTTCCTCTGAGCATATCCTCCAAGGCTTAAATAGGGGGTGGTGAGACTATAAACAAACCATGGACACTTTACAGGGGCTGCCCAGAGGGCAAGGTGGAGTGTGACTGAGGGGAGGTTGCTATAACTAACGGAGCCAGCCTTTCAAGAAGTCTCTTTGGAATAGAATTTATCTTTTATCCAATCATAAAAGAAAACAGTCAATTCCTGTTATCCTATAGCAGAGAGGGTAATTGTCTCCTAGTGCTCCAGTCAACATATTTTTTCTTTCACAACCACATTTCCTAATTTCCTTCCAGACCTACAGCTACCACAGAAGTAACCACAAGACACTTACATCTTTGAATGTACCAAGAGCACGTCTCCTTCAACAGTGTGGATCTTTCCTTGCATTTCACTGCATTGTCATCACTAGTAGAAAAGTCACAGTTTCAGTCTTACCCTCCTGAGATCAATTTTTCTGCTGACACATACCTAGACCAAACCAGGACTGTTCCCAACTAAGTCGCAGTGATGCCGATTCCTTCAGGTTTCTGAAACTGCTCTGGGATTTAGACCACAATGGCACTGTCCAGCCATCTCAACTCTCAGAGCAGAAGTATCTCTGTTTCACAGATTGAGAAAGAAGGGCAAAGAGAAATGCACTGATTTGCCCACACAGCAAAATGAATATAAAGAATAAGATATTCTTAACCTCCAAATGTTTCTCCCTCTACACCTACTACTAAGACTTCAATGAAAAGTGGCAAGATAAAAGTATGTGCTTGTTCACTTTTACTCTGTTGTGTACTCGTTAGAGAATAAACCTGAAAAAAAAAAGATCTTTTATTTTGCATTAAACAGATCAGATATAAGTTGCAAAACTTCTCTGATGTAATTCAGGGAAAGGTGACAAAAGATAAAATCCCATATCAACAGTTTGGTAAGGGCCCCTGGTGACAACACAATGACTCGAAAGAACTGGCATGGTTTATTTCATCCAGAAAAATAGGGAGTCTTACCATGTCTGCTCTGGTTATTAAGTGCCCCAACAACACATTCCTTCACCAGATTTGGCTGTGCTGCTCCACTCAGGATGGAACTGCTGTAGCTGAAGTTTCCACAACTCCCTTTAGTGCTAAAGTCACTTATTGAGTGGTAGCTGAAAAAAAATCAGAGAAAACCCCACCCATTCTATGTATGTTCTCTTTTACACATTTCTTAATATCAAGCACTTTTCTTAAAGAACATAAAAAGTGATAAAACATTTTTCAAAGCAGAATGATAAAGTATTCTAGTTTACTTTGTAATTGCCAGTTTTGAGCTTTTAAATTGTATAGAATGTATTCGGTATCTAAGATGATTGCAACAGGAGTCAATAAAAACTAGTTCTTCCTGTTCCAACCATAGCACTCACTTTTTTTAGGCTCTTCTTGCTCACAGCTTGGCAAATTCCTGAATTTCTCCTCTTGCAGACATCCTCAGAAATTATGCAGGAACACCACAACTTGAATCACACTGTTGACAGCATCAAAGCTAGCAGATCTCACATTCAAGTGCACAGCAACGTCATAAACTTAACCCTTGGGTTTTCCCTACTGTAGTAAGTAGGGAAAGAAATCAGCATTGAGACCAAATAATTTCCCTCCTGTTTCTAAAATTATTTTTGGTGCTTTGTGCCCTCTACAACCTCCCAGGATTCCCACAGGATATCTGGAGTCAGAAAAGGAATCATGCTCATTTACCTCTGTATGATGATCATAACAAAAGGAAACAAAAAGAAATTCATTCTCTGAAATTTCAAGAAAAAGTTCTACAATATTCCTGCTCAGACAAAAGCTGTGGTAGGACAGAAATTTAAACTCTGGGTATTTTTCATTACTTTAAGGATAATTATGTGCTGAAGCTGATGTTTTATCATATCTTTCTCCATTAAAAAACCTTCCATAACAATAAAACCTCTGAAGAAATGAGGTTGAGGTTGAATGTAGAGTGGCTAATGTCATCAATGCTGAGCTAATAAGTGACTAAGCTTTGACTTATATTGGGATGTCATGCAAAGCTCTTCTGTGTCCTCTTCCTCTTGAAGCTCCCCAGCAGCTTTTGGCAACACTTGCCCTTCCCAAGATTAGCCCAAATTGGGTCAGAGTTTATCTGAGGAGGGGGGGAAACTCTCTTTTCTGCTGTCTGAATGCACACTGCTGGGGAAGAGGTAACAATAAGAGCTAGTGTTAGGATCTGTCAGATGCAGTGGCATAAATACAGAAAAACTCTCCAGAAGTAATGAAAATTGAGCGATGAGATGCACATTTTGAAGTTCATTCTCAGATTACCCCTTGTGACTATAAACCTCCTGTATAATAGCACTAAACTCCAAGAAATACTGTTTCTTCAAACTGATGAACAGAAATCTGGACTTTCAGAATTGGCATGTACTTTTGTCTTTCCATAAACTACTTTTATGGTAAACACAGGGATGTTACTTGTGCTGATTTTTTTTTTTTTAAGGAATTTAAGGTCATTTGAATACCTTGAGATATACTGGAAACTTGTTCAAATTAGTGGCTTTTCAGGGTAAAGCCTCCATCCTACATTGATCCACTATGGAAAAACTCCTTTCTGCAGTTTGAGGGAGAGTAAATTATAGAAGGAGTCAGAGTTAAATAAGAGCATGATTTTTCTTTAGTGATCCACTAATGGCAACAGAGTGCTGCAAGAAGATGTAGTGGATACCATATAAAGCCAAGATGAAAACAGTAGTAAAAGGACCCACAGATGCAAGATTTGGGTAAAAACTCAGGTATCACTGGAATGATAAGATGTTCTCCAGATCTTACATGGCATTTCCTGAGCATTTGTTCAACTCCTTTGTTGAGGATTCCTTAACAGCAGGAACAGACCTGAGACTTTACTGGGCTGCACACTATAGGAACAGCAGAGATGATCAGTAGAACAACAAGATCCTGGGAAAAATGTGTCAGATTTGAGATTTACCTGAAAAACACAGAGGGAGAAGAAAATGGGAAGGAAGCCAAACCCAGCCCATAGGATGTGAAGTAAAAGTAAAAGTAAACTTAGTTTATACATGCAGTGAGGATTCCTGAGCCAGTTTTCTCACTAGAAGAATAGGAGTCATGTTCACTTGAAACAGAAGTATTATTTTTCTGAAAACATAGAAACTTTCTAATGAATAAAAAGATCATTAATGAAAAGTCTCTATTCTTCAGAGGTGGTAAAAATTCCTCCAAGTTACTACAATGCTACTGTCAGCATTTCCTCACATACTTGATAGTCACTGTTTACAAAAATCTGCAAAGTAACAGCACTGCTAAAAAGTAAGCACTAAAATGTCACCCTGTTAAGTGTGCACAGTGGAAACCTTGCTCTTCTTGGAAAGCCCTCTTTTGAATGCCCTCTTTTGAATGTGGCACAGTTATGGCCAGATGAGGAAAAAAATAAAAAGGAAAAAAAAAGCTGTACCTTCCAAATGTCCAAATGCCATTTATAAAGCCATTTTGGTACAATCTGTCAGGAAACATTAGTGCAAGCACACAATTATCCTAGGACTGTAAAAAAGATAGCCCAAAGGAATTTTGTACATGAACATAATTCAATTTTACTGCTTTGCAAAAAAATGTAGCCTCCCTATTGAAGGCAATGTAGTCTCCCCATAGCCAGTCATTGAAAAGGACAGAAACTATGTAGGGACTTATATTATATAGTAGTTGTCAAAATGTAGATGCCTGTAATAAAGATCACTACAACTGCTCAATTATTGCTGCTTTCTGCAACATGCATTGACAACCAAAGCCCAAGGCCTTGCAAAATGACCAAAACAGACACAAAAGCTCACCGAGATTCTGAGCAGTGTGGTTAGAGTAGGGGTAAAAATCCACATCCAGAATAAGGCATGCATCAAGTGGTTTCAAATCCTTTTAAACTATTGTTTGTTTTAGTGACATGAGCTCCCCTCCTGCCATCACCCATCCAAAAAAAAAAAAAAAAAGAAAAGAAAAAGATTGAAAATTTTCTCTTTTCTCTGCAAGCATCTAACATTTGCCCAGCACTGTCAGGGTGGTCCAAGCTCGTACAGTCCACAGGCACAGCCCCCAGCACCCTGCCCTGCCAGGCTGTGCTCACTCACCATGCTGTCTCCTCCCTGCCTTTTAATGATGAAGAACAAGGGAACTGAGCTTAATGGATCGAAAAACAAATTAAGAAGACATGCATAACCTCAAAATTTACTCTCCTATACATTGCCATCCAACTAATCTGCTGTATTTTCAGGATATGTGCATCATGCCCTTGCAGGTAATATAGCTTATGAGGAGCAATCCTGTTGCCTGCAATCAGGTTACTTCTTATGAATAAAGACTTCAGAATCTTGCCCTTAAGGAGAAAGAATTCAAGTCTCATGCAGTCTGAATTAAAAGTTAAGTGACAGTACAATTTGCAACTTCATTTCACATAATTTGTTATCAGATGACTTTTCTTTCCACAAATCCACATTAGCATTGCCTATGATGAAGGTGTATAATAATCTATGATTTAATAAACAAGACTTTTTAAAAATACAAGGAAGAGTCTCCCTACCCACTGCCTACAGAAATTGATGTAAATATCAGTCACCCACTATTTTTAGGCAGAACTTACTATCAATTTGTTAAACTCCTTTTAAGAGTCATACATAAATATAGCTGAAATATATAAAAAATCAGAATTGTGTGTCTGTAATGTCCCAGATTCACTAAGGCCAAACACTACTTTTCCTACAACACTGCTTCCTAAGTAGTAAGTATTTTCAGATAGTAAAGCTGAACTGGGGATTATCTTTATACAGCAAGATCTTGGCAGCCTGACAGAAAAAATTAAAGGAGCCTGCTGATCAGTTAAAATACTACAGCTCCAAGTATGTTTGGATGACCGCCAAAGTCTTGGAATTGTTTTGCCATGAAATCTGCTTTAAGACAGGAAGAACAAGAAAGTTTTCAGTCTGGAAGAGGCTGCATGATGAAAAGCCTGGAAATCAAGCCCATTATTCACATCCAATCAAGCCTACCCCTCCCTGCTCCTTGCTGTCCTCTCCATTCCCAGCACAGGAATGTCCATGCATACAAGTGCACTCTACACACCACATACATTTCACACCTCTTACATGCCCTTGGACTTTATTTTTGATAAAATTGCTCAATATTGAATTCAAAATTATACTGTGTCATTTGAGTGAGCTATGCTTCTTTCATATACTACAGGTCACAGAGATGACTGCCATTTAAAATAAATATTTGTCAGTATTAGATGTAATTTAAACCTCCTGGCTCCTAAAGACAGAGTAAGTTCAGGTGTAACAAAGAGGCTCTATCTGCTTTTTCCTCTGCCTGCCTGCACTGCAGCCTTTCAATCATCACATAATCTTATCTGACACATAGGTTTCTACACAGTCAGTGCAGAACAGATACTTATTTAAAACCCAGGTGACATGTAGACCTCTACTACTCTTGTGGCTGTAGCACAGGGAGCTCTCCAGGGCAGCTGCTCTTGGTGAATTATTGTGGTCATGCTCTCTCTGAAGTCAGCAGGAACACAGTCCAGGGTCTAATCCTGGAAATCACAGGCAAATAAAAAGCAGAATCTGCACAGCTGTAAAACACTCCCTGAAAAATATTTAGCCATCTTGGCTCCTGGGACACACAAGGAGACCCCTCCATTCCTACCCAGGCCTGCATGTATCTGAGCATCTGCCCTTTGTGCCCAGCAAGACTGGAGAAGCAGCCCCAGCAGTTGCAAGAACACTTTCTCTGCACTGATCCCATATTTGTTTCCATACAGAGTATTCACAAGCTTTTCGTAAGAGCAGCTTTTCACCACCCTAGATATTCGACTGTATAGATATTGTAGTGGTTTCACAACAATAAACTGAGTTTCACAACTCCTGCTATTCAATTAAAATTATCTCCTATCAGATGGCAGAAGCCTCAAGTGTGCTAACTCAAATTTCTCTGAGAAATTGTGAGAAGTTAACACAGTGCTGGCAGGCTTTGGGCTAGCTCAGGTCACCTCTGTCACACTGGCATCAGAGAGCATGGATGTCATGGACCCCATGTCAACTGTTCCAGTGCAATGGATGAAAATGCAGCTGTCTGTCCTCAGCTGGTCTGTGTGCTGCTGTTCCTGGCACAGCAGCTTTAGTGTGCCTGAACCATGCTGAGCTGGTGAGCATGCCTTCCCCACAGCCCGTGGAAAGCCACGGTCACTGACACAGGGTGCTGCCACCAGGGCTGTTACCTGAATTGAATACAAATCTGATCAAGCCTGTCTCACACACACCCTTTCCCTTTCTCCCTCCCACAGAACCACCAACAATGTGAACTGAATCTTAAGTCTGAATTCCAAGTAAGTACTCTTTCTTAAACTCCTCACATGTGTTCTAATACCTATTTGTTCTAGAAAATGCACTTAATTGAAAGATTTCTTGGTGTAACTTAAATGACCAAAATACAGTTTTTAGACCAACAGAGGTAAAGCAAATAATTTCAAATTAACATGGAAAGACCACTTGCCTTTAAGTTCTCTTGTTCCAAGCTTGGAGGCTCTGAAAATTGGTAGGGATCATGGCAGTTTTACTCACCAAAGCTTAAACATGACTGAGAGATATTTATGTATTGTGCTGAAGCCTTTTGTCTGTGCCAGTCTGTACTTAGCAAGTCATGGGCAATTTCATAATTACAGTTTTACCCAGCTGTATTTTGGATCACTTGTAACTACTACAGAAATACTGAAGTGATCATGCAGGCTCATGGCTTTTGGGTACTGAAGAGAGTCCATTACAACCCAAATTGAGTTATTTCACAGTAACTGAGCATCTCCTTGTCAAGCCATGGCAGTCAAAGTCTGACAACCCTGGTTCTCAGAAGCTGTTTACATCTGTCAGCTCTTGATCTCACCTTGTCCCCTCAGCCATCAGGAAGAAGAGAGTCTGCAGAAAGGACAAGACAGCTCTAAAAGAACTGGATGAGGAACAAGTTATGCCTCCAAGACCTGAAGCCCCTCAGTGATCTTTCTCCTGCTACCCAGGCAGGGTACTCTTACCTACAGTTAGCCCTGATCTCAGAGAACAATCTTACAGCCTTTGAGGAGACTTCTTGATGGAACCCCTCCAGCACATCTCTTATTTGGCTACATGTTTTATCTGTAAGCTATTTTCTCTTGTTACAGAATCATCAGAATCCATGGATCTTATGCATCCTATACTCCATCCATGTCATGAAATCCATTGTGTAGATTTTTCAAATTCTTCTGCCTTCAGCTCCAGGTGAGGAGTGAAATGGGTGGGGTGGCCACATGACTATAGTCTAGCAGAGCTCAGCTACCATGGGATGCCAGACTCTCCTGATCCTATCTGCATTAGGGTGGCACAGGTTTATCAATGGATGGCAGGGATCAACTAATGGTAGATAAAATTAACCATGGACCCCTTCCAAAGACATTAACTTTCTCATCCTGGGCACAATGATGTAACATTCTCAGAGGAATAGATGAAATTGCCTCTATTCCTGATCTATTGCTGTCATGAAACTTGTTTACATTGTCCTGAAAACTGTTTGTGTTGAGAGGGATTCTTTTTGTTGTGAAAAGAATGCTAAATTTGTGAAGATGGTCAGTTATTGAAAACCTGCATGTTACACAGAGTGATACGTTTTTATATTATGCTGCATACCTCCTAGGAATATTTTGTTTATGAAGATACTTTACTGCTTCATGACTTCTTTTTGTTCCTGAATATCTTCAGAAAACAAATATTTCATTTAAATGCTTTGAACATCTTTTGAAACATGCAGAATAAGGCATTGCAAAACATTCTTAAATGCAATGCCTCTCAAAGCATGGTTTATTTCCTCTGCTAACTAAGCTTGTAATGGATTTTCTGCCAGCTTAGGTCTGTAGTCTATTACACCAAAGTAACAGTGCTGAAGTCCACTGTTACAAGTCCAAAGGTTTCTGTTTCCTTCTTCTATGTTGCCAGAGATTTGACTTTGCTCTGGCAGCCCCATTGTACCAATCTCAGGGGGTCAGATCTGCAGGCTCAGCACTTCTCAGCAGTCTAGGCAAAGTTGAACCATGCTTGCTCTGAGGATGAAGCAGAATGGCACACTTTGCTCTTGCTTTTGGAGACATCAAAATTCAACTGAACAGCGGTGGCAAAAGGGCTCTGACAGGACTGCCTCAGAGAAGTTCATGGTACTAGGGCTAGGTGAGCTCCCTGATCACAGAACAGGAGGCCACAGTCTAGTTCAGCTCTTTGCACATATAAATGCCTGCAGTATTCAGCTTTTTTTTGTTCTGCACCCCATCACATTTGAAATACATATATATGGTACAGCTGACCTGGGGAGAAGAAGGAAGTGGAAAACTACTTGGTGTGTAATTTCCACCCCAACTCCTTTGTCAGGACATCATTTTTCCACTCATGTCTGTCTGCTCTTGAGCAATGGTCAACTTTGCTTACATCTAATGCCAGATTTAGATGCTACCAAGTAGTTTAACATATGAAGACAGAGAAATTCAGGTTTAACCTTGAGACCCAGGGTTATCTCAGAACTCCTGACTGAGACAGTCAGGTTTCCCCTACTCTAAATTCAAGTAACAAGCAAGTTCTCCTTTGCAGGCTACTGTGCCCATACTACCTAACAGTGATGAGGTAGTCCCTTGAACTGGTGTCACAGTCCACAGAAGTACCCTGAATTTTGTCTGACCTTCAAAAGGGGTCATGTTCCCTGATTGATTGATTTGCTTTGTAGTTGATTTGGTGTGACATTAATGTTATGTTTACATGTATTTGTACTCACCACTCTCAGAGCATTTTGACAGAGTATGGTGCAGACATGTCACTGCATGAAAACTGAGAGTTTGTCTGCACTAAGAATTCAAATTAATTAGACCACAATAGTTTTCAAATTGGTTTCATTTTACAAATCTGTACAACCCTACTGTGAGGAACTTACTAAAAGTATAAGAACACTTAGGCCAGCATCACATACACTAACAGCAGAGTATTTGCTCAGAGGAAGAGCTGTTGAGCTCTTATGGATTTGCAGATACTGTTTTATTAAATCAGATTTCATCTCAAGAGAAATTGAGTAAGAGAAGGGCAAGGGAGTGCTGGCTATTATCATTCTCTGCATCTTTCTTGCATTGTTAAGTCAGTTTATGGAATGGTTATATGGGTATTCTTGCAAAACTAATTCTAATTCAGTGCATGATCTTATTTGTTTAGTTTGGTTCCAAAGAAAGATGAGTGTAACATACCAGTGTATGTGTTCTCAACACTAGAGCTCTCTTACATGTCACCATAGATATGCTTTATCTCACAGCTAGCATCTAGATTCTTATTTTATTCCCCAAACAATCACAAGAGAATGGTTTCAGAGAGACAAAGAGAAAATATCTGTTCTGTTTATGATTCAAAAGTGCACAGGAAAAACTTAAGAGTAAGTAAAACTATCATATGAATTGTGAGGTCAATGGAAGCCAGCCATTGTTTTGTTTGCAGTTAAAGTTCAAAGTGATCCCAAATTATGCCAAAACCCCACCCACTTTGGCTGAGAGCCAATCACTGTATTTGAAAATAAGTCAAGAAAAGGATGCCTAATCAAACTCGAGGCTTCTGCCTTCAAGCCCTACAGATAGACTTAAAAAGGCAAATATACCCTGACCTGACAATCCAGTACAGTATCTACTTTTTCTCATCCTTCTCATCTTTGATCAATCCCAAGAAAGGGAGGAGAACAGACTTAAGGAGGTGGGTAGTCCCTGCTGTATGGCTGCTGCTTGCAATTTCCACTATCTCTATCATTCTCATGCAACCCTGTACAGTCTCTTCTCTGTCATGTTATTACCTCAACTTCATCTAGCTATTTTCCATCAGCCTTCTGATTCAAGACTTTTCTTCCTCTGTTTTCTCAATTTGTCACATTCATCCACAGTAATTCCATTTTCTTCTCAAGGAACCATTCCATCTCTCAGTTGTATGTCATCACAACTTCATGCAATTCACAGCCCTTTTTACTTCCAATCAAAAGAAGGGTCTTGAATTAAGATGTTTTTTGCAAACAGTTCACCTCCATTTCCTCATTTAATGTATAGCTGTTCTTTGGTCACCAGCTCCCTGAGCCTCTCCCCAAGACACTCCATCCTCTGAGATGTGGTTTGCAAGGAATTGTTATACTTTGGCCCTTCCTTCTTGGTTTCACCTTCTCTTACCTACTAGCACAGTATTATTTCTCACCATTCCATATCCTCTTCTATGTTTAATTCCCATTTTCATCCATTACAACTTCTCCTACTAGTTTATCAACACCTGTCACCTGGATTGATACTACAGTTCATCTCTGAGAGAAATCCTGCGGGAAGGATGGTCTTCCTTATCACAACAGTGTACAGAAACACCATCCCCTCGTTACAGTTTGGCTCCTGCCTCTAACATTACATCCTCCCGCCAGTTCTCTTTGCACAAGTTGTTACTGATTTAATCTATTAAAAAATGGACCATATTAATTTTCCCAAAACTCCTTTTATTCTTCCATATCACCAGATTAGAATTTTTCATGTTCACAGGGGCTCATCTTGCTTCCAGCCTGGGACAACAAATGCCACTGCGACTACAACAGAACAAAATAAACAACTCCAACCTTCCCACCACAACAACCAACCCCCTCCCCCCCCCCCCAAAAAAAAAGCAAAACCAAAGAAACCAAGAAGACAAAATCTGTCAGCCAGAGCTTATTTCATAAGCTAGAGAGTATAAAGAACATTCAGTTCCTGAACAAAATACCTCAGCATCCTTTCCAAGCAAGCCTCAGTGATGAGGTGAACCATTAGATACAATGCAATTCTTCTCCAGAGTTCTTCCTTGGGCGGGTAAGCATGATCCCCAATATATCAACTTACATCCTTAAAAGCATTTTCTCCCTATTACTCTGCTCTTTAACTTCTCAGTGCACTGGTGATCCCATCCAGATGGACGTAGCTCACACCTGTGCCCATCCCCTCCCCTCTCCCTGGACCTAACCTGCCATTCTTCCCTCCAGTGCAAAGCTAAAAGCCTCTCCCAGCTATTGACATTCACCCTCAGTCACTGCCTTCCCAAGGTGCTGCCATGCTTTCCTTCCATCTTAATGCTTTTTTTAGAGCCCTGCTTCACTAAGAAGGCCTTCAGGAAGACCATTAGAAGAGATCTGCTGGCATCATTGTCTATCAGGCTGTACTGCAGCTTCTCAGCTTCCTCCTATCCTGCCAAAATGCCTTTAGCCTTTGACCCAGACTAAGCTCCTCAGGGTGGGCTTTGACACAGACCAAGCTCCTCGGGGTAGGAATATTTGTTTGCTCAGAATCTGTTAGCACTCAGTCCAAAAGCAATCTTCTGTGCTCTGGCAATTAATAACAACAATTCAGACACCTGTGGCAGAACATTTCCATGCTTGACAATTTTATTTAGGGAGATATTTCCCTCCTATTTTGTTTTCAAGTATCTGTTTTACTTAGCTGCCTTACTGGTCCTCAGGCAAAGTGGGGGAAAAGGAGGACACTGCACAGAAATCTCAAGATGAATAAGCAGAATGGCAGTGTTCCTTGAAGACAACTGCCTTCAAGCTGAAAATAATTGTGTCTCAACAATTATTGTTTTAATCCCTGGCCCAGTACACAGAGATTTCAAACCCATGATCTGTAGGTCACTGTGTTTTTCCCTGCAGCTCAAAACTAGTCATAAATTTATATCAATATCAACAGTTTCAGGCTTCCACTTCACCATTTACTCACCACTACATTTTATTTTTTCCTTTTGACATTTTCAGTACAAAAGTTCAGCCTGTCATTTCAAATTGCTCTTTCAACCCAAATTTAATTTAAAATAAATAGAAAACAAAAAGGAACATTTCTTTGGGTTTTTATCCTGAACCAGTGGAGATTTGTGGGATGTTTCAGGGAAAAAAAAAGAAAGAAAAGGGGGGAAAAATTATTTCTGTGTCTCCAGTTTTTCTCGTATTTTTACTAACCCAAATATTGTTATTCGTAAAACTGTAATTTGCAAGCAACTGCCTTAGTCTGGATAGTACATTATCTTCTTCTGATTTCCAGTGTTGGAAAAAAACATGAACATTACTGATGCCATTGCCACAAGAATGCCACTTCAGATAACTGAATGGTCCTCTACCTCTTCAGCACACCTTGGTGGCAGAGTGCTCCATCAAAGCACAGCCTTTGGCTTTTTGCCCAGAACTGTTTCTGCACAGAGCTGTGCAGGCAGATTTCTTGGAGAACATCCCTGCAAACCCTATGGCCACATCCCTATGATCGGGGTGTGCTGCAGCCAAGATATTCCAGGTGCCCTTCCCATGACCATCCATCATCCTCTGTAGAGCTTCTGTGAGCCAACAAGGTCAGATCCATGAACCTTGGCATGGATGCAAGCTGTATTTTAAACACACCAAAGAGCAAAAGACATCTAAGGTGCATCCTGACCTTGTAGATCACATTACATCTGCACAGCCAGGCTGAGCTGGGTTCCTTCCCCAGGGTCATCAGCACCATGGTGACCCTTGGGCAAGAGGCAGCTTCCCGCACTGGAGGCTGACTGCATGACCTCTGCACCTTCTGAGGCTTCAGCAGACTGGGTTTCCTGGAGTCTGGACTCTCCACACTCCCAGCCCCCGTGCCTGTTGCTCACCTCTGCCTGACTTGCAACACTGCTTTTTCCACAGCATTTCATCAGCCTGTTGTAGCAATTTGGGCCCATGCTCGCTTTCAGGCTGTCTTTGCCAACCCTGTTGTGACACTGCATGTTGGAGAAACATGCACAATTCCAACAGCAAAACTATTTAAAATGGTCATCCCTGCAGTTCCTTCAGCAGAAAAGACTGGACAATAACATGGAGGAGAATGTTAGCATTTTGCAAGTTACAAGCATATGTGTTTGCATGCATTATGTATTATGTGTTATGTATTTTCTGTGAATACCTGAGCCTTTTGCTGGATGTGCAAGGTAGGTACAGCAGAGGGAACTACAGTCGTTAGGGAAAAGTTAAGTAGGTAAAAGGTTAAAATAATGTCACTGGCTTGGGCTTCCCGAAAGAATGCAACCAGTTATCTGAGATCAGAGTTAACCATTCACATATGCTGAGGTGCCCTGAGGGGGCAAAATAGAATCAAACTGCTCCCATTGGTACAGAGAATTAGAATTCATTAGGGAGAGGATCACTGAGGCAAGAGATAACCTAATAAAGAAGGGAGGAGGTTACAAAAGGCCGACTCTCATTTTCACAATGATTGCACAACCTCCACAGTATGCCCATCAAATGATTCTACATTAAAAAAACCAAACAACAAACAAAAACCCTTCAGTCTCCCAAAATACAGGGAGCACAGTTTTTAATGAGATAAACTGAAACAAAAACATTCATGATCTTGCATATTAATATTCACATCTGTGCATTTCAATATGCTAATTCACCCATGCTCCTCGCTGTTGGCCCAGAGCCCACATAAACATGATTATATATGCTGTATTTTATAGGTGGACCCATATATCTTAAGACTAACCAGATTAGACTGGATTTCCACAACCTGGCCAAAGACTGAAGGAGCCCCTGCACAACTGTTTGGCAGCCAAAGCAACTCTTTGGTCCCACTCAAATACTTCTAAGAGCCTTTTCCCCAAGTCACAAAATGTTCTCAATGTATTACTGATGGAAGCTGTGCATGTTGCATCACTTCACAATACAATTTTAAATCAGTTATCCTTTTGAAATACATCATACATGTCTACTGCTTGTAAAGATTATTTGTCTTCTATTATTTGTAAAAACTCTGTAAACAATGTTGCCATTTCATATAAAACAGAGATTCACACTTTTGCAGGAGAGTATGCAGACAGAAGTGTCCCAAGGCCGTTTTAGCACCATTTCATAATGGCATTTTAAAATAACTTTTTCCTTATACATATTTAATGTTTACAAATACCCATTTGTTTTTAAAATACTTTATTACATTTAAAGGCTTGCTAGTAAAAATTTCATCTTAACATGTTTCTATTTTATCTAAAGTACAAAGTGCAGACAGACTCAATCATGGCAATGATTCAGCTGAAACTCCTGGTCTCAGTGACAGTTTCTTGAGTAACAGAAGAGGATTAAGTACCTAGCTTAAAAGCTACTTTCAAATCAAGTAAACAAACTGGTCTGAGGTTCACCACACCTTTCTTACCAAGGAGTCTCTAGCTGAAAGGCATAATGCAAAAGAAACACCTGTTAGAAAATTCAGTGGCAACGCTTCTAGGCATCCCACCTCAAGTAGTTCCTAAGATATTACATTTACACTATATTTTAGGTTAGTACTCTTTCCTATCACACTCACAAAAGGAAAAAAACTATCTTAAGCATAAGAGAAACAGAATAAGGAGGTATGATTACTAGGTGAATCAATATTATTTTTCAATGCTGACTTGTCGAAACAATCCAGCTTTGCTCCTTGGGGTCCTCCTGAATAAAATGTGCTGTCTCACTAAAAACATCTACCAGTTCCATCAACTTCTTCCAGGGGCTGCTCAGCTCACTTTGTTACCAAATAAAATACATCAGTCCAGCCACACTTCCTGCATAGCTCAATTCCTCTTAAGCCGTCCCATCTCTTTTCTCCAGTCCTCATTGAGATCCATCATATCCATGTGCAGAGTGGGAGGGTAGCAGCAAGTCATGCTTGCAGGGAAACAGACCTTTAAAAAACTGCTGTGAAATTAGTCCTAGTGCTGCACAGGTAAAGCTCAGACACCAAAAGACAGATCTCCATCAGAGTCACAACTCTTAGTGTATAGTGAACCCAGGAAAAGAAACCAGGAGAATCACCTTGGACAAGACAACCTATGTTTTACCCACAAGCCCTGAGTCCCAGCAGAAGGAAAAACAATCACAAATAAGTCTAATTTCTAGGAACAGGCAGCTCAAAACTACTTTGTAGGAGCTTCCAGCTGACCAAAGAAAATGGACTTAACTGTGAAAGATTGTAAAAAGAATGAAGAGTAAGGTGCCTTATGAAGTTGAGATATGTAAGCAGTATAGTTTAAAGTACAAAAAGAAAGAGGAAACAGCAAGCAGATCCGTGACTAAGAAGTTTGGTGAACTTCTAACAAGAGTCATAATTATATACTTGGGACAAGAAGTGTTTTGCAAAATAGTACAGGGAGATTCAGAATTAACTTTGGACAAAGCAAAGAGAATTTGATGGCCAAAGAAAGGCACAGCCATCACACTGACCTATGGCAGTGCTCTGATACTGTGAGCACAGATCCGAAGCAGCAGATGAAAGCACATGTGAATCAGAGCCATGAAGGACAGCAGTGCCAAAATCCACATGAAATCAAAGAATACTCTGGAAAGATGTTCAGTGCTGAAGTTTTTTCTATACTTCATCATAGAATCACACAATGGTTGTGGTTAGGAGGGCTCTCTGGCTCTCTTAACCCCTTTGCCAATGCAGGTTCACTCAGAGTAGGCCACACAGGATCACATCCATGTGGACTTTGAATGTGTCTAGAGGAGATATATGTCAGCATTGCTCTGTTCTTATCATGCCAAGCTGTCTGAAAGGGTCTCCCTCTTCCCCTGCTCCTTTGAAAAATGTTGACTTTTTTAATCCCCAAATGGATGATTTGTGATTTAGACTGCAAAATTGTAAAACATGCAGAATGAAAGACTGGTGAAGGACAAAATTCCGAGCTGAGCTGACATGTCAGTCCAAGTCAAATACACATTGTTTGGTCTCTCATGGACTGTGAACTGCAGCTGTGTCATGGACCAAATCCTGAATAAAACTGTCAAATGTCCTAGCATGGGATAGCCAGAGCAGTATTTTTGTGACCTTATTACAGATCTAAAGAAGAACCCTCAGATTTAACCCAGGTTCCATTTGAAGGAATCAGGGAGATAATTCCTTGCATTAGAAAAAGATGAATGGCAACTGTGAAGAACTTACAAAACCTCAACTAAATGTCTCGTCTGGAAAATGACATTAATAGTGCTGCAGAAGCAAACATACCCAACAGAGAAAACAAAAGAAAAATGTGGGAAAAACCTCCCAAGGGAAAGCAGGCATGGGTGCATTGGTGGCAGGAAGGTAAGCACTGTCTTCCATGTGCCTGGCAAGAGTAAACACCAGGCTATGGTGCAGAAGCGCCTCAACTCTGGGTGCTGGTCTGAGGGATGTATGAGATCTCAAGCATTGCACAGGACATCCCTGGGATTAACTGAAGGGTCAGGTCTCCATTTCTCCAGTGGGATACCTGGGGTGAGACTCAAGGCTCATTTCCAAATGCAGCTCACAAATGCCAGAAAGGTCAGAGAGAGAAAACACTACTTTCTACCAAAACAACAAAAATTAGGTCAAATAGTAGAAAATATCAAATCCACTGTTTAATCTAAACCTAGTATTGCTGCAACAAATCTTTATCTGTTGGAAGAGCTTTCCTCAGTCTGTAGGAGATGGCCTGGACTGTTTACCAATCTTCCCAGCATGTTTGGAGGTCAAATTGTATCACCTTTCATGTATATTGTTTTCCGAGAACCACAGGAAAACAACACCCCCTTAGCAAGAGCTGATTTAGGTATTTGACTGTTTGCTTATCGGGTTAAGCCCTCCATTGACAAACCTTTCACACTGATTGAAGAGTACAAATTCCACTGGAAAAGAAGCAGTCTTAAACACAATCTTATTTAGCAAAATACTTGAAGCACCTGAGCTTATCTGGCCCTTTAAATTTCTAAAAATCTTAAACTTCTTGACAATGCATCTCATTGATACTGACTACCAGCAATTTGCCTTCAGCAAGTTTATTACAAAATCTGCTTCTGTGCTTCTGGAAACTAAAAATTACACTGCTAAATAAAGCCCCCAAAATCCCAAAATAGTACTGGAAAATGAATTTCTCAGAAAAAGAGGGAAAACTGTCTGATCTGAAATGTACGACTTCTGCCATCACAGCCATTGCTGTTAATGCTCAGTGATTAGGGTGAAATGTAATAAGGATTACAAATGGAGAATAGCTTATTAAGCAATTTATTTCTCCCTTTTACCAGGGTTGGAAAATTCCCTACAGTGTTCCCCTGAGCTTTCTGCCCAGGATATTTAAAGATTACTGCTAATGCAACTCTGAAAGATTATGCCTTAGTGTAACAGATCAAATCAAGAAAATTAGTCTGGTTTTCTTTCTAAATTTTCTTTTAATGTCATCCTCCTTCTCCCTTTAACTGTTTTGCCTGAGACCACAATTTATCACTTTGATAACACAACAGTGGCACATTAAAAAGTTCTTTGAATGAAAAAGAAGGTGTGCCCCAACTTCCAGTAAGGAGAGTCTGTATAAAAACTATGAATGAAAGCTGCTTTTTTTTCTTTTTCTTTTTCTGGACTCCCATAGATTTTGGTAGTGCTAGTTGTGGGCTCACTGCACCATGTCCTGCTGCATGGGATACGTTCTGGGGCTTTTCATTTCCTTACAGATCTTTCTTCTCCTGGCATCCATCTGGTAGTTGCTTGAACATCAACATTACAAGACATTTTTGCAGCTCAAGTACTTTTTTATGTTATGTATCCTCTATTTGGGAATAAAGAAGAAATATCTCTCTCTCTTAACCAAACACATCTCCAAAACCTATTTAAGAGGTTTTTTTAACAGTGAGGTTAAAGACTAGAGCAGATTGACAGTTGTCTGGAAAGGTTTGCTCAAATTTAACACTAATGTAAATTCACTGAGTTCAAAAGCAATACAGCAGAGGTAAATTAAATCTTTTGATCCACACGTATCTGAAAACCACAGACTTCTTCAGACATTACCTGCCTTAAAAAATAAAGTTGTATTTTTCATGGAAATAAATATTCAGTGCAAAAATCAGTAGTATCATTACCACAGAAAGTATGTACTGACACTTCAGTGTTTTAACTCCATGTTTAGAAAATTACCAAGATGAACATGCAAGTTTAAAGAAAAATACTCCATGTTTAGAAAATGACCAAGATGAACATGCAAGTTTAAAGAAAAATAATAAGTAGGCTGAAACTGTTAACAAGTGAAAATAGAAGTTTCCAGTGCCATCAGAGACATCATTTAATGCCCTCTGGTGTTAATGGAATTACTCCAATAGTTTCACAAAGACTGTTTTGGAGTTAAGAGGCCCAATAGCAGTGAAATAAAATTACTTTTGGTCTGGAAGAGAAGATTCAAGATCAAGAGTGGCAGTAGCCATAGCCCCTTTCCTCCTTCTGCTCATTGCCCTGCACTGTGCAGTCAGTGCCTGCAGTACCAGCTGCTGAGCCTCAGCACTCCTCTGCAGAGAGCTGAGAGGCACCCAGGCAACACTGCCAAAGGGAGAAGGCCTAAAATAATAATATAACAATACCCCAAACACTTAAATTGCCATGACTAGGGTGATTTCCAAGACCTCCTCCACAACAGAATGGGAATGGTTTGAGATGCAAGCAGTAGCAAGGCCAGCTCACACAGAAACAGGAAGAAATAAGTAAACAAAGACCAGAAACGGTGCCTAAAGGCTCTAGTGCTAACATCAGTAGCAAAATGACTTGGTTAGTGCAAGTAGTCTACACATATGGTATCATTTGTGTTTACCATATATAAAGGAAAATATCTATTAGCCAATGTTAGGTGAGGATCCAAGTAACAGAACTTGCAATGCAGGGACTTACAAAACTGTGGATAAAAATCATTGCTTAATAAAAATAGCATCCTTGTACTTCAGAATTAAACAATCCTGTTCTCGGTGCCATCAGGCACAGTTGTGTGCATCCAGCCTCTCATATACATTCTTGACCAACTTCTCCTGTCCCCCATTTCTGTCATGATGGTCAAGAGGACAGCTCAGACTTCTTACCTTGGTGGGAATCTAAAATTAATATTAAAACAGCCCCTTAGTGTTCAAACAGCCCCTCAGTGTTCATGAGTCTATTAGTTCATCAACATATTTCTTGGCAGTCTCCTTCCCATCCTGCAGAGCAATCTCATCTGGCTAATATGACATTTTAAATAAAGATACTTTTTTAAAATATGGAGGTATCAAAAAAAAACACCAACAAAAAAACCTGTACTCACCTAATTTCACTTCCAGATTCATTAGTGCTTTTAGCTTTCAAGCCAGTTTGATGGTTTATGAAAACAATCTGCTGATGCATGTCACTGATATATCTCAAAAAGGTAGACCATAGCAGCATCACTTCACATGCCCCTTCTGATTTTAGGTAAATCTGTTTAGTTTAGCAGTATGAAGAACAGGATTAAAGCCATAAGTGGTGTTTGTGTTTTATACAACAAATGCACTGAAATGCATTTCTTGCAGTGCTGTGTGTGCTGCTTGCCAGTGCTCTTCACTGCACATTTGCTCTTGTGTACCATCAGAGCAAGACAGCCACTATTTTCCCCTGTAATTATTTCAAACCAAATTCTTTCAGACAGATACAGCATAGCATACTCTGCCTAAAAACAACCTGCATAGGTGCTGAATTAATAACCTGTTTCTGTGAGATTATCTTTGGACAATCTTCATCTCAAATTGTCAAGCAACTATGTTTCCTATAGGTTTTTGATCACAGGTCCAACACAAATGGGTGAGGCTGTGGCTTTCACCTCCACAAATCACTGGTGAGAGGAAATAGCAATATGCAGAAGACTGACTGTGAATGTCCTGACCACACGGAAACAGATGGATAGTGGAGGAAGAGATTCCAAAGCACAAAAGAGAGAAAAAAAAGTAATGAAAGATGACAGATAAATTTTGGGAAAATAAACTTTACAATCCTGATGATCTCCCAGTCTATCTCTTATCCTTATCCAACTGCCACTGAGTATCCTACGTATATGTCAGTGGTGCTAAACATTATTTATTACATCAATATTAAATGGTTGTCAAAATTCTCCTGGATGCCTCATTAATAAAAGGCTGTATTTCCTTCCTGCTGATCTGCAGTGTTGTGGTAGTTTCCTCATATTGGGGCTTTGTGCTAAGAGAACCTGAGCAGCAGTTAGCATGGGCAAGTCCACCATTTGCATACAAACAGCTTTTTGCAGGCCTGAGCAACAGACACCAGAGGAAAAACTTCCAATGTTTAAACACCAGTTACTCCCCTTTTATCTTTCATCATCCTCCTCCCTTGTTATTCAGTTAGCTGAGCAGAGCAGTGGGGTAGGCTGCTGGCAGCTTCCCTGGGCCTCCCTTGTGCAACCCAGCCCAGCCCTTAAGTCAGATCTGCTAGGAGAGGACTCTGTCCCCACATGAGTTTTTTCACATGGGATTGCCAGTTATCAAACTAGACAGATAGAATAACTTGTGACAATTCAGGGATTAAAGTCATTTTTTATCACTTGCTAATATGTATAGGGTTCTCTCTTCCCAGGAGCTGCATGTTGGCAACCAGGAGCAGGTCAGAAGGAAGGACAGCCTGAAGAAAGATAGGGCTCTGAAGACCACCATCTCCAAAGGGAGGAGGCCAGATATAACACTGGAGAAAGCTACTGAGATGCTGTTCCCTGGGATGAATTATTTTTCCTCTTCCACTGTGTGGTTTTAGGTGACAGCACATATTCTGGCTGGTGACCAGTCACTAGTAGGGTTCCACAGGGTTCCATTTTAGGGCCAGTTCTCTTCAGTATCTTCATAAACAACTTGAATACAAGATTGAAAGGTAGTCTAAATTTGCTGATAATACTAAACTAGGGAGCTGTTGACTCCCTCAAAGGCAGACAGGCCCTGCAGAGAAACCACAACCATTTAGAGAGCTGGGAAATCACCAAGTAAATGGAGTTCAACAAGGTAAAGTGCTGGATTCTGCACCTGGGACAGAGAAACCCTGAAAATACAGACTGGGGAATGAGAATGCTGGAAAGCAGAGCCATGGAAAGGAACCAGGGGGTGCTGGTTGATGGCAAGTTGAACATGAATCAGCAGTGCCCTGGCGGCCAGGAGAGCCAACTGCATTTTGGGGTGCATCAGGCACAGCATGGCCACCCAGGCCAGGGAGGGGATTGTCCTGCTCTGCTCTGCACTGGGGCAGCCTCACCTCGAGTGCTGGGGGCAGTTTGGGTGCCACAATATAAGAATGACATAAAGCTGTCAGAGAGCATCCAAAGGAGGGCAAGGAAGATGGAGAAGGACCTTGAGGGGAAGCTGCAAGAGAAGCAGCTGAGGTCACTTGGTCTGTTCATCCTGGAGAAGACCAAGGGGAGACCTCATTGTGGTCTCAACTTCCTCATGAGGGAAAGAGGAGGGGCAGGCACTGATGTCTTCTCTGTGGTGACCAGTGACAGGACCTGAGGGAATGGCCTGAAGCTGTGTCAGGGGAGGTTTAGGTTGGATATGAGGAAAACAGTTTTCACCAAAGGGTAGTTGGGCACTGGAACGGGCTTCCCAGGGACATGGTCACAGCACCAACCTGACAGAGTTCAAGAAGTGTTTGGACCAGCCCTCTCAGTGCCTCTCAAGAGGCACCTGATGTGACTCCTGTGCAATATCAGGAGCTAGAGTTGATGATCCTTGTGGGTCCCTTCCAACTCAGGATATTCTGTGCTTCTATGCTGTAATATATTAGTCATGTAAGTTTGACTTGTAGGCCAAATATCTGCAAGTGCCTCCACAGAAACAGCAGTGAGGGATGTGTTCAAGCAGCAGCAGAGTCTATTGCTTCATTGAGCTGCTGTTTATTAAGTTTTCAAAGATTTGGAACCATTCTCCTGTGGACTTTCTGGCTGTTTTCAGAGCATGCTTACTGCAAGCTCACTGATGCACCTGGAGCAACGAACCATAAGAGATGGTCAGGATTTTCACATTTCAAATGCTGAACTCCTAATGATACTTAAGAGATTCCTCTGTATCTAGTGTCAAAAGGCATTGCTGTAGGCTGATTTTAGTGGAAATCAAGTCTTTCCAGATTCCTGGCTTTTGCTGGAATCAGTATGACTCTGATAAGAGTGGGAAAAACTCCTAGTGGGTTTCTTCTGCATAGATGTATGCAGCAGCAGGGGAAAAAGGTTTTCAGAACACCAGGGGCAAAAACCAGCCTGACTCAAGTTTAGCTAGTTTTTAGAGAACACGAAGCTACTCTAAAAATTTTCTGGTTTACCTCACTACCTGGAAAAATCTGCTCTGTTAGCAAAGAACCTGGGGAGATCCCTGTTCACCTTTTTGAATGGCCCAACTACCAGCACAGGGGACATGAGACTTTCCTGCCTCTGCAGCTGTCAGCCATAAATGGGGTTATCTTCAAAGGTATCTAGGACACAATGAAAACCATAGGAATTGAGAGGATGTTGTTTTGGAAAGTAGTGTATTGCAGCAGACAAACATCATCTTCCCATAGAGACGAAGACAGAGTATTGTTTTGCATAGCCAATAATTCTGCTGACATTTTAGGGAAATTACTGGAAAAATTGGCGTCTCCAGTATCAAGCTATTTTTAGGACCATTCAAGATCATTTCAAGACAAGTGATTGATGAATTTGGAACAATCATCAAGAAACAGAGTAGCTATCAACATGGTTTATGCAGAGGTGATTCAGGATCTGAAATATGTTCTCTTCTAGCTCATAATTTTTTCCACACATTTTTTTTAACCTTCCCCTGCCCTCAGCTGATGGATGAATCATTATCCTCTGACAGTCCGATGTTAATTACAGATTATTTGCTTTCTATTTGCTCCAGAACCTTTCCTTATAAATAACATAAATCTGGGCTTTGTAAATTATTCTCATGCCTTTGTAAGGTTTCATTTTATAAAGCTTCCTTAAGGACATTTTTCTACAACACACAATTTTTACTGTATAGAAGGCAGCCTGACCAGCAGACAAAGCGAACATTTTATTACCCAAACATATCTCCAAAAATATCAGTAGATTACACAAGAGACTCTCTGCTGATGCAGCTTTCCTCCTACATGATATGGCAGATGCCAAGAACTTTTGTAACCTTTGCCCTACATAAGTCTGAAGGATAAGCAATGAAATGAGAAGACATGGTACCTACAGAGGATGGTAAGCAGTGCTCATGGGCCTAGAAGCAAGAGGCCAAAAGACATGGCAGAACAAATAAGCTGCACTGTACATATGTCTGGAGCAGTCTGTGTGATGCTGAAGAGAACTTCAGCACATTCATTTCACTAAGCTGTGTTGCTGAAAAGAAGTCAGAGCTGTGAACCACTCAATTACTCCTGCAGGATAAAAGCAAAGGTGACTCCCTTGCCTGGTGTGTTTCATACACAGGCCAATTAGATCCACACTTGTTGCTCTGAGGATCTGGAAATTGCGGCTGTTCCACCTGCAGAGCACTCGGGCTGCTCCTAACCCGGCTTGTTGATGTTCAGCAGTGAGCAGCACATCTGGGTGCTGGGCTTAATGACACAGGGGGTTTTAAATGACTGTTCTGCCTTTAGAGCAAAAATAGCCTCAAGCTGCTTTAAATTAGATCCTAGCCAGACTGATATATTTAAAAAAAAAAAAAAAATCAAATAAACCCTCAAGGCTGCCCTCTAATGCCAGCATCAGAATTCTGCTCAAGCAGCCCTTCCATCAGGCAACATTTGAGGAGAACTTAATCGGAGAGCTGAGCACTTTGCATCAATAACTAGAGCAAAAAACCACACATCCTGCTTCTTAACTAGCAGATATTTGATCATTTTAGCACAGAGGGAAAAAAAAAAGAAAAATGGAGAGAGGTGTCTAGTGCTACTCACAAATTCAGCTAAACCATGACCTGAACCATATACTGTTTCTCAATAATTTATGTTTTATAAAGCTTCCCATAGTCATTGTTTGGTTATGTTGAGGGTTTTGTTGAAAGAAGGGTGACTTGCTTATTATTGAAAGGCTGTATTTAAAATGCAGCAATGTTTTTATTTAGGCAAAAATTATATTAATAAGCTTAGTCTAACCAAGGTATATCGGTTTCTTAAGAATTGGGAAATATTAACTTAGGTGACAATATAAATGCCTAACAGCATGCTTGGATTGCATTAACTGTATTTTTAGAGCTGTATCAGCTGGTGTCCATGCTAGCAACATTTCATCATCTGGTGAAAATTCTGAGATCTAATGAATCAGGCACTGTTTCATAATACTGAATTTCATGCATCTGATCACACACACAGTTTATTTTTAGCAATTTGATTAGAAAATAAAAGGAGAGTTAGAAACCTCAGGCGCTGGTGACGATCACTAGAGGGCAGTAGCCAACCCCTAATGTTCCCACAGTTTTCTGCAAAGCTTCGTAGGCTTCCACAGGGGAGCGAGCGGAGCAGCCTCCCCGGTGACAATGCTCATGTGATGGAAGAAAAACCTGCCTGTTTGCCACGAGTGTTAACACTGTTCGACATTAAGCTATTTTCTAAAAGTTCGTGGTGACAAGTAATACAGGCAATGTAGTTTCTTTATCTAATGGTGCCTGTCTTCATCAACACAGATGGGCTGGGGAAGAACTTGGATATTCCCACCTTGCAAATGCCAGAACCAAACTGTGGGACTTATTCTCCACTCTCTCCTAGCTTGTCAGCCACATGTGCCATGGGGCACAGTGACATTCCAATCAGCATTTTATATGGATCTTCACATATATTCATATAACAGTGCAGAAGTTAGTGCTTTTTATACCACTGCCATTTATATATTATTTTCATGTACATACATATATTGGGTGAAACAATGCCAGATCAGTAGAATGGAGTAAGTGATTCCAATGCTTGTCACTGAGAAACTCTTCCCAGTTCACCTTTCTAGCATTGACACTTTCATGTTCTATTTTCCCCTACCCCATAACCAAACAAAATTTATTAAAAAATGCAGTAACTAATGTTCAAAGCACCACAACAGACTGGTTGCCCAGACACACTCCTATATATGAATGTGAAGGAAGAATGGGACCTCAGACCATGCACAAGATGGTTATACATGTTCATGACATGTAGAGTAGCTGTCCATCAAAATGCACATAGCATTAAAGCTAGAGGGGACATGGGCACTTCTTCCCTGCCTGCTATAATTAATTTAAAAATGAGCCAGATGAAATGAAAAATGGGTGGCACTATATCTAGCACTGAATACACTTTCTAGTATTCCTAAAACTGTTATGTTTTCACTTAGGAAATCTAACTATATTTGTGCTTTACACTTCTGCTTCAGAATCTAAGGATTTCATAAAAAATACTTTTCTATTCTTATGGTTATGCAGAATGCAGAAATAACCAACCTTCTGACTAACCAGCTTGTTGTTATTGCTGACAATTTTAAGTTCCTGACTTTTCACTTACCTTAAGAATTTGGGGGCTCATGACTTATGAATTCAATATGCTCTTAATTTTACCCAGAAAGGGAGAGTTGCAGAAATATTTGGTTACCATCTGCTACTCCTGTGTCAGATATACACAGATTTGGCAGAAGAATGTCCCTACAAGGTATGATCAGGGCTCTGTTATTCTCTCTCAGACATTAGATAGACATGCACTAAGAGTCAAAGAACAGGGCGAGCAGGGGATGATGCTTACCCAGAATACTTTGACAGCTTTTAAAGAAAGTGTTTGCATTTAACAGTCATGTTGTCTAGCAGAAGAGATCTCACTCTGCTATCACCAAAGGTACACTTATGCAAGAAGTGATCGTTCTAAAGCCAAGACATGCAAGCAAATTTCATACTTATTTTTGAGGAATTTTGTGGGATCTTCACATGCTATCATAACCTTTTGGATTGCCTTTGGGCTATGAGTTCAGAAACAGGAGAGGGCTATTGGCAGTGTGCAAGACAAAGAACTTGACTTGAAGAAAAGCAACCTAAACTTTCCAGAAGCAGAACACTTTTCAGTGCTCAGTCAGAATGGTAATACTTTCACAGAACAAAAAGTCAGATTGCAATGGAAAGCCTGTAACTCTTGAAACATGCCTTTTCCCAGTAGCAGACAGAACAGCACCTCTGAGCTGCATGTTCCTCCCTTCCTGGCTGTATCCGTCTCTCCTCTCTTTGAATAAAGGAGACAAGCAAACCTCTAGATAACTCAAAGCTGCTATGGGATACAGAGAAACAAGTGCTGACTCAGCCTTCAGCCACAGAGACCACTCAAGTATCCACGACAGAGAGCCAGCAGGAGGGCTGGCCACCCCACCTGCGCAGCAATAATGAAGCTGCAAAAGGCAACTGGTTGGGGCTGCAGTCCTTGTCTAGAAGACAGGCAGACTCTGAAGGAACCCTGAGGCATCAGTCCCTCCCTCTTTTTTATTTCACAGTATAAACTTTATATTATCTGCCTTCACAAAGTCTCTGAAATTTTAGACTTATGCTGCTTGCCATATGCTAATACTGGATTAACCTCACAAAAGCCAGCCACCAGTGCAGCATGCAGGACCATTGATATCACCTCCTTGTTATACAGGGGAACCTTAAACCTAAAAAGCTTGGCACAGCCTGTGCATAATACAGCATCCTAATTCTCTGATTTAGCAACAAGGGCACATTTCAGAAATAATTCTCTAGAAGCCAATGTAGCAGGGACTAGTGTTTGGTCCACTCAGTCTCTGGGAAATCAGAGCAAAGCTGGGCTGAACCAAAGAATATTGCTTTGCTGAAAAGTCCTGTAAGTCCTCAGTCCACTTGATAAGCTCAGTACTGAGGGTTCATAATAATAAGATGCTTGAACTATGGCATTACTAAATTAATAGGCTTTGCAGAGTCCATAAATCCTTCACAGGGGTCCCCTTTTCCACTTCAGCTAGAAAGAAAGTAATGGCTAGGAGTTACAACGGACTCTAGAGGGAATTAAGCTCTGAAGTCCTATTGAATTAGCATTGTTTACAAAGCAGTCATAAGTATAATGGATGTTAATGAGCCTTTAATGCGCCAAGTTGCAATACAACGCGTGGTGAAGTACAATTAACAGAAAGACTGTGCTTCCCTCCCATTTATTCTGCTTGACACAGGTGTAGAAACCCTGAATCTAAATTAATTGTCCTGTTGAGAACAGAGTAAAAGAGCTCAATCTGCTGTGTAGAGTAAGAAAAAATACATTTCTTCTATGCCAAACCAAAGTGGGGCTGAATTACACCAAAACTAAATGTTCACAGAGGAAGTGCACAGAACTTGGTTGAGGTTGGCAGACATCTCTGGAAGTCATCTGGTCCAGCCTCCCTGCAAGCATGGCCACCTAGAGGCAATTGCCCAGGACCACATCCAGACCCACAACCTCTGTGGGTAACTTGTGTCAGTGATTAACCATCCTCACAGCAGAAGAGTTGTTTTCTATTACAGACAGAAACTCCTATGTTTCTGTTTGTGCACATTGCCTCTGTTCCCATGACTAAGAACCACTGAAAACAGTCCAGCTCCAACTTCTTTACACCCTTCTTTCAGTATTTGAACACAATGGTAAGTTTTTCCTGAGCCTTTTCTTCTTTATGCTGAGCACTGTCAGTTCCTTCAGCCTCTCCTCCTACATGAGGTGCTCCAATCCCCTGATCATCCTCATGGCCCTTTGCTGGAGCCCCTTCAGTGTGGCCATCTCTCTCTTGTACTAAAGAGACCAGAACTGGATCCAGAGCTCCAGATGTGGACTCTCCCAGTGCTGAGTCAAGGGGCAGGGTCACCTCCCACAACTTGCTGGCAATAATCCTCCTAATGCCCCCCAGGATACCACTGTCCTTCTTGGGGCACACTGCTGGCTCATGTTCAACTTGATGTCCACAAGGACCCCCAGGCCTCTCTCCACAGAGCATCTTTCCAGTCAATCAGCCCTCCAGCAGGTGCAGGGGGTTGTTTCTTCCCAGGTGCATGACTTTGGTTTCCCTTTGCTGAATTTCATGTCATTCCTCACAGCCCATTTCATCAGCCTTCTGGATGACAGAATGATTCTCTGGTGTATCAGCTGCTCCTCACAGTTTTGTGTCATCTGTGAACTTGCTGAGGGTATGTTCCAGATCAATAATGAGGAGTTAAACATGACTAGACCAAATTCTGAACCCCAGGGTACACCAGGAGTTCTAGACACTAGATTTTGTGCCACAGATCATCCTCTCTGAACTGCGCAATTCAGCCAGTTTAAGTTCTGCTCATCCAGCCTGCACGTCATTGGCTTCTCTTCAAGGATGTTACAGGAGACAATATCAAAAGCCAAGCAGATCACAGAATCATAGAATAGCTTGGGGATCTTAAAGATCATCTTGTTCCAACACTCCTGCTGTGGTCAGGACACCTTCCACTAGACCAGGTTGCTCAGAGCCTCATCCAATCCGGCCTTCAACGCTTCCAGGGATGAGGCATCCACAAATCCTCTGAGCAGCCTGTTCCAGTGCCACCATCACAGTAAAGACTTTCTTTCAAATAACTAATCTAAACCTACTTTATTTCAGTTTAAAGCCACTACCCCACATACTGTCACTATATGCCCCCGTAAAAAGTCCCTCTCCATTTTCCTGTTAGGTTCTTTTCCAGTACAGAAAAGCTGTAATAAGGCCACTCTTCTTCAGAGCATCCACTCCTCTTTCCTTATCCACCAAGCTAGTCACTTCATCATAGAAGATTATTGGATGGATTAAGTATAACTTCACCTCTGTAAAGCCATGCTGAGCAAAAGATTTTACTCTTGTTTGGTTTTAGTTTTTACTAAGACTGGAGAGGAGGGGCTAGACATTTTTTCAGCATTAGACATGTCATTGCAGAAAAAGTCCTTGTATTTTCTGCCTTTATTTGTGCCAGTCACTAATCTAGCTATTTAGTTATTTAGAACACCTTGGTCACAAGCAATTTAATGTACACCTCCCCACTGATTCATGATTACCTATATCCCACTGAAATTAATTTTAGCACTCTGTTCTCATTCTGACAGGCTGTCATTTAAAGAGCAACATATTCTGTCTCAATAGTGACGTGGCTGAGAAGATAGCTGTCATTGGGAAAAGTGCAAACATCTATCCACTGTCTTGGGGGGACTCACCTTGTACAAACACGCAGTGAACAGTCTTAATTTTTTCCATGTATACACATGTGATGGACAAAAGCTGTATCAGGTCTTCTGTTGATGTAAATCAGCCCCTATAAATGGCTATAACATATATAACTACACCTGATTTTAATCAGTGAAACATTTTACCCAATGTAATTCTGAATACATTAGCTATACTACATATAAATCTAAACAGAAGCTTAAAAACTTGTATCTGGAAAGAAAGTCAACAAAGAGATGTATGAAAATGACTTTCAAGCAATCCGTACGCAAAAAAGTTCGTACAAAGAGTAATCTAAAAGTAATCCATATCAGAGTTTACATTCCTGAAAAGCTTTTAATCATGAAGAACAGAGTATGTTATATTGAAATTATACCACAAAACATACTTACAGTGAACTGTGCCTCCTCAGACATGGAATTTGACAAGCACATAGCAGCACTCAGGAGCACTACTGACCTGGAAGTCCTGTCTTCCACCACAGAGATACTTGACAACTTCCTATGACAAAGATCAAAGTTTTAGAGATTTTAGGATCAAAGTTTGGCTTATGGGCTTATTATCATATCTCACAGAATGAGAAGAATATCATCTCCTGCAGCACAAACAGCACCTCTTTGAGCACTCTAGGATTTTGAGGAGAGCCCTCTGAATCTACCCAACAATACAAGAGACTCAGAGTTACAAGAATGGCTTATTCTGTGAAGGACCACATTGACATGGAGTCCCAAGACCTATCATGTTATCATCTCCCCCCTGCTGATGCCACAATTCGTGGCAGGTGAGCAAACAGAGGAGCACGGTCCTTCCATTAGGAAGGAAGACATGGAAGTAGAGTACAGCTGGAACAAGCAGTATCATTGAGGTAAGGAATACCTCTGCACCTGAGGAGCAAGACATGGACCAAGCATGCACAGAGGCAGAGTGCATTAGGAGCTATGAAAAGACTGGAAACTTGCTAACCTAGCCTAGCCTCACTGAGAGTGCAAGAGTAAAACTAACTCACAGCAAAAGCTGGCACCACATGATGAACTATATACAGCTGAGGGTTAAGCCCCTAAACAAAATGTTTTCTCTTGAGTGGAGTTCACTGCTTCTTTCCAGATCCAGGATTACCAAGTAATGAAGCTATCACTTCTATAAGTAGGATCTTTTGCACCTTGTGTGTTCTCCCATTCCCTAGCAGCCATGAGATCATCCAGAAGTGTGAATGCCTCTCCACATTACACAGCAGGACCTCCAGTATGGAGCTGAACCATGCTGGCAGGGCCAACCCCAGCCCTAGCCACACAAGGACTTTGCACTTGATTCACCAGTTGCATGGACAGCTCTTTCCATGGGAGACTGGTTATCTGATTTCTTGCTTGCACACAGCGACAATTATTGTCAAGCCTAATATCCACAGTTTTGATTATTTGGTGAAGTAATTGTGTGTAACCTCAACATTACATAGGAATCAAAATAGAAAAGAGAGGGTGAAGAAACAGAAGGAAGACGACCTGTTTTCACAAAAAGGCAAACCTAGATGCCAATTCAAAGCAGCTTGACGACTTCCAGAGGATCTCCACCTCCCTGTCAGAGGCCATGTCTGGCAGATGTCGGCAGCGCCAGTGCCCACGGCACAGGGGCCACATGCCGCTGAGACGCGGCACCCTTGCGCACCTCGGCAGCGAACCGGGGGCCCGAGTCGGGCCGCTCCCTCGGGGCGCAGCCCCGCCAGGCGGGGACCCCCGGGCCGGCCGCGGGGAGGGGGAGAGAGCTGCAGGGCGAGGCAGGCAGTCCTGCCACGGCCGCCCATGCTCCTGCAGCCTCCGGGGCGAGGGCGAGCTCCTCCCGCTCCGCGCGTAGCGGACAGGGCTTTGCGCCCCGGCCGCCGGCCAGCCCCTTGCCTGGGGAGAAGGCTGCGGCCCGCGGGGCTCCTGGGCGACAGGCGACAACCGCTGGAGGGTGATGGGGACGCGGGTGTCCGCCGTGGGTTGCCAAAGAGCCGTGCACGCGTGTCCCGCAAGGAGAGCCAACAGTCGCTCGAGGGAAACTAAAAAATAAAAAATACTCAAAGCTGACTATTCTCCTGGCTTCCCTACAAGGGTGGCAGTCCGACAGCGGCAGTGTCGGGTGATCTCCCTCTGGCTTCAGCCCCGCCGAAGCCCTCCGAGGACGAGGCTGCGGTACACACGGGGATGCCACGGCCACCCCGCGCCCCCCGCCGCTGACCCGGGCAGCCCGGACTGCGGGGGAACCAAGGAGGGAACAGCCAGCGAGCAAATAAACAACTTCCCTCGTGTAAGAAGTTGCCTCGCAGCTGCCTGCAGCTGGCGGTTAACACAGACAGTAAGAGGATCAACTCCATCTCCGCCAGTGCAGCAAAAAGAGGAGGAAAAAAATAAAAGCCCCCTCATTTGCTATTCAGAATTTAGTTAATTTGGATGATAACGGTTAGTGTTTAATCCCATTGTACGAGAATGAATATACCGAAACCTACAAGGCTCCTGGAAGAATAATGCGGCCGGCGGCATGGCACGCAGGGGTGCCCAGGCGGGCAGCCGGCTTTGCCCGCTCCGTCCCGCCGACCGGGCTAGACGCGCCCCGGGGCCACCACCGCCTCCTCCCGCCGAGTCGTTCGGCGCTCCCGACCGGCCCGAAGGGGTGGGAACCATCCCGGGACAGTGGGGCGAGGGCCGGCACCTCGCCTATCCTCCGGCCGCTTCTGGGGAAACGAACGGGCGACAGCGGCGGTGCCACCCGCCGTGCTCACCCGGGCACATGTGGTGGGGATGGTTTCCCCATTTTAAATCGTAAAGGGAAAAGGGTGGAAAAACGCGGAATACAGGAGAGGACGTGGGAGTTTCCGAGAGAACAACTGCCCGAGCTCACATGGCGGGGATATGGCTGCTTACCGCAGCCCTGCCCGGGGCTCGGTGGCGTCGCCCGTGAGGGCACAGCCAGGCTCCGGGCGGCCCCGCCGCCGGCCCGGTCGCTCTCGGCTTTTCCCTCCCCCTCGGGGGTGGTGGAGCCCCGCGGCAGAGCCGGGGCCGGGGGCTGTGGCGGAGCCGGGGGGGGAAGACGGGAGGGCGGCCCCGCGGTCCGTGCCGGGTTCGGAGGCGCACCGCCGGCCGTGGAGAGGCCCGGGGGGGCCGCGCCCGCCGCCGCGCTGTCGGGGGGGCGGCGGGCGGCGGGGGCGGGCGGCCCCCCCGGCGCGGCGGGGCGGCCCCGGCGGGGGCGGTGCGGGGCGGTGCGGGGCTGTGCGGGGCGGGTCGGGGGCTCGGTGCGCTCGCCAGGCGAGGAGCGCGGCTGCCCGGGCGGAGGGCCGCGGAGAGGAAAGCTAACAATGCTGTGAAAATATGTTTGCAGAAAATAGACAATTGTTGGATTAAACGTATTCAAGTATGAAATAATGCCTTTTTGTGTAAAAAACCTCAGCAATGTGAGCGTACAAAAGTTCCCCTGTGGCAGTTACTTGCTCCCTTTGTGAGCTTTGCGCTCCGGCGTCTCCACTTGGCGCGTTTAACTCGGAGCCCCCCTTTAAACGCGATTGTTTCTTTCTTTTTAATGACATTTACCGGATCAAAACATGCTGTTAATTCGATCAGAAAGCTTTACCCTCCTTAACAATGCCACAATAATTTCTCCTGAAGTTTGTTAAATTGACCAAAATTAGGCAAATGAATAGGGGGTCTGTCGGCGATCCCGCTCGCAGGTGACACCGAATAATGCACTCTCGGACCAGCTGCGATCCCCTCTTTATTTGCCCCTCTTTTCTTTGACCCGCATTATTAAAATTTAGGCCCAATGAAACTATTCATACTTTTCAATGGGACATTTTCCTATAGGATAATAGGCTACAAATTGAGCCTCTCCAAAGGAGAGGGGGAGAGCAGGGGGGGTAAAACAACAACGCACAGACGCGCACACCACACAAAAAAGGAGCGTCGTGTGCCAAAGGCTGGCGAGAGCCTCCCCGGGCCGACGGAAAAAAAAAGGGGGGGTGATGGGGGGGGGGATATCGTGTGCCAGCCCCCCGGTCCCACACCTGCCGGGGTGTCCCCGGCGCATAAAGCGGTGTAAACAAAAAAATCCTCGCTGCCATCTCTTATAAAGATGGACGTGTCACCAAGTCGTGTGAGAAAAGCCTGAGAACAAACGGGGCCACTCCGTCTCCAAGGGTTCTCCCTTGAACTGGGCGGAACAGCCTATTAAGGGCTTACTTAATTACTTTAATGACTCTGGACAGGCTTTAAAATGCAGTCAGCTCCGGGGCTAAGGGGAGGGGTAGGGGGTGCCGGGGATTTGAAGGCTGGCGGCGGGGACGGGGCCAGGGATGCGGCGAGCGGGGCGCAGGGCGCGATACCGCGCCCTGCGCCCCGCTCGCCGCATCCCCGGGCCCATCCCCGCCGCTATTGTGGGACAGTCACGTGTGTCCCCGAGGTCCACGTGGGGCGACACAGCTGGGCCGCCCCCGGCTGCGTGGACGGGGGCGAGGAGGGGGAGAAAGGAAGAAGAGAGAAGAAAAAAAAGCCCCTCATCCCCTCGCCCCCTTCCACCCTGATCTTTAATGCATACACTCCCTCGGCGCCGCTCTCCCGTAATCCTATGGGATCAGCGGGCCCGTGGAGGCCCCCCGGGGTCCCCCCCAAGTAGTGATGGCTTTATAAGGGGGCCGGAGAGAGAGGGGATGCAGAGCCCACCATGGCCTCCAAGCTCAAGGAGCGGAGGGTGAGTCGTCGCCCGCCTTGCGCGCACGGGTCTGCGGGGCCGCCTAGCCGGCCTAGCCCCGAGCCCTTCGCCGCCTTTCCCTTTGAAAAGCCCCCCCACAAAAAACAACTACAGCCCCCTCACAAAAACAAGGCTGCCCTGCCAGGGCCGTCCGCGCAGTCGGGGAGCCACCAGGGCCGCGCGGAGAGGACCGGCCACCGGAGCATCATCCTTCCCGAGACCGCGTCGCGCCCGGCACCGCTGCTCGGACCGGGGTTGGGGACTGGCTTCCCTGGAGGGGTCGAGACCGGGGCTGGGGGCAGCTGTCACAGCGAGACTGGATCCATCTGTTTTCTCTTCCCCCACTAACGCGCCCCATATGTTTTGCAGAGGACGCCGGTTTCCCACAAAGTGATTGAGAAGCGGAGGAGGGACCGCATCAACCGCTGCCTCACCGAACTGGGGAAGACGGTGCCCATGGCTCTGGCCAAGCAGGTAGGCAGGGGGGAGAAGCCCCCACGCCCTTTTCTCCCCGGTGCGCCGCGATACCTCCCCCGATACGGCGGGGCTAGGGGGCGGCCCAGTGGAACGCAGAGCAGTCTCAGGAGAGAGGTGATGCCCACCTGCCCTGCCCGTTGCAGAGCTCGGGGAAGCTGGAGAAAGCGGAGATCCTGGAGATGACGGTGCAGTATCTGCGGGCCCTGCACTCGGCGGACTTTCCCCGTGGCCGGGAGAAGGGTAGGTGGGCGGGAGCGACCTCCCGCGGCCCTCGCCGAGTCACTCGTGGCATGGAGGCGGCTTTCTCCGCTCCTCTCCCGGCCAGACCCTGAGGAGCTCGATTCCCTTCCCTTTCCTTTCCAGCAGAGCTGCTCTCCGAGTTCGCCAATTACTTCCACTACGGCTACCACGAGTGCATGAAGAACCTGGTCCACTACCTGACAACGGTGGAGAGGATGGAGACCAAAGACACCAAGTACGCCCGCATCCTGGCCTTTCTCCAGTCCAAAGCACGCTTCGTTACTGAGCCTCTCTTCACGTCCCTGGGCTCCATCCCGGAGCCGGACTTTTCCTACCCGCTGCATCCTGGGCCCGAGTGCCCCGGGCACGTCCACAGTCCCGCCGAGGGCGTGCTCCAGCCGCCCTCGGGGGGGCCATTCCCCTGGCACGGCGCCGCCCGCAACCCCTCCCTGCCCTACCACTTGCCCAGCGCCGCCGTACCCCTCGCCAGCCCCGGCCAGCAGCGCAGCACTTTCCTCTCATCCGTGCAGGGGCTGGACCGCCACTACCTCAACCTCCTCGGCCATTCCCACCCCAACGCGTTCGGGCTGCCCCCGGGCCAGCACCCCTCCATGCTATAGAGACTCGTCCCGCCTGAAAGAACACCTATTTATGACCGCGGACACTGCGGGTACCCGGGCGCACGGGGAGGCTGCCGGGGGCAGGGAGATGCGCAGGGGTCCCAGTTGGCGAGAAGGAGCCCCCGGGGGCCCAGATCTGCCCCCGCCCGCCCTCTCCGAGGGCCTGAAGCTGCCCCCACCCGCTCGTCTTCCCACCTCCGGGTCCAGTGCCTGTACAAGTGATGCCTTGGAATAAAAGTTTATACCCGCCGCTGCTTTTTGTTTCCGTGAGGGAGCTTCCTCGGGTGGCGGTGGGAGTCTCCCCACGTAGCCACCAGGGCAAAGAAACCCACGAGCGAGAAGTGGTCAGCGAGGGCCAGGGAGCTTGTTGCACGCACCGGCCGTGGCCGGCGCTTCGGGCAGGCGGGGCAGGACGTGACGGGCCGGCTGTCGGTGCCGCCCGGCTTCTGCTCGCAGGCTGTCACCGGAGGCTGGGAGGGAGTCCCGGGGTACTCCGGAGGTGGCGGATGCCGCATTCGCCCGCAAACGCTGCGGGTGCTGCCCTCCCACACTCCAGTGTCCGAACCGCATCTCCCATGTACTCTGTCAGAGAATTTCTCTGCGGCGCAGCTCGTTCAGAGGAGGATGAATAATGGTGAAGGCACAGGACGGGGCAGGGAGAGCAGGCGGCCGCTGCGGAGGTGCGGGGCGCTGAGAATAAAACCAATGGAAACTCCGGGAGCGAGTCCTTCCAGCCTCGCCGCTGGCGCGGAACCGCGCACGGCTCTCTCCCGACGGGGCAACTCCAGCCCCGCCTGAACCGAGCGTCCCGGGTGTCTCCATAGCCCCTGGAAACCGGGCAGCCCGGCCATGCCCGGCGGGGCCGGAGCCGTCGAGGGGTAAATTAACTTATTCCAGTTGGGTGGGGAGGCTTTGAGGAGATTTGACCTGGACTGTTTGCCCAGGTCACGGAATGGGCTGACCCGCAATTTGTAAACCAACCCGACCCTTTATTCGGAGACAGACAAAAAGATCTTCATTACAATGAGTAAAAAGTGGAATGTGTATCTTCCATTTAACCTGTAAATACAGGAAAAGCTCCTATCCCAGATTAATGGGGAAAAGGTCACACGGCGGGATGATGGTGAGGAGTCAGCTAGGGAGGGGAGAAAAACACCCCCATTTCCTCGGGACACCTTTAGGATGGTAAATCCAGAGGGAATTCTCTTTTGGTCAGTGTACACAGAACAATATGGACTCAACCAAACACATTCAGCAGCAGGAATGGCTGGTGCCTATCATGAAAACACATGTCCAACACTCATTTTTATCAGCACTGGGTGCAGAATATGGTCAAAATGCTATATGACTTATATTCTGTGAGCTTTAAGCTCTTGTGATCCCACTTTGTGCCTGAAGCATAACAGATATGGCATTTTCCTGAAAATATAAATATATTCAGCATTTCGGTCCCTGTTAACCAAATTAAACAAAACTTTCCTTTGCTAAGTAGATTTTCTCTGTGGGATTAGCAGAGGGCCACCATGGTAAAAACTGGGGTCATTTGCATATAATTTTGCGAACTCGCACTGGTCCATGACAGTCTTTGTCTCTCCAATGTTGCTATCCTGCATTTTTTTTCTTTCTTTTTTTTTTTCCCCCCTTTTCATTTTCATTTAGCTGTGGAGGATAAACCCCTCTTTGGCTTTACAATGACTTTAGGATAAAGGTTTCCCCTCCCTCCACTCTTTCAGGGCTCTGAGCTCACCCTCCTGCTTTTGGCCCCAAAATTATTTTGGAATTTGCTAAAGTCAGCTGTAGCAGGCATGGGAGCTGAGCTGCCTTCTCAGCTCAGATCCACACCTGCACACCATGCTCTGTGCACACAGGTGGGTCAGCATAGGCAGTGGGGTACAGAGCTCCCTTGGGACAGGCATCCCCCATCTTTTGACAGAGGTTCAGCTCATTTGTCTTGATTTTATTTTGCATTTCTGTGCCTATCAGACAGAGACTTTTAGCCTTTTTTCCCCCTGGGATTTATTTTAGCTCTGCCATGAGCATCACCTTCCAACCTTGCTGGGAGCAGGTGGGAGCTGGATGACACCTGTGCTGGGCCTGTTCAAGGCCGTACCTGGTCCCAGGTAGGGTGCCTGTCTGGGCTGGCAATGCTCATTGTCTGGCATAGGAGTAACATTTACTGGTGTCCAGGAGCAGCTAGCACAGGGAATGAATAGAGAGGAGCTGTTCCTGAAAATAAACTACTTTAATTCCCAAAGCCCTCAAAATACTAGATTCTGTGTTATGCACCTGCTTGGCTAAAAATCTTAATGGTGAATGATTTGCTCTATCATGTCCTATTCCTTTCCTTCAGCTAGCATCTTTCTCATTCCTAGACTTTCACATCTCTTTTGCCACAGTTCACCTTCCCTTCCTTTCCCATGCCTTTAATACCCTCTTTTCCACCTCCTGCTATCGGAATTCCTCTCTTTTTCTCACACATTCCACATCCTACATGTACTGTAATTCTTCTCGCCCCAGAAAATAGTTGTACAGCATGGTCACACCTCAGTAATTTCTTTATGTTGAGAGCAAATAATCATGTTGGGATCAAAGGACAGCAAAATGTAAGTTTACAGTTCTGTATCTGATACTGACTCTCTCTTGCTATTTACTCAGACAGTAGAAGAGTTTATGTTGATCTTTGGAATATTGCATTACTGAAAACATCTCCAACTCCCTAATTCATCCCAAGGATTTATTTGCATTATTATTTAAATAAAACATCACCAATTAGATCAAAGGGACATAAGTAGTCTGTGCATAAACTGTCCATCTTAAAGCTTTATGTTTTCAATAGATAACAGGCAAAGCCTGGAGAAAATTCTACTGTCTCACTTTTCCGATTTAAATAAGTAAAAAATGTTTATGGACTTTGAGCATATATAACACAGATCAGAACTCTTCTTTCTTCCCATGGTTTTACACTAGTCTGAATGCATTATTCAAAGACATGGGGGCTTTGCTGGTAGTGCCACACTGTGGAGTTTCCAGCCTTGGAAGCAAGAGCCAATGCCACTGAACAAAGTCCCCAAATTCAGGAGAACACAGTCATTCTTGGAGCATCTCATCAATAAGGTCAGTAGCTAACTAGAAAAGAGTATTTTTATTGTACTTTGTGTCCGTGACCCTGCTTGCAGCACTGGACCACAAAGAGCTGCATCAGCACACCTATAGGGACTGAGCCATGAGTTTAAAAGAAACAACTGACGGAAAGAGAAGGAACTGCATCAGCAAAGGCTTTTAATTACAGATCTGTTCCAGTAGAGATGCACACAATAATTGGCTTCCTAGTGGTATGGATATGATCCCTTTCCCATGGTGAAGATCCTGCCAGTTTATAAGTCTTGTGGTGCCACAGCTCTGTGGAATGCTGCTGCTATTCCCCAGGCTCAAAGGTAGCCTGCATGATTTGACCAGGACCATGCCAGAAGTGCTTAGGAGAGCAGACGGTCTTAGCTGCCAGGGTACAATGATCACCCCAATCAGATCAGCTTCTTGCCCTTCTGCCACATTCTTGGAGAGAATTAAATAGTGCCTACAAGTCCAGAGGGATTGTTTTTCCATTATAAATTGTATCAATTATAAGGAGGAGGAAACCTTCTGTTTGCCTGTGGAACAGTCTGTGTATTAGACACAGGCTGCTGAAGCAGCTGCAGGCTTGTCCAGCAACCCTTTCGCAAAGGCAGACTTTTGGAAGGAAACCCTACAGCCAACAGTTCCATATTTGCTGAGATGTAGCATCTGATCTCACAGATTTGCCTCCTGCCTTGGGTGAGTCTCACATCACCATGTCTATTTCTAGCAAAATTTCCTGCATAGTCCATGAAGGCTATTTTAGGAAAAGAACACTAAATTCTCTTGAAGAGAAAAGGGTTTATAGAAAGAAGTACAAGAAAAGTCATTTTAATGTGTATGTAAGGTTAAAACTCAGATACCTACCCATGCAACATACTGCATACTGAATTTAACATAGGCATATCAAAACAAACAAAACTCATTTTAAAAGATGAGAAAAAGCAACATTGAAGACTATTGGATGAAACATCACATGGCAAGAAAGAGGAGTAGTTAGTAAGATTCAAACTCAGAATATTAAATTAGGAAATTTATCAAACAAAAAAATATTAAATTCAGGAAAGAGATTGTTTAACATTTATCTTCAAGCTACAGCAACTAAATGTTAATGCGCATTATGCTTAATCAGAAGTAATACAAATAATTAGGTTGAAAAAACCCACTTTTGCTAACAGGAAATCTAAACTTTAGTATGTATGGTCTGAAAAGTTAAAGGCAATTTAATTTTTAATTACTGTAAGAATACAACACCTCCAAGTGCAGTTCTAGTCTATGTAATGATTGTGCAATTAAAAAATGAGGCCCTTCAAACAAGGGAGTCCTTCAAGGCAACAGGGAATTCATTACAGGGTCTGTGACTCAGTTCTTATGCTTTTGGTGAACATTATCAAGTTATTTTTACCCCTGCTGAGGGCTTAACCCAGAGCATGTAGAAATATTTACACCAGCTAACCCTGTAGCACTTGTTTAGAGAATCTTGGTCTCCTACTAGCTTTGTGGAAACCAGGCAGTGCCTGAGCTCTGAGCTCATCTCCATCTCTTCATCTCTTGTGAATTCCAGCACCAAAATTATGCTTTCAGTCCCATAAAGGCTGCAGGTATTTAGAGTAGGGCCCAGTCCAACTGGAGCTCTTAAGGCCAGGATCATGGCAGAAAGTGCCTTCATTGTAATTCAACCTGTACCTCCATCTCCCTGCCCTTAGTTCCTAGCCTGAGGCTTAGACATTCTTCCAGAAAGTTGCAGTCTCAAGGATGAATGCTAAAAACTGTGTTCCTCTTTGGGGGCACCTTCTTATAACCACTCTGCCCCTACAAAGCAATTTCTGTGTTCTTTTAAGAAACCATTGTGTCCTGGTTCAACCTTTCAAAGGAGAGATCAGATGGTAGTCAGCCAGGAGAGGGTTTGGTCTCAAGGTATTAGCTTGAAGGAGATGTTCAGTTCAGGGGCATTAGCAGGAAGCTGTGACATGGCTTCAGTGCTTTCTCACTGCTAGGGAGGAGTGGAGACTGTGGCTTTTGCCTTTCCCTCCATTCTCCTCCTCTGGAGGTACATGTGATCGTGTGTATACCATTGTGTACTACACACACAGTAAGCTTATACAGGCCCTCTTCCATAGTATACCTGGATTCAGTTTAGCTTTTCTCAGTAATTCCTAGTTTGGTTTGGCTGCTATTTGTTTAAATGTGGCTTTATTCAATCCTCATAGTTTCCCATGCATGCTACATTAGTGCCATTCCAGGGGAAGAATTCACAGAGGTTAGCCTTTAAAGGTCGGTCTTTTATGACTAAGATATAGAATTGGTCTTTTCTACTTTTTCCCCAAACTAAAATGTCCTTCAATATATCCTAGGGCAACCTCAAGGTTTGCCCTGACAGGGTTTTGATACACCTGTACAACCTTATTCACTACAAGAAGTGATACTACTACAGCCATGAGTAAAGGTTAGGGTATAGAGTTTTCCCCTAAACGTGGTAGTATGGAAATAATTTACCCTTACTATGACATTGTGGCTGGGGTTCCAGGACTGGAATATGTAGAAGGAACAATAACAACAAAACCTACTGAACAAACCAACCCCACATGGCTTTAAACTGAGAAAAGTGTAACAGAGATCACAGACATTCACTGAGAACAGATAACCAAACTTTAAGAACCTCAGGAAACCCATCCAACACAATTATATGTTGGAATGCTCAAAGGGAATCAATATAACCCAAGTCTTTCTATTCCATTACAAAATGCCTTTTTATCATATGATGTATAATAATTTTTCTATGCCACAAACTGGTTTTGTACAGTACCTTCTCCTCTTTTGAAGAAATGAGAGAAAAACTACTCTTGGAGTTTTATTACTGAAATAATTGCCATAATTATTGCTGTAATAATAGTAATTGTAATTATTGTTGTAAATTCTCTCTGATGTCTAGAAAAGGCAATAAAGTAATTGGGAAAAAAGTATAAACAAGAGTATATAATTTACTGCATAATGTCAAAACCTGCTAGACAGCAAAGATCTAGGAAAATGAATACAATTATGATAAAGGTACCACTGTTTTCAAAGAAAAGAGAGTATGTTAAAGCAAATAAGGGACTCCTAAATGCTTGTTAGCTATATGCATATACTGCCTGTATTCCTCAGCTAGTTCAGGTGGCAGATCCCTGGACATCCATGAAGCTATAGTTGCTTCCACAAGAAGAAGACATAGTGAAGTTGCATCATTTGAGAGCTTGCCAAATTGGTAAGCAATACACATTTCAGTGGCTCCTCATGCTCATTTTGTTAGTTCAACTATGCAGTCACATGTTTATAGAGATATATGGGAAGAAAATAACCTCATCTTGTCTTAAACACACAATTATGCTGATCATGGAAGGGAAGTCATGAGAGGTCCTTCTGCCTCTGGTACTCAGTGCATAGAATATTCCACCAAGAAAAAATGCTGCAACTGGGCACAACAATCTACACTTAAAGGAAAGGCCAGCCTCCCTCTGTGTGCATATGGAGGAGCTAATCCAGCTCTGTGAGGTCAAATGGTCTTTCCATGGTGAGGAGGTTCCAAGCAGCAACATGGTATGTTGTTCTTCACTAAATATTGCATCTTCTCAAAAGTTATTTGAAACTCTCCATGCTGCAGCTTTGCATCTTCTTTCCAGGAAATTAATACATAATCACAGAATGATTTGGGTTGGAAGGGACCTTAAAGATCATCTCATTCCAACCTCCCTGTCATGGGCAGAGGCACCTTTCACTAGAAGACCTGGCTGCTCAGACCTCCAGCCAGCCTGGCATTGAAGACCTCAATGACATGTGGCATCCACAACTTCTCTGGGCAACTTGTTTCAGTGCCTCACCACCCTCTCAGTCAAGAGTTTCTTTCAAATATCCAATTTGAACCTACATTCACTCTGAAGCTATTCCTCCCTGTCCTGTCACCACATGCCCATCTTTTTTGTAGGCTCCCTTCAGGAACTAGAAGGCCACAATTGGGTCACCCCAAAGCCTTCTCTTTCCCAGGTTGAAAAATCCCAATTCTCAGCCTTTCCCCATAGGAGAGGTTCCATTTCTCTAACTAACTAGGTGTCCCCACTCTGAACTTGCTGCAACGGGTTCATCTCCTTCCTGTGCTAAGGACCCCAGAACTGGATGTAGCACTCCAGGTGGTGTCTCACCAGAGCAGAGGGGCAGAATTTTCCTTGATTTTCTTTGTTTGTTGTATATTACACATAGTTAGCAACTGTGTTACAGTCAGCTTTGCTTTATACTCCCAGAAAGAGTATACCCCTCCAAAATGCAACCTACACTACTGGATATGGCAAGCAACAAGGAGGTAAAAGATGTGCATCCCTAGGAGAAGTGTGTGATGTGGCTAGAAGGACAGGCAACTGGGAGAACACAAGTGCTGTTCTGCTAGTCATGGGAATATCCTATGTTAATTTATAGCAGTTTTGCAAAGGGGTTTTGGGTTTTGTATTTGGCCAGCTTTTTTATAAAGCTCTTCCAAAAAAGATGTAAAATCAATTTGCCTTTTCAAATTGAGATCAAATAGAGAGAATGCCAAACTTCTTCCTGTTTTATCAGGAAGTTTCAGGGATTTTGAGATTAGAGTTCTGGAACAGAGAAGTAACTCCTGCTGCCAGCATCCAAGCTTCCTAAAAGCCTTTCAAAAAGGTTTCCAGTAAACTGCAAACAGTAAAAATCCAAAGATTTCTTTATTTCAAGAAAATTATAACAATTTTGTAGGGCACAGAATGCCTTTGAGCATCCAATCACAGCTGGCCAGGACATAAGATGAGGACATAGGTCCACAAATGCACAGGCAAAGTGCTGGCAGGTTTCATTCCTTACCAGACTAAAACAGAAAGATGGGATGGGACCAACTGGACTTTCTCATTCATGTACTTGGAAAAATTACTTTGTTATAAAACAAGACAATACCACAAAGGAAAAATCTTTTGAGTGGTGTGATAATAGAAGAACATACTGAATTTTATGACCATCTGACATAAAACTGTTAGCTGTCTCAATGGAAATGGTCTGAGAATGAATGAATTATTCTAAGCAATGTTTCTAGTCAAGAGGGATAAACAGGCAGCTCCTGAGGACAATTTATCAGACTGATTTTATTTTCTCCCTTTAAAAATAAGTACATTTTCCCTGGAATATATATCTTTCCCCTTTTAATTTTGAGGGAATGTGGGATCAATAGGCCAGATTCAGATATACAAGTAGGGGAAAAAACCAGGGCAGCTGAATCCCACCCTCACTGTTGCTTGGCAAGTAGCCTAATTTATCTGCTCAGATATTTCAAACAGGGCTAGACATCTCCATGCTAAAATATTGCATTTAATTAAAAAAAAAAATCCTGGTTTTTGTGCGCTTGTTATACAGTCAGCAGGTGTAACAAGTTCAATCACTGAACTGAAACAGCTGTGCAGTTGACAAATACTTTTTACATACTAGTTGCATGTACTACAGACCAGACGGAAAGAATTTTATGTGGGGAAGATTGGATTATTTACCATTTCCCTCCAGCAAGCACTGTTGCAAACAAAATTGTTAGCCATCCACTGAAGGCCAGTGTCCTGTCCCCATAATCTGGCTGTCAAAATGTCAAGCTCAGAAGCTTGATCCCCTCCACAGCACTGGTTTAGCTCTGACATGTCTGCATCATTACAGGAACCTTATTTCCTTATTGCCACCATGAAGCAAAGGGCTTCAAGGATTTCAAGGACTCTATGTATAAAGCATCTACATGTAAAATAAGAAAATTTATATTATTAAGCACATGCATACTAGGGGAGAATTTTGCTTTCCATTGCTTTAAATGGAAATAAATTATTTTCTCCTTTCCTCTCTTTTCTTTTCCTTCATTACAGTCACTGAAATTTTACCAGCTCTGGCTGCTAACACAAGTGAAGTGAATAATGCTGTGTTCTCGTAAGTGTACTTAGGAGCTGGCATTTCATTACAAATAGGTACATAATAGCATAGCCAATCTTTAAACCTATCTTTAGAAAAAGGATTTATTATTATTTAGAATTCTCCAACAACCAGTTTTGATGCTGAAGCTTGTGCTTTGTACATTTTAAAAAGAAAGGTTATGCTTAGACAAGGTGCTATTTTGGTGCTGAACCCCTGACTCATCCAGTTTCTTTCCATTTTTGGAACAGTTCCACATTAGAACACAGTTTCACAACCACCATATTTTTCCCAATTGAAAGAAATTATATTTGCCCACACCTGACTACCAGCATGTCAGAATCACAGCTGAGCTTCTTCATAATCTTAAATTATTGGCTCCTTTTCAGAGTGGACACTGCCTGGCATTGGGAAAATATGCTGAGCTCAAGGAGTAGCCAAATGTCTCACAACCTCCTGAAAATGTGTTGTCCCTATAACTAGATTTCCAGGGCTATTTCAGACTGGTTGTCAAACCTTCCCTACATACCCTAAAAGAATGTGTCATGATTATAATCCGACTTTAAAAAAAGTGTAAGGATACTAAATTATAGAATCAAAAAACGTCCTGAATTGGAAGCACATACAAGGATCATCAAAGTCCAACTCCTGGCCCTGTGCAGGACAGCCCCAACAATAGACAATGAGCATTTTGAAAAAAAAACAGGAAGTTATTCCAATTATTAGCCAAATAACTGTGCACTTATCCAGCAAAATCATTGATAACTTCAGAAATTTTTCTACAGATCATAGTTAACATGCTAACAGACACCACACTGCTAAATGATGCTTGCTCAGATCTTGAGAATGAGAGATATTAACGGATCTCCAGGGATGTCACCACTCATCATGGTTCAGCCTTATTGTCACCATGATTTCTAAGGCTGTATTGTCTTATTACTTTAGCATAAGATACATGGTCTTCTGAGGGAGACACTGAGAGTTAACTTCACCTCAATCTCCAAATTCCTTCTTTATCACTACATAGTGTTTCTTCTGTAAGCTTAAAATGCTCCTGCATAGCTTGAGGCAGAAAAAGAAATCAACGCAAAAAAGTTATTAAAAATACTCTTCCTGTTATCATGCTGGTCCAATTACTCCTTATGGGTTGACTTCTGGTGCCTTCAGAGGCCTCTGCAGACTCAATATATCACAATACCACAATTTCTATGTGGTCCCAATGATGTATTCCAGGACCCACTATCATCCTGAAGTTTTCTAGGACATGAGATTAACCAGCTGACAGATTAATCAGTTTACTCCTTTTTCTTCAGTCATGAGGTCTCTCCTTAACAAAATACAGGACCCTAGGCAAGTGAGCAACATTCATCAAAGTAATATCTGCCAATACAATTTCCAGTGATTTTAATTCTTAAAAGGTAACCACAGGTGTGCCGTTGCTGGGCACCACTGTTTAAGCCCAGCAGATCAGATGCTGTTCCGATTTATAACCTCTGGCAGCTCAAGTGAAGGCAGGAGCTGGCAGCTTTGCCCATGCCCTCTAAAGGGCAAGATGCCCAGATAAAGCATGTTGGCAGGCGTGCCTGCCTTCCCACCCACCCCCTGCACGAGGAGCATGCCTCCCCAGCGCCGCCGCAGCACCACAAAGCGGGTGCAAGGCAGCTTTCAGAACGACCAAGCACCTCCAGCTGGTTAAGGGCACGGAGCTGAGGCAAATGTCTGTGGTAGGCACAGCCATAGTCCAGCGGGGTTAAAAGCGAGGCTATCCAAATCCATCCAAGACCTGCAAATCTTGAAACACGTAAACCCTACATGCGTCAGATAAAGAAGCCAGAAAGAAAGGTGCCCCCTAATGAGTTTTTTTTGCGCTTGGGTGAGCGAAAGGGCTGCTTCAGGAGGCTAATAACTGAAAACCTTCCAGGCTTTTGTCCGGAGAAATGGCAGGCACTTTCCATCCCTTTGAAAAAAAGAAGGCCTTTCGGAGTCTTCACGAGAGATGTGGATTTTAAGGGCGACCTTAGGTCATACAGAACTAATCAAGCGAAAACAATAAGAAAATTAGACTGACAGTCAGCAAGTATCTGAGGACTTTATCAAAAAGAATTAGGAATGGACAAATTCACTGGGAGCAAAGGATCAGATCTGCAAGGTGGCATTGTGTGGTGGGATTAAATTATTTATTCATTGTTAATTTATTTATTTATGTATGTGCAAATGACCTAGCTGCTGCAGGTGCTGAGGAGTTTCTGAAAAGGCCCAGTTTTAGAGCCAAGGCTAGAATATTGGTCCATTTAACTCATTCTTTTCCTTAAGGCGATCAAACAGTGACTTTTATCTAGGAGATAGAGGAGGAAAACCATATGTGTACTGGGAATGATGCGGGGTCTGAGCAGCACTAAGTACCCAAGTATTCCAGTCTCATTCAAGAATGCTGTGCAGTTTAATGTCCAGCAAATTAGCAAATGAATGCTTATGTCAATATGTGAAAAATCCCTAGTTGGTTTAAACAGATAAAAAGCCTCTTGGGAAATGGCAGAAAATGCAGGCTTTCTCTCCCTGTCTTTTTTAAAGAAAGAAAGAGAAACAGTACTTATTAAGTTTTCCCCAAACTTACAAAAAGTTGCAGAAAACAACAACCTACATAGATGCTGGATCTTATATGTACATGAAATTTTTCCAGTGCTGCTACAGGAGAAATACAAGAATCTTTTGCACTCTTTGAATCACATATTAGCTATTCAAGAGGAAACAGTTAAAATGTGGGACAGTTACAGGGCCTGTAAGATGCCACCCTGCTACTCCTCTCTTAAAGGTACAGGACGTCAAAAGCCCTGGAGAGGGTCTGTCTTTACATTTTTCCCTGATTTATAAATTCTGCCTTGAAGATGAAATCCACAAACACCTCTCATTTTTTTCTTCTCCACATTTAACCATTTATAGGAAAGGGTAAATTGTCATCTCATGTTCCCCTTGACCCAGCAGAGCAAAGCCACAGTGGGGACTCTGTGTCTGACATGACCCTGGGGAAAAAAGGAACACAAGATCTCAGCATGGGGGTTGGAGGCAAGAAGTCACACATATCGAAAATGACAGCGTCACATCAGTTAATGCCATGTGATAAGGGAGTCCTGCTGGGGTTTATGTCCTTCTGCAGAGATACACTTAAAGGTTGGCTGCTAAGGAAGATTTTTTGCTAACTCCAGAAAGGGATTGCGGATGTTTGGTCAGGAAAGATCATAATGCATTATCTTTCTTCAGGACAAGCATCAGTAGCTATGATAGGGATCATAAAACTGCCCCATGAGATACACCTTGGAACTAGACAGGCAGGTTTATCCACTTCTGCTTTGCACATGGCATTTCCCTCCTCTTGGCCATACTTAGGCCCTTTCTCAAAATCAGTCTTCATCATGTCCTATTGGAGAATGGGCTACTAAAGAAAAAATAGAGGGCATTTTAAAGAAGAAATATCTTTAATATTACTAAATTTAAAATATCACCTCAGATTAGAAGCTCAATGAGTCAATTTCTCAAGCCATGCAAAACAGAAACAACAGAGGCCATGTAGAAAGTCTGCTTCCTCCCTGGAGTGATAAAGTCCTCCTTTCTCCCCTGAATGTAATGTGTGAGGATGAATTCAGTGACAATGAATGCCAGCAGGTCACTAATACACTACCACTTGCCTTCTGCAGCCCACTGAGTGCTGTGACACACAGTAAGCAGGGAGCCTGCTGACCTATGCTCTTAGTCTATCAGCTGTCAGGGTGCCTTTTAAAATGGCAAGAGCCAAAAGCAGAGTTAAATAGCATTGAGAATTCAGCTGTATTAGGAACAAGCAGCACAGGCCAGGCTTCTTCTTGGTCATCATTTCAAATGGATTGAGACCCAGGTCATAAGAGAAATACTATCAGTATGCAAGGACATGATCTAGTGTTATTCTTGTCCTCAAGACTATCCAATTCACCTTCTGTGTTGTCTCTGACTTCATCATATTGACAATGTTTCACAGCTTTATCTCATAGGTAAACATAGGTAAATTTTTACCTGCCTATTTTTGGTGTTATAGTCATTAGATAAAATATCAGTATTTCCATGAGTATTATTAAAACTGAAAGTAGAATACTTTCAGTATTATGTTCCAATTTTTCCACCTCTGGTGTGGAATTGACTTCCAAAATTGTGTGGAATAAAAAAATCCTTTTTTGCTGCTAATTAAGAAGTTTTGCTTAATGTCTCACTGATGTTTTACACAGAAGAGTCAAACTGGCTGTGGGTCCTCTTTCTGTTGGAGAAACAAACTGGCTACCTACATAAGTGGAAAGGGCTGCCTCAAGCCAGAATGGAAATATGACCTTCTGCAGGCAGGGCTCATGCAGGACCAGAGGGAGGACAAAGGAAAAGGTGATTTAAAGTGTCCTAGCACTCACCAGCACACTCTGCTCAGGGATGCCCAGGAGACCTTCCCCTTTGCTCTATCTATTCCCTGCTGTATGCACAGCTGCCATTCATTCATATTTTCTGGTAGCTGGTAGTACAACTGCTACAGGGAGCTGTAGGAGTTGTACTACCAGCTACCAGAAAACATGGATGAAACTAATCCTACTGCTGTAGATTACAAAGACACTAGATTCATAGGGCTAATAAAGGAAATATGGGCAAACTAAAACAGGGACATCTTGCTGCTTCTGGGGCTCTGCACAGTTAAATGGGCAAGGAGCTGAATTCACATAACCCAGCCCCAAAAAAAGATTCTTCCAGGAACCACCAGACTCTGAAGCTTAGTCTTGAATAGGATCCCATCAGCTAGTGCCATTATCATTAACTACCAAGTCCTACTGGAAGTGGTTGCAAATTATAGGATACAAAATTATCAGAGGTTTTAATAGCCTTTCATGGAGAGTACAAGACTGAAGTGAAAGTATAAAAATATATTGCTTACTGTTATTAAATTCTGGCTTCTCTAATATTTTGTGTTTAAAAGAGCTCTTTCCTTCAGAGATGCTGTGGACAAGTATGGGATGTTAAGCTCAGAGTTAGTAAGGCTGTGCTCTAATACCATCTGTCCAGGGCACTGAAGGATGAGTGCAGGCACAGTGTTTGCTTCTGTTTTCATGTATGTAGATCAGAGACCTGAACAACTATTGCTTTTGTATTTAAGATGTATCAACTACTATTGTTATTGTTATTGCTATTGCTATTGTTATTGTTATTGTTATTGTTATGCCTTTGGTTTAAGATGTGGACCCACAGAGCCATTCTGCCTAGACTTTCTCAGCACCATCCTAGTTCAGGCAGCTAAGGTGTTGAAGTCCCTTGCATTTTCACAACACTGAAGGTAAAGGATGGTACCAGAGATTTTCTCAGCTGGGTTAGCTTTCAAGGAAGGGTAACTTCTAAGTGAGACAAACCAGAATTTTATGCTACCTTTCCAATGAAAATTTGTCTCCTTGAAAAAAGACTTATCCAAATAGATCCACAGGTTTTACTGAAAACCAAAGATTTCTCCTTAATAAGAAGCAGACAAAGTACATTTAAATGTATGATAACTCTTGTTTTAGCATTTTTCAGCATAAAGGATAAAGGGGGGAAAATGTACAAGATCATAAAATATGTGCAAAAGTAGAACAATGTCAAGAAAGACATTGCTATAAAATTCCTGTCAGAGTGGAACAGACAGTTTGCATTAATAAATATATCAGTAAGTGACCCAAAGAGCCCTTCCTAGAGAACAGGAACTTTGACTTGGCTGATCAGACATTCAGCAACACAAAGACTAAGGTGGCAAGTGCAATGCAAATCTGCCCTTTGGGATCTGGTCTATGATGACGGCTGCTACCACACAAGTATTTTCAAGACCCCTTTATATTTTCCCTACCACTCAAAATGTATCAAGTTCTCACTCAAGTTCTGAAATTGAAACACCGGCGTCAAAAGTCAAAGGGGACTAGTCACAAAACAGGTATGTTGCTAGGCTGAACTAGCAACAAATCCATTCTTTCAAACTCTGCTTAGTCTTAAAAAAATACAGATTGGATTTCCTTCAAATATTACAACATTAAACAAGACTGGTCTTCTTTCAAATATTATAATACTAAACAAGCTTAAATATGTTTGTGGAGGAAGGGTGAACTTCTAACATATTTACTGTGTGGCTGGTCACAGCTGCTGTTGTTCTTTTATATAGTCTTCTGAACAGGGTCTGAGATAATATATACAATACAGACAGTAGAGAGAAGTCCAGACACCCAGCAGCTCAGCCCTATTTAGGTGTTTTCAGGAAATGAAACAGGGAATTAGCTGTTTGGCTAGCACAGATGCATACTGTAGCCTTCCTCTCAAGGGAAGCAGTCTGGCAAAATTTGCTTTGGTTTAATTTAAAGGGAAGACATGGAGGAAAAGAAATCAAATAGTAAATTATTTTGCTGGATAGCATCAGCACAGAGCACTTAAAAAGTCTACAGAAGTAGTATCATTCCAGAGAAACTCTGCCCCTTCCAGAGACCATGTATATGTTGTTTCTTATACTTTGATCTGAATTAAGCATATGAAAATATAATTTATATACAATTAAATATATTATTGTTTAGAAGAAATGGCATTTTCACATTTCATACTGATTAGAAGCTATCAGGGGGGAAAAAAAACGCAAAAAATTTTGAGGTCATTTCTTTCACATCCTACAGGAGGCTACCAAGTGGAAGAAAACAGTTTCACAAGGTCTCCCTGACTACTGAGATGTTGCAAACATCAAGGGTTAATCAAAAGTCAAGAAGTCAAGTGTAAATACACACCAAGGTGCTTTGTCTAATTCAGAAAACTGGACTAAATGATTCAAGAGTTTCTCCTAAAACTGTTATCAGCTTCTACTTTTTTCTTTTTTTTTCTTTTTTTTTTTTTTTTTTAATAAGACATCCCATCTAGATGATTTAAGAAAAAAAAGGAAAAGAAAACAGCAGGTATGACATCACATATCCCTGGGATGGAAACCAGTTCTTTCTCCTTCTTTACAGAGGCACAGGAGGTAACAGTGATAATTCAAAGTCACATTAAAAAAGTAGCATGAAATTTTGAACTAAAAGTGAAAAGCAGATTTTATAGACCTCAGCTGCTCTTGGTCTATTGGCTATTCTTGTGCAAGTGTCGGAAAATCAAACCCAGAAATTAACTAGATTATTTCTGCATACAAGGCACATTAAATCACAGTTTGCCAATGAAGCAATAATAATCACCTAATTGTTACCAGTCACAGAGAAATTGAAGGAATTCCTAATGATGAAATTTTAAACTGTATGAGTTGGTGAAACCATCCCAAGGAAGTGATGGCACTATGAAAGCAACGCACATTGTGTACTCCTGGCCCAGGGTGATTCTCGTGCTCACGTATCACCTGCTGATGGAGGTGAAATTAGTAGCACAGGCACCCAAGTGTGCCAGGTCACTAATGGCAATGACAGCACTGTAAGATGGCTGGGCAAACTAGCAGCCTTATCTCCCCACGCTAAAGTTCCTTGGTTTGTAATCGCTTCGGCCTTTCAAACTGATCTAGCCTGATTTACAGGAGAATAAGATGAAGCAAATTATGAATAGAATTATGGAAAAGGCCCATTCCAATATCCCATTTACAATAATGACTGTTTTAAACCTTTTCGTAGACTCAAATCAAAATTATTTTGTTTTGCATGGACTAAAACTAAATCACAATACCCTGAGATGTGCACAGGTCAGGTCCAGCTGGGACACAGCACCTCACATGCCTCTGTATTTCACTGGCAGTAAAAAATGGTAAGGACTGGGAAAGACACGCTGGCAAGTGGAAAGATCTATTGTATTTCTATTTTTGTAACAGACTTGCCAGGCATGCACTGCTGACTGCTGCCTGCACATCCACGTGCTGCTGTCTGACGGCTCAGGAATGCAAGTGGGACACAACAGTTCCAGCAGGACGTCAGCTCCAGTGGCTGTGCCAGGCAGCTCCAGCAGAGGCTGTGCTACAGCAACTGTGCTCAGGCTGCAGTGAGGCTCCTTCCTTTAGTGCACTGATTTCCAGCTTAGCTTGCCTCATGTCATCTGTGCATGTGATATGCCGAGGATGGAGCCTGGGCCCTTCTGTCTGTCCCTTAGTCTCCTGTTAAAATGGGATTTAAACCAGCTTGGGGTTTAAAAGATTTGACAGCAGCCCTAAGTCTGTTTTAAAGTTCCATTATCTGGAAAAGCTGTCCCTCCTCCTTTTCCACCTTCCAACTTTGCCAGGTCACACTCCAAAACAAGGCTCACTAGAGCCCAGTTCCCCCTGAGAGGAGTTCCACCAGCACAAGCATTCTGCCCAACAATTTCTTTGCAGAGGAGGGACTTTCAGATGCAAACTAGAGTACCTTTCCAGATGTTTGTTAATTCAAGACCTACCCAACTGTATGAAGAACAGCTGTGGTGGGGAAGATTTGACACAAATAAATAGCAGCAAATCTAAGCTTAAAAATGAGTGTACTGAACAGGCAGCAACATAGGCTCTGGCATAAGGTTATCCTCAGACACGTGCTAGATGAGATCAGAATGCTGGTCATGAAGCTGGTTAGGGGAACGCCTTGTTGCCCCAAGTATGGGATTTCTACCGAGCTCCCATAGTTGGAGTTGTCTGAACTGAACGGGATCGAGTTTCAGCTGTTGTTTAAAGCATCCGCAGCTATCTCACAGAAAACACGGCCTTCTACATCTGGTGCGATTTTCAAACTTTTCCAGCACTCCCACAATAACCAATCAACAAAAACATGAAATAAAAGCAAAAACATGAACCCAACCAAAATCCAAACAAACAATAACTCCACAAACAAAATAACTCCCACAGATGCACAAAACCCCCCAAACCAAACACTGTATTCCCCCACAAAATGCAGGGGGAAAGCTGGAGTGTTTCTTTCTGACTTCACGAAGAGCTTATCAAAGCAAAACTATTTCCTTCCTCCTCTCGCTCTTCTGCCCCCGAGTACAGAGGGGAGGTGTCCCAGGGACCCGGAGGTGCGGGGTCCCGGCGGTGCGGGAGCCGGGGATTCGGGATTGCGGAGGCCGGTGGTCCTGGGGTCCCGAGAAAGCGGGGGTGGGGTGTCCCGGGGGTGCAGGGGCGCGGGATCCCGGGTCTCAGGGGTTCCGGGGGCTCCAGGAGCGGAGCGCCCGCTGTCCCGCCGGGCCGTGCCGTGCCGGGCCGTGCTGTACCGGGCCGGGCCGTGCCGTGCCGTGCTGTACCGGGCCGTACCGTGCCGGGCCGGCGGAGCGGCGCCGCTGCGCCCCCTGCAGGCCCCGGCGCGGGGCGCTCCGGCCGCGGCGCTGCCGTCCCCCGGCGCCGGTGGCGGTCACCACTGTGCCCCGCGCCGCCGCTGTGCCCCGGCTCGGAGAGCGGCAGGAAGGGAGGAACATTTGTGTGTGAAAGGTTTCTGCTTCTGTCCTGCAAAACTGGCCTACCGCGAGGGGCCTTTATTAGACCATCTGTACACCCCGGGCTCCAGCGGCTCTTCCCACCCCGAGCACCCAGGATGAGGTGACTGCACAAGGAATACTGCCACTGTCAAAAGGAATTACAAATAAATGTTGGAAAACTTAATTCCGATCTAAAACTAATGACAAACTTTTGGAGGAATAAGAAAGAAGCAAAGCCACAGGTTTGAAACCTATTTGCTCAAGAAAGCTCTGCCAAAGGGCATCCTCCGTTTTTCTCCCGGTATTTTCAATCCATTTTACAGCTGCTGTGACTGAGGTCAAGTGATATGTCACTCTGTCAGATCACACAGCGAGTCAGTGGCTCTTCCCGGATTAGAACAGTTCCACATGGCCCTCTGAAAAGATTTGTAACAAATGTCAGAGCCAACCATCCACTGTTTAAAGCATATGTTTAAAGCTCTTAGACATCTCTGTCAAAAGGTATTGTAAATATAGGGACAAAGCTAGTAAATGGCTCACTGTGGCATTTTAATAATGGAAACCAGAATCTAGCAAGGGTAAACACCCCTAAAACAGGTCACCTTCAGGAGGCAATATGTGCTCTGTTTTGGAACCATTCAAGAACACGAAAGGATTTGGTTTTTTATCCTCCAGTAGTAAATAAAATGGACAGGATACTAGTGGCTCAGCACAGTAAGGTCACAGGGACAGAGGGCACAAAGTAACTTGAATATAACTTTCTCTGTCTTGCTTGTTAGCCATTGCTTTTAGTATCTTTTTTTTTTTTTTTTTCTCTTTTGGTAATAAAATGTCTTTGAAATGGTCATTCAGTTATGCACAACACAGAAAAAATTTAAAAATGCCTAATGCTGTGGTCTTACCATATTTCCTTATTAATGTAATCAAAATAATAGAAATTTCCTTCTAGAAATCTTGCATGTGCAGAGTAAGCATGACTTCATGACTTTTAAGCAAAATCAAATACACAACAGCACCCCTTTATAATATTTTCATCTTAATAGGAAAGAAATTTAACAGCTATTTAGAAAAAGACCATCACGAGACCCACAAATGGCTCAGGTCCCACTAGAAACTTGCTTGAGGTTTAGAAGCAGTGTAGAAGTTTAGAATGGTTTAGGAATGTGACTAATGAGCTGATTCTGTGAGCAAAACCTGGAAAAAAAGTAAAGATAAAGCTGGGAAGATTAAAAGGAGCTCCTCTTTTGAAATCTCAAGATGGGACAAAGTTGCACCAACAGATGTAGATAAAATATGATACCTTCATCATAATATGTAAATTCATGCCATACTGTCATTCCTCTTGTTTTCTAAGACTCTCCTGGTCTCTCTGGGCTTCTCTCAGAAATTTTAATCACATTGTGCCTCCTGTCCTGCTCCTTATGTTTGAAATGGTCTATAAAAAACATGTTCATGAAGTAATCAGAGAAAATACTGATTAATTTAAGACAGGAAAGGATAAGGGCAAAATAAAAAAAAACTTCTGATGGAACTTTTTTGGTAAAACATGTACTAAATTCAGCAAAACCTGCCAAATCCTGCAGAGATTTTTACCTTGCAAAGACCTTTCCTTGAAAACTCAAAGGAATGTTTATTTCTTAAAAATGCCAATGCTCTAAGGTGATCTAAAAAAGGCAGTAGGCATTTTAGGATGTATCCACTAGTAGGCTAATGTCCTGCAATACACATGGTCCTTTCATAACGGATGGATGCTGGCCTCTTTTCTGAGCAGAGGGTCATGGAATGAGCAAAGGAAAAGAAGGTAATGAAGGAAAGATCTGTGTGTAAAAACACATTGGTCTTGCTGAGGGGTTTTGGCTGTGAGTTTCTCTTCACTGAAGATTGCTTCCCTCCAACCTGATCAGTAACATCTAATGAAGTTACTGTATTGCTTTATACAGCTTTAACTTCAGCTTCGTGCTCATGCCATTACAATGATGACAACCCTGACATCATAAAAAAAAACAATGTTAGCTTTTAAAATGCTGCCAGGGATGAAGGGAGAAGAAAGGAGCAGTCCA